>NC_139558.1:12783234-17583234 GCF_965112155.1 Podarcis liolepis | reverse complement strand
TGATGAGTTGTCTTTTTCATGAGGGAAGAAAACTTCTGAGAAACTGAAAAACAGGTTTTGGTTTAGCACTAATTAAATTGAGTTGCTTGTGGGATAGGCTAGATTGTGAAATAAATAAGTTAGGAGAATAAACTGAAATAATATGATTTATCCTAATAAATAACAATGATGAAAGATTAAAAAAAATTATTGAAAGATGTTCCAGTAGCACCTTAAAGACCAACTCACTATAAACTTTCTATAAGTGATTTATCCTATTTAGAGTTCCTTGAAAAACTTCCAGAACTGGTCAAGTTTGAGAGAAAAGGGGAGAAAAGAAAAAGAGATAATTATGAGCATTTCATATGCAATTTCTGAGCATTTTTTTAGGATTCCACAGAAAACAGGGGAGAACAAATTTATGACTGAATTCATGAAAAACTAGCACACAATGGAAATAGGACGATCTGCTCATCCGTATTTTGAGGTCTCTTAGAAATTTTCTTCCTTTTTTGCAAATGTATTCTATGAGCAGGGAAGTGATTATTTCACTTAAAACTTGACATTGCATCTGCTGTATTATCTTCATTGATTCTTTTATCTAATCATTTCCAAATAGCAGCATTCAAAGCAGATGCAAAGTGAAATAGCAATGTGGTTCAATAAATCCTCTTTTTTACAAGTATCTTCAGAAATGCGTCTCAGACTGCCATCTCTCCAGTAGCACAACTGGCACAAACAAGGAGGATGGAGATTGAAATAAATTTTATGGACACCGAGCTAGCAGTGCACAGCAATTCTTTCAAGTCCTCATAAGTTATTACCTAGAGCTGTTTCACTAAATTAATGACACTGACACTTTTAGCCTGGAGATTATTTTCCAAATTTGAACATCAAAAAGCTAAGAAACGTAATAGCACACTGAACTTTTGCACGTTAAAAGAATAATTGTCCACAGCTCCAAGCTACAAACTGAATAGGCCTGCAATTATTACAATACAGGATTCCTATTATGCGGTAGCACCATTAAATAAACACAATAGTTTAAACCTAATTTTCTATATTATGCCACTCATACTTTATTCTATACCGTCGTTTAAAACTGAGCCATGATGGAGACAGTTATCTCTCTATGTTAATGAACCTGGATGCCATGCAGATGAAGTAACTTTATGTCTCTTTTGAAGTCAGGATGGATAATTCAGAAGAGTTGATGCTTTACAATTCACCCAAGGTGTGGTACTATCTGATCATCATGCAAATCCTAACATAGTCTGGTAGTTAATTCTCTACTTCAAAAGTACTATAAATATTGAAGAGTGAACAAATTATTAATTCACATAGCAGAAGCTATTGCTTCTGGTTTTAACTGTTTCATTATGTCTCATTTCTTCAGTTGACTGCCACTTTGGCAATCATTTTGGCTTTCTCTCTCTTATGCCTGAAATATGAGGGGCTTCCTTCACTCTTACTCCAGCAGTGGGTAGATTTGGAAGCTGGGTAGATTTGGAAGCTGGCCTTCATGCTGCCACTGCTGCAGATCCCAAGGCTGACGACTGCTTTACAACCTAATACTCAAACTGGGAAGCCAGTGTGTGTAGTGGTTAAGAGTGGTGGACTCATAATCTGGTGAACCAGGTTTGCATCTCTGCTCCTCCACAGGCAGCTGCTGGGTGACCTTGGGCTAGTCACACTTCTCTGAAGTCTCTCAGTCCCACTCACCTCACAGAGTGTTTGTTGTGAGGAAGGAAGGGAAAGGAGATTGTTAGCCGCTTTGAGACTCCTTAGGGTAGTGATAAAGTGGCATATCAAATCCAAACTCCTCCTCCTCCTCCTCCTCTTCTTCCTCACTGCCATCGCTCCTCCTACAGCTGATCATGGTAATTTGCAATGGTGGCAGCACATTCTGAGGCCACCCACAGAGGAGGAAGCTGATTCTCATCATTCTGTAATTCACAGTGCCACTTGTGAGTGATCAATTAAATTTCTGCATGAACACAACCTTACATTTTTATTATATATATTATTATATTATTATATAGATATGTGGGGTTTTAGTAGTAGTAGTAAGGTAAAAGAAAGGTTGCGGCGCTCATCTCGCTTTCAGGCTGAGGGAGCCAGCATTTGTCCACAGACAGCTTTCCAGGTCATGTGGACAGCATGACTAAACCACTTCTGGTGCAACAGAGCACCATGACGGAAACCAGAGCGCATGGAAATGCCATTTACCTTCCTGCCGCAGCGGTACCTATTTATCTGCTTGCACTGGTGTGCTTTTGAGCTGCTAGGTTGGCAGGAGCTGGGACAGTGCAATGGGAGCTCACCCCATCATAGGGATTTGAACCTCCAACCTTCTGATCAGCAAGCCCAAGAAGCTCAGAGGTTTAGACCACAATGCCACCCCCGTCCTTTACTTTTATTATTGGTAGTAGCAGCTACATTGAATGTAGATTGTTTTTTAGATAATATATATTGACTTTTTTGAGATGTAAACTACTTTGTTATTGAAATATATAAAGGTAAAGGTAAAGGACCCCTGACAGTTAAGTCCAGTCACAAATGACTCTGGGGTTGTGGCGCTCATCTCACTTTACTGGCCAAGGGAGCCGATGTTTGTCCGCAGACAGTTTTTCCAGGTCATGTGGCCAGCATGACCAAGCCACTTCTGGTGAAACCAGAGCAGCACACAGAAATGTCATTTACCTTCCTACTGGAGTGGTACTTATTTATCTACTCGCACTTTGACATGCTTTTGAACTGCTAGGTTGACAGGAGCTGGGACCGAGCAATGAGAGCTCACCCTGTTGTGGGGCTTCAAATTATACATCTATATATTTATAGATGCATAACCTAGAGGTGATCACTGCAAATGGTGACAGCAGTCATGAAATTAAAAGATGCCTGCTCCTTGGGAGAAAGGTGATGGCAAACCTAGACAGCATCTTAAAAAGCAGAGACATCACCTTGCCAACAAAGGTCCATACAGTTAAAGCCATGGTTTTCCCAGTAGTGATGCATGGAAGTGAGAGCTGGACCATAAAGAAGGCTGATCGCCGGAGAATTGATGCTTTGGAATTATGGTGCTGGAGGAGACTCTTGAGAGCCCCATGGACTGCAAGAAGATCAAACGTATCCATTCTTAAGGAAATCAGCCCTGAGTGCTCACTGGAAGGACAGATCGTGAAGCTGAGGCTCCAATACTTTGGCCACCTCATGAGAAGAGAAGACTCCCTGGAAAAGACCCTGATGTTGGGAAAGATGGAGGGCACAAGAAGAAGGGGACGACAGAGGACGAGATGATTAGGCAGTGTTCTTGAAGCTACAAACATGAGTCTGACCAAACTGCGGGAGGCAGTGGAAGACAGGAGTGCCTGGCGTGCTCTGGTCCATGGGGTCACGAAGAGTCGGACACGACTAAACGACTAAACAACAACAACAACCTAGAGGTGTTGTGGGTTCTCCTTCACTTGAGGTCTTAATGCAGACCCTGCACAACCATCTTTTGGACATGCTCCATCTCAGAATTTCCTACACTGAACAGGAAGTTGGTTAGATGGCCTTGATGCCGCTCTAATTTTACAACCCCATCCTCCACTCATGCTACTGAACCGGTTCAAATCAGGACCTCACACATTTGCATTTTGTTCAATAGGAAGACAACAATGTTTTAGTAAGATCATCTGTAGCCTGGCCCTTAGATGGTGTCAAGCAGTAGCAGCCACCAATGGGTTGGGGTGGAGCTGTTCTCCTGACACTGATGTAGCTTCAGCTTACCTAGACTGGTCTGGTCTGGGGCAGGGCAGTCATGAAAATGGGGCTGCAATGGGGCTGGCTCTTATTCAAAGAGATACTGGATCTGCTTAGGTGCATTGTGTAATACCTCAAGTCACCATTTTATTCTGTGACATATAACTTCTGAGTGATGCTTAGGCAATTGAGAATCAATACCTTTAGTACCAGGAAGGACTGGAGAACTTAACAAGGTTTTATGAAGTATGTAGCATGCCAAGGATAGTGAGGCATGTTCATTCAAAGGAAAGCTGGCAGCAAAATTGGTATTTAAAAGGATGTATAACCTTTTAAAGGTCAGCCATTCATTCCTCCTTTCTTTCCCTGTCCTGTAGCTGAAATAAATGTCTCCATAATTCCAACAGGGTGTGTGTGTTGCAGGAATGGATAAAGGCCTTATACTTAGCACACTGGGCAGACATTTTAGACACCAGCATAAAATATTTTATTTCCTCATCTCCTACACAACCTTAACAAAGTCACCTCGTACTACAACATTTTCTGGCTAGTATAATAATCCAAATGAATAACAAAATTGTAGCTTATACATGACTGGAATTGTCACTGCTTGGTAGTGGCACCAGCCCTGTGGAACTCCCTCCTATCAGATGTCAAGGAAATAAACAACTGACTTTTAGAAGACATCTGAAGGCAACCCTGTTTAGGGAAGTTTTTAATCTTTGATGCTTTTATTGTGTTTTTAATATTATGTTGGGAGCCGCCCAGAGTTGCTGGGGAAACCCAGCTAGATGGGCAGGGTGTTAATAATAATAATAATAATAATAATAATAGGGACGCAGGTGGCACTGTGGGTTAAACCACAGAACTTAGGTCTTGGCGATCAGAAGGTCGGCGGTTCGAATCCCTGCGACGGGGTGAGCTCCCGTTGCTCAGTCCGAGCTCCTGCCAACCTAGCAGTTCGAAAGCACGTCAAAGTGCAAGTAGATAAATAGGTACCGCTCCAGCGGGAAGGTAAACAGCATTTCTGTGCGCTGCTCTGGTTCGCCAGAAGTGGCTTAGTCATGCTGGCCACATGACCTGGAAGCTGTACGCCGGCTCCCTCGGCCAATAAAGCGAGATGAGCGCCGCAACCCCAGAGTCGTCCGCGACTGAACCTAATGGTCAGGGGTCCCTTTACCTTTACCTAATAATAATAATATTAGAGTGGGTGGCCTCACACTAATCCATATTATTGGACAGAATGATAGGATGGTTGAGATCCTCTCATTGTCACCTGATTGCTTTTTTTGCCTTGAAATCTGGACAAGCTTTGTCCTTCACTGGAATTCTAGCAGAGGATTGAAAGTATTATTCACATCAGTTCATAGAGTTGCATCTACAGATTTGATTACATATGCAGTTCTTCACTTATTGACTATAGCATACAGCAAACGTGTGTTCATCCACCACAGGTTAACATTACTAGTTGGAGCATTCATATCATCAACTCAAATACAATGTAATCAAGTGATAGGAAATCAAGTGAGTGGCATGTATGCCGGAATTGATCTTGTGTACCAGCATGAAAGCAGAACAAAAATTCCTGGCACTCAGTCTTGTGTGCTGCTTTTCAGACTTAGAGCTGGTGGGAAAGGAACTTCAAACTGAATTTGTGGCGTGTGACTCTTCCAAATTTGCTATTCACAAATCACCATCTTTATTGCTATGGGGGGGCACACAACTGTTTGCCCCACAGAGGCTAAAGCTTTTCCCATACAGCTGTAGTTGCTAGAACTAGGCTCAGGTCATCCACATAATTTTAAAAGATTCAGTCTACTTTACACTTTAATCAGGGCCGTCTTTAGCATATACGGCACAGGGGTGCAAAGATCCATCCAGCACCCCCAACTTTTTTTGGGCGGGGGGCAGCTCAAGGTTGAGGACAACGAAAACCGTTAACATGAAAAAATAAAAAGCAGCAGCGATAACTCTGTCTTTCCGTTTTTCAGATCCTATGAAAATGAAAGACACCACTAGGGGGCGCCGCCAGATACGTTGATTCTGCAGCTCTTCTGCAAAAGAGATCAGAAATGACCCATCGACCCCAATCACCCAGAGATTGTGGTTAAGCGCTTAGGCGGCTTCAGCAGGGGGCACCCCACAGAATTCGGCGCCCGGGTGCACCACACCCCTTGCACCCCCGGGTAAAGACAGCCCTGACTTTAATAATCAACCTGCTTCATTTTGTTTGCAAGTGTGTGTGTGAGAGAGAGAGAGATGGGACATCTTCCTTGTACTACCGATATGATGTGCATGATTGTGCGACCTCCAAAAGTCTACTTGAGTTTCTACCCAGAGATCGGATAAGCTCATTCAGCATTTCCTGTAGCAATACTGAGTTGCTAATTTAATAGCTCAAGGGGGAAAATGTACTGCAGGGCTCAGGGACACATTCAGATAAAGGTAGCTAGTTGAATTAATAAGAGGGACTGTGGGAGTTTGATGTGCTTGTTTGCTCATATGATTATTTATTGGTTATTTATTTATTCCGTTTATACGCTACCCTTCATCCTGAAGGAGCTCAGAGCAGTGAGACTTGCACATCACTGATGAAGGCCTGTACATTGCTCTTGCAATGTGTGTTAGAGAGAGGAAAAGAGAGGGAGAGGGAGAATATGCAGTTTCTGAAGGAACTGGACACACACATACACACACTATGTTAGAGAAAACTAGAATATTATATGGATAATCAGAAAACTTGTTTGTCTATACTCCTGGCCGATTCTTTGCCCACATATGCCACAATACACAAAGACAGCTTAGTCTCTCTCTCTCTCTCTCTCTCTCTCTCTCTCTCTCTCTCTCTCTCTGTGTGTGTGTGTGTGTGTGTAGAAGAAGAAGAAGAAGAAGAGTTTGGATTTGATATCCCGCCTTTCACTCCCTTTAAGGAGTCTCAAAGCGGCTAACATTCTCCTTTCCCTTCCTCCCCCACAACAAACACTCTGTGAGGTGAGTGGGGCTGAGAGACTTCAGAGACGTGTGACTGGCCCAAGGTCACCCAGCAGCTGCATGTGGAGGAGCGGAGACGCGAACCCGGTTTCCCAGATTACGTGACTACCGCTCTTAACCACTACACCACACTGGCTCTCGGAACACACATATGAACCAACTCTAGGGACCAAGGTTCTTCCCCCCCCCATAAAATATTTGAGGGGGCTGCCCCCCAAAAGTTTATAGGCATTGCCATTCAAAAGCTGTGTTTGTGCCACATCATGTGTTGAATTATGCAGGCCAGAGCTTACTTGCCCCCCCCCCATATATTATTCAAGTTGGTACCTGTTTGTGTGTGTGTGTGTGTGTGTGTGTGTGTGTGAGAGAGAGAGAGAGAGAGAGAGAGAGAGAGAGAGAAACAGTTAATTCTTTGAGAATAATTAGTGCATGGAAAGCATTTTTCTGTTAGGTAGGTGGTAGAAATTTGATGGAGCTGAAATTTTAGAAGCATTCCTAAATTTAATTAAATGAAAAAATAAAGTTGGCATTGTAATGCCAGCACTTTCAAACCTTGACATGAACATATTGGTAGCTGTTGCAGAACCATACACATTTGCTGTGAATTGTTCTTCAAATGAAGTGAAGAAGCACAGCTTGTTTCTGCAATAACAAAATTCTTGCTTGTTTCAACCTTTTATAACCTTCTACCTTCTCATTTTTAACTTTTCGGCACCGAACCATCTGTACTGTAACCTTGACATATTTTGTGTCAATTTGCAAAGAAATGAAACAAACATTGATGGAATGACTGTGCGTGTGTATGCACACACGCACACACTCTTAAGACTACATATCCCATTTTGCAGTGTGACAGCAAGTGAAATACGAAAGCATGAAAATATCTGGGATCTTTTAACAGTTTAGTTAAGAAGCACATCTTACTAATCCTCTGCCAGTTTTTAGACCATGTTCTCACTTTTATACAGCAAAGACTAATCACTGATTAATTTGTCAAAAATTATATTGAACTTTATCTTTCTGAGAGATCTGGATGATCTCTGGCTTATCTGTGATCAATACTGGCTGTAGAAGCAGAATGGTCAAAATATCTGAAGCGTTATTTCAACTGCATGCACAAAAATTGGAGGAAAACCTTCAAGATTTCTGCTTTTTTTTTGCTCTCTCTTTTGGCAGGTTTGAGAGATTTGTGTGATTCAGATAGAGTCAAAGTTATCATCCTTATATATTATAAAATGTCAGGAATTGGTAAATAAAATTATTATGACTGATAAGATAAAATTATTTCTGCTGGTAGTACAGTTCTCCCTTCTGGAATGCAGTAGGTTGTATAATTATTTTTTTTCTGATCTGGACCATATTCATTTGTGATACAGCTAGTTTCACCCACGTCTTGCTTCCATGGTTTCTGTGTGCATGGGTGTTAATAATTCGCTGCAGGGAAGACATAGGGTGTGTGTGTGGGGGGGGTGAATTTGGACAGAAATAAATTCAGAAATGCTCTGTGCTGGACACACAACTGCCTGTCAGTTCACTTGTAATGACAGGTCACACACCTTTCTTTAGAAATGTCCTTTTTTCCATCTCAAGTTTTTGATCCTTTTTTTTGTAATCACCTGCTGTTCATTGTTAGCAATGTGTGACATTTTATTTGGGAGTTTTGCCTTTGCAGCCTTAGAGGAATCCTCCGCTAGCTAGTTCTTGGTCTTTACCATCCTGACAAGTGTTCAAGCAGAGCTTATCTTTTCTTTTTAAAAAAGTGTGTTAACAACTCTCATGCTAGCTGCACCAGTTGTTGCTTCCTCTTGATAGCATCTGAAACTTTTCTCTCTGGAAGTGTGTATTTTATATAACAGTAATGGTTTAGAAGCCAGCAACCTGCCGTGCTTCTTTTGGGTTCCTTCAGTAATGGCTCCTGCTGAGACAAATGACTACGAGGTCACATACATCTATTTCAGAATACGCCTTTCTTCTGCTATTGTCTCCTAACAGCTTTGTCCTTCACATCCTGCGCGCCGAGTCTTCCTAACAGTATTTACCAACAAAAATATGTGTGCACATATCCAACTTGAAGAGCCAAACTTGGAGCTACTGAATGTCTTGCTATTTATGTAATAGTTCACCAGGTTATTGATGAGTCCTACTGACGACTCCTGTGCTGCAAGGCTAGATTTCATATCTACGTTTTCATTGCTAAGTAATAGGATGGGGGAGAGAGACATCACAGATCTCAAACACTACCGATGGAGCTTAATATTAGAACTGATACAGTGCAGTGGTTATGAGCATTGGCCCTGAGCCAGAAAATTGCTTGCTCTTGATATCTGTTTGGAAGCCACTCCTCTCCGTCAGTAGCATGGGCATAATCCTGGTATAGTTTGGGTGGTTGATTTTAAAAAATTTCCAAGATTGTGTATATGAAGCATTGAGGAAAGATACTAATTAAATACAGTGGTACCTCGGGTTAAGAACTTCATTCGTTCCGGAGGTCTATTCTTAACCTGAAACTGTTCTGAACCTGAAGCACCACTTTAGCTAATGGGGTCTCCCGCTGCCGCTGCGCCGCCGGAGCACAATTTCTGTTCTCATCCTGAAGCTAAGTTCTTAACCTGAGATACTATTTTTGGGTTAGCGGTGTCTGTAACCTGAAGTGTATGTAACCCGAGGTACCACTGTACTGAAACCAAGTTCTGCAACAGCGGCTGGATCACATGTGTGATGACTTTTATCATCCTCTTCACTTTTCTCTTCAAGTGGCAACCCCCCCAACCCTAAAAAGTTCCTTCTTGAGAATGGGAGATGCTTTCAGAATAATACCCCATAACACACATCATTGTGTAGACATGGGTCATGTGTGTTTGTCCTTCTCTGGGGAACATCACTTATGTTTTTGCACATGGAACTTGATGGAACTTTTATCATTTTCATAAGATCTTTTAATGTCACTCATTCACCAATGATATCAAAGGCTCTGGAAATTAGCTTTAATGGAGAAATTCATGAAATAAATTCATGTCTCCACTGCTCAAGCACATAGAAGCACATTGAAACAATTGTTAGTTCATGCCAGTGGATCAAGAAGGCAATGGGACATGAGAGGAGGACTGGAAGAAGAAGAAGAAGCAAAGACCACCACTTCCTTCTATAATATTATAATATATTGACTTGGATCCACATTTGCACACAAAATCCACCAACCTATTCATAGGTAGAAATGTTGGGGAGGGGACAAATATATGGGGAACGAGGTGGAATTTTCCTGTTGTATGCTGGAAATCTCCCTCTCACTTCAAACAACTTCAAAACAGTTCTTTATAAGAAATTTCAGCCCATCTCTAAAACATGTTTGCTTGACAACCTTAAACTGTGTAACCTCTAGTGGTGGTTTTCTTGCATCAGTGACCCATTAAAAAGCAAATGTCATGGGCAGATTTTTGATACGAGCTCACAGTGCTTCAAACACAGTGCTATGTATAGTCAATTCATGGCAAAACATCAAACCGTGATTAATCAAAGGGATGAGAAATCAAATGATATGCATGTATATATGAAATGTCCATCAGAGAGTGGATAAAACCACAACATTTTACCAAGATTTGACCTTTTGTCAGGATTGGACAACATCTGAAAGAAAATGCACTGGGCTTAAAGGTAAAGGTAAAGGTACCCCTGCCCATACGGGCCAGTCGTGTCCGACTCTAGGGTTGCGTGCTCATCTCGCTCAAGAGGCCGTGAGCCGGCGCCATCTGAAGACACTTCCGGGTCACGTGGCCAGCATGACAAAGCTGCAGCTGGCAAGCCAGCACCAGCGCAGCACACGGAAACGCCGTTTACCTTCCTGCTATAAAGCTGTACCTTTTTATCTACTTGCACTTAAGGGTGCTTTCGAACTGCTAGGTGGGCAGGAGCTGGGACCGAATGATGGGAGCTCACCCCATTGCGGGGATTCGAACCGCCGACCATTCAATCAGCAAGTCCTAGGCACTGAGGTTTTACCCACAGCGCCACCCGCGTTTTACCCTGGGCTTAGTAAATGACAAAAACTAGGCTATAAATAGATAGGCTGCACCTTCCCGATTCAGTCCTAATCATTATCTCCCTTAGCATCCTAATAGCACTGTCAGCTTAGACATGATCGAAGGCTTTATTTTGAAAATGATGCAGTGAAAAATCATGTACTTTTTAATCCACTTGCTTCTCTAAATTGATCATTTATTTTAGAAATATCGCCTATTCATCAAGCTTTATGCCTTTAGTTCTTTGATGGGAACATTCGGTGCTTCTTTGCAGTGCTTAAGACACAAATGCTAATGTTATTCCGTTAAGCTACTATTAAGAAGACACCATGTGTGTTCTTAAATATACTTGTGCAATGCAAAAAGTAAGTAGCATCAGATTTTTAACTGGGCAATTGGAATAGTTTAATGATGAACTGAGCAAAGGTATCTCGATGCCTAAGTAAGTTGTTAACCCTGATCTTCTTCCCCAAACTTTATAACTAGATGTTTTACATCACAACCTTATGCAGATCCATTTAGAAGTCCAAGTAAGTTCAACTGAGCTTACTCCCAGGTAAGAATTCAATTTAATAATTGTACTGTTTGCTGCAAGAGATTTATAGCATGCATGAACTTATGGACAATCAAAGAAATATGCAGCTGAAAAGCAGTACATTTAAAGTGATGTTTGTGGTGAAATGGAAAACTGTTGATGATTCAGTCATGTCATAATCTCTGTTTAATACCCATCAAGCAAATATGAATGTGTGGACCAGCCTATCAACGCAGTCTTGATGCCCTCAGCATAAATGAGTAGAACTGCAAAGTGTTTAAGACTTCTTCTGGTGTTCAAAGATGTTATATGGGTTCAAGTTCCATAGGGGGTGTGAGCAAACCTACATTGGGCCAACTCCAAATGTATTTGGGACCTCAGCCATTCCTCTCTCCTCTCCCAACCTTCATGTGCCCAGTGTAGCTCAGTGCTGTGTTAGAATCCTCTCCTGCACTATACATTTAAAGCAGGATCCTACCACTTTACACAGCCATACCCACATCAGTTTCTCTTCCCTGAAATTGCCAAGGCTTTCCCCAAGCAATCAGAGACTGTGCCTGTGGGCAGCCTGTCAATGCTCCACCCATTTCAGCCATCTTCTGGTTTGGGGAGAAAGAGGGAGAGATACCTGTGGCACTTTGCCAGCCTGACTCATCTCTCACTCTTGACCTCCCTCCTCCCATTGGCCTGCTTCATCTTCATCTTCATCTTCTGCTCCTGATTCTTGTCTTTATTTGCCACAGGTTCTCTCAGCTCACTAAGCCCTGGTCTATGGCCATACTACCCTGAACATGCCCGATCTCGTCTGATCTTGGAAGCTAAGCAGGGTCAAGTCTGGTTAGTACTTGGATGGGAGCTCACTAAGCCCTGAACCCTCTTCAGCCTCCAACACTTCCTCTTCCTGGTCTTCTCCCTCTGACTACTCATCATTGTCCTACCGCCACTCCCCAGGCTCTGAGCCTTCTTCTCTTGGTGGTACCCCAGCCAGTTCCTCCCACCATTCCTCTGTGTCCAGCCAGTCCATGATTCCTGCTTTACACCTTTAGGGCTTCTGACCAGTGTTGATGAGGCAAATGCAGGTCTATAGCACCAGGTAAGTGTGAAATTTCAGAGAGAAAAGGGACTGGCAATGAAGCAGTCAAAGCACTCTATTCATTCTCTCCTGTCCTCATCAAATCCAAAACGCCCCTTCCTGAGGGTACTTTGCATGAGAGAAGGATACATTAGGGCTTCATTACTGACAGCTGCAGTGGAACGAGCAGTTTGCCCCTTAGGTAACATTAGGAGAGAGTTTAGTGTACAGTCAATCCCAGTCAGCTTTGTTGTGTCTTTTACTACCAGTGTCTGAAAACTAACGGTAACTATTCACGGAATCTGTCCCCAAAGGGAAGTATGCTGGATTTTTTGAATTATTGATGTCAAACCTGGGCCTTATATTACAGCAATGACCCATATTGCATGCAAAGAATTTGGTTTCAGGCAAATGCAAAACTCCCAATTGTCATAAGGTTCATTTTTGGTCATATTACCACTTACCAGCTTCACATTTGTCATACTCTCATTAACAATCTGAACCTCGGGGAATAGCCAGGATTTTATTAAACTGACACAGCGATTCCAATATAATTTCTTCTCCCAGAATTGGGTCTGATTTTCACATTTCTCCCCGTACCTGAGAATGCATAGCCAAACAGATGTGTAACCCATCAAATGTGAAGGGTATGCCTAATGAAACCACACAGAGAGCCAGGATGATATAGCTGTTTAGAGTTTCTGAGATGGAAAGAAGATCAAGTCCCTACCAGAGATGAATGGCAGATTAAATTGATGGATCATGCTGAAATGGCAAAAATGACCGGAAGAATCAGAAATCAGGGAGACCAAAATTTTAATAAGGAACGGGGGGGGAATTTATAATTTATCTTGATAACCATTGTAAACAGCTAAAACCGTTAGTAGGATTGGAATAACACTTGTAGTTTAATGGTGAATAGTGGACATAATGTAAAAGATTTGGATTATTATAAAAGATCTAGGACCCACAAAGGGGAGGAGGGGAGTCCAGGAGATTCCTTGGAATCTTGTCTTTATGTTGTATGTTGGATATGTGATTGTAAAACTTTAATCTGAAAAACTAAAAATAAAATAAAATATTTATTTATTTATTTATTTATTTATTTATTTAGAGTGTCAGGCTAGACTCCATTGAAAAGCCCTATGTGTGGGATAATATGAAGGGACATGAAGATCCTAGGTTTGGTTTGCTACCACATTCACATAAGGAAGTAGCCCCTAATGCCGCAGTGTTCTACAGCTGAGGCAGCCCACCCTCTGTACTCAAGTATTCTTCCGCTTGCATTTTCTTATTGGGTTCAGGCTGGAGGAGGAAGAAAACATTATTCCCATATTGCCAGAGGAAGTACCATGCTTAAGGGCTCAAAGGCTTGTAACCAGAAGAAATGTATTCATTCAGCAAAAAAAATTAAAATGAAATATATTAAGGTTTCATACTTGAAAATATTTTAGAAGGCATCTGGGGATACGCTGGGGAAAAAATTGAGAAGCAAAAGAAATCACTGAGGAAGTTATAAAAACACTTCCATTTAATGAGGCAAAACAATTCAATAATTCAATATAATGATATATGCTGACACAGCCAGGTGTGATGTATCACACACAGGAAACTTCATAAAGATGCATCATTTTGTACAACAGCTTAAAACTCTTGGAATAAAATAAAAGCGATACTAATTAATCATATTGATTTTGAATTATCTGGTGTGTTAGCTGTAGATTGGAGAATCAAGATGGCATGTCCAAACTCCCACTGGTTTACTCACAAGCAATATTTTTTAAATGACAGGATAATCATAAAAAGACCAGCACATTCATTGATGAATGTGCCATTGAAATGGTCCAGACATATTGAGGGAAATTAAAATGGGAGATCTGGAGGTGTCTTTGCCATATTCTTTAGGTTCTGATTGTGTCCATACATGTGAATATCCATAGCCCTGTTCAGATGTTTTCAATATTAGGGGGCATCGGGGAGGGGGCACAATGGACCTTTCCCCAAGATCCCTAGGTGTGTGTGCCTGTGAAGGGGGATTCTAACTTCTGCTAGGAGAAGATGTTTTTAATACTCCATGCAAAGAGGACAGGCTCCTAGTTTGTATGAATGTAAAGTGTGTTAATCCAAATGTACTTACAAGTCCCCTTCAGACCTTTCTGCTCAAAGTGGGAAGATCAAAGATATGATAAGGCCAAAATACGTATCTTTCCATGGTATGCCTCCAATTATTTCCAGTATCTAGAGCAGGGGTAAGCAACCTTTTTCAGCTATGGGCTGGTCCACCATCCCTCAGACCATGTGGTGGGCTGGACTATATTTTTTTTTTTTTTGGGGGGGGGATGAACTAATTCCAATGCCAACAAATAACCCAGAGATGCATTTTAAGTAAAAGCACACATTCCACTCATGTAAAAACACCAGGCAGGCCCCACAAATAACCCAGAGATACATTTGAAATAAAATGACACATTCTACTCATGTAAAAACACACTGATTCCTGGACCATCTGTGGGCCAGATTGACAAGGCGATTGGGCCGCATCGGGCCACTCGGGCGTTAGGTTGCCTACCCCTGATCTAGAGATTAATGGTCTCACAGATGACTAGAATTTTATTTTATTTTTCCCATCTGTGTTCTGGTTGTCCCAAACACTTAATAGTGCCAGTGGGGACACTGTTAACAAATCCTGTGCTGTTATTTGGTTTATTTTAATAAACACAGATTCTGCAAAGGAGGCTACCATAGGACATTCCAACCAATGATGAAAGTGTCACCACAATACTATTTTGAGCATAGCTTCTTTTGAATGCTGAAATTATATTCATTGTAGGATTATCCCAAGGTTTCCCCCAACCAGAGGCATCTGGAGTATCTCCTTTGTCACTTTCCCCACAGTCTTTTAGGCTTCGTAAAAATATTCTGTGTAGTTTAGATGTCAATCCTGTCGTGGTAAGAACACTTGAAAGTACAAGTTGTTCAAAATCTGCAAGAAGCGGCCAGCTTGAGCCTCGTTTCATGTTGTGATATAAAAAAAAAGGTCATTTGTTTTGGGGCCAGCCAATTACACCCTACAGTTCCAAGTTTCTCCTGCAATACCCTTCCTCTTATCTGCTTGGAGTTCAAGTAAAAATCCTTTAAATGATATAACCCCGTCCCCCCCCCCCCCAGCCATGGTAGTATTGGAGTCTGTTCTTACTTTATCATCCTGTCTTTTATGTATATAAAAATAATAGGGTAAGCAGATATATGGATAGTAAGTTCCTGGGTCAAGGAGAAGAAGAAGTTCCTATAGAGGTGAGAGATAGGAGGAAGTCATTGTGGGCCTGGAAGCTGGAACTCCTTTTCCACCATACTACTCTGAAATAAATCTGTTCATGTTTGAATTTACCTAAAGGACCTAGAGTCCTACTGGGGAACAACACAGTGAGGATATGAAAGGGGCTAAGCTTTTCATACTACAATTGTACATCTTAAGGGTCACCTCAGATATGCAGATGACACAACCTTGATAGCAGAAAGTGAGGAGGAATTAAAGAACTTCTTAATGAGGGTGAAAATGGAGAGTGCAAAATATGGCCTGAAGCTCAACATCAAAAAAACGAAGATCATGGCCACTGGTCCCATCACCTCCTGGCAAATAGAAAGGGAAGAAATGGAGGCAGTGATAGATTTTACTTTCTTGGGCTCCATGATCACTGCAGATGGTGACAGCAGTCATGAAATTAAAAGATGCATGCTTCTTGGTAGAAAAGCAATGACAAACCTAGACAGCATCTTAAAAAGCAGAGACATCACCTTGCCAACAAAGGTCCGTATAGTAAAAGCTATGGTTTTCCCAATAGTGATGTATGGAAGTGAGAGCTGGACCATAAAGAAGGCCGATCGCCGAAGAATTGATGCTTTTGAATTATGGTGTTGGAGGAGACTCTTGAGAGTCCCATGGACTGCAAGAAGATCAAACCTATCCATTCTTAAGGAAATCAGCCCTGAGTGCTCACTGGAAGGACAGATCCTGAAGCTGAGGCTCTAATACTTTGGCCACCTCATGAGAAGAGAAGACTCCCTGGAAAAGACCCTGATGTTGAGAAAGATCAAGGAGAAGCACAAGGAGAAGCGGATGACCCAGGACGAGATGGCTGGACAGTGTTGTTGAAGCTACAAGCATGAGTTTGACCTAACTGCGGGAGGCAGTGGAAGACAGGAGTGCCTGGTGTGCTCTGATACATGGGGTCATGAAGAGTTGGACACGACTAAACGACTAAATAACAACAAGGGTCACCTTTAAATAACGGTTAAGTACCCAATCTAAAGTCTTTAACTGTTTGCCCATTAAGGGAATAGTATGTATTAGAACTCCCATATTGTACAGACCTTGTCTATATAGCCTCCCTTAACTAGACAAAAGTTATTTTCCCCCTACTATAACATTCAAATGAAGGAAGGTCCTCTGATGACAGATGAATCAGTCTGTTTACATTTCTGTTTCTTCTTTTAAAAAATGCTAAATCCTGTCTGCCACATTTCCACAGCATTATGCAATTCTTTAAAATTAAGAAATCATGAAAATTTGTTGCATTTTAGCGCTCATATCTCCTAATATACACATTTTTGCCCAATTTGCATGTTTTTGCAAGCAATTTCCTCTAATATAATACATTTTATTGCTATTTTCACTAATGTATGCACTTTTATGCACACCCCCCCCCCAATATACACATGCTTGTACACTAGATCTGGTGCAGAACAACACTGCAAAATTCAGAGAACTGTTAATTGTGAAGGCTAGCTGTCTTCTGGTTCACCTAGTGTTTGAAGAAGTGTCGGGGAGGTTTGCATTAAGATGTGAACACAGCTTAATTTCTCCCCCCAACTCTACTTATGAAATCCCTTCAAACAGAGGATTGTTCCCTGCATAGTAGGGCACCTGATTCCCCCATCAGGAATTTTATGTGGAATCTGAATTAGCTAGTTAGGGCTTGGCGCAGAATTGTGTATTCAGTGATCTATAACAAGGGGTTGTTTTGAAAATAGAAAGACAATGCACTGATAATTGTTTAAGAAGTTGGGCAAAATTAATTGCCTGGCACACTAAAGCATGGGACTCGTAGAGAATACATCTGTCAGTAGCCACAAGCCATGAAGTCTGTGTGCGCTTTCCAGTTTCAGAGACAGTATCAATATGAATGCCATTTGATGAGGAACACAAATGGAGCAAGAGACGTGATGCTCATATGCTGCTTGCAAGCATCCCATAAGTATCTGGTTGGCCATTGTAAGAACAAGATGCTGGACCAGATGGGGTTTTGGTCTTATCTAGCAGGAATCTTATCATGTTATAAAACCATCTGAAGCAGCGAAGAACTGGAATTTAAATCTCTTTTTAGTTTTCATGATTCTCCTTTTGACTGTCAGATTTTTGGAATTTGTATGGGGTAGAAATGTTCTCAGATTCCAAATATACATTCTCTCTTCTTGTTCTTCTTCTTAAAAAATAAAAATAAAATTATTTATGCTTTTCAGGTTTCTACATTTCACTAATTTTACAATCATTTTAACATTTTGAAAACTTGACTTCCTTCCCCCTCTTTCTGCGGTTCCTTAAATTTATTTTTAATATCTTCTGCATCTCCAAATTAACTTAAGTTGCTCATTTATTCTTCTACTTTAAATATATACTCTTAGAAAACTGCAGGTTATTACAATAATCCTGCCAATGTTCTTATCTGTTTACAATTTATCTGTAAATATTCAATAAACCCAATCTAAAGTCTTTAACTGTTTCCATTCTTTTATAAAAAGTTTGTTATCTTGATTTCTTATTCTTCTGGTAAGTTTTGCCATTTCTACATATTCCATAAGTTTTTGTATCCATTCTTCTTTTGCTGGGACTTCTTCTTTCCACTTTGGGGCAAGTAACATTATTGCCGCTGTAGTGGCATATATGATTAAGTTTCTATACAGTTTGGATAGTTCTGTCCCTATAATTCCCAAATATACACTCTTAATGCATTAATAACATCACAAGCACGAGGGGTACCACTCCTCTTAGTGCTACCCAAGCAGAGCTGATGCCATAATGGATTCAAATTTATGGGAAACATAACCATGATTTCGGAAATCAGCGAAGCTTTGTGTCTGTACAGAAAATCAGCTGGTGCTATTTCCCCTCTGCAATGCATATGGAAATCGGATTTAAATGCGGCACAGTTGGCATTTCCAGAACAGCTTTATTGAAAAACTGTGTCTCATTATAATAATGTATGGGAAAATGCTATTCTGGTGTGCCAAGGAAGAATTCACCATTCTTCAGTAATCTCAATGTGCTTGTTAATAGTATGGGATAGGAACCCAGTGAGCCATGATTTTGAAGCAGATACACCTGATCCAATATGCCCAGACCAATGAGGGGATTGGAACAGGGTTTCACTTCAGAATCAGTGCCTTTCTAGATTCCCACTCCATTACAGATTTGCATATGAAGTGATCTGAAGACTGCTTGCTGTCTTTTAAAGAGGTAATTTCAACCACGTAGGAGCAGCTAGCTAATATGCAGGGCCACTGTGCATATTGAGATCAATGTAAAAAGTATCTCTTTGAGCGATATATCTTGATGTGTCATCGCTCTCATGTGTTTGCCTGTGCGCTCTGCATTTTATGTACATTTTACATTTTAAGTTCAGTTCCCCCAGGGCAGCGGTGTCAGTGCTATGCTAATACCTTTTCACCAATTTCTCAGAAGTTTTCTTCTCCTGCAAAAGGGTGCCTCTGTTTTTCTGCCTCTTTCACATGGGTTCTTATAATTTATTTATTCTTTTGGTGGGTGCAAAATGGCAGACCCTCCAAGCGTCCCTATTTTCCAGGGACAGTCCCAGATTTACAGAAGCCGTCCTGGTTTCTGATTGAACCTGAAATGTTTCTTTTCCTTATTATATCCCTAGTTTCATCAGAGAAATGTTGGAGGGTATGGTAGGATGTCCCTATTTTCATCAGATAAATGTTGGAAGGTATGGAGTTATGTGACCCCGAGCTAAGGAGATAAGTAACTATACAACTTTTCAAAGACATCTGAAGGCAGCCCTGTATAGCAAAGTTTTAATTTTAAAAAAATGTTTTATTATGTTTTTATATGTGTTGGAAGTCGCTCAGAGTGGCTGGGGCAACCCAGTCAGATGGGCGGAGTATAAATAATAAAATTATTATTATTATTACTATTTTGGAGTAGAATGTCCCTATCTCCATTGGATAAATGTTGGAGGGTATGATATCCTTTAATTCTTCCTTGAGGTATAGGCACGTTGCCTTAAGCACATCATGATTCTTTAGACACCTAGGACTTATTGGCACCCTTACTTGTAAAAGGAACTAAGGAAATTCCAACTGCCTCTGTAGGCACTCTAAACCATGTAACATATTGTTTCTTATTACATTTGCTGCAGGTTCAATGGCTCCCAGCGGCACAGATGCTGTTATTGTCACATCTATTTGATGGATGCCTTTTATTTTTAGAAGAATTTGGTTGGAATAGCTGATTAGTGCTTCTATTTTCTTAATTCAGGAGTTCCTTTGTCATTCTAATAAACAACCAAATATATGTGTACAAAGGGTAGGGAAAGCTCTCTTAGGCTTGAATTCCTGTTTAGTGTTACAAACTAACGCCTTTTCTAATTTAGCATCAGAAAGATCACCTTCCCTTACTCTGGTCTCTATTTGTTCACCACTATAACATGCCCTGTGGATTAAGAGTGCAATTACATTTCAGGAAACCTACAATCCAAAGAATATTTAAAGGAATGTGCCTTCTGACTAGAAAGGAGGCAGTTTTCCATTCAAACTAGTACTATCAAAACTCTATTGATTACACCCTCCAAATTTATGACCTTGTGAAATGTATTGGTGTCTGCATTGGGTCTGTGTGTATCCCAAATGATGAGATGGGTCAAGGTGATTCAGGGCAGTCTTTCACATTTCACTGATTCAGATTACACTGTTAACAAGGCATGTGGTCTGCTTAACCCTCTCAGTAGCTCTGTTGCCTTGATTTTTCCATAAAGCCTAAATCTATGGCCATTCCCGGGATGCGGGTGGCGCTGTGGGTTAAACCACAGAGCCTAGGACTTGCCGATCAGAAGGTCAGCGGTTCGAATCTCTGCGATGGGGTGAGCTCTTGTTGCTCGGTCCCTGCTCCTGCCAATCTACCAGTTCGAAAGCACGTCAAAGTGCAAGTAGATAAATAGGTACCACTCTGGCGGGAAGGTAAACAGTGTTTCAGTGTGCTGCTCTGGCTTGCCAGAAGCAGCTTAGTCATGCTGGCCACATGACCTGGAAGCTGTACACCGGCTCCCTCGGCCAATAAACCAAGATGAGCGCCGCAACCCTGGAGCCGGCAACGACTGGACCTAATGGTCAGGGGTCCCTTTACCTTTACCTTATGGCCACTCCTCGCTTTTCTGAGAAGCGAAACCAAGTTGACTTGGGAGAGCTTAGGAAAATGGATGGTTCTTTCCGTTTGACAGACAGACCTAGCTTCTAATCATAATGAATAATTTTCCCAGCACACCCCAGTGACAGTGATTTGGGGGAACACATAGGTCATCATTCTTCTCAGAGATTTGATTTCAAAAGCAAAGCGTAAACAGCAGGGTTAGATTCTTTTCCCCAGCAAATAATTACAAACCACAGCTCTCTCTTTTGCACTATCATCCAACTGTATGGAAAAGAGGAAGGGAAAAATAAGCAAATTAGGTAACTCATGGATGAGTGGGGGAAATGCTAGTGAAAGCCTAGTATTTGATGAATTAATACTATCATGAGTTCTAGGGCATTAGTCTGCATGATGTCAGAGTCCCTTCTAATTCCTGGGGTCCTGGATCCATCAAGAGTTAAATTCTAATGCAGGATTCTGATGCTGAAATGAAGGGATGGGTTTCTGTGCAGTCAGTCTGAAACGGGCCCCCAAATCCCCATTTTTCCTTCTCCAAGGGAGCATTTCTAAAATGCATTAACTTGAGCACTTGAGTCAATGTATAAACAGAAACCCAGCTGTATAAACAAGTGCTCAAAGCCCTCCCCTTTATCAGTCCGTGACGGCAATGGATGGCCTTGCCAGTTCCGAGTGGAGCAGGGATGGCACATCTTGGTCTTATCTTACATCCTGACCACACTGATGCACAGACCTTGTCAGGTCTGACAAGAGACTCGGAAACGGCGCCAGGAGTGCTCTTAGAGTTGGTGACCTTCTTACCCCAAGATAAGGAATACAGGAACAGGAACAACCTTTTATGGTCAAGAGTACCGGAACAGGAACATCTGTTTATGGTCATGGATGTCAACTTACGTGTATAAGCTGACGTGGCTGGATTCCTGGGGAAGGGGGGAGAGGGTGCCTGGAGGATATATATACTGTATGCAATTTCTCTTGCTTTTGTGCTTGCGGTGAACCGATTCACGCAGTGCCTTCTGCTATCCGGAGAGCAAAATAAACTCTTTCTCTGAACCAAACCTCGGTGTCATTTGACTTCCTTCCTCCCGTCCGGAAGCAACACAGACCCCACCAATCGGTATAGTCTAATAAGGCTACAGAACTAGTCGGGCAAGTTTCTTTGTGAGTCTATGGCCCTAAGTACTGTTGTTAATATAACAAAAGAAGTTGCTCTTTGCTCAAAGGCAGATGGGTGTGCTCTCTCCTTCACCTGGCTGGTGCTTAGAAGACCAAGCCAGGGCTGGTGTTGTGTTAAGGCTGTGAGCCCCTCCATCTTAGACCCATGTGCAAAATGATATTTAATCGTGTTTGACCTCTTCCTTTTAATTTTTTTATTTAGTTTTTAAGATTTTAAGAATTTACAAACCATTATCAAACAATCAACATAAAAAGAGAATTCCTAAGGATCTCCTGAACTTCCCTCCTCCCCTTTGTGGGTCCTTATATTAATGTTTTCCTCCTGCATCTTGTCTACTAATCCAAATCTATTAAATCACCATTATACCCAAAATTCAACATTAAACTACAAGTGTTATTCCAATCGTACTAATAATTTTAATTGTTTACAATGGTTTTTAAGATCAATTATATATTTTCCCCATTCCTTATTGAAATTTTGGTTTTCCTGGTTTCTGATTCTTCCAGTCATTTCTGCCATTTCAGCATAGTCCGTCAGCTTAATCTGCCATTCTTCTCTGGCAGGGACTCTTGTCTTTTTCCCATCTCTGGGCTAGTAACATCTGAGCAACAGTGGTCACATACATAAATAGTCTTTTCTGATTAGCTGGAATTTCGGCATCTAGAATTCCTAAAAGAAAAGCTTCATTGTTGTTGTTTTTAAAGAAAATGTTATTTTAAACATTTTTTTCCAGTTCATAATGACCTGAAATGAACCTGCTCCTGCTCCTCCATTGCATCAGCCATATTGGCCATTAGCTGGGATTCAGCAAGCTCTATGGTCCTTTTTTCCCATGCCTTCCACCTTCTTGCAGCCTCCATTACCTTTCTCCCATGTGGCATTTCCTCCTGTGTGCTTCAGTTCTCCTCCTCTTACTCACAAAGCGTGTTCTCATTAAAGGAGAGCACGGGTTGCGGATGTGGCCAAACAAGACACCCTCATGGTTGTCAGGCAGGATAGTTTCAAGGCTTGGATCAGATTGGTGGATGGAGTTACTGGGGTAAAATTGATCTTGCCAATTTTAGGGGAGGGATCAGAGGTTATTTAAGCAAGGTCCACAGCTTGTTCCTTTCTCTTTCGCTGTGGACACCGGATCTCCCACCCGCCCTCCCTTGATGGGGCTTTTGCTTTGACCTTGCTATGCCTGTCATGGGGTCATTCGCATTGATGCGGGGGCCTGGTAGGAATTTTTCCTGTTGGCTGATTAGTGTGTGCCAATTGGGTTTTGCCTACTGCGTAGCAAATCGTCACAACTTGTAAGGTTGGCGGTTAGGCATTGGTTAAATTGGTTGGTGGAGGGGTATGGATTGGCTGTGCCTGCCCCTCCAATGCTGCTGCTGCACGGGTATTCCGTTAAAGGAATTCTGAAGCTTACCATCCCCTTCGTCCAAACCCTGGGGGCAGGGTGCGGGCCGCGTAAGCTTCAAGGAGCATGCGGGGAGTAGCTGAGGGTCTGTGTCGCAGCTCCAGCTGACCCTGATCTTGTTCCTCCGCACTGACTCACGGGAGTCAGTGCTGTCCCCCAAGGCGGGGGGGACAGCTAGTCATAACCAATGCCTAAGCAACCACTCACAATTTGTATGATAATAAAGTTGTGGCCAAAATTATGCCAAAAACCTTAAACAAAAATTATGTGTAATGTGTGAGTTATTTGGCAGGGGTGTCTTGGGGACCTCAGCACGCAAATGCTCCATGAGTATAATAAGTGTGGTCCCTTTGCTTGTTTGTTGTCAGTGCTGCATTTAGTGGCATAGCAAAGCAATGCAGATATAGCAACAATTGTAGTACAGTGGTACCTCTGGTTATGAAGTTAATTCATTCCGGAGGTCCGTTCTTAACCTAAAACTGTTCTTAACCTGAGGTACCACTTTAGCTAATGGGGCCTCCCCCCTGCCACTGCACCACCACCTCACGATTCCTGTTCTCATCCTGAGGTAAAGTTCTTAACCCGAGGTACTACTTCCAGGTTAGCGGAGTCTGTAACCTGAAGTGTTTGTAACCCGAGGTGTTTGTAACCTGAGGTACCACTGTAGTGGCATAATCTATCAACACATAAATCTGCAATGAAACAGTTGGATACTCGGGCCTGGGGGGGGGGGGAGATAAATAATGTTGCAATCTTGGGTTGCTCACCTCTCTCAGCCTCTCTCCCTCCTTTATAAAATGGCTTTGACATGAATCCTCTGAATGAATGTCTAGCTATACGCACACGTCGTCACGAGAAAGTGAGCAAAGTGGGGGGGGGGGTGAAGTGTGATTTAGTATGTCGTCTTCAAAGCAGCCTATGACCTCTGTCACGAAGGTAGTTTAAGGCAAAAAAACACTAAATCAGAGCTTGACACCTCCCTTTCTTGTGACAGTTGCTACTTACAGCAAGGCAAACATCCTGGCAGACCTCTCCTATTTCTTTTCATAAAGATTATGTAGTGGTTGGGAGTTACTCGTGCGTAATCCTGCCCCGTTTGAGCATTGGATTGCCTGGTTAAACCCTCCGGACTGCACAGCCCATCTCAGCGTGGCTGCCCTTAGTCACTCGTAGAATCTGTCTGTGGGCGTTTCTTAAAGCGTTGCCAACATAAGAGTTGTTTGACGCCCAATCGTCTCCGCCTCTCACTGCGCAGGAGTCTCCTGCGCAGGGTGGGCGTGGGCAGCGGGGTGCTTGGGCTCTCCTCGCTAACTTCCAACGAAGAGTCCTGGAGCCCCTCCACCTCCTCGTCCCGTTGCTCTCCTGGATCCCTGGTGTTACACTCATTCTCTTCCCCTTCTTCCCGGCTGAGTCTCCCCCTAGCGCTGGGACCTTCTCCTGCAGAATCAGAGACCCTCTCCTTCTCCCGTGCCTCTGATGTCAGTTCCCTGACAGATTAGGTAAACATAGGTCTAACATTCAAGAGAGAGGTATGTATTATATCATGCCTGAATCATATTCATGTGCAAATTCCAACATGGAAGTACAAAAAAAAGAAGAAGAATTATTGCCCAGTAACATCTGGATCCTGACCTCCTTATAACTTTATAATATAAGCTGAATACTTAGTGAGGAGCAGAGCATCAGATCCCAAATTATTGAATCCAATGTAGCTCAAAGTTAAAGTCACTTAGTGGGGTTGGTGAAAGTGTTTGAGGTCAGTGGCATTTGCACAAGAGATTGCACAAACAGGTTGCTGGTACATAACTGCTTTATTAACCCATTCCTTCTAGACTCTTAATCTCAGAGTCATGGGTTTGAACCCCACATTGGGCAAAATAAATATCCTGCATTGCAGGGGGTTGAACTGAATGAAGCTTGTCATCCTTTCCAACTCTACAATTCTATGATTCTATGATTAGATTCCTCTGTTGCACAGCACAAAAGTTCACCCATTCACTAGTGGAAGAGCCCTTGCACTGTTGGACAGAGAATGATGGACACAGCCCATAATCTTTCCCCTTTCTCCAGTTTCCTGAACAGCTGATTGATGGATTGTAGCTTTTTTTTTTTGTACAGAAGTGCTAAATTAGACTGGGGAACAGAGATTAGTCAAGTTTATTGTTTTTGGTTTTTTAAATTTTTAATAGGAAAAAGCTATGTACATCACAACACAATATTATACCTGTCACTGCATAAGCAGTTCCCATTGTTTTCCATGAGGTCTACCCCCAGGGAAGTTTGTAGGATTGCAGCCTTAAGTTGTTATAGCTAATTCATAACTGTAAAAGTGCTCAATAAATTTAAATTTTCAATAAATGCTCACAATTTTTTTGACAGCTGCACGAATTATGATAGCTAGGAAGTGGAAGGGGCAAGCAGAATATAAAATGGAAGAATGGTATAAATAGGTGTGGGATATAGCTATGAATGATAAATTGACATGTGCCATTAACGTAAGACCTGTCAATGCATAAGCAGTTCCCATTGTTTTCCATGAGGTTTACTCCCAGGGAAGTTTGTAGGATTGCAGTCTTAAGTCTTTATAACTGTAACAGCGCTCACACATTCAGACACTCTTCAGCAAAAATCAAGCAGTCTCCACCTAAAACTATTCCTAAACATTATAATCAAATGATGATTATACATGGTTTAGCTAATGATATGCTGGACTGTTATGTCAGAGGCTGTTCGCCTAGAACTATATCTAAATATTATAATCAAATGATAGTTATGCATAATTTGCTTAAATTTTTGCTGCACAGCCAGAGAGGTAGCCATGTTTGACTGTTGCATCAGATAACGTGGACTTTATTTCACAGAACCTTAGGCCATAACACATTGATCAGTCTATAAGATATTTTACTTTTAGACAGGTCATAGGTTGTGTCAGGGAACTGACATCGGAGCCAGAGGCGGAGGGAAGGCTCCCAAATGATGCTGGAGAAGGGCCCAGCAGGGAGAGAGGGAGCTCATCAGCTGGGGAAGGAAATCAGCGTAACACCAGGGATGAAGGGCGGCAGATGGGGGAATCGGCGAGAGGGCTCCAGGACTCTTCGCCGGAGACCAGCGAGGAGAGCACGGGTCCTCCGCTACCCACACCCTCCCTGCGCAGAAGACTTCCACGCAGGGAGAGTAGGAAGAGACTTGGCGTCAAACAGCTTTTATGCTGGAAAAGGTTTAAGAAACGCCCACTGACGGATTCTGCTAGCGACTGAACAGCCACGAAGTGTAGGGCTGTCCAGACAGAAAAGGTTTAACAAGGCAACCTAGCCAGGAGTGGCACCAACTTGCGCACGAGTAACCCTCACGTTTATGACAGGTTGTTTGTGTCTCTCTCTGTGTATCTAATCTTTAAAAACTTGGAAACACAAAGAGAATAATTTTAAAAGGTTGTGGAGTTTGTCGCTGAAATTATCATATCAAAATCTATTAAATTTGAATAGGTGGTGCATTTGTGTGCTCAAGATGAGTGGGTATTAAAAATCAAGAAGCGCAATCCATTTCATTGCAAGTAGCTCCATTGATCTCAGCTGGACTTATAATAGTCTTGCTAAGATAAGACACATTCCAATGCTTTTCAGTGTGAAATACAGTCCAATCCTATACCTGTCTACTCAAATGAGTTCAATGAAACACACTCCCAAGTCAATGGCTATAGAATTGCAGCTTTACTCGTGACCCCTTTCTTTTGGTGGGGCTTTTGGATGGCTGCTGTTGTTTTCCTTTTGAGAGGAAACCATAGACCTACCACAATGCATGAGTTTCAAAAGCCGATGGCAATGTATGGAGTCAGGCTGCTGTTGAAAGGCAAAAGCCCCATTTGTGCAAACCTCAAAGGTCAGTGAAAACAATTCCACCTGGAGGCCATTACACTGTCTCTGTCACCCATAAGATCATTATAAGCAATGCAGTTGTTTTCCACTGGGGACACATTCCTTTGGTCTGTAGGTGGCAGCAGCCTGCTATAGTAACAGCCTCTGCATTGACTCTTAGCAGACTTGTGGCTTTCAAAACTGGGATTAGTGATGCAGTCACTTATCCCTGCCGATCATTTGCTTGAATCTTGCAGACCTAATTGCAAAATACTTCATCTTCTGCTGGTATGAATAGGCTGCAGGTAGAGCTACCATTGTTAAAATGCAGAAAGTTCTTTATCCGCTGCTACAAAGCTTCTGAGAATGTGAAGCAATCTTACATCACCGGGGGGCAAAGCTTACTGATTAAGGGCCCCTCACGTATTACATTTTAAGGTGAACATCTTCAGGATTTAAGAGAACATCTAAAAAGCGTGAATTTGACAGGGTAACAGACTGAGGACATTTCCATGCCAACTTGGAGATCCCAGGGTTGGCATGTGGGGCCTTCTATCCTTCTAATGTATGATGCTTGTCAGGGGTGACCAAAGATCTGTTATGACTCTATGCTGAGTGTGCAATAGTCTTGCTGCAAACCTCGGTTTCTTCCTGTGCTAACAGCTCTCTGTGAAAATAGAGGACCCAAATGTTCTCTATTTCACATCTACTTCAAGTAAGTATGGGTGAAACTCACTAGAGTTTGCAATTCCATTTCCTCATCTTAAGCAGCAAGGTCCCAAGGCCAATGTCATACCCTCTGACATGATTCCATTCCTGCATGAATCATGTGACCCAAGATATATCATGGAGTCCCAAATTGGGATTCCCTGGTTTTATTAGGGCAGTTGATGAGTATGCAGTACAGATATCAGTTTGAATATTTGAAGGTTCTGGATGTGCACCCACACAATCAATTATATTTATTTTAATTGGTTTGGATTCCCACTTTTCTGAAACAACATTCAAGGTTGCTTTCATCTTAAAACAGCAGTGGGGGACCTTTCAGATGTTGCTGGACTATAATTTCCATCATCCCTGAACATTGGGTAACTCATTAAGAGCTGCCTGCCAGCAGCGGGCATGGCCAAATTGGTCAACACATCCTCACATCTGTCTCACCCCTTATATACCCAACCTATCAATCTACTCTGCAGGGGAAGACCTCTTCTATTCTTCTTCTTTGGTGATCACTCTTAGCCAAGTAAGATTGTCTTCCATAAAGACACAGTTTTAATAGTGAGTCTGTAAGTGACTGTGGAGGCCAATTCTGGATCCACACTTCCTTCCACATTGGGGGCATAGGTTTCTGGGTGGGAGTTGATCACGGTGAGGGTTTGCCAAGTGTGCCTTCTTCTTAGCGTGTCTCTTCCTTTCATCCTGAGTTCAAGCATCTTCAAAGCACATGACACCTTTGGAAAAGGCTGTTCTCCAATTGGAGCGCTCCTGCATGTATTATCCTATATGAATCATGTATTGGTTCTGCATGATGTCAGAAATGGGTCTATACTACCTTCTGAGACTTGCTCCCATGGCAGATACTGTCTTTACTATATTTTTGGTGCCTGTTGAAGACCTATTTCCCACTAAGTCTTTTATGTGGAGATTTTAAGGCCAGTCTGTATCTGTATTGGATTTGAAATTGGTTTTCTTTCTGATGCTTTGATTGTTATCTGTTTTCGGTGGTGTCATGGGAAGTGATTCATAAATGAAACAAAGTAAACAAGGTTCCTGTCTTCCAGGAAAGGATTCATTCAGCGCACCTGGCCTAACGAGAAAAAGGCAATGCTGGTCCTAATTGTCACCAGGCATCTGAGAATAAACCTGAATTTAGACAAAATCCAGACCAAGATCCTATTCAGAACACCTGCTCACTGTCAACCACCCACAGTCATAACTAGCACGTCTTACTTGAATCGCTTGTTTGCATTTATCTTCTAGCCCTTGAGTTCCAGGCACTAGTTAGATATTTTGTTTTAAATGTTTTAAATAAATAAATATTCAGGAGTAAACAAAACTGCATTAGAGACTAGGATACTTTGTGGTTCAAAATGATGTTTGAGGTTTCTATAGATCTTTAAAGTCAGCAGTAGGCAATTCTCTTCAGTCATAGCAGGCGAGGAATAATGGGGGTTGAAATCTAACAACACGCAGAGGGGCACTTTCTTGGGAACCCCTGGCTGGCAGCATTTCAGACTTCCATGCATCTGTGGAACAATATCTACCAATGAATTAATGAATCAATGAATTACATTTTGCCTCATCCTTGACTCGCTTAGGTACTGTATATTTTTTCTTAACAATATGGGCCTATGAGGTAAGCTAGGCTGAGAGACAGTGAGGAGCCAAAGGTCACCGGGTAAATCCCATGGCTGAGGAGGGATTTGATCTTCCCAATCCCAATCTGATATTTTCCTCAGCACACTCTGTTTGGCTTCTCTTAAAAGCCAAGGAATTTTGCTGCCTTCGGAAAAGTATGACCTTGTGAGAAACATGGCTTGAACAGATCGTGAAGTCTGCATTTTGGAATCTAACCACCACATCATTCTCCCTGAAGTCAGTTTTGCACTGTTGACCCGTAAAGGCCTTGAAATTTACTTCATGCTATGTGTGGGCTGCTTTTATTTATTTATTTTTCCCCCTTTTCTTTCTTTTTTTGGTCCTAATTTGTTCACATGTTGCAACTGGCTCCTTAGAAATATTTCCACTTCCTTATCTGAAACATTTTGTTCAACAGCCTCTAGCTTCTGAATTTAGATCACATTAGCATATTTGTGAAAAACAAAACAACTGGCTAGCTTTCAAATGTCTTTGCTATATGCAAGTGCTAATTTAAGGACAGCAGTAAAAAAAAAAAAAAAAAAAAAGGACACAGAATGTTCCCGGGTAGCAGGAAAAATTATACATTTTGTCTGACCCTTCTGAAATGGCTGGCTCGGAAGCATACTCTTCTGAATTGGGCTACCTCGATAACTCTGAATGAGTAGTCAGGGACATTAATTAAAGAGTCTCAACGGTCCTTAATGACTGAGAGATATCAGTCACATTCATGAAGTTGCTCAGGTGTAGCATCGGAAGTGGGTTTGCTGTGTTGCCACTGATCTTTGTATGTTGAGCACAGAGGTCTGCAGAGGGCTCGACATGAGTGTGACGTCAAATTCTTCAGGTGTCCTAACCATATGGATTGTCCCTGTGAATTCCCTTTGCAGACCTCAACATTCAGTCCCAAAAGTTGAGAGTGGCGTGCAAAATCAAGGGTGGGCCAAGAAGTAGCACCTGACTCTTACTGCTACATGTGAATTCTCTACTCACCAATATAGTTTAGACTTTTAGCCTTGCTCAGACCACAACTGAAATACTGTGTCCAATTCTGGGCACACAATTTGAGAAGGATATTGGCAAGATGGAACATGTGCAGAGGAGGGCAACCAAGATGATCAAGGGTCTGGAAACCAAGTCTTATGAGGAACAGTTGGAAGAGCTGGGTATGTTTTGCCTGGAAAAGAGGATATTGAGAGATGTGATAGCCATCTTCAAATATTTCAAGAGCTGTCACGTGGAAGAGGGAACAAGCTTGTTTCTCCTGCTCTGGAAGGGAGGACCCAAACCAATGAATCTGAATGACAAGAAAGGAGATTCTGACAAAACATCGGGAAGAATAGTTTGGATTTGATATCCCGCTTTATCACTACCCTAAGGAGTCTCAAAGTGGCTAACATTCTCCTTTCCCTTCCTCTCCCACAACAAACACTCTGTGAGGTGAGTGGGGCAGAGAGACTTCAGAGAAGTGTGACTAGCCCAACTTCACCCAGCAGCTGCATGTGGAGGAGCGGGGAAGCGAACCCGGTTCACCAGATTACGAGTCTACCGCTCTTAACCACTACACCATACTGGCTCCCAGGAAAGGCCTTCTGACAGTAAAAGCTGTTTGACAGTGGAATGTTCTCCTTCTGGAGGTTGTGGACTCTCCTTCCTTGGAGGTTTTTAAGCAGAGGTTGGATGGTCATTTGTTGTGGATGCTTTAGTTGAGATTCCTGCATTGCAAGGAGTTGGACTTGATGACCCTTGGGGTCCCTTCCAACTCTGCAATTCTATGATTCTAATTCTATGACAGCTTAGCAACAAGCTTTCAGAAGTTGACACCTCTCGAAACTTAATGGAGGATCAGAGAAACAGTTTGGAAGCAGGTTTTCAGTATGATTTGAGACTGTAGCTTGAAGGGCCATAGCTCAGCATGAATGCTTTGCATTCAGAAAGTCCAATGTCAAATCCTTGACATTGCCAGGTAAGGATAGGAAAGACTTCTGTCAGAAACCCTGGAGAACCTCGATCAGTCAATATTAAGCTAGACTGACCAATGGTCTGATTCAGCTTCCTATGTTCTCTGAGACAAGGTCAAAATGTTGCTTCTTAGGTTCTTATGAGAAAGGGCCAAAGTAGACATGTCAATTATGCAGCTCCAATTCACATTTGTTGTGGATGTGGTCATTTGTTGTGGATGCTTTAGTTGAGATTCCTGCATTGCAAGGAGTTGGACTTGATGACCCTTGGGGTCCCTTCCAACTCTGCAATTCTATGATTCTAATTCTATGACAGCTTAGCAACAAGCTTTCAGAAGTTGACACCTCTCGAAACTTAATGGAGGATCAGAGAAACAGTTTGGAAGCAGGTTTTCAGTATGATTTGAGACTGTAGCTTGAAGGGCCATAGCTCAGCATGAATGCTTTGCATTCAGAAAGTCCAATGTCAAATCCTTGACATTGCCAGGTAAGGATAGGAAAGACTTCTGTCAGAAACCCTGGAGAACCTCGATCAGTCAATATTAAGCTAGACTGACCAATGGTCTGATTCAGCTTCCTATGTTCTCTGAGACAAGGTCAAAATGTTGCTTCTTAGGTTCTTATGAGAAAGGGCCAAAGTAGACATGTCAATTATGCAGCTCCAATTCACATGGATATTTTTGGTTCTGTGAATACAGTGGTACCTCGTGTTAATAACTTAATTCATTCTGGAGGTCTGTACTTAACCTGAAACTGTTCTTAACCTTGAGGTACCACTTTAGCTAATGGGGCCTCCCACTGCCGCCGCGCCGCCGCCGCACGATTGCTGTTCTCATCCTGAAGCAGTTCTTAACCCGAGGTATTATTTCTGGGTTAGCGGAGTCTGTAACCTGAAGTATCTGTAACCCGAGGTGCCCCTGTATAAGCTACAGGGAGTTTTCAGGAGCATTAGGACTGAAGGGACAGAAAAGGTAGTTTATTTATTTTTCTGTTTTACAATTTCAGATAATCATTTTACATCCTTAAGATATCAATGACTTTCCTTTTTCTCTTTACATGGTTCATTTTACATATCTATAACCCTGCATATTTTACAAAAACTATACCAATCGGTTTTCCATTATTACATCCATCAAAACTTATTTACACTGTTGAATTTATCTTAATGCTGCCAGGGTTTTCAGCTGTACACTATCATTTTTCACATATTCAATAAACATTTTCCAATCTTCTTTAAAGGTATGTTCTTCTTGTTCTCTTATTCTATATTTTAAGTTTGCATGTTGTGCATAATTCTGTCAACTTAAGATGCCAATCTTCTTTGGTTGGGACCTCACTCATTTTCCATTTGAGGGCTAACAAAACATGGGCCACAGTTGTTGCATACATAAATAACCTTTTCTAACACCTGGGAATTTCAGTCTGAATTATCCCCAACAGAAAGGACTCTGTTTTTTGGGGGAAAGTAGTTTTGAACATTTTTCCCCCAATTCATTATATATCATTTCCCAATACCCTTTTACATGTCCAGAAAGGTAGTTTAAACCTTTCCCCTTCTATGGTCCCCATGGAAACCACCATGTTGAAGCTGCTATCACATTGGGAAGGGAGACTCAACAAACAGCATTTGGAAAGCAGTTTTCACCAGAGTGTGGTGGTGGTGGGGAAATTAAACTATTCCTTTCCACCCTCTGCAACCCAGTGCCCACGGCGCCTTCTCTGCAATTCCTATTTATGTAACACAAAGCACACAGACAAACAGATCCATGCAATTAATGTCACATCCAGTTTGGTCCATATAGAGCAGCCTTTCTCAACCTTGGGTCCCCAGATGTTTTTGGCCTACAACTCCCATCATCCCTAGCTAGCAAGTCCGGAGCTCAGGGATGATGGGAGTTGTAGACCAACAACATCTGGGGACCCAAGGTTGAGAAACACTGATATAGAGAGAGGTAGAAAGGTGTGAGTTGGCAGAAAGCAAAATAACTTGGGGATCAGAAGTTTCTTCTGGGGATCTTATGTGTTTCAGAAGGATTGGAGAAAGTGAAGGAGTAGTGGGTTGTGAAATGACACTCAGTAATTGTAAAAAAATGGCCAAGGCTGTAAGCCTAACTATGTCTACTGGGAAGCAAGTCCTACAGAATTGGAAACCAGTCTTTCTACACTATGCAAGATGGCTTGTTCCATAACCCCAAGGCTCCAATTTGCATAATGGAGAAGACATGCATCCTTTCCCATGCACTAGTGGTGTCACTGCTGTACCCATATGTACAACCACCTACTTTGCACAATTTTTATTTCACTCTTGTGTCAATGTTATTGAATATAAATTCTCTTAGAGCTCTAATTTCCTGCTCTTAGCCGTCTCTGGTGATCAGAACATGTGAACCAGAGCTCAATCTGTTTTCAGCCTCCTCTGCAACATACTGCAACCATATATAATGCAACATTCCAGTATTGTTGTATTTTCTGGTGTATGTTTCTTTTTATCCTCACTCTATCCCCAGCTCTACATATGAAAAATGATCCTGTTTACTTTTTTCGTCCAAAGAGAATTACATGAGTCACTTACCCTATCCGATCTCAGTGTTTTATGCTTGTTTTTGTCATCTTTTGTGTCTTAGTAAAGGCAGCAGCAAGCAAGCAAGCAAGCAAACAGCAGCCAAATAAGTTGGAGCCTGAACAGCAGTTGTGGCACCATGGAGCAGGGATGGATGACTCTGTCAATTTCGCCTACCCTCCATTTCTCTCTTTTTTCCCTCCAGATTAAGTTTCACTTCTCCCCCTCTTTCCATACCAGTTTGACATTGTTTTAAAAAGGTAAAGGACCCCCTGACAGTTAAGTCCAGTCGCGAATGACTCTGGGGTTGCGGCGCTCATCTCGCTTTACTGGCCGAGGGAGGCGACGTTTGTCCGCAGACAGTTTTTCTGGGTCATGTGGCCAGCATGACTAAGCCACTTCTGGCAAAACCAGAGCAGCGCACAGAAACACCATTTACCTTCCCGCCAGAGCAATACATATTTATCTACTTGCACTTTGACGTGCTTTCAAACTGCTAGGTTGGCAGGAGCTGGGACCGAGCAATGGGAGCTCATTCCGTTGCAGGGATTCAAACCGCCAACCTTCCAATTGGCAAGCCCTAGGCTCAGTGGTTTAGACCACAGCACCACTCACGTCCCATTTGATATTGTCCCGAGTCCACATAAGATTTGTATACATTTCACTTGTGTTTCACGAAGTATGCTCTGTTTTATAAGTAACTTTGCCACCTAAAAGCATCTTGCAATCAATTCTGTATGCTGTGTTCACTAATATAAGCTTTTTTCTGCACATTTCCCCCTAATATATGCTGTTTTGCATGCATTGGGCAGGGGTGGAGAACTGAACTGCAAAATTCAGACACATGCAAATTTCAAGGTGTTGTGAATTTCAGTTCACCTCTTGGTTCAGGAAGTGTGAACTGGGAAGATGCATGTGAAAATGTGAACTGAATGAATCCCCCCCTACCTTTTGGTGAGTTTTTAAAATTATTATCAGTGCCCCTTATTGTTGACCTCATGAACATTAACTGAATTTGAAAAAAGCTTGCTACACTTGTAAACAGCGGCACAATGACATCTGGATGGGCTTTTGAAAAAGGCATCCTGTTTTCAATTCCAATAATCCTCAGACATTTTAAGAATGTGATAAACCAAGGGAATCTAGTTGGTGGTTGATCAAATTCATTGAACTGAAAATATATTTCCTGTATTCCTTTTGTAATGTTTTCTACAGCATATGGAATAAAAGAACTCTGTGCCATTTTAATGCAATAACAACATGGTTGTTGCTTTATGTTTCTTTTTCCTTGCACTGTCCCTAATTATTGCTTCCTATAATACACTAAAGGGACGCGGGTGGTGCTGTGGGTAAAACCTCAGTGCCTAGGACTTGCTGATCATAAGGTCGGCGGTTCGAATCCCCACGGCGGGGTGAGCTCCCGTCGTTCGGTCCCAGCGCCTGCCAACCTAGCAGTTCGAAAGCACCCCTAAGTGCAAGTAGATAAATAGGGACCGCTTTATAGTGGGAAGGTAAACGGCGTTTCCGTGTGTGGCTCTGGTGCTGGCTCGCCAGAGCAGCTTCGTCACGCTGGCCATGTGACCCGGAAGTGTCTTCGGACAGCGCTGGCTCCCGGCCTCTTGTGTGAGATGATCGCGCAACCCTAGAGTCAGTCACGACTGGCCCTGTCGGGCAGGGGTACCTTTACCTTTATAATACACCAACATAAGGCAACTGACAGTTTCTAGTTCTTGCTGCAAGTCTAGTTCTGGGCACACGGAGGGGGAAATTTGGCCAGGGCCATGTGGCCTGGAGAGCTGTGGGGAAGGCATTAGTTCCACCTCCCCATCATGTTCTCATCACATCTCATGGGATGGGATCATTCCATGGGATCTTGTGAGAAGGCACTGTTTGCCCCATGAGATTCCCACCCACCCTCGACATGGAGTCTCACTGATCTACTTGGGTCCCTGCTTAAACGGACCGGAAATGAATGTTTTCCTACCAATCTTAATTGACCTTTGGTTGGGTTTCTTTCTTTTTTTTAATCGTCTTTGCCTTTCCCTCAGTGAAAAATAGCTTATTTCTGCTAGGTGTTTGGTAATATTCTGTTACAATTGTAGGTGCACTGGCATTGGGCAGAATCAACATTGTTGATAAAGGGACTGAGGGGAGAATCCCCTAAATTTAGGATGGTGTGCCCTAAGGTTGGTTTGGCACCTATAACGATCCCTGGTAACGAACCGGCTAACCAGCAGTAAGCAGACTCCCGTCAGTTCAAGATAGCTTTATTTACAGAAGCAAACATACAGAGCGAAGCTTCGCACTCCCTCTCAGTGGCAATAGATGTTCTGTTCTGAATCAGAGTTCCGAATGTTGAATGGTTTCTTTAAATGTATAGGTTCATCATTGTTCCACTCCATGTGTATGTCTTTAAGGGGCCGGAGCAAGGGCCAGAGCAAGATAACGAGACCCAGCTTTACAGCTGTGAAACATAGCAGGTGCTGCTGAGTTGTATTTGATTAAGGCGTGTCAGCATTTGGGTAGAGTATATAAGGAGCAGCACCTAGCTCTCCCATTACCCTGGGGGATGGGTTGGTGGTTGGGTCATGTTTGTTGATATATTTAGTGTTAATGGAGTTTTTGTTTTTCTTATTAAAACCTTCTTTAAGTTATTTTGAGTCCCTTCTTTTTAATGCATGATCTCCCCAGCAAGCTCTCTGCAGCGTTACCATACTGCAAAAAGCCAACATCTTTGGTTATGGGCCCAGCTGCTGAGTGGATGACTGCATATTTTTGGACTCTGAGAAAGGTTTGAAAACTCCTTCTCCTGTTAGCGTAGTTTTTGTGGGTCTGGAAGACTTCCAGAATGGTTGACCAGGTTCCTGAAGCTGAGAAGGCTCTGGTCTTCCCACAGCTAACAGATGAGAACTATAGTTTATGGTCTTTTCGGGTGGAGGCGCTTTTGACCTCTAGAGAAGCATGGACCTATGTAACTGATGACCCTCCTGACCCTGTGACTAATGCTTGGTCGAAAGGAGATTCAAAAGCCAGGGCGATAATTAATTTGGCAGTCAGCGACCAGCAAGTAGTCTATATAAGAAATAAGAAAACTGCCAAAGAAATGTGGGACAGTCTTGCAGCAGTGCATGTTAGAAAAGAGTCAGCGTCTGCATTGACGTTTTTCAAGCAGTTGTACCAGACGAAGTTGCAGCCTGGTGGTGATTTGGCAGCACACTTGAGACGTCTGGAGGCAATACGCGGCAAATTAATTCGAAGGGACATGGAGATACCTGATATTCAGTATGTTTTTATCATCCTTTGTTCCCTTAATGAGGACTTTGATGGTATAGCTAGCCAGATATCTGCCGTTCCACCAGCACAATTAACTGTGGAAGGGGTAACGGCAAGATTAATGGGCGAGTTGGATAGAAGGGAGGCTTGTGCCATAAGCACTCCTGTTTCCAGAAAGAATGAGGAACGCCATATGCAAACCTGTGGTGATACAACTGCATTTAAAGCTGCAAAGCGTTGTTGGTTCTGCAATAAGCAAGGACATTTTGCAAGGGACTGCAGATCCAAAAGAAAGCAAAGTACTCCCAAGCCTGTTTCTGTTCGTCAATCACGGTCGTCAGCCCAGCAGCCGGCATCGTACCGTAAGGACAGAAATGAGCCGCGAGCTTTTCACGCTCGGACTAAAGATCGTAAAAGACTTAAAGGTGCCAAGTGGAAGTCTTTTGTTGTCGACTCAGGAGCATCTCAAAATATCTGCAATGATCGAAGCTTGTTTATTTCTTTCGAAGAGGAAATTGGTAATGTACATTTAGCCAATTCACAAGTCTTGCAGTCGCTTGGCAGGGGTACCGTTAAACTTGACTCTTTAAACATTACAATAGCGAACTGCATTTACTGCCCGTCAGTGGACAATTTATTGTCAGTAAGGTGCTTTGCCCGTCAAGGCATAACTGTGCGTTTCTTAAAGTCTATGTGTGAGTTTTTCGAGGGGAACAAACGTCTATTGTATGCCCGGGAATCTGATGGTTTATATAGACTGTATTTTCGCACCTACTCCCAATCGTCTATAAATTGCAGAGCAGCACAGTCAAGCCAGGGGTTGAGGAATGTAAGGCCACATTCCGGGTGTGTCCATGAGGCGCACAGAATTCTGGGACACCTGAATTTTGCTGATGTAATTAAGACAAAGAATATTGTTGACGGCCTCAACTTAAAACCATGCAAATTCTTTATGCAATGTCTATCCTGTTGCAAGAATAAGATTAAAGTTGCACGCAAGGGTAGGTGCTCAGATAGAAAAGTAACTGAGGCATTTGAGCGTGTACATTGTGATTTAGTTGGGCCACTCCCACCCTCATTAGGAGGTTCAAAGTACTGGCTTACTCTGATAGACCAGTATAGTAGATATTGTTGGACTTATGCAATAGCTGAGAAGTCCCAAGCATTTGAGAAGTACAAGGTTTTTTGCAACTGGGTAAAAACGCACTTTAACAAACCAATTAAGAACCTGTTTTCTGACCGGGGCGGGGAATTTGTTTCTGAGGATTTTGAGAAATTTCTGGAAGGGCAGGGGACTACTCATGAGTTATCTTGCTCCCGAAGTCCCTGGCAAAATGGGCTTGTTGAAGTTGTGCAGCGTGACTTGCAGGCAGGGGTTAAAACTTATCTGCACGATGCTAATCTGCCCAAAGCGTTTTGGGCTGAAGCACTCAATGCCTTTTGTTATGTTAGAAATCGCAGTTATTCTGGTTTAGATGTCACCCCCTATGAGAAGTTGTTTAAAAAACGCCCTAATCTGAAATACCTACGTATTTGGGGTTCAGATGTAATTATGCATTATCCTGCTAAGCAGAAATTGGGTGAACGTAGTGTTCAGGGAAAATTAATGGGCTACCAGCAGGGGGCGTACAGAATTTACATACCAGCAACTGGCAAATTTCATATTACCAGAAGCATGATACAAACTGTAAATTGGAATGGGGTTGCTGTTTTCCAAGATACTAATGGTATAAATGATACTAAGGAAGAAGAGGAAGAAGCAGCAGCAGCAGCAGGAGGAAATGGTGCTTCTGAATTAATGGAAAAAGACAAAAAGCCTGTTGGATCTGATAACTTGTTTGAGGATTTAAAGTCACAGGCACCTGAGGGGAGGTTAGATTCTCTTGAGTTTTCTGACCGTGAGCTTAGCCTACAGGCACCTCTTCAGTCTGACAATGATGATGCTTTACAACCTGAAACTAGTAGTTCACTTAGTCCCATTAAGTCTGAGGAGTCTGACTCTCCTTCCGGACTGAGACGTTCAGATAGAAAGAGGCAGAAGCCACAACGTTTCGCAGATGAACATTTTAATACTGTGTATGCCAATAAGGCGGTTTTTGAACCAAAAAGCTACAGTGACGTTCAGAGTTTACCTAAGCACCAAGCTGTAAATTGGTATAAAGCTATGAACTCTGAGATAGCTTCTTTAAAAGAGCATAACACTTGGTCTCTTGTACCACAAACCCCAGATATGAGACTTATTGATTCAAAATGGGTTTATAGAGTTAAAATGAATGACAAAAATGAGGTTGTAAGGTACAAGGCAAGACTAGTTGCTCGGGGTTTTCAACAAATTCCAGGCGAAGATTATGTATTGTGCTATTCACCAAGTGTAAAATATGAAACAGTTAAGCTTTTGTTAAAAGATGCTTCACAGTGTGGAAAAGCCCACTATGCAATGTTTCTCTGCTCTTAAGAGAGTGGTAATGTACCTTAAACATACCAAACATTATAGGTTGCAGTTTACATCAAGTATTGACAAAGGTTACACATGAAAGACATGTACAATGTATGCTTTATGTTTTTGTTTCACAATGATGAACCGCAGGGGAAATGTTGAATGGTTTCTTTAAATGTATAGGTTCATCATTGTTCCACTCCATGTGTATGTCTTTAAGGGGCCGGAGCAAGGGCCAGAGCAAGATAACGAGACCCAGCTTTACAGCTGTGAAACATAGCAGGTGCTGCTGAGTTGTATTTGATTAAGGCGTGTCAGCATTTGGGTAGAGTATATAAGGAGCAGCACCTAGCTCTCCCATTACCCTGGGGGATGGGTTGGTGGTTGGGTCATGTTTGTTGATATATTTAGTGTTAATGGAGTTTTTGTTTTTCTTATTAAAACCTTCTTTAAGTTATTTTGAGTCCCTTCTTTTTAATGCATGATCTCCCCAGCAAGCTCTCTGCAGCGTTACCATACTGCAAAAAGCCAACACCGCCTCCAACAGGAATGATGCCAGAACCTCGTATCTGCACCCCTCCCTCTCTGCTCCTCTTTGCAGCATTCCCATTGTTGAGACCTAGGACTGGGAAATTGGACTGGCCCTTACCCACTGTCAGTGGATAGAGTTTCCAAGCCTCTCTTATCTGTTTGCAGCCTGGCCTCACATTGGCCTCTTCCAATTCTCCCTCTGCATCTGAACTAGGAGAGTCTACCTAAAACATAGGCAAACTCGGTCCTTGAGATGTTTTGGGACTACAACTCCCATCATCCCTGACCACTGGTCCTGTTAACTAGGGATGATGGGAGTTGTAGTCCCAAAACATCTCGAGGACCGAGTTTGACTATGCCTAGTCTACCTTGTGAAGAAAGGACTGTGGGCTGTCAGCTTTGGAATCTAGCTCTTCTCCCTCATCAGAACAGTCAGCCTGTGGACTGTTAACTCTGAAGTTTAACCTTTCTTTTTTTTTTATAAAATTTTTATTGGTTTTACAAAATTTTTTAAAGAACAAACAAACACTTAAAAGACAAACATACACGTATAATTTCATAGCATATTTTCATAAACCTCTTTTCTGTGACTTCCCCATACCCCCCCTTTCTGCATCCCAATGTCCATGATTTTGTAGCAACTCCCAATTGTTACTTTCCAACCTCTGTCATCTTAGTCCTCTCTTTATTCTGACCTTATATCACTGTATCCCTTTGTTTCTAAGAACCACAACACTTTAACATTCATTAAGTTTATAATGGTCCTTAAGATAGCTTTTAAATTTTCTCCATTCTTCTTCCACCGTCTCTTTTTGTTGGTCACGGATTCTGCCTGTCATCTCGGCCAATGTCATATAGTCCATCACTTTCATCTGCCATTCTTCCAGAGTGGGTAGATCTTGTGTCTTCCAATACTTTGCGATGAGTATTCTTGCTGCTGTTGTGGCATACATAAAGAAAGTTCTATCCCTTTTTAACACCAATTGGCCGACAATGCCCAAGAGAAAGGCCTCTGGCTTTTTAGGAAAAGTACATTTAAGTACCTTTTTCATTTCATTATAGATCATTTCCCAGAAAGCCTTAATCTTCGGGCACGTCCACCAAAGGTGGTAGAAGGTACCTTCAGTCTCTCTGCATTTCCAACATTTATTATCGGGCAAATGATAAATTTTTGCCAGCTTGACTGGGGTCATGTACCACCTGTAAACCATTTTCATAATGTTTTCCTTTAAAGCATTACATGCCGTAAATTTGATACCAGTGTTCCATAACCATTCCCAGTCAGCTGACATAATGTTATGCCCAACATCCTGTGCCCACTTAATCATAGCCGATTTGACTGTTTCGTCCTGTGTATTCCATTTCAGCAACAAGTTATACATTCTAGATAGATTCTTAGTATTGGGTTCTAACAATTCAGTTTCTAGTTTTGATTTTTCCACCTGGAAGCCAATTTTCCTATCCTGTTTAAAAAACTCCATTATTTGACGATATTGGAACCAATTTTGTACTTTATGTTTCAATTTCTCATGACTTTGTAATTTGAACTTATCTCCACCCTGTTCCAAAATTTCCCAATACTTCGGCCATCCGACCTCCATATTGAGTTTCTTCACTGCTTTAGCCTCCACTGGTGACACCCATCTAGGGGTTTTGTTTTCCAACAGATCTTTATATCTTATCCAAACATTAAATAATGCTTTTCTAACAATGTGATTTTTGAAGGCACTATTGACTTTGTCATACCATAGATATGCATGCCAACCAAAAGCGTTATTAAAACCTTCCAGATCCAAAATGTCCGTGTTCTCGAGGAGCATCCATTCTTTCAGCCAGCAAAAAGCTGCTGCCTCATAATACAATTTTAAGTCCGGCAGGGCAAAACCCCCTCTTTCTTTAGCGTCTGTCAATATTTTAAACTTAATTCTGGGCTTTTTGCCCTGCCAGACAAATTTCGAAATATCTTTCTGCCACCTCTTGAAACATTCCATCTTGTCAAGAATCTGCAAGGTCTGAAACAAGAATAACATTCTAGGCAATACATTCATTTTGATCACCGCAATTCGGCCTAACATTGACAATTTCAAATTTGACCATATTTCTAGATCTTTTTTAATTTCTGACCAACATTTTTCATAGTTGTCCTTATACAAATTCACATTTTTAGATGTCAAGTAGACCCCTAGGTATTTCACCTTCTTGACTACTGTCAACCCTGTCTCCTCTTGGAATTTCTCCTTTTCCATATCTGTTAAATTTTTTCCTAAGACTTTGGTTTTTTGTTTATTCAACTTAAATCCAGCTACCTGGCCAAACTGTTGTATTATTTCTAAAACCTTTTTCGTACTAGTGTTTGGCTCTTGCAAAGTCAATACTAGGTCATCTGCAAAGGCTCTTAACTTGTAATGTTTAGCTCCGACCTGCACTCCTTTAACCTGCTGGTCATTCCTAATCATATTCAGCAACACCTCCAGAACTGAAATGAAGAGTAATGGGGAAATTGGGCACCCCTGTCGTGTTCCTTTTTCTATCTTAAGTTCCTCAGTTACTACATTATTTACAATCAATTTAGCTTTTTGTTCAGAATATATTGCAGCCATACCGTTCTCAAAACCTTGGCCTACCCCCATCCCATGAAGATTCTTTGTCATAAAGCTCCAAGAAATATTGTCAAAGGCTTTCTCCGCGTCCACAAAAATCAGTACTGCTTTAGTGTTTATATTCACCTCTAACTTTTCCAAAATGTCTATTATATTCCTTACATTGTCTGCTAGGTGTCTTTTGGGGAGAAAGCCTGCTTGGTTCTTATGAATCTTTTCCATCAGCACTCTTTTAAATCTTTTTGCCAAAATGTCTGCAAAAATTTTGTAATCCACATTAAGTAATGAAATTGGGCGGTAGTTCTTCAGTTGAGTCTTTTCAGTCTCTGTCTTTGGTATGAGTGAAATATATGCCTCTTTCCACGATTCAGGTGCCCTTTTTCCCTCAAGGATCTCGTTACAAACTTCTTTTAGTGGTTGAATCAACCATTCCTTCAACGATTTGTAGTATCTAGAAGTCAGTCCATCTGGTCCTGGAGATTTGCCCAGTTGCATATTCTGAATGGCAGCCTCTATCTCTTGTTCGGTTATTCTCTGGTTCAGATCCATCTTACTTTGATAAGAGATTTTTTGTAATCCATATTTATCAAGGAATTTGTCTATATCTTCTTCATTTTGCGGGCCTTGAGTATAAAGCTTTTTAAAATAACTCAAAAAGCAATTTCTAATTTCATTAGGTTTAGATATATTCTTTCCATCCACTTCTAGGCCTGTAACCGTATTTAATTTCTGCCTTTTCTTCAATTGCCATGCCAGAAGTTTGCCGCATTTATTTGCTGATTCAAATGTCTTTTGTTTCATTTGCTTTATCTTCCATTCAATCTCTTGGTTCATCAATTCCATGTATTGTGTTTGATATAACTTAATCTCTCTTAAGATCTCCTGGGATTTTGGTTTTGTTCTTAATTTTTTCTCTCCTTCCTTTATCTTTTCCAGGATCTTTTCTTTTTTCTCATTTTGTTTTTTCCTCTTTATTGAGTTTTGTTGAATCAAAAAGCCCCTCATCACCGCTTTGCTTGCGTCCCAGATCACTCTTTTTTCCACATCGGCCCTCAAGTTTATTTCAAAATAGTCTTTTAAGGTTTTTTGGGCCTTCATAAGGATCTCCTTATCTCGAAAGAGGGTGTCATTCATTCTCCATCTAAATTGACCAGTTGTTGTAAGTTTCATCTCCATCCTCACGGCATTATGGTCGGAGCAAGTTTTTGGGCAGATTTCCACCTTCTTAATCTTTGGAGCCATACCACTAGTAATCCAAATTTGGTCAATTCTGGTCCAGGTCATCATTGCTTGAGAGAAAAAGGTTCCCTCTCTCTCCAGAGGGTTCCTTGTTCTCCATATATCTATCAAGTCCATGTTTTCCGTCATTTCAAAAAAAGTCTTAGGAAGTCTCCCTTCCTTGCTAACTGTTAGTCTTTGTGCCTTGTCCATGTTGGTGGAGACCACACCATTCATGTCTCCCATGATTATCATATTGTAATCCAAATAGTCCATCAGGATTTCATGGAGTCTCTTAAAGAAGTCAGATTTACCTTCATTTGGTGCATAGATTCCAACAACTAAAATTTTTTCTCCTTGTACTTGTATCTCCACTGCCAGGTATCTCCCTTGTTCATCTTTAAATATCATTTTTGGGGCCCATTTCTCTTTCACATATATTACAACTCCTCTTTTCTTAACTTTATCTGATGAAATAAATTCTTGTCCTAGTCTTTTATTTATGAGTAGTCTCCTGTGGGCTCTAGTTATGTGAGTTTCTTGTAGACATATCAAGTCCAGTTGTTCTCTGTTCAAAATATGAACATATTTTGAAGTTTAACCTTTCTGCCTCATCAGAAGAGTTGGACTCTTGTTCACTTCCCGAGGCTAACCCTTCTGCTGGGTCCTGGGGGGGGGCACGTTCCTGACATCACCCCTACCTGCCTGGAATCCTCACCCTGGTCACCAGGATGCTTGACTTGTACCACTTGTTATTGGCCTTCACAGTTCTATACACACCTCCTTAAGAGTACATTCCCTGAACTCTATGGACTAAGGTTGCACCCCACAATTCACTGCTAAGTAGTGTCTGTGGAGTCTCTCCTATCGTAACTCATTGGGGGCACCACTTTAGGATAGTTGTAGGGTATTTCAGCATGTTGTACAAGCCACAGTTCTTTTTGTCACAGTTGTATAAATGACTCACTTGCCAGGGGCTTCGCAGAATAGTAATGATGCCATTTTGAGAGTCAGTAGCACTGCTAATCACTTTTCAGAATACTTGTACCTTTTCTCATTCTCATACCCTAGACTGGTTAAGGGAATTTTAGGAAATAATGTGTGAGGGGTTTTTTTATTCTTTTCTTTAAAAAATGGAATAACTTTTCATTTTCTCTTGCTTTGTTTCCCTAAGAAACAGCCAGCTTCTTTGTACTCACACGTCCTTAGCACTTCATTTTTGTTTTAAGAGTGGTCATAGGGCCACAACCATATAAGAAAAACAAGTCCTACCATATTTTTCAGATATTCTCTCTCTCTCTCTCCCCCATAGCTATATATTGGGATCCAAAGATCTGCTTTATCCTGAAAACAGCTTTGTAAAAAGTAACCAAACAGCTACTTTAGATACATCTAATGAAGGGAACGTCCATATGCACATCACAAACTGTTTTCCAAATCCATTTTATATATAAGGCTTCCAATGGGGCAGGATGGCCCACAGATGTGAAATCAAGTCCCAAACAGGAAACTGAATGGTGTAAACTAAATATAGGCATTTCTGCCCTACAGCCGCTGAACATTCAGCAAATTAAAAGAACTCCACACTTCTAAGGTAATATATGGGCTCTGTCTCTGTGCCTATTTATTTCGCTCCTAAGAAGGTGATAGCTCAGCCACTGGAGGCTAAATCTTCCTCTAATCTTGAAAACCATGACAATGGATTATAATTTCCAGGATAGTCACTAAATTCAGTGCAATAAAATATTGTAATGATCTCGGGAGTTTAAAGAATTTACAGTATTCTTCAGGAGGTGACAGATGGAGCTAGGCATATAATTATGGATAAACTACCCTCCACACTCTAGAATATCAAGCTTAAATCCAGTTCACACAGCAGCTTATGAACTAGCCACCATATGTTTCGGAAACCCCCAGGTGACTGTAGCACAGCTGTCAAAGCCAGTAGCTACAGGCACTCTTAGACAGCCCTCTCCAACCTTATTGATGCCACTGCACACCAGTTCTCCCTCAGTCACCTACCAACCGCACCTGTCTTCTGCTAATAGCAGAAGACAGGAAAATCAAAATGAAGAAAAGCCCCACTGACTTCCTTATTGTACTCTGCTGTTGGAAGAAGCCATGCAGAAAGTACCCACCACACCAAGAAAGCAACAAGGAAGTTTTGCACAGGTGGCTATAACTTGTGGTTTCAGCAACAGCTGTTACGGTCACCCGGAGGCTTAAGAACATTTGGTGACTGGTTTAAAGGTTGACCTTAGTCACAGCTACAAAGCCTGCATCTTGTCATTAATTTTTTGTATAAAATCTTTTTATTGCTTGTAGACAATAGCACCAATGCAAAGAGCCAGACTCAAAGTGCTTGGCTGCACGCACACATTTGCTCAAATTCTTATGAGTTGGTGGGAAGAGAAGGTCTCACTTTTTCTTGAAATAGCAGCTGTATTAAATCATTTTTCACTGTGATAAGAAGCTCTGGCTACCCTTTCTCCTGCTTGAGTACAACCAAGGTCAGGACTTGGCATTTGAGATTGTTACTCTCCATCACCCTATGTGGGCAACCTATCACTTGTTCAATAATTCCTCTGCTTGACACAGCTACTCTTGAAAAATTAGCACAGCTTTTTGGGAACTTTACATATTACTGACACTTCCCACGCCACCAAGGTTGGCTTAATTAGAAACAACTTCCACAGAATACAGAATGAGGCCAGCGCTCGGCGTTTTACACCTACTTCTTATGTGGGCTGAAGGAGTAAGGCAGAATCCAATTGTAGTAATTATAGAGGCAGTTATTAAAAAGGAAGGGGGGCATATCCATCTATTGGAGGTTATGGAATGAAAATCAGACACAGATCTACCACACTAGATGTCAGTAAAGTTACTATTTTATTATGTTTTGTATTGTCATGTTTTCCCACCCTGAGATTTACGGGAGAAGGGCAGTATACAAATTTCAATAATTGTAATAATAATGCTTTCTTTTCTGGTCACGTGTTCCATTCAGAATATAATGGATCATTTATTTCTTTTAAAATCAGCCACTATTTCTCACTTTTGTATCTCATTCTCCGTGGGGGTTATTTCCTGCGAGGTAGGTTAAGCTCAGGAAGTGCAATTGCCCCAGTGCCAGCCAGTGAGCTGTTCAAGGTAGCTCCCTATCAAAAGCAGTAGATATCTGTTTTATTCATCTTTAAGAGTGTGTGTGACTGTATACAGATACAGATACAGGCATCACTGTTTCTATCAATCACTCTGCAGGCCTTTAGGACTCTCTGTGGCATAGCTACCAACTAGCAAACTTGATTTGCAAAAGAGGTAATCCCAAATCCCTAGATTAAATTATATTCCTCAACAAGGACCAGCCCCCCCCCACACCCACACCCACATACCCTGAAAACACTTCGTGATCCAAAGCAGACCCAAAGCCTCTGGCTTTCCTTTTTTGCTCAACTGGTCCTAGTGAATGGAGTAAAATCTTAGGATATAAGCCTTTTGTGTGTAATGATGCATCTAGATTTGCAGTGACATTTTACAGAGAAAGGAGAAGGACATCTTCTAGGACTTGTTAGAAATAAAGATGGGGAAGATTGTCTCTCTGTCTCTCTCTTTTGTCTGGAGACTTCAGGGCTCAGCAGATACTGGTGACTGGCAAAGAATCAATTCTTTTATGAGTGAATTTGCCAGGAAGTTACTTTATAAAAACACCCTCTAGAAGTACTAAATGCTGTGTTCCACATCCCTTCAGCTTAATATTAATATACGTTACTTTGATTCTCTGTATTTGGCTTGAAGTATTGCTAGTTATGCAATGAGGAATGGAGAAGGGCTAGCCAGCTTTTAGGATACCCTATTTTCTGCATGCAGCTCTACAATTCTCATTCTTCTTCCTGCCGTTTCTGAAACACTTAAGGTTTGAAATGAGCAGTGCTGTGGTCCTTCAGGGGATAGTCCAGTTAGAAGCTCGCTTGTCCATCAGAACAGCTGAGGTCAGAGGGGTTCAACACCTAGGAGAGGACAAGTGGAAGCTTATTCATGGCTGTCTGAGGAGCAGGGCAGCTGCTCGGGGCACCAGATGTTGCCGAAGGGCAGAATGACACAGGTTTAGCAATGTTCCAAACTAAATGGGCAGATGGGGATGTGCATTCATATAGAGCACAAATAGTCCTTTCATGTGACAACATGGTTTTGAATTTAACTGGATTAGTCTGGGGGCAATAGCTTGTTATATGGGAAGGCAGCAAGCGAATGCAAACATTCTGCAATGGATGCATCTTCAGGTAAGTATCTGGCACATGGCCCCTTCAAGAGAAAAAAGCTATAACCCAGGAAACCAGCTCCTAGAAAGTTGACCCACGTCAGCTTGTTTAGAGTTGTGGCCTGCTTAGAGAAGTTTGTTACTCAACTGTGGTGGCTCCCAGGCCTAATCAGAAATAAAAATTTATATCTGTTAACTCAGCTTCTAGTGAGTTTCCACATACATAATTCATACCTTACATTATACCAGTGCTATTTTTTCTAGAAAAAAGAGGTGCCGAAACTCACCATGAACACCTCCCTCTTTCTCTTAGAATGACAATGGTGTCTACCTGAGAGGTGCTGGACCCAGCTGAGAGGTGCTGGAACTGAGTTCTGGTTGAAAAAAATCCCTACATTATACACATATGTAGACAAGCATGACACATGTTGGATGATTCCTGAAAACCATGGAATAATCTGTGCGTAAGACTATTGATGAGCCTGGAGTTAAAAAAAATTAAGAATAAATGCATGCTAATACACACAAAATGTATTTCCTCTTCAAATAATCAATTAGATATGCATGCACACACACACATACACACACACCGGAATCATATAATGGTGGACTTCGTTATAGGCTGATTTGTTGATAGGAAGCACCTTAAATTAAGTGTCGTTAATAAACTCTCAGACTCCCTCCCTCCCTTCTATAACCTACTCTTTTGTGTTGACTTTCCATTGTTCAGGCGTCTCGAGATGTGGCTTCTGAAATCAATGTTGTTAAGAGGTAGGAAAGAATAGCACAACATATTGTTTGCCTTGTTTGTCCTGTTGTCATTTATTGAAGCCCATGAACATTTTGTAGGATTTACGGTTAGTCAGCAACGACAAGCAAACAACAGGAGCATTTGAGGCTGTCAAATAAAGAGCCGTCACAAAGTTCCAACAAATTTTGAACCATGGCTTAAAGAGTCTGGCTTGGAAATTGCTGGCCTGGGGGGAGAAGGATCAACAAATCTGTCCATGTCAGTTTTCTATCAGTTTCCCATTTTCCCGATTATCAATTCTGTTTCCCACATTTCCACATCAGTTTGCCTAAAAAACAAAATAAATCCTTATGGAAATTCGTCAGCATTTTAGCATGAAACTATTTTAATATACACATCCCCCCTATAATTTGCAAGTGTCCATGTATGTGTGTGACACACAGAGAGAGACAGAGAGAGAAAAAGAGAAAGAGAAAGAGAAAGAGAAAGAGAAAGGGAAAGAGAAAGAGAGAGAGACTTTTACTTACTAACACATTATAAGGGCTGCAGAACTTCATTACAATATTCTGAGAAGTGTGGCTTTTGAAGGAAAGCTGTGTTTAAGTTCACTTACTGTTTACGAAAGTGTGAATGGTGTAGGTTCACCTTTCAATGTGAAATGAATTGAATTATTTCCCTATCCCTAGCCCATCCACAGACTTTTTTTACCCACCCTCTCTAAACTTGAATTTACTAGATATGAGTAAGAGAGTGCACCAGGCAGGCATTTACATTTTCTCTTTCTTCCAAAAGTTTAAGACAGGATAACTCTACTGTGAAGATTAGGCTGAGTGAAAGGCCCTAGGTCACCCAGTGAGTTTCATGACTTCATGGGGATTCAAACTTGTGTCTTCTTGATACGAATCTAACACTCTAACCAGTACACTATGCCAAAAAGTATGATGGCTAGCCTGGGTTAAAAAGAAAGAGATATGTAAGCCTCCCTTTACCTCAGAAAATCTCCTAATCTCACTGACATTAGGCTAGCCTACAGATATTTAGTCTGAGCAGAACTCTGTATGTTCTGATTTTGGGGGGGGGGCGGGGGATAGTAGCAATTTTTGCAATATATAGCATCCTCTTCTTTCTGGTAAAATGCCACTAATAATCTTGTGGTCCTTCCTCTGATATCTTCCAAATTTGTCATCTGCACTTGATTCCTCTAAATGGGTCTTAGATATCCTACTGACAAAATTCAGTAGTCATTGGTGATTTGAATAGTTGTTGTTTTGATTTAGTACCCATTCTTCATCCCAGAGTCCCAGTGCAAGAAACAGCAATTTTAAATACTATAGCTTAAAAAGAGTTTAAAACAAGTCACTTGACATCACTCCAAACATGGTTGCTTTCATCCGAATTGTTTGACCTATTCAGAGAAGGGGATATAATATAAACTAAAAATATATATATTATCTGCTTTATACCTTTCTGATCATCATGCCTTCACTGGAAATTGTGGTTTGTTTGAGAGTATTAAGAGTTCACCATCCCTTAATAGCAGTTCCTGAATTCCTGGGAGAGATGGGATAACTCTTGAATCTGTTTAAGGGGGCAGCCCTATGGCAAGATCCACGAGAATGAGCAGCTTGAGATTCAGTGGATCTCCCACTATGCTGGCTGCTTCTTAGTGCAGTCAGCACTTTGACACTTTGGGGTGCTTTTTCCTTTGAGCATTTCTGACGTGCTCCCCATGACCCTGTTGACTGGAAAATAAGGCCAAGGTATTTAAAAAACTTTAACCTGTTTAACTGATTATCCACATACCATCTATGGGCCCCATAGTTTCTTGAGAACACCATGACTTTAGTTTTCTTGTAATTCACACCCAGCTGTCCTCTTTGGTAGTAGCCTGAGAATGCCCTCATCAATCTTTTTAGGCCTACTTTTGTTTGAGTTAGAAGTAAAAGGTAAAGGTACCCCTGCCTGACAGGGCCAGTCGTGACTGACTCTAGGGTTGCGCGCTCATCTCGCTCAAGAGGCCGGGAGCCAGCGCTGTCCAAAGACACTTCCGGGTCACATGGCCAGCGTGACGAAGCTGCATCTGGCGAGCCAGCACCAGCACCGCACACAGAAACGCTGTTTACCTTCCCGCTATAAAGCGGTACCTATTTTTCTGCTTGCACTTAGGGGTGCTTTCGAACTGCTAGGTGGGCAGGAGCTGGGACCAAAAGACGGGAGCTCACCCCGCCGTGGGGATTTGAACCGCCGACCATACGATCGGCAAGTCCTAGGCACTGAGGTTTTACCCACAGCGCCACCTGCGTCCCTGAGTTAGAAGTATTCCATCATATAATAATATAGAGATGGCTTCTGCGGCCAATTTAGGGGCATGATACTCTGGAGATGTTAAACTCTGGACAATATCATATATATATAAATTAAGCAATGCAGGAGCTAGGATACAACCTTGCTTAACTCCCTTTGTGGCTGGAAGGGATCCTGTGAGCTGTCCATTTGTAGAACAACACACTTTCAGCACAGTATTTTCATATAGACATTGAATCAAGAACAATAATCTTTTATCTATACTTAAAGAGCTCAACTTCAGTCAGCTTCAGCTAGGATTAAGTCCCAAACCACGGCTCAGCCAAATATATGTTGGTGTGACTTGTTCATCCCAGTTCATTTGGGGCTCATAGAATCATAAGATCATAGAGTTCAAAGGGACTTGTTAGTCCCATAAAAAGGGGAATTTGGGGTCTGTGGCAAGGGTGGAACCAGAGTAGGGTGGACTTAGGCTGGATTCTAAGTCTGTTCAGCTTAGTGACATGTCCTGGCAATAGAACACTTAGTCACATGTCCTGGCAATTGAACAGTGGTACCTGGGGTTACAAGCACCTCGGGTTACAAACACTTCGGGTTACAGACTCTGCTAACCTGGAAGTTGTACCTCAGGTTAAGGACTTTGCCCCAGGATGAGAACAGAAATCGTGCCATGGTGGCACGGTGGCAGCGGGAGGCCCCATTATCTAAAGTGGTACCTCAGGTTAAGAATGCTTTCAGGTTAAGAATGGACCTCCAGAATGAGGTCCTTCATAACCAGAGGTACCACTGTATTTTAAAGACTAGTTTTCTCTCTCAATCCATTCTTAGGGAAATCAGCCCTGAGTGCTCACTGGAAGGACAGATCGTGAAGCTGAGGCTCCAATACTTTGGCCACCTCATGAGAAGAGAAGACTCCCTGGAAAAGACCCTGATGTTGGGAAAGATGGAGGGCACAAGGAGAAGGGGACGACAGAGGACGAGATGGTTAGATAGTGTCTTTGAAGCTACCAGCATGAGTTTGACCAAACTGAGGGAGGCAGTGGAAGACAGAGGTGCCTGGCGTGCTCTGGTCCATGGGGTCATGAAGAGTCGGACACGACTAAACGACTAAACAACAACAAGAAGTTTTCTCTCTGCCAGGCTTAGGCATTGCAGCAGCAGCTCTGCTTCTGAAAAGGATTTGGACTTGGGTCAGTTTACTCCAGCTTAATTTGCACCATCTTGCTTCAGACCATTTCCTTGCACCTAGGATTGCTCTTTACATTTGTGATGTTGATATGCCCTGAGAGGCACTGGGTGATGATAAGTAGCCAATAAGATATTGAGTGATGTTCATTCTTTTGCAATTCAGTCCTCAGGTGTCTCTAAAGAACGGTCTGGAGAATCCTCTCTGACATGCCAAAAATTATGTAGAGTAAATTTTCCCGTCTGTTTCCAATAAAGTTAATGCGGTGAAAGCTCTGCAGGCTTTCAGAGACAGTTTTCAACAAATGATCAGCTAGGGTCGGAATTCACTTGTCAAGTTTCATGGCATTCCTGTTCTGACTGGACCCAATTTAGCTATGGAGGGAAGCTCGGGCAAAATGTGTTATGGATTTATCTGATGGTGTCTGCAGAACAAGTGAATGCAGAATAAATGTTTTCTTACCCATCTCCACTGTAGCCCCGAACAAGATCGACCCCAGTAAGGAGTAAGGAAATAACCTTTAAAAGGGGTGTGGAGTTTGAATTTATGGATACATGGCATGATACTTAGCTATTTACGTGATATCTTCCATCATGTGCACTCAGGTGGAATAGTGAGGGGACCATTGTCAATGAAACACATGAGATGCATACTCTAACTCTAAAAAATAGCCCCAAAACTAGCTTAATGTGGCAATGTGACATTATATTTTTAAAAGCATTACCAGAAATGATCCTTTTCACATTATTTTGTCTGTCTGTCTGTCTGTCTGTCTGTCTGTCTGTCTGTCTCTCTCTCTCTCTCTCTCTCTCTCTCTCTCTCTGTGTGTGTGTGTGTAGCAAGCTATAGCACAGAAAATGGAATATGGTAATATGCCATATTTGTGCTTCAGATCCTTCGGGTAATCACATTCACATAGCTCCAGATTGCTAGGAATAGGTCAGCAATGGCCAAATGGAGGACCGAGGGGCAAATCTGCTCTTAACATGGCAGACTGTCCTTTTCAATTGTATAGAACTGTGGATTGTTAGGAAAGAGAGCTAAATGACATATGTAGTAGGATTCCCACATGATGTACCGTATTTTTCGCCCTATAGGACGCACTTTTCCCCCTCCAAAAATGAAGGGGAAATGTGTGTGCGTCCTATGGGGCGAATGCAGGCTTTCACTGAAGCCTGGAGAGCGAGAGGGGTCGGTGCGCACCAACCCCTCTCGCTCTCCAGGCAGCTCTCCGCAAGCCTGGGGAGCCCGGCAGGAGTTCCCGCCGGGCTCCCAAGGCTTGTGGACAGCAGCCTGCAGCTCGAAACCTGGGGAGCACTCCGCTGCACACCCCGGGCTTCGGGCAGATGTCTGTAAGCCTTGGGAGCCCGACAGGAGTTCCCGCCGGGCTCCCAAGGCTTGCGGAAAGCAGCCTGTTCTGGGGGCTGGGGTCAGGGGAAGCTCGGGCTTCCCCCGCCCCAGCCCCGCGCCTGGGGGAAAAATAAAAAATATTTTCTATATTTCCCCCCAAAAAACTAGGTGCGCCCTATGGGCCAGTGCACCCTATAGGGTGAAAAATACGGTATCTTGTTGGTCAGGTCCACCATTGGAGAAAGATCAAATGTGTGTATAGTTCCACGTGCTTAAAATAAAAGGCCCAGACATCTTTCTCCAAATCCAAAGTTGCGTATCAGGAAAAGCATTCTAAGGAAGTATACGTGTCTTTCTGGATGTGTCTGTGTGTAAACTGTTTGTTTTCTTGTATGTGGGGATCATTCAGTATGAAAAGGTACAACCTAGAAGCAGCAAATACAACATCTATGGCTTCTGTGTCCATTCATTTATTTATTTGCTCTCAGAAAAGGACGACTGTGGGGATATCATTTCTCTTACAATGCTGGTTCCATTGGCATGATGGCATGTTCATCATTATGTATGGACCGTCCCATCAGTTTGAACATTTCTACACCATGGGAAGAAGGAATCATTAGAGGAAACCAAGGGAATACGGGGGCTGAAGAAGTAAGTAAACACTTTTATATCCCTATGCAAAAGCATTATTCTTCAAGCACTATTGGGCTGAAATCATTTCGTTCCTGTAGCAGCAGAACATAAAAGTTAATGCGGGCAATACATTGAGTCCCCTGAAGGTCAGGCTATGCAGATCCAATGACATTTTTATTTGATGATCGCAGGAGGGGGGAAAAGATGGAGTGTGTCTCCGTAGCTCCACAGCAAACACAAATTTGATGCTGCACAGACATAACATATCTATGTGTTCAATAATGTTAAGTAACAGAAGCCATTATGCCCCTGCTTTAGCTTTCAGCTCCAGTCATATAAACAGTCAGTAAAGACGTCCTCTGTTTGCTACGCAGCAAAGTTATGTCTGGCAGTGACAGATTTGTAACTCTCAGTGTGCAACATTTATTTGCAGAAGCAGAAATGGGGTGATTCCTCCTCCCCCCATCTCCGTCTTGTTCCGCTGCACATTAATAGCCCCGTTCGAAAGCTGTGACCTCAGTACATCAACAGGTTGCTTTTGTCATATTGAGCCGCACTGTACATTTCTATGACAGCTGAAATCATGCGTTGGGAAAATATCACAAAAGCCTCTTACCGCTTCTGTATTAACATATGGGCCTGAATTAATTTAGAAATGCCTTTCAATAAAATGGCAAATGTGAGCACTTCATTTTAGTCAAAGTCAAGTGCTGTTATGACAGAAAGGAGGATGGGATGAAAGGTTGATTAAAGCACCAACAGACTGAAGGGGTTTGAAGGGGTAGATGCAAACAGTAACCGTCTCTCCTTGGGGGGACATTTGCTTGAAAATATGTGTGGTGAAAAAGTGCGGAAGTAGGGTGCCCTCAATGTTTCAACCCAGATCTTTCTGCACTGAGAGGAAATTCAAAATTTGTGTGGATGGATGGTACCAGGGATGGGGGAACCTCAAAGATCTTGTTTGACTGCCAACAGCCTCAGCCAGCATGATGGTTATGGAAACCAAAGTCCAGAATATCTGGAAAGCCACACCTTCCCCCAGCCCTGCTCTGTATAATCAGGAATTGATGATGATGATGATGAAGAAGCATTCAATACCTCAAGGGAGTTTCAACATAAAATCACAACATGAAAGCACACAACACATAATAAAAAGAAAAAACAACCCAAGAACCCCCCTCCCCAACACATTTTATAAGGGCATTGGATGTCAGTCAGCCAAAGGCCTGGTTAAAGAGGTACATTTTTGCCTGGCACTTAAAGGTGTATAATAAAAGTGCCAGGCAAACCTCACTGGGGAGGGCATTCCACAAGTGGAGAGCCACTGCAGAAAAGGCCTGTTCTGCTGTTGCCACCCTCTGGTGTAGAAATGAAAAATCATGGGAGACGAGAGAGGCAGGTGTAGCTAGGCGTCTGTCAGGGCGGGCCCTGAGAGCCTATTTTATTGAATATTGCAAGCATTGCCCCAGGTGGGCCTGTGGTTGATTGGTTGATACATACACACAGAAACTTGTAATTGGTTAACATAAGTACTAAGGCGGGAATTACATCTGAAAGGTGGGGATTACATGTGATCATTTATCATTGATGGAGAGAAGGCTGAGAATCGGAGCCAGAACTAACAGGCATGAAGCCTCCTAACTGAATTGTAACTAGGGATTAATTGGCACAAACAATATAACAATCAAGTTCTATAGAGATGGTCAGCTAGGCATGGAGAGCAAGTACAGTTTGTTTTCCATGAGCTTGGGATGTCTGTTACTTAATGATTGATTATAGCATGTAACAATGTAATCAGGTTCTGTAGTCAGCTAGGCGTGAAGAGCAGGTTCGCACAGTGTGTGCAAAAGGCAGGGAAAAACCTACAAGCAAGACTTTCTAGAATGCAAGAGAAAGGGTGCAAAGCTTCCCCAAAATGCAGCAGTTTTGTGCAGTTTTGTGCAGAAGGAGAACTAGCAGTTATATGCAGAAAGAGGACTTCCCTTTATCTCCCCCTTTCTTTTCTTGTTTGCGAGGCATTCTGGGTAGATAAGGCAAAAATATTTCAGGATTAGTGGTGTGCCAACAAATGCCCAAAATAAGTTCGCCAGGGTCGATGGGACAAGAATACTTCGGGATACGTGGTTTGCCAACGCATGCCCAAAATAAGCCCGTCCAGGATCGATGGGACAAGAATACTTCAGGATACGTGGTTTGCCAACGCATGCCCAAAATAAGCCCGTCCACATCTCACCTTAGGTTTACTGTTGGTGTTGCCATTTCGCAAGGTAGGCGGCGAGAAGTTTATTAGGTGGTTGAGGGGGAGAGAGAAGCCGAGAGAAAAGGCTTATGAGGCCAGGAACGCATTGAAGGAAGCAACATAACAAACTTAAGATGCATATAATGACAAGGGCATATTGAAAGAGATTACGAAGCCAAGTAAGATTTGGTAGCCAAGCAGTAAGCCACTGGGTGAAAGAACCCCAGAGGCCAGAAAATCTAACGTCTTGTGTAATGTGGTGTGTAAGATTTTGCAATCCATAATGATTCACATCCATAATGATGAAGCATCAGCAAATAGTGATAGCAGAACGATTTTGTAAAAGTCCATAGTGAAATTCACTCTGTTCTTTATTCAAAAGGTGAGAAGCTTGTGAAGTAAAATTCAGGGCTTTTTCTTCCATAGTGAAATTCACTCTGTTATTTATTCAAAAGGTGAGAAGCTTGTGAAGTAAAATTCAGGGCTTTTTCTGCAGAACAAGCTAAAGAATTAATGTTCATACGATTCTGTACAGCCAATCCAGGGACTCCTAAGAGAAAAACAACTAAAGAGATATATTCAGACCTACTGAAAAGGGAGACAAAAGCATCACAATCGTTAGTCAATTTCACAGAGCGGCGATATCAAGAGTGGGATAAAGGATCCAGAACACCAGGAATAACCTGGATTCCTTCTTTGGCCGCAGAAAATTTGGGTAAAATTAAGCCTGCGACTTTAGGAGGTAATTGGGTGGTCATAAGCACAATTTCACCAGGTAAAACAGTGTCTTTGGTTTTTTGATTAATTAAGTCGATGGTAAAATCAGAGCGTGTATCCTTTGAGATGGTTTTAATAGTGGAGACTAACGGTGGGGGGGGGGCTCCCTATTTGTCCTGGCCCGGGAGTGGGGCCCCTAAGGAGTTTCCCGAACTCCTGCACTGATTTGCCCAATGATAGCCTTTACCGCACTTTGGGCATCTCTTGGAAGGTTTAGCCTTATTGGCATCACCATTCCTGTTTGGACCCCCGCCAGGGGCTCTGCATTGTTTAGCAAAATGACCTGGGCGATTGCAGTTGAAGCAGTTGCTATTCCCTCCAGCATTCCTGTCAAATAAGTCAAATAAGTGGATTTTAAACTGGAATCCACAATGGCCCTTCTTAATTCTCGCATTACAGAATAAGGAAGGGTTTCATATAGCACCTGTTGTTGTGCTGTGCCTGGGTTTGCATAAGAAATAGGGAAAGCAGATGGGGTTGAGCTGGAGACAGGGAAAGCTGATGGGGTTGAGCTGGAGACAGGGAAAGCTGATGGCATTTCACCAGCCCACTCAGATTCTTCCTCTAAGGAAAGGAGACCTTTTTGCCTGGCTTGAGAAAGTGCAACACGAACAGCTCCTGTGAAACAGGCAGGAGCTGAGGCAGGCAAGGGAGGGGTGGAAGGAGGGAGGGAAGAAAGAGAGGGGGAAGGAAGAGGGGGGGAAGTGGATGTGGGCTGAGACACAGCTTCTGAAGAAGCAGGTGCATGCAAAGGAAACACAGGAGGGAGGGAAGGGGGGATGGGGGTGGTGGTTGTGGGCTGAGGGACAGCTCCTGTATGAGCAGATGCAGGAGGGGGGGAAGGGGGGTGGATGGGTTGGAAGCAGGCAAAGGAGGGAGGGATTGGCAGGATTGTGCAGGAGGCAAAAGCTTAGGATAAGGAGGGGGGTTGTCTCCAACAGACAGAGATGCAGGGGCCGAGGGAGACGCCTGAGAGGCCAGGGGCCCTAAGTTTGCCACGGCAACTGCGCATTTCTGCCAAGTTAGCAGACAATGAATAGGAGCCCTGGGCTTTGCAAAAAGAGTCTTTCCAATCTTTTGCCAAGTCTCTACCCCCAAGGAGCCCGCCTCAGGGTACCAGGGACATTGGAATGCAATCTCACATAGCAAACGTTCAATTTCCTTTAAAGAAACATGAGCACCTGCACCTCTCTGTCTGACTAAATGAAGCAGTTCAGTAGCATGCACTTTCTGGGACTTTGTAAGCTCCCCCCCCATACTCACGGTGTAGCCGGCTAAGACTTCTCCAGTCGAGTGAAGTATGAGGCTGGCTGACTGCTCGGCTGCGCAAGGGATCTGGCACGTCGTGGGTCACCAGATGTAGAAATGAAAAATCATGGGAGACGAGAGAGGCAGGTGTAGCTAGGCGTCTGTCAGGGCGGGCCCTGAGAGCCTATTTTATTGAATATTGCAAGCATTGCCCCAGGTGGGCCTGTGGTTGATTGGTTGATACATACACACAGAAACTTGTAATTGGTTAACATAAGTACTAAGGCGGGAATTACATCTGAAAGGTGGGGATTACATGTGATCATTTATCATTGATGGAGAGAAGGCTGAGAATCGGAGCCAGAACTAACAGGCATGAAGCCTCCTAACTGAATTGTAACTAGGGATTAATTGGCACAAACAATATAACAATCAAGTTCTATAGAGATGGTCAGCTAGGCATGGAGAGCAAGTACAGTTTGTTTTCCATGAGCTTGGGATGTCTGTTACTTAATGATTGATTATAGCATGTAACAATGTAATCAGGTTCTGTAGTCAGCTAGGCGTGAAGAGCAGGTTCGCACAGTGTGTGCAAAAGGCAGGGAAAGGCAGGGAAAAACCTACAAGCAAGACTTTCTAGAATGCAAGAGAAAGGGTGCAAAGCTTCCCCAAAATGCAGCAGCTCTTGTGGAGGGGGCACATGAAGAAGGGCCTCAGAAGATGATCTCAGGGTCCGAAGTAGGTTCATATGGAAAGAAGCTGTCCTTGAGATATTGCAGTCCTGAGCCGTTTAAAGCAGAATTCTCAATAATGGGGAGAATTCAAAGCACATTCAGCTTAGACAGTCTGAGGGGCAGTTGGTGGAACTGATTTGCAGGGCCAGCCCAAAGCACTTTGCAGCCTCAGAAAGAATTGCAAATGGTGCCTGCCCCAACCCACCCTCAAAAAACCAAGAATTAAAGCAGGCAGGCAGACATGTATCTCTGCTTTTCCTTACCCCCCAGACACATAGCTTTAATACCTTCTTTAAAATTTCAGCTGCACCTCCTTGCATCTCCCAAGATGCAAAGAGGTTGAGGGAACATTCTTTCATATGTGGTGGACTTGTAAAAGGGTTAAAGAGTAATGGGAAATGATACATAATGAACTAGTCCTGCAGGGCCCTAGTCTCGTGGGACAGAGCATTCCACCACGTCAGAGCCATCACTGAAAAAGCCCTGGCCCTGGTGGAGGATAGTCTGGCTTCTTTAGGACCTGGGACCTTTAAGCTATTATTATTCATGGACCTTAGGGTCCTCTGCAGGACATACCAGGAGAGCCGGTCCCATAAGTACGAGGGTCCTAGGCCAAAATGAGCAAGGTCCCAACCAAAGAAGAATGGCAACTTAAATTGACATAATATGTGCAGTTTGCAGACTTAACATATAGAATAAGAGAACAAGAAGAACATACATTTAGAGAAGGATGGAAAACGTGGTTCCCCCTGTGGTAGCCTCTCGGCTCATTGATTATTGTGGACGAACTGTTCATGCTGCCATAAATCCACCTCTGTTACTTGGTAGCTATAGTTTGTCAGGAACATGGCCAGGACAGTTGGTCATGTTTCAACGGAGGCTCCAAGACAACATGGTCTCTCAAAATACATCCTTGGAATTAGAGCGCAATTCACACAGCTTGCTTTGCTGCTCATGGGGTTGCAAAATGGCTTTCCTCTGGATGCTTTGGGAGGCTTCAGTTCTCTGTTAAATTGTTAAATATGAGGTGCCAACTGGGCCATCTCTCACAGGTCACCTGAGGCCTGTCACATCTTAGTGGAGGGAGGGAGACTTTGCCAGCCTGATACCTGGGTAATTTTCAGGAGATGAAAGATAAAGGGATGATAGGGCAGAAAGTGATATCGGCTGATACTGGGTCACATATTTAGAGAGAGCCAGTGTGGTGTTAGGAGCAGTAGTCTAGTAATCTGGGGAACCGGGTTCGCATCTCCGCTCCTCCACATGCAGCTGCTGGGTGACCTTGGGCTAGTCACACTTCTCTGAAGTCTCTCAGCCCCACTCACCTCACAGAGTGTTTGTTGTGGGGGAGGAAGGGAAAGGAGAATGTTAGCCGCTTTGAGACTCCTTCGGGTAGTGATAAAGCGGGATATTAAATCCAATCCAAATCCAAAACTCCATTAAAGCAGAAAAGGTGGTAGAGGTATGGTATTCTTCCCTATACGATGTTTTTCCCTTCTATACTGGAAAATCTTTGTGCATTGAGAGGAGCACTTCAGCATGCAACTCTTTGCCTACAGTAGTAAGGTAAAAGATAAAAGTAAAGGACCCCTGGGCGGTTAAGTCCAGTCAAAGGTGACTATGGGGTTGCGGCACTCATCTTGCTTTCCGGTCAAGGGAGCTGGCATCTGTCCACAGACAGTTTTCCAGGTCATGTGGCCAGCAAGACTAAATTGCTTCTGGCACAACAGAACACCGTGACAGAAACCAAAGCACACGCAAATGCCATTTACCTTCCCGCCACAGTGGTACCTATTTATCTACTTGCACTGGCATGCTTTTGAACTGCTAGGTTGGCAGAAGCTGTGACAGAGCAACGGGAGCTCACCCTGTCGTGGGGATTCGAACCGCCGACCTTTTGATCGGCAAGCCCAATAGGCTCAGTGATTTAGACCACAGCACCACCCAGTACAGCCCTGGGAAATGAAGCGTGTACTTTATCACTTGATTCCATTGAATGCATAAACTTGCCTAAGGCCTATATCTGCTCAAGCCAAAGACTGATTTGCTGGAAAATAGCCTTTGTACCAGGAAGAGGAACCCTGACTTTTGTGGAGAATCTGAACCATCCACATTTCAATACATTAAAACCTTTTAAAATTTCAAATCATGATGGAACTGCAAACCCAATCTGCACACAGAGAGCAATGATGAGGGTATAGCATTGGAATGCATACTAATAGCACACACTGTTAAATCAGTAATCTTGATTTTGACAGGTAATCAATGTCTCATTTAGTGCATTACGCTACCTTTTAGGTAACAAACCACACACACATCAACTCAGAATTGGGCACCTCTGAGTATAAGCTTTCAAAACGGTCACTGCAAAAAAAAAAAATTGGTGTCAAAACTTCCCTCGTCTGTTCATAGACCATAATTTGTGACACAATACTCTACATATTTGCTCAGAAGTAAGCCCAATGAGTTGAATGGGATTTACTCTCCAAGGTTTCTGCAGAACTAACATAGGCATTTTATTGCAAGAGAGTTCACAATTTATTTTATTTTTTATATTGTGCTTGACTGACTGAGTCAGAGGGTCACAGCTCTGCTCTAATTGAAGTTTCTCTTAACCTGTTGTAGTTTGTATAATATTCCAGCATGACATGGTTTCCCTTAAAAATGAGCAGCTGAAGTAATATTCAAAATAAGGGGAAACACAAGCTCTGATTTACTAATTGACTGAGGAAATTATTTTTCATCGTTGTAAACAAAGCTAATCATGCAGATACGGCATGCAAAAGTACAAAAACAATAAAATGAAGATCTGTATTAGCAGCTAGCTTCTCTCTCTCTTCTTCTCTGTATCTTGGGAAAGGGATTATCTATCTATTCTCTAAGGGTTCAGACACCACTCAAGATATCATCACACCAAATAGAGTGAATCCAGGCTAAAGTCACAATTCAGTCCACCATCTTGATTCAAAATGGCACCCACAATCTAAATGTAGATGGTGCCCACGGCTTCTACCACTGAAACCTTCATGCCAAATATCTTGCATTATATTTTTGTTCAGCACTCATATTAAAAAGCTCTCAAAGTACATTAAGGACTCTCTTTTCTGTTCAAGCTTTGAGTGCTTGGAGGGCAAGTTTACAGGAGTGTGGTGCTCCTGTTTGCTGCTAATTTATGTATATTTGACCTAATTTTCTGATTTTAATTGTTTTATTTTACTTTAAAGGGCACAAGGTCAGGGACAAGATCTTGCCTTTTGGTTAATGACATGTTGAACCACAGTTGTTGTTAGCCACACAAGAGTACCTGAAGTTTGTATGGTCATGGCTTCCAAATACATGTCAATGACATGTGCAATGGGGACACGTTTGTTTATTTCCTCTATGCACCCATGTGCTGTAAATTTAATGGTTGACTGATAAAGCTCTCAGCATCTTCTTCAATATGTACTGCTTCTGCATGATAGCAGTTGACATTTATTCAACAGCCGAGCAATGGTTGTTTCATCATTTTACTGTGACGGCAATCTCTGTTAATGGATGGTATCAGCTACTCGGTGAAAGATCTTTCTAATTTGACTTTAAAATCATTCAAAATGTGTAACTCATGGAGCTATAAATGATAAAGAAAGTGCATACCACTTGCTAGATCCCTGTGCTCCTGGCAGAATAGCACATTTATTCTGCTATTTCTTTCGACAATAAGAACCGGACTCAATTCACTACCACTATGTCGTTCTCTTTTCATTTACTTATCATTCAGTAGCATCACTTTTCACTTTTTTATCACTTCAGAGGATTTCCAGATGTTAATATTTTCCTACACAACTTGTGACCCATCAAGTTGTGACCCATCAACCCTATGTAGCAGGCCAACCAGAAAATTATGGCCTGCTTCCATGTCTGACTGTCCTCTTAATATAACAGTGATAGGAAAGCAGAAGAAAAGAAAGTTTATGGAGTACCTAGTTGCCACTAGGTACAGTAGGTATAGTTAAAGCTATGGTTTTCCCAGTAGTGATGTATGGAAGTGAGAGCTGGACCATAAAGAAGGCTGATCGCCGAAGAATTGATGCTTTTGAATTATGGTGCTGGAGGAGACTCTTGAGAGTCCCATGGACTGCAAGAAGATCAAACCTATCCATTCTGAAGGAAATCAGCCTGGAGTGCTCACTGGAAGGACAGATCGTGAAGCTGAGGCTCCAATACTTTGGCCACCTCATGAGAAGAGAAGACTCCCTGGAAAAGACCCTGATGTTGGGAAAGATGGAGGGCACAAGGAGAAGGGGATGACAGAGGACGAGATGGTTGGACAGTGTTCTTGAAGCTACCAGCATGAGTTTGACTAAACTGCGGGAGGCAGTGGAAGACAGGAGTGCCTGGCGTGCTCTGGTCCATGGGGTCACGAAGAGTCGGACACGACTAAATGACTAAACAACAACAACAACAGTAGGTACAGCCACTTTTCCCATTTTTCAATGTCTCTCCCTTTTAGCTGTACTTAAACCTCTCCCTCTTCCACTTCTCAGCTGCCTCACGTGAAAAAGACAAAGGATCAAATAGTCCACAGTACTGTGCCTTCTTGTTTAAAAGTGCCATCTTCCTCCCCATTCCTACATCACAGCTTAACTCAGATTTCTATCATTGGTTAGGAACTGGTTGGATGCAGATGAATGGTTGGGGGAACCAGCTGGAGAACCCCAAGGGAAGAAGTCTCAGAGTCCAGGAGTGGCGGCGAGGCAACAATGAGTGCTCAGAGGGAGGGGCCTGGGAGGATGAAGTGTCAGAAATTGTGTCAGAAGAACACGCCACCACTGGAAGTGTCAGAAGCTGAAGACGTAGCAGGGCTTAGTGAGCAGGGGGAGTCTGTGACAGAGAGAATTCAGAATCAGGTGCAAAAGCTGAAGCAGGAGAGGAGGGGGGGGTAACAGACAGAGATGAGTCAGGCTGGTGAAGAGACACAGGTGTCTCCCCTTCCTGCTGCAACAAGCTCCCCTCTCCCAGAACCAAAATAGGAATGAAACAGGAGAGCAAAGACATGCACACAGGCACAGTCTCAGATTGCTTGGGGAAAGACCTGTAGAGGAGGGGACTTTAGGCAGTTGTAGGGAGGTGGGGATCTTCAGCCTCAACAACTGCTTCATGGGACAAGCTCTACTGAAGAAGAGTTGCTGTGCTCATTAGGTTGTGCATATCCTGGTTTTGCTAATAAAGAGTTAACATCATTTACTTTGTGTGATTTACTGCTGGCTAACTCCTGTCATCAGTGTTTTAACCACCACTGGAGGTTCTCAGTGTCTCTCCATTTTTGTTCCCATGTCTTAGCTACTTCTATTGTGCAACCTGCCTTTACCTTTGCTCTCCTATCCTACCCTGAGTTCATGCAAACCCAGAATTGTGATGAGGCACTACAAATCCACCAATGGAGGCTGAGCATTGGCATTCTTCCATTTATATATATATATAGAGAGAGAGAGAGAGAGAGATATCACTCTGAAAAGAGTACTGGAAAGTTGAGATGCATTTCTTACTTACTCTGCAGTAGTTTTTCCTAGTCCATTCTACAACTACTTGTCAATAGCAGTACATTATCACGTCTGTATTAGTGATTGATAAATCTGCCCATTTCAGTTTCTCTTAGTTTCTCTCCCACCCCCCCGCTCTTAAATCCAGTTCACAAGAATATTGTGATTTCTTTAAGTCCTCATGAAAAACTATCAGGATTTTAGTATGCATTTTCGCTACTATACACATTTTTGAAAGCAATTTTCCCTAATGTAAAACATTCTGAGTGTCACTTTCACAAATATTTATGCACAATTAACCCCAGCATTTATATTGGTGTGTGTGTGTGTGTGTGTGTGTGTGTGTGTGTGTGGAGTCTGATAAAAAAATCAGAAAAGTGTGGACTTTGAAGGATATCTGCATTTTGTTTTAAATATTGTTTCCGGATACAATTAGGAAGGCCTACATGAAATGTGGACCAAATTTCTCCATCATCCTTACGACCTTTACACATATGCATATATTCTACTTGACTTCTGGGAGTGCCTGATATAGCATGATTTCAACCCAATCATAATCCCGTCAAGATTTGTCAGTTTGAGGGAACAATTTCTTACTTGATTTGTTTCTCTATTCCTATTAATAGCTGTAAATCTCTGAACACCATGAATGGAAGGTATATGTAAATTTGTAATACCTACTTCCCATGCTTCCAATGAAGAACATTTGTCATCATCTAAAAGCAATGATAATCTCTTTTCAGATTACTTTGTAGCTGAGATGCTGTGTCATCTGATGATTAACCTGATTAATGTTGCGTTGGAGTATTCTGTTGGAATTACTGGGAATTAAGCAAAACGAGACCATGCTGTATGCACAGTGACCTTTCAGGAACTCAAAAGAAAGCGTGTTTATTTGTATGTGTATTTTCATAAATGGGTCCCCCAATCTCCACCATTTGAAGCTGAGAGAGACAAAAGGGAAACCATTTATGTTTAGCCATGAGATTCAGCTAGCATGAGAATCCCTGATTGTCTTGGCTGGGTGATTCAGACCCTTGGTTCATATTTTTTTACAATACAACTTTATTGTCTCTACACCCACATACTAAGCAACAACTGTAAAGTTATGGAAACAAATAGAAGGATCTGGGAATGTGAGACTATGCTAGGACTCTCTGGGGCTCTGGGATGCTCTGAACCTCACTTCTGAGCAACCTGAAAAATAAAACTACATTATGAAGATCAGATTATTATGTCAAATTCCATATGTAATTTCACAAATACTTATGTGTTGTGATAAACAGCAGGATTCTCCTCTGAAACCGATTTTCATATATGTCATTGTTGGTCCTGAAATGTACATAACAATAAGCAAAATGTGAAAACAGAGAGGACAAGCCCATGATCTCTAACTTATCATCACTAGTTTTCCAGGAGGATTTCTGATCTTTCCTCATTTGGTTCTTTGAAAAATGAAAGCTGAGATCTTGTAAATTGAAACAAAGCAAGAGAGCTTAGAAACTGCATCCTCCTCCGTCACTTGGTGGCCTTGAAATAATGAAAGGTCAGGGTTAGTGGTCGTCTGTCTCCATAATTTCACTAGCAATTGGCAAATACAATTTAGAAACTGCCAAGGAGTGAAATTGATCTTGCTTCAAGGGGGGAGGGAGTATCCATCACTTAGGATTCCTTTACTCATATGTCACAACAAAAATGAATTCAAACACATTGGTTGCTCACCTTTCCTTCCTGAGAATCTACTCTTCAGTGATCCTCACATATTATCAGTAAAACTGAAATTGCTGCACACATCAGGATAGGCTCACCTGAAGTTAATGTGCATTGTAGATGCTTTGACTGCAATCCTGTGCCTTCTGCATGGGCAACTGGAGAATAAGCTAAGAAGTGGATCTTCTTAGGAGTCAAGCAGAACTCTCCTCCACGTTGCCATTATGGTGGTTGGCCTTTCCCATGCCAGGTATGCTCCAATGTAGCCAGGGAATTGGCCAGGGACTCTGCTTATGCATCCAGAAACTAATTCTTTTATAGGTGAAGTGCAAGCAGACCTCTGCTTACCATGAATTACCTGGATGCATTGGAATTTGCCATAAATATCAAGTGCTCACCCAGCGTTGTAGTAGCATGGAAGAAGAGGGACTTCTGTGACCTTTATTACAGGCCGCTCCATGTTGTGCTTCCACAGAGGGGAGGCCTGTCGAATGGGAATGTGTTGTTCCCTGCCCCTGCCATTGCTGTGTAACCCCCACTTCTGCTGCGTTCTAGAACGCCCCTCTCCTCATTGAACTTTATGAGAGAGAGAAAGAATTCCACAATGCTTTGCTGCTTATCTGCTCAGCCCTAGGGGTGGGCAAGATGAGGGGCAAAGTGGTTCATCACAATGCCCTCTCTCTCTCGCTGAACTCGGTGAGAAGGGAGTGTTTCAAAAGGTATGACACTCATGTTCTCCACCCAGTGGTGTAGCTTGGGTTGCCAGCCCCCGGGGCCATGGGGAGGGGGGGAGGGAGAGAGGGAAACAGACAGTACGAATGCACATTTTACTGCCTAATAACACCAGCATCACCCAGAATATTGCAGCTGCAGAGATAATAAAAGAGTTGTTCCGTTGTCTGGGTTCACATGGAGAAGCTGTTTTTAATGGAGCCCAGCAACAAAAGCACACAGGTGAATGAGGCAGCCCTGGGTGTTGACATTTTGCGCCCCTAACAATGTTGTGCCCGAGGCAACTGCCCCTGTGCCTCCCCATACTACACCACTGTCTCCACCTCAGGGCGGGGAAGATGAGTGGTAAAGCCAAGTGCCAGGACACTAATGGAGTGGGAAAGCGTGTTCTCCATAACAGAGAGCACGTGTTGCGGTTGGGAAGAACAGGCCACTCTGTAGTGACTAGGCAAATTTGGAGGAACCCAAGCATTTAAGTGGTTAAATTGGGTTACTGGGGAGTTTTGATTGTTGCCAATTCTGAGGAGGGGTCAGAGTCTTTAAATACAGGGGCCAGATGCTGGACGTTCTCTTGGCCGTTTTGCACAGGATCACCCGCCCTCCCTCCCTTTTATAGGGTGGTTTTTTGTTTTGCTCAATTGACCTTGCTATGCCTGTCATGGGGTCGTCCGCCTTGGTGTGGGGGCCTGGTAGGAATTTTGCCATCTGGCTGATTGGCTGGTGCCATTTGGTTTTTGCCTACTGCGTAGCAAATCGTCACAACTTGTAAGGTTGGCGGTTAGGCATTGGTTAAATTGGTGCTTGGAGGGGTAAGTGCCTATCCCTCCAAATGATGCGAAGGGAATTCCGTTAAAGGAATCCAGGGGCTTGCCATTCTTTTCGTCCTTGTCCCCGGAGTCGGACCTGGGCCGTGCAAGCCCCACCGGAACATGAGGGTGAGAAGAGAGGACATTTACATTTATTTATTTACGGCTATTAGCCCATAAAATATGTACAAACATAAAAAAGCACAAAGGCTTAAAAACCGAAATATCTGACAACAGAAGGTGAACACTGCGATGCAAGGGTGGGTCATTGGGCAGAGCCAAATAACAGGATGTGGCCCGGAGAGCTCCAAGGGACGGTTCACAGAAAAGGAAAACTGAAGACGAGATCCGACATGCACTTGAGAAGAGAGGAACTGTTACCCAGCTTCATTTTCTCACCCAATACTTGTTTCCCATGCTGGCTTCCGCTGGTGTCCGGAAGGGCCAGCTCTGTCCTAGAGGGCAAGGACAGATAGTCGGAACCAATGCCTAAGCAACCACTCACATTTTTTGTATTTGAATAAAGTTGTGGCCAAAATTTATGCCAAAAACCTTAAACAAAAAATCACGTGTGAAGTGTGAATTTTTTGGTGGGTGGCACTGTGGGACTCAACACGCAACACATTCCCCCATTCATCAAAGTGGTGAGGCAAGTAGGGTGCCATCTCTTGCACTTCTGCCACCTGAGGCAGCTGGTTCACCCTGCCTCATGGGCGGGCGGGCTCTGTGTCACAGACACACACACATGAAAGTAGCAGGATTGCAGCATCCAGAAGTGTTCACAGCTTTTGAGACTATGCAATGAGGACCTCTCCTTTGTCTTCTCCCACTGTAGCCCCTGCATGCCTCTGAAATATTCAGTGGGGGATCTCTGCAACCTCCAAGGCAGATTTTGGTTCTGGGCAAGAGATTTCAACAGAAGCAGAAACATCAGTTTGTCTGACACTGGATGCCCTCTATTTGTCTACTTCAGTGGTTCCTAAACTGTGATCCACAGACACCCGTGGTCTCTGAGTTTCGTTCAGATGGTCTGTAGATTTGTGGCTGAAGATGGAAGACAACCCATCCATTGCATGGAATATTCATACTGATATGAATTGACTTGCATTTCTTAATTAATTTCTTATACAGTCATACCTCGGTTTACAGATGCTTCAGGTTGTGTTTTTTCAGGTTACAGACCGCCAAAACCTGGAAGTACTGGAACAGGTTACTTCCGGGTTTCGGCAGTTGCGCATGTGCAGAAGCGCTAAATCGCAACACGCGCATTCACAGATGTGCCACTGCGGGTTGCAGGCACTGTAGATTGTGAACGTTCACAACCTGAGCGTCCACTGTACTGTATTACAATTATATTGTATTGCATTTTATGAAATTCAAATTGCAATATAATAAAACACAATACATAAGAAATAAAGGAAGCAATTAAAAGCCATGCAACATCTATAATTACCCATTGCAATTGCTACAACAGGCAGAAAGCTCATTAAGTGGTCCAGCAGGACCCACAACAATTTCAACTGGTCCGTGGGGCTAAATGTTTGGGAACCACTGCTCTACTTCTTGTGTGCAACGAACAAGGACGGTCAAAATGTGTCCTTCAGACAAGTTATACTTTAAAAAAATACCAGTTTATCCTTCAAGAAAAGATGTCCTTTGACAATGCATGCATTTAAGAATATAATCTATTACTACAGACCCTTTATTAGAGGCCGACAGAAAGTATTATTGAAGGGGGAAGGGGGAATAAGCCATGTTAGAAAAATATGTTTTGCTACATTGAGCTTAAATGTGATGTTCATTGAATTGTAAGGGGAATGTGTGTCTTCAGGATGCTCTAAAACATTATCCAATGATGAACATCAATTTGACATGCTGTCATTGTATGCTTCATGACTTGGATGAGGTCTGCAAGGCAACAAGTGTAAGGAGCAAAGACCGGATCCCAAAAGGCTAAATGTCATAACATTTGTCTAATGTAATCTCTGCATTAACATTGTTTTCTTGTTCAGGTTAGCTTTGACGCCCCCCCCCCCCCCCCGCAATAGAATATGTTGTCTGTAATCCAACACAGAAGTGAGTGTATATTCAGTGCTTTTTTCTGGGGGTATGCAGGGGTGTGTGTGTGTGTGTGTGTGTATATATATATTGTCAAGGTGTTTCCTGAGTCTGAGACAGTTGGAGGATGGGTGGTGGCTAACAGACTGAGGTTGAATCCTGACAAGACAGAAGTACCAGAAGTACTGCTTTGGGGGACAGGGGGCGGGTGGGTGTGGAGGACTCCCTGGTCCTGAATGGCGTAACTGTGCTCCTGAAGGACCAGGTGCACAGCATGGGAGCCATTTTGGACTCACGGCTGTCTATGGAGGCGCAGGTCAATTTGGTGTCCAGGGCAGCTGTCTACCAGCTCCATCTGGTACGCAGGCTGAGATCCTACCTGCCTGCAGACTGTTTTACAAGAGTGGTGCATGCTCTGGTTATCTCCCGCTTGGACTACTGCAATGCGCTCCACTTGAGTCTACCTTTGAAGGACGCGTGGAAACTGCAACTAATCCAGGATGCAGTAGCTAGACTGGTGACTGGGAGTGGCCGCCGAGACCACATAACACCGGTCCTGAAAAACCTATATTGACTCCCAGTACATTTCCGAGCACAATTCAAAGTGTTGGTGCTGACCTTTAAATCCCTAAACAGCCTCAGCCCAGTATACTTGAAGGAGCGTCTCCACCCCCATCATTCAGCTCAGACACTGGGGTCCAGCTAAGGGCCTTCTGGCGGTTCCCTCACTATGAGAAGTGAAGTTACAGGGAACCAGGCAGAGGGCCTTCTTGGTTGTGGCGCCCGCCCTGTGGAATGCCCTCCAAACAGATGTCAAGAAAATAAAATACTATCTGACTTTTAGAAGACATCTGAAGGCAGCCCTGTTTAGGGAAGTTTTAAATGACTGATGTTTTAATGTATTTTTAATATTTTTTTGGAAGCTGCCCAGAGTGGCTAGGGAAACGCAGCCAGATGGGCAGGGTATGTATGTATGTATGTATGTATGTATGTATGTATGTATAAATAAATAAATAAATAAATACTATCAGACAGAAGCAAGTGTTTAATGTGTGAAGTAGAAGTTGGAATCTAGCATGGTGATTGGTTAGTTTTGTTGTTACCACCTCCAATGGTGGCTTCCTTTCCTTTCCTGGTGTAATGCATGTTCTTTGTACTTTTGTCCATTTACTGTATTTATTTCCCCCGATTTGAACTATAAAATGGTGATTTTCTTGAGTGAAAATGTGAGTACCCCTAAACATTTTTTCTTTTAGGAAAAAAAGCAATGGATGTATTTGTCTGGGAGTAAGATCCATTGAACCCAGTGGGGCTTGCTTCTCAGTAGATATGCATAGTATTGCACACTTAGTTGACTTTATATCCTGTTGAGAATCAGTGGGTAAATCTAGTCACTTACAGAGCAATTCTAACTGCCCACTGGCTCTTTGGTGTGGTGGATGCTGGTGCTCCCAGTATCTGCAAGCTGGCCACTCACAGTGGCAGTGGGGGGGGGGGGAAATGGGAAGGCGGGCAGATTGGTCCCATGGCAAGTGGTGCCAGCTATGAGAGAAACTCTGAACCCACTCCTGCCCCTTCCTTGTCCTTGGAACAGCTGATTTTGGAGCTTAACACTAGGGAGGACTGTTGTCCACCTGCACATTTGGCAAAAGTACAGCCGCACTGCCAGAAGTGTGATGCCTTCAGTCAATTCAAACTTCCCACAGCTTGAGAGAGTGTGTGTGGATTGCATCCCTAGTCAGTTTCAGTTAAATACAAGTTCCAGCTCCACCAACCTTCACTTGCATGGAGCATCTAGAACCCTAATCTTTCAGGGTTCTAAGCTGTACAATGACTCTCCACAAATGGAGGTGTGCACTTCAGAAGTTTGAGACTGATATGTGGGGCAGGTTAGCACACTTATTTCCACACTGTGTGCATTAGTTTTACTCACGAGTAGAATGTCTAAGGAGGGCTTCATTTCCTCTAGAGTGGGGATCTGAAAACTTGAATTCCCCAAACATTTTGACAGCCTGAAGTTTGATCTGGAGAAACCAAAGGACAAAATCTGTGTTCATCAAATACACATACGTGGCCCTTGCGCTATTGTTAACTTTTGATGGAAGACAAAATAGCCTTTGCTGTCAGTGTAATCTTGTAAGAATGGAAAAGCCTTCAACCATAAGTGGAAATCTATAGTGTGAAATCAGAGAGTTGGAAGTAATTGCTCTGTGACCAGAACACCTCCTAAGAGCAGACAAAATTATGAACATGGAAGGGAGCAAAGATTGGTGACGAAATTAAATGAAGAATTAAAGAAAGGGGGGGGGTGATTTTTCAGAAAAGTCTGTGTTCCTTAAACTAAACAGTAAATCCTAATCTGGCATTTGCAAAATTCAATACATCATTGCTACAGTTGTATATGCAACCAAACTGAACTATATAATATCTAGTTCCTTCCTTCTTTTTTGCTCAGTTCTTTGAAGGACTGGAGTAGATTTACATAAAGTTTATTTACAGTTTCCTCCTTCCCACCCAAAAAAATTCCTTCACATCAGCCCTCAAAATAGGATATATATATATTTAATATTTTATTGTGAAAGTCTCAACTTTTTCTCAAAGAAGGAATAGTAAAGCACCAGTCTCAAGGAGCCCTCAGTCATAGCAAAGAGAATAATTTCATCAGGCTCAATCTTCTAGCGCCTGTAATTTTTCCTCTGGTTCTAATTGTTGGCTTTTTGCAGTATGGTAGCACTGCAGAGAGCTTGCTGGGGAGACCATGCATTAAAAAGGGACTCAAAAATAACTTAAAGAAGGTTTTAGTAAGAAAAACAAAAACTCCATTTACACTAAATACATCAACAAACGAGACCCAACCACCAACCCATCCCCCAGGGTAATGGGAGAGCTAGGTGCTGCTCCTTATATACTACACCCAGATGCTGACACACCTTAATCAAATACAACTCAGCAGCACCTGCTATGTTTCACAGCTGTAAAGCTGGGTCTCGTTATCTTGCTCTGGCCCTTGCTCTGGCCCCTTAAAGACATACACATGGAGTGGAACAATGATGAACCTTTACATTTAAAGAAACCATTCAACATTTCCCCTGAGGTTCATCATTGTGGAACAAAAACATAAAGCATACTTTGTACATGTTTTTCATGTGTAACCTTTGGAAGTGCTTTAGTAAAAATGTCTGCAATTTGATTGTCACCTGGAACATATTTAAATATAACCATTTCATCAGCAATTAGTTTCTTTACAAATTCTAAACGTAACCTTAAGACTCTAGTGCGCTGCGTATTGGTCTCTGAACACAGGATAGCAAGTCCGCTCTGGGAATCAAGGTAAACTTTTACTGGTAGTGTTACTTGCATCTGTAGGTCTGTGAATACTTGCAGATACCATTCTACATCACGAGTGGCCTGAACGCATGCACATAATTCACTCTCTGTTGTAAAGAGACAAATAATGGTTTGTGTCTGGGACTTCCATTCAAATGGACAACCGTTATAACAAAACACCATACCAGACACACCCCTGCAATTATTTTGTTCCACTGCATGAGATGCATCGCAGAACATTTCAAAACCTTTGTCAATACTTGTTGTAAACTGTAACCTATAATGTTTGGTATGTTTAAGGTACATCACTACTCTCTTAAGAGCAGAGAAACATTGTATAGTGGGCTTTTCCACACTGTGAAGCATCTTCTAACAAAAGCTTAACTGTTTCATATTTTACACTTGGTGAATAACACAAATCATAACCTTCACCTGGAATTTGTTGAAAACCCCTAGCAACTAATCTTGCCTTGTACCTTACAACTTCATTTTTGTCATTCATTTTAACTCTATAAACCCATTTTGAATCAATAAGTCTCATATCTGGGGTTTGTGGTACAAGAGACCAAGTGTTATGCTCTTTTAAAGAAGCTATCTCAGAGTTCATAGCTTTATACCAATTTACAGCTTGGTGCTTAGGTAAATTCTGAACATAATTGTAGCTTTTTGGCTCAAAAACCGCCTATCTGAACGTCTCAGCTCGGAAGGAGAGTCAGACTTCTCAGACTTAATGGGACTAAGTAAATTACTAGTTTCAGGTTGTAAATCATCATCGTCAGGCTGAAGAGATGCCTGTGGGCTAAGCCCACGGTCAGAAAACTCAAGAGAATCTAACCTCCCCTCGGGTGCCTGTGACTTTAAATCATCAAGCAAATTATCAGATTCAACAGGCTTTTCGTCTCTTTCCATTAATTCAGAAGCACCATTTCCTGCTGCTGCTTCCTCTTCCTCTTCTTCCTCATTATTATCTATACCATTAGTATCTTGGAAGACAGCAACTCCATTCCAATTTACAGTTTGTATCATGCTTCTGGTAATATGAAATTTGCCAGTTGCTGGTACGTAAATTCTGTACGCCCCCTGCTGGTAGCCCATTAATTTTCCCTGAACACTACGCTCACCCAATTTCTGTTTAGCGGGATAATGCATAATTACATCTGAACTCCAAATGCGTAGGTATTTCAGATTAGGGCGTTTTTTAAACAGCTTCTCATAGGGGGTGACATCTAAACCAGAATGATAACTGCGATTTCTGACATAACAAAACGCATTAAGCGCTTTAGCCCAAAAATCTTTGGGCAGATTAGCATCGTGCAGATAAGTTTTAACCCCTGCCTGCAAGTCACGCTGCAGAACTTCAATAAGCCCATTTTGCCAGGGACTTCGGGGGCAAGATAACTCATAAGTAGTCCCCTGCGCTTCCAGGAATTTCTCAAAATCCTCAGAAACAAATTCCCCACCCCAGTCAGAAAACAGATTCTTAATAGGTTTGTTAAAGTGCGTTTTTACCCAGTTGCAAAAAACTTTGTACTTCTCAAATGCTTGGGATTTCTCAGCTATTGCATAAGTCCAACAATATCTGCTATACTGGTCTATCAGGGTAAGCCAGTACTTAGAACCTCCTAATGATGGTGGGAGTGGCCCAACTAAATCACAATGTACACGCTCAAATGGCTCAGTTACTTTCCTATCTGAGCACCTACCCTTGTGTGCAACCTTAATCTTATTCTTGCAACAGGATAGACACTGCATAAAGAATTTACATGGTTTTAAATTGAGGCCATTGACAATATTCTTTGTCTTAATTACATCAGAAAAATTCAGGTGTCCCAGAATTCTGTGCGCCTTGTGGACACACCCAGAATGTGGCCTTACATTCCTCAACCCCTGGCTTGACTGTGCTGCTCTGCAATTTATAGACGATTGTGAGTAGGTGCGAAGATACAGTCTATATAAACCATCAGATTCCCGGGCATACAATAGACATTTGTTCCCCTCAAAAAACTCACACATAGACTTTAAGAAACGCACAGTTATGCCTTGATGAGCAAAGCACCTTACTGATAATAAATTGTCCATTGACGGGCAGTAAATGCAGTTCGCTATTGTAATGTTTAAAGAGTCAAGTTTAACAGTACCCCTGCCAAGCGACTGCAGGACTTGTGAATTGGCTAAATGTACATTACCAATTTCCTCTTCGAAAGAAATAAACAAGCTTCGATCATTGCAAATGTGCTGAGATGCTCCTGAGTCCACAACAAAAGACTTCCACTTGGCATCTTTAATTCTTTTACGATCTGTTGTCCGAGCGTGAAAACCTCGCGGCTCGTTTCTGTCTTTACGGTACGATGTCGGCTGTTGGGCTGACGACCGTGATTGACGAACAGAAACAGGCTTGGGAGAACTTTTCTTTCTTTTGGATCTGCAGTCCCTTGCAAAATGTCCTTGCTTATTGCAGAACCAACAACACTTTGCAGCTTTAAATGCAGTTGTATCACCACAGGCTTGCATATGGTGTTCCTCATTCTTTCTGGAAATAGGAGTGCTTATGGCACAAGCCTCCCTTCTATCCAACTCGCCCATTAATCTTGCCGTTACCCCTTCCACAGTTAATTGTGCTGGTGGAACAGCAGATATCTGGCTAGCTATACCATCAAGGTCCTCATTAAGGGAACAAAGGATGATAAAAACATACGGAATGTCAGGTATCTCTATGTCCCTTCGAATTAATTCGCAGTGTATTGCCTCCAGACGTCTCGAGTGTGCTGCCAAATCACCACCAGGCTGCAACTTCGTCTGGTACAACTGCTTGAAAAACGTCAATGCAGACGCTGACTCTTTTCTAACATGCACTGCTGCAAGACTGTCCCACATTTCTTTGGCAGTTTTCTTATTTCTTATATAGACTACTTGCTGGTCGCTGACTGCCAAATTAATTATCGCCCTGGCTTTTGCATCTCCTTTCGACCAAGCATTAGTTACAGGGTCAGGAGGGTCATCAGTTACATAGGTCCATACTTCTCTAGAGGTCAAAAGCGCCTCCACCCGAAAAGACCATAAACTATAGTTCTCATCTGTTAGCTGTGGAAAGACCAGAGCCTTCTCAGCTTCAGGAACCCGGTCAACCATTCTGGAACTCTTCCAGACCCACAGAAACTATGCTAACAGGAGAAGGAGTTTTCAAACCTTTCTCAGAGTCCAAAAATATGCAGTCATCCACCCAGCAGCTGGGCCCATAACCAATGATGTTGGCTTTTTGCAGTATGGTAGCGCTGCAGAGAGCTTGCTGGGGAGACCATGCATTAAAAAGGGACTCAAAAATAACTTAATGAAGGTTTTAATAAGAAAAACTAAAACTCCATTTACACTAAATACATCAACAAACCAGACCCAACCCATCCCCCAGGGTAATGGGAGAGCTAGGTGCTGCTCCTTATATACTACACCCAGATGCTGACACACCTTAATCAAATACAACTCAGCAGCACCTGCTATGTTTCACAGCTGTAAAGCTGGGTCTCGTTATCTTGCTCTGGCCCTTGCTCTGGCCCCTTAAAGACATACACATGGAGTGGAACAATGATGAAGCTTTACATTTAAAGAAACCATTCAACACTAATTCCATTTAAAACACAAGCTTACAGATGCACCAGAAGATTTGGGTTTCAGCCATAATAGGAATCAAGGTCCTTGAGTTAAGGTCCTACTGTACGTGCCACCCCTCTGAGAGGTGTTTACTAAAAATGTAAAATAAAAGGCCGAAGGTAAATTGTACCAGAGCTGACAAACACTCAACATCTGGCTTTCGATGGCCCCTCTACTGTTTGTTTATTTCCAGCTCAAACAGTTTGGCATACAAAATTATAGACAGGAGACCCCTGAGTAACTCTAATTTAAATCAATATCTGAGGCAAATGCTGATTTGTATTTCACGTGAAATGGGCCAAAGCATTCATATTGGCTAAAGCCATGTTCTGTTTGGTCTATGCCACTTGACTTTCAATTGTGTTGGTAACATACAACTTTTGGGGGCACTCAGTGAATTCATTTTGTGCTTATCCTGAGAGATGCATGACATTGGCTGTGTTTAAACTTTTTAATCAAATCTAATGTCTCCCTGAAATTCCCTCCGTGCTTTGTTTTGCCTCATTGTGAACACAGAAAAGTAAATTCAGCTTTTCCCAGGTAGTTATCTTTCTACAAGTCTGATCATGTCGAGTCTCCTCTTATTATAATTTCCCATACTTTATCTTTGGCTCTCTGTTGCATAAAGATGCCCTGATTAGCGCAAGATTTATTGTGGTAACCTATGTGTGTCGAATATCAACAATATGGATAATGGGTAGGGGCTTTTTGGTTGTTGCTCAAATTCCCACAACCGTTTACATTAACTCTGAGCCATTTCTTCCTAAATGGAACAATAAGGATCTGTGAAATTGCGTTGAGCCGTGATTGAATTCTCTCATAACGATGCTTTCGTTCAGCCACCTCCAACTGTGAATGAAAAGAATCCAAATCTAGAGTGAGATCTGACATCACATTTTTCAACTAACCGATGGCTCCTGGAATGAGCAAGTGAGAAGAGGGAAAGCAAACAGAAATACAATTTCCCCTGAAAAGAGACCTCAACTCTGAACTGAAGAAAAAGTTAAGCGCTAAGAAAATAATGGTCTTCGTTGCATTTGTTTTCTGGTGGGGAAAACTTTTCCCCAGAGGTCATGGGTAAAAAAGAAAAGAAAAAGGAAGATAATATTGGTGCAATGCAGGAATTCTAATAAAAAAATTCCTTCCAGTAGCACCTTAAAGACCAACTAAGTTAGTTCTTGGTATGAGCTTTCGTGTGCATGCACATTTCTTCAGATACACAGATACAGATATCTGAAGAAGTGTGCATGCACACGAAAGGTCATACCAAGAACTAACTTAGTTGGTCTTTAAGGTGCTACTGGAAGGAATTTTTTATTTTGACTATGGCAGACCAACACGGCTACCTATCTGTAACAGGAATTCTAATGTTTGTCTTCCTCTCTATTGACCGTCAGAGCATCATCATGGCAGGATGCAAAGTGGTGACCATTTTGGGTATTGTGATTAAAGAAAAAGGTTGATTGTTTCCTGACTCATTCTGCATTGAAACCGAGAGGCAAGGCTTTCAACAGCAAAACTCATGAGGCTTCACCTCAGTAAATATGATAAACTAATAAATAAATTCAGCCTGTGAATATGCAGCCTGAGAGTCTCATTTCATGTTTGGGAAATTTTCAGAGGCAATATGCCAATTACTGTATAGATAGGTCTAGAGGCAAGAGTTGGAGATGATGGATGTTACTCTTGCCATTGTGCATTCCAAGCACACAAAGCCAGGTGTTTTGTGTTTTTTTAACAAATCATTTTTATTTGATTTTACAATACAAAATTATTTTTTTAAAAATCAAGTACATAACCATATACAGAGTTTGCTCCAAATCTCAGGACTTCCTCCCACCCCTTCCCTGGTGTCCCATTTTAAATATTAAAAACTGCATATTCTTCTGCACTCTAACTATTATATCAATCCATATTTTCCATGGTAATTGTTACACTACAAGTGAAATCAAAATCCTGCCATTGTTTCCATTTGCTTACAGAGGTCTCTTGGATAAGTTATAAAATTTTCCCATTCTATTGTAAAGTTTTTGTCCTCTTGGTTCTTGAGTTTTCCAGTCAACTTTGCCATTTTGGCATAGTCCATTAGCTTGGTTTGCCATTCTTCTCCTGTTGGGACTTTTTCTTCTTTCCATCTCTGGGCTAACAGCATTCGATTGGCTGTTGTTCCATACATAAAAAGTCTTTTCTGGTTCTTTGGAATGTCAGTACTTGTAATTCCTAATAAAAACGCTTCTGGTTTTTTAAACCAAAGTTATTTTAAACATTTGTTTTCATTTCATTGTATATCATCTCCCAGAAAGCTTTTGCCTCCTTACTGGTCCACCACATATGATAAAAGGTACCTTCTTTTTCTTTACACTTCCAGTATGTATTTGTACTCGTCCTATACATTTTTGCCAACTTAGTAGGAGTCGAATACCACCGGTACATCATTTTCATGTACAGTGGTACCTCAGGTTTCAAACACCTCGGGTTACAAACACTTCGGATTATAGACTCTGCTAACAAGGAAGTAGTACCTTGGGTTGCAAACTTTGCCCCAGGATGAGCACAGAAATTGTGGGGCAGTGGCAGCAGGAGGCCCCATTAGCTAAAGTGGCACCTCAGATTAAGAATGGTCTCAGGTTAAGAAAGGACCTCCAGAGAAAATTAGGTTCATAACCAGAGGTACCACTGTACAGTGGTACCTCGGGTTACAGATGCTTCAGGTTGCAGATGCTTCAGGTTGCAGACTCCACTAACCCAGAAATAGTACCACAGGTTAAGAACTTTGCTTCAAGATGAGAACAGAAATTGTGCGGCGGCAGTGGGAGGCCCCATTATCTAAAGTGGTGCCTCAGGTTAAGAACAGTTTCAGGTTAATAACGGACCTCCAGAACGAATTAAGTTCTTAACCCGAGGTACCACTGTAATTCTCTTTCACAAAACCAGCTGCTTTAAACATTCACACACCTCTTCATTCTCCATCCAGACGACAAAAAGTTAAGCAAGGCAAAAAGCATTAAAAAAGGGCATGGGGATGTCTAGTGGACATGGCCTAGAGGGAGCTTGGAGAGTCCTTAGAGCCAAACAGAGAAGCTGAGTGTTCCCTACCCATAACATATGGCAATGTATTCTGTGGATTGTGGGCAAACATTCATTTAGCCTTGTTCACAGACTGTGACTAGTATATTAAAGAACAAGTAACATATGCATAATGGTCCACAACATTTCTTTGTTTCCTATTCTTCTCAAGAAGGGGGAAAGGCACGCCCAAACCAAATTTCTAATTCAAGAAAGCACATCTTTCCAGGCATGAATTAGCATTGTTGCCATCTCTTTTATGAGTTTTGATTCTCATTAGAGATCATTACTCTCTTGAGATAACGTACATCTCGCAGACAATCTAAACGATGCCTCCTCAACCTTGATTGCAGTTTTTGTATTCCCAAATTATTGTCTGTGCACCAAGATCGATTAAGAGTATAAAAAAGGGATAAAAAGCCTATGGTCTTGCACGACAAATTGTCTCTAAATTGTCTTGTGGATGAAATAACAATGAGGATCAACTTCTCCTTTCATTCTCGAGTGGGTTTAAAGTTGAACAGAAAAATCTGACTTGCATTAACCTCCAGCTGATAGAGAAGAGTGGAGGTAATGAACATTTTTAAGGCATTGTAATGTTTCATAATACATGTTTATGTGCTGATATAATAGCTTAAGATAAGAATATTTAATAATGTGTAAAAATGCACCTTTCTCTTTATAGCATTGAATTTGTAATACATTCTGAAATGAGGGACTATCATGAGCATAAGCTTCACATAATTGCAGTGTTATCATATTTATTTCAGTTAGGAATTGGAAGTTTCTGGTTATTGTTTCAGACTTAAATGTTTACTGCAGGGTTTGGAGCAATTGTGGAACAGTGAACAAATGCACGAGAAAGAATGCAAAAACAAACGAATGAATGAATGATAGCATAATTCAATTAATCAATTAATGGAAGAATTCATTTAAGTTGTTGTATGAGTTCTGCACAATTAATGGCTATTTTCATAAATTGCTCAAGACAGTGGAGAAAAAGGGAAGAAGCTTGTGGCCTCTCTCACAAGACCAGAACTGTAGCTGGGGTATAATAAAATTGACCTTGCCACTTAGCAGGATAAGACAAATGGCCAAAGTTTTTAAATGACTAAATACTAGATAAACAGTCATTTGGACCATACAGCATCTGCCACATTTGGTTCAGGAATATCTAATGGATCACATTCTCCCATACCAGATTGCCCACTGTCTAAGTTCTGGGGGAGTGTCCCAAAATAAAGGCATTTTTTTAATAATAATAATAATAATAATAATAATAATAATAATAATAATAATAATAATAATATCCATCTGGCTGGGTTTCCCTAACCACTCTGGGCATCTTCCAACCGAATAGTAAAAACGATACAGCATCAGACATTAAAAACTTCCCTAAACAGGGCCACCTTCAGTTGTCTTTTAAAAGTAAAATAGTTGTTTATTGCCTTGACATCTGCTGGGAGGGCGTTCCACAGGGCAGGCACCATTACCGAGAAGGCCCTCTGTCTGGTTCCCTGTAACCTCACTTTTCGCAATGAGGGAACTGCCAGAAGGCCCTCGGCGCTGGATCTCAGTGTCCGGGCTGGATGATGGAGGTGGAGACGCTACTTCAGGTATGCAGGACCGAGGCTGTTTAGGGCTTTAAAGGTCAGCACCAACACTTTGAATTGTGCTCGGAATTGTACTGGGAGCCAATTAAGATCTTTCAGGATTGGTGTTATATGGTCTCGGTGGCCACTCCCGGACACCAGTCTAGCTGCTGCATGGTGGATTAATTGCAGTTTCTGAGTCACCTTCAAAGGTAGCCCGATGTAGAGCACATTGCAGTAGTCAAAGCGGGAGATAACTAGAGCATGCACCACTCTGGCAAGACAGTCTGTAGGCAGGTAGGGTCTCAGCCTGTGTACCAGATGGAGCTGGTAAGCACCTGCCCTGGACACAGAATTGACCTGTGCCTCCATGGACAGCTGTGAATCCAAAATGACTCCCAGGCTGCGCACCTGGCTGCGCACAGTTACCCTATTCAGGATTAGGGAGTCCTCCACACCAGCCCACCCCCTGTCCTCCAAGAACAGTACTTCTGTCTTGTCAGGATTCAACCTCAATCTGTTAGCTGACATCCATCCTCCAACTGCCTCCAGACACTCACACAGGACCTTCACTGCATTCACTGGTTCTGATTTAAAAGAGAGGTAGAGCTGGGTATCATCTGCATATTGATGAACACCCAACCCAAACCCCCTGATGATCTCTCCCAGCGGCTGCATGTAGATGTTAAAAAGTATGGGGGAGAGGACAGAGCCCTGAGGCACCCCACAAGTGAGAGCCCAGGGTTCTGAACACACATCCCCCACGACCCTTTCAATACCCTTGCATCGTAAAACACAAGTTGTCCCCTCTCTTGTTATCCTCTCCTGGATGGCATACATACATACATACATACATACATACATACATACACACATACACAAATGAGTGTGTGTGTGTGTCAGGCTTTGCCCTTGCCAATTTGATATCTTATCTGGAGTTTTATATGTCTTGTATGCTTCTGCAGTCTGCTGCACAATATTGTACTTGACGATACTGTTGTTGATTGTGAAATTGTAACCTATTTCTTGTAAGCTGCTTTAAGTGATAGAGGCACATGAGAGAAGCAGTGTGAGGAGAGACCTGGCCAGGACACAGGCCCCATGCTTCACAGTAGGCCATAAAATGAGCCCCTGGTGCTCTAACCCAGGGCTCACATTTTTGCCAAAAACCTAGCTACATCCAATTCACTCAAAACTGGTGTGAAACTCCTGCAAATTGCCCCCTGCAACATTTGGTGGTGGAAACCTCACATTTCACGGAAGGGCATAAAATGAGCCCTTGGTGCCCTAACCCGCTGGGTTTCTGTTTTACTGAAAACCCGACATGTGATTCACTCCCAAGTGCCGCCAAATGCTGATAAAAGGCCCCCTGGAATGTTTGGCTCTGAAAACCCTATGTTTCACAGCAATCCACAAAATGAGCCCTAGGCACCCTAACATGCAAGGTTACAGTTGTGCCAAAAATCTGATGGCATCAGAATTACTCCAAAGGAGAGCCAAAGGCCCACCAAGGGCTACCTGCCATGATTGGCCATGAAAACCCCACATTCCCCAGCATCCCACAAAATTAGCCATCACTGCTCTAACCTTTTCGCCAAACATCCGATGTCATCCGATTCACTCCCAAGTGGTGCCAAATGCTGGAATAAGGCCCCCTTCAACATTTGACATTGAAAACCCCATGTTTCACAGAGGTTCAGAAAATGAGCCCTTGATGCCCTAAGTCAAGGGTCCCAGTTTCACTGAAAATACATTGTCAGATTGAAACCAAAACAGCCCCAAACTCTAATAAAAGACCCCCTGCAATGTCTGGCACTGAAAACCCCATGTTTTGTGGCACCCCGCAAAATGAGCCTTCGGCGCCCTAACCCACAGGGTCACCATTTCGCCGAAAATCCACCATTGTCTGATGCACTCTAAAGTGGTGCCAATTCCTTGCAACTCCCCTCTGCAATGCTTGGAGGTGAAAACCACACATTTCATGGCACCCCAAAAAATGAGCCCTCAGCACACTATCCTGCAATGCCACCGTTTCACCACAAAGCCCTTGTCAGTGAAAATTACATGTTTCATGGTACCCCACAAAATAAGCCCTCGGTGCCCTAACCTGCAGGGTCATGGTTTTGCTGAAAATCCTATGCTCAGAAGACTCTTGGGCTTTCTCCTGGAAGAAGAAGAAGAGTTTGGATTTGATATCCCGCTTTATCACTACCCGAAGGAGTCTCAAAGCGGCTAACATTCTCCTTTCCCTTCCTCCCCCACAACAAACACTCTGTTAGGTGAGTGGGACTGAGAAACTTCAAAGAAGTGTGACTAGTCCAAGGTCACCCAGCAGCTGCATGTGGAGGAGCGGAGAAGCGAACCTGGTTCACCAGATTACGAGTCTACTACTCTTAACTACTATACTACACTGGCTCTCACTGGAGGAACAAAGGATTCACCAGAACACCACAGTGTATGCTAGAGTATTCTAGGACTCTGGTGGTATATCAAGCCTATGCATTAATAATATACGAGTGACTGAGCATACATATGACTGTGCTAGGAGAAGCCAATATGGGTGAAGAATTATACCCAGAGGGCATCTGAACTACAAGGTCGAACACCTTTCTAATCCTTTCAAGATAATCTAAATAAAACTAATGTTGAAACATTCTCATTACATTACGAAAAACTCATTCATCCATGGTTAGAGATGCAATCAGTGCTATTATGTAGCACGTAGTTTCTAACTTAATATAGCACCATTCTTGGAGGAGGAATATAGTACCATCTTTGGAGGAGGCGACCAAAAAGAAAAAGAAAAGAAGAAACGTTTATTTGATGTTTCTAGGCAAAGTAGCTAAGGCAGATGGCGTATCTCCTGAGATCAACAAACAAGGTGGACAGCATAAGGCAGAGCAACTTACAGGGCAAATTAAAATGTTTAAGAAGCATGACACTGTGCCGCAATATTTCCTCAATAGTTAACTCCTATCTGGAAGTATAAAGGGCTTAGGAGCAAATGAGGTAACCCTCACATCAACTTATGTCCCTCCCAATACATGTTAGACAGGTGCTGCTTCAATTTTCTTTCCTCTGAAGACCTTCCTTTCATACATCTAATGGATATGACATTATTTTTTCAATAGGAAACTGTTTTTAATTACCTTTTGATTGGTTATAATTGCACGTGAAATGGCTTAGAGACATTTTATGGAAAGCGGTTAATAATAATAATAATAATAATAATAATAATAATAATAATAATTTATTATTTATACCCCGCCCATCTGGCTGGGCCTCCCCAGCCACTCTGGGCGGCTTCCAAAAGAATATTAAAATACTATGATACATCAAACATTAAAAGCTTCCCTAAACAGGGCTGCCTTCAGATGTCTTCTAAAAGTCTGGTAGTTGTTGTTCTCTTTGACATCTGGTGGGAGGGCGTTCCACAGGGAGGGCGCCACTACCGAGAAGGCCCTCTGCCTGGTTCCCTGTAACTTGGCTTCTCGCAGTGAGGGAACCGCCAGAAGGCCCTCGGTGCTGGACCTCAGTGTCCGGGTAGAACGATGGAGGTGGAGACGCTCCTTCAGGTATACTGGACCGAGGCCGTTTAGGGCTTTAAAGGTCAGCACCAACACTTTGAATTGTGCTCGGAAACGTACTGGGAGCCAATGTAGGTCTTTCAAGACCGGTGTTATATGGTCTCGGCGGCTGTTCCCAGTCACCAGTCTGGCTGCTGCATTCTGGATTAGTTGTAGTTTCTGGGTCACCTTCAAAGGTAGCCCCACGTAGAGCGCATTGCAGTAGTCCAAGCGGGAGATAACCAGAGCATGCACCACTCTGGCGAGGCAGTCCGCGGGCAGATAGGGTCTCAGCCTACGTACCAGATGGAGCTGGTACACAGCTGCCCTGGACACGGATTTAACCTGTGCCTCCATGGACAGCTGTGAGTCCAAAATGACTCCCAGGCTGCGCACCTCGTCCTTCAGGGGCACGGTTACCCCATTCAGGACCAGGGAATCCGCACACCTGCCCGCCTCCTGTCCCCCAGAAACAGTACTTCTGTCTTGTCAGGATTCAATCTCAATCTGAATTAAATATATAAATGGTGTACTTGTGCATGCCCCCTTTGAACAAATTACTTACCATATTTTTTGCTCTATAAGACTCACTTTTTCCCTCCTAAAAAGTAAGGGGAAATGTGTGTGCGTCTTATGGAGCAAATGCAGGCTGCGCAGCTATCCCAGAAGCCAGAACAGCAAGAGGGATTGCTGCTTTCACTGCGCAGCGATCCCTCAGAGCTGTTCTGGCTTCTGAGATTCAGAATGTTTTTTTTCTTGCTTTCCTCCTCCAAAAACTAGGTGCGTCTTGTGGTCTGGTGCATCTTATAGAGTGAAAAATACAATATCTTTCTTCCCCGCTACAAAAGATCTAGAGAGTAAGAGAAAACTAATTTGGCTTGTGGATAATCAAATAGTCTTATTTGGCTTCCACACACACACACACACACACACACACACACACACACACACACACACTTTTTTATTTATTTTCTAATTTACATTTCAAAATATTCATTTAAACAACCTTAAATCAATGACTTTCCTTCTTCTCTTTCTGTGGTTCAATTCTCATACCATACATCCCTGCAAATTTTACATGAATTAAACCATTCAGTATTTCATTGTTAAATCCATCAAAACGTATTTACACTGTTGAATTTATCATCATGCTACCAGTGTTTTAAAATGTGCACAAATTTCACCCATATATGCAGTAAACATTTTCCAGTCTTCATGTTAGGCTTCCTAACATGATATTTCTATTGTTTTTAGTCTCCTGTACCACACAACAGTGAGCATTCACTTTGTGGGAAGTTTCACTTGCGTGTCGAGGTCCCCAGGGCTACCCCAATAACTCACACATCACACGGAATTTTTGTTTAAGATTTTTGGCATAATTTTGGCCACAACTTTATTAAAATACAAATTTGTGAGTGGTTGCTTAGGCATTGGTAGCGACTATCTGCTCCCACCATGGGGGACAGACTGACATTCCACACGATGCAAAAGTCAGAATAGGGGAATACACTTTGGGGTAGCGACGGAGCAGGGAACCTGCCCTCACCCCAAATGCAACCAGGAGCTCATTGCTATGGCCCGAGCCCCCTTGTCAGAGTGGACAAGCAATAGTTAGCCCCCAATTCCTTTAACGGAATCCCTTGCAGCAGCAGCATTATAGTGGCAGGCACAGCCAATCCATGCCCCTCAACCAACCAAACCATAAACCAATGCCTAACCGCGAACCTTACAAGTTGTGACGATTTGCTACGCAGTAGGCAAAAACCAAATGGCCCCAGCCAATCAGCCAGATGGACAAAATTCCTACCAGGCCCCCGCTCCAAAGCAGATGATCCCATGACAGGCATTGCAAGGTCAAAGCGAACAACCCTATTCTAGGGAGGGAGGAACGGGCAATCCGATGCATGGGCGAAAAGAGGAAGTCCTAGCCTCGTGCTAGGAGTTTTAGCATTTCTGGCTGTCAATCAACAAATGGCAACATTAACTTCTTCCCAACAACAAGGGAAGCCCAATCGCATCAGTGGCCAACGATCAATTAGCCCACCCCCAACTTTGGAGTGTCCTGGCGGCCCCCACCGCAACACGTGCTCTCCATGAAGGAGAACATACTTTCTCACGTTTTTGACAAATGTTATGGATGTTCCATTTGTATAATAAAAAAAAGACTTGCACATTTTTACTCTGTGGTTAGCAGCAAGGGTAGCTTGGTAGTGGAGCATAAGCTTTGCCTATGTAGCACCCCAAATTCAATCTCCAGGGAAAATAAATCCCTAGTACCATAGGCTGGGAAAGAAGACAGATCTTCACTTAAGAACCACTGCCAGCCAAAGCAGATAACAGTAGCTGGACCAGTAGAATAAGACTGAAGATGGCTTCATTTACTTGGGCTCCTCTTGTTTGCTCCTCTTGTTTACCAGAAGAGGATGACCAGGATGGTGAGAGGTCTGGACACCAAGTTCTATGGAGAAAGGTTGAAAGAGGTGGGTATGTTTGGCCTGGAGAAGGTAAGATTCAAGTGGAGGAATGACATTGGTCTTCAAATATATGAAGGGCTGTCACACAAGAGATCCAGGCAACTTGTTGTTTTGGTGTTCCAGAATTGGAACCAGTGGGTAGAAACTGCAGGAAAACTGATTTTAGCTAAACACGGAGAAACTTCCTAATGATAGTGGAACAAACTTCCTTGGGAGTAGGAATTTTGGAGAATTCAGATGAAAGCAGAAACAAGAGTAGAAATTGGTGGTGTTTCATATTAGTGCCATTTACAGAAAACGAATTCGATCCAATGAATACAAGTGTTGTTTTCAGTCCACAAACCGTAGCGGAATATATGCACATATAAAAAAATGTTGTGAAAATGCTTTTTTTAAAAATGGCTTTAAAAATACTTTGCATTTGCCATAGCCCCATGGGAGCGATTGTGGAATAATGATATAAAGTTTACAGCTTGTTATAATTTGAGGGGAAATTATATGAAAATGATATATAGATGGCACTTAACACCTAATAGGCTAGCAAAGATGTACAAATCTGAATTGAGTACATGTTGGAAATGTAAAGAGAAAGAAGGTACCTTTTTCCATAATGAGGCAAAAGTCTACTGGGAAATGATATATAATGAATTGATTTTTTTTAAAAAGTTGACTTTTATTAAGAAACCAGAGACTTTTCTTTTGAGAATAATGGGATTAGAGTTACCTAAGCAAAATAAAAAATAATAATATATACAACATAAAAAAACACAAGAAAGCATCAAACATTTTTAAAAATCTTATATGAGCAACAAACCAACCAATAAATCAATAGAAACAAATAATAACCAACAGTAACAATAATAACAATAATAAACAGTTTACAGTTATTATGGTTCCCCGGCCACGTGTCTTGTGTTTCATTTGCATTAAAATGAATGAGGTGGAATAACTTAATGACAAAGTAACCCATGTAATTAATTAATTAAACATACATTATGTAAATTACATAATTTTGCCACAGTGGAAAGCAATGTGAATAATGTAGTTTCTGGTGAAAGACAAATTGCAGCAGAAGGAAAACAATTCTGTGTGCAATGAATAAATGTACTTTAAATGTGTGGTGCAGGTACATTAGCATTTGAAACTCTTTTACTTCTGAGGAGACACATATAGGGTTGCAATGATATTCATCCCCCACCCCTAGAGGGGCTAGAAGAGGGGAATCATAGAACGGTAGAGTTGGAAAGGACCTTGAGGGTTATTTATGCAGGAATCTCAACACACAGTCCTCCATCTAATATGAAACCATATCGGATCCTGCTTGCCTTTGCAAATGTGGTAGAAGTTTTATTGCTGTGCCACTATTTAAACTTCTGTTTGTTAGTATTGATGGTGTTTTCAAGACTAGTAGTTCCTCTCCTGTTCATGAGATACACCGGGGGATAAGTCACACTGAGGTCAATGGGCTTACTTCTGAGAAGACACATTCAGGGCTGCATTTGAATGAATAAATTTTATTATTTCCGTCACAGACCAGTTCCAGCCCATATACAATATCAAGGAAGTCATAAAACACGATAGGGATACATTTGAATTTGCAATTAAGTATAACAGGAACAATATGGGATGCAGGTGGCGCTGTGGGTTAAACCACAGAGCCTAGGACTTGCTGATCAGATGGTCGGCGGTTCGAATCCCCATGACGGGGTGAGCTCCCGTTGCTCAGTCCTTGCTCCTGCCAACCTAGCAGTTCGAAAGCACATCAAAGTGCAAGTAGATAAATAGGTACCGCTCTGGCAGGAAGGTAAATGGCATTTCCGTGCGCTGCTCTGGTTCACCAGAAGCGGCTTAGTCATGCTAGGCACATGACCCGGAAGCTGTACGCCGGCTCCCTCGGCCAGTAAAGCGAGATGAACATCGCAACCCCAGAGTCGGTCACGACTGGACCTAATGGTCAGGGGTCCCTTTACCTTTACCTTTATAACAGGAACAATACAGATATAGCAACGGTTAAAAATATATATAAATTAAAACTTAGTCACTAACATATAACCTACAGTAAAATTATCATTTAAGGCCTTAATCATTATGATAGCACAGCTTGTTCCCTAGGTTTTATGGCAATCGCACATAATCTGGCTACCCTTAATGTGATCTCAGGATCCTTGTCCTCTACCAGGGATTTTAGACATTGAAGTTCATATTCATTTGGAGATTTTTGCATAGCAGGGGTAATAAATACCATGCATATATCCCCATAGAAATGGCAGCGTAACAAGGCATGAGAGACAGTTTCTACCTCCATCAAGCCGCAGAGGCAGACTCATTCCGTATATGGTTCACCCTCGAATCTGCCCTGCAATAAGGCAGATGGAAGCATGTTGAATCTAGCGAAGGTAAATGACCATCTGTATTTCGGTATTTGTAATTTTGACAAATAATTTGCTGGGGTAAATCCTCTCCCATTATCTTTTATTGCTGGGTGTTTATTCATCTCGCTCACATGGGCTGTATTTATATTTACACTCCTCTTCCTGGGCTAGGAGAGGAGAATCCGGCACTTTTAATTACTGCTTGTTAGTAGTAGTATTGATGGTTCCCCCCAAAAAAAAAATATTTTAAATCTTCCTTTGCCATTCCCTTGCCCTGTTCACAGGTAGTGAACAGGTGACATGCTGAGAAATGTCTGGGACAACAGTGAGCATTTAAGTAAAATGGGTCTTTCAGACTCTTGAAATGGGCCTTTGTAGATGTCAAGTAGTGAAGTGACTCACAAGTACCCTACCTCATAATCACTGCATGTGTTCTAGCCAGTATCTATCCACAATTTCTGAGTTAAAATGTTGAGTCATGCGTTCCCACAGACCACAGCTATTGTTCTCAAGAACTGTGTGGGCAAAATCTGTTTTGGCCTTGGTGAACCAGCAAAAGCATGGAGCTCGTTTTTTGCTTTCTATTCATTTCACTGTGTTTTATGGAAATGGCACTGCGATGAAACCAACCATGGTATGAACTTAAAATATGTTAACAGTATTGACCGAGACACCAAAGTCTTGCTTCTAGGAGCCACAGGTGAGAGGGTGGAGACCAAAGGTGGACAAACTGCCCTGGCGTGTCCCCTGTCAGAGGTGTTATCCGTCCCCTAAAAGCCCCTAACACCCCTATTAAAAATAGGATTAAGAATAAGCCATTATATTCAAGATGTTTGTCTCAGAGCGTCATCATTCTGCTGCTAATGCTTATAATCACCTTGCCCCATTGAAAGGTCAAAACGTAAAATGGCTTTTTTATTGCTTCAAATTGTAATCAGAGTAGGGGTTGCTATTTGTCCCGCGTTCCAATTATTTTGCACCAGGATTGGAAGAATGAGCTCTTTTCATTTCCGACACACAATCTAGTGAAGGGAACATTTTGCACTTATCTTGTCCTTCTGTAATATGGTGTTGGCTCCAATGTATCTTTGCTGATGCAGCTCCATCATTTGGTAATTAGCAACCTTGCCACACTTCCCTACCTTATTAGACTAAAATTAGGGCAATGGTAATGAGAACAGAGGATAATGGTGGTGGCGAGTGATGAAAATCTCTAACGTGGTTCTGTTTCTCTGCCAATCATTAAAAATAAAACGTCCAATCTAGCAAAAGCTACACATATTAAAATCACACATTCTATATTTGTAAACAATTTTTAACTTTAAAAATGCTTCAAGCTATACAGCCTAAAATACTTAGGGCAAAGTCCAGCCACACCCCTCACATATCTCTCGTGCACAATATTCAGCACATGGGTTTTTCCTGCTGCTGTTAAAACACTGGCAGCTTCCCATAATTTGCACTTGAAAAAAGGCTGCATGTATTTGGGACAATATGTTGCAGACTGCATGAAGCCCATAATATACAGGGAAACACCATCCCAACACAAACATGCACACACACACATTTCTGCAAAAGTGTTTTATCTTTGATTTGAAAGAAACCAAGCATAATCCCATTCAATGGGACCTACTCCTAGATAAAAGTGGATTGATTGCCATCAGCCATATGATCAGAATATGCTGTGCTTGTTGTTATTGTTGTTGTTGTTTAGTTGTTTAGTCGTGTCCGACTCTTCGTGACCCCATGGACCAGAGCACGCCAGGCACTCCTGTCTTCCACTGCCTCCTGCAGTTTGGTCAAACTCATGCTGGTAGCTTCGAGAACACTGTCCAACCATCTCATCCTTACACAATGAACTTTGGAGTAAACCGGAATCCAATTGTGCTGATTAACTTTTTAATTTTTAAAAAAGAATACTGACTAAATGGTAAGTACAACTCGACACAGTGGAATGCACTTCTGAGTAAACATGCATAAAATCATGCTGATTAACAGTTTAATAAAAAATCTCTTCTATCCTTCCTAAATTTCCCAGATAGATTGCATTTTAAACAATTAAACATGATTAAAACTGGAATGGGTATTTACAATCTATCACTCCACACTAAAGAATAGGGAGGAAGTAGCAAAAAGAGTCAGAGTTGGGTAGCTGACCACATAGTTAACTCTGCCCTTTGAAATTGACGGGACTTAAATGTGCTTAACTTTTTGACCGGATGTTCCCTTGTGTTCCAACTGTGCAAGCCTATATGGTGAAAGAGACATGAATATGGTTAAGAGATGGCACATAAGAAAGGTGTGTTTAATAGACACATATGCAAAGGCCACATGAAAGAAAATCGAAAGCAACCAAAGAAGATGGATTAATCTGTTCAGTTTTCTGCAGGTACTGTGAGTGAATGGAAAATGTGTTCCGAAATGTTCCAACTGGTTGCAAGGATCCCTTTCAAAAGGGTGTAAAAAAAACCACTGCCTGTTAAATGTGCTAATATCACAGAAGATACTGGGATTAGGGCAAGATGTTGAAGATGTTAAAACACCTTCCACATGAGTTAATAAAACTGTATTGGGTTGTTTACATATAAATTTGACGTGTAAGCAAGGGTGAGAGCACTAAGCTCTGACCCCTGAGTCACCATCATTGTCACTTGGGAAGGGAAAATGTGTGAAATTGAGAGTTTTCTTTGCTCATGGAGACACAGAGCCCTTATTTTGCAAGGTTCTAGATTGTTTAGGTAGCTTTCATGAGTGGTAGAGGCTTCCTGCTTCCATGGGTTTGTGAGTGAAAAGGACAATGACAGGAGAAGAGCTAGGGATGAAGTCTGCTTTTGTTTGCATTTCATTGAGAAACTACCTAATACGTACACATACTGATGAACATCCACCCTTCAAAAATTTCACTTCTAACTCCACTGGGCATCTTATGAGTAAGATTGTCTTCCATGAACACGGTCTTAACAGTGAGTCCGAAAGTGACTGTGGAGGCCAATTCTGGATCCACACGTCCTTCCACAGTGGGGACATAGGTTTCCAGGTCGAGAATTGATCACAGAGAGGGTTTGCCAAGTGTGCCTTCCTCTCAGCACATTTCTCCCTTATGTCCTGAGTTTGAGCATCTTCAAAGCCCATGGCATCTTTGGTAAAGGCTGTTCTCCAATAGGAGCGCTTGCAGGCCAGTGTTTCCCAGTTGTCAGTGTTTACACTACATTTTAAAAGATTTGCCTTGAAAGAGTCTTTAAACCACTTTTGTTGACCACCAACATGGCACTTTCCATTTTTAAGTTTGGAATAGAGTAGTTGCTTTGGAAGACGATAATCAGGCATCTGCACAAGCCATCCACTGGACATACTTCTGAGTTAACATATTCAGAAGTTCATTGTTATATTTGTCATGGCATCTGTCCTAAATCAGGTGTGCTGTGAGGAACCTTTGGCACTCCAGATGCTGCCAAACAACTCCCAACAGGGATGATGGAAGTTGTAGTTCTGCAACATCTGGAGGGCCAAAGGTTCCCCACGCCTAAATCATAGTGCAAAGGGGACACTGATTCTTATTTATATCCTGTCCTTTCTTCCGCATAGAAGCACAGACTATCTTCTAAATACAGCAGTGGTTTGGATACCTGTGGTTATTGCATCATCCCTGACCATTAGCCACAGTGGCTGGGGCTGATAGGGGCTGGGGCTCCAACAAGACCAATAGGACCAAATGTTCCCTACCCCTAAATCAACAAGAAAAGCTATCATCCAGCAATAACTGCAGTTGACTTTCTGCCTACTAATTCCATAATCAAAAACACTTTCTGGCCACATTGCTCCTTTGTCTGGAGAGCTATTTCAGACATGTTCTTCCAGAGCTTATCTGCCCTGAAAATCTGAACAGGCCTTCTGTCACTAGGTGCTGCTCGCCAGTGTTTCCTTAACACTATTCCAACAGTAGGAAGATACAAAGGAACCCTGGATCCAATCCAATGACTTAATACAATTGCAGTTGTTCACAGGCACAGTTACAGCAATGACTCGGCTTGTATGCTCTGCTGATTCACAATGATTATCTCCCCATTGATAGAAAACACTTTCGGCATATTGTTGTGCCTTAGTTTCTGAGAAGCAGAGTATGGCTCCCCAGACATACAGCAACATCTGTATGCAGTGAAACGCTGAGGAGCAATGCTTCAGTATAACAGCCTCCTTATGATCTCCTTACGTGTATCTCTTTCAAAGCCTCAAGCCAAAATATATTTGGCGTAAATCATAGATGTGAATTGACTAGTGAATGTGCATAAATGCTGACAGTTGTGCACATTCACTGAAGGTGATGATATAGCACACACATTGACAACTTTGATAAAGGATTACATGCATTGTGAACATGGATCACCACTGGTGAATATAAGAGGATATCAGCCTTCTTGTGGTTTTGTACACTGTCTAGGCAATATGCACAGATTACTGGAGGATTCGTTCCTAGGCTGGCCAGCATGTACCCTACATGATTATAGAATTATAGAATTATAGAATCATAGAGTTGGAAGAGACCACAAGGGCCATCGAGTCCAACCCCCTGCCAAGCAGGAAACACCATCAGAGCACTCCTGACATATGGTTGTCAAGCCTCTGCTTAAAGACCTCCAAAGAAGGAGACTCCACCACACTCCTTGGCAGCAAATTCCACTGTCAAACAGCTCTTACTGTCAGGAAGTTCTTCCTAATGTTTAGGTGGAATCTTCTTTCTTGTAGTTTGGATCCATTGCTCCGTGTCCGCTTCTCTGGAGCAGCAGAAAACAACCTTTCTCCCTCCTCTATATGACATCCTTTTATATATTTGAACATGGCTATCATATCACCCCTTAACCTCCTCTTCTCCAGGCTAAACATGCCCAGCTCCCTTAGCCATTCCTCATAAGGCATCGTTTCCAGGCCTTTGACCATTTTGGTTGCCCTCCTCTGGACACGTTCCAGTTTGTCAGTGTCCTTCTTGAACTGTGGTGCCCAGAACTAGACACAGTACACCAGATGAGGTCTGACCAGAGCAGAATACAGTGGCACTATTACTTCCCTTGATCTGGATGCTATACTCCTATTGATGCAGCCCAGAATTGCATTGGCTTTTTTAGCTGTCGCGTCACACTGTTGGCTCATGTCAAGTTTGTGGTCAACCAAGACTCCTAGATCCTTTTCACATGTACTGCTCTCAAGCCAGGTGTCACCCATCTTGTATTTGTGCCTCTCATTTTTTTTTGCCCAAGTGCAATACTTTACATTTCTCCCTGTTAAAATTCATCTTGTTAGTTTTGGCCCAGTTCTCTAATCTGTCAAGGTTGTTTTGAACTGTGATCCTGTCCTCTGGGGTGTTAGCCACCCCTCCCAGTTTGGTGTCATCTGCAAATTTGATCAGGATGCCCTTGAGTCCATCATCCAAGTCGTTGATAAAGATGTTGAATGAGACCGGGCCCAAGACAGAACCCTGTGGCACCCCACTACTCACTCTTTTCCAGGATGAAGAGGAACCATTGATGAGCACCCTTTGGGTTCAGTCAGTCAGCCAGTTACAAATCCACTGAGTGGTAGCATAGTCAAGACCGCATTTTACCAGCTTCTTTACAAGAATATCATGGGACACCTTGTCAAATGCCTTGCTGAAATCAAGGTAGGCTACATCCACTGCGTTCCCTTCATCTACCAGGCTTGTAATTCTGTCAAAAAACGAGATCAGGTTAGTCTGACATGACTTATTTTTCAGAAATCCATGCTGACTATTGGTGATCACATCATTCCTTTCTAGGTGCTCACAGACTGTTTGCTTAATGATCTGCTCCAGAATCTTCCCTGTTATTGATGTCAGACTGACTGGGTGGTAATTATTTGGGTCCTCTCTTTTCCCCTTTTTGAAAATAGCCCTCCTCCAGTCTGCCGGGACTTGGCCTGTTCTCCAGGAATTCTCAAAGATGACTGCCAGTGGTTCTGAGATCACATCTGCCAGTTCTTTTAATACTCTTGGATGCAGTTCATCTGGCCCTGGAGACTTGAATACATCTAAACTAGCCAAGTATTCTTGTACTATCTCCTTAGTTATTCTGGGCTGTGTTTCCTCTGCTGAATCATTTGCTCCAAATTCTTCAGGTCGGGCATTGTTTTCTTTATCGGAGAAGACTGAAGCAAAGAAGGCATTGAGGAGTTCAGCCCTTTCTGTGTCCCCTGTTTGCATTTCACCATCTTCTCCTCTGAGTGACCCCACTGTTTTTTGTTCTTCCTTTTGCTACGAACATACCCATAAAAGCCTTTTTTGTTGCTTTTAACCTCTCTAGCAAGCCTGAGTTCATTCTGTGCTTTAGCTTTTCTGACTTTGTGTCTGCACGTGCTGGCTATTTGTTTGAATTCTTCTTTGGTGGTTTCCCCCCTTTTCAATTTTTTGTACACATCCTTTTTTAATCTTAACTCAGTTAAAAGTTCTTTAGATAGCCACCCTGGCTTCTTTAGGTACCTTCCATGTTTCCGTCTCATTGGTATTGCCTGAAGTTGTGCTTTTACTATCTCCCTCTTAACAAACTCCCAGCCATCATGAACTCCCTTTCCTTTTAGTATTACTGTCCATGGGATCTCACCCAGCACTTCCCTAAGTTTTATGAAGTCGGCTTTCTTAAAGTCAAGAAATTGAGTCCTAGTATGCTTGGCTGCTCCTTTCCGCTGTATAGTAAACTTCAGAAGAGCATGATCACTCGTGCCTAATTAGCATTTCCTTCTTGGGGATATCTTTCAAAATCTGTTGGAAGCACAGAGGTTGACCAGGCAAAATCCTCTATGCATGTTGACAGTTTGTACGCATTCTCCATTTTTTCCAGTGAAGGTGTGCAGCCACTTAGTGTTTGCATCTGCATCTTATACCTGAAGGAGTGTCTCCACCCCAATCGTTCAACCTGAACACTGAGGTCCAGTGCAGAGGGCCTTCTGGCTGTTCCCTCACTGTGAGAAGCAAAGTTACAGGGAACCAGGCAGAGGGTCTTTTTGGTAGTGGCGCCTGCCCTGTGTAACGCCGTCCCATCAGATGTCAAGGAAATAAGCAACTGTCTGACATTTAGAAGACATCTGAAGGCAGCCCTGTTTAGGGTAGTTTTTAATGACTGATGTTTTAATGTACAGTATTCTTAATCTTTTGTTGGAAGCCACCCAGAGTGGCTGGGGAAACCCAGCCAGATAGGTGGGGTATAAATAAATAATAATAATAACAATAATAATAATAATAACAATAATAACAACAACAACAACAACAACAATAATAATAATAATAATTATTATTATTATTCCCCATTAAAACTTCATGGACCACAAAAAGTATTGAATTCTGCCTTCTGCAAAGCAATTTTCTGAAAGTGGAATGCAATGAAGAAAAGAAATAATAATTAAATTATAAGCCTACTAAATGAAAGAAATATATTCAAACTGATATTATTTTTCCTTGCCATGTCAGTGTGTTCCAGTTCAGGATCTGACATTTTAGTTCAAGGTTCTCTGCTTTAGTAAGAAAATATATTTCAATTCCTTTCCTATTACTCATAGCTGAATCTCACAGACAAAAACGTCCAAGTGCTTATTCAGGGCTTTCGCAAATGCTTTTCTTTCTTTCTTTAATGTCCTGCTATACTGAAGCACTTGATGGAATGAGACAGAATTTAGACTCTATTTTTCTTTTACCTGGTAATAGGGGGACATATTTGCAATCTCTTCTCCCCTCCTCTCCATTCTCCTATCATGTGGAAGCCAGCCTGTGAGTGGGGAGGACAGTATGTTCAATTTTAAAGAGATTGAGGCTGAGTTCAAGACTAATCTGTGCACAAAAGTGGACAATTGAAAGTTGGACAAACTTTAGAAATATCATCCTGCAAGCTGGTAGCGACAGGTTAAAAGGGAAAATAATGCTTAAAAGTTCCCTGAGAAAGGTCAAATCAGTCCAAAAAGTACCAGAGAGGGTTATCCAATGAGCAAAGAGGTCAGGGGAAGAAATGTGACCTTTTCATGCTTTGTTCTATTGAAAGAAAGAAAGAAAAATTTGAAGAATTATCCTATGAAAAAGAATAATCAAAGCTACCTTAATTGTATAAGAGTATAAGTATTCAATTACATGGGCAAAAATAATTATCTAGTGTTCTTTATAACAAGGTACATGAAGTTCAATCACTTCACCAAACACATGATTTCTCAACATAAAATAAGCAAGTGATGCATTTTGACTCATAGCATGGATCCCCTGTGGGGAACTGCAATTTCTGTGAAAGCCCATTTCTAAATTTCAGATTTGCCTTTTATATTATTTTGAAATGTTTGGAAGGCTGATTCATGTTCAATGTAGAATAACAGTGTCTACATTCCAGCAGCAGTAATTAAATGTGTTGTTGCTGTTGTTGTTTATTTACACTCATTAATTGTTGCCTATTTGTTTGTTGGGGTGGGGAGAGGAAGGGAGCTCTAGGAACCTTCAAAAAACAAATCAAAACTGGAGCCAAAATAAGTCCAATGAATTAAAAAATGGGGTGTCAAAATGGATTCAGTTCCTAACTCATCTGCAGCACCTAAGCAAGCAAGCTTAGCATTCTTTACAGCAGAGTAGATGAAGTTACTTTTTTTTTTTTTTAAAGTGACAAATACATGGTTGAAGACATAGCTGTTGGCAGTTCTGAAGAATGTGGTTAGTGGAATATTAGTGAAAACAACCCATTTGGTTCTCCTGAGTTGTGGGAATAGTTGGCTGGGTGATCATCTTTGTACAATGCTGCGGCCATCAACATTCTCTTTACAGAAATTTCTTGGAAGAGGCTTCCTGGACCAGGGGTGGGCAACTTGTGGTTCTAGAGCCATGAACTCAGCCTTGGGATCCAGGATGGAAGAAGAGCAGGAAATAAATGTTAGAAAACAAGCAAGCAAGCAAGCAAACTAACAAAGTTTCAGGCAGTCCTTGCTCTCAATTCATGTAGATTATAAGGAGTGAAGTAGTGCAGTAGCAAGAAAAAAGAAAGGAATGAAGGAAATTAAGAATAGCATCCTGGCTCATGCCAATGACTTATGAGTCCAAAGTCCTCTTTTCATAGTGGCTAAACACTGTGAGAAACTACAAGGTAAAAAGGTAAAAGTAAAGGTAAAGGACCCCTGGACGGTTAAGCCCAGTCAAATGTGACTATGGGGTGTGCAGTGCTCATCTTTCTTTCAGGCCGAGGGAGCCAGTGTTTGTTCACAGGCAGCTTTCTGGGTCATGTGGCTAGCATGATTAAATTGCTACTGGTGCAACACGACACTGTGACAGAAGCCAGAGTGCACGGAAACACCATTTACCTTCCTGCCGCAGTGGTACCTATTTATCTACTTGCACTGGTGTGCTTTCAAACTGCTAAATTGGCAGGAGTTGGGACAGAGCAACGGGAGCTCACCCCGTCATGGAGATTCGAACCACCAACCTTCTGATCGGCAAGCCCAATTATTATCGGTAGATAAATAGGTACCACTGTGGTGGTTAGATAAAAGGTGTTTCTGTGTGCTCTGGTTTCTGACATGGTGTTCTGTTGCACCAGAAGTGGTTTAGTCATGCTGTCCATATGACCCAGAAAGCTGTCTGTGGACAAACGCCGGCTCCCTCGGCCTGAAAGCAAGATGAGCGCCGCAAGCCCATAGTTGCCTTTGACCATAGCTGTCAACGTTTCCCTTTTTTAAAGAGAAATACCCTTATTCTGAATAGGATTCCTTGCAAGAAAAGGGAACTGTTGACAGCTATGCCTTTGACTAGACTTAACTGTCCAGGGGTCCTTTACCTTTTTTCCTTTACATGAGTTCGAATGTTGTGAAAGAATGAAGGGAAGGAAGGATGGAAGGAAGGAAGGAAGGAAGGAAGGAAGGAAGGAAGGAAGGAAGGGATGACCCCACTTACCTTTGGCTATGGCTCCACCCATTTTTGATTCGAGTTCTGCCTACTTCCAGCATGTGCCCCAATAAATTATCCTCAAGGGAATTGTGTCTCTCACCTTGGTCATAGATTGATGTACATGACAGGTTGGAAAGTTTGTAGTTGTGATCATTTATTGCAGCATTGACTGTCTCCCCCACCCCACCCCCAAATGTAATCAATGCTATACTACAGTATGCAATTCAGTTCTACCTGTGGTGTCTATCTTTCAGCTTTCATTTACAGAGCAGCAATTTAATCCAACGATGTTATTCAAATCACTTTACATTTAAAAGCGCAAAAAAATAAATAAATATCCACCATAAGTTGGCAGTTAATGACGAAGAAACATTTTGTAGGCATTTCACAAAGTTTACACACTGCTTCTTTGTGGAAATAATTAAGCACCTTCATAAAAGAACGCAAATATTTTAGAAGCCAATATGCTGTCAACTGCTGAAACGAAAGGACGCGTTTTGTGAGAAATGCTTTCAGACGCTTATTCTTCCACTACCCCAATGCAATCAACCACTTTGGGTAACTCATTTTGAGATTTTGAAGGCCAAAGACAACCTTTTCAATAATGAACATATTTTACACTCCACTGCTCTCCATTAACTAGCTGCCATTAGTGGCATTATACAACATCTTTTCCAAATGCTGATATGCATTTAAATTGCAATAAATTGCAATATTTTGACAGCAAACCTTAGCTGCCTATATAGAATAAACATTTTACTCTTTTTCACAGTATTGTATATTTTTAAGTGCTCTGTGGATTTTCCTCTTTCATCCCCATACATGGTGGTCTGATCTCCCTGCCAAATTGATTATCCCTATCTGTCCCTCCATTCACCCATCAATCTATGATGTCAGTCAACTCTAAATAATATTTTAGTGTTATTATTGCCATATAAGTAAAGTATCCAATTAATGAACAGAACATACAGATTTTTGGGGGGTGGGGGGAGTTGGATCTAGACTAACAGCATTAAAATGGCATGCATGCCAGAATATAACAAGGGATTGGATGCTTAAAACAGGGGTCAGCAAACTTTTTCAGCAGCTGGCCGGTCCACTGTCCCTCAGACCTTGTGGGGGACTGGCCTATATATTTTTTTTTTTGGGGGGGGGGGAATGAATGAATTCCTATCCTCCACAAATAACCCAGAGATACACTTTAAATAAAAGCACACATTCTACTTGTGTAAAAACACCAGGCAGGCCCCACAAATAACCCAGAGATGAATTTTAAATAAAAGGACACATTCTACTCATGTAAAAACATGCTGATTCCCAGACCATACGCAGGCCAGATTTAGAAGGCGATTGGGTTGGATCCGGCCCCCGGGCCTTAGTTTGCCTTGTTGTTGTTTAGTCATTTAGTCGTGTCTGACTCTTTGTGACCCCATGGACCAGAGCACGCCAGGCACTTCTGTCTTCCACTGCCTCCTGCAGTTTGGTCAAACTCATGTTAGTAGCTTCGAGAACACTGTCCAATCATCTCGTCCTCTGTCGTCCCCTTCTCCTTGTGCCCTCAATCTTTCCCAACATCAGGGTCTTTCCCAAGGAGTCTTCTCTTCTCATGAGGCAGCCAAAGTATTGGAGCCTCAGCTTCGGGAATGAATCCTTCCAGTGAGCACTCAGGGCTGATTTCCTTAAGAATAGATAGGTTTGATCTTCTTGCAGTCCATGGGACTCTCAAGAGTCTTCTCCAGCACCATAATTCAAAAGCATCAATTCTTCGGCGATCAGCTTTCTTTATGGTCCAGCTCTCATTTCCATACATCACTACTGGGAAAACCATAGCTTTAAGCCATTAATTTGCCTACCCATGGCTTTAAAAGTCTCCACCTGATAGCAGAAATACATGAAAGCACTCTGCAAGGGAGAACATCCCAAAGCCATCACTGAACAGGTCCTTTCTTGTCATGACTAAAGTCTTTGAGGGCAGAAACAGGAAAATGCTGGAAGATATTTGTTCATTCTAAATGGTTCTGTCCCCCCCTCCCACTGCAGCAGGGGATCGTCTTTCAGGAAAAACTTTCAGGATTGGAGAGCTTATAGAAAAGTTTATATAAATTAAAGGTAATTTGTGGGGAAGAGAATCATTCTCTACATCAGACACATGATTTCTCAATATCAAGGAAGCCAAGTGATGCATTTTGACCCATAGCCTGGATCCTCTGTAGGGAAACTGCAAATTCTGGGTGAAGGCCCATATCTAAATTTCAGATTTTCCTTTTATATTCTTTTGAAACGTTTGGATAGTTGCTTCATGTTCAGTGCAGAATAACATTGACTACATTCCAGCAACCAGTGATTATATCCCCGCCCCCCTCAAATCATTAATTGCTGCCTATTTGTTTGCTGGGGGTGGGGAGAAGAAGGGAGCTATAGGAACCTTTAAAAAACAAATCAAAACTGGGACCAAAATGAGTGCAATGAATTAAAAAATGGAATGTCAAAATGGATTCAGTTCCTAACTCATCCGCAGCACCTAAGAAAGCAACATAATGAATAATGGAAAACGAAACCAAAAGAATCGTAAATAACAAGCAACAGATACAAAGGGGAAAGTTTGGAAACATTTTCATGTCCATAATGGCTATTCATCTAGTCCTAATTATAATGCAAAATGAGTGACCACTACTTGGAAACAAATTTGAGACTCACAGTTTTTATACTACCATATTTGCCTCTTCAGTATTCTAGATCCTTTCTCCCCCTCCTGCATTCCCTATTTTTTCATTATTATCACAGATAGGACATTGCATCTTTTGGACATTTTCTGTCACTTACAATAACACCTAATGACCCTTTCATTCTTTTAGAAAAGGATAAATTTGTGGTGCATTCATTTTGATGAATGGGAATCCCTTTAAAAGCTTCCCTTTAATCATTTCATGTAAGTTAATCCTTAACATCATCAGATCTTGTTATTAGATTTTAAATTTTAATGTGTAACTTTAAGGTTTTTCATATACAGCACCCAAACTCCCATACTAAGCAAGTTGTAAAAGTCTTTCCGGTAAAATCCTACAATCATGATGTAATTCCTTCCAAACTCTGCTTTCTCTAACTTTGGAGAAGCACACAAGGTTGACCCAAAATGAATCACTTGAATTTGCATTTGCAGTTTATAAAAAGGTATGTGTCAGTTTTAGGGGGCAGGAACAGTCATTCAAGTTTGCTTAAATCGTGATTATGCAATCCAGCACTGGAATAAGATGAATAAAGGACAGACTTGCTCTGCCAACTGGACACAACTCCCAAGTATCCTGATGCATATTCTGTTTTCTACTCTCTGTATTTTTTGGCTCACGAATTGTGCTCATTATCTTGAAATGGGCAAGAGAACATACCACCAGTTGAGTTCTTTGTTGGCTATGATTTACCATGCAAACATCTGATTAACTAAGTTTATACGAGCTGATGTTTGCGCGTTGAGGTCCCCCAGACACCCCCCAAAGAAAAACACAATTGACACTTAATTTTTGTTTAAGGTTTTTGGCATAATTTTGGCCACAACTTTATTCAGATTACAGCAATCTGAGTGGTTGCTTAGGCATTGGTAGCACTAACTGACCCCGCACGGGGACAGCTCTGACATTCGCAACCCCCGTGAAGTCAGAAAGGGTAAGTCACCTGGGGAGAGAGACGGGACTGGGAACCATGTCTCACCTCTCCCCAGAATGCTCCCAGGGGCTTGCGTGGCCCTAGCTCCTTGCCAGGGGGTTTTGGACAAAAGCATGGGGAACCCCTGGGTTCCTTTAATGGAAAACCCTTGCAGCAGCAGCATTTTGGAGGGGCAGGCACAGCCAAATCCATAACCCTCCAGCAACCAATTCCCAGACCAATGCCTAACCACAAACCTTACAAGTTGTGACGATTTGCTACGCAGTAGGCAAAAACCAAATGGCACACACTAATCAGCCAAATGGACAAAATTCCTACCAGGCCCCTGCCCCAAAGCAGACGACCCCATGACAGGCATAGCAAGGTCAAGCAAACAGCCTAACATTAGGGAAGAGGAGGGCGGGTGATCCGAAGCACGCAGCGAAAAGAGGAAGTCTGTCGCTGTGTGCATTGTATTTAACAAATAGGGCTGTCAATCAATAAATGGCAATATCTAAATTTCCCCAGTAACAGCCCGCCCCTGCTTAAAGGTTGGCCAAACCATTTGTCTAGCAACAGTGGGTTGTCTTGCCGGCCCCCACAGCAACCCGTGCTCTCCATGAAGGAGAACACGCTTTGCCAGTGGGTTTTGAGAAAAGGTAATCTAAATTTAGTACACTCCCAGTGTAACTCACAATTGACTGCAAACACTTAGCTCCATCCTCGTTGGGATTCATCTGGCAAGGTTCAGCAACACTAGGGCAGCAAAGGGTTGCTTGATGTGTCAGCAAAAGTGCTCGACGGATTGAAACCACTTTTGTTTCAATTGCACATTTGTATTGCTTTAGACTGTCTGATTGCCATTGGATTCTCAGCCTATTTAACGGCATTTTCAAAAACTTCTCCTTAGCCAGAGAATTTTGAGAGTCCACTATGCAGCTGACCGTAGAAATGTGCTGAATCTTTTGTTTCAATTGGGCAGATATTTCAACAATGGTGCATTTGTAACCTTTCATTGCCTACAGACAGCCACCCAATCTTAAACAACTCCTAACCCACAATAATACTACAACCAGACTTAACACGGACACTGGCACCAGAGCCTGCAATAAACCCAGATGCCAACTTTGCTGCCACATACACCCGGACAACACCATTACTGGCCCCAACAACATCACACATACCATCTCGGGACTATTTAATTGCTCATCGTCTAACATTGTGTATGCCATCAAATGCCAACAGTGTCCTTCAGCTCTCTATATTGGACAAACAGGCCAAACCTTACGCCAAAGAATAAACGGACATAAATCTGACATCAAGAATCACAAAACAGAGAAACCAGTAGGAGAACACTTCAATCTCCCAGGACATTCTATACAAGATCTCAAAGTAGCTGTTTTACTACAAAGGAATTACAGAAATAGACTGGAAAGAGAAGCTGCTGAATTGCAACTCATTACCAAACTTAAAACCATGGAGAGACCTGGTCTCAACAAAGACATTGGATTCTTATCTCATTATACATGACTAAGCCATTTCTCACCTTCTCACCCCTTGCCTTTTCCTGTAAGACCTATTACAGTCGTTAAGAGTCGTCAACAGGCTCATCTCAGCTATCTGCCAATCTCCCATTCCCACCACCCTTCTGAGTAATACCCCTCCCCACCTTCTCTGTTATATAGAAGGATCTGGCAACTTCTGTTTCAGTGTATCTGAAGAAGTGTGCATGCACACGAAAGCTCATACCAAGAACTAACTTAGTTGGTCTTTAAGGTGCTACTGGAAGGATTTTTTTTATTTTTACTCTACTTGCAGTTAGCTTAATTGTCCATCATCTTTATCATTCAAAAGCACATACAGATCAGTATGATGCTGATCTGAATTTTTGCTGTGCATCACCATCATTTGATGGTCTCAAATTAGCAACTGCTTGCATCTCCAGCTACTGGTTTTCTTCAAAATTCTTTTGTTTTAGGTCACTTATCTACAACAATAAATTTTCAGTATTTTAATTCAAAAGAGAGGCTAGGAGACCATCAAACACAGGAAACAACGAGAGGTATCTCAGCAGTAGCAGGTGGTAAAAAGAAAGAAAGGTAAAGGACCTCTGGAAGGCTACGTCCAGTCAAAGGTGACTATGGGGTTGTGGCGCTCATCTTGCTTTCAGGCCGAGAGAACTGGCACTTTGTCCACAGACAGTTTTCTGTTGTTTTTTTTTTAAATTTTTTTATTGGTTTTACAAAAAAAATTTATAGACAATACAAACAAATAAAGAAACAAACAAACATGTATAATTTCATATCCTTTTTTTCCATAAACCTTACTTCGTCGACTCCCCCAAACCTCCCCTTTCTACATCCCAATTCTCAAAATTATTTCAGCAAATCCTAATGCTTAATTTTATCAGATTTATCCCTTATTCTTTTCTTTTACTTAATCTTTACAGCTGTCAACCCCTTTTTTCCCCCTAGAACCTCGACATTTTAACTTTCATTCATTTTACAATGTTTCTTAAGATAAATTTTGAATTTCTTCCAATCTTCTTCCGCCGTCTCTTTCCCCTGATCACGGATTCTGCCAGTCATTTCGGGCCAGTCCCATATAATCTATCACCTTCATTCGCCATTCTTCCAGAGTAGGTAGATCTTGAGTCTTCAGATCGTATAAATCTTTCGCCTTTTACCACAGACAGTTTTCTGGGTCATGTGGCCAGCATGACTAAACCACTTCTGGTACAATGGGACACTGTGAAGGAAACCAGAGTGCACAGAAACACTGTTTACCTTCCCGCCGCAGCGGTACCTATTTATCTACTTGCACTGGTGTGCTTTCAATCTGCTAGGTAGACAGGAGCTGGGACAGAGAAATGGAAAGTTCACCCCGTCATGGGGAGTCGAACCGCCAACCTTCTGATCAGCAAGCCCAAGAGGCTCGGTGGTTTAGACCACAGTGCCACCCACAGCAGCAGGGCTTACCTGATCTCCCATTTTCATTGTACTGCAGTTTACCAAGAGGGAGAGGATAAGGGTGAAGTGACAGCAAGTCCAGCAAAGTGCAAATACACTCTGGCGGAAAGACCAGACTGGCATGCCTCTTAAGTTTGCACAATGCCAACCTCACCGCTGCTTCAACCCTCCCCACACAAAAACAGCTGGCGTGTCATTCTGTAGCAAAGCATTCATCCTTCTTTCTACACGTACCATTGAATCCGGTCTCATGTTTGAATTCATCTGCAATTTGCAGCCTGTAAATGAGGGAAGAAGACCTGGGAATATTGCTTGTTTAAGAGACAGGATGCGCTTCCAGAAGTGAGCTGATCTGCTAGGCTGACATTTTTTAAACCTGCATGCTTATCGTGCTGATAGCAAATGAAAGACATGTGAACATTTTGCTGAACTGAAACGTTTGATGCAGACCGGAGGAACCCTTGTCCTTTGAAATTCTGATGTCTGCCTTCCGCCTAAGGTAAAACAAAAGCATCCTGCATTTAGTTTTTTTTTTATAAAATTTTTATTGGTTTTACAACGTTTTAAAAAGACAAACAAACAATGAAAATGACAAACAAACACACATAGTTTCGTACATATTTTCTTATATACCTCTTTTCTTGGACTTCCCCATACCCCCCCTCACTGCATCCCAATGTCCATACTTCAACTAGCAACTCCCAATTATTGCTTTCAAGTCTCTGTCAACTTAGTCCTTTTCTATCTTCTAACCATATATCCCTGTACCCCCTTGTTTCTGAAAACCACGACATTTTTAACATTCATTAAGTTTATAATAGTCCTTCAAATAACTTTTAAATTTTCTCCAGTCTTCTTCCACCGTCTCTTTTCGTTGGTCACGGATTCTGCCTGTCATCTCGGCCAATGTCATATAGTCCATCACTTTCATCTGCCATTCTTCCAGAGTGGGTAAATCTTGTGTCTTCCAATACTTTGCGATGAGTATTCTTGCCGCTGTTGTAGCATACATAAAAAAAGTTCTATCCTTCTTTGTCACCAATTGGCCGACAATGCCCAGAAGAAAGGCCTCTGGCTTTTTGGGAAAGGTACATTTAAGTACCTTTTTCATTTCATTATAGATCATTTCCCAGAAGGCCTTAATCTTCGGGCAAGTCCACCAAAGGTGATAAAAGGTACCTTCAGTCTCTTTACACTTCCAACATTTATTATCAGGCAAATGATAGATTTTTGCCAGCTTGACTGGGGTCATGTACCACCTGTATACCATTTTCATAATGTTTTCCTTTAAGGCATTACATGCCGTAAATTTAATACCGGTGTTCCATAACCATTCCCAGTCAGCTGACATGATGTTATGTCCAACATCCTGAGCCCACTTAATCATAGCAGATTTTACTGTTTCATCCTGTGTGTTCCATTTCAACAGCAAGTTATACATTCTAGATAAAATCTTAGTATTGGGTTCTAACAGTTCAGTTTCTAATTTTGATTTTTCCACCTGGAAACCAATTTTCCTGTCCTGTTTAAAAAATTCCATTATTTGACGATATTGAAACCAGTTTCCAACTTTATGCTTCAATTTCTCCTGACTTTGTAGTCTGAACTTGTCTCCATCCTGTTCTAAGATTTCCCAATACTTCGGCCATCCGGCCTCCGTATTGAGTCTCTTCACTGCTTTGGCCTCCACTGGTGACACCCATCTAGGGGTTTTATTTTCCAATAGATCTTTGTATCTTATCCAAACATTAATCAATGCTTTCCTAACAATGTGATTTTTAAAAGCGCTGTTTACTTTATCATACCAAAGATATGCATGCCAACCAAAAGCATTATTAAAACCTTCCAGATCCAAGATATCAGTGTTCTCGAGGAGCATCCATTCTTTCAGCCAGCAGAAAGCTGCTGCCTCATAGTACAATTTTAAGTCCGGCAGGGCAAAACCCCCTCTTTCTTTGGCATCTGTTAATATTTTGAATTTAATTCTGGGCTTTTTGCCCTGCCAGACAAATTTCGAAATATCTTTCTGCCACCTCTTGAAACATTCCATCTTGTCGAGAATCTGCAAGGTCTGAAACAGAAAAAGCATTCTAGGCAATACATTCATTTTAATCACAGCGATTCGGCCTAGCATTGACAGTTTCAAATTTGACCATATTTCTAGATCTTTTTTAATTTCTGACCAACATTTTTCATAATTGTCCTTATACAAATTCAGATTTTTAGATGTTAAATAAACCCCTAGCAGCAGTCCACAAACTCCCGTGTCAGATATTCCACAAGGTTGTCTCTTTCGTTCTCCGGGATCAGTCTTAATTTTAAGTTTCTCTCTTTCCTCTGTAAGTCCCACAAGGCCAAAGTTGAGTCATGCTCATAGACCTTCTTGGCAATCGGCTCTAATTTCTCCTGTGTCTCTCCCGCCGTAGCCTTGGCATCTTCCGCAATTTGACGCGTAGTGGCATTTTCCTCCACCAGTTTATTTATAGATTCTGTATTCTGGTTTAATCTTACTGAAATTTCTGCTAATTTTAGTGTGTTCTCTGAGGTCTGTTTTGTTAAAGACTCCAAAGTTTGGTTGATCTTAAGCAGCGCATCTGTCACCGCTTCCATAGAGACGGCTGTCCCTTTATCTTGTCCTGTTGTTCCTGCTGCTCCAGTTGTTGGGCCTGAAATTGATCCTCTTTTCTTTGCCTGTTGTTGCTGCAGCTGTTGTTGTTGCTGATGGTGCTTGGTCTTAGCTCTTGTGACTATCTCTTCTTGTGGGCCACTCATGTCAAGGTCACTTCCCACGGGAATTTTCTCCCTTGGAAAGTTCCACTGTCAAGCTGTGGCAAACTTTACTTTATCCTCTAGAGGGAGCAAATCAAAATGGCCATAGGACAATGTTCCAAGTACAGAAAACAGGGGAGATTGTCCAGAATACAAAACAAGAGCTTAACACAGTCCAGATCAATACTGCTAGAAAGCTTGTAGCTTTAAGCTGCCACAGTTATCCAGTTTGTATTATTTCTTCTTATACTACAGAGTAGCCAGACACTGTGGGAACTTTGTATCAAGATATCACTTTGCAGGGAAAAGTCAGTTCAGTGTGCTAAAAAGAAAAGGCAGACCGTTTCATGCTTTCAGATGGGTGAGACGGCAGAGATTTTTAACTTCCAATAGATCATGCAATTATTAGTCCAATTCACCTCCCCTCTGCCCTGCTAGCTGGAGGGGAGATCAAAGGTCCAAATGTCCGGTTTAGCTGATTAAAGAGCTGGTTTAAACGGATGCAAGTTTAGAGCTCCGTTGCTTTCACTTTCATGCAGTCGGGGGGAGGCAGACTTCCTTTGTTTAGATCTCCCCCGTTTTTAGTTCAAATTTTAAAGTTTAGAGGGTCCCAGTTATTTTTCAAGTCTTACTCACGGGAATTCAGTCCGAATTTTCTTTTCAGGAAGGAATCGGCGCTCTCCGCTAATGGCGACGCGGCTTCACTTCGCAGGCTGGGTAGCGACTCTCAGCACCGCGCTCACTCCCGGTGTCGCTTTCACGGTACCGGGGGGCGCAAAGGTGCCCACCGAGTCTCCTTGTTCTCAGGCTTCAGCGCCTGGGATTTTAGGGGTCCCCCGCTTGCCGTAGCAGGTAAGACCCGAACTTGCGAAGCAGTCCTTCCCCGGAGCTCGGGGCTAGGACCGCCATTAAGCGCTGGCACCGACCGGAAGTCCGCCAAAGCATCCTGCATTTAGAGTCTGATGTTCCTTACATCTTTAGAGAGATTTGAAGAAATCACCCATGTTTTGACAGGTTTCGTTAGCAAGGAATGTTCACAAAGTGCATCTGTCACTTACTGGATCAAAAGGGATAGGTTCCAGCAACAGAGCTTGCTGGTGTTCATTGTCTTGATCCAATTTCATCCCACGATACTTAAGCAGTGACGGCAATTTATGTTTCATGGGCAGAAACATCATTGATTCGGTGACAGCAGCTTCTGGAAGGTGATGACTAACCGCCACCATGGTTTTGGACAGCAGACAACTACGACAGAAGTAAATGTTTTCTCAGTGACAACACATCAGCTTTTGTGCTGGATTGACCATCTGTTATAACTGGTGATGCATACAGCTCCCCCACTCTTAAGCCCCTTGGAAGATACCCTTTCATTTTCATATCTTCCCCACCCACATGAACGGTAAGTTTAATTTCCGCTTGAATCTCTTACTGCTGTTCCATTCCTTGTCCTTTAGGACCTGGCAAATGCTTAGTAGAAAATAGCTCCATTTAAGTAAAACGAGTGTGCTTTTTCTGTTGGCAAAATATGGTCCTTTGGGCTGGATCATCCTTTATACACTTTGCCTGACAGAGTACATAACCGGTGCTCATAGGTCCTCTCCCTCTGCCCCTTCCAAATCAAGCAAAGCCATGTAGATGTATGTTACAACATTACACAGGGCACAAAATGATTGCAGCATCCAATCAAATGAAGACGCTCCAATCCATGCATTAAAAAAAGTAAAAAGGTAAAGGACGGAGGTTCAAAAACCCACAACGGGGGAGCTCCTGGTGCTCTGGCCCAGCTCCTGCCAACCTAGCAATTCAAAAGCATGCCAGTGCAAGTAGATAAATAGGTACCACTGCTGCGGTGGAAAGGTAAACCATGTTTCTGTGCACTTTGGCACTCGTCATAGTGTCCCGTTCTGCCAAAAGCAGTTTAGACATGCTGGTGGCATGACCCAGAAAGCTGTCTGTGGACAAACACCAACTCCCTCAGCCTGAAAGCGAGATGAGTGCCGCAACCCCATAGTCACTTTTGATTGGACTGAACTGTCCAGGGGTCCTTTTCCTTTTCATTTCCTTTCTTTTACTACTTGTGTGTGGTCCCCAAAAAGTTCTCCATGAGCAAATGTGAGCTTTAGACTAAAAAAGGTTTCCCAGCCTGGTCTAATTTTGATCCAAAATATAAAGAACTTTTATCTTTAAATTTGTGTGCAATTTGGGGGTGAATGATGGAACGACATGAAGTTAATAATAACAATAATAATAATTTTATTATTACACCCTGCCCATCTGGCTAAAATAGGATTTTCTGCAGAACTCTGCGGGGGGGGGGTGAGTTTTCACTCCTTCTCCCAGTTCACTCCTCCTCCCAGTTTTAAAATTTCTCTGCCATTGCTCCATGCAGGTGGTGCAGTAAAATTAGGGTGGCATTTTAAATGTTATCACTACAGTAACACAACCTATCTGGTCTTGAGCATTTTGAAAGGTGACGTGAACACTACCGACTAGAGAAGCATTTTCTCTTCACATCGTGGGGATCCTAAACCCAAAACACATAGCGCACTCATCATGCAGCGAGGGAACCAACACCACACCAGCCATGAAAAAAATGTAAGGTCCATTTGCTCCTCATGAGAGACACAAACAGCACCGTCTCCAAATGTACAAAGCTGGTTGGAAAGCCCTGCAGGCTGTTCAGTACATTACTGTAGGTGTTAATGGGCTGGAAAAGGTTTTCAGTCCATTAGTAATTTAGTCATAACTTCACTGTCACAGAACTGGAAGGAACCTCCATAATCATCAGTCCATCACATTGCCCTGAGACAGGATGTGTATATTTAAGTCACCCCCAAAGAGAGGTTTTACTCGTTATCTTAAGGATTTCCAGTGCAGAGTATTTGAAAGCTTCCAAAGTTAGCCTGTTCTTTTGCCGCTAGCAGAGATCTGTGGAACCTGTTACCCACCACTCTGAATGGAGGCCAACAACTATATATAGTGACTTACCAGTTCACTTAATAAGCCTCCTGGTTTTTTGCCCCCCCCCCCGCCTGCTTGGGACTGCAAAAATGGGCAGAACTCTAGCATGGCAGGTTGGCTGAATTTGGCTTACAGGTGCTTCCTCACTTGCACACACATTTGACTCACGTGGGACTGAGCATGAGCGTGGTGCCAGGAAACAATGGAATAAATTGATTTGAACTGCAAAAAGGAGCATAAAAGGGCAAAAACAGAATAAAAAGAGAAGGGGGAAATGCAAAAACTGCACAGAAGAGCAGGATAATGGCTAGCAATCCCATGAGCCTTTGCAACTGCAATCTCAGCAGCCTTTGCACTGACCTTTGAGCCCTGTGGAGAAGTTTGGGTTTGAGAAAGGAGGTTTGGAGGAACCAATTGTGGTGGCGTTCGGTTGATTTTTGTGGATTTGGGGTGGAGTTTAGAATTTTAGGTGGTGTTCCCCACTGTATGCGATTTCACAAGGATGCATGGTACCTGGGAACGTAACCTCTACATAAGTGGGGAGACGCCTGTAATTAATAACGGCTTGCTGATTGGAAGGTCTGCGGTTCGAATCCCCATGACGGAGTGAGCTCCCACTGCTCTGTCCCAGTTCCTGCCAACCTAGCAGTTCAAAAGCATACCAGTGCAAGTAGATAAATAGGTACTGCTGTGGTGGGAAGGTGAATGGCATTCCACGTGCTCTGGTTTTCATTACAGTGTCCTGTTGCACCAGAAGCAGTTAAGTCAGGCTGGCCGCATGACCCAGAAATCTGTCTGTGGACAAACGCCGGCTCCCTCGACCTAAAAGCAAGAAGAGCACTGCCACCGCATTGTTGCCTTTGACTGGACTTAACCGTCCAAGGGTCCTTTACCTTTATCTAATCACACGTCATGTAGCTGAGTCATTCAAGGCACCAGCTACATCAGGGTTTGGGGACTCCAACTCAGCATGGCCAATGTTTAGGAATGATGGAGGGCAACAGGTATCCCACCCATACTCTGCTAAGGTGGATTTGCTTTCTGTCTCTCTCTCTCAGATTAACTGCCTTCTTTTCTCCACCACCTCCTTGAATGGAAGCCAAGAGGAGCATTTGGAACTAAGGAGTAAGCCCGATATGTACTACCTCTGTCATAGTTGGGTTGTTATTACTCTTTTGGCAAGCCCCTTCCGTTCAGATGCTTCAGATCACATGACTTAGGACAGGGGTCAGCAAACTTTTTTCAGCAGGGGGCCGGTCCACTGTCCCTCAGACCTTGTGGGGGCCCGGACTATATTTTGAAAAAAAGAAGAAGAACAAATTCCTATGTCCCACAAATAACCCAGAGATGCATTTTAAATAAAAGCACACGTTCTACTCATGTAAAAACACCAGGCAGGCTCCACAAATAACCCAGAGATGCATTTTAAATAAAACGACATGTTCTACTCATGTAAAAACACACTGATTCCTGGACTGATTTTATCGTATGTGGTGGTCTTGCAAGGTAATAAAAGCATTATGGGAAAGGATATATAATGAATACAAAAAATGTTAAAAATAACTTTTATATTAAAACAACAACAACAACCAGAGGCTTTTCTATTAGGAATTGTAGGTGCTGAGCAGAGAAGACTTTTTATGTATGTGAATACAGCTGCGTGGATGTTGTTAGCCCAGAGGTGGAAAGAAGATAAAGTCCCTACCAGAGAAGGATGGCAAATTAAACTGTTGGACTATGCTGAAATGGCAAAACTGTTGGACTGTACCAAAATGGCAAAACTGACTGGAAAGCTCAGGAACCAAGAAGACCAAAAGAAGACCAAAACTTCAATAAGGAATGAGAAAAATTTATAATTTATCTTGGAAACCACTGTGAGCAGTTGAAAACATTAGCAGGATTGCAATAACACTTGTAACGTAACGAGAACTATGGAGACAATGGAGTTATAAAAAGCACAGATTAGTGAAAAAGATGCAGTAGAGAAGGTTTCACAACAGAACCCATGAAGGGGAAGGTGGGAAGTCCAGAGATTCTGAGGAATCTTTTAATTTTGGATGTGTGTTGTGGTATTACTATAATTTTATATTTGTAAAACCAAATAACAATTATTTTAAAAAGAAGAAGAAATGCCTGGAAATGACGCCATGTTTTCCAGTGATGAAAAATGCTCCTTTACAAGCCCAGGCCCAAAGGTCAGACAGCTGGGTGATTTTTTTTTTTTATTAAAAAAAGCCTGATTTGACTCATCATTTCCTAAAGTGAAGAGTCTTCAATAGCTGCAAAGAAAGTCATTAGAGGCCAGTGTTTCATTTAATGAGAACTGAGTACAGCTGAAGCCGAATAAGACCTTTTCAATTCAAGAATATGATTCATACTTTCAATAAGATCTGAATCCTCTGTGAAGCCTTCCTCGATTCAATTTGTATGGTCAGCATCACTTACGTTTCCAGGTGAGTATTTTCGGACACCTCGCAATGACAATATCAACAAATGAAAGCTCAAGTGTGATGGGGTTTTGTTTTGTTTGATTTTGTCTGTTTGGCTTTTGAAGCAATTTGTATGAAAGGTTAACGGTTTCTTAAGATAGAGACAACCAAACAGCATGATGCAGTTGGCTCACTCAAATCATCTGTTTTTGCCACTTTGCAGTCTAGGTGGCATCAGATGATTCGGGGTGTAGAACCCTAAATTGGTAGGGCCAGCCAGAATTACACTCTTGAATGGTGCAGTCCCACCATCTTACAATCAAATTGACTGGGTTTTACATATATTAGTAATTTACTTATGTATCTGCTTATTTAAAAATGAGGTTGCTCCCTTTGGAGACTGTCATATATATATATATATATATATATATATATATATATATATATATATATATATATATATATATATATTATTTGGTTTTTCAAATTCAACTTTTACAGAGATATATCAAACATAAATCATAAAGACAAGATCCCAAAGAATCTCCTGGACTTCCCAACTCCCCTTTGTGGGTCCTACTGTTAGTCTTTTCCTCCTGCATCTTTTATAATAATCCAAATATTTTACATCTCCGTTATGTCCAGAATTCCACCTTAAACTACAAGTGCTATTCCAATCCTGCTAATGATTTTAACTGTTTACAATGGTCTTTAAAGTAAAGTTATACATTTCCCCCATTCCTTGTTGAAATTTTGCTCTTCCTGATTTCTTATCTTCCGGTCATTTTTGCCATTTCCGCATAGTCCATTAACTTCATCTGCCATTCTTCTATGGTAGGAACTTTATCTTCTTTCCATCTCTGGGCCAATAACATCCATGCAGCCATGGCCTGCTCCTTTCTGCTCCTTTGGGATTTCAACACCTAGAATTCCTAAAAGTCTTTGGAGTCTGTCATGCTGGTGGAAACTTCCATCAGCAAAATTGGAGAGGGGAGGTGATTTTTGCCCATACTCCCTCCCCTTACAATCTGCCTATAGCAGCTTCCACATTGTTCTAAGAAGATTTCGGGTGTGTGCACACACTGGAGGTTAAGGGGAATTGGCAAAAAACTATTTCTCTTTTTTCCACTGATGGAGCCTCCAAAAGCTTTTCGTCACTGTGAGGAACAGTATTAGGTACTACCAGAGCTTTCCCCCCCCAGCCAGAAATTGCCAGAACTCAGTTCTGGCACTTCTCCAGTGGGCGCCATTTCCATTCTTAGAGAATGAGGAAGGTGATCATCATGAGTTCTGGCACCTCTTTTTCTAGGAAAAACAGCACAGAGTGGAAACAAACAAACAAAGCACATCTTATTTTTCAATAAACTACAGGGAAACCTGAAAGTATGGCTTGCCAGTTCCTTTGCAGACAGAGGCTCTTTGGTCTTTAACACGAAAGACGTTCGCTAGGTAGCCATGTCTCCATTATTGCAGTTCCATGATAAGGAGCACTACAGTAGTGAATTTGATGGCTCTTAGAAAAATAGGCAACTTGCTTCAACTCAAGAGAAGAATTGGTGTTCTGAGTCTCAAAGGTCTTGCTCCTATTGATTACATATTCACTATTCCTACCTAGGTTTGATAATTACATAACATACCTGGGATTTGTGTTGTTTCTGCTGTATTCCAATTCATATAGTGAGATTTAACTTTAGCTCAGTCAAGTAATCCTCCGAAATATGATGTAGCATTCCTGTGCTTACAGTGAAATAGCTGTAATGCACACTTAAGTATCTTTATCCTTCCACCAGGTTTATCTGTATTTATTCAAATGCTTTGGAAGCAGAACTGTAATTCAGCTTATTTCTTTAGATCCTTTTCCTGTATCTACCTCTTGGGAAACTGATGACTTTAGTTTTACATAATGGGGTGAAACGTTTTCAAATAACCCTTTAGAGAGGTGGAGCCCTCCCACATTGTATAAAACTCAGATCACTTGTACGGAAAAGAAATAATGACCATTGTGTGTTTCATAGCAATACCAAAACATTTCCATCTCCTGCTCGTTCTAGAAAGTAGACCAGTGTGGTGTAGTGGTTAAGAGCAGTAGACTCGTAATCTGGTGAACCGGGTTTGTGTCTCCGCTCCTCCACATGCAGCTGCTGGGTGACCTTGGGCTAGTCACACTTCTCTGAAGTCTCTCAGCCTCACTCACCCCAAAGAGCGTTTGTTGTGGGAGAGAAAGGGAAAGGAGATTGTTAGCTGCTTCGAGACTCCTTAGGGTAGTGATAAAGCGGGATATCAAATCCAAAACTACTACTACTACCAGAAAGACAAATGATAACACCATTCATAGATACAGTCTGGTTTACACACCATCTATCTTTTGCAACCTTCCCTAATTTACCTCTTAAATAAGTATAAGGTCTTTATTCCAAATTAGTTTTCTTTTACGTCCTACATTAAACAAATTATTTTGAAATTGTTTGGTTGTTTTTATGCCTTATTTTAAAAGCACGTCTGAAAGTTCTATCACACATTATCAAGACTCTACGATGTTTCTCAAACTTGGGTCTCCAGCTGTTTTTAGACTACAACTCCCATCATCCTTAACTAGGAAGACCTGTGGTCAGGGAAGTTGAGAATTGTAATCTGAAAACAGCTAGAGACCCAGGTTTGGAAGACACTGGCTAATAATAATAATAATAATAATACTTTTATTACTTATGCCCCACCTCTCTGGCTTGGTTGTCCCAGCCACTCTAGGTGGTTTACAGTGCATAAAAAATCGTAAAACACTAGACATTAAAAATTCCCCAATACAGGGTTGCCTTCAGGTTTCTTCTAAAGGGAGGGCTTTCCACAGGGCGGGCACCACTACCAAGAAGGTCCTCTGCCTGGTTCCCTGTAACCTCACTTCTCCCAGCGAGGGAACCACCAGAAGGCCCTTGGAGATGGATCTCAGGCTGAACGATGGGGGTGGAGACACTTCTTCAGGTGCACTGAAGCTATATTGAGGCTATTGGGTAGATTCTCAAAGTTTGGGACCAGCAGGGTCAAGGGGAGTAGACATAGCTCCCACTGCAGCCCATCTATGCTTGCTGCCATTTATCAGAAGAGGGTGGAGGCAAGTTCAACTCTTGAAGAAACTATTGCAGTAAGGAGGGAATTTGCCCTGAACCCCTAACACCAAATGGTTTTGCACTCTGTAACTGTGATCCTGAAATAGCTATATCCTTCCAATCTTGAGGCCCCCTTGAAACTCATTCCACTCGTCAAAGCACCAGTTTGCGAGGGCAGGGATACAAATCACAGAGATATGTGAGATGTATGGCAACATCAGCCACAAAGTAATAAGATCATTTTATGCACTCATGGAACATACATTTTTGAAGAAGCAGTTCTGGCACATTTAATAAAACATTTCTTTGTTAGAGTTGCTTCTCCATTTTTCACATGGTTAATATTAAAATGTAGCTTTGGAATCAATGCATTCTTAAATAATTCCCAGCCTGCTAAGTAGACATAAAAACATTATATCTACTGTGGACCAAAGTCTCCTCTTAGTTTCCACTGTTCTGAGTGCTGCTGGGAAGCAGATCATGAAAGTTAGCTAGGTGGTTGTGGGGTTATTGAAACAAGCAACGCTCTTCTTTTTAATTTGTCTCATACTTGCTTGAGTTTACCATCCTAGGCAATTTAGAAATGTTCTCTGTTGGCCCATGCCCAAACAGTTCACCAATATGTACCTAAACTATGTTACAGTGTTTCTCAAATTTGCCTAGAGATTGTTCACACGTATTCAGAATTGCTTAATATTACATCATTTTGTTAACCATTGTCTGGTATCTCATCACTTGTTGATTCTGAACTGAATGTATGAATTATCTTCATTGAACAGCATTGGGTTTTATTTGAAAATTTTGTGCATGCTAAATAATCTATGGTGGCTGCTTCACACATGCTGAGCAGCTTCAATAGTGCCATCAGAATATCTTAGTTCAGTCTTTCCTAACTGGTGCTCTTCAGATGTTTTGCCACACGACTGAATCATGGGCTGAGTTAGATCCAGGTGCTATGTCCTCACTAATTCATGTTAGAGAACCTGAGTAGGAGCTATGGACTGGTAACTGCCAAAGGCATTCAAGAGAAGGCATGTATTCATCATGACAGATTGAGATCCAGCTTACTATTTTCTTTTTACATGGAAGAATGTTCCCCCATCTGCAATGGCACAGCCTAGGAAGACACCACCACATGCTGTTCCCTGGACATTGGAACAGGCTCTTTGCTTCTAAATATGCTGTATGCTTTGCCTGGTGTAAATCATTCCATCACAATTGCCATGAATCCCAAGCTGTTGTCAGGCTCAGGCATGGGTGGGCAGACTGAGATGGACAATGAGGAGGATGAAGAAGAGATGGAGGGTGAATGACTGGAATTTAGGCTGGAGGAGTGAGTACCTCCCCTTTCTCTGTCTCTAGCAGCTCTGGATAGAGAAACAGTGATTCCAGCTCTTCCCCCACTCTTGTGAAGAGGACAGCCTCAAAACCAGGTGACAACTCCACAGGTAACCCATCCATAGAGATGCAGTGCATGCCTGCAAGCTTGACATAACCACAGGGCACAGGAATCCCATGAATAATCTTTTCCCTGTCAACCTCAATTGCCCATTGATTGGTGGGTTTCTCCCTTTCCTTCAGTGAAATACAGCTTATGTCAAGGGGCTGACAGGACAATCAAGTCATTCACAGGTCAGAGAGGGAGACGCGAGGTTAAAGTGCAGTTAGTTTCTTTATTAAGGAAAGGGGGGGCCAAGGAAACTCAGAAAGGCAACCTCCCCAAGTTACTTGAACTGGCATGCAGCTCCTCCTTCACTCTCTAGTGTTCTGAGTAAGGGACCCTCCCCTGTAATTTTCTGCTACAGCAAACAGCAGGAGCCTCTCTCTGTCTGGCCTATTGCTCAGCAACATCTAACATCCTTCACATTCTGGGTGTTAGTGAGGCTGGAGAGCCTTCAACAGAGAGGCTATCCTGGAGAGATGCAGGGTATGGCTCTCCTCTGTCATCTCTGTTGTAGCCTGCATCCAAAATGGAACCCTTATCACCCTGCCTGTGTTGGGCCACCTACCTGCTTCTGCCTCACCATGATTCCTCATGCTTCCTGCTTCTAGTACCTACCAGCTTGTCCCCTCCTCTGAGGCGTGGCCAGTATCCCACCACAAGGATCCAGAATCTAAGTCATCTTCTTCTGAGGCCTCCCTGGGTGGCTCTTAGGAAGGCAACTCCCACCACTCCTCTTCATTCAGCCAGTCCCTGACAGCTTACTTCTGTTAGCTCAACTTTGTAAACAGGGCAGGATCAGCAAAGTAAGGGGCCTAGGAGGAGGATTAGCCATGACATGTCTTAAGCTTGGACTAGGGTCTTTGCCTAGCTGGAATCTCTTACCCTGATTGCCCAGTGAGACCCCGGATTCTTGGCTTACACCACAACAAGTTTCAATGCTGGATAACTCAAATGGGGCACCCAATCCCGGTAGAGTGTCATTCCATCAGCAAGGGCTGAGTGAAATGAGCAACTGATCCTTGCCCCACTGCTATGTCAACCCAGCTTACCTTCTGCTAGTTAATAAAGATTTGGTTTGATTATCTTGAAAGACCTACACTGGCTCCCAGTACATTTCCGAGCACAATTCAAAGTGTTGATGTTGATCCTAAATCCCTAAACGGCATCAGTCCAGTATACCTGAAGGAGCATCTCCACCCACATTGTTCTGCCCAGACACTGAGGTCCAGTACCGAGGGCCTTCTGGCCCTCACTGTAAGAAGCCAAGTTACAGGGAACCATTCAGAGGGCCTTCTTGGTAGTGGCACCCACCCTGTGGAACGCCCTCCCACCAGATGTCAAAGAGAACAACAACTACCAGACTTTTAGACGACATCTGAAGGCAGTCCTGTTTAGGGAAGCTTTTAATGTTTAACAGACTATTGTGTTTTAATATTCTGTTGGGAGCCGCCCAGAGTGGCTCGGGAAACCCAACCAAATGGGCGGGGTATAAATAATAAATTATTATTATATTATTATAATGCCTGGTGTCTGTCTCGGTTATTTCACCAATCTCATGGGATTATAAAATGTGCCTGCTGGGGAAAACTGTGACTTGACAGTGAATATGCACATAGATTTTTCTGAGGAGTTGGGATACCAGACTTCCTAGGGCAAGCAATTTTAGATTGGATTTATGAAATCAATCACTTCCTTACACAAGTACTTGTCTCGTGGAGAAAGGTATGAAGTGAACTATTTTGAAGAAGGGGGAGGTAAAAAGAACCAAACAGAGCTAAAGTGTTAGGAAAATGAAATGCAAGATCCAAACTACTCAGCAGATAGCTTTTCTTCAGTTGCAGAAAAGCATCATCATATCTGGAGGAGAAAGGAATATGGACTGCCAATTGTACAATCTGTCACACACATCAGCAGTGACGCTACTTACAGGAAATGTGCAAACCCCAGATGCATTGCATGAAGACCAAGACAAAGAGATTGCTTTTTAAGACCCATTGACACAAACAGAAAGCTTGAAAATTGCATGCTGTACTGGACAAACAGGAAATTGAATTCTATCTTGTAGGGCCAGCGCAGCATCAAAGAAGCAATAAATTGCACATTATGGAAAGGAAAGTCTTCTCATCTAATAAATAGTAATGTGACAGTTCAGCCGTTCCTTGGAAAAGGGAGTCACTGCTGGCAGAAATGTGGGATCCAAATAAAGAGCAAAAATTAAAGCTGCCTCCAAATTCTGCCTAAGGGAAATGTGAAGCTTCCCATGGAAAATGTGAGGAAATTGCTTGAATGTGTGGAATATGGCTTTTATTTAAGCCAGGTGTGGGAAATCTGTGGCCCTCCAGCTGCTGTTGAACCTTCAGTTCCTATCAGTCCCAGCCAGCATGCCCAGTGGTCAGGGACAATGGGCCTTATAGTCAAACAACACATGTAAGGCCGTAGGCTCTTCATAGAGCAAATATTAAATTCTTTTGAAGGGGGAACATCTCTAGATAGCCACAAGCTCTGCCAAAATCACATAGAAAAGTTGCCAATCTGTCAGGAAAGGCAATAGTCATGATTGTTTTGTATAGGAAAAGTGCCAGGCCCAATCACTGTCATATTTGCTATATAGGAGGATCTTAGAGACAAAGGGCATATTACGTTGGAATTCCATATTGGAATCCCCAGAGTAATTTGCTTTACTTTTTTCAAAAAGCATCCATGAAGTGCCAAATTCGGATTGGGGTCATAGCACAGGACCATGGGTCTGACTGTTCCCCCAAGTTATAAAAGTTTTTGTACACCACACCTTCATGAAAAGATATCAAAATGGTACGCGTGTGCTTTCTCTCACTTCTTGTTGTAATAGCTTTCGAACTGCTAGGTTGGCAGGAGCTGGGACAGAGCAACGGGAGCTCACCCCATCACACAGATTCGAACTGCTGACCTTTTGATCAGCAAGCCCTAGAGGCTCAGTGGTTTAGACCACAGTGCCACCTGCACTGGTGGAGGAACAGGAGTGCGGACCACTCCTGGCACCACTATTCTGATAGGGTGCCATCACGGCGGCCCCCCCGACACATGCCACACAGCCCCTGCCCACAAGGGCGCCACACCCCCAGAACATGCGCCACACCTTTGCAGGCAGCGTACCATGTCCCCTGGATGCACACCATGCCCCTGGGGCACATATCACGCCCCCACCTGCTCTCCGCTTACCAGTGCAAGTAGATAAATAGTACCACTGCAGCAGGAAGGTAAACGGTGTTTCCGTGCGTTCTGGCTTCCATCACGGTGCCCTGTTGTGCCAGAAGTGGTTTAGTCATGCTGGCCACATGACTTGGAAAGTTGTCTGTGGCCAGTTGTTGGCTCTCTTGGCCTGAAAGTACTGCACCCCATAGTTGAATTTGACTGGATTCAGCCATCCAAGGGTCCCTTACCTTTACCTTTTACCTGTAGTAATAGCAGTAGCACTAGGGGAGAGGGTGGAACAATGAAGAGGAGAAGGACTTTACCCACTTCATCTTCCCACCCAGCAGTGGCCACAGGTTGGAAGAATGAAGGAGACAAAGAAGCTTCTTTCTTCTCTTCATCCCCCTGCTACTTCTACCACCACCATGGGAAACAAGACACATCAGAGGTTGAAAGCAGGAGCATGGGAAGGCTTGTACAGTGGTACCTCGGGTTAAGAACTTAATTCATTCCGGAGGTCCGTTCTTAACCTGAAACTGTTCTTAACCTGAAGCACCACTTTAGCTAATGGGGCCTCCTGCTGCTGCCGTGCCACCGGAGCACGATTTCTATTCTCATCCTGAAGCAAAGTTCTTAACCAGAGGCACTATTTCTGGGTTAGCTGAGTCTGTAACCTGAAGCGTCTATAACCTGAAGCGTGTGTAACCCGAGGTACCACTGTAAAGTCCTCCAGTGCTGTTCTTTTCAACCTTCAACACTGGAGGTTGGGAGGATCAGCACAAGGCAGCTTCAAAGAGCAGCAAGAGGAGGGAAAAACCATTTCATTCAAATGGAAATTATTTATTCCTTCTTGAACAAGGACACTTCTTTCATCAATCAGCTGATGGGCAGGTGGAAACATGCAAACCTCCAGCAATGGAGGAACTGGCACTCCTCTTCCAGCTCTCAGTGGTTGTTTGTTCCTTTGAAGCCCCACACTTATTCATCCCATAACTGACATCAAGCATGACATCAGGTGATAGGGTGAGAAAGCATAACGTAAAAAAAAGCCCCACAAAACAGTCTCACAGATGAAATTTCTTTGGGTTTTTACTCACCTTGTTAGCCATCTAAATATATTTTTGTTTTTACTAGTATGATTTTGTTGTTCTTGTACAGGCTACATATGTGTGCTTTCTACTTTTGTTTATGAGCATTGATCTTAGTCAGATAGAATGTTTTGTAGGAAGTCCAGAATTGTCATCATCACAACGTTAGACAGAATGTCTTGCTTTAGAGAATTTCAGTCCTAGTGGCTGAGCTGTGAACTAGTAGAGAATGAATGGTAGGAAGAATGGATGCCTTTTTTGGACAATTTAAAGAAATATTTAAAGAAAATAAAGGAATATTATAGTACTGCAAACTCACAAGCAGGATTTGAGCTGTGAGCTACAAAAGTAATTAGATTACTGTGGTACCTTGGTTTATGAACTTAATCCATTCCAGAAGTCTGTTCTCAAACCAAAGCATTCTTAAACCAAGGCGTGCTTTCCCATAGCAGCGGGGGACTCAGTTTACAAATGGAACACACTCAACAGAAAGCGAAACATGTTCTTATTCCAAGGCAAAGTTCACAAACCAAAACACCTACTTCCGGGTTTGCAGCGTTCTTAATCCAAATTGTTCATAAACTAAGCTGTTCTTAAACCAAGGTACCATTGTATAAGATTGTGGTTATGATTTGATAGCTAGAAGATAGGGTACAGGAGAAGAAGAAGAGAAACAACAACTTCATGGGGAAAGGGATGGAAAGCCGACAAAAATAAGAGAAAAGACAAAATTGTGTTTTGACTGTATATGTTAAAAACATTGAAATTTAATAAACTATAACTGAAAAAAGGGAAAGTGGTATTCAGTAACCCTGAGCTCTCAGTATTCCATTTATAATATATATTTACTTACTTATTTTCTTACATTTTCATCCTGACTTTCGACTGTCATGGATCTCAACCGGTTTACATTTCAGGGTTGTAACAATTATTGATATAATATAAGTGAAGGACTTTGAAAGCTTAAAAAATGGTTTTATAAGTATATTATTTGTCAGGAGTTCATGGTATCTTTCTTAAGTACCTCCTTGATTAAAACACATCATGACCTGGAAGTCAGTTTCTCAGATTTTATATATATATATATATATATATATATATATATATATATATATATATGCTTTCGTAGATTTTCACGGGTACAGGAATGCAGGTTTTGGTGTCTTCGTGTCTTTGGTGTCTTGAATACTGAATATATATCAGTATTCAAACTGGGGGACTGCTCACCATTGCTCTATCTTTGTTTAGGATCTCTTGGTGTTTAGCATCAGTACTCACCATTTGGATAAGATACGAAACAGAAATTCAAAAATAATGCAAATTACAGTATCTGATGTTTGGCTTTTTTTTGGAAAAGATAATTGCAGTATTTGTTCCTTGAAGTAAAGCTAATTAGAATCCTTTTGAATGCAAAAGTCACAGCCTCAAATGCAACTGTTGGATATCAACCCAGAAAACTAGGGATTAGCAGAATTAGCTCATTAATAAACATGCTGTTGATCAGCAGCACAAAACACTGAAAAATCACGTCGCAAACAAATTTTGGAATCCTGGAGTATTACAATCAAAGTAACAGAACATATATTAATCCCTTTAATCTTCTTGGCATGAAAAGGTGCAAATTTGCTCAATTAAGCAGGATCAATATTTTATGAGAAGAGTTTTTAAATTATGCAAAATTAACACACAAATTATTCTCCTTAAAAACATGGTGTGCATATTTGTTTTCTAAGCAGGAAAACATATATCATGTGAGGGTCAAGAACGTGGAGAGGAGGCACAGTGCCCTTGTGCAATGAAGCCGTATAAAACTCAGTAGAACCTGGTTTTCTTTGTCCTTCATGCCAAGATTGTGTAGGCAGGACAGGATCTACGTCCACTCAGTGGCGTAGTGTGGGGGGTGCAGGGGGGGCTGGCCGCACCGGGCGCAACATCGCACTCGCAGCTCTCTGCCCCCTGCTAAAATCCACGGGTTAGAGGGCACAAATTACTTGCCTTGCCCCGGGTGCTGACAACCCACGCTACACCACTGCGTCCACTGCAAGCTGATCCCCTACCTGGCACATGACGTTGTGCACATGACGTCATGTGATGCCGGGTCCCCCTCAATGTGGGGGACAAGTCGGCGCCCCTGCTCAGTGTGTATCATAATTCCAGTTTCTACTACCTAAGGTTCAACTTCCTGTTTGCCCTGCTAACACTGAGCTGAATTATTTAGGCCAGATCTTTTAATCATTTGAGGTTCTATGGCAAAATACCCCTCTATGTTTGCGATCTTTAATTAATACTTGCTGTACTGAGAGGAAAAAGCCACTAGAGGGTTAATGTGCTCATTTCTGAGCACAATTCAAAGTGTTGGTGCTGCCTTAAAAAGGTAAAGGTAAAGGTACCCCTGCCCGTACGGGCCAGTCTTGCCAGACTCTACGGTTGTGTGCTCATCTCACTCTATAGGCCGGGAGCCAGCGCTGTCCGCAGACACTTCCGGGTCACGTGGCCAGCGTGACAAGCTGCATCTGGCGAGCCAGCACAGCACACGGAACGCCGTTTACCTTCCCGCTGGTAAGCGGTCCCTATTTATCTACTTGCACCCGGGGGTGCTTTTGAACTGCTAGGTTGGCAGGCGCTGGGACCGAACGACGGGAGCGCACCCCACCGCGGGGATTCGAACCGCCGACCATGTGATCGGCAAGTCCTAGGCACTGAGGTTTTACCCACAGTGCCACCCATGTCCCGAGGCGCTGAGGTTTTACCCACAGCGCCACCCGCGTGCTGCCTTAGAAAGCCCTAAATGGCTTTGGCCCTGTATACCTGAAGGAGCGTCTCCACCCCCATTGTTCTGCCTGGAGGTCCAGCGCTGAGGGCCTTCTGGCAGTTCCCTCACTGCGAGAATAAAAGTTACAGGGAACCAGGCAGAGAGCCTTCTCGGTAGTTGCACCCACCCTGTGGAACACCCTCCCATCAGATGTCAAAGAAATAAACAACTATTTGACTTTTAGAAGACTTCTGGGAAGTTTTTAATGTTTTATGTTTTATCGTGTTTTTAATATCTGTTGGGAGCCACCCACAGTGGCTGGGACAACCTAGTCAGATGGGCGGCATACAATGAATAATAATAATAATAGGACAAAAACAGTCCTTCCCTAGTTGTCTGTTTCAGTTTCTCTTTATGTTTCCTCATTGCTTCAGCTTTAAGCAATAACAACTGATGTTATTTGTGTATCAAGGCCCCTTGACCACCCAGTTCCCTAAGGTGTGAATAACTAGACAGCACACAGCATATTGGTTTTGGGGATAAAATAAGGCCACAACTTTATTGGCTACAGATGTAAGGTTCTTGCCATAGGCATTGTGGTAAGCAATGACACATTTCACTCCCGTCTGCCTGCTGTGAATGTTTCTAAGGGTGAAGCCAGCAAAGGGGGGAGGGATGCCCCATGACCTATGTCAAATTGAGGTGTTCCCCAAGTGGTTCCCATTGGAGGAGTGGTATGGCCCTAGCCCCCATCTGGGCATCAGACAGGAGCGAATCCTCCCAGACCCGTTTAACAGGATACCGTTACCCATGGAGGGACAGGCGGAGGTTACAACCTCCCCTCCAACCAAGACTGGGCTTACCCGATGCCTATCCACCTTACAAAGTTGTGACGATTGCTATGAGGTAGGTGTAAACCCAAATGGTGGTGCCAATTAGCTAAGTGGGGAAAATTCCTTCCCAGCCCCTGAAAATATAGGTGACCAACATTGCCCATAGCAAGGTTGTACCATAGAATCATAGAATCATAGAATCATAGAGTTGGAAGAGACCACAAGGGCCATCGAGTTTATGGATATGGGGTGGGAATGTGGAAAAATTAGGAAGTTTTGGGACATTATATATAACGAACTAAAAAAGATGTTTAATATCCCATTCACAAAATGACCAGAAGCCTTCTTATTAGGGATAATGTCAACTGAAATCAAAAAAGAAGTAAGACCTCTCTTTATGTATGCAACATCCACAACCAGAATTTTAATTGCAACGTATTGGAAAAACGAAACTATACCTACAAAATCAGAATGGCAAGTTAAACTATTAGAATACCTGTGAATGGCAAAAATGACAGGGAGGGTAAGAGGGTATTCGATGCAAAAAGTAAATCAAGAATGGATTATATTCAAGGACTATCTGAAAAATTACTGTGACAGCAAAAAACCTCCTGGCAGATCTTGAATGAGTCTTGGAATGTACAGATAATATATGTAAATTTAATGTTTCTATTTAATTTTTATTTTTTATCAAAAAGTTTTCTGAAAATAATACAATAATATAACACTGTGTAAAATATAACAAGTGTAATTTAGCTTTTTTTGAGAACTTTCGGAAGTCTACTTTAGGTCTTTTTAGAAAATTTCTTGTATTCTTTTTATTTATTTTTTTGTTATATGGGACAAGATATAAATTGTAATATAGTATATTGTTGTATAATTTTGTGGAATATGTTAAATAAATAAATAAATAAATAAATAAAAACTCCTGCTGTCATTGGCCAGTGGCAGGAAGATGATCTGGCCTGTGATAGGCTGGTTTGCCACCCACAAAGCTGCCCGCCCAATAAGGGGGGGAAACAGACTAAGTAAAAAAAATCTGCTTTACAGTTTATAGCTGTGCCAGTGTTCAATGAGAGGCAGCAGGACTACTCAGTAACAATGCTAGGGGTATTTTTGTGGGGGGTTGGGGTTGGGGGAGGTATGTAAGGCTGTCCCCATAGGCTTTTGTAGCACAATTGAAACTGTATTTAAGGTGCTGACAATTAGCTATGTAATAGCAAGGAATTAAACAGCTTATATCAAAAGCAGTGGTACATACAAAAGAGATTCACTGCTTAGAAGACAATGATTCTGAAGCAGAAAAAGGTTAATTAATAATAACCATGTAAATCGGAAAATTAAAAGAAATGAATTAAAAGCAAAGCTTACCATCATTAAAATAAACTGATAACTGGTGACACTGATCTTCTTAAGTCCACAAGGGTTTTCTACCATTGGGGAAATGTTTTATATATGTGTGTGTGTCTGTCTCTCTCTCTGTGTGTGTGTATAAATATCTCCCACTATTTTTTTCTGTTTCTTTATAAATAAGAGGTAACCAGTTTTATCACCCATGGAGGGAGTTTGTGGGACAACTACATGGCCAGTTCATCCTGTCTGGTGTTAGGATGTACCCAAGATATATTAGCCTGCTTCTCCGCAAACTCTCCACCTCAATTTTTGCTGCACCTCCCATCCCTCCATAAATAGCTTCTAATTTGTGGAGGGCTGAGTAGGAATTTTGTGAGTAGCCCTTAATTGGCCTTTGGACCCCCTTTTCCCACTAACTTCATACTGCTGTGAGTTGTTCTTGTTACAGTGACATTTTTTGTTTGGTTTAATTAGCTTTCAATTCAGGCAGAAAAGAGAATGTTAAGATCTGGTGCTGTGATATCTATGGAATTATTGGGTTGGGACACTGTTGGGTTGTCCAATGCCTCATTGGCTTAGGGACCTTGAGGGTGTTGTTTAGGCTTGACATGTACATTTGAGTGAACACTGAACTGGCGGGCCCACGGTACTCCTGTCAGGTTACATACCCAAGGCTCTCATTGCTAGGAAAAAGAATTTCTTCCATGCTTCACAGTAGGCCCACAGGCGTACCCTGTAAACATGCCCAGAAGTAGGGAGCAAATTTATCCCTCCTACATTAGGGAACTTCCCTTCTCAGACTGTGTTTTGTTTGGCTAATCAGATTGTTTATTGTTTGCAGATAACTTTTTGGGGAATTTAACACTAATTGCAAAATATTTATTCCCCACACAGAGGTTGCAATGCATAGAAGTGAAACTAATAAACTTACCAACTCCAAAATTCCTTCAATGGACCCATAAGGCCTCCATTTGCTTTCAGCCCTTGGTGAAACAAGTTGATCCTTTGGAACTTTCCATGGTGCTGAAATTACTAGGATGCCATGCCTGTGTGGATAGATTAGAACAATAGCATTATCCGAACCAGTTTCCCTCAATGGGGCTGCTGGTGACAATGAGCTTTGTGTTGGTGTACCGCTCTGGGCATTGTAACCAACGTGGGAAAATGCTAGGCAGCTGTGTTTTTCCCCCTCAAGCGCCTCACGGGATGATCCATCACTCCTCTGCACCGATGCACTTCTGCGACACATATCTGAATATATATGCACACAATACTGTAGCAGAGTCCAAGCAGAAGCTAGGCATAGAGGTGTGGGATCTAAGCTAATTTTTTATGTACAAGATCAAGTATTACAGAAGAAAGGAAACATGGTCCCTCTCTCTTTCTTCTCCGAGAGAGAACAGAAAATGCAAAAGTACAACAATAATGGAACAGTGTAACTGAACTTCCATTCTCATGACTCCAATAGTATGGAATGTCAACACAGACATGTGATGAAAACAATCACACATCAGCAGTGGAGAGAATGAAATCCCAACACTTTGGGTGTGCTAATGGCTGTGATGCTTTCACATCCATTGAAATTTTACTGAGCTGAAGTGGGATTCCACCGCAAAGAAACTACAAACATGCCACTCAGGCCTGAACTGGGCCTTTAACGTGACACTGACATCAGCATCAACATGCACACACAACTCCCTGTTGTATATTTCTATAGAATGTCTAGTGTTTCATATGAAATACTGGGTGATATCAACCTGAGTCTTCTTCCTAGAGGAGCTGGGGTGTGGGAAAGATGCTCCATTGAAGTTGGGAGCAGCATTGACATTGAAATGGAAAAGCTCAGAAGACAACTGGTAGCAGCAGGACCCATGGAAGCAGATGGGGTCTTCCAGTACAAACCATGAGTACATGCTCCATCTGCAACTGACAATATGTGTAGCATTACAAAGGTGCTTTGTCATCTGCCTGTTTTCTGTCACAGTAATCCGTGAAAATGGCTTTAAAAATGGTACAACTGTATTTCTGGAATATCCAGATTTAAACTACTTATCAGCATTGATTTCACTTCAGTTCCCTGTGGTTATTATTGTTAGAAGGAAAGCCAGTTTTAAATCCCTTTTTCTTTTCATCAAAGAGGGTGCAGGGAGGAAGATGTTTAAGCATATGTGTGGCTTGCCTCGCTAAATGAAGCCATTATTTTTTATACCAAGTATTATTAGACCAATTAAAGTCTTAATCACACCAGTTAATCAGTTAACGCTTAGCCTTTTCCTGTATCTCATCTGAATGCTGACACCCCCCCCCACTCCCCAAACTAACCTATTACTCACTGAACAATGTGCCTATGCAGTGAAAAACACCACGCAGAGATGGTATTTCAGCTTTATTTAAAAGAGTTCTAATCTAACGGAATACTATGAAAATGTTAAGGAACAAAACAGCCAGGCTCCTCAGCTGACTCTTTCCTGAAACGCATGGAAAGTCTACTCAATTGAATTATAGTCATTAGTTCTTGCAGCAGGTGGCTGGAGGTGACCAACCCAATCTCGGAACTTGTACTCCTTTGGCCGGTTGAAATCTGGTACTGTCACAGCTCAAGATGGCAAGGTCTGTAGATCAGAAGAATTTGGAACAGAGCTGTGGGAACAATTTTTACCCGTGTTTCAGCTTCCACAGAGGGAAAAGTTGCTTATCGTTGTGCTGAAGGAAATTAATAGGCTCTACACAGGGGCGCAGTTTGAAATGCCGTCCCGGGTCAGATGCGCAGTTGTCGTTAATGCATGCTTGCATGTAAGGTCAGGATGGGGCAGTTTATATACCCATTGATGTACCTTTTTTATATATATATAAAAAAGCCTGTTCAATAGGTTTTCTGCATTCTGTGTCATATAATTGACTGCTAGAGATCCTGAGGTTCATACATTAGTAGAAAGTGTGTTCTCATTAAAGGAGAGCACGGGTTGCGGATGGGGCCAAACAAGACACCCTCATGGTTGTCAGGCAAGTTAGGATCAAGAGCTTGGAGCAGATTGGTGGATGGTGTTACCGGGGTAAAATTGATGTTGCCAATTTTAGGGGTGGGATCAGAGGTTATTTAAGCAAGGTCCACAGCTTGTCCTTTCTCTTTCGCTGTGGACACCGGATCTCCCGCCCGCCCTCCCTTGATTGGGCTTTGCTCTGACCTTGCTATGCCTGTCATGGGGTCATCCGCATTGGTGCGGGGGCCTGGTAGGAATTTTTCCTTTTGGCTGATTAGTGTGTGCCAATTGAGTTTTGCCTACTGCGTAGCAAATCGTCACAACTTGTAAGGTTGGCGGTTAGGCATTGGTTAAAATTGGTTGGTGGAGGGGTTTGGATTGGCTGTGCCTGCCCCTCCAATGCTGCTGCTGCACGGGTATTCCGTTAAAGGAATTCTGGAGCTTACCATCCCCTTCGTCCAAACCCTTGGTGCAGGGTGCGGGCCGCGTAAGTTCCAAGGAGCATGCGGGGATTAGCTGAGGGTCTGTGTCGCAGCTCCAGTTGACCCTGATCTTGTTCCTCCGCACTGACTCACGGGAGTCAGTGCTGTCCCCCAAGGCGGGGGGGACAGCTAGTCATAACCAATGCCTAAGCAACCACTCACAATTTGTATGATAATAAAGTTGTGGCCAAAATTATGCCAAAAACCTTAAACAAAAATAATGTGTGATGTGTGAGTTATTGGGTAGGGGTGTCTTGGGGACCTCAGCACGCAACACAGAGGTTTGAAAGAGATACTTCAGTTTAGCGCTGTGTTTATATTTTCAGCTGGTTGTGGGGGCATCTTTAGGGAGACCATCTAAAGCAGCGGTGTCCAAACTTTTTTCAAAGAGGGCCAGATTTGATGAAGTGAAGGGCCAACCTTTTTTTAGGGTTGAAGTTGTTGAGCTTTCTTTAGGATTTCCCCCCAGGAAATAAACAAACTTTGGACATGCCTGATCTAAAGGAAATTACCTTGAAACCTGGAGAAGACCCGGAGAAATACGGGTGAAATTATTCACGGGGGGAGCATAGCTCATCCCCCCCCACGAGTCATGCATGAAAGGGGTCCATCAGCAAGCATTGTGAGGCCAAATTAGCACAGCTGTCTGAGTGACGCCTACACATGAGTAGCTGCTCAAACATAGAGGTCCCACATGATCAGTATCTGGGCTATATGCCTTGTTGTGCTGCTGCTCCAAGCAATGTGGTTTCTGGCATTACCCATAACTCCCCTATACCACATTTTCACTCTATACAAGATGTACAACACTGAGCTGGGTCTCTGATGATAATGTTTATATTTTCCCTTATTCCTGCTGCCACCCTATACAGTGGTGCCCCACAAGACGAATGCCTCGCAAGACGGAAAACTCGCTAGACGAAAGAGTTTTCCGTTTTGGAGGTGCTTCGCAAAACGAATTTCCTATGGGCTTGCTTCGCAAGACGACAATGTCTTGCGAGTTCCTGCTGGTTTTTTTCCCTTCCCCCCTTTTTCTAAGCCGCTAAGCCGCTTATCAGCTGATCCGATCAGCAGATAAGCCACTAAAAGCCGCTAATAGCGCTAATAGTGCTAATCCGCTAATACGTCAATGGGCTTGCTTCACAAGACGAAAAAACCGCTAGACGAAGAGAATCACAGAACGGATTATTTTCATCTTGCGAGGCACCACTGTAGATTCATAGAGTTGGAAGGGACCCTGAGGATCAGCAATGCAGGAATATGCAGTTATCCCATACGGGGATTGGACCTACAACCTTGACATTATCAGCACCATGCTATTATTATTATTATTATTATTATTATTATTATACCCTGCCCATCTGACTATGTTGCCCCAGCCACTCTGTGTGGCTTCCAATGTATACAAAAACATTATAAAGCATCACACATTAAAAAGCTTCTCCATACAGGGCTGCCTTCAGATGTTTTTTAAATGTTGTATCTCATCTCCTTGACATCTGATGGAAGGCTGTTCCACAGGGTGTGTGTTATCAATGCATATAATACATACAGTGGTACCTCGGGTTAAGTACTTAATTCATTCCGGAGGTCCGTTCTTAACCTGAAACTGTTCTTAACCTGAAGCACCACTTTAGCTAATGGGGCCTCCTGCTGCCACCGCGCCGCCAGAGCCCGATTTCTGTTCTTATCCTGAAGCAAAGTTCTTAACCTGAAGCACTATTTCTGGGTTAGCGGAGTGTGTAACCTGAAGCGTACTTAACCTGAAGCGTATGTAACCCGAGGTACCACTGTATCTGAATATTTATGGGGTGAATATTTCACCCCAATGTGGCCAAATATGAGGAATGAGGTGTAATATGATAATGTACAACGACACACAGACAATAAATGATGGTTTTATGATTCCTTGGTGCACAAAAGCATCAGGTTTCAGGGGGATTTTTCTGTTCCTTATTGGTTACTTTGTTATGTATTCAATCATGGACAAAGCAGTACCCATCCTATCCTAATAAGCCAACCCTGCTTCACATCCGCCTGCAATTTCCACACCCACTCCCAAACCCAACTCTCCACTGACTCTAAACCAGGCGTGGCCAAGCTTGGCCCTCCAACTGTTGTGGGACTACAGTTCTCATCATCCCTGACCTCTGGTCCTGTTAGCTAGGGGTGATGGGAGTTGTAGTCTCAAAACAGCTGGAGGGCCAGGTTTGGCCATGCCTGCTCTAAACCATCTCCCACCAGCATTCAAACCCCCTTTAAACTTCTCTCCCAATCACCACTCACTACCAACATTCCCAATCGCCCCCCTCTCCCTCTCTCTACCTAACGTTTACCTTAATTCATCTAATAGGCACTTAGCTTAATCACACTATTATTAAATATGCATACAGTGTTATGTACATAAACACTAGAACATCCCTCAACATCACATGCACAATATGTGTAGCATAGGAAAATGTGAAGGGAACTACAGATACAACTTGTGTAATGTCAAGGAACAAGAAAACTAGGCTAAAAATTAAGCCTGGTAGGTATTCTCTGTTTTTGTTTGTTCTTGCAGTGCCAACTTTTTAAATTCCCCATGCTACATTAGGTCCCAAACTTGTGTTTTTAATGTAATGCTATTTGTGTTCAGGGGGTAGGGGGTAGCAAGAAACCCTTGGTTTTAATAGTATGCAACTGGTTTAATTATTGATAAAAGCACTGAGATAAAGAGAACATTTTTCTCTGCCTTAAGTATCATTACAGGAAACAGCAAGGCTTTTTTTCTTTTAAAAAAGAAAGAAATAAAGAAAAGGAAATTACAAGCAAACGATTAGTCCACCATGGATTTGTGCCTTTCAAGACATATTTGATGAATACGAACATAAAAACAACTGGCAAAGATTTGTGAATAAGAGGGCTGCATTGTACAGAAATTGAGACAGATGGCTCTCTCTGCTTCACATCTTACCACTGGCTCTTGTTTGATTTTCTCATTTTCCTAACCACTTTGGCAATGTTCACTCCGTGCGGGGAAGAATTAAATATTAGAGGAGTTATGTCCTGTAATAAGAATTTCCTTCTTGCTAAGAGTTCTTTGATCTGCCTTAGTAGCCTCTAGCTAATGCAGCATCTCAAGTTAAGTTTCCCCCAGCAATGATTTTTCTCATTGGAAGCCAAACATGTGATGCACTCAAGAGAAAATAAAATCAATCAGGCCTCTACTGCTATGAGGGCTGGGAGTTTCCTTGAGGGATCCGAGTTTGGAGAGGTAACGTTCTGAGTGTGATCCCCTCCCAGGGCCTGGAGGGACCAGGTAAACTTGCCTGTGCCCTATCAGGCTTAGCTGGTGCATAAAATATTACGAAGCTTGTGTTTAGAATTACAAAGTTGCCAAGCTAACTCTGTACCAGTACAGGTGAAACTCGAAAAATTAGAATATTGTGGAAAAGTTCATTTATTTCAGTAATTCAACTTAAAAGGTGAAACTAATATATGAGATAGACTCATGACATGCAAAACGAGATATGTCAAGCCTTTATTTGTTATAATTGTGATGATCATGGCATACATCTGATGAAAACCCCAAATTAACAAGCTCAGAAAATTAGAATATTAAATGAAATCAGCTAAATAAGGACTGCAGATAGAGCACTATTGGACTTCTGAGAAGTAGAAGCATGCATATGTACTCAGTACTTGGTTTGGGCCCCTTTTGCATCTATTACTGCCTCAATGTGGGAGCCACGTCATGAGCTTGTGTTGGTCCACTGTGCTTCATTAAGTCCAGGGTCAACGCAGCTGTACTGCATTTGGATCTGGTGTATCTATATGCCAGCTGTGTCATGGCATTCTACTCAGTATTGATCCAGAGCAGATTCCAATGTATAGTTAGCAGAGTAAAAACTTAAACACATTGCAGGATTCAAAAAAAGAAAGAAAGAAAAAGAAAAGACAAGAGGCAATTGTATTTCATCCATCAGAGCTTTACTGCTGCTGAAGGCAAATGAGCATAATGGTCACAAATCCTATACATTCAGGAATGGCACTGTCCATAAGAAAACCCATTGCAGCAGACCCAACTTAAAGTTGCAATAACTTATAAGTCTAAACCTTAACACTAAGCATACATAACACCACACCAGAAGGAAAAGAGAAAGTGAAACCCAGGCTCCTTCTGACCCTACTTTTGTAGTCAGCATGACCTTGACTGAAAGAGAACCAGTTTAAGCCAGCTGTACTCAGCTTCTCTGAAGGAATAACCCAAACATCATGAACCTTCTGCTTGTTTCTTTCACACAGAGAAGCTTCCAGAACCCTCTTGAACTAATTAGAATAGGAAAGATCTTTACACATCATTTCAATACTTTCTGTACTAAGAAGTGCAAACTTTCCGCCCCATGTCCTCATTTGCTCCATGGTGTTTTAAAACTCAGCTACCAGCTGTTTGCATCTTCAGCCATCGCTCAAGCAGAAAACTCTTTTCTCTTAGGCAGTTCCTTTAAAGTCTTCCAATGCGGGTCTTCCAGGCAACTTTCCTTGGCCCTTAATTAAAGATTCCTAGTTTAACTGAATAAGTTTTACTAGCATCTTGGGAATCTACTCAAGACATTGGAATAGTACCCTTTCAAGAAAATATATGTGCAGCCTAAAGAACCCCTTCTCTTTTCTTCAGAGAATGTAGTAGATAGGAATACTATTTTATCTTTCTCCCTTTAGGGAAACCCCCCCCCAAAAAAACCTCAGTTGCTCCATTAGCAATTATTTTCTCAGCTTTCACCACACAACCCCCAGTGTTCATTAAACAACTTCAATTTTTAATGTGTGTGTTTTCCCCCTGCTCCTTTCTAAAATCTTGTCTACAGTAGTGACTGGTGCCAATTAGAGTTGGTGGCACATAAAACATGACAGCTAATGGTAGGCGGAGCTATGATAACCTATACATTGTGAGGCTGCAATCCTATACACACTCAGATGACAGTAAGCCCCACTGAACATAGTGGGACTTACTTCTGACTAAAATACTGCAGATCCTCAGTTAGTTATGGGTAAATAGGATTTTCAAGGGGTTTCAAAGAGTTGCCTCTGGTTATGCGATCAAAAACCTTTGTTCTGCAGGGCTATGTCAACTCTGAAAAACAACATGGACTAAGTGTATTTAAGAAACTTGAAGTTCAATCCCATGCACTGAAAATGGCAATCCTATGAACACTCACATGAAAGTGTGTCTCACTGAAGATAGTGGGATTTATTTTTGAGTAAAATGCATAGGGTTGCAAGACCTTACAAATGCACTGATTTATGGATAATTAAGCAATCTGTTCCTACTCACAATATATATGGATGCGCCTTTGACAAGCACACTAAGAAGAAGAGTCGAGACAACCAATGTGGATAAATAGCTTAGATTTATTAAATATAACAACTTGAGAGTCTGCAAAACAAATTAACTAGTCAGATTCAACCAATGTACTCAAATTAAGTCTGGGCAGGTGTTCATTAATTGATGGGGTAATTTCTACCCCCATCACATAGGCAAGTTAACAGCCGCACATTTAGTGCACGCAGAAAGGTTTCCTAAGATCTTCCCTCCCCATTGTGTGGACCTTGGGAATAAGAGCCAAACAGGCACACCGTGGCCCCATTGCCTAACATTCACCCCAATGTGTCCATCAGGTCAAAGGGCACCCCACAGTACCCACAAGCCATGCCTGACAACAGTAAGGGATGCCCACAACCCAAATGTTCCATTCTTTCTGAAATCTCCCTGCCTGCCCAGACTACATGCCAACTAGTCAAACTGACGGTACACCACTCCAGAAAAGATCACCCAACAGTGTGGTGTAGGCAAAAAAGAAAAGACTTGAAGCCACTTAGGGTCTTCCCCCAAAGTTCAGTTCAGGGGGGAAGCACTGGGACATCCGATCTCGGTGATCATGGGCAGGAGGCGGAGTTACGCTAAGACCAGACCATGTCATTACCGAGGAGGCAGGTTTAGTCGTTGTTTGAAGACTATCCCTGCCTCCGGGTCTGGCCTTGACCAGATGGATACTGGAATCAACAGGGGAAACCCACATAACCTGAAGGTGTTGCTGTGTAATGCCAGGTCAATGGTGAATAAAACCACTGCCATCCACGACCTGATTGTGGATGGAGGATTTGACCTGGCTTGTGTGACAGAGACCTGGTTGGATGAAGCAGATGGGCCCGTCCTTGCTGCCGCTTGCCCACCAGGTTTCTCTTACGCACAGCAACCCAGGCCTTGTGGGCGGGGAGGGGGGGTTGCAGTGATTTTTAGGAAGTCATTAGTCTGCACCAGGCGTCCTACTGGGAAGACCCAGTTTTCTGAGTGCATGTTCTGGAAGTTGGGCAATAGGGGCAGTACAGGATTCCTTTTGGTGTACCGACCTCCCCGCTGCACCAAGGATTCCCTGTCCGAGCTGCTTCAGGTCGTGGCGGATGTTCTCCTGGAGACACCTAGTCTGGTTGTCCTAGGGGATTTTAACATCCACGCCGACACGACCTTACAAGGGGCCGCTCGGGACTTCGTGGAAAGCATGGCCTCCATGGGGCTGTCCCTGAATAAGTTGGGCCCAACTCATAGTCATGGACATGCCTTAGACCTGGTATTCACCTCTAGCGACGTGGGTGATCTGACACTAAGTAAAAATGAAACCAAAGAAGTGCCATGGTCAGATCACTTCCTGGTGCAACTGGACTTCTCCGCGACCCTTCCCCTCTGCAGGGAGGTGGGACCAATTCGGATGGTCCGCCCCCGCCACTTAATGGATCCAAATGGTTTCCAGAGAGTGGTAGGGGATGCTTTATCCCATGTTGATGGCCTTTCAGCTGATTCCCTGGTGGCCCGCTGGAATGCGGAGTTAACCAGGGCTATCGACTGTCTGGCTCCGAAGCGCCCTCTCCGATTGCATGGAGCCCGGACAGCCCCGTGGTTTTCTTCGGAGCTGAGGGCGATGAAACAATCGCTGAGACGGCTAGAGCGTCGGTGGCAGAAAACTCACTCCGAATCTGACCGGACACAGGTTAGAGCTCAACGTCGAGCCTACCAAGTGGCGATAGCGACGGCGAAGAAGACTTTCTTCACCGCCTCTATTGCATCTGCAGAAAATAGTAGCAGGAGACTCTTTCAGGTGGTCCGCAATTTAACGGAACCACCTTTACCACCGGGGCCTTGTAAAGACCCCAAGATCTCCTGCAACGATTTTGCAAAGTTTTTTGCAGATAAAATCACTCATATTCGGAAGGAGCTAGACACCACCGTGGGAGCAGGGCTGGGGCGGGAGAGTGCTAGAGCCCTGTCTGGTCAAGTTGCATGGAATCAATTTCAATCCGTTACCCCCGAGGATGTGGACAGGCTGCTTGGACGAGTGAAACCAACCACCTGTCTCCTTGATCCTTGCCCATCCTGGCTTATAAAAGCTAGCCGGGAAGGGCTGGGCGATGGGCTCTGCGGGGTGGTGAATGCTTCCCTCTGTGAGGGAACATTCCCAGATCCGCTGAAAGAGGCGGTCATTAAACCGCTTCTTAAAAAACCATCTTTAGACCCGGCCAGTATGGCCAACTATCGCCCAGTCTCAAATCTTCCATTCTTGGGCAAGGTGATTGAGCGTGTGGTTGCTGAACAACTCCAGGCACGTCTGGAGGATGCGGACCATTTGGATCCCTTCCAATCAGGGTTCAGGCCTCATCATGGGACTGAAACTGCCTTGGTCGCACTGGTTGATGATCTCCGGCGAGCTAGGGACAAAGGTGAGAGTTGTTTCCTAGTTCTGCTGGATCTCTCAGCGGCCTTTGATACAATCGACCATAACATCCTTCTGGACCGTCTAGAGGGGTTGGGAGCTGGGGGCACTGTTATACAGTGGTTTCGCTCCTTCCTCCTGGGCCGTGTTCAGAAAGTGGTGGTGGGGGATGAGTGTTCAGACCCTTGGGCCCTCACTTGTGGGGTGCCTCAGGGTTCCGTCCTCTCCCCCATGCTCTTTAACATCTATATGAAGCCGCTGGGAGAGATCATCAGGGGGTTTGGACTGGGTGTCCATCAATATGCAGATGATACCCAGCTCTACCTTTCTTTCAAATCAGAACCAGTGAAGGCGGTGAAGGTCCTGTGTGAGTGCCTGGAGGCGGTTGGAGGATGGATGGCGGCTAATGGATTGAAGTTGAATCCTGACAAGACAGAAGTACTGTTTTTGGGGGACAGGGGGCGGGCTGGTGTGGAGGACTCCCTGGTCCTGAATGGGGTAACTGTGCCCCTGAAGGACCAGGTGCGTAGCCTGGGAGTCATTTTGGACTCACAGCTGTCCATGGAGGCACAGGTCAATTCTGTATCCAGGGCAGCTGTCTACCAACTCCACCTGGTACGCAGGCTGAGACCCTACCTGCCCGCTGACTGTCTGGCCAGAGTGGTGCATGCTCTAGTTATCTCCCGCTTGGACTACTGCAATGCACTCTACGTGGGGCTACCTTTGAAGGTGACTCGGAAACTACAACTAATCCAGAATGCGGCAGCTAGACTGGTGACTGGGGGCGGCCGCCGAGACCACATAACACCGGTCTTGAAAGACCTACATTGGCTCCCAGTACGTTTCCGAGCACAATTCAAAGTGTTGGTGTTGACCTTTAAAGCCCTAAACGGCTTCGGCCCAGTATACCTGAAGGAGCGTCTCCACCCCCATCGTTCTGCCCGGACACTGAGGTCCAGCGCCGAGGGCCTTCTGGCGGTTCCCTCATTGCGAGAAGCGAAGCTACAGGGAACCAGGCAGAGGGCCTTTTCGGTGGTGGCGCCCGCCCTGTGGAATGCCCTCCCATCGGATGTCAAGATGATGGACAACTACCTGACATTCAGAAAACATCTTAAGGCGGCCCTATTCAGGGAAGCTTTTAATGTATGATATTTTAGTGTTTTTTGGTTTCTGTGGAAGCCGCCCAGAGTGGCTGGGGAAACCCAGCCAGATGGGCGGGGTACAAATAATAAATTATTATTATTATTATTATTATTCAGCCCATGGAAAACAGATGCCTACCTTGTAGGCCCACACTGCAAATGGGAGGGTGCTGAATGAAAAAGAGGAAAGAGTGTGGGGGCAGAGGAAGCTTAAATAGCTTGTTGTGACCTCTCCCCATTGGGTGAAATTGCCCTCAGGCCATAATGCCCCTTAGGGAGACATCACCTCTCCTATACTTCCAAGGGAGGAGGATTGTGGCAAATTTGCCCCCTCCCCAGAAATGGGTGAACAACATTATTTTGGATTCTTTAAAATGGATGAAATGGGTAGGTTATTTTGAAAACTTTACTACTGGCAGCATTGTCAATAGCAGCAGTGCCAAAGGACATGGATGCACAACCCACGTCCCAAGTCAAAAGCAGCAGCACCACTCTGACATCTACTGCATCAGAGAAGACTATTTAACTTAGTCTGCCAGTTGCAAGTGGAAGCAACAAACAGGTATGAGTAAACTCTTCTAGCCAAACAGTGAGGCTCAGGTGCTCCATAAGGCAATATAGGTCTAGGACAGTATGGAACATCTGGTCCTCCATCTACCCCATCTGGATCTGGACCTAAATGACCAAGGGAAAGACTGGTTGCACAGAGGGCAAGCTGTGAGGAAGTACAGTTTGTGACATTGCACAATATCATTTCTAATCATGAGGCACACCAGCCTTTGTTTCAAGGCTTTGTGAAGCTTGAGTCAACATGAGCTAGCCTCAATATTGGTCTTAAACTGGCAGGTTTTTTATTGCTGCATGAATAATTGAATTAATAAATAAATGCATGTCATGAATATGGGTCTCATCTCATGACAAAAGTTGGATTGCATAGAAAGAGGTTTCAAGTCACTCAGGCAATGGAAATATAATTCAGGCCAATCACAGCAAACTTATATACTCTTTCAGAACTCTCAACGGCCTTTCTAATTTCATGATGTGTTTTGCTTGAAGTCTTTAAAATGTACATTACTGGATTTCTATATCTGTTCTGTTTTACCCCTTTCAATCATTTTTTTTTTTTTTTGGTACTTCATGATGAATTGATTTAATCCACGAATTTCACAGTGACACAATTAAATGGATTATATATAGCACATGTATACACAGCACATAATGAAGTCCTGTGGGACAGCAAATGTAGCCCACTTTAGGATAAACAGCTTTTAAAAGCACATTATGGTTCGCACACAATTGGCATGAAATAGCATGTCCCTCGGGTATGCATTATGATTACAGTTTCTGCACTGGGTATAAATGCATACGACCAACCTACACAATTTGCATCTGAAATAGAAGGGTGTTGGAAAGTTCACCTGCAATCATAAGCAAAATATGGTAGGGAAAAAAGTTCACTTTCAAAAATATTTATACTAAACAGTTTCTGCTTAAACGTGGTTAGATCTCTGTGGATTATTGGTTTTCTTTTTTCCCTCCATCAACTGGCCTACTTAGCTGTCTCATTTCCTAATAGCAAGTTTTCTCCTGCTGTGATTAGAAAAAAATAAACCTAGATGCTAATAATATTTTTTTTCTAACACAAATAGCAAGTTTTAATGCAGATGTAGAAAAATAATAATAATGGGATGTAGATGCTGTTTGAAATATGGAACCTACCATCATTAATTAATCTTGCATACATTAAAAATGCAAAAAGAATGATCTCTTAACCCTCTAAAGTTTTGATCTGTAAACACATTACGTGAATGGCACATTTATTTATTTCAGCAATTTGTATACTGCTTAATCATGGTCATCTCTCACACTGCAGCTCTTTGGCAGATATTGCTGTGGTAACTTAAAACAAACCAGGGTTAGGCCTCAAAATATGCTCCAGTACAGAACATGAGAACAGACATCCTTCATACTGCACTGGTGTATTTTGGTGCCAGAAGAGAAAATAGGAGTAAATTCACGCCATACATTCAAAGCACATATAACACTCATTGAAGCACATGACTTTCATCAAAAAAAATCATAGGAACTGTAGTTTTCCCCTCACAGAGCTACAATTTCCCAGTACCCTTCACATATTACAGCTCCCAGGATTCCTTGGGGGGAGCCTCCATATGCTTTCAATGTGCGCTGGATTTATTTTAAATATATGGTGTGGATCTGCTCTAAGTTATCTCACCACTGAAGCAATAAAGCAAAACAAGATACTTGCGGCTGAAGTGAATTCTCACTAAAGGGAGTGCTAAACAAAATAGGTGTTTTGTGATTAACAATGTGGTGGCTTTGGTTCAAATCCAAGGGTCAAAAACCTCTAGTGAGTGTAAGAAAACCTTTAGGAAAAGTGCTCCATGTTTGTGGTGATTTTCAGCCTCTTTAGTTTCCCTTCTTTCTGCTTCTCCAGTGCCATTTTCTTATTCCTCATTACATGATCCCAGCGCAGAGGTGACCAGTGTCACAAACCAGTTCTGCTTATCAGCCCTCCAGATACTACTACTACTAATAATAATTTATTATTTATACCCCACCCATCTGCCTGGGTTTCCCCAGCCACTCTGGGTGGCTCCCAACAGAATATTAAAAACACGACAAAACATCAAACATTAAAAACTTCCCTAAACAGGGCTGCCTTCAGATGTCTTCTAAAAGCCAGATAGTTGTTTATTTCCTTGACATCTGATGAGAGGGCATTCCACAGGGTGGGCACCACTACTGAGAAGGCCCTCTGCCTGGTTTCCTGTAACCTCACTTCTCGCAGTGAGGGAACTGCCAGAAGGCCCTAGGGGCTGGACCTCAGTGTTCAGGCTGAATGATGGGGGTGGAGACACTCCTTCAGGTATACTGGGCTGAGGCCATTTAGGGCTTTAAAGGTCAGCACCAACACTGAATTGTGCTCGGAAATGTACTGGGAACCAATGTAAATCTTTCTGGACCGGTGCTATATGGTGTCACAGCAGCTCACCTGTATTGTGAAGGGTAGGGTGGCAACATGTTCATAACCTTGTTGCAAAGCCAGCTCAGAACTACACCAGAATATAATCCCCACACAATCTAGGTAAGCAGCATCAAGATCAGTATCAGGAGAACACTTCCACTGTTCCAACCACTCCTATCCTAGGGATCACCTAATACGGGATTGGCATCATAGTATTACATGAGGCATTCTCAGTGCTATTTTTCTAGAAAAAAAAAGAGTGCTGGAACTCACCACAAACACCTCCCCTTGTTATCTTATAATGGCAATGGTTCCCACCTGAGGGGTGCCAGAACTGAGTTCCAGTGAGTTCCAGCTGGAAGAAAACAACAACGTAGGTATCCTTCACCTCAAATGATGACAGGGAGAGCAAAGATATGCTAACTAGCTTCAGTTCTGTTGTGTCCTCGCTGCCAACCCAGCCACTCTCCAAACTTTGGAAGGCAAACGTCCATAGAAAGGAGTCACACAGCCACATGGCCAGTCCAAGCAGGTGGTATAACTGGTCCTTCTGCTCTTCACTCTGGGGGAAGTTGCATTGTCTGCTCCCTGACAGCACAGCATACGAACATAGAGAACATTGTCCTGCTAACTCAGCAAGGATGTGATCGCTGCTTGTCTTTGAAGATGTCCATTTTAGCTTCAACTTTGTCAAGAAATGAGCTTTAAATCTGATCTTTAACTAACAGGCACTTTTTTGTCATTGAAGCCAATACTGGCACCACTTAAACTATTACAGAGTAGAATTGTTAACTCATTGGGGTGGCATATTCTTTGACTGTAGATGGTCCAGATTCTGGCACCTTCAGTTAAAGGTTAAAAAAAGGTAAAAGACCCCTGAATGCAGGGGTGTGTGGTGGGGGTGGGTCACCCCAGGTGTTACCACTGAGGAGGGTGATAAAATGCCGGACGGCAATCACCGTGGGGCCTGAAGCACGCCTGAGTCATGCATCTCTCCTGGGAGGGATGCAGTGGCTTGGCCACCCAAATGGTCTGCCCATTGCACTGCCCCAAATGGTCCGCCCACCGCTCCCCCTCAGCTATAGGGCAGCTGAGTGGGAGGAGGCAGGCAAACTCCTCGGAGGCCCCGCAGAGTGTTCTGTCCCAGCTCTCCCCATCCCGCGGGTGGCTGGTTCCGCCTCTGAGTGCAGGGCATGCGCACCACCCTAGATGCCCGATTGGCTTGCTCCGCCACTGCCTGGATGGTTAAGTCCAGTCAAAGGAGACTATGGGGTTGCAAAACTCATCTTGCTTTCAGGCTGAGGGAGACAACGTTTGTCCACAGACAGCTTTCCAGGTCATGTGGCCAGCATGACTAAACAGCTACTGGCACAACAGAACACCATGACAGAAGCCGGAGTGCACAGAAATGCAATTTACCTTCCCACCGCAGCAGTACCTATTTATCTACTTGCACTGGCGTGCTTTCAAACTACTAGCTTGGCAGAAGCAACGGGAACTCACCCCATCACAGGAATTCGAACCGCCAACCTTCTGATCAGCAAGCCCAAGAGGCTCAGCACCACATTTACCTTTTATCCAGTTAAAAGGATCAGGCAGCAAGTATGGGAATGACTTCTGCCTGAGACTCTGAAGAACAGCTGTCAGACAATACTGGGACTGATGGGCAGATAGGCTGACCTCATATAAGGCATTTTCCTATACAGCAGTACCTTGGGTTACATACGCTTCAGGTTACATACGCTTCAGGTTACAGACTCCGCTAACCCAGAAATAGTACCTCGGGTTAAGAACTTTGCTTCAGGATGAGAACAGAGATCATGCTCCAGCGATACGGCGGCGGCGGGAAGCCCCATTAGCTAAAGTAGTGCTTCTGGATGAAACATCGGCTCTGGATCCATTCCAGTCCGGCTTCCGCGCTGGTCATGGGACCGAGACGGCTCTGGTCGCCCTAACAGATGATCTTCGTAGACAGCTGGATCGAGGTGGGTCGGGGCTGCTGATTCTTCTAGATCTGTCAGCAGCTTTCGACATGGTCGATCACGAACTTCTGGACCACCGCCTCGCCGACGTGGGGATCCAGGGCACAGTCCTTCAATGGCTGCGCTCGTTTCTCTCTGGTCGGGGACAGAGGGTGGCGCTTGGGGGGGAACTGTCATCCCGCCACTCCTTGGTGTGTGGAGTGCCTCAGGGTGCGATTCTCTCCCCGATGCTTTTTAACATCTTTATGCGCCCCCTCGCCCAGCTTGTCCGGAGTTTTGGGCTGGGCTGCCATCAGTATGCTGATGACACCCAACTCTATCTGTTGATGGATGGCCATCCTGACTCGGCCCCAGACACACTGATCAGATGCTTGGAAGCTGTGGCTGGATGGTTACGTGGGAGCCGGTTGAAGTTAAATCCTTCGAAGACAGAGGTCCTCTGGCTGGGACGGGACGATATGGGATTGAGGGGGCAACTCCCATCTCTTGCGGGGGTGCAATTAGTGCCAGCACCGTCCGTCAAGAGTTTGGGTGTAATCTTCGATACCTCCCTTTCTATGGAGGCGCAGATTACAGCTATAACAAAGGCGGCATTTTTTCATCTCCGCCAAGCTAAGCAGTTGGCCCCTTACCTCTCTCGCCCTGACCTAGCCACTGTGATCCACGCGACGGTCACCTCCAGACTGGATTATTGTAACTCGCTCTACGTGGGGCTGCCCTTGAGACTGACCCAGAAACTCCAGCGGGTGCAGAATGCCGCAGCGAGACTCCTTACGGGGTCCTCGCTGCGAGATCACATTCATCCGGTGCTATACCAGCTGCACTGGCTCCCGGTGGAGTACAGGATCAGGTTTAAGGTGCTGGTTTTAACCTTCAAAGCCCTATACGGCCTAGGACCCTCGTATCTACGGGACCGCCTCTCCTGGTATGCCCCACAGAGGAACTTACGGTCCTCAAATAAAAACATCTTGAAGGTCCCAGGCCTCAGAGAGGTTAGGTTGGCCTCAACTAGAGCCAGGGCTTTTTCGGCTGCGGCTCCAACCTGGTGGAACGCTCTGTCACAAGAGACAAGGGCCCTGCAGGACTTGACATCTTTCCGCAGGGCCTGCAAGACAGAGCTGTTCCACCAGGCCTTTGGTTAGGGCACAGCCTGACTCCCTCCTTTGGCAATCTTTACAGTACTTTAGTTCATGGTTGCCATCAATTCTGATTTTAATTAATTCTTATGATGTTTTTATAATGTTGCACTATTTTAGTGTTGTTAGCCGCCCTGAGCCCGGCTTCGGCTGGGGAGGGCGGGATATAAATAAAATTTATTATTATTATTATTAAGTTAAGAACAGTTTCAGGTTAAGAACGGACCTCCAGAACGAATTAAGTACTTAACCTGAGGTACCACTGTATTCTGATATCCAGCTTCCATTTCTGAATTTCCTCATGGTGCCATGAGATATACTACATGTGGTAACAGCTGCTATTAGTTGAGATTTTCTGAAAAACAGTTTCCCCCCCCCCTTTAGCCGTCTAAACAATTTTCCACCAGTATTGTCAGTTGCAAAATGATTTTTTCATCTTCTCTGATTCCTCTGTTGAGTAGTCATCACTAGCGCTAGCTGAATGATGAAAATAATTGTTCAGTGAATAGATGCCAAATATCAATTATTGTTATTCACGTTCTTTTCGTCTACATTCTGTAGAGCTGAAAAATTAAGAGCATTCATGAATAACTATAATATGAAATTATTCCAACATTCTCAATTAATGCTATTCACAACTTTGGGGAGAGCACTTAAAGACAAAAACAAGCGGAAATGTGATGAGTGAGACCTTTCTCTAAATGAGGGCACTGCTTATCCAAATATTCAAAATAAGCTTCGAATTTGGAAAAAGGTGTTAAAATGTCCGAGTTATTTTACATTTGAAGGACAGAATTTTCAGTACTTTATTAGCATCCCAAACTACACATGCAGCTTTTGATATGGCTATCATCTGCAGGATTAGGAACCACAAACACAAATCAGATTTACCCTGAAATGGCATCCAAGTACCCACCCCATCTAATTGCATGGGATTTATTCAGTGGGGTGAATATATCAACTGAATATTGTGGATTGGATTGAGAATTTTGTGTATTCAGAATCCAGACATTCAAAACAGAGCTCGGACCTGAAAAAACATCTTCCCACTCACACTCTTTCTATGAATAGGAATGGAATATGAACCATTGTTGAAAGCCTACAAAAAACTCAGATTTCAATAACAAAACAAATATCTCTGATTTGGTGGTTTTTCCACATGTTCCAAACCATATATGCCTAAGAACATTTCTATTAGCTATGGAATAACTTCTGTTGTGAAGAGTGGGTGGCAGTAAAGAGGAATTCTGGGAATGGACTGCAGCAGCAGTGAAATCCTCATATTTAAGACTTGGATGCTGATGAAGAATATATTTTTTTGCCATGAGGGATCCTGGGAAAATAGAGTTCCCCATGGCCCCTGACTCAATCAACTGAACTGAGCAGCACTGAATATCCCATTACCAAGGCTCCCCAGGATTAAGGGATGTTCTGTGCACCCTCTAGTCTTTACAACAGGCTCTCCACTGCTGCCATAAAACTACTATACTGATCCCGTTTGTTGCAAATATGGATGAGCAAAACTGTGAATTTCAGTTTCTCATTTTTCCATTCTTATGTTAAATTCTCCACATTTTTGCATCAGTTTTTTTTTTTAAGTTCTCATGGAAATTCAACAGCATTTTATTGTGTTAAACACATTTTATACAGTTGTCTCCGATATGCATTTTTTTGCAACCAATTTTCCTAATATATTATAATATGGGGAAATCTGTACATTTAGGTTTTTCTAGACTTTACAGTTTGTGATGTATTTATGTATTTATTTTAAAAGAATTCCTCATGAAAATTCTTAAGCATTGTTGTACGGATTCGTCCTAATACACACATTTTTTATGCAATTTTGCCTTGATTCACACACACACACACACACACACACACACATTTTTTGCAAGCAATTTTCCCTGGTATAATCATAGAAGTGTAGAGTTGAAAGGGACCACATGGGTCATCTAGTTCAACCCACTGCAATACAGGAATGTGGGGCTGGAAGCCACGACTGAGATTAAGAGATTAAGAGCCTCATGCTCTACCGACTGAGCTATCCCTGCTCCATGTTTTTTTATATATTATTTTCATCAATATATGCATCTTTATACACACTGTCTCCTAAATATACACACTTTTCTACAAGTTATCTTGTAGAACCGTATCACAAACTTTGGACAAGTGTGAATTTCAAAGGATAGCTTTGAGAATTAGGGAGGTTCACATTAAAATTTGAACTGAACTGAACTGAATTTATCCCAGGAAGGGGAATAGGCACCTTTGTAGGCTAACTATCCATTTAACTAGAATTAATTCAGAGCTGCCCTAAAGTCTGTGCTGTGCAGGCCAGAGCGTACAGAGAGGCATCCTTGGTACTAATAACATCACTGGCAAGTGCCAAGTTCCCAGTAAACAGGCTCTGGGTTGCCCTGCATGAAACCTAGAGTGACCTGCTGCCCAGTGGCATAGCGTGGGTTGCCAGTACCCGGGGCTGCAAGGAGGTGGGAGGGAGGGGAGCGGTGAGAATACACATGCCCATTCAACTGCCTAACAGTCTCTGAAGCACCCAGAAGATTGCAGCCACAGAGATAATGAAAGAAGAGTCATTCTGTTGTCTAGTGAGGTCACTTCCTGATTCTCTTGGAGAAGTCATTTTCAATGGAGCCCACCCACGGAAGCACGCAGCTGTATCTGAGGCAGCACCAGATGTTGAAATTTTGCACTCCTAACAATTTTGCGCCCATGCTACGCCACTGCTGGTGCTTCAGAGGACCGAATCCAGATACAAGCACAACCCAACAAAAAGGCATCTTTGCATGTCTCCGACTCTATTGAATTCCATGTGCGGATACTTTTTAGATGGAATCTCCAGAAAGAAGCAGCTAACCTTATAAATTCAACACCATAAACATCTTCTTTATAGGTGGGGGGGGGGAGAAGGAAGCTTTTAAATGGGACTGGAAGAAAAATAGCAGGTTTCTGCCCTTCGCCGTTCTTAATAGAATGGAAGCATTGTGACAGACGCCAACAGCATAGAAATAAAATGATATAGATTTTTACCTTGGGTCTTTGCCATTTTCTCCTATGACACAGTAAGTTCCAATCCCAAATCTGCTGTGAAAAAGGCAGGGAGGGGAGAGGATGATTACAACGTTAATGAGAAGCTGTGTCCTGAATTCCAATTTAAATTTATGTAAGACAGGCCTGAGAATACTCTCTATATGAAAGGGGGAGAGGCCATGTTGAGACTAGGTATGAAAAGCGTAAGAAGGCTAATGGTGACTGATGGTAATAAGAGGAAGAACAGGAGAACAACATAGCATTTAAAAGTTTCACCAAGGGGTTGGGGGAGCTAAAGACAAAACTAGGTATCACGATTAGTGATCTAGTACCCTAGTACCGTATTTTTCGTTCTATAGGACGCACATTTCCCCCTCCAAAAATTAAGGGGAAATGTGTGTGCGTCCTATAGAGTGAATGCAGGCTGTGCTGCTAAGCCCAAAGCCAGAACAGGAAGACGGAACACTGCGGAGCGCTCCGTCTCGCTGCTCTAGCTTGGGGACGGTGCCTTCACCCCGCTGTCCTGCAGAAGCTAGCAAGGCTGTTCCCAAGCCAGAACAGCGAGACGGAGGGCTCCATCTCGCTGCTCTAGCTTGGGACGGCTGCTCGCAAACCTCTGTAGGGCAGCGGGGCGCTGCGCTCCAAAGGCTTCAGGGATCTTTGAGGCTGGCGGTGGGGGAAAGCAGCGCTTCCCCCCACCGCCAGCCCCACAAGCTCTGGTGAATGTACCTTGAACGCAGCTTGTTTTAGAGGGGGAGAACAGGAAAAAAAAATTCCCTGTTCTCCCCCTCCTATGGTCCGGTGCGTCCTATGGTCCGGTGCGTCCTATGGTCCGGTGCGTCCAATGGAGCGAAAAATATGGTAATCCATAATAAATTCAATATGTACTCTAATTCCATAACCATTTATGGGCATTCATGAGCAGCCCCTCAGGAAAAATGTACCGTATTTTTTGCTCCATAAGACACACCTGACCATAAGACACACCTAGTTTTTAGAGGGGGAATGCAAGAAAAAAAATATTCTTTAAAGGGAGCGCTGAGCAGAGCCTGTATGCATCCCAGACTCTGCTCAGCGCTCCCTTTCACGAGCTGCACGGAGCGTGTGTGTGGTGCTTGGGGGCTTTTCCCCGAGGAGGGAGAAGGGACTGACGGGCTGCCCTTCTCCCTCCTCAGGGAAAAGCCCCCAAGAGCTGTACACACACTCCATGCAGCTCTTTAAAGGGAGCGCTGAGCAGAGCTTCCCTCCTGCATTCACTCCATAAGGCACACACACATTTCCCCTTACTTTTTAGGAGGGAAAGAGTGTGTCTTATGGAACAAAAAAAATGGTATGTTCCCTTCTCTGAAATCTTAGTGGTTTTGTTTGTTTGATTGTTTTTAAGAAAACCTTAGCTGCTTTATTAGTAAGGATCTTGGGAAAACATGCAGGCAATGTTCTCCTGAGTAGTTCAGAAGGAGGAAACCCTAAAGTACCTTCAGTCAATAGCTGGAAAGATATTGGGATGTCTGATATGAACTTAGAAAACACAATCCAACCCATCCCTCCTCTCACACATTTGGGATATGCCACCATGCAAATTTATAGTAAGATTAACTATATGGTAAAAGATTAATAAATAATAATTGGTCCCCAAATGCATGTTTGGGTTAAAAGCGGCCCCTGGGTCTGAAATGGTTGAAGACTGCAGTGGTACCTCAGGTTAAGTACTTAATTCATTCCAGAGGTCCGTACTTAACCTGAAACTGTTCTCAATCTGAAGCACCACTTTAGCTAATGGGGCCTCCCACTGCCGCCACGCCGTTGCTGCGTGATTTCTGTTCTCATCCTGAAGCAAAGTTCTTAACCCGAGGTAATATTTCTGGGTTATCAGAGTCTGTAACCTGAAGCGTATGTAACTTGAAGCGTATGTAACCCGAGGTACCACTGTACTGCCCTAAATGTCCATTGAATAGTTGTCAAATACATATAAATAATGCTAGTAAAGTCACAAAATGGGGCCAGTAATTCTGTAACCCTGCTTTGTTTAATTAGAATTAGTCCAAGACAGGAATCAGCAAACTTATGAATAGACTTGCTTTATGGTGCAGAATGATAGGGCGGGGATGGTGGTGAGGAAAGAATTAGCAGTATCAACAATGGAGCAATTGCAGCTGGAACACGTCTTCGCCTGCTCCAGCTGCAATGAAACAGGTCTCTTGCACATCGGTTTCTAGAGTCACAGCAGGTGTTGTGACTCTGCAACAGTTTGACTTCACCCCCAAAGGCACATTCTCCCATTGTCTCACGAGAGAGATGGGTGCCAACCAGCAGCTGGAACATTTGAATTGGTTAGACTGAAAACCAACAAACACTCTTTTTATTATCACATTCCTTAGGGAGACAAAGCAACAGATCTTCAGCTGAGATAATTGCATCTTCAGCTAAGTCCAGTAGCTGACCCACAACAGTTTTCTCCACAGAAGTGGAATGCTTTAATTGCTTTCCCACATAGAATGGCTTCTATGCAAAATCTATGTATAATCACAAGCACACGTAGTTTATTTTTATTCAGATGTGTATATAAGGAGCCTGTTGAGTCAGACCAAAAGCCTGTCCAGTCCAGCCCTCAGTGGCAAACCAGAGGCCTACAAGAAGTCCTCAAGCAGGATGTGAGCACCATAGCACTGTTGTTTCCCACCATCTGGTGGTGACTCTAATTCATCATGACTAGCTACCATTGAGCCTCCTTGAGCTGGTGGCCATCACAACATCTGGCAGTTGTTAGTTCATGTGCCTTATTGTTTAGCATTTTTCAAAGTCCATGTGCTGAAACCTCTCCTCATAGAAGAGTTTTTTTCCCCAGTCTTGCTTTACAGAAATTATGAAAACCTGTAAGTACCACGCAAATATTTGCACTTTGAGAAAAGCCTAAAATACAGCTTGGACCCTCTTCTCCACTCGATCTGTGCCGTATGTTTGATCAGAATTAAGTCCCACTGTGTTCAATGCGGGAGGTTTGCTCCTTCGTAATTACATTTGTAATGTAAAATGATTGAATTTGGATAGTCTGAAGGATATAAACTCTGTCAACACAAATACAGTACAATCAATGGAGTATTACAAATTAACACTTTGGTGTACATGCTGGTTCAAGATCTGGACTTATCTACTCAGAAAGAAGCCTCTTTGTGTTTCACGGGGCTAGCACTCAGGTAAATGGGTACAGGGCTGCAGCCTTGGTTTTCTTGTGAATAATAATAATAATAATAATAATAATAATAATAATTTTTTATTTATACCCTGCCCTCCCAGCCTGAGCTGGGCTCAGGGCAGCTAACACCAGTAAAATCACAATAAAAACATAATAGGGGAGGGGGGACTATTTAAAATATGGTTTAAAATACAATTTAAAATGCAGCCTCGTTTTAAGAGTAGCCCATAGTTCGAAACCATAAGGGGAGGGAAACATAAGGGTCAGACTGAGTCCAATCCAAAGGCCAGGAGGAACAGCTCTGTCTTGCAGGCCCTGCAGAAAGATGTCAAGTCCCACAGGGCCCTAGTCTCTTGTGACAGAGTGTTCCACAAAGTCAGGGCCAGTACAGAAAAGGCCCTGGCCCAAGTTGAGACCAATCTAACCACCTTGCAGCTTGGGACCTTCAAAGTGTTGTCATTTGTGGACCATAAGGTCCTCCACAGGGCATACCAGGAGAGGTGGTCCCGTAGGTACGTGGGTCCTAGGCCACATAGGGCTTTAAAGGTCAAAACCAACACCTTAAGCCCGACCCTGTACTCCACCAGGAGCCAGTGAGGTTGGTAAAGGGATGGAACTTAAATATAGGCAGTCCATTATGTTTATTTTTAAAATATAGTGTTTGATGTTGCAGTGATATGTAGCAGTTAGTGGGAAAGACTTGGCTTTAACGAATTGTGGGTGCACCAACAATGGCAGCAGATACTAAGAGTCAGGCAAGGTTTGGGAATATGGATTCATTTACATGTGAATGATTTTTCATGGGTTTATGAATTCATATTCCCAAAGAATCCATTGATTCTTTATGGAACAAATGTCACAACTTTGGACTGTGACAACATTTGGTGGAACTCTAGTCCTCAAGCATGCATCACCTAATACTGTATGAGTGGTGTATTCAGGGTACCCCGTTAGAGGGATCTCAGTGGAAGTCCCTGTCCAGAAGTCAATGGGCCATAGGTCTTCCGGCAGTGGCCTTAGGATGGTCAACTCAGTAGACTGATGTCTTAGGGAGGCCATAATCCATGGTATGATCCTGAAGCAGTTCCAGCTGTCCAGTAGGAGGCTGGAATGATCCAATGACTGAGTCAAAGTTCCACCCACAACAATAAAGCTGAGGCCATTTTTAATCCAGATCGTTGTCCACATGAGCTTGTACTCTCACACCTCACATAGTATTAGGTCGGGGGCGGGCGGACAAGGCACTGTGACTGGGACTGCGATATGGCTGTATTTACATGTGAAGGATTCTTTATGTGTTCATGAATCCATATGCCCAATGAATCTGTTGATTCTTTAAGGAACATACAAGACTATCCTATTAGATTTAAAGGGGATTCATGGTTAATATATTTAATATGAAGTGTTACAACTACTGCTTTCTGAATTTTTATCTGGTTGATGTATCGAGGACCACTGGAGCATAACAAGCTTTTTAGACACAGCATTGCATCAGTAAAGGAAGCCTGACCCACACAGATCTTTTCATTACTATGGAATTATTTATTCATAAATTCCCTATTGCTATTCTATTGCAGTTCCTACATGGGGAATCTCTAACTGACAGATCATTAAACCTCAGAATATGAAAACAGAATTTTATGTGCCATTTCTGCGAGTGCTGCAATCAGTTTATAGAGCAAGTAGCCCATCATCAGCGCTGCACTGAGACGTGAATATATTAAAGAACAATCTCTCATTAAAAATGCATATAGATTACTGTCTAAAAGCTAAAACCTGAAAAGTTATATATTCTGAGTACATTGAGGGGTGACATTTCAATACTCTTGGAGTCGTCACCATCTTATTTCACCTTAATGATAGCATTATTAATTGCACAGGCCTGTTTGTTGAGCCACACTTTTGATTTTGCCAAAGGCCGCTCTTAAAACAATAGAACAATGTTTCCTGTTTAAGAAACCATAGCAGTCAAGCGATGGAATGCTGGTTTCAAATTCTACAGAATGCTTGCCTCTGATTGGCGAGAGTGTCTATTATGAATGTAGATAAGCAAGAAAAATGGCAAACAGGAATAGTTTCTTTGCATAATGTTGAATGATTACTTAGCTCCCAGTGCTCGATCACAGTGGTGAGCAATATCAAAATCTAAATAGTAGCAGCGTGTTCAGTAGCAACAGAATGTGGAGACTTTGTTTTACTAAATAGGCTGTCTGATTTGAAGGACCTAACCTCATAGTTTGTATATATTTGTCTCTAACCTGCAGGATACTTAGAGAATCTTCTATACTAAAACAGTTCTGCAATGGAAAGGTCATATAATGTTGGCCCAGAACTCTTCAAGGTCAATTCTAGAATAGTCACTGAAATAGAAATTAAATTTTGTGACTCCATCACTGTCCAGATTTGGAACCACTGCAAGTGTCATTTCTCATTGACACAAGCAGTACTTCTGGTTTGTGGGGGGCATTAATAGTGCCCCCCCCCCAGATGATCTTACTAACCGGCATGGAGCATGCAGGTTAAGGTATGCTGGGCCAAAGTTATTCAGAGCTTTGTACCTTGAACTTGGTCATGGTAGCAGATGTTATGATGGCAGAGAATCAGAACAGTTGTTGAAGAACTGTCAGGAGGACAGAAGCTAATTCCCCCTTTGCTATGGACAGCAGCAGTTATGACTGAAAATTATTGTGTTTTGAATGGAATATAAAGGAAGCAGTTGTTGAAGCTTTGGGTAAAGCAAGGCTGACCTTCTCTCAACTTCCATAGTAGTTTTGGGTTTTCCTTTTTTACACAGCAGCAAGGTTGGCTTTTGTAATATGTGTGTTATAGCTATAGTGCTTTCTGTGTTGTTGTCAATAACTCCCTGAAGAGAGAATATGATTATGAGTCGCTGATTTAATTAAAATATGATTCGGAGTAGATTTAGAAAATGTAGCAGTTGGGAGTTTATATTTCTGCTATTTACCTCATATGCCGGATGTTTACCTGATATATTTGCTAACTGGTGGTGGCTGTTTGCTTTTTTTATTGACAGTGCCTTCATACTTTATTTATTTTGCATCTACTGATGGCCCTTAATGGATTTTGCCATATAGTGCTTTCCCCCTTTTACTTTAATACTTTAATCATCTTTTATTTCTTCCAACATGTTATGGTTTAATCAGTATGATGTATTTCATTACTGGCACCAGCAGGAGTTGGCTATTAAATTATCCATTACGGAAAACAAACAAAACAAGATTTATCAACCTTATATGGGAATGCACAGTAGAAATGTTAATAATCACATAAATACTAATTAGAAACAAGTCCATTTGGCCAAAAATTAAGAAACAAAAGAAACTTGTGTACTTATGTCTATAGACTTGTAATCTGGTGAACCGGGTTCGCGTCTCTGCTCCTCCACATGCAGCTGCTGGGTGACCTTGGGCTAGTCACACTTCTTTGAAGTCCCTCAGCCCCACTCACCTCACAGAGTGTTTGTTGTGGGGGAGGAAGGGATAGGAGAATGTTACCTGCTTTGAGACTCCTTCGGGGTGTGATAAAGTGGGATATCAAATCCGAACTCTTCTTCTTCTTCTATACAGAGATGTCCCAATACAAGAGTCCTACACTCTTAAGCCCTGTTCTAACAGATTGCCTCCTCTCATAGGTCCCAACTGTTATGTCTCTTGGCTGAGAACGCTTGAAACGTCTTGCAAAAACCCTCTCGAAAATAGGCAAGGCAAAGTTTTCACCCTTGAAATTCCATAGGAGACGAATCTTTTTCACATTGAGACCACATCTGGGCAGGTTTGGATACAAAAGTGGTTGGGATTGGACTGTGGATAATTGAAAACCCCCAACACGTACAGACATACACAATCGCACTCAGAGACTGAAATGATGACTGTGTTTCCTCTGTTTGTTGACTGAGAAATGGGAGCCCCTTTTTCAGTGTACAGACAGGCTCACATTTTAAAACATGTTTCATAGAGAAAGGTTGCTGTGGCTTCCTGTTGAGTGATCACAATGGCAAACCAAAGTTTCCTCCCACATAGTGTATGGAGTAACCCTAAATTGACAAGGTGTCATGAAACCCTTCACATGGAATTGGGTCAAGACCCTTGTGCACAAGCTATAGATATATTGCTAATTGTAAGCCTCTTTCACTCTTAGTGCATCCCTGTAGCATACTTCTGCATACGGGATCATCTTAATACAGTGGTGCCTCGCAAGACGAAAAGAAGCAAGCCCATTGACGGATTAGTGGATTAGCGCTATTAGTGGCTTTTAGCGGCTTATCTGCTGATCAGATCAGCTGATAAGCAGCTTAGCGGCTTAGAAAAAGGGGGGAGGGGAAAAAACCAGCAGGAACTCGCAAGACATTGTCGTCTTGCGAAGCAAGCCCATAGGAAATTCGTTTTGCGAAGCACCTCCAAAACGGAAAACTCTTTCGTCTAGCGAGTTTTCCGTCTTGCGAGGCATTTGTCTTGCGGGGCACCACTGTAGATGGTTCTGGTTGTGGGCAGGCCCTCAACCTGCCCCACCCCCCCCGGCATGGGTGGAGCTATCACCCTTACGCCGGGGTGGCACCACAATCACCCAAGGCTATTGCCCAATCATTTTGAAGGGTGATTGTGGGGGGAAAGTATAAAAGCGGCAGCTCGATGTGTGCCAAGCACCTGCCGAACACCCTCCCACCCTCCCTTTAATTTAGGTGTCCTTTGGCCTTGCTTTGGACTTCGGTTGGTTGCCCGTCTTGAGTCGAGGACCAGGTAGGATTTTTTTCCATTTGGCAAATGGGCATGGGCCACTTGGTTTTTGCCTACCTCTTAGCAATCGTCACAACTTTGTAAAGTTTGGTGGTTAGGCATTGGCTTATTGTTGAGTGGGGGAGGGGAGGTTGGCCATCGCCTGCCCCTCCATTTCAAGGGTATTCCTTTAAAGGAATCCGGGGCCTGGATCCTGTCCAAAGTCCACTTGAGGGGCTAGGGCCATGCCAGGCCTCTGGGAACACCAGGGAGATGTAGGCAGGTCCCCCCCCGAAGCAATTTCCCTTTGGGTGGTTTACCCTTACAGACTTCCTGCAAAGGGGGCAGGAGTCCGATATAGTCTTGCCAATGGCTAAGCCAATACCACTCTCATTCCTGTAATCAATAAAGTTGTGGCCAAAATTTTGCCCAAAAACCTTAAACAAAATATCCGTGTCTGTGTGAATTTCTTTATTCTAATGGGGGGGTCAGCTTGAGGGTCTTGCCACGCAACTGTCTACAGCACTGCCCACTACAAAAAAACTGGAATACTAAATTGATATGCTTCCTTCTACCACTTCAAGCATTCTTGGCTTTCTTGAATAACTAATAAATGGACAACTGCCATGACTATCCCAGCTGTAAACACAGATTAACTGCCTCTAAAATTGTAAGCAACCATACAACCAGTATTAATCATGATGTGTTTTATTGTTTCAATGTTAAAGGAAGTGTATGTGTGTGTGTGTGGGGGGGGTTACAGTGAAAGAAATTGCAACTTCAAAAACTAATTCTAAAGTGTAAGGAGCCAGCAAGGGACTAAGCTGAGTAAAATTTTAGAGACATAGCTATGAAATTATGTGAGCCGCCAGCAACCAATCCAGTTAAAATCAATATTTCACTGGAAGAATGAACTATATTACCAATGTTATACCTCCATTTAAGTTGGGGGAATAAAAACTCCCCAGGTCTCTAAATCTTTTAGTTTTAGGCAGCAAATAAATATTAAAGGAAAGGTTAATTAACAGTATACAAGACAGCATACAGGAATTGTTTCCCCCCCAAATTGTGTGTTCTTATTTTCAAAGAAAGCATTAAGAAACACATAATCCTAGAGAAGGCATGCAGTTGCTCGCCACTGATTCCCCCCCCCCCATACAAACACGCATGAGCTGACTTCACCATTACCACGTTGTGCCACGAGGGAGAAGAGAAGGCCTTTCACCCCACCCCTATCAATAGCAAAATTATTTGGGGGAGATATTCATCTAAAACATACAGCCCTACATTGCTTAGGTCAAAGCTATCTGAATGGCTGTAATTCTTTCAGACGAGCTTGCCTGGGTTTTGAGATCTTCAAGGGAAGCTCTCAGTTCCACCACCCTCACAACCACACTTGGTGGGAAGGCAGGAGAGGGCCTTCTCGGTGACTGCTCCCATATTTTGGATCTCCCTCCTTAAAGAAGTTAGACTGGCTCCCTCTTTGATCTTTGCCAGCAGGTGAATACCTTCTTGTTCCAACAGGCTTTTGAGAACTGACTGCTTTTAATGAAAGGGCTGGTGCCGTGCTTTTTTTAAAAAATGCAATTATTGGTATGTTTTAAACATATTTTTTTTTAGGGACCTGGGTGGCACTGTGGGTTAAACCACAGAGCCTAGGACTTGCTGATCAGAAGGTCAGCAGTTCGAATCCCAGCGACGGGGTGAGCTACCGTTGCTGGGTCCCAGCTCCTGCCAACCTAGCAGTTCGAAAGCATGTCAAAGTGCAAGTAGATAAATAGGTACCGCTCCAGCAGGAAGGTAAATGGCATTTCCGTGCACTGCTCTGGTTCATCAGAAGCAGCTTAGTCATGCTGGTCACATGACCCAGAAGCTGTACACCGTCTCCCTCGGCCAATAAAGCGAGATGAGCGCCGCAACCCCAGAGTCGGTCACGACTGGACCTAATGGTCAGGGGTCCCTTTACCTTTACTAAACATATTTTTATATGTATGTAGTTTAATTCTATTAATATTTAATTGTTTTTAATAATTATTTTCCCCATGTTTTTAGTGATTTTTGCTTTTATCTGTAAGCTACCTTGATTTTCAGTCAAGGAAAAATAATAGTAATAATATTCAGAGTAGACCCATTAATATCAGTAGGTTTGCTCTGAATATGACTAACATTGGATTTAAGATAAAAAAATTCCTTCCTGTAGCACCTTAAAGACCAACTAAGTAGTTCTTGGTATAAGCTTTCGTGTGCATGCACACTTCTTCAGATAAGATTGGATTTAAGATGAAGTGTGCTCCAATTTTGATTCAGAAATATAAGAAGATACCAGCTACCATTAATTTGGAGAATCTTGGCATAGGCTCTTAGTTGTATTGCTCGAGTGTTTAACTGGAGATGCCAGACTAGAGACTGCAAGGAAGAGTACTGTCTCTGAGCTATATTTCCCCACAAGTATATGCATACTGAATTTGATAATGATGTGAAGAATGGACTTGGATTTAGGTTCATTACTGGGTCAAATCACAAGTTGGATTATCAAACATTTTTAGTTCCAGGACAAATCTGGCTTACATTTTAAGTTCAAGGGCCAATAAAAACACATTACTGATGAAAGGCAGTTAATAACATATCTATCCTAGCCAAAAAACAATTTTCTTTGTAAGAAGTATTTGGCAAGATGATTTAGTCCTATGTGTGAATTCTAGATCTGTGTTCTACCACCTCTTTCCAGTCTCAGAGAATTATGGATCCTCAGCTAGGGATGGTTGAATTTGTCAGTGTTTGTTTTTTCCTCTGTTTCTCATTTTTCTCACCTTAAGTCCATATCTCCACATTTCCACATCAATTATTTCCACATAATTATTTCGATTATTATATGATTTATTATTGTTATTCCTCATGAAAATTCATCAGCATTTTCATGTGAATTTCTCTGAATATTCACATTTTGTACGTAATTTTGAATAATGTATATATTTTGCATTTTGGAAATTATATTCACTAATATATACATTTCATGAACACTTTACCCTAGTATGAGTATGTGCATCTTTGCACAGATTATATGACTGGAGAACTGCATTGCAAAATTCAGAGAAGCATGCCTTTCAAAGGGTGTGTTTTTTTTTGTTTTGGAAAATGTGAATTAAATAGGTTTGGTTTTTAAATGTGAACCGAAGTGAATTTCTTCCCCATCCCTGTCCTCAGTCCATTATTTCGCCAGCCCCCATGCTACCTTCCTTTTCTGTTGCCTTCCCTCCAGAATCTCAGTTTTGGTTTGATTTTCCTTATTTCTCAATCCTTCTGTTGGTTCTTTCAACTCATACTGCATCTGTGCCTTCCCACCATCACCATGACATCATTTCTCCCATTCTTGAACCCAATGTGGAGGAGTAAAAAAATATTGATGTTGCGCTACAGATAATGATTTATCTTCAGCTAATTTCAATGTATTATCTAATTCCATGAGATGGAATCATAAAATTAGAGTTGGAAAGGACAGTGACAGTCATCTAGTCCAACCCTCCGCAGTGTGGTCTCTCAATCTGAAACCATGCCAGACCCTATGCGGCTTTTTGCAAATGTGCTAGCAGTTTTATTGATGGTGAATATGATGATGATGATATGTTTTTGCAGGTTTAATCACAGAAGAGCTTCCTGACAACATACACAACCTGAGCACAGCCTTGGTTGATCCTTGGCATCTCTGTTTTATGATTTACTGAAGCTAAGCTATCACTTGTGACCTCAATACTCCCAAATTCCTGGGATACCTGGATGGGATTTCTCTACCACCTTGATAAATTTGATTTGGCAGTGCTGTCTCTTTCAAGAGCAACACCATCTTTGTTTCTTTTGAACATGGTCTTTGGCATCCGAGATGATGTCATCTAGGCCATTTGTGTTTTTGAGGCCCTCATCATCTTCGCAGAATTAGCCAGGTAAGCCAATAATTCTCACATTACACGAAGGACTAAAGAGGCAAATTTTATTTTTATTTTACAAAATCTTTTAGATCAGTACATGGATGAATCTTCAGCCTGCACTTGTTCCGTTAGGTCAAATACAGGATGTTCCACTGAAATTTGTGCTAAGTGCCAACAAAGTTTTATATTTTTCTATTACCTAATCAAATCCTGTATTTTAAGGTTTCATGCATATAGACTTTCTTTCAGACTTTCAGTAGCAGCCTTTTGTTTGTGTGGAGCTTTGTTGGCTGAACTTTGCTTGTTTCCCATCTAATCATATTGAGGTTTTTACAAGGCTGATAATTAGTGTATTGGTATATGTACCACAGCTTTTTTCCTGGAACTGTTTTATGGCTACATGATGAAGGACATTGGGAAAACCAATAAACCTTTTGCAGAAATACTGTACCTGTTACCTTCCGCCCCGCCCCCAAACCTGTGTTAATTAAGGATTTGAGTTTGGGATGACCACCCTTTGTATTCCAGGGAATAGTTTATCCTTCAGACATTTGTCTGGATGTTAGAAGAGCATTTCACCCCACAGAAACTGACTTGTCTCAAGTTCTCAGGCTCAGTAAAGCATTTAGAAGCATCATAGTTATGAAATGACAGCCAGCAACACTGGATATCACATCAAAAAGAAAAGTATATATATATATATATATATTTGCTTTCGTAGATTTTCACGGGTACAGGAATGCAGGTTTTGGTGTCTTCGGGTGTCTTCCCGTGTAAGAGTTGGGGTGTCTAGGCGACGTTTCGACGAGGTCTCACTCGTCATCTTCAGGCTGGTGCTTTCGGCTTCTTGTATATATATATGCCCATCTGGCGATAAAGTATCAAACGTTATCAAGTATCAAGCACACAGATATTTGTTTCTTACAATTTGGAAAGAGTTTATTGTGCTTATAAGTGGATCTGTAGCTAAACAGCTTACCGGATGTTGAGTCTAATATGATAAAGTCCCCAAGGAATTGGATCCAAAAGAATTAATATTTCTGGGATAAGATATGGCCACTTGACCATCTCTAGCATAAGCAACAAAAGGAAATATCCTTAGGAATATTTTCAAACTTAAAATGGAGGAAGAAGCAAACCTAGCCACACTACTACATCATGGGATCTAATTATTAATTTCATTTCCTAACATTTCTTTCCCCCTGGAATCCAGCACTGTTTATATCCTTTATTTATACTGGGACCCTAAACAGGCTGCACAGGACTGAAGACAACAACAACCCAACCATCTTCTTCGTTTTCCCTCAAAATTCCTTTGATGTTTTGCTCTCTGATTCACCTCATAATTTATCTGTAACAAAATCTGGTAAGGCGTCTAAGACTAGATATAAAGGCTCCAAGCCAAATGTTTCCTATCATAATAAGAAAAATTCCAACCTGAGTTCCTGAATTGTTAGAGGTTTAGTTTTCTTCTCTTTTTGCTGGAGAGACATTGAGACGCTCAACATACTAGTGCCTGCTTTGATATGACATTTTCTTAAGTGCTGTTGGCACTTCCTTTTCCCTCATAAAGTAAATGGAAGTGGAGTCCATTACTTAGTTTAAGCAAGTCAATCAAAATGTTAAGTGAATCAATGAATGTGAAAGACGCCAGCTTTGTTTCAAACTGTTTTCTGGAAACTGTGTGTCACTAATGTTGAATGCAAGACTGTCAGTTTTTCCTTAACTGTACGAAATATTGTTTCTGTCATTGCAATTGTGTTGTTTATCAAATGGTAGCTTTGCCTAGTGGAAAGAACTACCATTTCCTACCATTTCCCAGAAAGCTGCTCCTGAGGTCTGGGAGATATGTTGGAACAATATGGCAACAGGGAGAGGGGAAGTCAGCGAAAATTGGGTGATCCTCCTTATCTGAGCAGATGCACTTTCTGTTAGCATAACGGGAATGGTGGCAAAAGTGAGGGGTTTTGTGTGTGCGTGGTAAAGATGGGGTCCGCAACATAAATGGTATTGTTCTCTTCACAACAGCTAATGAAAATGCTGGCAAAATGAGGTTACTTTGAGGGGATGAAGTGGGGTCCGCAGCCGCTCTGTAGTTTTGAATAAGGTGAAGAAGTATCCTGGAAATATAGGGGGAGGGAATGAGTATATGGGAGGAAGTACTCTGAATGGTAAAGACACACCTCTTTCCCCTGGCTTTTGACACTTGAGGTGTTTCTCTTTAGGACCCACCTTTTGTAATTTTAAACTGTTTTATATTGGGGTGGGGTTTTTTAAAGTGCTTTAATTGTTGCAACCTGCCCTGAGACCATGGAGAGAATGACAAGTAATAAATTGTAGCAGCAGTAGTAGTACTCATAATTTTTATGTATCTACATGGAATATGCAGCCAGTTGGGTGGTAGTAGTAGTAGTAGTAAAAATAAAAACAAATTATTATTTATACCCCACCCATCTGACTGGGTTTCCCCAGCCACTCTGGGTGGCTCCCAACAGAATATTAAAAACACAACAAAACAACAAACATTAAAAACTTCCCTAAACAGGACTGCCTTCAGATGTCTTCTAAAAGCCAGATACTTGTTTATTTCCTTGACATCTGATGGGAGGGCATTCCACAGGGTGGGCACCACTACTGAAAAGGCCATCTGCCTGGTTCCCTGTAACCCCAGGGTCAGCAAACGTTTTCAGCAGAGGGCTGGTCCACTGTCCCACAGACCTGGTGGCAGACCGGACTATATTTTGAAAAAATAATAATGAACAAATTCCTATGCCCCACAAATAACCCAGAGATGCATTTTAAATAGAAGGACACATTCTACTCATGTAAAAACAAGCTGATTCCCTGACCGTCTGTGGGCCAGATTTAGAAGGAGATTGGGCTGGATCCAGCTCTCGGGCCTTAGTTTGCCTACCCATGCTGTAACCTCACTTCTCACAGTGAGGGAACTGCCAGAAGGCCCTCAGAGCTGGACTTCAGTGTCTGGGCTGAACTGTGGGGGTGGAGATGTTCTTTCAGGTATACTGGGCCAAGGTCGTTTAGGGCTTTATAGGTCAGCAACACTTTGAATTGTGCTTGAAAACATACCAGCAGATGCATTACTTTGATAGAGGGTCCACCAGACATGATTCTACTCACCTTTCCACAAACGGCTGGTATTTGTCTGAACACCCTTGATATGTCAGTGATTGTGGATGTGTGCACAGGAGTCTGATCACACAGACTAGTCCTACTTCTATGTGCTGTGCATTTATCAGATCTGATTTGATACAAACAGCATATTGAGGAACTTGAAAGGTTTTGTGTGCAAATACAATACCCACAGGGACGTGGGTGGTGCTGTGGGTTAAACCACAGAGACTAGGACTTGCCGATCAGAAGGTTGGCAGTTCAAATCCTCGTGATGGGGTGAGCTCCAATTGCTCGGTCCCTGTTCCTGCCAACCTAGTAGTTTGAAAGCGTGTCAAAGTGCAAGTAGAAAAATAGGTACCACTCCAGCAGGAAGGTAAATGGCGTTTCCGTGCGCTGCTCTGGTTCTCCAGAAGTGGCTTAGTCATGCTGGCCACGACCCAGAAGCTGTACTCTGGCTCCCTCGGCCAATAAAGAGAGATGAACACCGCAACCCCAGAGTCAGTCACGACTGGACCTAATGGTCAGGGGTCCCTTTAACTTTACCTTTACAATACCTACATGAATGCAGTGGTACACTCAGGTGATGAAAGTTCTGAAAAGAGTTTGCATTCATACAATTGTACACATGTGCAGATCTCGCCAATGCAAGGAGATTGGGATTCAGCAGGCAGAATCCTGACCCACACAATACATGCATTCCTTGTACACAACATGCAAGTCTTATTGCCAGAAAAAACACAACCTTCCAGCCCCACCCAATAATCTTTCATAGTAGACAATACCACAAAGCATTTTATTGCTTTGGGATAAATATGATTTATTCATTATCCATATATATCTTGTAGAATCAGCCTAGAATCCATATTTCTGTCTAGACTGTCTCATCATTCCCATTTGTTACAAAGCGGGTGGGGTGGGGGGGAATTGTGTCTCCACAGCATGTCTATCCCGCTTTTAGGCAAGGGAAGATAAAATGAATTAATTGTAAGCAACAATGACCTTTCCTGAAAATAGTCTGCAATTTTGGTTGACTGCTGTTATTGTTACTTACCATTTATGTTCCTTTTGCTTTTCAAAGGGGCTGATGTCACGTATCTCAGACCAATTTAGTGCACAAGACAACACAAAACACTACAGTCTTCAGCATCAGTCATTTTCTTTTAAATTCATTAAGCTGTTAAGGCATCCTTTCCCAACCTGCTGCCCTCCATATGGTTTTGAGTACAACTCTCATCAGCCCTAGCCAACATAGAGGAAGTCTACTCTATAGGAATGACAGTGATGTGTTGATTCTGATGCTGCTTAGCATTTATGTCAAACTGAAACTATGTCAAACTACATTGGCTCCCAGTACGTTTCCGAGCACAAAAAGTGTTGGTGATGACCTTTAAAGCCCTAAACGGCCTTGGTCCAGTATACCCGAAGGAGCGTCTCCACCCCAGTCATTCAGCCCAGACACTGAGGTCCAACGCCGAGGGCCTTCTGGCGGTTCCCTCACTGTGAGAAGCCAAGTTACAGGGAACCAGGCAGAGGGCCTTCTCAGTAGTGGCACCCGCCCTGTGGAATGCCCTCCCACCAGATGTCAAAGAGAACAACTACTACCAGACTTTTAGAGGACATCTGAAGGCAGCCCTGTTTAGGGAAGCTTTTAATGTTTGATTGATTACTGTATTGTAATATTTAGTTGTTAGCCGCCCAGAGTGGCTGAGGAAGCCCAGCCATATGGGTGGGGTATAAATAAATTATTATTATTATTATTATTATTATTATTATTATTATTATTAAATCATATCTTATTTTTATTATGTATTTTATGTTTTTTTTAGATTGTGATTTTATGCTGTGAATCACCCTGAGACCTAGGGGTATAGGGCAGTATACAAATTTAATTAAACAACAGCTCCTAAGATAGAACAATTCCTTTCAATCAGCAAGGTGGATAAAAGTCAAGAATTACTGTGGATATCACTCGTGTCTTAGTTCCTTCTGATCATGTATATGTGGGAGGTAATATTTTATTGAGTTTCTTTGCTCTAGAGAGGAAAGGAAAGGGGCAAGCAGATTCCACCCCCCATTGCTGTAAAAATTCTGGTGAATATTTCACATTCAGCAGAAGTGTGCAAAATAACACATCACCACTGTCCTGGGGAATCAGCTCAGAACTCTGGTTCTCAAACCACCCACGTAAAAACTGTCATAAAAGCTAGAAATTATAAATTTACAAATGAGGAATAGCAAACAGAATTATGCTGGAATTAAATGTGAGAAGAAAAATAAAATAAATCAGCAGAGCCTATATATCTTGTAAATCCTTGCGTTTCCCTCTAATAATAGCTCTTATAATCAGACAGAATAGTAATTATTTTCATTTCATTATTTTCATTCATGGGAATGCATATGAAAGTTACTCAAAGGGAGGTACTGAGTTGGACCATTGGTTTGTTTTGGTCAGTGTTAGAGCTACCTATTGCAACAGCCTTCCAAGACCTTAGGAAGATCTATTTCAAACCTGCCTACTAATAGCCTAGGGATGTGGGTGGCGCTGTGGTCTAAACCACAGAGCCTAGGGCTTGCCGATCAGAAGGTCGCAGTTCAAATCCCCACAACGGGGTGAGCTCCCGTTGCTCGGTGCCTGCTCCTGCCAACCTAGGAGTTTGAAAGCATGTCAAAGTGCAAGTAGATAAATAGGTACCGCTCCGGTGGGAAGGTAAATGGCATTTCCGTGTGCTGCTCTGGTTCACCAGAAGTGGCTTAGTCCTGCTGGCCACATGACCTGGAAGCTGTACACTGGCTCCCTCGGCCAATAAAGCGAGATGAGCGCCGCAACCTCAGAGTTGGCCATGACTGGACCCAATGGCCAGGGGTCCCTTTACCTTTTACTAATAGCCTGCTGACTAATGTAGGAGTGCCATGACCATCGCCCCTCTTGTGTTTGGGTTGACAACAATGGAGTGATCTTCAACAGGAAGGTACATTTGGCTCTGAGATTGCTATCTCAAGGTCCCTGTCAGAAGGCTTACAGAGATAATACAGGCAAAAAGCTTTGCAAGTACTATGTAAATATTAAAGATTATTTATGTATTACTAAGGAGAAGCAGCAGATGTATGACTTGGTGAAGTGTATTGCTTAGGAAATTGACTTATATTAACATGTATGATGTATTGCAGATTATACTGAGGCTAATGAACAATTCAAGAAAAGCTGTAGGTCAGTCATTCAAATTGGATTTTCTAGTTCTCAGCTGGCTTTGGGTAGTTCCTAAAATGAAATCGAAAAGGCAATCAAGTCTCTTCCTTTCCTGGCTTAGCCAGAATTGTGAACAGGATGATGACTGGAGCAGCTGTGCTTTCCTTATATTCCTTCTGTCATTGAAAGCAGTCTTATGCCTAATTTCAGAAAGTACTTTGTAGGTTTGGGCCATGAGTTGGACAATGAACACCATTACTCAGGGGTTAAAATGTAATATAGGGATGGACGATATCTGTCCATTTTAGTTTCTCACAGTTCCTCATTTTTGCCAATCTTAAATTCAGCTCTCCACATTTCCATAGCACGTTGCACAATAAGAAAGAAAACACCCCATTGCAAATTTGTGAATGTCTCCTAATAAAAAATATTTGTGCATGTAGATTTGACTAATATGCATTTTTGCAAGCAACTTCCCTTAATATAATGCAAGTTTGTATGTTATTTTAAATATAATTTTTAGATGTACACTTTCACCTAATATGTGCATTTATACACATCGAGGAAAAGGGCACTGAAAAAAATGAAGAAGTGCAATTGTCAAAGGAAAGCTGGGCTTCAGTTTGCACATTAATTTAAGAAGTAAGAATTGTGTAGTTTCTCATTAAAATAGAAATAAAATTTGTCTTCCATCTCTAGCTGTTTTCCATCTTAAAATCACCATAGTAATCTTATACAGAGTTGTCAAGCATTTGGGTATTTCACATCACTTACAATATATAATAAAGCAAAAATGGTTATAACTGAGGGCCATTCCCCAAAGGCTTACAGCAGCCAAGTCAAGCAAAATATAAAGCAGAGGTAAGGAACTCCACAAACTCCTGCATTGTCTCTAGGTCAATGGATGCAACTCATTCCAAGGTGGTGGTCCATCAATGTATCAATAAATCTATTGTGCAAGTCATTCTGGGACTTGAAAATCAAAAGGTTGTCAGGTACCTGGCAGATCACTGTACACAGATGAACTGCATTTGGCTTGGGAAGCTCTCAGCTTCTGTAATCTTGCATTAAGAAAAGAAAATTGTCATATCCCCCAAGCTTTCACCACAGATTTTGTTCAACTTTCACTGGTCAAGAAAATGGTAGTACCAAAATGAAAACGCAGGCATTGAGCCCCACAAGTTGAAATGCAGGATTATAAATGGGACAGTAGATTTCATCCTAGAGAAACACTAAACAGATACAAAGCACAAAGTGTTCCAGACAAAAGAACCAGTGCCATGTTCCGCAGAAGGGCACATTGACATAAATTCTTTGTCCTAGTGGCAAGAAAGCAATTTGTGTGAAATCTGCTCGGATACAAACACATACACGATGCACCTATTATGAGTGCAATGCATAAACAATGTATCGGTCAGAGAAGACAAGCTGGACTTACTTTTAAAAAATAAATGCCAAATGTGCCCTCATATACCGTATGTGGCAGAAAATGCACAGTAAAGCATTGACCGTAGCATATCAGAAATGATCATTAGGAAACCAATTATGTCTTTGTTTATTTGGCCAAAAAATAATAAAAAATGTTGCCAGCACAAAATCCTGGGTGAGATTTGACTCAATTTAAGTGTTGTTGTATGTAGACCAGGCTTCCTCAACCTCGGCCCTCCAAATGTTTTGAGACTACAATTCCCATCATCCCTGACCACTGGTCCTGCTAGCTAGGGATCATGGGAGTTGTAGGCTAAAAACATCTGGAGGGCCAAGGTTGAGGAAGCCTGCTGTAGACCTTCCAAGTGGAGTAAATGTAATCATATTCTCTTCAGAAAGTTTATTGTACTAGCCAAAGGCCAGGACAATTTCATAAGCAGTTAAAATGGCATAATAGTTTTGCAAGGTTGTTTGGCTTACTATTAATTTAGTCTTCTTGGGAGTTTGATGGTGACTTCAAGGCCAAGATGAATTGCAAGCTCAATGTCCATTACAGAAATTGAGACTCCTCACTAGTATTGAAAGGTTTTCTTATAGCAAAGGCTAAAGCAAAGTGTCACAGAGCATTCTGGTCAGCAGATCACCCACAGTTCAAAGTTGGGGCTAACTCTTTATTAGCAAAAACACAATCTCCACAGACTTGGCTGAGTTTGAGGCCTAATGAGCACAGCAGCTCATTCCCTCCAGGAAAGTCCCTGCCTCCCCACAGCTGTTTAAGTCCTCTCTGATCCAGGGCTTTTCCCAAGCAACCAGAGACTGTGCCTGTATGCACTGTCACTGCTCTACCTGTTTCAGCCCTCTTCTGGTTCTGGGAGATGGAGTGGAGCTTGTCACAGTAGGAGGGCCTCCCTCGTCCCACTTGCCTGCTTCAGCTACTGCATCTGATTCTGCGGTTCTCTCTGCCACTGACTCTCCCAGCTCACTAAGCCCTTCTAACTCTTCAACTTCTGACACTGACTCTTCCCAGTTTTCTCTGTCTTCTTCCTCAGGTTGAAAGAAGAACATAGAAACGACAGAAACAGAGAGATTAGGCCCCAAGTGTTTGTGACGGGTATCTAGCTCTTTCTTATTGGCCAGGAGAAGTATAAGACACAGTTTCTGTGGAACTAACAGATCTGATGAAGAGCTTAGATTTTTATGGGTGGTGGAAGGTGGGCTGGTGAACATCCTGGAGCCTCTTTGATTGTCAATTATGGGTCTTTGACACAGGACTAGGTGAAACATACAGGCATCTAGACTGGTCCCTCACTCTTGTCTGCCTCTTCTCTTGTCAATTTGGTACCTAAATTCTGGGCCTTGGAGCTGTCACTTTAGCACAGCACACTAGCAAAGCAATATTGTAGAGGGGAGAGGAGGTGGATATCTGTTTTAGAGCAACAAATTGTGATGAGATTTTTAAATAAGAATTCAATTGCATTTGGCACCTACGGTGAAGGGCAGGTCAGCATAGGAAATGTAAGCCACTATAAAAGGAAGATTGAAAGAGTCCAACGCAGCATGCAAAATAGACACCTGGTGAGGAACACAACCAAAACAACGTGATCAAAGAACAAGTCAAAATGATTGATAGTTTGAATAATTACACTAATATAAAGGGAACAAGTTGGAAGGACTTGAGGAGAGGTGACCCTGAAAGCTGGACGAGATGAAACTTCCCAAGGACAGGACAACGTAGGGGAAAGATTAAAGCAACTTCTTGTCAAAGTTAAGTGGTGTTGAGTCCAATTGATTCTCATCAAAGTCTAATTTTTTTGTGTTGAAACCAGTGGGACTTCAGAGTGCTTAGCTTGGATTACGTTGCCCCACAGTGTGCGAGAGAGATTGTGTGAGCACAGATTTAGAGGATATAACATCAGGGCTTTTTCCAGCTGGAACTCACAGGAACTCAGTTCCAGCACCTCTCCAGGTGGGCACCTTTGCGGTTATAAGAGAACAAGGGAGGCATTCATGGTGAGTACCTATTTTTCAACAGTACTGGAAAACATTAATGCTAATTTGCTGGTTAGCTATCTCAGCAATGCAATCCCATACATGTCTGTTCTAGAGTAAATCCCATTGCAATCACTGAGATTTATGTTCTAGGTAAGTATGAACAGTAAACCATGAATCACTTGGGAGATCAGACAAGGCTGCTTTTCTTTGTAAATGCAAGAGTTCCCGTAGATATTTGTAAAGCTTTAGTTTACTCACCTCCCATCAAATTACAGACATCAAAGAGGGTCCTGCTTTGAGTGATAATGCAGTCTATTGTTAGCCTGAGTAGCAGAAGGAGAAACCCCACATTGGCCCTAAGAGATCTGTTACACCTATGCAGTTCCATGTGAATTTTTCAAACTAGTCTCCATCTTTCCTCCCATATATCTTACTATATAGTATTTTTGTAACAAGAAAGTCATCACACTGCAGTATGCATGCCCACCACTAGGAGCAGCATGACAACAGTGAGCAGAGGGAGTGAAGCAAGCAAGGCAGTGGCAGAAGCGACCAAGCTGGAAGACAAGCGGGCAGGCAGATAGATGGCCTAGGTGGGCCTTCCCATGCATGCACAACAGAGCGAGAGAAGCCCAGGACCTTAGCAAGTGGGCATCCTGCCTGTGTGAGTGAGCAACCATGCCTGGTGGAGAAAGCAGGCAGCTGGGCAAGTGGCAGAGGGAGGTCTACATTCACTCCCTATCATTGTGGGCAAGCAAGGTGGGCGTAGTGGCAAGGTGGGGGTAAGGGGTTAAAGGAGCTCTGAGGGATGGGGATGAAGAAGCTGTGAAGTGGCTGGAGAAGTTGTAAGGGGGTGGGGGTTGTGTGAGGTATAAAGGGAGGGATTGGCAAGGGGGTGGGACATTTGCTGGGGATAATACTACTACTAATAATAATACTTGTATTATATTATTATACAGGGCTGCCTTCAAAGGTGCTGGTTTTGACCTTTAACGCCCTTTGTGGCCTAGGACCCTCGTACCTATGGGACCACCTCTCCCGATATGCCCCACGGAGAGCCTCAAGGTCCATAAATAGCAACACTCTAGTGCAGTGTTTCCCAACTGGTGTTCCGCGGCACACTAGTGTGCCGCGAGACGTTGCCTGGTGTGCCGTGGGAGGGAGGCGGGCGAGTCGGGCGGCGAGAGGCGGGGCGGCGGCGGCGAGGATCCGCGTCGAGCCGGGGGCGGCTCCGCGGTGGTGGTGCCGAGGTTTCTCTCTCCATTCTCCCCTCACACACACACACAGGAAATAACACAGGATCAGCTGACAGGACCCGGCCAATGGGGCGGCGGCGGGGCAGCGCGCGCAAAAGGGAGGAGCGCGAGACAGCGGACGAGGAGGAGGCCGGCATGTCCGGGCAGCAGCAGCAACAACAGCAGCAGCAACTCCCGGCGACGGCTCCTCAAGCCCCGGGCAACCCTACTCCAACACCGGCCTCGGCCGCCCTCCTGCTCCACCCGCCGCCGCCGGCCACCTCGGCCCCGCCACCGCCCCCTCCTCCGCCCGCTATCGCCGCCACCACCACAACAGCCGCCGCCGCCTCAGCTGCCGCCGTCCCTCAGTCCCTCGCTTTGCTGCCTCCTCCCCCCCACCCCCAAAGCTTGGAGGTTCCCCGGCAAGGGGGAGGGAAAAAATTGAAACTTACACTTTCGTGCGTCCCTCCCGGCGTGACGCTGCGCGCTGACGTCACGGGGCTGTAATGGTGGTGTGCCTCGAGATTTTTTTTCATCAAACAGGTGTGCCTTTGCCCAAAAAAGGTTGGGAAACACTGCTCTAGTGGTCCTGGGCCCTAAGGAAGTTAGATTAGCTTCAACCAGAGCCAGGGCCTTTTCAACACTGGCTCCAGCCTGGTGGAACGCTCTGCCTCATGAGACTAGGGCCCTGCAGGATCTGATTTCTTTCCGCAGTGCCTGTAAGACAGAGTTGTTCTGCCTTGCCTTTGGCTTAGAGCATATTTGATTCCCTCCCTCTCTTTCTTTTTTTCTTTTTCCTTTCTCCTCCTGATGAGGCTGCATTTTAATATTTTGATGTTTCAATATTTTAATTGTTGTATTTTAATCTTGTTTTTAAGTTGTATTCATTCAACTTGTTTTTATTGTTGCTTGTTAGCCGCCCTGAGCCTGGCCTTGGCTGGGGTGGGCGGGGTATAAATAAAAATTATTATTATTATTATTATTATTATTATTATTATTATTAGTCTTCTAAAGGTTGTATAGTTACTTATCTCCTTGGCCCCAGGGGTAGTCAGGGTTGACAAGCAATGTTAGCAAGTGTGGCAATCCCTAGTTCTTTCTTTCTTTCTTTCTTTCTTTCTTTCTTTCTTTCTTTCTTTCTTTCTCTTTGGCTACTATTTACAGGGTGGTGGTGGTGGTGGTTGTCATTACCACATAGATTCCATGTGCTTGTTCCTCCGATTGGATGTATTTTTTCATTGGTGTGAAATTTTATTAAGATTTCATATGTTCAAGATTAGCCATTCTGAAGACGGTTGTTCTTCCAAACTACATGGGCAAAACTGAACGGATGAATTAATGCAAGAGCTAACTTGGCTGTTAAATTTTGGCCAATTTGAACTGGTGTGAAATCTGAGGATTATTTTTTAATTAATTTAAATAACTTTGTGGTTCTGAGCCTTTTAAAAAAATAATTAGTTCTGATAATTATAGTGGAGAATGGAAGCAAATATTTTAAGGATGAGCTTATCTTTTAAGAGAGGCTACACACCACCTGAAGTCAAGTGCCTCTAAATCCCAATATTTTAATGGGACTAAAGTTGCTTAGCTTTGCCTAGATCATGCCCGCGGAGTGGTCGTTTTGGTTTGCTATAGCATTTTAAGCTATATTTTCTTCAGTATCTCAGGCACTCAAGTCCAAAATTTACTCTCAATGTGGTTAAAAGTCGGATGATTAATGAACTGCAATTTCATTTCATTGATTGACAACTCTAAGCAAAACGCTAATGATGCAAACAATTTGAGTCTACCTGGCTTTTTGCATTGGATATATTAGAACAAGATTGTTGTAATAATCCTGGCTGAAAATATATGAACATTTCTAGCCCTGGCAAATAAATAATACGATAAGCCACTTTGGAGAGCAAACAAGGCTACTTTTCTTCATAAATGCCAGGTGTTCTTGGAGAGATTAATTAGATGTTTTTATGTTGTCCATTTAAGTTTCATCTCCAGACAATTGTGTTTTATCTCACAAAAGAGCTGGAATTATAGAGCTCTCAAGCAAGGTCTCATTGATGAAAATTGTTTGCAAAAACAATGCCCTCCATCACATTCTCTTTAGTTTAGCCACATGGTGCCTCCCCTTTATAATCCTTTATGAGATCAAACAAGTTAGGACAGAAGAATCAGTCTGTTTCCAGTAACTTTCCATCACATTTGTGTTTGTTTGCCCCTAACTCTCTACCTTTGCATTAATTAGAAACAGAAAATAAATAAAGTTTAAAAATCCACATTTAAACTTGCTATTAAATCCATATTTAAGTACGGTATGTATTTTCAACATGTTCCCCCCCAAAAAAAACCTGTATTAGAAAAATATATTTTATTGAGCTGGGATTTATGTTGAATCACCTAGGAAGCACTTAAGCAAGTGGATAACTAATTTCAAACGTGGATAAAGTCAGTTTGCATGAGTATTCACTGTAAGGCCTGGTCGGAGAGCAGTGAGCTGAAATAAGGCAGGAGCCAGGAACTGGGAGTCAGGACAAAGGAACAATCAAGATCAGACCAGAAGCAATTTATTCAGAGCTCAGGTAGACCTTGTTGCTCAATAAAGGCTTGGCAGGCAAAGGTAGCCCTTTAAACATGTTCCTGCTTGTTGTTGTTTAGTCGTTTAGTCGTGTCCGACTCTTTGTGACCCCATGGACCAGAGCATGCAAGGCACTCCTGTCTTCCTGCTTAGAAGAACCCAATAACCAACCTATGTGGGTGGAGTCAGTCTGCTCACATTTGCTTCTGTCTCCACCCACCACTGGCAAATGACTTTCAGAGGTTGCCCAGAATAGAATGTGGCCTTTGGGCTGAAAAAGATTTCCCATCTCTGATGTATAGTCTGTTTTAGATGCAGTGCTTCCCCCCCAAAAAAAATAAAATACAAATGTTTAGGGGTACTCTCATTTTGACTCAAGAAAACCACCATTTTATAGTTCAAATTGGGAAAAATAAATGCAGTGAATGGACAAAAGTACAAAGATTCACAAAATGTTTAGGGGTATACATACCCCTGCGTACCCCCAGAAAAAGCACTGTTTAGATGTATTGGTAGCTTCCCTTCTCTGGGTCTGTGAGTCTAATACGAAGAATCAGATGCAGAGCAAATGAGAGTATCCATACAATTGCCCATGGTTTTGAAATAGTCCAGATAGTGAGAACAAGTTATTCTTGCTTACCCCTAGAGGAATAAGGAAAAGCACATTATCTGTGGAAGAGAGACTGTTGCCAACATATATTTACTTATTCAAAGAAGAGGAAGATTATGTCCTCCTGATAAGAGAGCAAACAACATTGATCTGAGAATAAATTTTAATGTGAAAGCTGTTCAGAGGTGTCATGAAAATATTTTCATGCCCATGAAACTTTGCACATTTCTCAGATAATGTGCTCTGAGTGAATGTTTCCCCCCCCCCCTCTCCAGACAAAATTTAGAAAGTGACCAAGTTTTCTGTATGGCTGGAGCAGCAGACACAAGCTATCAGACCAGAGCAAATCAAGCTCTGAATTCCTTTTGGAGAATTACAAGAGTCTCACCCAGATTTATCTTTTCAAACATGAACCATTAAATTTTTCACCCAAACAGCTTCTGCACTTAATAGAATTAATGGAAAATAGTTGAAATATGCTGTATCTTTGGGACCGAAATCCCATTTCACACCTAATAAACTTACCCCTTCATACAAGTTACTTTCCTTCAGCAGAAAACTGCTAAAATGATATTTCTGTAATAGAGCCACATTATTACGGAGTAGGATGGCTTATGCCTGTTATTGCAAAGCTCACTGAAATGACCTGAACATTAAACCGGTCAGTTTTCTTTTCAGCTGGAGCATCCCAACAAAAATAAGTCTTCGTGACATGCACCAATATATAAATATAGGGTCTCAAGAGTAGTCACTTAGGCAGGATCAGTATAATTAAAGGGAGGAGGGGAATCAAAGGACTGTTGGAGCGAGAACATTGCAAAAATGGAATCCATTAACAAATCTGACTGCATTTACCAGGAGACAGAGCATCAGAACTTAACAGTTTCCTTGCTGGATCAGACTGAGATCTGTCTACTAGTCTAGCATTCTGTTTCCAGCTGCTGCCAGCAGTCCTCTGCTTAAAATCAGGAAATCCTCTATTTTTACTTTTCGGCATATGATAGCTGTAGGTATGCTGAAGAGGAGAGTGGGAAGAAGACTACTAGACATAAAACAGATTTTAATCGGGCTACATTGTTTATTGATGGGGCTGGCAAAAGAACTGGGTCAGTGGAATTAGCCAAAGCAATTTGCCATAAAACCAGTGTGGTATAAATGAACATATTGCCACATAGTAATAAGACATCCACATGCCAGGCTCCATACTAAGATACCTTGACAGCTGCCCAAAATGGAGACCCCCGTGGGTTTTACCAGATTACAATTTAAGAATACTTTTCGGAATGAAATACAGAAAGTTATAGTTAAGAACTCCACACCTGGGTCTTGGGTTGGGAATCTAAAACACCTTTACAGCTGGGGTAAATCCATTTGGGATCCTGTCTGACACCTCAAGCTGTAACTGTATTTATGACACATTGGGAATTCACCAACCTTACCCTTACGCCCAACTCTCCTCCTCACTACGCTCAGGCCCAAAGGATGCTACGAAAAAAATGGGTTCATCTAAAAAAAATGTAGCTAGCACCCACTCTTTAAAAATTAAACACAAAACTAATCTCTTACAAAGCAAAAGAAGAGGTAAATGGAGAGACCTGTCACAGAGCTGAACAACAGGCCAATTGGTGTGAGATAAGAATTCACTTCCAGCTCTACAAAGGAAGCAACCGCTCAGGTTTTAAAGCGAGAAAGGAAGGCCAATGCAGTAAGAGCATGCACTGGTTCAAATGCTTCAGGAACCCAGCCTCACAGCACCTGATTGGCAGAGGTGTTGGAAAACCTACAGCTCAGCCGATCAAAGTAAATGGCAACATTCAGAACAGATACTGAAAAAAACTGTTGCTTTCTCCTGGTGCATCTAATCTCCATAACCTCATCCCTCAACAACCCCCCAGTGGCGTAGTGTGGGGGGTGCAGGGGGGGCCGGCCGCACCGGGCGCAACATCTGGGGGTTAGGGGGTGCAAATCCATGGGTTAGGGGGCGCAAATTACTTGCCTTGCCCCGAGTGCTGACAACCCACGCTACACCACTGCAACCCCCTACCTGCCCACATGAGGTTGTGGTAATGCAGCTTTTGTGCCGATATACAGAAGTTCTGCCTAGCTGTCTTAGTTAGCCACAGATATTTTCAGAAGAAAAATAAAGCATTTCTTACACTATAGGCTTCCTTGCTAGATAAGTGTGCCCACCGTTGCACAATACAGTTGCCTTTTCCTGAGATGAATAAGAAATGTGGTTGGCTCATGATAAAATCATTCCCCATCACTTTCATTTTTAGTACTGTACTATTTGCACCATTGCATTAAGACAACAATAAGCAACAAACATAAAATAAATGGTGAGGACCCAGAGAGCAGGAATGGATAAGCAATAAGATAAAAGCACCAATAAAAGATTAAAGCCACCAAAACTCCACACATAAAGGTACTCCAGCTATCTAGATCAGAGTTTCCCAAACTTGGATCTCTAGCTGTTTTTGGACTACAAATCCCATCATCCCTAGCTAGCAGGACCAGTGGTCAGGGATGATGGGAATTGTAGTCCCAAAACAGCTGGAGACCCAAGTTTGAGAAACCCTGGTCTACATTAGTGTTCATATACTTGATGTCCTCCAGATGTTTTCAGCTATAAAGAACTGGCTGGGGACTATAGGAGTTGTAGTCCAAAACACCCAGGTTAGATTTAAACTGGCATGCTCCACAGGTGAAGGCAGTATGCTTCAGAACTTCAAGAGGGGAGAGTGTTGTCATACTCAGATCCTGCTTGGGGTCTTCTTACAGGCATCTGGTTGCGAGAACAGTGTGCTGGAGTCAGTGGGCCTGATCCAGTAGGCTCTTCTTATGTTCTTACAGTATATGCAGCAACTGAATTTTTGGGAGGAAAGTCAGGAGAGAAATTTAATGAATGAATGACTAAATAAGAGAAAAAGCTAACTGGGAAAATGAAAAGGAAAAGGAATCCACATTGTAATAATAATAATAATAATAATAATAATAATAATAATAATTTTATTTATACCCAGCCCTTCCCGGTTTAAAAACCAGGCTCAGGGCGGCTAACAGCAAATATGAAACATTGATTAAAATATGACTTAAAAACAGCATAAAATACAACATAAAATGCAGCATCAATATCAATAAAATACAGAAATTGAGGGGTCATTTTGGGAAGGGGAAAAAAAACCCCAGTCAGTAGACATCAGATGATCGCCAGGGCTAACTGGCCAAGTTGGTCCTACTAGGGCCAGCAAGGAGACCAAGGAAGAATTTAAATGTGGGGTCCCAGAAAGGGTTTCTTCATAGAAGAGGAAAGGGAATAGAGGATCAAGCTACAGTGGTACCTCGCAAGACGAACGCCTCGCAAGACGGAAAACCCGCTAGACGAAAGGGTTTTCCATTTTGGAGGCGCTTCGCAAGACGAATTTCCCTATGGGCTTGCTTCGCAAGACGACAGCCCATAGGGAAATATCCGGGACAGCGGGGAAGCACAGCGCGTCTTCCCCACTGTCCTCGGACCTCCTCCGAAGCCGGGCGGTGGGGCGGGAACGCCTCCTCCCGCCACCGCCGGGCTTCGGAACGCTGCTCCGAAGCCGGGCGGCGGGGCGGGAACACCTTCTGAAGGCGGGCGGGGGGCGAAAGTCTTTGTCCCCCCTGCCTGCCTTCCCAGGGGCTTTTAAATCGCCCCGGACAGCGGAGAAGTCCTCCGCTGTCCCGGGGCAATTTTAAAATGCCGCCCGCCAGCATTTTAAGATCGCCCGGACAGCAGAGAAGTCCTCCGCTGTCCCAGGGTTTTTTAAAATGCTGGGGGTGGGAAGAAAAGCCCTTGTCCCCCCCCCCAGCCTTCAGAAGAGGTCCGGGGACATTCTGTCCTTCTGGTCTGAAGGCGGTTTCCCTAGGAACGCATTAATTGATTTTCAATGCATTCCTATGGGAAACCGTGCATCGCAAGACGAAAAACTCGCAAGACGAAGAGACTTGCGGAACGAATTAATTTCATCTTGCGAGGCACCACTGTAATTCAAATTGAAGGCCAGGTGGAATAGCTCTGTCTTACAGGCCCTGGGAAGGAGATCAAATCCTGCAGGGCCCTAGTCTCATGGGACAGAGCATTCCACCACGTCAGAGCCATCACTGAAAAAACCCTGGCCCTGGTGGAGGATAGTCTGTCTTACTTAGGGCCCAGCTTTAATTGTTCTATGTACAGCATTCCAGTCTAGGGACACAATGAACAATTCAGCTGTGTAACTCTGACATGACTTTCTCTAACACCAGATTGGATAGCACATCACACAAGGATATTCTAATGCAACACTTCCAGTCAATAGGTTTCCTGTCCTTGGTACTTACCTAAAATTCTGTGTCCTGGCCCTTCAGCCATGCAGGAAGGCAAATTTAGGAAGACACCGTACGAGGAGAGGAAATGTCCATGTGCCTCTGGGCAACTGGAAACAACAGCACATGACTTATTTCACTGCCAATGCTATACAGATATATGAGCTAGGTTCATCTTGCCCAGGCTTCCTCAACCTCAGCCCTCCAGATGTTTTTGGCTACAACTCCCATGATCCACAGCTAGAAGGACCAGTGGTCAGGGATGATGGGAATTGTAGTCTCAAAACATCTGGAGGGCCGAGGTTGAGGAAGCCTGGTCTACAACAACACTTAAATTGAGTCAAATCTCACCCAGGATTTTGTGCTGGCAACATTTTTTTTAATTTTTTTTCCAAATAAACAATCCATTGCAAACCTTCCAGCGAAATTAGTTGTGATGAATCAGAGCATTGCAACAGCATCAGGTTATATGTCATAAACCAGGAATGTCCTATTCTCGTCCCACTTCAGGACCAAGCACACAGGGATTTAACAATGAGTTGTATCCTTTGGGACTACAGCAAGGGCCAAATTCACATACAGTGTGCACTGGCTTCCTACACATTTTAGAATCCCAATTTTCCAGGGCCCTAAAATGTGTGGGGGGGGAGCTGTCACGAGTACAGAAGGCTCTCCACTTCAGAAAGTCACCTTCCACAAGTTGAAGGGCAATGGGAATGGCGGTGAGGGAGAAGAGGAAGCATGCTCCCTACCATGCTTTAGTTAACTCTTAAATCTAACACCTGAAGAAGGCGTTCTAGACATAAAATAGACATTACCTTGCCATTGAAATGGCTTGTGGACTCTGAATGTTTACATTTTTTACAGTTTATATTTTTGATGACTTTGATGGTTGCATCCAGCAAATTCATTACAGTTTGCTGGGAAATTTTCCAAAGTTTAATGGTTACAGTTTTGCTTAGCTTGATAAATATGGTAAGCAGGAACATTATGGGGTTGAAAAATAGTTTCACCTTGCACAACGTCCCTCTTAGAATATATTAAACATGCCTTACAATACTTAAACTTAAAAAAAGAACAAAACAGATGAATACCTTTTCCCCATTTTCTTGGGACAAATAATAGTCCCCATTTTACACTTCTTACTGTAAAGTTCCCTACTTGAGTTGGAATAAGAAAGTCTATATTTATTACTATACAGACATCTTTCAGAAGGGGGGAAAATGTTCCTGAATTCACATTTATTTTGAGAGGGATGGATTGCAATAATATTTTTGAACTAACTCTAGAGTTATCTACAATGAGTCAAGTTCTTTTAAAAAAATGCAAAGAAAAAGAAAGGAAATACAACCAAAGAAAGAAAGAAAAAAGGAGGAGGAGGGAAAGGATTTCAGCTCTAATTAAAGTAAGTTGTCTTTCTTTAATAGTTTATGACAATTGATATCCAGGTCCACTTCAACAAATCTGCCCATCAAATTCATTGAGGTCCAGGTTAATTTCACGATTCAGATGCCCATCTAAATATAAATTACTTAAGTAGTATAAGTTACAGGTAGGTAGCTGTGTTGGTCTGCTGTAGTCGAAATAAAATAAAATAAAAAATTCCTTCCAGTAGCACCTTAGAGATCAACTAAGTTTGTTATTGGTATGAGCTTTCGTGTGCTTGCACATTTCTTCAGATACCCTGAAACAGAATTCACCAGACCCAGAGGGTGGGGTGGGGTATTACTCAGAAGGGTGGTGGGAATGGGTGATAGGTGTGCTAAACCTGTTGACAACTGTTAATGACTGCAATTGGCCTTACAGGAAAAAGCAAGGGGTGAGATGGCTAAAAATTGCTTTATCATGTATAATGAGATAAGAATCCAATGTCTCTATTCAGACCAGGTCTCTCCATGATTTTAAGTCTGGTAATAAGTTGCAATTCAGCAACTTCTCTTTCCAGTCTATTTCTGAAATTCTTTTGTAATAAGACCAGGTAGTATAAGTAGTATAAGGGCACCAACTCATGTCAAATGCTTCATCCCCACCAACTCTAGAGTATGATTGATCCTCTAGAGTTCAGCAGGTGATGTCACAAGATCTCCCACCTGGGAGATCTTGCCCATGAGGAACAATGACATGCATTTTTTTTGGGGGGGGGGGAGGGGAGGTGGTCATGTAGATTTGGAACAATCGCTGGATTGAGAAAATCAAAAGAATTACTGGCCAGTTGCCAATCTCTCATTGGGCAAGGCATTTGAGCAGGTGATTGTGGACCAAATCCAGGGGCACTTGCAGGAAATTTGTTTACCGGATTCATTTTGATTTGAGTTTAGGCCCGTTTTTGGTACAGAAATTGCTTTGTATGATGACCTCTGTCGAGAGGGGGGTGGGTGGGATGTGTACTTGTTAATTGTCCTCAACTTCTCAGTGGTTTTCAGTACCATCGACCATGGTGTCTTTCTGGAGAGGGCGTCCAAGTTAGGCGTGGGTGTCACTGCTTTACAGTGGTTCTACTTGGATAGCCATTTCCAGACGGTGATGCTACAGGACTTTGGTCCTGTAGAGCTTTCAGTTTCTGAATCCTTTAAAAATGCGCTCTCTCTCTCTCATCATCATCATCATCCAGAACTTGTTGGCATCTGTCTGTCTCAAGAGACAATGGAATGCCTTACAGTAAGAGCTGTTTGACAGTGGAACAGTCTCCCTTGGGAGGTTGTGGGCTCTCCTTCCTTGGAGGTTTTTAAGCAGAGGTTGGATGGCCATCCGCCATGGATGCTTCAGATGAGATTCCTACATTGCAGGGGGTTGGACTAGATGACTTCTGTAGTCCCTGCTACAATTCTATGATTCTATGACTCTGAGCAGCCAACGTGGCTCTTTCCAGTGGACTACAAATTCCATCATCTGTCACAACTTCAGGCCATGGTGGCTGTGACTGACAGGAGTCGTAATCCAAAACATCCTGTGGGAGGTGGGAGTCCTGAATTAGCTGTTCCTGCCCTCAGAATCTCAGTGTAGTCAAAGACTGCCATAGCACTGGGAAAGCCACTTCCGACATAAGGAGGAGGTGGTGGTGCAGGCTCACCAGGGGAATCCTCGGGCCGCGTCAGCCCAGAGCCAGCCAATCAGCTGGTTCTGGGGGCAAGGCCTGGGTCGTTTAAGGCCGGCGCGGCCCCGGGATCTCCCTTATTCATCCCAGATCCAGATTCAGTCTAGACTGGTTGAAACCAATTCAGACCAATTGAAACCGGTTCAGACTGGTTGGAACCAGTTGAAGCTGGTTGGAACCAGTCAAGACGAGTTGTAACCGGTCCAAGCTTGTTGGAACCGGTCTTCTAGACCGGTTGGAACCGGATCAGACGGGTTTGAAATGGTTGAAGCCAGTTAAAACCGGTCCAGACCGGTTTGAACCAGTCCAAGCCGGTTTGATCCGGTCCCAGCAGGTTGGAACCAGTTGAAGCAGGTTTGAAGTGGTCCAAACTAGTTGGAACTGGTCTAGACCAGTTGGAAGAAGTTCAGACAAGTTTGAACCGGTCCAAGCAGGTTGGAACCGGTCTAGAGTGGTTGGAACCAGTCCAACCTGGTTGGAACCGTTCCAGACCGGTTTGAACCGGTTGAAGCCAGTTTGAACTGGTCCAAGCAGGTTTGAAGCGGTCTAGACCAGTTGAAACCAGTTCAGACCGGTTTGAACCAGTTGAAGCCAATTGGAACCAGTCCAGACCAGTTTGAACCAGTCCAAGCCGGTTTGAACCGGTTTGATTCAGTTGAAACTGGTTGTAGCTGGTTGGAACCGGTTTAGACCAGTTGGAACCGGTCCAAGCTGGTTGGAACCGGTCCAGACCGGTTTGAACCAGTTGAAGCCAGTTGGAACTAGTCTAGACCGGTTGGAACCGGTCCAAGCTGGTCGGAACCAGTCCAAGCCGGTTGGAATCGGTCCAGACCGGTTTGAACCGGTTGAAGCCAGTTTGAACCGGTCCAAGCAGGTTGGAAGAGGTCTAGACCAGTTGGAACCAGTTCAGACCGCTTGGAACCGGTTGAAGCCAGTTTGAACCGGTCCAAACCAGTTGGAACTGGTCTAGACCAGTTGGAACCAGTTCAGACCGGTTTGAAACGGTCCAATCAGGAGAGTGGTTGGAACCAGTCCAAGCTGGTTGGAACCGATCTAGACCAGTGGGAACTGGTTCAGACCAGTTGGAACCAGTTCAGACCGCTTGGAACCGGTTGAAGCTAGTTTGAACCGGTCCAAACTAGTTGGAACTGGTCTATACCAGTTGGAACCAGTTCAGACCGGTTTGAACCAGTCCAAGCTGGTTTGAAGTGGTTTGATCCAGTTGGAACCGGTTGTACCTGGTTTGAACCGGTTTAGACCAGTTGGAACCGGTCGCAGCTGGTTGGACCAATTCAGACCGGTTTGAACCAGTTGAAGCCAGTTGGAACCGGTCTAGACCGGTTGGAACCGGTCCAAGCTGGTTGGAACCAGTCCAAGCCGGTTTGAACCGGTCCAAGCTGGTTGGAAGCAGTCCAAGCCGGTTTGAACCGGTCCAAACTAGTTGGAACTGGTCTAGACCGGTTGAAACTGGTTCAGACCAGTTGGAACCGGTTGAAGCAGCTTGGAACCGGTCTGGACCAGTTGAAACTGGTTCAGACCACTTGGAACCGGTTCAGACCACTTGGAACTGGTTGAAGCCGGTTGAACCGGTCCAAACTGGTCTAGACCAGTTTGAACCAGTTCAGACCGGTTTGAAGCGGTCCAAGCAGGTTGGAACTGGTCTAGAGTGGTTGGAACTGGGTGAAGCAGGTTGGAACCGGTGTAGACCAGTTGGAACTGGTTCAGACCGCTTGGAACTGGTTGAAGCCAGTTTGAACCGGGCCAAACTAGTTGGAACTGGTCTAGACCAGTTGGAACCAGTTCAGACCGGTTTGAACCAGTTGAAGCCAGTTGGAACTGGTCCAGACCGGTTTGAACCAGTTCAAGCTGGTTTGAACTGGTTTGATCCAGTTGGAACCGGTTGTAGCTGGTTTGAACCGGTTTAGACCAGTTGGAACCAGTCGCAGCTGGTTGGAACCAATTCAGACCGGTTTGAACCAGTTGAAGCCAGTTGGAACCGGTCTAGACCGGTTGGAACCGGTCCAAGCTGGTCGGAACCAGTCCAAGCCGGTTTGAACCGGTCCAAGCTGGTTGGAAGCAGTCCAAGCCGGTTTGAACCGGTCCAAACTAGTTGGAACTGGTCTAGACCGGTTGAAACTGGTTCAGACCAGTTGGAACCGGTTGAAGCAGCTTGGAACCGGTCTGGACCAGTTGAAACTGGTTCAGACCACTTGGAACCGGTTCAGACCACTTGGAACTGGTTGAAGCCGGTTGAACCGGTCCAAACTGGTCTAGACCAGTTTGAACCAGTTCAGACCGGTTTGAAGCGGTCCAAGCAGATTGGAACTGGTCTAGAGTGGTTGGAACTGGGTGAAGCAGGTTGGAACCGGTCTAGACCAGTTGGAACTGGTTCAGACCGCTTGGAACTGGTTGAAGCCAGTTTGAACCGGGCCAAACTAGTTGGAACTGGTCTAGACCAGTTGGAACCAGTTCAGACCGGTTTGAACCAGTCCAAGCCAGTTTGAACCGGTCCAAGCTGGTTGGAACCAGTCCAAGCCGGTTTGAACCGGTCCAAACTAGTTGAAACTGGTTCAGACCAGTTGAAACCAGTTGAAGCAGCTTGGAACCAGTCTAGACCAGTTGAAACAGGTTCAGACCACTTTGAACCGGTTCAGACCGGTTTGAAGCTGTCCAAGCAGGTTGGAACCGGTCTAGAGTGGTTGGAACTGGGTGAAGCAGGTTGGAACCAGTCTAGACCAGTTGGAACTGGTTCAGACCGCTTGGAACCGGTTGAAGCCAGTTTGAACCGGTCCAAACTAGTTGGAACTGGTCTAGACCAGTTGGAACTGGTTCAGACCAGTTTGAACCAGTTGAAGCCAGTTGGAACTGGTCCAGACCGGTTTGAACCAATCCAAGCCGGTTTGAACTGGTTTGATCCAGTTGGAACCGGTTGTAGCTGGTTTGAACCGGTTTAGACCAGTTGGAACCGGTCCAGACCGGTTTCAACCAGTCCAAGCCGGTTTGAACTGGTTTGATCCAGTTGGAACCGGTTGTAGCTGGTTTGAACCGGTTTAGACCAGTTGGAACTGGTCGCAGCTGGTTGGAACCAGTTAAGACCAGTTTGAACCAGTTGAAGCAAGTTGGTACCGGTCCAAGCTGGTTGGAACCAGTCCAAGCCAGTTTGAACCGGTCCAAGCTGGTTGGAACCAGTCCAAGCCGGTTTGAACCGGTCCAAACTAGTTGGAACTGGTCTAGACCGGTTGAAACTGGTTCAGACCAGTTGAAACCGGTTGAAGCAGCTTGGAACCAGTCTAGACCAGTTGAAACAGGTTCAGACCACTTGGAACCGGTTCAGACCACTTGGAACCGGTTGAAGCCGGGTTGAACCGGACCAAACTGGTCTAGACCAGTTTGAACCAGTTCAGACTGGTTTGAACCGGTCCAAGCAGGTTGGAACTGGTCTAGAGTGGTTGGAACCGGTAAAAGACAGGTTTGTACTAGTCCAAGCCGGTTTGAACCGGTTTGATCCAGTTGGAACTGGTTGAAGCCAGTTTGAACCGGTCCAAGCTGGTTGTAACCAGTCCAAGCTGGTTGGAATCGGTCCAAGCTGGTTGGAACCAGTTTATTTTATTTTTTTTATAAATTTTTTTATTGGTTTTACAAGTTTTTTAAACAAACAAACACATAAAAAGACATACAAACACGTATAATTTCATAACATTTTTTCATAAACCTCTTTTCCGGGACTCCCCCATACCCCCCCTTTCTGCATCCCAATGTCCATAATTTTTTAGCAACTTCTAAATATTTTTTCCCAACCTCTTTCATCTTAATCTTTCCTCTAGTCTAATCTTATATCACTGTAACCCTTTCTTTCTGAAAACCTCGGCATTCTAACATTCATCAAGTTTATAGTAGTCCTTAAGGTAAATTTTAAATTTCTTCCATTCTTCTTCCGCCGTCTCTTTTCCCTGATCACGGATTCTGCCAGTCATCTCAGCCAGTGTCATATAGTCCATCACTTTCATCTGCCATTCTTCCAGAGTGGGTAGATCTTGTGTCTTCCAATACTTTGCGATAAGTATTCTTGCTGCTGTTGTAGCATACATAAAGAAAGTTCTGTCCCTCTTTGACACCAATTGGCCGACAATGCCCAAGAGAAAGGCCTCTGTTTTTTTAGGAAAAGTACATTTAAGTACCTTTTTCATTTCATTGTATATCATTTCCCAGAAAGCCTTAATCTTCGGGCATGTCCACCAAAGGTGATAGAAAGTACCTTCAGTCTCTTTACATTTCCAACACTTGTTATCAGGCAAATGGTAGATTTTTGCTAGCTTGACTGGGGTCATGTACCACCTGTAAATCATTTTCATAATGTTTTCCTTTAAGGCATTACATGCCGTGAATTTAATACCGGTGTTCCACAACCACTCCCAGTCAGCAAACATAATGTTATGACCAATGTCCTGTGCCCACTTAATCATAGCTGATTTAACTGTTTCATCTTGTGTATTCCATTTCAGCAACAAGTTATACATTCTTGACAAATTCTTAGTATTGGGTTCTAGCAATTCAGTCTCTAATTTTGATTTTCCCACCTGAAAACCAATTTTCCTGTCCTGTTTAAAAATCTCCATTATTTGGTGATATTGAAACCAGTCTTGTACTTTAGGTTTCAATTTCTCGTGACTTTGTAATTTCAGTTTATCTCCCTCCTGTTCCAAAATTTCCCAATACTTCGGCCATCCGACCTCCATATTGAGTTTCTTCCATGCCTTAGCCTCCACAGGAGACACCCATCTAGGGGTTTTGTTTTCCAACAGATCTTTATATCTTATCCAAACATTAAACAATGCTTTTCTGACAATATGGTTTTTAAAGGCCCTATGCACCTTGATTTTATCATACCATAGATATGCATGCCAACCAAATGCATTATTAAAACCTTCCAAATCCAAGATGTCTGTGTTCTCGAGGAGCATCCACTCTTTCAGCCAGCAAAACGCTGCTGCTTCATAGTACAATTTTAAGTCCAGCAGGGCAAATCCCCCTCTTTCCTTGGCATCTGTCAATATTTTAAATTTAATTCTGGGCTTTTTGCCCTGCCAGACAAATTTCGAGATGTCTTTCTGCCACCTCTTGAAACACTCCATCTTGTCGAGGATCTGCAAGGTCTGAAACAAAAATAACATTCTAGGCAATACATTCATCTTAATCACTGCAATTCGACCTAACATTGACAATTTCAAATTTGACCATATTTCTAGATCTTTTTTAATTTCTGACCAACATTTTTCATAGTTATCCTTATACAAATTCAAGTTTTTAGATGTCAAATAAACCCCTAGATATTTCACCTTCTTAACCACCATCAGCCCTGTCTCCTCTTGAAATTTCTCCTTCTCCATATCTGTTAAGTTTTTTCCTAAAACTTTAGTTTTTTGTTTATTCAATTTAAATCCGGCTACCTGGCCAAACTGTTGGATTATTTCTAACACCTTTTTCGTACTAGTGTTTGGCTCTTGCAGGGTCAATACTAAGTCATCTGCAAATGCTCTTAACTTGTAATGTTTAGCTCCGACCTGTACACCTTTGACCTGCTGGTCATTTCTGATCATTTGATTGAAATCAAACCTTTATTAGGCATTATGCAAATAAAACCATAAAAGAGAAAATAACATGTAAAAGCCTTGAAATATATATAAAAAGGCAGCGGTTGGCTAGATACACATATATATATATACATATAGAATCAGTGGTTTTCCTTGTTAACCTGCTCCTTGGAGGGCTGCTACCAAAAACTCAGCTACCCCCGCCGTTACCCTTTGGTCAACGTCAGATAGGCAGAATCCCGCACATTCACCTTGCTGGGGTTCCAGACCACCCAAAAGAGGGGACAGCACGCGTTGACGGAGCGTACTGTACAATGGGCAATGAAAGAGAATATGCTCTACAGTGTCCGGGACATTCATAGAGCATCTGCAGAATCTCTTGTTTCTAGGGATGTTTTGATATCTTCCCCAGACAAATGCTGAGGGAAATACATTCAACCGGGCCAGCATAAAAGCCCTACGTTGGGCTGGGATTATTAATTTAGTGATGTAATTGGCTCTGCTATCTAAGATATTTAAATCATAGAATATGGGGGAGCAAATTTTGTTTACAGCTGCCATAATATTTTGTCTCTCGACATCCTTTAGTCTAGTTAGGATATTATGGAAAATGTATTGCTCATTAGAATTGTACAGGGGCTCCAGCTCGATGCCTAAAGATTCAATCTTTTTTTCGAGGTACTGATACCATCTTGATTTATAGGAGTCTTTGAGCAAATCAGCGAGCAGGCTTGATGGAGAGCAGCGAAAATGGCAGCGTAACCAGTACTTTATTGAGGTGGACCAGGCCCAGTATTCCATTGTGTGTATGCCTATTTCTGCACACATTGTTTCATATTTGATCACAGCTGGGAGTCCAAGAATACGTCTCAGAAAGCTGGAGTGAATCTTTTTTAAATCACTGTTATATGCTTGGACCCATAGCGGGATTCCATAGAGTATCTGGGCTTGCACTTTTGTTTGAAATATCTGATTGGCCGCAGGAATAAATTGATTACCTTTCTGATAGTAAAAACGGGCAACTGCTGATGAGGTGCACTTTGCCTGTTTTATGGCGTTTGTGCGATGATTTGCCCACCCTAAATTGCTCTGGAATAAGATTCCCAGATACCTATAGATTTTTACTTGTTGGATTTCTTGCCCTCTTATTTTCCATTTCTCTAGTTTCCAACCATTCGAGAAGACCAAAATTTTTGTCTTCTCATAATTTATAGAGAGTTTATTACATTCGCAGTAAAGGATCAGAGAAGATATAAGACGTTTCAGACCCAAACTCGTTAATGATAGTAGGACTGCATCGTCTGCGTATAATAAGAGAGGAACTGGTTTCTGATTAAGTTTAGGGGCATGTGATTCTATTTTTTGAAGGTGATCTGGCAAGTCTGATAAAAATAAATAAAATAGAAAGGGGGCAAGAATACACCCTTGTTTTACCCCTTTCGAGTTTGGGATGTCTGATGAAAGGTGACCTTTGGTGTTAAGTTTGACTTGACAGACATTGGAAGAGTATAGATTTTGTATTAAAGTCAATAAGCGCTGATCAATTTTTAATTCTGCAAGTTTCCTCCACAGCTTTGGGCGGTCAATTGAGTCGAATGCACCACGAAAATCTACAAAAGCAGCATATATCTTAGATTGCCTTTGGGATCTATATTTTTCAACCAAATGCATAAGTATAAGGCAGTGGTCTAATGTAGAGCAACCTTTGGAGAAACCTATTTGTTCTTTCCCTGGTAAATTTAGATTTTTCATCCAGGTAAGGAGTTTAGATAAAAGGTGCTTAGCGTAGATTTTCCCTAACACTGATAATAAGCTTATCGGTCTATAATTCCTTGGTTCTTTTGGGTCGCCATTTTTAAAGATTGGGATAATTATTGATCTTAACCATATCTCAGGTATGATCCCATCTTTGTCTATGAGAGTAAACAATTGAGCTAAGGGTTCTGCCCACCAATCGATATAGGTCTTGAATAATTCTATTGGTAGACCGTCTGGCCCAGGAGATTTCCCCGATTTGAAATTTTTAACTATCTCTCTAATTTCCACTTCTTCTACCCTTGGCCACTCCTGGAGTTTATTGATTTTATTTTTCTGATCATATTCAGCAACACCTACAGAACCGAGATAAAAAGCAATGGGGAAATTGGGCACCCCTGTCGTGTTCCTTTTTCTATCTTGAGTTGGTTGGAACCAGTTTAGACTGGTTGGAACCGGTGCAAGGTGGTTGAATCCAGTCCAAGCTGGTTGGAATTGGTCCAAGCTGGTTGTAACCGTTCTAGACTGGTTGGAACCGGTGCAAGGTGGTTGGAACTGGCCCAGACCGGTTTGAACCGGTTGAAGCCAGTTAGAACCGGTCCAGACCGGTTTTAAAAGGTCCAAGCTGGTTGGAACCGGTCTAGAGTGGTTGGAACCGGTGCAAGGTGGTTGGAACTGGCCCAGACCAGTTTGAACCGGTTGAAGCCAGTTAGAACCGGTCCAGACCGGTTTTAACAGGTCCAAGCTGGTTGGAACCGGTCTAGAGTGGTTGGAACTAGTCCAAGCTGGTTGGAACCGGTCCAGACCGGTTGGAACCGGTTGAAGCCAGTTTGAACCATTCCAAGCAGGTTGGAATCGGTCTAGACCAGTTGGAAATGATTCAAACTGGTTGGAACCGGTTCAGACCGGTTGGAACTGGTTGAAGCCGGTTTGAACCAGTCCAGACCGGTTTGAACCACTCCAAGCCGGTTCCAACAGGACCAAGCAGGTTGGAACCAGTTGAATCTGGTTCGAAGCGGTCCAAACTAGTTCAGACCAATTTGCAGGTTGGAACCGGTCTAGGGAGGTTGGAACCACTCCAAGCCTGTTGGAACCGGTTTAAGACCAGTTGAAACTGGTTCAGACCAGTTGGAACCAGTTCAGACCGCTTGGAACTGGTTGAAGCCGGTTTGAACCGGTCCAAACCAGTTTGAACTGGTCTAGACCAGTTGGAACCAGTTCAGGCCGGTTTGAACCAGTTGAAGCCAGTTGGAACCGGTCCAGACCAGTTTGAACCAGTCCAAGCCGGTTTGAACTGGTTTGATGCAGTTGGAACCGGTTGTAGCTGGTTTGAACCGGTTTAGACCAGTTGGAACCGGTCGCAGCTGGTTGGAACCAGTTAAGAACGGTTTGAACCGGTTGAAGCCAGTTGGAACCGGTCCAAGCTGGTTGGAACCAGTCCAAGCCAGTATGAAGCGGTCCAAGCTCGTTGGAACCAGTCCAAGCTGGTTTGAACTGGTCCAAACTAGTTGGGACTGGTCTAGACCGGTTGAAACTGGTTCAGACCAGTTGAAACCGGTTGAAGCAGCTTGGAACCAGTCTAGACCAGTTTAAACAGGTTCAGACCACTTGGAACCGGTTGAAGCCAGGTGGAACCGGATCAAACTGGTCTAGACCAGTTTGAACCAGTTCAGACTGGTTTGAACCGGTCCAAGCAGGTTGGAACCGGTCTAGAGTGGTTGGAACCGGTAAAAGACAGGTTTGTACTAGTCCAAGCCGGTTTGAACCGGTTTGATCCAGTTGGAACTGGTTGAAGCCAGTTTGAACCGGTCCAAGCTGGTTGTAACCAGTCCAAGCTGGTTGGAATCGGTCCAAGCTGGTTGTAACCGGTCTAGACTTGTTGGAACCGGTGCAAGGTGGTTGGAACTGGCCCAGACCGGTTTGAACCGGTTGAAGCCAGTTAGAACCGGTCCAGACCGGTTTTAACAGGTCCAAGCTGGTTGGAACCGGTCTAGAGTGGTTGGAACTAGTCCAAGCTGGTTGGAACCGGTCCAGACCGGTTGGAACTGGTTGAAGTCAGTTTGAACCATTCCAAGCAGGTTGGAATCGGTGTAGACCAGTTGGAACTGATTCAAACCGGTTGGAACCGGTTCAGACCGGTTGGAACTGGTTGAAGCTGGTTTGAACCGGTCCAGACCGGTTTGAACCACTCCAAGCCGGTTCCAACGGGACCAAGCAGGTTGGAACCAGTTGAATCTGGTTTGAAGCAGTCCAAATTAGTTGGAACTGGTCTAGACCACTTGGAACAACTTCAGACCAATTTGAACCAGTCCAAGCAGGTTGGAACCGGTCTAGGGAGGTTGGAACCACTCCAAGCCTGTTGGAACCGGGTTAAGACCAGTTGAAACTGGTTCAGATCGCTTAGAACCGGTTGAAGCCGGTTTGAACTGGTCCAAACCAGTTGGAACTGGTCTAGACCAGTTGGAACCAGTTCAGAACTGGTTTGATCCAGTTGAAACCGGTTGTAGCTGGTTTGAACCGGTTTAGACCAGTTGGAACTGGTTGCAGCTGCTTGGAACCAGATCAGACAGGTTTGAACCGGTTGAAGCCAGTTGGAACCGGTCTAGACCGGTTGGAACCGGTCCAAGCTGCTTGGAACCGGTTGAAGCTGGTTTGAACCAGTCCAAACTAGTTGGAACTGGTATAGACCGGTTGAAACTGGTTCAGACCAGCTGCTACCGGTCCAAGCTGGTTGGAACCGGTCCAAACCGGTTTGAACCAGTTGAAGCCAGTTGGAACTGGTCCAAGCAGGTTGGAAGCAGTCTAGACCAGTTGGAACTGGTTCAGACCAGTTGGGACCGGTTCAGACCACTTGGAACCGGTTGAAGCCGGTTTGAACCGGTCCAAACTAGTTGGAACTGGTCTAGACCAGTTGGAACCAGTTCAGACTGGTTTGAACCGGTCCAAGCCGGAGAGTGGTTGGAACCAGTCCAAGTTGGTTGGAACCGATCTAGACCAGTGGAAACTGGTTCAGACCGGTTGGAACTAGTTTAGATGGCTTGGAACCGGTTGAAGCCATTTTGTACCGGTCCAAACTAGATGGAGCTGGTCTAGACCATTTGGAACCAGTTCAGACCGGTATGAACCAGTCCAAGCAGGTTGGAACGGGTCTAGAGTGGTTGGAACCAGTCCAAGCTGCTTGGAACCAATCCATTCGGATTTGAACCAGTTGAAGTAAGTTTGAACCGGTCCAAGCAGGTTGGAAGCGATCTAGATCAGTTGGAACTGGTTCAGACCAGTTGGAAGTGATTCAGACAGCTTGGAACCAGTTGAAGCCTGTTTGAACCGGTCCAAACTAGTTGGAACTGGTCTAGACCAGTTGGAACCAGATCAGACTGGTTTGAATCAGTTGAAGCCAGTTGGAACCAGATCAGTCCAGTTTGAACCGGTTTGATCCAGTTGGAACCGGTTGAAGCCAGTTTGAACTGGCACAAGCTGGTTAGAACCGGACTAAAGTGGTTGGAACCGGTCTAGAGCAGTTGGAACTGGTTCAGACCAGTTGGAACCGGTCCAAGCCGGTTGGAAGCAGTCTAGACCAGTTGGAACTGGTTCAGACCAGTTGGAACCGGTTCAGACCGCTTGGAACCAGTTGAAGCCGTTTATAATCGGTCCAGACCAGTTTTAAGGGTTCCAAGCTGGTTGGAACCAGTCTAGACTGGTTGGAACCAGTCCAAGCCGGTTTGAACCGGTCGAAGCTGGTTTGGGTGGTCCATGTAGGTTGGAACCAGTCTATACTAGTTGGAACCGGTCCAAGCCAGTTAGAAAAGGTCCAGACTGGTTTGAACCAGTCCAAGCTGGTTTGAACCGGTCCAAGCTGGTTAGATACAGTCTAGACCGGTTGAAACTGGTTCAGATCAGTTGAAACTGGAACAGACCAGTTGGAACTGGTTCAGACCGGTTGGAACCGGTTGAAGCCAGATTGAACCGGTCCAAGCTGGTTGGAACCGGTCTAGGCTGGTTGGAACTGGTTCTAGCTGGCTGGAACTTGTCCAGACCAGTTAAAACCGGTCCAGACAGGTTTGAACCAGTTGAAGCTGCTTGGAACTGGTCCAGACAGGTTTGAACCAGTTGAAGCCAGTTTAAAACGGTCCAAGCTGGTTGGAACCGGTCTAGACTGGTTGAAACTGGTTCAGACCAGTTGAAACTGGTTCAGACTGGTTGGAACCAGTTCAGACCGGTTGGAACCAACTGAAGCCGGTTTGAACCAGTCTAGACCAGTTGGAACTGATTCAGACCGGTTGGAACCGGTTCAGACCGGTTGGAACCAGTTGAAGCGGGTTTGAACCGGTCCAAACCGGTTTGATCCAGTCCAAGCCAGTTTGAACCGGTCCAAGCAGGTTGGAACCAGTTGAAGCCAGTTTGAAGCGGTCCAAACTCGTTGGAACTGGTCTAGACCAGTTGGAATAAGTTCAGACCAGTTTGAACCGGTCCAAGCAGGTTGGAACCGGTCTAGAGTGGTTGGAACCAGTCCAAGCTGGTTGGAACCGGTTCAGACCGGTTTGAATCAGTTGAAGCCAGTTTGAACCGGTACAAGCAGGTTGGAAGCGGTCTAGACCAGTTGGAACTGGTTTAGACCAGTTGGAACCGGTTCAGACCGCTTGGAACCGGGTGAAGCCGGTTTGAACCAGTCCAAACTAGTTGGAACTGGTCTAGACCAGTTGTAACCAGTTCAGACCGGTTTGAACTGGTCGAAGCAGGAGAGCGGTTGGAACCAGTCCGAGCTGGTTGGAACCGGTCTAGACCGGTTGAAACGGTTCCAGACCTGGTGAACCGGTTTGAGCTAGTTGGAACCGGTTGAAGCCAGTTTGAACCGGTTTAGACCAGTTGGAACTGGTCCAAACTGGTTGGAACCAGTCTAGACTGGTTGGAACCTGTCCAAGCCAGTTTCAACCAGTCCACGGAGGTTGCAACTGGTCTAGACTAGTTGGAACCGGTCCAGACCAGTTTGAACCAGTTTGAGCCAGCTGGAACCGGCTGAAGCCCGTTTGAACCGGTTTAGACGGCTTGGAACCAGTCCAAGCTGGTTGAAACTGTTTCAGACCTGTTTGAACCTGTTTGAGCCAGTTGGAACCGGTTGATGCCGGTTGGAACCGGTTTAGATCAGTTGGAACCGGTCCAAGCTGGTTGGAACCGGTCTAGACTGGTTGGAACCATCCCAATCTGGTTGGAACTGGTTGAATCCAGTTTGAACTGGTCCAAGCTGGTTGGAACCGGTCCAAGCTGGTTGGAACTGGTCCAAGCTGGTTGGAACCGGTCCAAGCTGGTTGGAACCAGTCCAAGCCGGTTTGAATCGGTCTACACCGGTTGGAACCCGTCTAGACTCGTTTGAACCGGTTGAAGATGGTTTGAACTGGTTTAGACAGGTTGGAACCAGTCCAAGCTGGTTGGAACCCGTCTAGACTGGTTGGGACTGGTTCATACTGGTTTGAACCCTTCAAAGTTGGTTGGAACCGGTTCAAGCTGGTTGGAACCAGTCTAGACTGGTTGGAACTGATTCAGACCGGTTGGAACCGGTTCAGACCGCTTGGAACCGGTTGAAGCCGGTTTGAAGCAGTCCAAGCTGGTTGGATCCGGTCTAGACTGGTTGAAACTGGCTCAGACCACTTGGAACCTGTCTTGACCAGTTGGAACAGGTTCAGACCAGTTGGAACTGTTTCAGACCGGTTGGAACCAGTTGAAGCCGGTTTGAGCTGGTCCAGGCCGGTTTGGACCAGTCCAAGCCGGTTTGAACTGGTCCAAGCAGCTTGGAATTGGTTCAGACCGATTGAACCGATTTGAGCCAGTTGGAACTGGTTGAAGCCGGTTGGAACTGGTTTAGACTGGTTGGAATTGGTCCAAGCTGGTTGGAACCAGTCTAGACTGGTTGGAACATCCTATGGGAGGTTGGAGTACTGCATTAGCTGTTCCTGCCCTCAGAATCTCAGTGTAGTCAATGATTGCTATAGCACTGGGAACTACAGAGGAACACAGTTTGAAACTCTTGTTGCTGTCTAAGCATTCGGCCTTCTCACTAAAGATGCAGCACAGCAGTGACTGTGCACACTTTGTTCTTCAGCTTTGTAAAAAATGAATTGCATTTTCAAATTGAGAACTTAATGATCTTTCTGTTATGCTTGGTTTCTCTTACATAAACTCTGCTGGATTTTAGAAAAGGAGAGATTAATCTAGGCAAGGAAGGAAATACAACACTTTTCCTCCCCCTTTTTTTGACATAGTGCTTGTGAGTCAAATGGTAGAAAATGAAATTTGTTTTTTAGTCTTGCTCTCCCCCCCCCACTTTCTCTAAGATTCAGTGCAAACACTTCCATCAACTTAGTTTGGGGTGTGTTTTTTTGCATGGAAATCAGATTTGCTGGCCATTCATAGAGCTTTTTGAATTGATTTTGATCTGGGTTTCTTGTGATATGATTGCTTTGCAAGATAATGACCTTCGTTTCCATAATCACTGATTAGTGGAGTTGAATAGGGCAGTGGATTAAGTCTGGAGAAATATATCTGTGTTGCTATATAATTCCCAAGTACAAATGACAGCTTGAGATGTTATTAGATGGAACTGTTAAATTAGATTGCATATGTTTTCAGACTCTGTTTTCTGTCTGGAATAATTATATCTTATAAAATAATATTTTGACCGATCCAACCCTAAATGCCTAGGTGACTTGTCATGATTACTTGATAAAACATTGCTTCTGCCCGCCCCTGATAAGTGCTGGTTATTGGAGTATCTCAGAAAGACAGAACCATTCAGATTAAACTTCCTTTCATGACGTGCACAAGAGAGGATTTTTCTGTTTTTCTTTTGATTAAATATGGATGGGGAGAGTTGCTACTCATAGAGCTTTGGTTTGAGACTGCAGAGGAGTTTCTATTTAACTCACATTTCCACCATGGTACACAGATTTCAATACCTTATAATAGCTGCTGCCATAGATATGTACTATGTTGTTCACCAATGTTGTTGTTTAGTCTTTAGTCATGTCCGACTCTTCGTGACCCCATGGACCAGAGCACGCCAGGCACTCCTGTCTTCCACTGCCTCCCACAGTTTGGTCAAACTCATGCTGGTAGCTTCGAGAACACTGTCCAACCATCTCGTCCTCTGTCGCCCCCTTCTCCTTGTGCCCTCCATCTTTCCCAACATCAGGGTCTTTTCCAGGGAGTCTTCTCTTCTCATGAGGTGGCCAAAGTATTGGAGCCTCAGCTTCAGGAGCTGTCCTTCCAGTGAGCACTCAGGGCTGATTTCCTTAAGAATGGAGAGGTTTGATCTTCTTGCAGTCCATGGGACTCTCAAGAGTCTTCTCCAGCACCATAATTCAAAAGCATCAATTCTTCAGCGATCAGCTTTCTTTATTGTCCAGCTTTCACTTCCATACATCACTACTGGGAAAACCATAGCTTTTACTATACGGACCTTTGTTGGCAAGGTGATGACTCTACTTTTTAAGATGCTGTCTAAGTTTATTCACCAATACTTTTAACTATAACCCACTGGCTTGTGATACATCAGATGTGGTACAGAACTAACCAGACTCATTTTATAAGGTAACTAAAGTAACAAGTTCTTTCTTTATTCTGAACCATAAAGGTAAAAATAAAGTAAATACACACAAGTCCCACCATCTGCCCACTTGTTATGCAAAAATTCAGTTATCCAAACATAAAGAATTATGCCCAAACCTCAAGATTCACACCACATATTCAGGTATATGAACAGTTAGAATTTGCTTGCTTTGCTTCCTTGTGGTTTGCTGGCTGGCAACAGCCATTTCAGGCAAATGCCATGCGAGGAAGGAAATGGGGGGGGGGGGGTTTGAGATTGGTCACATCAGGGATCAGGAGAGACTGGACAACGTTTTTTGTTTGTTTCCACTTTGCTTGTTGTCTGCTATCATTTCAGGAAGAAACAATGAAGAGAGGGGAGGGAGGGAGAGCAGACAAACCCCTATTTAAAAATGTTTCCATAGGAATCAAAGGAAATTGTGGACTCATTATGTGAACGCTGGCTAATGAACAACTTTCGGGGAACACATTGTTTTTGGTGCCTAAATTGGTTATTATTTCTTTGGGACTTAGAATTGCTTCTATCAGCTTTTTATTATAAATGGCAGTTGCTTTCAAATACAGAAAATTATGTAAAACTGATTTGTAAAATGTAGCTCTTAAACCTATCAATTTTTTTATCCTTAGTTTCTTTCCCCCACTCAGTCAATCTCACCACCAAATACAGAGGACGTCCACTATTTTTACTATGAGCTGGGTTTGTAGGCAGTTCTCTCTCTGGTCAACTCCCAGAAGCTCCTTGATGAACTCTTCTTCACTGCTCTTGGCTCTTTGATAGCCTTTCATCCTAACTTCAAATTAAGCTAGTGCCTATACTTCCAGGCTATACTTCCAGGCTTTCTATAGCTCAATAGCTTTTTGCCTGTTTTCTACCTGCTTGAGTTCCAGTCTTCTCTTCTAGTTGCTTCTTCTGATCCACAGTCACACTGTCTCTACACTGTGTAACCAAGTAGATTTGACTTTGTCAGGGGTAGACAATGTGGTCCTTTCAGATCTTCTTAGACCACCAGCAAACATGGGCAATGATTGGGGTTATGAAAGCTGTAATCCAGCATCGGCTGCAGACCAGTCTGATAATTATCGCTCTGTGGTAATACAGACATAGGCTTCTCCACTGGTGGCACTAGTATTGTAGAATGCTTTCCCTGCTGAAATATGGCAGGTCCCATCAGTATTGGCATTCCACAGGCTCACTCGATTAAATAAAAATTTCCTTGTTCTGCTTTGATTGCTATTTTGACTCTTATGCTTGTCTAATGGATTTGTTTATTATATAGTTTAATTATGGATGCTTCAATGTAATTGTTTTGCTATGTATTTTAATTACAGGTAATTATATTTTTTATAATTGGTTTTATTCTTCCAATTTTGCTGCTGGCTTTTTTTGTTTGTGAACCACCTTGGCATTTCTTCTTGAAATGAAAAGCAGTATATAAATTATTATAGCAACAGCAGCAACATATGGAAGGTGCTATGTTGGATATGTCTGGGCTGTGTGATGGCATTACTGAATACATATTAAACTGGGGGAAATGAAAGAGAAGGACAGATAAATTGATAGACAATAATTAAGAAAATCTGTCCTTAAGAATAATTGGAAAAGGTTGAAGATATAATTGGAATATAAATATAATTGGAAAAGGATTCTGCTTAAAACATTTCCTAAAACTTATTAATATTTTCAGCTTGTCCCCAACTGTGAATATTTTTGACTATGTCATTGATTCTCTTTTTTTCTTTGTACTATTTTCTTCATCCCATTCTAGAGCACTTGTTAACAAAATAGAGTGGGACAGGTGGAATAGCAGGGGAAGTAGTTTCCAGTTCAGATTACAACCCAAATCCCAATGGGACCTAGCATCACAACCCAATGCATGACTACCCAAAAGAAACCCCTATTCAATTCAATAGGACTTACATTCAGGAAAGTGAGTCTAGGATTGCATCCTTAGACTGTTGCCCCATGCATAATTACCTGGGAGTCAGTCCCACTGAACTCAATGGTCAATGGGTCTTACTTGTGGGTTTGCATATATAGGATTACATTACTAGTCATGAACATCTATAGCTAGGTTGCAGTCAATACATCACACACACACACACACACAAACAAACACAAAGACACTCAGACACAATGAAAATGAATTTAGTACGTAAACGGGCACCAAAGCTAGAGCAAAAATATATTTTTTCAGAAATGTGAAATCATACATGCATCTATTATACTTCAATGCTATGACTCTCTTTTTTGATTTCATTTTTTGACACTATATTTCTTTAGCATCCTTTGCAAATGAATTCTCATTCTGCCCAAGTATTGGTTGCCAGGCTATTTTAAGAAGATGAGTGTTATAGTTGTTCAATCGCAATTTACAGAAATCTTAATGGGAAGAAGAAGAAGAAAAAACCTTGGACTTACAATATCTTCACAGTTGTGATTGTTCTTCCATTGTCACATAGTGCAGCCAGCAGAGTGTGAAGATGTTTTCAGCCAGGGAATTCAGACAAAAACAGCAAGAAAAGAATATGCACTATATTGAGTGTGGAAAATATATGCTCTTTCTTACCCTGAATAGAAATAATTTCCTGCCCAAGGTATGTATTTTTTGTTTGCTTGAACAATATGAAGATTAAGAAGCATACGACTGCAGTGAGGATGGGGGGGATGTGAACATTCAAAATAGAAGGGAAAGCATGCATGAAAGTTTGCCCCAACATCTGTGCAATGTGCAATGTTGCCTGGTGATCAGAAGTGGTCTGTGGATGTTGTGCTGTTATTATTGTTAGTAGTAGTATATATATATATAAAGGTAAAGGACCCTGACAGTTAAGTCCAGTCAGAGACAACTCTGGGATTGTGGTGCTCATCTCGCTTTACAGGCCAAGGGAGCTGTTGTTTGTCTGCAGACAGTTTTTCCGAGTCATGTGGCCAGCATGACTGAGCCACGTCTGGCGAAACCAGAGCAGCGCACGGAAATGCCATTTACCTTTCTGCCGGAGTGGTACTTATTTATCTACTTGCATTCTTGGTGTGCTTTCAAATTGTCAGGTTGGCAGGAGCTGGGACTGAGCAACGGGAGCTCATCCCATTGTGGTGATTTGAACCGCTGACCTTCTGATTGGCAAACCTGAGGCTCAGTGGTTTAGAGCACAGTGCCACCTGCATCCCTAGTAGTAGTAGCAGCAGCAGCAGCAGTAAAAAGTAAAAGTAAACGTAAAGGACCCCTGGATGGTTAAGTCCAGTCAAGGTGACTATGGGGTGCAGTGCTCATCTCACTTTTCAGGCCGAGGGAGCCGGCGTTTGTCCACAGACAGCTTTCTGGGTCATGTGGCCAGCATGACTAAACCGCTTCTGGTGCATGAAGGACCGTGACGAGTGCCAGACTGCATGGAAACATTGTTTACCTTCCCACCACAGTGGTATCTATTTATCTACTTGCACTGGTGTGCTTTTGAACTGCTAGGTTGGCAGAAGCTGAGACAGAGCAATGGGAGCTCACCCCATCATGGGGATTTGAACCACCGACCTTCTGATCAGCAAGCCCAAGAGGCTCAGCGGTTTAGACCCCAGTGCCACCTGGGTCCTGTAGCAGTAGTAGGTAGCAGTAGCATACTGCCCTTCATCTGAGGATCACAGGGCAGTTTACAAAATACTCCCTTTTGTACTCCCTTTACTTTGTCACAGAAGAAGGCAAACCATTTTTCACCTAAGGTCATCCTGATGCAGAGGAACAGGACTTTCAGGGATGTAGTTCCTCTTTCCTTGGCTCCTGCATACCTGTTTATTTATTATTTTTTAAAATTGACGCAGCTCTGTAAATTTAATGCAGCTGGAAGACAATCACCAATGTAGGGATGTTCTGGAGAGTGCGGGGGGAGTGTTACTTACAATGCTAACTGATGAAAAGTTTGTCTTTAGAAGTGTGATTACACATCAAGGAACAAACTGTAAGCATGCCACTAAATCAACATTATTTCATATTTTCTAAAGATCGGCTGATTGCACTTCCAATTGCTCATTTAGGTAAACACGAATACAACTTAATGTTGCTGTCTATGCCCTTATCACAGTTAAAATTGACAGCTTCCTATACTGAGAAGGGAAGGAAGGAAGGAAGCCACTTATTGTCACAGCATCTAGTTATGTATTACCCAGTTAGGTCACAAGGGCTTAAAGTATTTATGTTGATCTTCTGTTTGCTTTATTAACTTTTCTGCAAAATAAAATATTTCAGTGATGCTACAGAATCAAGGCCAGTGTCTGAAATGAAAATGCACAGCAACTTTCACATTCACAAATAGGCTTCTGGGCCTTTGTTCCTTAAATTAACATCTTACCACACCACATCAAACCTTCATGAAACGGAAGGATTTTCAAAAGCTATTCATAATCTTACACAACGTGCCATGACTCAAAGCAAAGAAAGAAATGAAAAATCCCACTGTGTGTCAGCAGGTTTAGGACCCAGGCCTATGAGTATAACGGAACATGTAACAAACCTGTGGGGTTTTTTCTTTTTAATAGAGGCAAATTGGTCCTCCCTTAAAGCGGGTGCGTATTGCGGTAAGACCTGGAAAACCGACACCCTGTTGTGGGTGGGTACGATTGGTCAGCTACAACACCCGATTGATAGGTCCCTCATAGCTGGGTGAAATCTGGCCAATGGGACGCAGTCCAGATGGTTTGAGCGACCTATTTATACCCATGCACGTGACCCAGAGCTTCCTCTTTTGGCGCGTGCATTCGGAACACCCGCCCACCTCTCCCTACTTTTAGGGCTTTGCTCTTGATCTTGCTATGCTGTCATGTGTCGTCTGTCATTGAGACAGGGGCAATGTGGGGAATTTCCCCCACTTGGCTGATTGGCTGTTGCCATTTGGGTTTCGCCTGCCACGTAGCAAGTCATCACAACTTGTAAGGTTGTGGATAGGCTTTGGTTCAGGTGATAGGGATGGGAGAACACTCTCGCCATCCCTATGTGAAGGGTATTCCGTTAAAGGAATCCAGGGACTCGATGGTTTGGTCACCCCCTGAGAGGGGGTTGTGTCCGTGCCCGAGTCCAGGGGGACATTTGGGTGGCAGAGATAGCCTGTTCCCAGCTTTCCGCTTATCCAGGTGTTCACTCTTCAGCTGACCTATGCTGGAACCCTGGGTCAGCGCTGCCTGCATGGCAGGAAGCTAGTCGAACCAGAGCCTATGGAACCAGTCACTTTCTGTAATCAATAAAGTTGTGGCCTAAATTCTGCCAAAAACCAAAACCAAAATTTGAGTCAAGTGTGAATTTATTTAGGGGGGATTTTCCTGGGTCTGAACATGCAAAAATCATGCTCAGCCCCATTCCCATGTCATAGCAGATGTGGGTATGATAAATGTGTTTAAATAGATGCAAGTCATGGCATCTCCAGGTAGGGCTTGGAGAGAACTCCTAGTGGTGCAGTGATAAAATGCTAGCACATTTGCCAAGCTAAGCCGGGTCTGATTTGGTTTCAAATTGGATGGGAGACTGTGTGTTGAGATCCCTGCCTCGCAGGGGATTGGACTAGAGGACCCTTGGTCCCTTCTAACTCTACAATACTGTGATGCTATGAAACCCTGGAGAACTGCTTCGAGTCAGTGAAAACAATTCTGAGCTTGATGGACCATTGGACTGACTCCATATAAAGCATCTTCAAGTGTCTCTTTATTTAAAATAATAATGCATCAGGCATCTTCTGTGTTCTATGAAATTTTGCAGTAAATTTCACTCTTAATTAAAGAAATGTTGTGGTTTTCCTCCTTATTCCAACAGCCACATTTATACTTAATTATACTACCACAGACTTTTCTGCTTTGCTTTTTTCTCCTGACCTTTTCTGTCTTGGTCATTATTCAGACTGCTTCCATACTATGCTCTCCCCCCACCCCCGTTTTTGTGCCCTGCTTGGGTTGAGCGTTGCCATCCATCACTTATAAAGAATGTTCTCAACACCTGCCTTATGTACTTCAGTCAGCTCCTTATTTCTTGGGGTCTATAAAACACATTTGCAACAAATAAGAGCAGTTTTCAGCAGTTTCTCAACTGATGCTACATTGGCTCAATGTGTCTATAAAGAAGCAAAGAAAATATACCCAAATCAATAAATTTGCATACAAGTTGGACATTGCCATGCTGATTAACACTGCGTACCTACAGCAAGCATTCAAAATAGCATATCCATTTTCTGATCTGGCGTGCATGTAAATGGATGGCATGCAGAGATAGAGATTAAAGGAAAGAACATGGGATAACCTCTAAGAAAGGGCAAATTAGTCCATTTCCAGTGGTCTATTCCAGAAGTCTATTTTCCCTCCTTTCTACATTAATTCGAGAGTTTAAAAAAACTAACTGACAGCAAACCTACATGGAAATGTGCATGTATTTAATGAGGTCAGTTTGTTTATATCAGAATTCACAGAATTTCCAAAGCATCCCTAAATTCCTCTGTAATCTCTGCCCTGTGTTTTTATTAGGGATGGGGTTTACTGTTCTTTAGCTGATTGTCTCTTCATTGTATTATTGTTATTCAAACATGGTCCATAGCAGTTCATATTTCTTAAACTTGTATGGTTTCAGCCTGGCATAGCAATTCATAGCAATTCATAAAAATGACATCATTGTTTTAGATTCTCCTGACAGGAATCCGATGATCTCTTAATGGATATCATTATGTTCTTACACTTTTGCTATTATAGTGCTTGTGGGAGAAACTTCACTCAGGGGTTCGAGGATGTGAGCTCACACCCAGTTCCTGGTTAATTGGCCTTCATTCAGTAATGCATTGCAGAACAGATTTACTTCATAAAAATTATATACCGCTTAAGTGTAGGAAAAAACCTTCAAAGCAGTTTCCAAAAAAGATAAAGGGATAAAATTGCCACTAAAAATTGCAACCATTATTTAAAACATAAAACATTATTTAAAACATTTAAAACCAAAATAGAATGGACTAAAACAAATTAAAACTCATACAGACATCCTAAACATCTGCTCTGCAAGAGCATTCCAATACAACACACTTTTTATAGGAATTATTATTATTATTATTATTATTATTGTTGTTGTTGTTGTTGTTATTATTATTATTATTTTATTCCCAATCCATCTGACTGGGTTTCCCCAGCCACTCTGGGTGGCTTGCAGCACATAAAAAACTGTAAAACATTAGACATTAAAAAATTCCCAATACAGGACTGCCTTCAGATGTCTTCTAAAAGTCAGATAGTTGTTTATTTCCTTGACATTTGATGGGAGGGTGTTCATAGAATCATAGAATCATAGAGTTGGAAGAGACCACAAGGGCCATCGAGTCCAACCCCCTGCCAAGCAGAAACACCATAAGAGCACTCCTGACATATGGTTGTCAAGTCTCTGCTTAAAGACCTCCAAAGAAGGAGACTCCACCAGGGGACTTCTACAGGGCAGGTGTCACTACTGAGAAGGCCCTCTGCCTGGTTCCCTGTAATCTCACTTCTCACAGTGAGGGAACTGCCAGAAGGCCCTTGGAGCTGGACCTCAGTGTCCTGGCTGAAGGATGGGGGTGGAGACGCTCCTTCATATGGGCTGCTTTATCCTATCATAAACCACCTTCTGCCACCTTATCACCCCACCATGTCTTCATCCAACCACAGTCCTTAAAATGCATCTTATGCATCTCATTTTTGCTGAACCTATCAGAACCCTCCTTGTACCTTAGGTCAAGCTGTTTTTCACTGGGTTAGGTTTCCCCTGAACTAGTTCTTACCAGTTTTTCACACATGACACTGGTTTCACTGATAATGAGTTCTACAGAAATTGCATGTCATACAACTACTCTTATTGACTGCCCATTATCAAGTAGCCATTTGTATCCAGCAGGTGGGGGAGGGCAGAATGAAAGATTTAAAATTAATATCTGTGTGTGAATGACACAGGCCACTAGCAAGATGTCTCCTATGGGAAGAAAACCATTTAACACAACAGTAGACCCAACCTCTCTCTCACTCTCCTTTCCTCTTCTCATTGCAAAGCTGTGAACAGCCACACAGAGAATAAAAGTTTGCAAGGGCAGTAATTTCTAAAAGCTTTGCAAATTTTGTTTTATTTACTTTTCCAGGGGGAGTCACTTTGGCTATTGCCTCATAGATCAATGCTATTAAGTAGAAAGATGATTGAAAACATATAAATCAGAGGGGAATAAAATCAAGAAATCATTTATTTAAAGGATGTGTAATAAAAATATATATGACATTTAGTGGGGGCGTTTCATACAAAGCATGGTTTGCGTGAAAAAAATGCTTCTTTAAAAATCATTCATTTTATTCTCAATATAAACTGATTTGTTATGTATAAACAATATAAACAATTATTTTAGTGAGATTCACATTTTAAATATTCAAATCAATACAAAACATGTTTGCATTACAGAACATTGAGGGGGTAGGGCTGTAATGGTTTTTCTCTTCCTCCTTCTCCATCCAGAAAATTGCTTATGTTGTTTCTTCTTCTGTAAGAGAAATAAGTGAAAAACGTGATATTAATATATTGTTAATTGACAAGTGATGAGATTAAAGAAAACCTGTGTACTTTAGACTAGTCTCAGTTTTTGCTCAGGGAAAATTGATCAGGCTGAACCCCTGATTGAGGTGAGGTGCCATATTTGTTTCTCAACTGCACTACTTCAGACTGCAGATGTGGTACACAACTAAATGGTCTCCCATGGAAACACAAAATAGAAGACTCCATGGCAGAGCAAATACTTCTAGCCTAGCCTTCTCAGTACTGGGATATTCCAGTTAGCTGCAAGAATAAACAAAATGCAAAAATGACTGCATCAGTCAGGGGCTACTCCAATCAAAAATTCTATACAGAATGGGAATACATGAAGAAATAGGGTGTTAAAGCAGAACTCTTAATAGGCAATTGTTAAGCGTGTAAGGACAAAAGAAGTAATTATAATTTAACAGTTTTCATGTTATTCTATTTTATTAAAGCAACTAGAAAAAATATATTATGATGGGAAGATTTCACACAGGTGAAAGGAAAGCAGTGGGGAGAAGGGGAGGGTTAGGTTGAATTTGGAAAATAAAATAATAAATGGGACAGCAAAGCATCTAATAGATTCTTATAGATTAGTAATATATTGTAACCAGGACAGAAGTTCAAAAGGGGAAGTAAATGTATTTTTAGTATTTTCATTATTGTAATAGTTATTATTTCTTATCAGTAGAAGGCAATGTTAATTGAAGCTTCTTCGTTTTGCTGTCTGTATATTTTTCTTAAGTCAATTTAAAAAAAATAACAAAAAACAAGGTGTTCCATAAGATCTGCAAAATTTGTGTGAAGAATCCCACACATTACTGTGCAAAATTGCATTCATTTCCCTTTTATGAAGCAACAATCTACTGACAATCCTCAGGTCAAGTCGGTTTCAATTTCAACAGTCAGGTCGGTTATCTCATACTTGATACCCGACTATTCATGTTTCCCACTTCTTTCTGATTGCTAATGCTGTTGACACAATTGCCATTGTTGACATGATGCCATTACTCCAATGTCAGATGTTCAGATAGCTATAGCTGAACTTTGTCAGACCAGCTTCAAGGGCTGCGAAAGGGTATGGCAGGTGTCCTGACACATCAAGAATCTGTGAGTTCTTATTACTGCACTATGTTGAAACTGCATGATGGCAGCCCTGAACATGGCTTTAGTATTTCAGAATGCATCCAGGTTGCAGTGTATTTAATATCGAGACCCATTACAAACAATCCATAAACAATTAACTTTTGGTGCCATTGTACAAGAAACACTTTGCTGGGTCCAACTAAGGTCCATCTGGTCCCACATTCTATTTACAAATGTTTGATGCCCGCCATCCCACAACTGGACATGGGGAGGAATTCTCAAGGTTGATGGGTGGGGTTAATAGAATTTACAAATTGCATTTTGAACTGGTCAAATGGCTTATTTTTTGTTTCCTTTATTGTATGCTTCTCCAAGGAAGCTGAAATTATGTTGAGCAGCTACCTCTCTCTCCACTCAGGCAGCTCTTCCGGGAAGACACTAAATCTGAGGCAGCTAACATGGTCCTTGGGATCTTGTTGACCAGTAGTTAGGAATCATGAATTTTGTAAGCCGAAAAGCTACTGAAGGGCACCATGAAATAGCACATGACTCAGTTGGTTAACAGATATGTTTGCGTCTTGAGGCCCCAAGACACTTATATTAGTTTACGTTTTTGGGCGAATTTTGGCCACAGCTTTATTGAAATACAATCACGTGAGCGGTATTGGCTTAGGCATTGACTCCCCACTATAACTGACTCCACCTCTCAGGGTGATCGTCCAATGGGGTAAACCAAACGAGGGAGCTAGGTTGATGAGGACCAACCTAAGCTCACCCCGGGGTTCCTGTGGTCCTGGCATGGCCCCTTAAGCGGACTTCGGACGAGATCCAGGACCCCCAGATTCCTTTAACGGAATAACCAATTCCTGGAAGGGCAGGTGATGGCTGCACCTCCCCTCCCCACAATCCAACTGAGCTAATGCCTAACCGCCACCTTACAAGTTGTGACGATTTGCTAAGGGGTAGGCGAAAACCAAATGGCTAAAAGCCAATCTGCCAAATGGGAAAAAAATCCTACCCAGCCCCTGTTCCAAAACAGGCGACCCAAACCAAAGCAAGGCCAAGCGACTCTACCTAAACGAGGGATGGTGGGTGGGTGTTCAGCCGTGCAAATGCAAGTGCCCCACTTGCATCACACTGCTGCTTATAAAGCCCCTGGGATCACGCCACCCACTGGCTATTGGCTAAAACAGCCTGGCATGATCCCAGGGGAATGGCCAGGACTTCCTGCTGCTCCCCCCCATTTTAACCCTGTCAGGTGAGCTCTTGGGTCCCGAGTGCAACCAGGACCCTCTGTCATGAGGATCCCATTCGTGTGCCTAGTATCAAGCCTACTGCACAAAGGTAAAATTTATATTCATTGCTCTACCAATTTTTGTCTCTGGTCCCACCTACTACTGGCATGTGGTCATTGGCAAGTTGCCCAGAAAGGAACATGGAACTGGGGGGGGGGGGGGCGGAATCCCATCCTTGGTTTAAGGGAAAGGTGGAGCAAATAAATTCTCCCACACCTTGGGACACTAATCAAAGCTGAGACAGCATTTAAGTAGAATAGGAGTGCACAGCCGTGCTCATTAACAACAGCCCAATACATTACCGGAGAACTTGATTCACAGCCTGCATGGCATTCATTGGAAAGCTCTCGGTGTCCTACTAGCTAAAAAGTGAATAAGAGCTTAAGCTGTACTGATTTAGGTGGCAGTATTAATGACATTAAGTGCGAGAGAGAGACAAGGAGAGTGAATTGACATTCTACATGGCAAAGGAGCAGGCTGCAGAAGAAGAAGAAAATCTGTGGAATTATGAGAAACTCTGGCAGAGAGGTCATTTAAGCAGTGACACTACTATTGCTGTGATCAGAATGAACAAGAAAGGGTGATAGCCGAGCCCTTCAAAAACATTCATTAATCCAGAGGTTATCCCCTCTCTTGCAACTTCACCTAAGCACAGTCAGTGTCTGAATTTTAAATGTGGATCTTTTTGCCCCCTTTTCTGTATGCTGCATTCAATGAATAAATCATAACACTGATACACATCTGTGTATAAAACAAAACAGGCAGCGCTTAGGAAAGGGAGAAAGGGGAGTCTCTTTTCTGCAAATCTGTCTGACGTGCACTTCTGACACCTCTACAGGACAACGCTCTTCCCATATTTTCAAATGTGGTAAAATGTTCTTGAACTTATGCAAAATTTTCGGAAATATGCAATCATGATGGGGCCCTGTTGCTGTCTGGTGAGCTCAGGTCTTTCACCATTCACAGAGGGAGGTGGGTACTCAAATTATGTTGCATGCACATGGACACTAAAGGTCAGTATTGAAAAGGAATAAAAAGCTGTGTCTATTTGGACTATGGTTAGGCTTGCATTGGTACCCCCGGAAAAAAACAAACCCTTTGTGTATTTTGGTATTTTTTCCAGAACATAAAATGTGAACTGATAACCTTAACATAAGATTGAATTTTTGTTCCAGAAAGGGAACATGTGGCTGCGGGTGTGCGTGTGAATGTGGAAAGGAATCTTGATGAAGAAAATCTCTGAACCCTGTTGAGTGGTGTTAGAAAACTTTGGGTTCCTTGCCTGAAATTGTGAGATAAAGGCCATTGTCATTACCTGTAATGCAAGTCCACTTTTTGTCCTTTTAGCAATCACGCTGCAGAAATCAAGACACCGCATCTTAGACTTGTATGGAACTATTTCCCCCCCTATTCCCCCCCCCCCAATTTTCAGTTTCACTAGTGATGTTACATTAAACTTATCACTTTTTTCTGCATATTTCTTTATGCAGAGCAACAATTTCTGTCCCCACCCCACCACACAACAGCAGAAAGAAGTCACACACTCCCCCCCCATACCAATTACCCTGGTTTGAGAAATTCAGATTGTATAATAGGAAGGAAGATAAAGTGTGTGAGTAGTCGGAAATGTATCCCTTAGCAAGAATTTTAATGTTGCCTCCATCAACGGAACTTCTGAACAAAATGTTTCAGCCTATGTGTGTCTATATGTGCATAAAAGGAAATAATACATGGAGCTCTCAAACAAGCCTATGCAAATTGTACTGGAACATCTTATTATTTTACAGAGTTCGGGCATATAAAATGCAGCACAATATTATCCACTCCCTCTGCCAATAGTAAACGAAGTGAATTGAACTCATGAATGGCATGTCTTCTCCCTACTTTCCCAGGCAGTGAAACATTCCAGGGGCAGACTCAAGATGTTATGGACTGGCTGAATGTAGAGGAGTGGTGGAAGTCACCAGCTGAGGAACCCCCAAGGGAAGAAGGCTCAGAGCCTGGGGATTGGGGATGGGACAACGGTGAGTGGTCATGTGATGGCCTGGGAATCGGATTCAGAGGCTGAACCTGAGGAATCCCAGCCTGCACAGGAGTCCCCGCCTCCAGGACCAGCTGAACCGGGGCTGGGGCTTGAACCTGAAGGGCCCTCACCTGTGCCGGATCCTTAGGAGCAGACACCAGCTGAGTCTGCTCTGGCTCCGGAGGTGATCGAGGACCCATTGCCTGCAGGTGCTCCACTCTCAGCCCCGTCGGGGAAGGTGAGGTTGCCTCTGGGTCCAGTAACCCTCCAGCCTCTCCTGAGGTGGAGGGAACTAAGTTCTCACAGGAGGAGTGCTCGCCTCCAGGCCAGGAGAGGTGAGTCACCTGTGGACCGGGACCGCCCTATGCCTCGGGGCAGATAAAAGCCAGCCAGCCCAGTCCCAGGTTGTGGGAGCAACATTGTTGGTAACCTGTTCCTGCCGGCACCCTGTCCTACTCTTCTGCCAGAGTTCCTGACCACACCTGACTCCTTGCCTTGAACCCCGCTTCAGCATTGACGGACAGCCTCCATACCACACCCTCGACCTCGGACTGGACTCGGACCACGCCGCACAGTAACCCCCCGGGACCAGCACAGGTTAGAGGGAGACAACTGGGGGGAGGAGGAAGCTGAAGAAGTAGCAGGGTTTAGTGAGGAGGAAGAGTCTGTGGCAGTGAAGTCCAGAACCAGAAATAGACAAGGATGCTGGAGAGGAGGATTGGGGGCAAGAGGCAGAGATGAGTCACACTGGCGAGGAAGCCGGGGTGTCTCCCCCTCCTGCTGTGACCAGCTCCTCTGCCCCCTAGTCTAAAGGTATGAAGAGGGAGAAGCAAGGACAGACAAGACGACAGAGCCTCAGATTGCTTGGGAGGCAACTGGGGGAGGAGGAGACTTGTGGAGCTGTGGGAGGGCGGCGACCCTCAGTCCCCACAACAGCCTCATAGGGGCAAGATTTCTGTGTGCTCTCTAGGCCTGGCCTCCTGTGCTGTTTTGTTTCTTTGAATAAGGAGTTAACTTCATTGACACCATGTGAGTTATTGCTGACCTGCTCCCGGCACCCACTTCTGACACAAGAACTGGTTGCCTTTGGATAGAAAAGCAACAGAGTGCATCATGAGAGACAGAAGTGGAGACAGTGGCTCAGGCAGGATTGGAACTGGGAGAGGTGGTGACAAGGTAGGGGAGTTCCAGGTTGTCAGTGGCAACACACACCTGTAGGACCACTGCCACCTTGCTCTCTGCTCTGTCTCCAACCAAGCAAGAGGCAACATCACAGTTCAAGAACACATTCCAGCCAAGCAAAAGCATGCTTGCTTGTATTTAATGCCTTTCACTTAAGATATCTCTCATCCTTCACTGAAATGGAATATAGTGGTACCTCGGGTTAAGAACTTAATTCATTTTGGAGGTCCGTTCTTAACCTGAAACTGCTCTCAACCTGAGGTACCAATTTAGCTAATGGGGCCTCCCGCTGCTGCTGTGCCGCCGCTGTGCGATTTCTGCTCGCATCCTGAAGCAAAGTTCTTAACCCGAGGTACTATTTCTGGGTTAGCGGAGTCTGTAACCTGAAGTGTCTGTAACCTGAAGTGTCTGTAACCCGAGGTACCACTGTATTACATACCGTATTGGCCCGAATATAAGCCGCACCCAAATATAATCCACACCTTTAAAACTGGAGGGGGAAAAGAAAAGAAAAAATACCTGAATATAAGCTGCTCCATTCCTCGCGACTTTTGGCTGCATACTGGGGGGAGAGCCGCGTTACATTGCTGGTGGCCTTTCCCCTTCCTCGCTCTCTCCCTTCCTGGCCTTGGGGGAGAGGATGAGGGAAAACACACAGGGCAGGCACCATTTTGCCGTGCTCCTGGCGCTGTTTGCCCCACGCTCCTGGCTGCATACCGTAATGTCGTGAATATAAGCCGCACTTTAACTTTTAATGGTCAGAATTTGGAAAAAAAGCGAGACTTATATTCAGGCCAATACAGTGGTACCTCGGGTTAACTTAATTTGTTCTGGCAGGTTTTGAATAAACATACACAAATTTATTGAGGGTCAACATAGTAGACAGATAATAGAAGGATGTATACAATTTTACAATATGCAGAGGTTAACATGGGTTGAGAAATCAGAGAGAGGAGCTGAGGGAAGTCTTGGGAGGGAGGGTTTGCTGGGGAGGTGGGAGGGAAAAAAGGGGGAAATAAGGGTGATGATTGGTTTTGATAATTTGTTATGTTGAAATTGTTAATAATTTTTTAAAAGAAAAAAGAACTTAATTCGTTCTGGAGGTCATTCTTAACCTGAAACTGTTCTTAGCCTGAGGTACCACTTTAGCTAATGGGGCCTCCTGCTGCCGCCGTGCTGCCACCCCGCGATTTCTGTTCTCATCCTGAAGCAAAGTTCTTAACCCGAGGTACTATTTCTGGGTTAGCGGAGTCTGTAACCTGAAGCGTATGTAACCTGAAGCATCTGTAACCTGAGGTACCACTGTACGGTATCTTACCCCCTTAAGCTCATTGGAAGAGATGCCATCACATGTGAATACAGTGGTGCCTCGCAAGACGAAAATAATCCATTCCGCGAGACTCTTCGTCTAGTGTTTTTTTTGTCTTGCGAAGCAACCCTATTAGCGGTTTAGCGGATTAGCGCGTTTAGCGGTTTAGCGGTTTAGCAGCTATTAAAGGCTTAGCGGCTAAAAGGCTATTAGCGGCTTAGCGGCTTAGAAAAAGGGGGGGAGCGAAAAAAATTGCAAGACTCGCAAGACGTTTTTGTCTTGCGAAGCAAGCCCATAGGGAAATTCGTCTTGCGAAGCGCATCGAAAAACGGAAAACCCTTTCGTCTAGCGGGTTTTTCGTCTTGCGAGGCATTCGTCTTGCAGGGCACCACTGTAAACATGTATAAGAACTGTTATGACCACAGTCTGCTACAAGGATGCCTTGCTGACCTAGGGGTCTCTTTCTCACACCTGCTTATGCCTATGTTAAGCCCCGATAATCCCCACACCACAGTAAGTGACATAACCGTCTGTTATCAGAGCCCTTGGTCTTTGGTCAGAGAAGAGAAGTTTAAATAAAATGCATCAGTGTATAGAATGTCTGTAAAAAATGCAGCCATCTGTTTTTGAGATGCCATAGTTCATTCACTGTCCTCTACAATGCATTTATTTTATTTTCCCCTCTCGTTTCAGCTTCATGGGAATACAGCAAATAAGACAGGTTAATCTTGGAGGATAATAAATTGATGTGTGAAAGATATTTGGCTCTGGCTGTGCATTGAAATTCAACAGGAGAAGATATGGGGAGTTTATCCACTGTTTGTATGTCTTTCAATTATAGGAGTTGGGTCCAGCTGCTACTTTGTATCAGATCAGACAGAGCAATGCTAATATCTAGATGGAATCATTTCATATCCCTACAATGGCTCCCCGTTCTCCAAAATGAAAATTGTATAGATTATGGACTCTTTGTTAAGACTTTATTTCATTGCTTTTCTCTGTTTATGATAACACTGTATTTTAACCTCTTCATTGCTCCTCGAGCAGAAAGACAGGATGGAATAATACTACAGAGACCAAGCTGTTTTTGTGTATGCTTGCTCCACACTATTTCTTTGCTAAATATTGTGTATCACTGTTTCCACACACTGTCACACTCTCGCAGTGTGTGCACATGCATGGACACACCCACATGCTCACTGAGTTGCACACAATGGTAATTCCAAGAAAGAAAATTGCTCTTACAATTGCTTCTAAGTCCACACTATTAAGTTCCAAGTACATTCCCACCATTTCTCTCAAAGCTTCTCTGCTCCAAGAAATAAAGCCAATAAGCTGAGTGTCTCTTCCAGGTAGGGATGGGGGGGCGGATTGTTAGGTGCACATTTGTGAACCAACCTTATTCACACATCTATATTCTGTTTTTGAAATCATACAGTCTCTGTGTACAAGGAAATGCACAAACTGGGCGTAGAGCAGAATGCAAGGGCTTATCTGATGTCAATAGAAACTTTTTACCCTCCCCTCTCCCTCTCCCCCCCTCTCTCTCTCAAAAGAAAGTTTTGGAGAGGTCATACTGACTTTCTGTTCCTTCCTTCTCCACTAAGAATGATTCCTGAATTCAATTGCCTCAAAGTAGCCTATATGTACCCCCTATGGGCAAACTGGGGAAGACTTTGATCAGCTGGTAGTAGGGCTTGAAACCTTGCGGGTATGAACATAAATTCTAAATGCTGCAAAAGAGGTACACCGTGACACATGTAAAGCAAGCTCTGGCTTAGGAACACCACACAAACGTGCAGGCTCTGTGAGAGGGCCTCACAACTGCTTTGCTTCTCCCTCTCATTAGATACAGAACTCATGCTCAAGCAATCTCTACCTCACTAACCATGAGATGCAGCCAAGAAGAAACCTTAGTCTGGGCCTGAGCCCAGTGAGGAGAGAGCTTAAATGAGTTCTAGTTTGGATAACATGCTAACCCAAACCTTGGCTTGGCCGAGCACAGCATGGCAGTACAGAGGACCGGGGAGGAAGGAAGTGGCTAAAATCTCCTGTCTGGGAGCCCTCAAGTTCACGTGATCTGCTTGGGGCATAGTATGGCAAACTATGTTTCACCAGTCTGAGTGAGGATTGTTCCCTCGATTTAGCGATGATCAACTTCTGTTTAGCTCTTCCTGTCTCATGTAGTACCTCAAACTGCTAATTTCCCCTCTCGCTTCCTATCAGGGACATCTGATATGTGCATTTTCATTCATTTCCCAACATTTACATGATGCTTTATTGTAATAAGACCTCACAGTGCACACTTCACCCTGTTATATGCATTCATCTATGAATAACTTGGCTTGGCTTCCGAATCGCAAAATTCAGAGAAGGGCAAATTTTGAATTGAATTTCTCCACCGATGCTTAAATCGGGTTGAAGGGACTTGGAATCTAACAATGTCTAGAGGACCACAGGCTAACTATTGGAGGGCATTATTTTAAGCTGTGCATCACCATGAAAGTATTGACCTAAAGTCACACACATGCATTTGGAAATTGGAATATGGTTCCCAATGATGAAACAGAGAAGGCATATAAGTAAATGGGTGCTGGAAGAGTGTCCCAAATACTAAACTCAACTACAAGTTAGTAACAGAGTTCGCTAATATGCACAAGTGTTTTTGGCACAGATCAATATAGATATTAATAATGGATCTTTTCCTATGGTTGATATATTTGATTGCCTCTTAGAGAAAAGCTGAAAACTCACTTAATCCTTCTTGCAAGTAAAAATGCATTGTGTGTGTGTGTGTGTGTATAATATTTGAAAGCTATTTGAAAGCTATTTTTACCTTTTAAAGTATATATTATATTAACAGGGCATTTTGTCAAGAAGTTATGTGATTCTTGACTTGTAAGAGCTATTTCTCCTCCTATTAAAATAGGCAGCCTTCTTGGGATATTTATTTTGCTTTGAGAATCTGTTGAAAGACAGTTTATGCTCATCAGAGTTCTGGGAATATCCTATTCATTTTCCAAAGGAACTGAATAGCTTGCACAAATTTCATTGCAAATGTTTTTAATCAATGGAATTGTAGATACTTTTTATGATAATGTCATGCAGCTAAACCCTTTCCCGCTGAAGCATAAAAGATCCAGCAGTACAAAGAAATTGGCACACACTAGTCAGGAGAAACACAAAACAGAGTCTTTAGTATATTGGGTGTTTGGGCCTCCTTTAAGATGAATTAAGTTGCCTACAGAGGATTAAGAACCGTGGTTGGAAACAGAGAGGGAGAAGAAATGAATTCAGAGTAAAGCGAGGGAAATATGTGAAATGAAGGGAGTTAGATATGGGAATAAAAATTCCCTGTAACTTAACTTTGAGGTTGAAAACAGTAGGTTAGTATTCAGAATATTCAGTTTGCTGCAAATGATTCTGAAATCTTAAGTGGGAACACTTTTTAATAATAATAACACAGTTAGACTATTCTCTGAGGGTTTCAAATTTTTCTTTCAGTTCTTTCGGCTGTTGCACAGAGGACAAGGTGGGATAAAAAGATACTCTTGAAATGTGTTACCATGTGAATTTCTCTATCTGCTTTTTTCTTTTGTGTGTTAGCTACTTCCCAGCCACCCTGGGTCTGGTGCCTTCTGAGGAAGGGAGATCTGATCACAAAAGAGTGTACCCCTCTGGGTGCATCTTCCTCTCCCCTCTAGGCTGTCCAATTATCAATTAGCCCAAATACTTTCCTGAGGTTCTGGAGGCCTCTCTGAATAGCACAGTTTATGCTTTGGGGCGTGATGATGCTTAAAACAGATGAGACCATGCAATTTTATGAAGCAAAGTAAGAGTTGAAAAAGAAGGGGAAATAAGGAGTTTTAAAAAAACAGATATTGCTAGGAAAGATACCAGAAACCCTGCAAATTCCTAATGCAGCAAAAGGACAGAGTGATATCCGTAATCCTCTCCTCCTGCTATAAGCTTATTCTAGTTTCTTCCTATGATGCTCTTGCATTCTCACCATTTGAGCCATTTCATAGACTTTTCGTATGCCGGGTTGTCAAGTCATGTGACCAAGCTGAACAGCCTTAGGACCTAGCCTGAATTCCCACCGTTTCTGGCTCCATCACCACCACACCCCTGAAACACCCATCTTTCAAGGCTTATGCCAACAAAGGATCAGTCAGCTAGGTCCTGGCACATATCTGGTTAGGCCAAGGATCAAGGAGTTAAGGAAGTGTAGCACAGCTGCCCCAGGAACACTCCAGTTCATCCTCTCAGATCTTGCTACAGGATTGCTCCTCTATTCTCCCACTGGCTTCTGAATACTGCTATTTCTAGATTTGTGAAGGAGATTTTTTTTTTTAAGAAAAAAAATGCTAGTTGGTGTATTAAGAGCTATTTAAATATAAAATAAAGGGTTCCATTTTCTAGACTAAAACAGAGTAGAAAAAGACTGGATAATGAATACTCCTACGTTTGCTAACTGAAATAAAACCTGTGTTAAATAATTAGTGCAGAGGGAAATTTAGTCTTCACCCTCCTAAGGAAGGAACCTTTGATACTTTACGGCAAATAACTGCTTATCCACAAACACATACAATGGGCAAAAAACAACAACCAAATAAGGAAACGATAGACATGTGGATGGAGCCATTGGAAGAACATAGCAGAACTAATAAGATTCAGTCATGATCTAGTGACAAACATTCAAAGATAGAACATCCCCCAGAGAGTGCTAGACTTTGACAGATGTTGCTTTGTTACTTATTTAGGTTATATGCAACATGAAACAAGGGAGCACAGATTTTGGTTATGTTCAGCAGCTGTACAGCCATTACCAAGGCCATCATTTAGAGTGCATTTGTGAACCTGGCAACCTTGCAATATGCTCACTGCTCTTCTAAAGAGCCAGTTGCACAGATGCTAAACCATAAGGCAGGCGGCAATCATGGGGGAGACAGGAGCCATAAAATCAATGAGGACATTATTATCCTTCCCAAAATACAGGAGGAAAGGCATTTGTAAAGTCTGTAAAGGGAGAGATAGTGTGTCCACATTGGAAAAAGCAAATCCTTCTGTGTGTGTGTGTGTGTGTGTGTGTGTGTGTGGAAAACCTATAGGTTTGATGACACCTTAAATAGGAATATATATTGATTTTCTTTAAATAACCATTACAGTGCAACCTAAACATTGCATCATCTTTGCAATGTCTCATTATCACCCTAAAAAGGTCTTGCTTTTCCTTGCCTTTACCTCTGAAACCACAGTAATACAAGCTATGTGACAAAAGAGAAATTCGTTTATGACTCAGTCCTGTGAGCTGGTTCCAAAATGATACCGGTGAGACTTAAGTGTACACAAAAACAGTTTAATAATGTCCCTTCTTTGGAGGCAGTGAACCCACAACATGGTGGGTTGTGCTGTGCTCTGGCAGCCAAGGACAAGAAATGCAGGTTGGTGTCAGGGACTGGGCAGAGGACGAATGGTGGAGACCGCTTCCCCAGCCTGACCCTTCCAGAGAAGAAGAAGACAGTTCAGAATTACAACAGGGGTTTGAGGGAGATCACAGCTCAGAGGCAGATGAGGGGGAAAGCTGGGAAATAATGGGAGAGGAGGAGGAGTAAGAAGAAGCACCAGGGGGGTGGCAGGAAGCATTCCAGACCCCACTCTCTCCCAGAACCTGACGAGCCTTGAAAGTAGGAGAGCAAAGAGCTCAAAGACAGAGGACACGTCTCAGCACCCATAGAGATGACTCACGAGGAAGTGGGAGAGATGGAGGGGCAATGCCATTGTTCCAAGAGGCTGCAGCCCCAAACCTTTCTCTGTGAATATTGAATAACAGCAGATGGTTAAGGACTTTTCCTTGTCTTGTCCATTCCGGGCAACCTGCCGTGGGGGTTGGTTCCTCTTCTGCCTGACTCAGCATTATCAGTTACGTTTCTGGCCAGGTAAAAGCATTCAAGGAGGGCATGGGACAAGGCCAGTGAAAAATGGGTCTGAGAAGAATGGGTGTGGTCTGGGGGGCATTGCCTGAGGGAGCTAGGATGAGATACCAGGGTGCTGCGTTTGGTTTCCAGGACTGGGGTTCCTTACCCCTTAAGCACCCAATAAATAATGATGATAATAACAACAACAACTCTGTACTCATACAGTGGTACCTCGGGTTAAGTACTTAATTCGTTCCAGAGGTCCGTTCTTAACTTGAAACTGTTCTTAACCTGAAGCATCACTTTAGCTAATGGGGCCTCCTGCTGCTACCACACCGCCGGAGCACAATTTCTGTTCTCATCCTAAAGCAAAGTTCTTAACCCGAGGTACTATTTCTGGGTTAGCAGAGTCTGTAACCTGAAGCGTATGTAACCTGAAGCGTATGTAACCCGAGGTGCCACTGTATAAGGAAAATAGCATTTGAATACAGTAGAATCATCAAGCAAAACATGTTTGCTTAAAAAAAAGAAGAAGCAAACATATAGGACCCAAATGGGTGGCCCCATGTCATGTGTTCAAAGAAACACTCTTCTGTTGAAGGCTAACTGCTCCTTCTCTGGAAGTGGTCAACACACATCATAGTGGGATCTACTGAAGTTGAACCACCCACAGGGTACGATAGGGGCATGTCCAATGGACAAAGACTGTCAGGCGACAGAGGAACCAACCCCCACAGCTGGTTGCCAGGAATATACAAGACAAGGGAAAGTCCCTACCATTTTCTTTTTTTCCAATACTCACAGAGAGAGGCTTGGTAAAGCAGCCTGAGTGAGTCTCCACCCCCCCCTCTCTCTCTCCATGCGTCATCACTATGGGTGCTGAGAAGTGTCCTCTGCCTCTGAGATCTCTGCTCTCCTACTTTCAATGCTTGCTGGGTTCTGGGAGGGCGGGTCTGGAATGCTTCCTAAAGACTGCGTCCATTAGCTGTGGCCTCCCTGATGTTTCTTCTTCCTCCTCCTCTCCCATTATTTCCCAGTTCTGCCCAGTCACTGACATGCTGTGAGTAGGGACCTCTGAGTTGTGAGTGGCTGGACTGTAGTTGCTTTACAAAGGTAACAGTATATTGCTCCACCCACTTTTACCCCTGGCCTCCACTCGTATAGCCCCTGAAAAGTGGCAATGTGACCCTCAGGGGGAGAAAGATCCCCCACCCGGGCACAGATCCCAAAGGATAGAGTCACTCATTACATAAAACCAGTAGATGAGCCAGAAATACAGGTGCTCCTGGATCATAGGGGCTCTGAAATTTGGATTATGTGTTGAGGAGTGGCTTTACTGCCACTTCTACCCTTCATTTCTGGGAGAGAAAGGCAAGGTTCCCGGTTTGCATCTACAAATAGGGCAGAAATACAGGAAAGAAATGCTTCATTATCTTGGGGACAGAGGCCACGGAAATCTGCCTAGGGTCTATGAAGGAGACACTTGCTCAATTGCAACCCTTCAGATCTTCTGGCAGCTGCATGAATTTAATTTGAAATGTAATATGTAAACATGGCTGCAGTAATTTGCAAAGCTGCAAAAAGCACATTCCCTCCCTCTCCCTCTCCTTTCTTCCTGCAAGCAGGGAGATAAAAACAAAGCAAAACCCTTGTGCATCTCTTATTGGAATTCTGATTTCTGGACCCTTCAGGCACATGTCACTTTTACCAGTGAGCCTTTCACTGAGCAAGTAGCTTTCCATTATTAACAAATGATCGGATTTCAGTCTACTGGAACATGAATGCTCTCCAGCAGAAGATGAGACACACTCGCAGCCTTTTGTAATTTATTGTGGTATCATCTCCCTGCTAATTGGTCTCTAAGCATTTCATTTGTCTCCAAACCAACCTCTCTGAGCACCGAGAACTGCCATACATTAGATACAAGGCCTTCCGGCACCCTGTCAGAATCTTTTGGCAAACAGCAGCTACTGTTTACATGATAGTGCAATTCTAGTGTTGAAGCCACAGCAGCGGCACATATACATACAATCTGTCAGAAACCATGTTAGCAAAACTGTTTGCTTCTCTTTGTGCAAGGCCAAGTTTGCCCTGTAGCATTGACTATAAATAATTCCAAAGCACATTTGCCAGTGTGCTGAACTGAGCAACAGGATCCTTCTATGCAAAGATTCAGCACCATGCAGTTGAAGCAGAACCTCAGAGATGCATAAAGGATATTTCCTGGTCCCCCGTTGGAAATGCCAACACAAATAGTCTCTATCTATAAAGGTTACACTTCAACGTCAAATTGGATCTAACTCTCACAAAAGAAACTGATGCCACTAAAAGGAGGTGCAAAGCAGACTACTGGGGGTGCAAAATTTTATTTTATTTTTTATATATGGAATCATACACACAGAGAGGATGGTCCCAGTGTGTTTCTGGCCATATAATTCTTACTGAGGAAAATATATGGGGGCATCCTCATGAAATACCGTATTTTTCACTCTATAAGATGCACCAGACCACAAGACGCACCTAGTTTTTGGAGGAGGAAAACAAGAAAAAAAATATTCTGAATCTCAGAAGCCAGAACAGCAAGAGGGATCGCTGCGTAGTGAAAGCAGCAATCCCTCTTGCTGTTCTGGCTTCTGGGATAGCTGCGCAGCCTGCATTCGCTCCATAAGGCGCACACACATTTTCCCTTACTTTTTAGGAGGGAAAAAGTGAGTCTTATAGAGCAAATAATACAGTAATTACAGTGGGAGCCTATCCACTTCTATTAAAAAATACAGTAGCAGTACTAATTCTCACTTGTACATTTCGATAAAAATCCTGCCTCTTGAACTATTAAGGGCTTATTTTTTCATGGCAAAGAAGACCTCAAAATGCTTCAATATTTGACAAATACTAGAATATATGCTGCTTGCGGGTGTGCACTGGTGCTCAGAGGCAGGTAGGAATCACTTGTGCTAGACAGACAGGAGAAGAAGCACACTCGCAGATCTTTCCAGAAGTTCAGGGGCCTACTGAGGATTTTGTAGCATGTTTGCCAACATTTTGATTTGAACTTACCGGTAGCATTCTGAACTGGTCCTGACACCAGCAAATGCAATATTAACCAATAACTCCAAATCATCGGCCTAATTATAGATTATATGAAATTCAGATTTGTCTCCAATTTAAGAATGACTGCTGAACAAACAAGAAACGGCACATTTGACCTTTAAAGATGTTGACCTTTAAAGCCCTAAATGGTCTCGGCCCAGTATACCTGAAGGAGTGTTTCTACCCCCATTGTTCTGCCCAGACACTGAGGTCCAGCGCCAAGGGCCTTCTGGCGGTTCGCTCACTGTGAGAAGCAAAGCAACAGGGAACCAGGCAGAGGGCTTTCTCGGTAGTGGTGCCCGCCCTGTGGAATGCCCTCCCATCAGATGTCAAATAGATAAACAACTACCTGACATTTAGAAGACATCTGAAGGCAGCCCTGTTCAGGGAAGCTTTTAATGTGACATTTTAGTGTATTTTTAATCTTTGTTGGAAGCCACTCAGAGTGGCTGGGGAAACCCAGCCAGATGGGCGGGGTACAAATAAATTATTATTATTATTATTATTATTATTATTATTATTATTAATCTGCTCAGAAGTGAATCCAACTGAATATAGTAGAGTTTACTCCCATATAAGTGGGGTTAACAACAACAACAACATACTGGGAGCCAATATAGGCCTTTCAGAACCGGTGTTATATAGTCTCGGCGGCCACTCCCAGTTACCAGTCTAGCTGCCGCATTCTGGATTAGTTGTCGTTCAAAGGTAGCTCCACGTAGAGTGCATTGCAGTAGTCCAAGCAGGAGATAACCAGAGCATGCACCACTCTGACGAGACAGGTAGGGTCTCAGCCTGCGTACCAGATGGAGCTGGTAGACAGCTGCCTTGGACTGCAGCCAAAATTTCTAAGCTGTTCTGAATTACTTCTGTGGTTGAGTTTCCCACAGCTCACCCCCAACTTGGGCATTGTATACTAACTGAGAAATATCTTGTGACTCAAAAACATGCAAGGCAGCAAACATTAAATTGCCTCCTCCACTGCTGGAGTTCAAATAGCCTTTGAACTAGTGGTGGCCTTCAGCTCTGAATATTGAATTTGTGCATCCCAAGTTCTGCTTGCTGACAAGTGGCTATACAGGGATTTGAAGGAGGCATCTTCTTTGATCTGATAGCCACTCAGCTTCCAAGTAAATGGGGGTGGAGTAAAATAATGTACAATATATTGAATCCTGGTTTCTTGTAAAATAAAGCTTCTTGCCCTTTAAAGAGGGGTTGCATTCCCTTTCCTTATAAAGGACTTGGAATCTTCAGGGGATCCCTCAGTGTCAAACCTTATGTGTTATGCTCTGTAATTTAGCGACTGCTATTAGTTTAATGTGTGTTGCTTTCAGAAAACACTGAAAGCAAGCTATTAAAATGCCAATATTCTACATACTAATCAAATGTAGTATTCAGCTTGGCAACTCTGCCATAATAATAAAACAGACCACTTTGCCTCCATGGAGAAGCCTCTCTCAGCTGGCCGATAAATGCTTCTAGGAACCATCTCCACCTGTAATCACTATTAGGCCTAAACTACACATGATGGATGAAGACAAGAGATGTATGAAGGCATAATTCTCCACTAGTGATATATCCCCAATCAGTCTGAGGAGGAATATGTTTTTTATCAAACCTTTAAAAATGGTGGGGGATCTGTCCCCAGAGCTCCTGAAATTGCAGTTACTTGCTCCCTAAGGCAGTTGCCCCAACCGCACAGATGTGAAGACCAGAATAAGACCTCAGGGCAAGGAAAGTTCACTTCTACATCTCCCAGAAAGAAATGGACAGACTGTGGATACAACCTATTCACACACTGATTGATTTTATATTATTTTAAAGTTTTTACTGGAGTGGTTATATTGTTTGATTTTTATATTTGATGTAGTCACCAGTTTGATAAAGGGCAGGTTAAAATTATTGTTATTTTCACTATCATTATTTTAAAATACTTTGTCTGAATGGTACGGAAGGTGAAAAATTGAATTGATGCTCTTGCCTGGAGAAGAAACAAGGGATTCAGGAATTTTTCCTTGATGTGACTGAAATATTCATAGCATCATCACTAAATTGCAATATGCTTCAATGCTGCATGGAATACATCTGTATGCATACAACAATTCAGGATGGTTTTCTTTCCCCCCAGAAGCTTGAGCCTAGCATTTTCCACCTGTTTCAGAGAAATCTCTCTCTCCCTCCCTCCCTCCCTCTTCTTTCCAGAGAGACACTGTCAAATTATAACTGGCTCAAGCAGTGCTGCTTTGTTCCACTTTACACCTGGACTCTGCAACCGCTAACACAAAGGAACCACCACACAATGTCTAGCCCACACAGTAGCCTTAACAACTCTCAGGACTTGGGGAGCCCATCAGTGGTCTGTGACAGAAAACCATTAGCACTTTCCCCAGCTTAACAGCATGACCCAGATACAGCCCTGAAATTTGTGTTCCCGCTTGAATAGAAGTACTATAGAATGTGGATTTGTGCACTTCAATAGAACACCAGCAGACGTTGGTGCTTGTGTGTGTTTAAAAAATTAACTAAAACCTTCTTGCATTCACACATTTTTTTTCAGCTGTAAAGAACTATGGCTAATACCTGCAAGTGTAAATGTCTAAAATGTTAATTAGAAGACAGGACTCGGAGGATGAATGGACATTCGATGTTCTGCCAATGCAAGGATTTACACTTGCACAACAGAATGCTCCCCCTTCTCCCTCTACTCAAGCCCTGAACCTTCACCAAATCTGCTCCATAAGGTTGGAGGGAAGCCAAGAACAGATTTAGGGGATGCACTGGGGTAGGAGAAGGAGGGAGAAGTTAGACTGAACAACCATGTATCCTTGCATTGACAGGACAAGTTACATAACACTACATTGGATATACCCAATGTTAGGGTTTTTCCTAGTTAAACAAACAAGTTCTGTTTTGGCATTCATGTTTGGGGCAGACTTATGGTAACTAACTGCAAGTTGAGGAATTGGCTCCACCCATTTGCCATCTCACATAGAGCCCCTTTTCTATGTTCCCCTTAATGGCCCATCACCCAGGCGATCACCCGGGAAACACAGGAAGCCAGCCTGGCTTATATTTTAACATTTGCTGGATCCAGAGGTTAGGAGGATCGCACGTATGACCTACTTCCCCCCACCCTCCCAAAAAACCTTAAAATGTTACACTCACTTGATACAATAAAATAAAATAAAATCTCAAAGTGACATGACAAGATAAAATGCAGGCATTGGTGATCAATTGACTCACGCATGACAATGTATATGTGTGGTGCTAGGAAATAAATAAATATATTCTAACCTGAAATGGCAGGAGAGAGCCGGAAAGTCCTTATGGCTCAGTAGGAGACCCTCCCCAGAGCCTGAAGAAGATGTCAGTGAGCCAAAAGTCCAGGAGAAAAAAAGACTGTGAGGGCTCCAAAATGGCTCACTGCTGCCACACTACCCCCCTCAGCAGCTGTTGGGCATATATACCGCACCGGGCTCCCCGCTTACATGCATGTCACTTATGTGCATCGAGGCCTGGAACATAGCCCCCACATAAATGGGGAGTCACGTGTTTCACAAACAAAAAAGATTTTAAACCAGAAAAAAATAAAATACGCAAAGATAGCACAAAGTGCATCTCCCTAACAAGAGCTTTCCACAACAGTTGATATAATGTTCTGCCGATAGTAAAGTGGCATTATTAGCAGCTTACATGGTCTATTTAGAGCTTCTGAAGCCTGCAATAAATGCAACTGATGTTTAGATGTTTAGCTTATATGCCTATTGGCAAGTCTTTGTGGTACTTCAGGAGGTGCTTGAATGCACCTGTAAGCTCCTCTGTCTCTTTTTTTGTATTCATTTTTGGTAGAGATGCCAGTCTGCTATGCAGTAAACGAACTTTTTCCAAGAACGAAAAAGCAACATGTTCTAACAGCAAGAAGCCATTTACCAGGGTATTTTCACCTTCCTGAAATGCTCCGTTCGGGATACCACTGGGTTAAATAAAATGCCTTGTTAGATCACAATGTTTTCTGGATGGCTGGGGAAGAAACTCTAAAAAAGAAAAGGAAGAAAACATTTAGGAGCGGAAAATGCCTATGGGAATGCACTGTCTCCCAATTAAAATTGTTTGCTTCTCATGTAACATTCACTGAACAAAACAGCTGCTATCAGTAGAGCTTAAGGGCTGCTGTAGTAGGTCAGAAAACATGACGCAGTGAAAGCTCAGACCTTGCACTGACTGCAAGAGAAAAACCTAGGAACTGTAACATTGTAGAACGAGGCTATATTTTCTAGGAATAATGTCTGGCATTGCATCCCCACTCCACGCCCATGCATACATGTTGCTAAAGGGATGTGTCCTTTCCGTAGCTAGAAAGCATATTGGAATGAAAGCAGTCCTGCACATGCGGTTAAAGAATTACATACCCTCCAACATTTATCCGATAAAAAATACCCCACCCATCTGACTGAGTGGCTTCTAACACACACATATAAACACAATAATGAAACATTAAAAAACATAATTAATTTTTTTTTTAAAAAAAAAAACCTTTCTTATACAGGGCTGCTTTTAGATGTCTTCTAAAGGTTGAGAGTTGGACCATAAAGAAGCCTGATCGCCAAAGAATTGATGCTTTTGAATTATGGTGCTGGAGGAGACTCTTGAGAGTCCCATAGACTGCAAGAAGATCAAACCTATCCATTCCCCCATGCAGGAACCGGCAAACCACTCCAGTATCCCTGCCAGGAAAACTCCATGGACAAGAAGATCAAACCTATCCATTCTGAAGGAAATCAGTCCTGAATGCTCACTGGAAGGACAGATCCTGAAGCTTAGGCTCCAATACTTTGGCCACCTCATGAGAAGAGAAGACTCTCTGGAAAAGACCCTAGTGCTGGGAAAGATTGAGGGCACAAGGAGAAGGGGACGACAGAGGACAAGATGGTTGGACAGTGTTCTCGAAGCTACTAACATGAGTTTGACCAAACTGTGGGAGGCAGTGGAAGACAGGAGTGCCTGGCGTGCTCTGGTCCATGGGGTCACGAAGAATCAGACACAACTAAAAGGCTAAACAACAACAACAAAAAGGTTGTATAGTTACTTATCTTCTTGGCTCGGGGCTTGCATAACTCCATTGCCCTCCAACATTTTCCCAATGAAAATAGGGACAACTTGATAAAAAGTGGGACATTCTGGGATCAAATCAGAAACCGGAACGGCTTCTGTAAACCCAGGACCGGAAATCAGAGAGATGTGGAGAGTCTAGAATTACATGCATAAATGGGTGCTCCATGTATGTCCACAACTGTAGGTCCTCCGCCCCAAGAGAAAATTGGTGGCAGCACTGACTAGTGGGTGGTGGAGGCTGGACTTATTTACATACCAAATACCTAAAACCAGACCCAGCCCAAGACATTTTTTCACCTAAGGTGAATGGCAAGACAATATCTACCTGCCTCCACACACTTATTTCATATGAAACCTGACTGAAATGACTATTAAATCTGGTGATTGGGCACTGTGTGTGTGTGTGTGTGTGTGTGTGTGTGCAGCAGGACAGTTTAGGGGGCACATGGCAGACTTTGCCTAATGGCTAAAAGGACATTCCTATTTTCATCGAGAAATGTTGGAAGGTATGAAGAAGGCTCTGAGGAGAAAGGCAATTGGCTTGGATCCAGACTACTATATTAGCTGAATAGAGCTAAAAACATGAACAAGAAGTACATTATTAGGAAAGCTGTAAAAGGTTCAGAGATATGGCTTATGGTAAAGTGTGTTCTCACTAAAGGAGAGCACGTGTTGCGGATGGGGCCGGACAAAGCACCCTGTACTAAATAGGCAGGTTGGAATTAAGGGGAGTAGCGTTGGTTGGTGTTTGTTGTTGCTGGGGCAAATTTGATGTTGCAAATTTAGGGGTGGGATCAGAGGATATTTAAGCAGGGTCCACAGCAAGCTACTTTCTCTTTCGCTGTGGACATCGGATCACCCGCCCGCCCTCCCTTGTTTGGGCTTGCGCCTTGACCTTGCTATGCCTGTCATGGGGTCGTCCGCATTGGTGCGGGGGCCTGGTAGGAATTTTTCCAATTGGCTGATTAGTGTGTGCCTTTTGGGTTTTGTCTACTGCTTAGCAAATCATCACAACTTGTAAGGTTGGCGGTTAGGCATTGGTTTAAATTGGTTGGTGGAGGGGTATGGATTGGCTGTGCCTGCCCCTCCAATGCTGTTGCTGCATGGGAATTCCGTTAAAGGAATTCAGGGGCCTACCATCCTTTCGTCCAAACCCCTGGAATCGGGTTTGGGCCGTGTAAGCCCCTAGGAGCATGCAGGGAGAAGCTGAGGGTCTGTGTCACAGCTCCAGTTATCCTTGAACTTGCTCCTCCACACTGGCTTTCACTGGAATCCGGGAGCCAGTGCTGTCCCCAAGGCGGGGGCGGGGGGGGGGACAGATAGTCATAACCAATGCCTAAGCAACCACTCACAATTTGTATGCTAATAAAGTTGTGGCCAAAAATATGCCAAAAACCTTAAACAAAAAATATGTGTGTTGTGTGAGTTATTGGGGTAAGAGTGTTTTGGGGGACCTCAGCACGCAATATACCAGGAAGTGTGGTGTTATTTCCTGTTCCTTTCTGTAATCTCAATATCTCAAATCAATCTTTCCCACATCCTCCAGTAGGGAGATGGGAGAAGACTCCTAGGATCTCTTGCAGAAAATGCAAAAGATCTATTATGAGATGTGATTTGACAGAGCAAAAATCATGAGTACTTTCTGTTTTCTTCAAACTCATCTGGTGGGTTTCTTATTTTTCTTATTAAAGGGAAGGCTAACCTTCTTTATTTATTTTACTTAACAGGATGCATGCACCACTTAATCATCAAAACCTCTTAGAGGTTTACATCAAATATATACATTAAAATACTGATAATTAATGTTCTCTCTCCATCAGACCGCTATAATAAACTGGATCCAGAAGTATTGTTGTGTTGTTGTTTTTCCTCTTTAATCTTCCTGCAGCTTTTGACACATCGATGCTAAAATGGAAGTACAGTGGTCACCATGGCAAGAAATTGTGTTTTCTGATGGGAGTTCTTTGAGCGTACAGACATTTTTCTTTCTTTGTGCATCTTATTTGACAGAATATATTTTTGTCACTCTCTTCCATGTGTAACTCTGATCATCCCTGGGATCAAGAGAAAACACTCCTGCCATGCTGCCAAATCATTCTTCACAGCTTTCTGCTGTCCCTCCAGGGCTTCGGCAGCAGATTTAAGGAATGAAAAACCTTTGCACGCTCTGCCTCAAAATTTATATCAAACCTCTGTGATCAATGAGTCGCAGCTCGCTCCTGTTGATAGCATCATCAGCCCAATTGTTGACACAGTAGGTAGACAACCGAATCTTTGGGATGATGCGTGTCAAATGCTGAAACCAGCCCACTGTGCAGTTTCATATAGACAGGATCTTTTGAGGCAAAGTGAGTGATTTGTCAAAATTTTACCTATTGTGTATCCTACTGGCAATCTTACAGAGATGGATTTCCTCTAAGCGGTTTCCACATGCTCTTCGGTGCTTTCCTTTTCTTCTGTGATACACTTGTAGGGTATTGCATCTAACTGCCCTTGAGGAAAATATATTTGATGGCGTTGCCGGGGCTGAGAGATGATGGCTTTCCCAAGGCTTGCTAATGAGTCCCTTGTAGATGTCAAAGTCAAACCAGGGACTTTCTGCTTCCTAATTTACTCTCTTAAGTTGCAATCCTTTAGGTATCCTTTTTGGTCACTGTGAAAAGAGAATGCTGCGCTATACATGCCTTTGGTTTGATTCTGCGGGGCTCTTTTTGTGTCCTTAATCTTAAATACACCTACACAGGAGAAAGTCCAACTAAATGAGGCTTACTCATGAGTGCACATGAATATGCTTGACTGTTAGTCACTATTCTACATGACCTCTCACAAATATTTTATCTTTCCCTCCCTCTGTGTATATCTTTGTTGAAGGGTTTAAGACAAGCAAAGGCTATATAAGATACATGCCCCATTATCTTCGGCATTGCACTTCTTTAGCCCTTGAAAAAGAAAATCCTTTCAGCCATTACATCGTCATCAACGGTAACCATGAGTTATTCCTATAGGTTTGAACGTGTGTAAAATAAGAATCAGACAGTTCTTTGGGGAGGGAAATGAGTGGTGTTATAGAGTGATTTAAAGCTGTGTGTGTGCAGATTATGTAAGGGAGTAGAGAGAACGTATGTTCACATGGTTAGAGATAATTTCTAGAAGGTGAGGGTTAGGGTTCATAATTTGGAAAGTGGATATTCAAGAAAGTGGGTATTCAAAGTGGGGGGCAGGGGTTTTCCAAAATAAATATTGTGTAGTTTTAATTCATATGTTTTAATTGAACAGCTTTTAAGGGCTTGAACAGTTAAAATGTATGTTACTCTTTTATATCTACCACTGTGGGGTAACTTTTGAAGGGAATAGTAGGGTTTGAAATTAAGACAGCACAGCAGATAAGGTAAATAAAGAGCACATTCGTGTGATTGCTTGTCCAGCACGTCCATAGAAGGACGAGCTTTGTCATAATATGTGCCCTCCTCAGTGAGCATTGTGCATGATCTATGTGCATGGACACATAGATCCTCACACATGTGTGGCCCTGCCCTGCTAGAAGGATCCACACTTTTATGGCAAGCAGATATAGGCTATATTTCCTATTCACAAAATATAAATTATGTCCAGCAGGCAGTGAGGAACACACAGGAATCCAAGACTTCCCCATATGATGTCCTGTAAGCAGAGTCTATATACTAAATCCCCAACATAGGAGCCAACTCCTAGGGACCAATGCCCCTTTTGCCCCTCCCCATAAAATATTTGATGGGCCCCAGCCACCCCAAAGTCGATGGGCATTGCCAATCAAATGGTGTGTGTGCACCTTGTCATGTGATTAATTGTGCCAAATGGGGCTTACTTGCCCCACCCCAGCGGCATAGCGTGAGTTGTCAGCACCCGGGGCAAGGCAAGTAATTTGCGCCCCTAACCCAGGGCAAGGCAAGTAATTTGCGCCCCCCCCAACCCCTAACCTGCCGCGTCAGGTGATCTGAGGTGAGTTGCTGCTGGCGCTGGCACCCAAACGACGCCGCTTGCCCGGAGGAGGAGGGGGGCAGAGAGGCGAGGAAAATGCAACATGGCCCAGCAGCTGCAGCGGCGGAGACGGGGCTGTGAGGAGGAGCTGTCTGGCGCGTCCTCCACGGCCCTGACGCGCGGGGACCGCGACGAGCGCTGAGCCGCTGCCTGCCGGACGCCTTCAGCCCGGACGCGCGCACAACCCGTCGGTTCCGCGAGACATGCGGCTCTGCTACAGCCTGCGCCCGAGGCTCTTCTGCGACTCCGGAGGCAGTGAGCGCGCACCCCCAGATGTTGCGCCTGGTGCGGCCGGCCCCCCTTGCACCCCCCACGCTACGCCACTGCCCCACCCCCCTGCCCAAGATTTTATTTGAGTTGACACCCCTGATCCCCAAACTGGGCTGAAATTTAGATGTGTTTATAAACACCTTTGTTCCTGAAAGGAGGTGGGGACAGATGGAAGAATACAACACCAAACTTTCACTCGAGTGGTGTGAATCTTTAAGGGCAAAGGATAAGAAAAAGAACCATCTTTGTATTTTGAAGGCAGCTCTGTTGCGTGGCAAGGTCACAGACCCACCCGGGAAGTGGAATAAAGACACATGAAACAGTATTTTAGGTTAATGGGTGAAAAAAAGGCCACAATTTTATTGGTTACAGAAGTAGATAGGTAGCCGTGTTGGTCTGCCATAGTCAAAATAAAAAAATTCCTTCCAGTAGCACCTTAAAGACCAACTAAGTTAGTTCTTGGTATGAGCTTTCGTGTGCATGCACACTTCTTCAGATACGAAAGCTCATACCAAGAACTAACTTAGTTGGTCTTTATATTGGTTACAGAGTATGAGTGGCATTGGCTTAGGCATTGGAAACCACATGACTATATCTGACTCCTGCCTGTCTTGGAAGGGTTAACCACCAGTAGGTGGTTGGAAGGAGTCTTGGAAGGATTAACCACCAGTCTTGGAAGGAGTCTTGGAAGGGTTAACCACCAGTCTTGGAAGGAGTCTTGGAAGGGTTAACCACCAGTAGGGGGAACCCTGCTGATGCACATCAACTAGAAACTTTCCCAGGGTCACCACTAGAGGTTGTGCCATGGCCCTAGCCCCCCGTCTGGGGCTTCAAACAGAGGCCACGCCCCCCAGATTCTTTTAATGGAATACTCTTGAATAAGGAGGGGTAGGTGATGGCCACTACCTCCCCTCACCCTCAACCTAATACTCCAATGCCTAACTGTCAAACCTTACCAAGTTGTGATGATTTGCTACGAGGTAGGCGAAAAACCAAATGGCCGGTGCCAATTTGCCAAGTGGGGAAAAATTCCTATCAGGCCCCCGGGACAACCAAGGCGACCAACCGAGGTCCATAGCAAGGACAAGAAATAAAGGGCCTAACCTAAGGGAGGGAGGGAGAACTGACCTAGCAGGGAGAAAACAGGGGTGAGTCCTCGGCCATGGGCAGTTTAAATAGCCCAAGCCACGCCCCCAGACCGTCTGGATTGGATGGCCTAAGGATGACATGCCTGAGGGCCAACCAATGGCACTTGGGGAGGGCTTGCTCCCAGCCCACAACGTCCTCTCCCCAGGAAGGGATTGCGTGTCGATACCCCCTCGTTGATGAGACCACCCCCTCGTTGATGAATAAGACACAAGGACACAGATATTAGGTTAATGTTATTGGGCAAATTTAGGCCACAACTTTATTGGTTACAGAATGTGAGCAGTATTGGCTTAGGCATTGGAATGGACCCGACTATATCTGACTCCTGCCCGTCACGCAGGGAGTCCAGTAAGGGTCAACCACTGGTAGGGGGAGCCCTGTCGATGTAAACCAACTCGAGCTCCTCCTGGGTTCCCGATGGGGTCGTGGCATGGCTCTAACCCAGCCCCGGACTTCGGACAAGATCCACACCCCCGGATTCCTTTAACAGAATACCCTTAAGCTTGGAGGGGCAGGTGATGGCCACACCTCCCCTCCCCCATCATAAGATCAACCAATGCATAACCGCCAAACCTTACAAAGTTGTGACGATTGCTGCGAGGTAGGCGAAAACCAAATGGCCCATGCCAATTTGCCAAGTGGAAAAATTCCTACCAGGCCCCTCAACGGCGACCAACCGAGGTCCATAGCAAGGCCATATCCGAAACCTGAAAATAGGGAGGGAGATCGAGGAAGTGAGCCAAGAGGAAGCTTTCCGGCTTGCACCTCAGTTTAAATGGGGCCCGGCCATGCCCCCAGCCAGCGGATTGGCTGGCAGGCAAATGACATGGCTGGGAACCTCCAGGGGATGCGGGACTTCATCCCCTGGAGGGGAGCGGGTGGCCACGTGGTCCACCGCAACTCCTCCCCACTGGGAAGTGGAGCGGATAAATGGCTTTCATCCACACTTTCAACAGACTGAATTGTGCATTGACCTGAGATTCCCCTATTGCATTCTGAGTCCAGTCAAGATCCAGAGCTAAAGGGGGGGGGGATAGGTATCCTTGGTATGTATCTCAAGGAGGGGGAAAATGGGAATTTTTCAGAAATTGCAAGAAAAAGTTCTATAATAATAATCCAAGAGCGCTATCTCTTTTTCAAACATGCATTTCTTTAAAAAAAAAAAAAACCACACACAAATGTTGTGGTATCATATGCTTCACGTCTGTAGGACAAATATTGGCAAATCCTTCTATGATAGCACATTAATTGAATTTTTCTTTCATTGTGTTATTTTCCACATGTCAACCTTTTAGGTTGTTTTTCTCTGTCTCTTGATTTGTTCAATAAGTGTTTTTTTTTTCCTGAGGGGGTGTTATTTCCCCCATGGATGCCTTAATAACCAGTTGCCTTTAAGGGCTCTTTATTGAGCCTGACAATTTGTAAACAAGCATTTGTCACGTTGTTATATTTGCTCACAAAGGCAACGCTTACAAATTGCTGAACTTGTTAAACAGATCGTTTTCTAATCATCGCTGCATTTTTATATGAAAAACTTTTTTGATTAGATGGTTTAAATTTTGAATTAATTCCCAGTGATTGATCGAACACAGCAGGGAAGTCCGGCTAACTACTAATTAATCATTACAATCACTCCTGATTGCACTGAGCAGATCATTCCACAGACACCGTGAGGGGAAAAAATTAACAGAAATATTCTGAAAATGGAAATTGCCATTGTTAACTTATTTGTTCCATGTCCGGAATAGAAATGGAAATTTGTATTTGCTAATGTTCTACAACCTTTAGAGATGGTTTGGGATGCTTGCATAGAAATAGTGAGATTTACAGAAATACAGGTGATAAATGATCAATCTTAAAAACGTGTCTTCTCTATGCATGTTTTGTCAGAAAATGCTGGACTAATTCCACTGATGAAGCTCAGTAATACGTGTTGGTAATTATTTATTCAATAACTATTGTACCACATTGCTTTTGCTTTTCTCATTAGAGATCTACAGCTTCACACAAATTAGTGTTGAGTATCTGTAGGTAAAAGGTAAAGGTAAAGGACCCCTGGATGGTTAAGTCCAGTCAAAGGCAGCTATGGGGTGTGGTGCTCATATTTCTTTTCAGGTCAAGGGAGCCAGCTTTTGTCCACAGACAGCTTTCTGAGTCACGTGGCCAGCAGGAATAAACCCGATTTGTGTGTGTGTTCTTTTTTTAAAGAACACGTAGGACCGTGAAAAGTGCCAGAGTACAGTTACGAACTTAATTCATTCCTGAGGTCCATTCTTAACCTGAAACTTTTCTTAACTAGAGGCGTGCTTTCGCTAAGAGGGCCTCTTGCTGCCACTGTGCCACCGGCACGTGATTTCCGTTCTCATCCTGGGGCAAAGTTCTCAACTCAAGGTAACTCTTCCAGTTTAGTGGAGTTTGTAACCTGAAACATTTCTAAGCTGAGGCATTTGTAACTCAAGGTACCACTGTACATGGAAACTCTGTTTACCTTCCCACTGCAGCAGAACCTATTTATCTACTTGCACTGGTATGCTTTTGAACTGCTAGGTTGGCAGGAGCTGGGACAGAGCAACGGGAGCTCACCCCGTTGCAGGGATTTGAACCGCCAACCTTCTGATTGGCAAGCCCAAGAGGCTCAGTGGTTTAGACCACACCTGAGTTGAAACACACTTATGACTGTGTGCCATATGTAGTGTGAATCTTAAAGTCATTTACAGTAGCAAGAGAGAAGAACATTTTGCTTTAATGTCTTCACAAATATCTGAAAAATGTACACTTTCAGTACAGACGATTATTTTTAGAGACTGAAAAGCTTGAATGGTGTCTGAAAATAATATGGATGTAATTATTAATGTTCCTCTTCCAATTTCTTATTAATGGTGTTTCTAGATGTTGTCACATTTCTGCTTTTGCTGGCTTCAGGCAATTGCCCATGTCTTCTGTGACTGCTTTTAATCTGTTTTGTATTTCAAAAGCTGCATACATTGCTGCCGTTAAATGTTTTAGTTTGCATTATGGGGAAGGTGTTTAATAATATCTATGATGGAAATAGCTGTATACGTAAGGATTAACCGGCAGATGGAAGGAAATGGTTGGCATGTTAATGGCACGATGCTCTCTAAAAACACACAGGAGAACTTTACTAGGTTTAACCCTATCAAAAATGTTTACTTTATATATGGGGCCAGTGGAATGAGCATTAGTGCAATTGGAATCAACTCAGTGTTTGTTATCACAAATCCCTCCCTGGCTATGTGAACAAAATATACTCTTCCATGTTTAGATGAAATATAATGTCAGTGTTTTCCTAGGGATGAACTCTAAGCTCAACCCTAGGAAATAAGTTGCACGACTGAGCCTTGGAATATGTAAAGTCTTAATATTGCCTTTCTATATTCAATTTGCGTGTCGAGGTCCCCAGGTCCACCCCAATAACTCACACACCACACAGAATTTTTTGTTTAAGGTTTTTGGCATAATTTTGGCCACAACTTTATTAAAATACAAATTTTGTGAGTGGTTGCTTAGGCATTGGTTGCGACTATCTGCCCCCACCATGGGGGACAGACTGACATTCCGCACGATGCGAAAGTCAGAATGAGGGAATACACTTGGGGGTTACGCGGAGCAGGGAATCTGCCCTCACCCCAAATGCAACCAGGAGCTCATTGCTATGGCCCGAGCCCCCTTGACAGAGTGGACAAGCAATAGTTAGCCCCCAATTCCTTTAACGGAATCCCTTGCAGCAGCAGCATTAGAGGGGCAGGCACAGCCAATCCATGCCCCTCAACCAACCAAACCATAAACCAATGCCTAACCGCAACCTTACAAGTTGTGACGATTTGCTACGCAGTATGCAAAAACCAAATGGCCCCAGCCAATCAGCCAGATGGACAAAATTCCTACCAGGCCCCCGCTCCAAAGCAGACGACCCCATGACAGGCATAGCAAGGTCAAAGCGAACAACCCTATTCTAGGGAGGGAGGGACGGGCAATCCGCTGCACGGGCGAAAAGAGGAAGCCCTAGCCTCGTGCAAGGAGTTTTAGCATTTCTGGCTGTCAATCAATAAATGGCAACATTAATTTCTTCCCAACAACAAGGGAAGCCCCAATCGCATCAGTGGCCAACGATCAGTTAGCCCGCCCCCAACTTTGGAGTGTCCTGGCGGCCCCCACCGCAACATGTGCTCTCCATGAAGGAGAACACGCTTTATCAATCAATTAATTAAACACCTAAAATGCTGAGGCATTGTAGAATTCCACCTCCCAAAACAACATAGGTCTTGCCCTATAGACTCTTAGAACAATCAGTTCCATAGCACTGGTCAGTGTTTGTAAGAGCTACTGCAATACAGCAGTTTTCTGCTACATTCTCTGTGTTCCGGCAATGTTCTGCCATAGGCTGATGTACAGATTTAGTGCCAAATTCAGATAAATTGAATTGTACACTATTTATCAACATAAATCAAAGTCAGTTTGCAATGTGTAGCTATTCCATGTTACCTGGGCATTAGAGCACTGGATTGCTTTACAAAACAAAACAAAAAAACCAACATAAATGGTGTGTGTAACACAGAAACCTGTGGCTTGGTACTGTTTTGCTTTTATTTTCCCCTGTTTTCTCAGATTCTGCCAAAGCTAGGCCTTTGGGGAGCTGACTTTCTCATCCAAAGTAGCTTTGCACCTTCCAGCAACAACTTGTAAGTGCTGTCAAGTGCATTGTTTTCAAATCACATGGTGAAAAATAGGGAAGGGGGCATTTTTAACTTGACCATCCGAGATTTTATTTTTTGTTAAGGTGAAAAATATCGTCTGTATTAAATGTGTTTGTTTCCACTGTTGGCAGTCCATTTTCATGAGGAAAATGTTTCTTTAGAAAGAAACACTAGAGTGCTGCTCTAAAAAAAGAAAGAAAAAAATCAGGTTGACAACAAGTTTGAAAGAAATACAAATGATGATCAGATCCCAATTCAGTTTCTCACTAGAAATGTCAAAGCTGAGCAATATTTTGCTGGTAGTTTCATAATGTCTACTTGTTTGTAGTTACCCAGCTGATACCTTGAACAGCTGATACCTTGAGGAGCAGGATAGATTAGAAATGCTGTTATTCTGGGACAACCTTTTGTATTCTCCGTTTTAAGTGGAATTCAGAAGGGCTTCAAAAATGAAATTTGAAAAATATATTTATTGCATGTTTTGTATCAGAACCTCTTGTTATATATGCCTAACAACTTCTGGTTCATTTCATTCCTGCCCAGATATTTGGATTGGCTAACTATCATCATCATCATCATCATCATCATCATCATCATCATTATTTTATTTATACTTTTCAGATATATACATTTCACTGATTTTACATTCATTTTGACATTTTAAGACTTCCTTCCCCCTCTTTCTGCAGTTGCTTAAATTTATTTTTACTATCTTCTGCATCTCAAATTAACTTAACTTGCTCATTTATTTATCTTCTATCTCTCTCTCATACACACACACACACACACACACACACACACTCCTAAATAGCTGCAAGTTATTACAATAATCCTGCCAGTGTTTTTATCGGTTTACAATTGAACTGTAAATATTCAATAAACCATTTCCATTCTTTTATAAAAAAAGTTTGTTATCTTGATTTCTTATTCTTCCAGTAAGTTTTGCTATTTCTGCATATTCCATAAGTTTGTATATCCATTCTTTCTTTGCTGGGACTTCTGCTTCTTTCCATTTTGGGGCAAGTAACATTCTTGCCACTGTACCTGTAGTCGCATACATAAATAAATTTCTATACAATTTAGGTAGTTCTATCCCTATAATTCCCAGAAGAAAGGCTTCTGGGGTGTTTTACAAACATTATTTTAAACATCCTTTTCTTTTCATTTCATTATATATCATTTCCCAGTAAGCCTTAACCTTACTGCAAGACCATCACCTATGATAAGAACCTTCTTTCTCTTTACATTTCCAACACTTATTTGATTTATACATTTTTGCCAGTTTACTCGGTGTTAGATACCATTGATATATCATTTTCCTATAATTTTCTCTTAAAACATAGCATGCTGTAAATTTTATATCCCTATTCCACAGTTGTTCCCATGTTTCCATGTCTATATTTTGACCTGGATTGATCATACAATTGATGCAGTACTGGAAATGTTTGTTTTAGAATAGATTCCACGCTTTTAAAGAAATAGCTTTAAAAGCAAAACTCGGAATAGTTCTATGTGAATTTCAGGAATCAGGTTTGCAGGGGGCTGTTTGTTGAGAAAGCGCCTTATCAGTGCCTGCTCCCAGACTCTGGGATTCCTTCCCTGGAGATGGTAGACTGGCTCCGTCCTTGCTGTCCTTTTGGCTGGGGCCCATGAAAGTTGGAATCCAACAGCATGTGGAGGACCACAGGTTCCCCACACCTGAGCTATACAAACCATTCCCCCCCCCCAAAAAAAAAACACCTCTAGAGTTAGGTCACGGCCAATAGCATAACAGGAATCCCCACAATGTCACTGGCAGATTTAAAAGTGTTTGTGCAGGGCCAAAAATCTCTTTTTTGTGTGTGAGCATCATGTATCAAGATTCCAAACTGATGTGAGGAATTACTTCTCCCCACCTCAGTCCATCTTGATTTCCAACAGTTCCCCCAGCAATTGCATGATTTTAAGGCTAAACAACTGTGTGTTAACATGTCTGTCCAGTAGATTTGTTATAGACCCCTTTTTGTTGTTGTTGTTTAGTCGTTTAGTCGTGTCCGACTCTTCATAACCCCATGGACCAGAGCACTACAGGCACTCCTGTCTTCCACTGTCTCCTGCAGTTTGGTCAAACTCATGTTGGTAGCTTCGAGAACACTGTCAAACCATCTCGTCCTCTGTCGTCCCCTTCTCCTTGTGTCCTCAATCTTTTCCAACACCAGGGTCTTTTCCAGAGAGTCTTCACTTCTCATGAGATGGCCAAAGTATTGGAGCCTAAGCTTCAGGATTTGTCCTTCCAGTGAGCACTCAGGACTGATTTCCTTCAGAATGAATAGGTTTGATCTTCTTGTCCATGGAGTTTTCTTGGCAGGGATACTGGATCCAGGTGGATCACGTTTAGTCAAAACTCTCCACTACGACTTGTCCGTCTTGGATGGCCCTGCACTGCATAGCTCGTAGCTTCTCTGAGTTATTCAAGACCCTTCGCCACGACAAGGCAGTGATCCATGAAGGAGATAGACCCCTTTTAAATACCTCCTTTTAAAATCTCTCTAATCATCCAGAACTACAAGCTGGGAAAAACACCACTGTGTTTTCTAATCTGCTTGAAGGTAACACTTCCCTCCTTTAAAACACTTCTTGTATTATATTTATTTCCCAAAACATGTGCTCAGGCATTCAATCAGGAAGCTGTTAGAACGTAACACATTTATTTAAAAAATCTGGTGTCCTTTATGCAGTGAAACAGTACTGAAAATACTCATGTATTATGGTTTCATTTCTATAATAGATAAGAGGTTAAGATTTATCTTATTTAACTTGAAACTGGGAACAATAACCATTTCAGTGTATATTTCTTGAGCAAGTGTATGCTTCTTGGTAAGACTTCAGAGAATGCTGTCTCAAATGTAGTTACAAAGCAAAAACATATGTTGTTGTTGTTATAGCAAGCAGGACCTTTTTTTAGCTGGAACTCGCTGGAACTCAGTTCTGGCACCTCTCAGGTGGATACCATTGCCATTTTAAGAGATGAGGGAAGTGTTCAGGGTGAGTTCCAGCACTTTTTTTCCTAGAAAAATAGCACTGATAGCAAGAGACAGATAATTTTCTAAACTCTAAGATCAGGATATCTTTATAGTGATAAAACTTACCCAGCCTCCATGTTCTGCTATCCAATCCAATTTATTGGTTATGATGTATTCCGTGATAAACTGAGTAAATGTATGGTATTAAAACCTCTTGCGATGTTGGAGGGCATTCATTGTATGTAGTGGTTGGTATTTAGCTGTAATATATGTGCTAGCTCTTTACTGGCTTGAAACATGTAAGCACCATGTGATTTAAGGAGGAGCAGGTGGAGCTGTGGTCTTAACCACTGAGCCTCTTGGGCTTGATCAGAAGGTCAGCGGTTCTAATCTGCATGATGGTGTGACTTCCCATTGCTCTGTCCCAGTTCCTGCCAACCTAGCAGTTCGAAAGCATACCAGTGCAAGTAGAGAAATAGGTACTGCTGTGGCGGGAAGGTAAATGGTATTTCCATTCACTCCGGCTTCCGACACAGTGTTCTGTTGCACCAGAAGTGGTTTAGTCATGCTAAACCACATGACCCATAAAGCTATCTGTGGACAAACACCAGCTCCCTAGGCCTGAAAATTGAGATGAGCGCCACAACCCATACTCGCCTTTGACTGGACTTAACCATTTGCTGGCTTGAAACATGTAAGCACCATGTGATTTAAGTCTAACCTTCCAAGGCATCTGATTAGAGTGCAGGGCAACAGTTGGCAGTTCCCAGCATTTGTCGTGAATACTGCTGTTCATGTTTTCCAATAGTTCTGGCGTGCTTGGGTAATAGCCACATAGCAGTTAAGAAGACCGTGGTTTTTCTAGATTAGCAATTTTGAATCATGGATCAGCTGTTATATTGTCCCAACCGTGTGGGTGTTGTATCTCAGCTAGCCCCACTTGTGGTAGAGCTAAGTAGATAATAAAGGTCGAGTTAATGTTCTGTGGGGAAACAGCTGTACACACATCGCTAGGTGTTGTTGTTGTTGTTTAGTCATGTTGTTTAGTCACTCCTGTCTTCCACAGCCTCCCGCAGTTTGGTCAAACTCATGCTGGTAGCTTCAAGAACACTGTCCAACCATCTCGTCCTCTGTCATCCGATTCTCTTTTTGCCCTCCATCTTTCCCAACATCATGGTCTTTTCCAGGGAGTCTTCTCTTCTCATGAGGCGGCCAAAGTATTGGAGCCTCAGCTTCAGGATCTGTCCTTCCAGAGAGCACTCAGGGCTGATTTCCTTAAGAATGGATAGGTTTGATCTTCTTGAAGTCCATGGGACTCTTAAGAGTCTCCTCCAGCATTGCTAGGTAGGATCATGTAAGCCACTAGCACCCATTCTTCTACACAGGTTCACAAAGCTCAGATGCAGCTATCCAGCTGTTGAGTTTTCTGGGTCACTAGATTGTCCTTTCTCCTATTCCAGGATTTTGTAGCTAGATTTTTTTCCAATCCAGTACCCTTTGTCTGACTGTAATTATTCAGGAGAAAGGGGTCTAGGGTGTGACATCGTGTGAAATCACCTGTCAAAATCTAGGAGACCCATCACCCTGTAGCAGGATGGGGCTTCAGCATTTGACATATGGCAGCACACTTACACTATTCCCAAGTTTGGAAAAGCTGCTTCATGGATATTTTTGGATTTTTAGATAGGGTTTGAAATGATGCATGTTAAAAACTCCGTATTGTGTGATCTCTTTCTTTAACTTGCTGATGCCTAAGCAGAACATAGTGTTGATGTGGGAGTGCTATTGAGGAGAAAAGATGTTTTCTTGAGCACTAAGAACTGTAATTACTAGGTAATTATAGAGTCATCTAGAGGACAGGCAAGCGTCTGTGTTACACAGTAATTGTTTGGCTAAGCAGGCCCAAACAGGTAATTAACAGAATCTAACTTTCAATACGAAGGCTAATTTATTAAAAAACATGTCAGATGTTTGGATTGGCTAACAATTGATCCAGTACTGAAACTGTTTGTTTTAGAATAGATGCCACACTTTTTAAGAAATAGCTTTAAAAAGAAAACTCAGCTTAAAAAAACCCAGCCAGCTTAGCCCAGCGGTTTCATCGACCAACGCATTGCTTGAATCCCTTCTCTTCATAACTGCACCCATGCTGCAACTTTTAGTACAGCAGAAGGGATGATGCAGGAATCCAAATTGCTACCCGTCGTACCGGGAAAGAGATGTGGGACTGGGATGTGTTCATGGGGTGGAGTGGGGAAATAAAATACATATAGGACAGGCAAGACCGCATACCAACTGTAAATCTGGAAGGCTGGATACAGCAAGAGTTGAAATACAAGTTTCCTGAGGAGATAGTCCTGGTGATGAGCCGTTTAGGGAAACAAAAGGAAAGGGTCTCCATGTGAGACAGCACAAAGCTCACAGTTAGAAGGACAAAGCCAGAGTTGAGCATTGAGTTGCAATGATGTGACCTTAAGCAGCAAGCTGTGGAGAGCCCCAGAGCAATTTTTCAGAGTAAGGTTTGATTTCTGTTTGAAGCCAAGGCTAAGGGAGAAACAAGACCCTTTTTGAGTGTTAAAGCTATGAACCCCTCCATTGTAGGCTAAGGTTGCATATATGTGTAAATAAACCATCTATAATAAAGACACCAATGTGCCTCATTTCCAAAAGGAAACACGAACCCTGGGTAAGCTCCAGGGAAACCAGGGAATCTCACGCCACTCAGAAATTTAGGTGGCATGCAACAATATGTCCCCAACTGCAGTGACGGAATGGTCTGCATAGCAAAGAACTGACGAAGTAAAGAAATAATTTTGCAGTGTGTTGAATCCTCATATTGCTCCCTAGAACTTCCACTTGACTTCAGTTGGCGTTCCAGCTACATAACATGTGAAAATAAATTTGGCAGGGTTTTTCTTTAAAAAAAATAATGTTTGGAAGACTGCACTAATCCCTATTCAAGTAATTGGGGACCTGTTTTCAAGCATGTCAGTTACAGCTGACCTCATAAGAAGCCATTTGTTGCAAAAGCTTGCAGAAATTTCCACAGAAGTCCTAGAGCGACATGCTTTATAAAGCAGCTAGTTTTGATCGCTTGTTCCTAGTGCATAGGCTTCAACAGCACCTCTGACTCATGAGCGTGTTTCATAACCCCTTACATTGTAGAGTTCCAGGAATGTGCACTATATACATCTAATTAACCTTTTTTTGGAGTTTCATAATGTACAAAGAAAGGAAGAAAAGAAAATCTCGAAGCCATTGGAACTCTGTATGTCAGCAAAACTGATAACGGGTAAATAAAGAGTTCCATGCACTGAAAATTTAGGTCACTTATTTCATACTCTATACAGTGTTAGATCTGAGCAAATAATTCAAACCCTTCTCCACTATTTGGAGGGAAAGCACTTCAATCCCATATTCCTGCTTTCTCCAACCTGGTGTTTTTCAAATGTACAGCTCCTTTCATCCTTGCCTATTGGCCATGCTGATTGAGGCTAATGGGAGTTGTAGTCCAAAATATCCAAAGAGTTGGGGAAAGCTGAATTGTTCATTATGAAATGTAGAAATTCAATGGTACAGCATCTGCTCTGCATGCAGAATGTCCTAATTTTAATCTCCAGTATTTCCAGAAAGGGCTGGGAGAGACCCTTGCCTGAAACCCTGCAAAGCCACTGGTAGTCAGTGTTTAGTCAACACTGAACTTGATGGACTAACAGTCTGACTTGGCATAATCCACCTTTGACTGTTCCTATGAGTGACAGTAAAGGAACTCCTTGGAGTTGCCCCAAACATCTGTGATGTGGAGTCAAATTTGCACAATTGCTATCACATCTACGAACAAAATCTGGAAATTGGCACTTCAAGCTGTAGGGTAAGTTTAAGGAGATGAAGATTTGACGGTTGTGTGTGAAGACCCCCCAAAACCACCCCTAAATGAAGGCACAAAAGACACAGATTTTGTTTAAGGTTTTTGGCATTAAATTTTTGGCCACAACTTTATTGTTTACAGCATGTGAGTGGTTGCTTAGGCATTGGTTCCAGACTATCTGAACCTGCACGGTGGCAGGAACAGGACTGACACTGGGCTCCACCATATGCCAGCAAGGGAAAGCATCCTGGGGGAGCGAGAAGCTGGCTTCAATCTCACAGCTCACCCCAGATGCTCCAGGGACTCTGGTGTGGCCCTAGCCCCTTGACAGGGTTCGGACAAAAGCAAGGTGAGCCCCTGGATTCCTTTAGCAGAATTCTCTAGCAGCAGCAATAGAGGGGCAGGCACAGTCAACCACGTCTACTCCCCAAAACATTGAACCAAATGCCTAACCGCCAACCTTACAATGTTGTGATGATTTGCTACACGGTAGGCAAAACCCAAGTGGCGCCAGCCAATCAGCCAAATGGCAAAATTCCTACCAGGCCCCTGCTCCCAAACAGATGACCCCAAGACAGGCATAGCAAGGCCATAAGAACAACCCTAAATATAGGGAGAGGAGGGCATGTGATCCGCTGCATGTCACAAGAAAGTGAAACTCTCCAGCGACGTGCAGCAGCTTAAGTAGCCCCTCAGTAGCCAATAGCCAACCCAACTGACCAAATTTCTGCCCCAGCAACAGAGGGGCAACCAATGGGGTGCTGTGGCCATCCAAACAGTCCTGCCCCACAACAGGGAGGCAGTTTCTGGTGATCTCAGCACAACATATGCCCTCTATATGATGGAGGACCCAACTTATGCAGCTGTTGAGTTCTACAGATTGATTTGTGTTTTGTTTCATTCCTCACTTTATTGTTTTTATTCTTGGAACCCAAACATGAAATTCCCAGTGTTGATTCATCTGCAGAGGAAAGCCTTCATTTCTGCCACAGAATGCAGAGGGCCTTCTTGGTAGTGGCACCCACCCTGAGGAACACCGTCTCACCAGATGTCAAGGAAATAAACAACTATCTGATTTTTAGAAGACATCTGAAGGCAGCCCTGTTTAGGGAAGTTTTTTTATCTTTGATGTTTTATCATGTTTTAAATATTCTGTTGGGAGCTGCCCAGAGTGGCTGGGGAAACCCAGATAGGTGGTGTATAGACAAACAAACAAAACAACAATTCTATTGCAAAGGATTCTGCTGCACAGAATACACTCTGTTTGTGTGTGGAGTGCTCGAAATTGCCCTAAAAAGCCGAAATTGCCCATGATACCTCCAGTGTAAGCTTGCAGGTACACACTACTGGGAAAGATTGGTTATGACAGATAAGCCTCTCCCCCACCCCCACCCCGGCAAACTTGACCACATCAGATTAGGGACATATGTTCAGAAACTAGTGGCTTATAAATAAGAGTGATGACCGACCTTTTCAACAGAGAACTTGGTCCACAATGCCCAAGGCTGAACAAAATAATAAAAAGCATGATGTGCAAAAATCTCACACCCACACTTTATGCTGAGTGTCGCAAATGTATGATGCCAGCAAGTGGGCAGGCAAACAACCACCACCACATTTCATAAAAATAAAATGGCAGGGCTTGTGTATTCCTAAAATAAAGAGTGAGCAGCCAATTTTAGTGATGAGAGACCAATTTATTTGCCTATGCAATTTACATCTAATTCTCTTACCTGTTTGGAATAGGGTCAGTTTTAGCAATGCATTTTGGGGAGAACGTGGATTAGATGTGCTTAATTTTTGTTTAAAATATCTCTCGTTGGCCATGGCTTCTAGCAAGATTTATGCATGAAGTGAATCATTTCGATGCCATTCTAGGCTGGAAAGGAAGTAAACATTTGGGCAGGGTAGGCTGTGCGTTAACTTCCCATGCCAGCAAAAAGGTAAAGGTAAAAGACTCCTGGATGGTTACATCCAGTCAAAGGTGATTATGGGGTTGTGGTGCTCATCTTGCTTTCAGGCCAAGGGAGCTGGCATTTGTCCACAGACAGCTTTCTGGGTCATGTGGCCAATGCGACACCATGATGGAAACCAGAGCGCATGGAAACACTGTTTACCTTTCCGCCACAGCGGTACCTATTTCTCTACTTACACTGGCGTGCTTTTGAACTGCTAGGTTGGCAGCAGCTGGGACAGAGCAACGGGAGCTCACTCCATCACAGGGATTCAAACAAAGGAAACCAAACTGACGGCATTAATAGAGGTTTGTCACGTCTCATCTATTTTACTACAATTGTTCACTGGCGGTGGGGAAGACCAAAACATGCCAGCATTTTGCTGTCCAACCACTAAAGACAAGTGCAAAGCAGAGTTGTTTCCTTTCTAAGAACTCATGTTCAAGGTGGTGTTTTGCTCTTGTATTTTATGAATGTATTTGGGCAAAATGCTACAAATAAAAAATCTGTGTTTTTATATCTACCAATCTGACAGGCTTCCAAAGTAGGATGTGTTTCCAGTCCAACAAGTAAGCTGGAAAAATATGGGGAAATGCAAAAGGATTAAAATGTCTGTCCTAATTGTTATGTAAAGCACAACAGCAGAAATCTTACATTTTTATGGACTTAAGGAACTTAATATAGAAAAAAATGGAGCCAACATACTACAGAAAGAAGCTGCCTTCATGATTTGCTTTATAACTCCCCATTTCACAAAACAGGTACTTCTGATTCATGTAACAGGAGCCAGAATAACTCCCAATTCACATAATAATGATAGATAGAATCCACATATTTTACAGGAGGGAAGTCCAAGTTAGGAGAATTAATGTGTGGCCAACAAGCATCAGTAGATATCTTAATGCAAATTGTATGCAGCTGTCACATATCACTGGTAACTGGTCGGTAAATTGTGGCTATCTGGCACAATGTACGTAAATATAGTATATTTCTTTGTGAGAAGTCCCTGAATATTTAATGCAGGCTATACTTCTAGATAGTACTTGTATAACAAGGAAAGAGGAAGGAACAACATATGTTGGGACTTGATGATAACACTGCAGCTCATTCATTTTTCTTCTTTCAAAAATACAATCAGGAATAAGCAAAACTAGGGAATTTCGCTAGTCTTTCGACTTCCCTTGAAATTATGTAGATATTTTGTCTGAAGAAGAACCTCTCATTTGGTTTTGAATTTCATCATAGATGAAGTAGAGTGACTGCTTTGGAATGTGAGGATTATTTTGTTTCCAAATTTCACTAGTCTTATAAAAATCCCTTTAGCTTCTCTCAAACATCCCCCCAGTGTCCTTTCCCATGCCCACATGTGTGAGGCAACGAAGCAAGCAATGTAATAGGTAAGTAAATACTGTCACTAATGAAGCATGAATGAATCAGCCCATAGTTATGCATATCCAATAAATGGTTTTATCCAATATATTATTCTTTTGCATTAGACCCCATTCAGTACCCTATAAGCACATGACGCCTTTGTCTGGCAGAGCTATGGCCCATAGATTGCAGCAAGGTTTTGCCCAGTATCCTCTATGCGTGATGGGATCATGGGAAAAAGCTGTCCCATGAGCCCTTGCTGCAGAGGGGAGAGGAAAGCCTATATACGGCTGCTTCCCCTGGAGCCCACAGCCATTTTGCTTTGAGAGCTTCCTGCCCGCCCTTGGGTTAGAGCCTTCACTGAGCAATTTTCGGTCGTTGGTTGACAGGGCTGGAAATGAAATTTTCTCTCTCAGCTTGATGGGCACTTGGTTGGGTTTTCTCCCTCCTTTCCCACAGTGAAATTATGGGCTTCCTTTGTTAGGCAGAAGAACGTTGTTTGTATAAGGGCAGAAATCATAGAATCATAGAATCATAGAGTTGGAAGAGACCACAAGGGCCATCGAGTCCAACCCCCTGCCAAGCAGGAAACACCATCAGAGCACTCCTGACATATGGTTGTCAAACCTCCAAAGGAGGAGACTCCACCACACTCCTTGGCAGAAAATTCCACTGTCGAACAGCTCTTACTGTCAGGAAGTTCTTCCTAATGTTTAGGTGGAATCTTCTTTCTTGTAGTTTGGATCCATTGCTCCGTGTCCGCTTCTCTGGAGCAGCAGAAAACAACCTTTCTCCCTCCTCTATGTGACATCCTTTTATATATTTGAACATGGCTGTCATATCACCCCTTAACCTCCTCTTCTCCAGGCTAAACATGCCCAGCTCCCTTAACCGTTCCTCATAAATGGAATTGGACAGGATCAACATACTATAGGGGGCCCCCATAAGGGGCCTGAGGGTAGGTTGACCATGGCAAACCCAAGCGTGGGTTCAGAATCTGCCTGGTTGGAATCTGTACCCCAGTGAGACCTCACTTGCTTAGCTTGCACCACGACAAGGTTCAACATTGGCTGACTCCTGTTGTACAGGTTTGGAGTGATCCAAACCCAGCAGATCCATTTCATTAACATGAGGCTTGTGGAATGATGAACTGACCCAGGGACCCCATGCCATGCCAACCCTTGCCCTGCCTGCTGCTGCCAATAAAGATTTGGCTTGATTTTATCTCATCACTATTGTACAGTCTGGTTATTTTCTGCTCTCATGGGCAACATAATTTGCCTGCCCGGGCAAATGATTTCACCCAATATATTATTCTTCTGCATTTGAAAACATAGCAAGATTACCCTTAAAATAGTGGCTGCATGAATCTTTCACACATGAATCTCTCCTGCCTAGGAGGGGGTTGGATTAGATGATCCTCAGGGTCCCTTCCAACTCTGCAGTGCTATGATCTTTGATTATAGGTACAGTGGTACCGCAGGTTAAGTACTTAATTCGTTCCAGAACTCCGTTCTTAACCTGAAACTGTTCTTAACCTGAAGCACCACTTTAGCTAATGGGACCTCCTGCTGCTGCCATGCCACCAGAGCACGATTTCTGTTCTCATCCTGAAGCAAAGTTCTTGACCTTAGGTAATATTTCTGGGTTAGCAGAGTCTGTAACCTGAAGCGTATGTAACCCGAGGTACCACTGTACACTACTTCAGAACCTAGTGCATCTCAAACAATTGCTCTAAATGCTCAAGTTAATGCATCTCTGGCTAACTTCAAACTGCTATCTTAAGTAAATCCATTACCGAGTTTAATTGCTGACAGATATCCAAATGCTCCGACATTAAAATGTCAAACTCTAAATGCAGTCTTGCTGGTGAGAGATTCTATCCTAGTCTCTTTTGGAATTTCACCACCACCCGAAACAGAAACACTCATTGCCTGAAGACCACTCATCCTCTTGCAGACTAACCGAGAGGGAGTCATCCAGCAAGTGATTAAAACAGCAACCAAATGAGTCCACATAAAAAGGGAGGTGGATCTGAGTGGGAGTTAATTGCTAAGCAGAAAGAGTGTTGCAACGATTAGCAAGAGTAGGGGGCTAATGAGTGTAGTGTAGCTGAAAGTTAGTTTAAGTTAAAAAAAATTCTATGACGCCTAGAATCACATACATTGTTTTGGTATTTATTTCAGATCTCAGAAATGCAGTTCAGCAGGCAAAGAAATGTATGAAAGTCAGTTCAATAATACCATAATCTTGCACACATCTTGCCTATAAGCTCATGTTGTGTCAAAAAAGCAAATTGGGAATTAAGAAATCAAAATCAGAAGAATCTTTATATGCATCAGCCACTAGCCATAGCAATAAAATATAATAAAATGTACTGAAGATAGAGGTTTTTGCTGTCACCTGATCATCTCGATCTGCTAGAACAGGCATCCCCAACCTTCGGCCCTCCAGATGTTTTGGACTACAATGCCCATCATCCCTGACCACTGGTCCTGTTAGCTAGGGACCATGGGAGTTGTAGGCCAAAACATCTGGAGGGCTACAGGCTGGGAAAGCCTGTGCTAGAAGAAAGGACACAGTAGCAATGGTTGAGTGACCTGGTATGGACAATAGTAGAGGGGTAATAACCTCACTCCTCAAATCATAGAATCATAGAGTTGGAAGAGACCACAAGGGCCATCGAGTCCAACCCCCTGCCAAGCAGGAAACACCATCAGAGCACTCCTGACATATGGTTGTCAAGCCTCTGCTTAAAGACCTTCAAAGAAGGAGACTCCACCGAATCTTTATAAAGAGTGCAAGCCAGAAGCACATGAGCCACTGAATCAATACTGCCATCTCCACAGGGACATAACCATTTTTTCTTCCTACCCCTGGGACGTGGATGGTGCTGTGGTCTAAACCATAGAGCCTAGGGCTCATCGATCAGAAGGTTGGCGGTTCGAATCCATATGATGGGGTGAGCTCCCGTTGCTCGGTTCCAGCTCTTGCCAACCTAGCAGTTTGAAAGCACGTCAAAGTGCAAGTAGATAAATAGGTACCACTCTGTCGGGAAGGTAAACGGTGTTTCCGTGCACTGCTCTGGTTCACCAGAAGTGGCTTAGTCATGCTGGCCACTTGACTCAGAAGCTGTCTGCAGACAAACGCCAGCTCCCTCGGCCTATAGAGCGAGATGAGCATGCAACCTCAGAGTCGTCCGTGACTGGACCTAACAGTCAGAGGTACCTTTATCCCTGGAATAACATGACAAAGGATTCTTTGGACACCTGGGTCAAAAAGCTATCATTCTCTTCGATCCAAAGATGTGGCATCTCTTTCTACTAATACGCATTCATGCAAATTGCACAGGGATGGACTCGGCACCCAATCGCACCTGAATTTTGAGCAGATCACTGGGAGTGCATTTCCAACAAAGTATCTGAAGGGATTTTTAAGGGTCATAACAGGAACAGTTTTAAAAATGTTGTTTATGTAAACAACACTAAACACATTTCATCTGAAGGAAAGCGGTGTCAGATGGACTAAGACAGCACTGGAACTGATCGCATGACTCAGAAGGAAAAAAAGCCACATTCTATTGTAATTAAAACTCTTGAATGTGGCAATTATGGCTTCATTGGGATGAACAAATGCCAGCATTTTACTACTGCTGCTATATTGGTTGCTTATTCCAGAGCCACACAACTAGCTTTCTCTAACGATAATATCTATTTAAAGCAACTGAATACTAGCACCAACCCTGCCACCCCCATCTAAACAAGATTTCCCCAAAGGTTAGAAATTCAACATAATTGCAAGGCACTTTGATTTACTTTCTGCACATTTCTGTGGTGCTTTCCCCCACTTGGGCTATGATGCACTTACAGGAAGAATTTGGCACATCTATCCTCATTTTCAGCAACATTTCAAGGTCTTTGATTCTTTCCCTGCCCTGGCATCTGAGACCCTTTGAAAGTGGAGATGTTTACCTATGGACCCTAGGAGATTGCCACATGTGCAAAACACTATACTATTGAGTTATATGCCCTAAATTTAAATCAGTGAATTCAGTTCCAAAAGCTGAATATTATCCTCAGATGAGTTTGACGGTTCTCCTACCCATTTGCATTGTACTATAGCCTGGAATAAAAGTGGAGCTGAGCCAAAACGAACACTATCCTATATATTTCATTGGTTTAACACTTAGTTTGTAGCATTCTCTGTGGATATTATTAAGTCTATCAATAAATTCTATCTAAACCATGTCTAACAGAGCAACCGTAGGGCTGCTGATGGCTGGTAGGGGGGGAGGAGCCCATTAATAAAGTGTTTGACATACACCATCCCCTTTGCCTTGGGATGCTTGGCTGTAAAACCAAGCTGAACAGAATTTGGAACAGGGGCAGGTCTCCCCATGACCTGTCCCACCTCTCTCCTGAAACACCCCTCTTTGGGGACTGAGTGGGATATATCTGGCTGAGCATGGAGGAGAGACATGGATGAGTCAGTGTAGCCCTGGATGTGCCCAGGCTCATCTACCAATTCCGAACTTTGTTCACATCTTGGAGTTGGATTGTTCATTTTTTTTTACAATGCTACTTATGTGCCAAATCACAAGTGGTATGCAAACCCCATGTAATTCAGTCTCAATGCCTGATTCTCGAATGAAAAAGCAGCTTTGAGGAAACAATTTCTCGAAAGAGAAATGACATTGTGTGCGTATATCTTCTTTCTTCTTTGGCGATCCCTCGTAGGCGAGTAAGATTGTCTCCCATAAACACGGTTTTAACCGTGAGTCCATAAGTGACTGTGGAGGCCAATTCTGGATCCACATGTCCTTCCACAGTGGGGACATTGGTTTCCGAGTGGGAGGGGTTGGGTTTTTGGAAGACGCCTGTGCGTGAATTTGTTTTATGTGTGTAGATCAGTGCACACTGACAAACACACAGTGTTCACAGTAGGGCTCTGTTCCAATGTCATGAAGTAGTCACGACAAACCGGTAGATACCTATCTGCTGCAGCCTTCATCTGCCTTCACAGTCATTGTAACATACCGCTTGTTATCATCCGCCTGTTCTGCCGTTGAGGACTTCTTGGATCATTCTTTGTCTAGCTCCTTCCCTTTGACCTTACTGCCTTGGGTGACCCTACTGGGAGTACGAGATTCCCAACAGCTTCACTCACAAGGGTCAAAGGAACATGCAAGCCCACTCACCATGACAAGGTGATGATCCAGCGAGTGGGGTGTACTTAACCTTCCCCAAAGCACAGGATCTTTGCTGAAACTTTTTATCTTCTGGGGCTTCAGAAATGTTTAACTCCAGAAAAACACATCTTAAAACCATCTCCTTCCAAAAATTACTTTTCCAGAAAATATAAGGTTTTAATACACCCAACTAAAATGTTTCAAATTACTTCCCCCCCAAACCCAGAATTGAAAAGGTTATTTATGTATGCAACAACTGCTGCCCTTGTTTTGTTAGCCCCCAAATGTAAAGTGAGCGAGGTCCCAGCTAAAGATGATTGGCAACTGAAGTTGAAAGAATATGGACAACTTGCAGACTTAACATATAGAATAAGAGAGCAAGGAGAACATACATTTAAAGAAGATTGGAAAATGTTTATCGAGTACATGGAAAATAACTGTGTACAGCTGAAAATGCTGGTAGCGCTAAGATAAATTCAACAGTGTAAATAATCTTTGATGGATGTAATAATGGAAAACCAATTGGAATAGTTTTTGTAAAATATGTAGGGATGTAAGATATGCAAAATGAACCAAGGAAAGAGAAGAAGGTAAAGTCACTGATATCTTAAGTATGTAAAATGTTTATCTGAAATTGTAAAACAGAAATTTAATAAAAATTATAAATATCAATACACCCAACTAAGTCCTACTCAGATTAGACCTGTTGAAACTAATGAATCTAATTAAGTCATGTCCACTAATTTCTACTTGTCTACTCCGAATACCACCCTATCAAGGAAGGAAGGAAGGAAGGAAGGAAGGAAGGAAGGAAGGAAGGAAGGAAGAGAAAACAGAATCACCTCTGGGAAAACCTGCTGAATTTTACTTTTTTAAATTTCTTAATAGAAGAAAAGACTAAATGAAAGCAAATATATCCAAATTCAAAAAAACACACAAAAAACACAATTATATTAAGCAAACTGATATAACAGTGATTTAATAATATACATTTATAATGTCAATGCAAATATAAAAAGTAACAAACATAGGAGCAATACTATACACAAGAAGCTGGTATAAAGCAAGCCGGTGCATATTAAGCAGATGCAGTTACACTGAAACCTAGCATGTTCAATAACATGTCTGGACAATGGAGAGATCTGGAGGAAGAGAAAAACATCCTATCTCCCCTGCTTGCTTCTACTTCGGCCAAGCTACCTCAGATTGCTGGTAACAAAAAGAAGGATGCCAAAGCTGTTTTCTGTGGTGGATTGTGATGAGGACAGAGAAGTTTGGTGGATGGGAAGAGGCAAGACAGGAATCTTTCTCCAGCTCAGATTTTTATACAACCCAGAGATCATTTTATGGAGCTTAAAAACCTGTTTCTCATTTGAAGCAGGCTTTTAAGAACCTCTGAAATGGATTTCTGAGCTAGGCTTGAGCAAACCTCACCATCAACACTAGGTCCATTTGCCAGATCAATTCCACTGAAATATTTAAAGATCAATGCAGACTTCTCTCTACCTTCATGCTTTTGGGAACGAGCCCTTTCGAAGTTAGGAACCAAGTTTATCTGGCTTGTAAAAGGATGTTGCATTTGAAGCTTAATGGTTTTGCCATTTTATTGTTTCATTTTGTTTTAAATGGATGTGTACTTGCATTTGATCATGGTTTTATTGACCTATTAATATTTGCTCAGAGGCGTTTCCAAGGCCTTAGAGGCAGAACACCAGGATATAAATTTCAAAACCAGGCAAACAATTTTAAATTTAACTAGCCATGTTTGAGATTCAAGATGCACTTTCAAAGTCATTTCTCAGACTTGAGGGGCATCCTGTGGCAGGTTTTGATAGGATGAACAGCTTAGGATGCAGCAGATCTCAGGCTCAGCCAGTTGACTCCTGCCTTAGCTGGTGTTAGGACCTCAACCTTGGGTCTGCCAAAGATATGCCAGGGTAACTTGCACATCCACCTGGCTGAGTCAAAGTGGTATAAGTCCCATCAGAGGCATTACAGGGGTGTGGAAGTAGCAAGGGGACTTAGATTAGATCCTAAGCCTGTTTAGCTCAGACATTTGACCTGGAAACCCAGCATAAAACACTATTTTAAAGGCTTATTTTCCCTTTGCCAGACTTGGACAGAGCTGTGGCAGCAGCCCCACTGCTGAACAGGGCTTGGATCTGGTGTAAAGGTAAAGGTAAAGGACCCCTGGATGGATAAGTCCAGTCAAAGGTGACTTTGGAGTGTGGCGCTCATCTTGCTTTTCAGGATGAGGGAGCTGGCATTTGTCCACAGACAGCTTTCCAGGTCATGTGGCCAGCATAACTAAACCACTTCTGGTGCAGCAGAAGACCGTGATGGAAGCCAGAGTGCACAGAAACGCCATTTACCTTCCCGTCACAGTGGTACCTAGATATACTTGCAGTGGTGTGCTTTTGAACTGCTAGGTTGGCAGAAGCTGGGATGGAGCAGTGGGAGCTCACTCTGTCACGGGGATTCGAACTGCCAACCTTCCGATCGGCAAGCCCAAGAGGCTCAGTGGTTTAGATCACAGTGCCACTGGCGTGTAACTGTATGGCAGCTTAATTTATACAGGCTTGCTGAGACCAGCTTCTTGTACACAGGACAGCTCTTTTGGTGTAATTTTCAGAAAGTGATTCAGAAGGTGTTACCCTGCCATACATCAGGCGGCCACACAATCCAAGGAACTAGGCTGAAGCTCTCCATCTTGTCTTGTTCTTAAGTGGTCATATCATGGAAGCAGTGGCTCAGAATGTGCTTTAGGTCAGGAATTCAAGTCCTTTCCACCCAATCCCAGCTACGCATCCTCAAAATCATTTGGAGAGTTTAGTTTGGAAGGACACCAAAAGTTGCAGGCAGAACATTAAAACCATTGCTCAAATGCATCTCATGGGGCAAGGGGTTCTTGGTGCAGCCACCAAAAATGCCTCTCTTTTGCCCTGTCCTGCTATGTAGCCATCCTAGTTGGGACATACAGAAAGGCTGTGCTCTCTGATATTAATAAGCAGGCAGCGTGATACAGGCTCAAGCAGTCCACAAGGAAGGTTGGGAAACTTGTTGCCCTCCATATATTGGACTACAACTCCCAGCTATCTGCTTATTATTCCCTTTCTAATTCAATCATACTTCTTGTTGTTGTTGTTTAGTCGTTTAGTCATGTCCGACTCTTCATGACCCCATGGACCAGAGCACGCCAGGCACTTCTGTCCTCCACAGCCTCCCACAGTTTGGTCAAACTCATGCTGGTAGCTTCGAGAACACTGTCCAACCATCTCGTCCTCTGTCGCCCCCTTCTCCTTGTGCCCTCCATCTTTCCCAACATCAGGGTCTTTTCCAGGGAGTCTTCTCTTCTCATGAGGTGGCCAAAGTATTGGAGCCTCAGCTTCAGGATCTGTCCTTCCAGAGAGCACTCAGGGCTGATTTCCTTCAGAATGGATAGGTTTGATCTTCTTGCAGTCCATGGGACTCTCAAGAGTCTCCTCCACACCATAATTCAAAATCAATCATACTACATTATTCAGAATCCAACATTGAGCGCTGAGCAATTATGCACAATTTCTCCACATGCTCAGCTGAGCAGTGACCGACATGGGACAGCAATCGAAAGAATACTCAAAAGAGCAACTTCACAGCCCTGTCCAGAGTTATTAATAGTATGTCATGTCATCAATTTTGTTTCAAGTACTGACAGCCCTAAGCAAACACACATCCAAGATAAGGAAGCTGAGTTCTGTAATTGACACATTGGAAACAAGATCCTTATCTTAATTTCATTTGACACTCTGCTGTGCTGTTGTGCAATTTTCAAACATAACAAGTAAGGGCCAAACTGGATGTGTGGTAGGCAATCTGTGATTGGCTGATTTTAGATCTACCGTATTTTTCTGTGTATAAGACGATGCTTTTTGCTTTAAAAAAATGGGCAATAATTGGGTGTCTTCTTATACACAGGTAGTGAATGCAGGGGGGATGACATGCGATTAATGGCAGCAGCAAGCAGGAGATTGGCAGCGGTGATTGGGCAGGTGATTGGTGGCTGCAGCAAGTGGGCGGGTGGGCTGTTGGTGGCAGTGAGCGGGCAGACAATTGGCGGCTGTGGCGAGGTGTGCGATCGACAGTGGCTGTGGCAAGTGATCGGCAGTGGCGGGCAGGTTGTTGAGCAGTTGGTGGAAGTGACCTCCCCGACCCCGACCCCAAATCTAAACAACTTAATTTCTTAATTTGGGGTTTTTAAAAAATAGGGGGCATCTTATACATGGGGGCATCTTATACATGGAAAAAACACAGTGTGTGTATATATATTGGGGTATCCAATCAGTCCGCCTCCTGCTTTGGATGAGGGTTTCAGAGGAGGGGGAAATGATTTCTTTATATGAGACTTCATTGATTTAAATTTCTTCCTTTTCCTGCTAGGTAGGCACTACAGCAACCACCTGCATTGATACCTGTATTTCCAGATGGGAGTGAGTCCCCCCCCCCTCAGCTGTGCCTAATAGCATCATCCATCAATTGGATAAATGGTGGAAGGGCGAAGAGTAAAACAGCCTTCACTCAACACCAATTTAATCTGGGTCTGATACTGCTTTAAAGTTTAACAAATAGTAGACCCATTCAAGTCATTTTTGTGCCACATATGATTTGGCTTTAAGAATACACTCATTCAGCCGATATTATTTTTGGTCCAATATTTAATGGTGAATCTATGGGCAATGCTTTCAGTGATGACTTTATTTTTTAAAAATCATTTATATTGGATTTTACAAATATAAATTTATAACAAAACTAATTACACTTCCATATAAAGAGATTACTCTGAGTCTCAATACCTTCCCCCATCCCTTCCATGGGCCCTAATGTCAACATTTTCAACTGCATATTATATCATAGTCTATATTTTATATCTATCCATATTATCCATAGTATTTGTTACATTACAAGTGAGATTAAAATCCTGCTAATGTTTTCATCTGCTTACAGTGGTCTCCTAAGTAAATTAATCCTCCCCCCCCCCATTCTTGCTTAAAAATAAAATCTCGATCCTTGTGCTTTCGGGTCAGTTTTCCAATTTCAACGTAGTCCATCAGTTTGATTTACCATTCCTCTCTGGTAGGGATTCTTTCTTCTTTCCATCTCTGAGCTAATAGCAACCATGCTGCTGTTGTTGCATACATGAAAAGTCATTTCTGTTCCTACCTACAATTCGTAATAAAAAGGTTTCTACTTTGCTTTTACAAAAGTTATTTTAAACATTGTTCCAGTTTATTATATATCATTTCCCAGGAAGCCATTATTACTTTACATGACCACCACATATGATAAAAGGTACCTTCTTTTTCTTTAAATTTCCAGAAGGTATTTGTGCTTGTTCTATAAATTTTTGCTAGCTTACTAGGAGTCAAATACCATTGGTACATCATTTTCCTTTCAGTGATGACTTTAAACCAGCCTCATTATTTCCCCACACTGGTGTGGCTGTTCTCACTCTTTCACAGTAATATTTAAATGAAACAGACATGTGGGTAAGGTCAATAATGGGGTTTCTTCCCTGACCAGCACTGATTGGTAATGTAATTTATTTCTTACAAATATTACCAGACTACGCAAGCAAGACATATCACATTAATTAAAGGATAGCACGTTGTGTGAAACCAACTACCTCCACAATTTAGCTTTGAAACACTTTAATTCTCAAGAATGTGTGCACACATAGTTTCAGTGACAGCTTGCCATCTTGAAGGTATAAATATATTATCCGCTAAATATATTTTCAAATATTTAGAATATGTTCTACCGGCATCTGCTTGCTCTTTGCAATTAGATCCCCCGGTTTCCCATTTTCAAAGAATGACATTTTCACATATGCATTTCCCACTAGTGTTTGCTAAGGCTACAATTCACCACGCACTTGTGTAACTGAGTCAGTGGAAGATGAATGGGGTGCCCTTGCAAGCAAGCGTAGGGAAGATTCCTTCTTTATATAAGCTTTATATGTTGCATTATATAAGACAGTCATTTGTGGCAAAAACCAAGGATTTCAGGCTTGATCTGGGTCAGGTGTACAGACACAAAAACTAACAAAGTTTACTATCCATTAAAAACTCTCAGGGTGTTTTTTTTTGGGGGGGGGGCGTTCTTAGATTTCCCAGGCAATGCTGGGCACTTTCAGATAGCAGAAGATAAGAAGTGCTATTGAGTTAAAAAAAAGCAAACAAACACTTGAAGTTTATCAGCTATCGTTCTTGAAATCATTGGCATTAAATACATTGCCATCAATCACCTTAGCATTTTGTTTTGTTTTGTTTGGGTAGAGATGGGTAATGAGTGGGTAGCGATTTTTAAATAAACTTCACTGTCTTAGTCCTGTTTGCATGGTCACTACTATTAATTTATTCAGATTCTAAATACGAATTCAAGCCACAGTGAGACGCTGCAAAAAACATCTCCAATTTACTAAGAAGAGAGTAAATCTGCTACTACTGGATGTAAGAAAATTAGATGGCCTTTTTATTGCTGGTTTCCTCTCCCCCTTGTTAAGTATAATGGTTTAATTGACACAGAAATTAAAAACGGCTAAATGTGTATTGGTGAAAAAGTTTAACATGGGGCTTTTCCATAGGGCCATATTAAAGCCAGGGAGAGCACTTTGAGCTCTTGCTAAGTTAATGATTAACTAACTGATTGCTGTTTCTCTGGTAGGTAACATGTGAGTAGTTTAACCTTAGATCATGTGAGAAGTATTGGGTTGCAAAATCTCCATTTTGAAGGGAGTTTCCCTTGAGTCTTTTCTCCCAGACTCAGTGGAGTGAAGATGTAAAAATAAACTCTCCTGAAGGGAGTGTAAACGGCCTGGAGGCTGGAATGCAAGCTGTGGAGAGAGGGAGAGAGACATTTGTTTTTAGGTCTGTTTGGATTAATTCATTTTTTTAAGGTGCTGAGCCTGTGCTGGACAGCACAAGACATTATGTGGATATGTTTGATGCTTATGTTTCATTTTGAAGAGTTCTGCCAGTAAACATTTGCATTATATTTTTATGGGTCTGGGCAATTATTTATTCCAAAAGGAGTCAGTTCTTATGCTTCCAGTTGCTTCAAGCTGCACAATATTAATATCTGCAACATGTCTCCCCTCCTTACAAGCAAGTCATCTTTCAGCTGGACTTTGTAGGGGAAATGCTCTTGTGCCTTGGGTTTTCCTCAGGGCTTTATAATATGCAGGTTTTAACCACCTCCAAGAAATGTGCTGGCATTCTAGAGAAAGAAGTATGGTGTGTTTTTCCATGAGAGGCAGAATATCAGAAGATAAAGTTTTGCCCATTCTAGGACTGAAATAATAGAAGGTGTTGCACCTGCCCACATTCTCCTGACTGCTATTACAAGTCCTGATGTTCCTCCAACTCTTTTGACCTATCAGTCATCATGAGAGGAAGGAGGAAGAGGAATCAACATTTTTAGAAAGAGTTTGGCCCTTCAGGGATAGTTTCTGACTTGCAGCACCAGTCAGTAGACAGAACCAGTGGGACTTGTGAGAAATATTGCAAACTGAAGTCCTCTTCTGGGTTCCTCCAAACAGGCTTTTTCTCACTTTTGTACAAATGAGCATGCTAAACCATTGCTAAACAGTGATAAGCAAAAAACTAACCTACCAAACAAAAGGTCAGATCCTTGGGGCAGAGAAAATTTCTGACTTTCTTTCAAAGAAGGGGGGGGGACTTCATTGACCTCCTCTTTTTGATAGAATTCCATGTTAATCTACGACTGCTGATGCTCTTTGTGCTTTTGGTATTAAATTCATTGCTAATCCCTGCTTATACATTTTGTGATAATGATGGAGAATGAATTTAAAATAGCCTTTTCCACTTTAAATCCCATCTGAAATTTTGCACAGGTAGAAAACTAATTAAAATGAGAATATTAACAGCCCAATCCTAGGTGTGCCTACTCAGAGGTAAATCCTACTAAGTTAAATGAGACCTACTGTGAGGTTAAGTGTGAGAAACTGGTCCATAGGTGGGGCATTTGGTAGGTTGTGGTTTTAAAACATCGTATAAGCTGTTCAAGATAGCCTTTTCATATGCATTACAACAAAATAAATAGCCCATATCAGGCTTCAAAAAGAAGGCGTGAGGGCTGAAACTTGGCTGGGCACATGTATGCCAGAACTGTTACAGGATCCCCATGTGTGCCAGAAATTTATGATCCACCATGACCTTCCTAGATTGAGTGGAAAGGCCTAGGAGAGGTTCTAAGCATATTTGGCTGAATCTGCTTAGAAGTCTCCCTGGAACTGGGACTTCTGAGTTTCTGTGGATTCCAATCAGCTTAATGTGCTTATTAGACTCTTTCAGTCCTTCCTGCTCAAGGTAGAAAGGTCAAGGTGGAACAGATGTCTCATGTATACACACTCTGTCTCCAGTTTGAGCAGTTATATATTGTCTTTGAAAGCTGGAAGAGGGGAACAGGTTTATGAAACTGGCTCATGTAGTCTTAGGATGAGGAATTTGTAGCCCTCCAGATGCTGTTGGACAACAGCTACCATCACATCTGACCAACAACTGCACTGGCTGGGGCTTATAGGAGCTGTTGTCCAGCAACATCTGGAAGGATATAGGTTCCGCATCCCTGCCTTAGGCAATGGAAATTGAGGTTGATCCATGCTGAGATCTCGTAGCAGGGCAAGTGGACAGACAGGTGCCCAGGGCAGCAATCAGGTAGGTAGTCTGGACCAACAAGTGTGTGGCTCACCCAGGCAAAGGGCCCAGTTGAGTTGCAGAGGTTTGACAAGGTCTAAGGGTGTGTGTGGCAGGGGTAGTTTGGGAAAACTCTGAGGGATGGATGGCTTTAGTGAGTAGTAAAGGGAGGGGATGTTTGGCTTAGCTGGTGAAGGTAGGTGGGGTTGGTGAGTGAAGTAAGCAGGGTTGCCTGTAGTATAACACATATTTGTTTTTTTATATTTTATTTGCGATTTTCAGTTTTATACATTTCAATAATTTTACAGTCATTTTATCATTTCAAATTGTGGGTTATTACACTAATCCTGCCAACATTCTTATCTTTTTAGACCTAGTTTGTAAATCTGCAATAAACCATTTCCATTCTTTTATAAAAAGTTTGTTATCTTGATTTCTTATTTTTCCAGTATGTTTAGTCATTTCTGCATATTCCATACATTTTTGCATCCATTCTTCCTTTGCTGTGTAATAACCCACAGTTTTATAACAGTTTTCAATTCATTATATATCATTGCCCAGTAAGCTTTAACCTTACTACAAGACCACCACATATGGTAAAAAGAACCTTCTTTCTATTTACATTTCCAACACTTATTTGAATAAGTTAAATAAAGAAATAACACATAATTGTATAATACATGTTTAACACATATTTGAATATATCAGTCAACATCAAAATATATTAAAAATCAGTAATGGATTTTTTTTAATTATAAGTAGGATGCCAAAGCATTGATGGTGTGTGTCTTTTAATAGAATAGAGAGATTTTCACTGCAGGGAATTTATAGCAGTCTATAATAAATACTACATAGTATTTCAGAAATGTTGAAATTTTGCCATCTATCATATCAGCCATGCAATTAAGTCTGAAATTTAGGAGGTGCGCTGGGGATTTTCAAAGAATTTACTAAGTAAAAAAATATGAACATGCTCTAAGGCAGAAAGAATTAGAATGCCTTGAATCTCTTCTAAAGGTTGTGGGAGTAAATTATAAAATCACATTAAAATTAGTTTTCTTTCCAAGGTTCCTTTCAGTGCATCTAGCGTTGCCAATATCCCGAGGAATGACTAAAAATATTCCAACTCACATTAGACCTCCTAATGTTTCAATAACTTCCTTAAGGCATCCGAGTTACATGGAGAAAAGAACACAATTGGTTTGGACAGTTAAACACACTATTAGGGTGCAAGACTGCTGAAGATTGCTGATGGTGGAGGAACCTGAAGGCTGTTAAACCCATCCAACATCTTACTGGACTTGCTCTGACAGGGTGAAGGTCTTCCATTCATTCTGAAGTTGGTAGGTTCTTTTTTGAAATAATGGGAGGGAAAGAGGAGGGAGAGACTTAAACCAGTTTGAAGGCATGTCAGGGCAATGGGATGGCTTGGGAATTAATGGCCACAGGTATTGCAGTGGCAGAGGGAAGGGAAACCCAACGTTGAATCTCCCCCTCTGTTTAGGAAGCTCCAATATATTCCCTAGGGCTCTTTGGCCACCCTCCCTGGGGCCATAGAATTGCATCCTTCCCATCAACCCTGAGTTTGCTTTCCCCAAGGTTCTTGGCTCATTTCAGACTGATGCTCGTGAGCCAGTCCAGATTCCGAGTCTGGACAATGCAGGACAATTTGATATAAATGGGGTCTGAACCTATGCAGGGCATCTTTCTCTTACTATTCAATAACCAACATCAGGAAATAAGGTTGAGCCGCTCAAATGTAGTCTTATAAGGCTGTCAAGATTACTTTCTTTTTTCTTTAAAAAGAAAAGTTTGTCTTTTAGTATTGTACTCAAGAATATTAACTTTGCCTTTACAGTGGTACCTCGGGTTACATACGCTTCAGGTTACAGACTCTGCTAACCCAGAAATAGGTTAAGAACAGAAATCGTGCTCAGGCAGCGCGGCAGCAGCAGGAGGCCCCATTAGCTAAAGTGGTGCTTCAGGTTAAGAACAGTTTCAGGTTAAGTACGGACCTCCGGAATGAATTAAGTACTTAACCTGAGGTACCACTGTAATTTGCTTTCTCCAGAGTTGCAGGATTTTATAATTTGCATCCACGTTGTTCATTAGATTGTTAATCGACAATTGTACAAATTGTTGTGATCACTGAACACTGATTGATCTAGTATTAAGACAGAACCTTTAGTGCGTTTTAATATCTGTCAGCAACTACGAGCTAATTTATGCTGGAGTCTGAGCGGCAAGTTTCATAGTACAGATAAGCTATGAAAGGGTAACTCCAGGATTAGCTGTTATCATTTATCTCAGAGGAGCGAAAGGCATATATATTTGGTTTGGGTTATGACCCCAGATTATCCAGCTTTCATTTTTTAAAACCCCACTTATACTTATAAAAGCCATAATTCAATTTCACAAGCAGTGAAACTGATTGTCCCATTATTAAGTCATATCACATTTGGGTTTTCCTCCTAATTATGAAAAGTTGGTCTACTAAGGAGGCACTGAACCAACTTATCATAAGTTAGATCATTTTTGATGGGTCAAAATACAGCATTGATACTTCCTTGCCCCCAGAAGATCTTCATCTGTTTCAAAGTGTTCAACCAGGTATTAATTTCGAGGCACAGCCCAGCACTAATCATTATTCTGCAGGCATTGACTGTGTGAGTGTATTAATGAGGGAGAGAAGACAATAACAGCAGTGAAAACAACGTATAGTGTAAAATTAGCAGGTCAAGATGAGGTATCTAATGCCAGAGTCATTGGTGTGCTTTGGGATCAATTTCAGCTTCTGCAGTCAGTAATTGTGGAAAAAGCGGTCACAACTATATTCCAAACCAAATGCCCTTTTGACCCATTTGTTTCATTAAATCTCACAGAGGTTTGGGTTTTATTGGGTTCAGAGTATCAGTAACCCTTTGTTGTGTGAGAGGTGGGTCCCTGCTGCCTTGTAGGAGGCAGTGGTATGATTGCTGCTAACAAAACTGACCCTAGACCCATTAGACCAGAATAAATACCAACCAGTCAAAAGTACTCACTAATGGAGGAAGGTGGTAGGGCTGCTACAACTACTATTGGGTGACATAGAGCTGTTCCAATATGGGTTCTGCTTAATTTTTTGTTTAAATTTTATCAAGCCTATCCAGACATACACATGCTGATGTGTTTTCATCTTTTTACTGCTGATTTCAATTATATTTAATGTTTTTCATTGTTTTTAACTGTTTTCACTGGCAATTTTCATAGTTCACAAACACTGCTTAGAGGAGCCTGGTCTAATTGTCATAAATGTAAAGCGGAACATAAGAGGAACAATATTGTGATCTGGAAAAATATCAGTGGACATTAAAATTCTTTCAAAATCGTAGTAATCCAGTTTCAATGTAATCTAGGCCAGTGGTTTTAGCCTAATAGAAGATGGTGCTCCATTACTGATCCTCTCTCGGTATTCTTTAAAACTAATGGCCTACTCCAAACCAGTGGAAAGGACCAAACCTGGATAATAGAAGATAAATTACTGTCACCCAGAGACAGAAATTCTGAAAGTCTGAAAGCTTAGACTCAAAATAGAGGGCTGAGCTGAAACATTATTTTCCCCCAGGGTTCTGGTAGTGAAGGATATCCGTTTTTGCTTTATTTTTGATAATGTATTTATTTTTAAACACACTCCCCTTTTAGGAATGTTTGGTAGCATCATACATCACAATGTAGCTTCCTTAAGTACTATTTTTATGAGTTATTGATTCCAGTGACCTATGTGGCTTGACTTCCTAATATGCGATGGCATGATGTCATACAGCATTACCTAGCCTTTCCCAGACACAGAATTGCTTTTACAGTGGTACCTCAGGTTACATACGCTTCAGGTTACAGACTCCGCTAACCCAGAAATAGTGCTTCAGGTTAAGAACTTTGCTTCAGGATGAGAACAGAAATTGTGCTCCGGCGGCGTGGCAGCAGCAGGAGGCCCCATTAGCTAAAGTGATGCTTCAGGTTAAGAACAGTTTCAGGTTAAGTACGGACCTCCGGAACAAATTAAGTACTTAACCTGAGGTACCACTGTACTGGGCTCCCAAATAACTGTGGCCATGACCCCCCTCCCCCTTGACTATATCTGCTACTCTAGAGATGGGGGACCTATGTGTCAGGAGTGCGTGCAGGAGCCAGGCCCTGTGATCGGTAGGGCTTCGCAGGACTGGGGCTTTCCTAAGTTTGTTCTGAAGAGGCAAGGTGCGGCTGCACAGGTGAGGCCGACTGGTAACTCACAGCACCTGGTGGCAAGAGCCGGGAAGGGATATAAGGTCAGCATTTCCTTTTGGTTCTTTGCCACAGCAACACGCTTTCTGCCTTGTTGTGTTTGGCTTCTTGACTCCTTGCTTCCTGATGCTCAGACCCTTGGCTTCTTGACTCTTGGCACTCTGACCCTTGGACCCTTGGCTTCCTGATTCCAGGCTTCTGGACTCCCGTTCCTGCTCCCACCCTGCCAACTTGCCCCCGGTCCCAACATCCTCCACCATGACTTCGACCACCCATAAACTGGACCGTGACACTATGGACCTCTGTATGTCATAGGACTCCAATTCCCATCAGCCCCAGAGCTGATGGTCAAAAGTCAGAAATGATATCCCGATAACATGTGCATTGCCACTTTTCACTATTCATGCCCCACTCATTCCGGCTCTTGTTGATAGCAGTGCCATGCTAAGTGGGGCACAGGGCTAATGTAAGGATGGGCATCTCTGACTCAACACACAGCCATGCATTGGATATTAACGTTCCTTCAGGAAGGCTGTTCACAGTTTCTCCTCTTGCCCATGGTCCTACAGTACAGCTTATCATCTGGAGACATGTTGATTGTGTAACAGTTTGCACTTGCACTTATCTGACCCACTCCTTTTGTGCTTCATTGCAGAGGGCCGTCTTTTTGTGCTAGGGACAGTGCTGAGCCTGTCACAAAGTAATGAACATTGATTTGAAGGGAAAGGTCTACCGAGCTATAAATATCTGAAAAATTCATTTATGAGGCATCAGTGAAAGGTCCTTTTATTGTCTTGAAGACAGCTTCCCAATGATTGTTGAGTTACTGGAAGAAGTGGGGGAAGGGAATGATGGGGGTGAAAGCAGGAAGAAGACAAGAGCAGAAAGGTGCTGTCAAACATGTAAGAACAAAGAGGAAGCAACATAGTAAGAAGTCTTAGTGCAGAAGCCTTGTGTCCAGTTAATGGGTTGGTCACAGATTTGAAATAGTGGTTTAATTTATCACAGCTCAGAACCTCCAAATGCCCCTATTTTCCAGGGACAGTACCAGATTTACAGAAACCATCCCAGTTTCACATTTGATCCTTTCCCTTAGGACCTTCCTATTTTCATCAGAGAAATGTTGGAGGGTATGGAGGTTTGCAACCCCTGAGCGACCTGAAGGCAGTCCTGTAAAGGGAAGTATTTTAATGTATATTATTTTATTATGTTTTTATATATGCTGGAAGCCACCCAGAGTGGCTGGGGCAACCCAGTCAGATGGGTGGGGTATAATAAAAATAATAGTTATAATTATTGAATAGGACGTTCCTATTTTCATCAGAGAAATGTTGGAGGGTATGGAATTTCTCAATGAAATCTGCCCCAAGTGCTAGACTGCAGGTTTGTAAAACTACCCCATGTGTTCTAAGGATATGTAACATTGTCATCCAGGCTTTAGTAAAATAAATCTAAATCTCCTTGCTGTATAATTTTACTAAAGCTGGGCCAAACAGGAGGGATCCTTCTTGGCTGAGTTTAGAAATCTTCTGAAATGGTCAGACAGTGGTTACCTGCCACTTTTTACTAAGGGCAAACATTCTTCCAAGCCTGCCAAAATGTATGATAATCAAGCATTTAAATCTAAATTCAACACATTTTTAACATACAGCCCCTTACAAGTCACCTTGGTCTTTCTCCCTCTTATGTTTTTTTTTTTTTTATAAGAAATGTCCATATCCCCAGATGAATATATTTTCCATTTCAGAATGATTCAAAACTTTTAATTATTACATATCTATTGGTTTCCTTTTTGCCCTTAAGATTCAGTAGTAGTATAGCCACACACAAAAATCACCAACGGAAGAGATGGAAAAGCTCCCATTTCTGTAAATAAATAATAAACACCGGCTAAATTTGCTAGGTACTGTTAAAAAACAAACAAATCTTCAGGCATATGGTCTGACAAACATAAAATAAGAAAGCAAAGGAAGGGGAGAGGAGATGGGAAATTGGTAGCATGCTGATGGCTTCTTTGTTTGACTTTTGATTGATTGATTATTGTATAGGTGCTACCTATGCTAATTTTGTAGTGTGTGTAGTTTTAGTATAATATTGATAAATCGCTGCAGGGTATTGCTTTCTTTTACATTTTGTGTATTTTTTTGTATATTTTAAAATGTTGCCTTGAGTCTTGTTCTGATAAAGGCATTTAAGAAATGCAATATAATAAGTACATAAATAATACAACCATGGACAATTTATTTTATTTTATTTTTATTTTTTGCAGAGAAAACCCATGCATGGCTGCTCAGAAGAAACCCCCATCAACTTAAGCAGAGCTTTCCACCAAGTTAGTGTATATAAAGACTGTAATCTTAAAGAAACTGAAATTCTAAACTTGTTTTGCTTGAGATTTTAATCTGTCAGATCTGAAGCAATGCAGGGTTATTGCTCAGTGGTCAGAAAAGACTGGATAACCCGGTCCAAATTTATCTTGATTTTTGTCTAGACCAGGTTATATTTCCCTACAAATGTAGATCCAGTAAGTCAGTGATAAAAACACAGGGGAAAATATGAATTTTCCCCCACTATATATATATTTTTTTAACAAAAACTGCAGCGATTCCTTTCTGCATACATTTTTTTCATTTCTTCTCAAATAAACTTAGTATTCTGTACCTATACAGAGAGAGAAAAAAAATCAAAAAAACACACACAGGCATTTTGTATTCACAATTCAGATCTGAATCACCATTGCATTAAAATAGGGTCTGCAACTAACTTACCTTTATTTTTAATAGAAAACCTGATGCAAAGTTATCTTTCTATATATAATTGTGACTCAGCTGGCAGAATTAGAATCATAGAATTGTAGAATTAGTTACCACTTATATTTTCACACATCTAGTGAAAGTATTATTGCACATGTTGCCTGCTCAGGAATACTTATAGGAAGAAGAGGTTCTCCTGTACTGATAGCAAAGTATCACAAAATATCCCTGTCATCTGTAATACCTTTCCTATAATTCATTTAGCTGTGCTGCCTCCGCTGTTCATGTAGTTAAATTGCAGAGGACGTGATGCTTTGCATGAAGAAAATCCCAGGTTCAGTTCTCAATATTTCTAGTTAAAAGGATATCAGTTTATCAAGACTGGAAGAGAACATTAGAGAGCTACTGGCAGTCAGAGATTACAGCACTAGGTAGAATGGATCAAGTTACACAGCTGAAAAATATATATACAGATGAGTAAAGGAAATTATTAAAAGAAGCACCAAAATATAATGACCCAATTTGCCAGTTTGCTACCAAGCCTACCAAGCCAAATTCAAAATATAACTAGCATTCTGAAACCCATAAGCAACCTGAAGGTGTATCACCTCCTATATCAACCCGAAGGTCAGCAGTTGATGTCCTCCTAAGTTTTCCACATCCAAGTGACATCTATCATGCAATAACCAGGGAGAGGGCTTATTCTACAGTGCCTCCCTAATTATGGAATACTCTCTCCCTTGAAATGCAGTTGCCACAAAGGACAATTTTACCAGTGCCAACTGAAAACCCATCTATTGCATTGGGTCTTTATGGGAGGGAGGTGGGGGCTCCCCACCTGGGTGGATTTAGATTACAGTGGTACCTCTAGTTACGAACTTAATTCATTCCGGAGGTCCGTTCTTAACCTGAAACCGTTCTTAACTAGAGGTGTGCTTTCGCTAATGGAGCCTCTTGCTGCCGCTGCACCACCGGCACCCAATTCCCGTTCTCATCCTGGGGCAAAGTTCTCAGCTTGAGGTAACTCTTCCAGGTTAGCAGAGTTTGTAACCTGAAGCGTTTGTAACCTGAAGCGTTTGTAACTTGAGGTACCACTGTATTCTTGTTAGTGCTTCATCTATCGTGACCTTAACTTCTACTAACATTTCCCCCCAGTCTTTTCCAGCATTGGTTGGTATAAATTTTTATAATTGTACTCCGCCCTGGCACCATATTCCAATGAAGGATGGGCTAAAAATATTTTGAACAAAAAAGTAAAACAATCAAAATGACCTAATAATCATTGCCCTTTCAAAGTCCAAGTCAAAAACTATTCTATAGGTGTTTGCTTCACCACATTTTAAGAATGGTCTTGGAATAGAAGCAGAGATTATGAAAGTCCTGGGAGGTTTAATGCAAAGGGCACATTTATGGTGGATTTATATATGCTGAAAGGTTGTAAAGAAAATCCAGAATTGATGAGCATGAAATAAATTGTAGATGGGATAAATTGCAGGTAAGGGAGATTGTTGTATTTTATTAAGCATTTTCTTGCATAGTACAAGGGAGGACAATTTTAAAGGTTTTCTGCTGGGTATCTTTAACTGGTTAGCCTTTGGGGTTTTTTGGTAATTCTCTGACCTGGGAGGTGTCAATCCTGCTAATCTGTTTTCTCCAAGCCATTGTGAGAAAATGGGAAAAGTCAGTTTACTGCCTAGCTGGAGGCTACAAAAACTGGTTCTCCACGAGGTTAGATCTGGCATGTGGAAAAAGATTTTATATGTGGTCACCACATCAGTGGTCAAGTGATTCAATTCTTAAAAAAACAATTCAATGAAACAAAGTTTAAAATCATCAAAAGGAGAAGAATTCTTAAACTAGCCAGAAGAATGAAATTCATGCTAATAGAAGTAATGGAGACCAAGTACATCCTATTACTTTTGTAACAGTTAGAGGCACTAAGATTACAAGAAGAACAGGTAGTAATAATTTGAGAAAGAGAGGTGTTTTGGGGACCTCTTCTCCTGAGGGCATCCTACCTGTGCTTCCCAAATCAAAGCTATTTAATTTATATTAAGATTCCCCTTCAGCCTTAATATTTATCTGAACTACAGAAGGTGATAGCCTAATCGACAAAATATTAAATGTACAAAGGCAATACTGCAGCATCTGAGGCTGGGTATTGGGAGCATATTGAAATATCTGCACCAGCTCATTGTTTCCAAGCTCACATCAAGGAGCCAGTTTGGACACAATGGGTTGATTCCACTGTTAGCTCAGAGCTGTTGGCACCTGTCTGTCTCGAGAGACAATGGAGTGCGCCTCCGAGGCTGAAGTCAAACTGGTGTGCTAGAGCACCAAAGTGACTTCCCTGAGGCACAAGCCTGGACAATGTATATGGAGGTCCTGGGGCAAGACATACTTCAGTGGGGAGTTCATTCGACAGATGCAGTACCACCACCAAAAAGGTTTATGGTGGTGACAGCTATTCAGAGGACCTAGCTATTTGTCACTACAAGTTCATATTAGTGTATGGGAATCACAGCAAAAATTGTAGAAGATTTCTAACTAGTTATGTTTTAGTAGTTTAGTTGAATCTTTCAATATGTATCAAAACACCAGAAATGTACATATGGTGAACAGAAAACCCCCACTGTGATTCTGCATGCTTAAACAACAGGGCACTATTCAGTGTAGGCAGAGATGTAACTTAAGGTTTGCTCAGCTTAAGAAGCCTGGAGCCCATCTGTGCTCTTGATGCATGGTTAATCTAAACAGGATGCTTTCAGTTGGATGAGAAATTAAAGCAACAAGGCAGCAGCAGGAAGGCTAGAGCAATGAATGAATCGAGACTGCTGGCTCCTCTGCAAATCAAGAAAAATATTTCTGTTCCCTCCCCAGTTCTGATCCAGGCAGTGTTTCTTAAACATTTGGGACATTATAGTGATAAAGAGCAGCCTGAAGGAAAACTCCCAGTTGCTAAAATTAGTCTGTCACTTAGAGTATAATGAGAAGTAACCTCTTTTGTCCTAGGCAAAAATCCCCTTTGGAGGCAAGGTGCTTGAGAGGGTGGTGGCAGCTGAGCTTCAGACATGCCTGGAAGAAACTGATTATTTGGATCCATTCCATAGGACTGATACTGCACTGGTCACCTTGGTCTATGACATTTGTTAGGAAAAAAGATAAAGGGATAGAGGAGTGAAAAGATCAGGGGATGGGGGAGAGATCACTTCCTGGTTCGCATGAAGAAGCCTTTTTCAACGGAGCCCAGCAATGGAAGTCGCAGCATCGGGTGCTGAAATACTGTGCCCCCTAAGAATTGTGCACATGGGGCAACTGCCCCTGTGCCCCCTATGCTATGCCACTGCATCTAAGGGAGGATGGGGGTTGAGGGCACTGTACTTGTGTAGTTCCACTCCTACTTCCAGGACCACTTCAAGATAAACGCCGGCTCCCTCGGCCTGTAAAACGAGATGAGTGCCGCAACCCCAGAGTCATTCGCGACTGGACTTAACTGTCAGGGGTACCTTTACCTTTACCTTTTTATTCATCACCATGCCCTGTGGTTTTCGACAGGCTTCCATCTTGTCCCCCAATGCTAATTAGCATCTATATGAAGCCGGTGGGAGCTGTCATCAGGAGATTCTGACATCCAGTTCTATGTTCTGTCTGAATCTGGGGAGATGCAGTTTCTACCCCAGATGATTAGTTCCTTTAGGCAAGTTTGATTTTCCCCTGGTAGTGAATATGCTCTTGTACCTGTTGGAGCTCCTTTCTGCATGGAGCTTCTGACAACACATACATTAAACTCTAAAAAGAAAGAAAGGAAAGGATGATGGATGTCTCCCACATGTACAGAACCTAGCTAGACTGGCAGCTGAATCTTACTTTGGCAGTCAAAATGGAATAGCTTCTTCCCTTAAGTGCAGTAGTCTTGAATAGGGTGTGACTGATACCCAGCAGAGGGCAATGGCCACTGTTGCCCCTTCACATAGGCCACCTGAGACAAATGTCTCACTGCCTGATGCTCTGCAGACCTCTGTAGGCAATGCCATGGCCCCAGACCAGCAATACTCAGATGAAGAGTCCTCCTACAACATTAGCCCTGAGGAGACAGATGTAACCCTATGTAGATCGGCTGACACCAGAGACTGCATTTCATTCCTTGAGCCACAATGAGACACGTCTGTCGCCAGACTTCCACAAGTTGACCACAAATTTGTCAGAGGATCAAGAAAGTCCCAAGGTGGTTTCTCTGGAGTAGGTCGTAGAGCTTGAACCCCACTATCTAGAAAAAGCCAACAGCTGCAGTCAAGGGTCTAGGCCCTCAAACTGTCTAGATGCAACACTCATCGTGGCTACCTAGTCCAAACTAAAGCTCTGCCAAATAGCATCAATACTGGGTCAACTTGCCTTTTCTGTCTCAGCTGCAGGACTGCTGTCCGTGGTACTGAACCAACATCTTGGTCCTTGTCCAAGGTCCTGACCCTCTTCTTGCCAGGAATGCCAGTCACCTTCCTGCTTATTGCATTACTTTCACTTGTAGTAAGCATGACCATGGATCAGAACAACCACTTTGGTGAGAACCACAGATACACTCCAAGCTGGGTTTTCAAAATTTGGCCTAATCACTCCACAAAATGAGCTTCCCAATTGTGGTTCAGACTTACTATTTTGGACTTACTATTATTGGATCTGCCAACAAGGGTGGGGTGGGGGGGATGAAAGACTGAACTGCACCCTTTCACTACTGAATGGTTGCATCCAGAGTTATAGCCCAGCACCTAAATAAATAAATAAACCCCTCTCCAAATATTTCATGATGTCTCTTTTAATTGCATGTCAGAATGAGGCTCAAGATAACAAAAAAACAAAAAGCAAAAACCCTGCCAAGGAAGTGGTAACACTATACAGCAGCAATGATAGATGGATTCAAAATGAGGAATGACAGCTAAGCACCATCTTTTAGATTATCCACAGAATAGCTTGTTAAAATGTGGGGAAGGCAAGAGAGATGTCCTACTTTACTGATTATGCATAGAGAAGCCCCACCAGCTACTCAGTAGGAGGTTTCAGAATGTCCTTCGTAAGTCTGCTAAGCTCAACTGAAATCAAGCCTAAATGTTCAGAAAAATAATTTATAATCATTATAAATAATGCTAACTATAAAAGCCAGAGTTTGAACGCTCAAAAACATTTAAAGGGTACTTTCCCCCAACAGTAGTATAACATGATTTCTTTCATCCCCCCTTTTTTGTTTGAATGTCATTAAAATATGCACATTAATGTGACAAAGTTATTAAAGCTATAAATCTCTCCTCACTGTATAGATGTTTTTAATAAATTAGAGGAATGTCATTGTTCTGTATTGCAAATATCAGCATAAAAATATATCACTTTCAAAAATTGTCATGCATATTGATTTAAATTTTTGAATTTATGGTATGAGCAAAAATGACTGCAAAATCTGCGTATAAAAGAAGCTAATCCCCAGGCTCTGCATAGAAATGCAATACATATTTTGTAAGAAAAGAAATCAATATGTGTGCTCAAAGGAACAGTAAATCTAAACTGCTTATCATTTATTGCTAATTAATTGGTTAATTAATCAATGCAATGGGCTTATTTTAAATCCTTTTGTCATCAGTTGCTCCAGATGGCTATATAAACAATAGCAACAATCTTCAAATCACATGGTCAATTGATTTTAAAGGAAGCATTCCACAGTAAATTGTTACTAGAAAAAGACTGAACCTTGTTAGGCTCTCTGTTAAATAATTATAAATAGAGGTGCACTGAGATGTTCAGATTTACAGGGGATTAAAATCCTTGCCTCTCAAACAATCTCCCCTCCAAGACACTGATCATGTGCTCCTGCTCATACAGTATGTCACCCATCTCAAATATCTTCAGGAATCAATAAACAAACAAAAAAAGGCATTCTCAATAATCACTACAGCAACCCAAATTAATAGCTGCTTCTGAGTTCTTTCTATGGATTTATGGAACTGCACTAGAAAGTTTCATAATTCTGTTATAATAACCTTTTGCTTCCTTTGAAGTTCCTTGGATACAGGACCTTCCAAATTTGCTTTTCATAAAAATCAGGGGCATCTCTAACAACACCCTGGTCTTTTAAATGCTGCTCCTCAGTTAGTTTCTTCAACAACTCTGCTTTCAAGCAGAACATCTAGTGACTGTATCATGACACACACTCATTGAACAACTTAATTAACAACCTAGATTTACGATGGCTGTGGTTTAGAAGAGAACGTGCATACGATTAAGCCCTAGTCAGAGGAGAGGACAGTAAACGTGTGAAGTGGGCAGGAGGGAGAAGCACCATCTGTATGCAGGCTTCCATTACCTTCTGACGTGCAGAAGATTGCCCCTAGTGGATAACTTTTCATATCCATGGGGCTCCCTGTACATTTAAAAACCTTGGATAATCGGGGTTCTAAAATATGCTGGCAGCCTTCGTGGGTCTAAAATACTCTCCAATTCAGATGTTTGCATTCCATGAGTTGGAAGGCAATGGAAACAGCGATCTTTCAATTCTATTGCAGTTTTTAAAAGTTGGAGATGTATTTTTCCTTCCAATCTCGATGAATCTAGTCAATAGCAACTCCTACATCCAGTGGCATCCCACACAATGCCAGATGTTCAAACAGGAATTGCATCACCTCTGACTATGGGGTAATCCTACGGAACAAACTGTGTCCTGACCCTGAAACAAACTTTCATGATAATAAGCAGCTACATGTGTGTTTGACAGAAGCATCTAGCAATCCCGTAAAGCTTTTTTCTGATAACCAAGCTAGGAAACTCTGACTTTAGGTCAGCCGGTCACAGACCTTTAATATTAGATATAATATGAATACACTGCAAAGGGATACAAATCCAGATCCCCTCTGATGCCGACTTCACATTGCACTCACTGAACTGTGAAAGAATGCCCTGCTGCTCTATTCTGTTTCTTTCTGCTCAACTAGTATTTAACAAAGTAAGAGACAGACCCACTGTCTACCTACAGGAGCAAAGGGTGGGGACCTGTAATCCTAATTTCCTAATTTCATGTCTTTTTCTTTGGTGATCACTTGTAAGATTGTCTTCCATAAACACGGTTTTAACAATGAGTCTGTAAATCACTGTGGAGGCCAATTCTGGATCCACACATCCTTCCACAGTGGGGACATTGGTTTCCGGGTGGGAGTTGATCATGGTGTGGATTTGCCAAGTGTGCCTTCCTCCTAGCATATTTCTCCCTTGCGTCCTGAGTTCAAGTGTCTTCAAAGCCCATGACACCTTTGGTAAAGGCTGTTCTCCAGTTGGAGCGCTCGCAGGCCAGTGTTTCCCAGTTGTTGGTGTTTATACTACATTTTTAAAGATTCTAATTACATGCAGATTACAAGGAAGGAAGGAAGGAAGGAAGGAAGGAAGGAAGGAAGGAAGGAGGGAGACAAATGTGTGGCAGAAAAAGAAAGGGGAATGCTCCTGCCTACTTTAGCTTCCAGTTTTACCCTCTTATAACTCTGGTCCCACTGGCTGCCAGGATGCACCCCTGATGGATTAGCTACAAATGAATTATTATTATTATTATTAGGCACAATCTAACTGGGTTTCCCCAGCCACTCTGGACGGTTCCCAACAAAATATTATAAACACAATAAAACATCAACCACTAAAAACTTCCCTGAATAGGGCTGCCTTCCAATGTCTTCTAAAAGTCAGATAGTTACTTATGTGTTTGACATTTGATAGGAGGGTGTTCCGCAGGGCAGGCACCACCCCGAGAAGGTCCTCAATAGAATGCAGACCTCAGTGGAAAAAAGACTGCCATTTCCTCCTCACATATAGCTTCCTTAAAAAATATATAAAGTGAAGTTCCTTTCCCAGGTTGCATATATGTGTAAATAAAACATTTATCATAAAGACACCATAGTCTTCACCGTGCCTCACTTCCAAAAGGGAACACAAACCCTGGGGAAGCCTGGGTAAACCTGGAACACCTAGAACCGTGCACCCTTGGAGATTGTGTGGTGGGGACTATAACCATATATATTAAACTTTCCTGGATTCTTCACCTCCATCCAGGTTTGCTTCACTAAATCACCACTTGATTTTTATTTTATTGTTGGTTCTTCTTCCTCACTGGTTACAGTAGCTCTCATTTCCCCCCTCTTAAAACATCGGGGCAAACTTTAAATCTTTTGGTTTTAGTGAGACATATAAAATACCTGAGGGACAGCTTTAAGGTTAGAGAAGGACCGGCTTACACAATGAGCTCCTTCTTGCTACCAGCAAATTCAACAGCACCCACCTATCAAAAGAAATGTCATGGCAGAAGGCTGTATTTCACACAGGCTGGCAATAGAATTTAGGCTATTTCAGGTATGTGTATTTTTATTACAAATTGAGGCCATATTGTTCTCCTTAACCACACCTTTGGCATTCAATGTCACATATAAGCCACAATGCTTTTTGCATCCCTGTAGATATAGCTTACTAAGTACTTACATGCAATACCTTTAAAGCTATTTCTCATTTTAAATAGGAAACCACCTGGTGAGGTGACTGCAGTAGGAAAAAAGAAATCCCAGCCAATGTTTCTTTGCCCCCCTGCCACTGGAAAAGGTATGTAAGACCTATGTATTTTAATAATGTACTCCTTCATTTCCATCCCTCACTCCCCGCTGCCCCTTTTAATAGCAATCAGTTGGTAGGCCAGAAATATATAAATGCGCATGAATGCTGAAAAACTGTAAAGAGTAGCAGCCTGATGGAATGGATGCTGTCAGGCAACAGCTGATGGAGAAGAGAAACGGAAGTAGGTAAGGCTGGCAGATGACTGGTTACAAGGTTGCCCTGCAAGTAAAGTATTTGTTAGATGTAAATTTAATTAAGTTTTATGAAAATAAAGGCTTAAAAAATCATGCAAATATCTAATTTGCTAACTCTGAGGCCTTGCTATTACACTAATTAGGGCAGAATGGTGTGTTACGTGTTCTGGTATATAGTTTTTCCAGAAAAGTCTGCTTCTTTTAGTTTCTTTTTTTCCCCATCAAGAGAATATGCTACAAGTGTATTTCAATGAGCAAGTGTGCAATAGTGAATTGAAAAGTCTCTGTGTGTCAAATTCACTTTTGTGCAGGACATGCAGTTTTTATTCCAAGCTTGTATTGGAATACTTTTTGAGAAGTCTCATTGGGAATATATATATATATATATATATAATTTTCTTGTTTTACAGAAGTAAGTGTCATGTCTGTCGTATTTTTTCCATGTAACATTTTTACAAATCCGTTTCATTTGCTGAGACATTAGGGGGAGAGGAAAAAAAGGGGGGTGGAGGAAGGGAAGATGGGTGGGGGTGGGGTCAGGTGGCAATGTTTCTATTACGCTTAATGTATGTAGGGTTTGGTGTCAGCGTTGCTTGTGCTGTTCACTTGTGTTCCTTTGATGGTGAGAGAGGTTGGGGTTGGCCTAGGGTGTGGTTGTTTGCTTGTGATTGGCTGTGGTGATCTTTCTTTTCATGTGAGTGGGGTGGGTGGATCAGGTTAGCCATATTGATTTGTATGCTGTTTGTGGATTATTGTCATTGTCTTGTTGGGCTGTGTATGTGATAAAGGGGAGCCATACCAGGGTGAAGGCATCTTCTTCTATTTGTCCCCGTGTCAGTTTCAGTTTATTGGTTAATTTTTCTAGTAGGGCTGTTTCAGATTGAGTGGCTGGTTGTGAAAATACATGTTTAGATTATATTGTGAAGCACTTACACTTTGTGTGGTATTTCGTATAAAATTTGCTCTCTGCCCATTCATGATCTCGAGAAAGATCCCAAAGAAAGAGGCAATAGTTGTTAAATCTGATGCAAAACACATCAATCTCCAGCCATGCATCACACAGTCAGGTTGAAACCACACATTACAGGCAGTGGCATAATTCTTTTTCGCCAAGGGCTTAAGAAAAACCATCACGTAAAATAGCAACCATGGCTTCAGAATGACCAGGGGACTGACTGCTGCTGAGAGAGGGCATTTTTCATCCTTTCTTTCATTCTCATTTCTCTGATCATAGTTGCCACCCAAGGTTTCTTTTCTTCCTCTGTAGTGAAAAATAGAAGAGGCAGCATAGCCCTGTTCAGATGTCCTAAATCCCTCACACAGTGTGAAAATCAGCACACCAGCTCTGCCCATTTGCCCTCCACAAACTTTTGGGATAACTTTTGCAGCAGGATCCTTTTCTATTAATGAAGTATGCTTCTCCTCACACTCCCTAAGTATGTAAGGGATTTACAACTCCTGAATGCGGCATATATTTCACCACTCCAGGACAAAAGTAGCTTGCGGTGCACCGAAAGGATGCAGCCGGTTGTGCTAATTAGATTTGTAAAAAGAAGGAATATTAACGCGTATAATTATGCAAACTGTGATGAAGATTCCTCGAGCTGAAGTGTAAACCTCGAAAAAGTATCAGCCATTTAGCATTGCCTGGAATTCCCCATCTCTGCAGGGGTGAGTAAGCACATTGCCTTGAAAAGATGCCTTTGAGGTAACACCTTGGCTTATTTCACAAATCTAATTAGCACAACCTTGATTTAAATCTCTTGGTGGAACAGCTCTCCTTTTCCCATGTGTGCAGTTTTGCATCAGGCTCCAGAGAAAGGGGGCAAATGGTGGCATCGCCAATGTATACTGTGCCATGAGAGCTCTGCTTGGGGCAGATCCAGATTTGACTTTGAGAACCTTCACCACTCCCAAGCCAATCTTCTCCTCTTCCTTGATGTTGCCCAACTTTCCACTGAAATGGGATCAAAGTAGGTTCAACTGGCTGCTTTCCCCCTAGCTGAGCTCATTTCTCAGGCCGTTATACCTGAAGGAACATCTCCATCCCCATCGCTCAGCACAAACACTGAGGTCCTCCTTTGAGGGTCTTCTGCTGGTTCCCTCACTGTGAGATGTGAGGTTACAGGGAACCAGGCAGAGGGCCTTTTCGGTAGCGGCTCCCTCCCTGTGGAACGCCCTCCCTTCAGATGTCAAGGAGATAAAGAATTACACAACATTTAGAAGACATCTGAAGGAAGCCCTGTACTGGGAGGTTTTTAATGATTGATGTTTTTATTATGTCCTTAGGTATGCTGTAGGGACACGGGTGGCGCTGTGGGTTAAACCATAGAGCCTAGGACTTGCCGATCAGAAGGTCGGCGGTTCGAATCCCCATGACGGGGTGAGCTCCCATTGCTCGTTCCCAGCTCCTGCCAACCTAGCAGTTCGAAAGCACGTCAAAGTGCAAGTAGATAAATAGGTACCGCTCCGGCAGGAAGGTAAACGGTGTTTCCGTGCGCTGCTCTGGTTCGTCAGAAGCGGCTTTGTCATGCTGGCCACATGACCTGGAAGCTCTACGCCGGCTCCCTTGGCCAATAAAGCGAGATGAGCACTGCAACTCCAGAGTCGGCCATGACTGGACCTAACAGTCAGGGGTCCCTTTACCTTTAGGTATGCTGTAAGCCACAAAATATCATCATCATTATCAACAACAACATTAATTAGAGAAAAAATAGACTGCAATATGATTGACTAGCATCCGTGCAAAGAGCCTTAGCATCAGACTGCCTGGGGGACGATTGGTCAGAATTCTTCCTCTTTCCAAGTGCTCCTCCAGCAAAAATAAAATAAACAAATAAAATTAGAAGTATTAATATAGCAATATGTTAATATAAGCACCCAGGAGAGGAATTTAACCATGTTAAAGTCATTTTCTTTATACATTCTTTCTCTGGTGAATGTGCTCTCCGTTTTACCTTACGGGGGGGGGGGGGAAGCAACATTGTTAAAAAAGTGTGCTTTATCTCATAGCCGGACAAGGAGTTTCACTATAGACAGACAAAAGTTCTTCCAGCTAAACTTCTGTGGGGTAACAGTGACATCCGGTGGATAGGTTTCCTGGGCTTTGAGAGTACGCCCAATGAATATAAGAAAATAGTTTAAAAGGTAATGTAATTCGTTTTGGTCACTCCTTTCTTTAATTAAGAAGTTACCCCATGTGCAAAGATACACCAAAATGTATTTAAGAAAAGGCAAGAGCAATGACATGATAATAAGAGAGAGGGAGGCTTGGACATTTGCAGGAACACATTAGGATTTTGTTTTATATCAAGAAACGCCCTCCCGTTAAAAAAAAAAAATTGCCAAAGGGCAGGGAACTCTTTGGAGTTCTGCAAAATGCAAACCAAGTATATTTCTCATTCCACTAATCCCAGGAACTGCAGTCCAGCAAGTCAGGCTATCATTTAAGAGTGCGCACATTTTTGATCAAAACAGACATTTTCTGAAGCTATGCGTGCCTACATTTCTTAAAATCTACAAAAGGGCAAATTAAACTGATAGTGTTGGAAGTAGAGTAGGAAATAGAAGAACATGAATGGAAATAAAAGGACGAGACAGTGACAGAGCTTCCGTTTGGGGCTTGGCTAATTCACCTGCACAACAGAATGGAGTTGTATCTTTAACAAAATACAAACAAGCTGACATGGAGCCTCAAATGGAATTGTTAAATCTGTTACCAGAAAGGAACAAGGACTCAAAACAGCAAAGACTTAATTGGCCATCTTCTAGTAGTGGCCGGCTTAACTATTGCTAGATTAGAAAGATGGGGGAAGGTAATTTAACAATCTGAGGCTACCACTCTACAAATAGGGCAAACTTTGTGAAATAATTTTAATAAACTGAAAGAGTTTCTGAAACTGATGGTGGAAGATGAAAGACTTACATAAGATAGGGGAAAGGGGGGAAATCATGTTTTTATAAAGAAGACAGAGTTATAAAAGGAATAAACATGAAAATATTTTACTTCTAAAGGGAAGCAGAGAAGAAAAGAAGGCAGCAGTGTTGAGTGAATTGTAGATAAGGCATCCCAAGTAGAACAGTCACATTTTAAAGCGATCTGCAAATAAACTGTAGGGATTTTAATAAGAGCTAAGAAGATATCTCAATGTAAGTTCAAACACAAAAGGGTTCTGGGGTGAGGGGTTGTTTGCAAATGAGAGATAAAAGAAATGGTTATCAGCTTAAAAAGTAATTAAAATACAATAAACAGAATAGATAAGTGAATGTAAATGTTTGGGAGATGTTTACATTTGTTGCTGTTTAGTCGTTTAGTCGTGTCTGACTCTTCGTGACCCCATGGACCAGAGCAGCCAGGCACTTCTGTCTTCCACTGCCTCCCGAAGTTTGGTCAAACTCATGCTGGTAGCTTCGAGAACACTGTCCAACCATCTTGTCCTCTGTCGTCCCCTTCTCCTTGTGCCCCCCATCTTTCCCAACATCAGGGTCTTCTCATGAGGTGGTCAAAGTATTGGAGCCTCAGCTTCACAATCTGTCCTTCCAGTGAGCACTCAGGGCTGGTTTCCTTCAGAATGGAGAGGTTTGTTCTTCTTGCAGTCCATGGGACTCTCAAGAGTCTCCTCCAGCACCATAATTCAAAAGCATCAATTCTTTGGTGATCAGCCTTCTTTATGGTCCAGCTCTCACTTCCATACATCACTACTGGGGAAACCATAGCTTTTATTATATGGACCTTTGTTGGCAAGGTGATGTCTCTACTTTTTAAGATGCTGGATGTGTACATAGGTTCACAAAAATTCTGTGAGGGGAGAAGGGAAAATAAAAGCACTCACAGTGTTCCATCTTCGAAAAAAGGAGTAGCCAGCATTTCAAAAGTTAATAGGGGGGAAAAACAATGAGAGGGAAATAATTACAAGACATAAAAAACAAAATGGTGCTAAATAAAAAGGAGTTCAAAGCATGAATGTGCATGCACACACCCCTCTCGCATCCCTATGTTCTGTAATGTGCAACCATTCTGCAAGCACATGGATAAAACAAAGAGCAAGATGGGTCACTAAGGTAAGGTTACCAGACGTCCCCGTTTCCCGGGGACAGTCCCCGGATTTACAAATCAGTCCCCTGACAAAATCCATCTATTTAGTAGGAAGTTGAAAAGTGTCCCCGGATTCGTTGAAAAAAAATCTGGTAACCTTACACTAAGTAGTAGTTCAGAGCAGAATGACCTAAATAGTAAAAAGAAGAGACAGGTGAGATTTGAAACAGGGGTGCTTGACAGCGCTTGGAACAGAATTTCTCAGGGTCTTGTGAGCATAATCACAGCTCAAGGTCAGGTCCATAAAAATAAGAGCTACATCAACCCCTCTGCCCACGTGCCTATTTGGGGATGAACTGCTTACGACTTGTGCTACAAGTCACAACCAGAGCATTAGAAAGCACTTGGCAATCTTCTTCAACCGCATTCCACCATGTGCAATTGGAGACCATATTTAATGAGTTTTAATCATCCCAGCTCTCCCATTGTAACCAAAGTACACCTCAGCATGCCTACTGCTGTCAACCATGAAATTATTTTTGAGTAATGTGCATTTTTTTAAAAAAGAGAGAGAATCCGCTCAATTTCTATTTCATTTCATTTCCTGTTATTTTATTTAACAACGCTTCACCAAATTTTATCTAGCTTGCTTGATGACATCCCTTGACTGACGTTTTTTGTCTCCGTAATGATGAATTTTATTTCCTGGGAAAATATGGCCTTACACCATGAGACCCACCCAACCAAAACCAACCTTTCTTTTGGTACACTGGATTTGTTTGTTTCAGCTCATCATATTTATTTAGCAGTTTAAATCATAGGGAAATTATGTACTAAGCCCTGAGGACTGCCTTTCCTTGAGCATTTAAATCGGGGAGGGGGGGGATGATGGACAAGTTATTTGATGTATCAAGGCTGTTTTCTTCATTTGATTTGGTTATTTTCTCCATCCTGAATGATTGCTTTTCCCTCAAAGGAGCAATCACCAACAGGAATGCTTCAGATTATATGTACAGCTAGGGTGATCTTTACAATAAAACATAACCCAGTGCTCTTGCATTCAAATGGGAAGAAGCAGCAGTATCCTTGTGTCCTAAGTGAGTGGTTTATGATACTTTGCCACGTGTATTCATACAGCCTTATGATATTTGAAACTGTGCCTAATCTGGGACAGTTATTAAAGTGTAGCCTTATTGGAGTTCACCAACTGGGTCTGCGTTGCTCCGGGACAGGAGGAAGGAAGTCAAATGACACCGAGGTCGGTTCAAAGAAAGAGTTTATTCTGCTCTCCGGATAGCAGAAGGCACTTGCGTGGTGAGTCTACAGCAAGTCCAAAGAAATGAGAAGTTTCATACAGTATGTATATCCTCCAGGCACCCTATCCCTCCTTCCCCAGGAATCCAACCACGTCAGCCTATGCACGCAGGTTGACATCACATATGTTTTTGCTTTGATATTCTTAACCATAAAAGGGAATTCCTTCCTGTACTTCTGACCATAAAAGGATCTTCCTCTTCCTACTCTTATCTTGGAGGAAGAGGTCATCATCTCCGAGAACAAGCTTCTGGCATTGTTCCCGGACTTAGGTCTGTGCGTCTTTTGTGGTTAGGACATAAGATAAGGCACTGACTTGTCTTCTCTGTTCTACTGGTGCAGTCAGGGTCATCCCTGCCGTCACAAACTGATAAAGGAGAGGGCTCTGAGCACAGCCGGGTTTTTGTTTATACATTAACTCAGAGCTCAAATTAATGGTTTTTAGCTAAGGAAAAAGAGGGATTTTGGTGCAGTTTCAAACTGCCTGCACAGTCAGTTTTGGGTTTGGGAAACCCATTCCTTCAAAAGCACTCCCATTAAAACCAAAGCAAGGCAATAGGACTCATATCAGCTGTTCCAGAATCCTTCCAAAACAGGACTTGCAAACTTTCCTTATACGCTGTGCATTAGGATAAAATGCTGCAGCTCCTAATTTTCTATAAAGCCATGCTCTCGTGTGATTTCTATAAATCCATGCTTAATGAGAGATATGCAAACATTTGCTGGGTCATAAGGTATGTCTCAGTATGATGAGCTGCACCATCAATAGCACCTTCTTCAGTAATCTCAGAATTACTGATTTTTGCATGATGGCATTTGAGAACGATTGCCTCCTAAGTCTGTCCTGTATTCTCCTGCCAATCACCATTCACTTCATCAGCATTCACCTTGCGCTAGCTGTCTGTTATTCCGCTGAATATATTAGTTAAACAAAAGTGGGGGGGGGGGACATGGATGGAATGGATTATGAGATGCTAAGAATTGCAGTATGTTGCTCATATAATTGAAGTCTTTTCACATGCTAGCATTGGAAACATCAACAACTTGCTAGCTAATGATGTGCAACACTCTTGTGTGAGACCTTATGGTGAAGTTATACCACAGTGCAACAGATGACTTAAAAATCAATGAAAATTTTGTGTGTGTGGTGCATGCAGAATTTATAAATAACATCCTCCACCCCTTGCACACACACAAATAAAGGATTCCCAAAAACATTACATGCAGGGGGGAAATGTTATTAATTGATGCAAGGGACACAAAATCAATGCATTATCTATATAAGATCAAGCCTTCCATATTTCTCAGGCAGCTATTGATAGATGTTCTTTCATACTACCATTAATTTACTATATAATAAAGCTCCTCCTGATGGCATAAAAGGCCTGTAGTTCTTCGTTCCTTTGTAGGGGTTGAATATTGTGTGTGATTCCCCACCTCTCAAAAAATAATAATGCAATAGTCTATATATTCTTATGCCTAACAGATAAATCTAGATTAGCATACCCTCCAATAATTCTCCAATGAAAATAGGGACATCCCATTCCATAATGATGATGTTACTACCAGTATTTATATACACATCTTACTGGGTTGCCCAAGCTACTCTGGACATACAGTGGTGCCTCGCAAGACGAAAAGAATCCGTTCCGCGAGTCTCTTCGTCTTGCGGTTTTTTCGTCTTGCGAAGCAAGCCCATTAGCGGCTTAGCGGGCTTAGCGGATCAGCTGATAAGCGGCTTAGCGGCTTAGCGGGTCAGCTGTTAAGCAGCTTAGCGGCTTAGGATCAGCTGATAAGCGGCTTAGCGGCCTGGGGAAAAGGGGGGGGAGGGAAAAAACCCCGCAGGAACTCGCAAGACATTTTCGTCTTGCGAAGCAAGCCCATAGGAAATTCGTTTTGCGAAGCACCTCCAAAACGGAAAACCCTTTCGTCTAGCCGGTTTTCTGTCTTGCGAGGCATTTGTCTTGCGGGGCACCACTGTATATAAAAACATAAGAAAACATTAACTTTTTTTTTAAAAAAAACTTCGCCATACAGGAATGCCTTCAGACAGCTCAGGGGCGGATAACTCATACCCTCCAACATTTCTCCAATGAAAATAGGGACATCCTAAGGAAAAGTGGGACATTCCGGGTTCAAATAAAAAACCGGGACGGCTTCTCTAAATCAGGGACATCCCTGGGAAATAGGGATACTTGGAGGGTCTGGATTAGTGGTTCTCAAACTTTTTTTCTCTGTGCCGCACTTTCAGAATAAAGCTTTCCTTGTGCCACACCAAATTTTTAATTGATAAGAAATACATTGAGCCAGAAGCATACCTTCTGGGATTAATTACAAAGAACTGGGATTGTGTGAAACATTGTTCCAGTACAGAAATCATGATATGTACATGACAAAGTTTGTAAGGGGGAAAGGGGAAAAATAAACAAAAATAAATAATATCTACAAAACAAAACACAACAATAAAGATAAGAGTGTAAAATAAGGTCAAGAATCAATGGAAGGAAGTCATATTTTAGTTTAATTTTTTTTATAAGTCAAGGTGGTGGGTGGGAAAGGGGGGAATGTTTGGTTTGGTCTGTGAATTTCCTTTTGATATTTCTGTATTTTTATTTTTATCATTTTTATCTCTCTCTTTTTTACTTTTCGTTTCTTCTGTATTTTTTTGTATTTTTTTGGGTTTTGGAAAATTAATATTTTTATTTTTAAAAAAATAGAAATACATTGGTAAATGAAAAGAACTCCCAGCAGTGTTTGATTTATAACATAGTACACAACTACTTTATAGTATGGCCAGGGGGAATCCAGAAAGTATAAAACTACGCAGCTACATAAGAACATGAATCATTCCCAAGATAGAATATTGATTGTCCTTGAATCTTCCTGCCACACTTGGCATCCTCTCTTGCCACACCAGTGTGGTGTGCCACACCCTTTGAGAACCACTGGGCTAGATCTTTCAAAGTTTCTCTTCCCTGAACCACTGATCAGGGCTGTCTTTAGCCTATGCGCCGCTGGGGTGCAAAGATCCACCCAGCGCCCCCATGCTGGGACTATGCTGAAATGGCAAAATTAACTGGGAAGCTCAGAAATCAAGAAGACAAGAACTTTAACAAAAGAAATCAGACCATTGTAAGCAGCTTAAAACATTAGCAGGATTTTAACCACACTTGTAAAGTAATGGAAAGTTTTGTTGGTACTAAAGGGTTAAGAGGTAACAAGTCGCTCTAGTCACTGAGCAGCTGGAAGTCATTAAGCATCCAGGAATGTGAGTTAGTTTATATAAATAGTCAGTTCACCCGTGTGTTTTCTCTCCCCCCCCCCCCCCGTGTTTGCTAATATGAGTTAAGTTTAGAGTAAAGTTTTCTTTATGCCGGGGATAAAAGCATGTGTGCTTTATCACCAGGGTTTTTCTTTTGTAAATAAAGTTTTTTTCCTGAATTCCAAAGTGCTTGCTCCAGGATTCTTCATTGAAATGTACTGACTCTCCTGCCTTCTTCAACTGCTGCACGAAATTCTCTGCTGAGATAAGATTTATGGCGTTGGAAGCGCACTGGACGTTTACTTAACATTAAACTAATTAAAGTTTAATGGACAAGTTTGGATAATTTGGAATGACAAACCATTTGGACAAGTATTGATAAGCAGTTGTAAATATTACTATTTGGACCCATGGAAGGGATGGGGAGAAGTCAGGAGATTCAGAGCACTCTTGATAGTTGGATTCTGAATTGTTTTTTGTTGTATGTTTATATATTTTAAAAATCAAATTTTATATATATATACAGCTTCCTTATTTTTGAGGCTGTCCCTATGCACATTTGTATTTCAATACAGGCCTATATTTTCACTTAGTGGGTGCATCTTTTTCCTTTGTGTTTCTGTGAGTATAACCTCCAGTCTGGGAACCCCCTTTTATTTTTTTCTAGCGCTACAGCACAGAGTTTGCGAGTGACTCGTGCAAGTAGGTATTTAGGTGTACTGCTTTGTACACAACAGAAGACTGTTGATTTTCTTATATGTGATTGCAGGACAAGCAGATTGAAAGCACGCTGTATTGAGCATAGTGTTGCACACTCTAGAAGCGCATGAAACCTTTGTGGAAATTTTGTAAGGAATCCCTCTTATCTACTTGGCAACTACAGAATATCTCAAGAGTTTGATTGGTTCCAGATGTTACTCACGTTTAACAGTGGCTCCGAAAATAAACTGCAGTTTTCAATTGAGGTTGATTGCTTTTAAAAATCTGAAGAGTTTTCTTGAAATACCAATATGCCCTTATATAGGGCAAAATAATTTTTTAAAAGCCTTACCTTCAGGAAAGAGAGGGGACAGCAGGCAGGGACAGGCTTAGTCAACAAAAGAGGCTTTGTCTGGCTTCGCCATAACAACAAGCCTAATGAAACACAAATCATTGTTTCCTGCTAAGGATTATGGGACTTGAAGAGGTTTGATTGTTTCAAGTGGTGTTTGCAACCACTAAATAATCAGGCAGGCATTAAATAATAAACACTCCATGCTCCCTATATGCATCTTGCTTTGTCCTTGTGCTGTGTGCTGAGTCACTTACGTGTCTTCCCTTTGTTTCAATGGCCTGCTTACCTACCTAGTTCTGCATAAAAGGTAAAGGTAAAGGTACCCCTGCCTGTACGGGCCAGTCTTGACAACTCTAGGGTTGTGCGCTCATCTCACTCTAGAGGCCGGGAGCCAGCGCTGTCCGCAGACACCTCCGGGTCACGTGGCCAGCTTGACAAGCTGCATCTGGCGAGCCAGCGCAGCACACGGAACGCCGTTTGCCTTCCCGCTGGTAAGCGGTCCCTATTTATCTACTTGCACTGGTGTGCTTTCGAACTGCTAGGTTGGCAGGCGCTGGGACCGAACGGCGGGAGCGCACCCCGCCACGGGGATTCGAACCGCTGACCATGTGATCGGCAAGTCCTAGGCGCTGCGGTTTTACCCACAGCGCCATCCGCATCCCGCATACATTCATACAAAAAAAAAACATTATAGGAAAAGCTGTTTGAGCGTTTTCTTGTATTAAGATAGCTCTCTGCTACCTGCTCTTCCTACCATCATCTTCAAGATAAGACTTTTTAATGCTATTAGGGAGCTGGTTATAGCCATGTAGTATGAGTTCAATGGAGGGCTTGTTTGAGTGGGTGCTATATGCCTTCTAGCAATTGTCACTCCCTGATTCTAATGGGTCTTTGCCAACGCACCCAAGAAAAGATGAGGATGATGGTTAGCAGGTTTTATTTATTAAGATAGAAACGTGCTATGATCATGCAACCAGGATGAAGGAAACTCCTCCCCCCTCACTGTGTGTTCCTTGGGCATATGAACCTGACATGCACATTATGGTCCCGTTAGCCAGCTTTCACCCCAATGTGCATGACAGGCCCCAAAACAACTCTGGCTCAGATATTAACTGGGTATTTTCCCAAATCTACTCACCCACCTGGACCCAATGCCACAGGAGACACTCAGTTTCTCCCCGTTCACCTCCACCTACAACACAAAAGCTCAACAAGAGCTTTGTGGTCTTCCAGAAAAATTGTGTTACCCTCTACGGAAAGATGAAGACCGCTATCCCCATATCACGTTGGGGTGTCTAATTTACTCTGACTGTGGGGGGATGTAAACTCCCTACCCATGTCGCAGAACCAAAGTTTTAATCATATGGTTGGTCTTCTGTCATGCCCCATCAACCTAATTTGGGTGATTGTCCTACTGTTCAGATCTGCCTCTCCAAAAGCTGTGAGCAGACAAAAGAAGAAGAGTTTAGATTTGAGAAGTCAAGTTACAGGGAACCAGGCAGAGGGCCTTCTGGGTAGTGGCACCCTCCCTGTGGAACGCCATCCCACCAAATGTCAAAGAGAAAAACAACTACCTGATTTTTCGAAGACATCTGAAGGCAGCCTTGTTTAGGGAAGCGTTTAATGTTTAACAGACTATTGTATTTTAATATTTTGTTGGAAGCCACAGAGAGTGGCTGGGGAAACCCAGCCAGATGGGCGGGGTATAAATAATAAATTGTTGTTGTTCTTATTCTTATTATATCCTGCTTTATCACTACCCTAAGGAGTCTCAAAGCTGCTAACATTCTCCTTTCCCTTCCTCCCCCACAACAAACACTCTGTGAGGTGAGTGAGGCTGAGGGACTTCAGAGAAGTGTGACTAGCCCAAGGTCACCCAGCAGCTGCATGTGGAGGAGCGGGGAAGCGAACCCAGTTCACCAGATTACGAGTCTATCGCTCTTAACCACTACACCACACTGGCTCTCTTCTGGGACATGGAATCAAAACCACTGACGTGATCTCTGCTAACAGCTCTAAGCTATCTCCACTTTCCTAGTTCTAGCCATTGTCACTCCCTGATTTCAACAAGTCTTCCTCCCAAGTGAGTGTGAATAAGATTTGCGACCTTAGAGCTCCAGAACAACCTTCCGAGTGTCAGATTTATACATTAGAACTGGCTACAATCAATCTTCTCCGTAAAGAGGACAACATATTTCATCCTTGCCATCATTGCAATGTTGCGCAACATTTACTTGTCTCTCAAATTCCTGGTACATTATGCAGAAAATAAAATAAAATAACTGTATTAAACCAGGAAAAAGTAGGGGAAACATTTATGATTACTTTTTTAAAAATAGAGGTGAGCAGTGTTTTATGCCATCCAAACCCCACCTGCTCCAATATAAAATGGCTGTAGCAAGAACAGCAGCACCGTTTCATGTTTTGGGGGGAAGCACAAGGATCCCCAACATATTTCATTCTTGGAAGGGTGCGGTGGAAGGAAGGGGTCTCAAAAGGCTGCTGTTGGATATTTTCAAGATTAAATTGCAGAAAAAGAAGTATAGTTGAAGACCATTTGATTCAGTTACTTTATGTAGCTCATAAGATCAAAACATGTAGCTTCTCCTGATGATTAATTTCAGAGGGTGGTGGAGAGAAAGAGAGAGAGAGACTATAGATTAGATCAGTGATGGCCAAACTTGGTCCTCCAGCTGTTTTTGGACTACAACTCCCATCATCCCTAGCTAGCAGGACCAGTGGTCAGGGATGATGGGAATTGTAGTCCCAAAACAGCTGGAGGGCCAAGTTTGGCCAAAACTGGATTAGATTGTAACATAGGGATAAATTTGTGCTTCCTGGGAGCACAGATCTTGCCAAATCTGGCACCGGTCAAGCTTTCTTGGGAAGTGCATTCCATACCCATATCCCCACTTGAGAACCTTCTTTTTGCTTATCTGTGAAGATGGGAAGGAAGGGAAGCAATTAGATTCATTAAGATTCAATGCCTAGACTTACCAATATATACTCCAAAGAATATCTCAAAGCAACCCATTTAAAGAATGGCAGGTGCTTTGAGGCAGGTATAGTGAGTCTGGTGTCCGCCAAATTCTTTGGACTACAATTCCCATCAGCCCCAGTCAGTCCGATCTTTTTGCAAAGTTAGGGGAGCTTGAATGGATTTTTACAGGCTTATGTGTGCTGCTACCTGTGGGAGTCATAGTCTGTGGGGATGGGGAATGCACATAACAACCAGTAAGTACATTTCAATAGCTTTTCATATGGTTACCAAATTATGTATATATTCCATGTGCACATTGATTCAGTAGGCTTCACTGATTCTGAAGAAGCTATTACTGTCAATCATGAAAGTTACACACATTTTTGAAATATTTATATGTATCCAATTACATATTTAATAGAGTAAATAAGAGACCTGTCTTAAAAATGTACAAGACTCTGGAGGGAAAAGCTGTCACTTTCCTACAATGTACTGAATTTTATATAAATACGAAACCATACCCAATGAATATTTGTGTCTATAATTTAAATGGTTTCATAATTTAAATGAAAACTCCAGTTTTGCTTTCTTTTGCATCAAAAACCAATAGAAATTATTTACAGAAATTATACAACAGTCCAAAGAAGGTTTGAAAAGGAACATTCTCAGAAAGAATTACCCAAATCTACTCTTACTCTGAGTGCACTGACTGAATTTAATGGAAATAACTAACTTAGGTTCATAAATTTCAGGTTGTGCAGAACTTAGTTGAATGCAACCCTCAGACAATTCTTTTCTGAGCAATTTTGTCCAAGCTCTTTCTCCCCCTCCAGATAGATAGATAGTCGAGGCTCATTAAGTCCTCAGCCCTTCTAAGGCTCACTTCATACATTACCATAACATAAGCAGGGAGCTAGTTCCCTGTGGTCCATTTCCCCCATTTCGAAGGCAGGCCATGTAAGTTGTCCAAATGATTTGCTTCCTTTCTAAGCACTGCCAGCTTGCAGGGAGGGATGCCACTGGTGTGTAAAGGATCCACATCAATCATCTTGTTCATATGATTTTGTTCTACCAGAACAGCACGCAACTGGGCCACTGGGAAATGGCTCTCATGTCACCCTCATATCATATAAATCACATCAAACAGCCAAACACACACACACCCCACACAACTTTAGCAATGCAAACAAAATAAAGTGACTCATCCTTTTCTGAAGTGCAAAATAATGTATGTCTTTGGTATGCACAGCAATATGGAGGTCAGTTTCATAATTTATGGTTGTCATTCCATACAGATGACCAAATTCCTCTGGAGACAGGTAAACCTCCAACGCAGTCACCAGATGTGATCTGAAATGGCACCTTCATTAGATCGTTGTCAATTCTGTCAGTACTGAAGAATGCTGATTTTATGCCAGTAAGAAGCCTTTTCCCCGGTCACACATTTATGGCTATACATTTATGTGCCGAACCGATGTTTTGCCTACTCATATGGAAAATCTGTGCTGGGGGAATAAACTGTGAAAGACAAAACAATGGCAATACTTAATCTGGAGATTACAAGATTGTAACACCTAGTGTTGTGGTTGCGCTTTAAAGTGATCTGTTGTCACTTCACGTTACTCTGTGTTGGCAGCTGCGGTTATTCAGAATTACAAGTTAATTTGGCCAGCTTCCAAAATAAATAAGCCAGTGCAAAAAACGTCTCAGTGCATTTATTGTGCTTGAGTGATTGGCACGCTTTTTCAAAGTTTAGTGTTTAAGAGTAATATCATCTAGCAGCAAGAGGTGGCTAGAGCTCCAGCCAAGCTCTTCTACTGACCTATCTTAATAACCAATATAAAAAGGAACAGTGAATTTTAATTACACACACACACACACACACACACACACACACACACACATATATATATATAGGTTCATGGATCAGCTATTGAAATGTCCACAGGTTTATTTAAAGCTAAATGCAGCTTTAAAAAAATACTATTTTTACTTTAAGGAAAAAAGTGGACCAGTTCACCAAGGAGTGAATTGGAGTTCTTCTAATAGCAGCCTCCAACTATGTCTCACTATCTCCATCCTAAAAGTAAATCAATTTGCTGTAAAGGAAACAATTAAGGTAACATTTTTAAAAGGTCACAGACTCTTCCAAGTGTGTTTTGAAGACCTACAATTAACTTACAAGGCTCGTGATTGCTTGGAAAGATTTCGCTATGTGTGTATTTTTGCTTCCTGCTGATCAATGCATGGATGTTTAACCGAGGTTTAATGCACTCTAGCGTACAAGTCGCTGCTCAAAAGGAAGCCGTGGTTCTATGCATACATGAAAGTAGGAGGAACTGGTTAAATGACTCAAATGGAATGTATTTCTGTTTCAGAAATAAGCAGAGTGCAACATCCTCAGAGTGCTCTGTTGTGCATGAATGCTGAATTGCTGCTGATTTTTTATTATTTGAAGTGTTATTGACCATACTTTCCATTGTATCTGTTGCACTCTAGAATGCATCACAGCATGTCTTCCTCCTGGCAATCATGTTAGCACTAGTGACATGTACAAATGTTCTTATTTCACTATGGTTTCTATATGCTTGCACTTTACTCCCCCAATAAGCTCCCTCTACTTAATAATAACAATAACAATGAAATAATCACCATATAAAGGTCACTGCAGAAAACAAACAAAAAACAAAGATCAGTTAAACCTTATGTGATACTTTACAATAAATCTACCAGTTCTCTTTGATTGGAAGTTAATCAAAATGTGTCAAGGCAGACATGAGATTAATTCTAAGAAAGAGCCAAGACTTGGATCAACAACTTAGGTCCCATTGAAATCAGTGAGATAATTTTTGTTTAGTCGTTTAGTCGTGTCCGACTCTTCGTGACCCCATGGACCAGAGCACGCCAGGCACTCCTGTCTTCCACTGCCTCCCGCAGTTTGGTCAAACTCATGCTGGTAGCTTCAAGAACAGTGTCCAACCATCTCGTCCTCTGTCGTCTCCTTCTCCTTGTGCCCTCCATCTTTCCCAGCATCAGGGTCTTTTCCAGGGAGTCTTCTCTTCTCATGAGGTGGCCAAAATATTGGAGCCTCAGCTTCACGATCTGTCCTTCCAGTGAGCACTCAGGGCTGATTTCCTTCAGAATGGATGTGTTTGATCTTCTTGCAGTCCATGGGACTCTCAAGAGTCTCCTCCAGCACCATAATTCAAAAGCATCAATTCTTCGGCAATCAGTGAGATAATTGAATCATTACTTAATGGGAACTAAATACAACTAACTTAGTCTGGATCCATTACATGTATTATTATTATTATTATTATTATTATTATTATTATTATTATTATTATTAAAATTTCTATACTGTCCTTCATCTAAAGATCACAGGGCAGTTTACAATATACAAATACAAAAATACTATATTATATTATAGTATATATTATATTATATTATATACTATAATAACAATAGCCCCCACTTCACACACAGTTTACAAAGTCATTGATTGTTTAATTAGTTAAAGGTCTGGAAGAAGAGGAATGTTTTTGCCTGGGGCCTAAATATATGTACCAAGGCACCAGGTGAGCCTACCTAGGGAGAACATATGAGAAACAGGGAGCCAACGCAGAAAAGGCCTATTCTTGTGTTGCCATTCTCTGGACCTCTCGTGGAGTAGGCACATGAAGAAAGGCCTCAAATGATTATTGCAGGGTATTGGTGGTTTCATATGGTGAGTGGCAGTCCTTGAGGTATTGCGTTCCTGAGCCATTTAAGGCTTTATAGGTGAGAACCAGCATTTTGAATTGCGCTGAGAAACTAACTGGCAGCCACTGCAGCTGGGCCAGAATTGACACTATATGCTCAAACACCTTGCCCCAGTGAGCAAACTATGCTGCTCATTGAGTATCTCTGTTGCCTTGTTTCTTCTTCCAGTGATAACCACCGAAGGGGAGTTCAACTTTTCATGCAATAGGGAAAGGGAGGCAAGTTTACAGCAGTCAGGATTTCCATCCTTTTCACAGAACAATCAATCTACCTTGCGTATTTTGCAAGTCTATGAAAAGTTATACCACATTTGTCATGTGAGAACCATTCTCTCTGCTCCTCAATGTACTATATAAATATTAACTTATGTTCCACTGCTGGAACTGAAGGCTTGTTAATTTACGTTATCTATCATTCTGATCACAAAACACGTATTACTAGGCTTGAAGTATTCATAATTAATCAGAACCAGTACTGTGCAAACCTCAGTGCTTAACCTTTTTGTGTAATAAATGTTTTTCCTTGGCAAATATTAATTTAAGAGGGTTTGGGTTTTTGTGGGTTTTTTTGTAAGTGCTGCTGTGTATAGACTGGTGTCACCAAAATCATTGAAGGGATAAATTCTGTCAATTTCAATATAGTGGCCACTAAGCTATTTGACAGTAAAAATACAAACAGGAGTTCAGAAAAGAACTGAAAGCCAACTTTATAGAATGTATAAAAAATATGTGTGGTGTGCAGCCCATAATCTGACTTTCTTGCATGGAAAAGAATATGAAGACTGTATGTTCTCATTTTAAGTAAAGTTCTATTCCTTATGGACTACCCTGGAATGTGAAAATAATAATAATGGGTATGCTTCTTTCATTTACAAGGACTCGGGTGGCGCTGTGGTCTAAACCACTGAGCCTCTTGGGCTTGCCAATCAGAAGGTCAGTGGTTCAAATCCCTGCGACGGAGCTCCCATTGCTCTGTCCCAGCCCCTGCCAACCTAGCAGTTTGAAAGCACGCCAGTGCAAGTAGATAAATAGGCACTGCTGCAGTGGGAAGGTAAACAGTGTTTCTGGGTACCCTGGCACTTGTCATGGTCCTCCATGCATCAGAAGTGGTTTAGTCCTGCTGGCCACATGACCCAGAAAACTGTCTGTGGACAAATGCCTGCTCCCTCGGCCTGCAAGCGAGATGAGTGCCACAACTGAATAGTCACCTTTGACTGGACGTAACCATCCAGGGGTGCTTAACCTTACCTTTACAATTAGTGTTGAGGAAACCTGTGGCCTTTCAGATGTTGCTAGACTTCCATCAGTACCAGCCATCATGGCCAATGGTTGGTTTGATGGAGTTGTAGTTCAACAACACATGGCACTGAACCTCCCATGACTACTTTCTGGAAATGACTCTTGGAGTGGAACCACAGAACCACAGTTCCACTACCCCCAGCCACCTGAGCCTTGCTACAAGGATACCATGGTCGACGGTGTCAAAAGCTGCTGAGAAAGCAAGGAGAACGAGCAGAGTGGGACTTCCCCCATCTGATCATGACAAATGTCAGCAGTCAGGGTGACCAAGGCAGTTTCAGTGCTATGACTGGGCCTGAAGCAAGACTGGAATGGATCCAAGTACTCAGCTTGGACTGCCACTACCTTCTCAAGTAAAGGTAAAGGTAAAGGGACCCCTGACCATTAGGTCCAGTCTGGCCGACTCTGGGGTTGCAGCATTCATCTCGCTTTATTGGCCAAGGGAGCCGGCGTACAGCTTCCAGGTCATGTGGCCAGCATGTCTAAGCCGCTTCTGGCGAACCAGAGCAGCGCACAGAAACGCTGTTTACCTTCCCACCGGAGCGGTACCTATTTATCTACATGCACTTTGATGTGCTTTCAAACTGCTAGATTGGCAGGAGCAGGGACCGAACAATGGGAGATCACCCCATCACAGGGATTCGAACCACTGACCTTCTGATTGGCAAGTTATAGGCTCTGTGGTTTAACCCACAGCACCACCTATGTCCCTTCTCAAGTACCTTGCCATAAAAGGGCATGATTGCCACTAGGTGATAGTTGTTTTACACTTCTGTCCAGATATATCTTCATACCAAGGGGGTGCACTACTGCCTCCTTCAAGGCAAATGGTACTTGCCCTCTCCAACCTTCAGTGAAGCATTACTCACTCCCTGGACCACCCGGTCAACCTCTATCGCTAGCTCTAAGAAGCCAAGATGGGCAAGGTTCAAGGAGGCAGGTAGCCAAATTTCTTCAAGCTACTTGTCCACATTGTTGTCTCAGTATGCTTTTGGGTAGTAATGTTCTCTTGTATTGGGCACAAATTAACCTAATCAATCTCCAGCGAGCTTCATGATTAATCATCTTAAAATGTGAAGATAATATAGACATGGTTTCTATCATGTCTTCCACCAGCAATATCATTTCTGCATTTTCTTTTGTTCTGTTTTGTTTGTTTGCTTAATATCCACCCTCAGGAAGAATTCTGAGAAACTCAGCAGCTTTGTCACTGTGCTTTGTAATTCTTAGTCTCTACTAATCAAAGTATTAAGATCCCGTTTAATTAGGAGAGGCCTTGTTCAGAACTGTCATAAATGGGACTGAAACCACACCTGAGAATCAGACTGCTATGCCACACAAATCTAAATATGGATATTGTGCCCTGTACAAACTGGTGGGGAAGTGTATATTTTATCTTTATGTTAATTAGCCAAAAATATGTAAATGAACATTTGTCACACCCAGGGCCTTATCTTCAAAGAAGAGGGGGAGGCATTGCATGCTTTGAATTTCAAAGGATTTATTTACTAATTGATGTTGCCTGATTGTTGAGTACACTCTTGTGCGCTGGAGAGCGTCATGGCAGGGAGAAGCTAGTTGCTAGGGGAAACCAATAGGCAGTGGCAGAAATGCTACAAGCTATCAGGCAGCAGAAATGTCAGCTAGGTGAAAGTAAAGAAATCCAAGAGATTAATAAGAAAGAAATATTGCCAATCCAGAGAGGCTAGGATTACTTACTTTGTATACAGACATTTGGTGTCAGCTCCAGGTTTTATTCATTTATAAAACTATTTCTAAAGCAAGTTTCATTCCAAAGCAGTAACCCCTCCCCCCCAAAAAAATAATACAATAAATAAATAAAAATATCCATAATAACATATCAGTACAATTTTAATATCAAACACACTAATCACAGTGCTAAAAATGACATTGATGTCCTAGAATTGGCCGAGTAAATGATTGAGTTTGCCTGCAAGGAGCACTCAACAATGGCTTCATGCCTAAACTCCATAGATAGTGTTGAGAATTTCCATTCCACCTTAAGGAGCAGACATGGAACTGTTGCGTGCCACATGTCTGTTTACATTCCAGCACAGCTTGCTGGGAACTTCTGTTGTGTGTATAGTTTTTGCTTTTCCCTGTGTCTCTGAGAAGATGAAGAAAGAGACGACATGTTTCTTTGTCCTGATTTATGATTAATAAATCCATAGTTGTAGTATGCTTCCACAAGGCTCACGCCTATTCTGTGTGCACAGTTCGCTCTGCTGACATAGTGTACCCTGGCTTTGAAGCCCGGGTTGCTGATTTATTTTGGAGCAGAGGCTGATGGGTCTTCACAGCGGGACAGCTGGAAGGAAATGACCCAGCTGGGGTAGCCAGCTAGCCTTGCAACCCTCTGCATGCCGACAGATAGGTGTCACTTACAGAGAAAGCTCTTTGCTTTGATATCATAAGGTGAACTTCTTTGTGCTATGCAGTTAAGAAGACTGGTTCATTCTGTTAAAGATATAAGATTAATTTGCATAAAATGTAATGTTTGTGGGCCTTTAAGTTTGAAAAAAGTCTGTAAAGGTTTGCATTTGAAAAACAGAGAACTTTGTATTAGGCAGCAGGTTTCACTCTGGCAAATGCGGCCCAAAGGATAGGTGTTTCCATTTCAGTTTTTTAGGCTAATTGATGGTTTAGTGCTGGAAACCTGAGTGGTCTCTAATAACAGGGTGGTGAGACTGAAAAGTGCAGCATCCTCATCAAGAAATGGAGCTAGCAACTTTAGTAGAAGCTTGGCATTTTAACAAGCAAGTTGCTGGGGATCTCTCTCTGGGACCAGAGAGAGGAAATCTTATTGAATTGTGTTGAGGGCTAAGTAGAAGACTGTACTGCAGTGCTTGCTTGTTTAAGAGCAATGTATTTCTTTGTATTTTGTAATGTTAATTTGAATCTATTTTAAGACTGTACTGTAGTAAAGCTTTGAAACTCATTTCTTGTAGTCGTAAAGCAGATCAGGGATTCTACTTGCACCAACTCCAATAACATTATTCTTGACATCAAATGAAAAGTTTCTTTCTTCAGCTGTAATTTTGACTTCTTAAATGGGTGTCCTTGGACAAGGTGGCCCCAATAGGGCTACCTCTGTGAGTGAGCCCACTTCTTCACAACTTATCCATTTCCTTCTTTCTCCTCTCACTGCTCTCTCCGTCAGTGAGAGCTTCCTCAAATAGACCTGCCTCTTGGGTCTGCTTTGTGCTGAGCTATTCTTTGAAACCTGTGAGACACTCAAATCCTCTTTAATATTTGAAACCAGATGCATCATGTGTAGGAACATATGCTTTGAGGGTCACAAGCAAGATGTGACAGAGAAGCACATAATCATAACTGATGAAGAAGGAGGATTTCCAAATTTTGCTTTTCCGAATTTCCGGAGATTCACTTGTTTTTAAAACAAAATTGAATCTGAGCTTCTTTCTGCATGATACGTTATCATGAGCAACTAGAGTGAGGCAACAGAGGCAACTACCATGAACAGAGGTGCAAATAATAAATGATACATTGACTTGGGTGGAGAGGACTGAAAATTATTTTATTTTCTTTGCAATAGAGTAATTAAGCATACTTCCAAGATAGTATCTGAAAATCCAATACCATTTTATCCAGTGGTTTGGAAAGGCAAAATGGAATCATTTCAGCTTCTCCTTGACCCCATACTCACAACATAATTCAGTGAAAGCATCAACCGCTGCAAATAACGTTCAACCTCTGCATAGCACTTATGAGGGAAGAGAATGTTGGAGAAATGGGACAATGGAGAATAGCAATCATCATGTTTTCTGCATGATGGACCTTGCATGCACAGGAGCAGTCTACCTGTGTTTTTTCCCAGCAATGCCATTAAAAGTCCACCACCATTCTTAATTTGCTCTAGTGCTGTTTCCTAATAAGTTGGCTAGAGAACTGAATTGCAAAATGATGACATAATTACAAAATGACAAATTTTACAGTGTTGCTGTTGAGAAAATTCATATCGGAGTGGTGTATGTTTAATTCTCCAAATAACTCAATATATTATTATATTTTTGATCAGCTATGAGACTGATTGATGGTATGCAACACAATGCATGCTCACAATGCAAACATTTCTCATATATTTTATGTGATTTTTAAACCCTTGGGGAGATTTTGTCCTTTTGTTTTCTTCGTGCTTCCCATCTCCTGGGCAGTGCAAGAAGGATTTAGATATTAGCAGGTGAAACCCATCCATCAACCATCTCAAACAATGCAATGGCACAGATAAATGTTTCCCTGTGTTCACCATCCATGGGGAAATGAAGTCTCTGTTAAGTGACTCAGTCTCTGGGATGCCTGGTGTTCCCTGACAAGACTGTGATACAGGTCAGATTCACTGCATTCATCACTCAGTGTAAATCCATTTAATTCACTAGCCATACTTCAGGGATATTTTTGCACTCCTGGTGTGAGCCTAAAACAACACCCTTCCTGTCTTGTATAATAAAACTAAACTATATTTTGGTTTCAGCTGTCATTTTTTAAAAAGGGGGGGAACCTCACACATTTCTGAACATGACATTGGTTTATGATAGGACAGAAGGAGAGTGTCCTTAATTTACCTCTGATAATGTCTATATGAAACACTGGATTCCCTTTGGTGGTACAGTATACTTCTATTGAGCTATTCTCCCGGCCAACATTTTTTTAAAGATCCAGATCTATAAGGTGGATTTGGGTGGTGTGGGCAGGCAGAAGTAAAAACCAGCATAATTAAATGCATATCATTTTTTCCTCTCATAGGAATGCACATTAATTTCTCAGGGCAAGATTTTTTTTCGGTTAAGAGTTGGCAACAGAAATCTCTTCAAGATGGCAGGCTTTCATAATTGATTAAATAATTGACCATTTGCCAAAGTCCAATTTAATGATATTCCAAATCATTAGTGATCTGCTAAAAATAATGCATGCTTTATAAGTAAATGATGATGATGATTTTGATAATTATCATTAATGTTGTTGTTATTGTTGTTATTTATATGCCGTTCATCTGACTGGGTAGCCCCAGCCACTCTGGTCAGCTTCCAGCAAATTAAAACATCATATTCTTTTTTGGGCTGCATGTCAGTGAAGCCATTTGCCTTTTCCAAAGCCCTTTCCAATTGCATTTCTACCAACAAGTTTGCCTTCAGCAACGAGAAGGGAGCACAATCTCCTTACCTGTTTGCCCCACTTCCCCATCAGGGAGTGTGAAGTGGTGCAGAGCAGCAAATAATAATGAAAATTCATATTAATTTTATTATTTGTACCCCACCTATCTGACTGGGTTGGCCTAGCCACTCTGGCTAGCTTCCAGCATATACAAAAACATAATAAAACATTAAACATTAGAAACTTCCCTATACAGGACTGCCTTCAGGTAGTTGTTTATTTCCTTGACATGTGGCAGAAGGGCATTCCACAGGGAGAAGGCCCTCTGCCAGGTTACCTGTAACCTCACTTATCGCAATGAGGGAACCACCAGAAGGCTCGCAGAATTGGACCTCAGTGTCTGGGCTGATCAATGGGGGTGGAGATGCCCCTTCATGTATACAAGGCTGAATTATTGTTATCAGGTAAACAGGCCTAAATTATTATATCTAATAATTTAGATATATAACAATTGATGGAATGAAATAGGCTGAAGAATTGACTCATGTAGCTTTCACCCCACCCCCCAAAATCCCATTTTTTAGAAAAGGACTGAGTCTCACACCATCTTAAATGTGTGGCTGTCACTGGAAAGGTCAGTTTTCTTGAATTATATGCAGCTGAGGTGAATGGCGAGCAGGCACCATGCTATTGGGAGAGAGAGAGTTGCAGCCGGTGCTGTGCATGTAGACATTTGCTCATGCAAAAAGACTTGAACTTCCTCTCCTCAAAGCCTCTGGAAAAGATTTTGAGGGTGTGTGGAGGGCTGCCAGTGAGAGGAGGGGAAAGTTCCATTACACAAGAAGAAGAAGAAGAAGAAGAAGAAGAAGAAGAAGAAGAAGAAGAAGAAGAAGAAGAAGAGTTTGGATTTGATATCCCGCCTTTCACTCCCCTTCAGGAGTCTCAAAGCGGCTAACAATCTCCTTTTTCTTCCTCCCCCACAACAAACACTCTGTGAGGTGAGTGAGGCTGAGAGACTTCAGAGAAGTGTGACTAGCCCAAGGTCACCCAGCAGCTGCATGTGGAGGAGCGGAGACGCGAACCCGGTTACCCAGATTACGTGACTACCGCTCTTAACCACTACACCACACTGGCTCTCAAGAGGTATCTGCACTTCCTAAATCTCATTTGAAAGGGAAAAGGGAAACATTGCTGTCTTCCTGCCTGTTCTTCACTGTGTGTATAACCTGGTTTATGCATGACCCCATATCATAACAGAGAACTGGGCATGCAATGGCTAGAACACTTCATTCGAGGTCCACAAAGCAGGTTGGCACTGTTATCTATTCATCTGCCACACACAGTAAGGTGATTCCCTGCCCACAAACAGTAGGAGGCAGGTTATAGGATGCCACTATCCACTCTATGTGCATATGACCATGGGGAAATTTCTGGTGGATTAGATTCACCTCGGTCCAGTTTACCTGAAGGAGTGTCTCCACCCCCATCATTCTGCCCGGACGCTGAGGTCCAGCGCCGAGGGCCTTCTGGCGGTTCCCTCATTGCGAGAAGCAAAGCTACAGGGAACCAGGCAGAGGGCCTTTTCGGTAGTGGCGCCCGCCCTGTGGAACGCCCTTCCAGCAGATGTCAAAGCAATAAACAACTACCTGACATTCAGAAGACATCTTAAGGCAGCCCTGTTCAGGGAAGTTTTTAACTTGTGATATTTTACTGTATTTTTGGTTTCTATGGAAGCCGCCCAGAGTGGCTAGGGAGGCCCAGCCAGATGGGCGGGGTATAAATAATAAATTATTATTATTATTATTATTATTATTATTATTATTATTATTATCATCATCATCATCATCATCATCATCATCATCATCATCTGGTTATTCTTAGCATCCTGGATCTCACAGTGGCCAGCCAGCTTCCTCTAAGAAGCTGGTGAGAAGGGTGTTTTAGCAATAGCCATCCTCAGGGCAACTTTTCAGCCAAAACTCACTGGAACTCAGTTCCGGCACCTCTTAGGTGGGCGCCACTGCCATTATAAGAGAACAAGGGAGGCATTCATGGTAAGTTCTGGCACCTCTTTTTCTAGAAAAAATAGCACTGGCTATCCTGCATTGTGTCCAGAACAAGTGGTTATGGTAGTCTCTGACCACTGGATTTCTATTAAGCTCTAATCTGTAAAAGGGAATGATGAATCCAGAACTTTGTGTTGTTCCATTACAATGTCCCTGAAGCTTTCCCCATGACTATTGGGCAATCTGGTCCCCATTCACCTGCCATGGATTTAATAGATTCTAATGAAAGCCAGAAAAGAGACTAGCAAAATATTCTGAGTGTTGTGTGTGGCAATATGTGTCTCCTGAAACTTAACTGATTGGCCAAAGTTTGCAAACCACCTAGTGCACCTCTGGAACAACTCTTCATTTAGGTTTGCAAGAGATACAGCCTTAGTAGCTGAGAGCCAGTTAACATTTTGCATAATTTTGAGGAAAAGGAAAAGTCAGCATGAATAGAACTGATAGAAACATTTTCACTCAGTTTGCCTGACTTCTCAGGCTTAAATAATAGAAGAGGCTTTATTTATCCGAAGTGGTGATTTTTCTCAAATACATTAGCTGCCGCGCGGTCACGCCTTCAAGGTTCATTAAGCACTATTCATCAAACATTTAAAACCAGGACTCTCCAATAAAGCTGAAATAAGAGAATGTGACAATCAGTAATTAAAAAGAAAATGGAAAGAAGTGGATTTCCAAAAGCCTGAGTAGCTATCTGATGACACAAGCTAGTCAAAATAGATGATCCGATCTTTGTAATGCAGGCTTGATATGATGATGGTGGATGCATGTTTCTGTTTCGGGCTTCCACTTTATAAAGCTTGGGGCTTGGATCTATTTTAATAAGAAAATCCCTTTCTCTTGTTATATACTCTCCCCTACACTTGTTGGTTTCAACCACTTTTCTTCCTTTTTTTGAAATCGTTTTTATTTGGTTTTACAAATAAAATAAATTATAAACAACAAATTGGGGGGAAATATCCATATAGAGAGATTCCTTTGAATCTCTGGACTTCCCCCCATCCCCTCCATGGGGTCCCAATTTAAACATTTATTGCTACATTTTCTTCCATACTCCAGTTTTTATATCAAACCATATTATCCATGGTAATTGTTACACTACAAGTGAAATAAAAATTGTGCTAATGTTTCCATCTGCTTACAGTGGTCTCCTAAATAAATTATAATTTTCCCCATTCTTTTATAAAGTTTTTATCCTCTTGGTTTCTGAGTTTTCCAGTCAGTTTTGCCACCTTGCATAGTCCATCAACTTGGTTTGCCACTCCTCTCTGGTAGGGACTGTTAGGATTCTTGCTCTGTGTTTGCAGTCATGGGATTGTTGTCTATCACATGACGGTGTATGTTTTCATTCCACAGAGTGGGAAGTGACTGAGACAGGATGTTTGTGTTACTGTGCTCTGTGAAGTGGGACTATTGTCCTTTGCTCTTTCTCTCTTTGCTGTCTGATGAGTAAGAGGAAGGAGCTAAGTCAGAATGCTCCGAGTGTATTATATGTAAATAAACATAGATTAGCCAAAATGCTGTGCTATTGAGTCTGTTATGCGAACTGCCAATACTCTGCAGGATCGTAAGTCTGCTGATGCCTCTTGGTATCAGTCGCTGTGATGTTCGGGCAGAAGAAAGCTTTTGAAGCTCCCGAATGACCGACCAGAAGGGAGAGAACATTGCAGTCAGGCATGTGTCTCTACCAGGGTCCTACACAAGAGTAGGACGGTCCTAACAGGGACTTTGTCTTCTTTCCATCTCTGGGCTAGTAGCATCCAAGCAACTGTTGTTCCATACATAAAAAGTCTTTTTTGTTCTTTTGGGATTTCAGTACCTGTAATTCCTACTAGGAAAAGCTTCTGGTTTCTGAACAATGGTTATTTTGAGCATTATTTTTCCATTTCATTATATATCATCTGCCAGAAAGTTTTTATTAGCTTACAAGTCCACCACATATGATAAAAGACATTTTCTTTTTCTTCCAAACACTTTTCTCCATTTCTTCTGGTCACGCTAAGGCAGGAGTGAAGAGCCTGGAGAGGGTGGGGGGGTCACATATCAGCCTTCATGGAGGAGGTGGTGGGAGCCCAGAGGAAGAGCAAAGAAAACAGAGGAGGCAAAGGTGGAAAGTTGACATAGAAGAAATGGTGGGATGGGGAGGAATCCTCTGCAAGCAAGTGGTTCAGACATCTGGCAAGATCTTCTCCATCCCAGCAGCCCATTGAAGTGGAGGGAGACAACGAAAGAGGTGGAGTGTGTGAGAAAGAGAAAATTGAATTATTGACATAATGTGGTGGGGTCTGGGTATCAAGAGATTTGTCACCTATCATTCTACATGCTGGCAAGGAGTATGATTCATCTCATCAAATGCTCTCGAAACTCCTATATATATATTGCCTTCTCGTTTATACTACAAGGAAAGGGAACCGAATATACTTCATGGCATTCATGACCATGGCTCAGAGGCAGAGTTTGCCAAGGGTAATTGGCAGTTAAAATGGTGAGGTACCAAGTGATGGGAAGCTCCTAGCCTTGACACCTTGAGGAGCTGCTGGCATATGACACTGGATGACCTGTACAAATAGTCTGACCTTCTATAAGGCAGCTTCCTACGAACCATGGCCCTCCAAATGTTGTTGGACTCCAATTCCCATCAGCCTCAGCAAACAGTGGCCAGTAGTCATGAATTATGGAAGCTGGGCTCCAGCAACATCCAGAAAACTTCAGGTTCCTCCTCCCATTATAAACACCTGCTTGAGGTAAGTCATGTTCCTACACAAAAAAACAAATAGCAGCTTTACATTGAATAGACTGATTGTCTTGGAAAGCTGTAATCTTCACTGTTCTGAATTCATTTTTATACAGGAATGGCTGCTGAATGATACAGATTTTTCTGGTTCCACTCATTGAAAGATATTCTTTGGTGACTTGAATAGCATTCTGAAAATAAAAACCATGGGCTGAGGTATTTGAATGTGCTTGCTGGTTGAGGGAATCTACATTTATGATTCCTTAAGATGTTGGTAGTGATGAAATTCCTGCTCTCCAGTGTCTGACAGATTTATGTGTATCTCAGAAATTCATTCTATTCAGTAAAAATATCTTCTTTTGTTCTTTGTGGATACTGGCTATTAGTCTGAAAGGTCGAAGGTTGGCAGTGTTACCACATAAGCACAGCAAACTGTAGATAGAATGCTGTACCCGCTGCAAAGTATAGAGCTGCCTTCTCTGCAAAATGGAACATGGAATATTGATATGGCCCCAAATGGCCTCCCTTCAGTGAAGAATAAACTAAGAAACCTGAAACTGAGAGCTGAGCTATTATACTGCTGAAGAATCAAAATCGCATGGAAATAGTCTGGGCAATACAATTGTATGTACTCTCACATGCAGCATAGAGAAAAATGCTTGTGTATAAATATGGTTTTATTTATTCATGCCATTTCCAAGTTGCTCTTCTTCACAGATTATCCCACTTTTGACTGGGCCACAAGCCATTATGTCAGCTATGAGTGGCAAATATATTTGGGAGACAGAATACATTTTCATTTTATTGTCTGGAAAATTGCTGAAGTGGCTGTGTGTACATGACATTTTATTCTAGAACATTTTATTCTACTTGCTTTTTCTATGTGGTTCACACACTATCTAGATCTATTGCATATTTTTTGCCCCTGAAGCAGGTTTCATTCGAAAAATAAAAGCTCATTTCAGATTGATTCTCCAAAACAGATTCTTGAAAAGAGATGAAAGCCAGGAGGGATGTAGAAACAACTTTCCAAGTGACATTGTGAGTAGGCTTATTGCAAGACTGCAATCCAAACTTCCTTCTTCATCCACCTTGAGGATGTGCAGGAAGAAAAAAGTGTGGAAAACTTAATTAGGGGAAGGGGTTTCAAAGATAAACCAAGTAACCCCATTTAGTTAAGTAAAATTGATTTAATTGACATGCGTACTAATCAGTGCTGGATTTACATATAAGCTAAACAAGCTATAGCTTAGGGCCCCAAGTGATTGGGGCCCCCCCAAAAATTATGAATCTTTGTAAATTGTGTTTCTAAAGGAACTTTTGTTATTGCCAAATGCCAATGTGTTTGCATTATTAAGTTTGTTATCAATAAAAAATCATTTTAAGTTAGAGCTTAACAATTATTTCTATTACTATATTTCTTCTTAATTGTATTTCACTATTAATATACTTCTTCTTAATTGTATTTCAGTTCAACAATTATTTTGATAAAATACATACAGTCGTACCTCAGGTTACAGACGCTTCAGGTTACAGATGCTTCAGGTTACAAACTCCGCTAACCCAGAAATGGTACCTCCGGTTAAGAACTTTGCTTCAGGATGAGAACAGAAATCACGCAGCAGCGGCGTGGCGGCAGTGGGAGGCCCCATTAGCAAAAGTGGTACCTCAGGTTAAGAACAGTTTCAGGTTAAGAATGGACCTCCAGAAAGAATTAAGTTCTTAACCCGAGGTACCACTGTATTTTGTTATGTGCAAATGGCTTTAGATACCTATTAGGTTCATAAATTACCATATAGTGTATATTCAACACACAAAACAGTGACAATTTGTTGTCAACAAAGGACAGCTGGAGATATAAAGGGCGCCATTACTTTCAGTAGCTTAGGGCCTCATCAAACCTAAATCAAGCCCTGGTACTAATGAAGGTTTAAAATGGAAAAATGACTAAATGTGGATTGCTAACACTGGGGGGTTTTCACTGTGTTCTCACAGACTCTGAGCTCTTGCTGAATTGACTAGGAGAGGTGTGTGTGTGTGTGTGTGTATTCACATCAATGTTTTTCAATGGAGTCATCTGGAAAAATGCACATTTTCAAATGTAAAATGCAGATTTTTGTTTGTACTTGATATCCAAAAAAACTGCATTGCAAAATCTGGGGAAGTGTGTGATCTGACTTGGGATCACATTTGCATGCAAAAAAAGCACACGTCGCATTATCAGATTTGGTTGGTTCATGGTAAACAGCAGACCAAACTCATTTTCCACTCATCCCTGTACTTCTCCTGTGTCCTTTTTACAGCACCCATTTGTTGTAGAAATTACAGAAGTGATAAAATTAAAAGTTGAAATTTGTGTAAGTGAAAGATGGTATGTGAAGTTAGTGTTTTCAAAAGAACCACGAGAGAAGGACGGAAAGAGGTATTGCGTGGCAAGGTCCCAAATCCTCCTGAGATTTTAAGGAATAAAGACACATGAGACCAGTATTTTAGGTTAATGGGCTGAAAAGGCCACAACTTTATTGGTTACAGAATGAGTGGTATTGGCTTAGGCATTGGAAACTAACCGACTATATCTGACTCCTGCCCGACTGCAGGAATCTCGTAAGGGTAAACCACCAGAAGGGGAAGCCTTGCTGATGCACATCAACTAGGAACTCCCCCAGGGTCACCTCTAGGGGCCCTAGCCCCCCGTCTGGGGCTTCAGACAGAGACCTCGCCCCTTGGATTCCTTTAACGCAGAGGTTCTCAACCTGTGGGTCCCTATATGTTGTTGGACTACAACTCCCATCATCTCTAACTAGTAAGGCCAGAGCTCAGGGATGATGGGAGTTGTAGTCCAACAACATCTGGGGACCCACAAGTTGAGAACTGCTGCTTTAATGGAAGACCATTGAATTAGGAGGGGTAGGTGATGGCCCCTACCTCCCCTCCCCTTCAACCAAATACTCCAATACTTAACCGCCAAACCTTACAAAGATTTGCTACGAGGTAAGCGAAAAACCAAATGGCTGGTGCCAATTTGCCAAGTGCGGGGAAATCCTACCAGGCCCCTTCGACAGGCGACCAACCGAGGTCCATAGCAAGGTCAAGAGATAAAGAGCCTAACCTTAGGGAGAGAGGGAGGGAGGGAGAACTGCGCAAGCAGGAAGCAAAAGGAGGCGAGTCCTCAACAGCGGGCGATTTAAATAGCCCAAGCCATGCCCCCGGACCGACCGCATTGGTAGGTCTAAGGGATGATGCAGCTGAGGACTCCAATGGCACTGGGGCTATCCCACCCCATGCGCATGGGTCGGGCTTGCGCCCAGCCCACAACATCACCTCCCCGGGAACGAAACGAGAAATGGCTTTGCTTTAACAGTTAAGGACATAGGAAGGGAGGGAAGCTAAGAAAGTTACAATGCCTGAATCATGGATCAATAATGATCCATAATGAATTGGGGAGGGGGGATGTTTAAAAGTACTTTCCCCCCAAAAAAACGGAGTCCTTTCTGTTGGGGATAATTCAGACTGAAATTCCCAGGTGTCAAAAAAGGCTATTTATGTATGCTACTACTGCGGCCCATGTTTTGTTAGCCCTAAAATGGAAAACCAAAGAAGAATGGCAACTTAAGTTGACATAATATGCACAACTTGCAGACTTAACATATAGAATATGAGAGCAAGAACATGTGTTTAAAGAAGATTGGAAAACGTTTATTGAATATATGGGAAATAATTGTGTACAGCTGAAAATGCTGGCAGCATTAAGAAAAATTCAACAGTGTAAATAAGTTTTGATGGATGCAATAATGGAGTACTGAATGGTATAGTTTTTGTAAAATATGCAGGATTTATGTTATGTAAAAGGAACCATGGAAAGAAAAGAAGGGAAGTTATTGGTATAAGGATGTAAAATGAGCATTTTAAATTGCAAATCAGAAATTTAATAATAATTATACACACACACACACACACACACACTATGCCTTGTGATTTATCTAGCTTCTTGCTTATAAACGTATAAATGTTTGTGCGTTTGTTTTTTCATATTTGGGGTGCTATCATACAGCTACTCGCTCATTGAGGTTGTATTGCACTGCCCTTGCAACGCCTAAATAAATGTCCTGCTGGACTGACTATTGGAGTCTGGATCTTACTGGTTGTCCAGGCTGAAACCAGAAGGTATTGAACCACAATATTTCCCCAACACTTTGTTGTGCACATATAGTGGATAACCCATGCACAAAAAACTGTTTCGACACATAAATCACCCCATTTCTGTACACAGTCAACCTGACTTGAATTCAGATTTCCTGTGCTTAATTATAATAACTATTTAGGTTGGACATTCATATTGCGTGTTCCATTTTTATTTTTCATGTTGTTGTTGCTGAGCACCAACAGCACAATCAGCATCATGTCAGCCTCACACTATTTGATTCCAGGTTCCTCTTAATTTTCTTATTCCTTTAAAAAAAAGAAAGCATTTTAGCCATAGTTCACACTGCTGAATGATAATTTGAATTTCCTTTACTCCATGAAGGGCAAAACAGCTATCGCAATAGGAAACATAATAACACATTCTTGCTTGTAGTGATAATAACAGCAAATCCGCTTATATTCGTGGGCTGGAAATGATATGTATCTGCAGTTTGAAAAATAAGTTAATTTTCTGCAAACTTTCCCCTTCCTTTTTTTGTAATTGCAAACCTGATATGTCTTTTCCCTTCATTTAATTTATGGAAATCTATTTGCTTAGAAACATGTTATGTATAGCTTTTCATAGAATCCGTGCTGTAGACATTTAAGAACATACCCAGGTGTCTCCAAGGATTCACAGATTGCTAATAGGATTGTTCTACTCTTTACCCTTTGTGTTTGAATTTGCATTTCAATTCTCAGCGGTTAGAGAGATCTAGCCTTCTCAGAGACATGTGACTGAATGAATGTAGGTTGTCTGAAACTAAGTTAAAACAGTATACATTTGAGTTTTTTATATTTAGGGAGTGTACTTCAGAACAGAACAGACTAGGCACAGCAAATGGATAATAATGCGAAATTCTGATGGGAAATCATGATGGGAATAAGGGGGAGGATATTTTCATCTAAGTCACAAAAAATGAACTTCATTTTTATAAATGTTAGCTACACAGCTGCAATAAATTATTTCTTTGTGAGCTAGAACAGTAGTGTTAGCAAACGGACCTTTCACATGAAAAATTTATTGAAGCCCCAATCCAGGTAATTGTTTGTAGTTAAGGCTGCAATTCTATATGAATTTGCCTGGGTGTAAATCCCACTGAAGTCGGTGGAATTTACTTCTGGCTAGACATATATAGGATTCCACTGTAAGTCCCTTTGATGAGAGAATTGATCATTCACCAATCTCATGGATTCCATTGGGACAAAAACTTAATTATGCTACAATGAAGCTCTGGATTAGCAGCATACGAACTTTGTAGCCAGCAAACCATAAATGAATAAAACAGCAATCAGAACATTGAATAACACGTTGGGGCCAAAATCATTAATTTCTTTTTATTACTTTTCCATTTCATAGATGTGTGCTCAGAAACCATTTTAAACTTAGTTTTATGTGGCTGACATCAAATCAAGTCATACAAAAAGATGACCCATTGAAATCAATGTATTTAGGTTTGTCTGTGGGTCTACTCTATGAGTAATATTGAATGTCACCCTTTGTATTCAGAAATTTAGCTCCAGAAGAACTCTGGTTTTAACCATGATGAGTTCTGCTCTGGTAAACAGTTCTAGTGATATGGAAACCCCAAATCTGGAGGATAAATTTGGCAGAAGATGTTTTATAAGCAACTGTAATCCAAATATAGATGAGTACCTCAAGGTTGCTGCTGGGGATTTTTTTTTTTAATCAATGTGCCTCTGCGGATGAGAAATGTCATGAGGAAGGCAGACCAATGAACCAAAACTGAAAGCCATGAGGAACTGCATGTATTGTTTTGCATATAGGTTATTAATGTTGGGATACTGCCAGGGAGATAAAGTCCATCATGGCTCCAAGCCGTCTGCTGGACGATCCATCGATCTCCCGTAGGCACGCAGTATCAGCAATTAGCGACATGAGTTTCCTGAAATAGCTTGCCACATTCCGGAGCTCATGCACACTCTATCAGCAGATAATTCACAGCAAAAGTCGCACTCAGGAGAGCATTATTTACAAGTTTTATTCAGCGTTGATCAGAACAAAGAAAGACATGACTGCCTGCATCAGTGTCTCCGACACAGAGAGAAAACGAAAGCAATAGAAACATAAACATCCTGTGAACAGGAAATACACAGACTCTGTGACTCACAGCCTGCTCCCTTTTAAGGTGGAACGGAAATATCCTAACAATTAAGGCATCCCCTGCACTTTGAGGGACAAAAACACACATCAGATAAACCAGAAATCCAAAATGCGGGGAAACAGCTCATGTCTTGTTGTGTCATTCAAACATTATAGCTCAGCCTGCCATAAGGTGAGGTGTCCAGCAACCCTTGTCCTAGGTTCACTATAGCACCCTCTCTGCCATAGGAACCTTTGAGAACCAGGTAGTATTCAGGGGGAGGGGGTATTTGTTGGAAATCAAGCCTTTATCAGGAGAAACTGGCCACTCTCCAGGCACCCAGCGTGATCTCCTGTTGACATCCCTGTCTGCATTCCCCAGCAGGATCCAGGCAGAGGTCACGATAGGCGATCCTTCTCAGAGTGAGAAGAACACCCCCCCTCTTTCCTGCCCCCCCCCCCAGGCAGGGGAAAGAGATAGACAGAAACGTATTTACATGCCTTTATTTCTGTCTTTGCAGCGTTACAAAAATCGTGACTGCTCTCTTCAAACTCCAACAGCCGAGAGACAAACTCCTCCTGTACTTCCTGTACAGCTCATATTACACTCTGAGCTAATTCCGGTGCCCTCTGCACTGTGAATTGACTGTCCCTCTGTTTCCCACGGAACAGTCCCAACATTCCCATTATGTTTTGCTTTCAAGCTACCAGCAGCTCACGGCTGCATTGCTTCAATATCGTAACAGTATTTTCACTTTTATATGAAGACCATTCGTACACCAATGTACAAAGTAAAAGTAATAAAAATAATAAATAATAATTTTATTATTTACACCCCGCCCATCTGGCTGGGTTTCCCCAGCCACTCTGGGCGGCTTACAAAACATTAAAAAATGGTAAAACATCAGGCATTAAAAGTTCCCCGATACAGGGTTGTCTTCAGATGTCTTCTAAAAGTAAGATAGTTGTTTATTTCCTTGACAACTGACATCCACAAGGCAGGAATCACTACCAAGAAGGCCCTCCACTACCTGGTTCCTTGTAACCTCAACAGCAAATGTCAACCAGCAAATCTTGGGAAGTCCATGCTTTTGCTCTATTCAGTGGTCTTCCTACTTAAATATTTTTTTAAATAGTACTATAAGCCTGAACCTAGAAATTCCTGAATAATAAGAAATATGGAGAGAAGCATTGGCCTATTGTACTGGGGAATTAATCAATAAGCAATGTTTTCTCCAGAGACACAGGCCAAAGTGATGTTGGGAAGCCATGCACATGAGGTCATTCCTTAATCCTGACAACCTGAAATGATTTCCAGGTTTTGGATGCTAATGAGGATTGCTGTTTTATTAAGTGCCTATTGGCAGGGACCTGTTGGCTTCCTTTCCTCTGGAGCATTGAGAAAGGATCATTAGAACAGAACTGTTTGGCCATGAAAACAGTCTCTACGCTTTATAGATTAATTTACTTCAGCTAAATTCAAAGCAGAAGGAATATTCAAAGGACAAATCATATCACAGAATAATGGAAAGCACCATGAGTGCAACTTTTAACTGGACTGGAAGATGGTTTTGAAATTGAAGATGAGAAGAAAGTCTCCATGAATTTGTCTAAGCCCGTCTTAAGTGATCATCAGTATCTCTTCTGGCAGGCAGTTCCACAATTGAATTATGCACCATGTGAAGATGCAAACATCCACCAATATGGAGGATTATCATTCCTCTAGTTCTGGAGCAGGATGAACACATGATTCACACCTCTAGATATAGTGGTTTTGAAGCACTAAAATCACACGCCTACTGGTCCACCTTGGGAGCTGGATATTCAGTCTGGTGAAGCATTGGAACAGGGATTTCGTTATTCATAGTCTGGGATATATCACATTAAGTTTTACTTTCTGCTTTTTACATGAAAGTGCCTATTAAAGAGAAATTACTCTTCTTGCTTTATCCCCCAGTACATATTAGTCATGAGTAATTTAAAGCACATTTCATTATCCATTCCCTGTGTGAGTATTGCTGCTCTGGAGGCCATGGGGGAGGAAGAATGAAGGTACATCTCTCTGCAGAGGATAACCTCTCATAACAAAAATCCCACTTAATGATTAACGTTCTCCTTCCTATATGTATATTTTTCCTCTCGGCAATAAATGAGTAATAAATAATATGCACAATCTCAGATTAAATTGCATATCACTGACTAGTTTCTTGTAGTACTGCAGGGGGTTGTCTCGAATAGATTTTTATTTTTATTTTAGGTGTGCCCATGGAGTTCATAAATCCTTTTCAATCAGAAGCTGGCATGCCAACAATATAAAACACTGATGCTGAATGTGGAAATATAGCTATGTAATCCATGTAGCAGCTAAAGGTACAAAAAAACTGATAGTGTCATACATTGATCTAGAAGCAGGGACAGCTGATTATTTTAATTTTGGGTCTGTGACCTTTTTCCATGTACATATTCATAATTCAGTTCTGTTCCTGCAGATTTATCTGCAAATCTGCAGATTTAAAGTAAAAATAAAATAAAAATCAGTATATCAGAGTTATTAAATGTGTATTTTTGATCAAAATCGATATTTAAACAACTACTGTATTTTGATACATGTGAACAGCTGAGAGTCATTTCCTAATAATAAAAAAGTGTAAAGATTAAATTCCTCAAAAATCCTAACTAAAGGGAATTAAGGTCCAAATTCCAAATTCTCACTCATCCCAATAATTACTTATTATCTCTCAGTTTGACAGTATACCAACCCGGTGAGAGTATAATGAGATAATCCTGAATGGACTCAATGGAGGACATATGGGGGAATTGTCATTAAAAATAATAAAGACAGGATAATGTCAATGACTGTGCTGCCTTGATGGGCCAAGGGTCCTAGGTGAGAGTTTCCATGTCTGAAACCCTTAACTGCAGCTGCAATATTGTATGGGCAATCAATCCGGAAAATAAATTGTATTTCAAGGAGTTAGTGATATGAGATGGTTACCCTTCCTGACTTGGTTCCTTAAGTTATTTGATGGCATGAAGAACAGCCTTTAATGCCCTAATCAGTTGGAAGGAAGTGATAGTGCTGGGTACCTTATTTGATGTTGTTTTGAGAAGGTGAGGCATTGGGAGGGGGTGGCTAATGAATAAACTGCATGTAACCAGACACTGGTGGTGCTGTGGTCTAAACCACAGAGCCTAGGGCTTGCTGATCAGAAGGTCAGTGGTTTGAATCCCTGCGACGGGGTGAGCTCTCGTTGCTCGGTCCCTGCTCCTGCCAACTTAGCAGTTCGAAAGCACGTCAAAGTGCAAGTTGATAAATAGGTACCACTCCAGCAGGAAGGTAAACGGAGCTTCTGTGAGCTGCTCTGGTTCACCAGAAGCGGCTTAGACATGCTGACCACATGACCAGGAAGCTGTACGCCGGGTCCCTCAGCCAATAAAGTGAGATGAGTGCCGCAACCCCAGAGTTGTTCACAACTGGACCTAATGGTCAGGGGTCCCTTTACCTTTACCTAACCAGTAATGAATGATCTGTACGTAGCCAGTCAGGCAAGCCACATAGGCTAGCTAGTTATAAATCGGATGGTTTGGGTGGGGCAGAGTTTTTGATAAGCTCATGCACAGACTGATCAGCTGCAGGGCTGTGCAACCTGAAACTATCTGGGGGAGTCACTTTGCCGCTTCTTGAGGGTTTCCAAGTAGCAGATTGGCGTGCTTGCTTGGTATGCATATATTGCTTTATGTTTACAATAAAATCTTTAATCTTCTCACTCACTTACGGTTTGTATTACTTCTGAATCTCATTTTTAAAGAACCACCTTGCATTTGGCAAGAAAAATATTCTTGTAGGTGACACCTCCACATCCTCTGCGCTTGATCTGTGTTTAATTAGATCCACGATCTACTGTATCCGGGATCTACTGTAATGAGAGAGAAAGAAAACATTGACCATATTGGCCCGAGCTTCTGGATAACAGTATTTGTAACGCCACACATTTTCCAATTTATAGAAATCTTTTTTATATAAAAAAAAATCCCACAAGGGTGATTACAATAAAAATAATATGCTGCATACAACACAAACAGGACCAGCCAAAGACATTTTGCTGCCTCAGATGAAGCAGCAAATGACACCCCTTCTTCCATCCCATGGTCAAGTTATTTTGGCATCTGAGGCTGAAGGAGTAAAAAATATAATAATGCTAAGTAATAAAGGATTTTCTGCTTTGTTATGACACTCCAAAGCGTCAGCCTGGTGTGGCTGCCTCACTTTATCAAATGATTGGACCAGCCCAATTCTAATTGCTTTCAAATTAGCTCTAGTTATTTACATTTGCTGTTGTTTTAAGCTGTCACAAATATTGAGAATGTGCTTTGTGCTTCTAAACTGAGACTTAAATCTTGCTCAAAGGTAATTTATTGTTTCGTTGTGGAACATTTTATCCACTGTGTGTTCATATTTCCTCCCATTTCCCCCCACTCACTGACATGGAATCTCCATTCCCTGTATTGACTGTACTATAAATCCTCCTGTCATCTTAATCACTGCCATTAAGCAATTGAATTAACTTTAATTTGTCATTGGTGATAAAACTGTTATCAGTGATTTCATTTCATAATCATGAACAGTGAGGGACTGATCAAGGGTGGGGGGCAGAAGCTTTATGGTGTTTCTAAATCACATTTGAAAGTAGTTTCTCTCCCCCCCCCATACAATTACAAATATAGTGTAATGGAATATTAAGCTGTTTATTTCAAGGTGGTTCTTAAATGCCACTGAAATCTCTGTCAAAAATGATGCATAATTGCCACTAGGAAACCACTGACATTTAATGGATGTCTTGTGACCCACTAGCACTTAGCTGGCAACCCCTTAATAAGCTTCCAAATGACATTTCTCATTATTTATATGAGTGCATATCATCGTCAACTGGAACTTTGTATGGCTATTTGCTGCAGGTAGCAACCTCAGTGGAAAGTTGTTGAAGAATGCAAACAAACCAGCTTTGGAAGCGTTTCAAAGAATGGAGTAAAATCTAGGGTACTGGCTGGCAACTCATTTTAAGTGGAGCTAAACCCCATGACGGGGTGAGCTCCCATTGCTCGGTCCCTGATCCTGCCAACCTAGCAGTTTGAAAGCACATCAAAGTGCAAGTAGATAAATAGGTACTGCTCCGGTGGGAAGGTAAATGGCATTTCCGTGCGCTGCTCCGGTTCACCAGAAGCGGCTTAGTCATGCTGGCCACATGACCCGGAAGCTGTATGCCGGCTCCCTCGGCCAGTAAAGCGAGATGAGCTCCGCAACCCCAGAGTCGGCCACGACTGGACCTAACGGTCAGGGGTCCCTTTACCTTTACTATATGCTGAAAGAAGTGCTAATGATCAGCACATTGGTTTCGTTCATTGACTCACTTCTTCAGAAGCCAAGATAACAGCAAAGGGTCTTTCCCCCATCTCTCCCTACTTTGGAGACGTTTTCAGCACTCTCTTCCCCTTATGTTGAACTCACCAAAATAGATGATATATCATTCCTGCAATTGGACATTCTTCAGGCACTCTGGCATGCATAGGTTGGGAGGTTTAAATCTCTATCCCCTGCTGCGGTCTTGCTTGAACGGGGGGCTCCGTGCCTGTTAAGTGCATTGGGGGCAAAAGCACCCATTTGCACAAATGGAAGCTTTCTTCCAACAAAAATAGCAGAGGCCCCATCCTGGATCAGGACCACAGTCAGGGAATTTTTTTCAGCCGGAACTTGATGGAACTCAGTTCTGGCCCCTCTCAGGTGGGCGCCGTTCTAAGAGAACGAGGGAGGTGTTCATGGTGAGTTCCGGCACTTCTTTTTTCTAGAAAAATAGCACTGACCATAGTGATAGGCAAAGAGTTAAACCTCCTACAGTCCACATCATGGTCCTGATCCAGATTAGGAATCCTACACTCATTATTTAGCTTTTCTGATTCCAGACCCTCCAACTGTCCCTCTTTTCCAGGGATGTCCCTGACTTAGAGAAGCCATCCCAGTTTCTAATTTGATCCCAGAATGTCCCACTTTCCCTTAGGATGTCCCTATTTTCATTGGAGAAATCTTGGAGGGTATGGAGTTATCCAGTCCCCGAGCTGTCTGAATGCAATCCTGTATAGGGAAGGTTTTTTAAAAATGATTAATGTTTTATTATGTTTTTTATATATGTTGGAAGGTGCCCAGAGTGCTGGGGCAACCCAATAAGATATGTGGGATATAAATATGAAATTATCATTATAGAATGGGACGTCCCTATTTTCATTGGAGAAATGTTGTGAATCTGTGAATGGCCTCTTGGCCCTGAGAAACAGGCCAATGAAAGTGAACAGCTGAGGTTCAGAATGTTGTGGAAGAAGCTTTGTTGTTCTTCATACCAAGTTAGGAATAATGGATTAGAAGGGGGGGGAAAGCTTAGAGAAAAATGGATTGGAAAGTCCATTCATAGTGAAAGAAGGAAGGAACAGTAGCTTTTTATATTGGGGAGAGTGGGGGACTGAGCCCTTTTTCTGTGGCTAAGACTGCAAAAGGAGACAGTGGCCGAGCCATATGAGAGTAGGAAGAATCTTTATTGGAGCTGGTGATGTGTGCAAGGCTGAATGATTTTCATCCCTGAATTTCTAGGTGGACACAGGGTCTAAATAATGGTGCAATTTGTACTATGCTGCAAAGAGTTGACTTTGGGTTTCTCTTCTCAAACAGCAGCTATCCAACTATTTCAGAAACTCTTTCAGCTGCCAACAGAGGTCTGCTGTTGAAAGAAAAAAAATGTTAACCCCCATCATGAATGTGTGGAAATACGTGAAGAGAGCAAAAAGGAGAAGTAGCCCTTTGACTCATTCCCCATATTTTTAGTCTCCCTTGAGCCCCCAGGAAACAGGCTGGGAAAAAAGGCCGTAATCCCAAATCCACTTTCTCTGGAGTAAGCCCTATTGCACTTCCTTCTGAGCAGTCATGGATACTGTTGTGTTCTGAATCTGTGCATTTGGCTTGGTTTCTTGAAGAGGAGATAAGGAAATCGCATTCTCTCCCATAATGATCTTAAACATGAAAGGAACACTTGGTTTATGGTGATAAACTAGGCGACCCATCCCATACATCACTCCTTGATAAATTTCGGATGGTGGTGTTTTGTTAGGTAGGTGATAGTTAAGAGAGACCCACTACAAATATAATGCTGTTATGTTTTTACAAAACTGCCAGTTAAACTTTTTTTTATGAGGCTGGTTTGCTCTTTATGACTCTAATAAAAGGAGACTACTATCAGCATACGTCTCTAATGGTGCTCAGTGAGGGAATTGCTGGATCGCTGCAAATGTAATGAGGTGTTTGGGAGTTCATGCAGCAAAGCCTACCAGCTATGCTCTCTCCAAATCACTCCTCGTTAATTGATCTCCTTATGAACTTTAAACAACCCCAGAACATTGTACAGGGTTAATATATGCAATTTTGTGCATGATCTGTTAATTAGCAAGGCGGCAGTAGGAACTTCCATATTACTTTTTTACCTAAAAATCATTGCCACTTCCACATGGCCTGAAACTATGTCTAATGAATGCATGGAGGATGGCAAATGGGCTCACAGCTACTTCATCAAGTGTGCATGCCCAGACCTTACATGGGTACAAGCTGTACATTTGATTCCAGACAGAATGCGAAGTGCTGGCAATTACCGTTCAAAGACCTAAATGGCTTGGTTCTGGGATACCTGAGCGATCGCTTCCTCCCATATCGCCCAAGATCGGAAGAATCTGTACTGCTAGAAAGCCAGGTGTCCCCCGTCCTATGTTTGTGCATCTGGTTCTTCCTGCCTAAGTGAAGAACCTTATATGTTCCCATATTGAAATTCATTTTGTTAGCTTGCACCCAGTTCTCCAATCTGTTAAGGTCATTTTGAACTTTGATTCTGTTTTCTGCGGCATTAGCTATCCCTCCCAGTAACGTGTCATCTGCAAATTTGATGAGCATCCACCCAATTCCTTTATTCAGGTTGTTTGTAAAGGCGTTGAACAACAACGGGCTGAGGACAGAATCTCGGCCCTCCATATGTTAATGGACCCCAACTCCCATCAGGCCCAACTGGCATGACTAATGTTCAAAGATGATGTGAACGGTGATTCTTCACTCTCTAGAGGGTCACAGGTTCATTGACCTAGATAAATGATTTAACTCTCAAATCTAACTTTATGCTTCCAGCAGCAAGATGCCCAGGATTCACCCCCCTTGTTTTCTTTCAACACAATGGAGATAAAACAATTTGTGGTCTAAAATAACCAATGTTTGCAGCGCTTCCCTGCCTGGTCCCCTTATCACGGCATAGATGTCCTGATGAGATGAGTGACTATTACAAGATGAGGCAAGCATTCGTGGGCATCCAAGCTAACCTGCAATTTATCTCCCCACCTCAAAGACAAGGTTTGTTAGAAACAACCTGCTCATTTAGTAGCAGAAGACACCTTTTCTAGGTCCAAAACTTCTGTTGAACAAAATCTCAAGTCACTGTATGACTATATAAATAGCACTCAGGGTTATCTAGCTGAGTGTTTGGCTGTCTTGTCTCCCAGGCTACACAGATAAATGACTTCTCAAGTAATTACAGCAACATGTCTCTCACCCTGGCGTTGTTTCTCTCTACATCAGAGATATGCAAAATATGCATTTTAATTGCAAGAGGGACCCAGTGTTTCAGCTCACTTATTATTAAGTTCACATTCTCTTCTAAGTGCTTGTTAATAACATCCCTCAAATGAATTTCTTGTTACCCTACCTTAAGCAATTATGTGCTTTGACTTTGATCATGTGTGTACTTAATGTTCAGTGCCTAAAGCACCTCTCAGATACACAGCAGCCTAGCCTTGTTTTGGCCTCTTGGTTGTTATGAATATGCTGTGTGAGAGAAAGAGAGAAAGAGAAAGAGAGAGAGAGAGATCTGGTAATGAGAGTGAAATGAAGAGGGGAAAGAGGACAATGTCATGGAAAGGATCATTTACCTTTAAAAGTAAAGTGTGTGAAGAAAAGGAATGGGGAAAAAAGGGGGGAAATGCTAAAGCCATGCTCTCAAATAGCCTTACCTGAGAGAAAAGGGATGTTCTGAACATAGGTGATTCTAAAGTAAACCAGACAAATTAAACAGGATCTAAAGCACAGACAAACAAAGTACGTAGATACAAAAGCAGATGTGCCCATACTTGCAATTATTTCTTTCAAATTTGCATTATGGTGTTTAAGCACTGTAATTTATGATGCTATTTGTATTTCATATGAGCTGCTTCAAGGGCGCAGAAAGTGGGCTGCAACTGTAATCAAACAAACAAGTAACATAACTATTCTAATGAATGAATGAATGAATGATTGAAATGCAGTAGTTTAGAAAGAAGCACCATTTGTTTAAAAGGCCACAAATTATTATAAAATGGATGGAAAATGGGAAGACACAACATATTCTTCCACTCTCTTTAATTAAGACTAGAACATTATTTGGTACTTTTTAATGGTAAGTAGTCCCTAAATGTACATTTGAAAGCTTTGCTTTAGGAACTCTATTTTTCAATTGATCTAAATACATAGGAAATGCTCTCTTGGAGAGAAAAAAGAAGCCATAGTCAAACAGCAACTAATCTAGCTGTATGGAATGAGGAATTGGCAGTTGTGATTATAATTTGTTCCAGCAGCAGGTAAGATCATCTGCTGTTAAATTATAAATAATAATGAATCTAAATAAATATTATAAATATTGCTATAAATGATAAATATTATTGTAATAAATATTATCAAAATTGTTGAATATATTAGGATGTAAGGAAGGGTGTTCTCTCCCCCCCCCCCTCTTCCATCTATGAAACCCCAGTGCTAATTAAGAGATCACTAAAAAAAAAAATGAATGGGATGATAAAAATGAACCCAACAGAGCAATTATACTGAGAATGTGCCACATAACAAATGGTTCACCCACCCATTATATCACTGCATGTGACAAACAATGTCTCTTGAAAAGATGGAAGAATAGCTTTAAGAATGATCCATACCTGCACTAGTGTTCCACTCTTTCTAAAAATAAAAATAAAAGTCTGCTTTCTGTGATTTGAGAAAACAAAGAGAAAATGCAAGAGGATGTCAATTTGATGGCGGTGCCATGCGGCTGCCTGGTAAAAAGAAAGTTGCTCGTGTATACATATTCTTCATAGCATTCATACATATCATCATCAAAATCCCAAATTGTACTTCTTGTAATTGATGGGCAATTTGCCATGTGTGCTGACATTTTGGTGGGTGGTCTCTGTCACCACTACCTTGTACTTGTTTCCCAACCCCCAGCCAACAACAGTCTTGCAAGAATGGGCTGGGTCAGACAGGAAAAGGAAACTGTCTTTCCTTAAAATAAAATCAAAAAATCCCTCCACCCAATTCTGTTTTATTTATCCCCCCCCCCCCCATTTCTTTTGGCTTAGAAATCTCTCACCTTTTTATATTTAGAAAAAAAGTGGGAAGCAATAATAATGATAATAATGATAATGATAATGATTATGATGATGATGATGATGATTATTATTATTATTATTAATACCCCACCAATCTGGCTGGGTTTCCCCAGCCACTGTGGGCAGCTTCCAACCGAATATTAAAAACAATACGGCATCAGACATTCAAAACTTCCCTAAACAGGGCCACCTTCAGTCTTTTAAAAGTAAAATAGTTGTTTATTGCCTTGACATCTGCTGGGAGGGTGTTCCACAGGGCAGGCACCACTACCGAGAAGGCCCTCTCCGCCTGGTTTCCTGTAAACTAACTTCTCACAGTGAGGTAACCACCAGAAGGCCCTTGGCGCTAGACCTCAGTGTCCTGGCTGAACGATGGTGGTGGAGACGCTCCTTCAGTTATACAGGACCGAGCAATCATCATCTCAGCATGGCAGAGGACTAAGAGAATATTTAAATACAAATTAAGATTCTGACTGCTCAAATGGGTGGAAAGGGGGTGGGATTTTTGTTCCTGGGGCTACTTGATATGGAGATGTCTGTCTAAAGATTGCACAACCAGAAGGAAACTCATACAACTTGATATTTCTCGTCTCACTCAGCAGTCCCCTTAACCCCCCATAGCCACATCTGGGGTAGGGATAGATAAATCTGTCAATTTTGATTTCTTTCACTTTCTCATTTTTCCATTGTTAAGTTCAGTTCTCCCCATCTTCACAACTCTTTGTATTTATTTTTAAGTTCTTGGAGAACAGCTGAGCTGGCCTAGGATTCATAGCAGAACTTCTGCTGTCATGTGATGTCAGCAGACCCAATTGCTGCACCGATTCCAGTGAACACCACCTGAACATCCACTCTTGCTGCCATGAGCAGCACAGCTACAAGTGCAGTCTCAGACCCTCCGAGAGTCCCTATTTTCCAGGGACAGTCCCAAATTGACAAAAGCTGTCCCGGTTTCTGATTTGATCCCGGAATGTCCCATTTTTTCCTTAGGATGTCCCTATTTTCATTGGAGAAATGTTGGACAGTATGGAATAGGATATCCCCAGGGCTTTGTTTCAGCCATAACTCACCAGAACTCAGTTCTGGCACCTCTCAGGTGTGAGCCATTGCCATTATAAGAAAACAAGGGAAGTGTTTATGGTGAGTTCCGGCACCTCTTTTTCTAGAAAAATAGCATCTGACAGCCCTATTTTCATCTGAGAAATATTGATAGGGGCGTCTCTTATTTTCATCAGAGAAATGTGGCAGGGTATGGAATAGGATGTTCTTATTTCCATCAGATCAATGTTGTAGTGTATGCAATCTGCCCTGGGGTTTGGATTGCAGCCATAGTCTAGATCAGGGGTCAGCAAACTTTTTCAACAGGGGGCCAGTCCACTGTCCCTCAGACCTTGTGGGGGCCCGGACTATATTTTTTTTAAAAAATGTATGAATGAATTCCTATGCCCCACAAATCGTGTTCTCCTTAAAAATGAGAGCACGTGTTGCGGTTGGGGAAACTTAAGCCACCTTGTAGTTGTTAGGCAGAATTGGAAACCAAGACCATAAAGGGTTAATCTGGGTTACTGGGGAGTTTTGGGTGTTGCAAATTTTGGAGGAGGGGGCCGAGGGTATAAATACAGGACGCCCAACGCTGGAGCGTCCTCTCGGCTTCTGCAACGGATCTCCCGCCCACCCTCCCTTTAATGAAGGGGGGGTTTCTGTTGGTTCGATTGACCTTGCTATGCCTGTCATGGGGTCGTCCACCTTGGTGCGGGGGCCTGGTAGGAATTTACCATATGGCGGATTGGCTGGTGCCATTTGGGTTTCGCCTACTGCGTAGCAAATAGTCACAACTTGTAAGGTTGGCGGTTAGGCATTGGTTAAAATTGGTGGATGGAGGGGTAAGTGCCTACCCCTCCAATGGTGGTGCAGAAAGGGAATTCCGTTAAAGGAATCCAGGGGCTTATCCTTTCGTCCTTGTCCCCGGAGTCGGACTTGGGCCGGGTAAGCCCCACAGGAACATGAGGGTGAGAAGTGAGGGACTGATACCCAGCTTCATATTTTCTCACCCAATACTTGTTTCCCATACTGGCTTTCGCTGGAATCCGGAAGTCAGCTGTCCCTGGGCATGGACAGATAGTCATAACCAATGCCTAAGCAACCACTCACATATTTTGTATTGAATAAAGTTGTGGCCAAAATTATGCCAAAAACCTTAAACAAAAATGATGCGTGAAGTGTGACTTTATTGGTGGGGGGGTGGCTTTGTGGGACTCAACACGCAAATAACCCAGAGATGCATTTTAAATAAAAGCACACCTTCTACTCATGTAAAAAGACCAGGCAGGCCCCACAAATAACCCAGAGGTACATTTTAAATAAAAGTACACATTCTACTCATGTAAAAACACACTTATTCCCGGACCGTCCGTGGGCCGGATTTAGAAGGCGATTGGGCCACATCCAGCCCCCGGGCCTTAGTTTGCCTATCCATGGTCTAGATGCAGCCTATAATATTTTTTCTTCACATTCACATTCATTGTTATTATATATATATATATTTTAAAAAAGTCCTGTGGAAAAATGATTTTATTTGGTGCAAAATGTGGAGAAAACTTCACCTGCTTTTTCAGCACTATATGGAATACTGGGAAGGACATGCTATTCCCCCATGTGCATGTAAATGAAGGCTAAAAGATGCTTAATTTTGACAGCAGGTAGCAATTAGCACTTCCTGTGATGCATGCTTAAAAGGGTAACATATATTTTTCTGCAAAGAAAACCCAAACAAGCCCAGACAATTCAGCTCTAGCAGAAGACATTAATCTAATATCTGGATATTGACTTCCAATCATTTAAATTTAAATGTGTGTGATTGAGCCGTGCAGTAAAACCAGCTCTCCGATACCAGCTGGCATCCTGATGGCTTTTCTTAAGCAAGCAATGGAATCGATTTAAATGTGTAATTGACAGTGGCTCTAACTAGCTGCCGCGGAGGACTCCAGTCAGACTGCTGCTGGTAGGGTTTCATCAGGTCCAATTCAAATGCCGCACAGCAGATGACTTGTGGATTAGACCAAGGGAGCAGTCGAATGTCCAAGAAGGTGGCATAAAGCAAAACTTAAGCTGACATAAATTTACACCAGAGCCATACTCTGTTGCCACTGGGGAAACAAGTCTTTTAAATTGTTGACAACCATCTGTCTTGAGAGACAATGGAGTGTGCCTCCAGAGGTGAAGTCAAACCACTGGAGAACCACAGTGCCTGCTGGGGCTTCAGTGTAACTGCTGCCTCTCACACTGTTTTTTGCAGTGTTATTTCTGTTGGTTTCTGTTTCCCTCACTGAGCAGCTGCTGGTAGTCACAGGACTATGTTTTCATTCCACAGTCCAGATACTGTTGGATTCCCATGGGCAAGGGAGATGGGATGTGACGTTTACTGGTTTCCTGTTTCCTTTGTACTGTCGTTTCTTTGTTGAAGTTGCTCTCTGCTTCTCACAGAGACAAGATGTATATTTGTATGCTCTCAGCATAGCTTAGAAATAAAGTGTAGCAATGTAGCCATACCTGCCTCATCCCTTCGTTGTGGACTCTGGGTTATACTCTGCTGGGCTCAAGCCAAGATGAGCTCGGAGGACTGGAGCTGAATTTAACTAACAATTCTCCCCCTTTTATTTATTTCTTTTTGACAAAGTAATAATCCTAAATAAATAAGAATAAAAATGTGCACCCCACCCCTGAGACCATTCCATTGTAACTATCCAGCCTCCCAAAATTTCAACACCTCTTGTGATGGTTTGCCCCTTCCCATTCAAACAGTAAAAATTCTACAAACACCTTCCATATCTCCTTGAAATCATTTCTCCTGCGTATTCCCCGCCTTATCTTAATGACACATGTTAATTTATCATTAATAGCTATATCCCACACTTCTTTATACCATTTTCCCATTTTATATTCTGCTTGCCCCTTCCACTTCCTAGGTATCATAATTCATGCAGCTGTCAATAAATGTGTGAGCAAGTCCTTCATAGCCTGTGAACCTTTCACCCCATCATAAATTGATAATAATGCTACCTCTGGACTTTTGGTCACCTTTAACCCAGTGATTTATGTTATCTCCTTAAACACCCTTTGCCAGAAAAATTGTACATACTTACACCCCCACCACATGTGAACATAATTCCTGGCTTCCTGTCATCCCCTCCAACATAACACCGAATATTCCTTTTTTATTTGACTGCTATTCAATACAATCTCCAGACTAATTTACAGTATAATAATTTTATTTCATGCTTATAGACAGCATCAGACTTACGTATCAGCTAAACAAGCTTAGGGCCCCACGCCACTGGGGACCCCCAAATTTTTTTAAAGGAAAAAGCAAACTGGATGTACATTTCCAAAATATAAGATAAAAAGCAAATAAAATAAAACCTACAGTGGCAAATGGCTTTAGACCAACAGTGGCAAATGGCTTTAGATGTCTATTAGGTCCATAAATTATCATATAGCATATATTCAACGCAAAAAACAGCAACAATTTGTTGTTGACAAAGGACAGCTGGACATATAAAGGGCCCCATTACCTTCAGTAGCTTAGGGCCTCATCAAACCTAAATCCGGCCCTGCTTATAGACAACATTTTCAAAGTACGATTCTCCTATATTTTCTCCCAGCTTTGACTATCTCTCTATCATCTCTCTCTCTCTCTCTACCTATCTCTATCATCTATCTATTTTTTTTTTCTTTTTTCTTCTTCTTTTTGCAGTGTTAGCAGCACTGAAGTGACCTCTCTTGGAGTGCAAGCCTTTGTTAGGATTCTTCCTCCGTGTTTGCAGTCATGAGATTGTTTTATATCACATGACGGTGTATGTTTTCATTCCACAGATTGGGAAGGGATGGAGACAGGATGTTTTGGTATTACTGTGTTCCGTGAAGTGGGACTATTGTCCTTTGTTCTTTCTCTTTGCTGTCTGATGAGAAAGAGGAAGAAGCTAAGTCAGAATGCTCCGAGTGTATTATATGTAAATAAAGTAGATTAGCCAAAATGCTGTGCTACTGAGTTCTATTACTCAAACTGAGAATACTCTGTGGATCCCTAAGCGTGCTGATGCTTTTTAGTATCAGTTGCTGTGATGTTTGGGCTGAATAAAGCTTTTGAAGCTCCCAAACGATCGACCAGGAGGGAGAGAACTTGCCAGTCGAGCATGTGTCTCTACTAGGATCCTACACGAGAGTAGGACAATCCTTGGCAGTGTCTATGGAGGTTTGTGGCTGCCCAGAATACAAGACCCTCCTCTCAGTCTTGCTGATGTGGACCGAAAGAAAGCAGAGCAATACATCTGGCATTAGCTTAGCTGCAGGAGCTGCTGGAAACTGGAAAACAAAACACCATCTAACCGTCTTAGGGACTGCATTCCAGATTGGTGGGGAGGGGGTTACTTGGTAGCCTTTTCTTCTCCTGAAGATGCTGTTTGAGTTAACAACCCTTTTCGCCAACTTAATTTGCATTGTCAAGTCATGTGACTGAGCTGAATGAGCTTAGGATCCAGTCTAAGTCCGCCCACCCCACTGGTCCCACTCTCATCATCCCTCCCCCCCGAAATACATAACTAAAGAGCTGGAACTTTGCATAAAGGAAGACTACTCAAGATCATTTTATCAATCAATCAATCAATCAATCAATCAACCTTTATTACGGTCCAGAGACCCAACAAATTGTCGCAAAGCAATACACAATTCATACAGCCTACCTCCAGGTTAAACAAGCATTTCGTTCAGAAAATAAGGATCATTGGTTCTTGCAACCATCTATAAAAACTTGGCCACTGCTAATTTTCTAGCATTTGCCCGGTCTTCCACTAGGAACCTGACATAGTGAGCCTCTGATTTTACCGGGAAAGGTACCAGCAAGGGTAATATCAGTTCAGCCCTAGCTTGCTCATATTTTGCACAGTGCAACAAAATATGTTTTATGGAATCGATGTCTTGAGCACACGAGCAAAGTCTGTCCTGGTAGGGAACTCCTCTCAACCTGCCATCCAACACTGCAGAAGGAAAGACGTTTAGTCCGGTTTTGGTGAAAAGCCTTCGATAGAGGAAGAATAATAAGAAGAAGAGTTTGGATTTGATATCCCGCCTTTCACTCCCTTTAAGGAGTCTCAAAGCGGCTAACATTCTCCTTTCCCTTCCTCCCCCACAACAAACACTCTGTGAGGTGAGTGGGGCTGAGAGACTTCAAAGAAGTGTGACTGGCCCAAGGTCACCCAGCAGCTGCCTGTGGAGGAGCGGAGACGCGAACCCGGTTCCCCAGATTACAAGACTACCGCTCTTAACCACTACACCACACTGGCTCTCGATAATTTGGTACTGTCAGGTTTTTAATGTAAGATGTTAACTTAAAGACATGCCTATATTGTACTCCTACTGCCAGTGGACTACAGGCTGCGTGTGATCGAGATCGCAAGTCACTGTGTGCATTATCCCATAATCTTTGCTTTAACGTCTTTAAAATAAGGAGAACCACAGCAAGGATATAATAACATGTGTTTTGTTTACCATAGGATTATTTTTTTTATATGTTGTCTATTTAACTTACAGTATAGTGGGAAAAGCTGCACGACAATTAATGAGGTATTTGGCTTAGCCATTTAATGAATGCTAACAAAAGACTGCACAAGAACAACAAAATTCATATATATATGAATATATATATATATATATATATATATATATATATATATATATATACACACATTATTCACCTGATTAATACACTGGCTCTGAGGAATAAATATTACAAAAGAAAGCCTCTGCTTCCTTTTTCCGAGCCTGAAGAAATGAAGAAGTCTAACAGTAATAAACAAAAAAGCCCCCCCCCATGCAACATGACATTTACAAGTTGGATGATTATCACACATTGACAGGATGATGCCACTTATCAAACACTGACAGTTACTATGCAATTTGGGGTGCATTTGGATTAAAGCGACCACTTTGCTGGCATTCTAAAACCTTATTTTTCCCACGGAAAGTCTTTATACCAAATTAACTAATAATTTCTGAAATGTCTTAGGTGCCCTTTACATGCTACAGCAGCGATGTGGGAGCTGCTATTGACTTGGTTCAACCCACAATGCTGCTGTAACATTTAAAGGCCCTGTATCGGAACCATGAAATGGTTCGCCCGTAATTCAAAAGTGACACACTGCAAAAGCTTTAATAATAGACTCACACTCCTGATAACTCCTGAAAAGGAAGCAGGGTCATCCACCTATGTCAAGTGTACAACTTCCTGTTTCCTCATATCACTGGACCCCAGAAAATATTACTGAAGGGAGAAATATGCCTTTTAACTCAGAAGACTCAGTGTGCATCACATTGTAAATTTTTATGTTTTTGACCAAACTGCGGGAGGCAGTGGAAGACAGGACTGCCTGGTGTGCTCTGCTCCATGGGGTCACGAAGAGTCGGACATGACTAAACGACTAAACAACAACAAAAGATATAAAAGGTAAAGGGACCCCTGACCATTAGGTCCAGTCACGAACGACTCTGGGGTTGCGGCACTCATCTCGCTTTATTGGCCAAGGGAACTGGCGTACAGCTTCCAGGACATGTGGCCAGCATGACTAAGCCGCTTCTGGCGAACCAGAGCAGCACACGGAAATGCCGTTTACCTTCCCGCCGGAGCGGTACCTATTTATCTACTTGCACTTTGATGTGCTTTCGAACTGCCAGGTTGGCAGGGGCTGGGACCTAACAATGGGAGCTCACCCCATCGTGGGGATTCAAACCACTGTCCAGGCTCCCTGGTGTAGACCACAGTGCCACCCGTGTCCCTGCAACAAAAGATATAAATAAACCCATATTGTCACCAGTGTTTTGGAAATATCTTCTGGATTTAGGCCAATCATCAGTTTGTATTTTGAAATATAATTTTAATGGGTGGTGGTGTCAATGGTAAATGGCATCCAGTCACAGAGACAAAAGGCAGGACAAGTGAAGAATGAGAAGGTACTTAAATAAGAGTAATAATTTATTAAAATTGCATACCACCCGTCATCCAAATATCTCAGAAAAATACAAAATGAGAATGCAAAATAAATAAAACAAAAACAAACCAATAACCTGCTCCCTCATTTAAAATGCCATAGAATGTTAATCAGCCATATGCCTGGGAGAAGGGGAATGTTATCGAAAAATATGTAATGAAGGCACAAGGCAGGCTTCCCTGGGGAGCGCATTTCACAAATAGGGAGCCACTGTGGAAAAGGCCAAAAGTACTTCCTGGTGGTTAGTGTGAGGTGGTGCCTAAGAGCTGGGCTCATGTCCACTTTCTAGAGTGGTCCAAGATCAAGAATTTCTGCTGCTAGAGGAACTTATATGTGGAATAATTTAGTGACTAATCATACTGCTCTACCTCCATTTCATGCATATGACTTTTTCTTTTGTTTGGGAACTACAACTTAAACAGGTTTGAAACTGCTCTGCAATATGCTTCATCACTTCAATAAATTAAAATTAGATGCCTGCAAGAAACACACATTAGGAAAAAGGACCTAAAATATTTAATTCAAAAGAAATCCAGGGAAGAATTTATCTCTGTGGGAACAAAGAAAAAATGGAGTTGTTTTGTATATATATCCCAATTTTTGTCCAAAATGGATTCTTTTGGATGAACAAGGTAGATATATTGGGGTGGAAATCAGCATTCATGGAAAAAAGAATTTGGTTATAGGTATAAAGGTAAAGGTAAAGGGACCCCTGACCCCGGTCCAGTTGTGGCCGACTCTGGGGTTGTGGCGCTCATCTCGCTTTATTGGCCGAGGGAGCAGGTGTACAGCTTCTCGGTCATATGGCCAGCATGACTAGGCCGCTTCTGGCGAACCAGAGCAGTGCACAGAAACACAGTTTACCTTCCCGCCGGAGCAGTGTCTATTTATCTACTTGCACTTTGACGTGCTTGGCAGGAGCAGGGACCGAGCAACGGGAGCTCACCCCATCGCGGGGATTCGAACCGCCGACCTTCTGATCAGCAAGTCCTAGGCTCTGTGGTTTAACCTACAGCGCCGCCCACATCCCGGTTATAGGTTTATATGCCCCCAAATGAAAATAAATCAGCTTTTAATAAAGTACTGGTGGACAGACTGAAGGCAGCCCTGTTTAGGGAAGCTTTTAATGTTTTATAGACTATTGTATTTTAAGATTCTGTTGAAAGCCACCCAGAGTGGCTGGGGAAACCCAGCCAGATGGGCGAGGTATAAATATTAATTATTATTATTATTATTATTATTATTATTATTATTATTATTATTAATAATAATAATTATCAAGACCCTGTTTATTTTTATGTACCCAAGCATCAATGTGTGGAAGGAGGGGCTTATCTGGGCAAAGCTTCCTCTTCAAGCCATCTCTGTGGACAGGCATTTAATCCAGTCTAATGAATCCAATGTCCTTGGCATAGTGGTGGAAGCACTGGCGGCACACGTTGAGCCCATACTTGCGAATCAGGCTGTGGTGGTTCGAGCCCTGGCCGAACTTCCTTGGGTGGTTCCAATAGAGTTGCTGGTGATCCATCTTTCTTGGCGTCTCAAGAGGGAAGGGGAGCATCAAACAAGTTTCACTCTGGTTCTGTAGGTGCAGAATTAAAAGTTTGTTAATTCTTATAATGAGATCTTAACTTGCTGATGGGTAGGAACAGAAGGCTATGCTAAGATCATTCCTTCCTACATGCAAACAATGAGAATTCTGTGATGAGAGTGCTCATACAAACATGATTTCTTTCCTCTAATAACGAAGCTCGAGTCCCATTGTAAAGTAAAAGCTTAATCTGATTCTGCATGTTTCAAATAATAGACTTCATGCAGGGACACTTTCATACTGTGAATCATTAATCATTCTGACAAAATGCAGCATCTCTCTATTAGATTTCCTGTTATGGACTTTTAACAGATGTCTAATTAGAAGCTACAAGTGAATGCAGAGCGAACCAATGTTTTGCTGGAGAGACAGAGGAGAAGATTCCAGTTTGTTTGAATAGCATTCAAAGCACTTGAGAAATGACTAGAAAACAGGATCTAGGATCTTGGGTGGGTGGGTGGGGGAAGGAGAATTACTAGGCTTCCTCATCTAATGGAAGTAAGTTGTTTTCTCAGACTTTTAAATTCCATCTGCCAAGTGCCAAATATTACCAGCACTGGCTGCTATTATATGTCCGCTCTCGTGTATATATGTCAAATGTTGATTTTTCACTGCCTCTCTGAGGCCAATACTGTAACTCCAAGGCCTGCCCAAATTCTAGCCCAGCCATCCTAAACACTACATATGGTGGCCTGCAGGGTTCTTACCAGACTCCTTGTTTTTGTAGTTCCAGGAAAAGAAGCAAAAGCAGGACATTAATTGAACCTCTGGTGCAGAGGCAATGTCAGTTCTGAAGAGGTCATGGGATGAAGTGTATTCCGCTGCCCATTCCACTCTTTCCCCTGCCCTTTAAAATAATAATATTATTATTATTTTGTGGACACTGCTACTCTTCTCTTTGTCTCTCCGTCACTATGGCTGGAGAGATTCTGGGACTTGTAGTCCATCAACATCTGTAAGGTTACAGGTTTCCAATCCCCATTTTAATGGATCACAAATGGAACTGCAAAAAACTATTGCAGTATATCCTCAACTCCCAGCAGGACCACTCCATTCGGTCATTCCGCCTTTTCCCATAAGAAACAACCTGGACCCTGCAATCATCTTCTGGGGCCCTTCTTTGTATGCCCCCTTCACAAGAGGCCTGGAGGATAGCAACATGAGAATAGTCTTTTCTGTGGTGGCACCCCGTTTGTGGAATGCTGTCCCTGTGGAGGCTCACCTGGTGCCTTCTTTGCATAACTTTAGGTGTCATGCGAAAACGTTTCTCTATAACCAGGCCTCTTAAGCATTCGGTGGCCTTTTAAATGTGTTGAGGGGGTTAGTTTGTTTTTGTTCTTTTTTTATCATGTATTTTGTATTCACATTTTGTCATTTTATGTTATTAACCACCCCGTGATCTCTGGATAAAGGACAGTATACAAATCCATTACATTGGTACCTCTGGTTATGAACTTAATCCGTTCTGGAAGTCCATTCTTAACCTGAAACCGTTCTTAACCTGAGGTACCACTTTACCTAATGTGGCCTCCCGCTGTTCTCAGCCTGAGGTAAAGTTCTTAACCTGAGGTACTACTTCCGGGTTAGTGGAGTCTGTAACCCAAAGTGTTTGTAACCCGAGGTCCCATTTTAAATAAATAAACACCTCCACCCTGATTTTAATTCCCCCAACTTTTCTAATGGACATTTGACATCCTATAGCAACGGAGCATGGGGATTTTATTTTTTATAGGGAGTCTGCACATTAGCATTAATTTTTTTTTCTTTTGTACTTCTCAAAATTTCTGAATTCGCTGAGCATGCAGATAGCTTCTCAGTAGCATGCCTTGACCACAATCCTGTCAGCACTCATCACCTGAGTTCCCTATTAGAGTCAGTGATTAGTTGTGTTGGCCTGGAAGCTGTCAGAAACCAACTGTCAATTACAGCTAGCACTCAAATCTAACATCATTGAGTGTCAAAAACTAATTGACTAAAGAATATTCAACAGATGTTCCATATAAAGTGGAGAATTGTGATATAAGCAATAACTGGGGCATATACTTTTCAACTCTGGTTATTCCAGACCCTCTAGGTGTCTCTTCTTTCCAGGGATGGTCCTGGATTTACAAAAGCTGTCCTGGTTTCTTATTTGATCCTAGAATGTCCCACGTTTTGGTAGGACGTCCCTATTTTCCTTTGAAAAATGTTGGAGGGTATGGAGTTATGTGACCCCTGAGCCAAGGAGATAAGTAACTATACAACCTTTGGAAGACATTTGAAGGCAGTCCTGTATAGGGAGGTTTAATGTTTTATTATGGTTTTATATATGTGGGAAGCCACCCAGAGTGCCTGGAGCAACCCAATCAGATGGGTGGCATATATATGTTGTTGTTGTTGTTGTTCTTGTTGTTAATGTTGTTGTTGTTAAGGATGTTCCTATTTTCATCAGAGGAATGTTGGAGGATATGTTATTTTGCAATGGTTTCATTCTAGCGGCCTTCAGCATTCTTTGGCCTCATCATCGCTTTGCATTAAACCTTGCTCCTTTCCTTCCAAGGAACTCCAAAGCATGTTGGAGCACAGCTTGGAAACATGTACTATAAAAGTATGACACCATTAATCACTGTGTAGAGGAGGGAATGTTAGCATACTTAAATTCAAGTGCTCAAGAGGAGGTAAAAAGAAAAAGATGTACCTACTGAAGTGTGCTCTTCTAGTCAAGTATACAAGTATAATTCTCTCTGGTCCAACAATCAATGAAATTTATCATGGCTGTGACTGGATTGTAGCATCTTAGGCTCTGGCTGGTAGAGACAGCCTTCCTAGATTGCAACCCAGAGGTCCCACCTTTCAAAATTCTCAGGCAGGTTGGGCTTGCTATCCAGTTGCTAGGGAAGACTTGAGGAACTATCTCTGCAACTTCTTATACAAAATGATGTGATCTCTGCACCTCTTACATTAATATGCAGTTGGAATTTAGCTATCTGCATGAGTTCATGTGTCACACAATGCTGTGTTCAGCTCTCAGTCATTTAAAGGTATCAGAATGTACAATTAAAATTTAAAAGTGCAGATCAATGTGGAAAGTGTAGAAACAAATGTAAATTACCGTAACTCATGGTAAAGTCATGGGACAGAAATACTGATTCTAGCACCTGCCTTTTTATCCATCAAACCCTGCTCTCTGCTTTCCATATCTAGCAGATCTCTAGTTTTAAGGTAAAGGTACCCCTGACCGTTAGGTCCAGTTGCAGATGACTCTGGGGCTGCGGCGCTCATCTCACTCTATAGGCCGAGGGAGCTGGCGTTTGTCTGCAGACAGCTTCCAGGCCATGTTGCCAACATGACTAAGCCACTTTTTTATATAAAAAAAGATTTTTATAAATTTGGAAAATATGTGGTGTTACAAATACTGTGATCCATAAGCTCAGGCCAATATGGTTAATGTTTTCTTTCTCTCTCATTACAGTAGTTCCCGGATACAGTAGATCATGGATCTAATTATATGCAGATCAATCACAGAGGATGGGGCGGTGTCATCTACAAGAATATTTGTCTTGCCAAATGCAAGGTGGTTGTTTTAAAATGATATTCAGAAGTAATACAAAATGTAAGTGAGTGAGAAGATTAAAGATTTTATTCTAAACAGAAAGCAATATATACATAGCAAGCTAGCACTTCAATTTGCCACTTGAAAACCCACAAGAAGCAGTGAAGTGACTCCCCCAGGTAGTTTCAGGTTGCACGGCCATGCAGCTGATCAGTTTTCTCAAAAACTCTGCTTCACCCAAACTATCCGATTTATAGCTAGCTAGCCTGTGTGTCTTGCCCAACCGGCTACGTACAGATCATTCATTACTGGTTAGGTAAAGGGACCCCTGACCATTAGGTCCAGTCGTGGCCGACTGTGGGGTTGCGGTGCTCATCTCGGTTTATTGGCCGAGGGAGCGGGCATACAACTTCCAGGTCATGTGGCCAGCATGACTAAGCCACTTCTTGTGAACCAGAGCAGGTCATGGAAACTCCGTTTACCTTCCCGCTGGAGTGGTACCTATTTATCTACTTGCACTTTGACGTGCTTTCAAACTGCTAGGTGGGCAGGAGCTGGGACTGAACAATGGGAGCTCACCCCATCACAGGGATTCTCTAGTTTTACTGCATAATAAATAGGTAGACATGCAGCAGCTCATCTCTCTCTCTCTCTGAGCTTTGGAGCTTTCAAAGGCCCCTGGATTGTAACCCTAGGCAGAGGTGACGTAGCTGAAAATTTTGGTTTTTCTCTTGGCTGTTTTGAGTAACAGCAGCAAAACACAATCTACCCCTCCGCAGTAAGCTACCTCTCTTTCTAAATATGTAGAATTGTCCCCAAGGCTCTATGCTTAATTCTTGGACATATATTTCACTTGGATGTGTGTGTTCTAGATCATTTTTTCTTGTCAGGGTATCTGTGCTTTTAACAGCTGGGCTTCAGAGGGAAGGAGCCATAGACCAGTGGTAGAGAACATGGTTTCTATGAAGAAGGTCCTGTCTTCAATCCTCAGCATCTCCACCTTGGGCTAGGACAGATACTTATCTGAAACCATGGAGAGTCAATAGCAGTCAGTATAGACAATGGTGAGCTAGATGGGCCTATGGTCTGATGCAATGTGAAGCAGATTAGGTCCTCCCTTAAAGAGGGCACGTGTTATGGTGAGAACTGGCAACCACGCCCTGTGCTGTGGGTGGGTACGATTTGATAGCCACAACACCCAGTTGATAGGTCCCTTGATGCAGGGTTTAATCAGGCCAATGGGATGCAGGCTAAATGGATCAAGGGACCTATATATACCTATGCACATGACCCAGAGCTTCCTCTTTTGGCATGTGCATTCGGAACACCCGCCCACCTCTCCATACTTTTAGGGCTTGTTGCGCTTAACCTTGCTATGCCATCGTAGGTCGTCTGTCGCTGGGACAGGGGCATGGCAGGAATTTCCCCCACTTGGCTGATTGGCTGTTGCTATTTGGGTTTTGTCTGCTGCGTAGCAAATCATCACAACTTGTAAGGTTGCGGATAGGCTCTGGTTCAGGTGATAGGGATGGGAGAACGCTCTTGCCATCCCTATGTGAAGGGTTTTCCACTAAAGGAATCCAGGGACTCGATGGTTTGGTCAACCCTGTGAGGGGGTTGTGCCCGTGCCTGAGTCCAGTGGGACATCTGGGTGGTGGACATAGCCTGTTCCCGGCTTTCCGCCTATCTGGGTGTTCACCCTAGGCTGGTGCCCTGGGTCAGTGCTACCTGCAACGGTGCAGGGAACTAGTCAAACCAGGGCCTATGCAACCACTCACTTGCTGTAATCAATAAAGTTGTGGCCTAAATTCTGCCAAAAACCAAACCAAAATTTGAGTCTTGTCTGAATTTATTTAAGGGGGAGGTTTAAAGGTCTGAACACGCAACTTGCATGGTTCCTAAGAGATGATGGGCAACCCACTCACCCTGAAAAATATCAGTCACCTTGTCAACAATATTTTAAGTTCCCTTGAAATGTCTTCATGTGTTTCACCTAATCAAGAACATTCCAAATTTGCTGTAATGTTTCCTTAGGCTCTAGAAAGCTCTGGGTTGCTGCTGCTGCTGCTGCTGTTGTTATTTTCTTTTTGTGAACCTTGTTTTACGCTGTACACAAGCAGCAGTGACAGTTGCAAGGGTTGCATATGTCCATACAACATGCTGGGTTTGATATGATTAAAGTGGAAGAAACAATGATATGCAAAATCCCTATCTACAAGCTATGGAATAACATCATTTTTCCTAGCCTGCATATAGCAAAGTGAAATTTTATTTAACTGGACTCAGTGCCTTGTCATTTGTGATATATACCCAAATCATTATTATGTCATTTCTGTTCTTTTGATTTCTGAAATAAAATGGTAATAGAGCAATAACTGGCATGTGATTGACTTCTCCTATAAACCTGAAGTAGAAGGAGTACTTGGCTTTATAATGCTTCCAGAAATAGAAGTCCCATTATTAACTCTTTTTAAAACTTTTGTATGTGTCTGTGTAAAATTAAGCACTTTGCCCATTACATTAAACTTCTTCAAAGTTAAGCTTCCAATTCTCTGTCAAATCACATTACTCTAGGTAGCAGGGAGGTGCTACTTAAAAAACAAAACAAAACAAAACAAAACAAAGCCTCTAGAAATAATGGCTGATTAAACTACTTTAGGGGTCCGAAGTAATTTTACTCCCAACTGTCTGCATTCTTATGGGCAACCTCCCATGGTGTGTGTGTGAGAGAGAGATGCAGCAGATGTTACCTTTGTACAATAGGTTACATTCCATCCATGCAAAAATGTCTGACTTTATACACATAGTCCTGCCTCAATCTCAGCAAGAAAGAGGCTTTAACATAGTTCAAGGATACAATGCATCAAAGATAAAGTACAGTGGTACCTCGGGTTACATATGCTTCAGGTTACATATGCTTCAGGTTACAGACTCCGCTAACCCAGAAATAATACCTCGGGTTAAGAACTTTGCTTCAGGATGAGAATAGAAATTGCGCGGCAGCGGCGCGGCAGCAGCAGGAGGCCCCATTAGCTAAAGTGGTGCTTCAGATTAAGAACAGTTTCAGGTTAAGAACGGACCTGCGGAACGAATTAAGTACATAACCAGAGGTACCACTGTACTCGAGGAGGCACAGTGAAAGGTCATTGAGGTACATAGCTTGCAGACATGGCTATTGTCCATTAACCTATAATATACCATAACAGTGTCAGTTTGCATTTCTTGGTGCAGAAAGTATTGATCTGATGTGTAGAGATCTTTCCTATTCTGCTTAATTCAAGAGGCTTCTGGAAGCTTCTGGAAGGTTCTCTGTGTGAAAGAAACAAGCAGGGGGTTGGTGATGTTTGGGTTATTCCTTCAGAGAAGCTGAATACAGCTGGCTTAAAGTGGTTCTGTTATCTCTTTCTGTCAAGGTCATGCTGACGGTAACTGTAGGGCCCGAAGGAGCCTGGGTTTCACTTTCTCTTTCTATCTCTTTTCCTTAGGGTTAAGGTTTAGGCTTATTATAAGTTATTGTAAGTTTAAGTTAAGTCTGCTGCAACTGGATTTCTTATGGATAGTGCCAATCCTAAATGTATTGAATTTGTGACCTTTATGCTCATTTGCCTTCAGTAGCAGTAAAGCTCTGCTGGATGAAATACAATTACAGTGATACCTCAGGTTAAGTACTTAATTCGTTCCAGAGGTCTGTTCTTAACTTGAAACTGTTCTTAACCTGAAGCACCACTTTAGCTAATGGGGCCTCCTGCTACTGCCACACCGCCGGAGCACAATTTCTGTTCTCATCCTGAAGCAAAGTTCTTAACCTGAGGTACTATTTCTGGGTTAGCGGAGTCTGTAACCTGAAGCGTATCTAACCTGAAGCGTATGTAACCCAAGGTACCACTGTACCTCTGGTCTATTTTGGGGGGAATCCTGTGACGCGTTTAAGTTTTTACTCTGCTAACTATACATTGGAGTTATGCTCTGGATCAATATTGAGTAGAATTCCATGAGAAACAGTAAATATAAGGAACTTTTGACAGAACGTTAAAATGGACAATAGCCATTTGTCACAGAGGGCAATTTCAAGTGAGCCTCCAAACTGTCAGTATTTTGCATAAGAGATACAGGGGCACCCAGGGAAATTTAGGTTTGTACAATTCAAGTCCTCTGTCACTTTGGGGAAACACATCCACATTGCTCAATAAAGCCGAGGTATAATCTAATATCCACTTAAGATTTGTTATGGCAAATCAGGATGAGTGCTCAATAAACAGGCCCCCAGTTGCCACATAAGGTTACCAAATTTTTTTCAATGAATCTGGGTACACTTTTCAACTTTAATGGATTTTGTATGGGGAGTGATTTGTAAATATGGGGACTTGGGACTGTCCCCGGGAAACGGGGACGTCTGGTAACCTTACACTATTATAATGGTGGAGAGTGTGTGCTTTCTGGGAGGGGGGGAGCCCTATTTTGAGGTTTGCCTCCTTGTTTTTGACAAACTGGCAGTGCTCCGCTTCCAATACTCACTGCTCCACAGTTCAGGTCACACAAACACTCTGTTTGAATCTCTGTATGTGTTTGACAGGAATTGTGTGCAATGACCGTTGCTATGGGAAAGTCTCTCCTCCTTCCGGAGAGGAGGGATTGTGAGCGGGAGCCAATTCCTGCGTCACACAGGGGGTGTTCTGCCCCCTGTCCTGACATCATCGCTGGCACGCCTCGCCTCCCGGTTGGGCACCCAATTGGGAGACACTGCGGGGGCATGGTTTAGCCGCTCAAATGCGGCCGCGCCAGCTCTCCCCACCAATGCTTAGCTGTTTTTCCCATGGGTCACCCACCCACCACTCCCTTAGTGCATAGCTTCTCACTTGACCTTGCTATGGACCCATGGTTGGTCACCCTGGTTGCCCAGAGGGCCTGGTAGGAGTTTTTTTTTTTCCAATTGGCAAATTGGCACCGGTCTCTTGGTTTTTTTCGCCTACCTCGTAGCAATCGTCACAACTTTCTTGGTATTCAGCGGTTAGGCATTGGAATGTGTTGTTGGTGTGTGGAAGGGCAAGGTGTGGCCATCGCGTACCCTTTCATTTAAGGGTATTCCGTTAAAGGAATCCGGTGGTTTTAGATCCTGGAGAACTTATAGTTGTATTTGCATCAACAGACTCCCCCTACTGGTGGTTAACCCCTCGTCAGACTCACCCCTCTTCGAGTGGGTGGAGTCAAATTGCAGTTGTCCGATTCCTAAGCCAATACCTTCTCACTTGCTGTAATCAATAAAGTTGTGGCCTTTTCTAGCCCATTAACCTAATATCCTGTGTCCACGTGTCTTTATTATTCCCAAGCGGGGGACGGATCCTCGAATCACAAGTAGGGTGTTAACAGCAAGTCAATAACAAAGAGGCAAACCTCACAATGTGCAGAAGGAAATAGTAAGTCTTGTTTTTTCCCCAAAAGACAAAAGAATGAACTCCTGAGTCAGACTATTAAAACTCCAACTACATTGGACATAGTCACTGCAGCAGGAGTGCCTCTACAAAGCAATTTTCTCATTTTCTTTAACACCTTTTGAGGTCCACCCCCTTGTGGTTGTTTTTGTGGTTTGTAAAGCTGTCTGCCCCCCTTTCTCCCCATATTGCAAGCATTTCCCCTTTCCTCATCTGTGAAATGTCGGAGGCTGTGAATTAGCAACCAACAGCATTAGCATCGCTCCCTTTCATTGTGGATCTAAAAGTTTTGCTTCATTGCAAATATCTGCAATAATATTATTTCAAAACAAATCCTTAAAAAGTATTTCATTATCATTTTTTTTCATTTCTATTTATTAAAAGCATAACAAGAAATATAAACAAGAAATCACATCATATGCTAGCTGATACAATAAAGCAACAAATTACAGTTCAAGCATTGTGTGTTGCATGAGAAGATGTTAAGTTTCAAAGGACGAAAATACTGTTTGGGCTGTTGCTGTTTGCAAAATGCTGTTTGCTTATCTCCTGACTTGAAACTTCTGCTTTGATTGCTATTTGTTCTGTTGTTTTAATGGGCTTTTTATTATGGATGCTTGATGTTGTCGCTTTATTGCTTTTTAGGCAGCTCTCAGGTATTTCCTGACACCTAAAGTTTGGAGTTCATGGTATCTTTGCAGTTGTTATTGTTTTATGCCAAGTTTTCATGCTTTGTTTTATGCTGTGCTATATTTTATTGTATAGTGTTATTTTTTTAATGCTAAGCAATCTAGATTTTTTAAAATAAAAATAAAACAATACTATCTGAACCATCTTCTCACTTTCCAAGTTAAGTGGCCCAGGTTCAAGGGAGATGCTCAGCTTTCTACCTTTGGGAGGGGATGGTGATAAGATGAATTTAGGACTTTGATGTGCATTGCCAGGTGAAGCACACACATTACAGAGCCAAATCCCTTTCTGATCAAGGTGCCGCTCAGTCAGAAAGAGAGAGGTGGATTAAGAAAATGAGAAATCCAGTGCAAAGCATCCCAAAGGATATTTTCACTCTGCAGTATCAAATAGTGTCCAACAAAGTCAGTCAAGGAAGATGTGAATGGATGAACAGAACTACTCCTACATTTCAACAAAGGCCTAAATTAGGACTCACCTATCTTATAATTCTCTCTCAATTGAGCAAAGGTCCGCCCATTCTCTCTCTTTTCCCAGAAGTCTGTTTGGCTTATTTATACTTATTAACCAACAACAAAAACCTGCATACATGTCGTACATTTGAAGCACACACACACACACACACCACACATGAAAGAAAAAATATTGGGAAATGTAGTTTGGGGAGGGTGCTGGATGAATGTGCTTTAAGCATATGGCATGCAGTTAAAGTCAATATTTACAGCAAGCTGTAAATTTATATACAATTATTATTATTATTTTGTATATTTTTAAAAGCTTTTCTGTTTTACATTTTAGAATGTTTTTTTAAACAATCTTAAAATATCAGTGACTTCCCTTCTTCTCTTTCCATGGTTCATTTTGCATATCATAAATCCTTGCATATTTTACAAAAACTAAACCATTCAGTATTCCATTATTACATCCATCAAAACGTATTTACACTGTTGAATTTATCTCAATGCTGCCATATTCAAGTGTACACAATTTTCACCTATATATTCCATAAACATTTTCCAATCTTCTTTAAACATATGTTCCTCTTGTTCTCTTATTCTATATGTTAAGTCTGAAAGCTGTGCATATTCCATCAGTTTAAGTTGCCATTCTTCTTTAGTTGAGACCTCACCCGTTTTTCATTTTTGAGCTAACATACATAAATAGACTTTTTTTTGACACCTGGGAATTTCCATCTGAATTATCCACAACGAAAAGGACTCTGGGATGGTTTTTTTTTTTGGGGGGGGGAGTACTTTTAAACTTTTTTTTCCAATTCATTATAAATTATTTCCCAATACTCTTTTGCCCTGTTACAAGTCCACCACATATGATAGAACATACCCTCAGCTGAGGGTAAATTTATACACAATTAAGGCAGCCTCATATTATGTTTCACAGCAACATCTTCCTGCTGGCATTCATGGTGGAGCAAGATTTCTGACACATTGGCTCCTTTGCACAGGAGCACTTGTCCTAGTTATCTGGCAACCCCCAGTCCACAGCTCAAAGCATTGCCAGTATGGCCAGGTACTTAAATCCAACTCTGACAGATTTACAGTGTGGTGAAGTTACAAAGTGCTGCCTTTGATGGTTCTGCTGGAAATCCAGGGTCTGCATCCAGAAGCCAGTTCACGGAAGTAGCAGTTCCGAGTCCTGACAGCACCTGCAGCATTTTTTCACATTGCACCACAACACATCACATCAGGACTATGTTCATGCAAAAAGCATGTCTGCTCCAAATGGTCTCTCCTTTTGTTAGATTGTTGCTGGTGTCCGTCAGACGATATTTTCTTATATTACTTCTTCTTGTTTTTTCTGCATTAGCAAGGAACAATTCTGCTGAACCAAACTGTGCTTAAGGGGATGACAACCAAAACAGATTCTCCCTGGCAGATTCTCCCTTCTGTTCTCGACTGCAAGATAAATCCCTGCTATCGTCTCTTTAACCCACTCACCTTCAATAAAAACAGTAGATGGCTCGTCGCTGGGTCCCCTGTGAACAAAGCCTTCATCATACGGTCCATGGGCTCTGTTGATGATTTGTAGAGAACCTAAAAGGAAAGGGAGCTTTGTGGTGGCTGATTTAAACGGCCTGCCAAAAGAGCAGAATTACCATAGGCTACAGAAACCACATAGCTCAGATGGTCCAAGTCAAAACCTCCTGCTGGAAACAGTTCAGTGGATGCAGCAGAAGAACATTTGCTGCAGCTAAAAAGCACTTGCCTATCCCTGCCTTCACAGGGGTATATACTGCAGCTCTGGGGATGGAACATGCAGTTGCAATTTCATATAAATAAGGGATCTGGCACTGCAGACTACAAACATTGTATTTGCTCCAGCATTGATAAGGTTGCCCTGAATTTACCTGACTGTGATGATCTGTGCCTGTTTCCATACTTGAAACCCCAGCCTTGAGATATAACATAGAAGTTTCTGGTTAAATGGAGGCTTAGGGTGGGGAAGAAATTAAATTCACTTTGCATTTTAAAGGCAAATCTATCAAATCCACATTTTCTGAAGCAATGTGAGAACCAAAACACAAAATTTCTAAATAAAAAAATTCCTTCCAGTAGCACCTTAAAGACCAACTAAGCTAGTTAGTTAGTTACTAACTTAGTAGGTCTTTAAGGTGCTACTGGAAGGATTTTTTTTATTTTGACTATGGCAAACCAACACAGCTACCTATCTGTAACAAAATTTCTACTGATTTGAATTTTGCGATGCAATTCTCTAAATGAACAATGTTTACAAAAATACATATAGAAGGTAGAAGTGTACATAAAAAATGAATATGTTTGTGAATGTGACATACAAATAGCAATATTTTAGAGGGAAATGCTTGCAACAATGTGTAATTAGGCAAAAATGCAACATTGTCTTAAGAGACAAATGGAATGGGCCTCTGAGGGGTTAAGTTGAACTGCTGGAGAATCACACCACCTGCTGTGGCTGCAGAGACTGGTATCTCATAACTGCTACCTCCCACATTTTTTGTTGTTGTTTACCTTTGATTTTTAGCTGCATTAGCAACATCTAACTGACCTCACCAGGACACAAGCCTTAGCAGTGTGTATGGAGGTCCTGAGCTGACCCAACAACAAGACCTCTCTCTCTCAACCTCACTGATGTGGTCCAAATGAAAGCAGAGCAATACATCTGGCAGCAGCTGGGTTGCTGGAGTTGTCAGAAGTATAATCTAAATCTGGATGGCCATGGTGGGAAATAGGATGATGGACCAGATAGAGATTTGAATTCTTCTTCTTCTGTTATCATTGGTATAGGACCATATTCCCCAATGAAAAGCATAGATTTTGTTCTCAGCATATCTGAATCATTACTACACATGTATATTATCACAACTACAGTTGGCTTAATTGCACAACATCTTGTATATCCAGCTGCTGCTTTCCCCCCTTTATAAATCTGAAAAGAATATTCTCAATTTTTTTCTCTCTCTCTCTCATTGAGACAGATATTTGTGATAGCAGGTATGAGTTTTCTGTATCGGAAGCAGCAAATTCACAAATATTCTCATGGCATTCCTAATAATGTGTTATTACAATTCCCAAGGTAAGATGCAGCAATCCTGATGGCTGGTACAAACCTGGATGAACATGGTAATCTATTCCATGCAGGAGGATGGTAGTCAAAGATCTCAGGATCCTGTATTTCCCGCAACCAGCTGAGCCAGGGGGCGAGGACTGAATTTTGAAGCATGATGTAGTTTTGCTGTCAGATAAAAGGACAAGCCAAGCCAAGCCATCTCTCATATGTGTATTGTAGACTTGCGGTTCTGTTTATATCAAAATTATCTAATGTACCAAGCAGTGCTTTTTCCCCCTAAGAAAATGTTTAGGGATACTCTCATTTTCCTACTTATATTGAAATACTACCCCTCAATGAGGCCAAACTTAGATTCACAAAATGTTTAGAGGTATGCGTACCCCTGCGTACCCCAAGAAAAAAATGTACTGGCACCAGGCATCTGTTGAAAATCTAGAATGAGCCAATTACAGATCTGCTGTTAATTAAAAATAAGCACATAAAGTTCAAATGCTAAAAGGAAAAGAAAAGACCATCCTAGTGTTTATAATTCAACGTATACAGGGAAATAACCTGTTAGTTGTTTGATAAATGCAGGAAAAGTAAAATGCAATTATGAGGTGCTGAATGAATAAATATATATTAAATGAATAAATTTGCTTTGGATGGCTTATGCCAAGGCACTGTGGAAGATGGAATCTTCATAAATGAATGTATGAAAAAGAAATAAATCTGACAGCAGAATGAATTTGCTCCTAACCCACGATGTGGAATAATAAGAATGAAAAGTCCACTATGAACAAGGAGAAAAAACATTTTGGGTGCCCATTACCTTCTTGTCTCTCCATTGTCTTCTTTGCACTTTTGTTATGCTTGATGGAACACAAGGTGCTACTTTTACTTGGTTGGTGTATTTGTCTTAGACGGATTTAGAGAAACACGACCTGTTTGGTCTCACTGAGTGCAGAGCCTCAGGGGTGCACCAAATTTTGGCGTCACACAGGATGCCACTAAAACCTGAGACTTCAAGATCTGCCACTGGTTATCCGAACTTTTTTTTACCTGGAGATATCAGGATACCTTGGCCCTTTTCCATCTGCCCTATGCTACCGAGTTATGGGCCTTAGGAATGGACACAACCAATAGAAGGCATGTACGCTTGTGCTCATGGCATTTGCTGATTGGCCAGAAAAGGACAAGAAAGGATATTTAAGACAGACTCACTCAGTAGTAACACGATGTCAGACTCCATAGTTTCATCAAGCCACATCTTTCCACCACTTCCTCCTCCCTAGTTTCTGCCTTTGTTCCTGTCAATCTGTTGGTACACATCACACAAATGGTAAGCATCACACAAATAAAAAAGAGAATAAAAACATAACAATAAAACCACACTGCAAGAAAAGGATACACCAGAAACAACAAACATGAAAACCCAGACACAAAACAGTACAATAAAAGAGTATATTCAGCTATCAAATGCATGCATTAAAACTGCCCACTATTTCACAGGGACTTATATCAGCCTGGGAGAACAGAAAAATCTTAGCCTAGTAGAAAAAAAAAGGCAGCAGTGTGGATGCCAGACCAGCTTCCCTGGGGAATGCATCCCAAAGCCATAGGGCCACCACTGAAAAGGCCCTCTCTCATGGTCACCCTCTGAGCTTCAGATTGGAGGGGTGACATGAAACTCTGTAGACTAGGAGTCACCAATGTTTTCGAACCCACGATAGGGATTTTGAGAGTGTGTTGGGGACCATGCTTTCTGGTTCCTTCCCTGCACCCTCTTCTCCAAGTCACCCTCTGTCCCCACATATACTTTGTTTTTCCATAGATTGGATGGGCACCACCAGCAAAAAAAGCCCTCTATCTCTTGAGGCTACACTCTCTTGCCTTTCTAAGCACCAAGCCAAGGCCTGATAGCCGGCTGCACAAGAATCCAAACAACAGTAGACCAAGGCCTTTGAGCCTTGTAAGAGCCTTATGATTGCTTTTCCCTTCAAAGAGAAGTTCTGAAGGATGAGGGGAATCTTTAAAACGGTTTGTAAGATGACCAGGAGTTTTAAAGGAGTTTTAACAAATCATGTATGTGTAAATCTCACATTCTAGCCTATAACGACCCTGAAAATTTGACTGGACACTGGGCAAACACAACCCTTTGAGTGATGCTAAAGTAGTTAATTTGATCTCAGCCTATATTTCCCCCTCTTCTTTGGCAACTTCATTTAAAGGGACTTCCGGGGTGGCACCACCGGCAATGGCAGACTCCCTCTGAACTGGAGGGACTAGCTCCGCATGAAACGGGTCTTTTCTGCTGCGGCGTAGTGGGGACCCTTCTGGAAATCACAGGCGGATGAAGCCTGTGACCGTGGGACTCGGCGGGCACCCTTAGCGCCCCCCAACCCACAAAGTGAAGAGGGGGAAGTGGCGCGGTGCTGTGAGTTAATTGCTTTTTCTGTGGAGCGAAGCCGCTTAGCCGTTGCCGGAGAGCGCTGCCTTTTTCCTGGGACAATTTGGCATCTAAAATAACCAACCGTGAGTACTGGAACATTAAATATTTGGACTTCAAATAAGAACTGGCGAAATAAAAAGGAATTTGGACTTTAAAATTAACCCTAATTTGGTACTGAAACGGGAAGGTTTAAACAGGAAGTCACCCTTCCGTTTCTTTGTAGTCAGAACAAAGCAAAGACAACACAAACTAGAGCCTTAAAAATCACTTTTAAAGGATCGACTTTCATCATTTAAAATCGCTGAACCCCCCCTTCGGTAGCAGGAGAAGAAGGGGGACTTTTTCCTGAGCCGTTTAAACCTGCAGAAGTGAAGCTAAAGCAAAGTAATTTTCCACCGTCCTGACCCTGGAGCGGGGTGTCAGATTTGATGTTTGAAGCTCATTGACCAGAAATAAATGCTTTGACAGATAGTTAAAAGAAGAGAAACATTGTGACTCCATTGTTTCCTTTCGTCTTTTAAAAGAACAAATATGGACAAAATATCTTTAAAAAGAAACTTTGTTGCTATTGTTTTCAAGGAAAAGAACAACCAGAAGTTTTTCCCCCTAGAGGGGAACTGTGAAATTGTAACTAAATCCTGGGAACTTGCAGCTGTTACTGATTACAACTGTGGGAAATGATTTGTGACCTTGTAGGACAATGCCTTCAGAAGCACTGTTGGGTGCTTTCTGTAAAATAAATGCCCTATTGGATCAGTTAAGTCAGAAGACGGATTTTGTGACTAATGCGGCCAGAACCTTTGAACAGGTAGTGGGAAACTATATGGAGCCCACCCAGGAACTAAAACAGGAGTGTGCCATGACAGAACTGAAAGAAGAGGACCTTGCTGAATCTTGGGCACCAGGGATGGAGGGACTTTTGGCCCAGCAGGAAAATGAGCCTTTGGATTTGACAAATGAACTTGGATAAAACCTTGGGTTGATTTGTGTTCACCATCCACAATCATCTTTTGAAGGTTGACATTTAGGAATGCAAAATGGGATGGTGTGAGATTGCATTATACAAAACTTATACCAGAATCGTGTCAAAAATCATAGCTTGTTTGAAATATTCATATCCTCCCACCACTCAAAAGAAAAGGGAGAAAAAAACCAACCCCATTCAGGAATCTTCCATTCATATTTCTGAACTCTGGGGGTGCGGAAGACCCTGTTCTGTTTGTCCTGACTGGTTTCTAGGTATGATATGATCATTGTTGTTATAACCAATCACAATTATTTCCTAATGGTGTTCTGTCTGTCACATTGAGCCACAAGGTCTGTCTCATTGCTTTAATTTGCTTAGTGAATAGGCCTTAAAGTGGTGGTTCTGAACCTGGTAAATTAGGACTGAGTCTCACAACCTTGCCATAGGCTTTCCCCTTTTCCCATCGTGATTTTTCAGCCCTTTTCCTCTTAATCATCACAGATGGGGGGGGGGAGGGATGATGGAAACTTCACTTACTTTTGCTTGTGATAGCGCTACAAATTCTGAACCGGTTCACCAACTGACAGTTGTGTCAGCTGGTGACTTCTATTTGCAAATATGCCATCACAGATCTGGTAGAACTTTTGCCTCGCCTCACCTCACCTCAAATACGATTCTTCTAATTGGAGTCTGTTCATGCAGTCATCGGTGAGCAATCATGTTAAACCATCAAACAATGCACATACACTTATGAAGTCAGGTAGCATCCAACTATTTCAAGGGTTTGTTAGGTCAGTCCTGGGGTGGAATATTCAGATGACTACTATCTATGGCTATTTTACATCTGTAGATGCACATTCAAAAAATGCTTTAAGGAATAGAATCCCTACCCCCTCTTACAAATTTGGTTTATTTATTATGAACACTTAAAATCAGCTTTCCTCTGGCTTTATACACTAATACAATAAACTAGTAAAAAGGTAAAGGTACCCCTGCCCGTACGGGCCAGTCGTGTCCAACTCTAGGGTTGTGCGCCCATCTCACTTAAGAGGCCAGCGCTGTCCGGAGACACTTCCGGGTCATGTGGCCAGCGTGACGAAGCTGCTCCAGCGCAGCACACGGAAACACCGTTTACCTTCCCGCTATAAAGCGGTACCTATTTATCTACTTGCACTTAGGGGTGCTTTCAAACTGCTAGGTGGGCAGGTTCTAGGACTGAAAGACGGGAGCTCACCCCACCGCGGGGATTCGAACCGCCGACCATGCGATTGGCAAGCCCTAGGCGCTGAGGTTTTACCCACAGCGCCACCCACGTCCCATACAATAAACTAGTGCAGCACAAAAATCTGTCCCAGTTTTTTTTTACTTTTATGTTTTGCCTCATTCTTTTTTTTAAAAAAAAAATAATTATTAAATTTTTCAAAAAATAGAAATTAAGCAAAGAAAAACAAAGAACAATACATAACACTGTAAACACACTTATATACATATTTTCCAAAATGAAAACTAATACAAATAAAAAAGGAAAGGAAAACTAAAAGAAAAAAGACAAAAGAAAAAAAAATACTTTTCATAACCTGGAATATTACCAAATCCTTGCTTCAAATACTGGAATATATATATATATATATATATATATATATATATATATATATGCTTTCGTAGATTTTCACGGGTACAGGAATGCAGGTTTTGGTGTCTTCGGGTGTCTTCCCGTGTAAGAGTTGGGGTGTCTAGGCGACGTTTCGACAATGGACAAAGATACAAACAGATAGAAGGAGCACCTATGGGATCTCCCCTCTCACCGGTCATCGCAAATTTGTACATGGAACACTTTGAAACCAATGCTTTAGACAAGTCAGAACACAAACCCAAACTTTGGCTCAGATATGTTGACGACACCTTTGTAATTTGGCCACACGGGAAAGAAAAACTAGATAGCTTCCTCACACATCTCAACAGCCTACACCCCAAAATACAATTCACTATGGAAATAGAAGCCAACAACCAACTTCCCTTCCTTGACGTCCTAATCTACAAAAAACCTGATGGCTCCCTAGGACACACTATCTACCGGAAAAAAACACACACCAACCGCTACTTACATGCACAATCACACCACCACCCTGCACAAATAAACTCCGTAGCCAAGACTCTCATCTCCAGAACCAAACGCCTGGCTGACAAAGACCACTTGACAACTGAGTTACAGAATCTCTCAAATGTGTTAATCGCCAATGGATACCAGCAAAACAGGGTTACGAAGCTAATCCAAAAAGAAACACCCCCCAAAAACCAAGACACAGAAGAAAACAATGGCATGGCCCTCCTTCCTTATATCAAGGGCACTACAGATAAAATTAGCAAAATCCTCCATAAACACAATATCAAAACAGCCTTTTGCACCAACCAAAAAATAGCCAATATCCTCAGAAACCCCAAAGATAAAATCCAGTTGGAAAACCAAGGGGTCTATGAAATACCCTGCAAAGTCTGCCCAGCCACGTACATTGGACAAACAAACAGACGAATAAATGCACGTATCGCAGAACACAAGAATGCCGTCAAAAAAGAAGAAAAAACTTCCTCTCTTTTCCAACACATGAAAGAAACAGGACACGAAATTAATTTTGCAGATTCCAAATTGCTCTTTAACATGGAACATCACCACAAGAGAATAATCATGGAAGCCATCGAGATAGAGAAACACCCTCACAACATGAACAAGCGTGACGACACGTCCCGCCTGCCAGACATCTGGAAATTAGCCCTCCCCACAAAAACCGACACCAGAACCAGAGGCACACAGAACCCCATCACCAATCAACCGCACCAGACCCAAACCCAGACCCTCTCCACAGATAAATTACAGACACCATCCAGTAGCCAAACCATAGTGGCACCTCCGGATGCTGCACCCCCCTGCAATCCCTACACAGATCTGGCTGGCACAGGGCACAAAACCACAGCTCGCCCCTATACACGAAGCCAAGCCAGAGCACAACTAAGTGCAGTACAGCCATCTTCTCAGAAAAACTCTTCACAAGCTCAAGAGGTCAAGACACGAAAGCTTTAGCAACTAATCCACACTTAATGACCCACCTAAGTGGTACTCAGAATATCACTCAAGAAATCACTCAAGATATCCCTCAAGTAATTAAGGAACAAAAGAAGAAAAGGCACACTAACCTGGGAACTTCCTCTCTGCCCAGAACGTTGGAGGCTATACACCACACCCCCTCAACAGTATTTATAGGAACTCAAACACTGAGATCCTGCTCTGTTCCAGTAACAAGAAGCCGAAAGCACCAGCCTGAAGATGACGAGTGAGACCTCGTCGAAACGTCGCCTAGACACCCCAACTCTTACACGGGAAGACACCCGAAGACACCAAAACCTGCATATATATATATATATATATATATATATATATATATATATATAATTATTATAAAAGACTTCCACCGCATTCACCACACGTCTCTTAGTTGTTTTGGCCTCATTCTTATGGCACTTTGGAATTTACTGTATTTTTCCATGTATAAGACGATGTTTTTTGCTAAAAAAGAATTAGGCAAAATTGGGTGTCATCTTATACACGGATAGTGAATGTGGAGGGGGGACGTGCGATTAATTGCAGCAGCAAGCAGGAGATTGGCAGCGGCGATTGGGCGGGTGATTGGTGGCTGCGCCAAGGCTTGCTGGTGATTGGCTGTGGTTGCAGCAATTGGGCAGGCGATTGGCAGTTGTGGCAAGGGGGGCAGGCGATTGGCGGCTGCAGCAAGTGGGCAGCTGGGCAGGTGGTGGAGGCGAGCAAGCAGACAATTGGCAGCTGCGGTGAGGTTTACGATCGGCGGTGGCTATGGCAAGCAATTGGCAGTGGCGGGCAGACGGTTGAGCGATTGGCAGAAGTGACCTTCCCCACCCCCAGCCCCAAAAGCTAAACAACTTAATTTCTTAATTTTAGGTGGAAAAAATAGGGGTTGTCTTATACATGGGGGCGTCTTATACACTGAAAAATACAGTATTTAGGATTTTGGTGGGTGTGGCATTTTGCAAACATCTTATCATTGGAAGGTGGTTGAGAGGTGGTCCGTGCTTTCCTTTTCATTAAAAATGTATCCAGGCCTCTGAAGCCTTCTGATCTGCCTGTTTAAAACAACAACAACATGGAAGCAAATACCTCACAATGCTGTTCAGGGCCAGGCAGCCCATGTGGCAGACTGAAGCAGTTGCCTTGGGCGGCAGACTCCCATGATGCAGCACTCCCCTCAGGTGCCACCATATAACCCCTGTAAGCAAGGCTTTGGGGGCAGAGGGCAGCGTCTTCTCATTTTGCTTCTGGTGGCGAAACAAGACAGGCCATGCCTAATGCCAGCTCCTGAGCACTAGATGACTTTGAGCACTTGGGATGGATTCAGAACTTAGACCACCAGAAGCAAAATTAGAGTGAGAGTATACTCACACAAAAATAAATGTCTTGGGCCTCCTATTTCCCCTAATGGGCAGGCTCAAAGTCTCTGAGCATACGGGACTTTTCCAAATGCTCCTTCCAAAACCGGCAAGGGCAAGGCCGAGCTTCTGGCTAGACCGCCGGAACTCAGTTCTGGCGCCTCTTGGGTGGGCGCCATTGCCATTCTAAGAGAACAAGGGAGGCATTTATGGTGAGAAGAGTTTGGATTTGGATTTGATATCCCGCTTTATCACTACCCTAAGGAGTCTCAAAGTGGCTAACATTCTCCTTTCCCTTCCTCCCCCACAACAAACACTCTGTGAGGTGAGTGGGGCTGAGAGACTTCAGAGAAGTGTGACTAGCCCAAGGTCACCCAGCAGCTGCATGTGGAGGAGCGGGGAATCAAACCCGGTTCACTAGATTTCGAGTCCACCGCTCTGAACCACTACACCACTTTTCCTACAAAAATAGCACTGGTCTACCCCATTCCTTTTGAGTCTGCTTCCTCTTCCTTTTCAAAGATTCTTGTTTTTGTTGCTGTTAGCCATTTTCCCTAGGACTAGCCATGGCCTATTACACTGAAGTGGAGTCCTGCTACCTATCACCCCTGAGTGTGTGTTTAAGCTTTAAAAGGTTATTGGATATAACAATAAAAGCTTCTTTTCTTAATTACAATGTTGTATTTAATGTCTTTAGAAACAAATTTAACATGCCTGTATAACTCTTCCTACATCTATACTCATTCATTAGATCTGCATAGCAAGGGGTTGTGTTAATTGTTTTCCCTAATTATTCCAGTTTTATATTTCTTTTCAATTAAAAACCAACAAAAGCCACCTTACAATGTCCCGTGTCAACCTAATAACATTTCCTCTGCACATTTTTTTAATAACAAGACAGAACTGTAATAAAGATCATGGTATTAGGATTAGTATTTGTGACTATTGCAATTTACAATGATGGCAGCAATTTAAATGTAATTGACTTCTGTAATTGCATAGAATAATTTATGGCTGAGGTAATTGTTAAGAGAGCATGATGTATCAAGGCTTTGAGTTCATCCAATATTTATCCGCATGGATCAGATTGTTGTGGAACTCTTCATGGGGGCAAGTTAGGGGAAATAATTTAATTGTTTTAGAAGATGAAATGTATTTGTCTTGCCACCAGAAAATGGCTTCCTACCGATTTCATGAACATACACACTTTGTTTCTTCCCCCCTAATGGTTGTGAGTACTGAATCATCTCTAATGTTTGGCTGCCTTTTGAGAAAAGGGAAAGAGAACATTATGGTGTGAGTTGGTTTAGACAATAGGCTTGAGGTAGAGTGGGGAAAATACAAGGTTATGTGGGGCATAATGTTCCCATGGTGGAATCAGTGCGGCTTGATGAAAGAAGCCTCCAGAGACCCCCTTCTGAGGTTGATGGCTTTTTGTAAGCTAATGCCCAGCTTTATAGATTTCAGTTGGGGACTCTGGTAGAGACACAAAAGGTACAATTCTAACCCCTGGCTGGCAGCAATGGGTTTTATGGCACAGTCAGTTCAATATCTACATCCTTGGTACCCACACAAAGCAGGGCAGAAGGTGGGAGCAGCACGGGGTGTGTGTGTCACTTTGTTACAACAGATCCTAAGTGGGTGTAACATAAAAGCCTGAAATGAGTCTGTTGCCCAGCTCCAAACACTTCCAAAACACTACATTCAGGGTTAGCTACTTCCAGTGGGAATGCAATGAATCATAGAATCATAGAGTTGGAAGAGACCACAAGGGCCATCGAGTCCAACCCCCTGCCAAGCAGGAAACACCATCAGAGCACTCCTGACATATGGTTGTCAAGCCTCTGCTTAAAGACCTACAAAGTAGGAGACTCCACCACACTCCTTGGCAGCAAATTCCACTGTCAAACAGCTCTTACTGTCAGGAAGTTCTTCCTAATGTTTAGGTGGAATCTTCTTTCTTGTAGTTTGGGTCCATTGCTCCATGTCCGCTTCTCTGGAGCAGCAGAAAACAACTTTTCTCCCTCCTCTATGTGACATCCTTTTATATATTTGAACATGGCTATCATATCACCCCTTAACCTCCTCTTCTCCAGGCTAAACATGCCCAGCTCCCTTAGCCGTTCCTCATAAGGCATCATTTCCAGGCCTTTGACCATTTTGGTTGCCCTCCTCTGGACACATCCCAGTTTGTCAATGTCCTTCTTGAACTGTGGTGCCCAGAACTGGACACAGTACTCCAGGTGAGGTCTGACCAGAGCAGAATACAGTGGCACTATTACTTCCCTTGATCTAGATGTTATTACTCCTATTGATGCAGCCCAGAATTGCATTGGCTTTTTTAGCTGCCACGTCACACTGTTGGCTCATGTCAAGTTTGTGGTCAATGGAGGAGGGATCCAAAGGTTTCGGATGCAGTACACCACAATTCATATTTGCACACAGAAATGCTAAAAGTTGTACCTTGGAAGTCAAAAGGAATCCATTCCGGAAGTCCGTTCGACTTCCAAAACATTCAGAAATCAAAGCATGGTCTCTGATTGGCTGAAGGAAGCTCCTGCAGCCAATCGGAAGCTGTGGAAGCCCCGACGGATGTTCGGCTTCCAAAAATAGTTCACAAAGCAGAACAGTCATATACGGGTTTGCAGCATTCGGGAGTCAAAATGTTCGAGAACTAAATTGTTTGAAAACCAAGGTATGACTGTCCTACACGGGGGAGACTAGAGTGTGAGAATACAAAAATATGCATGAACGTAATGGAAACTCTTGTACACATTCCAATCATACCTCTGACAAGTCCAGTAAAACAAAAACTTCATTAGGACCAACTGTGTTTCACAGTATGGGAGCTTCTGAGTTACACACAACTCTTCCTCAGGCTGGTCTCTTAAAAATAGAGACAAGCAAGAAAGTAATAATGGTAAAGGGACCCCTGACCATTAGGTCCTGTTGCAGACGACTCTGGGGTTCTAGCACTCATCTCGCTTTTCTAGCCGAGGGAGCCGGCATACAGCTTCTGGGTCATGTGGCCAGCATGACTAAGCCGCTTCTGGCAAACCAGAGCAGTGCACAGAAACATCGTTTACTTTCCCACTGGAGCGGTACCTATTTATCTACTTGCACTTTGACGTGCTTTCGAACTGCTAGGTTGGCAGGAGCAGGGACCGAGCAACGGGAGCTCATCCCATCTCGGGGATTTGAACCGCCGACCTTCTGATCGGCAAGTCCTAGGCTCTGTGGTTTAGACCACAGCGCCACCCACGTCCCTAAGAAATTAATACATAATGTCAAAAGCTGTTGCATTTTCCAAAGTAGTTTTTAAAGGTAATTATTGAATATTAATTAGATAATTTGATAATATTTCTCTGAGGGGAGAATAGGTATAACTTACATGTATGTTTCAGTGTGTCTGTTTGAACTTGGTTCCTGTAGTCTAATTAGGATCAGATACTACCTTCACAGTTATGATTAAAATGAATAATCTAAAATACCATTAGGTCTTATACTTTCCATCTCACTAGGTTCTTCATATAAACTAATTAGCTCAAAGGTCATTGTTCTCATTTTTCCAATACCAACAGATCGTTAAAGCAGTGCAATGCTGATTATGTTGATAGATATTGTAGAGGCGCAATAGAGATAGAATTTTCAGTCTCATGGAAGGGCGAAAACAATTATCATAAATTCTGCAAAGAGATAATCTAATTACAACATTTTTCAATTCAAATGGCTATTGTCCAAGGAAAGGGAAAGTTTCAGAACCTACTTAAGCAAGAGGAACAGATTCAGCTGCATGTCCATGAATCACGTATCAATTGTTCCTTCAGCCAATCCATGAAGATGACTAAGGAGCTCAGGGAAGACAGGAAAGGGTTTCTTTTGTGGAGAATGAATTGTTGTCTGAAACAACTGAATAATTGCCTAAGGAAGTCATGATGCCAGGTGGCCTCAAATTCATGTTTGGCCCTTGACTAAACAAGAGATTTTGAAGTCTTGAAATTTACTGCCATGTCTTCATTGTTTTATGAAGGTGCTGCTCAGCTACAGTTTCCAAGAAGAAGAAGAAGAGTTTGGATTTGATACCCCGCCTTTCACTCCCCTTCAGGAGTCTCAAAGCGGCTAACATTCTTCTTTCCCTTTCTCTCCCACAACAAACACTCTGTGAGGTGAGTGGGGCTGAGAGACTTCAAAGAAGTGTGACTGGCCCAAGGTCACCCAGCAGCTGCAAGTGGAGGAGTGGAGACGCGAACCCGGTTCCCCAGATTACGAGACTACCACTCTTAACCACTACACCACACTGGCTCCAAGATCCGTGCAAGTTTAGATATGGCAATGAGACTGTGCTATTGTCACCACAATCTTTCCTGTACATTTCCTATGTGGTTCTTTAGTGTTCAATTTCATCTTCTCCAATCCAGTGGGTATTTAAGGCAGAGAGAATACTCTCCAACATTTCTCTGCTGAAAATAGGGGTTTCCTATTCAACAACAACAACAACAACAACAACAACAACAATAATATCCCATCCATCTGACTGGGTTGCGCCAGCTACTCTGAGCAGCTTACAACATATATAAAAAAATTGAACATTACAACCTTCCCTATACAGGGATGCCTTCAGGTGTCTTCTAAAGGTTGTATTGTTACTTATCTCCTTGGCCTGGGAGTCACATAACTCCATACCTTCCAACATTTCTCTGATGAAAATAGGGACATCTCACTATAGCCTCCAGCATTTCTCCAATGAAAACAGGAACATTTTAAGGAAAAATAGGACATTGTTTGATCAAATATGAAACCAGAACAGCTTCTGTAAATCTGAGGCTGTCCTTGGAAAATAGGGACGCTTGGTGGGTCTGAGAGAGGTTGAGATAGCATGAATTCAGTGTTTCTGGATATCAGGGGTGCTAATTTCCGTCCTCTTTTTCATTGGATCTTTACCCTGCACTCTTGTTCAATCTCCTTTATGCATTTCAATGGGAGTTTTGTTTTCGTTTCATTTTTGCAATGAAAATTGCAAGTATCCTGCCCCTATTTCACACTGGGACCACAGCAGGGGGGTGATGGTTTTGAAGCATCAGTACCCTCTAGGATAGGATCCCAATATGAACCAGTCTCTCCATGCTGGTAACTTGGACTGGAGGTGGGAAACATTATGTCAACTAGCAAAGGTCATGTGGACTGTATGGCTGATGAATACAAGCTGATTGATCTAATCAAAGCTGAAGCACTGATAGCCAGCAGGCCTTGAGGCTTTGAAGTTGGAAGGAAACACAGCAGGTACAGCTTTCTTTGATTAATCTAGTTTCTGACCTTGGTATATACCGTATTTTTCGCTCTATAGGACGCACCCGACCATAGGACACACCTTGTTTTAGAGGTGGAGAACAAGAAAAAAAAAATCTACCCCCTCTGCTCAGCACCGCTTCAGCGAAGCGGCAGGAGAAACTGAGCCCCTTCCATTTCTCCTCCCGCTTAGCTGAAGCGGCACTGCGCAGCTCTCCCTCTCTGCTGAAGCCAGGAGGGTCTTGCTCTCCCGGCTTCAGCAAAAGGAACGTAAAGCCTTCGGAGCGTAGCGCGAGTTCCCGCTGCATTCTAAAGGCTTCAGGCAGCTATCCCTGAAGCTTGGAGAGTGAGAGGGGTCAGTGCTCACCGACCCCCTCGCTCTCCAGGCTTCAGCGAAAGCAATGCGTAGCTCCGGAGCGTGGAGGGAGCACTCCCTCTGCGCTTCGGAGGCTCCGTGTTGCTATCGCTGAAGCCAAGGAGCCTGCATTCGCTCCATAGGACGCACACATATTTCCCCTTAATTTTTGGAGGGGGAAAAGTGCGTCCTATAGATCGAAAAATATGGCACGTAGCTAGGTCTATTGGTGAACTGGAAAGTGAAGGTTGCATTATGCCAGAAGCACTTTTGACAAACTGTCCTGGTCTGGAAACTTTGGCTCTTTGATTTATCCAGTATGCATCAGTATGGAACTGTCAATTAGGACTTCATAACTGCAAGGTGGGAATATTTTAGCGTCTTGTGTGGTCTGTGCAGCTGAAAGGAAACGATTTCTTAAAGGAAAGAAGCTTTCTTAGGCTTACTCAGTAAATTTCCCCCTTAACTCTAAGCATATATGAGAGGCAAGGACTATTCAGCTTTGGGGCATAGTTCACCTTCTGAACACTGACTTGTAAAGAGTTGGCCAAAAGTATAGACAGATAGTAAAGAGACAGAGGGTCTTATGGAGTTCCGACTTCTTACAGGAGTCCTCTCTCCCCGCTCCCCACCCTTTGTGCTTTGCTGGGATATTGTGTTCTTCAATAATGGATAAAATATTTTTTTTTATTCAAACAAACAGAATTTAAAGACCTGCCCAAAGCTGGATGGTCAGGGAGCTCAGCTTTGGTGTTCTTAGGCCATGGAGTCAGAAAACCTGAAAATAATAATTAAGAATGTGCTTCCATTCAGGTTGTGACAGTCTTGTGGCCTTTAACTGAGAGTATTTTAATAATCTGCTTGAAACCTGCCTGGTTCATGCTGTGTCGCTTCTCGTGGTTGTCTCGCTTTTCATTTTTCTTCTGTTTTTCACTCCTTTTTTGTCTCCATCAACTCACCCTTATGCAACTTTAATTATCACCTTAGGTGCAGAGCTTCAGTAATTCCATGGGTGGGTAGAGACAGACTTTGGACAAGTCTCATCTAATCTTGAGCACATGATTTTTGTACTCCTTATTCATTTGAAATTGAATTAAACCCCCAAGAGCATTTCCTCAATACATGCATTTGTCAGAAAGAGAATCTTGGATATTTAAACACAGAATATTTCTCTAAACAATTATTTCTATCATATTCGACTCTTTTCAGGCAGTTCTTCCCAGATTGAATCCATGTTGTGCTTCCTTGGAACAGAGCCCCATATGTTTTCACTCACTTATTACAGAAAAACTATTCCCTGGAGTGTTTTCTGCATGAAAATGGACAAATGACATCTTGCACTAAGGCTTCACTGAAATCTTCTGTACCCATAGGAGAAAACCCTATCAAACATGGTAAGATCTGATAAATGGTGTTATAGATTTGGGGGTAAACCTTCAAAATTAATAAATACCAAAATTTTGATTAAATGGGATATGGTTTAAAGTGCTGAACTTCTCTGCATCCATAAAAATAATAATAATGAAGTGCAGAACTGTGCCAGACAGGGAATTCAGGGAATTCCTGGGCTGACATGCAAACCAGTCTGGCTGGCTTAGTGAAGAAGAAACCCATTAACATGACAAAAGGTGTTGATGGGCCATTGGGGAGAGGAATCCTTTAGCCTGGAGAGTGAATTGTTACCAAGGGTAAAGGGGCCTGTTTCAAGGGACCGGAAAAGGGAGTTTTTGAGCAAAGGTTTCTGGGAAGGAGAAAGAGGAAGCTGGCATCTCAGAGAGAGGGGCAGGCACCAGGCCTCTGTAACAATATGTAGAAGATTGTGTTTAAAATTCACTGATGCAACTTATCCTGGGCCCATGTGGCTGTCTCCAGAAGAAAGCAAGATGGGGCAGATGTCTGGATACTGCAGACAGCATGGTTCTGTATTCACTGGCAGAGGAACAGGAGTGCGGAGGGAGTGGACCGCTCCTGGCACCACTATTCTGGCAGGGTGCCATTGCAGCGCACCCCCCATGCTGCGCCAGGCGCTACGTCCCCACAGGTGGCGCATCACGGCCCCAGAATGCACGCCATGCTCCTGCCTGCTCTCCGCCCCTGGTAGCGGAGCATGCAGCTTCGCCACTGCCTGTATTGTAAATATGCAGAAGAATATTGAGATCATGAGGAGGCAAGGGGCACCCAATAATTATTTATTGACGCCTCATTAAGGAGCTGCCTCTGCTTAGTAGCTAGCGATTGGTACTTTTAGGATTTGTCCTTTAAGGAGTTAATGGCATATGAGAATGTATTGTGGCATAAGAGGAAATGTGGGCTTAATGTCAAGGCTACCGAGATAAGCCTTGTGTTATAAGCATCCAAGCATCCAAGGGAGATTGTTTGCTGTCATTCCTAAGGGTTCTCCAACAGCAGATGGAACGTCAGAATGAACCGGCGTGGGAAGGTTTTGCTATAATAATGCTTAAATGCTTAGCAATTTGCTTTGGTGACTATGTATGTGTGTTTTATGCCTAAAGCTGGCTGTGTGGCTAATAAAAGCTGCAATCTTCACCCCAATGTCTGCTTATTGCCTTGGCAGAACAGGGTCACACTGAAAAAGTTTGAAGATGAGGGAGACAACCTTCAAATGAAGGCACCACATGAGAACCAGTTCAAACAAAGACAGATGGTGCCAGGGTAACTGGGTGTGAGGTGACGGGGAAAGGGAGTCTTTTAGCAAGGTGTTCTGGGAAGAGGAAGAGGGGAGAAGAAAGGCTGGGATCCATCTTGGGCATGCTGGCTGAAGGCTGGCTGGGAGAGATGCCTTGGACTCCTGTGGGGAACAATCCCCTCTTGAAATGTCCATGCTGTGAGATCTGGACTCCTTCCATGCAGACTGAAGGTGTAAATAGGTGAATAAACCATATTTATGAAAGCTACAACAGTCTCAATTTTCCAGAGGAACACAAAGCCTGGGTGAGTGCCTGGAACCCCAATGACTCTTGCTACTGCTTGGCAGAGAGAGAGGTAGAACCCAACTTTTGCAGCAATATTTTGGAACTTCCCCACTGTAGAAATTGCTACAGCCCAGTTCTGTTCTTTCATGTTTGCTGCTTCGACTCTCATCATCCCATGAGCTAGGATTAAGTCTTGTGCTACAAAGGCAAGCACTTTCCCTTGAGCAATAAGGCTCCCCTCTCTTCCCTTCATGCAATCCCATGTACCCACTGGAATTGGTTTGGGGTGTGTGGGAAGAACCCCCAGAACAGGAGCGGGAGAGAGTGGGAATCACTGTGTCGAGCAAGCTGAAATGCTTGCCCTGATGAATTGATCAACATAGAAACATGCTGAATTCCTAAGCACATATACAGTACAAAAACAAACCTAGAATAAGTATGGCACAGATGGGTTGCGGAGCTCCAGTTCGACAAACAAAAATCAACAAGCCAAGAAGGGATGGAGACTTTGAACCTGGGGAGAAAGGGAGAAACCATGACTCCAAGTCATTTTGGCAGTCCTAGTTGTACTTGCATTTATTAATGCTATTGGCATATCCACTTGCTCTTTCTCTGTTCCCTCCTGCACATATTCTGTTTATCCCTCCTTTAAAGGCTTTTCATACACCCTCTGTCTCTGGTGATATTTTAAGGCTCTTTGCCCAAGGTCAAGGAAGCTGTTAAAATCAATAGGAGAAAATTACAAGTACAGTACCAGAGGGTATCCTCGGCACTAACTGAATGTAAAGGAGAAAAGCAGTTCCTGTGAAATAATCAATGGGACACTTCTTTTAAAAAATCATTTTGCAGGAATTTCAGCCCAACTGTGGCCTTATTAATCAGTAGGAGTGCATTATTCAGACCCTGTAGGTTTGGAGGCATTATATATTTTGCAGGAACATAACCTACGCATAGCAGGTACCTGACAAAAAATGTAATCATTGCCTACCAATAATGCCTGCTCTCTAGTAACCTAGGTGATCAATACTCTCTTAATCTGTAGGGCACAGCAATGGCAATCACCATTATTATCTTAGTTTGAGGCTCCCTCCCCTTCTTCTTCACCCTAATCCCTGTGCAAAATCAGCTATGAAAAAATATAAGTGTGTGTGTGTGTGTGTGTGTGTGTGTGTGTGTGTGTGTGTCCTAGCTAACATTCTTTTAAAATCAATTTGTCACACTTATTTGGACATTCCAGATATAGATGTTCTCACATAGAGACTAGACTGGATTTTCTTGTTTATAACCTAGCTCAAATTTACCGAAACTCTGATATCCATAGCTGGATGTAATCCATGCTTCATGAATACTAACCCTCCAGGTCCTTGATAAACCTGCATTTTCTGCCATCCTCCTATTGCCAAGGAAAGGAAGGAAATAGGGAAGAATTATTAAGCAGCTGGTTGTAATGATCAGTCCAAATTTTGTTGTTGTTGTTTAGCTGTGTCTGGCTCTTCATGACCCCATAGACCAGAGCACGCCAGGCACTCCTGTCTTCCACTGCCTCTTGCGGTTTGTTCAAGCTCATGTTGGTAGCTTCGAGAACACTGCCCAACCATCTCGTCCTCTGTCGTCTCCTTCTCCTTGTGGCCTCAATCTTTCCCAGCATCAGGGTCTTTTCCAGGGAGACTTCTCTTCTCATGAGGTGGCCAAAGTCTTGGAGCCTCAGCTTCAGGATCTGTCCTTCCAGTGAGCACTCACGGCTGATTTCCTTCAGAATGGATAGGTTTGATCTTCTTGCAGTCCATGGGGCACTCAAGAGTCTCCTACAGCACCATGGCGAAGGGGCTTGAATAACTCAGAGAAGCTATGAGCTATGCCATGCAAGGCCACCCAAGACGGACAAGTCATAGTGGAGAGTTTGACTAAACGTGATCCACCTGGAACAGGAACCGGCAAGCCACTTCAGTATCCCTGCCAAGAAAACTCCATGGACAAAAACAACAGTCCAAATTTAGTCCACACCAATTTTGAATTTATTTCTGTTTTTTAAGTCTGATATTTCCTGTTTGCAGTGTAAAGTGTGATGGGAAAAAAAATCTACACAAAATTATATTGTTAACAGAGATTATACATCCATATGATGAGGAAGGAAATGAATAAATAGATTCCAACAATTATATGCACATATATGCTAAGTATAACAAGTTTAAAATCAGATTGCTGCTATAAATGAAGTGAATGCATGCATATTTATATACTCTATAAGCAAATGTTTAAATATTTAAATACTTAATATTGTGATTTTTTTGAGCTTAACTTTGATATTTAGTTAAGAAAAATAGATCAATATTTAACTCATATTTTTTTAAAGATAGGGTGATATAAAACTGATGTTAAAGGTTTTGTATTAACACATCATAGGAAGAAAATAATATATAAAGATATAATACAAAATAAAAAAACACTAGGATGTGTTGTGCTATGATTGTTTTACTGATATTTGTATTATTATTTAGAGTTTGATGGCAATATCTATATTCATTAAATAAAATTGTATTTTTATTTTTAAAAATCAATTTCTATTTTTTATTTCAAAAAATGTTACAATTCATTCAATGGAGTGGTCCAAAGATAAATTTTAAACTTTCCCAGATACAATCCAATCACACTAGTTACAAACTGTGGCTCAAAAATGGGTTTGCAAATGCGTTCAACTGACAGAGTATGATGATATGATATCACTCTTAGCAAGATTTGACTGGGCGGAAGATGCTGTCCTAGGGCTCCACTTTCAATCTGTGCAGTAGGAGCTACACTCTGAAGTTCTGCCAAGCAGCAAGTATCTTTATTTCGGTGAGAAGTTTAAACGAAGCCCTCATACTTCTTCATAGTATTCACTGCAGCTTCTCATTCTCATGTGTCCCACAGTTTGAATTTCCCAGAATTCTGGGAAGTGAGGATGAGGCGATTTTGCTTCAGAATGCAGAGCCACAAACTTCCTCCAACATCCTTACCTGACAGGCCACATCACATGGTTGATGGGCCATGTCCGCTTCCTGAGTCACAAGTTGTGAAGGAGAGAGAGAGAGATAAATAACAGAGGGCTGGGAGGAGCAAATGAGACATTAAGGGAATTGGACCAAATGAGATCCGCTAGTAACAATTAAGGATAACTGCTTATAGACTTGTAGTCTGAATTGTTAGTGGAATTGACTCCTCTGCCAAATTGCACGTTCCTTTCTTGATCAACTGGGGAGAATCTTGGAGAGTGTTTCAGAAAATCTGTTGGTAATGCTTAGGAAATCTGTTCTTCTTGTATCTTCTCAGACTATTCTGCTTACCCCCCTCTTTTTTTAACAGGGATATTTGTTAACTTCCTAACCTAATGCTGCATGCAACACTAATATCTCACAACAAATGAAACTGGTCTGTAGAAAACACAACTTGAAAAAAAGAGACAATGCATGTATTTTTGAAAACGACGAAATCTCTAATAAAAATATATTATTTTTAAAAAATGCAGAATCGCAACGACCAGAATCACAACATATGCAATTTGTTCCTGTTCGACAAGATACAAAATTGAGGTTGGGATTTCCATGCAGAGAACTGATGAGATGGCTGAAATCCAAAACTCTATTGCCTGAGTCACATTGGACCATGTATGTCTTATCCTTCCATTGCCTGCTCATAGGCAGGGAAAGCACTTTTGTCTCTTCCTTTCAGCGCTGGAAAGAAAGCTTCTTACCTACCTGAATCTTCTCACGTGGTTTGCTCTACAGCTTCCTATCTCAGTAAAGGAAGTCTATAAGAGGGCCATTATCTATTACAATGCAGGAAATCTTCCTGCCAATACGTACAGTACTTGTCAAGATGCTGACAAGTTTAATAGTCATAATCAGAAATTAAACTCAGAAGTAAGTGGCGCTGGGAGTTAAACCACAGAGCCTAGGACTTGCCGATCAGAAGGTCGGCGGTTCGAATCCCCGCGATGGGGTGAGCTCCCGTTACTCGGTCCTTGCTCCTGCCAACCTAGCAGTTCGAAAGCACGTCAAAGTGCAAGTAGATAAATAGGTACCGCTCTGGCGGGAAGGTAAACAACATTTCTGTGTGCTGCTCTGGTTCACCAGAAGTGGTTTAGGCATGCTGGCCACGTGACCCAGAAGCTGTACGCAGGCTCCCTCGGCCAATAAAGCGAGATGAGCGCCGCAACCCCAGAGTCAGCCACGACTGGACCTAATGGTCAGGGGCCCTTTACCTTTAAGTAGAACATGAGAGTGGAACTAAGAGCACTAGCTCAACCCCATCACCGCCTTGAGTTGGAGGTAGCAGTGTGCAGCTGAAAGAGTTGGAGATTTGAGAGTTAATGAAGCTCTCCCTGCTTGGTAGAATCTCAGCTATTAAAATGAATCTATTGCCCAGGATGCTGTTTTTATTCCAGTCGATTCCAATTGTAAATAATTCAGGCTGCTTCAAAGAATGGAAGAAGGATATTTCTAAATTTATCTGGCAGGGGGGAAAGCCAAGAATTAAACATATGATGATATAAAAGAAAAGGAGGCTTTGCCCTGCCAGACCTACAAAGGTATTATGAGGCAGCCTATTTGTGCTGGTTAAAAGAATGGATTACATTGAATAATGCAGACATCCTGGACTTAGAAGGTCATGATTTAAAATTTCGCTGGCATGCATGTCTTTGGTATGGGAAGGCAAAAAATTATAAGTGTTTATGAACCATATTCTTAGGAAGAATCTGTATAGAGTTTGGGAGAAATATAAAAATCTGCTGGAAAGGAAAACATATTTATGGCTATGTCCTATTGAGGCTATTACAATTAAGAGAGTTAATATGGATAGACAGTGGGAGACTTACAGGGAATTGCTGCATTTTACGGGGGGGGGGGACGGGACCCAAACGTTTGTCTAAAACGTATAATTTGTTATTAGATTGGAAAACAAAAGCTGAGCTTGTTAAAGCCTCAATGACACACTGGGCAATATATATAGGACACAATATAGATTTTAACCTCTGGGGAAAACTCTGGGAAAGTCACTTGAAATTTACAGCATGTTATTCTTTAAAGGAGAACTACCTGGAAATCAGGGTTCTAGATCACATAAGAAGCCTCCAAGTGTATTGGAGGCTCCCTACAGTAGATGGCTGACCTCAGAGGTGGTGTGGGTGGTTTTCTCCACTCACATGTTCTACTTGCTTGTGAGCATAGTGTTACTATTGTAATTTAAAACGGACTTACATAAATAGGTGCAGAATCTACAATACACTTGGGCTAGACTAGTTCTCTTTCGAAAGATAGCAGCCAAGCTCCTGTTAGAATTGGCTGCAAATGATGGAAATCCCAACCCTCAATTTCCCTATACTCTAAGGCCCTTCAAAAACAGTCAGAACTGTCCTGCTATCTCCTCTTCCACAGTTTTGTATTTTGTACTGTTTTGGATTTTGGATTTCTGGGAATTCGTAGTTTCCTGATGATTCGGGGTGGTCTTAGCTCAGTTGAACAGCATTTGCTTTACATGCATAGTCTCTTGTCAGGACTGGGAACATCCTCAATCTGAACCTCTAGAGGGCTGCTGCTAGTCAGCATTGATAATATGGCATCTCAGCTGTGAGTCTTGCAGGATCTGCTACCTACCTGGCAGGCAGGTATTTTCCCACTGGCCTAGGAGGGTGGGACCCTGCTTGACCACAGCTAGAAAAGTCTGAGGCTTTTCAGCTCCTTGTGCACTGCCCTGAGATCAACAGATGACGGGCAGTATAAAAATTTCATAAATAAATATTGAATGGGATTGACCAGTTAGTTGAAGGCAGCTTCCTATGTTCCTATAAAGTAACAGTCAACCAGTGAATGTCTAGGTAATTAATTTTTGCTGTATTAATTCTGAAGTAGATTGGAATGAGGGGTGCTGGCCCATATATAGCTTCCCCCAGTTTTCATTGCCAGAACTAGGCAGGCGAGCTGTGAAATCTGTTGTGTGAAAGGAAAAGGAGACTAGCATAATGGAGGTCGTTTAAAGATTCTCACTGGCTATGGACTTCTTCTTCTTTGTTCAGAGTAACAGTCGGTTTTCCCAAAGTGAAAACAGTTTGTCAAGGTTTAAGCAGGAGTTTCTTGCAGACTCTATCTAAATAACAAAATTAAGTCGCAGGTAAACAGTATGAGCCCCTTTTTCCTTTACCTAGGTGCACAGAGTACACAAAATATTAATGTAACCTGAGACAGAAGAGAGGGAAAAACAAGTTATAGATATTCTATTATTGATAAAAGGTGGATCAACACTGCCATTAGCTAGAATTAGCAGTCCCATAGATTCATGTATCTGTTTATCTTCAGTGAATGCAAACAAACAGAGCATAGTTCTTCCCCACCTGTGAAAATATCAAAGAAAGCTAATATTAAATCCTATTATAATTGAGGGCGAGTGTATGTGGATTATCTGCAGAATCTCTGAAATCATTATTGCGTGGACAGGCGGAGTCCCCAGATCCTGCACGGTCCCCCCGTCATGTGAATAACGACTCAAGACAATGTGCTATGGGATTAAATTGGCCACAACTTTATTAAATTTCAAATGTGGGTAGACCTTGGCTCAGGCATTGGGCGTTCTCCCTCCCCGGTCCCCAGCCGGGGACCTAGGGAGCATCAGGGTTATCCAGTGTGTGTGTGGGGGATGGGCCGGCTCTGGAGAACATATGTTCAAGCAGAGATGGCCGCCCCCGTAATGCCGCCGCCGCAGGAGGGAGCAATGACGACCTTTTGGTGTACGGCCAAAGCCTCCCTCCAGAAAACCCCTTTAACGGGGAACCCTGGTATCGCCGCCGCAAGAGGAAGATGGACAAAAGGATTCCGCCCAAGGCCTGATACCGCCAAAGTTGTGACGTTTTGCTACGGGAAAGGCGAAACCTGCCAATGCAGGGAAATTCCTTTCCGGCCCTTTAACAGCGACCTTAACGTAGCAGCGCCCGCATACCTGTGAAGAAAAGTTAACCTGCAAAACCTGTGAAGAATAGTTAACCTGCAAAATAAGACCTTAACTGAGGGTGGGTAGGGTGGGAGAAGCTCTGGAGCCAAGTGTGGATTCCTAGGTAAGATCCTCCCTCTATTGTGTGGGCAGGTAATCCCTCCCCTACCTGGCCTGGTCTCCTTGGCAACGCTTCCCCCAGGTGGTATTGGACAACTGACTGAGGTAGGTGGAGACCTCCAGGTATCCCACCTGAGGGAAGGCAAAGCCAAGCCTATGCTGTTGGAGCCGCTCCAGATCTAGGGGCTGCACACGTCCACGCAAAGGGCGCCCCCCATTTTAAGCGGGGAGCGGTCATTGCGTGGACAGGCGGAGTCCCCAGATCCTGCACGGTCCCCCCGTCATGTGAATAACGACTCAAGACAATGTGCTATGGGATTAAATTGGCCACAACTTTATTAAATTTCAAATGTGGGTAGACCTTGGCTCAGGCATTGGGCGTTCTCCCTCCCCGGTCCCCAGCCGGGGACCTAGGGAGCATCAGGGTTATCCAGTGTGTGTGGGGGGGATGGGCCGGCTCTGGAGAACATATGTTCAAGCAGAGATGGCCGCCCCCGTAATGCCGCCGCCGCAGGAGGGAGCAATGACGACCTTTTGGTGTACGGCCAAAGCCTCCCTCCAGAAAACCCCTTTAACGGGGAACCCTGGTATCGCCGCCGCAAGAGGAAGATGGACAAAAGGATTCCGCCCAAGGCCTGATACCGCCACCCGAGACCGCAATTGCGGTCTCGCCGCCAAGACTACCAACATCTGAAAGACGCCTTTGCCATCCTCCACCAATCAATCAGGCCATGCCTGATGTCGCTCAGCCAACGCTCATTACCCAGGTCCGATAGGTGCACGCCATCGGGCTGAAATAGCTCCTGCATGTAAACTTTAATGTTGGGGTGTTTCATGACCTGACCTCCCATGCGAGTGGTTGCAGAGCGCACTGCCCTATTGATTTTTTCCACAGTGTAATTAAGTCTAGTGGGTTTGATGTTGCCACGCCAATGCAAGCGTGGTAGAGGTTCGTACCAGAAAATCGTGATATTGGGGTGAGTGGCGTGCACGCTTTCCAGGTCTGCGATCGCTGTTTTGATCAAAATTATGCTTTTGCGCATGACCAAGCCATATTCGCAGAGGTGGAGCACAACCGCGCTTGGCGGGTGGCAGAACGCAAGTTCGTGACGCAACCGAGGGAGCAGGGCATCCCACCGTGGAACGCAAGTTCATGACGCAACCGAGGGAGCAGGGCATCCCACCGTGGAACACAAGTTCGTGACGCAGCCGAGGGAGCAGGGCATCCCACCGTGGAACGCAAGTTCGTGACGCAGCCGAGGGAGCAGGGCATCCCACCGTGGAACGCAAGTTCATGACGCAACCGAGGGAGCTGGGCATCCCACCGTGGAACGCAAGTTCATGACGCAACCGAGGGAGCAGGGCATCCCACTGTGGAACGCAAGTTCGTGACGCAACCGAGGGAGCAGGGGATCCCAACGCCTTCCCCGTTGTCCGAACCAGGCAATGGAGATCTTTGGCTGCAGACCCAGATGTTCTCCGCCTGGACCAGTGGTGGCATGGATGGCCGCCCAATGCACTATGCTGTGGCCGAAGTTTGGGGGTTGAGCCTGAAAGAAAGGATTATATGGTATCTGTCAGTGTCTGCTGGTTGTATCTAATGTAGCCTTTGAAGGCAGCTGAACGCCGCCGCCCCATTGCTTTTATGTGTTCTGCCGGGAGGCCGCTTGCAGCTGCCGTGGTTGCTGCACCGATACAAAAGGAATGCCCAGAAAATTGTGCCGGGTCGCCTACACAAGCATGGATGGCCTTACGCAATATTGAAACAAATTGGCAACGGATCATGGGGCGGCCTGATGCATGAATGGGAGGGCCTGGTTCTGGAGGACGTACCTTCAAGAATTTGCGTGTGTCCGCGACCAGGCATGGTCCAGTGTGTGGGGAGGGGGCTAGACTTAGCGTGGTACCCCTACCTACTTGATCGGTTTTGGAGGCTCGGATTTTGACTTGTAGCATGCGCCTGTCAGGGTTGATATCAGCCACAGACAAGCCCCTGCGATGAGATGACAATGTGCCCCCAACACACTCTCCGATACGGAGCGCACCAAGGAAGGCCAGGGGGAAGGCCGCCCTGAATAGCCTAACCTCATAGTTGGACCAGCAGATACTGGGGAGCACATCCGATATCAGCTGGAGGATCTCAATGGTTACTGTCCTCCTCTTATCTGGAATGGGCGGGTGGGAGTGACGCCACCCTGCAAAGCTTCCTTACGTGGAAATTGTTACAGGGGTCTGGGAGCCAAAAACAGTTGCTGAAGTATGAGAAAGCAGCCTTGTGCAGGCTGATTGTCTTAAGGGGGCATGCCTCTACGCTTTAGGTGAACTATTAGAACATCATACTCCTTAGCTGCACGTCTGCGTCGTAAACCAAACTTATCTCTGAACCCCTCGAATTGGGACCATGCTCCGGTGTAGGATTGCAATGTTGATGGTGCAAGGGGGCTCAGTACCCCTGCTGTCACTTCTCTCGACCGAGTTCCCCAGGTCCTCCGGAGAGGCTTCTGGGAGTTGATCGGCCTCGGGTGCTAGGTCACCAAAACGCTCCATCTGAAAGCGAGACAGGGCATCTACAATGTCGTTATTGAGGCCCGGGATGAACCGCACGGAAAAGGTGATGTTACCTTTCAGACATTCCAGCACGAAGAGACGGAGCACGCGAATTACCCTGTTGGATTTTGCAGATTGCTTCGCAATGATTCTTACCACCGCCTGGTTGTCTGACCAGAAGCACACCTTGGTGTCCTTGAGAAGGTCCCCCAAACCCGGAGAGCTACTAGGATTGGAAAGAACTCAAGAAAAGTTAAATCGCGTGTAATGCCCTCCGCGTGCCAAGATGTCGGCCAAGGCTGCGCACGCCAGTGACCCCTGAGGTAGACACCGAAGCCAGAGCGACCAGAGGTGTCAGAGTGCACCTGTAGCTGCTCCTTAAGCAGCAGCCAATCTCGCCAAAAGGATACCCCATTGTAACTTTCAGGAAGGTCAGCCACATTTTGAGGCCCTCCCTTATGGTATGAGTGACCCTGATGTGGTGGTGGGGGGCAACACCACCAGCCGTGAGACGGGCTAGGCGTGCGCAAAAGGCGCGACCGGGCGAGATAACCCTGCCCTCAAAATAGAGGTGTCCTAAGAGTGTCTGGACCTGACGCAACATAGTCGTTTTCTGGGCCATCGTGGCGGTAACCAATTCCCTCAGCGTGGCGAGTTCGGCCAGGGGCAGGCAAGAGGTTTGGCTGACAGAATCCAGTTCAATACCCCGATATGATTTGAAACCTAGCAACCAGAAGTCCCTGGGGTGGACTGGTAACAAACGGAAGGCCGATTCGATGTCACATTTTGCCATGGGCGCGCCCGAGCCACACTCCCTAACCAGCCTGATTGCCTGATCAAGAGATGCATATTTGACTGAGCATTGTTCTTGAGGATTGGCATCATTTACTGACCCACCCTTTGGGTAAGAAAGGTTGTGTATTAATCGAAACTCGCCTGGGGCCTTCTTAGGCACGATACCTGGTGGAGACACTATGAGGGTGGGAAATGGAGGTTCTGAGAAGGGACCTGCCACTCGCCCCAGCAAACGTTCTTTGGTGATCTTCTTCTCAGCAATGTGTGGCATATCTCAGACAGACTTTTGGTTGGGGGGATTGGTGCATGAAGGGGTGACTACCACTGGGATGTGGAAACCTTCCCTAGAGCCCTCCTCAATGTATTTTGCTGCCTCTTTATTGGGGTACTGGAGTAAAAAGGCAGCATTGCTGATATAGATACGGGTGAGGGGGCTAGGGAAAGGAGAACACTATTTGCGGGCATTGTTTTTGCTTTGCTGTGTGCCAGAGGAGCCTGTAGAGGCTCCGGCCTCTCTTTTGTCTTGAGATGTGCCTGCGCCTGATCCGCGGGAGCCTTGAAAAAACTTCTACCCCAAAAAACATTTTGTGGTGGGGTGAGATCCACTACAGCGCTCGCATTCATGAGCAAATCGGCATTTTTCTCTGAAGCAGGAACCGTTGTTATACTCCCAGCAAGATCTCTTGGGGGCCTTGGATTGGTATTTGGACTGTTTCACATTGTCAGACCCTTTCTTGAAGAATGGGGCAACCAACTCAGACCACACGTCATCAACTTCGATATCCCATCTAGCTGTGTCGTCCCCTGCCGCCCGCTCCCTGAATGCCTGGTCATAGGCAAGTGCCGCCTCCCCCCCATACATGGCTTCAGCCTTTAGGATGATAAGTAGGTAGTTGGTCAGGTGCCAACCCGTCAGGGTAACTAGCGACTATAATACCCATGTAAGTGGTGTATGCAGTGAGCCAATTACGAAAGGTACGCTCAACACTCACTTTTTTATCTTTTTTTTTTTTTTTCTCTCTGCTTGGCGGATTTAGATTTTAGGCATGTCGGAGAGGCAGGGGATAGCAGATCAAACAAATCCACAAACTCCCCATTAAGGATGCGTTCCCGCAACTTCTCGCGCAGGCGAAGGCCTGGGGGCTGGTCAGTTCTTTTGAAGTTGGATTTCCTAATGCTACCTCTGGAGTCAATGCCCTCCTCGCCACACAGCGTAATAGCACCATGTTCACGCCTGTGCCTCCGGTTGCGGCACCGCCAGACCCAGTGCGGCAGCCCTGAGGCGTGGGGGCCTGTAACCCAATAGCCTTTGATGCTCCCCCCCGTGTACTATCAGTGGAGCTGGACCTACCTGAGGAACTAGATGACCCAGAAGAGTCCCTCTTGGACTTGTGGCTCTCCTCCTGGATTTGCGGTGTTTCCTCCCACGATGACGCGATCTGTGCGACTTAGGGATGATGAGCGTGATGCGCCTTCCTGGACACGGCGGTCAGCAGAGCTGCTACTGCGCCCTTGCCTGCGGCTGTGAGGTGACCCAGAGCGCCCTGTGCGCAAATCCCGCTGCTCCAGGCGGCGCCTCAGCCGGGCAATGGTCCTATCCTTACTGTCTCCACGCACCGGGTGCGAGGGACTGCTACTAAGGCAGGAGCGGGTAGAGGAGGAGCTCTCTGTACATCTCGGCTTGGCAGCCGAGCCCTTGCCGGCGCGACTCGCCATGGCTAGTGGGCTCATGGACCCAAAAGACCCTCTAGGTGCTGCTGCCCTCTTGGGCGCGGTCTTCTTGGGCTGCTCCTCCCTGGTCGCACGCGCCTTACGCTGTCCAGTGGCCTGTCTCTGGGCAGGCTTGGTGGACGCGCCCCTTACAGTGCCCCTTCTGATGCGGGGCGGAGAAGCAGCCTGACTCTTTGGTGGCATGGTGTGGGGCTAATAGAGTAGGGTATGCTAGGGAATCCGTAGAACAAGGGGGGGGCAATGATTGGTAGAAAATGCCCGCTATCAATTTGCAAACACACACTAGTGATAAAGGAAGGGTTCAAATAATGGGAGGGGAGGAGATAAGGCAAGGACTGAGTCGCAGCAGGGATCGCTACTAAAGGCTGCAAAATAAAACAAGCAATAGTTTAGAAAATCACTGCACAGATTTCAGTTGAGGTCCATGGGCAGTCTCCCCTCGTCGATAATGAGCGCGATGCCTGCTGTCCACTGCACCTGCTGGCAAGCTATGATAGTGAGATGCAAAACCAATACGTACCTGATGAGGCCATAGGTGCGCCTAAGGACCACCGAAGCATGACCGCCCCTGCAGCCAGATCCAGGATGGCCACCGCCATGTAGCCACCGGCGCAATGGCTGCTGCCATGCGATCGCCATTGAAATGGCTGCAGACTTGGGGCCACCACTAAGCAGGCCCCACCATGGTTTATGGGGGGGGGGCAAGCAGAGGCACACACTGTCCCCCGGGGCCATCTGGGGGGGGAGGCGGGTATGCCCACCGGCTGCAGAGGTCCCCCCGCCGCCGCCCAGGGGAGGTTCCAGGGTCGCCAGAGGCCTGGTGTAGGCCATACGAGGCGGCAGGGCCCCCCTGGTGGGGGAAGGCCATGCAGTGTGGCCCGCGGCACCCCCACGGAATGGGGGGGTGGCAGGAAGGCCCCCGCCGCCCAGGGGAGGCTCCAAAGCCGCTGTAGGCCCAGCTAGGCCGCACTATTCAGCAGAGCCTTTCCGAGGCCCGGTTAGGCCTCCCGGAGCCGGGGAGGGCACGTGCCGCAGCCCGCGCCCCCACCCCGGCGATTGTGGGTGTGGCTGGAAGGCCCCCGCCGCCCAGGAGAAGGTCCAGGGCCACCGGAGGCCCGGCTAGGCCGCAAAATGCGGCAAGGCCTCGCCGAGGCCCAGCCAGGCCTCCCTGCGGCCCAGGCAGCCCTCCGGAGCCGGGGGAGGCCGCGTGGCGGGGCCCGGGGGCCCCCCGGCGATCGCGGGGGCGGCGGGAAGGCCCCCGCCGCCCAGGAAAGGCCCCAGGGACGCCGGAGGCCCGGCTAGGCTGCAAAATGCGGCAAGGCCTCGCCGAGGCCCAGCCAGGCCTCCCCGCGGCCCAGGCAGCCCTCCGGAGCCGGGGGAGGCCTTGTGGCGGGGCCCGGGGGCCCCCCGGCGATCGCGGGGGCGGCGGGAAGGCCCCCCGCCGCCCAGGAAAGGCCCCAGGGCCGCCGGAGGCCCGGCTAGGCCGCAAAATGCGGCAAGGCCTCGCCGAGGCCCAGCCAGGCCTCCCCGCGGCCCAGGCAGCCCTCCGGAGCCGGGGGAGGCCTTGTGGCGGGGCCCGGGGGCCCCCCGGCGATCGCGGGGGCGGCGGGAAGGCCCCCGCCGCCCGGGGGAGGCTCCAGGGCTGGGGGACACGGAGGAGCCCCCCCGAGGCCTAGTAAGGCCTCACGAAACGCCGCGGGCCTCCCTGCGGCCTAGAAAAGGCCATCTGGGGGCCACCAAGGCCCTGGGAGGTGACCGGGGACCCCCCTCCACCACCCGCCGCACCCCAGGGCCGCCAGGCCTGGCGGGGGAAGGGAAGGGGCTGCGCGTGGCGTTGCCTCCCCCCCCCCCGCGGCCCACACGCCCCCGCAGGCATGGGGGGGCAGCTAGAGGGGCCCCCGTGCCACCACCCAACACCCCGGGGCATCAGGGCCCACCTAAGGAAAAGGATCCCCTTTTGAAGGGGTATCCTGAAGTCCATTACCCCCCGTTATCCCTTGGGATCCCTCTAGTGGGGGGGGGGCAAAGGCCCCAGGCTTACCTTTGGAGCGAGGAAGTCCAGCTATGTCCTTCCTGGAGAAGCTCTGGAGCCAAGTGTGGATTCCTAGGTAAGATCCTCCCTCTATTGTGTGGGCAGGTAATCCCTCCCCTACCTGGCCTGGTCTCCTTGGCAACGCTTCCCCCAGGTGGTATTGGACAACTGACTGAGGTAGGTGGAGACCTCCAGGTATCCCACCTGAGGGAAGGCAAAGCCAAGCCTATGCTGTTGGAGCCGCTCCAGATCTAGGGGCTGCACACGTCCACGCAAAGGGCGCCCCCCATTTTAAGCGGGGAGCGGTCATTATTTCTCTATGTAAAGTACCAGCAGATGCAGCTGAATGGTTTTTAAAAAATATAAAAAAATACCCTGCTGTTTCCAAGATCTTACAGAGTCCTAAAAAACCAGAGCCTAGGATATCTCCCCCGCCCTTATGTTATGCTAACAACATGGGACCCATATTGAAGGAATGGATCCACCTGGTTTGGAGCACTCCAAACTCGTTCCATGGGAGTCAGCCAGTCTTAAGCCTTGCTGTGGTACAAGCCAAGCAAGCAGGTTCTCACTGGCCAACCAGGGTGCAGATTTCAACCAGGTAGATATCCCAACCTCCCAGTTTGGAGGTTCTGTTGTCAATCCTCCCCTCAGGCCCTTTGTGCCCCTCCCCCCCATGATCCTGCCTAATATCATTTCTACCCTCAACGGACAATGTTCTTCTAACAAGGAAGACCATGATTTCACCAATGGAAAGGGGGAAAATATCCAACCAAGTGCCAATCAGGTTGAGAGAGAGAAATCCTTTCTGGCCCTGTCAACCAGTGAATTAAAATTGCTCAGTAAAGGCTCTAAACTCTGTGGTTCCCAACGTGGGGCACATGCCCCACAGGGGGGCAATTTGATTTATAGGGGGGGCAATTTGAGAATGAGTTAGACCAAGTTAATGGCCTTTTAGCTTTCTCCATACGAATAGGAGCTCACTTTTTGAATAATAAGTATATGTCACAGCAGGGGGGTGGGGTCAGGATTTTAGAAATGCTTATTTGGCTTAGAAATGGCCAAAGAAAAAGTTGGGAACCACTGCTCTAACTGGAGGGTGAGTGGGTTGGAAGCTCTTGAGGTGAAATGGCCCTGAACTCAAGAAGAAGAAGCCTTATGAAAGCTTTCCCCTCCTCTTTGCAAGGGCTCATGGGACAGCTTTATCCCATGAGCCCATTGCATGGGCAAGTGCCGTATTTTTCACTCTATAAGACACACCAGACCACAAGACGCACCTAGTTTTTGGAGGAGGAAAACAAGAAAAAAAATATATTCTGAATCTCAGAAGCCAGAACAGCAAGAGGGATCGCTGCACAGTGAAAGCAGCAACCCCTCTTGCTGTTCTGGCTTCTGGGATAGCTGCGCAGCCTGCATTCACCCCATAAGACGCACACACATTTCCCCTTACTTTTTAGGAGAGAAAAAGTGAGTCTTATAGAGCCAAAAATACGGTATTTTGCTGCAGTCTATGGGCCCAGCTGCTGCCAGACAGAGGTGCCCCACATTTATTGGGTATGGAATGAGACTTATAAGATACTTTAGAGCACATCAATCATCATATGATCTCAGAACATGATCATATATACAATATACAATATACAATATACAATATACAATATACAATATAAACCTCGTTTGTGTTCTGATGGAGATATCAGAGGATCTCTGTTTTGGATGGATCTGTTGGTGAGGGGTGACGTTCCTCTCCTCACCTCAGCTCAATTTGAATTTGGGCCGAGCTAAACAAACTATTTCCCCAGTGAATTAGAAATTGCTCTTCTTATTAGAAGCCCCAGTTGGACGCTATTGTTCTCTTGATGACACTGAAAGCACAATGGGATACCTCCGAGCTTTCCTTTGACACCTGCTAGATTGATACAACGGCAGCTTTATAGAGACTTTAAGAACTGCAATTTCCCCAGAACACACAATTTGCATTTGGGCTCAAGAGGAAGTGCTCTTTGTGAGATCCAGAACCTCTACTAGGTGGTTCCTCATACTGCCTCATACTGCCATGGCCATCTGTGAGATCATGGAAGCTCCTAAGAACATCTCCCATTCTCAGGCAAATTCTGGTTGCTGCATGAACAACAAATGGTGTCATTTATTAAGTGAGCTCAATAAGGTTGCAAGCCACCAATTGCCGGCATGGGGTCAGGGGCTGCCCGAGCTAAGGAGATATATATAGCAGCTATATATAATGATAACTTGCATTTCTAGAGAGAGCAGAATGCCTTTTTTATACTTTCAACTTAGCATGATGATTTATCCTGTATTATAATTACTTCTGTTATATCACTAGTCTATTGCGGCACTTGGTTGGTTGGTACTGTCGCAAATTCAACCGTGCAAAGATAAATTCAAATTACTTATTGTTTACCACTTTACAATGGCTAAATAAGTGCAACCAGAGTTTGCAGCTATTTAAAACACTTTATTAAGAATCAAGTCATTCCCATTTGTTTGTTACCAGAGCAATTCAGCTTCTTTCTACGGCAGTAAAATTTATGGCTATGAAACTATTTCTTTCAAACTTAAGTAGATATTATATAAACTGTGTGACTTATGTTTTCTATTTAGCACCATTCAATAAATCTCCTCCAATGTAGCCAGAGCTGTGTGTATTCCGTTCTAACAAATAAATGGATAAATAAAAATCTAAATGATGGGCAAAGTTGCAGTGTTTGCATCAAGAGCAGATGGATTGGGTGCCCTGGATACATTATGTAAATTAAGGTATGGCTGCATGTTTTCTCTCCTTTTCCATAATATTACCACTTTTCTGTTAGTCATTGGGAAGGGAAAGCGGCTAACTAAACAAAGCACTAAACCCTACCCTTTGAGCATGAGGAATACGTGAACTACTACTTCCCTAGCACCTGAAATTTCAATGCACATTCCCTATACTCTTGGTATACCATCTGTCCACCTAAAGTTAGTCAAGAAAACTAAATCCTATTGAACGTAATAGAAGGGGACATTGCCCCTTCCACTCATTCACTTCACACTAGGGATTGAGGAATCTACCACTTTCAGTTTCTCATTTTTCCAATTTCTATTTTCAACATTTCCGCTTCTGTGACTTTTTTTTTTAGGTCTTCATGAAAATTAATTCACATTTTTTTATACCCCCCCCCCAATATACACATATGTGTATGCAATTTGAATGTTGTTTCCCACAATACAATGCGTGTATAATATGCATTTCCACTACTATGCAAAATTTGGAGAAATGAAAAATTTCATTCACTTTCGTTCACTTACTGGCTTAAAAAGTGTGCATTAGTTAGGTTTGCATTAAACTTTGAACTGAACTAATTTATCCCTTATCCCTACCTCACACAAAAGTGAGGACAGGATCCAACCCAGGAGATCATCATGCAACTCTTCCTACAACCCAATACCTGCATGTTCAGTGGGATCTCTGCCTTTTTATTATTGTTGCTTTATTTTAATAGTGCATCATAACCATTACCGTAAACACACAGCCCAAGCCTAAACTGGTAATTAAACTGGTAACCTGCTAATAGAAAATACTCAGTACTTGAGTTTACCCAACTGAGTTTTGCTTCAAATGGAGCTGGCAATTGCTTTGTTAGAATTCAGTTTTGACTTCATATTGTTTCAGAGATCCCATTCCATGATGTTTCTTAGCAAATTTACAGTGCCCAAGAGTTTCTGAAAAGCTTTTGGATTTTCAGCTGCTTATCCCCACTGTTCAAATGGTCTAAAGTTTGCTCAGTCCTGGTTACACTTTGTACTGAACACATTTGAGGTAAGATATCTGTGTCCATTCGGTTACCAACTGTTTGCTTTAAACTGTTCCTATAATCTCCTGAGTCAAATATTCATGAAACCTGGAAAATTTCTCCTTCTTTGTAAGATAAATGGAAATGTTAGATCAAAATCCCTACTGTTTGGTTATTATAATGAACCATGATTCATGTATTTAAACTAATCTTTAATTACCAGGTAGTCTTTAAAAGAAAAGACCATTTAATCATTCTAATACAATTTTCCATTAAAATGATGCATCAGTGAGAGATTATTTAAGGCTGGGAAAGGACCCCATGGCTTACTTACTATTGATTTATTATGCTTTAGGAAAGTCAGATTCCTATGCATAGGAACTCAGATAATGTACAATGTACCCATGTGGCGTAGCTGTCAACACAAATCAGCTGCCAAACCTGATATTCTTTTAAGGCTTTAGAAGGAAAGAGAACTTTTTCTTATTCAATTAGATGTCTTCAGTAATGTCACTTAATTAAATTGTGATGACCTGGGACAAGTCTACCTGGTGAACAACTGCAGTTTTAGCTCGCTTTGATTTGCCCATCATCTCTATTTGTCACATACGGTAATTTATTGCACAATCCTATATGCATCTAGCCAGAGGTTAAGTCCCTTTGAGTTTATGATGCCTTGCTCTCACTTACCCCTTCATGGATCACTGCCTTTTCGTGGCAAAGGGGGTTGAATAACTCCCAGAAGTCATGAGCTATGCCGTGCAGGGCCACCCAAGATGGACAGGTCACAGCCAAGAGTTTAGACTAAATGGGATCCACCTGGAGAAGGAACTGGCAAACCACTACAGTATTTTGCCAAGAAAACTCCATGGACATAAAAAAGGAGAAGCTTTGAGAAGAAAGTGAGAGTTTCCAAGGCATGCTCTGGCTCATGGGGTCATAGACATAACTGGTAGTTGAAGATTTGCTTTCCTCTCCTCTTCTCCTGCCCCTCTCAGCAATATATCACAGCTTATATTGCCTGCATATAGTAGAGATATTTAACATGAGAGTTGTCACAGTGTTCCCTTTTTTTCTCTTCAAAATATGGCAACCCTAGACTCTAACTTAATATAACACAGTTGATTTGTCCTCATGTGTTGGCTTCCCACTATCCTGTATCCTCAGCCTCATGGGACAGAGAAGCCAAAGAGAGATGGCAACTTTTGCTTCCTGTAGACCTATGCAGATGCAATATCAGAACACTTACTTCTCACAACCCATTTTACAATCCAATAAATCTCCCATTGGAATACCTATATGTTTTTTTAAAAGGCAAACATGACCCTAGTTGTATCATAATTCTAATATGCCAGCCATAAAGGGGAGAAAAACATTTACACAGTTTTAGGAAACTGTACTAGAGGAAGCATATGTGAGAACAAAACTCACTGGTCACTATTATGATGATTCCCTCTTTTCAATGGGCGAGAAATATCATCCATCTGCCTTTGTGAACTGCAAAAACCATTTTTAAAAAAACCATTGTATCCTGTTTGCTGTAAACAGTGGTATCACATTTTGATGCTGTTGCTAATTGAATGGATCACATTCATTCATTCTTGATATGGAAATAAGAGAACATATGACTCATTTGTTTTTGAAGAAGTGCTATCGCTAAATCTTAGTCTGCATTTTTGGCAACCCCTATATGAGTTCCTTGTGAGCACAGGGGTCACTGTAATGTTTCACATCTGTAGAGGCACCTTCCATTTGTGAGCTGCAGTGGGTGGTATTTACAGTAAGGATGGACAGCTCAGCCTATTCCTTTTTTTAAAAAAAGGTTGATTCATCATTTTCACAATAATCATAATCAAAAAGAAAGTGTCATTTACACTCTTTGAGAACAGTCCAGTTCCCAATCGCGTGCGCGCACGCACACACAAAAAAAATTTTGTTCGAATAAAAGTATATTTCCATATGTCCCTGTGAGTTGCTAGTAGTCTATAGCCAGGTTCTTTTGTAGATGCGTAAGAAAGATGAGCAATGTTTTCTAAAACTTGTCTGATTCTGTGTTGTCTCTTTGATTTTGAACTTTGTTTGCCAGTTCCACCCCCTCATTAATATCAAGTCCTACAGCTATATAAACCTCATTTCAAACAAACCAGCATTTATAATTCTCCTATACTGAGCCATTGTAAGGCACACTGTCAACAAAGGTAAGTTATAAGGTCCTTCTTGGAAGGCCAGGTGTCCACAGAGTAGACAGAGAGCAGAGCAGTCTTGGATTCTAAATCAATCATTTGAGATGGGATCAGTGACGTGTCCTGAAAAACTTTAACCCAAGATGTATGTACTCATATAGATCCACAAAAAGTCCATGTCCAGCAAATTCAGTTTCCTTCAAAATGTGGACAAACTTCTTTTCCATCTCTAATGTATGGCTAGCACAGCAGTTAGAGACTGAAAAACTTTAAAGGTTTCATTAAGGACAAAAAAAATGGACCAGTTAAATACATTTATTTTTTTTAAAAAATCGTTTGCCCTTCTGAATAGAAGTAAGAATAAATCCGCTTAATTAGCACACATGTCTTTTTCTTGCAGGATATGATACCAGGCAGTGATGGGCTTATTTAGTTTCTCTGCAAATAGCAACCATTTAAAAATAAAATCAATTTCTCCATTCAAAACAAGTAATCCTAGAAGCTCCTTTGGAAAAAGGGCACTCAGTCTTCAGCAGACAAAATACATTTTGTCATCAAATGAAAATAGAGAAGGACATTTATTTCTATATTTGTAGGTGGCCAAAATAAAATTGTTACATGTTTCTTAACTATCATTTTCATTATAGAAAAATGATCATTCAATAATTAAAAACTTGGTTGTCTCTGGTAGAAATGGGCAATACAATTCTATGATTCTATGAATATATTAGCATTACTAATTAATAATAATAATAATAATAATAATAATAATAATAATAATAGTGGCAATTTGTACTGCCACCTCCACCAGACTGAACGAAAGAAAAATTAAATTTTAAACCACTTACTATTTAAAGAGGCATCCTTGAACTGGTTGACCCCTAAGCCTTGATGTGGTGGAAATCATGGCAAATACAGAGATGTAGTGCCTCAGGCTGTGTACACAGCATACAGTTAAAGCACACACCTCACAAAAAACTTGGGAACTGTTGCTTATCCTCACCGACCTATAATTCCCAGTGCATTTAAACTACAGTTCCCAATATTCTTTTTGGGAGAGGTATGTGTTTTAAATGTATGGTATGTATGTTAGGATTCTTTGTCCATGCTTGCAGTCATGGGATTGTTTATATCACATGACAGTGTATGTTTTCATTCCACATTGTGGGAAGTGATGGAGACAGGGAGACAGGATGTTTTTTTTTACTGTGTTCCATGATGTAGGACGCTTGTCCTTTGTTTCTTTCTCTTTGCTGCCTGGTGCTGAAGAGGAAGGAGCTGAGTCAGAATGTATTATATGTAAATAAAGTAGTTTAGCCAAAATGCTGTGCTATTGAGTCTGTCACGCGAACTGCCAACATTCTGCTAGTCCTAAAGTGTGCTGATGCCCCTGGTGTAGTGGTTAAGAGAGAGAGCCTCGTAATCTGGTGAACCGTGTTCCTGTCTCCACTCCTCCACATGCAGCTGCTGGGTGACCTTGGGCTAGTCACACTTCTTTGAAGTCTCTCAGCCCCACTCACCTCACAGAGTGTTTGCTGTGGGGGAGGAAGGGAAAGGAGAATGTTAGCCACTTTGAGGCTCCTTTGGGTAGTGATAAAGCAGGATATCAAATGCAAACTCTTCTTCTTCTTCTTCTCTTGGTATCAGTCACTGTGATGTTCAGGCTGGAAAAAGCTCTTGAAGCTTCTGACTGACCAGGAGGGAGAGAACATGCCAGTCGGGCATGTGTCTCTGCCAGATACCTACTCGTGTGTAGGATGCTCCTGACAATGTAGGCAACCGCAGTGTGTCACACTGCCCAGCACACTGATATAAGCAATAACATCAATTTCTTAATGCGGAAGACCCCACTGTCTCTCCATAGGGTCGTGCCCTCTGGCGATTAGAAAGTACATAATCGTATGAGCACTGTTCCAGAGTATTTTTCATTGTGGTTCGAGGACCTGACCCGGTGAAGTGAAATAAAAACACGAGGACACGTGATGTAAGGTTAATGGGCTAGAAAAGGCCACAACTTTATTGGTTACAGCAATTGAAAGGTATTGGCTTAGGCATTGGATCAAAACAAGTGGGTTATTCACCAGTAGGTGGAGCCTGTTGATGCTAATCCAACTATAGGCTCACCCCTGCTGTCACCGAGGGTCGTGCCAAGGCCTCCCGCCAAGCAGGCATTGGATGGAATACACGACCCCCAGATTCCTTTAACGGAATACCCCTAAAAATTGAAGGCATAGGCGATGGCCACACCTAGCACTTCCACACACCGCAACACATTATTCCAATGCCTAACCTACCCACCAATACCACAAAAGTTGTGACGATTGCTACGAGGTAGGCGAAAAAACCAAAAAGCCTAGTGCCAAATGGAAAAACTCCTACCAGGCCCCCCAGGCAACCGGGGCGACCAACCTTTTTAGCAAGGCCAAAAACCTAAAACCCTAACTAAAGGGAGTGGAGGGTGGGTGACTCGCGATGGACGGAGGAAGAATGAGGCCGGGGAAAGGCTGGCGCTGCAGCAAAATGCTGCTGAACACGCCCCCTCTGTGGCTCCTGGTTGGATGGCCACCGAGGGGGCGTGAGCGCCAGCCAGGTGAGCGGGCGGGCAGGGGGCCACGCCCCCTGCTAGCCGGAGCTCGGGCCCCGACCACAACCCCTCCCCTCTCTTTCAGGGAGGAGAGTCTTTCTCATGTATAATATATCAATTTGAAAAAAGATTGGTTAATGAAGAAATTGCACATCTTTCCACTTACGAGTGTTTGTTGAACTAATTGGCTGATGAAGAACTGAACGAAACAGTAGTTGCTATCCGGAAACACTGTTCAGCAGAGTTCAGAGTTGGACATCAGGATTGGACATTTGCAGATTATACAAAGCCTGGCACCGTGACTTTCAGAGACTTCAGTTTGATAGTTTTGATGTTTTGCATTGTTCCATAAAGTTTTCTATACTGTAATTGTTGCTGGCCATCGTGTTGCTTTCGACATTGCTGATTAAAAAGTAGGTCAGGCAATACTATTTGGGTGGATGAAACTGTCCATGGCACCTAAATAAAGAATGAGATGGAAGCCCAGCTGAGTTCTAGTCCAAGAAAGTCTAAATAAACAGATAATAATAATAATAATAATAATAATAATAATAATAATAATAATAATAATAATAATAATTTATTATTTGTACCCCACCCATCTGGCTGGGTTTCCCCAGCCACTCTGGGCATCTTCCAACAAAGATGAAAAATACACTAAAATGTCACATATTAAAAACTTCCCTGAACAGGGCTGCCTTCAGATGTCTTCTGAATGTCAGGTAGTTGTTTATCGCTTTGACATCTGATGGGAGGGCGTTCCACAGGGTGCCACTACCGAGAAGGCCCTCTGCCTGGTTCCCCGTAACTTGGCCTCTCGCAGTGAGGGAACCGCCAGAAGGCCCTCGGAGCTGGACCTCAGTGTCCCTGCAGAACGATGGGGGTGGAGACGCTCCTTCAGATATACTGGACCAAGGCCGTTTAGGGCTTTAAAGGTCAGCACCAACACTTTGAATTGTGCTGGGAGCCAATGTAGGTCTTTCAAGACCGGTGTTATATGGTCTCGGCGGCCGCTCCCAGTCACCAGTCTAGCTGCCGCATTCTGGATTAGTTGTAGTTTCCGGGTCACCTTCAAAGGTAGCCCCATGTAGACCGCATTGCAATAGTCCAAGCGGGAGATAACCAGAGCATGCACCACTCTGGTGAGACAGTCTGCAGGCAGATAGGGTCTCAGCCTACGTACCAGATGGAGCTGGTAAACAGCTGCCCTGGATACAGATTTGACCTGTGCCTCCATGGACAGCTGTGAGTCCAAAATGACTCCCAGGCTGCGCACCTGGTCCTTCAGGGGCACAGTTACCCCATTCAGGGCCAGGGAATCCTCCACACCTGCCCGCCTCCTGTCCCCCCAAAACAGTACTTCTGTCTTGTCATGATTCAACCTCAATCTGTTAGCTGCCATCCATCCTCCAACCGCCTCCAGACACTCACACAGGACCTTCACCGCCTTCACTGGTTCTGATTTAAAAGAGAGGTAGAGCATGTAACAGAGTTACAGGAGCTGCACTCAAAGAGATATGTACACAATGCATAGCTGTCAACTTTTCCCTTTTCTTGCAAGGAATCCTATTCGGAATAAGGGAATTTCCCTAAAAAAAAGGGAAACGTTGACAGCTATGACACAAAGTATGATGGCAGGCAAAAGAAAGAGCCTGTAGGAGATGGGAAGAGAGGTGACCTACCCATATATGATAAGGCTGGAGCACAGGAGAAAGCGGATAATGCTGTATGAGCCCCAAGAAAGGCACAATGATTCAAGGACATCGGCATCTAATAGTTCTTACAATAATATAAGCACAACAAGGTGGATAACTACCAAGCCCAGTAGTCTGGCTAAGGTCAATGCCTAGGTACAAGAATATAATAATTGCCCCTAGGAGCACACCAAGCATCATATAATCCAGCATTCTCTTTCTAAATGCAGCCTACTTGGTGCTAGACCCAGCCTACACACAAGACAAGGTGAGGTGACCACCTCAGGTGGTGGGATCCATCAGGGCAGCAGATCCTGATGTTAATCTTTCTTCCTCCCTTGTTCCAGATGTAGATTTTCTCTCACCCCTTCATCCCTGGTGGGGAGGGAGGCAACATTTCGGGATCTGCCTCAGGTGTCAAAATACCGTGGGCTGGCCTTGCTCTGGAAGCTCACAAGAAGAGCATAAAAGGCAATGACCTTCACCTGCTCTTTGTCTCCAGCTTCCAGTTTGCAGAGGTCTACCACTTTTCTACATTAAGCTCTGCCATGGTTCATAGCCACTGATAAGACTATCCCGATACCTTTTAAAAAGCCATCTGATTACGCAGAACACAACTGAGATTAGATATGTCCCATGTAGCTTCCTAAATTCATGCACTGCCCCCAGCTACTCAAGGCCAGCTATGATGGCTACACACATAGCATTGGGTGATAAGTTGTTAGAATGAAATTGCAATTGACATGCAAGCAGTCTAGATGGACCTGCCCTACTTGCCTTAACTAGGATGCTGCTGTAGCTATGGTGACACCCACCAAACGTACATGAATTTCATTAAGTTTCATCCTGTCAATTTTTCCTTTGCAGTGCTGTGAAACGCTAGATTCAAGTTCAATGGGTCTCATTATTTTTGTCTGTGCATTTGGAACATCAATGCCACCAACATTTAAGCAATATATACTAGAGCAGGGTGATATATCAATTCTTGTTGCTTAGTCGTCTTAGTCGGGTTTGACTCTCCGTGACCCCATGAATGAAAGCATACCTTGGAAACTCTCACTTTCTTCTCAAAGCTTCTCCTTTTTTATGTCCATGGAGTTTTCTTGGCAAAATACGGGAGTGGTTTGCCAGTTCCCTCTCCAGGTGGATCACATTTAGTCTAAACGTTTGGCTATGACCTGTCCGTCTTGGGTGGCCCTGCATGGCATAGCTCATGACTTCTGGGAGTTATTCAACCCCCTTTGCCACAACAAGGCAGTGATCCATGAAGGGGGGTATATCAATAGACTGTCCCAAACCAGTTTGAGTCCATATCATGATATCTGTTTCATAATTTTAGACCTGACAATTTATCTGGTGAATCGTGTGTGAGAACACTATGCAATAAATTACAATGTGGGAAAAACCATGAAGCCAGCCAATGCCTCTACATAGCTCCATCATTATTTCAGATGTTGTAATATATCAGTATATCACAATGTTTAGCTGGTGATATGTCACAATGTTAAAAAGCAGATATCACCCAACCCTCCTAAGAAGCTAATTGCTTGTCCAACTCTCATGGAATTTAATTATTTATTATTAGTACTGGTAACACAAATGGATGTTATGTCATTCCAATAATTTTCATATGATGGTTGGGCTGCAGTTCTGCACAGAACTACAGTGGTACCTCGGGTTACAGATGCTTCAGGTTACATACGCTTCAGGTTACAGACTTTGCTAACCCAGAAATAGTACCTCGGGTTAAGAACTTTGCTTCAGGATGAGAACAGAAATTGTGCAGTGGTGGTGCAGCAGCAGCGGGAGGCCCCGTTAGCTAAAGTGGTACCTCAGGTTAAGAACAGTTTCAGGTTAAGAACCAGAAAAAAAAAAGTTCTTAACCCTTGGTACCACTGTAAGGTGTTCCAATGCCCATTGAAATAAATTTTTCCCCTCTCACCCCTTTTGGCTAAATAGTACATGAATAGCACAAATTATGACACTGTCTGTGTGCCAAGTGGCATCCTTTCTGCATTCAAGGAACTGGGCCAATGAATTCACGAACAATTAAATACTTTTAGATATCACACTAGCCTTCTTCAGGCAAGACTTGTGAAGGTTTAAATGAATGGTACTCAGGGTGCTAGAGAAAGGAAGTGTAGTTGTGCTGGCAGCCTTTGCTCCTGGTTCATCCCCATTCAGTATCCTGTGTGTACAGGCTCAACATATATAGAATTGCAGATTCTGTCCTCGAGATCAGGAACTCTGCAAACACACACAAATGGCCACCGTTTGCATATTCATTCGGCACTGATCGTCTGAAAAGGGCTGTGGATGACAGATTTCATGTAAATCCCCTTCCCATTTTCAAAATCACTCTCAATTTCATGGAATTTTCCTGCTTTTATACAGCCTTTTCTAAAGTAGGCAACGAGGCGGGTATAAAAAGGGGTGAATTCCTCCCTTATCATTCTGCACATTCCTCTGGGTCTCCTTCTCTCTGTTTGCATAGGTATACATCTGTACACACACTTTTGGAAAGCATGAATAAGCGTTCTCCTTTACCAACACATTTTGCCTTTTCTGAAAGAAAGAAATGAGTATTCTTACAAAGATTTTAAATTTATTTATTTATTGGCCTTCTATTCTGAAGCATCCGATCAAGCTTTTTCATACAGCAGAAGGAGTAACAGTTCATTTCCTTGGTATATTTTGTTCCTTAATTACATCCTCCATTTTGGCCCCATGCCCAATCTGAGTTCTTTATCCCTTCTCTTCTTGTCTTTATAGTTCCCTTATGCCAAGCATTGATTGCTTCATAGCCACCTGTGCCTCCACTTCACTTCCTCTCTATATTTTTTTTAGAAAAAGGAAAGTTTGCATTTCATTGCCATATGTCAACCCTAGAAAGACATTACTGTGCAATGCTTTCATTTTTTATGTAGGCGTAGCGCTTCTGTTTACTGTTAAAGGGATTCCAAATGTTTGACATCTGAACAGGTTAGGTTCATCAATATTGTCATCTGAGCTACTGCAGTTGTAAAATCTCTCCTGATCAAATCCTGTCATGATATTAATTCCCACATGGTTTGCACTATCAAATAATTTTGAGAGCCCTTGTCTATTTTAAATGTAATGGAGGTGTCCCTCAATCGATGAGTGGCAGGGGTAGGGATTGCCATCCCTCCCCCGTTCTATTTTGTTCTTCTCCCTTTACATCTGTGGATACCTGACCTGGAAATCAGAAGTGGAAAATGGATGAAAACTGGACATACAGGTCTGGATACTTGCCCTGTCTTCTATTTGATGGATATGAACGTGTCTGCCTATGAGGACCGATGTTACTGCTTGAACATATTTGATCTCCAAAGCAAGGTTGGCATATCACATACTAGCTTGTAAGTCTGCTTACCTGTATTGGTGGGCAGTGTTGTGGCCTGTCCACAGCCACATCAGCGATCTGGTGGCTGGCTGGGGTGGCTTGCAGGCTTGCCTGCAGATTGGCCAACTGCAAGCAGGCGGGCTTAGATGTGGGAGTTCCCCAGGGGCCAGTCCCAACCAGCAAATGGGCATTGCTTGGGGGGAAAGCTCTGCAGGCAAGTGGGCAAACTCTTTTTGGAGCAGTCAAGTTATTAGAGTGTTGGCAGAGAAAGGGGACTTTATTAGGCTCCTTCCTTCCACCCAGCCACTCATACAACCACCCAAATAACTTGAGGTCTATGTATAAAGTGATCCTTTTTATACTGCATGTCACAGTCTTCAACGTAATCAATCACAAAATGACAGAATAATATCTCCCCATTCCTACACTAAACTTCAGAGATGTCTAAAATAATTACACTTTTTATTTTACTATCCAAATCTTTTGTTGATGTTCTGATTCGGGTAAAAATACTTGCCACTTAACATATTTAAGGTCCCGCCGCCACCACCTTCTGCAAAAATAGCATTGGGATTGACCTCAGCTAACACTAAAATCTGTAACAAAGTTTTTCTTTCCCTTTTGACTTCAGCATTGTCAAATATTTCCTCAACATGTGTCCTTCTGAGGGTCAAAAAGCATTTTAATTTCTAAAATTAAAATGAATAAATGTTATTTGAGCAGATTCACATGGGAAACCATTTATGCTGGTGTCATATTGTCTAGTTGAATAATCAGATTAATCAGTTAAAATATTTAATCAACTTTAGATTAACATAATTTAACTGGGAAGCAGATTTATTTAAAAGGTTCAATCAATAACAGAATAAAAATGTTCAATCAATAAAATTATAATTATAATTATAATTATTATGAAAAATATAAAGAACAACATCCAAACTTGCCAACTAAGTCAATTAACTTTTAACATCATATTTAACAGTTAACATCATATTTCCTTTTTCCTTTGCAGGAGTCCAAATCAAGAAGAAAACATGACCTCTAGTATGATAATAGCAACCTGAAGAAACTGGTACAGAATTAGGACAGCAATTAGAGAAGAGATCCCAGCAGTAATTTGTAACTTACCCTACAGCTTCTGATATTGTGGCAGGGCATTTTTCCCTCACATGAGCTTTGTTTAAGAGCTTTAAGAAATAAAGTCATAAAAGGTTGACAGAAAATATTATGGTTCTCCTTGTCCTCTAACAACACAGAGGTGATGATGAGCCAGCTGCCCCATGGCATCCACAAACCATGCATTGGCATACCAATTCCCAAGAGTAAATCCAGTGCTGATTTTCCAGTGCTGAGTGATAGAGACATATGACAACATATGTGTCATGAGCACAATTTTGGATCTTTTACAATATTACTAATTATAATGAGATGTCTCCCATAAAGCTTCCACCAAGGAACAACTCCACCACACGTGTATGTATGTGCCTTTACAGTCACATTCCTTCCAACAATAAGCTGGGTCTTATATTATCCCTTGGGTCAAATGAATTGGGGCATCAAACCAGCAACGGTACTTTTTCATGTAACCTTGCCTGTCTGATAGCTATTGAAATGTACCTAGAAATGTGCAGATAACCACCAATGTGTCAGAACTGTGAGATGGAAAGCCAGCTGGCTTGGCCCCAGCCGGAGTGTCTCCCTTCTTAGCCTTGCCGCTGCGGAGATCCATCAGTGATCCTCCTCCGACGTGTGTCCATGACTCATGCTTCTGTGCATGCAAGAGCACACATTACTCAGCAGAGTAAACACACAACAGATCAGGCTCGAGGCGTGGATACTATACTAAACTACGCATTTATTATACATAAATAAGGACAAAGGAAAACATGGCCTCTCTCCTTGTTGTTCTTCTTGGAGAGAGAGAGAAAACAAAAGCAATACAGAGTGGACGTTCCACTCACGGGACTCCAGCAATCTGTGCTGGAATGTAAACAGACATGTGACATGTAACAATCCCACATATCTGCAGCAAGGGTGGAATGGAATTCCCAACACAATGTACCTTAAGACCCAGAAGTACTTGATTCCTTCAGAGTAACAGACTGTCAGAGGTTCCCTGTGGATCAGAAGATTGGGGGATGCAATCACAGGGAGATCAGTTCCTAACAGAAGGGGGGAATATTTGCTCCCACACCCCTGCTTCCAGCATTTCCAGAAGCAGAGCGAGAGGCAGATACAGAAGCTGCACAGTTGAGAGAGGAGCTACCCAACTATGAGATAGTAGCTAAGCAACCAGAAGGGAGGGAGCAGCTGGGCGATACAGCATTCAAGAGTGGGGGGGACCCCCTCCCTCCCCCCCGAACTTGGAGGTCTGAGCATGTCAGAGAACAAAGGAAAGGCGGGGGGAGGGGCTTCCCATTGGTGTGATTCTTGCTGTGGAAGTGGGGAGGAGTCAGAGTAGGCAACTGATATCCTGGCGGAGGGTTGCCTGTTTGTGCTTATAACAGAATGCTGTAATAAAAGGACTATAAATCTACCAAATGCCTGTTAATTCTTATCGATGAGCCACTGGAAGGAACAGGCGAACTCCTGTACTTGACATAGACTTCTGCAAAAGCATGGAACCTTTGAAGGCCACGGTAAGAAGTTGCAGCGGGGTCTGGGTGAGCAGACTACACAAGCACTCCGTTTAAGACTTCATTGCTGGAACAATTCATGACATTAGTTCTGTGCAACACAGCTTTTTGTTCGTGTTTACTACTCTGACTGACCCTGTGCTACTGACTCCTGTCAAAAACTTGTTCTTGGAAAACTGCCTACTTTTGGACTACTTCACTGTGTTTGACCTTGGCTTCTCCTTAAGGCCCTGCATTTCTGGATTGCCCAACTACTACCTTAATTTTCCAGAGTTTGACCAGCCTCTTAACCTGTGGCTCCAGATTCTTCCTCACCTCCATTTCTGTGACCGAAGCAGGGCATCTCCTCTCCTAGCACATTGCTTCCGTCAGTAGTTTCATTCAGCATAATGTAAAGCTCAGAAAACTTTCAAAGAAAAGCTTTCACAGAATTTATTCCCCTCCCACCAAGAATATTTGGCAAAATGTCATCCCCGTTTTCCAGTTCACATGCAAATTTGGGGGGGGGGGGGATTGGTGGGAAGTCGTTTTCAAACAGCTGTAGGAATGAGGATGGAAATAGGATGTTAATTGAAGGACTTGGTATTCTTTGTGATTTACTGGTATCAGGGGGCGGGTCATAATACATTTTACACACACACACACAGAGAGAGAGAGAGAGAGATTGCAAACACACGGGATTTGCCTGCATTTTTGACAGCCTCATTTAAAGGCTACAGGGGCTTGATCTGGATAAATTGGGAAGAAGTAAAAGGGTTGAACCTGCACTTTTCATTAATAGTCCCCTAAATTTTCTCCCATACTTTGAACACTCTTCTTCTCTACCATATAAACCATTAGGCTCTCTGGGGACTTCCGGGGTGGCGCCTCCGGTGATGGCGGACTCCCTCTGAACTGGAGGGACAAGCTCCGCATGAAACGGGTCTTTTCCGCTGCGGCGTAGCGGGGACCCTTCTGAAAATCACAGGCGGATGAAGCCTGTGACTGTGGGACTCGGCGGGCACCTTTAGCGCCCCCCCAACCCACTAAGGAACCCAGAAATGGGCTCTGAAGTGAAGAGGGGGAAGTGGCGCGGTGCTGTGAGTCGATTGCTTTTTCTGCGGAGCGAAGCCGCACAGCCATTGCCGGAGAGCACTGCCTTTTTCCTGGGACAATTTGGCATTGAAAATAACTAACCGTGAGTACTGGAACGCTAAATACCTGGATTTTAAACAAGAATTGGCGAAATAAAAGGAACTTGGACTCTAAAATTTACCCTAATTTGGTACTGAAACGGAAAGGGCTAAACAGGAAGTCACCCTTCCATGGCTGCCAATCTTTTTCAACTCCTTCACATATTTTCTCTATTATTCTTAATCTATTTTTAACTGAGTTTTTAGTACATTACAAGCATTACTCAAATCCTGCCGAAGTTTTTAGTTCATTACTTACTTATCAATGATTGATGAATGTGAAAATGATATTTTTTGAGTCAATGAAATTCTTGAGACTGAATATCAAAGCAGGTGGCCAGTCTCTATTAACCTTATCATGTTATCTGCTGAAACTCTTTCCAAATACCATGTCTTTTCAAGAAGTAAGGAAGGGTTATAGTCAAGGAAGGAGATTAGACTTGTGGAATGGGGGTACAATATACTTTTAAAAGCAAACGAATGAAAGGATTCCCCCTCCTCTCCCTCTGTTTCCAAGCCATTAGCATAACGGAAAAAGTCAGTAGGTCAAACAACATTATCTTTAATAAGCTATTTGAGATGTATTTTAGTAGAATCTTGATCCTCTTCAAACAATGGTAACTTGAAATAATATACTTGCGGAGGTCTATTTACACAAGATCCCCCCCTCCAAACCATCTTGAATAGAGATGTTTGCTCTGTGTAGTAATAGATAAATATGCTTTGGAAACAAATTACTTAAGCAGAACACATTTGTGTCCCTAAGGCTTACATCCCATGAACAAAGGACACTGTTTATTCATTCTTTTAGAATGGGAAGTCAATTCATTCCATCTAAATAAACAGCATTACGCTCAATTCTCAGTTGACCCACATAATCCTCCAAAAAGCCCTTGGGTGAATATTCCAATTTAAGGTGGGAAATAGAGCTGCTAGAATTGCTCCGTTGGTGGATATCTCAAGAGTACACTGGAAGAGCACATGCATGCAAGCAATTATGGCAATCAATCATTTATGCAGCACTTAAAATCTTTACTTCATTCACCCTCACAACTGTTTTGGGAGGTAGGCCATCATTTTTTTTCAGATTCCAGAACTGGAGAACTGGAACTGTGAGAGATAGTGACTTGTCCAAGAGCATCTAGTTAACTGGTGGGGGGAATGATATTTTAAACATGTATGTACTCTATCCATGTTGTAGGATGTTTAAAGATGGAAGTTTTATACTCCATTATAGGTAGACATTATAATGAAGTGGTACCTCAGAAATCAAGCGGAATCCGTTCTGGAAGTCCATTTGACTTCCAAAACGTTCAGAAACCAAGGCGCAGCTTCTGATTGGCTGCAGGAAGCTCCTGCAGCCAATCGGAAGCCACAGAAGCCATGTCTGACATTCAGGTTCCAAAGAACGTTTGCAAACTGGAACACTCACTTCCAGGTTTGCAGCGTTTGGGAGCCAAAATGTTCGAGTTGCAAGGCGTTCATCAACCAAGGTACGACTGTAATGATATTTGTGTGGAAAGTATAGAATAGAATAGAATAGAATAGAATAGAATAGAATAGAATAGAATAGAATAGAATAGAATATTTGCAAATATATTTTTAAGCTCATTTTAAAATGCAGGTCTTGATCAGATGCCTCAATCGTATTTCCTCAAATTGTCCTGTTGTATTAGAAAACTTGTTCTACAGGACGGCTGAAGCAAATGTCATTTGGTGATTTCCAGAAAATGTCATTGCCTAGGAAACTATGATCCTCAATTGGGGTCAATAACGTGCCCTCTAACCCACATGTGATCTTCCTCACCCCGCCTCACTTTCTTACAAGGAATAAGAAACAAGTAAGATGGCTAGTTACACATTTTATAAAATGAGAATATGCATCACCACAAAAAGGACACAAAATGGTCACAAATCTGCATAGAACATTTCTTATACTAATTTATATGAATAAATTCACATTTACTATAATGTAATTACTATTATTATAGTAGTTCCCTCATTGCGAGTTCCCTCATTGCAAGAAGTGAGGTTACAGGGAACCGGACAGAGGGCCTCCTCGGTAGTGGCACCCGCCCTGTGGAACGCCCTCCCTTCAGATGTGAAGGAAATAAGCAGCTATCCTATCTTTAAAAGACATCTGAAGGCAGCTCTGTTCAGGGAAGTTTTTAATATTTAACGCTGTACTGTTTTTAGCGCTTGATTGGGAGCCGCCCAGAGTGGCTGGGGAAGCTCAGCCAGATGGGTGGGGTATAAATATCAAATTATTATTATTATTATTATTATTATTATTATTATTATTATTATTATTACCCCGCCTATCTGGTTGGGCTTCCCCAGCCACTCTAGGTGGCTCCCAATAGAATATTAAAAACATGATAAAACATCAGACATTAAAAATTTCCCTAAACAGGGCTGCCTTCAGATGTCTTCTCTAAAAGTCCGATAGTTGTTTATTTCCTTGACATCTGATGGGAGGGCGTTCCACAGGGTGGGCGCCACTACCAAGAAGGCCCTGTGCGTGGTTCCCTGTAACCTCACTGTAGTGGTTTGGAGTTACTCGTGCGTAAACTGTCCCCTTTTGGAGCTTGGCTGCCTGGGTTAAACCGTCCTGACTGCACAGCCCATCTCAGCGTGGCTTCCTCAGTCGCTCGCAGAATCTGTCTGTGGGCATTTCTTAAACCGTTGCCAGCATAAGAGTTGTTTGACTTCCAATCGTCTCCGCCTCTCATTGCGCGGGAGTCTCCTGCGCAAGGAGGGCGTGGGTAGTGGAGGACCAGGGCTCTCCTCACTGACTTCCAAGGAAGAATCCCAGAGCCCTTCCACCTGGGCCTATACAGTTTCCAATAAATGGGAATACAGTTCCCAATCTAACCACAACAGAAAACCTGACTGTGCAAAACTAACCTATTTACTTATTTATTGAAACCTTTATATCTTTCCTTCGTCCAAGCATCACAGGGTGGTTTTCAATAAAAAAGAAGGAAAAAAAGTAACAGATTAGCAAAAAATAACAATGTCCCGCACCCTTCACACACACACACACACACACACAGAGAGAGAGAGAGAGAGAGAGAGAGAGAGAGAGAGAGAGAGAGAGAGAGTTTCAAAGGACATAGACTGTTTTATTTGTCAAAGGTCTGGTAAAAGATGAAATTTGTTTTGTTTTGTTGTTTTGTTTTGTTTTTAAATATATTTTTATTGGTTTTACATATATTTTCCTAATAAAACATAACACAACATCTATCATCTTATACCACATTTTGGCTATAAGCCTAGGACTTCCATCAACCGCGTCTAGTGAAGAAGGGTCTCAGATGATGATCACAGGGTATTGGTCAGTTCATATGGGGAGAAACAGTCCTTGAGATCTTGAGGTCCTGAGGCTTTATAGGTCAAAACCAACACTTTGAACTGAGCCCAGAAACTAATTGAGAGCCAGTGCAGTTGGGCGAGGAGTGGCATTCTTTGCTCTGACTGTCTTGCCCCAGTGAGCAACTTGGCTGCTGAATCCTGCACCAACTGAAGTTTCCAAACTGTCTCCAGAGGCAGCCCCATGTATAATGTTTTGCAGTAATCTAATCTAACCTAATCTAAATTTTACCGGAGCATAGACAGCAAAAGTTATGTTATCCCTATCCAGATAGCTGAAGCTGATAGAAGGCAGTGGAACCAGAAGTAACCAGAAGAACAATCAGTGCGGAAAGATCAACCTCTTTTTTTGCCAAGTTGTTGTTGTTGTTGTTGTTGTTGTTGTTGTTGTTGTTGTTGTTGTTGTTGTTGTTGTTATTGTTGTTGTTGTTGTCATCGTAGTTAATTTAGCATTACCTGACATTTTCAGAAGGGAAAATCAAAAATAAATAAATACCAGATTATTTATTTATTTGTACTTTGCAAGTTTATACATTTCACTAGTTTTACATTTCACTAATTTTGCAATCATTTTGACATTTCAAAACTTGACTTCGAAACCCCTCTTTCTGCAGTTCCTTAAATGTTTTTTATCTGTTTATAATTTATCTGTAAATATTCAATAGACCATTTCCATTCTTTTGTAAAAAGTTTGTTAGCTTGATTTCTTATTCTTTCAGTAAGTTTCGTCATTTCTGCATATTCAGTACATTTTTTGTATCTATTCCTCCTTTACTGGGACTTCTGCTTCTTTCCATTTTTTGGCAAGGAACATTCTTGCTGCCGGAAAGATCAACCTTTAGATTTGCTAGATTCTGTCTCACCTTTCCTTATGGGTGGACCAGCCCTGGTGCGTGGAGGAGGAATAAATACTCCATTTTGAAAATCAACATTTATTATTATTATTATTATTATTATTATTATTATTATTATTATTATTATTATTAATTCCCCGCCCATCTGGCTGGGTTTCCAGCCAGGATTCTGACATCACTTTATGATGGAAAATTGGACTGGATCCTACTGAAACATGCTAAGCATACGCTTTTTGACTAAAGGGTGTAAAGCAAACATACTGTTCCATGCTAATATTGAAATATCTATGGGGCTTGAACCCTAAACACACACACACACTAAATTAAGTCAAAGGAAATTGAAGCCATAGAAAATGAATCAACATTCCTATAGCAGTTGTCAACACTCTAGAGAAACCGCAGCTGTACTTTTGAATCCCACCAACAGTTAACATCGAATGGCTGTGAATAGTTCTTTGTGACTTCCTCTCTGACTCAAAGCTGAGCTACTGGATAAATTCCAAAAGGGAATCCTCCTGCAATACTCTGCAAGTGCACTTTAAGAGGGACTCAGACATAGCTAGACCATAGCTGTCAATGTTTCCCTTTTTCAAAAGGGAAATTCCCTTATTCCGAATAGGATTCCTCGCAAGAAAAGGGAAAAGTTGACAGCTATGATCTAGACCCAAGATCCTGCAAAAATAATAATAAAAAAATGTTTGCCTCCTCTGCTTGTTCATGGCAGTACAACTTGCCAATCATTTTGTATACATGTATACAAATGTGTATACAAAGGGACGTGGGTGGCGCTGTGGGTAAAACCACAGAGCCTAGGACTTGCCGATCAGAAGGTCGGCGGTTCAAATCCCAGTAACAGGGTGAGCTCCCGTTGCTCGGTTCCTGCTCCTGCCAGCCTAGCAGTTCCAAAGCACATCAAAGTGCAAGTAGATAAATAGGTACTGCTCCAGCGGGAAGGTAAACGGCGTTTTCGTGCGCTGCTCTGGTTCACCAGAAGCAGCTTAGTCATGCTGGCCACATGACCCGGAAGCTGTACGCCGGCTCCCTTGGCCAATAAAGCAAGATGAGCGCCGCAACCCCAGAGTCGGTCACGACTGGACCTAATGCTCAGGGGTGCCTTTAGCTTTATACAAATGTGCATATATTTGGGTAAAAAAACCACATAGTGTTGAGACCTGGGCATTTTCAAATGATCTCTCCTCTCTTTTTTTCTGGCATATCTTCAGGTACAGGTTTAGAAAATGTGATAGCTGCAATTTTCATATATTTATATTATGTCGGACAGAGGAAAGCTTGATCACACACACACACACACACACACACACACACACACACACACATACACACAGCATGCTTTTGCTGATTCTCCTGTGCATTAAGCTTTTCTTTGTAGTGTATAGTTTTACTCTTAAGTGAAAAGTAAAAGTTAAAAGAACAGGTGTCTTAGAAAATAACTTCCTTATCAACTTTCATTTGCAGATATAAAGTCTGACATTAATTCAGGGTGGTTTTTAGACTGACACATCAGCTGCACTTTCCTAAAGTTCAACTGTGTGTTAAACCACATTTCTTATTTCCCATCCTTCGAGTATAATGACTGGTTAAAAGTGACAGGACTAAGCATAAGAATTCCCAGACCTCAAAACCCAACCCAGTTGATGATGGCAGAATGATAGTAACATAAAAAGATGGTGGATTAGAATGCTGGTGCAAACATTTGATCCTGGTATGTTTTGTGTGACGAAAAAGTGGCTTTATTGGGCTTTGGAGCCAAAACAGAAAATAACAATAACAACAATTTTATTATTTATACCCCGCCCATCTGGCTGGGTTGCCCCAGACACTCTGGGTGGCTTCCAACACATATAAAGACATGTGTCAAACATTAAAAACTTCCCCATACAGGGCTGCCTTCAGATATCCCCAAAAGTTGTGTAGTTCTTTATCTCCTTTACATCTGATGGGAGGGCATTTCACAGGGAGGGAACCACTGCTGAGAAGGCCCTCTGCCGGGTTCTTTGCAATGAGGGAGCTACCAGAAGGCACTCAGAACTGGATCTCAGTGTCTGGGCTGAACAATGGGGGTAGAGACACTCCTGCAGGTATACAGGGCCGAGGCTATTTGGGGCTTTAAAGGTCAGCACCAACACTTTGAATTGTGCTTGGAAGAATACTGGGAGCCAGTGTGGATCCTTTAAGACTGGTATTGTATGGTCCCGGCGGCCGTTCCCAATCACCAGTCTAGCTGCTGCATTCTGGATTAGTTGTAGTTTCTGAATCACCTTCAAATGTAGCCCCATGTAGAGTGCATTGCAGTAATCCAAGTGGGAGATAACCAGAGCATGCACCACTCTTGTGAGACAGTCTGCAGGCAGGTAAGGTCTCAGCCAGAGTACCAAATGGAGCTGGTAGACAGCTGCCCTGGACACTCAATTGGCCTGTGCCTCCATGGACAGCTGTGAGTCCAAAATGACTCCTAGGCTGCACACCCCATCCTTCAGGGGCACAGTTACCCAGGAGGGGAAAAGAATGTTCCTGCCCTCCGTACACCATGATTTCTCTTGTGGTACAATTTAGATGTATTTATAGCTTTGCCAGGTGCCCCACTCCATATCATTGGGTTGTCTATTCATCCAGTACAGCTCTAGGCCCATACTAGACTCTTTTCTTGGGTTTTCCAAAGTTCCAGAATTTATTTATTCATTTATTTCCACCTACACATTGTCGGGGTTACAACGGAGCAGCATTGTACTGTATTGCCGTAGAGAAAATATCACACCCAGACCTAAAACTAGATGATGATCTCATTTGTTCCTTTGCAGAATTAGCACATTTTGAACCAAGTGACCAATTATAGATTTAGAAAGGTCCTTTTGGGATCAGAACTGCTCTGAGCTGTTTCCCCCACAAGGTCTATGAATCATTTATATTAATGTGGGCAGAAGGAGCTAAGGACAGAAAGCACACTGAACCGAGGAATAGAGGCTTCAGAATGATTTCACTGAGAAGTGGGTCAAAATGTACCTTTGAAACAACATGTTGTTTGTGTCAAATCCACCTGAAAAGGTTTTTGATGATAAAGGGAAATATGAAATTGAATGTTTAACTGATTATAATGATTTGGCCCTATGGTGCTGGCTGTTAATAGTTCCCTGAAAAATACATGGGAACGTGAATAAAGCTTTTGAAGTCCATGAATAATATTTGCAAGTTTGAACCCTATGACAAACCTCTTTCCTTGATTTGTTTCCTGCAAAGATATTTTATTGGTCTTCTGGGCATTTTATTCATCGGATCAGCATGGAATTTTTGCAAGAAAGCTCACACAAATCAGGAAGCCTTACACCATGTAGAGTCTGAATTAGCTAAACACGACGCATACAAAATTGCCCATAAATTTGTTTGAGCCGAACCTATGGAGGATTCTTTTGCCTTGACTCCATCGTTGGGATGGCAGAAAAACCCTGAGAGAGCCAATAAAATTTCTTATTTTGGTAGGCCTGTTTAGACCACCCATGTTCTCCTACTATGCATATTGTCATAATGTCTTATATGGCCATATTTATATCTGTTTGTGTCATGATCCTTTTAATCTCCTTTTTTTACGGTTGGAAGGATTGTAGATACGGTGGATGTTTGGCCTTCCAGATGTTACTGGGTTCCAATTCCATCACCTGCACCTAGCATGGCCACATCTGGAGGGCCAACGCCCACATTTAATCAAGTATCCATTGCTGATTTTTTTTAAATGATAGCACAGCTTTCTATTCAACAGTTGATAACCATTTCATATTCACTGTTTGCACACCACAAAATTGGATTCAGTGATCTCCCATGTATGTCCTGTTGACCCAGGATTGGCTCTGTGATGTGAGAGAGTTAAGAATGCATGCGTGAAAAGAGCTGTGGGAAAAAAGTCATGTCATCTCGCCAAAACCAAATTAATGCAATGAATTATTAAAGCCTGCAACTTAATAAAGATCAGGGGAAAGGACAACCATAAATGGATAGAGGCAGATTGATCCATTAATAATACATGCATCGCATTCCACACATTATCATTTCAACCCATTTCTTCCAGGATGGGGAAACAATTTGGTTTGAACTATATAGGTGCATTCATGCTCCTGCAGTATTTAAGTACATTTTGATATTTCAGCTCTGCTGATTTATATGCAAATCGTCATCAGATAAACTCGCTATTTTCAATGGGCAGCCACTCGCACATGCATTTTATTGTACACACATATTTGCAAAAAACATATAAAGGGTTATTTTCTCAGAACACCGCAGAACGCTTGGGATAACCCAGATAGGTCACTGTTCAGAGTTTTCACGATGGTTTCACAGCTGTATTTGCCCACAGGCAGAGTCTGAATTAGTTGCTAGCAGCCAGTAATAGCATATAAAAATCATGCTGCCTTTTTCCATGAAAGCTATGTTTGGTGTACTTAAAGCAATTAAAAAAGAAGCAGTCCTGGGAAAATAATTTAAAATACTGTCAAAAGTTGCCATCATATCTTTGAAGTGAGATCCTATATATGTCTATTCAGAAGTAAATATTGTTGAGTTTAGTGGGGCTTACTCCCAGGCAAGTGGAGTATAGGATTTCAGAGTTAATGAGCAGTGCAGCAACACCCTAAGTTGGCAATACAGGTTAGTGCTCTCTCTCTCTCTTAAATATATTTTGGAAACAAAAGAGAAAATCCACAAAACATCTAGAGCACGGAAATTAGAAAGCAGATGGCTAAGGGAAGAATATGACATCTTTATATAGAATCATGGATGTAGATAAATAGAGAGCAGCTGTTTACCCTTTTGCTCAGAACTGCAATTAGAGGATACCTAATGACTTTATTTTATAATTCTAGCTTTATGTTGTGGGATAACTGACTCTTTGTTACATATGCACTGTTTGAAAAGGTTCCCCCCCCTCACTCCCACACATAGCACCATCTATTGTGAATCACATCTCCAACAATTTTTAATCAGCAAACCACTCTTATTTCATTCGTCTTTGTGACATTATTGTGCACACGCTTTCCCGTTTCCATGAACATTTACTTTTATTTATTGTATTGCTAGGATTCTTTTCTATAAAATAATCAGGATGGCTATCCTGGCCTCAGAATTGACCGAGCCTTATGGTAAGTCGTGGAATTTCATCTGTAAACCTAAGCAGGCCTGGCCAACTTTTAGTAGGAGATCACGCAACATTTATACCACTTTCTCTCCTCAAAATAAAAGTGGAATACAAACATTTAAAAAACATGAATATTATGGATCGGAACATTTTCTGATCCAATGCAGCACAGTTACTAGGACAGGGGCACCATTTATATCCACAATCACACCTGCAAAAGTCCCCAATAACCACTGTCGAAAGTATGCAACAATGACCATTGAAAGTAACCAATAAGCTGACTGGTAATCAAACTTCAGTGTTCTTTGTTGGGCTGCATGTCGGTGAAGCCATTTGCTTTTCCCAAAGCCCTTTCCAACTGGATTTCAACCAACAAGTTTCTTTTCCACAACAAGAAGAGAACGCAGACTCTTTACCTGTTTGCCCCAATTCTCCATCAGGGAGTGTGAAGTGGTGAAGAGCAGCAAATAATAATAATAATAATAATAATAATAATAATAATAATAATAATAATAATAGATACAGTAGATAGATGATAGATAGATGATAGATAATTTTATTATTTGTACCCTACCCATCTGACTGAGTTTGCCCAGCCATTCTGGCTAGCTTCTAGCTTATACAAAAGCATAGTAAAAAATTAAACATTAAAAACTTCCCTATACAGGGCTGCCTTCAGATATCTTCTGAAGGTTGTATAGTTACTTATCTCCTTGACATCTGATGGGAGGGCATTCCACAGGTTGGGTGCCACTACTGGTTCCTTGTAACTTAACTTCTCGCAGTGAGGGAACTGCCAGAAGGCCCTTGGAGCTGGACCTTAGTGTCCAGGCTGAACGATGGGGGTGGAGACGCTCCTTCAGGTATACAGATGTCCTTCGGGTATACAGAGGTTTAGGGCTTTCAAGGTCATCACCAACACTTTGAATTGTGCTCAGAAGTGTAGATTCTTTAGGACTGGTGTTACATGGTCCCGGCGGCCACTCCCAGTCACCAGTCTAGCTGACACATCCTGGATTAGTTGCAGTTTCCAATCCAATCTCTGGGAGAGAATGTCACTTAATGCCAATGGTACAGTATTCTTACTTGTTTCTTCCATATATATATATATAGAGAGAGAGCCAAGGTTGTTGCTTTTAAATATTCAAAGAGCAAACTGCAATGAATATCCCCACCCCCCTATTTGAAACCAAAGGTCTAAAAAGAAGCCAGAGCATGACATTTTAACTGCTCTTAAAAAATAAAAAAAACCAATCCATTCTTTGAGCAAATCCAGGAATGATAATATCCAAAATCAAACTTTTCATGATTTACCGTATTTTTCGCTCTATAACACGCACCCGACCATAACACGCATATAGTTTTTAGAGGAGGAAAATCCGTAGGCATGCCACCCGTAGGCATTCCCTCCATAACACGCACAGACATTTCCCCTTACTTTCTAGGAGGAAAAAAGTGAGTGTTATGGTGCAAAAAATACGGTAATTATGATTACCTCTGCTTTAGCTTTCCAGTCCCTTTGTTCTAAATTATTTAGACCTACTGTACACAAACAATTTCATCATTTCTGATTCAATGCCTCTCCATATTAAACATGACTTAATGCTTCTCTGTATTTCAAAACAAAAGTGTAGAATACTAGGCATCTGGGAGACAAATTCTTGCCTAGACACGTGCAGTCCACAACGTTGTCACCACCTCATCATCTGTTTGGGCCCAGACCAAACAGAAGATGAGGTGCTGACAACTTAACATGTAGAGAGAGGATATGAAGAGAACTTTGGGATGATCCAGTAAGATACCGTAGTTCGTACCCTGTTTTGGTTTGGGCCCAAACAGGGTAAGAATTATCTTACTGGATCATCCCAAAGTTCTCTTCATACCCTCTCGCCACATGTTAATTCCAAGAGTGGAATGAAGTAGAATCACAGAAGTGGGCTCAGTCCCCTGAACTTTATGTACCTACCAGTCCAGACTTCTTCATATGGGACAGAAGAACAGGCCCTTGGTGACCCGTGGATAGTTTGGAATCTGGATGCATTCCTAATTGCCTGTCATGCTTCCTCCATTATGCAAAGGTTAGAGGGGGCAGGGTAAGAAGCAACTGAGGTCAGTGAATACAATTCTTCTTTTTCGACATTGACCCAACACATGGAGGAGAGTTAAACAAGAAAGTTCAAGTCTCAAACCAAAGTGCTGCACCAACAAGCACAAAACAACCCCTCTGCAGCGCTACAAATCCAAGTCAATGGTGCAACGTTGGAAAATGTCAGTCATCTTAACTACCTGGGCAATTATCTTTCCACAAAGGCAGACATTGATGCCGAAATCCAGCATCGTCTGAGCTCTGCGCGTGCACCTTTCTCCCAACTGAAGTGCAGAGTGTTCACAGGGAAACCAAAATGCTTGTTTACAAAGCTATTGTACTACCAACCTTACTGTATGCTTGTGAAAAGTGGACCACTTATAGACGCCATCTCCAACTCCTCGAAAGATTCCATCAACGGTGTGTATGAAAAATTTTACATATCACTTGGGAAGACAGGTGAATTAATGCCAGTGTACTGCCAAAGATCACTAGTGTCGAAGCAATGATTCTTCAATATCAACTTTGTTGGACTGGTCATGTTGTGAGGATGCCTGATTATTGTCTTCCAAAGCAACTACTCTATTCTGAACTTAAAAATGGTAAGTGTAATGCTGGTGGTCAACAAGAGGTTTAAAGACTCTCTCAAGGCAAATCTAAAAAAAAAAAAAAAAAGGAGTACAGCGACGCCCCGCAAGACGAATGCCTCGCAAGACGGAAAACTCGCTAGACGAAAGAGTTTTCCGTTTTGGAGGTGCTTCGCAAAACGAATTTCCTATGGGCTTGCTTCGCAAGACGACAATGTCTTGCGAGTTTCTGCTGGTTCCCCCCCCCCTGCCTTTTTCTAAGCCTCTAAGCCACTTATCAGCTGATCCGATCAGCAGATAAGCCGCTAAAAGCCGCTAAAAGCGCTAATCCGCTAATCTGTCAATGGGCTTGCTTCGCAAGACGAAAAAACTGCTAGACGAAGAGAATCACAGAACGGATTCTTTTCGTCTTGCGAGGCACCACTGTATAAACACTGGCAACTGGGAAACACTGGCCTGCCTTCAAGCACTCCAATAGGAGAACAGCCTTTACCAAAGGTATCATGGGTTTTGAAGATGCTCTAACTCGGGACGAAAAGGCGAAACGTGCTAAGAGGAAGGCACACTTGGCAAACCCTCACCGTGATCAACTCCCACCTAGAAACCTATGTCCCCCCACTGTGGAAGGACATGTGGATCCAGAATTGGCCTCCATGGTCACCTATGGACTCACTGTTAAACTGTGTTTATGGAAGACAGTCTTACTCGGTTACGAGTGATCGTTAGAGAGGAAGAACATGTTTTGCATGTATGGCTGCCAATCTTTTCTCACAAAGTTCCTGTGCCTTTAAAACCTGAATTTCTGCCAGTGACATAGCTTTTAAAGGCACAGTTGCACCAGCAGAAAAAAGGTGGCAATCCCAATTTTATGAAACCGCAGTAATCTCTTTTGTCTGTTCTGAATCTACTGCATCAACATCAGTGAATGACCCCAAGAGAAGGAGAGAAAAAGAACCCTCTTTATTCATCCTCTAGATACCATTCATTATTTTATGAATCCCTGTCTTCTTTGAAATTGGAGGGATATGAGCAGAAAAGTACATAGCCTGGGCATATCCTTGTTATTTTTTGCTCTGCACACCTCAGTCTGACAAAGAAATCTCTCTTCCAGCATGCATAGCATAATTCTGCGCATGTAAATCCAGCTGTGTTCAATGAGGAAAGTGTACACAGGATTGCACCCTTGATGTTGTAATAAAAACATCAGCCTTAAAGACTGCTGCATCAAATAAACACGTGGCGTTCTATTTTGCCAACGTGACTTATTCCTTATCTTTCTCAGCTTGCCTCATTAACGTTACCGAAGGTAAATGCAAATAGATATCCTAAATGCGTAAACCAGAATAGGTTATTTGTAAAACAAAGTCCTCAGCTCTTCCTTCTTTAGCTTGCTTTTATATTAGAAAGCCCCCTTGGTTTTCTTTCTCCCTGCCCCCCTCCCCCAGCCTTGTAAGCAGTTAACATGCACAGGTGGATAGAGGGACACCTAGTGGCTGTACCTTAGCATGACTTCTCTTTGGTCAGAAAGAAAGAACTGCCAGCAAAAAGCGGGGGAGGGGGGGAAAGACCATGTCTCATGTCTTTGTAAATGACATGGTCAAAAGTGGCACCGTTCTGGAGAACTGGAAAAGAGAATGGGGGATAAAACAGAAGTGAAGGAAACTGTAAGCCGCTCAGAGTGGCTGGGGAAATCCAGCCAGATGGGCGGGATAAAAATAATAAAATCACCATCATCATCATCTCAAAACAACTCGATGAGGACAGAGTGTGTTTAGTGACCAACATATTGCTAATGAGGTGCATTGGGTGGGGTGCATTGGGAGACAGCAGACTAGAATATTAAACAGGACTGGATAACTGAGTTGCTTAAAACATGGGGCTGGTAATGCTAAGGTTGCAGGTTTGATACCCTTATGGGACAGCTGCATATTTCTGCATTCCAGGGGGTTGGACTAGATGCTCCCTAGGGACCCTTCCAACTCTACGGTTCTATGACTGCAACATTTTGTTGTAACTTGTAGCTCTGACTTCTACATAGCAAGATCCTTCTTCTTCCAGGAAGCTCACAATTCCTTACCAATGAGTCTTGCCCGCAGGCACTGACTAGGGTAAGACTGCCTTGGCTTTAGCAGCGCAACCACATCTTGCCCTCAAACCATTCTCTCTAACTCAGGCTTGTTATTTATTACCTGCTCTTGTCGAGTCGAGTCAGATCAAGTGGCTTTGTTGTTTAACCAAAAGGTCACAACAACACAAAATGTCAAACAGCAGAGGTAAACAAAAGAGGAGGTCGGGTTCAAATGGACCTGCTTTCAGCCTATGGCAAATATATTGAGACACTTTCCCCCTTCAGTTCATAAGCGGTCAGCACAAAATTTGCAACTCTTCTTGTGACAGACATCTCCCAATGTGAGATTTTTAAAAAATAAATAAATGATCGGTAAAGATTTGACAAAATCTATTGAAATCCCTGAAACCATGCCATCCCTTGGCGTGTTGCTGTGTGCTCCGCATTATTTCACCACAATGGGGAAAAAAATAATCACAACCTTAAAATACGTTTGTGAAATCCATATATGTGGTGGGCACTGTTTTCCTCTGATGTGTGTGTGGGGTGCTGTTGATGGAGGGGAACAGGGAATTGGTATCTTTTGACTTTCCTAATTGCAAAGCCCTGAGATTTCTTAGCGAGGAGGATTATGAATTCAAATGAAATCTCCTGCATTCTAAATAGCTGGTTTTCATACTCTTGCCCATATAGTTTCATGGGGTTTTCACGCTACATTAATTAGGAAGGGCTTTCTCTCCTTGCCTCCTCCCACGCTCACCCGCTAATTGCAGTCAGCTAAAATACTGACAATAGCAAGCAACAGAATAACGGAATTACAGTATTTGTACTGTACACAGCTCATTCCCATTTGTACATAATTGTTCTTAAGCACCATTTGTTACAGAATGTTGAATTTGTCAATTGAATTCTCCAGCTAAGTGCTAGTTTCATGTGTAATTTATCCATTTGAGTTCGCTCTGGGAACTGACCTCAGTAGTGCCTATCCTCTTTAAAGGCACTTAGAAGCTTCTCTGTAGTATGAAAAGGGTGCATTTCATATTCCAAAGGGTTTCAGACACTGGTGAAAACTTCCTTTAGGTGTGCTTAGTTCGGCAATTGATTTATTTGTGGGGGGGGTTTTCTGAGTAAGGTCATTTAGAGCATGGGTGCATGATCTTATCCTACAGCATTTCTCCAATGAAAATAGGGATGTCCTGAATAATAAGTAAATAAGTAAATAAATAAATAATTTTTTATCTGTACCCTGCCCTCCCTGGCCGGAGCCGGGCTCAGGGCGGCTAACATCATGAAACTAAGACAGTATACAAAGAACATAAGAACATAAGAACAGGCAATCAATTAGTTAAAATACATCTTAAAATTAGTTCAGAGCAAATTAAAATCTGGACAGATGTCAATCCACGGGTAAAATCGAGAGTGGTTAATATTCTCCAGGGCCAACTGTTACCACTGGTCTTATAAAGGACCTGTGAGTGGGCTAGGAGGTCTCTTTAATGCTTGTTCTTATACAGAAAGAAAAGAATCAGACCGAACCCGGAAATAATAATATTTATACTCCACCCATTTGACTGGGTTGCCGCAACCACTCTGGGCTCCTTCCAACATATAAAATAATAAAAATAAATTATTAAACATTAAAAAAAAACTTCCCTGCATGGGGCTGCCTTCAGAAGTCTTCTAAAGGTTGTATCTCCTTGGCTCAGAGGTCAAAAAACTCCACACCCTCCAACATTTCTCCGAAGAAAATAGGAACATCCCACCCAACGGTCTGACATTTCAATGGTGAAAATAGGGACATCCTAAGGAAAAGCAGGACATTTTGGAATCATATCAGAAACCATGACATCTTCTGTAAATTCAGGACTGTTGTGGGTGAACATATCAGATGACACAGCGATTCTTCAAACAGCTCTTCTTTATTCAGAGGCCAGATCAGAACTGAACTGAGGAGCTCAATCAGCCTGCTTATATAGAGCTCCAGAACAACGTAACTGTAGCAACTTTCTAAAACTATCCAATCACTGAACGTCATTTTTGATCCTTCATTTGCATACAAACTATCCAATCACTGAACGTCACTTTCGATCCTTCATTTGCATAACTATCTACAGTATCCCCCTGCTGGCCCAGGGTGAGAACTTCAGTACATAACAGATTGATTTAGGTTTATGATGAGCATAAAGACCCTTGGGCTCAAGATACCTTGGGCATTAATCCTGCCTTGTATTTAAGCACTCACTCAGTCCTTAAATTAGCAATATGGTATACATGGGACTGTCTTAAAAAATAATCTCTTGGTTCATAATAAGGCTGTGCAACTGTTTACTCAAACTGGGTGTTTTAACCTATCATGCCAGTACTTTAACAGCTTCTCTGGATCCCACTCACATTACTGGGTGCAATTTAAACTATTTCCATCCCTGCCACAATCCCAACAATGCCTCTGAAGCTGATATATGTATTAGAAGATAATCTCAGATTTGTACCAATAGCAGATTCTCTTCAAATGCAGGCAGCAGCTTCAGAATGAAGAATATTGTGACCATGGCAAACCCTCCAAGTGTCTGTATTTTCCAGGGACAGTCCCGGATTTACAGAAGCCATCCCAGTTTCTGATTTGATCCCAGAATGCCCTGCTTTTCCTTAGGACATCCCTATTTACATCACAGAAATGTTTGAGGGTATGGAGTTATACAACCTTCAGAAGAGATCTGAAGGCAGCCCTGTATAGGGAAAGTTTTGTAAATGTGTAATGTTACAGCTGGGATGCGGGTGGCACTGTGTGTTAAACCACAGAGCCTAGGACTTGCCGATCAAAAGGTTGGCGGTTCGAATCCCCATGACGGGGTGAGCTCCTGTTGCTCGGTCCCTTCTCCTGCCAACCTAGCAGTTCAAAAGCACACCAAAAAGTGTGAGTAGATAAATAGGTACCACTCCGGCGGGAAGGTAAATGGCGTTTTCGTGTGCTACTCTGGTTTGCCAGAAGTGGCTTAGTCATGCTGGCCACATGACCCGGAAGCTGTATGCTGGCTCCCTCAGCCAATAAAGCGAGATGAGCGCCTCAACCCCAGAGTCGGTCATGACTGGACCTAATGGTCAGGGGTGCCTTTACCTTTACCTTTTAATGTCATACTATATTATGCTTTTGTGTATGTTGGAAGCCATCCAGAGTGGCTGGAGCAACCCAGTGGGGTATAAATAATAAAAAAATATGATTATGGTTATGATTATGAATATGATTGAATCCCTATTTTCATCAGAGATATGTGGAGGATATGTGATATATGTATTTGAAACAAACACATATTTTTACTAATAGCAACTTCTCTTGAAATGGAGACATGGCAGGGAGAGGGAGAGCTTATTAACTAATTGTGTTACTATTACTTTTTTCTGCCTCTCCACCCAATTGTACTCAAGGTGGCCAAGGTGAAACAAAAGTTCCTCATAATCTGACCTCGTGGGAAGCCTTCTCCCTATGCTCTTCTACAGTTTACTCACCTGGTTAGGCTTCTCAGCTCACCTACTTGTTGCTTGGCTTGAATCTAGCAAAGCTTCCAGACCTGGAACTGAGCATTTATCCTGATTGGTTTACAGAAAGATTAGATGTTGGCTATTTAATTCCAATCATCATCATCAAACCTTTATTGGCATCACATACAAACATTCAGAATAAATAGGCCAGTGCGTTCTCATCGCCATTTCAACAGTACAATCATTTGCCAAAGGGAAGACGAGGCGAGCAATCTATTTCATCTCTGTGGGTCTCCCGCAAGGGCAGGATCCTGTAGCGTACTTCGGCAACAAAAAAATCAAATAGATGAACTTAGCTACTGCCTTGGTGAGCTCCTGGTCTCTCCCCTGTAATAAGAAGCGGATAACCTCTGTCTCTGATTCCCATGTTGGAATACATAGATGGTCTAAAAATTGTTGGCAGAGATCATCATACATTTTACATTTAAGGGCCATGTGAGCTAGAGTTTCCACCAGGTGGGCATCACATGGGCAGATCCTATCTCCTTCTGCCATACCTGCAAACCTACCCCAAAATTACAATAATCATTCTGATTATTTTGCGGGGAGCTTGGAGGATATGGCATCAAAGCAAGTGTTCTCCTACACTTTCATCACAAAAAGATCTGAACTTTTGGTGGTGTGGCTTTGTTGCACAAGGCCTGACAAACAACTGCAACCATGTAACCTGAATTCGCCAATGTGTTATTGAACCCCACCTGCAAATAGCAAGAGTCAGGAACCACCCTGGGCCTTTGCTGTGCTCAGTTTACTGGTGAAATCTAAAATAATTTTAAAACCACTCTGGTGAACTCATCTTTCCAGGTGTCAATATGAAGCTGTCTTGAATACAAATTTACTGTCTAGGACAGCAAAAATTGCTTGCTCCAGTGTAGATCATATGGCAAGTCTGTCTCTGATGTCTCATTAATGCCTCCAAGCCACTGCTTTGTCCATTCAGCAATTAATAGGTATTTATTAATTTTGTTTATGAGGCACCTGATGAAATGTATTATCCAGGCATCCCACTAATTAAAAGAGAATAAAAATGCAACAATGAAGCCATACTGCATTAAACCCAAAATAAATTTAAGAGACAACACACATAAAAAACCCTAACACAGAACTAGCTGAATAAAAAAATCTACACACAGCACATAATCAGCTACTCAATACATGGTAAAACCGCCTACTATATTTCAGAGACTTAAAATCAGATGTTTGGGGGCAATCCTGTGGTAATACCTCCTGAGATGAGCAGCTTAGGATGCAGTGCATCTAAATCTCACCCAGCTGGAATAGGTCCCCAAAGGAGATGTGGTGGAGGCAGGACAAGAGACTGGGGACTAAGCCCACTTGGCTTGGTCACATGACCTGGCAACCTGACACAGAACACTATTTCAAAGGCTTGTTTCCCCTACCAGGTTTAGGCAGAGCAGCAGCTAGAGACCTGCTCTTGAAGTTTAAAGGTAAAGGACCCCTGACAGTCAAGTCCATTCGCAGATGACTCTGGGGTTGCAGCGCTCATCTCGCTTTACAGACCGAGGGAGCTGGCGTTTGTCTGCAGACAGTTTTTCTGGCTCATGTGGCCAGCATGACTAAGCCGCTTCTGCTGAAACGAGAGCAGCACACAGAAACACCGTTTACCTTCCCACCAGAGTAGTACCTATTTATCTACTTGCACTTTTTGGTGCGCTTTTGAACTGCTAGGTGGGCAGGAGCTGGGACCGAGCAATGGGAGCTCACCCCATCGTGGGGATTCGAACCGCCGACCTTCTGATAGGCAAGCCCAAGAGGCTCAGTGGTTTAGACCACAGTGCCACCCACGTCCCTATTTGTTGAACTTTATGGTGGCTTAATTTACACCTGCTTGCTTTCTACCACTTTCGTGTGCATAGGATTGCTTCCTAAAAGACCTGGCAGAACAGAAAAAATTCTTTAACTGCTGCTGAGAGGACAACAAAGAGGGTACCAGGTGGGTTTTTTTTAAGGAGGGCATTCTGTAGGCATGGTGCCACTATCAAATAGGCCCTCTGGCCTGTAGAGGATGTTAGAGCAGGGTTGCCAACAATTTTTGGATAGACACAGAGATGCAAACTTATGCTTTCCTATGTAATACCTAGGATATATAATACCTAATAGAATTTAAATGCTTACTCTTGAATCTGCACAATTTTACATAAAACTGCCAACAAATCAAAGAATACATTGGTAGGCTGCACACACTGAAAGTCACAGGTCCTCATTAAATTTATATGGAGAGAGAACAAAACCACCACCAAATCACAGAACACATCTGTGGACACAGAGGTAACCTATAATTTCCTATTTTGCTGGGATATCTTCTAAAAATTGTAATAATCATGGAATCACGCTTTAGGTTTATGTTTCAGCACCATGGCAGCCCTGGGAAGCACCATGACAGTTATGCTTCAGCCACTTAAATGTGATCTGTGAATTGGGTGTGGAACTGCCCACTTTGAAAGTTACAGATCCTCATGGATCTTCATGCATGAATATGCAATTTCAAGGGGGTTTGTTTCACTACAGCTGATTTCTATATAAAAAAACAGCACTGGACTTTTTTTGCTTCTGATCGGAGCCTTGAAAAAGCCATTGCACTGAAAGTTCTTCCAACTTCCTCTTTTAGTTCTATGCCATTTCAAGGGAGAGAATGTAAAAATCCTAGCTACTTCATGAGGAAGCATTGGGCAAGCTCAGAGGCTTTGCAGATGTAAGGGAAGTCCTCATGGATGCTATAATGCACAATGGCACCATGTTGGTGACTCCACCCTCAGGTCATAGTTATATGAATACTGATAAAAGTAATATGTTAGGCACTGAGGTCCCAACCCATGTAGGACTTCATAGGTCAAAACCAGCACCTTGAATTGGTCTTGTAAGCAGATCAGGAGCTGGTGCCCATGACCACAATGCCTGGTACCAGTTATGCCATATATTGCCTCAGTTTCCAGACCATCTTCAAAAGCAGCTCTATACAGTGGTACCTTGGGTTAAGTACTTAATTTGTTCTGGAGGTCCGTTCTTAACCTGAAGCACCACTTTAGCTAACGGGGCTTCCTGCTGCTGCCGCGCCGCCGGAGCACGAGTTCTGTTCTCATCCTGAAGCAAAGTTCTTAACCCGAGGTACTATTTCTGGGTTAGTGGAATCTGTAACCTGAAGCGTATGTAACTTGAAGCATATGTAACCCGAAGCACCACTGTATACTTTATGATCATAGAATCATAGAATCATAGAGTTGGAAGAGACCACAAGGGCCATCGAGTCCAACCCCCTGGCAAGCAGAAAACACTGCAGCCTTGTTCACCTCCAAATAGGGTGGCAGCTGCAAAGCCAGACTACGCAACAATTGGTAGGTATACAGCCATTACAGTTTAAATCTTTAATTTGCAACAGTGCTACATCATGCACTAAAGAGGGATTTAACAGAGGAAGATTTGCACTCCTCGGTGTTTTCCACTCTCTTGCCCAAGAAGATTTTGTCACACAAGTCGGAAAGATGCTAAATCACCCAGTGGACAGAAGCTCAGGATTTGTTGCCATTGGACTTATCGTCTTAAAGATGAGTTTGTGGCCAAAGTTAAAAGAGAGGGAGGTGCTCAGGGGTTACTTACACTTCCCCGTGGAGTAACCCAAGACTCACAGGGGGTAGAAGTGTTTTATTAGAGAGAATGGACTCAGACCTTTCTGCCTTCTGGTAAGATACGGGACTGTTCTGGAAAAGGGAGATGGTAGAGCAGCTGAGGACATCCCAGTTCCACATTATTGCCATATTTCACATCTAATGGCCTCCTGCATATTGAGGAGGGGGTGTTACTGGAGGTTCTGGAACATATGAAGCATAGAATGGCTCAGGGGTGTCCCCCTGGTTGTGCTTATAGCTCATAGCTTGTGTGCGATTAGGTCTTTAGCATTCCATGCAGGCAGTTGCATTGTCATCCATCTTGCATGCATGTTGGACATTTTGGGAACATGCACAGAGGTTAGGCCTCCCTGAGCATGCTCTGAGATTGCAGAATTCATTCTGGGTGCCACAATCTTCCTTGGGAGTTTTGGCAGAGCAGACTGCATTTGCTCGGCTCTTTGTCAAAAGACTTTTGGAGCTGAACCTAGGCTCCTCCAAACGTTTCATACTCTCTACCCACTGCCGCTTTCCTTGCTCTATATATCCAGTGCAAATATGTTTCCAGATGCCCACAATCACTACACACCAGTGGCTATGCTGCACGAAAGTGCACAGGTGGATCTGTGAGATTTGTTGGATATTCCTCTGAACCAGCTGACTGGTTTCCAAAGCTGACACAACAACTTGTTCCTATTCAAAATGTAAACATAAAAAAGACCCACAATGTCGTGTTTTAACATTCAGAAGGGTGTTTCCAAAGCCAACTGCACAAGAAAACCCCACCACCCGAAGTGTTGCTGACAACTTTTAATGTCATAAAATATTCACTGGCCATATTTAGCACGTTGCCTCCCGCAATTCTGCCAGCTGGCAAGGAAAGAAAAGGGGTCACTCCATCAGGAAAACCTGGTGTGATTTGTTGTTCCTTCTCCAGCAGATTCCTCTCCCTGTCCTCTGATTCTCTGGCAACAAGGTCCCCTTACACAGTACTCCCGCCTGTGTAAAACATGAAACAAGGCTGATCTCCATGCCTAGGAATCATCAGCATCATCACAGCGAAAAAATCAAAATAAGAGAGAGAGAGAAAGGGGGAGAGCCCCCCCTCCGCTTTTGCTTCAAGCTAAGTGAGCATTCCTGAAGAATGCCAATTTGATGCCTAACACTGCCATCTATTGGCCGCCAATATCCGGATTGCTATTGCTGCCTTTTCTCTTTCTCCTCCCCCTCGGAGCTCTCCAGCTCCACTGTGTCTGTGGCAGCTTGGCTAGAACAGCAGCTCCATACAGAATAACTGGCTATATTTGCTTGCTTTCTCTCTCTCTCTTTCCCCTTCCTGTGGAAACCCTCTCTTGGCTCGTAGGGCCTCTCCTCTCCCCTCCCCTCCTGCTAGCTCCTTTTCTTTGCAAGTGGGGAGAGGCGAAGAAGGCAAGTTGATGGCAGTTCTTGGCTGGGGCGCCCCTGGAGCCAGCCTCCCTCGCAGCCTCCCCCAGATCTCCGCTTCTTTGCGCTCTCCTGGGAAAGAGATGCGGAAAGGCTTGCGCGCGCTCGCTGAAGCCGGCATCGGTGGATAGAGATAGCAAGGCGAGGTTGCGAGGTTTTTGTTTTTCCCTTCCTTCTTCTTACGATTGCTGCTGTCATTCTTCTCGATGTTGTTTTGATTTCCCCACCAGTCCGGGGGAAATACCTGGGACGGGCTGAGGTGGAATGCATCAGAGGGTGCCACCAGAGCTTTTGAGATCGGAGGAGGACCATCATTCCCAAGCGGAGGGGGATCGACGGCGGGGGCTCCCGGGGAAGGATCGGCGAGGAGAGCAGGCGCCACCGCCGCCGGGGAAGACGGGTTCCCTGCGCCCTGGTCGCCAGCCCTACCATGTCCAGAGCGCGCTGCAAGAAGAAAAAGAGGAGGCTTAAAGGGGCGGCTCGCCGGGTCCTGTCTCTCTGCCAAGGCTCCTCCGAGTGGCATCAGCCCCGGGCGCTGGGAAATGGTGTGAGCGAGCAGGCGAGGAGACCAGCGCTGAGGAAAGGAGGAGGAGGAGGAAGAGGAGGAGGAAGGAGAAGGAGAAGGAGAGAGGGGAGCCTCGGCTCCAGCAGCGGTAGCTGAGCGGGGAGAAAGTTGACCTCTTCCATGGAAAGCGTAAGTACCAGCAGCAAAGGGAGGCTGGGTGCGATGGGGGAACAGGGAGATGCGCGCCAAGAGAGATGGTGCGTCGGCATGTGCGGATGCTGGGGCGGAGGGGGGGGGGCACAGAGACTTGTGGCGGCTGCCCATTCCGTTCACTGCAGGAAGCAGGGATTGTGTACCCCCCTCCATGCATGCATTTAACCCTCCACCCAATCTCTCCCCCCAACACACACACACCATGGCGTTTTCTTCGCCCAGGGCCTCCTGCACCCCTTGATCGCCTATCTCCCCCCCCCCCACGCGCCAACCCGGGTTGTCCGTTCTTCCTCCTTACTGAATCTCTCAGGGACGAGCCCCTCCATTGTCCCCCCCTCCAGCCCCCACTTCCTGCCTTCTCCCTCCTCGTGGGTCCTACCCTTCCAACTTGCCTCCCCCCAAATCCAGCGGAGACCGTCTCCTGCTTGCGACTCCCCTCCAGACGCGCGCACACTTCTCTCTCCACCCCCCCTCTCCAAACCACCCCCGTCTTTTTGCCCTGCCTCTGACCCAGATCCATCCGAGCAACGGAGCGAATTGCCTCTTTCCACCCTTACTACAGATTCCCCTCCCTTCCTAATCACCCAGGGCGCCCCTCACCCATGTGAAAACTCATCCGGATCTCTCTCTCTCTCACCCTTTGGCCACTCTGCCCCCAGACCGCCCCCTCCCTCAGCACCACACAGGATTTGCACCCAGACCTCTCCAAATCACCCCTCCTGCTTGTCATTCAAAACTAGGCACCCATCAGCAAATCTCCCTTCTCCAGATAACACCCCTCCCCAGAAAATACCACCCACCACTTGCTAGCTTCCTTTGGGGGGGGGACACCCCTGGCTCCCTCTCTCCTCCCCGTAATACTTCCACTCCCTCCTTCTCCACCCCTCCCTTCAGCAGCCCCCGCCCCTACTTTCCGCTACTGGGGAGGGGAGAATTGGGAGCCAGCCCTTGGCACCGCTGGTGTGTGTGTGTGTGTGTGTGTGTCCGGGCTTGGTTGAAGGGGGGGGGTTGGTAGCAGAGGCTCAGCGGCGTGTGCAAGGCTGTGTGTGCGCTCCCCGCTAGCCAGGCAGCCTCTTCCCAACTGCAATCCCCACCGCCTTCCCTGCTCGCCTCTGCCTGGGCGGTTTGCAACACACACCGAGCGGGCGAGCGAGCGAGGCAGCTTTATGGGTTGCAACAATGCTTGGGCCCTGGAGATTTCTGCCTCAGTAAGTAGCGAGGGGGTGGAGGAGGACTGGGCGACGCGGGGGGGGGGGTCGGAGAGCGTTGATCCATGTCTCCTTGTTGCTCTTGGCTCCCCTACACCCCCCATTCCTTTTTTCTTTTTTGCAAAGCAACACCACTGCCCCCAGCTTTTTGCTTGCAAACCGAGGCGGTTGCTTCAGTGCGGTAATATTAGGGGTGGAACTCATTTTTTTCCCCTCCCCGGGGAAGGGGGTACGGGAAAGAGGAGCACTGAAACAAGAATTTCACCCCTCCTCCTTTTCAAATCTCTCTCTCTCTCTCTCTCTCTCTCTCTCTCTCTCTCTCTCTCTCTCTCTCTCTCTGCTTCCACACACAGAAACACATTCCACTTAGCTGTTTCTCCATCCCTTTTTTCTAGCCTTTGCGAACCAGATCTCTGGAGCAATCCTCTCTATGCCACATTCAACTTTATTTGTCTCATGCCCTCTTCCCTATCCCCCTCCACGATTTTGAAGACCGGGGAAGGTGCAGGGAGGAGGACATGCAAATTATTTCGTTGCTCTTGCTACCTCCGAGTCAAATAAAGCCTTGGGTGTTTTTCTTCCCTTAAAAAATAAATAAAAACAGTCTGAAAGGATGCATTTATTTATTTAGCTACCTACTTATTTGTGATATGGCTCTCCGAGAAACAGCCAGATAATGGATGAATTGCTCTGCTGGACCTGAGAATTGTGTTAGAAGTGAAGGGTTTTTTTTGGGGGGGGGGGGTTCCCCCTCCCAGCTTGACTTCTTGCTTAACGCAGAGAGGGAGACATGCCTTTTTGCCAAACCATTCATTCCGCTGGTGAAGCAAAGACTTCTACCCTAATGTGCCTGGGTTCTGTTCTACTGCAAAATGCTTGCACCTAGACGGATGCTTGTCAATCTGTGAGCGATGCTTAGAAACATAAATAAATTGAGAGAGAGAGAGAGAAAGATGTCTAGGATCCTCCAAATTCAAACATTCTTGGACTTGTGGGAAGGGTTGACCTGAACATATGCAAGCCATCCTCTTTCTAAAAAGCAATAATAACAAACCAAAAGTCATCGATTAACGCTGGGCGATTTATTAATCCACCCCCCCAACCCCACATGCTGCCCGCGAAGCTTCCATCCATCCTCTGTCTAGATATTTATTGTGTTCAGACACAAGTAGAAGGACCCTTTAGGGGGAAGACAGGAAGGCTTTGAGAGGGGAAAAGAAATTGGGATGGTCTTTCTGTCTGGATGCCGTTCAGAGATCAGATACAGGTTGAGGGGAGTGCAAATGGATGAGTTTTTTGGGGGGGTATTCCCCAATCCACCTCCCTTGGATGCCTTCTCAGAAGGATGGAGGAGTGCTGACAGCCATGGTAGCTGAGAAGCAGCAATTCCACCGCTCCTGGACTTGCTGATGATCTAGCTCTCTGAGACCCACTTAGCTCTCTCCATTGCAATTAGACTAGTTTTGCAAAGCGTGGGAGAAGAAGCAGTAGCTCAGATATGGCTGAGGCTGCAGGGACACTCCTCAAGTCTAGCATGTTTGCCAAATTCTGGGTGAGTGGCTTAAAGGATGATGCTTTTCAGTGTGTGTGTGTGTGTGTGTGTGAGAGAGAGAGAGAGAGAGAGAGAGAGAGAGCATCTGTGTTGCATTGCTGCCTTTTTGCCAGTGCCCTTGTGAAAACAACTCATTTACCAGCCGATCAATCCAGAAGCAAGCGGCGATGATAACTTCTTTTAAGAAGATCTTCTAATAAGAATTCATAAATATTCCACCAGTGGCTTGCGCTGTCTCCCCCTCCCCCTTTCTTCTTTCAAAAAAGAAAAGCCTTTGAGATGACGAGGGGGGCGTATATTTAATTATTTGGCTGAAGAATGTCATCACTTTTGATTCCCCCCCCCCCTAAAAAATTGAGATGTTGATTGACATTTTGTGTAAGCTTATACAGCAAAGCTGTTTAGGAAATCAGGGGTTTGGGTGGGGGTCCACCCTTTTCAGGGTTTGTTCCCCCCACTTTCAAAACGATTAAAAATAATAATGTTGGTATTCTCTGTCTTTACAGTCATTTGTACTATAGACCCCTGCAGTGGAATTTCAAGGAACGGTTTTACATTTCTCTATATATGTGGAGAGCAGGCTACTCTTGCCAAAAATGGGGGGAGACCTTCCTTTGCAGGTCACTGTTCATTCTGAATGTTCTAAGAAAGAAAGGGAAGGGTTGCCGGGTAGGTAATAGGTGAGGTTGAAAACCTCATAAAATGGTGCTTCTGTTCTCTGAAATTAGAACCAAATAACTAAACTGACAGCCATTTTATGTATATTTGTGGGTTGTGTGTGTGTTTGTGTGTGTGTGTGTAGTGGGGGAGGGGAAAACACTATAGAAACAAATAAAACAAAATATTGAAATGCGTTCCTAGGAATAAAGGACTTGGGTTGTGACTTTACCTTTCGAAAGACAGGAAACCTCTACTAAATCAGTAAGTTAATAGCTATTATTTAACAAGAGTTGGATGGGCGTCTTGTAATCAAAACCCTTGGCAAGCAACCTAAATTCTGTCCCTCTGCAGCCTTGCCTCCTAACTTTGTCATGATCTAGGCTTCAGTCCTCGTGACATGACGGTGTTTTGTTCTCTCTTCTTGCCCTCCGCAGGAGATAACATGTATGCTTGCTGCTCTACGGTGACTCTGGAGCAGGATCTCAACAAGAAAATGCATATCTGGATGGTACAAACCATAGCCTTTGCTTTAACATCTCTAGTCCTGGCGTGGGCAGAAAGCATTGAGTATTATGGGGAGATCTGTGATAACAAATGCCCGTGCGAGGAGAAGGATGGCATCTTGACGGTGAGCTGTGAGAACCGGGGGATCATCAACCTCTCTGAGATCAGCCCCCCCAAATTCTCCATCTACCATCTCCTGCTGTCTGGGAATCTTCTCAACAGGCTCTACCCCAACCAGTTTGTCAATTACAGTGGGGCTTCGATTTTGCACCTGGGCGGCAATGACATCCAAGATATCGAGACAGGAGCCTTTCATGGGCTGAGGGGCTTGAGGAGGCTGCACTTGAACAACAACAAGCTGGAAATACTGAGGGATGACACTTTCGTAGGGCTGGAGAGCTTGGAGTACCTGCAAGTTGATTACAATTATATCAGCACTATCGAACCCAGCTCTTTCAGCAAGCTGCATCTGTTGCAGGTGCTGATTCTGAACGACAACCTCCTCTCTTCGTTGCCCAACAACCTGTTCCGTTTTGTGCCCTTGACTCATCTCGATTTGAGGGGCAACCGGCTCAAACTCCTTCCCTACTTGGGCCTCCTGCAGCACATGGATAAGGTGGTGGAGCTGCAGCTGGAGGAGAACCCGTGGAACTGCTCCTGTGAGCTGATAGCTCTCAAGGATTGGTTGGACAGCATATCCTATTCAGCCCTGGTGGGGGATGTAGTCTGTGAAACCCCTTTCCGTTTACATGGGAGGGATTTGGATGAGGTTTCCAAGCAGGAGCTTTGTCCTAGGAGGCTCATCTCCGATTATGAGATGAGGCCACAGACCCCGCTGAGCACCACAGGGTATTTTCATACCACACCAGCCTCTGTAAACTCTGTGGCTACTTCTTCCTCAGCTGTTTACAAATCGCCCTTGAAGCCCAAAGGGACCCGCCAACCCAACAAGTCCAGGGTGCGTCCTACCTCCCGCTTGCCCTCCAAGGATCTGGGATACAGCAACTATGGCCCCAGCATTGCTTACCAGACCAAATCCCCGGTGCCTTTGGAGTGTCCTACAGCTTGCACTTGCAACCTACAGATCTCCGATTTGGGTCTCAACGTCAACTGCCAAGAAAGGAAGATTGAGAGCATCTCAGAGCTCCAGCCCAAGCCGTACAACCCGAAGAAGATGTACCTGACCGAGAACTACATTGCCCTGGTGCGTAGGTCGGATTTCCTGGATGCTACTGGCTTGGATTTGCTTCACCTGGGCAATAACCGCATCTCGGTCATTCAGGATCGGGCCTTTGAGGATCTAACTAACTTGAGGAGGCTCTACCTAAATGGGAACCGGATTGAAAAACTGAACCCAGAGCTTTTCTATGGGCTTCAGAGTTTGCAGTACCTCTTCCTGCAATATAACGTAATCCGGGAGATTGAGCCAGGCACTTTTGACCCTGTGCCCAATTTACAGCTCTTGTTTCTCAACAACAACCTGCTGAGATCTTTACCTGGAGGCATTTTTTCTGGCTTAACTCTCTACAGGTTGAACCTGAGAAGCAACCATTTTTCCTACCTTCCTGTAAGTGGAGTGCTTGACCAGCTGAAATCCCTCCTGCAGATAGATCTCCATGAGAACCCATGGGATTGTACATGCGACGTGGTGGGCATGAAGTTGTGGATCGAGCAACTCAACACAGGAGTCCTTGTGGACCAGGTAATCTGTGAATCCCCTAAGAAATTTGCTCAGAATTACATGAGGAACATCAAAGCAGAACTGCTGTGCCCAGACTACTCTGACATCATTGTTTCCACACCCACTCCATCATCCATGCAGGGACCAGCCAAGACCACCCCCTTTTCCAACTCCGGGCAGATCAATAGCACCTTGGAGGAGGACGACTCAGCATCACCTTCTGGTGGCTCGTCTTCCTCTTCTTCTTCCACGGTGCCTTTGTCAGTGTTGATCCTCAGCTTACTGCTGGTCTTCATCATGTCTGTATTTGTGGCCGCAGGTCTCTTTGTGCTGGTGATGAAGCGCAGGAAGAAGGTCCAAGGCGACCATGCCAGCACCAACAACTCGGATGTGAGCTCTTTCAACATGCAGTACAGTGTGTACACAGGAGGGGGAGCCCCCCATTCCCACCCACATGCCCATCACCAGCAGCATCCGCAGCATCTTCACCATGGAGGAGGAGGTGGTGGTCCGGCTTTGCCCAAGGTGAAAACCCCCGCGGGACACGTCTATGAGTACATCCCTCATCCTTTAGGTCACATGTGCAAGAACCCAATCTACCGCTCCAGAGAGGGCAACGCTGGTGAGGATTACAAAGATCTCCATGAGCTCAAGGTGACCTACAGCAACCATCACCTCCAGCCCCAACCCCCACCACCCCCACAGGCCTTGGGGCAGCCCCAAGCAGCTCCGGGGGGGCAAGAGGAGACCCTCCGGAGCCCAACATACAGTGTGAGCACCATTGAGCCTCGGGACGAGTTGCTTTCCCCTGTCCAGGATGCTGATCGTTTTTACAGGGGCATTTTGGAGCCCGACAAACACCCTTCTTCCACTTTGGGGGGCAGCAACCTCCCTGAGTACCCTAAGTTCCCCCCAACTGCCTACACTTACTCCCCTAACTATGACCTTAGGCGCCCCCCTCACCCCTATTTGCATCCCGGCCCGGGGGACAGTCGGCTCCGGGAAACAGTGCTCTACACCCCCCCAAGCACTGTTTACGTGGAGCCCAACAGGAACGAATACCTGGAGCTAAAAGCAAAACTAAATGCAGAGCCGGACTACCTCGAAGTGTTGGAAAAACAGACCACATTCAGTCAGTTCTGAGACCTCCTCCTCTTCTCCCGTCCTCCCACCCAGAGCATTTGTATTTAATAACCACACACAAAGAAACACACTGTTGATCTTCTCTCCTCCACATCCCTTCCCTCCCCAAATCCGCCTTTGCTTCATGTTGTTGGAAGGTGAAGTGCCTTGGCACAGAGGTTTCCAGCTTCGGGGAAAGTTACCGAAAGGGTGTGCTGATTCCATAGTTATAGATCTTTCTCTCTTTCTCCCTGCCCTCTTTATTTTTATTTTGGTTTCTTCTTTTTTAACCACCTCACAGCCAGTAGGAATCAATCAATCGAGCGAACTAGACACAGCATTTGTTCTCGCACTCACTTATATGGTTTGTGTGATGCTAAAAAGGAGGAATTGGGATGTGGGTTTTTTTTGTTTTTAAGAGAGTGTTGTCTCATATGACGATGTTGAAAAGGTCACATAAATCATTTTATCTTGTTCTTTATGTTGAATATTCTCTGCTGACAATTCCCCCCTCCCTCACCTCAGTTCAACAGTGCTGGGCACCAAGTTCCCTTCTGAGGCATGGATGGCTTTGGGCAAGCTGGGGAGGGGAGAGAGAGAGATTGGCACACCCTGACTTTAATACAAGGTCGTTTGGTCCCCCCCACCCCACTCCCCCTTTTTTAAGGAAAAAGAAAAGAGGATGTATTTGTATGTTTCTGGACTTTTGAATTAAAAACCAATATTATGATCTTTAAAAGGATCACCCTAGATGTGGACAAATCAATAAAGAGTTCAGAGATATATGATCCATAACTGGTTAGTAAAAATAACTTATTGAAATATATACAAAAAAAATTATTTTATTGTAGCTCCTATTTTTATATACATGGTAGCATTTTCTTCACTCTTTGAGGCTCCATTCCTCCGGAATGCTTACTTATTGTATGTGGTTAAACTTCCCTCTGGAATAGAAAGCAGGGCCTTCTTCACACATTACGATGTCCTTTTCTAGATGTAGACCTAAAAAAATGTGACAAAACAAGTGCTGGAAATGCACAATTTGCAGCTCCATCCGGCAGAGAGACCAGATTGGTTGTGGCTCTTTGTCGTGTGTACTCTTGGCGGCAAAGCCTGGTTTGCTGCTGTGTCGTGTGTGAAATGGTCCTATAGAGTTGATGGCAAGGGGAAACACCTGACAGATACATAGGCTGCTCTTCTGCGCACACCTATGCTCCTACTGACTTCAGTGGGGATTGAAGCTGCCTCACGGAGCACAGAATTGCAGTTTGAGGCATCTTCTCCATTTGCCAGAGCAGGTTCCTACTGAAATGTGGTACTTTTAAGTTCCATCTCCCACTGCCCAGGGTGTTGAATAGGTTACAGGATGAGGCCCAGAGTCTGTGATTTGCTCAGAAGTGTTACACTGCATTCTGAGCTCTTTATTACCCCCCCCCCCCAAAAAAACAACCTCTGCACAAAGCTGTTGTGGTCTCTGGAGAATGTCAGAAATCACCAAGGGGGGGTCCAGATTCAGTTTGTCACACTTTAGACCCATTGAATTCAACAAACCAGTTTAGTAATTTAAGTCCCACTGCTTTCAGTGGAACTGGAGTGTGCCTCACATAATTTGGATCCAAGCCACTGAAATGAAATCATCAACACTATCATCACCAAAACCTAATAGACAATCCAAGGCTATCAGTCAGTGCAGGAAAGAAATATATATGATCTATTTTGTTGTTGCTGCTGCTTCTTATGAATGATTATTCTACAGAGCCTCCTGCTAGGATGACTAATTGGACTAATTAGTGAGGGACATGTAGAAATTGTTTATTTTTGCAGGAGTGGTGGTGGTGGTTTATTTTCATAATTCAACCAAAATATCTTAGTTGGAGAACTGCTGGGTTGTTCAGTCGAGCATAATTGCCCTTGTACAGATCCATTTGTGTGCTGGCACCTTGGAAGGCCAAAATGACGGACTGTACAAATCTATTTATGGAATATTGATTCTTACCCCTTTGGGCAGCAAGCAGTGGCAAAGATATTCATAAACACAGCATCACTGTACGATGGGACAGGTTGTGGTCTCATATGTATCCCAGCACATGTAATTTTTTTTATATAGTTTATGAATAAACACTTGATAACAATTTCAAATGGAAGGAAATGAAATAGTCTTTACCGGAAGCTACATGATTTATTTCCAGTGCCAATTGTTGCTCACGCATGAACATCATTCTCCCCACACCCTTTATTACTGACATCATGGACGTGATAGCATTAAACTCATGCATTCTTTAAGGTGTTTCCTGAACTCGCCGTACTTAATCACGCCGACGGTACATAACCCTGCAGACCTATGTTGTATAATGCTATGGTTTCACCTTGAAATTTTGTCTCCTTTCTATAGTTTTCGTTTTATATGTGTGAAACTGGGTAAGTGATATTTCACGTGGATTCTTAACCTTGTGGCATGTCCAGGGTTTCTGTTTTGGGAAAGGGGGGGGGATATATGGTTTTGTTGGATAATTTTCCTTAAAGAACTTTCTATCTGGATTTTCTTACTTGTGCAAAGTATATGACTTTTTTAAAAAAGAAAATTTGAGACCACAGGTTGTGTATTGCTTAAATCTTGCTTTCATCAAGGTACTTTTGATTTCTTCCAGACCTTGTCTCATCCTAGCTTTCTCAAAAGGGAGAAAGGAATAAACCATGTTATTGGGGAGGGGGCTACATTTGGATGTAATGCATCTGAATATGGATTTTGAGTGTGATTGTGGAAAGGCATTTATTTGCTAAAACTACACATTCGCTATCATCAGTGTTTTGCATTGTGACATTGGATTTCTCACTAATTCTCAGCAAGCTAAAAAATCCCGTGAATACCTTCTCTTGGCTGCGTGACTGAAGCGATCAGTTTGAACAGAGAATATATCTAATTTCATATATAGGGTATCAAGGATCAGATATTGATTTTAGACATGTCAGATGCCAAATGCAGAGTTTGCATTTGAATTTTGATGTGCTGCATTGTTTGACCTTATTTATAATTGCCAATTTATCCTTCGAATTGACTTGAATGAGGACGTTCCCCCTCTTTCCGCCCCATCTGTAGATTTTGTTTGGTGTATTTTTTTCCCTTGGTTAAGCTTGTGGCATGCATTCATATCCTGATTAGAAGAAGGCATGAGCGGATTTAGATATGATGTGAATACTTCAGTCATTGCTAGGACTGCTGCTTTTTGTGTTTTTGGCAGGATTCCTGCATCCTTGATTTCTAGCTAGCTATTCCCAATTCGGAAACTGCATCTTGCTTTGTAGCTGCCTATCATGTAGCTGTTAGCAGCAAAGGAGACCTACCAGGAAACAAAAACAAAAAACCAAATAGCAATTGTAATTGTCATATTTATAGCTTGGTCCCATCACATGAGGGCTCAATGATTCACCATGAGTCAGTGAGTATTATGATTTCCTAAGAGCACCAGACGTCAGTAGGAAGAAAGTTCACATGGGATGTGATTGTCGCCATGTAAACAGCTCGTCAACCAATTTTTAGGTTTTTAACCGAAAATCAAGAATATGTGACTGGGGCACTCATTCTCAGGATTTAGAGAGGCAGCATATAATGAAATATGGCTCTAGGCCTTTTATGTACTGAGTCTAGGGAACCCCAAAAAAGAATGGGGCTACATGTTACACTTTCTCTGGCGACTGGATTCCATATTGCACTCTAGCCTTGTTGACACTTTTCCTTCTGGTTTTATGCCTGCTGTCCCCAACCTCTAGAGTGTCTATACACATTCAGTGGAAGTTTGAAGGGGGCTTTATTGACGTACAGCTATATGGAAGGAGGGCCTTCCATGTGCTTGGGAACCCCGCACAGAATTGTTCATGTAGATAAGCCTAGACTCATGCATCTAAACAGCCCATTCATATTTTCTGCTGAATGCACAGTGTGATGTGGTCACTGGGTGCTTTCGCATTTCCTCCTCTGTGTATTAGAAGATTGAATTTGGGGAAGGGGGACTGGGACGCACCATGTGATGTGGTGGCAGCTTCACAATGGAATTTCCCTGCCTCACCATGACTGATGACCAATTAATTGGAGAGTGTCTCTGGATAACTTGGCAATGAATGATGTCAGAAAGCTCCTTAAGTTAGGGATGGGTGAGCCTGTGACACTTGAAGCATTGTTAGGCTACAGTTCCCGTAATCATTGGCTGGGGCTAATGGGTGTTGGAGTCCAATGAAGCTTAGAGGACCACAGCTTCCCTACAACTGCCTTAAATCTAATATGCTAAATTGTGTACTTTAATATGCTGTGATGGGTTGTTTCCACATGTGAAAAAATATATAATTGTATAGAAAATGATAAATAATCCTGCATAAGGAATGAACTTTTTTTATAGAACATGGGGAGCTGCATTGTACTAACTCAGCCTGTCAAGTTCAGTATTGTCTATGTAATACTCTCCAAGGTTTCAGGCTGGAATCACCCCTAGCCTTACCTGGAAATTATGGGTTCGAACCTGCCAAGCAGATGCTCCACCACTGAACTATGACTCTCCCCCACTGACCTTCTCTTCATTATTCCTGCATTCTCATTTGCTGTAGATCCATGCTGAAAAAAGCTATTTACAGTAGAGTATATACTGTCGTGATGAGAGGGGATGAGAGGGCAAGACGCCATTTTCCTACAACATACATGGCTTGGGAACTTCCGGCTAAATGGAGGAAGGAAAGGACTGAAGGTCCATAAGAATGGGAGGATATTTTTTTTTCTTCTGCACAATCCCGGCGAATATGCAGAAGACTTTTCCAAGAGAAAAGATGCGAAAGGGAAAATTCTCATTGGTCAGAACTGTAACATGAAGTGCCCTTGTGTTATCGGATATTTATTTATTAATTCTATGAATCATTTTTACCCTTTAACCAAGAAGGTCTCTAGAGTGGCTTCAGTTACAGATAGGTAGCCGTGTTGGTCTGCCATAGTCAAAATAAAAAAATTCCTTCCAGTAGCACCTTAAAGACCAACTAAGTTAGTTCTTGGTATGAGCTTTCGTGTGCATGCACACTTCTTCAGATACCTAGAGTGGCTTACACAAGATAAAAAAAAAAGTCCCTGCCCAGAGTTTTACAATCTGAAAGGCATGACACCAAAGGAAAAAGGGGGAGTCAGGAAGAGGAAAACAGGCAAATTTAGAAACTAATCTCTTAGGCTCCTACCGCCAATCTACAACATTTCCTAAACAATTTATCTTCAGAACAAAGTAGATAAGTGGTGTTTTACTTGAGATTTAGGTGCTGAGGTGAATTAAAGGTTACCCATTGGATGAACAAGATTTAAAGACACCTAGGTCCAAATGAAGATATTACAGTGTTGTGTAAGCCGGGCTGTTTGAGATCTCGGTCAGAAATGCAGAGGGTAATAGGGTGTTTCAGTGAGTAAAATGTTTAATTTCCAAATTAAACAAAATTATAGGGAAACTCAAATGAGACACAAACTTGATAGGTATTTCTGCTGTGAAAGAGAAATTATATATCATATATGGAGCTATTAAAGAAGATAATTTCTCATTTATATATGTGTGTATGTTGATAAATGTACAGAAAGAAAATGATGAATATACATAAGAGATACAGATTGAGACAAACACTGTCCTGTAGTCTTAAATATTCCACTAATTGGCTGAGGAATGAACTAGGGTTTAAATTGACTCAGTGTTGGCAGCCAATTTTAATCGGTGAAGGCAAATTTTAATTAGTGGAGGCGAGAGTTAAGGACATGCCTTGTCTTACTTTTTTTTTTAAAGCTAGTTTGGTGGTTAATGTAATAGTGAGTGAAAATGAACATATTAAAGATGTCCTTTCAGGGATAGTGTTTGTTAATTAAATGGCAAGTTACCTTCTACTATCTTCAGCAGCTCAAAAAACCACTTGTGTTGATATTTTGGTACTATGCAAATATATTTAAATGTAACCAATTAAGTGGTTAAAAAGGCAGGTGATTTAATCAAATAGCTTCTGATTAATTAGTCAAAAGTCCTAGTTATATGGTGAGATAAACAGCTGAGCAACTGATAAACAGAGTGCAACTGAACATTCATTATACAATCATTGGTTTTTAAAGGAATTTTGAAAACTTCTTGGTGTGGCTTTGATTTTGTTCGACCGTTCGTATTTTGGGTTCCTCCCTTTTTTTCCTACTCAATTTTTCGAAGCCATGCATTATTGACAAAGGATGTTGATCTTGCAAAAATGAGTGTTCTATCTACCTTTGTGTTTCCCTTTTCGGGAGTCTTGGGGTTGAGGTGTGTGGATCTATAAGGGGAGTGAGAATAGAGAGAAATGGGGACGCTTGATTGTGAAAACACATTGGGCTGCTCAGCATGTTCGCCTTTTGAGGTGACAATCACAAGGAAATTTTACCTTGTCAGTTTTCCCATGGTGAAATAATCCTTAGAAATGTGCTCTGGTATGGTGACAGCTGGTATTTACTAAATCAGGGGGAAAGCTTGCAAAGTGATGTGGTTACTGCTAGCTGCCACCACGTGGGGGTACATTCATGAGAAATATTCGCCATGTGAAACTGACAAGGTGAAAGACAACGGCAGTGGTTTCAACCATGTCAAACGTGAATGTGGGAATCCAGCTGTTGATGAAGGCAAGCCTTCTCCCTGTTTTCATTCTGCGCTTTGCTTTAAGATGAGCACATGAGGAGGGATTATTGGACGTATGTTTGCACGTAAGAAAAGACTTGCCGCTGAAACACGGCTGGATCTCTGCTAATTGATTTCTTTTGCTCTTAAATTATGGACATTTCTTCTGCTCTTAAAAGTTGGAAGCTAACTTGAGGATCACCTCTGTGGTGTCTGGCGCAATTGTAAGCATATTTACTTGAGCGCCATAGAAGACGATGGGCTTTAATCTAACATGATGGACTTAAAGGATTTAAACTAGGAATAGGAACCAGTGGCTCTCCAGATGTTGTGCTCTGATTCCCATCAGTGCCAGCCAGTGTGACTAATGGTTAGAGATTACAGTAGTCCAACAACACAGGGAGGGCCACAGGTTTGTTATCCCTGCTTAAACCGTAAGAGATCTGTGGATTTTATCTGAGTATGTGACCCTATGAAACTGACTTATACTGAGTCAAATGATTGGCCCCTATAACTCAGTAACCTGATTCTATTAGCTGGATGTACCAAATAGTGAAGCTGGGAGCTTCTGCAAGTAAAGCATGTGTTTTTGCACTGAGCTATGGCTTTCTGTGAGTTGTAGGTGGTTCACAATGACATTACTGGAATTTATTTAGTTTGATGAGGAGCATAGACAAATTCTCAGAGGATTAGGCTATAAGTGGGTATCAGGGTATGCCTCTGAATAGTAATGGGAACAGCATTGCCCTAGTGGGTCTGCCATGTCATTTCTGTCACATTTATCACTGTGCATCATGCAGTGCCCCCTCCTGGCTATCATGTGATGAACCTTCCTGCCAGGAGTAATGCAGTAAATATGGCCAAACCAAGCTTGCAGCACATTTACACACCCTTCCAAGTGTCCCTATTTTCCAGGGATGTCCCTGATTTAGAGAAGCCATCCTGGTTTCTGATTTGATCCCGAAATGTCACAATTCTCCTTTGGATGCCCCTATTTTCATTGGAGAAATGTTGGAGGGTATGGTAAAGGTAAAGGGACCCCTGACCATTAGTCCAGTCGTGGCCAACTCTGGGGTTGCGGCACTCATCTCGCTTTATTGGCCGAGGGAGCCAGCGTACAGCTTCCGGGTCATGTGGCCAGCATGACTAAGCCGCTTCTGGCGAACCAGAGCAGCGCATGGAAACGCCGTTTACCTTCCCGCCTCAGCGATACCTATTTATCTACTTGCACTTTGACGTGCTTTCAAACTGCTAGGTTGGCAGGAGCAGGGACCGAGCAACAGGAGCTCACCCCGTTGCAGGGATTCAAACTGCCGACCTTCTGATTGGCAAGTCCTAGGCTCTGTGGTTTAACCCACAGCGCCACCCACGTCCCTTAGAGGGTATGGTAGGATGTCCCTATTTTCATTGTAAAAATGTTGGAGGGTATGGAGTTATTCAAGCCGTTGAGCTGTATGGAGCCATCTGAAGGCAATCCTGTATAGGGAAGTTTGTTGTTTTGTTTTGTTTTTAAAAAAATGTTTAATGTTTTATTATGTTTTTATATATGTCGGAAGCTGCCCAGAGTGGCTGGGGCAACCCAGTAAGATGTGTGGGGTATAAATAGTAAAATTATAATTATGGAATGGGTTGTCTCTTATTTCCATCGGAGAAATGTTGGAGGGTATGCATCTGATGAACCATAGTCAGCTATGTACCCAAGAGGGGCTCAATAAACCTGTTGTTTTTCCTCTTATCTAGCAGTGATAACAGAGACTCGTCCAGTACTTGGCAGGCCACAAAGTACAACTGGTGAGATGTATTTGCCTCAAAAGTTTAGAACTTGTACATTTTAACATGAGGCTCATACCACTTGTACACAGAATGCAGTTGGCTGTGGCGTGGTCTGACTATTGTAATAATGGTGATCGTCCCACCAGGATCTTGCCACTAATTAAGTACTTATGCCCACCTATTTGTGACCAATTAGGGCATGCTTTCCTGTTGTACTGTAGCAGTGTGGGAGAAACCACTTAGACCTGGGTTCATCCATGCTGTTGCCATCGCTTCTTCCCCCACCCTCCCAGGGGAAATAATTAGGTGGGAATTATCTATTTATACCCGAGTCTCTTTCTTCTAGTTAAATGCTCTGGATCAGATCCAAATATAGTGTTTTGTGATGCTTATGAAAGGTGTCGAGAAAGGCAAATAATTCTTTAATGAGAAAGAAGACTGATGTGCATTGTTCATTTGGCTGAGGGAGTGTCAACTTATTAAATTGTAACTTTTATTGAAGCTGGAATTTATCTGAAAACATTTTGCTTCTTATTGAAAAGATTCCGGGGGAGATTGCAGGAGACTAGGCTAGCTGGCAGATGGCAGGCCAGTTGGCATGGAAGCATAATACTAATTTCCTCTCTGCAATGTAGCTTTTCATGGTTGTCTTCTTGTTAAAGACAGCATGCTTTCTTGTCCTATGAGTGATGCAATATGTGTTCCTATGGTTTGCCAACACAAATCTGAATTATCGGGGGGGGGGGGTTATTTATAACAGGTGTATTGAACCATTCAGAAGTCTGGGATCTACAACTCCTCCACACAGTAACTGCAAAAGGGTCACATTCTGTTGGGTCAGGAAAAGCTGGTTGTGTGAATTCACCCTGTGATTTCTGTGTTTGAATAACTTCCAGAAAACATTTGACAATATGAGTAACTAGGAAAGAGTTGAAGAAGACCGAGAAGAGAAAAATGCTTCCATCTATGTAATTCAGAGTCTATGGCCCAGTTCCCATCTGGCCAGCAAAGCCAATGATCAGGTATCATTGGAGTTTATGTGGAATGTAGTTCACCCGTATTGGTAGGGCCACAGATTCCCCATAGCTGGCTTCCATTACATGCTCAGATCCTCCAAGTGTCCCCTTTTCCAGGGACAGCCCCGTATTTACAGACCCTGTCCCAGGTTCTGATTTGATCCCAAAATGTCCCCCTTTTTCTTCTTGTTGTTGTTGTTTAGTTGTTTAGTCATGTCCGACTCTTCATGATCCCATGACCCAGAGTAAGCCTGGCACTTCTGTCTTCCACTGCCTTCTGCAGTTTGGTCAAACTCATGTTTGTAGCTTCAAGAACACTGTCCAACCATCTCATCCTCTGTCGTCCCCTTCTCCTTGTGCCCTCCATCTTTCCCAACATCAGGGTCTTTTCCAAGGAGTCTTCTCTTCCCATGAGTGGCCAAAGTCTTGGAGCATCAGTTTCAGGATCTGTCCTTCCAGTGAGCAATCAGGGCTGATTTCCTTAAGAATTGATAGGTTTGAACTTCTTGCAGTCCGTGGGACTCTCAAGAGTCTTCTCCAGCACCATAATTCAAAAGCATCAGTTCTTCAGTGATCAGCCTTCTGTATGGTCTCTCTTTATCTTAGGATGTCCCTAAGGTGCCCTGTTAACAACTTTAGGTGCCCAGAGTGGCTGGGGCAACCCAGTCAGATAGACAGGCTATAAATAGTAAAATTGTTTTTATTGAATAGGACATCCCTATTTTCATTGGGGAAATGTTGGCGGGTGTGCATGCTAGTCTCCTTAAATTTCAGATGTAAAATAACTCTTGAGTATTAAGTGTTCCTTTACCAGAATAACTACTGTAATGGGGACAGACAAGAAATCAGGAGTGAGTGGGATCAAATGGCAAAATGATGAAGGTTACAATCTTTTCTTAAATATAGGGATTGGGAACCTGTTTTCCTCCTAGTTTTGATGGACTACAATTCCCATCAGTTCAGGCCAACTAGGACAATGGATACTGATGTTTGCAGCGATGGTTCAGCAAAAATCTGAAGGGCTACATGTGGCTTTAACAACGCAGAAATGAATTCACAAGACTTTAGCTGGTGAAACCATTAATGAACCTTTTCTGGGTCCATGCTTCATTGAAAATATCACCTGCTAAATTTTACAAGAGAAGGGCCAATAAAAAGAAAACTGGAAAAGATAAATGATACAGCACAGTATGTGGGATTTATACATGGAAAAACTACTTCTTAAGCTGGTTAGAAATATACACATTTAGGATTATGGTCTGCATTCTTTTGTCCTCTTAAGTATTATGGTGCTCAGGTCATATGAAGTTGGTATTAGTGTCTTTGAAGTTTCCTGCGAGTGTAAGATCTTTGTATATTTGTGTGTGTGGCTGTGTGTGTTGGAGGGAAAGAGAGAGAAATCAAGTATATCTCTCACATAGTTAGCAATTTATATTATAATATAGTCCCTTTTTGCTTGATTCAAATGAATCTCATAAGAATAACTATTTAAGCAATAGTACTGCAGAGGCATTGAAAGGAGCTGGCCCGGATTCTATTTATAGTAAGGTGTCTTTCCATCGCTTCAGGCAGTGGAAAGGTAAATTACATTTACAACACCTGAAGGTCTCCTTCAACTCCCAGGGAAGTGGAGAGGGAGTTTAGTATAAAAGAGACTGCCCATATGTTTCAAAATGAGAGCTCCCCCCCTCCCCTTCTTGCTTCTCCTCCCCTGAACTGCTGATCAGGAACAGTAGTGAGGAGAAAAACCTAAAAAGAAGTGCATTCGATACCAGAAGCCAGAAACATGTAATTTATTGGATTTTAGATAGAATAAAGTAAAAGTAGATGTTATACAGCTATAAAATGAACTAATTGTTTTACAGTGAATGGCCCGAATATTTAGAAAATGCTAAGTCTAGGGTAATTTCAGAATAAAGTTAATATGACTGTGCCAATATACTGTATTTCATACAATTTCCTTAGATTAGTAATTTTATGTGGAGGAATACGAAGCTACCAGCATGAGTGTGACCAAACTGCGGGAGGCAGTGGAAGACAGGAGTGCCTGGTGTGCTCTGGTCCATGGGGTCACGAAGAGTCGGACACGACTAAACAACTAAAAAACAACTAAGCCATATCCAGAGTAGAACCATTGAAATTACATAATTTATGTTAATCAAGTCCACTGATGGTTGGGTCAATTCTGAGTATGGCAAAATTTGTATATTACTCATAATGTTGTTAAAGAAAGTACAGTGGTACCTCGGGTTAAGAACTTAATTCGTTCTGGAGGTTTGTTCTTAACCTGAAACCATTCTTAACCTGAGGTACCAGTTTAGCTGCCACCGTGCCGCTGTTGCACGATTTCTGCCCTCATCCTGAAACAAAGTTCTTAACCTGAGGTAGTATTTCTGGGTTAGTGGAGCCTGTAACCTGAAGCGTCTGTAACCTGAAGCGCCTGTAACCTGAGGTACCACTGTATATGCTAGTGCTTAAAAGCATAATGACTCCAGATGTGTCTATGTAGTTTCAACACACACACACCTCACTCTTCATATGGCCCCCTCACCACTTGCATTTCTTTTTAATCAGACTTTTAAGCCCTCCTAGATATTCTGGGTGCTGCTGAGTTTTATTGTTTGCTATACAGTCGTAGGTTAAACCACAGAGGCTAGGACTTGCTGATCAGAAAGTCGGCGGTTCGAATCCCTGCGACGGGGTGAGCTCCCGTTGCTCGGTCCCTGCTCCTGCCAACCTAGCAGTTCGAAAGCACGTCAAAGTGCAAGTAGATAAATAGGTACCACTCCAGTGGGAAGGTAAACGGCGTTTCCGTGCGCTGCTCTGGTTCACCAGAAGCAGCTTAGTCATGCTGGCCAAATGACCCGGAAACTGTACGCTGGCTCCCTCGGCCAGTAAAGCGAAATGAGCGCCGCAACCCCAGAGTCGGTCATGACTGGACCTAATGGTCAGGGGTCCCTTTACACTTTACTTATACAGTTGTACTTTGGTTTTCGAACAGCTTAATTCCCGAACATTTTGGCTTCTGAATGTCACAAACCCGGAAGTGACTGTTCCTGTTTGTGAACTATTTTCGGAACATCCAACAGGGTTTCCGCGGCTTCTGATTGGCTGCAGGAGTTTCCGGCAACCAATCAGAAGCCACGATTTGGTTTTCGAATCTTTTGGAAGTTGAACGGACTTCCGGAATGAATTCTGTTTGACTTCCAAGGTACGACTGTACTTTGTTCACATTGCCTGACTATTTTTAAATGAAGATCGTTCTGACCCCTTAGGGAGGAAAAGTGGAATCTAAATGATTTTTAATAAATGAATATTGACATGAAGATCATTTATCTGAAAAGTAATTTAGAATAATTGAAGACATTTCAGATATTGTATACGAAGGATTCCAGGTCCAATTCCTGGTATCTCTAGGGAAGACATCTTTGAGACCGACTGCCAGTATAGACAGTAATGGGCTAATTGGACCATTGGTCTGACTCAGCATATGGTGATTTTTTTAGGCATTATGTAGAATTTGTTTTTTCTTTTCTTTAAAGAGAATTCCGTATATGAATTCCTGCTTAAAATTACTGGGTTTTTGTTTTATTTAATTCTGAGGTTAATTAGTTTCATGTATTTCGGCTTAGCTATGATTTTTCACCCTGATTTCTTTTTTTCTTTAAGCAGAATTCCAACAAGAGAAAAGATGTGGTTCTAGAATCAGTCATGGCTCAAAAATGACTGAAAGTCTTTTTTATATATATAAGATTTTTATTAAAGTTTCAAAGATTTTATAAAAGCAAGATAAAACAATAATACAAACAAACAAAAAAACAAAAACAAGTATAATTTCAATCCCTTATTTTCTTGTAACTTACTTCCCCGACTTCTTCATACCTCCCCTTTCTGTTTTCCAATTTCCAATTATTAATTCAGCAAATCCTCTCCCTTATTATCGATTTAAATTTTTAGCCTTTCTTTTCTTTAAAAATGACTGAAAGTCTTATACTGCCATCTTGACATGTAAGAAAGTGAAGCATGTTTTTTTCAGGAATCTAGCACTGAGAATACTCATGAAAGCATCATGTCTTCCAATTGGTGACCATACTGGGGCATCGACATGGAGAATCAGTCTTCACAATTGTGACAACCAGCACTCCATATGGATGTCCCACTGGAATACTGGAACACTGGAATATTGTGGCTCTCATGGGTCAATGAAACTCACATGAAGCCAACATAATTCTCACTGCACAAAACGGCAGTGCAGATATACCTCTGAGCCCATAATGGATCATACTTAAAAGTGACTCATACCCTGAAGAACTTAATGCAAGCATTCCCTACTGGCTGATGGGCTTGCTGCCATGCTAGATGATATTGCTTTAATTGCTTTATTGATTTAGATCTAGTTTTTGTATCTTTGCCAATTAATTTGTGCTTGACGTTTTACGTTCTTTCTGTAAGTCACTTTGAGAATAGCTTCTATTAAAAAAGCAACCGATAAGCTTAATTTTTTTTTATGATACCATTATTATTTAGGATGAGGTAACATGCACAAAATTGGTGTTCACAGGCAGCGCCCGTCTCACAATAAACACCCATCTGGAGGTATCCTAAGAGATCATTTGTCAAACTATGGGACTGATCGTCCCCAGTGAAGAGCACATTATTCGAAAACAGGGGTGGGGGGATGAGTGAAGGAAATTATTGGACTACCTGCAGCTTTGGGTTTTTATCCTCTAAGAATGATAATAGCTTTTTACAGTTCTGTAAAGTAGGTCAGTATTATTACGCCCATAATGAAGATGAGAAGCTTAAGAGATACTGGCTTGTGTAAGGTCACCCAATGGGTGAGTTGGGAACTGAACTGGAAATTTCCCATTTCATGCTTTTAGGGCCACTGCCCACATAACTGCTTTTACTGTAGATAGTGAAGCTAAATAATTGTGTTTGCAAACTCATCGGAGAGCCAGGTTGCTGCTGATGAATGGTCGCTTAATGGCAACCCGAGATTTTCTTTCTCTTGTTTAATATATGAAATACCTCTTGGCTATTATGCTACAGCAGTGCTCTTTGTGTTTGGCAGTAATTAGGCCCATTGTTCTGTGTTGCTGCATAAGTACTAAAAGCACATCATCATAAAACATGGCACTAGTCCAATAATGCAGCAATATTTCACCAGTACAAATGTTGAGAGTTAGGATGTTAATGAGTAATATAGGTCACTTTTTAAGGGCTTAGATGAAAATGCCAATGGCATTAGAACACACACACACACACACACAATCAAACAAACCTTAAGTGTCTGATCATACTAGCGCAGATCAAACACGTGGCCCAAATTGGCTAAATAATGCCACCCGCTTCCCCCTGCTAGACCAATTTTATAAAATGTTTCCTCTCCAGAGAAATCAAAAGCAAATTGGTAATGTGATGATAGGGAAGATTGTGTAACTCCCCCCCCCCCATTCTCTTTTTGGAGAGGTAGTTCAGTTCTTTTGCTCATGCTGGTGTTGTAATGAAAACAACACAGTACCATGCAGAATTTACTTGAATAGATCTGTCAATAGATTTTTGTCAGAATAAGAACTACAGGGAGTTGAAGGTACTGTAACTTTCATGTGATTTAGAACTTTCTTGATACTGATTTCTGTTTGAGCTGTGGACTCGGTCTGTGTTTTAGTAAAAAAAACAATGTGGAGGTTTCTATTTTTGTTTGGTTTTTTAAAAAAGTGAATTCCTTTGCTACCAGTGCAGCTTAAAGGAATCTGATGGGTGGAGAAAACTGCATTGATAACATAATGAGCCACACATTCCAAAATTGTTTTAAAGATTTAATTGCTCTCTACCCTGAGAATATTAACTCATTTTAACATGTGGGTTTCATGTTCAATAAGAGGAGCTTCATCCTGTAATCCTTTGAGGAGCTTCTTTCAAAACCCACAGTTTATGCCACTCTTCCTGAAAATCTTGAGGAAAAAGGTTATCATGTTGAAGAAGAGCTATTAATATTGTGGGATCCCTTGTTTACTTCTCAGCATCACTTGTTTATGTCTGTTGGCATCCAATTTAGAGTTAGGATTTGTGGTATTGCTCTCTTTGTCTGGGATATTTCTCCCAACACATAAAGTACACAACTTCAGCTGTACATTTGCAGTACTTGAATAGGTAGGGAACCAATAAATGTGTCTCATGGATTCACACATTTTATTTTTATGCAGATGTAGAAATGGAAATCACTCGTACTCCTATGATTGGGTAGTAGAAAGTGTGAATTGACCCTTAGCAGAGAAATTTTCCTTGTATTCAGTGACTCACACGTAGACCAATCAAGCCGAAAAATGAATGAGATTTTTCAGATTGCCGGTGACAAGTATTGATATTGGCTGGAAAACAAATAACTCCATTATCAGCATGTTCTTTTTCTCTTATGGTATCTTGGTACCTGTAGGGATCTTAAGTTGGATCAAGTCCCAAGCAAGTGCTCCCTTTGCCCCTGTGCTGATTCATCAGCATGAATAACTCACATTCAAATCACTGTTAGCCGTGGATATGAAAACACATATTGATGGCATTTGTGCCAATAAGCTTTGGCTCCCATGTGTCCATACATTTTTGCTTCTAAGTCACAGCGTTGATGGAATAGGTCTGAATTGGGACTGCGGGACAGGAAGACCTCTATATTGTGGCCCTAGTTCACAACTGCTGAGAGAGAGAGAGAGAGAGAGAGAGAGAGAGATGGAATTACTACATAACATCTACTTTGGCCTGAAACCAAGTCCATGTTTATAGTATATAAAGTTACAGATAAAGTTACATTGTGCAAGGGAGTGTATCTGGAAAGGACTCATTCAGGTGTCTACATGCCAGGAAACGAAATTCTTGCAGATCTGTTGTATAAAGTTTTTAACAGGGAACAACTTCAGGTTTATGTACAGAGGTTGCAGTTAGGTTGCAACACGGCACCACAGGTTACATGGAAAGGGGGAGGATGTTGGAAATTTCCATTCCACCTTTAGTTACAGATGTGGAACTGTTTACATTCCAGCACAGTCTGCTGGGAACTTCCGTTGTGTGTATAGCTTTTGTTTTCCCCCTGTCTCTCTGAGAAGGCAAAGAGAGAGACGACATGTTTCTTTGTCTTGATTTATGTTTAATAAATCCGTAGTATATAGTATGTCTCCACAAGCCTCAAAACGATGGGTAGGGAAACTAAGGCTCGGGGGCCAGATAAAGTACACAACTTCAACTGTACATTTGCAGTACAGTGGTACCTCGGGTTAAGTACTTAATTCCTTCCAGAGGTCCGTACTTAACCTGAAACTGTTCTTAACCTGAAGCACCACTTTAGCTAATGGGGCCTCCTGCTGCTGCCGTGGATGGTCCGGGTATCCGCATGTTTTTACATGAGTAGAACGTGTCCTTTTATTGAAAATGCATTTCTGGGTTATTTGTGGGGCATAGAAATTTGTCCCCCCCAAAAATAATAATAATAATAATAGTCTGCCCCCCCCCCACAAAATCTGAGGAACAGTAGACCCCTGCTGAAAAAGTTTGCTTTCCCCTGCTCAAGCTTCTTTCATTGCACAGTTTGCTCTGCTAAGTAAAGTGTGCCCATGTCAGCAGACTTGGGTCACTGATTTATGTCACACCAGAGGTCGGATCTTCACAGCGTGATGGCTGGAAGGAGATGATCCAGCTGGGGGCTAGCCAGCTGGCCGTTGGACCCCCGGATGCTGACATATCTACATATATCATAGGAAGAGGAAGAGGTGAGGATCATGGAAAATATATGGATGCATTCCTGTGGTTCCTATTTTTTTGTTAGCTTGGAAGCTTATATTATTTTTAGAAATTCTGTTTTGAAATATCCATGTGTCTTGGGAGACAATGGAAGAGTGCGCCTTTTAGGGTGAAGTGAAACTGTTGGAGAGTTCAGCGCCTGCTGTGGCTGTAGAGACTGATGCAGGAGAGACATGTTTTGTTGCAGCTGAGACAGATGAAAGCGTTCGGTTGTGCTGCTTCAGATGCACCATGACGTTTCTTCTCTTTGTGCTCCTCCCAGTGATCATTTCTCCCCCATCACTGCCATGGATACACAACCTAACTGATGGTCTCCAGGTGCTGCAGTCATCCACAAGGGATTCCTACACAGGGTTGAAGTTTGCAGATATCTTTGTAATGCAGGGTTGGTCTGCCAATGGGCCTGGTGGCTGAAGCCAGCTCCCCAGAGAGCACTTTCTCGAAGATCTTGCCCTATTCCGTCTTTTAGACATGGCCAAGCCAGCGTGGACATCACTGAGGCAGGAAAGCAAACATGCTGGGACTGTGGGCCTGGGAGAGCACATCGTTCTTTGAGACTCTGCCCTGCCATGTGATGCCCAAAAAATTCATGATGCAATGCATCTGGAAGGCTTTGAGGCATCGCTTCTGGAGGCTGTAAGTTGCTCACAACTCATTTCATAAAGAACACCAATTTTATGGATGTTTCATTGATGGTATAAATTGGGGTGGGGGACCTGTGGCCCTCCAGATGTGGTTATGCAACAATGCCCCTCATCCTTGACCACCAACATCTGGAAGGCCTCAACCTCTCCACTCACGTGAGGTCACGATTGGAGTAGAAACAGTATCTTCTGTTCCCTTCAAAATTTGCCGTATTTTCCTATTTAGAAATTGAGATCTTGATGGACTGATCTTAAGATTTGATCCTTGTATCCTGGAATCACATGTTGATATCATTATTCACATGTTTGCCAGCTTTGACTGGTTAAATAGATAGAGTCAACATAAAATTGACTGCATTCCAATTCAAGTCATCTATAACTCACTGCAAAATATTGACTGTGACCGCCAATGTTAAATTGCGTCAGATATTCACTGGTGCATGTGAGATATTGGCAAATATAAATTCTACTGTCTGCCAAAACTCCAGAGTGGATGAGGGAGAGTTAGGGAACAAGGGGAAGAATCAACTGCATTCTCTGCGTAAAATATGAAATCGCTTGGGCAAAGCTAAGGGCGGCTGCAGCCTTGGGAGGAACATTTAAATGGGGAGGAAGGATTATTGACTTATTTTTATTTTTAGTATGCATTTTGTGTTTTTATATTGCGATTTTATGTTGTAACTTCCTTGAGACCTACAGGTATAGGGCAGTATGCAAATTTAATTAATTTATAAATAATTGGGATTTATGGGGATTATGTCCATAGTAATCTTCTGTGCCAGTGGTTCTCAACCTGTGGGTCCCCAGATGTTGCTGGACTACAACTCCCATCATCTCTGAGCTCTGGCCTTGCTAGCTAGGGATGATGGGAGTTGTAGTCCAACAACATCTGGGGACCCACAGGTTGAGAAAGGCTGTTCTATGCACTTTGAACTAAGGTCAGGCAGAAGGTAACACAATCGAAATGAGATACGGTTTCAGAAACAGTTATCTTTCACTGGAGTGCCTCTCCCCATCCTCACACCTCTTTTTGACTTCCTCACATATGCACCTGTGTGCAAAATCCGCTCCCAGGGAACTTGTTGCAGGCATGGGAACATATTGCAAAGCTGACCTGGTCTGAGGATCACTCATCCTTGCGTTTCTTCTCTTCCACTAATGGTTCTGGTGCCACATGTCTAGCCGTGGTTCTGGTGATGTGGTAGTACGGGCAGCAGTACTAGTCTGGCAGCAATACTGTTGTTTTCCTGAGACCAACGGGTTGTCTGGGGCAACTGACTTTTTTTTAAGGCCATCACAGTTGTGCCACATCCATTGTTCCCTGTTGGCATTCTGGTTACAAGGATATTAATGGGGCCCTGTTCTAGTAAAAGCCTTGTAGCCTTGCTCACTCATATGACCATCGCCACAAGTCTAAGCAACAATGGCAATGCTTGGAAGCATTCCCAGTGTCTTCAACTTGGCAGTGTGGCTCCTTGTTTGCCCATGAACCTTGGCAGCTCTCGGACCATGCTAATGGCCGACATGAGCTTGATTTAGAATCCTGTGATTTTATAGTACTTGAAGGGACAAATATAGACAGCTAAATTAAAACTTTCAAGCTTCCGAAAGCCCTGGAGGAACCATTGACATGAGGAAACCATTGCATGACACGGTCTTGGGACCATGCGTCTCATCAAGGCTTCAACTTGCTGGCTGCTATTAGACAATGAGATGTCTATAACAGTTCATACTGAATTTCCCCCCATGCACCTCCTACATCCGTTTCTGGTGTCCCCCCCCCCAGCAGATTTGGGGATGGTGTAGGGTGTTTAATGGGAAAGAGGGAGGCAATTCTTATAGCAGTAGCAGCTATATGTGCCAGCTTCTGCTAGCACAACAGGTTAATTGAATATGGTTCGAAAACTCAGTTTCCTTAAATCAGCTTGCAGTAAGTGACAGTTACATAAGTTGCAGTTTCCCCACCCCAATCTCTTATTGGGAGTGTGTGCCTTTTTAAGAAAAGAAAAGAAAAGGAAAAGAAAAGAAAAGAAAAGAAAAGAAAAGAGAAAGAAAAGAAAAGAAAAGAAGTTTACTGTCCATTTGGTATATATATCTAATATTAATAGGCTCTATGGATATACACAGGTGTATCAAACAGAAAATGTATCCACAGTGCTGTGACTAAACAGTTTTCAGACAGCATGATGCATTTTCAAATTCATCCGTCTGCTTTTTGCGCTTGTTGCTGTCAGCTGGATTCCATTTGGAATTTACAAAGCAGTGACATATTTCGGAAGGGGGGAAAATATGGGGCTTGAGTGTATATTTGATTGTATCATTTACACACACACACACACACACACACACACAATGGGTCAGTGCATCCGGCAGTTAACCAGGAGGTTGGTGGTTCGAGCCTATCCAAGGGCAGCTGTGGGCAGGATTCCTGCGTTGTAGAGAGTTTTACTAGTTGACCTCTGGAGTGCCTTCTACAATTCACCTTGCTTCTACTCATCAGATCACTTTGGAATAAATGCATTCATTTAAACCTAAATTTACCTAAATTCATCTGAATTTAGGAATTTTTGAAAGTTGCATGCTTGGTGGCAGATGGGGTTGGGAAACAGCCTCCAGAGGAGTTTGCTTGACCCCTCATCAACCCACCACTTTCTCCCCTGAAGCCACTTTCTCACAGCCCCTTACCCCTAATGGGACATTTGTGGCACCATAGGTGTAAATTCATGTATCCATGTATAAAGTAGAGGATGATAGTGGAGCAGCGTACACTGAGGAACACAACCTGGGCACAAGGGATAAACCTGTATCTACTAGTATCTATTTTCCTTTGTATTGTGTAATATAGAAGAAAATAGGTGGAGTTCAGATTGGAACTTGGTTGGAGAGCCAACCCCTCTGTCGTCTCCAGAGTCTGGGTAGAGTACAAGTCTTGAGCTCTTAACTGCCTTCTATACTGATGTCCACTTGCATTGTCCTGTAGAAATCTATGGGAGCCATTATGAATATCTTTGTAGCCCTGCCAGTGCCAGATTTATGTATAAGCTAAACAAGCTATAGCTTAGGGCCCCACTCTCTTGCCCCCCCCCCAAAAAAAATTAAAGGAAACAAAACCCTGGATGTACATTTCCAAAATATAAGATAAAAAACAAATAAAATAAAACCTACATACAGCAACAGTGTTTTGTGCTGTGTAGGCTCCTGTGATGTAAGTAATGGGCACTACCTGCTAGCTTGCTTCCTAAGATATCACTGGTTTGCGCATTTCTATATACAGTGGTACCGTGGTTCTCAAACTTAATCCGTTCCAGAAGTCTGTTCCAAAACCAAAGCATTCCAAAACCAAGCAGAATAATTATTTCACTATTAATATACTTCTTAATTGTATTTCAGTTCAATGATTACTTTGATAAAATACATATTTTGTTATGTGCAAATGGTTTTAGATACAGTGGTGCCCCGCAAGACGAATGCCTTGCAAGACGGAAAACTCACTAGACGAAAGAGTTTTCCGTTTTGGAGGTGCTTCGCAAAACGAATTTCCTATGGGCTTGCTTCGCAAGACGACAATGTCTTGCGAGTTCCTGCTGGTTCCCCCCCCCTTTTTCTAAGCCGCTAAGCCGCTTATCAGCTGATCCGATCAGCAGATAAGCCGCTAAAAGCCGCTAATAGCGCTAATCCGCTAATCCGTCAATGGGCTTGCTTCGCAAGACGAAAAAACCGCTAGATGAAAGAATCACAGAACGGATTCTTTTCGTCTTGCGAGGCACCAGTGTACTTATTAGGTCCATAAATTACCACGTAGCATATATTCAACACAAAAAAAACAGCAGCAATTTGTTGTTGACAAAGGACCGCTGGACGTATAAAGGGCCCCATTACCTCCAGTAGCTTAGGGTCTCATCAAACCTAAATCCGGCCCTGAGCCCTGCCTGGGTTCTGTGGCCCTACAGTCTTTCCCAAGCTGTTCTTCAGCTGTTTGGGATTACAACTTCCCCAATCCCTAACCATTCTCTATGTTGGCGGGGTCTGACAGTAGTTTCATCCGACAACATCTGCAGGGCACTCAGTTGGAGAAGTAACAAAACAGTGGTACTGGATCTTCAGGGTAGGAATGAAGCATAAGAAACACAAGTGATTTGTGCTTTCCTGTCTCCCAGCTGTATCGTGAAAAGGGTAACTTTTAGACCTCTGCCTAGAATCAGAAGAACAAGCACCTGATGGGGGAACAGCCCTCACATCTCCTTGTGGGAATAGATGCAAACATTTTGAATGTAACAAAACAACATGGCGAATTAAGGGCAAAATCCTATGCACAGTTACTGGGAACAAGCCCCATTTGAATGCAGTGGGACTTACTTCTGAGTAGACATGCATTGGATTGCATTGGTGTATCCGGTTACATACTTTGTGGCAGGGTCCATTTCTCTGTAATTAATTAGAAATTATTAAAACGGGCTTTTAGATATACAATATGACAATCCAGCACAATTAGACACCCACTCACTGATTGCAATGGAAATAAGCATATATAACTGTTCTGCCGGACAGTAAAAGCTCCCTCTCCTAAAAGTCTCTCTTAAGTGATAATTAAGGATTTCTAACCCACCCACTGACATTTACTGAAAATGTGTATGTTTAAAAAAGAGCACTCTCTCTCTCTCTCTCGCTTTGTGTGTGTGTGTAAACGTCCTCATACTGGTTAGTTGTGACTACAGCCATACCTCGGGTTAAATATGCTTCAGGTTGAGCGCTTTCGGGTTGTGCTCTGCGGCGACCCGGAAGTAACAGAACGCATTACTTCCGTCGCTCGTGCATGCGCAGCCGGTCAAAATGACACCACGCGCATGTGCAGAAGCGAGGAATTGTGACCTGCGCACGTGCAGACGCACAGGCATGGGTTACGTTCGCTTCAGGATGTGAACGGGGATCTGGAACAGAGCTCCAGAACAGATCCCGTTCGTATCCAGAGGTCCCACTGTAAAGTGTTTTCATACATCATGTGATGTTTTGAAAGGCATCTGCCTGCTTTCAACCTGCAGAGCTTCCAGCTATATGGCAAATGCAACCAAATGGATGGAAATATCTAATGAAGCCAGACAGGGCAGAGAAAACTTGTGGTACCACTTAACCTTTGCAATTTAAAAGGCAAGCAGTTCTACCTTGCTTCAGTACAGTAAAACAGCCAAGCCAGGATACCAAAAGAAGTATGACTCGTCATGACACAGATTTGCTTTCTTTTGTTGCTATTTTCCTGGAAGTTTTGCTCCCCTTTAATATACTTTAATATAGTTTTGAATGCATTGTGAGTCACTATGTGGGTGTCCTAAATGCCCAAACGGGAACAAAAAATTAACGGTTGGAACCTACAATGCCGTACATGTGAAAGATGTTGTCAGTTTTGAAGTCCAGCTTCAGTATCTCAGCCAGGGTGTGTTGAATCTTGCTTGGGTGAATTTTCAGGCAGGGCAGCGAACTGTCAAGGGCAAGGGCCTCTAAAGTCTTGGGCATGCGTACAAGCAATCTAGTAATTGTTTATCTAATAATTATTTACAATACATATGTCGGGATGGAGGATAAATTTCATATTTTTTTTTGCACTTAAGTGAGAAGCTACTTAATCCAGACTTCTTGAACCAATATGCAAACTGAAACACACCTATCCTTTGAAATTTCACTTCTCCAGGTTTAGTGATGCAGTTTTTCAATCAAACAGTATGTTAAAAAAAAATGTATGTATGAAGGAAAAATGTGCATAAAACACACTCATTAGTGAAAATAACATGCAAAAATGTGTGTATTAGTCAGAACTGCAAATGAATTTGTGTTAATTGGGACAAATTTGCACCAAAATGCTGGTGAATTTTCATGAGGGAAGAAAAGTGACAGCAAATCGCTGCACAAATGTTGAGAACCAAATTTAAGAATGGAAAAATGAGAAACAGAAAACTGAAATTGACAGCAAATCTATGAAATCAGGGCTACATAATTTATTATCTGGTGACATGACCTAGAAAGTGGCTTTATGAAGGAAATTAAGTAAAACTATGGAAAGCCAGTTGTGCTACTTTCTAGTACTGGTGCTATATGACTTCTGTGCTAATGAATCTATGTTCTATGTTTTGCTAATGAACCTTTATATTTTTATATAAACCTTTATATTGATCATTTTATTGCTTGCTTCCAATATTTGCAAGCCATTTGGGGGGTTCATTTGGCCAAAAGGGTATAAATATTAGTATAAATAAATAAACGTCCACTGAAAACTGTTAAATTGCCAGGGACATAAAAACAATAGAGCTACTAGTACAATATCTCTGAATTAGCAATTTGATTGGTTTTTCTGTATTGAGAAAATAATTTCTCATATATCTATGAAGTCCTGAATATATATATCTATGTATATTCTGTATTGAGAAAATAATTTCTCATATATCTATGAAGTCCTGAAGTCCTATGTATACTCTCTAACCTCTGCTTAGAGGTTCTGCTTACAGTTATGCAGTATATATATATATTGTTAAATAAGAAATAAGTTTAAAATACCTCTTACTGTTCCTCTGGATGCAGGCAGTTTTCATATGATGAGGGTTTTTCTGAAGTACAATTTTTAATCATAAATAATAGCTGAGCAGGATGGTTAACAAAAATACATATTTAAATAATCCAGTTGGATTTAGACTGAGGCAACAATCTTCAACACACTAGGAAGTAAGCTTCCATGAACTCTGTGGGAGTTAACTTCTGAGGAAATGTTCACTGAATTGTGTTGTTAGTCATACTTAGTTCACATAGAAATCAGTGGGTGACGTCCAACAATGTTTGATGACTTGAACAATGTAAATCCATTTGTGCGACAGGATTTCTGCTTTCTCTTTGCCCCTGCACAGCCCCCACATCTCCTCCAGAGCAGATTTTGGGAATGTCAATCCTCTTGTGCAAATCGACACCCACTTCCGCTAGGTTGGATCTCACACAATGGGCTTTAAGTCATTCCTGACGTTAGGATTTATTTCAGTGGGACTCAAGTTCAAATAATTTACCCTAGATCCAAGCCATAATGCATTATTTGATCAAGTCTCAAAATTTACAAAATCTAGTGGACACCATCATTTACATGTGAATGCTGATAACCCCATTACACGTTTATGAATATCCAGATTCTCAAAAGAAACACACCAGTGAATACTCACATGGTCACCTAAATGCAAATATATTCTTTCAGTTGTGTTTATCCAAACATGCTTTCCAGCTTTCACAACGTTTGACTGAGACTGTCAGCTTTCACGTGTGAATTTATTGAATTTGGGGCATTCCTGAAACATGCATGCCAGAAACTTAGTGAATGTTGACATTTATTGGTAAGATTTTAGTAGGACCATGGAAACTGCCAATGATTCCCCACCCCCCACCCCAAGATAAGGCTTGTGTTTCACATGTCCATTCATAGCAGTTATTCTCGAGGGCTGCTTTAATCCAGCCAATGTACCCACCTCACTTGCAAATGCCATTATGTCTTCCATAAATGATGAAAGAGATTATGTCATTTGCAAGGGCAATTCAGAGGTGAGAACATTGGCTGGATTAAAATAGGCCGCAACTTTATTGATAAAACGTCAGTAAATTTACCACCTTTATATATAACTCCTCACTTATAAATGGATAACTATTTGAGCCAGTGCTGAAGGACAGTCTATGTTGTCCTAATGTCCCTGGAGCCTGGCTTGCTTGTCCCATCACAGGGCCCTCAGGGGCCAACCTGGAGCTGAACTGATCCTGTTTTGATAAGCACATCTTTTTCCCAAGGAACTTGCCATCCATTCAGCTACCAGCTGGTTTTCCCATTTGGCCATTCCCTCCCCCCATGACCTCAAAAGCACTGACAGTTCAGAGAGCTGTGCTAGCCTCTCATGTTTCCTGCAGATTATATCTCCCCACTTTAACAACTGTCTGTCTGGCTCCTTTTCAACCAAGCTGTGACAAAGGTAGAACTAGGCAATTTTTTAAACAAGTCTCTCCATACCATGTCCCTGTGGGGAGATAACAAATACAACTTACACTGCCAATCAGTGAGGTGTATCAAAAGATTGACCGGAACAAAGGCACAAACTATGGAGGAGGTTTGCCCTTAGTGGCTTACCTCCCCTCTGTTGAATTACAGATTTGGCGTAGGATATTTAATTATTGGCTTCACCTAAATTTAAACTAAATTTAAATTTAAAATTTAAATTTAAAATTTAAAGGTCTACTACCTTTAGTATCACAGGATTGTCATGAGAGCGCTTGGGCTAAAATTGTCAACCAAAAGCTTTACCTTTCTGGTTTATCACCACAACAGTTACTAACACTGGGCTTCAGTAAAGCGACAGAATAATCTGGCCACAATAAGGAAATTTTGTCCACGGAATGATTATTTTCCACCTAGTCCTTTTGACACTTTGGCACCCTATATGCAAAATTTAACAATTTCAAAATACAGACGCACATTCACTTTTGCGGGACTGAATATATTGCCTTCAGCTGTACTTGAGGGTCGATATCAAAAATTCCACTGGAAAAACTGTTATGTCCCTGTGGAGTTGGCAGTCAGTGGCTCATGTGCTCCTGGCTTTCACTCTTTATAAAGATTTGAGGAGTGAGGTTATTACCCCTCTACTATTGTCCATGCAGGGTCGCTCAACCATTGCTACTGTGTCCTTTCTTTTAGCAGATCAAAGGATCAGGTGACAGCTGAAACTGCAAGGTTTTTAGTGGGGGCGATTAGAATAAGATCTATTATTTGATTTTTTATGTAAACCCCCAAAATGTATTTTCTATGGTTAAGTTTTTACCTCTCTCTTCAGTACATTTTATTTTCTTGCTATGGCTAGTGGCTGAGGAGGTGAGGAGAGATGTAACATGATGAAAGTATGGACCCTGATATTATGTTACTGCAGAGTGAGTCCATCCTAAATATCTTTTCCTATCCTTTTCTGTCCAATCAGGAAATGGCATGAGGGCAAGCATGTATGCCTTCTACTGGTTGGGTCCACGCAGCAAGAAGGGTCCTTCCTGAAGATAGTTTTAAGATTTTCTGGTGAATATCAGAATTCCCTAAAGCGTGTTCTTCCTAAAATGAGAGCGCGTGTTGCGGTGGGGGCCGCCAAGCCAGCCCTCTGTTGCCAGGCAGATTAATGGTTATTGCCTGGCGTAATGATTGGCTGACCGGGTTGCTGGGGCAAATTGAATGTAGCAAATTGGGTGGGTGGGAACATAGGCTTTAAATATTGGGGCACAATGCTTTTGCTTTCTCTTTGGCAGAGTGCATCGGATCACCCGCCCGCCCTGTGTTCCGGTTGACCTTGCTTTGCCTGTCATGGGGTCGTGTGCCTTGGGGCAGGGGCCTAGTAGGAATTTTGCCAATTGGCTGATTGGCTGGTGCCATTTGGTTTTTGCCTACTACTTAGCAATTCGTCACAACTTGTAAGGTTGCTGTTAGGCATTGGTTATAAAAATTGGTGGTGGAGGGGTCAGGATAGGCTGTGCCTGCCCCTCCAATGGTGCTGGAAGGGAATTCCATTAAAGGAATCCTGGGGCTTGGCACGATTTTGTCCAATCCCTGAAATGCGACCAGGGCCAACAAGCCTTGGGGAGCTGGTTGGGTGAGCGGTGAGGGACTGTCGCTCAGCTCAACAGATCCCCAACATTGTTTCCCCTTCACTGGCTTCTGATGGAGTTTGGAAAGTGAATTCTGTCCCAGGCGGGGGGACAGATAGTCATAACCAATGTCTAAGCAACTACTCACAGATTTTGTATTTTAAAAAAGTTGGGCCAAAATAGTGCCAAAAACCTTAAACTAAAATTATGTGTGATTTGTGAATTATTTGAGGGATGGCTTGGGGACCTTCACACGCAACATTTCCTACTGAGATTCTTAAGATTTCAAGGATTACCTGTAAATGTCAACAGAGATCTGATCCCTGCTGCCACATGTGAACATCTGATGGACTCATTTTCTCACAGGAGTAGCCTGCCAGGAGTAACCACATAGATTGTATCCATTCATCTTTATCCAACTAGGGATGCATGCACAGAAACCTATTACTGTATGCATCTGACCCCTAGTTGGATGTGGGAGACTGCGCACCCCATATTTCTTTTAGTAGTGGAGATATACCACTTTGTTTACCATTGGATGGCTTGAGAATTAGCCACTTCCGCTGATAATCATCATTAGCAAAATGTCAGAGTTTATAATTCATCTTCATTCATCTTCACTGTCTAATTTTAGCTTGCCGGTACCTGATGAAATACTCTTCCTCTCCCATTTTGTTTTACATTTTTAGCTGCTCTTATCTTCCACTCTACGTGTCATTGTAAAGTCTTCCTGCATTTCAGTTAATAAATCATGATGGCTCATTTTGTTCTGAACAGTAATAGTCCTAGAATTTTTCATAGTGATGGAGGTGAAAAATTCTAGTCTTGGGCCTATAAATACTTTAAGCATGTGTGTGGGTTTGCTTAGGCTGATAACCTGACCCAACAGAAAGTGGTTTCTTCGGAGAATGAGGTTACTTACATGTGTGGCTTTCGGTTAAAAAAAAAATGTAGGAGACTTGGCAAAGATCTTATATCTATTTGATCTGAAATTCGCAAGGCTGGGGGAATGGGGAAAGAGAAAAAGCAAGATCTATTAGATCTCAGCTATCAGGGAGGCCTCTTTTCTGTGAACATTTAGGATGCAAATATATGCTAGCAGTACAAATCAGCATTACTGCTAATGACTTTATATTTTACTGAGAATTCTTTCACATGAAAGAGTGCCATTTGTGACTTAATTCAGTGCTTCTCCGATTAAAACGGAATCTGCAAGTACTAATGTTAAAGCCTCTTGGAACTGAACTATAAAAAGGTCACGTAGCAATGCACTTTTTATCCTGCCTAATATATGCAACATAACTATTTCACTCTAGATATGAAGAATGGCAGGGGGTGAGAGCAGGACGACAATGGAGACAAGATGCAAAGGTAGTTAGGCCTCCCGTATCTTTTAATAGTTATGTAAAAGAGGACATTTTTAACAGATGCAGCTTTTGTTCACATCTGCATTACAGATGCCAACAAAGTTCGCCATGTTCAGGCATGAAAATATGTTTCTAGAGATTGGTAATATTTTTCTAGAGATTGGTAATTCTCACCAGAAAAGAGACCCACATTCTTTTCTAGCTCAGAATAAAATCTGGGGGTGGGCAGGCTTTTTATAGGGGAAAGCCTTTCAAAATAGCCCCCTAGCCATTGCTTTTCTTAAGGGGCTCCCTTGAAGAGCTACTACCCCAGATAAAACTTCTGAAGGTGGTTTCTTTCCCATGTTCTTTTCTCTCTTTTTTGTAAAAAGATTTCTGGGTTAATCTGAGTTGAGTAGGGGGGGATTGTTCCAATCTCTAACTTCCTCCTCTACATATAACTTAAAGATACAAGTATCTGCTGTTCCTTGAAATTCTTCATTCTAGGAAAACTGATGGCTTCAAATTATGTAATTTTGTTAACAGTGTATACAAAAAGTCTGCAACTTATCTTGGGGTTATCTGGGGGATTGCTCCTAAAGCTAAAACCATGTGTAATCAAAACTCATCGGGTTCAATGGCAGATGGGATTGTCAAAGTGATTTTTCCCAGAACCCTACCCGCTTTCTGCTCCTTTAAAAAATAAAAAAATAAACTTTTTTTGCCACACACATAAAGCTGAATGCGCAGAACTTAAATGTGCCAAAGGTGTGGGCTTACTGTGTACTTTGGGGCAAGCTGCTGCACTTTGTTTTTCTGGAACAGACAAGCTAGCTGTTGTCAACAAATGGGATCCTCTTTAATGAGGGTCCTGGTTGCGCATGGGCCCCTGAGACAACCCTTGCCAGGTTGAAGGTGCTGGGCGTGGCCCAGGCCTTGTCTGTATGGCCCCACAATCACACCATGCCGTTTGAGCCAATCAGTGCAGGTGGCATGATTGGTGGGGGCTATAAAAGAGGCAGCGTGATGTGGCGCAATAGCACAAGTCCAACTGCAACTGATAATGCCCAGAAGTGGGTTGACCGCAAGGTGGTGAGGAAGGCATTGTCTCTGGGTGGCAGAGTGATCCCCCATCCAGGTATTACCTTTTTCTAATACAGCCCTTTTCAGGGCAGATGGAGTGCATTTATCTGGGGAAGGTGCGTGGTTGGCCAGGCTGCCTGGTGGCTTGAAGGATTGGTTGCAGGGTGAGGGTACAGTGGTGCCCCACAAGACGAAAAGAATCCGTTCTGTGATTCTCTTCGTATAGCGGTTTTTTTCGTCTTGCGAAGCAAGCCCATTGAAGGATTAGCGGATTAGTGCTATTAGCGCTATTAGAGGCTTTTAGAGGCTTTTAGCGGCTTTTAGCGGCTTTTAGCGGCTTATCTGCTGATCGGATCAGCTGATAAGCGATTAGCGCTATTAGCGCTATTAGCTGCTTTTAGCGGCTTATCTGCTGATCGGATCAGCTGATAAGTGGCTTAGCGGCTTAGAAAAAGGGGGGGGGAGGAGGAAAAAAATAACCAGCAGGAACTCACAAGACATTGTCGTCTTGCGAAGCAAGCCCATAGGAGATTCGTTTTGTGAAGCACCTCCAAAACGGAAAACTCTTTCGTCTAGCGAGTTTTCCGTCTTGCGAGGCATTCGTCTTGCGGGGCACCACTGTATTAGCAGCGAGCGCTAGGCTCATGTGGTGGTTAGGCATTGGCTTAGTGAGGTATACAACCATCACCTGCCCCTCCATGAATAAGAATATTCCACTAAAGGAATCTGGGGGTCCAGGATCCCGTCCGAAGTCCACTTGAGGGGCTAGGGCCATGCCAGGACCACAGGAACCCCAGGTTGAGCTTCAGTTGATTTTCATCGATGTAGCTCCCTTGTTTGGTGTTTACCCTTACAGACTACCTGCCAGAGAGGCAGGGGTCAGTTACAATCTGTTGCCAGTGCCTAAGCCAATACCACTCACTTTGCTGTAATCAATAAAGTTGTGGCCTAAATTTTGCCCATTAATGTAAACCAAAATTACCTGTCAGTGTGAAGTTATTTACTTGGGGAAGGGCTTGGGAGCCTTGGGGCGCAATGCTTACTTATCACACACCTGAAAAGGGAGCCAGAGAAATAATGCAATCTTATGCATGCTTATGTGAAAGAAATTCCTACTGTGTTTGGTGAAACTTAATTTTGACTAATTGTATTCAACTTTTGGTTAATAAGACCCAGTGAATACAGTCAGGCTGTCTTCTGAATTAGCATGCATAGCATCACGTTGTATGCTTGTTTAAAAGAATCAGTTCTTTTCTTTAATAGGCCAGAGATATTCCAGTGACACTAACCAGCTAGGAACCTCTCCGCATCTCCATTTTTTAGAGCACACAAGATTATTCCTCAGAATTGTGTATATTTTTGGCCAACGCATTGAGTGGCTATTGTTATGAACAATTCAATAAGTCTATATACTAAGTTTACATACTATATACTGTCGATTAGTGATCAAGGTGGCTTGAATTTAGTCATCTATTTTCATTCTCATGTGTTTTAAGCCATTTTACACAGGCTGTCAGAAATATATTTTTTAAAAAAATATCCTTCGGGGGGTTGAAGAAGTTGATATCTAATGTCACTACCTTTAAAAAGAAATGTGTTAAGGTTTATAGAGAAAAATACAAAACATGATATATTTTCCCATTTTTAAACCAAACCAAGACTTTTGTATACATACAATAAAAACACACGAAAAGTGTGTGTGTGGGGGGGGTGAGATATAGAGAAGGAAAAAGAAATAAAGAAATGAAAAGAATAGAAAAGAGGTTAAAAGAGAAAGATAGAAAAATAAGATTTAGAAACACATTTGCAAAGTAGCAAGCTAGTCAATGTTGACTAGGCAAGTGAAATGAAATCAAGGGATGCAAATGCATACTGGAATAGCACCTCTAAATGTTGTCACCTTAACTGGGATGCTCTGCATGTTCAAGTTAGTTTAGGGAGGAAGAAAACACCATGTCCTAAGGCAGCTAAATGCAAATCCCACATAGATATATATATATATATTCAGGTTAGTTTGCACTCAGTGCCAAACATAGCCTGGATCTTGAAGCTGGGATTTGTCATGCACACATCTGTGCACCTGCATTTTGCCTCGGAATAGGTGCCAGTGCAGGCTTGGGGCTGCATTTTAATTTTTCATGCTTCAGCTGTCAGTTACAAGCCAGCTTTATGTTGCACATTCTGGCTTTTCTGAATAATTGTCAGATCATGGCTCCGGGTAGAAAAAAGGTTACCTGTAAAGACCAAAATGAGTATCAACCCCTATATGACTTTTTACAAAGTACCCCAAGGCCTTTAGCTTTTTCTTCTTTCTGAAATGACTTAAGTGCTAGCATTTAGACAGCAACAGGGGACATGTACACACTGAACAACTATGTCAGGTAGGATTTAGGCACATAACTGGTTTACCAGCTTTTAGAAATCTTGTGAATTTGGTTTTAGTCGCTTTAAAAGTTATTTTACTTGAGCCCCATGTGGAGATGAAATTCCCAAGGCAATTCAAAACCTGCATTTTAAGCACCTCAAAATCACATTGATTCCAAAGGGGAGAAGGATGATGTTGATGGACTTAAATCTTTCAAATTGTTATTGCATGACCAGGTGGTGACAGCCCCAGCCCCCTCAGCCGGGGGTAGCTGAGGCTCATCAGGGTAAATGGGATATTGGGGTGCTCTGTGAGACGTAAGTGTAGCAGGCAGCCCAGCCCATATCCCCGCATGCAGGGTAGTTTACTGACAACCTTTCAGTATATGGCCAGTCACACCCACATATATAACCCCTTTAAGAGGGGGGCCCTGGAATCACCACCTCAGGGGGGTGAGTCACCACTTCACACCCCTCCTCCAATATATGGAAGAAAAGACTAAAGGATTCCACCCAAGGCCATAACTGCCAAAGTTGTTACGAATTGCTACGGGGAAGATAAAACCTGCCAATGCAGGAAAATTTCTTCCCGGTCCTTCAACAGCAGCCAGTCAAAGACCGTAGCAGCGCCCACTAAACAGGAATAAAAAGTGAACCTGCAAACAAGAAACATTAAACAAAGGGAGGGTAGGGAGGGTGAATCCCCAGAGCTGACTGCCTGGTTATTGTCAGCTCCACCCCCTATTTATAAATGGGGCTGGCCCCACCTCCCAGCAAGAAACTTGATTACTGAAGCTGTGCGGGAACCTCCAAAAATTAACACTGAGAGGCAAGCCAGCCCCTGATTTACCAGTAAGCTCCCTGGGAACTGTAGCACCACACACGATCCCTCAAAAGGCACCCACAATGTAAAGTGTGAGTGCTCATTAATGTGATGCAAAGGGGCTATCTATTTGGGCTATCTAAGTACACATTGAGCCACTATTTTTCTCTAATGCATGACTTTGACAGTGCAATTTCATCAAAGACAGAGAGAGTACCGAAAAAAAGCCATAAGGTTAGGGCATGCATTCCCTGGTGCTCAAGCTAGAACAAATATATCTAATTTGCTGTAATCTACAATGAAGTAACTGCTGCCATATTGGTGGCTGGCCATCTGTACAGACTCCTCATTAAGGTTTTCACAGTACAAATTTCGTAGAAAAAGGCATGTGCAGAATTCAACACACAACTACACAAAGAAAGAAGTCTGCAGACAAAAGTTGCATTCTTTATAAAGAGGACGAGGTTTACTGACAATCTCAGTAGGAGCAACTGAGGAATGCAGATTATAGTTCCAAAATTATCTTACTTTTACCCTGATTTTCCAGGGTTCTAAATCACAAAAGGCTAGAAGAGCAGAGGAGGCTGACTGCTGCAGATGTTTGCCTTGCACTCGTTGAGGCCAACAAGGATAATAATAATAATAATAATAATAATAATAATAATAATAATAATAATAATAATTTATTATTTATAGACCGCCCATCTGGCTGGGCTTCCCCAGCCACTCTGGGAGGCTTCCAATTTTTTTAAAAAAATACTATAATACATCAAACATTAAAAGCTTCCCTAAACAGGGCTGCCTTCAGATGTCTTCTAAAAGTCTGGTAATTGTTGTTCTCTTTGATATCTGGTGAGAGGGCATTCCACAGGGAGGGCGCCACTACCGAGAAGGCCCTCTGCCTGGTTCTCTGTAACGTGGCTTCTCGCAGTGAGGGAACCACCAGAAGGCCCTCGGTGTTGTCCGGGTAGAACGATGGAGGTGGAGACGCTCCTTCAGATATACTGGACCGAGGCCAGTATATATCTGGATAGTGACAGAGCAAGTGCATTTGTTCCCACGCTCTCACATGACTCTAATTGCCAGGGTTATTAGAGCAGCCAACAGGGTTGGAGTGATGTGAGCATCTGCTGATGAACTAGACTTTTTACATGTTCAGTCATGACACAGCATTCACAGAGAAGTTTCTCTCTTAAGAAAGCAGCACTTGGGAGTTGTTCTGAGATGGCTATTTTTGATGGATCATTTATTTTTAATTTTTATTTTTAAAAATAATTTATATCAACATCGTCATAAACTTTATTGCACTGGTTAAAGGCCATGGCATCATTCACAATGGGAACAACAACAACAAAAAGCAACAAGAAGCATAAAAACCATAAAAACATCAGGCACTGCAGATACAATAAACCACAATCACTTCTCCTAAAAATTATTTGTTGCATACGATAGAATAGCAAGGGTTTCTCAGGTAGAATGTGCCAGCTTAAATGTCCGAATCACCTTTGCAATTGACCGCTATTTTATCTAGTTCTTTCCTCCAGATCTTCTTAGCTGCCAATGCATATAGTGCTACTTTATAAGTTACGAAGTCAGCAGTATCAGTCAGCAGCCATTTCACCCTTTCCACCCTGATCGAGTGTGTTCCATTCATGAGCATGGGTTTTATAAATTGGTATCTTGGTTCTATATATAGCGGGCATTGCAGTAAATAGTGGTACAGGTCCTCTGCACAAGGTTGCCCACACAGACAGAGTCTCTCCTTGTACTGTACTTTGCCGTACCGACCATCCACCACCGCCGAGGGCATCAAATAGAATCGTAATTCTGTAAAAGTTATTCTTAGTACAAAAAGTGGGAGTTTTGTGCTCCATTTTGATAAGTGGGAACCATGGTGAACTTTTGGTAGGGGCAATCAAAGTTAAATCCCTTTCTGCATCGGACCTGAAGAGACAATCTCTTAAGTGCCTCTTATCCATCTTCATGATCACCTGAAGATCTTGTAATTGATATTGGGTCAAGAGGTGTTGGATGCCATCCTTCCAACATTAGGTCTGTTCCCGTTCTGTGAGGGCCATAGCGGGGAATCTCTCCTCCGAGAGAGAATGAAGTCTTTTCACATAGTTTAGACACAGATAGTCAGTTCTAACCCTTATTGTTGTCATGTCTGCGTCCACACAGAGAAGAGCAGCTGGGGTCCCATTGGGGAGCGAGAGCACTTTCTTGGGGAATTTGTTCTGCAATTTATATTAAAGATTTTCCTCGTTTGCAAATGCACATGCACCATCTCTTTCTTCAGGTTGTGTTTTCTACAGATCAGTTACATTTGTCATGAGACATTGGTGTTACAAGCAGTAAAAGGTTGGGAAGAAAAGAGGGGGGACGGGAGAGAGGGAGTGGGGTTTTTTGTGTCAGCGTCACTTGGGTCAGTTCTCTTTCTATTTGCTTGTTATGTTTTTTTGGTGGTGAGAGAGGTTGGGATGGCCTAGGGCTTTGGTTGGCTGCAGTGGGATTTGTTTGTGTGTGTCTGGGGGGGGGGAGGGTTACTGGGTTAAGTTAGCCATATTGAATCGTATGCTGTTGGTGGGTTCATGTTCTTGTCTTGTTGGGCTGTGTATGGGATAAAGGGGAGCCATACCGGAGGGAAGGCATCCTCAGCTATTTGTCCCTGTGTCAATTTCAGTCTATTGGTTAGCTTTTCTAGTAAGGCTGTTTTCCATGCTACTTGAGAGCAGTGCTCCATGTTTATTTCTGAAAGGTCCCTCCAGTGTCTGGCTGTGATGTTTCTGGCTGCTGAGAGTAGGTGGGTTATGAGCTCTTTGTAGTGTGAGTGGGCATTGTTATCTTGGAAGATGCTCAGTAGATCCAGTGGTCATTTATTGAAGACCAGCACAACAGAGGGCTATGCACACATTTTCTGCACCCTAGTAAGTTGCAAATGTGTATCCACATCAGATGAATATACTAAGGGCCACAATTCATTTTACCACATAATAGGAATTAATGTGTGTCATAACATGTTATTACAAATAGATTCACAAGACTTTGAAAATACATGAATTCATAACTTGTATTCTTCTTTTACACTTCCAAATTTTAAAATCTGATTATTACGATGTGCTGTTGCAAAACCTTGTAAAGTATTGACTATAGCAGAGAAAACTACTTTAAAAAAAAATAAACTATATCAAAAACCTGCTTAGCATCTTAGCAGCTGGTGATTCAGGTCCTATTTTTACACTGTGTTACTCTGGAAGGATTGACATTCTCATTCTTTCCTGGAAATTCATTTACAAATGTTCTAGTAATTGAATACACACACACACACACACACACACACACTTTACATTAGTGGTCAGGATTATGTGGGATGGAGATCTTGGACAGTGGTAACCATTTGGCTCCCATATTATGAAACACTAAGAGAGAGAGAGAGAGAGAGAGAGAGAGAGAGAGAGAGAGAGAGAGAGACTGGATCCAGACTAAGACTGCAATCCTGTCCCCAATTTAACTGGGGATAAGTTCAATTAGGACTGACTTCTGAGTAGACATGGTTAGGATTGTGCTGCATAACTTATTTGCAACACTATATAACTAACTTCGTTCCTCTTGAAATCAGTTGGACCTAAGCAGATTTGTTCCATTGATTTAGCAGCATCTAAATTCAACTATTTTTGTCTGGATCCAACTCACAAGATTTAAGGCAATATGAAAAAATGGGACTAAATGTAAATGTTAGCATAGCAATGTCAGGACTACTGAATCTGTATCTCCTGTTATCCCCCCCCCCCCCCCGGGATCACCCAAGGCAATTAATTGACCATAACATTTATGTATGCAGCTTTTGTTCACCAAGGAAGCCATTAGGATATGACTTATCTCCCAGAGAGTCAATCTACCATGACTGTCCTGCACAAAACTCATTGATATTAGTGTGTAGCAGGTGTGTGTGGCTCACATTTGGTAGGTTAATATATGTACTTCAGCAAAAACTAGTTCACTCTGTCCATTAACAGCCCTTGTAGTGTAAACCTGGGCATGCCTATTCAAAAATGACTTAGTTCAGTGGAGCTTACTTCCAGGTAAGTATATGTTAGGTTGCATTTTTCCTTTCTCGTTGCATAATGGATTTGTGACTATTCCATCCAAATAGTGAGTTGTTTCCATTTTAAAATGCATTAAAATTTCTGATCTAGCATTTGTGTTGACTAAACTCTTGTATCTTGTTCATACACGGAGGTCATCCAAACTTCACGCTACAATTAATAAAGCATGTCCGACAATAGTTTTCAGTTCTGGTGTGGAGGGCCAGCACAAACTGCAATGTACAGGTTGAGATGCAACTGCAAATTTAGGTTTCTGCTAAACAGGAAGTAACTGAATGAATGAATGAAAGAGATGTCAAGGATGGAATGCATAAGGCTCATTCATGTAACACCAAACCATAGTTTGGTATCCGTGTGAGCCAATCCTGTATAACTGGTGAAATTCCCAACTGTGTCATGGATCTCTCTAGATTTGCCTTTGTAGTGGGGTTGGGACCAAGCAATATATTCCATACGGTCTCTGTATGTGGTTCAGGAAATAGATAACATTGCAGATTGAATAGGAAAGTAGTCTTAACATTGACAAATACAATTTTAAAACAAGCACACCCTTTCCTCGTTACAATTAATAGAAGATTTCAAGAGATAGATGTGACTTCTTTTTAAAATGTTTGTCTTTTCATCACCATATCTCTCTACCGAATGTCTCTTTGTGACCTACTTTTCTGTTATTTGTGCATGACTCAAGCCTGTCCTTCATTGTTGCAGGCTAGTGTTTGTTCAGTTTAATAGAAGTCAGACTGACAGTACAAGGGATGGACGAGGGCAAGTAGCCATGACCTCAGATAGCATTAAATCAGGCCAACTAATCACTGAATTGTGGCTAAGTAAGACGTTTCAAAACAAACATTCTCTAGCCTTGCCTTAGCTGCTTGAGTAACTAGGTCAGCTTTCATCAAAGATGAAAAGAATAAAAAATTGTGCATGGGGTCCAATTTTTGTCACCTTTGGCAAAACAAAATGTAGACTCAGCTACTCCCAGAAGGAAAGCAGTGTATTAACTAAAGCAGCAGGGCGAGTTACCCTTCTCACTTTGATGCTCACAAATGTGATTGTATAATGACTTATATACACAACCTGGCACAGTAAAGACTTCAGTTGCAGTGCATAAACAACATTTGCATGGGTAAATTTGCATGACTGTATCATATGAACATGTCTAGTGTTTTCTTAGGCAAGACTTGGAGAAAACCTCTCCTGGTGTTTAATCCGCCACAAATAAGAAGAGGTTTAACCATACTGGCATTTTGCCCTGTCAAACATAGCAGGCTGATGCTAAAACATTAAGCTTGATGCCTTATTTCATCCGTAGTGAAAGTTTTCTCATGGCATCTAACTTGTAAAGAATTAGAGTTAGCAGAGTTGTTCCTTAAGTCTGATATTTGTTTTTCTTTCTTCAGCTGTCATTCTGCTAGCCTCCTGATTGCTATTTCATAGGGAAAGTGATTTTTCTTGTTCACTGGCAAAATTTCCACTCCTATGAAATATGTTTGTACATGCATGTACACAAATGTGTGCATGTGTAGAAATACTCTGTATATTGCAGAAATCCTGGCTTTATGTGTGATATTTGTCTCTGGAACTCTGTGCCACAATGTTTCATCTCCCCACGAGCAACATCAAAACAGATACTAGATTTGCTAAAATCATCGTCTGTGGTCATATTACATTCCCAACATAGATCTGCCCTCAATTACACTGCTTCATTTTTTCTCCGTAAAAGTGAATGGCAGAAACCACCAATTTCTATGACAGAAAATTGAGAGGTTAAGGTCAGATGCAGGCTAAACTTTTCTCATAACCTTGGCGGTTTCATGGGCTGGTTCTCCCATTCCCATGAACTATCTATATCATGGGATGGATTTGATAAATCAGACCCATCAGCAAATGCTACACTGTCACCAAACCATGGCAATTCCTGGTTCCTTTACAAGGCCCTGGCTCAGAGAGGTGGAACCACAGCTACTCCACTGAGCTGCCTTCGCTGAAAATACATGCTGCCACCTCGCTGGAGGGACGCGGGTGGCGCTGTGGGTAAAACCTAAGCACATAGGACTTGCCGATCGCATGGTCGGCGGTTCGAATCCCCGCGGCAGGGTGAGCTCCCGTTGTTCGGTCCCAGCTCCTGCCCACCTAGCAGTTCGAAAGCACCCTTAAGTGCAAGTAGATAAATAGGTACCACTTTATAGCGGGAAGGTAAACGGCGTTTCCGTGTGCTGCTCTGGTGCCGGTTCACCAGAGCAGCTTCATCACACTGGCCACGTGACCTGGAAGTGTCTGCGGACAGCGCTGGCTCCCGGCCTCTAGAGTGAGATGAGCGCACAACCCTAGAGTCTGTCAAGACTGGCCCGTACGGGCAGGGGTACCTTTACCTTTTACCTCGCTGAGTAAACAGTTTTAACAGATGTGTTGTTTATATATAATGTGCCTGCAAAGCTGCCTATCAGAAATCCAGCTGCTGTGCCCTCAGTGATGCTTCTCCCTCTGTCATGCATCCAGACCCTCCAAGTGTCCCTATTTTCCAGGGACAGTCCCAGATTTACAGAAGCTTCTGATCTTGGGATGTCCCTCTTTTCCTTAGGACGTCCCTATTTTCATCAGAGAAATGTCGGAGGGTATGGAGTTATGTGACCCCTGAGCCAAGGAGATACAACCTTTAGAAGACATCTGAAGGCAGCCTTGTATAGGGTAGTTTTAAAATCTTTAATTTTTTATTATGTTTCAATATATGTTGGAAGTCACCTAGAGTGGCTGTGGCAACCCTGTCAGATGGGTGGGGTATTATTATTATTAAATGCCACATTCCTATTTTCATTGTAGAAATGTTGGCATGTATGTGCATCTCTTTTGATTTTTGCTCATGTCCCGTGATTTCTCCCTATGTCTCTTTGACACCTGACTTCTAATGTCTTCCTACCTGGACTATAAACTCTTCAAGGCTGACACTTGATTTGCGAGAATTTTGCCTAGCTACAATAAAGTTTTGTACTTGCAGACCAGAAACCGTTGCCTAGCAACAGCAGAATAAGCAAGTCTATTGCTTCATATTGTCCAGATGCAGATAAACTCTATCACTATTTTAATGCATGAGATGGGTATCTGGTTGCAGGAATATGGACTATGCTACTCCTGCAAACTCCTACCAACCTAGCAGTTTGAAAGCACAAAGTGCAAGTACATAAATAGGTACTGCTCTGGTGGGAAGGTAAATGGTGTTTCCGTGAGCTGCTCTGGTTTTCCAGAAGTGGCTTAGTCATGCCCCAGAAGCTGTATGCCGGCTCCCTCGGCCAGTGAAGCGAGATGAGCGCCACAACCCCAGAGTCGTCCGCGACTGGACCTAATGGTCAGGGGTCCCTTTACCTTTACCTTACTCCTGCAACACAACCCAGTGTTGTTATACCTTTTTGGGGGGGAGGGATTTAGAATACTGTATGACAACCCTTTGTTGTTGTTATCTGAACATGTTGACTGTTTCAGGAAATGCAGTGCAGAGGGAACTGTAAAATTGATTGTAGCTACAGCACAAGTAAGGGTTGGAATGAGTGAAAGGATACAGGGAAAGAAGTGAAGGTTTGAGCAATGCATGGAAAAACATTGTTTGGATATGAGGTCTACCTGCATATAGATAACAGGTCTACCTACTGAGAAACAACGGCAGTTTCTCAGATGTAAGGTCCACCCAGGTCAGTGCTCAGTCATGAGATCTACCATAATTGTTTATGTGCTTAGAGTATGTAGGTTACTCCTCTCTCCCCCCCAACCCCCCCCCCCATATTCCTGTGTTAGGGCTGTCATACACCCAGAATTTCCTGGACATAACCAGGATTTGTCCGTCCAAAATGGTGTCCGGGTTGAATTTTCCTAAAGCGTCTTAAAAAGTCTGGGGAAACCCAGGCGTATGGCAGCCCATATCAGAAGTGTTGATTTTTTGACGGTTTTCCTAAAAAAAAATATATAGGCAAAAATGTCTAGGTAAAATGTCAATATCTTTTGTGTCCGGCATTTTTACTTTTTGAAATATGGCAAACTTACCTGTGTAAATGTGGCTAATGATTACAATTCCCACCAACTTCTAATAAAGTACAACATTGTCATTGTAGGTTGGTAAATATCCAAATGTAAATATCCCCACTGAATTCAATGAGACTTACTTCAAGGTGACCAGGTATAAGATTACAGGTGTGCAAGGAGTTTATAAATAAAATGCATTACTAATGCATTTAATATTCCAATGCATTTTATTCATAAAACTCCTTGTGTATCTGTACTCTTGCATCTGGTTAACTTGAAGTAAGTCCCATTGAATTCAGTGGGGTTTGTTTCTTAGTTGGATTATGAAGTGCTGTAACGGGGGCATATGGGTGATGATGGAAAGATCATCTGAAGGCTTACACATGCCCAGCAGAATTGAATTGTTCACCTTCCTTCCCTTTAATCCACTGACTCAACCTCCCTCCAGCCACCATGACTTGTCACAAACTGTTTTTTAAACTACCCTCAATTTCAAAAGCACTTTGCTATGCATCTTGAGCTGTTATGGCTTCAGAAAATGAGTATAAAAGGTCTCTCGGACTTGTGAGACTAGCTGTACAGAGCTTTGAATCCAGGCCATACTTTCTGTGTCATGTAGTCACACCTGTCATTTACTGGAAAACATCAGGAACCACCCATTTCAGTGTGAAACTAGCAAAGCATTAATGCAATGTTTGCTAATGGTTTTTTTTTATCGTGGCACATTCCAAGGACATAATCTGAACCTTGTTTCAGCTCCTGTACCCACTGACAAAGTGAAGACCTAGCACTGAAACCTGTGAAGGAATGGGAAAGTGTGTACGGTAACGCCTGAGCATGTGCAGAGTATATATTTCTTGTCAGCGAGTATTCACAACCAGTTCCTACACATCTAATATCGTGTGGTGGGCAGAGCTACATATCAGTGAACAAAGGAACCTTCAAGACTTTTCTCTTGGAAAATAAAACACTGGCTTTTGAAGGTTTATTCATTGCTCTTGTACTGAAATTGTAATTTGTTAGAACTGGCGAAAATATTCCTCCTCTGTTCTGTTTTTAATCAGTGCCTTATGGTTAAAAAGAAGAAACTGAAACCTTTGATATATTTTTCTCTGTCCAGTATTGTAGCCCTGCAGATGTCAGTTTTCTTGAAAACTAATTGGAATGTGTGTGTGCCTCTTTCCATTGACTCAAGACAGTATATTCTTTAAAAAAGAAAAAATAGCAAGAACATCCTCCCCATTTTCCTGCTCAGTGCACTGCCTCTTACAGTCTGAAAGGTCTTTATATTTCAAGGGTCAGTGAAGTGAAGTGATCTTTTGCACATGCCTAGTTTGCAATCCATGTAAAATGTCAAAGACTCCAGAAAGAAGATCATTAAATAATAATTTGTCGCAATCAAAAGATATAGCTCAGCCAAAAAAATGAAGCAGCCAGAATGATTTAGAGCTGAAAAGTTAAAATTTATGGTTGAAAGACTATGGAGGTGGATTGTTCACAGCATAGTGACAGCATAGGGAGAAAATTGCCTGCCAGAATCCTACAGTTAACCAAGCAAAGAAACCTGTTATATTTGCTTACTTTGTAGTCTTACTTTTGAGTTCAGTTCAGAAGAGAGAGGGGAAACCATTGAGCTTTCAGACATTGCTGGACCTGCAGTTCTCATAATCCAGGGCCACTGGCCTTGCTCTCTGGGGCTAAAGATTAAGGAGAAAATCAATTCTGTTTGTGTTCTAATGAGAAACTGACTAATGTGCACTTCTTGAACCAATACCGAACCTATTGTTCAGTTTCACACAGCTATCGTTCAAATTTCACACTCTTGCGAATGTTGTGATTCAATTTTCCAACCAGAAGGGGGAAATTGTGCATTAAATGTGTGCGTTAAAACTGCATCTATCTGTGAAAATAGCATACAGACATGCATTTTGTAAGAGAAAAATGATTGCAAAAATAGGTGCATTGGTCAAAATCACATAGAAAAGATTGTTTATCAGAAATGTGCACTAAAATGCTGAGATGTTCTTTACGTTTCAATAGCAAGACTGAATGTCAGACCAGATAAATTAGAAATGTAGAGAACCAAAACTGACAGATTCATTCATCCCTAGCTGGAGTTCAGAGGCTCCAACTTGCACAGATGATTGGGGGGAGGGTCATGACACGTGTGATGTCATGATGTTGTGTATGTTACGTCAGGATTTTGGGAGGAGCCAGGGGGCAGGGTCAAAGGTGAGAGCAGCACAGCTTCAATGGCCGATGGCTCCTCCTCTCTCGTGGCCAGCCTCCTCCTTCTCCTGCAACCACCACTGGCCAAGGACTGCTTCTCCCATGTTTCCTTTACACAGCAGGAAGAGGAGGAGCAGCAGCTGGCAGCCACTGAAACCACACAGTGTGCCATGATCGACTCCACATTTGGCCTTCTCTTTCTCCTCAAGCTGCTGCTACCAATGGGAGGGGGCTGCACCGCCATCTTTCCCTTTTGAGGGACGAAGCCCCTGAAGCCATTCTGTGCTCAGCTCCATGCTTGGCCTCCTCACCCCCCTGATTATGCTGAACATTGGGGGGATTAATGGGGGGGTCAAAAGAGCTGAGCCCCTAGGAGTTGGCACCTATGCTGGATTTCATGGGCGTTGGAGTCTAACAGAATCTGAAGACAGCAGATTCCCCATTCCTAGTGTCAATGGTTACTGAATACCTTAGACTGCTTTCCCCCTTCATTGGCTAAGTATTTAGATGGTAAGGACCAATCTGATTGGTCCCAGCCATGTGGTTTAAGCATTAAGTTGCTAACTATTTTGGTGTGTGATTTCACCATGGGGAAGTGGCTATAACTCTCTATACAGTGGACCCTCTAGTTACCTACCGCTCTGGATACATAACTTGGGTTACAAACGTGGCAAACCCGGAAGTGTATACTTCTGGGTTTTGCCGCATGTGTGCGCAGAGGCACTCAATCGTGCCACATGTGCAGAAGCCCACTTTTTGGGTTGTGGACGGACCCCTGGAACGAATTTAATTCGTATCCGGAGGGTCCACTGAGGTCATTTGTCTATACCTTATTTGCAATGTGGAGGGTGTATGTGTTATTTTAATCACATGGCAATTGCAGCAAACACTTTATAACTAAGACATATGAAGCAATTATTCAGTTAGCATAGATGATCTTCAAAAGATCACTGTTAATGCCTCAGACAACTGTCCTACAATGGAAGTCAAGTAGAGCGCTTATAAATCTATGGCTATTCTCTGCTGCCTAAATTACATTTCCTCAATCTGGAGATCTTTTGCAGAGGCTCTAATGCGCACCAGGAAAAAAACCCTATCAGATTTCTCATTCATTGCAAGCAAAGTGGTATTTTCATGTGCACGGAGAAAGGAATTTGGCTCCACTTTCCTTTCGAGAAAATTAACTTTGAATTGAGATGATTACATGTAGCAAATATTACATCTCCCAAAACATTGGCAACAAATTATGATCCTCGATACACTTATATTCTGTAATCATATCATCTTTATTATCCAGACTCATATTAGTCAGTGGAGCTTGCTCATCACCCTTGCAGCCCCTTGCAAGAGAGGGAGGATTAATGAGAGTTATAACACCGTGTCCACCGAGGATTCACAATTGAAGTTGTGGATATTCAACTGAAATAGGGGACATTTATCACAGTGAGATAATGTGTGCACCCTCTAGGGCTGTGCAGACAAGGTCCATTTCTGATGCTCCAAGCAGCCAGGGTCTACTTGCTTTGAACATGCAAGAAGGAGCTGTCCATGCTTGCATTGGTACACAGACAATCCCTTCTGCCGTGCTTCACATGCAGATTCTGGGTTGGTCCACCTGGCCTCACAGCCCTGCTCATGCAACAACTCCTTCATGAATAGGAAATGGTGATTCTTGACCGCCACTTGTAGTGGTTACCCTGACCAAGTCTATAGAGTAGGGGCAATTGTGTGGTTCCAAGAGGCAGAAATACTTGCCCTGCCAGCTTTAATGGAAACTGTAGCATCTGCAAACAAGCACACCATAGCATTTACAAACAAGCAGTGCAATGTGTCTAACCCTCATATGATTTTTGCTACTGTTATTTAATCTATGGCAGATGTACCCAAAAATTCCTTCCATGTTTTGCCTGAGGAACTTTCAAATGCATTCCAGTTTTCAGTTCAGGATAAATTTAAGTGTCATATAAAGTACAGACTATTTAAACCAGATTTAAGAAGACTCTGTGACATGCCACATACAGATTAGAGGACGTTTTTTTCAAACTCCAGATTCACCTGCAAGCTTCAATGGCTTCCTGCAACCTCATAAAATAGAATTAGCATTAAAGACTTCTGGAACTATTACTTTAAAACACTGAGGTAATTCACTTTGGGGGTCATGACTACAGCTAAAATGCACAGCATTTCCCAAGCTTGGATTAATTTCCTTTAACAAATACTTATATTTGAATGTGAACCATGTGCATATTTATCTCTGTCCTGCCTCTGTTCTATCTCTGACTGCCATTGTTTGCATAACATAATATTCTCGTCAGTGTTTGTTCCAGAGAATGAGATTCAGAAAGGTGATATCTTTTATTACACCGGCGTCTTTAGCTATGGCATTCCAATTCTTAGCCTTCACACAAAACTTTTGCCCAGACAGTACTTTGCAGTTTAAAAACTGTGCATTTGCCAATGTAAGGATTAATTTTAACCAACCCTGTTTGTCAAAGTCTTCATTCATTCTCCCCCCCCCAAAAAAATGGCCATTTTATATAAATGCCAGGTTATGCCCATTTGATAAATTGAATGACTCACCCTTGTATTAAAAACAAATATTCAAGAAAATGCAGTCTCATTATCTTATGGAATGCCAATAATCTCTCTGTAGTTTAGGTTTGCAGCTGACAGCGTATGATTAGAATACAGCCCATGCCTCAAGGAGGTCACTTTTTTACATTAAGGTGATACAGCGGTATAAGATTTAAGCCATGTTAACTTGATGTCTTTTCAGTTTCTCTTCCCCCTATGTTAGGAAAGGAAGGGTACACCCCTGCTTATGCATAATGTCACTGCTCAAGAATCAGGACAAAATTACCGTATTTTTTGCACCACAACACTCACTTTTTTCCTCCTAGAAAGTAAGGGGAAATGTCTGTGCGTGTTATGGAGGGAATGCCTACGGGTGGCGGGGGATCTGCTGCAGTCGTGAGCAGAGGATCCATGGTTCCCCTTCCTTCCCTCCTCCGTGGCTCGCTTTGAAACAGCAAAGCGGAAGAAGAGCCACTGAGTGGGGAAGAGAGAGGGACAGAGAGCCTGCTTGCTTTAAAGGAGCAAAGCGGGAGAGGAGAGGAGCCTCTTACATGAGTCCTGTCTGGTTGGTTTCTCCCCTTATACCCCTCTTCTTCATTATTAGCAGCATCCTTCTCCACCCACCCCATGTGTGCTCCTTGTCCCTTGAGTGCTTTTCCTTCCCTCCCCACTTAAAATGTGGTTACAAAGCACGGATCCACATGGATCCTCAGGATTTTTGCACTGGGTCACCCCAAATTCACCATCAGATCACATAGCATGTCCATGGCTACATCTTGCACCAAAAAAATCACGCACCCACTGTTCCCTGGGGCCGCAGTGGTGCAAAAACGTGGTTACAAACATGGATCCACATGGCTCCTCAGGATTTTTGCATTGGGCTACTCCAAACTCACTGTCAGATCACATGTCTGTGGCCACAGCATGAACCACAAAAATCATACATCCACTGTTTCGTTTAGAATATTTTTTTTTCTTGTTTTCCTCCTCTAAAAACTATGTGCGTGTTATGGTCCAGTGCATGTTATAGAGCGAAAAATACAGTAAATTCAGTTTGCATTTAAATGTGAATATATATAATTTGCAAACTGAAACACAGACATCCTTTGAAATCCACATGCAGTTTGAATTTTCCAGTGCAGTACTCCAACTAAATAATGTATTCAGCAATGCATAAATTAGTGTAAAGTTTGCATAGAAATTCTTGCCTTGGTGAAAGCAATGCCAGAATGCTTTCCATTGGCAAAAACTGCTTTGTAATATGTATGTTAGGCACAATTGCATACAAAAAATGTATATAGTAAGAAAAATTCACAGTAAAACTCTGGCCCTTTTTCATGAGGATTAGAAAATAGAAAGAATCACAAACTGATGTGGAAAAGTGGAGAACAAACTTAAGATTGTAAAGATTAGAAACTGAGAGAAATCAAATGTGACATATTCACCCATTCCTACCATGTGGATTGATGTTTAGTAGATGTGTATGGATGCTTTTTAAGTACTGGGGACATACACTGAACCCACTGAAACCAATTTTCCAAATATATATGCTTTCACCATATATATCCTTTCACCTTCCCCCAATCCGTGGTTCCCCAAAGGAATTTGTGAGGCTTTGCTATCTGTGGCATAGCTGTCAACTTTTCCCTTTTCTTGTGAGGAATCCTGTTCAGAATAAGGGAATTTCCCTTAAAAAAGGGAAACGTTGACAGCTATTATCTGTGGGAAAGAAAGAGAAAAAAAAACAGCCAGAGTTTCAATTGGCTCTTGCTTTCCCAGAGGTCATGGATGAATGAGGAACAAATACCAAGGGGCATGGGGTTGGGGAAAGTATGGCATTTCCATCATAATTCCGTCACAATTTCATAGGATGTTTCTGTATGAGAAATGAAAGCCTGTTCTGTGGCTGCTGCTTTCTGTAGCTTCATTGTTAAATTGATATTGGCTGGAATGTGCAGTCGCATTATTATGTCCCATGTTGAGTCCTGCTTTAACAACAATTACAGAAACAGTGTAAGAGAATCATAGAATTGTATAGTTGGAAGGGACCAAGCCCAGGGCCAAACTAGATGATATATCACCTCTGTATTTGTGCCTTTTATAAAGGGCTATTCTTTCGCAAATTGCCTGCAGGAACCATGAATCTACTGTATGGGGCATCAGGGAACTTTAACTAAGGTTACCGGATTATTTTCAATGAATCCGGGGACACTTTTCAACTTCAGTAGGAATGATAGGATTTTGTCAGGGGACTGATTTGTAAATCCGGGGCCTGTCCCTGGGAAATGGGGACGTCTGGTAACCTTAACTTTAGCCCTCAGTCCCCTGCTATAGTCCCATTCAGAATGGACCTCATCATGAGCTATTTTTCCTTCTAGGCAAATTGCTTCATTTTTTGTTTTTGTAAGGTGAACCCTATGATCATGTTTTTGGTAGCTACCTTTAAAACGCAAATGAAAGCAATATTGAAAACAGCAAGCACCATTTACTAACAGTGATGGCTTCTATGCTTCCTGTGGCTCTCAACTACTGTTTTACAAGATGAAGTCCATCAATGCCCATACCAAGGACTTCAGAGTGAAATCCAGCAGCAAAAGTTCTAGTGATTTAATTGCCACAGCACTGCTTGCTTTCAAGCTCAGGTATAGCAGCTTCACTAATGAACTTCACATTATGCTTCTCTTAATGTGTTATGATGTTAAAAGACTAAGTGAGATTCTCCAGCAGCACCTTGTCATTGCCAGAAAGGTAGAGCCAGGCAGTGTTATCTTGATTATGCCTCATTTAGGGGAATGATCCAGTTAAAATGAAACTTTTTGACACATGTCTGATTTCAGAGGGAGAGTGTTAAGCATGTGTTTCACTCTGCAAGAATGCTTTCCCCCCTCATGGTAGTCAGCAGTGTAGGAGCACTGGCATATATATATAGAGAGAGAGAGATAGGGATATATAGATGAGAAATGCTATGTGTCTTCAAAGGCCTGAGAAATAAAGTTCTTTATGAAAACTCAATCAGGTGAGTTCATCAAAGTTTTGAAAGTTTGGTGGAGAAAGGAGGAAAGCAGGGAAGGAAAGAAGAAATGGCAACTGGTAAGGACCCAAGGAAGTTTACAGCTAGTGGTGGAGATCGTCGTCATCATTTTACTTGTACAGTGGTACCTCGGGTTACAGACGCTTCAGGTTACATTCGCTTCAGGTTACACACTCCACTAACCCAGAAATAGTACCTCGGGTTAAGAACTTTGCCTTAGGATGAGAACAGAAATCGTGCGCCAGTGGTGCAGTGGCAACAGGAGGCCCCATTAGCTAAAGTGGTACCTCAGGTTAAGAACAGTTTCAGGTTAAGAACGGACCTCCAGAACGAATTAATTTCTTAACCCGAGGTACCACTGTATGCCGCCTTTCCACAGTTAAAACAACGCTCAAGGTGGCTTACAATATGAAAAGATTTACATTGTTACAAACATAGCAAAGTAGTCATAAAAATAAATAAAACACATCAAAAACTACATAACCAAACTGAACAATAAACATACAAAAAAATTATATCAGCAGCAGCAAAAACTCCCGACAAAACTCTCTCTCTCCCCCCCCCCCCAAATACCGCAGTCCTTGCTGGGCAGCAGAAGCAGCAGTTCTTATGAAGCCTGCCAGGCCCCGCCCTAGGCCAGATGGGGAGAAGCAGGTCAGACTGGTGAGTTCCCTGTTGAAGGTAATTTTGGGATGAGTGACTGGGTAGCCAGCCATCACCAGGCAGGGTGCATGCAATTGAGGAGCAAGGATGAGATGTGTGGGGTGTCAGGGCCTGGCAGCAGGTGAAGCTTGTTGCTCCCCACTTTGCTTCTCATTGCACAGCAGCACTAGGCAGTTGGATGTGAGCCTGGGCACAATAATAGCTCAGCTCTAACGCATAAGCTGATCAAGAAAGGTAACACTATGACCAAGATGATTTCAGTGTGGTTAATGTGCACAAGCAAAAAAACTCTTAAGGGCAAGAAGCTTTCTTTAGAAAATGGAAATCTTGTCCAAATGAGGAGAACAAAAAAGAACATAAACTGCAGCAAAAGAAATGTGAGTAGGCACAATAAGTGATGTCAGAAAAAAAAAATTGAGGACAAGGTCACAAAAAATATTAAGGCCTATGGTTTGTTGGTTTGCGTGTTTGTTTTAATTAAATACATAAGAAACAGGAAAACCTTTAGAAAATGGTTGAGCTGTGGATGACAAAGGAGTCAAAGGTGTGCCAAAGGAAGAAAAAGAAACAGCAGAGAACAGGATGATTTGTATCGGTTTTCACTGAGCTAGGATAGATTCCTGTTTTTAAACTACAGATAGGTAGCCATGTTGGTCTGCCATAGTCAAAATAAAAAAATTCCTTCCAGTAGCACCTTAAAGACCAACTAAGTTAGTTCTTGGTATGAGCTTTCGTGTGCATGCATCTGAAGAAGTGTGCATGCACACGAAAGCTCATACCAAGAACTAACTTAGTTGGTCTTTAAGGTGCTACTGGAAGGAATTTTTTTATTTTGTTTTTAAACTAACATTCTCAGGAATCAAGTCTGGGAAACTGAAGTAAATGGTGGTGATAAGAGATGAAGTTGTGAGTGTTATTTAAAAATTTCAAATGAACAAATCACTGGGTCCAGATGGCATCAGCTCAAAAGTTCTTAATATAATTCAAATGTGAAATTGCTGCTCTTCTTACAAAAATATGTAATTTGTCCCTATGAGCATTCTCCATACCTGAGGACAGGAAAGGGGTCAATGTAATTCCCATTTTTAAAAAGGGATCCAATTTGATCATGGAAGTTATAAGACATTTGATACCTGTTCCAGGAAAACTAGTGGAACGTTTTATTAAATGTATTATTAACAAGGAGAAGGACAAGTCTTGCTAAAAAAGAACCAGTATGGCTTCCACAAAGTAAGTTCTGTCTAACTAATTTTTTAGACTTGTTTGAGAATTTCAACAAGCATGTGGATAGCCATGCTCCAATAGATATTATGTACTTAGATTTTCTAAAAGCTTTTATAAAAGTCCTTCACCAAAGACTCTTAAGTAAGCCTAATAACTGCCTGTGCAAAAAGAAATGGAGTATCTTGTGTCCTTGAATTGCAGAGCACATGCAGTCTTACTTTTGCAGTGGAAATCTTATGGAGCGATGTTAATGATTGGACCAAAAGCTTTAGAAATCATAGGAAATATATCGCTACTAATGGGTTAGCACCAGCAGTGGGCCAAATAAGGCATTGGTCAAAAGCCTGGGAGTTTTGAGGGTCCAACTCTGCCAACTGTCCTTTGGAGATATACGGATCTGAGTGACAGCCTGGGTCCCATGCTTTGGTAGACCACTGCAGTGATAACAACAACAGTTGGGAACAAGTAATCTCTGAGCAATGATTGCACAGCACATAGCCTTGCCATGTGTTTTGGGAGCTGCTGCCAGCTGGGTCCCATTGCACCTAGAATTTCATGGCAGAGCAGGAGAGTAGGGACAAATCAAGAAAGCACCGGCTGGCTGGTCTGCACAACTCAATCTAGAAGCAAGCCCTTTTTGAAAAGGCTTGTGTTCCAGCTAGGATAAGAAGGGGAGGTAAGTGGTTCACTAGCAGGCTGGAACATACAGGTACACAACCTGATCTGAAACACATCTGAAGAGCTCTGGTCAGGAAAGGAAACAGCGGTGAGAGAGAGATGGAGCTGTCCGGTAGGTAGCAGCAGAAGGAATGAGGCAACACTGAAGGAACTGGCTGAAAGCGCCTAGCAGTGTGATCCTAACCATGTCTACTCAGAAACAGTGGGACTTGGCGAGGCAGCAGAATTCTGGGCACAAAATTGTGAGGGGCAAGAACCTGGCACTGAGGTTGCATGGTTGCCACTTTCCACGGTGCAGGGAGGTGAGCTGTGGCCTTCATGGCTGCTGTGGTGGCTTCTTCTCCTTGCTGTTGGTGAAGGGATTCCCACCCCTGGGAGGAACTCCCACCGGCCAGAGCTTGATAACTTTTCATGACTGCATTGGCCCTTCCCTGGGGCTTTCCTCCTAGCATGTGTCCTTGTGTGAGGCATGCACCCCATGACGTAAGTGCAGCAAGGGAAGCCTGCTCCCCTGGGACCCGCCAGTGCCCGTCCTCGTACTGCGCAACCAAGGAGAGGCGGCCAGGGAAGGGCTGAGATTGGCACCTCAGCCGGTTCTCCACCACCCACCTCCTAGGCCTGCTGCAGCTGCAGCTCCAGTGCTGCTGGGATGTCTTCACGCCTGCCAAGGAGCCAGCCGCCAATCCCATCGGGAGATCGCCAAGCTGAGATGGCAAACGTGGCAACTGGCAGGCAACCTTCTTGAGAAGCAGATACTGCAGGGGTGCAGAAAAGTCTACTGTTGCCCTCTGTGCGATGCTCACAAGTAGGTTAGGGGACAGAATCCTTGCCTCGCCCCGGGCGCTGCCAACACACGCTATGCCACTGCTTAGAAATAACTCCTGCTGATTTCAATGGGGCTTACTCGCGGGTGAACAGATTTAGAGCTGGTTTTCTGCCTAAGAGAAAGCCATGGAGCTTGGGAGGCAGGAAGGAAGGGATTATGCTTCTGTTTATTAGTTTCTGGGGATTGAAAATGTTGTTGTTCTTGGGTTCTGCTTGTGGGCTTCCCACAGGCATTGGGTTGGCCACTGTGAGAACAGGATGTTGGTCTCTTAATATTCTTATGGCTGTTGCTATAACATAAAATATTGCTTATTTATGTACTTTGCCTGTACATAAAACACATTATTCCTATCTCTGAGAAGGGAAGTATGAAATGAGATTATAATAGAGATTCAAGGGTTAATTTCAGGTGCACGGGAATGGCATATCTTTGATTCGGGGTGCGTGTGTTCCTTATCTGTTTTACTTTAAAGAGGTGGGCCCAAGAGAGGGGAGGAGTGTGGTTTGATAGCCATTGCCCAGGGGGCCCCCAGCAGGCACTTTCTACCAAACATTAAAGGTAAAGGTAAAGGGACCCCTGACCATTAGGTCCAGTCGTGACCGACTCTGGGGTTGCGGTGCTCATCTCGCTTTATTGGCTGAGGGAGCCAGCGTACAGCTTCTGGGTCATGTGGCCAGCATGACTAAGCCGCTTCTGGCGAGCCAGAGCAGCGGATGGAAATGCCATTTACCTTCCCGCCAGAGCAGTACCTATTTATCTACTTGCACTTTGACGTGCTTTGGAACTGCTAGGTTGGCAGGAGGAGGGAGCTCACCCCGTCACGGGGATTCGAACCGCCAACCTTCTGATCGGCAAGTCCTAGGCTCTGTGGTTTAACCCACAGCGCCATCCGCGTCCCTCTACCAAACACTACTCTGTACCAAATAAAGATGCTCCTTATCTTCACAGCAGAAAAATAATACTGCTCTCTCCACTTGTTCCTGTCTTCATATGGCACCTGGGAACTTTAGAAAGTTCTTCCCAGGTTAACATGGTGTCTTTTATTTTTAATGAACAAATGAGATCAGCTGCTCTCTCTTTCATTTTGTTGAACCGACATGGCAACAACACCCTCGAAGTGTTTTCTGCAAGCGTGCTGAGAGGAAAGAAGTCCTATAAAAGAAAAAGGAGAGAGAGAGCAATCAGTAATAGAAGCCATCTTACTGGGGTGGGCAGGATGGCCTCACTTGATAGCAATATAGCACAGAGATGGAAATTCCCTTTTTTATCATTTATTCCTTTTTTGCACTGTCATGTCAAGATGAATAGTTTTCACTCTTATTTTCTTCCCCAGATGATAGGGGTATTGTCACTTGCGTGCGCGATCACCAATTTAATAGCTTTCTGTCTCTTTCTGGAGTGGACTGTAGAGCTAGGTGTCTAATCTTGACCTCGGTCAACAGAAATTGTGAGGAAGTGAATGTCTCTGAGAGTCGGTACTTAAAATGAGCACAGCCCCATTCAAACATCGCACATGAAATTCTCCATAAACACCTTCCTGTACAGCTGAAGAACTCTTCAGTGAGAAAAGAACATAGGAACAAAGTGCATCAGTTACTACAAATTATTTTTTAGCACAGCATATTTCATGCTGGAGGTTGCCAGTACAGGGGCTGAACATGAAATGCTCAATGTAATAATGCCTTTTGAAAACCATGATGTAGCCATGACACCCATATTATGTACAGGAATGGGATGCAGGTGGTGCTGTGGTCTAAACCACTGAGCCTCTTGGGCTTGCCAATCAGAAGGTTGGCGATTCAAACCCCCATGATGGAGTGAGCTTCCGTTGCTCTGTCCCAGCTCCTGCCAACCTAGCAGTTCAAAAGCACACCAGTGCAAGTAGATAAATAGGTACCGCTGTGGAGGAAAAGTAAACAGCATTTCCGTGCGCTCTGGTTTCCATCACGGTGTCCCGTTGCACCAGAAGTTGTTTAGTCATGCTGGCCACATGACCCAGACAAACGCCATCTCCCTTGGCCTGAAAGCGAGATGAGCGCCACAACCTCATAGTCGCCTTTAACCGGACTTAACCGTCCAGGGGTCCTTTACCTTATTACCTTTACCTTATTATGTACAGGCCTGATAAATCTCATCTCTTTAAGACATCATTGAGAAGGAGATGGTAATGACAATCAATATATTCAAAAGGATGCTCTGCTCCCCCTCCAAATTTTTTGCAGGCTGCAGCTCTTCCCTAGGCAAATTCCCCAGACCCTCCAACTGTCCATATTTCCCAGGGACAGTCCTGGATTTACAGGCACTGTCCTGTTGGAGGTGATGACTTCATTTTCATCAGAGAAATGTTGGAGGGTAGGGAATAGGATGTCCCTATTTTTATCGGAGAAATGTTGGAGGGTATGCACCCCCCACCCTACTTTGCACTCACATTTTGCCTGGCTAGTCCTTGAACTCAGATCTTGCTCCTTGCTTTCTTAGATAGGTGATGGTTGGTTTTGAGTGCCAACAGGAAAATATTTAAAATCATAGTAAAGAGAGAACTTTTATGTGTGAGCAAAATGTCTTTCACCATCTAGTAACCATATTAGTTGACCCACATAGTATGGATTTGATTCAGGACAGGGCCTTGACATATGATCCTACATATATGTAGGAAATAACATGCATCTCCTCTGTAGACATTCATGTGCAAGGGAAATAGTCACTTGTGTTTCCCTGTATGTACATGTGGAATACCTAGCTTGCAATTGTTTCCAGCATATGAACCTACAAATGTGTGTGACTGACAAATTTAATGATGTATACATGGCAGGTTATTTTCCTGCTCTCTGCAGGAAAAGGAGAATTTATAAAATGGTCCTCAGAGAGTGCAACTCCCAGGCACATATTGTTTCAGAAATTATGCTTGGTACTTTTGCTGTCTGCATACTTTAAACTGTACAATACACATTCTGCTTAGACATTAGTCCCACTTCTGGGTAAACATGCAAAAACATGCAAAAATATTCTAAGGAAGTGCTACAGAATTTGTTATAATCACCAATATCCTCCTCCATCTCTGATTCATCTCCATTCATTACTCCGCATTATTTATCTCACTTTTCTAGAGATCTGTGGGCAATGCTAAATGTTATATTTGTAGTGATGAATGCCAATGCTACAGTGGTGTGTCCTGCAGGAAGTATATAAAGAATGGAAATAACATGTGTGTGTATATTAGATACCTGAAGAATTTGCCGTTTGCAAATTCTGATGAAAACTTTCCTGATCTGCAACCACTGGGCTAATGTGCAGATCATGCCATAGTTAGTCATTAGCTTTCATACTTTCCAAATATTCCAGTGCAGTTCTCAGCTCAAAAAACACATCAAAATGGGCATTTTGAGAGAAAAGCAGTTGAAATGTTGAAGTTTCATGGAAAATTATGAGTGAATACATGCAAAAGTGACAGATATCAGATCTAGACTGATTTGTCCATCCCTGACATAAAGAGAACTATGTGAAATGTGAACCAATTCTAGATTCCATTTTTCCAGTATGCAATATTTTACTTCCATAGTTGGTTTGCTATGAAAATTGCCACTGGTTTCAGTCCTTTGTGAAATATCTTTATCTGCATCTATTTCATCACTAATCTTAGGGGAAAAAAACATTAAACAGATGATTAACAATGAAATACAGAAGAGAAGGCCCTGCTCTCAGTCTTCAACTCTGAAATTGTAACAAATACTCACAATGGGGTTCACATTCTCTGAATATCATGGGCTCATAGAGTGCTCATTTAAAATAAGGTGAGAGGACTTGGCTATTGATTATGCAAAGTGTGATTAGGTTTCGTTGTGCTACAAAATAAATGTCAAATGCTTCTAGCAGGGAAATCCCAGTTTCGCTCATTTTCAGGTTTAGTACCACCAGTAGTCTCCCAAACTGGGCACTGGCTGAGAGGCTCAGTGGGTCAGAAAGGCCCCTCACTGGCCAGATCTGGCTGTGTTACCTTATTCGCCTCCTTGATTGGGTTGCAGTGCCCAGCCTATGAAATCTGTTGTATCTATGTTGTTGTTGTTTAGTCGTTTAGTCGTGTCCGACTCTTTGTGACCCCATGGACCAGAACACGCCAGGCACTCCTGTCTTCCATTGCCTCCCGCATTTTGGTCAAACTCATGCTGGTAGCTTTGAGAACACTGTCCAAACATCTCGTCCTTTGTCGTCCCCTTCTCCTTGTGCCCTCCATCTTTCCCAACATCAGGGTCTTTTCCAGGAAGTCTCCTCTTCTCATGAGGTGGCCAAAGTCTTGGCGTCTCAGCTTTAGGATCTGTCCTTCCAGTGAGCACTCAGGGCCAATTTCCTTAAGAATGGATAGGTTTGATCTTCTTGCAGTCCATGCGACTCTCAAGAGTCTCCCCCAGCACCATAATTCAAAAGCATCAAATTCAAAATGTATCTATAATCCTATCCAAATAATCTGGCTCCTGTTCAAGTCAAGGATTGCCACCCAGCCAATGTTTTAGCACCTGGCGATGCAGGCAGTGTTTTGCTACTGCTACTATGGAACAATGGCCAAAAAAGCAACAACACTGATGTCTGACACCACCACTGATGCATGCAATAGGCACATGCCCTGTCAGTTGTGCATTCAGCTGGTGTGTGAAAAGGCTCTGCCCATCTGCATTGGTAGATCTGTAGAGAAGCTTCACCTGCAAATAGACTTTGGGCCAATGTGAGCATGGCGAGAGTGTGGCTGCTGTGTGCATCAGCCCTGAGTTTCACCATGCTTTCAGTGTGTGAGAGAGTCTGATCTTCCCCACCCCCAGAGCAAATTCCCAATCTGAAATGCTTTATCCTGGAAAGAAGAAGATGGTGGATAACTTTGGTGTCCTTCAAACGACTGAATGACCCAATCAAGCTCAGTGCAGAGATGCAACAGAACGCCCCCCGCCAGCATGGCCAAATTAAAAGGCAGCAATGCCAGAAGAGTAATTATTGTAGAAGCAGGTAGCCTCCACCTCACATCATAGGAGCTTTTCCTCATTTGATTAATGTATTCTTGACTTGTTTCATAGCTCTGAAATCATTGCTCTAAGCATCTTAAAGGTATATGTAAAGGACCCCTGACAGTTAAATCCAGTCGCAAACTACTGGGGTTGCGACACTCATCTCGCTTTACTGGCTGAGGGAGCCGATGTTTGTCTGCAGACAGTTTTTCTGGGTCATGTGGCCAGCATGACTAAGCCGCTTCTGGCGAAACAAGAGCAGCACACCGAAATGCCGTTTACCTTCCCGCCGCACCGGTACCTCTTTATCTACTTGCACTTTTTGGTGTGCTTTCGAACTGCTAGGTTGGCAGGATCTGGAACCGAGCAATGGGAACTCACCCCGCTGCAGGGATTCGAACCGCCAACCTTCTGATAGGCAAGCCCAAGGGGCTCAGTGGTTTAGACCACAGCACCACAATTGCATGTTATCATGGTGGGGATTGATAGCCACATCTCTACCTGCTATCGCATATCACATCATATGTGATGCAGGTGTGCGTGGTTTGGGAGAAATGCCCTCACAAGCCAAATCAGGGCTCATGCTAGATCGCATTAGACTGTGGCAGTGGTGGACCTTGGTGTCTCAAATTTCAGTGGCATCCTGTGATGCCAAAATTTGTTGACCCCTGCCTCTCCCCTTCCATTCTACATCATAGGGTCTGTGTCCTGTGTGACTGAAGCGGTCATGCTCCCCTAAATCCGCCTTTGCCTATGGGCCAGAAGTGTCCCACTCCTGCACTTAGCAACAGAGCTTAATTTAGGTTAATTACATTGACCTAAATTTCCAGTCCTATATTTGAACCCCTCCTGCAAAATACTGACAGTCCGGAGGCAATCTGAATAACATAATCAGAATGTAGACATCTCAACAAACATACTTTTTATGGGGGGGGCATTACTATCTTCTGAGTTGAGCGATTTCTAATGAGACCTTTGCAGAATCAAGATTGCATTCATAAAATATGAATTCCTGCCTTTTAGCATAAAAGGAGGAGCTCCCCTTCAAATGTTCACTTAAATTATACTTATTTCTGATTTCATGCATTTTTGATTTCATGCCTCATCTCCCATAGTTTCAATGGGAAATTATGCATAAAATCAAAAATGTGGTGTCTGAAATACTAAAGAAGCTAGTTTTCCCTTTAAATAAAATGTTTGAACCTTAACATCTGAGTTTTATCTATTCTGATTCAACATTTATCAGCATTGTAGAATCTGTTTGATAAAGTCTTTAAGATGACTGGTAACAAAACAAATCTTTGGTGGACAAAGTTTATGTAATTAACTTGTACTGACTTACTTTTTAAAAAAATATATCTATATGCACTTTTTTTTAAAAAAGCAGAATTTCTGCCTGAGTATGGAAACAATTCTAACAATTGTGCTAGGTATCAGACAGTGGCAGAACTCTTGAGAACTTTTTAGATGTGCTGGATTATTAAAGTGAAATATAAATCTGTAGATGTGTTGTGACAATTCACTTCCTCTCTATAATCCAACATAAACAAACTTTGATCAGTATTTAAGATACCTTTAATCTTTCCATCATAAACAGATGTACCTGGTCTACTTAAGTCTACTGTCTGAATTTAGGATAAGGATCAGCAGGCAATACAGCAGTTTGGTCAAGGTCACACGAGCAAGGAAGCTCTGCTCAGGATTTGAACCCTATTTACTGAATCCACATGTAGCATACCCAGTTGTTGTTGTTTTTAAAAGCACACTTGTCTGCAACGTAGAAGTATTTTTTTTTTTGGTAGCCTTCATAAGGATAAAGCTACATTTCAATCTACTCCTCCACCTTCCAGTGAATAAAAGTTGTTTATATGGCCGCTTTGAGTAAAGGTAAGTTTTGCGGTATTCTAACTGGTTTAAATAGTCAGGGCGTTGTCTGAAGGCCCAGGGTGGAGTAATACTGCCAGTGGTTCAGCAGGTCCTGATCTGGTCAGTTTCTTAATAATAAATTCTGACTTAGTCCTTTCTCTCACCCCCTAAACACACACACACACACACACACACACACACACACACACACACACAATTAGAATCTGGAACGAACACTCCATTCCCCCTGGCACCTGCAATTGTTCACTTTGGGAGGTATTGCTTCATTAAGCATGCTTTTAAAGCATCAATATTATTACAATGTTGTTGATTGCCACGCTGTCTTTTATTAAATCTGCCCTCAAGATTTGGCCTCATATCTACATGTCATAACATTTATTAGATAATACCACAAATGCTGGAACATCCAGCAGCTCTCTCTCAGTTTATCAGCATCTGATCTTGAGCTCCCGCCATTCTTCATGCACCTTCTGTCCATCCAGTTCAGCTCCGCATGATAATGTGGTCATCCGTTTTCCACTTCTAATGACTGTAAGCATAACAACTTTGACCTGCACTGTTGTATCTGCGTAATATTCTAGGTCAGCGTCAGATCCTAACACAATGATGTGGGTTTTAATGATGCACAGACGCACTGGTTGTTGTGGGAAATTTTCGGCTGGAGTTCAGTGTTGTCCTATTATGACTGTTCCATTTGCTGGACAGAATGATTCTTCTGGAGATTCTTCCAAGCCCTCTGAACCAACAAATATGAGCAAAGTTTACCCTTGGGGGAGGGGAGGAATGGATGAGAATATTCAGAGGCAAATTCAAAAAGAATAAAATGTTGCATTCATGGAAGACGGCTTCTTGCTGGGGTCCCAGTCACAGCACCACTCTTCCCTAGGCAATGACTAAAGTAAGGTGTCATAAAACAAACTCAAGCAGACAACAATCTGGATTAAAAATGGCTGGCTCAACACAGGTGTTCTAGTTGCCGGTTATGACAGCCATCAGTAAGGGGCTGCAACCACCGCCCACTGGGGAAAGGCATGAGCAGCCATTTCTGAAAGAGAAGAAGATCATGAGCTGGAACCCCTCATTTAGACGATCTTGACTTGGGCACATGTTATTTTGCAAAAGAGGAATTGTCACAATCACATGCATTGGAACAGTCCATGGGGTAGGCCATCTCAGTTTCTGTGTCCTGTAAAATGATGTGCACGCTGTACCTTACAGCAAATAAAGTAAATGATAGTAACATGCATTTGTGAGTTTTAACATTTTCCTCCCATATAAGTTTCTCAGCATGTGGAATAAATAAGAGAAAGCTTTGTTGAGGACAGCATGTTCAAGAAATTATTTTTTTGAAAGCACGTAGAACTCAACTTTCACACCAGTGTTATGGTATACTCAGGCAGGTGGTATTTCTATTGCTTTGGCTTGCTTGTAATGTATTCTGCCATGCTCTTCGTACATAGTCATCGAAAAACGGCAGGTGAAAAATATCTACCACTGATGTAGTAATGGTAACAGATTAATTCTGAGTGATGAAAACTTGAGGATTCCCTGCAAGCAGACTGACTCACAAGTCATATGTTCTCAGCGGCATCAATAGCTGTCATTTCAAAAGTAGAGAGTCGATACTGCTGGGATCATTTGAAAGCCTTCCATCATCTTTCCTTGATGGGTCTTGTCAGCATTATTTTGTTGTGTGGTCTGCAATGACTCTTTTTAAAGCACTCAATCTTTCCTCCTGAAGGAAATCCAGTACGTTTCTCAGCTGATACCGCAATACAACAGGGCAGTATTGGGGGAAACTTTGGTACAAAAATTGACATGTGTCGGTGTTGGCTGGTGCTTAGGAAATGCTGCTTTGTCTGTCAACATTGCCAGACCATTTGGATCTTTATATGGGAAGAACAGAAAGTGGTTAATGGAGGAGCAACCTGGAAATCTATGCTTTACGTGTGCTGAGTTAGGTGGCATGATTGCACAAAACCTCCCTTATTTCTGCAGATATTTGTGCAGGACATCCCATGCCTGATCTGTTTTCACTTGGCTACATTTTCTTAATCATTCCACATGTTCCTTGTCTTCCTAGCGCTACTGTGCAATTTTCCTCATTGGAAACATAAAGAGTTGCATCCTTCCAATGTTTACTTTTATCAGCTTACTATTCTGAAGGATGACAGACCTAACCAATTCCCACTATTGTGTTTCTAATGCACATCAAGGACAAATAAAAGAGCAGCCCAACTCATTGAACAGAATGGGGATGGAACTGGAATAATCACACTCTTGATGCACAGTGTGATCAGTAGGACAGCTTATGTGCTTACCCTCCATGTACAAATATATATTGTATATAGGTAAAGCTAAAGGATCCCTCGATGGTTAAGTCCAGTCAAAGGTGACTATGAGCTGCGACACTCGTCTCACTTTTCAGGCCGAGGGAGATGGCGTTTGTCCACAGACAGCTTTCCGGGTCATGTGGCCAGCATGACTAAACCGCTACTGGCACATGGAGGACCGTGACGAGTGCCTGAGTGCACAGAAACACAGTTTACCTTCCCATCGCAGCGGTGTCTATTTATCTACTTGCACTGGTATGCTTTCGAATTGTTATGTTGGCAGAAGCTGTGACAGAGCAATGGGAGCTCATCCCGTCACGCGGATTTGAACTGCCGGCCTTCCGTTCAGCAAACCCAAGAGGCTCAGTGGTTTAGGCCACAGTGCCACCTGTGTCACATATATACTGCACATATGATGATGGGAAGCATGTTTATTGGTCCTGGACATTGATCCTGTTCTCAGTATGTATGCACCTTCAAGCACTGTCTCTCAAGATTCGCATAAGAACCTATATGTGTAAGCTGTTCACATGTAAGATTGGAAACCCTATAGTTGGTTGGAGAGCCTACATATGGTCAATAGGCTCTCCTTTTCATCATTATGCTGCATGCATGGATCAGAGTCTGAGGGCATATGGGTGCATAGTGACTCTTCCATATGCATGCTATGGGAGAGGAAAGTGAATAAATGAACAGCCCTCATATAATTGCACAAGGCACCACTTCCCCTCTTGTTCATATACTTGTTGCTATATCATGACAACACTGCCTGTTTGTGGATTTTTTGGGGGAAAGGAGTAAATATACCCTGCATCCTGTTAAGGAGCAAGCTGGGATCCTGATGGTACGTCTGGATCAAGTAAAAGGTAAGTAAGTTTCGGCTGAATTCAGACAAGAAAAACTATGGGCAGGAAAGTTCAAGCCTGGCAGACCAGACCAGCCAGAATCCAAGGTAAATAGAAGGCCTAGGGAAATAGGTAAATGATGAGCAGGGTAGCCATTTACACATCACCACAAAAAAATTCAGATTTTAATAAAAAATTATGTGGCCCTCCAGGCCTTTCTGTATAGCCCATGGGACTCTCCCTAGACCACAACTCCCACCAGCCACATCTCTTCTCAGTTACACACCCTCTCCAAAGGCCACACCCTTTGCCTTTCCTGTTTCATACCTTCCATGTGTGCTTTTGCCTGGTGAGAGTACGTCCTTGAATTCTGATAATACCTCTTGCTTGCTGGATGGGGTTCGTGAGTCTGCATTTTTTCAAGTTCCAGACATCAATGGGCAAGCCCACCTTGTGGGTGGAGAAGGAAGAGAATATGGAGAATATATAGCCCTAGAATTGGACTGGCCAAGCTCTGGGATGCTTCCTAACCTAACCTAAGGAGCTAAGAGCCAAAAGGCTTTTATTACAGGCTCTGCTACCTATTCCCCGAGCCTATATTTCCACCACCTCTTTAGCTTATAGTGAGAAAAACAGACTTTATCCCCAGATGCCCTAGTGGAAATGCCTGGAACCTTAACAACCCCCCTTTGGGACCATTTTCTTAGCAGTGCATGAGCACTAATTGGTGTCCAGGACTTGAAATAAAATCGATTTATGTTTTGAGCACCCTCTATGCATGGACAGAAACTTATTTTGTGTTCTAAACTGGAGAAGAGCTCTCTTGACTGTCGAGATTTCCATGCAAGGAAATGTCAACCATTTCTATTTCTACTAATAGGTAGCATGAGGACAAATTTATTTTACAGTCCCTTTCATGTTATGCTGTATAGTTAAGAGTTTATTTCAAAACAGATAAATGAGCAACATTCCAGATGTTATAACCTTCCATCAGCCATTCTTATCTGAAGATCATGCCAATGTCACATTTCCCCTTGAATCTATGTCTTATAAATTTATTGGCAAAAGATAAAAATGAGAGTATTTCACACACCACAGAACAGTCTCTTTTAAAAACTTTCAAACACAGCTCTCCTTTAAAAATTCTTGCTCCATTCAAAATCTAGTCACTGTTCTATAATATATCTTTTTTAATAATAAATTTGATTAGTATTTTTCACACAACAACAAATAAAAAATAACAATACAAGCATGCAAAAAACCCAAAAAAACAAATCCAAATCTTAGAAGTTAATAATATAAACAGTAAAAAGAAAAACAAACATTGACTTCCACCAATCCCACAGCGCCTCCTTTACTTCTCATTGTTTTTTCCTGTTTTCCTGTTTTCCTTATCATCTCTATCCTAACATCTAGATATAAATCCCTCTTTCTTATCCTTTCACTTCACAAGGTTATTCCAGAATCAGCCAGATTTCTGCCCTCGAACCTAGGCTTTTAAGGTATTCATTTAGGTACTCCCATTCCTTTTTCACTTCACTTTTTGGTTTTTGTCTTATTATATCTGTCAATTTGGCTAATTCTAAATATTCTGAAAGCTTACATAACCATTGTATGGTTATGTAAGATATCTTTACATGCAACATGTTGCTTCTGAAACTTGGTCGCTATTTTGCATGCATACCAAATTCACACCTGTTTTCCTGACCCAACAGATCATACCAAGATAGAAACTTGGTATGCATGTGGTTCCCCTTGGCTGGAGCAAAAGTGCTCAGACTTTTATTACTGCCATGATTATTTAAACTTATTCAGACTAGAGCGTTCTTCATTGTTCAGGCTTCAATGCTGATTTTCCCTCAGAGGCTTTTGTTGAGTGAAATACTCTCGAGAGTAAAAGCATATATTTTCCAGGTGTCACAGAATGTCTAAGAATCTGGACCTCAGAAAATGTGTGTGGTGTCCTAGATCCTGAATTCATCAATTATTCCCACATCATCAGAAAATGTCTACTCCTGCTGATCTACTTAAACATTAGGGCAGGTCTGGATATTGGTTGGACCCACCATACCAAATGCAGCCCAACCAGCGTATCTAGTCTCTATAAACCTCTTTTACAGCCTACCACAATTTCCACAATGGGACGCGGGTGGCGCTGTGGGTAAAACCTCAGCGCCTAGGACTTGCCGATCATATGGTCGGCGGTTCGAATCCCTGTGGCGGGGTGAGCTCCCTTCATTCGGTCCCAGCTCCTGCCCACCTAGCAGTTCGAAAGCGCCCTTAAGTGCAAGTAGATAAATAGGTACCGCTTTCTAGCGGGAAGGTAAACGGCGTTTCCGTGTGCGGCTCTGGCTCGCCAGAGCAGCTTCGTCACGCTGGCCACGTGACCCAGAAGTGTCTGCAGACAGCGCTGGCTCCTCTAGAGTGAGATGAGCGCACAACCCTAGAGTCTGTCAAGACTGGCCCGTACGGGCAGGGGTACCTTTACCTTTACCTTTTACAATTTCCTCAAGCAGCTGTCACCTGGGAGGCCACAATACTGGGACCTGAAGCTTGGTAGATCAGAAATGATACGGGGTAAAGGCCTATCCTAGACTTGCCTGTAATTAAACTGGTATATTATTATAATAGGAAATGGTGAAGAACATGACAGCAATATCCATTCCTTTTAAGACTCAATTAATGATAGTGTTTGTTGATTAAAATGCAAGGACTAGCATTAAAAAAACCCCAACCCTACAAATCAGGCTTGCTTCCATGCAAATTTGCTGAAATAGGATTGATTTTTGAAAGAGCAGATAATCAATTATTGCATTTTAAACAGTTTTTTTAAACAAATAAAAATACTGTATTGCCTTTACTCACTCTGAACCTTTAGGGATGGCGGTGGCTTCAAGCTGAGTTATCGTACCCATCAAGAGAGACAATGAGTTGCATCTAGACTAAGATATTTGCACTAATTTCCTACTGAAATCAGTGGGAGAGGTCAGACACAACTTAAGTCCCATGGATTTCAATGGGAACTAAGTACAACTAAACTGCAGTCCTAACTTTAATTTATTTGGGCATGGACTATTGAATTCAGTAGGATTGTGTTGATCCAATGCAATATCATCAAATTAGCAGTGTGGATGCCTTCATAAATCTGGCCATTTGTGTCATGAAAAAGGAGGCACAAACCAAATCAAATTGGCAGTGTTTTCTCTCAAAGTTGTTATTATCCAAGGAAAGTTATTCATGGATATAATTAAATATTTTGGAATTTATAGAATGTTCTGTAGTAGGCAGTGAATACATGTCCTATTGTTAATATCATTGTGGAAAGTCCTTTCTCTCTCTCTATCTCTCTCTCCTGAAAAAGGGACTGAAAATGAAATTAAAATTAACTGTGTTTTAACTTGACCTATGGTACAAGAGACCTATGGTCTCTCATGCCCAGATAAGAGAAGCATATGGTTGACACTGAAAATCACCTTACACTAATTTCCCATGCGCCCTTAAATCTCCATACTTGGGTTTCAGCCTTCTGTTTTATTTCTGTATTATCTAGGTTTGTGGACACTTAGCTGTAAAATATCATTATCCTAATCATTTATACAAAGAAATAGCTATGTTCCAAAACTGAATCCCTACAGTCTGCTGACAGTAATCTTTGTCGTGCTTGAAAAGGCATGGATTAGAGCTGCCCTTTCAAAACCCAGAGAAAATGAGTTTGCAGCCCTTTACGATTATGCTTAAAAATCTACTATTGGGCTTTTTGTTGCTCTTCAGATCCACAATGTGCATTTAACTGTGCAATCCAAAGCATGTTTACTCAGGAGTATTTTCTGTTGCATTCAGTCAAATGTTTTCCCAAGTAACGGTGTATAGGGCTGCAGCTTAAGCAACACTTTGCGTGGACAGGCGGAGTCCCCAGATCCCGTGCGGTCCCCCCCCCCCCGTCATGTAAAATAAAGACTCATGACAACGTGCAATGGGATTAAATTGGCCACAACTTTATTAACTTTCAAATGTGGGTAGACCTTGGCTCAGGCATTGGGCGTTCTCCCTCCCCAGTCCCCAGCCGGGGACCTAGGGAGCATCAGGGTTATCCAGTGTGTGTGGGGGGGGGGATGGGCCGGCTCTGGAGAACATATGTTCAAGCAGAGATAGCCGCCCCCGTTACGCCGCCGCCGCAGGGGAGAGCAATGATGACCTTTCGGCGTACGGTCAAAGCCTCCCTTCAGAAACCCCTTTAACGGGGAACCCTGGTATCACCGTCTCAAAGAGGAAGATGGACTAAAGGATTCCGCCCAAGGCCTGATACTACCAAAGTTGTGATGTTTTGCTACGGGAAAGGCGAAACCTGCCAATGCAGGGAAATTCCTTTCCGGCCCTTTAACAGCGACCTTAACGTAGCAGCGCCCGCATACCTGTGAAGAAAAGTTAACCTGCAAATAAGACATTAACTGAGGGTGGGTAGGGTGGGAGAAGCTCTGGAGCCAAGTGAGGATTCCCAGGTAAGATCCTCCCTCTATTGTGTGGGCAGGTAATCCCTCCCCTACCTGGCCTGGTCTCCTTGGCAACGCTTCCCCCAGGTGGGATTGGACAACTGACTGAGGTAGGCGGAGACCTCCAGGTATCCCACCTGAGGGAAGGCAAACCAAGCCCATGCTGTTGGAGCCGCTCCAGATCTAGGGGCTGCGCACGCCCACGCAAAGGGCGCCCCCCGTTTTAAGTGTGGAGCGGTCATTACTATGCCAGCACCCTGCTGTATACTGGCTCTCACCTTTGACTTGGAGTAATGAACTATAAATTCAAATTCTTGTTCAGCCATGGATCTCACCGGCTTATCTCAGACCATTCATTCTCTGTCAGATTAACATACCTTGTAAGGTTGTTGTAAGGTTAAAAATGGGATAACCTCTACATTTACTGCTTTGAGCTCCTTGGGCATAGAAATCTGTTAAAGATTATTATAACCACAATCCTGAAATGGTCCATTTAGTTGTTAGGAGTAATAAGTTGCCCGAGGGCAGCACACAATTCTACAAAGAAACATTTATAGGTGCAAAGACAGATGATAGAGTCAGAGGTTGGTTGAAAATATGCACAATTTCAGTGTGTGTCAGGTTTCATTTGGCCAAAATGGAAGAATTTTTTTTACTTCCTATCTGGATTTTAAAAAAATCAAAATCAAAATCAAAACTAACCAGTCTGACTTTGGCTTGGATCAATACAAACTGAGTGTTGTTTTGTGGTTTGAAATAAGTATCTCATACCCAAAACTAAATTATTTTGTATCCAAAATAAGGAGACACAAACCCCTATTTCAGTGTGATTCATCATGATGAAGATACATACCTAAAATTTATTTTGACTAACTTAAGTCCCACTTATGTCAATGGCATAGCTGTCAACCTTTCCCTTTTCTTGCGAGGAATCCTATTCAGAATAAGGGAATTTTCCTTTAGAAAAGGGAAATGTTGACAGCTATAGTCAATGGGTCTACGCTACTTTGTCTTCAGCTGAAATCCTAACTGTATCTACATTGAATTTAATGGCGTTTACTCCGAGATAAGTGGGGTTAGGGTTAAAACCTAAGTCTGGATCCTCCTCATAACTATTTACTCAGGATCATAAGAGGATTTCATATCAAATCAGTAGGGTCATTGATGAGCAGTTTCAACAGCTTGGTCAAAAGTGATATAGATCAAAGTAGTCTTGTATCAATTATTTGGACTTGAATGAGGTTGTGTGATGTGCAAAATGAGACGTCCATGTCCTTATCAGTCCCTACAGAACAAGTTAAGGGGAAAATCTTCATTTGTCTACTACATTGGCTTATATCACGAGAAAAGGAATATATATATATATATCCTGGTGCCAATATTGAATAGTACCATTTCTCTCCATTGCTCAAAGATTATCAAATGCACCTACTATATGTGTGGTATGTTTGGCTGGGCGGCTACCAGAACTCAGAGACATGAATGTGTGGGGTGCTGGACCATAATCATAGGCATTCACCCCACTCCCAAGTTGCATACATACATTTGGAAGCATAGAACTGAAGTAGCTTACTCGTGGCCTTCCAGATCTTCTTGGACTACAAAGCTCACCAGTTCCAGCATGTTCCATGCTCAGGGATAATTGCTGTTCTTCCAGTTGGCATCTGTCTGTTTCAAGAGATAATGGCGTGTGCCTGCAGGGCTGAAGTCAAAGTGTACTGAAGTGACCTCTGCAGGGTGCAAGCCTGTGGAGTGTGTATGGAAGTCCTGGGCTGCCCAGATGAGAAGACACCCCCTCTCAGGCTCCAAAGGAAAGCAGAGCAATACATTTGGCATCAGCTTGGCTGCAGGAGTTACGTGGCAAGTCCCTCAAGCCGACCCCCCCATTAGGATAAATAAATTCACATGGACATGGATATTAAGGTTTTGGGGCAAAAATTTGGCCACAGCTTTATTGATTACAGGAATGAGAGCGGTATTGGCTTAGGCATTGGCAAGACTATATCTGACTCCTGCTCCCTTTGCAGGAAGTCTGTAAGGGTAAACCACCCAAAGGGAAACTGCTTCGGGGGAACCCGCCTGCATCTCCCCTAGTGTTCCCGGAGGCCTGGCATGGCCCTCACCCTTCAAACAGACTTCGGACAGGAACCAGGCCCCGGCTTCTTTAACGGAATACCCTTGAAACTGGAGGGGCAGACGATGGCCGACCTCCCCTCCCCCATTCACACTAAGCCAATGCCTAACCACCAATCCTTACAAAGTTGTGACGATAGCTAAGAGGTAGGCAAAAGCCAAGTGGCCCGTGTCAATTTGCCAAATGGAAAAAATTCCTACCTGCCCCCCGACTCAAGCCGGGCAACCAATCAAAGTCCAAAGCAAGGCCAAAGGATCTAAACTAAAGGGAGGGTGGGCGGGTGTTCAGCAGCGCGAAGCAGGAGCCTGGCACACGTTGCGCTGCTGCTTTTATACTTTCCCTCACTGTCACCCTTTGACATGATTGGGCAATAGCCCTGGTTGATTGTGGTGCCACCCCGGTGTAAGGGTGATAGCTCCATCCCATGCCAGGGTGGGTGGGTGGGGGGACCAAATTGAAAACCTGCCCACAACCAGGACCATCTATTAAGATGATCCCATTTGCTGGAAGGAGGCATACAAGGCACCATCCAACCATCTTAGGGACTCCACTCTGGATTTGTCTTGGGTTTACTCCTTAGCCTTTTCTTCTCCTGAAGATATTCTGCAAGGTAGCAATGTTTTAGGATCAGAGTTTCCTTCTTCTGTACGGGCTACCTTCCCAGGTTGACAAGTGCCATCTGCCCCTCACTTTGCTCTACAGCACACACAGAAACTGCCTTCTTGACTGTTGGAATCATTATTTGTGTCATCTGCTACCCTCACCTGGTTTGGGCAGCCAGTTGAAGCTGTTCCCAGGGTTTGGCTGCTGTGACATCCTGACAGCTTCTTGGAGCCACAGGTGAGAGCTGAGTGTTGGGTGGAGACCAAAGATGGACAAAGTACCTCTGAAGGACCATGATGTTTTTCCACCAGAGGTACTTTCCCTCCTCTAACACCACATGCACCCCAAACTTGCAGTTGTAGTACAGCAATATTCGGAGGGCCAGTTGTTAGCCACCCCTTATATATTACCTAGTTGTGGTTGGTATCCATCTATCTCAGGAGACAACGGAAGAGTGTGCTTTCACCATTGGAGAATTACAGAGTGTCAGGGGCTGGGCAGAGGAGGAGGAGTGGTGGAGACTGTCTCCCCATCCTGACCCTTCCAGGAAGGAGGAAGAGGAAGCCAGTATAGGTTTACAAGTGGGGTTTGAGGGAGGTCATAGCTCAGAGGAAGATGAGAGGGAATGTTGGGAAATAATGGGAGAGGAGGAGCAGGCAGAGCCAGGGCAGCAGTTGGCTGACATGTTGTCACTAGAAAGCATTACAGACCCACCATCCACAGGAACCCAGAGAGCCTTAAAAGTAGGAGAGCAAATAGCTCAAAGGCTGATGGCACCTGTAAAGGAGATGAGGAGGAGGACGAATGAGGAAGTGGGGGAGAAGCGGGTGGGGTGGAGATTCACTCAGGCCAATGCCATTATCCAAGAGGCTGGGTTCTATAGCCTCTACCTGTAAAGTTTGAAATAAAAAAGGACTATTAGAAACTGTTCCTTGTCTCCATACTTTCCTGGGCAATCAGCCAAGAGCCGCTGACAGGACCCTAACACAGAGCCTGCTGTGGCTGTGGAGACCAATATGAGAGAGACATGTTTTGTTGCAGCTGGGGCAGATGAAGGTGTCCAGTTGTGCTGAGGCAAGTGTACCATGGAGTTTCTTCTTTCTGTGTTCCTCCCAGCAGTCATTCCTCTGCTGCTCACTGCTCTGGGCGCACAAACTGACTGTCTCCAAGCACTGCAAGGGATTCCCACACAGAGGGGTCAACATTGCCATCTTTCATGTGACATTTGCAGACATCTTTGTAACACAAATTTGCTTTGCCAGTGGGCCCGGCGGTTGGTGTAAAGTACCTCCACGCATACAGTCTATTGGCCTCTATTCTCACTGTTTTCCCATTGCCTCTGCTTATGAGGAAAGAGCTCTACATGTGCAAGGATAACATGTACATATAAAATACTTTGAAAGCACACACCCCAAAAATCCTGGGAATTGTAGTTTACCCCTCACGGAGCTACATTTTCCAGCACCCTAGCAAACTACAGTTCCTGGGATTCATGGGGGTGGGGTGGGGGACACATTTTAAAGACATTGTGTGTATGCAGCTGTATGCAGACTAGTTTAAACCGAATGTGTGGAGGTTTGGAGCAGATACAGTGCGTACAATTCTCACATTCAATGTAATGTGTAAATAGGACTTTGGAAAGCAAACACAGGATTATAACCAGTGCTAGCCCTGCTAGACTAATTAAAATTAACAGACCTACATCAGTTATGTCCATTAATTTCAATGGATTTACTCTGATTAGGGCTAACTCTGAATACATTCTGTGGCTTAACAGTTGTAATTACATTCAAGATAATTATGTAAATAATGTTACAATTTGTAGATGTTTTGCAGGCTGAAGGAACAGCTTGGATTTTATTGATGTTTGAAGTACATATTTTATTTAGAAGCATTTTTTTGTATTAATTTTTAATTTGTAAATTGTCCTTACAGTGGAAAAAGTTTTAAACAACTCTTATTGCTAAAGAAGATCTGTCACATAGTTCTTAATGGAACTGCTATTAATAAGAAGACTGATGCCTTTTTTAATTATATTTGCTGAATTGGGCTTTGAAAGAGTTCACACTAAATCTAATAAAACATATTATTTCTTATTTGGATCTTCTTAGATTTTGCGATAGCATTTAATCTGAATAATAGGGTTAATAGTTTTTCAATAAAGACATAGTAAAAGCAGTGAAATGTGGTTGTAAAAGGGAGGCAACATACGGTTATTTATTTAGCTGGGCTGGTATTCACCTTTAATGAGATTATAAAGCAAAGATGGAACACCTAAAGTGTATATTGACATATAATTCTCATTGTCTTTTCAATGAGATAAATTTAACTCAGTAGGCAAGGTTATAGCCCTATACTTCTTGTCCAAATTTGGTACTGCAGCACACAAAAAAGAAGCCCCTTCTGAAATTTCTGCTGTGTGATTACTAAAAAGTACTGCATCACCTACAGACATCAGCAGTGAAATTAATGTTTCATTCCTAATTTAGCATACTTTATTGGTAGCAAATCCCATAGCAACAAATAAAGCCAATGTTCAAATAAACATAGTTGAGGGCACCATGTTTTTTAGGGTTGGGGCAAGATTCTTGGCAATATTAAAGATCTAGTCAAAACCAGAAACTTTTTAATTGTGAAAATACTTTTGATCTCAAAACAGCTGTAACAATTTAATCAAAACAGCACAAAGTGTCCACTTCTTTTATAAAGTAGATATTGTTGTTGTTTAGTCGTTTAGTCGTGTCCGACTCTTCGTGACTCCATGGACCAGAGCACGCCAGGCACTTCTGTCTTCCACTGCCTCCCGCAGTTTGGTCAAACTCATGCTGGAAGCTTCGAGAACACTATCCAACCATCTCATCCTCTGTCGTCCCCTTCTCCCTGTGCCCTCCATCTTTCGCAACATCAGGGTCTTTTCCATGGAGTCTTCTCTTCTCATGAGGTGGCAAAAATCTTGGAGCATCAGCTTCAGGATCTGTCCTTCCAGTGAGCACTCAGGGCTGATTTCCTTAAGAATGGAGAGGTTTGATCTTCTTGCAGTCCATGGGACTCTCAAGAGTAGATATATCTGTTATAAAATCCCACTTACAGTAAAAAAACCACTTAGAGTTATAGAACCATTTAAAAGGTAAAGGTAAAGGGACCCCTGACCGTTAGGTCCAGTCGCAGACGACTCTGGGGTTGTGGTGCTCATCTCGCTTTAATGGCCGAGGGAGCCGGCGTACAGCTTCCAGGTCATGTGGCCAGCATGACTAAGCCGCTTCTGATGAACCAGAGCAGTGCACGGAAACGCCGTTTAGCTTCCCGCCGGAGGGGTACCTATTTATCTACTTGCACTTTGATGTGCTTTTGAACTGCTAGGCTGGCAGAAGCAGGGACCGAGCAATGGGAGCTCTCCCCATCGCAGGGATTCAAACTGCTGACCTTCTGATCGGTAAGCCCTAGGCTTTGTGGTTCAACCCACAGCACCACCCACATCCTTATAGAACCATTTAGTTGGCCACAAATAAATTTTCTTGAAAAACAACAAGATGTGCTTTGAATTTTCTTTTTGGAGAGGGAGGAAGCATCACTTTCACAAAATTGTACCCCTGTGCTGCTGTATTCTTGGTTTGTTTTCCTGCCGGCAGGAATACAGAGAGAAGGAACCCCCTGGTGCATCTACAGCAGCACAACTGGCCACCTTCATGTGTCCCAGCTGCAATGGAACATGTCTCTCTCATAATAATAATTTCTTATTTATACCCCGCCCATCTGGCTGGGCTTCCCCAGCCACTCTGGGCGGCTTCCAAAAGAATATTAAAATACTATAATACATCAAACATTAAAAGCTTCCCGAAACAGGGCTGCCTTCAGATGTCTTCTAAATGCCTGGTAGTTGTTCTCTTTGATATCTGGTGGGAGGGTGTTCCACAGGGAAGGCGCCACTACCGAGAAGGCCCTCTGCCTGGTTCCCTGTAACTTGGCTTCTCGCAGTGAGGGAACTGCCAGAAGGCCCTCGGTGCTGGACCTCAGTGTCCGGGTAGAACGATGGGGGTGGAGACGCTCCTTCAGATATACTGGACCAAGGCCGTTTAGGGCTTTAAAGGTCAGCACCAACACTTTGAATTGTGCTCGGAAACGTACGGTCTCTATACCCACAGCAGGTGCTGTAACTCTCCAACAGTTTGCCTTCACACCCAAAGGATCACTCTTCCATTATCTCCCAAGACAGGTGGATGCCAGGAAGACCTATGTTCCTGGTGAGCTTCTCTTTCATGCTTTCAGCAAGCCTTTACCAGCTTGAGATATACATTGTGTCAAGGAAACATGAATGCCACTATCAGATGATTTATTTAAAATGTCTACACTGCCTTTTAATAACAAGCTCAAGAAAATATCTGGGAAAATCCAGACGTTTGGCAACCCATGTCAAAAACATCCTTTTTTGGTGATTTTGCCAAAATAAATTTCAACAACTTTCGTGTACACTAATTTAAAATGTAATGTGCAACAATAAACAATGACAAAATATAGTTTATAGCCTGATTCTGTGTCTATCCACAGCCCAACTATGTCCAATGCTCTGGTGGTGTTTCCTGCTTGGCAGGGGGTTGGACTCGATGGCCCTTGTGGTCTCTTCCAACTCTATGATTCTATGATTCTACTGTATTCTGAAGACTTTTGACCTAACACTGCAATCTTAGGCACATTTACTTGGGAACAAGTATTATTAAACACTATGGAACTTGCTCCTGAGTCTGTGGGTTAGGGATGCACAAAACAATATTGCAGTCTTGATAGGTAAAGGTAAAGTAAAGGTACCCCTGCCCGTACGGGCCAGTTTTGCCAGACTCTAGGGTTGTGCGCCCATCTCACTCAAGAGGCCGGGGGCCAGTGCTGTCTGCAGACACTTCCGGGTCACGTGGCCAGCATGACAAAGCTGCATCTGGCGAGCCAGCGCAGCACACAGAAACGCTGTTTACCTTCCCGCCAGTAAGCGGTCCCTATTTATCTACTTGCACCCGGGGGTGCTTTCGAACTGCTAGGTTGGCAGGCGCTGGGATTGAGCAACGGGAGCGCACCCCGCCGCGGGGATTCAAACCGCCAACCTTTCAATCGGCAAGCCCTAGGCGCTGAGGCTTTTACCCACAGTGCCACCCGCTTTTTGATAGTCTCATCAAATCTCTTTGGGATTCCCATGAAATTCTTTAAAACTGATAAACATCCTCCAAATTCTCTATTTGCTTCTATATACACAATAGGCTAAGTCATGTGAAACAAGCACACAATTATATGAAAAGATTATGACAATGGGGAATAAACCTTGTAAGAACAAGTAGAACATTATATTGAGTAGTCAGTCATGTGCTTAATTCCCGTTAAATCTTCTAGTCATATATATGTGTGTGTGTGTGTGTGTGTGTGTGTGTGTGTGTGTACACACACACACACACACACACACACACACACACCCCGTATTTTTTGCACCATAACACTCACTTTTTTTCCTCCTAGAAAAGAAGGGGAAATGTCTGTGCGTGTTATGGAGCGAATGCCTACGGGTGGCGGGGGGGATCTGCTGCAGTCGTGAGCAGAGGATCCATGGTTCCCCTTCCTTTCCTCCTTCATGGTTACAAAACATGGATCCACATGGATCCTCAGGATTTTTGCATTGGGCTACTCCAAACTCACTGTCAGATCACATGTCTGTGGCCACAGCATGAACCACAAATATCATATATCCACTATTTCGTTTAGAATATTTTTTTCCTTGTTTTCCTCCTCTAAAAACTACGTGAGTGTTATGGTCTGGTGCGTGTTATAGAGCGAAAAATGCGGTATATATATATATGGCTTCGCTTGAAGTTCTTCAGATGTTTTGTCTGAAGATCTTCCAAGTCCACTTTGAATTTTGCTTCAGAATTTATTTATTTTTTTGGTGTGGCAACTGGGTCAGACTTTCCAATCTGCACTGTAAATGTACCATGATATGCTTTGTGCTGTAGCAGTCCATCAAACCAGAAAATGATTGTTTTCCCCTAGGACAAGTGATTAAGAACCTGGAGTAGAACACCTAAATCCTTTTCTTTAGAGCTGCTGGGCCATAGGCTGGATCTGCCTTCAGTGCCTTTGGATCCAATCCTGAAGTCTCCCTTCCTTGGCCCTGCCCCACATGGCAATGAAGCTTGGGGGGAATTCCGTTGGCGCTCATGGACACTTTTTTCTATGTCTGGGTGTCATGTGGAGGTATTTTGTTTTGTTTTGTTTTGTTTTTGAGGGGGAAGGAGAAAGAGACAAAAGGGAGAAAATGAAGGGATGAAAGAGAGGAAGAAGAGGAAGATAGAGAATGGTGGGGAGAGAGAGGCATAGCTGTCAACTTTTCCCTTTTCTTGCGAGGAATCCTATTCAGAATAAGGGAATTTCCCTTTACAAAAGGGAAACGTTGACAGCTATGGAGAGAGGTAACTGAAGACAGAGAGAGTGGGGGAGAGTGTAGGAGGCAGCAGAAAGAGAGCAAAATAGAAAGGGGGATTTTAAAAAGAGGATAAATATGGTGGTCTTGCAGACCACCATCTCTGCCTCTATCCATTTTTCTGATGAAAATGGGGCATCCTAAGGAACAACAGGACATTCCAGAATCAAATAAAAAAACCAGGATGGCTTCTGTAAATCTTGGACGTCCCTGGAAAATAGGGACACTTTGAGGGTCTGCTTTAGTATATAGCCCTGAGAGACAGCACACAATGGAATGAGGCCTAGACACAAATAAATGTCTCACCCCTGCTTATGAGCTTTCTAGACTATCACTTCACAGGACTCATTTCAATGTAGATTATGCTGTTAAAAAGCAAACATGTAGTTATGGCGCCCCATTTACAATATGCAACACGACTTGCTTAATTGGGGAACAAAATGAAAGCACAATGTATGCATGTATGGGTAGATGGATACCAAATTAAACTTTATTTGAATGAAAGCGTATTGAGTCTCACACACACTGCTTCACTACTGTCTAATTGGAAATTTATTTTGCATCAGACCATCTTTGATCTATAGATTTCTGAAGGAAGTTTCATTTCTACATACATTTAATGAACTTGTTACCCAAAGTGGCAGGCTGCTAAGATGCATTTCTGTGATCTCAAAAATAAAGTCAGAGATTTTTACAACTGTAAACAATCCTTGCATAAAATGACGGTGACTGCTAAGAGTCAAATGCTAAACACCTTTCTTTGCTATGAAACTGGGGTCTGATTGGGTCTGCTGCCTGACATGTGAAATCATAGGGCAACGCCGGCAGTGGGGTGGCAAGTGAGTGATAAAGTTCAAGCTTCAAAATTTATGTGTAATGAATTTTGTGTCGTAAAAGGCTCCTTCACACTCTCCTTGGTTGCTAGACAGTTAATCACCGGATGTCAAATATGTGAACTGGTTTCATTTAAAACTATGGTAGCCAAGGAAAGGCAATATAAAAGTTCTGTCTGTGATGTTACATTCGCACATGCGAGTCATCAGTTGATGAATTGGCTTTTAAGGGACAGGCATGGGTGTGTAAACGAAGCCAACGTTTCCCCATCTATCCTTGGACTTGGCTGATCTGAGATTACTCTGTTGGTATACCGTATTTTTTGCTCCATAAGATGCACATTTTCCCTCTTAAACACTAAGGGGAAATGTCTGTGCGTCTTATGGAGCAAATTGCCGGAGTGCGGAATGCTCCTGAGCTGCTCTTTGGGGCTGGCGGGGAAAACCCCGGTTCCAGCAGAGCAGCCGGGGCTTCCCCCTCCAGCCCTGGGAGCAGCGGCCAGGCTGCGCACAGAAGCCCCACACTCCTGAGCAGCTCTTTGGGGCTGGCGGGGGAAACCCAGGCTTCTGCCTTAGTGGCACGAAGCCTCCACAGGGCAGCGGGGAGCCTTCATCCCACTGCCCTGCGGAGGCTTCGCGCGGCAGAGCGTGCACCTCTGTCCCTTCCCCCACCTCCCAGAAAAGCCCCCAAGAACTGCGCTCCCTTTAAAGAGCGTATGGCTCTTGCGGGAGGTGGGGGGAAGCCAGGAGGCTTGCTTTCGCTGAAGCCAGGAGGGCAAGAGGGATCAGTGCGCACCGATCCTGCTTGGTCTCCTGGCTTCAGGGATAGCCCCGCAAAGCCTCCTGAGCGAAGAGGGAGGAGTGCTCCCTCTTCGCTCAGGAGGCTTTGCATTGCTTTCTTATTTCTTGTTTTCCTCTCCTAAAAACTAGGTGCGTCTTATGGTCCAGTGCACCTAATAGAGCAAAAAATACAGTAAATAGAATTTATTTATACCAACAGATTACCATGCGGCAATCATGGGTAGCCAAAATAGGAATGTAGCACTTCATGCATGTGATTACTTCTCTCCCGCCCCTCCCCATTTATTTATCCAAACATCTATGATCAAGTTTGAAGAAGACAAGTCCATGCCTACCTATGGATTCATTTCAACAACTGAATTCTAATTTTCTCTGTACATTTCACTTCTCCAGCTCAGAGTGTGAGCAGAACAAACAGAGAGAGGTTCAGTGATGGAATTTTAAGCTCATTTTGTTAGAGGAAGGCTGACATATCTTTCCTCTAGCTTAGCAGTGGTTGAGGATGATGGGAACGGTAGTCAAAAATATCTGGAGTGCAGCAGGTTGGGGGGGGGGGCTGTTTTAGCCTAATCTACATCACAGGGATTAAGGGTAGGAGCAGAAGAAAGCAATTGGCCTGAGCTCCTTTGGGGAAGAATTTTAAAGTGTTCCCATTAGTACACGTTCCATCACAGAAAAGTGAAGGCGGCAATCTGAATTAAGGCTGCCTGGCTTTTGTGTTGCAAAGCAGACAAGCTTTTGTTCCCCCTTTTCATGTTTTTCCTACCCAGTGCGAGAGACTGACATATTTATTGTGCGCGCGCGCGCTTGCGTGTACGAAGACAGACAGTAAGAAGATCTACAGAATGAAAGGGGAAAAGTTTCCTCTTGTCGTATGAAATGTGTGCATGGGGAGGGGGAGAGATCCAACTGTGTTTTCTAAAAATACACCCAACTTTTATGGTGGAGTTTTTAAAATATCTTTTAAAGTATAAAGGGGTAGCTGGAAGACTTCTGTATCCCAATCAGTTAAAGGATGTAAATATTTGTATTGCTATGCAGCCATACATAATGATTTGAATTATTCTACTTTGTGATATTCCCTGAGTTTGTGATGTTTGCTTCATTTGCGTGTTGAGTCCCACAGTGCCACCCCCCAAAAATTCACACTTCACACTTCAATTTTTGTTTAAGGTTTTTGGCATAATTTTGGCCACAACTTTATTCAAATACAAAAAATGTGAGTGGTTGCTTAGGCATTGGTTTGACTATCTGTCCTTGCCCCCCAAGGACAGAGCTGGCACTTCCGGACACCACCGGAAGCCAGCGTGGGAAACAAGTATTGGGGAGAAATGAAGCTGGGAATCAGTCCAACACTTCTCACCCTCATGTTCCGGTGGGGCTTGCACGGCCCAAGTCCGGCTCCATGGACAAGGACGAAAGAATGGCAAGCCCCTGGATTCCTTTAACGGAATTCCCTTTCCGCATCTTTTGGAGGGATAGGCACTTACCCCTCCAAGAACCAATTTAACCAATGCCTAACCGCCAACCTTACAAGTTGTGACGATTTGCTACGCAGTAGACAAAAACCAAATGGCACCAGCCAATCAGCCAATTGGCAAAATTCCTACCAGGCCCCCGCTCAAAGGTGGACGACCCCATGACAGGCATAGCAAGGTCAAAGAACCAAAGAACCACCCTATAAAAGGGAGGGGGGCAGGGGATCCGGTGCAAAATGGCCAAGAGGTCGTCCCAACGTCTGGCTCCTATATTTATAGCCTCTGACCCCTCCTCTGAATTGGCAACACTCAAAAATCCCCAGCAACCCAATTAACCCTTTAAAGGTTTGGGTTCCAACAAATTTGCCTAGTCATGACACAGTGGCCTGTTCCCCCAACCGCAACACGTGCTCTCTGTTAGGGAGAACACGCTTTATTGAATGGCCACACTTTCCTCACTAAAGACCCACTAATACCTACAGCTAACAACACAGTATTCTAAGTTATCTTTGCTTTCCAAAACTGGCACATGCCCAAATCATTTGAGAAGAGCTATTTAGAGTGCAGAAAGTATGTGATGGGAGTTGGGTGCTGGATTTACCTGCTGTCTGTCAAACCCTCACTCCCAGTCATTCCGCCAGCACTGAAAAGGATACCTGCTGGTAAATGAAAGGCTGGTGAGGAGAAAACATTGAGTAGGAGAAAGATTCAGCACCCTGTAACACGTGTGTCTGCTCCTTTTGTGCTTTCATCAGGCAGACCCGCATTTAATGACATGGTTCAGCAACTACAAACATGTTCTTGGTTGTTTTTGGTATTGCATCAAATCTGCTCACAGCCCGTATGTTGCAATTGCTCATTTCTTTTCAATAATTAGACACCTGACTGAGGAAGCAAGAAGAATGATGAAGGGGACCAGCCATTATTTATTATTTATTATTATTATTTAAAAAACACTTTTGAACTGGAGAAGGGAAAGGGGGTAGAAATATTCAAGAAAGTTTGAGAACAATTTTGGTCCCAGGATACTGTGTAAACAAATGATCTGCGTATTTTGGCAGCAGCTTCCCATAAGCAGAGACCACAGGCTATGCAAACAAACCTAATACAAGTCTTAAACTTAAACTTAAATGGCAGCTTAGCACAGTAAAGGGGTATGCCAGGGGACTTGGAACCTCTGATCCTTCAGATTTTGTTGGAGTCCAAGTGCCATCATCCCCAGGAAGTATAGCAAGTGGTCAAGGATTATGGGGTTAGTAGTTTAACAGCATTTTGGGAGGGGGGGCTCCCAGGTCCCTGATTTAGGGTGTTGCAAATCCATCTTCTCTCCTTTAGTCAGCACCCACTCCATTTTCCCTCACCCACCTCAAAGCCTTTCCCTTCTCTAGAAATGTGTAGACCAAATCTGTTCATATTTACACTAAACCCGTTCTGTTTGACTTTAATCAGTCTTACACCAAAGTACAGTGGTAACTCAGGTTAAGTACTTAATTCATTCCGGAGGTCCGTACTTAACCTGAAACTGTTCTTAACCTGAAGCACCACTTTAGCTAATGGGGCGTCCTGCTGCTGCTGCGCCACCGGAGCCCAATTTCTGTTCTCATCCTGAAGCAAAGTTCTTAACCTGAAGCACTATTTCTGGGTTACTGGAGTCTGTAACCTGAAGCGTATGTAACCTGAAGCGTATGTAACCAGAGGTACCACTGTAATTGCAGACCAGTTGTATGGATAATGTGAGAGATGATTATGATTTCGAGGAGATAATGATCTGACATGGTCAACCCTAATCCTGCCTCTGGTTATCTGCCTAACTCTTTCTGCCTCTGGTTATTCATGTTTTATTATATTAAGCAGTTGGTCACTTACCTTTCTTGCCCTGATCTGGTCACAGTGATCCATGCAACGGTCACCTCCAGGCTTGATTATTGTAACTCACTCTACACAGGGCAGCCCTTGAAGCTGACCCAGAAACTCCAGCGGGTGCAGAATGCTGCGGCGAGGCTCCTTACGTGGTCCTTGCCATGGGATCACATTCATCCAGTGCTTTACCAACTACGCTGGCTCCCGGTGGAGTACAGGGTCAGGTTTAAGGTGCTGGTTTTGACCTTTAAAGCCCTATGCGGCCTAGGACCCAAGTACCTACGGGACCGCCTCTCCTGGCATGCCCCGCGGAGAACCTTAAGGTCCACAAATGACAACATTTTGGAGGTCCCAAGTCGCAAGGTGGTTAAATTGGTCTCAACTAGGGCCAGGGCCTGTTCAGTACTGGCCCCGACTTGGTGGAACGCTCTGTCACAAGAGACTAGGGCCCTGCAGGACTTGACATCTTTCCGCAGGGCCTGCAAGACAGAGCTATTCCGCCTGGCCTTTGGTTTGGACTCAGTCTGACCCTTATGTTACCCTCCCCTTATGGTTTTGATCTATGGACTACTATTTTAATTTGATTCCCCCCCCCCTATTATATTTTTACTGTAATTTTACTGGTGTTAGCTGCCCTCAGCCCGGCTCTGGCTGGGGAAGGCGGAGTATAAATAAAATTTATTATTATATTATTATTACTTTCTATATCCCTTGTAAAAAGGTCTTCGATGTGTGGTCTGTTGGTAAATAGCACTGATCAGTAAAAGCCTTTTATTGTAGCCATAGTTGAGCCTGTATTACCCTAAGAGGACTCAGATCTATAAAATATCTAGTTCTGGAGTAGAGCAGTCAGAAGCTCTGCATAGACTGTTGGCTACAGTTCTGTGCATCAAGGCTACCTTGGCCACGTCTTCAAGGCTTCCCCATGGCAGATTGAAGTGTTGCTTGGTAATGTATGTTTTGCTTGCTGATTGGAATAAAACCTGCAAACTTCTCAGCCACTTGCGTTTGTTTTGCTTCTGAATCTAATTTTAAAAGAACCATCTTGAATTCGACAAGACATCAGGTTTTGCAAAACTCATGGCCTTGAGACATGTTTGTTTAAAAATAAAAGCTGGTTTTTTTGTGCTGCTTTGGATGACTGCAGTCTCTCATGCTACGAAGGAGAGAGTTGCAGAAGGAGAGAAGAAAAAGCATTTGAAAACACATGTGCATTCCTATGGATCCTTATCTTTACTGATAAGCAGAGTATGCAGGAAATAAGGGCACATAACAGGACGAGAAAGCAGCTTTGAAGTGAAACTGGTAGCAATCAGAATTAGATGCCCACAGTTGTTTGAATCTATATATAAACAGTTTCACACAATGCCCTGTTTTCCCTCCCCTCACACAATAGTTTCTCTCTCTCTCTCTATATATATATATATAATAATAACTAGATTGGCAGCAGTGAAGTAGTGATATAAAGTAGTGCGAGCAAGCTATGAGATTTGAAATAAAGCTCACACAAAATTGCCTGAAAATAATCATGATGGCCAGTGAAGTGGGATACCTATTTTGCATTGTAGCAGCTGCAAAGCAGTCAGAATCCCTTGGTTTCTATCCAGAATAATAGCCTGACTGACTTGCCATTTGCTTTTTATTATCTTGCAACACTGGAATGCCTTTAAAGTTACCTAAAACCATGGTCCACAAAGTTTTGTAATAATAATAAAAGAAGTGTATGTTGCTTTGGGAACGAAAACGTAACAATGGAGCTGGTGTCCAGAGCTTTGTTTGTCATGGAACAAGCCTTATCAGACATTGCCAGATCACCCCCAAAGCACTTCAATGCTCAGTGATAAGCTACCTTTGGGCGTGGTTGGGTGTTTTGTCTCTTAAAGTTAGGGATGGATGAAAAATTCAGTTCAGTTTGAATTTAAAGGTGCACTATCCTAATTTGCACTTTTCAAAAATAAATGTGTGAACCAAAACACAACCATCCTTTGAAATTCACACTTATCTGAATTTTGTAATGGAGTTATCCAGCCAACAAATATGTGCAAAAAATACATATACTAGGCAAATATGTGCATGCATTACTGAAAATAACATGCAAAAAATGTATTGCATTAGGGGAAACGGTTTTGCAAAAAACATGTATATTGCGAGAAAATTTCATTGAAATGCTGACGAATTTCGTTATTCATTGAATCCTAACACTGATGTGGAGAACTGAACTTAAGAATGGGAAAATGAACAGCTGGCAGAAAAAAACTGAAATAGACAGTTTTGACCATTCCTACTCAAAGCTCTTTTGCATTTTTATTCTGTGTCTTAAATAGCCTGATATGAGGAGGGGGAAGGAAACACATAAAAGATCTCTTCTGGTCTCTATATAGGAAAAAAAATATATTATTCTGCTTAATTCTGTTCTTGACATGTTCAGGAGTGCTGGAAAAAGTGGGCTATGGACCTCCGCGCATGCCCAACACTGCTTAGTGCTGTTGCTGCTCTTGCTTGATGTGCAAACTACTAATCAGGGAGAAGGTGAGGGTTGATCTCTTCCTCCTGATATCTGGTTTTCCCTGACTTTGGGTTTTAAAATGTCAGCTGCACCCTAGGTAAAGGTAAAGGGACCCCTGACCATTAGGTCCAGTCGTGAACGACTCTGGGGTTGCGGCGCTCATCTTGCTTTATTGGCCGAGGGAGCCGGCGTACAGCTTCCAGGTCATGTGGCCAGCATGACTAAGCCGCTTCTGGCAAACCAGAGCAGTGCACAGAAACGCCGTTTCCTTCCCGCCGGAGTGGTACCTATTTATCTACTTGCACTTCGTGCTTTCGAACTGCTAGATTTGCAGGAGCAGGGACCGAGCAACGGGAGCTCACCCTGTTGCGGGATGCCAAAATTCAACACATTCAGCTGCGAGTAACCAAAGGTGGACAAGCTTTGTCCCATCCATCTAATTTCATCTGGGTCGGAAGCACCTCAGGAATGCCAGGTTGTGGGGGCAACCACAAAAGCTGTCTCTCACGGTCTTTCTCCAGCAAACCCGGCAACAAATTAAATGTGTCTTAGCTGTCACTGCTGTGATATGGGTAGTGGCAATATGACTTTCATGCTATTTTGCATGCTACCTTAAAAACTCATTAGATAGCTGAACTACAGTGTAATGTGTTTTGCCACAGTCTAATGAAATCTCATATTCTTTATATTGTTTCTTAGCCTAAGCATTTTAGCAGCTCAATGTGATTGCTACTTTCCCCGTTTGCTTCCTCCCCCGCCCTATATCTAGGAAAAAACATCATCTTAACCCCACATGAATCCTTCCCTTTACTGCCAGGTAATAACCAAAATCTATCTCCAGCGCCTTTTATTTTGGCTCTTTATCATTCAAACGATAGGGTTTGGAGTCGAAGGCACTACTGATAGATCCCTTCCAGGGATAACTATTGGGTAGTTTAAATCTGTGGATAATTTTCTGCTTCCACATCCCTATCAAGAATTCTCCCCTGTGAGGCTTAATTTCGTATTCCTAGCTGTTCTGCTTACAGAACAAATAACTTTGCTGCTGAATAGAGATATAAAATCAGAGATTCTATTTCAGGTTTCAGAGAGACAGCCACATTGCAAATTTAGAAACAGGGTTAGAGCTGGGCAAATAATTGGTAATTATTCATTAACTTCATATCTTATTGCATTGCTTTGAGGAAAAGTAAGAAATCCCCGAGCCCCTCTGCCTCATTATACGTTAGATGTACTAGATATATCTATGCATAACAAATGGCTTGTAATGCTGCCAATTTGATGGTGGTCTCCATATCATTTCATCTTAGGGCTGGCTCATACAGGCATGTGCATAACTTGATGATCCTATAGGGTTCCCAGCTCTATCACTGGCCCCCATAAAGTCTTGATCTGAAGATGTCCGTAAGTAATAATGCTTTCCTCCATATTGTGAAAGGCTTCACACACTGTTTTATGCAGACCAAGCAGCTGTTACGGGTTAGGTCAGGTTGATCCTAGTGAGATGACAATCCTATTCTGAAAACTTGATAATGTAACATGGTTTGTGGATGAAGGACCATCCCTTGACATTCCAAGGGTCCACTAATGACTTACATGTCTGAATGGACCATCACAGACTGAACAGCGCTCCTGACAGGGGTGGGCAATGGAGTGCAGGTCTGAGGTGCCAAAGCAACAAGAGACCCACAAATAATAGTGTCATACTCTGTCAGGGAGGATTCGGAGGAGCAATGGACAGAAGAGGCAGGACAGGGGCTCAGGGATGCTGAAGAGCCCTGCAACCACCCAGAGGCTCGGGAAGGAAGCTCAGACTCAGGAAGGCAGGGGGCTTTCAAATCAGCACAGACAAGGAAGGAAATGAAACGTAAGGATCAAAGACGTATCGCGCAATTCCCATGCCTACTTTCTTAGTGCAGGAATGGTAGGAAGCCACTCCCCGAATCTGACTCAATGGGTTTGGATGCGTAATTCGAATTTCTTGTATATATGTAATAAAGACTGTAAATACCATGCTGACTGTGCCGGAGTGTTACTGCAAAGGGGAAACACCACCTTTACACACTGGCAGTCATCACAACACACTTTCTTTTTAAAATAGTTACAGAACAACTGCATGCCTAAAGTTGGAGCAAAGTCATGACTACTACCTGTAATTTCCCAGAGCGCACAACTAGTTGAATGAGTAACCAAGACTCTCTTTTTTTGCCATGTCTAATAACACTGTAGGTTGGCTCCAGATGGCTTAGTCATGTTTAGAAGACACCCACTGAAATCATTTATCACCTTGAGGCATTAGCCCCCTTTAAAACAACAACAAAAAACCAAGTTGCAGCTTTGCAGGCACAGACATAATACTGTACATTGTGGCCTCACACTTGAAATGCTTATATTCCAACTCTCCTACAGCTTTGTTTTTCTCTATTGTAGGTTTTTTAGCAAATAAATGTTTCTACACTAATCCCACTTTTGAACTACTTACAGAGTAGAAAATTTAGCAAACTCTCTGCATCAAATTTTATGAGGAAAAAAGGAGCTGCTATATTTGTTGACTCTGATCCTGATCATATAAAGAGTTCTACTCATTCCTAGAGATAATGGTAAACTTCTAGGCTAAGGATGCACCACTAAAAATTATGCTATAACTAAGCTGAAACATGGCCCCACAGGAAGGTGGCTTTGGTCTGTGTAGCGTGATTGTCTTCAGTGACTGGCAGTGACTCATTTAGGGTTTCACAAAGAGGTCTTTTCCAGGCCCAGGGGAGCTTCTGTAGGCAAAGCATGGGCTCTACCACAATGGCCTTTCCTGGGCTGTGTTACGTGATCTCAAATGTTCAATGTTGCTTAAAAATATAAGAAATCAAGAGGTCCTTTGTTGGATCAAATTAAGTTCCGTCCACTACAACTGTCTAGCATTATTTGTAAGAATTTAAACAACATGCAGCAATTTGATGGTCCACCCATAGAAGACCATGATGTACATTCTACCTATCAACCTTATATCACAAACGCTTTGTTCACAGTTGAACAAAACCTGTCTATGGTTGCTGTAAAAAGCATGTGGTGCTGTGGTCTAAACCACTGAACCTCTTGGGCTTGCTGATCGGAAAGTTGGCGGTTTGAATCTGTGTGATGGGGTGAGCTCCCATTGCTCTATCCCAGCTTCTGCCAACCTAGCAGTTCGGAAGCACACCAGTGCAAGTAGATACATAGGTACTGCTGTGGCAGGAAGATAAACGGCATTTCTGTGCACTCTGGCACTCATCATGGTGTCAGAAGGGGTTTAGTCATGCTGGCCACATGACCCGGAAGGCTGTCTGTGGACAAACACCAGCTCCCTCAGCCTGAAAGCGAGATGAGAGCCGCAACCTCATATTCACCTTTGACTGGACTTAACCATTCTAGGGTCCTTTACCTTTTTAATGCTTGTTGTACATTCATTTATTCCAAGAGTCAATCAGTTTTTCACAGAAGTCCCCAGCTGATAATTGGTGATTTTGATGCCCTAAACTGCACGTGGTCAGTCCACATATCTCCAATGACTTGCCTAATACAGTGGATGAAATATCCATTTTGTGGCATGTTAGTTTACTGGTACGGTTTCACAGTGAGGCCAATGGAGGTTTAAAGAGATAAAACTTCAGCCTTGTTGGCCTTGTGTTTTTGAGAAGCTGTAGAACACATATGGTGGTTAGTTCTTCTATACAAAGAACAGTATGGACAATTTTCAGCATCCTAGAGAGTTTCAAAATGATGCAGTTAGCTTTTTTTTTTTCTTCTTTTTTAGCACAAGGGGATAGATAATTTGCATTTTGAAACCAGATGTCATTCCCATACATGCAGGTCTCTGCCCTTTTCAGAAAACTACCAGCTCACTGCTTTTCAGCATGACCAGCAATGACCCAAGACCAGAACTCTGGGGAACACCAACTGCCATCTGATTTATCCAGTCTGGCCAAAAAATAATTTTTAAAAAATGATATAGGATTCTTTCCATAATCTACTTGAACTGGCCCATCAGACTGAGAGGATTTTTTAACTCCCTGGCAAATTCCAAGAATGGTCTAGACCATTCTAATTTTATTTTAAAATTAAAATATAGCGGCATGATCTAATTAGCTGAAGTCTCTTGGACAGTAAATCATCCCATGAAGGCTGTGTATTTTGAGAGCTGAGTGCAAGCTATGACAGCTCACTGTTTGATAACATCATAAATCTTATTGATGAGAAAGAGTCTCATTATCTTAAGAGGAACATTGTTTGGCTATTAGTTATAACAGTGGCCTGTATTTTTATGGATGTGAAGGTGAATAGATTTGGCTCACTGCCGTGAAGCTGGAAAATGCTCACTGTTCTGGAAATGCTGGACAATGTCACAGGTTGAGGCGTACTTGAATGCTCAATGACAAGGCTGAATTTGTTTCCAAATGATGCTTAAGGATGCAGAGGGGCCAGCTAGCAAACCGTTCTGGCTCACTTGGTCTGTTCAAGGCCGCATGCAAGTCTGAAGAAATTGTGGTGGGTTGCAGGGAAGGTTCAATGGGACCTGAGGTAGAGGCATATTTAGGCTTCCTTGAACCCTTTGCAAGGAGCTGTATTGTCGCCTCTGAAACCAGGTGAGACCATGGATCAGAAACTTAACAAATTTGCTTTTGTTGTCTACCAGTGACTTCCTCTATGGCCATTGGGATCAGGTCTGTTCTGTCCCATCTCGCCGCCTCCTCCTGCTCTGTTGGTCCATCTTTCTGCCTTCCTTCCTGAACTCACTGTTTTCTCTTCTGCTTCCCTCCCTCTCCCTTTTTCTTCTTCCTGTGACTCTTGCCTGCTCTCTCCATGTTTCTTCCCTCTGAGCCCCATTTGTAACTCTGCTCACACAGCTGACTGGGGAGGAAGTGCGTGGATGGGCAGGCAGGCTCCTAGCCACACAGGCTCCTAGCCACACAGAGCACTTGGGTCTAAATACATTACTACTCAAGATGCTATTGAAGAAATAACATCAGTTTGGCAACACATGTCCAAAAAATATAAATTTCTCCCACAGCAAAATGACTTTGTGCGGAAACCCATCTTTAAAAATTGGGAAAGAAATGGCCATATGGAAGAGGTGGATTGAACTTGGCCATATTAACATTAGACCAGCTGATAAGCAAAGAGGATGAATTTTAAGAGACAAATACAGATTACCTACGAATGCTTCAGATAAAACACTTGCTAACCACCATCTACGGACCAGCAGCTTTTACAGCATCAGAGATATTGAAGCTTACATTTTCCCAACAGCTACTATTATTAGTCGGAAATGGACATTAAATACAATCATGCATCTACAATATCATTTGTAGATTAGCTCTGATTAGCTCCTTAAGCGAGCTTAGCAGTCACATGGAGAGCAAACAGTCTTGCAAAGCTGCCTTCAACAATGTTTGTTTTCAAGATTTCTAACTTATCAGAGGCTTCTTTCCTATAGCTCTGAGAGAGCGCTCAGACAGGTTCTCTGGACAGTTTAAAGGGCCTGTGGCAGATTACTCCATGCGAACATTTCTCTCCCTCCAACTTATTCCAGAATTATTTCTCACAGACTTCTATTTGTATTTCCAAACAGGATGCAGAACAATATCTTATGATGAGGTGCTGTCCTGCTCCCATCTGCTTGCTAGCACCATCTGTGCAGCTGTTGACATTACGTACAGAAAAATTAAATCAATAGTAAAACAAAGTTGTTGTTGTTGTTTCCTTAAAAAAACCAAAACACAAATTGGTTAAAACAAAGATCTTTAAAGTCCTATTAAAAGTGAAGGCAGGGACACATGGAGAACGTCCTCAGAAGATGCTCTCTGTGTTTAGAGGGTTTAGATTGTCACCATGGAAGAAGTCCAACTTGGCCTCAGATTCTGAAGGCAGAGGCACGTAGAGAAGGGCCTCAGAAGATGCTCTCGTTTGATGGATTGATCCATGTGGGAACAAAAACAAACAAAACAACAACTCAACACCTTGAATTGTGCCTAGAAACAAACAAGAAGCCCAAAGGCTGCTATCAGTTTAACTGGCAACCATTTCCCCTCCATTCTGGAGTTTCCATTGAATCACTTTTCAAAATTTGGCCTGTGTGCAAAATACATTGCAGCAAACTGGACAAGGTGTCACCAGAGCCAAAGACATAAACTGTGGCAAAATGACGTCTTTCCAGGAGGAGATGGATCCATTGACCAAAGCTGATGAAAGATGCTTCAGAAACAGATACTGTCTGAGTAACTAACAGTAACGTCAGATCTAAAGACATAATCCAAACCAGACAGTTTCTGCTTTTTTGCTTATTTTTTCAAAAGCTGTTATCCACACTGTGAATTAAGGATGATAGAATAATCATTGATTCATCTCGTACCCCAAATTTGTGCATATTCTATTAAAAACCTCCTTAAAATCAAAGTAATCCCATCCTGCAGCCCGAGGCTTGTAAAAAACAGTTATTATTGTGGTTTGTGCGTGTGTGTAAATGGAATGAAATATTTGCCAGTTGTGTTGCTATTGCAAAATATGGGCACTAAATTCCTGCCAGAATCTCTCTCTCTCTCTCTCTCTCTCTCTCTCTCTCTCTCTCTCTCTCTCTGTGTGTGTGTGTGTTTGCACTGGCATGTTGCAACACCTCACATTTTTTTTGCATCAGGCAACCACTTTGGCCCATACTTTGTACTTGCAGTATGAAGTGTATGCTGCTGCTTATCTCTGTAATGAACAGCTTGCTTTGAAAGCAGATGCACACAGTTTGGCATAGATTTACACAATTCAGCACAATATGGTTGACTTGGCAGACAGCACTCAAAGGGAGTCATCACCATTTTAGCACACAATGCTCCAATCTGCAAATCCCTGGACCATGTGGTCCTTCCAGATATGAAGGTAAAACCACTGGCATGGTAAACAGGCCACTTCAACTGAATGGTACATTGAATGCCTAGCAAATGACTTGTGGCTAAAAACTAGCATCTTCTCAGTTCATTTGGTCTCCACAACGCACTGTTTAATGTGATATTGCTCAAAATTATGATACTTATTTCCCGGATTAAAGCTGGAAAGAACCCCTATACCTGAAAAAGGCTTGCTTTAGAATGTGTAAGGGCCAAACTACATGCTATGTTGAAACTCTTAATCTCACACACTCTTTCTGTAAGTGTCTGGGACAATACAGGATGCACAGGATGCACAGAGAGGAATGCTTGCCAGAGTGGTGAATGCTCTAGTTATCTCCCGCTTGGACTACTGCAATGCACTCTATGTAGGGCTACCTTTGAAAGTGCAATTAATCCAGAATAGACTGGTGACTGGGAGTGGCCGCCGAGACCATATAACACTGGTCCTGAAAGATCTTCATTGGCTCCCAGTACGTTTCTGAGAACAATTCAAAGTGTTGGTGCTGAGCTTTAAAGCCATAAATGGCCTTGGTCTGGTATACCTGAAGAAGCATCTCCCATCATTCAGCCCAGACACTGAGGTCCAGCGCTGAGGGCCTTCTGGCGGTTCCCTTACTGCGAGAAGTGAGGTTACAGTGGCGCCTGCCCTGTGGAACACCCTCCCATCGGATGTCAAGGAAATAAACAACTACCTGACATTTAGAAGACATCTGAAAGCAGCCCTGTTTAGGGAAGTTTTTAATGTTTGATGCTTTCACCAGAAGTTTCACCATTTCTGCATATCCCATAAGTTTTTGTATCCATTCTTCCTTTGCTAGAACTTCTGCTTCTTTCCATTTGGGGGCAAAAATTTTCAGAGAAATGTGTGTTAGGGGAAAGCATGCATAAAAATCCATATATGAGTGAAAGCAACATTGTATTGGGGGAAACTGCTTATATGAGAGTGTGCATATGAGGGAAAATTGCAAGCAAGTGGAATATGTGTGTATTAGGAAAAATGCTATTTGAAATGCAGATGAATCTTCATGAAGAAGAAAAAATTCACAAACTGACAATGGTGGAGAACTGAAAATAAAATTGGAAAAAGGAAAGCTTAGAGAATGTGAAATTGACAGATTTGTCCATCCCTGATCGCCGAAGAATTTATGCTTTTGAATTATGGTGCTGGAGAAGACTCTTGAGAGTCCCATGGCCTGCAAGAAGATCAAACCTATCCGTTCTGAAGGAAATCATCCCTGAGTGCTCACTGGAAGGACAGATCGTGAAGCTGAGACTCCAATACTTTGGCCACCTCATGAGAAGAGAAGACTCCCTGGAAAAGACCCTGATGTTGGGAAAGATGGAGGGCACAAGGAGAAGGAGACAACAGAGGACGAGATGGTGGGACAGTGTTCTCGAAGCTACCAACTTGAGTTTGACCAAACTGCGGGAGGCGGTGGAAGACAGGAGTGCCTGGCGTGCTCTGGTCCATGGAGTCACGAAGAGTCGGACACGACTAAACGACTAAACAACAACAACAAATCTGCCTTGAGAGAAGCCCATACTCTCCATTTCTGTAATTCACTGTTCTGGACATGCCGCTTCTTACAGCAGGTAGTTCTGTTGGCAGTAAGCGAATTATCCCTTCACGCACAATGCATAAGCAAAACAAAACATGATTATCCTAATTCCGAAAGGATGTTGGAATTCAACAAGTCCAGAAGAGTGAATCATGCCCAGGTGGTTTCTCCATATTTGGGCATATTTTGGTCTCGCAGAGGGGTCTCCTATTTTTACAAAAGCAATTATTGCTTGCAGTACACCAGCCACACTCTCATGCCGTACAGTTGATGATTTATGCCTTTGAAAGCAGGTAAAATGAACACCTGCCTAAGCATTTTAATTCTATGCAGGTGAGAAGGCAACTTTAAACAACAGATGTACAGTTGAGAGATTAAGAAATGAACAAGCATTAACCTTAAAGAACATGCTTTCTTTAACAAGTCTGAGTGTTATCCCTTCTAGCATAGAGATGAACTCATCAGGTTGCTTGACGTAGCCTTCTGTGAATCCCTTATGTGCAACGCACTGTGGAAATAAGTACATACATAATCTGTGAGGCAGGTGGTAGGCATAAACATCAGGTGTCTCAAATCTTTCCATCCCATTATATGATGGTAGGTTCCTAGAATGGGACCCATGGATGTATGTAGAGACATCCAAGTCTTTTTTTTCTGCGAAAACTCAGTTCCAGCACCTCTCATTGGGCATCATTACCATTATAATAGAACAAGGGGGAAATAGTGCTGGATACATCCCAGCTGCAGAGTACACATAGCGATCAGTTGCTCTCATACCCTGCCATATTATTATTATTATTATTATTATTATTATTATTATTATTATTATTCCTGGAGGTCTCAGGGTGGTTCACAGAAAAGATCAACATAAAAGGCACGATATATATAATCAAAATAAAAACAACAACCCAATAACAGTCCCCCCCAAAGAGCCGCGTTTTTAAAAGGGCATAGGATTTCCATCAGATCAGCCAAAGGCCTGGTTAAAAAGGAACGTTTTTGCCTGGCGTCTAAAGGTGTATAATGAAGGCACCAGGTGAACTTTCCTGAGGAGAGCATTCCACAGACGGGGAGCCACTGCAGAGAAGGCCCTACTCTCATACTGCCACCCTCCGGACCTCTCAAAGATGGAGTTCCTGGGAGATTAGACTGTAAGGTGGCCATCCATTTAATAGAAGGGATACTGTGAAATGACGAGAGTGGGGAATTCTACTCTTGGGTGGTCCAATTCCCCCTTCTTGCTGTGCTCCTGATTTCAGTCACATACTTCTATGTTTTGCGGGGGTTTTTGAGCCCATTCATAAACACAATTCTGTTGTGCTCTCCAGTACTTATTTATTTATATTTCTACAGAGTTCGGATTTTATTATTATTATTATTATTTAACTCAGTAATAGAACAAATACTTTGAATGCAAAAGTCCCAGGTCACCAAATAGGGCTAGGAAAGTTCACTATTCAAAGCCCACACTGCCGGTCATTGTAGATTATATTGTGCTAGACAGATCAATAGTCGTGACTCAGTATAAGACAGCTTTCTATATTCCACCCTTCCCTCTGCTGTGCCCAAATGTTGAAGATGACTAGTGCCCGTCACAAATAAAGAAATAAAAACATCAGATGAAGGGCTTGCTTATGCCAGCATTCTCTTGCTAACATTGCCAACCAGATTTCCCAGTGAAGCACACAATCAGGCTGTGAAAGTAACTGTACTCCCCTTCCATTTGTCTTAGGTTCCTGACTGATGCACAATTCATATGTTGCTGCAGCCTCGGATGCCAGCACAGGTCATATCCTAAAGCTCAAATGCTCCTATTACTCAACATTACATCAAACGACACTTGTCAATGGAGTCAGTTCAAGCAACACCAAATGTGGCACAACTAAGGCTACAGCCGTATCCATTCTCACCTGGGAGTAAGTTCCACTGAACGGTTTATTTCCCAATCAACCTCCAAAGGTTGTGGCTGTAAGAGGCAAATAAGCTTGTGTCACTCAGACTAAAGAGGGGTGTGATTCACCCCTGTTTAAAGATGAAGGTAGATGAGGAGCATAAACACTCTTCAGGTGTTCAGTCTGAATGCGCAAAAGGACAAGCAGGAATAGACAGGTAAGTCTTAGCCTCTTGATGATGATTCATGAGCTAGTTACACTTTTCTACCAATAGGTGGTCAGTATTAGTTTGCGTGGGGCTGCATTACTCTCACATTGGGTTTCCAAGGTGATATGAATTTTGGGCAGTCACGAGACCTTCATCACGAGTGTGTGGTCCTGGTTTAATCCAAGCAATAGAAACTAAACCAATGGTTATATATGCGCTTTACATATCCACTTTGTTTTTTGTCCTTTTCATTCCAGCTTCCCCCCTGCAGCAGTAGTAATTACGATGATTAAATATGATGTATAATTTTGTGTTTCCTAAGTCCCTTGAAGGTGAATTAAACATCCAAAGTTGGCCAGCCTTTTTATTATTATTAGCAAATGGGCAAAGAAAAGAAAAAATATCTAGATCAATTGCCAGCTTCCTTGTTCATATTACTCTTTCCTTGTTGTTAAACTGGTAAATATATTTAGGAGCAATTTCCAAATAACATGTACAAAAGCCTCAGGGTTTGGCTAATTGACAGTATCGCTTGCTCAAAGAGAATAGTACTTAGATATATTGAAAACTGTTCTTTTCTGAGGGGAAGCACAACAGTTCTGGGCTTGATGTTTCCAATGGTAAATTAAGTTGCAACTGAGTGTTCACTCCAAGGGATTAACAATCACATGGAGGAAGCGTGTGGGCCTTCATATCTCCACAAGAACCACTGCCCCTGCTGTTTGTACATTGGGGTGTCTGTAGAAAGGAGCTTTATATTTAGATCCCTGCACACCCACAGTTCCATACCATAGGGAGAGCCAACATGTGTACTGCAATCTCCACTCTATAGTTATCTCTATAAAGTGCATGGGAAGTAGGCAGCTCAGATATGAACAGAAACAGCAGGGTGAGTTGCCCATGTCCTGCTGCCCACCTCCTCACGATTACCCAAATAGTGCCCAATTTTCATTTCTGAAAATGATTCTCTCCAGAAAATACCATTGGCCTCAGAGTGGTATAAAGACATGCTCATGTTGATCCTCCTCTTCCCTAAGGATAATAATAATAAATAAATAAATAAAAATAAAAATAAAAATATTTATATCCCACCCTCTCCAGCCAGAACCAGGCTCAGGGTGGCTAACATCAAAATATATAATACATTAAGACATAAAATTCAGCAATCAACTGAAATACAGCTTAAAATCAGATTAAAATCAAAATAAAATCAGATGGCTACCCGCAAATTATAACTATAACCATAGGGGTTGGGAGCCTTAAGTACTCACCAGGCTCAGCTATTTGTATGAGCTGGTGAGAAGAGTTAGAGGCCACTTATATGCAGGGTCTTGTAAAAGGAGAGGAGTCAGACTGAGCTCTGACCAAAGGCCTGGCGGAACAGCTCTGTCTTGCAGGTCCTGCGGAAAGTTGTCAAGTCCCTCAGGGCCCTGGTCTTTTGCAACAGAGCATTCCTCCAGGCTGGGACCAGGGCCAAAAAAGCCCTGGCTCTGGTCGAGACCAGTCTAATTTTCTTGAGGCCCGGGACCTCCAAGATGTTATTGTTTGCGGACCATAAGGTCCTCCACGGAGCATGCCAGGAGAGGCGGTCCCATAGGTACGAGGGTACCAGGTTGTATAGGGCTTTAAATGTTAGAACCAGCACCTTAAACCTGACCCTGTACTCCACCGGGCGCCAGTGCAGCTGATATAGCAATGGTTAGATGTGGTCCCACAGTGAAGACCCCGTAAGTAAGTAGAAGACCCTATAAGCAAATCTGCCCCAGACCATTCCATTCTGGTTCTCCACATGGGTGTCTTAATGCATGCCTTGCCCTACCTGTGGGTGTTTTTTTTTTAAAAAAAATGATTTTTCCAGGGAAATCCTTAAAAATTCACTTATCAAAACAATCATGCATAGGCACATACATAAAACCTGAGGAGTGAGCTACACAGTGAGCTAAGGGTTTGCTTGCCCTTTTTCCTCACCCCTCTTGTTTAAACAGCATAAAGTTGCTTGGAGAAGCTGCAAATTATGCAACCTCCATCACACGGGGTAAAAACAATTTTAAAAGTGGTGCAGGAAGAAACTGCATGTCTCTTCCTGTGTAATTCTATGAAGAAAAGACTATACAACAAAATGGCTGGTCCCGTGACTTACTGATATGTTGCACGTAGAGTGGCCCATTGTGCATACAAGGCAATAGAAAAACTAGCCCACAAAGAAGTTTTAGTAGATCTGTGGACTAAAACATAGATCTACTAACTGTTCCGAGGATTACTTCAATGAGAGAAATTGCACAGGGGCGCCATAGCAAAATCCATCCTGGATCAAAATCCTCTGACATCCCTACTCAACCCCTAACATTTTCGTGTTAGTTTGGTCCTTTTGGGGTACATTAGAAGAATCTGAGGGCAAGTCTCATCAGCAGGGGTTCCTGCAAAGTGACCGTGTGCTTCATCCTCTAAATTCTGCCTTTCTCACAGGAGAGAGAAAAAGGGGAAAGGATGAACAGGATGGATATGTGCAATTGGACAAAGTACTTTGCCAGCAAAGCTGGGTTTGAAAAATTGTACCTCCAACTGAAACATTATTATTACTCCTACTACTATTATTTATTTATTATCATACCAAAATACGCAGGGTCTAAATTTTATCAACATTGAACAGCCACATAGTTCATTTTAGTTTACAGTATTCAGCACCTCAGAATATTGGATCCCAAGTTGTTGTTTTATTGCCAGGAGCCGGTGAAAATTTTATTGTATAAATTATGGAGACGACAAGTCCCCAAACAAGTATGATTTCATATAAATAATAGAGCAATTCATTGGTAATGAAGGCTGCTCCTGTCTTTTCCATAAAGCATTGTTCTACACATTTGAATTCCTTTCTTCACGCCTGCATCATAGGACGAAGGCTGCCGAAGATAAATATCCCCTTCTCCTTCCCAGCTTTTTTAATGGTGAAAATTTTTCTTTATCTAGCAGCAGCCACCAAAGCAAGAACTCCCCCTCCCCCCGCCCCGCGCCTCTTGAAATTGATGGGCAAAAAGCAACAATAGATTCCAAGAATAAGCAATATCAAGGAAGCATAGTGAAAACAAATTTAATCTTTTTTGGGTGGGTGGGGAGGGGAAACAGAGTCCACATATGGACAATGGAGTTCAGATCCTGGTCCAGGAAACATAGAAAGCCACTCCCACAAAAAAAAATATATTTGTCAATCATGTATAGTATTCTCTCTTTATCTCCAAAGCAGCACTACTTCAAAGAAATGAACACATTATTGGTACTCCTAGTCAGAACTTGGGGAATAAATATAATAAATATTCATGCAAAGCATTCACAACCACCTAAAGTGTCAGTCCTAAAACTAGCATTTGAAACTTTCCTTACTCATTTGATTTAAAGTGAACAGAAAGAGTGGTAATAAGGAACAGGTGGTGTTTTCAGAGGAAGGATTAGTGTCATAAACGGGTCATTTAGCTATCAGATATACTATTGTAGGCAAAATTAGAATTTGGACGGAGAAGAAAACATACATACACAATGGGAGAATGGGCTGCATTTGAACAAGGATTTGAGCAAAATATCTGAAGATTTGGTGAGCCATGTAAGATTTTTCAGGGGACCACGGAATGAAACAATTCCATAATCACAAGGACTTTTAGCTGTACAACAGAGCTACCCTGACCTTTTCCCTCCTCATTCCACCATGTTGCCCCCATATTTTTTTCTGGGGGTTTGGGGGAACCACCAGTGCAGATTATGATGCTGATGACCCAAATATCCAAGGGCAGATTACAGCAATATAAAATAGAGCGTTAAGAACAGTTTAAAACAAATTACAATCACAACTAGAGAAGTTGCTAAATATATATATTTAGCCTGCAAAAGAAGAGAGTGAGAGAAGATACTATAGCCATCTTCAAATATCTGAAGGACTGTTACATGGAGGATGAAAAAGCTTGTTTTCTCCTGCTCTGGAGGGTAGGAAAAGAGCCAGTGGCTTCAAATTACAAGAAATGAGATTTGAAATAAACACCAGGAAGAACTTTTGGACAGTAAGAGCTATTAGATAGTGGAAGAGTCTCCCTTGGGAGGTTATGGGTTCCTTGGAGGTTTTAAAGCCAAGATTGGATGGTCAACTGTCAAGGATGCTTTAGCAGAGATTTCTGTATTGTAGACGATTGGACTGGATGATCTTTGGAATCCCTTCCAAATCTAGAATTCTACGATTCTATGATCTCAAGGCCAGGATAAAGAGATACATCTTATTTATTCCTACACACATATGAGTTTGAATTAATTCCAGCTTTCTTAGAATTTGAGCAAAATCTGAACCAAACAGAGAGATTCATACACAACAACCTCATTGTCTTTCAACTTATGCGAAGATAGAGGGGCTCTGAATTAAATAAGGATTGCCCTCTCTTTCCAAAATATTGATAACTCTTCCATATAAACAACTTTAGTGCTAAAATCTGGACTGAAAGGCTTGAGCTCAGTATATTCATTTTAACAACCAGTATAAAATAGTCTCATTCTTTCTCAATGGGGCGCAAATCATAAGTGTGTTATAGCTAGGCCACTTTTATTCATCACGCCCTGCTGATTAAAAAACTAAAGTGTTGTAGATTGCAAATCCAGAATGCCAACTATCTCAAAACATGTTAAAACAAAAAAAGAGAAAGAAAACCGTAACATCAAATGAAGACTTCCAAAAAATGAATTTTGAGTTCTTGCCTTTGAAGTGGATTAATGCAAACTTGTTTTCTTCTCTTTCTAGTAGCTATGTGTGTTGAATTATTATTTCTTGCAGTCTACCAAGTATTACAGTTGATGATCCATATCAAACAAAAACACACTAACATTTATTCTATATCCAAGTTTTAAAGGAATTAAACAAGTTACCCAAGAGGTACCTGTTAAGTTGTGGGTGAACATATCAGACGACACAGCGATTCTTCAAACAGCTGTTTATTCACAGGCCAGGACAGAACTGAACTGAAGGGCTCAGTCAGCCTGCTTATATAGAGCACCAGTACTACGTTACTGTAACAACTTTCTAAAACTATCCAATCACTGAACGTCACTTTCGATCCTTCATTTGCATAACTATCTACAGTATCCCCCTGCTGGCCCAGGGTGAGAACTTCAGTACATAACAGTACCCAAAAGACATTTTGCTGCGTGAAGCAAAGGACTAGATGATGCCTGCCTCCATTTTATGTACAGGAGCTGACTGGACTGGCAGTGAAGTAGTATCTCCATTGAAAGTTATAACTGTCCAGGAATAGGAGATCTCCCAGAGCCTTAACTGGGCATCCTTCAGATTCGAAGAAGCAAAAGTTAAAAGTCCCATGCTCTGCTTCTCGAACCTTACACAGGAATAAGCCTTCATACTAAATTCAGTGGCTTGGCAGCTTTGTCAAAGCCACTGAATTTAGTATGAAGGCTTAATTCTACACAACCACAGCAGAATGAAGAGGTAGATTTTCTTGATAATAATTAAAAATAGCAGCTTAAAAACAGAAACCATTTACCAGAAGGAAAATATAGGTGGAAAATACTGCTGAGAATAAAAGGGCTTTGGGGAACCATAAAAGAAAACAAAAGCAGTAAAGCAAAACTAAGCCAGCCAACTTAATAAATTACCAGTGATTCAAGACCTCACAGAGGTGCAACACAAGTGGAAGACAGGAAGGTATGGAACAAAGTGTAAGGCATCAAACAGAGAGAATATGGGTGATTTACACTTTTTGGCTTAGCAGCTGGCTTAAAATTTCTAGGCTACAGCTTTCCAGAACTGAGAGTATGATGCTACTTTGCAGCTGAAGAATCCTGGTCAATTAGCAAAGTGGCCATCTTAGGCCTTGATAACACACGGATACTTTTTTCATTTAAAAAACCGGGACGTGCATCTTCTAGGACGTGCTCCCAGGTGAATTACGTGACCCAAGCCGCCATCTCGCTCTCCCCCACCCCCCAAAAAGAGTGCTTGTTTCAGGGCATGGGTGCAGTGGGATAGTGAGGCACCCAAAATGGCTGCCGCAATCTCGCACAAAGAAAAAAGATGCCCCATTTTCCGCAGGGCACTGGGTGAGTATGGTGACACAAGTCTAAGACCTAGGTTGATGCAGTTAGGTAGATGATGTCTGGCCTCAGTTCATTCAGTTCAGTGACTCTCCACAGATCAAAACATTCCTCCTAGTTCATGTCCAAATTTTGCCGTGGCGTTTCCAGGGTTCCTGGGGAAATGTCTGTTGTTTTTACACTGTTTATCCACATGCACACCCAATCGGATATGATAACCTTTCCATTAGTGCAGCAGTGGTGTCCCTGCATAATTTGAGCAGGTCAGTGAGAGCCTAAGACATGTTGATGCCAGAGGTGGAACCCCACATGCTTGGCCCAATGGTTATAACAGATTCGCCATACCATTCAGACACTAATCCAAACCTTCCTATATATTCTCCCCCACCTCAGTGGCACTGTCTATACCAGGATTGCTCAAACTTGGCCCTCCAGATGTTTTGAGACTACAATTCCCATCATCCCTGACCACTGGTCCTGCTAGCTAGGGATCATAGACGTTGTAGGCCAAAAAACATCCGGAGGTCTGAATTTGAGGAAGCCTGGTCTAAAGCAAGTCATTTTACCCAGCTGCATCACGGACCCAGCCCTGAGACAGGTGCTAGACAACAGTTACTTTCGCTGGCAAAATAAGGGCAATTGGATTCTCTAGATATCAGATACATGTTCTGTACTTCTGAGGGGTGAGGTTATTACCCCTCTATTATTGTTCATGCCAGGTAGCTCAGCTATTGCTACTGTGTCCTTTCTTTTAGCAGATCAAGATGATCAGGTGACAGCAAAAACTGCAAGGTTTTTAGCGGGGGCAATTAGAATAAGATCTATTATTTGATTATTGATGTAAACCTCCAAGATGTATTTTGTATGGTTAAGTTTTTACCCTTATCTTCAGGACATTTTATTTTATTTTATTGCTATGGCAAGTGGCTGATGAAAATAAAAATTCTTCTTCTACAAGTTATGTGTTTTCTCCTGTACCCACCTCCTTGCCTATGCATTTCTTTTTGCAGTTGCAAAACACATTGTCAGCATTAAATACATATTGGTGTAACTATGTTTTTCTTCTCTATATTCCTTTCCATTCCTTTGAAAAAAAATGTGTTCTCCTTGGTTCAGGAAACCGTTAGACATCATTCTGTGCAATGCAAAAGTTTTTCCTTACTTTATTTTCAGTTGCAGTGATTCTTTCCCCTTCTGTACCAGAGGATGCAGCTATCAATGATTAATGTGAATATTACAGATTTTTAAACCTCACACTTTATGATTAATACATGTGTTTGTGCACAAATGTTTAGATTATCCTTTCAGCAGACAACCACACACATTCTGAGAGGGAGCTTAGTTATCCTCCACTGTCCATCATAACATATTTCCTCTTAAGAAGAGAGTGTTTATGGGTTGAAGTGCCACTGATTGATTACTTGTGGGAGATTTTAAACACTGAGTTTCCAGGCAGTTTGGTCCAGTAATGCGTTTGCCTTTAGTTTATACATCAATCTCTTCAACTGTCCAGAAATCCAAAAGCAATTTACGCTATATCATAACTTCTCTCTGAAAATATACTTTATTTGCTTTATTGATGAACTATTTTATTTCTTATTACACTAGACAAATTGATACTCTCCATGAAGATTCAAAACATGAAGGACTATCAGACTCAAACTGCATATAAATCATTCACTTGCACATACATTTGAAGCAACCTCTGCATCGGCTTCTAGAGATACATATTAGTGTTGAAGGAATGGATAACTATAGTTAGCACAACTTTTAGAGCAGACAAATTAACCGAAGTCTTGCTGTAGAGATGAACCAATGATGATCCACTGGTTATTTAATTCTTAGTAGAGTGTTTGTCAAAACTGTCCCTTCCCTTTTGCAAATAGCTCAGCCATCACAGAAGCTAGACATGGTGTGTTCAGAAGAGTTCACAATGTGGGTTTCCATCATTATTGGACATTGCATAATTATGCATTATCCATAACTGGTCCTGTTTTGGGGCTGTAGATTTCACAATGTAGTATCAAACATGCTAATGTTTGAGACAGTGATCCTCAAAGGCACATAACTTTTTTGGCACCAGAAACAGAAAATGGCAGGTTTACTGTGGGATTCTTTCATGCATTTTTGAGCCCCCCCCCCCATTTCTTTATATCTGATCACTCCACAATGCTGTTTAACTGGGTAATTATGAAGAATGCATTTTCTCCCCTGTCACAAGTACTGAAAATGTTTGGATTCCATTACCATGCTGAATGAAATTAAGTTTGGTTTTGATTTTTTTAATTAATTGTTTCCTCTAAACCAGCTTAATCTGCAAAATCATGCTCCATATAATACACTTTGTGCTTTGGGTATATTCTCTTGAACCCTGGTCTCCCAGGTCATAGTCCAAAACTAACCAGTACACCACACTGGCTTTCAGGTGAACTTTCATGCTACAAGATGTTGCCCACCTAGGCAACTCCACTGACTTCCCCTGACATGATAGGGTTGTCAAGTCTTTCAAGTTAGGCTAAGAATCTGCCTGAACAAGAAACAGCATTGGTTGTGTCAGCTGAACTTGCCTTCTGTCTGTTTGTAGTGCCCACTTCCTTCACAATTTGTGTTCCTCTCTCAGCTGTGTAAGGCCCATCATCCAACATGGATATTTTCTTTACGCATAATACATATTATTAGATGAAGAAGGTCATAGCTTTTGTGAAGGTGTGATGCCAATTACTATAGCAAGAAGAAAAGGTTAACTATAATAAGCGTACAAGTCTCCAGGGCAAGACGTGGTTGTTGATTTTAGGAAAGAGGTTTATGGAAGGGTGTAATCCCTAGTACAGAAATATTTATTTAAGAAAGAAAATGGACTGAAGACTCGAATCTTCCCATCAGCATGGATAATACCCTTAACCAGCTTTGGGGCTCTGGAGTGGCAGCAGGAAGAGGACAAGTTTTTCAGAATTCCCCTGTGAACTCAACTCCAGAAGATTTTCATCTTTGGAGATACAGAAGATTTCTTCAGTGGGTGGCCTGTCTTTGAAGATAATCTACAAAAGGAACAAAAAAGCCAACCACTTTTAAGCTGGAGTTTCAACCATTCTCCTTTCTTTTCTGTGATACTCCAATCCCTTTAAAACATGGCACAGTGTGTGTTTTCTTTCCTCCTTCCTGTGGCTGAAAAACTGTCCGGATTCTCCTGTACAGGAAGCAAAGGATGCTTCAGATAACAGCGGTGCAAGGCAAGCTTAATTATCATCATAGCCAGAAACAGCCTGAAGGCAATAAGAATGTTTTAAGCACCAGGAGTTTGAGAAAAGGTTAATTCTGTGTTAACTGTTTGAGTACTGGCCAGGGTTGTATGGCGATTAAAAAAAGGTGAAATGCCCCACAAGGCTGGCTGCAAAGAACGCAATGTACTTCTAATTGTGAGAAGCAGATTGAGCAATTGCCTGGTCCGAGGCCAGTGAATGTTGAATGATTTGCTCAGGTGGCACAGCAAGTCTCCTGAGGCAGAATGGCAGCTGTCTGTCTGGGAACATGCCCCTGCTGCCTGAGCCACCGAGCAGACTCATCTGTCACTTTTGGCAATCAATAAAATACCAATATGACAACCTGCAGTAAGCAGGAACAGAAGGAAAAGCTGATGTAAATAGGACACAAGTCCCACTAGCTGAATACCAGTCTGATGTTAATAATGCAATTAATCTCAAACATGTTGGTGATGCAGGTTATCTTTTCAAACAGGGAAACCTGGAAATGTAAAGGTCTGTTTTAATCCATGGTACTGAAAGCAGCATACCTGGGTTCACGTTAGCCTAACTTCAATGGATGTGGCAGCTGTGTTAGACATTATCAAACATTTTCATATACTTCTGCTCCAAGTTATTATATATATGGCACTATCGGTGTAAAATGTGCTAAACAGACTTATAGAAGGAAGATGATTGCTTCTAATTAGCAGTGAGGATGGCAGAAGAGGGAAGGGGGAAAATATCTAAATGCAACAAAATGTATGTAGGAAGATTACTCACTGCACAAGCATCACTTTTAAGAAACCTCTTCAGACTGAGCTTCTCTTTGTCCTAATTTACTCCTTTTGATCATAAGTGACTACTCACATTTGTGGCTTTAAAAACAACAACAACAACCCTCAATATATTTTATGAGCGGCATATTTTTTAGTTTTTGGTCTCTTTCTGCTTAATTTTCTGGGAGAATGGTAACAGGTGACAGAGGGATCTTGGGCTACAGAAGAACAACTTTTGGAGTAATTTGAGTACAGGACAGCTCCACCCACATTGGGTTCAGATCTTTGGGGGGGGGATTTTGATGCTTTAACTACATTGTTTTAACTACATTTTTGTACATCATCCTGGGATTTAATTCCTAACTATCTGACGAATGGCAGTTAACAAATGAGGCGTGTGTGTTTGTGTGTGTGTACACTACTCAGAGAACTTTGGTTATGAAGCAGCAATGCATGGAAATGCTATATACAAACATACATCAAACAAAAAACATACTCACAGTAGACCAATTGAAATAAATTGCCTTAAATCACCATAGTCCACTGACTACCACCTCCACATTCCATGAGATGGGAAAGTTTTCAGTTGGGCTAGGATGTATCCTCTTAAAAGCCCATTGAGCTGTGTGAGGTGAGTAAAGAAGAAAGTTGCTATGAAGAAGTCCCTGTAGATAAGGAACCTAAAGACAAAGAGCCAAGAGGAAGGGTAATCAAAGGCAAGCAGGGAAGTAAGCAGTAGGCTCTGATGATAGTGAGATGTAAGAAAGGGCAAAAAGTGAAGATAACTGAAGATGTTGCCATTTCTAGACCACAAGAGCTCATAAGCCCTGAAGAGTGACATAGAAGGGGAAAGGATGTCAGCTGGTACTTCTACCATCAGGGCAACAATGTGATGTCTATTAATCCTATGAGAACAGCAGTGATAAGTACAGAGTGTTGGATTTCTTGTATTGATTTTCCTCTAACCAGCCTGTTCCTTGGCTGTAGTTCTCCTGGTTGATGAACATGTTTCAGTTAAGCATACTGTGTTCAAAACAATAAAGGTTGTGTTCAAATAACAAGGTAATATGGGAGGAATGGAAGAAAGCTATGTAGGATATCTGTACGTAGCTGTTGATCAAGGGAGACTTTTTGCTGCTGGCGGAGGCAAGAGAAAACAGGCAATATAGAAAAGGTGGGCAAAAGAGCTGCAAACAGAGTTTGCGAGTCAGTTCGCTTCATTGGGCTAGTTTACCCTCCTAGTTGGCTCGTTCCAATAAAAGATCATGGCTATATGATATTTGTTCTTCATTCAGATAACTAACCAGCAAGAGTACAATATGCCAGGCTGCTGCAGGTAGTCAGTCTCCCAACCCAAGCACAGAACTTGCAGCTATTCTACATGGTCTCTTATATTTTTACATGGTTCCAGTAATAAAGGTTTCACAAACTTGTTGTTTGTCTTGGACACTTATCTGTGACCATGAAAAAATGTGTGATGTGTTGTTCTTCAGGAGTGGGAATTCATAAATATTCCTTGCATCACTCCTTGGATTTTTACCTGAACAGATTCAATAAACTAATCTCTTCACTGAAGCTTATAACAGATCAGCAGCAACAGCAATAGACACTCCCCCCCCAAAAAAAAAATCTAAAGGCAAAATTAGCAAGATAAAGTGTCCAACCACATAGCCAAATGGTCTGTTGAAAAGACTGAGCCGCATAGCTAAAACAAATGGTCAGAGGGCTTATAGCAAAGTCCCTGCGGATGTTTTGCTGTACTGATGTGAAAACTGTTATAAGTATTGTGAAATCAGAATGGCCTGGTGAAATCACTCAGTGATGTAACAAATTCTGCTGTCAGATAGGATGGCAAGACTACCTGATGCTCTGATAATCCCCAATGAAGAACTCATTAAAATGATATGTGTAACTTGGATTAAGAACACTTTTTGTTCCTGCAGAAATCATAAGTAGTTTTGCGTTTAGGCTGTGTACACATTACCAGCATAAAACGCAGTTAGGGCATTCTTTTCACCCCCTCAATTTGGATTGAAGCTATTTTCAGGGACAACACATATATACAGAATATATATGTGTTGTGGCTAATGTCATGTGTGCACTGCTTCTCAAACCACCGACGGGAGCACACCGAATACAGAGTAAATGGGAGTGTGTACACAGCCTCATATCAGGTTTTATTGTACTGAAAAACTTTCCTGTTTTCCTACTGTGAAACCAGCACGTATCTCACAGTCTCCTGAATTACTTCATTAACTTCTCTGGAGCATCTCTGAAAGGTTGCTATAAATCTGCTGTTTCCTAGCACATGAAATGCCACCAGAGAAGCAACAGAGAAATACTGGAGATTATTCAACAACACAATTTCTATATTTGTCTATATAATGGCTCTTGCTCACCACACAATGAGCTTCCCCTCCTTTTAGATGGAAATGCAACAAGAATAAGTAAAATAAATATGGCTCCTCATTTACGAACAGCACTTGGTTTAAGAAAGAATGCCAATGTGCAGCGGGGAGAGGAAGAGCACACATGTTGATCACTTGATCCCTCCCCACAGATTCCTCAACAGATGCTGACGCTTGGGCAAAAACATGAAAAATATTGGGTTTTGAATTGATGCTGGGTAATAGAAGTTTGTGATGGTGCATTCAGTCATAGAGAACATCCTCTTAATTGACAGTCAAGCAATAAACATGAATGTGTGAACGTGCTTAATGGATGTAAAGCAAGTGAACCTGAATACAGTGGCTGCACTGTAGAAATCTGTGGACGTATGTGAGAATCAGAAGCAGAGGGCTCCTGTCTCTTTCCATATCAGGTTATCAGGAAGCCCCATGTGTAAAGATAAAGGTACCCCTGTCCGTACGGGCCAGTCGTGTCCGACTCTAGGGTTGTGCGCTCATCTCACTTAAGAGGCCGGGAGCCAGCGCTGTCCGGAGACACTTCCGGGTCACGTGGCCAGCGTGATGAAGCTGCTCTGGCGAGCCAGCACCAGCGCAGCACATGGAAACACCGTTTACCTTCCCACTATAAAGCGGTACCTATTTATCTACTTGCACTTAGGGGTGCTTTTGAACTGCTAGGTGGGCAGGAGCTGGGACCGAAGGACGGGAGCTCACCCCGCCGCGGGGATTCGAACCGCCGACCATACAATCGGCAAGTCCTAGGCACTGAGGTTTTACCCACAGCGCCACCCGCGTCCCCAAGCCCCATGTGTACCCTACACTTAAAAGTCTTCTTTAAAAATGAAGGTCTTCAGTAGGTGATGAAAAGACAAAAGAGAAGGCAACTGTCTGATATGTACGTAAAAGATAAAGGTAAAGGACTCCTGGATAGTTAAGTCCAGTCAAAGGCGACTATAGGGTGTGGTGCTCATCTTGTTTCAGGCCAAGGATCCAGCGTTTGCCCGCAGACAGCTTTCCAGGTCATGCGACCAGCATGACTAAACCACTAAACCAATGGGACACTGTGATGAGTGCCAGAGTGCATGGAAACAACGTTTACCTTCCCGCCACAGCGGTACCTATTTATCTACTTCCAATGGCGTGCTTTCAAACTGGGAGAGAGCAACAGGAGCTCACCCCATTGTGTGGATTCGAACCACCGACCTTCCAATCAGCAAGCCCAAGAGGCTCAGTGGTTTAGACCACAGCACCACCTGCTCCCTTGCCTGATATGTAACAGGAAGGAAGGTAGGCACTGTCACAAAAACACCTGGGTTCTGGCATTGTACAGAAGGGACCTCCTGATGAAATGGTATGGGGGGGGGGCCTCTACTGTAGAGTGCTGTGATCAGTTAGGTATACAAAGGGTAAGATGATATTTTAAGTATCCTAGTACCAAGATGGGCTCCTCCAACACTGACAACATGTATGAACTTCAGTATGCTGACCTTACAGCACAAATTCTATTGGTTTAAAAACAAAAACCTCACCAATACATGTACAGATGTTAAGTCTTGTATGCAGTCATCCACATGGCAAAAAAAAAAAAAAAACAAATATGGAAAATCTTTTACATTAGAAATTCAACTCACATCCATAGTGTATACTTCAATCTAAAGGGTTATGATACAGTCATTTATCCATGGGGGCTGCCGCGACTGAGATGGAAGGAAGATTACTGTATTATTGTAAACTAATGATAAAAACTGAGACCATACAGAAGCAAATTCATCCTTATTTGTTATCTCCCTCTGATGGTGAGCTAAGTGTTCTGTAAATGATATATTCCACACACATTGGGTCCAGGTTTCTGTGGTGAGATGGGATGCTTTTTCCAACTGAAAGCAACTACTTATTTTGCTTGTCTCATAAGAAAGAAGACTCATATATTGCTTGACATTTGGTTTAATATCATTTTCCATTGACAGCAGGACTAACATGGGATCAGGTACAATATGCTGCCGCATAATGGGGGATGAACCATGAAAAAAATTGGGACCAGAAATCTTTAAGCAAAGGACATTCCCATCACATGTGGAGGAACTTTAAGCTTGCATCCTCTCTGGCATAAGGGTAGGAGAGTATGGTTAACTCTTAAAATGCACAGGGGCATCATAAAATGATCTTTAAAGAAGCTTCCTGCAATTTAGCCAAAATGGTGCGCAGTTGGGTTAGAGTGTATAAAGCTCCAGTTGCTTCCATAAATTTATTACCCTGTCAGCTTCCCACACCTCTCTAAAATTCTGCCCATTGCTCATTTGTAGGTCCAATAGTATTTTATAAAGCAGAGAAGCTTCACCCTTAAGCTCCACATTAGAGCTAATTCCTAAAGCTTCAAACATTGTTAGGGATCGAAGCCCTTGGTTTTTTTTTACAAATGAATGAATGAGCAAACAAACATATTTGACATGTCTGGGTTAATTTAAATATTTCCAACCATATTCTGGTCTACTGAATTAAGTCCCATAGACGTGGATGGGAATTGCTCCAAGTAATTGTGAGCAAGACTGCAGCCTTAAATACACAATTGTTTGGTGTGCTTGATCAGTTACATATATTGTTGTTGTTGTTTTTGTCTGTGATAACACTATTTTCTTACAAAATGTGGTCTCTACCTACCCATTTCTATTCTTTCTGTATTCCCAGATTTCTAAACTGCATATAGGCATTATCAGTGCTGATATCGTTAAGCATAAAATTCAATACGATGCGGTGAATATTCTGTTCTTTAGTACATTTTGTCGGATCCACACTGAAGTATCAAAGGGTCTGAATACATTTTACATTTTCTTTGAGGTGCAGCTAGCAACCATGTGTGGCTTAGAGTGATAAGCTAACTCTTTAGGGGTTGAGCAATGCACTACAGTGAAAGCCATTGAAAGGTTTAAGCATTTCAAGTCAAGAGTGTTGAAATGCAAGCCCTTGAATGCAAAGCATGTTAAATAATTTCCAAGGATGTTGACCTTTGTTTCACTAAAGCTATGTTGTTAAGAAAGCATTAAAGAACATCAGATTAAATACTTTGCTGTGGATGTGTAGCTGTGTAGCGTGTGATGCTTTTTCACATTGTGAAATGTCAATATCCTGTTGCATTCAAAGTGTGTGTGTGTGTGTGTGTGTGTGTGTGTGTGTGTGTGTATCAGTTTTAGGAACATGCCACATTTTTCTATCCTTTTCAGAAAAATAAAATGCCCAGAAAGACAAATTGATGTGAGAGAAGCAACAAATTAAAGAGGTAGTTTCATACAGACAAAAAAGATTGACTCAGCATGCAGGCACTCTGATGCTGATTTTGTATCAATAACTTCAGGAATGTGCCAGCACGTCGGCCTTATACAATGGCTTTCCCCTTTAGGGTGCAATTACGATCACTGTTACATATGACTTGTTCCATGGAACCATTTCCATGGAAGCTGGAGTGCAGCATCATTTCACAAGTAGCAGGGTACAAAGAGACATCACCTTGCCCACAAAGGTCCGTATAGTTAAAGCTATGGTTTTTCCAGTAGTGATGTATGGAAGTGAGAGCTGGACCATAACGAAGGCTGATTGCCGAAGAATTGATGCGTTTGAATTATGGTGCTGGAGGAGACTCTTGAGAGTCCCATGGACTGCAAGAAGATCAAACCTATCCATTCTTAAGGAAATCATCCCTGAGTGCTCACCGGAAGGACAGATCGTGAAGCTGAGACTCCAATACTTTGGCCACCTCATGAGAAGAGAAGACTCCCTGGAAAAGACCCTGATGTTGGGAAAGATGGAGGGCAGAAGGAGAAGGGGACAACAGGACGAGATGGTTGGACAGTGTTCTCGAAGCTACCAGCATGAGTTTGACCAAACTGCGGGAGGCAGTGGAAGACAGGAGTGCCTGGCATGCTCTGGTCCAGGGGGTCACAAAGAGTCAGACACAACTAAACAACAACAACAATACTAATTAATTTCTGCACTGAAAGCAGGGATGTCCTAGGGGAAATAGGGACATTCTGAGATCAAATCAGAAACCAGGACGCCTTCTGCAAATCCTGTAAAAATCCTGTAAAATAGGGACACTTGGAGCGTAGTGAGATAACCCAGATTTTGATGTCTTTGAAATCAAAGGGTTTTTCCCCCACACATGGCTCAGGTGTGTAGGTCATCCATGTGCAGGAACAACATGAGACATTGTGCAGGCTCTACCACCATGTGTGCAACTGATAATGAGAGGTAAGATGTACATGAAGTTTAATTTCTTTTCCTGCAACTCTCCTTAGACACTGGTCTTCCCATTTTATATATGAGGAGCATGGTGGAGACTGATGCACAAACCCAAGCCTTGCCCCTATTCTTTGCCAAACAGATAAGCTAGGCACCCAGGCCATGAACGAACTAGCCCCTACTCTGTGTCTCAGCAATTTGGATATGTTATTTCAAGCAATCATTTCCTGGCTCGCAGTCTTTGGTATTTATAAATACAGCCTAATCAAGTTCAGCAGCTATAATGCAGTCTAATAAAATTCCTGTTGTTCTTTTCCTTGCACCCTGCCTGATGTTGTTTTCATTCCGAGCTGCACATTTGCTGTAAAATGTTTTCATATGAATGTTTAATTACAATGCTACCAACAATAAGAAACTTAAGAATCACGAGCCTTCGTGGCTGGTTTTAAAAGTGCAGTCATAAGAGCAGAAACACAGAAGTGTCTTTCTGCATTAGATCTGAAGGTCCATTGAGTCTGGCATTCAGTTTCCAGGAGCCTCCAGTAGTTCAGAAACAGAGGACATGGGGGGGGGCTAGGTCTACACTATTATGCTAGGGACGTCGGTGGCGCTGTGGTCTAAACCACTGAGCCTCTTGGGCTTGCCGATCAGAAGGCTGGCGGTTCAAATCCCCATGACAGAGTGAGCTCCTTTTGCTCTGTCCCTGCTCCTGCCAACCTAGAAGTTCGAAAGCACACCAGTGCAAGTAGATAAATAGGTACCGCTGTGGTGGGAAGGTAAACAGCATTTCTGTGAGCTCTGGTTTCCGTCACGGTGTTCTGTTGCAACAGAAGCGGTTTAGTCATGCTGGCCACATGACCCAGAAAACTGTCTGTGGACAAACGCCGGCTTCCTCGGCCTGAAAGCTAGATGAATGCCACACCCCATAGTTGCCTTTGACTGGACTTAACCATCCAGGGGTTCTTTACCTTTACCTATTATGCTAGCATCCAAAACTATTCTTCATTAACTCAGAAGTACCTTATATATACAAAATAAAAAATTAACCAAAAACATACATACACCCCCACCCTTCAGTTGTAACCAGTACATTTAAGTTTTCATATGAAGGACCGTATATAAAATTAATAAGTATTACTAATAATAAAAAACCTAGTAAAATATGTAGATGGTGGGAATCATTCAATAAAGCTCTAAGTGGAACAGGGGGGAAAGAGAGAGAGAGAGAGAGAGAGAGAGAGAGCACTCCACTACCAGGGAAGGTCTGTCTTTGGAGAGTTTTTTGGTTGACTGTTCAGTGCCAGGCTGACTATTTAAATTTTAAAATTCAACCTAGCTTTTAGCACTGCTTTTGTGGTGCAGATTTCTATATATCACACATTCTATTTGTTTGTCTGTCTATAGAGGGAGTTTTTATTTTACAATCAATACAATTTATCTTGCTTTTTTATGTTGCAAGCCTCCCATAGAATTTTATTTATTTATTGTTATATGGGAAGGAATACAAATGCACTCAGTAACTTAGAAATGCCAACAACGATGTTATTACTGAAGAATTTGTGGAAATCAGGTATAACATGACATCAAACGTCTATGTGTTCTCTTCATTATACAGATTTGTCTTTTGTGCCAAATGAACGTAGACATGAATGAAATAAAGTGGCAAGTGAATTGCTAGCCTTCCTTTCCTTGCATGCTCTGTGATTTAGTAGTCTCTGCATGGGATGTGTTTGTGTGAAATCAATATGGTTACTTTGCTTTCTTTGTACGTTGATATTCTTAAGCTGAACCCCATATTTGACCTAGGATCTCTATAACCATTTAAAAAAAACAACAACAACAAACATTCACTCTTGTTCACTTCCATGCCATACATTTAAAGCACTGTTGTACAACTGGAGAACCCTGAGAAATGCAGTTTGTTAAAGGTGCTGGAAAATATAGCTCTGTGAGATCATCACGGTTAGTGGATCATTGTCCCTAAGACTTTCAATGACTGATACCAAAGGTGTCTTAAACGTCTGGAATGGATGGGACCTATGTCACATTTAGGCAAGAAACACACTTCGTGGTGATATTCCCATGTTGATAAGAATTGCATGAACGATTGTAATTCAGCAAAACAACAACAACAACGTGCCCAATTAGTCTGTCTGGTTTTTACATAGATAAGAAAGAAATTGCTATGAAAACAACATGTTATTTTATTTTTTGATACACACACAATATGCAGTGTTTAACACCATACAATTTCTCTCTGCATGGAAACAGAAATGAAATTATTCATGTCTTTAGTGATTTAAGAAATTTCAAAGTAGGACTTGTGCATCTGCTACATTTCCACTTCAAGGCTTTCGTGACAGATTGTGCATTAACAAACTAACCTAATAATAACCCTCGACCAATATGCCTTTGAAATTAATCAGAGCTGTGCTGAATTCCAATGCCTACAACAGGCCTAGCAAGAGAATGTCTTTCATAGCAAGTTTTTAAAATGAACAATCAGTATGGGGATAAACTCCCCCCCCCCAAAAAAAAATCATTCCGGCTGCAACACTTTGGAATAATAGCCTTTGCTTAAAATATTCCTGTGCAACCTCGTATAATCAGTGTGTGAGACAATACATAATGTATTGTCATCACATTTGGTCTGCGCAGTTGTACACACATGTATTTTGTTGATCGCTAATGAAGATTTCCCAATGTGTAATCCGAAAGGTTCAGAAACAGCTTTGTTTAATAAATGCTTACTGTCCCACATTACATTCCCAGCACGCTCTAATTAAATTCCTTTTCCATTTTAGTCTCGGTATAGTCTCAGAGGGTTAGTGCAGCACTGGAATATTTGACAAAATTCAGCCAAGCAACTACCTGGATTTGATACATTAACCTTGACACCTCATACGACGTTATTCAGGCCTTGCATTCAAATGACAAAAAAGAATAAACAACATAAAATAAAATTACTGTATTCCACTCTGGGCCGAGAGGCTGCAAATCAATAATTATCGCCATCTCAATATAAGGAGAGCTCTAGGTTGCAATCCATCAAGTGTTACTCTTATATAAGCCCTTACTGAAATGAATGGGGCAGCATACAAATATTATGCAGCATTTTTGTGTGTTTGCTGCAATGTGCTGGGGACTAATTGGGCTGCAGCTAACAAAGTTTTACTCGGAGTGGAACTGCCGAAATTAATGTACCAAAATCAGTTATGTTTATTCATTTCAGTGGGTTTGCTCTGACTATGACTAACTATACAACCATTTGGGAGGAAGACAACAAACAACCCTGTTCCCATGTAATCGCTACGGAACTTAATTCTGAATAGGCACTTTTAGGATTTCACTGTAAAGATGCAATCCTGTAGACGCTTACCTAGGAGTACACAGTGGGCCTTACTTCTAAGTAAGCATGAATTTACTTATGCTCTTAGGTTGCAATCTTGTAGCCATAGACCTGGTGCCAGTAAGCCCCATTGAACTCAAAAAGCTGTCAGCATGTAACAGTAGCCACACACTGGTAACAGCTAAACCAGGTGATGGGTCTCAAATCCTTTGTGAGTTAGGGACTTCCCTTGCATATGAAGACACAGTCAGGTTCCAAAGTCTTGCAAGGCCTCAGACAGCATTTCTGAGGTCTCATGAGGCCTCAGGCGTGACTTCTGGTGCTTTGTGAGGCACCAGAGGTTGTGTTGGGAGCCCTGTGGTGTGGGTACTGAGCACCCCGTAACAATTTTTCTGTGGGTGCTTGGGCCCCCAGGGCCCCCTATAGTTGGTGCCGCTGTCCACTGCTTTGCGGCTTGAGCAAAGCTTAAGGAGTAAACCCTGAGCAATAATGCACATCCAATGCCTTCCAGGCTGACTTTGGTGTTAGAATTCCTGCTCCATGATTGCAATCATGGGATTTTTGTCTATCACATGATGGTGTATGTTTTGACTCCACAAAGTGATGGAGACAGGATGCATGTGTTACTGTGTTCCGTGAAGTGGGACTATTGTCCTTTGTTCTTTTTCTCTTTGCTGTCTGATGCTAGAGAGAGAGGGAGCCATGTTGCAGTACTCCGTGTGTGTTTATATGTAAATAAACGTAGATTAGCCAAAATGCTGAGTTGCTGAGATCTGTTATGCAAGCTGCAAAGACTCGGCAGATCCCTAAGTGTGCCGGTGTCGGCTGACATCGGTCGCTGTGATGTTCGGGCAGAAGAAAGCTCTTGAAGCTCCCGAACTATCGACCAGGAGGGAGGGAACATGCCAGTCGGGCATGTGTCTCTGCCAGGGTCCTACTCGAGTGTAGGATGAGCTCCTTACATTTGGGAGAATAAATGGCTAAGGAGTAATCCCTACATGGAGTGGTGGCCCTAAGGCAGTTGGGTGACACATTGTATGCCTCTTTCTGGCACCTCCTGCAGCCAAGCTGGAGCCAAATGTATTACTTTGCTTTCCTTTTGACCACATCAGCGAGGCTGAGAGGTCTTCAGGGGGAACCATACACATTGTCCAAGAGATATATACAGAGCTTTTTCTTTCTTTCTGTCAGAGCTCACAGGAGCTCAGCTGTGGCACTTCTGAGGTGGGTACCACTGCCATTCTTAGAGAACAAGGGAGAAGTTCATGGTGAACTCAAGCACCTCTTTTTCTAGAAATAATAATGATGATGATGATGATGATGATAATAATAATAATAATAATAATAATAATAATAATAATAATGTGATAAAACATCAAACAATTAAAAACTTCCCTAAACAGGGCTGCCTTCAGATGTCTTCTAGAAGTCAGATAGTTGTTTATTTCCTTGACATCTGATGGGGAGGGCGTTCCACAGGGGGGGAGCCACTACCAAGAAGGCCCTCTGCCTGGTTCCTTGTAGCTTCACTTCTCACAGTGAGGAAACTGCCAGAAGGTCCTCAGAGCTGGACCTCAGTGTCCAGGCTGAACGATGGGGGTCGAGACGCTCCTTCAGGTATACTGGTCCGAGGCCGTTTAGGGCTTTAAAAGTCAGAAAAATAGCACTGGAGACATACACAGGCACACACTGTAAATACTGTTGCTTTAAAGTCAGCATTGACGCTCAATACATTCTTGCTCCTCAGTAATATCTTCCTTTCCCCAGCATCCCTCTGGGCAAGGGATATTGGAAATAATGCAGAAAGTGGTGCCTACAGGCTAGAGCTCCATTGCTTGTTTTCTCAGAGCTCATCCTGACAATTTTGTCTGATCATGCCATGTCCCAGTGCTGGGGACAGCCGTTGATTATTTCAAAACATTCCCAACTCATTAACAATACTGAGATCTATGTAGCTGTGCTCAGGCTGACCATTTAGTTACCCTTTCTATAAGGGTCAAGAATGTATATAGTTTGCTTATTTCTAATGTGGCATACCCTGTGTGTGTTTTTCCTTAAAAAATGTTTAGGGGTACTCTCATTTTCCTACTTATATTGAAATATAGTGGTACCTCAGGGTACCACTGACTTGGCAGTGGTTTGGACTCGATGGCCCTTGTGGTCTCTTCCAACTCTATGATTCTATGATTCTATTCTAAGAACTTAATTCATTCTGGAGGTCCATTCTTAACCTGAAACTGTTCTTAACCTGAAGCACCACTTTAGCTAATGGGGCCTCCTGCTGCCGCTGCACCGCTGCTGCGCGATTTCTGTTCTCATCCTGAAGCAAAGTTCTGAACCCGAGGTACTATTTCTGGCTTAGCGGAGTCTGTAACCTGAAGCGGATGTAACCTGAAGTGGATGTAACCCGAGGTACCATTGTACTGCCCCTCAATGAGGCCAAACTTAGATTCACAAAATGTTTAGGGGTATGTGTACTCCTGCGTACCCCCAAAACAAAAAGCACTGGGCATACCTTATACTAGAGATCTTTCCAGTTCTCACTCCAAGGAGGCTGGGTGAGGAAATTCAGAAGCAAATGGGTGCTGCAGATAGAGTTGGAACTGAGCCACATCCAATTGTTTAAGTTTCATCTCTAGTTTCATTTTTTCTGCAGGAAGTTGGATGTGAATGTTGTAATAGAGGTCATTAAAGACAGGATAATTGCTTCCCAATGTGTGATGAATATGAATCTGCTTCCTAAAAGGAAGGCAGATATTTCAAATGGCTTTTATTATTGAAAGTGCAGAGCTAAACTTGACATTTGGGTGGGGAGCAGGTCTACACTATTATGCTAGCATCCAAAACTATGAATTCTTCATTAACTCAGAGGTACGTAATATATAGAAAATTTAAACTTAACCAAGACCAAACTCTCTCTCTCTCTTTCTCAACCCACAATATCACCCTTCAACTGAAGTGCATTATTTGTAACCAGTACATTTAAATTTTCTTTTGGATTGATATTTTAATGGCCAACCACTGTAACAGAATGTGAATCTTTGAGTTTTCCTGGCCCAGAGATAGACAAAATCATCTTCAGCCAGTTCATGGCCCTTCCAGACAAGTAGAGGAACATGTTTATTTCAACACAAGTCCACATCATTTTCTTTTCTTCTTCTTTAAAAGTCCATTGCTGTATGGTACTGATAACACCAAAGTCACATGTTTTATTCCCCTAGAGGAAAGCTGCATATTCCTGCATTGCATGCGGGTGGACCTGATACTATGCATGGTCCCTTCTGACTCAATAATTACATGGTTTTAACTTATGTGAATTTCAGCCGCATCCAGTGCAGGGTTGCTATATTTCAAAAAGTGAAAATTATTTTTGAGCTTTCTTCTTCCTCTCTTTGGAAAATCTCCCAAAAAGTTTTTAAGTTGTTGCTGTTGTTGTTGTTGTTGTTGTTGTTGTTGTTGTTGTTGTTGTTTCTTTCTTCTTTCTTTCTTTCTTTCTTTCTTTCTTTCTTTCTTTCTTTCTTCCCTTCCTCCCTTCCTCCCTTCCTTCCTTCTTTCAAATCAACACTTCTGATATGGGCTGCCATTTGCCTTGGTTCTCCCGGGCATTTTAACCGATTTTCAAAAATTTCTCCCGGACACCATTTTTGATGGATGAATCCCGGCTATGTTTGGGAAATTCCAGATGTATGGCACCCCTAATCCAGTGTGGTACGGCAGAAATCACCCAGCAACACTGCTACTCACCTGATGGGGCTGGGGTGTGGCATCATTGAGGCTGCACGCATGTGCTGTTGAGAATACCAGATTGATTCCGCTAGTGCAGGCATGGCCAAACTTGTCCCTCCAGATGTTTTGGGACTACAACTCCCATCATCCCTAGCTAACAGGACCAGTGGTCAGGGATGATGGGAATTGTAGTCCCAAAACATCTGGAGGGCCAAGTCTGGCCATGCCTGCACTAGTGCATCTATGCAACTCTGACCTCGCTGTTGCCTTACCCAGCCTTAGATCTGTCCAGATAAGTTGCCGTAATGTCAGTGTCTGAAGGGCAGATCTGCCAAACTTCACTTGGCTACTAGTGGTGAATTGTTTTGTAAATACTTTTGAGCTGCTTGGAGGGCTTCCTGGATCATTCTTTTAAATCATTTCTATCTGCTTGCAGCAGCTAGAACGCACTTGAAAACTTTATCGAGTAAAATGTCCATGGAAGGGACAGTACAATGGCACCTTGGTTCTCAAAAGCCTTGGCACTCAAACAACTTGGACCCCAAACACTGCAAACCTGGAAGTAAGTGTTCCAGTTTGCAAACTTTTTTTGGAAGCTGAACATGCTCCATTTTGATTGTTATGCTTCCAACTGAATGCCAACTTCCGTTTTGAGTGTTATGCTGAGGTCTGTCTGTTTTTGCTATTTATTTTGTGTTTTTGTGGCTCTTTTTTGTGACTGTTCAGCTACTTATTAATTGTGTGACTGCAGTACATTGTTTATTGCTTTCATGTCATGGATCAATGGTCTCGTTAGATAGTAAAATTCATGTTAAATTGCTGTTTTAGTGGTTGTTTTTAAAAGTCTGGAACGGATTAATCCATTTTGCATTACTTTCTATGGGAAAGCGCGCCTTGGTTTTGGAATGCTTTGGTTTTGGAACGGACTTCCGGAACAGATTAAGTTTGAGAACCAAGGTACCACTGTATGTTCTGATGGATCACCCACTACTGGTCTCATCCGCTCAATCCACAGGAGCCTCTCTTCGAATGCTGGGGAAGTCCATAACTCTCTGACAGTTTGGAACCCATTGGCCACCCTCATCTGGTTTAGCCAGGCAGTCAAAGCCATTCCCAGGGTGTGGCCACTGTCATATGCTGGCAGCTTCTAGGACCCACAGGTGAGAGCTGTGTGCAGGATGCCAGATAATTCCGGGGGGGGGGGTTTGCTGCAAGTTGTGGCAAAAGCCCCAATCCTTCCCCATCGCTAGTTTGGCTCTTCCACCCTCCCTTTATTTTTTCACACAAGTTTTCAGAGGCAACAACCAATTCATCGAATGCTTGAAATTGATGGAGTGGATGTACTCATTGACTGAAGATCTCTAGGGCAGTGGAGAAGCCAAGATACAGTGGTGCCCCGCAAGACGAATGCCTCACAAGACGGAAAACCCGCTAGATGAAAGGGTTTTCCGTTTTCGAGCTGCTTCGCAAGACGATTTTCCCTATGGGCTTGCTTTGCAAGACGAAAACGTCTTGGAAGTGTTCCGATTTTTTTTCACTTTCCCCCCCTTTTTCTAAGCCGCTAAGCCGCTAAGCCGCTAATAGCCTTTTAGCCGCTAATCCGCTAAGCCTTTAATAGCCGCTAACAGCCTTTTAGCCGCTAATCCGCTAAGCCTTTAATAGCCGCTAAACCGCTAATAGGGCTAATCTGCTAAGCCGCTAATAGGGTTGCTTCGCAAGACGAAAAAACCGCTAGACGAAGAGGCTCGTGGAACAGATTAATTTCATCTTGCGAGGCACCACTGTAGTCAGATGATGCCTAAAAACAATAAGGAGGAAAAAAAACAGACCATAACAGCTTGTGTATACATGAAACACAACCATTGTCATTTTTTAGTTGCACATTTTATTATTAGCCTTCATGCTGAAAAAGCACCCAAAATAATGTAGATCCATTAATTTAATCTAATTTAATTTATAACTGTGGCTTCTCCAAAGCCCTCAAGATGCCTCAAAATATAAAAACAATAGATAAAGATGTCTCATATACGGGAACAATAATATAGTGTACTATATTACATTTTATCATAATATAATAAAAAGGCAAAATGCAATAGCACAAACTGAACGAAAACAATGATCAGAATATAATAAAAAGATAGAATAGAACAGCATTAACTTCAGTCAATTTAAAAGCCTAAGCAGAGGTAGGGGTCCTTATTCTGTGCCTTGGTGGGTGAGCCCAGAGGCTCATGCTATGGTCTTAGGATTTATTCCTTCAGAGGACCACACTAGTCCTAGTCATGATTATAGGAAGAGCCATGGCTTAGCAATACAGCATCTGTCACAAGTTCAATCCCAGGCATCTCTCAGTATGGCTGGGGGAGACTTCTTCCTTTAACTCTGGAGAGCTGCGGCCAGTCAGTGTTGCCTGAGCTAGATGTACCAATGGTCTGTCTTGGGCAATAAGGCAGCTTGCTAGGTTCCTATGTATAGGAGTGAAAGGGGGACATGCAATAACCTGAGAGTGTGGCTGCACAACTGATCCCACCTTCGGTGTTATATGATTGGCTTATATCTGACGCACTGTCCATGTATTGGATGTAGATTTTGAAGACCTTATCTCTGAACGTGTCATCCTGGCTTATTTCTCGGGGTCTGTAATGTAAGGCTACATAGAATCATAGAATTGTAGAGATGGAAGGGATCACAAGGGACATCTAGTGCAACCGACTGCAATGCAGGAATCTCAGCTAAAGCATCCACAGATGGCCATTCAACCTCTGCTTGGAAACCTCCAAGGAAGGAGAGTTCACAACCTCTCAAAGGAGTCTGTTTCACTGTCAAACAGCTCTTACTGTTAGAAAGTACTTTCTGATGTTTAGTCAGAATCTCCCTTCTTGTAACTTGAAGCCATTGGTTTGAGGCCTACCCTCCAGAGCTGGAGAAAAACAAGCTTGTTCCTCTTCCATGTGACAGCCCTTTAGATTAGATTATATCTCCTCTCAGTCTCCTCTTTTCCAGACTAAACATACCTAGCCAGCTTCTTCAACTGTTCATCATAAGGCTTGGTTTCCAGATCCTTGATTGTCTTGGTTGCCCTCCTCTGCACACATTCCAGCTTGTCAACATCCTTCTTAAATTGTGGTGCCCAGAATTGGACACAGTGTTCTTTCTTTCTTTCTTTCTTTCTTTCTTTCTTTCTTTCTTTCTTTCTTTCTTTCTTTCTTTCTTTCTTTCTTTTTTGGCAAAGCAAAACAAACAAACAAACATTGGGTCCTCAACTGGATGACTAAACTGCTACACACACTCCATTCTTCCTAGATGCTTCTTGTTCTGGTCATGCTACACCTGTGTAGAAATGAGTGCATGTAGAATTTTCTTTTCTTTTCTTCTCTTTTTTGTAGAAATGAGTGTAGAAATGAGTGCATGTAGAATTTTCAGCCCTTTGTGGCCTCATCTACTGTTATAGGACCATCAAGCTCAAAGCCACCAGGAACATTTTATTTTTTTAATGCAGTCCTTCATGTCCCACATCCTCTGGTGCTAGAAGCAGCTGACAGCAAACAAAATACATTAATGATAACACAAAATAACAGCACAATTGTAACCATGCCTACTCAGAGGTAAGAACTGTGATCCCTGCTCCTCAGTCAGTATATCCAAACTTCCTCATAACAGGAGGAGGAAAATTGTATGTGGAATGCTGCTTTCAGGTACCGTGATGAGAATGGCTTTCTTGATTACTGTCAATGGGCCCACTGCTGAGCAATAATCAGGAACTTAATGAAAGCATATTAATGTTTCTTGGTGACTAGAAATCTTTGGAAGGTGGCAATCAGTGGGAGGTTCAGAAAAATGATTTGTTATCAAGTCAAATTTGGTAAGGCAGAAAGCTGAGAGGACTATAAATTTTGCAGGAATGGGATGGGATCAGTCTGGAAAGCTCCAGGGTAGCCTTCTCCAACTTTGGGCTCCATAGAGGTGTAGGACTACAACTCCTATCAACCCCAACCATTGACAACGCTAGGCAGGGATGATGGGGATTGGAGTCTAATACCACATGGGGACCAAAATATGCACAAGAACACAGGAAGTCGCCTTCTATGGAGAGCCCAACAGACTCCTTCTTTCTTTGTGAGCATATTCTCAAACCTCCACGTGTCCCTATTTTCCAGGGACAGTCCTGGATTTACAGAAGTCGTCACAGTTTCTGATTTGATCCCAGAATGTCCAGCTTTTCCTTGTTGTTGTTGTTTAGTCGTTTAGTTGTGTCTGACTCTTCGTGACCCCATGGACCAGAGCACGCCAGGCACTTCTGTCCTCCACTGCCTCCCGCAGTTTGATCAAACTCATGCTGGTAGCTTCAAGAACACCATCCAACCAAGCTTTTCCTTAGAATGACCCTATTTTCATCAGAGAAATGTTGGAAGGTATGGTGTTATGCAACCCTCAAGCCAAAGAGATAAGTAACTATACAACCTTTAGAAGACATCTGAAGGCAGCCCTGTATAGAGATTTTTTTTAAAAAAAAATGTTTAATGCTTATGTTATATATATTGGAAGCCATCCAGAGTGGCTGAGGAAACCCAGTTAGATGGGCAGGGTATTATGATTATGATGATTATTGATGCTCCTATTTTCATCAGAGAAATGTTGGAGGGTATGTATTCTGTAATATATTATTGACAATAATAGTGCATTAGAATTATACTGAACCATCTGTAGACCCCCATTTCATGGCTGGCAATTTGAGAACCACAGAGTGTGTCAGCCAATGAAGTTTTTGTTGTTGTTGTTGTTGTTGTTGTTTTTAAAAAGCTGCAAAAGCTCATTTCATGTCACATTATCTTGTTAGACCCAGAAACACATATGATTTTTCCTGAATTTGGATGTGTGCTGGAAGAGAAGTTTTAAACTACCTTACTGTTGCTACTGGCCTAACTTTGAGAGCTCTCCACAGAGACAAGCTGCAGCTTTCAAAGCTCTGACTCATGGGAGTCAGCAATCACAGTGCATACATTTAATTGGTTGTAGGAATCGGTTCCCACAGCACTTGAGTCAATTGGTTGTAGCCTGGAGTCACAAACACCCCTTTTGAACCAAATAACTGTGTCCGATTGGCCAAGGTTGGGCCCTGTGAGTACAGGGTGCTGGATACGATTTGCCATTGGCCTGATCCAATGTGTTCTTGTGTTCTTACATTCTTAGGTGTTGCCAGTCACAAGGAAAAGAGAACATACAGAGGATTGGTGGATGCTCTCATGCCTCTAGAAGACTGTTTTTCAAAGGAAATTGCTGCCTCTTTTTCTGGAGAGTTAAGGGCAAGCAAACCTAGACAGCATCTTAAAAAGTAGAGACATCACCTTGCCAACAAAGGTCCGTATGGTAAAAGCTATGGTTTTCCCAGTAGTGATGTATGGAAGTGAAACCTGGACCATAAAGAAGGCTGATCGCCAAAGAATGAATGTTTTTGAATTATGGTGCTGGAGGAGACTCTTGAGAGTCCCATGGACTGCAAGAAGATCAAACCCATCCATTTTTAAGGAAATCAGCCCTGAGTGCTCACTGGAAGGACAGATCGTGAAGCTGAGGCTCCAATACTTTGGCCACCTCATGAGAAGAGAAGACTCCCTGGAAAAGACCCTGATGTTGGGAAAGATAGAGGGCACAAGGAGAAGGGGACGACAGAGTGCGAGATGGTTGGATAGTGTCTTTGAAGCTACCAGCATGAGTTTGACCAAACTGCGGTAGGCAGTGGAAGACAGAAGTGCCTGGTGTGCTCTGGTCCATGGGGTCACGAAGAGTCGGACACGACTAAATGACTAAACAACAACAACAAGGGCAAGCAACAAAACAGACAGAGCAAAGAATGTGTGATCATAGCATGGAGGCATGAGAGGGGAAGTGTTTCCTCAGGCTCTGTGGATTTGGAGATTCTAGGGCTGATGGAGTATTTTCCCATTAGCCCTTAAGTATAATATCTGCCATGCATTGTGGCATGATGTTCTCATTTTCAATAGTGGTAAAGGAGAGGGAAAAAGGCTTTCTGAACAAGTGTTCATCAAAGAGATCTGGGAAAGAGCACTTATCAATGTCTGCCGTATAAAAATGTACTTTGTAATTTAAAATGGATGAAGGTGTTATTATTTCATACAGGTTTCCAAGCTGCCCTAAAAACTTCTCCTGGACACTGTGTAATAATGTCATTTGACCAAGCAGACAAGGTGAATCAAAGAAAACACTACTTAGATGTTCAATCTAGCTATTTCATTCTATTGTAATTAAAGTGCACGACTGGCACCTAAACAGGCAGAATGTTTTCAATGGACCTAAATTAAATTTCAGACATCATTGGCCTCAATCTGAGGAATGTAAACATTTATTAAATGACAGGCTGAAAATAGCTGGCTTAACGGAGGGGATTTCTTGCTATTAATTCTCAGTAGCACTTCCCTGATCACTGCTTACAGATTTGGGTCTTTTCTGTGAGCCACGTAAGGTCCTTCCTTAATGTCATTTCTCGTTGCCACTCTTCACCCACGGGAAAAGCAATATGCCAAAGTAAAAATGCATCGCTACACAATTGCCAGAACATGTTGTCGCTTCTCTAGGGGCATGACAGTTGTCTCAGCACAACAATCTCACTTAGGCAAACACTAGTTACTCAGTTCAGAGGCCATGTATATCCCAATTGAGCATACAGAGCTCAAGTGCACATGGCCTGAATTATTCCTTGCATTAGAGGAAGAAATGGAACAGGCAGAGATCTGCTACTTCTGCTGAAATGGTTGGCTTGGCTTGAGCGTTGGATTTCGATTGGGCAGACATGAGGTAAAATAACTGCTCAGCAACAAAATAAATGGAGGCAGCCTTGGCAAAGATGTCATTTCTCAGCTTAACATATTACAGACCTTCCAAGTGTTCCTATTTTTCCAAGGACAGTCCCAGATTTACAGAAGCCATCGTGGTTTCTGATTTGATCTCATCCCTATTTTTACTGGAGAAAAGTTGGAGGATATGATAGGATGTCCTTATTTTCATCTGAGAAATGTTGGAGGGTATGGAGTTATCTGATCCCTGAGCTACCTGAAGGCAGCCCTGTAGAGTGGTACCTCAGGTTAAGAACTTAATTCATTCTGGAGGTCTGTTCTTAACCTGAAACTGTTCTTAACCTGAAGCACCACTTTAGCTAATGGGGCGTCCTGCTGTGACTGCGCCACCGCTGCACGATTTCTGTTCTCATCCTGAAGCAAAGTTCTTAAGCTGAGGTAATATTTCTGGGTTGGCAGAGTCTGTAACCTGAAGCATCTGTAACCTGAAGCGTATGTAACCCGAGGCACCACTGTATAGGGAAGTTTTTTATGTTTTATGTTTTTATATACGTCGGAAGCCACTCAAAGTGGCTGGAGCAGCTCAGTCAGATGGGTGAGGTATAATAATAATAATAATAATAATAATAATAATAATAATAATGGAATTGTTGTTGTTGTTTAGTCATTTAGTCATGTCTGACTCTTCGTGACCCCATGGACCAGAGCACGCCAAGCACTTCTGTCTTCCATTGCCTCCCGCAGTTTGGTCAAACTCATGTTGGTAGTTTTGAGAACACTGTCCAACCATCTCGTCCTCTGTCGTCCCCTTCTCCTTGTGCCCTCCATCTTTCCCAACATCAGGGTCTTTTCCAGGGAGTCTTCTCTTCTCATGAGGTGGCCAAAGTCTTGGAGCCTCAGCTTCACGATCTGTCTTTCCAGTGAGCACTCAGGGCTGATTTCCTTAAGAATGCATAGGTTTGTTCTTCTTGCAGTCCATGGGACTCTCAAGAGTCTCCTCCAGCACCATAATTCAAAAGCATCAATTCTTCAGCGATCAGCCTTCTTTATGGTCCAGGACATCTCTATTTTCATCAGAAAAATGTTGGAGGGCATGGTTTCATACTAAGCAAAGGGAAAACATAATGTTTCATATAGCAGTTATGGCTTCTGATGAGGTCAGTCTGTTGTACCAACCGCTCCTATTTCTGGGGAAGATGGGCCTAGCTATGATGACGCACACCAGGATTGGACCAGGCTAACACATTCTCCATGGCCTTCACATCTGTGAAGTGGCCCTGGAAGCTTGGAGTGGTCCAGAATTCAGCAGCAATGATACTTATATAAGCACATTATGCCCATTTTGGAACAACTGTAGTGGATACCAATTTGCTTCCAGCCAAAATTCAGTTTGCTGATTATTACCTGTGATTACTACCCAAATGGGCTGAGTCCTGAGAGACCTCACCCTCCCATGCCACCCTGCCTGAACCCTAAGATCTAATGGAATCTCCATTATCTGCATGTTGTCAAAGGCTGATGTTCAGCTGATGCAAGAGGGTCTTCTCTGTGGCCACATCCCAGTTGTAGAATTCCCTCCCATAGGGAGTTATTTGATCCTTTCTTCTTTTGGGTTCTTCTGCCAAGTGACAATGTTGATGTTTAGTCTCTCTCTTTTTCAGATCACCTTGCTACCACGATGCTTTCATTATCTATCATTCTGCCTCTATTCTATTTTGAAATTGTTTTAAACATTGCATGTGTTTTTTAAAAAATATGTTGGCTATCTTGAGTGCTATTTTCCATGTGATAATATCTTAATAAATATCTTTATGTATGTTGCACTTAGGTTTTTGAATAACGATAGGATACAAAATGTAATAAACGGTATATCTATTTTCACAAATGGTCTGTCTGATTGCATATAAATATTAGGTAATGTAATACCCATATACAAAAAAATGCAATTGAAATGAAATAAAAGCAACTAAAGTAATGGGGGGGGGGACTCTGTTACCAGTCTTTTTTTAAAAAAAAACAATATTTACAAATTAAAATTTCCCTAGTTCATTCAGACATAAAAGTCAACTCGCTCCAATAATAGCTGCCAAATCCATTTTGATTCCCCTCTTTGGTAGAGCACAGAGGAGTTCAATTCATCTTGTTTGCTGGTCTATACTGAACATAATCGCAAACAATTATTTAATACTATGGGAATTACCCTGAGCAAACCCCACATTTCTCTCTCCTTCTCCAGCCAAATGGAGGAGAAAAGCAGCATTGATTTCCATTTTAAACTAAAGCGTGTTCTCCTTCATGAAGAGCACGTGTTGTGGTGGGGACTAGCAAGACCCCCCGCTCTTGCTGGGCGGGAAAGAGTTTGGCCACCATTAGCAGAGGGCTGTGCTGTTGCTGGGAGAATTATATGTTGCCATTTTTTGACTGACAGCGCTAGTCTTTAAATGCCCTGCATGCAGCGTTGAGCTTCCTCTTTTCACTGCATGCATCATATCACCCTCCCTTCCTCCCTATTTTAGGCTGTTCGCTTGACCTTGCTATGCCTGTCATGGGGTCGTCTGCTTTTGGGGCAGGGGCCCGGTAGGAATTTTGTCTATTTGGCAGATTGGCTGGTGCCATTTGGTTTTTGCCTACTGCGTAGCAAATTGTCACAACTTGAAAGGTTGCAGTTAGGCATTGGTTTGGGAATTGGTTGGTAGAGGAGTATGAATTCGGCTGTGCCTGCCCCTCCAAAAGTGCTGCTGCTTCAAGGGTTTTCCTCAAAGAATCCCAGGGGCTCGCCATGCTTTTGTCCGAACCCTGTCAAGGGGCTAGGGCCACGCAGGAGCCCCTGGGAGCATTTGGGGAGAGGTGAGGCATGGTTCCCAGTCCAGTCTCTCTCCCCGGGTGTCTTTTCTGACTTCGCAGGCATGCGAATGTCAGACTGTCACCGTGCGGGGTCAGATAGTCGCAACCAATGCCTAAGCAACCACTCACATTGCTTGCAATTTAATAAAGTTATGGCCAAAATTATGCCAAAAACCTTAAACAAAAATAATCTGTCATTTGTGTTTTATTGGGGGGTGTCTTGGGGACCTTGACACGCAACCACTGTTTATTGTTTCGTCTAAACCATGCACTGTATTAACTATGTTAAGACAACTTTAAACTTTAATGAAGGATTGTTTCCTTCTTTTCCACAAGCAAAAGAAAATTGTCTTGTTCAAAAGAGGCTCCGAAATGCTGGAACTTTAAAGCTAAAGAAACTTCTGAACCTGTTACTGAAAAAATTAAAACATACAAGCTATGCATTTTTCCCCAGGCAGCATCAAACAAAAATGAGTTAACATTAAGTAGTGTGCGAAACTACCCACATTTTCTTCTTTCCTTCTTTTTCATCTGTGCTAATGTAGCCCAATGGTCCTTAAAGCTTTGCTGTTTGTTGAGTTGCTAAAATCCTCACAGGTACTTATTAAATTGCTGACACAAAACAGAACAGATGTGTTATGTCAACTGTTATACATGAAAATGCTGTAATGTCATATATCGGTATTGATTTCCATTGTGGACTTTCTTAGAATTAAAAACACAAAATCAATGAAGTTTTACTATTACAAGATGTGCCCTCTATATTGATTTTATTATCCACAACCAAAACATATTTCAGTTTGATAGTATGACAGGTATATTGGCAAGAGATCTCCAGTTGATTTAAATTAAAAGCTATAGGGACCTTCCACTGAACCTTAGTGTAGACCTCTCTTCCAGACCTGGTATCACCACCCTACATACTGAAGAATTTGCCAGGTCCCATACCTTCTGGGTCTACTGGGACTGGTGCCTTGCCTGTGCCCATCCCCAGCACTCACCACCATTTGGGCGTCCACCCTTACCTTCTTCTGGCACATGACTTCAAAGTGGATTCACTTGAGCAGAAGGGGAGGAAGTAGACCACGTTTGAAGGCAATCACTTGCCACTTCAGTTTTCCATGCATGGTGACAGAAAAGTAGAGTCAGGGGAGTCTCTAACCATCCCTATATACATATGTATTCTGTCAAACTATATTATACTATGATTGTCTAGATCAGTGGTTCCCAACCTTTTTTTGGCCTTGCCCCACCTAATCATCTCTAAAATCCTGATGCCCTCCCATGACATATAATTCTTATTATTCGAAAAGTGAACTCCTATTCACATGAAGGAAGCTTAAAAGGCCATTAACTGTTAATGCCTTATTCTCGAATTGCCTCCTTCAAAAATCAATTTGCCCCCCTGTGGGGCTAGTGCCCCACATTGGGAACCATGGGTCTAGATATATTTGGTGAGTATGAACCTGAGTCACTATAAAAACAACTGCAAATTATAATGAAGAAGTGTTGAATGGAAGCTGAACCCTTACCATAGCCACCTCCCCAACCTTCCTGCTTTCTTGCTCAAACCTTGACTGCATTGCAGGATGGGAAACAAGCTGGTAGGTTGTGACGGAGTTGCTAGGAAGGAGGGAATGCAATGATCAAGGAAGGGTTAAGTCTCTCGTTCCTGTATGCTGTTTCCTAGCCACCAATCATGCTTTTCTCATTCTCCCCCACTTTATAGCTGTTTGGCACCCAGAAGCCATATGCAATGGATTGGAGACATCATGCAGGGGAGGGAATTTCAGTACTAAATCATCCAGAATACTCGTTTAGTCAATAAATTTATATTCCACTGGTGACAGTTATATTAGAAGAGAGCCATTTCATTTTCTCTCTTTCTTAAACGTCTAGCTTCACAAATTGGAGGTTGCTCATAAGTGGTGAATGTTGCATGTAATGGTCCTCAGAATGAAATTACATTAAGTAGCAAAGAGGTTAATGAGGTCAGTGGGAACTACTTGGGACTCAGCACCAGTTCTGAAAAGTCAGCCGGGTGCCTAAATATAAGTTTCAGCCTAATTTTAGCTGCCTGTTATTTACAGCTGTGACGTTATGTACATAACAGCTAATTATCCCACATTTTGCAGCCGTGATCGGAAGGATTTCATGGCAGGTAACAGTTTTGCCAAAGAAATAAAAGGCATGTCAAATACACTTTATTTCACTGTCACAGAGTTCTTCCAAAAGTGAAATTCACTCCCACATAATGCTTCTTTGCAGTGCCAAAGCCCTGTAAGCGAGAACAAAGCCTGTGGTGTTGTGCCTTCATTTTACACATCTGCACAGAGCAATCATGAGAGTGGAGAAAAAGGACCGTGAGCATTTATTTAATGTGTGGCTTTTTTAAAACCCATGTTTTCTGCTTAGTTGCTAGTTGCTTTGCTCAGACATATTTAGGTTTTCAATCCTGTTAATGATGAGGGAGAAATGTGGCTTGGTCTGCATTGTAACACAAATCTGTCTCATTCACACTTCCTGAAACAATATACGGAAACAATTCTTCTGCAGCTTGGAGCCTCATGTATCCATGGAAGCTCGGTGTGTGAGCGAAAAACCTCCATGAATTCATGAGGTTGCCTGCTACAGATCGGCACTGGAAGACAAGGAGTCGCATGGCTCTGAGAGGTGTTCCATGTGTGTTCCCCTTTCAAGCAATAATGGCTGAAGAGGGCCACTGTCTTCTGTTTCTTCTCAGCAGCAGTCACTGCTTAGCTGACTTCAGTCACATAGCGTGGGTTGCCAGTGCCCGAGGCCATGTGGAGGAGTACACATGCACATTCAATTGCTTAATGGCATATGCGTCACTTAGGAGATCACAGCCACAGAGATAAGATGAGTCATTCTGTTGTCATAGAATCATAGAATCATAGAGTTGGAAGAGACCACAAGGGCCATCGAGTCCAACCCCCTGCCAAGCAGGAAACACCATCAGAGCACTCCTGACATATGGTTGTCAAGCCTCTGCTTAAAGACCTCCAAAGTAGGAGACTCCACCACACTCCTTGGCAGCAAATTCCACTGTCGAACAGCTCTTACTGTCAGGAAGTTCTTCCTAATGTTTAGGTGGAATCTTCTTTCTTGTAGTTTGGATCCATTGCTCCGTGTCCGCTTCTCTGGAGCATCAGAAAACAACCTTTCTCCCTCCTCTATGTGACATCCTTTTATATATTTGAACATGGCTATCATATCACCCCTTAACCTCCTCTTCTCCAGGCTAAACATGCCCAGCTCCCTTAGCCGTTCCTCATAAGGCATCGTTTCCAGGCCTTTGACCATTTTGGTTGCCCTCCTCTGGACACGTTCCAGTTTGTCAGTGTCCTTCTTGAATTGTGGTGCCCAGAACTGGACACAGTACTCTAGATGAGCTCTGACCAGAGCAGAATACAGTGGCACTGTTACTTCCCTTGATCTAGATGTGGAGAGGTCACTTTCTGGTTTGCATGGAGAAGCCACTTTCAATTGAGCCCAGAGATGGAAGCGCACAGCTGCATTGAGGCAATATAAACATGCTAGTCCAAAGAGGCTCAGTAAAATCCATTACTAAAGGGGGATTAGGAGACAGATTGCAGTTCATGGCTGCAGCTGATTATGTACGCAACCACTTTCCCCTGGAAAACTTGAAAAATTCCAAAGTACTGATATGGTTGGATTTTGTTTTAGAAGGGAAAAAAATAACAGTAGAAATGTATTAATGAAACAAGGAATGGATGAATGAAACTATAATGAAACTTAATGTTATTGCTTTAAAATTCAACAGGTGTTAAGAAGGCTTTGCTTTATTTTGTTTAAGAAATCCCAGTCAAATTCAAAATCTGGCATTTAAAATCAAATTGGAAACTTTAAAACATTTCTGAATTGGAATGTGCTAGATCCATTGGGGGAAAAATTCTATTTGTAGTGGTTAACCTGTATGTGACATTTGTTGCACACGTGCAAATCATTACTTGGTATGAGAGTCATCAACAAATTATCTGCAGCATTTTTGCATATAATCTCATTAATTCTAATTACTGCAACATTCCACATAACATGCTTTGGAGGGTATTTTATATTTCTGGTTGTCAAAAAGGTGGCATTGTGCATAGAAATGAGGGAGGTCACTTAATCTAATGCAATCTATTCTAATGTGATGGGCTATTAATGCCAAGGTACTAAAGATTTGTCATTTGAACCTTTACTGACAAAATGGATTCTGGGAAGATTGCTATGTGTGTGAATTGGCACATAGTTTTCCTGCTGAGAGGAGGAAAGCTTCTGCTAAAGGACTGGATTTATGATTTCTTGGTTTCAACAGAGTGCATTCTTGAAAAAAACTTGTATAACCAAAGTAACCATGAACAGAATACCATGGATCTTAGCTGTTAAGAGTAGAGGTTGCTTGGTTAAATGGAATTTTCTGCTACCTAACTAAACTTAAGAAAGAGAGAAACTGTGTGTCTCATAAGTAATTACTTCCCAGCTCTAAGTAAACGCTTGAAACGAAAGTTTAAAATGGTTGTTCAAAGCATGAGGTCAAAAAATACAAAATGTTCAGGATAATTTCCAGAATCCATTTTATGCCTCAACCATTCTGTTTTACTGAACTCGGAGCCAAGTAATTTAGTCTAGTCTGTGGGAGGTAGTAAAACAAATTATCTGCAGCATTTTTGCATATAATCCCATTAATTCTAATTACTGCAACATTCCACATAACATGCTTTGGAGGGTATTTTATATTTCTGGCTGTCAAAAAGTGGCATTGTGCATAGAAATGAGGGAGGTCACTTAATCTAATGTAATCTATTCTAATGTGATGGGCTATTAATGCCAAGGTACTAAAGATTTGTCATTTGAACCTTTACTGAATTTCTGTGGCTATTTCTCAGACTCTCTTTAATCCCTGATTAATGTAGCCACCCCTTTCTACAAATTCTATATATCATGTATACCACACTCCATCACCCACTGAGGCAATTAGATGAACTAAAGCCAATACCAGCCATAAACATGGGATAACATACATAGGATGCACGATACGTTCTACACGCTGGAGAAGACAAAATTTCCCCAATTTCTTCCAAGGGATAGAACTTTGAAAACATTGCTCTCCTGGTCCCTGTTGCAATCTTTATAGGGGCCCACCTTGCCTTATGCCACGTAGCCTAACAGAGATTACCTGTCTTCCCTCTTGCCTTATCTGACCCAAGGTAATATCTGTTCAATATTTTCCAAGCCTCAAGAAAAGCTTTCAGTGGGTTAGGAGGTGCAATCTAAGGAGGATCAAACTGGCTCAACTCATGCTGGCAACGGGAAAAATCATGAACCCAAATGCCTATCAGTGGCTGTCCGCCTCATCCAGGGTCTGCAAAAGTGTTAAGGTAACTTACAACTTTGCCTTGTATTCTTAGGTTTCATTTTGTCCTGTTCCAGCTTGTTCAGATATGTCTCGTTCTTATAGATACTTCATTCATGTTCCACTTGGTATTTTATGCCACTAAATCCATACTAAAGTAATAATAATAAAAATAGTGTTATTATTTATACCCTGCCCATCTGTTTGAGTTGCCCCAGACACTCTAAGTGGCTTCCAACACATATAAAAATTTAATAAAGTGTCAAACATGTAAAACATTTTTAAAAGTCTAAACATTTGTTTTGGTTTTTCAAGGATGCATTTCATAGAACCATGGAATCATAGAGCCATCTGATCCAACTCTCTGCAATTTTTTTTGCCCAATGTGGGGCTTGAGCTCTCAACCCTGAGATTAAGAGTCTTTAGGACTCAGCTACATTAGCAAAGAAAAAGCGTTTTATATGTGTTTTAACATGGTGACACCAGATGGCGCTGTGGAGTCCCATCTTTCTCCAACATGATTTCCCACTTTGAGGTTCACAACACTTTTTCCTGAAACACTTTCCTGGTGCATCTAGATCCAGCCTCGTGCTCGACCAATTGAGCCATCCATGGCACAACTTGAAATGAGGGGTGAAGGCACTGTTTTCCATTCCAAGCTGTGATTCTTACAGGACACGCAGCACGGTTTCCAATCCTCTGCTGTTCCTTTTCCACCAGAAACCTATGTTATTAGTCTCACTCTCCAATGGTGAAATTATGTAATTTACATAATTAATTCCATAAATTATGTTGTGGCTACATCATTCTACCCGGTTCATTTCAATGCAAGGAAAAACAATGCAATTGGGGGGCGGGTAGCTAGGGGGATGTAATCACATATCATTTGCAGATCGAAAACAACAATAACAGTGAATTATTATTGTATTCACTGGATCAATTTCTGTTCCTTAATTGGGATGAATAACCAAGCATTAGCAATTTTTGCTTCCATTTCCATTTTGGTAGAATTCTCTGACATAGCCTAACTACCAAGAGTTTGTATGAAGTGGCATCAAGTGATCTTGTGGTGGGTAACTGATGTTGGAGATTCCATTCTACCTTTTGTTGTAGACATGGGATTGTTGCATGCCACATGTCTGTTTACATTCCAGCACAGACTGCTGGGTCCCGTGAGCAGAACTTCTGCTCAGTGTGTTTTGCTTTCATTTTTGAGTCTCCAAGAAGACGGTAAGGAGAGATGACATGTTTCTTTGTTCTGATTTATGTAAAATAAATCCGTATTTTTAGTATGTATCCACAGCCTCAAGCCTCTTCTGTTGTGCTGTTTACTCTGCTACGTATAGTGTGCTCAAGTCAGCAAGCTTGAGTCACTGATTTACGTCGGAGCCAGAGGTCAATGAATCTCCACAGCGTGAAGGCTGAGAGGGAGGCCTAGCCAGCCAGCTGGCCTTTCGACCCAAAGATACCGACAACCTGTTGTTGTTGTATAGTTGTCTTAGTCGTGTTTGACTCTCCGTGACCCCATGAACCAGCGCATGCCTTGGAAACTCTCACTTTCTTCTCAAAGCTTCTCCTTTTGTATGTCCATGGAGTTTTCTTGGCAAAATACTGGTTTGCCAGTTCCTTCTCCAGGTGGATCCCATTTAGTCTAAACTCTCGGCTATGACTTGTCCGTCTTGGGTGGCCCTGCATAGCATAGCTCACAATTTCTTGGAGTTATTCAAGCCCCTTCACCACGACAAGGCAGTGATCCATGAAGGGGGGGGTGACCTGTAGCCCTTCAGAATTTTAATGGTCAGTGGTCAGGTATAATCCAGCCACTTCTCAGGGGCTACAGGTTGCTCACCCCTGATACGAGTGGCAGCATACAGACATTCAATATCTTGTGAGAGTTTGTGTGTGGTAGAAGAATTTCTGGATCTTATAGAATGGGTCTGAAGAGTCAGAATAAACATCTTAGGAGATGTTGTTTTTCAAGACTGGGACCTTGTAAGAAGGTTCTAGATGCCTGGAATTTCTCAGCACATTCCAAGAAAGAACAACAGGTTACAAAGTCCAGCATATGTCACTTCTAATGCACTTTCTCTCATTCAGCTATAAAAAGTAATCTCCAATCTCTCAGCGATAGAGTCTAAACCTCTTTGTCAATGTAAGCTACTTCCTGAGAAGTATAAAGTGGCTTTGGTGCAAAATGAGAAAATGACCCTTTTCTTTGAAATTCTCTTTCAAGTCTCACTTTATCAGACACTTATATACATGCACACAGTGAATAGTCTCTCTTTACTTCCCACAGTGTTCCTTATATGCTGAAATCAAACTGCATGCCTTGGTGACTCAGTCTCCTTTCTCTTTTTACATGTTTGAACTGCTCTGTACAGAATGATCTTGCTTTCATGTTTTAATTTGTATTAGTTTTGTCTTTATGGAACACCTCAAAGAAATGTGGCATGTTATCAAGTCATCAAATACAGAGAGAAATGGTTATGTTATGTCACATACGTAAGTGGGCTGGCAACCTCAAAAGGCAGGGTCACAATAAGATCTGTGGTAAGTACTTAACTGTCTGTATTGACTAGTTTAATTACTGAACTTCACACTGAAGACATCGAGCCTGGTCCAAAGAACCACAGGAGCCCCTGATGGTAGGACCTGAACCAATGGATTAAAGTTACAAGAAAGGGGATTCCAACTAAATATCAGGAAGAGCTTTCTGACAGTAAGAGCTGTTAGCTAGTGGAACAAACTCCCTCAGAAGGTGATGAACTCTCATGTCTTTGAAGTTTTTAAGCCGAGGTTGGATGACCATCTGTCATGCATGCTTTAGTTGAGATTTCTACATTGCAGGAGTTGAACTAGATGACCCTTAACCTCTACAATTCTGTAATTCTATGAACATACTGAATTCCTATACAATGGTACCTTGGTTCTCAAACTTAATCTGTTCCGGAAGTCCGTTCCAAAACCAAGGCACACTTTCCCATAGAAAGTAATGCAAAATGGATTAATCCGTTCCAGACTTCTAAAAAACAACCCCTAAAACAGCAATTTAACAGGAATTTTACTATCTAATGAGATTATTGATCCATAAAATGAAAGCAATAAACAATGTACAGTGGTACCTCGGGTTACATATGCTTCAGGTTACATACGCTTCAGGTTACAGACTCCGCTAACCCAGAAATAGTACCTCGGGTTAAGAACTTTGTTTCAGGATGAGAACAGAAATTGTGCTCTGACAGCACGGCGGCAATGGGAGGCCCCATTAGCTAAAGTGGTACCTCAAGTTAAGAACAGTTTCAGGTTAAGAACGGACCTCCAGAATGAATTAAGTCCTTAACCCGTGGTACCACTGTACATGTATTCAGAATATGCATCGTTTCCTATTCCCCTATCCCAGAGCAGTTCATTGCATATAGGAATGGATGTACAGAGCTTGTTGTCACATTTTAATGACCTTAAGTATCCATTGGGTCTGTTTCATATGTCTTTGTTCACAAGATGCCAGTTCTAGCCATAAGAAGGAGAATATTATCGAACTGAATGTCTGGACTTTGCTATTGTCACACTATTCCCCAGCCCACTCAAAAGTTCTTGATGAATTTCACCAAAAACAAAAATCTGGGATAAGTGTAGATGAAACATAGATGTAGATGTAAGTGAAACATCTTAAAATTGAGCTCTGCAGATTTGTGGGCCACTCTCTATCAATTCTAAGACAATTCCCATTCCTCTTACTGTTCTCTTCCCTTAATTAGTGCAGGGGGGCAGGGAGCGAAGCCTTGAGGGCTCAGATCTCCAGCCAGCCATGAAGCTCCCAGGATGATCTTGGCTTATTCACAATGTGAAATGAGATTCAAAATCAGATAAACATTTAAAATGAGTCATTTGGATATGGAGGTCAACATCTGATCTCAAAATCTGACATGTGAATTTCAGATCGGAATTGGACATCAATGTTAAAATTTAACAGTCTCTTGATTGCTGAGGCGAGTGAAATTAATACAAGATCTGATACTGCCAAATATTGACTTCTACTGCAGACCAGCCAGTAAATATCATTAAATACTGAATGTTATGTATACTAGACAAATACTGAATTCTACTCTTGCTAGCCAGACACTACCAAATACTAAATGTCAGCTAACAAACACGATCGCATGTTGAGTGTTACTGCATAATATTTGTATGGCAAATTCATAGTTCTTTAAAAGAATGTCTCAGACCTCACTCAGTAGAACAAGACCCATGTACTCCTAAAACAGGGGTGGCCCTCCAGCTGTTGCTGAACTGCAACTCCCATCAGCCCCTGTAAATGTGGCTAATGACAAGTAGTGATGGAAGTTGTAGTTTGGCAATATCAAGAGGGCCAATGTTTACTAAGGTAAAGGGTAAAGGGGACCCCTGACCATTAGGTCCAGTCGTGACCGACTCTGGGGTTGCGGCGCTCATCTCGCTTTATTGGCCGAGGGAGCCGGCGTACAGCTTCCGGGTCATGTGGCTAGCATGACTAAGCCGCATCTGGCGAACCAGAGCAGCACACGGAAATGCCGTTTACCTTCCCACCGGAGCAGTACCTATTTATCTACTTGCACTTTGACATGCTTTCAAACTGCTAGGTTGGCAGGAGCAGGGACCAAGCAACGGGAGCTCACCCCGTGGCGGGGATTCGAACTGCCGACCTTCTGATCAGCAATTCCTAGGCTCTGTGGTTTAACCCACAGCGCCACCCGTGCCCCATGTTTACTACCCTTGTCTTAAAACCTTTCCTTACTACAAGCCTCAGTACTACTTTTATCTCCTAATGCTGTTCTTACAATTTTTCCCCCTAGTGTTTCTACATTTCACAGTGCACCTTCCTCGTTATTTCTTAACAATGGAAATAAACTGTGGCGTAGCAGTTTCCAGCCTCTTCTGCCCTTTCTTTCTTAGCTCCAGTCACCTGTACGTTCTCAGATCTTGAACAAAAGAAAGCAAGAGAGGAGCTGCAGTTTATCTCACGCCATCATACCGATAGTGATAATTTGCACACCGCATGCAAGCAAGTAAAACCTGCCAGCAAAGCAGTGTTCAGCTTGGGGGTCTCGAGGTTACAATGATATATAGCGAAACCCCATTAGGCACATTAGCAGTCTGTTGACAGATGCACTGCTGACTAATGGAGAGGTCCTTGCTTCTGACAAGCTGAGCTTCTCTTACAAATATATTTAGGCAAGGAAAATCCTAGATATCTCCATAATTGTCCGCACATATATACACACACTATTTGTTTCCAGATGGTGATAAGCATACGTATTGCCCATAACATTTACTGAGGGGGGGTGTGTATGCGCTGAATTTAATGCAGATATGATTGGTGGACCTTGGAAGCATCTGCTTTGTCAGGTGTTCAGGTAAACAGCAATATTATGAAACAATCCCTTAAGGTTTGCTGTACAAACCACAAGCCTATATGTCTTTGAATCTTGCTATTTGCGTAAGCTGCCCTGCCAAACTTAATTATGTCACTTCCCTTTACCTTGGGAGGAAATGGGTAATCAAGCCTTTGATCTCCTCGGCATACCTGCGAACTCAGCATGCGAGGAAGTCTGAGCTGGCTCCTCCAGGTCAGTCACATAGCTTTCACAAGCCTCTTTTACATTCCTATACCAATAGTTTTAGGAACTGTTACCACTTTGTAATTAAAATATGTTTTACTGCCTGTGCAACTTTTCTGACTGATGTATGGAAAAGCACATGAATCTGACCTTTGGAAAGTTTGTAAGTAAAGCATTTTTAACTTACCAAATGTGTGGCCTTTTCCTATGCTGGGGGAAGAAGGAAACTGAAAATAACTTTTAAAGAGGACAATTTTGGAACTCACTTGGAAGGCCATAAATTAAAGGTTTTATAGTCTATATTTCCATGCTTTACTTTGCTGCATATTTTGAGATTTTAAATCTCTGATGGGTTTCTCTCACCAAACAATATATGCCCCAAACCTCTATTTCATTCTCTTCCTTTTTTTCTGAACCAACATGATGCTGTCTCCTTTTCTGTCTTTGTTCCTCATTCCATTGCATGGAGTAGGTCTGAAATTTTGCTGAACTGAAATCAAACACCATTTATTAGCTATGTGTGGTATCCCATCAGGGGCTCAGTAAACTTTCAGAAGCAATCATCTGCAAAAAAAAATAGGGGTGTGACTGAGCTGCTGAAATATATAATTGTATATATTGGGAGGCATAAAACTCCTGGTGATCACAATATGTGGCTAGTCGATTGCAAGTGCTCTGGTGGTCACAAGCTGTGAAGGCTCAGCCTAGATCTATTGTGCCACTATCTCCCAACCTAACTGAACTCTCTGGGTTCTTGTGAGTTAAAAGTGGGGCAGCCCCACATACATGAAGCATTGGATGCAGTTGTGAAAGGTAAATTCTACATTGTGTTTAATTACAAAATCAGAAAGAAGAGTAAGGAGAAAAACTAATTGTTGGACTGTCCAGGAGCTGAGGAGAACTACAACAGCAGCAAAGGACTTAGAAAATGTTAAAACTCTTCTGGCTCCAATGATTTCATTGCAGGATTCTTTAAACAGTTCAGTGAATGTCTCTCTCCCAAGCTGAAACTTGCATTTGACAAGCTACATTGTACAAGCTGAGTCCATGAATCATTCTCTGAGCCAGTGATCAGTGACTGAATAGCTAATACAAATTCCTGGTCCAGCAGTAATTATTGACCCTTCTTGTTTATTAACTTTTGCCAATATTCTAGCCAACAGAACGGAATGAGTTACGCCTAAGATCATTTCAATTTCAAAGGATCAAGTAGACTTTCTGAAATGATTCATTGGCAGAAACACGCACCAGAAATCTCGGTTATTATCACTTGGGTTTTCTGAGGCTGACATCTCCCTATTCCTCTGAGTTTACAGCGTGCATATTAAAAGTGCTCCCCTCTACTTTAGTTTTATCTTGCAAGATAAGAGCAGCTATCTCCTGCTCCCCAAAAGACCCTCTAGAATAGAGATGTGGAACCTGTGGCACTCCAGACATTGTTGGATTCCAAGCCCCATCATCCCTGACCACTGAACATGCTACCTGAAGCCAACAACATCTAGAGGGCCAAAGGTTCCCTACCCCAGCAGTAGAAAGTGGGCTTGTGCTGGTGCAGTGGAATACATTTAGAGAATGCAACTAGTTAAGTCTCCTTCTCCAATATTCTCTGGGATCACATATAGAGCAGAAGAGAATAGACTAGTTCTACAGCTCAGAACCACAGTGGCTCCATCTTTTCAGGAGATGCAAGAGCTTCATGCACGAATCTTAGGCTTCATGCATGAAAAACAAGTATAAACTTATTTAGACCAGAGAACCATGTTTAGGCAGGAGAAGGGTTATTCACCCCATATCTGAGGATCCCATTCCTCAAAACTGTAACTTCCTGAACCTTTATTATTATTATTATTATTATTATTATTATTATTATTATTATTATTATTATTGCATAACTGTGGAAAAATAATATCTATATGTAGTTTGGCCCTGCATTTCTACCTCTCCTCCCCTTTCTCAAAAATAAAAGATAACTGGAATAATCAAACTTAGTCCAATTTGGCTGAGGTCAGGATGTGACACAGTACTCACAACCCACCTGCTGAAAAACAAATGTGTTAAACTATCTGAGCTTCTGAAAAAAACCATAAGTGTTGTCAATTTCAAAAGAAGGAAAACACTGTGGCTTGCCCTGTTTGTTCATCACTTTATATAAGCAGCAATAACAAAAGGGGAATATGGATTATGGGTTCTTGCACTGCAAGGTTTGTTTCAAAGGTGAGAGGCCATTGTTGACGTATACTGTAGGATGACCTGCTCCATTAACAATCCCCTTCAGAGTTCTCCTTGGATGCTTTTATATTACAGATAAACAAGTGACAAGCATTGCTGCTGTTTAGGGGCCCGGTGGGCTAGCTCTCCTGAGATTTGGGTTATGAAATGAATCTGGATCATCAATAGTATTCATAAATATAAACAGGGCTGACCCAAGACATTTTGCTGCCTGAAGCAGGGCAGCAATTGCCCATTCCTACAAATACAGATGGCATCTTAAAAAGCAGAGACATCACCTTGCCAACAAAGGTCCGTATAGTTAAAGCTATGGTTTTCCCAGTAGTGATGTATGGAAGTGAGAGTTGGACCATAAAAAAGGCTGATCGCCGAAAAATTGATGCTTTTGAATTATGGTGCTGGAGGAGACTTCTTGGACTGCAAGAAGATCAAACCTATCCATTCTGAAGGAAATCAGCCCTGAGTGCTCACTGGAAGGACAGATCGTGAAGCTGAGGCTCCAATACCTTGGCCACTTCATGAGAAGAGAAGACTCCCTGGAAAAGACCCTGATGTTAGGAAAGATGGAGGGCACAAGGAGAAGGGGACGACGGAGGGCGAGATGGTTGGATAGTGTTCTCGAAACTACCAGCATGAGTTTGACTAAACTGTGGGAGGCAGTGGAAGACAGAAGTGCCTGGCGTGCTCTGGTCCATGGGGTCACGAAGAGTCGGACACGATTAAACGACTAAACAACAACAGCACAAATACAGATCCATAATATCAAAGGCTAGCCAAGTTATTTTGGCAGAAGATCTCACAAAGGCCTCCTCTCCTCGCATGTCAGTACAAATAACAACAGTAATGCATTAAATGATGAATTTGCTATCCTTTTGTGACACTCAAAATCAGCTGGCATACAAGGAAGAGAAATGAATGGATTTGTTATCTATACTATGTGCTCAACACATTTTAGCCCCAAATGCCCTTTTCAAGGGCTTATCTAAAAAGATTGAAATACATTCATTAAGTCATTCTTCAACTACACAAACACATACATATACGTATATGTATAAAACTTTGAATGTATTATAAAAATTATAGAAGTCAAATACCATATTGGCCCAAATATAAGCCGCATTCCCCCCCCCCCAAATTCTGATCATGAAAAGTTAAAGTGTGGCTTATATTCGTGACCTTATGCCGCCAGCAAAGTGACTTAGTTCCCCCCCCAAGAAGCAGCCTGGGAGCGCAGGGCAATGGAGGGCAGCCCGCCGCTCCCAAGCCTCCCCATAACTATCGGGGGGGGGGGAGGGGAGGAGGCAAAGCAGCACTGCATCCCATGTATTGTCTTTTTTTTCTCCCCCCCCCCTTGAATTTCAAAGGCGCAGCTTATTTGCGGGTGCGCCTTATATCCAATACGCTAGTGTAATGGTTCTAGGGGTTGCTCGTGTGTAAATCGTCACCACACCTGGCTGGGTTGCCTGGGTGAACCCTTTCTGTCTGGACAGCCACTCGCCGTGGCTGTCTCAATCGCTGGCAGAATCCGTCAGTGGGCGTTTCTTGAACTTCTTCCAGCAAAGAAGCTCTTTGACGCCTAGTCTCCGCCTAGTCTCCGCCTAGTCTCCCTGCGCGGAAGCCTTCTGCGCAGGGAGGGTGTGGGCAGCGGAGGACCCGTGCTCTCCCCGCTGATCCCCGGCGAGGAGTCATGGAGCCTCCTCACCGATTCCCCCATCTGCCCCCCTTCTCCACTGGTGCTATGCTGATTTCCTTCCCCAGAAGATGTGCTGCTTCTCTCCCTCCCAGGACGCTCTCCGGAACCCCTCTGGAGCCCTCCCTCTTCCTCTGGCTCTGATGGCAGTTCCCTGACAGCTAGCTAATGAAATAAATCTATATTAAATTAGAAACAGCCATAGCACATACAAAAAACCAATAACCCTAAAGCTGATTTCTTACTGAACCAATCTCAAAGGTTTCTGTTGTTGAGAGAAACTGGCAGTGCAAAATCTTGTGAGAGAACCAGCTCAACCGGTGAGGTAGCCTGAGGCAGCTCCTACACTCTACCAAATGGTAGGACTGACCATGTACATAGACAGATCTGTAAAGTTGGTATAGTATTGTATCTAATGCTAGGCATACTCAGATTGGGCAGGATTCACCTGCCTTACTTCCTGCAAGCAGAAGTCCTGTGCACAAACTTCCACATAGAGCAATGGACTTCCCCTTTCTCCTCTCCCAGGCTCCACAATTGGCTTTTTTGGGGGGGGAGGGGAGTCCAAAAGGTGTTCCCTGGGCAAAAGTCATATATGATTGTCTTTTCTCTTATTAGTTTCTAAACAGTTTCTAAACTGTCTAAGATGTTTTCAATTGAAATCTGGATTGCTCTCCATGGCAGTATAGCATACCATGTTTACATGAACTGATTTATATAGAGCTCCTTAGGCAGAAGTAATTACGTATGCAGAGAAAAACAGAGTAACAATCACTTTTGTACGTCTGAAAGACTAATAGGAAAAATACAGGACTACACATTCATTGCCCTGACTGCTATTTTGTGTCTTTCATTTCTCTAGAGTTCTCTCAGTTTCACCAGTAATGTGTGAATTAAAATACTACTCTTTTTTTCTTTTTCTTTTTTGGCTGTTGACAGATATTCCCACATGACAACATTTGCTATTGGGAAATTATAAGGCAACATTTGAACAATATGCTCCCATAAGACAGACTAAGAAAACAAAACAGCACACACACATTCATTCCCTGTTGGTGTTATAAACTGAGCAAAGTTTTCATGGCAAATTGTGGTGCACTTCCATTGTACCTGGAAGACCAATCCCGTTTCAGTCTCATTGGTGCGCAATCCTAGATCCATTACATCAGGTATCCCCAAACTCGGCCTTCCAGGTGTTTTGGGACTACAACTCCCATCATCCCTAGCTAACAGGACCAGTGATCAGGGATGATGGGAATTGCAGTCCCAAAAGATCTGAAGGGCCGAGTTTGGGGATGCCTGCATTGCATCCTCTTTGTTTTGGATCTTGTGGGGAAATGCACAAAAAGTCCACATTTAAATGGCATAAAGCTGCCAAACTGTGGCGTGGAGTATCACTTGGATAGTCTCTGGCATATCTGTGAAAAACAAAATGGCCAGAGACTGCGAATGGTGAGCACAGTGGCTGAATCATCACTCTAAGGACTCAGCAGTCTGTCGCTGAGCAGGATGCATCAGAAATGACTGATACACATAAAGAAGACAGCAAGAAAGGATTTAGTTATACAAGATCTAGGTTTCAAATGGAAGTGATTGAAGGGAAAGTGAAATTACTGAAGGCTGCATACAGCATACTATTAGAATGGGAGACGAAAGATGAAGAGGTAAAATCAGTTATGATTAAATGGGCACAAGATGTAGGTCACAACATTATGAAGGAAGATTGGGGAAAATTATGGAAAACTGACTTAAAATTTACAGATTGTTTCCTATTGAAGGAGAATTACATGAAGATGATGTACAGATGGTACACAACACCAGTACAGTTAGGGAAAATGTACAAAACTAGTTCAAATATATGTTGGAAGTGTAAGGAAAAGGAGGGGACATTTTATCATATGTGGTGGGATTTTAAGGTAATTAAAAAAAATTGGGAAATGATATACCACGAATTGAAGAAAATGTTCCATTTAACATTTGTTAAAAAACCTGAAGCATTTTTATTAGGGATTGTAGGGTAGGGAAAGATCTGCCAAAAAAGCTGAAAAACATCTTCATGTATGCAACAACAGCTGTGAGAGTTTTAATAGCACAAGGATGGAAGACTGAAGAAACCCCAACTAAAGAATCATGGCAAGAAAAATTGATGGATTATGCAGAACTGGCAAAACTGACATATAAGCTACGGGACAAGGATAACTGTGACTTTAAAGATCAATGGGAACACTTTACGAAGTATTTGAAGACACAGCAAAGCGAACTGGACTCCTTGGCTGGTTTTGAATAAACATTCACAAACTTTTTATTGATAATAATCAGCTAAATAGTTTGAGGATCTATACAACTATGTAACATGCAGAAAACAGCATTTCTAGAGAAATCAAAGACTGGAACTGAGGGAAGTCGGGGGGTGGGGTGGGTGAGTTTCGTGTGGGAGGGTGGGGGAGGGAGGAAAAAGGGGGAAAATAAGGATGATATGTTTCTGGATAATATGTTTTGTTTTAATTTTGAATAAAAAGTTATTTTTTAAAAAAAAGAAATGAAAAGAAATGACTGGAGAGGAGGAAGGCTCTTGAAAGAAGCTGCGAGGATTAGGTGCTAGAAAGATCCCAGCATCCTTAACAAACTACAGTTTCCAAGCTTCTTTGGGGAATTCATGTGCTTTGAATGCATGGTGTTGGTGTGACCCAGGGGTGCGGCAAATATCACCAGGATTTTCCTCTCCCATTGTAAAACACACAGAGAAGCAACCCAATCAGGCAGCAGGTTTGAGATTTTTATCAGTGGTTCTTTGGGGAAAAGCAAGAGTGGCCAGATGCACCAAAGTCAGCAGTAACATGATGCACATAAGTGATTTAAATTTACATTATATTGTTGTTGTTGTTTTTTAAATAATATTTATTGAGAAAAGATTTTTTTTAAAAAAAATACAAAAAAGTAAAAAGAAAAAATTACAAAGAAAAAATACAAAAACAGAAAAAGAAAAAGAAAAACCATCATTTTCTAATTCTCTAAATTTCATTACCTTCTTTCCTTGACCTCCTCCTCCTCCCATCTCTTGTATCTTGTTTTATAACTGTCACAGCAAGTCCTTTCCATAATTCATAATATTCTGTCATTACATTACCTTACTCTATTTTCATCTTATCTTATAAAAAACCTTAAAACTTAAATCTTATTTTTACCAGCTTCTCATAACCATGACCTTTTTACCTCATTCTTTAAACATTTTTACAAGAGCCAAATAATTTCATTTCAACATTTTTCCAACGTTCATAAAACATTTCTGATAATAAAAGGAAAAAAGAGAATAAAAACAATCCAATCTTCTTCCAGCGTCCCCTCTCCCCGGTCCCGGGATTGTCAGTCCTTTTTTATCCCATTAGTCTGGCACATTAACCTGGTGATCTTTAAATTTACATTATATTGATTGAAAAGATTGTGCCTTTGAATGAGAAACATGACATGCAAATACAAGGGCTCATGCACATAAAATACACACCTGTTTTTCTGCAGTGCACTCTACTGCAATGCGCTCTACGTGGGGCTACCTTTGAAGGTGACCCGGAAAGTACAACTAATATTAAATGTGGCAGCTAGACTGGTGACTGGGAGTGGCCGCCAAGACCATATAACACCGGTCCTGAAAGACCTACATTGGCTCTCAGTATGTTTCCAAGCACAATTCAAAGTGTTGGTGCTGACCTTTAAACCCCTAAATGGCCTCTGCCCAGTATACCTGAAGGAGCGCCTGCACCCCCCATCATTCAGCCCAGGCACTGAGGTCCAGCTCTGACAGCCTTCTGGCAGTTTTCTCACTGCGAGAAGTGAGGTTTCTTTTTTTAAAAAAAAAAAAATATTTATTAGGATTTAACAAATTATAACAAACATATCAATACACACAAACACAAACAAAAATAAAATAAAAAAGAACAAGTATAATTTCAATACCTTATTTTCATAAAACTTATTTCACCGACCTCCTCATACCTCTCCTTTCTGCATTCCCATTTCAAAAATTTAGTTTAGTAAATCCTCACCCTTAATTTTATCTAATTATCATCCTTATTTTCCTTTCACTTAATCTTTACAGCTGTACTCCATTTAATTTTAAAAACCGCATCATTCCAAAATTCATAAATTTTACAGTATTTCTTAAGATAATTCTTAAATTTCTTCCAGTCTTCTTCCGCCGTCTCTTTTCCCTGGTCCCGGATTCTGCCAGTCATTTCTGCTAGTCCCATATAGTCTATCACCTTCATCTGCCATTCTTCCAAGGTGGGTAGATCCTGTGTCTTCCAATACTTTGCGATGAGTATTCTTGCCGCTGTTGAGAAGTGAGGTTTCAGGGAACCAGGCAGAGGGCCTTCTCGGTAGTGGTGCCCACCCTGTGGAACGTCCTCCGATCAGATGTCAAGGAAATAGACAAGTACCTGACTTTAGGAAGATGGCTGAAGACAGCTCTGTTTAGGGGAATTTTTAATTTTTGATGCTTTATCACTTTATTATTATTATTATTCTGTTGGGAGCCACCAAGAGTGGCTGGGGAAACCCAGCCAGATGGGCGGGGTATAAATATATTATTATTGTTATTTAGTATATTGTGAAAAAATAATTTTTACTTAGGTGGATCAGTGTCATTGCCAGACAATTCCAACAGGATAGGAAAGGTAGAAATTATCTCTCAGAGCAACGGGAAAGATTTCACATGTTCCTGATGTAGATATTCTCCTGAGTCACATGAAGAGTTGGTAAAGTTGACCCATTCCCTTTCTCAAGAGAGTCATTAATTGGTCTCCATGTTGTGGCTAAATTGTCACCAGCCATCTAAAAATACTATATCTTTTAAAAAGTAAAGCAAAGAGAGAGAAAGTCGAATGTTTTCTCTCTCTTTTAAACACAGAGCTTGCCCCTCAGGGTTAGCTACCTATGCTTAGCAAAGAAAGATAAAAGATCTCATTATCTATTGAACCTGTATAATAGAAATCACATTAAGATGAATGGCATTCATTTTCCATTAATCAAAGGCATTTTCTGCTCCATCAGATAGATCACTTTGCTCATGCCACATGTCCCATTAGTGTCATAACAAGATGCCAAACTGCAGCTTCTTTACTGAGATATATTATCTGAGGTTGAATATGGGTAGGTTATAGATGAGGGTTCATTCCGTATGACCACAGGCGTTGTGTTGTTTGACCCAGTGACCCAAAAATCTGAACATAGGAAGCTGTCTCATACTGAGTCAGGCCATTGGTTGATCTAGATCAGTACAGTCATACCTTGACTGTCAACTTTATTGATTACAGAAAGTGAGTGGTTGCATAGGCTCTAGTTTGAGAAGCTCCCTGCACCCTTGCAAGCAGAGCTGACCCAGGGCACCAGCATAGGTCAGCCAAGGGTGAACACCTGGGTAGGTGAAAAGCTGGGAACAGACTATGTTCACCCTCCAGATGCTCCCCTGGACTCATGCAACCCCCTCTTGGGGGTTGAGTAAACCAGTTGAGTCCCTGGATTCCTTTAACAGAATACCCTTTACATAGGGATGAAAGACCATTCTCCTATCCCTATCACCTGAACCAGTGCCTATCCGCAACCTTGCAAGTTGTGACGATTTGCTACACAGCAGGCGAAACCCAAATGGCAACAGCCAATCAGCCAAGTAGGGAAAATTCCTGCCATGCCCCTGTCCCAACGACAGACGACACATGACTTCATAGCAAGGTCAATTGTGAAAAATGCCCTAAAAGTAGCGAGCGAGAGGTGGGCGGGTGTTCCAAATGCACGAGCTGAAAAAGGAAGCTCTGGGTCACATGCAAGGGTATATATAGGTCCCTCGATCCACTTCAACTGCGCCCCATTGGCCAGATTAAACCCAGCAATGAGGGACCTACCAATTGGGTGTTGTGGCTGTCCAATCTTACCCACCCACAACACAGGAGGTCAATCTCCAGGTCTCATCGCAAGGCGTGCCCTCTTTTAGGGGGACACAATATCCCTAAACGTTAATAGGGAGAAACCTGTGCGGGAGCTCTCTGTAAGGAACAAAGAGAGATGAGGTGAAAGTAAAATAATAATAATAAATCTTTTCATAAACTGTAAGACCTAAGTGAGGTAAAACTTTGGTGCAAGTCTCAACACAGTTTTATTTATAAGGCTAAGTTTATAAGACTTCAGGTGAGAACAAACCCATGTTTGAATAAGCACGAGATTGTAAATATATTCTCAGCTATATGATTATGAAAGAAAAGTTCTTTTGAATATAAAGAGTCTGGATATTTTATAATGTTTACAAAGAAGCTATCTTTTCTTTTTTAAAAAAAAAAATTATACTTTTTAAATTTATACATTTCGTTAATTTTACAATCATTTCAACATTTCAAGGTTTGACTTCCTTACCCCTCTTTCTGCGGTTCCTTAAATTTATTTTTTAATATCTTCTGCATATCCAAATTCCTTTAATTTGCTCATTTATTTATCTACTTTAAATATATACTCTTATAAAACTGCAGGCTATTACAATAATCCTGACAATGTTTTTATCTGTTTGCAACTTATCTGTAAATATTCAACAAACCATTTCCATTCTTTTATAAGAAGTTTGTTATCTTGAGTCTTATTCTTCTGGTAAGTTTCACCATTTCTGCATATTCCATAAGTTTTTGTATCAATTCTTCCTTTGCTGGGACTTCTGCTTTTTTTTCCATTTTGGGGCGAGTAGCATTCTTGCTGCTGTAGCCACATACATAAATAAATTTCTATACACTTTAGGTAGTTCTGTCCCTGTAATTCCCAAAGAAGCTATCAATCACCTAGAAGAGTTATTTAACTTCCTATGTGTAAGGCTACTCTGCTACTTTGTTTATCACCAAAAATAGTTGTATATACATACATTCCCTCTGCACCCTTGCTGGCAGCAGTGACACTTACTGAGAGGAAGAGGGGCATAATGATGATGATGATGATTTCGCCAATTATTTTGCTTCACCTTTAATGGTGTCATATTCATTTCATCGCTTTAAGGCTAAGAAATCTAAGGAGAACTTTTGAAATTTTTACATTGCAGAAGACAGGTTTATTGCAGACTGTGAAGGCCCTGAGAAGTTTAATAACTAGCACACGCTTCAGCTTTTACAGATTTGCTATTTGTTCTCTCAGAAGTCCCTGAATGTACAGAATAAAAAAACACCATTCGCTATGGATGGCCATTGAAAAGACAGCATTGCTCCCTGCATCTCAGAGAAGCTATCTTTGAGTCAGATATAAATCATTCCATGTTACAATTTTTGTCATGGGAGTGACTAGGCCACACATATAATGGAAATAGTGGTTCCTGCTTTAAACGCCCCCCCCCCCCTTTCAATATGATATCCATTATCAGCTAGAGCTGGGATGCCAGTCAGTTCACTGGTAAAATATTCTTAATTGCCCAGTGAACAGGCTGCCTATTACTTGACCATAGTAAACTGAAACATACCCTATTTTAAGGAGCATTCTATATTTTTATTGTGTTATGGTGTCACTTGGTAGTAATAGCACGGACAAGGGTGTTTGCTTCTCTCAGGGCCTCTGTCTGTCAGTTTAGTGTTATACTGCAATTTACAGTAAATTGTCTCAGACTGTACTTTTTTCATTCTATTGCCATATGGCCTCACTCTTTTCATGTATGGACAAATCTGCACCTTACATTTATAGCACTATTATATCAGTAATAGTTATAGCTTTCCCAAAGGTACCCTGGAAATTGTAATTTGTAAGGGTGCTGAGAGTTGTGAGCAGACCTGCATCCTTTCACAGGGCCGCAGTTCCCAGAATTCCCTGGGAATGGACTGTTAAACCTCTTTGGAAATTGTAGCTCTGTGAGGGGAACAGTGGTCTCCTAAGAACTCTCAACAACCTTAACAAACTATAGTTCCTAGAAGGCTTTGGGGAAAAGCCATGACTAGTAAAGTGGTATAATAGAAATTTGAATGTAAAGTTCACCTGCGGCCTATATCTATTTATTAACAGAGTACTCCTGTTTATGGTTTTGATACAGTAGATACTCCAGCTTTGAAAGGGCCTTGGGCAATATTATTTTTCTGCCTCCTGACTGCCACACTCTCCTGCTATGCTGCCCTGATTGCTAACCTCTCCCTTTATTTGAAAAATAAAGTATTTCCTTCCTTCCTTCCTTCCTTCCTTCCTTCCTTCCTTCCTTCCTTGGTCTTCCCTCATCCTTAGCAGGTGATGACACTGTATTTGTTTTTCTCAGCATAGGGTTGTCACCCATCCCTTAAAATACGGAATCATTCCATATTTGAAAGTAAAATGCTGCGTCCTATATTAAAATGGATGCAGATTATCCCATATTTGAAGTCATCCTCCCATTCTCCCCTCTCCATCTCCTTCCACTGGCCCTTTAAGGAATTTCTGTCCTGTCTCTTCTTCTTCCACCTTATTTGTCCCAGTCGTTGTGCGGTTGGAGGACGGAACTTGCACAGACAGAGAAGTCCTTGTTTCCTTTGCTTTATCATCTCCCTGAATCTCCCCATTTCCTCAAAAGGATGGGTCCTTCTCCTCCTCACCCCCACCCCAAAAGAAGGTCCATTGCATTGGGGAATCCCTCAATCTTTCCACCAGCCACTTTTCCATCAATGGGACAGCTCCCGCTCCCAAGAAAATTAGCTCCAATCAATGGGATTGAATTAAACCACCCCCACCCCACCCCCAAGACAAAGCAGCATGGCAGAGCATTCAAAAATATAGGAAGGCAGCATAATTTACACTGGAGTAAATTGTGCCAGTTTGATGTATCTCTACTCCAAACTCCATTTAGCAGCAGGGCTACTGCTGGATGACCAAGCAAATGGAAACCAACTCTTTAAAACAGTTTGACTTACACCACTGTAATTTCTGGTGTGTTGCTAGATGACTTGACCTAGCAGCATAGAGTTTGGACCCTCCCCTACACCACTTCATACAAAGGCCCCTTTGGAGAACTTATCCTGGTCTTGGCTCAGCGGAATATTTGTGTATTCCAAATTTTTCTCATTCTGAATGATCTACAATTAGATTGCTGCCTAAGTAACTGCAATGCAAATACTCCCATAGTTGGGCTCCCAGTGGGTGGTGGTAGCAGCAGGGGTATTCCCTAGAATCTGCAATGTATTATTATTATTATTATTATTATTATTATTATTATTATTATTATTGAATAGATTCTGCATGTTGAACTATCTCCCACCCGAGGGTGGGCACTCTGCTTCACAAAACCTGGGTGGGAAACTTCCTCTGAATGCCATGTAAGCCAATGAAATAAATAACATAATATTGCCAAGTTGGAAAGGTTGTGTTTTTGTGAGATGCCATCACATCCCACATGTAATCCTGATTGCCTGAAATCACAAAGCGAATGCTTGCAATGTTTTGTGGTGCTCTCTCTTTTCCGACTCTTTTAGACGTGGAAGCCATTTTGTGTCATGCCACACTCTTACAGCAGCCATTTTGTGAAAGGCACCCACAGCGCTTTCTCAAGACTCCAAATTTGCCCACCTGTCCAAAAGGGTTAATGAACTCTAATTGAACCTCCCAATACACTACCACCCTATCAGTCAAACGCCAACTCATTTATCTGCTTGATTTGCTTAGAATATAACAGAATAATCCAAAATCAAGGAACATACCATTAGTTCTCCACTCTGACTAGTCATGTCAATAGCTAAAACCTCCACACACACACACCGCAAATGTCCAATGTGAATTGCATTGTATCACTAGTTGTGAGGTGGTGGGAATGGGGTGGGATGGCCAGTATAAACCATAATGTGCAATTCAGCACAGTGTGTTTAAAACTGTATCCCTCTCATAGATGCACGCTGGGATATAAATCTTATTTACACTGATTTACAAAGCCAGCAAGTGATATGCATGGATTAATCTGCTTACATGCCATAAATCTTCTTAGCTGGATTAGGACTGATATCTTTTAACTATTTTAAATGACTAACAATGCACAATATTTGTCATCTTTTGTCAACTTGCAGAGGCTAAACTTGCAATTTTGGGAGGAAAGCAATGTAAGGTCTTTTGCCCAGAATTTACAGCAAGCTGATTCATTCTTTTCTTGCTTTCTTAAACTGGAGGTTTTCAAAGTCGCCAGAACATACCACTTCTTATTAGAGCTGTGTCCAAAGAATGGCTGTCACAAAGACACATCCCTGTCCAGCTGTGCCTTCTGAGACTGGGATAAAGTCCAGTCACTGACTGCAATTTTTGAAATAGATTTTCTTTCACTTGGTGGGAAGGAAAAACAAACCGATGTGTCAGAATAATGCACCTTTTGCCATTTAGAGCTACAGATTATAATGGATCATATGTTAGATATAAAGATCAGGATTTCTGGTGTCCTGAATATGAAGCCAACATACAGTAGCTACGAGGGGGGAGCAAAACATTTCACACTGTCTTTGAATGTATATGCTATTGTTCGTGCCAATGACTGTTCCATTGAAGTGAACCAGGGATAGGGGAGCAATTTGGTTTGGTTAGCATTTTAGTGAAAAAATACCTAACTTGCACTTCGTGTGTGTGTGTGTGTGTGTGTGTGTGTGTGTGTGTGTGTGTGTGTGGTGGAATACAGCTAACCTTTGCAATTCATGCTTCCCTGAATTTTGCAATGCCTTTCCCCACCCAAATAGACACATTAGGGGAAAGTGTGCATAAAATTGCACATATTAGTGAAAACATCGTAGGAAAATGTTTTATATTTTTCTTGGCAAAGAGTAACTTGTTTGCAGAAATGTGTATATCAATTTCAATTACATTCCGGTCATAATAATAATCCCTTATACAACAACTGCAATATTAATAACTTCTAGATTCAGGTAGGTAGCCATGTTGGTCTGCCGCAGTCGAAATATATTTTTTAAAATTGTCCAGTAGTACCTTAGAGACCAGCTAAGATTGTTCTTGGTATAAGCTTTCATGTGCATGCACACTTCTTCAGATTAATAACTTCTATTCGTGTTGACACATTAAATGATTTATAAATCTACAAGTGAGGCACTCAACCTATATCCCTTTGCTTCCTGTGTGTGGCAATTATTCTGTATTGTAATTAATACTATTTTGGAATGCAGAAATAAAGAGAATTATCAAAGCATCAATTCTAGCACGCTGGGAGCCACCTAAATTATATAATTCAGTATTTGAATGATAGGTATTAGTAATTGTATTATAAATTGGACCTGTTATAATGAGGCTATTATTGGAATGTAATTGAAAATTAATAAAAATTATTATCAGAAAGTGTATATCAGGCATACTGCTTATATTATGAGAAATTTGCACTGAAATGTTGATTGATATATTGAGGACTTGTTTTAAAAAATCACAAACTGATGCAGAAATGTGGAGAACTCCAGGTAACTTACAAAACAGAAATCACATAAAACTTGGATTTGTGCTATTTTCTTCAAACACCTACAGGAAATGGGGGAAACCAAAAGATAGACCAATACAGGGGGGCCTGCTACCTTTCCTCTCCTTCTGATACAGAAATGGCTATAGATGTAGCAGTAATCTTGGATGGCAGTCAGCCTCTGATGTAAGAACTGCTTTTTGTATGCAATAAAAATTTTGCCTCCACCTTTTAATGAAATTGAGCCAACTGTTATGCTTCAGGCAGCATTGGCAAGCATGGCTGTATTCACTTAAGACAGCCAGGTCTTTCCCAGCAATTTTCAGACACAGCAGCAACCTACCCTCTTACCTGGCAGCGGACTGTCCTTCCTTGGAGGTTTTTAAGCAGAGGTTGGATGGTCATCAGCTATGGATACTTTACTTGAGATTCTTGCATTGCAGAGGGTGGACTAAATGACCCTCAGAGTCGCTCTCAACTCTACAGTTCTATGATTCTATTATTCTAGAGTCATTATATGTGATTCTGCTAGCAATACTGTTTGAGCGTACAAATGTTTCAGGATAGACATACTGCTTCATTTCCAATGGATGCACATGCCATAGCTTTCTGCTGAAGTCCTTTTGTATTCCAAGTGTTCCAAGTTGTTGCTTGCTTGTTTTGGTTTTGTTCCATTCTCAATGCACAGTGGTGAAAGAGTACCCCTCCAGATGGCAATAATACAACAGCACTGCGGAAGCAATGTATAAGCCAGTGTAAACCCTTCTCTAATGCATTATTGCATCAGTGACATGTTGCAGAATACACTTGAAAAGAAAAAACAACAACAGCACCAGTTTGGAGCAGTCCATAGTCTCCCAACCCTACCATTGATAGCACTAAATTAAGAGCGATTAGGGTTAACCAGTTAAGACTGTTGCAAATTAGACATGCAATTAATATAGTTATGGTCTATTTTTGAACCCATCTATTTTGTGTGGTTGCTTCGTTCTAGGGCATTTCCTCTTCATTTATGAGAGCAAAAGCTTGTGTCACAATAGTGCACATAGTCAGGCCAGCTGTATGCCTTGATTTACAGACAGTGTTGGATATAAAAATAGATTTATACAACTGCAGTCAATAGAAAGAATGAGCTTTACTTTATTGAGCTGTGTTGAGCCACTGTTAATATCTTTGTTTATACATGTCAGCACTAAGAAGAGACAGTTGACTGCAGAGAAGTAGCTACTGTTTGCAGCCTAAGATTATGGGTGCTTTCAAATGCCCACCATCTCAGGTTGCAAACAAAGTTCACCTGGGAAAGCTCCTGGGCTGCAGGGAGCTGAATGTTACTGGGGAAGCACAGTAATCTCCTGCCAGCAGTTCAAGGCACCCTGCACACATTCAGTACCTTGGAGAGCTCCTAGGTTCCTATTGTGTCGCTAGATGAATTCTGTTGCAGAGATTGTGGGGGAACAATCACCAGCAGCTACATGCATAAAAGAATTCGCAAGTGGGGGCTATTCTTGCTGTAAATGCTCCTAGCCACTGACTCCTGTAGCTAGGATACTATTAGGAGTCATTCAGAGTAGAGAAAGGGGATATCTGGAATGAAGAATCAGTCTCTGTAGTGACTTGGTTATCCTGTGTTGATCTCAGATTCCTCTCTGTTTGAAGATTGGAGTATTATATAAGCTCTTTAAAGCTAAGATAAAAACCTTGACATTTTTAGTTAGATTCAGCCTTGTAAAACCACTGTGAAAATTTATCAATACAGGCATAAAATCAATTTCCTTACGCATTCCCATGGTGATGTATGGCCTTATGGAAAAACATTTCTAATTACATTTTTAGTTGCCTTCCACGAAATATTTCTTGCCCAGAGCAAAATGGATTTTATTTTATTTTTTTCCAAATGTAGTTAAAATTAAAATTAATGACAAATGTAGCATTGCTTTAATAATTATATTTATGTATTGGATCCCTTCCTTTTAAAAATAAAAAGGATGGCTAAATATGTATACAGCATCTTCAAACTTCACTGTTGGGGTGGCGGAGGGAGCATTTAGATTATTATCAACAGTTCCAGTCAGGAGCTCATTTGTCCCATAATCTAGATTATTATCAACAGCTCCAGTCATTTTCTATTTTTCCTGGAATGGAAATCAATTCAGCAGATATAATCAGTATTCACCGTTGTTCTTGCTTTTGTAGAATCCTAAAATTATAGAGTTGGAAGAGACCACAAGGGTCATTTGGTTCAACCCCTATAATTCTATGATTCTATGAAAGTAACAACAGTGAATACCTATCAGTCTGTGAACAATGTGTTGTTGTTGATGTGCATCTCACTTGAGAGACAATGGAGTGTGCCTCCAAGGGTGAGATCAAACTGCTGTGTTAGCAGCAATGAAATGACCTCCCCAGGGCACAAGCCTGGGCAGTTTATGTGGAGGACCTGGGCTGCCCAGATGATAAGACCTCACTATCAGCCTTGCTGATGTGGTCCAAAAGAAAGAAGATCAATACATTTGGCACCAGCTTGACCTCAGGAGTTGCCAAAAGGAGGCATACAAGGCACCACACAACTGTCTTAGAGACTTCTGATTTGTTTCGCGTTTGCTCCTTAGGCTTTTCTTTTATGGAAAATATTCTGCAAGGTAGAAGAGATTTAGAATAAGCGTTTTCTTTCTCCTAGATGGGCTACCTTCCTAGGCTGATGAGCCCCATCTGCCCCTCACTTCTCTCTACAGTACGTGCAGAAACTGCCTTCTTCACCATTGGACCCACAACTGGTCACATGCAGGGGACATCCTAACTAACGGAGGGATTAAGACTCATTGGCTACCCTCACCTGGTTTAGCCAGCCAGTTGAAGCCAGTCAAAGCCACAGGGGAGAGCTGAGTGCATGATAGGGATCAAAAGAGGACAACCTACCCCAGAAGGAGAACTATATGAACTCTACCTGAGGTACTACCACTTTCCTAGAACCTCATACATCCCAAACAATGTGTAATTGATTACCCACTTGCATTGAAATCTCATTATGACACCATAATTATGTAATTAATTACATACATCATTTCAGCACAGTGGACAGCCAGACAAATAACATAGTTTTGGGTGGAAGTCAAACCGCAGTAGAACAGGCACAGTGCTGCATGTATCAGTGAACCTCAGCCAATACATTTTCTAACTGTTTTCATGTTGGAAAGCAGTGATGAATATGAGCTTTGCAGAGGAGGGGAGACTTATTGCACATATGGGAGGAGAGCAAGATGTGTGGTACACTTTCCTTTAAAGTTTTTTTTTTCATGATATTGCATTGTGGTGTGTCTACTTTTGCCTGCTTAGTGCTCAGAAAGCCACTTCAGTAGAGTTGGAAGAGATCACTGCAGCAGACAGGGCAAGGCATACTGTACATCACTCACCAAAAGCTAGCAACGAAGCTCATGGGGTGGAATTCAGCATTAACTAGTTATGAATGTCCTGTCTGCACAAGCATTTCCACTTGTGAGACAGAATGATCTCCACTCAGTTATATGGGTTCCCTGACCACCCCCAATTCAATTTGGGTGGGCCCAGGGGGAGGATAGGGAAAGCCCTGTTGCACAAGGAGAAGAATTTATGCAGCGATTCTGCTGATGGGACTCCTTAGGCAATTCTCCCCCACAGAATGGTAGCCATGTTAGTGTGTTGCAGCAAAACAAAATAATAATGAAAGGCTTAGAAAAATGGGTAAGGGCTTGTCCAGTTGACCTGTGTTATAGAGAGAGGGAAAGAGGTGAGAGGAGCGGAGAGGAGAGGAGAGGGAGGAAGGGAGGGAGAGAGACTCTCTAGCTGAAGGTTTACAACATAAGCCCTGTTCCATGCCCAATAAGCATGGGATGCCTTTTCCTGGTGGTGCTATGCCCAGTATCTTCTCTATGTGATGGGCTCAAGGGGAAAAGCTGTCCCATGAGCCCTTGCTGCAGAGAAGAGAGGAAAGCCTATATAAGGCTGCTTCCCCTGGAGCCCATAGCCATTTTGCTTTGAGAGCTTCCCACCCACCCGCCCTCAGCTTAGAGCCTTCACTGAGCAATTTTGGGTCAGTGGTTGACAGGGCCAGAAATGATTTTTTCCCCTCTCAACTTGATTGGCACCTGGTTGGGTTTTTTTCTTCCTATCCCACAGTGAAATTATGGCTTTCCTTTGTTAGGCGGAAGAATATTGTTTGTATGAGGGCAGAAAGGGCATTGGACAGGATCAACAAAGTATGGGGAGGGCGTAAGGGGCCTGAGGGGAGGATTGACCAAGACAAACCCAAGCATGGGTTCGGTATCTGCCTGGTTGGAATCTGCACCCTGATCCTCCAGTGAGACCTTGCTTGCTTGGCTTGCACCATGGCAAGGTTCAACATGGGCCAACTCCCTCTGTGCAGGTTTGGAGCAGTCCAAACCCAGTGGATCCATTCTATCAACATGGGGCTTGTGGAATGAAGAACTGATCCTGGAACCCAATGCCATGCCAATCCTTGCCCTGCCTGCTGCTGTCAATAAAGATTTAGTCTGATTTCATCCCATCACCGTTGTACAGTCTGGTTATTTTGCTGCTCTCGTGGGTCACATAATGCGCCTGCCTGGGCAAAAAGACACGGCACAACAGGAAATTGAATTGGGAGGGAGGAGGAAATAAGCAAACTCAATTTTAGTTAAGAGCTCTTATAATAATAACCAGCTGAGGTGGGACAGTTCAAAAACAGGAGCCAACAATGTTTGTCTTTTAGCTGTGCTGATGGAGTGGCCTTGCTTCCATTCTTTTATCTCCTCTTTTGCAGCCTGATACAATAGCTGCTGCCAGGTGACGGTGGAAAAAGGAAGACGCTGTCCTTCTTAGCAGAGCTGGTAGTGGCCTTGCATCCCTTCTCCTTTCTCCCCTATTACAGCTTGATATAGTGGCTGCAGCTTATATATTATAAATCATATGGAGTCAAGGTTGAATGCTGCAGTGTCCCAAGTTTACAGATGACACAAGATTGTTTACGATGGTGCAATTCCAAGTAGAGTGGAAGAAGCTCTAAAAGGCCCGCTCCAAAGTGGATGAATGCAGTTTCTAATACAATATCATTTGGCACTGTGTTGTCAGAAGTGCACACTGGGACCAAAAATGCTAACTTCACTAAACTGGCTGCTGTGATTACCTCAGAAAGAGATATTGTGGTCAGAGCAAAAAGCTCAACGAAAGCATGAACTCAATGTACGGTGGGAGTGAAAAGGGAAAAACAAAAATCAATTGCCAGGAAAGTGGTGGAAAGTAAAACAGCAGTTCTGCTATACTGTATAAATCTACGGTGTGCACACGCTTAGAATGCCATGTACAGTTTGAGTCACCGCATTTCAAAAAAGAAAAAAGGGTATACAATTATTAATGGGTTAGGGCAGCTTTCCTTGAGGAAAAAATTGAAGTGATTTGGCCCAGTAAGTATGCTGAAGGTGAAAAGGAAAACAACCTATATCATTAGGTTGTGCACCCAGGGAATTTTATTTAGTTATATATTTTAAAGCCGAAAATTTACTGAATATGTAATAATAAAAAACATTATTTTTATTCATCAAACTAAAGAAACCAAAACTTAAAGTTACCGTATTTTTTGCTCTATAAGACTCACTTTTCCCCTCATAAAAAGTAAGGGGAAATGTGTGTGCGTCTTATGGAGCGAATGCAAGCTGCACAGCTATCCCAGAAGCCAGAACAGCAAGGGGGACTGCTGCTTTCACTGCACAGCGATCCCTCTTGCTGTTCTGGCTTCTGAGATTCAGAATTTTTTTTTCTTGTTTTCCTCCTCCAAAAACTAGGTGCGTCTTGTGGTCTGGTGCATCTTATAGAGCGAAAAATACGGTACATTTTAAAATTAATAACAATACAGTGGTACCTCGGGTTAAGTACTTAATTCGTTCCGGAGGTCCGTACTTAACCTGAAACGGTTCTTAACCTGAAGCACCACTTTAGCTAATGGGGCCTCCTGCTGCTGCCGTGCCACCAGAGCCCGATTTCTGTTCTTATCCTGAAGCAAAGTTCTTAACCTGAAGCACTATTTCTGGCTTAGTGGAGTGTGTAACCTGAAGTGTATGTAACCTGAGGTAACACTGTACTTAAATACAAACTTTTTAAAAAGAGACACAAAATATCTTCTTTTCTTCTTCTTTTTTGGCCACTTTTCAGACTTTAGGATATTTATGAGTACACTTGGTATACCATGTAAGTACACCTATGTGGGGAAGGAGGCTAAAGCTGGTTGTTGCAGCCATAAAGATGCAGTGGCACCTCCCCATTTTTGAGAATATAAAGCCCAGGTGTAACCCAGATCTCTACCACACCTTAAATGAACAACACAGGTTCCTGTTTGGAGAGCAAAAGTAAAAAATAAAAATAAATAATATTACATTCTTTATATTAGTAAAACAAGAATTCAAATTTCTGGAATAGCTAGACTAGTTTCCTGGTGAGGTGACAGCCTAAGTAATGGCCCAATAAGGGAACAAATGAAGTGGATCTGTGCCAGACAGCAAATGGGTGTCTGGTAGTTGGAAAGAAAAAGGCCAGAATTGAGAGGGGAGAGTTGAGTGATATGAACTTGAAGCTGGAAGGTGAAAAGTAGTAAAGCTGGGAGGCCAGCGAGGCAGAATGATGCTTGATTACTGTTTTGAATCCAAGGCAACAGCTATGGGAGAAGAAAGACCCTTTTCAGGTGTTAATGCTGTTAATGCTGTGAACCCCTCCATTGAAGGCTCAGGTTGCATATATGTGGAAACAAAGCATATATCATAAAGACACCTTGCCATGTCAAAGGAACCATGAACCTGTCATTGAATTCTACTCAATATTGATCCAGAGTAGATTCCAATGAAGTAAAATGGAGTAAAAACTTAAACACATTGCAGGATTCCCCAAAAATAGACCACAGGCATTTAATCCAGCAGAGCTTAACTGTTACTGAAGGCAAATGACCAAAATGGTCACAAATCCCATACTTTCAGGATTGGACTGTCTATAAGAAATCCAGTTGCAGCAGACTTAAGTTGAACTTACAATAACTTATAATAAGTCTAAGCCTTAACAGTAAACATATTATGTACAGAACCCCACACCAGAAGGAAAAGAGATAGAAAGAGGAAATTAAACCCAGGCTCCATCTGGCCTTACTTTTAGTCAGCATGACCTTGGCAGAAGAGATAAGAGAACCAGTTTAATCCAGCTGTACAGTGGTACCTCGGGTTAAGAACTTAATTCATTCTGGAGGTCCGTTCTTAACCTGAAACTGTTCTTAACCTGAAGTACCACTTTAGCTAATGGGGCCTCCCGCTGCCGCTGCACCGCTGCCACATGATTTCTGTTCTCATCCTGAAGCAAAGTTCTTAACCCGAGGTACTTCTTCTGGGTTAGCGGAGTCTGTACCCTGAAGCGTCTGTAACCTGAGGTACCACTGTACTCAGCTTCTCTGAAGGAATAACCCAAACATCATGAACCTTCTGCTTGTTTCTTTCACACAGAGAAGCTTCCAGGACCCTCTTGAATTAATTAGAATAGGAAAGATCTTTACACATCAGACCCATACTTTCTGCACTAAGGAATGCAAACTGACAGAACCCTGGGTAAGGTCCTGGAACCCCTGGCATTTCATACCACTTGGAAACTGTGGTGGCTTGCAATAGTATTTTTTCGTGTGTGTGTGTGTGTTTTTTTTAAAAAAGAAAACAAAATCTCAGGGCAGCAGAGCAGCAGAGAGGAAATTCCAAAGCCTTTGGAGAAACTAGAGAATTCTGAAACTATGTTATCCACGTTAAGGCTCAGACAAGGTGGACTGCTGTTGTGGACTGCAACTGCTCGATTCCCTAAATATTGACCATGCTGGTTGAGGCTGATGGGAAACTGTATTCCACAACATCTGAAGGCATCATGTTGGCTACCCCTGCCCTAGCTTTACGCTTAATACTGCAGTCTTTAAGTAAACTTTGAGCTTCTTTGTTTTATTTATTTTTTATTTTAAAATAATTTTTATTAATTTTCCAACATACATTAATAATATCCAATCTAAATTTGTCACATATTTTCTCTTTTAGACTTCCTTCAGCCTCTCTGACAATCATCCATTATTCAATTTTTTAATTACGCATTTCCTAATTTTATATTGCATTTTATATACCCTCTCCCCTTTTATTTTTCTTCTATACAATATTCCTTTAACATTCACAGAGCTTCTTGAAATCCAACTAGCGTTATTTGCTCATACATATGCATTTCAGATAGTCTGTAAACTTTCCCCAATCTTCGATGAACTTGTGGTCTCGTAGATATCTAATCTTCCCTGTTAACTTGTCCAATTCTGAATAGTCCATAGTTTCATTCTCCATTCTTCTAACGTCGGCAGTTGTTCCTGTTTCCATTTTTGGGCCAATAATATTCTCGCTGCTGTTACTGCGTATTGGAAAAGTTTACAATCTTTTTATTTATTTCATTTCCTACTATTCCTAAAAGAAAAGCCTCTGGTTTCTTAGCAAATGTATATTTCAACATCTTTTTCAACTCATTATATATCAATTCCCAGAAACCTTTCACCTTCTTACATTCCGAGCTTTTTTGTTTTAACCTCTAATCTGTGCTGTCATTGGTGAGATTCTGATTTCATCTTGCCTAATGAATTGTCATCAAGTGTTCTTCTGGCTTCTGTTCAGGGCTCTGCAAGATATGATGCAAAATAGGAAGTAATGCATTTTTCACAAATAGATTTTTAATGGAACACTTTTTTGCAGTGGGGGGCGGACTAATATTGAGGTAAGAGGTTTGTATTCACCTGGATCCTGTTTACAATGTCAGGTGAAAACTTTGAAGTTATAGACATTCGTGCATAGGGGGGATTTGTGATATCTTATATGACTAGGTAACACTTTAATTTCAATATTTGCTATCTGATTTCAATTATATGCTGTAGATTTGGAGATTTCTATACGCAAAGGCTTACTGACAACATCAGCTGATAGCTATTCTCACTTGTCAAAAGAGCAAATTGAATGTTAGAAAGTCTCAGGAAAGGGGGAGAGTGTACACAAGAAAATAATAATGCATCTACATAAATCTATGGCATCCTCCATTTTTGTGTACACTTTGGGGAACTTTGCCTCAAAAAGCTGAAAAAAATCCCATAAAATGTCAATGTGTATGCAATCTTTATACACACACACACACACACACACACACACCCTTTTGCTAGGCATCCGAATGAAAGAACACCTGATCATATTAACAGGAATCAGCTTTAAAATACTTTTATTACTGGATCTGGAGCTCTTTGAACTGGATATTTAACAAAATTAAGTTAACAGCTGCATCACACCCTTCATAAAAAAGAAACCACTACAAAAGCTATGTGAGCAAGTCTCTCCCTGATACAATTTGCAAGGGGTCGCTCTTCTTTTTAATATAAGGAAATGTTCAAAGTGGTCTCCCCGCCTCCCCATGGGGTGTGTGCCCTTTTTTTACCACCTGAGCATCTTTCAGCTCATTGTGCTCTATGTGTAGACCCAGCCTAAGTCCTGGTCTGGTAGGGATGTAATAAGGCATTTTGTTCTGTTCTGTTCTGTCATTTTTGTTTTATGCAGCACTGTTTCTGTTCTGCTGCAGTTTGGTTTCCATTGAAAAACTAAAATTATTCATCTTACTCTTCGTAGTGTAAGAATTATATGTAATTAATTAAGTTATTGCTCTCTTATTTGCCACCATTCATTTCACTGCAAAGGCTTTTCATTTTAGTGTGTGTGTGTGATCTATTTCAATTGTGGACTGAAAAAAATCTACTGTCCTGTGGACTGAATTAGGCTAGCAAAGCATCCCCATTTGCCCTGCAATCCTGTTTCAGCCAAGCCATGCCCATCTAGGCTGCACATGGCTTCATGTATGATCTCAGTTGTGGAACAGGTAAAGATTCAACTGTGCCTAATGGTGGTTTGCAGGCGCCACCACTTTGCCAAGCTCTGATGATCAATTGATTAAAAAGATCTTGCGGAGCGCTATGTGCAGCACTTTGCATGCCAAGGCACCCGAGCCCCAAAGCTCCCAGAAACACAATAAATCACACTGATGCAGAATATTTGGCTCATGGGTTCAAAAAGGCCACAACTTTATTGGTTACAAAATGTGAGCAGTTTGGCTTAGGCACTGGGGTGAAGCCCAGCTATGTATTCACTCCTGCACCTTTGCAGGGTGTTCGGAAGGGTAAACCACCAACAGGGGGTGCCCTATAACGTACGTCAGATAGTGGCACCCCATGGAGTTCCCGTAGGGGCTGTGACATGGCCCTAGACCACGCCTGGGCTTCAGACAGTATTCACACCCCAGATCCTTTACTGAGGAGGGGCAGGCGAGGCCACAACCTCCCCTCCGACAACACAAATGCTTACCCAGTGCCTAACCTCACAGAAAGTTGTGACCGTTGCTAAAACCAAATGGCTGGTGCCAATTTGCCAAGTGGAAAAATTCCTACCCAGCCACCGAACAACTGTCATAGCAAGGTCCTATCAGAGAAACGCCTGAAAAACAGGTAGGAGGGTAGGGTGATCTGAAGCAAAAGGAAAGAAGAGTGAGCCAGCCGCTCTCAGGAAAATTAAATGGCCCGTGGCCACGCCCTCCCTGGCAGCTGATTGGCTGGGGCTATCCCCAGAACAGATGGCGCAGGCCGGCAGTGATACAGAAGAGGAAGGCAAGTACCTACCCTACGTCAGAAGGCTGTTGAGGCTCGGCTGGCTAGCTGCAACACCATCCACCGGAAAGGGGTGAACAGGCTTGCAAGACCCGATGATCAGGTAATTGTCAGCACTTGGGCTATGTTTTGGCCCACACAGTTTGATTTCAAAGAATTTGTCTGAAATCAAACTGTTTGGAATGACTGTGATATAAAGTGATTGACAGCTTGGTTGGACCAGGGCCAGTTTTAGCAGATGGAGTGCCGGGGTGCAAATATCTGCCCAGAGCCCCCAAATTACCATGGATAGTGGGGGGGGAGGGGTGAAGCTGTGCACTGCCAGCCATGGGGGGGGGGGTGGCACAGTTTCCATCCTAAGCCTCTCTCCTCCCGATCGCTCTCCTCCCGAGGAGGCTTGGGAGGCAAGCTACATGCCCGCCAGCCATATGGTTGACGGGGTGCAGCTGGCGGGTGTGCAGGGAAAGGGAAGGCTGCTGGCAAAGCCGCACAGCTCCCCCACTCGCTGGGGTGTCCCTGAGAGGCTGGCACCCTGGCACAATGCACCACTAAGCCCTATGAGAAAGACAGCTCTGGGTTGGACCCACTTAACTGTTAAACACAGCCCACAAGGTGGGGGTGGGGGTGGGGAGATGACGCAGCTCACCTTTCCTGATCCATTTCCTGACCTGCTCTGTTGGAACAAGGTTCTGATTTTTTTGAAATTGTCCCAAATGATTATTTGTGAAGAATCGCTCCCACCAGACTCCTCAAAACCCAAGTGCCCACATCTGGACCTCTGGACCTTCCAAGAAATCTAGAGGTGGCACTATATTTGAAAGAGTGTGGGGGCCATATTACTAAATGATTACTCTTTGGTCTGGTTCTTATTTTTGATAGGTGGCCCAGAATGCCAGTATCTCTCTAAAAATATTCCCAAGCCATTTTGTGTGGTTCGAACAGGGGAACAAACTCAAAAATCACTGGCTTCAAAGATATAGTGGTCAATGTAGCACATCTTTATTAGTTTCTTTTGTTGAAGACATCAGAAACTGCTGGCCGTTTCTGTCCAAAGCCTGTACAAATAGCCTGCTAAACCTGATTTATGAACGGTCCTTTTATTACGGAAAGCTATAAAACTATCCAAATGTTCTGTAAATTGTTTCAGTTCTCTTTCATATTGTCTAGGTACTTTCTCTGCACTGTGGCTCTCGTATTACTCCTGCCACTGTGCTTCTAGCCCACTCTTTGAATCAGGATGTATTTAGAGGTAGTCGGTTACAGAACATTCAGTTGTACTCGCTGACAGCTCTATTAGCCTATAGAGACAATATCTGGAGAGAAGTGCAGGAAGCATAGAGGAATGCCGAATGGTTACCTTCCCACTGGAGATTTAAAGCGTGGGAAGAACCTGTAGGAAATGTACCATGGAGAATAAATCCAGCCTATGTGAAGAGCCAAAATGGATGGACCAAATCTTGATGTAATGATAGCATTGAAATAGGTTACGAGTGAAAAAACAGGCCAAATTATCCCCTTGACTAATACTACCAGACCTCAGTTTCCTCAAGAGCTTACTAGGAACTATGTATGTTTCAGCCAATAGAATCCTTGTAACTATTATTGCTGTCTTTTGCCAAGTTGCGCTGCAAAAATGCAAGGAATATTGTGAATGTGGCTTCAGATCTTGGTGAGACATGGCTATGACTTCCAGGTGAACTACCCACAACCCTTGAATGTTTCAGTTAAATACTACTTGGGAAAAAATGGGTAGCAAGATGACGAGAAGGGACCAGAAACACAATAAAGAATATGATCACCTCTCTCACTTAAGGTGTCCCAAAGTATCTATTTCCTCTGGCCTTTAAGCTTTATTCTCAAAAATCTCAACCTGCTACTCATTCCTCTGGTGTGAAGCTAAGATTACAAGCTGCTAGCTCCTTGCCCACAAATTAACCTTATGCCTTCAAACATGGCTGCATGTGTTGTGACTTCCATCCACTAGCAGCAGGTGAATTACCATATGCAAAAGAACAGGGCTTTGATACATATTTCCATTATATAAAAGATGGAATTCAGCACATTTACAAACTATTAAAGTTAGAGACTCATGTGTATCTTGTTTACTGGTTAACCTCAGTCGAAGGGGAATATGGAGATGAGGAAGGAGACACATAAACTTTTTGACTTAATCAAACAATAGGTTTTTTATTACATCTGAGGCAGAAAATAGAGATATTGATCTCCAGATCATGATGCACACCAGGATCACAGCAAATGTTTGCAATTTTGGTTTGGAACGCTTGCTTGAACCATTGTTTGCAAGTTTGGATGCAACAACAAACTGTGGTTTGTTTAAGACAGAAGGTTATTTAGTAAGTAATTCAGGAAAGGAAAGGAGAGTATGAGTACATTATTCCTTGATACTCCAAACTATTCAAAACTATGGTGCCTAAGTGTTGCTTTGCTGTTTCAGAACATCAGAAGCTTCAAGAAGCCAGATTAGGACTTAGCAATACCATTTGCACTGTAATGAGGAGGTGTATCACAAACAATTACCGTATTTTTCGCTCTATAACACACACGTAGTTTTTAGAGGAGGAAAATCCGTAGGCATGCCACCCGTAGGCATTCCCTCCATAACACGCACAGACATTTCCCCTTACTTTCTAGGAGGAAAAAAGCGAGTGTTATGGTGCAAAAAATATGGTAAGTGTGTATCTAAAATCCATGGTTTTGAAGGTAAAGAAGTAAAAATATGTATTAACAACACCTTTAAATATGAGAAAACCACATAATTTCTACATATTAGATTATTGTTGTCATCGGCTTAAATTTCAGCTGACTGTCAAAGAAAACCATTGACCATTTATATTTTTGTCCAAAGAAGTTGAATTGCTAAGAGCTAAATGAACAAACGCCTTTACTGTGGAACAACTCTGATATTCTATAGGAGAATAATAAAGATGAAATATGCTTTGAAAGCGGTGCTCTGTATCGCGCAAACTGCACAGCCAAGCACCATAATATCTCTTTCTTTGACATTTGTTCTAAACTTAGCAAGCCAAACAGAATCCAAATGACTAAGGGATTCCATAAGAACTTATTTGTGGAAAATATTTGTGAAGAACTCAGCCAGCTTTTCTCAGGTTGCTTTAAAATAATTGAAATACACATTTCCTTGTTTTTCAAGAAATAATAGAGTTCATTGAAACATATAATTTTAGAGTTGGAAGGAACCCTGAGGGATATATAGACCAACCCCCTGAAATGCAGGAATATCAACAAATGGTCAACACATCCAATTTGAAACCATACCAGACCCTGCTTAGCTTTGCAAATGTACTAGCAGTTTTATTGCTGCACCACTAGTTGCTAAACAATTTATTGATTTCATTACTATCAAATTGGCAAGGAGATGGATACTCATTTAAATAGTTCAGCTTCATTTGGTTTGTGTATCTTAAGGGGAAAGTATCATTGGGCAAATGACATGAATACAATTTGAGATAATAACATTGAACTTAATAAAATAGCACCATAACTCCTTGTTTCAGAAGTCCCATATCTGCAAAACGTCTGCAAACTTTAGGGCAGTCTTTGGTGTGTACTTCACATGCTAATATGAGATCAGTAATGATCTCCACTTTCTGTGGCATAGGATGTAATCACTAGGAGTTGAGGATATTGGAAAGAAGGCATCTAACTTAAATTAAGAGATTGGTAGTGATCCTGGCATGGGCTGGGGCACCCACAGGAGCTATTTCAACATTTTTTCAATGCAAGAAAAATGGATGATGAGGAAGAACGTAATGCAACTTCAGTAGGCTAAAGCAAATGACACACACATTTGCCACTTAAAGTTGTGATATAAGTTGTGATAGTAATTTGTTAGCACAGAACTTAGTCTGTCGTTTTAAGTGTGCCCTTAGCATCTTGTTTCTGAGGTGCCAAAGTTGCCTGGAAAAGTACACAAGGCAAATGTTTAAGCACGCAAGGCAAGAAAGGGCTCTGTTTCACAAGCCAACAATACACCCTAAGGAGTTTGGTACCCAAAATTATTCAGAAGTGGCTACCCCTGACTCCCACTATGGCCAGCCATGGAAAAAGGACTTTATGGACTATCTTAATAACTTTTTATGGAAGGTAATCTTCCCCAGGAAGGCAATCTATGAGGGCAAGCTTGGGAAGGCAAAGCTAAAAGATGCTTATTTGGGAATTTTGGCAATGCCCATACTATATGTTACCCCCTATTAAACTGTTCTGGATTCATTGTTTCTCTGTGTGAGAATGCCTCCTGGAGAGATGTGTGGGTGTTTGTAGAAACCTGTGACTGTCATGTGGTTGGAAAGCAACCTACGGTACAAATTTCAGTGTCACATCCGTTGCGTGGACAGGTGGAGTCCCTCCAACCCCAGGCGACCCCTGAGCAGAATAATGACTCAAGACAATGTGCTATGGGATTAAAATTGGCCACACTGACCAGATGTTTGGAAGCTGTGGCTGGATGGTTACGTGGGAGCCGGTTGAAGCTAAATCCTTCGAAGACAGAGGTCCTGTGGCTGGGAAGGGGCGATATGGGATTGGGGGGGCAACTCCCATCTCTTGCGGGGGCTCAATTAGTGCCAGCACCGTCCGTTAAGAGTTTGGGTGTATTCTTCGACACCTCCCTTTCCATGGAGGCGCAGATTGCAGCTATAACAAAGGCAGCATTTTTCCATCTCTGCCAAGCTAAGCAGTTGGCTCCTTACCTCTCTTGCCCTGACCTAGCCACTGTGATCCACGCGACGGTCACTTCCAGACTGGATTATTGTAACTCGCTCTACATGGGGCTGCCCTTGAGTCTGACCCAGAAACTCCAGCGGGTGCAGAATGCTGCAGCGAGACTCCTTACAAGGTCTTCGCTGCGAGATCACATTCACCCGGTGCTATAGCAGCTGCACTGGCTCCCGGTGGAGTACAGGATCAGGTTTAAGGTGCTGGTTTTAACCTTTAAAGCCCTATATGGCCTAGGACCCTTGTACCTACGGGACCGCCTCTCCTGGTATGCCCCACAGAGAAACTTACGGTCTTCAAATAAAAACATCTTGAAGGTCCCAGGCCGCAGAGAAGTTAGGCTGGCCTCAACTAGAGCCAGGGCTTTTTCGGCTGTGGCTCCGATCTGGTGGAACACTCTGTTACAAGAGACCAGGGCCCTGCGGGACTTGACATCTTTCCGCAGGGCCTGCAAGACAGAGCTGTTCCACCAGGCCTTTGGGCAGGGCACAGCCTGACTCCCTCCCTCAGCAATCTTCGCGGAGCTCTGGCCCAATGGTTGCCAGTGGCTTGAATTAATTAATTTTATAATGAATGATTTTAGAGTGTTGTTTATGCTGTACTTTTGTACTGTTTTATTATTGTTAGCCGCCCTGAGCCCGGCTTCGGCTGGGGAGGGCGGGATATAAATAAAATTTATTATTTATTATTATTATTAACTCGGCCCCATCCTCTACTTGGTCTGCATTCCTTGGAAGGTTGTCCATGAGACAATAAATCCTCCAGGCTGAAACAGGTTCCCCACTATGAAATAGATCATATCACTCTGAGTGATGGGAAATGGTCTGTGATGAAGTACACATACAGTCCTGCGTGGTTTCTCCCTAGACAAATGGAGGCACACGCTTGGAGGTTATGTGCAAAAGCAGTACTCCACACTGGAAATGAAATGGAGCTCTACGTCTAGCATTATTCCTGTGCAACAAGCTGGGGGTCTAGTGGGAGAGAAGGAAATCAAGTCACTTCATCATCATGCTAACAGCAACCAAGCATGAGGTAGGAAACAGTCCTTACCACAACCCATGAGTCCAGATTCAGTACAGAAAGTAAGATTTTGGTTTGCTTCTTTTGATACCAGCATCATTGTGTTTTCTGTGTTTGTTCCCCTGATAAACAAGCTTTCAAGCACTCTTCTGCAAGTGACAACAATACAGAGATGACAGGGCAGATAGAGGTGGGGAAAAGCTTTGGGGCCTAGTGTGGCACTGCTGTGAGGGACACATTGCGGCGTTTCAGTCCAAAGAGGCTAAAAGCACATTGCAGGCATTAAGTCGTCTGTTTGCACTTGAAACATTTGTTCCAAACGGTAGGAAGAGGGAGGGATTGTTAAGTAACTCTGAGAACCATAGCTCTGTGAGAGCAGTAGGGGTCCTCTAGCAACTCTCAGCACCCTTAACAAACCACAATCCCTAGGATTCTTTAAGTATTGTGATACTGCTTCAGATGTATAATGCAGATTGGGCCTCATTCTGGTATTGGCAGAAGATCCAGGAGAAGTGGAAAATTTCATATTACATCTCCTTAAAGGTAAAGGGTAAAGGGACCCCTGACCATTAGGTCCATTCGTGACCGACTCTGGGGTTGCGGTGCTCATCTCACTTTATTGGCTGAGGGAGCTGGCGTACAGCTTCCGGGTCATGTGGCCAGTATGACTAAGCCGCTTCTGGCGAACCAGAGCAGCACACGGAAATGCTGTTTACCTTCCCGCCGGAGCGGTACCTATTTATCTACTTGCACTTTGACGTGCTTTCGAACTGCTAGGTTGGCAGGAGCAGGGATCGAGCAACAGGAGGTGACCCCGTTGTGGGGGTCTTCGAACCGCCGACCTTCTGATCAGCAAGTCCTAGGCTCTGTGGTTTAACCCACAGCGCCACCCGCATCCCTACTACATCTCCTTACCATGCCACAAAAATGGAGTCACACAAGTCTGAGAAGTGGTTAACAGAAAGTGAGTTTACTAGATATCATACTACAGTGGATGAAGTGAATAATTTTTATATAGAGAGGTCAGACAAAGAATCAGAAGTTCTTTACTTTCTTAACTCCTCTTTGCCTCTCAAATCTTTTTCTGTTCCTCTTTCTTTCTTTCTTTCTTTCTTTCTTTCTTTCTTTCGCCTTTCTCCTTTTTTCTTTCTCTTTTTTGCCTTTATATTAATGTTTTAAAGGTAAAGTTAAAGGAACCCCTGCACATTAGGTCCAGTCGTGGCCAACTCTGTGGTTGCAGTGCTCATCTCACTTTATTGGCCGAGGGAGCCGGCGTACAGCTTCCGGGTCATGTGGCCAGCATGACTAAGCCGCTTCTGGCGAACCAGAGCAGCACACGGAAACGCCATTTACGTTCCCGCCGGAGCGATACCTATTTATCTACTTGCACTTTGACGTGCTTTCGAACTGCTAGGTTGGCAGGAGCAGGGACAGAGCAATGGGAGCTGACCCCGTCGTGGGGATTCGAACCGCTGACCTTCTGATCAGCAAGTCCTAGGCTCTGTGGTTTAACCCACAGCGCCATCTTTTAGTTTGGACTAATTTTTTTTTTTTTAATAATGATTGGTGTATTTTCTCTATAACCCCTATTATTATTATTATTATTATTATTATTATTATTATTATTATTAAACACTGTCCTGAAATCCATCAACATGATCTAAGAGTTCCAGTGCTACCAAGCACAGTCTCGAATGCTTCATGCCACAGCAACTCCCATGCGGCTAAATGTAAACACTCCCAAAGGTTTGTGAATTAGAGTTGTATAAAATGGGACATGGCCTTGATTGGTTCCTGGGTTTTTTTCTCTTTCCTATTTTGTGTCTCCCTTTTCATGATAAGCCCAAACTGTTACAAAGTTCAAGGGAGCAGGAAGGTGTTAAAGGCATTCCTTTGCTTGGTATCTGCAATGTGTTTTGCATTTAAAGGGGTTTCTTTGTAGGAAAGCCTGTCAAACTTGATAAATTCTCCTGTAGCATATGAAAAGCCAGCCATCCAAAAATAGAACATTAAAAGTTTACTTGCTAGGAGGCTGCTGCAATTGCATCTTTGTGTTACACTCACAAGCCTTCTGGTTTGTTTTGTTGCTGTTATTACACGAAGTCTTTTTTTAAAAAAAGTAATTATAAGCTGCTTAGTGACAGCCCTGTGTACCACTCTGGTTAGACACTTTGCTTGGGATATGGGGATACAAAATGCAGGTTCAGAACCCGTCTTCAGAAGCTGTAGTCCTCAAATGATGAATATGTGTGAATTGTGTGAATATGGCCGTAGTCATCAGAACAGAATGTGACTAAGATACCAGACCCTCCAAGTGTCCCTATTTTCCAGGGACAGTCCCGGATTTACAGAAGCCGTCCTGGTTTCGAATTTGATCCCACAATGCCCCAATTTTCCATAGGACGTCCCTATTTTCATCAGAGGAATATTGGAGGGTTTGGAGTTATCTGAACCCTCAGCCATCTGAAGCCATCCCTGTATAGGGAAGGTTTTTAAAAAATGTTTAAAGTTTTACAGTGGTACCTCGGGTTACAGACGCTTCAGGTTACAGACTCCGCTAACCCAGAAATAGTACCTCGGGTTAAGAACTTTGCTTCAGGATGAGAACAGAAATTGTGTGGCAGCGGCGCAGCGGCAGTGGGAGGCCCCATTAGCCAAAGTGGTACATCAGGTTAAGAGCAGTTTCAGGTTAAGAACGGACCTCCAGAATGAATTAAGTTCTTAACCTGAGGTACCACTGTATTATGTTTCTATATATGTTGGAATCCACCCAGAATGGCTGGGGCAACCCAGTCAGATGGATGGGAAATAAATAATAAAATTGTTGTTGTTATTGTTGCTCTCCTATTCTCATCGGAGAAACGTTGGAGGGTATGAAATACAGCTTCTTGCACATAAGTAGAGAAGTGAATGGAAGCATGGAAAAATGTTTATATTAGGACTCAGTAACTGGAAGTCCAAAAGCTAAATCTGGCCTTTTGCTGCTACCAAATCACTAATATTGGCTTGCAGTCTAGAGACAAATAGAGGGTTTGTAGGACGTGGGATCTGCGACGATGGACTGATCATGGCCATCTGGAGGTTCAAGGAGGCCCAGAGTAAACTGCACTGTAGTCGGCTTCCTCCTCTGATGGTGGGTCCTGGAGAACTTAACTGGCAGTGACAGTGACTAGTGGTAGTGTTGGGTAGGCTAATTTTAACCTCTTTCGGAGAAATGCTGTATCATGGGCAATATGGGAAATTACAGTGCTAGTGTAATCTGATCCCTTGCGGCAGGCTGTCAGTAATGGAAAGACAAGATGCTCTTAGCAATGTCTTTTATTCAATATTTACAGAAAGAGGTGTAGAAATGCAGCCTCTTTTGTAAGGATGTTGCTCTGAGTAATCTCCTCCCCCCCTTTCCCTTCTCAGCCGTCAACGGCTCCACCCCCTTATAGTGGCTGCCTAGGGCCAATTGTTTCTTAGCCCTCTGCTCTCCTACTTTCATTGCTCACAGGGATCTGGTAGAAGGGGGGGTCTGGAATGCTTTCTAGTGATAATGTGTCAGCCAATTGTTCCTGCTCTGCTTCTCCCGTTATTTCCCAGCTTTGCGCCTCTTCTATGACGCTGTGACGCTCTGCAAACCACCATTGTAAATCTATACTGTCCTCTTCTCAGGAAGGTTCAGGAGAAGGGGGAGGTGGTCTCCACCATTCCTCCTCTGATGTCTAGTCCCTGACATCTAGGTAGACTGAGCTGTCTGTTGCTGCTCAGAAGACTAGGATTTATTTATTTTTAATGCAGATTAGGAGAGGCATCAGCCAAGGGCTAGGGCTGACACTAGGCCTGATGGACTTGTAGGTGGACTGTACCCCATCCCTCTCTCAAGAAAAACTGGCTGATTGCTGCAATTTAAATGGCAGAAAAACAGCACCGTATAAAAGGCTGCTCTGAAGTTTTCCCCATATCTGCTATTTTGTCATCTCATTGTGACCATTCCTAAGGTTTCTGCAGACTTTGACTTTTAGAAGCTTAAACTTATCAAGATCTTAAAGCTTTCACTGTCGAAAGGAAGATTAGTATGATGTTGGCTGCACATCTATTAGTAAAATAGAAACTGGCAAAAAAAGAAGAAAGCCTTTAGGACAGGACTTTGAAAATGCAATTCATATGCAAATCTTAAAACAAAATAAATTCTTTGGGACTTTAGCTTGTGACCACATCCTGTATTTTTAACTAATCCTTACAAAATGTATCAGCACATAGGGAGATGTGAATTAGAACTCCTGGAGCCAGTTCATACCATAGCACTGCAGAAGAATTTATCCCAAGGCAAGACAGGTGGTGGAACTAGATTAGATAAAATATCCCATTCCTAGATGTCAATCAGACAGAAATTTTCATCCTGCTTGATAGTCCTTCAGATACCTCACTTTTTCATTACAGATCCAAAACCTATTTTCTATGCACATAATGAAGAAGGGAAAAGTTGTTCTGTGAAAAGCTCCTCTATCTACTTTTCAAACACACACACACACACACACAAAACCCACAACATCAATACAAGTACCGGTAGTAATCTATGTGTAATAGGTATGAGTTACTCGTGCGTAAGCTGGTGCCTTTCTCGGTTAATTTACCTTGTTAAACCTTTCTGACTCCACAGCCCCTTCTCATCGTGGCTGCCTCAGTCACTGGCAGAATCCGTCAGTGGGCGTTTCTTGAACCTCTTCCAACATAAAAGTTGTTTGACACCCAGTCTCCTCCTCCTCTCACTGCGCAGGAGTCTTCTGCGCAGGGAAGGCGTGGGTAGCGGAGGACCTGGGCTCTCCCCACTGATGTCCAGTGAAGAGTCCTGGAGCCCTCTCTCCAATTCCCCCGTCTGCCCCCCTTTATCCCTGGTGTTGCGCTGATTGGCTTCCCCCTCTACTGAGCTGTTTCTCCCCCTGCTGCTGGGCCCTTCACCAGCATCATCTGGGAGCCTCCCCTTTGCCTCTCCCTCCGATGTCAGTTCCCTGACACTATGCTTCTGGAAAGATGGCGGCATAAATGAGTTGTGAAGGTGGCATTGATGAAGAAAATGCAAGCATCTTTTTAAAAAATCATGTGATACAGAAATTGCTAATTGGGATACAAATTGCTAATATGCAAATAAGGAATTGTTGTTGCTGTTATAATAATACAAGTTAAAAGCACAAATAAGTAATTAAAACAAAAAACAGCAAAACAATTGCCATCGCTCCAACAATCACTTTTAAAAGACTGTAGAATATTAATCAGCCAAAGGCCTGACTAAAGAGGAGCTTTTTCACCTGGTGCCTAAAGATAAATAATGAAGTTGACAACTGTACCTCCCTGGGGAGAGCATTGCACAAACAGGGAGCCACTATAGAGAAGGCTGTTCTCATGTTGCCACCCTCCAGACCTCATGTGGAGGACCCACATGAAGAAGGGCCTCATATGATGAATGCAGAGTCCAGGCAATTATGTTGCTGCTCAATGCAAGAAGTGGTCAGATGTGAGAAAAGCTTGATTGGGTCAGAATAAGCAATTTCATTCTCTCTATCCCCAGTTACAGCAAGAAATGAGCTAAAAGCAACAACAACTTTATTGGTAAGGTTATAGAGTTTGGCATGGCATAAGACAAGGATCCAGGCATTGGACAACCTAATTGGCTCCAGAACTGAGGCTAGGCCCTCAATACTTATAGTCCAGCTGATGATGAAAGGAAGGGCATTTCATCTCTGAAGCCCCACCTTTGGGAGATCAAATGGTGCAGCTGATAATAATAATAATAATAATAATAATAATAATAATAATAATAATAATAATAAATTATTTATACCCCGCCCATCTGGCTGAGTTTCCCCAGCCACTCTGGGCGGCTCCCAGTGTTAAAAACAGTACAGCGTTACATATTAAAAACTTCCCTGAACAGGGCTGCCTTAAGATCTCATCTGAATGTCAGGTAATTATTTATCTCTTTGACATCTGATGGGAGGGTGTTCCACAGGGCGGGCGCCACTACCGAGAAGGCCCTCTGTCTGGTTTCCAGGATTGGCTCCTGGAACAGTGCCTGGGTTGCCATGCAACATAGTCTTCATCCTTCTATTTTTCATTGCAATGTGACATGCATATCCAGGACTCTCAGTAAGGAAGGGCCACCGATATCACCATCATAATCGCAGCAGGTGTGGGAAAGCCATTTGTCCTCCATAAGTTACTGAGCTATGACTCACATCAGCCCCAAGAAGCAGTGCCAATGGCCAATGGGCTGGTGGGAGTTGTAGTTCAGCAATGTTTGGAGGATCAAAGGTTTCTCACACCCATGTTACATAATGGATGGGAACATGTCACACAATGGTTCTGAACTCCTGAGAAAACCAAGCGTGCATATGATATGATATGAAGAGGTCACAGTTTTACATTGTGCAAAGCAAAATAGAATTTGTCAGTTACAGGTAGGTAGCTGTGTTGGTCTGCCGTAGTTGAAACTAAATTAAAAAAAAATTCCTTCCAGTAGCACCTTGTTGTGTTGTTGTTTAGTCGTTTAGTCGTGTCCGACTCTTCGTGACCCCATGGACCAGAGCATGCCAGGCACTCCTGTCTTCCACTGCCTCCCGCAGTTTGGTCAAACTCATGCTGGTAGCTTCGAGAACACTGTCCAATCATCTCGTCCTGTCTTCCCCTTCTCCTTGTGCCCTCCATCTTTCCCAACATCAGGGTCTTTTCCAGGGAGTCTTCTCTTCTCATGAGGTGGCCAAAGTATTGGAGTCTCAGCTTCAGGATCTGTCCTTCCAGTGAGCACTCAAGGCTGATTTCCTTAAGAATGGATAGGTTTGATCTTCTTGGAGTCCATGGGACTCTCAAGAGTTTCCTTCAGCACCATAATTCAAAACATCAATTCTTTGGCGATCAGCCTTCTTTATGGTCCAGCTTTCACTTACATACATCACTACTGGGAAAACCCTAGCTTTTACTATACAGACCTTTGTTGGCAAGGTGATGTCTCTACTTTTTAAGATGCTGTCTAGGTTTGCCATCGCCTTTCTCCCAAGAAGCAGGCATCTTTTAATTTCGTGACTGCTGTCACCATCTGCAGTGATCATGGAGCCGAAGAAAGTAAAATCTCTCACTGCCTCCATTTCTTCCACTTCTATTTGCCAGGAGGTGATGGGACCAGTGGCCATGATCTTCGTATTTTTGATGTTGCGCTTCAGAGCATATTTTGCGCTCTCCTCTTTCACCCTCATTAAAAGGTTCTTTAATTCCTCCTCACTTTCTGCCATCAATGTTGTGTCATCTGCATATCTGAGGTTGTTGATATTTCTTCCAGAAATCTTAATTCCAGCTAGGGATTCATCCAGCCCAGCCTTAGCACCTTAAAGGTAAAGGTACCCCTGCCCGTACGGGCCAGTCTTGACAGACTCTAGGGTTGTGCGCTCATCTCACTCTATAGGCTGGGAGCCAGCGCTGTCCGCAGACACTTCCGGGTCACGTGGCCAGCGTGACAAGCTGCATCTGGCGAGCCAGCGCAGCACACGGAACGCCGTTTACCTTCCCGCTAGTAAGCGGTCCCTATTTATCTACTTGTACCCGGGGGTGCTTTCGAACTGCTAGGTTGGCAGGCGCTGGGACCGAGCGACAGGAGTGCACCCTGCCGCGGGGATTCGAACCGCCGACCTTTCGATCGGCAAGTCCTAGGCGCTGAGGCTTTTACCCACAGCGCCACCCGGGTCCCTAAGTTTGTTATTTGTATGAGCTTCCATGTGCATGCACACTTCTTCAGATACCAAGTGTGCATGCACATGAAAGCTCATACCAATAACAAACTTAGTTGGTCTCTAAGGTGCTACTGGAAGGAATTTTTTTTATTTTGTTAGAATTTGCCAGACGGTGAGACAGGAAAGCGTGTAAGTGAAGGACTTTGAACACTTGCATCTCAATTTATAGTTCCACTAAGGGGTGCTGACTTGGGCCTCAGATTATGGGTGCCCAGTGGCACGCGTGACATAACGTGATGTTGTCGCGTTATGGCACACGTGCCGCAGTGGTGTTTGGAAGCCCCTGAAGTTGTGCCAAAGGCCCAGTGAGGCCATGGACGCTGCATCCGAGGCCTCTCACAAGGCCTCAGATGCAACTTTCAGTGCTTCACAAGGCTATGGAAATATCATTGGAGGCCCTGCAGTGTGGGTGCCAAGCACCCACAACAATTTTTGTGGGTGCCCCGGCCCCCTATAGTTGGCACCAGGGTTCCACTCCCTCCCCAACTGATGGCTCAGAAACACTACAAAAGCATATTTGAACAAAAGAGTAGCTAGAAAACACTGAGCACCCAGCAAAAACACACCCCCCCAACACTGTTCTTTTTTTAATAAAGATTACACTTCTTGCCAGCCTTCGACGTCTATAGAGACAAGCCAGAGATGAATTTATTTATTACTGCAAAAGTCTTCTGGATAGGGAGTGGGTGTAAACTTTAGAAATAATAGCACAATTATTTCTCAATAAAATAACATGGACGTGATAAGGGTTTTCTATCTGATTAGAGCATTTACCATCCTGTCTTGGTAATGTCTGAATTAGAGTGCTTCCAGAAGTGTTGTTTATTCACTACAAAATCTGGTTGTTATCCTGCACTTTCTGGTGCAATTATCTCATCACTTTCTAACCACAAAAAGTCTGATAAGGAATGTGATGGAAAAATGCAATGAAATGTGTGGGATAACAACCGAATGCTCGCAATGCCATATAACTTTTGCATAGGGATGGAGAATAAATTTGCCTTGTCTTGGAATTCAGTGCAAATGTTCTCAACTCGTACTTTCTGAAGTAACAGGCGAAGTTAAGTGCAGCTAGCCTTTCAAGGTTGCACTGCTCTGAATTTTCTGCAGCCATGTAACATGTAGAAAAATGCATATTTGGAAGAGAAATGTGCACAATAATAATAATAATAATTGTATTATTGTATGTAAAATTGTATGTATTGGTGAAAACATGTCAAATTCATCATAGCGTGCAAAATTGCTTGTAAAATCTGTATATCATACACAAACGTGTAGAAAAATGTATTAGGAAAAATGTGAAATTTTCTGATAAATTTTCATGGAGATATTTTAAATAAAATAAAATAAAATCCAAACTGAGGCTGAGGGGGCAAATCTTGTTTAGACTGGAAAAATGAGAAATGGAGAGAAACATAATTTGGCATATTCACCCATTCCTTCTTTTGCACAAACATATTATGATGATTGATCAATATACCACTAGTCTGGAAACTCCCTTAGGGCGAAGTCTGGAAATAAAGCTTCAATTTTTAGACATAGCAGAGTACAATAAATTATCACTGAGGTGTATATGTGCCTTTTAAATTTTTTGGTGCCTTTTAAAAAAAATGCTGACAAAGTAATCAAAAATGTTCAGAGACATTTAAGAGCACAAGATGGAAACAATGAACGAGGCATACTATTTGATGTGTTGGCAGGATGTGATACATTATGAAGTTCCATTTAATTTTCCAACCAAACAGAATTTCTGAATACAATGCCACAAAATAAGAGCATGTACCTTCTCTGTATATAAATAAACGGGGTAACATTGCACTAAACACAGAGTGTATTCTTGAATGTATTAACATTGGCATCAAAGGTAATTGAGAATCAAAACAACTGAAATGGCTGGACTAGCTTTTGGAAAGGGAAGATTTTGTATTTATCAAACACTCCTAATATCAACTATTGGAACTAAAAATAAAATGCACTGTACTGTGATGTACCTGGATCTTTCAAACAGGATGTAGTAAACCTCCTCCAGTGTCAAGACAATCTCAGGGAAAGGCAGCTGGTTGTAATAAATTAAAAATATGCCTTACTTTAAATTTAACATTTTGGTGAAAACATGCCTAGTATATGCACAGATATTAGCAACAACCGCAGGGGAGCTGTCTGTTTATCATAAGTAGTTTTAAGTGCTTGCAAAAGAAAAAGGTCTTGCCTGGGGAAATCTCCTGAGCTGGTATGAAAGACACACTTTAAGAACTACCAAGCGCAGAAGTACGTATCTTGGAGAAGTGCGGTAATCACAGATGTTCAGGAAGGCTTGAGGAGCTGCACAGTTCCATAAATGTCGAGGCCAGTGGGGAAAATTGTGTCCTTAGAGCTGTGACTCTCATAGAAGTGGTTTTGAACAGGACGGGGAGGGGAGATTAGGTGATCATAGGTGAGGGTAGTAGGCAAGCAAGGACATGAAAAAGAAGTTCACTTAGTTTCATGCTATCTCCAGAACTCATTCCAAACTGCTGCTCCCACCCATCAAGTAAACATAGAGTGACACTGGTGACAGCAGGCAGCAGCAGCACATTGGTGCAGACATCACAAAGTGTCATTTGGAAGAGAAGAAATAGAAAGTTTCACCTGACTTTAGAAGAAAAGAATAAAAAGGTAAAGGTAAAGGACTCCTTACAGTTAAGTCCAGTCACAAATGACTCTGGGGTTGTGCCACTCATCTTGCTTTACTGGCTGAGGGAGCCGACGTTTGCCCACAGACAGTTTTTCTGGGTCATGTGGCCAGCATGACTAAGCCGCTTCTGGAAGACCAGAGCAGCGCACGGAAACATTGTTCACCTTCCCACCGGAGCGGTACCTATTTGTCTACTTGCACTTAGATGTGCTTTCGAACTGCTAGGTTGGCAGGAGCTGGGACCGAGCAACGGGAGCTCACCCCGTTGTGGGAATTCGAACCGCCAACCATCCGATTGGCAAGCCCTAGGCTCTGGTTTAGACCACAGCACCACCCACGTCCCTCAGAAGAAAGGAATAGCCAAGCCCAAAGGAGAGTCAGAGCAAAGGGAGAAGTAAAAAAGAGATGTTCTTGGTTTGACCGTTAACTGAACAGGGATTGATTTGGGACAGGATCTAGGCAGGCAGTGAATTAGAGTTAGGGGAAAATTGTTTTGGAGGTGATCTGAGTGGGACATTCAATTGTTGTTAGGTGGCAAATATTTGAGGTTTGAACGAAGGAAGAATGGAAAAATACTGAATGGAAATAGGTGTCCCTTTTAAGCAATTGCAAAGGTTTGAATAAAGCAGAGATGGAGTAACACTGAATGGAAAAAAGTAATGGTTTTAAACAATGACAGAGGTTTCAGTAAAGTCAGCAGCGAGTGACACTGTGTGGGGTGTGACAGTTAGTTTGAGTACAGCAGGAGATCAGAAAGGTTCTGATGTGTTAGCATTTTGGCATAACACAGGAGCTATTTCTCCTTGTTATAAGTTTTAATATATAATAAATTTGTCAAGACAGAGGAAAGCACGACAAGCAGAGGTAGGGTCCACATTACACTTTTCTACCAGGCTTATTGAAATTATCCTTCGCTGAAACTGTTAATTCACACCTGCAGTGATGTTATCTAGCAACACATACATCATCTGAGCCTTTGGATTAGGTATTTTACCTTTCATTGTCTGAAACATCGAATAGGTTGATTTTTATTTTTATTTTAAGAAGTCTGTCACTGCTGCCGCTCTTGTCAATGGATCTGGATGAGTCATCTCCTCAAATCAGCATGCCCTATTCTGCTTTCCCTTATTTCCCCAGTTTGACAGGGATGACTCTGAACCATCCAATAAACAAGCATGAATAGCAAATCTTTCTGCATGTGGATGACACCTGAGCTGCTTCCCCTGATTTGTAAAGCCCTCATTGTCATTTCTTGCTTTATGGTTTTGTCTCCAAGGAATTTCAGGTTGTGCTGCTCTTACAGCTGGCAGTATATCACACCTCTTTAATGCTTCATATGTAGAGGAGGGCAGTAGAATGCTATTCATCTCCCCTGGAGGACATGGCAAAACCATCAGCATATAACTATTATTAGATATCCGCATGCTTATAAATGGATTGGTGACAACTGTTTTTACCTCTTATATTCTGTCCTGGTGAGCCTCTGAAGATATTTATCCACACGAGCAGGAAGACATATGTGCATATTTCTCTTTAAAGCAAGCTGCAGAGCTGGACCCTGTTTAGAGGCAGACAGTAAATGTATTGCTTTGCAAATCACAGCGTAGATAATTGCATTTGATTATGCTATGCAAAGAGACGCGGGTGGCGCTGTGGGTTATACCACAGAGCCTAGGGCTTGCCGATCAGAAGGTCAGCGGTTCAAATCCCCGTGATAGGGTGAGCTCCCGTTGCTCCATTCCAGCTCCTGCCAACCTAGCAGTTCGAAAGCACGTCAAAGTGCAAGTAGATAAATAGGGACCGCTCTGGCGGGAAGGTAAACGGCGTTTCCGTTCGCTGCTCTGGTTCGCCAGAAGCAGCTTAGTCATGCTGGCCACATGACCCGGAAGCTGTACGCCAGCTTCCTCAGCCAATAAAACAAGATGAGCGCTGCAACCCCAGAGTCAGTCACGACTGGACCTAATGGTCAGGGGTCCCTTTACCTTTACCTTATGCTATGCAAATAATCTCTCTCAGGTTACCGAAAGGGTATTGGAATACCATAAAGTTAGGTTGGTTAAATAATAATAATTGAAAACTTACCTACTTTATAATATTTTATTGATTTTATTGTCTTTTTTGCATTAGTTGTTGCAGTAACAGGAGTAATAATAGTCACAGTGTGATAGTATGATAGTTCATGACACTTTGCTTGTAAGCATTTGTATGTGTGTGTGTAATTTTTATATAATTTATTTACAATTTCTTCAAATGCTTCTCATGGCAAAAGCCCTCACATGGCAGGTAACCATACATAACATACGAAAAAAAGGGAATATACATAGTAAATAGAACAAACAACAAACAACTACAGTGGTACCTCACAAGACGAATGCCTTGCAAGACGAAAAGTGCGCAAGACGAAAGAGTTTTCCGGTTTTTGAGTTGTTCCGCAAGACGAATTTCCCTATGGGCTTGCTTCGCAAGACGAAACGTCTTGTGAGTTCTTGCAAGTTTGTTTCCTTTTTCTTAAAGCCGCTAAGCCGTTAATAGCCGCTAAGCGCCGCTAAGCCGTTTATAGCCGCTAAGCCGCTAAGCCGCTAATAGCCGTGCTTCGCAAAACGAAAAAACCGCAAGACGAAGAGACTCGCGGAACGGATTAATTTCGTCTTGCAAGGCACCACTGTATTTTCAAACACAACAAAAGTGACAACAGGCAAAATGTTATAAATGAACTTTTGCTTAGAGGAGCAAAAATGGCTGAATTTTAGCAAAAGAAGATTAGAATTTTCCTGACAGTAAAATGAGTTTGATTTTTCTTCCTTTCTTTATAACATTTGGTGGGGGAGGGAGAAGACGAGCACATGTCAATAGAAGTCAATAGAAGATATTTTATTTCCTACCACTACTTTCTGCAATACTGCTAAGATTTCAGTAGCTAATTAATAGGCCAAAAAATTAAATGTTGTAGCAGAAATCTGCCTGTTGATGGTCTTTGCATTGCAATGTGTCAAATTTCAAAATCATTTCTGAATTTGGTATTGAATGTGTTAGATTTCAGAGCGGAGAAATGTTGAAACTCTAATTAAATGTTAATGCATTACTGATTTTTACTTCAGTTTCTCTGTTTCTTCACATACTGATATCATTGCACTGTTTCTGGACCGTTTCAAGAATGCACCAACAATTCTTAATACTATATTACTCACTCCCTCGCTTTTTTGGGGGAGGGGAGTGAAAGTTCACAGTGAGATTTCTGGGGGTAAAAATATAAGGCTCAATAGGTCAATATTTGCCAAATAGGTCCACATTTTCAGAAAATAAAGCAAAGAAATGAACCAACTACCGTCTGAACAATTTCAGCCCACTGCAGGCTTTAGCAACTTCTGCTCCAATATTTAAGAAAGAAAAAGTTAAAGTATATTTCTGCAAATATAATAAGCATGCAGCTACCTAGCATTTTTTAAACTTTATTTTCATTGAACTTTAGGAGAGTTAGAGTCAATATTACTAACCTGAATAGATGGTATTAACTATGGAATACAGTTGCGAACAGGCATATGGGCAACTCCAAAATCAAGTCAAAGCAAACAAAATTAAATAACGTTTTCGGGGGAAGGAGTGTGAGTTGCATTAGCCAAACTTGCTTCATCAGGAGAAATGTAGTTTATGGGAACCAACTAGGCCCGAGGGCAGAAAATGTGTTCCAAATATTGTAAGCATGGCAATCGGGAAACTGTGACTGCATTAGTGGAGTTTCCAAGCTACAGTTTTCCTTGGGGAGACTAGAGGGACAGTAACATCTCGCTGCACAGTTCACTGCTATAATGTTTCAGCTGGTCCAAAGCAACAGGGAATATATAAGGAGGACAATTTGTGCAGATGCCACTGATGGAAAACAAAATCTGACTAAAGATGAGCACTGTAGTGAGGAATAATGATGCACTAATGAAATAATGGGGAGGCGGGTGGCGCTGTGGGTTAAACCACAGAGCCTAGGACTTGCCGAACAGAAGGTCAGCGGTTTGAATCCCCACGATGGGGTGAGCTCACATTGCTTGGTCCCAGCTCCTGCCAACCTAGCAGTTCGAAAGCACGTCAAAGTGCAAGTAGATAAATAGGTACCGCTCCAACGGGAAGGTAAATGGTGTTTCCGTGCGCTGCTCTGGTTCGCCAGAAGCGGCTTAGTGATGCTGGCCACATGACCCGGAAGCTGTACGCCGGCTCCCTTGGCCAATAAAGCGAGATGAGCGCCGCAACCCGAGTCAGCCACGACTGGACCTAATGGTCAGGGGTCCCTTTACCTTTAATGAAATAATGCACAGTAAACCAACATTATCATGAAATGGTGGTAAAAGCACCAATGGCACTTACAAAAGTTTAACACTGCAGTGCCCTTTGGAAGTCTATTACTAAACGATTAACAAATCGATTTGATTCTATGAGTGTCAGCACAGCAGAATTAGAGTGAAATGCAGTGGTACCTCTGGTTATGAACTTAATTCGTTCCAGAGGTCCGTTCTTAACCTGAAACTGTTCTTAACTAGAGGCGTGCTTTCGCTAATGGGGCCTCTTGCTGCTGCTGCGCCGCCGGCACACGATTTCCATTCTCATCCCATGTTAGAGGAGTTTGTAACCTGAAGCGTTTGTAACCTGAGGCATTTGTAACTAGAGGTACCACTGTACTGGGAGGGCATCTCAGGGCTGACACAGATACCACTGTCAGTGCTTTGAAAGATAAGTGTACCATCAGAAACCTTTCACTGGCTGCCCAGGAAAGATATGTCACTTTGTCAGGGTGCAATACCATATGCTCCAACATTTATCTGATGAAAATAGGGATGTCCTAAGGGAAAGCGGGACATATTGGAAAACGGGACGATTTCTGTAAATCTGGGACGATTTCTGTAAATCTGGGTAAGGTCTTAAGCATGCATCTGAAATAATAGATTGCAGCAGCGAATCTTATCTGAAGTGGCAATTAATTCCATATTATTGTGGGGGGCACAGCACTGCTGGACACAAAGTAACTTGTAGGAACTCTCTGAAACAACAGGAACAACAGGAGGCACCCTACCATGGAATGAAATGGGCTGAATGTCATAGGGTGCATTTCTGGAAGCTAGTCTTGAAATTACCAATGCACTAACCCCTGTGGTTAGTACGCCAACCAAAACTGATAGAAGGCACCCCTAGCATCTGAAGCCACTTGTGTCTCACAAAAATATGAACCCTGGGCTATGAGCCTTCTTCAAAGGGAGTGTGACCCCCCATCAAGAACACACAAACACCCAGTTTCCTGGACCCAGGAAAACCTCACCCATCCACAGGGCATCAGTCTTGCCAGAATTCACTCTTAGTTTATTGGACCTCATGCAGCACACCACTGCATCTAGACACCAGCTCATATTGAAGACGTGTTCCAAATTGCCTAATGACCACCCCCAATGGTTTTGTACATATGGCAAATAGCACCAGGGACAAAACAGAGCCCTGTGACACTTCACAGCATAACACCTAGTGTTAATCTTTGCAAATGGCCCTCAATATGTTGCTGAGCTATTCTGTCTTTTCAACCCTGGCAACTGAATTTGCTTGCTGGGGCTGATGGCAGCTGCAGTTCAGCAATATGGGAGGGGGGGCGACAAAATTTTCCCATCTCTGATCTAGGGTTTACATTTTTCAGTAAAATGCAGCTAATCAAAATTAATAATCTGCACATTTATGCATAAGCAACCACTGGTAAGCTCATTTCCCTCTAAATATCCTATTTTATTTTAATTTTTGTACTATGGCTTATTTTTGTTGCTGCTGTTTCTTTCTGGCTCCTTTCTTAATTAAACTCTTTGTCTCCGATGTGCATTACATGGAGATACTGAAAAGACCTTCTTAACGAAGATAAATAAAAGGGTTTTGTTTTTTAAAAGTAATATTAACCTAATAAACTTCAACAGAAGAAAAATCATTTCTAAATGAAATCTACCAGCTGGTGCAATGCACTCTTTATTTTATTGTTGGCAAAAGGGAATGAGACTAATAGTGTTTGTGTGTTACTAACAACGGTAGTTATAAGACGAGGGCATATATAAGAAGCTATTAAAAATGACATAAGAATTGTCCATTGCTTCTTCCTTCATCCTTTTATAGCAGTGAAAGTGGATGAGTAATAAAAAAAATGAAGAGCTAGTTCATTAGTTCTGTAAACATACCATGAACAAATGAATAATAGAACCTCAACTAGTAAAACTATTCTTGGCTTGCCAACTTGACTGTGATTAAATAATTCTGAAGAAGTGTGCATGCACACGAAAGCTCATACCAAGAACTAACTTAGTTGGTCTTTAAGGTGCTACTGGAAGGAATTTTTTTTATTTTAAATAATTCAAGATTGGATTGATTGATTGAATGGATGGATAGACAGATAGATAAATTCATTCATTCATTCATTCATTCATTCATTCATTCTTATAGCCACACATTTCAGCCTCCTCCTTCATCAGTTGCACAGATGAGAATGGTTCCATTTCCAAGACAGCAGTTATAGAACTTTGAGGATGGAGTGCTCAGAAGGCTGAAGCTAAACAATGCTGTTACTTTCCTCTAGGTTGTCATTCAATGCATGAAGGGTGGTGTGGCCAGGCATTGGGACTGTAATGGAGGCAGGAAATTAGCTTTGCGAACTGAAGGACCAAAGAAGGGCTCCTGTCTCCCTATGATGTGCCATTTCCCTTGACTGCCATGGGATGCTGCCGTGTTGTGTCTCAATGTTCTTGTACTTGTCTGCTGTTGGACAGACAGGGGATGCTTTCTATGATATCACGAGCAAGTGAAACTTAAGATCACTTAAAATTAGTGTACTTTACATTTAGGAAAAATTGCATGTTATGGCTATAGAGAGGAGAACATAAAATAGGGAGGCCACTTTTGGAGACCACTTCTGCTGCATGATCAACAGTTCTTGCTTAACACCGGAAACCACCGTTCAGCTCACTCTAATTGAATCTTGCAAAAAAAAATTCTGAAGTCTCAAATTATGCACGATTAAAGCTTCATTAATCATTATTACAGATTTCTCCATGCAAATGAGAGAACATTTAACACATAATGGTGTGCTAATTGACCAACAACTGGTTCACAGAACTGTTAAATAGCATTTCTCATATATATATATATATATATATATATATATATATATATATATATATGTAATGGTAATTAGGTTTCACTGAAGGTTCAGTTTACCTATTGAAAACTATATTGGTGTGCTGTAACTTGACAATATTAATGGCTAGGGCTTTAACTATAATATATTCCATTTATCCATGAATATATACAGTGCTGGTGCAACACTATTTCCACCCTAGGCAAGTCTAACTACTTGCATGCCCCCCCCAACTTCTATTATTTTCAGAAGCCAAGTATTATTGAAAAAATGAAAAACACAAAACGTGAAACTGATACATTTATTTTAAATTGCAAGAATAGCAACCACCCTGGCCCAGCCAGCTGTCTCCTCCCTGCTAGTTTTTATCAGTCAAGAGGGACAAGGATTCAGAGCATAAGTGGTCACCCTGTGTAATGATCTCTGACAGGCAAGCAAGCCCCTGATAAGAAGTAATGACTCTCCGGCAGTTTTATGCATGTTTATTTACAAACACACACACACACATATCCAGAACATGGCTTCTCGCCTGCTCGCATTGACAATAGCTGGTCAGTCTAAACCATCGCCCCTCCCACAGCAGGAAGGATGCCAAACTCCTTCCTTTCCTCTCTTGCCCTTCCGTTGTCCTCTGATCTTATCCAGTTTCCTAGAATGGGGACTGAGAAGCTGCCCTTCGCCCTCCACACTTTCACTCGACGCGGTCTCAGACCTCTGCTTATATCCTTATTGCCTAGCAATGCTCTCACTGCCTTCCAGCTCTTCCTCTTCTTGAGAGCTAATAGTGTCTTCCTCTGGAAGGGGGGGGGGGTTTGAACTGCCCTTTCTCGACTCAGCCAGCTCTCATCTGCAGAGTCTGTCCCTCTTCCACTTAGCTCAATTTCTGAGTCTGACTCTTTGCCTGCTCTCTGGTGAGCCATGTTCCTGACACCCTGACTGACCCAAGCACCTTGTTCAAACCCCAGTGGTGGAGGAAGGGGTGTGTTGTGGGTGCGGTCCACCCCGGGTGTCATCCCTGGGGGGGGTGACATCATCGCAACATGCTCCCCTGGGATGCTCGCCACAGTTGGCTAGCCCCATCCCCCACAGACAGCATGTGCACCACTCTGGGTGCCAGAGCAGCTAGCTCCACCTCTGCCAAACCCTTGAGTCTTACTAACTGAAACTCATCCAACACAACAGGACTAGACGGCGCTCTCGTCACCCCATGAGATTCATCTGCTATAACAGCAGATTTAAGATCTCGGTGGTTGCAATAAATTTTATCCTCAAATGTTTTGCAAATGAGTCGCAGCAAGCTACCGTTGGTTCTGTCATTTGTAAAAGGCCTTGCACTACCCAGAAGAGCTGTGCTGGACAACATAATGAGGATGCAATGGAGGCAGCAATTTATGCTAGGGGAAGTATGTTGCTAGGGAGGTTCAATGATGAGCTCTCCCCAGCATTTTGTTCAATTCAGCCATAACTTTCTTCAGTATCACAACTCACAGGATCATGTAGCACTTGCAGCCAGGATTCCCTACTTTTGCCTCGTTAAAAAAAGATACCCCCAGTTGGCTAAGTAAATACAGGGAGAAAAACAGTGTTGTGCCAACCTTGTGCAAAAGGGACTCCACTTACACAACAGGACTTCCTCTTTTCTCCCTAAAGGTAAAGGTAAAGGGACCCCTGACCATTAGGTCCAGTCTTGACCGACTCTGGGGTTGCGGCGTTCATCTCGCTTTATTGGCTGAGGGAGCCGGCATACAGCTTCCGGGTCATGTGGCCAGCACGACTAAGCCACTTCTAGCAAACCAGAGCAGCACACGGAAACGCCGTTTACCTTCCTATCGGAGCAGTACCTATTTATCTACTTGCACTTTGACGTGCTTTCGAACTGCTAGGTTGGTAGGAGCAGGGACTGAGCAACGGGAGTTCACCCCATCACGGGGATTCGAACCACGACCTTCTGATCGGAAAGTCCTAGGCTCTGTGGTTTAACCCACAGCGCTACCCGCATCCCTGTCTTTTCTCCCTACACTCCCCCAAAATCTGCTCCAATGGTCCCCCAACCCTCTGGAGCATATTTGAGGGTGTGCAGGGAGCTACAGGGGAGAGAACAGGAGGGGGAAGTTCTATTGTAAAAGCAGAAGTCCACTGCAGTATTGGGGCAGCAGGGATCAGCACAACTCACAGTACTACCCAACCCATGTTATTGAGAGAGCCAGTGTGTTACATGCAGAACGTGCCCTGTTATCACCAGTTTAAAAGGATCCCAAGAAGCACAGTTGCCAGGAATGCCTCTTTTCCTAGTATCAGAGGAAAGGCTTGGCAAAGGAAATACCCATCAAATAAGAGAAGCAGGGAGCAATGGGGATAAGCATATACAAATGTGAAAATGAGATGATCCACACATTACTGAAGCTACCCAGAAGACACAAACTGCCAGATTGGTGTCGGAGATGGGAAAGAAACATAATTAGGCAGTGTCAGCCCCTTGAAGTCATCCCTGGTGCCACAAGGCATGTCAGTGACAGAATCCACCGTTGTGCTGTGGCAGCGCCTTTATCACTGACCTTGGCCAGACACACTCAACAATTTGCATTGTTGGCCTTTCAAGCACCTGCTGAGGAAGAAGAAATATCTCTCGTCCCTATAACATGCAGGAATTGAGAAGCCACGTTGGATGGGGATGCCATAAATTATCCACTTTTGTTATGTTATTTTGTCTTCTCATTAGAGAATCTTAGAAATGTAGAGATGAAAGGGACCCTGATGGAAGGGACCCTGCAATGCAGAAATCTCAACTAAAGCATCTATGACAGATGGCCATAAATCTTCTGCTTAAAAACCACCAAGTCCACCACCTTCCGAGGGAGTCCCTTTCACTGTTGAACAGCTCTTACTGTCAGAAACTCTTAATGTTTAGTCAGAATCTCCTTCCTTGTAACTTGATGTCATTGGTTTGGGTCCTAACTTCTGGAGCCAGAGAAAACAAGCTTGCTCCATCTTCCATATGGCAACCCTTTGGATATTTCAAGATGACTATCTTCTCTCAGTCTCCTCTTATCCAGGCTAAACATACCCAATTCCTTCAACTGTTCCTCATAAGACTTGGTTTCCATCTTGGTTGCCCTCCTCTTCTCACATTCCAGCTTGTCAATATTCTTAAACTGTGGTGCCCAGAATTGGACAAAGAATTCCAGTTGTAGTCTGACCAAAGCAAAATAGAACAATTCTATAACTTCCCTTGATCAAGATAGTATACTTCTGTTGATGCAGCCTAGAATAGCATTTACCTTTTTTGCTACTGCATGACACTGTTGACTCATGTTAAGCTAGTGGTCTACTACGACCCTAGATCCGTTTCATATGTACTACTGACAAGCCAGGTGTCCCCATCTTATGTTCTTCATGCCTAAGTGTGGAACCTTACATTTTTCCCTATTGATATTCAGTTTGTTAGTTTGTCTCCAATTTGTTAAGGTCATCTTGAATCCCAATTCTGTCTTCACAGACAATCATTGTTGATAAAGTCATTTTATTATGGTTCAAGATATTCCTTGTGTAACCATACTGAAATTGGGGGGGGGGGGGGAGAGAAAACACCAATCATTAATCATCTCCTTCAGTGGCTTCTTTGCTTCGAGAGACTAGAACTGATTCTGCCTGGAATCATGAATGTCAAAATTAAACAAAAGTCAGCCAAATGAAACTGGGTCACCCAGCAGATTACATACAGTATGGGTTGCAGCATCAGACTTTGGGTACACCAGCATCCCTACTGGTGTACAAAATAGCACTCTATGGTGTTGTGACTTAAAGCCAGAGAAATCTTTCATTATTTCAAAACATAAATGTGTCTACATTCATTTCTTAAGACAGAGTGTAAGGAAGACAGCTGAAATTGATAAGAAATAAAAATGAAATTGTCACAAAGTAAGAACAGCATTAACATGGAATAAATATGAGCAATCGTATTACCAATGAACAGCACAGGGCAATTTCCCCACAGGCTGTGCTAAAAATTGTGCAAAATCTCATAAAAAATGTTGGATTATATCTTAAGCCTCAAGAGCAGTGAGATCATGTTGAGGAAGCCCATAACTTAAAGTGGTGATATAATTGTACTATAAGACAATGATTTTCAAACTTTCTAGCTTCTGTTGCGTCATTGGACTACTGCAATGCACTCTGTGTGGGGCTATCTTTGAAGGTGACTCAGAAACTACAACTAATCCAGAAAAGGGCTGCTAGAATGGTGACTGGGAGCAACCGCTGGGACAATATAACACTGGTCCTAAAAGATCTACATTGGCTCCCAGTATGTTTCCAAGCACAATTCATAGCATTGGTACTGACCTTTAAATCACTAAATGGCTTTGGCTCTGTATACCTGAAGGAGTGTCTTCAGCCTGGAAATTGAGATCCAATTCTAAGGGACTTCTGGCAGTTCTCTCACTACAAGACGTGATTATGGTTATGCTTAATAATCTACTACTGGGCTATTTGTTGCTCTTCAGAGCCACAATGTGCATTTAACTGTGCCATCCATAACATGTTTACTCAGGAGTATTTACCATTGCATTCCAGTCATCCTGAGGTCCAGCTCACTGCGAGATGTGAACCTACAGAGTACTAGGCAGAGGGCCTTCTCGGTAATGGTGCCTGCCCTGTGGAATGCCCTCCCATCAGATGTCAAACAGATAAAGAACTGCACAACTCTCTAAATACATCTAAAAGCAGCCCAGTTTCAATATTTTTTTTTTTCATATTTGATGTTTGCTGTGTTGTCATTGGATTGTAAACTGCCCAGAGTGGCTGGGGTAACCCAGTCAGATGGGTGGGGCATAAACAATAAAATTGTTGTTCTGGTTGTTGTTGTTGTTAACTTCCCTGTGACTGCCTGGTATCAAAGCCTAGTATATTTCCAGTGATTCTGGTAAATGTTCTAGAATGCATATTAATTTCAACTGAGAATGTCCTTTAAGACATATCCAGCTTTCAACTGAGAATGTCCTTTAAGACATATCCAGCTCTGCAAATCTAGGTTGAAGGTGAATATCAGTAGTGCCAAGAAAGTTATCTTCCATGTTAGCTTTCTTGATAAACTCTTGATAAACTTCCAAGGAAATCCAGTGTTCTCCATAATACAATAGGGGTGTGGAGTCAACGATCAGTATTTAGGCTGGATTCATTCATTGCTTTGTGGCAAAGGAGCCATTTGCATTTTGTCCAGTCCCATGCCACACTGTGAGAATGGTGAGGATCGTCCTCGGTAACTTGACTTTGTTATAGAGCAGTCTTTAGAGGATTAGGTCATAATCTGTTTCTTAAAGTAATGTCTTCAGATATTTGTCTGCAAACAACGGTAGCGAAAAAACCATTTGGTTGAAACAGGACAGAATTTTGATAAATTTATCCATAAGCCCAACAGCTGTCAACACTCTACTCTGTGAAGATTGCCAAGATAAAAAATGTAATGTTATATGGCCCAGTTTCACAGGGAAATGTTTATCAAATTTCACTGTATCTTATCCAATTTAACCTCTCTTTCTTAAACCATACTGTGCTGAATATATTTATCAGTTTTGACATCAACATGTTTTAGCCATTACATAGCCTTTGCTACTATTACTACAACAACATGGAATATTTCTTAGAAATTGTAGCAATTCTTGCTTGGTTTAGAGTCATAGTTTGTTGAAAAAAGAAGTAGTAATCCACTTAATCTATTTTTAAAGACTTTACATCCTTGCATAATAGAGGAACACAAATACTGGTAATTCAGATACTAGGATGCCCCGCACACGGGGTTTTCGTAATGGTTTCATGGACTGTCTGAGAACTATCTTTCATATCACCAATTGTGCTTTATTTTTTCATGAATAGCAAATTGTACTAGCTTCTGTGGATGAGGGCCCTCAGACCCTACTCTTCTAGTGCAGAGTACATCCATAGCTAATGGCCCAATGTCTGCCAGGAGAAAAGGAAGAGAGAAGTGTCTTCGTGAATATTGGCAGATGTCATTTCATAAAGGACATGTTGGACAATGGAGTGATCCAGCATAAGGCTTCTTTCTTCTTCTGGAGCTTCTTTAAAACTTGGATGTGTGTTGTTGTTTTTTAAAAAATGATTTTCTGCCCCACTATACACTATACACCATAACATCACAGAGCTAATAAAGTAACTTTGGGTTATGACACCCACAGATACCTTGCTAACTGATTACCATCACATATAACATACCCTCCAACATTTCTCCAATGAAAATAGGGATGTCCTAAGGAAAAAGTGGAAATTCCAGGATCAGATCAGAAACTCTATAACTCTGAAACTGTCCCTGGAAAATACGGACACTTGGAGGGTCTGATATACCGTATTTTTCGCTCTATAAACACGCACCCGACCATAATACACACGTAGTTTTTAGAGGAGGAAAATCCATAGGCATGCCACCCATAGGCATTTCCTCCATAACATGCACAGACATTTCCCCTTACTTTCTAGGAGGAAAAAAGTGGGTGTTATGGTGCAAAAAATACGGCAATTGTTGCTAGCACAATGCAATGGGGCCAAAATAAATAGGGAAAGATCTAATATCGATTTCTCATAGGGTTTTGTTCTGTGGGCTACTTTCTCCTGCTCCATTGATCCAAAGCCCTTTCACTGCTAGGAGAGAGAGAGAGCAAGTGACACAAACTAGAATCATAGAATCATAGAGTTGGAATAGACCACAAGGGCCATCGAGTCCAACCCCCTGCCAAGCAGGAAACACCATCAGAGCACTCCTGACATATGGTTGTCAAGCCTCTGCTTAAAGACCTCCAAAAAGGAGACTCCACCACACTCCTTGGCAGCAAATTCCACTGTCGAACAGCTACAAACAAACAAACTACATGTCAAACAGATTATGACCTATGTCAAACAAACTACATCCTTCTCTCATGTAGTCAAGTACCTTGTTCACAAACACACTGATCTTAAACATGCTACCTGGCCGTAAATCCCATTGATTTCAACTAACAGGTTTTGGTTCAGGGCATGAATCATTGTACCAGGTGGTGGATAAATGTGCAAGAAAAAGCTCAAAGAGAGAGGCTATAAATTGGAGTAATTTCTAGAAAACAGCTCCTAGCTATCTGAAGGGGGAAAAGTACACTTGTATACTGGCCCTTCAGAATGGGCTCCACAAAGGCTATTAAAAAGGATCTATAACTAGCCTTTCTGCTATTACTAAAAGAAAAATATATAGCAGAGCCCCAGTCAAGCATTGTGCCACGCTTTTCTGAAATTGACTTAGAAGTTATGCTTCCAGGAACTAACACAAGGTATTTCTCAGTGCCTGCATTCTCATGCTTTAACCATTTTTGTACCAAATAGCCTATATTCTCCACTCATTTTTAGTATTTAGCCTGAGGCATTTTGTCCTTTTGGTCAAAGCACACATAAACAAATGTGACATATCCATTCTTTTGATATTACAGTCATCTTCGCTGGCACGAACAAAACACATACACGAGAAAAGCAAACTATTTTTGCACTGTTAAGACCACCAACTCGAGATGCAGGATCCTTGTGAATGAAGCTCACAGTTGTAAAGGTGTTGTAAAGATGTTGACTATTCACTGAAAAATAATATATCATGGGGAAAGGAGAGGAAAACCTTTAATAATTACTAAGCAGAGATGCGGTTGCATCTTGTGAACCTTTGTGGCCCACTGAAAATAGGCACCCGTCCTTTCCACAATTTTTCACACTCCTTTTTGAAAGATTGTGATACTTTCATTCTCACTCAATCATTGGGTGGTTTTAAGCTACTTGGGGTTTTTAGGGTGACCAGTTGTGGTAACCATGGTAGGAAATGTGTACTTGGGGTTGTTCCTTTATTTACTAAGTAAATCACCATAATACTTTATGATATAAGGTGACTCATAATTACAGTAATAACAATAGATATTATCAGTACTACTACTTAGTTGTTGTTGCAACCAGCCGGTATTTGGGAGGAATCCGAGAAGGAAGGAAACTCTCTGATCTAGTCATAGCTTGATTAGCTACTGCAATGAAATAGTTCAGGGTAAATATGAAGGGTGATGTATGGATATCTGAGTGCACATGGGTTATTGAAAGTAATTGTACATCCAAGCACATGTCATGTTCATTCATTTAGCATTACTATCAATGAACTGTACATTCAGGCTGACGTCTGGGTGTACTTTCCCATTTAGATTCAGGCCCAACAGGTCATGTCAAAGCTGGATCAGACCAAAAGATTTGCCATGCAGCATGGGCAGGTAATGAAATCATCAACATGATGCAACAGGACATTCTTGAGTTCAGTTGCCTTGGAAACAGTGAAGCACACTCTCATTGCCTCCCATTCAAAGTAACAGAAGGCCTTCGTTTGTCTTCAGTGACATCATCAGCCATGATGTCGTAATGTTCACAACATTCTCCCTGGTTGACAGAGATCTTATAGTCAGGAAGCATTTCGTGTTTTAAAAAATGGCACCAATCTGACCAAATCATTAACAATTTGATGAAACAATAGCTGTAAAAAGGTGTGGAACAAGAGTAGAAAATAAGGTGTGCTCCCCCCCGCCCTTTCCAGCATACCTTCCATACAACGCCTTTTTTTTACAATGGAAATCAACTCTCATTTAAATTCAGTACAGTTTAAAACTTAACCAATAAGAATGCAATGTTTGCTGTTCTCTGAGGAGAACACAGCATTCTTCTTTCTCTGTTGAATTTGCTGAAGGAATAAGAGGTTGAAGAAAAGGCTTCAGAAATATTAATATGGAATGATTGGAAAGGAACAGAAAACGTTTATGTTTAGTGTCTGTACTGTGTTTGAAACTGTTCTTATATATGTTATTGTTTTAATTGTTTTTATATACAAATTGCTTTTATATATGTTTCCATTGTTGATGGTTTACTGTTAAATTGCTTTGTTTCACGGGGATGATTCAAAAATGGATTGAAGTTTGAAAAATAAAAATGCTACAGCATGGACATTAATATAGTAATTTTACTTTGACTTAAGAAGAAGAAGAAGAGGAGGAGGAGGAGGAGGAGGAGGAGGAGGAGTTTGGATTTGATATCCCACTTTATCACTACCAGAAGGAGTCTCAAAGCGGCTAACATTCTCCTTTTCCTTCCTCCCCCACAACAAACACTCTGTGAGGTGAGTGGGGCTGAGAGGCTTCAAAGAAGTGTGACTGGCCCAAGGTCACCCAGCAGCTGCATGTGGAGGAGCGGAGATGCGAACCCGGTTCACCAGATTACAAATCTACCCCTCTTAACCACTACACCACACTTAAAAACAAAAAATGAAGCTCCCTAAAGTTCATTCCTTCTGATCTCCTTTTTCTTTTCCATCACCACCCCTTGGATGATATATAATGTTAGTCACAACGTAAGTTACTTAAGTCCACTGATTTCAGTGGATCTCCTCTTGAGTGTGACTTAGCTGGATATTACCCCCTTTCTCTGAAGCCTAATTCAGGCACCCACCAGGCATAGAGCCTACATGTGGCAAACAAGGCAGTGGGACTGTGCTGTTAGTGTTATACCAGACATCCTGAATGGCACTGGCAACTCCTGATGGAAACCCACACTAATGCAGTTGCCAAGAAGTGCCACACAGAATGACAGGGGTGGCACCAGCAGTCCCATCCCATTGCAGCCCTCTTCTTCACTCATAAGTTCTATGCACAGAAAGCACATGAATAGGACTTATTGCTCTTTCCAGAGTGCTGCGGCATATCCACGACTGAGCAAGCTATTCGTTTCCTGGACACCAGCCAAGCTGTAACAAGCATCACATGGATCAAGGCCATCTTGCTGCTTTTAGCAAGAATGAAATATTTCCTCACAAACAGACTTATCTTAACCTCAGTCGGGAAATATAGGATTTCCTTAATCCCTGATACGATAAAGACACGCAGTATAAGCAAAGCATCTTTCCAGTAAGGAAACCAGCAATTATGAACCGAGAGGGGAAATCCATACATTACATGGGTAAGGTAGTAATGCAGCCATTGATTTGGCAAGCTAGGGATATGAAGGAGAGATCATAAAGCTCAAGTTTAATTGGTCAGTTCCACAATACTCAATGAATTGCATGCCCTGTACTCCCAATAGTCTGTGTATGGTATAATAGCAGTATTGCAAATAGAATGCAGTAGTAACAAACAATTGCTTATCAGATAGGTCAGAGGTGAAGATAAGGATGGGCCCTAGATAAGAAGTTATAATTGTCAACATAGCAGGCATGGAGATAAATGAATAGGAATAATGTAGACAACAGACCTACAAACCCTAGCTTCTGATCACAAATCCTGGTTAGATCTCTGCCCTTCAGCATTCTGAGCTTAAAACCTCCAACTTCTGGCGCTCCCCTGTCTAGTTCAGAAGATTCCTGTCAATGTGTTTTCTTCTAAATCACATTTTTGCCCTATGGTAGGTTGGACATGCTGCCAAAATTTATGACACATGATGATTTCAATGTACTTACTGAAATGAGCCTCAGTGCATTTGCCTCTGCCATACATAAAGCATAATTGTGACATGCATATGGCAGGCAGGAAGGATGAAGTTGATGGCTGGAGCCCTACTGCTACCCAAGCTAATGGTTGTTTGTGCTTTGAGCCCCAAAACCCCTCCCCCATGGAAATAAAGACACAGTGGAGACAGAATCTAGTTTAAATGTTAATGGAAAAATTTTGGCCACAACTTTATTAAAATACACAAATGTGACTGGTATTGGTTTAGGCATTGGTATCAAACTATATCTGGCACCTGCCCCACCCTTCAGGAAGCCTGGAAGGGTAAACAACCAGCAGGGGGAGCTCTAGCAATGTATATAGACTGGTGCTCACCCCTGGGGTTCCCAGGGGTCCTGGCATGGCCCTAGCCCCTCTCCGGGCTTCAGGCGAGACCCAGACCCCTGGAATATCTTATCAAATTGAGGGGCAGGTGATGGCTGCCCCTCCCCTCCCCTCCCCACATTCCCCTAAACCAATGCCTAACCGCCTAACCTTACAAAGTTGTGATGATTGCTAAGAGGTAGGCAAAAACCAAGTGGCAACAGCCAATCTGCCATGTTGGAAAAAAATCCTACCTGGCCCCCATTCCAAAAACAGGTGACCAACCAAAGTCCAAAGCAAGGCCAAACACAGCCTAATTAACGGGTGGGTGGGCGGGTGTTTGGCAGTGCGAAGCAAAAGGAGGTCCCTACATCGTGTTGCCAAATAAATACCCCCAACCTTGCCACGCTGCTGATTGGCTAAAGGCCATTGGCATAACTATGGCACCACTGGCTTGGAGCGGGGGAAGCCCCGCCCACAAGCCAGTGAGGGAAGAGTTTCAGGACCGAGCACAACATGGACCCTCTGTTAGGAGGATCCAACATATAGTGCTTTAAAAACCAAAACAACTTACAATGCTACTTTGCCACCTTTGAACCTATTTCAGGGGTGAAATCATAATCCTCAAAGCAGCATCAAAACAACCACCCCATTTTGTGGCAACTTGTGGATGGCTGTTTGTCTACCATATGTCTTTGTGTGAGCATGCATCTATTTTCTTCCTATCTATAGCTAGAAATAGTTAGAATTTTTTTGCCCTCAAGGTTCTGTGCAGCTGAGTCTTGCGCCAGACAGCTTCCATTTCTTCTGATTCACAGCTCTTAGATACTCTAATGACTTGTCTGGTTTTGGTTTTTGGTGGGTTTTTTTTTTTACCTTTGGATAGCTAGTTATCCTGCGATTCTGAGGTAATTTTTACATGGTTTACCCCAAGTATAAAATGTGTAATGTGGGTTGTGGGGTGGGGAGGAGATGAATGACAACCATTTCCCAAATAAATAAACCTGCTCAAATAAGAATTTTGCAACTAAAAATGGAAGAGGCCCACAATGTAACTATATTTAATGTTTTCACATTAAATGTTTTCACATTTCTCTTCCCCTAATCTGATTGGAATAAGTCCAGGTTTATAATAGCTATCACCACACACATTTTGCTCAAGCACATCCAAAGTACAATAAAGCAGATTTTGTCATACTGTTTGGCTATGTAAAAAAACTGGGTAGGAGGTAAATCAGTTCTTTTTTTATGTGACATAAGGACATTAGTTAGGGCTTTGCCAAATGATACCGAAGGCTGCATTATAACTCTTCTGGAACATGGATGCGTTTATCATGCATAACACAAAACGAGTGGAAATGGAAACCCTCGTGGTACACTTGAATTAAACAGAGGAATTAAGATTTCAGTTGCTTGCTTAGAGTAAAAATCCATTTTCTTTCTGCCCAGAGATCCATTTCTTTCTGCCCAGGAGCAATGCAGCAAGTGTATTGAAGTGTGAAACAGTTTAGGACCTTGACACTATCACATCTCAATGCAATTGCTCCCAAGTACTCTCTCAGACATTGTGGAACCCCATTGACTCCCGGGTATTCTGATGAGCAATGTTTGATGAAGTTGGTGGGCTTATGGGTAGAGAGCAAATGGCACAAATCTCAAGGCACATCTGACTGAACGCAGGGCAAGAGCCTCAAACATGGTGGTGATGGTGGCAAAGCCTCTTCTGACATAAGGAGGGGGTGTTGCGGGCTCACGCCCACCAACATCCTGCGGGGCTGGCTGCGGCCCCACGCTACCTGGGGAATCCCGGGCCGCGTCAGCCCCAGGGCCAGCCAATCGGCTGGCTGCAGGAGCGGGGCTTGGGTCACTTAAGGTCGGTGCGGCCCGAGATCGCCCCTTTCCCTTCCTCGCTCCAGCTGTGGTTTCCCACCCACCCACCCTCTAGGTTTTCCCTCGGACTTTGCTATGGACCTCGGTTGGTTGCCGCAAGGGGCCTGGTAGGAATTTTTCCACTTGCCTAATTGACATTGATTTAAAGCCATTTGGTTTTTTCGCCTACCTCGTAGCAAAACGTCACAACGCCTTTGGTTTTGGTGGTTAGGCATTGGTAGGGGTATTATTATGCAGATGAGTCGGGGGGAGGAGCGCCATCGCCTCCCCCAAATATTGAAGGGTAGTCCGATAAAGGATTCCGGGGGACGTTGCCTCGTCCAAAACCTATGGAGGCTAGGGCCTAAAGTGCACTCCCGAGTATTGTCCCAGAGCATATCCAGGGGTTGACTATTGCAGGCCGTTTTCTCCTCCTACCTCTGGAATCATTTTCAGAAAGTAGCACTGGGCTACTCCCTGGCATTTGACCTATGGCGTCCTGCAGGTCTTGAGCCTGTCTTCCATGCTATTCAACATCCCTATGAAGGCATTGGGAGAAGTCATTAAAGAATCTGGATACCTGATTTGCGAGGACAAGAGGATTCTGAGCTGTAATATCTGTGCAAGTGTGAACTTTCTGGAGTTCACTCCTTTACCCCAGGGTGATGCAGGGAGCAAGGAATCAGTGCCTGAACTACAAGTCTCCTGCTTTGAGCTCAATGGCTCTTGACAAAGATAGATTTTGACTGGTCCGGGCATTAGACATTAATAACTATAAACTGAGGACCAGGTCAAGCAATCATAGTTTCAATTTATTATAGTTGAATTCCTATCAAATCACTTTCTGTTCTGCATATCACATTATGAAGAGAGGGATTAAAACATGCCATAAGGCAAAAGGAAGTGTAGGCTGTACAAGCTTACAAGAGCGTACTGTTCATATTCCACTGTGTTGTGTTAAATCTTGTCACGGCACATCACCCAATGATGTAACCCATTATTTGCTTTCTATTTTTCAATGGCTGAGCAATCATCCAAGACAAGTACAATGTCTTCCTGGAATTTTAATCTCCTTAATTCTGCCAGAGTAATAAGAGTTTAAGACATCAAAGTGCTTTTTACGCTAATATATCTTTAAACACTGAGTACTTGCCAGGCCGACCTTTGCAAAGGTTTGTGCCATGACAATAGGTCAGTGGTTTTAACGTTTCTCCCTACTGAACAGTAATCATCTGAAGAATCATAGGATGTCATGGGAGAAATCCTGACAATTGTTCAAAAATAAATGTTAAAAGTAAGGGATCAAAAGGAAAGGCACTGTGGCCATTATTCTGACATATGTCCTTACCATTTAAAGCCAGTGGAGTGGGGCGGGCTTTGGCCTTCCAGATGCTGTTGAATTCCACCTCCCATCAGTCCCAGCAAGCATGGCTGATTGCAAATAATACTTGGAGCTGGACATGAGCAACATCTGGAGCACCAGAGTTTCCCCACCCCTGTTTCAAAGACCAGCTGTATCGGACAAATGGTCCAACTAGTCTAGCATCCTGTTTCCCACAATGTTAGAATCATAGAATCATAGAATCATAGAATGATAGAGTTGGAAGAGACCACAAGGGCCATCGAGTCCAACCCCCTGCCAAGCAGGAAACACCATCAGAGCACTCCTGACATATGATTGTCAAGCCTCTGCTTAAAGACCTCCAAAGTAGGAGACTCCACCACACTCCTTGGCAGCAAATTCCACTGTCGAACAGCTCTTACTGTCAGGAGGTTCTTCCTAATGTTTAGGTGGAATCTTCTTTCTTGTAGTTTGAATCCATTGCTCCGTGTCCGCTTCTCTGGAGCAGCAGAAAACAACCTTTCTCCCTCCTCTATGTGACATCCTTTTATATATTTGAACATGGCTATCATATCACCCCTTAACCTCCTCTTCTCCAGGCTAAACATGCCCAGCTCCCTTAGCCGTTCTTCATAAGGCTTCGTTTCCAGGCCTTTGACCATTTTGGTTGCCCTCCTCTGGACACGTTCCAGTTTGTTGCGCAAGATCCTTCTGGGATGCTTACAAGCAAGACATCCTTCATTGGTTTCTACCATTTGATGCTCAGTGGTCAATTCTGTCTGAGCATGGAGGTTGCTTTAGTGCTTATCAGGAGTTGTAGATAGAAGCAGTCTACTTCACCTCAAGTGTAAACTGGACAGAGAAGGTCATGTGTCTTCTATATATGTATAGTTGGACATTATGCTCAAATTCAAGAGGTTTTTAAAATGGATAAAAAGGTGGGTTTCCAGGTGGAAAAATCGAAACTAGAGACAGAATTGTTAGAACCAAAGACTAAGACTTTATCGAGAATGTATAACTTGCTGCTTAAATGGAATACACAGGATGAGGTAGTTAAATCTGCCATGATAAAATGGGCACAGGATGTTGGATACAACATAATGTTTGAAGACTGGGAAAGGTTATGGAACACCGGAATGAAATTCACGGCATGTACGGCCTTGAAGGAAAACATTATGAAAATGGTATACCGGTGGTACATGACCCCAGTCAAGCTAGCTAAAATATATCACCTGTCTGACAACAAATGTTGGAAATGTAAGGAGGCAGAAGGGACATTTTTCCACCTCTGGTGGACCTGCCCAAAAGTGAAGGCCTTTTGGGAAATGATACATAATGAATTAAAAAAGGTATTTAGGTATACCTTTTCTAAGAAACCTGAGGCCTTCCTGCTGGGTATGGTGGACCAGAAAATGTCAAAGAAGGATAGAACTTTGTTTATGTATGCAACTACAGCAGCAAGAATACTCATCGCAAAGAGCTGGAAGACACAAGATTTACCCACGCTGGAGGATTGGCAGACGCAGTTGATGGACTACATGGAATTAGCTGAGCTGACTGGCAGAATCCGAGATTTGGATGAAGAAACAATCGAGGGAGACTGGAGAAAATTTAAAGACTATTTGCAAAAACATCATAAGCTGTATGAATCTTAAGTTAGTGCATGATTGGGAAATACTATGCTTTGGCAAATATGATTAAGTAAATGGTAAAATAAGTGATAAAAAAGAAAAGGAGACAATTTGAATTGAACATGTTACGTTTATTTTAAAAGTATTGAAATTAAGATACAATATATTGAATTGGGATACATAACAAATTGAAAGTTACAATAAGGTATGAAACAAGGTAACAAATTGCTGACATTACTAAACTATAAAGAATGCAGTTCCGGAGGGTGTGGGGAAGTCCAAATGTTTATATATTTTTTCTTTTTTGGTGGTCTGGTTTTTAATTTGTTTTTGAAGTAAAAGAAAAGAAAAATTGTTTCTTGTATTTAATGTATTTGTGGCGTTTGGATTGTTTGAAGATATGGAAAGGAACGCAATAAAAAATCTTTAAAAAAAATATATATATATGTATAGTTGGACTGCCAACTGGTTAAATAATTTAGTAGCTTTTAAGGTATGTAGCACCTTCTCCAGTTATTTGTCCCTGCTGCAATTAAAATCTTTCCCCATCAAAATGAAGCATTGATTTTCAAACGGTGCTCTGAGAAAGCCCAGGGTTACATAGAGACTTATGAAGGTAGCTCAATGAGAAGATCAGTTGTGGCATGCAAGCTCTTTACCCATTACAAGCTTGGTTCAGGGAAAGGTGACTAATTTCCATGGAAGCCAAGAGAGATTCAATAAGGCTTTAAAAGTTAAAGATTCAGATGAGTTTCACACATTCCGAGCATCTTCTGATTGGACTCTGGGCCAGACTCTGTTTCCAGAGCTGCTTCCAGAGTGACCTTTTGAGCAATGCCTTGACTTACATGCTTCCCTGTCTGCTCATAGATCGTGATCTAGATCAAGTGGCTTCACATGAAATGTTTTGGCAGGATTCAAAGGTGCCAATCTTTCTTACGTTTGCAGCACTCTTGTGCTTAGAATTCAACAGCAATTTAAGAAAGGAAAAAACAACCTCAGGAAACTTCTGTTGCTTACAGTATTATGCAGACTCTTCCTGTGCTATGATTAATGCACTACTTTGTTAATTAATACAGTCGCAAAGCAAAACACTTGAGGGCACTGTTATCCCATAGGAAAACTGTAATTTGATTATCTGTTCACAGGTAAGTGCAACCAACAGAGGGGTACCAGATTCAATGATTAACACTCCATATTTTATAAGGGCTAGATACAGTATTACATTGGTCAGCTGATTTAAGTGCTATTTGCTATGTAGAATTCAACATTGAGCATCAAGATTTTCAGATGTGATCATTAGTGCTTAAACTTTGAAAGCTATGCTATATTTGTATGGAGTTGAACAGGACACCCCTGTTCTTTCCAGCCTCTTTCTGGTCTAAGATTCATTGTTCTGCTCCCTGGACCTATTTTATGTCACTATTCATTCCCAGTTAATCTCCTCCATTGTAAAATCCAGCTTGTTAAATAGGCTTTGGATGAGTGTTGACACTTTATAAAAATGTCTGCCGCAATTTCCAGCACCACCTGAGGGACCTACCCCATCCCTTTCCAATTTTCTTTTTAATACTATTCAATGCTATGTTTCAAAAACATTCATACCATCTTTTTACTGCATTCGTTTTATCACTTTTCCATTACATTCTCCTAAAAAGTCTGCCAAATTGTATCCCACGTCTACCAGGTAACACATCTTTTCACATACAGGATTCATCATTTCTTGCTACATCATACGTCAAGTGTTGGGTCAATGGAAAACACTTTAAAATAAAATTAAATTAATGGTCCTACATTTTCATTATCCAGAGACAAGGCAACTGAGCAGGAAAAGTTAGAAAGGAAATAGGAGGTGTTTGGAGAACTTATTTGGTAATTTACAAAATAACCATTGCTGACTATGTTTAAAGCTTCAAGCTTAAAACCCAAAGCTTTAGTCTTACCTATGAAATGGTAAGACTAAATATGATAAATATGATGCTCTAAATGTTCTCTTCCATCCACACTCTGTTAGACATAACACTGATTGAATTCTATGCCACATAAGCTGCCCCCATCACTGACCTTTCTATGTTGAATAGGAAAATCTGAAGGGGGATTGTAAGTGTGTTTGGATGAATGGAGTCACATAGTTACAGTCCTCCCTGCAGCCAGGAACTGTCCACAATGCAGTTTACTGATCAGGTGAAGAATTACAACTGTGTGTAATCAGAATGTGCTAGAATCCATATTTAAAACTTTTCACTCCATGCAGGAATATCAGGGCGCAGGGCTGAGGCTGCCATACACACCCCTCTTTCTTTTCTCAAATATAATTTAAGAACACCTGAATAGGGCTTGGATTACTGCTGGAAGCAGTGCCCCCCATCTTGAATTCCCCCCCCTCTCCCCTGTAAAACATAGTATCGCATAACGTATGTCATGACACTGTCCTATTTTGCATTACTCCACCACCACAAGGGTCTGTTAACGATGTGGCTTCAAGTTAGTAGAATTTCATATTTTGGACCTCAACTATTAGTTTGAGTCAATGCACAGAGCACACAACTACTAAGCCAGGTTTCCCATCAAATGCATTCTTGATAGGGGTACCCTCCATCTTGAGCATCTGATAAGCCTGCCTATAAGAGGCATGTACTTCAAGCCCTGGTTCTTGATCTTCACAGATGCTTAAAAGGCACATACTTAGGATGTAATGTATTAAGAAGCCTTCTTGTACACCCTGGTTTTGCTGCCTTGCCAACCAGTACTTAGAATGGATCAGAATAATTGCTAAGGCAGAACATCACAAACAGTCCCAGAGATGTTAGAATGTAGCCTTCAATGGTAAGCTTGCTTGCTTCTTGTAGGTGATAATTAACATCCAGTTCCTGAACTGCAATGCGAAGAGCATCCTATAAAAATGGAGAATCTAGCCTTCCTCTGTTAAAACGCTCACAGAGAAGTGATGTTTATTATGCAATTAGCATTTAAGCTCACATTACAGGGGTGGCAGGGGGCAGAACTGGCTATGCTATTAGACTGAGGTGGTGGAAGTCCCCGTGGGTGCCCTGCCACTTCTGCCAGTGGTGGAGAAGAAGTACCAATTTTGGGGCAAAATTGCACCGGAAATGGTGTGAGATCTTGCAGAATGTACAAGATCTTGTATGACAGCACCATTTCACCGCCAGCAGTAGAGGTGGGGAACCTCTTCTCTCTGTGTGTATTACGCAATTTGTCCACCATGAAGCTTGCACTCATAGCAACTGAGAACTCTACAAAATCTCACCTTGCTTTACCCTGTGGTCTAAGTCCCATAAGTATATGAATTTGTCCATTACAAAAATAGTTTGCAATAACGAATGGTGAGGTTTTGAATCTAGCACACATCCTGCTATTTTTGGTTCAGAAAAATAACACAGCCTACACACAGGAGATAATAACACCTTATTCGGGATAATTATAAACTGAAGATCTGGGGTTTCTAAGGGCTGTTTTCAACATTATGCAATGAGGAATCGAGTCCACACACTCACTCTGCTCATCCCTTCACCCAAACAGGGGCCAGCCTTTTCAGAAGCCCCAGAGAGATTCTTCAGACTAGTGATGAGCCAAAATTTCTCAAGGGACATTTTTGGTCTGAGTTCTGTCTTTTTCTTACTCTCCTAGAAAAACAAGGCCACCTTGCAGTTTTCTCTCTCTATATTTACCACCATTTTATATCTGTGTGCTGGATGGAATTCCTCTATTCCCAACACTGGAATTATGCTAGGACTGGGACATTGTGGAGGGTTGTTGCTGCTGCCCTGTTTTGCAAAACAAAACAAAACAAAAGAGAAAGGGGGAAAGTAACTATAGCCACAGCTGATGAAGAGCTCCACTTCTAGGAAACTGTTGGAGAATTTCTCTTCCATTAGAAGAAATCCCATGAAATTTCTCTGTCCAGAAATAGGGCAGAGAAATGTACTCCATAGAACTAGACATGTAACAGAGTGGAAGCATTAGAATTCCAGGAATATACAAATAGATAGATAGATAGATAGATTCTTTATTGTCATTACACAAGTGCAACATTGCACAAAGTGCAACGAAATTGGATGCCATCCCTTAAAAACAGCAAAAGCAAAACAACAACAACAACCAACAAACCACATTCCAGCCACACCCACACCAACACCCATCAAACTCCCAGGTCACACTATCGAGTTACAGCATTCAAAAAGGCCACAGCTCTTGGATAGAAACTGTTTTTCAGTCTATTTGTCTTTGACTTGATGTTTCTATATCTCCTGCCAGAAGGTAGTAGTGCAAACAGACTGTGTCCCGGGTGAGATGAATCCTGCAGGATGTTATTTGCTTTCCTAAGACAACGGGAACCGTACAGTTCTTCCAAAGATGGGAGAGGATGACCAATAATCCTTTGGGCTGTGGTTATGACCTTCTGGAGCACCTTCCTCTCCCTAGCTGTACAACTGGAGAACCAAGCACAAATACAGTATGTAAGAATGCTCTCTATGGAGCCTCGGTAGAAGGACACCAGCAGTCTCTCACTCAGATTGTTCTTCTTTAAAAGTCTGAGGAAATAAATTCTCTGCTGGGCCTTCTTCACCAGAGCAGTGGTATGTGCGCTCCAAGTCATGCCCTGATCGATAGTTACTCCCAAAAACCTGAATTCCGCCACCCTCTCCACCCGTTCCCCGTTGATATACAAGGGCTGAATGTCCGCCTTTTTTTTCCTGTAATCCACCACCAATTCCTTGGTCTTAGCCGTATTAAGAGCCAGATTGTTCTCTCCACACCAAACACAGAGCCGCTCCACCTCGTCCCGATAGGCGGACTCATCCCCTCCTGAAATGAGCCCTACCACCGTAGTGTCATCAGCAAACTTGATGATTTTGTTGCTGGAATAGATGGCTGTACAGTCATACGTATAGAGAGCATAGAGCAGGGGACTCAACACACAACCCTGTGGTGAGCCGGTGTTAAGGCTAAGGGCTGTGGACATATGTGACCCTACTCTAACCCTCTGAGAACGTTCCGACAAAAAATTCAAAACCCAGAGACAGGTGGAGTTGGAGAGTCCAATCGCCTCTAGCTTGGACACCAGTCTATGGGGGAGGATAGTGTTAAAAGCAGAGCTAAAATCCACAAACAGCAGCCTCACATAACTCCCCGGCTGCTCCAGATGGGACAGAGCAGCATGGAGAGTGGTATTGATGGCGTCTTCTGTGGATCTATTTGCTCTGTATGCAAACTGGTAGTTGTCAAAAGTTGATGGAAGACAGGAAATAATGTGACGGCGCACCAGTTTCTCAAAACACTTCATGATGATTGGAGTCAGTGCAACTGGTCTGTAGTCATTCAAACTACTGATTGTGGATTTTTTAGGCAGAGGGACAATAGTTGATGACTTCAGGCAGGGTGGGACAATAGACTGGTGTAAGGACTTATTGAAGATCTTAGTAAAGACCCTCGCCAGCTGATCCGCACAGCCCTTCAACACCTTTCCAGTGATGCCATCAGGTCCAGCCGCCTTCCTCGGATTCGCCATCCTCAATACCTGTCTCACCTCATGTTCCTCTACCGTGAATGAGGGGCCCCTATGGGCTGGTGGCTGTAATACCGGCGTCTCAGGTGGCTCCTTCTCGAAGCGAGCAAAGAAGAGGTTAAGCTCCTCCGCCAGCAAAGGGTCACCGTCGACAGCACCAAGGTTAGGTTTGTAGTTGGTAATATGCTGAATCCCCTGCCACATCTGTCTTGTGTTGTTGCTCCTTAAATTATCCTCAATCCTCAGCCTATAATCCAATTTTGCCCGTCGAATACCCCTCCTCAAGTTTGCTCTTGCTACACTGTAAAGCTGCACCTCGCCTGACCTGAAAGCCCTGTTCCTTTCTCGCAACAGGCACTGGACCTCTCTATTCATCCAGGGTTTCTGATTGGGGTAAAACCGGATGGATTTATTTACTGTGACAGTGTCTGTGCAGTGATTGATATAGCACAGAACTGCCGCCGTGTGCTCCTCCAGGTCTGAACTATCGAAAATATCCCAATTGGTTCTCTCAAAACAGTCCTGCAGCTGGTGAATAGCACCTTCAGGCCAGATTTTAACAGATTTTAATATTGTGGGAGCCCGTTTCCTGAGTGGGATATATGCTGGTACCAGGAACAGAGACATATGGTCGGACTGGCCCAAGTGTGGCAGCTGTAAAGCCCTATAGCCGTGATTTACATTCGAATAAACTTTATCCAGTGTCTTGTCCCCTCTTGTGGGACATTTCACATGCTGATAGAGCGTTGGGAGCACTGTTTTAAGTTCAACATGGTTGAAGTCTCCCGCAATGATGTGCACAGCTTCAGGATACTTGTCTTGCTGGCTGCTGATAAGGTCCTGCAGACATCCCAAAGCCAAGTTGGCATTGGCATCTGGTGGCACGTACACACCAGTTAACATAACAGCTGTGAACTCCCTAGGGAGATAGGCTGGTCTACATCTAACAGCCACATATTCCAAATCCGGTGAACAGTGACTGCCCACAGTCTTCGAATTATTGGACCAGCATTTGTTCACATATACACACAGCCCCCCTCCTTTGGTTTTTCCGAAGTCCATGCCTCGGTCATGACGATGTACCGCACAGCCTTCCAACTGAATAGCTGTGTCTGGTATGGACGGTTGAAGCCATGTCTCAATGACAAATAAAACGCAGCAATCTTTTACAAGGCTGTTCTTTGCTGCCTGCAGCCTCAATTCATCCATCTTGTTGGTAAGAGATCTCACATTAGCAAGAAATATGCTAGGGAGCGGTGGTTTAGATGGACTCCTCTGCAATCTTACCAGGACGCCAGCCCGACAACCCCGCCTTTGCCTCCTGTCTCTACGCCGCCTTCGTCTCCTCCCTGGAGGCATAGTAATCCATGGAGAGCCCGGTGGCCTGGCTACTCCCACAGGAACGTTATCTGGGCGAAAATAATCAGCTCTTACAGCTTGTTCACACTGTAACCCGACCTTCAGAAGTTCCTGCCTGCTGTAAATCTTTCTTGCCCGGCCAGACATACTCAGACCAAGTAAAAATAATAAAAACAAAACAAAACGCTGAGGGAGAGCACTAAGCCACAGCGTCTATGCGCGCTGCCATCTTGTATATCTTGTATCCGGTTACTGGCTATTGGATTCCCATTAAACCACTCCTTTCCTTATCTGCTTGTTCAAGGCTGAATTAATTTACGGTCCTCTTCACAAACAGGAAGGTGCAAATCCCGTGTAGACAAATGGCATCCCAAAGCCAGCGCCCTACAGCAGCTGAACTGTCAGTTGGACTTTAACTGTCAGTTGGACTTTACCTGGCTACTCCCACAGGAACGTTATCTGGGCGAAAATAATCAGCTCTTACAGCTTGTTCACACTGTAACCTGACCTTCAGACCTTCCTGCCTGCTGTAAATCTTTCTTGCCCGGCCAGACATACTCAGACCAAGTAAAAATAATAAAAAACAAAACAAACAAAACAAAACGCTAAGGGAGAGCACTAAGCCGCAGCGTCTATGCGCGCCGCCATCTTGGAAATGAAACAGCTGCTGATGTTTCTGAAACTATCAGGATAGCAGTGCAATAGGCGGGAGTGAAATTAACAAATGTTATTGCTTCTGGATCAAACAGCAGTTCTGTAGATTTTGGGAGACCTCATTATGTGTTTAAATTTCTGCATAGCAAACAATCCAGCATTATGAGAGGCAATTGCATTTGTTATATTATTCACAATGCAACGAAGCATGCATGTGAACATCTGTCTTATGGTGTGGAGGCATTGGTTATTAAGGCTTTTAATGAATTTTCAGCTTCAGGGGGGGAGGGGGAGATCCAGAAGGCAAGCAGTCTGCTTTGTGTCTTTGTATTAAGGAGTTTGTATTCATATTCTCTCTTTCTTTCTCTTTCCATTTCTATCATGGTTGTAATTATCATTCTATCATCTTGTTTTTATAGAATTCATCAGTCCCCTAGTTAGGAGTAAATGAAACAGTGTCCCACTTCTCAAATCGAACTGTAAGTTATGCTGCATGCACTTTCCCGCCATTAACTCCTTCCTTCGCCAGCGAGGAGCAGTGGATTAAGCAAATAAGTACCTAACAAAACCCTGACAGACCAAATTATGCCTTAGGCCAATTACTGTGAGAGAACTGTCTCATGGAAAATTATTTTTGGTAATAATAATATTTCTTTTTTAATATGAGAAGAGACGTCAGGCAAGAAGAAGCTAATGTGAAAATCCTGTGCTTTACTGAACCTTGATTATTTTCAGGTTTTGCAACATAGCCCAAAACAATAAGCAAATCTACGTTTTTAATCTGCTTTCTACTTGGAGACAGTAGTCTATAAAAAGCTGAACAAATAGCTTCCTAGTGCAATATGATCCTGGAAGTTGCAGTTTATGTAAGTGGAGAGCCAGTTCATTCTCTATTTGTCTATGTCAAGGTAGGAAACTGTGGTGTTTCAAATTCTTGGAGGACTCCTAAGTCCCTTCAATCCTGACCATTGGTCTTATGGCTGGGTCAAATGTGAGTTTGTGCTCAACAGCATCTAGAAGGCCACAGGTTGCCCAGCACTGCTTTACTTGGGGCATGTAACTGAGTGTGGTCAGCAGAGTTCATATATGTGGACTGCAATCCTGTGCACATTTACTTGGAAATTTGTCTCCTTGAGTTTGTTGCCCCTAGACAAGTGGGTCTAACTATGCCGCCTAAGTTTCCCAACTCATAGTTGACTTGTTTTATTCTTCACCTTACAGAAGGTATAGAAAGCTCTTGGGGCAACAGCCTAGAGGACAAGCACCCAACTCCACATCTAGAAGAATTTACTCAGATTTATAGCCTGCCCTGAAGCCACAGTAGTGTGCAACATCCTTGAGTGAATTGGTGTTGCAAAGTTGGGGGTTAAATCTGAAACAATTGTGTGCATTTTTTTCTCAATGGAGTTAGGTCAGCATTTTTCAAACTGTGTTCTGGGGATTCCTGGGGCTCCTCAGAAGTTTTATCAGAGCTCTTTGATGAGAACATCACTAATGATGAAAGAAGAAAATATGTGTACTATTGTTGAATCTTTACAATACATGAGGTTGGCAGAAGCTGGGACTGAGCAATGGGAGCTCACCACCGTTGAGTGGATTTAAACTGCCGATCTTCCAGTCGGCAAGCCCAAGACTCAGTGGTTTACACCACAGTGCTACCCACGTCCCAGTGTAAGTAGATAAATAGGTACTGCTGTGGCAGGAAGGAAAATAGCATTTCCATGCGCTCTGGCTTCCATCCCAGTGTTCCAGTGTGCCAGAAACAGTTTAGTCATGCTGGCCACATGACCCGGAAAGGTGTCTGTGGACAAATGCTGGCTCCCTTGGCCTGAAGTGAGATGAACGCCGCACCCCATAGTTGCCTTTGACTGGACTTAACTGTCAATGGGTCCTTTACCTTTTACCTACAATACACAGTTGCAAGGAAGTGTTAGGTGTGTTCTAGAACACACCTTGTTTACTTGTCATGATGCCGAAGCCACAAAAGGATAGTCAGTACCTTGTGTGAATAGAGTAGAAATCATTAAGGACTTCCCTTAATGCTCTACAAACCAGAAGCAAAATCTCCTAGCAAATATTCAAGAATTGTTCAGTAAGCACATTGTTATCAAAAGTGATTGGTGTGAAAAGGATTCCCTGAAGCGAGAAAGATTGATAACTCCATGTTAGATATATTATCATTATCATTGCCACTATATTATAATTGACTACTACTACTATTTACTATTACCAGTGCTATTTTTCTAGAAAAAGAGGTGCCAGAACGTAACATGAACACCTCCCTTGTTCTCTTATAATGGCAATGATGAACACATGAGAGAGTCCTAGAACTGCATTCTGGTGAGTTCTAGCTGGGAAATAAAGCCCCGACTATTACTATTAATGAAATTTATTGGTTGCCTAATGCTGAAGCCTCTAGCTTTTATACAATTAAAAGAATTAAAGTTATTCCAGCCAATACAGTGGTGCCTTGCAAGATGAAAATAATTTGTTCCACGAGTCTTTTCGTCTCGCAATGTTTTTCGTCTTGCGAAGCACGGTCCGTCGCAACTGCGCCTCTTCAAGCGGCTTTTTAAAAAAAGCGCGAGACATTTTCGTCTTGCGAAGCAAGCCCATAGGGAAATTCGTCTAGCGAAGCAACGCAAAAATGGAAAACCCTTTCGTCTAGCGAGTTTTTGGTCTTGCGAGGCATTCGTCTTGCGGGGCACCACTGTACTATGGTTTAAAAGCAAACAGATTCACAGGCCAACTGGAATCCTCCCACCCACCCTCTGCCACATCAAAAGAACAATCATCATCAAATTAAAGGGGAAATTGCTCAATACGGTGAAATGTGTTAAAATACAGTTCAAAATACTTAAAAGGTCCGGCGGGGGTGGAGCTCTTTGCCTGCTGCAAAATGACATTAATGTAGGTTCCTGGTCAGACTTTCATGAGATAAGTGGCATCACTGAAAAGGCTCGTTCCTGTGTTTCCACCCTTTGTAATTCATAAAGAAGAGGTACTTAGAGGTGTGCCTCTAAAGGGCTGAAGAAGAATATATGGGAAGAGGTGTTCTGCTAGATATTGGAGTCCCAAACAACAATGTGTGCATGTGTGTGTGCCTCCTCTTGTTCGACTGGGATGAGACTGCAGTAGAACAGGGCTGAAAATGACATATGAATGGCAAAGTGCTGCTAATGTCTTCCAGGAGGTTTACCTATTCTATTACTTTATTGCTGCTAAAAATAAATAAATGCTATATATTCTGATATGGTAACTAAAAAGTATAGATGATATCCAGTGAAATGACAGTGTGCAAATGAGCTCTTTGCAGAGGTCATATTGATTTGAAGATGGAAGGTCAATATAATATATTCAAATAGTTTAAATGATTGACAATTACCTTACCAGTGCTTGAATATTCCACCCACTGAAGCCAGGCAAGAAGGAATCTGAAAAACTAGTGACCCACATGGGATTGCACCATTAATTGCCTTCTGGAAGATGGGCCTTTTTAAAAATCCAACAGTACAGTTGTTTTCTAATTAGAGGTTTCAGCTAACATTTGAGCTTATAATAAAGTCAGAAAGCCTGGATACAAAAATACCACCTTAATATATTTTCCCCTTTTGCAACTTGCAATGTACATTGCAGACATTATGAATGTGTAATTAGAATAACTGTCCCACAGCAACAGAGATTTGATGCAAAGCCCAGTGGATACCCCAGAGCTGAATACATCACAAGGAAATATATTACCACCAGATCAAGATTAGATAAGGTATACTTTCATCAATACTTTATCTTAAAGAGCATGCCATTGAAAAGGATATAATAAGATATTCTGTGTATTGAGAGGGGATATAATTTGCTTCACATGTTATCACTACTGAGGTTTCAGTAACCATCTTTCTAATGATTTTCTTTTTTCTTTTCTTTTTTGGTTTATGGCCTATCACACATTAATTTTGCATTTCACCCCCTGTCCAAAGCAAACAAAAATTTGTGCCTGTTGTTTCAGGCTCTATTAAACTGCTTACATAAAGCCTCCTAATACAGTTACTTTATTTATTTAGAGTATTTATATTCTAAGCTTTCTTCTGCAGGAAGAGGAACTTCCTTCTACATGAAGCTGTTGCATGAGCAGCACACCGTTCACAATCCTCCCTTGTTTACAGCAGCAGTGGAGAAAATGCAGCCCATGTCTGGCAGGGTCCTAACGTGGCCTATGAGGCATTTTCCCCAAACCACCCACACCTGAAGTTATATGGGATATCAGGAACAAGGAACAATCAACAGCTTCAAGGGCACTCTCAATAGCACAATTAAAGCAGTTCATTCACAAAGCTGCGCTCTCTATCAACACCAATCAGCTGACTGGCAAACTTCTTTGAAGGGGCATTGTAAGCACCAATCAGCTGTTTGGGTGCTAACTGTACCTGCAAGTGGGCTTATCATAAGCACCAATCAGATGACAACTATCCTGGTCTGCAGAGGAAACGTGTACATTTGCAGGCACAGTTTAGATCTATAGGTGTTTTTATCATCGCATCTTATCTGGCCCTGTATTAACAGCTGAACAGGAAATAAAACATTCAGTAGAATGGGCAGTTAGAATTTGATTAGCACTTCTATTTGTGTCTACTAAGAAGTAAGGATTAAGGAGCAATAGAAACCCAAGATCAGCATGGGTTTCAAGATCAGCATGGGTATGGGTTTCACACATACCATCTCAGGACTGTTTAATTGCTCATCGTCTAACATTGTGTATGCCATCAAATGCCAACAGTGTCCTTCAGCTCTCTATATTGGACAAACAGGCCAAACCTTACGCCAAAGAATAAATGGACACAAATCTGACATCAAGAATCACAAGACAGAGAAACCAGTAGGAGAACACTTCAATCTCCCAGGACATTCTATACAAGATCTCAAAGTAGCTGTTTTACTACAAAGGAATTTCAGAAATAGACTGGAAAGAGAAGCTGCTGAATTACAACTCATTACCAAACTTAAAACCATGGAGAGACCTGGCCTGAACAAAGACATTGGATTCTTATCTCATTATACATGACAAAGCCATTTCTCACCTTCTCACCCCTTGCTTTTTCCTGTAAGACCTATTGCAGTCGTTAAGAGTCGTCAACAGGCTCATCTTAGCTGTCTGCCAATTACCCATTCCCACCACCCTTCTGAGTAATACCCCTCCCCACCTTCTCACTATATAGAAGGATCTGGCAACTTCTGTTTCAGTGTATCTGAAGAAGTGTGCTTGCACACGAAAGCTCATACCAAGAACTAACTTAGTTGGTCTTTAAGGTGCTACTGGAAGGAATTTTTTTGTCTTGACTATGGCAGACCAACACGGCTACCTATCTGTAACAAGATCAGCATGGTTGAGTTGTGTTTACCTAATTCAACAGGATAGGCATACCAAGAACTAACTTAGTTGGTCTTTAAGGTGCTACTGGAAGGAATTTTTTTTTATTTTGAGGATAGGCATGGTTAGGGATTTTGCCTTGTTAGTGATTTTAAAGAAAAATTTCAGTAAAATCAGATGTGAAACTATTCGGCTGAGAAATCCCATAGCTTGTGTTCTGTCTTGACTTTCACATAGACTTCAACAGAAAAGTATTGCACCCCTATTAATCTTACCTTGCTTAAAGAGGAAGTGAGCTGAAAAAAGAGGAATTATCCAGTAACTCTCTGCTTATTCAGGCAAGCTCCATCAAAAAACTCAAGTGGAAAGCAAGCTTACTCAGACTTTGAGAAAGCTCTTGCAGTCCCTCATCAAAGGCTTCTAGTAAACTTAGCAGTTCTAGTAGAAAAATGAAAGAACCACCATAAATGGACAGAACTCACAATGGAGGGATGTAAGAAATGGATCTGTATTGTGACTGGTGCTTTTTAATTTGTTAATAAATGGCCCTAGAGTTACCTCTGAACAGACTGGTGGCCTCATTTGCTGCTGATACCCAATTATTCAGGGTGATAAAAACAAAAGGGGATTGTAATGAGCTCCAAAAGGATATCTGCAAACTGGGTTGAAATGCCATAAAATGACCGATGTAGGCAAGTTTAAGGTGCTGCAAATTGGATTAAAAATATAATTTAACTTCCCCCACTGATAGAGTTTCCTCTAGCAGTGATTGACATGGTGGATAGCTTAACAAAAATGTTGACCCTGTGCATGTCAGCTTGGGGGTGGAAAATGTTCCATGGTAGGGATCATTAGAAAAGGGACCAAAATAGAACAGTCAGTATTATCATGTTTTCATACAAATCTATGTTTTCCCCAGCTTGTGTTCATGAACAATTAAGATGGAAACTAGGACAGATGTGCTGACATTTCATGATTCCCTGTCTCCTTCTCCTCTTGTTGTGTTTCAGATCAGTTGGAAAATTGTCTATCTGTTTATGGCAGGATGTGCAACATGTTCCCATGTAATGACAATTGTTATTGATAGTTTTGATAGCTGATATTGGTTTGTCAAGCCTAGGTCTCCTTGATTCATTGGCAGATTATGGTATGGGAAAACTATGTTAGCAAATGCTATGCCTCCAATAAGAGGGAGGACATGATGCTGTAAAAATTAAATAGGGTGGGTTGGGCTAAAAGCCTTGATCTCTTGAGAGAGGATATGGGAACATTGCTGTAAATAGGCATCTTCTGCCACACCAGATGGCTGTGGAAGCAGTTCCAGAGAAGTAAATGCTCCAAAAGAATTTCCAGAAGGGAATCGCTTAGAAGCGACACACACACACACACAAATTAAAAACAACACAGCCTAGTAAATTACAAGTTAATTGCTTTCCTTGTCACAGCTTTAATGAACAGATTTTGACCCTTGTGCACATTTTGAAATTATTTATCCCTATTTTTCCTAGCCATTTATTAAATGTCTGTCAGCATACCGTGGGTGCACTGATGGACACATACAGTATAAATTGTTACAATTAATTTATTGTTAGATTGGCATTCATGCATTTGGCTAAACAAAAATGCTACACAGCTCGCCAAATAAGACATGGACAGAATAATCACATTTCTGGGAACTAATTCATGCTTGCGGGTTCAACAATGATTGCAGCATCATGCATGCATGTTTTGCTAGGGATCTTTGAGGAATTGGATCTTTGTGAACCTTTGATACACATGGACCTGATCTATGCCTCCAGGACTAATGTGGGCTTTGGAATTTAGTTTCCCACCAGCTTTCACACTGAATCTTCTGGTGTATTTTTCACCTAATTGTTTCCAAGTTTTTTTGCCCCCTTTTTTGTGGAGCTGCCATTCCCCCAACACACACAATGTCCCACAGCAAAAAAAAAAAAAAAAAGGTGATCAAAATGATGGTCATGGAAGAAGCTGAACTATTGTAAATAGAGCTTCAACCCTGGAAAATGGTTGGGAAATGTATCCCCCCCAGGGAGAAATGTGGATAAAATCAGTGAATTTCACCACCCGCCTCTACATTTCTTTTCTCTGCCCTAAATTCTTGTAGAGAATTTTGAGAGGTCATTTGCACACAGTTCTAGACTTTTATTTCCTTTTTATCTTCAAGTTTAAGAACCATTCTTTTGTAGAGTGCCATCTGCAGAGAGAGAGAAAGAAGGGAGCAAGGAAAACCTTTACACAATTCATCATTTCCCCACCCTTGTATTTGCTAAGAGATAATGAAGCTGTGGATCATTTGGCTCAAATGTAACTCCTGTTAAGTCTGCCAGCTTTTGCCTGTGGATTGAGTGCCAGGAAAAAGTATAGAACGCATCCCTTTGCTTTCTAATCTGAATTTATGCCCACATCACCAGCAGGATTTCTGACGCAGACATTGGAAACCCTGTGTGCGCTTCATAGCTCATCACAATCCCCACTGAAAAGGCATCAGACACCTTGTTGTGGACCAGTGGTTGGGTGAAATATGCCTTTGGCTGTCCCAGTTCCCCAGTCCCCGCCTTGGGCAGTGAGCATCACTTTCTGTTTTGTATGCTTTTTTACTTGTTTGCTTTTCCATGTGTTCCCTTGTGCTGTGAGCGCCATGAAATAGCCTTTGTTCAGAGCAACAGCAAGCAGTGTGCTCATCTCGCACTCATTTTGACACTCTATGCTCTCTCCATAGGTTTACCAGGCACCTGTTGCAATATTCATACTTGGAGCTTTCCTGTTCTCCAGTGGTGAAGAGGTGCTTGCTTGTCCCCCTCCCCCTTTCCATTTCTGTAATGTAACTGTCAACAGATGTGACTGAAGGCAATGAGACATGTGGTTGTACAGTGAGCTCATTCTCAGAAAGCAGAAAATGGGAGCAAAGCAAGTGAGACATTCAGGAGGCCGACACACTATTTTACTCTTCAGCTTACCTGCATTATTTAAGAACTGTTAAACACAGAACTGAGGGTAGTTTTTAGAGTTGAGCTCAGGTTTTCTGCTTAAAGTGGCAGCCCCATGTTGATTTCTCCCTCCTTTCCATAACCTGATGCTAATGTGCTGTGTGTTTCGTTGCAGAGACTAGTGGCAGCTAATGATGTGGATGGGAAGTGAGAAAATACACATTGTGACGATGTCAAAAAAATGGGTAAGTTTTTCTGCCTGTTAAGCTGGAAAGCAGAAATAACTTGACACCAGACCACTGTTTTGGGTGGCAAAGCTACTGCCAGTTTTGCAACAAGAGCTGCTGATTGTTAAGTATAGTGATTTAATTCACTGAAATTTAAGTGCTTATATGCATTTGTTGTTGTTGTTTAGTCATTTAGTCGTGTCTGACTCTTCGTGACTCCATGGAACAGAGCACGCCAAGCACTCCTGTCTCCCACTGCCTCCCGCAGTGTTCATAGCTTCGAGAACACTGTCCAACCATCTCATCCTTTGTCATCCCCTTCTCCTTGTGCCCTCCATCTTTCCCAACATCAGGGTCTTTTCCAGGGAGTCTTCTCTTCTCATGAGGTGGCCAAAGTATTGGAGCCTCAGCTTCATGATCTGTCCTTCCAGTGAGCAGTCAGGGCTGATTTCCTTAAGAATGGATAGGTTTGTTCTTCTTGCAGTCCATGGAACTCTCAAGAGTCTCCTCCAGCACCATAATTCAAAAGCATCAATTCTTCAGCGATCGGTCTTCTTTATGGTCCAGCTCTCACTTCCATACATAGCTTTAACTTTACGGACCTTTGTTGGCAAGGTGATGTCTCTACTTTTTAAGATGCTGTCTAGGTTTGTCATCACTTTTCTTCCAAGAAGCAGGCGTCTTTTAATTTCCTGACTGCTGTCACCATCTGCAGTGATCATGGAGCCCAAGAAAGTAAAATCTCTCACTGTCTCCATTTCTTCCCCTTTTATTTGCCAGGAGGTGATGGGACCAGTGGCAATTATCTTCGTTTTTTGATGTTGAGCTTCAAACCATATTTGTATGCATTACTACGTGTTAAAATTAGATAGGTTGGTAAGTGAATTCTAGAGAGTTCTCTTGTAGTTCTCATGTGATTGGCTAACGTTGGTCACATGGCAGGTATCTAGTGAAGGAGAGACTCCAATTTATGTGAAGCAAGATGACTCCATTTTAGAATCCACTGTGAGCACTGCTGAGTTGCATAGAGAATTAGGGTGCTTCTTCACTGCTTGAAAGAAAGAGAGCAAAACTGCAGGAGAAGGTAAAAGTGGAAATTTCTCATAGGAGCTGCAAGGCAAGGTTGAGTGCTGAGCTCTGGAAAGAGAGAACATATAGTTGTTTGGAAGTTAGAAGAAGAAACTGTAAGCCCATGCTTGGATAAGCATGTGTCTATAAATATTATGTTTTAATTCATCTATAACTCTAAGTTTCTGCAAGTAAAGTTTTTGAATGTCAATGTCTTGACATTGGTTTAATTTCCAAATAAGGTTGTCAATCATATATATGATTTGAGCTCCTTAGCTGTGATTTCTCTACCCTTACTTCAACACTGATTATAATCTCCTCCTCTCTGTTCTAGCAACTAATCTGATGGGAAGACATGGGGATTCGTGACATGCAGCAAAACAGCACAATAAGCAGCTCCTTGTGCAATGATGTGTTTCTGCCTTGGCTGTACTATAGACCAGAAATGGCATCACAAACATGTGCACTCCACGTACCAAACCATATACCAATTTAGAACTCTTTGGAATTGGCTTTCCACGCACTTCACTTGGAATGTCCCTTGATAGAACATCAGGAAGAAAGTGGATGGGACTCCCTTCTGCCTTGATCTCACTCAGTTTAATTATGCTAATCATATCCCTCTATAAAGTTTTTGCCATTTTAATCCCAGTCATGTGTGTCTGAGTCTGCCTTCTGCACACCACAAAAACCAGTGGTTCCCTGTGTCCCACTTTCCTCTTATCTTGTTGAGTTGGTGCCATCATTTATAAGTACATGCATGGCCTATTTGGAAAGCTGAAGCATTCTATTTTATTTCCAATGGCACTTCCAAGTGAGTGTCCTTACTTGTAGCCTTAGGCTTAAATAAACTAGTAGCATGGTTGGCAGAGTTAAGAAATGTGTCTGATATGAATACCGTCTGAGAGACATTTTAAGTACTATTAGTGCCATTCTAGACGACAGTAGCTACGCCGAGAAGAAATCACATTGGAAAGTATTTTTCATGCCTGACTGACAAGTAGATAAGGGCATTCTTGGTAGACTAACAACCCATCTCTAGTGCTCACTTAGCATACTGAGAAATATGTGATGTGTGCTGATGCACTGCATTTTAGCAAAGTGGCCTTGATGATGGGAAATCTAGTCTTTCAGTTGAGTTGCTTAACCTGTAATCATGGGGGCTGGGAAATTAGTTGCTTCCTTTTTAGCGCAATGAAGAACAGCTGAATGTTCAAGGAAAACTCATATTAGTAGGTTTAGCAACTGTACCCAGGGCATCAAAATTCCTAAAAGAGGCTTTGGAAATTGTTTCCATTTCTTACTTTTACATGGGGAGGCACAGGGTATTTAGCTAAGATACACAACATCTTAATAATAGAAATGGTATTGAATATAAAGTGTAATGAAAATATGGTTATCTTCTAGTGCCACAATATATTTATTTGTGTGTGCGTGATTTTTCTTCAGAATAAGTTTGGTTATTTCTCATAGCACTTCAAATGCTCAGTTTTTAAAAAAATTGCTTTCTTTTTAAATAAGAGTTTTGTGAATTCCTCTCTGTAGAGTTACAAAAATGTTGCAGTTGTTGGAAACTGCTATGTGTAGAATATCTGTGATTTTCTACTTCCAATGAGAAAACAAAATATCCCCATTGCAGATACTTTTATAAAAATCACACAGATAATGTGTGACAATATTATCCCTGAAACTGTTAAGAAGTTCCAGCGAGCTGCACATATTAACGTGCAATTAAGCAAACTGCTGCATGCAGTGTGCAACACTGTTTCCGATCTGCCTTATGCCACTAAGGAAGAGTGTGCTTTTGAATGGGGAACGTAAGTGCAATTGAGCTGGTTGCAGATAAGAACAAGGCACACAATGTGCACAAAAAAATGCATATCTTCATTTGGAAAGCCACATATACATTCCTGAAGATTAGTCTCTTGATCATGCATGTGGGCACTTAGAAATAAACATTTAGAAAGAAATAAAAATTATAAAAGCAAGCTATGCACACTCCAAAGTCTAGAAATCACATAGAGGCAGCAGTATCTCACTGAAAAACTCTGAGCAGAGTGATAAAAGGGGGGGGGTAGGATTGCCCTATTTCAAGAGGTAAACATCTGGGGGAAAAACTTGGTTGACTTTGTGGGGATGATTGCCTGCTTGCCCCCTCCCCAGCTGCTGCCAGAACCAGAGCACAACCAGAGCCAAGGCTGACTTCACCAGAGCCTGAACCCAAACCACCACCACCCCCCACAAAAAAATCAAAATCAAAAAATCAAACCCTCCCAAACCCAGACAATTGCTATAACTTGTTAAAATCCCTCTGAATGGGCATGTAGCCCACCCCCAAAGAGGACATGTCTGGGATTTCCAGGACGTATGGTAACCCTACGTTGTGATAGAAACTGGAACCAAATCAAGCAACACGAAGAGAGAGAGATAAAGAAGGGGTGGAATTAAGATTTATTTATATAATTGATTTGTTATAGAGATTGGGGACAGGTGTAGGATAAATAAGACACACAGTAGGGATGGGGAGAAATTGGATTCCATTCACATTTGACAGCAGCCATCCTTCAAAACACAACTATTCTTCAAAATTCACACTTCTCTGAATTTTGCATTGCACTTTTCCAGCCTAGTAATGTATTCAAAAATTGCATTTGCGAGGGTAAAGTGTGCGTACAAATGCATATTACATTAGTGAAATGAGCAAACAGAATGAATTATATTGGAGAAATTTGCTTTGCCCAAAAGTTTTGTTTTCCCAGTTTTAAACTCAGCGCTCTAAATTCCCACAAACAGGGAAAACAAGAGACTGAAATTGACATGTTCATCCATCCCTGTGCACAGGCCTCCATGGATACAGCCCTAAACAACCTGTCTGAAAAAATTCTGTGCATAAATGAAACACAACCACTACAAAAGGATATTTCTACAACTGATCATTTCACTGATATAGTACAAAGCTGTACTATATCAGAAGCTGTACAGAAGCTAATACAGTACAAAGTTGTATATGCATTTACAATTACAAGCCTCATTCTTTGTGGGGCACCTTTGCCCAGCAGTGTTAAGGTCCGTAGACTGAAGCAAAATATTGGGCAAGTTTTTGCCTAGTATCTTGCCTGTGCAATGGGCTCATGGGAAAAAGCTGTCCTATATAAGCCCTTGCTGCAGAAGGGTGGGTAAAGCCTATTTAAGGTTGCTTCTCCTGGAGCTCATGGCCATTTCATCTTAAGAGCTTCCCATCTACTCACCCTTAGGTTAGAGCATTCACTGAGCAATTTTGTGTCAATGGTTGACAGATACAGAGATGATTTCTCTCTCTCAACCTATTAGAACTTGGTAGGGTTTTCCCAACATTTGCCCCAGTGGAATTATGGCCTTCCTTTGTTAGGTGGAATAACATTGTTTGTTGAGGCTGGAAATGACATTGGGCAGGATCAGCATAGTATAGGGAAGCCCCCATAAAGTGGGGGGAGATTGTCCACAGCACCTGCAAGTTTGGGTTGGGTCATCTGTCTGGTTGGAATCTGCACCCTACCTAGCTACCCAGTGAGACCTTGCTTGCTTGGTTTGCACCACAGTCCCATACCTCCCAAGGGGAAATGTGAGATTTGTAACACACATGGGGGAAGGTTCATAGAGCCCCATATTCTAGCCACTTGTCCACATAGCTGTAGTTACCTTTTTTAAAAAATGAAATAGAGACTTTGGACCACCTCATAATGGAATCCACGGGACTGAATCCAACTGAATTACTGATCCAGTTGTACACACCAGGTGAGACAACTTCAGAATCCTATTTTGTCAGATTCTGTTTCCACCCCAGAACAGGGACTGTAGGCATGGTGCCTCTCTTCGCCTCCACAACCATTACTGTCACAGGGCTGAGTGGTCACAGGGCACAGAACAAAGCAGCATCAGGACACAAACAAGTTCTGTGAGATAAATTTACCATTAAGCATACTGCACTACATCTATTGTATTTCACAAGCTGGTGATGGGAGAGAAATATGATTAACAACTCACATTTTGCTTGCAGCCTATGGAGCAACCCAAAACCACAGAATGCTTTCATATTACCAACGCCAATGCTGGTTGGAATCCTGCTAAAACAAACACAATGTGCTGGAGAATATCAGGCATTTGTGCGTTAACATGTTGTCTGCTATAGAGCATGTGTTTTACTTTGCTTTTCTTTCTTTTCTACAAGGGAGCTATTTCTGCTCTTGTTTGCTTTGTCAGTTTTTCAGGGTAATGTGACAGCATGTGCAGCAAGCCAGAACTGTGTTCCAGCTGCAAAATTTCTCCAACATTTCTTGTTGTTGTTGTTGTTGCCACACTTTTGTTTTCCCAAGTTGAGAATATTACTCACACACCCTGTAGACCCCTTGTCACCTACAGGAACTTTGAGAGCCATGGATAGGTCAAGGTCTCAAAGCTAGACCATCAACTTTCTTCAGCAGATCTGTATGTGGCACAAGAGGTTGTATTAACTTAGCAGTTCAGTAAGACTTGCAGAAACACCTTCAGAACAGAAGGAAAGCCTGCTGAATCAGCTCAGTAGCCCATCTTGTGGCCAAGCAGATGCCTTAGGGGACTCTCCCCTCTTGACGTTTCCAGCAACTGGTATTCAGAAGTGGTACTGGAATTTAGCCATCAAGGCTTCCTTGACCTGGCAGCCTCTGACATCTATTTGTGAAGTGCTTGCCTTGCAGAGGACTTTATAGAATGAGAAAAAGGGAAAACAGATAGATGATGGTGGGTGCAAAATAGATTTCGAGGGGAGGTGGTCAGTGAGAAGATAGTTTTATAACAATAATTATTCTATAGTATAACCACAACAAAAATAGTTGCTGCTGTAAGAGATGCTGCAACCTCCCTACTACTCATTGGATTAATGTAGAGTTGACATACATCCAAAATTTCCCAGACATATCGTTGGAATATCCAGGAAAATAGCTCAAGTTTCGGCAAAACTAAAAAAAAAAGCTCAACAACTTCTGTGCCAGATTTCCACCTTTTGAAATATGGCAACCTTAATTAATATTGAAATAGGAATGGGTGAATCAATCAATTTGGGTTTTTTAACACTTTCTTATTTTTGCAAACTTAAGTTCAGTTTGTCCCATTTCCACATCAGTTTGATTTTTTTTCTTAAAAAAAAAAGCCCACTCACAAATTCATATGCATTTACACGCACATTTTGTACACAGTTTTTGTGCAGACAAAAAAAATATTGCATGTAAATTTTCCCCAGTGTTAAAGAACTGCATTGCAAGATTTGGAACCTTGCACATTACAAAGGATAGTTTTACCTTAAAATGCAAACTGAACAAATGCATTCTGTTGCTCAGAATGAACCCAAGTTGTTTCCTCTGAAAACAGAAACACTGTGGAGCATTTTCCAAGCCAATATGAGGTTCAGAAGTTACTCACTCACCTACCCCACCAGCCCTTGACATCAGCCCTGCCTAATCCTGTAATCACCGTTCCCATTAGTTCCCTATTCACAGACATCACCTCCTCCTTCCCTTTCAAGACTTGGCAGCTGCTGTCAGAGATAGAGAAGTACCATGGGGATGTGGGGAGCCTGTTCCTCCCTCTCCCCCCCCTCTTATATATGAGGTTGAAAAGGTCCGTGGCTCATGGGAGAGGTAGCTCTACATGCCCCTCTGATTATCTGAAAAATGCTATGCAATCAACACTGATAAACAAGAACATATGCATCAAATCTTTATGACCTCCAAATACCATTAAAACTCTTAATTCTGCTATACAGACTGGAAGTGATGTATCTCCACTGAATTTAGAAAACCAAATCACAGAGAAAGATTCTTAGCATGTGTGTGTTATTCTGACTGCAAAAATGAGACTGCAATCCAATAACTCATTTACTTGGACTAGAAGCAACAGCCCCATATATCCTATTAAACGGAAATCCTTGCCTTCTTATCTGCCCTTTGAAGATGAACTGGGGTTACTTAGTGCTGAAGCAATGGCATGCACAGATGCAGTTCCTCTTTAATGCCTCAGGATTGAGCCCTGGAATCCAAAGTAGATTCCAAGATCACAGATTTGAAAGCTGATCTCTGGTGAGCTTTGGTTTTTATTCTGTACAGCAGAAACATAGGGCCCATCACCTACAGAGAAAGTGAAAAGCTTTTGAAATCTTAACTGTAGTGGATTTTTTATTTTATTTTGGTAGAACTTGTTAATTTTTCCAAGGAAAAGATATGTATGTGATATTTGTCATATGTATTGTACATGGTGTTGTATCAGTAAATAATATATTTATTCTGTTCATTTTAATATTGGCTTTCTCATATTCATTATATTGCATTATCTGCAAGATTCTGTAATGCTCCATTCTGCTTGTGAATGGAAATTGAAAAGAACTAGGGCAGTTTCCAAAGCAGAGGGACTCCCAAGAGGAAACTGTTCCAGAGTTAGTGAGATTATGACTGAGATATCCATAGAAGTTTCTTCAAAGACAAAACTTCTGAAGGAATGGGCTAGTCAGGATACCTTGCTTCAGATTTGCGTACATTTGACATTGGAGATCACTTCATCAAAACAGGTTTTTTCCATATAATGAGAATCAAGTAATAGTTACAGCTTATTTTGATCATATCCTTCTGGCATATAAGTGGCAAAAAAAGGATATGGAAACAAAGTTGGACTTAGATCACAGGGAGCAGGGTGCAAAGCTACACTTGATCTTTGGTCAACTGCCTGTTCTCTTTGTAACCTTCCTCACAGGGTAGCTGTGAGATAAAAGTAAATTGGGGAGACTGAAGAAGGATGAGGAGGCCAGCTGTCACGGACTGGTTGGACACAGAGAAATGGTAGAAGGAACTACCTGGGGAACCAACAAGGGAAGAAGTTTCAGAGCCAGGTGGTGGGACAACAATGAGTGGTCACAGGGAGAAGACTGGGAAGAGGAGGTAGCACATGGTAAGAATTCCTTCAGTCCTTTGCTGCAGGGCCAGAGGTGGAGCCTGTAAACATGCCCTGGAGTAGGGAGGAACCCAAACTCTCCCATTTTCGGTAACTTCTCTGTTCAAGCTGTCTTGATTTGATTAATTGTGTTAATTTGGTGGTTTGCAGATCCTCAGCATTGTTGGATTTGAAGAAGAAAAATTCCACCATAGTTGTTGGTTATGGATTGTACTGGCAATTGGTAGTTTCATTTCCCAGGTTCCTTCCTTTAGAGCCAGTGCTTTTTTCTGGGGGGACACAGGGGTACACATACCCCTAAACTTTGTGTGAATCTAAGTTTGGCCTCATTGAGGGGCAGTATTTCAATATGAGTAGGAAAATGAGAGTACCCCTAAACATTTTTTTAAAGAAAAAAGCACTGTTTATAGCTATATACTTTGGAACAGTTTGAGATTGGGATTGTGTGTCCAGTATTGCCCAACAATAGTGGGCATATTTTCAGACAAAGTTGATCCCTTTTAAATTTCATTTATTTCAGCCAGAGAAGGTTAAGCATTTGCACAATTTTGGCTGTGTTGTCTTATGTGTAATGTTTTACTAGCTGTTTCAAACTGGCCGTAGTGTGTTTATCATGCCTCTACAGGAGGAGAATGTTTCAGTAATTTCATGTTGCATCCTCCCAGCGCATGATGTAGTGAAATTTCAAGGGAACTTAAGAGTTTACATTCATTTTCCCTTCCTCCCTCCCAATGCCATTTGAATTAATAATAATAATAATAATGGTAATAAAATGCATGTATAAAACCCAAATTATACTCTTGATCCAATTTTATTCACAGCACATTTGTTACAGATTTTCGCTTCTAATCCTCATTCACAGTTCAACTCCTGAGAGGGGAAAAGAAGGCTTTGAATCATTCCTTCCATTTTATACAACTACTCTTGCTATTTAATGGCAACAATGCCCAGCATTCGTAATAGCATTTCATTACTGTTGCAAAAGGGTTTTATAAACATAACCCAATTAAGCTTATAATGCTCCCATGGGATGAAAAACAATAATTTCAAATATCGTCCTTGAATGCAGCACTCCCACACATACTACCTTTCACGTCAAATGCAGCAGTTTTGACAAGTATTCCATGATCACCCAATTTCATTCCTTTGTGCTTCTTTGATTTATTTTTTATTTTTTCAAAAAGCTCCTAGACGATGACATTCTCAAGGTCACCACTGCAAACTTGGGTGCCAGGAGGGAGGGAGCAGGAGAAAAAAAAAGCGACATTTTCATTGTTGCGTGTCGAGGTCCCCAGGTCCACCCCAATAACTCACACATCACACAGAAGTTTTTGTTTAAGATTTTTGGCATAATTTTGGCCACAACTTTATTAAAATACAAATTTGTGAGTGGTTGCGTAGGCATTGGTTGCGACTATCTGCCCCCACCATGGGGGACAGTCTGACATTCCGCACGATGCGGAAGTCAGAATGGGGGAATACACTTGGGGGTTACGCGGAGCAGGGAACCTGCCCTCACCCCAAGTGCAACCAGGAGCTCATTGCTATGGCCCGAGCCCCCTTGACAGAGTGGACAAGCAATAGTTAGCCCCCAATTCCTTTAACGGAATCCCTTGCAGCAGCAGCATTAGAGGGGCAGGCACAGCCAATCCATGCCCCTCAACCAACCAAACCATAAACCAATGCCTAACCGCGAACCTTACAAGTTGTGACGATTTGCTACGCAGTAGGCAAAAACCAAATGGCCCCAGCCAATCAGCCAGATGGACAAAATTCCTACCAGGCCCCCGCTCCAAAGCAGACGACCCCATGACAGGCATAGCAAGGTCAAAGCGAACAACCCTATTCTAGGGAGGGAGGGACGGGCAATCTGATGCACGGGCGAAAAGAGGAAGTTCTAGCCTCATGCAAGGAGTTTTACTATTTCTGGCTGTCAATCAAAAAATGGCAACATTAACTTCTTCCCAACAACAAGGGAAGCCCCAATCGTATCAGTGGCCAACAATCAATTAGCCCGCCCCCCAACTTTGGAGTGTCCTGGCAGCCCCCACCGCAACACGTGCTCTCCATGAAGGAGAACACGCTTTGTATCTAGCAGTGGTGGCTCTGGGATTTGAGGAGGGCTTTAGTGGACGGTTTGTAGAGACGGTTTGGGATGCACGTGGCACTGTGGGTTAAACCATTGTGCTGCTTTGGCTTGCTGATCAAAAGGTCAGTGGTTTGAATCCCCATGACAAGGTGAGCTCCCGTTGTTCGGTCCCAGCTCCTGCCAACCTAGCAGTTCAAAAGCACACAGTGCAAGTAGATAAATAGGTACTGCTCTGGCGGGAAGGTAAACGGTGTTTCCATGCGCTGCTCTGGTTTCGCCAGAAGTGGCTTAGTCATGCTGGCCACATGACCCAGAAAAAACTGTCTGTGGACAAACGCTGGCTCCCCAAAGCGCCGCAACCCCACAGTCGTTCACAACTGGACTTAATTGTCAGGGGTCCCTTTACCTTTACCTTTTTAGTGGACGGTTTGTAGAGCTCCAAGCCAGTGTCTTCTAGCCAGTGGGTCCTGGTGGATTGGTCTACTTGCAGTGGCAGCTGGCGGGGGGGGGGAATAAGAGGGAACAGGGCAGGCATAAGCAGCGGAGGCTCTCATTGTGCTGGGGGAACTGACAGTTGCCTAGCGATGATGGATAATGATGCCATTCTTGTTGAGGAAGATGCCTTCAGAGGGTCCTTTTCCTGCCTGGGCCCAAGTCTTTCTCACTGCTTTCAGTGCTACCCATTCACTTCCCTTTGAGCCCACAGTTACCCAGAGGAATCTAGGAACATAGGAAGTGACTTTAACCTAAGCCAGCTTTTGCTCAATTTAGCACAGTATTGTCTACACCAGAGGTCTTCAACATTTTAAGACCTGGGACTCAAATTTAATCCAAGCATGCATTTGAGGACCCCTTTCTTTTCTCTCTTCCCCCAACCCCATATGTTTCTATGGTAGTAGTGTTGCTGCTGTTGCCCACATTAGATTAGGCCATGAGCTCATAGTGGATCCAAACCCACCAGATGAGGATCATTGGTCTACACTAAATGACAGTGGATCTCCAGGGTTTGGGGCAGGAGGCTCTTCCAGGCCTTTTTGGAGGTGGCAGGGATGGAAGCGAGGCCTGAAGCAGCTGCTCTACTATGGAGTTATAGCCCTACATTTATTTATTTTTAAGGAAGAGGTGTTTCAGAGATAGTGCCAAGATGAGCTATGTCACTGCCCCTTGCTCCATTATAACTCAGTTGTTTATAAGGAACAGGTAGTCCTATTTTTATTTTGTACATACTTATAGTCCATTTCAGTGGTACCTCAGGTTAAGTACTTAATTCGTTCTGGAGGTTCGTACTTAACCTGAAACTGTTCTTAACCTGAAGCAACACTTTAGCTAATGGGGCCTCCTGCTGCCGCCGCGCCACCGGAGCACGATTTCTGTTCTCATCCTGAAGCAAAGTTCTTAACCCAAGGTACTATTTCTGGGTTAGTAGAGTCTGTAACCTGAAGCGTATGTAACCTGAAGTACCACTGTAATAAAAAGAGAGAGAATAGATCTCAGGGCATCTTCAAATTTCCCCTCACTCCTCCTTCCTTATTTTACAAAGAAATGCTAATATTCCCAATTTTTATATTTCTCAGGCATTCCTCAACCAATTTTTAAGGGTAGGTATCGTCTCCATTTTGTGACCTATGGTTTACTGTTGCTAAAAGGCTCCATGTTATTGATGCCCTTTGGTACACATTCCTTCAAATATTCTAGCTCTATGGCTATTGGTTCTGTTGCTACTTTTATTGAACCCACATTTGAGCAGGGACAGGTTGAGAAGGCTGCACCTAACTGGCAACAGCATCACAAGTTTCTGCCAGTAATGCCATCTCTTAAGTGTCTCAAATTCTGTTGCTAAGTAACAGCAAGAAAGTACAACTGGAGTTTTAACTCCGTGGAAATTACAGCACCTAAAATGTGATTTAAAAACCTTGTCCTTTCTGTTCTGGAGTTCAGAAATCAAAAGTTCTGAGGGTTCTAGCAGTGAGTGCATTGAAGCATAATGGAGCATATAATAACATTATAGATTAAATACTCTTACTAAAGCTGTCCTGCATGACTTTTCATTCTTAGGCAAGCAAGTGTAAAGCAGCATAATTTGAAACTGTAATCGTATCGTTCGGGCCTCTTCCTCCCAAAGTCAATGGGATTTATGGATGATGGCATTCGATGGAGGCAGGATTTCTTTTCAGGAGACATATGATGTCCTCACCAAAACACAGATAATTTCACCAGGGAATTGGCTCATATGCATAATATATATTTATGAGTGACTCATTACACTAAGAAATAAAATCTCATGTGCTTAATTTGGTAATTAGTGTAGTACATTGTTATTACCATCAAATTGTCATTTTAATGGTATTACCTAGGCTTCTCATTTGGGTTCTCTTACCAAAAGACAAAGATATAGGACCAAAGGAGACTTGTCCAAGTTTTTCACAATACAATAAGATAGCAGCTACAGAAACTACAAACAGAACAGGTAGAATACAGAGTGTACTCCTAGAGACAGCTCTCACCTGGGATCACGACTAAAGTTGGCATTGTTTCATATTGTAGTGGAATATATATTGTTTTGATGGAAGTATTTGAGTGTTCTGCTTTATGGATGCTGATTTCTGGGTTTCTTTCATTATTTACCAACTGGATTATCACTTTATTGTTTCTGCCTTCTGATCTGCTACAGCCTGGAAGGAAGATATAAATATTAAAATGAAAATAAAAATGAAATGGACCTGTGATCAACATGGACACATGATAAGCATCTTTTCAATGTGATGCCAGCTGCTTGGAACATCTATAGAGAGGCAGGAGTTGGGTGTGCATCAGTTTCACATCTAAACCATGGATTATTTTGTATTAAATGTGACTGGTTTGTTTCTCCGTTCCAGGGTGTGTAGCTTTCAGGTCTTGTGATTTTGTTTCAGCATCTGCTATTGTCACAACAAAAAAATGTTTAACAGTTACCTGCATCCCTGAGAAAGAAATGTCCATCATTACCATGTCTGCTCTTCTGCTTCTATAACTTTTGGACGTGCTTTTGTGTAAATGGAAGAATTTATTCATCTTCTTTGGCAAGCATGATTTGTATGCTGCGGATGTACCTTTTGATTCCTCATGTTGCAACACTTCAAAGCCACAGCCATCACTAGCGGAGAAGTCACATCCATAGGTATTGCACAATGGGGGGGGGGGGGACGTATCCCCAGCTATTCCTGGAGATCTGGAGAAGTGCTATAATCCAGCAGCTAGGAATTGTCATCTGCTTCTTGTCAGGTGCAGTTCTTAGATGTCCCTGTATTAATAGCATTTCCCTGCAATGTTATCATCCTCCAGTTCTAAGATGACAGGATTACTCTGTGTGGATTCCATCTTTTTCCACTATCAAAAATTTAAGGTTGCTCTTTATATATATATATATAAAACTGCTACAAAATAATGTCAAAAGTCTTTTTAGCACTTGTTAATGACTTTATTATATTTATATATTTGCAGCTAGTCACTGGCAAGCTCTCATTTCCCAATTTGGGGATTTGATTATTCTCTGAAGGTGGTCTCTCTGGTGTCTGGCTTTGCCAATTTTTAAATTACAACTATAAAAAGTTGGTTGTCCAGCTGTTAGGCAATGAGGTTGATCCTCCAGGCAGCAGGTACTGGGGAGGTGGGGTGGAGGAACTGACAAGCCGTTGGAGGACAGAGCTGTTCATGGCACACAGATTGCCTTGTGTTCCCCTAAGCTAGCCTGCTACTCTCCATTGATTTGGAGGATACTACCAGTGTTTGAGCATGATTCAACTGCTAGTCCAGTTGAATTTTTCATTGCCGTTCCTTGAAAATGCCTGCAATGGGATGAGGCTGGGGGAGCCACCTTAGCATTCTCCACCAGACAGCAAAATGCCTTGCATTCCTGGTTGAAATAGCTGACACTGGAATGCATCATTAGCTCTTGTGGGCCCGATTCATGTGTGAAAAAGGAACCTCCCTATGGTTCAAACTTTCACTTCATTTATAGCCCTAAACAGAAGCCGTTCACTGGATGAATAAAAGCTGCTATGTTACCTTCCTGGCTGCTGCTTTCCATAAGAAGGGTGAGGCAGTAGTGATGATGCTGACATGGGGCAAACCCAACAACAAGAGTGTTGGGATACTGCCAGGGAGATAAAGTCCATCATGGCCCCCAAGCCGGCTGCCGGACGATCCATCGACCTCCCATAGACACGCAGTATCAGCAATTAGCGACATGAGCTCCGGAACATTCTAGAGCCGATGCACACCCTTTATCAGCAGATAATGCACAGCCAAAAGTTGCACTCAGGAGAGCATTATTTACAAGCTTTATTCAGCGTTGATCAGAACAAAGAAAGACATGACTGCCTGCGTCAGTGTCTCTGACACAGAGAGAGAAATGAAAGCAATAGGAAACATAAACATCCTGTGAACAGGAAATACGCAGACTCTGTGACTCACAGCCTGCTCCCTTTTAAGGTGGAACGGAAATATCCTAACAAAGAGTACTGAACTGGCTCTGCAGGTACGTTAACATTGCAGAGATCTTGCTGCCTTGCCCAGTGGCAGACCTTGGGACCTCAAATTTCAGCAGTACCCTGTGTGATCCCTGCAGCACCCCCAAGGTTCCACACCCAGTGTGGCCATACTGGTTGTTCTCCCCTAAATCCGCCTCTGCCTTGCCCATCCCCCCGGCAAGCGATAGCAATCCATCTGCCAGGAAGTGAGCCCAGCAGTTCTGCCTCATCCAATGAGCCACTTCCGACCCTGTGCATTCAAATCCACATGCTGAATTCATGCAACAAACAGAATCAAACTCATTTGTCACACACCAGAGTTCTCAAATACTTTGTAGCACAATCATGATTGTCCTAGACAAAGACATGCTAGCATATGCATGTCTTCTCTCAACCAATTAATTCCCCGATTGTGTACTGCATAGAGATTTTCACAATATAAGTTTTGTTCCAAAACTTTTTGTGCCATTTCCCCTGCCAAAAATCCAAATATACATATATAAATAGAATTAAAACCTATGCTTTAAAAATGCATTTTGAGTTTTATAAATATGTTGCTTAAAGTAGTTTTAAACCGCTTTTTTAAAAAAAACAAACACCAAGTGGTGTACAACATAAAAACAGTAAATAATATCATTAGAATGAAAATACAACATGAAACCAGTATTAAGGTAGAAATCCTTAGCACCCATAAAAAGAAAAGAAAAACAGAAATTGCCCTTGCTATTTCCCTGCATTCTGTATCATAAGAATGTTTGTAGATTAAATGCAAATTTCAGACGTTTGTGAGTTCATTCTACAATGTGAAAAATTCAGGTAATAATCATTTAGTTGTGTCTAAACAATTTCATTTAGCTGCATTTTCTGTGCTTGCAACATGCCAAAGTTTCTTATTTTCTTGAAAGTATTACTGTTTCAAGAAAATTGAACTTTTAGATCAGTTTGCCCATAGATATCAGAGAGGCAGGCACTGCTTATACAATAGAGCAAGCAAAGAAGAAAATCATTCTTCCAATATAGGTAATTGGGGCAATAAATCAGCGAATTAGCATAAGGAAGCTTCATCTTTCTGCACTGAAAAGAGTGCTGTATATTACTCGGATGTCCATATCCTACTCGACAAAGGAAGGAGATTTTTGTTTTAAGTACATCTGGGATAACTTTCAAAAGGCATAAATTTTAATGAGGAACATAGAAAAAAGCTCTGCATTGTCTCCTGCCCAAGTTCCTGACACTCTTCCAACCTTTGTATAAAAAACTTATGGCTCACCTCTATAAAGTTTTCAAGCAGAAGATACCCTTTTAGCATTAAAATGTAGGCACTTTAAGATGCCCTTCTGCTTGTTGCACCTCTTCCTTTAACCCATGGCACCATTACAATATTTATTGGCCTGACCACTCCGGACTTCTGCTGATGTTAGTTTAAATTATATGATGATGGAAGGTGAAGGGGGAGAGAGCACGGAGTAAATAATTTATCACAGATATTCAGCTGAAGCAACTTCTTTCACAATACCAACTGCCTATTCCTGTGTCACAGGATTTATAACTTACACTAGCACTGTTTGTTCATTCATTTCAGTGGGTCTACTGAGCAGGATGTAGTTGGGGAATGAAAACCACCCAAAACCTTTAAAACTATTTTACTTTTGTCAGTGAACATGCTCACCCCCACATTTCTGTATTCTGGGCCATATTATTATTATTTTTTATTAAAGATTTTCTTGTTTTACAGAAGTAAGTGTAATGTCTCTCATATTTTTTCCATGTAACATTTTTACAAATACGTTTCATTTGTTGAGACATTAGGGGAGAAAAAAGAGAAGGGGTGGAGGGAGGGAAGATGGGTGGGGGTGGGGTCGGGTGGCAATGTTTCTGTTATGCTTAATGTATGTAGAGTTTGGTGTCAGCATTGCTTATGTTGTTCACTTGTGTTCCTTTGGTGGTGAGAGAGGTTGGGGTTGGCCCAGGGTGTGGTTGTTTGTTTGTGATTGGCTGTGGTGATCTATGTTTTTGTGTGTGAGTGGGGTGGGTGTTTTGGATCAGGTTAGCCATATTGATTTGTATGCTGTTGGTGGGTTATTGTCATTGTCTTGTTGGGCTGTGTATGTGATAAAGGGGAGCCATACCTGGGTAAAGGCATCTTCTTCTGTTTGTCCCCATGTCAGTTTCAGTTTATTGGTTAATTTTTCTAGTAAGGCTGTTTCCCATACTATTTGGTACCATTGGTCCATGCTTACTCCTGACAGGTCTCTCCAGTGTCTTGTTATGGTTTTTCTGGCTGCTGAAAGTAGGTGGGTTATGAGTTCTTTGTGATTCTTAGACAATAATTTATTTATTAAGGATTTATTAAGATGCTCGCTCCAAAATGAGCACTCACACTATATTGTGGGTGCCTTTTGCGGGATCACGCGCAGTGCTACAGTTCCCAGGGAACTTACTCGTAGAAGGGGGCTGACCTGCTTCTCAGGGTATTATTCAGAGGTTTACACCCAGCCTTAGCTTTAAGTTTCGTTTCCTGGGAAGTGGGGCCGGACCCATTATAAATAGGGGGAGGAGCCGGTATTAGCCAGGCAGTCGGCTCTGGAGATTCACCCTCCCTTTCTTTAATGTTTCTTGTTTACAGGTTAACTTTTTCTTCCTGTTTAGCAGGCACTGCTACAGTCTTCGACTGGTTGCTGTTGAAGGACCAATAAGAAATTTTCCTGCATTTGCAGGTTTTGTCTTCCCCGTAGCAATTTGTCACAGCTTTGGCAGTTATGGCCTTAGGTGGAATCCTTTAGTCTTTTTCTTCCCTATAATGGGTGTGTGTGTGTGTGTGTGTGTGTGTGTGTGTGAAGTGGTGACTCACCCCCCTGCGGAGGCAATTCCAGGGTCCCCCTCTTGAAGGGGTTACATAAATGGGTGTGACTGGCCATACACTGAAAGGTTGTCAGTGAACTACCCTGCGTGTGGGGATATGGGCTCGGCTGCCTGCCTATATTTACATCGTGCAGAGCACCCCCATATCCCATTTACCCTGATGAGCCCCAGTTCTCCCCGGCTGAGAGGCTGGGATGGATACATGCCCAAGGCCTAAGCCAAGGTCTTCCTACATTCGGAAGTTTAATAAAGTTGTGGCCTAATTTTAATTCCATAACATTTTCAGAGTCTTTGTTTCCTTTCCCGCGTTCCCTGGGGGCTGGGGCTGTCGCACATGGTCACACAAATTGGAATATGGGACAAGGCAGTGGAGGTAATTCTAGATGTAATAAACGTGGTTCAGATCTTTTAGCTTTCCACCAAGTGAGCTGCTTTGCTGTCGCAATTGAGGGAGCTGGGGCCATGTGTGCATGCCATGGGGCGTGCTGATTTGGCATGAGCACACCTCGTGGCATGTGTGCATGGCCACGACAGAATTTTTAGGGGTCCAGACCCTCCTTGAAAAGTTGGGGTGGTGGCCTCCAGCCCCTCCAAGATGGTATACCAAATGGCAATAATTTATTTGGCCAGTACCAAATTCAAAATCTGTTTTTAATATCAGGGCTGAGTCTTTTGAAACAAGTAATAAGAAATAAACTTATGTCCTGAAATGTGTTGGGGTTTTAATTATTGGATCAATATTTTTCTGTGCACCTCTCATTATCTTGTAACTGATTTTAGAGCAGAACAGTAAAAAGTCAACTTGTCTTGACAACTTGGCCATGAGTAACAAAACTTTATTGAGAACACTAAATGCTCTTTAGTGTCCTCAGGATTGGGAAAAAAAATATAGCTTTTGCCAAACGTTTGTTGGGGAAAAGACATGTAATAATTTGCTTTCTTTCATACAGCTGTAATAAATCATATATGTATTTAAGGGGACTAATTACATGGAAATCTAGCAAATTGTTCATCAAGTGATCCGTTGAAAAAATAATTAAGAAAAATGCAGGAATAGCTAAATATTCTGACACACCTATCTCCATGATGCATCAGCACATATAAATAATTTTATAACAAGTTTCAATTGTCTCAAGTGAAACATAATATATCACTTCAGTTGATTACATTAAAAAACAAGGCACATGCTAATTTCCCCCTTGCTTTTTCTCATTCAGTAGTCCACAAATAAATACATAATGCAGCAAGATGGCCTTCCCAGAACCAGCAGAAGACAATTTTTTGCACTGAATGTAGTGATAACAAAACTGCAATCCAATACCCAATGTATATGATTGCACTGAAATGTGACAGAGTTCTCAACTGTGTCACTACATTCATACCAAATATGTATTTTGTCATGTAAAGAAAATCCAGCTGTGTGCAGAAGTTAAACTAGTACCTCAGGAAAAAGGCTACTCCAAATCTTCCTTCTTGTAACACTAGTTTACTACATGGAAAGATTGCTTTTATACTGAAAATTTGGGACTGCCTTTATTTCATTTTTTTAATGAAGCCCCCTCCCTGCATGTCATTTGCAGTGATACCATCCAGTCTGCTGCCTCTTCATTTTGAATAATGTACCGAAGCGCTCTAAAGTCTAAGAGGATATATGCTATATTGTGATGGCAGCTGATGAAGAAAAATAATAATAGCAAAAACAAGGAGAATGGCAGGCTGCCAAAGAATCATGTCCTTGGGGAGAAATCTCTTTCAGAGACTTGTGTGGCACTTCTGAGCTGATTTTTTTTTTTTTTTAAACTGAGGTAGCACAAAAGGTTGAGCAGTATATATAAGCCATCGTGGTTTGCCTGCCAGAATGGAGCTGCAGCTATATTAACAGCCCAAGAGGGATTGGTGGCCTGTGAATTTGGAGACACCTGTGCTTTATTTAAATGCTCACCTCTGAGTTTTGCATGCTGATTTGGTGTGCAAGGAGCAGGTGTTCTAGTAAATGGCAGGGATAATAACCATTTCCACAGGGAAGGCTGAGAAACTCACCTGACTACCAAATTGTTTGGAAGAACAATTGCAGAAAAGAAAAGCCTATCTATCATCTATCTATCTATCTATCTATCTATCTATCTATCTATCATCTATCTATCTATCATCTATCATCTATCATCTATCTATCATCTATCTATCTATCTATCTATCTATCTATCTATCTATCTATCTGTCTGTCTGTCTGTCTGTCTGTCTGTCTGTCTGTCTATCATCTATCATCTATCATCTATCATCTATCATCTATCATCTATCATCTATCATCTGTCTGTCTGTCTATCTATCTATCTATCTATCTATCTATCTATCTATCTATCATCACTCACACATACACACTGGCAGAGTAAAACAGCTTGTCCTGGGTTAGCTTGGTAGGGGTGCAGGTGGAGCGATTTCTAAAGCAGCAGAAAGGTGATATGAGAGTCCTCTGCAAATATATCTGCAGAAGTAACACATTGAAATGGAATGGATATGTGAACGTTCCAGCAAGTCTTCAGCTGAGGTTCCCACTGCAGCCAGGCTTTGCTGGCTGAACTCCCTCATATTTGGCTCAGCTTGCACCAAATTGTCTGCATTGAGCCTGCAGGATGTTAAACTAGTGCAAACACTGAATGAGGGGCATTCTGGGCACATGACAAGGCAGGACCGGTGAGGAGGAAATTAGGACGGATCTTAAGCCAATTCAACTCAGTCACATGACCTGGTAATCCAGTGTAAATTAAGACAGGAAAAAGTTGGTGTAATTTAGCTCACAAGAAACAGCCAGAGAGAAAGCTTAATGTTGGCCAGGGCGCCAAATATAGGGGTGGAAGGAGCTTTAGCCACCTCAATATTTGTGGGTAGGGGGCTGACCCCTCCCCAATATTGAGTGGGCCACCATCCCCTGCAGCCCAGCGCAGCTGGGAAGTGCTCACACACCAGGCAGGGGTGGGATGCGTGGAGGGGTGCATTGTGCATATGACACCATGTGACACTTGACACCCTCAATTGGGGGGGGGCAGGTAAGTGCCCCTGATGCTGGCTGAACTTGGCTGAGCTAGGAAGCAGTCAGTTTAACTGGAGATGTCCGCTCACCTTTATTGGTGGGTGGTGTTGCGGCCAGGGACCTGGGTCGCTGTAGCGATCCGGCATGGGGGCAGGAAGTTGATCCCCCCCCCTCGTGCCAACTCTGGCTGCATCACACCCACCCACCCTCTTTTTTATGCATTGGTACGACCAAACTTTGTATGGACTAATGTCGGCCGCCATATTGTTGGGGCCAGGTAGGATTTTTCCCCACTTGGTGATTGGCTCCAGCCATTTGGATTTTGCTTACAGTACCTTGTAGCAATCATCACAACTTTGTGAGGTTAGGCTTTGGGTAAGCCTTTGTTTGGATGGAGAGCAGGTTGTAGCCTCTGCCTGCCTCTCCTCATTAAAGGTATCCTGTTAAAGGGATCCGGGTGTGTGCATCCTGTCCAATGTCCGGACATGGACTAGGGCCATGCCACAACCCCAACGGAGACACCTCAGGGTGCCCCTTTTTGATGTAAATCATAGGGCTTCCCCTTCTGGTGGTTTACCCTTAGGTGGACTCCCTGCAGATGGGCGGGAGTTGAGATATAGCCTGGCTTCACCCAATGCCTAAGCCAAACTGCTCACCACTGTAAACAATAAAGTTGTGGCCTATTTGATCCCATAAACCTAAATACTCATGTCTGTGTATTTATTAATCACTAGGGAACTGTGGGTCACAGGACCTTGGGCATACAACTGCTCCATCCTAAACTGCTAATCACAGCAGAATGTGCCGTAGGATTGACCTCCCCCCCAACACTCCCTTAAAGGTTTTTCCCCACTGCCAGGCTTAGACAGACTATTGCTTCCTGGAGTTTGGAAGTGGTGTAACTTTTACTCTGGCTTAATTTATGCTGGCTTGCTTTACACCAGCTTCTTGTTTGTTGGATTGCTTCCTAAATATTCAACCAGAGTAAAAAAAGGTAAAGGTAAAAGACCCCTGACAGTTAAGTCCAGTTGCAGACAACTCTGGGGTTGCGGCGCTCATCTTGCTTTACAGGCCGAGGGAGCCGGCGTTTGTCTGCAGACAGTTTTTCCGGGTCATGTGGCCAGCATGACTAAGCCACTTCTGGTGCAACGAAAACACAAAACCAGAGCAGCACACAGAAACGCCGTTTACCTTCCCGCCGGAGTGATACCTATTTATCTACGTGCACTTTAATGTGCTTTCAAACCGCTAGGTTGGCAGGAGCTGGGACAGCGCAATGGGAGCTCACCCCATCGTGGGGATTCAAACCACCAACCTTCTGATCGGCAAGCCCAAGAGGTTCAGTGGTTTAGACGACAGCGCCACCCATGTCCCATTCAACCAGAGTACATGATGTCAACGCTGAGAGCTATGTTTTTCAACTCATACTTTCCCCACCCATGTGCATATTATGGTTTTTGGTTTGCTTTTAATTGGTCCTGTCACTTGGGGTAAAAATGAGTATACTCTAGTTTCTTTGGGCACAATTAGAGTCTTAAACAGGTTGTAGTATACTAAGTGGAAATCCCAATACTTGCTTCTCATGCTAGACAATTAAAAATGTTAACAAGGAGGGGGCATCTGCAAGCTGAAGGATTCCAAAGCTATACATTGTCATCATCTCCCACAAATCAATGGTAAGCACACATGTACATGGAACCCTCATTAGACTTGTCTCAGCAGCTCCCTCAAAGTGTTGTGCATCCTGCGTTACAACTTAGAAAAAAAATGTTATTCAGACAGCATGTAGTGCAGTAATGCTAATTAACTTTGAAGTATGGAGCATCTCATGTAAGACAACCAATTAGCATAGCACATAATAACTTTGTTTTAAAAATGTGAAGGTTGGCTTATGTGTACGAAAAATGTTTTCGAAGTCCAAAATTCCTGAAAAGGCAGAACTGGGCCTGACAATTATGGATATGGCTTTATTAGAACTTCCAGCACCTCAATGGGGAAATAAGATATTAAGAGAGAAGGGTGTGTTGGATAATGGAGGCACTCTGGTCCAGTGAAATGTGCTAAAGCATAAATAATCAATTGCTAGAAATGAAAGCAGTGAAATGAAGGTGATGAGACACCATTTTTTGTACAAAATGTTATTTATTTATTTATTTATTTTTGCTTTGCTACCTGTTGCCTGTTTATTGTTTGCCAATTGACAATTGATTGAAAATATCTAGTAAACCAGATTGGTAGTTGGGTTGCTATTGAGAGTACTTAGAGAGCCAACATTACAGTGATGAAGGATTGAGGATTGGAGTGATTAGAAAGAGAAATCACTGGCTATTATTTATTCATGTATTTATTAAAAATTATACACCACTTTTATTTATAAAACCTCTAAGCAGCTCACAATATTATTATTCTTTTTACAACAGTTAAAAGCATCTAGATAATAAAACATAATTGCAGTAGCACCAACAACACCATCATTATCAAATGCCAAGGTAAACAGAAAAGTCTTCAGGAATCTGCAAATGAACCCCACCTGATCTCCACTCCATAAAATTGATGCCACAGCAGAAAAGGCCCTGTTCTGCACTCTGGCCAATCAAATGTCAGTTGACTGTAGTACAGCAGAAGGGTGCCACCCACAGATCACAGAGATCTGGCCAAATTACATGGAGACAGGGAATCTTGGAGATCACCTGCTCCTAAGTTATTTTAGGATTTTATAGATAAAAACCAACACCAGATATTGGGTTTAATAGATGACTAGAAGCCAGTGCAGATCCTTTAGCATTTTTGTTTTAGCACCACCTATCTCAATCTAGAGCTCTTGGTGAACTCAGGAGGTTAGATCTCCCATGAAAACTTTTTATAGGAAGGGATGGCTCAGTGGAAGAGTACATGCTTCCACACAAACTTTTACCTCTTTTATCTCCTGGAGCTTGGAAAGACTCATGTCTGAAACAATTGAAAGCAATTCCCGGTCAGTGTTGACAATACCAAGCTAGAATGTTCTGACTTTAAAAAGGTTGGTTTCAATGTTTCCTCCTCTGGGCCATGGTCCTTGTGGTAAGATTTATGCAAATGACACATCTATCTATCATCTATCTATCTATCTATCTATCTATCTATCTATCATCTATCATCTATCATCTATCATCTATCATCATCTATCATCTGTCTGTCTGTCTGTCTGTCTGTCTATATCATCTATTTATCTATCTATCTATCTATATCTATCTATCTATCTATCTATCTATCTATCTATCTATCTATCATCTATCTATCATCTATCTATCTATCTATCTATCATCTATCTATCATCTATCTATCTATTTATTTATCTATCTATCATCTATCTATCAATCATCTATCATCTATCTATCATCTATCTATCTATCATCTATCTGTCTGTCTTTCTGTCTACCTACCTACCTATCATCTGTATCTATATCATCTATTTATCATCTATCTATCTATCTATCTATCTATCATCTATCTATCATCTATCTCTATCTATCATCTCTCTCTCATCTATCATCTCTCTCTCTCTCTCTCATCTATCTATCTACCATCTATCTATCTATCTATCTGTCATCTATCTATATCTATTATTTGTTTGCATTTGTATGTGTGGTGGTGGTAGGAAAATCTTCTATGCAAAATACACTGAGGTGTGTGATACTCAAGAGATTTCTCTCAAAATAACCCAAACTGTTACTTTTGCTTTTCGTTTTGTTGTTGTATGATTCATCATTTTGTGGCATTTCAATTTGGGCTACGTTTGTAAGTTTATACAGTCCCATGAATAATACTGCTAATTTTAGCAATGATAGTTAAATGAGGCCATCTGTGTCTAGTCCATACATCAGATACAACTATAAACATGAACTGCTGACTCTGTTCATATATATTTGCCCAGGCAGGCGCATTATGTCATCCATGAGATCAGCAAAATAACAAGACTGTGCAACAGTGATGGGATAAAACAGGTCAGATCTTTATTGAAAGCAGCAGGCAGAGCAAGGGGTGGCATGGCATTGGGTCCCAGGATCAGTTCATCATTCCACAACCCCCACGTTGATAGAATGGATGTGCTAAGTTTGGACCACAAGCTTGTTTTCTTTGGCTACTGAGGGTTGCTTTTAAGAAAGAAGACTCTGACAAAACACCAGGAAAGACTTTCTTACAGTAATTGCTGTTTGACAGTGGAACAGACTTTCTTGGAGGTTTTTAAGCAGAGGTTAGATGATCATTGGGACGCAGGTGGTGCTGTGGGTTAAACCACAGATTCTAGGACTCGCCGATCAGAAGGTCAGTGGTTCGAATCCCTGCAACGGGGTGAGCTCCTGTTGCTCGGTCCCTGCTCCTGCCAACCTAGCAGTTCAAAAGCACGTCAAAGTGCAAGTAGATAAATAGGTACCACTCCGGTGGGAAGGTAAACGGCGTTTCCGTGCGCTGCTCTGGTTCGCCAGAAGTGGCTTAGAATGCTGGCCACATGACCCAGAAGCTGTATGCCGGCTCACTCAGCCAATAAAGCGAGATAAGCGCCGCAACCCTAGAGTCAGTCACGACTGGACCTAATGGTCAGGGGTCCCTTTACCTTTACCTAGATGGTCATCTGTCATGGATGGTTTAGTTGAGATTCCTGCATTGCAGGAGTGTTGACTAGATGACGCTTGGGGTACCTTGCAACTCTACAGTTCTATTATTCTACAACTTGGGGTTTTGACAAAAGTTGCAGACACCCAACATTCCATTTTCTGCATACCCTGACCAATGGAAAGAAGAAGTGGTATGGCAGATGCTAGTATATCAGGATAGTATTACATTTTAATATGGTTTAGATACTATGCACTTTGACATTAAATTACCAACAAATGACTACAAAGTTGTCAATAGGTGAAACTGATGTGCCAAACTATCCTTTTGTCACAGAAGATAAAAAGGAGATTCAGTTTAACCTGTACTATTTCCTAAGGCATGCTCCTTCCTGGTAATAATGGGTTCTCTCCAAAATTGACATCTCCCAGAGAGAAGCAGGTTGACTGGCATCATTTTCTGTCGCAACTTGATGTCTTTAAACAAAGAAGTTGCTGAATCAGATATACAAATTGAATAGCTACTCTTGTTCCAGCCTGAGTAAACATTCAATGCTTTGATATCCCGGAAGTCTGGATGATATAACTAGGTTATGTTTATATTATTTAGGGGCTGTAGGAGTCATAAAAAAGATGTAGAGTCCAGATAGCCTAATTGCTTTGGCTACTAGTATACTTGTAGGCCCACTAATTAAAAGCAGAATAATCAAGCATCTGGATGAGGTGACTGATAAGGTCTAAAACAGCATGGTTTCTTCAATGGAAACTGTACCTCATTAATCTGACAGTGTACTGGGATGTGTGAATCAAGTAGTAAATGAAGGTGAATGCAGAGATATAGTTTATTAAGACTTTCAAAAAGATCTGTGAGGGGTTACCAGGAAAGCATAGCTCTGACTGTGTGAAGTTTTGAAATTGAGCATGCTGATAAGTAATGCAAGAACCTTCAGTATTTTTTTCCTAATTGAAAACTTAAAAGGATGGTGACAGAAGACTCCTGAGCATGAGTTTCAGCTATGCATATATTGCCAAGTTATGGCAGCAGGTTTATCACAGCAGAAGAGTTATGGAATCATTTAAATTATGCTTCTGAGAATTCTCTGTTCATGATCCCTACTTCTTCTCACAATCCTACAAAAGGAATGGGCCTCTCCAGATGCTGCTGAACTACAACATCTGGAAGCCCTGTATACCTAAAGGAGCATAATAATAATAATAATAATAATAATAATAATAATAATAATAATAATAATATTTATACCCCACCCATCTGGTTGGGTTTCCCCAGCCAGTCTGGGTGGCTCCCAACAGAATATTTAAAACACGATAAAACATCAAACATTCAAATCTTCCCTAAACAGGGCTGTCTTCAGATGTCTTCTAAAAGTCAGATAGTTGTTTATTTCCTTAAAATCTGATGGGAGGGCATTCCACAGGGCGGGTGCCACTACCGAGAAGGCCCTCAGCCTGGTTCCCTGTAACTTCTCTTCTCACAGTGAGCTGGACCACAAATGATCAAATGTGTCATTTGAACCAGACCAGTGTATTGCTACAATGTGTGTCTTTCTAAAGTTATTTTATCTGTAAGTACTCAAATTTAGTATCAACACGATATGATAGTTACCACATCTTGCCATAGTTGTTGAGAAATAGTAGTAGTTATATATATATATATATATATATATATATATATATATATACACACACACACACACACACACACACACACACACGGCAGGAGTTAAGCACAACAGCAGACCAAAGAAGTTACACAGTTAGCACTGGAAAAGTCCTAGGGAAAATAATCTGAAGCAATAAATAAACCCTGACAGCCTTGTATTTATGAAGCATGTGGAGAGACAGAAGAGTAGGAAGAAACACCTGTGGTGAATATAAACGGCTTTAAAAGCTTGCAGAAAAAGCTGGTGTCCAATGTTATTTCAGAGACTTGAGGGCCTCAGAAACAATGAGATGGGACTTCTTCTTTTTTTAAAAAAAGGGGGGAAAACAAAATTCAGTTTCTTAACATGTATGACAGAAGTCTTGCTTTTTTTGATTCAGTAATATTGTGACTGCTGTGCTTGCAGCTTGGGGCAAAGCTGATATATTTGACTACAGCAACAATCCTATGCATGTCAGACCCTCCAAGTATCAAAATGTGGTAAGGCAGCCTTGCTAAATTTGGGGGGCATTCTGCTGGATGGGGCCCTGGGCATCTCTCCCAAAGACTTCCCTGATGGCATCAATGAAGGAAACATTAACCAGATTCAGTCTACTGGGCAGGAACAAGATCTATAGATCAGAAGTGTGTTCCTCTTCAAAGCCAGGAAGATCACAGAAGTATTGGTAGCAATCCATTAGCATCTCCTTGTTTGTCACATCAAGATTTTGTACTATGCAAACCAGTCTCTAAAGACCCTTCAAGTGTCCATATTTTCCAGGGACTGTCCCAGATTTACAGAAGCCGTCCCGGTTTCTGATTTGATCTGAGAATGTCCCACTTCTCCTTAGAACATCCTTGTTTTCACTGGAGAAATGTTGGAGGGTATGGAGTTATGCAACCCCTGAGCCAAGGAGATAAGCAACTATTCAACCCTTAGAAGACATCTGAAGGCAGCCCTGTATTGGGAAGTTTTTAAAAAATGTTTTATTATGTTTTTATATATGTTGGGAGCCGCCCAGACTGGCTGGGGCAACACAGACAGATGGACGAGGTATAAATAATAATAAAAAAATCATTATGGTTATGGAATAGATTGTCCCTATTTCCATTGGAGAAATGTTGGAGGTGCTGGGATACCAATAGGAAGTCACCTGATCCATACCTTCCAGGCTGGCTCTGAACTGAGTTATTCTGAACTAATCTTAACTGCATAATTCATCGGCTTTCACATTTTCCTGAATTTTTTGACATAATTCCCAGCTCAAGGTAAGTATTAAAACACATCTTAGAATGCAATTTTGAGAGAAAAATAACTTTTAAGATGCATATTTTGAAAATAATAATAATAATTTGAACATGTATATTCAAATGTAACTTTTTGAAATGTATATTAAAGCAGAAATTGGATGCAAAAAGATGTGTAAATATTTGTCAAAGTGACACAGACCAGAAACAAACTTGATTTGCCCATTCCTTAGGTGCACTACCACACTTTCTGCCAGATAAATGGAAGAATTTAGAATCTAAATCATCTCACAGATGTTCATGTTAAAAGGATGCCCTTGGTAAATATTAATAGATGTTCGATAGAATGACATTTATCAGTCAGGGTTTCTGTTTCAGGCAATATCTCAAGCCACCTCCAGTTAAATTCCCTTCCTTCAACAGCCATTTCTTGGTTTGTTTTTCTCTCTCTTCTTCTTTTGCCCTCTCAGTGTTACAATGGCTCCTATTATCAGCCCTCATCAGAGAAAGGCTGAGCTGAGCAATCTTTATGAATCTTATAAGATTCCATTTAGAAGCTTACTGCCGTTTCTTAAGCTTGTTCTTATTTTCCAGCCTTGTGCTCCCATTAGTCTCCCGATGTGAATTTATCCCAAAGACAATTTTGCAGTTTTCTTCAGCACAGGACTGGTGGGCAGGCTTCATTAGCAAAGGCATGGAGATGCTGAGACAAAAATGCTCATTAAAATGTTTTGGTTTAATTGTTGGGAATGGCAAGGCATGAGGCAAGCTCAGCTCTGAACTGCCCAAAGTTAACAAAGGAGAGAAAAGAACAGAGTTAGAAAATCTAGAGCTGGGTGTAAGTAGCTTCTTGGAATACTTCAACCCTAGATGAGGGCACGGAAATTTGGGGAGAAATTCTGCCACAGTTTCTCAGGGATGGGATTCATCATTTGAAGTAATAATAATAAAAAGTTGCATCCAATGTTAGTTCTACTTGGAGTAGACCATTGAGATTAATAGCAATGACTCACTTAGGTCTGTTAATTTTGATTTTAATCTGAGAAGAATTTGAAGGTGACCCGGAAACTGCAATTAATCCAGAATGCGGCAGCTAGACTGGTGACTGGGAATGGCCACCGGGACCACATAACACCGGTTCTGAGAGATCTGCATTGGCTCCCAGTAAGTTTCCAAGCACGATTCAAAGTGTTGGTGCTGACCTTTAAAGCCCTAAACAGCCTCCATCCTGTATGCCTGAAGGAGCGTCTCCACCCCCATTGTTCAGCCCGAACACTAAGATCCAGCGCTGAGGGCCTTCTGGCGGTTCCCTCATTGCGAGAAGTGAGGCTACAGGGAACCAGACAGAGGGCCTTCTTGGTAGTGGCGCCTGCCCTGTGGAACGCCCTCCCATCAGATGTCAAAGAGATAAACAACTACCTGACATTCAGAAGACAGCTTAAGGCAGCCCTGTTCAGGGAAGTTTTTAATATTTAACGCTGTACTTTTTTTAAAACACTTGATTGGGAGCTGCCCAGAGTGGCTTTGGAAACTCAGCCAGATGAGCGGGGTATAAATAATAAATTATTTTTATTATAAATTATTATTTCAGGATGCCAGATATTAGTAGAAGTAGTAGTATTAATTTGCCTTTCATCTGTAAATATGCCTCTGGTCTGATCCAACTGAGATCTTCTTATGATCCAGCTTGCTGTAGAATTAGAGCCAGTTAAAATTCATATGCAGTCAGGATGTTCTAGCCAAATCCTTGCTAGCAATTGGAATTCTAGAACCAAGCGTTAGTGGTAGTTCTGGATTAACTAACAACATGATCTATAGGGGACTAACTGTGGGTTACTAGAGCATGTGGAAGAGCACATACTTTGTGTGGGGGTGGTCTCAGATTCAACCTCTGGTGTTTCCAGGTTTAGTGCTGGAAAAGATTCCTTCCTGCGAATGCTGGAGAAATACTGCCAATCAGTACCAACAATATTCAGCTAGATGGACCCATTGCATTGACTTGGTATAGGGCATCTTCATAAGTTTTGGAGTGTGGGTGTATGGTGTCTATTTTTGTGAGATCTACCAGGAAATGGAACTACCTTTTAAGATGAAGGCGTGAATTTTTACAGCTCTTTAAGGAAGAAAAATGACCTCATTCATTAGGCTTTTATAAAACCATTAGAGGGTGTTGATTAAGGACATCGCCATTACAGTAATTTGGCACAGCAACCCCAGGCAGGGGAACAGGAACAAAGAAGCAGCCCGGTAAATACTAATAAAGAAAACTGGTCAGCTGCATGGGGGCCACAAGGCATGCAGAGGTGAAACTGAGAAGAACGTCTGCAGGGCTGAGCATGCAATCCCCCAGAGGGTTTGCCGAGCCTGTGGAAGATGGAAGACATTGTGCATTTGCTAGAGGTGCTGTCAGCTGCTTAGAACCGCTAGTTAAAAGGGAAAGACACAATTCCCATTGGTAATCCTTCTGCAGTACGCTTCAGATGCCAATATCTTTAATTAGTGCTACCAAAAGACTGTCACCTGATGAGAAGGTCCACAGCAAAACAAAGATACAAGCCTCGCTGACTTCTAACAGCCATGTCTTATCAGCATTCTTCATCAAGGGAAAATGTGTGAGCGTGTTTTGTTTTACTGGGACAGCTTCTGACTGTGTTTCTGGCATTGAATTAATTTACTACCCAAACCTACACTGTTACTGATTTGTTTGCTTTTCCTAGAGCTGAATCAATATATCAAAGTAAGCTGCAATTTTCAATACAACTTACAGTTGAGAAGGAACAATCCAATATACATGTTTGCCATTGCAGTGAAAGGGATTGCACCCACCTAATGTACAAAATGCCCCAAACAGGGGATGGGTGACAGTGTCTGGCAATTACAGCTGGAATATTGTGTGTTATTATTTTGCTGTGCTTATAACCTGCCCTAACTAAATGATCCTAGAGAGGAATACAAATTGGCTAAAACATATAGTAGTCATAGAATCTGCATGGAAGCAGTTGAACAAATAAAACATTATAAACATTACAGTGGTACCTCGGGTTACATACGCTTCAGGTTGCATATGCTTCAGGTTACAGACTCCGCTAACCCATAAATAGTACCTCGGGTTAAGTACTTTGCTTCAGGATGAGAACAGAAATCGTGCTCCGGCAGCACGGCAGCAGCAGGAGGCCCCATTGGCTAAAGTGGTGCTTCAGGTTAAGAACAGTTTCAGGTTAAGAACAGACCTCCGGAATGAATTAAGTACTTAACCCAAGGTACCACTGTATAATCCTTTAGCATGAGATCTTATGCCCATCCCACAAAAGAGGCCAGAGGAAAGAGATATGTCTTTACCTTTCAATAAGGAACATGCCACATTAGGGTTATTTGGTTGTTCTTGTTTTTATTTTGATTATGTATTTTGTGGTTTTAAATTGTGGTTTTTATCCTTTGAACTGCCCTGAGACCTGCAGGTATAGGACAGTATACAAATTTCAACAACGTGCCCAAAGGCTGTTAAATATTCCATGCTATAGAGAACATACCCTCCAATATTTCTCCAAAAACATAATAAAACATTAAACATTAAAAAAAACTTCCCCATACAGGACTGCCTTCAAATGTTTTCTAAAGGTTGTATAGTTACTTATCTGCTTGGCTTGGGGGCTGCATAACTCCATACCCTCCAACATTTCTCCAATGAAAACAAGGATGTTCTAAGGAGAAGTGGGACATTCTTGGATCAAATCAGAAACCAGGATGACTTCTGTAAATCTGGGACAGTCCCTGGAAAATAGGGACACTTGAAGGGTCTGCAGAGAATGGTTTGCATAGTACAAAATCCTGATGTGACAAACAAGGAGATGCTAATGGATTGCCACCAATATCTCTGTGATCTTGCTGACTTTGAAGAGGAACACACTTCTGATCTATAGATCTGGTTCCTGCCCAGTAGACTAAATCTGGTTATTGTTTCCTTCATTGATGCCATCAGGGAAGTCTTTGGAAGAGATGCCCAGGGCCCCATCCAGCAGACTGCCCCCCAAATTTAGCAAGGCTGCCCTGCCACATTTTGAAGTAAGTGAAGTAATGTGTATTACCGTCTACAGAGTAACTACCCACTCCAGTTACAGAGATTACATCAACAGTCTAAAACTACTTAACTGCACGGCTGGCTCCCTTTCCTTACAAATACCGGTATATAGCATAGACCCAAGCTGGGTAAACACATCTTGGTAAGAGAATCTTGAGTTTGTAAAGCACTTAGTTATTTCCATACTTCTAATTTAAGTACTTTATGAAGAAGTCAAGTGATAATAGATTGTAGGACTCCCACGAAGGTTTCAATGCTGCAAACTTTAAGACAGTATTTGTTTAAACGGGGCTGATCTCTCCTAAATAAGGCCTTCAGAGAGCTATCTGAAGATGGATGATTTTTCTATGCCTGCAGGAATTAGAGATATTTTACTTGTTTTAAGTGGCCTATGCTTTTTATAAAAATGTTAATGCTGCTGCTATTCTAAGTTTCTTTGTGTTGTGTGTTTTTAGGCGGTATAAGCCTGTAAATAAATAAATACAAATGGTAGCAGTAAATAAAATATAAGCAATACAGCTGAATATAGCTAGCTCTTACACTTCTTGGGGAGAGAGAGAGAGAGAGAGAGAGAGAGAGAGAGAGAGAGAGAGAGAACACTTAAAACCACACCATTTGATGGTGGTTTTCAAGACTGATGAATGGAGGGGGTAGGACAGAATGATTATCCAACCAAAAGTAGCAAAATGGGGGGGGGGTTGCTCCTAAGACACAGATGCTTAGTACTAGCTGCTGCTGAGGACCAGGAATGAGAAATAGAAGTGAGAAAAGTTCATTTGTAACACAGGAGGTAAATTCTCTGTATACTTGAGGCGAATGCTAAGGTGTCATGTCCCTGTCCCAGAGCTAGGCAAATTTGTTGTGTGGATTTGCCCAAGTGTGTATGTATTTTGCTTATTTATTTTCAATGAAAAACAGAAACTGATGGTGACAGAAGATTATGGCTCTACTCAGCTACAGTTGCACACACATATATAATTAAAGACACTGAGCCAATCTCAACCCTAGCCCTTTTCTCATAGCAGAACCATCACTAATACTTATTAAGTTTATATGGAACTTTTCAGGCAGTGTGAGGACCACAGCAGTTTACAACAACAATTAGAACATTCTGAACAAATGAAAATAATAATATGTGGTTAAAAGCAACATCACATCATCTAGAAGACTTAATACAAATAAAAATACCAGGTGCAGAGGAGTGGGGAAAATCCCCCGGGTGAAAATATGTATTTTTAAATGATGGTGAAAATTCATAAAGATCTTATCATCACAGATCTGATCTGAACTCATTACAGAACTTATCTGAACTGAAAACATGAGTTGCTGCAAACTGAACTCTGAGGTAATGTGGCACAGTCAAAAGCGCAGCCCTATCAGGTCTCACTATGTGGACAATTACATATGGGAGAATGCATTGCATCAGACACTGAGGCAAAAGGTTAAAAGTAAAGGACCCCTGGACAGTTAAGTCCCATCAATGGCAACTATGGGGTGTGGTGCTCATCTCGCTTTTCAGGCCGAGGGAGCCAGCATTTGTCCACAGACATCTTTCTGGGTCATGTAGCCAGCATGACTAAACTGCTACAGGCACACCGGGACACCAGGACAGAAGCCAGAGCGCACAGAAATGTCATTTACCTTCCTGCCACAGCAGTACCTATTAATCTACTTGCACTGGTAGGCTTTTGAACTGGTAGGCAAAGAGAGAGCAATGGGAGTTCACCCCGTTGCAGGGATTCAAACCACCAACCTTCCGATCAGCAAGCTCAAGAGGCTCAGAGTTTAGACCATAGAGTCACCAGCTCCCCTAGACACTGAGGTAGCATGCCATAAAGGTTTTTCTATGTCAACACAAACACCTTGGGTGGGAACAGTTCATCAGGCCTGACAGCTTGTGAAATGGGGTTTCCCCTGTTTCAGGGGGGAGTCAGGAAAACCGCCAGAAGAGTTTGCACAGGTAGGAGAGGGTGGATGGTTCTGTCTTGCAAAGAGGAATGTTTGTGCAGACAGAAGGACTGGAAGAACACTCTGTTGAATTCCACCCACTGGACTTGGCCCGGTAGCATACGGGTAGCTGGTGCAACTCCTTCCAAACAGAACATCTCTAGCCCCAGGTCTTGTGACAGAGCATGCATCTCTATTTCCATGGAAGGTGGTGGAGCAGTATCCCCTCGCAGAAGTTCAGGTTGGGTTGCTGTTCAAAATGCTTCAGCTGAAAATGTCTCTAATAAGCAGGGGTCAGGTAACTCCAGAGCGTCTGCCCTGCAGGAGTTATGGAGCTGTCAGAAATTTAAGCTTTATATTGAGTTTTGTGTGTATTTTTATCTAAGCCAGGCTGATCAGCCCCCTGTTTATGAAAGGATTTTCTGCTTTCCACTAAAACGGCTTCATCCTGTCTCTTAAATGTAAAATCTTCTTGGACATGGTGATCTTGAGTAACAGCTTTCTGCAAGCCAGCTTTAAAGTCGTCACCTAGTGATCAGGTGGTTAGGCTGCCATGTGTACATTCTGCTAAAGCCCCCTAGACAAACATTGGTTAATCCATATATTTATTATTTATTTTCTGTCAAAACCAAAAGGCCCCTGTCAGAGTGAAAGTCTCATTTTGAGAGGACCTAAAGTAAGCCAACAATATATATTTTTGTTAACTTTTAGAATCTTACAAGCAAATGCCTACAAATAAAACTTGGATAGTCTATTAGGGAAGCAGAGTCACTAGATGGGGGCAACTCATGGAAGTCTAAGAACTTGGCAAACAACTCTGTCAGTCCTTCTTTGCTCCATGAAATCCCCTCTCTGAAAATATATGCATTTCAGCCTTTCTATCTTGCAAATAGCTACTAAACACCAACTGTTCTGGGTGCCCTTTAACTTAATCTTTAATTCATCTTGAATACCCTTATTCAAAACTGTCACTGAAGTTTTTCAGCATCTATAACTCTATTGGCCCACATGCTCCCATTTCTACCTTTGTTTCTCCCTCCATAGCCCAATTTGGACGTCCTGCACAAATATGAAAGTTACATACAAACAGAGAGAGTGGCTCAGTCAGTACAGTATGAGACTCTTAGGACCCAGCTAGATTGGTAAAGAAAAAAATGTTTTATGTGTGTTGTATATGCGATATAACACTGTGACGCCAGATGGCGCTGTGGAGTCCCGTCTTTCCCTACCAGATTTCCCTGTAAGAGTTTGCAATGCGTGTAATAGAATCGCTTTTTTGACGTGCCTAGATCCAGCCCCAATCTCAGGGTCATGGGTTTGAGCACCACATGGGGCAAATGATTTCTGCACTGTAGCATGTTGCAATTCTCTTATTCTGTAGCATGAGCATGCTGACCATGCTTTTCTCTCTCTCCTCCTACCCCCTCCAGTTTCCTACCAGCTCCCACAGAGAAAGCAGGAGAGCAGTGCAGACCCATCCGTAGCCATGGAATGTGCCAAAGGTGACAATGTGCAAGCATAGGAGGCTTAAGCTGAGAGCGCAGAGATGGCAGGTTTGTTCTGTCTGCCAATCCCCTTGTAAATTTCACGGAGCCCCAGAGATTTATGTGGGTTCCCCAGGTGGCCTCCTTGTCTCCACCCTTTGCCGTGGGTATGAGTGTATCTTAGGTGCCAAGTTTCTGGTAGTTGTCAAGAGGGCAGGTTACTCCTAAAGGCAGGACATTGTGGTCAGGCATAATTTTCCCAGGAGTCTGTTCCAGATGTTGTTGTTGTTTAGTCTTTTAGTCGTGTCTGACTCTTTGTGACCCCATGGACCAGAGCACACCAGGTACTTCTGTCTTCCACTGCCTCCCGCAGTTTGGTCAAACTCATGCTGGTAGCTTCGAGAACACTGTCCAACCATCTCGTCCTCTGTCGTCCCCTTCTCCTTGTGCTTTCCATCTTTCCCAACATCAGAGTCTTTTCCAGGGAGTCTTCTCTTCTCATGAGGTGGCCAAAGTATTGGAGTCTCAGCTTCACTATCTGTCCTTCCAGGGAGCACTCAGGGCTGATTTCCTTAAGAATGGATAGGTTTGATCTTCTTGCAGTCCATGGGACTCTCAAGAGTCTCCTCCAGCACCGTAATTCAAAACTGTTACAGATAATATGCACCATAGATTCTCACTCTTTTCTGGATAGGTAGGGATCTGTACATTTCTGGTATACATCACTTTTGCATTATTCTGATCGTCGTCCCATTCCATTTCTGTGTGAATTTGATGGTGATTTTTATTTAAGTTGCATATTCTGATACATGTTAACTGTGTCACAGCTTCAGAAAAAAACTGTGATGGATTGCTAAATTTTGATCTGCACCTCAGTCTATGGCAGCCTTTCTCAACTTTGGGTCCCCAGATGTTGTTGGACTACAACTCCCATCATCCCTAGCTAGCAGGACCAGTGGTCAAGGATGATGGGAGCTGTAGTCCAACAACATCTAGGGACCAAAGGTCTTCTATTCGAAGATCACTAAGGGTGAAGAAAACATTAGTTCGGTTTAGACAGTAACAGCAGCCATGCTGCTGAATAGGATTTGGATTAGGTGTAACTTTATGCTAGCTAAACTGAAGCACATAGAACTGCTCCCTTCGAAGCCAGAGACACATCTGAGCTATGAAATTCATTGAGAGTAGAGAAGTTGTATTTCTCAAACCTAACCCTTCCCACAGCCAGACTCAAAGATCTATAGCATGGGCTTGTGCTGGTTAAACATATGGTGAGGCAATTATATGGCTAGGCAGAGTACTTAGTCAACTTCAGGCTTTTGTTTTAAACTATTTATATTATTATTATTACAAGATCTGGATAAGCTCCACTTCTAAAGCAGAGTGAAGGTTCCATGTGGGTTCATTTTGGGAGGGGAGCAGAGAGCATATGATTCCTCAGATAATACTCACCTACTACAGAGATTTTTGTAAGGGTTACTGACATAATTTAATTGTGAATATACTGCTTTGCACTTTCTGGAGTGTTATATAAATGTTAGCATCATGTTACATAGCTATGTAAAAGAATGATTTGTTTAGATAAGGACAGGATTCAAACTGTATTCAGATGGCTTTGTGTAAGGAATCTTTAAATCTTATTACCTTTATTCAAGGATTGGGGGGGGGCACAAAATGATATTCTCCTCTGTAGCCATCTAGTTAATTAAGAACAGCTTTGTATTAGCAATACAGAATGTAAAAGTGAGCAGCAAGGTTGTAACGGGGGGGGGGGGGAATACAAAGGGATGTTATCCTGTGTTGGAGTGAATGCAAAAGGTAGCACATAATCTTTTAAAGACATTTGTTAAAAACAGGGCACACAAAGGACATATAACACATATTTCTGCATTTTTAATTGAGATAAAGGAATTCCTCTCTATTACCTCTTTCTCTGTAATGCAATTCCTGTTAATAGAATAACCCCAATTATTGAAATACAAATTATGAACAGTTTACAAGCTCCAGGAGAATATTATCCTTGCCAATATTTTCACTGGCTTTGGTGTTCAAAAAACTAGACAGTAGAATTTGCAGCTACTTGACTGTAGGCTGTCTGGCAATACAGAGGGATCACTTACTGTCCTCCTTCGATGACAAGTTGTACAAAGTGAAAGAAGGCAGTGGATTTGAGAGCTTTTATCAGGCAGAGACAGTGGATTGGTCATCTGATATCAGGAGGATTCTGGGCTGTTGTGTAAGTATCTAGCTAACTGCCATTTCACCATTCATCATGGAACTCTGGTTACACAGGAAATTGGCAGCCAGTATCGGACTGTGATGTTTTTGCCAGATCAACCCTTTGATACAAGCCACTACCTCAGAATGCCAAATCTATCCCAGGACTTAAACTATATTGGAAGAATGAGAAGGATTCTGGAAGGAATTGGAGCCTCCTTGAGGCTATATGCAGGGACACCAACTGAAAATTTGTCTACGTTTATTAAGCTTATTCTTAAACCCAATTTTTTTTTTATTTTTTTTTTTTAAAAAAATACTTTAGAGACTCCCAGACCCGGATTATAATACTGAACCACAGGATTTCTCATTCTAGTCCTGCAGTACCTGCCAAAAACAGTCATACTGATGACTACAAAACTATGCTTGGATGAAAAAATAGCTTTTATGCCCTTTATATTTAATATTTCTGTAAGTAAATGAAAATGAGAAAGTCTTTCAACAAGACTTACAACACCATCCATGAATGTTCAATCTGCACGCCATTTAGCTGAGATGTGCCAATCAAGGTTAAAAATCATGAACACTCTGTGTAAGTCCATGCTGGGTACATTTTGATTGCAATCAAGAATCATGTAACCAAAAGCGAAGTTAAATCTATTTGACATTCTGCGTAGGATCATTGACGGGGCATGTAATCCTATTTCAAATTCTGCAGATTTTTGCTTAACACATCCACAGAGTCTTGGTAAAGAAAAAGAATTTTTGGGACACATTATGACCTTGTATTCCTCAGCCTCATGGGATATTTGTATTCTGATGGTGATGAAATGTGAATAAGTCCACTGACAACTCATTGGTTGTTGTGGCCATACACAATTAATATGTTGGTACACAAACATATCTGCTGTGCACAAGTAATATACTTGCCTAGACATCTTTTTGTTCATTCTTACTCATGGTTCAGAGAATTAAGAACCATGCTGTTCAGATGGTATACTCATGAATCAGCAATTACTTATGAAAGTTATTCAACAGACTATAAACTAATATTGGTCCACAGATGTTAGGGCTATGTCTGCAAGGAACAAAGTTTCTTGAGTTGCTCCCCCTAGCTGTGCTGCCTCAGCTCCCCTAGCCTCAGCTCCCCCTAGCTGTGATGCTGCCAAAGTTTAACTCCCATCATCCTTGGCCATTGGCCATGCTTGCTTGGGCTGATGGGAACTATAGTGCAACAGCAACTGGAGGACCAAAGGTTCCCCACAACTGAGCTAGATGGAGGTCAGTTCTCTGAGGTGATCGGTAGTCTCTCTCTCTTCTCTACTCAAGGCAATATGGTCCTTAGGTAGCCCTGTGGTGGCAATTGGGAGAGGGATAACTATAGTGGCTAATAACTGTTGACAGATATGGGGCTATTCCAGACAACCTGTTTATTGAAAATTTATCTTAATTTGCTTGCACAGAGCTTATGCAGCAAATAGTCTAGTCCTTATAAAATCTTTGTTCTGATTTGTTGCAAGGAGTTTATATGACAATGAACATACATTGTGATTTGCTTTTGCAATGTTTATACATGTTCAAGTTAATAATTCATTAATCCCACACTTTTCCTTGTCACTTTCCTAACCACATGAAGTGCTGTGTTTTTTCCCTAAGCAGATTTGATGTTCTAGGGTGACAAACAGGGCTTTTTTTTCAGCTGGAACTCACCGGAACTCAGTTCTGGCACCTCTCATGTGCCATTCTAAGAGAACGAGGGGGGTGTTCATTGTGAGTTCCAGCACCTCTTTCTCTAGAAAAATAATACTGCCGACATAGCATTTCAATCCACTTTAATTGTGCAAACCTAAATTTCTACTATGTGCTTAAATCTCTGCAGCAAAATACTGATAGCCCTGAGGCAAACCTGAACTGATTTATATTATCAGTATTAATTCTGGGATAAATGTATGGTTTTGAAGAAATAAATAATGGAATAGCAAACAGTTTTTAAAAATTCAATGAAATACCTTAATGTCTAAAAGAAACTATATTGATTGGGGTTTTTTTTTTTAAAAAAAAAATATCGTTGGTCTTTCCAGAAGTTAGGAACAGAAAATTTCTGTGTTATGCTATAGAAAGCCTATATTTGGTGAAGAAGAAAAAACTATAGGAATGCCTGGGGAATCTAAGTCTAACCTGATGAAATTTCTTAATTATCCCAGTTGTTGCACTGCTAGGCTTCACTCCTTTTGCAGGTTCCTGGAAGATCTTCCCCATTAGTCCCATAGAACCTCTGTATCTGTGATGGGTTCCTACTAGAGGAATGACCTTTTCACTAACTGGCAACAATAAATAATTGTTCTGGGAGACTTTTCTAGGAGCCTTTTCTAGGAGCTGTTGCAGATTTTGTAGAAACAGGATGGAACCACTCTGGAGATTCACACTTTCCTTTCTAAGATTCCCCTTTTTCCTCATAGAAAACATTTTTTACGGAGATAATGTGTGCTGTTGTCTCCCTGCAGGCTCTAAGGTTGCCTGAGACAGCCTCAACAGGTCATGCCAATTTGACATAATCCTCCTCTGTTACAGAGAGTGTACCATTAAGTTGTACGATATCATCCTGAGAGTATTATTCTTGCTAATGGTAAGTTTATAAACCTATCAACATGTCATTTTAAAATAGGGGGCACATTCCATCAGCAGGGATAAAAAGTTGCTGTAATCATTCTCTGCCATATTCTTGGATACATAGAGAGGATAAAGCAGGACAACAAGCGAAAAGAAAAAGAAAAACTGAATAAAGTAGCAGTCAGTCGTTAACCCCTAAAATGTAAGCCTGCGAGATTGTATGGGTGTCACCATTTAAGGCTTAACTGATTAGGCCCATTTAAATTTAAATTGGTGGCACTGAGAATGCAAGAAGAAGAAGAAGAAGAAGAAGAAGAAGAAGAAGAAGAAGAAGAAGAAGAAGAAGAAGAAGAAGAAGTAGTAACAGCAAGGGGGTTCAGATGAGTGGCACCACTTAACCACAGCATTCACTGTTGGGGCTGATGGGAGTTATGTCACAGGGGGTCACAGATCTCTCAACTCTTAACAAAGTGTATCTAACTTTTAGCATGTTATAAAGCCCGTGTGAATGATGCTTATTGTCAACTGTATATAGTGGTGGTGTTTTTAAGATAAGATATGATAATGATTGCTTTTACGTATTTATATTTCTTTTCTAAGGCATAGCGTGTTCACATCAAAAGAGAGCACGTGTTGCGGTTGGGGCCGAACAAAACCCCATGTTAGTGACCAGGCCATAGACGGCTAGAGGCCTGGGAACAGATTGGAGGATGTTGTTACTAGGGCAATTTGGATGTTGCCAATTTAGGGGTGGGATCAATGGCTTTATAAGCAGGGTCCACAGCTTTCTCTTTCTCTTTTGCTGTGGACACCGGATCTCCCGCCCGCCCTCCCTTGTTTGGGCTTGCGCCTTGACCTTGCTCTGCCTGTCATGGGGTCGTTCGCCTTGGTGCGGGGGCCCAGTAGGAATTTTCCCAATTGGCTGATTAGTGCGTGCCTTTTGGGTTTTGCCTACTGCTTAGCAAATCGTCACAACTTGTAAGGTTGGCGGTTAGGCATTGGTTTAAAATTGGTTGGTGGAGGGGTATGGATTGGCTGTGCCTGCCCCTCCAATGCTGCTGCAGACGGGTATTCCGTTAAAGGAATTCTGAAGCTTACCATCCCCTTCGTCCAAACCCTTGGAGCAGGGTGCGGGCCGCGTAAGCTTCAAGGAGCAAGCGCGGAGTAGCTGAGGGCCTGTGACGCAGCTCCAGCTGACTCTGTCCCTTGTTCCTCCGGGACTGACTAGGGAGTCAGTGCTGTCCCCCATGGCGGGGGGTGACAGATAGTCATAACCAATGCCTAAGCAACCACTCTCAATTTGTATTCAAATAAAGTTGTGGCCAAAATTATGCCAAAAACCTTAAACAAAAATTATGTGTGATGTGTGAGTTATTGGGAAGGGGGGGTTTTGGTGGACCTCAACACGCAATTATTTGTTCCTAAAATAGGGGGAAAGGGAAGGCATTTTAATGCTGATTTGTTTGTTTTATTTTTTAAAAAAGAGTTGGAGGGCTAAATTACTCTGAATTCTCTCTGGTTCGTAACAACCTAATGCTGACATAATATTCCATCCAGCCATCATTGTCATATGCCTATTAAGCGAGATGACTCAAACAAAGCAATCCAGCACTGTTTAGAAGATTGCGCATTATGAGGCACTATGAAATTAAATTATCCCTTGGATAAGACATATTAGGAAACAGTGTGAATTCCTTGGAGGCATCTTTTAGCACCGATGCAAAAAGATGCTGTGAAAATGAGCCTGCCACATGTAATGCCTTTATTAATTCCTTTCCATATAAGGCATGGCTGTTGCCTTCAAATCCATTCTCACCCAACCAATGCCCTGGGACCACACCCATTTTAACCCCCATGTTTCCAGTTTTGAAGTCGGGAACAATTTCTACTTGATATCTGTCCTGACCTGTCAGTCCTAATATGCTACTCTTCCACATCTTGCAAGCAAAACAAACCCAAATCCCTTCACTACGCTGCCTCTGCAGCTCCCACGATCTAAGCACCCTTCCTACGGATAAATCATGGCCTCCATAGTCAAATTACACATTGCTTCTCAGATACAAACGGACCTGTTTTTTCTTACCCATTTCAAGAAAGGCTACCTGAGCTTGAAATTGCGGCTTCAGCAATGTTTCAGTTCAGACTGAGAGCATATATAATAAATTAAGGTTCCACCCCTTCATGCTTCTCAGGTAGACCCTGATCTGTGCAGACGCTTATATAAGCTTCCCCTTCTTACCGAATAGATTCAATTGCATCTGAAAACAGCCATGAAGGTCCTGCTTGGAATGACAAGAGCCAGCCAGGAGTCAGTTGGGAAACTAGGCAATTGGTATAGAGACTTCCACTCATGACTGGAATGTCTAGGTCAGAAGGCTCTTCAGGCTCTCTGAGGATGTGGAGGGTGGGATCTTATGGGTGGGTGGGGGAATCTTGCTCCCGTTGCTCCTCTTCTGAGGAAACATCTAAGTCTGGCAGGACTGATGACGGAAACCTGATCAGCACTTCCTGGGCTAATGGGCAGATCTGTGGCTTTCACATTTCCTAAACATTCTGATTCAGTTCTCCACGGAAAATAATGAACAAATCAAAGTAAATTCAGAAATGTGTTCAGAAATAATATATGGTGAGATATCAGTATTCTGGGAGAAAATGTGTTTTAAAGTTCATTTGCTCAGAGAGAGAGAGAGAGAGAGAGAGATGTACATTTCCATGTGTTCAGAACAATGGGCTAGGCAGACCCAGAAACATATGAAGCTGCCATATACAGAGCCAAACCATTGTCTGCAACAGCTCTCCAGGGCTCCAGGTGGGATATTTCTCTCTCTACCTGGAAGCATTGGGGAAAATCAATGCTCTGTGACCATTGAGCTGTAGCTTTTCCCCATTGGTCTGATCCAACATGGCTTTTCTTAGATTCTTTCTTTAGACACAAGAGATAGACTTTTCACACTACCCATGATGTCTTTGTTGAGTTAGGGTCTTGCTTTGTTTTTTACCTCTGAGGATGGCTAATTTGTATGGTGTATACAAAGGGTACCATGGACCTGGGTCTGGAAACACCAAAGATTCTGATCAGGCCTTGACAACCGTGATAAAGGTTTGGCATCATTATAATTGGCATGTGAACCTATTTTCAATTATTTTATCACTGTTTTATGGTCACTAGTTCTATATGTCTAGAAATCATATGTTCTAGTCACTTATAGTGCAACCTTAGTTATGTCTACACATAAGTTCAATAGTACAGTGGTACTTAAGTACTTAATTCATTCCGGAGGTCTGTTCTTAACCTGAAACTGTTCTTAACCTGAAGCACCACTTTAGCTAATGGGGCCTCCTGCTGCCGCCGCGTCACCGGAGCACGATTTCTGTTCTCATCCTGAAGCAAAGTTCTTAACCCAAGGTACTATTTCTGGGTTAGCGGAGTCTGTAACCTGAAGCGTATGTAACCTGAAGTGTATGTAACCCGAGGTACCACTGTACTTGTTCTCATGTAAGTGTATGCAGTATTGCAGCCTGAATGTGATAGGTGTTCCCTTCACCCTCCTCTACAGTTAAGAATTTGTAGATTATATGTTACTGTTTGTGAATGCTGGTATTATTGCTGTATCTACATTCACAGGAAATAAATCTATATTATGTGAATGCAGAAAGACAGGGATATTAACTCTCCAGCATTTGACAGATACAACATCTGATTTTCTCTAAAGTATAATCAATAAGACTTGTATCCATGTCAGTATGCTCTGGACTTCTGTGACAAATATCTCTAAACATCCAGTTATTCATATGGCTTATGGCTTATTTGCTTTCATGTTTAATCTTAGCTTGCTAACTGCTTGTTTATTTACTCTGCAAGCTCTATACACAGATTGTGTGCAACACTGTTCCAAATTACAGTTTATATTTCTCTCTATGCATAATCTTTAGTGTACAACTGGGATGGAGAACCACAGGCCTGGAGGGCAAATGTAACTCTCCAGACCCCTCATTCTGACCCATGAAACTCTCCACAGATTACACTAACCCAGGGGTCTGCAACCTTTAAGACAAAAAGAGCCACTTGGACCCGTTTCCGAAGGGAAAAAAAAACTGGGAGCTGCAAAACCATTGCGACATTTAAAATAAATATATCTCCGGAGCTGTGATCTGACAGCGGGCGGGAAGGTGACGTCGGGATGGTGCGTGACTAACGCATGCACCGCCCCCATGCGACGTCACAGCCAGTACAGCGCCCGCCACAGTGGGGAGTGTCGGGGCGCACAATGCGCCTCCTCCCCTTGCTAGTATCCGCCCCGGAGCTGCAGCAAAGGTGTAAAAGAGCCACATGCGGCTCCGGAGCCGCGGGTTGCAGACCCCTGCACTAACCCCACCGGTTTGATGTTCACCCAGATGCATAGACCAAGATTAAGGGGCACCCCAGAATCCCAAAGAATAGGCAATGGGTGACCCAAGAGTTCCCCAAACCCAATAATATCGCAAATAAAGCCACCCAAACATCTTTTTTAACACTTTCCTGGCGGCCAGACTAACAGCCAAACAGAAAACATGCCACTCCAGAACAAGTATAGAGTAGGCAAAAAGAAGAGTCCCTGGACCAATTTAGGACTCCCCCAAAATTCCCACACAGCTCCCAGAAACAGGCAGGCAACTAAATAATAATAATAATAATAATAATAATAATAATAATAATAATAATAATAATTTATTATTTGTACCCCACCCATCTAGCTGGGTTTCCCCAGCCACTCTGGGCAGCTTCCAACAAAGATTAAAAATACATTAAAATGTCACATATTAAAAACTTCCCTGAACAGGGCTGTCTTCAGATATCTTCTAAATGTCAGGTAGTTGTTTATCTCTTTGACATCTGAAGGGGGGGGGGGCGTTCCACAGGGCAGGAGCCACTACCGAGAAGGCCCTCTGCCTGATTCCCTGTAACTTGGTTTCTCGCAGTGAGGGAACCACCAGAAGGCCCTCGGCGTTGGACCTCAGTGTTCGGGTAGAACGATGGGGGTCAAAATAGTCCACCTATACTTCCTAAGGAGGGACCATGGGTGTGTCAAAAGTGAGGTGTCCTGGAGATGAGCTGCCTAATAAAGTACATCTAACACCCACTCAGGATTGGCCCATTAGGATCTGTCCATCATTGTCTACTCTCCCCTTGGGCAATACCACTGAGTCTGCTTTCTTAGGTGAGCCCTGGGAGTGGCAAAGACACCCCCCATTAAGTTGGGAGTGCATTCTTCCCCATTTTGTCATTGTTTCTTTTCTAAAGTGAGAGATACTGTTGTAGAAATGAAAAATCACGGGAGACGAGAGAGGCAGGTGTAGCTAGGCGTCTGTCTGGGCGGACCCTGAGAGCCTCTTTTATTGAATATTACAAGCATTGCCAAAGTGTGCCTGTGGCTGATTGGTTGATACATACACACAGAAACTTGTGATTGGTTAACATAAGTACTAAGGCGGGAATTACATGTGAAAGGTGGGGATTACATGTGATCATTTATCATTGATGGAGAGAAGGCTGAGAATCGGAGTTAGAACTAGACAGGCATGAAGCCTCCTAACTGAATTGTAACTAGGGATTAATTGGCACAAACAATATAACAATCGGGTTCTATAGTTATGGTCAGCTAGGCATGGAGAGCAAGTACAGTTTGTTTTCCATGAGCTTGGGATGTCTGTTACTTAATGATTGATCATAGCATGTAACAATGTAATCAGGTTCTGTAGTCAGCTAGGCGTGAAGAGCAGGTTCGCACAGTGGCCCTTCTCAATTCTCGCATTACAGAGTAAGGAAGGGTTTCATACAGCACCTGTTGTTGCACTGTGCCTGGGTTTACATAAGAAATGGGGAAAGCAGATGGGGTTGAGCTGGAGACAGGGAAAGCTGATGGCATTTCACCAGCCCACTCAGATTCTTCCTCTAAGGAAAGGAGACCTTTTTGCCTGGCTTGAGAAAGTGCAACACGAACAGCTCCTGTGAAACAGGCAGGAGCTGAGGCAGGCACATGCTCAAGGTCACAGAGTGGGGAAGGACAGAGGAAGATGGGAAGAAGGGAAACTCAAAACAAGGGGAGACGTGAGGAATATATGGAAATGAATGTTTTCCTGTGTGTGCAGGGATCACGCCAAAGGTGATTTTTGATAAAGGTGTCAAAGGGGAAATGAAAACTGGCATTGCATAGGTGTCATGTGAGGAAATACCAGCCATGCAGAACAGCAATGGCATATGGTCATGAACATTTAAGAGATCAGGAAGCATTGCTTTGTAAGTTCCAGGGCTGAATACTGCAGCACATGCAAAGCAATATTCACAATATTGGAAAAATATTGTAATTCGTTTCGAAAGATACCGTGTTCTTTGTTTGCTTTCTTGTGTTTGGTGGAAGAGATAATTATTAAAAACTGCATCATTCCCAAACTTATTGATTGGTCAGAGATTCACCCAAAAAGACACAGCCCTTTTTAATTCTATGGATTATACTGTGTCATCTGAGCTTCAGCCACTGCTGGCTGCTCATCTCACAGTCAACATTGTATTGATGGCAAAAAGAACCTGCTATTTTTTAAACAGCCTGCCTCATTCTGATGACAATTGACAGTCAACACAATCCTTTATAAATCAGTTACACTGACTGATCAATGTCCTGCAACAGCTCACATCATTGCTCCCTCACTTAATTCTGTTTGGTGAGAAAGACTGGTGGCCGAGGAATAATTTTGCCCCTGGACAGGCTGCAGGAGCATGCTAGACTATCCCTGAGCATGTTTGATTGGAAGTCAAGCTTATCAAGTTCATTAGGGTTTGTTTCAGAGTAAGCATGCATAGTATTGTAGTCTGAGATCAATGATTTTGGATTCAAATATACACTTGGCCATGAAGCTCACCAGTTACTGTCTATCAGGCTAAAATAGGCTTTCATAAGGATAAAAATAAAAAAGCCATTTACACTTTTTGTGAAAAGACAGGATTTCCACCCTCATGTCACTTTTATTTGCTTTCCCTTCTGTGAAAAATTTGAATGAGGTATTTGCAAGTTCTTGAAGCTTCTGCCATCTTTCAGTTGCCTGTCTTATTTTATATTTCTCTCAAACTCAGGAGTTCCCCCATATTTTGATTCCACAGACTGAACCTGCTTGATAACAACTGCCATGAATCTCTACTTCCCCGCCAATTATCCCAGCAAAAGTCAACTCATAGTATCTAAACTTGGCGCGATAATTTGGAATTTTAGACAATTGCTACAGCTTTATTTTCTCCCTTTACTGTTAAAGATAGAAACATGTGTCAAGTTTTTATGTTAAGATGTGCAAGATAAAACAGCATGCCATACTACCAAGGCAAGTGCACTTGCTAAAAATGAAGGGAGGGAGGGGGAAACTGCAAACAAGAGAAGACAAAAACAGTAAAAACTAAGTAGTGGTATTATAAAACCACAGAATGTGGTGGGGTTGCAGGTAGTGCACTGATGAAAACTTTATGAGGCAGTCTTATGCACCTAATTATTACTGCTTTGACTTTAAGAATAAGAGAAATTGTGGCAAGATGCTTAATCAATGTCTCTCTGTTCTATTTCCAGAAGATATAGCAAAGTTAAATGTAAATCTGAAGAGGAATTTATGGCAAACTCACTAGATTCTTGGCTACAGCTGGGCTCTTCTTCCTGTGTGGAATGAATGGTGAGATGACGCTGCAGTTAGAAATTCCTAATCTCATAACTACCATGACTTCAACTGCTCTGTGAAATAATGCAGGGGTGAAGGGAAGGTAACTGTGGCCCCTATCACTAGCCAGGGGATCAAGGTCCACTGGGAGGCTGAACACCTTCCGAAAAAGAACATCAACAGAAAGACAGGTTGGTGCCAACTGGTTGTGACTGCCTGTTAATTCACCTTTTTCACCCTGGCACTGACAAACCAATCTTCCTCCTAAAACCTTTCCTTAACTCTCATTCCTTTCTATGTCTTTATAGAGCGGGGGGGGGGGTGCACCTGTAACAATGCTAGGAAAGTAAATTAAATTTGAAAGTAAAACATGGTGTTAGTTATGCTTAACTGAAGAATGGGGAAAGTCTGCTGGTTTGCTTCTAACTGAAGCCTGGAAGCTACAATGGTTCTACAGTTGCCAGTTTGCCAAGAAACTGCTACATTGCTTCAGTTCCCAAAGACACAATTATGTGCTTTGTGTGGTATTCTGTTGTGACAGTTGGCAGCAAGTCAGCTTTGATATGGGTCAATAAAATGAAAAAGTTAAGCTGCGAGCAAGCTTAGCTGCCAGCTACCAAGGCCAGATTAGGTGTAATTGTACCAGGACCCACACTTTCAAGGGGCCACAGAGCCTGAGTTTCTTTTCTTTTATGAAAAAAATGTAAGCAACCTGACTGGAGACAAGACTTTCCTGAAGTCAGGGACACAGGGCTTATATTTCTCTGCAGGGCAGTTCCAGAAGTCTGTGGGGATCCTCCCCTTCACTCTGATTGGCTGTGAAGTAATCCTCTCCCCATCTCTTTGGAGGGAACTCTCGAAAGTTGGTTGCAGCGAAATATATCTGCCTGTGGCCTAAATCACTGTGCTTCTTGGGCTTGCCGATCGGAAGGCCGGGGGTTCAAATCTCCACGATGGGGTGAGCTCCCGTTGCTCTGTCCCAGCTCCTGCCAATCTATCAGTTTGAAAGCACGCCAGTGCAAGTAGATAAATAGGTACCATTGCGACAGGAAAGTAAACGGCATTTTCGTGCACTCTGGCACACGTCACAGTGTTTTGTTGCACCGGAAGCAGTTTAGTCCTGCTGGCCACATGACCCGGAAAGCTATCTGTGGGCAAACGCCGGCTCACTTGGCCTGAAAGCTAGATGAGCGCCTCAACTCCATAGTTGTCTTTGACTGGACTTAACTGTCTAGGGGTCCTTTACCTTTTACCTTTACCTATATCTGCCTGTTTTCAGGGGGCAGGGCTGCCTTTGCCTTAAGCAGCCAATGTGGTCAGTGCTTGGGAGAGCAAAGATTTTGCGCAACGTAATGAACTTTTCTACATTATTTTTGCTAATACAACATGAACATTTTTTCTCCATACTTTCCCCTAGTACTGTATGTGCTCTTTTTTGTACTTCTTGTTTGTTTGAAGAACTGCATTGCAAAATTCAGAGATGTGCAAATTTCAAAAATGGCCGCCTTTATATTCTCATGTTGATTTGCGGAATGCGAATTGGGTAGGTTACAAATCCAGTCAGTCACAGCTGGTGGCAAACCAAACCTTTACTTTACAGTACTTAACAGGTACTTGTTCCTGGATGCATAAAACAAGATTTTGTTAGGCATCTGAAATACTTAATGCAGGGCCCAAGTGATCTGTTCCCACTAAGGTCAAATACACTTGACAAATCAATGAACACCCAGCTGTGAAGGTTTTAAATAGGAACAGAGAAATTGAATGGTGGTGATGAAGTCTTAACTCCTAGACTGTAGGAAAAGTGATTAACTCAGCATTTTAAATGTCATATAAAATTGCTCATAATCTAATGTATACAGACAGCTGTAGCTGGTCATTCACTATTGCAGCCAACTGTATGTCCCAGTTACAGTTTTGATAAGTATTCATTTAATTCATTTAATCAGCTTAGGTCCTTTAATCAAGGCAACACCAAACTTTTGTAACTTTGTAATCCTATCAGATGTTAAAATAGGATTGGCAGCCTGTCACAGAGAGTTAAGAATGTAGCTTAATAAATTGAATGTAACATCCTATTTGTCTGTATCTGCATGGACCAAGCCACCTTAATTTCAATTGCTTCCACTGGCTGATCTTTGCTTCACATAGACCTTGAAAACAAAATGAAGATAAGTCCAGACTTCTCCTGTCTATATCCTAAATCAGAGAGTCATTGCTAAAGACTGTTATGCCATTGAATTGATTTTAACCTAGTCCCTTGTTAAGTGTCTTCAGGTTGGAGTAGGCAGAATCTATTGCCTATGGATTACATACCACATCTTCTTCCAGGATGACAGAGAGAAACTTTGATTTCTGACTTAAAATATCGTGTTTTGCTTGAGATCCTCTTCAACCACCTAAAATGCATTGTGTACTCACCTATTATATCACGTTACTGAAAACCACAATTTGCTGTGTTTATTTCATTGACGGCCATTTGATGCTCTCTCAGTTAATGAACAAGCTAATCATTTCAGTTAAATAAAAAAAAGTAAGGCAGAAATGGGGAACCTGTGACTCTTCAGGTGTTTTTGGATTCAAACATGGCCAATAGTCAGGGCTGATACAAATTGAATTCCAATAGCAACTGGAGGGCCACAGTTTCCAAATCTCTGAGGTATAGATGCATGTATTCTAACTGTTCTTCCCTCATGCCAATGTCTGTGCCCTTTCAGCCAAGTTACATGAATATACTGTCTGACTGTGGCTTCAGTCTTGCCATCACCAATCAATTTTTATGAAATCTACTATCAGGATTGTATGTAAAAATGCAATCTGTGTTATTATCAACCAATGTTTTGTACCTTCACAAATTTTTGTCAGGGCAGATGAAAACCAGGAGTGTCAGTCCTAAGAACCAGATCTTGACTGTGTATGAATCAACACCCTCCTAAAAACAGTCACAGAAAGGGTGAGTTGTTTGGACAGTCTGCTCTCTGAAATATGAGGTTACTATGGTTATTGTTATTTTCATTATTATTTAAATTTATTTGTTGCCTTTATGCCACAGCAACTCAAAGAAGCATACAGTAATTTTTCTGCAGCACATTGCTGGTACAGTGGTACCTTGGGTTAAGTACTTAATTCATTCTGGAGGTCCATTCTTAACCTGAAACTGTTCTTAACCTGAAGCACCACTTTAGCTATTGGGACCTCCTGCTCCTGCTGTGCCGCCGGAGCACGATTTCCGTTCTCATCCTGAAGCAAGGTTCTTAACCTGAAGCATTATTTCTGGGTTAGCGGAGTCTGTAACCTGAAGCGTCTGTAACCTGAAGCGTATGTAACCTGAGGTACCACTGTATAAGGAAGCCACAAAATCTTAAATTTTGCTTATTATGTCTGCCTATCTTAATCCATCAGTGCTTTCCAAACTTAGGTCTACAGCTGTTTTTGGACTACAACTCCCATCATCCCTACCTAGCAGGACCAGTGGTCGGGGATGATCAGAGTTGTAGTCCAAAAACAGCTGGAGACCCAAGTTTGGAAAGCACAGCCATCTATCTGTATATCTAGTTAGCTAGCTAGCTAGTTTCAACAAACCCAGCTGGGCTGAGTATAAATGAAATACAGAAATCCTAGTTCAATCAAAATTTCCAGACGGGATAGGAGAAGATGTGTGTAATGGAAATAAATGTAACTGACTGTAACTGAAAAATACATAAACAAATAAAAATAAATAGATTGTGCTTAAGGGCAAAAGTAAAATCATTATCATCATCAGACTAGTACACGTTTCTTCTCTTCATATAGTGTCCTCAATCTGGAGAGTTTACTTCTTGCAAAGCTGTCCTGAAGTCTCTGAAATACTAGCCAGAACCAAAATTAGACTTGCGTGTAAAACCACAAAACCCGCCCTTATGGAATAAAGACACAATGGACACAGAATTTAGTTTAAAGGTTAATGGGCAAATTTAGGCCACAACTTTATTGAATACACAAGTGTGACTGGTATTGGCTTAGGTATTGGTATCTAATGACTATAACTGGCTCCTGCCCACCCTGCAGGGAGCCTGCAAAGGGTAAACTACCAGCAGAAGGAGCTCCAACAATCGCTATTGACTGGTGTTCACCTCTGGGGTTCCCGAGGGTCCTGGCATGGCCCTAGCCCCTCCCCGGGCTTCAGACAAGATCCAGACCCCTGGATTCCTTTAACGGAATACCCTATCAAATGAAGGGGCAGGTGATGGCCGCACCTCCCCTCCCCACAGTCCCCTAAATCAATGCCTAACCGCCAAACCTTACAAAGTTATGACGATTGCTAAGAGGTAGGCAAAAACCAAGGGGCCACTGCCAATCTGCCACATTGGAAAAAATCCCTGTCCGGCCCCCGTTCCAAAACAGGTGACCAACCGAAGTCCAAAGCAAGGCCAGACACTGATCTAACAATGGGTGGGTGGGCGGGTGTTCGGCAGGGCAAAGCAAGAGAGACACACATGTCACGCTGCTGTATATTACCTCGTGATCACGGCAGCATCACTGACTGGCCAAAGGCCCCTGGCATGATCACAGCATTAGCGACCGGTTGCGGGGCTAAAACCCTGCCTCCAGGCCGGTTGGGGGGAGTCCCAAGGCTGCGTGCAACATGGACCCTTGGGTAGGAGGATCCAACTTGTTTAAGTCATTTGCAGATAGTTAAATGTTGATGACTTTTAATTATACTGTACCATTCCTGACTTCAAATGTGAGTAAGTGAGTAGGTTTGGTTAGTTCTGTGGGTTCTGCTCAACCTTTGTGCATGCAACGGAAACGAGTGCTCTGCAGACGCCTTTGAATAAGTAGTCTGAGCAAGGCTACCTACATGGATTTAATCCTTTTTAGTTCACAGATACTATACCAGTGGGTCTACATCTCATCCTTATCTGCTGGAGAGAGTTGTGAAACTAGAGTATTGTTTAAGAAAGAGAGATTTCTGTTCCCTTGGCCTACTTGACCTTGTTCCTTTGCTTCAGCTGCTCCCTCTTTCAGACGTTCCCTAAGGCCACTTTAAGCTTTTGGAAAGCAAGGTTCTTTATTCCCCTCTCTTCCAAATGTTGATGGTTGAAAATGTAAAGAGTGCTTTAAAAAATGAATGTGGCTGAGGAAAGCTCTCCACTGATAGCTGGCTAAATAGAGGGCTTTTTGTACGGCCCTTGAAAATGAATCAGACAGCGTTCAGAAGATTCTAGTCCCCTGGGTCCAACTAGATTGTCATAATCTATGGCTGTTGCAGCTCTTGCATTAATCCCATCTTACCACTGCTTTTTATATCATTTTCCTCTTGTCCTTGCAGTATTTTATCCTGCCATGGCTGTTAATACAATGGAGATATTATTTTGCCATAAATAAGGTGGACAAATGAAAAATGGATGCGTCACCACAACGATTTTCTTTGTTATGATGGCGAGGGCTCAACAGGCATCTACAAAGCCCAGCCTACCAGCTCTCTCATCCTTTTGTTGGTGAAAGTCATTCAATCTGGTAGTTCCTTGGGTTGGGAAAACTGGCGAATGAGATAGCTGTGCTCACTGCCTGTTTGATCAACAGAATTTTCATGTGGGCCTAGGACTACGTATCCACTGTATCCTCCTCTACACATAAGGTTTTTATTTGAGATTCAAAGGTAAATGCCATGAAATGACTGTATAATATTGCAGTGAAGCTTTCCTATACCAAGTAGCATAACAACAACAACAACAACAACAACAACAACAATGGAATAAACCCAGACATGTGTCCATCTTTCAACTTTTGGAATGAACTAATTTTGTTTAATGAAATTCACTAAATTAACTGAGCAATCTCTGAACTGAAAGTAGTTCCCATAATTGCTGGATAAACTGATGTGAATTTAATTCATTTTGGAGTTGTGCTCTGAATGCCTTTTACTTCCTGTTCAAGTTCATTCTCTTACATGGGTTCTTTTATTCTTTAAACTGCAGTCAACAGAAATTTTGTTGGAGAACAAGGGTAAAATTAATCAGCAACTTAGCATGTCCTAACAGTGTCTGTCACTTTTGGGTGCCTACTCTGATGAATACCAACCACACAAGCACAAAATTGGCACATGTACTCATAATGTATTTGATTTTAATTACAACTGGAGTACAGATTTCAGAGCAAGGGAATTCATCTAGCAATAAAATTGAGAGCTGGGAAATTCATGTTTTAAAGCCCATTATTTTCGAATCCCCATAATATACAAAACACAAACCTAATTGATTATCTATTTAGAATCTCAGTGAAGATATCAAAGTGTGTTGCTTTCATCACTATCTTACAGCCACTTCTAACAAACATATTCAAAATATTTATGTGAAAAATCCATTTGGCAAGAAAACTCCCAAATAATATCATATTTGTTAGGGTGCCAAATCACTGATGAGCCAAATTACTTAAAAATATTTTCCCCTAACAAGGATGAAATCATCAAAGCATTTCATCTTAATTACTTAGCAACCTAGCTGAGATGAAACTGTTTTAAGAAATTTGTGATGCAATGAAAAATGTGTTTATCACTCCGTGTATAAGCTGAACATTTCAATTAGAACATATCTTGAGGTAAAAAAAGCAGCCACGGTCAGAAGTCTCACAGCTGTGTTTATAATGTCTCTTAACAGAACACGCACAATATTTCATGTGAGCTGCTGCACAGCTTGAAGAACACCCAAGCATCATGCTATTGTGATAGTAGCAGTATTATAATGGATACGTAGGCTGATACTTATGTTCACAAATGTGTGTTTACATTAATGGTGTGTGTATAGGGGGTGCTAGACAATAGATGAAGCCCCAAAAGATGAATATTTGACATGTAAAGTGGGAAATCATGCGCAAATGTTGTATCATACACATTGCAAACTACATTTTAAGAACAGTCCTCCTGGATCAGACCAAAGGTCTATCTAGTTCAGCATCCTTTTGTGATTCGGGGACCCGACCCCCGCTTGAGAATAAAGACACGTGGACATCGCATATTGGGTTAATGGGAAAGAAAAAGGCCACAACTTTATTGATTACAGCATGTGAGAAGGTATTGGCTTAGGCATTGGACCACAGAAAATTTGACTCCACCCACTCGGAGAGAGGTGAGTCTGCTGAGGGGTTAACCACCAGTAGGGGGAGTCTGTTGATGCAAATACAACTATAAGCTCTCCCCTGATATCACCGAGGGTCCCCTGCCACACAAGGCATCGGACAGGATTCACGACTGCTGGATTCCTTTAACGGAATACCCATAAGTGAAGGGGTAGGCGATGGCCACACCTAGCCCTTCCCTACACCAACAACACATTCCAATGCCTAACTGCCAAATACCAAGAAAGTTGTGACGATTGGTACGAGGTAGGTGAAAAAAACCAAGAGGCCGGTGCCAATTTGCCAGTTGGAAAAAAAACTCCTACCAGGCCCCCTGGGCAACCAGGCAACCAACCATGGGTCCATAGCAAGGTCAAGTGAGAAGCTACACCCTAAAGGGAGTGGTGGGTGGGTGACTCGTGGAAAAATCTGAAGCACAATGGCGGGGAGAACTGGTGTGGCCGCATTTGAGTGGTTAAACCACGCCTCCGTGGTGGCACCCGATTGGGTGCCCAGCTGGGTGGCGTTGTGCCCCAGCGATGGTGACAGGGCAGGGGGCAAGATGCGAGATGCGGGAATCGGCTCCCACTCACAACCCCTCCCCTCTGGAAGGAGGAGAGGCCTTCCCACAATGCTCATCTATATCTATTAAATAAAAGAGAGGAAGTGCTACAAATAAAAAAATATATGGGATGAATTTGAAAATGGGTACGAAATAAAGTTTGAAAGATATGTGGGGGGGGGGTATCTTCACTCAAAATGGACTTGTCATTATCTCTTTGTGTTCTTCCAATTTTGAACTGTTGTTGAAAATCAATATTCATTTTTGTTATTGCTGCTAGGGAAGAATAAAAATAAATAAATCTGTGTGTCTCTGTGTGTACTCTGTTCCCACTGACATTAGGCAGGTGCCTTAGCTATATTATTTTCAGCGCTTGCTAAAAATACTTCTGTTTAGTCAAGCCTATCAATATTTTTAATTGCAGCTTATAATGTATAGTTCTAATTGATTTTATTTACTTTGCATTTTTTATAAATGTGTTTTTTTAATGCTGATTTTCTATTGGCAATTCTAATGTCTAAAATGTATTCCTTGTGCACTGCTTAGACGTTCTAGCAATACAAGTTGTGTTAAATAAATAAACGTTGCTGTTGCAAGTACAGCAATTTCTTCTACAATAAAATGGTTCACTACATCAGCGGTGCTTACCGTGAGTGTCTGCAAAAGTGGTCTCCCGGCCTCACCCCCAAAGCATGGGGCTGCCTCCCTCTTGTGTGGGGAAGCTGTCATTTTGGCCGCATAAGCAACATCACTCACAGCCTTAACACTGGAAACAGGAAGAAAGGTTATGCAAATTAGCATTGTCTTAGCTTGCCAAGCTTGCATTTATTCTTCCTTGGAAATGAATTCTGAATTTCACAACTAGATGAGAAATGACAGGTCTCTTTGTCAAATACCATGGAATGTGTATGAATATGGTCATTTCCGAGTTAAAATCTTGCCCTTTGCAAACATCTTTCATTACTGTACAATCAGGGGCTAAGGGCTGTTTACACTTCACATTCATCACATCTGGTTGGATGGCTTGATGCCTGTTCAAACTTAATCAAACCCTTGCCTACAGCAAGGCTACATACCAAACAAAGGTTTTTTGGGGTTTTTGGCCAATTAAAATAATGTTGTTTTTTTAAAAAACACATACACACAATTTCATGTTAAAGGAGAGAGAGCTTGATTTCTTTGCCATTTTTAGCTAAATCCTGCATTCATATTTGCCTTTATAAAGGCAGTACCCACCTGAGTGTCATTTTGGAAGCTATACATGTGCACATAGGTGCAAACCAACATCTTGTTGCTGTTTTTAAATGAACACACCATACCAGAGGTATTTTATCCCACCTTGTATCTATATTCGATTTAAACTTGATTTTAGATACAGTCATATCTCGGGTTACAGACACTTCAGGTTGCGTTTTTTCGGGTTGCGGACCGCCGAAACCCAGAAGTACCAGAACGGGTTACTTCCAGGTTTTGGCGGTTGCGCATGCGCAGAAGCGCTAAATCGCGCTTTGTGCATGCTCAGAAGCGCCGGATCGCAACTTGCGTGTGCATGGACACACCGCTGCGGGTTGAGAACGTGCATTCCGCACGTATCACATTCGCAACCCGAGCATCCACTGTATAAAGCTTTCCCCCCCCCACGCTAGTTGTTGTTGTTTATTATTATTATTATTATTATTATTATTATTATTATTATTATTATTATTATCATTATTATTATTATTATTGATGCTTTCATTCTTAAACTGCTTTTAGATGCTTCCTAGAAAAGGCTTAACAAATGGGAATGAATGGATAGGTTTTGAGTCTGCAATCCTATGCACACTTACCTCAGAATAAGTCCTGGTGGAGAATACTTCTGGCGCCACTCCTCTTTGTTACCTGAACTCCCTCACGTGAAACGGATGGGATACAGGCTTCCTGGAATACTTGTAACATGTCAAAATAACACCTAGACCCTTGTTAACACTTTCTGTGAAGCCTGGAAATATTGGTACTTGAGGGAGGGATGGCGAAATCACATTCGCTGACAATATAAAGATGACACCGTGTCATGTGGCAAGACCTTGGAAGTAATAACATTGTGGCTGGGGGGCTAGACGATTTCCCACAGGGAGACCACTCTCCGCATCTCAGCCTTTGCATTCAAGAAAACCTGTTTGGCCTTAGAATTGGCAACGCTGCATTTTTGCTGTAAGAATTTCTAACAAGGTGTGGTCCTGCCGTAATAACCTTTTAACACTCAGTTTTGCTTCTCACACCACCAGAAAGTTTCACAGCTAGTTATATTTATAGTTAAAGCCAGCTTCTCTGTTTGCTTATTTATATTATTTGGAACTTATATCCCCTTCGTTCAGTCGCAAAGAACCCCAAAGTGGCATATAAAGTGAATTGAATTATTTTTTATTTAAGAGAGAGAAAATATATAATAAAAGTATCCAGCTAAGTTACAGTAAAAGGTAAAGGTACCCCTGACCATTAGGTCCAGTTGTGGGCAACTCTGGGGTTGTACGCTCATCTCACTCTATAGGCCAAGGGAGCTGGCGTTTGTCCGCAGACAGCTTCCGGGTCATGTGGTCAGCATGACTAAGCCGCTTCTGGCGAACCAGAGCAGCGCACGGAAACGCCGTTTACCTTCCCAACAGGAGCTCACCCCATTGCAGGGATTCAAACCGCCGACCTTCTGATCGGCAAGCCCTAGGCTCTGTGGTTTAGACCACAGCGCCACCCACGCCCCATAAGTTACAGTGGACCTATTTAAATTAATGCACCTAAGTTAGTAATGTCCAAAAATATAGGTGGTTCTACTCTGAGTAGAACTAACATTGACTACACTTTAGAGTTTGCTGGGTTAGCTAGTGGCAATACAATCTAGCACTAATGGCACAAGGCACAGCTAAGTAAGCTTTGTGATAGAGCTGAGCTTGGTAGGATTGAGGCTACTCATGCATTGGCCTCCAAGTCGCTGGCTCTTCAAATAGTACAAAAATAGTACATAATTATTCCCCTTTCTGTTTTATTCAATGTTTAGGCAGTTAGTTTTGTGCTAGCTAAATAATCCTAAAGAAGAAGTACATATGCATATTGTCCACCACCTGTTCTTTCAACTTTTCATTTAAAATGAAATGTTTTTCATCTAAAATGATAATTATATGAATTGTTACCTGGGGAAAACAATGTAGACAACCCTAGTGTCAGGTTTCCTTAATGGCTCATTGGATTCTGATCTATTGCTCTTGGACACTCAAGGCTTACTCTGGTTACCCTGATGGGAGGGTTTATGTATAATGAAGTTGAGTACCAACATATTTATTGTATTGATTTCACCCCATGTCTACATAGGGGCCACATGTGTTTATTGAGGCTGATCTCAACTGCCCAGAGATTTTATAGTATGGAATGCTTGACAGTCTCCAATTTGCTGTAGAAGACAAATCAAGTGGCAAAACAAAGTATATCCTTTTACTTATGGACTCATTCTCTAGGAACATCAGTTCACATTAGGTACCCAGTCTGTTTACAGTGGTGATATATGTTAAATATTCACTTGGTTGTTGATTCAGTTCGATTTGTTGCTGTTCATCATTATATTCTCCCTATCTTTGCACAGAATGGCTATATCTATTTTTAAAGCTTACCTCCCTTGATTACAAGCTTCCTGGAGCTGTGCCAGAGCATAGTCCAGTTATAACCAAAGTACTGCTGTTATCTTGGAATTGTTAAGATAGTGTGCACTAGGGAATCAGTACTTGTAAATATGCTAAATCCTGTAAGCCCATCCTAGCAACACTTGAGAAGACACAATGATCTTCTTCTTCTTCTTCTTCTTCTTCTTCTTCTTCTTCTTCTTCTTCTTCTTCGCATGCTATGACCTCTGTGCTTTCCTCTCTTATTAGAAATGCTTTATTAAACTAGTGGTTGCCAATGAGTATTCAGATTACACTCACAATTCAAGAACATTTTTTGCAAAAGTGATTTCTTTGCAGATGGGAACCCCAAATAGATTTGGACGCTCCAGCCCTTAAATGCATTCTTTCTATGGATTCTGCTTGTTTTAGGTATATGCAGAGCCATGAACTATGTCGAACGGGTCTGTGTTACCACAGTTATTATACCACATTTGTGTCTTGTCAGAAGGAAATAAGAAGACTTCTCCTAATCAGACCAAAGGTCTATCTAGTATAGAATTGTGTCTCCCACACTGGTTAGTCAGATGCCCAAAAGACACTCCCATTGCTGTTTCACAGAAAGTAGAGTTCAGTGGTAAGCAGTCCCTGGAGGTTCTATATACAAAAAGGTGTGTGTGTGTGTGTGTGTGTGTGTGTGAATAGTAACCACCAATAGCCTTAGTCTCCATCCAACATGACAATTATATGGTTGTATGAAATGACTACATAGAAAAAAAGCTCCATTTGAAATAAGTTGATAAACGTGCATCTGAAAACCTCTCTTTCAAATAAGTCCATTCAAAACCTATTTAGGATCCAGTCAAGCCTCAAGAGAGCTTAATATCTCTGAGTCTAGACTCTGGCTTTGGGAGGACTAACTCATAACAGAAGTCAACACTGATTTATGCTCACAACCTGCGCAATAAATCTGACTTCTGCACTCATCCCCAGAAAATAATATGGTCTTTGTTAATCCTCTTGTTGTCCCTCCTGAGTAGGGACATGCATAGCGCTGTGGTCTAAACCACTGAACTTCTTGGGCTTGCTGATCAGAAGGTTGGCAGTTTGAATCCCCATGAGGGGGTGAGCTCCCGTTGCTCTGTCCCAGCTTCTGCCATCCTAGCAGTTCAAAAGCATGCCAGTGCAAGTAGATAAATAGGTACCGGTGAGGTAGGAAGGTAAACGGCATTTCCGTGTGCTCTGGCACTCGTCACTGTTCTCCATGCGACAGTAGCAGTTTAGTCATGCTGACCACATGACCCGGAAAACTGTCTGTGGACAAATGCTTGCTCCCTCAGCCTGAAAGTGAGATGAGCATCGCGACCCCATAGTCGCCTTTAACTGCACTTAACTGTCCAGAGGTCCTTTGCTTTTTACCTTTTTACCTTTTTACCTGTCTCTCCTGAGTCATTTATGCAGCAGCTGATGGGATTTGAGCATGCTCTTCATTCCTAATGTCTTGCCCACTCCCATTTCTGGAATGTTGAGCACATGTTCCAGTGGAACAACATTGGGGCCAAGCCTGGAAGAGACTCCATTCCTGCACAACCACTCACAATTCATGTGTGAACCAGCCCATGATTGTGTAGATCTATGCTCTCTCTTAATTTCAGGCATTCTGAATTCAAAGAATTTCCTCACTTCTTTAGCCTGATCAAACCTATCTGTATATACAGATGTGGAAGCAATGCAGAAATCCCTGAAAGCATAGAAAGCTATCTTTTATAATATCTTCTATCTACCGGACCAATGGCTGTCTGCTAACCAGAGCATTTAATTGCCACACTTGCTTCAACGATTTTCTTCATCAAAATATGCGCCTTAGTTTTATAAGCAAATTGCAATGTATAGTTGTGTTCCTAAATTAATAATCAGGGAAAAAACTAATTTACATACTGTGCTATAGTAAAATTGATTTAAAAAATAAAAAAATTGAAACTGAGATTGAAAGCCTCCATCACTGTTGAATAAAACAAAACAAAGAGCTTGACTTGCAACACTGGATTAATTTGAGGGAACAATGCGGAGGTTATTAGCATGACTCTCTAGCTTGCAAACTTTTGTCTGTCTAAGCAACATTAAAGGCAAACCAATTAACCCAAGGCACACAGTTTAGAAAAGAAACAGCATTCATATATGCTAGATGATAATAACATTAACAGTTTTATTGCCGCACACATTGCAAACTTTAAAGATGACACACTCAATTGAGGGAGTGGGGGGAATTGTTTATCTGGTTGATTAATCTGTAGTGGTAGCAAAAGTTTTTCAGTGGTGTCATAGAAGATGTTTAGCACCAAGTTTCCATTGGGAAACTGCAGAGATGTTTCTAATTTGAATGTGTGACCTTATGGCTACAATTTGCACAACCTTTAGATTAGTGCAGTAGACATCAGGGTACAGATGAATGAGTTTTCACACTCCTATGAAGACCCTTGAGCAAAGCATACTTGATTCTGTCATTCAAGTAACAATAACTCTAAGATCCAGGGATCTCTTTAACTAGACCTTTCTCTATAACTAGATCTTTGTCTGATTAAACATTCTATGGTCTTTTAAATGTGTTTGTGGAAGGGGAGCTATTGGGTTGTGTTTGGTTTTTGTTTTAATATGTATCTTCTGTTCTCCTTTTGTTTTTGTTTTTGTTTGTTTTTTTTGTGAACCACCCTGTGATCTTCAGATAACAGGCAGTATAGAATTTAATAAATAAATAACTTTATTTCTCAGAGAGCCAAGTTCCTAATTCTAGAGAAACACAGACCCACATCACATCACACATCAACTGATAACCAGCACAGTTGTCTCCACTTGAAATGGAGTCAGTTTACCAATTCATCTTTCCAACCATCAATTGATCAGTAATCACTGCTGAGAGGGCAAGCAGTGTGTGTGTGTGTGTGTGTGTGAGAGAGAGAGAGAGAGAGAGAGAGAGAGAGAGAGAGAGAACACACACAGTAAAGAACCCAAGAATGCCACCCAAAGGAACAGTAACTGTATGAAGTTAACGTTACGTAGGAAGTAAGTTTGCTGTGTGTAGATTGGTGTTTGCAGAAATAAGACCTGGGAAATGAAGAAGCATGTTTGCAAGCAAGGGAAGGCCCATAGTTCAGTGATAGAGCATCCACATTGAATGCATAAAGTCTTAAGTTAGATTCCAGCTTTCTTCTCAGTCTCCCTGAGTTATAGGATGCTGCCACCAGTGTTAGGCATGTTAAGTTGAATTAATGTTCATAATAGATCTTGTTAAGTAATAAAGTTGTGGCTCATATAACCAATTACAATCAGGTGTCTTCATTCAAATTCCTTTGAGCCCACAGCTAAGACCTCTGAATGTTCCCCTGAATTGAGTTATGAAAGCTGCAGTTAGAGACTGCAGAGATTCATCAAGCTTTCAAGAGTCTCGCATCATTCAGCTGTTAGGAAAATCTACCATATGTTCTGACATATGTTGAAATGCACTCATTACCAAATAAAACTCACCTGGCCACTCCTCTGAAAGCATCCCATGACCAAGTGAAAACTCCCCACCCCACCCCACCCATGTGTTTTTGTCAGCCATCATTATGGTCAATAATGTGAAAAGTCTGTTTTGTTTATTCTTTGTTATTCACTATTGATTCATTCAATATTGATTCACTATTGAGAGTCCCATGGACTGCAAGAAGATCAAACCTATCCATTCTTAAGGAAATCAGCCCTGAGTGCTCACTGGAAGGACAGATCGTGAAGCTGAGGCTCCAATACTTTGGCCACCTCATGAGAAGAGAAGACTCCCTGGAAAAGACCCTGGTGTTGGGAAAGATGGAGGGCACAAGGAGAAGGGGACGACAAAGGACGAGATGGTTGGATAGTGTTCTCGAAGCTACCAGCATGAATTTGACCAAACTGCAGGAGGCAGTGGAAGACAGAAGTGCCTGGCGTGCTCTGGTCCATGGGGTCACAAAGAGTCGGGGACGACTAAATGACTAAACAACAACAACATTGATTCATTGCTATTGTTTTTATATGTGTCGGAAGCTGCTCAGAGTGGCTGGGGCAACCCAGCCAGATGAGTGGGGTATTACTACTACTACTACTACTACTACTACTACTACTACTACTACTACTCAATAGTTTTTTCTACTAGTTTTACTCTGCCATATTTTGTTGTTTTCATTTCTCAGCAATTATTTTATTACTTTTAAGAGACATTGGTGCTGTTACTGTTTTTGATGGAGGAGGTATGTTTGATGGGATTTTGGTTAATTTTACTGTTCAGTGAGCTTTATTATTGATTTTAATGTTGTGTGCCTTTGGGCAGAGTGGCAAGTTGTTTGAAAGCTAGTGTGCACTCAGCCATGAAACTCATTGGGTCTAACTTACTTCGCGGGTTGTTGTGAGAACAAAATAGACAGAGCAAACCATGTCTACTTCCTTGAGCTCCTTGGAGAAAAGGTAGGATATAAATGAAATAAGTATCGATGGGAAAGATACAAAAATATTGAGTTGAGTTTTGCATTGTGGTATTACTTTGTAAGGCTACAAGAGTCTTGCACAACCTACTGTCATCTGGATGCTGTTTTACTCCAAATCCCATCTGTATCCTTATTAGATTTTACCAATTGGTGGGCTCTGCGTTGCTCCTGGACGGGAGGAAGGAAGTCAGATGACACCGAGGGTTGGTTCAGAGAAAGAGTTCTTTATTTCTGCTCTCCGGAGCAGCAGAAAGGCACTTGCGTGGTCAGTCCACAGCAAGTCCAAAGAAAGGAGAAATTTCGTGCAGTATACATATCCTCCAGGCACCCTCTCCCCCTTCCCCAGGAATCCAATCACGTCAGCTTGTACACGCAGGTTGACATCACAGATGTTCCTGCTCTGGCACTCTTAACCATAAAAGGGTTTTCCTTCCTGTACTCCTGACCGTAAAAGGGTATTCCTGTTCCTACTCTTCTCTTGGAGCAAGAGGTCACCAACTCCAAGAACACACTCTGGCGCTGTTCCCAGACTAGGTCTGTGCGTCAGAGTGTGGTCAGGACATAAGATAAAACCTAGACGTGTCATCCCTGTTCTACTGGTACAGTCAAGGCCATCTTTGCCGTCACGAACTGATAAAGGAGAGGGCTCTGAGCAGTTGTTTATACAGTCAGGTTTTTGTTTATACATTGACTCAGAGCTCAAGTTAATGGATTTTAGCTAAGGAAAAATAGGGATTTTGGTGCCTGTTTCAAACTGCCTGCACAGTCAGTTTTGGGTTTGGGAAACCCATTCCTTCACATCGTCTTCAGCCAGCATAGCCAAAGGTCAGGGATGATGGGAGTCAAGAGTCCAAACACATCTAGAGGGATTTGACCATTGCATTTCATTTTACAAAGTTATCTACAGAATTGCAAGGAATATGGGAGTCAGCGAAGACATCTCAAAAGGCAACTTCATCATAAAAATTCCTCACTTGTCCTACTATTTGGATCCTAAGAAATATACTTGCATCAGCACACAGTTCTTACTTGCGTGCCCTCCAGCCGAAAATGACGTTCAGGCTGCCATTTCTGCTTCAAAATGTTATTGAGTGTGACATTAAAATGTGCCAAAAACAAAATGTAAAGAACCACAAATTAGCACTGGGGAAATTTTCAAGTCTGCAAAATGCTTGCTCTAGGCTCGGAAGAAAGGGGGAAAGTCTATTGAGATCACACACAAAAACCTTACAGTTCTCTAGCTGCTGGAAATAAAAGATCTAGAAGGTATTTTTAATTGCTTTAAACGCCCTTGGGAAAGTTACAGCACTTACAGGCCCTTTTGTTAATATAAAGTATAAAATTCAATGGAACCAAAATACTACTGAATAGAATAGAGGCAGATGCACACTTGAGAAAAGCAGGGATGACAGACAACTCTTCATCATAAAAGCAGTTTTAATGAATTATATCAACAGTGCCATCTAGGTGAATAACAGCTACGGTCAAGGGTTTCACCCAAAGCTGAACATCAAAGCAAATATGTAGGTTCCTGCTTAGATGAGACATTTGAGTAATTTCAAAAGTAATTGGCGGGGGGGGGGGTTGCAGAGGGGCTAGTATACCCCTAAAGCATATCTCTGCTTCCTGCATAATTTCATTAATTTCATTATATTTAGTCATTCTCACACAGTGTAGTAATAGAATGTATTGACTTGAAGAAGCCATAGAATCAGTGGCGGAGTGCCGCCCATGGCGAGTGTCCCAGGGGGTGCACCACCCATGGTGAACATCCCTGGGGGGTGGCGCCGGCGATGTCACCCCCCCCCCCAGGGATGACATCCAGGGTGGACTACACCTACCACACCCACCTTGCTCTGCCTCTGCATAGAATACAAGGAGGAGATGGAATGGAATTGCCTGCAGTACTAACTCTGAATGGCCCTCTCAGAAGCCCTGGCACACATGGAGCTCATTCTATCACTCTCCCCCTGATGCTACCAACATCTTGAGAGGACAAGGCTCCAGTATGGAAACCACAACAGGGTCAAAGCCACTTTAATTACAAGGGGCTTCTTCTAGATGCAGCAGAACTAGCTGCCCAGATGAAACTGAAGCCTTATTTTAGCCTCTAGAACAGGCTTCCTCAACCTCGGCCCTCCAGATATTTTTGGCCTACAACTCCCATGATCCCTAGCTAGCAGGACCAGTGGTCAGGGATGATGGGAACCGTAGTCTCAAACAGGTTGAGGAAACCTGCTCTAGATCAGTGTTTCCCAAACTTGGGTCTCCAGCTGTTTTGGAACTACAATTCCCATCATCTCTGACCACTGGTCCTGCTAACTAGGGATGATGGGAGTTGTAGTCCAAAAACAGCTAGCGATCCAAGTTTGGGGAACACTGCTCTAGACTTTAAAGAAAGGGTGGGGCCTCCATACTTTTTTTGGGGGGGTAACTCCCATTATTTCTAGCCATAGGCTATGCTTGCTGGGCCTGATGGGATTTGTAGTTCAGTAGCACAGGCTCTCCACTCTTGCTAGATTGCTGCTGTTGAAGCAACCTGTGAGACTACATGTGTGGGAGTCTGAAGCCTGAGCTCCACTTGGAGCTGTCCAGGGTCCTGACTATACCCGACCATAGTCTGAATCGTAACTCCTGCTGGAACCCCTGCTTGAGTTCAAAGCACTTGGAGCAGAACACATAATTATGGAAGTGTAAAGAAGTTCATTACTTAAAGAAGAGCTGTTCTATCTTAGTAGCCTTACCTCTAATGGCTATGGTAGGGGTGAGAGACTGTTGGCCAGCAGGTAATGCCTTGTTCCACCCTCCAGCTCCAGGAGCCTTCATAAGGTGTGAGCAGAGAGAGAGAGAGAGACTCTGTTTACCATCAGGGGGTGGTTGGTTTCGCCTGTACCACCCCACCTCCAGCCCAATGAACCTTCAGAAGGCAGTTGTTGCCATGGGTATTATGTGTATAAGCAGGGCTTTTTTTCAGCTGGAAATCAATGGAGCTCAGTTCAAGCACGTCTCAGGTGGGCACCATTGCCATTCTAAGAGAACAAAGGAGGCATTTGTGGTGAACTTCCAGCACCTCTTTTTCTAGAAAAATAGCACTGTGTAGGTGTATTTTAATGAGCTTAATAGACTGGAAGTTTATGAGCCCTGGGGTTGTGGAAAGTGTGTGCATGAACTTAACAGTGCTTAGTTTAGTTTTTTGGTTTCTATTTTATTAATGCTGTTAATATTGTATTATGGATTATAAATGATTTATTGCTTTGTTAATCATACAATATGACATTTGCTTTAATTGTGATGTTTAGCTTATTTTTCAGTAGTTGCTTTGTTAACAGTGTTTTATAGATTGTAATTGTTTCATTGATTATTTGTTCATTATTCTACATATGCCTTATGTTGTATTTGTGATGTTCAATTATGTTATTATTCTTTATCATTTGGGGTTCATTTGAATGAAAAGCAGCATGGAAATGCAAGAAATCAAAATAAATCAAATCAAAAGTTCAATTAGCACACTCTCTCTTTTACATAACTCAGTTCTGAAAATGAATAGGAGTTTCTACTAAATCCTAATGAGCCCTAGTGCAAATTAAGCCATCTGAGGATCAAAGACCATTCAGTGCTGTACTCAATGCACTCATTCTGTCAGTGCAATGAAATTTCCCCTCCTCCTCCTCTCCTTGTGCATTCCATGTGCCCCCTAAACCTTTATGCTGTTTTTATCAACCTTTTGGAACATGGGGACAAGAGGGCAGGTGAGTTCCACTGTACAAACAGAAATCTTTGTGCTAAGAGAAGTGCATTGGATATTGCCTAAATTTAATACACTTTCTCTTGGACAAAAAAGCCACAGATTGCATAGGTAGCTATACAGACACACATGTTTACCTGGTATGGTCTGTGGATATTCAGGTGGCCACAGAAAACCTCAAAAGTCCTCCTGAACCCCCCTGCATAAACAGACAATAAGGTTATTCAATACTGTGTCTTCCAGATGGTGTTGAACTACAATTCCCATCAGACCCAGCCAAAATGGTGAGAGATGATGGAGATTGTAGTCCAACAACTTCTGGAGGACACCACATAATCCAAAGAAGTTTGAAGATTTCACTTTCTGGGTGAGTTATTTATTTAGGATTCAGTCCAACCAAAGTTAAATACTTTTAACTCCTACTGATTTCTGTGGGAGAGAGTTAAGCACATGTTTAGCTCTCCCAGAGAAATCATTGGGTCTTAATCAATCTGATTTAAAGGAGCACAGCTTTAGCTGGAATGCACCCTTAGCTATTTATTTATCCAGGGTTGTTTACTGAATACTGGTACTCAAACAGCTAACAATATGAAAATAATAGCATCCATCAGGCTGCGATAGTCAAATCAGCAAAAAGGTTTGCATTAAAATATACTCCTACCTGACAGGGTTCAGTGAATTCTGTGCACACTGTCCTTCTCAAACTCTTGGTAGAGGGGCAGAATATGAATGTTGACCAGTCAAATAATTACTTGTAGCATGTAATTTTGTTATCACTACAGTCCTCTCTAAAGATATTTTTTTTTTAATGTTTACTATAATCATCTAGCTGCAACTGCCTTCTGACATGTCTCCCAGGGGGGGTTTCTAGATTCTCCCAAACAACAGAAAAAGTACCCATTCTGAAGGTTGAAAAGTGACATTTTCACAACACCCCAGCAACTGTACATCAAAAGTGCAATGTATTCCTGGAGAATTGCAGATGGCTGCCCCCATGTAACTGTGAGGGTTTCCATCTCTCCCCCCACCCCACTATACAATGCCCTTGGTTGCCTTGGAAAGTCAATGATAGGACAGAAAGATGACTGGTCCTCTAGTTATACCAGGGAAAGTAGAAGTTTTCTTGGCACAATTCCTCAGGAAGGCACTGCACATTACAATGTAGAGCAGGGGAAGGCAACCTAAGGCCTATGAGCTACAAGCGGCCCACAGTGGTTGTTTAACCGGCCCACGAGCCACCCGCTCAGCGAGTCCCCGCATGCTGCACTCACTTCATGGGGACTCGCTTCTGCAGCACCAGAAATTGTGTCTGCACAGAGGCAGACGCCGGAAATCGTGGGCACTTGCACATGAGCGCATGCTCAATCCAGCCTATGAAGGGATCACCACTGGAGTAAATCAGCCCAGGTGAGGTAAACCTTGCTGACTCCTGATGTAGAGTCACTTCCTGGGAGCATTTGAAAAGCATTTTTGAAAGGATTAGCAGCTTTAAGCATCTGTAAAATGTAGGTAGGTACTAAGGTAGGTAGGAAGTGGCATACCTCAGACCTTGTAGTAAGTATTTTGGGTAAAAAAAAATGGATCTCCGTCCCATGCCCCCCAAATTTTTACACAAATTAGATTACATGGAACAGGCTTTGTGAATACATGAAAATGCCTTGGGGACAGAACGAGGTTGATCGATCAATCTCTAGTAGCCATTTATACTGGGATGGATTAACCTAGTTGTATCCCATAGCATTGTCTTTCTGGAAGAAGGTAGAAGTGGGTGAGTAGATGCCACAACAGGTACTGCAGTGTAACAGAAATGTTATAAATCAGAACAGAAGCACCATCATTATAACTAGTAGGACATTCAATAAACCTCATGTCTGAATGCAGCCCTAGGGCTGACTAGCATGAATTGTTTGTTATGCTGGAAACATCCAAGAAAAACAAACAGGAATCAGTGAAGATCAGAAATAGATTTTGAAAAGACTCCCCCAGAAATTCTTTTACTTTGGAAGACAACAAAGTGTCAAGATAAGTAAGAATGTGATGTCTCATAGCACCAAAGATTAAAGCGTAAACAGCTAAGTATGCCAGCATAATTAATTTAGAGCAAGACAATGAACCATGCGCTTTATACTGTAATACAAATAAGAGCATTTATAATTTATTTTGTGGGTCTGAAATAGAGCTACATCGCACATCAGAAACACGTCGTGTCTCATGGGGAATTTTCATTTCTAGAAAAGTGATACTTATATATAGAAGTCACACAACACAAACCTCTTATTCACAGAGCTATTAAAAAATGACCCTCATCATTTTCACATTATTAGCATGTGCAAGGAATGTAAGAAGCATCACAGCAGTAGCCTCGTTTCTTTACAATGAAATTGTGTAAGCCAGGGAGAGAAAGCCAGTCTCTTCAATGCCACCCCCTCACACTTGCAAAAGCTAATAATGTTTGCAAAGAGTGCCTGTGGACTTGACTAAAACCACAGATAAAGTACTCCAGAGAATGATTATTATTTTTCTGCTGATAAACATCTTGGCTTCAATTCTGTACACACTGAATTCACTGGGATTTACTCCAGTGTAAATGTGTGTAGGGTTACATACATGTAATGAAACTGTCATCTGTGCTGTGGCTCAGAGACAGATTGCCAGCAAGCCCGTGTACACCTAAATGGGTTGCATCTCCATAAATATGAATCTGTGCATGTGGTGAATCAACTAGAACATTACTTCACCGCGGCCAAAACTAGGACATCAAAAGGCTTACACATAAATGGTCAATAGACTTGGTAGAAAATGGATACAAATCATTGTTCTCTTCCAGTGTCTTTAGATGTTCTGCTCAGGTGAACATATGCAGCAGAGTCCATGACTATTTATCCTGCTGAAACCTCCATTGTAGGAGTCCTAAGAACTAAGAAAAAGGGTAAATCATCCTGGCTAACCAAATGCTAGTGGAAAGCCCACAAAAAGGGAAATGAGCGTAACACCATTCATCCCACTTGTGACTGCCAGTAACTGGTATTCAGAGGTTCAGGCATCAGTGACAGAAGAACTTGGGGTGGCAGTGGCATTGTATTATGTCTGCAAAAATAGAGATGCATCTCCCTGCAGTTTCTGCAATCATTCAAAAGGTAAAAGATAGGGGCGCAGGTGGAGCTGTGGTCTAAACCACTGAGCCTCTTGGGCTTGCTGACCAGAAGGTCAGCGGTTTGAATCCCCACGACAGGGTGAGCTCCTGTTGCTCTGTCCCAGCTCCTGACAATCTAGCTCAAAAGCATGATTCAAAAGCATGCCAGAGTAGATAAATAGGTATCGCTGTGGCAGGAAAGTAAACGGTGTTTCTGTGCACTCTGGCACTCGTCACTGTCCTCCATGCACCAGTAGAAGCTTAGTCATGCTGGTCACATGACCCAGAATGCTGTCTGTGGACAAACGCCGGCTCCCTTGGCCTGAAAGCAAGATGAGCACCGCAACCCCATAGTTGCCTTTGACTGGACTTAACCATCTAGGGGTCCTTTACCTTCACCTTTCTGCAATCATTCACCCAGATTAACCCTCCTTGCCTTAACTGTCATTTTGCTAATCAACAACAACAACATTGAAAACAGAGTTCCTTTAGAAAGACAGGAAGCTTTCTTTTGCTAATTGTATAAAAAGGAAGAGTTGGTATTGGTCTGGTGTATAAGGAAATAAAAACCTTCAAAATTCACAGTTGAGTGAAGCTTTTATTTTGACCACAGATCACAAAATAGTGGTAAGCTTCCAAGTTCTCCAGAACCTTAATCAGACAAGGCATTACACAAGCAAGCAAGCAAGCAAGCAAACAAACAAACAAGCAAACAAACAAACAAACAAACAACAAAGTACAAAACTTAGTCTGAATGTTGTAGTCATTGTGTTAGCTTATAGATTCCATTCCAAGATGGAGACTGCAGGCTGAATAAGTCTCAGCCTGGTGGTACAAGTGTCAGACTGCACGCCTAGGATTCTGAGATAAAGAAGCCATGTCGGTTCCCTGTTTCTGGGAAAAAAATATAAATGAATTATGGCTTGTAACCATGATATATCCAGCCGGCAACTTAAACAGAAAAAGAAAGTGATATAATACTTTACCACACAGGATGGACATGGGAAGTATGACAGATTGTGTCATAGCCCTTTGTGCAGTGGAAAAAAATGTGTTTTGTAAACAACAATTTTCTATTAAGATCAATGCAGGTTGAAATGAATAATGAAAGCGACTCTCCTGGCATGTGGTCAAAGTGTTCCCTTTCTGATGTGTCGAAACATCCTCAGTAGGCTGGCAGGGGTTTTGACTTTGATCCTTCACTCACCAGCTGAGTATTTTGAACACCAACTAATTAGAACCTACAAATGCCGTTAAGAGTGAGATTATTTTCTATGTGCATGAAAAGAGCCAGAAAGAAATTTTACAGTGGCTTCACTGAGTGATAAGGCTATGTATGGAATATACCACTTCACACTACTGCTGAAGGTTTGCTTAATGGAACAGTTCTCCATCTAAAAATAATGCACTCCTGATGGAAAACTAGTTCACCCTGATTCCTATATTTTATGGGTTTTTGTGGGGGGTAGGGAGCTTTCACCTATGTCTACCCTTACCTCTAGTCTGAAGTTCTATTGAAGAAACAAATTTATCACCTGAATGAAAACTAGGCCAGTAAGGATCTGGGGGGGAACTATGTTAACTGCACATACAAGTTTCCTACATGGGATGTTGGTAAGGCGAGGGTGGGCAGAAAGTAGAACAGGATCTACTGAACAGTTCTTTGGGTGATCTGAAGTCAGTGGCGTAGCGTGGGGGGTGCAAGGGGTGCCAGCCGCACCGGGCGCAACATTTTTGGGGGCGCACTCGGAGCTCTCTGCCCCTACCTGGTCCTGGTTGGCTCACTCTCTCTCTCACAGTGCTGGCTGCGAAGGAAAGGACGAGGCTGCGCGCTCCCCAGCCCAGGCGCGGCCTTCTGCGCGCACACTCGCTTGCAGCTAGAAGCCCTGCAGAAAAGGCCGTCGGGTGCAGGAGCGGTGCCTACGTCGCGCCTCCCGGAGGGGGCGCGTCGCAAGGCATTGGCGCGCGTTTGGGCGGGCTGCGGAGGGCGCGAGCGCTGCGTGCGCCCCAGGAGGCCGGCGAGGGCGGGAAAGCGGGCGGCTCGCTCCTCCCGTGCGCCCGAAGGGGCTTTTTTGGCGGTTCCCCCGCTGCTACGAAGTCCTAAGCAACGAGAAGGAAAGCGCCTCTTGAGCATAGCACTGGAGGGTGAGTCTCAACTTTTCTGGACGAGCACTCAATGTGTTGCAGATATTAAGCATAAGAAACGCTCCTCATTGTCCACACACATAAAAATATTCATTTATTTTTTTATAAATATTTTATTAAATTTTCAAATACATAATACAAGATCCCTACACCAAAAAGCCAGAACCAAAATACCAAAGAGCCATATAGAAAGAAAGAAATAAAAAAGAAAAAAGAGAAAAATATAACCAACCATTCAGTACAACTTTTCTTATATAACTGATTGGACTTCCTCACATCTCCTTACCCTGCATTATTTATAATAAGAATGTCAGCAAATTATTACCTTGTTTCATACCTTATTTTGTACTTTCCAAATATTATACTTCTAAATTTAAAACAATTTTTATCAATTGCTCATACCTTAAAATTAAACGTAGTGTTGCCTTAAATTTCGACCTTTTCTTACTTATAACTTAATTTTCTATTTTACAAAGTCTATTTGCTGGAACTGATATTTTCTAAATCGTGCAAATACTTAACATTCATACAACTTATAATGTTTTTGTAAATAGTCCTTAAACTTCTTCCAGTCCTCTTCCATTGTTTCTTCTCCCAAGTCTCGGATTCTGCCAGTCATTTCAGCCAATTCCATATAGTCCATCAATTGCGTCTGCCACTCTTCCAGTGTGGGCAAGTCTTGTGTCTTCCAATACTTTGCAATAAGTATTCTTGCTGCTGTTGTCGCATACATAAATAAACTTCTGTCCTTTTTTAACACTTTCTGGCCGACAATGCCCAAGAGGAAGGCCTCCGGTTTCTTAACAAAGGTATATTTAAATCAGTGGCGTAGCGTGGGGGGTGCAGGGGGGGCCAGCCGCACCGGGCGCAACATCTGGGGGTTAGGGTTAGGGGCGCAAATCCACGGGTTAGGGGGCGCAAATTACTTGCCTTGCCCCGGGCGCTGACAACCCACGCTACGCCACTGTCTGAAGTAGATTGGTATGGATTTCTGACTCCTAAATGCTTTGCAATGGTAACAATTCTGACCGTTTTCCCCAGTCCTCAGAATACTTCTACAATCATACCTCGGAAGTCGAAGAGAATCCATTCCGGAAATCTTTGACTTCCAAAAAAATCGACTTCTAAAGCATGGCTTCTGATTGGCTATAGGAAGCTCCTGGGACCAATCGGGAGCCTCGGGAGGCCCGTCAGACGTTCGGCTTCCAAAAGAACGTTCAAAAACCAGAAAACACTCACTTCTGGTTTTTGATCATTCGGGAGCCGGAATGTTTGACTCCCAAGGCATTCAGGAGTCGAGGTACGACTGTATATTATAAAGTTATGTTTTATTATGGCTTTTTGAATTGGATCGGATTATTATAAGGTGTGTGTTCTTTGTTACCATACCATACATACTGTTGCTTTAGTTCAGGATACCTTCCAACATTTCTTCAGTGAAAATAGGGACTTCCTAATCATCCATTCATTCATTCATTCATTCATTCATTCATTCAGACCTCTCCCATCTGACTGGGTTGTCCGAGCCACTCTGGGTGGCTTCCAACATATATAAAAACATAATAAACATTTAAAAAACTTCCCTATACTGGGCTGTCTTAAAATGTCTTCTAAAGGTTCTATAGTTACTTATCTCCTTGGCTCAGGGGTCACATAACTCCATACCCTCCAACATTTCTCGAATGAAAATAGTGGCGTTCTAAGGAAAAGCGGGACATTCCAGGATCAAATCAGAATCCGGGACAGCTTCTGTAAATCCAGGACTGTCCCTGGAAAATAGCGACACTTAGAGGGTATGGTTCAGCTGTTGTACTACTACTACTACTACTACTAATACTACTATTTATTATTTCTGGACTCTTTTGCACCAGGCCTCAGTAGGAGGATCTTAGCAGTCCAATAAAAAGCAAAGTAAATCCTGCAAGTTTGAAGTCTGCCCGCCAAGGGGTCTAACAATGTATAATTGGAAATAAGCCTCTAGATGAGAACCTCATCCTCTTGGTTGAACCGAGTGGGAGAAAAGACATGATGATTTCACTGGTTGTGTAGTTTAGGCTCAGAGAGTGTGTGGGGGGAGCCTCCTAGTTATTGGGTTGCTTCACAAAGCCTGAGGAGCATCTGCCTGCACAAATGGAGAGACATATAATCGCCCTTCTAAGGCATATTATGGCACCAGGGTACTTGGGAATAGGTTACCATTCCATGTGATTTATGCACATGCGTTGTAAGGTGAGCCCCCAACACATACATTTAGTATGGTGCTGAGAGATATCAGGAGACCCCTATTCCCCTCAAAGAGCTACAGTACTTACAGTGGTTTAACAGCCAACCCCTCTTCCCAGGGAACTCTAGTTCTGTGAGGGGAATGGGAGTCTCTGAACAACTCTCAGCACACTTAACAAACGACACTTTCCAGAATTCAATGAGGGAAGACACAATGGTTTAAAGTGGTGTGATACTACTTTGAAGTAACAGTGAGGATGGGACCCAAAGCTGGCAGAAGCAACAAAAAGTATGCCAATGAAGTAATATTACAGAATAAATTGTATCAAAATGTGGAAAAGTTGCAGAATCCAATTTCTTTTAATCTGCTGATTTCTTTATTATTTTAACCCAGAGGACGCACGGCCCTGCTTTTAAGCTATCAACTCACAGAGGAGAGCCATGTGGATTTCAAAAACTCGATACAAAGTACAAAAAAAGGAAAGGTGACAGAAACATAGTTTAGTGCATTTTGAATTACTCATAAGATCTGCACTGTGAGTAGATTCTCATAGGTCATGACATGGTGGGCAAATGGTCAAATATTCAGTCTAAATTTGTGAGAGTTCACATTTTACCTTTACAGGTAGTTTCAAGTATTTATTTCTGAGAAAATCCCACTACTTTCCATCGACTTTGCTGTCTATTTAAGATTGGCCTTCAAGTCCAGTCTCCTGTTTTGCCTCTCCGCTCTATTGAAATAGGTATCTCTGATCAAATGCAACTGGGATAAATTCTTTCAAAAATCCCATGTCTCTGAAATGTACATGCAAACACTAAAATCCCTTTCAACTGTTTGTGCTTCGCATTTCAATAAAGCGAAATCTGCTGTATAACAGAGACAAAAACGGTTTTACACCTTCAAAAGAGATGCCAGTTTATCACTCCAGATGCTTTGCAACAAAAGCTGTCAAGCAGTGACACCATTAAGATGTGGAAGAAATGCACCTGAGACTTTTGCTAAGACACTTTCCTCACTCCTCTCTGCTTTAAAAACCAAAAGGCTATTTGTCAGCTGTGCACAAGCCAGACTCCGCTTATTTATAATCTAGCTCAGCCTTATCAAATCAATTAGGGCTGGAGATGGAATTTTAAATACTGCTGTGAGGTCAAATTAATGCAGCACAGCTGGCGCACAAGCTTTTAACCTAGGGATGCATGTATTCATTTTTATTATAGTTCTGTATACATAAGAACAAGGGACATGGGTGGCGCTGTGGGTTAAACCACAGAGCCTAGGACTTGCTGATCAGAACGAGATCAGGGAACGAGAGGAGGAGGAGGGGTCGGAAGGATCAGATGAGGATGACGAGGAAGCCGTGGTGGGAGCGGTGACGGCAGAAGAAGGGGAGCCTTCGGGGAACAGAGGCAGCAGGGTTTAGTTCGGGACCCAGGTCAGAGAAATCGTAACAGATAAAGAGAAACAATAACACACACATTAAACTTTCTATCCTGGAATGTAAATGGGTTAAACGAGAAAGTTAAAAGGAATAAAATCGAGAGAGCGCTGAAAAATAAAAACTATGACGTAATTTGCTTCCAAGAAACCCATATTGCGAAGAAACATAAACATATTTTGATGAATAAAAAGCTAGGAGTAGAATTTGTTAACTCGGAGACAAATAAAAAAAAAGGGGTGGTGATTTATGTAAAAGAGAAATGGAACCCCGTACAAATTTGTAAAGATGAGGAGGGCAGGATTCTAGGGATCCAACTAAATTTCAGAGGGGAGAAAATTAATGTAGTGACGGTCTACGCCCCGAATAAAAATAGAGCAGAATTTTTTGAGAAACTTGAAGGAATCTTATTAGAATTAGAAACGCATAAATTAATTCTGCTCGGGGATATGAATGGGGTCCCTGCGCCGGAGCTGGACAGGAGTGTAAAGAGAGGGAATTCTAACAAAGGAAAATTGCCGAAATCTTTCAAAGATTTAGAGGATAACTTAGATTTAGTGGATGTTTGGAGACACAAAAACCCCACCTCCAAACAATTTACTCATTACTCAGAATCACACCAAAGCTGGGGTCGAATTGACCAAATTTGGATGACAAGAACCCTCATTTTAAGGGCGAAGAGATGTGATATCTTACCTAGGACACTTTCTGACCACTGTGCGTTGGTTATGGAAATTAAAGGTGGGCCTAAGGGACAATACAGATGGAGGATGGAGGAAAATTTATTGGATAATGATGAAGTGAAGGAAAAGGTTAAAAGTACCTTAAAAGATTATTTGGATTCGAACCTGAAGGGAGGACCCGCTATAGATATTATATGGGACGCCAGTAAGGCGGTTATGAGGGGGGTTTTAATTCAACAAAATTACCTTAGGAGGAAAATAAGAGAACAAAAGAAAGAAGAAATATTAACCCAACTGAGAAACTGTGAAAGAAAGCTGACTATAAACCCAGCAGATGTCGAGACCACCCGCGCCCTAAAGGTGCTACAGGCCCAGTATTCAGCTATATTAAATATGGAAATAGATTGGAGAATCAAATATATGAAGCAGAGGTTTTTCGAATCCGCAAATAAAATGGGGAAGCTACTCGCCTGGCAGCTGAGAAAGAGGAAAAAGCAAAATGTGATAAGTAAGATAATAGTGGAGGATAATATTATAGAAGCCCCAGATGAAATAGAAAAAAGGTTTGTTCAGTTTTTTGAAAAGTTATATGAAAAAGGAACTGAGGACAGAATAGAAATTGAAAGATATTTGGAGCAGGAAAGAGGAAAATATATATCAGAAGAGGACAGAACACAATTAAATAAGGAAGTTTCTGAAAATGAAGTGAAGGAAGCTATTAATAAGATGAAAAATGGAAAGGCCCCCGGGCCGGATGGCCTGCCCTCAAAATATTATAAAATATTAGAGGAGCTCCTTGCTCCAATACTTAGAGACGTTATTAATAATACCCTCCAGGGAGGGAAAATTCCCAGCTCATGGAAGGAGGCATTCATAACTTTAGTTCCAAAATCAGAAACGGAGAAAACTGACATTAAAAACTATAGGCCAATCTCTTTACTTAACGTTGATTATAAGATCTTTGCCGACATATTGGCTAGTAGACTTAAGAAGCTATTAAGGAAACACATTCATAAAGACCAAGCGGGATTCCTCCCCAATCGACATCAGAAGGAAAATGTGCGTCATATATTAAATATCATTGAATACTTAGATACCAGAATTGACATCCCAGCCGCATTAATTTTTATAGACGCCGAGAAGGCTTTTGATAATGTCTCCTGGGAGTTTTTGTTATCATGTTTGGAAAAGGCGGGCATAGAGGGCCCATATCTGAGAGGAATCAAAGCAATTTACTCGGAACAACAGGCTATGTTGATTGTAAATAACAGCTTAACTAAACCATTTAAGATTGGGAAAGGTACTAGGCAGGGCTGCCCCTTATCTCCCCTGCTCTTTATAATGGTTCTGGAAGTCTTAGCAAATAGAATAAGAGACGCAGTTGGTGTGAAGGGGATAAGAATTGGAAAGAAAGAATTTAAGCTAAAAGCATATGCCGACGACTTAGTCTTATCTCTGGAAGAACCAGTGAATAGTGTTAACAAGGTGATAGAACTATTAGAGGAATTTGGCAGACTGTCAGGGTTCAGATTAAATAGGAAGAAGACAAAAATCATAACAAAAAATTTGACTACGGAGGATAAAAATCAATTGGAACAAAAAACTGGTATAAAAATTGTGAATAAGGTAAAATATTTGGGAATCTGGCTGTCTCCAAAAAATATTAATTTGGTAGAAGATAATTATGATAAAATCTGGCTGGAAATAAAAAAAGATTTGGACATCTGGCAGAGGCTGAAGCTCTCATGGACAGGGAGGATCGCGGCAGTTAAAATGTGCATTCTCCCAAGATTATTATTCCTGTTCCAAAACATCCCGATAATCAAAGGCATCACCCGTCTTAGGAATTGGCAAAGAATTTTGACTAAGTTTATCTGGCAGGGAAAGAGAGCCAGGATAAGGTTCAAATATTTAACAGACGCAAGAGAGAGGGGTGGATTCGCAGTACCGAATATTAGGTTATATTATGAGGCAGCCTGTTTAAGTTGGGTAAAGGAATGGGCCACCCTTAGAAACACTGACCTATTGGACCTGGAGGGTTTTGGTATGAGGTTCGGGTGGCACGCTTATCTGTGGCAGGGAAAAGGTGAGATTCATAGAGGGTTTTCTAATCACATAATTAGGGGTTCTTTGTTGGAGGTGTGGAATAGATATAAAAAATTGATCGAAGAAAGGACCCCTAGGTGGCTCTCTCCAGTGGATATTGTTAAAATAAAAAAACCAAATATGACGGGAGAAAGATGGACTTATGAGGACCTCTTAATTAAGACAGAAGAAGGTTGGAAGGTGAAACCTTATGACGAGTTGAAAGAAAAGATAAAAGAATGGTTCCACTACCACCAGATTAATGCACTGTGGAGTGAGCACAAGAAACAGGGGATGAGCGATAAAAAATCAAGATTCCAGATAGAAATTCTAGAGAGTAACGATAAACACCTCTCTAAGTTATATAAACAACTTCTAGAGTGGGATACTTGCGAAGATAAGGTGAAGGGTGTGATGGTGAAATGGGACAGGGATCTCGGATACAATATTGATTATAGCAAATGGCAGACACTCTGGAGGAAGGGGATAAAATTTACAGCGTGCGCAACCCTCCGAGAAAATCTAGAGAAAATGATATACCGCTGGTATCTGACCCCAGTAAAGTTAGGTAAGATGTATAAAACTGTAGACAACAGTTGTTGGAGATGCAAAGAGAAGGTGGGGACTTTTTTCCATATTTGGTGGACCTGTGAGGTTGTGAAGGAATTCTGGGGAAAGATTTACGACGAACTGAAAAAAATTTTAAAATATAACTTCCCCAAGATACCTGAGTTGTTTCTGTTGGGTATGATTGGCGAGGAAATAAAAAAATCAGATAAAACCTTTTTCCAATATGCGACTACTGCGGCGAGAATCCTAATTGCACAAAACTGGAAATCCCCTGATATGCCTACGGTCGGAGAGTGGCTAGTGAAATTATACCAATATATAGAGTTAGCGAGATTAACGCAGAAATTAAGGCAAAATAACTCTACGAAACTTAAAGATGAATGGAAAAAATTTTTATTTTATGTTGAGAACAATGTGGGTATTAGTTACATTACAGCAGAATTTGACTGACACCTTCGATGTTTAGTGTTATTGTAGACTATACTGCAAATATTCTTTTATGATGGTATAATCCTGGATCAAGTTGAACGGAAGTCTGTTTTTTGTTTGGTTATCTCGAGTTTGCCCTTACTTTTGTTTTTTCCTTTCTTTTTTTATATTTTTCCTTTCTTTCTCTTTTCTTAGCGGAACCGCAATCTTGTCTTTTTTTTTCTTAGCGGAACCGCAATCTTGTAGCTTGCTTATTCTCGTTTTCTTTTTTGTATACTTTTTAATGACATGCATATCTGTAATGTGAATCTTTTGTCTAATAAAGCACAAAATTAAAAAAAAAAAAAAATGAGGGAAGACACAATGGTTTAAAAAAAAAAAAATGAGGGAAGACACAATGGTTTAAAGTGGTGTGATACTACTTTGAAGTAACAGTGAGGATGGGACCCAAAGCTGGCAGAAGCAACAAAAAGTATGCCAATGAAGTAATATTACAGAATAAATTGTATCAAAATGTGGAAAAGTTGCAGAATCCAATTTCTTTTAATCTGCTGATTTCTTTATTATTTTAACCCAGAGGACGCACAGCCCTGCTTTTAAGCTATCAACTCACAGAGGAGAGCCATGTGGATTTCAAAAACTCGATACAAAGTACAAAAAAAGGAAAGGTGACAGAAACATAGTTTAGTGCATTTTGAATTACTCATAAGATCTGCACTGTGAGTAGATTCTCATAGGTCATGACATGGTGGGCAAATGGTCAAATATTCAGTCTAAATTTGTGAGAGTTCACATTTTACCTTTACAGGTAGTTTCAAGTATTTATTTCTGAGAAAATCCCACTACTTTCCATCGACTTTGCTGTCTATTTAAGATTGGCCTTCAAGTCCAGTCTCCTGTTTGGCCTCTCCGCTCTATTGAAATAGGTATCTCTGATCAAATGCAACTGGGATAAATTCTTTCAAAAATCCCATGTCTCTGAAATGTACATGCAAACACTAAAATCCCTTTCAACTGTTTGTGCTTCGCATTTCAATAAAGCGAAATCTGCTGTATAACAGAGACAAAAACGGTTTTACACCTTCAAAAGAGATGCCAGTTTATCACTCCAGATGCTTTGCAACAAAAGCTGTCAAGCAGTGACACCATTAAGATGTGGAAGAAATGCACCTGAGACTTTTGCTAAGACACTTTCCTCACTCCTCTCTGCTTTAAAAACCAAAAGGCTATTTGTCAGCTGTGCACAAGCCAGACTCCGCTTATTTATAATCTAGCTCAGCCTTATCAAATCAATTAGGGCTGGAGATGGAATTTTAAATACTGCTGTGAGGTCAAATTAATGCAGCACAGCTGGCGCACAAGCTTTTAACCTAGGGATGCGTGTATTCATTTTTATTATAGTTATGTATACATAAGAAAAAGGGACATGGGCGGCGCTGTGGGTTAAACCACAGAGCCTAGGACTTGCCAATCAGAAGGTCGGCAGTTCGAATCCCCGCGACAGGGTGAGCTCCCGTTGCTCGGTCCCTGCTCCTGCCAACCTAGCAGTCCGAAAGCACGTCAAAGTGCAAGTAGATAAATAGGTACCGCTCCGGCAGGAAGGTAAACAGCGTTTCCGTGCGCTGCTGTGGTTCACCAGAAGCAGCTTAGTCATGCTGGCCAAATGCCCCGGAAGCTGTACGCCGGCTCCCTCGGCCGCAACCCCAGAGTCAGCCACGACTGGACCTAATGGTCAGGGGTCCCTTTACCTTATACATAAGAATACAAGAAGTCCCTGCTGGATTAGAATGTCATCCCACCTGACTAGAATGTGAACCCACCTGAAGTAGCTGAACTACAACTCCTATAATCTCTGTTCATTGGCCATGATGGCAGAGGGTGATGGGAGTTGGACTCAAACAACACCTGAAGGGCCAAAGGTTTCCCAACTCTGGATTAGACCAAAGGTTCGTCTGGTCCAGCACCTTGTTTTCTACAACAGTCAAGTCGATCAAGTAGCCTTCCACTGATTAATGGTATTCTGCGGCATTCTGTTTTTGACTTTCGCCATTCCATATGGCCATCATGACTGACAGCCATTGTTAGACCTGTGTGCCATGAATTTGTCTATTCCTTTTTTAAATAAAACGAAACTAATATCCTTTTTTTCACTTTATGGCAACAAATTCCACACATTACATAGCTGTTGCATTGAGTTCTTTATTTTGCTATTTTGAATCTACTGCCGGCCAATTTCATCGTGTGTTATAGTGTCATAATGACTTTCTACATACAATTCATTCCTCTACTATATATATGGGTGGGGTATAAAAATCATTATTATTACTATTACTATTGTTGTTGTTGTTGTTGTTGTTGTTGTTGTTGTTATTGAAAGGAGTTTGTCTATCTATCTCTCTGTCCATCTGTTCTCCATAGGTTTGGCTGGCTCTTGAGATATTGTTTCCAAATTTAGCATGAGGGTTTGTATGCAGGTCACCATTTCAAAGCAAGATGGTGGACCTAAATGCAATTTTGGTGTGATTTCACCCTTTTCTTTATGTGATGGGTTCAAACTCATAAATTACACTATCCATTTACCCCTCCCCCTCCCACGGATTCCCAGGCAGGGCTGAGAACTCCCTGCTAGTAATTTTATAACAGTGTTTTCTCCCATTCCTAATTGAACCCCTCAATCATTTTGGTCCATGTATACAATATCCCCTTCTTCTTTTTCTTTTTTTTAGATGGAGGGATCTATGCCAAAAAGTTGCACCAAAGTTGCATTCTGGTCTGCCATCTCTGAAGATGAAAAAATTCTGATCTATTTTTTGTTACAATTTTTATTAACGTTGATGTTTTAAATTATATTTTCAGATTCTTTCTATCTTTTTTGAGAACTCTTATTAATCTAAAGGTTTTATTATAGATTTTGAAACAAACAAACATATAAATACAATTTTTGAAATTAAGTAAGAAAAGGAGAAATGAATGCACCAGTCTTGTGAATAGAAGTTTGAGAGTTTTAAAATTATTATTATTTTAATATCTCCCCCTCCCTCCCTGCATTTTCCCCTTCCAGCTACTTTAGAGTGTGACAAGAAAGGGCCTTTGATGTTGCCAGCTTGATGAGCATAAAAACCAAGCACAACCAGTCAGGCAAAAATAATATTTATCTTTGTGCTTTTTATCATTAACACATTGCTTACATTTGGGGTTGTTAGCCTTATGGCATACCACTCCCCCATACTTTACTTATTTTACTTATTAATTGTTAAGATGATCAGTTAAAATGCAAATCATATCATTTTTAAAAGATGCGGAAATTCAGGTACATAGCAGTATGTGAGTTGCTTTCTTTCCATTTCTTGTTTCTTTCCTATTTCCAAACCTATGACTTCATGTGGTCTCTGTCCTATACGTGACATCAGATGCAAGGAACCTTCTCATAAGTGCATGTAAGAGATTTACAACAGGGATTAACAACAGGGAACTTCTGTGTGCATGAGCACCAGAGAATATCTGGAATAAAAATGTTTCTTTACTTTAATCTATAGCAGTAGTTTGCTGTGGACAGTGCTGGATTTGGTTTACTTGCAGGATCTATCTTGTGAAATAATTTGGGAAATGGTAGTAGTTTCCTGATCACCTATCTGCCTATGCAGTTCATATGGTTATAGAGGCTATTTCATCTGCAATGGAAAGGCACACTAGAGAGCCATGGTTAATCATGGCTTTTCATACTGTGATTTTATGGTGGACACATGGCAGAATAAATATTTTGGAATGCCTGCCCTTTTATTTCTGCCAATATTCTCTGCTGGCACACATCCATGCATTATTGACAATGCCGATCCAAAGAACTGCACGCTTTTTATTATGTACAAATGGTATAGGATTGCCGGCATAGTTATGAAGTATCCAGTAAAATACAGCACAACTATAACATATTAAAGGGCAGTAAAAACACTGCATTTACACAATTCATATTGTGTTGCTTTTTAAAAGAATACGAACTTAGCATTGATATGAAAACATACATGGAAAAAATACACTGTACATTCACTCCCAGCAGAAGGATTGTGGCCTATTAACCTTTCTAAGATCACAGTAGGCGCTTGTAGTGAATGTATCATCTGACTCCTTCATGTGAATGTGCATTATAAACTTTATAGTCAGCAGAGTGAATAAGAGTGAAATCCTAATCATATCCATTCAGAAGTTAGTCCTGTTGAATTCAGTGGTGCTTATTCTAGGTAAATGAGGTTTGGGTTATACAGTAGCTTGCCCTACCTTCTGCTGCAGAATGGCATGAAAAGCTGGCCTCACCTCTGCATTAATCCTGGCCAGGCATTAGCCAGGGTTTGGATTCCACAGCAAAAACAAACAAAAGCCATCAGCAGGGACAAATGTACGGTTCTACAGTTAGGCAGGAATAAACTGCTGCACAAATATCAGATGGGTACACTTGGTATGCCAGTAGAGGATATAAAAAGGATCTAGGGGTCTTAGGAGACAACAAGCTTAGCATGGGTCAATAGTGTGATGCAGCAGCAAGAAAAAAGCTAATTCTATTCTAGGTTGCATCAACAGAAGTGTAGTGTCCCAGTCAAGGGAAATAGGATTACTGTTCTATTCTGCATTTGTCAGACCACAAATGGTGTACTGTGTCCAGTTCTAGGCACTACAGTTTAAGAAGGATATTGACAAGATCGAATGTGTACAGAGGAGAGCAACCAAGATGATCAAAGGTCTTGAAACCAAGCCTTATGAGGGATGGTGTATGCAGGTATGTTTAGCCTGCATAAGAGGAGACTGAGAGAAGACATGATAGCCATCTTCAAAAATCTAAAGGGCTGTCACACAGAGGATGGAGTAAGGTTGTTTTCTCCTGCTTTGGTGGGTAGGACTCATACCAATGGATTCAAGTTACCAAAAAAGGAGATTTCCAAGACAGGAATAATTTCCTGATGGTAAGAGCTGTTTGACATTTGAAGTGACTCCCTCAAAAAATTGTTGTGGCGATCACACAGGGCGTTTGATGTTCTATTGATCCCTGTGCCACCACTGTGATTGCCTCTTTGCTGCCACCAACCCGTTTCCCACGGGTACACACGGAGTCCAGACGGTTGTTAACATTAACAAATAATCAAGTTTATTTTTATAAGCACATACGAGTTTAAGTGTCAGTTAATTTTTCTTGTCAGTTTCTTAATCTTAGTTTCTATACTGACCTAACAACTTCAAACTGATTATCCCAACTATCTATCTGACTCCACCTAACAGTTCCTCTCACTCTCTCACAACACAACTCAACCAACCTACAGACCTATCCTCCCTCTTCCTTCTCCAACTCCCAACTCTCAACTGACTTCCACACAACTCCGACTCTCACTCTAACTCCTCCTATCAGTTTCTCTCTGGCCAATCACATCACACTCATTTAACCCTTTCCTTATGACCCAGAATGATGTCACCTAGGAGGGCAAACGCTACAGTGGTGGACTCTTCTTCCTTGGAGATGTTTAAGCAGAGGTTGGATGGCCATCTGCCATGGGGGATTTCAGGTGAGATCCCTTCATCGCCTGCAATTCGACTACAAGACCTTCAGGTCTCTTCCAGCTCTACAATTCTATGGCCATTTGAAACCTCAATTGACATTGCTTTTAATAGAATGTAGTCTGAAGCAAACAAGGTTAGGCATCCCCAATCACAGCAAAACTACAAAAGCTAAATGCAAGTTTTACTCGGGCCAAATTATTCATCTATTTATTGTCTCAACGAACTCAACATATTCCAGATTTCATAATGTTTCCTGGCTTAGTGTCAGAAGATGTGCTTGCAGTTTCCCATTCTTAATGAATGAAGATTTTCTGAGCAACACTCCCTCACCAACTTTAAAAATAGAAAACACCCCCTTTTCTTGAGAAAATTAATTGTGCTTAATCCATTTCACACTTTTAATGGTATAATTAGCCTCCCCAGATGCATAGTCATTATGGTGGTTCCCTAATATATGTGATTTTAACCATCTGTCAGCTCAGTCAGAGATTCAACTGCTTAGTATAACATTTGGAAACACCATATTAATTATGCTCCATGGAGGTTAGGTCTTCAAAGCAATGAATGACTTTACTCTTTAAATTTGATACATTTGTATTATTTACTATAAAAATGCTACCTTAAAAATTTGATAGTTATCTGAAAATCTCCTAATTCTTTCATCAGCTCAAGAAACTGAAGTTTCGAACAATTTAGGGCATGATTTAGGATTTTTTTAAAGTCCCAATTTTGCAATGCAGTTCTCCAGTCAGGTAATGGGTACAAAAATGCATATAACTAGGGGAAATTGTACACATGTTTGCATATATTAGGGAAAACAACACACAAAAATATGCTATGTTAAGGGAAAATGCTTTGCAAAAAAAAAAAAGCCTATGCAAAATAGCATAGAAAATTGTGTGCATTTGGTGATATTTGCACTAAAATGCTGGTGGATTTTCATGAGAACTTTTTATCACTTCATTTTCAGCCTGATGTTGAGAACTAAATGTAAGATTGGAAAAAATGAGAAACGAGAGGAACCAAAATGGACAGACTTTCTCAGTACCTAAATCAGCTTGCTATATGTCTGAACTGTATGGACTTCAGTCTGCAAGTGGAGATTCCTCACGATAGGAATACTCTTCTTAGTGGGTGAGTGGGGAGTTATTGCTACAATCTACAATTCAAGACACAGATTCAAAGCTGGTGTGAATTAGGCTACTGAAAGGATTGATTATGCTATAGGATTAAGGCCAATAAAAGAGAAAGAAAAAATCAACAGCAGGATGCCCTGAACTGAATCTGGCATAGAATGTCTGAGTTATCATCAATGAACTGAATCTAATTCTTGCAGGTGATCAGAGACTGAAACATATGAGCATGACCCTTATGTAGATACTGGACTTACTGTAATTATTATGTGGTTAAAGATGACATTCGCTGTTGAAGGAACTGCTTTGGTAGTGCAGTTGTCATAGGCACAAACAAATTTGAGATGTCAAGAAAGGATATCAAATGGTTTATAATTGTTGCTGCTTTTTAACTGTGAGGGAGGGCAAGAGGCATGTTTGGGATTTTCTGCCTCATGTGCCAAAATAGCATTTTACAATGAACAGTCCCTGAAGTGAATGGGTTGGGCAATGCTAATGCAGAAAATCTCTGCACTTCCATGCATGCTCTGTAGAATGGATTGTATTTCTTTTGTGTGAATATATCTTTTATAATTTCCACACTGCCACTTAAACTTGCCTGCCACTTAAACTAGGTGTATGTGGGTGGGGAAAATGTCATTTGCTACTCTGGTTCAGGCAGCAAAATGACAGACAAAGTAAAAATCCTGGTACCATATAGTCACAGATCCCAGGAATGTACTTTCACTTCTGCCCCAATAGTATTGGTATTCACTATATGAAGCCATTCTGTATCTGTTGCGTGTATACGGAATTACTATAGGAAATTGCCACAAGTTTTTTTCTTCCATTAAATTGACACGTTTAATTACATTTTTCATTAAAGGCACACATGGACACAGAACACTTATTTCACTTGAAAAGAAATAAAGTATATGCTTCAGTGTTATTTACCTTAGTCTGAGAATGTTCGGTATCTTTTGCAACTCAGCTATACAAAAGAAGCTAAAAGATTGACTCAAAAGCAACATAGCTGACAACTTAGATCAAACAAATTGATGTCTTTGCTGCAGGTTTCCAATAAAATGCTTTCTATTTTTATTCTTTGATTGTCTCTACTAGACAATTGGGGCTTGTTTGTCTAAGAACTAAAGCTGTAGAAAAGTCTTGTCTGTCGTTTCCATTGGATTTAACTGATGTGGATAGCCTGCAAATATCATGATGTGAAGATCTCTCCAATATGGCAAGGTTTGGAAAGGAAAGTTCAGCCTATAGGGCAAGATGGAAATTATGAAAGACATATTCACACAAAATAAGCTCAGTCCATTCCATAAAATACTGATGGAAGCATCGAGATTCCTCACACAAGCTTAGACTAACTTAAGTGTCAGGAGATGGGGGTTAGCATATCAATTGGTAAATGGAACAATGGAATATTGTCTTCTAAGCCATACAGATCTCTCCCCCCCCCCCATACATCCAGGAATGCTCATTGAAACTTGCAAATAGGTGTCACTGCCCGCCAATACAGTTGTCCTCTGTGACTTCAAGAATGACACCACTTTTCTGGCAGGGATTTAGAGAGAGGATTTCCACCCCACCCCCCAGTTATGGAGGGAGTGTCCACTGACAAAACGGTTTTTGTCTAATGAGCATCAGGAGGTATCTATTACATTGAAGACTACTGTACAAATGACCCACCTAGCTTTCATTTCTAAATATATGAGATGGTCATACCCAAAGAATGCAATCTAAAGAAGTAGTACCTTGGATCCTGAACGCCTTGGTACTTAGACGTTTTGGCTCCCAAATGTTGTAAACTCAAAAGTGAGTGTTCTGGTTTGCAAACGTTCTTAGGAACCCAAATGTCCCATGGGGCTTCTACGTCTTCCAATTGGCCGCAGGAGCTTCCTGCAGCCAATCAGAAGCCGGGTTTTGGTTTCCAAATGTTTTGGAAGTCCAACGGACTTCCGGAACAGATTCTGTTCAACTTCCAAGGTACGACTGTACTGCTTGCACAAAAATGGAAGACTTTGCAGGGCCTGCAAATATCCTTGTGGTATAAAAACATATGGAACCTGATGATCAATACAAAGATAAACCACAATATGAAAATTTCCAAAGGCTTAGAATATCCAGAACATTTTTATACTGTGTGGTAGGACTTTATTATTTATACCAATACAACTTGCCTCTTTGGTGCTACCAGTGTGGGAAATATGGACTTCTTAATGTTTCTACTGACATGTGTCTCCTCCCAACTCCGTGTGTTGTTGAAAATTTAAAAGCATGGATATGTGGCCTCCTTTGCCCTTCTGTTATTTTTATATTTTTATGTTTCTTTAAAAGGGTGGGAAATGATATTACGCCTAATGGGGGGGGGGAAATGAAGAAAACATGCAGACTCTTTAGAGCTTGTCTGGTTAATACCAGGGGAGGAGGAAGGGGGTGCGGTAGGGGCGGTCTGACCCGGGTGTCACCTCTGAGGGGGTGATAAAATGCCGGGCAGCACTCACCACGGGGCCTGCAGCACACCCGAGGCATGCATCTCTCATGGGAGTGGCGTGGTGGCTTGGGCATCTGCAGGCACCGCGCTGCCCCAAACGCTCCGCCCGCTGCCTCCCCCTCAGTTGTAGGGCAGCTGAATGGGAGGAGGCAGGCAGACTCCTCGGAGGCCCCCTGGAGCATCCTGTCCCAGCTGGCCCTGCCCCGGCGCCCAATCGGCTTGCTCCACCACTGATTAATACACCCACAGTGTTGTGGCTGTTGGGATACTGCCAGGGAGATAAAGTCCATCATGGCCCCAAGCCGGCTGCCGGACGATCCATCGATCTCCCGTAGTCACACAGTATGAGCTATTAGCGACACGAGTTTCCTGGAAATACCTTGCCACATTCCAGAGCTCGTGCACACTCTTTATCAGCAGATAATGCACAGCAAAAGTCGCACCCAGGAGAGCATTATTTACAGACTTTATTCAGCGTTGATCAGAACAAAGAAAGACATGACTGTGTGTCAGTGTCTCCGACAGAGAGAGAAAACGAAAGCAATAGCAAACATAAACATCCTGTGAACAGGACATGCACAGACTCTGTGGCTCACAAAGCCTGCTCCCTTTTGAGGTGGAACGGAAATATCCTAACAGTGGCTTGGGGCATGGGGAAAAACCCAAAAGAGCTTCCCTGAACCCCCCCAAAAGGTATGACCAGATGAGGTGGAAGCCAACAAGTGGTTCAGTGCAGGGTCAGGCTCTCTCCAGAGACAGTTCCCACAGTGTTCCATATGCATGCAGACATCCTATCACCCATGTAATATGTAGTGTCTCTTTTAAACCCAATGCATGTGTCTCACCACTTTATTCCATATATGGGTGCAATATGATGGCAGGAAAGGAGTGGGAGAACCCTCTCTGTCAGGCTTTAACAATCTTATAGTAGGTGGAGCTGCCACCTCTGGGATTCCTGCGATTTCTAGAGGCAACCGGGAAGACATCAGTGCTTTTTCAGTGTGAGCTATATTTACTAGCATTTTCTTGTAAGGTTGCTTCCAAGGTGCTCCATTCGTTGTTTGCTATCTTGATATAATCTACAATGCAGACAAAGAGCTCTGTTTATTTTAGGAGCCCGGAGATAAATATAAAGGCAGACAACTGGGGAAAGGGAAGGCGTAAGATTCCTCTGAAAGGAACTGAACTCCTTTACTTCAGGCAGTTGAATTCTGGCAACCAGTTACCTTGAGAAAATGTTTGTATTTTACCACAGGCTGTGTCATTTTTAGGTGAGAGAGAAAATTAGATCATACTCCAAAGGGGAAAAATGGGAGAAGTCCTACAGTACAATAAAAATAAAATGGGTGCTGTAAAAATCAGATGGGCCTTGAGGAATGGACAAAGCAGAAGGAAATATGAAGACAGTTGTGATAAAATGGTTCTTGAGGAGAAAAATAAAGCAGCTGCAACATCTGCAGTCTCTCAAACAATGACTGTTCCTCCATGGAAACAAAGACAACAAAACTCTGCAAATAGAATACCAGGTCAGGTAGAAAAGTTCCAGCATAGCCCTTAGCTGGGTTGTGCTAATTTTGTATATCTGGGGAGGTTTAAACATGGGAAGCTATAGAATATTATCCCACTCACTGTGTGCACCTCATCATTTTACTTCCTTCATCTGCAGGTGTAGACTGAACCTCATGCATGGATCAAAGTTAGCATGCTGGCATCTTCCGCATCTTCCATAGTCTTGTCTAGGTGCACCAACTCTATGGGGCGGAGGCCTCTACAACCCCCAATATCTGCTGGGACAGGGCTCAGCCCCCACTCCAACCTTGAGTGGCCAGAGAGGCCTGGTAGGATGTCACCCTGGGCCAACCGACACAGCCTGGTGTGTGAATGTTGCACCGACAGGAGGCCTGGCCTGCCTCTCCTGATGCAACAATCATCACATGCACACACAGCCCCTCACAAATGTCGGGCGCAACTCAGCACCTGTGGTCTTGCATTAGGTTATCTGTGTGTGTGATTGAATCAGTTATTGTGTAAAATGTATTCTCCTAAAATCCAGAAGGGATTAGATGGATGAAGCAAAACAGGACTACTTCAGCAAAAGTCATCCAGTACTGGACTACAGCTGTGGTTCTGATTAGTGCATTCCGGTCTGATCTCAACATCAACATCTGGTAATTCAGAACACCTTTTGGCACCTGATGGGGTCAACTTGCTCACCTATTCCCTCAGATTTTGTGTGGGTGTTTACCTTGTGTGATGGGCGACTGCACTAGTCTAAATTTTCCACAAATGTCCCAGAATGTATCCAAATCCAAAATGCCCAGCAGTTGTCCAAAGATATCCTGCATTTGCCCACTGTAGTGTGTTGCAGCTGCTGGCAGCCACTGCTCATGGTCAGACCTTCCCTGATACTGAAATGGAGCTCTACAGAAATCCTTATTCTGCTTTTATGGGGCCTAAGAAGAGCTTGGCCTTCAGATGCCTCAAGGGATGTGCAAGATAATCTCAATTTGCTATCTATGCACATTGCAATGTGCCCCGCACTAGGGAGATAAAGCAGAGAATGGCAGGGACATTGTATAGTCTAAGGATGGGGGACCTGAGGTTTTCCAGATGTTGAGCTCCAACTCCCATCAACCCCAGTCATGAATGATGGGAGTTGTAGTCCGAAAACCTCTGAAGACCTACAGGTTGACCATCACTGCTGTATTCCCATAAAATATATCTCTGTACTCTCCTCACCATGCGCAGTTCAAGAAAATATTTCTTTTCCTTTTAGGCATTTGATTTTCCCCAATCCAGGTTCCAGCCACATCTAGAGATAAGTATATGCCAGCAAAGAAAGATGAAACAAACAAAATTATATTATGGTAAACCATACTGTATGAATCATGCTATCAACACCATAGATGTGGAATGCTAATCAAAACATAAGATGACTTAATGTATATACCATTTTGGATAGATGAAGCTATAAAATGCATGCACAACTATCTGAATATGGAAAGTCTGGAAGAACAGGAATTTACTGTGTGAAAGGGATATTCTTTCTAAAATGAGATTCACCCCTTAAGACGAAAAATGCCTTATAAAACATCATGTCCAAATAGCTGGGTTTTAGAGAGCATTTTGATAGGAATGTATGCATGACAAGTAAGGTAATTTTAAAAATACACAGTGTTTGCTATACAAATGTTATTTCAAATAGAGGCATGGCATTGATTGACCCATTTCTAACTTGAAAAAACAAACAAGTGTATACACATAATGGGCTATAAGAAATATTGAATTCAAACCCAGCTTTGCATTCTAGGGCTAAAAATAATCAGTGGATTTATAGTACTTTACTGGACCTTTTCTTTTCTCTTTTTTGGCAGCAATCTCAGCTGCAAGCCAATTGGTAAATAACAGATGCAATAAATGAGAAATGGTTTAAGACATTTAATAAGCTATTTGCACTCTGCAGTAGCCTCTCACATGGAGGATTTCCCTCATCCTGGTTGGTTAGTTGCCCAAACTGATCCAAAATATGTTTATCCAGGAGTAATCCCTCCAGAGTTCAATGTGACTTTCCCCCCTGGCAAGTATGCTTAGTAGTGCAGCTTTGATGTGAAAAATGGATGGAAGACAGAGGCAGAGAATGATAGGCCACCAGCATCTCCCAAGAAACCCTCTCTCGAGTGAAAGGTTGGTGTAGACACTCCCCATGCTCTTACGTATTTTAGTAAGTAAAACACTGGATTTGAACCTGTGACTAAGGTAAAATGTTCCAGTGAGCTACAGACTCAAGGTCTCTCCATTCAAGCTTCGTCAGGCTCCTACGTGAATACAGTGGTACCTCTGGTTACGTACTTAATTCATTCTGGAGGTCCGTTCTTAACCTGAAACTGTTCTTAAGCTGAAGCATCACTTTAGCTAATGGGGCCTCCCACTGCTGCCACACCGCTGCAGCACGATTTCTGTTCTCATCCTGAAGCAAAGTTCTTAACCTGAGGTACTATTTCTGGGTTAGCCAAGTCTGCAACCTGAAGTGTATGTAACCTGAAGCATATGTAACCCGAGGTACCACTGTAGTAAATTCATCAGTACATTCATTCATTAGGCAACAGGAAAGGAAAGGAAGAGAGGAGAGATTTCAGGGCATTTCCATCACCTGTGCTGAAAGGCCATCAGATACCTGTAGCTGCTGTTCTCTACTCTTTATGGTTGTCACAAGAGAACTCTCTAACTCAGAACTGCTGCATGAGCTTGTTTTGTTCCTTCTCCCGTCATTTCTCCTTTTCATATCATAGTTTTTAGACTCGAAGCCTGAGGGTAGGGCATATCAGTGTCCTATTTATATTTGTAAGTTGCTCCGGGAGCCTTTCTTGCCTGAAGAGTGGGATAAGCAATATTTAACTGAATAAGGGAACTCACTATGGCAAAACCACAGAAACAAGAACAATTCCTTTTAACTAGATTTAAAATTATTTTTTAATCCAAGAAAGGAGCTTGTTCTGAAATACATGCATTTCCCTTGATCTCTCATTCCTTGACCATTCAGGACACAATCATGGACCTCGATGTTTCCATTGGATTAGTATTACGTTTGAGATGGCATAATAGGAAATGAAAGTTTTTCCTGCAGTGATTAACCTGTGTTGGCGCATTTAAACATGCAAAACACTTGGGGGGAAATCAATGGAAGTTTCACATGTAAATTCAAAAAAATAAAATAAAATTGGTTTTGTATTATGAGGATGTGCTGCAGTGAGCCTTGAGCTTAGGCAATTCTGCTCTCCCTTCATTTGAAAGAATGGGAAATAAAATATAGTGAAATAAGGGTAGTGAAGCAAGCGTGATCTCCAAATATGTTATTATAACTGCTCATTTTGTTTTCTGTTTTGTTGCTTCCTTGAGCATACAGATTGCGTTTTTGGCAGGGGACAGGTTGTGTATAAAACTTTGGGGGCAGTAACCCCCAACAGAAAGTATCATGTTACACTGTTCAGAATTGTTATTTCCAGGGTGGGTAGCAGTCAATAACATTTATTTAATATATTTCTACCCCACCTTTTGGGACGCAGGGTGGTGCTGTGGGTTAAGCCACAGAGCCTAGGACTTGCCGATCAGAAGGTCGGTGGTTCGAAACCCCGCGACGGGGTGAGCTCCCGTTGTTCAGTCCCAGATCCTGCCCACCTAGCAGTTCGAAAGCACGTCAAAGTGCAAGTAGATAAATAGGTACCACTCTGGCGGGAAGGTAAACGGTGTTTCCATGCACTGCTCTGGTTCGCCAGGAGCGGCTTAGTCATGCTGGCCACATGACCCGGAAGCTGTACGCCGGCTTCCTCAGCCCATAAAGCAAGATGAGCGCCGCAACCCCAGAGTCGGTCACGACTGGACCTAATGGTCAGGGGTCCCTTTACCTTTATCTTACCCCACCTTTTAAAGGCAAACCTTTAATAAAATAATAAATGTGACCACTAAGCACCTAACTCCTTCTAGAACAAAAGTTATGACACAAAATGTGCTGGCAACCTTCAAAGCAACTTTTTGTGAGATGGCACAGACTGGCTGTCCTGCTTTTGGCACTTGTAGCCAAAGCTGTTATTGACAAGTAAATTCTATGAACCCCTGGGATCCTAGAGAGATTTCCCTTTCCTTTTTGGTGAGCATTTCTTTACCACATATGCCTCATTTGCTTGTGATTATAATCTTCAAAATTTTCCCTTCCTAGCAACCAGGATGCATCTATCTTGTGATGGGTTTGTCTGAGATCAGGTATACCTTAGAAGGTGTTTTCTACAAATATTTATACATAATAAGTGGGGCTGGATGTTATTATAGTCGGCATTTGCAACTTAGTAAAATGCAGTGGTTACAGACACTTCAGGTTACAGACTCTGCTAACTCGGAAGTAGTACCTCAGGTTAAGAACTTTACCTCAGGATGAGAACAGAAATCACATGGCAGAGGGAAGCCCCATTAGCTAAAGTGGTACCTCAGGTTTGTTACGGAAATTACGGGGGGGGGGGGTTAACATGCCTGAATGTATCGCACCGTGGCGGCTTGGCGGCAGCGGGAGGCCCCATTAGCTAAAGTGGTACCTCAGGTTAAGAACAGTTTCAGGTACAGAACGGACCTCTGGAATGAATTAAGTTCTTAACCAGAGGTACCACTGTATATATAAAATCAACAACCAAGTAATAGAATTAATGAGAGATACAGTAAAATACACCATCAGGTTAATAAGTCAGCAGAGAAGGAATTATAGAGCTGGAATGACCCTGAAGATCACCAAACTTGCAACCTTGATGTTATCCACACCATGCTCTAGCCTACTGAGCTATCCAGGAATGAGCGAATGAAGGAATGAACAAACTTTTGCAGGGATGGTAAGTTGAGCACAACGCAAAGCAAGGGTGAAGCAGGGAGAGGAGGAAGCAGTTTTCCAAGGGGGGAAGAGAAGAGAAGCCCATGCAAAGTGAGGGGTCTCAGAAGACAGGAGGTGGACCACAGCGCAAAAGCTCCAGGCAGGCAGGCAGGCAGGCAGGCAGGGGTGGGAGGATAGAGATAAAGTCAAGCAGAAAAGAATGGGACAAAAAAACTGACTTGGTTTTAATGGGAATATGTATAATTACATTGTTATACCATTCCTGTCTGGGGGTCTACAGGCAGGGGCAGAGGAAGGGGGGCGGGCCACCCCGGGTGTCACCACTGAGGGGGGAGGCAAAATGCTGGGTGGCACTCATCGTGGGGCCTGCAGCGCGCCCAAGCCACGCGTCTCTCCTAGGAGTGACGTAGGGCAGCTGAGTGGGAGGAGGCAGGCAGACTCCTTGGAGGCCCCACGGAGCATCCTGTTCCAGCTCGCCTTGCCCCACAGGTGGCTGGCCCCGCCCCTGGGTGCAGGGCACACGTGCTGCCCCAGGCGCCCGATCGGCTTGCTCCGTTGCTGTCCATAGGGACCCCTATTTCATAGTGGGAAAGGTCAGCGCTGTACACATAGAGGGTTATATGTACTGGTATATAGAGATGGTGAGAGTGAGAGAGACTCTTTGTTGGCCAGCAGGAAGCGGCTTTCTCCAGCTTCCTTGCCCCACCCTCCAGACCTAGGAGCCTTCATAAGTGAGTTATTTCCAGAGGAAAATCTGTGAGGGGAGCGAGAGGGAGACTATGTTTTCCATCAATGGGTGGTTGGTTTCACCTGTGGGGACCTTCAGCCCAAGGAACCTTCCAAAAGGCAGTTGCTGCAATGAACATTATGTGTCTTTGTATTTTAATGAGCTGAATAGACTGAAATATTATGAGTCAACGGGGTATGGAAAGTATGTGCATGGACTTAACATTGCTTAGTTTATTTTTTCGCTGTCATTTTGTTCATGTTGTTAATGTTGTTTTATAGATTACAAAGGCTGTATTGATTTGTTAGTAATGAAATATGACTTTTGTTTTAATTCTGACGTTCAGCTTATATTTTAGCTGCTGCTTTGTGTTTTGTAGATTGTAATTGTTTCACTGGTTTTTTTGAAATTATTATTCTATATGATTTATGTTGTGATTTTATGAAACATTCTCTCATGCTATCACAACTCTAAGCCATGTGTTACCCTGACCAGATATGACATCACAAGGAATAGGCAGTATTAATTAGTGATCTCACTAAGTCTCAGAATTACCTGATTGTATTATACCAGTGCAAATTTGACAGTCTTATAATGCTCAGATGGAATATAAAGTAAATGTTATTCCCTCAAAGAATCTCTCTATCTAAAATTATTTGCAATTTCAGTATCCACCTGAAAGGTGTAGACCTCTGTGTCATTGTCTGAAATGGTTCTGTTGTTTCTGTATGAATATAAATTGCATCAATCCTCTCTTGTATTAGAGAGTCAATCAATTTGTAGATATAGCCTCAGCTAGACCAGATAAACACAGGGTTGTAAATGTTATTAAATGCATTTTAAGTGATTTCTTTAATAACATTCTGACAGGGAAAATATAATTAGGTCAGAATATGCTTTGCATGTAGGTCGATAACTTTATACTTAATTATCTTGGGCCCAGATCTCACTGTAGGAATGAACAATAGCAGTGTACAGGTACAGTCGTACCTCGGGTTACAAACACCTCGGGTCACAAACACTTCAGGTTACAGTCTCCACTAACCTGGAAGTAGTACCTCGGGTTAGGAACTTTACCTCAGGATGAGAACAGAAATCGTGCGGTGGCGGCACGGTAGCAGCGGGAGGCCCCATTAGCTAAAGTGGTACCTCAGGATAAGAACTGTTTCAAGTTAAGAACGGACCTCCGGAACGAATTAAGTTCGTAACCAGAGGTACCACTGTATTCATCTCCACACAAAATCAGAATCCCGTAAGGGAAGAGCAGGGCTATGCTTGCCGCATCCTCAACCCATGCCCAGACATATCCCCTCACCGCCATCCACATACCTGAAGAGAAGTTTTGAAATGGGGAGCCTGGTTTACCTGAACAAGGTTTTAGATCACAGAAGGGGCCTTCACTTGCAGAACAATATTCTCTCCTCATACTTTCTCTTCAATCTGGACAGCAGTGGGACCAGGAATATAACAACAATACAGGCATAGTGACCATGGTCTGCTCTCTCACTCAAATAATTCTAATTACACAACGTATTTAACACCCAACTGCCATCTTTTAAGGGAAAGAATTGAATCCAACTATTGCTTGTGATGCAGCCATGAAATTAAAAGACGCCTGCTTCTTGGGAGAAAAGCAATGACAATCCTAGACAGCATCTTAAAAATTAGAGACGTCACCTTGCCAACAAAGGTCCGTATAGTAAAAGCTATGGTTTTCCCAGTAGTGATGTATGGAAGTGAGAGCTGGACCATAAAGAAGGCTGATCACTGAAGAATTGATGCTTTGGAATTATGGTGCTGGAGGAGACTCTTGAGAGTCCCATGGACTGCAAGAAGAACAAACCTATCCATTCTTAAGGAAATCAGCCCTGAGTGCTCACTGGAAGGACAGATCGTGAAGCTGAGGTCCAATACTTTGGCCACCTCATGAGAAGAGAAGACTCCCTGGAAAAGACCCTGATGTTGGGAAAGATGGAGGGCACAAGGAGAAGGGGACAGCAGAGGATGAGATGGTTGGATAGTGTTCTTGAAGCTACCAGCATGAGTTTGACCAAACTGCAGGAGGCAGTGGAAGACAGAAGTGCCTGGCGTGCTCTGGTCCATGGGGTCACGAAGAGTCGGACATGACTAAACGACTAAACAACAGCAACAACAACAACAACATTGCTTGTGATACTATCGAGCCTCATTTAAGCATCCCCAGCTGCTAATCTGGGTTAGGGATTCATTTGAGTGTGCAGTTCCTCATCTAACTAGAAATGCATGTCTGTAGAAATATGTCTCTATGCTCCTAGCCAGATTGGAGCATTGATCCTTTGGCATCACTGTTGACCAGAGCAGATATGTAGGAATGTTAGATCTGTCTACCGGATGTGAAAAAGGGACTCACTCATCATGTGCAGCCACTTCTGATGCCATTAGTATTGACTGTGTCTGTCATTCTCATCCAAAATAATAATTCATATCATTTGCTATTACAGCAATACAGGTAATTCTATCAGAGGCAATCACAGATTTTCCCGTAAAGATTTTTACTCTCCATTTGGTAAATCTCAGTTTTGATGTTCATCATCCTGCCTTCACTTTCATTTCAAAACTATCAGACGACAAAAATCAATGAGCAACTGAAAGCCCAGCCCGGCCTACTATTACATGCCATTCCTGACACTTTAGTCGATACAGGGTGAGTGTTAAAATACATGGAGTGGCAGGAATACATCTGGTGGCCACTTATTAATTGTTTCTGTCTCAAAGTGCTCAACAATTTCTTCATAATTGTTTGGAATTTCAGAACCAGTCTTGGAAACATAATTACCGCTAATAATATTTGAAAGTTCTGTAAAGGATTCTTTTTTAACCTCATGATATTGAAATGGGGTGATATATCCATATAAGCCATCTGGAGATGGTGCAATTTCATTGAAAAGAGATGTTCTGAGGCCAGGATCCGGAGGGGGCAGGGCCTTAGGCTGGATCCCTAGTCCATTCAGCTCAGTCATGTTGATCCTCCAAGTGCCCCTATTTTCCAGAGACACTCCCGAATTTCCAGAAGCTGTCCCAGGTTCTGATTTGATCCTGAAATATCTCACTTCTCCTTAGGACATCCCTATTTTCATTGGAGAAATGTTGGAGGATATGGAGTTATGCAACCCTTCAGCCAAGAAGATAAGCATCTATACAACTTTAGAAGACATCAGAAGGCAGCCCTGTATAGCAAAGGTATTTTTTAATTGTTTAATGTTTTAATATATGTTGGAAGCTGCCCACAGTAACTGGGGCAACCCAGTCAGATGAGCTGGATAATAATAATACAGTGGTACCTCCATTTATGAACTTATTTCATTCCGGATGCCCGTTCTTACACCAAAAACATTCTTAAACCGAGGTGCACTTTCCCCAATGAGGCTTCCCTTTACCTGTGCCCTTCCACCACCAGAACACCTACTTCTGGTTTTGCAGAGTGTGTTGCCCAAATCGTTTGTTAACAGGACTGTTCTTAGACTGAGGTATGACTGTAATGGAATAGGAGGTCCCTATTTTCATCTGAGAAATGTTGGAGAATATGAGTCATGTGACCTGCCAAGCAGCTTTAAACATTATTTTAAAGGCTTATTTTCCATCTGCCAGGCTTAGGCAAAGTAGCAGCATTAGCCCCACAGCTGAATGGGGTTTTTGATCTGGTACATCTTTACTCTGGTTTAAATTGAATCAGCTTGCTTTACACCAGCTTGCTACACATAGAGGATTGCTTCTTAGGTCTGTTACAGGTAAAGGTAAAGGACCCGTGGATGGTTGAGACAGTCAAATTCGACTATGGGGTGCAGCACTCATCTCCACTTTCAGGCCAAAGGAGCCAGCGTTTGTCCTCAGACAGGTTTCCAGGTCATGTGGCCAGCATGACTAAACCACTTCTGCCACAACGGAGGTCCTTGTGCACAATATGTGCACAATTTGTGCACTACAAAATATCCTTGAAACAGAGTTCATAAGCCAATTCAATGGAAAGACAATGTGTGGTTTCTCTTTGCAGTTATTAGAGGAGGACAAAAAGATAAAACATCATACTCACATGATCAGTAATCACCAGATCTGAAAAGGCATAGTATTCATCCTCATTGCTTTTAATGTTCATGAACATTTGCAAAAACAGATTGTCCTTGTCCCTCAATGTCATCTAAATTTTACAAAAGGAAAAAAGAAAACGCGCACATTTTTGCAAACCGCATCCCCCCTAAATAACCACATTGTTATGTTTACTAATATGATTTTAATCCAAACTTTACCTTAGGCTTAGTATATGTATTTTTGAACCTGTTACTTGACATACGGCTGCATTTAGGTTCTCATATTTTTTCAGGAGGTCTGAAATAGGTAAGTTCACCTTTAACTAGGAACTGGATGCAATTTCTCCCATACCCTTCCTCTTTACATGGGGCAAAATACTGGTCTTCATTGTCTCTCCTTGCCCTAAAAAACTGTAACTCACAATCTGGTCTAAAACTGTACTGTACTGAAGGATAAGATTAGTAATGATGGAATGTGTCTTTCAGGGACATTTGTCCTCCTCCATTACTGATTTTCGTCAAGAATGCCTGCTAAGCTTTCAAGGAATGTTACAGTTTTTAAGATGACAGTTTGAAAATCACTGAGCTAAGTCCTAATGGTCATATGAGGATGAATGATACAAGTGTGCTATGTATCAAATGCTGCCAGATAAACATTGCCTCTGTAGTGCACAGCCCAAGAAGGTTGGGTGTAGCCTAGGACATAACCTCAGCTCACCATGGGGATGGTGAGGTCCAAGAATACCCTGTGGGTGGTGCTTGACTAAGCACTGTAGAAAATGCCTCAGCATTTATCTCTATCTATTGCCTTGGTTCTAGGAACCTGTAGTTGGTTGCAAGTGCAACGGGTTGCAGAGGGAACCTGTCAAGGGCTCTTCCTAGCCCAAGGAATACACACAGTGGATAGTATCTGTTGTCAAAGATGACACTTCTACAACTCTGGATATCTACTCACCCCACTCAAATGGCTAGGCAGCTCTTCCCAGGTCCACACCCTAAGGAGCAGTTGCAGCAACAGGTGACCACTCCTCCTCCACCAGCTCATGGAACTTCCCCAAGTGGTCTCCATGAACGCAGCTGGAGACTGCATCTGTGAGGCAACTTCTTCCCTTTTCAATTTCCTCCTGGTTCTTCATCATAATGGCGCAGGAGGGAATAGGAAGCACCTGACTTTTCACTTGTCTGACTTGCCTCTTCCTCCTTTTCTTCTGACACATCCCATCCATGCTCTATGCTTCAACTCTGAAGTTTCCCCTGCCTCTGATTCTGGCCTCCTGGCTGCTACAGTTCCCCACAAACCACTGCCCCCCTCTCCTGAGTCAGACTCCAGCCCATCTTCCCCTGCTGCACACTCTTCAGTGTCCTGTCAGTCCCTGCCAGCCCCCCTCCAGATGAAGAGGAAGAAGAAGAGGAGAAGAAGAAGACTCTGTGTAATAGGTATGAGTTACTCGTGCGTAAGATGGTGCCTTTCTCGGTTAATTTGCCTTGTTAAACCTTTCCGACTGCACAGCCCCTTCTCATCGTGGCTGCCTCAGTCACTGGCAGAATCCGTCAGTGGGCGTTTCTTGAACCTCTTCCAACATAAAAGTTGTTTGACACCCAGTCTCCTCCTCCTCTCACTGCGCGGGAGCCTTCTGTGCAGGGAAGGTGTGGGTAGCAGAGGACCTGGGCTCTCCTCACTGATGTCCAGTGAAGAGTCCTGGAGCTCTCTCTCCAATTCCTCCGTCAGCCCCCCTGTATCCCTGGTGTTGCGCTGATTGGCTTCCCCCTCTACTGAGCTGTTTCTCCCCCTGCTGCTGGGTCCTTCGCCAGCATCATCTGGGAGCCTCCCCTTCGCCTCTCCCTCCGATGTCAGTTCCCTGACAGTCTGGATTTGATATCCCTCTTTATCACTACCCTAAGGAGTCTCAAAGTGGCTAACATTCTCCTTTCCCTTCCTCCCCCACAACAAACACTCTGTGAGGTGAGTGGGGCTGAGAGACTTCAAAGAAGTGTGACTAGCCCAAGGTCACCCAGCAGCTGCATGTGGAGGAGCGGAGACACAAACCTGGTTCACCAGATTACAAATCTACCACTCTTAACCACTACACCACACTGGCTCCCATTGGCCCCAGTCAATGGTGAGGGATGGTGGAAGTTGTGGTCATTTGGAGGGCCACTGGTTCCCCATCCCTGGGATATTGCTTCCAGTACTTGCTTCTTTTCCCAGTTGTGTGTCCAATAAACAACAGATAACCATTACTATCATAAGACAAACAAGCAAAACTACAATAACAATAACAGTTCCTACTCAATTTTAAACTTATGGCAACTCACTTGCTCCGCCTCTGTCCCACACTGTGGCAACACATCCTTACTGTGTGGCTTTTGAGTAACTTAACAGCTTCCATCTCTCTAACCCGCCTAGGCTTTACTCTGACTGGTATAAATGGTTACCCACAAACATCTACAGTAAGAAACTCCCACACCATATCCACACAACTGTTGTTTCTCCCCCTCTTCTGAGTCCCGAAGAAAGTCATGGGTCGGAAGGTCAGTATGGCTACCAGGTAGAGACATGCAGATGGATTTGCAGGCTGACCTCATCTCTCTCTTCTCCAGCAGGACCTTTGTTGCTTGTGCAGCCACATTTTTCAACTTACGGTTAAAGCTAACCTTCCAGTCAACTAGCTTAGCCCCAATAGCCCTTAAGGACAGCTTTCAATCTCCATGAAATCAAACCCTGTCACACAAACTTCAACTATACGGATTCTCCTTGAGCTCCCTCATCTCTCTGGGATATGGAAAGGTTAGAACAGCTCTCAAGCAATGCATTGTAGATTTTGAACACCAACATGGTCTAGGTTCAACCTCCAAGTATCCTCTAATTGACAGACCATTCTAGTTCAATAAACCAGCTATCTTTCTGCACATTCAGTCCAAAAGCGTGACAGAGTCTTTGCACTGGCGTGCCTAAATACCCTTCCCTCAGCAGTTCTGAAGGGAAGATACTTAAAAAGTCTCCTACCATGAATGTACATGCCCCTGCAACTCTGGAGAAGTCGGGCCAGGGAACCATGTCCTCTTGTTTTACTCCTTTTACAAAGATCTGAATAAAATATTTAGCAAACCCTTACTATTAAATCTGCTAGGATGCTCAGTTGCATTTTATGTCCTTCTACTCCTCTCAAATAAAAATGCATCTATCACTCTTGGTGTGGCTAAGTACTGTGCTGCAGCAAACAAAACCAAACAGGGACTGACCCCAGACACCTTGCAATTTTCATCTTCGGAGTTCATGACATGACTATGACTTTTAAAATGAGACACCCATTTTTGTTTATTATTTTTATTCTATGCTACCTTTTTGCTTTACTTTATTCTATTTTGTCCTTCTATACACATCCGGATAATGTGATATATGTGCTTCTATCTTGTTTCCTTAACATTGGTCATTGCTTGTAGCAATAAAATTTTGATGTGAGCACCCACATGGCCTCAATCTTGACACCACCCTCTGCCAGAGCCCCACCCAGAGTGACTGGGGCAACCCAGTCCAATGGGTGGGGTACAAATAATAACATTATTCAATATATATATATCCAGGGAAGCAGTCATGGCTCTACTGTCGGGAGACTAGCTTTGCAGCTCTACCCCAGCAAATACACCACTACTCGTATATATAAAAAAGGTAAAGGACCCCATGACAGTTAAGTCCAGTCAAAGGTGACTATGAGGTTGTGACGCTCATCTCACTTTCAGGCCAAGGGAGCCAGTGTTTGTCTGCAGACAGCTTTCCAGGTCATGTGGCCAGCATGACTAAAGTGCTTCTGGTGCAATGGAACACCGTGACGAAAACCAGAGCGCATGGAAACACCGTTTTCCTTCCCGCCGCAGCGGTTCCTGTTTATCTACTTGCACTGGTGTGCTTTCGAACCGCTAGGTTGGCAGGAGCTGGGACAGAGCAACGGGAGCTCACCCCGTTGTGCAGATTTGAACTGCCGACCTTCCAGTCGGCAATCCCAAGAGGCTATGGGGTATAGACCACAGCACCACCCACTTCCCCTTTTTACCACTACTGGAATTCACTGCCACAAGCTATAGAAATGCAACCAACCTAGATGGATTTTAGAGGGGGTTAGATAAATTTGTGGTGGCATAGGAGCTGCCTCCTAGGGGCCGGGGTCCCTTTGGCTCCTCAATAAAATATTTGAGGGGGCTGGGGCCTCCAAAGTTGATGGACATTGACATTCCAATGGTATGAGTACACCACATCATGTGTTTGATTGTGAGGGTTGGACTTATTTGCCCCCCCCTTTTTTTAAAAAAAAAAATCAAGTTGGCACCACTGCATGGAGGATCAATGTCTATGAATACCAGCTGTTGGGGGGAAACTGTGGCAACAGGTTGCTGGTCTAGTTGGGCCATTAGCATAGCTGTCACCTTTCCCCCTTTTTAAAGGGAAATTCCCTTAATCTGAATAGGATTCCTCGCAAGAAAAGGGAAAAGTTGACAGCTATGGCCATAAGGATTCTTCTTACATTTTTTCTGTTCTTTAGGTATCTCTAGATTAAACATTGTGTTGAAAACTATGCATAGACTGGCTTTGCTGAAGCTCCAAACTTTAAAATATCCAGTGCAACACATATAACCCTACGCAGGGTATGTAGGCCTTGAACTTTCTAAACTGCCTTTCCTGAGCCGGCACATTTATACACCGCAGGTATGAGATGAGAAAGGTTGAGTACTATTGATTCTGCCACTCTTCAAAGTGGATCAGCACAAAGTCATTTAGCACAATTGTTTCTGTAATAGCGGTACACTGTGAAATTCACGATGTTCGATGTCGTTCAAACATTGTTTTCCTGCCAATGTGATTTGGTGGCTTACAGTTAGCAAACTGATGTGTAATGAAGAATATATATGGACTGAAGAACTGGAAGGTGAGAAACTGCTTTATAATGAGTCAGAGCTATTGCTCCATCTAGCTTAGTATAGTTTACACTGACTAGCCACAGCTGTCCAACATTTCAGGTAAGGAGATTTTCTAGCCCAATCCAGAGGACCAGGATTGAACCTGGAACACTGTATATGCAAAGCTGTACCACTAAGTTAGAAGGCATATTTCATTGTTTGAATTAATCCATGCCAGTGAATTGGGACCTTTACAGAGATGTTCTGGCTTTTAGTAGAGAAGGAGTAGAATCTGGGCTTTTTTTCAGCTGGAACTCACCAAGGACTAATCTACACTGGTCAGTTAAAACATTAAAAATGCATTAGAAAAATGTGAGCTTCCTGCCACCAATGAGAGCTATATTATGTTTTTGTTGTTTTTTTTAAAAAAAGCTTTTTTCCAGACCAGTGTAGATCCAGCCCAGACCTCAGTTCTAGCACCTATCAGGGGGGCACCACTGCCTTTATAATAACAAGGGAGGCATTCATGGTGAGTTCTTGCACCTTTTTCTAGAAAGAATAGAACCGAGTATAATGTAATTGATGGAATAGCACTGACACACATGGGCGCCATTTCCAGGCTTACAGGAACTAGACCCAGTTCTTTCACACAGCCAGAGAGCTGACAGGATGAGGTCTGTTACAGGATCACATCCGCACAGCAGATGGAGCGGGGCGGGCGGGGGGGGGGCGGGGTAGGTTAAGACAATGTAAATCACTTACATATTGGAGAATAGTCATAGGAAACAGGCAAAAGATTCAGAGCGAGGTAGAGCGAGAGAAACATGCCGGGAACAGCACAAGGAGATAGTCATCAAAAAGAAAGGTATAATTTCTTTTTTCTACTCTCTCCAAAACTCTCTAAATAGTACAGATAGGAAACTATATAGGGAACCTTGTGGCATACCCACCATTTGTGATGAGCGTGAAGAATGAAGTGCAATAGGCTTCCAGTAGCATGCTTTTTGGATGGTCTCTTTCACTTCTAAACTGGTGTGCATTCAAACGCCTGAATTTGTCGTGAGTATACATGATATCCTTAACACTTCCCTTACACACAAACGCACCATACTATTCTGATTCTAGAATAATTAGCACATGTCAGATTCATTTGGGGAATATTTTACAAAGAGAATCAAACGATTGTCCATGTGGCTTTTGAATTATTTTAGGAAGCAATGTCAGGAGTAGACATTCATATGGAGACTGAAAAATAAGATTCCTTTCACCATGATAAAGCTTGAGGAGTAAAAAGGAAATACCAATTTTATCAAAAACAGTGACCTAAATCATTGTGGCAGTGTTACATGTGCTGCAAATATGTCTAAGGGGGTAAAAAGAAAAGAAAAAATAATCACAGGCTGTCAGAACAATCAGCAACTGTTTTGTTGGCAAACACAGTGAGACAAAGGTTAGTATAGTGAGATGATAAGAAACTGCACGTTTAAGTTGAAATTAAAGGTTTGTGGGAAATAACAGTCTTCTGCTAGCTGTGGTGCTTGGTAGCTGCAGGATTCAGTAGCTCATTAAAGGTAAGCTCCTTTCCATATTATATCAGCCATGTGTCTGGAATATTTTTAGAGATAATTTCGACTGCAGAGAATTTATTCCTTCTTTAAGGTTAATTTAACAGAATGGCAGTAAAATAAATACAGTGTTACAGCTTGCAAACAGACAGTGCACTACTTTCCCCAGACAAGTAGAACAATCAACACACATTTAAAACATAAATGTGCCATTTTGTTTTGTTTTGTCCCCCCCCCAATGCCATACAAATAACTAGCACAAATCTAATAGTTTCTATAAATTGCAGGAATCCAAAAGCAAATCATTCCCTTGCAAATTACTCTTATTGGATATGGGACAATGCTATTTTGTTTAAATAAGAACTCTATTTTCCGTGCAGAGAAATATATGTATTTCTAGCTGATTGTCATGAATTGGCTTCTGTCAGCAAATCCACAGCTGATAATGTGTAGTTGTAGTTTTATTTGTTACAGGCTTATACATTTTTTAAAAAAACTACTTTCCCCACTTTTAGAGAAGTGATTGTTTGCTATCTGTGATTGGTGAAGCTTCTGAATCTATTATCTATAGGTAAAAAGTTGCACTTTCATATTTGGGAAAGAAATGCAATCATAAAGGAGACAAGAGAAGAACACTACACAACATAATTCAAACTGCTGTTTTTGATTTATGAAGTTTTGAACATGAATATAGTTACCTGAAGGACTGCTTCCTCCCTCTGGCCCCTGTATTCCTTCACTGAAGCTCTTCTCTGAAAGAGAATGAAATGAGATGAAAGTGGTATGTGTAGCAAAATGGCATTTTGGGTGGTGGCACCCTAACGGTGGAAGGGTCTGGATTCAGGGTCTTTATGGCGTATTTGGTGCTACGTGAAGACTTTTCCTGTAACTCTACAGTGGTACCTTGGGTTAAGTACTTAATTCGTTCTGAAGGTCCGTTCTTAACCTGAAACTGTTCTTAACCTGAAGCACCACTTTAGCTAATGGGGCCTCCTGCTGCTGCTGCGCCACCGGAGCATGATTTCTGTTCTGTGGGTATAACTGTGTATCCCTTTCCCTCTCCATCACTCTCTTTCTATATAATATATATCTCAAAGTTGACAAATCTAAATAATAAAGAAAACTGCAATCCTAACCACACTTAGCTGAACTGACTGTGATTTACTTCTGATCAGACATGGTTAAGGTTGTTGCCTAACTCAGTAAGTCTCACTCCAGGCCAAAATTGGCTTGGAATACCTTTGCCCAGAGGCATAGAGACCTAGAGAAGGAGCAACTGAGGGCACAATTCTGCCTATGACATGCTCCCACAGGGACCCACAGGAAGAAACTCTCTTGTGGATCACTGGGGGGGGAGGAGGGGGTTGAAGCTTTTATAAAGCTTCCCCCTCCAGAGTTTGGGGTCATTCTATCCCATAAGCTTCCTACCCACCCTTGGGTGAGAGCCTTCACTATGCAATTTGGGCTGCTGGTCGACAGAGCCAGAAATTTTCTTCTTCTTCTTCATCCAACCTGATTGGCACTTGGTTGGGCTTTGTTTATCTTTCCAACAGTGAATATTATGGCTTCCTTTTCTTAGGTAGAAGAACATTTTCTATAGGGCAGAAATGGCATTGGGCAGGATCAACATAGTAAAGGCGATGGAGGGCATAAGAGACCTTAGGTGGGATTGGCCACAAGACTCTCCCAAGCTTGGGTTGTGGGTCTCTGCTTGGCTGGAATCCTCACCCTCATTGTCCAGCAAGACCTTGCCAGCTTGGCTTGCACCACAGCAAAGTTCAGGTACACTGAAAGTCCCAGCTTGAGCACATGGAGAGAAGAAGGGTAAAAAAAAGAATTATCTATCAGGTTTATATCCAGACTTAAGAGATAGATATATGGATGGCTGGGTGGATAGATGGAAGGATGGGTGGATAGATAGATATTATTTGACTTTCAAAGTATGTTTATACAGTATTGCTGAAATCTCCTTCACAAGAGTTTAGCCACTCATGTAGGGTCTATTATTCACCCCTAAATATAAGATCAATTCAGAATTAATGTGGCAAGTTGTTCAGTGATATGGTTAGGCATGTCAGGAACAAAAACACCTTCCCTTGACATTGCTGGCAAGGCTAGTAGTTGTTCCTCTCAAATTCATAATTAAATCTTTAAACCCATATTGCCACAGTAGGATGTTGGTTACAGATTCAGTAATCATGTATGAGCAGCGGCTGAGTGACACAAGCATTTGCTAATCATACAGCTGTTGCTGTTCTCCAGGAAGTGAAGGCCTGATTGACAAATGTCTGGTTGGAATTTGTGCTTCAGAGTAGCTAAAGTGAAGAGGGAAGGGAAGGCTGTTTGAAATGCAACAGATTTCACCTGGAAATCTGGAAACTGAATGACCATACAATGGCACCAAGCTTCAACAGAGTTGCCGTATGGCCTTTCATGTGCTTGTCAACCCCAGTGTTGTAGAGTCCCAAGCAGGTGGGATAAACAGGAGGTTTACCCAGCCTCTTGTAGGTCTCCAGCCATGCCTCATGAGCTGTATTTTGTTTAGAGAGCCAGTGTGGTGTAGTGGTTAAGAGCGGTAGTCTCGTAATCTGGGGAACCGGGTTCGATTCCCCGCTCCTCCACATGCAGCTGCTGGGTGACCTTGGGCTAGTCACACTTCTCTGAAGTCTCTCAGCCCCACTCACCTCACAGAGTGTTTGTTGTGGGGGAGGAAGGGAAAGGAGAATGTTAGCCGCTTTGAGACTCCTGAAGGGGAGTGAAAGGCGGGATATCAAATCCAAACTCTTCTTCTTCTTCTTCTTCTAGTAGGTTGTGGAGGTTGTGTCAGGTTGTGGAGGCCTGAACTACCCTTTGAATATTTTTTTTAATTGTCTCCCTAAGCATAGCAGGATGGTGTTCAAGGTTAACTAATCTGTGTGACATTATATTCGAGGTGTTTCCCTGGTCTAATAGGAGGCCTTGGGCTAATCACCATCTCTCATGCTTGGTATACTCAGTTTTTTAAAAAGAGAAGAACACAGACCTATGCAACGCAGGACTGATATGAGGATAAGTAAGAGAAAGTCTGCTCAATGAATGAGATTGTGCCCATGAAATACATGTGTCTGCATAATTGCAATGATATATACCTAAAAGTATTTCATTGCCAATTGTTATAAGAAAATAACTGCTTCTTTTCCCTTATGGGGTATCCAAGAGCCTGTAGAGAGTCCTTAAGTGGGTCCCCTATCAGTAGGAGAAAATAACAACTAGAGGCCAACCAGAGTATGTTGAGAAGCAAAGCGGCTAGTAAGCCTGATCAACTGTTGCATCAGGATCCCCACTCACTGCACACAGGAGGGAGGAGAACCCTGAACAATGGTGTGCATGCCCTTATATAGACTTTTGAAATTGCCCACCCTGTAGCCCAAGACCACTCCCCTAAAACACCATACATAACAAAAGGCAGCGGTTTACAGCAGAGGAGGCATTACCTGGGCAGTCTGGCCATTCTTTTGTGATGGTCAATACTTTAGTTCCTGAATCCAGGTCACAGGCTCACCCTATTCATACACAAATACATCCTTAAGGCAGGCAAGCAAAAGACAATGGAGAGGCTTTCTCATTTCCTTCCTCCTTGCAGAGAAATATTTGAGGTCAATTTGGGAGAGTCAAAATGGCTTCAGGATTGCTCTCCTGTACTATTTCAGACATGTGGTTTATATATTTATGTATGTGATTGCCTTGCACATTTATAAACATTTTATTTATATTTGAGACCTCAGAATTCTTATAAGACAATAACAAAAGAAATGGTTAATACAGTCAATGGCAAATGTATCATATGGAATCGCAAATTTGACTCCCTCCTGAAAGCACAGATATGTTTCAAGGGAGATGAATGCCGCTGATAGGCGCCGCTGAATGCTGGGCAGCTGTTCACTTGTAGACTCTGAAATGAAGATAAGAGCCAACTCCAAAGGCAGAATTCAGAACATCTTCTGTCTTCTTAACACCTTACCTTTCGCACTATGTGCAGGTGTGAGACTTTTCACTATGTGTAGATGGAATCGGAAATGGTGCGAATAAACAAGCCAAAACATATAGTCTCTTGTGATTAAACAATAGTCATAATTTGTTCTTTCAAATTGATCAGCATGTGTTGGTACATTGTGGACACATTGCGGCTGAGAGTTGGTGTCTCAGTTAAGAGACAGGACAATGGTCCTTTCTTGTTCAATGGATGGGTTGAATTGACAAAGAACCCTTACACTGCTACTTTCAAATATTGACAAGATTAATGCTTTGGGATAAAACTGGCATAGATTTACTCATATAAAATGAGCATATACTTCCCAAATAAAATACAAATAATATAAATGAATAACTTAATTCATTAAAATGAAATCTTCTAGGCACATAACCTTCAGGACCTTGATGAAATTTTGCTCCTGCTTTCTTCCCAGATCTACAAAGGGGGGGGGGGGACTGTGAAGCTCCCAAAGAGCCATGCCATAATATGTAGAAAATGGGGTGTGTTTAGCTTGGAATAATTTAAGAAGAGATCTGGTTTTGGTAAAAGTAGAGCAAAGTATGACAAGTGAGGAGTTTTGCAGAGTTAAAAGTTATTTTTAAAATGTGACATATGATATAGGTCCCCCTATATTTAAAAAGATGCAAATTTGCTAAGGCTCTGTTCCAATTATTCATAAACATGAATCCAACGGTGTTCCGAGCTTTAGCTCTCTCAATACCAGCTAAGAGCAGTACAGAATTGACTGGCACCACTTTGATCCATTAAAAAATCCTCTATTTACTGCCTGTCCTCAGGGTGCTGTGTGACTGGCAAAAAGAGGGGCTCATGCAGAGTTATTTTTCCTGTTCAGATACATAATGAGCAGATGCTGGGTTCAGTTAATGATTGTCTTATAAGCTTAGCCACTGTTGACGGCTGTAATTACTCAAGGGAATCCACTTACTGCTCCCTTGTGTTTACCTTATCAGTGTCATAAATGGTCTCATTTAGGGGGGCGGGAATTGGCATTTTGGGCAAATATAAGCCTGAACACTGAAGGATTTACAGAGCTTATATGTAATTTTAAATGACAATAGCCAGGGCCTTTCCTTGTCAGACTTGCCTGCCTCCTGCACCCCTAGTTATACGTGCCTCAGTAGGAGATGCATAAAGTGATCCTTCTCTTCCTACTTTGGCTAGACTAGCTCAGTGGTGAAATTGACTACAGGTTGCCCCCAGGTTGATCTCTGGCTGTGTGTACCAAGGAAACAGAAAATATGTCAAAATGACAAAGAGATAAAAAGTGTTAGAGAAATAGAAAGCCAGGATGAAGTCAACGGGCTTGCCTTTTTCCTTGTGGTTGCCAGGGTAGTCAATAATATATCCAGATTTAAAAGAACCTAGATTAGCTGTGGAATCCTCTCCATATTTACCGGTACTCAAAGATAAATCTCACTAAGTTCAATGAAGCTTACTCATAGGTAAGGAAGACTGAATCTGTGCATTCCAGTTTCTCATTCCCCCCCCCCCAACTGTGCATCAGTTTGCAATTTATTTATTTATTTGCAAAATCTGCTCCTGAAAATTCATCAGCATTTGAGTGTATGTTTCCCCTAATATACACATTTTTCTATGTATTTTTTCCTAATAGCAACTTCCCCTTTAATAATGCTTTCCCAAAGTGTGCATTTTATGTTCTCTTTTCCCCAATACAGTGGTACCTCGGGTTAAGAACTTAATTCGTTATGGAGGTCCGTTCTTAACCTGAAACTGTTCTTAATCTGAAGCACCACTTTAGCTAATGGGGCCTGCTGCTGCTGCTGCATCCTGTTCTCATCCTGTTCTCATCCTGAAGCAAAGTTCTTAACCCGAGGTACTATTTATGGGTTAGCGGAGTCTGTAACCTGAAGCGTCTGTAACCTGAAGCATCCATAACCCGAGGCACCACTGTATACATTCTAGCAAGCTTTATCTTTTATTTATTTCTTTTGTTGAAGAACAGGGGTGCCAACTTAAATAGAATATTGTGGGGTCCCAGGAATGCCCCACACCACATAATCAGCCACATGATGCTGTACACACAACTATTTGAATGGCAATGCCCATCAACTTGGGGGGGGGGCTTCCCTCTCAAATATTTTACTGCGGGGAACGAAGCCTCCATGACCCCTAGGAATTGGCTCCTATGATTGCACAATTTAGAGAACTGTTAATTTTCAAAAGCTAGCTGAATCTTGGTTCATGTATTGTTTCAGGAATGACCGCTCCCCACATTAAATGGGGGGGCGCTTTTTGCATGGTCGTGCACAGCCCCCAGATCTCAGTGCAGCAGCTGGTAGTACGGGCTGGCTTCGCCCTCTCCAGGCTGGATACCTGGAGGTTTCTGCCTACCTCAGCCAATCTACCAATCCTGCCTGGGGAGGCGTTGCTAGGGGGTCAGCCAGGTAGGGGGAGGGACCACCCTGCCCACACAACGGAAGGTGAATCTTACCTGCGAAGTGTCAGTTGGCTCCAGAGCTTCTCCCACCCTGCCCTCCCTCAGTTAAGCCTTCTTTTGCAGGTTAACCTCTTCTCCGCCGGTGCGCGGGCACTGCTACGTCATGGTCGCTGTTGAAGGCTGGAAAGGAATTTTCCTGCATTGGCAGGTTTTGCCTTCCCTGTAGCAAAACGTCACAACTTTGGCGGTTTCAGGCCTTGGGTGGAATCCTTTAGTCTATCTTCCTAACTGGGGGGGAGGGCGTGAAGCGGCGACCAATGCCCCCCTTGCGGCAGTGATCCCAGGGTTCCTCATTAAAGGGATTGTTCTGAGGGGAGTCATTGGCCATACACCGAGAGGCTGTCATTGGTCTCCCTTGCGACGGCGGCGAAACGGGGGGGGGGGCAGGCTCTCTGCTTGAACATGTGTTCTCCAGAGCCAGCCCAATCCCCACACATTCTGGATAACCCTTACGTCTCCCAGATCCCCGGCTCGGGACTGGGAAGTATAAATGCCCAACGCCTGAGCCAAGGTCTCCCTACACCTGAAACTTAATAAAGTTGTGGCCAATTTTAATCACATAGCACGTTGTCTTGAGTCATTATTCTTATTGGGGGTTGCCTGGGGTTGGGGGGACTCCGCCTGTCCACACAAATAGAGGTTAGTTATGTTTGCACTAAAATGCTAACAAAATCAATGTTCCTCTCCAACCTTTCTTTCAGGGAAATATGGATACTGTTGTGTACTAACATCACAAACCATACATACCTACTCAGAAGTAAGTGCCACTGAGTTTGAGGAGATTAACTGTCTCATGAGTATGTACCAGATTGAAGTCTCACAGGACAATCCTATGAAAACATTACAAAGCAGAGACATCACCTTGCCAACAAAGGTCTGTATAGTGAAAGCTATGTTTTCCCCAGTAGTGATGTATGGAAGTGAGAGCTGGACCATAAAGAAGGCTGATCGCCGAAGAATTTATGCTTTTGAATTATGGTGTTGGAGGAGACTCTTGAGAGTCCCATGGACTGCAAGAAGATCACTCTTAAGGACATCAGCCCTGAGTGCTCACTGGAAGGACAGATTGTGAAGCTGAGGCTGCAATACTTTAGCCATCTCATGAGAAGAGAAGACTCCCTGGAAAAGACCCTGATGTTGGGAAAGATTGAGGGCACAAGGAGAAGGGGACGACAGAGGACGAGATGGTTGGATAGTGTTCTCGAAGCTACCAGCATGAGTTTGACCAAACTGCGGGAGGCAGTGGAAGACAGGAGTGCCTGGTGTGCTCTGGTCCATCGGGTCACGAAGAGTCGGACACGACTAAACGACTAAACAACAACAAAATTATTATTATCTCAAGCAGATTCAACTGGCATTCAGTCTCCAACCCTTACTCAGTGAAAGATACACTTGAGCAACTTGCTCATCCCAGACCAGCTGGGGCTCAGCCAGCTGAGCTGAAGCTGGCTGGGCCAAGGCTAGTGTAAGTCCCTCGTAAGGGATGTGATGAGGAGAGGACTAGGAAGATATAGGCTGGATCCTTAACCCATTCCTCTTGGTCAAATGGCCTAGCAATCAAGCATATTTTCCCTTGCCAGTGTTAGGCAGAGCAGCAGCAGCAGCCAAACAGGGTATACATTTGGTGTAATTTTAAACTGGCTAAATTTGCACTGGCTTCTTTATGCCAGCTTCCTGTGCATAGGATTGCTCCCTGTGGCTACAATCGTGTGAGCACTGGGCCAGAAGTAAGTCTTATTGAACACAATAGGGTTTACTGCTCGGTAACCCTGCATAACAGGAATTGTACTTTTTCTTTGGCAATCACTCGTAGCTGAGTAAGATAGTTTTGCAAAATATGCTTTCCTCTTAGCTCTTTTTTTCCTTTGGTCCTGAGTTTGTGCTTCTCCAAAGTCCATGCTGCTTTTAGTAGAGGATATTCTCCAACTGGGGGATGCGGGTGGCGCTGTGGGTTAAACCATAGAGCCTAGGACTTGCCGAACAGAAGGTCAGAGGTTTGAATCCCCGTGACGGGGTGAGCTCCCATTGTTCGGTCCCTGCTCCTGCCAACCTAGCAGTTCGAAAACACATCAAAGTGCAAGTAGATAAATAGATACCGCTCCGGCAGGAAGGTAAACGGCATTTCCGTGCGCTGCTCTGGTTCACCAGAAGCGGCTTAGTCATGCTGGCCACATGACCCGGAAGCTGTATGCTGGCTCCCTCAGCCAATAAAGCGAGATGAGCGCCGCAACCCCAGAGTCAGCCATGACTGGACCTAATGGTCAGGGGTCCCTTTACCTTTTATTCTCCAACTGAAGTACTCGCAAGTCAGTGTTTCCCATTTGTAAGTGTTTATACTACAGATTTGCCCACTATACACTTGACCTAGGAGGTGATTTCTTACCCTATCACCTGTACAGGAAAGATGACTCTCCCTATGGCTTCTTAGTGATGTAAACATTTCAGTGACTCACAAAGTAGCCCTTTTTTTTGCTCTGGAAGCCGAAAAGATCAGAAAGAAGACCCTGGAGAAAATAGCATTGAACTGTAAGGGAGATGCAGAGATCTACTACAGAGGTGAGTAGAAACCAACTCAAACCCTCAATTTCAGGGTATTAGCACTCATCCACCCCATGATTGTATTTGGCGTTTTGAATCTTATTTGGCCTTTCTTGCATATCCCTTTACTGGTGTTCATGAAAATATAAATTCTTACCACAACATTTTCTTTGAAAAAGAAGGAGACAGAGAAATTCCTGGCATTAGGGAAAAAAATCTGTTTATGATGACAAGCAGACAGGAGGCTTAGGTGGTACTCTTGATAAGAGGATTATTTCTGTTTCTAGGGAAATTTATTTTTGTGGTCATAGCGACTTTCAGAATAAACTGCATTTGGCACTAAACTAAAGAAATCAAATGTTTTGGAAAGGAAGGCAAAGTGCATTAAATAACCTTTTGTAAACCAACATATTGAGTTGTTGCCTTAGTGTTCTAGTATAGAAAATAAATATGTTAGAAGGGTAGAATTAGTTGGAACATATCCAAAGACTCATCAATTAATTATATCTCATTAAAAAAAATATATTCAGAAGTAACGTGTGTTTTTTAATATTTATCATGGTCGCAGAGCCAGAAATTACTCTGGAAAGAAAGCAGCAGCAACAACAACAACAACAATGACAGAAAATTAAGGATATCTTGGGAATCAACAATACCAATTTGTGCCATGACTATTATTACAAATATCCATGAATGCACACACCTTTTGTTTACGTAAAGATTGCTCCAAACACACATTCAGTTATAGAGTTAGGAATCCCTCTTGTTTTCTACTGCTGAAATTTTGGAAAATCTTGACCTTCTGACCTGATTGGTGCAAGCTGGACACAATCACATTTAAAGTGGCTAGTTTTGCTAGTACAAGACAAACACTTTTCTTCCATTACCATAAAGTTCCTAGATCTGACAGACCTAAGAAATGTATACAGGATCCCACCTCGAAAGGAAACTTGTTCATGTAATCTCTGTCAGGTGCCATGCAGCCAGTCATATCCTGTTTTACAGCATGGAAGGGGAGCCTGTGACCCTCCAGGTGTTGTTTGACTACGAAGCCTATCATCCTCTGGCCATGCTGGCTGAGGCGGATGGCAGGGGTGGATTTAGGGCTGTGTGAACACCATCTCAAAGCTCATTGAAGAAGGCACAAGGGCTCTGCATCACAGGGAAGCTTGACAGGAAGCAAAACTAGCGAAGAGCAGAGAGAACGAACGTACCGCTAGCAGCTTTTATTTAGAATCAAAACAGAAACACGTGGAGATTCATGAAGTATACTCCTCACCGTAAACTGTTGCTCAGAGTGATTTGCTCCTCCCCATCTAGTCTACTTTCTATTTGTCAGATCAGCGGCGTAGCGTGAGTTGTCAGCACCCGGGGCAACGCAAGTAATTTGCGCCCCCTAACCCGGGGCAAGGCAAGTAATTTGCGCCCCCCCAACCCCTAACCTGCGAGTTGCCGCTGGCGCTGCCGCGCAAACAACGCTGCTTGCCCGGAGGAGGATGGAGGCAGAAGCAGCCGCCGCCTGTGGCTCGGCCGAGGGGATGGCGGCGGCGGCAGGGTGCAGAGGCTGCCCGTGCCCGGCCAGGCGTCGGTGGCGGCGTCAGCGCTGCTGCAGCGGCTGCTCCTCCTGCGAGCAGTGAGCGGAGCGCAGCCACAGCGACGGCGGGGGGCGCGCGCGCTAGGGCGCAAGGCTGGCGTGGCGGCGGGGAGCCCGGCGAAGGAAGGAACTTGTCCCTTCCCTCTGGACTCGTGCCCCCCCCAGATGTTGCGCCCGGTGCGGTCGGCACCCCTGGCACCCCCCACGCTACGCCACTGTGTCAGATCCCTCCCACTGCCTATGGCAAGTCCCAAGGGGCCCTCTCTGTTTCTGCCTAGTTTTCTTCTCTGTTACGTGGAGCAGAACTGCCGTGTTTTAGGGGAGGGAGGAGAAGCTGGCAGGCTTTCAACAGACACCCTGTCAGCTGGTGCCCGTGTTGCATCTATCAAGCATGACTCCTGTTTTTGCTCAGGGCTGGAGCATCTGCTTGTTTCCCCCTGTTTCTTATCCTCCAGTATCTCCTAGCTCTCCTCCTCCTCTGGGGTGTGTCCTGTCCCCCACCACCATGAACCTGGATCCAAACTGTCCTTTTCTGCACTTTCCATGGAGGCCTCTTGGTCAGGCGGTCTCCAGCACTTTTTGTCATCTAGCTAGTCCCTGACACTCCGACAGGGAGTCCTCCCACCTCCTTCCCAAACCCTAGATAATGCTTTCCCTGGGCCAGTCACCTCTTCATCCACCTTTCAGAAAGCAGTGCAAGGGCTTGAGGGGTGGGGGGGATTGGCCTTCCACAGGGCACCATAGTACCCAAGTCCACCACTGCTGATGGAAATTGCAGTTTGATGGCATCTGGATGGCTTGCCCCTTGCTTTAAAGGTTATCACTTCATTCTCCCAACTCCTCCATTTTCACAGTTGATGATTGGTTCTTATTCAACTAGCAGGCAAAGAAAGACAAAGACAGTTTCTTTTTGCTGGGAACACAATTTCTTCATGACATTTGGGAATTTATCATCATTGGCTGTTGATTGCCCTGAGACGGGTGAGACAGATGTTTTCAAAGTTGCACACATTATGAAGGAAAACATGGAAAGTGGGTGAAGCCAAAGGAAAGTGAAGCCAAAAGACCCAGAGCTAATTGCCAAGGTCTCTGCAAGGCTGCTCAGTTCCCTGGGAGCTTGTCATCTGGCATATTTTCAGATAAACTGTTGTGGCTTCCTTTTGATGAAATTCTTTAAAACGTGCCCATGCAGAAGGCAAGACAACATGTTTCCAGTGTTTATAGCATTTGACACAGGAAGGTATCAGACATTGTACAGCTGTATGAAATGAGAGCAGCTACAGACCCGTCTTGAAGACCTGCTTCCAGGCAAGCTGAGAAATGTCATACTTATCACCTTCTGTAAAGCTGTCATTTGTGATGAGTTTAGATTCTTCCAGAGCCCTCTGTCTCACATGCATTTTGCCCTGTGTCTCGCATACCTCCAACTTGATTCTCTAAATTTATTACAACTTCCCCCCATCACCCATCCACATACACAGACTAGCATGCAGCAGCTATCAGTATATACTGTTTCACAGAAAATAATATCTGCTTCCTTAATTAATCTCTATGAATAATGAATCCTGTCTGTTTTGCTCAATCTTGCTTTATTCTCTGACATATAATGATCAAACTGTGTGTGATATTTGGCATATAGGTTGTCCTTTGTGTAGCTGATTTTTATAAAAAATAGTGGGGGAAACTGAATCAGTACCACTGTGTGGTGGTAAAATATATACCATATTTTTTGCACCATAACACTCACTTTTTTCCTCCTAGAAAGTAAGGGGAAATATCTGTGCGTGTTATGGAGCGAATGCCTACAGGGGGGGATCTGCTGCAGTCATGAGCAGAGGATCCATGGTTCCCCTTCCTTCTCTCCTCCGTGGTTAGAAAGCATGGATCCACATGGATCCTCAGGATTTTTGCATTGGGCTACTCCAAACTCACTGTCAGATCACATGTCTGTGGCCACAGCATGAACCACAAAAATCATATATCCACTATTTCGTTTAGAATATTTTTTTTCTTGTTTTCCTCCTCTAAAAACTATGTGTGTGTTATGGTCTGGTGTGTGTTATAGAGCGAAAAAGACGGTACACGCTGCAATTGTGAATGGAATTTCATGGCAAATGGAATCAGAATTGCCCCCCTCTCTTTTTGACTAGCAGGAGTGAAGAGAGGATTCCAATAAACATAACCATCCTTCAATACTCACACTTCTCTGAATTTTGCAATGCAGTTTTTCAGTCAACTAATGTGAACAAAAATACACATGCTATGTAGTGAAATAACATCTGAAATGGATTATATTGGGGGGAAATTGCTTTGCAAAAAATAAATAAATAATAATGTATAGAAGCATAAATTTCCATGAGGACTTCTAAAAAATAAATAAATCTCACACTGATGTAGAAATAGGTAGAACTGAAATGGGTGAAATGAGTAATTAAGAATATAACCAAAGTAGTTGCTAATTTACTCCAAATGCCTGGGAGAAGGTCCGTTATACAGAATCCCAGCTGAAAGATCCAGCCCAGAGTGGCTCCCATTTGTGTATACTGCTCTTCATCCACCTTCATGCTGTTTCCTTACTGAGCTTCTCTGTTCAAAAGCAGATGCTCTTGGACTATTTTTTTTTAAAAAAAACACACCACACCTCTCAAACAAAAATGCTTGCTTCCATGCACAGATATCCCTAGCTGGACTGCCATAAAATTATGTATACACATAACTGCCAGAAGATTTCTGTCACAATATGTAAACAGGTTACTATGGAGTGGGAGATGAAAATAGCATTTCTTCACTCTGCAGGTGTGCTTTATCATATAAGCTGGAGGCAAAAATAGATAATAGTTGGTGGAAATAGAAGTTCAGTAGCAGGACTAATAGCTAAAAAAAGGAGAAGTGCCAAATCGTTCAGAATATTGACACACCCCACAGCAGCAGTGGAATTGACCCAAAACTTTCATCCATGAATTAAATATTTGTGATTCTACTGGTCCCTTCTTCATCTGTGTATGACAATCAAGGGCATTCACCTAGAAACACCCCCTCCTTTTGAAGTACTTTAACTTCTCGTGGGTTTGGTGACTTGCTGCAAAATCTGTAGGATTCTCAGAAGCACCATGCTCAACCATTCCTATCAGAAGGCTCAACAATACATAAAGTGAAAGAAGTTGCCACCAGAACAGCACTTCATCCACTGAAGCTCTGCTTATGAGTGACATTTCAAATGAGATGAGTGACAGTGTAGCACTAGTCTGAAATCGGAAACTGTCGCTCTGGATGGGTGACAATTTGATGAGTACCTGTGCGTTGTCATGCTACACTATGACCAATTTCAGCTTCTGAACTATTAATCATCCCAAGCCACTCATGGCTACATTTTTTGTCCTAGAATATCTATTCAGCTTAGATATTTTACAATAGCAGCTTAGTCCTAGATTTTTGAGCCAGACTCCTGCAAACCTAGTGCAAAAATTCCTACAGATATTAGTCATGAACAGATGTAGCTTTGTACTGCAATGGATACTGCACTGAAGAGTCTATCTTCCCTCACATGTGACTTTTCATGAATTATTACATTTAGTGCTGTGTTTTGGTTTTAAATGGGTGGGTGAAAATCCCTGGTGTATATATGGAAGCCATTTCATCTATATTTGGCCCCCAGATTTATTTTCCGGTGCCTCCTAAGTCATTGATTGGGTACTTACACACACCCTTGTATGAAGGAATCCATTTGGTTACAACAAACAGACAATATCTGAAGACTCTTGCAACTAATTCCACATGGTCAAAGAAGTTTTCAGTGCTTTAAAGCCTAACCCAGACTTTTGGAGTAAGACCAAGATGGTCAAGTGTCTTATAACCAAGTTTTATGAGGAATGGTTGAGGGAGTTGTTGTATGTTTAGCCTGGATAAGAGCAGACTGGCAGGAGATATGATAGCCATCTTCAAATATCTAAAGGACTGTCACATGGAAGATGGAGAAGCTTGTTTTTCCCCTGCTCCACATAGTAGGACCTGGACCAATGGCTTCAAGTTACAAGAAAGGAGATGCCAACTAAGCATCAGAAAAACCTTTCGGATGGTAAGAGCTACTTGACAGTGAAGCAACAGACTTCTCCAGAAAGTGGTGGACTCTTCTTCATTGGAAGTTTCTAAACAGAAGCTGGATGGCCACTTGACATAGATGTTTTAGTTGAAATTCCTGCATTGCAGGGGGTTGGACTATTATTATTATTATTATTATTATTATTATTATTATTATTATTATTATAGCTTCCAACACACACAAAATTAATAATAAAACATCAAACATTAATAGTAACAATCAGATCCTATATAAAAAGCCACAATACAATGGTACCTCGGGTTACAAACGCTTCGGGTTACAAACACTTCGGGTTACAAACTCTGCTAAACCAGAAGTAGTTGCTCCGGGTTGCAAACTTTGCCCCAGGATGAAAATGGAAATTGTGCGCCAGTGGTGCTGTGGCAGCAGGAGGCCCCATTACTGAAAGCCCGTCTCAGGTTAAGAACAGTTTCACATTAAGAACGGACCTCCGGAACGAATTAAGTTTGTAACCAGAGGTACCACTGTAACTTTAAAATAAACAACTTATACCAAATAAAGCAATGTGCAATAATGCATTCAAATCCAACAGTAAACACTAAAATTAAACACCAGCAAGTAATAATTAGACAGTTTACATTTATCAATTACAATAAAGAATTACTCATCTATAACTGATAAAAATAGGAGCAAACCACAATACATAAAATACCACCAATCATACAAAATGATGTGAAAGGATTAAATTCAGAAACAAAGACACACAACTTAAAAATATTATTTAAAACAAAGCAAAACAAAAAACCTATCCCTGAACTCTCCTCCCAGCTGCTTCTCCTGTTCTTAAAGTCATTGGCTGTGAATGACTCCCAGGGCTGGGGGGCTGTAGTAAGGCAGATGGAAGCCATTGCCTGCAGACAGTCTCTCTTCCCTCAGTTCTTCCTCTGGAGCAGAGCAGGTCTCTTGTAAAGGCTCCTGGGGGTGGGAGGTGGGGCAAGACAAGTGGAAGCCATTGCCTGTGGACAGTCTCCAACTCTGCAGTTCTTTGATATCACACACACACACACACACACACACAGTGTTCATTGAGGAATGAGCACCAAGGTAAAATTATAATATAACATATTGTTATTTTCATATTAGAAATCCCCTTATCTGTTCAATAACATTCCCATCAAGATATGACAAGTACTTTCTGGAAGGAATTAGAGATATTTTTTTTATTCCAATGGGCTTTCCCAGCTGAATGAATGGGTCTCTGCCTTGAGTATCTATTTTGTCTTGTTTTTGAAAAAGAATATTAATCATTTTAGAAAGTTAACTCTACATCTTGATTAAGAATGAAACTATATAATATTGCTCCAGGCATGCCAGAGTAAAAACACATGAAATAGGAATATGGTAGTAAAGGTCACAACTGTTAAATAACTCAGGATCTGTAGCAATACATTAGCTGTGGAACTCCCACTTTGTAGAGACAATGAGAGTGTAATAAAATTTCCCCTTGTCTTTCCCTCTGGGCAAATCCACCCTGGCTTGAAGCTCAGCACTGGTTCTTAGTTGAATGTGAACATTTCATTTGCCAACTCACCACAAAGAGGGGGCACCTGCTTTCTCCATCCTGCTCCTACTGTCTAGCTTTCAACAAAGTGGGTCCTTCAGGTCTCAAGAGCATCAGAACCTCTCAATTCACATGGCTAGGAATCTAAGATTGTTGCTAAGATAGCCCTCTCTTTAAGTGCATTCGGACACTGACCAGTAATGGCGATGGACAACAGCATCAGAATTGTCAAATACCAAATTCTTGAGAAAGGAATAAGCAGCCAATGAAGTGTTATCTCACCCAGGAAAGAGGACAAGTATGGAGCAGATGGGGAGAAAAGCTGCAACAAAAGCCAACCAGTCACAACCAAAAAAAATACTTGGTTCCTTAGAGGAAACTTGCTAAGTTAATACTTCTCTGGTGGGTCAGCAGGATGCTGCAGGCATAGGGTGTCACAGGTCGCTTTGAGGCCATCCACTGATCGGCCACTCATCGACATTGATGTCTTTTCTCTTCCCCTCTTGGAAAGAAGTCTCACAAAGCTTTCTCTCTTAAAGTGAGGGGAACAAACTTTCCCCCATCTTGAAGGACAAGGAAGTGGTGGTGGAGGTGGTGTCATGGGGAACTGTGCATCTTTTGCTTCTCTGTGATTGGGAGAAGAAACATAGGGAGCTAACCTATACTGAGTCAGACCATTTGTCCATTTAGCTTAGTATTGTTTGCATTGACTGGCAGAAGCTCTCCAGCATTTCAGACCAGGGATGGTTGCTAGCCCTACCTGGAGATGCCAGGGGTTGAAGCTTTGACCTTCTGCATGCAAAACAGATGCTCTAGCAATGAGATATAGCCATTTCCCTTAAGGACTGAGAAAGTTATTGAGCTTACAGGAAGACAGAAGGACGAGATCCACAGGTTTTAACGATTGGAGACCTGGGAAATTTTCCTCAATCGGAGATAATCGCCTGTCCTGAAAACATGAATTGGATTAAAATGCCTAATAATAAAAGTCTGTCCTCCCACCTCACCCCAAACGACTCCCTAAGCTGCCTCCTGGCCTTTCATGAGTGTTGCCATTTCTTAGCCACTTATACATCATCACAATTTCCTAAACACTTAGTGAAAAAAGTAGCATAGCGGTGCTTTTAGCAAGCATTACTCACAGCTCCCCAAAATAATAACCCCACCTTTTTGAACTATGCACATTCATAGATTTTGACATTTCATCAAACCTTCAAAGGTGTTTGTAGAATAATCACCGCTCACTCTGGCACCTCTAAACCACATGCATGCTCTTTAAACTGCATTTGCTGAGTGTACAAAGCTGTCGGAGCTTGAAGATCTATGAATCTCTAGACTGATGAATAGAATGAGCTTTTGCTTATGTGGGATTATCATTGTATGGATTTGAGTATGAAGGGCTATGTCTAATTCAGTTCCTTCCTACCATTATTGTGACACCAGCAAATACAGTGGAGGAATGTGGCAAATCTTTGCAGACTGATAATTCACTCTATCTGCAAAGGTGGCCATTGGGAAGGTTTTCTCCTTTTCATAATTGTAACCGAGATGCTTCAACATGCAACAGGCCATTAAAACATATATTGCTCTTTTAATCAGAATTACATTGATTTGATGGCCCACTGCCAGTCCATGTGAAATTCTTTAAATACATTTGAAGTCAATGATCATGTGTAACAAGCAAGGAATCCCAAGTCCTTGTTTAACTTTTAATTTACAGTGCAATACTAAACATGTCTACGGCAAAGTAAATCTCATTGAATTCAGTGGGACTTAGTACAGTGGTACCTCGGGTTACAGACACTTCAGGTTACAGACTCTGCTAACCCAGAAATAGTACCTCGAGTTAAGAACTTTGCTTCAGGATGAGAACAGAAATCACGCAGAGGCAGCGGGAGGTCCCATTAGCTAAAGTGGTACCTCAGGTTAAGAACAGTTTCAGGTTAAGAACAGACCTCCGGAATGAATTAAGTTCTTAACCCGAGGTACCACTGTATGTGGGTTAGGATTATTGTCTTACTTCAGAGATTATTTGCTATTTGCTAATTTTCAACTCAGTATTCCCCAAGGCCCTTGTCAATGATATTTACTGGAAAAGTATCAATGCTCATTACTTTGCTATGGCTCCATCCCTCCAGCAAGGATGTAATTACTCCTGGATCCACTGAAATTTTCTGCATCAGGCACATAAATGCCTTGGACCTCATGCTTTGTCACACAGTGTCAGGGACTGGTTGGATGAGGAAGAGTAGTGGGAGCAGCCCACTCAAGAACCGCCCCCTGCTGGGAAGACACAGAAGATGATGACTGAGATCCTGAATCATGGTGGTGGGACACTAAAAAGCAGTCTGAAGAAGGGATGAGTTGGAAGGTGCTAGTAGCAGGGGGTATTGATCAATCAAGGGGGGGGGGGTCAGGAGAAGGAGGACATTCCAGGACAGGGTTAGAGTCTAAGAGTCTTAGTGTGAGTGCAGATTCAGACAGAGACAGCAAGACAGTCCCAAACCTCCTGGCTTGAGGAAAGTCCCTATGCAATAGCAGCTGCTCAAGTGTAGACTTTCCTGATGCAGCTGTCCACTCCTATACAAAGATCTCTTGGGCTAGTGCCATTTATGCCAGCAATGGCAGCATCAACAACATAGGTCACATCTACACCTACATCAAAAGTACATTCAAAGCACATTCTTCCCCTGAAGAATCCTGGCAACTGTAGCCTACTCTACCCAGAGCTACGATTCTCAGCACCCTTAATAAACTACAATTCCCAGGATTCTTTGCAGGGAGCCACCTACTTCAAAAGCACATTAAATGTGTATGGCACAGATGTGAACATTGTCTGTTCCTTTTCAAGGAACTGAACCTACAACAGCCGATTAGTTATTGATGTTTGGAAAAGCTGTTTATAGGTACTTAAAACCAACAAAGAAACACATCTCAGTGTACTAGGAGTTAGTGTTTCAGCACTTTTCCAGTTTTAAATATGGCCTATGTTAAAGTTTAGCTGATGACAAGGGATGTATACAAAAATATGGAAAAAGCAGACAGCTTTATTGACTCTAAGCTGCTCAAATGGGTGGAAAAGATGTTGCATTTATACGAAGATGGAAAGGATTTATGAAAGGAAGAGTGTAAAGCTAAGCTTCAGAAAGTAGGTTTCTACTTTTTTTTTCCTGGGCAAGGGTGTATGTGAATATCAAATTTCATACATTTTTGATGACTTTAGCTCTTAATAAGTAATGTAGTCGCCTATTACTCCAGATCATGTCATAATTATTTCCTCCAGAAATGGGGATTTACAGCTGACATCTGGCTATTAGAGAGCTATGCTTTATATGCAGGGTATTTTGGGAGGATATTTCAAAAGACAATTTTGAATTGAAGCCCGCCTGCACAATATGTTATTATCTCTGTAAATCATTTTGGTGGCATTTTATAATACCAATGGAAAAATCGGTTCCATTTAAAAAGAGGCAAAACAAACAATGTTGTCATGCACTAGACACTCCATCTGCGCTTCTGATGCCAAAAATGGGAGGGAAAAAATGAGGTGGGGAAGGTGATTTATGTCTTAACATTAACATAATTGGTAACTGTACTTGTTGGCATGTATGTTCTTCTTTCAAATATCTACATGGACAAAGCATCACATGCCATATTCCTATTTAAAAAAAACTGGTTCTTCTGACCCTCATGCAAATATAAAGCTGTCAATTTCTAAGGCAGAATGGTTTGTGCATTGGTTTAGTTTTTTAAAAATGAAATATCAAACAAAATGTCTCTTCTTATGACTGTGAGTGAAGAAAGAAAATCTGTATATTGCACATCAACCTAGAGAAGGGAATGTTTGCATCTTCCTTCCCCTGTTGTGGAATCCTAGCCCAAGAGGGCTGGTAGAGGGTGGGTTTTGGTCAGTGATGGACAGCAGCCTCTGGCATGGCAGGGTGGCTAGAAAATCATGTTGCATAGGCAGGGCACAAGACAAAGTTTCGGCTTCCTCCCATCTTACTCCCTTGCAAAGATACTACAAACAAGCATTGTAAAGTAAAGATAAAGGTAAAGGGACCTCTGACCATTAGGTCCAGTTGTGGCTGACTCTGGGGTTGCGGTGCTCATCTCGCTTTATTGGCCGAGGGAGCCGGCGTACAGCTTCCGGGTCATGTGGCCAGCATGACTAAGCCGCTTCTGGAGAACCAGAGCAGCGCACGTAAACGCCGTTTACCTTCCCGCCAGAGCGATACCTATTTATCTACTTGCACTTTTGTCAGGCTTTCAAACTGCTAGGTTGGCAGGAGCTGGGACAGAGCAACGGGAGCTCACCCCGTTGCAGGGATTGAAACTGCTGACCTCCTGATCAGCAAGTCCTAGGCTCTGTGGTTTAACCCACAGTGTCACGTGTCCCTCTCATTGTAAAGTATAATTGTTCAATTGTATGTTGAAATGGAAAATAACTCGGTATGTGTATTGCTAAAGGTTTAATACCTTACTGGCCCGAATATAAGCCACACTTATTTTCCAAATTCCAACCATGAAAAGTTAAAGTGTGGCTTATATTCATGAGCTTATGCTGCTGGGAAAGTGGTGCGCCCCCCCCCCCCAAGCAGACAGGGAGTGTGGGGCAAGAGCGCACAGCCTGCCTGCCGCTCCCAAGCCTCCTCCAAGCCACTGGAAAGAAGGGGGAAGGGGGGAAGGTGTGGCTCCCCACCCAGGAAGCAGCCCAGATGTTGTCTCCCCCCCCCTTGAATTTTAAATGTGCGGCTTATTTGCTGGTGAGGCTTATATTAGTGCCAATACGGTATTGGATAAATCCATTGAGCTATACTGGAGCTCTCTGGGTGCCTAACAGCTTAATGATTGACTGATAACAGTATCTCTGCTACTCTGTCACATGGTGTTTAACTTAGATCAAATGAGAAATGTATTAAACTGCAAATCTCCATTTTGTGTGAGTTGGCCTTTGTTGTCTCTCTCAAGCAGCTGAAGAGAAAGGATTATGCCAGTGACTCTCTGTAGCACAGGCATCCCCAAGCTGCGGCTCTACAAATGTTTTGGCCTACAACTCCCATGATCCCTAGCTAACAGGACCAGTGGTCAGGGATGATGGGAGTTGTAGTCTGAAACATCTGGAGGGCCGAAGGTTGGGGATGCCTGCTCCAACATAATATAGCCTCAGTTTGGAGTGCATGCTCTGTGGAGAGAGACAGAATGTTGTTTTCCGTTCTGGATAAAGTAATTTCATATAGTGGTACCTTGGGTTAAGAACTTAATTCGTTCTGGAGGTCTGTTCTTAACCTGAAACTTCTTAACCTGAAGCACCACTTTAGCTAATGGGGCCTCCTCCTGCTGCTGCGCCGCTGCATGATTTCTGTTCTCATCCTGAAGCAAAGTTCTTAACCTGAGGTAATATTTCTGGGTTAGCGGAGTCTGTAACCTGAAGCATATATAACCTGAAGCGTATGTAACCCGAGGTACCACTGTATTTCTATGATGCTGTATCTGTGCTTGGAGAAGCCCATGATTTTATGCAACTCTTTGGATTTAATGTAATTCTTTGGACTGTCTGCTTTGGGAGAAGTTCTGTTAGTAAAACTTTTGAACCAGATTTTTGGACTGGACAATTTTTATTTCAAGAAGAGTCAGTTTTTATTCACCCTATTTTTTCCACCTCTGCAATATCAATAGTTTCCATCTTGCTTTTTCAGTACTGGACACCCCCCACCAACAGATTTGGGCTGAACTTTTGCCTTTTTATGTTTACTTTGGCACCAACCACTGGCTTATTTGAATGGTCAGGTATCATAAAATCTGTATGATTTCCATTTAAACACATCTGTTGTTAATACCTGCAAATTTGTTTCCTAGTGCCCACCAATTCTGATTCTCAGCAACAAAATATAATCATAACTGACAGATGTTTCTTCTCCAAAGGAAAACTAGAACTGCTTTTAGATCCATAACAATCAGCTGCCTTCACAGAAGGGAAGCTAGCTTCATAGAACAACCGTTTGATTATCTGATGCAAGTATATTGCCTAGTTTGATTAAATAAATTTGACATCTAAGAAACTCAGAGACAACATAATCAAAAGAAACAACACCACAGGAAATAAGCCAAATGAGCAATTAGGGACAAATTACCAATTACTGAAAGTGGAAGAGAAAGGTCACTCTCTCTTCTCTTAAAATAACTGTTATCTTTATTTCTGTTATAAATTTTTAGACTCACCTATATGAAACTTTCAGGGTAGATCTTTGAAAAAGATCAACAGCTCTCACAGCTGCATAATCATAATAATGGGTGATATTCAACTTAGTCCTACTCAGAGGAGATTCACTAAAAGGAATAAACCTATTTTAGACATTATTATTATTAGTCTATTTAAAAATAAATAAATGGAAAAACAGAATGACCATGTGAATGGTCAAAAACAGAATGACCATGTTTGACCAGACTGCAGAAGGCAGTGGGAGGCAGGAGTGCCTGGCGTGCTCTGGTCCATGGGGTTACGAAGAGTTGGACACGACTAAACAACTAAACAACAGCAGCAAATGTGATGTGGGGTAGCCATAATAATAATAATAATAATAATAATAATAATAATTTATTTGTACCCCGCCCATCTGGCTGGGTTTCCCCAGCCACTCTGGGCGGCTTCCACAAAGACTAAAAATACACTAATATGTCATGCATTAAAAACTTCCCTGAACAGGGCTGCCGTGAGATGTCTTCTGAATGTCAGGTAGTTGTTTGTCTCTTTGACATCTGGTGGGAGGGCGTTCCACAGAGCGGGCGCCACTACCAAGAAGGCCCTCTGCCTGGTTCCCTGTAACTTCGCTTCTCACAGTGAGGGAACCGGCAGAAGGCCCTTGGCGCTGGACCTCAGCGTCCGGGCAGAACGAAGGGGGTGGAGACGCTCCTTCAGGTATACTGGGCCGAGGCCATTTAGGGCTTTAAAAGTCAACACCAACACTTTGAATTGTGCTTGGAAACATGGTGGAAGGGCCACGTTCCTTGCTACTCCCTTTCCTTCTATGCATGAAGAAGGCTAGATAGCTTCTATAACACTAGAACCTGAGGCCATCCAATGCTCTGAATACTGGAAGATTCAGGACAGACAAAAGGAAGTACTACTTAGTACGAAGAGTCAGACATGACTAAACGACTAAACAACAACTTAGTACTTAGTACAGTTCATAGTTAAACTATGGAACTCTCTACCAAAAGATCTAGTGATGGTTGGCCATGCAGGATAGGTTTTAAGAGGTGATTAGACCAGTTCATGGAGGATAAGACTGTTAGTGCTTGAGTGCCAGCTCTTGGGGTTCCTTTTCTCTGTCTCAGTAGAGTTACACAGGTCTTCCTGTGTCTTCACAGCTCTCTCCTGGCAAATTCCCATGACAGAAATAATCACCTCACCCACCCAGTTCTTCTGCTGTATTGTGATCTTGTGCGGGTTGTCACCGCCCATCTCACCACTGGAAGGAAGTGAACATCTTCTTTTTTTTTTGAGACTATACCTGGGGCAAGACAACCCCCTTATCTCCAGTTTCAACTTCCTGTGAGCTACTGGTAAGATGTCTTGCCAGCTGCTCTAGGTACAACAAAACAGAAGAGGCAAGAATGCCATCTTGGACTGGATTCCTCCCTCCGCCTCTGTTTGTTTGCTCCTTGATCCTCTTTCTGCTCTAACGTTCTTCCCTAAGGTCTTTATTATTTACATTACAAGTAGCATAACACTACTGGTCTTCATGTGAAAAGAGAAACAGAACCATATACAGATCTCTGTTCTCTTCAGCCATCCAGCCAGAGAGACAGACTCACAGACTTTCACATATTCTGGCAGCCGCACTGAACAACACTGACTGCCTCACACTCAACTGCATCTCTCCAGACATGTGCTGATAAGGACACCTGTTGCTGGGGAGAATTCCCATTGCTGAGAAGGTGCTTCAGGCATGCTTCAAGGCTGTGCTTCAAGGCTCATTTCAAGTTTATTGTGGCAATACATCAACAAAGGATATCAGTGGGTGCTAGCCACGATGACTGTATGTACCGCTACCAGTATCAGGTTCAGTATATATTTTCTTTACCTGTTGCTTGATATCACATATGGGCTGAGTGCCGATGTAGTCAGGATCCTGGAGCAGATGGGGGTTTGGTCCTATCTTAAAGGGCTCATCTTACCACCATGATGTTTATGTATTTGCATTAAACCCTTGAAATTTGCCTAGTTTCATAGGCAGAGACCAATTCTCCGAGTATCTCTTTTTCCCAGCTCCATTCCCAATGCTGTCAGAAGCATTTCATACTCATGGTTCATTTTTAGTATATGTTAATGTTTTTCCCCCTCTTAATAATCTATGAGAAATATAACTTGTAGGGCACCAAACCCATTCCACTGATAGCGGAAGCATTTTGTGGGTGGCAGACAAGTAAGAAGACAGGCACCATAGGCATGTGCTATTTGTAAATTAGATCAAGCTGAGAGTGGCATTTCGTGCAGACTGTAAATTACGTCTAAGTGTATACCATTTACCAAGTGCCTTGGAAAATTGGTAATATATTTTAAGTATAGAGGGGGGAATTTAACTTGGAGAAACAGCAGCAAAATGTTCCGCATCCCCCTGTTTCTTCCAGCTGAAATAGTTTGTCGCTCTGACAGTATTATTTCCATATTTGCATCCATGTGGGCTTCACAACTCCTGGAGTTCTACAAGATTTGAGGCTGGTTTCCAGCACCATCTGATGAGCTGGGTACAACAAATGTCTAGTCCTTGACCCTCTCCCCCGAAAAATTCTAGTTCTTGCAAGCCAATGGCAGAATAAAGACAAAGGAACAAAGGCTGGGTTTGAAGAAAAGCCACTTTATTTAAGAATAAAACTCATTTAAAACCCATGCAGGGAGGAAGCACTCTACACGCATGGGAGCAACCCTCAGCTTGAATTAACGGCAGCCATTAGAGTGACCAAATCTCTGCCTGCAGGAACTGAAGGCATGACTGTCCAGCCTGCATCCCGTTCCCAAGTGTAAGTGAATAGGAAGGCCCAATGCTTTTTCTTTTCCTAGGAAAAAAGTGCTGGTAATCAACCCTCCTGCCTCTTTCCCTAAACCAGGAAGCTCTTGCCTGGCTTGGGGAAGGAGACGAGAGGGTTCTCGAACCCTGCCAGAGCATCACACCTACCTCCCTAGGCTGGGCAGAAGCTTCCAGAGCTTTGGGAAGGAGGTTCGATGCTCTGACAGTCTCCTTTTGTCTCCTTGCTGTTGCTTGTATGTCTTGGAATTTATTTATTTATTTATTTTTAAAAAATACTAACACATTTCTGTGTATGTCTATTGAGAGTGCGGCCCCACTCAGTTCAATGGGATATACTCTTTAGTAAGTGTTAGGATTGCAGCCTAAGACTTTGTCATATTTTGCTTCTCTTGAACAACAACAAGTGTGTGTGTGTGTGTGTGTGTGTGTGTGTGTGTGTGTTTCATGTAGCTTTATGGCTTGCTGTTTGGGGAAAGTTTTTTATTTTTCTCCCTAAGAAATATAGATATGGAAGATAGCCATGTATAACTGTTTACTAGAAGTTGGAACAACATTAATCCTGTCATAATTGATTTATTCACAGAATCAGACTTATTCCCTCCACCTATTGTGGTAGCTCCTTTAATTCATTTTTAGCTCAGCTTCTGTATTTCTTCAAATCCCAGACCTATTTGTCTTATTTCCATCTTTGACTTTTATGTGTTTGCGCGCATATATATATATATATATATATATATATATATATATATATTTGCTTTCGTAGATTTTCACGGGTACAGGAATGCAGGTTTTGGTGTCTTCGGGTGTCTTCCCGTGTAAGAGTTGGGGTGTCTAGGCGACGTTTCGACGAGGTCTCACTCGTCATCTTCAGGCTGGTGCTTTCGGCTTCTTGTTACTGGAACAGAGCAGGATCTCAGTGTTTGAGTTCCTATAAATACTGTTGAGGGGGTGTGGTGTATAGCCTCCAACGTTCTGGGCAGAGAGGAAGTTCCCAGGTTAGTGTGCCTTTTCTTCTTTTGTTCCTTAATTACTTGAGGGATATCTTGAGTGATATTCTGAGTACCACTTAGGTGGGTCATTAAGTGTGGATTAGTTGCTAAAGCTTTCGTGTCTTGACCTCTTGAGCTTGTGAAGAGTTTTTCTGAGAAGATGGCTGTACTGCACTTAGTTGTGCTCTGGCTTGGCTTCGTGTATAGGGGCGAGCTGTGGTTTTGTGCCCTGTGTCAGCCAGATCTGTGTAGGGATTGCAGGGGGGTGCAGCATCTACCGGAAAAAAAACACACACCAACCGCTACTTACATGCACAATCACACCACCACCCTGCACAAATAAACTCCGTAGCCAAGACTCTCATCTCCAGAACCAAACGCCTGGCTGACAAAGACCACTTGACAACTGAGTTACAGAATCTCTCAAATGTGTTAATCGCCAATGGATACCAGCAAAACAGGGTTACGAAGCTAATCCAAAAAGAAACACCCCCCAAAAACCAAGACACAGAAGAAAACAATGGCATGGCCCTCCTTCCTTATATCAAAGGCACTACAGATAAAATTAGCAAAATCCTCCATAAACACAATATCAAAACAGTCTTTTGCACCAACCAAAAAATAGCCAATATCCTCAGAAACCCCAAAGATAAAATCCAGTTGGAAAACCAAGGGGTCTATGAAATACCCTGCAAAGTCTGCCCAGCCACGTACATTGGACAAACAAACAGACGAATAAATGCACGTATCGCAGAACACAAGAATGCCGTCAAAAAAGAAGAAAAAACTTCCTCTCTTTTCCAACACATGAAAGAAACAGGACACGAAATTAATTTTGCAGATTCCAAATTGCTCTTTAACATGGAACATCACCACAAGAGAATAATCATGGAAGCCATCGAGATAGAGAAACACCCTCACAACATGAACAAGCGTGACAACACGTCCCGCCTGCCAGACATCTGGAAATTAGCCCTCCCCACAAAAACCGACACCAGAACCAGAGGCACACAGAACGCCATCACCAATCAACCACACCAGACCCAAACCCAGACCCTCTCCACAGATAAATTACAGACACCATCCAGTAGCCAAACCATAGTGGCACCTCCGGATGCTGCACCCCCCTGCAATCCCTACACAGATCTGGCTGACACAGGGCACAAAACCACAGCTCGCCCCTATACACGAAGCCAAGCCAGAGCACAACTAAGTGCAGTACAGCCATCTTCTCAGAAAAACTCTTCACAAGCTCAAGAGGTCAAGACACGAAAGCTTTAGCAACTAATCCACACTTAATGACCCACCTAAGTGGTACTCAGAATATCACTCAAGAAATCACTCAAGATATCCCTCAAGTAATTAAGGAACAAAAGAAGAAAAGGCACACTAACCTGGGAACTTCCTCTCTGCCCAGAACGTTGGAGGCTATACACCACACCCCCTCAACAGTATTTATAGGAACTCAAACACTGAGATCCTGCTCTGTTCCAGTAACAAGAAGCCGAAAGCACCAGCCTGAAGATGACGAGTGAGACCTCGTCGAAACGTCGCCTAGACACCCCAACTCTTACACGGGAAGACACCCGAAGACACCAAAACCTGCATATATATATATATATATATATATAGTGGGGGGTTTTATCTGTGGCCTTATCCCAAATGTAATTTTTCTTATATGAGCTGCTCCTCTGCCAAAACATCATAACTAGCCAGATTCATTTCAATAAGGCTAATATTGTTAACACGGCATGATGGATTGAAAATGCCATGGCAGTATCAACTATTGATGTTTCCGGTTCAAAATTTGGCCTACCTGTCAAACCAGTGGCACGGCTCTAGATTTTTCAGGTGATAAAGTTGCTTAAAATTCAGTTTTTACTTTTTTCAAGTCAGCATGACAATTGTTTCCTGACAGCTGGGTCTTAATTTATTTGTAATTAAATTATGGTCAGTAATAGCAAGGATTGCCTCAAACCCTTGGTTTGCAAACACGCTTCAGCAACAATAATAATGGTTTCAAATCAGTATTTGGAGGCAATTCCTTGTTAGTTCTAACTTTTGTTTTCCTAGTTTGGTTATCATGAAAATTATGGTGATGCAGACCAGAAAGGATCTTACATAATTGGTGTGAGTTAGAGCTTGAAAGTGAAGCTATGGTAGACTTTTTTTTCTGGGGAAGGGCTGTAGCTCATAGGCATGCAGAAGGTCCCAGCTTCAACCTATGGCATCTCCAGGTAGCGCTAGAAGAATTTGCTGCCTGAATCTCTGGTGAGGTACTGCCAATTTGTAGAGAAAATATTGCAGTAGATGGACCAATGGTCTGACTCAATATAAAGTAGCTTCCTTGTTCTCCATCTTTATCTCAGCTAGCATTAGACACGAGAGGTGGTGTGCCTAGATGGGAGATAATGTGAAAACCTTGTTCTTTGCTGAAGCCTTTGGGGCTCCTATGATATGTATATTAACCATGAAATAAAGTTCCCAGAGTCGTCAGCATCTCTACACATGGCTCTCACCTTACTTTCATCCTTCTGGGTCTCAGGGACAATGTGGTCTTCCCAGCCTGCAATAGGGTGAGCCCACTTTAGATCTGTGAGCATGGCAGAGTCAGGAAATTTCAGACCCTGGTGTAAGTAATCATCTCATTGCTTCACACCAGGGAATTGAAGTTTTTGAGCAATACCCTGTCTGTCGAGGGATGTCTAGAGAAATGATCCAGATCTAATCTGGTGCCTCGATTAAATTTTGGCACATCCAATAATATAGCAGGCTAACTCCAGATTGTTTCTGAATTGAATTTTTGAGGATCTATTCATATTTTGCCTCGGGATGTTTTTTAATTATAAACATAATTGTACTGAGAAGCAATCAGTGCAATATTAGAACACCCTGAACAGAGAAAAAATAAAAATAAAAAGTAAGGGGGTCTGTTACACTAAAGAAATGCATAAGTATCCTCATTTTAAGTACCAGTTGAATGTTCATTGCTTCTCTAGTATCCTTTTATCTGATTTAATCTGGTAAAAGTCTGTTTTTTGAAACAGCAATGGGGTAGAAGAGAACAAATGTATCCAATTTACCAGTTTCTTCTTCAAGGTGTTTGTTTGTATGTCATTCTTTTCTATAGTATGCAAGTCACTTAAAATGGTCAGTAATTTCTTGACAGCTGGAAATAGTTTGTTTGTTTGTTTGTTTGTTTGTTTGTTTAGAAATAAATACAACATCTAGAATCATAGAATTGTGGAGCTGGAAGGGAGCCTTTGGTGGCAGAACACAGAACAGGACTAAAAATATGGCTGTAGTTGATGGGCAGGTTCAAGGAACAGGCAATCCATCAGCTATCCTGATTCCAAGCCGTTTAGATCTGTATGAACACTAACCAGCAGCTTGAACCCAGCTTGGAAATTAATCAGTAGCCTATAGGGTTGCCATATTTCAAAAAAGTGAAAATCCAGACACAAAGGTTGTTGGGCTTTTTAATTTTTCCCCAAAGTAGTTGTTGAGCAAAAAAAAAAAGGGGGGAAGGTTTTCAGCTATTTTTCAGGAGAATCACCAAAAACAACACTGCCAACAGAAGTTGCCATACGTCTGGATTTTCTCGGGCAGTATTCCGGCAACGTCCAGGAAATTCTGGTTGTATAGCATCCCTAACCAGTGTGATTTTAGTGTGGGACCAGTGTTATTTGGTTAGGGAGGGGCTGAGCACTAGAAATTATTCTGGTACAGCATTTTGAACCACCTGTGTTGTCAAAACAGTATTGAAGGGCACACAGGGCATAGATTAAGTGCCCAGCAAATTTGGAACACTGGCCATAATTTGGTTATTTTCCCTAGAAAGGGTGCTGTTGCACTGATCAAAACCGAGCAATGAGACAATGGATCACAGCAGCTGCATGGCCAAACTGGAACAATGCTGCTCTTGGATCATTCACTGCACTCATATCCATGTGTTTCAAAGTGAGGTTACCTACATTATCTCTTGATACTTCCGTTCATCCCTTTTCTTAAATGCATTGGGCTGGTGCTCAACAACGGCATACATAAAACTCATAAGGACTCCCCTAAGCTGTTTGGTATGTTCTCTTATGCTATAGAACCTAGCAAGGGGTAGATGAGGTCACACGGTCTTTCCCTGATATATTATGAGCACATGCTGAGAAAAACTAGGAGATGGGAACATTGTGTTGTGTTATTCTGCTCCAAGCCACTGGAGTGCCTATCATTCCTGTGTTCTCTATGACTGAACAAGGAGAGGACTTCTATATTATCAACACCCGCACCCCGTGTAGCTGAATTACTAGGGAACGCTCCATCATTTTCTTATCTGGACATTTTGTTCTACCATTATTGTTGGCTGTTTTTTCTTCTTCATAGGCTTCAGAGTTTTAAAACATTTTAAAGGAAATCAGAGTTGATCATCCATCACTGAAATATGATTAAGGAGACAAATGCATTACATTTCCCCCCCACAAAAGCTCCTACTGAGAGTTCTTTCACACACACTGCATAAAGCAAGAAACAAGTTTATTTTAATATTTATGTGTAAAGTTATCCATCATAAAAATAATATAATGCTAAGTCTGATCAAATCGGAGATGGGATGTTGCTTTATTTTCTTCTCCCTGAGAATAGAAACAGCATCACTGTAAGGCTTGCTAGCATTTCTGTGAGACAGCATGAGTCCAAGTTGGAAAAATGCAGTGTTGTACATCCTTGGCTAATGACTCGATGTATCATCGTATCATTTTTCATCTTGCCATTTGGGGGAACCTTGTGCATATTTTTGGGTCAGAGAATTTGTGCTACCTCAGTTAAAAATAAACCTAGAAAGCAGTATCTGTCATTGTGGCTATGCCATCTCATAAGCTATACCCTCCATGTGGCTGTGTCCACAGGGCCACTCTGTTAAGGGCATTTCTGAGCCAATTGTGTAGTGCAGAAAGCAGGGTTGCAAACTTGAACCACTTTGAAGTTTGTAGCCTTAACCTGCTGATTAAATTGATTCAGGTTTGCACTCCCCATCTACTGATTAATCAACTTAATCAGTAGATCAGGGCTGCAGTCATTAATAAATTTAATCAGTAGAATAGTCAGCTAAAGATTTGGTTGATTAAAGTAGGCTGAGACTGAAGGTTACTATCTTTTTTTAACTTCTGGCTCTATCATGTTGTAAAAGGTATCTTTCATTTATTACATTGTAGGTTCTTTTATACTTTCTTGAATAAACTTATGGGGCAGCGGCAGCGGGGTGCAGTAGCAGGGTGTGTGAAAACACTTTATTTTTTTATTTTAGGGCCCTGAATTGAAAAGGGAAACTCATTTCCCCACTGTTCCTCTTGACCCTAGCCTCATGCTGCTATGTTGGAATAGGGACCAAGGGGCATTGGGGCTTAGAGACGTTCCCTCTTTTGTTCAGCAACCTAGAATCTTTTGATGCAGAGTGGTTAAGGGATAGTTTCAAGAAATAAATACAGTCAAACCATGGTTCCTGAATGCCTCCATTATCATACATTTCAGATCCCGAACACAGAAAACCTGGAAGTAAATGCTCCGGTTTTCGAACATTTTTCGGAACCCGAATGCCCTTCTGCTTGAGTGCAGGAACCTCTTGCAACCAATCGGAAGCCACACCTTGGTTGTCGAACGTTTCAGAAGTCAAATGGTCTTCCGGAACGGATTACCATTTGACAATTGAGGTTTGACTATAAACTGCAGGAAATAAAGCTGGTGGCCCCCCTGGCCACCTGATTCGGAGTTTCCATTTCCCTTCAATGGGTGGTATTCAATAAAGGGAGTTGACTAGCTTGAGGGCTTTTGGCTGCTCAATGGAACTTATCACCCCTCTTTTATCCACATGCACCACCCTCCCAATGTGTCCCTGGGCTTCCATCAAGCCACTTTGGCAGATTTGGGGGAGACGCAGGGGTGCACAGGTATCAGAGAGGGAGATAAATTCCATTTTGCAAGTGAAAAACCTTGCACTAGCAAAAGCACTTCGTTAGGAACCTCCCTCCCTGCGTTACTTAGATCTCAGAATAGTATACATGGCTCTTCTCTTCCCCATTTTAACCTCTTAGCAACCATCTGAGGTAAGCTAGATTGGGAGATGGTGACAGGCCCAAGTGAGAGGGTGACAGTCACTCAATGAGCTTCACAGCTGAGTGTGAATTTGAACCCAGATTTCTCATTACCTTGGTTCTAAGAACACTGATGCAAGACTACATCCAAACAAACAAACAAAACCAATGAAGGAAGAAGCAGCCTCGGGGGGATTTTCATCTTTTTGGGAGTTTCCAAGGTAACATGTCTTTTCTCTTTTCATTTCATGGACTATGGCTTCCCTGCTACTACCCCACTTGCCCTGTCAAAAAGCAAATGACCACTGGATTCCAGATGTTTGAGAACTCAAGATCAAGGTGAACGTCCAGCTGAGATTTGAGATTGCCTCAGAATGTTCTATCCTTCTTTCATAATGCAATGGAAGATCCAGGAGTTTTATAAATGGCAGCTAGCCTTGTGCTTTCTGGTCTGACTTCTCCCTGTGAGTCACAGAGCTAAAGAGGGAGTTCCATTTAGCTTCTTAATATGACTTGTGAACTCTCCAGTTTCTCTCGGTATGGCACCATCCTTTTAAGCCGTGACACACTGTGCTTTTCTTCAGATGGTATTCTTTTGACAGGCATATCCCTGTGGAAATGACAGACATGCTAAAAGCTACTATTCAGCCTTCTCATAGCTGAGGGACTTGACAGTCACTCAATAGTCTCTACAATCATGCTTACAGCATGGATTGATTTGCAGGATATAGAGGTAATAACAGTTTTTACTACCAATGTTGTATTAAGCAGGTCATCATGAGTGTAGGAAATTCTACTTCTTTCCCAGCTTTCAGTTCTGGTCTATATTTACTTTCCTTTGCTAGACTGAAAACGAGGAAATGGCCTAGAATGTGTGGCTAATTCATGGTTTTAGCTTATCACTTTATTTAAAACTCATGTGGTGAAAAAGGTAAAATATTTGGGAATCTGGCTAACTCCCAAAAACATTGACTTATTTCAAAACAATTATATTCTGGTGTGGAACGAAATAAGGAAAGACCTGGAAGTATGGGGCAGACTGAAACTATCCTTTTGGGGTTGAATTTCTTCTATAAAGATGAGTGTCCTTCCTAATATGTTATTCTTGTTTCAGACTATCCCCATAATAAAGTGGGTATCAAACTTTACAGAGTGGCAAAGAGGTATATCTGACAGGGCAAGAAGCCGAGAATTAAATTTAAGTTATTAACAGATGTGAAGGAAAGAGGAGGCTTCGCCCTGCCAGATTTGAAATTGTACTATAAAGCAGCCTGTCTCTGTTGGTTGAAAGAATGGATAAAATTAGAAAGTAAGGAATTATTAGACCTTGAAGGTTTTGATAATAGATTTGGATGGCACGCATATTTATGGTGTGAGAAGAAGAAAATACACAAAGGGTTTGGGAGCCACATATTCCGAGGTCCATTAATAGAAGTATGGGATAGGTATAAAAACCTATTAGAACCAAGAGTTCCGCATTGGTTCTCTCCTTTAGAGATTATGTCTGTGAAGAAAGTAAATATGAGAAGTAATTGGATTACATATGGAGACTTAATAATTAAAGAAGGAGGTAAATGGAAGATAAAACCATATGAACAAGTTAAGGATCATGTCTATGATTGGTTGCACTATTTTCAGGTTAATGAAATGTTTATAAAAGATATTAAAGAAAGTGGGTATATGGAAAAAGATTCAAAGTTTCAAACAGATATAATAAACAATGATTGTAAAATTTTGTAAAAAATGTATAAGATATTGTTAGATTGGTATATGAAAGATGAAGAAGTTAAAATGGTAATGATACAATGGGCCAGAGATTTTGGATATAATATACAATTTGATGATTGGGAAAAATTATGGAAGGAAAACTTAAGATTTACTGCATGTACGGCGTTAAAAGAAAATATCATGAAAATGTTTTATAGATGGTATATTACACCAGTAAAATTAGCAAAAATGTAGAAACCTGTAATAAATGTTGGAAATGTAAAGAAAAAGAAGGAACGTTTTATCATATGTGGTGGGAGTGTAAGAAAGTGAAGAGCTTCTGGGAGATGATATATAATGAGATGAAAAAAATGTTGAAGTATACATTTGTTAAGAAACCAGAAGCCTTACTTTTAGGCATTACAGGAAAGGAAATAAGAAGGAAGGATTATAAACTTTTTCAATACGCAGTTACAGCAGCAAGAATTCTACTGGCCCAGAAGTGGAAACAAGAGGAAACACTGACGAAAGAGGAATGGAGGGTGAAATTAACAGACTATGCAGAACTGGACAAGTTAACAGGGAAAGTTAGGTATCTTCGAGACCAAAAGTTCATCGAGGCCTGGGGAAAATTTGTGGAATATCTGAAAAGTACATGTGAAGTACAAACAACGCTAGTGGGGTTTAAAGAAGCACTGTAAAAACTGAGGTATATTGTTAATTGAAAATGGATGATTGGAGGGGGGACTAATGGCAATAGAGAACAGAAGAAATGCGTAAGCAAGAGTTAAATATGGATGATTGTCAGAGAAGTTGAAGGAAGTCTAAAAGTATGGAATTTGTGAAAATTTGGATCAAAATTGTATATTTATGTTAAAAATTAATAAAAAGCATTTTAAAAAAGGAAAGTTTTTACTACCAATGTTGTATTAAGCAGGTCATCATGAGTGTAGGAAATTCTACTTCTTTCCCAGCTTTCAGTTCTGGTCTATATTTACTTTCCTTTGCTAGACTGAAAACGAGGAAATGGCCTAGAATGCGTGGCTAATTTATGTTTTTAGCTTATCACTTTATTTAAAATGTTTCTTTATTGACCTTCATAAAAACATCCTAGGGTACAAGTCTCTTTCAGGCTTTAAGGCTATACCCATACCCTACAATTAAAGCATTATTATATCACTTCTAACAGATTCCCCCCAAGGGATCCCGAGAACTATACTTAGTTATAGGTGCTGCGAGTTTTAAAGGCTCTCTCAAGGCAAATCTTAAAAAATGCAATATAAGCACAGATAATTGGGAAACACTGGCCTGCAAGCACTTCAATTGGAGAATAACTGTTGGGTTGAAATAAGCGACAGACGAATGGCAAGGTGTCATACGGGAGGCATCTCTCGAGCAAGTCTCGGAGAGTCCCTTTTATTGAATCTTACAGCATTTGCCATATATGTGCTTATTGCTGATTGGTTAACACAAGTACAAAGCAAAGTTTACATTAATCACCAATAGATTAAAGGTTGGGAAAGGGGGCACAGAACTAGACAGGCATGAAACCTCCTAATTAAATTATAACTAGTGATTGATATAGCAAGAGTAAAACAATTACTAATGATTGATCATAACATGAAAGAATATAATAATCACGTTCCGTAGATGTGGTCAACTATGCATTAAGAACAGGTCAGAGTATAATGTTTTCATGAACTCAATATGAACTGAACATTCTAGGGAGATGAGCGAATGTCTTGGTATTTAAAACAGGTTGTGCAGCATGTGCAAAAGAAAAGCTTAGAAGCAAGACTTCCCATCATGCCACAGTCATGTGCAGAAGCAGAGCTTCCCTGCAATATAAGCACAGATAATTGGGAAACACTGGCCTGCAAGCACTCCAATTGGAGAATAACCTCTACCAAAGGTGTCATGGACTTTGAAGAAATACAGATTGCGGACAAAAGGGAGAAACGAGCTAAGAGGAAGGCGCACTTGGCAAATCTTGACCATGTGGATCCAGAATTGGTCTCCACAGTCACAGATACACTGTTAAGACCATATTCACAGAAGACAATCTTATTCAGCTACAAGCGATCGCAGATGAAGATGATGAAGAAGAATTTTCAGAGATCCCAGGTAAGAGAGATTGTTAATCCACTCTGGTAATTGTAGCTGTGTGGCAGGACTAAGGGTCTTCTTAACTGCAGTTCCCAGCATTCTTTTGGGGAAGCCATGAGTGAATCTACTAGTGCTTTAAGTGTATGGTGGGAATTTGGCCTAAGTCAGATTGTGTACAGAGACAGCACAGTAGGACTACCATTGCATTTCACACTAGCAATGGCTCTATGTTGTGCACACATGTAGCCAGTGCTTTTTTTTCTGGGGGGACGCAGGGGTACGCATGCCCCTAAAAAATTTTTGAATCTAAATTTGGCCTCATTGAGGGGCAGTATTTCAATATGAGTAGGGAAATGAGAGTACCCCTAAACATTTTTATTTTATTTTTTAGAAGAAAAAGCACTGAATGTAGCTATGGAACCTATCACACATGCATAGGCTGTCCCCATGAGATGGACCTCTGTGTTCACAGCCCAGCTATCTCTCAACACATGATCAGAATCCCGTGGAAACTAACACTTGAATATGGCTAAGCAGACACACCAAAGTTTTGCGGAAATGGTCTGAATCTGAACACACATTTGTTGCATTCTGAGAGGGTAGAAAACGTACATTGAAACCGTTTCCGTCTTACTTAAAAGTATGTCCATCTTCATCCCAGTTAGATATAAGAACAGGTCACTGAAGCAAGCACCTGGAGCACTGGGATTTGGTATGCTATTGCAACAATTTTTCACCCATCAATTTTTATTAAGCAATATAGAAGCATTTCGTTTGATAACAAGTTACTTGAAATAAATTGGAAATCAAACCAATTTTGTGCTTGGTTTATTTTCTATGGCTGAAATTGATCTTCTATTGGTACTAGGTTCAGGGTATGCCAGGTTTAACTATGCCCCAAAGACTGGTGTCACTAGCTGTTTTCTTTTTGAAAAAGACATTGCCCAGTGTCGTCAACACCCCTCCCCCCGCCATCTCTGACAATGTGCTTTAGTTTACTAGGACAAAGGTAAGAAAAGTGGTATACTGAAGTAACAGTTAACATTTGAAGGCTGTAACACTATTTAATACTTATCCACTTAAGTTGGAAATAGTTCAGTTTCTTGCTGCTAGCACATATATTAGTCTTAAAACTGAAAAGCTTCGTCTGTGGTTTGGGAGCCCTTCAGAACAATATGGGATAGGGCACAGGTAGCTGCAATACTCAGAATAAGTTTGTAAAAAGACAATGGTTGTCTTGAATGTCATGAGGTAACATGTTTTCCACTATTAGATGTATTATTATTTTTTGGTCAGGGATGATGGGAATTGTAGTCCCAAAACATCTGGAGGGCCAAGTTTGCCTATGCCTGATATACAGCATTAAAAATACAAAAAGGCAATCATGCTTATCAGTTTACAAGCCAAGGATCAAGCCTACCGGCAAAATGTGAACCATTGTTGTGAAATGGTAAGTGCCTAGCTTTTAAAAATTGGTGTTCAAAACAAGAGGAAGCGAAATATGTTCCTTGGCTGGGAAACAGTCTAAGGTCTAAGGCTGGCCATAACTTCAATTTATTTATATGTGTGTTTATTTTAAGGAATTTACAAAGTGCACACCATGCAAATTTGAAAACCCCAACACTGCTAAAGTGGAACCTAATGTTTTGCCAAACGGCTTCAAGATGCTACAGAATATTGTTTTTCACATATTGCGTTTCTGTATCAATATATATTAAAATCATACTTCTGCTGTATGAGAAAATTGTCATATTTATGATAGGTTCAGCTTGTCTTATATCAAGCTGCTTTTCCGTCCCTGATATATTATACACCTGAAACTATAAAGCTTCTCTGTTTATTCTCCTACCCACCCCCCTCGCTGCCATCACTTGTGCCTCCTAGGCGTTTAATGCAAACTTCCAATCTGTCTAAGATTTATGCAGGTGCTTAACTTTACTCCCCGTGAACACAGCATGCCATTCTCCCAAACCTCACAGTCTTAAGTAAAATAGAACCTTTTATCCCCAGCTACCCTGCCTTTTGATAGTAGTCTAGGACAACACTGCACAACAGGGTATAATGGTCTCCTGAAATTGCAGGCAAACAGTTCTGAAGAAGAATGGTGGGGGAAGGGCCGACATACGCAGACCCAGTGCCTTAAAAGCTAGGCTAGTTGGTCAAAGTTTAATCAAGGAGATTGAATGAAAAGTAATTGATTTTGAAGCAGTTATCCATTTTTTGCTAAAGAGCAATACACATACATTTCAGGTAACATCTAATGGGTTCTTTGACATCCCATCCGTCACCCAGCTATTGTGGAAGGTTTTTAACAATGACTTTCTATTTTATTGAGAAGTTGTCTATGATTACTTAAAAGCCTTGTGCCTTGTTACATCACATTACCAGCGCTAAAAGCCAGCACTTGCCAACATATACAAGTGTAATGAAATACTGTTCAGTAAGGGAAGGAGGCGATGACTTCCATTCTTTAGAGTCTTCTTCCTGGGGTTTGTTCAGCAGGATGCTACGCTGCGAGTTGGAGTAGCGTATCAGTCCCCCTGCTGTGAGCTTAGAAAGCCTTTCGACTGTTTCAAAAGTAACTCAGTAACATCACCTCAAGTGACCCGAAAGAGAACTAAGAAGCATGTAACAAAAATATAAGGTTTGGGGGCTAAATGTACAGATAAATGTAAGTAATTGTGTACTCATTTGCCTGGAATATGGACACAGGTGGCGTTGTGGGTTAAACCACAGAGCTTAGGACTTGCCGATCAGAAGGTTGGTGGTTCGAATCCCCGTGGCGGGGTGAGCTCCCGTTGCTCGGTCCCAGCTCCTGCCCACCTAGCAGTTCAAAAGCACGTCAAAGTGTAAGTAGATAAATAGGTACCGCTCCGGCGGGAAGGTAAACGGCGTTTGCGTGCGCTGCTCTGGTTCACCAGAAGCGGTTTAGTCATGCTGGCCACATGACCCGGAAGCTGTACACCGGCTCCCTCAGCCAATAAAGCGAGATGAGCGCCGCAACCCCAGAGTCGGTCACAACTGGATCTAACGGTCAGGGGTCCCTTTACCCTTTACCTTGCCTGGAATGGCTGAAGTCTCCCAAATTTGGGGCAGGAAGAAGGGAGAGGAACTCTATTAACTGGTGGGAGAAACTCACTGGAATTGAAACTGAATTACGAAGTGAATGAACCAAAGCAAAAGATTTTGATCATTGAGGACTTTGGGTTGTTCGTTTCTAAAATGTGGCCTGAAACAGGCAGTCCAGCCATTCATTGTGATTGCAGAACAAAAGCAGGAGCAAATGAGGGCTCTCATTTCAGGCACAGTATCATCACAGTTTTCTAATTATTTGAATTAAACACGGTGGGAGTTGCCCTGAATGACAACTCTATATCAAAAAGACACAAAGGTGTTGCAGACTGTATTGTATCAACAGAGGGTGCATAATTTAATTTGGCCCATCAAAGCAGTGAATCCATCATCGGTGAGCAGCCATTCATGCAAAGTTTACCCAACAGAATTTCTTTTTTTAAATGTGACATAAATCATGACAACAAAGATTATGCCCCAAACATGCCCATCACAAGCTTTCTGTTTATTCTGGACAGAGCTCCTATTTTAATTACACAACATGTGCTGAGGACCAGTTATGCTAATACATGCCTCAACCTGTTTGCATTTTTGTGATGAGCAACTTGACTGATGGAACTTCTAAAATATGCATCCACCAGAACCATTTCTGACAATCCTATCAGGACTGGGCAGAACTTATGGATCTGCTAGACCAGGGGTGGAGAACCTCAAGCGCCAAAGCAAAATTCTGGTCTCCAGTCTCACTTAAGTCTCTCTCCTTTCATCAGCCGTTTTGCCTGTCTGGAATGTGAGTTCTTGAACAGTGATAATGCCTCTTCCTTCCCGGATGGAAGATGGAGAAATACATGTGTGGTCATGTGTGTTAAAATAAACCTCTGACAATCTTGTGGCTTGAATGTAACCTATAGTAGAATTTCATTTGTTGCTTTACCCACTTTGGCCTCTTGCCATCCCCATCAGAGGCATGTGGTCCCCAAAAGGGATTTCACAAGGGAAAATGTTCCCCATTCCTGTAGTAGATGCTCAAGCTTTGGCCAGTGGCTTTATGATTCATGGCTGCAGGTCCTGCAAAGAGGAGGAGGAGGAGTTTGGATTTGATATCCCACTTTATCACTACCCAAAGGAGTCTCAAAGCGGCTAACATTCTCCTTTCCCTTCCTCCCCCACAACAAACACTCTGTGAGGTGAGTGAGGCTGAAAGACTTCAGAGAAGTGTGACTGGCCCAAGGTCACCCAGCAGCTGCATGTGGAGGAGCAGGGAAGCGAACCCGGTTCACCAGATTACAAGTCCACAGCTCTTAACCACTACACCATGCTGGCTCAAAGAATCATGGTATGGCCCTGCAAGGTTAAGAGGATGTTCCTGTCCTGCTTGCTTGTTCCTAGACAGCAATATAAGACCTTTCAAATTCTTATCTGACATTGATCAAGGATGTTTTTCAGATTATATCTCCAACAACAGCCCATTTACAACTTGCTGCTTTTTCTGAACCCCCCCCCCCAAATACTTCTTTACTGTATTTTGATTTCACCTTCAGTTTGGTTATATATGTAGAGAATCACACACTCCCCTTACTGAGCTAACATAAATCACTGAACAGGCACACAATTGACCCATTGTTAATACATTTCCAGATGGTAGATGCATTTTATAGATAGAGATGAGATATCAGGATCCAGCTCCTGAGTTTTCCATTGATGGTCACCAAATGCTTTCCTCCTATGCAACATCAATCACATTGTAGTGGTTTTTACAATTGCAAGTTGATAACCGAAGCTACACTGGGCAGTAGGATTATATTCCACCATTGCCTTCTGATTTTCCAGCTCAGTGGCTTAATTCTTACTATCTCCCTCTATAGCTCCAAGTGAAAAATATTAAACACACCAAAGCACTCATGAATGATAAAACAAGTTATTTGGCTTTCTTCACGCAAGGTACATTTGCAAGTACGGTGATGAGAGAGAATGTAAGGTTAATGTGTCTGTTTGAGAGAGAGAGAATGAGAAGCAGGTCACCTATTATGTGGGCCAACAATCTTGTAGAAGCAATTAGCCTGATTTTCCTGTTGTCAGCAAATTGTATCTCTCTGCAAATTGCATATTTACATCATCATCTAAATTTTCACCTCTAATGAAACAAGAAAATAGCACTTTCCCCCACAGACATTAGCATCTCCTTCATATCTGAGCAATACAATCCTATGGTCTTGCTGGTGGGAAACCTGGGACCCTCAAGAAGTTGCTGAACCCCCATCACCCCTGACCATTGGCAGTGCTGGATGGGGCTGATTGAAGTTAGTGTCCAACAGCATTTTGAGAGCCATGGATCCTCCAACCCTCTGCTATACCAACTAGCTGTCGCGCCATGGCAACACTGATGTTATGCCACTGTAATATCATGATAATACATTGTGCTCCCAACTGCATGGCAAGTCTTTTCCTGTTCCTACTGGTATTAACTATGGCTGTCACAGGAGTTTGCTTAAGCCTCACACAAAAATCGCAGGGATTTGGAAGACTTCCCAAAATGTGAAATTATGTTTTCTTAAAAACCAAACTCCCTCCCTGTGGTTGTATTATATCTGAGCACCTAGAGAGAAAGTTCTATGTCTCTTCTTATCTTTGCTGGCTCTCCAAGCCATCTCTAACTCATCCTCTCCCAAAAACAAACCCAACAACATTCGCTTTGCCTTGCCTTGCCTTGGCAGGAGCAGCTATAGTGACAGAAGAAATGGAAGAGTGACTATGCTCCTTCCTCCTCCTCGTCCTCCTCCTCTTCCTTCTCTGTCCCAGCCCCCTCCCTGCACAGAACAGGGCACAGTATGTTATGGGAGGCCCTGAATGACCTATACCTTCCCTCATACACTATGCTGGAGGAAGAGAGAGAGAGAGAGGCCCACATATCTGAGATGGGGCAGTGTGATAGCTAACCAGACTGACTGGTAGAAGGCTCCATGCGCTCACATAGGAAAGAGGGAGAAATCTACCCAATTCATGCTTTCTGAAACACTATGCAAATAAAAACACAGCTATCTTTAAAAATTCCCACTTCTCTGAATTTTGCAATGAAGTTCTCTGGCTAAGTGTCATGTACAAAAATGTATATATCAAAGTAAAGTACACAAAGAAATGCATGCATTCATGAAAATAACACACAAAATTGTATTATACTAGGGAAAATTCCTTCTTACTTAAGGAAAACTTGCACACAGGACTGTATATTAGAAGAAATTCACACTGAAATCTCGATGAAATTTTCATGGTGACTTTTTTCTTAATTGCAAAGTTATGTGGAAATACGGAGGACTGAACTTAATATCAGGAAAAGTGTGAAAGAGACAAACCAAACTGGCAGATTCACCCATCCCTACTCTCACCCTAGCAACTGCTTGCTTAGGCTCCATAATTCTGTCTTCTTCCTTTTTCCTTCCTGTACTGACAGTAACGTCAAACCAGCACACCAAAATAAAGGTAATGTTAGCTAGAGCGACCCATCAGACTTCAGCATTGCCTTTACAGGAAGATTTCCAATGCCTATTAAATTTAAAAAATAATAATTTCTATCATGTTGTCTTTCCTTTTTTTCAATGTACATATGATTTCAGTCAGATTTCAGTCCTAAAAGTTTCCATTCATTTTTTTCAGAAACTGAATTATACATTTTTTAAAAAAAATGGGATAAGGCATTTTTTAATTAGGACATGATCTATTTGGGGATTGCATTGGTCCTCCCCCACCCCCCAAAAATGTACATGTTTCTGTTTTTTGGCAAAGAAGCCTTGCACTCAGCTAATTTATACCAAGAACTAACACTTTACTTTGGACCTCTAGCATCTGTTAACTCAGAGAAAAAGCCTTGACATTTCAGATATATTGAGACTGTAAGCTGCATGTTGTGAACAAAGGTTGCTTGCAAATTTTAAATTATTCATGTCTGTGTAAACTCATTTGACAGTCACCTTTCTTCACCTAGCCCCTGTCTCCTTCAAGATTTTCATCAGTCCGTGCACATTAACCAGTTCTAAAGGCAACACCTCTTCAATCTCACAATTTTGCTAGAAGCTGAGCCAGATTCCAAAGAGCTAAGGCACACCCAGTGGGATGTTTGACTTGTTTCCCTCTAAAGAGCAAAACACCTGTGCCATATCGCACGTTGCTTTTTGTGACATGTTAGAAAAGTAAATGTCTGCTGTCACAGGTTGTTCTTGCAAGAAAGGGATTCAGGGCTGAAATGTTTGGTCCTGAAGTATTTCTACTAGTTTTAATCTGTCAAATATGTTTGCACATTCGCAGCACAACCCTAGTCATTTCTCCTCAAAAATAAGTCCCAATAAATTCAATGGGATTTACTCCCAGGTATATGGGCATAGCATTGAAGCCCTATTCACTCCCACTTTAAAAAATGTACTTAACTGCAATTATATCCCGCTTCCTCACCAAGAAACTGGTTTGTACCGGTAGTTTTAACTAGGGTTGCCATCTTTTGAAAAGCTAAAAAGAGGACACAATTGCCGACTTTTACTTTTAGCTATGGATCACTATGACGACTCTGATTTTACACACTTGTGTCCTAAAATAAAAATAAAATTAGGACATTCTGTGCAGCACTATGAAGCATGGAATGCATAAATGTTTTCACACAGTTAGAGTAGGTCTGTTCAATAACATTTTAGCAGATCTTTGTATGGTTCATCATCTGAATGGACCCAGCTTTTATCCAGATATAAACCAGTCCTTGCCACAAGGTCTAAGGGGTAAAACAACCACATCTCCATCAACTGATAACTTAGCCTATATACCTTATATCAATCCTGCTCTTATCTCCAGTAGCTATAGTAACTTTCTTGCTGGTGGATGCTCTCAGCATCTACTCCATCGGTGCAGGTATGAAGACATATCCTTAACAGTGGACATAGAGTAATGGAAAGACTCAACTGGTTGAGAATAAATATAAAAGAAAAAGGAATATGGAAAGTACTGAAAGTGGGGAGAGGATGCATTTTGGAAATAAATGATTGAGATTGGTGTTCACTTGGTATTGGAAGATTTCAAATGAGATTTTTTGAAGTATTAAATATTGGCAATGATGTTTGTTTGGTTTTGTTACTGTAATCTATGCTGAGCCTTCAGAATAGGACATAATTCAAATTGAAAATAGAAACTGGCACAAAAAACCGCTGAGCCTGTGCTTTCAACAAAAGGGAAAAGTGTGTACTTTGTTTCATTTTCTTCCAAAGATTTGAGATAAAGGAAGGGATGGAAGAAGACAAATAGACCCCATCACTTCCCTTTCACTCTCACACCCATTGAGTGATCTGGTACTCTTCAAGCCTTTGCAGAATCTTCATTTTCAATGTTCCATTTCACCAGAGTACCAGAATGAGGCTTTTTACTCATTCCGATCTACTGGGATTTCTCTGCCTTCACTGCTCTGCCTTTGTTGTAGACAGAGTTTTTGCAGTACAAGCTGTAGCAAATGACGTTGAAGTACAACTTGAGCAACTGGTTCCCAAATTCATCCCCTGCGTATAAAGCCCACTACCTGAGATATAAGGCATCAACAGCTGAAGAAATAGCTCAAAGGTTGGTCAGGTTAGTCTAATGTGACTTGAGTATAACTGAAACAGGTTTTAATCCTATATTCCAGGGACAGGGAATTCTAGGTCTGAGGCCCAAATGCAACTCTCCAGGCCTCTTTGTCTGGTCTTCAAAATTCTCCTCAGGCTACACATCCTCACGAGCCTTTTAAATATGATAATAATTTTTGCTTGCCTGGATGGAGGATAGAGAAGGGCATAAAAATGTAACAAAAAACCCAACTAGTCTATTGTAGAAAACTAACATTCACATTCATGTTCTGTCCATTTTTGCCTCTAACTATGGCACCATTTGCATGTGGGGTTCATTGCGGCAGGAAGGTAAATGGTGTTTCCGTGTGCTCTGATTTTTGTCATGGCATTCCGTTGCACCAGAAGCGGTTTAGTCATGCTGGCCACATGACCCGGAAAGCTGTCTGTGGACAAACACGGCTCCCTCGGCCTGAAGTGAGATGAGCACCACACCCCATAGTGGCCATTGACTGGACTTAACCATCCAGGGTCCTTTACCTTTTTACCTTATAAGGCTGGAGCTTTTGTCCCATTTTTTAGTGTTCCTTTCACACTGCACATGTGTGTTCCAACACATCTGAACTGCTATACCTCCACATTGCAGTAAATATCATTTACACATGTAGCTCCTCCATGCCATCCCTCTCTCTTTACATTCTTTACATTCCCATTCTTCTTTGCTTTACCTTCTTAGCATGACTTTGTATGCTGAAATATCAGCATGCTTTCTCATCAAGGGTGGGGTTGGGGAAAGATGCAAGCCTTGAAATGGGCAGTGAGTGCAGTGCATGCCAGTATGTCATCTGATGGCTTGTCACATGACCAGTTGCAACATAAACCCATGAAAAAGGTGGTGAAATAGTCAAGCAAAACTCCTGCAAATGCATTTCCCCCTGGAATTAAATAAATGGAAATGAGTGCTAAACTTGAACTATACTCCATTCCATTTCATTAGTTTTCTAGAAGTGGCCTGTATATCATGTGAAAGCTCAAATATCATGTCCTAAATAACAGTTTAGGGAGTCATCAACAAAACAGAATAAACTATAGTGTGAAGGCAGTCCATGTTCAATATGGCCTCTGGAGCTGCTTAGGTGATCCCTGGAAAGTAGCCCAAATGGGGATTTATCTCTGAGTGAAAAGGGTTACCTGGGTGGAAGTCGTATTGAAACCAAAGGGGCTGATTTTGAATAGGCATGTATAGATAGGATTTACACAAAAAGAACACTGAACAGCATTAACCCTTGATACTGGAGATTTTTGGAATTTTGAGCGTCTGAAGCAAAAGCTTCCAGATTGGAAATCCTAAGCCCATTATGAACCAAGTCCAAATCACTTCCAAAGTTTTGACCTGACTGATAGTTGATTTTATGCCAGCCATTTCATCCTCTTACTTATTGCTCCTCCATCTCTTTCCTAAATAAACATGTGAAGGAGTGAAAACTGATGGTGATAATGGCTTTCTAATAGCAGGAGAGAACTGAATGACTGAATATTCCTGCAATACTCAGGAGCATTCTTCCTTCTCAGGATACATGAGCAGGGCCGTCTTTACTCGGGGGGTGCAAGGGGTGCGGGGCACCCAGGTGCCTGATTCTGGGGGGCGCCAGGTACCCGCCACTGATGCTGCCTAAGCTCTTAACTATCTACCTGTTATGAAATAATAAATAATTTTGATCAAGCTAGAAAAACAAAATACATATATACCTAAGTATTACCGAAATGTATACCTACTGTTTCACTAAAGGACTTTCGACTTTGTATGCTCATTTACCAAAGACGCGCCGTGCCAGCGGCGGCGCTTGTCATTCACAACAGCGGCACTTGACTCAGCGACGGCGCTTGTCATTCTCAATGGCACCGTGCAGGCGAAATTAACTCTTACATCATAATAAAGGTTAATTTGGGGGCTAAACTAAATTTGGAGGTGCTGGGCTGATCTTTGCACGCCGGCGGCGCATATGTCAAAGACTGCATTGTACATGAGATATAGTTTCTATTGCCTCCTGATAAAATTAACTGGGCTGTGATACATTGGAAACTATGAACCTCAATCACCTTGGCAGAAAAGGACATGGCCAGGTCTTGTGACTGAGGCCTGCAAGGTAATGTTACAAGCTAGGTCTCCCCACCACCCATTTCTGCCATTTTGAAAGAGCAAGGTTGCAGTGTCACACATATCTGGAAGTAAGTCCAACTGAACACAAAGTGTTGGGTTTTTTTGATAATTTGGTTATAGAGTAAAAAGAAAATTCCCCAGATGCCTAGATCAAGGTTTGCGGCAAGTACTCAGCAGATATAAAAATCACAAAACATGTAGCAAAGCAAAGCGTGGAAATGTAAGTTGTTAGACCTTTAAGATATCTCCTTCTAAGCCACTTCCAAAGTTTCCCGCTTCCTTTAACATAGAAAGAGACCACACGTTTGGTAAGTTAAAAATTTTTTATTTACAAATGCTTAAAATGTCATATTCATGTGCTTTTCCATACAGCAACAACTTAGGTTCAAAAATTGTAAATGTTTTTAATTTTTAGTGTAGAAACAAAAGATGGCTTGCTAAAGCCACATGGTCTAACCTTGGAACATTCAGCTTAGATATCCTTACGCAATGGTTCACATGGTGAAATAAAAAGAACAAAGACTTTGCTAACCTTTCCTCCCAATGTATGCTTGTATGACCTAACTAAACCTGGCAAGACAGATTACTCTATGGTTTTAAACCCTTTGTGCATTAATTAGAGTTACACATGTTGGTTATGTGAGGCTGGATTTATCCCACACAAAGATCATTAATCACATTGCATATTAAAAGCCATAATGATAATTGTAAACAATAGTAATTGAAACAGCCATGGGGCAACTTGTTCTTTGCTTTGCCAACATTTTGATTTGAGAACAATGGATAGAAAATAACAGCCCAGTACTACTTTGTGAGCCTTCTTCCCTACCCATTTTCATCTGAAAACTTCCTTTCAATTGATTTTTTTTGGTAAAATTTATAAATGTAATACAGATGACATAGGTGGTTTCATGGGAGAAGAAAATCAATGGAGTCCATCAATTTGAAATCCATAAGACCATTAATGAGTTACAATTGGAGATGGTTTCAGGAAACCCAACAATGAAAGAGGAAGTTATACCTAAATAATGTTGCAAATTCTGCCAGCAAGGGAAATAAAAGCAAGCACTGAACAACCATAATGAATATTATCATTTTCTTAATGGGAAAATACATCCTTTTGAAGAAGACTCACAGGAGATCATATGCACCAAGTTAAAAAATACACAAAGGAGCAAAAATCTATAAGAGTTTAATTCATAGGTTTAGCAAGATACTTAAGCACAAGACTTAGTGTAACTATAGGCCTGAGAGAATAACACAGCAAAGGTAAACTCATTACAAGTGGGATTTTCAGATCCTAATTGCCATGGCAATAAAAACATACAAATTTCAAAAATTGCAATCATCTACAATTTAGTGAAATCCCTTAAGCTTTCATTAACCAGTGGGCATGGCAAATTATAGTGGAATAGATCTTCAAGCAAAAAGTAGCAACAATGTTTAATTTATATTACCTTGGCATCGTGGGGAGATATTCTTCAATACAGTTCAGAACATGAGCTTCCTAGCCCCCGAACAAATCGAGCCTCCTAACATATAACCAAACCTATCCGTTCTTAAGGAAATCAGCCCTGAGTGCTCACTGGAAGGACAGATCCTGAAGCTGAAGCTCCAAGACTTTGGCCATCTCATGAGAAGAGAAGACTCCCTGGAAAAGACCCTGATGTTGGGAAAGATGGAGGGCACAAGGAGAAGGGGACAGCAGAGGACGAGATGGTTGGACAGTGTTCTTGAAGCTACCAGCATGAGTTTGACCAAACTGCAGGAGGCAGTGGAAGAGAGGAGTGCCTGGCATGCTCTGGTCCATGGGGTCACAGAGAGTCAGACACGACTAAATGACTAAACAACAACAACATATAACCAATACCTCAATCCTAAATGCATGTATATGAAAGAAAGCGATGTTGACCACTCACCCAAACCAGATATTACTGGAGAAGATGTTTGGCTGCCTTAAAGTTGCCAAAACCAGGGCTCTTTTCAGCTGGAACTGACCAGAACTCAGTTCCAGCACCTCTCAGGTGGGTTCCATTGCCATTATAAGAGAACAAGGAAGGTGTCCATGGTGAGTTCTAACACCTCTTTCTAGAAAAATAGCACTGGCCAAAACTATCAACCCAATTGGCAGAGTTGCTTTCCTTGTGCCAATGTTTTGTTTTGGTTCCAGATAGTTGATGGATATGCAGATTTTCAGGGGGGGGGTGGAGTGGGTGGAATTCTGTATCTCCCGATAGCTCTTCATCGATGCAAGATGGGCATGGCACAATACAAAATGGTTGCAACACCCAAAAGAGCAGAAAAAGAGACAGAACCACAAAATGGTATGGGCATGCTGCCCTGCAGGCTCACCCTATCAGTGGAGAACAGGGCCCACATAAACCACCACTACATTTGCTCACAGAGAAGAGCTTTTTGCATCTTTCCTCTGCTCAGAAATAAAGGGAAGATGGGTGTTCAATCCTGAAATAACAGTGAAATGTGGGAATGCTTAGCAGTGTGTGTTCAATTTAAGGAAACCTGAGTCAGCACAAAGAGGAGCTGAACAGATAGAGCAAACAGTATGTTGTGCATTGTCAGTTTTGACCACTTTGGCGGCCCCTGCTGTTTATAGATCAATAGATTTGTGTGTTTAAACCAATAGGCCATATCAAAAGCCATCAGGAAGAAATTCTGCCACAATTCAAAACAGCAAAGCAAAGAGACATACTGTAATATATAGAAGCAATACAAGAACCATGATAAAATGTGGTCAGGCAAAAAAAGAACCAATGTAAAAACCTTAATAACTCCCTCCCCACAAAAAAGTCCATCCGCTTACAATTTGCCAAATATACTGAAACAACCCTAGATCTTGTTTTAACAGCAGCAGGAACAAAATGTTCTCCTTTCAACACACTTGTAACATCGTCCCCGCCCCCCCTTTAAAAGGACAGATAGGTTTATATCTCAATGGCCAATTGCAGGTCTGATCTAGTAAATCGGTTAGAAACTATTTATGTGTGTTGGTATGACATTGGACATCTGGAAAAATAATGTGAGTTGCCCTTGATCTCAGATTCTCTGTAAATACAAGGTCTCTGCTTGATTGTTTCCTTGTACATCTTTTTGAAAAACATTTTGTCTTCATGGTCTCAAACAGAAAAGACTTGTATTCATATATATTGAATGCCTCTGTTACTGGAATGACTAGAAGTTTAGCAAACACAGTTTCTGTGATGCAACTTTGAAGGACCTTGGAGAAAACCTTGGAGCAGGTGGAAATGACTCTCTGAAGGCAGAAAAGGGCTCATTATCAAGCCAAAGGCCTGGAGAAATTAACTGAGCTGCTTGGAGAGAAGACATTGCTTGGCACCACAACCAAAGAGGTCCTGTCCTGTGTCTCAACCAATGGATCTCTGACAAGAGGAATGATTTAGATAAGGGTCTTCAGAGGTGACTGTAACTAACAGGGAAGCTCACGAAGGAAAAATTTGTCCTCCAAACAGTCTGATTCCAAACAATTTAACACTTCATAGTTTATAGCCTGTTGTCTTTGTCCATGGAGTTTTCTTGGCAGGGATACTGGAGTGGCTTGCTGGTTCCTCCTCCAGGTGGATCACGTTTGGTCAAAACTCTCCACTATGACCTGACCATCTTGGGTGCCCTGCTCGGCATAGTTCATAGCTTCTCTGAGTTATTCAAACCCCTTTGCCATGGCAAGGCAGTGATCCATGAAGGGATAGTTAAAGCTATGGTTTTCCCAGTAGTGATGTATGGCAGTGAGAGCTGGACCATAAAGAAGGCTGATCGCCGAAGAATTGATGCTTTTGAATTATGGTGCTGGAGGAGACTCTTGAGAGTCCCATGGACTGCAAGAAGATCAAACTTATCCATTCTTAAGGAAATCAGAACTGAGTGCTCACTGGAAGGACAGATCCTGAAGCTGAGACTCCAATACTTTGGCCACCTCATGAGAAGAGAAGACTCCCTGGAAAAGACCCTGATGTTGGGAAAGATGGAGGGCACAAGGAGGAGGGGACGGCAGAGGACGAGATGGTTGGATAGTGTTCTCGAAGCTACCAGCATGAGTTTGACTAAACTGCGGGAGGCGGTGGAAGACAGGAGTGCCTGGTGTGCTCTGGTCCATGGGGTCACGAAGAGTCTGACATGACTAAAAGACTAAACAACAACAACAAGTTTATAGCCAGCACTTGGAACATTCAAATGTTAGAAGTCACACAACTTTTACTGAAAACTGCAGGCAGGTCCCCACCCAAATCTGGAAGAGAAATGAAGTGGGTGAGAAGGTGTCAGTTTCCTTCCTTGGACTCCCACACTGGCAATTTGTGGACGAGACACCTTGCACTCGAGGGCAAAATACGTGATAAAAGTCACATGTAATTTTGCCCCGGATATCATTGTACCACTTTAAAAGGGAGGGAAAGGGAAACCATGGAGCAGTTTTAAGAAAACCCCAAGCACCAGAAAAAATATGACTTATTGGAAAAAGACAACCTGTGAAAGTACACACTTGGGCTAATTGCAAATATTGACAATTCTGTCCACTTTTGACAAATTAGCAGGTTGCAGCTATAGAGGCTTTTCCCCCCCAGTAGCAAATAAAATACATGTTTATGGCACTTGTGGAATCCTTGAGAATCTATACAGAATCTGAAGGACCAGGGAGTGAATTATTAAGTCTGAGAAATAAAGTGGTGTTTTTAATACCCTAACTATATCACCCCACAATTCCGCTTTCTTTCTTTCTAAACTGGCCATAATTTCTTGTTGCTGCTTTAATAATTTACTGGCTTTTTATATTGGAATTCATACCCCTGTTCCGCTAAGGATATGGTTGACAAAATTTCACCTAGAGATGGTGTCTATTTCTGAAAGATCTAGCGGTAGTACAACCAAGGTGGCTCCTGTTGAGTGAGTTGTGGACTTCTTAGAGCAAATGTTGGCATGGAAGCCATGTGGGAAGGAGCGAACTCTGATGGCACCTCGCAATGCATTGTTGTTGCTGTTAACATAATTATAATTAACCCACTCTTCTCTCTAAGGTCCCAGGGTGGGTTACGACAATTAAAGTTGCAACTACAAAAACAGTATGAAACACATTGCAATCACAAAAGTAGGGTGGATCCTCCAATGTCAGACTTCAGGAAATCCGATACCCTTCCCCGCAGCAGGCTGCCAGGGATAAGTAGACAAGAAAAGCTTTTACCAAGTATTTTATTCAGTATTCATGGAGAGAGGCTTAGGAATACTGCCTCTTGGAGTAATGGTGTTGCTCTGAGTAATCTCCATCCCCTTCCCATCCCATCTTAATTGTCAACAGCCCCCCCCCCCTTATAGTGGCTGCTTAAGGTAAGGTTACCAGATTTTTTTCAATGAATCTGGGGGCGCTTTTCAACTTCAGTAGGAATGATAGGATTTTGTCAGGGGACTGATTTGTAAATCCGGGGTCTGTCCCCAGGAAATGGGGACGTCTGGTAACCTTAGCTTAAGGCCATTTGCCTCTTAGCTCTTTGTTCTCCCACTTTCACTGCTCGCCAGGTCCTGGGATAAGAGGGGGGTCTGGAATGCTTTCTGGTGATAATGTGTCTGCTAGCTGCTCCGGCTCTGCTTCTTCCCCCTCCTCTTCTCCCATTATTTCACAGATTTGCCCCTCTTGTATCTCTGAGCCATGACCTTCTGCAAACCACTGTTGCAAATCTATATGGTCTTCCTCTTCTCTGGAAGGTTCAGGAGGAGAGGGGCAGTCTCCACCATTCCTCCTCAGTCCAATCCCTGACATACAAGTATACATCTCAGGTGTCAAAAGCCAGGCTAAAGAGATGCATCTTCAGCATTGGCCAAAAACTGTACAGGGAAGGTGCCAGTCATACATCTGCGGAGAGGGAGATCTACAAGACAGGGAAAGTCTTCTCCCAAGACACTTCCACTAGCTTCTAAGGGCAGTTGAGCTTTGGAGAGAGTCTCCTCTTAACACCCAAGAGGGCTTGTAGGAAAGGAGGCAGTCTTCTAACCATTAGTGTTGGAATGGATTGATTATATCATGTTGTATTAGTCTTTGGCTCACACATGTTCACAAGCAAAGAAGGTAAAAGGAATAACTTACTCCACAATCATTCTGGACTAAATGTCATTTTGGAATACAGAAATAAAGCCTGATTTTCCATATGGATTTGCTGTCCAGAAGTGGACTGTTTAATGATATCATTATCATAATAAAAATGTTCCATTACATGGTAAGGGAGACCCAATGTGGCACTGTGAGTAGCTGGGGGAAATCCTAACATGCTGACAGCCTGACATCATAATTATTAAAGGTTCCAGCCATTTCTATGGTGATTTCCAATAAAACTGCACACATAGCATGGAGCTTTCTTGTTCCAACCTGTTCCAACAACGAAAGATGGGGAGAAATTTGATATTCTTCATACTGAAAGGTGAATGCACTTAATTCACACTTTCCAAAACAATATGAGGATTGAAACACAGTCAATCTTCAGAATCCACGTGTTTCTGAATTGTGCAATGAAGTTCTCCAACCAAGGAATATGGAAAACATGCATGTACTTGGGTATAGTGTACATGAAACTGTATATATTGGTGAAAATAGCTGACAAAATTCATAATATTAGCAGAAAATCATTTACAAAAATGTGTTTATTAGGAGAAATGACATATGAAATGTGTATATCATGTGTTTAGAATTTAGACACTGAATTTCAATATATAATATTGAGAACAAATGTGGAAACATGGAGAACCACATTTAAGATTGGGAGTGAAATAGAAACTGAAGGGAAACTGAAATTGTCACATTCACACATCTCTGTGGCCAGTGGTATACATGTGGAGCCTGTAGCCACTGGAAAACAGAACAATTATATGTTGACAATTATATGTATACACAATATGGAAGCTATGTATTCTCCTTCAAGGGGGATGTCATCTCTGTTCATGGCAGACCATCCTGGACAGAGGCTCTACCCATCAACAATTTCTTCATCTTGTCAGGATTCAGACAAAGTTTACTGACCCTCATCCACCCCTTTATCACCTCCAGGCAATGGTCCAACACCTTGCATAGCTGTACCTGATTCAGATGGAATAAAGACAGATCTGAGCGTTGTGTGCATATTCTGATGGCATCCTGCCCTAAATCTCAACATGACCTCTCCCAGTGACTTCATATAGATATTAAAGAGCATGAGCAAAGGAAAGGACCTTGCAAGACCCCACAGTGCAATTGACATGCTGTTGTGCAAAGGTCTCCCCAATGCTATTTTACGAAAATGGTACTACCGAGAGAAGTAGAGCCACCATAATATGGTATCTGCAATGCCCACATCACAGAGGTAGCCCAGAAAGACTAACAGGTTGACAGGGCTGGGCTGCCTAAAGGCAGACTGAGGAAGCTGCCTCAGACAGTGGAATCCCATAGGCAGGGGCATACAGGGGGGGGGGTCCAACCCAGGTGCCACCCTGCGGGGGTAACAAGATGGCCCGCTGCCTCCCCCCCAGCTGAAGAGTGGCCGAGGGCATGCACGCTGCCAGTATGGGCACTGCGAGCGCGGCATCTGTATGGGCTGCTGTGCATGCACAGTCCGTACAGGCGCTGGGTGGTTCGCCCTGCCCCGGGTGCCGGAGAGGCTTCCTCTGCCACTGCCCATTGGGCAGTGCCCCCACGAGCACCCCACCTGACCCTGTTGCCAGAGAAACAAGAAGATGTGGTGGCCTCTTCCAGTGAAATCTCACAGTATCTGCCCTGATGGTTGATGATATCAAAAGCTGCTGGGAAATCCAGGTCACACTCCCCTATTTCCCCAAACAAGTCATCAACCAGGGCTTCTAAGGCTCTTGCAGTGCTGAACCCAGGCCTGAAGCAGATTGAAGTGAGTTCATTTCAGTGAGTAGGTAACCAAATCCACAAAGCAGTTTAAACCTATTCCCCCTATAATAATAAAAGGCTATATGGCGTCCAAATAAATCAGATTCAGCCTGATGTTTAACTGTCTCTCACTTTACCAATGCTTAAAGCTTGTGTTGTTTGTGATATCATGCATGACAACCGAATGTCTTGTTTGCATTTAACCTAGGTTGTCCCCATGCCAACTCAGTGGCCAGTAAATGACTGTAAGCAGGCAATTATCAGCCTAACACCCTAGCAACTTTCATGTTTATATTTGCCCTCATAACCTAAGCTTGAATAAAATGTAAGTATAATATGAGAGCTGCTTCCATTATTATTATTACCACATTTACTCAAATCTGATGCTCACCTTTTTTGAACAAATTACGTTGTGAACATTAAGGTGTTGTTATTATTATTATTATTATTATTATTATTATTATTATTATTATTATTAACACCAGTTGACCCAGTGAAAGGATGAATGCTCAAGAATGGTTCTTCTTGTGTTCTACTTGTGTTCAGGATATTTTGTTGGTCATGCATCCTGGTCATAAAATTTCCCTTTACTTGCTCTAGTTGTCATATATAAATGCCCCCTATGATATAAAGGACCCATAGGTCATTAAAAATATCTCAAATGCAGTTTTATGTTTCATAGCTTAATGCAACTTCCTCTGTGGTCCATTTGCTTTACCCTGTAGTCCTGCCCTCCCCTTTTTAATGTGTATTATAGAATCAAAAGACTCTGGGTTTAAGAAGCCTACAGATTTATTCAGAAGCCCACCAAAAGCAAAAATAGCCACCACAAAGTAAGGCGCTGAGGTGAGGCTTAATTCCTGTGCTGTGGAGGCAGCAAATATGATTTTGTTGCTGTTGTTGTTTAGTCGTTTAGTCGTGTTCGACTCTTCGTGACCCCATGGACCAGAGCACGCCAGGCACTTCTGTCTTCCACTGCCTCCCGTAGTTTAGTCAAACTCATCCTGGTAGCTTTGAGAACACTATCCAACCACCTCGTCCTCTGTCGTCCGCTTCTCCTTCTGCCCTCCATCTTTCCCAACATCAGGGTCTTTTCTAGGGCGTCTTCTCTTCTCATGAGGTGGCCAAAGTATTGGAGTCTCAGCTTCAGGATCTGTCCTTCCAGTGAGCACTCAGGGCTGATTTCCTTAAGAATGGATAGGTTTGATCTTCTTGCAGTCCATGGGACTCTCAAGAGTCTCCTCCAGCACCATAATTCAAAAGCATCAATTCTTCGACGATCCGTCTTCTTTATGGTCCAGCTCTCACTTCCATACATCACTACTGGGAAAACCATAGCTTTAACTATATGGACCTTTGTTGGCAAGGTGATGTCTCTGCTTTATGCGGCCTTTTAAACATTTCCTACAAAGGTAGGAGACAAAGCTGGATTTAACTGATAAGATCAGTGAGCAGAAACTAGTGGATTTTATTTGGGAGGGTCAGGTCGCATTGGTAGATTTTGGCATGTCAGAAGTACAGCATGACAGTCTTTGACAGGTTGTAGTGGGGCAGCAGGAATATTGGCGCACGCAGCCAATAGGGAAAGAATGATCCTGCCATAGTTCGGAATATCTGGCTTATTTAATGAAACACCTGGTACAGAACCCAAGGTTAAAAATACTAAAATGGGTTCAAAACTGGCGGAGTAATGTTTGGAAAGTTACCCATGAGAATTCCAAAACCTTGGGTATCTGAAATAACACGGTTGCACATTTCTGCAGCCTAAGCACAAAACTCTCATTGTTTGTACAGTATTGCTTATATAAAGCCAACAGTCATAAGGCTTGCTCTTTTCTATTATGAGAAAATAGCAGGCATGATTAAATGACACGTTCAAAATGCTGAAGGTTAATCCAGTGGAAATCTCCTTTAATGAAAAGAGGTTCACATTTGTGGAAACGGCAGCAGATGTAACACTTCAAGTATGAAATTCAGACTGGAAGGCACATCAAGGAGACTTGCTAGAATATGCAAAAATCTATTAAAGAGCTTGTGTTGGGAAAACGTACAGATTTGTTCACATCCCTACGAAACAGTTTACCAACCCTGATTGATTTGAAAAAAATTCTATTTCAGAAGTCCACAAAAACACAGCAGATTGAGAAATGTGGAAGCTGAGCTAAGTAAGTAAAAACAGTGGAAGAAAAGCAAGCTAATGCAGATGTGAAGGAACAAACCAAGTTGCTGTAAGTACCATAAATACAGGAAATTAAATATAAAGTCAAATTCCAAGCCCTTTTAAAAAAAAATGTTGGTTGTGAATTAAGTCAGGTATAAAAAATTGTGAACGGTTTTCCATCTGAGCTCAGAGCAGCAAGTTAAACCATGTGGATAATACATTGTCTTTAGTCTGTTAAACACCATTTTATGGCTTACAGCACATTCTTGGCAATATATGGAGAACAGAGTATCTCTTTCTGAGCCTATGTCCTATCAAGCCTTATAGAGGTTGAAATAGGTTTGACTCCCATCACTCTGATGCCACCTTGTTTTCAGGGAAAGGTCATAGCTTGCATGATTTGCATACAAAGGATTCAAAACCCAGTCCTTCCTATCTTCATGCAGGGCAAGCGAAGACTCCTGCTTCAAAATGCAGACAGCTACTGCCAAAGCGTGTTCTCCCTCATGGAGAGCATGTGTTGTGGTAGGGGCTGACAAGACACCTCACTGTTGCTGGGCAAAAGAGTTTGGCCATCTTTAGCAGGGGCGGGCTGTTACTGGGGAAATTTAGATGTTGCCATTTATTGATTGACAGTCCTATTTGTTAAATACAATACACGCAGCGACGAACTTCCTATTTTCGCTGCGTGCTTCGGATCACCCGCCCTCCCTTCCCTAATGTTAGGCTGTTTGCTTGACCTTGCTATGCCTGTCATGGGGTCGTCTGCTTTGGGGCAGGGGCCCGGTAGGAATTTTATCCATGTGGCTGATTAGTGTGTGCCATTTGGTTTTTTGCCTACTGCGTAGCAAATCGTCACAACTTGTAAGGTTTGTGGTTAGGCATTGGTCTTGGAATTGGTTGGTGGAGGGGTATGGATTTGGCTGTGCCTGCCCCTCCAAAATGCTGCTGCTGCTGCAAGGGTTTTCCGTTAAAGGAACCCAGGGGCTCGCCATGCTTTTGTCCAAACCCCCTGGCAAGGGGCTAGGGCCATGCAAGAGCCCCTGGGAGCATTCTGGGGAGAGGTGAGGCATGTTTCCCAGTCCCATCTCTCTCCCCAGGTGACTTACCCTTTCTGACTTCGCAGGGGGTGCGAATGTCAGAGCTGTCCCCGTATGAGGTCAGTTAGTCGCTACCAATGCCTAAGCAACCACTCACATTGCTTTATTTTTAATAAAGTTGTGGCCAAAATTATGCCCAAAACCTTAAAAAATAATCAAGTCTCATTGTGTTCTTATTTGGGGTGTCTTGGGGACCTTGACGTGCAACCAGTAGAGACATAACTAAGCTACTATTAGGAATGTAAAGAAGCTATGGTTTCCTACCCTATATTCATCACATGCAACACTATTTCTGTTCTGTTGCAGTTCATCTTCCACCCCAAATTGCATTATTTATCATTTTGTCCCCTGTAGCAAGTTATTTATGTAACTTGCATAATTTAGGCAATTAAAGACATGCTATTTTCATTATGTTGCTCCATCCCTTTCGTTTCAGTGTAGATGAAGTGCAATGCAAATAGCGGAAAACAAGGCTCAATTATGCATCTTTGGGGACTGAACGCAGCAAAAAAAACCAATTGTATTTGCTGGCTTGATTTCCATTCTAGATACGGATTGAATAAGCAGCAATTTCCCCTCATTTTTTGTTTTTGTTAGTATTCTCTAACATTCCTAGCTACTAGTACAACTTCCTATGCAGTCGTACCTTGGAAGTCAAACAGCTTATTTCTGAATGGTTTGGCTCCCGAACATTGCAACCCTGGAAATGACTGTTCCAGTTTGTGAACTATTTTTGGAAGCCTAACATCCGATGGGGCTTCCGCAGCCAATTGGAAGCTGCACTTTGGTTTTCAAACATTTTAGAAGTTGAACGGACTTCTGGAATGGATTTCGTTTGACTTCCAAGGTACGACAGTATAGATATATTTATTCCATGTGGTTAGAACTACTGGAAGTGGCTTCTATCTGTTGTCACGAAGAGCACCCACTCTTTTTCAGCATTGTACGTCATTATATTGGCAGGATTCACCACCAAAAGTGGGCAGAGTCATGATGAACCCAGTGGGGTGATAGGGAGCAATCCATAGACAGATAAATATTCTTTATATCCCATTGAAATCCACTTTAAGTATGACTAACTTCTCTGGATTATTCTCATTTGGCAGGACATAATGAAAGAGCAGAAAAATGGCCAGATTTTATGTAAAAAGTTGTCCTTCCTGATGTATAACAGTTCCTCTATGGGCCAATAAAGTCACACTTCAAAACATTCAGCGACTCATTAAAGAAATACTTTTGTTCTATGCATCTGTGTAAGTGGCAGACCTGAGGAGAATATGAGGATGTGTTAGCAACTCCCATACAGAGTTTGTTAGAGTATAGCACTGAATGTATTAGTAGCTGAACACTGCCAACATTTCTGGCATTAGCTCATATTTTCAAAGTCTAGCGTGTGAGGATCCCCTTGGGTTGAATCTTGGCATGCAATGTTTCACCCACACAGAGAGAATTTCCTCCCCACCTCTCGAAAATAATCGATTTAGGAGTCTGAGTTATGAGAGTTTAACTCCCTTTGCCCCCACTTTTTACGTTCGCTTTCATACGTACCAAGTATCAGTTCCCAGGCCCATTACTTTGAGGCAGCTATAGCCATGGATATCAGTTTGTAATTTGACTTTGAGCTTCTTTGGCTTTGCATTTCAATAACAAGCACACTTTTATTTGCGACGATACACGCATATACATTGTTGTTTACAAAGGACTCTTTGAAAGCCCTGTGGATCACATTGAAGTCCTGATAAGCAGGGCTTCAAGAAGAAGCAACCCCTGATGTCACTAAGATGCTGTGTGATTGACAGGTGGGTTGCCAGGGGTGCAGGAGATAAAGATCTAGCCCTCTGGTCAGAAAAGAAGAAAGGGGGTTGGAAACCTATAAGGGGTAGAGGGTGGTAAGAAGTTAATAGGAGGGGTGGCTTTGATGAGGAGGGAGGGGAGAGTGTGGTTTTGCTGGGGTGGAAGAAGAACACAGACTCTGGCAAGACCAATGTTGAGTAGAAGGCAATCTAAAAGGAAGCATGGATGGTGGGTCACATCAGTGATGGTGGGTCATATTAATTTTATATCCTTCAATGATTTTGACATTTTTTACTTCTATAGATTTACCTTTGTTCTAAACTAATAGTTGCGCGCTGTCTACATTTTACTACACAGGTAACGTTGTATGCATGCATTCTCTTCACACTTTATTTACCTCACATGGAAATAGATGTTGACTGGAATCTTGTTTTATTTTTAATTTTGTTATTTCGATGATTAAGCTCCTCTGGGGGAGTAAATGTAATGTATACCGGAACAACGTCCGAATGTGGGGCAACTGTTGATTTATGAGAGGATTCTTGTTCTATGAAGTTCAAATATATGAATGTTCATTAAGAAAAAGATTGCCCCTGCTTATTATCATGGTTGTTGAGATTTCTAACTGTGTAATGGTTGCCCTGGCGATACTATCTTTTGTTACATTGCATTTCACTATTTTACCACCACCCTCTCTGTTGCGTTGTTGAAAAACATATTTGAATCAAAAGCAAATCATAACAGTTTTTTTGAAATACACCAGAAGTAGACAACAGCCATTGAAGCAGTAGGACCATTAGAGGAGAAAGAGGAGGACAGGATAGGGAGATTCCAAATAAACCAAATTGGTTATTTGTATTTATATTATTACCACATAAAATGTTTGAGCTGATTCACTCTTTCTGGGGAGAGTGTCTGAAGAGCTATGTCAATTAGAGGTGACAAGGGCTGAGGTTCTCAGAGTTAAATGGCATATGAAAAATTAGGAAGTCAGTAGGTCAGGATATCATAAACCCAAGAGTACTTGAAGAACTTGCAGAATTAAATAAGGTGAAATTGTTCTATGTGCATACTGAGGCAAAAAAAGTCTTAACTTTGCATATACACTGATGGGCTCTGACTAGACAGGAAGAAGTTCTAGAAGATCCGGGGGGATCTCAAGGGCAGATTCTGTAAAAATGATAAATGAGCCAGCAATTGGGTAATCAATTTTTAAATCCTTTCCTAAGACCTGCCACCATGCCAGCTAATATTGCAGTGCTGCACCCCTTTCCCAGGGCTGGACACAGTGCCTTCCTACACACCCATTGCAGGATCTTGGCCAAAGGGGAGAGGGGAAGGAAGGAAGGAAGGAAGGAAGGAAGGAAGGAAGGAAGGAAGGAAGGAAGGAAGGGGAATTATGTCCTTGCAATACTACATGGAGCACGTTGTCACATTTGCAAGGGCTCACAAGGCGGGGATATAAATTCACTGCCTCCACATCCCCCTGAAACAGATAAATTCAAGCTCTGGACTAGATTAGTATTTATATAGGCATGTATGCAAATATGGGGTTTAGTCAGATAATGGATTCTGATATTTCTGGCTATATATATATAGAGGAAGTTCCCAGGTTAGTGTGCACACTAAAAGGCACACTAACCTGGGAACTTCCTCTCTGCCCAGAACGTTGGAGGCTATACACCACACCCCCTCAACAGTATTTATAGGAACTCAAACACTGAGATCCAGATGTCCCGCCTGCCAGACATCTGGAAATTAGCCCTCCCCACAAAAACCGACACCAGAACCAGAGGCACACAGAACGCCATCACCAATCAACCACACCAGACCCAAACCCAGACCCTCTCCACAGATAAATTACAGACTCCATCCAGTAGCCAAACCATAGTGGCACCTCCGGATGCTGCACCCCCCTGCAATCCCTACACAGATCTGGCTGGCACAGGGCACAAAACCACAGCTCGCCCCTATACACGAAGCCAAGCCAGAGCACAACTAAGTGCAGTACAGCCATCTTCTCAGAAAAACTCTTCACAAGCTCAAGAGGTCAAGACACGAAAGCTTTAGCAACTAATCCACACTTAATGACCCTCCTAAGTGGTACTCAGAATATCACTCAAGAAATCACTCAAGATATCCCTCAAGTAATTAAGGAACAAAAGAAGAAAAGTCACACTAACCTGGGAACTTCCTCTCTGCCCAGAACGTCGGAGGCTATACACCACACCCCCTCAACAGTATTTATAGGAACTCAAACACTGAGATCCTGCTCTGTTCCAGTAACAAGAAGCCGAAAGCACCAGCCTGAAGATGACGAGTGAGACCTCGTCGAAACGTCGCCTAGACACCCCAACTCTTACACGGGAAGACACCCGAAGACACCAAAACCTGCATTCCTGTACCCGTGAAAATCTACGAAAGCATATATATATATATATATATATATATATATATATATATATATATATATGCAGGTTTTGGTGTCTTCGGGTGTCTTCCCGTGTAAGAGTTGGGGTGTCTAGGCGACGTTTCGACGAGGTCTCACTCGTCATCTTCAGGCTGGTGCTTTCGGCTTCTTGTTACTGGAACAGAGCAGGATCTCAGTGTTTGAGTTCCTATAAATACTGTTGAGGGGGTGTGGTGTATAGCCTCCAACGTTCTGGGCAGAGAGGAAGTTCCCAGGTTAGTGTGCCTTTTAGTGTGCACACTAACCTGGGAACTTCCTCTCTGCCCAGAACGTTGGAGGCTATACACCACACCCCCTCAACAGTATTTATAGGAACTCAAACACTGAGATCCTGCTCTGTTCCAGTAACAAGAAGCCGAAAGCACCAGCCTGAAGATGACGAGTGAGACCTCGTCGAAACGTCGCCTAGACACCCCAACTCTTACACGGGAAGACACCCGAAGACACCAAAACCTGCATTCCTGTACCCGTGAAAATCTACGAAAGCATATATATATACACACACACACACACACACACACACACACACACACACACAAACACATATTCCAGAAACCACATATCTCAACCTTCCTCTATACATAAATAAACACACCAAGCTAAACTATTTTTATTCCAGTTTCTTTTAGCTCAGTCCTTACTTCAATTAGCATCTTTTTTAAAAAAAAAAGTTTTAAAGCTCTTTCCTTTGTCATTTTTCTTTCCGCTCATTGCTTCCCACACTTTTATGTCTCCACAAGGCACAATACAGCATGTATAAAATCCACACTAAAGAACAAAACAGACCAGGCTCTCTTTGGAGTCCATTATCACTCTACCTGAAACTGGGAAGTTATATTGATAGTGGATCAGCATGCTTCATTTCCTTCGCTAAAAGTATGGACATTTCCATTTTCTTGGAACTGGAACACAAACATGAACCCACGTTTTTTTCAAGCAATTCCAATCCAGTTCTTATTCTATTAAATATGTTTAAAGTTGGCAAAGTTCATCTGAAGTCACAGGCGCCTACCACAACACTTTTCTGATGATGTCTGAGAAGGGCAATGGATCTGATCTCTTCCCAGGACACGCCTCTTCTCTTCAGGCCACAGTTCTCACTGGTCCTGCTCCACATCATCCTCAAGTGCATCTGCCTTGTCCTAATATGTCCTTGAACTGTGATCAGGTCTCTTGCTTGCCTGTATGGATATTGGAAAAATTGGGTTGTTGTTGTTGTTTTCAAAAATAATTATTCTGGACCTGCAAGAACAGGAGAGATGGACTATCCCATGGGGCACCACATGAGCAAGTTGCCCTATAGGGGAGAAGTAAAGCCCAGGCTATTTAAGTTCATTCCACCCCACACTCTTCCCTCTTCTCATTGAGACACCCATTGTTCCACCCCTTTTCCAGTATGAACTCTTCTAGTTGACTTCTTTAAGGAGACTTGAATGGGAATTTTTTTGGGGGTGACACTAATTGGCTTGTGTCACATCTTTTTCATCTGCTTCACACTGTTGGGTGTTAGATGTGTGACTGGAGTGGTGTTTTTGTTTAAATTTGGCTAATTGACATTTGGTCTCGGTGGTTGAGTGGATTTTTGAAAATATCCGACTAATATTGGAGCCAAAGTGGTGTTTGGACCTGTCCGGCACATCAGGCTGGACTTTGGCCACTGGGGCCATGGTGCATATGTCAGGTTCATATACCTAAGGATCGTGGAGTGTGTGGGGAAGAGTTTATTCGGGCCTTGCTGTGTGATCACAGTATGTGACTGACAGTGGGCTCAAGAGAAGGGAGAATTGAAATTCTCCTCACGGCATGGACCTCATTGATTTTGGTAAACTGGGTTGAATCATTCTGATTGCAGATTCTATAGTTATACAGTGGTACCTCGGGTTACATACGCTTCAGGTTACAGACTTTGCTAACCCAGAAATATTACCTCGGGTTGAGAACTTTGCTTCAGGATGAGAACAGAAATTGTCCTCTTGCGGTGCGGTAGCAGCAGGAGGCCCCATTAGCTAAAGTGGTGCTTCACATAGAGGAGGGAGAAAGGTTGTTTTCTGCTGCTCCAGAGAAGCGGACACGGAGCAATGGATCCAAACTACAAGAAAGAAGATTCCACCTAAACATTAGGAAGAACTTCCTGACAGTAAGAGCTGTTCGACAGTGGAATTTGCTGCCAAGGAGTGTGGTGGAGTCTCCTACTTTGGAGGTCTTTAAGCAGAGGCTTGACAACCATATGTCAGGAGTGCTCTGATGGTGTTTCCTGCTTGGCAGGGGGTTGGACTCGATGGCCCTTGTGGTCTCTTCCAACTCTATGATTCTATGATGATTCTATGATGATTCTATGATGAGGTTAAGAACAGTTTCAGGTTAAGAACGGACCTCCGGAACGAATTAAGTACTTAACCCGAGGTACCACTGTATTTTAATAAATACAACTTGTTGCCCATATTCCTTGTCTTGATTCTTCTTCGGTGTTTTGCCAATTGATTCTTGCATGGCTGCAATGCGGATAAATATTCATATCCAGAGCCATAGCCCCACCCCCCTTTTTACCTATGGCTCTGCCTGCCTTGGGAGGTTACTCATGAGTTTTATACCAGACAAGTAGTAAGACTGACTGAGAGCATTCTGGGAAGAACAATTAGGGAAGCATTTCACAAACAACTGATAAATCGGCTCCACCTCTTAGTGGGGATGCATTGTGGGCGAGCTGCCAAGCCTCCCCCCTCAGCATGGGGGGTGGGACTGCGTCCCGCCTTACGCTGGGGAGGCCCGACCACACCAGGTAGCCAAGTGACCAATCAGGCAGCTCGGGGGGGGCATGGCAGTTAAACCACCAATTTAAACCACGGTGTGACGCCAAATCGCCCGCTTTCAGCCTTGGACCGCAGATCTCCCACCCTCCCACCAAATCCACAACAGTGGGGCTCCCCCTATTGGTGGTTTACCCTTACCAGACTCCCTGCAAGGTGGGCAGGAGTCAGATATAGTCTGCGGATGCCAATGCCTAAGCCAATACCACTCACATTCTATAACCAATAAAGTTGTGGCCTAAATTTTGCCCATTAACGTTAATCTAAAATCCTGTGTCCTTGTGTCTTTATTCTGAGAGCATTCTTCACTCTTTCACCTGAAAAGTAGAAGAATTTCCTGTTGTTAAAGTAAGTCCTAAGCTTTAATGGTTTTTGTTTCAGCTCTGTGCTGCAAATCAGGCTCCAAGTTTATTTAGGCACACTAAAAATAAAATATGCTGATGATAGACTCTTGTTTGATTCCATGGTAGCAAGTCGCAATCTATTTTACTCAAGAGCAGTTTCACAAAAGACAGCATAGTACATCGTGGTCAATTATTTTATATTATCGTTGTGAGAATAACATGCAAATTACTTTTGTAAAAATTATCTTGTGTTTCTCAGATAGAAAATCTAAATGGTTAGGGGCAGTAACAAATATTCTGGCTGAATGATGAAGGAAGATTCCAAGATGGTGTTTCTTAGCCAGGATAAATCAATCTGTTTGAAGAAGAAAAAAATGTGTTCAGATTTATAAAGCTTCGTATCTGACATTTTATCCTCCTTGCAAGAATTATGGTGGCCATGTTGACAGGACTGACAGAATAGCAATATTTAATATGAGTTGGGGCTGTTTTCTAACTTGTTTTATCTGGAAGTTTCTTTTATCTGTTTTAAGCTTAACCCTCTCTTTCAAGTGATCCTAGTGCACTGTAATTTCCCGAGGTAACATGGGATTTTGTTGCCATAGTAATCTATTTTGGTTTAGGCTTAAAACTAGAATTCTAGAAACTATGAAAATTGTGAGGTTGCTTGCTTGCTTGATAAGTTGTTATGCTTTGTATGAAACTTTCTTTTTTGCATTAATAAGAAATAATAATCAAATTGAACTTTCCTCCAGTAAAGCAAGCCAAGAATGTGCATGTCTGTAGAGTCACAAAACTTACATCTTGGCTGGGACTCCTGCTGCTCCCTGCCTTGCTGGTTTTTCCCACCTGGCCTGGGAGAACAGGGCCCTGTCTGACTCCAGCTACAAAAGCTGAGGCTACTGAAGATTCCAGATAGATTCCAGAAGATTCCAGATTGGCTGTGAGTCCTAGAAGACCTGCTCCCTACAGGGTGGGACTCTGTCTTGACACCAGCTACAGAAGCTGAGACTGCTGAACAGACTTGAACTGGGGTGTTGTTTGGGAGGTGTTGCTGTTGTTGCTGCTTTTTTATCTCAGCCTATCAAGTCTCTCCATGGACATTCTTGTGAAGCTGATGGTGAGGTCCCCATTTCACTAGCTCTTAACCATAGAATGAATCCGTACCATTTCCCTATGAAATCATTATTCATGTTGCTTTGTCTTGTTGCTTGTACTTGCTCTGCCAATCTTTCTGTTTGACATGTTACAATTTTCCATCCTTGAAATGTTCTTCCATTTTAATTTCCCCATTTCTTGTTGTCACCTGTCCAGCTACAGCTAATAGCATGGATAACATCTCTTTGTGTTGCATATCTGAATTCTGATACGCAAATATAGTAACAAAAGCAATGCTGGGGAAGGATCTGCAAATCAGCTATTACAAAGAAAGACAACATGACTTTGGTTCATCCCCTTTCCCAAAAAGTTGTAATGTGTGTATTGTGTGTATGTGTGTGGGGGTATTGTTATGTATATCTCCACCAATTCACAGAGAGTTTAGGAGTTACAGGGCTGAGTTTCATTTTGGATGAGAGAACAATGGAGTCAGTGGTTTGTGTTGTTTTTTTCCTGAAGTGTGTTTATTTGCCAATGGTCATGCAGAGCATGCTAGAAGACACAAGCACTCAGGCAGGCAGCGTTAGTCTCTAAAGTAGCATCTGTTTTCCCCAAAGCAAACAGCTTCCACTCAGAGCTCCTCAAGGCTCTTTCTTCCAACCAGCTGCAAATCACAGAGCTGCGTCTGTCACTACCAGTGTTTTGAAACTCATTAAACTGCTTTTCTCTGCTACATACACACAGATATGAGATCCCATCCACACCCTCGCTGGAAGGCAGGGCTCGCTGGCTAAGGTCGCTTCGAAACTTCATGGAAACTTTCCCATGTTAGCGTGTGTGGAAAACACATCAGCTAATCAGCAGCAAATCACCAACTATAAAAGCCAGGCATTTATAAATCAGTGGTACCCACGTGAAAGAACAAAACTATGAATGAACAATATCCTTGCTGTTTTTTTCACATCGTAGTACAGAGTGACTTGATAGTGACTGGAGAGATAATATCTATTTCTGCACCTTTGGGGGGGGGCATGGCTTGCAAATCATCTGAGGGGTTACGAATTAAGAGGGAGGAAATGTTTTCTGCCAGAGGGTCAGATTTCCTTCTGGGCAGTCTTTCAGGGGGCTCAGTCACATACCAATGGTAAAAAGGTAAAGGTAAAGGGACCCCTGACCATTAGGTCCAGTTGTGAACCGACTCTGGGTCTGCGGCGCTCATCTCACTTTACTGGCCGAGGGAGCTGGCATACAGCTTCTGGGTCATGTGGCCAGCATGACTAAGCCACTTCTGGTGAACCAGAGCAGCGCACAGAAATGCCGTTTACCTTCCCGCCTGAGCAGTATCTATTTATCTACTTGACTTTGACATGCTTTCGAATTACTAGGTTGGCAGGAGCAGGGACCGAGCAATGGGAGCTCACCCTGTTGCAGGGATTCGAACCGCCAACCTTCTAATCGGCAAGTCCTAGGCTCTGTGGTTTAACCCACAGTGCCAATAGTAGATGGGGTCAAAGACAAAAGTGAGTAGAGGAACAAATGAATTTTTTATCTTTGTAGATAAGGTTGGTTTCTAGATACAGCTCTCTCTATCTTCCATGCAGGCAAACAAGAGGTATTATCAGACTTCAAGGCTACATTCTAACCAGGCAAAAACACTCAAGGCTGGTGAGGGGTGTGGCCTGGAGGCTCCTCCCACATTCCTTAATTCTTAATGGCAGCTAAGAAAATCGAACATACATACAGTACTTAATAGCACAGGATCTACATTCCAGTCATTTCAAACCTACCTGCTTCTAAACAACTTGTGTCTTCTCTTCCAGCTGTGAAAGCTTCTATAGCAATCAATAACATTTCTCCTGGTTAAAGGGTTCTTTAACTGATTTGGATTGTTTAAATACCACAGGTGCTTTTTCATGAGGTTGACTGTTGTTCCTGAGATGTGTCAAGTCACACTATCTGTAGAATTATCACTGCAGTGGAAGCTTTCTTGAGATGGCATGTTTACTCCAGATAGTCTCATCACCTACAGGATAGCAAGATACAGGGGATTTGGTGTGCAAGCTCCATCCCTCCATCCCTCCCTCCCTCTCTTTTTCATTATGTCTAGAATTCTACCTTTTTTTCTTTTTCTTTTTTTGCAGCAGAGTTGAAGCCTTGCAGAGTTCAGTCCAAAGGCCTGAAAGCTATCAGACAGCTTTGTTTTCAATAGATTTGCATCCGTTTTTGGTAGTTTGCCTTTTTCCTTCTGCAAAGCTGCAAAACAACATTAGTTCAAATGAACGACTTGCAAATATGACAAAAGGATCCAGGGGCGCCGACTTATAAAAAATATTGGGGGGGCCCATACCGGGGTCCTGCCGCTGGTTCGCTCGGGTAGCCGGGAGAACGCAGTTCGAGGTGGCGGTGTTGGGGAGAGACCCTCGCTCAGGGCGCCACGAGACTTGGCGGCCGGCGGCCTATCTGGGGGGGTTTGGAGCGTATTTCGGTGGAGCGATTGGGGAGGAGGGGGCTTGTTGCCGGATTCTTCAGCTTAGCCGGAGATCCGCTGCTGGGGGTCCCTGGGCCGAGTTGTGAGCACGGCCTGCTGAAGGGCGATCCAGCCGATTGCGCGACGGGGACGGCCGGGGCTCTCTGGCTAGGGCGCGTGGCTGGCTGGCTGGCGAGAGAGCAGGTGGGGAGGAGGCGGCGGTCCTCACTCTCTTAGGAAACGCACCCGCACGCCCGATTGCCACGAAGTCCGAAGGGTGCGTGTGTGGAATTAAAAAGCAAAAACGAGATACGGGCAGGGCAGGCAAAGAGTTTTCCGCAAGAGGATGGAGGGCAGGTTGAAGAGAAAATCACTCAGGATGAGACAGTCAAATCAGCCATGATAAAATGGGCTCAGGATATTGGGTATAACATCATGTTTGAGGACTGGGAAAGGTTATGGACCACCGGAATGAAATTCACGGCATGTAATGCCTTGAAGGAAAATATTATGAAAATGATTTATAGGTGGTACATGACCCCAGTCAAGCTTGCAAAAATATATCACCTGTCTGATAATAAATGTTGGAAATGTAAGGAGGCTGAAGGGACATTCTTTCACCTCTGGTGGACTTGTCCAAAAGTGAAGGCCTTCTGGGAAATGATCTATAATGAGTTAAAAAAGGTATTTAAGTATACCTTTCCCAAGAAACCAGAGGCCTTCCTCTTGGGCATTGTTGGCCAGAAAGTGTTAAAGAAGGATAGAACTTCCTTTATGTATGCAACTACAGCAGCAAGAATACTTATCGCAAAATATTGGAAGACACAAGATTTGCCCACACTGGAAGAGTGGCAGACGCAATTGATGGACTACATGGAACTGGCTGAAATGACTGGCAGAATCCGAGATTTGGGAGAAGAAACAACGGAAGAGGACTGGAAAAAAATTAAGGACTATTTACAAAAACAATATAAGTTGTATGAATGTTAAAAATTTAAACGATTCGGAAACTATAGCTTCAGCAATTAGATTTGGGAAACAGGAAATTATATTTTAAGTAAGAAAAGGTCAAAATCTAAGGTAATACTATGTTTAATTTAAGATATAAGTAACTGATGAAAAGTATGTTAAATTTAGAGGTATAGTATTTGAAAAGTACAAAATAAGGTACGAAACAATGTAATTATTTGCTGATATCTTTATTATAAAGAATGCAGGGTAAGGGAGATGCGAGGAAGTCCAGTTAGTTATATAAAAAATGTGTTGAATGGTTGGTTTTCTTTTCTTCTTTTTCTTTTTTTCTTTTTCTTGTTCTTTTACTTTTTTCTTCAGTGTATGTTTCTAACTTTGTATTTGAAAACTTAATAAAATATTTATAAAAAAAGAAGAAGAGAAAATCCTTTCGCTTTTCTGGGGCGCAGGGAAGTCTCAGAGCCGGAGGTTGGGGAAGGGACCCCCTTTGCTCTGCCCTCTTCTCCCGTCTTAGATTCGCATGGGGGTCCCCGCCCGAGCTTGCCTGGCCACCGGGCCACACAAGGGCCGCGCTCTACGCGGCGCACCTTGCTAGCCGCGCAGCTGTCCTCCGCGGCTGCGGAGCGGCCCTGCGCCGGTGCCCAGCCCCTCTGGGCACCCGCTGTGCTGCCAATGACAAGCGGGCGACGGGGAAGGCGTTGCTTTCTTTCCCGATCCTTCATCCTCCCAGTCTTCCAGCCCTTTTTGGGGTTGGAAGCTCGTCTCGTTCGCCCTTCTCCTTTCTTCACCCTGCGCGCAATTTTCCTCCCTCGTCTCCCTCCCCATTTCTCCTTCCTTCCTTCCTGACTGACTGACTGACTGACGGGCGTGGGCTCGGGCTCAGGCTCGGGCTTCGGGTAGGGCTCAGGCTCGGGCTCGGGCTCGGGCAGCCACAGCGTCGGCTGTGTTGGCGATCGGCGGCGCGGGGGGATGGCCCTCCCGGGGGAGCCGGCGCTGCTCAGTGGGGTTGCCAAGGAGACAGGCCGGCCGCCCCCCTCCCCCGGCCCGGCGCCCCCCGCCGCGCCGGTGCCCGTTATTGAGCTGGTGCGCGCCGGGCGCCCTATAAAAGCCGCGGACGCGCCTACCGCCGCCCGAGATTATTGGGGGGGCTGAGCCCCCCCAAACGAATTTTTGAGGGGGCTCGGGCCCCCTCAAGCCCCATGGAGTCGGCGCCTATGAAAGGATCACATCCCTCACACACTTCTCAGGTAAACTTGCATAGGATCAAGCTGCACAATTTGTTTTATATGTTCAAAATTACAAGTGCACATTCCACGCTGTCTAGAGCAATGGTTCCCAAATACCGCCTTCCCCTCACGCCATTCAAAAGCTGCTGAGGGTCTAGACCAGATTTTCTCAATCTAGGGCGCCTGAGCTTGATCACTCCAAGCTCAGACCGCATGTTCAGAAACCTTTACCATATTTTGCAACCCATTTCTGCCTGTGCTTTCTGCTGCTGTATGGAAAAATGCATGAATCTGACATTTGGAAACTTTGTAAGGAAAAATAATCTTAACTGTATGGTCTATTCTATGCTAAGGGGGGAATAAAGGTGAAATAGTGTAAGCGACTTAAAACAGGATATTTAAAAAGTCCAACAGCCTGTATTCCTGTGTTTTGCTTTGCTGCACATTTTGTGTTTTAAAACACCTGCTGCCCCCCCTCCCGAAAAGCAATCTGCTTTGTGTTTGGATCTGTGAATCCAATGAATTCTTCTTTATTTAACCATCATAACTGACAGGGATTTGGCTTTGTGAGACCTGGGTTCAAACCCTAGTTAGCCAATGAGTTTGCTGGGTAGCACATTCCTGTGAGGTAGGTTAGATTGATAGGGGAAAGGTAAAGGACCCCTGGACAGTTAAGTCCAGTCAAAGACGACTATGGGGTGTAGCGCTCATCTCATTTTTAGGCCAAGGGAGCCACCGTTTGTCCACAGACAGCTGTCTATGTCATGTGGGCAACATGACTAAACCACTTAGGGTGCAACGGGACGCCATGACAGAGCCAGAGCGCATGGAAATGCAATTTACCTTCCCGCCACAGTGGTACCTATTTATCTACTTGCACTGGTATGCTTTCGAACTACTAGGTTGGCAGGAGCTGGGACAAAGCAATGGGAACTCACCCTGTCACAGGGATTCAAACTGCCAACCTTCCAATTAGCAAGCCCAAGAGGCTCAGTGGTTTAGACCACAGTGCCACCCGAGTCCCATAGACCGATAAGGGATTACTCGATATCTCCCTTTTATGGCATTGTGGGGCAGAGTGTTGGTTTTAGGGCTGATGAGATCCGAGTTAGAATTCATATTTGAGAAACTGCTGTGCTCTCTCAGTCAAACCCACCTCATGGAATTTGTCTTGAGGATAAATTGGATAATCCTACAGATGTCATCCTATGATGAAAGGCAAGATACAAATGTGGCAGGCAGAGACACTCATCGCACCACCATTTTTGGCAACCGGGCAGAATCACGGTAAATGTCTGCTTAAACTGCAAGCTAAGTGCATTGTGAAGCAATCACACATCTGCTTCAGCCCATGTAAAACTCAGCACAGATATACTCATTTGGATAATGTTGCAAGAGCAAGGTGACTAAAATATTTCACAGGGGAATAGATCATAAAAAGTTGCTAGCTAGTCACAGTTCAGTGCAGAGACAACATTTCTGCTTAATAGTTAACATCTTGTAGAAACCATTTCCATGTTACAGGCAAGAAGCCAGTTCATATATTCAGTCAGTGACATTCTTTGTGTGGCAGAATTCACCCTATGAATTCTGCCACACAAAGGGCCACCTGTTCAAAGCCCTTGCATTGTACGTACGTTCACAGGAATAATGGAGGAGAGCACACACATCCATTCTGCTTTGCAAAGATGATGAAGAGCAATGCACATGTGTGAACTAGGAGGCGGGATAGAGGTAAAGGTATCCCTGGGGGACACGGGTGGCGCTGTGGGTAAAACCTCAGTGCCTAGGGCTTGCCGATCATATGGTCGGCGGTTCCCCGCGGCGGGTGACCTCCCGTCTTTCAGTCCCAGCTCCTGCCCACCTAGCAGTTTGAAAGCACCCCTAAGTGCAAGTAGATAAATAGGTACCGCTTTATAGCGGGAAGGTAAACGGCATTTCCGTGTGCTGCGCTGGTGCTGGCTTGCCAGAGCAGCTTTGTCATGCTGGCCACGTGACCCGGAAGTGTCTCTGGACAGCACTGGCCCCCGGCCTCTTAAGTGAGGTGGGCGCACAACCCTAGAGTCGGACACGACTGGCCCGTATGGGCAGGGGTACCTTTACCTTTTAAAGGTATCCCTGACCATTAGATCCAGTCGCGGATGACTCTGGGGTTGCACGCTCATCTTGCTCTATAGGCCAAGGGAGCCGGCGTTTGTCCACAGACAGCTTCCGGGTCATGTGGCCAGCATGACTAAGCCACTTCTGGCAAAACCAGAGCAGCGCATGGAAACACCGTTTACCTTCCCGCCGGAGTGGTACCTATTTATCTACTTGCAGTTTGGCATGCTGTCGAACTTCTAGGTGGGCAGGAGTTGGGACCGAGCAATGGGAGCTCACCCCGTGGCGGGGATTCGAACCGCCGACCTTCTGATCAGCAAGCCCTAGGCTCTGTGGTTTAGACCACAGCGCCACCCACCTCCCAGATCAAAAAACGTTCCCATAGTAATTAATGACAATCGTCAGCTGGTTATGCAAATGTTCACCTAACAAATGCTTTCCTAGGGATGCTTTGTGTTTGGTAGGGGGGACTTGTGCTTATTCTTTTCCACTCTAGAATGATGCGTAGCCACTACTGATTGGGAATTTACTGCAAGTTGGCTTTGATGTACTTGGTCAATGCTGCCATTTACTGTTATGTGTTGGTGCTGATGGCTAATTGTCACTGCAGCCATAATGCATGGTTCAGCTCTGAGAGAAAGAGGTGATTATGATATGCTTGGTTTCAATAAAATTTCTAATGTTGTCAAGCAGCTGAATTCACAACAGTTGTAGAACACGGTTAATATCCACTCTGCTTAACTTCTTAAAATATTTTTGCTCTTTTCTTCACCCATTATTCAGCCACTCTGCACAGTTTTGCTCCAGCATCTGTTTCATCTGCAATTACAACTGAGCGAAGTGACAGAAATCCTTCCTTTAACAAATTTCATAAAGTAGAGAAGGACATATGTAAATTTCAGTTTTGCGCACCTGGTAAAATGTAATGGGAAAATATTTGAATTGCTGCTAAAGGCTGCATTAGACAGTCCTTTTAATATGTTATTTTAGCAAATTAGGGAAAGATAAACAGATGCTTATGTGTGGGATCATTTATACACAGATGGGTTACATTTTCACTGTATATAAAATGTTTTGCTTGTGTGCCATTACTGACAAATGTCTAACCTATCAGCTAGCATAGTAATTCTGTACAGGATTTAAGCTGCTGGAATGATGGGTTGAGTGCTTCCACAATAGCCATCTTCCTCCTCCCCACTTTTTCTCTATGCAGTGACTTTCTGCTCCATTTTTGTTGCTTTCTTCTCCTTCGTTACTGCTAGTGCCTCCTTGTCGCTAGTCACATCTCAGCCATGGTAACATAAAATTAGCAGCTGGTCTGTTAAAAGATAGGGTCATTTTGTCCAGGTCAGCTTTCTATAACTTGGTGTCCTTCAACTGATTTGCACTACAACTCCCATTAACCCCAACCAGTATGGTCAATATGCAAGGATGATGGGAGTTGTGGGCAGTGATGGACCTTGGGGTCTCAAATTTCAGTGGCCCCTGTGCCACCCCTTGACCTCTCACCTTCAATTCTGCATCATCAGGAGTGCTCTGGTGGTGTTTCCTGCTTGGCAGGGGGTTGGACTTGATGGCCCTTGTGGTCTCATCCAACTCTATGATTCTATGATTCATAGTTGCAGCACTCTCTGTGATTCCCTTGAGGCTCTGCACCCAGGGCGACCAAACTGGTCACCCTCCTTTATATCCACCTCTGCTGTAGTCCAACAACATCTTGGTTGAGAAGGTATGGTTGAGGTTGTGATCTGGAGACTCTAACTATAGAAGTGTGGTCTAGAAACTACAATAGTTCTCTCATTTTTTTGATGGGAGGGAGGGCTTCCCTCAACTTTCTCCTGCTCAGAAAAGGGTGCAAGTTTGCAACCCCCTGCACTTTTGTTTCAGAATTCCTTGCCTCATTAAGCAGGGCCTAATGTTCATTACTTCCTAAAAGGAGATCAGAAGTGTTATGTGCTGCTTCTGAAAAGGAGGATAAACTACTCCTTGACTCCCGCTGCTATATATTTTATTGTTTCTTTAGCATTCTTTAATGCTTGCCCCTGAGGCAAATAGCAGCTAATTCCTCAAGCAGCACACAGAAATGGTTCGACTTCCCAAGAAATGTTGAAATGCTAAGCACAATTAGAACATGTTGTATGAAGTGACAAAGACTTACTAAACATTTTGAACAGGCTTTTGCTATGTAAGTGAATGGGTTGGAATGGCATATCTGTATTAAATATAAACTTAGGTTATACTTTCACTGGAAATGAAGCGCTTCATTACTTTGCTCTTTACATTATTCATATCATATCATAATTGAGCTCCAATGGCTTAAACCAGCACAGAAAGAATTGCATATTGTACAACATTAGATCAAGAGCTCAATTGCAATGTAGGTAACTGGGAAAATGATTTTCTACTACCGCCCAGAGGGAATTTTGGGTGGTAACTTACTACCCAACACTTTTGTGTTAAATTAACCACAGCAAAGGACTGATTCCACTGAGAGACATTACAAAGCCCACGACTATTGTATGAACTGGGGATTTGGAATAAGATTATATCTAAAATTTCTACAATCTTCATTTTTGGTTTCTTCTATTGTTTGGTTTCTTCTATTGTTTCTTCACAAACATTTATTTATGAAACCAAATGAAGAAATAATGAGTAACATTAACATGGACAGTGATTTTAAGGTAGGATATGGAAAACTTTGGCCCTCCACACATTGAGAAATTATTATTTTTTGTAAATTTATTTATTTGGTTTATCAGTTTGAAGTTTTACAATCACATATCCAACATACATCATAAAGACAAGATTCCAAAGAATATCCTGGACTTCCCTCCTCCCCTTTGTGGGTCCTATTGTTAGTCATTTCCTCCTGCATCTTTTATAATAATCCAAATCTTTTACATCTTAATTATATCCAAAATTCACTATTAAACTACAAGTGTTATTCCAATCCTACTAACGATTTTAACTGTTTATAATGATTTTTAAGATAAATTTTCTTTCCGCAGGGCCTGTAAGACCCGAGTTGTTCCACCTGGCCTTTGGCTTGGAGCCAATTTGATTCCCTCCCTCTCTTTCTTTTTTCTTTTCCTTCTCCTCCTGCGATGAGGCTACATTTTAATATTTTAATGTTTCATTTTTTTAATGTTGTATTTTAATTTTGTTTTTAAGTTGTAATCATTCAACTTGTTTTTATTATTGCTTGTAAGCCAGTCTGAGCCCGGCCTTGGCTGGGGAGGGTGGGGTATAAATAAATTATTATTATTATTATTATTATTATTATTATTATTATTATTATTATTATTATTATTATTAAATTTCCTCTGTTCCTTATTAAAATTTTAGTCTTCCTGATTTCTGGTTCTTCTGGTCATTTTTGCCATTTTGCCATAATCCATCAACTTAATTTGCCATTCTTCTCTGGTCTCTGGCCCAGAGATGGAAAGAAGATAAAGTCCTGACCAGACGTTGTCCATCATCCCTGACATTAGGTTTGCTGGCTGAGGATGATGGGAGTTGGAGTCAAGCAAGAGCTAAAGAGACATAGGTTCCTCTTCCATGCTTAAGGGAAATAAAATTAATCACCTAAATAGCTAACCCATATTGGACCCTTTCTAATGTGTTCCTTCCTTCCTGCTCCTTCCAGGGGACTGAACCCCTGTCCAGAACAAGCCTTGCCTCTCAGACGGAGAACTTGGAACACATAACACCTCAGTTACATCAAATTTCAGCTTCAGTGCAGTGGCCCACATCCAGCATATTACTCTTCCAAGTAACCAATCTATTATCTGAACTCCACTCCTGATTCATATTGTGAGATGATCTTCTTGTCTACATATAACACATATGTAAACTGCAAGGTTTAATCACTTTAACTGATTGATTTTACTTGATTAATTGGTGGGATACAAAAAAAGTAGGGGCAAATTATAACTGAAGTTTGACACACACACATACATTTTCTTATTTTAAATACAATGTTGGTATCAATGTGTTACCATAGGGTGGTAGTAGGAGCAGACATGTCCTTTCCTTATAACAATGTTATTTAGCCTTCATGCTTAGATTTCTCAAAATGGCAACTATATTGATGTGTTTTCATGGATAGAGAAACCATGCAGAGATGCTTTCACACTAATGATTCTTCTTTCAGCCCTGAGAAGGATGGAAGCCTGACTATGAGCCCATTTACAATTTTATTTGCATCTTTGAGGACATCTTCCCTAGCTACACACAACATTAGTTATCTCGCTTAAGTCTTACATTTAGGGATGGGGAGTTCACAGGACCCCAATCTGGGACAGACAAACACACACACACACACACACACACACTTGTTTTAACTCTCTGCCCCCATTGTGGGACTGATCTGGAACAGACTTCCTGTGGCTGCAGTTTGCATCACCCAGAAAGTTAACATCAAAGGTTAGAGGGAACAATTATTTGCTGTTTTGAACTGACTGCCACCTTATGGACTGTAGAGCAAAAATCGAAGAAGTGTAAAACATGCCTGGGTCCACACAGCCTTATGAAAGTAGAATGAAACTATATGAGAAAGGTGCATACTGCACACATTTAAATGTTCAGTACTGTGAGAAACAACGAGAAATTTCTGCATAATGGAGCTTTCAGACTTAACGTTGTTTTTGTTTATGAAAAGGGGGAAAAGATCATTGCACAAATTATACTCAAATGTCGGCTAGACTTTAAAATGTCATTCCAGTAGTTTAGGACAAAATTGCAAACCAGTCATTTTCAATCTGTTGAAGAAGAAGAAGAAGAAGAAGAAAGAAAAAAAACACCTCAGGAGCCTTGAAACGATACAAATGTAATGAGTAAAGAAAATATGTATTCTCAATGTAATATTGAACAAAAAGATTGTGGCGCTAGAGTTCCTCAATAAATGCTAACTTTATGCAAAAACAACACTTTTTCTATTGAAATTAACTGTCTCTACTGAGAGTCCAGTCTGTTGTGTGCATCCTTCCCTTTTGCTGTTGTTGGCTGATACAGTGCTTTGAATTGGTAAGGGCAATTTTGTTCACTTCCCCACATGTTCAGGAGTAAAATGGTCCATTTGTGTGTTACTTCCTTCTCCCACCTGTAGTTATGTGGGTTGCAAATGTCCTCTGCTGTAAATCTGGTGTAGGTTTCTTTTCCTCTAGCTGAATGAAGCTGGTGTGGCTTTTTAGCATGAGATACAAAGCGGGGGAAGTCATTGATTTAAGTATCTATTCGGCCATGAACTCACTATGTCCAGCTTGTGGCAAGTGGTGCAAATGGGAACTTATTTCCAACCAATACTATTGCCACATTGGGTGGATGAGTGAGGAGCAACACCAGCCCCAAGCCGTTTTGTGGTCTCAGCCTTGCAAAGTGGCTTGGGGCTGGCAGGGCGGTGAAGACACAACATCCATGTGTCTTACAATCCCAGCCTCACCGTCGCTTTGCAAGGCTGGGATCGAAGGGCACATGGCTGTTACATCCTTCTCATGCCGCCTGGCAGTTCTGAGCTGCTTTGCGATGCTGGGATCTGATTTGCCTAGTGAATCATTCATATCACATCCCTGCCTTGCAAAAAAATGTGTCTTGGACCATTGCCCCAGCAGGCCCCACACACTATGCCCAGTTGCCCTACAAGCCAATTCACACTTATAAGATTTAACAGTTAATCACCTAAATGAGTGGGATATAAATATTTATATTATATTATATTATATTATATTATATTATATTATATTATATTATATTATATTATATTAATCTCTCACAGATAATCTAATGGTATTTCTTTGACCAGAGTGTAGAGGGAAATCACAGAGCAAACAGACAAGGCCACATCCACAACCTGTATAACTGAAGAGGAATTTCACCAGGAAATCAATACAGTCATACCTTGGAAGTCGAACGGAATCCATTCCAGAAGTCCATTCAACTTCCTAAATGTTTGGAAACCAAAGTGAGGCTTCTGATTGGCTGCAGGAAGCTCCTGCAGCTAATCAGAAGCTGCGGAAGCCCCGCCAGACGTTCGGCTTCCAAAAATAGTTCACAAACCAGAATAGTCACTTCTGGGTTTGCGGCGTGCCAGAGCCAAAACGTTTGAGAGCTATGCTGTTTGAAAACCAAGGTACGAGTGTACTGTACAACTTCACAAGCATTAATTACAAGAGTTTCCTGCTATGTTTAAGCTCAACTAGTAAAGCTTCAAAAAGAATAAGAATAAGAATGATGCTACATTAGTTCACAATGATTATCCATTTGAAATAAAACCTACTCATGTAGTGTTGTAGTGTTAAGATGCCTTGGTTTTTTTAAATAAAAGGGTTACAGACTGTGAATGAAAGACAAGAAGGCAGATTGAAATTCAGGCTGCATCCCTAAACACAGTTTGCTGGGAATAAGCCCCACTGAACTCTGGGACTTTCTTTTGAGTAAACATGCACTGGGGACACCTTAAACATCCCAATGTATGGTTTTATTAGAATGAGTAGAATAAACAAAGGAAACTAATAGAGGGTAAAGAATACTAATAGATCCTCTAGGTTGCCAAATCAAACAATGCTTTCCAAGGGCAGAGTATTTCAGCTCTGTTTTGCCAGAAGAATTGGATCAGGCCTATTCATAACAGTGCATGATGATCCTGCACTGATGGTTTAAAGTAAGGGTCTCCATACTTTTTAGGTTTGTGTGCCTATTTGCAAACTAGAGAAACTATTATGGACACCACAGACATACTCCGCAACCATCACCATACACAGACCCGTCTTACCCATAGAGGCTAGTGGCATGGAGCGCCAGGGTGCCAAGTTCTGGAGGGTATCAGGCGAGAGTCTGGGGAACACTGAATGAGCACAGGCCCGGTCGCTCGGTGAGCTGCCTGGCATGGCCACCGCGGCATGAAGCGGCCAGCTGAGCCGGGAATCGCCGCATCCAGCTTCCGCCTCTTCCCTGCTGGAGGAGCCACCTTCCAGCCACTGCCCACCTCCTCCAGCCACCTTCCAGCCACTGCCCGCCTCCTCCAGCCCTAAAAAAAGGTCGACAACTCTGGGAAAGGGGGGGCTGCTGGAGGGATCTTTGCACCACAGTGCTGGATATGCTTAAGACGGCCCTGACCATGCATAAAAAAGGATAAAGGTAAAGGACCCCTGACAGTTAAGTCCAGTGGCAGACCACTCTGGGGTTGTGGTGCCCATCTCACTTTACAGGCTGAGGGATCTGGCGTTTGTCCGCAGACAGTTTTTCTGGGTCATGTGGCCAGCATGACTAAGCCGCTTCTGACGCAATGGAACACCGAAACCAGAGCAGTGCACAGAAACGCTGTTTACCTTCCCACCACAGTGGTACCTTTTTATCTACTTGCACTGGTGTGCTTTCGAACTGCTAGGTTGGCAGGAGCTGGGACAGAGCAACGGGCGCTCACTCCGTTGCGGGGATTCGAACTGCCGACCTTCTGATTGGCAAGCCTAAGAGGCTCAGTGGTTTAGACCACAGCACCACCTGCGTCCCTACCTACAATATGTGTCCCTGCATACATACACCATGCATACACCATGCTAAAACAGAGGGCTTTCGGGACTAATTTCACCAAGGGGTGGGACTTTGTGGGAGCTGGGGGAGGTCTCTGTGGGTGCATACACACCAAGAGGTGTTGCATTGCTGACCTGTCCATTTAGTAACACACAAACAAAAAAGAGAGTTGCCTTTTAAAAAAAGAAGGTACAATTTGAGTGCTATTCCCTTGTTGTACTGAACAGAAGTATTTTGCAGTGGTGGGTGAATGGAACAATTAATTACATTTTCATTTATTTAGCGGAATGTAGTTAATTTAAATTGGTAAAAGTACCATGAAACACATATTTGCAGTTCTTTGTTTTATTTATTTTGCTGTTAAGTCAATTATGTTTTACAGAATCTACTAGAAGTCGTTTATGACAGTGTACAATAATTGGGAGAATAGCTTTAATTACAACTTCCACTTAAGACAACACTTCACTTAACAGAAAAGTCTCACTGCTTTCTTTTGTAAACAGGCCTTGGAGTTTCAGCAAGGGCAAATGGGCTGCTGAACGGAAGTCAGTTTCAGTTTCACTGTTTGGTTTCAAGATGTCCTGAATGAACATTGCATAATATAATAGAACAAAATTAGCAGTATTAACCTAAGAGCTTTTCCTGAACTTTATGGCTTGGAATTGGATCCAAAGACCCATGCAATTAGTAGCATGTACCCAAGGGAGCTTTGGACAAGTTTCTTGAGCAATACCACATGGAAAGCCTTTTTTTAAAAAAATAAACGGAGTAGAGCTTATAGTAGAGCATGAGGAATTGGGGGCGGGGGGAGAGGTGAGATCCAAATCCCATTGGGCCTTCTCTAAGTGAGCAATTTAGAGTTCAGCTTAAAAGTGCTTCCAGACATGTATTTATTGTGAGATCAGTACTGCTCATGCACCCAAGTTTTTCACACCATCTGCATGACATCACTGGCATGAAAACGCTTTCTGATATCTCTACCACCTATTTACCTTGTCTGTAGAAATTGCAATAAGTTAAAATGCCAGCAACTAAACACCTGTTGTCAACTACTCGTCTGATATATTGGAATGACTCATTTGCAGTATATGAGATCTCTAACTGCCCGATTCAAGTACTTGATGTATTTGAAATTAATTTGAAATACATCTGTTTAGAGGAGAGATGGGGAAGATCTTTAGAGTCGACACTGAATTGCAAAAGTTGGAGAAGTGTATTATCTGATTGAAAGCTAGGTTCCAATCTGCATATATGTTTGGGACTGGTGAATTGGGTAGGGTTACTTCAAAATGTGGATTGAATAGTTTTCTTACTCCATCTCTAGACCAGTTTATGCTAAGAGTTGATTCTTATTGATAGCCACATTTTAGAAATGTGGCTTAAATTGCATGAAATGGGTGCCTTTTATTTTTATTATTGCAACACTTAATTTAACACACCGTTCAATACACTTGGAAACAGCTCCAAAAGATGTAGCAAACATTTCCAACTGAAGTGTAGCTCTTCAGTGGTCTTCTGAAGAAATACAACCACTTTGCTTTCCTCCTTAGTTTCAAATATGAATTTTGCAGTAGTGAGCTGACTCTGAGTCACAGTGGCATTTTGCTTAAGGTTAAAAACACCTGAGAAGAGTTAAGTACTTGATTCTCTTGGGAAAACTTATTGCCTTGGCTGGCAAATATTCTTGTCCCCTTCAGGCTATACTTCCTGATTCTGTTTGTTTTCCCAACACCATCATCAAATGCACAGCACAATCCAATATTGTTCACAAATTTGCCATCTAAGTTGAAATCTAGCTTTAGAGAGTACTTCACATTTTGCTTTGGTCAGTGATTTTAATCCATTTAAAAGACCTCATTCTGAGTATAAATGGTTCCCATCACGGAAAGGTGATATTGTTATTTTATCATACACGCCCTCAGCAAAACTGCAGTGTTAAAACTGTGCATGAAGGAGGTTTCTTGGCACATATCTGGGTGTATGAAAGCCTGCTCTCTGAAAAGCATTAGACTGCATCCACCAATGCAGTTATCCTTCAATGATTTCCATGCAGCAGCCTGTGTACAGACTTCTGTCCAGCACAATGTTTCTCCACAGAATCTTCTCTTCTCCTGTTCTCGTTGTTCTCTGGTTTGGCGAGACCAAAGGCAATATGCCAATATAAACTATAGGTTATTTTATTATTATTTTAAGGTAATAGTAATTGGAGTGGCTGGGGCAACGCAGTCAGATGGGCAGTGTACTAACAATAACAATACCAGAGCTCCGACGCAGTCCAGGAATGGTTGTAGCTGTCATTTACAACTGGTAAAATGCCCTTCTGGTCACTGAAGCAACATAGGCCTTCAGTGACAAAGCTGAACCCTAAAGCACGCTCAGAACCTGCAACGGGAATGCAGTCCCATACAGAGTAGACAATTGACCAATTCCTCAGACATGAGGACCACTCACCCACAATGTCTCAATTTCGCCAAGGTTCAAACCTAAGCTTATTTTTCCTCATCCAACCAGGAAAGCCTCAGGAATGAGGGCACTTTCACACCATACCTTTAAAATGCTGTGATACTGCTTTAAACAATCATTGTTGTTGTTTAGTCATTTAGTTGTGTCCAACCTTTGTGACCCCATGGACCAGAGCATGCCAAGCACTCCTGTCTTCCAATGCCTCCCGCAGTTTGGTCAAACCCATGCCGGTAGCTTCGAGAACACTGTCCAACCATCTCGTCCTCTGTCGTCCCCTTCTTCTTGTGCCCTCAATCTTTTCCAACATCAGGGTCTTTTCCAGGGAGTCTTCTCTTCTCATGAGATGGCCAAAGTATTAGAGCCTAAGCTTCAGGATCTGTCCTGAATCATGGCTTCCCCCAAATAATTATTGTGGCTGTAAAGGTGCTAAGACTTCCCTGTGGAGAAGGATTGATTGTTAAATCACTCCAGGAATTGTAAAATTGTAATACTGTGGGGTGGGGGAATAGGGGTCTCCTTACAACTCTCAGCATCTTTAACAAACTAACACTTCCAGTATCCTTTTGGAGAAGCCATGACAGTTTAAATTGGTATCCTGGAACTTTAAGTATATGGTCCTCATTGTGCTGTCCAGCAGAGCTTTTCCAGGTAGTGTGGGGCCTATTACTGTCTGGCCCAAAGGAGGTGGAAGAATCAACAGTAGCTCACTGTCACTTGTCTGCAAGCCTTTTGAAGATAAAATCGCTTGCGTCCATAGGGATCTTGACTCTGCTGTTACAGTAGATGAATCTCAAATGGTGTCCAGAGCTTAGTCTCGTCCTGTTGTATTGGATGAGTTTCAATTAGTAAGGCTTGAGGATGCAGACAAGGTGCTTAGATTGTTCAGAGCAACCACTTATGCTACCTAAGTAATTATCTATCTAAGTAATTATCTAAGTAAATACTGGCCATTTGCCAATCTTCCCTTCTTGGGCAAGGTTCCAGAGCAGGTGGTCCTGGAGCAGATCCAGGTGCTCTTGGAGGAAACTGATTTTCTAGATCCATTTCAGTTTAGGCCTAGTTTTGGCACAGAAACTGCTTTGGTTACCTTGCATGGTGACCTTTGTTGAGGAGAGTGACAGGAGAAATATGTCCTTGTGAATTCTCCTTCCTTGGCCTCTCAGTGGTTTTCAATACCATCAACCATGGGATCAGTCTAGAGTGGCTTTCTGAGTTAGGGGTAGGTGGCAGCTCCTTTGTGGTGCTTCTGGTCCAACTGGATGGTCGTTCCCAGATGGTGATGCTTAGGGAGTGCTTTTTTCACCCCAGTGGAGTTCCTCAGGGATAAATTTTATTGCCTATGCAAGGAGGCTTTTGCTTTAGGAGGCTTAGTTTGGTCAGAATCAAGTGGAAACTACATCCATAAGCAGGCAAATGGACTACATTAGGAATGATCTGTCCAAAAGATTTCTAAAGTCTTGGACTGCTATTTTTCACAGGCTATACATATCAGGAAAAAATACATTGCCTTATTGTGCTTTACTTGTAAAGGGTTTATTGTTAAACCAATTAACTTTGTGTTTCTTTTCAGCATTAAACATTACAAGTCACCTTTAATTTAGAATGGGGAGCTGACCTTGGATTTTCCTATGTGTCTTTTGGAAGCAAAAACAAAAAAACAAAAATGATTTCCACTCACTCTGAAAGGTTTCATCAAGCTTTTCACTAGCTTCCTTTGCTTTAGGCAATGCAAAAACCTTTCTTTCCCCCTTATAATTGTTCCTAATTTTACTGCACCGGCTAAAAAGAAGCATAGCTGCTAGCATTATTTTCTTAGGTGTATGCCACTGTGCTGATCAGTAGCTGAAAACCAATTTGTATTTTAATTATGCTGCTTAAAAATGACCTTGCAGAAACACAATCGTTTCAAGATATGAGAGAGAAACAGTAAATAGTTTCTCCTAATCCAGTAGGAGAGAGAGAAATAAAATAGAGTTGGCTCCCCACCCCAAGCAATGTATTTTCCAGAATAATTCAGTGTGGTCGCTTTAGTCTTGATACAACAAATTAAACCAAATTTCATCCATCCATTCATTTGATTCAGTATTCTTACCTGGCCAGGAAGATAGTGATTTGGAGGTCTTTGACACCCTTGTCATGGTCAGGTCATTTTATCAAAATATTTAGAATTGCAGGAGATTGTACTAGATGAACTTTGTAGTCCTTTCCAACTCAGCAGTTCTATTATTCTAAGTGTGGATGAGTCCTGAGAATGCTAGGAAGAGTCACTCCAACTCTCTTGTAGCTGATGCTTCTGGCCACTGATGCCACAGTCATTAAGACTGTGATGATCATATACACACTTACATGAGAACAAGGCCATCCCATTGAACTTTATGGAACTTAACATTTGGGTGGAGATGCATAGGATCACTCTGTAAAAAGTCTTGTTAATAGATGCTTAATAGATCTTTGACATAACTGGGGTTGGTGGTGTAATGTGACCTGAACCCAGCTGAAACAGAAAACAGCTGACTGAGCCTAAGCTGTTCATTCTGGCAGATCATGTCATGGGATTTTATAAACATATTTATAAAATATTTCATTGAAGCTTCTAGGTTTGAGTCATTTCACCATGTAATTCTATAAGCTACTTTGTGGGGGAAAAACTCAGTCAGACACGAAAGACTGGCAAAAAAGAAATATTTATTGGATGGTACTTTGGGGGAACATTTCATACTAATAAATGTGTCCATTGTAAAGAATACAACTATAATTTAATATCCTAAATAATGTGTTAATATGCATCCCCTGGTCACCACTGCAATGGTTTTAATGATCAATTAATTACTTCAAATTGCCACCTATAAATACAGAATGCTGTCTGAAGAGAAGATAACCATCACAAGTTTAATACTTTTAAAGGTCTTGAGTTAGGACATGTGTTTTAAATGTCTCATAAGGTGTCCATTTTTTAAAAAAAGTTTTTGTACTGTAGTTAGAAGATTTATGTCAAATTCTATGTTTGCATTACAAACATGGGGTGGGGACATTAATGCCCCCTGGTATGTGTGTGCTGTGCTGTAATATAAATGTATAACTTATTCCTTACATTGGTTATTATATCAGGCATTTTACCACAGAGCTACATTAAACAAAATGTATAAACCATTGGTGAATGCTCAATTAAATAATCTTTATTCATGAGTTTTCTAAGCTGTGCAGGCAATGTTTCACAGTGATTAGTTGGTTCCCAAAAATAAAATTCTCCATTGTCCTTCCAAATCTCAATAACAGCCATCCTATATAAAAGTGATGAAAATGGGTTATGAGCTGCAATAGAAATTAGCAACGTGCATCTTCATGGATGAACTTAATGGGGAAATGCAGCTTTTTCAAGGTATTAATCTCCATGGGTGAAGAGGCAAGCCACCATTTTAAAGCCAAGCTGTGGCTTTTCTCTTGGCAGTTGGCAACAGCTGTGTCCAAACCAAGAGACATATAGAGCTCTTGCAGCCTCATTTCTTTGGATCATGGCTTTGGGCAAGACACAAAACCACCATTTTATTCATCATGCTCAGTGCCAGCATGTGGCATTCTTGCATGCTTGAACTCATGGCACTGCCATCTGAATTATGCCAGGCACACTCCTTATTTGTGCATGTCAAATATAAGACTGGCATGCTTTGGAAAGTACAGATGTGCAGTCTGAAAGTGGGGCTCTCCCCTCTCAGCAGCCCCTGCTACCCACAGCATGCTTGCCTTGTAAACATTGGTGCTGCCATCTCAATTGTGCTCACCACACCACTGACATGGGCAGGGAGGTCTGTTCATTGTACTGCATACACCATCATTATGTGCAGGCGGTCAATCTGTCACCAACTAGTAAAAAGTGGTGTTGCCAGGAAGGGGCACCAAGGCAGCTTGCCCACCTCGTACCCCCATCCATACCTGGAGGCAGCCTTCCTTTTCATACTGAGCAATTCGGTTACATGGCTGAGAACAGAAAACTGGAGGTAGCAACAGAGGTGAAGAGTTATGTTTAGGGAGAGGCAGCAGCAATATGTAATGGAGATGGTGGGCAAATCCTGAGATCCAGATCTTGCTCCTCATCCAGTCTGTACATCTGTATGTGGTTCTGTGTTGAAATTCATAAAAACCGAATGTTCTTAGTGAGACAAGGCATCTACTGTCAGACCTTGCTAAAATAGGTTTTATGAGAAACTAATGTAGGAATGAGACCATTACTGAGAGGCGAGATATGGCCTTCAGATATCTCCTTATAAGCTGAGAGCTTTATCTGGTGGCACCTCACAAAATTACATTATCAATAAGCTTTCATTATTTTATTTTGCTGCATTGTATCCCAGAAGGCTATGCTGAACGTTCAAAATGCACTCATCTGTCTGAGCTTTTCCAGGATGGTGAATGACATTAAAAAGGTAAAGGTAAAGGACCCTTGGACGGCTAAGTCCAGTCAAAGGTGACTATGGGGTTGTGGCGCTCATCTCACTTTCAGGCCAAGGGAGCCAGCGTTTGTCCACAGACAGCTTTCCAGGTCATGTGGCCAGCATGACTAAACAGCTTCTGGCGCAACGGAACACCGTGATGGAAACCAGAGTGCACAGAAACACAGTTTACCTTCCCACTGCAGCGGTACCTATTTATCTACTGCACTGGTGTGCTTTTGAACTGCAAGGTTGGCAGGAGCTGGGACAGAGCAATGGAAGCTCACCCCATCGTGGGGATTCGAACCGCCGACCTTCTGATCGACCTTCTGAGAGGCTTGGTGTTTTAGACCACAGTGCCACCTGCGTTCCTAGAGAATGACATTATGCATTGCAATGCAATGCAATGCAATGCAGGCAATTGGAAAAGAACTTTGAAAACCACAAAACCATTAAACAAATAATCCAGCAGCAGAGAAATTGGTTTTTAAACTCAGTCATCTGCAAATATATAAAGGAGAGAAAAATATATTTACTTGACATCAGAACTTCAAATAGAGGTTGATGTGTGGACATGGCTAAGGAAGCAAATCTATGCAAAAGAAGCTGGCATAAAGCAAGCTTGTGAGATGCTTATATCTGAGCATCTCAGCATCCTGCTGCTTATGTGTGAAGAGTGCAAGATTGTAGTCCAGGTGTACCCTCATTGGCTGTCCCCTTCCCTTTCAGTTATTTGTATCCTTAATGAATTTTCCATATCCTTCTGTCAGCAGCCTTCCATTGTGTAATCACTTACAGACTCACGTTAAGCTCTTTGGGAAGGGGCCCGGGCAGGAAGAAGTCAGCCCTGAGTTTTATATTTTACTTAAATCATTAATAACTGGAGACTTAATTCTCATTGACAAATCCTGTCTCAGCTTAGAATTTTATTGGAAGGCTCTGCTGTGGTAAATTATGATTTGTAATACTTGGCTATCATTGGTGACACATAACTGAGGCTTTATATCATTCCGAGCATATCCTCAATATAAGTAACCTACTTTTTCTGATCATGGAGTCTTCAGAACTATGATATATTCAGCTCGTCTTACTGGAAATATAAAGTACTAGACAGATCAAAACTATCTTCTGAATGGAACTTGTAGGAATAGTAATAATACATCATTCAATTTTTCCTCTTCAAAGATTGTGAGTCTTCTTGAAAGGGATATCTATTATGTAGCTTCCAAATATGCTTCTTGGAGGTTTTTAAAAGCAGAGATTGAATTTCAACAAATTTCTCAGCGGGTTTCCAAGACAGCTCTGTGGCATGGAAGGATGCAATGCAAGAAATCAATACTTTTTTTAAAAAAGGAAATACTATTCGTAGTTTATGTATTCAGCCAAAAAGCTAATTTTGAACAAATTTGGATAAGTTGGGATACATGGAGTCATGCATAAACCTACAATACAAAGGGAAAGTAGCCACCTCTATCAATTTTCAGCTTCTAAATTGCCACAAATGTATGGGGAAATAGCAATGAGAGAAATTAGGGCAATCAAGTGGATTTTGTTAGATCACACTGTCAGATCCTGGGAAAAATAAGTGTTCACTGATTGACAAATCCTGGTCAAATAAGAAACAAGGGCAACTAAGAACATAAAAAGGGCCAGGCTGGATCAGAAAGGCCTCTCTTGTCCGGCAATCTGTTCTCACAGTTGCCCACCCGGTGCTTTTGGGAAGGGTAAACTCCCCCCCCCTACTGTTGGCAATCCAGCAACTGGCCTTCAGTCATATAGCGTTTCAGAACCTAAAAGCATTACGACTGTATAGCAATCACGACTACGCTCCATGAATTTGTCTAATCCCCAATTAAAGCTTTGTAAATTGAGGACGTCACCATGTCTTTTGGATGTGAACTCCAGAATTATACATTGTGCCAAAGTAACAACTGAACTGGGGCATTGGTACACTTAGTAGTCCAGAGAGTCACCAAGACACTGAACCCGAAACAAAGAGCTAAAATACACAGCAAATTTCATGGTAACAGCACTATGAAAACTCCTGCACAAAGGAGGTAGGAAAACACCATGTAACCATAATCTGATGATTATGGTTAACAACAGGGAAAAGCTACCATATTTCCATTCCAAACCAACACAATCAATTATTTTCTTTTCTAAAGTACTCACCCACCTACAGATACATGTGTTTGCATGTAATGTGCAGTTTGACTCTAAATTAAAGGTAAAGGGACCCCTGACCGTTAAGTCCAGTCGTGAACGACTCTGGGGTTGTGGTGCTCATCTCGCTTTACTGGCCAAGGGAGCCAACGTTTGTCCACAGATAGTTTTTCCGGGTCATGTGGCCAGCATGACTAAGCCGCTTCTGGCAAACCAGAGCAGCACACGGAAACGCCATTTACCTTACCTATTTATCTACTTGCACTATGATGTGCTTTCAAACTTCTAGGTTGACTCTAAATTAGGACTGTCTAATTTTCAAAGTTTGAACTGTTCACTTGTATAGAGTTTTCCATTTTGCTTGCCCTTGCTTTTGGGGTATCCATTTAAAGTCCACAGAGTTTCTTAAACATCCATACTTTTTAAAAAGAATAATTACGGCTCATTTGCATTTCCAGTTGTTGCCCCTCCCACCCCAATCTGGATAGGCATTGTGATTGTAGACCAGCACGCTGATCAATGAGCTGTTCTTGTTATGGACAAAATGAATATCAAAATATGTAACCCAATTAGAGTCAGTGTTACGTTCAGATATGTGTACTGATGACCATCCAGACTCAGTTTTCCCCCTCTCCACATCTCTCACACAATACCTTGCACATCAAACCTCCAATTACCATCACCACCCACAGTGGAAAATAAATTGGATTGAATCAGGCAACAGGAAAGTTCAAGATAATTGTCTGCACCAGCAGAACAACATTTAAATCAGAAACCGAACCTGGAGGACTACCTAATTAAATGTATTTTTAATTTTAGAGCGGACATTTTATATTTGCTTTTTTAATATACTTTTATCTTCATGGAGACTGAATGCGGTGAGCTCTAAATTTGAATGGATGACTAAATTACATAAACTGTAGATGGGGAAATTCATTTACGTATATATTTCATGGTTGACCTGTGACATAGTTAGGTGGATTAATGTTTTGTTGTTTTTTTCTTCTTTTATTGGATGTTTTTCAATGCACCTACCTTGATTTATAAGAAACATTTTTTTTCAAGGAGAAATATTTCCTAAGGGGGGAAATGCATCCATGTTAGTCCCCAATTAACCAGTGGCAGGAAAGAAGCTCTCCCCTAAGAGTAATATTTAATTGTATTATAACATACAAAGGTTAATATATTGTGTCAGACTGTATTATTGATTGATTGATTGATTAGATTTCTTATCTGTCCTTTATCCATAATGCCCCAACAATGAAATACACATTTATAAAAAAAGAATAAAATATAATTCCATATATAAAACATTTCTTTTTTAAAAACTATATATAAATGCAGTTAAAAATACAGATGGATAAAGATCTCCACTTAAAAGCCTTGTGGAAAGAATAAAGTCTTCAGTAAGTGAAGGAAAGACGACAGAGAGAGCACCTGTCTAATATGCATTGGGAAAGAATTTTAAAGGACAGGTGGACACCACACTAAATGCCTAATTCATATGTTGTATGGAATGGGTCTCCTGATAAGATGGTCTTCTGGTGCAGAAATTGTGGGATGTAAAACTTATAGCAGTTAAGTACAACATTCCTACAGTGGACATGTTAGGGGATGTTTTCTACCACTCAGGAAAAAACTTTCTGTTTCCTCCTTAGCTGGGACAGACTTCCACTGCATGTGACTCAAAATGGGTGTGGCCTGTTCTTGGTAGAGGAGCACATGGCCTCCATGTTCTGTTCTGTGTGTTCTCCAATTTGTGCTCCTGTGTGTTAGGAGAAGTGACAGTCACTTGGGACTAATTCCCTTTTGGGACAGTTCATGTAGATATATAGTTATGTAACCTAAGCCGGCCTTCAGGGATCTAGAGTGGTACCTCAACTACAGTGGTACCTCAGCTTACTTACGCTTCAGGTTACAGACTCCGCTAACCCAGAAATAGTGCTTCAGGCTAAGAACTTTGCTTCAGGATGAGAACAGAAATCGTGCCCCAGCGGCGTGGTGGCAGGAGGAGGCCCCATTAGCTAAAGTGGTGTTTCAGGTTAAGAACAGTTTCAGGTTAAGAACGGACCTCCGGAACGAATTAAGTACTTAATCCGAGGTACCACTGTACTTTTATATTAAGTTTAATCAGATTCTCATGTCTATTCTTTTTAAGAGGGATTAGAAGGGATCTTACCCGGAATCATAAGCAGTGAGGCTCAGGCGAGCCAGCAACAAGCTAACCACTGTGTAATTTAAAAAGGAGGATGTTTGGAACTCTGCTAGAATATGGAACTTGCTAGCGCAAGTTAGGAAGGATATCATTAAATAATATATCCTCTCCTGCCTCCCTAATCATCCCCACAGAAATCAGTGAACAACTGGTTGTATAAACCATGAGAAAATATTGTAGCTATCCTGGTCCCTACTTGTATTCAACTTTGTACACTACTATCAGCACCTTGGCCACCAGTGCAATTATTCCATCACTACTGTATTATGGTGACATTAGTCTATCCCAGTAAGCAGTCAACCCACTGCATTTTGCACTTTTGGAACAAGCACAGAGGCAAATTGCAGCCATCCAACCAGGAAGTTACCAATTTGGAGGCTACCCTGAACTTGTAACTTCCTGTAAAGTTGCAGCTTTTTTTACCCTTCTCCACAACCCTAGCTATCCTCCATTTTCAGGCACGTTGCCTTGCTCCCACAACAGAGGGGGGGCTGGGGCTGTGCCACGTCCATGTGGTATGTGCCTGTGATGTTGGCATGCCACACGATGTGCGCACGCTGCTGCACAGAACTTGTTTGGGGCGGGCAGCACCTTCAATTAAAATTTGTGGGTGCCCTGGCTCCAAAGATGGCACTTATGACCATTTTGATTTGTCACATGTCTGCCAAAGTAGCATTGCTCCAGGGCAGCAGTGGGGAACTTCAATCCTGGGCTAGATGCAGTCACCGAGTACTACTTGAAGAGACTGGCTTGGGATACAAATTAAACCAAAGCCCAAATGCAGGTGTCACTAATACACCTTTCCAGAATGCTGGGGTACCAGCAGCTGCTGAAGGATGCCAGGAGCTGCTAATGGATTGGTAGGTTCTGTTAGGATATTTCCATTCTACCTTAAAAGGGAGCAGGCTGTGAGTCACAGAGTCTGCGTATTTCCTGTTCACAGGATGTTTATGTTTTCTGTTGCTTTCGTTTTCTCTCTGTGTCTGGAGACACTGACGCAGGCAGTCATGTCTTTCTTTGTTCTGATCAACGCTGAATAAAACTTGTAAATAATGCTCTCCTGAGTGCGACTTCCGCTGTGAACTATCTGCTGATAGAGTGTGCACGAGCTCTGGAATGTGGCAAGCTATTTCAGGAAACTCATGTCACTAATTGCTGATACTGCGTGCCTACGGGAGATCGATGGATCACCCAGCAGACGGCTTGGGGCCATAATGGACTTTGTCTCCCTGGCAGTATCCCAACAGGTTCGTGGTGTGGGGAGCAAATTCAAGATAGATATTTTGTCCAGCGTAATGCCTGGTTCTTAGTGTCTCCGACTTGAAGCACCCATTATCCACCATAGTCTTTCTACTTTCCCCCAAGTATTATCCATCATGTTAAGGGGAAGGGACATGTGGCCTTATAAATGTTGCTGGACTGCAACTTTCCCATCAGCCCCAGCCAGCATGTCCAGTGATGAGGGATCTTGGAAGTAGGAGTCTCACAAAACCTGGAGAGCCCAATGTTCTGCATCCCTACAATATGTCCTCCATGGCCTGGATTCTTCTCTTTCTTCTTAGCATATTACAGATAGCAACTCCCCATGAGTCCAGTTTCAAGCATCATGGGGGAAGCAGGTACCAGAAGCTTAAAGAAGAAAGCTATCTTAGGCTTGCCATATTTCAAAAAGTGAAAATCTGGACACAAAACATGTTGAGCTTTTTTCAGTTTTGCCCAAAGTTGTTGAGCTATTTTTAATGAAATTAAAAATGTCTGGATTTTCCTAGACATTTAAGTGATTTCCACCTGGACACTGTTTACGAGGGCTGAATACTAGCTATGTCCGGGAAATTCCGGTTGAATAGATTGACAAATATGCCAAAAAATCCCGTGGGGTGCTATACGCAGCCTTTATCGATCTAAAGGCTGCCTTCGATTCAATTCCACGTGCAAGACTCTGGGACAAATTGAGCGCATCAAGTATAGATAAAAGACTATTATTTTTGATCAGCTGTTTATATAAAGACACGGTGTTGCATGTAAGAACTTCGTTAAATGGCCATCTTATAGGACCAGTTCCTGTCAGCAAGGGGGTCAAGCAAGGTTGCATCCTGGCCCCAGTTCTATTCAACTTTTACATCAATGATATGGTTAACTGTTTGTCATCTCCGGACTTCCATGCCCCCAAACTGGCTGACAAACCAATATCCGTGCTTTTGTATGCTGATGATGCGATACTCCTATCTCGAACAAGAATAGGCTTAAATAGGCTCATAGGTGAATTTTCAGCATACTGTAGGAGAGAGCAACTGGTAATAAACTATCAGAAAACCAAAATCATGGTTTTTGGAAGGAAATGCAGACAGTATAGCTTGAGGATGGATAACCAGACAATCGAACAGGTTAAAGCCTTTAAATATCTGGGTATCGTCTTCCCGTCGACCGGGTCCTGGGATGTCCATCAAAAATATGCCAAAGAAAAAGCAGCTCAAAGTATTAAGATGCTGTCGCGCTTCTTTTACACGAAGGGGGGCAGATATATTCCAGCAGCCTTTGAAGTCTTTCAGGCAAAACCTCTGGCGCAGTTACTGTATGGGGCACAAATCTGGACGGGGAACCACTGCTCAAGTCTTGAAACTGTTCAGTCTAAATTCCTAAGGCAGATATTCGGTGTCCCCTCCTGTGTCCCAAACGCAGCTTTACGACTCGAGGCCTGCCTCCCATCTGTAGAAACTCAGACCTGGCAAAGAACACTCAACTATTGGCTTCGCCTTAATCTAAATCCACCCGGTCTACTGCCTCTAGTAATGCAAGACCCTCATAAAAGCATGTGGTTCAAAACTGTGCACCAAAAACTCCTTACATGCGGTCTGCATTCGCAATCCCTACTATCAATGGGCCTTATTAAAGCAAAGAGCCTAATAGGCCAGCGCCTGAAAGACATTGAACGGCAAAACAACCTGACTATCTTAAAGAAAATGTGTCCATGGTATACTTACTTTCCCCCTGCCCACTTTGACTTCCCAGCTTCATATTTGTCTAAATTAACCATCCCAAAATACAGACGCGCCTTTACATTGGCTAGATGGGATGTTCTTCCCTCCGCCGTACTCGAAGGTCGTTACCAAAAGACTCCATTTGAAAAACGACTCTGCCCATGTAGAGATGGTAACACGGAAACAGTGTCCCACGTCCTCCTATCCTGCCCCCTTTATAAAGACCTAAGGAATGAGATTATTACTCCACTCATTCTCCCCAACCCCGGCCGTCCACAAGACATTATACTGTTCTTTCTCTTATCTGATACGAACAGTCAGACAACAGAGAAGGTCGCAAGGTACATCGAGAGAGCTGTGAAATTGAGGGCCACCATCTGAGTGACTGACGTGTTCATCTGACGGACCTCCTTGTGTTTGTTTTTATCCCCTTTTTATGTTTATTTTATTTTATTTTTAATTCTTGTATAGCTGTGGCCTGTTGGCTTTGCTAATAAAGTTCTGATTCTGATTCTCTCCGGTTGAATAGCAACACTAAAGTCTGAAGCAGCCTGTGGTGATCTCACTATGAGTTTGTTCCTGTTATGTGTGTGGAGCTGTCCAGCATTGGCTAAACCACTCAGCAGTTTTAGACTGAATTATAATTTGACGGGACAGAATTTACAACCGACTTATGCATGTTGCACGACAGTGAAAAGAAACCAATCCAAACTATAGAAAGGCCAGTGTGATTTATGACAAGACGAATCATTCCAGTGTAATTTACTCCGATTCCAAACTCTGTTCAGGAGGAATTTATCATACAACACCATTTTTGCCGGTGAATTCTTTTGGGTTGCTAGGTCATATGACCAAACTGAAAGGGAGGGGCATGGAAGAGAAATAAATCTCACCCTATCATATCCCATGCCCACATCACTCCAGCAGAATGCCCCTTTTGGGGAACTTACCCTGGCTGAAAGGGACGAGGGTGGCACTGTGGTCTAAAGCACAGAGCCTAGGGCTTGCTGATCGGAAGGTCGGCAGTTCGAATCCGCGCAACAGGGTGAGCTCCCGTTGTTCGGTCCCAGCTCCTGCCCACCTAGCAGTTCAAAAGCACGTCAAGTGCAAGTAGATAAATAGGTACCACTCCAGTGGGGAGGTAAACTGGGTTTCCGTGTGCTGCTCTGGTTTGCCAGAAGCGGCTTAGTCATGCTGGCCACATGACTTGGAAGCTGTCTGCGGACAAACGCTGGATCCCTCGGCCTATAAAGTGAGATGAGCGCTCCAACCCCAGAGTCGGCTGTGACTGGACCTAATGGTCGGGGGTACCTTTACATTTACCTTATCCTGGCTGAAGTGGCTGAGGACTTACCCTGGGGTATCTCTGGCTGAGCTGGGATGAGCAACCCACTCTATTCATCCCAGCAAATATTGGGTTTGGATTGCTCCCTAAATCAGAAAAGGTTATAAAATATACAGTGGTACCTCAGGTTACACTTACAAACACTTTGGGTTACAGACTCCGCTAACCCGGAAGTAGTACCTCGGGTTAAGAACTTTTCCTCAGGGTAAGAACAGAAATCGCACACCGGCAGCGCGGCGGCAGCAGGAGGCCCCATTAACTAGAGTGGTACCTACCTCAGGTTAAGAACGGTTTCAGGTTAAGAACGGACGTCTGGAATGAATTAAGTTCGTAACCAGAGGTACCACTGTATTTGTTTAGAATGTCAATAAAAAAGGGGGGGGGGAATCAGCCGGGAATCAGCCACAGTAGGGCCCTCAGATTTCCTTCTAATAACAAGGAAATGCCCTTAAAACCAACAACAAAAAAGTAATGAACTACAAACCATATCAGACAGTTCAAAGGCATTCTGTATGTTTTGAGATGAAGGGTCATGAAATCCAACACAGAAAACTTCACCTTTTGTGAAGATATGTCACATTCTGTTTGGGTATTTGGATAACATTGGTTTATATGATAGATTCCTGCTATTGCTTGAAATTGTTCGAGATACAATGTGAAGGCTACAGACTATTTAAATTTTCCTTCCACCGTGCGGTATTTCTTTCTTCTCACTCACTGATAGCTATTTTCACTTCACTGACTACTAAAGATGAGGTCAGGGCTGAAAAATATACAGAAAGAGAAACTTTTTTTTCCTGGGTTGAAAATAATAACAAAAACCCCCACACAATTTTACTGTTTAAAGAACCCATGAAATTGTCCTTCATTCTTTGCACTTCAGTGCAATTAAAGGTCAATTTGAACACAATACCTGGATGTGCAGAGAAGGAAGCGTGCCTGGGTTATTCTCCATTTTTTGCATGGGTCCATTAAATGTTTGGAAAAGGAACCTCTCTTTTTTCGGGGAGGGGGGGTTAGAAAGGAGAAAGCTGTTTCTGTACTTAGAAGTGGTGTATCACCAAATTCCTTTTAAAATGTTAACCGAAGGACCTAAAAATAGACGGTCAGTGTACTTTATCCTCTATTTCACATGCAGCTTGGAAGGAATGTTCACTTGGAAGAAACTTCCACTGAGTTCAATATGATTTTCTCCTTCATAAGTATACATAGGAGTACAGAGTCAGGTTTAAGGTGCTGGTTTTGACCTTTAAAGCCCTATGCGGCCTAGGACCCTCGTTCCTACAGGATCGCCTCTCCTGGTATGCCCCGCAGAGCACCTTAAGGTCCATAAATAACAACACTTTGGAGGTCCCGAGCCTCAAGTAGGTTAAATTGGTCTCAACTAGGGCCGGGGCCTTTTCAGCACTGGCCCTCACATGATGGGACGCTCTGTCACAAGTGACTAGGGCCCTGTGGGATTTGACATCTTTCCGCAGGGCCTGCAAGATGGAGCTGTTCTGCCTGGCCTTCGGCTTAGACTCACTCTGACCCCTTATATGGGATTTGGTATATAAATTTTCCCTTGGCTTTTTTGCTGGCCCATGTACGACCAGCATGGATAGCTGGCTCAGGTGAATATCTGATGTTTCCTCCCTTTATGGTCTTGATTTATGGGCTACTACTAAAATGAGGCTGCATTTTAAGATGTATTTTATGCCATATTTTAATTAACTGTTTGTTTGTTTGTTGTTGTTATTGTTTTCTCCTATTATGTTTTATGGTAATTCATATTTGGTGTTAGCCGCCCTGAGCCCAGCCCTGGCTGGGGAGGGCGGAGTATAAATTATTGTTGTTGTTGTTGTTGTTGTTGTTGTTGTTGTTGTTGTTGTTATTAAGACTGGATAAGGAGACATCCCCAATTCTCATCTGATGCATTAGAATTTTTCAGCTGTCGCATTAAGAAAAAAAAAATTAATTATAAAGAGCACAACAGAGTTGTCAGGTGTCGTTTGTTACTGCTTTGAGCCCCTTCAGTTCCTCTGTGCCTTCCTTACCACTCCATGTTGCCAAATAACTATAAAATATAATAAAGGAAAAACATCCCAAAACATTCCTGATGTGAATATACATACAGCAGCATCTTTGCATATGGTGTTTAACCACTCTGCCGAAGCACATGTGTGCACAACATCAAGCAGAAATTGTTTTGATGCAATCACATGTGTCATAATTACAACAACATTGTTTTATCAGTGCATATTGTGCACCCATTCACAATGGCAATAGACAGGGTGGAGGGAGGGAGAGAGATGGAAATGAAGTGGAACAGCTGAAAGCTGCAGCAATCTGCACATGCTACAGAATTAATTTTAGAAATTATCCTAGTTAAGCTGACACTGTATAAAATAAACTAAATTAGGATATTGGGAGAGGTCAAAACAATGCGGATAAAAATAACATCAGCAGTGGGAAAATATTCAGGGTAGAGTGAAGGAGAGAAATGGGGGAAATCCTTGCATTCTTAAGCCTGGTTCACATACACCACTTGACTTCTCATAATTTGATTATTCAACACTTGATTGACAGCCCAATGTGCAAAGTGACATGTTTGCTGAGAATCATTGCATTTGAGATGTCACCGAGTGATATCTGAAAATCTGGGGTCAAGAAAGCTCATTTCTGCTTTATGGCTAATATAGGAAAGTGATGTGATCCTGACACCATGGAGCAGGAAACAGTACTGGGGAAAGTAGGATCCATTCTTCCACAAACATTCCTCATAACTTAATATGTTTTTAAAAAATAGATTGTGTTATAAGAATGAGGAATACTTTTATAATGTTTCAGAAATCCCAAGGTGTTAACCATACTTCATAGCTGTACAAGTAGACCTGGCATTTCTCTTAGGAAGCAGGAAGGTCCACATGAGTTTGGAGCCCAAGCAACAGAGAGCACTGCTTAGAGCAGTGTGGAAGCTGTGGCCCTGCAGATGTTGCAGGACTATGGCTTCCATGATCCTTAACAATTGGCCATTGGCTGAGGCACTTTATGCCACCAAGGCCATTTGAGCCTCAAGCGACAGCCGTGGATCTAGAAGGAACCCAAATCTACATACCTGCTCCCTCAGAGGGTGTGTAACCCCTTCAAGATCAAGGCACCTCCCATCCATCTGGTCTAGGGAACTGCCCACTAACAGTGTCTCAGTCTTATCTTCCAGTAGCACCTTAAAGACCAACTAAGTTAGTTCTTGGTATGAGCTTTCGTGTGCATGCACACTTCTTCAGATACACACACGAAAGCTCATACCAAGAACTAACTTAGTTGGTCTTTAAGGTGCTACTGGAAGGAATTTTTTATTTTGACTATGGCAGACCAACACGGCTACCTATCTACTACTCAGTCTTATCTGGTTGAGATTCAGTTTATTGGCTCTCATCCAGTCCATTACCGAAGCAAGACAGTTGTCTAGCACATCCAGGGCCACAGCTGACAATGTAAACAGAAGTACAGCCATCAGCATATCGGGACGGTGGTGCTGTGGTCTAAACCACTGAGCCTCTTGGGCTTGCCGATAGGAAGGTCGGTGGTTCAAATCCCCGTGATGGAGTGAGCTCCTGTTGCTCTGTCCCAGCTCCTGCCAACCTAGCAGTTCAAAAGCACGCCAGTGCAAGTAGATAAATAGGTACCGCTGTAGCGGGAAGGTAAAAGGTGTTTCTGTGTACTCTGGCTTCCGTCATGGTGTTCTGTTGAGCCAGAAGTGGTTTAGTCCTGCTGGCCACAGGACCTGGAAAGCTGTCTGTGGTCAAACACCGGCTCCCTTGACCAGAAAGCAAGATGAGCGCCACAATGCCATGGTTGCCTTTGACTGGACTTAACCATCCAGGGGTCCTTTACCTTTTTACCTATCAGCATATATCAGCATATCAACGTACACCAAGTCTCCAGTGTTTTCATGTAGATCTTGAACAGTGTGGGGGATAAAATCAAACCCTGAAGAATGTCACATTGATGGCTCCACAGGGCTGAAGAATGGTCCCCAAGCATCACCCTCTGGAAACAAAATTCCAAGTAGGATCAGAACGTCTGCAAAGCACTGCTGCCTACAGACAGCTGCTCCAGAAGGATACATTGGTCAATGCTACAAAACGCAATGAGAGGACAAGGAGAATTAAGGCGGACACATTTACCCTGTCTTTGTCCCAACAATGGTCATCACACAGGGCAACCAAAGCAGTTTCTGTGACAAAACTCCAATTCTGGGGCCTAAAGCCCAATTGAAGCACATCTAGAAAATCACTTTCTTCCAAAAGTGCCTGGTTCTGGTCCTGTAGTTTGTTATTTGAAATTGTTTGTACACCTGCCTCTCTGTTGGTGTCCGTTGCTCATTTGGAGATTTGAGTATACGTATCACTATTATATTTTTAACACAGCATGTGTGTTATGGATGTAGTGCCATGCATAAAGATTTCTACTTAGACACACAATATGTTTAGTTGTTCATTTCTGATCAAATTGTCTTCGTTCCTTCTTTTTTTTTTTTTTTTTTTTAGTTAGATAGGTCCATAAAATCTTTTTGAAAATGCAGTACATTTCTATAGTTTCAAGCCAATTATATTCTGAACACTCTTACTCATGCAATTTCAAGAAGCTAGAATTATAGTACAATTAAATAAATGAGTGTTTCTGTAGATGTCCCCGGACTGAATCAAACATTGTTTTTAAGAAGAAATCCTTCCTAATGTATTGCAGCTGAAAGGAAAGATTAGCTGCATTGGCTCCTACATAATTTGGTTTAATTTTAGATATTTCAATGGCAAGAAAATTTGAGGGGGAAATTACTTTGCAACATGATCCTATAAGCTGCATAAGGGCCCTAGTGCTATTGTAAAGGTTTAGTGTTCCCTCTCTGTTTGGTGCTAGGGTCCATCTGAAATCCTAGTAATGCTACACTGGGGCTTACCCCTGAGTTCATGCATGATTTTGTTGTACCACACAGGCCTTATTGAATTATACTGGTGGCTGTTTTTCACTGGCAGGGTCATTTCACATTCCTTTGCCTTTTAAAAGCTGAGTTGCAAGGCTTGGTGGGCAAGAAACAAAAAAGTATGACAGCTGGCAGAGTCCACAATTCATTGAAAGAAGATCCCTCCTTCATTCCTGGCCATCCCTAATTATAAGGATTTTTTTAAAAAATGAATTTTATTAAGGTTTATAGAGGAAAAATACTTGTTCTATTTGCCCATTTTTAAACCAAACCAAAACTTTTACATAGATACAATAAAAACATGGAAAGGTGAGGAGAGAAATAGAGAAGGAGGAAGAAAGAAAGAAAGAAAGAAAGAAAGAAAGAAAGAAAGAAAGAAGAAAAGAACAATTTAAAAGAGAAAGATAGAAAAAAAGATTCAGAAAATAAAGAATTTACTAAATTAAGAAGAAGAAGAAGAAGAAGAAGAAGAAGAAGTCTAATTTTTGTTAATAACATTTTCATCTAATAGAAATTACATATTTTTTACATAAGATGTGAAAGTGTATATGTGTATACAGTAGTCTTGTATATAGAGTCTGTCCTGATAATTTAAATGAGAGGCCAGATCTATATTTAGGCAACATAAGGCAACATATGGGCTACTCTTAAAATGAGGCTGCATTTTAAACTGTATTTTAACCCGTATTTTAATCAACTGTTTTTTGTTTTGTTTTGTTTTCTTTCCTATTAAGTTCTATTGTAATTTTGTTGGTGTTAGCCGCCCTGAGCCCGGTTCTGTTGTTGTTATTCATCTGTGCGCTATATAAAAACAAGATTCACTTCATCCATTCCACTGTTATGGTCTTTCAGATATTTGAGATGAAACAGAAGCACAAATGTGCCAGTGTTATTGCCCCACCACGCTGCTGTTTACCAGGATGGTGCATGCATGGGGCAGGGTAACAATGAGGTCTGAACTGTGTGGCATATGACAGGAACTCTGGATTAGCTTTCCCACTGCACAGCCCTAACCCCGCAGCCGCCCTCCCCTGCCCCACCCCCACTGTTGGGAGGGCAATAGTGTGGCTCCAGCCTACTAGGTAAGCTGCTCCTGCTGGCTGTAAGATGGTTCAGATCTATTTCCATCTATTTAAACAGAAGCTATTTGTTTAAATGTTAAGTATTGTGTTCTGGAGTATATATATTGAAATAAATGCATCATAGATATGGCGCATTTGATGGATTATAACCATTACGTGTAACCATCTTACAGACATGGCTAAGGAGAACAAATCTGCAACAGTTATAGTTTATCCATAGAACATTTTCCAGGGGATGTGAATCGAAAATGCTTTGTTATTTGCTCAGATGCATAATAACTGATTTACTGTTTATGAATAAGAAGAAGCAGGGGTTTCTTTTTGAATTGTCTCCAAGATTCTTCATCTCTGCAAGTCATGGATCAAATGCAACCATGGGTTGCGCCTTCATTTGTTGTTACTATATCCATCTCTCTTCTCTTTTATCACTGCTACGGCACTTTAAAACAATTTCATGGTCCTCTTCCTGATAATATTAGTGAAAACAAGTGACATTAGAAAACGTCGAATTCAGATATTCCAGCATTACATTTGTTGTAATGTATCTTTGAGTGATAATGCTGAAGAACACATTGGCCATAATCCAATTACATATGATTTTATAGTAGCTAGCTGCTCTGCAAGTGTTTCCCAGGTCTTAAAAGTCCCATACAGCAACCAGCCCTATTCAAATAATCAGAAAGAACAACAATCACCTGTTTGGGAGCAGAACAGGGAAGAAGGGGTCTGAATCACATTTTTCCATCTTTACAAATAGATGCTTGGTGCTATCACCTAAAATATGATATAAATTCCTCCCTGCCGGATGGGGCTTTTTAGTTACGGAAAAACAACCTAAATAGCAGAAGGGATGAGAGAATCTCTCATTGTTTGTTTCTCTGTTTCTATTTTTTTCCAGTCTTAAATTCAGTTCTCTACATTGGTTTGTGATATCGTACCTTGGCTCCCAAACACCTTGGGAGTCGAACGTTCTGGCTCCCAAACAATCAAAAACCGGAAGTGAGTGTTCCGGTTTTTGAACGTTTTTGGAAGCCAAATGTCCGGGACAGCTTCCACTATTGCTTCCAGCGCGCCTGCGCAATCAGAAACCAATTGAAAGCTGTGCCTTGGTCTCTGAATGTTTCAGAAGTTGAACGGATTTCCAGAACGGATTCCATTCAACTTCCAAGGTATGACTATGTATGTATGTATGTATGTACGTTTGTTTAAAGTCCTCATGAAAATTTATCAGCATTCTTGTGCAAATTTTGTAAGCAATTTTAACTAATATACTAATGTTTGCAAAACATATTTCCCTAATATTTGTATTTCCCCTAATATAATGCATTTCTGTATGTTGTAATTTTCATTAATATTCATTTTGGGCAGGCTTTATCCTAGTACATGCATTTTTTGGTGTGGTACTTGCCCAGAGTACCGTACAACAAAATTTCAGAGAAGTGTGACCTTGGAAGAGTGACTGTGTTGCAGTTCATTTATTGTTTCAATTAGTGCAAATTGGGTTGATTTGCCATTAAATACAAATTCAATAGAATTAGTCCCCCATCCATATACAGCATAATCTGTGTATCTGTTAGATCCTCAATCAGCTAGGGTTACATTTTTAGAAGCCTCACTGCTGATTTGAAAAGTCTACTGAATCTTGGAAGTCCTGAGACCTACGAAGGATGGGTTATAAAAATGTAAGACACCAAAATTGCTGCTCAACACATCTGGTTCTGCAAAGGTCAGTGCTACACGTTGTACGAGATCTAAAAGGAGGGCAGGAAGAAAAGCGAGCCCTTTATGAAATTTTTCTTTTATCTAGACAGATTTTCTAACTGAAATAAACACACTGCTCACTGAAGCAGAACGCTAAGTATCACTTTGCCACACATTTTCAGCTGGTGCTCTTCAACCTTTTCTTCCTCCCCCTCCCTGCTCTATAAAACTTCCAAACTCCACGATTCATATTGTCTGATGCTCTCTCTCTGTCCCTTTCTTCTCCCTCTGTGCAGAAACAACATGGTTATAACTTAATTCACCATCAAAGAAATGTACACAGGCATTCTGTCTCTTCCAGATGAATCAATACACTCAAGTCTTAACTGCTGACAGATATAGCTTGATATCAAAACCTTTTACAAAGATACCACTTCTTTGCTATCACTAACTCTGCACAGAAAATGCAATGACCTACTGTAAACCTTGTGAATTTTCATGGGGAAATTGAGGCCAAACTCATCAATCTTTTTTCTTTTCTTTTCTTTTCTTTTTCTTTTCTTTTCTTGAAGTAAAACAGTTCTCATACTAAACCTTACTTCTGCCAAGCAGCAATATAAGCATTTGAGGAGGGTAACATAAGGCTGTTAGTTAAAATTCACAGTGAAGTCCCGTATGTTTAGAGGGTTTGGAAGTACAGGCTGGGGTGAAACAACTGAGTAGCAAGTTTGTGTAACTGTGGGTCCCCCATCACTTCTCTGATGGCCCAAATCCTGCTAAACTAGGACAAGAGCACAGTAAGCCTTTATACCCTGATGGATTTTTAGAGGCACTTTGAGTGTCCTCAGCAAGTATGGTGGGGTAGGTGGTTATGATAGAGAAGGCCTTTTCAGTGGAGGTTCCATGTATGTAGAATGCTTTTCACAGAGAGGCTCGTCTGGCAGCAAATCTGGAGCAGCAAATTCACTGCCAAATACTGTACGCCCCCCTCCCCAGGCCTTTTGGTGCCAGTGTGGTGTAGTGTTTAAGAGCGATAGACTAGTAATCTGGGGAACCGGCTTCGCGTCTCCGCTCCTCCACATGCAGCTGCTGGGTGACCTTGGGCTAGTCACACTTCTTTGAAGTCTCTCAGCCCCAACTCACCTCACAGAGTGTTTGTTGTGGGGGAGGAAGGGAAAGGAGAATGTTAGCCGCTTTGAGACTCCTTCGGTAGTGATAAAGTGGGATATCAAATCCAAACTCTTCTTCTTCTTCTTTTAGGGAGCAATCCTATGCATGAGAGGCTGGTGTACAGTAAGCCAGGATGAACTAAACTAGCATAAAATTACACCAGATCCAAACTCCATTCAACAGTGGGCAGCTGCTGCTCAATTCAACCAGCTTCAGCTTAGCTGGGATGAGCAACTGAGAGCAGCATATCTTTAGCTAAACCAGGTTGGAGAATAGGGTTGGGTGATATATCACGATATGATCCAAAACTGGTTTGAAGTCCATATTGTGATATCGATTTCATAATTTTTGACTTGGCAATATATCATGAACCATGGTGTGTGTGTGTGTGATGCATTAAGTCACAATGTGGGGGAAGGCTGTGAAGCCAGCCAATGCTTATCTCGATTCTTGTAGCCCCTGGTAACTCTGCCGGTTCAGTCTGCAGCAGGATATCAAGGTGAAGAATGGGATTCAGCTGCAAGCTCTTTTGGCTAAGCAGAGTATTTGCCAGATCCCAAGTGAAGGAACGGTACATCCTTACACTGGCTACTTTTGAATGGTTGATTAATTGCCGCTTCAAAAGTTATAGTGCATACACTCAGAGTTAGTCTTCTTTGGTTGTTTACGTAAGCCTAAGGTTTCCCATCAATGCACTAGGGACAAATGAGTCAGAGAAGTAAGCAAGGTCTGTAACTCTTTAAGTTATTCATCAAATGAGACAAATGAGAAATCATAACATCAATGGAGTCAAGATAGTTTTTTGAGAGAAAGGTTAACTTTATGACTCATGAGCTACTTGAGCCGGTAATCATCACCCTTGCCTTCCAGTTCTGCACTGCCATCTGCCTTACAGTGAGTAGAAAATATCCTGTGCAATTCATTGTGAATTTATAGTTGCTCTTATAGCAGCTCTGATAAATTATAATAGTACTACTTATAGAGTGGCATATAAAATGCAAGCATTCAGTGAATAACTTTGTGTCATTCCTATTTCATCTGGAGCGCTGAAGGACACCATGACATCCAATAGTAATGTCTACTTGAGGCAGTATATTGCATGTGAGATTTTAAGGAACTTAGCGATCCCATCTGTGCAGGTTGAAATTGGGAACATCTTGGTGTTCAATATGGTCTTCTTTCATATTAACTAACTGCAGCACTATTCAGGCAAATCCTTTATTTATTTAAAGCATTTTTATCCTAGCCTTCAACTGGAAAAGAAGACTTCCAAAGTGCCTTCGAAAGATCAATAGTAAGGCAGACTCTGCCATCAGACTTGCATATTAAAAAGGGAGTCATAATAGGAGAGGGGAATGGACAGGAAGATTGGGGGGGATTCAGATTCAGACACTTGGTTATAAAGTTCCTATAACATATTGAAATGGAAACAAAATGAGAAACCAAAACTTGCTGATCTTGGCTGAGCTGATAGAGTTGCCCTGCTTCCCTTCTCTGTTGCACCTTGATGGTATGGTTGCTGTGAGGTGACATTTGCTGGAGGGAGAAGCTTGATGAAGCTACAGTGGTGCCTCGCAAGACGAAATTAATTCATTCCGCGAGTTTTTCCGTCTAGCGAATTTTTCGTCTTGCGAAGCACAGTGTCAGAAAAGTTTTGGAAAAGCTTCAAAAATCACCAAAAACCTCAAAAAAGGCTACCACACCGCGTTCTATGAGTTGCTCCTCGAAGTCAAGTCGCAACTGTATGAACGGTGTTAAGAAAAAGAAAACAAACTTGCAAGACGTTTTCGTCTTGCGAAGCAAGCCCATAGGGAAATTCGTCTTGCGAAGCAGCTCAAAAACCGCAAAACCCTTTCGTCTAGCGAGTTTTTTGTCTTGTGAGGCATTCGTCTTGCGGGGCACCACTGTAGCTTCTCTTCCCTACACAGCTTTGAGCCTAATGGAAGAACATAAAAGGTAAAGGTAAAGGTAAAGGGACCCCTGGCCATTAGGTCCAGTCGTGACCGACTCTGGGGTTGCGGCACTCATCTCGCTTTATTGGCCGAGGGAGCCAGCGTACAGCTTCCGGGTCATGTGGCCAGCATGACTAAGCCGCTTCTGACGAACCAGAGCAACGCATGGAAACGCCGTTTACCTTCCCGCCAGAGTGGTACCTATTTATCTACTTGCACTTTGACATGCTTTCAAACTGCTAGGTTGGCAGGAGCAGGGACCAAGCAACAGGAGCTCACCCCGTTGCGGGGATTTGAGCCGCTGACCTTTTGATCGGCAAGTCGTAGGCTCTGTAGTTTAACCCACAGCACCACTCGCATCCCTAGGCAAATTGAAATTCCACTCTTAAGCCCATGATCTGAATAGCTTGTCTAATGCAAAAAAGTTATATTCTCAATTTAGCACTGAGATCACAATTATCGATTTATCTACTTTGTGCTTTCGAACTGCTAGTTTGGCAGGAGCAGGGACTGAGCAACAGGAGCTCACCCTGTCACGGGGATTCAAACCGCCGACCTCCTGATCAGCAAGTCCTAGGCTCTGTGGTTTAACCCACAGCGCCACCCGTGTCCCCTAATGGAATAACATATGATGGAATAAATATGTGGACAGGGCAGATGATGGGATTAGTCCCAATGGTCCTGCATCCAATCCCGATGTTCACAGGGTGAAAGAGACTACATGTATTCAACTTGTGCTCTTGTTAGATTTGCATGTGCATTAACCTGCACATGCCATAGATTTTGTTGACAGGTTTTGGACCCTGATGGAGGGCACAGCCAATAGGTCTGCCTATGGCACATTTCCCAATGTAAGCTATATGAATAGGACAATTAAAAACAATAGAACAGTGGATCTCAAATCTTGTGTTTCAGTTCCAAGGTAGCTTATCTGATATTACTGATATTTTCCCTGAGGAGCATCCGATAAGCTTCTGAAGTAGTTACCTTGTCATCTATTACCATTTTTCTCATGTGTGTTATCTGCGAATCCTGTTTAAGAGCTAAGACTTTGTTGAAACAAAATGGTTTATTAACAGGGTTGTGTACAGCTCCTTGGTGGAGAGAATGTGGGACATGAATTGTATTCGAGATCACAGTACAATGTCCATGAGACAAACTACAAAGTGCACCTGCAGAAGCACATGTTCCACAACACATTCTGTGAATGCAAGGTACAGTGGTACCTCAGGTTACATATGCTTCAGGTTACAGACGCTTCAGGTTACATACTCTGCTAACCCAGAAATATTACCTCGGGTTAAGAACTTTGCTTCAGGATAAGAACAGAAATCATGCTCCGGTGGCGCAGCAGAAGGCCCCATTAGCTAAAGTGGTGCTTCAGGTTAAAAACAGTTTCAGGTTAAGAACAGACCTCCAGAATGAATTAAGTACTTAACCTGAGGTACCACTGTAGTTGGTGAGGTCAAGAGAATATGTGTGCCCTAGAATCCACTGAAGCTCCTTAGAAGTTTAGTCAATGTGGAAAAGATCTAAGAAGGCAGAAAGTTTGGAAACTATTGCTACAAGTTGTTGTTGTTCTTGTTGTTTAGTCGTGTCCGACTCTTCGTGACCCCATGGACCAGAGCACGCTAGGCACTTCTGTTACTTGCTACAAGTAGGTGGAACTATCTCTCTCCTTTTCCAACTTCATATTGTTTCCTTTGCTCCTTCATATCTGAAGGAGCATCTCCACCCCCATCGTTCTACCTGGACACTGAGATCCAGCGCTGAGGGCCTTCTGGCAGTTCCCTCACTGTGAGAAGCCAAGTTATAGGGAATCAGGCAGAGGGCCTTCTCAGTAGTGGCACCTGCCCTGTGGAACACCCTCCCACCAGATGTCAAAGAGAACAACAACTACCAGACTTTTAGAAAACATCTGAAGGCAGCCCTGTTTAGGGAAGCTTTTAATGTTTGATGCATTATTGTATTTTAATATTTTGTTGGGAGCCGCCCAGAATGGCTGGAGAAGCCCAGCCAGATGGGTGGGGTATAAATAATAGCATATTATTATTATTATTATTATTATTATTATTACTACTACTACTACTACTTCATCAGTTCCTAAAGACTTGGCCAAATGTGAGACCTCCAGGTATAAATTAAATAAATAATAATCAAGAAATAATAATAACCAGCACTTAAATGAAAATAGATAATACTAACCATTCTTGTGCATTGTTCTAGGCGGTCCATTTCCTAGAAGTCAAGCTTTCAGATTTACTGTTCCTTATATTTCGCAGATCGCTTTGAGATACAGCTTGTCTTACTCTGTTTATAGGGGTCCAGTTCAGGCATTCTCATCATCATTCAGCTCACACTAGCCACATATTTGAAGCACTGGTATGCTCCCTTTCTTCTACTATGCCAGCAGTCATTGATGACCTAGGGTCTCCTGATTCATACAATTCCTTGAAAAGGAGGGGGCAGTTTGTCTTCATGGATCAGAAAAAGCGAGCCTGGGGTGAGAGAAGGGGTATTGCTTAAAACCTAATCCTGTGTACTCAGAAGTCCCACTAACCCATGTTCCAAATAAGTAAGCCTAGACAGCATCCATAAAATCCAAATATCATGTCGCTTGTGTGCTCTTTGGTCTCTTGCGTGGTACAGCATTCATCTCAGTGGTTCAAGGAGCTGTTAACCTGCCTGCTTCGAAGTGCTGCAGAAGCAATTAACCTGCCCCTGGAAGCCAGATGGATAATATTTTAATTAAGATAGCAATCCAAACTTTAAAACAAATTGATCACAGAGGTGCCCAAGACTGCAGTTCAAAAAAAGGTTAAAATACACTGTTAGATTAAATCAGAAGCACGTGGTGCTTTCTGCACAAGGACGTAAGCAACAAAGATGCTTTGGGTGGTGGAAGGAGTGCCATTTCATCACCCAATAGTTATTATGAAACTTGTAAGAAAGATGATTCAGGGTGTTGTGACACTCCTTGGGCCAGTGTTAGTGTATTTCTCCCCAGCAGATAATCTGAGGATACAAGAAAGCTTTCAGAAATCATTCAGCTCAAATGAATCTTCTGCAGCAAGGTGGTCCAATGCCTAGTTAGTGCTTTCTCCACTTTGGGAAGGAGGTGGAAGGACTCTAGATGAAGCACTCCATAGTTTTGGGACAGCAGTGTGAGAGCTGAGCGCAGGTGTGTGCCAAATATTGGCCTTGCTCCCCACCTGCACAGCAAGGCAGTGTGTGGCCTGTGAGTAATGTGTCGTATACCACTTGGAATGAAAAGTTGGACCACCCTTTTCCATAGCATTTCTGGAATATGTGTATTGTAGTGAATGGCCCAGACTGGTGAACATTGACGTTCACATACAAATAATGGCAAACCACAGCAAAAATATGAGTGGACAGTCCCCCACCAAACAAAATATGAGTTACCCCAATAAATGCTGACAATCTCCAAAATGTGATTGTCCACATTCACTGACATATTTCTAAGCAGAGAGGGTATACACCACAGATTCACAAAATTATTTCTGAATAGTCAACATTAATATGTGAATATTTCCTTCACCAGATTTTGGACATTTGCTGTAACAAATATACACAAGGGTGTATTTCCATGACTCATATTCATTAATGGCATTCATGTTCCCCAGCTGAAGGAAGAAGACTTATGTTTAATACTTTATACTAAAATATATAATATGTATTTTTTTTATTCCAAATCTTCCAAGACTTAACCAAGAAAGTGACAAAGTCTTCATTTCAAAGAAGGGGAACTCTGTCCCCCTCCAAGGCATGTATCTTTTGTGAATTACAGCAACTATTACTGGACTCATGGGACAAATTATATGCATACAGTAGTTAGCTGGAAAAGGACCCTGAATTAATTTAAATAATCACTCGGAACAATATGGAGGTGTTAATATGGTAATAAAATGGCGATAAATTTGAACCATGGCTTTGTGTTATAAGTTAAGTCATAACATTAATTACTTGAGCACTTCACATTGTTATATCCCTGCAGATGACTAATGAGCATTCAATTACTTTGCCCTTCAAAAAATCATAATAATGTTTTCACATTGTCAGGTGCTCATCTGTGTAGCCACTTGGGATGAAGGTATAAAGTTTGCATTCATTGTTTTGACTCCACTGACAATGTGTCACAATAAATAGTAAGGAACTCATTATGGAGCAATATATGCTCTGTTCAAAAACTTGAGTGTTGGTTGTAATGAGATGGGCAGGTTAGTGTTCTCAAAGATGGCCGTTAAAAGTGCCCTGCTTGTTCAGACCAAGAGCCGAACTAGTCTAACATCCAGTGGCAAGCTAGATGCTTCTCAGAAGCCCACAAGCTACACAATCTCTGTCTCTCATTTTCGTTCCCAAGCAACTGACATTCAATGGTATGCTTGTCTCTGATTCTGAGCTCATAGCCATTAATATAGCCTTATACTCCATGAATTTGCCTAATTCTTTTTAAAAGCCATTTAAGCTGGCGGTCATCATCACATCTTGTGGCCTTAATATGCTTAGTTACCAGACTGCTCACGTCCAAGGAGTTCATCACATAATCGTGGTACGATCTTGGAGAATGGTATGAGTGAGAGTTTTTCTCTACTACGACCTTCATAAATAGCAGTAACCGGTCTGCTAAACAAAGCCTGCACGTCTGGCTACAGCGCTTTATTGTTGTGAAGTGGGTGGTTTCACCCGTGAGGAAATTGATCTGCAAAAATAAATTAAAAAATAAAAGCACTTATGGTTGGTGTTTAACACATGTGAGTAATCACTCAAGTCCAGATCTGAACTCTCTCACAGGAAAGCAGGGACAAGCACACTGGCTCCACTCTCCTTCACCATCCTGGTCAACCTCTGAAGCCGGGTGCCTTTCTAAGTCTTCCAAGTTTTTAAATTGTGCCTGGAGAGGTCATGAGTAAAGCAGGCTACCCACTGCGGACATTTGCCTCTTTGTGGGTGAGAGAGTGGACCTAATGGACCTATCCCCAGTTTCTCACCTATGATTCCACTCATGTAGAAGATGAGAACACCTGAAAAGAGCTTGGCTGTAGCTCTTATTGAGGGGTAAACATGCATATATACGGGTGGCTGTCCTCTGACCCTGTATTATAGATGTAAAATGGCACTAAGACGTGCCCACCAAAGTCTTTTAAAAAACAACAACAGTGTGAGTAGTTCCTGAGATCAGCTAAAGTAGAAGATTAGCATTTCTTCCATATAGATAAAACACCTTGGGGAAACTATTACTTTGGAAATCTTAGTTTTTATCTGTTTCCCTTTGTAACAAATATGCCTACCTTTGTTAGGTTGTGAAGATCTTGTATATACGAAATCCTCACAACCTAACCTATTTTGGTTTATTGATATATATATATATTTTCCTCTCTCTCTACCAAAATAGCAATTCCTGCTGAAACTAAGCTACAGAGAACAAGATTTGTGTGTAGAGCGTCCCAGGTCCAACCCCTAGATAAAAGGCTGCAAGTAACAGGTCAAGCAAAAATCTCTCCATGAGACTTCAAGGCAGAGCCGATATAAAACCAGAAGTTATATATTTCTATATCCTTTCCCTCCAAGATATCAGATCTTAACTTTATTTCAGTTTTGCTATATCTGAGATTACAGCAAGTAAGTACCAAGGGATACAAATATTAGGAACAACCCAGCCAAAGTTAACAAATTGCTTTCAGCCACTGAAAATTAATGGCACTTAAGCATGCCTAACTTGGGCTGGCATGTACTAATTCATTGATCTTTATTGAGATTAGGCAACTGAAGACTGATTCCATACATGTCAGGATGTAAGGCATACATATAATACATTTTGAAATGTGGCATTCATTCCAGTGAATTTTGGTGATGTCGTCTTTGATGTCACTTACAATGCGCATGAAATTGATACTTAATATTTTATTTAATGTTCTATGGCATCTGGTATGACAAAGAAGTCCTCTGCAGAAAGCTGATTGGCAGTAACGTCAAGCACTGGTTTGCTAGGCTTGGACTTCCTTTTTAATGCAGCTTAAAAGGAAAAAAAATAGGCCTCCTGACAACATAGTGATTGCCAGGTAGATGAGCTCTGCAAACCTGTCAAAATAGCCCACAAGGGATGAGGAACCCAGACTCTGCCCCATTGAGCTAGATGGACAAATGATCTGACTCGGTATAAAGGAGTTTCCTGCATTATACCATATCTACTTAAAATCAGTAAAGTAAAGGTAAAGGGACCCCCGACCATTAGGTCCAGTCGTGACCGACTCTGGGGTTGCAGCGCTCATCTTGCTTTATTGGCCAAGGGAGCCGGCGTACAGCTTCCGGGTCATGTGGCCAGCATGACTAAGCCGCTTCTGGCGAACCAGAGCAGCGCACGGAAACGCCGTTTACCTTCTCACCGGAGCAGTGCCTATTTATCTACTTGCACTTTGATGTCCTTTCGAACTGCTAGGTTGGCAGGAGCAGGGACCGAGCAACGGGAGCTCCCCCCGTCGCGGGGATTTGAACCGCCAACCTTCTGATCGGCAAGTCCTAGGCTCTGTGGTTTAACCCACAGCGCCACCCGCATCCCTAGGCAAATTGAAATTCCACTCTTAAGCCCATGATCTGAATAGCTTGTCTAATGCAAGAAAGTTATATTCTCAATTTAGCATGGAGATCACAATTATCATTTTAATCACTGCATGTGACAAAGAGAACCATCCATGCTGATTTCTCCTCCAGTAATTTATGGTTCTAGCCCAAGACATGGATGGTGGCATTTTGCAATCTACTACTAACGGTTGGCAACATACAAGATACAATTCATTTTCGTGTCACAGATCATATCCAGGCTGTGGTGATTTGTATAGCATTGCTTTTACAACCACTGTATCCCCTTACCAGCTTTTCATCAACATCAATATTGACAAGGTCTTTATTACTTTGTAATTCTACATACCCCTTTTCTTTCCCTTTTTTTGTTCTTGTTAAATATTGATTTCATAAAGCAGTTGAGCAGCTCATCCATTTTAAAATCATCATTGATTTTGTTTTCTTCCCTCAGTTTACTTATGGGCTTGGTTTCGTACTCGCCTTACTTTCCCTCGTGAAATCTTTGTTAAAGCCCTTAACCTTGTTGAGTAATTTTAACTACAAGGGTCTTAATGAATTCAAGATCTTATATTTTTATTACATCTTGCTATCCGTAGTAAAGTTCTTATTATTCACTCACAGCAGACACTCCCTTGTGGTCCCATAAATTTTAGACCAGCCTTCCTCTTTTTTTATGAATATCTTAGGTAGGAGGAGTAGAAAGAGTTTTATGAGAACACAGCCATGAGTTCAAAGTGTTTTGCATGGATGATTAAAAACCTTGATAGGATTCCTTTGGTTCTGTCCCACTCTTATTGCACAGTGCTATTACATCCAGCTTAATGGGGGCAACTTTGCCACACCCTGGTCTCACTGAAAAAAGAAGACTCACTACTGTTACTCAGGAGAGGAGTGGGCAATGATGGACAGGTCCTAATAGGCCAATGCTGTGTGAGAGTTAGCTGTAGTTTATTACAGGGCGCCTCACTTTGATCCAATTTTTGCACCAACCCAGTATCAGCTTTGCTATTCACTTGTTTTGGGGAGCTGCATAGGAATTTTGAGAGAGCCCCAAATTGGCTCAAGGACTCTTCTTTTGGCCTATTCCATACTGCTGGGAGTTTTCTTGTTCTGGAGTGGTGTGTTTTCTGATTGATTGAGTGATTGGCTGTTAGTCCAGGCAGGAAAGTGTTTAGCCAAATGTTTTTTGGGGTGGCGCTGTGGGTCAAACCACAGAGCCTAGGACTTGCAGATCAGGTCAGCGGTTCGAATCCCCGCGACAGGGTGAGCTTCCGTTGCTCGGTCCCAGCTCCTGCCAACCTAGCAGTTCGAAAGCACGTCAAAGTGCAAGTAGATAAATAGGTACCACTCCGGCGGGAAGGTAAACGGCGTTTCCGTGCACTGCTCTGGTTCGCCAGAAGTGGCTTAGTCATGCTGGCCACATGACCCGGAAGCTGTACACCGGCTCCCTTGGCCAATAAAGCGAGATGAGCATTGCAACCCCAGAGTCGGCCACGACTGGACCTAATGGTTAGGGGTCCTATTACCTTTACCTTATGTAGCACTATTGGGGAACTCTTGAGCTACCCATTGCCAGCTTTGGGCAGGTCCGGTATGCCTCTGAATCAGACATTGGAGTGCCTTAGAAATGTCCCAGAGCCACCTGGGACTCAGCTGCATTAGTTTGTGACACCAGATGGCGCTGTAGAGTTCTATCCTTCAGCAACATGATTTCGCATTACTTGCTTTACAACGTGTTTTCCTGAAACGTTCTTTTGATGTGTCTAGATCCAGCCCTGGCCTAGCTGGAAAGAGGATGCTGGAACAAATACCTGCATAGCATGGGGTTGGACTAGATGACCCTTGTTATCCCTTCCAAATCTGAAATTCTACTATTCTGTGATAAACACGTCAAATGGACTCATGTAGGCAAGTGGCAAAAGCTTGCATTTCTCATCTCTTATTACTATTAGCAATGAGTGCCAAGAAATCAACACATAAAATATGCATAGTGATGTATTTTTATTCAATAAAGATTTTATGTTCCCATCTGCTGCACAGTAGGGTAGCAAGTCTTCAACATCCATACATTTTTACTTGCAAAAATGAGTGCTGTAACCCTGGATTAAGGATAAGGCAAACAACTCAAAGCAGGCAACGATGCTTTGCATTCCTATAACACGTTTTTATCTAAAACTAAAGTTGTTCTCACTGTTTTATGGATAGATGAACTGTGCTTCTGTAAAAATGGTGCCATTCGTTTTAGGTTTCTGGTGTAGCCAGGCTATGCTGTTTTAACTACCTCACCCTCCGCTCAGACAGTGAAATGGCTGCATAACTCTTCCACGTTGGTCAGACAGGACCCAGCCAGTGTAAGCCCTGAAAAAAGGTGTTCCAGAGGCAGGGTTGGGCTAGGACTGGAGAGGGAAGACTTTGATTGAATCCTAAACCCATTCAGCTTCATCATGTGACCAGGCATCCAAGCATAAATTCAGCTGGCAAAAAGGTTTGTGTAAGTCAAACACTATTTTAAAGGCTTCTTGTCCCTCTGCCAGACTTAGGCCACCTCAGACAGCAATAGCCCACACCTGAACACGTCTGGTATCCTTTACTCTGGCTTAATTTATATTGGACTTGCTTTACACCATTTTTTGTGTGCATAGGAATGCTCTCAAAGTGTTTTTTCTTTAAAATAGCCCTCATTCTTTACTGCATCATAACAGAAAAAAATGACCCAACCTTCAAGGGGCTTAATTGTGGCTGGTTAGATGTCTGAGTACAGTGGTACCTCGGGTTAATAACTTAATTCGTTCTGGAGGTCCGTTCTTAACCTGAAACTGTTCTTAACCTGAGGTACCACTTTAGCTAATGGGGCCTCCCGCTGCCGCCCCACTGCCACCACCGCAATTTCTGTTCTCATCCTGAAGTTCTTAACCCAAGGTACTATTTCTAGGTTAGCGAAGTCTGTAACCTGAAGTGTCTGTAACCTGAAGCATCTATAACCCGAGGTACCACTGTGCTGTACAAACACAGCTCAATTTCTCAAATGCGAGGAGTCTCTTCAAGCTACAGTATATGGAAGCCACAAAATGCTTATGAAATGCCGACTTCCGGGTTAGCGCGATCGGCAAATGGCGGATTCCCTCCGAGCTCCGGAGGGAATCGGCTTCGTGGAAGATGGGTCCTGGCGTGGCGACGATGCGGGGACCCTCAGAAACCACAGGCGTGGAAGCCTGTGGACCTGGTAACTCGGCGGGCACCATTTGCGCCCTCCCCGACCAGCGAAGGAGCCTTTTTAAAGGCTTCAGAGCTGGTGACGGAGAGTGGCGTGGTGCTGTGAGTGGATCGCTTCTTCTACGGAGTGAAGCCACGAGCCATGGCCGGAGAGCGCTGACTTCTTCTTTGAATATTTGGGCTGCAAAAAGTAACAACCCGTGAGTAGTACGGAAATTGGACTTAAAATTTGGTTTTTTTAAAAATTCGGCACGACCGGGGGATGCGTTAAAAGGAAGTCCGCCCCCCCCCCCGTTTTGTAGACAATCTAAAGCAAGAATTGGAGAACTAAGGTCGAGAGACCATTTCTCTCTTTGGAGATAAAAGTTATTAATTCCACGATTTGGCATTATAAGTACTGTGCTGGAGGATAAGAACTGACTTTAAGGAGCTGAGGTGCAACCCCCCGGGATCCGGGAGCGATCCATGAGAGAGCCTGCTGAGGAGGTTTAAAGAATTTGACAGCTGTCAAACGAGCTGTCAAAGTTACAAGAATTGGCTTTTTGTTATTTCTGCTGGTTATCTTTGATACATTTAACTTGAAGTTGTTGAAAATAAAGAAAAAAATTAAGAACAAAGTAACTAGACTATTGGAAAAAGAATATTATGTAACCAGAACCCCTCTAGAGGGGGTCCTGAGACATTACAATGGCTGCAGATGGAAAACTACAGGCTGAGCTGGAAAGAATGTTCTTTCTCGTGGGAAAATTACAAGAACAGAGTGCAGCTATGGCTACAGATGTTTTGACTTTGAAATTAAAAGTAAATAATTTTGTTGATGGTCCCAAGGACTTGACTCAAGAAAATTCTGCAGTCGAACAAAATGAGATATGTGCAGTCTCAGTGGGAAGGAGGAGCTGAAATGTTGCAGGTGAAAAAGGACAATCAGTGGCCTACAAAAATGGATTACAAAGAAAACAAAGAAAACAAGACCTGGATGATGAAAATTTGCTTTGAACTTGAGAATGAAGAATGGAGGAATCCCATTATGGGGAGATCGGAAGATCTATGGATTATAAATTTGATTAAGGTGAAAACTGGAGCTTTTGGGACATTCGGGACATTTGGACTTAAAAGGATCAAGAAATATGATTTGGGCTCCATTTTTGAATACGGAGGTCTGGTTGGAAGAAATATAGACCCCATTGGGACAGAGCTTCTCTGAGATTCGATGTCTACCACAAAAGACTACCTACAAAACCGGCAGAGAGGGACTGAGAGTTGACGGATTGATGGATACCTTTTGAGGATCGAGACCGAGAAAGGGGGGGGGGAGAGTTTGGGAATCCAAAGGGTGTATAACTATATGTTGATTTTTGTTATTCTGTTTTGTAAATAATATAAAAATTGGGAAATTTGTGGAAGGGAACTGGGGTCGTCCTTAGAAAGATATGTAAAGAAGGGGTATTTTGGTTTAAATTGAGGTTTATAAGTTTGTCAGGGGTTCAGGAGCAGAGGCACAGGAAAGGGAGGAAACAGAGAGCGAGGGGGAGGAATCCGAAGGAAATATGAGCGATGACAGCGGTCCGAGATCTCTGAGTCTTTCCAGTGAATCGGAAGATTCACAGAAAGGGGCGCCAGTGGTCAGAGCAAGGGGGGCGCCTAGGGGGACACCCCAGGAAGAAGGGACCAGAGGGGACTCAGAGAGCAGCAGTTGGAAATCGGGACCAGCTTCCCCACCAGAGCGCAGTAGGGGGGAGGGGTCCCAGGTATCGGGATCAGGCGGCTCGCCGCAAGCGTGAGGGCATGAGTCAGGATTGGCCACACCTCCATCGGGGAGCGAGGAAACGGTCAAGAGGAAGGTTGAAGGCTGGGCGCGCGCGCCAAGTTCAAATGCACAGGAAGGCGGCACAGTAAGCAGCCCGGATAGGGAGCCAGGTCCTAAAGCCCGCCGCAAGGAGGGAGAAGAGTCCGGGGGGTCAGCGTCAGAAGAGTCCAGGAAGGAAGAGACCACGGGGGGCAGAGGGACCCAGAGGAGGAAGGAAAGACGGAAGAGGTGGAGTAAGGCTAGAGTATTAAGTTGGTGTACAGGAGGCGGAGACTCAGACGGAGCTTCGCCGGTCTAGGTTCTAAGACGTAGAGCTGCGCGCTGCGGCTTGAAAATGGAAACTGTAACTCAATAAAGACTTTTGTACATTACTGCCGGCTAGCGTGGTCCTCTGTGAGCTGGGACCTGGAAGCAGCTCTGACAAAGTTAAATTTGGTTAACTAAGAAGAATCAAAAAATAGTAATAAGGTAAAGGTGGGAGATAAGAACTTGCTGACTAAACTATCGGAGTTGGGATGCAGGAGGGGGAGGTGTGGGGAAGTCAAGGAAAGTGGTTAAGAAATTAGGGATTCGAAATTATATGTGTTTGTTTTTGTGTTTGTATGTTTGTGTTCTGTATTGTCTCTGTGTGTGTAAATTTGGAAAATTCAATAAAAAATTATAAAAAAAACCAAAATGCTTATGAAATGCTCACCTCAATTGCTAAAAACCATAACCATCATTTTCACTGAGACACACACAATAAATATTATTGAAAGGCTCTTCTACTAAGAGCAACAGAAGCATATGCATATATATGTATATGTGTGTGTGTGTATCCAATTGCTAGAATTTTTCATACCTTAGTACAGTGGTACCTCGGTTTACGAAGAGTCCGGTTTAAGAACGATTTGGTTTACAAACTCCGCAAAACCGGAAATAGTGTCTTGGTTTGATAACTTTACCTCAGTCTAAGAACGGAATCCGAACGGTGGAAGGGCACCCGCGGCGGGAGGCCTCATTAGGGAAAGCGTGCCTCGGTTTAAGAACGGTTTCGGAATGGATTAAGTTCTTAAACCGAGGTACTATTGGATGTGGGATTATTTTATAAACCATTTTTTATAAACTATTTTATAAATAGTAACGCCTAGTAATGGTTTACCTGAAATGGATGGCTGATTTACTCAGGTGGACAGATAGCTCAGTCGACAAGAAGAAGAAGAGTTTGGATTTGATACCCCGCTTTATCACCACCTGAAGGAGTCTCAAAACGGCTAACATTCTCCTTTCCCTTCCTCCCCCACAACAAACACTCTGTGAGGTGAGTGGGGCTTAGAGACTTCAAAGAAGTGTGACTGGCCCAAGGTCACCCAGCAGCTGCATGTGGAGGAGCGGAGACGCGAACCCGGGCGCATGAGACTCTTAATCTCAAGGTTGTGGGTTCAAGTCCCACATTGGACCAAATATTCTTACATTGAAAGGGGATGTTCCCTTCCAATTCTACAGTTCTATGACCTGTGAATACACTCACACGAGGCTTTGGAATGATGTCAGAATTTTATCCGAGTAACAACAACAATAAAATAGGAGCTTATATTCAACCGTCATACCTATCGCCATAGGGAATGTCTTCCTTTCCCACTAATATACTCGAGAGTATACAAAACTACACAAAATGGACTTATTCAGGATCACCACACATCGTATAAAGACCATCCATTAATATCAAATATATGAACTATAATGTTGAAAGATATTTCATCCTTCAAGAACTAAGCCATTCCCGAATTGACAAAACACAACTCCCATTGTGCATTGGTAATAAAACACACATCTGTCAACCTACATGAGAATACACATGAAATTGTCAGTGCCCAGCTTCCACCCTGCACAAAAATGTTTGTGCAAAAAGAGCACAGCTGCAGACATGTTTCGACCTGCTGGTCTCTTTCAGCAGCACCAAATTACAGCTATAAATTGAGGTAGATCCAAGTAGAACAAATCATCAGTTCTACCAGGTTAATTGGAAATATGTAATTTACTGACTAATTCAGAAGCAGCCTGTCTCCTATTGTCTTGTGAAGACAATCTCTTGAGGTCTTCCGTGTTCTTAATTTATGCCCAACTCCTTTGCAAAAGTAAAATTTAGATTCCCCCCCAAGCTTCATGAGCTGGAAGTTTCCCATCCAATGGCCGTTTCTGACTTCCCCCACTGGCCTCTTAAACTCTTAAGAATTATTCGCAAATGTCAACATTCACCAAGTTTCTGACATTTACAGCAACATTTATAAATTTTTGCACTTGACACTTGTGGCAAATTAATTCTGTCAATGAATATCATTCACACACACACATATAAATAGAATCCTCTCAGATGCTCTATATCATTTTCCAAAATGCAATGCAATGAAACAAATCCATCTACTTTGACTGTCAAGTAGGGAAATTTCTTCATAGTCTCTCCCCTGCCTACCAGGTCTCTCCCCTGCCTACCAGGTAATACACACACACACACACACACACACACCAGCAAAAATTAATCAAGATGGAGGTAACTTTAATGTCAAACAGCACACCTTTATTGTTAACATTTTGCTCCTTTATTTTATTTTTAAAATTAAAGTCTTTTTGTAAAACTTTAATAAAAACTAATTTAAAAAATTACTCCCTGGAAGCCACCGCCACAGCAAAATGTGACCCTGGCTTCACCTCATGGGCAGGCCAGCCCTGCACAAGCTCACTTATAGTTGTTGTCCCCGAACATCAAACATGGGAACCTGATCTCCATTCTTTATTGATATTTAAAATTATTAGTCCATGCCTAGCTACCCGCGCATTGTTAGCTGTTTTGCTACATGAACATTTTTGGATACAATGTGAGGTTTCGTGCTTAAATAATAAGCAAATCCTGGAATTTGTTGGATGTGGTCAGTGTCGGCAAGCTATTTCAGTCCAACATGAAAAACAATTTTCACCCACAGGAATTCGCTTCTCGCAATTTAGCCAATGCTAATGGGCAGCTGTAGCATTTGGTCATTTGCATATATATAAATACACACACACATACTGTAATGGACCCTGGCATGCACACACACACACAATTTTAACCTCAATTATTCCAGTAAACCTCTTCTTAAGAAGGAGACAAATAGCCCATGTATTGGCTCCTAAGCATTAATTCACAGAGCATTTGCTACTGGTCTGTGGAGAGTTTTTCGATTACTGCTGCTCCTTCCTATTTCCTGCAACTAAATGGCTTCATAATGCAGAGAAAAGCATATTAGATGCTTTCTTTACATTTTCCTTTTTTTCTCTGTCTCTCCATGCAAGCAATTTCTACCATTGTTTGGGGGATATTGTAAAGCCACAGAAGGGTGTTAGTTAAGTTATCATGAATAAAAAAAGTAGGTGGTCTACAAAAAAACACAAAAAAACACACCACGTCCATGGTAAATTGCCCCTGCTATGAAAACATTCCAGAGATCTTTTAAAAATATATTTATAATAGGAACAATCAACACAGTGGGCTTCTTTTGAATTCTATCAGGGTAGAGGATTTGAAAAGTGGTTTTAGGGTAGCTTTTGAGAGTACAAATGAAGGGTTTGAAAGCTTCCATCTGTTGCTACTCATGGGTGTGTAGGCAGATATATTCCCACTCAGTCTGTCTCCGGCGAGTTCTCCTCCCTTGATTTGGTTAGTGGAGGTGCGAAAAACGACAGCAAACTGACTCCCTAGCTGGTTTGGGGGGTCGCCCCTGGTTCTAGTGCAGGTCAAATAAATGCATCCCTGCCTCTCTCTTTCTCTTCGATTCAGGTGGATGGCTAAAATAGGGAATATTTTACCCTTTAATCAAGATGCGTATGTATTGTAAAACTTGCTACCCGTTTAGGTCGCAACTTTGCTGCCCGAAGCAGCATTTTTATATATTATGTGACTCCTATGTCATATAATAAACCAAGCTTTCTTCATTTCTTTCTGTGAGAGTTTCTTGTGGGCATAAGGCTAAGGATTAGCACACATCCCTAAGAAGCACACACCATAACTCCAGCAAAATATCCTAAACATCTCAGCAGTGTACCATCATACCTCGGGTTACAGACGCTTCAGGTTGCATTTTTTCGGGTTGTGGACCTCCGAAACCCAGAAGTACCGGAATGGGTTCCTTCTGGGTTTTCGTGGCCGTGCATGCGCAGAGGCGCCAAATCACAACCTGCACGTGTGCAGATGCAACGCTGCAGGTTGCGGATGCTGCGGGTTGTGGATTGCGAATGTGCATCCCGCACGGATCACGTTCGCAACCCAAGCATCCACTGTATTTATGAACATTCATGAGCGCTAGCTACACACATGTGAGTCCATGTACACACTTGAAACACTACCTATCTTCTATTGTCGGTCTATCTTAACTTGGCCATTAAATACCCTCCAACATTTCTCCACTGACAAGAGAGGTGCCTTATTCAATAATAATAATAATAATTTTATTATTTAAATCCTGCCCATTTGGCTGGGTTGCCCCAGCCACTCTGGGCGGCTTCCAACACATATAAAAACATAATTAAACATTAAACATTTTTTAAAAAAACAACCCTTCCCTATACAGGGCTGCTTTTAGATGTCTTCTAAAGGTTGTATACTTATTTCCTTGGCTTAGGGGTCGTATAACTCCATACCCTCCAACATTTATCTCATGAAAATAGGGATGTCCTAAGGGAAAATGGGACATTCCAGGATCAAATCAGAAACCACAATGGCTTCTGTAAATCTAGGACTGTCCCTGGAAAATAGGGATACTTGGAGGGTCTGCCATTAAGCTCATGTGGTGACCTTGGTTGTTGTGAGGATAAAATGGGGAGGGGGAGACCAATGTGTGCTATCTTAACCTCCTTGGGGAAAAGGTAGGGGATAAATTGTGTGTTTGTGTGCGTGTATATAAAACATATAAATACATCTACCAGTATAACAAATAAATGCCTTCTGATTCTTGAAATCTGAGTTAGGACAGGCCTAATCAACACTTTGCTCTGTGTGCGCAAACATACAGTTCAGTGTTAGACAATTGCTTGCTGCCTATTTGTCACATTGTTTTCATTTTAGCTGCTTTGCCCAGTCTCTTTAGGTTGAATTTCCCCTCTGAACTCCCAGTCCCGTGGGGAAAGAATGTGCAGCAAACATACACTTTAAAGCAGTTATCAGAGAAGTGCTGATTGAGAAAGCAGACAAGCTGCTGAGTTGCAGGACGTAGGGCTGGCAAAGAAAGCAAAAAATAAATCCCTACCTTTGCAAGATCAAAGTTCAGCTCTCCCCGTCAGCCTCATTTTCTTAATTTCCTGCCCTCTCATTTTTAATGGTCTATACAATATTTAAATGAAAAGAAAAGCTGCAGCATATTGGATTTCTTGAGCACAGCATTTGCCTCATTTAAGTGATGCAACATAATCACATCGGTTGTAATATGACTTCTTTTGTATCCTGTGTTCTAGCCCAGTGAGGATTCCATCCTGTATTGCAAAAAAATGCTATTTAAGGAGGGCATGCCTATCACCACCACCCATCTCTGGACCCCTTTACAGACCCTCCAAGTGTCCCTATTTTCCATGGATGTCCCTGATTTAGGGAAGCTATCCCAGTTTCTGATTTGATCCCAGAATGTCCCGCTTTTCCTTATTTTCATTGAAGAAATGTTGGAAGGTATGGAGTTATTCGACTCCTGAGCTGACTGAAGGCAATCCTGTATAGGGAAGGTGTTTTGTTTAATGTTGTGTTATGTTTTTTATATATGTTGGAAGCTGCCCAGAGGAACTGGGACAACCCAGTAAGATGTGTGGGGTATAAAGAATAAAATTATCATTATGGAATAGGGCGTCCCTATTTTCATCAGAGAAATGTTGGAGAGTATGCCTTCACAACATGGGAAGGAGCCACTGGATTGTGGCTTCTCTCCATGCTGCAATCGACACATCAGAAGCTCCAAGTCACACAAATGTAATCCCTGACTGCCATTCTTTGCTATTCAAACATTGCCCATTTCATAAACTGTACCATGGGCTTCCTCCAGGTGGCCTTCATGGCATGGGAAGGAGCCACACTGCTGTGGCTCCCAAGCCCATAGTTTCTTTACATATGTGTTTGGTTTTTTCCTGAAGGCCTCTTTTATTTCTGGCTAGCAGACGGTGGGGTGGGGTGGGGGTTGTAATCTATGCCAATGTCAAAGTAGCAAAAGATGCTCTTATCATTGCATCTGTGCAATGTAGTCTTGACTGCACTCAAGAGTTGGGATGTAAGATGGCAGCCATTTTCATTTGGACCCACGTAGCAATGTTTCCCTACCTCTACAGTTCAGCCTTTGACAAAACCTATGCTATTCATCTTGCTGTCTGCTGTCGTGGATTTTTACCTAATTAATTATGTTACAATTGTGTTATTTCACACCATTCAGTTCAGTGGAAAGGATATTGCAGCTTCCACTTCTGTTTCCATCGGAATTCCCCAACATCCCCTCTCAAGTGTTGGCCTTTAAACCTAACAGTGAATAGACAAGGGAAACATTTCATCCATCTACTTTTCCCTCTCCCTCAACAAACCAGTTTACAAACCCATATCTCATATGATGAGATGTGATCAGTAGTGTAAACCTAGGCATGTCTACTCAGAAGTAAGTTATTGAGTTTCATGGGGTTTCCTCCCAGGTCATTGGGCATAGGATTGCAGGTCCAATGGCCTTTTGATTCTTCTAACACTCTGGTTCTGTGTATGAATGTGCTGGTAGCAAAGATGCTTATCTGATGAAAGAACAATAATTTGTTGATGTTGCATGGATTAATTAATTAGTCTAATGCCCCCCCAACCCCCACATATATCAAGATCTACTAACTCACTGCGCCAGCTGCCTGCCTAATGGATTTTGGAGGTCTGCCATGTGAGCTCTGATTCCAACAGATTTTTATAGTAGCAAACCTGTGTAACTGAATCATACACACACAATTTTGATTTTTGTTTTGTTTTGTTTTTTAGCAGCAGGAAGAGTTGGCCTCCTTTGGGTTTGGGATATGTGGGTTTTTGTTTCGTTTTTACCTTTTCTTTACTTATGCAAACCTGGGGTAGGTTTTTTATTCTCAATCTGCTGCCATTTTGGCTACATAAGCATTGCCATTCACTCCATGATTTGGAAATACAAGGAATGAGGTGTATCAGGGGCTGCTTATCGCGTAGCGGTAAATTAATCAAGCAGAGTCTTCTTCATAAACTTAGTAAAACTTTACTGAAGAAAATAAACTTGTTCATAGACAGCTTAGTCGAAGAGCGTACACAGAGAGGTCATAGCAGCTATCTGACTCTTAACAGAGGCATAGTCTTAGTTACTGATTTACTAGAGTCCTGGAGCCACTCTCTCTGCAACAACACAACACACACACTGGATGAGACACACGGGCACTAACTGAGGCCCATAGAGAGGCTGGCTACTTTTTATAGGGAGAATGAGTCATCACCCAAGATGAGTCACAAGTCACAGTGACTTAGCAGTTTGCTGTTAACAGTTAACAGTTAGTAGACTTAGGCTTGAATGATTGTGTAGACCTTGTAGGCCTTACTGCTTCTTCTGCTGTCAAGAACCTTTGTCCCATGACACTGTTGACATGACATCCATAGGCACACATGTCCCCTTAGAGGCCTTTATTGCCACAGGGCTCTCTTCCCTTGAAGAAAGTAGGTTTGTAAGAAGCACTCTATCATAACCCATATAATATGTTGCAATCTGTGTTAAGTTTCTTTGTGTGGTGTTCACAAAAGTTTCTTCAATTTGCAGATGTGTCCATGGGGGAAATCTGATTTTTTTTAATGTACTCTTGTTTTGTTTTGTATTGTACCGTATTTTTCGCCCTATAGGACACACTTTTTCCCCTCCAAAAATGAAGGGGAAATGTGTGTGCGTCCTATGGGGCGAATGCAGGCTTTCGCTGAAGCCTGGAGAGCGAGAGGGGTCGGTGCGCACCGACCCCTCTCACTCTCCAGGCTTCGCGGACCTCTCCACAAGCAGCGGGAGCGCTCCCGCTGCTTGCGGAGAGCTGCCTGCACGCCGAAGCCTGCGCGCGCTGAGATCAGCGCGTCCAGGCTTCGCGGATCTCTCCACAAGCAGCGGGAGCGCTCCCGCTGCTTGCGGAGAGCTGCCTGCACGCCGAAGCCTGCGCGCGCTGAGATCAGCGCGTCCAGGCTTCGCGGATCTCTCCACAAGCAGCGGGAGCACTCCCGCTGCTTGGGGAGAGTTGCCGGCATCCCGAAGCCTGCGCGCGCTGAGATCAGCGCGTCCAGGCTTCGCGGACCTCTCCGCAAGCAGCAGGAGCGCTCCCGCTGCTTGGGGAGAGTTGCCGGCATGCCGAAGGCTGCGCACGCTGAGATCAGCACGTCCAGGCTTCGCGGACCTCTCCACAAGCAGCGGGAGTGCTCCCGCTGCTTGCGGAGAGCTGCCGGCATGCCGAAGCCTGCGCACGCTGGGATCAGCGCATCCAGGCTTCGCGGACCTCTCCGCAAGCAGCGGGAGCGCTCCCGCTGCTTGGGGAGAGTTGCCGGCATCCCGAAGCCTGCGCGCGCTGAGATCAGCGTGTCCAGGCTTCGCGGACCTCTCCGCAAGCAGCGGGAGCGCTCCCGCTGCTTGGGGAGAGTTGCTGGCATGCCGAAGCCTGCGTGCGCTGAGATCAGCGCGTCCAGGCTTCGCGGACCTCTCCGCAAGCAGCGGGAGCCAGCGCTGGGCTCCCACGGCTTGCAGAGAGCTGCCTGTTTGGGGGCTGGGGTCGGCGGAAGCTCGGGCCGCCCCAGCCCCGTGCCTGGGGGGGAAATAATTTTTTCCCCTTTATTTCCCCCCCCAAAAAAACTAGGTGCGCCTTATGGGACGGTGCGTCCTATAGGGCGAAAAATACGGTAATTGTAGTATCATTTTAAAAATATATATATATGGAAGAATTCAATGCAATATTGCACAATTTGAATTTTTTGCTCTAGATATAGCAGCTTCTTCCATCCTCTTGCTTGTGTAGACTGAGTATGGCCCATACATACATATTGCTTAAAAATGGCTGCTGGTGCAGCCAAGCTTTTAATTGTAATTAATATTTAATAGTCTTTTAATACTTAATTAGTAAAAAGTGTGCACTGCGTTCCGAAAATCCACCTTGATATACCATTGCTATGATTATGAGCCTCTTCTTGTTGGTTTAGACAGCATAACTTCCCTCCCCTTTGATTAAAAGTCAGTTCGAGGAGACTGGTGTCAGGAAAGCATGGATTGAAAGTCAAGGTTAATGCAATATTGCTAAAAGCTTTCAAACATATCAGTGAATAAAGGGATTTTCACCTTATTAATTGATTCCCTTTGCCTCAGTGCTAACTGGGGCAGCAAAGCACATGGATTAGTTGTCTTCAAAAAACAAACAAACCACAATTAGTTGCATCATAAAAAAATGATAAGGTTTACTCAATAATTTTAATTTATAGTTGCAATATCCTATTCCGGACATGTCTGACTTCAGTTGAAAAGTATCCCCTGACCTTTTGATCTCTTCCATTCTTGTCTTCCTTCCATCCTGATTCATTTTTCCTTCCATCTCAGACAATTGGTTCATGGTGAATCTAGCAGATACAAAGATATTGCAGCTTTTTTTTTCCTGAGTGGTTCCCAGGAAACATAGTTTCCGGAAATCTCTAAGATAGTGGAATAGAGTAAACAAAACTATGATTTCAAAGTGGCTTAGAAATCTGTACAAGCAATTCAGCTGATACAACACCTCTGCTATCTAGATCTGCATCAGGGAAAATGAGGTAAGAAGAATCATTTTGAAGGCTTCAAATAGGCAAATGGAAAATGCCTAAAACCACATAATATTTCAGTTTATGAGGTAATCCAGTTTAGGTTTGTTTTACAACTGAAAGGCTATGGGCATTTAAGTATGCACGCCCGAAGCATACCTCCTGGGGTACAGAATTCCATTCACCATCTCACATTCCACAGTTTGTATGGTATAGTGGCGGAGTGTTCGACTTTGGACTCAGGTGGATCTGAATTCAAATCCTCATTCAGAACCAAGCTATCTTGGACACATTATTGTCGCCTATCACAGCGATGGAATGCAATAATCTTCTGCATTCTCCCTTGAGAAGTTTGATAATTGATTTCATGAATGCCACCTCTGTCTTCTATAAAGATGCAACCATAAGTTTTCCTGGAGGAAACTGATAACCCAGACTTATTTCAGTCTGAGTTCAGAACCCTTTTGGGCCTGAATCGGTCTTGGTCACCCTGCAGTTTACATAAAAATACAATAAAAACAGTTACAACATAAATATTACAAATAATAAAAATTAGAAGAGGGACAATAAAAATATATTAGGAAAGCAGTCAGGAAGCCTACAGTTAAACCACTGATAAAGTATTATTATAATTTAAAATGATATACCACCCTTTATCAAAAGATCCCAGGGTGGTGTGCAACATTATAAACACCTTACAGAACATCAATAATAAAAACATAATAAGAACATAATAAAAAGCAAACTGACAGACAAATAATAAAATAGTTAATAACAGTCCTCTCTCCCCCAAGGTGAAAGACTTCTGGGAGAAGATTTATAATGAATTGGGGGGAAAATGTTGAAATATATATTTATTAAGAAACCAGAGGCCTTTCTTCTTGGAATAACAGGTCTGGAATTGCCCAAGAAAGATGTTAAATTATTTTTGTGTGCCACAACTGCTGCTCGAATTTTACTAGCTAAGAAATGGAAAACACAAGAAGTACCAACAGTGGAAGATTGGCAGATGAAGATGATGAACTTTTCAGAGCTAGCCAACCTGACTGGAAGAGTCCGCGACCAGAAGGAAGAGGATTACCAGGAGGAATGGACAAAATTTAAAGACTATTTAGTTAAATATGTCAAATTAACTTAATTGGAAAGCAGCAGATAGGCTTAGGATTTAAATACGTAATGTGATGAACCAACATGTTTAAAGTTGAATTGTAAAGAAAGAAAGATGTTAAGTGATTGAGTTAATTTTTTAAGAATTTAGGTTTTGGAAAACTGTTAAAATGATATACATGGAAATTCAACCAGGGGGATACGAGGAAGTCACTTAACAATGTTATGAAGTTTGGTTTAATTGCAGTTGAGATGTATGTATGTTTGTTTGTTTGTTTGAATAATTTGCTGGAAAATTAATTTAAAAATTTGAAGGGGGGGGGAAATAACAGTCCTCTCTCCCACACTTTCACAGGCCATAGATTGCTTAATAGTGATAGGCTTGAGTAAAGAGGAATGTTTTAACCTCATGCCTAAAGACATGTATGATTGAAAAGCCCAAGTTCGCCCAGTGAGTTTTATGGCCAAGAGAGGCTTTCAACCCTGATCTCTCAGTTCCTAGTTAAGCATGTTAAAGCATATACCACAGCGAATTCCCCACCGCCCCCAATATTCAGATATAGGATCTGAATCTCTCTCTGTATAGCAGTCCAGCAACAGATGTATTATCTAGGTCTGCCGTTGTACATCACAAGAAATGTGTTGGAGTTTCTGCATTGGTAAAACAGATCCAGATGGCTTAACCAAATGACAGATGTCATTCCTGAATTCCTTCCACTTGTCATACACTACTTAAATGACAAGCAAGATGGATTTTGACATTTGAGTGATAAGTACAAGATTCCATTACTAGATCTGATTTCTATTCTACATTTGCAATATGTTCATTTCCTATCAATTTACCAATAATATGTGATTAAGCAGATTAAAGACCACAATGGCACAAAATAATTAAATATTGGCATGGATAAACTGCAAAGTTTGATTTATGTGTTGAGCGGACATGAAAAATGGGAAGAAAGCTGTTTCAGAGGGGAAACAATATGTTTACATCATGCACACTAAGATGATATTATAGTATCTGACATTAATGCTGTATCCACAAAATCACAATTGGACATTCTGCTTCTTTGCCTTTTCTTGTTTATGCTTAATGAAACACTTAATGAACCCATTATTAAAATTCAGAGATGCGTGCACACACAAAGTGCCAAACTAAAGAAAATAAGCCTGTTTTGTAGTGGATAGTTCAGACGAAGAAGCGTGTGAAACCTCCCTGAGAAATTTCATAGCCAAGTAAACTTTTTTTTGTCACAGTTTATCAGATGTTCAGCCAAAGATCCAAATTTATTTCAAATTTTAATTCATGCATGATCTGGTGACAGCCTAGGGATGCAGAGATCCACAATCCCATCCATAGCAACATTATTTTGCCCTCTCACCAAATTCATCAAACATTCCTTCTGAATACGTACCTCAAATTAACTTTGGATGTAGCTTTAGGAGACATTTTGGTGATGACTCTAAGCCCACTGTGAGACATACTGCAGACAACAGAAAGTACATAAGAGTCTGGTTAATTGAAGACTTCTGTGTGGATAAATCTGTCAACTCTGTCAGTCGAATCCCTCCACCCATTTTAAGTTTGGGTTCTACACACCTTTGCAGGATCAAAAAAAACAACAACCCAAAAAACAAAAACCCTCTTGTGAAATGCTGTGAAAATTCTCATATGGTTTGCTCCCAAAAGGATTACAAAATGCACCTTGAATTTTTGCTTTAAGTGAATTTTCATTCAACCAAAAACCCTATAATATAAACTTCAGATTCTCTCTCACACACAAATCCAAATACTGTATTCTCTTACAGATATTCCCAACACTGGAAACAATAATTCTGGGACTAATTATTATCTGTTGACCTGAAGCCATTACAGCCTTGTGTGGCTTACACTTATTTTATTTTGTTTTGTAAGTGTGGGCTGAAACCCCCCATTTTTTAAAACAAATAAATAGAATCTGTTAAATGACAAGTGTATTGATTGCTTCAGTGACAGCTTTCCATGTACAAAATTTATAATCATATCCCCTTTGTCTTCATAATTAGGTTCAGTTGCAGTATATTGATTTGCCCGATGACATCATGTGGTTTGATGGCACCTGAACATAAATTTCCCATTTCTGCTCCCCAAAACTCTTGTCCACAACACTGCTTTGGTCCTACTAGCATGATCAACCTCTGCATTTAAGGGGGGGGGGGAGAGAAGCCAGTTATTTTTATCCTTATTCTACTTACTATAAAAAGATGGGTATTTGAAATTAATGGGTAAGAAATCCTTTAATCCCCTACCTGATTAATGTCAGAGATTGAAAGGCCTTACCTGAGTAAGAGCCTTTCCTTAGAATTTGGGATTCCCAGCACTGTTGCAAGGCTCAACTTTCCCAGGGACAAGAAGGCAACTAGTTTCAAGTGAGCCATACTAGAACAGAGCCCCACTTTGACAAAGAAAAAAGAAAAGAACAGGAGTGATTAGAACATGCAAAATAAGTAAAAATTGATGCAAAGGTAAGATTCTATTTATATATACTTAATTAATTGCTAAATTCCGCTCCTCTTTGTCCCAATCATAATATCAATGCAAAAAATAAATAAATATGATACCCCCACTTCCCATCTCAGAGAGCAATTCTAAAGCAAAACAAACCAGTATATGTAAGTTCAGATTCAGCAGAACTCTGACTGGATTAGGAGGTTCCTGACTCATCTGGCCTATGAAGAATTAACAGCCTCATCCTGAGCACAGCCAAATATACGCCAGGATATCTCTCCCCATGCCAGCTCAGCTAGGACCCAGCTGCCTGAATAAAGCCCGGTGAATTTTAACCTAGCCAAAGCCCTGAAAGCCCTCAGGGACGTGGGTGGCGCTGTGGTCTAAACCACTGAGCCTGGGGATTGCCGATCAGAAGGTTGGCGGTTCAAATCCCCATGATGGGGTGAGCTCCTGTTATTCGGTCCCTGCTCCTGCCAACCTAGCAGTTCGAAAGTACGTCAAAGTGCAAGTAGATAAATAGGTACCGTACCGGTGGGAAGGTAAACGGCATTTCCATGCACTGCTCTGGTTCGCTAGAAGCGGCTTAGTCATGCTGGCCACATGACCCGGAAAAACTGTCTGTGGGCAAACGTCGGCTCCCTCCGCCAGTAAAGTGAGATGAACGCTGCAACCCCAGAGACATTCACTACTGGACTTAACTGTCAGGGGTCCTTTACCTTTTAAAGCCCTGAAAGGGGACATTCTGGAGGCATGGGGGCACTACCAGAGAGGTAGGACTGAAGCTGGCTCCTAAGTCTTTTCTGGTCATGTAACCTAGCAACTAGACATAAATTAACCCAGACACAATTTTAAAGCCTTATTTCCCTCTACCAGACTTAGGCTGGCTCAGCTAGCAGTTAGCCCCAATGCTGAATGGAGTTTGGATCTGGTGTAATTTTATTCCTGTTTAATTTACACCATCTTACTTTATGCCTAGGGATGCGGGTGACGTGGTTTAAACTCACAGTAAAACAGAGCCTAGGGCTTGCCGATCAGAAGGTCGGCGGTTCGAATCCCTGTGACGGAGTGAGCTCCTTTTGCTCGGTCCCTGCTCCTGCCAACCTAGCAGTTCGAAAGAACGTCAAAGTGCAAGTAGATAAATCGGTTCTGCTCCGGCGGGAAGGTAAACGGCGTTTCCGTGTGCTGTTCTGGTTCGCCAGAAGTGGCTTAGTCATGCTGGCCACATGACCCGGAAGCTGTACGCCGACTCCCTCAGCCAATAAAGCGAGATGAGCACCGCAGCTCCAGAGTTGGTCATGACGGGACCTAATGGTCAGGGGTCCCTTTACCTTTACTTTATGCCAGCTTCTTGTGTATAGGATTGCTCCCTTAGTCTATATATCAACACTCCTCTCTCTCCTTCCTCTTGAGCTTATATCTCTGGCTACTCTCACCGTTCAGGAATTCAAGTTTGCTTAGCAAGTTTGAGTTCATGTTTTTCCAGCACAGGCTCCAAGATCATGGATAGTGTCTCAAAACATTTCTTTCAAAAGCATAATTCACACTGTTCACAACTGGTTACAAAATAACTTTTTCTGGTACTTCTTCGGGTTCTTTGTTAAACAGCTAAATAGGACACATCTGGGATCAATGACATAGCCTTGCCTATTAATTTCAATGGGTGTACATTGAAATGGAAGCTAAGACTGGCTACAATCCTCTGCCTTACAACCTGGTTATGGCAGCAGTATATTCTAGTTTAAGCTTTGCTATTCTGCCATTCCAAGACAGCACAGGGATCTCATTCAGGAGGAGAGAGAAGAACAGCTTGAGGACACTGTCCAAATTACACAATTTTTATTATCGCAGCCACAGCGAAAATTGCACGTATCTGGAAATCAAGGGTGATTGTCTTGTGGCACAAACAATATTAACAAATTGACAGAACCGTGTAAATATGGCTTGGGCTGGAACGAAATCAAAACAGTATGCTGCAGCATGCATCCCAAGTCCCCTTTTGGCAAGGCAGAAAGGCTCTGCTTGCACTGTGAAATCCTCACCGTGCTCCGAGAAACTTGAGTCATGGGTGTTAAAGATTTAATTATGATTCAGATGTATCAAATAAATAATGCACATGCAAAGCAGTTGCAAAGCAGTTTGCAATTTAAGAAAATCAACATCATCATCATCGCCATCATCCACTATTAGAAATTTATCTATGTACAGGGAAATTGCACTCATGTTGACATGTTGTGGAAGCCACGAGCTGCTGTGATACCAAGGAAGCAAAAATAACTTTTGTGAAATAAGTAGACCCATTTCAAATTTTATTTATAAACTAGTGCCCCCCCCTCCACCAAGGAGGCATGAACCTTTCCCACCCAAGTAACTCCTATCACACAATGCCAAATTTTGCTGTTTGTGTATGGGATGAAACTACTTGTCCCCCCCCCCAAAGAGGAGTTTTCTATGTGTACTTGAACGTGCATGGTAGGTTCTGTGAGGCTGCTAACTCAACAGTGTTTTAAAGTTTAGACATTTCCAGAGCACAGCATGACAGAAGTGCAACTCCCACTCTCAAATTGTGCTACGCACATTCCTCTTACAGAGAAGACCCAAGTGGTTACTCCAAGGGTAGGAGTTCCCTAGAGACATAAGAGGTTGGCTAGTCCAAATAAGGAGTGGTATCAGCCTTCTGAAGCCAGCTCTTCCTGCCCCCAGCTCTTCTTCCTTCCTGAAGCACTCTCCCCTCACTATGTGGGCTTCGCTAGTTGACTCACTGGAAGTTTGCAAGGAATCCCTGATTGGCCTTTGGAGTTCTTCTTTTTCACCTCCTTCGCACTGCTGGGTGATTCTAATTGGTTTAGAAGAGTGGCATATGTGGGTATTTGTTATTTGGCCATTTGATGAGAGAATTTTAAGAAATTGGCTGTTGAACACCTGAGGCACTATTGCGTTAAAGGTGAGGACTGTTCTTTAGTCACTTCTCATTGTCATTGGCTTAGGGTACCCTTGGGGGTGTCCTTTAGACTATGCTATCCAGTGCTTTTTTCTATAAAAAAAAATGTTTAGGGGTACTCCATTTTGACTCAAGAAATTCACCATTTTATAGTTCGAATCAGGGAAAATAGAGACAGTATATGGACAAAAGTAGAAGGGACGTGGGTGGCGCTGTGGGTTAAAACACAGAGCCTAGGATTTGCTGATCAGAAGGTCGGCGGTTTGAATCCCCGCAACGGGGTGAGCTCCCGTTGCTCGGTCCCAGCTCCTGCCAACCTAGCAGTTTGAAAGCACATCAAAGTGCAAGTAGATAAATAGGTAGCGCTCCAGCGGAAAGGTGAACGGCATTTCTGTGCACTGCTCTGGTTCTCCAGAAGTGGCTTAGTCATGCTGGCCACATGACCTGGAAGCTGTCTGCAGACAAACGCCGTCTCCCATGGCCTATAGAGCGAGATGAGCGGCGCAACCCCAGAGTCGGTCACGACTGGACCTAATGGTCAGGGGTCCCTTTACCTTTACCTTTATGGACAAAAGTACAAAAATTCACAAAATGTTTAGGTGTATGCATACCCCTGCGTCCCCCCAGGAAAAAAAGCACTGATGCTTTTTCAGTGTTCACCCAATCCAGTGTTCACCCAGTGTCAGGATGCTATCAGCTGCTCCCAGTTGGTTGCCCAGGAAAGTATAAAGACAAGGGAAAGTTTCTTACCGTCCATTTTTATTTTAATCTTTACAGAGAGTGGCTATAGAACCCAGCCTCTGTGGGGATAATTAGAGAGGCAGGAGAGGATATATTATTTAATCATATCCTTCATAACTTGCACTAGCAAGTTCCATATTCTAGCAGAGTTCCAAATATCCCCCCCTTTTAAATTACGCAGCGATCAGCTTGTTGCTGACTCATCTGAGTCTTACTATTAAAGATTCCTTCCTGGTAAAATCTCTTCTAATCCCTCTTAAAAAGAATAAACACAAGATTAATGTTAATATAAAAGTAGTTTACTCACAGATTCATTCAGGTTCACAGTCATATCCCTGAAGGCAGGCTTACCTTACATAACAACTAGAACTATTCCATAAATAAGTTAGTCCCAAGTGACTGCAACTAAGCAGTCACTTCTCCAAACATACAGCAACATACAAAATGGAAAAACACACACTGGTCAGAGCATGGAGGCCATGTGCTCCTCCATGCTAGTGCAACAGACCACACCCTCTTCAAGTCACATGTAGTGGAAGCCTGTCCCAGCTCAGGAGGAAACAGAAAGTCTTCTCCTGAGTGGTACAAAACATCCCCTAATATGTCCACTGTAGGAATGTTGTACTTGACTGCAGTTTTACATACCACAGCCTCTTGGATAATGGTATTGTCCTGAGTGAATCTCCACCCCTGTCTCTCCCACTTCCTCATTCGCCATTCTCATCATCTCCTCTATGGGTGATGCTACATGCCCTCTGTCTTTGAGCTCTTTGCTCTCCTACTTTTAAGGCTCCAGGTTCTGGGAGATGGAGGGTCTGGAATGCTTTCTAATCACAACGTATCAGCTGGGTGTTGTTCTGGCTCTCCCATGATTTCCCAGCTTTTCCTTCATCTGCCTCTGAGGTGCTACCTCCCTCAAACCACAAATCTCCCTCAAGACCATAAATCTAAATGGTCTTCCTCCCTGGAAGGGTCAGGACGGGGAGGCAGTCTCCACCATTCCTCCTCTGCCCAGTCCCTAACACCGAGGGGCAATGCTAGGTTCATATACACAAGGTTCACATAGGAGACAGAATTTTTTTCCAAACCTTGATCCCATGGCCACAGGTTGCAACTGTAAACATGCCCAGGAGATGGAAGGGATTATATATTTCCTTATTACATATACCCACTTGACCAGACTTCCACGATTTGGTTAAATCTGGTTGATTGGTTTTCCAGATATTCTGATTTTGCTACATTTAATAAATATAACCATAATTTAGCGCTTAATTTTTGCATCTCGGGTCCTTTTTGTGTGTGTGCTGGCAATTGTGCATCTGAATAACATCAGAGAGGGCAGAAGCTGCATCTAAACAGTGGGAGTATTCTTTTTCAAACTGTTTAAGGACATTTGTTTGCAGGAAAGGCATAAATACTTCCAATATCCTCTTGGAAAAACAACTGACAAGGCAATTAAAATAAATTTCAATATTTCTTCAAGGAATGCTAGGCAGAAGATATTGAGAACCTACACTGCCTTATTAACTGACATTTGAATTTGTGTCTACTGTTATTGGATTTGTGATGCATATCACTATTACCAGCCATGCAAACAGTCAGTGCTGTTGCAAGAATTCCATATATAATATAGCTACATTTTATGAAATGTATCTATTTGTTAAGGTACAGAATAAGTATAGTATATGAAGTATATACTATAGTATAGCCTGCAGTAGAAGTAACGGATTGTTTCCATGCTATTCACTGAACTGAATGCACTATTACTGCAATATGATAATGTAAGGGAACATAATTGATGCCATGAGAATGTTGAGATATTTCTGAAGAGTAGCTGATGGGTCTTGAATAGCAGAATGCATATTTCAAATCCAAATATATTTACAGTAAACATTTATTTAAAAGAATTAAATAGCTGTTTCAAGTAGAAAATATTAAAATGCATCTCCTGTTAAAAACCATAAAAGGAAACTGAAACATTTACAAAACATTGCCCTTATCATTTGCAATATTTAAATACGGTTCACTTGAAATTAATAAGCATCCATGTGATTCTGTTTTAATTATAATTAAGAAGCTTAATTTGGTTTTTGTAAAATAGCAACACGTGCACAAATCAGCTTTGTCGGGCCTGGCACTTTTAGAAAAATGAATTAGTGTATTGAGCTCATTCAAAAATGAGAATTAATAAAAAATTGAGGTTGGTGTTTTGTTTGTTTTATTTTGCTAGAATCCACTAAGCATTTACTCTAGAGCAGGATTATTATTACTATTACAATCTGAACTACATTTTTGCCTGGCACCTAAAGGCGTATAATGAAGGTGCCAGGCGAACTTCCCCGGGAAGAGCGTTCCACAAACAGGGAGCCACTTCAGAAAAGGCCCATTCTTGTGTTGTCACCCTCTGGACCTCTCATGGAAGAGGCGCATGAAGAATGGCCTCAGATGGTGATCTCCTTTGCCATATCTTCCTCACCCAGAAAAAAGAGGAGAGTTTGTTTAGCTGGGCAAAGAAAGCGACAATGTCAATGAAAATAAAAGAGTGTTTCTCTATGCGACAATAGAGTGCTAACAGTGAAATATTGGAAAAGCGAGTTAACACCAAAAAAAGATGAGTGGCAATTAAAGTTGTGCGAGTAACTCAAACTAGCCAAAATGACTGACCTAATAAGAAACCACTCAGGCGATAAGGTAAAAAAAGAATGGGGTTGCTTCAAAAACTACCTGATAAAATATGGTTCCAAAAATAATACTTGGTTGTACTTAGATTAATTTCAAGTGATATGGGGAAAACTGATTTTAATAAATGAATACAGAATACTCGTTACTTAAGGAAAGTATTGAAACTGCAAAGGGATAGAGGGAAGTCATCCAACATAGAAAGGATTCAAACCAGTTCTCCAGAACAGAAAGAAAGTGACTGGAAAGAAAGAAAGAAAGAAAGAAAGAAAGAAAGAAAGAAAGAAAGAAAGAAAGGAAGGAAGGAAGGAAGGAAGGAAGGAAGGAAGGAAGGAAGGAAGGAGTACAAATGCAGTCTCTTTCTGGTAACTTGCCATATAGAATAATCAAATCAATGTTTGTATCCTTTGAATAATTTGGTGTACTTCACCAATCTTTCATTTAAAAAAAAAAATTCTCCCCCCTCCTGTTATATATATATTTGGTTTTGTATTTTTTTTCTTTTTAGTTTTGAATATTTGGATGTAGTGTTTAATATATGCTTTCTCTGTAATTTTTTTTAAATGCAAAAAAGACTAAAAAGAAAAAGAGAGAAAGTGACAATGTCATCATTCAATGGGAAAGAGGAAGAAACTGGGCTGTTTGTCAGCTCCACCCTGTACTCTTCCAGTTATTCTAGATAATTAATTCATTATATTGAATAAGTTTAACCTGTTTACCCACAACCATAGGCTCTCAAATCTTCTTTCTGGTGAATTGGCAATAGTTTCTTGTTATAACCGTTTAAGATGTTTGTGGAAGAAGGACTACTGAAGAAAGCAAAGCAGCAATGTTTTTATTATTTGAATATTGTAAGCAAGGCATGAGGTGCCCCATTCTGTATAACAACAAGGGTGTGATGTTTAAAGATACATGAATGAACTGATAGCAAATCAAGAGATTATTTGGCAAGCCACCAGTACTTCACAATGCTATGGGGAAACATAGGGTCTCACAAGAAGGCACAATTTAGTTGTGGCTAGATTATTTCATCCTTTAAACCCCTTATCAAACCCTGAATAAGAGCTTGGGAACAAAAGAAGAGCCCTGATGGATCGGGTCAAAGGTCCACCTTTCTGCATCTGCCTGCATACAGGTAACAGCCAGATGCTTCTGGAAGGTGAAACAGGGCATGAAAATGAGACCCAATCCGATGTTCTTGAGCAATTGACCCTGAAGGTCAGGCTATACATGAAGCTTAGCCGCAGGGATCTGAACCCTGGCTTTGGGGGGGGGGGTTGTTTTTCAAAATGCACAACTGAACACTGCAAACTAAAATGAAGACTGACATGAAGAGGGGAAAGGGGGACTTAACGTGCTCTCCTCATGCTGCTTTTCTACTACAAATTGCCTTCTGCAAGCTATGTGGAGAAAAGAAACAGCATGAAGGGAACAGATTAAGCCCCCTCTCCACCTCTTGCCACCCCACCCCGCAGGTTTAGTTGGGCTGTATGCTATACTGCCTCTGAAAAAAGATGTTTCATTTAGCCACCACAGCTAATAGCTACTGATATTAGCTATTACTTTCTCTGTTTTGTGTTTCCTTAACTCTTTCCCCCTTCCTTTCTCTCAGTCTTGACTTAGCTGTAGAATTTAAGGTTCACCCCAATAAGAACACCTACGTTTTTCTTTTTGGTCTGCTAGGTGTTTGATACACTGATGGTGTATTTGACTTATCAAATCATAGTCTTAACACAATTTGATGCACTGATTCTTATTAGCTACAAATGGTCTCCACCAGTTGAGCAGCACAATCTTATTGACAGGGGGTAGCTGCTGCAGTACATCTAATAGATTTTACCTACCTAGAGTATTTAGCTCTCCCTAGCTCAAGTCCTAATAAACAGCAAATTGTATGGAATGTCACATCAGGCAAATAACCTGTACCCTGTGCTGTATAGTACTTGGCATGATTTGTTTTTTTTTGGAAATGATATAACCTGTGTCCACTAAAGGCTCCAGGATTAATCCAATTGCTCTCTAGGTTTGGTCCCTCAAATGAAAATAGGCTATTTACCAGCTTGCCTGTCCAACACACCAAGCCTATAAAAATGAAAGTTCAGTGTGCCTTACTCACAAGTAAGGTTCGCACTCTAAATGCAAGCCTGCCATGCAGAGATAAGAGTTGCAGGTCCCATTCGGGATCACGAATCAGTGACTGGGGGGGGGGGGAGTCATTCAGCACCCTGGACAGATCACAGTGAGCAAGCAATTCTGCAATGGTGCCACCATGGAATTCCACATTTAGAGAAAGCACTGGAATAGAATATGGCTCAGAAGAGAACACTACGTCAAGCATCCACTGACAGAGGCAGTAAGCTTCTGAATACTACGTGCTGGAAACCACAGGAATACTGGACCTCAGTTTCTGCTTGTGGGCTTCCCATAAGCACCTGGTTGGCCCCCGGGAAAACAGGATGCCGTACTACTGTAGATGAGCCACTGGTCTAATCCTGTTTATGTTCTTAAGCCTGAAGCTGTCTCTACTCCTGTGGAGAAAGATCATGATAACCACAGATTATATTTTTTCTTCCCTAACAACAGCTTTGTTAATTTGACTATGGAGCTGAATAGCTTCAATTGTCTTAGTAAATTATTTGTATCTAGAGCCCAATACATGAGGAAACTGAGTTCTATGTATTCCAGGCTTTTACCAGGTTAGGTGATGTTATTGTCATGATTTATTAGGTGTGTCTGAGTTTTTCAGGGCAGACTCAGAAAGAACTTGGGAATTCTAGATTATACCTCTATAAAAATATATTTATTAATTGAAAATTATATGATTACCAAAGAGCAGCCCCATACACCGTTTGATCAACAAGGAAAACCCATTACACTAACCTACTTGGTACTTGGCAATTTCCTGGTTCTTACATACATAGCCAGGATGTAGAAACAGGACATTCTGGTGAACTGTGTTTTGTTGCATGGCTGGGAAGGTCTGGCATAGAGCTTCTAACACATGGCCCTAGTAAACAATTTTTTCTTGCATACACAGATGAATGACTGAATATTCCCAGAAATAGGATAGCAGTCCCGTGCTTTTGAAAACAGGATGCATTTAAAAACAAAAATAACAGAGCAATGAAGTTAACATTTTTATCAGACTGCATCTTAAGCAAAACATCACTTCCCATATTATTGCCAAATCAAGCCACAAGAATTATAACCTCTATTCATAACTTGGCACAGCCCTTTGGAGAACATTAGCAAATTGTGATTCCCCCCTCCCCTCGTAATTTATTTTCTACATGCTGTTTGGCAGTTAGTTGGTGGAGAGAAAGGGGCAGAGCTTACATTTAATGTCCCAAGTACTGGTCTGTGAAGCACAATTTATTTACAAGTGTTCATTTTTCCCCCTTGTTGAGTCAACAGCCAATTTAGCTTTTTGTTTAATCTCATAGTTCCATTCTAAATAAATACGTGGAAGTGGAATATAAATCACATCTCCCTCCTATGCTGACAGTGATTTATCTTCCCAAGACTTCTGGTTGACTAATATGCTATAGCTATGAAGAAGCCGAGGTAATGATGTAAATGCTTATGTCAGAAATTGCATTCATTCTATCATAATACTGGGCTTCATACTAAGAAGAATGGCCATCTTACGTTCTCAAATCAAATTGACAGATAACTCTAAAAGTGACTTTTAGAAAGGCTCTTTCTCAAAGTCTTGCCATTAAGCATCTGCCTTCTCAACTACCAAGAGAAAGAGAAATAAACAAACCATATGTTATATTTTATTCTTTTCATAAAGAGTCAAAATCAGACACCGTGATTGCCAAGTCTCCTTTTAAGTGACAGATAAGAATGTGTCCAGTTAATCACTCTGGGATAGCTGTAGGAACCATTTCCTCAGACTATATTAGCTTTATTATGGATTTCTCAGTCAACTTTCGAAAGGTTTTTAATTAGCAAAATCTATTGTTTTTAAATGAATAATTGATCCATTTGCTTGGTTAAAACCATTTGCATGCCACCCTTCCTTTTGATGTGTTCAGGTAGCAGATGTGGGCTACCCATTTTATTCTCTCAACCATGTAAGTTCGATTACACTGAGAGAAAGTTTTGCTGACAGCCAGTTTCTTATCTGGTGAACCCCGGCTATGCTGTCTTAACTCCTTCACCCCTGACTCAGCCACAGGAATGTTCAGCATCTCTCCCCCATTCCCAGCCAGAACCCAACACACTGAGCCAAGCCTAATGTGTTCCACAGGTATGACAGGGGGAACAGAAAGTGGTGGTGGTAGTAGAGACTTAGCCTGGATCCTAATGAGGACCCTGGTTGTGCTCGGGCCCTGAGACACACACACACACACACACACACACACACACACACACACCCCTGCTAGGTGGTAGGTGTTGGGCGTGTCCCAGGCTTGTCATTATGGCCGTACAATCACACCAGGCCATTTGAGCCAATCCGAGGCAGGTGGTGTGATTGGGGGGGCCTTTAAAAGTGGCAGCATGACATGGCCAAGACACTTGCTTTGCCTGTTTGGTTGCCTGTTTTGGAACAGGGGCCGGGTAGGAATTTTGTCCTTTTGGCAAATTGGCACTAGCCACTTGGTTTTCGCCTACCCCCTTAGCAATTGTCACAACTTTGTAAGGTTTGGCAGTTAGGCATTGGCTTAGTGAGGTGTGTGGGAGGGGAGGTGCGGCCATCACCTGCCCCTCCATGAATAGGGTATTCTGGTAAAGGAATCTGGGGGTCCTAGATCTCATCCGAAGTCCACTTGAGGGGCTAGGGCCATGCCAGAACCACAGGAACCCCGGGGTGAGCTTCGGTTGGTCTTCATTGATGTGGCTCCCTCGTTTGTTTACCCTTCCAGACTACCTGCCAGAAAGGTAGGAGTCAGTTATAGTCAGTTGCCAATGCCTAAGCCAATACCACTCACTTTGTTGTAATCAATAAAGCTGTGGCCTAGATTTTGCCCGACAACTTAAACCAAAAATACGTGTCAGTGTGAAGTTATTTACTTGGGGTAAGGGCTTGGTCGCCTCGGAGCTCAAAAGATGTGCTGTAAGTCAAACAATTTAAAGGCTTGTTTTCCTTCTGCCAGGCTTTGACTGGCTCAGTCTGCAGTAGCCCCACTCCTGAATGGAGTTTGGTTTTGGCATACCAATATAACTTTTGCTACCTTCCCTTGCGTTGGCTTGCTCCTTTAGAGAGCCAAAATGGACAAATGCATGCATCCCATGGTTACATACGAGTTTCCTGCATGAGGGTGTGATTTGAAACAGGACAGTTACTGCTGCTTATATTGGCCTGATCAGGTTAAGGGCTTTGGATGACTCTCCTTTTTGGAAGTCTAAGACAGGCAGAATGCACCATGATGATTACATTTTCCTTATTACGAGGTTATTGTGCTGACAAAAAACAAACAAACCACTGGAAACGTCCATGCTAAATTGTTCTGAGTTCAGTTAAAGTCAATAGAAATCAACTGGTTTAAGCTACCCGAAGGCCGCAGCGTTACGCCAGGATCCTCTGTGTGCTAACTTGGAAGTAAATTGCATTAAAATCAGTCAAATTTATTTCTTAGGAAATAATGCTCAGGGGTGATTTTGAGTGCCACTAAACTTTTTGGATCACATTTATTTGTTTTATTTATTATCATACAGGAACCAAGAAACAAAGACAGATAATTAAGGCTGCTATCCTATGCTCAATTACCATGGAATGCCCCACTGGACCTTATTGCATGGTTTAAAAATATATTAATGTTAAGAACATTACACTACTGGTTTGATATACATGAAGAAAATGTACAACACCCCATCCGATCTTACAATTCACTTAATAATTCTGAATCTATCAGCTAACAGTTCTTATCTGGGAGTCTAACTTTGATTTACTACTGCTGCAGTTACAGTTTCTTTCCTTTCTTCTTTCAAAGATTAAAAGGAATTTCTGACAGCATCATCCGCTTCTCCCTTATTCTGCACTAAGTTTAAGGCTGAGGCGGCAATATGATCAAAGCTGCAGTTAGCTTCTGCTCAGTCTGATAGCACATTGAGATGGTGACATTGCACTTTTGATGTCTCTTTCTTTCTTTCTTTCTTTCTTTCTTTCTTTCTTTCTTTCTTTCTTTCTTTCTCTCTGTGCCTCTTGCCAGGGTAGGGCTCTGAAAGACACCAAACAGCCTGGTCTTAATGTTCCACTTTCTTTTCTCTCTTTGGGGGGAAGTGGTAAGCATTAATTTGCATCATACTAACAGACCATTTCCCTTGATATAATTTAAGAGCGCTGTTTAATTCTTTTTTTTAAAAAAAAATCAATGGCTCATTAATGCACTTTCAATCATTAATATACATTAGCAACTGCTAATGGGCAGTATGAGAACAGAATGTTCATAGAAGACTTGCAACCAGTTTCCCCTAATGAACTGACCCTTGCTACTATTGGAGGTCAATTATATACAATGGCAACTTTTCTAATAAAGGGCTTAAAAAAACAAAACAAAAAAACCTATCACCAGTGGAATAGCCAGCGATAAGGCTTGTCAGATGGAAAACCAATAATAATGATAAACAAGAAGATCTAGAAGCATGTGGTGCAGAGGCGTCCCTAGGGGTTGGTGAATCTTGCCCCCGGCAAGGGTGCATGCCCAGTTGGGTGCAAAAATCAGACTATGGGGTGTCTGATGCATATATGTGTGTGGTGACACAATGCTGCTGTTATGGAGAGATCAAACACAGGAGAAGCTTCTCATCCTTCGCGCACTGTGGCACAAAGGCATGCAAATTTGTTCGCCCTTCCTCCTTGCCTTGCCTTCACTCTGGATGCTTCAAGTATTTGAGACATGTAAAACGTAGTAATTTCTAATGTGGATATTGCTGTAAATTGATATATATATATATTTCTGGGGTGTGTGCAGATACAGCTCCTTGATGGGGGTAGCAAGGGATGCCTCTGATGTGCTGTTACCAAAATGGACTCCTATTTTGGTATTAAGTGGTGAATAAAATAACAGTGGCGATAATAGTGCCACCCAAGGCACTAAAAACAAACACAATTCATTCTGATTATGTATTGATTGTGATCTTGCAACCAATGGAATTTGGAATGGAGAATCTGTTGAGAGGTATGATCTAACAGATTTCAGGGAAGTCATGAAGAATAGCTGAGTTCACTGGCATAGGAACGGGGGTTGCAGTGAGTGTGGTCTGCCCCAGGTTTCATCCGGGGGGGGGGGGGTGACATCACTGGCTGAGTTTAAGCAATTTTAAAAGTTCGCTTTTGACTACTGTATTCACACCATTGTTTTGTCCAGCCAAAATATATCTTACATTTCTTATACTGACAGTTTAGATTTTGTAATAAGAATGTGTGTGTGTGTGTTGCAGTTGTATGCCTTTAGATGCTCTGATGAAAGTTTTCATGTATTCCAAAGGTAAGGAGATTTTAACAATCCTGTTAAATCGTATACACAAAAAGCTGCTGTAAAACAAGCCCATCATAAGTTAAGATAATGCAAAGTACATGAGATCCAAATTCCATTCAGGATTTGAAGACACTAGCAAGACAGACATCCATAGTGATCTGCTCTGCATTTTAGATCTGTGCCACATGGATTTGATTTTCAGATCCTTCATAACAGCTGATTCCATTCCAGGTCTCCCATTTCTGAAACATCTGAGAAATATGGGTAAACAGCAATGTAGGCTAAGTATCTTTCTGAACTGTTGCAAGATCATTATGATCTATGAGAATAATAAGGATGGGGAAAATGTACAGCTAAAAATGCCCTATCTTTGAAACCTTATGCAAAGCTAACTCAGAACCAATACATGTGAAATACTTAGAGCATCTTAAAACACAATTCAAAATAAAACCACTGAAATAAAATGTTTACCACAGTACTTTAAAAAAAGAAGTTTCACATTCTATAATCCAAACGTACTGTGATACTCCCCCACCAACTTGCTTAAAATGCATATAAAATTGTTAGATTACTTCACCCTTGCAATTTTATGTTCAAAGAGATGAGTCAAAGTGAGCAAAAAAATATGAAATTAAAAAATCAGAACTCCAGTCTTTTTTTTAAAAAAACAGCAGAGATCCTTTTTGATAACATTTGAAAGTGTAGGATTAGCTTTCAAAGACAGATGGCAACAAATCAAAAGCTTTAGCTTAAATAACATTCAATGCAAATAAAAAGCCAAGACTGACTATTTTGAGTGTGGATTTGAGCCCCACCTGGGGCAAAAGATTCCTGTGTTGCAGGGAATTGGACTAGATGGCCCTGGTGGTCCCTTCCAACTATGCAATTTTATATTAATTCCAAATCTACAATTCTATGCTAAATAAATCACTGTCATCCCACACAGGGTAAAGGTAAGTAGAGGCAAAATTGAAATGTTACCCACTGTCTGCTTGGGGGGTGGGGAGGGGAGAAAATCCTGAAGTTTCAGGGTCTTCTCTTTATTTGATATATAACATGTTCTTTCAGACAATACCGCAAAATTCTTCAGTGCACATATATAGCTATTGCCAGGTGAGGATACTCATTGAATTATATTTCTAGCATGTTGTAGCATAAATAAGGTGCCTGAGTCATAGTCTCCCTTTATTAGTGTCACACAAACTGTGTTTTCAAACACAAAGTGTAGAGCTACCAGTTTTGCCTGAAGCGAAATATGTTTTCACAAAAGAGAAACATCCCCCACAATATTTAACCTACAGTATTTCAGGTTTGACCCCTTTTGGTAAAATCCATGCCAGATCAATAAACCCTCGGCTGTCTGATTCACTGTTTAAACATGCTGACCAGAGAAATTCCCCTCTGTGTCCTGAATTTGGGCATCCGGAATTGTTTGGAGTTTGGAAGCATTTTAGAAAGTTGGGTTGTGTGACGTGTATCATTTCTTCTTCATTACATTCACACTCTACCTTTCTTCTACTGTTCAGAAATCAGGCCGCCTATTAATCATATTTTCTGCTGCTATTGCTATATAGAACAAGAGTTGTTGAATTTCAGAGTCTTGCAACCTCCTTCATACATTTAAAAAGAGGTAAAGGGGGGATATTAATTCTCAAATGTGCACAAAGTTTTACTGACCATAGCAAAATGCAGTCCCCCTGCCCCAGGCTTACTTCAAAAGCACACCCTTCAGATTCCATCTCCCTCCTTTTCTCCATTTCACTGGTGCCTTTTTTCTTTCCTTTTGCTTTTCAGCTTCATACATTTGACAGTGTAGTCACTTTCTTGCATGTTAGATGAGCAGGATCACTGCCCTCTCTTTCAGCACAGAGATGCCATCAAGGGTAAACCCTCTGTGGCGTTTGCCCTCCTATGTGTGTGACATCATACTGGGCTCATAGGGAAAGGGTTAACTAATTGTAAAATGTCTAACCAATGGGAACCCGGGGGCAGAGTTAACCGGGTATAAGGTTTAAGCACAGAGGGTTTTTTTAGTTAGTTAGAGTTGTTGAGAAGACAGTCTGGAGTTAGAAGAGACAGAGAGGATGAGTCTGTTGGTTGCGCTAGTCTGGTGTGAGAGAGTGAGAGAATTTGTTAAGAGGAGTCAGTCAAATAGTTGAGCTAATCAGTCAGAAGGTATTAGGAGGGTATTAAAGGTAAAGGGACTCCTGATCATTAGGTCCAGTCGTGGCCGACTCTGGGGTTGCGGCGCTCATCTCGCTTTATTGGCCAAGGGAGCCGGTGTACAGATTCCGGGTCATGTGGCCAACATGACTAAGCCGCTTCTGGCAAACCAGAGCAGCACATGGAAACGCCGTTTACCTTCCCGCTGGATCGGTACCTATTTATCTATTTGCACTTTGACATGCTTTCAAACTGCTAGGTGGGCAGGAGCTGGGACCAAACAATGGGAGCTCACCCCATTGCAGGGATTCGAACCGTCCTAGGCTCTGCTGGTAAAGAAACTAAAGTACTGACAGGAATATTATCTGAAAAACCATAAACTTGTTAATGTTTGTAAAATAAACTTGGGGTTTTTTTGGTTCACTTTTGACAACTGACTGGACTCAGTGTTTTACCAGAGAGTAACTGGTTGGTGGCAGTGCGGATGCAAGCACAGTGGTGGCACAGGGATCAATAGACCATTAAACGTCCAGGGATCCTGTGTGATCGCCACACCCTCCAACTTATTCTAACTGAAATCCATGCCGCTGCCCCCCACCCGCTCAGGTCTGCCACTGCCACCACTACCCTGTGCAACCTCGCAACTCATCCCCCCACCCTCTGCCTCCACCAGAAGTCCCACCATCTCCGAAAGGCCTCTGCTGAGTGCTCAGATTGGGAGAGGAGAGAAAGTGCGCTTCTGGAAGTGCGGCCCAGCTTCCTGAAGCATGTCGGTGACTGTGGCAGGCCTCCAGGCCTTGGTGGGGACCCTGTGGAGGAAGCAGGACATCACAGATTGACATAAGAAGCCAGGACAGCTGCTGGAACATCAATGATGTCCCAGTAAAATTGGGATCAGTCATGCAGGGATCTGGTTTACAAGATTCTCTCCCTCTGCCTGACCTGCCAACAATGAAAGGCTTTTGCGTGTTCAGACCCAGAAACCTCCCCCCTAAATAAATTCACTCAAATTTTGGTTTTGGTTTTTGGCAGAATTTAGGCTACAACTTTATTGATTACAGAAAGTGAATGGTTGCATAGGCTCTGGTTCGACTAGCTCCCTACACTCTTGCAGGCAGCACTGACCCAGGGTTCCAGCATAGGTCAGTCAAGGGTGAACACCTGGATAAGCGGAAAGCCGGGAACAGGCTATCTCCGGCACCCAAATGTCCCCCTGGACTCAGGCACGGGCACAATCCACTCTCAGGGGTTGACCAAATCATCAAGTCCCTGGATTCCTTTAATGGAATACCCTTCACATAGGGTTGGCGAGAGCATTCTCCCATCCCTATCAACTGAACCAGAGCCTATCCGCAACCTTACAAGTTGTGAAGATTTGCTACGCGGCAGGCGAAACCCAAATGGCAACAGCCAATCAGCCAAGCGGGGAAAATTCCTGCCATGCCCCTGTCTCAATGACAGATGACACACGTCAGCATAGCAAGGTCAAGCGCAAAGCCCTAAAAGTAGGGAGAGGTGGGCGGGTGTTCCAAATGCACGCGCCAAAAGAGGAAGCTCTGGGTCACATGCATGGGTATAAATAGGTCCCTCAAACCGTTTGGACTGCATCCCATTGGCCAGATTACACCCAGCTATGAGGGACCTACCAATCGGGTGTTGTGGCTGACCAATCGTACCCACCCACAACACAGGGTGTCAGTTTCCAGGTCTCACCGCAATACGTGCCCTCTTGAAGGGAGGACCCAATTTCCCATTACATGTTCTCTGCATAGTGGAAGGAAGCACACTCTTTCCTATACTGTGAGGATGGAAAAGTCAAGAATGAGACTTAAGGGAGCAAGATCCATTGGGATGTCCAGCCAGGGCCATCTTTAGCATATGCACCACTGGGGTGCAAAGATCTGCCCAGCGCTCCCCCCCCCCAAGTGGGGCAGGCCAAAGTTGTTGAGCATGGCAGGGCCAGAGGCAGGGATTCTGAGTCTGTTCAGCTTGACCATGTTAGCTGGCAACCCAGGTTAAAACACTATTTTAAAGGCTGCTTTTCTCTCTGCCAGGCTTAGAAAGACCAGCAGCAGCCCCACTGCTGAGTGGGATTTAGATCTGGTGCAATTTTACACAGGTTTAACTTACACTGGCTTGCTTTATGCCAGCTTTGTGTGCATAGGATTGCTCCTTTAAAGCTTAGTGTAGTTGTAGGGACCAGTTTAGCAGTGCTAGAAACAAGGATGGAGGAATCAAGCAGCTGTGGTTTTTCCTCAGTTTTTCAGCCTTAGGTTCCGTTTGCAATATTTATATATCACTTACTGATTATTATTTTTTTAGAAAACGCTCATGAAAATTGGCCAGCATTCTAGGTACACTTTGGTATTTAATTTTGCTTAATATTTAGCCTTTACAAGCAACTTCCCCAATAAAAAGCTGTGTGTTGGTTTCACAGATATATGCATTTTTATGCATACTTTCCCTTGAGACATACATTTTTTTACACAGTTTGGAAGAATTGCAGAAGTGTGAATTTTGGAAGGAAAGCTGGGTTTCAGCTTGCGTACTGTTTCAGAATACAAAGGTTTCCATTAGAATGCAAACTGAATTCCCCTCCCCATCCCAGTTGGCACTTAATTTTTCTGCTTTATGAAACCCAAAGCTTCTATAGAAACCTGTGTAACTTTGAGCAGTATTCAATTACTTGTAACTCACAGTTGTCACTTATTCCACAATACAAATATCTGAGCCCCCATTGGAGAAGGTCGCCTTGTAGAATCCTCATAGTACTGCATCTCTCCCTCACACCCATTTAATTTATTTCTGGCTTGGTATTCATGAGCTTTCTCAGAAAACTCCGAAAGAAAAAGTTTAACCCTCTCCCAAAGTAATAATAAAAAGATCTGTCCCAGCTTATAGTGCTGGCAACCTTAACACACTGCTTTATTAACTGCCCCTCAGAAAATTCCATGTTTCTTGAACAAGTCTTGGACATTAATCACAGCTCAGACTGAGCCACGCAAAAGTCCCCAATGGGTGATCTTCTAAGGCTTCAGAGAGCTATGGGTAAACCCAGGGATGCTTCAAAGATTTGGGAACAAGGGAGCTGTGTAATATCTGAGCTTCTTTGACAAAACACACCAAAGCTCTCTGACTCAAATAAGCTGAAGCTTAGGCAGAGACTATATATTACCACAAAGCCCTCCCCTTGCCTTTATTTTCTTGGTTTTCAAAGCTGATGGATGCTATAAAAGTTTAAGTATTGGATGCAGACCACATGTTTTCACTGAAGCAGGCAATTACAAAGTGCAGGAGTATCGCTACATCAGATGCACACATAGCATCTTAGCTTTAATCATTCCTACATAGCTCAAGTCAATGAGAAGCCTTGCTCCAGATGTGCTAAGCTTACCCATCCAGGTAGATTTTGTGGAGGAGGTATATTCAAACATTCTGTCTCTTAGGTCAGCCTTCCCTTCGCAAACCTGCAATACTGCTGGGGCTAGGACGTGGGTAGCGCTGAGGTCTAAACCACTGAGCCTCTTGGGCTTGCTGATCAGAAGGTCGGCGGTTCAAATCCCCATGACGGGGTGAGCTCCCTTTGCTCTGTCCCTGCTCCTGCCAACCTAGCAGTTTGAAAGCATGCCAGTGCAAGTAGTTAAATATGTATCGCTGTGGCGGGAAGGTAAACAGCATTTCTGTGTACTCAGGTTTCCATCACGGTGTTCCATTGTGCCAGAAGCAGTTTAGTCATGCTGGCCACATGACCCAGAAAGCTGTCTGTGGACAAACGCTGGCTCCCTTGGCCTGAAAGCAAGATGAGTGCTGCAACCCCATAGTCACCTTTGACTGGACTTAACCGTCCCAGGGTCCTTTACCTTTACCTTTTTGTTCTACTGCTAGGGCTTATGGGAGTTGTAGTTCAAAGCACAGGTTGTTAAAGCCTGCTCTGTATGCACATTGAAGACTGCTGTGCTGTGAAAGGAATGTGATTTGTTGAAACCATGGATCAATTCTCAATCCTGTCTTGATTGTAAAACAACATTTGTCATAGATTTCAAATACCTTTATTTCTGCTAAGCCTTTTGTTTTACATTCTCAGCCATTTCCAATTAAAAAGACCCCTCCCCCCCAATGCAGATAGTTATATTACTGGCATACCTTCTTTTTACCTAGACTTATTTTCGTTAATCGAGTTTTCTTAATCAATAATTAAAGATATGAGATGCTCTCTCTAAGCTATGCACACCACACATCTTTAGCACTGTGAGCTTTGACGCCCAACTGTGTCTCTCTGTGGGAGTTGTCCTCTTCTGTCTCTCCTTTGATTAATGTTGTTTGCCATAGAAATGATGCACGGTGATAATGGTCGCTAAATAATCAGCCTTCAACACTGCATGGATACTGGGGGGAAACATAGCAGAAGCATACTTATTGCTATTAGTGTTGTGAAATATACTTGACACTGTAACATAGCCGGGGAAATTGGCCACCCTCTGGTGGGTGGCGCTGTGGTCTAAACCACTGAGCCTTGAGCTTGCCGATCAGAAGGTCGGTGGTTCAAATCCCTGCGATGGGGCTAGCTCCCGTTGTTGGGTCCCAGCTCCTGCCAACCTAGCAGTTCAAAAGCACATCAAAGTGCAAGTAGATAAATAGGTACCACTCCGGCGGGAAGGTAAACGCCGTTTCCATGCGCTGCTCTGGTTCGCCAGAAGCGGGTTATGTCATGCATCGCAACCCCAGAGTCATCCGCAACTGGACTTAACGGTCAGGGGTCCCTTTACCTTTACCTGGTTAGAATAGGAAATGCGATGTGTGGGCCTATTTGCCATATGCGGTCCTGAGTAATGGCAAGGAAGATTTGCCTCTCCCATATATGAACTAGACCACTAAGCTTAAGTGCAGTTCCTTTTTAATAGTGGAAAGAGGAAAGAGAGATATTGCCACCCCAAAACTAGAGACTGGTTCACCCATGAACTTATGAAATGATTAGAGGAGTGCTGCAGACAGCACTTTCATATAGGGTACAGAAAGAGAGTTATACCCCCAGCTCCTCAGACCCTCCCTCCCTCCCTCCCTCCCTCCCTTCCTTCCTTCCTTCCTTCCTTCCCAAAGAAGATTACAGCACAAAATGTGGATGCAGGTTCATGCATCAGCAATAGACAGGCAGCACAATTCCTAAGTATGCTTAGGGAGCAATTTATGGCAAGACCCACCAGGACGAGCAAGATCCAGCTGGTCTCTAGCTTGAGCAGGGAGGTCCTAGGAATTATAGAAACCCTGTCAAATTACCATTGCCAAAGAGCTTTGTGCTGCCAATTTCCTACTGGCCAGATTTTACATGTAATGAAAGACTTGAAACAGCAGTCCTCACCGCCAAAGCCCCAGCTGTTTTGTGGAAAGTGACAGGTCTGTGTATCAGAAGTGGTGTGAAGTAAGGAAACCAGCTGCAGGGAATAACAAGACAAGTGAAAGGCTCTCAGACAAGCTTTTGGAGTGAGACAGAGAGAGGTGGTGTGTTGTGGGGTCCTGCTTCCATGATAGCAAGAAAGGTACAGGGGGTGATGGTAAAGTCCTTTCCAAGACAGGAGAGGTAGACCCAGAATGTGATCCCAGCAGCGTACTACAAATCATGGATGTGAACATCTAAAGCCCAACTAAGATCTGTATGAATGGGTAGAAGGGACATCAATGAGTGGGAATGATTTTCAATGGTTTCAGTGAGGAACAACAATGGTGGAGATAGGCCCTGATCCATGTTTATCATTTTACTGTTTTGCACAGGCTTATTGATGGCACTGTTGAAAAGAGAATCACAGCACAATCCCGTATGTGTCTACACAAAAGTAAGTCCCAGTGGGATTTGATCAAAAGATGCTACAAAACATAGCCTCAGTGTTGTTACAGCTCCAAAGAAATTGGAATTACAGTTGCTATACTTTGAAAAATCTTTGGCATTCTGAATTGGGCACTTGGATTATTCAGTAATGTTCAACCTTCACAGCTTTGATATCTCAAAAGTGTAGAAAGCAGTCTCGACATATTAGTTTATATGTGCATCAAAAAGTAATCAGGAAGTAATATGTAATCTGATTGCTAGACTTGTTTTTTCAAAACACTCAGCAAATAGCTCACTGGCCAAAGATGAATAGCTCCTGAAGATGTGGGAAATTGCAACAGTAGGGAAGCTAACAGTCTATTAAAAAAAACTTGTTTAAAGGTATATCAAACTTTGAATACATAACAAAAAAATGAGTACAAGTGATTAATTACTTGAAATAGTTTAGCTGAAGTTTTGGAGACAATCTTAATTATATGCTTTCCCAAACCACTGGATATTTTGTGAGAACTGGGTTGTTTGTAAGTGACTACTGTTGTTATTTCTAAGTTACAATTTATTTTTAAACAACAGATAAACAACAGTCTACGTCAGGAACCATGGCTCTGAATGGAATCTTGACATAATGGAATCATGATCGAAGTCAGAAGCACCACAACAGTTACAGAAACAAGGGGCTAACAGCAACCCTGACGGACACACCAAGACCAGCTGGTATTGCCTTCCATATTGGACATGTATGGGAGACACCAATCAATGCAGAGCGTTGTCACTGTGTCCTGAACCTCCATGTATATACAATATACAGTACAAGCATGCAGCAAGAAGGTGCTTCTTTTCCAGTGCAGGCTACCACCGTGGAATGGGCAAACAGCAATGGACAAACCATAGACCTCAAGGACTTCTGCAGGTAGGAACTCATGTCCCCTAGCAGCAGAAACACAGACAGCATGCAAATAGCTAACACTCTAGACAGAGTACAAAGGACTACCATTACAAGAACAGCATACATCAAGCTTCACGTCCATTAGGTAAGAAGAAAGTGTGGAGATCTTATGGAGTTTCCAGAATCGTGGTTCAGATTCTGCTATGGATCCAAAGCTCCTACTAAACTCTGCACTGTTTAGTGCCCCCTGTGTGGAGGAACAAGATGTCAGCTTGATGAATAAAGATGACATATATCACAAGAAAAAGCTCATAGGCCAGCACCACAAGCTGCCTTATAGCTGCAATGGAAGTCAGTGGGTGTTTTTGCCAAGGATGCCAAATAGAAATGTGAGCAGCAGGTCAAAAACGGCCTCAGTCCAGTATACCTGAAGGAGCGTCTCCACCTCCATTGTTCTACCCGGACACTGAGGTCCAGCACCGAGGGCCTTCTGGCGGTTCCCTCACTGCGAGAAGCCAAGTTACAGCGAACCAGGCAGAGGGCCTTCTCGGTAGTGGCGCCCTCCCTGTGGAACGCCCTCCCACCAGATGTCAAAGAGAACAACAACTACCAGACTTTTAGAAGACATCTGAAGGCAGCCCTGTTTAGGGAAGCTTTTAATGTTTGATGTATCACAGTATTTTAATATTCTTTTGGAAGCCGCCCAGAGTAGCTGGGGAAACCCAGCCAGATGGGCGGGGTATAAATAATAAATTATTATTATTATTATTATTATTATTATTATTAGCCCAAAATTCTCACTATGCAAAGTCACTCCCTAACCCCACAGCCACAGCAGCAGATGGGAGCTAAACTAATGGTAAATTGTCTGTTGCATCTTGGGTGCTTGGCCTGTGGAACACTACCTTCTACCTCATCCTGTGTTTCAACCTCCAAAGAGAATAGCAATATAGCCATATCCAAACTAAAGAGGCCCACTGTAGGTCTATTCCCTAGTGGTAAAGTACAAAGTAGACAGATGGTCCTAGGTCCAGTGTTTGCTCATTCACCAACCTAACAAGCTCCTCCCTTTGCTTGACACAGTATATCAGCAGAAACTGCAGAGGTGCTGAGGTGTCACTGAGTTGTTTGGGGTCTCCCATTTATTTTATCCATGCACCATGAGCAATATGCAGGCCCTTCGCCCAGACTACCATCATGAAAAACTCACTGTCCACTATTTCCCAGCATGGAGTCAGCTGAGATGAGTAACAAAGCAGGGGATTTCTATCTTTGAGCCCTCAAGGAAGCATGAAAAGGCAAACATGGCATTTATTGAATGGGGTCAATGGTGAAGTGAGTTCTGCAGGAGAATGATAAAACTCAGTTTGTCAACTCCTTGCAGTGTCCCTGTGGCCAGCTGAGCAGGACGTAGGGTTTTTTTTTTTGAAGGGTAGAGGATTCAGTGCCATGAGCTCCCACCTGCAGTGATATAGCCTACACAAAGGTTCATGAACATCTGAATCTGCTTGAAACCAAGTCACAACATTGGTCCATCCACCTCAGTACTGTCAAGTCTGACTGGCAGCAGAGACACAAGTAAATGCATTTTTCAACCTTGCTACCCAAGATTATTTAGCTACAGATGCTGGAAACTAGGACCTAAGACAGGCAAGCCTACAAATTAGCTGAGGCTCTCACACAGACACTTTCAGATCTCTGAAATGTTTGAAATTTATTCAAATAACTTGAATTCTTCTTCTTCTTCTTCTTCTTCTTCTTCTTCTTCTTCTTCTTCTTCTTCATGTGAAGATGGACTAAAGTGCAGCTGAACATTTCTCTTAAACAGTAATAACTGATGCAGTACCCTGAGACACAAATGCTTCAATCTATGCCTTTTTCAAGAACAACTTTGTTGTTGTTTAGTTGTTTAGTCGTGTCCGACTCTTCGTGACCCCATGGACCAGAGCACGCCAGGCACTTCTGTCTTCCACTTCCTCCCACAGTTTGGTCAAACTCATGCTCGTAGCTTCAAAAACACTATCCAACCATCTCGTCCTCTGTCGTCCCCTTCTTCTTGGGCCCTCCATCTTTCCCAACATCAGGGTCTTTTCCAGGGAGTTTTCTCTTCTCATGAGGTGGCCAAAGTATTGGAGCCTCAGCTTCAGGATCTGTCCTTCCAGTGAGCACTCAGGGCTGATTTCCTTAAGAATGGAGAGGTTTAATCTTCTTGCAGTCCGTGGGACTCTCAAGAGTCTTCTCCAGCACCACAAGAACAACTAATCATATCCATAAAGAGCTTCACTTTCTCCTTAAAGTGAAGCCAATATCATTCTCCTTTACTTAGACACATTTAAGTTATCTGTTACTCCTAAAAGGCTTTGTAATTCTGTAATGTTCTTCACAAAATTACTGTTATGCATAACTCATAGAACTGCACCACCATGTTAGTATACTGAAATGTGGTGATTCTTACTAATTTCCCAGTTGCTTTGAATGATGCTTCTCATAATAAAATACATGATCCTTCAGCTGTATTCTTGTGTTCACCATGTTATTATCTCAGGGGAAGGTTGGCATCAATCCGCATGGTATCATTTCTTCCTTGAATTCAATTATGAGTGCCTTTTTATTCCTCGTTGTCTTAAACAGACAAAGATGGAAGGCAATTATGGGGTAAAACAAATAAATGAGAACAACAGAACAGCCCCTCAGGAATGTTTAGCTAAAGCATGATTGGAAAATCGTTAGCATGGGTTCGTAGTTGCTGTATATCATTGTTGCATTTGGAAAGCAATGCCTGTATTCTCTGGAATTGGGTCTTTTGCTTAATCCTCCTCATAACAACCTCACGAGGCAAGTACAGAGTTGGCCCAAGCATTTAACCATTGCCCCCTCCTGTGGACACCCATTAGCGTAAAGCATTCACATAGCAGTCAACTAATACTCACCAAAAATGTGCAGGAGAGCGGTCCCTCTATTGAAGTGAATGGAAACGGTCATGTGGAGCGGTACTCCCAGTTGTGTAGAGAGAGTGCAGGGTTTTTGCAGCCATGGGTTTCCGGTGTAAGTTTAACATGCTTTCTTCTGACATACAATAGCTCTCTTAAAAATAAAAAAATCGATTTAACTATTAGGAGCATGCATATGGCTAATATATCCCTGGTGGTAAACATCTGAATTCTCAGAACCGCAGCCCGGCAGTAATTGCTCTGGAGCTGCCAACAGATCCAAAAATGTTAGTAGAAAGGGAGAACCTTTAGATGTACATGCCAGACACATTAACACTGCCTGGCTTCAACGCAGGGGAGAGCAGCAGGATTGCTTAGCTTCAGAGAAGGTCTGAAGGTCTCCTGAGCATTCTGTCCTCAAAGATCTATAACTGCCACCTTTGAAATGACATCATTGTTATCAGAGCAACTGATGACGGCAGATGCTGAAGCAATAATTTGCAATAGGAATTTTAAATGTATGTTTTGTTAGTCACTGATACACACACATATAATTAATAATAATAATAATAATAATAATAATAATAATAATAATAATAATATATTTGTACCTTGCCCATCTGGCTGGGCCTCTCCAGCCACTCTGGGCAGCTTCCAACAAAGATTAAAAATACATTAAAATGTCACACATTAAAAACTTCCCTAAACCGGGCTGCCTTCAGATCCTTCTAAATGTCAGTTAGTTGTTTGTCTCTTTGACATCTGATGGGGGGGGGCGTTCCACAGGGCGGGGGCCACTACCAAGAAGGCCCTCTGCCTGGTTCCCTGTAGCTTTGCTTATTGCAGTGAGGGAACCGCCAGAAGGCCCTCGGCGCTGGACCTCAGTGTCAGGGCTGAACGATGGGCGTGGAGACACTCTTTCAGGTATACTGGGCCGAGGTTGTTTAGGGCTTTAAAGGTCAACACCAACTCTTTGAATTGTGCTCGGAAACGTACTGGAAGCCAAGGTAGGACTTTCAGGACTGGTGTTATATGGTCTTGGCGGCTGCTCCCAGTCACCAGTTTAGCTGCTGCATTCTGGATTAGTTGTAGTTTCCGGGTCACCTTCAAAGGTAGCCCGACGTAGAGCACATTGCAGTAGTCCAAGCGAGAGATAACTAGAGCAAGAAGAAATGAAGTCTGGCCAAACATAACAAAATGTATCTATTGTGCAGTTCTTTCTTCTTGCACCTACTTTATATGCCAACTTCTGCATCAAAGACCAAATCTGAGAGGTTCATTCAAGAATCAGGTCTCCAGATGAAGTCCTCCAAGGTTTAGATTTTTTTGGGGGGGGGGATCATGGTTATGGCAAAACGTATGTTTGATTTGAAGCATAGCAACATTTAATAAGTTAGAATCAATGTATATAATGGGTAAAATATATGTAATAGAGCAGGTTTATATAGTAAGAAAAGAGCACCATGGAGGAGTGGAGGGGAAGTCAGTGGGTATGAGAAATTTGTTCTGAGTGTTGCTTAAAATAATTTTTAAAATTTGAACATTTAATGAAAAGGTTATCCAATGTTTAGATATTGCTAATCTGGCTGCCACAATACAAAAACATATAGTGACATATATTCTTCCAGGTTACATGGAGCATCTGCAGACATCTTTCTTTCTTGCAGTGAGGGAACCACCAGAAGGCCCTCGGCACTGGACCGAGTGGTTAAGAGAGGTGGACTCGTAATCTGGGGAACCGGGTTCGCGTCTCCGCTCCTTCACATGCAGCTGCTGGGTGACCTTGGGTTAGTCACACTTCTTTGAAGTCTCTCAGCCCCACTCACCTCACAGAGTGTTTGTTGTGGGGGAGGAAGGGAAAGGAGAATGTTAGCCTCTTTGAAACTCCTTCAGGTAGTGATAAAGCGGGATATCAAATCTAAACTCTTTTCTTCTTTCTTTCTTTCTTTCTTTCTTTCTTTCTTTCTTTCTTTCTCAATCACTTGTAGCCGAGTAAGATTATCTTCCATAATCACAGTTTTAACAGTGAGTCCGTAAGTGACTGTGGAGGCCAATTCTGGATCCACACGTCCTTCCACAGTGGGGACATAGGATTCTGAGCAGGAGATGATCATGGTGAGGATTTTTCAAATGTGCCTTCCTCTTAGCTCAATCTCCCTTTCATCCTGAGTTTGTGCTTCTTCAAAGTCCATGACACCTTTGGTAGAGGCTATTCTCCAACTGGAGTGCTTGCAGGCCAATGTTTCCCAGTTGTCATTTTCAAAGATTTGCCTTGAGAGCTTCTTTAAACCTCTTTTGCTGTCCACTGGCAAAAACCTACATGCAGTGGGTGACACTGGTGTAGAAATTCATCTTGTGATGAGGAAGAAAAACAGTTGTTACCCGGTACATACATTTCAGAGGCCAGGTAATATAGATATGTCTGAGTTGTCCCCATGTGATAAATGCAAAATGTAGGCTGATTCCCCCCTCTCCCCATTTCAAAGCAATGCTGATTTCCTTCACTGTAAAAAAATAGTACAGAACAAAGACGTGAGATTTTGTCCCGGCCATTTTCTTCACAGTGGATTTTTCATTTTACTTTAATTAAAGAGTAATCATATGCTGCATTATTGGAAAGAACACTCTGGATGTGAATTAAAGGAAAATCTGGGACAATGTGAGAAGGGAGGGAAATCTGTAATTTAGGAGAAAGCACTGATCGTATCCAAATTGCTAAATCTATTTAACACTATTAAAGAAGCCTTAAATGGATTCAGCCACATTAGATGAATTCCAAACAGGAATTTGCACTTATTTGATCAATGGAAATGTGGATTTTGGAGACTGGTAGAGAATAAAGTGGATTAGTTATATTATGCTAAATAGCAGGGAAGAAGAAAGGAAAAGGAAAAGACTTTTCTTCTTTTGCACCAAGCTGGGGTACATCTTACAGCCTGGGGGGCCACACTATTCAGGATAGCCTTCTAGGGGCCCACATATTTTTACCTTTTATTGAGTAGGCTTGCTTATTCATGTTCATCTCTACATGGGAGGGTGTGTGGCCCAGGAATACTCAAGGGCTAGGTTCTCTAACCCTGTTTTACACATATGCATTCAGATCTGAGCCACTATCACATTAAACACACGAGACGGTCATGCAGATCACAAGAGCCAGTGTGGTGTAGTGGTTAAGAGCGGTAGTCTCGTAATCTGGGGAACCAGGTTCGCGTCTCCTCTCCTCCACATGCAGCTGCTGGGTGACCTTGGGCTAGTCACACTTCTTTGAAGTCTCTCAGTCCCACTCACCTCACAGAGTGTTTGTTGTGGGGAAGGAAGAGAAAGGAGAATGTTAGCCGTATTGAGACTCCTTCAGGTGGTGATAAAGCGGGATATCAAATCCAAACTCTTCTTCTTCTGAAGAAGAAGAACAATGCAGACAGAACTCTATTCATTGGCTAACCATGACTAGGAAAACACTCCTTCCCCTCTCTCCCTTATTGCAATCTGCCACTAAGGAGAACGCCTCATAAGCATTCTGAAAAATCTGAGTGGGATGAAAGTCCTACTCCCTGTCCCCTCTTAGGACAGTGGTTCCCATGGACAACCTGAAAACTGCTGATGGCCTTAGAGGACCCCATAATTCCCCCGCCTGTTGCAGCAATCGTCATGTGCTGTGCTAGGAGTGGAACGATTTTTAATTGTGCTTTAATTGCTCCTTTTATTTCTCTCGTTGCATTTTCTTGGGTTACAATTTACATTCCATAAAACCCAAATTGTAATTAAAAAAAATACAATATAAGAAATAAAAAGGGCAGTAAGAATACAATTAGAAGTCGATATGAATATTTAATGTGGGTATGCCGCAGGCCACCTGAGTGAAGCTCACAGACCAAAGTTTGGGGAACTCTGCTTTAGGAAATGTGTGCCTTTGTAGCACTCAAAATACCTCCCAAGTAACAGGGGCTGTGAAGCTGAAGAACGTATTTGCATCTGCAGGCTAGAAAATGCTTCCATGTTAGAAGGAAGTCTTCAGGATTAGCAAGGTCCATTGTTTCACTCAATTGATGTGGCACTTTCTCAATAATGAGAAATTCCCACCGTTTGTGCAGCCATTGATCCAACAATAGAATTTTATCAGATGTGTGTTTGTGCGTGTATTGATTGCAAGTTCTTTTTTTACTTTCTTTTCTTTTCTCTTCTATTCCCCCCCTGCAATGAGGATTGAAAATAAATCCCTATATTCAGTGCTTTTCTGTTACCAAAAAGAAAAAGAAAAAAAGGTGGCTGTACTCACCTTGAACCCCTTCATGGATCACTGCCTTGCCGTGGCGAAGGGGCTTGAATAACTCAGAGAAGCTATGAACTATGCCGAGCAGGGCACCCAGGATGAACAGGTCATAGTGGAGAGTTTTGACCAAACGTCATCCACCTGGAGGAGGAACCGGCAAGCCACTCCAGTATCCCTGCCAAGAAAACTCCATGGACAAAGACAACAGGCATATAAAAGTTATGACGCTGGAAGATGAGCCCCTCAGGTCGGAAGGTGTCCAACATGCTACTGGGGAAGAGCGGAGGACAAGTACAAGTAGATCCAGAGCTGATGAAGCGGCTGGGCCAAAGCCGAAAGGACGCTCAGTTGTGGATATGCATGGAAGCGAAACGAAAGTCCAATGCTGTAAAGAAAAATATTGCATAGGAACCTGGAATGTAAGAACCATGAACCTGGGTAAGTTGGATGTGGTCAAAAATGAGATGGCAAGAATAAATATTGACATCCTGGGCATCAGTGAACTAAAATGGACGGGAATGGGTGAATTCAGTTCGGATGACTATCATATCTACTACTGTGGGCAAGAAACCCTTAAAAGAAATGGAGTGGCCCTCATAGTCAACAAAAGAGTGGCGAAAGCTGTACTGGGATGCAGTCTCAAAAATGATAGAATGATCTCGATACGAATCCAAGGCAGACCTTTTAACATCACAGTAATCCAAGTTTATGCACCAACTACTGGTGCTGAAGAAACTGAAATTGACCAATTCTATGAAGACTTACAAGACCTTATAGAAGTGACACCAAAGAAGGATGTTCTGCTCATTATAGGGGATTGGAATGCTAAAGTAGGGAATCAAGAGATAAAAGGAACAACTGGCAAGTTTGGCCTTGGAGATCAAAATGAAGCAGGGCAAAGGCTAATAGAGTACTGTCAAGAGAACAAGCTGGTCATCACAAACACGCTTTTCCAACAACATAAGAGACGACTCTACACATGGACATCCCCAGATGGGCAACATCAAAATCAGATTGATTATATTCTCTGCAGCCAAAGATGGAGAAGCTCTATACAGTCAGCAAAAACAAGACCTGGAGCTGACTGTGGCTCAGATCATCAGCTTTTTATAGCAAAATTCCAGCTTAAACTGAAGAAAGCAGGAAAAACCACTGGGCCGGTAAGATACAATCTAAACCAAATCCCTTATGAATAAACAGTGGAAGTGAGGAACAGGTTTAAGGATTTAGACTTGGTGGACAGAGTGCCTGAAGAACTATGGGTGGAGGCTCGCAACATTATACAGGAGGCAGCAACTAAAACCATCCCAATGAAAAAAAATTGCAAGAAAGCAAAGTGGCTGTCCAACGAGGCCTTACAAATAGTGGGGGAGAGAAGGCAAGCAAAATGTGAGGGAGAGAGTGAAAGATACAGGAAATTGAATGCAGATTTCCAAAGAATAGCAAGGAGAGACAAGAAGGCCTTCTTAAATGAGCAATGCAAAGAAATAGAGGAAAACAACAGAATGGGAAGAACCAGAGATCTGTTCAAGAAAATCGGAAATATGAAAGGAACATTTCGTACAAAGATCACCATAATAAAGGACAAAAATGGTAAGGACCTAACAGAAGCAGAAGACATCAAGAAGAGGTGGCAAGAATACACAGAGGAATTATACCAGAAAGATATGGATGTCTCGTACACCCCAGGTAGTGTGGTTGCTGACCTTGAGCCAGACATCCTGGAGAGTGAAGTCAAATGGGCCTTAGAAAGCACTGCAAATAACAAGGCCAGTGGAAGTGATGGTATTCCAGCTGGACTATTTAAAATTTTAAAAGATGATGCTGTTAAGGTGCTACACTCAATATGCCAGCAAGTTTGGAAAACTCAGCAGTGGCCAGAGGATTGGAGAAGATCAGTCTACATCCCAATCCCAAAGAAGGGCAGTGCCAAAGAATGCTCCAACTACTGCACAATTTCACTCATTTCACACGCTAGCAAGGTTATGCTTAAAATTCTACAAGGAAGGCTCAAGCAGTATGTGGACCAAGAACTCCCAGAAGTGCAAGCTGGATTTAGAAGAGGCAGAGGAACCAGAGACCAAATTGCAAACATGCGCTGGATTATGGAGAAAGCTAGAGAGTTCCAGAAAGACATCTACTTCTGCTTCATTGACTATGCAAAAGCCTTTGACTGTGTCGACCACAGCAAACTATGGCAAGTTCTTAAAGAAATGGGAGTGCCTGATCATCTCATCTGTCTCCTGAGAAATCTCTATGTGGGACAAGAAGCTACAGTTAGAACTGGATATGGAACAACTGATTGGTTCAAAATTGGGAAAGGAGTACGACAAGGCTGTATATTGTCTCCCTGCTTATTTAACTTATATGCAGAATTCATCATGCGAAAGGCTGGGCTGGATGAATCCGAAGCCGGAATTAAGATTGCCGGAAGAAATATCAACAACCTCAGATATGCAGATGACACAACCTTGATGGCAGAAAGTGAGGAGGAATTAAAGAACCTTTTAATGAGGGTGAAAGAGGAGAGCGCAAAATATGGTCTGAAGCTCAACATCAAAAAAACGAAGATCATGGCCACTGGTCCTGTCACCTCCTGGCAAATAGAAGGGGAAGAAATGGGGGCAGTAAGAGGTTTTACTTTCTTGGGCTCCATGATCACTGCAGATGGTGACAGCAGTCACGAAATTAAAAGACGCCTGCTTCTTGGGAGAAAAGCAATGACAAACCTAGACAGCATCTTAAAAAGTAGAGATATCACCTTGCCAACAAAGGTCCGTATAGTAAAAGCTATGGTTTTCCCAGTAGTGATGTATGGAAGTGAGAGCTGGACCATAAAGAAGGCTGATTGCCGAAGAATTGATGCTTTTGAATTATGGTGCTGGAGGAGACTCTTGAGAGTCCCATGGACTGCAAGAAGATCAAACCTATCCATTCTTAAGGAAATCAGCCCTGAGTGCTCACTGGAAGGACAGATCCTGAAGCTGAGGCTCCAATACTTTAGCCACCTCATGAGAAGAGAAGACTCCCTGGAAAAGACCCTGATGTTGGGAAAGATGCAGGGCACAAGGAGAAGGGGACGACAGAGGACGAGATGGTTGGATGGTGTTCTTGAAGCTTCCAGCATGAGTTTGATCAAACTGCGGGAGGCAGTGGAGGACAGAAGTGCCTGGCGTGCTCTGGTCCATGGGGTCACGAAGAGTCGGACACGACTAAACAACTAAACAACAACAACTCACCTTGAAGTTGTTATAATAAGTGCCACACTTTTAACCTTTTGTGTGTGTGTGGAGGAGAGGTGCTGGTATTGTGTACCCTTAAGTACACCCCCCCCAAAGCACTGCCCATATCCAATGAACATATTATTGTTATGTATTAAAGGAGTAATATGCCAGTGGTGTAGCAAGGTCAGGTGGTACCCGGTGTGGGAATTTTTTTGTCACCCCCCCCCTTGAAATTATTAAAAGAAGGAAAAATAAGATACAGTTACAAGTGTTATTTTCTGGTTTATTTACTTAACTTTGTGAGCATAAGCACTTAAAACCTTTTTTTCGTGATGGGAATTTCTTATGAATGAATTTCTTTGATGAAAGGGCATCACTAGAGCTGGAAAGAGGCAGCCCAGAGCACGAATGGCTGGCAGAGAGAGAAAGGAGGCCCCAAGTGCTATGGGTTCAAGAGCTCCAGCCCAAAGGAAAGACAAGCATGGCCAGCTGTTAAAGGGCTGCTCTGCCTCGTCTTCTTAGGACAGCCCTGCCCTTCCTGGAGAGGGAGGAGACCCCTAGGAGGGTCCTCCAAGCATCAAGGTGTCCCAGAAGAGGAGCAGAACATGAGGAAGGGGGTGGAGTCTTCCTTGGAGCCAGAGAGACCTCCAGGAAGGGGGAGAAGGCCGATGTCGTAGGGCAGCTGGAGAGATGCAAAAGGGAGCCAAGCAGAGGTGTAGTGGTTGGAGGGCTGGACTAGGAGGACCTGGGAGAGCTGGGTTCAAATCCCCACTCAGACATGAAGCTCCCTGGTGGACCTTGGGCTAGCCTAGCCTACTTTGCAGGGCTGCTGTGAAGATAACAATTGGTGGCAGGGAGAACCATGAAGGCCACCTTGAGCTTCTGGGAGGAAAGTGGGCTAGGAATGGCCTAATAAATGTAAATTATGAGAGGGGAGAGAAAAGGGGAAGGCAGGGAAAGAGTGTGGAGGAGCCGAGCTCTCTAGAGAAGACTGTCTGGGTTGATTTCCAGAGAGCCAAGGCTGTGCAGGGGACCCCAGGACTCACCCCCCACCCCCAGGAGACCAAGAGAAAGCAAAGGAATGCTACTTACAGTCTGCACATTTTGTTCATGAAGAATTCCCACCCTCCTCTCTAAACTAGCTAACTATCTAAAATGCCCACCCAAGCCAAACTCTGACCCCCAGCCCTAAGCCTAAGACTAACCCCTGCCCTAACCCTACACTTACCCCTAACTACTCCTCTATAAACAAACAAAATAAATATACAAAATATATACAAAATGTGCACAAATGTGCACAGAATAAAAATGTAAAATAAAGAATATGAAAATAAAGAACAAAAAAATAAGAAAGTAAAATAAAAGTGTTAAAATAAAAAAGTAAAATAATAAACAAAATAAAAATAAATAAAATCAAATGGATCAAATAAAAGTAATAAATCAAATAACAATCTCCTTATCATCTCCAACCACCACCAACTCCTCTCTCTACTACTCAACTCGCCTCACTACTAACCCACAACAGCCACATGCAAGTCTGTGGCTTTTAAGGGAAAAGCAAGAGTTGTCACAAAGGAGGGCAGGTCCTTGTCACCATGGCAACCCCTCCACCTGGACCAGGCCCCTCCTGAGAGGTGATGCTCCTCTCTCAATACTTGGAGGCACCTGCTGTTCCACCTGCTGCATCTTCTCTTCGCAGATTTCACATCATTCTTCCTGCAGCCCATTTCCAAAGGGAGACCATCCCCACACCCTTCAAGGCAGGATAGTGGTCTCCATAGTGCAGGATTGGACCATCTGCTTTGCATAGAGGTCTTCTGTCCTGTGCTGTCCTCCTTAAACACGGGAAAGACAAGTGTTTAAAACAGTGTTTTGCACCAGGTTGCCAGGTTACGTGAATGGGCTTAGCATTCAGTCTAAATCCACTCACCCCCCCCCTTTCTGTAAATTACACCCTCCTTGACTCAGCCAACTTTGGTGAAATAAAAGTGGTAGGACCAGGCTGTTCCACCCATTAGGCAAGGATGACTTCTGAATTGATTTGTCACAAGTATGTTGAATTTTGGAGTGGACAACAGCATTTCTGGACAACAGAATATTTGGTTCAAGATGTCAAAATGATAGCTCAGCTGGTTAAAGAGTGGCGCTGATAACCCCAAAGTCATGGGTTCAAATCCCGTACGGGTGTATATTTCTGCATTGTGGGAGTTGGACTAGATCAGTGGTTCCCTACCTCTTTTTGGCCATGCCCCACCTAAGCATCTCTAAAATCCTGATCCCACCCCCCCACCCCGCCATCACATATAATTCTTATTATTAAAAAAGTGAACTCCTATTCACATGGAGGAAGCCTGAAAGGCCATTAACTTGATCTAACTCATTTTCGAATTGCCCCCCCCCCAAAAAAAAATCAAATTGCCCCCCCTCTGGGGCATATGCCCCATATTGGGAACCACGAGACTAGATAATCCATGGTTTCTCTTCCAACGCCATGATTATATTATAGTATAGATTGTGGTAGCTGCAGTAAAGAGAATGTGTTTTAAACTAGCAATGTCCTGATTCAAATTTCCTAATTATAATTGTAAGCCACAGTATGTGAGAAAAGGCCTAGAGTTTACATACATCAGCAATAACCCCAATTATGCTCTTGTACCACCTTAGAAATGCTGAAAGCATCCTCTTAATGAGTGGGAGTCCACTCATGGGGAACTTCTGGCCCTCCATATTTTGCTGGACTATAATTCCCATCAGTCCCAGCAAGTAGGGCCAATAGCCATGGATGATGGGAACTGTAGTTCATAAACCCCTGGCAATACAGGGGTTCCCCACATTGACTTTCATAGTAGTAATTGATAATCAAATGAGTGCGAGCCAAAAATAACTTGACACAGCCATTTTTGAAGGGTAAGAGAGTAAGTAAACTTCTCTGTCCCAGATAAATCCCAGTCTTGGGAGATTAAATTGTTTCTTATCCCCTGGAGGAAATATTTTATCCCACAAGTTAATTAAGAATGTCAGCAACTGAGCTGTCACGCCTAATCAGGAAATAGCTAGCTGATTTGAGACGCAAAATGTTCTTCGCAGCATATGCAGGGAGATTGCAGCTTCACTGCAGGCACCTCTTCTCTTCTCTTCTCTTCTCTTCTCTTCTCTTCTCTTCTCTTAAATGAAGTGTATGGGCTGCATCACACACTTAAGGTGCCCAAATGAGCATGCTGGCAATGCACAGAGGGATGCCCTTGTGGAGGGCAGCACTCACCTGATGGTGCCATTTCAGGCAACCTAGGGTTAGAGTAGAGAACCTCAAGCCTGGGGATGACTGAAGTGCTCCCAGGCCTCTTTATCTGGCCTTTGGGACTTTGCCCAGGCAGCACCCATATGACACACTCATCATCAACCTAACTCGGCCCCCTCTTGAAGTGCTATTCCTTGCATTAAATGTGTCCTTGCACTGTGATCATGCCTCCTGCTTCCCTGGATGGAGAATGTAGGCGTGTGAGTAGAAACATTTGGCTTCACATGGCTAGAATGTAACCTAATGTGCAAAGTAAGGGTTGCACCCCTTGCTTTGCCTCTGGCCCTGATCACCACTGGCATGTGGCCCTCAGAAAGTTGTCCAAGAGAGAATGCAGTGCTCAGAATGTAAAAGGGTTTCCTACTCCTGGTGTAGGGGTTGCATACACAGGTAAAAGGTAAAGGTAAAGGAACACTGGGCAGTTAAGTCCAGTCAAAGATTCAAATCCAGTTCAGCAATGGGGCTGCTCCTGCTGCTGCTGCTCTATCTAATCCTGGCAGAAAGAAAATAAGCCTTTACACTGTGTTTTATACCAAGCCATGTGACCAAAATGAGCAAGCTTAGGATCCGGCCTAAGTCCCCTCTCTTTTGTCCCACCTACACCAGGTTCCCAAAACCTCTCTGATCAGTTTATGGGTGCATGTGAATCTCTAGTTTTCAGCTACCCAGACAGCTTTTGTCTCTTTCCACTATAAAAAAGAACCACGATTGAACCATGTGGCCCAACTCCTATATAGAAGAGGCAAACCTTCCTGGACAATACAGTGGCACCTCTGGTTAAGAACTTAATTCATTCTGGAGGTCCGTTCTTAACCTGAAACTGTTCTTAACCTGAGGCACCACTTTAGATAATGGGGCCTCCCATTGCCGCCGCACGATTTCTGTTCTCATCCTGAAACAATGTTCTTAACCCGAGGTACTATTTCTGGGATAGCAGAGCCTGTAACCTGAAGCATCTGTAACCCGAGGTACCACTGTACTCAGAACCACACATGACACGTGCTTACACATCCTGCTTTCTCTTACAACCAGAAGATGACTTATTCTTCCAGTTATGTTGCATTGTTAATTGTTTTGCAACAATAGCGATAAGCATACTTCTGCTGTCTCCACCCCACCCCCCAGTTTCCATGCAGTATTGACGGCTGATTATTTAGCGACCATTATCACCATGCATCATTTTTGCAGAGCATAACATTAATCAAAAAAAGGGGACAGAAAAGGACAATTCCCGCAGAGAGACACAGTTGGGTGTCAAAGCACTCAGCGCTAAAGATGTGTGGTGCACATCGCTTAGAGGGAGCATCACATATCTTTAATTATTGATTAAGAAGGTTTCATTTATTTATTTTTAAAAAGTCTAGATAAAAGAAGGGTATGCCAGAAATATAGCTATCCACATTGTTGGTTTTTGATTGCTTTTTTTTTTAGTATGGATACCAGTGCTATTTTTCTATTAAATAATAATAAAAAAGAGGTGCCGGATTTCACCATGAACGCTCCCTCATTGTCCTAGAATGGCAATGGTTTCCACCTGAGAGGTGCCGGAACTGAGTTCCAGTGAGTTCCAGTTGAAAAACAGCCCTGGATATGGCTGAGAATGTAAAACAATAAGCTTAACAGAAAGAAAGGCGTGTTAAATCCATGCCAGATGGTGTTGCAGACCCAGTCACAGCGCCCCCTCCCCAGTACGAAGGTGAGAGTTAGGAGTAAAGGAACAGACAATCTGGGGTAAACATTGGCCACAACTTTATTGATTAGAACTGTAGGTGGACTTTGGCTCAAGCACTGGGTGTATTCAGGCTCCTAATGGACAGCTGAAATTTCAACAGGGTAGTGCTAAGGATGAAGGCCTCCCTAAGATGGTAATTTATCAAAGAGGCAATCCCTAGACCTCTGCTGGAAGCTTTATGGCCCATCTTTGCTACTCTGGTCTGCCATCCAGGCCCTTCGCACTTGCATGCCCCTGATAGGGCAGTTTAAACATTTGGCTTGGTGGGCTTTTAGCCTAGCAATGCAGCCGGAAACTGCTGTTTCTTTGCAGCTGACAATGTGACAGACCATTCAAGAGACAACCTCCTGGCATCTTCTCTTATTGTCAGCCCCACTAATTAACTGAGGACAAATTTTTAGAACGTTGCTACATTTCCCCCCTGATTAATCACTGTGATTAAATCTTAAAGCTGGCAGTCCTAGTAGAGAGGCCCTTAACTTTCCCATAACTGGCAAAACCTTACCCTTCTTTTGAAAGTTTAGTTGCCTGCATCCCATCCCTGTTCTAGATTCAGAAAATGCAAAGAGTTTTCCCAACTAAAATGGCTGACCTCTTTAAGCCTTGATAGTTTAAAGCAGAGATAACCAATCTGCTGCCCTCCAGATGTTTTTGGACCATAATGTCCATCAACTTCAGCCAGCACGATTAATAGTCAGGAATGACAAGAGTTGTAGACCAAGAAAATCTGGCAGGCACTGTGCCAGCTACTCGTGGTTTAATGTCCACACACTTAACTTGAAATTATTATTATTATTATTATTATTATTATTATTATTATTATTATTATTATTATTATTATTTAAATACCACCCTGTATAAGGATAAAAATGCTGCTGTTGAATCAATAATATTTATTCTTTCCGATATAGTCTACTCTCAGTGTCAAAACAATGACTCTTCAACAATATTTTCCCCTTTTCAAAAGACACTTGACATTATGGTCAGAGTTAGACCCTTATTGGAATTGGGGAAATCAGAGCTAGAGAGAGCTCAAAGAATGGGCAATGTGTTAGAAGGTTAATTTGTGTATAGGTCTGTTAATTCCATGCCTTTAGCAAACCCGTGTGGGAGGGAATCCCACTGAGTCTATTGACCACTTCCTTAGTAGCCATACATTTGACATTAATGTGAAGGGGGCATACATGATACAAATGTGGTCTTGACTATGCTACCACTCAGTGGATTTGTAACTGGCTGACTGACCGAACCCAAAGGGTGCTCATCAATGGTTCCTCTTCATCATGGAGAAGAGTGACTAGTGGGGTGCCACAGGGTTCTGTCTTGGGCCCGGCCTTATTCAACATCTTTATCAACGACTTGGATGATGGACTCAAGGGCATCCTGATCAAATTTGCAGATGACACCAAACTGGGAGGGGTGGCTAACACCCCAGAGGACAGGATCACACTTCAAAACAACCTTGACAGATTAGAGAACTGGGCCAAAACAAACAAGATGAATTTTAAACAGGGAGAAATGTAAAGTATTGCACTTGGGCAAAAAAAATGAGAGGCACAAATACAAGATGGGTGACACCTGGCTTGAGAGCAGTACATGTGAAAAGGATCTCGGAGTCTTTGTTGACCACAAACTCGACATGAGCCAACAGTGTGACGCGGCAGCTAAAAAAGCCAATGCAATTCTGGGCTGCATCAATAGGAGTATAGCATCTAGATCAAGGGAAGTAATAGTGCCACTGTATTCTGCTCTGGTCAGACCTCACCTGGAGTACTGTGTCCAGTTCTGGGCACCACAATTCAAGAAGGACACTGACAAACTGGAACGTGTCCAGAGGAGGGCAACCAAAATGGTCAAAGGCCTGGAAATGATGCCTTATGAGGAACGGCTAAGGGAGCTGGGCATGTTTAGCCTGGAGAAGAGGAGGTTAAGGGGTTGATATGATAGCCATGTTCAAATATATAAAAGGATGTCACATAGAGGAGGGAGAAAGGTTGTTTTCTGCTGCTCCAGAGAAGCGGACACGGAGCAATGGATCCAAACTACAAGAAAGAAGATTCCACCTAAACATTAGGAAGAACTTCCTGACAGTAAGAGCTGTTCGGCAGTGGAATTTGCTGCCAAGGAGTGTGGTGGCGTCTCCTTCTTTGGAGGTCTTTAAGCAGAGGCTTGACAACCATATGTCAGGAGTGCTCTGATGGTGTTTCCTGCTTGGCAGGGGGTTGGACTCGATGGCCCTTGTGGTCTCTTCCAACTCTATGATTCTATGATTCTATGAAATGTACATGAATACACCTCCTCCATTCAGTTGCATTGTAAGTGCCCTGTAGTTTACAATGGTACCTCGGGTTAAGAACTTAATTCGTTCTGGAGGTCCATACTTAACCTGAAACTGTTCTTAACCTGAAGCACTACTTTAGCTAATGGGGCCTGCTGCTGCTGCTGCTGCTGCTGCTGCTGCTGCGCGATTTCTGTTCTCATCCTGAAGCAAAGTTCTTAACCTGAGGTAATCTTTCTGGTTTAGTGGAGTCTGTAACCTGAAGCGTTTGTAACCTGAAGCATATGTAACCTGAGGTACCACTGTATTACAACATCTTTCTCCCAAAGCACTGGGATTGGAGAGCAACACCATTTCCTCTTATTACAAGCTTGGCATGTCTGTCATAACAGAGCTCTCCTTCCCCTCCTTTCCCCACCCTGGAATTTGCTGTCCCTTCTCTTACCCAATCTGGCAATTTCCTCATCTGGTAAGCTTAGAGACATTAGTTGTACTTTTGAAGACACTTGTCTGCAGCATTTTTGGATGTCTGAAATGCCAGGCCAACACAAAACCTTGCAAGGGTCTCTGCTTCACTTCAGGATGCCTCTTACAAATGCTGTTTTGCCACAGACCAGGGTTCAAGAACCTTCAAAAGATGGTTTTGGACTACAACTCCCATAATTCCTTTACCACAAGCCATACTGGCTAGTAGAGATGATGGGAGTTTGCATCCAGCAACATCTGGAGCGCCACATGTTCCTCATCCCTGCCTCTGACCAGGGGTGTTCCAAGGGGGCGGGGCATGGTCTGCCCCAGGTACCATTCTAAAGGGAGGGTGACAAAATGCTGACCCCCTATTGGTGGCACCCTGGGGGGTGCACCATGTGCCGCACACCCCCTGGGACATGCGCCATGCTCACTGGGATGAGTGCTGCTCTGGGTACCAGAGCAGGTTGCTATGCCTCTGCCTCTGACAATACTTTCAAAGAGACCACTTCTACTTTGGACTCTGGATTAGTTCCTTGGATGCTTTCACCAAGCTGACCACCTCATTCCCCTCCTCCCAATAGGGAACAGCATCATACCTTCTGGGAAGCAAGTGCAGCTGCTGCACCCCACGCAGCAAGCCACTTCTGGTATAGAAGCAGCAGATATGAAAGACATCAAGGAGATCCAAGCTTATACGTTTAAACGGGAGCAATACATTTTAGCCCCTGTTTGCAGTGAGGAATACAAATGTAAGGGAAACACAATACTTGTTTAACAGTTCAGTTCATTTGCCGGCGATTTGGTATTCCACCCTATGCACAGTCCTCAGAAGGCAAGTGGATGAGGATAATTTAAAATGCTTCCAGATAGAATTTGGAACAACCTTGTTTCTGCAAAGAGCATACTGTTGCAACACCAGGAAAGCTTTCGGCAGACGTGCATACTTCTAAACTGAAGGGCAAGGCCAGCCTTTTTTGTTACAAGTGTCCATTTTACAAAGCTAAGCCTCAAGTGTTTCTGCACCATCACAAACCATCTTCATTGTTGGGGTTGGCTGGGAAACATACGTTCCAAACTGCTGGTGGCAGATGCTTTTCTCCCTTCCTTTCCTTCTAAAAAGAAATAAAATACTAAGTACTGTTTTGCTGTTGCTCCAGGTTGTGGCAGCATTTCCAGAAAGGACCATTTGCCCCCATCAATGCCACCATGGAAGGATGCTTTGAGGTATCTCACAATGAGCATGGGCTGCAGGGGCTGGAAGGGCAAAGAGAGATGGCTGACCATAGGAACACAAGAAGCTGATGTATACAGAGTAAGAGCCTTGAACCACCTAGGTCTGTATTTGTAGTGACTAATAACAGCTTTCCAGGTGTTCAGACTGGCCCCTCTTCTACTTGGAAATTCTGGAAATTGAACCTCGGATGTTCAGCATGCAAACCCAATGCCCTCCCACTGAGCTATTGCCCACCATTTATAATGGTATAGGTGTTTTTTGATGCAATGTTTTAAAGAGTGAATTTTGGACTCCGCGTGGGAATGTGAGAAACCATGGTGGCATAAGGGTTTTTGGGAGAGTCCCAGCATTTGGGGACCAGTTAGAGACTATGGCATGTTGCCCCAGGTTGCTATAATGACCTTCTGTTACTAAATGCTCCCCACCAGCACATTTTATAAACTCTAAAATAAAATTACAGCAACTTTTTGTGAGAGAAAATGTTGCCCTCATTTTAAATGTATCTTTTGGTTATATGCAGAATCTGTTATGACCTATATATGATTGCTGTGCATACTGAAATAGACCACATTGCTAAGCTTGCTTTTATTTATGTCTTCAGCTCTTCATTCCATATTCAGTTCTTTGCCCTTAGTTACTTCATAGAGACACACACATTGCATTTATTTTCTGGAATGCTACTTTGTGTATTTTGTGTATTTATTTTCTCTTGCACTATTATGTGTGGTATTTAATAAAGTTAAGCTGTGCCTAACTGGTGTGTTTGTGTGTGTGTGTGTGTGTGTGTGTGTTTACACCTAAGGTGAAAGGTCAAGAATATTTACCCCTTGTGGACAAGTCTTCATATCCATCTACCTGTCTACTGATACAGAAAACTTGAGCTTGAGGCAGGAAAATTGTATCCCTTCTCTGTTGGTTGAATCTACTGCTTCAGGCTGATTAATGTTTAGATTCTGAGTTGAAGGTGTTTTTCCTGCTAAAGAAGGAGAAATAGTAAGTAGACCAGAATCTGGAGTGTCTGAAGCAAGCCAACTCTTCTATTTTCTTGCCTGCTCTTCCTAGAATGAATTAAAATTAGTTCAATAGAGCAGAAATCTATTGGAAGCATTGCTTATCTCTGGAGTTCATTGAAAGACAGGTTATGTATGACAATTATATAATAAGGGCAGATGATAATATGTCCATATTGTGGGGAACCTTTAGCCTACCAGATCTTGCTGAACTACAACTCCTATAACCCCTGGACACTTGCAATACTTAAAAAAAAATATTAAATTTCCAATTAACAAACCAATCATATCACATTAAATTATACCAATACATAATAAACTCAAAATATTTAGCCAAATTTTAAAGTTCAGAAAGGGTACAATCATCTCATATTTCTGCTGCTTTGATGTTCACAAGTCCCATCGTTCCGTCTCTTTGTTGTTATCCTTTACAAATCCCGTCTTCCAATCTTCTTGTTGTTATCATTTTTCTTCTTAATAACCTCTGAGTTATTTCCACAAGCGAGTTGAAGCAAACATTGTTATAGTCCTGTGTGGATTTTCACGCTGATCCAAAAGTCCTATTCAAACGGCAGGCACCATTTCAGCAATTCCCATAAAATACAGTCTAAGCGTCTGCTCATTAACTTTCCCAGACCAGTTGCTCCATAAATCAGCCTTTTCAGGGGAGTTCTTGCCAAATCAAACGTAGAATTCAGATATGATAACAGAGCAGTGGCTCCCTCCCCCTTTGGCTGTAAATCTTGCAACAAAGTCTGTCTCATAATGGCGGTTCCCAATTAGAACTGCGTCATCCAAAATCCTTTCGTTTCCTTTCCAGATCTTCTGCAAAACAGAGCCTTTAGTTAATAATTTTATTTCCACACAGTTTATTTCCCCGTCTCACTTGCTAATCAATCATGTGGCGGTTCTTCTTGGGGAGGGGTTGTTAGGCGGACACTGTCAATACTTGCTGGGGCTGATGGGAGTTGTAGTTCAGCAACATTTGGAAAGCCAAAGTTCCCCACACTTGCTTTTGCACTATGAACACTCCTGACCCCTTGAATACCGTGGCCTTATTTGCCATCAAATGCTCCTTCTAAGTCAAACACGTACGAGAAAGTTTGTCACACAAAAACTTATTCACCAACAGATACAGAATCATAATACACTTTGTGACTTAGATATAACCATCAGTATAAGTGAACCTAGACGGCATCTTAAAAAGTAGAGACATCACCTTGCCAACAAAGGTCCGTATAGTAAAAGCTATGGTTTTCCCAGTAGTGATGTATGGAAGTGAGAGCTGGACCATAAAGAAGGCTGATCGTGGAAGAATTGATGCTTTTTAATTATGGTGCTGGAGGAGACTCTTGAGAGTCCCATGGACTGCAAGAAGATCAAACCTATCCATTCTGAAGGAAATCAGCCCTAAGTGCTTACTGGAAGGACAGATCGTGCAGCTGAGGCTCCAATACCTTGGCCACCTCATGAGAAGAGAAGACTCCCTGGAAAAGACCCTGATGTTGGGAAAGATGGAGGGCACAAGGAGAAGGGGACGACAGAGGACGAGATGGTTGGATAGTGTCTTCGAAGCTACCAGCATGAGTTTCACCAAACTGCGGGAGGAAGTGGAAGACAGAAGTGCCTGGCGTGCTCTGGTCCATGGGGTCACGAAAAGTCGGACATGACTAAATGACTAAACAACAACAACATAAGTGAGAGGGAAGACAAGTGAGGGTAACCAACATGATAAAGAGTCTGGAAACCCAGCCTTATGAGCAACAGTTGAGGGAGTTTGATATGTTTAGCCTGGGAAAGAGGAGACTGAGAGGAGATATGATAGCCACCTTCAAATATCTAAAGAACTGTCACATGGAAGATGGAGCAAGCTTCTTTTCTCCTGCCTTGGAGGGTAGGACCCTACCAACAACTTCAAGTTACAAGAAGGGAGATTCCAACTAAACATCAAGAAGCACTTATCTGACTGTAAGAGCTGTTAGACAGTGGAATGGACTCCCTCGGGACTTGGGAGGTGGTGAATTCATCTTATTAAGCAGAGGTTGGATGGCCATCTGTCATGGATGTGCTAGTGGAGATTCCTGCATTGCAGGAGGTTGGGCTCGGCGAAACTTGGGGTCCCTTTCAACTCTACAATTCTATTGTTCTACCTATGTGCCTGCTTCACTGCTTCAAACCACATAACTAGGACTTTTATATGCACCACATAATATCAGTTCTGTATTTGTAAGGAATCAGCCGCTCAATGTGGTGGCCACTCATTAACATTATCATGTATTTTATTTGCTACCTATTAAAAGCATTTTGTTGAAACAAGCCTACTCAGACATGTCCTTAGAACATGAAACTAAATGATGCACATTTAATTTAAAACCCTTGATTTCATTATATTTTGAGCAATCATATACCAATTTGTTTTTAACGTTTAATTTTATAGGTATTTTCTAATTAAAGTTTCATATTGTTTTGTTGATTAAATGGTATATAAAACTTGTTGAATAAAAATAAATGAGATTGATTAAAAATGGCATTTGAATAAATTCAGTAGTAGCATTAAGAAAGATATGAGATCTAAGATAAACTAAGAATTAGTCAATCTATGATAAAAGTGTATATTGGCAACAAGTAACATAACTGAAACAGGGAATAGACGGGAGGACGGGTCTATAGCCCAAAGACCATTTTTTGCTTTATAATCTTGTAATTAATATTGTGTTTATCTCTATTTTCATTTGTATTCTTGTTTTTCTTGTTTTTTCTTGTCTTTTGGTGTATCAAAATAAATAAATAAATAAATAAATAAATAAATAAATAAATAAATAAATAAATAAATAAATAAATATGAAATGGCTTCCCAAGTTATAAATTTAGTTACAAATAAATAATTTGAGGTTGTAGGGCTTTCTTTTTAGGAAGTGTGGGGAAAGTGGTCTGAAGACTATACTGGCTGTTTTCCAGTGCACTTATTTTCAAGGCAAAGAATGCATATTTGAGCATCAAATCAAAGGCATTGCACTTGCAGGAAGGACTCGGATGCAAGGAGAGAAGGGATCAGCTGAGTCAGAAAGACAAGCAGTGAAAATAGCAGAGGTACTTCAGAGTCAGGCCCTGACATCAGGACTCAGCCTGCCACTCAGGAGTCCCTTGCGTCAGAGGCTTCGAACAAACCACACATTTAAAGTACATGGCTTTCCCCAAAGAATCCTTCGAACTGCAGTTCACTCCCCACAGAGCTGTAATTCCCAGCACCCTTAATGAACTATAGGATTTGCTGGGGGAAGTCACATGCTTTAAAAGTATGGTGTCTTAGCAGCCTGAGCTGACATGTGTAGGATTGTATTGTGGGAGTCTGTGGGGAGTTCCGCCTTGATTAATATTTACCTTATGTTTTTCATACTCGGAATTTATGGAATATGTGGATTTTCCACCTCCAGGATAAACATCTGCTTTCTGTAGTCTGTTTTTAAGAGGCTTTTGTGGCACATTTACCAAGGGAGTGAGGGAGAAAGATAATTTGCACACTCCAGGTAGGCCTCCTGGTTTGGCCTTAGGCAATGATTTGTTCCAAGCAATTTTGTACAGGTGTGTGGGTGTATTTTCATAATTAGGAAAACTTAATATTAAATCATTCCTCCCACCAAAGGTGGCATCAATATGCACACCCACTTCACTTTCTGCGCTCCAGCTTTCAGGACCTAACACAAAGCCTTGAATGAAGGTGGCAGGTATTAATAGAAATTCATTTTAAACCAGCCCACTATTACATAAGCCCATAAGTGACTTGAAAAAGGCATATTTTGAAGTATAAATTGTAGGCCTTTACATCAAAGTCTGACTCTTGACAGGCTGAATGGCTCCAGTCCTTCACTATTTATAATGACAACCTTTGCTCTGATATTTGGGTAAGATATCTGTGAGGTGTGTTTATCTGCCACATATAACTCTAGATAAGGCTGTGAGTTGCAATGACTCTTATGTACAGAATCACAGAATTGGAGAGTTGGAAGGGACCCCAAGAGCCAGTGTGGTGTAGTGGTTAAGAACAGTAGTCTCGTAATCTGGGGAACCAGGTTCGCGTCTCTGCTCCTCCACATGCAGCTGCTGGGTGACCTTGGGCTAGTCACACTTCTTTGAAGTCTCTCAGCCTCACTCACCTCACAGAGTGTTTGTTGTGGGGGAGGAAGGGAAAGGAGAATGTTAGCCGCTTTGAGACTCCTTAAAGGGAGTGAAAGGCGGGATATCAAATCAAAACTCTTCTTCTTCTTCATCTAGTCCAAACCACCGCAATGCAGGAATCTAGGCTAAAGCATCCATGACAGGTGGCCGTCCAACCTCTGCTTAAAAACATCCAAAGATGAAGAGCCCACGGTCTCCTGAGGGAGACCATTCCACTGTTGAACAGCTCTTACTGTCAGAAAGCTCTTCCTGATGTTTAATCTTGTAACTTGACTCAAAGTACTGGGATGGATTTGGACTAAGACATTCTTCAAGTAGAGTATACCCATTGAATTCAATGGAGCCTGTTAGTCACAACCTAGTTTAGTAGCAGTTGGTGAGGCAGCACAGGTGGGATTCTTTTGCATTCTCAGCTTCCCAGCTCTGAAGATTGATGCTACTTATCAAGAGGGAAGGGGCACAATGTGCAGGAAGCTCAGTGCAGTGAGATGAAGTCTACCTGGTCTCCTGCCCCCCACAGTCCACACCATGCTACGTTCCCTGTGCCTTGCTCCACTCCTCTCCCTTTTGGTAAGCAACAGCAATCCATGATGTTGGGAAGCCAGGAGAGCAGCAGAGCCCCACACATTCCACCCTACCAGTCTCTACTGATCAAACTGAAGTCCCATTGGGTCTGCTATGGCCCAGGTTGAATTCAGCCAATGATGATTCTTGACTTCCAAGATTCCTAGGAAGTAAGAACACAGCAGCTTCTCCAACAGCTCATATGTTACATTACCCAAAAGTGTGTGGAGCTTGAATCTTCTCCCTCATTCATAATTATTTCTCTCCTTGTTTGTCAACAAGCAAAACTGTAGCCTGTTCTCATCTCTATTTTTTTCAGAATGCTGGCTCAGTATTTTCTCCTGTTCTGTGTCCTTCAATATCCAAGCAAATAATTTTCATCTAAGGGCACAGTGCTATGGCCCATAGTCAGTAGTAGACAGCCTGGTGCAGCCCCACTGTTCACCTGACCTCTGGTCACTCATGTTCCTGTTCCTTATACTCAGAGGGAGAGCAGAGAAGGAGGGAAGTTAGTGCACCATTGGTTCATTTGTTCCATGGTGACCTCCCTGCTGTCTTGCCCCTCCCTCTCTACCTCCTGGTAACCAGCAGCAATGTGACCAATGGGAGATCAGGTGAGCAATACCATCCCATTACACTGTCCACTACTGCCCACAACTCCACAACACAGAAGTGCTGAACAGCAATTTGAGGATTTAAGATAAAACTGCCACAGTCTATAAATTGGTTGCACTAAAGTTAGCACTATGGGTGACAAATTGGCTAGGTTTGTCTGACTGCAATTCCCAACTCCTGTCATACTTAACCATTGCCCATGCAGGCTGGGGCTGATGCAAGTTTATGTTCAGAAATGTCTCAAGGGCCACGGGTTCCCTACCCCAGGTGTAAGCTGATCTAAGAAGAAAGGAGGACGTTCCTTAGGCAACCCTACCAAGAAGACCTTATCCCTAGTAGTCAAACATCTTCCCTCAGAAGAGTTAGGTCTTCTAATGATGGTTTTAAAAACCAATACCAACAACCTGTTCAGTATGCCCCAAATATTTTTCCTTGCAAAGCTCATATTTCAAATATGCAAGTTGGCAAAATAACTTTGTTGTTGTCTCTGGCTGTACCATTATTTTCCATATTATGGAGATCGGTTTAGCTCCAACTGTGAAGCTCACAATCTCTCCCTTTTTTATTTTTTTAGTGTAACTACACTTTGGGTAATCATACAAGCCTGTTCAGGACTCGAGCCAGCAGAAATATTATGTGGTTTATCTTCCACTCACTGGAAGCAAATGAGATTACTCATCCTTTTGAGCTAATCAGCATAATTCTAATTATCACACAGGCACATTTTTAGCCACTTCTATTTAAAAATCCTACAGAGAAATAAAATGCATTGGAGAGAAAGAGATGATGTTCTAAACTTCCAGTTTTGCTTTCCAGCCACCACATAACACATGTACAGGATTATCAAGTCCCACACTATTTCCTAACTTCTATGTGAGCAATGTATTTATAATAATTATTATTTGAGGTTATCTTGCTCTGGGCTACAGCAGACCCAGCATAGCTCTCCCTTGGCCCTAGGCAAACCGAGTAATCAAAAAATTTGTACACACAAAATCCAGTTTGTTGCATTGCTCTCGTTATGCACACTAATCCTTATAATTATGCAAAGCAGGTTTATAAACAAGTCACAACTGTGGACCAAACTGTAAGTTAATATGGCCACTTATATTGTTGGAGTGGTTGCAGATTAGTGCTTAATTATTGGTTGTTTCTTTCCCTTGAAAGAAATTCAAGGAACAATCCACTTCTGTGTTCTCGGAATTTGGGTTTAAAGGAAGTGATGGGGAACTGAGGCACAACTTCACCTATGAAATTATTCCCTAGATTGTGCATCAATCAATACGCACTTTGTGTACACATGGAGAGCTTTGTGAAAAGGTCTGCACTGTGAGTGTCCCAACCATCTGGGAGGGGAACTTTCATATTAATAATACAAACTCTAAATTAGTGTTCCATAATTGTACCAGTAAGACAGATAATTCCACAGACCTTTGATGCCTGGCAGGAGTGCCACTAAAATCTGAAAGTGTTGGGATAAAGCTATTGTCAAAGGTATTGACCAATTATGTTTTTTTTAATTGATGTAACACAATAAAGGTTTTTTTAAAATTAAAAAAAAAAACAAAATGTGGGAAACTTCTCTTAGGAATATGATGGAACCGCAAGGATTAAAACCAACATAATATCCCCTCTGTTACACAAACTGTTGCTAATTACACCTTCTGCTATCTCAGTCTGGATTCCTCACTCCCCATTTCATGCCTTGAGCTACCTGATTTTCCTTCTTCCACAGCAGGAATGATAATCTTTCATCTTAATGGTTCTTTATTTAGATTGTTTCTTTAACAGCCGTGCAACATATTCAGCTTCTGAAGTATTGGACTGAGCATTTCCATCAGTTCAATATTTGTTGCAAGCATATTAAATTTTATTCCTCGCCAAAGCGACAAATGCAAATCTTTTGTAGAAAGGAAATCTATTATAGGAGCTTATCGTTGCAAAAACAAAACCAAACAAAACAAAAACCCACAGATGGAAAGGGATTGCTTCCTTATCCCTCTTCAACCTTATTCTCTGAGGTAGGAGTTGGATGAACAGATGTTTAATCTTGGACCTTTTACAGATTAATTTTTAAATAGTGAGGTTCTCAATAACAAGTGCATTCATCAAGAGTTTGCCAATTTGTCACCATGCCACAAGCAACATGTTGCTCAACTGTTCATGAATGTGAGGTAATCAAATACCTAAAAAAATATGAAGGGGAAAAAAAACCCTGAAGTATTCATCATCGGCTTAATCTCTACTCAGAAGTAATCTGGCATGTAGGCTGCACCAGCAAGCACCTAATAGCTAGAACTTCCTGAAATTCCATAGCTCATTGATGTGGGTATTTGCAGAAAGGGAGTCCTTCACATATACAGCTGTATACATGAAGGCTTCCCTTCTGGCAGATGTGAGCAAATATTTTTTTGAAACTGAAAGCCACATTCCTTTGGTGGCTAGTAGTTATGGGATCAGGACGCAGGTGGCACTGTGGTCTAAACACCTGAGCCTCTTGGGATTAGAAGATTGGCGGTTCGAATCCCCATGACAGGGTGAGCTCCCGTTGCTCAGTCCCAGCTCCTGCCAGCCTAGCAGTTTGAAAGCATGCCAAAAAGTGCAAGTAGACAAATAGGTACCACTCCGGTGGGAAGGTAAACAGTGTTTCCATGCGCTGCTCTGGTTTCGGTTTTCTGTTGTACCAGAAGTGGCTTAGTCATGCTGGCCACATGACCCGGAAAAACTGCCTGCGGACAAAAGCAGTCTCCCTCGGCCTGTAAAGCGAGATGAGCACTGCAACCCCAGAGCCGTCTGCGACTGGACTTAACCTTCCAGGGGTCCTTAACCTTTACCTTTTAGTAGGGGATCAAATGCTGACAATGGGTAGTGGGGACAAAGCCAAAAGCAATGAATGAGGGTACCCCCTTTTCCCTCCCCATCTTCAGTTATCATTCATCCATTCATTATCTCTTCCATTCATTCACTCACTTTCATAAACCAGTTTGAGGGCCATTGTGGTGTAGCGATTAGAGTGTCAGACTCTAACCACTTAACATCTAACCACTAAACATGGACCACTTATAAACGCCATACCAATTCCTAAAAAAAATTGATGAATGGGGTCTCCGAATTTTTTTTACACATCACTTTGGAAGAAAGGCAAACTAATGCCAGTGTACTGGAAGAAGCAAAGATCACCAGTGTTGAAGCAATGATTCTTCAACATCAACTTCATTGGACTGGTCATGTTGGTGGATGCCTGATTATAGTCTTTCAAAGCAACCATTCTATTCTGAACTTAAAAATGGAAAGCGTAATGCCTCTCTCAAGGCAAATCTAAAAAAAATGTAGTATAAACACTGACAACTGGGAAACACTGGCCTGCGAGTGCTCCAATTGGAGAACAGCCTTTACCAAAGGTGTCATGGGCTCTGAAGACACTTGAACTCAGGATGAAAGGGAGAAATGTACTAAGAGGAAGACACATTTGGCAGACCCTCACCATGATCAACTCCCGCCCGGAAACCTATGTCCCCACTATGGAAGGATGTTTGGATCCAGAATTAGCCTCCACAGTCACTTACAGACTCATTGTTAAAACCATGTTCATGGAAGACAATCTTACTTGGCTATGAGCGATAGAAGAAGAAGAAGAAGAAGAAGAAGAAGAAGAAGAAGAAGAAGAAGAAGAAGAAAAGAAGAAGAAGAAGAAGGGAGTGTCAGACTAAGAGCTGGGATCAAAGGAGGAAGAAGCTGCATTTAAGTCACTAGTTGGATCCGGGCTTTTCTATCATGAGTGTTGAGTGCAAGGTGTGGGCTGCAAATGGGATTCTGTGTGTACAATTTTCATGGGGGTGCTAACCTTGATGACTCTTATTGTGTGCTCATGTGTATTTTGTTGTCCCCACTGGTTTTCCCTGTGTCAAGCATGGAGCTTTCTCCAGGAAGGCTCCTTAAATGGCCCAACAGTAAGCATGCCTTGGGACTTGGAGATCAGCTGTAGATGAAACCATTTGCTAGGGTCACACTGCTTGGTAAGAGCTGTTTTACTGGGTGTGATCTGATGTTCTATTTTCCAGCTATATTTGGCTCATTTTAGCAAGTTAAGAATACCTGAAATTAGGGGGTGAGAAGCAAAATTTGATTACCGTACTTGATTTGGACCCAAATAACAAGTCAAACTGGAAACAAGTCAAATTGGATCCAGAAATAAGGCTACAGATACAAAGCTAATCCCATGACTGGTGCACATTCAGAGTTCATGAATTGATGTGAAGGGGTCCTGACAGCCAAGGTGGCTGGTGGCAGGGGATTCAGAAGTCTAAGCAGTCAATAATGGAACTGCTATCTATGACAGAGGCTTTCAACCTTTTTGAGTCCATGGCTCCCTTGACCAACTACATTCCTTCTGCGGTTCCCCTGTGGGGAAATGTGCTCCAAACCTCATATCCCAGTTATATCACCCTTTGCTTTCAGAGCCAACAGCCCCTCGCTCCTTTTCAAACACCTTCCCTTATGAAGTGTTCCCTTAGTCTCCTCTCCCCTCTCCTTGGGAGTCTTCTGGGCAGCCCCAGAGGCAACATTCGCCTGCAGAACTTGTAGCCAAGGCTGTTGTAACAAGCAGCCGTGCAAGCCTTTGGGAGGCTGAGAAATGAAAAGGCATCAGAGAAGGGAGACAATGAAAGAGGCCAGTGTTGCCTGCAGCACCCTTGACCATCATTCAAGGTACCCCAGGCTGCCACAGCGCACTAGTTGAAAACCTCTGATCTATGATACCAAAGGCATGACACAATAGTTGCTTTCCCCTAGTTAGCTCCTTGGTTCATAGAGTTATGCCAAGGGGACTTCTCTAGTTCCCTTAGGCATTACAGATGGGATCAGCCCCTCCAGACCTGTCTTATTATCTTATTATCTATGGTACTATCAGGCCCGTCTTACCCATAGAGGCTAGTAGCGCAGGGCGTCACGGCGCCAAGTTCTGGAGGGCACCAGGCAAGAGTCTGGGGAACACTGAACGAGCAAGCTGAGTGAATGAGGGTGCGTGCGCTGCTCCCACCGAGCGCTAGCTCGGTTCTTTCCCTTTATGCTGCAGGCACCGAATTCTGCAGGGCACCAGAAGGCTAAGAGGGGAAAAAGCGAGCCGACACTTGGCGGGAGCGGCACACACGCCCTCACTCACTTGGTGCAAGCCTGCTTGCTCGGTTTGCTGCCTGCCGTGGCTACTGCAGCACAAAGCAGCCAGCTAAGCCGGGAGGTGCCGCGTCCAGTCTCCGCCTCTTCCCCGCCGGAGGAGCCACCCTCCAGCTGCTGCCTGTCTCCTCCAGCCCTAAAAAAAGGTTGAAAATTCTGGGAAAGGTGGGGGGCACCAGAAGGATCTTTGCACCACAGCACCAGATAGGCTTAAGATGGCCATGGGTACTATGCCCTGTCCTTTTTATAAACCGATGGTCTTCTTTTTAATCCCATTTCCAGCTATAAGCTCTCTCTTTGTCTCATTTTTTCCCTTCCCACTGCAAATGCTTAATTTAACACACTGTGCTGATACTGCTTAAATATAAGCCACATTTCTGGACATCCAGTTATAAAAATTGCATTTAATTAATGTATTGACAACACATGACTGTTTGACTAATCAAAGTTGTTTATGTTGATTCCTACAGAATTTTCATTGTGGCTTTGGTCTATGAGTTGTTTTGTGATTTTAAATAATTCAAACCTAATTATTAGCATACATTACATTTTAATAACACAAAAAATGTCATTTCCCTCTCAGTGTGAGAAAGCTTTTGATAGGTTTTCCTCTAGTTTAAACAAGAGTGTTATAATTCTCCAACATTGCAGTAGGCTGGGAAATATTCTTCAAAATGGGAAAGTTTATTTATAAAAGTACCAATTCAGATTCCGATAGCTCATTATCCTACTTCCAGAGTTCTCTTCAGAAACTCAGAGCATCTTTCAGAACTAGTTAAAAGGCTCTCTCCTCTAATTTCTACCAAACTGTGTAGGCCTGGGGCTTAATTAGAAATTTTTAAAGTTTCATCTTCTTCTGGTTGAAGCACAGACAATGTCACCTACTCGTGTAATTACTGTCCTACAGACAAAACAATGGCTTCTCTTGAACGCGAGGAAGAAAAGGAGAACATTTCTCCCACCAGACATAACTCAATGTTGAATTTATTTGATGCAAAGGAAATACATACAAACAGTGAATGTATGGAATCCACTTTCAAAATCTGCAGTGATGACTATGAGCTTTTGTGACTTTTTAAAAACTACTAGATAAAATTGGGAAAAAATGGTCCACCATTTACTAGTCACTATAATCCATGGTAGTTGCTTGGATGTTCCAAGTTTGCATGGAGTATATGAGACGTTTGTAACAAACCAGAAGGGATAGGGGTTCATCACACACTACTGATGAGCTTCTAGAGAAATTTGGCTGGGTGGGTGTTAGTTGAATGGTGGTGAAATGCTAGACAGACCTTTGGGTTGTTCTGGTACTTCCCTACATTCTCACAGATGGTTGTTTTTTGTATTCACAATGGTTTGCAATTGGCAAGCCAATGACAGGAGGATGGGATCAGAGAGAAGCTTGGTTTGGTTTCAGTATGAACCTACCCAAAATAACATGAGCCAAAACACAACTATCCTTCAAAATTCACACTTCTCCCAATTTTGTGGTTAAGTTCGTCAGTCAAAATATGTGTGCAATAATACAGTGGTACCTCGGTTTTTGAACAGCTTAGTTCACGAACAACTTGGAACATGAATGCTGCAAAACCAGAAGTAGGTGTTATGGGTTTTGAACATTTTTCGGAAGCTGACCGTGCTCCATTTTCAGTCCCCCTGTGTTTCCTGTTGCGCTGCTAATTTGTGTTTCCCCCATTGTAATTCAAGCCTTCCGTTTCTGGCTGCAGTGTTCTGAGGTGATATTTGCAGCTTATATTTGCTGCTTTTGTTTTTTCTATTTATTTTGAGTTTTTTGTTTTGAGGCTTTTTCAGTTAATTTGTTTTTGTGATTGTGTGGATCCTAGTTCAACTACTGATTGATTGATTGATTGATTGATTGATTGATTGACTGATTGTGTGACTGCGGAAATGGATAAAAGCCCTCCATCCAAACAATGACTATCATCAGTGCAGGTAAGAAATGATAATAATTTTAATTTTTATCATCTACAATACTGTTTTATTTATTTTATAGTACACTACATTGATTATTGCTTTCATTTTATGGACCAATTGCCTTGTTACCGTATTTTTCGCCCCATAGGACGCACCGGCCCATAGGACGCATCAGGTTTTTTTGGGGGAAATAAAGAAAAAAAAATTATTTCCCCCCCCCCCCGGCGCTTGTGGGGCAGGCAGCGGGGAGAAGCGCTCTTCTCCCCCCCCCCGCCCGCCTTGCGATCAGGTCCGGGGACAGCAGGGAGACGCAGCGCGTCTCCCTGCTGTCCCAGGAGTGGTGGGGCAGGCAGCGGGGAGAAGCATTCTTCTCCCCCCCGCCCGCCTTGCGATCAGGTCCGTGGACAGCAGGGAGACGCAGCGCGTCTCCCTGCTGTCCCCGGAGTGGTGGGGCAGGCAGCGGGGAGAAGCGCTCTTCTCCCCGCCGTCAGCCTCCAAACCACTTCGGGAGACAGCGGGATGGCGGCGTTCCGCCTCCCTCTGTCCCCCGACCTTGTGGGGCTGGCGCTGGGGCTCTCCTGAAGCCTGGAGAGCAAGAGGGGTCGGTGCGCACCAACCCCTCTCGCTCTCCAGGCTTCAGTGAAAGCCTGCATTCGCCCCATAAGACGCACCCACATTTCCCCTTCATTTTTGGAGGGGAAAAAGTGCGTCTTATAGGGCGAAAAATATGGTAGATAGTAAAATTCATGTTAAATTGCTGTTTTAGGGGTTGTTTTTAGAAGTCTGGAGCAGATTAATCCATTCTGCATTACTTTCTATGGGACAGTGTGCTTTGGTTTTGGAACGCTTTGGTTTTGGAACAGACTTCCAGAACAGATTAAGTTTGAGAACCAAGGTACCACTGAAATGCTTTTAGTTTTGGGTGAGGACTTTAAAAAATGCACAAACTGGCAAGGAATCATAGCAGACTGAACTTAAGACTGGAAAAAAAATGAGAAACCTGGAGAAACCAAATGAATCCATTACAATAGCTGAACACATGCTATTGGAATATAACATGACATGATAAAGTACAACAGCCAGTGTGATCAGCTGTTAATTTTGCATGATCAGCTGCTTCATATATATCTATAAATTTAAATAAAAAAAATTCCTTCCAGTAGCACCTTAAAGACCAACTAAGTAAGAACTAACTTAGTTGGTCTTTAAGGTGCTACTGGAAGGAATTTTTTTTTATTTTGACTATGGCAGACCAACACGGCTACCTATCTACTACTATAAATTTAAAGCAAATCCAACTATCAGGAAGGGTGGAGTTGGAAGAATGGTGCTGGGAATGGGGCCGTTGGATCATTCCTCAATACCACCCACTCCCCCAATACTCATTGAATCTGTCATTTGTATTGTTTTGGGTGTGGGACACTATTTCAGCAAAACAGTACAGAGGATAAAGGATAGACAAATTCCACCAGCTCTAATCCCCTCCAGATGTATGTGTTGGGCGGATGGACAACAGCTTTGATCTCACAGTATCTTTTCTAATTTGTCACTAAATAAGCAAATACAGTGCGTTGGGGGGCTCACATTAAGAACATGTAACTCTGACAGTCAATGTTGCTGGGTGAAACAGAAACTTGGTTTCTGATACATCTTTGGGTTGAAAGATGGTACATAGTTTTGGAATTCTTAAGCTGGTCAGGTAATCAAGTTTGATTGCATTTTTTCCTCTGAGAAAGTGGCCTGCTCTTAATTACTGGATTCGTTGCCTTTTTATCCAGTGTATGATGCATTCTCATTCTGTTGTTAATGTTATCATTCTGCTAAGTGATGTAACACGATGTAATTATCAATACGGTACAATGTAATCAATGAAGGGAATGCATGTGCTAGTCCTCTGGGGATATTCCTGTGCTGTGTTGTTGTTTTTATTCTGTAAAAAGAGGGCACCGTGTTGCACAAATTGGTTTGGGGAAATAGATTGCTCATTAACACACCAAGAGGAAAAGTACAGGATGTAATAGAATTTAATTCAGTGGAATGGACTCCTTTGGAAGGTGATGGACTCTCCTTCTTTGGATGTTTTTAAACAGAGGTTAGATGACCGTCTGTCATAGATGCTTTAGTTGAGATTCCTGCATTGCAGGACTAGATGACCCTCAACGTCTTTTCCAACTCTACAATTTTATGATTCTATTGTTTGGAGCTAGAGGTATAGTAAAAGCTATGGTTTTCCCAGTAGTGATGTATGGAAGTGAGAGCTGGACCATAAAGAAGGCTGATCGCCGAAGAATTGATGCTTTTGAATTATGGTGCTGGAGGAGACTCCTGAGAGTCCCATGGACTGCAAGAAGATCAAACCTATTCATTCTTAAGGAAATTAGCCCTGAGTGCTCACTGGAAGGACAGATCCTGAAGCTGAGGCTCCAATACTTTGGCCACCTCATGAGAAGAGAAGACTCCCTGGAAAAGACCCTGATGTTGGGAAAGATGGAGGGCACAAGGAGAAGGGGACGACAGAGGACGAGATGGTTGGACAGTGTTCTCGAAGCTACAAACATGAGTCTGACCAAACTGTGGGAGGCAGTGGAAGACAGGAGTGCCTGGCGTGCTCTGGGCCATGGGGTCACGACGAGTCGGATACTACTAAACGACTAAACAACAACAGAGGATATGAACATGGTCAAAAGCTGAAGCTGATTAAAATCTAATTAGCAGGTTTTCTAGCATTTTAGACCATCCTTTTCATCTACCTTTGGTTGCACAAGTGTCTAAGCTGTTGTTTTTCTTTATTTATACTAGCATTTTCACCCTGCCTTTCTGTGACAAGTGCACAAAACAGTGGCTTTCAAAGCAAAAGAATGCACAATACAGTGCAAATTATAATACAATCATAAACATGAAAAACACAAATATAATAGCAGCATCAACATCACAAAGCATCTCAGTGTGCAGCTAAAACATTGTAGGCTCTAAGCAAACATAACAATAATGAATGCCTGCATGAATAAAACAGGCTTGAGAGCCCATTTAGAAGCAGTTAAAAGGTGGGGGAAAATGTTGAAATTCCCTTTGAGGGCAATTTAGCAATTTGGACCTCTCAGCTGAAAAGGCTCTCTCTCACACCCACCAACTGTACTTTCAGTGTTGAAGACCCAGTACCACAAAGAGGACCTTGTGAACGTGAAGTGGGTACATTTGCTAATCCAAATATAGGACAGTATGCAACTAAATAATTGCACTAGCACAAAGATCAACACTAGCATTCTGGAGGGTGGGAGAAGCCCCAGCACAGATTAAGCCTGGGGAAGGAGAAGGGGAGAATATTCCTTTGTACAAGAAAACACATCCAGCATAGCACCAAGTTGCATACAACTCATAAGCAAAATCTTCCTGGGGACTTATTTTGACATCTTGCTTGCATATCTCACAAGTGGTGGAGCTCCAAAAAGCCTTGCTTTCATGATATCAGAATGAACTTCACAAGTGGAAGCTTTAATATATATACACCTAGATCAGGGGTCTGCAACCTTTAAGACAAAAAGAGCCACTTGGACCCGTTTCCGAAGGAAAAAAAACCTGGGAGCCGCAAAACTCGTCATTATAAAAATAACTTTTTTGTCACTTTTTATTATTATTTCTTTGTTTGACCCCTCAGAATTACTCCTCCTCATAGAAATAAACGTTAAATTAACAAGTTACCTTGTGTGTGTGTGTGTGTGTGTGTGTGTGTTCTTCACTCCCCTTCAAAACAGTGACCAGCGTACATGCCCCCTTTCGATGCAGTGATCAGCATACATGCCCCTTACAATGTAGCGGGCGGGCGGGCGGGAAGGTGACGTTGGGACGGTGCGTGACTAATGCATGCACCGCCCCCATGCAATGTCACAGCCAGTACAGCGCCCACCACAGTGGGGAGTGCGCCTCCTCCCCTCGCTAGTATCCGCCCCGGAGCCACGGCAAATGTGTAAAAGAGCCACATGCTGCTCCAAAGCTGCGGGTTGCAGACCCCTGACCACCATGGGAAAAACCACAGAGGCAGTAACTCCTGTTCATAGGTACCTTCTGTCTGTAACTGGGAGGAAGACTGATACATATACTACGAATTGGTTCCAATATGCGCAAATCACTTCTCACACAGCTCAACTCATGTGAACAGTGTAATGTCTATAGATGCTAACATGTATGCTGACTTCTTAAAACAATTCACAAAGCAATGCAGAAATGTGGCAAACCGGAGCCTGGATGAATGAGAAGTGGAGAGAAAACAAAACTGAAACACTGTAGTAACACATGAGACTCAAACTACTAATGATGGGGACCAGGGGCATTCCAAGGGGGGCAGGGGATGGGCTGCTCCAGGTGCTATTCCAAAGGGGGGTGCCATGCCCCCAGGACATGCACCACGGCCCCTGTGGGCGGCACACCATGCCCCCTGGGATGCGTGCCATGGCCCTTGGGAAGAGCTCTGCTCCAGGTACCAGAGCAGGTTGCTTTGTCTCTGATGGTGAAAGACCCTGTGGCCCCAACAGCAAGGTATTGGCAAGGTTGTGATATGAGGAGCCAAATGGAGATGGAGGCGATAGGAACTGGACATCTGCTCTTCTATAGAACTCATTTTCAACCCTAGAGCATCATTTCTCTTGATATAGACTCCCATTATTGGCAAGAAAAAGAGTGCCAGAGGAAGGAGCTGCAGGAGGAAGACAATCCATGTCACCTGTTGTAGAAAATGGTGCTCCAAACAGGTGTGAACTTCTAATTCTTTCCTGCAGTAAGTGATCCCAAGCTAAGGAGCTGAATTCCCAGTTCTTTCCTGCCCAAGCTGTATCTAGACAATAAGATGAGATCACTGTCCCTAAGGTGCTGCTCCTGCAGCTCGCTATCCTTTGTGCATACATAAATCCATTTCTGTCTCGTGGCTCTGCAATATTACATGCCCTTGCTGAAGTCTGCTATCTAAACTTTCCTCCTTACCTGTTGATTCATTGCAGTTGTGGGAATGTTAAGGATAGAGGAAAGGATATGCTGAATATTCTTCCTTCACTCATGCTAGTAAGTGATGTAGCAGAGCATATTCCCCTCAATATAGCTGGAAGCTAGTTTGCAGATTCATTTGACTCTCTTAGTTGAGTTTATTCCTGGTGTCCCCTTTGATCCCTCCTAAAAGAATAAAGACACAAGAGTCTTTCTGAGTAAAGTAACAAAAAGTTAACTCATGTTTCAGTTCACGATTTGATCCCTGAAAGGCAGACTTTACTTGGTAGTTACACAAAGAAACTGTAAGTTCATCTCATAGGGAGAATGAACTCATGTGCTGCTGGCTGAGTTCCAGCAGACAGCAAAATTACATTAAGAACACAAAATGGCTGCAAAAGAACAGCAACAAGACAATAGCATTATCAAAACGAACTGAGAAAATGGCTGCATGAATCAGCTCTTTTATGGAGTCAGCCAGAGCCATGCCCATCTCCGAGATCACACGCAGGGGGAGGAAGCTTCAGAGCAGTAGAACAGGAAGTTTCACTGACTGGATGTCCCCCTGCATGTGCCCACTCTAAGCAAATAAGGAAATTTGACTGTACCAATGGATTATAACCCACAGAGGTATATGTGTGTGTGTCTCCACTGTTTCATTGGACTTTGAAGAACTACTGAACCTTCCTGATCAGCTGCACAACTGATTCCCCGGAACCTAACTCACTTCAGTGAGTTCCATCCATTGTAATACAATGGTATATCCAATGAATAAGTGCATGGGAAGAAAAAGTTGCGGATATGAGACTTGAACTTCTCGTGCCATAAATGAATTTGTCCCCAAATGCTGTCCACATCATTTTGTCAGGATTCCAGCCGCGGTCAGAGGTACACCGGCCTCACTCCAGGCATTCGGCTGGGATCCTTGTTGACCTTCCGTCTGCGCCACTCTGCTGGCAAGGTCATAAATCGGCGATCCTGCTCAAACGTGAGCAGGACACACCCTCCTCCTTCTCTCCCTCCCTGCACTCCCCCAGGGAGGGGATGAAAGAACAGACAGGAGTCCTATTTACATGTTTTATTCCTGTCATTCAGCAGTACAGAGAAAACGTGTCTGTACCCTCCAGACTCCGGCAGAAGAGTCTCAACTCCGCCCCTGCACTTCCAGCACAGGTCAGATGACACTCTGAGCTAACATCCGGTGCTCAGAGCGGAGAAAGGACTGCCCCCTTTCTCCTCTAGTACAGTTGCAGACATCAACATCCTGTTTTGCATTCCAGCCACCTGCTGCTGGCTTTTGCATTGTTGCTTTTTCCTGACACATTTCACCATCTATGTTCCAGCATTAGGAAGGTATCAGAATGCAAATCATAGAATCATAGAGTTGGAAGGGACCGTGAGAGTCACCTAGTCCAACTCCCTCCAATGCAGGGATATTTTTGCCCAATGTGGAGCTCAAACCCACAACCCTGAGATTACTGTCGTGCTCTTCCTCCTGAGCTATGAAAGCATGCATTATCTGTTGCTAAATATATCGGACTAAATATTGAAATATAACATGAAAATGGCATTATTATTCACAGATTCACTTTAATAAGTTTTCCATATCATTTCACTCAAAATTAGTTTTCCATATCATTTCATTCAACGCTATCATAAGTAGGATGGACAAATATATCTGCCACACCACTCAAGGTCTTCAAAATAGATTTGGACTCAAAAGTGCTAATCCAGTGTTTTGCTTCTAAAAGGAGTCAGCTGGAAGCTCATCAGTAAGGCATAATAATGAGGCACCTCCACTGATTTTGCCCTTCTGATATGTACATTGAAATGGGGTTAACCGAGTCATATACAATTTCTGTGGTCACATTATGATTCATTATGATTCATTACTTTTGTTTTGCTTCCTCTGTCACTAACTCTGCAGTCCTATACTCACCTACCTGGCAGTGAACAAAATAGGCCTTACTTCTAAGAAGACATATATAGAATTGCATTGTACATCACAAGAAGAAGAAGAAGAGGAGTTTGGATTTGATATCCCGCCTTTCACTCCCTTTAAGGAGTCTCAAAGCGGCTAACATTCTCCTTTCCCTTCCTCTCCCACAACACACACTCTGTGAGGTGAGTGGGGCTGAGAGACTTCGAAGAAGTGTGACTGGCCCAAGGTCACCCAGCAGCTGCATGTGGAGGAGCGGAGACACGAACCCGGTTCCCCAGATTACATGACTACCGCTCTTAACCACTACACCACACAAGGAGCTGTTATTATTAATGATGAAATCCAAGGTGCATTAATGGATCTTTTTCTTTTTCTGTCCCCTTCTTTACTAATGATTTTTTTTAATCCAACTGTACACTTATGTCCTTTTGAACTTAAATATTGTAATCCAGTGTCTGAGGAAAGACTGTTGTTGTTGTTGTTAGGATCATATTGGTTTGGGAAGTTGTTGCCACACCCAATGTGCAGCAAATATTCTTTAGCAGTTGCATTGCTCCTCAACTATTCCTTTCAATCTGCATGTTTCCATCTTTTAATTTGCATTGTTTTAATAGATTTTCTGACTGGCCTCAAGGTAGTCACATTTGTTTAAATCTTCAATAAATCTTTAATGGGAACCCTTTTATCTCCTGGACCTGAGACTAGTTTGAAACTTGCATGTAAATAAGATCAGCATGAATTATGTTTACTCCCATTATAGCATTTAATCATTCAAATGCATATTGAATTTACTTCCACCAATGGAAGAACAAATAGATTACTCATTTAAGCTGGCAAAAGTATCCCCAAAGAAAGAGAAACTTCTTCTAAATGGACAAATGTTCTTTCTTCCCAGTGAAAAGATGACTTCTTTGGAGCTCAAATGTCCTTAACTGTACACAACATGGGCACAAACCAGCCGAAGGTAAGCACATTTCAGTCCTGTTGATCTGAGAGAGATTTATTTGACTTTTACTGGATGCAAACATTCTTCGTTTGGGCTGGATCATGCCCATTTTGTGGGATTGTGCTCCAATCCTTATATTTCTTGGAAAGGGGTTTTAGATTGAACATGCACAGACACACGCACAGTAACAAAACTGAGTTTTTGTTAACCCAATTAGATTTGGAACATTATTCACATTTTGAAAATATTAGAAAAAGTCATTAGGTAATAAGAGGTAGGTTTTGACATGTTTATTCTTAGGATTGAAAGTATGCATTGTTTTTCATGAACGCTTCTGACAGCTTCAAAAAAGCACTCTCCTTTTTTGCAGGTTCTGTGAGATTGCTGCTAAAGTAATTGTCTAGTCAGTAAGCACTGCTTTTGAATTTGTCCTCAGTGATATTAAAATGTAGCTAAAACCGGCTGACCACATTGTGTTGTGACATCACCTTATTTGATATGTGAAATTAGCTGTAAAATAAGTAAATAAATAAGGGACGTGGGTGGCCCTGTGGGTTAAACCACAGAGCCTAGGACTTGTCGATCAGAAGGTCGGCGGTTTGAATCCCCGCGATAGGGTGAGCTCCCGTTGCTCGGGCCCTGCTCCTGCCAACCTAGCAGTTCGAAAGCACATCAAAGTGCAAGTAGATAAATAGGTACCACTCTGGCGGGAAGGTAAATGGCGTTTTCGTGCACTGCTCTGGTTCGCTAGAAGTGGCTTAGTCATGCTGGCCACATGACCCAGAAGCTGTACGCCAGCTCCTTCGGCCAATAAAGCGAGATGAGCGCCGCAACCCCAGAGTCGGTCATGACTGGACCTAATGGTCAGGGGTCCCTTTACCTTTACCTTAAGTAAATAAATAATTAGCAATTAGAACAAACATAGTACAAAGGCATTAAAAGGGGGGAAATAGAAGGAAGTAGTGCTATAAAATTATAACTAATAAGCATATATATTTTTGGGGGAAGGGGAAATCACTTACACAGAAGCACTACATTTTACCTCAAAATCAGTATCAGAGACTATCCTGATTTACCTACCTATATATCATTATGAAAAAAAAAGTTAATACAATGCAAATACTAATAGCTTGTGTTTGTTTCCATCATACATCTTTGTATGTGTGCTAACAAACATATTGCTATTCAGCGCCACTCTCCAATGCTCAATGAATTTTCACATCACCTTTTCACAAACTATTCTGCGTGTAAACATCGGGAACATTTCAAATAGCTGCATGCTCAAAAGCCCCTTAAATCCAGTGGTTATTAAATGGTGAGTATCTCAGAGTACATGGTTAGAATTATGAAGCCCAGCTCTCCTCTTCTGTGCTTTGATGGAAGAAATATCAAGGAACGCCGCTTTCACGGAAAGTAGTAATGACAAAATATTTGCATATAGAGAGGTTATCTTGGAAAGCAGTTGGGCTAATTCAGGTATTCTAGTAAGGATATTTCCCGTGCAGAAGAAGGCTTTAGTGCATGGACTGCTGTTCTAAAAATGCCCTGGGGAAAGGATACTGCCTCCTGCTCCATGTCTTTTGCTAAATAGATGGTTAGCATTGTCAAGTTTCCAATTATCTGTCCTTCTCCGATTGCATTTCACGAAACTAAAAGAAAAAGAAAAAAAATGCTCTCTCTGTCCACCCTTCCCTCCATCTAGTCAGCCCATTGTGTTCAATGACTCTTGTTTCCAACCAAGTATGCATAGGGTTGTCCACTAAATTCAATGAAGAAGAAGAATTCTGGGCACCACAATTCAAGAAGGACACTGACAAACTGGAACGCGTCCAGAGGAGGGCAACCCAAATGGTCAAAGGCCTGGAAACGATGCCTTATGAGGAATGGCTAAGGGAGCTGGGCATGTTTAGCCTGGAGAAGAGGAGGTTAAGGGGTGATATGATAGCCATGTTCAAATATATAAAAGGATGTCACATAGAGGAGGGAGAAAGGTTGTTTTCTGCTGCTCCAGAGAAGCGGACACAGAGCAATGGATCCAAACTACAAGAAAGAAGATTCCACCTAAACATTAGGAAGAACTTCCTGACAGTAAGAGCTGTTTTACAGTGGAATTTGCTGCCAAGGAGTGTGGTGGAGTCTCCTTCTTTGGAGATCTTTAAGCAGAGCCTTGACACCCATATGTCAGGAGTGCTCTGATGGTGTTTCCTGCTTGGCAGGGGGTTGGACTCGATGGCCCTTGTGGTCTCTTCCAACTCTATGATTCTATGATTCTAGAAGAAGAAGAAGAAGAAGAAGAAGAAGAAGAAGAAGAAGAAGAAGAAGAAGCCAATTTAAGATCAGAGTTAGGCTTTCTAGTATTGTATCACGATCCACAAAGCCAGGAAACTGGAAGATAAGACCAATGCCTTAATAGACATGCTTTGTGATCAGCGCTGATAATGCGTAATGTCAATGTCACAAATTGTGTCTGTCAACATTTCATAAGGCAATGCAAGAAGCCCAGGAAACATGGGACATATGTGCTGGTCCCAGGCACAGGAAGTGGCTCTGAAAGATGGAGGGAAAGTGTGGGTGCATGTAAGCTAAGTTGTAAGCCTCCAGGCACCCCTACCTTTCATATTTGAAGCCCAAATCCACATGGGGAGGATGGAGGGCTTGGGACCAGCAAATATGCCACACATTATCCTGGTCTTATATTGTCTTATGAAGCATGTGAGCCTTACGGTATTGCTAGAGGAATTATCTGGTGATTTGAACCACACCCATTCCTTCCTTCCTTCCTTCCTTCCTTCCTTCCTTCCTTCCTTCCTTCCTTCCTTCCTTCCTTCCTTTTTGAGTTTCTCTCTTTTTTTATTTCTACTTTTCAAGTTTATACATTTCACTAAGTTTACAATCATTTTGACATTTCAAAACTTGTCTTCCTTCCCCCTCTTTCTGTGGTTCCTTAAATGATGGGAGTGGAGACACTCCTTCAGGCCATTTAATTGCTGTAATTGTGGCAATTTTTACTGCATATACAGTGGTACCTCGGGTTACATACGCTTCAGGTTACATACGCTTTAGGTTACAGACTCCGCTAACCCAGAAATAGTAACTCGGGTTAAGAACTTTGCTTCAGGATGAGAACAGAAATTGTGCCCTGGTGGCGTGGCAGCAGCAAGAGACCCCATTAGCTAAAGTGGTGCTTCAGGTTAAGAACAGTTTCAGGTTAAGAACGGACCTCCGGAATGAATTAAATACTTATCCCGAGGTACCACTGTATTTGAAAGTTGGCACATTCATAGCTCTCCCTTGGGTAGGGTTTTTCACAAAATGTGAAAATCCAGACACAAACATTGTTGAGTTTATTTGTCTGGGTATACATCATGCATTGCAAGTGGTTTTTTTTCTCAGCAGGTGCCATTTTTTACAAAGCAACAGAAGTTTGAAACTTAGAACAGCCGAAGCATGCAGCTGCCGCTATTCTCCTTAACTAAAGGAGCATTCTTGCATCCCCTAATAGATTTCACAAATGTTGGCTCTGAATCTAGTCATCTGCAAATATGGCATGGGCGTGTGACTCATTGTGCAAGAATGTGAATAGGAGGTGCCCACTGGAATTTTCCTCAGGATCAATCTCTACTAGGATGCCCATTTGGCAGTGTATCTCAGTGCCCAATTGCTTAATATCTATACTTCTCAATCCAGGAATGATACGCTCCTAAAAGCCTGCTTTTAACCTGTAAATCTCCTTAGCTGGATTGGGGCAATTATTTTATACATCTCTTTTGGGGGCTTTAAAAAAATGAGCATGGGTTTTTCTTGCCATATTTGCCTGTTACAATGGCCATTCATTTCTTGAAGTGTTCCTGCTGGTATAAGACCCAGGAATTCTGGCAAGAAAGACAATGCTGAAATAAGATTTTGGCATGTAATCTAATTTTTAAATGTTGGGGTTTTGAAGAAGTCCCTACAGCTGCTGTGTGTGATGAAAGATTCTATTAAGAGGGGTTGCAGGGGAGAAAACAGAGGGGAAGGAGGAGGCAAGACTACAGGAACTTTTATGAATTAGTAGATGTGCCTTATCAACTCAGAACAGAAGGAATATTTGGAAGCAGTGACTTCAGTTTGGAGTTGCTGTGAACCCCTTTTTGGAACAGCCTAGGCTCCCCCCCCCCTTATGTACTCAGTGCAGTAATTTTTGCAATGCACTTTTATTTTTAGTTCCTTTTGATAATGTGACACATTAAATCAATAGGTAATTTGAAGAAGATGGAATCTAATTTTATTTTCCCATCTCCCAGCTTCTGAGTTAAAAAACCAGAACTAATGGGGCTTTTTTTTTTAAAAGGAAGTTAAAGTCCTGAGTATAACATTTTTGTGTGCCTGTGACTATAAATTTGCCAATGCATTTGCAATGAGACGTGGAAACAAAATGCCCTTGGTTTTATTTTAGGAACCACTCGACTCTGGTCTGAGCTGTGTCTCAATGATATACTTTTAGTTTTAATTATATTGGCTGCCAAGAACGCAGTCAAATAATTTTCCCCACAATAAAACACACGTTAAAATTTACTAGCATGATTAAATTAAGTATAAGCTGATTAATTTAATAATACTCTATTTCTGCAGTGTCTTTTCTGAGTTTTCAGAAAGCATCTGAAAAGGAAATCCTGGAGATTCTCTGCCTCCTTAGGCCCTTGTTGGAACATAATGTGGCTCAGGTTAAGAGTCAATTGTATATTAATGTCAGAGCCACCATACGTTTGGCATACATGCTAGCATCTTGGCTTCTGGTTATGGCATCTACCTACCCATTCTGTGTTTCACTGTAGGTTTATCCAGTTGCTGAAGGGCCAGATAGCAGGGGAAGGAGCTGATTTGATGCATGTCTGGTTCACATACCAAAAGCCTTGGGGCTTGGGGAAGGTTTCTCAGTTGGGGCCTCCTACAACACCAGAAGGTGCAACTGGTTGAGACTAGAGTGGCCATGTTTCCTTTCAGTTCTGTTTGAATGAGTCCTTTACTTGAAGGTCTGTCTGGTCCACATCTGTATGTTCTAAACAAAGAACCTTCGAAAGTGAGACAAAGTTGCTCATCAGTAGCAGAGCAGCCACACAAGTCCCCTAATCACAATCTTACTCAAAATAATGTGATGTAATGTATTACTATTTCAGCTGTAGCCATTCTTGCTGAATGTCCTGATCCTGGCCAACCTGGTAACCAGTCACTGGGCCAAGTCCAAGTTCAAAATTCAAGGGTCAATCAGCACCAGCAAAGTCCAAAATTCAAACTCCAGAGGCCAAAGGTCAGGAAATGAGGTTCAGGGTCAATCCAAGTCTGAAGTCAGGATGCAGTCCAGCTTTAAGCCCAAAGTACAGTTGCATGGAGGTCCTTGACTATCCACGTCAAGGTCCTTCAACATGGGCAAGTGAACAAACACAGCACCTCAGCTCTGCTGCCCTCTTATGCTATGCCTGCTGGGATTGATGATGCATGTGACCCACACCTGCTCCCAGCCTATTCCAGCTGGGGAATCATATACCTCCTCCCAGAACTAGCGAGCCCCACCTGGTCAGCTAGTGAGCTGGGCTGTGGGCACTTGCCTGCCCTTTGGAGTGTTCAAATGTTGCTGAGGGCCACCAAAAATATCTTGAGAGCCACATGCAGCTCTTGGGCCATATGCTGAGCTACTGTGACCTAGCAGATGCTTGGCCACCCCAGTTCTGCCTCCTCTCCACTTTCAAAATGCCCTGTTTCAGCACTTTACACTGGATTCGTGAATTAAGATAGTGCTGGTAGCAGCTTCTTCCTGTCCACATTTTCAGCGCATGAAGTGAGAACCTCCATAGAAGTGGGATCTTCCTTTGCAGAACTGGGGGGAGGGACACATCTGCCTTATCCAAGCCCCCTCCAGTATGTTGAATTGGGAGATTGGATTGCTCTTCCCATTAAGTAGGAGCAGGTTCTAGGTGACTCCTGTTTGTGATAGTTCCCACACAGCTTGCATTATTTCTGCAGATCTCCTGTGCTTTCCTTACCAAATTTCTGCCCTAAATCATTGTGGGAGGAGCAGCTTTAATTACAGCAAAATAGCCAATGTTTGAAATACAAAATACAATACAATGTAACATATTATATTATCAAAAGATTCAGCATAACATTCCAGCATTCTGAAGTGTGGAATCCTAATGACTTCTAGCTTCCCATAGAAAACAGAAATTCGGCAGAATTGATTTTGTATTCAGGAAATGTTATCTGCCTAGGAAAAAATAAAGACAGCAATGTTTACCTTTCTTACAAAATAACATTCTGCGACTGTTCTACTTCGACATCTTTCTGGTCTATTGTTTAAAGTCTATATTTGCTATTCACAAGTTTTGCATTGTGTGGTGAAAGCATTCCTCAAGTAGTCACTCACACAAAACGTTCTCTTCTTTCGTGCCCCCCCCCTTCACTTACATCTGGGTAAGTGACGCTCCCTTCAGACATTCCCTTAAGAAACAGATTGTGAGGATTTATGGGAAGTTTATACGGCTGTCGTTCTGTTTCATAACAACTGAACGAAATGAAAAAAGCAATCACCCATAATAAACTACTATCTTATGGCAGTAAATAGAACTGCATAACATATTACCCTAGAGCTATGTGAACTTTGAAATACATATGCTTGCATTTAGCTTTATAAGACTTCTGCAATGCGCTGTAAGTTTTCCAAAGTTAAAGCTCTCCACTGTTGCCTGCTAGAGAAACAAATATAGTGAAACTTTAAATGTATCTTGATATCTTGCAAATATATAGAATGTAGGAGTTGGTCCAAGTTCTCACATGTCCCTGAATAATCTTCCATTTAATTGAGAGAAATTACTTGCCTACATTTTAGCATAGTTTATACACTCATATAATTAATTTCCAAGCAAAAATGACCCCAAGTATTATGCAGTTAGCATTACTGCTGTTTAGTCACATGAAAAAGATCAGAGCTTAAAATAAAAAAAAAAAATTAAATTCCCCAAGGATTGGGTGAGGTGAGATTCCCCTTGAGCCACATATGCATTAATTGCTGTTTATGCTCATTTCAACAACATTTCTCAAGCAGCAAAGTGTCAAGAGCAATTCTCCCCACCACATGAATAAATGAAGCTGCTTTGTATACTCAGCACATTGGTTATCTGTTCTGGTGCCATTTTATTTATCCAGAAGTGCCTCTCCAGAACCTTTCCCATCCAGTAAGCAGAGAAAATAATAAAGAGACAGTTCTCACAATGGAAGCTTGCAAGAAGTGAGGTTACTGAGGTGGCTCACCATTTGGGGTGGAGCCACTGTGTTAGCTTCTCAGGAATTGGGCTGCTACTGTTTATCAAGTGTCAGGGGCTCGACTGAGGAGGAATGGGCAGTATAGAGTAAGAACAGTGGTTTGCAGAAGGTCATAGTTCAGAGGGTAGAAGCTGGGAAATATTGGGAGAGCAGCAGGAAGAAGAAGCACCACCAGGGGAGAGACAGCTAACAGACTCAGTGTCCCTTGAAAGCATTCCTGACCTCCCCTCCCAGAACCAGGCATGCCTTGAGAGTAGTAGAACAGAAAGCTCAGAGGCAGTAAGCACAGATCAGCCGGCACAGGGGTAACATGGAGGAATTGAGGGGGTGGGACTTTATTTGGAGCAATGCCATTATCTAAGAGAGACTGCATTCCTTTGTCTCTGTGAATATTGAATAAACTTCTTTTTCTGCTTCTTGGTATCCCACTGTGGGAGGGATAGGATTTCCTGAAACCTTGACATCAATATGGACAGGGGAGAAGGACAAGGCATTGGAGAGGTCAGCATGGTGAAACCAACAGAGCCAACCCTGTACTGCTGCCAGTGCATCTGCATTGTGCCAACCTCCCCAACACCTTGCCACCCGCCCTTCCAGTAAGCCATAGTGACTCAGCTACTGGGAAGCTAGCAAAGCAGCTGCACTCCACTCGCCTTCTGCCTCCAAGATTCCTGTTGGGAAATGTTTGTGTGTGTTTAATTTGTTCATAAATGAGCTGGAGTAGTGAGATGGACAAGTTTGATGTGGATGCCAAATTATTCAGAGTGATAAAAAGGTAAAGGACTCCTGACAGTTAAGCCCAGTCGCAGATGACTCTGGGATTGCGGCGTTATCTTGCTTTAAGCCAGCATTTGTCCAGACAGTTTTTCTGGGTCATGTGGCCAGCATGACTAAGCCACTTCTGGTGCAATGGAACATCAAAACCAGAGCAGCACATGGAAATGCTGTTTACCTTCCTGACGGAGTGGTACCTATTTATCAATTTGCACTTTTTGGCATGCTTTTGAACTGCTAGGTTGGCAGGAGCTGGGACAAAGCAGGGGGAGCTCATCCCATTGTGGGGATTCGAACCACCAACTTTCTGATCGGCAAGCCCAAGAGGCTCAGTGGTTTAGACCACAGTGCCACCCACGTCCCTACATTCAGAGTGATGAGAGCAAACAAATAAAGAAGAAAAAGAAGCTTTGCCCTGGCGATGTCAGGGACTGGCAGAGGAGGAATGGTGGAGAGCACCTCCCCAGCCTGACTCTTCCAGGGAAGAAGAGGACAGTTCAGAATTACAACAGGGGTTGGAAGGAGATCACAGCTCAGAGGCAGATGAGGGGGAAAGCTGGAAAATAATGGGAGAGGAGGAGGAGGAAGAGGAAGAAAAAGAAGCATCAGGGGAGAGACAGCTGATGGACACAGTGTCTTTAGAAAGCATTCCAGACCCCTCCTCTCCACCTGACGAGCCTTGAAAGTAGCAGAGCAAAAAGCTCAAAGGCAGAGGGCACTTTTCAGCAGCTGTAGCAATGATGCATGAAAAAGTGGGAGAGACAGAGGGGGTGGAAACTCATTCGGTACAACGCCATTATTCTGGTCTATTGTTTAAAGTCTGCATTCCCAAGCCTCTCTCTGTGAATATTGAATAAAAAGCAGATGGTAAGGACTTTTCCTTGTCTTATCTGTTCCTGGGAACCTGCCGTGGGGGTTGGTTCCTCTGCCGCCTGACAGGCAGGGACAATTTGGGGTCTTGAGGCAGTGGTGAAATGATCAGAGAAGACGCAGCATTGGGTAAAAATCAAGCCAAATCTTTTTGAAATCAATAGAAAGCAGGGTTGGCATAGCAGTAGGACAAAGATCCCACTGCATATTCCAAGAGCCCTTGCTTATGATATGCTCTTCTTGTGAGGGTTGGGAAATGCCCCAACCCCATGGGGATTACCCTGTCTTGAGCCCTGGTGTGGTTCAAGCTAGGCATACAGGGTGCCATTGGGTGTCTGCAGTGAAGGTTATCAACCATGCAGAAGTCTTAATCCATGTTTAGGGCATGCCATGGCCAATCTCTCTCCCTGCCAGGCTTCCCATGGGGGCCTCCTTTGCTATGTTGATCCTGCCCAGTGCCATTTCCACCAGTATGCATAAGTGGGAAGCTCGCTAGGGGCAAACGGCCCCAAACACACATGAGCTAACCTTTGAAACTCACACACCCAAATCCGGTAGTGCAATTTTCCAACCTAATAATATTTACAAAAATGCACATGTTAGAAGGAAAGTATGCATGAAATGAAGGTACTGGTGAAAAGAGAATACAAAAATGCATTCTCTTATTATATAGTATATAGTATATTAAGAACAGAAAAATGAGAAACAGAGAGAACTCGTATTGAAAGAAGCTTCCATCTCTCTCTGTGCAGGAAATCCTACATTCTCGTCAATGGCTGAACATTTTGGTTGCAGCTCTTCTTAGAAAACCGGACACAAATTTGTAACATCTCAGTTGAACTCATTTACAGCTATTTCTTCCCCAACTTTTCTTTTTCAGGAACAAGGAAGAGAAGACTATTGACTGTTTTAGATGAGATAAATAAGTCCTATTAGCTTATTCCTATTAGGCTTTTCATGGGCTATAATTCTCAGATAGATACATATATAAAATTGCTACTTTTAACAAAAGTTTGCTTGAAGATCTTTTTATTTGTTTAAAGCTACTTTTCGGGATTTGTAAAAGCTTGCCGAGGTACTCGTATTCTCTGCTGGTTTCATATACCTATTCAAATTCCAAGACTGCAAGGCCTTCTTATTTTAATTCTATGCTATTTTGTTCACTCTGCCTGAGGCGCTCCGGCTCCCCCTTGGTATATTTATGTGCAAGGCTAATTTTTTACCCTTTTAATTTACCCTATTGCTGACTTTCAATTGTCCTTTTAAGGTCGATCTTTCCATAATGATTTTATTGCAAGAAAATGCCCTGGGATATGTTAAGCGCTTATATTGCACTGTGTACTGCAATGTTTTGATGCAGGAGACCGGGGTGCTGGTGGGGAGAGAAGCTAATGTTAAATTGTGTGGTATTTATCTTCATTCTGGACACTGATTCGGATGCTGTTTAAGAGCCTCAGGGGGCTTTATCCTGTCTGTTAGCTTCTGTTGCGAGACTTGGTGTGCACTGAAATAGCAGCCAAAGGGAAGTGCTTTAACCTAAGCTACTCAGTCTCCTTTTACCTTGCCTTTTTAGGTTGGCTGGTGGCTGAATACTCGTTCTAAGAAAAAAATATTTCCTGTTGCTGAGGTTTCTGCTTTTCCTGCAAAAAAAATTTTCCTGTCTCAATTTAAGTGAAGTGTGCTTGATTTTATTTTTTATTTTTTAAGAACATGAAAAATGAAACAAGCAGAAATGCTACTGGACTCAACTCAAAGTTCTGGTTTTAAATAACTTTCAAAGGCTAGGGCAGAAGTGGGGAACTTTTTCCAGTCAGAGGCCCACATTCTAATTTGGGTCATAATTTCAGTGCTTCATGCCAGGAGAGGTTAGGACCAAAGACAGTGATGGGCAAGGCCATTCACACCGATCCATTCAACCATCCCATTCACACTCAGCACATTTTTTCGTGTACACACCCATCCATCCATCCATCCATCAGCCACTCTCCTCTTTCACTTTCCCCCAGCTGCTCTCATTTCTGAGCATTTTCTTACTTGCTGATCACTATCTTTGCTCCCCAATACTAGAGGCGGTCCTTTGGGTATTGCTGTCCTGAGCCGTTTAAGACTTTAGAGGTCAAAACCATCACTTTGGATTGGGCCCGGAAACTACTTGGTAGCCAGTGCAGTCGGACCAGGATCGGTGTAATATGCTCAGACCGTCTTGCCCTGGTGAGCAACCTGGCCACTGAATTCTGCACTAGCTGAAGTTTCTGAACCGTCTTCAGAGGCAGCCCCACGTATAACCCATCATCACAGTAATCTAACCTTGAGGTTATCAGAGCATATATGACAGAAGTTAGGCTATCCCTGCCCAGATAAGGGCACAACTGGGCCAGCAGCCAAAGCTGATGGAAGGCACTCCAGTGACAGCAAAGAATCCAGGATTATCCCCAAGCTACGAACCTGCTCCGTCAGAGGACGTGGAACCCCACTAAGAGCAGGCAACCTCCTAGCTATCTGGTCTAGGGAACCACTCACTAAGAGTGCCTCAATCTAATGTGGATTGCGTTTCAGTTTGTTGGCTCTCATCCAGTCCATTATCGAGGCAAGACGCCGATCCAGCTTTTCTACCACCTCACCTAAAGGAGAAGGAGAGCTGAGTGTCATCAGAATATGCTGAGTTCCCCCACTTAAATCGCTCAGGCTTTCAAGTGCTTAACTTTGGCTAAATCACATCCTCACACAGAGTACTGAAGAAAATTCACAGGAAGTTGTCAGAACCCTCTGGAGGGGGGAAAAAGTTTAACCTACAGGGGTAGAGGAAAGTTGAGAAGCTTTATACGAACCAAGACAAATCTGTCATGCATAGAAAGGTTGAAGCAACTGTATTCTCTTTATCTGATATCATCATTATATTTCACGGCATCTTCATTCCCCCCCCCCCGAGTTCCTCTAGAGACACAATTATGTAGGGAAGAGTGACATACAGATCAAAAAGCAATGCTTAAAGTACCTCATCTGCCACAAGGTATGGGTCACACACATGCACTTCTGAGAAATAGTTAAAAGTATTCTGCATTGCCTTGTAACACTCTGCCTGCGGGAAGCTAATTAGAAGAGTTACCTTAGAGCTGGACTTTCTTTAAATGCCTCATCAGCAGAATTGCAAGGCTTGTTCCATCACAGTGGAGATAATATATGCAGGTGTTGCTCTTCCTGCACCATAATGTCATGGTTGAATTTCATGGCTGATTCTTATTTCTAAATGTTATGGTTAAAATATTGATTTTATACTAGGAATGGGACTTCTTTGACCTTCATGCCAAACAGTGCATACTTTCAGTGTTGACGTTCTTTCAGGACCATGATCTTAGTCCACCAATGTGATGTTCCACAAATGCTAAAAGTCCCTCCAGGTCTTCCCCTACCTGATTGGAAAATGGACAAAAAACTACTTATGAAAGTCTTCCTTATTAAATTGTCCTGATAACCTGGAAATAATATCACTGCTGGGTTGGGGGGAAGAATCCTCTTTTATTGTTGCATCTAAGCAGTTTTCCAATTGTAATACAAAATAGTTGTATTGAAGAAATAAGTAATGTATGTGTAGCTTGGGGTAAGGTGTGAAAGTGGCTGATATGAGTCTCAGGTGACAAAGCAGGTTTAGTCTCAGACCTTCTCTCTCCCCCTTGCATTTCCACATTCTACTTCTGGATTCCCCCACACTGCAGAAGCTTTGTTGAAATGCATGTGCAATTTTTAGTGCTGTTTTTGCACATACATGCAAGCAAGCATGTATATTTGAATGCACAAACATATATTTGAATGCACAAACTGTGTCAATATGTATTTCCATATGCGATTATCATTTTATAACCATATTTATATAATTATATTCAGCTAGGTGATTTTTTAAAGACATTTGAAGGCAGGCCCTGTTCAGGGAAGTTTTCACTGTGCAATGTTGTGTTGTGTTTTTACTGTTTTTTGTTGGGAGCTGCCCAGAGTGGCTGTGGCAACCCAGTCAGATATGCAGCACACAAATAAATTAATAATAATAATAATAATAATAATAATAATAATAATAATAATAATAAAATTTGGAGTTGGCAATAGGAATAAAAGGAAATGGTAGACATCACCAAAAATGCCCTTGAAAACCTCTTGGCAATATCCTCATATAGGAGTGTGTTGAAATAAGTTGATAGAGAGAATCTTTGCCAATGAAGAAATGGTCATTCCCTTTAAATTTAATAAATTATTTTTTTCTCTATTGGCAGGAGTAGGAAGCAAAGGACAAGTGTTCTGGGACAATAGCAAGGCAGTTTCTTTGCTTCAGATTTATTAATTGTCCAAAGACCTTCAGATTCCTCACACATATACCGTATTCCATTCCACACAATGAAGCAGAGAACTCCAAAATCAAGAAAATTGACGAACAATGCATATTCGTTATTTAAAAAGAAAGCAGAGATAGAACAAAAATTAAACAAGCAGCATCCCTTAACAATTTGGTAGTTGTCTGCAAATCTTTATAGTTTGGAATGCAAACTTTGCAACCAATTTGCGTCCATATATAGTTTGGAATGCAAACTTTGCAAACGACTGGGTACTACTCTAGAGACTTTCCTGCAAATGGACAAATAAGACTGCTTTTTAGCTGCTACACAGACACACAAGATTCACATATAGAACGCCATTAAATCTTCATTCCAAAATATCTGAAGGGAGAACAATTGAGCAAATTAGTATAAACACTTTCCTATATTTTGGGATAAATAACAATGGCAAGTAATGGATGCAGTCACCATTAGAAATCAACCATGGTGACACATCTCCTAAATATGAATCTTCTTTCCTTTTACAATATCAATTACCGAAAGCTGACATCTACTTTAAAACACAGCACACACAGAGCCATCCTAATCTCCAGTTGGTGGGGGGTTAGGATCCTGTGGAGCAGTCCTTCCACCAGACTCCACTAAAAGAGGGGGAGAATGACCCTGCTGATACTCAGGACCCCACTGTGACTGTTGAAAGTATGGAGCAGATACAGCCACTGATGGTGTTTTCATCAGCAGTAACCATAGTATGGCTTCAAACTGGGACAGGACCAGTGCTGGAACTGCTGGGTCCAAAGCTGGCCTGTTTCCTGGAGACTTCAGTGTTCTGAAGCAACAGGACTATGGGCATTTCCTTGGCCCTGGGTAGCACGGTTTTCACAGTTAACAATCTTTCAGACATCGCTCAAAATGATCTGGCCTTCATGGAAAGAATAAATGTTGAACAGCATTGTTTTGCCCCAACTCTGTTGCTCCAATAACTGTTAACAGTGAATGATGTTTTAAAACACTCAGTGGGCTGCTTCAATTCAGTAACTAACTTTAAGTGAATGTTTAAGTGCATTGTAGAAAAAGGACACCAGCCCCCATCTTCTCTTAAGGATGGGCTAATCTGTCAATTTTAGTTTCTCATAGTTTCCAGTTTGGTCCAATCTTTTTCTTTCGTAAAGCCTGCTCTGGAAATTGTACTTATTTTTTTGTACGCATTTCTCCTAAAATGCACATTTCTTTATACAGTTTTGCTGAGTATATGCACAGGCAACCCCCCCCCCCGCTGCCTTATAGAATGCACTTCTGTATGCATATTAGTGAAAATAAGTATAATAGTGAAAACACTTAATTTAGTGAAGATATGTTTACTAGTGAAAATAAATCTCTGTGCATATTTTTCTTTTTTTTAAAAAAAAAAAACCCTAATATGCACACTTTGGTTGGAGGACTGCTCTGCAAAATTCAAAGAGGTGGATATCAAAGAAGAGCTGTGTTTCAATTCATTACTGGTTCAGAAAGTGAAAATTTATAAGGCCACATTAAAATATAAACCAAACAAATGACTGCCCCATCTCTGATTGCCTCATCATGACAAGTGCCCAGCACAGAGAATTGTGGATACATCAGCACAAGAGGCATCTGAAGATTGAAAGGCAGATCAGCGGAGTCTCTGATTAACCTCCATTTGCTGTGCCATGTCCTTTAAGGGCAGCTTGGCCTGCCGAAATTGTTAGGTAACAATTTTCATAGAAGGGGGAACTATAGTGATTACACTATGACAATGCAAGGGCTGGTTCAAAAGTTGATTCTCCTACCAGCCGAACTTAGAGCCTTTATGCTTGCTCCCCATTTACCCACAGACTCTCACACTTAGTGGAAGAAGTATGATGGCAGGGAGATCAGCACAAGTGCAGTGGCAGAGCCATATCTGTGCTCCTACCACTGCTCCTGCGCCACATGGACATCCATGCCACATTGCCCTCCCTGTAAGCACAGCAACCCCATTGAACAGCCTTGGTCCAGTATATCTGAAGGAGCGTCTCCACCCCCATTGTTCTACCCGGACACTGAGGTCCAGCACCGAGGGCCTTCTGGCGGTTCCCTCACTGCGAGAAGCCAAGTTACAGGGAACCAGGCAGAGGGCCTTCTCGGTAGTGGTGCCTTCCCTGTGGAACACCCTCCCACCAGATGTCAAAGAGAACAACAACTACCAGACTTTTAGAAGACATCTGAAGGCAGCCCTGTTTAGGGAAGCTTTTAGTGTTTGATGTATTGCAGTATTTTAATATTTTTTTGGAAGCCGCCCAGAGTGGCTGGGGAAGCCCAGCCAGATGGGCGGGGTATAAATAATAAATTTATTATTATTATTATTATTAGTAGTAGTAGTAGTAGTAGTAGTAGTATTGAGAAGCAAGATGCTCTTCCTTGGATTGTCCTGTTCACCACCACCTGATACTGCCTTCCGTAAGGCATGGCCTTGAGAAACTAACTAACCAACTGACGAACGTACCACCGCCACCATAGCAACAACATAGCTTTTGATGAAGCATGCGGTTGTCAAAAGCTATCCAAACCACAAAACCACAGTATAAACCACTTCACGAGGTCAAGGAGACCATGTTTGAGTTTGTCTGCTATTATGGAATTCCACTGGCAATTGTATGACAAGTGCGAATGTTTTCCAATAATAAGGACTGCCACTGACAACTGAAATGACAGAAATGTGAGGGTCCCATGGAACAAGAATGTAAGATAGCATTAGAATTCTGCCCAGATGGTAAAGGCGTTGCACCTAGTCTTGTAAAAGGCATTTTGTGCTTTGAATACAGAATTGTTCAAAGCCTTCATCTTAAGTATTGTCAAAATATCTTGAAAGAACGCAGGCACTGATTCAGCCAGCCATTCCCCTCCCTCTGCCTCCCAGAGATTCAGCTAGTTACTCTATGCTTACTTGTCTCTGCTTACAGATTTCTGATGTTCAAAGATGAAAAGGCAAGTCTATTATTCCGTTACAACTTAAGAATTGTACTCATTATGTGCCTCCTAATTAATTACTAAAGACTTCAATAAAATTAAGAACTCCTCACCTCTTTCCCTCTTCCAAACAGTACTTTGTTACATCCCATTCATCTAAAGCTACAGGATATGGTAACATCTCTTGTCAAGAGTGTTTTCATGTTTAAAGTAAATTAATCTGTCATTAGCCATTCTTGCATGAAAGTATTGATAGCTGTGTTGGTCCCAGAGAAGAAGCAGCAGAGATCAAGTAAGATCCTTTATTGAACAAACTATTTAAAATACTGGGAGAAAGCTTTCAAAATTCATACATAATTCATTGGGCTTTGGGCTGTTTTTAATTATGTTACTCAGTTGTTGCTTCCTTCTGGCTGCATCTATGGCCACTCCAGTAGATCCAGATAATTCTGATCATGTGGACAAAATGGATGACACAGATTCACAGAATTGTAGAGTTGGAAGGCACCCGAAGGGACATCTAGTATGACCCCCTGAAATGCAGGAAACACTCTTTTTCTGAGTGCAAAATATAAAGCATTCCCATTGACCCACTTCTCTTAGGGTCAATGTTGTCAAGTGAGTGGAAGCTGCTGAGCACCAATAATAATAATAATAATAAATTTATATTTATACCCTGCCCTCCCTGGCCAAGACTAGGCTCAGGGGGGCTAACACTGAATATAAATACAGTAAAAACATTAAAAACAAAACACACAAACAAACAAAAACAAAAAAAATCCAAAAGAACCCCCCAAAAGAACAGTTGATTAAAATGTAAGTTAGAATACAGTTTCAAATGCAGCTTAAAATGCAGCCTCGTTTTAGTGGTAGCCTATAGATCAAAGCCATAAGAGGAGAAAATGTCAAAGATTCACCAGAGCCAACTATCCATGCTGGTCCTACGTGGGCGAGCAAAAAGTGTCGAGGGAAAATTTATATACAAATCCCATATAAGGGGTTCCATTAAAAAATAATAATGAGGGGGGTTAGAATGAGTCCAGCGCAAAGGCCAGGCCGAACAGCTCCGTCTTGCAGGCCCTGCAGAAAGATGTCAAATCCCGCAGGGCCCTGGTCTCCTGCGGTAGGGCATTCCACCAGGCTGGGACCAGAGCTGAAAAGCCCCTGGCCCTGGTTGAGGCCAATCTAACCTCCTTGGGGCTCGGGACTTATTATTTATGGACCTTAAGGTCCTCTCCGGGGCATACCAGGAGAGGCGGTCCCGTAGGGATGAGGGTTCTAGGCCAGATAGGGCTTTAAAGGTCAAAACCAGCACCTTAAACCTGACCCTGTACTCCATCGGGAGCCAGTGCAGCTAGTAAAGCACTGGATGAATGTGATCCCATGGCAAGGACCCTGTAAGGAGTCTCGCCGTGGCATTCTGCACCTGCTGGAGTTTAAGGGCAACCCCGCGTAGAGCAAATTACAATAATCAAGCCTGGAGGTGACCATCGCATGGATCACTGTGGCCAGATTGGCACGAGAAAGGTAACGGACCAACTGCTTAATACAGCGGAGATGGAAAAATGCCGCCTTTGCTGTAGCTGCAACCTGCGCCTCCATAGAAAGGGAGGTGTCAAAGGTTACACCCAAGCTCTTGACAGAGGGCACTGGCACTAATTAAGCCCCCCCAAGAGATGTGAGCAATCCAGTGAGCACTGATCCACTAGCATGATCCCCACTAATATGATTATTTCATTGATAATTATTTGTTGATGGAGACTTTATTCCGAAACAGTTGAACTATTCCGGATATACTGTCCTTTTTAGACTTTGGAGAGATGTCTTCCTTTGCGACTTTTGTGAGACGTCTTCCTTTGACAGACGGCTTGGTGTTCCTCGCTATTCATTGATTTGATTTTTTGTTTGACTCTGATGCATATAACAACTTGTAGTTACCTGTATATTTTGTGAGATGTGTTGTATGATGCACACATTATTTTGAAGCGGTTTATTCGTATATTTTGAATGACATCATAATCGATTATATATTCACTAGCAGTTATTAGCAAGCGTGTTGCGCTTCCCTTTTTGGAGAACACCAAGCAATGACAACCTCTCCTAAAGTGTGTTCTGGTAATGCACACTTGAATTAATGAATGGCAAGCAGTCTGCGTATGAGATTAAAAGTCTTTTTGTCCAGTGGAGCTGATAGAAAGCATTCTTGGCCACCCCTGAACCCTGGATATACAAGATCATCAACGTGTCCCAGAGCACCCTAGGACTGTGAACCTGAATGACCAGAGCTGTGGAGAGTCCAGGCAATGGCTGGAATTCCAGGCTCTTGTTGTTCTATCTCACATTGATGATATTAAATAATAAAAAAATACCACACACACCCCAGTCTGGAAATTTTTCTGTTTTTTTACAATTAAAAAAAAATGTAAACAGGTAAGAACATTGGCAGGATTATCGTCATAGCCTGCAGTTTTTTAAGAGTATATATTTTAAGTAGATGAATGAATGAGTAAATTAAGTTAATTTGGAATATGCAGAATATATATATATATATAGGAACCGCAGGAAGAGAGGGAAGGAAGTCAAGTTTTGAAATGTTAAAATGATTGTAAAATGATTGAAATGTATAAAACTGAAAATCATAAATAAAAAGGGGGGAAATAGGGGGGGTTAATCACTGCCCCCCTTCCTGGATTGCTGTGTGTGTGATTGTTTGAGGAAACTAATTAAACTTCTTGAATTAAAATATAACTAAAATAAAAATAAATCAGGTGTACAGTCATGAGGAAGGCTGAATAATGAGTTTAGACAGACAACAGGAAATAAACCATTCATAGCCCTTTAAATGAACCACTTTCTGATGGCCCCTCCTTTTCACTGAGCATTCGTGATTGGTTGTGCTCAGGATGATGTCAGGGCAGGTATTTATGATCCCACTTTCAATAACGTTCCCACCTGCAGGCGTTTTGGGGTGGACATACTGCTCTGTTCCAATTGGTGCATGTCCTATAGCTTCCGGCTGAAATGCTGGAACTTTTTATGCAATAAATGTTCTGGGTTTTGTTGTTGTCCCTTTTCTGTTGCGGGGTAGTATAAGAATGCCCCTAAAAATGGCAATAACAGGGGAAGCATCACAGAACAACTTATAAGGCTGAATGATCTGAGGACAGTCTAGGATAAATCTACCATCAATGCATATTATTGTATTATGTTGCAGAATAACACTTATTATTAATAATAATAATCATCATGATATTAGAATGATCTCGATACGAACCCAAGGCAGACCTTTTAACACCACAGTAATACAAGTTTATGCACCAACTACTGGTGCTGAAGAAACAACTATTATTATTGTCAGAGCTGCTTCAAGATCCTAGCTCACAGAGGATCACGCTAGCCAGCAATCACTTTGTAAAAGTCTTTATTGAGTTACAGTTTCCATTCTCCAGCTGCTGCGTGCAACTCTACGTCTTATGGGTTAGACCGGCGAAGCTCCGTCTGAGTCTCCGCCCCTTGTACACCAACTTAATATCCTAGCCTTACTCCACCTTTTCCGCCTGACTGTTCTTCTCTGGGTCCCTCTGCCCCCCTGGGTCTCTTCCTTCCTGGATTCTTCTGACGCCGACCCCCCGGACCCTCCTGCCTCCTTGCGCCGGGCTTTAGGACCTGGCTCCCTCTCCGGGCTGCTTACTGCGCCACCTTCCTGTGCATTTGAACTTGGCGCGCGCGCCCAACCTTCCACTTTCCGTCTGACCGTTTCTTCGCTCCCCGATGGAGGTGTGACCACTCCTGACTCGTGCCCTCCCTCCTGTTGTGAGCTGCCAGCGCTTGATACCTGACGCCCTTCCTTTCCCCTGCTCTCTGTTGGTGACGTTGGTCCCGATTTCCAACTGCTCCCCTCTGAGCCCCCTCTGGCCCTTTCCTCCTGGGGTGTCCCCCTAGGCTCCCCCCTTGCCCTGGCCACTGGTGCTCCTTTCTGTGAATCTTCTGATTCACTGGAAAGACTCGGAGATCTCGGGTCGTCGTCATCACTCATCCTTTCTTCTGCCTCCTCCCCCTCGCTCTCTGTTTCCTCCCTTGCCCTTGCCTCTGCTCCTGAACCCCTGACAATTATTATTATTATTATTATTATTATTATTATTATTATTATTGACCAACACCAATCTGGAGGGGCTCTGAATCGACTTTTCAAAAGTGGGATTATAATGAAACTTCAGGAAAGTTTTTAACCAAAAGTTATAATTGAGCTCTCCTAAATTATTTCTTTATACTTCCACCTAATGTCTAAGCTGCTGAAGTTAAAATGCTTTATCTCCTCATTGCTGCAAACGGCTTCACTAATATGAAAAACATGCAGACTAATTACTGGTATAAGTTTTATGTTTAATTAGGATTTGAACCAAAATCCATTAAAATCACTGGCTCTAATGGTGTTTGGACAAGCTGGCAGGGGAATGCAAAATCTATTTGCATGGTATCCTCACTATTACAAAAATGTTATTAACCTAAATGTTAGGTGTACTATGCCAAGTATAACTTCATTTCTATGCCATTTTATTATGGAAGCCAATCTCTTCCACCTTGGCTCGCGCGTTTCGGCCAGTTTTGGACTTAACAAATGGACCTTTTCCAGAGCCAATATTCAGATGTTCTAAAACTGGTCCCAAGTTGCTAAGCCTTTGCTAAGCCCAAGTCTCTCACGTTCTTGATCAACACCACAGTCATTCAATTCACATTTGCATTGCAGGTTTCCAAAGCCTCTGCTCAGGACTAATCAACAAACCATTCTTTACTTATTAAAAGTTGCTTCTAGCAACCGCTAAATGAGCCCAGAGAAGCTATTTATTAATTGAACTCTAATCCAATACATGCCTTCTGCCCAGAAACCTCATTTTGTTTTCATAGCAAGGAGATGGTAGCCATCTATAAGAATGCAAAATTGAATGAATAATTCACACGTAATACAATATTTACCCCTCCCTTAAACCAGTGAAACAGCATTGGCTATTCTTCAGGAGAAACTTTGCATTTTAAAGCTGCTTTTCAAGCAAAACACCACTGGATTGGCTCCAATGAAAGATATCATCTGTGAAGCGGGCATGCACAATCTGATGATTGAGATCTAGAATTGTTATTAAGTTTTCTATGCTTTACTTGGGGCCGATCTACACTTATGGTTTTTAACGTCAAAGTGGAGGTAAGTAATGGTTTTGATAACATAGATGGACACATAACATCCTACTTTTTTATGTTCATAATACGTTATTACCCTGCCTTTTTATCAATTAATTTTTTATTGTTTTATGCTACTATATAGGTGAAAAACTGCTCATATGTCCCTGCGCTGTATTGTTTTTAACACTTGATTGGGAGCTGCCCAGAGTGGCTGGGGAGACTCAGCCAGATGGGCGGGGTATAAATAAATTAGTAGTAGTAGTAGTAGTAGTAGTAGTAGTAGTAGTAGTGTTTTACTTTTTTTACTACATTCAAACTCTAATGGTATTCAAGGGGCAGTGTTCAGGGAGGGAGGGAGGACGAATTAAAACATGACACCAGAGGAAAGAGCAGAACAACCAGAAGAAGAAGAAGAAGAAGAAGAAGAAGAAGAAGAAGAAGAAGAGGAGGAGGAGGAGGTGGAGGAGGAGGAGGAGGAGGAGGAGGAGGAGGAGGAGTTTGGACTTGATATCCCGCCTTTCACTCCCCTTAAGGAGTCTTAAAGCGGCTAACAATCTCCTTTTTCCTTCCTCCCCCGGAATAAACACTGTGAGGTGAGTGAGGCTGAGAGACTTCAGAGAAGTGTGACTGGCCCAAGGTCACCCAGCAGCTGCATGTGGAGGAGCGGGGAAGCGAACCCGGTTCACCAGATTTCAAGTCCACCACTCTTAACCACTACAGCATGCTGACTCCAGTGACCAGCAGCAGGGAAAGAAACAGCATTTTGGAAAATGGTGTGGCCGAGTATTGCTTACATTTGATGAAAGAAACCAAGGTAAAAAAGTTTTCATTAACAGATGTGCCCTGTGACATATTAGAATGACATATGTAATATTGTTCTAAGAGAGGGAAATAATGTTAAATACGTCAGTGTAGATCCAGCCTTAGTCACCTGTTGTTATGGATTCACTGCTTTAAAAAACTAGAATGGTTAGATAGTTGATGGTTTGATATTGTAAACTAGCTTGGGATGAGGAAAGGGAGGAAGTTGGATAGACTGATAAGCTAGAGCAGGGATGGCAAACCTCTGCCCAGGGACTAAAATGTTACCCTCCATGTCTTTCGTTCTGGCCCTCAAAACTCTCCCTATCCCACATCTCTCACTGGTCCTGCTGCTTCATGCCCCAACTTGCCTGGAGGGAAGGTGTACTTGAACTCTGGCGATGCATCTTGCTTGCTTGGAAGATACAGATGTGCTTGTGTTTCTCCATGTGTGTAGAAATTAACCTGAAGTCAGCCCTGTTTAGGGAAGCTTTTAATACTGGATGAATCATTGTATTTTAATATTCTGCTGGAAGCCACTCAAAGTAGCTGGGGAAACCCAGCCAGATGGATGGGGTATAAATTATTATTATTATTATTATTATTATTATTATTATTATTATTATTATTATTATTACTGTACAAAAGGTAAAACCTACAGTTATCACTTTGCCCCATTTTGCCTCAAACCTCTCCAACAAACATCATGGAAAGATGGCCATCACAAACCCTGTTCTAGTATATGACCCAATGATGATAAACAGATCATAAAAGGTAAAGGTAAAGAGACCCCTGACCATTAGGTCCAGTCATGACCGACTCTGGGGTTGTGGCGCTCATCTCACTTTATTGGCTGAGGGAGCCGATGTACAGCTTCCGGGTCATGTGGCCAGCATGACTAAGCCGCTTCTGGCGAACCAGAGCAGCACACGGAAACGCCATTTACCTTCCTGCCAGAACAGTACCTATTTATCTACTTGCACTTTGACGTGCTTTCGAACTGCTAGGTTGGCAGGAGAAACAGATCATACCTAGGGCTTTTTTTCAGAGGGAACTCACCAGAACTCAGTTACGGCACCTCTCCGGTGGGTTCTGGAACCTTTTAGGTGAGTTCCAGCAGTTCTCAGGTAGGTGTCGTTGCCATTCTAAGAGAAAGAGGGAGGTGTTCATGGTGAGTTTCAGCACCTTTTCTAGGAGAATAGCACTGGTCATATTTGATCTATGACATAAATTTATGGCCATTCTAATTGTACCAATAGAGAGCATTTCAAGTTTGAAGAAAAGAACACCAAGCTTAACGTATTCTGATGATAGTGATGATGCAAAGGCAGAAGAGGCTTATGTTAATATTAGACCGACTTCAGCAATGGCAAACATTTTTTTGCTGCCATTTCAGCCTCACACTAAAGAGAGGTCCTAGTAGTCATTTCAGGGCCAGGGTTGGCCCTTCCCATGAGACAGGTTGAGCAGCAGCTGTCTGTCCCTACGCAAAATTGCTCATTGGATTCGAATGTAGCAAGTACTTTAAATGTAGACGTGCACCACCACCTGGTAAAGTTACATTCATTTCAAGTTACATTTCTCCAAAATGTTGAAAGAGCTTCAGACAAAATTCTTATATGTAATCCTACACATGTCTAGAATAAATGAACCCAAAGCTGTCGATAAATGTATTTTGTACATCGGTAACCACATTAATAACCATGTTATCCTTCTCTATACTTGCTTCATTTTTCCATTCCAGCTTTCCCTTCTTTTTATTCCTCCTCCTTTTCTCTACTTATATATGCCCTTTCTGCATCAGATCTTCTCCTTTTCGGTTATGGAGTTTTAAGTTTCATAGGATCAGGGAGTTTGTCCTCTTGTAACAATCATGCAAAATGGTATAAAATCAAAACAACTTATGCTAAAGAACAAAGTATATACCCAGATGGACGGGGTATAAATAATAAATTATTGTTATTGTTATTATTAAAGTATGCAAATTCCCCACACTGGCATGATGTGGACAGGTTTCAGAAGCCAGCTTCTCTTGCTGCAAACATTGAATTGCCCAGGTAAAGGACTTTAATGCACAGAACTCTGACTATAGGATTTTGCTTCAGATGTTGTGCTGCCTTTGCTCCCCCCAAAAAGGTGCTCTCAAGCCACCCTGAATCCAAATCTGAAATGGCACCCTACAGCTACTTGCATAGAAGCCAACTCCTAGGGACTGAGGTCCCTTCAGCCCTCCCCCCATACATATATTTTTAGGGAGTCAGGCTCCCCCCAAGTTGATAGGCATTGCCATTCAAATTGTGTGTGCACACCATGACTTGTGATTGATTATGCAGGGCGGTGCTTGCCTGCCCCCCCCCCAAATATTTTATTCAAGTTGGCACCCCTGGCTACTTGTTTCCCAAGACTTTTACACCATTGCCAGTTGCCAAGTTTTGAAGTACTTCAATCCTTGAGAGCCAGTGTGGTGTAGTGGTTAAGAGCGGTAGTCTTGTATTCTGGTGAACCGGGTTCGTGTCTCCGCTCCTCCACATGCAGCTGCTGGGTGACCTTGGGCCAGTCACACTTCTCTGAAGTCTCTCAGCCCCACTCACCTCACAGAGTGTTTGTTGTGGGGGAGGAAGGGAAAGGTGAATGTTAGCCGCTTTGAGACTCCTTAAAGGGAGTGAAAGGCGGGATATCAAATCCAAACTCTTCTTCTTCTTCTTCCTTAGCAAGATTCAGCTAATACAGTCAGCTCCTCATATGCCATTCTCTCTCTGTGTTTATTTTTTTAAAAAAACAAATATAGACCCATATTGTTTATGCAACCATCACAATTCACTTAGCATCATTAGAGTTTTTACTTGCCTTTAACAGTTTCCATATTTCTGAATCATATGGCTGTATTTCAGAGAAGAAACAGGCTTGGCAGTGCCTATTATTATTTCGAGCATGTGCACAGACAAAACCCTGACAGCTTTCTTCTGTTGTAACTCTGTGAGATGCTCTTAGTTTTTAGGGCACATCTTATTTCACCTTGACTTGAGCTGTTGTAAACATTCAAACTGTGGGATGAATTCCTAGAAGATCAGTATGAGCTCATGCAACAGCAGTGATTGCCAAAGGAATACTGTGAAGGATAGACCTCCACGTACCTTATCTCAAACAACTGATAAAGGTTAATGCACAGTTTGCTGTCCATTATGATAGATTAGCATTTTAAGATTGTATCCAAGCCAAACTATAGCTGGATCTAGACACGCCAAAGAAGCGATTCAGTGAAGCGCATTGTAAACTCATACAGGGAAATCCAGTAGGGAAAGATGGGACTCCACAATGCTATCTGGTGTCATAGTGTTATCATGCATGTACAACACACATAAAACATTTTTTATTTACGAATTTAACTGAGTTACTATGAAGGATCTGAAAGCAACAGGATTAGAGACCTGCCTGCAATGGGAAAGCAAATTAAGTTGGAGGTAGCTAACCTGCGGCCCTGTGGATGTTGCTGACTATAACATCCATCACACCAGGCCATTGGCCATTCGGGCTAGAACTTATGGAAATTGCTCCAGTAACATCTGGAGGCCTAAAAACAATAGACAAATGGAAGGGACACCGTGGTTCTCCATTCCTGATAATTCAAGGTGAGAACATTGGCAATGAAGTTGGCAACTCAGCCAGGTACAAAAAAGGTCAGTCACTAATTGCAAGTATTTTGTTTAAAGATCGGTCCAGAAACAAAATCCACTGTCTGCAAGCTTGTGATCAGCATGTGATTCCACCTGTGGTCTCTGAAGAAAACTGTGAGTGCTTCCAGACCGTCACTGTTTTCGGATGGGATTTACTCACTGACTGACAGATTTATGTTGCATGATTAAAGTTGATTTGATGTTGATGGGCAAAAAACCCACTCCACACACACACACACACACACACACCACACCCCCAAAGGATTTCTTGCAATAACCAAAGTGATGTGGAATTGCACTGGGAAATGTGGGGTCAAATTGCTTGATGCAACGTTGTATAGCCTTCCCTCAAACAAATCAGTTTGTATTAACTTATTTAAAATGTGTATTTTGGTACATATAGTTAACTGCTTCTAGCTCCAACAATCACACCTAGATTTGCTCAAATGTAAATACTTGCAACTGGGGGTGCAAATAGGATGTCCCTATTTTTTATCAGAGCAATGTTGGTGGGTATGAAGTTATGTGACCCCTGAGTCAAGGAGATAAGGAACTTAAAAACCTATAGGAGACATCTGAAAGCAGCCCTGTATATGGAGGTTTTTTAATGTTTTATTAAGTTTTTAGATATGTTGGAAGCTGCCCAGAGTGGCTGGGGTAATCCAGTCAGATAGGTGTGGTATAAATAATAAAATTATTATTATTATTATTATTATTATTATTATTATTATTATTATGGAATAGGCTGTCCCTGTTTTCATCAAAGAAATGTTGGAAGGCATGTGAGTTTCTACCTGATAGGAAACTAAAACCTGCCCATTCTAAATAAAAACTGCTCAGGAGTAGAGGAACAAAATTAAATGTACAACAGAAACAATTGTTAACATTGAAGAACTGGTGATTTGCCAGGAGATTCACAGACTATAAGCTTCAGTTTGTTCCAGGTGAGAATACCATGGTGTAATTTGGCTTTTACATCCATATAACACGTTTCCAAAGCAATTCATATATCCTTGAAATGATCCCCTATATAAATGTAGTTTCATCTGTTCAAGCAGCAGAGGGGAAAAACTCTTTAGAACAACCAGGAAGATAAAATACAGAGCAACCTTTTATATCAGTGCTGATACAATCAGAAGGAACTAAATGGACTTAGAAACTTCATTTGTTTTTGGAGTTGAACACCTAAAAGTTGAGAAATCCATTAGTCAGAAACTAAGTTTTAGAAATAGCGATGTTGGTGGGAATATCTGCAATGTGTATGCATGAGTTGGCAGCACTTCACACAACCTTTCTTTTACAAGGTTCCCTGATGTGTGAGTGCTTCCTACATGCAGAACTGTGCCTTTGGCCTCCTAGATGCATGTGTTCATACATTGCAGGGGGGGAGCAGGGGTGCCAACAGGAATTTTGGGGGCTCATAACACTGCATTTTGGGGGGTGGGGAGGCCCAGAACACTGTATGCTGATTCATCCTGCCACCCATTTTTATGTTTCTTCAATTTTCCAGAGACAGTCCCCGATTTACAGAAGCCATCCCAGTTTCTGTTTTGATCCTGGAATGTCCCACTTTTCCTTAGGACATCCCAATTTCCATTGGAGAAATGTTGGAGGGTATGGAAAAGGACATCCCTATTTTCATGGGAGAAATGTTGGAAGGTATGAACACACTTTAAGGCTGAATCTACACAGCTATAAAAAAACACTCTGAAGATTCTCTGAAAAAATGTTTTAAACCTCACAATGGAAAATTCCACTGATTTCCGATTTCCATCTCTATAGTGCCATCTGGTGTCACGGTGTTATAATACATTTATGACGTTTCATTTTTACTAATGTAGTTGAGTCTTATGTGGGGCTGTAATTGCATCTTATCTGGAAGCGGTAACTAGTCCAGAATGTTGTGGCAAGACTGCTCATAGGTGCAGTAGTTCTGCACTTGAACTTCCTATCTAAACTACTGTAGCAGGGAAAAGTGATCCCTCCCTTTCAGTGGACTTCATAGCTGGTGTAAGTCTTATCTTTGCATACCCTTGCCCATTCCTAAAAATGTGGCGTGTTATTTTCTATATAATTTACAAGTTCTTTTAGTGACTATATCGAGCCAGTACATAATACTGATAAAACAAGAGAAGGCAGAAAACACATTTTGTAGGTGTGTGTCCACTCTCTTGTGGGGATGATCTATTTTTTTCATTTTACCACATTTTGTCTCGACAAGCTGTGCACAGATTTCATTTCTCTGAAATAACATAAAATTTATGAGAACAAAATGAAGAGGAATTGTATTTGTATTGGTTTTCCTTTCCAACAACACATCTAACTATGTTGTGCACAACAAGACATGATTTGGCTGCACGTCTTGAGAAATGCCATCCTACGGTCATTCTTTCAGTTACTTTTCTGTCCATTTCTTCTGAATTTTCTTGCAATTTCCCCACATTTGCTTTGCTCGCTCCTGTCCTTGGATGTGCCAAATGCACAGCGGGAGAGAAAAACATATCATTTTCAGATACCTGAATGCAAGAGGCTGTCATATGCCTTTGGCTCATTTTCTCTATCAAACAGCTGCAAATAAAACTCTTCATTGACTAACTCCATTCTTTATCCTTTGAGTTATAACTGAGCTTTGATGAATTTTAAATTTCACGCACAAAAGGCCTTCATTTTAGATCACCAAACTGTTTCTGTTGCTATAGAGCAAATGACAATGTTGTGGAGTTCATTTAAGCAGTTGTGGTTTCACTGGATATTAGGGAAGCCTGAGTTTCCACTTATCAGAAAGGCTAAGACAGATGGATATAAAATACAGCCAAGCACTTTTTAAACCACCTTGTTGCTTAGGTACCATCTGAAAATGCAAGGCCCATATACTATCATTTTAATTTATTGAAAGGATTTGTATGACACACTTTGGATAACTATCATTCAGAGCAGCTCACATAAATTATAATGGGGGAAAAAATAAAAGAAGTCTAAACTACATCAAAACAAAAACAGCACCAGCAGACACACAATAACAGCCTGAAAAAGCAATACAACAGACACAGAATGAACCCTCCTAACCCGCACATCTTTGCTGAACAGTGAGCCCCAATTGCACTCCCAAAAACTACATGAACTGAACCAACTGTTTCATGCAGATGTTGAACATCGTGGTAGACAACAACAAAAAAGACCTGAGGTACACAACAGCGAAGAACTGCAAGGTGGCTGGACCAAAGTATGGATGAGATAGGAATCCAGTGAGCTGGGTTTCTAAAGTGAATCTCATTCGTATCATCGGCCCACACCAATGTGAGGAGTGGCTCACTTCCAACCTTTTGAACCTGCACATTGGCAAATTCCTATATCACTGACAGATTTCAATTATTAGGTGGTCTGCAGGTTGCCTCTATTTGTTTTGTAGACAAGTGGCATGCTAGCAGGGGCAGACTTTGGTAATATGGTGTCCTGTGCAAGGTCAAAATTTGACACACACACACACACCTCACTGTGCCTTCACAAAGCTGAGTGAGGAAGGCTCTGGGTTTGGGGAAGGAAGCATGACAGGAGCCAGTGAACCAGTGAGCAGAGAGGATCAACACCTCATACGTAGGTCCGAGAGAGTTACAAAGGGTGTACCACCCAAGAGGTATTCAAAAGAGCTACTCAGCTGTAGCATGTGTTACTATTGTTGACAACTCAAGACAGACTAAAGGTGTGTCTAAGTCAGAGACAAAGACACAACAAGGAGTTGCTAAGCGTAACACTACATTCCCTAGCCAAGGTAATGCAGATGCACTCATTCCTTGGAAGTCAGACAACCAGAGAGGTACACTGGGGAAACCAGTGGCGGGTAGTTCCAAGGGTGGAACTGAAACAACAGGGGAGTGTTATATGTATAACAACTGTTTGTTTTCTTCTCTGGATCACGCTTTGCTCGCAGCGCACATTGTTTCATATGGGGGAGTATGTTACGATATTGAAGCAATGCAGCCGCGAGCTGCTGGTAGCTTGAAAGCAAAACATAATGGGAATGTTGGGACTGTTCCGTGGGAAACAGAGGGACAGTCTATTCACAGTGTGAAGCACCGGAATTAGCTCAGAGAGTAATATGAGCTGTACAGGAAGTACAGGAGGAGTTTGTCTCTCGGCTGTTGGAGTTTGAAGAGAGCAGACGTGTTTTCTGTAACGCTGCAAAGACAGAAATAAAGGCATGTAAATACGTTTCTGTCTATCTCTTTCCCCTGCCCGGGGGGGCAGGAAAGGGGGTGTGTGTTCTTCTCACACCGAGAAGGATCGCCTATCGTGACCTCTGCCTGGATCTTGCCAGGAAATGCAGACAGGGAGGTCAACCGGAGATCAAGCCGGGTGCCTGGAGAGTGGCCAGTTTCTCCTGATAAAGGCTTGATTCCCAACACCTAGAGCCCTCCCACCTTCTTCCCCAGGCTGGGCAAGCACTAACTAGGCTTTGGGAGGAAGCAGAAGGACTCTGGGATCCTGTCAGAGCTGGGAAGGAGGTGGGGAGGTGTTTCCTTGGCACTGCCTTAAATCTACCTACCTTTAGGACAAGGTGCTCCTGCTGCATAGTGCAGTGCCACCTGGAAGAAACAGGACTTGATGATGCCCCACTGTTCCGAGAGACATTTTGCATGAGTAAAAACATAGCTGCCCCCACAGAGGGATGAAAATAAGATGGTACTCTGAATAGAACTAGCCCTGGGAACAGTCCATGGATTTCAGCTCAAAAGTTCTCAACATTCTCTTTGTCACTAGATTCTTTCAAACATAAAAGCTCGTCTTATTGTGAATTTCTATCACATAGTATCCACTCCCCTGTGAATTCTCCTTTTTCACCACTTCCAGATCAGAAACATGAGAGAAGAGAAGATCCAAATTATGTCCTTATGTTTTATTGATGAATTGTTAATAAAAGTTTGGATAGATTGCCCCAAATTAATCTTCATTCAGACATGCGTTTTGATAGATTAGCCCTTGTTTCTGTTCTCTTCCCCCCCACCCACAACATCCCCTCCCGCCCTTTGAACCGTCATCACCAAATGCAGTTCTTACAATAATCAGTGTGCTATTGTTTCAGTCTAACTAATCTCTTGATACTCCACTGTGGAACAGAAATGTAAAAACAAGGTGAATGAATGCCCACAATGATTAATTTCACAGTGATAGTTGTGCTGGTCCAAACAGCTCTATTTAAGGGTCATATTTTAGTTGCTATTTCCAGTACTCCCCCCCCCACTGTGTGATAACTTTTATGGATTGAAGCAATCAGAACTGCACATAGTATTTTAAATTCTTGTGCACCAGTGATGTATACAAAGGCATTCTGATGCTTCATGTTTTATTTTCAGCCCCCTTAAAATAATGGGTGCTGTACAACTCAGTCATAAACAGGCAACCTGTGAAGTGTGTTCAATTGAATTCAATGGGTGTTACTCCTATGTAGGTGGGGTTATGATTGCAGTCTAAGTCATCCTCCGAATATACCCAGTGAAATCAACTGATTTCAATGCATCTCCTCTGAGTATGAGGAACATTAGATATCGCCCCTTAGAGATGCATGACTGGTTAGACTTATTGATTGCTGAAGCGCACTTAGCTGGTATCTTGGCTATTTCACCATATGAAAATGAGCTGCATCTCTGCCTCCTCTCGTGCTAATGCCTGATCTGTTTTCATGTTATGCGTAGCCAAATTGAACATGCCCCATAAGACCCTGTTTGCACTGCCATGGTTTGGCAACAATTGTACAATACATCCATCTGCCATCTAAAAGATGTATATGGTTGGCTTTGCCACCCACTTGTAGTGACCCATCTGGTGGGCAAAAGCAAAAGGCGTGTTGTAGGAGTAGCAATATTTACAGCATCACAGGAAATGCAGCTGTTCACATATTATGAGGTTTCTGTTGTTCACCTAGTGGGCTGGTTTCTCTTGGAGAGTCTAATTACATCTGTCAAATTGCTTTGCTTTTGGCTTAATATATTTTCCCTCTTTCCTTGGCATATCAGAGAGGTTAAGGGGGCAAAAAGAGAACATGTTAGCAGAGTTTGCTGCCATCGAAATCCAGATCTCTGCTTTTGAAATCGAGCTATTCTGTAGAAACAACTGGACAAGAAACAATGCCATTTGTGGAAAACAAAGAGTATAACATTATCCTTTCGTACAAGAGTACAGTGCAATGCAAATGGAATCTGCAATGCTAATTGTGAGAAAATACAGATTCACTTCAGCAGGTAACTATCTTGAATATACTGTCCTGCTTGGTGGAAGGCAGAAATATATGTGGAAGTCAAGGGGCAGAGTTTATGTATCCCCATAATTTACTTTGGATAGGCAGGTTTTATTTCTGAGACATGTAGACAACTCTGATTAGCATCCATCTACCCTTTTTCTCAAGGGACGCGGGTGGCGCTGTGGGTAAAACCTCAGCGCCTAGGACTTGCTGATCGCATGGTCGGTGGTTCGAATCCCCGCGGCGGGGTGCGCTCCCGTCGTTCAGTCCCAGCGCCTGCCAACCTAGCAGTTCGAAAGCACCCCCGGGCGCAAGTAGATAAATAGGGACCGCTTACTAGTGGGAAGGTAAATGGCGTTCCGTGTGCTGCGCTGGCTCGCCAGATGCAGCTTGTCATGCTGGCCACATGACCCAGAAGTGTCTGCGGACAGCGCTGGCTCCCGGCCTACAGAGTGAGATGAGCGCATAACCCTAGAGTCTGGCAAGACTGGCCCATATGGGCAGGGGGACCTTTACCGTTTTTACCCTTTTTCTCATTCCATCATTGTTTGTTTGTTTGTTAAATATGTGTATATGCTGACTTTTATAAGTCCCCCCCCCGGCAAGGCTGTAAATATCAGTAATAAAACAATGCAACAACTTTTCATTAAAAACACAATGCAACATTCACAAAATATAAGCAGAGAAGAAAAATTCATTTTAAATATCAGTGAATAAACGGCTGTGTTATGCCTCCCCTGTTGCCAGAATTCACAACTTGCTGGGATTTCCAGTCTTCAGGGAGAATGCTGTTGAATTCGGTTCCTGTTTTGGGTTGGTTTGTTGATCACTGTGAGAGTATTTGATGAACACTAGTGAAAGCACCAGATTTTGCCTCAAGTGAAATTCAAAATGAATGTAGGGGTTTCTTCAAAGTTCAGTCGCTTAAGAGCACACTAAAAGAAGAGCCCTGCTGGGTCAGACTTAATGCTTATCCAATTCGTTTCTTAATATTTTAATGGTGGCCAGTGATGACCAGATTCCTATGGGAAGTCCGCAAGCAAGGCATGAGTGCAGGACCACTCTCCTACTCAGGGTCTCTAGTAGGGGTGGACTGAGGCATTTTGGTACCTGGGGAGAAGGCAAAGCTGGATGGTGGACTGCATCCCCTCTCGCTAACTTGGCAGGAAGAGAGGCATTCTGCCTTAGGTGCCTACTCCTGGGGGCTGAGGCACTTTGGCCCCCCTCAATATTTAAGGGGGTGGGTGCCCCCATTGTTGAGGTTTAACACAAAGCTGGGCCCAGAACAACGCCAGGACATCATGCAACGTCATGCAAGAGACATCAACACATCACGTCGCTTCGGGCCCCCTCAATGTACCTCAGAAGGTGGCGCCTCTGCATTCTGCAGACCTATGCTGCCAGTCCCTTCCTGCTTCTATAGGCTGGGGAAGCCAGCAGCAAAACTGGTGTCAGGAATGAGCCAGCTCCCAGTGAAGGTTTGCAGTCAACTGCAGAAAGCAGCCAGGAATAGAGAGGCTTTGATGTTAGTCAGACAGGGGAGAGCCAGCAGCTGCAGACTTCGGCTCTTCCTGACCTTGACAGAGAGGCTGATAAGGCAGTAGCTGAGAGCAGGCTAGAACACAGCCAAAGCTTGTCAGAAGCACAATCAGGAATGGATAAACTCAGAGACAGCCTCTCAGACCCGGAAGAGGTTGGAGCTAATCCAAGAAGTCCGAGGAGTCAGCGAATGCGAGGGTTGTTAGACAGGAAGCAAAACAAGAGATGTAAGGGTCGTAAGTTCAATATCTGCTGGAGACGTCGGAAGGAGTCTTCAGAAGGGTCATCTTGAGTAATGATGCCGGAGGCTTTGTTAGAGCCATGTGAGCGTGTGAGAGAAAACTGATAGATGACACCAGTCAAGCTTGCAAAAATCTATCATTTGCCCGATAATAAAAGTTGGAAATATAAAGAAACTGAAGGTACATTCTTTCACCTTTGGTGGACGTGCCCAAGGATTAAGGCTTTCTGGGAAATGATCTATAATGAAATGAAAAAGGTATTTAAATACACTTTCTTGAAGAAACCAGAGGCCTTTCTTCTAGGCATTGTCGGCCAATTAGTGTCAAAGAAGGATAGAACTTTTTTTAATGTATGCTACAACAGCAGCAAGAATACTTATTGCAAAGTATTGGAAGACACAAGATTTACCCACTCTGGAAGAATGGCAGATGAAGTTGATGGACTATATGGAATTGGCAGAAATGGCTGGCAGAATCCGAGACCAGGGAGAAGAAATGGTGGAAGAAGACTGGAAGAAATTTAAAGATTATCTACAGAAATACTGTAAAATTAATGAATGTTAAAATGATGTTGGACTGAAAATAAGTGGTTTTGGTATTAAGGCTAATAAGAATATGTAAATATAGATAGTTATTTGGATGAAAATATATAGTTATAATAGGTTAAGATTATAGAGTAAAGATAAATGAAAGAGGGTAAGGATTTGCTGAAAGGACTTTGTAAACGGGAATACAAAAGGGGAGGTGTGAGGAGATCAAGGAAATAAGCAAATGAACTTAAAGATATTGAAAAATGGATTTTTTCTTTTTAAGATATTTTTCTTTCTTTTTTCTCTTCTTTTTTATTTTTTCAACTACCAGTTTTTTAGGTCTTTTTTGGTAATTTTCTTGTTAGCTGTTTTTTTTTCTTTTTTCTTTTCTGTATGTGTAATAGTTGGTTTAATTATTTTTAACTTTTAAAAAAAACTTATGTTTTGTATGTTTTGTGTAAAATCTTAATAAATATTTTATTTTTTAAAAAAGAAAACTGATAGATGAGGTACCTATAGAGGAGCAATGAGACCAAGGATTCTAGCTGATATAACCTCTGAGCCAATTGCTATTATCAAAGCAAACTATCAACAATTAATTTATAAGCACCTAAAGGAAAATGGGTTCATACAAGCAGGTAATCACCCAGAAGACTCTACCTTCCCACTTGTTATAAGAGTTTGGCCAAAGAAAGCTATGAGAATAATAAAGGGTCTGCAAGGAGACCCATGATAACATGAAGGTATTTCATAAAATTTAGCCAAAAGAAAAGCTTCCGGGGGGTGTGGGGTGTGGATTTCTGACCATTTTCAAATGTTTTTAAATGCATCGGAAAGGAGACAATACACACAGACAAAAGGGCAACAGATTTCAGGAAAGAGCTAATTTAACTAATGATACTTTCCTTTTTATATGAGTGATTCAGCTGTACAGACACAGGAGGAATCAGTGTTGAATCGATTTATACACAGAATCTGGTGGTTCCAACTTGATCAAGCTTTGCCTGTATTGAACTGCCTTTTGTTTGAAGCTGCTGCTTATGTCTGAGCTGCTTTTTCATAGCCAGCCCCCCCAAAAAAAGTTACATGTAAATTTTATATCGTTATAATTATATCATTAAGTTATTATGATGCATCTCATACATGAGAGAGAGAAACACACACAGAGAGAAAATCAGGCCCTGTGCTTTTACATTGTTAAAGTAAAGCAGGTTTCATCCGACTTAGTGACAGCCAATGGGGCTTATATATAATTGCTTCTTTCTGTTGGAAGAGTTGGAAGTGGATTTAATTAATAAATAATAAATTTGGCTTTATATAACTGGCAACGGGAGCTAAAAATGTTCAGGCCTGCTCTGTACGTGAGAATGTGCAATAGAGTTTTTTATGAACAGTCAGGACATTTAATAGAAATAAGTGGTTAGCTCGCTGCATTTTCTTCTTCTCATTCTCGTCTCTCTCTCCTCTCTCGCCTTGTGCTGTGTTTTCTTATTCACATTTAATGATTTCTGCAGGTTCCCAAAGAAGCTTTGGATTCACATTTTTCTCTGTGTGTGCAAATTATGCCAGTTCTCCAGTTATTCTCCAAATTATTATTCTCCAGTTACTTCTGTATCTGAGCATCACTAATTTCTTCTTTGTTTTCCTGGGCTCCTTCAGAGTTAGACAGGTAAATATGGAAGAAATTTTATTTCAAGGGAAAATGCATGCATCTACATTTTCATCTTTTTTATTTTTATACCTCTAGAAATTGCAACTTTACATCAGTGACTATAATACGTGATGAAACAGCTCAGATACAGGTTTGTCGTTTAGTTACTTTCTCTCTGGTGATGAAACAGAGGGGTGCGGGGATGAAAGCCAGCATAGTCAAAATGTGTTGCTAAGCCTTGGACTGCAGTCCTAAAGTCTGTTCATGCAGGTTTTTCAATTGCTGGCAACAGAATAGCAAAACAGAACATTTACTCAAGCAGCATAGTCTGTCCATAACCAACGATAGGAAAGCCAACAGTTCTTCAGCTGGTTTTTCTTTGCTGAATCACGGCTCTCCACATGAAATAAAAATGCTACACAAATACCTGAGGAAAATGTAGATTTTTGTACCAGTGTATCCAATGGATAGGGGGACGCGGGTGGCGCTGTGGGTCAAACCACAGAGCCTAGGACTTGCCTATCAGAAGGTCAGCGGTTCGAATCCCCACAAGGGGGTGAGCTCCCATTGTTCGGTCCCAGCTCCTGCCAACCTAGCAGTTCGAAGGCACGTCAAAGTGCAAGTAGATAAATAGGTACCGCTCTGGTGGGAAGGTAAATGGCGTTTCCGTGTGCTGCTCTGGTTCGCCAGAAGCAGCTTAGTCATGCTGGCCACATGACCCGGAAGCTGTACACCAGCTCCCTCGGCCAATAAAGCGAGATGAGAGCCACAACCCCAGAGTCGGTCATGACTGGACCTAATGGTCAGGGGTCCCTTTACCTTTATCCTACAGATATTTTTCTATGGTTGTCTTTTGTGCAGGGGAGAAAAACTGTTGCGCTGAATAGGGCCGAAGTGTAGGCACCTATACCCACATTAAAAATACACACAAAAAAAAAGAGAGCGAGAGAGAGTGAGTTTGCTGTGTTTCTGTCGAGTTCTCTTTCACGGAACACAAGGCAACTGGCGAAACCAAACTGGACAGAATATTCGTCAGAGCTTAAAATGAACACTGAAACATAAACAGGTTTAAGGCACACATGTGGATCCAAAGGGTGTGGAAGTGAAACGATTCTCTATGGTGGGCTGTAACACCCCATGTGGCATATGATATCCCATCAATCCTAGATATGCTATGAAGCAGAGATTAAGAAATTAGCCACTTTAGGTTAGAAGAGCAAAATAAAGGATATAATTTAGATCTGTAAACATCTCCATGGTAGTAACGTTTCAGCAGATGCTGCCAAGTAGTTTTTTTGGTTAATGACCCATGAGAAAGTAAACATCAGGTGTTCAACTAGGTCAGGTGATAAAGCGTGTTCTCCTTCAGGGAGAGCACGTGTTGTGGTGGGGTCTACTGAGCCACCCCTTTGTTGCTGGGTAAGTTCTCCAAGATGGCCAGGGGGCAGTGATTGGATTGTTGAGTTGCTGGGGCAAAAGCTATGTTGCAATTTTGGTGGGAGAGGTAAAAGGTTTAAATACTCTGCACGCAGCCTTGTACTTTCTCTTTTGCTGCGTGCAACGGATCACCCGCCCACTTTCATCTGTGCACTTTGTTTCTTTTATAAAACTGACATTACACCCTTTGTCAGATGAGTCACAACAATAAAATGCATCACAAATGCATCATCACAACAACAACAACAACACAGCAGCAGCAACGACAACCCAATTTATGAACTGGAACCAAATGCATTAGGAATTTAAAAAGCTCTGTCTAGAGAGAGGGTCCAGTACTAACTTGTGACAGATTGGTGTAAAAACAAGAGAAGTTATCTCCCCACAAGCAGGGGACAGATCAATTTATTTTTCATCTGAATTTGGGCCACATCCTCAACCCCCACTTCAATATAAAACAAGACTTGCTAAGTCAAGTTAGCAGTAGCCACAGTGGTCCTGTCCCATGGTTAGGAAATTATGGAGGTCCCTCCCTTCTCTAGCTGGTAGGTCAAAAGGTGTGAGTAGTTCCTGTGACACTCTAATAGTCCTTGGGATAACTATGCTTTCTGAGGGTCTACCTAGAGAAATGACCTCTCACATTCTCTTTCCCTTTGCCCCTACTAGTGCTAGTTGCCTGACAAGTACCATGTAAAGAAAAGAATGAGAGTGTCTGGGTCTCAACTAGGGCCAGGGCCTTTTCAGTAGTGGCCCCGACTTGGTGGAACGCTCTGTCACAAGAGACTAGGGCCCTGCGGGACTTGACATCTTTCCGCAGGACCTGCAAGACAGAGCTGTTCTGCCTGGCCTTTGGTTTGGACTCAGTCTGACCCCTATGTTTCCCTCCCCTTATGGTTTTGATCTATGGGCTACTTTTAAAATGAGGCTGCATTTTAAATTGCATTTTAACCTGTATTTTCCCCCCTATTATGTTTTTACTGTAATTTTACTGGTGTTAGCCGCCCTTAGCCCAGCTCTGGCTGGGGAGGGCAGGGTATAAATAAAATTTATTATTATTATTATTATTATTATTATTATTATTATTATTATTATTATTAGTGCCCAGCAGGTAGAGTGGAGGGAAGCTCTCAGAGTGTTGTGACTAAATCAGAAATTCTTCTTTCGCTTGGATTTTAAACCAAGCCAGAGAAAAAATTCAGGACTCCTAATGTTCACCTCCAGGAAGAGGAGGCTTATTATAATCCCCACAAACTTCTAATTTGGCCCAGATCCAGCAAGCATAACTGCCAACTCCTATTCTTCAACCCTGCCTGATCAGAAAGGGAAAAAGTGAGGTGCCAAGAGGAAAATTTGGTCTGCTCTGCAGTTGCAAGGAAGATGCCTGCTTATCTATCTGAGAGCTGATGGAGACATAACATATCGGTTTGAACATAATATTGAAATGCACTTCAAATTTTACTTGATCAAAAAATGGTCTTCTCTAGTGTGCCTAGTTTAGGGAACAGTAGTATATAGTTCCGTTATAATCTTTGTTCCATGAAAACTGAGTTTACATATTCCAGTCATATGCTTTGTATACATAATATTAGTTCTTCAGTTATGTTTTAAGAAAACAGATTCCTGCCCACTGGAAACAAACAAACAAAAACCCCTTTTACTGTTGCAATTATGTGTATTTTATGTACTCTTTTATGTGAGGTAATGAAAGATCTTACCTTATGTATCTATTATTAACCTGCTACGCTTTGTCCGTGTTCTGTTTTTTTAGGGATGATGTCGATTTGTTCCAATGCAAAAGTAAATGTCAGCATCTCCTTGACATACCTGTCTTCTTTTTTCATGTCAATTTCACTCTTCATTTCATATTAGCTTGTTATGTTTCTATAATTGCATTTCCATTTTTCTCTCACGAAAAAGCCACCAGTTCTATAGAAATTAAAGCAGGAATTCCTATGCTTAAAATAGGCTTGATTTTAATTTGTATTGTTGAAGCAGTCTGGAAGAACTTGGATTTTAAAAATATCCATCACAGTGTTTTATTAATAGAAACACCCTCACTTTGAACTGGGACACGGGTGGCGCTGTGGGTTAAACCACAGAGCCTAGGACTTGCCGATCAGAACGTTGGCAGTTCGAATCCCCGCGACGGGGTGGGCTCCCGTTGCTCGGTCCCTGCTCCTGCCAACCTAGCAGTTCGAAAGCACGTCAAAGTGCAAGTAGATAAAAAGGTACAGCTCCGGTGGGAAGGTAAATGGCATTTCCGTGTGCTGCTCTGGTTCGCCAGAAGTGGGTTAGTCATGCTGGCCACATGACCCAGAAGCTGTACGCCGGCTCCCTTGGCCAATAAAGCGAGCTGAGCACCGCAACCCCAGAGTCAGTCACGACTGGACCTAATGGTCAGGGGTCCCTTTACCTTTACCACTCTGAATTGGCTTCATTTCCTCTCAGGGATGTTTCCATTTACCCAATCCAGAGTGCCTTCATGACAAGCAGGGGATTCTCATGAACTCTTGCTTGGAAAGAAAGCACAGAGGCTACGTGTGGCCACATGAATCTGACAGGCATCAGAAAGTGTATGGAAGCTGAGCTTCTCAGTGCAAGGTGGAATTCCAATGACCACGGGGCATTAGGGTGGTTCATAAAAAAACTTTTTTAAAAAATGCCTGCTCCAAAGGTCTTATCTTACCACACTAGGGATTATATAGCTATATCTGAAATTTCATGAATATCAGTTAATATCTTGACCCTCCTCCACGAAAATAGCTATTACTTGGCCCATTTTCCTATGTTGTGAAGGCTGACATTTTAATTCAGTGGCACAGGGTCAAGATATTAACTGATATGCATGAAATTTCAGATATAGCTATATAATCTCTAGTGTAGTAAGATAAGACCTTTGGAGCAGGCATTTTCAAAAAATAATAATTTATGAACCGCCCTGCTGAGCATGCAGTCATTGGGGGAGCATGGCAGAGGAACATGGTGGTGGATGGGGATAATGGGGGGGGGGAGATGGGGCTAGACCATTTGTCCTGTCTTTCAGGGTGCGGAGGGGCTTGTGTTGAGCCCCATAATTGTTATTTGGCATCACTATTATTTGGCAAACCAATTGTAAGGCTTCAGGGAATCAACTTCCTCCCACCATGGCAATAGATAAGCAGAGCAAAGGAAAAGGAGTCTTCTTACCTGTTAGAAACTTTAATAATCGTAGCGAAAGAACAAAGAACCCATCTCCTAGAAATGGTGGTGCTCCCAATTAAGGATTACACCACCTTAGGTCCCTATAAATCCATGTCACTCCTATGTCTTCTAATCTGAGCTCATACCCTCTGTGCTTTGAGTGCTTTCTGTTCTGCCACCTTCTCAGCTCTTCTTGACCTTGGGCCAAGCGGAGGAATGCTTTCCAGAGACAGTGAATCTGTTAGCACACTCTCTCCCCCAGTGTTTCTTCTGTTAGCTGTTCCCCATTCAGTATTTCCCAGCTTTTGCCTTCTGAACTATGTCCCTCTGCAAACCACTGTTCCAAATCTATACTGTCCTCCTGCTCCTGGGAAAATTCAGAAGCCAAATCAGGGAGAGGGGGAGGCTCCCACCATTCCTCCTCCGTGCAGCCCTCTTCAGCATGGTCCCTGACACCAATGGTAAAAAAGGGCACTGAAACTACAGCTGACTAGCACTAAGCAGCAATGAAGTGTACAGAAGCAGATTGTACAAAAGCAGATGTATTTCAGGTGTCCCCAAAGGCCTGTTTTTCATGCCTAAAGCCTACTTGTGCCTTAAAATCTTTCGAGCAGGACCTTCTCTTTGTCCCATTATCAGGGGAGATATATATTGCAGCAAGTTAAGGTTCTTTTCCCGTGCTTGCAGTGATGGGATTGTTTTTAGCACATGACGGTGTATGTTTTCATTCCACATTGTGGGAAGTGATGTGGACAGGATGTTTGTATTACTGTATTTCCATGATGTTGGACTTTTTGTCCTTTGTCCTTTCTCTTTACTGTTTGATGCTGATGAGGAAGGAGCTGAGTTAGAATGCTCCGAGTGTATTATATGTAAATAAAGTAGTTTAGCCAAAATGCTGCGCTACTGAGTCTGTACACTGATTGCACACACTCTGCTGATCCTAAAGTGTGCTGATGCCTCTTGGTATCAGTCGCTGTGATGTTCGGGCTGGAGAAAGATTTTGAAGCTCCTGAACGACTGACCAGGAGGGAGAGAACATGCCAGTCGTGCATGTGTCTCTGCCAGGTTCCTACTCATGTGTGGGACCTCCTGGCAATAAGTACCCATCTCAAAATGAGGAAGGACAGAGCCTCTATTCTGAAAACCCATCTTTGATTGTTGTTGTTTAGTCGTTTAGTCGTGTCCGACTCTTCGTGACCCCATGGACCAGAGCACGCCAGGCACTCCTTTCTTTCACTGCCTCCGCCAGTTTGGTCAGGCTCATGTTTGTAGCTTCGAGAACACCGTCCAACCATCTCGTCCTCTGTCGTCCCCTTCTCCTTCTGCCCTCCATCTTTCCCAACATCAGGGTCTTTTCCAGGGAGTCTTCTCTTCTCATGAGGTGGCCAAAGTATTGGAGCCTCAACTTCACGATCTGTCCTTCCAGTGAGCACTCAGGGCTGATTTCCTTAAGAATGGATCGGTTTGGAGTCTGGATCTTCTTGCAGTTCATGGGACTCTCAAGAGTCTCCTCCAGCACCATAATTCAAAAGCATCAATTCTTCTGCGATCAGCCTTCTTTATGGTCCAGCTCTCACTTCCATACATCACTACTGGGAAAACCAGTCCATCTTTGATAGACTGAACCAAATGCTTTAGGCATGAAAAACAGGCCTTTGGGGACACCTGACACGCATCCCGAAAGTTCCCCCAAAGCAAACTGCTTTTGGCTATATTGGGATTGTGTGATGTTGGTCCTGAAGGATCTGCACTGCTTGCCTGTTTGATTCCAAGTCCAATCCAAGGTTTTAAACAAGGCACTCCCAAGTTGGTTTGGGGTCCAGTTCATCTACCAATTTCAGCTGGATCACTCCTAGCCCAGCCTAAAATTGGGGAGACTATAAATCCCTAGGGTCAGGAGGCAGGGGAGGGAGAAAGAAGCAGAGAGTTCAGGAGGAGAGTTTTGCCTGCATCATCTCCTCCGCTCCTGTACCCAACCACATATTTCATACCATCACCCCTTTTGACAGCTCTGGGTCCTTCTGGGTGGACTGAAGCTGATCTGTGTCGATATGTGACTGCTTCAACCTGCTCTGGACTAATTCTGGATTGGCCTGATTCACTTCAGGTTCTGGGATTTGTCCAGAGAGGATGCACGACCCTAGTTTTATTGATAAAGCCCTAAGCACCTTCAGACTCCCAAAATTGGAGGAATGTTACCTCTTTCCCAGCCTACCTGTGCCTTAAAATCTTTTGAGCAGGACCTTCTCTTTGTCTCATTATCAGGGGAGATACATATTGTAGCAAGTTGTGCAATGGCCTCCTCTGTGGTGGTACCTGGTTCATGGAATGCCACCCTCTCTGAAATATGGTTAGTGCTGGCTCTTTTTACCTTTCTTCACCATCTGAAAACATATCTCTTCACATAGTTCTTTTATTGAGTTTGAAGGTGATATGTCCAATGGTTAAATGATGGGATCACCGTCAGTAGTTTTAAGACAGTGTAGATGTTTAATTTGACGTTGATTATTTGATTGTGATTCTATTGCTTTATCTTCCCCTTTTAAAGGGGCTGCCTGTAACCTCCAAATTGAAATACTTGTACCAAAAATATTATTTATTAAAAACTTTCTGATTAATTATTGCACCCTTTTAGCCAACCACAAGGATTTCAATCCGATCAATCAACTAAACGTCGCAACAAATACTTCTTTGCGACTGGAGATTTTTCAGGGCAGAGTCACAAGACTAGGAGCAAATGCATCGTCAGAATGATACATTTTGATTTTGAAGGAGAAGGAGCAAGACACTCATGTGTCATCTTGACAGCAGCCAGCAACACTGGCATCAACAATAAACATCTGCTACTTTTCACTTCCAGGGGTCTTTGCATTATTTTCCAAAGTTACTTCTTTTTTTTACTGTTAGGCAAACTGTTTCCTGGAATATTTACCCAGAACATATTTCATATGTACAAGCTTTAGTAAGTGGAGCTGAAGCAAACAGATGTGCTAACCCCAATGTGCACTTTTTATAGTGGATCCCCAGTGGGGCTGACATTTTAAATGGAGACCAAATTCTCATTAACTTTCGGCAAGCTATTGACTTTCAGCATACATAGGCAGTCACTGCTTGTTGAGAAATGTTATTAGAAAGTGAGGGTAATCAACAAATAGCAGGCTTTGCCGTCCTTCTGTTGAACATTTCTCAGCCTAAACTAATCAGAGCAAGGTGCAAGCGTGATGAAAGCTTTTGAAGACATCTTTAGTAGAGAAAGCGTCATTTCCACACCAACCAAAAGAGAACATTCTTACCCTTGTCAAAGAAAGCACATGTAGGTGGAAAGAGGCAAGCAAAAGTTTAGTAAATCCTCCTAGACAGCTTTGGAAAAAGAAACCACATAAATTCTACTTTCTGCTGCAGGGCTGCAGGACTTTTTAAACTTGTAAGCTGATTGGCTACTCTGAGCATGTGATTTCTCTTCATTTGCTTGTTTGCCTCATTGGGTCGTCTTTCTGTATTTATCATTTGGGGTCAATAGTGTTTGAGTAAAGGAGCTTTTAATTGATTTGTCATGCTGTGGTTATTTTGTTTATTTGTTTGTTTTGATCATTTCTATACTGCCCAATTAACCATGTTCCCTGAGCCATTTACAATCCTGTTAAAAGTAAAAACTCGATAAAATACAAATATAGCGAAACCAAAACCAATCTATTGCCTACAGAAACTGCATATCAACGCACAAATCAGAGCAAAACCATTGCAAAGCGACGCAAGATAGATGAAAACAAGGTGGTAGTGGCAAAACTGGTCAGGGAACTGAAAGGCACCAAACCTCAATTATCTAAATGCCTGGAAGCAACAAATAAGATCTAATATGGATCACCAGGCAAGACTCTCTGGTGAGGATATTCTACAACTGGGGTACCATTTCTGAAAAGTCCTTCTCCTTAATAACCACCTGACTGATCTCATTAGGCAGGAGAACGTGGAGAAAGGCCCCTGCTTAAGTTCTGGCCAGGTATATCTTCTTACATAGGTATGTCTAGCATGTTGTTTTATTGTTCATCAATTTGGTGCTTGCCTTAATGAAACTTTTTTAGTTCTTCTGGAAATTGCTAGTTGTTTTGCTTATGCAGGAACTTCCATATTTGCCTTGTGTTGGGTAGGTTTCAGTAGCAGCTATAACTTTAGCAGCCAGTGATGCCAGGCATTTTTTTTGAGCAAGGATAACCTGGATTTAACACCCATCAAATTAAATTTAGAATGGCAAAATGAGAGATTTGAAGGTTATTTCCCTCCCATTTTGTGGTAATCCCATTAAAACCATAAGCTTAACTGGGTCAGAGAAGGAAATAAACCCTTCTGGAGCACAAACAACTCGTGTGCTAAAGGAATCTGTTCCTGTTGTGACTCAGGCTCTGTTCTGTCACAAGACAGACTACTGTCAGTCTTGTACAGGAGTGAACAGACTTTAGAGTGGCCAGACCTACTTTGCTTTTTTTTGGAAGCCCACAGTCTACCAACCAGAGCCTAGTGCAAAATAATTAAAGTTCGGGGGAAAGAACAGGGTGCCTCCAAGGAGGAAGAGTTTGGATTTGATATCCCGCCTTTCACTCCCTTTAAGGAGTCTCAAAGCGGCTAACATTCTCCTTTCCCTTCCTCCCCCACAACAAGCACTCTGTGAGGTGAGTGGGGCTGAGAGACTTCAGAGAAGTGTGACTGGCCCAAGGTCACCCAGCAGCTGCATGTGGAGGAGCGGAGACGCGAACCCGGTTTTCCCAGATTACGAGACTACCGCTCTTAACCACTACACCACACTGGCTCTCCACATGTATGAATCTGTTTTCAGTACCAGAACTGAATTGAGGTCACAGTCCTTTTGCTCAAAACTAGCTTTCTTCATTTCAACAGTCTAATTTAGGAAAGAAAAGTCATATTCCTGCCCACCACTGGTGTGCACCCTCTGACAGATTATCCAGGAGAGAATGTGGTTCTCAAATGCCACAACATTGCCCACCCTTGGTTTGGGTAATGGAGTGCTCTCATAAGGTTCCTGGGACATTGAAATAAAAAGATGTGGCCAAAATGAAACTGGATAAATTTAAAATGCCAGTTTTCCAAACAAGGAGAACATGCATACCTTTCTATGCAACTGAAATATACTCAAAGTCGAGTGTGGATTTCATGCTCTTTATTCAGTTCATAGTAGTGAGGAATGAAAGTTCCCCCAAAATATCTGCTCTATATACATTATTTACACAATGGGCCACACGTGATTGGCTAATTCCGGGATTCTCCTGTAGGCGAATCAGGTTGCGGATTCACTTCCACCTGGAGCTGGATTGGGTGGCTCCTGTGGACCAATCATACTGCTGCATTGTTCTAGGACCAATCAGACTGCTGCATTTTGGATCCTATTCAATTCAGTACATAACAGCAACCTACTAGGAATACAAGGACTTCTGCATTCATTGATCCTTTGCCCAGTTACTCATGCATGAGTCCATTGAAATCCATTGGATGTATTGACACATAATGCATGACAGGATCATGCCCTTATAGCAGAGGATAAAAGAAGCAGTTCATAAGAAAGACTGCTTACGGCCAGCTGCCTCAAAGGAATAGGTGTCTGATGTTATGAAGTAGTAGAAGTGAAGAGCTGTTAGCATCATTTGTATTAACCTATAGCTAGTGTCTACACAATATGGCAGGGGAGGCAAAAGAGATGAAAATAGAACAGAGAGATTGAAATTATAACCAATATTTTGATGGATGAGCTAGTGACCTTTGCGAGATGAAAGCAAAAGAACACATCTTCTGAGCAACTCTATTTGTACAATTATTTCATGTCATATTTTGAAAGATCAGGATGTTAGGCCAAGGCAAGAATCTTTCAGCTGAATAATTATTAGAATAGTTTGCCACCGCACACAAATGCACGAAACACACACATAACTGTAACTAGTAAGACATAATATTCACGTACACGTCTCGGACACAGCTAAACAGAAACGGTTCTTGAAAAACTCAAAAGAACAATCTTTATGGATAGGAAAAGCATGGATAGAGTCAGAAGCAGAGGACAAAAGAAATGGCAAACAAGATACTGAATGGGGCAAGCCGTAATTTACTTGAACCTCCCAAAACAGAAGCTTCACTGTGTTTGTACACTAATTTATAAAATTTATTTACCCATCCCTTCACCATAAAGTCCCAGGGCAGGTTACAGCAATAAAATATACAATTATAAAAAGAAATAAAGCCACTGCAATTATAAAGCACATGGAACTGTCCCAAATAGAGCAGGACAGTATAAATATTAATTATAATAATCTGCACTCAAAATTTCTGATTGTAAATGTATTTACTCAGAAGGTAGATAAACTGATTTCAATTAGATGTACATCTATATCGATATGTTTAGGATCAGTGTCTTAATTTTTTTTAAAATGGATTTAGTTGTAATATCTAATTGCTGCTAAAGATGGAAGATTTAAAATAAATGTCTAAAGAACAGGAACAGGGACAAGAACCCTCTCAGATCTATCTTGTAAAAGTGGTTGTTGTGTGGGTTTTTGTTTTTTTAATAGGCACCCGATAGACAAAACAGGCAACCCCCTGCCAAGCAGGAAACACCATCAGAGCACTCCTGACATATGGTTGTCAAGCCTCTGCTTAAAGACCTCCAAAGAAGGAGACTCCACCACACTCCTTGGCAGCAAATTCCACTGTCGAACAGCTCTTACTGTGTCACATGCTCCAAGACTTCTGCTTGTTGTGCACCCCAGGAGTTATGTTATAATAAACATGCCAACCTTAGATATCATATTGCAACTGCCTTGCAATGCAGTTATTGCACAAAGGTGGCCCTGAGGTGGCTCAGCCAACTGAGGTGGTGTGGCTGGAGCAGTATTGCTCACTTGGCATCTCAGTGTTGAGTCTGTCGTGGTGCGGGTGCAGCAGCAGGTGCATTCAATTGGCTCTGCTGCTGCGCCCAGACTGCACCTAGCTCCTCACCACCTATCTCACCTGCCTCTGACTCCTGGCAGCAATGCTCAGCATTGGGAAGCCGGATGAGCAACATCACCCTCTGCTTACTACAGGGTGACGACACCCACACTCAGATCATGTGCTTGCCACTGGTTCAAATCCCCTTGTGCTCTGTCAGCATATCTGAAGCATTCTCTATCTTCCATTGAATCTTGTAGCCCTTTGGTCACAAGTATATATTCCATACATGGGATGCGGGTGGCACTGTGGTCTAAACCACTGAGTCTCTTGGGCTTGCTGATCAGAAGGTCAGCAGTTCGAATCCCCGTGACAGGGTGAGCTTCCATTGCTCGTTTCCAGCTCCTGCCACCCTAGCTGTTCGAAAGCACGTCAAAGTGCAAGTAGATAAATAGGTACCACTCCAGCGGGAAGGCAAACGGCGTTTCCATGTGCTGCTCTGGTTCGCCAGAAGCGGCTTAGTCATGCTGGCCACATGACCCAGAAGCTGTACACCGGCTCGGTGTACACTGTACACCGGCTCCCTCGGCCAGTAAAGCAAGATGAGTGGCACAACCCCAGAGTTATCTGCGACTAGGCCTAACGATCAGGGGTCCCTTTACTCTCTGGGTGGTGGCTTTTTGCAACTGCACCCAGGTCATTTTTATGGTTTCTAGAACTTAAAAAAGGAGAAATGTTAGGGTGTGCGTGTGGGTGTGTGGGGGATAGTAATATGAAGTATGGCTTGATTTTTAGGTTCAGAGTGGGTGCTTCAATCACAAAATTCCAAAAGTCTACCTAAAAATAAGCACATTCTTATCCTTCTTGTGTTTCTCTTTTGCTGGTACATGCCACTGATATTTACTCTTCCATGTTTCTTTTTAAAATGGCTGTCCTGGCAGTTGGGAAGGAGGTGAGGGTCAGTGGTCAACATCCTAGAAGCTTCTTCCTAAGTCCTTTTCAAAGACATGAGGAAACTTGTGAAAGAGGAGTGGAGGAACAAAAGCACCAGCTTTACTTTCTCACCATCATTCTATTAATCTCCCCCAAGGGCAGAGGCTCCCTTTGAGTATAGGAGGTTTCACCCTTCAGATGGTCACTCTCCCAACTTGTGGGAGGGAGGGCAATGGGATTTGGAGGTGAAAGTAGTACATGACTTCCCATCGCACGTTCTTCTTCTTCCTCTTCTTCTTTGGCGATCACTTGTAGCCGAGTAAGACTGGCATCCATGAACACGGTTTTAACAGTGAGTCCGTAAGTGACTGTGGAGGCCAGTTCTGAATCCACACGTCCTTCCACTGTGGGGACATTGGTTTCTGGGTGGGAGTTGATCACAGTAAGGGTTTTCCAAATGTGCCTTCTTCTTAGTATGTTTCTCCCTTTCATCCTGAGTTCAAGTGTCTTCAAAGCCAATGACACCTTTGGTAAATGCTGTTCTCCAATTGGAGCGCTCGCAGGCCAGTGTTTCCCAGTTGTCGGTGCTTATACTACATTTTTCTAGATTACATTGAGAGAGTCTTTGAACCTCTTTTGTTGACCACCAGCATCCCACTTTCCCTTTTTAAGTTCGGAGTAGAGTAGTTGCTTTGGAAGACGATAATCAGTCATCCACGCAACATGACCAGTCCAACGAAGCTGATGTTGAAGAATCATTGCTTCAGCACTGGTGATCTTTGCTTCTTCCAGTACACTGGCATTAGTTCGCCTGTCTTCCCAGGTATGGTTATGGTGAGCATAGGAGCCACCTCCTAGAGGCTGAGGTCCCTTCAGCTCCCCCTAAAATATTTGAGGGGACCGAAGGCCCCAAATTTTGGTGGACATTGTCTTCCAAAAGGTGTTTGAGTGCTGCATCTTGTGATTGATTATGTGGGGCAGAGCTTACCTGGTCCTCCCCCCTTCCCCCCAATATTTTATTCAAGGTGTCACCCCTGATGGTGAGAATCAGAAAAGTGACTGTGAAACCCAGGAAGGGAAGGGGCCCTTATCAAATGCTGCATAACAAATCCTCATTTCTTTTCTGTAATAAAATATCATAGAAAATATATCTCAAGTTCCCTTCGTTGCTTTTATTCTCTTCATACTTGATCAAGCAATTGTGTGGGTTTCTTTAAAAAAATCATTTGTATACTGCCATTGAGCAACATTTGAATGACTTTTGATTCCTAGTCAGACTTATCCTTGCATCTCATCTAAGTGCATCTTGCATCTTTTTTTTCATTCTGTTGTCATAGTTTCACACTCAAGCAGAAGCAAAGAAACTTGCTGTCCTGGGTTCAGCTACATTTCTATTCATTTTCTTGGTTTTATGATGCATATTATATTTTCTTAAATTTATCCTTCTATCCAGAGAGAAATACTGCTGGTTCAATGGAACTTTTAAGATTTCAAATATAAAATCTATAAAGGCTCCGCACCAGATTTGCAAGTTCATTGTCTCTTTTAGTTCTCTTCTGCTTCACCATCTCAGTATCACCTGCAATTCAAAGCCCACAACTATACATTAAACTGCATTAAGCTAACATAAAGAGATATGCTTTTCACACAATACAGGGTGATATAGCTGCATGCCTCTCATTACCAGTAATGGAAGTTACATAACGTCTTTTGATACGGCGCCGAACATGTATCCCTGAGGGTCTAAATTCAAGTCAACTTGGAGAAACTCGCTGGGAAATTTGACATTAAAATGGTAAGTTTCTCATCAACATGTGTCATTTTGGTGAGACGCTGAGAGAAAAATCCTAAGAAACTTTGGCAAACTGCTTTTAGTCTCTCTTTATCTCTTATACAGAGAATCTGTTCCCTAATGTTTTTTTTTCTTCCTACAAAGTTATAGAATTGAAAATGCTTAGAAGCCTCCTCACAACCAAGAACCCTGATAATACAGATTTCCTAATTTTAGAAAGGATTATGTGTTCAGCAGAATACACTTATTTTTAACCAACTGCAGACCACTTTTTGAAATGAAAAGAAATATCCACCAAAATAAAAAATATAATATAATATTGAAAGAGCCAAAACAACCATTTCATTTCAGAACACTGCTAATAACAGCACTATTTATTTTATTTTTTAAAAAAGTAGGGGGAGTGGATTTGGCCTAACTGCACACAGAATTGAATTGCACAATTGTGGGTCCACCATCAAGAATGCAGTGCTCTATGTGCTTGTGAGCCTGGCTATTTTAGCATGAGGGCATTTAAGCAAGGCTTCTGAAGCAAATTGTAGCACACAAGTGGGCTGTAGGGCTGGGCGATGCATCAATATATTGTCCAAAACCGGTTTGAAGTCCATATTGTTATATCGGTTTCATAATTTTAGACCTGGCAACATATCACAAATCATTACATGTCTTAGGGCTGGGCGATATATCGTTCAAAACTGGTTGCAAGCCCATATCTTGATATCAGTTTCATAATTTTTGACCTGGCAATATATTGCAAATCATGCAGTGTGTGTGTGCTAAGCAAAAATCACAATGCAGGGGAAAACGTGAAGCCAGCCAATGCCTCTACATAGCTCCATCCTTATTTCAGACATTGTGATATATCAGTATATCGCGATGCTTAGCGGGTGATATGTTGTGATGTTGAAAACCAGATCTCGCCCAGCCCTAGTGGGCTGATATGGATACAAGCACTCCTTTTGAATTACCCACTTTCAAACCATTCAGGGCTTTAAAGATAATCATCAACAGTTTTTGGTTGAAATAAAAAAAATCCTTCCAGTAGCACCTTAAAGACCAACTAAGTTAGTTCTTGGTATGAGCTTTCGTGTGCATGCACACTTCTTCAGATACACTGAAACAGAAGTTGCCAGATCCTTCTATATAGTGAGTAGGTGGGAAGGGGAGATTGGCAGGTAGATGAGATGAGCCTATTGACGACTCTTAACAACTGCAATAGGTCTTACAGGAAAAGGCAAGGGGTGAGAAGGTGAAAAATGGCTTAGTCATGTATAATGAGATAAGAATCCAAATGACTAAGCCATTTTTCACCTTTTCACCCCTTGCCTTTTCCTGTAAGACCTATTACAGTCGTTAAGAGTCGTCAACAGGCTCATCTCAGCTATCTGCCAATCTCCCATTCCCACCACCCTTCTGAGTAATACCCCTCCCCACCTTCTCACTATATAGAAGGATCTGGCAACTTCTGTTTCAGTGTATCTGAAGAAGTGTGCATGCACACGAAAGCTCATACCAAGAACTAACTTAGTTGATCTTTAAGGTGCTACTGGAAGGAATTTTTTTAGTTTTTGGTTGGGCGTGGAAAAGCACTGGTAACAAGTGCAATCGGTTCAATAGATGAGTAATGTGTTCTCACCAGGTGGCTGCATTTGGCACCAGCTGAAGTTCCTGAACTATCATTAAAGATATCAATACGGTCATCCAGGTTGGAGGTCACTAGTGCACAGATAGATGAGCCAAGGTCTGTTCTCTCTAAATAGGCTCATCAATGGTGAACCAGACAACACGGGCAAAGAGGACCCCCAGCCACAGCCAGCACCTGAGCACCCGAAAAGGGGGTTGAAGCTGATCAACATGACTTGCAACGCTTTGCAAGCGCCACAGGGATTGGAAGCTGATTGATGGGACTTGCAAACCACGGGACTTGGATTTCAAAGCGAATGGACAAAACAGGCCACCTGAGGTCACTGTCATGGGAGGTGATTGACAGATGAGCAGCCCCTATCAATCTTGGCCTGCTGGGGGTGGAGGTGGGATCTAGTCTGCCAGCCACAGCCAGTTCAACAACCCTGCTGTAAGAAACGACTCTTTTATCTCTCTCACAGATGACACCTAGCCTGTTTCCATCAGAACTGTTGGGATGCTTAATATCACTGCACTGTGATGTTTCATTGCAAACTGTTTTGTCCGCAATCTATGATCCTGAAAAGTAGCCCGAAAGTCATTTAAATAGAAAATAAATAAACGCACATCATGGGTTTTTTTTGGTGTTGTTTCACTAGCAGGGGATATGTCATGCATGTGAAAAGGCTGGAAGGATAATAACTGCTAACATCATTTTTGGAGGATTTCCAGCCTAGCGATGTCCTTTCCTCTGAGGTTTATAATTAATTATAGTGGCTGGCGCTTGAAAGATTTAGTTGAGGCTATTTGTTAAGCCTTGGTGCCCTGATTACTCCCTCTCCCCCCCTCCCAATTCTCTAAGCATGCAACACAAGAGGACGTGGTTGTAGCACGTTGCAGCAATTTGGCTTCTTAGCGCATCAATTGTTGCAAGAGACTATGGTCTACAGAGTGGGGGACTTTAGCTGCAGCTGGAATCAAAGGGAAGAATATAAAGCAGCATCTAAATTACTTCCTTTGATGCTTTCCTCAAGTTGTCATCCACAATCTTTCTATTTCGAAAAAGAGCTGCTAGTGATTCGGGGTGGGAAGTTTGATAAAGAGGTAGGGGAGATATGCCTTTTGTAGCTTCAAGGAATACTAATGGATGTAGATCAAAAGCGCCGCAATTTCTCTCCAAGTTTCCTAATTTAATAGTTCAAGCTGCCTTTTATGACAGATATGCATATGCTTAATACACGCACATATTTCAGACTTAATTTTGGATTCATGTATTCATTAGTATGACATTTATTGTAATGCTGTTATCTGTTTGTTTGTCTTTGTTGTGATTAACATCACACTAGTTATTACTTCGTTCATTACTTGGCTCTTTCATTCAGGGAAATGAGATGTTATATTTGCTTTCTGCACGTGCCTGCCGCGCAAAGGGAACTCCCGCCCCTCTGTGTAAACCCAAAGCCAAGGGGAAGGAGAAAATGAAAGCGCAGACTATCTGCGAAAAGCAAGTGGAGCTGCCAAGCTGGAGTAATACTTTAAAAAAGAGCACTCTGACCAAAGATATCAAATTGCAAAGCAGAGCATGGAGAAAGCATGGCATAAGTGAATGTATGTGGGTGGTCAAGTTCGCTCAGGCTCATATGAGGGTTGTTAGAATAAAGAGGCTCTCAGATATTTACAGATAGTTCTGAAGGCCTTGAAGGGATCATTACAAAGCAATAAAGCAAGAGCTAGGGGAGCAGTGGGAAGAAGGGCAACACTGCCTAAATAAGCTACACTACTGCATCCTTTTTAAGAATGAGAGTGAGATCATTTTATTTGCCTAGGAACCTTTGTGGAGCCAGCTGGAGAAGGTGGGTGGGGGTGGATAATGCCTTCTGTCAAGGGCACCTATGCTTCGCATAACCATATCTATTATACCCTCATCAGTGCCATTTTTCTAGAAAAAGACATGCCAGAATTCACCATGAACACCTTCCTCATTATCTTAGAATGACAGTGGCACCCATCTGAGAGGTGCCAGAACTGAGTTCTGGCAAGTTCTGGCTGAACAAAAGCCCTAATCCTCGTCATACTCTTTCACACACCTGCTAAAAATACTTTTTATTTCAGTAAGATCCCCTAGACAAATAATTTAGTTATGCATACAGTGGTACCTCTACTTACATGCCCCTCTTGTTATGGATCCTTCGGGATACGCACGCGGCAAACACGTATGTGTGTGCACATGTGCAGAAGCGCTCTATCGTGCTGCGTGCGTGCGCAGAACAGGCACCTCCGGTTGTGGACACCTTTGGGTCCGACCAGAGGTCTGGAACTGATCCCATCCACAACCAGAGGTACCACTGTACTTGTTTTTAAATTTGTGCTGGTTATACCTGTGTTATCAATATTTATTTTATACTATTTTATATTCCCTGCTTAAGGTTCTTTCTTTCTTTCTTTCTTTCTTTCTTTCTTTCTTTCTTCTTTCTTCTTTCTTCTTTCTTTCTCCTTCCTTCCTTCCTTCCTTCCTTCAACTTACTTTAATATTCAGGTTTATTTTTGAGTAATTCCTTCCTATTCTGGCAACCCATCCCCCATTGTTCAGGACAGCCCTGAGTCCTGTGGGTGGGCGGTTGTTTCAGAATTTCCTTACGTTAACATCTTAGGGTCTAAACCATTGTCTTTTAACATCCTTGGGGATATTTAAATATTTCCGAAACAGGGAGGGGAGGAAAGGACTTACAATGTGAGAACATTCAAACACACAAAATAACTGTTTAATGTTTTGAATCTCTGGAACCTGCAATCCCTCTAAGCGTTTTCCTGTAAGACACTGCAGTGATAAATGCTGCAAACCTTTTGATACCATGGTCAAACTGCATCAACCCCAGGGCATTGTGAAGTTGTACAGGCCCAGACACCATCCCATGCTTGTATTTGTTAACACCATTCAAATGCGCAGCTGACTCTTTCATCATGGACTTATCTTCCAAGAGCTGTGTGCACTTAGGCTAAGGCTCTTTTGCTATGTACTAAAAGACTCCAGTGCCATTTATACATGCCTGCCAATGCTGCAGAATCAAGGATGGATATCAGCAGAGAGCTGAGTCGGTAATGGAACCTGCCAGCCCTGTCAGAAGTGGTAAGAGCGGCTGCCAAGTCCATGCCCAGGAGGAGAGACTGAGATGAAGAATGAATGAAGTGGATGGCAATCCAGAGAGATGGAGTTCATTTAATTGTCCTTCTTTTCTGTCCTCCTATTGTCTGTGTTTGTTTTTCTCTAAGAATGAATTGGTGCGTAACCGCGGCAAATGACACGGACGCAGGAAGGATCTCTCTAATTAAATTCGAAAAGGGTCACATACGTGGGCTTTCAATCTTCCTTATTGGTTAGAAGATTAAAGGTACAAAAGTATGCTCACTTGGAAGAATTCTCAATTGGATTAAGTGGGACTAGCGTCCAAGTAACTCAGGCTTTTGAGATAGAGGTAGAAAAGGGCTAAGGGCCATTTCAAATGTCTTGCGTAGGTTTCTGAATAGCCAAATGAGAGTGAGAACTCTCAGGATGATATCTAACATATGCAGAGTAGACCCAGTGAATTCAACAGAATTTCATGGGGTCTTTTCTGAGGATGAATACTATTGGATATAGCCCTCATAATTATATACAGCAGATGAATCCAATAATTGTATTCTTAGCTTCTGGCTCTTAAAGGCACATTCAGAAAGGAGGGGGAAATGTGGAATCTATGTATTTATTTATTTATTTATTTTTAAAGAATAATTTTTTATTAACCGACCAATCACATCAAATCAAACCAAAATACATAAATTCCAAATTACACAGCCGAATTTTAAATTTTTGTTGGGGGTACCCATATTTCAAGTTCCGAAGGGGATCCAATCAACTTCTTGCTTCTTGCTGCTGTTTTAATGTCCACAAATCTAACCATATGATGTCCACAGTACTATCCAGTCCTTTCTTATTGTTTTTCCACATCTCTTGTTGTTATTTTCATATATTTTTCCTTTCTCTTTGTGACCTCTGATAGTCTCCACAAGCTGGTTAAAACAGTTTGTAATCCTGCGTGTATATTATTATTTTTAATCCAGTAGCCATATCCAGACGTTTTCCATATAACATCACTTCCATACATCAAAACAGTCTTAGCGTCATTAATCTTCACCAATCTGCCTCCTTTCTCAAACCTCTGAGGAGATTCACCAGGAATGCAGTCTGAAAACAAGTCCGTTCCTCCTCCCTGCTATAAATCCTTTAGCAAGATGGCGACTCTGAATTAATTGCTGCGCCATTCCAAAAGCTCTTATTGCTTCTCGATCTCCATAAAGCATACTTTTGGTTAAAGTTTATCTCCACACAGACCTTAATCATCCTGCTTGGGTCAGTTAAACCGACGGTTCTAATGAGGAGGGGGTCTTGGTAAATCACATAGAAGGAAAGTAAAAAAGGTCCCGTCCCCCCATTCAGTCCCGTTGCCAACATACCCAACCTTTGGTGTATCTTTGTCGTAAAATATTCCTGTTGCTTCAACCCGTCATCTTCTTTCGCAGAGGTCCCTTAAATTAGCAGTCTTCACTCCCCTTGCTTTTTTTCAAGATGGCGACGAGGTAAGACGCACTTGCCGGAGTTCATTTCGAATCCTCCCTAAAATTTGTGCTGTGGCTCCCAGCCTTTCAAGATTTTGCTGAAGATTGTATCAGGGTGTTGGAGCCCATGCCAGGAGTTCACATTGCTAATACCTGTAAAGTCTGCATCGTAAATCAGCTTTAATGAGCAGATAATTGCATTCTCCGGCAGCCTTGGAAGCAGCCTTCGACTTACTGGTTTTCCGCCAGCTCACACCCAGTTGTGTTTCTATTTCTACTACCTTTTATTATCTTTTAAGCACTGCTATTTTTAAAGACTCATAACGATGGGCCAAGGCAAACGCCTAAGGGATTGTGACGAGGCTCTGCCCTCCCCAAGAGCCAAACAATTAAAAATCGACACCCCCCCGTGTCTGACAAACGGAGTGACCCCATTGAACTCTGCTATAGGGTGAAAACTCAGAACCGTTTCTACCCTCTAATGTCTCCAGAAACAACGTCAACACCAAGGAATTATTTTTTCCTCAGACTAAAACTGTGGACGGCAAGCTTGGAGGAAGAGGGAGTGTCCCATTGAGGGTGGTGCAGGACGCTGGAACTGAGGACTGCGCAAGATAAGAGCAAGATAAGAACAACATGAACATCTCCATCTTGTGGTCAGAACCCTTAACTGCATATTCAAGAAGATTGATGTGCTAGCCTCCCAGCTATGTAACCTCGAACAGAAAATGGATAACTTCTGGTCAAAGTTTAAACCAACTGTAGATACGGGGGAATTGAAGTGCCAGAGGTCCTTGCCTTCTACCAAAAAAAGAACTGTGATCCCTAAATATAAACCAAATCCTGCACTGAAACATCAAGCATTGTCCCTGCAACCTAAGAAAATCTGCCTAAACATCGGGGCAGGGTCACCAAGGTGGCTTACTCTGAGTGGGGTTAAAAAGCACCTAAGCAATCTCCTAAACATAGAAATCTCACTATGCGATCTCATTGCAGTATTACCTTTGAACCAGCACCTCGGGCAACAGAAAGTGATGCTTGCGTTTTACTCTCCAAGGATCCCTTCAGCTATCATCAGGCAGAAACCACTCTTGGCAAGGTACGATATCATCCCAACAAGAGTTTTTATGGATAGCATGATCCACCCCCTCCTACTTGCCGGTCACGGTACGGAGTGGACTCTGTCGGAGAAGTCGGAAGTACCTCGGGACATCGAGCCTCCTCTCCCGGAGGATATCCATCCGCACCGAAACTAGACTTACCCTACGTCCCCACGAGCTCTAAAGAAACCCACTGGCGCAAGTAATTCTCTGACCCCGCCGGAGGAAAGAGAGCTTTTAGCCACCTTTGGCGACCTTCCACTGAGAGAACAACAAGAAATAATTGATAGACTAGAAGTACTTAATCATCAGCTCATACATGTCCAGAAGAACGGAAAAGTCCTGCCCACTTTTCAGGATAACTCTGCCAGCTTTTCGGAGTCGTGGTTTAAGGAAGCAGGAAGTCTTCCATACCTTAGTCCAGCTCCTAAACCCATGCCTCCCCCACTTGTGGGCAAAACCCACCGACGCTTGGCAGACCCAGGTCTTGCCTCTCAAGTTGGCCCCTCATCCCAACTCTTGATAAATTTTGACTCGCCCTCCAAGAGTCCCCCGCTGAGGAGTGTAACTCAGAGTTCCTTCCACCAAAACAACTCCTTACCATCTAATCCATCAATGCCGGAACTGGAGTCCTCATACTCCCCTGAGCGGCATAGACCCGACATACAAACGGTACCAGTACGCCGAACATCCCCTGTACCTTTGCCAGCATCAGGTCAGGGGAGTGTCCCAACTACTTCAAAAAATGGCCCGGATTTGATTGAAGACCCGACTGGACATATAAACCAAATGGTTTCATCGGCGACCTTTAGACCTTGCGGTGGGGCAGTCTCAGCAAATCCTGTGGAGTTTCCCACTGAAGTGTCCGCCCTTGGGTTAGCCAGCGGGAGACCCGTTTTGTCGCCCCAGTCAGAATACCTCACTACCAACTTCAAGACTAGGTACCTTCAGCAGGTGCCTGCTATGCAAAGTAAAATAACTGACTTTTTCATGGGGTCTGCCTTGCCTCCAAAGGACTCACATCCCTCCCTGAAATGACAGCGAATTGGTTACAACAGGAACTCCCCCCTATCAGTCCTCAGCTGGAACATTGCGGGCTGGAGGGGGAAAAAACTTGACCCAGAATTCTTGGAGTATATTAACCTGTTTCATATCATCTTGTTCCAAGAATCGTGGGAAGTAGAGAGAATTGATCTAAATGGCTTTGAGCTTCTAGAACTCCCTGCCTGCCCCTCCCTGAAAGGAGGCCGCCCTAAAGGGGGCCTAATAATAGGCATCTCTCTCAACTTACATTCTAAATTTACTCTAGTACAGGCCTTGCCTCCTTACGCCCTTACCGGGCTGATTGCGGGGGAAAAGATCTCACTTCTAGTTACAAATGTTTACTTGCCACCCGGGGGTTCTTCCTCCGAACTGGGCTCTAAATGGGGCTCGCTAGAAGAGTATTTGCTCTCATGCTATGTCAAGTTTCCTAACACCCTGGCCATAATAGGTGGCGATTTTAATGCCCGCACAGCAGCAAATTGGGACTCGCTGACCAAAGCCAAATGGTGGGTTACCCCAAACCTTGATAATTATGATCTGGAACATATCATGAGGAGAACTTCTAAAGACCAACGAGTTAATGAGGCTGGAGTATTCCTCTACCAAATGGCCATCCGTTTAAATCTGGTCCCCCTAAATGGCACATGCCTCCCTGATATTCCAGGGGATTTCACTCACCTGAGTGTTAAATCAAACAGCGTCCTCGATTACCTGCTGGTCTCCAGTGATCTACTTAAGTGTATTTCCTCCTTTAAGATCGAGAATGTACAATCTAGTGATCATCTTCCCCTTGTAGCCAAGCTTTCCCTGAATTGGCAGTCGGAGGACTATAGACATGCGACCCAGATGGTAACCAACGTATCTCTCCAAGTAAGAGGAATCAAATGGTCGGAGACCCAGGCTCAAAGGTATCAGGAATTCTTTCAAAAAGAAATCCTCGGGCCCCATCCCTACATAGGCTCTGCCTCAGACGAGCATAGCATAGTGTTGAATCGCTTCCACCATCATACGACTGATCTTACGTCCTTCTTCAGGTTACCACCCAAAATATTAAATCGAAACGAGTATACTTACGGTGCCCCCTGGTATAACTCTCAGTGCAAAGAAGCAAGACAGCGCCTTCGTGCTATATATAATGTATATAAGACCTCCGATGCATCTACTCTGCCAGCTAGTTATGCACAAGCCAAGCAAGTTTACAAACGCACGCAGAAAATTGCCAAACGTGAGTGGCAACATAATCGCTGGCAGGCCTTGATTACTGCTTCAAAATCACATAGATCCAGGGAATTCTGGTCTCTGATTAACAGAAGGGTGAGGAAATACCCAAGGGCAGTCATCCCTGCACCAACATGGGAATTGTTCCTGAAGAAATGTTTCTCACAGGCAGATGCTCCCTCCGACCATCTGATGCATCTGTTTTTCCACCTACCTATTTGGCCTCCCACCGATCCTGACGAAATAGCCAAGCTAATAGCCCAGCTGAAACCGGGCAAAGCCCCAGGGCCCAACCTGATCCCTGCTGAAGCCATCAAACTACACCCAAAATGGAGGGGTTGGCATCTTGGCCAAAACCTTCGACGCAATCAACGCTTCTGGTCTCATCCCCAAAATATGGAAGGAGGCCATTATAGTACCAATTCATAAAAAAGGTTCTCCAATGGAGCCGGAAAATTACCGCAACATCAGCCTCCTTTCGATCATAGGGAAAATTTATGCCAGCTTTTTGTTGACGAAACTATTGCGATGGGTAGATGAGACTAACCAGATTGGCCACGAACAAGCAGGGTTCAGAATTAAACGCTCTACAACTGATCACGCAATAGTTCTTTACCATCTGGCACGGAAGTACTCCTCCCCAGGGCTACCTGTGTGCTGCCTTCTTAGATCTTAAGGCAGCCTTTGACAGCGTTCCTAGAAATATTGTTTGGGAGAAACTTGCGAAACAGGGCATTGATAGAAGACTCTTATGGCTTATAAGTCAGCTCCATGAAGGTACCCTTGCCAGAGTGAGACTTACTCCTGCGGGCGACCTCACAAATTCGATACCAATAAACAAGGGAGTGCGCCAAGGATGTATATTGGCTCCCTGCCTATTCAATCTATTCATCAGCGACATGCGAGCACCCCTAGTCAACTCATCTCCAAGTACACATGCGCCTAGACTAGCGGATTACCGCTGTCCACTCCTTTTATATGCGGACGACGCGGTAATTCTATCTTATACACGTGTTGGACTAACCAGAGCTCTGAAGATCTTTGCCACGTATTGTCAACTCAACCAATTAACCATCAACCATGCTAAATCTAAGATTCTGATTTTCGCCAGAAGTCGGAGATTATACGAATGGAAGCTTGGTGGAGCAAAAATAGAGCAAGTCCTAAAATTTCAATACCTAGGAGTTATTTTTCAATACAATTTGGGGTGGAAAGCACAAATTCAACACCTCCTTAAGAAGGCCAAAACTCTGTCATATGCGGTCCTCCGATTTTTCTTTTCGGATGGAGCTTTGCATGTTCCCTCGGCCCTAAAGGTGTTCAAGGCAAAAGTGGTACCCGTGCTTGCTTATGCTGCCCCGCTCTGGGCCGTGATGACAGACCTTGCTCCTCTTGAGACTCTGCAAAACCAATTCCTACGTCGGCTCCTAATGCTCCCCCTGTGCGTAAGCAACGCAGCCATGCGACTAGAATTGAAGATCGCATCCTTAGAAACTTGCCTGTGGAAGCAAGTCTTCAATTATTGGTTATCATTGTGGCATAGATTACCAGACCATTACCTTGTCCAATGCTTATGGCGAGATGAATTCTCCAGCCTTTGGACTAGTAGAATTCATGCCAAACTCCTGAGCTATGGAATCTCTCCCTTAGATTCCCTAAAACTAGATCAAATCACTGCTCAAAGACTGATCCGCCAAAGACTGGATGACATCGATTTACAGCGAAATTATATGCTGGGGGGAGGTGTTTGTTCGCCCCAGAACATTGGTATCACTTTAACTTACCACGTTCCATCATACCTCTCCTCCCTTTCGACTGTTGCTAAGAGAGTTTTTGTGTACTGGTCCAGTAAACGCTTCCGCTGCGCCACCAGCAACAGCTCTCTTTGCAGAGTATTAATTAAGTCCAATGCAGAGATTCTTGTTGCAGTACAAGCTTCAAAGTCTCAGCAGCAAAGAAATAACGACACAGGGAAGCCTGTCTTTCCAAAGACAGGTTTATTGCAGAAAGATAACAGAAACACCTCCGGAGCTTTCGGACATTTTTGCTTCACGCCCCACACACAGAGAAAACAAACACTCTTTATATACTGAGCAACTTAACAACTTAACGAGCTTGACTACTTAAAGTTACATGACATTGCTAACTTGCCAGCGTCTTAGGTTTCACACCCTAACACCCCCTCTCGCTGGCAATACAAAAAACAAAATTACTTCAGACCCATTTCTTCACAAAAGTTTTCATGCCGCTGAAACCCAAGCGGTTTTGTAAAACCATCAGCTTGATTTTCATGACTGGGACAGTAATTTAATTTAACAATTCCTGCTTTTACCGTTTGACAAACATTTTGAAAGCGGATATCCAAATGTTTCGTACGACCTTTAAACTGCCCATTTTGTGCTAACTTAAGACACGGTTGATTATCACCCCATACAGTGATTGGAGTGATGGCCTTTTCATACATCTCTTGTGCCAAGCATTTGTAAAATTCTAGATCTCTACATAACTCAGATAAGGCACAGAACTCAGCTTCTGTTGACGACAAAGCAATTAGGTTCTGTTTCTTGGATCTCCACCCAATCAGAGAGTTACCAAATTTTATTACACAGCCAGACACTGATTTTCTATCCTTTAAATTTGCCCAATCACTATCTGCCCAACAAGTAATCTGTGCTTGTCCTTCTGAAGATAATTCAAGGCAAAAATCTTTGGTGTATTGTAAATATCTTAACACTCTTTGAATTCCTTTCCATGCATTTACACTAGGTTTCGAAGCTTCTCTGCTGAGTAAGTTAACAGCGTAAGCAATATCTGGTCTACTCCATTGCGAAAGATGAAGTAAGCTTCCCAGTGCTGACTGAAAGATTTCAGCACGCTTGAATTCAGCACTATCCTTGAACTCATTGTCTTTTACAAAACCCATTTCCATTGGTGTTCTAACACCTGCACACTCTGTCATGTTAAACTTTTTCAACATTTGCAATATCTTGCCTTTTTGATTCAGTAGAAAACTGCCATTTTTGGTCCTATCTATCTGAACACCAAGATAGACCTTCACTTCACCAAGATTCTTAACTTTGAAGTGTTTATTTAACTCTTTGGCTAGTTTTTTTACTTGTTCTTGTGTCTTTGAAGTATAAATCAGGTCATCTACATAAACAAGCAAAGATTCTTGAGCATCTCCTGAATTTCTGAAATATAAGCAATTGTCAGCCTTGCTCCTGCTAAAACCAATGCCTACCAAAACGTCATTCAAACACTCATTCCAATTATGAGCAGATTGCTTGAGTCCATAAATAGATTTATGTAGTTTCCACACCTGATTTGATTTACCAACTTTCAATCCTGGCGGTAGCTCCATATAGAGCTCTTCAGCCAAGTCTGAATGAAGATAAGCTGTAGAGACATCAAATTGATTCACTTTGAACCCTTTCTGAGCAGCAACTGCTAATAGTGCCCGTAGGGTTTCACTCCTTGAAGTGGGTGCATAGACTTCGGAATAATGTAACCCCTTTCTTTGCGTAAAACCTCGAGCTACAAGCCTTGCTTTGTACTCTGGTTTCCCCATTGCTGTTGTCTTTATCCTGTACACCCACCTACAACTTACTGCCTTGGTACCTTCTGGCAGTTTGGTGATGGAAAACACACCCAGTTCTTTCATAGAATTCAACTCCTTTTGCATGGCCTCACGCCACCTACTGGCCTCCTCCTGGGGTAATTGCTCAACCTCCTCAAAACTTTCAGGTTCGCAATTTGCCAAACCAGCCCAAACACTAATAGCTTGGTACCTTTCAGGAGGTTTACCTTTGTTGGTACGCTTAGAACGCCTTAACAGTTCCTGCGATGTTCCTTCAGTTTCCCCCTCTGACCCAGAATCACTAGTCGTCACCTGTTTGTCACTAGTAGTTGAAGAACTTTCTGATTCTGACTTTACACGTCTCTCTTGCTGTACAGGTGAACTTTTAGAGCTAGAAGATTCTGACTTTACAGACTTGGGTGAACTAGGCGATTTCTCACCCTTGTCCTCAGACTCAAATTCCTCAGTCTGTTCTGGAACTAATACCTGCCCTGGGGCCTGAGTTTCATTGTTACTGTTCACCACATCAAATAGTATGTCAGGATTTCCAAGAATTTTATTCCAACCATCCTGTTCACAAAATTCCGCACTTCTGCTGATTGTGATTTTCGTTTGATTGCCTTCTACATTCACAAATCTCCAACCTTTTGTGTTTGCTTGATAACCACAGAAAAACATTTCTTTAGACCTAGGATCGCCTTTCCTACGTTGTGCCCTAGGCACCAGCACATAAGCACGACATCCAAAAACTCTTAGATGATCAATTTTTGGTTTTTTTCCAAATAGCATGAAGTAAGGAGTGTTGCCTACTGTGCTATTGTACACTCTGTTAAAAGTATAATTCGCATACAGTGCAGCCTCAGCCCAAAAACGCTGTGGAAGTCCAGAATCAAACAGCAAAGCAGCAATGGCTTCCTGTAATGTTCGAAATTTTCTTTCGGCAACTGCATTCTCCTGTGGTGAATAGGGATTGGTAAGTCTATGAACTATACCTTTCCTTTTTAACCACGTCTCCAGCGTGTGGTTCACATATTCCCCACCACGATCTGATTGTATTTTACGTACCCTGGTGTCAAATTTACATTCAACTTCTTCAATCCAATCCATCAGGATGGAAGCTGCTTGTGATTTTTCTTTCAGAAAGAAAACCCAACTAGCCCTTGAAAAATCATCCACCAAAATTTGCATAAATCTTGCACCTCCAAGCGATTTGACTGGCATAGGGCCACACACGTCTGTGTGCACAAGTTCAAAGGGTTTCTTGCTTACTCTATCAGATCTAGGATAGTTACATGTCTTAACCTTAGCATGTTTACAAGCACAACAATCCAGAAAATTTGGACAGGGTTTAATGTTACACTCCTCAGCTAAATCTGGCATCTTGCTTACATACTTAAAGCATATATGAGCTAACCTTCTGTGTAGTAGATGTGCACAACCTGTATGAGGAGCCTTATTTACACACTTAGCTTGCGCTTCACCTGTTGAACATCTACCTGCTGCTAACTGCTCTTCAACCAAAACAAAAAGCCCATCCTCACAGGGAATTTTAACTAGCTCCTTTCCCTGTTTTGAAATGGTGCACACATCATTTTCAAACTCAACCTTAAAACCACTTTTTACCAGGCATGACACACTCAAAAGTCCATTCTTCATTCCTGGAAGAACAAAAACAGGAAGGTTAGTTTGCAAACAGTTAACATAAATTGTGCCTTTAAGGTTCATTTCTCGTTTACTATTGTCTGCTATAGTCACAGTTTTTGCAACTGGCAATGTCTTGCAGTTCATCAAGCGGCCACTAGATGTCACTGGAACTAAACTGTGACTTGCTCCACTGTCAATTATCCACTTCAAGGTTTGTTGGCTCCTTTTAGGACTCTGTTGTGCTGCCATTGCAGATAGTCCCTTATCAGCACCTGCTCCCCCTCTGGATCGTTGATTCTTGTAGTTCTCACGTCGTCTTCCCCTGTAGCTTCGGAAACTGGCCCTGGACTGTTGAAATTCCTGTTGCTTTTCTGGACACTTTGCTATCAAATGAAACCTGCTGCCACATCGAAAACATGACTTGCTGGCCATAGCAGACACTTGTGAGGCTTCCTTACAGCTCTGCCTGCTAGTCTCCCCACGCTGGGAATTATCTGAACATCCAACCCTTGGGGTATTTGAATTATCAATACGTTTTCGATGATGTTGATATTCTTGTTCACACAATCTACCAGTCACATAATTCATATTCAGCTGGTCCTCTGGCAAAACTTGTAAAGTTAGTACTAAGTTTTCAAACCCTGCATGCAGGCTGCTAAGCAGAGTATAAACTTTAATATTTTCAGGAAAATTCACACCTAAAGATGACAGTCGGTTGAAATACTCAGTCATCTGTGACGTGTGTTCAACCACACTATCCTCTGGCTTCAATTTCAACTCATACAAAGCATGTATAATGTTCACCTTCTCTCCGGGCGTGGCTCTATGGTGAATTCGCTTAAGAGCTTCCCAAATTTCAAATGCAGACCTTAAATTTTCCACATGAGGTAATTGGGAATCGTCTATCGATACCATCAACATGCATCTAGCTTTAGTGTCCATTTTATCATGTTCCCTGTTCTGAGCATGTGCAGCAGCCTGTTGCTCTGCTGTGGCATCTGCTGCAACAGCCACAAACGGCTTTCGCCTCTGGACATAGTCAGCCCACACTTCTTTGGCTTCCAACCAGACTTGAGCCCTCTTAGACCACTGCACATAATTAGCAGAGTTCAACTTTGTAAAGGGAACTTGGAAATTTTCCGCTGCCATTCTTGGGGTCTGCTGCTACTCCCTCTGTGTGCCCTTGCTTCTCTTTCCCCTTGGGATTTGTTTTACTCACTTTTCAGACGCCTCCAGCCTCTCAGTTCCTTTAAGAGCTGGATTTACGACCAAGCCGGTCTTCTCTCATCCGAAAGCTGCTTTCACTTTCTCTGCACACAATACAGCTGTAGAAACGTAGAAGGATCCATAACCTAAGAGAGTTTTTGTGTACTGGTCCAGTAAACGCTTCCGCTGCGCCACCAGCAACAGCTCTCTTTGCAGAGTATTAATTAAATCCAGTGCAGAGATTCTTGTTGCAGTACAAGCTTCAAAGTCTCAGCAGCAAAGAAATAACGACACAGGGAAGCCTGTCTTTCCAAAGACAGGTTTATTGCAGAAAGATAACAGAAACACCTCCGGAGCTTTCGGACATTTTTGCTTCACGCCCCACACACAGAGAAAACAAACACTCTTTATATACTGAGCAACTTAACAACTTAACGAGCTTGACTACTTAAAGTTACATGACATTGCTAACTTGCCAGAGTCTTAGGTTTCACACCCTAACAGTTGCCCATAGGCTGGCCTTCACCAAAGCGAGGTTTAACGTTTTTCCCTCCAATGTCCTGAGACATAGATTCTCAAAGGGCCAAGCCTCCGCCATGTGCGACTGTGATAAGGAGACGCCAGAGTCGCTTCAGCACATTATGTTCACTTGCCCCTTATTCAAGGTGCCACGGGCAAATTTGTTGGGATCAATCATTCAGAAACTAGAGGGTACCCCACCAAAATTCCACCTTGCCCAAATCTTGCAGGATAAGGATACCCATACGACCCTGAAAGTGGCTAGGTTCCTGGTCGCTGTCCTTACCCAAAAGCGTTGCCAAGGAGCACCACAAGCTAATTAAGGCGTAGTATGCCATTCCATCTTAAAGTATTTTATTGTTATAGTAGTGTTTTAGCGGCTGTTTTTTTCCCACGTGCACAAGCTGTTATTTATGTCTTGTTTTTATCTGTATGGGCCTATGGCCGTAATAAATTATTATTATTATTATTATCTTCACTCCCCTTCTTCACTTGAAATATGTGCATTTGCTTCTTTTGTAATTAATTATTCCAAATTGCTGCAGCTAGTGCACGATCAGAGACAGCATCCAGGAGAGCCGAGGTCCACATGGGGGCATTCTGCCTCGTGCCCTCACCCCCTTCTTTCAAATTTGGGGGTGATTTATGGGCACAGCAAGCAAGGGCAGTGTTCCCCATTCCCTTGGGGCAAAAAGGGAGGCTGCCTACTCCCATAACAGCCTCTTAATTACCCCATGTGGGTCGGAGAGATGGTATTGTCGGCCATCTTCCAATGCGCCCCTAGTGGCCCCCGGAATCTATGTATTTAATCACTGAAGAGCTCCTCTAGTTCCTGCACATTTCTCTTATGGGGCCTGATATCAACAGAGCCCCTGGGAGTCTGCACTTCCTTAGATTGGTAAGGTAAAGGTAAAGGTAAAGGGGACCCCTGACCATTAGGTCCAGTCATGACCGACTCTGGGGTTGCGGCGCTCATCTCGCTTTATTGGCCGAGGGAGCCAGCGTACAGCTTCCGGGTCATGTGGCCAGCATGACTAAGACGCTTCTGGTGAACCAGAGCAGCACACGGAAATGCCATTTAACTTCCCGCTGGAGTGGTACCTATTTATCTACTTGCACTTTGAGGTGCTTTCGAACTGCTAGGTTGGCAGGAGCAGGGATCGAGCAACGGGAGCTCACCCCGTCACAGGGATTTGAACCGCTGACCTTCTGATCAGCAAGTCCTAGGCTCTGTGGTTTAACCCACAGCGCTACCCGCGTCCCCTTGGATCAGTAAAAGAAGCCCCAATTCACTACCATCTACATTCTCCCTAGGGGAAGAAGACCTAGCTTCTCATAGATAATCATGGAGAAATTCAAGAGTGTAGGGCATCTGGGATTTTCCACAGCACAACCTCCCCCACCCCAAATGCAACCTTTTTTTGTTGCAGGACCGCAACTGTTCCCTATATTTCTGATGTTCAGGCTGTGAGTGTTATTCCTATGAACAGGAGAGAGAGAGGTTTGAGGGAACCCTAAGCTTTTCAGCAGTTATAAAAGCATAGAAGCTAAATGGCTCCTGAAATATAGCTCATTGAGGACATAACACATTTTATAACATGTAATATTTAGAAGGGCAACATAATACGTTAAGATGTTCAAACCATCTTAATTTTGAAATGACTTTTAAAAAAATATGAAATAAGATGACAATTTAAGAAATCTGTTGGTACAAGATTCATGATATCCATCTAGAATTCCACAGCAGATTGGTATGAGTGTTTTGTGTATAATGACACCAGCTGCCTTTTAATAGCCTCCTTTCTGTTATAAAAGACAGCTATTGCTCATAACATCGGTAACAAATTAAAAGATTTAAGGACAGTTTTACAGAATTCACTTATCACCAGTATCCCTCTCCCCTTTCCTTCTTCTTGAATATTTATATTCACAGAATTGTTGAGAAACTGGAAAATCATGCCACTGCGCATCTTGAGAATGAACAAAACATCAAGGATGTTTTGAACAAAACACCAAGAAGCTATCAATAACTGAGACAATTGTGGTGTTTCTGTTTTCTAACTTGCTTAAGATGTAGAAGTTTTCATGTTGTACTAAAAATGTGACAGAGAATCCAAAAGGGTAGCCCAGGAAGAGAGAGAGAGAGCTACTGGCAAAAACAAGGACAGAAGATCAAGCCAGTGGTAAGAAATAAAGTAAGGAGGAATATGAACATTGTTTGTGCTCTGGGGCAAAAAATAAATAAAATCCAACTGATAATAGCAAAGGATAGGTTTCATATGCTTTCATACTATAACATGAGAAGAAATGGAATTTCCCAGGCACATCATATATAATAATAATAATAATAATAATAATAATATATTATTTATATCCCGCCCTCCCCAGCCAAAGCCGGGCTCAGAATGGCTAACAATAAAAGTAACAGCACTCTAAAATCAATTCATTTTAAAATCAATTCAAAATCAAATTAATGGTAACCATTGGGCTAGAGTTCTGTGAGGATTGCCAAAGGAGGGGGTCAGACTGTGCCTTGGCCAAAGGCCTGGTGGAACAGCTCTGTCTTGCAGGTCCTGTGGAAAGATGTCAAGTCCTGCAGGGCCATAGTGTCTTGTGACAGAGTGTTCCATCAGATCAGGGCCACAGCCGAAAAAGCCCTGGCTCTGGTTGAGGCCAGCCTATCCTCCCTGTGGCCCGGGACCTCCACGATGTTTTGGTTTGAAGACCGTAAGGTCCTCCGTGGGACATACCAGGAGAGGTGGTCCCGTAGGTACAAGGGTCCTAGGCTGTATAAGGTTTAAAGGTTAAAACCAGCACCTTAAACCTGATCCTGTACTCCACCGGGAGCCAGTGCAGCTTGTATAGCACCGGGTGAATGTGAAAAGCACATTTAGCACACATTTAAAGCACATGGCTTCCCCCAAACCATAATGAGAGCTGTATTTTATCTCTCACAGAGCTACAATTCCCAACACTATTAACAAACTAAATCCTAAAGGAAATCCATAAGCTCTAGATGTGTGTTAAATGTATAGTGTGGATGTGAGAAACTTCAATTTAGAGGAGTTTGTCTTCCAAATTTGTCCAATTTCAGCTTTGTCTACATCACTAGCTGTTGTCAGATAATATAAGGAACTCAATTCAAACAGCTTCTGGGGTGGCTGATGTTCTTGGTAACATATAGTGGGGGGCGGGAAGCACCACATCTAAGAAGCAGAATCATCTCAAAAGGAAATCTGCTCAAAGGCCTGAAAGTCGTGACATCTTATTTACTTTGAGTGATAGCTTTTATAGTTGCCTGCTTTAAATTTGTTTGATTATGTGAAATCTTGACAGGCTACAACCCAGTTGTCTGCGGGCTGAGGGCAGGCCTTATACCATTCTTTCTCCTCCAGGGAACTCTCCATGGTTCTGCTAGAGTTGAACAGAAAGAAGCAATTAGACTCACATCAATTCACATTCACTGATCTTCTTGCATGAAAGCTGATCTGGGTCTGTGTTGCATGCTGCTTTTTACAAGCCTGGAATGACCTTCATAAGTCACCCTCCTATTTTCACACACCTTATATGAATAAAGATCATGACCAGCACATAGGCAGATGCACAAGCTGCCTATTGCATTCCAGTTTATTGGAAGTTCATAGATTCGCTGGGAAACTCACTTGGGTGTTACTCATCATTCATACAAGAAGTTTGCATGTTGATAAAAGAACATGAACGGCGGCATTTGGTGCTATTGTATTCAATTAGTTCATATTATTACCTCACAATAGTGGCTGAATATTGAACCATTAGGATCCATGTCCCTGTATAAATTATGCAGATAGAACAAAATTGGCATGATTTCACTCATTGTGTGTGATTTAGTATTCAGTACCTTAGATGTTACGTATTATTATTATTTTTCTCTGGTTCTGCTAATCAAGAGGTGGCACACTGAGCTTCTGGAGGGCATCAAATACCTGCACAGCCAATTATCCTGAGATTTTAACAAGTGCTGCCAACACACTTGTGAGCATACATTTACAACTGAAAAGGCTGAAAACCTGCTTTATTAAAAATGGAACCCTATATTCTTCATAAGCTGAAGCCTGTAGCCAAATGCATTTTCTTCCTTTTTTCTGTACTCGTAGAATACGCATCGCCCCGCGGTGAAATTTATATAACAGTTGTAAACAGTGGGACCTTGGAATGTCAAGGGAAGGGTTGTTAAGAGTGTGGCCTTTCCAGCTCATAGGAAACAACGAGGCTGGATACTAGTACCAATGGCCTTATGGAGCAATGGGCAGAATGGGCACAAGCCAGCCAGGTCCAGAGGCCAGGCCTCCTCAAAATGGTACAAGGAAATTTTGTATGGAGGGCTGACTGCACAGCAGAACTTCCCCTCTCCCTACATCCCATGCAACTACCTAAATCAGTTATAGTGGTTCCCCCAACTCTCTTGAACAGATTTGGGGGGGGGGCATAGAGAGTAGAGAGGATGGGGAGGTTCCACAGTACAGCTAAACACCTTGAACTATTTAGCTGGATACTACCCAGTAAATGTATCTCCCACATTTCATTTCATGGGTTTGTGGGCACCCTTGCCCAGCCTTTCCCCACGTCATGGAATAACATTGTCTCAGGAGCCACAGAGCAACACATTCCCTCACACAGCTTTCACTTAGCCTTTTTCTTCTTCACTTGCCCTTTTCTCCCCTTCCTTCTTCTTGCCTTCCAATTGCATGTATTATCTTAATGCTGATGTCATGTATTAAACTTGAAATTAACCTGGTTGATGGTTTCTGAAAGCCATGGCTTCTTTTATGTCTCTGTTCATGATATGCCTCTGAATTTCACTTGTTTTCTCCTGGACGCTTGAGGTCAATTCTTCATCCTGTTTCCCTGGATCACGAATTCTCACTTGGCTCAGTACCTGTGCTAATACTAGCACAATTCTTGATTCTAACTCTGAACTTGGTACCCCTTGTTGTAAACATGACCTACAAGCTTCTGGTTCTGGGCATCTCCAGTTATTCACTTTAATATCTCCTCTTATGTTTCATTAACCTTGTGCTCCTCAGCTGTAATTCTTTAAGCCTACATACCAGAAGGCGCTTTGTTATCATTGCTCCTGGTGGCATCCTTGAATTTGCCATGACTGACCGAAGCGTTGACTTGGGGCTTATAAAAATAGCCTCCCTTCAGTGTCCATGTTAGCCATTCCAAATTTACGACTAACTATACAGTCTACTTATCATTCACATATGACTACATTACCTTTCCAAAGTTTCGCTTGTGTCTACATAAATATTGGTAAACAAGATGCAGCTAAAATTCGGAACCAAAATACATCACTGTTTATTTCCAGAGTTTCTAAAGGGCTGGTGCAGTCTATTATTTCTGCAGGTTCTCATCTCAAACCACATAAAATTATTTCTGAAGAAGGATTGGACAATTAATCAACCTGGCAGTATAGAATTGCAGTAAGCTATTCAAATAAATCCTCTCCTTCTTTCTTCTTATCACTATTGGAAACGAACCAATTAACATGCCTAAATATTTCATATTTTATAATTAAATAGCAACACATCTGATGCTTCCTGCTTCGTCACATAGAAAGTCTCTAGCTTCTTCATGCTTACACACACATTCCCAAGCACCTGCTATAACATTTTAAATTGCCTGATCAGTTATCAATGTGCATTTATTTATTCACAACATGAGGTCATCTATTTTGTTAGATGTATATATGCAGTGAAAATTGAAATATCACTCTACATTTTATCACGATATACACTTGTCTTTACAATGCCCAAGGCCCAATTTACTCAATACTTTTGTGGCTAAATAGCTTCTGCACAGCTATTTCCTGTGATAAACTCCTATAGTAGATGAATTGCAGTAATTTTATGGATTCTCTGGATTGCTTGGGTTTCTCCTGAACCTGCGGCATGCTCTATAAGATACACCAATGCAGTAATTATTATATCTGTGTTTTTGCATGTTACTGTCATAGAAACAGGGTGCAAACTGATCGCATAAAAGTAGTTTGTGGGCACAGCCATCACAACAGATTTAGGTACAAATTATGACGACCCCTCTTAATTTAGTATGACTCAAAACTGTTTCCTCTGCAAGGGATTTAACTGAATGAAATGCATTGGTCAGTAAGCTCCCATCGACAGTGACCATTATTTATTTAAAATATTTTCAGCCCACCCTTCTTCGTTGCAAAGTAATCCAGGGACGGGGTGCTATAAAACAAGTTAAAAATAATAACCATCAGCACAGTGATATAAAATGAGAACGGATACACATATAGCATAAAACAACAGAAATATGACTTGCTACTATCTAGTACTGAAAGCAATTTTGCACATTTTACAGACAGATATTTCCTTTCTATGAAGATACATTCACAAACATGCACACAGAAGCAAGCTGACCACAAAAAACATACTGCATTTTTTGCTCTATAAGATGCACCAGACCACAAGACGCACCTAGTTTTTAGAGGAGGAGAACAAGAAAAAAATATATTCTGAATCTCAGAAGCCAGAACAGCAAGAGGGATCGCTGCACAGTGAAAGCAGCAATCCCTCTTGCTGTTCTGGCTTCTGGGATAGCTGTGCAGCCTGCATTCGCTCCAGAAGACGCACACACATTTCCCCTTACTTTTTAGGAGGGAAAAAGTGAGTCTTATAGCACAAAAAATACGGTAGTTCATGACACCAGGGATGGGGAATATCCCCCCTGTTTCCTGAGATTAGCAAAGCCCCCTTCTCACATTGATCATGTGAAGGGGTAATTGACATGAATATAGGATAGCAGGACTCTGAGGGCACCATCCCCTATTTTGATGTAATGTTTTCCAGAAGCACTGATGAATCACACATTTCATTCATTCCTATTACACTTCATGGAATATGTTTGTCTCTATTAAAAAGAAGGAGAAGGAAAGAAGTGAAAATAGTGTCAGTAATCTGCTTGAACTTTAAAGTCTGCTCTCTGATGTCCTGGCCATGCAAAAGATGTCTAATGCCAGCTTAGCTGTATACCTGAAAACTCCCTCTGGCTCAATTACAGTTACTAAAGATGGCTCAGTCACTTCAGGAGTCTCTGTCCACCCTCTGACAGTGCAAGTCAGCCTCCAACAAGGCACTTACCACCTTTCTTCTAATATGGCAGGTGATGGAGCTCTATTGCTTCCCCCGGGAGACTTTTTCACAACCTAATAAATCTCACGCTCCTTCCTCATGTTCTCTTTTACCTTTAAATTCCAGAGGCAGAGCCTGGGAAGGATCATAAAAAGAACCGCGTCTCTCCTCCATTCCCCCACCCCCACCCCTTCCCGCAATTCATACAAAAGGAGACTGGAAAGTTATTGGAACCATAAGCTGTAGCCAAGAGGCAAAAGCTTGTTCAGGAAGGAGACAAATTAGGGTGAAAACAACTATCAGCACTGAAGCAAATGCTAGTTAGATTTATAAAAGTTTGCTTACGCCCCAAGGGTAGTTGCACTTCCCAGTGCAATGTCAAGATGTCATGTACTCTGGTTTCCTCCATTTTCTGTTATTATTTTTACTATATTGTGGTTTGTTTTGCTCATCAGATCTGCTCAAACCTCGGCATTTTTTTTTAAATTAGAGCTCCTGTGACTCGATATGTTTACATGTTTAACATCTCATTTTGCAAGGAAAGGAATAGGAGGAGATTCTGGCAATGTCCTCAGCCTTTCCATAAGGTGGCCCTCCAGATATTGGTGAACTCCCATTATTATTCATGTTAAGGTGGAATATATATATATATATCTTCTGTTTGGCCAGGCATAGGTAGGGATGGTTGAAAGAAACTGCTCCTGGCAACCTTTAAATTATGAGCTGTGAGGGTATGTGGTTGTTTTTAAGCATTTTCCAATGTTCTTAATAGTTTTTGAATGCTCTAAATATGATATTATATTATTTGAGTTTTACACCTGGAGGGCTGGAGGGTAACTGATTTATGGGCACAGGAACTGCTTGTCCTTCATCTTGCCAGGGTTTAAGCTCAGATTATTGGCCCTCATCCAGTCCACCCCTGCACTTTACGCCTAGCCCTGAGCCTGCCCAGCCACTCCATATTCAGATATTAAGAAGACATACAACTGTGTTTCATTAGTATATTGAGGACATATTGAGCTCCAAATCTCCTAATGACAGTTCCCAGCTTCATGCAGCATCCCATAACATAAATGCCAAGGGAGTGAATAGCATTTCCCCAATGCTGCTCTCTGCACTTGAGCCTGACGGTAGGACAGGGACCAAGATAAACTATTGATCCCAACACTCACCCCACAAAGCCAGTCCAAGAGGACTATTCATGTACAATGCAGCCCTGGAATCACATGTACAAGAAGGAACCAGTCAATGTCATGTAGGCAAATATATATTGTTGTGTCATTTTGCTGCTGGGAATAGGGAATTGTATCATTGACCACTGCTGGCATCTAGAATTCCACATTTTTGGAGCTACCAGAGAGAATGCTTTCTTCTGGGCTACCATCCCCATGAAATTTGTGCCAGGTCAAGATCAGCTCAAAGTGGACATAATAAATACGCCAATACACTAGAAGAGTGAAGGAAGGAAAATCCAAAACAACTTTCCCCAGTTTCTCTGAAGACATAGTTTGTGAGTACACAATGATCTTTCAAGGTTTTAATACAGGCACAAAAGGCAATATTTAACTCAAGAAACAGTGTTAATTGACAGTGAATTAAGGTGCATACATATTTTTAACCCTTCTGAATGTATTGCATAGACCTCAAATCCAGCATCAAGTATAAAAGGTGAAATCTCCATTGTGTCTAGTTCATCCATGATTGCACCTTTTTATTCCTGATTATGAATTCTTGGGGTTGTATAATACACTGAGAAGTTTTTGAAATCTAATGAGAACACACTTCTGCCATTTCCCCCCAATTTAATGCCAAGATCCAGACATGATAGCAGCTGTTTGTATGTCAATGACAGGTAAGAAAAGGGCACAATAGGAATGATCAAAACCTAAAGCACTGGGGAGCTGGAGTCAAAATGTGAACACCTAGGTGCTAAATTTTCTGCATTATTTTGTACAGAAACCAAAAGCCCTGGGAATCCACAGCTGAAATAGTTACACACAATCCTTGGACTATGCTGTAGAACTTTGATCTGTAAGCATGCTTAGATCTTAGAATAAACCATCCCCAGATTTAAAAGTGATTTAAAATATATAGCACAGATATTCCGCATTGCTAGGCAACATTTTTAAAATAAAAGTGCGGCTTTGGAATCTTTGTATGATTCATGTTGCATTGTTTAAACTACTTTCACACCTGCAAATAAATGAAAGAGGAGAAAAATTGGCTCCTGACATTGGCACCTGAGACTTGAACAATAATTCCAAATAGCAACAGACTCCCAGTTATAAGTGCAAGAGTTGGCAATGTAGTTAATTCCTTGCCACAAGACAGATGGCTACCAGCAGGATCAGCACCTGGCTGGTTCATTAAGCATGCACCAACATATGGGGAAATGATAGCTAGGCCACCGTCAAAAATCTTGTGTCTTCACAGACACTTTAATCAGACGGAGAAGGGAAATAAAACAGTAGCGGCGCTTTTCCCCATAGGAAGGATGAGATCAAGTGCCTTGATCTCATGCTCAAAGGAAACGGTGAATACAAATGGCAAAGTTGGAGTTGCAAGGTATTTTGCTGCAATTAGACATCTCATACCTTGTTGCTCCTGCAGCTGTCACTGTGTAGAACCTGCGACTGCTTCTGAAGAGGGATGGTCATTGATAGGCACAACGTGTTGCGAGATCCTTCTATTTTGTCACTGTATCACAGGGAAGGGGAAGTTTAGTAGGAGAAACTGGGATACCGGGATCTGGAACATGGCATAAAAGGAGATTAGAAGACACCAGAAACAGTTCGTTCCAGATTTCTATATGATTTCCAGGCTCTTGTAAAAACTAGGTTCCAGGTAGATGACTGGATTTCTCTAGTTACATTCTGTAATTGTTTTCTGGGTTCCTCAGCCCAATGTTCAGTTTCACCATCCTTCTGTTCCTCCACAGAGACTTCCTAAAACTAATTCTGGATTGGCACATGTGCAGTTGGCCACTTCTTTCATTTCCATCCATTTGTTCCAGTCTCTCCTCAAGACTGTGCTAACCAACTCACTGATGTGCACAAGCGAGCACTGAGGGAGCGCACTGTGCATGGGCAGGCAAGCATAAAATCAAATGAGAACACAAACAGATGAGAGCATGAGGACATCCAGATTTCTTTCCGTGCTGCATTTTAGCATCTATCAATGCTCATAAGCACTTGTTCTCTTTGGCAAGGAAGAGGGAAAACAGAAGACTGCAAAAAGTAGATTGACACAGCACAATTCTAATCATGTCCACTCAGAAGTTCTATGAATTCAATGGGGCTTAGTCCCAGGTCATTGGGCCTCAGCGTGCAACATAAATTGAGGTGTTTTGCTTTTTTTAATTTGACCCACCTCCCTCCACTGCAAAGAAATACTGCTGCTTTTATCATTAGGTGGCCAATGTTTCTGACGATACTAAATTGTTCAGGGTCGTTAGAGATTGTGAAGAGCTCCAAAAGGACCTCTCCCAACTGAGTGAATGGGCAGTAAAATGGCAAATTAAATTAAATTTCGACAAGTGTAAAGTGATGCATGTTGGGGCAAAAAACCCCACTTAATTTCACCTATATGCTCATGAAGTCTGAACTGGCCATGGATGACCAAGAATGAGGCTTTAGGGTCGTAGTAGATAAATGAAGACATTGACCCAGTGCGTGGCAGTGGTGAAAAAGAAATAAAATCAATGTCAGAGATCATTAGGAATGGAACTGAAAATAAAACTGCCAAAATACACTAATTGATTTTGAGATTTATTTATTTATCTGAGCCATGAACTTCATCAGATGATTCAGTTCTAGTGGATAACTATGATCTGACTGAGACATGAATCTGGAGGTGGTGTGCATGAGATCTGTCCATGTTAAAATTCACAAAGATAGAGTTCATTAAGAAATCTTAGCTGGAAATCTGATAGTACATTGGCCTTTACCTCGGGTTATGAACTTAATTCGTTCTGGAGGTCCGTTCTTAACCTGAAACTGTTCTTAACCTGAGGTACCACTTTAGCTAATGGGGCCTCCGGCTGCCGCCGCGCAATTTCTGTTCTCATCCTGAAGCAAAGTTCTTAACCCGAGGTACTATTTATGGGTTAGCAGAGTCTGTAACCTGGAGTGTCTGTAAGCTGAAGCATCTGTAACCTGAGGTACCACTGTACAATGAAGACTATGGAACCAGGTAAGAATCTGAGGCTCACTGGACCAGGAAAACCCTACTGGCCCTTATGCCATCTGACAACTGACACAATCTCTCTCTCTCTCTTTCTCTCTGGACCTGGAAAAGATGCATTTGTGGCAGCTCCAAAGCACAGTGGATAGTAGACCACCAGCCCCCCCCCAATTTGATTATCTCCCACTGTGGCATCAATAATAAGATGCATGGGGCTGGTGGACACAGGTGCTGATCACATATCATTTATGTGCAAAGGCTTCATTAACTGCATGCCCTTAAGCAAAATGTCAGAAATGTCTCCTGATGCAACTGTAGCCTTTGGGAACCTGATTACAGGTTTTAGGCAAAACAATTCAAGACAGAGTGCAGTAGTCTGAAAGTAATTTAGTCCCGTTTCTTTCATTCTGTGCATCAACATTCTTCTCACCGCTGTGCCATTTTCCTTTCTGCCTGTGGTGGTCCCCTGTTCTTAAGCTCAGAGCTGCACAGAATGTTATTCTAATGCTGCATCTGGGATGAGTGTTTGCTGTGGGGTGGGAAAGGATGGAGGGCTGGGTATTGTTTTGCTGATTTACTTGGTTTTATCCTGTATTTTATTCTGTGAACCACCCTCCTGACATCTTATGATGACGGGCTTGTATAGAAATCCAATAAATAAAAACAAAACAAAAACACTTTTAATTGTGATAACATAGCTTTTCAAATCAGCCCTGAGTGCCCACTGGAAGGACAGATCGTGAAGCTGAGGCTCTGGAGGAGACTCTTGAGAGTCCCATGGACTGCAAGAAGATCAAATGTATCCATTCTTAAGGAAATCAGCCCTGAGTGCTCACTGGTAGGACAGATCCTGAAGCTGAGACTCCAATACTTTGGCCACCTCATGAGAAGAGAAGACTCCCTGGAAAAGACCGTGATGTTGGGAAAGATGGAGGGCACAAGGAGAAAGGGACGACAGAGGATGAGATGGTTGGATGGTGTTCTTGAAGCTTCCAGCATGAGTTTGATCAAACTGTGGGAGGCAGTGGAGGACAGAAGTGCCTGGCGTGCTCTGGTCCATGGGGTCATGAAGAGTCGGACACGACTAAATGACTAAAAAACAACAACAAGCTTTTTAAATAATTCTGTATAGTGCCACTCCACCACCTCACTCAATTTGCTGCAGTATCAATGGATTTTAAAAGAAGTATAATTCCTCCAGTGATTCCTATCTGGATTTATTATAGGCAGGAATGGGCAGTGGGGAGGCGTGATGCTGTGCACCTGGATTCCCAGAAGGGTTGTCGCTGCCGCTTACTGGGAAAAGCAGGGGAGAGGCAGCAGGACATCAGCATTTTGCTGGCACACTAGTGGAACCAACCTAATGCTCCCACACAGCACTGGTCTTCCCAGCATCTTGTCTCTCTCTCTAATGGCAAGCAGCAAGGACATCATTGCCATGAAGTGAGGTATACAGTGGTGGTCCTCCACACTGGTCCCCCCATTTAGGTAATGAACGAGATGCTATTGCAATGCTCTGTAGCCAACAAAAGCATACCCACCTAAAGACACCGCTGAGAACAAGAGAGGCTAAATAGGAGTGAGCAGTGCTATAAAAGAGGTGCCGGAACTCACCAGGAATGCTTCCCTGTTCTCTTATAATGACAATCATGCCCACTCGAGAGGTGTCAGAACTGAGTTCCAGTGAGTTCTGGCTGGGGGGGGGGAGCCCTGATGCTTACCAGATCAGTTATATGGGTGTTCCTAGTCAACTGGGAATCAAAGGGAAAGCAGAATGACATCGCAACGCTGCATAACCATAGCAGATCCAACCACAGGATGACATCCGTAAGGACAAGCAAACTCAGCTGACAGTGATGGAAATGTTTCCCGAAGCAACAAACACTTTGAAAGCAATCATCAAATAGCCCACTGAAGGGTGTGCAATATTTTTTTAATGCCCTGTGACAGGTTAACAAAACAAGGTGGTCCATGCTATTTGCATTCCGTGCAGAAGTGATTCTCTAAGTTATCTTGACCGGGGCAAGATGGCGTCAAGGTAAGACGTGCTTATCAGAGCTCTGCATATTCCCTTTCAATTACATGATGGGGTTTTTGCTTTGCTGCCCCCCCCCCATTTTGTTCTTTTAAAAATTCCTCTTGTCCAAGGTAAGGTTGTTTTATGTGTTTGGGCAACCCCAGGAATTAGTACCATAGAACTTTGAGAAGCCAGCATGACAATTTAGTTTTAGCAAAGCCTAACAGCCTTGCAGCCACCGCCCTGGTTTCCTGTCGGCTATATCTCCACATTTTAAAAACTTATTGTAAGGACTTTTAACCTTCAAAAACTTTTAATCTTTTAAAATCCCTTTTAATTCCTTTGACACCCCCCCCCCCTATATTTGAACCAAATGGAAAGAGAGGGGAAATTGCTGTTGCTGAAGAGACTACGTTGAAATAATGCCCCATTTGGTTTTTTGGTTTTTATCTTTTTAGCCTCCTCTCTATTACCTTCCTGTCCACAAAGTAGCTGTAGATCAATCTGGACTGAATGGGACTGTGGATTTGGAACTCAACCAATTGATCCAAGAAGTACAGCTTGGCTGATACATGTAGAATTCCAGAAACGAGAAGAGCAAAAAGACCCAGGTGTCCCGATATGGATAGTGATTCATGGTCTTTAATTCTCAAGCAGAATAACTTATTTTCTATTTCAGAATATTTCTACATCATTGGTTTACCCACACTGAGGAGGTCTTGACGGACATGGGTAGAAAATGCAGATTTTACATACAGTTGAATCATACAACACATCCTCCACGAATGATGAAATATGGTCACCATATTCCAGTATTCACTTAACTGTTTATAGTAGGAGCTGCATCATAAACTTTATGCTAGTTACTCTTTATACAGAGATTCAATTATTTCAATTAATCTAATTGTATGATGGATACGCAATGTGAATTGGAGGTTCAGGGAGGGGAAATTAATGCTGTATTCATGTTAAATCTGAGAATTATTTATCTTCCGTTACAGGAAGATATCTAAGCGGGTGAGAACGTTTAACCTTACAAAACCCCTAATTTCTCATATTAGCATTCACTAAGCCATAGAGATTAGACACTCATGATAATGAATGGCAATCTTCATAATGTCTGTTATCAAGCATTGCTACTGGTTCGGAATTCTAAACAATTAACCCATAAGGGTGGCCTGTAAACATATTCTAAGACCACACCAAATACACAGCTTCAGCTCTGAAGTAGGAAAATAGAATCATAGAATCACAGAATTGTAGAGATGGAAGGGACATCAAGGGTCATCTAGTCCAACCACCTACAGTGCAGGAATAGATATTTTGGAGTGGGGGGTGGGAATCATACACACATATGCACATTTTTCAACCCTGATTCAAATCATTGCAAAATTCACTTCTCCACCTCTCATTAGCTCTTCATGCTTACATTCCCTATATCCCATCTGTTCCTTTCCTCAAGCTCTTTTCTCCTTCACCTAGCCATGGTTTCATGTTTTCCAGTCCACTGCTTAATGTTCACCTTTCTTTAGCTGCCTTGCTTCTGGACTCCCTCTCTCGCACTAACCCATTCTTATCATGGCTATCTCCATCTTAGGATAATTCAGCAATGGTTTGTATCTCTCCGCAAACCCAAATCATTTTCTCTTCTACAAGTGAATGAATCCATTGCTATGGAAAAAGAGGTGGAGCTTGGAAAATCCTTCACAGGGTTTTTAGCAGACTTCCTGGAGCTAGTGTGGTGTAGTGGTTAAGAGAGGTAGACTCGTTCGCATCTCCACTCCTCCACATGCAGCTGCTGGGTGACCTTGGGCTAGTCACACTTCTTTGAAGTCTCTCAGCCTCACTCACCTCACTGAGTGTTTTTTGTGGAGGAGGAAGGGAAATGTAGCCGCTTTGAGACTCCTTCAGGTAGTGATAAGGCGGGATATCAAATCCAAACTCTTCTTCTCAAGATGTTGTTGGGCTACAACTTCCAGCATCCCTGATGATCGACCACACACTTCTGATGGGAGTTGGAGTATGGTTACCATATTTTTTTTTCAATTAATCCAGGGGCACTTTTTTTTTTTTTAACTGAGTAGCAACAGGGAGTCAGTAGTGGGGATGGTGAGGCAAAAGACCCTGGGCCCAAGCACACATGTATATTGTATAAAGGTGCAAAGCCCTTCTTCCACACCCCGTGAAACATAAATGTGCAGAGGTTTTTGAAAACTGGGCAACGGCCACTTGTCCACAACTCCTGAGCCTCCCTGATCAGTCAAAACAAAGGGGGAAGGGGGCAGAAGATCGGGGAAGGCTTGGGAATCACGGGCAGGTAGTGCGCCGTTGCCCAGTTTTTAAAAAACTCTGCGCCCCTCCTGGGCAACGGCCCCCTGCCCGTGACTCCTGAGCCTCCCCCAATCTGTCAAAACAAAGGGGGAAAGGGGCAGGAGATCTGTACCACCAGACGTCCCTGGTTCCCCTTCAGGAGTGGTGGCGGCAGCGAGCAGCTCCTGAAGTCAGCCAGAGCCAACTGCGCTACCAGGCTGGCTCCGGGCTGCTGAGGCTGCCGCTGCCACGTTTTCCAGGTACAGATTTGCAAATCTGGGGACGTTCCGGGGATGGAATTTGTCCGGGGACAGATTTACAAATCCGGGGACTGTCCCCAGGAACCCGGGACGCGTGGTAACCCTAAGTTGGAGTCCAACAACTTCTGCAGGGTGCCATTTTGAGGAAAACAAATTTGAGTACAGAAAGTGGTCATTTTTGTCCTTATGTATCTGAATGTTTTTAAACAGGTATGTCTCTGTTTTTAGCACTGTTCATGAGTTCAAACAGTGCATGTGGACATAAAGAATTGTGGATGGAGCTGAGTATGCCAGCTCTGACCCCAGCAATTATATTCCTGACCTTCTTGGATTGCAGAGGAAGTTCTGAAGGGAATTCTTCACACGCCCGTGGACCCTGCTGCCATGCAATTGGTTTTATCTCTTGTCTTTTTACCAGAAGAAGAATGCTGTGTACATATTTGCCGAGACAAATTATGCCCATGCAAGTGTTGACCTACCTACTTTGTGTCTCTTTTTCCATGGAACCAACCAGGCAATTATATTGTATAGCACACAGAATATTCCACATGGCAGCCATTAGCAGCGAACACGGCTTATGGGAAGCAGGCATGCCATACTCTCTGGGAAGTTGCTCTGAATAAACAGGCAGCTGCATTTTAAATAAACTCGCTTCCTGTGTGATCCTTCAGTTCCCAATACATCTAGCAATGATGCCAGAGGCTCAGATAACAATAGCAAGGCAAAGTTTGCATTCCAAAGGATATACACAATAGCTCACATAAAAATAGCCCAACCAATTGTTCACAGTTTGGGAGAAGAGAGCAATAAGCACCTGCTTGGATTAGTCAAAGGAAAAGCAATTGATTTCTCCTACCACAACAGGCTCAATTCTGGAATGGAGCTACTGAGGGGGACGGGACGCACACATAGTAAGTTTTTCACCAATTTAATTCCTAAACACAAATGCAGGGCCAGTAGAACCTTATCTTAAGAGACAGAAAAGTCACACACACATAACTCAATTTTCATTTCAGTTCATTCTGAGAACTATAATAGAACATAGCTGCAACCAGAATGATGATGATGATGATGATGATGATGATGATGATGATAAAGCTGTAATTCAATATTGACTTTAGGGGAACGTGAAACAATAGCAGCTGGTTCCAAGCTTTTAGACAAGCCAATCACTTTATTCAGCGGTACTATATCAATAAAAATGCATGCAACTGACACACTTGGGATATTTACAACTTCAGTGTGATACACATCATTCCACACGTGTGTGTAGGGGGGTGGACTGGAACATTTGCACATTTCTCATTTGAAATGAGAAGGATGAAGTCTGTATCAAAATAGTTAAAATATTTTCATGTTTTAGTTAGAAAATTGATATCCATTTAAGGTTTTTTGTTTTTGCAAAAATCTGATCATGGGCCTTATTTATTTATTACTTTTAATAGGTGGCAGTACATTCCAACATGGAAAAGTGGAATGTGATAAGGAGTGGAAAACACAGTGTTGTGTTGATGGAACACAATAAGATCCATAAAGTCCAACATTCTGTTTCAGACCTTTTGAAAACCTTTAGAGCACAAACTAACTTTTGCAACAGAGAAGTCATTAAAAATTGCCCTTCCCAATATCTAACACTACCTGAGGGATCCCATCTGCCACTTGATTTTGCACAAAAAAGAGAAGTGAAGACAAAGCTCAGATACATCGCCTCTCGATTCATATGGCATATGGGAGACCCGTTTTCAAATTCTTACTCATCCATGATGAAGAAAGGGGATGTCACGAAGGGGTGTCACTCCTTGGCAGAGCGCATGTTCTAGGATGAAAGGTTCTAGGTTCAATCCCCACTATCTCCAGGTAGGACAGGGAAAGAGCCCAGCCTGAAACCTTGAAGAGTTTATGCCAGTCGGTGTAGTTGATACTGTGATAGATAAATCATCTGACTCAGTATAAGGAAGCTTCATTGTTTGAGGCTGGGAGACTAGTTTTTGCACAGCAGTCCAGTGAGCCCACTACAGAAGCTGAATTTCAACCCTTCCCTCTCATTCATAATACACCAAGCAAGACAAAGCCTTCGAAGTTAGGAAACTTTATATGTCCTGCCCATAATGATATGGCCCACATATCATTAAATTTCTAGCGTAGTGGGTAAGGTCTCAATAGACTTGCGACTGCATACCTCAATGGACTTCATGGAGAGCTACAGCCACCTAATGAGTTTTTAAAAACCTGAGTGATGAAGACTATAATGTATAACTTGCAGGTTTGGGGGAAATTAATCAAAAGAGGAAATGTTTTTATGAAATACTGTCAAAAGTCTCCATATTTCAAAGCTATGTTAAGATTAACATTAAAAGACAAGGGGTAATTTGTCTTGGCAAATTGACAAACCAGAGGCTTATCATCTGATTTTCCTAGGCATGGACCTAACAGCCTCAGCCTCAAAGAGCACTTTCCTTTGTCAAGATGTTCACCTACTACAAAATGATGTTATTATGAAAAAGCAGACAGCGACTATATTTCAGTCCATTTTTATCTCCTTCTGGCTGTTAAAACTTGGGAAACCAAATGGCATCAGCCATAACACACTGCTCAGAGCCTTCCTTATTAACCAATTTGGGAGATGTGTAGAAAGCCCTTATAACAGGGTTCATTAACTGGAATATGTGGCAATAAATGTCCCCTGTCATAATACCCGAGCATAAAAGACGCCTTCCCAGCAGCATGAGAGCTTGCACCTATTTGTGGAAAACCCATTGTGAACATTTGCTTTGTGAAGCCTTCAGAGGGCTCTGGGATCTTCAGAGTGGCGGGAACGAGTTTAATTATGACTTCTGTGACTTTACTTGTTGGTTATGGTATTGGCTAGAAGAACATGGAGAACCAATACTCCTTAACAGGCACATATGGATTTTTTAAAAGAGGGAGGAAGAGGGAGAGAGATTGAAATGAAAATGGTGTAAAGATTCAGATACTTGTTAACAACCCATTTGTGCAAATGTCTATTTTTTATGAATGTACTTTTCTTGCATAGGTAGATGCTGCTCGAATGTGCTGAAATGAAGATCATTAAAAGAGCTACTATTAGGGATGAACTGACTTTTAGTAAGTTTTGATTGGTTTATTTGTCATAGGAATTTCCCCTCTAGAGAAGGTACCAGTTTTTAGTGAAAAATGAAGGGAGCCTATGTGAATCTCTCTCTCTTCCAGGCAGTTGTGGAATAACAACAACAACAACAATAGCAGCAGCAGCAGCAGCAGCAACAACAACAACAACAACAACAACAGGAAGTGCAATTAGGCTGTGGTATGAAGAACCTTGATGAGTGAAAAGCATTTACCAGCAACTTTGTGGACACCACTATAAAATGCTTGAAATTGTGGGGTGTCTGTTTGAAAAATGCTCGCTACAGGGCTATGGACATGTTATGCTGTATGCAGATAAAATGAATCCGTACACATGAAAACATGTTTTGGTTAATGGTTGTATATGTATATGACAAACCTAGAAGCGTCTTAAAAGCAGAGACGTCACCTTGCCGACAAAGGTCTGTATAGTTAAAGCTATAGTTTTCCCAGTAGTGATGTATGGAAGTGAGAGCTGGGCCATAAAGAAGGCTTATCACCGAAGAATTGATGCTTTTGAATTATGGTCCTGGAGGAGACTCTTGAGAGTCCCATGGACTGCAAGAAGATCAAACCTACCCATTCTGAAGGAAATCAGCCCTGAGTGTTCACTGGAAGGACAGATCCTGAAGCTGAGGCTCCAATACTTTGGCCACCTCATGAGAAGAGAAGACTCCCTGGAAAAGACCCTGATGTTGGGAAAGATGGAGGGCACAAGGAGAAGGGGATGACAGAGGACAAGATGGTTGGACAGTGTTCTTGAAGCTACCAGCATGAGTTTGACCAAACTGCGGGAGGCAGTGGAAGACAGGAGTGCCTGGCGTGTTCTGGTCCATGGGGTCACGAAGAGTTGGACACGACTAAACGACTAAACAACAACAAATGTGCTGGATGTAAAAGCAAGGAAATAGACTGAACTCCTCAAAAATGTGGAATAAAGCAATGTAACCTCCTTGTTGCATATCACTGTCCCTGGCAGTGGTGCGTGGTCAATTTTTCATAGGGAAACAGTTAGGGCCAGAGGCACCAGCTTGCGAGGGCGATTGGGCGGGACAACATTGCATGTGTGACGTTGCGACGTCCTGATGTCACATGTACGAGCATTGCACCTTCCTCCTTAAGCCAGACAGAAACTTCCCAGGCTTTGGGAAGGAGGCGCCAGGTCTCTGACAGAATGCTGGAGCCATGCTGCCTCTTTCCCAAAGTCAGGCAGGCTTTGGAAAGGAGGCAAGATGGCTTTTGGACCCTTTAGGGTACTAGACTGGTTCCCCTAGTCCACTAACTGCGAGCTGCTAGTCCCTGGAGTGCATGAGCTGACTTATACCACATCTGTGTAGAGCAGTCCTGACTTGCACCTTTGATCGCCTTTTGGCAGACTTTGACGTTCTGATCCTATGGATTGTTTTGGACATAGCAATGAAGATGTCTTCATTTCTACATTTTGTGAGTGCTGCAAGATCTTCTTGTCTGAAGGGGCTAATATCAAGGAAGTTTGCTACTTGGGACATGATAATCTCATGACTCTCTCAAGGCAAATCTTAAAAAAAGAAGCATAAACACTGACAACTGGGAAACACTGGCCTGTGAGTGCTCCAATTGGAGAACAGCCTTTATCAAAGGTGTCAGGGGTTTTGAAGATGCTCAAACTCAGGACGAAAGGGAGAAACACGCTAAGAGGAAGGCACGCTTGGCAAACCTTCACCCTGATCAACTCCAACCCGGAAACCTATGACCCCACTGTGGAAGGACGTGTGGATCCAGAATTGGCATCCACAGTCACTTACGGACTCAGTGTAAAAACCATGTTTATGGAAGACAATATTACTCAGCTATGAGTGATCGCCAAAGAAGATAAAATGCATGAGTGCCTTGAAGTTCACCAAGGGCTGTATGGGCTTTCAATGATGAGTCTCTCCCTCCTGCTCCATGATGTTGAACAGCTAACTTATCTGATCAAGTTGTAAGTATAAAAGGAGACTGCAGTGCATCCTGAACTCCTAGGGCAGAGTCAGAAAGAATTGTGAAAATATTTGAACATTGTGTCAAAGCAAGGTCTTGTTATTTATTGTTAAAACATATCATTCTATAATATTTAAGCAGTTTTGATTGAGAGGTGCCCTGTGTAGATATGAGAAGCCTCGACATAGGTGCCCAAAACAAACAAAAGTGGTCTCAGAAATCCCCATATGAAAAATAAGTAGTCATTTATTTTCATAGGGACAAACGCTATGGCAGCAATTGTTACTGCAGATAAAATAACCCTACTAGATTATACTGGCAATTCCAGCTAACCCAAATTCATGTCGAAGGCCAAGGAAATCAACACCCCTTAAGCTATTATGCTTACTCGACCATATTGTTATAATCAACTTTTTTTTCAGATATAGCTGAATAAGCCAAGATTTATTAGACACCTTCAGCAAGAAGCTTGGGGGGAGAAATCTTTAAATAACATTTACAAGTGTAAATGTCAAGACCAGAACAAATACATGCTGTAACCACTATCTCTATCTGAGGTAATTTCAGAATAACTCCTACACAGCGTTTTGATGTAAATGATGCCCTTGAGGGCTGTCAAAAATATTGATGACATTTCCCTATACATTGTGAAATGTGTGCATAGCCCTCAATGCACTCACTATCCTTATGGAGTTAGTGACCATTATGCTGTATTCCACTGTACAGTAAATAACCTTTCAGGTGAAAAATAACAGCTGTGCCAAGATAGATTGAATTGGTCGCCATTGCAGCTCTCAGAATGCATAACAGACTATAGGCGTTTGAGCAAAATAGATTTGCTAGTCTGGGAGGTAACGGTCAATCAATAACAGCATGTGTTATGAAAAATTTGTGTATGTATTTTACATACATGCAGGAGTTTCAGTTGTTGTTTTTTAAAAAAAGCAAAAACAAAAAGTTAACCTCTAAAAGTCTGGTAATTCTTCCAGATACCCACTACAGAGGTCATTCTACTCTTTTAAGAGATAAACCCAGATAAAGACAAGAGTGATGCAATATGGTTTGTTCTCCCCACATGAATGAGACATAGTAAGCCTGAAAGTATTGAGAAGGTGGGATTATCATGGCAAATTATAATGCATTATCGTGGCAAATTATACTGCAGGTTTAGAACTATTTGTGGTCCTACAGCCTGGCCCGTGAGCTCCTGCTCGTGATCAGGACAGGAGTGTGATTTCAGTTCAGATCTTCTGAAGTTCAAGGTATCAGGGAGCATCAGTGGGAGCTGTTGCCTGACACCTGCAAACAAGGAAAGACCTGCCTCCATCACTGGCTGAGTGTGATACAGCTGCCCGGCTGCACTCCATTGTTTGACTGGGAGCTGTTGCCTAGAATGCAGAGGTTGAGGGACAAGATTGGGAAAGACGAATGCTTGATTTCAGTTTTAATCTAAGGCTGTGACTATGGGAGAAGCAAGACTTCTTGGGGTGTTAATGCTGTGTGGCCCTCCATCATAGGCTCAGGTTATACATATGTGTAAATAAACCATATATCATAAAGATACCACAGTCTCCACTGTCCCTCATTGCAAGGAAACTGAACCCTGGACTAGGGTGGCATGCAACAATATTATGGGTGACTTACAGCATTTATTAGTCTCTCTCTCTGCTGTTGTTTTGTTTTCCAATTGTCAGGAGAACATATTCTATTTTAAAATGTTGAATCTGCTAAATCCAACCTTGCTCTCTGCTCTTGTGCACTGTTCGCCAGGACAAACACACAAACATCTGTGCATAGGAAATGTAACATGCATTCTTCAGCAGCTTCCATTGTAATCTATTTGAATTTACACCCTAGGTGGCCAAAACAGAAAATCCATCTGTTTTAGAATTGCTTCCTCCAAAATAAATTGGTAAGTAAGCCAACTAGCAAACTAAGTTAAAACCTCTCCCTGAAACAAACAAACAAATGCTCCCCCCCCAAAAAAAAATCAGGTCTGTGGTGTGCTATTTGTTTGGATTTATATGAACACTGGGAAGCACTTTGAACTGGTGATTAAATCATTATAAATATCACAGCATGCTTCCCACTGTCCCAAGAGGTAGAGCTGTAGAGTTTAATTTCCTGTGGATGAGAGAGCACTGAAACACCAATGCCATTGTAATATCGGTATTTTTACAGACATGAAAAGCAGGTTAAAGTGGTACCTAGTGGGCTCCTCTAGCAGGCAGCAAGTCATTGATATTGCATCATTCCCCAGCAGCATTGATCCTTGCAGCTTTCATGCTGCTTCTAAGCATGATCAGTGAGATCTGCAGTAGATCAGTGAGATCTGCAGGACCATCAAGAGGCAGGTAAAGTGTGTACAGATGTACCCAGCCTGCAGCCATTTGGTAGGAGAACCTTCAGAATTCTCCACTGGTGGAGCTCACACATGGGGAGTGTAATGCAAAGTCAGGTTATTGGGTACCAGTATAACAAGTTCTGGGATGCGGGTGGCGCTGTGGGTTAAACCACAGAGCCTAGGACTTGCCGATCAGAAGGTCAGCGGTTCGAATCCCCGCAACGGGGTGAGCTCCTGTTGCTCGGTCCCTGCTCCTGCCAACCTAGCAGTTCGAAAGCACGTCAAAGTGCAAGTAGATAAATAGGTACCGCTCCGGCGGGAAGGTAAACAGTGTTTCCGTGTGCTGCTCTGGTTCACCAGAAGTGGCTTAGTCATGCTGGCCACATGACCCGGAAGCTGTATGCCGGTTCCTGTATGCTGTAAGCGAGATGAGCGCCGCAACCCCAGAGTCGGCCATGACTGGACCTAAGGGTCAGGGGTCCCTTTACCTATAAAGTGTGTTCTCCCTAACAGAGAGCACATGTTGCGGTTGGGGGATACAAGCCACCCTATTGTTGCTGGGCAGATTTGGCTAGACCCAAGCCATAAGTGGTTAAAGTTTGGTTGCTGGGGAGTTTTGATTGTTGCCAATTCGGAGGAGGGGTCAGAGTCTTTAAATACAGGACGCCCAACACTGGGCGTCCTCTTGGCTGTTTTGCACTGGATCACCCGCCCACCCTCCCTTTAATAGGGGGGGTTTCTTGATCGCCTGACCTTGCTATGCCTGTCATGGGGTCATCTGCCTTGGAGCAGGGGCCTGGTAGGAATTTTGCCATCTGGCTGATTGGCTGGTGCCATTTGGTTTTTGCCTACTGCGTAGCAAATCGTCACAACTTGTAAGGTTGGTGGTTAGGCATTGGTTAAAATTGGTTGGTGGAGGGGTAAGTGCCTACCCCTCCAATGGTGGTGCAGAAAGGGAATTCCATTAAAGGAATCCAGGGGCTTACCATTCTTTTCGTCCTTGTCCCTGGCATCGGACTTGGGCCGTGCAAGCCCCACAGGAACATGAGGGTGAGAAGTGAGGGACTGATGTCCAGCTTCATTTTCTCACCCAATACTTGTTTCCCACGCTGGCTTCCGTTGGAATCAGGAAGTCAGTTCTGTCCCTGGGGCAAGGACAGATAGTCATAACCAATGCCTAAGCAACCACTCACATTTTTTGTATTTTGAATAAAGTTGTGGCCAAAATTATGCCAAAAACCTTAAACAAAAAATGATGTGTGGTGTGTGATTTTTTTTTTTTGGGTGGCATTGTGGGACTCAACATGCAACAAGTTCTAGGGCACCATATTTTACTGTCGAGCAGAGGAGCAAGGAGGCAGTGGGATCTCTCTGCATACAGCCAGTAATTTATTGAACCAGCCTGAAATCTGAAATAAGACAGTCCAGCAAGAAGTTCCACGGATTTTCCTGATCTTGTTTCTGCAACGAAATACCCAATAAAACATTACACTTCAGAACAAGCACATTCCTGCACTAGCACAGCCTTTTGTCATTTAAGTTTTTTTAACAACTTTCTCAGATGTTTCCCATTCCTGCTATGTATATTTTTCTATTTGAATGCTTTTATTGTTGGGTTTTCCATTGTTCTCACTAAATACTGTAAATTGCCATTGGATCTTATTGGTGAAGTGTGTTTTTTAAATTAAAAAAATCAAATAAATAAGCAGAACATAAAACTAAAGTCCATGCCACACAGCATGATGACATTAGGCTTGGTACCTGAGAATTCTTTTCCATTTTAAATTATGCCTATCCAAAAAGTCACTCAGAAAATGGGGATCAGGCTTGCAGTTGTCAAGGCAAGGCAGTGCTATGTTTGGGAGGAAATGAGATTGGCCATTTATTGGAATGGTCTGTGCACTGGGCACAACTATCATTCCTACTGTCGCCCCCGTTCATGGCAGCTCTATTAAGACGAAAAATGTCTGAGATCTCTTTGGTCTATGCGACATAGCCAAGGAGCAGAGGTGCAAGAAAAATACTTTAATAAAAATGGCACCATTGCCGAGTTTTCAATTTGAGCTTCCGTTATTCACTGGTGGCTTTTACTAGACACAAGTGTGTTTTCTTCTGTAATAGGAAATGGCAGGAAAGTGGGATATCTGCTGTGCATTGCACCATTGAGATACTTCTGAATATTGTTAACACATAGTCTGCTGAGAGAGATGAACAGAGGACAATTGTGGTTGGGGAAGAGAAGAGAGATGCACTGTTAAATGATTAAGAGTGACACCATCATATTAATGTTTGGTCAGAAGTAAGATATTGGAGGAAACTGATTTTCCAGACCCATTTCAGTTGGGGCTTAGGGCTGGTTTATGCACAGAAACTGCTTTGTTCACCTTGTATGATTACCTCTGTAAAGAGAGAGGCAGCAGAAATATGTCCATTTTAATTCCCCTCAATCTCTTAAAAGGTAAAAGGAACCCTGATCATTAGGTCCAGTTGTGACCAGGTCTGGGGTTGCAGCGTTCATCTCGCTCTATAGGCCGAGGGAGCCGGCGTTTGTCCGCAGACAGCTTCTGGGTCACGTGGCTAGCATGACTAAGCCGCTTCTGGCGAACCAGAGCAGCACACGGAAACGCCGTTTACCTTCCCGCTGGAGCGGTCCCTATTTATCTACTTGCACATGACGTGCTTTCGAATTGCTAGGTTGACAGGAGCAGGGACTGAGCAACGGGAGCTCACCCCATCGCGGGGATTTGAACTGCCGACCTTCTGATCGGCAAGTCCTAGGCTCTGTGGCTTAACTCACAACGCCACCCGCGTCCCCCTCAATCTCTTAGTGGCTTTCAATACCATTCACTACGGTATCCTTCTGAGTTGGAGTGGCAGTGTTTTGTTATGGTCCTACCTGGATGGTCATTTCCAGAGGGTGATGTACTGGGAGTGCTATTTGGCCCCGTCAAGCCTTCAATGTGGTGCTTCTTAGAGTTCAATGTTATCTCCTATATTGTTTAACATCTACATGAAACTGCTGAGTGGGGTCATCTGGAGTTTTGGGGTATACTGATGACACACAGCTCTTCTCCTTTACAAGTGTGGCAGTGGAAGTGCTGGACCAGTGTCTTGCCTCAGTAATGGACTGGAAGAGAGCCAACAAACTGAAGTTCAGTTCAGATGACACTGAGGCACTCTTAGTGGGTTGTTCTCTAGACCAGATGGGTGGGAGGTTGCCTGCTCTTGATGGGGTTACACTCCCTCTGAAGGAGCAGGTACATTGCTTGGGGGCACTTGGATCACCTGCTGTCAGTTGAGGCTCAGGTGGCCTCAGTGGTGTGGAGTACCTTCTCTAAGCTTTGGCCAAGCTGCGCTGCCATCTGGACAGGGAAAGGCTAGCTTCCATTGTCTATCCTCTGGCAACTTCTAGGTTAGATTATATGTGGAGTTGCTTCAGGAACTTCAGCTGGTGCAGAATTTGGCAGCCAGGTTGCTCACTCAGGAAAGACTTTTTGAATATATAACACTGATCCTGGCCTGACTGCACAGGCTGCCAATCAGTTTCTGGGCCCAATTCAAAGTGCTGGTTGTGACCTATAAAGCCTTAAATGGCTCAGGGCTGCAATACTTCCAGGACCGTCTCTCGACCTTTTAATCATTCTGGACCCTGTGATCATCATCCGAAGCCCTTCTTTGTATGCCCTCTCCACAAGAGATCAGGAGGGTGGCAACATTAGAACAGACCTTTTCTGCGGTGGCTCCCAATTGGTGGGATGTTCTTCCCAGGGAGACTCACCTGGCACCATCTTTATATATCTTTAGGCACCAGGCAAAAATATTTCTCTAGGCATTTAGCAGATAAAAAAAAAAACCAATAGTCTTTTAAATGTGTTTGTGGGAGAAGTTTGGAGTTCTTTTGTTATGTATTTTGTGTTCTTATTTTGTACTTTTATGTTGTAAAATGCCCTGTGATATTCAGATGAATATCTGTATACTGCAGGGGTCTGCAACCCGCGGCTCCGGAGGCGCATGTGGCTCTTTTACACCTTTGCCGCAGCTCTGGGGCGGATACTAGCGAGGGGAGGAGGCGCATTGTGCGCTCCGACGTCGCATGGGGGCAGTGCATGCGTTAGTCACGCACTGTCCCGACGTCACCTTCCCGCCAACCCGCTACATTGTAAGGGGCATGTATGCTGGTCACTGCATTGAAAGGGGGCAGGTACGCTGGTCACTGTTTTGAAGGGGAGTGAAGAACACACACACACACACACAAGAGGTAACTTGTTAATTTAACGTTTATTTCTATGAGGAGGAGTAATTCTGAGGGGTCAAACAAAGAAATAATAAGAAAGTGACAAAAAAGTTATTTTTATAATGACGAGTTTTGTGGCTCCCAGGTTTTTTTTTCTTCAGAAATGGGTCCAAGTGGCTCTTCTTGTCTTAAAGGTTGCAGACCCCTGGTATACTGTTTATACAACAGTAACAGCAACAGGAAGTATGTATAGGACTGCAGCTTTAGGGGGTAATTCTGCGCTCACTAACTTGAGAATAACACCCATTGAACACTGTGGGAATTACTTAACTTACATACTTAAGACTGGGCTCCATATCATCTTTCGTTTCTAGGGTCAGCATTTGACTTTTATCTTACTTGACAGCTAGTCTGTGATAGCATTGATTATTTTAATTCATTTTTCCAATGTAAAATAATTCAACCAATCCTTCAGTGGGCTGCACAGAATATGGAAGGGGCAGAAGTGACATCAATGAATCCATGTCAAATTAGTTTGCAAAGTGGGTATGAGTATGAGAGAGACAGATCACATGATTCCTACAGACCCAAATCCACATATGCCAATACTGAAGTGGCCTAAAATTAGGATTGCCGAAGAGCTGCAATTTCCTGTTTCCAAAGTGACAACTGCATATTTGACGTTGATAATTGGTCTCAGCAAGCAATAGTTTTACAAACAAATTCCATGGATTTCACCCTCCCCTGGTCAAAAAAAAAAGGGGGGGAGAGGGGGGAGAAGATGAGTTCTATACCATTTCGTCAATTGTGCTGCAGCAATTCAGAGCACCATTAGGTGTGGGCTCTTAACATATCCAATTGCCTAGTCTGTTCTTTTGAATGGGGAACAATGAGAGATAGTCTGGCATGATGCACAATAGCCTGCTCTGGGCATTGAATGGGCAGTTGTGTATAATATACACAATAGATTGCAATCACAATTCAGGAACTGCAAGACTCCTGTCAGTGTGGTGAAGACTGCACATCCCCTTTTGTGGATCAGTGCAACCCTCCAGCCCCAATACAAAGCTAGCATTCAGGATGCTGAAAATATGAAAGGTTTAATACACCTGTGCTTAAAAAGCAAATTGAAGGATTATTATTTTTTGACTGCAGCTAGGATGACCAAATGTAAAGGAGGACAGGGTCCCTGTATCTTGACTAAATGTATAGAGAAGATGATTTCGAAAAAAAATTCATCATTATGTGACAAGCTATATCTGCCAGAAAAAAATCTTTTTCTACACAACTCTTCAAGGCCTTTCTCTCCAATTTGTATCCACTTGCCCTGTTGGTGCAAAGATGGCTCCTGCTAACTACCATATTCTTTAGCCATAAAGATACCATAATTTAGGTTAAATGAAGACAGGGTCAGAACAGATGCAGATAATTACACTACAGAAGGGTCCATTATTTGGCTCAAGTGTTATTCTATTGAGCCCTATTGAAATTGAGCCCTGTTTGATATGGTCTAACTTGCTATTATAGTCACCATGAATTTGTAATGGATAAAGCAATTCTCTAAAGGAGCCCAAAGTTGCAGAGCAGAGCATGTGCACCAGTGATTTTGGCATATAAAGGCTTGGAAGTATTCCAGCAGAGGGGATTGTTGTGACTCCAACTGTTCCTTTTGTTTTCAGAAAGGTGAATTCAAAAGAAATGATAGTTCTTTCTTGAGATGAAGATTTGCACCAGCTAGTGTACTGTTATGCAGGAAAATATCTCCTCTAAAGGCCATGACACACTGCTTTATTCCAACACAAGTATAATTCCTTCTAATGCAGAACTATTTTCCTGTATGCTGAGAGCTTTGCGTGTTGAGGTCCCACAAGCCACCCCCAAATAAATCACAATTCACACATAATTTTTGTTTAAGGTTTTTGGCATAATTTTGGCCACAACTTTACTAAAATACATAAAAGTGAGTGGTTGCTTAGGCTTGGTTCCGACTATCTGTCACCGCCATCGGGACAGGACTCACTTCTGGATTCCAGCGAAAGCCAGTCAGGGAAAGCAATATTGGGGAGAGCATGGAGCCGGGCACCAGACCCTCACCTCCCCGCGCATGCTCCCAGGGGCTTGCGCAGCCCAAGCCCCAACCATGAATGAAAGGATGGCAAGCCCCTAGATTCCTTTAACGGAATTCCCTTGCAGCAGCTTCATTGGAGGGGCAGGCACCGCCAATCCATACCCCTCCACCAACCAATTATTTAACCAATGCCTAACCGCAACCTTACAAGTTGTGAGGATTTGCTACGCAGTAGGCAAAAACCAAATGGCACCAGCCAATCAGCCAACTGGACAAAATTCCTACCAGGCTCCTGCCCCCAAAGCAGATGACCCCATGACAGGCATAGCAAGGTCAACGCAAAGACCAATACCTAGGGAGGGTGGGCGGGTGTTCCGATGCACGCAGCAAAGAGAACGGTCAGTGCTGCGTATCCTACATTTAAAACCTTTTAGCCCTTCCCCTTAATTGGCAACATCAAAATTTCCCTAGTAACAGGAAACTACCCAATCCTTGCTAATGGCTATCCAAACAATCCCACCCAGCAACAAGGGGGTGGCATGCCAGACTCCACCACAACACGTGCTCTCCAGGAAGGAGAACATGCTTGGTAGCCAAACTGGACCACCAAGCAGCAATGAAGGGAGGTGCTTGGAAACACATAGTTTCAAGGTTTCTAGACATAAGGAATTAAAATAACCCTAAAGAGGAGTGCTGTATTATCTGCTTGTAGCTGCATCAAGAAAAGGGAAATGAGCAGAGAATGTTGAATGCATCTGCAACCCAATGAGGCATTTAACGAAGTCTCTTCAAGCCGCTGAATTGAAATGACTGGAGATGAGTGCAGAAGGGATGGTGGAAGGAGAACAAGAGGGGTAGAACAGAGGCAAATGAAGAGACAATAAAGGATAGGAAGGAAGTGAGAGCAGAAGCAACTAAGTGGAAGAAGCAGGAGCAATGATGGGAGCGAAGCAAAGTCTGGAGGGGGTAGCTCAGAGGAAGGAGGAGGTGGGGGAGGGATTGTGGCCATTGAAACTGGAATAAGCAAAGAGGTGAATGAGCAAACAAAAGAGGGGGGCTAAGTGGAGGCAGAGTGAGGGGAATGGCAAGGCGGGGGCGCAGATAGAATTGAGGGGTGGCGTGGGGCACTAACTTATTTCATCCCTCCAAGAAACATTATGGGCTCCTCCAGAAAACCTGTTTTCTGGTATTGTACACTGATCTTGATTTGCTTGCACAAAGCTTATATGGAGGTTAAAGGTAAAGGTAAAGGTAAAGAGACCCCTGACCAGTAGGTCCAGTCGTGACCGACTCTGGGGTTGCGGCGCTCATCTCGCTTTATTGGCCGAGGGAGCCGGCGTAAGCTTCTGGGTCATGTGGCCAGAGCAGCGCACAGAAACACCATTTACCTTCCCGCCGGAGTGGTACCTATTTATCTACTTGCACTTTGATGTGCTTTCAAACTGCTAGGTTGCCAGGAGCTGGGACAGAGCAACGGGAGCTCACCCCGTCACAGGGATTCGAACCGCCGACCTTCTGATCGGCAAGTCCTAGGCTCTGGGGTTTAACCCACAGCGCCACCCGCATCCCCCTGTATGGAGGTTAGGTTATAGTAATTTGTGGAGTGATTACAGAACAATGGCCATTCATCCTGATTTGCTTTGGGGATGTTTGGAAAAGGTCTCTTTCCCTCTTTCTCTCTGGTGTTTTTGTTACTCTAAAATGAAAGAGCACTTTCATCCACTTTGATTGCATAACACTAAATTCCCAGTATGTGCTTGAATCCCTTCCTTAAAATACTGCCATCAAGGAGCTGGGATCAGGTCGCAACACTCTGCCAAATGTATATTGTTGCAATGAGCCCATCTCAGGCAATCAGCCAGCCTGGGCTGGCAACTGTGACATTGCACAATGAGGCATGTCTGTTTTCAGTGCACCTATGGCTGCCCCCATGTGACTCCAGACATGAGACAGGAAGCCAGCCATGCTCCTCTATTAGCATCACTGCAACACCGAGTAATACCAACAGTGGCTGTTGTTGAGCATGGTGCCCATTTCAAACTTTCCACTGCGCCTGATAATGCAGTGTCCCAAATCACAATGAGGGTTCTACTCCCATTCAAGTGAAACAAGTACGAGTCCCTTACAAACCTACCCATTTAACGCAGGAAAGTCAGGGCCAATGTGCATGCAGGTGGATGGATACAAGGTTTGCACAGTTTGAGATTCAGGTAAATGCCTGGAATGGCTCTCTCTACCCAATATGCGCTTGGCACAATATGTCTAATGAAACAAACTGTTCCACAGAATGCTGCGGCCAGGCTGAGTGGAATATCTGGATGTGCACATGTTGCACATGTACAGAGGGAACTCTGCTGGCTGCTGATTAGCCACTGAGTCATGTTCAATGTTTTGTTACTAATGTATACAGCCCTGGATAACTCAGGAATGGGTTGCTTGCCCTGTATACACTTGTGAGATCATTTTGGCAGAAATTTACTTGTGGCACCAAACCTTATTCTTATCAAAGGATAGTGACCTGAAAGCAAGTACTTTTCACCCTTTCCCCTGGACTTTGGAATGCTTTCCCCTTTGCTATTTATGATGCACCACCCATCAGTTGCTTCAGATGTCTTGTAAAGACATACCATTTTGTCCCAGCTTTCCCAGACCCATAAAATTAAAATTGGGAATTTTTGTTTTGTTTTCAATCCCCATTTTTCATACTGCTTTACATTGTGTATGTGTGTTCTTACAGATTTGGAGATATTTTAGCTATTAAGCAGATTAGAAATGGTTTAAAGTAAATAAAATAAACTCTTGGTACACAGCACTCGTGCACCCAAACCAATAAAACTTTTAAAATTACATAAATGTGGATGGAAGAAAAATATAGGGTGCAGAATGGGCTCCCCCTTTTTCTTTCTAGAAACTAAAACTCTGGATGATCCCTAAATTCTGGACAGCTCAGTTGGCAACTGTAGGTGCTTGAGAAGAAATATGGTCCGTGTCAAAATGTCATGACACTGTTTTGAGAAAAAACACACACTTATTATTTTTTAAATGCTCCAAGCTAGGGATATATATATATATAGGTGCTATTGAAATAATTAATTTACATAATTCTAGCTCTGGCATTCTAGCAGATTCCCTGAATGTATCCTATAGTCTTTGGCCATCGTCTTGACATCGTCACACTATCTCTACAGACATAATTTGACATTTTAATGTCATCTCCATAGGCTATCATCTTGACTAATTAAGTGCTGTCAACATAGATTTCTTCTGACATTCTTCTGCATCAGGACATTGTCTCCGAAGACTTCAGCCAAAACTACCGTGAAAACTTTTTAGGAGGTTGTGAAGGACAGAGACTCCAAAGAGAAAGAGAAAGAGAGAAAAAACTAGTACCCAATAGATCAGCTGAATACAATTTTGCATGAAGAAACCATTTTTGTATCTTTCATCCCTCATCCAGCCTCTAGAAGAAGCCTCCACAACCTCTGGGTCACAAAACTGAAGAAAGCCCAGCAGCTGTACACAATGGCAGCCATCTTGTTTCTCCCCTCCACTTTTTGCAGTCTTAATCAGGGACTAAAACCAGGCACAGTTACTGTAAATCTGCACCATACATGACTTCACAGGCTACTGTTGACTTGGTTGACCTTGTTATGCAGGTCATTAAATACAGAGACTTACTTCTAAGTAGACATGTATACCTTTGTATTGAACATTAATAATACAGTGAATTCTACATGAGTGTCTGGACTGCAGATTAGGAGACATGCCTAAAACTATTTGCACCCATCCACACTTACTGTGTGTATTAACATTAAATGATGTAACAAAATTTCATTTGGAATTGGGGCACAATAGATAGAGGTAATGGATTTGTGTCAGCGCTATTATTATTGACATATTAAAGCTACCATGGCAATTTTAGAAAGGAAGCAGAGCTGATCATGAAGGGGGCGGGTGGGTTACTCATTTGTTTATGGAACAAAGTTAATTAAAAAGAGCTTTCATATCCCGTGTGAATTATTGAGAAATTAAATCTTAGCCCATAAGAACAAAAGTCTGATAGCCAGCTGCAGATCACAATGTTAATCAAGAGAATGATGGTTTGTGAAAGTATCTAGAGGCAAAACAGGATGAGAAACAGCTCTGCTGCTCCTCAAAGCCTGGGAGGGCTTGGCACCAAGTTCCCCTTCTGAGAAATTCTTCCACCCTTCCTGGTTTTTGGAACTCTCTTCTATGGAACCAACTTAGCACAAGGGACCTCAGTATGTGGCAGGGTAGCTGATCCCACCTCTTCCCACCTGCCCAATGAAATTAATAATAATAACAAATAATAAATTTTATTTATACCCCGCCCTTCCCAGCCAAGGCCAGGCTCAGGGCAGCCAACAACCAGTAATAAAAACGAGTTGAATGAATACAACTTAAAAACAAGATTAAAATACAACATTAAAACAATTAAAATGCAGCCTCATCACAGAAGGAGAAAAGAAAACGAAAGAGGGGGAGGGAATCAAACTGACTCCAAGCCAAAGGCCAGGTGGAACAACTCTGTCTTACAGGCCCTGCGGAAAGAAATCAGATCCTGCAAGGCCCTTGTCACATGAGACAGAGCGTTCCACCAGGCCAGAGCCAGTGTTGAAAAGGCCCTGGCTTTGGTTGAGGATAATCTGGCTTCCTTAGGGCCCAGGACCTCTAGGGTGTTGCTATTTATGGACCTTAAGGTCCTCCATGAGGCGGTCCCATAGGTGTGAGGGTCCTAGGCCGTGAAAACAGAATCAGTTGTAGCTGCTGGCATCCAGAAAGAAGATCACCAACATGTGCCAGGCAGACCTGGGTTGAGCTGGGTGTGGAATTAGGACAAGGTAGGATGCTACTGTGCTGCTATCCCACAACTTAGCTGCAGCTTGAAACAGATAGGCAGAGGTGGAGCCAACAAAGCCAACTTGCCAAACAACTGCCAAAGATGCATTTTCGTGGTGCAAGAAAATAACTCACCTTGAGCCTGCTCCTCATTTGATTTAAAGTTTTGTAAGCACCTCACATGAAGCCAAAATGAAGCTTCCGGAACCAAGCCCTCCATGGGCTCCATTCCATCTCGGATGCCTGAATGTACAACAAACACATGAAAAATAGTTTCTAAGCATTCATGTGCCATTAGAATAGAAACAAGACATCTACTGCATTTACTGTTGACTCACAAATAATAATAAGGCTATTCTTGTTCACTTGTACCACCTCAATCTCAATCCTTTATTGGCATCTAGACAAAATTCAGAAAGGTTTGGTACAATACAATCACTCATCAAAATCTGCATCTTACAATTAAAATACCATTGTATAACATCCATGAATCCTCACTGTGCGTTGCAGAAACCTGGCTATGATCTGCATTTTATCCCCATCCTGGGTAAACGTTAGGCTACCTTACATTCATCTGACCGTCTGACACTAACAATTGCTACCTAGACCCAATCCACCTTCTTTCTTGCTGCCTTATTTCTTGCGTTCAGTTATCGCGTGGGTAAAGTATGTGTGCAACCATGTATACACACATCACACCGAACTCAGAAGTGACCTGGAAACATCCTAAAGACATCACTAAAAGGGAGGAGCAGGAGTAGAGCAAAGCAGAGCAGGGGGGTGGAAAGGCTGTTTGCAGGCTTTTTCAATGGGCTTCAGTTATATGCGATTTCACTAATGCATGCAGTGCCTTGGAACGTCACCTCCGTGTGAATGGGAGGCTGCCTTAGTCATTTACTCTGCAATAGTCCTCCCACACTGAATTAAAATAAAAGTTGTTTAAAAATTATGGACCCCAATTGCTGAAGCTTGGGGTATGGTAAGTCATGTACTGCATGGTGTCTTCTTATTGTTTATTTGCTTGAATGTACGCGGTGGCATTTAGAATAAGATCTGTTATTTGATTATTGATGTATTTTCTCTAGTTAAGTTTTTACCGCTATCTTCAGCGGATTTTATTTTATTGCTATGGCTAGTGGCTGATGCAAATAAAGATTCTTCTGATTCTGATTCACCACTGAATTACCGTATTGGCCTGAATATAAGTTGCACTCCCCCCCCCCATGAAAAGTTAAAGTGCAGCTTAAATTTGCCATCTTACAAAAATTTGCTTTTGTGATATTGCTGCTGAAACAGACATATGGTAAAACAGAACACACACACAAAAACCTTTTATTGCCGATTTGTGAGCTTGAGACAGTTGTGGCAATTAATTCTAATGTCATCCATCGCTTTCACTTGCGGGTCCTCTCTAGTACCCGTGGGATTTTCTTCTACATTAGCCATTTATGGGTGTGAGTGCCTGCAGAATTTTAAGGGAGCGGCTTATATTCGGGTACAGTGGTACCTCTGGTTAAGAACTTATACAAAGTAATGAGCATTGATACCTTTCCAGTAAATACCATTGACGAGGCCCTTTGGGAATACTGAGCTGAAAATTAGCAAATAGCAAATATTCTCTGAAGTAAGACAACAATGAGCGCTCCCCGCTTAAAACGGGGGGCGCCCTTTGCGTGGACGCGCACAGCCCTGGATCTGGAGTGGCCCCATCAGTATAGGCTTGGCTTTGCCTTCCCTCAGGTGGGATACCTGGAGGTCCCCGCCTACCTCAGTCAGTTGTCCAATCCCACCTGGGGGAAGCGTTGCCAAGGAGACCAGGCCAGGTAGGGGAGGGACTACCTGCCCACACAATAGAGGGAGGATCTTACCTAGGAATCCTCACTTGGCTCCAGAGCTTCTCCCACCCTACCCACCCTCAGTTAATGTCTTCCTTTGCAGGTTAACTTTTATTCATAGGTTTTGCAGGTTAACTTTTCTTCACAGGTATGCGGGCGCAGCTACGATAAGGTCGCTGTTAAAGGGCCGGAAAAGAATTTCCCTGCATTGGCAGGTTTCGCCTTTCCCGTAGCAAAACGTCACAACTTTGGCGGTATCAGGCCTTGGGCGGAATCCTTTAGTCCATCTTCCTCTTTGCGGTGGCGATACCAGGGTTTCCCGTTAAAGGGGTTTCTGAAGGGAGGCTTTGACCATACGCCGAAAGGTCGTCATTGCTCTCCCCTGCGGCGTAACGGGGGCGGCTATCTCTGCTTGAACATATGTTCTCCAGAGCCGGCCCATCCCCCCCACACACACACTGGATAACCCTGATGCTCCCTAGGTCCCCGGCTGGGGACTGGGGAGGGAGAACGCCCAATGCCTGAGCCAAGGTCTACCCACATTTGAAATTTAATAAAGTTGTGGCCAATTTAATCCCATAGCACGTTGTCTTGAGTCGTTATTACACATGACGGGATCTGGGATCGGGATCTGGGGACTCCGCCTGTCCACGCAATCCTAACCCACATACAGTGGTACCTCGGGTTAAGAACTTAATTCATTCCAGAGGTCCGTTCTTAACCTGAAACTGTTCTTAACCTGAGGTACCACTTTAGCTAATGGGACCTCCCGCTGCCACCGTGCCGCCACTGCACAATTTCTGTTCTCATCCTGAATGAAAGTTCTTAACCCAAGGTACTATTTCTGGGTTAGCAGAATCTGTAACCTAAAGCATCTGTAACCTGAAGTGTCTGTAATCCGAGGTACCACTGTATTGTCTCCCCTCCCCCCTCAATTTTGTGGGTGCAGCGTATATTCGGGTCAATACGGTATATAGGGCATATGTGCACTTGTGACTGGCTCCCCATTCACAGATTTAACTTTTGAGCCCTATGAGTAAGGAATGAAACCTGATGCACAGTATCCCAAGTAATTCACAAAAATGTTGCATCAAAAAGGCAATCCCTACAGTAGTCAGCTAAAAAGAAAACAAAAACAAAAAAGAACCAATTGTTAATATTTGCCAGGTATATTTGGAGTTCTAAATGGAGACATTTAAAGCACAGGATACAGATTTTGCTGAAGTTTATTTCCTGAGACTCTGTTGTAGTGCATCCAGCATATTTGGCTCAGTGCATTAAGGAATCGAGTAATGAGGCTCTGTCACTTGCTCACTGTGCATGAAGGGAAGGTGTGTGCAGGAAGTGTTAGGGAGGTTGTTCCTGAATTCTTCTGACAGTGCGTTCAAAGGCAGCATCCCGAAACCTTGAACTCTCAGTGCTTTGATTGAACTACAAGTATGATGTCAAATCTATTGAGCACCCAGCAACTCTGATTTCACAATAAAACACTTAACTAGAAAAGCAAAACGAGTATTTCTGGTTTTTGAAATAGCACCAACGTTTACAGCGAGTTTGGAGCCTTTTAAAGTGATTTTCACTGACACCTAAATGATGACTGTACTAAGAACTATATATCTTGTGTGTAGTCAACTTCTGTTTGAGAAATGGGAGCCTAAAGGTCCCTTTGGGCATGGGGAACTCGTTTTCTGGGTCTTTAGATCCTGGCCATAGAATCGTTATGCCATTCATCTTCACATGTTATCAACTGGTGTGAAGCCGGTCATTCAGAGATATAAATGCTTCTTTTGATAGTCCAGCTCTCCACAGATAGAGCTATACACCATCTCTGCTTCATTTATAGCTATAGCTGTGATGGCCACAGCATCTGATACCAATCCACAAGACACGACCATCAGAATCAGTTTATACAATCCTCAGAATCAAGTACAAAAGTTCGGGAAACAGGCAGAACAATATGTCCTTGACTAACCAGGCTGAGCAATGACTTGAATCAAGATCATTCAGGTCCCAATCCAAAATTTTGCCTCATGCACTGCACAGGCCTTCATTCAGCCTGTCTGGAAATAAGTAGGGCTGGTCATATAGCAAATAAACAGGGAGACTGGTTATATTTTATTCATAATGGAGTGTCTTTTCAGTATATCTTCAAAAGGCTAAATTAGGCCAAGTTGTCAGGAAAGTTTGGAGAATAATATTTTCTAAAGAGATTGTTACCAGCTTAGATTGCTTAAGCCATCAGGGGTAAAAACAAGTGCTTTTTAAAATATATTGCCCTGATAGTTTTATATAGCTTTCAAGGAATGGAATATAATGTATTGTCTTTTATCCCGATAAGAGTGCGACCACGTACTATGGAGGACTGAGATACTGTACCTTTAATTGTTGTGTGGATGAGGGGTTTCAGTAGGTCCAAATTGTTTTGGCATAGTGTAGCTGGTCATGGGTGCCCATGTCAAAATTCCCCCTTCTATGCAATTATTACATGTTAATATTAAGAGTCTTAGCATAAATTCAACCTGGGCACTGTGCTCTGTGGCCTGAGTCCAGTACCAGGTGACCACATGGAATGCATTTATATCCAGTATATTAGAGCCAGTGTGGTGTAGTGGTTAAGAGCGATAGACTCGTAATCTGGTGAACCGGGTTCGGGTCTCCGCTCCTCCACATGCAGCTGCTGGGTGACCTTGGGCTAGTCACACTTCTCTGAAGTCTCTCAGCCCCACTCACCTCACAGGGTGTTTGTTGTGGGGGAGGAAGGGAAAGGAGAATGTCAGCCACTTTGAGACTACTTCGGGTAGTAATAAAGCGGGATATCAAATCCAAACTCTTCTATATCTGAAGGAGCGTCTCCACCCCCATCTTTCTACCCAGACACTGAGGTCCAGTGCCGAGGGCCTTCTCCCTCACTGCGAGAAGCCAAGTTACACAGAACCAGGCAGAGGGCCTTCTCAGTAGTGGCACCTGCCCTGAGGAATGCCCTCCCACCAGATGTCAAAGAGAACAACAGCTACCAGACTTTTAGAAGACATCTGAAGGCAGCCCTGTTTAGGGAAGCTTTTAATGTTTGATGCATTACTGTATTTTAATATTTTGTTGGAAGCCACCCAGATTGGCTGGGGAAGCCCAGCCAGATGGGTGGGGTATAAATATTAAATTATTGTTATTGTTGTTGTTGTTGTTGTTGTATTATTATTATTATTATTATTATTATTATTATTATTATTATTTATTATTATTAGTTTTAGGTGCTCCACAGGGTTGCCATTTTGTATGAATGGTACATGTGTGCAACCTAGCAATGCTACAGACTTGACATAATGCAGTGGCTCAGAATGATCAACCTGAAAGTGGCTCAGTGCTAACTAGCACTTACAAAACATATTATGGGTTCTCGAAGCACCTAGTGTCACCCCCCCTTCCCCCTGTTCCCCAAGGACCCACATACCTTCCTAGGGTCAGCAGAAGGGGGATGTGTCAGAAGAGGTGGCAAACAGAACACCAGCTCCCTGGAAGAGCGTTCTTCCTTGCCAATTTAGGGAATAGACAATTTCGGGCATCCACAGAAGGAAATCATTCACGCCAGTTTCCACTGAGGAGAAGGTTCTCTGGTGCTTGAAAGACCTTTCTCTTGGTGGTAACTGATTAGAATAACATCATTTCCCCACTGAGGATGCTAGAACAGAGTGGGAAATGGTGCTCTACTGAAGAGTTGGCATACCCTTCAACTTTTCTTGTCCCAGTTAAGGTTTGTAGGTCCTGGAGCGGGGTGAAAAAGGTTGACAGTTGCTCACATTCAGAAGGTCTTGCAAAGGCTCACAGACATTCAAACAGGGCCCTTTTTCAAATGCTCATGACATCCATATCAGCAAGGTGGCAGCCCCATAGAATACCTATGAAGGTAAGTGCATTCTCCACATAAACCCAGTATGGGTGGACAAGCTGAATTATGTGGATGAATAATCATAATAACCACAATAATAATAATTTGTTATTTCTTATAATTTATTATTATTATTTACACCCTGACCATCTGGCTGGGTTTCCCCAGCCACCCTGGGCGGCTCCCAACAGAATATTAAAAACATGATAAAACATCAAAACATCAAACATTAAAAACTTCCCTTAACATAGTTTCCTTCAGATGTCTTCTAAAAGTCAGATAGTTGTTTATATGCTTGACATCTGATAGGAGGGCATTCCACAGGGTGGGCGCCACCACCGAGAAGGCCCTCTGCCTAGTTCCCTGTAACCTCACTTCTTGCAGTGAGGGAAATGCCAGAAGGCCCTCGGAGCTGGACCTCATGGGTCCAGGGGAAAAGGCAGGGGTTTTCATTTCATTTCATTTTTTTAATTCACTTTTAATTTGTTTACCGCCTTTCTATATTACTATACGCAAGCCAGTTTACAAGGTGAAGAAACAATGAAATAGAGAACAAACACCACACACCTAATATCAATCTGATCCAAAAGAAAAAAGTAATAACAACAACATAGCTTTAAAAAAACCACCACTTACATCAAATAAAGCAATACAGTGGTATCTCGGGTTACAGACGCTTCAGGTTACAGACTCCGCTAACCCAGAAATAGTACCTTGGGTTAACAACTTTGCTTCAGGATGAGAACAGAAATCGTGCTCCGGCAGTGTGGCGGCAGCAGGAGGCCCCATTAGCTAAAGTGGTACTTCAGGTTAAGAACAGTTTCAGGTTAAGAACAGACCTCCAGAATGATTAAGTTCTTAACCCAAGGTACCACTGTATTCAACAATACATTAGAATATAATAGTAAACAGACCCCCCACCCACCCAGGGTAGAGGGGACTGGCCGTTAAACCACAGTTCAACCGATAACTGCCTCTCACTACAGAATGTGGGGGCAGGAACGCTGGGAGCGAGCACTGCATGAATTGGCAACTGTCCAGTCATCACCATGAGCTGGAGATTCCTGTTTCCTAAAAATTTGAGCTAAGAAACAGGTGTGTTCTGGACTGGGGGGGGGGCTGCAGGGGGGCATAACTCCAGGGGGAGCTTTGAGTGGGCAAGTCAGGAAGGAGGGAGAAGGGGACAAGGGAGATTTGGAGGAGGCAGTGTCTAACCCCTTCCCTTTCTCTCTCCAGTTTTATGAGACCCCACTTCAGTCCCTCTGTGGTGAGTGCAATCCTCCATAGAACAACAGAGGCAGTTCTGGGGAGCGCAGAGGAGGACAAAGAGGTATGTCCTCTGCTTTAAGTTCTCTTTGCACAGCTCTTTCTTCTTCCCACACTCTTACAAAATTTAACCCAGCAGCACTCAACCTCTCTTCTCTCTTTTCCCACAGGAACTGAAGAGGCCATTCCAAAGCCTGCTGGGGGGTCTCCTCCTAGAAGCCCCCAATACTAGCACCCTTCTCCAGTTGCTTACCGTAAGTATCCTGATAGCACCAGGAGTGGTTTTACGGTTGCCCCCCCCCCCGTCCCTTACCCAACTAACTGTCCCATTTCTTTCATCCCACAGGACCTCAGATATTACGCCTTTTTGGGGAGTGAAGACCAAAGGAAATTGGCGGCCAGCAGTATATCCCTGCTGCTGGCCCTTTCACGAAGATTCCCGAACCTCAGAGTAAGTATTTTGCCTTCCTGTATTCAGTTCTTTGGTTGTTTCCATCCGGGTGGGGCTGCTTCTTTTACACCCATCCAGGGTGGGGTAATAGTGTCATCTGACTCATATTTGTCTTTCCTCTGCAGAACACAGTAATTCATCCGTAGCTGGCTTGTTTCAGGAATAATCTGAAAGAAGGTAAGCCCCACACCTTGGGGACAGTGAACTCCCTTGTCCCTTGTTTGCCCAAGACACACCTCCCAGGTCTTCTTGCTGGGAGTCCTGCAGGACCTGCTCCCTGCCTGGCAGGCCTTTCCCACCTGGCCTGGGAGGGCAGCACCCAGACTGACTCCAGCTACAAGAAGCCCGAGAGGACTGAACAGATTTTCTCTCTTTTTCATTCTTTTCCATCCAGATGACATCATCATTGAGGAGTTATGATTTTCCTCCTTGAAGAAATTGCTGCTCTATTTGGACATCTCAACTGGCCAAAGACTGGCAGAAGAAGAGGCACTGAGAATCAGGAGGGGGACAGATGATTTAAGCAGCCATGAAATATGGACTGAGATTGGGCAGAACAAGAAAGAAAGAAAGAAAGAAAGAAAGATGGTCATCTAATCTTTGCTTTAAAACCTGCAAGGAAGGAGAGTCCATCACCTTCCAGGGGAGTCCATTCCTCTGTTGAACAATGTTCAGTAGGAATCTCCTTTGTTGTATCCTGAAGCCATTGGTTTGAGTCCTACCGTCCAGAGCAGGAGAAAAAAAGCTGGCTGCATCTTCCATGTGACAGCCCTTGAGTTATTTGAAAATGGCTCTCTCTGGTGTCACTGGATCAAGCTGATCAATTTTCTTGCATTCCTTAAACTAAATTGTTTTTAATGGATTTTGAATCAACATGCAATAAATTGTTACTGTTTTGAATTTCATTGTGTTATTGTCTTCCATTGATCTGGGCACTTTTCTGTTGTTAAGGGGGCTGGAACTGTAGCTCTTTGAATGGTAAACTGCAGTTCCAACAATCGTTGGGGAGAAATGTGTTTTTAGTGTATGCTGCCTAAGTTTCACTTGCATCTTTTCAGTGAGGGACCAGTGATAGGATTTGCTTCCAACTTCATCTCCATGGGTTTTAATTTGTATTGGGAGTGTCTTCTAAAAGTCGGATAGTTTTTTATTTCCTTGACATCTGATGGGAGGGTGTTCCACAGGGCGGGTAGTGAGGGAACCGCCAGAAGGCCCTCAGAGCTGGACCTCAGGCGTCCAGGGGAAAAGGCAGAGGTTTTCATTTCATTTCATTATTTCAATTCACTTTTAATTTGTTTACAGCCTTTCTACATTACTATACACAAACCAGTTTACAAGGTGAAGAAACCATAAAATAGAGAGCAAACATCACACACCTAATAGCAATCTGATCCAAAAGAAAAAAAGTAATAATAACATAGCTCTAAAATAAACCACTTATATAAAATAAAGCAATATTCAATAATCCATTAGAATATAATAGTAAACAGTAAAATTAAATATCAGCAAAAAATAATTACAGTGGTACCTCAGGTTAAGAACTTAATTCGTTCTGGAGGTCCGTTCTTAACCCGAAACTGTTCTTAACCTGAGGTACCATTTTAGCTAATTGGTCCTCCCGCTGCCACTGCACTGCCACCGCACAATTTCTGTTCTCATCCTGAAGCAAAGTTATTAACCTGAGGTACTATTTCTGGGTTAGTAGAGTCTGTAACCTGAAGCGTCAGTAACCCAAGGTACCACTGCAAACAGTTTACACTTAACAATAACAATAAAGTATTATGAAGCTATAACCAATGAAGTCACACTGCATAAAATACCACAAAACATACAAAACCATGCAAAAGGATCAAACTGAGAAACAAGGGCACACAACTTAAAAATATTATTTGCATCCCTGAGCTCCTTTTCTCTCTTTCCAGCTGCTTCTTCTGTTTCCCAAAGTCATGGTCTGGGAAAGGCTCCTAGGGCTGTAGCGGGTAAGCAAGGCAGGTAGAAGAAGCCATTGTTTGATGGCCAGCACAAAGTCTCTCTCTCCTCACAGTTCTTCCTCTGGAAACAGCTCCCTTATGAAGACTTCTAAGGCTGGAGCATGGGGCTGTAGCCTTATTAGACTTTACCGATTGGTGGGCTCTGCGTTGCTCCCAGATGGGAGGAAGGAAGTCAAATGACACCGAGGGTTGGTTCAAAGAAAGAGTTCTTTATTTCTGCTCTCCGGAGCAGCAGAAAGGCACTTGCGTGGTCAGTCCACAGCAAGTCCAAAGAAATGAGAAATTTCATTCAGTATATATATCCTCCAGGCACCCTCTCCCCCCTCCCCCAGGAATCCAGCCACGTCAGCTTATACACGCAGGTTGACATCACAGATGTTCCTGCTCCAGTACTCTTAACCATAAAAGGGCTTTCCTTCCTGTATTCCTGACCATAAAAGGGTATTCCTGTTCCTATATTCATATATTGGAACAAGAGGTCACCAACTCCAAGAACATACTCTGGTGCTGTTCCCGGACTAGGTCTGTGCGTCAGAGTGTGGTCAGGACGTAAGATAATACCTAGACATGCCATCCCTACTCCACTGGAACAGCCAAGGTCATCCGTTGCCATGACTGATAAAGGAGAGAGCTTTGTTTATACAGCTGTGTTCTTCTTATGCATTTGCTCAACAGCTCAGGTTTATGCATTTTAGAAATGCTTTCTTGGAGAAAGAAGAAAAGGGGGGGTTGGGGTCCTGTTTCAAACTGACTGCACAGAAACCCATTCCTTCAGGGCAAGGCAGGTGGAAGAAGCCATTGCCTGATGACCGACACAAAGTCTTTCTTACCTTACTATGTTAAATCGTGGGTGACACTAAGCTCCCCCTTTCAGACGTTCCCTCTGACACAAAGACAGTGGAGGGGAAGATGGGAGGGGAGATGGGACCTGGAGATGAAGGCCCACTGTCTTCTTCCACACAATTAAGATCATGTAGAGAACAAGGCCCTTGAAGGCTGTGCTTTCCTCACCTCCCATGAAGGATTTAGTGAAAAAGTACCGAAGATTATCGTTAATGTTTTAACTCAAGATCAATACCTGCCCAAAAAGTTCTGTTAAACCTTCACCGAAGCCCCACCCAGCCAACACATTTGGCTTGTTCTGTTTGAGGAGGCCAGCCAACTAGACAATTTTAAGATCCTCTTTGTATTATTAAATAAAAATGCATCAGATTTGTCTGATGCTGATTGCCACAGTCATAAGCAAGTTTAGCCTGAAGGGTCTTGGATGAAAGTACACTGCCTTTCACTTTTTATATGTCTCTCCTGTCACATTCTTATGTAAACGTAGACTAAGCTGGAGAGGAAAAAAGCACTTTCAATTAAAGTTTTAAGCCATTTAAGTAATCTGAAAGCAACTGCTACACACCACACATAGCATAATACTTTTAAGCTACCCTTTCTTCCAAGCTCCTTAAAGATTATTCGTTAAGCCATAGCCCATCTATTATGGATTATGCTACTTCTCCACAACAAAGAGGATTTTCAAAAAATTATTTTTGGCCCAAGTTTAGGATTGCCTTCAGGATAGGGATACAATGGTCTCATGTGATGCATTTGAAAATCTGTCAAAGAAATTATGCAATATTTAATAGCATAAAATGCATTTTTAATGATTTTTATTCAAGCTACAGCGTCTTTCGGCACATGTTGAATTTTAAATATTTAAAGATCTTTTTTTAAATAAATAAATAAAAAGAAAATAATATATCAGAGAACTTTCCCAAAAGATAAAACAATTATTTATTTATGTAAATATCAAGTACAATTAGAAGTGGATGGACTCCTTGGTGGTTATTATAAATTATAAATATCATGATGAAATCAAGATGGAATTTGGATGTTATTAGACCAGTGAGATTGAAAAACAGAGTGAGATTATTCTTGTACTTGGGGAAAAAAGTTCTTAGGAGAAGCCTGACTGAGAGGGAATAGAAAAAGAAATAGGAATATTACAAAAGAATGAAAATATGAACTAGTGTCAGTTGCGAATAGATTAAAATGAAAAATATCCAACCAATTACAACGTATCTAATTTCTTCGAGACATTCATTTTATTACATAGTTATGTAATAAAATGAACAAGTCTTGAAGGAATTAGATATGTTATGTAACTATTACATAGTTATTACATAGTTACGTAACAAAATTATTAAATATGTGAGATTTTCAGTGACAACAGAGGTTTATTTTCTGGAGCTATTCTACCACAAAACAAGCTAAATGAGATGCAAAATGGAGGACTGATATATTGTAATGTCTGGATTTTGCTGATCCCTTAAAATTAGGTTCTTAATTTACCCCAGTGGGTTGTGACCAGATATGATCATTGGCGAAAATCAGCTTAGGAAAATTATTTAAAATACATCATATATGGTCACTGTCCTCTTTCCCACCAGGATATATTAAGAACATCAGTTTCAATCTCTATATAGTCGTGGGGGAAAGATTCATTCAGTTCAAATTTTAATGAGATCCTAACCACTTTGAGTTTCCTGAACCAATACATGAAATGAACCACAGCTGTCTTTTGAAATTTGCACTTTTACTAACTTTACAATGCAGTTCTCAAAAAAAGGGGGGGGGGAGTATGTTGCTGAAAAGTCCCAAATATGTATATATTAGTGGAAGCAACATAAAACGTGCATTCTATAATGGCAAAATCGCTGGCATAAATGTGACAAACCAAACTTAAAAATGGGAAAATGAGAAATGGAGAGAAATGAACAATGGATAGATTCAGCCATCTGCAACATAGTCCTGCCCACACAGGGCTTCTTCGTATTCAGCAGAAGATCTGAGCATAGCCATAAATGTGAAGTTATACACAAAAGGCATACATAGAAATACATACAGATCTGCCCGTTTCTTCTGCTAAAACCTCATAGGTTGCTGATGGAAGGGATGCGTTTGATTCCAGTCATTCATCTGTGCATTTATAAGCCTACACACTTGTGAACAGAGCTCAGGTCTAAGAAAGAAAGAGATGCAGACCTCTCAACAGGAAAACCTAGTAAATAGTGGACAACTGTAATGCAGCAGTTAGGGTGTTAGACTAGGACCGATCTTCACTTAGCTATGAGTATCCTTGGACCTTCTTCTTTGGCAATCACTCGTAGCTGAGTAAGATTGTCTTCCATAAACACGGTTTTAACAATGAGTCCGTAAGTGACTGTGGAGGCCAATTCTGGATCCACACGTCCTTCCACAGTGGGGACATTGGTTTCTGGGCAGGAGTTGATCATGGTGAGGGTTTGGCAAGCGTGCCTTTCTCTTAGCACATTTCTCCCATGTGTCCTGAGTTCGAGTGTCTTCAAAGCCCATGACACCTTTGGAAAATGCTGTTCTCCAATTGGAGCACTCGTAGGCAAGTGTTTCCCAATTGTTGGTGTTTATACTACATTTTCTTTAGATTTGCTTTGAGACAGTCTTTACACCTCTTTTGTTGACCACCATCATTACGCTTTTCATTTTAAAGTTCAGAATAGAGTAGTTGCTTTGGAAGATGATAATCAGGCATCCGTACAATGTGACTAGTCCAACAAACTTGATGTTGAAGAATCATTGCTTCAAAACTGGTGATCTTTGCTTCTTCCAGTACACTGGTATTACTTCGCCTGTCTTCTCAAGTGATGTGTAAAAAATTTTCAGAGACACCGTTGATGGAATCTTTTGAGGAGCTGGATATGGTGTTTATAAGTGATCCATGTTTCACAAGCATACAGTAAGGTTGGTAGTACAATAGCTTTGTTAACAAGCATTTTGATTTCCCTGTGAATCAAACACTCTGCACTTCAATAGGGAAAAAGCCACACTCGCTGAGCTCAGGCGATGCTGGATTATTATTATTATTTCGGCATCAATGTCAGCCCTTGTGGAGAGATAACTGCCCAGGTAGGAGACTCATTAGACTAGTCATCACCTCTCAGCTTAACCTTCCTAACAGGATAAAATTGGGAAAGGAGAGAACCATGTGTGGTGCCTTGCATGCTTCAGAGGAAGAAAGGTAGGCTACAAATGTAATGAACAATAAGTTATAATGAGGCAGCCTTGGTTGTTGCCATCATCTGGAATGTCTGGAAGCATCACAAAACATTGATGAGGATCTCATGAAAATAGGCAGCGGCTTCTGAACAGCGGATTGGTTAGGTAAGAATTAAGAGGACATTAAGGAAATGCATGCATGAGAAATGTACAGAGGATTCACCCGGGGCAAGGACAGAAGAGAGTGTACAATCAGATCTTCATAACAAGGAGCATAGGCGCCGACTCCATGGGGCCTGAGGGGGCCCGGGCCCCCTCAAAAATTCATTTGGGGGGGCTCTGCCCCCCAATAATCTCCGGCGCCCCTCCAGCAGAGCGCTACCGCCGCCCCTCCCCCAGCCCAAAATGCACAGGGTCGGGCTGCATGCCTCCTGCCCTCCCTCCCGAGCAAAAGCTCCACCCAATTTCCTTCGGAGCTGATTAATAGGCACAGCACGCTCTCCCCTATTTGCTCACGAGGAGGCGGCGCCACTTTATCTGCATATTCATGAGCTTATTTATTATTCATGAGCTTTCCCGCCCCCCCCCAATATTTTTTATAAGTCCGCGCCCCTGACAAGGAGTGCATGTGTGTTTGTGTTGTTGGATCAGATCAGTTGTCCATCCAGCCCAATGGCTACCCAAGGGATCTTTCTCCCAGTGGGAGATGCTAGGGACTGAAATGGAGATTGCCTGTATACAAATAACAGGCACAACAAAGCTGTGTTAATATAAGCATCCCTTATCACAAACCACTATTGGCTGTGCATTGCACATTGTGTAAGTGTTTTGTGTTCCATAATTTTATTTATTTTATTTTTTTTGCATGGTGTTATATTTGACTTCATAATGAGCAGTTCTAGCTGACATGAGCCAAACTGAAAGCCCTCTTTGGAGATTCTTTGAATGAGGCCAGTAAAACACATGGGTTTAGGGTCAAGTGAACTAACTGTGGAAAACTGAGTGCCTGGAGCTTTCGGTACTTACAGACGATCTCCACACATTTGAGAAGCCTGCACTCCCGGGGATCTAAAGCATACAGTGAGCCTCCAGGCTTCAAACTCAAAGCAGGAGACTCCCTGCATGATTACTGAAATCATTCAAAGAATCTCTGAAAATGGCTGTTTCTCACCCCTTATATCCAGGAATGGCAATTGACTGTCCCACCCCAGCTTTCTTTCCAAAAAGTGTATTAATTCTTCCTTTGCATTCAACTCATGAAAATTATTTCATTAAACCTCTTCCCATTTTCCCCAGCTCAGATATAGAGTTGGATAAGTGGGTTGCTAATGTCTCTTGCTGTGGTTTACTTACACAATTAGGAAGTACAATCGAAGAAAGGGAATGATTGACAATGAATCTGATTCATTAGTCTGTTGAGAATTTGTTTTGACACATCCATCAATGTGAAATCACTGCTGTTACAATGGAGATGATTATAAAAGTGCCCCCCTCTTTTCCTGATCTCATGAGGAGATCATTGCCAGCATAAGATAAGATGTGCCATACACAAATACTTAGCTCAAACAGTTTTCAGCTAATGATGGCTATTGTTTATAGAAGGGACTCTCTCGTTTCCTTTTAGGATAAACCATGAGCAGTATGACCACTGCCATTAGTCACAGAAGCTTAAAAATTAGCTGTATTTTACAAGCAGTGCAATATTTAGCAATGTAAAAACGAACAATAGAACACATACCATATGCAATGGACTAAGAAAACGGAGGTTCTACTGTATAGCTACTGTACTTATCACCTTGGCTCGTGGGGCGGGTCACATAACTTCATACCCTCCAACATTTATGCAATGAAAATAGGGATGTCCTAAGGAAAAGCAGGTGGCACTGTGGGTTAAACCACTGTGCCGCTTGGGCTTGCCGATCGAAAGGTCGGCAGTTTGAATCCCCGCGACGGGGTGAGCTCCCGTTTGCTCAGTCCCAGCTCCTGCCAACCTAGCAATTCGAAAGCATGCAGTGCAAGTAGATAAATAGGTACCGCTCTGGCGGGAAGGTAAATGGCATTTCCATGTGCTGCTCTGGTTTTGCCAGAAGTGGCTTAGTCATGCTGGGCACATGACCTGGAAAAACTGTCTGCGGAAGCGGACCTACGCCAGCTCCCTTGGCCTGTAAAGCGAGATGAGCGCTGCAACCCCAGAGTCATTCTTGACTGGACTTAATTGTCAGGGGTCCCTTTACCTTTTAAGGAAAAGTGGGACATTCCAGGATCAAATCAGAAACCGGGGTGGCTTCTGTAAATCCAAGACTGTCCCTGGAAAATAGGGACTCTGGGAGAGTCTGTGAACAGTGTGGGTATGTGCTGAAGAAGTGACTATAGTACTATGAATAAACATGTGAGAGATTAACTCTGGAAGTTTTCCCCTAGACGCTCAGGTAGCAACAGTGGCCAGGATTAACTTTGCCCAGCTTCAGCTAGTGTGCCAGGCACACCCTTTCCTTCAACTTGCACAATGATGGCTTCCAAGCCAGATACCTAAAAAGAAGAATTCATGCAGCATTTTACAGCTGAGTAAAATGTGAAATGCATGAGTGTGCATACACCCCCCTTTACTGTTATCTGTGAGCAACAGTGGGAGTGCTGCTGTTGCTTTGGAAAAAGCCACTCATATTCCTATTTTGGGGTCCAAAGAAGAATTTCCAAAGCCACCTGCATTTCCTGCTGTCTTCCTTCAGATGTCTTCCCAGTGTTTATCCTGTAGATGCTCGAAATACTGTTTTCGGTTTGTGGCCTGAGGCAAAATGAGTGCCTGCCAGCGATGTACTTTATCACATTTGCGAAGAGTATAGACTTGCCTGTATGTTTACGCTTACCATTTCCTAGTCAAAGTTTTCCTAAGCACTTTCTCCACATTTTAAAGAAGTCTTAGCGAAGCAGAAGGTGATTTCCACAAACTTTTCAGCAGCAGGAGAAATCAGGAGAATGAGAGCTAAACTCACACACTTAAAAAGCTTCAGTCACTAAGGGCAGCAAAATTATTTTTAAGCAAACATTTTAAAGGATTTATAAAGCACTACATACCCTCCAACATTTCTCCAATGAAAACGGAGACAATAATAATAATAATAATAATAATAATAATAATAATAATAATACTCCACCCATCTGACTGGATTGCCCCAGCCACTCTGAGCAGTTTCCAACTTCACTATACAGAGCTGCCTTCAGATGTCTTCTAAAGGTTATATAGTTACTTCTCTCCTTGACTTGGGGGTGTCACACAACTATGCCTTCAAATATTTTTCCAATAAATATAGGGACGTCTTCCATAGCCTTCATCGTTTCTCTGGTGAATATAGAGATGTCCTAAGCAAAAGTGGGACATTCCGGGATCAGATCAGAAACTGGGACGGCTTCTGTAAATCTCTGACTGTCCCTGGAAAATAGGGACATTTGGAGGGTCTCGGGGTGTGTACGCTTCAGACATGCTCATTAGCACATGAACAAATGGCAGCTTCATTGAATCAGAGGTTGGGGAGTTAGGCATAGAGAAACAATCCCGGTAATGCATATTGGGTGAATCAATCTCTGTTCCTTCTCTCCTGTGAACGGCAATGTGAAAATGTGATTTGAAATGCAGCAGGACAGGGGGAAACAACATTGCTGTGTTTCAAGCTATGTCCATAGCCAAACTTAGGTTCATTCATTTCAGTGGGTCTACTGAGGAGCATTTAGTTGAATACAAGCCAATATCCTTTATTCCTTACATTTACCAGGGATGTTCAGTGAAGTTTCCATGAGATCAAAGGGCAAGCTAAGTAAAAGAGGTGAGTGGTTCAGATTTTCTAGCATAGGGACATATTTTGGTGGGCATTGCCCAGTTCGTTGAACTGGTCTCTTGCCCAGACATTAGTTCACTGGTAGCGCAGACCTCAGTGAAGGCATTGGCTCTACCAAACAAAACACAAATATCTACAGGGGAAGATGGCTGCTGCTGAGAGTATATGATTATGCACTGCCCTTTAATAGACAGATAATCTGGTAGAAACATGGAATGGCCAAACCTGCTTATGAACCTGTATCAGATGTGATATGGCTCCAAAATGATGCACTTGTAAAGAACCAGACAAGCTGATGTTCCTCCAGGGTCTCTGCTATTCACGCAAAGGAGGGGGAATTTGCAGTCAAGCGCTCTCAAGTGTTCAGAAAGCTAATTCAACTAAATAAGATATAGGGATTCTTCACACCCCACAGGGTAGTCTGACAGGAACTAGGAAATCCCTCTGAAGCACTTACAGGACACTCAGACGGAGTTAGCAGCACTTAACCAACAGGCTAATTCTTTGAAGTGATAAAGACAATCTCCTCAAAAGTGAAGAACTGTAATAAGTTTCACAGTTCGGCATTTAGGCTGGCTACGATGCCACTGTCAATTTCAAATGAATAAGATTTTAATTTTTTTAGCCTTGACATTTTTTAATAGAAGAGCAGCTATACTTTGTACATTTGCCACAGGAAATTGAAGAGATCGATATTCCTATTATAACAAAATTAAAGACTCACTAAGGAAGGGGGGAATAAACAATCCAGAATTTTCTCACACGACAGAACAGACTGCTGAGCTCTGGGTCTAAATGACTTCACCTAGCTCTGTGCCTCAGGAGTCTGCTAGCTATTCTGTATTTTGTGGTTTACTGCTCTGAAACCTGATCTGGGCTGACCCTAACTTTAGGAGAAGTTTGGCAGCCCGTCACAGGGCTAGGGTTAATGGCAGCAGCCCTCCAGTTGTTGCTTTGGAGTAACTTTAGGCATTCCCTGATGTCAGAGGGTAGAGTTGTGTGTTTCACACAGACTGCTTTGTGCTCACAAAACTATCCTGCTGGTCTAAGATGTGGTGTTCTGTCACCCTTGTTGACACAGGATTTAACTACCCATCTAGCCAGCTTTCGCATGGCGTGGGCCATCTTGTTTTTACCCTCAGGTAGTAAATTAGTTTTGTCTGTTGCTACCCTGAATGCTACAGTTCAAAGAGGGGTGTGTGTTTTTACCTCTGTAAATTAGATGGAACAGTCAGGGAAGGGAATTTGTGTTATGAGATAGAATAGAATTTATTATTTATACCCTGCCCATCTGGTTGGGTTTCCCCAGCCACTCTGGGCAGCTTCCAACAGAGTATTAAAATACAGTGGTCTGTTAAACATTAAAAGCTTCCCTAAAGCTCTGTGGGTATAGAAGGTATACAAATTTAATAAATAACTGGGATTTAAGGGTGTGCACCTTAAAGCACAGACCCCCTACCCTGTTATACCCCCACCCCACAAAAATAAACCATTGCAGCATACAAAATTCTGCTCTTTTAAAGCTAAAGAGCTCCTGGGACCAGCCAACAAATTAGCATTTGAAGAAGTATCTTTTGATATGATAAAGCCCCCCAGATTTCTTAGCTTCAGAAGGGTCAGAGTCTTTACAACCTCATAACATCCAGTAAATCAGGATCAGGCAAGGTGGGCAGAGGAGAGTTAAGAATTTGGGATAGTGTGCCTCACCATCTGCATTCTCATAATTTAATACTCCTTCCAGGCAAGTACAGTGGTGCCCCGCAAGACGAATGCCTCGCAAGACGAAAAACTCGCTAGACGAAAGGGTTTTTCGGTTTTGTGTTGCTTCGCTAGACGAATTTCCCTATGGGCTTGCTTCGCAAGACGAAAACGTCTTGTGCTTTTTTCTTAAAGCCGCTTGAAGAGGCGCAGTTGCGACGGACCGTGCTTCGCAAGACGAAAAACATTGCAAGATGAAAAGACTCGCGGAATGAATTATTTTCGTCTTGCAAGGCACCACTGTATAGTCATGATTATGCCCTCCAGAATTTGTTGGCCTACAACTCCCATCGGTGGCTGTTGGCCATGTTGGCTGGGGCTGATGGGAGTTGGAGTCCAATAACTTCTGCAAGAGACAACATTAGTTACCCCTGCTAGCAGATGTTAAAATGAGAAGGGCAATCCTCTTCTCTCTGTCTGTCTCTGTCTCTTTCACTGTTTTTGTTTTCTTTCTTCAAATGATGCTCACTTGACATCAACATTTCATGACTTTGAAAAAGCAACAAGAATTCTCAGTTCTTGACAGTATTTTCTGGGTTTGCCTTTTTAACATGTTCAAAATTTGACGTCATTATGCAGAAACCACTATCTTATCTTTGGGATGTTCTGTATTTCTGCACAGTTTGTAAGCACTGGTCCACCATGTTTGTCATGAGAAGGAATTAATAAGATTCAAGTGACAACTGATTAACACACGTCCAAAATTGTGGATTGCGCATGTGCACACAGCTCCAAACCTGGAAGTGAATGAAAACATAACAAAACAAAAGGGTATAACAAGGGCAGGACGTAAAGGAGCATAATGGTGCAGGGCACACTTACACATTCTCCTTTGGTGCATGGGGGCCCAGGAATGGAACCCCCATGCAAAATGGTCATTGATTGTAGATATAAAATGCATGTGAGATCTGTAACAAAATGTTAAAAAGGTAAAGGTAAAGGACCCCAGTCGCAGACAACTATGGGGTTGTGGTGGTCATTTCGCTTTACAGGCTGAGGAACCCGGCGTTTGTCCGCAGACAGTTTTTCCAGGTCATGTGGCCAGCATGACTAAGCTGCCTCTGGCAAAACCAGAGCAGCGCACGGAAACACCATTTACCTTCCCACTGGAGTGGTACCTATTTATCTACTTGCACTTTTTTTGTGTGTGCTTTCGAACTGCTAGGTTGGCAGGAGCTGGGACTGAGCAAACAGGAGCTCACCCCGTCGCAGGGTTTTGAACCGCTGACCTTCTGATCAGCAAGCCCAAGAGGCTCAGTGGTTTAGACCAGTGTTCCCCAACCCCCAGGCTGCGGCCCGGTGCCGGTCCGTGGATCAATCGGCACCGGGCCACCCGAGGAACTTCAAATCATTTCACTGTGGCGGGCGGCCGAGGTGCAGAGCATTGCGCCCTCTCAAGCCCGGCCATTGTGTGACAATAGCGAATGAAAATTCACTATTGTTACACTGGTGCTCCTCCTGGCCAACCAGGGAGCCGGTTCTCCCACTTCCTGATTGGCCGAAAGGCAAACCTCACGCCATTGGCCGAGGAGGAGGCGCCACGGGAGGACTGAGGACTCGAGGTCGGAGACGCGGGGACTGAAGAGAAGCTGCCGTGAGGTAAGTGCACGGAGGGGGGGGGACTCAGCTCAAAACAAGCGGGCCACGGAAAAATTATCAAACATTTACCAGTCCGTGGCGTTAAAAAGGTTGGGGAGCACTGGTTTAGACCACAGTGACATCCGCGTCCCTTAACAAAATGTTATGGGGGGGGGGGAGGTAAAGGACTACCCTGTTCAAGCCTGGAAATGAATGACAACCCCCCCCCCAATGTTCTCCTATTTTCTATTTTCATCTGCACCAATACAGATGGGGGAAAGGACTGGATTTGTAAAAATACAACTTCAAAGAGCATATGCATTTTCAGTAGCAATCTCAAATGAAGATTTATTAGCTTTTGAACAGATTAAGAACATACTTCCAAAGATATGTAATATACATAATATTTACAAATCAAAAGCTGTCACCCAGAAGGAAAAATATAAACAGAAATCAAACAAGAGTATTTGCAGCACAGAATATATTTCAGTAAACGGATGCAGGAAATGAGATAACACTGCATTTTATAAAGATTTGAATCTTTGTCTTTGAAAAAGGCACAAACTTTAATAAAAAAGAGGAATGGTTTACGGGTGGGATTAGCACACATAATATAGACGATTCCTCATTCCGTTTCCATTTCACTTAAAGAAACATGGTGTCGTTCAACATATTCGCAGACGACTTGAAAAATGTCTTTTTCCTATAGCTGGAAAAGTTTGTCAAAGCAAAAATGTCTTTGCTTGCTTCCAGGCACTGAAATCGTGGGGTACCTGTCATATCTGCATAGGGATGCTGTTTTACAAAACAGAGGTAGCCACACTGAAAGCGTTGCTCCATGTTTCTGTGAAAGCTTCTGATATTTTAGGGACATCACTGCTGCAGAACACAGTGACCTACTGGGTATATAGTGGTAAAGTAGACTCTAAAGTAACCTCACATCAAACTGCAGAAGACATATGTTCCCCATCTTATATTTGTGCATCTGGTTCTTCCTGCCTAAGTGCAGGATCTTACTTGAAAACTACTGGTAAATGTGTTGATCTATAATAATAATAATAATAATAATAATAATAATAATAATAATAATAATAATAATAATAATAATAATTTCTTATTTATACCCTGTCCATCTGGCTGGGCCTCCCTAGCCACTCTGGGCGGCCCCCAACAGAATATCAAAACACTATAATGCATCAAACATTAAAAGCTTCCCTAAACAGGGCTGCCTTCAGATGTCTTCTAAAAGTCAGGTGGTTGTTTAGTTCCTTGACATCTGATGGGAGGGCATTCCACAGGGTGGGTGCCACTACCGAGAAGGCCCTCTGCCTGGTTCCCTGTAACTTCACTTCTCACAGTGAGGGAACTGCCAGAAGGCCCTCGGTGCTGGATCTCAGTGTCCGGGCTGAACGATGGGGGTGGAGGTGCTCCTTCAGATATATTAGACCGAGGCCGTTTAGGGCTTTAAAGGTCAGCACCAACACTTTGAATTGTGCTCAGAAACGTACTGGGAGCCATTTTAGGTCCTTCAAGACCGGTGTTATATGGTCTCGGCGGCCGCTCCCAATCACCAGTCTAGCTACTGCATTCTGGATTAGTTGTAGTTTCTGGGTCACCTTCAAAGGTAGCCCCACATAGAGCACAGATGTGTGTGGACTTGGGGTATTCCTAAATACCTTTAAGCAGGGGGCTTGTTCCAGGGTCACCAAAGCTCATCATGGAGGGTCTCAGGTCAAGGGTTATGTCAATCTTATACTTATGCCATAATCTACAGAGATAAACCATATCTTAAGTTCAGATTCACACACACTTGTGGTTCGAGGACCCGATCCCCGCGTAGTGGAATGAAAACACGAGGACACGTGATATAAGGTTAATGGGCAAGAAAAGGCCACAACTTTATTGATTACAGCAAGTGAAAAGGTATTGGCCTAGGCATTGGATTACGTCAGCTGACTCCACCCCCTCAGAGAGGGGTGAGTCTAAAACAGGGGGGTTTATTCACCAGTAGGTGGAGTCTGTTGATGCTAATCCAACTATAAGCTCTCCCCTGATGTCACCGAGGGTCGTGCCATGGCCTCCCGCCAAGCAGGCATCGGACAGAATACACGACCGCCAGATTCCTTTAACGGAATACCCAAAAATTGAAGGCATAGGCGATGGCCACACCTAGCCCTTCGACACACCACAACACATTATTCCAATGCCTAACCTATCCACCAATACCACGGAAGTTGTGACGATTGCTACGAGGTAGGCGAAAAAACCAAAAAGCCTAATGCCAAATGGAAAAATTCCTACCAGGCCTTCCGAACAACCAGGGCGACCAACCTAAGGTCCATAGCAAGGCCAAAAGAAAACTGAGATCCTGAGCTCTAAGGGAGTGGAGGGTGGGTGACTCATGACGGGACGACGAAAAGTGAGGCCGGAAGGCTGGTGCCGCAGCAGTTTGGGCTGCTAAACACGCCCCCTCGCAGGCACCTGGTTGGGTGCCTGCCCATGGGCGTAGGCCAGCCAGGTGAGTGGGAGGCAGGGGGCTAACGCCCCCTGCTTGAGGCGGAGTCCGGCTCCCGACCACAACCACTCCCCTCTCTTGCAGGAGGAGAGTCTTTCTTCACAGACTGGGGCGGAAAATAAAACACCTAAAACACCTTTAAAAAACCAACAATTAAAAACATTTAAAAGCTAATTAATGGGGGAGGTGATCCTGGCAAAAATATTTATTTTTCTGTTCATGAAACGAGAAGGGTTTGCTTCTGAATTGACAAAGCAGAACCGTGGTGTAATATATAAGGAAATGAATAAAAAAATCAAGAAAAAGAATTGAAAAGACCAGGCAGTAGAATTTTGGATGAACTGCAAAAGCTGTATTCTACATTTTATTGTCTTTTAAACTTTTGGACTGAATTGCAGAAAATCAATTATCATATATTGTTTCTGCTGCTTTGTTTACGGTAGTCTTGCTATTGCTCCGTTGCCCGTTTTATTGTCATCTGTGTGCAAACTGACAGACTGCAAAATCACCAATAAAATTAAAATTTTCAAAGAGGGGGGGAAAGTACCAGTGCAATAAAACACATGGTCTGTGATCCAAAAAACCCAGAATGCAACATAGTGTCACTGCTGCACACTGTAATTTTTGTTCCCACAAGGAGTTGTCAATGGAAAGACTGCAATTACGTCTGTGTTCTTCTTTGGCCATGGTGTTTATGTATAAACATCTTCTGTAAAGAATACTTCCACATGATTGTATCTTCAACTGCAAAGTTATTTTTCTTTTTGTAGCTAGGGAATTGCCCAGTGGTAAAGATCCAAGTGAAAGCTATTGCCCAGCATTCAGATCCACTGTTTCAGCTTTAATTTTGATGAAAATATTCTGATACTCCTGCCCGCCCCCAGTCTGACATAGTGCCAACCATTTGGACATTGGATAATTTTAAAGCTACTGTGTTATAAACTGTTCAGTGTGAGTCTTTGCATTTCAGGCCTCCTTGGTGAAAAGGAAAAAATCATGAGGGGGAGTTTCTAAATGAAGAAGTGCTGCAATCTTTCACAACTTTCTTCCTCCAATGTTATACTGTCTTTGTGAGCAGACCACCTGAGTGAGTAGCTATAGAAACCTATAATGTAGAAGAAGAGTTTGGATTTGATATCCCGCCTTTCACTCCCTTTAAGGAGTCTCAAAGTGGCTAACATTCTCCTTTCCCTTCCTCCCCCACAACAAACACTCTGTGAGGTGAGTGGGGCTGAGAGACTTCAAAGAAGTGTGACTAGCCCAAGGTCACCCAGCAGCTCCATATGGAGGAGCAGAGACACAAACCCGGTTCCCCAGATTATGAGACTACCGCTCTTAACCACTACACCACACTGGCTCCAGTTTAATGTATAAACTAACTATCAGCTTGACACTGAAAAATAGAAATATAATGACCTATCTCACAGACCTTTGATGAGGGTTAAGTGTACATTCTAGGTAATTTTCAACTAAGGCTTATTCAGGGTAGACCTATTGAAATTAATGTTTAAGTTAGGTTCATTGTTTTTAAAAGGTCTAATCTAAGTAAAACTTTGTTGCATACCACCCCCTGTCTTTTGGACTACAGTGGTACCTAGGGTTACAAACTTAATTCATTCCGGAGGTCCGTTCTTAACCCGAAACGATTCTTAACCTGAGGTACCATTTTAGCTAATGGGGCCTCCTGCCGCTGCTGTGCCACTGCTGCACGATTTCCGTTCTCATCCTGGGGCAAAGTTCTCAACCCGAGGTACTACTTCCGGGTTACTGCATTTCCTGTTGCATTATGGAACTGTGGTTTTGGACTGAAATTTCATCCACACCAATGGAAATGGCAAGCTTCCACTAGATTCCGCTAGGTTTTCGGAAGTCACTTTTACGTCGTGTGAAAGATCACATAAAACGCTGAAAACGTCAAGGTAAGGAAAATGTTGAGAATTGGAACGAAGTGTTGTCTGAATGCAGCCTCAGTTGGATACAGCCCATATAGTTCAGGTCTTTTTCATAAATCAGATGTCATTTTTTCTTATCGATTGTCAGTCCTGTGTACCTCCTAGCATTCTCCACTGCAGACAATGGAATGGAGTTTCAGGTGAAATTATTTGAATTTGATCTTGGGTTTCCTTTCCCCTCATTTCAAGGAGAGGGTGAAGTGTTTCTGATGTAACTAATAAAACCTCCTGGGGCAGGGTTTTGGCTCTGTCTTTATAAACCAGGACAGAAACACTAGCATTATAACCAGTAAAACTAATGCAATAATCCCTACCTCTGAATTTACCCTAAATTGTATTCAGAATTTACACACTGTAATAAATGGATTAAGTTAGTTGTGACTAACTTGAATCCCCTGGTTTCAGTGGGTCTTCTCTCTGAAGACGGCCAAACTACCCTCTCTGAATTGAAACCACGTGTTCATTCACTCTCAGTGCCTAGTTATAACCCTCTTTCCTTTAATTTATCACATTTTTTTCCCTGTAGGTGGATGTTTGTTCTATACTGGATCATACTCTGCTTCTGTCAGCTGCCCCTCACCAAGAGTTTAAAAGCTGCACTGTCCCAAAAAAGTTTGAAGCCCTGGAAAAAAACCCACCAAAAAGTTGGGAACTGAGTTACAGATCTCACAAACAACATGTTTGGACCTAATGCAAGAAGTCAGCAGAAGGCCCCATAAATAAAGAAGCAAATGTGCTCAGTCTCCATTTATTGTCTAGCCTTGGCTGCTGCTGCGGAAATAAGGGATTAAGAGACACTTGTGCACCTCAGTATTCACAGGAGCCAAACTGATGTCTGCCAAATAAAGGATCGTTGTCACTGACTGTTCTTTTTCTGTTCTTCTCTCTTTTTTGCACAAACGTTTCAGTTTTAATGATTTCCCACTGAACGAAATGAAACTCCTAGGTTAAAGCTGTGAGCCTGAAATAGCTTCAGTACTGCACGCTCCTTAGAGATTGTGAAGATTCCCCCCCCCTTTGACACTCTTCGAAATCAATCTTAATTTTGTGAGTGTGTTTTATTGCCTTTGTTGAAAAATAAAACCCCATCCAAATCTTTTGCAGATAGCCCAGAAAATGGAGATGACTGAAGTAACCGTAATGATCGCTTATCGTTCCTAGTGTGCAAACACTGGAGACTTATGATTCATTGCACAAAATGGAAAATAGGCCTGTGAACAGTGTATTCACATTGCTTACATATTCCCCTTGCTCTAAGTGATACTGGGGAGACAATTTATATGCTTAATTATTCATTACAGAAACTTCCAGTATATTTTCCCATATGAAACAATCTTATTTAAGAAGATGCAGTTTTGAAAGTCCTTAGAACTTTCTTAGCAGTTCTAATAAAATAATAATATAATATAATATAATTTATAAGGGGGGGAATACATTACTGTGGCTGCAAGGTTAAGCTGATTATTTGATTAAATTAATTTGATTAGAGGGCATTTTGATAGATTTAAAAGTTGACAAAGTTCTCAAAAGTGAGGCTTATATACAAACAAACATAGCTTTAACCACACCCTAGATGCATCCTGCCAACTTCCCATGGATGAACCATGATGGTTCCTGGCAGAGCATGAGTCGAAGGAGCATGTAGCATGTAGCATGTGGCAGCTTCCTTTCCAAAACCTTGAGCATAAATACGTAACTCAAACTGATCAAAATTGGATTCAACTTCAGAACCAAAGTGTGGCGCATCATTATCCGAGAGATGCTGTTTGCAAATGATGCATCCTTGACAGCACACTCTGAAGAACCTCATCAGCTTTTCTGCTGAAGCCTGTATGGATTTTGGCCTTAAAGGTAAAGGGATCCCTGACCATTAGGTCCAGTCGGGGCCGACTCTGGGGTTGCGGCGCTCATCTTGCTTTATTGGCCGAGGGAACCGGCATACAGCTTCCGGGTCATGCAGCCAGCATGACTAAGCTGCTTCTGGCAAACCAGAGCAGCTCACGGATACATCAGCCTAAAGGAGACCAGAATCCTGGGTCAGGACGTCGCCAGCACTCCATGCATCAGCATTGGTGACGAGCTGGACAAGCGTATTGGCAAGGCAGCTAAAGCAATGGCTCGTCTCTTCAAAAGGGTATGAGAAAATGTGATGCTAATGACCAATACAAAGATGAAGGTCTGCCAGGCTTGTGTGTTGAGCAAGTTGCTTTATGGAAGTAAGATGTGGGCTGCCAGAAGCGAAGCCTCAGTGCCTTCCACATGCAAAATTTTGAGCATCACCTGTCAGGACAGAATCTGAAGCAAAGATGGGATCTCCCAAGCCCATATTCCTAGCATGTTCACACTTCTGTCTCAGCGATGCCTTCGCTGGCTTGATCAAGTCCAAGGAATGAAAAATGGCAGGATCCCTCTATGGAGAGTTGGCTTCAAGCACCATTGGCAGACTTAACTCTGCATTGCAAAGATGTCTGTGAACAAGACATGAAGGCTGGCAACATCAGCACCACCATGTGGGAATTTGCAATGCCTGGAGACAGACTGTCAGGTTGTATATCCACAGCAGTGACCAGAGGAGGAATGGCCACTGGGAGGAGCCTAGAGAGAAGAAACACCATAGCGTAGAGCTTTCCAACCTGTGACACATTAGGGTATCAGCTGCAGTGTGTAGGTGTGTCATGAAAACACTCCCTGTGCTTCTCCTGGTTGGAATGGGGTTGGTTAAACCTCTGGTTTGCTAGCAAAACTGAATTACTGTGTCGTGAAATGTCTAAAAAGCGGGTCACCAGCATGAAAAGTTTGGAAAGCTCCATCATAGTGCTTCTGCAGCACCACAACCGGACACCATTTGCCCCAGCTGCAACAAAACATGTCTCTCCCCTATCAGTCTCTACAGCCACAGCAGGTGCTCTAGCTCTTCAACAGTTTGACTTCTATCCATCATGTGTCTTGGGAGGGACGGACAGACAGATGCCAACAACAGCCCATCCCTAACTCTATCTTTGGATATCGTTTGATGCTGTAAACTTCATGCCATCCCGCCTGGAACTTTAATGATGATAATGATGATGATACTGATTTCATGTGGTTAAGAAAACATATACTATAAAATCCCTCACTGTTATCTTGTATCTGCTTAAGAATTTAATTCGTTCTGGAGGTCCGTTCTTAACCTGAAACTGTTCTTAACCTGAGGTACCACTTTAACTAATGGGGAGTCCTGCTGCTACCACGCTGCCGGAGCAAGATTTCTGTTCACATCCTGAAGCAAAGTTCTTCACCCGAGGTACTATTTCTGGGTTAGCAGAGTCTGTAACCTGAAGCGTATGTACCCAAAGATACCACTGTACTTGGCATTTATATATGGAATCCACATAGGTCTAGCAATGCACACTGTAAATCCCTGAATGACAATGGGGTTACAGTGGGCTTGGCAATGCACTGAATTATAATTGCTCAACATTTCTTGCATCAGATCAGCTTCGTTCCCAGAACACTGATATGACTTCCCTGTTGAAGGACAGTGGAGAGGCATAGCACAGTGAAGAACAACTTCACAGCGCACTCTGGACCAAGGGGTAGGGAAACCAACTCTTAGAGGGCTCAGTTGTTTACCATTTTGAAAGCTACACTTCAAGTGGAAGAAGCAGGAGGCCCACAGGGCCATTTCTCCTGGACAACACAGTGATGGATAGAAGTACAAAAAGCGAAGCAAAAATAAAAGGCATTAGAAGATGTTCTAAGCATGGCTGAACTGAAGAATCTCTGAAGATAACCGGAGCAACAGAGTGAATCAGATTTCCTAGGAGAGAGGTCAAGTACGGTTCATCAGACTAGCTGCACTATAAAGCGAGTTACAGAAACACAACTGAATCTGTCCACCCACACAACTATTTCATTCCAGAAGTTTGAAAGAGAAACTTTCAGTCAGCTCAAATCCCAGGCTTCAGGTATGAATGAAGTCCCCGTCCTTTGGAACCAGTTGTAGCTTGCTGACATTTAGTGGGGAACTTTTCTCTGCTCTTAGCCTCTTGTATACTGCTGGGCTTATGATTAAGAAACATAGACTGGCATGTCACCACTCGGGTCAAATAAATAAATTGTGAAGGGCAAACAGGGCTTCATTCTCAACAGCCATAGCTGGTCCAGGAAACATTACTAGCTTATTTTCATTTGTTCTCTTACCCTCTGAAATATCAGTGCCACCTGTGCTCAGTTTTGTATATTCATCATAACTGTATTGTGTGCTTCTTCCAAGTTGTTCAGAGTGGTGAATGTCTGGGTATGTTGCATAATTCTCCTGGCAACTCTACAATGTAGGCAACACTATCTGCTTGAGGCCAGTACAGTGGTACCTTGGTTCAAGAGCAGCTTAGTTTATTAACAACTTGGATTAAGAATGCTGCAAAGCCGGAAGTAGGTGTTTTGGTTTGTGAACTTTGCCTTGGAAGCAGAACATGTTCTGCTTCCTGTTGAGTGTGTTCCATTTGTAAATTGAGTCTCCCACTGCTATGGGAAAGCACACCTTGGTTTAAGAACGCTTTGGTTTAAGGACGGCCTTTCGGAAGGGACTAAGTTCGTAAACCAAGGTACCACTGTATTCGGAAACTGGAATTCCCCATTCAAAATCTCAACACATGGTTGCAAGTTGCACACCGCAGAACTGAAACAGTTTCACTTATCAACCATTTGACCCAGGGCTGATCAAACAAAGAGCATCCCAGAAGCAATATTCTGATGAGAATGTAGTAAACACAAAAAGTAAAACACGAATAGCACTAGATGTCACATGTAAAATCCAAGGTGCCTCTGCATTTAATTAATTTGGAGATAAATTTGTGATGTATAATGAAAGGCTAATTATTGCATGCCAGAAGGGAGAAAAACCTGTGTAAGATCATCGACTAATTTACGCTATCTGTTATCTTGGGATAGCAACCCTTTAAATTACTTCCAACTTGTTGAAAGAGGTAAACAACTCCTCAATTGATATTTCTTTCAGGAGAAACAATCATATAAGCAACAAAATATGCTCTCTCTCTCTCTCTCTCTATATATATATATATATAAGCAATGAAGAACAGTTGCATTCCAAAGGCCCTGCTTTCTCTACCAAAAACAATGTGACGTTGGAATGCTTTCTAAATTGCTTTCCCAGTATGCAGTGGGTGGAAGTTCTCCCTGCAGGGAGCAACATGGAGCAGGGACAAGAATGCTGATCTCCCCCATCACCACTAAGTTGGAGGACAAAACTCTGAAGCCAGGGAGCCTCAGTAATGGTGGTTCACTACATTACTTAAAACACAAATAAGAGGCTTCTTCTCAAGTAAGTGAGATTAGGATCACAGCGTTTGAAACCTGATCTTAAGAACAATAATAATATTTTTTTATTCAGAAAACCGGGCTCAGGGCAGCTAACCATAAATTTAAAACACTTAATTGTAAAAGGAGCATAAAATAAAGTATAAAAACATGAATAACAATAAAATTGAAAGTTCAGAAATCAATTTGGGGGAAATCCATCTAATAAGCATTAGATAGTTACCAGGGCTATCTGGCTGAATTGGTCCTACTTGGGCCAGTGAGGAGGCCAGGAGAGAATTAGCTGTGGGGTCTCAGAGTGGGTAATCTTCATAAAAGGGGAGGGGGAGGAAAGAGAAGGGAAATAAAAGAATTCAAATTAAAGGCGAGGTGGAATAGCTCTGTCTTACAGGCCTGACAGAAGGAGCTTAAATCCTGAAGGGCCCTAGTCTCATGGGACACCAGGTTGTAGACATCACTGAAAAGGCCCTGGTGGAGGATAGTCTGACTTCCTTAGGGCCCAGGACCTCTAAACTATGATTATTCATGGACCTTAAGGTCCTCTGCGGAGCATACCAGGGTTCTAATACGCACAGGGTGCCACTACTAGTATAGGAGGCTTCCTGCCTCAGAAGCTCACTGTCCAACTTGTGGAGGGCACTCTAGATAGTAATGGGAGGAAGCACAGCTTAGCACACTCCTCCCTGATGACATCTTGCTTTTACACGCAAGTAGAATGCTTGGTGAGGGCTAATGACTTCAACTACAAAAGTAGAGTCCACTTCCTGGTAGGGCTGGGTTGCGGTCCAGCTGCCTAGCCACTCCCCTCAGCGTTGGGGTGGGACGGTGTCCCACTGGGGGAGACGCCGGCCACGTCAGCTTGCCAGGCGGCCAAACATGTCACTTGGGGGCATGGCCAAGGGCGATTTAAGCCACGGCGCGATTCTGAGGCTTCCTCTTGGGCTTGTGTGGCGGTTAGGCATTGGAATAGCAATGTGTGGGGGAGGGGAGGTGCGGCCATCACCTGCCCCTCCATGCTTAAGGGTATTCCGCTAAAGGAATCCGGGGTGTGTGGATCTCGTCCGAAGTCCGGGGCTGGGTTAGGGCCATGCCACGACCCCGTCGGGAACCCAGGGGGAGCTCGAGTTGGTTTGCATCAGCGGGGTTCCCCCTACCGGTGGTTGACCCTTACTGGACTCCCTGCGTGTTGGGGAGGAGTCAGATATAGTCTGCCAATGATGCCAATGCCTAAGCCAATACTGCTCACATTTTGTAACTAATAAAATTGTGGCCCAAATATTGCCCATTAACATTTAACCTAAAATTCTTTGTCCTTGTGTCTTTATTGGGGGCCTTGACACGCAATTCTTCAGTTCTAAGCAAAAGCTTCTATAATGCTGAAAATGTAGGCTCTGTTCTTTGCAAAGTATATTTTAAAGCACACAATTTAGTTAATAACATGCAGATTGTAAGAAATGTGTGGGTATTTGAAAACATAATCAGGCAAGGTAGAGTTTTTCTTTTCTTTTCAACGTTACCCAGTGGTTCAAATTGTACTGTGGGATGTAATCAGACATGAGTGTCTTTGGATAGGATAATTTTTGCAGACAATGAAATTGCTTTCTTTGTGCAAAACACGAGTCTTTGTGGCACATACTGAGGCTGTGATCCGGTAGAGGAGGGCTTGCCTAGACAAAGCAGTTACACCTTTGACTTGGCAAGCTTCTCTGATGCGTATTTTAAGCCACCTGTAAGCAGTCTTCCCATCACCGCTCAGAGGCAGAGAACAAACAGAGCAGCGGTGCTAAGGGAAGGCTTGATTCATTTGATGCACGCTTCTGTTGATCTTCAAACATTAGAAGGAGGCTAACTTGTTTTTCAGTTTCCTGGGCAGGTGGAATCTCTGTCCGAGAACGATGGCAAACAGTCTTTTGCTAAGGAACCAAGCCTGCTTTAGAGACATACAAACAAGAAATGAGGCCAATGGCCCTTTATTATGTGGAATTAATTATTCAGATAGAACAGTTTGAAAACATTTATGGCAAGTGGATCTCAGGACTTTGGGAAATAAACTTAGGAGCCCAGAAATGCAGCCCTGATTCAGAGTTGGGCACTTCATGAGGGCAAATATTGCAGACAAATCTCATTGAAACTAGAGGTTGTATATCATTGTATCTGCTTACGTGAAAGTTGCATGACCCAAATAATTGCAATGCAATATATTAACAGGGTGTTAATATGGTATATTTAAAATTGAAAGTTCTACCATGTCTTAAAAATCTGATGTAAGTTATAATAAAATTTGCAAGGAGGAATGGTGAATAGAGTCCCACGCTTCCCTTCATTATATTTTCAAGGAAAAGGAAGGGGAGAAAAATGCTAAAGTGCCTGGATAATCAGATCTAGAATAATTCTGTGCCATTTGTCACGGTGAAGTTTAAAACAAAGATAAAGCATTTGGCCAATCCTGGAAGTGGAGATTCTTTGATAAGAATGTGCTCATATAAACAACCTGCCTTTTAGGATCCATGTTTCATGCAGGTGTTTTATAATGCAACTGCGGCAGCTGCTGAAAACTTAAGCAAAGTTTAGCGCACAACAGCAGAAGCATTTCAAACAGGAAATAACCACGGAGATAAAAATTCTGAGCATTTTTTTGTTTTGTTCTCTCAGCAGCCATCACGAAAGCCTTACATCTGCACCCACAACGTGAGGTAATGAAAAAGAGAGCTCTGCAAAATTAAGAGAAGATGAACAGAAACAGAAAGTGTTATGAAATGAAGAAATGCAGGCATATTCCACAAACCTATTAGGGTACGCCACAATGCTACAACCAAAATCCCAGGCAGCTGAACCCCAGAAATCCCAGGCATACCTAGAAATTAATTGTTGAAATTCTTCTGTGCATCAGGGTGTACTAAAATGCATGAGGACACATATGTATGCATTATTATCTGAGTAATCTGAAACAAAGATAGTTTTAAACTACTTTGGCAGTCAAAACTATACACTCTGTTTTGTGAGCACGAATGCCAAACCACCACCACCACCACCTGTATTCTCTCCTGGTTTGTAGTTTGGCAATAACAACTGGATCTAAAATGAAGGCATTATGAAATAGCTGAAGAAATGGAATACTGAGAATTTCAAGTGGGTACTCAACATCACAGCTTTTAGCGTGTTTAGTGAACTGCATAAGAACCACTTTCACAATGTTGAAACCTTTTTCCTGAATACTCAGAATCAGAGAAAGTGGAGCGTATGATCATATTGTCAAAAGGCTCATCGTACCGCGATCGACAGGTAAATGCCCAAACGCGAGACTGTCCGTGTTGGGGGCATGATCGCAGTGCAAAAAAAGACTGAAGAAGGGAAGGAAATGGATGATCCATGTTACTATTTGATTCTCAACATAGCGGCCTTTCCCCTTTCTTGGTGAGCTGTCAGTGTTTTCATATTTCAGGTGCCTGACGGAAAGTAACAATATTTGACAAGTTTCTTTTTGTTATCTGTCTGCGAGTCTTATTTTAGCCAGAAGTTGAAAGGGGGGGGGGGCTCTTTTCATCTTCAGATTCTTTATGAAATCATACAGTGGCACCGCGGCAGCAGAAAATGGCTGTGGCAAGGAGGCTGGCACGTTAAGTATAATGGTTTAATTGACACTGGCATTGAAAATTACTCTGTATATGTGTATTGCTGAAGGTTTAACATGAAGAATTCCGTTGAAAGCAAGCAAGGCGCAACCCTTAAATTTTAACATTGTTCTTGTCTGACTAAGAGAAGGTCTTTTAAATCTCCTCTTCCCTTCCACCAAATTATGAAAGCACACAGCCCTATGGATGCCCATCTGTCATGGATGCTTTGTTGAGATCCCTGCATTGAAGGGGATTGGGCCCTTGAGGTCCCTCCCAGAGGCGAAGGAAGGAGAACCAGTACCTGGTGCGAGGCAAAGTGTCCAGTGGCGCATGCACATGCCCCGCTATGTGCCGCGCATGCGTGTGCACTGTACATATGGCGGTGGGATCCTCTGCTTGTGGCTGCAGCAGTGGTGGAGGGATCCCGCCGCTATCCGTATGGCGCTCGAGCGGCGCCACGCATGAACTGTATGTACGGCGCACGAGCCATTTGGTGGTTTGCTGCCAGTGCCCCTCAAGCACTGTACGGATGGCGGCGGAGGGTGCAACCGCGAGTGGAAGATCCTCCGCACACGGCTGTGGCGGTGCAATGACAGTGGCTCTCGTTGCTACGCCCGGGGTGCAAGCCCAGTACGGGATGCCTTCTTGTCACCACCACCCCCAGAGACGGCACCTGGGGCAATTCGCCCCCCCTGCCCTCTTTCTCCACCACTAGTCCCCCCCACCTCTAACATTCTGCAGTTCTATAATTCTATGATTTATTTGCACATTATTCCTGTTACAAATCTGGCAGTATATACCATGCATGTCCATTTCTGCTCCAAAGCTGGGTCTTTAGGAGCAATGGAGTGAGCAGCAGTTTGCTTGGGAACTGGAGCATCAGGTACTATTTAGGTTGCGTTCTCAAGAGGGAGATGCGGTAGTCAGACAAAACACCTTGTTTAATGTGTAGTGGCCAACAAAATTAGCAACTGCATGATGGTTTCCCTGCTGGTGGCAGAAGGGATGGAGGTAGGAATTGCATAACGATATGAAATGAACACACAGGTAAAGGTTTTAAAAAAGGTAAAGGACCCCTGGACGATTAAGTCCAGTCAAAGGCAACTGTGGAGTGCAGTGCTCATCTCGCTTTCAGGCCGAGGGAGCTGGCATTTGTCCACAGACAGCTTTCCAGGTCATTTGGCCAGCAGGACTAAACCACTTTTGGTGCAATGGAACACTGTGATGGAAGCCAGAGCACACAGAAACACCGTTTACCTTCCCGCCAGAGTGGAACCTATTTATCTACTTGCACTGGCATGCTTTCGAACTGCTAGGTTGGCAGGAGCTGGGACAGAGCAATAGGAGCTCACCCCATTGCGGGGATTCGAACCACCAACCTTCTGAATGGCAAGCCCAAGAGGCTCAGTGGTTTAGACCACAGCACCATAAGCTGCACTGGGCATTATAGAGCTGGAAGGAGGCATTACCTTGAGTGTGATATTATCTTAGATATATGAGGCTTTTCAAGCATGAGGTTGTTTTTTAAATAAATAAATAAATCTATATACACGTATGAGCATCACTACTGGTTTTACAGGCCATTTTAAAAAGACATTTAAAGAAAATAATAAAATTTGGAAAAAGATTGTGTGGTTTTTGTGGGAGAAGCAAAGGACACATCATTTACTTTCCTAAAATGCTAAGTCAAATCATGACGACTAAGCAATTAACATAGTTGGAGTGCTTTTCCCATTTGTAGTCAGACACTATGCTGCATTGGAAAATATGGGTCATTCATTGTGTCTGGGTTTAAGCCACTGCTGAAATTAATTTAGCAAAAGATCAATTAAGAATATTTTTGGGTGAAGTGATTAAGAAGGAAACCCTAGTACCAAAGCAGTTAATGATGGGGAAAAGAGATAGCTTTCTATCAGGCTGCAGGATAATTTTGGGATAATTATAGTAAAGTTTTAACTGATGAGAAAACTTCAGAAATACGGGGCAGTTTCAATACTTGAGGCTAAGGGATGCACTGTGAGACATGTACTTGAATGAGGGAGCTTGAAATCTACCCTTCTTCCAATACTCAATTTCCTTCCTTCTCCCACCCTTTCCTTCTGCATTTCACAAGTTATGAGAAACCATCACAAACCAAAACACAAATTAGCTTTGTGAGTGAGGGGTGGGAACAGGAGGAAAGTAACCTCAGACAAACCTGCCTGCCTGCCTCTCTTTGTGCTCAGAAATTGAAGTGATGCTTCAGAGCCTGTTCAGAAGCGGTATTTAATTTTGTACGAAGGGACTATCTGGGCAAAGAACTTGTGGAGTTGGTAGAGTCAGCCAGCTAGCTATCCATGGTCATGAGACAGAGCTCCCTTCTGTTGCCAATAACTCTTCTGTTGCTACTAACGTAAGGAGTTCTTACATTAGTGTTGTGGTTGCAACATTAGTGTTGTGGTTGCAACTGTCACAAAGTGTAGGCAGCCAACTACAACATGGGTAGGCAAACTAAGGCCCAGGGCCCGGATCCGGCCCAATCGCCTTCTAAATCCGGCTTGCGAGTGGTCTGGGAATCAGCATGTTTTTACATGAGAAGAATGTGCCCTTTGATTTAAAATGCATCTCTGGGTTATTTGTGGGACCTGCCTGGTATTTTTACATTAGAATGTGTGCTTTTATTTGAAATGCATCTCTGGGTTATTTGTGGGGCTTAGGAATTTGTTCATCCCTCCCCCCCCCCAAAAAAAATAGTCTGGTCCCCCCCACAATGTCTGAGGGACAGTGGACTGGCTCCCTGCTGAAAAGGTTTGCTGGCCCTTGAACTACAAACTTCCACTATTTGTCTTTCAACAACCTCTTTCTATACCATATACCAACCATAGGATGAGCAGTAGCCTAGTTTTTCTATGCAAATTCTTTTCTTTCTTTTTTCCAATTTGCCAGAATGTAGGTTACTGAAACCAAGCTGTTTCAATCCAGGAATGGTTGTAGCTGACAAACTACCTGTAGCTGTCAACTCTGATGACACCCCGGCCTTCACTGAATCTGCTTCTACAGGGGAACTGCAACACCGTCTAGAACAGATCTTATTTCCATTTCCAAGGCACAAGAACCACCCACCAACAGCACTTGCATCTTATCAGTAATCAGCTTCAGCTTTACTGTCCTTACTAGATGTTTCTCAATATCATATTGTTTTTCTATGTAGGGAAAGGGGGGTGGGAGAGATCTGAATCACATGGTTTTAAAAAAAATAGTTTTGGCTCTCACTGATACATGTTTGTTAGAAGGGCTTTCTGAAGTTTTGGAGAAAGAAAGGTAGCAGCTTCAGAATTCCCCGAGGGAGAGCTTGTAGTCTCTCGAAACATGTTGGATGTTGAAAGCAAAATTATATTAAAAATATTCACAAGCACCCTTGGGACTTTCCCTTTTGTTTCTTTGTCACGTTAATGCCTCACAAAAATTTGATTTAACAGGAAAGGTGTCGGATTCCCAAAAGCGTTGAGGGATTTCAAAAGCAATAAACTTCAGATATGTACGTGTGCTGGTGGTTTGCATTCCTGAAACACCTACAACAGAGTTTGTATTAGAAATGATGACAGGCCATAAGCTATAGCACCATTAAAATAGGAAGCGTTCTCTCTTTTCTCTCTCTCTTTTTTTTAAAGCACACTGTTTTGCTCTAGCAGGCTGAGGGAAAACGGGTTCCGAAATTTATTGCAGCCATGCAAAGTTTATGACACAATGAGTTCTAAATACTGCAGTCTTGTTTTCATGAATACTAAATTACAAAAACATTATTGTTTGTAGACTGTCGTGCCCTGCTGTAATGAAAGCTATCCTGATATAAATTGCATTTTATCAGTGTTAATCAAGGATCATCATATTTGATTACAAGTCCCCCCCACCCACCCCGTTCATCTCTAGTTGATTTTTCCCCCCTGTCAGTCAACGCTGGTGTTTGCTTTTATTCAAAATGCAGAACCATTCTGCTTAAAAATTTACAGGAGCGTTTCAAGTTTTCTATTTGTTGTGGTTAATGTGAATTGAATGAAGAATGTGCATAAATATTGATGGCTTTGCACATTTCCATTGTGCACAGTTACCTGAAGGCATAGAGAACCAGCGAGGGATTTTCCCCCATGCATATTCTTCTAAGTGATATTAAGAGGAGGCGCCCGACTGTACAATATCTGTCAGGGAGCGCACACATTGTTTGGTCAATGTACATAGGGCTGGATCCAGACCTAGGGAGTGATCCTATGCACAATAAGCTAGTGCAAAGCAAGCTGGTGTAAATTAAAACAGGACAATGTTACACCAAATCCAAACACTATTCATTCAGCAGGACTGCTGGTGCTGCTGTGTCAAAAAAGAAAAGAAAAGAAGCCTTTAAAGTACAGTGGTACCTTGGTTCTCAAACTTGATCCGTCATGGAAGTCTGTTCCAAAACCAAAGCGTTCCAAAACCAAGGCGTGCTTTCCCATAGAAAGTAATGCAAAATGGATCAATCCGTTCCAGACATTTAAAAACAACCCCTAAAACAGCAATTTAACATGAATTTTACTATCTAGTGAGACCATTGATCCACAAAATGAAAGCAATAATCAATGTACTAAACTATAAAATAAATAAGACAGTATTGTAGATGATAAAAATTAAAATTATTTTTTTCTTTTACCTGCACTGATGATAGTCATTGTTTGGATGGGGGGCTTTTGTCTATTTCCACAGTCACACAATCAATCAATCAATCAATCAGTAGCTGAACTAGATTCTGCACAGTCACAGAAACAAATTAACCGAAAAAGCCTCAAAAACAAAAACGCAAAATAAATAGCAAAAATGAATGCACCAAGCTTAATCCGTTCTGGAAGTCTGTTTGACTTCAGAAATGTTCGAAAGCCAAGGCGCAGCTTCTGATTGGTACAGGTGCCCCGGAAACAATAGCCAACAGCTGCATCGGATGTTCAGCTTCCGAAAAACATTCAAAACCCGGAACACTTACTTCTGGGTTTTCAGTGTTGGAGAACTAGGATGTTTGAGAACCAAGGTGGTGTTTTATGCTGGGTTAGCAAATCACATGACTAAGGTGAATGGGTTTAGGATCCAGCTTAAGCCTGCCCCACTCTTGTCCTGCCCCATCATTCCCCTTTTGGGGGGATTTATTCCATCTTGAGCTGAAAGGAGCAAATTATGTTGATATATCATTGGTTGAGCTGTGATTTCGGCTTAATGTTGGCTGAGGCAGAGTCAATGCATCCTGAGCTACTAATCCAGTCAGATCCATAGAATTCCCCTCTAAAGTCATGTTTAGAAACAGACTCACTGAAATCAATGCCTTTGTTTTAACCATTATTAATTCTGGATGCAAGCTATGTTCTCCAGTTGAGGACAATGCAGCTTTGACTGAGCATGTGAGAAATCTATGTGGGAACTATGCATGTGAACTGTGCAATGGGCAACTCAATGGGTCCGTTGGTTAGAGCTTGCTGCTTATAACGCAATTCAATCTCCATATGGGGCAGCTGCATATGTCTACATTGCAGGGGGTTGGACAAGATCAGCCGTTCTCAACTTGTGAGTCCCCAGATGTTGTTGGACTACAACTCCCATCATCCCTGAGCTCTGGCCTTGCTAGCTAGGGGTGATGGGAGTTGTAGTCCAACATCTGGGGACCCACAGGTTGAGAAAGGCTGGACTAGATGACTCCATGAAAAATGTTCCTGATCACTTAATATTCTCTAACAGTTTGTGATTATTCATATTTACTGAGCAATGTGCAAATTCTCTGTGGATGCACTCCATATGTGCTCATTCTCCTTCTCATATTTTCATATGCACAGCCGCCAGTATTTATGCAGATTCAATAATCAGCTCACATTAACCCCAACTTAGCCACCTTTTGCCTGTCCCCTTCATCACAATTTGTTGGAGATGTGGAGCAGTTAAAGCTGATTTCATGCGAAATGCCCTCAAATACCCCTCTTTTCATGCTGCATCAGATATGCTATGAAATCACACCTCTGCAGCCTGAGCTATTTCTGTTTGGTTATTTAAAAAACGTTTAGAAAAAAAGGTGTTAACTGATAACTGCTACAAAAATAGGGATCGCAAGAAACTGGAAAAAGAGCACAGCTTCAAGTCCTTTTGAATGGATGGAATAAAAATTGGTTCATCCTGATCATCATCAAATTAAATTACTATAGGTGAACACAAGTAAATCAATGCAACACATTTATGGAGAAATGGGTGTTCTTGATGCTTTGGAGCAGTAAGTACGGTGACAACACACAGTCATACGTTGTTTTTAATTTTGTTGTAACATTATTATTTGTAACAACAACAATAATAATGATAGTTACAGATAGGTAGCCGTGTTGGTCTGCCATAGTAAATAATAATGATGATGATATTATTATTTATACCCCACCCATCTGACTGGGTTTCCCCAGCCACTCTGGTCGGCTCCCAACAGAACACTATAAACAGAATAAAAGTTCAAACATTAAAAACTTCCCTAAACAGGGCTGCTTCCAGATGTATTCTAAAAGTCAGATAGTTGTTTATTTCCTTGACATCTGATGGAAGGGCGTTCCACAGGGCAGGTGCCACTACTGAGAAGGCCCTCTGCCTGATTCCCTGTAACTTCGCTTCTCGCAGTGAGGAAACCACCAGAGGGCCCTCAGTGCTGGACCTCAGTGTCCGGGCAGAACAATGGGGGTGGAGATGCTCCTTCACGTAACACTTGGAGATCACTATATCACCAACTTTAAAACACACACACAAACACACAACTCTCCAATGCCTGATTTGGAATGTGCTTATTAAAAAATGGATTAAGATGACAGTGTGCATCAAGGCCTAGAAACTAAGGCAGTGCATAGCTCCTGTCATGCTCCCTCCCCCCTTCAATCTGGGGTTGAGGCTTAATCAAGCCCACCAACCCTGGGCTGAGCCAGGGACCCTGCACCATACAGGATCGATGCTGTTGCTTGAAGACATGTGTCCTGCGCAGTGTTGTAGGGAAGCCACTTGCGAAGGAGCACCCCACAAAACTGACCCCTTTGCCTCCAAGGGAAATTCTCATGTGCGCTAGTTATTTGTGATGCAAAACAACATAGGTAAAGGTAAAGGGACCCCTAACCATTAGGTCCAGTTGTGGCCGACTCGCTTTATTGCCCGAGGTGTACAGCTTCCGGGTCATGTGGCCAGCATGACTAAGCTGCTTGTGGCAAACCAGAGCAGCGCACGGAAATGCCGTTTACCTTCCCGCTGGAGTGGTATCTATTTATCTACTTGCACTTTGATGTGCTTTCAAACTGCTAGGTTGGCAGGAGCAGGGACCAAACAACGGGAGCTCACCCCGTTGTGGGGATTCGAACCGCAGACCTTCTGATAGGCAAGTCCTAGGCTCTGTGGCTTAACCCACAGCACCACCCGCATCCCAGCAAAGCAACATACACATTTTATAAAGGCAGTGTTGTATCAGAGATCCTGAAGGACACCATGTTGGAGTGAAACTGAATGTTAGTTTTATCCCCCCCCCCCCCCCTTCTAGTGACTCTGGTGTTTATAGAGCTAATACTCCAAAAATGTTCTCAAGGAATCAGTTTACTATTTGCAAGTCTCAACTGCAGTGTATATGTAGATCTCTCCCATAGACTGGGAGATTTGCCTCTAGCCTCTAGCCTTCTAAGCTCGAGAAGAGGCATCTCCTTCTGTTATACAACAGTGTCTCAGCCAGAGGCAGGTCAGGCAGCTCATTTGCACCACCAATGCCCTCTCCTTTTCAGGTGTGCCATTAGTCCTGCTCTTGCTATGTCACTTTTCATATCTCTGCCACACACTGACCAGCCCTGTTCCAAAAGTAGGTTGTTATTGTTTAGTTGTTTAATCATTTCCGACTCTTCGTGACCCCATGGACCAGAGCACGCCAGGCACTCCTGTCTTCCACTGCCTCCCGCAGTTTGGTCAAACTCATGTTAGTAGCAGTTTGTTAATTATTTTGTATGGTTTATTTTGTAATTGTGACATTCCATTATGTTATAATTACGTTTTGTTTATAAGCCACATTCATTTGAATGTAAAGCGGCATAGAAATATACAGTGGTACCTCGGGTTAAGTACTTAATTCGTGACCGGAGGTCCGTACTTAACCTGAAACTGTTCTTAACCTGAAGCACCACTTTAGCTAATAGGGCCTCCAGCTGCCGCCGCGCCGCCGGAGCATGATTTATGTTCTCTTCCTGAAGCAAAGTTCTTAACCTGAAGCACTATTTCTGGGTTAGCGGAGTCTGTAACCTGAAGCGTATGTAACCTGAAGCATTTGTAACCTGAGGTACCACTGTAATCAATTAAATCAAATCGATTTCACTCAGGAAGTGGCGGGGGGGCGGGGAGAGGAGGAAAAACAACATCTCTTTCCCCCACCTACCTGACAGCTATATGTTTAAGCAAGCTTTTATTTTTCAGTTATCTTGTTTTCTGAAGCCCTTCAACTGTTAGCTGTTTCATGCCATCCTGCCATCCATCAGAATTCTTCCAAGTGGAGCAGGACTGCTGGCATTAACACCAGTCAAAAGGATGCAGGAACCTTCATAGGTTTTGTGATGCACTTTTATTATTCCCCCCAACCCACCCAGGAGGGATACTTATCTACATTGCCTGCCCAAACAAAGAGAGAAAGAGAGAATAAACTTTTAGAAAGCTTTCCTATCTGAGTAGCCACCTGAGGTAGCATTAACTCACCACAGGTAACCAGATGAGTGACTTTACGAGCCTTTTCAGGAATGAAGCTGTGCCACAGGACTGGGAAAAAGAAAAATCAGGTGCTGAGGTGCCAGCTTTAAATGTCCATGTCTAAAATAAAACAGAACTGCAACTGCAGGGGTACCTTGTGTGTGTGTGTGTGTGTGTGTGTGTGTGTGTGTGTGTGTGTTGACTTCAAACTACCCAGCAGTTCATTTTGTAGCACAAGTAGAAGGCACATATCCATTAAGAACCCAGGTTTGTAAGCACTTGCTATCCCTACAGGTATCTAAATACAGTTCACTTCTTCTAGTCCCCAAACTTTTTCACGGTGCTGACACTTGCAACCCTGAAGGAGAGTCACACTCCACTAAGCCCGTTATTAGACACTGGATCCAGCTGTATCAATTCTCTTGAAATCTATTTCCCAGTTTACGAAAGCTAAACTACCTTTGGCAACTTATTTGAAGAAAGCAATCTGTGTGCTTCATTGCCTTTCTCTCGACGCACAGTTTTTTCAGTTGCATCCTTTCCAGGGTTGCTTTAAATAAGCATGTTGAGGGGAGAGAAAAGAGGCTTCTGCCTCTCAGAAACCTTCCCACTTAACAGCAAGATGTTCTTCTAATGAAGACACAACGCAGCAGAGACAAATTGGGAAAAGGTAAGTCCCAGTCTTGAAATCAAGGCCACAGAAGTTATCAGACCACATGCACACACTTAGCTTACGGAGACCTACTTTTGTCATTTATAGAAAAAATAAAGGAGCACTCACACTTTACACTGTGGGTGCCCTTTGCGGGATCGCACGTGGTGCTACAGTTCCCAGGGAGCTTACTGGCAAACAGGGGCTGGCTTTCCTCTCAGTGTTAATTTTTGGAGGTTCCTGCCCAGCCTCAGTAATCAAGTTTCTTGCTGGGAGGTGGGGCTAGTCCTATATATATAAGGGGGTGGAGTCGACAGTATCCAGGCAGTTGGCTTAGGAGATTCACCCTCCCTTTGTTTAATGTTTTCTTGTTTGCAGGTTAACTTTTTCTTCCTGATTAGCGGGCGCTGCTACAGTCTATGGCTGGTTGCTATTGAAGGACCGGGAAGAAATTTTCCTGCATTGGCAGGTTTTGTCTTCCCTGTAGCAATTCGTCACAACTTTGGCGGTTATGGCCTTGGGTGGAATCCTTTAGTCTTTTCTTCCCTATGTGTGTGTGGGGTGTATGTGTGAAGTGGTGACTCACCCCCCTGCGGTGGCGATTCCAGGGTCCCCTCTTAAAGGGGTTAGGTATATGTAATGGGTGTGACTGGCCATACACTGAAAGATTGTCAATGAACTACCCTGAGTGCAGGGTTATGGGCTGGGCTGCCTGCTACACTTATATCTTGCAGAGCACCCCCATATCCCATTTACGCTGATGTGCCCCAGTTACCCCAGCTGGGGGGGCTGGGAGGGATACATGCCCAAGGCCTAAGCCAAGGTCTTCCTACGTTCAGAAGTTTAATAAAGTTGTGGCCTAATTTTAATTCCATATAACATTGTCAGAGTCTTTATTCCTTCCTTATGATCCCTGGGGGCTGTGGCTGTCGCCGCCTGGTCAAGCAATGTTATAAATCTTCTCTTCTTGGCTACCTGGAAGTGATTTTTATCTGTAAACACACAGTCCCACTGTTCGGATTCTCATTGTTGGATTACAGATTTCAATCCCTTGAAAATGTTGCTTTCTGAATCTGCATTTTTCATAGAATCATAGAATCATAGAGTTGGAAGGGCCATCGAGTCCAACCCCCTGCCAAGCAGGAAACACCATCAGAGCACTCCTGACATATGGTTGTCAAGCCTCTGCTTAAAGACCTCCAAAGTAGGAGACTCCACCACACTCCTTGGCAGCAAATTCCACTGTCAAACAGCTCTTACTGTCAGGAAGTTCTTCCTAATGTTTAGGTGGAATCTTCTTTCTTGTAGTTTGGATCCATTGCTCCGTGTACGCTTGTCTGGAGCAGCAGAAAACAACCTTTCTCCCTCCTCTATGTGACATCCTTTTATATATTTGAACATGGCTATCATATCACCCCTTAACCTCCTCTTCTCCAGGCTAAACATGCGCAGCTCCCTTAGCCGTTCCTCATAAGGCATCGTTTCCAGGCCTTTGACCATTTTGGTTGCCCTCCTCTGGACACGTTCCAGTTTGTCAGTGTCCTTCTTGAATTGTGGTGCCCAGAACTGGACACAGTACTCCAGGTGAGGTCTGACCAGAGCAGAATACAGTGGCACTATTACTTCCCTTGATCTAGATGCTATGCTCCTATTGATGCAGCCCAGAATTGCATTGGCTTTTTTAGCTGCCGCGTCACACTGTTGGCTCATGTCAAGTTTGTGGTCAACCAAGACTCCTAGATCCTTTTCACATGTACTGCTCTCAAGCCAGGTGTCACCCATCTTGTATTTGTGCCTCTCATTTTTTTTGCCCAAGTGCAATACTTTACATTTCTCCCTGTTAAAATTCATCTTGTTTGCTTTTGCCCAGTTCTCTAATCTGTCAAGGTCATTTTGAAGTGTGATCCTGTCCTCTGGGGTGTTAGCCACCCCTCCCAGTTTGGTGTCATCTGCAAATTTGATCAGGATGCCCTTGAGTCCATCATCCAAGTCGTTGATAAAGATGTTGAATAAGACCGGGCCCAAGACAGAACCCTGTGGCACCCCACTAGTCACTCTTCTCCAGGATGAAGAGGAACCATTGATGAGCACCCTTTGGGTTCGGTCAGTCAGCCAGTTACAAATCCACTGAGTGGTAGCATAGTCAAGACCGCATTTTACCAGCTTCTTTACAAGAATATCATGGGGCACCTTGTCAAATGCCTTGCTGAAATCAAGGTAGGCTACATCCACTGCGTTCCCTTCATCTACCAGGCTTGTAATTCTGTCAAAAAACGAGATCAGGTTAGTCTGACATGACTTATTTTTCAGAAATCCATGCTGACTGTTGGTGATCACAGCATTCCTTTCTAGGTGCTCACAGACTGTTTGCTTAATGATCTGCTCCAGAATCTTCCCTGGTATTGATGTCAGACTGACTGGGCGGTAATTATTTGGGTCCTCTCTTTTCCCCTTTTTGAAAATAGGGACAACATTTGCCCTCCTCCAGTCTGCCGGGACTTCGCCTGTTCTCCAGGAATTCTCAAAGATGACTGCCAGTGGTTCTGAGATCACATCTGCCAGTTCTTTTAATACTCTTGGATGCAGTTCATCTGGCCCTGGAGACTTGAATACATCTAAACTAGCCAAGTATTCTTGTACTATCTCCTTAGTTATTCTGGGCTGTGTTTCCTTTGCTGGATCATTTGCTCCAAATTCTTCAGGTCGGGCATTGTTTTCTTTATCGGAGAAGACTGAGGCAAAGAAGGCATTGAGGAGTTCAGCCCTTTCTGTGTCCCCTGTTTGCATTTCACCATCTTCTCCTCTGAGTGACCCCACTGTTTCTTTGTTCTTCCTTTTGCTACGAACATACCCATAAAAGCCTTTTTTGCTGCTTTTAACCTCTCTAGCAAGCCTGAGTTCATTCTGTGCTTTAGCTTTTCTGACTTTGTGTCTACACGTGCTGGCTATTTGTTTGAATTCCTCTTTGGTGGTTTCCCCCCTTTTCCATTTTTTGTACACATCCTTTTTTAATCTTAACTCAGTTAAAAGTTCTTTAGATAGCCACCCTGGCTTCTTTAGGCACCTTCCATGTTTCTGTCTCATTGGTATTGCCTGAAGTTGTGCTTTTACTATCTCCCTCTTAACAAACTCCCAGCCATCATGAACTCCCTTTCCTTTTAGTATTACTGTCCATGGGATCTCACCCAGCACTTCCCTAAGTTTTATGAAGTCGGCTTTCTTAAAGTCAAGAAATTGAGTCCTAGTATGCTTGGCTGCTCCTTTCCGCTGTATAGTAAACTTCAGAAGAGCATGATCACTCGCGCCTAATGATCCTTCCACTTCTACCCCACTAACCAGGTCATCAACATTGGTTAGGACCAGATCTAAAATGGCTGTTCCTCTTGTTGCTTCTCCCACTTTCTGGACAATGAAGTTGTCTGCAAGGCCAGTGAGGAATCTGTTTGACCTTATGCTCTTGGCTGAGTTTGACCTCCAACAAATATCCGGGTAATTGAAGTCCCCCATTACTACTATCTCCCTTCCTTTTGCATGCTTGGCCATCTGTTCCAGGAAGGCATCATCTATGTCCTCCGTTTGGCTTGGGGATCTATAGTAAACTCCCACAATGAGGTCTCTGTTACTCTTCTCTCCCTTAATTTTGACCCAAATGCTCTCACTTTGGCTTTGAGGTTCTAAATATTGGATTTCTTCACAGGTATACACATCCCTGACATATAACGCCACTCCTCCTCCTTTCTTGTCTGGTCTGTTTCTCTGAAATAGATTGTATCCCCCCATTATTACATTCCAATCGTGGGACTTATCCCACCAGGTTTCAGTGATGCCTATTATGTCATATTTAGTTTGCTGTACCAAGAGCTCAAGCTCATCTTGTTTATTTCCCATGCTTTGCGCATTAGTGTACAGACATTGAAGTCCATTAATCATTCCCCCTTGTCTCTTATTTGAGGATTTTTTCCTCCCACCACTAGGTCTGCGTGCTGTTTGCTCCATTTGGTCTATGACATTTGGATGATCATCTTCATCAATTGATAGACTCCTACCTTCAGAAGCACTGTCTCCCTCCCCCACATTAGTCAGTTTAAAGCCCTCCTGATGAGGTTTCTGAGATTTTTGGCAAAAACATTTCTCCCAACCGTTGTGAGGTGCAGCCCATCGCTTGCCAGAAGTCCATCTTCAAGAAACTGCAGTCCGTGATCTAAGAATCCAAACTGTTCCTGTTTACACCATTTGCGAAGCCAGCTGTTCACTTCCACTATTTTTCCCTCTCTCCCTGGGCCACGTCGTTCAACTGGGAGGACAGATGAGATGACAGCCATGTGGCTGCTATAGCCATGTGGGAGCTATAGAGACCAGGAGCAGCCATGTTGCCTAGACAGCCACACAGCACTCTCACTCAGCACATGAAATTGGAATCTGTAATACAAACTATTACCTCCATTTCCTGTCCACCACTCACACGCTTAATCCATTTGCTAGCTAGCCGGAGTTTTGCCTGACTGCTTGACTAAGGAAAACAGGGAGTTCTGCCTGGCCCAGACATGACATAAGATTAGGTTGAACTCTATGGGGTGAGTGGTGTCCATCAAAGCAATTTGGGCAACTGCCACTTTCTGAACAATCCTCAGGTGAACTTTCAGAAATGGCTTTCTAGCAGGTAGAGGTACTGGAACGTTGAGGTTTCTCCCACTCCTATGTCAATGAGTTGTGGGGACGTTTAAGGGTAGATAAGGTAACAGGTGAGCAGAGCACCCTTAGGCACCTTTGAAGGTGAAAGGAATTTCTAGAGGCCAGCTGCTCTAGGGCTGTGAGGCTTATGGCCAAGGAATGAGACGTTTTTGAGGCTCATCTGCACAGAACTGTGAGGGTTGGAGCGGCTGGATAAGGAAGGCCATAAGGTGAGGGCCAGACTTTGAGGCTATGCCTTGTCGTGAGCGAGGTTTGGCTTGATTATTTGAGTGCCTTCACTGGAGAGGAAAGTGGCTAGCAAAATCCATTCCATAGCACTAGAAATAAATACAGAGAGCCACCTGGACAAATGCACAAAATAAATGACACAATACTAAGCTAAAAACACCAATCAAGAAAGCTCGTCACTGAGAATTGGTTGAGAGTAGCTAAGAATGCAGATTTTTGGCCCACAATGAAATAAATATTGCGAGCAGGTCAAAACTGGAGAACCTCATTAACTTATATATGTTTTATCCCCCACTGGCAGTAAAGCAAACCTGATCAATCCATATGAAAATAGGTCTTAATTCCTTACATGGTTGCCCTGTTGACAGCTACACTGAAAGCTACAATGAAAGTAATTAGATCCCGTACTTAGATTACAAGTGAGCAGGGGGTCCCCTGTCCTCCATGCCCCTTGTGACAATTTCCTTAGCTACTTATTTCAGAAGTCAGCAGGGAAGCATGACTTAGCTAAAAGTGGAAGGAGTCAGGTTTGAGGCATGTACAGTTCACCAAGCCTCCTTTCATTTCATTAAGACTTCCTTCCTGCTTTCTCCCCATAGTTTGAATACTAGTCGAACTCTTAGAGAGCACTAAGTTAACAACTAATACTGCAGGAAGCAGCATTTAGGTTTCGTTCTCAGCATAGGTGTACAATCTGTATGGCTGAAGGAAGGGGAGATTGTAGTGCCCGAAGCTGTGCCTGACTTAAATGTTCTCATAAGCCAACTTTCCAGACAAGAACTTCTTAATTTATCCTGGAAAGCAATTTTAATTATTTTTCATTGATCATTGTGTAATAGGAAGAATGGCAAGAACCCATTTTCTTTGCTATCAAACTAGCCATTTATTTTTTTACTTATTTGTTTCAAGTATTTAATCACACTTCTTTGTGTAAAACAAAAACAGCCTCAAAAACAGTTAAGCAACAACAACAAAAAAGGTATTATGAATCTCGTTTAGGGGGTGTCGGGGGGAATCTCATTTAAAACTTAAACGGGCTAGGTATGAAATTCACGGCATGTAGTGCCTTAAAAGAAAACATTATGAAAATGGTATACAGGTGGTACATGACCCCAGTCAAACTTGCAAAGATATATCATTTGTCTGACAATAAATGTTGGAAATGTAAGGAGGCTGAAGGAACATTCTTTCACCTCTGGTGGACATGCCCGAGGGTGAAGGCTTTCTGGGAAATGATTTACAATGAGTTGAAAAAGGTGTTTAAGTACACCTTTCATAAGAAACCAGAGGCCTTCCTCTTGGGCATTGTAGGCCAGAGAGTGCCAAAAAAAGATAGAACTTTCTTTTTATATGCAACTACAGCAGCAAGAATCCTTATAGCTAAATACTGGAAGGCACAGGAGTTACCCACACTGGAAGAATGGCATTCGCAGCTGATGGACTACATGGAATTAGCCGAAATGACCGGCAGAATCCGAGATCTGGGAGAAGAGGCAGTGGAAGAGGATTGGAAAAAATTTAAGGACTATCTACAAAAACACTATAAGTTATATGAATGTTGAGAATTTGCTAAGTTTTCGGGAAAAAACATGCTTCGGTATTGAGATTTGTAAATGATGGAAATTAAGTTATGACTTTGAAAAGTATAAATTATAGATTACATAACTAAATGAAAGTACAAAAACACATAAAATAAGGTATCAATTTGCTGTTTATTTTCATTGTAAAGAAAGCAGGGGATGGAGGACGTGGGGAAGTCCAGTTGATTATGAAAATAGACTTGAAAAAGTGATGATTTTTTTTTTATAATTTCTTCTTTTTTCTGTAAAATCGCTTTTGTTGTCTTATTGACGATGTATTCTGACCTTGGAAAAAAAGCAATAAAAAAAATTATTAAAAAAAAATAAAACTTAAACGGGCTAAAAAATATTAAATAGAAGGACAACAATCAAAACAACTCCCATCATTATCCTTGGTAGAGTTGATACCTTCTTCACTAGCAGAAAAAAGGAAAGATCTGCTATTACAAACATAGAAAAACACACACACCTCTATCTAACAGAAAGAAAGAAAGAAAGAAAGAAAGAAAGAAAGAAAGAAAGAAAGAAAGAAAGAAAGAAAGAAAGAAAGAACTATTACTAGGAGCAGTTACCATTAGCAATGTGCTGTTTTTCAAAATATGCATGTGTAGGAAGGAGAAACAACCTCAGTATGGAAATGACCAACTGCCTTTTTACTTGCTCAAACTTTTGAGCACAGAAACAAAGATAAAATTCCAAGGCTGAGCTAAGGTGCCTTAGCAACTGCCAAAAGTGAGCTCAGCCTTACAAATCGTGGCCTCCCTAAAAGAGGGCATGTATTGCGTTGAGAGCTGGAGACTGACCTCCTGGTTGTGGGTGGGTCTGTTGGGTAACCACAACACCCGATTGGTAGTTCCCTTGATGAACGGTTTAATCTGGCCAATGGGGTGCAGTCTAAATGGATCAAAGGACCTATATAAACCCATGCATATGACCCAGAGCTTCCTCTTTCAGCTTGTGCATTGGAACACCTGCCCACCTCTCCCTAATTTTAGGGCCTTTTGCAATTGACCCTGCTATGCCGTCATGTGTCATCTGTCGTTGGGACAGGGGCATGGCAGGAATCTCTCCACTTGGCGGATTGGCTGCGGCCATTTGGGTTTCGCCTGCCGTGTAGCAATTCATCACAACTTGTAAGGTTGTGCATAGGGATGGGAGAACGGTCTTGCCATCCCTATGTGAAGGGTATTCCATTAAAGGAATCCAGGGACTCAACTTGCTTTGGTCAACCCCTGAAAGGGAGTTGTGCCCGTGCCTGAGTCCATCTGGGGAGTGAACAGAGTCTGCCTCAGGTGTTCACCCTAGGCTGACCTATGCTGGAACCCTGGGTCAGTGCTACCTGCAAGGGTGTAGGAAGCTAGTAGAACCAGAGCCTATGCAACCACTCACTTTTCTGTAATCAATAAAGTTGTGGCCTAAATTCTGCCAAAAACCAAAACTAAAATTGGAGTCAAATGTGTCTTTATTTAGGGGGAAGGTCTCTGGGTCTGAAAATGCAATTTTATATTAGCCACTAACTTCCTGGAAAGGGACATGAAATGCTAGAGCTGGGCCAAAATATCTCAAAGAAAGACATTCTGGGGAGAACATCTGAGATTTTTTATTTTTCTCAGCCCCTCATAAGGAAATATTTCAGAGGGCTTTTTCATTTTTATCAGAATATTATCCACATTTTAGTTGTGGTGGATATCATTTTTTCCTGCCACCATTTCCTGGAACCAGGGCATTGACTATGTTGCAAAATGGTGGCCAGACTGACAGTTTAAATGATGATGATGCTAAAATTTGCAGAAACAGCAAAAACAAGCAAACAATAAACCTTCATGAAAATGACGGAGTTGAGCTGCACCCTGAAAAACTGCTGGATAAATAGGCTAAAACTAGTTTTTATAATAATAATTTATGCCCACAAACAGGGTAGAGAATTTCAAAAAGCCACTGGTGCCTACCTCGATAAAGCACATCTGATTGTAGCAATGCTACGAAAATACAAATATATTTCTGATACAAATTTATGTAGCTCTAAATATGAACTGACTAAACAAATTAGTGCACTGTATTGCATATCACAATAGCAGCAAACAGATGCTATAAAGTCTCAAAGGGCATTGTAGTCCATGCTTAGAGCTAACATACATATATTAATGCCATGCTCATTCCAATTAGATATGAATGGTGATATGCCACAGAAAAGGGTTACTAATTACTTTCTTCTTAACATCATGTGTATGAGTGTGTACAAATAATTGCTTTTAAAAGAGGTTATTTTTGGCTTAGTAATAAAATTTGTATAAATTTGTTTAATTAAAAAGAGACAAAAAAATCAAAGCATCAAATTAATGTAACAGAATGATTTTTTTTAATGTGATAGCATGCACAGTTCATATTGTGCTATTTATCACTCAGACAAAGAGAAGAGTTTCCGCACCTTTTTGTGTGCTGGTATTGACAGGGACGCGGGTGGCGCTGTGGGTTAAACCACCGAGCCTAGTACTTGCTGATCAGAAGGTTGGCGGTTCAAATCCCCGCAACGGGATGAGCTCCCGTTGCTTGGTCCCTGCTCCTGCCAACCTAGCAGTTTGAAAGCACGTCAAAGTGCAAGTAGATATATAGGTACCGCTCCAGCGGGAAGGTAAACGGTGTTTCCGTGTGCTGCTCTGGTTCGCCAGAAGTGGCTTGGTCATGCTGGCCACATGACCTGGAAGCTGTACGCCGGCTCCCTCGGCCAATAAAGCGAGATGAGAGCCGCAACCCCAGAGTTGGTCACAACTGGACCTAATGGTCAGGGGTCCCTTTACCTGTACCTATTTCCCTTTGACATATCAGGTTCTAGGGCCTTGTCTGTGGCTGGATCTACACTGACCTGTAACATTATTAGAATGATATTAGATAATGTCGTTCTAAAAGTCACAGGACATACTTGTTAATTAAAGCAATTTTTACCTTGGTCCCCTCCCCCATCAAAATACTGTCTGCCTGCTGCTGGTTGCCTACATCCTTTGGTGTCACATTTTAATAATGTATTATGAACATAAAAGTAGGACGTCATGTGCCCATATATGTTATCAAAACCCTTCCTTAATGTTAAAAACCTTGAGTGTAGATCTGCCATGAGTCTTCTGAGGAGGCATTGTTAGTTTTGTCTCTTAAGTCCAAATTTGCCGCTTTGCATTTAGGTGCACAATAGCCCTGAAGCATAGTCTATTAGCAGCTAAAACACTTTTTAGAACCGCTCACTGCAATTGTCATCCTGTGAAGATCAGGGACACCAATTTATGCTGCCATTTTGATCTCTGCCCTCACATGCACAGTTCAAAACATTTTGTGTACAAGTGTTGTAACTGTGGGCCACAGTTTTGGTTTTTTTGAAAACTATTTTTCAAGCCACATTTCTCTATGTGTCATTAGTGAATATTACTGAATGTGAGTCAGATTTATCCAAATTCAACCTAGTTATTATGAAAGAGGCACAGGGTTCTCAACCCTATAACCCCCAACATAGCCAGACTTGGACTGGATAGCACTTCAAGCTGAGAGCTCTGTAAACTAGGATATTTGGCCATCCTAAGCCTTAAAATATTTTCCCTGCATGCCAGAGCATTGCTGGCCACAAGCAACTTCCTCGAAGTCCCAGAACTTGCCTCAGCAATTCCACCTGCTTCCACAGTATAAAGAATTATTATATATTCTGATGAGGTGCCTTTTCAGCAAAATTGTGGGCAATTTAGGTTTTAGATGCATGCCTGGGGATTCCATGAAATACACTGTTTTACATTTGGAATACATAATTGATGGTTAAATATTCCAAGTGATAAAGTGGATATGGTTGGAGCTTCTTTAAAAAGGAATTTATCATATAAACTTCATAATTAGCTTCTCAAGTAGATATTTAATTTTCGATGTGCTGTTGTAGCAGATTAAGCGAAGGCCAAAAAACCCCAGACACAGACCTTGGGGGGTTATTTGATCAAAGTAATTGCACCAATCTAGAATGCATAACAGCAAGACAATTCCCCACAAATATTCACGTTTCACAAGTCTTCCATTCTAGCAAGGTGATATAGATACAAACACCTATAGCCAGTCAGAGTTGGTTGGGTAAGAGGTTACGAAAGGCAGGAAAAATATTGTAGGAGAAAAAGTGAAGAATATTATAGGAGCATGAACTCTTGCACATTAAATGTCAATGTACAAGTCAATAATGAATGGCAATATTAATTATAAGATAGACAGATTTTTAAAAAAGGATCTATATTGTGCTCTTGAATTGATTGTTATTCATTTTGGGGCTATTGCTCCGTTGAGTTTTACGCCATATAAACTGTCCCAATTACTTAAGAAGTGGCATACAAATCTTAAATCAAATAAACCCATGGAAAGCTTTGTCCCTCCATTGTACACAAACACAGAAGAAATTTGATAAGATGGTAGGTGGTTCGGGGGGCTATCACATAAAACAACAATGCTTTTTCAAGGCATTTCCATGGGGAAACAAATTGATGCATAGCCTGCTTTAAACACGAATTCAAACCATACTGGAATTTATACAGCAATGTGTGAATTTTCCAAAGTGATTTATAGCTTCTGTAATAGCAGGGGGCAATGAATTACCATAATAAAATAAGGAGGGCTGTATCAGAAGCATAACAAGTAGCTAACAAGCTGTATTTTGTCCCAGAAAAGTAAATCTACTATTATAAATAGGAAGGGGTCTGAGGGAGTTTGCCAAGAGGTTTAATGTATAGCTCGAAGCATATGAAGGGGTGTTTTCTAGTTTAAAACATGCAGGCATGTCTGACCAATTGATGTCCCTAACTGCAGTAGGCACAGTACATCAGATTGTACCCAGTGCTTGAATGAATGGAAGATTGTTTCACACAAACTTTCTCCTCCCTGCAGCCTCATGCGCCCCATAGAAAACCTCTTAGAAAGACTGGAGTCCCTTCTTGAACAGTGTGGCCTATCACAGGCTGCCACCCCCTTGCTGCAATGCAGCCCACACTGTTCATAAACCTTCCAAGTGTCCCTATTTTCCAGGGGCAGTCCTGGATTTACAGAAGCCATCCCGGTTTCTGATTCAATCCCGGAATGCCCCGCTTTTCCTTAGGATGTCCCTATTTGCATTGGAGGGTATGGAGTTATGTGACCCCACGAGCCAAGGAGATAAGTAACTATACAACCTTTAGAAGGCCTCTGAAGGCAGCCCTGTATAGGGGATTTTTAAAATGTTTAATGCTTTATTATGTTTTTATGTATGTTGGAAGATGCCCAGAGTGGCTGGGACCACCTTGTCAGATGGGCAGAATATAAATAATAAAATTATTGTTGTTGTTATGGAATAGGACACAGCTATTTTCATCAGAGAAATGTTGGAGGGTATGTGTGTCAGGAGTTCAGCCTACACTCGAGTAGGACCCTGGCAGAGACACATGCCCAATTGGCATGTTCCCTCCCTCCTGGTCTTTCGTTAAGAAGCTTCAAAAGCTTTCTTCTGCCCAAACATCACAGTGACCGATGCCAACAGACACCGGCACACTTAGGGATCTGCAGAGTTTGAGCATCATGCATGACAGACCTCAGCAACTCAGCATTTTGGCTAATCTACTTTATTTACATATAAACACACACGGAGCACTGCAACATGGCTCCCTCTCTCTTTAGCACCAGACAGTAAAGAGAGAAAGAAGAAAGGACAATAGTCCCACTTCACGGAACACAGTAACACAAACATCCTGTCTCTGTCACTTCCCACTCTGTGGAGTCAAAACATATATTGTCATGTGAAAGACAACAATCCCATGACTGCAATCATGGAACAGGAATTCTAACACCGTGTTCAGGACAGTCTTTTAATCCACAGAGAGAGGGAAGCATCAAGGGGAAAGATCAGCTGCATAATTGGATCATATAAGTCTAAGGCAGTCAAGAGAACTTTGGTTTGGCAGGATGGGAAATAAGGCATTACTCCCATCTTTGTTCAGGGCCATGCGCATGGGCAGCATTTCTAGTGGTCAATGAGGAGGGGTTCCAGTATCCTTTGGAGCTCTTTTCTCTTGTCTAGTATTAGCAAAATCAGAATTAAAAAAACAAACTACAGATGGAAGAATAAATTTCACGACCAAAGAAAGTTAGGCAAATTTCGATTCATCAACCAAGTTGCCAGGTCTAGCTTTTCTTCTTAGACTGACTCTCCTATGAAGAAAGGTTGCGGTATTTGGGACTTTTTAGTTTGCAAAAAAAACCAAGAGGTAGCATGACAGAAGTTTATGGAATTATGCATGGAATGGAGGAAGTGGATAGAGAAAAGGTTCTTCTCCGTCTCCCATAACACTAGAACTCATGGAGATCCAATGAAGCTGAACATTGGAAGATGCAGGACAGAGAAAAGAATGTTCTTCTTCAGCCAGTGCATGGTTAAACTTCAAAACTCTGATGGCCACCAACCTGGATGGCTCTAAAAGAGGACTGGACAAATTAAGAGGAAAGAGGACTGCTGATGGCTGCTAGAGAAGAGGCCATGATGGCTATGCACTGCCTGCTTGGTCCAGTGTTCCTTGATATTATCAGGGAACTCCGGAAGCAGGTGACCTTTAAGAGGAAGCCATGTCTGGCCCTCACCGTAATCAACTCCCACCCGGAAACCTTTGTCCCCACTGTGGAAGGATGTGGGGATCCAGAATTGGGCTCCACAGGCACTTACAGACACACCGTTAAGACCATATTCATGGTGATCACCACAGACACGCTCTGCCTGCACAGTTGAAGGCAGCAATGCTTTGGAATGCTGGAAACCACAGGAGGGGAGAGCAAGGCATCTGGCTGGCCACAGTGAGAACAAGATACTGGGCAAGATGGGGCATTATTAGCCTCATCTTCTGTTATTATGAATAGAATTTTGATTGCCCTGGGACAGTAGTTCAGATGTTTAATTCAGATTATGCACAGCCTCGGGATGGCTTTTCCCACCAGCCCAGTGTTTCCAAAGCCTTTTATTCAGCCAATGAATAAAATATTTCAGAAAAACTAAGAAAACGCCTTACGTTCTTTTCTTTTTTTATAAAGATATTTATTAAATTTTCCAATTTTTTACAAACAAAAAGGAAAAAAAAGCAGACATAAAAAGAAAAAAGTTAAAAACACATAAATTTCACAACTTATTTTCTCATAACATATTTCCCTGTCCTCCTCATACCTCCCCTTCTTGTATATCCAGTTCAAATTATTTGTGCAGCAAATCCATATCTCAAAGCATTGCAGCTTTAAAGACAAGAAAACACCTTATTTTCTCTCCATCCTCTTAGGCTATTATAACCTTAAATTCTTACTTATAAAAAGAAAACAATTTTATCATATTCCTTAATACCATTACAGCTAGAAACCACTTAATTTCAATCCAACATCATTCAACATTCCTTAATTTTACAGTATTTTTGTAGATAGTCCTTAATTTTTTTCCAATCTTCTTCTGCCGACTCTTCTCCCTGGTCACGGATTCTGCCAGTCATTTCTGCTAGTCCCATACAGTCTATCAGCTTCATCTGCCATTCTACCAAAGTGGGCAATTCTTGCATCTTCCAATACTTTGCAATAAGTATTCTTGCTGCTGTTGTAGCGTACATAAAGAAAGTTCTATCCTTTTTTAACACCAACTGGTCAACCATGCCCAAGAGAAAAGCCTCTGGTTTCTTTGAGAAGGTATATTTAAATACCTTTTTCAATTCATTATAAATCATTTCCCAGAAAGCCTTAATCTTAGGGCACGTCCACCAAAGGTGAAAAAATGTACCTTCATTTTCTTTACATTTCCAACATTTTCTTTATATTGGAATGAATGGCAAGGCCAGTCCCTCTTGTAAACAACCTCTCACAGCTGTTTTAACACCCTTCTAAATGGGCAGAAGTGATTACAAAAGACATTCCTTGACACAGAGGCTATTGTGCTGCAAGTATGCTTCTACAGATGTTTTTTCTTAATGCAGTACAGCTAAGAAGAGAATTAAAAATACATGTTTGTGCATTATAAATAGGATGTTACAATAAGCAGATCCTAATAACAAGTAATGCAGGACGTGGGTGGCACTGTGGGTTAAACCACAAAGCCTAGGACTCGCCGATCAGAAGGTTGGCGGTTCGAATCCCCATGACGGGGTGAGCTCCCGTTGCTCGGTCCCTGCTCCTGCCAACCTAGCAGTTTGAAAGCACGTCAAAGCGCAAGTAGATAAATAGGTACCGCTCTGGCGGGAAGGTAAAACGGTGTTTGCGTGCGCTGCTCTGGTTTGCCAGAAGCGGCTTAGTCATGCTGGCCACATGACCCGGAAGCTGTACTCCGTTTCCCTCGGCCAATAAAGCGAGATTAGCGTCGCAACCCCAGAGTCGGTCACGACAGGACCTAATGGTCAGGGGTCCCTTTACCTTTACCTTTAATAACAAGTAATAATGCATAAATTTCACACTTGAGGTAATGAATACCCATATTCCTAAAAAATGTGTTATACACTGTCCATATGTAAGTCACCTCTTCGTACATTTTGAGGTGTATTTACTTGGGTTTCTGAATTCCATAATTCAAAAGCTTCTAAACTTTTTGTGTTCAAAGAATGGGGTGAAGGGAGAAATTGCATGCCATTTTTGATGACGTGCCTTTGGTGAACCTAAAGGGTACTTGTGCTGAAATACAGTGGTGCCTCGGATTAAGAACTTAATTCATTCCAGAGATCCGTTCTTAACCTGAAACAGGTGTGCTTTCGCTAAGAGGGCCTCCTGCTCCGGCTGCACTGCTGGCGCATGATTTCCGTTCTTATCCTGGGGCAAAGTTCTTAAGCTGGAGCAACCACTTCCTGGTTAGTGGAGTTTGTAACCCGAAGCGTCTGTAACCCGAGGTACCACTGTACAGCTGAAATGTAGATTCCCAATAAATAATGTAAGCATCTTGCTTTCCACAAAGCTGCATTCCTTGTTTTCTTCAGAAGACGTTATTTATTGAATACATCTGGGCTGAGTTTATCTTTTAATTAATGTAAATTTTTTATTGATTGTTTATTTGGTGAACATGGGGAATTAATTTGCTGCTTTTAATGAACTTGTCCACTTTGATTGCTCTGGCTCTCCTGATATCTTACTGGATTTCTGCCCTCTGGATCAAACTCTACAAAACACAGACTGTGATTTTATTCATAAGATGCTTCAAGGATGCCAGTAGGCAAATCTCCGAACAAAAATCAGCAGAGAGGGAAATCAGGAATGAAAAAAAGAAACCAGAAACACATCAAAGTCCATCACAAGGTTCTGAGGTCTGATACATAAGGCATCTGCAGAAGAAGAGATGAGGATGAGGGATGCCTTAATCCTATGTTGATGTTATTGCACTTCATTGGGTGTGCCAGTCCCATCCTTCTCTTGCTTCTGAGCTCTGAGTTCTGAGTTTTAGACTATCATGGACTCTGTGGTCACCAACACCTTGGTTACATGGTGTCTAAAACTCAGTGACTGGAATAGCAACTGGGGCAGCAGGTAAAGCTGGTTGCCAATTTTGAGTTAAAAATACTGAAACATATTTCTTTTTGTAATGTGCTATTGTTTAGGGAAGCTTTTAATGTTTAATAGATTATTGTATTTTAATATTCTGTTGGAAACCGCCCAGAGTGGCTGAGGAAACGCAGCCAGATGGGTGGGGTATAAATTATTATTATTATTATTATTATTATTATTATTATTATTATTATTATTATTTAGTATTGTTGCTCTGTGAAAGGTGGATTGTAATGTTTTGATTTATTTTTGTATAATTGATGACCCTTGGCTAATTAATAAAGACTCTGAGAGTGGGAAGGGAGGAAAAGAAGAGCTTAGTGGGGAAGTTGGAATGAATTTGATGCAACCTTCAGATTCTGAAGCTGAGTCCCCTTGTTTACTGTTTCTTTTCTGCAGTGGCTTGGGAAATGGTTGGCTCTCTCTGTTGTGGCATTCATCCTTTGGAAATCCTAGCTGAACCAGTGTGGTGTAGTGCTTAAGAGCGGTAGTCTCGTAATCTGGGGAACTTGTTTCGCGTCCCCGCTCCTCCACATGCAGCTGCTGGGTGACCTTGGGCCAGTCACACTTCTCTGAAGTCTCTCAGCCCCACTCACCTCACAGAGTGTTTGTCGTGGGGGAGGAAGGGAAGTTAGCCGCTTTGAGACTTCTTCGGGTAGCGATAAAGCGGGATATCAAATCCAAACTACTACTACTACTACTACTACTACTACTACTACTACTACTCTTCTTCTTCTTCTTCTTCGGAGAGCCAGTGTGGTGTAGTGGTTAAGAGCGGTAGTCACGTAATCTGGGTAACCGGGTTCGCGTCTCCGCTCCTCCACATGCAGCTGCTGGGTGACCTTGGGCCAGTCACACTCCTCTGAAGTCTCTCAGTCCCACTCACCTCACAGAGTGTTTGTTGTGGGGGAGGAAGGGAAAGGAGATTGTTAGCCGCTTTGAGACTCCTGAAGGGGAGTGAAAGGCGGGATATCAAATCCAAACTCTTCTTCTTCTTCTTCTTCTTCTTCTTCTTCTTCTTCTTCTTCTTCTAGCTTATGATGTCCATTTGGCCTAATTATTAGAGATCAAGAGACAGCCTCCCCCTCTCACTTCTGTCTCACCTCTTCTGTTGAGATTCCAGTTTCACAATCTGAAATCCATTGCCGACCCATACTTCTGCCCCATTTAACACCTGAGCTATTGCTTTGTTTGCAAAGCTGTTTACCACTATCCTCCCTATAACCAGAGATCTCAGGGCGGTTCACAAAGCAGAGATAATTTCCCATTGGAAAGACTTCAAAGGACTCTGAATGGCAAGTGAAAGCCTGGGATCGAGTTCCTTGTGAGCATCGAACACAAGACAGAATGGTTGTCTGTGGCCAAACAAAGCACATTCCTTTTGACAAGGTATGATTTCCATGTATCCGCTATGTAAACAGAAATGATGTTAATGTCAGATCTCCAGCCAAACCCACCTACTTGTGGAGAGGCCATATTACAGGTGATTGAAGTCCTAGTGATGCATTTGATGATTCAGTTATTTGACAGTGTCCTTGTTCAATTTTCCTTCTGATATGTGACCGATGTATGAATGCAACATTCCACAGGTTTTACTGGGAGATGATTAATGTCATTTTGGTGTACAACCAACAGAGATGGAAAGACTTCAGAAAAGGGCAACCAAAAGTGATTGGGAGGTTGCGGCAATATTCCTATGAGGAAAGCATACAACACCGGGGGGCTTTTTCATTGAGGCAAAAAAGGACAAGTAAGTGGGAACATGGCAGGAGTTGAATGGTGTTAAGAAACTGACTCGATAAAAGCTTTTCTCCCTCAGACATAATATGAGAACATGGGGACATTCAAGGAAGCTGAATGCAGTGACATAGTGTCAGTTGTGACCCTGGAACAACCCCACCCCACTGGAGAAAAGTGGGACCATGCTGAGTTGCCTGCCTGCCCACACAGCGGGAAGCCATACCAGCAGACATGGCCTTGGAGGGCAGAGAGGAGCACTAGGCCAGGAAATGCTGGGGAGTGCCTACTGTCGGAATTTCCATTCGACCGAGCTGATAAGGCTCATCTTTGGGATCGCCTCCCAACGATTAATTGACGACCTGATCCTTTGATAAGGCCTCAGGCACGTCGTCCTAGCAGAGCATCAAAACAGCATGCAGAAGGATGAGATAGTATGAGCTACATTGCTATGCTTTATTTTCTAGTTACGCAGAGAGCAAAGAAATATACATCCTCTCCCTGTGAGAGCAGAGAGCAACTTAACAAAGGAACAAAGGAACCAGGAAACCAGTAAGGTCACATCCTGTCTCCCTTTCCTGTGAGACTGGAAGGTCTCTGGAATGTAAACAGAGTCCTGTGACTCCCAGCAGCTGCTCAGTGAGAAACAGAAACTAACACCTACGCCTGGTTTGTGCCCCCTCAAAAAAATGTGTGTCTGAGCCCACAGCCCCCTACGCTATGCCCCTGGCTGAATGCTGAAAGGTTTAAGTCAGACAAAAGAGCACACATCTTCACGTAGCACATTTTAAACTATGGAATTCGTTCTCGTAAGATGTAGCGATGGTTTGCTAATCAGGATGACTTTAAAATAAGATGAGGGAGCAATCATGTAAGATAGATACGAATCATGGAGGAACAAGCTATCTCTGCCTACTAGCCCTGAGAGCTGTGTTTCACCCGCACTGTCTGAATGTCATTTGCTGAGAATCACAAACAGGAAGATTCCTGTTGCAATCAAGTCCTGATTTGGGGTTTCTTACAGGTGTTTGGTTGGCCACCGCGAGAAGAGAATGCCAGACTAAACGGGCCTTTCCATTGATCCAGCAGGCCTCTTCTTATGTTTTCAGTTTATCACTAGATGGCCCCTGAGAGGGAAAGACTGGGCGGGAGGGAGGGGAATATCTGAACTGGAACAAGGACAGAAAGGGCATGATCCCGAGGAAATTAAGCAATTTTAAGACCAATTTATTTCCAAGAGAGCGTAAAGCATGTGCTTAGCTGCCTCCCATTGAGATCAATGGGACATGAAAACACTTAACCTTGGCTAGATTGTGCTCAATGTACTTAAATCGTCGGACATTACTGGAGAAATTGCATAAGTGACCTTTCTTTTGCCAAAGCAATCTGAAACCAAACATAGGAAAGTATAGTCACTTATATCACTCATTTTTAATCTGTTCATAACTGTTTAACCCTTTTCATAGAATTGTAGAATTGGAAGGGACCCTGAGGGTCATCTAATCCAACCCCCTGCAATGCTGGAAGCTCAAGTAAGGCATCCATGGCAGATGGTCATTCAACCTCTGCTTAAAAACCTCCAATGAAGGTCCACCACCTTCCAAGGGAATCCATTCCATTGTCAGACAGCTCTTACCACCAGAAGCTTTTCCTGTTGTTCAGTGAGAATCTTTTCTTCTTATAACTTGAAGCCATTGATTTGGGTCCTACCCTCCAGAGCAGGATAAAACAAGCTTTCTCCGTCATCTGCGTGCATCGCAATGGAATAACTCTGACTGCACTTCTCCAATGTCTGGAGTCATTTTAAAAAGTCTTCCTCAGGTCTAAATCACAACCCAGGGACTTCACCTGTTTGTGTTAATGAAAACTCAATTCTGGGTCCAATCTGAATAGGGCAGCTTTGCCTAATGGCATGAGCCCCAGTGAAGCAGAAATGGGGTACCTTCCACCCACATATTGTCCCTGCAAGGGCCCATGGAACAGATTCTCCCATAGGTCCTCATGGGAGTCAGAGTTTGGAGCCATTTTGGCCCGCAAGCTTCAGGACGATGCATGTGTTTTTTGTTTCTCTCAACAGTTATGGGGTACCTTCCACCCACATATTGTCCCTGCAAGGGCCCATGGAACAGATTCTCCCATAGGTCCTCATGGGAGTCAGAGTTTGGAGCCATTTTGGCCCGCAAGCTTCAGGACGATGCATGTGTTTTTTGTTTCTCTCAACAGTTATGGCACCAAAAAAGCACCTGTTCTGGCCCTATTGCTAAGCCAACCTATATCCGGCCTACTGCAGCTAATAACGATTTGGCCTGATTTCATCCTGTGGTAAGAATTCACTTGTACACCACCTTGTTCATTACCCTGGTGAGAAACCACCTTTTAAATACACCACATAACCAAGGAAACTAATTTGAGTCCAGCATCCAAGAGGCACCCAGCATTTCTTGTAGCTATTGCAAAAGGACAGAGATGGGATCCCAACACCCATTTCCCTGTCTGTTTAATCTACTAAAAGCAACATGGTGAATTCCTTCAAGTACATGGCATGGGTTTGATTGCCTATAATGCTTTTGTTGCTATTCTAAATGCAGTGGTACCTCGGGTTAAGAACTTAATTCGTTCTGGAGGTCTGTTCTTAACCTGAAACTGTTCTTTAACCTGAAGCACCACTTTAGCTAATGGGGCCTCCTGCTGCCGCTGTGCCACTGCCGCACAATTTCTGTTCTCATCCTGAAGCAAAGTTCTTAACCCGAGGTAACATTTCTGGGTTAGTGCAGTCTGTAACCTGAAATGTATGTAGCCTGAAGCGTATGTAACCTGAGGTACCACTGTATTGTGTTCAGCAGCTAGAGAGTTGCACTTACAATTTCAGCATTTTTTACACTTTGAAAGAAGGTTGCTTTTTAGTGTGGCTAAGTAAATGTGATCTAATAGGGAGGAATCAGCCTCCCTTCATTCCTTCCTTCCTTCCTTCCTTCCTTCGTTCCTTTCTAGCTTAATTCTTAGTGTTCCACTCAAACCACAGTTGATCAATTTTGGAATTTTTGGTATTGCTGATTTGCAGGGTGGTTCAGTCCTGAATTAGTATATATGCAAATCTATCTTGCATTCCTTTACTATTTCTTGCTGATTACAAAATATTGAGCACAAATATTTGACCCACTTAAATGACAAATTGAGGCATCAGGCATAAGCCTGCATTTTATTAATGTTTGATCAGGACTTGTATATTAAAGAGGGCTTAGATTTTCAAAAGTAGATTTTCAAAAGTATTCATGCCAGGCAAGAAGGCTAGCTGCTTAAGAAAACACTGGCACTGTTTTCCTAGACAAGGGGCCCCTTTTGATTGATAGCAGAAAACAATTCTCAAAGTCGTAAAAGCTGAAATTACAGACTGAGTAATGACACTGACCCTACATGTTACGGAAGATAAAAAAAGGCAGAGATAAATATAATTAGGAATGGGCAAATAGTAAAATGATACCATGGGCCTCTTTTAAACCTTGAGCTGTATTTTCTAAGGCCAGAGGCAAATGGGAGAAAAAACATCTAGCTGACAGAGAAAGAGAGGCTTTTTGGGAAGTCTTTTTAAAGCATCTAGCTGGGAAGTCTTTTTAAAGCTGTTTCTTCCTTAAACAGATAATGGGAAAAGCAGCTTGCTGAAGGGGGGGGGATGTAAACTGAAGAGCCTTCTTCTGAAACTGTTTTAAACTGAGTTCTTTTTTTTCTTTCTCTCTCTACTTTAAAAAGGCCTTATTCCTTTTAAAAGGTTACCTATGATAATGTATGAAATATATTAGCTTAAATATATTGGCTTAAATGTAATTATGCAAAGGATTTAACAAATGCTAGAAGAGTTGTATTTATCCTGGAATTAAGTCAGCCACCAGTCCAGCCCCCTGCCAGACAAGAAGACGCCATCAAATGCTGTCCTGATATATTAGCTGTCAGACATTTGTTTAGAAACCTTCAAATGAAGGATATCTTTCAATGTTGATGTGAAACTCAAGATCCTTGACATATGTTTAAGATAAAAATTTAAGATTAACCATTTGTTTTAGAAGGCAATAGGGCAGGGAGGGCAAGAGGTGAGCTGGTAATTAAGATTCCTTGTTGAGACACATGTAAGATATATTACTACTTATTTGTCATTTATAGATGTAACAATATATAGCTGTTTGTGTTCCTTATAAGGACAGAAGGATATGGGTGTATCTTTTTGTGATTGGTTATAGCAATCAGCCAATAGGAAATCCAACCAGGCTGATTGGACAGAGGCAGCCCAAGGAGGAGCAAAGGGGGCTGGATTAAGGGAATATAAGTGCTGGCCATAATGGCAGGAGGGCAGGCCAGAGCTTGGTAACCATATACCACTGTGCCTCTCATTTATTTGTCTGACAAATAAATAATTATTTTAAATTCTCTATTGCTGCGTTGAATATTTCATTCCAGCTAAGCGTTAACCACAAGCAGGGTGCTACATTTTATGGTGCCCTGTGACTCGGATAAGTGGTCTGCTGGAACGCAGCCCCTTCGCTCTACTGAGCAGGGTACAAGAGAGAGGATCTCTAAACTGCTTACCCAAGCGCGCACTGGTAAATTTTTCCAGGGGGAACGCAGAAGTCTCGTCTGTCTGATACCCTGCTCACTGGCGGCGACGGACCGGGGGGAAACGGAACCAACCAGGGGTAAGTGCACAAAGGGATTTTTGGCCCTCCAATTAATTGGGAGGAAGAGAAGTCTTGATCAAACTTCTGCGTCTCAGTAAGTGGGAACTGAGTACGCTAGGTGGTTGGGTATATCAGATGGTGGTCTGGTGGGGGAAAAGGGAAAGTTGGGAGGTAGTGTGTGGTGAAGTATCCAGCGCATTGTATGTGTGAGAAAGTACAGAGCAATCTGTAGCTGACCTGAGTGTGGAGTGGGTAGTACTTCGGTTCCCAGTGAGGCGACTCCATCTGGGCAAGGAAACCCACGAAGCGTGTGTGTGAGTGACTGAGTGGATACTTCACAGGGCCATACAATGGGAGTTGGGGGTTCAAAAGGGGAAAATACACCTCTTGAATGTATGTTAAATAATTTTAAGAAAGCCTTCTCAGGGGCATATGGAGTCAAAATGACGCCAGAGCGCCTGAGAACGTTATGTGAATTAGAGTGGCCGAAGCAAAATACTGAATGGCCATCTCAAGGAACCTTTGATATAAATTTAGTAAGCAAACTTTGGTCTAACATCGCCAAAGAAATTGGAGGGTGCCCAGAACAATTTTCATATATAGATTCCTGGCTGAGCACATTAAATAAAAATCCTCCATGGATAAGGGAATGCAAAGTCCAACGATGCAAATTATTGGCTGTAAAAGCCGAAGCTAGGAAAGGAATCTTGCCAAATAAACTCAAACCCATTTTTGAGGGACCAGAGGAAGAGCTGCTTCCACCTCCACCTTATGCTCCACATCGAAGGGAGCCTAATCCAAACCCTCCACCAGTTGTAACCCCAAGGCAAGAAAGTGGAATGAATAATGGGGCTGGAGTCACAGAACTTGATTCCTTGATAGATTATGATAAATATCTTCAGGAGGCATTGGAGGCCTATAATAAAGCCCAAGCAGAAGTGGTTATTCCATCTGTGAGTCCCAGTAGAACTCCATCTACAGTCTCTTTTAGTGAAACAACTGATTGCCTACCCCAAACCCCTGTACATCCAAGTCCTAGAGAATTATTACAGAAGTTACAGGGAGACCTTAATCGGTCAGCAAGCAATACAGCCAGGCGTATAAAGCTGCTAAAAGAACGCCTTGGGACAAATACCATCCCCTATGATTTGAGGCCCTTAGAGCAAAGCGAAGAGAAAGATCACGTAGTAGCCCCTCTCAGAAGAGTATTTGATGCACTTGAGGAGCCTGTGCTGGTTAACGGGCTACCTGGACCAAGGCCACCTCGAACTTCGACCCTGCAATATATTCCATTCACGACTACAGATCTGATGAATTGGAAAACACACACCCCATCTTTCGCAGAAAAACCTCAGGCTATGATGGACTTGGTGACTTCAATAATAAATACTCATAGTCCTACTTGGACAGATTGCCGCCAGCTCCTGAATACTCTGTTCACCACTGAGGAAAGGAGAGACATAATTGAAAAGGCACAGATATATTTGCGTGAGCAGGCCAGAGTGGGAAATATTTTTAATATTGACCGTCATCTCCAAGACAACTTTCCCTTGGAAGATCCTAATTGGGATCCAAACAATGTAATTCACCTGGCCAGGCTTACCACCTACCGCCAGACGCTTGTGCAAGGTATCCGCAGGGCATGCCAGAAGCCCACTAATATGTCTAAAGTCTCAGAAGTAGAACAGAAACCAAATGAGAGTCCAGGAGACTTTTTAGAGAGGCTGCAAGAAGCCTATCGTATATGGACTCCTTTTGACCCTGAAGCCCCTGAAAACAGCAGAATGATTACTGCTACATTTGTGGCCCAGTGCGCTTCTGACATTCGTAAGAAAATTCAGAAATCAGAAGGATGGGAAGGGATGCTGATGAGCCAAATTATGGCCATTGCACGCCGAGTTTATCGGAATAGGGATGAGGCTGAGAAACAAGAGAAGAAGAAGTGGCAGAAGGAAAAGATGGTAATGCTAGCCACAGCAGTGAAGCAAGACTACCGCCCCTTAAATGGAGGAAGAGGGCGGGGAAGGAATCCACCACTGGGAAGGAATCAATGTGCAAATTGCAAGAAGGAGGGTCATTGGAAGCGGGAGTGTCCTGAACCCCTGAGGTTGGAAGAAGTACGCCCAGGCCCAGGCCCAGGCCCAGGCTCCGGCCCAAGAAACCAGGGACGGGGACGGGGAATGATCCGAGATGGAAGATATCAGAGACCTGGACAAGGACGGAGTAGGGACAATGTCATTGGACTGGCAGAGGAGGATTTTACCCAAGACTAGGAAAGACCGGACTCCATAAAGTTAGGCTTCCAGGAGCCCACGGTCACGATCCAATTAGGAAGCCATTTAATAGACTTTATGATTGATACTGGGGCTGAATACTCAGTACTCCCAGAACTATTGCAGAAAAAGGCATCCAAAAGTGTAGTCATTAAAAGTGCCACTGGTCAGTCAGCTAAGAGGTCTTTCCTCCAACCTTTGGAATGCCAGATTGGGGGACATCGTTTAACCCATCAGTTTTTGTATATACCTGAGTGTCCAATACCTCTCTTAGGTAGAGATATGCTGTCCAAATTGCAGGCCCAAATCACCTTCACTCCTCGAGGTCCAGAAATGAAACTGCCATCAAAGGCAGCAGGAATAATTTCCCTCTCCGTACCTAAGGAACAATCATGGCGCCTAATGTCAGCCCTGCAAGTCCAACCCACATTGGATACAGAGTTAAACAAGCTCCTCCGAACTCTACAGGTGCCACCAGGAGTATGGGCCGAAAATAGCCCACCAGGAATGGCCAAGAACATAGCTCCAATTGTAGTAACCTTAAAACCTATGGCTACCCCTGTATCTGTAAAGCAATATCCTTTACCCCGGCGAGCAGCAGAGGGCATCCAGAAACATTTGGACCGCCTATTAAAATATGGTCTGCTTAAGCCCTGCCAATCAGAGTGGAACACACCCCTTTTGCCTGTTCGAAAACCTGGGACAGATGAATACAGGCCAGTGCAGGACTTGAGGCTCGTAAACCAGGCTATCGAGACCTTGCACCCAAATGTACCAAACCCATACACCCTGCTGAGTTTGATCCCACCAGAAGCAACATTTTTTACTGTATTGGACTTGAAAGATGCATTCTTCTGTTGCCGGCTGGCACCACAGAGCCAACCTATATTTGCCTTCCAGTGGGAAGACCCTTTAACAGGAACAAAAGGCCAGCTAACTTGGACGAGATTGCCCCAGGGATTCAAAAATTCCCCAACTTTATTTGGCACTGCCTTGGCGAAGGATCTAACAAGTTACCCCTCAATACCTGGAGAAAAGGTGGTTCTGCAATATGTAGATGACCTTATACTAGCAGCAAAGGATTTTGATACCTGTAAAGAAGGTACAGAGGAACTGCTCCACTTGCTCTGGCAAGCTGGCTACCGAGTTTCCCAGAAAAAGGCACAGTTATGTTTAGAAAAGGTCAAATATTTGGGCTTTGACATCTCACACCAACAACGAGCATTGAGGCCAGAGAGGAAAGAAGCTATTTGCCTTATCAAGGAACCTACCACAAGGAAACAACTCAGAGGATTCCTGGGAACAGCAGGGTTTTGTAGACTATGGATACCTGATTTCAGCAGTCTGGCCAAGCCCTTACATGAAAGCACTCGAGGTGCAGAAAAGGACCCATTCGTATGGGGACCTGAGCAGCAACAAGCCTTTTTAGTTATCAAACAACGACTTATGGAGGCCCCAGCCCTTGGACTGCCTAATTCGGAAAAACCCTTTCAGCTGTATGTACATGAACAGAATGGGATTGCAGCGGCAGTCCTGACCCAGAGATTAGGAAGTTGGAATCGTCCAGTAGCTTATTTGTCAAAACAATTGGACTCAGTAGCAAAAGGATGGCCTCCATGCCTAAGGGCAGTAGCGGCCACTGCAAGCCTTGTCAAAGAAGCTGATAAATTTACCTTCGGCCAGACAATGTATGTGAATGTACCTCATGCTGTTCTGACACTCATGGAATATAAGGGTAGTTATTGGCTAACGAACCCAAGGATGGCTAGGTACCAAGGCCTATTGTGTGAAAATCCCAGGATTCATCTACGAGTAGTGAATATGCTCAATCCAGCGACTTTGCTGCCCCTACCAGAGGTAGATGATGAAGAATCACATGATTGTCTCCAAATAATGGATGAAGTTTATTCCAGTAGACCCGATCTGAAAGATGAACCATTGAAAAATCCAGATGTTGTATATTATACTGATGGTAGCAGTTACCTGCATGAAGGTGCCAGACGAGCAGGATATGCTGTGGTCACCAATGAGGAAGTTGTGGAAGCTGAAGCTTTGCCTGCTGGCACCTCAGCACAAAAAGCTGAACTTATAGGTTTAACTAGAGCTCTGCAATTGGCAGCCGGATGTAAGGCAAACATCTATACTGATTCTAAATATGCCTTCTTAACCCTGCATGCACATGGTGCTCTATGGAAAGAAAGAGGTCTAATAGGAGCCCACGGGAAGGCCTTGAAATATGGACCTGAAGTAGAAATCCTGTTAGAAGCAGTATGGGCTCCAGAACAGATTGCTGTAATGCACTGCAAAGGTCATGGACGAGGAAGGGATCCAATAACCAGAGGAAATCATGCTGCTGACAAAGCAGCTCGAGAGGCAGCCCAAAAGCCTGTGGGAGGATTTATAGCAGCCCTCATACCAGAGGTAGCTCCAGAAGAAGTTAAACCTCACTATACCCCAGAAGAAAGGAAGTGGGCTGAACAGGAAGGAGCAGTTGTGAAGGACGGTTGGATGATCCTGCCAGACAATAGGATTTATGTACCTCATCATCTAGCAGGCACAATTGTAAGAAATTATCATGAATCTACTCACCTTGGCGGTACTGCAACCAGAGAGTCTCAGTCGGAAGTTGTATATTATTAATCTATCACAATTAGCAACTTGCATTTCACAGAAATGTGTTCTTTGTGCTAAAAACAATCCCAGGCAGGGACCGGTACAACCTCCTGGAATCCAACATGTGGGATATGTCCCCATGGAAAGCCTAATTGTGGACTTCACAGAGCTGGTCCCTTCTAAGGGATTCAAGTATCTCCTTGTGTTTGTAGATACTCTTACCGGATGGGTTGAAGCTTTTCCCACCCGAACTGAAAAGGCACGAGAGGTAACTAAGAGACTCCTCACTGAATTGATCCCGAGGTTTGGATTACCTAGATGCATTGGAAGTGACAATGGGCCAGCGTTCATTGATCAAGTAGTACAAGAAGTATGTCGAGTCTTACAAGTGAAATGGAGACTGCATGCAGCCTATAGGCCTCAGAGTTCAGGGAAAACTGAAAGAATGAATCGGACTCTGAAAACCCAATTGGCAAAATTAACCCAGGAAACGGGATTGGGATGGGTAGATGTGTTACCCATAACACTGTTTCGTGTTCGGTGTGCACCCACAAAAAGACTTAAGTTGTCACCTTTTGAGCTCCTGTATGGGAGACCGCCCTCCTTTGTTCAGGATATTTCAGCTGATCTTGTGACACAGGGACAAGTGCAATCTCTCTCCCGTGTTTTTGTTTCTCTTAACAGGTGGGTCCTCGAGCGCACGCCGTGCAGCATTGCCGAGCCGATTCATCAGTTCCAGGCTGGCGATAGCGTATGGGTGAAAGAGTGGAAACGTGATCCACTTGCACCTAAGTGGCGTGGACCTTACACCGTCTTGCTCTCTACTCCAACAGCGGTGAAGGTAGCTGAGGTGACCCCCTGGATTCATCACTCCCGTTTGAAGAAGTCCGAAGGCAGTTGGACGTGCAAAGGTGACCCCTCTAATCCTCTAATCCTCTTAAACTGACTCTCTCCAAAAACCCCTGTATCTAGCCCTACCGGGAACGGGCTAGGTCACGGGCAACATTAGACGACCGGCCTGCTGCAGCCACAACCTGGAAGCTGGCTGACCTGCGCACGCCTGAAGCTTGAGGAGCATCTGAACCAGCGATTGTGAAAGGAAAGATTCTCTTATACAATTAATTGACTGCCCACCCCCTTGTGGAACAATTATCAGAGATATTACTCATTGGGGATCCTCGGGATATATGTTTTGGTCTTGGTGGTTCCCCATTTCTGTCACTGGGGGAATTATATTGGGACTAATATTTATTTGCTATCACTATAAGGTAATCTTTTGTGGAAGGAATGCATATGCTAGACATCAACATGATTCTATTATTAATCCTGATCCCTTGGGAAGGGGAAGGGTCCTTGAATCTGGCCAAATTGACTAAATATGGATTCCACCATGACCACAATATGTGGGTAGGTTTAGCTGAAATGGTAGCCAATGTTGCAAATAGGACCAATTGCCTTGTTTGCTCTCTCGGGCCAGATGATTCAGAGGGAGGTATGCCCTTATTACCGATACCATTAGATGCCATTGGTATGGTAAGCGAAATACCACACCAGACAGAAGTACAGAATTTTCCCGGATGGAACTCAACTAAACCATTACGAGTTATACCTGTACAAGGGGAATTCTGTGTACATAAATCATCAGATGCAGCTGATTCTACCATGATAGGCTCTTCTCATTGTCACTATACTTGGGATAATATTAAGAATACCTGGGCACACGATACTACCTATCGAACTCGGGATGCCTTGCCCTGTGCACCTCCTTTTATTCATGCATGGAAAGTGGTATGGAACATAACTGTGACAGAAAAAGGCAATCTAACATACTGCACTGTGAACTCTCTACCTCTTTTGCTATTTCGCCTTCTGTACTCCACGTACCAAAGACCTCAGACACGATGGTTGTGGTGGATATGTGGAGAATGGGCATACAAGAAACTCCCCTCCAAATGGAGTGGGACTTGTTTCCTGGGATGGGTATTACCACCAATGTGGATTATGCCTACTAATTTGGCCAAGCGTACACGAAGAAACGCTGATATTTCTCATATAGCAGGAGGAAGTACCCAAAGTTGGAGCGGTACTGATGATTGGCCACCAGAGCGCATTATAGCCTATTATGATCCTGCCTCCTGGAATCCTGGTGAGCTCATACAAGGGGCACGGGATCCTATTTATAATCTAAACAGAATAATTCGATTGCAAGCAGTAGTGGAACTTGTAACCAATGCAACGGCCCGGAGTTTGAGACTTATTGCACAACAGTTGGATGAAAGTAGAGCCGCCATTTTGCAGCTGAAAATGGGAATGGATTATGTACTTGCCAAGCAGGGAGGCCTATGTGGAGTCTTGAACTTGACAGGGAATGCCTGTTGCTTTAACATTTCAGATAATGGTGAGGCAATCCGTGTGTTGGCCACAAAAATGGAGAATATAGCACATGTCCCAGTACAAACATGGGAAGGATGGGATATGGGATGGCTCACCAATTGGTTACCTAATGTCACAGGACTCAAAGGGATACTATTGTCTTGCTTGTTTTTCTTGACAGTAGTGGTAATGGTTTTATGTATGATGCCATGTATCATTTCATGTTTTAGAAGTACAATTAGCAAGATGGTTTCAAATGAAACTCTACCTCATATCATGGCCCTATACAGAGCTTTACCTCAGGAATATGATGAAGGTCAAGCTATCAAGGACACTTGGGACGAAGGTCCTTGAGCTTGAAAGGGGGGAATGAGGCATCAGGCATAAGCCTGCATTTTATTAATGTTTGATCAGGACTTGTATATTAAAGAGGGCTTAGATTTTCAAAAGTAGATTTTCAAAAGTATTCATGCCAGGCAAGAAGGCTAGCTGCTTAAGAAAACACTGGCACTGTTTTCCTAGACAAGGGGCCCCTTTTGATTGATAGCAGAAAACAATTCTCAAAGTCGTAAAAGCTGAAATTACAGACTGAGTAATGACACTGACCCTACATGTTACGGAAGATAAAAAAAGGCAGAGATAAATATAATTAGGAATGGGCAAATAGTAAAATGATACCATGGGCCTCTTTTAAACCTTGAGCTGTATTTTCTAAGGCCAGAGGCAAATGGGAGAAAAAACATCTAGCTGACAGAGAAAGAGAGGCTTTTTGGGAAGTCTTTTTAAAGCATCTAGCTGGGAAGTCTTTTTAAAGCTGTTTCTTCCTTAAACAGATAATGGGAAAAGCAGCTTGCTGAAGGGGGGGGGATGTAAACTGAAGAGCCTTCTTCTGAAACTGTTTTAAACTGAGTTCTTTTTTTTCTTTCTCTCTCTACTTTAAAAAGGCCTTATTCCTTTTAAAAGGTTACCTATGATAATGTATGAAATATATTAGCTTAAATATATTGGCTTAAATGTAATTATGCAAAGGATTTAACAAATGCTAGAAGAGTTGTATTTATCCTGGAATTAAGTCAGCCACCAGTCCAGCCCCCTGCCAGACAAGAAGACGCCATCAAATGCTGTCCTGATATATTAGCTGTCAGACATTTGTTTAGAAACCTTCAAATGAAGGATATCTTTCAATGTTGATGTGAAACTCAAGATCCTTGACATATGTTTAAGATAAAAATTTAAGATTAACCATTTGTTTTAGAAGGCAATAGGGCAGGGAGGGCAAGAGGTGAGCTGGTAATTAAGATTCCTTGTTGAGACACATGTAAGATATATTACTACTTATTTGTCATTTATAGATGTAACAATATATAGCTGTTTGTGTTCCTTATAAGGACAGAAGGATATGGGTGTATCTTTTTGTGATTGGTTATAGCAATCAGCCAATAGGAAATCCAACCAGGCTGATTGGACAGAGGCAGCCCAAGGAGGAGCAAAGGGGGCTGGATTAAGGGAATATAAGTGCTGGCCATAATGGCAGGAGGGCAGGCCAGAGCTTGGTAACCATATACCACTGTGCCTCTCATTTATTTGTCTGACAAATAAATAATTATTTTAAATTCTCTATTGCTGCGTTGAATATTTCATTCCAGCTAAGCGTTAACCACAAGCAGGGTGCTACAAAATGGCAATCTGACCTTTGACATAAATGAGTTTCCCCTTCCTCCCCCCCCATTGTTGCACTAATAGATGTTATCACATAGAAATGATCAGGATAACACCACAGTTAAGGCAACTGAGGACAATATAGCTAATGCCAATCTTTGATATTGATCTGCCACCTTCTTATTGGCTTGGCATTAGGAAATAATAAACCGTTTAAATAAAGAGAAGCCATCAGTATAAATCAATCAACCTTTGTGATGCAAAAATATTTACAACTGTGAATGGCTTTTATGGAACACAGCATGTTTAGAGAAGGCCAGTCATAGGAATCACAAGCTCACTGCTGCCATTGACCCTTCAGTGACTGAAATGAAAACCTCTTTCTGGTTTCACAGAAACTCCAGAAGAGTTAAAGTTTGAGTAGTACTCAGTTGTGAGGAGTTCCAGGTTCTGGATTTCCCCACTGAACTAAGCTGATCATATTAATCAGTAGATAAATATAAGTAACTTCAACTTCTAAAGATAAAATTGCAGCGTGTTTTTTTCAAAAAACAATGTCAGTGCATTATTCCATTATATTATTTCTCTTATGTTCATGCCTTTTTGTCTTATTTACTTACCTATCACATTGTAAATTTGTATATTTGCAATTTTGCATGTAATAAGAATTTGCCAGTTTTGTTAAATGGGGTATGGATCTCACGTGTGTATAGGAAGACAGAACAGGTCTAACTGTGTCACAAGTTGCACAAAGTTACATAGGCATTAAGTAACTGCACAGTGGTACCTTGGGTTACATACGCTTCAGGTTACAGATGCTTCAGGTTACAGACTCCGCTAACCCAGAAATAGTACCTCAGGTTAAGAACTTTGCTTCAGGAAAAGAACAGAAATCGTGCAGCGGCAGCGCAGCGGCAGCAGAAGGCCCCCATTAGCTAAAGTGGTGCTTCAGGTTAAGAACAGTTTCAGGTTAAGAATGGACCGCTGGAACAAATTAAGTACGTAACCAGAGGTACCACTGTACTCCACAGGACTGCTAATTCCATTTCGCTCTGTGATGTCAAGTGCAGAATGCATAACTAATTGGCGATTTCCTCATGGTTTTGATGCTACTTGCACCTGTATGTGGGGGGTCTATATCCCTTTTGTACTTTAATACAACAATTGTACAAAAATATTAGATTATCTTTATTGAAAATGGTAGAAAACAGTATGTTTATGCTTCTATCCAGTTTGTATGAAGCTAAAATATGAATAAATATAGTGTCAACTTGGAAGAAACTAAATTTTAATCCTAGAAAGCCAGGATGGATGCTTTCAAAGGGTTCATTATATCATTTACAAAACACAAAAGATATCATAAGCATTACCCAATAAGATTCCTGATGAGACACTAAGATTATTGCAAGTGCTCATAAACAAATTAATCTATCAAATGAATTAATACTGGCATCAATACCATACTAACCAAGGTGGATTGAGGTGAGCACAGATAAAATGGTATCATGACTCTGCTCATATTAAAAATGTGATCATGACCTAGACCATAGATTAACTTCAAATGAAAAGGGCTCTCTTTTGGTACATGACAGTGAGGAGATTTCACCCCTCCCATATCCAAGAATCTCCTGAGGAGTCTGCTGATTCTCCAGAAAGGAGGCGTGTCCTGCTCTCTACTTATTCTGCTCCAGCACCACATCAAAGAGTCAGTCAGTCAGTGTGTCTGAGAGAGAGAGAGAGACGAGTGTTAGAGAGAGATTGTGTGTAGAGATAAGGTTGCTGCTAAGAGCAGCTGCAGACACTCAGTGCAGTGCAGCATTCATTTATGCTTAGACCTATTTAGCTCTGTATATAGTTGTATAATAGTTGTAGATAGAATAAAGAAGATATTCTACAGAGCTGCTCTCCGAGTTGTTTATATACTCTGCTAGACTCTGCTATACTCTGCTGTGCGACGACTGTCTTCTTGTGGGAGTGAATCCGGTGCTCACAACTCTAAGCTGTGAGTCCACAGCACTTTGACCTGTTCCTGTGCAGAAGGTGGTCTCTGGAAGTGCTACCCAGCTCGCCTAGCCCAGTCAGGGCTGAAGTGGATGAGTCCTGTTGGTGGCACTGGCTCAAGGGCGATGCTGACAGACAGGAGGGTAACAGGTAGCAAAACCATCTACTATGGTGGACATGAGGATGTGGAAAAGCTGGATTCTCTCCCCTCCCATAGTTGTTTGTTGTTTAACAATACAGAAAAGGAGCACAACTTTACAGGTTGAGAAGCTGTGGCCATTTTTAGGCTAAGGGACTTGTACAAGGGTCTGCAACCGCTTTCTGGTGAACCCATAAAATAAATGATTGATTGAGAGGACAGTAACATTCAGATGTGGGTGCACAGAGTTTGGCCCTTTACAACTTTTGAACCTTGGGTTCTGACAGTATCACAAGGGCTGGTGTAAGTTCCCCTGCATTTATTACTGGTTCACCCGGGGGCAAAAATCTGAATTTGCTCAAAGGTAAGACCTTTGGGCCATCAGGGATTTCCAGTTGTTCAAGCAACATTAGTCTGGTGTTAAGTTGGTGTGGTCAGGCACTGTTTGGCATTGTGTAGGAGACACTCGGGGGACTCTTTTGTGCAGGATTATACCCTTATTTTTTTAGTATTAAATGCAGTTTCTGTGAAAGTTAAATGAACTAAGCAAAAAGAATCAAGCCCAAGCTGAAGGAAAATGCTGTCTACCTGTCCTAAGATGATAAAAAGACAAGTAACACTTAAAATATAGTGAAAGCTAATTGTAAGCAAGCGATTGTGGCCTGTTTTAAAACAAATTTAAATTCAGGAATTTATAGCCTGTAGATTCACTTTAATCCAAGATATCAGGAATTTCATGGTACTTCGCTGCGAGACATTGATGTCTGACAAGGTTGTTCCAGAAAATGATGGTCTTTCATAAAGAAGATGTATACAGAATATGGAAGAAAGGTATTTTGTTGTATTGGAAAGCACTCCACATAAGTGAATTATTATTTTGCCTTTTACGAGAGGCTCATTGAAAATAAGGCCTTTGGGAATTCCCAGAATCTGATTCGTAAGACCTACATCTTCCAGGAGTATTTTCAGCAATATCAAAATGTGGCACTTTCCCTTGATTTTCCAGTAATGGTTGAGAGAATGTTAACCGATTCCAGGGAAGGGGAAAGCCCCACTCTGTGGGACAGGTCCTCACAGTCTTCTCAATGGCTCTCCATGGTCTCTCTTCCTCAGCCCCACACCCTACCCATTTACTTCTGTGTTGGCTTCTCTTCTTTCTTAGCCAGAATAAAAAGAAAGGGGGGGGGGAGCAACTAGTAGGTGCTGGGACCCTTGCACAGACTAAGACCCTGCCATGGAAGGGTGGTAGAGAAACATGAGCCCCACTTACTATAGTTCTAATCTACATTGCGTTTCCTGCACCTGAAATCCCATTTCCAAAAAAGGGACCCATTGAAATACAGTTGTACCTCGGGTTAAGTACTTAATTCATTCCGGAGGTCCGTTCTTAACCTGAAACTGTTCTTAACCTGAAGCACCACTTTAGCTAATGGGGCCTCCTGCTGCTGCCGCGCCGCCGCCACACGATTTCTGTTCTCATCCTGAAGCAAAGTTCTTAACCTGAAGCACTATTTCTGGGTTAGCAGAGTCTGTAACCTGAAGCGTATGCAACCTGAAGCGTATGTAACCCGAGGTACCACTGTATCCTGTTCTTCTTTTTCTTTTCTTTTCGGCAAAGCAAAATGCAGATGCAGGGCCCAAATCTGAAGATTGGGGCAGGGAGTTCAGCACCTTATACAAACATAAAATTGCAATGCAAATGCTAAACTTCATGATAAAATGCATTTTGGCCATCAGATGCCTAAAGGATAACAAACTCCCATATTTGTCTTTTCTTTCTTATCTTAGTAGGGGAAACTTTTCTGAATTTTCTTTTCTGTAACAACTCCCACCCTCTGCCAACATGCACACACATAGCCATATATCAGTATATCTTAATATCAGGAACTGTATACTAAAACATATTTTACCTTCAGCAGTAAGCAGCTAGATTTTTATTTTGTAATATAGCTGAAGCGATATGAGTCACTACAGGCGAGGGGGGAAAACCCCAACAACAATCAAAAGCCCAGTAGGCAACAGTGCCAGTCAGAGGAGAAGCTCATATTAATTAAAATGGTTGTCTCTTCATCCAATTTCCTGAGCTATGCCATATCTCTTATATCCACAACATGCAGCTTTCTTTGCTCATAGAACATGATCTGAAGATATTGCTGAACGGATATTACACCTGAATTTGTATGTGAACAGAAGAGGCTTGAATGTTTAGGAGCTGGCTTGGAAGGAGAGAGAAGGAATGGAAACAGTTTACGATGTCGGGAGGGGTAGTATTTTTTAAACGGGGAAACAAAGTACAGTGCCACACAGTTTGACAATGTCGTTGTCTATTGTGAGGGTGGAGGCAGCAGGAAAAACGGTACAGTAAGCCTACTTGTTTTATGTATGTGTTCGCAGCTTTGTGCTGGTGGGGCGGAAGTGGATAAATAAATGGAAAGTGGAGGAAACCCACTATCCGTTTATTTATTTCACCCCCACCCTCCCAGCTGTGGAAAGTTGCAATCGCAGGCTCACTCAGATTTGGAAAGGTACGCGAGGGCTCTGGCAGCATCCCAGAGCCCTCCCTCGAACCACTTTTCCAAAGCTGGGAAAATGAAGTGCTTACAGGCTTTTGGAAGATGGCAGAAAGACTCTGGGACACTGTCCCAGAAGCTTCAGGTCAAGATGGGACTCTGGGTGGTTTAATAAATAAATATATGTTGCTTTGCCTGGGAAGGGGTGTATCTAAAATAAGGCAGTCAAAACCAACTTCTGATTGCTAGAAAGGCACACACACAGAGGAAGCTGGATCTCACTGGGTCTACAGGACATCTTCTCTGTGAGAGCCACTCCCACCAGGTCCAGCCAGGTAAAGGGGCACAACCTATTTATAAGCTGGTTGCGTCCCCAGCCTGCTCTTTCTCTGATGCCTGCTATGCGATCTGTTCTCTTCAATGATTCATGTATGACTAGGGATGTAGGGCACGTTCTGAGTATGAGTCACAGCTCAGACTCTGATCCTAACCTAAACTATAATATATGTCTGCAACGACTTATTTTTAAGCGTGCCTCAAGACTGCTGTTGTGAAACTGCGTAAATCTATTCTTTACATATAAGAAGACTGTTCTGCGTGTTTATTGTTTCAAAGGGGAGGAAAGTGGGGAAAGACCAGGAAATCCAGCCTGCAATAAAGCATCCTGGATTACTTAAATTAAAAAGCTGAAGCTAGTTTATCAGCAGCGTCCTTATTTTTGCTGACAAAGAGATGTTCTCTGCTGAACTCACAAAATGTAAGGAAGGATAATATATAAGAAATATATCATCTCCTAGTTTCTATACACATCATTCCTGCACCCAGTTCTGGGGGTTCCTGGCTTTACACATTTTTGCGTTTACCCATGGACCCCTCGGAACTGAACCCTAGCATTAAGATGCAGCCTTACTGTACTGAAAAGTATTTTATACCTACTTCAAATCTGAAATACTTGTGGTGGGAGGGGAAGGTTATGCTGCACACTTATCTTCCCGCTGCTATCTTTGTTGATTTCCTTCGGCTCCCGAAGTGTGGATTAATACCTTCCTCTTAATGCTGCCCACCCTAGAGATCATAAATAACTCCAGCAAACTGGGAAGCGTTACTCTGCATGCAGAGGCATTTGCTCAAGGTAAAGAATGCCTTTGGACCGGTTCCTATTATGCATGTATAATCAATCCCCCTCTAGATGGTCAGGAAGCCATCTCTTTTAAAGTTAATTCTATGCAAATATGGAGAAGATTTAGATGCACTGAATGCTGTTTATTTTTCCTGACTTTATCTCTTTCGCAGCAGGAGTTTCAATTTGCCTCTTTTACCAGAAAGCACAAAATTGCCAAGAATGAGGCTGTGCGGGCTGGTTAGCATTGTGAGACTGCCCAACATTGAATGGATGGATAGAGGTTTTAAAGAAAAGAGAGAGAGAGAGCGGAGTCAATGGTTCTCCCTTCCACAGCTTGCCCCCCCCCCCATATTTGTGGCTTCCAATGGTTGTTAGTTTGCACAATAACTCATAGGAATAATGTGTTTTGTTTAAAAGAATGGACAAAGAACTCAGAACTCTTATCCCCAATACTTGGTTTAGGCTCAGATTTGGGACATAGCAATTAAAGCTATGAATTACATAGAAATGGCATCGGGTAGGAGAGGAATTATAAACTAGACTCCCCTTTCAAAGTTATAACTGACAGGTAAAACAAAATAATTGCTGCTGGAATCCTACATGACCTCTTTCAAGTTGTCGTTGTTGATTTGTTTGCATTTCTTTCTTTTTAGAGGAGTAGAGGAGGAAGCTTTTTTTTTTAAGAAAAAAAAAGTAAAAATATGCACAGAACCAGAGAATATTAGTATGTTGAACCTAGATTTGGTCAAACTTAATGCAACCCAAATGACTCATGAATAACTCCCAACTGATTTCTGCACTGAGCATCACTGGCAAAGCTATCCAAACCAGCATAAGTTAGGCCAGGGTAAATTCTGCTAGTGTAACCGAAACCCATTCCAAAGCCATTTATTGCCAGCTAAATCATCCCAAGACTGGCAGAGGGAAAACAAGCCTTTGACAAGGAGCGGCTAGGTTATATGAAGAAGCAGGACACAATTTGGAATAGGGGTGAGTCTTTTTCAGACCCGTCCTGGCTTCACCAGTCCCTCAGAATACTCCTTCTGTGGGATTTGCTGAGGTATATCCTATCCAACCCCTTACTGCGGGCTAGAGAAGGATCTCTGGTTGTGAGATGGCTGTCCTTAGTTTCTTGCCTCCAGTTATGTGCATTTTTGGACATTTGGTCTTAGAAAAGCAATTTTAAATCATGGACACCTTGGTTCTGAAAATTGTGTTGCCTGTATTGGTGTGAGTGATGGGTCCCATGTCACGGATTTCATTTGGTCCCAGTGCAAAGGAAAAGAGCTAAGATCGTCTCCCTTACTATAATGTCCAAACAAGATGTGATGGGGAAGAATAATGATAGGTTTGTAAGTACTCTTCCATAATTTTGCCAAGGAAAATTGTTCATGGCCTAATGCCATTAGCCTCTATTGTAGATGGAGATCCTTCATGAAAGGCATTCAGGACCAGAAAACAAATCTGTACTGAGATACACACATAACCATTTTTACTACTGGAACTTCTCTGAATCTGACTTCAGGAAGAACGTGTTTTAACCGCAGTGTGTCCTGGAAGAGACACCCTGCATTGGGAAAGAAGGGAACTGAGTTCCCTCCCATTTTCCACTTTCCTGGTGTTCCAAAGGACCAGTACCCTGGAGTTATGATTTGTCTTGTTGTCAGGATTCTAACTGGACTGTAACTGACCTAAGAATTCTGCAGAGCAGTTGCTGCTGTGGCCAGCTGCTCAGGAGAACCTCAGCTTAGTGGCCAGCAGCTCAGTCTTCTGAGGCTCAGGAGCACCTAGGAAATACCTGCTCTATTCCTGACATGCTAGACTATAGCTGAAGAACACATTTCACATAAGTTTATGGATTAAACCTTCCTCACTAAAGTGTGTTTATGCTCTGCTGAAAAGGATGATAGCTGCAGGAGCAGGTAGCAAAACAGCGAAATCAGGAGCAGATTCCCACCCACAAGAACTGCTTAGGTGATGGCCATTTTCACAGGAACAATGCCACAGTATATGAAACCACTAGCCATGTGCTGGAAGAAAGTCTATGTATGTCAGCTGCTTCTTTGGAGCAGAAGTCTATACCTAACCAGGGCATGGGAGAAAGCAGGGGAACTCGTTTCTTTGACTGCCTCTTTCTGTGCATGGAAGGAAGAATGCAAGAGGGAGGGTGTCCTTCAATTACTCTGCGTGCTTGTTATTCCCTCCCTCCTCACTGCATGCTGTCTTCTCTTTTGTTTCCAGGATGCCTGTCATTGTCTACCTGGAGCGTCTCCTCTCCAACCCCTCTCCCCCCGCGGGTGAGAGAAGGATCTCTGTGGTGAGATGGCTGTCCTTAGTTTCTTGCCTCCAGTTGTGTGCATTTCTGACTGGTATCTTTGCTCGGATTATGTGCATTGCATCGACAGCCAGTGTGAACTGGAGAGTGCGGTGTGTAGAAAAGGGAATAGGCTCTGGAACCGTCTTGGTTGGAGTCTGGACTGTCTATTTTTGGAGAGACCCTTATGACGACGACCACTCTTTTTCTGAAGATCTTTAGATGTGAAGATCTGGAAAACCTAAATTCAACCCTCCCTCCCAAAGGAAATTTCTACTGCTCGGGAATTAATAGCAATAACTTCCCTTATGAGTTCACTGGCCATAAGAGCAAAAGCATTATCATTGGGCAGTGCCTTCAAGCCCAAAAGAAATATGGGTTTTATCCCAAGCTTTTTTATTCTTGGAGCTTTCCTGAACTTTTCTGCAGGGATACTTGTCCTACTTTCTGTTAGATGGAACATGTCTGCTGTCTTGCAAAATGGGGAAATCCACTTCCCAGAAACTTTTGAATTTCCTAAAATTCCCAGCGAGTGGCATATCAGACCTTCTATTTATATAGGGTATATCACTGTGGGTTTCCAGCTGCATCATTTGTTGCTAGGGAGAGGTTTTCTTCAAGACCACAGAAACAGAAACATGTCGGATAGAAACTGTAGTGGTTGTTACCCCAGAAAGTGCGGTAGAAAGCAGCCATGGTTTTGGAACGCTTTGGTTTTGGAACCACTTTGGAAAGACGTCTACTGCTGTATCACCAGCTGAGACAGGATGAGGCACTTAAGCGCTAAACTCAGCCAACTCAGCCAGAGACTATGCTCATCCTAATGGATTTTCTGTATATAAAGGGAGAGAGACCATCTTAGACCATTCATGAATGTGATTCCTTCATTGAGTTTGGTGCCTGCTTCATCTGCTTCTCGGCATCTCTCTGAAATGCAGCAGTTGCTGGTAGCAGCAAAACCAACCTTCAGTTGAATCCCGCTATGCAGATATGTCACTGCCAGCTATTGATCTAGTAAGATACTGGCTGAGATCCACTTTAATTTGCTGCTTCCATTTTTACTTGCTAAGGGACTGCCTTTTTTTTTTTTTTTGCTTAGCATGCTAGAAAATAAACTCGTTGCTAATTATAGCAGTTCTTTTAATTCATAATACAACCACTAAAGCCAGAACTCCAATTGCAGTTCCTTGTATAAAGTTGGATCATATATTTTGTGAATACCATTAGGCGGTTGTCCTCTTAAGCTACAGAGTTCTTACCTTTTTTCCTGTCAGAAAATGAAATGCTGCATCCAAACAATCACATATTTAGAATGCAGTTTTTAATATATTTTTTCTTTTTTTTTTCTTTTTTGAAGAACACAGTAGGTGCAAGATGTGTCAGAATATCATTTCAGTTTTAGGGGATGAAGATAATTAATATTTGAACATGGGCATTATTTTAAATGATGTTTACAGACTATTTGAGCAGAATATATTTGTAGATATTCTTTTTACAGCGGAAAAGAAGGTTTAGACAAAACTGAATTTGGACAGACTCTAATGATGTGGATTAGTTTAGGATTAAGGACAAGTAACGATGAATATTTATCAGGAAGAAACATTTTATTAAGTGACACTAATTAAGGTAAAATTACAACTTCCTATACACTTCAGCATAACTCTTAGGGAAAACAAATGTATTAGTCAATAATGAATTATTTATTACTCGAAAGGAAGAACAAAATTGTAATAAGGATTAGGTCTCTTTTAATTAGACACCCCCCCTTACTTTAGGTGTGTGTGTGTTAAGATAATTCTGGCTTTCTGCACACTGTAACCCAAATCTCCTAAAGTGTGAATATTAAATCTGCTTGTTGTAATAGTCCTCCCTGACTTCATGGGTGTTGTCAGGGAACTGCCATCGCAGTCAGGAGTGGTGGAAGGGCTTCCGAGCGATGCCGGAGAAGGTCCCAGCAGGAAAAGAGAGGACTCAGTGACCGGGGAAGGAAATCAGTGTTACACCAGGGAGAAAGGTGGGCAGAGACGGGTTTCGGAGGGATGGCTCCAGGACTCTTCGCCAGAGACCAGCGGGGAGAGCATTGGTCCTCCACTGCCCACACCCACCCTGCGCAGAAGACTTCCGCGCAGGGAGGCTAGGCGGAGACTATCCGTCAAGGAACTTTTATGTTGGAAGAAGTTCAGGAAACGCCCACTGACGGATTCTGCCAGTGACTGAGACAGACGCGGAATCAGGACTGTCCAGCCAGGGAAAGGTTTATCCAGGCAACCTCACCGAGAGTGGCGGCAACTTACGCACGAGCAACCCCCAATTCCCATTACAGGTGTGTAGAAGAGTAGTTCTGTTTCTGGAGCAATTATATTTTTGCCTTAAAGCACAACATTAGCAGGATAAGTCACACCCCTTAGTTCAATGGGACTTACCCTTACAGAGGCCTGAATACTTATTTGTGGCTAGGCTGGACTGATAGGAGCCAACTCCTAGGGGCTGAGACCCCTTCAGCCCCTCCAATAAAATATCTGAGGGGCTGAGCACACTTCCCAAATGATGATAGGCATACCTGCCGTTCTTTCTTTCCCACGCTTGATTTTCGTTTCCCAACGAGCCCTATAAACAAGCTTGTAAAAGGGCTGATCAGGTAAAATCCTCCTACATCAACAAGGAGATGAGGATGTGGGCAGGGGCCGAGAACCCCTCTTTGGATTCCAAGACCTAGCCATCCTCTGAAACCCACACTTCTTTGAATTTTGCAATTCTGCTATCCAGATGAGCAATGCAAAATGTGTTTACTAGGACCAAATGTGCAGAAAAAGGCATTGATGGAAATCAAAGAAGAAGCTGCATTTCTGTTGCTGTTTACTACTGGATTCTAATGGATTATTGAATATTGCTTTGTTTGATATGTTATTTATTTTTTAATGCCTTTTTGTATAGGATCTGATTGTAACTTTTAATGTTTCATTATTATTTTTATGTGTGTTGGAAGCCTCCAGAGTGGCTGGGGCAACCCAGCCAGATGAGTGGGATATAAATAAAATGTGGTGGTGGTGATTGTGTGGTTGCTGTTGTTGTTGTTGTTGCTGCTGTTACATCATTTCTTATGGCCCTGCGATTGGAGCTAGAAGGGGTGGGTGTGGGAGTGTCGATTGAGAAGGGAAATGCAGGCACTTGAGTGTTCCAAACAAGAAGAGGAAACTAGACTTTGCATTCTCTGGCTACTTCTGTAAAGTGTGTGTCTAATGCATGTACTTCCAACAGCAAGAGAAGCTCCCATTGACAGTCCCAGCTGTTCCTCTCTGTTATATCTCTCCTAGGCTTGCAGTTTCAACCACACGTTGTAAGAGCATGGGAGGAGAGGGGGAGAGATATTGTCCAGAACTTTGCCATGTTTGGGGCTGGTTGTGGGAAGCATATGACTCCCTGCCTAGAAAAGGTCCACAGGCTACTGGCCTGTTTGGGGGCATAATTCTATGTTCTGATTACGACTATAAAGCTTTGCAACAGCTTAGTTCCAAGCTATATGAAAAACCATGTTCCCTCATACAAAACTTCCTAGGTTTTGAGAACTTTGGGGGAGACCGTTCTCGTGAGCACATTGGGTGGGGACACAGAAGAGGGCCTTCTTTGTGCCTGCTTGCAGACTTTGGAATTCTCTTTCTAGAGAAGCTAGACTGGCTCCTTTTCCTTGCTGTCCTTGTGTCAGGAGGTGAAAACTTACTTGTTCCAACAGGTTTTTGGGAATAGACTGCTTTTAATTAAAGGGATGGTGCCATGCTGTTTTTATTGTAATTATTACAGACTTTACATATCTACACCCTTGTGCAAATTAATTGAAACAAAGCATGTTTTCTATGCCACATCGATCAGTCTGTCAAGCACCCAAAAAGAAGATGTTATGGGGATGCTTCAGTTATTATGGTGTCCTTCTATGGTCCAGCCAATAGAAGGAATGATGCGCTCACCACAATATATTGAGGTTCTATGAAAGAGAGTTATTCCAGAGCTGGAAAAGAGATATCCTGATGGTACTGGGATATTGCATATGTCACACATCAAAAGGGGTGAATAAATTCATGACAGAGCAGCAAATACAGGTACTTGATTGGCCAGGGAATTCCCCGGATGTAAATCCCATTGAGAATTTGTGGGCTATATGCAGAAGTCGTCTCCATGCTGTAGACTGTATGACTATGGAGAAGCTCATTCAGGCGCTGATACAAGTGTGGTACTGGGATCCGAAAATCAACAGTGACTGTTCGAAGCTAGTAGACTCCATGCCAAACCATGTTCAAATGCTGCTTAAAAATAGCAGAGGTCATATCCGTTACTAATGTACATATATGTGAGTTTTGTACAATAAACTACTGTACTAAATTCATTGTTTGTTTCAATTAATTTGCACAAGGATGTATATAGTTTTCAATCTATCAATGTTTAGTTTCATTTTAACGATTGCTTTTTCTATGTTTTTAACCATTCTTGTTTTTATCTCTAAGTCACCTTGAGTCACATCAGGAAAAAAGGAAGGGTACAAATAAAAGCCACACACTTAAGCACATAATATCCTGCTGGATCAGGCCAGTGGACCATTTAGTCCAGCATCTTGTTTTCACAATGGCCATGAAAGTTTACGTAGGGTTGAAGACCTGTGTGAACATGGTCCTCTTACCATCTGCAACATTGAGGGTTCTCTGACAGATGCTCTGTGTTTTCTAGGTGGATGTATAAACATTGATCATGGGACAAAACAGAAAGTGGTAGATATCAGTACATAAAATATTTGATAACAGAACTCAAATATTACAATAGACAAAAGGCAGGCTAACCAAAATCAGTTGTCATTACATTGATCAAAATAGCAATTTAGAGCATGGGATTCAATAAAGATAGAACAAGATTTAGGTAATGCTGGTGTATTATTTCTTGACATCTGTTAATAAATGAAAAACCAGCCTTCTGAACATCTGACACATTTTCCTTAACAGCAGCAGCTGGGGAAGGAACTTGAGACATTATTAAGAAATTCAAGTTTTTGGATTGAAGAATGTGACATTTTTATGGATATAATGAGAGGCAGACCAGTACATGAGGAGAGTTCTATGTTTGAGTTCTACGCCTCTCTCTTTTAGGGTAACAGACACATCATATTCTCAAGATCAGGTAGCTCTCATGCCACGGTAGATTAATTTCAGAATTTCCTACTACATCTGCATGGTGAGAAATCTTCATCTTAAGAAAGGAAAGCCAACCAAAGTCTTCTTTGACTAGACAGTCATTATGATCCGCACGGCATGATGTGCCGGAGGAGGTGCCAGGAGAACCAATTTGTATACCTGAAAAATCCTGCGGAAAGTATTTCTATAATTACTTATGTAAGAAGCTTCCTTGAAAGTCTTTCTCTCTCTCTCTCTGAATGCATGTGTTATAGCAGGAAGGTGCTATTGTATCAGTAGCTGATTATGTATGTCATGGGCACCTTTGCCGCTTCTTGAGAAGTCCTGAACCCATGCTGAGATGACTATAACTTGAACTCCTGGAAGGTGTACAGGAAAGTACTACAGGAATTTCAGAGCCATTTTGAGTTCCAACGAAATTATGAGTAGTAATGAATCGCGACAAATCCTTTCCACTTTTCTACTCTCCCTATATATTTTTGTCCTACTGTGACTTGTTCTGCTGTTACTGTTGACGCAAAAGAACTCCTACTGCCTATGGAAGTCCGGTTACCAGCATGAGAAATTAAAAAGAGTTGAAACTAAAAGTAGGGGGGTGGATATATCCCAATTTTTTCCATGTGTTAGCCACGGAATAGCAGTGCCAGCCATTCTGCTCTGTCAGCCTTGTGATTGTCCACATATAACTTCTTGAATTAATTTCAGGATTAGCATATGTGAAGTTTGCTTTCTGTTTAATTTATTTTCCATCTTTGGTGGGATTTTATTGTTGTTTTTGTCTCCAGCTACTTTGTCCAAAATATTTTCAGTTTGAACATAGCTGCCATACTTATGTTTAAGGAATGTTGATGCAATCAAGTGAAAAACTTCATTCTCAACCCACCCCTTCCCCCAAATCACGGGGTGTTTCATTCATTTTTTAAAAGGAATTTCAGAAACAGAGCATTACAGCAGCTGTCGTTAATAGTATTTGTACTGTCGACATCAAACAGTTAACTAAAGAGTTGCCCCATTTGACTGGTATAGTTTATTGTAATCTGATTTATCACACTGAATCTATTCATTCAGCCTCAGAATGGGTATGCATCTTGTACAGTTGAGAGAGAGAGAGAGAAAGCGTGTGTTGCTCGAACATTTCCCTCCATCTGAGTGAATTTAAAGTATATTTGTTGCATAGCAAATTTTGTTAAATGGCACTTAGGAATTCAATAAAATAGTTGACTCAGGAGGAGAAGCGTTCTTGAGGCGTACATGAGGCTTCATGTAATTTTTTATTGTATGTTAGCTATAATACCCTCTTTATTTTAGAGCTCATTTTGCTTGTTGCATTTATGTACAATTTATCTCAGTAATGAACAAATCTGTGAATTAATTGAATAATTTTATTAGATTACTTTGGTTACACAAGACAGAAATAGTTAGCTTGTCAGTGCTTAATGCAGCAACATGGCCCATTTGGATTAGTGAACATGTAAAAGTGGCCCTAACTATTATTTCAATCAGGTACCCACTAATAATCATTAAGCACTTCATTTAGCACATTCTCTTGTAGGGCGGGGAAATCATGATTATACATGCATGAAGATGACTTGACTTATGCCATGCTGTTTGAAGGTCTAGCTGCAATTACCAAACAAACATTGGATTGGATCCATACCCAGTCCGTTGTTCTTAGGTCCCATTGAAATAACTGTTCTCGATGGAACCTTAGTGCTAATAACTTGGTCTGGATCCAGCTATTACTACTTTTGAGATATAGGCAAACAAGTAGTTCCAGATCCTAGAAGGATAATGTCAAAAACTAAGTAATCGTCCATGAAAAAAATAACTTGATCAGAAAACAGGGATAGCTCAAACACTATTCAATCAACAGTAACACAGCTGGAATTTTAAATGATTGCTCTAAGCATGTGGCACTTTTAAAACACTCAGCATGGTTATTGTTTTTTTAAAGAAAGAAAAGTGCTGCCTTCCTTAAACAGTAATTAAGGGGACAGTTCTGTGGCAAGACTGGGTGGAATAAGCAGCTTAGGATGCAGCAAATATCTGGCTCAGATGGCCCATACGTTGAGCAGTCGGGCTCAGCCAACATTATGTCCCCAACTCTGGCTAACCTGAAGATAACTTGCTCATTCTGGCTCAGTCAGGGCTTAGCTGAAGATGGTTTTTTAAATAATAATTATTATTATTTAATCATTTTTTTCAATACAAACAAAAACCACAAATAACACATACAACAAAAACTGCAATAACACTAATAACACAATTTAACATTTCAGATTTGAGTACTGATATAGCTATGACTACACCTTTTTAACAGTATTTTCCCACGTCTCCTCCCCCTACTCCCCACCACTGTCCACCTTATCACTTAAATATTCCTTCCAGATTTCTTCATATTTATCCACTCTTAATTGGCGTCAACATGCAATTCGTTCGTATGTAGCTAGTCTGTCCATATTATCAATCCATGTGCTCAATGGAATCTTTTTGCGGCTCTTCCAATTCATCAGAACAGGTTTTTTGCTCCTAATATGGCACGATACATCCATTATTCTTTTTTTTTTTTTTTACCCCTTGTAATATCCCATGTTTCCGGTATATAATTTAGAATTAAATTCAATTCCCCTAAGATGGTTGAGATGAGGCTCTGTACGTCCCCCCAAAGGGGATATTTGAGGGTAGTGGCATGGGTGGAGCACTTAGGCAGGAGACGCTGCTTTGTGTACTTACAACTCATGCTATAAGGGCTTTGAAGGGAAGCATGAAGCAAACAGGCGGCTACAGAAGTTATTCTAAGACCAGAAAAAAAGACATGAACAAGCCAATCATACACTAAAGGTAAAAGTAAAGGGACCCCTGACTGTTAGGTCCAGTCATGGCTGACTCTGGGGTTGCAGCGCTCATCTCGCTTTCCTCGCCGAGGGAGGCGGCGTTTGTCCGCAGACAGTTTTTCTGGGTCATGTGGCCAGCATGACTAAGCCACTCCTGGCGAACCAGAGCAGTGCATGGAAACGCCATTTACCTTCCTGCCGGAGTGGTACCTATTATCTACTTGCACTTTGATGTGTTTTTGAACTGCTAGGTGGGTAGGAGCTGGGACCGAACAATGGGAGCTCACCCCGTCGTGGGGATTCAAACTGCCAACCTTTCGATCGACAAGCCCTAGGCTCTATGGTTCAGACCACAGCGCCACCCGCGTCCCATACACTAGTAACTTCTTAAAATCTATATATTGCTCTTCATCCAGGGGTCACAGGGCGGTTGATGTTATGTATGCAGTACTTCAGTTGACAATAGGGAAATACATACCACCACAACAAACATAAATAATACCCCCCCAAACACACAATTTGAATAGCCATAGCATGTTTATTGGCCAAAGGTTTGGGAGAAAAGGAGTGTCTTTTCTTGGTGCCTAAAGCTATGTAACAAAGGCAATAGGCCAGCTTCCCTCCAGAGAACATCTCCAAGCAGGCAGCCACCACAGAAAAGGCCTTCACTGTTGCCCGCTGGACCTCTTGTGGAGGAAGCACACAAAGAAGGACCTCAGATGATGATGATAGGCTCTGGGTTGGTTCATATGGGGAGAGGCAGTCCTTGAGGTATTGCGGTTCTGTGCCGTTTAAGGCTTTATAGGCCAAAACCAAGACTTTGAATTGGGTCCAGAAGCCAATTGGCAGTCAGGACTGGATTGGTGCTATATTTCCAGTCTGTCTTGCCCCAGTGACCAACCTGGCCACTGCATTTTATACTAATAAACCTTCCAGTCACTTCTATGCAGGATTGACCCAATAACCACTGGACTACAGAGCTGGATTGGACTGTTCAAGTGCCACTCAAGATGCTACTTAGATGTTCTGCATTGGGGACATGACCCAAGATAAAATGGGACCTAGATATTTTAACTTCATAATTCCTTTCTCCCACATCACCAATATCTCCTTTCATTCATAGCAACTTCAAATGCATTAAACACCTGCACTTATATTTAATTATTTTGTCATATTCGGCAAATAACTCGTGGGAGATTTCAGTTTATTACCCACAGTTTGAACATGGCTCCCTAGTCATCAACACTTCTACAGTCAAGCAAAAGGATATTTATTGCCCATTCATTATCCACAGTTGTTTACTATTTCCTCAAACCTCTGCAGCTGAATCGGTTTGTCACAACACAAAATCCCTTGGCAGCGGTAATAGGTTTTCCCACCACACATAAATAGCTCAATTGAAAAAGCACTGCCAGTAATATTTAATATTACCTTGTAAAATTGCTGCAGAATGACTACCATTAGAGTTTCATTTCATCCCAAATTTCCTCAATATTTTCTCATTATTAAGGGATGCTGAAGTTCTTGTTACATATCAAGCTTTCCATGCTAACCCTGGAGGTTCCAGTTTGGATAAATTCAATCTGCCTGGTGGTCAATATATTTTAGGCACCATATTGTTAAGCACAAAGAAGGAGGCACTAAAATAAACTGTTGCATGTTCAGTACTGGTTTCCTTGTGTGATGTTTTTGTATTTAGAAACCATCAGAACATAAAAGGTCATGTTGCCACGTTTGCTACGGGACAAAATGTCATTGAGAACCATAGTCTTATCTTTTACCATTTGGCTTTCCAAAGCACACCTTGAATTTCCTGTTTCTATTTCACAGTCACAAAAAGCAATCTTATTGCAAACCACAGGAGATTCAGTGGGTGCCCAAGCTTTTGTACACAGCCGGACATAAGTGACTCAAATCCTTGGGTATGGAGATATGATAAAATGAAAAAAAAGGCTATGAGGTCCATGGGGGGGGGGAGGTGCAACCGCTTGCGAATAATCAAGAATAACTTGAACTTTGCAAGCAATACTGCAGTCAGTGGGAGAGAATTCATTTATGTCCACTGAAATGAATAGTAGATTTCCTCTTAACGCAGGAGGGAACAAATATCCATGTGTAAATTGAAGGTGAACAACTATACGTAGGAAACAGACCGACAAGAGATAATAGGAGAGGAAAGCTATTTATTTCTAATTTTTTGTGAACAGATCAGTAATATTTCTGTTTCCCCCAAATATTATGAAATTGATTCCCACCCCACCCCATCAGTACAAAGCTACACATGGGGTGGGTGGGAATCCAGAATTTTTCATCCGAGCAGCAAAGTAATATACCTATGAACTACAAAGGAATGGCAGAAGTCCAAAACAGAAAAGTGTGGATCGGGCACAGGAGGGATGGAATGTAGTCCTCTTTCAACCCATGGCAGGCATTGCTACATAAATAGGAGGAAAAATCTAAATACCTGACTATACCACAGAACAAGAAGCAAAATGTGTTGCAAAAAGAATTAGGAAGCAACTTACAAAGCACTGGTGATATTGGGTTCAAGTACATAATAAATATTGTGCACAGGTTAAGAACCACTGAGAATAGAATCATTTGGTAATGTGAAAGCATAGCCTTTAAGAAGTATTTCTGAACAGGCACAGTTATCAGGCCTAGCAATGGTTTAATGAACTTTTTGCAATAACCAGAAAGGACAGCAGTGGCAATAACCATTGGAGCTTGAGCTAAACTATAAAATAAATGAAGAGATGTTTTAGTCTTGTGTATTAGTATAAGAAAAACTCAGACAACACTCTATAGAATTTTGACAGGTTTAGAGTTAGTAAGTAATGACCAGGATATGGTACTGAAAGATCTACACACACACACACACACACACAAGAGAGAATTTCATTTATTAACAGCTACTTTGTGGCAACAGAGAGTTTGATAGAATTGGAATATATATATTTCAAGCTTAATGTATAAATTACATCTGAACAGACTGTTGTACAAACATTAGATGAAGCTGGCACTTAACAATTATCATTTTATGTCAGTCTCCTGTCCTTGAGTTACAGTTTTGCACGTGAATCCAGTTGATGACTTCCACCCCGTTGTAGTTTAAAAAGTTGATACTGCATACATGAGATATCCCACCCATGTTCTAGAGAACATTATCACTTCTTGCTCTCGGGCTGAAACAAAGATGGATTCTATTGCCTTCAAACTGTTAAAACTTCAGGAGTATACTAAGTCTAGGAAATCCTTAAATCTCTGAAGAGGTAATGAAAGCTGTAGTCAAAATATTGACTTTGTAAGTCTACTTTAGGTCTTGCTTCAATCCATATCACATTTCCTCTTGTGCCTCCTATTTTTACTACTACCTGTTCACTTAAGTAGAGTTTTAATTGCCTTTCAATAATACCAAATAAACACAGTAAGTGCTTATTGAATGTTCAAAGTATTTCATATAAATTATTAAAGCTTAGTTCTTATTAACATCCCAGTGTCCTGGAAGCTGCCACAGTGACGTCCATGCTACTCAGTTAATGTAAAAACCTTGAGATCATAGGGGACGAGCCCAAAATTGCACCTCCTCCCAAATCAACTTTAACTCAATGTCTGGAAGGCTTGAAGAGAACCTTCCTAATGTAGACTCTATAGCACTCCTATGTTCTTTTGGGATTAGATGTCAGTCACTTGGGGGAAAGCAGCAAAAGAAGTGTCTTGCCTTCATGATTCCTGTTTTGTGGACTCCTAAGAGGCATCTAAGGGACACAGGTAGTGCTGTGGGTTAAACCACAGGGCCTAGGACTTGCCGATCAGAAGGTCAGCGGTTCAAATCCCTGCGACGGGGTGAGCTCCCGTTGCTCAGTCCCTGCTCCTGCCAACCTAGCAGTTTGAAAGCACGTCAAAATGCAAGTAGATAAATAGGTCCCGCAGTGGCAGGAAGGTAAACGGCGTTTCCATGTGCTGCTCTGGTTCGCCAGAAGCGGCTTAGTCATGCTGGCCACATGACCCGGAAGCTGTACGCTGGCTCCCTCCGCCAATAAAGCGAGATGAGCGCCGCAACCCCAGAGTCGGCCACGACTGGACCTAATGGTCAGGGGCCCTTTACCTTTAAGAGGCATCTGGCTGTGGGAAAATTGTGGGAATATTGATGCTTAGGTAAAGAGGCCTTTGGTTTCATCTGGCCTTTTATAAGGTTCCTTTGCATCTTTCCTTGTTGTCCAGGCTGTCTCATCTTCATACAGAAGCTTAGGAAAAACCAACTCTCAGTAATAAGAGGGGACTGTTATTAACCATTTATTTCAAATGTAGGGCTGTGGTTGAGAGATAGTGGCTTACGCAAGGCCACTTAATAAGTTAATAGCGGATGTGAGATTTAAACCAGGGCTCAAAAGTTCAGCCACTACACTTGCAGCAGTTTTAAACTTTTAAGTGCTACAGTTTTCCTGCATAATAGTTTCTTCTCCAACAGAAATTTGTCTTGCTCTAACATTCATCATACAAGCTAATCTTCCTGTCAGCATTTGTCCTATACTCGTGGGCTTTTTCTGTATATCTTAAGTGGTTCTTTGTGTGATTCATGATCAGAACCACGTTTCGTATCAGGTTTGTGGTGGCTGGGAAACGTGCATGCATAATGGCGGCAATAATAGGGGGATAATTCAAGAGCTTTTCAAGGTGATTGCCCATAAATTGACCTGTCAGTGTTGCCACGTTGCACACCTGCCAAATAGAAAACAAAAAGAACGTAAAAGTTGCTCCGATGATTTGGCAGAGTTCTGTTATCCTTAACATTGCACAAGGCTAGCTCACATAGTTGAATCATGTGGCCCTAATTACTCTACAGACACCACGCGGGTGGCGCTATGGTCTAAACCACAGACCCTAGGGCTTGCCGATCAGAAGGTTGGCAGTTTGAATCCCCGCAACGGGGTGAGCTCCTGTTGCTGGGTCCCAGCTCCTGCCAACCTAGCAGTTCAAAAGCACGTCAAAGTGCTAGTAGATAAATAGGTACCACTCCGGTGGGAAGACAAACGGCATTTCCGTGCGCTGCTGTGGTTCGCCAGAAGTAGCTTAGTCATTCTGGCCACATGACCTGGAAGCTGTCGGCAGACAAACACCAGCTCCCTCGGCCTAAAGAGCGAGATGAGCGCACAACCCCAGAGACATCTGCAACTGGACCTAATGGTCAGGGGTACCTTTACCTTTAATTACTCTACAGACACCAATGTGAGGTCCCTGTTAGTGACACCAGAATACAGTGGTACCTCGGGTTACATACGCTTCAGGTTACAGACTCTGCTAACCCAGAAATAACGCTTCAGGTTAAGAGCTTTGCTTCAGGGTGAGAACAGAAACTGTGCTCCGGCGGCGCGGCGGCAGCAGGAGGCCCCATTAGCTAAAGTGGTGCTTCAGGTTAAGAACAGTTTCAAGTTAAGTACGGACCTCCAGAATGAATTAAGTAATTAACCCGAGGTACCACTGTAGTATTAATGTTTTATGGTGATTTTTCAAAAATTGCTCTTGTAGCACAATAAGATTGAATTAGGTTGCTTCGACTTGATGATTTTACATTTGTGTTGTTTTTGTTGCTTTTTTATCGGTGTTAATTGGACTTTTTATTAGCTAAACAAATGGATAGCTTCCCATCCTGTGGATTTTGGAACCTAAAATCAGTAGTAGTGGGAACTGTGTGAAGATGACAGAAAGTCTATGGGCTTTCAGAGTTAAAATCCTTCAGATTGTTCAACTTGGCCACAAGATTCTCTCTTTATGAAAGGAAAGTGGACAGAGAATGTACAGATAGGGATCTGCTATGAGTGTCAAATTTCAGAGAAAGAAAATGTAGTTTCCAGTCTTTCTGGCTCTAGCTTATATTTCCATTTGGAGGTCATGAGTCAACTCTCAGGTTACAAATAAAAAATTGCATACATCAGCTTGAAGGGAACATCAGCTCAGAATGCTATGATTAGCACATTTTCTTGACTGGTTAGCATACTAAGGCGGTTTAGTTTGCTTGGTTAATTACAAGAACAAACGGCAGTTCTTCAGTCATATGGACTAGTCCCAACACTGACTTGTACAGGGGCCATGCTCTTTGTGCCGCATGTGTGAAAAGGGGTTCTCTGCATGTACGGCTCCTCCACATTGGTGGGCATCACAGCACACCGAGGATCTCCTTTCAGTGAAAGAGCTACACATGGAAGTTGAAAGGAGAAGGAGAGAATGGCAATCAGGAGTATCAGTAGTGGGGGACAGAACTAATCTCCATAGAACTGTGACATTCTTGGGCCAGAAAGAGTCTCACCCTACATTTTATTGAATCACAGTTCGAAAGCTCAGAAGGATCTTTCCTATCAGTTACAAATTCTAGCAGAGAAAAGAACCAACTGACTCGTTCCACAGTTGGTACCCAAATAAAACTGTTATAAATCCACATAACAGTATACACGCATAAGACAAAAATGTTTATTAGATCTGTATTAAAACAAAATGAAAGAAAAAGGGTATATACATGGTAGAATCAATGTATACCACAGATAACTGAAATTGTGTTCCAAGTACCTCTTTCAGAGGCTAGAATACTTTTTTTAAAAAAACAACAACAACCCTCCAGGTTGAATTCTGATTTGTTCGTTGTAATTAAGGATGAGTGAATCACTTAATTTTGGTGCCTTTTAGTTTATCATTTCCCCTATCTTAAGTTCAGATCTCCACATTTCCCACATGGTCAATATTTCTGTTTTTTAAGTGTTTGTGAAAATTCACCAACATTTTAGTGTGGATTTCTCTGAATATACACATTTTCACATGCAATTTTGTTTACTACGGACATTTTTGCAAGGCAGTTTCTCATAATAAAATGCATTACTGTGTGTTGTTTTCATATGCATTTTTTTTGCACACTTTACCCTAGTAGGTGCATTTTGTACATGTTCCATTGCAGGAGAACTGTTCAAAAATATGAGATGTGTGATTTCAAACAATGCCTGAATTTGGTACGCTCCCCCTTCAAAATATTTAGCTCTATAAAGAAAAAACAAAACAAAAGGACTCAAACCATTTTGGCTTAACCATACAAATTTTAGGTAACTGGATTAACGCACCAAATTCTAAATGTCTTAAGAGTGAAGTAGTACCATTAATTTTTGGTGCAGAAATACAACTTCTAGGTGCAGTAGTTTTCTAGGAATTCTATCAGTGCCTCAACCAGTAATTTCATCCTCTCTAGCCAGGTGTTCACTAATGTTCCAGGAAGCTATAATTTCTTTTAACAAACTCTGTCTCCAACCTAAAAGCAACTTTGATTATAATTCATAATGGACCTTGTGTGCTTGGTAGAAACCTTCAGCATCCTGTAATAATTTTCTCACACACATACCAGAAATTACTGGCTTTAGTTCACAGGAGTTCACAGACCTTTAATATCAAGTATAAGGAAAAGGAATATAAATTCCTATTCCTGACAAAAAGACAACAGTGGGAAAGAAAGAAGAGGCTAATCAACGCTAATGTCCTAAGTAGATGTTACACTCTGATAATAACTTTAGAGTCACAGTAAGTAAACTCAAGAGAAAGAAGAAAATATTTCAGGTGCCAAGCCATAAAAAGGTTTGGAGGTCAAAATCAGCAAGCAGGCTTGTGCTTGGATACTTCTAGTTACTAATCTCAGGCACTTAGCTTTGAAATATATATATTACATAAGTCTGGGCATTGCTTCTACAATCTGACTACTAGAAAATGGTTTTGTTGCCCCACTTTGTCTCTCAGTACCTCTCCCTCTGTGTACGCTGAAACTAGATCACCACATTTCTGTTAATGGGTTTTCATTGAATTTTGACTGGTGAGCAGCTGCAAACAGCTCATTGACAAATTCTCATGCATCTTGAATAGATTTACAAGTCTCACGGTTGGTTTGCAAACAATTCACCAACGGAAAAGCAGGCTAAATTTGCAATGAATGAATCCTGTTTACAGTGAATAATTCAACTAGCCAAGTAGCAGACAGCTTTCATGTCACTTCCAAATAATTTATTCACCACGTTCTACACTTTTTTTTTTCAGGCTTTTAAACTTCTTACAAATCACTCTCCATCATTTGAATCCCAAGCCCAAAGTCCCCTAGCTCCTAAAGTGAGATGGCAAAGGTTTGAGTTCTAACTTCCATTCCAACATTCATATGCAAACATTTATAATGTAACTTGCTTTCCAAGGGACTGCATTAGTCTGTGAATTGTTCGCGCCATCTACTTCACCTGTTGTGGAAGCATGGCAGGCCTGAGTGACATGATTTTGGCATTTACTCCTGTTGTAAAAACAGATTGCTGTTAACCTGTAACCAAAGACCTTGTTTATATTTGTGTTCCAAGTGAAAGCTGCTGGTTCGATTTAGAAACATCAGTCTCAATGCCACTGGAAATACTTTGCACGAACAGCCTTTCATTTATTTTACAGAAGTTTTGTTGCAACAAGATGAAAATTCATGCAATCCTTAAACCTGCCTGCAGAAATTAAAAACACGTGAAAGCTAAATCCATCAAATTAAAACAAAAAAATTCCTTCCAGTAGCAACTTAAAGACCAACTAAGTTAGTTCTTGGTATGAGCTTTCGTGTGCAAGCACACTTCTTCAGATACACAGATACTTCAGTGTGTATCTGAAGAAGTGTGCTTGCACACGAAAGCTCATACCAAGAACTAACTTAGTTGGTCTTTAAGGTGCTACTGGAAGGAATTTTTTTGTTTTGACTATGGCAGACCAACACGGCTACCTATCTGTAACTCCATCAAATTAGTAAAGTTTTAGCAACTGCACACTGAAAACTAGAACTTAATGGAAGAGAGACATCATTTTCAACCATGATTACATTTCTTAACAATTTATGTTGTGTTTGTTTGCAAGGTTTCATTTTAGGAAGTTGTTTCACTTCATCATAGCTTCACCATACATAGGTAGAAAATTGGTGCTGAAAAACGCTGTGCATAGACAAAATATTACTTAAACAAATATATCTGTTCATTCATACGTATTGTAAACCAACTTCATTTATAATTACTACTATTTGTACAAGTGAATAGTATTCCTGATTTTCCTGGCACTCCCAATTTCTTTTTTTTTAAAATATACTTTTTATTAAATTTTCTGTTTTACCATTTCAGATAAACGTTTTACACACTTAAAATATCAATGGCTTCCCTTCTTCTCTTTCCATGGTTCATTTTGCATATCTTATGTCCCTGCATATATAATTAAAAACTATACCCATCATTTTTCCATTATTACATCCGCCAAAGATTATTTACACTGTTGAATTTATCTTAACGTTGCCAGCATTTTCAGCTGTACACAGTTATTTTCCATATATTCATTAAACATTTTCCAATCTTCTTTAAACATATGTTCTTCTGGTTCTCTTATTCTATATGTTAAGTCTGCCAGTTGTGCATATTCTGTCAACTTAAGCTGCCCATCTTCTTGGGACTTCACTCATTTTCCATTTTGGGGCTAACAAAACATGGGCCTCAGTTGTTGCATACACGAATAACCTTTTCTGACACCTGGGAATTTCAGTCTGAGTTATCCCCAACAGAAAGGACTCTGGGTTTTGGGGGCGGGGGGAGCGAAGAGGAGTTTCTATTACACCACAGCCGTAGTGAACCATGCAAAAAAGGAGTGAGAATCTCCATTGTCCCAGCTCCAACTCCTCTTTGCACCACCACTATCCAATGTCTCCAAAATTGCTGCAGCTGAAAGGCTCAGTTGCTCCTATTCCACTCAGTACTGTTGCCATGAAGAGAGGGAGGAAGTAGATGACAGCTCCTTAAACAGAGAGCTAGCTCCACCCTCAGACTTCTGCCCAATACCTTCAGAGAAGTGGAACAGGGCTTCCTGCAAAATGGAATTTACTACCATACATGCCATCAACTCAGTAACCATAATTCCACCCCTCCACACAAAGGAATAATAAGTTGAGGGTGGAATGGCACACCTCATGGCCTTAGGCCCCCATGTCAACATGCCTGGCAAGCACCATTCTTTCAATTGCTGTGTGTTTGGTGAAGGATTAAGAGAGGAACTAGCTATTCCCATGTATCTCTTTAGCCCAGTTGAAAGCTCACGCTGCCCTTTGTCAAGAATTTCACAAGAGCATAAATTAAAGAGAAAGATATCTATTTGACAACTTTTTTTATTGCCAGAATGACATAATAACAGACGACTTCCAGATTTGATCTCAGCATGTAAAAACTTCAGAAGAACAAACCAACATTTGACCAAGGGGCACAAAGTTTCAATTGTCATGTTTATCCTTCTCTGTTCTTTCACCTGGATAACGTCACTGATGAACGGTTTGCTAGATATAGAACATGAATTATTTTAATTATTCAGGGAGAAAGAGGACGAGAATCCCTTTGGATGCTAATAATATCTTCCAACAAAGTGTTGAAGAAATTGGATTCTAGTAATGACAAGTTTCCATTCTCTTCCCTCTTTGCTTCAGCTAGGCTGTTCATTTAAATGCTTTTGATGTTCTCCTATTTAATTGCACCTTTCTTGGGGGTCTCTTTCTGTGGCTACTATACTACTCTGTTTTATGTATGGGGGAAAGTTATTTTGCGACCCAGTAATTATCTTCTCTCCAGGTCTCTCTCTATAGCTACACAACTTTTCTACTGATGGAGCTGGAAAGTAAACGTTCACTCCTGGGGTCTCTCATGATTGATTCTTTCAGAGCTGTGATTGATCTTTCCCCCAATTGGGATAGTGATGTGTATGCATGACTTAAGTTCCTTGGAGCACACATTTTGTACCAAAAGCTGGCAAAATGCAGCCTTAAACTGCAATTACTTTTCTGTCCAAACCTCCTGTGGAGAACATTGCATTCTGAAAGTTCTGTAACATTATCCCCATTTGTCTACCATTGTTATCGGAGCTTGGGACAAGACAGACCAAGAAATAAAAGTTATTCACATACAGGAAAGTTGCAAGTGAATTACAAAGAGGTATCTTCAACCAAATCCAAAAGTTCAATTCAGTTTCCTACGGTAGGTGGTATTTTCCACGGGGCAAAGAGTCACAAGAGGACCATAATACTTGTCTTCTCTTTTTTGGCAATCACTCATAGCCAAGTAAGATTGTCCTCCATAAACATGGTTTTAAAAGTGAGTCTGTAAGTGACTGTGGAGGCCAATTCTGGATCCACACATCCTTCCACAGTGGGGACATAGTTTTCCAGGTGGGAGTTGATCATGCTGTGGATTTGCCAAGTGTAGCTTCCTCTTAGCATGTTTCTCCCTTTCATCCTGAGTTCAAGTGTCTTCAGAGCCCATGACACCTTTGGTAAAGGCTGTTCTCCAATTGGAGCACTCGCAGGCCAGTATTTCCCACTTGTCAGTGTTTATACTACATTTTTTTTAGATTAGCCTTGAGAGAGTCTTTGAACCTCTTTTGCTGACCACCAGCATTACGCTTTCCATTTTTAAGTTCGGAATAAAGTAGTTGCTTTGGAAGACAATAATCAGGCATCCGCACAACATGACCAGTCCAACAAAGTTGATGGTGAAGAATCATTGCTTCAACACTGGTGATCTTTGCTTCTTCCATTACACTGGCATTCATTTGCCTGTCTTCCCAAGTGATGTGTACAAATTTTCGGAGACACTGTTGATGGAATTTTCCAAGGAGCTGGAGATGGCGATTATAAGTGGTCCACATTTCACAAGCATACAGCAAGGTTGGTAGTACAATAGCTTTGTAAACAAGCATTTTGGTTTCCCTAAATACACTGTAATACTGTAGCTAAGTGTGAGTCAACTGCTAAAATTTGCATTCATAAACCATACTCAAACACTTATACAACTAAGAATTTCTACTTAGCTGCTGTGGTTACCTAAACATTTTTCTCTTTAGAAAATGAAATAGTTCAGGGGAGGCATCAGTGGGGATTTGGAAGGAGAGCAAAATTATTTTGAGAATAATCCCCACCCCAGGGGGGGAAAAAAGATCCGTCCAAATATTTCCTCTTACCTATAACTAAGGTGCTATGAAATCTCAAATTCCAATTGGAAATGGAGAGTTACGCACTAATGAAACATTTGCTGATATTAGAAGGCATAACTGCAACAACCATAGTAATCCAATAAGATTTTGGAGGAAATCTCAGGGCATTTTAAAGAGTATTCCTGGGAGGGCTGCTCCTCTCAGGGAAAGGAAGCAGGAAGTTTTTGAAATCGTTCTTTCCCCAACGTGATATATGAATCCAGGTTTTGCAGATCCAAATCTGAGACTTTGCTAAGAGAAACCTTATTGGGTTCTATACAATGATTCCATGTTTGCTTAAGGCAAACCAGAGATGGGCTATGTTTCCAATTTCAGTCAACGTTATCTTCTCATATTCATCTTTATTGCTTACATAATTATGTTGGACGTATCTGTACTTGGTATGAGTAACACTTTTGTATTTATAAAGTGCACTTCAGCACTTAGATGAGTTTGCAGATTGGCTGCCTCTAGCTACTTCACTTTGAGGACAAAATTAATTGTACGTATGTCAGCAGATGCTGCAAATAAGCATGGTAGATGGCAGTAATAAATCTAAACTACCCTACCAAACAGCATCATATTTAACATGCTCCCGTCTTCAGCTATCCCTTTCTAAGCAGCTCTACTCATAATGTTAAATGCAAGCAAAATTTACAATGAATACATTCCAGTCAATACATGTAGCTTCTCTCTGATGACTTCATTTTTGAGCTTATTTGGGAAACAAACACAACAACAACAATTTATTATTTATACCCCACCCATCTGTCTAGGTTTCCCCAATAATAATTTTAGTATTTATACCCCACCCACCTGGCTGGGTTTCCCCAGCCACTCTAGGCGGCTTCCAGCGTATCTAAAAATATAAAACATCAAGCATTAGAAACATCTCAATACAGGGCTGCCTTCAGATGTCTTCTAAAAGTTGTATAATGCTTTATCTCCTTGACATCTGAAGGGTTCCACAGGGAGGGTGCCACTACTGAGAAGGCCCTCTGCCTGGTTCCCTGTAGCTTCGCTTCTCTAGTCTTCGGCTAGAGTTAGGCGAATTACATCCTAAAATACTTACCAGTGCAGTGAAAACCGTAAACTTTATCAAAGCCAGTTCACTTGATATATATGTCTTTGGAATCTTATGTTCAGAAATGTGTTCTGAACAGGCACATTTATTACTTCACACAGATGTTTGCTGGGTGTCAAGGAGACATTTGCTGGAGAAACGCTTTGAATTAAGACACGACGTACTCGTGTTTCTATGGAACAAAAAGCCTAGATTTGCAAATCATTTGGTGAGCACAAGTTGGCTAGCAAAGTTTGCATATGTTTGGTAATCTGAATGAATTGAACACAGGCCTACATGGTAATGGTTATAAAACAGTGAAAATTGCAGTTAAAATGCATGAAACCGATAGCTGCCAAAGACCTAAAGTCAAAAATTCATGTGACAATAAATTGTTGGGTCACTGTACCAAATAAATTTGGGCTTGTGGATCTTCATACCAAAAAGGTTGGGAACTACTGGCTTAGGCAATGATCTGAGGCATTGCTATGAATTGTTACTTCCACTTCTATCAAACTCTGGTTGGTAATCAATCAATCAATCAACCAAGATAATGGCCTTCTCAATGCAGTTTCCCCATGTCCCTCAAGGAAGGATTCAGAAGTCCCATTCTTTCCTTTCTTTCAGAATTTTTCAAAGCAAAACTGTTTTAGAGAGGAGCAAGAGATGATTATGATTTTTAGTATGCTCCTGTGCTATTTTCCTAACAAGAACTAGTGGCTCGTTTCCTTCCTCTTTCCAATTAAGTGTTGCCTAAACGTTTTCCAGCTACACAATGGTCATTCTGGTTGTAATGAATAAAATCAGGAGGAGCTTGTGGAAACTGATAGCTTCCAAGTTCAGAAATCTGATCAGAAACCCATATTCAGAAATTACATCACTACCACCCAACTCTCCCTGACAGTGACTCCCGCCCCTTCAAAAGTAAATTAAGGTGTGTTTTTGGGGTGTGTTATATGTGAGATTTGCTGGTGAGGGAGAAAATTTTTAAAACCTTTCTTGTAAAAAACATTGAAAAGTTTTGATCTTTTTCCTGACAATTCTCCAGAAAATCGAAAAATCACAAGACAAATCACAGCAAGCACCTCCATCTACCTTTATTTACACATTTAGTGCATAAAAGATGCTTCATTCTAATCTTCACTTTCCAGAATTTTAGATATTTTGGAAGTGTCTAACAAAGCTGACAAATGTAAAAATAAAACCAGGATGCTCCATTTTAAAATTCAAAGGTCATATATGGCTTCCTAAGGAGAGATGAAAACAATAACTTCTTGGCACATCTGCTACTACATAATACAGTAGCTTCTCCTGGCCATATTAAAAGCCCTGCACTACAAATTTAATTCACTTTGCATTGAAGCAATCTATTCTCAAGGTCAGACATGCCATAATACATAAATCACTTTAAAGTTTCCTTAAATAATCAGTAGAGAATCTGACACTTAAAGCATCCTAATTATGTTTTGAGTACTATTTTGGTTTCCATTTTTCAGGACGTAATTTTAGAATGACCTATTGATTGCAATAATAAAATCATATTTCATTTCACTCTTGATTACACCATCAGGATGTCAGGCTAAAATACTCACTTCTAATTGCTTGGTTTGTAAAATGTGTTGTGCCAAATGAGAATAACAAAAACAGATGTATCTTGTCAGGCTAAAGAGGGAAATCTGAATAGCATGTTAGCTCAAGAGGAGTTTGATTAGTATAAAGACATAATCATTAATAATTCCATCCCACCACCCTATTTATGAAATACTGCTAGATTTGTCTTTGGAAATTGCCCTTGGACTTCACCTGCTATGATTTCAGAACGTAATGACCACTTTGCCATTGGCAATGTGATTTGTGTCAGAGCGGACATTCAGTTTCATAATATATTCCTTTGGATCGCATATAGCTTTATGCAAGAATGGATGTGACATGTACACCCTGCATCTTAATATGAAAATTCAGAAAGATAAATAACACAAGGGGACTCAAAAGTATGCTGTTGTGACCATTGATGGGTAACCATGGTTGGGTAAGACTTTATCCAACCTTGGGTAACCATAAGGGTAAGACTTTATCCCCTAGACCAAGTCTACACTTTCATTCTTTGAAATTTTCCACCACACATGCACACACATCTCAAACATGAATACACAATAACATACAATCACTTCACTAAATAATAATAAGATACAGTGGTACCTCAAGTTAAATACTTAATTCGTTCCGGAGGTCTGTTCTTAACCTGAAATTGTTCTTAACCTGAAGCACCACTTTAGCTAATGGGGCCTCCTGCTGCTGCTGCACCGCCGCTGTACGATTTCTGTTCTCATCCCAAAGCGAAGTTCTTAACCCGAGGTACTATTTCTGGGTTAGCGGAGTCTGTAACCTGAAGCACCTGTAACCTGAAGCGCATGTAACCTGAGGTACCACTGTAATAACATTGCAATATCTACAACAATTGAAAACAATCACAAAACACTACATTAAAAAGTGATCTGTTTTACAGTTCTTTGGTAAGATTTGAGAGGAGGCCAGTGGTCCATCTGGTCCTGCAAGAACCTAAGAAGGCAACTGGTTGGCCATTATTTTCACAATGTCCAACCAGATGCCTATGGGAAGCACAGAAGCAGGACATGAGGTCAACAGCACACTCTGCTCTTGCAGTTTCCTGCAACTGGTATGCAGAAGTATACTGCTTCCCAAAGTTGAAGCAGAAAATAGCCCTCAGGATTAGGCATTTATCCTCCATGAATTTGTCTAATCCTCTTTTAAAAGTAGAGCCAGTGTGGTGTAGTGGTTAAGAGCGGTAGCCTTGTAATCTGGGGAACCGGGTTCGCGTCTCCATTCCTCCACATGCAGCTGCTGGGTGACCTTGGGCCAGTCACACTTCTTTGAAGTCTCTCAGCCCCACTCACCTCACAGAGTGTTTGTTGTGGGGGAGGAAGGGAAAGGAGAATGTTAGTCGCTTTGAGACTCCTTAAAAAGGGAGTGAAAGGCGGGATATCAAAGCCAAACTCTTCTTCTTCTTCTTCTAAAATCAAATTGGTAACCACCACTGCTCCTTATGTGAGCAAATTCCTTAGTTTGTAAGCTGCCGAAATATTTTCTTTTTTCTGTGCTCTAACGTTCGGCTTCATTGGACGGTCCACAAGTTGTAGTGTTCTGAGAGAGTTCTCAGATTTAGAGGTTCTGCCCTATATTCAAGTTATATTTCTATGTTCCAAAATATAAATCTTCCTTTTTTTCTCCTGGGTAGGGCAGATCACTCACTATTAAGAGTATGTGTTCTATACACATTTAGTCTTGCTATCTCTATTTGGATGGAAGAAACTTCTGCCTAAGCCACAAACATCTTCTAACCAAAGACGATACAATACTGGACTACATAGTCCAATGGTCAGACTCAGTATAAAGCATTTCTGTGCATGCAATACTACTGTCTTCTTACTTTGCAGTAAATAACAAGCTTTCTGAGAATTTCTTCTGAGTGTACATATTGAGGTGGAGGCTACTTTCCCATGAGCAAACTTGTTGTGTTTGTTTATCATTCAAGATCTTTGCTGAATAAAATATTCCTGATGCTGTTCTTCTTCCTTCTGGCTTCTGACATGGTTGTCATGGTTGCTCAGAGTTTCTAGATTCTTTACTGACCTCAATCTATTCTATCAAACACTGCAGGCATACATCAGAGAAGGAAGAATAAAGCCTACTGCATAGAACCATTCTGTACACGAATAAAAGATTCATCTCTAATTCAAAAGCATTGTCCTCCAGTAGGCTAGTGTTGGATAATTTGTGCAACCAGCAGGTACAGAGGAGCTCAATCTAACAAGCGCTTTATGGCACACTTGGATACCTTCAGTCTTAAGGACAAAGAACTCTTTAACCAAAGGCTGGTTCACTTTTAATCCATGACCTCTAACTTTTGGCTTTACTTCACAGGCAATGGCTTCTTGAAGGCTTCAAATACTACTCCAACAATAATTCAGTATGACTAATGTTGTATAAAAGTATATTATATTGTTCCATACCTTGAGATGTGACCATGACCCTTTTCAATTATTTTTATGACATGAGGCATTCTCATCTTTCACAGCTTTACAAAACTACGGAAGAGGCTTTGCAAAGATCACTTCATACATTACTTCACCAAGTAGCTTGTGGCACAATAAGCAGTCACAAGACATTAAGCACAATTTCTTAACGTAGCACCATCAGGATTATTCACTTGATAAGAACTAGCCTCGGAAAAACATAGCAAAACTAAATTCTAGCTGAAGAGCTTAGCTCATAACTGAATAAAATTGCAATATGTGATAAAATACCACAATCATTAATTATATGAATAACCATTTCAAATTCATGATTCAAATATGTATTTTGCTGCTCAGAATGATATGAATTAACTTTATAAGCCATCATTTGTAGACTTTGATTCTGAATATTAATTTCTGTATACTTCAACATTCCACAAAATAGAGTCACCTGTTTACTCATTTTTAAGCAAGCTATTACATTTTCATCCAACCCTCATGTTCTACCCCCAACCACTGCATCCTTTCAATAACTCTGTGAAGTAGATTAGCCAACCAGCAAGCTTCATGGAAGATTGGGGATTCGAACCCTCTTCTTAGCTGAACCATACCAAAAGGGTTCTTTTCTATCGCCCCATTTCTTAAATACATGATCATTTCACAAACTTCCACCCTACCATAATGCCATACCCTCCAACATTACTCTGATGAAAATAGGGACGTCCCATTCCATAATGCTAATTTTACTGCTTATACCCCACACATCTTACTGGGTTGCCCCAGCCACTCTGGGCAGCTTCCAACATATATAAAAACATAATAAAACATTAAACATTTAAAAAATTCCCGACACAGGATTGCCTTCAGACGGCTCGGGTTGTCAGATAACTCCATACCCTCCAACATTTCTCCAATGAAAATAAGGAAATCCTAAGGAAAAGTGGGACATTCCAGGATCAAATCAGAAACTGGGACAGTTTCTCTAAATCAGGGACGTCCCTGGAAAATCTGTCTGATGTTCATTCACTCCAAAGAAGACTGTCCATTATTCCTTTCTGAAGCAGGATATGCTAGTGAATAATGCATTCCACCAAGAAATAATGAAGGATGTAACCAAACCATCCATATTGTACATAACCCTAAACTATAGTTTGTATTCAACATGTATGAGCAGCAGCAAACCTTGGGGACTCTCCTGCTTCTGTGGGGAGGCTGTGAGGAGGAGACAGGAAGCATGTCCCAAATGGCAAATTAAGAACATGTTGTGAAATATTTTTCCAGAAGAGGACTGAAATTCTCCCAGCAGCTCAGGAAGAGCTTGTCTCATGTTAGCTTGCTCACCATGTGCATTCATCTCCTCATGACTGCAGCATAACTATTTAACTTAAATGAGTGATTGTGCCATCTACAACCAAATTCCAGAGATGCAACCATGTTTTATTTTATCATAGAATCATAGAGTTGGAAGAGACCACAAGGGCCATCGAGTCCAACCCCCTGCCAAGCAGGAAACACCATCAGAGCACTCCTGACATATGGTTGTCAAGCCTCTGATTAAAGACCTCCAAAGAAGGAGACTCCACCACACTTCTTGGCAGCAAATTCCACTGTCAAACAGCTCTTACTGTCAGGAAGTTCTTCCTAATGTTTAGGTGGAATCTTCTTTCTTGTAGTTTGGATCCATTGCTCCGTGTCCGCTTCTCTGGAGCAGCAGAAAACAACCTTTCTCCCTCCTCTATGTGACATCCTTTTATATATTTGAACATGGCTATCATATCACCCCTTAACCGCCTCTTCTCTTTCCTTTTATATATTTGAACATGGCTATCATATCACACCCTTAACCTCCTCTTCTCCAGGAATATACATACACATACATACACACAGAGGTGGGGGGTTTTTTCAAGACGGTGCAATGAAAGTGATAAGAACAGAAGAAAACCAAATGAAGAGTGACAAATATTAAATCTGTTATGTACATAAAATAGACTCGGTGCCCATTCACAAAGCAACGTTGGTGATATAGCAGAAACAGTTTGGCATTTAATGAACACCTGAAGTAGCATTAACAAAAAAAGAAAGAAAAGAAATTATCTTGATTCAGGCCACAGGTGATAGATTCACCAGAGATCAAAACCACAGACAGAGCTTTCATACCACATGGAATCGCTTCAAATGAAATGATTCTCAACACAACCAAATGTGAGAAATCAAGTGATAGGAAACAGCCTAAACACTGAGCTACAAATGATCCCTACAGAAAGAAACTTCGCAATGGAGAACTGCTGAAAACGTTGTGAAACCTAAATCCACCTTTATGTGTTAATTTGGACAGAAATCCCATATAAATCCTTTGGCAAAAATGTTTTGCTTAGACCAGACTTTTGGCTGATTGACATCCAATGCCCTTTTAACATGTGTTGGGGGGGCAGTTTACTGGGGTTTTGTTATGTATTTTGTACTTTTATATTGTAATTTTATGTCATACCCTCCTTGAGACCTACGAGTATATGGTGGTGTACAAATTTAATAAATAATTAAGAAGAATATAAATGTGCCTGGCAGTAAACTCCATTGAACTCAGTGAATCTTAACTTCTGAGTAGAGATTAGCCACTTATTTAAAACATGCAACAAATACTGATCCAGCAGTATTTACAGATATATAATCCTCATGTTTGCAGGATTGGGCCATTTGATCAGGATTTACAGGGCAACTCCCACCCAGCAGTGGACTAGCCCAAACCTGAATTGTAATATTAAAGAAAAGGGATGGCAACAAACATAAAGCCTAAACATTTTAAGTTTGCAGTGGCAATAACTCTGAATACTGTTAATCAATCTGATCGCTGTTGTGTTATAGCAACAAACCCTTTGTCTAGTTAATAAATAAAATACATATATCCCCAGCACATTTAAGATGCACGGGACAGCAAAGATACAGCATAAAAATGAAAGGTGTTGTGGTCCAAATGGCTCCCAATTGTTTAGAATCGATGTTCAGTTCGTCCTCTGAAGAAATCAGGCCTTTCTTGTTCCCCTGAATCCAGCAAGTGGTTCAAAGGTCTTGCAAACTTTGCAGGCCTAAAAAGGGTCTCCAAACTTTGCAGCGCTTCCCAACTCCTTTTACTGTATGTTTTCTGTTGCAAGGCTTATAATACTTCTAAAATAGTAAACAACAATAATAACAAGTTTTCCTAAAACAAAGAAATGTTACTCTTTTGCTTAAAAGGGGGGGCCTTCTGTGATCTCAGCACATGCTAGTAAGTGGTTAAAAGCAGGGCTATAAAAGTCCACAAACTTTACAGGCCTTCCCCCTTTACCATATATAGTCACTATTAAGGTCTAACATAATTCAAATAATGAGGAAGAAAAACAACTATTCATGTTATATTTCTTAAACAAAGGCCTCTCCCAGCACATACTAGTAAGTGGTCAAGAGAAGCCCATGAAACTCAGCAAACTGAATCTGTAGCCCTTCCCAACCCCTCTGGGTGAGAGTCTGCTCCTGGCCCAGGATGAACTGCTAGATTCTTCTGAGAGCAATCAGTTCACGCTGAAAAACTACTATTGAGACTCCAGGAAAAGAAGGGGAGGGCAATTGTCTCACTCTTTGCTGGAAGAGATGCAGGTAGCATTTATGCAAGCTCAGAGAGCGTGGGCTACACGTGCAAAGTTCCAATTCACGTATGCTACTTCTGCATGAACAGGGCTTTGCAATTTCAGTGTAAGCTTAAAAGCATGCAGGTAAACACATGTTAGGGACGCGGGTGGCACTGTGGGTTAAATCACAGAGCCTAGGACTTGTCGATCAGAAGGTCGGCGGTTCGAATCCCCACGACGGGGTGAGCTCCCGTTGCTCGGTCCCTGCTCCTGCCCACCTAGCAGTTCAAAAGCACGTCAAAGTGATAAAGTGATAAATAGGTACCGCTCTGGTGGGAAGGTAAACGACATTTCCATGTGCCGTTCTGGTTTGCCAGAAGTGGTTTAGTCATGCTGGCCACGTGACTCGGAAGCTGTATGCCGGCTCCCTCGGCCAATAAAGCGAGATGAATGCCGCAACCACAGAGTCGGCCACGACTGGACCTAATTGTCCCTTTACCTTTTTAAATACATGTTTCCACAGTAAGCTGTCGTTCAACTAGTGTTAGAGAAGCTTTTGCTCCTGTGGAGGCCAGAGTGTTAGCTGGATCTGCAAAATATGCTGTTTTTCTTTTCATTCATTTACGCATTCTGATTTCTGGCCCACCACCAGAAATAAATGTTACTGCAGACATGTATGTTTTCCTGCAGAAAACCCCATATCTGTGGAATTGCTTAGCAGAGGGAAACGCATGGCATGATAGCATTCACACTCACAAGTATTTGCACCCCTGCTAACAGCAGGCAATGAAATTAAAATATTGGCAAGGCAGAGGAAATGATGCCACACATTATAATTTGCATTAATGAGAACAAACCAGGAGGAGAGCTAGCACTGTTGTTGTCAGCGGCAGCCATGCAACTAGCAACTACTAAGTACAGTGGTACCTCTGGATATGAACGGAATCCGTTCTGGAGCCCCGTTCGCATCCTGAAGCGAACGCAACCCAAGTCTACGGGTGAGCAGATCCCGATTTGCCACTTCTGCGCATGCACATGATGTCATTTTGACCATCTGCACATGCGTGAGCGGCGAAACCCGGAAGTAACGTGTTCCATTACTTCCGGGTCGCAGCAGAGCACAACCCGAAAGCACTCAACCTGAAGCAACTTCAACCCAAGGTATGACTGTATTGAATCGTAACAAGAAATTCTGACGCTTAATACAGTGGTACCTTGGGTTACAAACACCTCAGGTTACAAACACTTTGTGTTACAGATTCTGCTAACCCGGAAGTTGTACCTCGGGTTAAGAACTTTACCACAGGATGAGAACAGAAATCGCTCTGGCGGCAGTGGGAGGCCTCATTAGCTAAAGTGGTACCTCAGGTTAAGAACGGTTTCAGGTTAAGAACGGACCTCCGGAACGAATTAAGTTCATAACCAGAGGTACTATTGTATTGAGTTTTAACCCTTTGGATTTTTGGCTGGTGAATGCTAAGTATACCACCTTCTCTGCAATATCTCTTCTGCTTCAGAGACAAGAGAAATGGTAGGCTAATGTGAACAACCCTGCCTGTTACCTTTGTGCATTCAAGGTGTATGATTCTACTGGGATTTGTATCATTCCCCAACAGAATCAGTTAATCCTTAACTAAAATGCTGTTGTCAAAGCCTTGTGAAGCACTAGCTTAAGTCTTTAGCATGATTGAAGGATGCAGTGTTGAAGAGTCCTTCCCGGTGAAGTGGGTCTGAAAATGGATGATACAGATAATTGAAGTCTTTATGCTTTGTATTTTCCACCCTCTCATGACAGCTCATGCATTGGTAATTTTACCCTAGGAAAGACAATACTATCTATACTATGAGGAGTTGTGAAGCGCTTCTTTTTTGGAGTTGCATGCTAGGTGTCAATTTTCTTTGTGGTGAGCAGGCATTTGTGATGCAGACCAGGGCAAAAAAAAATGAGACCTGGAATTCAACCAAAGTACAAATTCCACATAAACAAATGGTATGTGGTAATACTTCTTCCCAGGCACATAAGTCTTGGGGGCACAGTTCAAACAGAAATACAAATTTTCCATTCTGTAATGAAGGAACTGAGTGAGGGGTGGATAAGCAAGGGATAGGCAGACTAGAGGTTGTGATAAAAATGTAGTTTGTTTTACTATGGGAAAATGTGAAATGGTTAACGATTTTTCCTTTAAAATAAAATGGAAAGGATATTTGATAATGAAATGAGTAGAACAGTCACCACACGTGAAATTAGAGGTTAACTTTGAACTTCCTGCTCAGCCAAATTCTGGGTGGAATTTTGAAGGAAAGATTAGTGATATTTCTGAGAGACCTCCTACAGTGAGATTTGTGGGGCATTTGGGAGTTTTTCCTCAGGCAAAACAACTGACAGATTTTAAGGGAAGTCCAATGTGTTTACTCGCGATCTAATTCCCTCTGCCCAATGTTGTTGTTGTTTAGTCGTTTAGTCGTGTCCGACTCTTCGTGACCCCATGGACCAGAGCACGCCAGGCACTCCTGTCTTCCACTGCCTCCCGCAGTTTGGTCAAACTCATGCTGGTAGCTTCGAGAATACTATCCAACCATCTCGTCCTCTGTCGTCCCCTTCTCCTTGTGCCCTCTATCTTTCCCAACATCAGGGTCTTTTCCAGGGAGTCTTCTCATCTCATGAGGTGGCCAAAGTATTGGAGCCTCAGCCTCACGATCTGTCCTTCCAGTGAGCACTCAGGGCTGATTTCCTTAAGAATGGATAGGTTTGATCTTCTTGCAGTCCATGGGACTCTCAAGAGTCTCCTCCAGCACCATAATTCAAAAGCATCAATTCTTCGGCCCAATACACACACACAAAAATATGAAAGGAAAGAAAAAACACATAGTGTTCCCAAGTATTCAAATGTATTTTTGGGGTAGTAAAATGTACCCAAACCAAGTCATGTATTTGATGGCAGAAAAATCTGAGCCAGCAGATTTTGTTTGAAAAACTCGGTGGCGTTTCCCCACTCCCGCAATACTTTACATTGGCTGAAGCAACAAGCACACCCCATGGGCAAAAATGAATAGATTTCTTGGGATAGTTTCTGTGGCAGCTGATCTTCGTTTGTTTGTTTATTGAAATAAAACTTTATATAGGTACTTCAGTTTGCATCCCTGTATCAATTTTTGTTTGAACACCTTTACCCCAACACTCCAAATTAGCTGGTTTTAGAAAAGCGCACCAGGTCAATGGCAAATAAATTCTTATGATGTTTCGTGTCCTGGGTGCTTTTACGTTTACAGAAATAAACTTGGCTGAAATGTGGGCAAACTCTTCGCTACTGTGCAGGTGACAATGCCCTAGAAGGGTGTTTTTTTTGCAGGTCTATTTTTATATGCCTTCTGCAATGAAAAGTGTATCAGGACAGGTTTTTGTCCCATAATACTAAATAACACCAGCAAAATGTTTAGGAGATTTAATATAGCTAGGAAGAAGGCTCTGCACGTAGTCTGAAAACACAGTAGGCATGATCAAGTGCTTGCCTTAAAAACATGAACGCTCAAAGGGTACACTCACATGTTGGATCATGTGAAGTGTCCTACTCATGTTGAAGCTAACATGAAAAGAAACCCCCACAGACATTCCCTTCTAAAACATGGGAATGATCAGGGATTCGGTGCGCAGGCTGATTCATGTAGGGACTTGTTATTTGTGCCCTGTATGCTGTCCATAGATACAGCATTCATGTGTTCAAACAAATGTCGGCACGCACCTTGTATGTCAGGGAAACCTGGTCTGTTTTTTTTTATTATTATTATTTTATTTATTTATTTATTTAATGCTAATTTGCCACACACATATACCATTTCTGGCAGCAAATCTTCCCAAATGAAAGATATCATGACTGGAATATGAATACTGAAAGGTAGACATGAATCTCTGTTTGGTAACTGCCTAATAGTGAAACATGTGTGTGTTGATCTACAGTGGAACCTCAGTTTCAGAGCATCTCAGAAGCCGAACATTTCAGAAGCCGAACGCCAAAAATGCAGAAGTAATTGCTTCCGTTTTTGAACATGCCTCGGAAGTTGAACGGCTTCCGCTGCGTGTTTTTCTTTTTTCCCCCCAGTGGATTTTGCCGACTGCCCATTGCTCCTCGGTTTTTGAACATTTCAGAAGTCAAACGGTCTTCCAGAATGCATTATGTTCAAAAATCAAGGTTCCACTGTACAGTGGTACCTTGGGTTACATACACTTCAGGTTACATACGCTTCAGGTTACAGACTCCACTAACCCAGAAATAGTGCTTCAGGTTAAGAACTTTGCTTCAGGATGAGAACAGAAATCGTGCTCCGGCGCAGCGGCGGCAGCAGGAGGCTCCATTAGCTAAAGTGGTGCTTCAGGTTAAGAACAGTTTCAGGTTAAGTATGGACCTCCGGAACGAATTAAGTACTTAACCCGAGGTTCCACTGTAATTGATTTATATTTCTTCATAGGAATTATGGAACGTAGCCCCATCCTCCCTGAATTGGTTGTCTTTTCACAATTTTTGTTTGTCTGGAAACAGTTTGCCTGAGCAGCAACCTGCAATTTTGCCTCAACATTTTATTTAAGGCAAATTCAGTAGTAACGTCACCGCTCCCACCCGCACCCCACCCTGATCCATCTCTTTAGGTATTGCTTATTAAGAAAACAAGTTTCTTTATAATGTTAGGGAATCTAATGTTTCTTTGAACCATAAGGTAAAGACAGAATTACCATAATGCTAATTTTGTCAGAATTTTGACTTGAACCAAACAACTTGATTCAGGCTGGCTTATATTAGAAGAAAAAAATCATACCAAACATTGAACTTAATTGATATAGCTGCCTCGTATCTAAAAATAAATAAAACACATGGGAAATTATGTGTGTCAGATGTTAGTGGTATATCGTGTATTTCAATAATGAATAATTACAGCATGTCATCCTATATTAAATTACCATAAGCAAGAACATCTGTAAGTGATAAGATGGGAGCAGTTTAATTTAAAAATGATTGGATGCCACTGGCATAAACGTAGCACATTATCCTGCCATTTGAGATTCAGTGTCAATATGCATGACCCATTGGCCTGAAAGGCTATGAGTGTGTTGAAATATATCTAGTTATCTTTCAAAAGGAGAAACCATCTGAATGAAATGGCTCCAGCAGGGAGGAGGGGGGAATGAATCCACAGTTCTGCATTGCCAATGAAGTGAAGTAAATGAGTTGTAAAGTAGGGGTGCGGGTGGCGCTGTGGGTTAAACCACAGAACCTAGGACTTGCTGATCAGAAGGTCGGCAGTTCGAATCCCTGCAACGGGGTGAGCTCCCGTTGCTCAGTCCCTGCTCCTGCCAACCTAGCAGTTCGAAAGCACGTCAAAGTGCAAGTAGATAAATAGGTACCATTCCGGTGGGAAGGTAAACGGCGTTTCCGTGCGCTGCTCTGGTTCGCCAGAAGCGGTTTAGTCATGCTGGCCACATGACCCAGAAACTGTATGCCGGCTCCCTTGGCCAATAAAGCGAGATGAGCGCCGCAACCCCAGTCGGTCACGACTGGACCTAATGGTCAGGGGTCCCTTTACCTTTAAAGCAGTTGTAATAAGAAATCAAACAACAAGAATAGACACCCCAGGGTACTTCAGTTCGGCAGCAAAAACACACTGAGATAGCTCAGTTGGTAGAGCATGAGACTCATAATCACAGGGTTGTGGGTTCAAGCCCCAAGTTGGGTGAAATATGTTGGACTTGATGATCCATGTAGTTCCTTCCAACTCTACAATTCTGTGGTCGCAATGACTATAGCAATAGCATAACATGCTACGCTGAATGGGGAGTGCAGCTGAGGTTCCCAGTGTGGTTCCTTAGGGAGCAATGGTACCACTGAAGTTTTCCCCCAGTACTCAACAAGTCTCTGGGCCATCCCCTTTTCACCCTTTGTCATATAGTGGTGAGGGTTGTTATATTTCTGTCACCACCACCCTAAAAAGTGTGTAAAACATAAAGGGGTACTTCAAAGGGCGGCATACCCAAATTCTTCTTTCATCTCTTTGTGCTTTTCTAGGCTCAAATCAGACCTGAGCAGGTGAAAATAAAGGGGAAGGACCAAGAGGGTAAGCGGGAAAGTGGATTCATCTGTGAAATTGTTTGAGGGAAAAGGAGTGTCCAGAGGAGGGCAACCAAAATGGTCAAAGGCCTGGAAACGATGCCTTATGAGGAACGGCTAAGGGAGCTGGGCATGTTTAGCCTGGAGAAGAGGAGGTTAAGGGGCGATATGATAGCCATGTTCAAATATATAAAAGGATGTCACATAGAGGAAGGAGAAAGGTTGTTTTCTGCTGCTCCAGAGAAGCGGACCCGGAGCAATGGATCCAAACTACAAGAAAGAAGATTCCACCTAAACATTAGGAAGAACTTCCTGACAGTAAGAGCTGTTTGACAGTGGAATTTGCTGCCAAGGAGTGTGGTGGAGTCTCCTACTTTGGAGGTCTTTAAGCAGAGGCTTGACAACCATATGTCAGGAGTGCTCTGATGGTGTTTCCTGCTTGGCAGGGGGTTGGACTCGAAGGCCCTTGTGGTCTCTTCCAACTCTATGATTCTATGATTCTATGATTCTATGATTCTAGGAGTTACCAGGATGGAGAAACTAGGATGCTGGCTTTCCAAATGTGCCTTCCTTTTGCACAGACACAGCTCCCCCTCCCCAGCTGCATCAAATTCTACAATTCGATGATTCGATGATTGGTAGGCTCATTCCACACATTCAGCTGAAAGTGAGGAGATTCGTGAGGAACCACTCTGTTCTCCATATGAACGCAGCTTCCATGTCAGCTGCATCCAAGTCAGTCACTTTCAGGTGCAGATTTCTGGATGACTGTCTTTCCCAGAGGGGATTAACGAAAGGACAATTCTGTATACAACAGCATCAATTTGGAAGGGAAATATTGAACAAAGCAGTAATTTTATTTTTGGTTCTATATAAAAATAGCCTATATAATGCAGCTCTATTAATTATCATTCAAGTTGAATGGCTTCCTGTTTAATCAGCGTACCATATGGCAAGTGTTTATTTTATTTTTTCCTGAAGATAATTTGAGATGGCATGTGAATAGATGCTTCCAAACAGAAAGGTTGGTTTTTGTTTGCTTGGTATATTTTTAACTTTCTACTTCCTGGTTGCTTTTCTTCCTTATTCTTAGGAAATCTCTCTCTTTGTGTCTAGCATCTACTGATAGCATAATTTTAATTGACCAAGCATATTATTTTTAATAAGTTTGAATGCAAATAATTTTGCATATTGCCAAAACCCTATATGGATGCCTTTTTGAAATGCTGAAGGAATTATTACACAACTTACAATTTGATTCTTAAAATTAACTATCCACTGTTAGAAATAAAGGCCATGTGTTAACTTTTCCCTTTCCGTTCTATGTTACAATAGCATACCAGAACTAGAGGTTTGTTCTAGCATCCCCCAATTTCAATCTTCAGCTTAAAACTAATAATGGTTGTGGTATAGACAATTTTGCTGTTCTCATTATTTAATATTTTAATATTATTTAATATTTAATATTTAATATTTATTTCTCCACCCCAAATCCTATCAGCCCAATATTTTCCCAGCCTGTTTTTACCCCCTCCCTCCCAACTTGCACAACCCTACCCCAGAGATCATCCAGTAGACTGCATGATGTCTTCATCCTAAATGGTCAATCATTACCAGCTATGTGATTATAAACGGTGTTTCCATGTGCTCTGGTTTCTGCCATGGTGTCCCATTGCACCAGAAGTGGTTTAGTCATGCTGGCCACATGACCCAGAAAGCTGTCTTTGGACAAACACCGCCACAACCCCATAGTCGCCTTTGGCTGGACTTAACCATTCAGGGGTCCTTTACCTTTACCTTTACCAGTGATTATTCCACTGATGTCACCTGAGAATGAGGCCATAAAAATGAGTATTATTCCAAGGAATACTAAAAGTTTGCCAAAAGGGGGGGGTGCATTGTTCAGAACCACCAAGAATGTAGAATACATGAAAAATGTCCTTTTCTCACATTGGAAAACTTAATAGGAGAAGAGTTTTGCTATGTTCTTATTTAACAAGTTTATATTTAGTGCATATAGTGTGACTTTATTTTCTTTCTTTTTACTGTTTCTTCAGGCAGCTCAGCTGAAATTGAATACAGAGAAAAGGAAACATGTCTATGGGCCAGGTTCATGACTTTGGGATGAGGTTGCCTGGCCTAAGCAATAACTAACAATTTTGTCTCAAAAATTCATTTTAGGAAAAAGTATTGTAGTGCCTCTCTGAGGTGCTAACATGGACCACTCTATGATAAGGATTTACTAATGAATTTATTTATTGTTCATGTCACTTGGTACATTTGTTCAGGTGTGAGTCCACTCTGCCTCATTTCATCATTAATTTACAGGCTGTTGTTGCTGCTAGGGTCCTCCCCCCTTTAAAAAACCCTACACAAATATTTACATTTAAATAATATTTAAATGCACACTCCAAACATATATTCACTCAGCACCCACATTTGTAAATGCATCTTCTGTCTTACTGTAAATAGATTTTGAGATTTTCTGTCTTACTGTCAATACTTTCTGAGCCAAGAATTGCACTGGAACATTTCAGAAAATGTTAAAGGCAGTGAATAACTAAGTCCCAGTCTATACTCAGTCCAGGTATATATCCAGTCCAGGCAGCGCAGAGCAGGTCAGTTCATACATTATAAACATCAAGATTGCTCAAAGAGCCTTCCTGCATGGAGGATTACTCCACCAGCAATTCTAGTTAGAAGCAAATTACGCCGATATCACTTACAATATTACAATTCAAACTGTTCCTTTGTGCTGTCCTTGGAAGAGCTCTAAAGAACTATGCCATAGGAAGCCAACTTTCTTAAAAGAAGTTGAAAAGAAGAAAGTGTTGTTGTTGTTGTTGTTAAAATTTTCTTCTCATGTAAATATGATTCTTTAATGCAAATTAAATAATAGATTCTATGAATATAGAAGGAGCAGAGCATTAAAAGTTTTGACTTCTCTCTGCAGAGCCATGCCACTACAAAAATATTATAAAGCTTTACAAAGTACAAAAATACTGCTCATATTTCAATGGGATAAGCAGGTATTAAATCTCATTTTAGTGCAGTGAAGTATAAGCCGGTCTTGTAATCTCATCCTTAATTATATTATAAAAGAGCTCTCATTTGGATAACTCTTCTGTAAATAGTGTCAAATGAATTTTTGGGGGGTGGGGGGTGGGATAAGTCTATGTGTTTTAAGCTGACATGATAAATACCTTACATCATCATCATTAACACGACTGTTTACGAATGTTGTATATTCCATTTTCTACAACAGAGTAATAAGACCATAAGAAGAAGGATAGTGCTTTTTTGGAACAGCCTTTGTACTTTACAATGACACCAAAATTGCTACTAAAGAACATAAGTAAAGTAGCTTTTAAAAGACTTAATTGGAGCGCTCCTGGAAGATTGCCAGTCTATGCAAATAGCTCTTCCATGAGAAATGCATTATGGGCACTTTCGTTTTCACTCGATCTTTTGCAAACGTTCATGCAGCTGCTTTATTATCAAATTATTGTCTGCAAAGGCACAAATCTACCCAGAGAACCTTGATAGTAGTCTAGTCAGCATATTATGCAATCTAAGCTATCGTGGAGTTGCAAGGGAATACAAAGGGACAACCCCTTGTACAGTAGATGCAGGAAATCCATTACTACTAATAGCTGACCATCCAACCTCTGCTTAAATATATCTGATGGGTGAGAGTCCATCACCTTCGAAAGCAGCATGTTTCACTGTTGAGCAGCTTAACACCATAAGAAAGTTATTTATAATGTTTCGTCTAAACCATTATTTATCAGAAGAGTGGGCGGGTAGTATTCTCTGAGCAACAGAAAATAAATATGGTCTGTTTTCTGTGTAATACTTCAAGATAGCTGCTATGTATCCTCTTAATCATCAGTTCTCAAAGGTACCCAGCTCCTTCAGTCTTTCCTTGGACTTGGACTTCTGACCCCTGCCCGTCTTTGTTGCTTTCCTCTGGACATGTTCCAGTTTTCCAATATCATTTTGAAGCTGTGATGCCAGACAGTACTCCAAAGCATAACGGAGTTACCATTACGTATTGCAATTTGGATGCTATGTTTCTGTCGATGGAGCTTAGAATTGCATTAATCTTTCTAGTCACCATATTACAGGCTTAGCTTGTGGGCTACTAAAACGTCTAGAACCTTTTTACATTACTGCTCTCAAGTCAGGTGTCACCCAGTCTGTATCTGTGCATCAGACAGAGTCTTCCTACAAAAATGCAATCTCTGTTGGAATTCATTTTGTTACTTTTGGCCCAGTTCTCCTTTGTAACATCATCTTGAATCCTGTTTTTGTCTTCCAAGATGTCAGCCATTCACTGAGTTTGGTGTCATTTGCTAATTTGGCAAGTATCACTTTTACCCCTTCGTCTATGTCATTCTCTCTCCCTCTCGTGTGTGTGTGTGTGTGTGTGTGTGTGTGTGTGAAATAACACTGGGCCAAGGGCAAAACTCTAAGACACCCCACTTGTATCCAGTTGCCACTTGTATCCAGGTTGTGAAGAGGAAGAGGAAGAGGAAGAAGAAGAAGAAGAAGAAGAAGAAGAAGAAGAAGAGGAAGAGGAGGAGGAGGAGGAGGAGGAGGAGGAGGAGTTTGGATTTGATATCCCGCTTTTCATTACCCTAAGGAGTCTCAAAGCGGCTAACATTCTCCTTTCCCTTCCTCCCCCACAGCAAACACTCTGTGAGGTGAGTGGGGCTGAGAGACTTCAGAGAAGTGTGACTAGCCCAAGGTCACCCAGCAGCTGCATGTGGAGAAGTGGGGAAGCGAACCTGGTTCACCAGATTACGAGTCCACAGCTCTTAACCACTACCCCACACTCGCTCTCCAGTCAAGAAACCATTGATGAGCACATCCAGCAGCTAACCTTATCACCATGGCAGACATTGTCAAAGGGCTTGCTGAAATCAAGATATATTACTTGAAGCTCATTCCCTTGATCTATCAGGCTGGTAACTTAAAAAGCAGATAAGGTTGGTTTGGTGTGACTTTTTTTCTGAGAAACCCATTCTGGTTCTTTGTGAGGACAGTTCTCACCCCAAAATGCTCCTACACTGACTTCTTAATAATATATTCTAAAACATTGCAAAGCATGTCAAGCTGTTCCCAGTCTCATGTCTGTTCCCAGTCTCATGACACTTCACCTGTTCTAGATTATAGACCTAGGCTCTGGGATTACAAGTTCCTTCTTGTATCCTCGGATGCAATTTGTCTGGCACTGAAGACTAATTCATTTAGAGTGGCTAGGTTATTTTGCTTTTTTGCTTTATCAGCAACAGGCACCTGTCTTATTAAAACTCCTTTAGCTTCACTTGAAACATCTCAGATATATTGCTTAAAAATCCACTTTATGTAAAATCTAGTGAAAACAAGAAATATGCAGAACCTCTCTGGGTGGTTTTACTGGTTTTAATGGGGATCCTTCACTTCTTTCAAAAAGCTTCTCGCCAGAAGATGAACAACAACATTTACTTTTTATTTCAGTTTGGATGAAATTTCAGTGGCCAACTCTTAATTAGTATTTCCAGCAGGAAGTCTGGGCACAATTCAGTCGGTTCTGCCACTTTAAAGTCACAATGGTTTGTACAAATGGTTTAAATTCTGTGTTTCATTCACGACTTACTAATCCCCACACAAGAGTCTCCAAATTTGTTTGGTCTTGCTAAACAGTAATTGTTATTGCCAGTATCCACCCTTCCAGCATTTACTGAGTGAAAGTCTGAACCAACAGAAAACTGTGGCTGTTCATCTCCTGTCAGGAAACTGACATCGGAGCAATAGGAGAAGGAGAGGCGCTCCGATTCTGCAGGAGAAGGTACCAGCACAAGGGGGAGACGCAGCTTGATAGAGGGGTTAAGGAAATCAGCGTAACACCAAGGATCCAGGAGAGCAAATGGGGGAAGAGGGGAAAGGGCTCCGGGATTCTTCCCTGGATGTCAGTGAAGAGAGCACTGGTCCTCCACTACCCACGCCCTCCCTGCGCAGAAGACTCCCGCGCAATGAGAGGCAGAGACGATTGGGTGTCAAACAGCTTTTATGCTGGCAAAGGTTTAAGAAACGCCCACAGACAGATTCTGCTAGCGACTGAGGCAGCCACGCGGAGATGGGCTGTGCTGTCAAGATGGTTTAACCCAGGCCGTTAAGCTCCCAAACGGGGACAGTTTATGCACGAGTAACTCCAAACCACTACATCTCCCCTTCTTGAAGGCATTTTGTTAGCCATAAATTGTATCCAATAGTCCCTGCCCCATGGTAGCCTGTCAGAAAGAAAAGGACAAAGGGGCGGGAAGGAGACACTGCTGGGCTGTACTACCTGAACCTGTATTCTGCATAAAGCAGCAAATAACAAACAAATTGCAGAGCCAGGGGAGCTACACCACTCTCTCTCTGTGTGTGTGTGTTTTACATCACACATGAACACAAAGATTGGAGACAGCAAACAACCTTTCCGTGTAGCTTTTCAAAGTCATCATGGAGATTCATGCTGAATGATCTCATGTTCCCTTTGGTGCAGTGTCTAGAAGGAAGATCTGATGAGTGAGTCAGAGGCTCTCCTCTATGGCTACATTGTGCATTACTTTTGGCACTAATGACCCAGGCCATCCTAAAGGAATGCTGAGAGCTGTAGTAGATTTTTTTATGAGCAGTTCAGGTCACATAGCAAAGTTAAACAATGGGCTTCTGCAGCTGGAAACATATTTGAAAAAGCCAATGTCAAAGCTAATAACTCTGAAGAGATATTATTTAGAGAACTTATGCTTTCAGTGCTGTTTCAACACTAGGTGCATATGCCACATAGAAGGAGATTTCAGCATTGCACTGTTCGATATTAATTCATGTAACCACAAGTTGCCAAAGACATACACAGAGAGAGAGAAAACAGGAAAAATCCAGGGTTCCGTATAGCATTCTTGAGAATATCCTAAGAAATACAGCAAGCAGGTTGAAGAACTGAAGTAGTCATTTTAGTTTTGCTTTGATCAGTGGCGTAGCGTGGGGGGTGCCAGGGGTGCCGGCCGCACCGGGCGCAACATCTGGGGGGGGGCGCGCTCGCTGCCTCCGGAGTCGCCGAAGAGCCTCGGGCGCAGGCTCTAGCAGAGCCGCATGTCTCGCGGAACCGACGAGCTGTGCGCGCATCCGGGCTGAAGGCGCCCGGTAGGCAGCGGCTCTCAGCGCTCGCCACGGAGGACGCGCCAGGCAGCCCCTCCTCACAGCCCCGCCTCCGCCGCTGCTGCTGCAGCTGCTGGGCCGTTGCATTTTCCTCGCCTCTCTGCCCCCCTCCTCCTCCAGGCAAGTGGCGTCGTTTGGGTGGCAGCGCCAGCAGCAATTCGCAGGTTAGGGGTTGGGGGGTGCAAATTACTTGCCTTGCCCCGGGTTAGGGGGCGCAAATTACTTGTGTTGCCCCGGGTGCTGACAACTCACGCTACGCCGCTGGCTTTGATTAGTGTAAATGTTCAAAAAGGTGCCTCTATTTTCAGAGTACTTTTTACTGCCCTTTTCAATTCACTCTCTTTCTTTTTAACAAGTCTTGTAGATGTAATTTTTGTATCGCAAGTCTTGTAGCCTTGATCAAGCTTGGAAAAGCTGCCGTACCCAAATAAATTGCAGCTTATGCAGAAGTGTTTTTTTTTAAAAAAAATTCTGGATGCCTTTCCCACAACCCAACCATATGTTGGGTTCCACCAGGGTTTCCAAAACTCAGATGTCCAGCTGTTTTGCGACTGCAATTCTCATCATCCATAACTAGCAGGACCAGTAGTCAGAGATGATGGTATCTGTAGTCCAAACACAGCTGGAGACCCAAGTTTGAGAAACTCTGGGACACACTCTAAACCAGTCACTTGAGCTTGAGATAGGACTAATAGGGATTTGGCCTAAGTTTTAACTTAGGTGAGAGAACTTAAGAGCAGAAAGGCCATACTAGATCAGACCATAGGAGCAGTAGAAGCTTACAAGCAGTCCATAAAGGCAGTAGACCTCCCCTGTTTTTTGCCCCAATCGAAGTTGCCCTCACATATCCGAAGCGATAGATTCCCTGAGTTGTAAATGATTCCCATTGCCTCAATATATAAAGGTAAAGGGACCCCTGAACATTAGGTCCAGTCGTGGCCGACTCTAGGGTTGCAGTGCTCATCTTGCTTTATTAGCCAAGGGAGCTGGCGTACAGCTTCCGGGTCATGTGGCCAACATGACTAAGCCACTTCTGGCGAACCAGAGTAGCTCATGGAAACACCGTTTACCTTCCCGCTGGAGCGGTACCTATTTATCTACTTGCACTTTGACGTGCTTTCGAACTGCTAGGTTGGCAGGAGCTGGGACCAAGCAACGGGAGCTCACCTCATCGCGGGGATTCAAACCGCTGACCTTCTGATTGGCAAGTCCTAGGCTCTGTTTAACCCACAGCGCCAATATATAGTTTGCTATATTTCAGGCTTTTGTCCTGGCAGCTACTCAGTTGGCTTGATTTTCATCTCAACCTCAAAGAAGCTCTGAAAGGCACAAATTTGTGTGAAATTTCTCCTCTTCTTGCATTACTACTTTGACAGTCATTCATGTGTAGAAAGAGGAGCAATGCCCAACTGCTGGTGACACCATCCTTGGACATCTGAAGAAGACTTCATGAGCAGCTACTCATGCTTAGAGGTTCCTCTTCAGGCTGAGCTCAATCAATGGACATCAGAAGTGTGGTTACCTAGTCATATGACATAGGTGGTAAAGGCAGCAATGTGGTCTCACTCTTCATTCTGCACATGAATGCTCTGCACATGAGTAATGTATGAATAGGGGTAATGCAATTTGGAAGAAAGAAGTTGTGCTAGTAAGTGTTCACAGTGAAAAGAATTATTTCGGGTTTACAGGATGTCTTTCATTATTGTGGATTCCTATAATTTAGAACAGTAACATGTTCATTTTTGACAAATAATGCACATAGCGCCAAGGTTTCTGGAGTTTGTTGGGGGTTTTGATTATCTTAACATTCCAACCATGTTTGGAAAAAAGCTCCAACCCCCCCCCCCCCAGTTCTTTCAACTCATAGTAGTACTATCATGTTTGAAGGCAAAGTATTATGTGGACCGGACTACCCTGGTGCCGTCCATGCAATCACCGTCCAACCACAAAATGGGAGGATGATTGTCAACTGGAAATGATCCAATGGTTGGCCTTACCCAAGAAGACCAATCTTTTCCATATTGCTGCAATGCTGTGGGGTGAACACAGAAAAGCAGTTCCCTTACTGCTGCTGTAACAAATGAACAGCACCTTAGAATGTAGTAAAAGTGGCTTTATTTCTATCGCTGTAGCACATTTGTTCATGAAATATGACCCAACCAGCCCAGCACTTGTTCAAGATGGGGACATTAATTGGCGCACTCTGCCCCCACAGAGTCATTTAGCATTATTAGCTTGTGAGTTTAGCATTAGTTCTATGACATAGCTAGGCTATGGTTTGAGTAACAGTGGAATTCTAATTGGTTTTACTTAACCCATTTTGCAACATCATCCTTTGTTAATATTTCATAGATCTCCCACTATGCACAAAGCCTGTTCTCCTTCATGGAGAGCACATGTTGCGGTGGGGGCATACAAGACATCTGTTGCTGGGCGGGTTAGTTTGGATGGTCACAAATCTTATTGGGCACCTCTTGGATGTTGGGGAGAATTTGATGTTGCAATTTATGATTGACAGCCAAGGGCCTATTTATTCCCTGAGTGAAGCATTGAGCTGCCTCTTTTCACTGCACACATCAAATCACCCACCCACCCACCCTATATTTAGGGCTGTACGCGTTGACCTTGCTATGCCTGTCATGGGGTCGTCTGCTTTGAGGCAGGGGCCTGGTAGGAATTTTTCCATTTTCCATTTGGGTTTTTTGCCTACTGCGTAGCATATTGTCATAACTTGTAAGGTTGCTGTAATAGGTATGAGTTACTCGTACGTAAACTGGTGTCTTTCTTGGTTAATTTGCGTTGTTAAACCTTTCTGACTGCACAGCCCCTTCTCATCGTGGCTGCCTCAATCACTGGCAGAATCCGTCAGTGGGCGTTTCTTGAACCTCTTCCAACATAAAAGTTGTTTGACACCCAGTCTCCTCTTCCTCTCACTGCGCGGGAGTCTTCTGCGCAGGGAAGGCGTGGGTAGCGGAGGACCTGGGCTCTCCTCACCGATGTCCAGTGAAGAGTCCTGGAGCTCTCTCTCCAATTCCCCCGTCTGCCCCCCTTTATCCCTGGTGTTGCGCTGATTGGCTTCCCCCTCTACTGAGCTGTTTCTCCCCCTGCTGCTGGGTCCTTCGCCAGCAACATCTGGGAGCCTCCCCTTCGCCTCTCGCTCCGATGTCAGTTCCCTGACAGTTGCAGTTAGGCATTGGTTAAATTTGGTTGGTGGAGGGGGTATGGATTGGCTGTGCCTACCCCTCCAATGCTGCTGTTGCAAGGGTATTCCGTTAAAGGAATCCAGGGGCTTGCCATGCTCTTGTCTGAACCCCTGTCCAGGGGCTAGGGCCACACAAGAGCCCCTGGGAGCATTTGGGGAGAGGTGAGGGCCTGGCACCCAGCTCTATTCTCTCCCCAAAATGTTTTCCCTTATTGACTTTCGCAGGATTGCGGTTGTCAGTTCTGTCCCTACCTCTAGGTGGGAACAGATAGTCATGAACCAATGCCTAAGCAACCACTCACATTCTGTAATCAATAAAGTTGTGGCCAAAAAATTATGCCAGAAAACCTTAAACAAAATTCTGTGTGAATTGTGTTTTATTTGAGGGTGGCTTGGGGACCACGACATGCAACAATTATTACAAACTATTCTACTGTGTCTTAAGAATAGGAGCAAACTCCTAGGGGGTGAGGTCCCTTTGGCACTCCCAATGAAATATTTGAGGGGGCTGTCCCCCCAGTGATGGGAATTGCCATTCAAAGGGTGTGCGTGCACCATGTATTGTGAGCAATTACGGTATACAAGGTGATAGATTCTCTCTTGTCTTCCTTGGTCTATTCATCTACATCTGCCTAGTAACTTCCATATTTTGTTTCTTGGTAAATACTCTATTTGCTTTGAGATATCTCCCCTGTTCTCCCTTATTCAGTTGAATGGATGCAATTTCATATTGATAGATTCTTTGTTGTCTTGCCTTGTCAATTCCATTGTATTTCTCCCCACTAATAATTTCATAGGCCACATAAGAAAACTATATAGTTTCCTTCAGTCTCAGCTTGTTCTAGTGTTCCAATCTTTTTTTTTAATGTTTATGAGTGGGTTATATTAAAAAAAAAAAAAAGATATTTGCTCATGAGCAGGTTTGTTTGAGGTCATATCTGCTTGCAAAGGTAAAAGCCAGAGTAATTCAAACAAAAGTACATTTGTAACGAAGTCACAATCACTTTAGCACGTAGCCCTACAAACTGTTCCTTGTAATTATTTAAAACATGTCATACATCCGAGAACTGATCCAGATAATAAATGTTAGAAATCTGAAGGAAGTTCTCCACAGGTCAGAAGAAAAATATTTTATTCAGCTGAGTTCAAGGACCTCATTTAAGCAGGAATGCCTTAATTGCTTCAGGTTTCTGCAGGCTTGGCTGCTATAAGAAAGGTCACAAATAGGTAAAGAGATGTCAACTGACCATGAAAATGCAACAGCCTTGACTTTAGAGGGGATCAGCTGCCACAAATGCAAGAGATTTTTTTTCCTCCCTCAGCCAATGGTTTGGTGTTTTTCTAAGCTGTTTGGGAGTTCTTTGTGCTTCCATATTTTGCTGGACTCCATCTCTCATCAGCCTCACCCACTATGGCCAATAATTAGGGATGATGGGAGTTGGAATCTGACAACATCTAAAGACCAGTAGGTTTCCCACATCTCTGATTTGCCATAGATATAACAGATTGTATCAGGTATAATCAGTTCCCCGGTCTCAATAATGAAAATAGCTGCAAACTGTTGGTTTCTGCTCCCATGCATGCCATAGATTCCTGCTGTCTGGCTCCAGAACTGGACCTACTCTGGGCCTCATCCAGAAATCTACATGGGGCTCACCTGAGATCCCACTCAGATATCAGATCTATTTATTTCAAAAGTTGGTAACTTTAAATGGGGGGACATTTTTTTCTATATAACAGATGCTGTTTTGGTCTTTGAAGAGACCATAAAGAGACTTCTCCCTGGGTTTCATTGGTTTTCACAATAAATCCCTTTCCTCTAACATTGTTTGTTCAAGAGGCATTCCTGAAACCTAAATGTGAATTTCCACCAGCTACTTGTTGTTGTTGTTGTTGTTGTTGTTGTTGTTATTTTGCTTGTGAGGTTGATTTGAAAAGGACACTTGAAAGAGAGAGAACATTTATTTCCATGCTCTTTGCCACCCATCAACCCTCTTACACCCGGGGCAATTTTTCAGCCAGAATTCGCTGGAGCTGCACCTCATTTTCTAGAAAAATAGCACAGTCTACACCCCATCTTTCCTTGACTTTTACAAGACTTGGTTTCCTACTTTGGAAGTATCCCATTTTACAGTACAATATTTTGCATATTTACTCAGAACTACATTTTCACTGTGTTCATGTTATCACCATGAAGTTTGGGCATTTGGTCTCAGACCAGCAAATGTGTTTTCTTTATAAATGATATATAATATGAAGGCTTTTAAGTATATACAGTAGATGCAGGTGCATAATGTTGAATGGAAGCTAGTCATTGCTCTATCAGTTCCGAGCAGTTGTGTTCAACATGAAACTGCCAAGACCTACTGTAGAAGTATAGAGTGCTTAATAGGCCTGAGAGTATAATAAAACATATCAGTGTTGCATTTGTGTTTTAAAAAGTAAAGAATAGGCAAGAGGGAAGCGGGCCACATGGCTTCCAGACCAATTAGTGAGTTGCACTGGTTTAGAATGAAAATAATAAGGGCAGTTTCAAGTAGCTCTCTATAATTGCTCCCAAGGCAGAAAAAGCAATTATTTCACTAGGATCCCAAGTCAGCCATTAATTTTGCTTGAAGCACTTTTTCATTGCAACAGGCAAAGTACTTAAACATACACACACAAGTTTTGTTTTTGTCGTCCCCCCCCCTCCCAGAAACACAATGCAAACATTTATGGTCTCAGATAATAAGAGGGAAGAAGGGTAAATAAAGTTGCAGTCATAATTTCACACTTAAGGAATATAAATATAAAATAACAGAAGCGAGACCACACATTTTGTCCGTTTTGTGGATAAAGGTTTTCTATAAATATTCAGTTAACAAGCAAAATAAAAATAATAAAAGATGTGGGAGTGGGCTGCTGCTGCCATTTCTATCTCATTTGTAATTTTGTCTTTTGCCTTGACACTCTGGGATGTACCTTAGATGCAGTTGCTTCTGAATACCACTTGCTAACCCAACTAAAAGGTAAAGGTACCCCTGACCATTAGGTCCCATCGTGGCCGACTGGGGTTGCGGCTCTCATCTCGCTTTATTGGCTGAGGGAGCCGGCGTACAGCTTCTGGGTCATGTGGCCAGCATGACTAAGCCGCTTCTGGCGAACCAGAGCAGTGCACGGAAATGCCATTTACCTTCCCGCTGGAGCGGTACCTATTTATTTACTTGCACTTTGATGTGCTTTCAAACAGCTAGGTTGGCAGGAGCTGGGACCGAGCAATGGGAGCTCATCCCATCGCAGGGATTTGAACCACCAACCTTCTGATCGGCAAGCCCTAGGCTCTGTGGTTTAACCCACAGCGCCACCCGCGTCCCTGCTAACCCAACTAGGAGAATCCTAATAGGGCTCATGCCCTGGTTGTGACCTTCCTATGTGCATCTGAATGGGACCACTGTAGGAACATGATGGGGCAGATGAACTTTTGGTTTTATATTCCTACTTGACTACGTGAGGCTATGTGAGAGACAGGTGAAAGGTTGAAATAACAGCCATTCCAAAAGTGTATCCAAATCATTCAAGGTTACCAAGTCTTCCTTGCACATAAATCTAAACTTCTTCTTTTTTACATTCTTGCTTCTCAACTTGAATTGTTAATGGATGCTGTTCCTCCCTGAAAAAGTATAAACACACTGTTCTTGTTTCATAAACAGTCCCTTGGCATTTACTGATGGAGCTGGAGAACCTAAATTGCACATTCCAGAATAATTCACAAATAGGATTTTAATTTTCCTTTCAAATTTCACTGTTCTTCAAATTTTCAGATACAGGTCTCACTTCAAAAAACATACCAAAATTCATTTTTAAAACACCTGTGAATCCTAGGATCAATGTTTTGTGAGAAAATGTATAAATGCACATTTAAATGCAGATCTTTTAATGGACTTGTGTTGTTGTTGTTGTTGTTTTAAAAAGTCACAGGTTGAATAAAGTAGAAATGGGACGGAACAGACTCATAATTGTTTAATAGTAACACAGAAAATAGTCTGATTGATCCATCCCTACTAATTGAAGATTCCTTCTCTCCTTTTTTTGTAATGCCCCCATTTTTCTTCACATCTTACCACAGCTATGCAGTTTTTGTGTTGGTTTGTGAAAGTCAGCGTCTCAACCAGAGCCACAGACCTCCAGTCTATTACGGTTATTTTAATGGCCTGTATTACAGGGACACTGGAACCTTATTAGCTATATAATGCCCATGAAGAGCTTTGAGAGCTCAAAGAAAGTATGACATAAATATGAAGCATTACTCCGATAAGCAAACATGCTTTGTCAGAGCTATGAGTTTCTATTTGAAGTATTTGGGGTGGGTGACCCTCTTCCCTCTCCAGCTGAATATATGTATTATTTTATACCAGAATGCTTGTTAAATCATGAGGGTTTTTTTTTTTTATATAAAAAAAGCATCTGCTTGCTTTATAAATAAAAGGAAAACATGAAATCTGTCTACCTCACCTTTTTGCCAAAATCTTATATGACAAGGAGAAAAAAGTAATATACGGTGAATTTAGTGGTGTGAATTTAAACTTTTAGAAATAACACTGGAAACATCTGAGTACTATAGAAGTTCAAGATAGTGACCTTCTGATGTCCCATCTGTTGCTAATATGTTAAAAGGGTGGGGGGTGGCACAGAAGTTTTACAAGAGACGGGCCCGTGCTGAATTGTGACATTCATCTTGTCAACTTTCTTAATCAACCTTCAGGCCTTATTAACAGAAGTAATCAGGGTAGGAGAGCTGTTTGGTGAGCTATCTCAGGGTCATCTGTTAGGCCTAGCAAGAAATTAAATCTTAATGTCTGTAAAGTGTAGCTAAATGTAAAAACAAATGTGCTACACCTGGGACTTAAAACCCCTTAGTTCTCTGACTAGCAAGGCAGAGAGCCCACAGGGAGGAAATGTAGATGTAGAAAGAGGGTTTATTCCTTCCATTCTTTCGAAAGCATTGTAATTTGAAATAAAAAATTAGCGATGCCTTTTAGACTTTACAAACCAGTACCATGAATGCAATACTAAAAATCGCATAGTTTGCCTTGGTTCTGTTGAAATATGTCCGCAGTAAGCAATTTGAGAAGGAGTCTGTGGTTAATATTCCAATAAAATATTAAGGGTGAAGTCATGGTTCAAAGATCATTCTGGGTGACCTCACAGCCTTGTCACTATTAAAACTACTCTTGGATAACATTTTAGCACGCGTGAGTGAGACAATCTGTGGCAGCAGGATTTAATGCTGGGGTATACCCATACATGGGCAAAATGGATGAAGTCACATTTTGGAATCTCCATAACGTAAGGGCTGCTTTGGGTGTTCTCCAGAAGTGGTAAGAGAGGAGGCTAAAGTTCTGCAAGTCCAGAAACAAATATGTATAGCCTGCTGCACCCATCTCCACAAAGTTACCAATGAACAGATTCATGTTCACCCATCTCCTATTGCAGCCATTTTATGTTGTTGTTGTTTTAATCATGCTTCACCTGAAATTGCCCAGACACGTCAATCTTTATTACTGGCCAAATGGAAGTTTTCACCAAGGTTAGGGTGAATTCCCTGGGAGAGGCGTGACTTAGAATTTTTGGGTGATGGCAGATTTTACCTTTAAAGAGATGGCAGAAGGTTAGTCTTTTTGCCATCATTCCAGGTGGTGTTCAGGCTGTCCCCTGATAGTATTCCTTCTCAGCAGAAGAATTTTAGTATGGGTGGAGACCATTTTAGGCAGGTCTGAATAATGTGTGATTGCTGATGCTCAGGTTCTTTTGGACCCAGAAGAGGGAAGAACAGTTGCAGAACAGGGTGAGGCATATTTATTTGCACTCTGCAAATTGGGGGGGGGGGGGCTGAAACACTCCCCCACACACAAATTGGTTGTTCGAAATGGTAAAATCTTGCAGAGATGAAATTCAGTGTCCAAAAGGAAATCAATTCACAAGGAATAAGATGTCTGACAGACAGAATGGCAACATATGAAACTTTCCCCACAACTGTATTAAGAAGCGACTTTCTCTGTTTAATTTGCGCCATCCACGGTGCTTTTAAGAGAAGCACATGTACGTGAATATTATTCGGAAATTGTTTGCAGTTCTGTTCAAAATTTAGTATAATTTGCTTTTCATTCACCTGTCAATGATGGGAACTATTTTCAGGTGTGGTTCAGAGATACTTCAGTGAACTTCATTCAAATGATCTGGTTCATTCCCAGCACACAGCAAGTCCCATGGAAGCAAAGTACATCATTACATAGCATCATTCCCAGGGGATTCTTCTGGGAAAGTATGACATTGTCCCATTGATCAATGGAGAACTTGGAGATTGCTGGTCAGAACAGATGCTACATACAGTAGCTAGATGAATCAAGATTCTCTTATCAGGACCTTCAGATGGTGAGCTGCGCAGATTATCATGGGCTTCAGTTCTGATGGTTAAGACTTTAGTCTCCTTTTGATTCTGGAAGGCTGAACAAGGAATAAAAGGGTTGCTTCATACAAATAGTGCTAACCTTTGTCAGATGGAATACATGACCTGCTTGACTGCAGGGATATGGTGCCTCTTTGAACAGAATGATCTACATTCCTTCCCTGCTGTCACTGTGAATTTGGCATATCCATGGTTTGCAGCTTAGTGACAACCGTGAAGTCTTGTGTGACCATGCACTTGTTATAAATGTGATCAAAAGCATCTCTTTCTCTTTTTTCACCCTTAATATTAATCTGTAATGTGTACAAAGGCAAAATGTACAGCCTTGTAGCTCTGGTTACGACTGGAAAATGTAGCATGCTGTGTTAAAACAAATTATTTTATTCATTATTTTAGCTCTATCCATTGGCTTTTCTTTTCTTTTGTCATGCTGTAAGCAATATATTTCTTCACCGAGTCCTTTTATATTATTAAATTTGAGCTGCAAGGGTACACATAACAGGTTTTCTTCAAGAACTTATACGGAACATTATATGGCCCTTAAAATATGTATTAGGAAGTATATTCCAACCTCAATGCTCGCACAGCGTTGATTTTTATTTTTTATTTATTTATGTGTGCACTTTTGTTGATAAGTGATGTGGATTTTTACAGGCTGGCTGTATAATCTGTAAATCAAAAATATCTCACTAAAGCTACACATGTTTAGATATCTAATGGAATGGAATTACCAGCTGCTTCTTAAGTCTGCCGTCGACTTCTAAATAATTTGTTCTCAGGACGACTAGCTGTCATGAAAGAAACTCCTAAAAAATAGTTCCCTCTCTGGCTGTTTGCCCAACAATTCATTGAGATATGCTGTTGAAGCTTTTAAGATGATATGAAATTCATCCTCATATTGCTGAATTCCCCCCCCCCATAATGCTTTGAATAGGGAGATGAAAGTTTTTACGTGCCAAGGAGCATAGGAGAAAGTCTCATGTTTGTATTTCTCTCTCTCTCTCTCTCTCTCTCTCTCTCTCTCTCACACACACACACACACACACACACACACTGTGCAAGACATTAAGCATGATTTGGGGCTTATATATGTACAATTATAGCTGTAGAGGCCTCATGATCCATTAACTAAAAACAAATGGATGTACTGGTGGAGCATATGTTGGTGTATGTTGGGCAAATTTGTATATGGGTATAAGTTGACATGATTTTGCATATTTCCCCATCAGTTTTGATGGGTACATCATGCAAATAGAGGACACATAAGCTCAAGAGTTGGCTCTCCTGTAGAAAGTGAAGCTGTTGTTGGTACCTGCTTCCCTATAGTGCAATCTGACATTGCTTGGGAAATTATATTCTTTTATTTATTATGCTACTGTATTGCTTTTCTGCAGTGATGAAACAAACCAGGACAGCAAGACTTCCTCCTCGGTGTGCAAGGATGAAGCAGAAATGCTGAGAGGGATGTGGAGTCTTGCCTGGGAATCAGAAAAGGAGACTGGAGAGAAGCGGTGGAACCACCACGACTCATTCCACCCTGCTTATGGAACAGGCAGCTCAGGGGGAACAGAAATAAGAGGGTGGTCCCTTCTAAAGCATTGCCCAAAGAAATGTGAAAGGAGAAAATGGATCTGGAGGGTGGTACCTTCTCAACTTGATAGAGCAGCCACAACTTGCAAAAGAGATAAAAGACTGTTAGAGCCCTCACATGTGGAAGAAATAATAATGGAACAAGAAATACAGTGTCAATTGTTGAGTCCTGAATGAAGAATTCCAGTGGTGAACCTGATAGGAACATAAAAGTCATGAAGGTAGACAGCTGTATAAAGCTCAAGAGCAGAGTCCTGTCATGGGAAGTGTGCCTGAGTTAGGCCAAACACTGTCATACAGTGGTTCCGCTCCTTCTTCCTGGGCCGTGTCCAGAAAGTGGTGGTGGGGGATGAGTGTTCAGACCCCTGGGCTCTCACTTGTGGGGTGCCTCAGGGTTCTGTCCTCTCCCCCATGCTTTTTAATATCTATATGAAGCCGCTGGGAGAGATCATCAGGGGGTTTGGACTGGGTGTTCATCAGTATGCAGATGACACCCAGCTCTACCTCTCCTTTAAATCAGAACCAGTGAAGGCGGTGAAGGTCCTGTGTGAGTGCCTGGAGGCGGTTGAAGGATGGATGGCGGCTAACAGATTGAGGTTGAATCCTGACAAGACAGAAGTACTGTTTTTGGGGGACAGGGAGCGGGTTGGTGTGGGGGATTCCCTGGTCTTGAATGGGGTAACTGTGCCCCTGAAGGACCAGGTGCGCAGCCTGGGAGTCATTTTGGACTCACAGCTGTCCATGGAGGCGCAGGTTAACTCTGTGTCCAGGGCAGCTGTCTACCAGCTCCACCTGGTATGCAGGCTAAGACCCTACCTGCCCGCGAACTGTCTCGCCAGAGTGGTGCATGCTCTAGTTATCTCACGCTTGGACTACTGCAACGCGCTCTACGTGGGGCTACCTTTGAAGGTGACCCAGAAACTGCAATTAATCCAGAATGCGGCAGCTAGACTGGTGACTGGGAGTGGCCGCCGGGACCACATAACACCGGTTCTGAGAGATCTGCATTGGCTCCCAGTACGTTTCCGAGCACGATTCAAAGTGTTGGTGCTGATCTTTAAAGCCCTAAACGGCCTCTGTCCTGTATACCTGAAGGAGCGTCTCCACCCCCATCGTTCAGCCCGGACACTGAGATCCAGCGCCGAGGGCCTTCTGGCGGTTCCCTCGTTGCGAGAAGTGAGGCTACAGGGAACCAGACAGAGGGCCTTCTCGGTAGTGGTGCCCGCCCTGTGGAACACCCTCCCATCAGATGTCAAAGAGATAAATAATTACCTGACATTCAGAAGACATCTTAAGGCAGCCCTGTTCAGGGAAGTTTTTAATATGTAATGCTGTACTGTTTTTAACACTGATTGGGAGCCGCCCAGAGTGGCTGGGGAAACTCAGCCAGATGGGCGGGGTATAAATAATAAATTATTATTATTATTATTAGGCCTATGGAGACGAGGGTTCAAATGCTCACTCAACCATGAAGCTTACTGAGTGACCTTCAATCAGCCTAAACTCCCTTACAGGGTTGGTTTGAGGATAAAATGGGAAGAAGAACTATATGTGCCATCTTCCGTTCCTTGAAAGAATGTAGGATATAATTGTAATAAATCTGTTTTGTTTTGTTTAAGCCAAAGCTTGCCAGAACACAGTTCCAGCACTGCTCAGGTGGATGCCATTACAAGAGAACAAGGCAGGTGTTCATGGTGAGTTCTGCCACCTATTTTTTTCCTAGAAAAATAACACTAGAAAATGTGAAATACTCCAAAGTACAAGTATATTGGTATTTGATGGTCCTTTAGGGAGTGAAAGGGAATGGATAAATGTAGACTAAATATAACAGCTACAGATCTGAAAACCAAACTATGCTCCAAACTATTATACTCAAACTCTGGGTTCCACAGTCCATTTATATCCCCAAAGCTTGGACCAACAGATACATCTACAGTTGGCAGCCAAAGGCTGTTAAGATGGGGGACAAATACCCATCGCATTCAAGACACTGCCACCTAGACAGCCTTGCCGTCATGGCACACTGACACAGCACCTGCACACCCTTTCCTGATTCAGATGGAACAGAGTGGTAGATCTGGGTGTCATCAGCATGTTGGTGACACCATGTTTCAAATCCCCAGGTGACATCACCACTTGTGAATAAGTCAGTAAGGGCAAAATGCCTGAGACTTTCCTCACTGAGAAACAGCTCCAACATTGTTGCTGATGTTTAAGAAGAGGACATTAATCCCATGTTAATTGTTAATTAGTGATCAAAATATGAATTTTCACTGTCTCTCTCCCCCCCCCCCCAATTTACATTCTCAGTTGTGGAAAATAGACCTAAGGCTATTCCATAAGCAAAGTCAGTCTTTATACACCATGCAGCATGTAAGGAAGAAAAGAGAAACCCCAGCATCTTTACGATGATATAGGAGAAAGGAACACGTTGGACTGTGAACTTGGAAGCAGAGGAACTATTACGGTAACAAATGATGACACAATTTATACAAACACATCCTTGTTACTTTTTGCTTCCAATAAAAAAAGCCCCGAAGCTAGAAAACATTGTGACATACTGAACCATCAGAGCATAGAAATCACCCACTGACTGGCTATAAAAGGGAACAATTAGCTGCTTCTGTCAAATAATGATCTCGCAAGCCTTTCCACAGGTCAGAAATATCCAGTCACAGTACATTTCACGATTTAAAGGGGGAGGCAGTGTAGAAAATGGAGAAGGAGATGGATTGCTAGATTGGGGAAGTGTAGAATGCTAATATAACAGATTCCCAAGATTTAATTCATAGTACTTTTGTAAGCATTTCATCTGACTGATTTAGGAATGCAATCACGATTTATAGTTGCAGTTTGCAATGAGCATCTTGGGCGAATGAAGCCCAAACGCTATATGCACCTGCTTTCCATATGGATAAATTCTAGATGGGTGGTTCTGTAAGCCGCTTGCAGGGGGCTGTGGGGTCGTAACACAGCAAAAAGCCCCTGAGAAACCAACAAACTCATTTTGTCATGAGCTGCTGGAATGTATTGTGGTATCTGATGAAGCAGAGCCAGATCAACTCCCTGGTTTCCTGGGAAACTGGGGGGCAACAGAACAGGTGGGAAAATAGCTAGAGTGCAAGTGGAAGAAGACTCACAGTGAACATAACAAGCCAGGAGGTAATGATGCAGAGAACCGGAGTTAATCCTCCTCCATCACTCCGTCAGCACAAGGCCTTACTGTGCAGCTTTTTTCTGTAGGGAAGGGAATATTGCTCATCAGGGATGATAGCAGTAAGTGAGCCCATGCACTCTGACTGACATTCAGCAGCCATAGCAAAAATAAAAAAATTCCTTCCAGTAGCACCTTAAAGACCAACTAAGTTAGTTCTTGGTATGAGCTTTCGTGTGCATGCACACTTCTTCAGATACACTGAAACAGAAGTTGCCAGATCCTTCTATATAGTGAGAAGGTGGGGAGGGGTATTACTCAGAAAGGTGGTGGGAATGGGTGATTGGCAGATAGCTGAGATGAGCCTGTTGACGACTCTTAACGACTGCAATAGGTCTTACAGGAAAAGGCAAGGGGTGAGAAGGTGAAAAATGGCTTAGTCATGTATAATGAGATAAGAATCCAATGTCTCTGTTCAGAACAGGTCTCTCCATGGTTTTAAGTTTGGTAATGAGTTGCAATTCAGCAGCTTCTCTTTCCAGTCTATTTCTGAAATTCCTTTGTAGTAAAGCAGCTACTTTTTTATTTTGACTATGGCAGACCAACACGGCTACCTATCTGTAACTGGAACTATGGAAGGCAGCCATAGCAGTACAGCAGCTGGATGTTTTAAGATTATAGCCAAGTGGCATTTGTTTCTTTTCAGCCATGGCCCTGGCCTGGTGGAATTCTCTGTCACAAGAGACCAGGGCCTGTGGCATCTGACATCTCTCCGCAGGGCCTGCAAGATGGAGCTATTCTGCCAGGCCTTTGGTCGGGGTCCAGTCTGACTCCCCCCTCTCCTTATAGGAACTTACATGAAAGTGGCCCCCTAATTTTTCTCACAGGCTGATATAAGATCAGCATAAACAGTTAGGCCTGGTGAGCATTTAATGTTCCCAACCCTAATCTGCGGGTTGCCATCTTATTGGATTTCACTTTGATCCTGATTTGAATTTAGGATGTATTTTAATTGATTGATTGCTTTTATGTTAATATGTTGTATATCTAATGTTAGCCGCTCTGAGCCCGGTTTTGGCCAGGGAAGGCGGGGTATAAATAAATTATTATTATTATTATTATTATTATTATTATTATTATTAGTCTTTCAATTGTTGCAAAATAATGGCACAGTTAGGGTGCTTGTCATAGTTGTCTATGGGCTGCTTACTTGACCTTTTGCTCATCTTGGCTAATTATATCTTGCTGGGAGATGGCGACTCAATCCTGGAGACAAGCAATGCTTGTCTTGGCCCTCCAGAGAGATGTAGTCCTAAAGCCACTATTTAAGAAACCCATATGTGATTCTGACAATTTAAATGACTGTTATTCAGTTGTCAACATCCCTTTATTAGGTAAGATGATCACAGAGGTAATGGTTGGTCATCTTCAGGCATTCCTAGGTGAAAGTGATAATGTGAACCCATTTAAAATCGGCGTCCAGCCTGAATCTGGGACAGAAACAGCCTTGGTTGCACTTTCGGACAACTTTTTCTAGGAGAGTGAGAGAGGAAGTATGACCCTGTTGGAACTTCTTGTTCAATGAATGGTTTATGATTGGGACCTGGCCATGATTTTTTACCTAATAATTCATGATCTAGACTACAGAAATTCATTCTGTGCGGGGGCTGCCTTTGGAAACTGTTTGGAAACTTCAGTTGATTCAAAATCCCTCAACTAGGATATAAAGTGGTTACAGGCTATATAAGCATGCATATCACTTCCAGCACGCTAACAGTTGGAAGAACATGTTGTTGAGGCCCAATTTCATGGGCTCTATGCCATAAGCACCTAGTAAAGGTAAAGGGACCCCTGACCATTAGTTCCAGTCATGGCCGACTCTGGGGTTGCGGCACTCATCTCGTTTTATTGGCCGAGGGAGCCGGCATACAGTTTCCGGGTCATGTGGCCAGCATGACTAAGCCGCTTCTGGCAAACCAGAGGAGCGCACAGAAACGCCGTTTACCTTCCTGCCGGAGCAGTACCTATTTATCTACTTGCACTTTGACATGCTTTCGAACTGCTAGGTTGGCAGGAGCAGGGACCGAGCAACAGGAGCTCACCCCGTCGTGGGGATTCGAACCGCCAACCTTCTGATCGGCAAGTCCTAGGCTCTGGTTTAACCCACAGCGCCACCTGCATCCCAACATATTGTCCTTCGAGCCGGAAACACCATAAGCACCTACACCACAATAAAATTTGAGGTTTTTAAGGTGGCATGTGATCTTCGCACTTGTTCCTTCAAAATATATGTTTTAAACATTGATATTGAGGGTAGGAAGTTAGCCGATAATTGCATCAGATTATTTGGAAAGAGGATAACTAAGTTCAGATCTGTATTTCACTCTAAGAAAGGAAGATCAGGTAAGTATGTATCAGAATGTGCAGATATCATTTTTTTTTCCTATGTAGGGTGTTAAATTAAGCAGTGTGATCAAATGGGGGTGAGGATTTTCAAGAGAATGAAAAGGAATAAAGAAGTGATGAGAAGCAGTAGCAAGCACAGAGGGCTGGTCCAAGACACTTTGCTCCCGGAGGTGAAAGACAAGATGCTCTCACATTCCCATTCCATGTACAGAATTTGCAGTTATATCTTACTTCACTGCTGATGATGGAATATCACCCTCCCTTGCACCTGAGGTCAGCTCTCTCTTCCAAAGACGGGGGATGACCTTTACCAGTGGAGGCAGTTGCCATCTCTGCAAGCACACCAATAAAAAGATGCAAGCTGCAGAAAAAACTGGCAAGGGTTTTTCCTTCTTATTCTGTGATATGTATGGAAGCTGGTCTTTTTGATATGAGGGTTCAGCTAGAGAATATTCAAGGCTGCCCTAATATTTATGATTTGCTAGGCATTTTAGGCCTGCAGAGAGGAAAGCAGAACATGATTGTACAATTAACAAATTAATACTTGTACTCCCAAGAACTGTGAGGTAATAAAAAATTTGACAGCTCATCATCCCTCATAATGGCATAGCAGTGATCGTGCTTCTCCTCTCTACAGCACTGCTGATCTTGGCTCTAGATCCCAGTAGAAATAAGAGCATGGGAGACTGTAATGAGAAGCCAAACTTGTGAAAATTCTTCTTCTGGCACAGGAGATTCCTACGAATTCACCAGATTTCAAGTAAATCTGTAGAGAGAGATAGTAAGCCTAAGTTTTTGATGTAATAAGCAGGGCAATCCTGCACATGTCTACAGAGAAGCAAGTCATATTCAGTTTAATGAAACATATTTCTACAGCAGGTGGCATTGTGGTCTAAACCACTGAGCCTAGGGCTTGCCAATCAGAAGGTCAGCAGTTCGAATCCCCGCAATGGGGTGAGCTCCCGTTGTTCGGTCCCAGCTCCTGCCTACCTAGCAGTTCGAAAGCACGTCAAAGTGCAAGTAGATAAATAGGTACCTCCCCAGCGGGAAGGTAAACAGTGTTTCGTGCGCTGCTCTGGTTCGCCACATGACCCGGAAAAACTGTCTGCGGACAAACACTGGCTCCCTCGGCCAGTAAAGTGAGATGAGCGCCGCAACCCCAGAGTCATCCGCGACTGCACCTAATAGTCAGGGGTACCTTTACCTATTTCTACATGTGTATAGGATTACAGCCTAAAGCTAAGATAAGGGAAATGAAAATATTGCCATAGTTCACTAGAGTCTTTATGAGAAAGCCACATTCTGGCAATGATACGTTGTGATATTGTTAATATCAGTTATTTGTTATTTCTCTTATTGGGAAACAACATGCAAAGTAAGGGCCAATACTTTTCTGTGTACCTTTACTAATTGTCCCTACCTTGTGCCTGATGTATTAATTAATCAATGACTCACAAAATTCCAAAAATGAACCTCTTGAAGAACCCTGTACAGTGGTACCTTTGTTCTCGAACTTAATCCGTTCCGGGAGTCTGTTTGACTCCCGAAACAGTTCGAAAACCAAGGTGTGGCTTCCGATTGGCTACAGAAGCTTCCTGCACTGAGTGGAAGCCGCATCGGATGATTGGCTTCCAAAAAACATTCACAAACTGGAACACTTACTTCTGGGTTTACAATGTTTGGGAGTCGATTTGTTTCCGCTCAAGAACCACTGCATCCTGAAATTTTGAATTCTGATCTGGTAAACCAGAACTTCAACATCCAGACAGGTATTCTGTTGAGGTGGATTCTCTTATCAAGGTGGGAGAGGGAATACACTCAAGATTCAGCAACAGCAGCCACCAATGACCAAAAAAAAAAAAAAAAAAAGGTACAAAGAAGGATTCCTAAAGGGAGAACATTTTCATTTTCAATGTGTTTCCAGAAAGTATGTCTGCACCACTAAAACTACTAGTTGAACCTGAAGACTGAAAGTGAAGGACATTATAATCACATCTCCAATTTATTTCCAAAACTTCACCATATTGTTTTCATAGACTTTAGACATTAGTTTGGTGATTTGGTATCCTCCATCCAGCTTGTATTACAGTACTCAATACTGGCATTTTAAATTTTCGCAAATAATTCAGCCACTCTTGAACTAGTCATAAAGTTTGGCTTTAAGTACTCAAGAGCATTCTCAGTTCCTACTTATTTGATGTGTTCAACAGAAGTGCGGATTACCTTGGGGTTTCTTTTTAAATTGGCTGTTTATTTGCAGAGAAGAATAGATTACCTTTTCAATGATTTGGAGAGCACTTTGCTTGCATTTTCTCCAAGCTATGCTAAATGTCAAGGATGCTAGCTTAAGACTTTCGTTTGATACAATAGAACTTATGCCTGAATACAATGATAAGCCTTAATCATGCAATGTGATAAGAAGCTAATCACCACTTAGGAGATCTAAAAGCTTCAGGCTTCTAAAAATGGCCTATTTATTTATCATCTAGTCCGACCCCCTGCAATGCAAGAATATGCAGCTGCCCCTTACGGGGATTGAACCTGCAACCTTGGCATTATCAGCACCACACACTAACCAACTGTGCTACCCATGCAAATGTCCCTGAAATCTGAAGTCCTGTCTGTACACTAAAAAACTACATCATCCCACCTTTCCAACAGACACCTTAAGGCCGCTCACAACACAATAAGAATCCTACTTCATTAGACTAGTAGTCCCAACTAGGTTGGCATTCTGGGCCCAAAAGTGGCATTAATAAGTGTGTCCTTAAAAGCATATCAATACAAAAATAATCCAACCAGTACCCAACTATGACTGTTCCCCCAAAAAAATCAAATAGCAGGAATATGTGAGAACCTGCTTATTCAGCCCAAAAATAATTGGCGATGCTTGAGGGGCCAAGCTGAAAAGTAAACAAACAAAGAAAACACACTGAAATGGGGGGGTGCTGTAATGTGACCAGGGATTTAGTCAATAATCACTAGTAATCAATAGTATTATTGAAGTTTGTTTTGTCATACTCAGGTCCCAGTGTCAACTGGTGCCTACTGAACTCACAGGGATTGCTATGATGTCATAGGGGCATGATCAGAAAGGTAATGAGGGCATGACCAAGTTCTGATTTTCTATCCAGTGATTTCAAGACTCAGTGAAGATATGATTGCTCAGGTTACAGTTTATTTCCTTAACTACAGTCTTCAGCTGGGGGTGGGCATTACTGTCTGATCTCAGGTGAGTTACAGAAGCAACACTACACATCCATGGTAGAAAATTAAGAAGTGGATCCTATTATTCATCTTTAGGCAAAAGGTGGGTCCCAGAGGTTGGTTCCAGGTCTGAAAAGGATCAAGATTACTGAACCGGGGGGTGACAGTGTCCAGGATGGTGTCTTATTAGTCTCCTAACTCAGCACCTTAATAACTAGCGTAAAGGAAATAAATAACAGAAGATGGACATATTGTCTAATATTTTACTCATCTTTCCACCAGGTTGGCTCTGTCTGCATTGTGTTTGTAATTCCTGCAGTTCAGCAAGAATATTAAACACTGAGAAGATGGGAAGCTCAGGTTCTGTGTGTCTTATATAGGGAATGACACCTTTCAAAATGGAACCAATTCCCACGGTAGCATCACTCTGAACTCACCACCACTCTATTATGTATAGAAAGTTCTTGCTACATTAGCTTCGGAGAAAAATGATGAAGTATTGGAATACCTTTTAGTTCTCCAATTTTGGTATGGGGAAAAGTTTCCTCTTACAGCTAATATTCCACTTAACCCACAGAAGATGGTCCATTAAATAGCATACTTCTGTAGCTAGCTTTTTATAGTTTTGTGTCATTTTTTTCTAAGCTCAACTGGATCAGGAAGATGTACTACAGAATCCTTTCCGTTTAGATTTTTGTAAAATCTTCTATAAGGCAATCTGCCGTTTGCCAGCTTAATAGACCTGTGCAATTCAGTGGAAGCTCAGTTGGTTTCTATAAACTACTTACACAAGAGAGTAGGCCTTACATGCCTAGGTTCCCCGTGGGATATATATATAGCCCAGATTTTCAAAAATTACATATTATGAAGAGAGGCAGTATGAGTCACACTTTCCATGGCAAACAATTGCCCCCCCCCACCTCATGGAATTTGTTGGTGACAGGTGATAATGGAGCTAGCACTCTCTCATCCTGACTCTCACATTTTTATTTAATGCAGAAGACAAATGTATGAATAGTGATGATATCAATCAGGTGTGCACTTTCATCTAGGGCAGAGGTTCCCAGTAGTCCACAAGCTTCATTTATGTGATTGATGGTGTGCCTGTTAATTTGTGGTTGAAGACAGGCAATGGCATATCTATTGCACTAAATCTTCATATTGATTTTTAATCTTATTTTTTATTGCTTCTGTTATTTCTTATGTTGCATTTTCCTATATTACACTTTGAGTTCTGTGGAATTCAAATTGTAATACTGAAGGAAAAGGTTACACAAACCTGACTGTGCAGCCACCCGAACTGGGCCCCCAAGATTCCTCCTTCAAGGATCCATCATCTAAAATCCATTAACTTGAGCTCTATAATACAAACCCAGCTGTATAAACAAAGCCTTCCCCTTTATCAGTCCATGAGGACTTAATGGATGGCCTTGTCAGTTCCGAGTGGAGACGGGATGGCAGATCTGGGTCTTATCATATAGGTTGTAAATATCCTGACCACGCTGATGCACAGACCTTGCAAGACAGGCCTGTCAGCCCCCATGCCCGGGGATGGCGCCAGGAGTACTCCTATAGTTAGGTGACCTTCTTACCCCAAGATAAGAGTGCAGGAACAGGAATTTCTGTTCATGCTCAAGGATGTAAACTTATGTGTACAAACTCACGAGGCTGGATTCCTGAGGAGGGGGAAAGGGGGACTGAAGGGGATATAAGCTGTATGTAACTGCTCTTTAAGTGTGCTTCCTGTGGCTGATCACGCAGTGCCTTTCTGCTATCCGGAAAGCAGGAACAAACTCTGAACCAACCCTTGGTGTCTATTGACTCCTCCCTCCCTCCAGGGAGCAACACGCATCCAGCCCATGGGAAAGGTCTAAAAGGCTACAATACAAGACATAAACAAAGCAAAAGCTCCCCAACAACTCATATAGCATCAAGGACATCACATTACGGTTGGTACATCAAACAGAGAAAGTGGTCTGGCAAGACCCTTAGCAATTTTCAAGTGGCCTGGGGAGTTTGGGAACAACTGATCTAGGGCACTGAAAAGCAGGCACTCCTTATTAATCAAGAAGACTTAGATCCTTGACTTTATTCAAAGGACTTCATTTTCTGACCATCTGGAAGAACAGAATGCAAGATGATTAACTGTTTAAAGAAAAAAGCTGAAACTTAACACAAAGCTGACTGATATTATACTTGCCCTCTTGTGAGCCTTGTTAATAAACAAGCAGATATTAAGCTCTGTAAAACTAGGTCTGCATGTAGAGAAAACGAAGTCCACAAATTCAAATTCAAATGAAATATTTCAGTTAACAGGATCTAGTTACAGTGAAGAATAGGATGTTTTCCCCTTCTGGTATTTATTTTGTATCCTCCTTGGCTTCTGGTGGCAAGGCATGTTGAAGTAAGGGTAGCGAAAATGCAGCTAAGAAGCTCAAATCATATATATGACTGACTTTCTTGGAAATTAAACCAATGTCCATACTTTAACATTCAAAAGCCTTACTTACAGATGAACTAAAGCATAATATTTACAGTCACATGCTTCTCCAAGCATGGGCCTACAATCTCTTCTAACTTGCAAACAACTTTATTTTCCTCTCTTTCTAGAGCTCAGCACTTTCAGCCTTATGTATATCAGTTAGGCTATGCCCTGCAACTCCTATGAGAAATTTCCACTTTCAACTTCTCCTGCAGCTTTGCTCTTTCCAGCAGAGAAGCAGCACTCCAACACTCTATTTGACTTAACCGTGTTCACAGTGGATTCTCAAACACAGTCATCTCACTTCACATAAAATGGAGTCTCTCCTACACTAGATACCTACGTTAGCCAGTCACATGAGAACTACTAGGGAACTCTCTAGAATCCAGTTACCAACCAATCAAACTTAAACACATATTAATATGTACAAGTATTTACAATTTCAGTGAATTAAATTACTATACAGTCATACTTTGGATCCGGAATGCCCTGGAACTCGGACATTTTAGCTCCCAAACATCGCAAGTGACTCTTCCAGTTTGCTAATGTTCTTTTGGAACCCGGACATCCGACAAGGCTTCCACAGCTTCTGATCGGCCAGTCAAAAGCCATGATTTGGTTTCTGAATGTTTTGGAAGTCGAATGGACTTCGGAACGGATTCCGTTCGACTTACAAGGTACGACTGTACTTAACATGACAGCAGTGGTATCACGGGAGAAGCATCATGGTCTAACTGTGCATCAGCACACTTGCTCATTCATGCTGAACCCATAGGTAGGCTTAGCATTACATTTGGGCTCAGCCTATGTATATGGCATTATTTCTGTTGCCACTTCTTGCTTTTTTATTCCTCTCTCTCTATTTTTTGGTCCTGGTATTTGTTAATATTGTATACATCATCTTGAATGTACAGGAAACTTACACGTGAATGAACACAGTGGCAGCTCATGTGCCGCAACAGAGGTATGGATCTGCCCTCCCAAATCCAGGATGAGAACGGGGTGGGGAAGGTTGTTTCTCCTATATCCAGTGCTTTTTTCTGGGGGGTACGCATTGGGGTACGCATACCCCTAAACATTCTGTGAATCTTTGTACTTTTGTCCATTTAATGTATTTATATTCCCTCATTTGAACTATAAAACTGTGATTTTCTGGAGTCAAAATGAGAGTACCCCTAAACATTTTTAAAGGGAAAAAGCACTGCCTATAGCTATATCAACATTTATTTAAAATGTATGTGCTGCTTCCCCCCTGCTTTTTCTAGAGGCTAGAAAAACCACTAAAACAGCATGTGTGCCTGTCAGGGAACTGACATCGGAGCAAGAGGCGAAGGGGAGGCTCCCAGATGATGCTGGCGAAGGACCCAGCAGCAGGGGGAGAAACAGCTCAGTAGAGGGGGAAGCCAATCAGCGCAACACCAGGGATAAAGGGGGGCAGACGGGGGAATTGGAGAGAGGGCTCCAGGACTCTTCACTGGACATCAGTGAGGAGAGCCTAGGTCCTCTGCTACCCACGCCTTCCCTGCGCAGAAGACTCCCGCGCAGTGAGAGGAGGAGGAGACTGGGTGTCAAACAACTTTTGTGTTGGAAGAGGTTCAAGAAACGCCCACTGACAAATTATGCCAGTGACTGAGGCAGCCACAATGAGAAGGGGCTGTGCAGTCAGAAAGGTTTAACAAGGCAAATTAACCGAGAAAGGCACCAGTTTACGCACGAGTAACTCATACCCATTACAGCGCCCATTGAATCCTAATGGAAAGGCCCAAATGGTTTTTGCTCCAGTTCAAATGATAGGAACACACACCTAGATCTCAGTCATTAATTCAGGAGCAATCTACGTTCCTTCTAAAGAAAATTCCAAATTAATACAAAAAAAGGAAGCAGAAAAGTTAAGTGCCCCCAAACCACCTCCAGTGAAAGCCTGTTTCAGCTTTGTAGCACAGTTGTTGGCTTTTTTGCCCTATATTCTTTGTGCGTGTAAAGCCTGCTGATGTTTTTTTTTTAAAAAAAAATCTTATTTTTGTCAGCATTTTTTTTTCATTTTCCCTAAGCAAGACAGAAACTTGTGCCTTATGATCCTGCTGGGTCATGAGCAGGTTGGAATATTAAATTAAACTTACTGAGTTATTTAGCCTTAATTTAAATTTTAGCCACCCCGTGGGGATACTCATGGCCATTTTCCACTTAAAGAAGAAGAAGAAAGAAAATCATATGACAATGCAGAAAATAATAATTTAAAACTTAAATCATCATTACCCTCATTGAGTTTGGTGTGGCAGAGAGACTGAATTTTCACTTAGGATCCTTCCCATTTCCCAGATAAGTATTTACTGCGGGATGGTTGCTTGACAATGGGATTAAGCTAAGGTTCCATAGCGCAGTAGTAAGACACATGCTTTTTGTCCCTAAGGTTGCAAGTTCTATACTGAGTATCATCAATTAAAAATTTTAAGGTATCGGAGCTGGGAAATATCCTAGCATGAGACCTGGGACAGCGACTTCAGGTCTAATTGAACAATACTGGGCTGGGATTGACAGTGGCATATTGAGAAAGGTCCTGAAAGACCTACATTGGCTCCCAGTATGTTTCCAAGCACAATTCAAAGTGTTGGTGCTGACCTTTAAAGCCCTAAACTGCCCCAGCCCAGTATACCTGAAGGAGCATCTCCACCCACATCATTCAGCCCGGACACTGAGGTCCAGCTCCGTGGACCTTCTGGCAGTTCCCTCCCTGCAAGAAGTGAGGTTACAGGGAACCAGGCAGAGGGCCTACTCGGTAGTGGCACCTGCCCTGTGGAACGCCCTCCCAACATATGTCAAGGAAATAAACAACTATAGAAGACATCTGAAGGCAACCCTGTTTAGGGAAGTTTTTAATGTTTCATGTTTTATTATGTTTTTACATATGCTGGAAGCTGCTCAGTCAGATGGGCAGGGTACAAATTTGTTGTTGTTGTTAGCATATACAGTGGTACCTCGGGTTACATACGCTTCAGGTTACATACGCTTCAGGTTACACACTCCGCTAACCCAGAAATAGTGCTTCAGGTTAAGAACTTTGCTTCAGGATAAGAACAGCGGCGGTGCGGTGGCAGCGGGAGGCCCCATTAGCTAAAGTGGTGCTTCAGGTTAAGAACAGACCTCCGGAATGAATTAAGTACTTAACCCGAGGTACCACTGTATTTATCATTCTTGCAATGTATGGGTTCATATTACTAAGACTGGATTCATGCTTCACAACCGTAGATGGTTTTCAGAAGCCTTTGCCAAAGCTGAGCACCTTATAAAATATTTAATAAAATAATGATAATTTGGGAAGTTTAAGGATTATGGAGACAATCAGGGTCTATTTGTATAGACCACGGATGACCAATGTGATATGCTTCAGGTGTTGTTGGGCTCTAAAGACTCATCAGTCACAGCCAGCATGCCCAAGGTCAGGGATGAAGGGATAGATGGAAGGATCTGTACAGTTCAATTCTCACATAAATTCTTCAGCAGCTTAGTGCAAATTTGCCCTGTTACATTTTTTATACACAGTTTTGTCTAATGTTAGGGTTGCCATATGCCTGGAATTCCCTGGACATGCATGGAATATTGTAGTTAGAAGCAGTGTCCGGGTGGAAATTGGCAAAATGTCCTTAAAAATCCAGACACATGGGAAGCTATGTCTGGCAGGGTAATTTTTTCCAATTTTCTTAAAAAATAGCAAAATAAGCTTAACAACTTTGGGCAAAACTTTAAAAAGCACAAAAAATTTGCCCCCTCCCAAAAAATGAAATATGGCAACCCTACTAATGCACATATTCTTGTGAACAACTTCTCCCAATATAATCTTTTTTGTTTTGCTACTTTTACTAGTATATTTATTTTTAGACACATGTTCTCCCAATATATGCATTTTTATAAACATTGGTTGTAGAACTGTGTTGCAAAATCTGGATAAGCATGAAGTTCAAGGACAGATTTTGTTTTGGTTCTCAAATGGTTTTGGAAAGCACAAATTTAATAGATCCAACTTCAAATGCAGACAGAATTGAATTTCTCCTCCACGCCTATCTGGAGGACACCCCATTGACTACCCCTGACATAAACGTTCACGTATTGCATGTTTCTTTTTAAAACACGTGTTTTACCACCACCATCAATAGAGGTCCTGATTCTGTCTAGCTACACATATAAGTCTAGTTGTCGATTGACTGCTGTTCTTTGACAGAGAATGCTGGCAGAAAGTGTTATGTCATTTTATTTTGGACACGGAACACGGTGTGATTATCCTTGACTCTGTCACCTTGAGGATGAACTACTGCATTGTACTTTCCCCCAGCTACATTGCAAAATTAATTTAACAAGCACAGAGGGAGCAAACAACACCAGGGGACTGGGCCATTACATAGATTCCAATGTGTCAGAAGCTAGGTTAAAATGGGGCTTTCACCTGTATGTTGGAAAGATGATAGTATTATATACAGGCATACCTCATTTTATTTCACTTTGTTTTATTGTGCTTCACAGATATTGCTCACTACAAGGACACGGGTGCAACGGCAGGAAGCCCAGCCACTTCCAAGGGAAGGAAACCCCCTCTGCCCCTCTTCTGGCCACACAAGTGGCGCTAGATAGGGTTGGAGACTAGTTTTTTTTCCCCTTCCCACCCCTGCAGCCAAGGGGGGCTAGCTGGCTTAATAGTATAGTGTGAACACAACTTTGATATATACAGTGGTACCTCGGGTTACATACACTTCAGGCTACATACACTTCACACTCCACTAACCCAGTTACACACTCAGCTAACCCAGAAATAGTGCTTCAGGTTAAGAACTTTGCTTCAGGATAAGAACAGAAACCGGGCTCTGGCGGCGCGGCAACAGGAGGAGGCCCCATTAGCTAAAGTGGTGCTTCAGGTTAAGAACAGTTTCAGGTTAAGAACAGACCTCCAGAATGAATTAAGTACTTAAGTACTTAACCCGAGGTACCACTGTACTGGGATACTTTGTGCAATTTTCTTTATTGCAATATTCGCTTTATTGTGGTGGTCTGCAACCAAACACAAAATACCTCCGAGGTATGCCTCTGTCTGTCTGTCTGTCTGTCTGTCTGTCTGTCTGTCTCTCTCTCTCTCTCTCTCTGTGTGTGTGTGTGTGTGTGTGTGTGTGGCACTTTCTACTCAACCCATTTGTCCAAGGAACCAAAATGTAAAGGAATCTTGTCAGACAGGGCTGCAGGTCGATGACAAATTGGTTGAGCAGGCTGCAGCTGATAATGATAGCTGTCCACTATGCAAAGAACATATGAAATTGCGCATCAGCAATACTACCTGCTCTTTCAGTGCTTCTACAGTACTTCAACACGACGTCTCCAAATGAGTAATTCTGTGGTTTGGATTATAAATGTGAGTAACACATATGACTCATCAAGTCAAGCAATGCTCATGCATTCTCCAATTTTGACCCTAATTTAAACTGAGAAAACCTTACATATATTTTTCAGCAGTCTACCTACCCTCTGTCTTATGGAGGAGGCTGGAGTATGTTCTCTGCAGTGAGATTCCATCAGGCAAACATCTGCTTATAAGTAGGGGTTTTATGCAATCACAAACCATGTGGAAACCCTAAACCTAACCAGGAGTTCACACGTTAGAATTGCACTGGTGACAACCATGCACAACATGAAGTTGTTTGCAAATATGAGCAGTAACAGCAGGTGTGGAGCTAAAAGCATAGCCACCACTTCTCCATCAACACAGCACAGACCTATATGTGAGTAGCATGTTAGTAGAGACATACGGTGGTACCTCGGGTTACATACGCTTCAGGTTACATACGCTTCAGGTTACAGACTCCACTAACCCAGAAATAGTACCTCGGGTTAAGAACTTTGCTTCAGGATGAGAACAGAAATCGTGCAGCGGGAGGCCGCATTAGCTAAAGTGGTGCTTCAGGTTAAGAACAGTTTCAGGTTAAGAACATACCCCCAGAACGAATTAAGTTCTTAACCTGAGGCACCACTGTAATTGATACATTTTCCAAAGAGATAAGTCTTAAATTGGATGACTTGATGTTCCTGAGCATCCTATCATTTTCTGATACCTGCTACTTTTTTCAATCTTTTTTTGTTTAATAGGAAAGAAGAAATGAAGTACCATCTGGGGCCCTGCCAGATTAAATTTTGCCACAGATACTATCGCAAACATGCTACGTGAGTTCTTTTCCTTATGTTTTTATTAAGTCTTTTATTGATTTTGTAGGTAAGGACAGGGAACAGCTGATACCAAGTCAAAGCGCCCTTTTCTGGCTCTCCCATCCCAAGGCATTGAAGAAAGGGGAAAGAAAGAATCACAGAGTTGGTAGGAATTTTGAGGATCATCTAGAGCAGGAGTCTGCAACCCGCGGCTCCGGAGTCGCATGTGGCTCTTTTACACCTTTGCCGTGGCTCTGGGGTGGATGCGAGGGAAGGAGGCGCATTGTGCGCCCCGACACTCCCCACTGTGGCGGGCGCTGTACTGGCTGTGACGTCACATGGGGGCGGTGCATGCGTTTGTCACGCACCGTCCCGACGTCACCTTCCCGCCCGCTGTCAGATCGCAGCTCCAGAGATATATTTGTTTTAAATGTCGCAATGGTTTGGGGGCCCCAGGTTTTTTTTTCTTTGGAAACGGGTCCAAGTGGCTCTTTTTGTCTTAAAGGTTGCAGACCCCTGATCTAGAGCAACCCCCTGCAAAGAAAGAAAAAGAAAGAAAGAAAGAAAGAAAGAAAGAAAGAAAGAAAGAAAGAAAGAAAGAAAGAAAGAAGCTACAACAAATCAGCTAAGCAGAAGAGCATGCAGGGCTATAAAAGAAAGAGATAAATTAAGGAGGAATGCATGGGAATAGAGGAAGGCAGACTTCACAAAGTGGGTGTTACTAGGTGTATCAAAGGGATTTATTAAAATCCTGCTCTTTGGATGTGAAAGCATGTACCAAAGTTCTTTATTTGTTTTAGTATATTCTTGACCCTTAGGTCTACAGATGGAATTATGCAAGGCTCCCTGTGCTATAAAGCATCCCTCTCAGCTACTAAGGCAACTGTGCAGATCCACAATACTTTTTATGTTTAGACAGTGTTGTGCAGCCTAGGATTAAAACGGTGCAGGGAAATGCTAATGATGCAAATGCTATTTATTTGTATACCACCCTTCACCCAAAGATTGCAGGGAGGTTCACGACATAAAAATACAAAACAAGAACACAAAATACATAGTAAAATAGGAGGGACCCATTTGGTGGGGTACAAATGAATACACAACAGGGTTTTTTTTTTTAATAGATAAACCTAAACTGAATTGCATATAAATTTCAAAGTGGTCTGTCCCTAAGGTATTGGCGCTACTTTAGTATATTAATGGCAATGGCCTTTAAATGCCTCTAAAAATTATATTTTTTAAAGTGGCTGAAGCAATTCAGTCAGATGGGTGGGGTACAAAAATACATTGTTGCTGTTGCTGTTGTTCCAAAACTTCCCTGGACTTCGTTAACTTAAAATAAATAAATCCATACAGTTTTATTTGTGATATTCAATTGTGTTTTTAATCTTGTTTCATCTAGTTCTTTAGGCAATTAGGCAATTATCTAGTTCTTTGGGTAATGATAGTTGCATTTTTATAGTTGTTTCTGTCTTTTTATTGTTAGCCACTTAAAGACTTTTATTATATTAAGTGTTTCAAAAAGCATTATGAAATATAATACTGTCCATGAGCAAAGTATGCATTCTGCATAAGCAATCTCTTATGGTTATGTTCCCATCATGTATGCCAGTCCATGTGACACCTATTTTGTGAGATGTGCAGGGACTGCTTCTCCCTTACTCAACCCAATTCAAGATGCTAATTTGATATGTACAGCTTCTAATGGTTTTTTGAAATAATAATAATAATAATAATAATAATAATAATAATAATAATAATAATAATATTAATTTATGTTGCTCTATTCTGCCCTGATATTTTATGAGAAGGTGACATGTAGATACTTTTGCCAATAAATCAACTTATCAAGCCCTGAGAGACTTTAATAGAGCACCTTTTCTCATATCAATCAGACTAGATCCCAGATTAGCAGGGGCAGAGTCCCTCCTTGACCCACCAGCTAATGATTGCTGTATGGGATGTGAGATCGGCCCTTCTCAGTAATTGTTCCTGGGCTGTGAAACTCCCTCCCCTAGATGCCACAGATGGCTACATCACTGATGAGCATCATCACTGACAAGTCACTTAATTATAAAACACATCTGTTCTTCCAGGTTTTTGGAGGGCTTAGATGAGTCTGATCTGGAATTATAGGGTTGCTTGTACTATGCATTGCTGCTGCTAATTTGTGTTTCAACTGTCACTTTGCAATAAATCCTGTGTTTTCTTTTGTGTTGGAGACAGCTTTTGGACCACACATGTGGTGAAAAATGGCTTACAAAGTTTATAAATAATGACCGCTCCCCGCATTAAACGGTGGGCGCCCTTTGCGTGGACGCGCGCAGCCCCTGGACCTGGAGCGGCTCCATCAGCACAGGCTTGGCTTTGCCTTCCCTCAGGTGGGATACCTGGAGGTCTCCGCCTACCTCAGTCAGTTGTCCAATCCCGCCTGGGGGAAGCGTTGCCAAGGAGACCAGACCAGGTAGGGGAGAGACTACCTGCCCACACAATAGAGGGAGAATCTTACCTGGGAATCCTCACTTGGCTCCAGAGCCTTGGGCAGAATCCTTTAGTCTATCTTCCAGAATGGGGGAGGCGTGCAGCAGTGACCCACGCCCCCTTCCTCTTTGCAGCGGCGATACCAGGGTTCCCCGTTAAAGGGGTTTCTGTGGGGAGGCTTTGACCATACGCCGAGAGGTCGTCATTGCTCTCCCCTGCAATAGCGGCGCAACGGGGGCGCTATCTCTGCTTGAACATATGTTCTCCAGAGCCGGCCCATCCCCCCCCCACACTGGATAACCCTGATGTTCCCTTGATCCCCGGCTGGGGACTGGGGAGGGATAGCGCCCAATGCCTGAGCCAAGGTCTACCCACATCTGAAATATAATAAAGTTGTGGCCATTTTAATCCCATAGCACGTTGTCTTGAGTCGTTATTCCACATGAGGGGGGGCTGCCCAGGGTCTGGGGGACTCCGCCTGTCCACGCAAATGGAGAATGCAATATTAAAACATCATGGCCGACCAGATGCCCATGGAAATCCCACAAGCCAGAACTAAGTTCAACAGTACTTGTGAGTCCCAAAAACAGGCACTTAGAGGCATTCTGCCTCCGACGCTTGGTAGTAGCCATTGATAGCCTTAATCTCCAGGGATTTGTCTATTCTTTAAAAGCCATCCAAGTAGGTGGTCATCGCTACATCTTGTGAGAGAAAAAAAAATATACAGTTTATGTACCGTGTGAAGAAGCACTTCAGTTTTGTTCTGTCCTGAATTTTCCAACACTCAATTTTATTGGATAGTCCCAAGTTCTAGTACCAGGAGTGGAAGAAAAGTCTCTCTCCACTTAATCCTATTCAGAGAGATACTATTATAGAATATGCAGCCGGATGTGCATTCAAACAACCACTTCCACCTACAGTACGTATGTCTACTGCAGTTAAAACATGGCCAGATCAGGATGAAGATATGTTGACCAACTGCCTCTGCAATGGGGATATCTAGATTGCGCCACTGTGAAATGTACCCCCATTATTATTATTATTATTATTATTATTATTATTATTATTAATGCTGGACTCAGAGCGGCTAACAACAGTAAAACGATAAAACATTCCAATATCATTTCATTATAAAATTAATTCCAATCAAATTAATGGCAACCATTGGGCTAGAAGTTCTGTGAGGATTGCTAAAAGAGGGAGTCAGGCTGTGCCCTGGCCAAAGGCCTGGTGGAACAGCTTTGTCTTGCAGGCCCTGCAGAAAGATGTCAAGTCCCGCAGGGCCCTAGTCTCTTGTGACAGAGCGTTCCACCAGATCAGAGCTACAGCCGAAAAAGCCCTGGCTCTGGTTGAGGCCAGCCTAACCTCTCTGTGGCCTGGGACCTTCAAGATGTTTTTGTTTGAAGACCGTAAGTTCCTCTGTGGGACATACCAGGAGAGGCGGTCCCGTAGGTACGAGGGTCCTAGGCCGTATAGGGCTTTGAAGGTTAAAACCAGCACCTTAAACCTGATCCTATACTCCACCGGGAGCCAGTGCAGCTGGTATAGCACCGGGTGAATGTGATCTCGCAGCGAGGACCCCGTAAGGAGTCTCGCCGCGGCATTCTGCACCTGCTGGAGTTTCTGGGTCAGTCTCAAGGGCAGAATAATTTTACTCCTTTTCACAAGATGGTGTGAAAGATTACGGAAACGGAAGGTGTGTTTCATCCACAACCAAAGAAAAATGTTTGTAAAATGAGCTTCCTCTTTTGACTCAGCCTTAATTTCAGTATCAAAGCAGATATCCATGAATGTGTGCACACACTGAACTAAATTTCTGTACTATATTTCTTTTTATTTCCATAACAGAATACTTCTTGATCTTTCCATTTTTGAGTGTGAATTCAATAGCTTTTGAATATCTTTATGCCAAAGTAGATATATTTTAACTACCGCAGCTAATTTTCTCAAGAATGTGTCTTTGTTGTGCTTACACGCTGATTTTTTCCAAAGGTGGAAGGCTCCGGTATTCCACTGAACAATTTGTTGCCTTGGCAATGAAACAATAACACCTATAAATGTGAAGTGAGACCTTTTTAGCCTAAGCACAGAGGAGTCATTTTGCAATCGCAAATTATGCATTTGGGAGTTGCTATTCCTGGGTGATTCTTAGCATTGCTATATTTTTCTACAAATCAACCATACCTCCTGCCCAGAATCCAAGCACTACATAACTTTTGTTATTGTTTATAAGATTACAGCGCCACGGAATACTTTTTGCACTTATGGTGGGTTTCTACTAACCCGTTCTGCTATTGGAAGCAAACACAAGTGCACTGGGGCTTCCCTCCTCTTCTCCTGTGTGCCCCCTATGCCTCTCTCAAATCCCAACTGGAATGCCAGAGGGAAACTTCACCCCACCCAAACACTGCATGGAAAGAGAGGAGATGGGAGATTGTTCTGTTGGGAAGCAGAAATGCTTTCAGTGGTGGAATGATCTCCTCAGTGCTACCTTGAACTACACTCACAGTTATCTATTTTCCCTCAAAGTCAACCATCTTCACCAGTAAGCTCTGTGAGCACACCCATTGTACAGAGAGTAGGTTCTGGCAGCTTTGGCAGCACTGATCAACTGTTGAACAACAGTAGGGAATTGTGAGACTGAATTTACTCCCCTAGTAGCTGTTTTTAAAACTGAACATTCTGGCCAGCTACTAAAAGACACACATGTTGGTTCAATCTATGAATCAGGGACTAGATCAAGAGTGTCCAAACTTTTTTTCAAAGAGGGCCAGATTTGATGAAGTAAACATGCATGAGGGCCGACCAAAGTTATTGAGCTTTTTTTTAGAATTGATGTTGTTCATATTTAGGATTGAAGTTACTGAGCTTTTTTGATATTTTGCCCCAGGACATAAACTGCCACAGGGGCCAGATTAAATCAATCAGATTAGGCCTCCAGACTGGACTTTAGCCATACCTGGGCTAGATGGAATCTTTTTCTTTAACCCCATATGGGTCTTTTTTGTGCCTATGGGGCACAAAAGGCTCCATCTTCTCAAGATGATAGGGGAGCCCGACACAACACCCTGATGTCACACTCACGATTTCGCGAGGAGACGTGGCGGAGCCAAACACCATCTGAGCAGGGCTCTGCCCCCTCAAAAACCATTTGGGAGGGGGTGCCCCCAGCCCCTAGGAGCCAGCACCTATGGGATATATTATTCATCTTGATGTAATTATCTGTTTTAGATACAGGAGTTCTGACTTATACTATTGAAGTAAATGGGAACCCCTGCGCATATGGGCATCAATCCAGAGAATGATAGCTGCACTTAAGCCCATTTGAAATCAATGGGGCATTAATTATGGCCAACTTAGATCAGGGCCCACTATGTGTAGATCTGTGGGCACATGCAACAATAGGTTGGGAGTAACAGTGCTTGAGGATTATGTTCTTTCTGTATTATTAAGGGAGCTGATCTGATTTGCACTTCCTGTAATAATAAGCAGATTAATAAGCAGTTATTCTTCAGTTTTCACTCTTCTCCAAATTTTGCGGTGTAGCTAAAAATGTGGATTAAAATGTGGCAGATGTGAAATAATAATAATAATAATAATAATAATAATAATAATAATATATCAGATGACACACTTCATTTAGATGAAAACTATATATCTGGAAGAAGAAAAACACATTTTCTCTAAGGTTGCTTCTTTAAAATTTATCAGGATGAACTGTATTATTATTTTAATATGTTGCAACAAAGCAAACAAACATTGGGACAATTGGCAAACAAGTTTAATTGTGGAACTGTATCATTGGACTTAACTGTTCGCTTCAGAATCAGTTTCCTTGAATCTAAGCGATCGTAGAATGCTACTTTTCTGCTATTTGCATTTGGCAGACGCCTTTCACAATACTTACTCAGATCTCTGAAATTAAAATTCAGATTTTCGCTGAGATCCATGCTGTGTTCTCTAAGGTGAATAACCACACAAAGCTTTAAATTGGCATTCCGCGCAGGACTCTTGTTCTTTATTCAAGGTTCACATCACATTCAAGACATTTATCTGTGTAATCACCTCAGCAAGTGGAATAAACCAACTGAAAACATCCAACCAACGACAAAAATAAATATATAAATAGGTTTTTACATGTCACCAATATTTAACAAGAATGCCTGTCCTGATCATTCATTAATTAGGAAATGGAGCAAATGATGCTTAAAGGGGGGGGGGGGAGAGAAACATTATGCAAAACTTGTAATTTCAATACTACCTTCTTGGATAAAAACTGAAGCTGAATAGCCACATTTTGTGATGAGAGATCCAGATAGTACCACCTCTATGTATGATTAAAGTTTTATGCTTTTTAACTGTGTCTTGGTCTGATAGCTCCTTGTTATGACTGCTACTGTATTGGGATGTATATATATCTATTAATGATTGTTTGATGTTTCTCTGGCTACTATTTTATTCAGTTTGTTTCATTACAAAATTGAAATGTAGGGCCAGGACATAATTGTTTCCCCACTATTTTGCTTTTGAGCAGAACTATGGCAAACGCTTTGCCCGACTGTAATTAAGAAATGGAGAATTTTCCAGGGGCCCAATAAAATAGCATAGGGTGGGGAAATCCTGCTAAGCATCTGCCTATCCCTGCTATAGAGTAAATTATTTGGGGAAAGTGGAATTTTCTATCATTGGCATCTGCTGTGTTTATCCGTTCTGGAAAAGGGTATCTTATGGCCTTGGGGTTAGATGATACAGTGGTACCTTGGTTTAAGAACAGCTTAGTTTATGAACAACTTGGATTAAGAACGCTGCAAACCCAGAAGTAGGTGTTTTGGTTTGTGCACTTTGCCTTGGAATAAGAACATGTTCCGCTTCCTGTTGAGTGTGTTCCATTTGTAAATTGAGTCCCCCGCTGCTATGGGAAAGCATGCCTTGGTTTAAGAACGCTTTGGTTTAAGAACGGACTTTCGGAACATATTAAGTTCGTAAACCAAGGTACTACTGTAAGGAAAATACCTGCAATATACTTTGAGATCCTCAAATGAAAAACAGTGTTTATTTAAGAGACTATGCAACATACGAACAAAAGAGTAAGGGGAAGTCACATGGAAGAAAACATTAAGGGAAAGAGGGACTGAGAATGAATCCCGAGGCTTCTAGCTCTCTGCAACAGAAGCGTGTTGAGAAAATAATTATCTCCTCAGAAGCAATAAAAATTGCTTCAGCCCAGCATTGGTGCATAATTCATCTCCTCAATAATCAAATTCTGACTTCTGAAGATCTCTTGAATGGTCATCCTGGTGTCAAACGCTGGTGCTCCTAGAAGCTAATCCTCTTATAGACAATTTGCATCTCATAAGAGATAATCAGCCACATGTCACTCTCGTTTCCCTGTAACAGAGCAGAACACGATTGCTCTGATTGCTATGATAATAGAAAAGGGTGAAATCACAAAGGGTATCAAAGTCTCTGTGTGCCTATGTCCCCTGCTATCCTATCTAAATGAAGTTCTGTACTTCAACTGGGGGACTTTTGTAAAGGAATTAGATACGCTCTGTCTTTGTGTCAAGACTGTCAGTCACAAGTGGGCATCTCAGAGGAGCTCAGATCTAGTCTTGTTTCTTGATCTTCAAGGAAGAACACAGTATTACACCAGTACTACCATTGTGATAGCAGGTACGGTAAGGCCCCATTTCCCAGATGGCTACAGGCACCCAGGTTCAAGATACATGTAGAGGTCTGTCAATGATGTGGTGTAAGAGGTTCTTTTGTGAATTTTGCATGGTAGCAGCAAGAGAACACATCAGACTGGTCTCTCTATTTTTTCTTTCTATCCTGAGAAACATAGCCATCTAAACATGCTGTGCCTCATAATTAAAGCGTGAATTGCTCTTGCAATCTGGGCAACTAAAGATTGAGCTGTGCCATTCTGGAGGTGAAACCCACCAACAGCATTCCAGGAGAATGTTAAATTATTTTTGTATGTCACAACTTCTGCTCGAATTTTACTAGCTAAGAAGTGGGAAATGTAAGAAATACCGACTGTGGAAGAATGGCAGATGAAGATGATGGACTTTTCGGAACTAGCTGACCTGACCGGAAGAGTCCACAACCAGAACGAGGAGGAGTACCAGGAAGAATGGACAAAATTTAATGATTATTTAGTTCAATACTTTAAGTTAAATTAATTGGAAAAAGCTTGCAATTACCAGTTAGGCTTAGGATTTAAATAAGTAAGGTGATGAATTAACATGTTTAATGCTGAATTGGGAAGAAAGAATGATGTTAAGTGATTAAGTTAAGTTTATAAGAATTTTGATTTGGAAAACCGTTAAAATGATATACATTGAAATTCAACCAGGGGGATACGAGGAAGTCACTTAACAACGTTAATAAGATTAGTTTTAATAAGGTTATGATTTTTGTTTGTTTGTTTGTTTGTGTGTGTGTTTATAATTTTGTGAAAATCAATTTTAAAAATTGAAAAAAAGCATTCCAGGAGAACTGAGCCAAATTTAGCACTGTGTCATTCATACACACACACACACACACACACACACACACACACACAGAATAGGCATTGTAACTGGGCTTGATTCTTGTACTATCCATTTTCTGTCTTTCTTGAAATTACTACCCTGCCTCACTGTCAGCACTAGACTGTGGGCTCAACCGACTAGCTTATTTGCTGCTGTATTCAAGCTGGGTGGAAGAACATTCAGTAAGGCAATATGCAGAAATCACAGATTTGCTAACAAGAGGAACCTATCACCCACTTCTTCTACCTGCACAAAGCTCAGGGCCGGATGTTGTTCTTTAGCTACACCTTTGTGCCTGTCAGAATTCCCGTAAGCCAAGGTTGGATTACCTTTGGGACTCTAGATATTGCTGGATCTCTACTTCTGTCCCCCTGGCTATTGTCTATGCTGAAGGGAGCTGGTGTCCAACAATATCTCAGGGCCACAGGATAACAACTCTTGCCCTAGATGCCTGGCCAGCCATTCGCCCACTGGCTTTAATTCAGGCCTTTCCATGCTGAGGCCTTGATGTCATCCCCATTAAGGACCTATAATAATATCTATTAGGACATACTGACCACCTCACTTTAAAAATCTGTTTTGAAATGAACACATTTCTTTCAAAGCCACCTCACATCCCCTTTTCTTCAACTCCAGTCACCGAGTGACTCAAAGTCACCCTCTTCTCTGATAATTCACATGTTTTGGGCATTAAGAAGACCAAAAAGAAGAAGAGCCCAGACCACATTAATCTCCATGTCATTACAAGATTATAGGCTGCTTTTTGAAACAACAACAACACCTAAATGTATGACTATGTAAGCAAACCATCTTATACAGCAAATTATTATTTTTGTTATTGCTGTTGCTGTTGTTAATTTAATTTGTATACCATCCTATACCTGTAGGTTTCAGGGCAGTTCACAACACAAAGCCACAATATAAAAGCACAAAATGCATAATAAAAACATTTCTTTCTTTCTTTCTTTCTTTCTTTCTTTCTTTCTTTCTTTCTTTCTTTCTTTCTTTCTTCCTTCCTTCCTTCCTTCCTTTCTTCCTTTCTTCCTTTCTTCCTTTCTTCCTTTCTTCCTTTCTTCCTTTCTTTCTACATATTGTCATACACTGGAACCTTGTTGAACGTAATTCATTCTGGAAGACCGTTTGACTTCCGAAATATTCGACAACCAAGGCGCAATTGCTGGTCAGCAATTGCAATGGAGAAAATGGAGAAACGCACCTTGGAAGCCATTCAACTTCTGAGGCGCGTTCAAAAATGGAAGCATTCCCTTCCGGATTGTTGATATTTGAAAGCCGAAACGTTCGACTTCCAAAGCATTTGACAGCCGAGTTCAACATGCTGCTATATTATGTATTAATTCAACATGCTGCTATATTAAGAAGAGCTTCTAGCTTGTCAGTCACAGCTTCTTTTTAGAATGTTAATTGTATAAGCCAAAAGTAAACGTAAAAGTCTGTGAACTCATCTCAGCTGGGGATGGATGAATCTGTCAATATCTGGCTCATCTTACGCTTCACATTTTTTACTCAAGATTTCATTACTCAGGATTTCATTAATCGGGTTTTTAAAGTCCTCTTTAGATGTGTACTTGAGTGTGGATTATCTTACTCGGCTACGAGTGATTGCCCAAAAAGAAGAAGAAGAGCTGTAAAAATTGCATTTAGGCTGCAATCCTGACTCCACTTATTCAAAGTGCCTTCTGAGTAGACATAGTTAGGATTACATGTATTTTTTTTTCCAAAATACCTTTTTAATATAATGATCTCTGGCAGGCAAGCAGTTGGATAAGCAGTAATGAGATGCCTTCAGTTCTATTTTGGTTTATTTACAGAAAAAACACATCAAGAGCAGGTCTTCCTGCTGCCTTGCAGTAGCAACAGTTGGCTAATCTGAATCAGTGCTCCTTCTCCAGCAGGAATGATGCCAGAGCCTTATCTTATTTCCCCGCCCCTTCCACTGATTTCTGAGCTTCTCTACCCTTCCAAGGGCTCATGGGTTGGCTTTCCCCCTCCCCACTCCCATTAGATATCGACTCTACCTCTGCTGGCAGCTGGGCTTCGCTCTGGCCGTCTTCCAATTCTCCCTCTCCTTCCGAGCTAACAGAGTCTGCCCTGGAAGAAAGGCCGGCCAGGCTGCCCAGTCTGGAATGTGACAGCTCGTCTGCAGAGTCAGCTGCTTCTACGCTTAGCTCACTTTCCAAGGCTGACTCCTTTGGCTAGGGGACCATGTTATTGACCAGGGGTCAGCAAACTTTTTCAGGAGGGGGCCAGTCCACTGTCCCTCAGACCTTGTGGGGGGCCAGACTATATTTGGGGTGGGAATGAACAAATTCTTATGCCCCACAAATAACCCAGAGATGCATTTTAAATAAAAGCTCGCATTCTACTCATGTAAAAACACCAGGCAGGCCCCACAAATAACCCAGAGATGCATTTTAAATAAAATGACACATTCTACTCATGTAAAAACACCCTGATTCCCAGACCGTCCGTGGGCCGGATTTAGAAGGCAATTGGGCCAGTTCTGCCCCCCAGGCCTTAGTTTGCCTACCCATGTTCTTGACATCTAAACAAACAAATTGTGCTTTTGACAGAGCCATGCTGTGAAGCTAGGGAGGATCCATGCAAGCTGGAGAAGCTCTCAAAGCCAAATCCCAGTCATGCCGGGCAGAATATGGAGGCATCTCCCCATTTTAACCTTGATTTTCAACCCGCCCCCAAAAAGAATCCCATCTCATTGATTCCAGTGTGATGAAAGATAAACATTGCAGCTCCAGCACTGGCATACTTCCCCCATTCTGTTATGAAGTTTTGTCTCCCATTCCAATAGATTAAAAGTCTGCCCTAGCACAAAACACTTCCTGCTCTTACTGTTACTGAAGCAAAGTAGCAACGGCAAATAATAATAATAATAATAATAATAATATGCAAAAAACAACAACACACAACCCAGGGAGGTTTGCAATGGCAGATGCCCTTCTCTACCTATAGACCAAGAGGAGGGATCTTTATTCTATGACCGCCAAGATGCCCTTCTATGGACCATGGGATTGCATCCAAAATGTGCATTTTCTCTCAAAATGTGTATTCTATTTTGCATAGCAATTCTCAAATAAGGAATTCCTCAAATGTCTCTAATCTCAGAAAGTTCTTTTGGCTTTTTGGACCAAGTTTGATTCCTGTACAATAGGATATCTTGGATGTACTATAATGCTCAGATGGATTTATGTGTAACCTGTTTAAGTACAGTGGTACCTCGGCTTACATACGTTTCAGGTTACATATGCTTCAGGTTATAGACTCCACTAACCCAGAAATAGTGCTTCAGGTTAAGAACTTTGCTTCAGGATGAGAACAGAAATCATGTTCCGGCGGCACAACGGCAGCAGGAGGCCCCATTAACTAAAGTGGTGCTTCAGGTTAAGAACAGTTTCAGGTTAAGCACAGACCTCCAGAACAAATTAAGTGTCAGGAAAAAGCAGCAATGCAAGAGCGAGCTGCAAGTTGCTGGAATGCAAAACAGGATGTTGATGTTTGGGACTGTACCATTGGAACAAAGGGGCAGTCTATTCACTGTACTGAGCACCGGATGTTAGCTCAGAGTGTCATCTGACCTGTACTGGAAGTACAGGGGTGGAGTTTTTCTCTCTCTACTGTTGGAGACTGGAGAGTGCAGACGTGTTTCTCTGTACTGCTGCAATGACAGAAATAAAGACATGTAAATAGATTTCTGTCTGTCTCTTTCCCCTCCCTGAGGGAAGCAGGGAGGAGGGAGAAATGGTGTGTCCCTCTCACGCTGAGTGGGATCGCCGAATGTGACCTTGCCTGTATCCTGCTGGGAGACGCAGACGGGGAGGTCAACAAGGATCTCAAGCCTAGTGCCTGGAGAGTGGCCAGTTACCTCTGACTGCGGCCTGAGAATCCGACATTAAGTACTTAACCCAAGGTAGCACTGTATTTATTTTACCAAAAGTATTTCTGCCGAGAAAAGGTCTCCCCCTTCACTGAATTAGAAATACTATTCTAAAAATTGTAGAATACTGCAAATGATTGTTTATGGAACAGCACTGAAATACTGGTTGGTATTTGGGTATTCCCATGTCACCTCATCAAGCATTACAAAAGATGTTTTAATTACTTTTCCCCATTGCTATTCATGTATTTTTGTGGCAGGCTTAGTTTTAATTAAACACATTGCTACTCTGATTATCCTTAGATCTTGACAATGTATAGCGTACGTTGTCTCCCACAATTTCTCTAGATCACAGAGTAAGTTATGACTAAGACCATTTCAACCCCATTCTGTCCTGATTTTGATTCAGAAAGCATTAGGGTAAGCAAAAGCATCAAGCAAGCAAATGCCATATGTCACAGTGACGTCTCACAGAGGCAAGAGTTCATTGCCTGCTCTGAGTAACACTACAAGGAAAGGCTGCTATTTATCCTTTTCTAAAATTAAAAAGACAGAACCCCACCTTCTGTAAAAAAAATAGCAATAAGCCATTTTTGTATCAAAATGTGCAAATTTGCCAGGACAGCCCTTCCCAATTTTCACTGACAATCCAAACATTCCATCCTTGACACAGGAAAATCTATATGTAAGGCAGCTTCTCTTTAGAATACCAGGGATAACTATCTCCAACCTATACAATACAACAGGTGCATTTTAAATGTCAGAAGTTAAGGCTTCCAGAGACTGAAAACTGTGTTATAAACTTATTTTTAGAAGTCTGTTTTCTTAAATTCACCCGAAGCAGAAACCAGTACAGCTCATGACTATGTATTACTGCAGGTTCGAAGCAGAATGCCTGGGAATGAATGAGTATGAGTTAATAGTCCGACTAAGAAAATCTACTCTGCTCTAGTAAATCTAGATGAGCACATTCTCATTGTATACCATATGGCACAGCTTCAGCCCCACGATAGCAATTATGAATGCATTCGCCACCATTTCGTATAAGCAAAGAAGTCTTAAGCATCTTCCACACAAAAATAATGGCAAAAGGATGCATTCCTGGTCTAATCCATCTGCTGGTATGCACAAGATTTACTTAGAGTTAGCAATAAGAATTCAAATGGCAGAATAAGTTGGTATGACGATGCATGCTGGTATTTCTAAAGGAGACATTGCTGCTAGACTTCATTATGGGTACTAACTTTGGGAACAATTATGTTCTGAGCACCTTTCTTTCTGAACGTGGTTATTTATCTCTAAATGTGGTTAAATACATTTAAGCAAGTGGTACAACAAGATTGACATGTCAAGACAGGGTGCTTGGCTCTATCCATGCACCAGGGGTGCCAACTATAGGGCGTCCTGGGGGCCAGAGCACCCACAAAAAAAATCTGGGGCTTCACAAAGCACCAGAAGTCACATCAGAGGTCTTGCAAGGCGTCAGACTGCATCTCCGAGGCTTCACAAGACCTTGGAGATGCTGCCTGAGGCCTTGTGAGACCTCGGACGTGACTTCTGGTGCCACAGGGCATGTGGTGTCCTAATGTCATGTCGCAACATGACACCCTGACATCATGTCACGCACACTGGGCACCCATAACTCTGGGCCCATATCGGTGCCCCTGCTATGCATTTTTGAGGATCAGTTGCATTCATTCAATACTCAGAAGGGCCATATTCCACAAGGTCATTTTTCTTCAGTCTATGCAGAGCTCCCACCCATCTTTATGTCCAATATGGGCAATTGGACATTATGTGCAATAGGGGCCAGGGGCATAGCATGGGGGTGTCAGGGGTGTCATAGCACCAGGAGCACAATTTTTGAGGGGGCACGAACTAGGTGCCCCCATGCAGGCAACTGCAGCATGGCCCAGCCTGGTGCTCCTCTCTGCCTGCCAAGGGCTGCACCAGCCAGCTAGCTCCCCCCAACCCCCGTGCAGACAGGCGGGCAAATAGGTGGGCCCCCACTTTGCTCTGGTGGGGATAGGGTTGCTCCAGTGGCATCAGTGGTGGTGGCTGGGCCAGCAAACCCCCCCCCCACTGCTCCCCGCCCAGCACGCGCGCGCACACACACACACCTGGTGTGTGCTCTCCCTGGGCACCAGCAACTGCTGCTACACCACTGGTGGGGACAGATACAATCCAAGATGAACTGTCAAATTAGACCACTCACATAAACAGGTGAGGTAAGCAAAAGGGCACACTGGGCTGGAGTTTAGTAAATGAAACAGTAGCCAGTAGACTTGTGGGGCTTGGAGTGCAGTTTATTAACTATGTGGATGAGATCCATTTCTGCTTCTCTTTTACATCTGAAACAGATGTGGTTTCCGCTATATGGACACAATGGTGTACTATGATCTGAAGTCAGAACAGGGCCCTCACAAGCCATAGAGTCACTCTGTTTTTGCTATGTGCAAAATATTTACAGCTCATATGCTGAAGACACGCCTCTTTCCCATGACATTTGACACATAGGTTATATTCATTTTAGGATCTACTCTATTCTTGTCGCTATAATTTGTGTATTGTATTTTTAAATTGCTGTAACCTAACCTGGGACATTATGTTGAAGGGCAGGTAAGAAATAATAATAATAATAATAATAATAATAATAATAATAATAATAATAATAATCAGAAACTTTATACCATGTTTTATTAATGGTGCCAGTTGAAAATGATGTGGTTTTTAATCATAACAAAGAGTTAAGAGCCAATTTAACCGGTGGTAGCCCTAGTGTGGGATTTCATTAAAAAACCGAACATGTTGTTTGGCTTCTAATAATGGTGTAGATTAGGAGAATATCCTTGGTTAAAAAAAAAATGAAAAACATTTAAAACTTTTATTGATTGTTTCTTTAGGGTGAAAATTAAAACTCAGCAAGAGTTGGTAGTTTTATGATGGGCTCAGCAGTCTCAGAGCCAAAGAAGGTTTCTGTAAAGTGTTTACAAAAGAATATAGTGGAAGAACAACATAATAAATTGATAATATATTGTGAACAAAGTAAAAGAGTGTAACCTTGTTGCAAAACCATGCCCTTGCAACTCTGAAAATGCTTCACCACTGTTCAGTGAATCAGCACAGAAACAATACAAAGAAGAAAACAGAGATTCTATGTATCTGTAGTCTTGCTATGACTTTGTGTAGTTGTAAATGTTCTCAGTCTCTTAATTCTAATTTGTGCTTCGTCTCCACCTCCTACTACTGTCTGTATTTATTTCTACATCCATAATTCCACACCCACTGTTAGAATTAACAGTGATACAGTGTCCTATCAATGCTGGCATTAATACCAAGGCTAGCTTTCATAGAATCATAGAGTTGGAAGAGACCACAAGGGCCATCGAGTCCAACCCCCTGCCAAGCAGGAAACACCATCAGAGCACTCCTGACATATGGTTGTCAAGCCTCTGCTTAAAGACCTCCAAAGTAGGAGACTCCACCACACTCCTTGGCAGCAAATTCCACTGTCGAACAGCTCTTACTGTCAGGAAGTTCTTCCTAATGTTTAGGTGGAATCTTCTTTCTTGTAGTTTGGATCCATTGCTCCGTGTCTGCTTCTCTGGAGCAGCAGAAAACAACCTTTCTCCCTCCTCTATGTGACATCCTTTTATATATTTGAACATGGCTATCATATCACCCCTTAACCTCCTCTTCTCCAGGCTAAACATGCCCAGCTCCCTTAGCCGTTCCTCATAAGGCATCGTTTCCAGGCCTTTGACCATTTTGGTTGCCCTCCTCTGGACACGTTCCAGTTTGTCAGTGTCCTTCTTGAATTGTGGTGCCCAGAACTGGACACAGTACTCCAGGTGTGGTCTGACCAGAGCAGAATACAGTGGCACTATTACTTCCCTTGATCTAGATGCTATACTCCTATTGATGCAGCCCAGAATTGCATTGGCTTTTTTAGCTGCCGCGTCACACTGTTGGCTCATGTCAAGTTTGTGGTCAACCAAGACTCCTAGATCCTTTTCACATGTACTGCTCTCAAGCCAGGTGTCACCCATCTTGTATTTGTGCCTCTCATTTTTTTTGCCCAAGTGCAATACTTTACATTTCTCCCTGTTAAAATTCATCTTGTTTGTTTTGGCCCAGTTCTCTAATCTGTCAAGGTCGTTTTGAAGTGTGATCCTGTCCTCTGGGGTGTTAGCCACCCCTCCCAGTTTGGTGTCATCTGCAAATTTGATCAGGATGCCCTTGAGTCCATCATCCAAGTCGTTGATAAAGATGTTGAATAAGACCGGGCCCAAGACAGAACCCTGTGGCACCCCACTAGTCACTCTTCTCCAGGATGAAGAGGAACCATTGATGAGCACCCTTTGGGTTCGGTCAGTCAGCCAGTTATAAATCCACTGAGTGGTAGCATAGTCAAGACCGCATTTTACCAACTTCTTTACAAGAATATCATGGGGCACCTTGTCAAATGCCTTGCTGAAATCAAGGTAGGCTACATCCACTGCGTTCCCTTCATCTACCAGGCTTGTAATTCTGTCAAAAAACGAGATCAGGTTAGTCTGACATGACTTATTTTTCAGAAATCCATGCTGACTATTGGTGATCACAGCATTCCTTTCTAGGTGCTCACAGACTGTTTGCTTAATGATATGCTCCAGAATCTTCCCTGCTATTGATGTCAGACTGACTGGGCGGTAATTATTTGGGTCCTCTCTTTCCCCCTTTTTGAAAATAGGGACAACATTTGCCCTCCTCCAGTCTGCCGGGACTTCGCCTGTTCTCCAGGAATTCTCAAAGATGACTGCCAGTGGTTCTGAGATCACATCTGCCAGTTCTTTTAATACTCTTGGATGCAGTTCATCTGGCCCTGGAGACTTGAATACATCTAAACTAGCCAAGTATTCTTGTACTATCTCCTTAGTTATTCTGGGCTGTGTTTCCTTTGCTGAATCATTTGCTCCAAATTCTTCAGGTCGGGCATTGTTTTCTTTATCGGAGAAGACTGAGGCAAAGAAGGCATTGAGGAGTTCAGCCCTTTCTGTGTCCCCTGCTTGCATTTCACCATCTTCTCCTCTGAGTGACCCCACTGTTTCTTTGTTCTTCCTTTTGCTACGAACATACCCATAAAAGCCTTTTTTGTTGCTTTTAACCTCTCTAGCAAGCCTGAGTTCATTCTGTGCTTTAGCTTTTCTGACTTTGTGTCTACACGTGCTGGCTATTTGTTTGAATTCCTCTTTGGTGGTTTCCCCCCTTTTCCATTTTTTGTACACATCCTTTTTTAATCTTAATTCAGTTAAATTTCTTTAGATAGCCACCCTGGCTTCTTTAGGCACCTTCCATGTTTCCGTCTCATTGGTATTGCCTGACGTTGTGCTTTTACTATCTCCCTCTTAACAAACTCCCAGCCATCATGAACTCCCTTTCCTTTTAGTATTGCTGTCCATGGGATCTCACCCAGCACTTCCCTAAGTTTTATGAAGTTGGCTTTCTTAAAGTCAAGAAATTGAGTCCTAGTATGCTTGGCTGCTCCTTTCTGCTGTATAGTAAACTTCAGAAGAGCATGATCACTCGCGCCTAATGATCCATCCACATCTACCCCACTAACCAGGTCATCAACATTGGTTAGGACCAGATCTAAAATGGCTGTTCCTCTTGTTGCTTCTCCCACTTTCTGGACAATGAAGTTGTCTGCAAGGCCAGTGAGGAATCTGTTTGACCTTATGCTCTTGGCTGAGTTTAACGTCCAACAAATATCCGGGTAACATGCAAAACTGTCTTGCAAATTTAGCACGAAAATTAGTGCAATGTTGCTGCTGTTGTTTCAGTATCTTATCCATGAACAATACTGAAAATGGGAGTCATGCACAAGAGAGCAAGAGGTGAGACTGCAGGGATTAGACTGCAGGGCTTTTTCCAAGCCATGCAACTATGAGCAAGAGATTGGGGAAATGATGATTGCAACGGTCTAACAGGCACCAGTGGTTGATGAAATCTGCTGAATTGTTGACTTTAATACTGGCAAGAGTGTCCAAATATTTACTTGCCAAAGAAAACCAACATTCCCCCCTTCTGAAATATACCGTACACCTTTTCGATATGCAGAGAAGTTAGCCCTGGAGAGTTTTATTTGTGTGGCACATTGTGGATACACACATGAAATGAGAGGAGTTAGCAGCCAGCAGCAGATATATTTAGCTGTTTGCAGCTTCTGGAAGCTCATGACCAGCAAACTGAGGCATTCGCAAGGGTGTTTTGAGGGAGAGACCCAGAGTGCGGTTTCATGGAGACATAGACGGTGAAGGAACTACTCTGCCATGTGGAACAGGTCTCGGTGTTTCGATTTCTGGGAATGGAGTTGAGAGACGACCTAACCTGGGGAGAAAACAGCAAAGACCTGATGAAGAGCGCACAGCAGAGGTTATATTTTCTGAGAATGCTCCGGAAAAACAATCTCTCAAAGGACCTGTTGATGGCATTTTACCATTGCACTGTGGAGAGCATATTAACTTATGGTCTGTGTGTGTGGTTTGGGAGCTGCATGACCAGGAAAAAAACAATGCTATCCAGGGTTGTAAAGTCTGCAGAGAGAATAATTGGGTGCACTCTTCCCACCTTAGATCAAATCTATGCTGCCAGGTGCCATAAGAAAGCGGCAGAGATAGCGCAGGATAGTACGCACCCCCGAAATAATCTCTTTCGCTTCTGCCTTCTGGAAGAAGGTATAGGGTTATAAAGGCCAGGACTAGCCGCCTGAGAAACAGTTTGTATGCAAATGGAATTCTGGTTCTAAACGCAGCATAAGGGGTCTCTATAGTATAGTGTATTTTTTAGTATAGTGTATTTTTTAGTATAGTGTATTTATAGTATAGTATAGTATAGTATAGTATAGTATAGTATAGTATAGTATAGTATAGTATAGTATAGTGTATTTTAAAATGGGGTTTCAGAGTTTTTAGGGGTTTTTAGTTTTTCAATTTCATTGTTCTGTATGGGACAATGACAAAGATATCGTATATTGTATATATCGTATAACGTATATGTTTGTCTTCCAGCTTGAGAATGTGCAAAACTACACCTGCAACAAGGGAAAGCTGGTTGCTGGAAGAGAAGGTTCAGCAACTTGATGTTCACCTGTCCATACTTCAAACTCCTGGGCAAGATGAGGAAATTCTAGATAGGGCAGAGCGGATGGTACAGGAACCACAACACAGGTGGGTTGCCCCAAGGGAGGAAGAAGATCACCCATTGCAAGAGACAAATGTGTGACACATAGAAGCAGGACTGTCAGGATCCATGCTGTCTCACTGGGGCTGCAAAATCAATCATATTCCCTCACCTCAGACACTGATTCTGGGAGCAAGACACAGAGGTAGCAATGTGCAGAGATAACAGGATATCACGGAAGGTGTGCTGCCTCCCAGGTGCAAAGATTCGTGTCATGGACTGGCTGGATGCAAAAGAGTGGTGGGAGGCACCAGCTGAGGAACCCACAAGGGAACCCCCAGAAAGAAAATCCAGGGGATTTTTGATGGGATGACCATGAGTGATCATAGAGAGAAGAGGGAGGAGACAGGCTTTAGTGAGCAGGCAGAGGCTGTGCCAGAACAGTCCAGAATCAGAGGCAGGAGCGGGGGAATCAAGAGTCAGAGTGGAAATATCCTCCAACCAGCAGTTTATTCAAGGGTTGTTCCCACTGATGGGAATGAGGGGGGACTTTTTCCTGATTATCCCCTGTGGCCCCCAGGCACCACCTCACACACTGTCCACTGCTGGTTTTGACCTATAAAACCTTAAACGGCTCAGAACTGCAATACCTCAAGGACCGCCTCTTTCCATATGAACCTATCCAGACCCTGAGATCATCTCCCGAGGCCCTCCTTCCTGGGCCTCCTCCTCGAGAGGTCCGGAGGGTGGCAACACGAGAACGGGCCTTCTCTGCAGTGGCTCCCCATCTGTGGAATGCTCTCCCCAGGGGCCTTCATCTGGCACCTTAATTATACAGCTTTAGGCACCAGGCAAAAACGTTCCTTTTAACCAAGCCTTTGATTGCCCTGACTGACATCCTATGCCTTGAACTATTGTTTTTGTTTTGAGTTTATATATTGTCATCTTTTCTGTGAACCACCCTGAGACCTCCAGGTATAGGGCAGTAAATAATAATAATAATAATAATAATAATAATAATAATAATAATAACCTCTAAAACAGCATAGGAGATTGCACTGGAGGACAGCAGTGTGCCCTCCAGGGTGGGCAGTCAGCAAGAAAAATGCCTCTTCACACACACCAATAGTGAGATTTTTTTTAAAAGGCTGTTTGTTGTATGTGAAGTCTGAATCAACTCATCCACAGTGTTTCTTCTCACAACCACAATCACCACAAGTACCAAATAGATTCAATAGTCTTTGTGGAAAATATTTCTCTCAGTGGAAAGCATAGCACAGCAACGACTTGGAGAACTGAAACCAATCACTTAACGAATTGTTTTGTTATATCGGGAAGCAGGGTGGGGTGGAAACAGACGGCTGTCTTTTCCCAAATCCTTTCATAATGATCTGCCAAAGTGCAGTTCTTTCCTGTGATGTAGTAATGTACACATAAAGGGGCTAAAACGCAGAGGAACTTCAAAGTTGGTCTTTTATTAAGTGACAATTTGGGGGATTTATTCTGGTTCCAAAAGGCTCATTTTAGATTTGATCTCAGACTAAAAGATGATACAATGTAAACATTACTCTAAAAGATCCAGTATAATTGAGCTTTCAAGCCGAGGATTCATATCTGGTTGATAAATTAAAAGGTTGATTTTCATAGTTTAATTAATAATCAGTAAGTTTCCTGCAGAGATTTTCAGGCTATATAGAGATAAGCCTGGTAATTAGGCACATTATCATGAGATTTAACATTTAATCTCAGGATTAGATCCAACATTGAATACAGATACTTTTATCTGTTTCTTTACTTTAAGTTTCACTGCTTTGTTTGAAAAAGAGATGAGCAAGCAGAAGGCTGCTTGCCCTAAAAATGACCATTACAGGATAATATGGAAAGCATCAAAAAATTGTACAGGATCCAAGAACATGCCTGAACAATGACAATGTTTTGCAAGGAGGAATGTGTTGTCCATAAGAGCTGGGGTTTTCCCTAGACCCTGTTAAGTGGGACTCTGACACCACCAGCCTTGATTGATATTCTGTTTATTTTCCTTCTTTCAGGAACTTGCAGAGTTCTGGCAGCCATTCTTAGAGTTCACTGCTATACCTAGTGCAGAAGGAAAGGAGAAATGAAGCTTCAGATAGCTTCATCCATTAGTTACATTTGCCTTGTGAAAGGTATGGAAAATAAGAGGAATCAGAATGTCTTCTGTGGGGCAGATCAGTCTCCTGAGTCTCCTTGGTTTTTTGTTTGTTTGTTTTAAGTGGATTTGCTGCAAGGGAGTGCTTTAATCCACTTTATTTGCACAAACCTACATTCACGGTAAGGGACGTGGGTGGCGCTGTGGGTTAAACCACAGAGGCTAGGACATGCCGATCAGAAGGTTGGCGGTTCGAATCCCCGCGACGGGGTGAGCTCCCGTTGCTCAGTCCCTGCTCCTGCCAACCTAGCAGTTCGAAAGCACATCAAAGTGCAAGTAGATAAATAGGTACCGCTCCTGTGGGAAGGTAAATGGCGTTTCCGTGAGCTGCTCTGGTTCACCAGAAGCGGCTTAGTCATGCTGGCCACATGACTTGGAAGCTGTATGCCGGCTCCCTCGGCCAGTAAAGCGAGATGAGCACCGCAACCCCAGAGTCGGCCAAGACTGGACCTAATGGTCAGGGGTCCCTTTACCTTTACTTACATTCCCTTTACCTTTACTTACATTCGCAAAATACTGACTGTCCGGAGGCACACTTTGTTTCTTTGTGAACGCACTTTTATGGGCCACGGTGCCAATTAAGGAAACATGCAAGGGGCATTGGATTGCACAGGAACGAATGCTCTGATGTGCCTTATTTCATTGTGAGGTTTCCTGTACTGTAAGCAAACACAGATGCAACTTTTGACAGGCCCAATGGGGGGGGCCCTATAAAGACAGGGCTCACTTTTTGCAATTAGTGGAATATGAAATATGAAAACAGACAAGTAGTTTTAGCTGAGAACCAGGGTTGCAAAGTTTTTGGCTTTGCACATGAGTGCTCCTAGGTATAACTGGCTACTCATTTTGTTTTGTTTGGTTTTTTTAAAAAAAATCCTGTTCACAGATATAGATATAATTGTGACCTGTTATTTAATTGTTTTATCATTGGCTCAGATCCTAAGGCAAGAGGACTCAAAGAAGAAAAGCTTCCTAACCCTTGCTGAAACCACTTGCACCATGCAAAACATTTCCGGAAGGTTGTGAGGCCTCCTGGACAATGTGGGATGCAGCTGTTAATGGGAGACTCAGAATTGTCTGAAATCATGATTGGATTGTAAGGTAAGTTAATGTTAGAGAACATTCTCAGAAGGTGTTTTGTACCAGCAGTGCCCTCAACACAATGCACAATGTTCTGGAAGAGACCACAAGGATCTGAAGTGGCCTTTGGACCTCACAGGGAACTGTGGTGAGAAGGAGGAGATGTGAAACTCTTTTTCTGTGCATTTCCCTAAGCTGCTAACTTACCTTAAGATCCATGCCTGGATGTACAAACCAAAAGTAACCATATAGTCCTAGCACTATATAACTAAACAACCGAATGAATAAAAAGAATGTGATGCTGGCAGCAAATGCATTTAATGTCCTTGGGTGTTTTTCTTTCAAATGTGTTATGGTTCTGCTGTAGGCAGAAAGCTTTCATTGTTCACATAATCCTTGTAATAAGCTTTTTGTAAAATTGGGAATGAATTGGGTTTTATTAAAGGAATATCTATAAAATTAGAAGCCCCGGGAGTTATTAGTTCTCAGAACATAGAGGAAATTAGTAAGAAAATCCAAATATATCTGTACAAGTGAGAGTAGCAGCCAACAATAGCTCATAGCTAATAGTTGGTTACAACTTGCACATCATTTTAGAAATGGGCAAGGTAAAAAAAAAAATCAAGAAGAAAAGTCGCTGGACTTACAGAAGTAAACAGAGTGCTAAAGTACATCAGTGAAAAGCATTTAGACACATTTACTTGAGAGTAGGGAGGAATCCACACACATATAAAAAACGTTCTGAAAATACTTTTTAAAAAAAGCATTTTTAAAAATACAGTGGTGCCTCTACTTATGTTCACCTCCGGTTATGTATCCTTCGGGATGTGTACATGGCAAACCCGGAAGTATTTTTCTGGGTTTTGCTGCGCGCGCATGTGCAGAAGCGCTCTAAACTGTGCCATGTGCATGCGCAGAAGCGGCACCTCAGGTTGTGAATTCCTCCAGAACTGACTGGAGCTCCGGAATGGATCCCATTCGCAACCAGAGGTACCACTGTACATTGAATTTTCCATAAGGCTCACCATCACCATCTAGTGTCACATTGTATATTGCGCTTAAAACATTTAAATGTTTAATGCCTAAAAATGCTTAAAATGTTTTATTTGCAGCTGTATAGCTGAGTCCTCCCTGAATTCAGTGGAAGTTACTTCTGAGCTGACAACAGGATTGTGATTTTGTTTCGGCTAGGCCCATTTTGATCTTTTTTCCAAGTCCATGGATCTGCATATGTGGACCAAAGTTGGCTTGCATCTTCAGCAAGGTTATAGTTAGAAAGAAAGCATTTCAAGACATTAACATGCACATGCTGTAGATATCATGGGTTGTGTCCATGAAATCCACATGTCCAAGGGTGGCCCCTAGTACTCTTGGGTGTCAAAGAAACCTCCAACAGGAATACTGCAGGGGACTTTAATTTCAATAACCATAAATTTGAATTTAAAGGAATAGTTTGCTGATTACTTTTTTGTGACTTTGCTATCAAATTCCATATGGCTGAAAACCTCCAGGGAAATGAAAATGAAAAATGGATAAAACTCAGTGATGGTTAATTTGGACAAAACAGATGATTTCACAATTACTTTAGGTGGCAATGATTACTCACCCTTAATAACTAAAATTAAGTTCTCATAAATAAAATGCAACAGAAAAGTCTGAGTTGTTGTTATTGTTATTATTTGCCACCCATCTGACTGGGTTTCCCCAGTCACTCTGGGTGGCTCCCAACAAAATATTAAAACATAACAAAACATTAAAAACTTTCCTAAACAGGGCTGCCTTCAGATGCCTTCTAAAAGTCAAATAGTTATTTATCTGTTTGACATCTGATGGGATGTCAAACAGTACAAAGCTGTATAATTCATCCCACCAAGGAGCAATACATATTATTGTATGCATATTAAAGTATACTGTCAATAAAAGTCAAATTCTAGAAGAAACCCAGGAAACTTCCCTTAAAACCTCTTTAGTTGCTTAAGCTCAGTACATCTCAATTTTATTTTCACAAAGTTGTTGCCAGTGTTTTTGTGGTAGGATGATGTGTATAGCCTATCAAATTTGCCCATTCCCTTCTTGTCTGCCTTTGTGTGGGCTGTTCTTACTTATATTGAGTGTCATGTACAAAAAAAAATCATAGATCCATAGATATTATTTGAGCCTGAGGGACAATTGCCATAACTTACCCCTTTTTCTGGCACAGCTCACATAACTTAACTGCACTCAGATTAGAGGACTGATGCATTAAATCTAACTTCCCTCACCCCCCCTCCCACTGCATCATATCAACAGATCACATCCTAAGCAAGCATCATGCCTTTCATTATGAGAAAGGTTGTGACTTCTTGTTTTTTAAAAAAGAAGAACAAAGGCTGTGCTTTTTACAGAATTGTTGAACTTTCAGCTTTTGGATCGAGGGGCAAATGCAAAAACTGTTATCTGCCATAGTTCTATCCAAAGAGCAACCTTTTTACATCTGTGGTGGGTATGCACTAAATATGTACATCAGCTCTGTGCATACCCCAAAATTACAAGGCAAATTGGGGTGAACTGGGGAAGGTGCTCATGTTCCCAAGTAAGATTGTGCTGTTAGCAAGGCATCTTGTGGAACAGGGATTTAATAAGCCCTGTGGAGTTCTCTCTCTCTCTCGATTAAATCATGACTCTCTCTACCCCACAAGAAATAAAGCAAAACTGACTGAGGAAACACCCATACTTCAAGAGGAGAGGGCAGTAAGGGGAGGGGGAGAATAATCTTTCATTTTGATGAATAGGTCTCTTTATCACAGAATTATTTTCACAGGGTACTACAGTCAGATTTTCACTGTATCCCCCCCCCCAAAGGTGAGGCAGGAGAAGCCAACCCCTACTAACAACATTTAGATAACAATTTCATTTGGGACTGGGGGTTGAAGAATTCCATCAGAAATGGGAGCAGATATTGTTAATGTTTACTTATTTGTCCCATGTCTGGAACAGAAATCAATCCAGTGAATAAAACTCGCATCTGTTCCTGTTGCTGCTTTCAGTCTACAGATCCAGTCTTTCCTGCAGACCCACGTTCTGTTTTCAACCGCTCACCCGCTTTGATTCCTCTTCTACCACCCCACTGGCAAGACCCACTATAGCTACTATTCTGAAATTTTCCAGGCCTCATCACCTTAAAAGGGATGACCATGACTACACATTGCACCCAACTCTAGCAGAAAATCAAAAAGTTAAGAGATTTCTCCTATATCTGAAAAAAATAATAATCAAAGTTTAAGGGTACCCTGTGCAAAACTCTTTGATGCATTCGCCCCAAAACTGGCAGGCTTAGTCCACTCTAGGAGGGCTCCTGAACCTGAGCATGTTGTCCACTTTGGCCAAAAGGGTGAAAAGAAATAGTTGTTTTAGATTCCAATGAATGGAAAACACAGAGCTTCATTTTATACACAGCAGCTCAGAACCTGAAGCAGAATTCAAAGTGCAAGAAATGCAAATCAACTCAAACCAGTCCTGCAGATCAGCTGCAGAATTATTTGTTGTACATATTGCTAACCGTGTGACTAACCTTTTGCTAAAATGCTGGAAGAACAAAAGTAATGAATGCCTAAGAGAAAGTTATAGGAGTTAGGGTTTTTTTTTAAAAAAAAAAACTGCATTGAAACTTGCAGTTGACCAAAAATTCTTAATGCAAAACACAGCAGGAATGAATGACTAAAGCTCATTTGTGCATAAAACACATATTGGTGGAATTCTCCATTACTAATTTGGAATTTGGATATTTAAATATAATGAGGAAATCTGTGTAATATTGAGTGCAGTATTTTTGAAATAACTAATTTTAAGTTTCCCCCCTGATGATTCTAAGGGGGGGATGATTAGCAAGGAAAATGTATATACAGTGGTACCTCAGGTTACATACGCTTCAGGTTACAGACTCCGCTAACCCAGAAATAGTGCTTCAGTTTAAGAACTTTGCTTCAGGATGAGAACAGAAATCATGCTCCGGCGGCACGGTGGCAGCAGGAGGCCCCATTAGCTAAAGTGGTGCTTCAGGTTAAGAACAGTTTCAGGTTAAGTACGGACCTCCGGAATGAATTAAGTACTTAACCTGAGGTACCACTGTACTGAGAAACAGCAGACATATTTTTCCTCCCTCTCTCTTGTTCCATACAGGCAAAAACCTTGCCTCTTTTCCTGGAACATCTTAACAGCTACAAAGCATTTAGTGAGGAAAGTGAAGGCTACGCTGAGGAAGCTATCTTTAAGTCAGATTGCCATTTTGACAGTTGGAATATGTAAGTAATAAAAATGTATAAATCATAGTTAGCATACAGTCCTGACGTTACCTTGAGATATGTTGCACTTAATTGCTATGCTTCCTCGCTTTGCTTAAGCTTATGGGAAACATCATTCAAAAGGATAAGCTTCACTTCTGTAATTGATTTCCATTAGCTACTAGTTTTAAAATGGAACAAAATCGCAAAGTATATTTAAAATGAATCTGCAGTGCTGATGTTATTCCTTGCAATACCTTGGGGGAAAGCAAGTGATACACAAAGTTTACTGCAATGTTTTTGCTGACCATGTCCTCTGTCTGGGGCAATCTATCAAAAATCTCGGTCCAGCATTCTGTGAACTGGTAGTAACAAAATATAAGTTTGCATCATCAAAATGCTTCACATTGGGTTTCATTGCGGGGGGTTCATAAATTCATGATTTCTTTTTAGGACAAATAAGTGAACATTAACAATTTCTTCTGTTCGTAGAATCTTTTCTACAGATCAGTTATATTCAATGTGAGACAGGATAAGATTGGGGAAGAAGAGTAAACATGGACCACTGGTACCAAACTTTAGGAGAAACAGCCCTACTAGAAAAGCTAACCAACAAATTGAAGCTAGCACGGGGATAAACGGAAGAGGACACCTTCATTATGTACACAGGCCCAAAACTCCCCAAATTCACACAAATCAATATGGCTAACTTGACTTACCTACTACTTCTTTTAAAGGACTATGTGCACTCTGCACCATCTCTTCCATGCATGCTTGACTGCATTGGAACTACCAGAATACATTTTGTACTCTGAAATCATTCTATACTATTCTGCGTTTCCCGCACTCAAGGTGTTTAGAGGCAGCCATGTTTACTTTGCTTTTTCTTCTTCTTCTTCTTTTTTGCTTTCCGCCCAGCTGTAGTTTTCACAGGCAGCTTGGCTCTTTTGATATAGCAGACTCCATCCACTAATCACTGATATGACGATAAAGGAAAGTATATGAAACAAAAGCAGATGTGTGCTGCAGAATGTTTTAGCAGGAGTTGGACATTTGTTTGTACATCCTGTTCCCAAGTGCATTCTGATTGAATTGTCACTCAGCCCTGAGAAGGCTTGAAACAATGAAGTCTGGCGGGATGAAACTATTGCAGATACAGTCACCTGAGAGATAAAGGGACTTGCGAGATAAAATTCTGACAGGCTCTGCAGAACGGGAGCCTGCTGCCATCCCATATCACACAAGCACAGCAAAAGCATGTGGCTCATAATACTGCTACCCCTTTTTTTCATTGTTTTCTTTTGCATAGCAATAGAGGCGTAATAGCTGTACTCAGCTTGGTGTAGCACTTCCTGAGGAAGTATTCATATGGATTACATTTCATTGTGACCACCTTGACAATTAAAGAGGCAATGGCAGCAATGGGGAAGAGCCGTACCTCAATGGCAGAACACATGCTTTTCGTGCAGCAGGTCCCAGATTCAGTCAGTTGGTGGGCAGTGAGAATGTGCCATATGCTAGGAAGAGGAAGTGACTTACATTGAAATGGCTGCTAAAATAGATTCCCCCACTCCATTTCAATTTAACACTGGTTTCCATGGAAGGTTCAAGTGCAAGGTTCAAAGCACAGTGTGGGCTGTTTGAAAGCCCTTTTGCAAACAGCCCTGCACTGCTCTTCAAGATTTCAGTTTTTGGTTGTTTAAAGAGCATGGCTGTATGCAAAAGGACTTTGAAACAGTCCACACTGTGCTTTGAAGTCCCAGCAATTGGAGCTTCAGAGCACAGCATCAACTAATGTCACAGTGATATCAGGTGATTGACATGTGGGCAAGAAAGAGGATTTCAACCTCAACATAAGAAAGAACTTCCTGATTGAAGGAACTGTCTGACCTTGGAACAGACAGCCTCAGAAAGTGGTGGTCTCTTCTTCATTTGAGGTTTAGAAGCAAAGGCTGGATGGCCACCTATCAAGAATATTGCAATTCTGGATTTCCTGCGAGAGTGTTCAAGGTGTTAGATTAGATGATTATTGGGGTTCTTTCCAATTCTATGACTCTTTAGAGGTGTGAAAGAGAAGAAATGGGAGCATCATGTTGATGAACGAAGTTAAGCATATGTAGGAAGGAAAAATACACAGCAGAAAAAATTGGTAGTATTACACCCATTTTGTGTAATACTGGGTCCTGGAAAATTAGTAGTGCAAGATGTGTTAGCTAGTATGTCAAAATAAAAAAATTCCTTCCAGTAGCACCTTAAAGACCAACTAAGTTAGTTCTTGGTATGAGCTTTCGTGTGCATGCACACTTCTTCAGATACCAGGTATCTGAAGAAGTGTGCATGCACACGAAAGCTCATACCAAGAACTAACTTAGTTGGTCTTTAAGGTGCTACTGGAAGGAATTTTTTTATTTTGACTATGGCAGACCAACACGGCTACCTATCTGTAACTTAGCTAGTATGTGAAATTTACCTTCCCACCAGAGTGGTACCTATTTATCTACTTGCACTTTGACATGCTTTCGAACTGCTAGGTTGGCAGGAGTTGGGACAGAGCAACAGGAGCTCACCCTGTCGCAGGGATTCGAACTGCCGACCTTCTGATTGGCAAGCCCTAGGCTCTGTGGTTTAGACCACAGTGCCACCCGCGTCCCTTTATGGAGTGGGTTTAGTGGAGCCAAAATGAATGTTTATATCAAGGCTCATACTCACATATGAGGAACCCCTTGAAGGTGCAGTTTTCAGGTTCTGAACTTGGATTTGTGAACAGGGCTCAGCTTCACTGAGAGATTCATATGTTATGACAGCATTGTTGAACAATTAATGTGGTGTCTGAGACCAGCCCAGTTTATTGTTAATCTTATTGTTAAACAGCCTCTCTTAAAAGAGTTTCTCCAGAATAAACAAATGTGCCCGGCGATCAAATCTTTCATATTGTTTGTTTGGTGGCAGCTCTCTAAAATGGGCAAGTTGGCTTCTGGCAAAATCTGTATTCTGTGTACAGTTTCCTTTGACTGAGACACTTTACCTGATAAGCCTCCTGCAGTAATATGTTGTCTAAAATTGCTTTCAGATCTGGGAAGAACAAGTTTCACTCTGAAAGTATTTGCAAAGTTTCAGTCAGATAAGAACTGATGATTACTTACAGACAACAACTGAACAGCGCATGTCATTTGTAAACGTCATCAGTTAAGATCATGAGGTGTCACTTGATCCTGTGTTCTTTGCAGCTCTATTAATTTTTTTTCCCATCCCCCTTTGCAGTTCTTCCTAACACTGGTTAGTAACAAATCCACAACCAGGCATTAGAAGCTATAGAAAGTGGGGAAACTGTATCCCAGACACACCCGTATCCATAGCTGTATGGAAACCACATGTTTACTTATTGCAGTTATATACCCCACACTTTCTCCAAGGAGCACAGACCATATACATAGGGTTTATTTCCTTTTAAATCATAACTAGATCTAACTGGTGATATTGGCTGCCACTAGAGATACTTGAGGATTTTAATTTGTAAGAATTCCAATACAAATATGACTTTACCTGATCTGCACCTCCCAGACTACTGTGTGCACTGAAACCTCACTGAACCACTGGGTTTTATACTCCCCAAATGTATTGACACAAAACAGTCACAAAAGTAGCACAATGCATTTACAAATGTGTATTTTGAGAGAAAAATAAAGTGAAAAATGTATATTTAATATATACAGTGGTACCTCAGGTTACATACTCTTCAGGTTACATACACTTCAGGTTACAGACTCCGCTAACCCAGGAATAGTGCTTCAAGTTGAGAACTTTGCTTCAGGATGAGAACAGAAATTGTGCTCTGGCGGCACAGCGGCAGCAGGAGGCCCCATTAGCTAAAGTGGTGCTTCAGGTTAAGAACAGTTTCAGGTTAATAACAGACCTCCGGAACGAATTAAGTACTTAATCTGAGGTACCACTGTATCTCCCTGTGTGCAGTAAAACAAACTAAGATTGTCTTCCATAAACACAGTTTTAACAATGAATCCGTAAGTGACTATGGAGGCCAATTCTGGAACCACATGTCCTTCTACAGTGGGGACATTGGTTTCCAGGTGGGAGTTGATCATGGTGTGGATTTGCCAAGCGTGCCTTCCTCCTAGCACGTTTCTCCATTGCGTCTTGAGTTCAAGTGTCTTCAAAGCCCATGACAGCTTTAGTAAAGGCTAGTCTCCAATTGGAGCACTCGCAGGCCAGTGTTTCCCATTGGTCAGTATTTATACTACATTTTTTAAGTTTTACCTTGAGACAGTCTTTAAACCTCTTTTGTTGACCACCAGCATTTTGTTTTCCATTTTTAAGTTCAAAATAGAGTAGTCACTTTGGAAGACAATAATCAGGCATCCACACAATATGATCAGTCCAACAAAGCTGATGTTGAAGAATCCTTGCTTCAACACTGGTGATCTTTGCTTCTTCCAGTACACTGGCATTCATTTGCCTGTCTTCCCAAGTGATATGTAAAAATTTTCGGAGACACTGTTGATGGAATCTTCCAAGGAGTTAGAGATGGTGTTTATAAGTGGTCCATATTTCACAAGCATATAGTATGGTTGGTAGTACAATAACTTTGTAAACAAGCATTTTGGTTTCCCTGTGAATGTCCCAGTCCTCAAACACTCTGCACTTCAATCGGGAGAAAGCCACACTCCACAAAAGACAGGCAAGGAAACACAGTGGGCGATAAAGAAACTTGGAGCCTGATAGCATCACATCACACATTTGTATTAGTACATGTCATCAAGAGAAGAAAAAGTGAAGGGGCTTTTTTTGCTGTTTTGGCACCAGTAATGCATCTGCAATAACACCTAGATCTGGCCATGGTCTGGCCAGAAAAAAACTTTACGCTAGGAGATATATCGTGTGACTGGTTAGAGCTGCATCAGATCATACACTTCCTAAACCAACCAAACATAAGGACTCAGGCACTACGCAACCTAAACAATTATTTGATTCTAGCAGCCCACTCAGAAAAGGAATAATCTCCCAACTATATGAAATCCTCACACAATTGACTACCCCCGCCCTTATATCATTAAGACTAAAATGGGGGAAAGCTTTTGGAGAAGAAGTAGAGGGGAAGACATTGGAAATAAATTTGGACTAGACTGCCATTGGGATCTATCTCAATTAGGACTCGAAAAAGTAATCTAAAAATAGCACATGACTGGTACATGTGCCAAGTCGTTTTAAATAAAATTAACCACAATACATCCAAATTCTGCTGCCGGGAATGCAATTTGCCTGGTTCCCTAATACACATGAAGTGGTTTTGCTCAAAAATTATTCCCTTTGGGGGAAAAATATTTCAAATAATTAATCAGGTGACATGACAGTTACTACAACCAGATCTCAAACTAGCCCTATTATCTTGGTACACTCCTCAGTTTAAGAATACAATTAATTAAGATCTTATCCTTGCAGCTAGATTAGTGATAGCAAAGAACTAGAAAACTTTAAATTCAAATCTTTTTGAAACTTGCATTCTGAAACGTCTGCTCTGTGTTGTTGGTTGCATTCCTCCTGTAATTCAGATTTTATTTCCTAAATCTGAGCATCCTCATTATTTAGCAATGTTCTATACTTTTAATGTGGGTGCACAGATTCAATATTACATGAAGTTTACTTAATGGACTTGAATACAGATTTTGTTATGTTTAGGGCAGATTTGCTAAACTTAATGGGAATTAAGTATGTCCTGACTAATTTAACCATTCTTTATTCAAATAAGAGGGACGCGGATGCCACTGTGGGTTAAACCACAGAGTCTAGGACTTGCTGATCAGAAGGTCGGTGGTTTGAATCCCCGCGACGGGGTGAGCTCCCATTGCATGGTCCCTGCTCCTGCCAACCTAGCAGTTCGAAAGCATGTCAAAGTGCAAGTAGTTAAATAGGTACCGCTCCAGCGGGAAGGTAAACGACATTTCCGTGCACTGCTCTGGTTCACCAGAAGCGGCTTAGTCATGCTGGCCAATATAGCGAGATGAGCGCCGTAACCCCAGAGTCGGTCACTTACCTTTATTCAGATAAGACTACTCTAAGCATGACTAGATCCAACCCTCTTTAGATGCCTTAGTGATAAAGATGTGCCAATATTTGCCATTTTCAAGACTTTGGAATAATGAAATCTAAATAAATTGTTGTAAATTCCTCTCTCTCCTCCTCCTCCCATTGTCCCCCAGGCCTCTAAAAGTTCCTTCAACTCTCTGGTATAAGGAGTGAGCAAGGGGAGCAGAGAAAAATTATGTTTGTTGCATGAGTAGAAGTTGTTCTGCTCAGATAATAACATGTGCTGGATTCAACCCAATGTGCTTGACTCTTACCCTACTTTTAAAAATATTTTAGGATTATCATTTTGTCCAAACATGCTTTGATCTGCTGAGGCACCTGTAATTTTCCTTCGGACCAGCTGTAATATTGGCAGAGGCAGTGAGGGACTATCAACTTGTTTCAGGAGTCCAAGATTAATGACCTCTATTTTGGATACATACAGAACAATATTCAACTAAGTTTTACTCAGAGTGAAATCAGTAGACCTCAGTTATGTCCATCAATTTCAGTGGGTCTTCCCTGAACACTACACATAATAATTTGAAGGTATTTAATTTCAGTTCCCTTCACGCTGTTTTCTAACCTGTTCTTCTGAAATATCTCTCTCTCTCTCTCTCTCTCTCTCACCTATATTTCAACTGTGGTATCCTGAGTAAAGCCAGAAAGCAAATCTCATGAAGCAAAGGCAAATAATATTTTGATTGTTAAAGTATTGTATCTAGATAGTTCTCTTTGATGAGATGTGAGTGTTGGAAGTGAGCTATGAGGTACCCCTAAATTGTTTTTTTTGTGTGTGTTTTTCAAAAAAACTTAACCCCCACCTCCCCACAGCTGTTAGGAAGAGAAAGTATCAAAAAGCTGTTAGAAATGAAAATAAGAATATTCCCACTCAGTGGCCAATTTTTGTATTGAATTCCTGCTGTTAGGAATGGCCTGCTAATAAAACGGTGACACCGCATAACAAAAAAATGCACACCCTTCGTTACAGTTGGCAAACAGCTGTAAACCCAGCTCTATTCCACGGTGCAATACTCTTTTTCACCTTCAACAGATTGTGAAATTAAAATCCTGCTAAATCATGAAACATTGACTGTTTCCCTCTTCTTTTGCATATTAAGAATGGTGACTCTCTTTACAGCGACAGATTCTGAAATCTCTGAGGTGAGACATATGTAGTGCTTGGGAATTCAAAATGACATGTAAGTGTGGGCAAATTGCAGTTACCAGGGAAGAAAAGGAAGAATGTGACATCTGTCGCTGCATGATTATAAGTAATTAAAGACAAGCAAAACACCTGAAACTATCACTTCTGAACTTTTGTGTTGGCGCCTCTTTGGATTTACAGCCGGTTTAATGAGCCAGCTGGCATTTTTCCGTAGTGCAACAGCATCATCCAGTGGTCAGCTCCTTTCGTTGTGGTTCAACAGGTTCTTGATTCATTCACAGCATCGAACTTTACCTGGCAGTTGTTACCAGGATTTACTGAAGGCATTAGCAGTGCTGTAGATAAAATGCGGGTGGAAGTTGACATTTGCAAAAAATTAAGTGAGTCCTGCCCTTCTGTGCAAAAGGGTGACATTGCATAATTATGGAAGAACTTGAGATAAAGGAAACACTTGTCTCATCAGAACATAAGAAGAAGAAGAAGAGTTTGGATTTGATATCCCGCCTTTCACTCCCCTTCAGGAGTCTCAAAGCGGCTAATATTCTCCTTTCCCTTCCTCCCCCACAACAAACACTCTGTGAGGTGAGTGGGGCTGAGAGACTTCATTGAAGTGTGACCGGCCCAAGGTCACCCAGCAGCTGCATGTGGAGGAGCGGAGACGCGAACCCGGTTCCCCAGATTACAAGACTACCGTTCTTAACCACTACACCACACTGGCTCTCTGCTGGATCAGACCAGTCATCTGTCTAGTCCCGTAGCTTTTTTTCACCCAGTGGCCAACCAAATGCCTATGGAAAGCCCTCATACACTATTGAGTCCTAGCATCCTCTGAATCTAGGACTTACATGTGCCGTGCATGGTGGTCAGGGTGGAAGGTTCATGGGACATCTTTCTGCTAACTGGGCACCTAGTTAGTGTGGGGTAGTGGTTAAGAGCAGTGGATTCGTAATCTGGTGAACCGGGTTCGCTTCCCCACTCTTCCACATGCAACTGCTGGGTGACCTTGAGCTAGTCACACTTCTCTGAAGTCTCTCAGCCTCACTCACCTCACAGAGTGTTTGTTGTGGGGGAGGAAGGGAAAGGAGAATGTTAGCCGCTTTGAGTCTGCTTAGGGTAGTGATAAAGCGAGATATCAAATCCAAAATCTTCTTCTTCTTCTTCTTGATGTCTATGCTGCAAAATGCATTTAGGCTACAAATCTGTATACATCTACCTGGGAGGAAGTACCATGGAACTCTGTGGGGTGTACTTCTGTGTAATCATGAATACAATGACAGTGTTATTATTGCATTCTATGGCAACAAATGTTTCTGCATCTTTCTCCACAACAAGCATAACTTAATAACACTCCATCATGTTCCTCTCTTTTTTCTAAAGCTTTTCTCAAAGGGAAAACACTCCAGACCCATGAACTTCCTCTTCCTCTTCATTTCTGAAGGAAGGCAATACTGTACTCGGTATTTTAAATGTAATTGCTCCACAGATTTCTATATTGCTACATGGGAAATGTGGGTCCAATGGCGTCTTGCAGTATGTGTGTAAGACAGATGTGAGTCTGAAGGAACAGGCTCATCCTCACTTTCATGTGTTCATTTGATGGTCTTCAAACAGTAGACCCTTTTGTACCAGTAGTGGCTGGCTCAGTGGTGTGGTGCTGCTTACCTGACTTCCCAATGCAGAGGTCACCACCAAGGAGGAGATGGTGGGGAGTTTGGCGCGGTGGCAGGGCCAACCCAACATTCCTGCCCTGCCACTGCACTTGCACTGCACTTGCACTGTGGCAACCTTCCCACTGCCCCCTACCCTTCTCAGTTACTGGCAGCACCTTATGCACTGGGAAGCCAAGTGAGCAATGCCACCCCACCCTACCAGCCTTTGTACACACCCAAGTACTCTCTATCCACAACCAGGAACCTTGAAAAGCAAGTTGCATGCATGGAGGCTTCATGTCAGAGACATCTCTGGCCATGCTGGGTAGGTGCTGATGGGAAACCTATGGCTTTCCAATCTTGCTCCATGCAGACTTCCAAATAAATGTGTAGAAGTCCAGAGCAGAGCTTGAGCAATTCATTTTGTAAACTACTTGAGCTTATGTCAAAGACCTCTGCGTGTCAGAGGCTTGTTTTGGTTTGCTTGTTTTTCAGTAGTGGAGAGTATTCAACTATTACCGCTCCCACCTGCGTTTTGAAGTAGTCCACTTTTCTGGGAACAATTTCACCACCTCGGCTATCGTTTGTGTATTTCAGGACTTTATAGTGTCATGCATCTGAAGAAAAGTATTGTGTGTTAGGCATTAGAATGTGGCTTCTAGACCTCCCACCCCCTGCAAATAGAGATGATGGCTCTCTAATTCCTCTGAGAGCCAGTGTGGTGTAGTGGTTAAGAGTGGTAGTCTCATAATCTGGGGAACCGGGTTCGCGTCTCCGCTCCTCCACATGCAGCTGCTGGGTGACCTTGGGCCAGTCACGCTTCTTTGAAGTCTCTTAGCCCCACTCACCTCACAGAGTGTTTGTTGTGGGGGAGGAAGGGAAAGGAGAATGTTAGCCGCTTTGAGACTCCTTAAAGGGAGTGAAAGGCGGGATATCAAATCCAAACTCTTCTTCTTCTCTTCTTCTGCCTGCCCTCCCTTCCCTGGATTTGCTGTGACAGAATGTACACAAAAATTACTCCTTGCATTTATATAGCTAATTCAACCTTTTGCGGCTTTCTCTGTGATCTCTGTGTTTTCCTGAGCACTTGCATTCCCCTCTGAACACCTCATCACTTTCACCTGTTATTTGCTGTGGACTCTGTGTCTGAAGGGTTAAGTAACTCACTAGAGAAAGGATAAGCCTGTGATGCACTGCTGTGTTCAATTAAGATTTATGGAGAGTGCTGTTAATGGGCAGCAGTCAAGGACAATGGGAGGCTGTGTTTGGAAATGAAGTAGATGGAGGAAATAGACAGGGTCGTGCTGAAGGTGCTTGGCATCTGGTATTAACTGAAGACAAAATGTGGAGAAAGTGAATAAAATGTGTTTATTGCCATTACATGCTATCACTTCTGTTGCTGTCTCTTATTATATCTCTTATAGATTTAACTCGTTCTCCCCCCCCCTTTACATTTTTATTATACAGCAGCAGGGTAAAATTCTAAGGTGGCTTTCCCCAGCCTAGTGCCTTCCAGATGTTTTTGGCTGCAATACTTGCAATCCCCAATCAGTATAGTCAATGATCAGCAATGATGGGAGATGTGGTCCAAAATGCCTAAAAGGCATCAGGTGGAGGAAGGCTCAGTTAAAGCAAGAGTGGCTATATTCTCTGTTCTCAGGGACCATATGTGCTATAAAAAAGTGGAGGTCCAAATACAGGATCCAGTGTGGGCTGGATCTCCACTGACCTGTTTAACATTATTTCCCCCTATTAGAACAATAGTAGAGATGGTCTTCTAAAACGTCGTGGGGCATACTTGTTAATTAAAACATTCCTTTTTAATTTTTACGTAATACCTAGCCACACCATTTTCCAAAACACTGTTTCTGTCTCTGCTGCTGGTTGCTTTGCTCCAGCCTCTGGTGTCACATTTTAATCCATCCTCCCTCCCTCCCTCCCGTTTATTATGTGCCCCTTGAATGCCATGGGGGTGGGGGTGGAATTTGAATGCAGTATAAAGAAAAAAGAAGGTAAAATGCTACATAGGGACAACCTCTGCTTAAAGACTTCCAGTGAAGGAGAGTCCACCGCCTCCGAGTGTAGTCCCTGCTACTCTTTGTCATGCTTGCTCATGAGCAGGGCCGACTTAAGTATATCTGGCGCTGTGGTGCAAAGAACCCTCCAGTGTGTGTGTCCCCCCCCCCCCCATTTCCCAGAGTTGCCGACCTTTTTACGGCGCTGCCGGCAGCTTTGCAGGGCTGGAGGAGGTGGGCAGTGGCTGGAGAGTGGCTCCTCTGGCGGGGAAGAGGCAGAGGCTGCGGGCGCGGTGCTACTTCAGTGAGTTGGGCGAGGGCGGAGATCTGATGCCAGGAGGTGCTGCGCCCAGCCTCTGCCTCTTCCCTGGTACCCTCCAGAACTTGGCGCCCTGGCGCCCCGCGCTACTTGCCTCTACTCATGAACTCAGTATTATCGTTTTTAAATGCAAATGGATATTATGCACCCAAAGCACAAACCTCCATTTTCCCGTATGTGAAACTTATTCAAGGCTGGGAACATTTGTTCTTGCATAAAGGTAAAGGTAAAGGTAAAGGGACCCCTGACCACTAGGTCCAGTCGTGACCGACTCTGGGGTTGCGGTGCTCATTTCCCTTTATTGACTGAGGGAGCCGGCATACAGCTTCCGGGTCATGTGGCCAGCATAACAAAGCCGCTTCTGGCGAACCAGAGCAGTGCACGGAAAAGCCGTTTACCTTCCTGCTGGAGTTGTACTTATCTACTTGCACTTTGACGTGCTTTTGAACTGCTAGGTTGGCAGGAGCAGGGACCGAGCAATGGGAGCTCACCCCATCATGGGGATTCGAACCGCCGACCTTCTGATCGGCAAGTCCTAGGCTCTGTGGTTTAACTCACAGCGCCACCCGCATCCCTTGTTCTTGCATACTTCCGGGAAATGGTTATTTAAGTACACAGATGCAGAAATACCTGCTTGTATGCCCAGAACAGAAAAAAGGTGTATGAGAGGGGAGAGTCTGAGGGGAGGGGAGGATTTTAAGCTCTGCCTGCTGATGTTGATAGCAAGTGGCAAAATTCCTTAATAGGGGATTCAGCGCACGTGCGTGCGTGCACGCACACACACACACACACTATTGAGGGGGACTGCTGAACTGAATGCAGCGCAACATCAAAGGAAGGCCCCTCCTGAGTGCAAGAGAGAAGGAACTGCAGCCATTGAAGCTGTTCAATGCCAGTCAAGGCCTCCTCCCGACAATGTGCAAGTGACGCGTATATGATGTCACAGGCATTCATTGTGTGTGCGACATCACACATGCACCATGCTTTACCACTGCCAATCTTCAGCACAAGGCGGCACCTCTGTACTATTAGCATACTTAACAACTTGGTACCAGTGGAATTGGCACTAGTACAGGGTTGAGGGTTGGTTGGTTGTTGTTCTTTACAGTCAAGCAGTGCATAAATTTTATGAAATAAAAAGTAAGATAAACACACACACACCCTCAAAATACAGATTTTAAACTGTATTTGTTCATATGTGCATGCCAGAGAGAACTGCATTGAAACATCGGGAGACGTGCGGAAGTCAGTGGAGAACTAATCTCCAATCTCCACATTAGTCCAAAAGACATGGATCATGTCAGTTTGCATCAGGATTTGCAAAGCTCAAATTCCACAAGCATCCCTAGATCTGTCCAACTGGCAAGGGCAGCCGGCAGCCTAATCTAGCAGCTGAATCTGTATGAAGTGATGCCTTTCTCTGACAATGTGCTCAAGTCAATAAAACAGTCGACTATGTCGCTGAATGCTCTTTAAGTTGATTTGCCCTTTTGGATGGCCACCTCCTGACCCTTCTGTAAATGTGTGCCTTGTGCGTTATGACGAATTTGAAATACATGTTGGTGTATCAGTTCATTGTCTGAAAAAAGCGGCCTTAAAAGACTTGAATCCTTGAGATGTGTGGTGTAGTGCTTAGAGTGTTTGACTATCATCCAGATCCTCCGTATCAGTCATGAAGCTCAATATATCATCTTTATTTGGAGGGGGGGGGGGTAAAATTTAAATGTATGACATAAACACAGCGTCAAACTACATATGAACCATACAAAGAGCCCTCTTGAGTCAGGACAAAGGCCCATTTACTCCAGCATTCTGTTCTCATGATTGCCAACCGGCTGCTTATGGAAATCCCATGAGCACGTTCTGAGTGCAGCAGCTCTCTCCCAACTTGTGATTCCCAGAAAACTGCCTCTGACATTGAAGGTAGATCACAGCAATCATGACTAATAGTCGTATCCTCTATGAACTGATGGCCATCACACACACACACACACACACACACACACACACACACCGTTTCAAGATATATACAGGGAACCAGGCAGAGGGCTTTCTCTGTAGTAGCGCCCTCCCTGTGGAACGCCCTCCCACCAGATGTCAAAGAGAAGAACAACTACCAGACTTTTAGAAGACATCTGAAGGCAGCCCTGTTTAGGGAAGCTTCTAATGTTTGATGTATTTTAATATTTTTTTGGAAGCCGCCCAGAGTGGCTGGGAAAGCCCAGCCAGATGGGCGGGGTATAAATAATAAATTATTTATTATTAATATTGTTGTTGTTGTTGTTATATTTAGCTGGCAGGCATTTGCATACATTCCGCACATCCCATTTTACAACATCTTTTGCTTATAAAATTATCCCTGAACTATACAGTAGGAAAACCAGCATAAAATCTCTGTGGTAAATAAATACGCACAAGAGTTAGCTATTAAGCCAACAGAAAGCTTCAGTTAAATGACTGCTTTTGGAGAGTTGGTGCTGTAGCCCAATTTTATGACATCATAATTCAGTCACAAACCGCACACACAGTGTTTTCCACCTATCCGAGTCTTTCCTTGTTGAAGGTTGAGTGTGTGTTAGCAGCAATGCTGGAGATGAAGAAGAGGCATGCTTCAAAATTGGTAATCATTAGGCTCTCTCTCTTGCACTGCTTCACCTGTTCTGTAAAGGATGTCAAAATTCCCACCAAGCTGCGATGGGAAAACAACTTGCTACATCAGCAGGAGTGCAAGTTTCTCGGCTCATGGGATGAATGTGTAAGTCTTATCTTGAGGATCCTGAGACAGCACAGATTTCTGCATACGCTAAAGCACAGAGGCAAAGCAGATGTTATAATGATCCGCGCTTATTAAATCAAATGCACTGCCATGCTGTGAGAGCAGAAGACTGCAGCTCCCATAACAAGGATCTTATTATCTCTGACTATAGAGCACTGTGTCCAGTTGCAGAGAGCCCCTTAGGGAGCATTTCAAGGAGGATGTGTTCCTTTATATAGCTGTAGCCTGTCTCCAGCACAACATGGCACCAAGCCATCGTGATTTGTGTCTCCTCTGTTCCCCTCGACCAAAATTAGCACAGGTAGCATTTTTGTACATCCTTTTTCAATATATGTTACCCCCATTTATTTCTTTAATTAATACACAATTAGTTATGCAACATAACACAATAGAACGTAATTATGCATTGCAGGATTTATCCTTAAGGGGGCAGAATGCATCCCTTTTAATGAATTACAGTTTTATGATAGAGAAAAGCAGGACTCTATCAGATGTTTCATTCTTCTTCCATGACATCTAGGCTCTTATTGGGCATCAGAGCAATAATAATAATAATAATTTATTATTTGTACCCCGCCCATCTGACTGGGTTTCCCCAACCACCCTGGGCGGCTTCCAACAAAGATTAAAAATACATTAAAATGTCACACATTAAAAACTTCCCTAAACAGGGTGGCCTTCAGATGTCTTCTAAACGTCAGGTAGTTTTTATCTCTTTGACATCTGATGGGAGGGTGTTCCACAGGGTGGGTGCCACTACCAAGAAGGCCCTCTGCTTGGTTCCCTGTAGCTTTGCTTCTCACAGTGAGGAAACTGCCAGAAGGCCCTCGGCACCGGACCTCAGTGTCCGGGCAGAACGATGGGGGTGGAGACACTCCTTCAGGTATACTGGGCCGAGACCGTTTAGGGCTTTAAAGGTCAACACCAACACTTTGAATTGTGCTCGGAAACGTACTGGGAGCCAATGTAGATCTTTCAGGACTGGTGTTATATGGTCTCGGCGGCTGCCCCTAGTCACCAGTCTAGCTGCCACATTCTGGATTAGTTGTAGCTTCCAGGTCACCTTCAAAGGTAGCCCCACGTAGAGCGCATTGCAGTAGTCCAAGCGGGAGATAACTAGAGCATGCACCACTCTGGCAAGACAGTCCACGGGCAGGTAGGGTCTCAGCCTGCGTACCAGATGTAGCTGGTAGACAGCTGCCCTAGATACAGAATTGACCTGCACCTCCATGGACAGATGTGAGTCCAAAATGACTACCAGGCTGCACACCTGGTCTTTCAGGGGCACAGTTACCCCATTCAGGCCCAGGGAGTCCTCCACACCAGTCCGCCCCCTGTCCCCCAAGAACAGTACTTCTGTCTTGTCAGGATTCAACCTCAATCCATTAGCCACCATCCATCCTCCAACTGCCTCCAGGCATTCACACAGGACCTTCACTGCCTTCACTGATTCTGATTTAAAAGAGAGGTAGAGCTGGGTATCATCCACATATTGATGGACACCCAGCCCAAACCCCCTGATGATCTCTCCCAGTGGCTTCATGTAGATGTTAAAAAGCATGGGGGAGAGGACGGAACCCTGAGGCACCCCACAAGTGAGGGCCCAGGGGTCTGAACACTTTCTGGACACCACTACTTTCTGGACATGGCCCAGGAGGAAGGAGCGCAACCACTGTATAACAGTGCCCTCAGCTCCCAGCTCCTCTAGATGGTCCAGAAGGATATTATGGTTGATTGTATCTGCTGAGAGATCCAGATTTATCTCATTCAATCTGGGCAGATTATGAACCAGATTGAGTCGTGAGTCTACTTCAAAATCTGACGTAACTTTGATTATGAGGTGGAATAAGGACTGCATCAGGGCCTCCAGAGCTGTAAAATAATTCCAGGCCTTTAAAAAAATGGTAACCCAATCAACCACAGCCTTGCTGTCACAGATTTTGCATTCAAATACAGCAAGGGCGTCTCTGGGAGTAACAGGACTTGATGGTGTTCTGTCACTCTTAGGGGGAATTGGATGGAAGTGGGTGCTGCTGTCTTCCAGTGTCTATCAATACTTAGGAATAAGAAAATATTCATTTTTTTCCATCATGTAGGCCTCAACCAGGCAGTGGAGGCTGGAGTATCAGGGCAAATTGGACATTGCCACACTAACTTTAGTCTTGATTCCTCCAAGCCCAGCAGTCTGTCTTCTTACTTAGAAGCAGTTCAGAGTCGCTGACTGAGAGTTCCTTCCTCCTTTGTCTCATATTTGCCCTTGCCGAATGCAGCAGGGAGGAGGCTGAGGGCAATAGTTGAATTAGTTGGCTCCACATCTGTCATGGGTTCTGATTTTACCCACTTTGGCATCCTTCCTTTTTTCCAGTCCCAGTGAGCACTGACCACTAATGTAAACAGTCTTTTAAGGGTTCTGTATCATGAAAAAGCTCCTGCCAACCTAGCAGTTCGAAAGCACGTCAAAGTGCAAGTAGATAAATAGGTACCACTCTGGCGGGAAGGTAAACGGCATTTCCATGCGCTGCTCTGGTTTGCCAGAAGCAGCTAAGTCATGCTGGCCACATGACTGGGAAGCTGTACGCCGGCTCCCTCGGCCAATAAAGCGAGATGAGCGCTGCAACCCCAGAGTTGGCCATGACTGGATCTAATGGTCAGGGGTCCCTTTACCTTTTTATCATGAAAAAGACATGCACGCTATAGGCAAATGTTCAGAGCAAAGATCTGTCATTGCTGAGTGCAAGTGTGACCAAAATCTCCAGAGGGTAAGAGTTTGGTTTCAAAATGATGAATCACAGATCTCTTTATTCCATAAAAACTGCAGTGTATGTATTACATATACTCCATATTTCCTCACAGTTAGCAGAAAAAAGTTCCGATTTAGACTTGTTCAAAACTAGCTGACATAAGACCAAATACAGTACCCAGAACTGTCTCAGATTTACAAATCCAATTAAACTGTAACTTAATTCAACTTTAACTTAATTCAAACATCATTTGCTCTCTCATTCTTTGCGCATTTCAGAAATGTGGAATCTAATCCTACCCATGTTTACTCAGGAGTAAACCTAACAGTATTTCAATGAGGCTTACTCTCCTATAAATGGGAACACACATTTACTGCCTCAGAACACAACGGATGTTTATTCAAACTGGAGAGAGATTAACTCTGCTCAACAATTTCAGAATCAAGCGCAGAAAGCTGGGCTATTTTCCTTTAAAAGGAGGAAAGTTCCAAATTTTTTGCAATCAAAATTCCAAAATTTGAAGGATTTTTGCATTTATGACATTGTTGACAGTGCCAATCCTACCCACCTAACCTCCTCTCTCTCAAGGCACCCCTTCTTCTTGGAACTTGTCCAACTGCAACCCTCCTCTTAAAGCTTGCTCAAACTGCCTCCCATTAGAACTTGCCCAAAGCCTTTTACTGCCCTCCCCCTCCACTTCTCCCACCCCAGTATCAGAGGTGCAAAGGAGAAGGGCAAGATGGTTGCAAAATATTTTATCTTCTTGTGCAACTGCTCTGACCAATTAGGCAGCAGGATAAGTACAGGAATGAGCAAGGTCCTCATAAGTGGCAGCAAGCCAGTCTGTAGATCTTACTGAGGAGTGATTCCCAGCTGAGTTTCTTTGTGTGAGAGAGCATGCATAATCTCCCATTGTGTCTGAGAATACTCTCTGTAACATTATGAGTCCCAGCAGTTGTTCTTCAGTCCCATGAATATCCATGGAACTTTTACAGAATTAAAGCCACAGAATACTATTTGAATACAATAGTACCTCGGGTTACAGACGCTTCAGATTACAGATGCTTCAGGTTATAGACTCCATTAACCCAGAAATAGTACCTCGGGTTAAGAACTTTGCTTCAGGATGAGAACAGAAATTGTGCGGTGGCAGTGGGAGGCCCCATTAGCTAAAGTAGTACCTCAGGTTAAGAAAAGTTTCAGTTTAAGAACGGACCTCCAGAATGAATTAAGTTCTTAACCCGAGGTACCACTGTACCTGAAGGAACATCTCTACTCCCATCATTCAGTCGGGACACTGAGGTCCAGCTCCAAGGGCCTTCTGGTGATTCCCTCACTGCAAGAAGTGAAGTTACAGGGAACCACGCAGAGGGCCTTCTCAGTAGTGAAACCCACCCTGTGGAAGACCCTCCCATCAGATGTCAATGAGATAAAAAAAACTACACAACTTTTAGAAAACATCTGAAAGCAACCCTGTATTGGGAAGTTTTTAATGCTTGATGTTTTATTATGTTTTTATATTCTGCTGGAAGCCTCCCAGAGTGGCTGGGGAAACCCAGCCAGGTGTGCGGGGCATAAATATATTATATTGTTATTGAATCAAGTAAATATATTAATGAACAGAACAGCAGGCCAATCGAAGTTCTTGGTTTGGGGAATGTGCTTCCGAGTCCCTCCCCCCACCCCGCCCGCCCTTCTAATGCCATACTTTTGAGCATCATTTGTTGCAAAGTTATCTTCCACATTTGCCTCACTGATATATTAAGCTGTCAGGTTTTACATCTGACCACATTAGTCTTTTGGCCATATGTTGTGCCACAGAATCAGTGAGTAATATTTCCCAGCAAATTCTGCTTTTTCTAAACATGCCAGTGTATACGTGCTCTGTTAGTTTGCTCATTTTGCAATGCTGCATTATAGATAAGCATTTCTAGATAACCATTCCCAAAGCTACATCTTCTAGTGTGAAGAGGTCACACTAGAAATCTCTTACATAGATAGCTCCATTATTTTCAGTGATGATATGTTCACCCCCCAAAAAAAAAGTTGTTCACCTGTATTGAATACATACTCCACTGGCTACACAAATGCTTACATAGATTGCAAGCAGAATAAGGATGAAAACCTTTCCTTTAAACACTTCAAATGAAACTAGAAGGTCATGACAACCTGTTGAATGGATAGGCATGCTAATGTTCAAGTGGTTTGTTTTCAGGACTGCTTAAATCATTTGATATTATTTTGCATAAAACATTTAGAGAGAGAAAAGGTTTTGTTATTGTTGGTAGTTACACTTCAGAACCAAGTATTTATGATGGACAATATTTGTGATTCGAGGACCCGTCCCCCGCTTGGGAATAATAAAGACACGTGGACACAGTACATTAGGTTAATGGGCTAGAAAAGGCCACAACTTTTATTGATTACAGCATGTGAGAAGGTATTGGCTTAGGCACTGGACAACAGCAAATTTGACTCTACCCACTCGGAGAGGGGTGAGTCTGACGAGGGGTTAACCACCAGTAGGGGGAGTCTGTTGATGCAAATATAACTATAAGCTCTCCCCAGATGTCACCGGGGGTCGTGCCATGGCGCCCCACCACGCAGGGCATCAGACAGGATCCACGACCACCGGATTCCTTTAATGGAATACCCATAAGTGAAGGGGTAGGCGATGGCCACACCTTGCCCTTCCATACACCAACCACACGTTCCAATGCCTAACCGCCACCTATTAGCAAAATGTGTTCCCTTATGTGGTCACTCATTCTAGCCTTGCAGGGGGTTGAACTACATGACCCTTGGTGTCCCTTCCAACTCTAAGATTCCATGATTCCATGAAATGAAAGGAGGAAGAGGGATAAAATAGGGGGTCTGAACTTGAGAAAGGACATGTTTCATTTTTAAATCCTCAAGCCCCTAAACTGTCCAGGAATAAGGTCTGTGCATGCCTGTTGCCTTCATGCTTGCAGTTAGAGATGATTGAGGAATTCACTCTGTGAATCCCACTATGAACTGATTTGATCACCTGCGCCTCTTTAACTATCCTCCACCAGGGCCAGGGCTTTTTCAGTGATGGCTCCGACCTGGTGGAATGCTCTGTCCCACGAGACTAGTGCCCTGCAAGACTTGATCTCCTTCCACAGGGCCTGTAAGACAGAGCTATTCCGCCTGGCCTTCAATTTGAATTAGCCTGATCCTCTATTCCCTTTCCCCCTTTCCTCTTCTATGAAATAACACTTTGTGGGACCCCACACTTAAATTCTTCCCTAGTCTCCTTTCTGGCCCTAGTAGGACCAATTTGGCCAGTTAGCCCTGGTGATCATTTGATGTCTACTGACTGGGGTTTGTTTGTTTGCTTGTCTGTTTCCTTTCCCAAACTGACCCCTGAATTTTTGAATTTTATTGATATTGATGCTGCATTTTATGTTGTATTTTATGCTGTTTTTAAGTCGCATTCTAATCAATGTTTCATATTTGCTGTTAGCTGCCCTGAGCCTGGTTTTTAAACCTGGAAGGGCGGGAATATAAATAAAAATTTATTTATAATGTGCAAAAAGGAACTTCATTTCCACCAAACTTCATGAACCCCAAATATTCTGATGTAGTTCTCAGCCAAAGAGATATCAAGATGTGCTTCAAAAATGTTTATTTTGAGAGGAAATGTGCTGGAAACTGAACATTTGATGGGAAACATATTTATGTCATAGCTGAAGGCCATTCATCATATATATGACCTATGAGTGGACCAAAGGGAAAAGGCTAAATCTCAAGTCATTCCAAGGAGCCAACCAGCCTAGCCGATTGTCCCCCAGGACAGAGACAGAGCATGAACAGATGGTCGGGTGACCAGTTGCCAGTCATGCTGAGAATAGATCTTTATAATACTTGCTTTATTTATACGTATATACAACCTGAGCCTATGATGGAGGCTTCATAGCATGAACACCTCAAAGGGTCAAACATTGCTCTGATTCTCCCTCCAGCTCAATGCTTCACTTCTAGGTCACATCATTGCTACAAAAACCCTCTAAACTCTAGCTTTTCCTGCTGAGGGAGGGCCTTGCACCCATTTGCCTTCTTGGTAAAGCCTATTTGGTGTTTCGCAACTTTCTGACTAGTTGCAGGACCTTAGCCAGACCTAGCAGAGTAAACGCAGAATCCACGGAAGCAATTGGCGACTTGGCTGCAGGATAGACAAAGCAGGAACCAGGAACTTGTGATTAGGTGTTTATTATATACAGTGGACTATTTACAGGAACAGAACACAAATCTTTAGCTAGATCTCTCATACATGACTCCCAACTCCCAACCTCCAACTCCTACACTGACACAGAACTCTGAACTCTGAACACACGAACTACTGAACTACCAGTTAGTAGGCCATTAATTATCACTCCCTTGAGAGAACTTGACCAATCAGGGAGCGATCTCCATGTCTCTGTTATCACCAGGCAGACTTACACCTTCAGATTGCCTTCTGGCTGTTTGCCAAACCTTAATTGACTCTGTGTGAGTAGCTGCATGTACACAGTTTCCCAACAGTACTGATCCCCTTATTGCCCATTAATGGCTTACCCATACACTTACCCACACACCCGGCTATCACCTCACCAGGAAGCTAGCTTGGCTATTCCAAGAAACAGAAGTCCTGATTTAATTCTAACACTTGCTAGATCCGAAAATTAGAGGGGCCTGGCACCCAGCTTAATACCCCAAACTCACAACACTGAGAAAATGCATTTTAAGTACACATTCAAATGAGAATTTTCATCTAGAACTTTTTTAATGCTTTCCCTCAAGGTGTCTAGCAAAGTATTGGTTTGTACAGATGACATTCTGGTTTGCTGAATCTGAAAGGACTGAGAAAAAGTAATAGAAAAATGGTTAATGTTAGTCCTTGGGGCTATGTTCTGCATTGTTTCTGACCTTTAATAACAATCATCATAAAACATGCACAAGTGACAAGGACATGGAATAGTTCTGGCTGACCATCTGTTGTTCTTCCAATGAACATTGGCATCAGAGAGAAGCTTGCAGTTAAAAACCTTCAGACAGCCATTTGCCATTTTATTTCCTTCAGACTGGGTACCCAAAATAGTCAAAGATGCACTTTCTAAGGGTACAGGTCATATCCCCCCAATAAACATGAACAGGGTGTGTTTCTGTCCTGACCTTGGGGTCCAGATTTCTCTATTCTGAGAATAAAGTTGTGGACTTGATAGGAAAAATCAGCGGGTAAAAGGAAATTGCAGAGTGAGTCAAACTAATCTTTACCTGCCCTAGAAGCAACAGCATAAAAGGAAGCCATTCTGCCAACACTTTACAGGCCTGAGGATGTCACACTGTGATTCTCTGCCTGAGGAATCCTCAACAGAGCTTATACACACACACACACACACACACACACAGAGAGAGAGAGAGAGAGAGAGAGAGAGAGAGAGAGGAGCTTACATAGTAAAATATGGCAATATTTGAAGATAATTCACTTCTTACAATGGTAAATGGGCGGGGGGGGGGTATGATGGGGCACCCCAGAGGGCATTTTGTCCCTGAGGCCTTCCACCAGCCATGGATACAGCCCCTCTGCACAAATGGAGAATGCCAGGATATCTGAGGGCATGTATCCACAGTAGCCACTCGAGTAAGGAGACCAAGACAGGGGTCTACAGAGGTAACTTTATCGATTCAGGTTGACCTGTCTGAGCTTGGACAGAAGAATGACTAAGACTCATCTATAGCTATATGTAACCAAACCAAGCTGAGGAAGACCCATTTCAGAGGAAGTATTCTGCTTCCCAGCTCAAGACGGACTGCATCCATTGCCCACAATGGAACCATGACAAGGAAGTGCAGTAGCAGGGAGATTAGGGAGAACTCTACTTTGACCTCCCCCTCATCTCTCCGTCTCCATTTGTCTATGTATTATGAGCAAATATATCAGTACTTTAAGGACAAGTAAATAAGGTAAGGTTTAAAGCAGGTATTCCAGGGTTACCATGACACTCTTACCCTGGATATATGGGGAACCTATGAACCTCCAGATGTTGTTGGACTCCAACCCCCCAACCTCAGGCAGCATCACCAATGGTCAGGAATGATGGCCATTAGAATCCCAAAACATCTGGAGGGCCACAATTGACCCATTCCTGCTTCACATAATGTAAGACAACTCTGAATGATGATACCCAAGCAACTCACTTAGATTCAACTTTTCTAACCATAGTCATTGAAAGAAAATATCCCCCAGTGTAGAAGGAGCCCTGATTAAGAGAGAATGAGGCAGCAATAGTGAGATGGAGATCTGTCTCTGATGACATCCTCACAAATTTTCTTGATTCATTGGTTAGGTCGCCGAGGCAAAATTTGTAAAAATGAAGCATATTATAGCAATATTGTTTAATGTAGTGTGCACTCTAGTTAATGAATGTATACTGCTTAATGTTTATATATTCATCAATCATTTTAATCTAGTTTTTCTCCCCTCTCAAATTGGCTTTTAAAGGTACCCCTCTGCAATTATTCAAATAAGGGATAAAATGAAATCCAAATTTAATGTTAATGAACATCAAACACTAACATTCAGAAATTCAATTTTTGAAAGTTTTAGGTGCAGAAAGAGATGGGGGAAGATACTCTGAAATTCTAAGAAAATGATGTAAACATATTTTTGTTTTTATATGAGTTTTTATAAATGCCCAACTTATTTTTTGAAAATCATGGGATTTAAAAAATACCTTTAACAGAGAAATTCAGCATTTCAGGAGAACGTCGACTCTGAAACACAGACACAACCATCAACTAGATCTCATCTGAATCTCAGATTTTCTAGAGTGCCTATGCTACTGGCAAGGATAAGGCCTGCTAATGAGAAGCAGGATTTAACCTGTAAAGGTAAAAGGTAAAGGACCCCTGGATGGTTAAGTCCAGTCAAAGACGACTATGGGGTTGCAGCACTCATCTCACTTCAGGCTGCATGAGCTGGCATTTGTCTGTAGACAGCTTTCCAGGTCATGTGGCCAGCATGACTAAACCGCTTCTGGCGCAACGAAACACCGTGATGGATACCAGAGTGCACGAAAATGTCGTTTACTTTCCCACCACAGTGGTACCTATTTATCTACTTGCACTAGTATGCTTTCGAACTGCTAGGTTGGCAGGAGCTGGGACAGAGCAACAGGAGCTCACCCTATTGCAGGGATTCAAACCACCGACCTTCTGATCGGCAAGCCCAAGAGGCTCAGTGGTTTAGACCATAGTGCCACCCACATCCCAATTTAACCTGTAGTACCCATGCACAACATTAGCTCACCTAAATTGCAAACAAATTCTGGCAGGGCTGTAGCTCAGTGGTAGAACATCTACTTTGCATGCAGAAGGTCCCAGGTTCAGTCATAGGCAACTCCAGGCAAGGCAGGTAGAGACTCTTGCCCGAAACCCATGAGATACACTGTGAGTAAATGTAGATGATACTGAGCTAAATGGACCATTGATCTGACCAAGTATAAGACAGCTTCCTATACTCCCTTCTTCCAAATACAAGCACGGGATAATCCTCCTTCCAGTATCAAATCAGAAGCAAGGATGGCTTTCCTAATTCTAGGACTATCCCTGGAAAATCAGGACTCTTGGAGGTTATGCTGTCTCCAATAAGGGCAGCTGGAGGCTGGCAGAAGCCAGGGTTCCAGAAATGAGAGGACTGAAATAGTTGGCAAGAATATTCCTAATATATTTGCATTTTGACATTAATGGCTATCTCTGATCTGGGCTACAGGAGGCCAGCAGAGGCCAGGGCTAGGCAGAGGGGTATCTCCATTAAGTCAAACCCTACCCACCCAGTGGTGCAAAGAGGGCTTGGACTCTGCTATCCATCCTAATTCAACTGTTGGTATTTCTCTCTTGTCCGCAGCCTGTTTTTCAGCATTACTAGTTTCTCATCCTTCATCTCAAACATTCTATAAATTCTTATCCAGCGTGATAGATGTTCTAGAGGCAATCTAAGGAAATTATCTGCTCCTAAGAAATAAAATAAAATAAATGTCAGTTCCGTACACAAATTCAATTTGCAGTCTGATTTCTTCTATGATCTACCCGCCTGGATTTTTATTATTTTTTTTAAAAAACCACCCTCTTCTATTTATTCGCTTTACTTTTTCAGAAAATGTATGTAAATACGAGAGACTCATTCAATTTGTTCATGCCTATTTGCCAGCCTTTCCATATTTTACTGGTTGTGTAAGCTTTGGTTTTAAACTCACTTCTTTTGTAAGGGTGATACTTGCTATTTGAATAAGAAATAGGAAGAGGGGAATCCAATATTGTCAAATGTAACTTATGTTATCCTACACAATTTTCATTTCCCTCAGCTTATTACTTTTTAGTTTTCAACTTCTAGGCATTGGCTGAGCCTTTAACAAGAGCATTATTCAAACAGTATAAAAGGGTACTAGAATTATGTTTAATGCCTCTCAGTGTGTTATATAATTGTGTTAAACATTCACACATACACAAATCAGTAACCTCTAAAGGAGGTTCTCTAGAGGGCAGGCTGTTTTGTGAAAAGTAACAGAATATTTCCATAAGTTTTGATTTAAAATGCAATAATTTAAAGTCCTACATAGTGAAAATTAAAAATAGATTTGATTTATCACACTGGCTAATCTCAGTGACTGGTACTAATTTCATCTGAGTGGAACTGCATGGAATAAGCCAGTAAGGTAAGGGAAAGGATCCCTGCACGGTTAAGTCCAGTCAAAGGCGACTATGGGGTGCGGTGCCACTGGTGGAGGAAGAGGGGGTGGGGGAGTACACCGCCCCCGGCAGTGCGATCCCAGTGGGGTGCCATCACGGCTGCCCCCCTGCCTGTGCTGGGTACCATGCCCCTGCAGGCGGTGCACCACACCCCCAGGACATGCACCATGCCCCTGCGGGCAGCACGCTATGTCTCCGGGACGTGTGCCATGTCTCCAGGATGCGAGCCACACCCCTGCGGGCATGCCACATTCCTGGGATGCGCACCATGCCCCCGGGATGCGCGCCAGGCACTCCCCCACATGCTCTCCGCCCCCCAGTGCCAGAGCATGAAGCTCCACCACTGTGCGGCGCTCATCTCACTTTTAAGGCCGAGGGACCCAACGTTTGTCTACAGACAGCTTTCCGGGTCATGTGGCCAGCATGGCTAAACCACTTTTTGGCACAACAGAACACTGTGATGGAAACCAGAGGGCACAGAAACACCGTTCACCTTCCTGCTGCAGCAGTACCTATTTATCTATTTGCATTGGTATGTTTTTGAACTGCTAGGTTTGGCAGAAGCTGGGACACAGCAACGGCAGCTCATTCTGCCATGCGGATTTGAACCACCGACCTTCCAATCAGCAAGCCCAAGAGGTTCAGTGGTTTAGACCACAACACCACCCAGACTGGGTAGATGCCTAAAACTGCAAGTGAAAGACATGTTATTGTGGAAGTTTGCAAATCACCCTGGAAATGTTCTTGCACAGAGCAGGTAAATTCCACAATGGTCAAAGGGACCTACTTGCATAATAAAAATGCATAGTTTAATCATGCCATTATGTAGAAAAACCCATCAAACTTGCAATAGCTTCCACAAAGTCTGATGCCATTGTTTTCATAGCCATCTTGATGTGCAAACCCACTTTCAAGGGTAAATAAGGAGAGTTAGAATGCAGTATGAGGGAGAGTCACAAGTGCAAAACACAAAAAAACTCAAGCCTTTCTATCTAAAAGTTTAATGCAATTAAAAGTGAAACATCAGAACATTAAAATAATTAATACACACACACACACACACACCTTGGGTTGCTAATTCTTATCTCAAATATATGCTTTCTTTCTTTACTGTTTTCCACACTTGGTTTCAACTTCTTTCTTTCTTTCTTTCTTTCTTTCTTTCTTTCTTTCTTTCTTTCTTTCTCTCTCTCTCTCTCTCTCTCTCTCTCTCTCTCTCTCTCTCTCTCTTTCTTTTTCTGCTAATAATTACACCTTTATCGTTTTTCTTCAACTCTGCATGGATAACATCTTCCAAAAGAACTGCAAGGCACATTTCAGAGACTGCAGACATTGCCCTAGCCTTGCTTAGCCATTCTGTACATTGGGCAAACTCATGTGTATTGCTGTGCTCACTGATACTACTCTGGCATGACTTTAGGACCCTGATTGTGCAGGTTCTAAGTTGTGCGGTACCCTCCACTAGTAGCGGAGGCTCCCTGCTTCACATCATTGTCCTCCAGGACTGGAGGGCTACAGGTATGGCAACACAGTTAAAGAGCTTAGTGCATTCCTCCCTGCTCATATAAGGTTTGCACACAAGTAGAGTGCCCACATAGATCTATGGATTCAGAGATTTTTTTTTAATTGCCAGTTCATAAAGTATAGTCTTCACAGAGATAGGCTGCTACACACATTAGATGTCAAGTGCCATCAACTTTTTAAAAACACCTTAAAAAGGCCAGCTTGCTCAAAACCTTTCACAGTCGAACAAACGTCTATTTTAAGGAACTGTGCTATGAGCAGTATTCTTGCTCTTTTCTTTCCCAGTCTAGACATTAACATTTTCCCCTTATCCACAACCAACAGGACATCTTTCCTGCAGCCTCTGATAACCATTTAGAAAACCTTATCATTCTTTGGCTGCACTACAAAAACACACAACAACTTTGATTTCTGGTGTCTGAAATCCTTTCCAACACACCACTATTTAAATGTATATATTCAAACTTATCTCCACATTCCTTTCTTTGACTTTTGCTTTGCCTTCTTATGTTCACAACCAATTTTGACTCAGTTTAAGCCAACTTCAAAACCCTGTCACAGAGAAGAAAACTATTTTTTCTTCTTCAGAATATGACCATTTTATTTCAAGATACTGCATTAAGTACATGAGGAAGAGCTAACTCATATCGTAAAAGAGGGCTTGTTGAAATTCTCCAACTTGACATTCCCCTGAGGTCACGTGGCATTTGACAGACATGCCAATCAGCAAATCAACAATAGATTACTTGCTCTCTCCGACACCATCTGCAATGCTTAGGGTATTTATCTGCTTGCTTTAAAAAACAATGGTTGATTGTTTTCTCATTGCATTTCCAAACAATCCTATGGTCTCAGTTCCTCTGAAAATAGATTATGTGGCAGACGAGCCATTACTTTCTAACCTCTCCAAGAGTATACACCAGGCATCCCCAACCTTGGCCCTCCAGATGTTTTGGCCTACAACTCCCATGATCCCTAGTTAACAGGACCAGTGGTCAGGGATGATGGGAACTGTAGTCCAAAACATCTGGAGGGCCGAAGGCCACCTCTTAATTGTTTAAAGGTCATAAAGACCAAATGAAAAACTCCTGCTCCCTCCTCAAAAATGTGATGTGAAATTGTACCTGACATAATAAAAGTATAGTCCATATATGAATTATAGAAGAAAGTGGGTCCCTTTTACTTCTCCCACAAAAGGCTCTAGACCTACTTGCACTTTTGTAGGCTTACTTCTGTCTAGAGGGGCTCCTGTACCTACAAACGCCACCCCCAGAAGGCGAGTTACACCTGGTTTTGGATTCCTCATAAGAGTGACTGGAGAACAAAGAGGGTTTTATTTTTATAGAGATCAGCTCAGAAACCAAATTGCCGATTCAAGTGGAATACAGAGTGCTGCAAAACCATTAAAAAAAAAATCACAGATAAAATGCAAAGTTCACACCCTTATTCCATACCTTCACAGCCACTCTTCCAGGTAGAACAGTACGGAACCCTTGAATTTTTATTGGTCTTCATAATATAGAGGTGCCAGCCCATCAATACTCTGTATGTTGTTATTTATACAGTGTCCTGACCCCCTGGCCTACCTGGCAGCAAGTCAGTATGCCAAGTCCCCAGTCAATCCAATCCAGAGTCCCACTGAGATCCTGGTGCATCCAAACTGAGGTCCTTAAACATGGGCAAAAGAGCAGACACAGCACCTTAGCTCTGCTGCTCTGTTATACTATGCCTGCTGATTGTAGCATCTGGGCTTGGTGAAGCATGTGACCCTCACCTGCTCCCAGCCTACTCAAGATGAAAAATCACATACCTCCTCCCAGATTTAGCAAGCCCCACCTGGCCAGCTAAGGAGCTGGGCTGCAGGCCTTTGCCTGCCTCAGCCTCCTGGGGCACCCCACCCACTGCTCCCTACATCTCTGAGCCCACCGTGTTCGTGGAGACAGGGGCTCCTCTGGTGATGGGTCCTGCTGCTCTGGTTCCTGCGCACTGACCCCCATTTCTCATGAGTAAACCAAAATGCACATGAGGCGGGGTGTGAGAAAAAGGAGTGCAACCTTTATTTCTGCACAGAGGTTTGATCCAATGGGATTTCTCTGCGGATACTGGACCTCGAACAGAGAATCCAACAGGTTTTATATTCATTACAGAAATTTCAAATTCAGTCACCCAATCAGATATTTTTGTCTCTCTCTCTCTCTCTCTCTCTCTCTCTCACACACACACACACACACACACACACAAAGTTCATTGGTATGCACATGCTGTCTACCTGGGATTGGTCTGAATTGCAAACAGCGTGAGCATGTGTAATAGATGGGATCATCTTAATAGATGGTCGTGGTTGAGGGCAAGCTCTCAACCTGTTTTCCCCCTACCCTGGCCTGGGTGGCAGGAGTCAGATAGAGTCTTGCCAGTGCCTAAGCCAATACCGCTCTCATTCCTATAATCAATAAAGTTATGGCCAAATTTTTGACCAAAAACCTTAAACAAAATATCCGTGTCTGTGTAAATTTATTTACCCTAATGGGGGGTCGGCTTGAGGGTCTTACCACGCAACTGTCTATAGACAAAGGAAATTCCTCATGGTCTGTTAGATTTTTATTGCAGGATTAGATTTCCCCACCGCTGTTGAGCATGCTCAGATTGTACCAAAACCTTAGTCCAGTATAATAATAATAATAATTTATTATTTATACCCCGCCCATCTGGCTGGGTTTCCCCAGCCACTCTGGGCGGCTTCCAAAAGAATATTAAAATACTGTGATACATCAAACATTAAAAGCTTCCCTAAACAGGGCTGCCTTCAGATGTCTTCTAAAAGTCTGGTAGTTGTTGTTCTCTTTGACATCTGGTGGGAGGGCGTTCCACAGGGAGGGCGCCACTACCGAGAAGGCCCTCTGCCTGGTTCCCTGTAACTTGGCTTCTCGCAGTGAGGGAACCGCCAGAAGGCCCTCGGTGCTGGACCTCAGTGTCCGGGTAGAACGATGGAGGTGGAGACGCTCCTTCAGGTATACTGGACCGAGGCCATTTATGTTTCCCTGTTCTACATCACCTCACCATCCTGTGAGTACTTCCTACACCAACCTCTCCTTCCTCATCTTGCCCAATCCCGGCTACACCCCTTGCTGGGATCCTCTTCCTTCTCCCCATAGTATTGCCAGTTTCCTGACATACAGCAAACAGCCATAACCAGTTTTCTCAGGCATATTCCTAGAAAGTTTAAACAACCTATGGAACTTTAACAGAGGTCCTGCCTACTCTTATGTGTACATTATGTAAAATGAAGGTGTACCAAATGTCACATCTCCAATTTTGTCGCACTATTTATCTCCCATGAAAGTTTGGGGTATTATTTTGTGACTTCCAGAGGATGGATGCCCTTTAAGAATTTCCAGGGGAACTGTAGCTGAGGTAGCTGAGGGGTATTTCATTAGAAGCCTCCTTCAGATCTTCCTGTTCCTGGGAGCAGGGCTTGCTTTTGTAATCCTGCTTGCTCTTGTCCATAAATGCTCAGGGTATAACATTGAGAAGAGCTGTAGACAACTGATCTGTGCCATGCTACAAGAATAACCTAGAAGAAAGCAGCTTTCTAGAAAGATAAGCTTATGAAGAAGATTGTGGTTAGAAGAGTGCAGAAGGGATCTTTGCCAAAGGAGAAGGCTATTCTCATTGAACCCACACACCACCATCATCATTTTATTATTTGTACCCCACCCATCTGACTGGGTTGCCCCACTCTGGATGGCTTCCAGCATATATTAAAACACAATAAAAATTTAAACATTAAAAACTTCCATAGGTTGTATAGTTACTTATAACCTACCAATGATGTGCTTGTGTGCATTCACTGCAGCAGTGCTGGGCCTATGGAACACAGAAGTCAAGAGATTAAATCCTTTGCAAAAGTCTGCAGGCAAGATCGGTGAAAAGAGTGCTTTCACAATTATTTGGATCACTGAAATGTGACATAATTTTTGTGAAAGGCTATGCATTAGTATTCCAGGAAAAAAGGCTAAGCTATTGATTAACAAAATGTATTACGACTTCTTGGGTATCATGAACCTATTATTTATGCATTTTTAACAACTTGGTTGCTTCCCTGACAGCAACGGAACAAATCAGGCTTTAATATGGCATTTGGCTTCAACTTTCATTATGGAAAATCTACTAATTTTCCATATATATTATTTCCCATGCGCAGATTCATCATGATGACTTCTAGTTATTAAACAAACAGTTGTGTGAACACAGGAGTGCCTTGATGTAAGATGCTTCTTCTATGATAATCTTAATATGAGAAGGGGCAAAACATGGATCAACAGTGGAATCTGAAGTATAGGTAAAGGTAAAGGGACCTCTGACCATTAGGTCCAGTCATGACCGACTCTGGGGTTGCGGCGCTCATCTCGCTTTGTTGGCCGAGGGAGCCGGTGAACCAGAGCAGCGCACGGAAACGCTGTTCATCTTCCCGCTGGAGCGGTACCTATTTATCTACTTGCACTTTGTGCTTTCGAACTGCAAGGTTGGCAGAAGCTGGGACCGAACAACGGGAGCTCACCCCGTCGTGGGGATTCGAACCAGGCAGAGGGCCGTCTCAGTAGTGACACCCACCCTGTGGAACACCCTCCCACCCTCCTCAAAGAGAACAACAACATTTAGAAGACATCTGAAGGCAGCCCTGTTTAGGGAAGCTTTTAATGTTTGACAGACTACTGTATTTTAATATTTCATTGGAAGCCGCCCAGAGTGGCTGGGGAAACCCACCCAGGTGGGTGGGGTATAAATAATAATAATAATAATTATTTTACATTGCCAGCTCTTTGGCATTTTGTTTTTGCCAGAACGTCCTGGACAACTCATCATTCTCAGGCATTCCAGGAAAAAATATGAGCCTTATCCCACTGGCAGATTCCACATTTTCTCTCCAATGCCCCAAATATCTGGAAGAGTGTGGAAAGTATTACACGTTCCTGTTTTAAAGCATGACTAAGCACCAATAAATAATACATATTGGACAATTTTTTAAATTTCTGTAGCCTCTTAGGAATGGTATAGTTTAGACCCTGAATTTTGTTAGTTTGCTGCATATTTATCAAAGGCAAGATTTCTGAAGCTCACACTATACTAAAGATTATGATTAGCATGGAATTTTATACAAGTTGTTTCCTTTTTGGTACCCATTAAATGTTAATTGAATAGAGCTTCCAGTGTTTTGGTAAACATGTAGAGAAAACTGAGAGTACTGATTATGTATCATGTCCATTTTGCTTTAGTTTTCATTGAATTTCTGACTTCCGGAGGCGGCGCGTTCGGTAATGGCTGCCTGCTCCTTGTAAGGAGAGGGGAGCTCCGCTGAAAACGGGTCGTCCGCTACGGCGAAGCGGAGACCCACTTAGGAAAACCTCAGGTGGTAGAAGCCTGTGGTCCCGGGACCCGGCGGGTGCCAGAAGCAGCCCCTAAAACGTTGAAGGGACCCCGTAACGGGGCTCCGGATCGCGGAGGGGGTAGCGGCGCTGAGGGTCGTTTCGCAGTCAGCGGAGCGAAGCCGCGCTGCTGTTGCCGATCAGCGCTGACCTTTCTTCCTGAAACCTTCAAATTTGGAAAATCACAATCCGTGAGTAATTGGGACTTTACAATTTTAAGACTTTTAAGTCTTTCAAGACTTTGAATTTGGCTGAAAGCGGAGTGACGATAAACAGGAAGTCCATCTTCCGGCAAGGCTTACAGATCAAAGGCAAAGGAACTGACAGGCTGGACGCAGTGGAAAAGGATTTTAAAAGTGGAAGTATTATGCGTCTGACAGCACTGAGGTTTGAAATGAAAGGCAAGTTTTCCTATTAATTTATTCTATAGTGTGGAAGCAATTTGGGAACCTTCTCCTTTGGTGGACTTTAAAGTTTAAGACCCAGCCTCGGGGTGGCAGGGGAAAAGAATGTCTTTTGCAGATACAATCTATAAAATTGAAACAGATACATAGAGGCAACTTTGGACTATATAACTAAGTAACTGTATCCTGCGCCTAGAGAGGTGATACTTGTGGCAACTTTGGAAGGGCTCTGCCAGTGGAAAAAGTTTTAAGGACTATTGGAAAACTATTTAGCTGCAGGAACTTTAATGGCGACCATAACTTTTTTCCTTCTTTCCTGAACTCCAACTGTACTCCCTCTAGTGGAGACTGGGATTTACAACTCCTTGGGAACTAACTTTGTTTTGTCTCTCCGCTGTTGTTATCTACACTGAGGCCTGTCCTTCCCATGGAACTTTTGACAGCTTGACCTTGACTCATAGACAGGTGGGGAATGAGTGGCCAACCGAAAACAAGATCTGCAAAAGCGAAAGCAACAAAAGGCCAGCTTGTGCAAACAACTCTGACTTCTCAGTCACGTAGATCATCAGTCCCTGCTGTACTGAAGGGAATTGAACTTCCAACAGTAGCTGAATTGAAGGGAACTGAACCTTCAACAACAGCTGAACTTAAGGAAGCTGAACAACCAGCAATAGAGGATATGGCTGCAGGTGGATCTGATGCACTTCTGAAGGAAATGCTACAACAATTTGCAATCTTAAATAAGAAGGTTGATGACCAAACAGCAAAAATTGACTTAGCCACATCCTCCATTACAAAGCTATCTGAACAAGTGGCACAGCATTCACAAACAATTGGGAATTTAAAAGACGCTACGTCTGAGAACCGGAAACTGGCCGAAGCTGCGAACGAAAAAGCTGACCAAGCAATTCAAAAAGTGGATGAACTGAAAGGAGAGGTAAGGCCACTACACAAGCACATCAGTGACCAGCAGGCCTACCTGTCTATGGTGGAGTTGAGAAACAGGGAAAATAATTTAAGATTAGGTTCTATCCCAGAGATTGAAAAAGAAGATTTGACTGGCTTTTTGACAGTAGAATTTTCCAAATTCTGGGGAATAAAAGAAGACGAAGACTTTAAAATAACAACGGCATTTAGATTGGGAAGTGTTACCAGAAAGGACAGACCCAGAGACTGCCTGATTATCCTAAGGACTAAACAGGAGAGAGACAAAATACTTGACCTTCATTTTAATAAATCACTTGAGATCCAGGATAGAAGAGCGGAAATTTATAAGGATATACCAAAACAACTACTGGATCTCAGAGCCATCTACACTGACCTAGCAAGACTCTTGAGAGGCAACGGAATACCTTACAGGTGGGAGTTCCCACAAGGCTTATCATTTAAATACAAAGGAAAGAAGGTTAGAATTAAGACAAAAGAGGACAACCAGAAGTTCCTGCACGACAACGGAGAAGATCTTCAGAAGGTAACAGCAGTCCCTTGGCCCCTGCCACAGCCTGGATTGGAACCAACACCATCTCCCTCGGACCCGGACAAAAAGGAGGACACCCCATAAAGAGCAACAACAGATTGATACAGGATGTCTCTGCAGCTGTACAGTTGGAACATTAATGTCGCAAATTCCCCGGAAAAACGAAAAAGGATCTTCCATATTTTGAAAAAGGAAAATTTGGATATAATTTGCTTGCAAGAAACGCACGTGACTAGGCTCCATAGGAAAGTACTAATTAACAAAAGACTAGGCCAAGAATTTATTTCATCAGACAAAGTAAAAAAGAGGGGCCTGGTGATCTACGCAAAGGAGAACCTAGCACCGAAATTTTTGTTTAAAGATGAGCAAGGGAGAATTCTGGCAATTGAAATACAATCTCAAGGAGAAAAAGTTTTGATATTAGGAATTTATGCACCAAATGAGGGGAAAGCAGAATTTTACAAGAAGCTACATGAGACACTACTGGACTATCTGGACTATTCGAACATCATTATGATGGGAGACATGAATGGGGTGGTCTCCACTTTGATGGATAAGTCACAAAACCAAATAACTAAGGACGGCAGGCTACCGAAAACCTTTTTTGAACTGACAGACAATATGGATTTGATTGACATTTGGCGGACAAGGAACCCCCTAGGTAGAGAGGGAACTTTCTTTTCTGAGGCCCACTCATCATGGACGAGAATCGACCAAATCTGGATAACCAGAGGGCTGGCACCGAAGACTACAAGAGTGGAAATCTGCCCAAAGACTTGCTCCGACCACAACGCCCTGAAAATGGAATTGAGACTTACTCCAGCCGGCTCCTTCAGATGGAAAATGAATGACACCCTCTTTAGAGATCAAGAGATCGTAAAGAAAGCCCAAAAAACTTTAAAGGACTATTTTGAAATCAACTTGAACACTTCAGTGGAAAAAAGAACAATCTGGGACGCCAGTAAAGCTGTAATGAGGGGGTTTCTGATACAACAAAACACAATTAAGAAAAAACTCTGGAATGGGAAAAAGGATAAAATATTAGAGAAGATAAGAGATGGAGAGAAAAGGTTGAGATCTAAACCAAAATCCAAAGAGATCTTGCGAGAAATTAAATTCCATCAGGCACAATATTTGAAATTGATAAATCAAGAAGTGGAATGGAAAATTAAACAAATGAGACAAAGATCCTTTGAGTCAGCAAACAAATGTGGGAAACTGCTGGCATGGCAGTTGAAAAAAAGACAGAAACTTAATTACGTAACCAATCTAGAGGTGGAAGGGAAAAATATCCAGAAACCAGGTGAAATTAGAAAGTGTTTCCAGAAATACTTCAAAAAGTTGTATACACAAGGGCCTGAGGAAGTGTCTGAGATGGAACGATTTTTGAAACTCAATGGCTTACCAGAACTGTCTCAGGAGAAGAGATCAATCTTGAACTGTAAAATAACACAACAGGAAATTGAGGATGCCATTCAGAATATGCAGTTGGGCAAATCTCCAGGCCCAGATGGGCTTACCTCCAAATACTATAAGACATTAAAAGACTATTTGATTCTACCACTAATGGAGGTTTGCAATCAGATTATGGGGGGAGGAAGGGCACCGGAAACGTGGAGAGAAGCTTTCATCACATTGATACCCAAAGTGGAAACTGAAAAGACCCAACTTAGGAACTACCGTCCCATCTCACTCCTAAATGTGGATTACAAAATATTTGCAGACATTTTGGCAAGTAGATTGAAAAAGGTTTTAAATGAAGTAATTCATAAGGACCAAGCAGGCTTTCTTCCTGGCAGGCATTTGTTTGACAATACTAGGAATATTATCGATATTCTGGAACTTTTACAAACAAATATTAACACTAAAGCAGTGTTAATCTTTATCGATGCTGAGAAGGCCTTTGACAATATTTCTTGGAAATTTATGAAGAAAAACCTGGAAGGGATGGGAGTGGGACGAGGGTTTGAAAATGGTATAGAAGCAATTTATTCAGAACAAAAAGCTAAGTTGATAGTGAACAATGTGGTGACAGAGGAGTTCCATATTGAAAAAGGAACACGCCAGGGGTGCCCCCTATCCCCCCTACTATTTATATCAGTCCTGGAGGTTTTGCTGAACATGATTAGGAGGGACCGGCAAATACAGGGGATCACGGTCGGAGTGAAACAATATAAACTGAAAGCATTTGCAGATGATTTAGTAATAACACTACAGGAGCCAGAATCTAGTACAAAAAGAGTTCTGGAACTGATACAAGAATTTGGTCGGGTGGCAGGATTTAAGTTGAACAAACAAAAAACCAAAGTTTTGGGGGAAAACTTGACGCCTTTAGAAATAGAGGGGTTCCAGAAGGAAACAGAGTTAGCTGTGGTTAAGAAGGTGAAATACCTGGGGGTAAACTTGACGCCTAAAAATTTGAATTTGTTTAAGGATAACTATGAGAAATGCTGGTCAGAAGTTAAGAAAGATTTGGAAACATGGTCAAGACTGAAGCTCTCCTTGCTGGGCCGAATCGCTGCTGTTAAGATGAATGTTTTGCCAAAAATGTTGTTTCTATTTCAAACCTTGCAGGTCGTGGACAGAGTGGAATGTTTTGGAAAGTGGCAGAGGGATATCTCAAAGTTTGTCTGGCAGGGCAAAAAGCCCCGAATAAAGTTTAAAATACTAACTGATGCAAAAGAAAGAGGGGGGTTTGCCCTGCCAGACTTAAGGTTATACTACGAGGCGGCAGCCTTCTGCTGGTTGAAAGATTGGATTCTATTAGAGAATACAGATGTCCTAGACCTGGAAGGTTTTAACAATTCGTTAGGATGGCATGCGTATCTGTGGTACGGCAAGGCAAAAACACATGGAATGTTCAAAAACCATATTGTCAGGAAAGCAATTTTTATGGTCTGGCTGAAATACAAAGACTTACTTGAAAGTAAGACTCCGAGGTGGTTATCACCAGTGGAGGCTAAGGCGTGGAAAAAACCCAATATGGAGGCCGGCTGGCCGAAATATTGGGAACTAATAGAAAAAATTGGTGACAATTGGAGGTTGCGGAGCTTTGAAAATTTAAAAGATAAGGTGCAAGATTGGTTTCACTATGCCCAAATTAACGAGGTTGTTAAGTTGGATAAAAAAACAGGATTCCAGGTGGAAAAATCGAAACTTGAGACAGAGTTGTTAGAACCAAAGAACAAGGTTTTATCGAGAATGTATAACTTGCTGCTTAAGTGGAATACACAGGATGAGACAGTTAAATCAGCCATGATAAAGTGGGCTCAAGACATTGGTTATAATATCATGTCTGAAGACTGGGAAAGATTATGGACCACCGGTATGAAATTTACGGCATGTAATGCCTTGAAAGAAAACATTATGAAAATGGTATACAGGTGGTACATGACCCCAGTCAAGCTTGCTAAGATATACCATTTGCCTGATAATAAATGTTGGAAGTGCAAGGAGGCTGAAGGAACATTCTTTCACCTTTGGTGGACTTGCCCAAGAGTGAAGGCCTTCTGGGAAATGATCTACAACGAGTTAAAAAAGGTGTTTAAGTACACCTTCCTTAAAAAACCGGAGGCCTTCCTCTTGGGTATTGTCGGCCAAAAGGTTTTAAAGAAGGATAGAACGTTTTTTATGTATGCTACCACTGCAGCAAGAATTCTGATCGCCAAATATTGGAAGACTCAAGATTTACCCACGCTGGAAGAGTGGCAAATGCAACTGATTGACTACATGGAGTTGGCCGAAATGACTGCCAGAATCCGAGACCTGGGAGAAGAAGCAATGGAGGAGGACTGGAAAAAATTTAAGAATTATTTGCAAAAATTTTATAAGTTATATGAACTATAAAATGACGCATAATTTGAAATGCTAGCCCCAGCAATGAGAGTGCAATATTTATGAAATTGGATAATAATATTGAAGGGATCAAAGTTTAAATGTTAAAAAGGATAATACATTTTGTTTTTAGAGTAAATGGACAATAAGGGATTTAAACTTAAATTGCAATTGAAAGTATCAAAGAAACACATGAAACAAGGTTACAATTTGCTGATAAATTTATTATTAAGAATGCATTGTGTGGGAGATGTGGGGAAGTTCGATGGAAAGTTGGAATGAGCTGTTGAAGGGTTATGATCTTCTTTATTTTCTTTTTATATTTTTCTTTCTTTTTTCTTCTTCTGTTTTCTGTCTGTGTCTGAAAAAATGCAATAAAAACTATTTAAAAAAAAAAGTTTTCATTGAATTTCTGTCTCTGTCTCTTTTGTGCACTGTTTTAATAATTAAAAATTCAATAGCTTTATTTACTCCATACGCAAGAGAAAGACTGTTCAGTGCCCATCCTATGTCAATTATGTGATTCTCTTTTCTCATAGGTGCTATATTAATGGTTTGGGTGGGCAGATGCATTAAAATACAATTTCCTTCCCGATTTCTTACAAACGGATAAACTAGAGGGGGTGGAATAAGACTAATGTGTGCATAAATTAAAAAAGAAAACTTAGATAATCTTTGGACAAGTAAATACACGTCAAATTTAGCGGAATGTAGAGCAGCTGTGAGCATATGTAGGATAGTCTCATTTAAGTTAGCCTAAAAACTGCATCAATGGAGACATATTTCTAAGGAGATAATCCTATGGCAAAATCCACTTTAGGATGATGTAGAACTGCATTAGATTTTTTGTAGGTGTGAACTGCTAGAGATGGATGGCTCTGTCCATTTCATTTCCACTAATCTATGTGTTGGTTCAGTAAATGAAAACTTGTTAGGTTCTCCTTTCAATGCAAACTGAAATTATTTTCTTCCTGAAGGCAGCAGGGCGAAACATACATAGAGGGCCAGAGTTAAGGTTAACCTTTTTCTTCACTCTTGAAAATTACATATTTAGTGTGAAGATCTGAAGGTACCATAGGTGCCAATTCTATGGAGCTGAACCCCCCAATGTATGTGGGGATGCCCCCCAATTTTTAATGGAACACTTTTGCAGGCTCCATGGCCTCCACTGGCTCTGGAACAGCTACGCAGCATTCCCAGGAAGGGGTCCTGGTGTTCTGGGACTCACAGATGCTCTCTTGTGAACACCTGGTATAGCAGAGTAAAAGCAGCGCAGGTGGAGTTGAGGAGGTATCTGGGCATACCTACTTTATTTCTACTAATTATAGATTAAAGAACATAACAAACACATATGAGAGGAGCAGCCCTCATACAGATATCATGTTTCGTCACAAGGCAGAGCAGAAAGAAAAAGTACAATAGTAACAGAGATGGAAGTCATACAGACTGGCTTCCTTTCTCGTGGAACAGAAAGTAAGCAAGGAGATCAGATGATCCTTGCAATGGGAGGAGTAACATGCTAACAATTTTGAGGGGCTGGGCTGTGGCGATGGAGGGCTCTGCAGGGCCTCCTCACAGTGGTAGAGGGCCCCTCCAGGCCTCCGAGTCTCCTCCTGATTGTGTGACATCACACGTGTGTTTTGTATGTGTGATGTCACACTCATTGAATGAGACGACCCTCCCCCCATGTGGGGCAGAACTCAGTACCTCTGGAAGCTACTTCTAAGCATATCATCTGATTGTGCTTAGCTTCCCTGTGATCAAGAATCCTGAGATTTCCGCTTTAAGGCTGATGAGGCTACAGGTTTTGAAATATTCTCAGAGTCGCAAAGTGATTTCATGCTCTTTATTCAGCTCATAGTGGTGAGGAGGAATGAATGGAAGTCCCCTCACAGTATCTGGTTTATATACATTATTTACACAATGGGCTGCACATGATTGGCTAATTCCGGAATTCTACTGTAAGCCAATCAGGTTGTGGATTCACTTCTATCTGGAGCAGGATTGGGTGGTTCCTGCCAACCAATCAACTGCTGCATTGTTCTAGGACCAATCAGACTGCTGCATTCTGAATCCTATTGTTCTAGGACCAATCAGACTGCTGCAGTTTGAATCCTATTGTTCTAGGACCAATCAGACTGCTGCAGTCTGGATCCTATTCAACTCAGTACATAACAGTTTTAATGTGGTGTCTATTTTTCTGCGTAACTCTTACAAATTCAGCTCTCCTCTGTATACAATATATGCTATAGCCTACATCTAGTGTTTAAATAGTTTGCTGCAGGCTAACATATGCCAGCATGTGTAAAACATGAGCTTCTGCTATGGCTAATATATACATAACAAGTCACTATATGCTGTTTGGAACAACTCCCCCATCAGGTGTTTAAGCTGTGACCAAGTTTCCAAAGAGACAATCAGGCCGGGTTTGTCCATATGCGTTGGTTCAATCTTAAGGTAGACACCATATTTTCTCCCACTCAGTTTTCTCCCCATTGTAAAATTCTTATCTTGCATACAAACATATAATGTAATACTCAGGCTGGATAGTTTTTCAGGGAGTTGATATTTGGAGACAATAACCATCAGTGCATGTAATAAGAAAAATTAAAAATTCATTGAATTTTTTACACTGTGTTAACTTAGGAGTTTTGAAAATAAGTGTTTTAACCAATGTGTAATATTTTACAATTTGCTTCATCTTCAAACCAGATTTGGTTCTTGTTTTGTCTCGGAAAAGAGGCATGGCATTGATTTAATCTACATAATAGTTATATAATCAAATTTCACACCCTGCAACATTTAAAAAATGATAAATGGGAATGGGAATATTTATTTCTGTTCACATTTTTAAAAAGCAAACAGTGTGGTGATTCAAGAGCTGCTTTCGAATTATGAGAACATCCCCCGCACCTCCCATATTGGGCACCCCCAGGATGCAGGAACAGTTGGAAAAGGATTCTTCCTGGATGAGAGTGACCCAGGTCTTTCTCTTCCATATCCTCCTGACATATTTGAAGACTGAAAGAGACATATTTGAAGACTGAAAGAGTGTTTTCTACCCGTGGGGCAATTTTGAAGGCAATTGTGAGGGCTTCTCTTTCATCAGATTCCCTCAAACAATGAGAACTGCACCCAGTGCTCACCAACATTTTTAGTTTTGTAGTAGTTTGCTCTCATCGTTACTGTTGTTTCAGCACTCCTTCACCCATTCCAAATGTCCTTATCTGTAACCAGAGATGAAAGGAAGAGACAACCCTGACTAAAGAAGAATGGCAAATCAAGCTGATGGACTATGCCAGGCTTCTTCAACCTTGGCCCTTCAGATGTTTTTGGCCTACAACTCCCATGATCCCTAGCTAGCAGGACCAGTGGTCAGGGATGATGGGAATTGTAGTCTCAAAACATCTGGAGGGCCGAGGTTGAGGCCTGGACCAGTGGCGTAGCGTGGGGGGTGCCAGGGGTGCCGGCCGCACCGGGCGCAACATCTGGGGGGCGCAAGTCCAGAGGGAAGGGACAAGTTCCTTCCTCCGCCGGGCTCCCCGCTGCCACCGCCAGCCTTGCGCCCTAGCGCGCGCACCCCCCGCCGCCGCTGCGCCCCAGTGGCGTAGCGTGGGGGGGTCAGGGGGGCCGGGCCAGTGGCGTAGCGTGGGGGGTGCAAGGGGGGCAGGCCGCACCGGGCGCAACATCTGGGGGGGCGCGCTCGCTGCCTCCGGAGTCGCCGAAGAGCCTCGGGCGCAGGCTGTAGCGGAGCCGCATGTCTCGCGGAACCGACGAGCTGTGTGCGCGTCTGGGCTGAAGGCGCCCGGCAGGCAGCGGCTCTCAGCGCTCGCCGCGGAGGACGCGCCAGGCAGCCCCTCCTCACAGCCCCGCCTCCGCCGGTGCTGCTGCAGCTGCTGGGCCGTTGCATTTTCCTCGCCTCTCTGCCCCCCTCCTCCTCCGGGCAAGAGGCGTCGTTTGGGCGGCAGCGCCAGCGGCAACTCGCAGGTTAGGGGTTAGGGGGGGGCGCAAATTACTTGTGTTGCCCCGGGTGCTGACAACTCACGCTACGCCGCTGGCCTGGACTATGCCAAAATGGCAAAATTAACTGGGAAGCTCAGGAATCAAGAAAACAATAATTTTTTTAAAAGAATGGGAAATGTTTATAATGTATTTATAAAATCATCGTAAACAGGTTAAAACATTAGCAGGATTTTAAACATGTAATGTAATAGAATGTATAGATAACTTAGGAAGATGAAAAATTGGAGAAGTATTGATATGCAGTAGAAAATAGAACCCAAAGGATCCATGGAGGGGGATGCGGGGAAATCAAGAGATTCAGGGTGATCTCAATATGTGGATATTGTATGGTTTTTTGACGTATGTTTTCTTTCTTTCTTTTTCTGTTTTTGAAAACCAAATAAGAAGAATACACACACACACACACACACACACACACACACACACACGCGTCCTTGTCTGAAGTCTCCCAGGCAATTGGGGGTTATGTAAAAAATGTGACAATGTCCCATTGTTTTGCCGACCTGATTGACTTGCCTGCTTAGATTAGATTAGAGCTCATATTTATATCCAGCTTTACTATTAAAATAATATTCAGTGTAGCCCACAATACAAAACAACAAATATGCAATATGCAACAACAGAAATGCAATATAAAACAACAATAGCAGAGTTACTAAAATTAGATACACAATCTAATAATAAAATCAAGGGCAATGATATATTCCAGCGGCTGGTCTTCTTGCTGGTCCCAATACAAGGTCAGTTTAGTCTGAAGTTGGGAACCTTTGCCCTCATTCTGAATGTGTGACTAAATGGCCAATCAGAAACAGCTATTTCACTTCCCAATGCCAGTTCAGAATGAAGGCAGTGCTTCCTGCCCTCACTTGGAATGGATGAACACTTTTATCTCTGTTAACAGCCTCATGTCCTTAAACCTCTGAGTGGGTGCTTTTTTGCAGCTAAGTAAAGCTAAGGGAAAAACCTCATTTCTTTGTCTTCCTTGGGACATCTGCTTTGCTTATTTCCCATGGATCTGAATGTGTCAGGAGTACCAAATGATGGAGTCTCACACTAAAATGATTTTACTCTTGCTACCACCAAGATGACTTGTCACAAGCTCTCAGCCTGCCCTTTCTCCTTGCCTCCAATCTCTCAGCCTTGACAGCACCCAGTTTTGCTTTGATGGAAATCTAGGCATTTCACAGCTTATCAGCTGCTCTTCTGTAAAGTGAAGTTGAAATGCATATTAAACCTCTGGGCACAGCAGAGGTTGGTAGAGCAATCTTGGCTCTTCCTTCACATGTATTTTTTCTTTTTCTTTTTCTTCATTTAACTCACAACAGTGCACCAGTTTCAGCTGCTCCTCCACATTTCCATTCCCTTCACAGCGATTGTATAACATGTCACAGCTGCCCAGACTCTGATATGGAATTTATCACACCTCAGTTGAAGGGATGTTGGTTGGAAGCATGTTTTCGGTTTCTTGCTGTTGGAAACGGCCTGGTGGAAGGAGATCAGTGATCAGACATCAAGCCATTTTCATTGTATTTGTTCTTTCGGTACATTTTTCTATGTGACTTGGGAAATGTTGCTGATGGTAAAAGCCTCATCTAACCATCCAAATTAAAGAGTTTCCTAAAAAGGGTAATTTTTTGGAAGAAATGAGAATGCTGTGTGTGTGCGTGCGTGCTCGCGCGTGCTCGCATGTGTGTGCATGTTTCACATTTTAACTTCAGTGTGTTGGTAGATATAATTGCCATTGGCAGAGAAAAGTGTTGCTGGAACAGTTGTGTGAAGGAATGGGTTTCCCAAATCTAAAATCAGTCTGAAACGGGCCCCAAAATCCATTTTTCCTTCTCCAAGGATGCATTAGCTAAAAACCATTAACTTGAGCTCTTGAGCAAATGCATAACAAGAACACAGCTGTATAAACAAAGCTCTCTCCTTTATCAGTCCATGACGCCTAATGAATGGCCTTGTCCATTCCAAAGTGGAGCAGGGGTGGCACATCTGGGTCTTATCTTACATCCTGACCACAAAGATGCACAGACCTTGTCAGGTCTGACAAGAGACCCGGGAAGGGCGCCAGGAGTGTTTCTAAGATAAGAGTATAGGAACAGGAACAACCTTTTATGGTCAAGAGTATTGGAACAGGAATATTTGTTTATGGTCATGGATAAGCTTACGTGTATAAGCTGATGTGGTTGGATTCCTGGGGAAGGGGGGAGAGGGTGCCTGGAGGATATATATACTGCATGAAATTTCTCATTTCTTTGGACTTGCTGTGGACTGACCACGCAAGTGCCTTCTGCTATCCGGAGAGCAGAATAAACTCTTTCTCTGAATCAACCTCAGTGTCATTTGACTTCCTTCCTCCCGTCCGGGAGCAACGCAGACCCCACCAGTGAGTAAAGTCTAAGAAGCCTACAGCGAAGGCTCTTTGTTGTCTCCAGCAACATATCTCCTCTTTTGCTGCAGAAATGTTTTGCATTCACTGCATATTGTACTGTAGGGTGTAAAGGTTTTGTTGTCTGCTGCATTAGCTGACTGTGCAACATACACACATTCACACTCACCTCACCACTGCTGCAACTCCCGTTACACCAAGGAACGTGAGATCAAACTTGGCTCTATTAAACGGGATGACTTGACTATCTACCCAGAAGCCCTTTCTGCAGCCTTTATCCCATTCTTCCTCTATCTAGGTCCAGGAGCGTATATAAACCCAGCATCTTTAAGCAATCTCCTCCTGTCCTCCAATGATAGGAGCCAACTCCAAAGGACTGAGGGGTCTTTACCCACCCCAATAAAATAGTTGAGAGAGCTGGGCCTCTCAAAGTTGCATTGCCATTCAAACAGGGTGTGTGCACCGCATCATGTGACCGATTATGCAGGTCAGAGCTCCCCCCCCAATATTTTATTCAAGTTAGGTGCCCTGCCTCCAATTCTACCTCCCTCATCGCAACACCTTATCGCAAATTACTGTTCAACAGAAGACATGTGGAGAGCCACAGTTTCCCTATCCCTGATTCATCCTTAATATAGTGGGTATTATAAAGGTAAAGGTACCCCTGCCCGTACAGACCAGTCGTGAATGACTCTAGGGTTGCGCGCTCATCTCGCTCAAGAGGCCGGGAGCTGGTGCCGTCCGAAGACACTTCCATGTCACATGGCCAGATTGACGAAGCTGCAACTGGCGAGCCAGCACGAGTGCCTCACACGGAAACGCTGTTTACCTTCCCGCTATAAAGCGGTACCTATTTATCTACTTGCACATAATAATAATAATAATAATAATAATAATAATAATAATAATAATTTATTATTTATACCCCGCCCATCTGGCTGGGTTTCCCCAGCCACTCTGGGCGGCTTCCAAAAGAATATTAAAATACTATGATACATCAAACATTAAAAGCTTCCCTAAACAGGGCTGCACTTACGGGTGCTTTCGAACTGCTAGGTTGGCAGGCGCTGGGACCGAACGACGGGAGCTCACCTCGCCGCGGGGATTCGAACCGCTGACCTTACGATCAGCAAGTCCTAGGCACTGAGGTTTTACCCACAGCGCCACCCGCGTCCCAATTATACCCTTTGGTAAAAGGCAAACAGCATCTGTTTGTATTCTCCTGTTGCGTTTCTTCCAAAATAGCAAATAAATTAAAATATTTCTTACAATGCTAGGTCATGTTTTGGTGATTTGACCACTCCCCTGCCACAACTTTATACATATTCAGGGGATTTAAACATTTCAGTTCACTTTATTTCTGCTTTTATGAACCTCACCATCTCCCTGGCTTCCAGCCTGTAGCTCTGTTTTCTCTTCCTCTGAAAAGGCCATTTGCTCCTAATCCCCCTTCCCTGCCAAGCCTAATCCAGCCCCCAATTGAACAGCTCTACTGAAATCCCCTTCCGCACGCTCCTTCCTTTTCAGCACTAAAAAAAAATTTAATCAGAAGGGAAGAAGCACCAAAAATGAGAGTGCAAGGGTACTGTCAAAGAGACATTTTCAATATTGCTGAAGAGCTTTCCTTTTGTTTACTGTGTCAAAATATGTGTTACATCTAATGTATTGTCAGATCACAAAGTGATAAAAAAAGGCTTTTTAAACATAATGACTGCAATGCTGTGTGTTCACTTAGGGCCAAACTATATATGATGCTCAGCCAATGTAGTTTATCCACTAGGTTTCGTTTACAAAATGTACCCCTGGAGGCTTCTGTCTAAAGTGAAAGAAACACAGAAAGACGATCTCCTTAACCTTTCTGCCTCTGGTGGCTTTTCTATGGAAAAATATCCCTCAAACTGCTTTTTGCCCTTCAGGATTCAAGAGATTGATAAAGCTTGGGGGAGGGGGACAGAGGAAGGCATTGAGGACAAACCACAATGAATATTGTGTGCAGTTTGCCCATCATACACCCATTCCCCCCCCATACAATTTCATTTCTGGACTCTTCATGCAGTAAAACAAGTTCTGTTCTAATTGGTTCCTCTCTCTGGAGCCAGTAATGTCTGACATAGCACAGTGTTGGGGTGATGTTGTTCCCCTGGCTTCCCAGCACACAGTCGTTGTTGGAGAGTGGCAAGGCAGAGGGGATATTGGTGCTGTGCAGGCACAACGATGGAGCCAAATCAATGCTCCAATTGCAGCATATGCACTGCGCCCACCTCACTGCCACGTCGCCTGTCAGGCTTGATGAATCCTCTCCCTTCTCCCGATGGCGCCAAGAGGCAGGGAGGAAACAAGAAAGTTCTTACGTATGATTTATTCAGTCATCAGGGTGAAAGACAAAGAATTCCAGTCCTTCCTCCATAATGGAGTTGCTCGCACTGAACTCCTCCCCTTTCCCTCTCTAAGAACAACACCTGCTTCTACGGCATCTGTCTGTGGACAATTGTCTCTGGGCTCTTTGTTCTAGCACCCTTAATGAACACCGTTTTTTGGGAGAAGGGGGGTTGGGTATGCTGTCTCCCTCCTTTTCCTAACATAGCATAACTTGGCGGTTTCCCTGTCTCTGAGCTGCTATCTTCCTCAAAGCCCTGCTGTAATTTGAGACTGCCTTCCTCTTCCCTGTAATCTACAGGAAAAGGGCGGGGGAGACCTCCACCATTCCCCCTCCTCTTCAGGTACAATCCCTGACATCGCCCCTCTTGGTTACAAGCAGCGACCTTTGTGTTAGGAAACCGGATGAACAATGCCACCTGATCTGCTGCTGTTGCTTAGGCCCAACCTTACTATTAGGTAAGGTGAACAGGTTATTGTTATGTAATTAGTTGTTTCCGTAGTTTCACTGCCAGAAGTTGTGACAGTTCCTTATCTGTCCTTTGAGGAATTCTAGCCAACGAGGTTGAGTAGACCCACTGACATCAGTGAACTTTAGTTAGTTATCTCTATTAATTTCAGTGGTTTTAATGACTAATGTTTAGCATTGAAGATATAATAATAATAATAATAATAATAATAATAATAATAATAATAATATATTTTTACCCCACCCATCCGGCTGGGTTTCCCCAGCCACTCTGGGTGGCTCCCAATAGAATTAATAGCACAATAAAACATCAAACATTAAAAACCTCCCTAAACATGGCTGCCTTCAGATATCTTCCAAAAGTCAGATAGTTGTTTTCCCCCTTGACATATGATGGGAGGGCGTTCCACAGGGCGGGTGCCACTACCGAGAATGCCCTCTGCCTGGTTCCCTGTAGCTTTGCTTCTCACAGTGAGGGAACCACCAAAAGGCCCTCGGCGCTGGACCTCAGTGTCCAGGCTGAACGATGGGTGTGGAGATGCTCCTTCAGGTGTACTGGGCCAAGGCCGTTTAGGGCTTTAAAGGTCAACACCAACACTTTGAATTGTGCTCAGAAACGAAATGGGAGCCAATGTAGGTCTTTCAAGACCGGTGTTATATGGTCTCGGCGGCCGCCCCTACTCCCCAGTTTAGCTGCCGTATTCTGGATTAGTTAGGCGCCACTACCAAGAAGACCCTCTGCTTGGTTCCCTCTAACCACACATCTTGCAGAGAGGGAACTGCCAGAAGGCCCTCGGAGCCGGACCTCAGTGTCCAGGCAGAACGATGGGGGTGGAGACCCTCCTTCAGGTATACTGGGCTGAGGCCGTTTAGGGCTTTAAAGGTCAGCACCAATACTTTGAATTGTGCTCAGAAACATACTGAGAGTCAATGTAGATCTTTCAGGGTGGGGTTTTCTTCCCCAGTGCCAAAGCCATAACCTTGTGGCAACTATACCATCTGGCTTCAGAACAAAAGGAGAGACACAAAGCAGGGCTATCCCATTGCTGAACAATCTGTTGAAGCATCTTCTCATCTGTCCACCATCACAGGCCCTGCAGTCAGTAGGCATGCTCTTCTCATAGTCATCCCACTATGTTTAGCTGACTGTATGGCACAGGATAGGGTCCTCTCTGTTGTTCCTTGCAGGCATGGATGACTTTAGGGATGGAGAGAAATCTGATTCAGTTCACATTTAATGGCAAACTTAACTTATTTGCACCTTCCAAAACAATACAAGAACAAAAAGCCAGCCATCCTTTGAATTTCACATTTCTCTGAATTTTGTAATGCAGTTCTCCAGTCAAGTAATGTGTGCAAACATGCACATTCAGGGGTCTATTGTCCCTAGAGATGCACATTTGGTGAAAATAACATGCAGAAATTACTATTTTAGGGAAAGTTATATTCAAAATATATATTTGGGAGAAATTCACATCCAGATGCAGATGAATTTTTATGCTGGCTTTTTAAAATGCAAACTGATGTGGAAATTTGGGGAACTCAGTTTACAGCTGTAAAAATGAGAAACAGAGAGAACTTAAAATGGACAAATTGGTTCATCCCTAGGTGGTGAAGTTTTGATGAGTTTTAACCCCCAAGTGAAAACATTTCTGTTTACCTAGGCTAATGAATGAGAGCCACCATCTCTAGTGGTAGCTGGATTGCTGCAGTAGTCTTTTGATTCTTATTGGTTGTTTTATTTAAATGCATTTTATATGTTGGAAACTGCTGTGGGATTTCTGGCATGATGAAGGGCAATAATAAAACATATTAATAAATCATTCTAGCAGGGAGGAGAGGGTGAAGCTAGTTCAGGGGTCAAACATCTTAACCTAGCATTTCTCAGCCTTGTGCTCCCATCATCCTGAGCCAGCATAGGTTTATGGAAGTGGTAGCCCATAAGTTTTTAGATTAGGAAAAAAGACATTTAAACAAGCTGAAAACAAGTCAGGATTTTCAGCACTAATATTCCCACAGGTTTCGAAACAAACGAAGGAAAATACCTATTTAATTCATCAAAATGAGAAGTGTGGGAAATCTTTTGTAAAGAACTTGTTAGGGTTCCCTCCCCCACTCCAAAGAAGTGGTCTTATCTGCTTTCCAGAAAAATTAACCTTTGTGATATCTAGTAGCATTGGTTCAGTTTTAGCATGAAACCTAGTTTAAAGTCTCTGGTCTTCCAAAAGATACCAGGTCTCTTTGTTTACTTCCCTGGAATGCTGTATAATATCACTAAGTTTATGTCACATTGCCTTGCCTTGCCTTTCTGTTGTTAAGTCAGGGCGACATGGCATAGCAGGCAATGTGAAGTGGTGAGAAGTAATTCTCTGTGACATGAAATGTCGCTAAAGAAGTGTCAAGTTGAACATAGGAGCACAGAAGGAGTTTTGCTCCTCTGTTTTCTCTTTTTCTTTTCAGTGCACGCCAAAGAAATATATTTTTCAAGTATGGATGCAAATTGACTTACCAGGACTTTGATTGCTATAATAAATGCTAAAAATTAAGCTGATTAACTGTCTTATATAGCCCTTCATTTTTGAGTGGCCTAACACACTTGCAAATATCAGATTTCAAAAACAGAAATAGCCAGCCATCAGTAAGCAGGTTCTTTTTTAATGGTGCACTCTGAAGTTTTAATTCCATTTTTTCTAAGACCTACAGAGCATTGGCTCTTCACAGAATTGAGGCCACAGTCAAATCCTGGAAATTTCTGTCTGTTAAGGGTGCTGAGAGTTGTGAGGAAACTGTAGTTCCCTTCACAGTGCTACAATTTTTGGAGTTATTTTAACAATGAATCCCGTTTCCCACAGAACTCTACAAATTGTAGCTCTGTGAGAGGAATAGGGTTCTTTGAACAGCTGTCAGCACCTTTAACAAATGACATTTCCTGGAATGATTTGGAAAAAAATTATGACTGTAAAAGTGGTACAGTAGTGGGTGGTGCTGTGGTCTAAACCACTGAGCCTCTTGGACTTGCCAATCAGAAGGTCGGCAGTTCGAATCCCCGCAACGGAGTGAGCTCCCATTGCTCTGTCCCAGCTCCTGCCAACCTAGCAGTTCAAAAGCATGCCAGTGCAAGTAGATAAATAGGTACTGCTGTGGCAGGAAGGTATCTGGCATTTCCGTGCGCTCTGGATTCCGTAACGGTGTTCCATTACACCAAAAGGTTTAGTCATGCTGGCGACATGACCCGGAAAGCTATCTGTAGACAAATGCCAGCTCCCTCGGCCTGAAAGTGAGATGAGCGCTGCAACCCTCTAATTGCCTTTGACTGGAGTTAACCATCCAGGGGTCCTTTACCTTTTTAAAGGACCCCTGGACGGTTAAGTCCAGTCAAAGGCAACTATGGAGTACGGCACTCATCTCACTTTCAGGTTGAAGGAGCCGGCATTTTGCCCACAGACAACTTTTCTGGTCATGTGGCCAGCATGACTAAATTGCATAAATGGCATGATTTTGATTATTTGGGGTGTGAAGGAAGAAATACAAGCTGCAGAGGAATTCCTGGCCAAGCTAGATCCATTAAGAAACAATACAAGACCATTGATAGCATTGATAGACTAGCAATGCATTGGCAATGTAAGAGAACTGTCCTTCACAGACTGGGGGTTTGGGAAGCTGCCAGGGTAACTGAGTGTGAGGTGACAGTAAAAGGGAGTTTTTAGCAAGGAGTTCCGGGAAGAAGGAGGGGGGGAAAGACTCATCTTCATCTTGCGCACACTGGCTGAAGGCTGGCTGCAGTGCTGTGGGAAATTACCATGCTGTAAGATCTGGACTCCCTCCATGCAAACTGAAGGTGTAGATATGTGAATAAACCATATTTCTTAAAGTCTCCACTGTTTCTCAACTCTTGCAGAAAGTGGGGGTGGTACACAACTTTTATAACAATATTGTTGTGTACCAACCCCAATCTTTGAGCACCACAAGATTTCAGGGGTTCCAGGCACTTAACCAGGGTTTGTGTTTCCTTTGGTATGAGATACAGACAAGACTGTGTCTTTACGATATATGGATTATTTACACATACACACAACCTGTGCCTATGACAGAGGGATTCACAGCATTAACACCCCAGTAGGGTCTTCCTTCTCCCATAACTGCAGCCTTGTATTCCAGCAGAAATCAGGCATGGCTCTGATCCTCTGCCTTCCCAGCCTGTTGCCTTGCTTCCAGCTCACATAGCTCAATTCTCAACTCTTGACTTTGTCTTTCTAATTACCAACGGGTTGAGGGAAGGGCCCCTCCAGACATTTGTTATCTAGCACAGAGCCACTGTCTTTGTTTTCTTAATGACTCGTTGCCTCACCAGGAAGCTAGCCAGGCTATTCCAGGAATTAGAAGGGAATTGGCATACAGCATATGCCCTCCCATCCCCAAATCATAACAGTGTGGTGTGGATGTGGCCTTATTCTATTATTATTATTATTATTATTATTATTATTATTATTATTATTATTATTAGAATTTATAGACTGCCCTGTCATTTGCGTCAGGAAAGCTCAGAGGGAGTAATGTGATTTAGGAGGCAGGTGTCAAATCTTTTACTTGACTGAAGTAATTATTGATATATTCAAACAACAATCAACCGAGGGAAAAGTTACCCCTGACTACCTGGTGCATGGAGTCATTCCAAGTTTATTAAACGAGGTTTCGTTCTGCCTCTTTATAGCAGTTGTTGTGGAGTGGGTAAAGATTTGCTAAAGATCTTGCATCCCTGTGTTTCTAAACAATGAGCAGTCTAATCCTTTTGGCAAATGGAACTAAAGCGAAGGAAGGAGGCACTCTGAAGCATTAGCAAATTTTCTTTCAGAAGTATGCAATTCTGAATTTCCACTTGCTGGTTGTGGAATCACACATAGCGAGCCAGCTGAAAGGGAAGGCTGACAGGCACCTTTGTCTAACAGAAAGCTATTTCTGAGTCAGAAGTCTGTGTGCTAATTGTTTAAAATATTATGTTTGAAGGTCTGGTCTTTTCTTTCTTTCTTTTTTTTTTTTTGAGATGGAGCAAGTTGCTAATCCAGTTAATCCAGTTAGAAATAACTGGCCCTCTTTAAATTAAAAGCTGTTCATTCGTGGCTCATACCATTGCTTTGCCAGACTGCTCAGCTGGCTAATAGCAAGCTGAGGATTGGCTGACAGCTGTTACAGAAAATTGCCTCTCTCCTCTGTGTGTTTGTTGTGTTTCTTCTCTTGCCTATTGCTATCAAATGCCTCTGCTTGATGCACTTCTGGCTTTAGCTATGTCTGGCTCTGGCTCTGGCTCTGGCTCTGGCTTGCAGTCAGAGCTGCCTGCTTGCCTCTGATATCACTACAAGCCATCCATCTCTGTTCACCACAGTACATCGTAGGAGCTGCCTTTTCAGAAGGCAAGCTTGATTTTGCTCCTTGTTAACACCGATGGCCTTGGTGCATGTGGAGCAATGAGGGCCAAAGCCCCTCCATAGAAAGCATGTAATGCCACTTGTACACTTGTTTACCCATCCCATCATACTGATCACTGCAGCATCCTGGTGAGCATACCTTCAAATGTTTTATAGTTGAGACGTATATATCATATTTATAATGTTGTTGTTGTTTAGTAGTTTAGTCATGTCCGACTCTTCGTGACCCCATGGCCAAAGGGCCAATATAAACTATTGGGGCTGGGGAGTTAAAAGTGGGTCTGAAATTCCCCAGCATCACTGGGCCTCTGCCCAGTATACCTGAAGGAGTGTCTCCATCCCCATCGTTCAGCCCAGACAACTGAGGCCAGCTCTGAGGGCCTTCTGGCGGTTCCCTCACTACGAGAAGCGAAGTTACAGGGAACCAGGCAGAGGGCCTTCTTGGTAGTGGTGCCTGCCCCGTGGAACGCGCTCCCATCAGATGTCAAGGAAGTAAACGATCACCTGACTTTTAGAAGACATCTGAAGGCAGCCCTGTTTAGGGAGGTTTTTAATGTTTGATGTTTCATTGTGCATTTAGTTCTGTTGGGAGCTGCCAAGAGTGGCTTGGGAAACCCAGCCAGATGTAATGTATGTATAAATAAATATACTAAACTTTTTGCTCTGCCAGTTTGACAGTGTTATTCCCTCACACCAGTTGTCTCCTCCATATTTGACAATCCCTTTGCAGCCTGCCCATTCACCCATGCCCACCCTGGATCTACTTTTAGAGGGAGTTTTGTAGAGACGTGGGTTGTGTTTTGGTCCAAACCACTGAGCCTCTCAGGTTTGCTGATCTGAAGGTCAGCAGTTCGAATCTGTTGTGATGGGGTGAGCTCCCGTTGCTTTGTCCCAGGCTTCTGCCAACCAAGCAGTTTGAAAGCATACCAGTGCAAGTAGATAAACAGGTACCGCTGCGGCGGTAAGGTAAACAGTGTTTCCGTGCGCTCTGGCATTCGTCACGGTGCTCCATGCGCCAGTAGTGGTTTAGCAATGCTGGCCACATGACCTGGAAAAGCTGTCTGAGCATGAATGCTGGCTCCCTCAGCCTGAAAGTGGAGATGAACGCTGCACCCCATAGTCAAATTCAACTGGACTTAACAGTCTGGGGTCCTTTACCTTACATACTTTAAAGGTAAAGGTAATCATCTGCGCATGGGGAGAGATTAAAAGAAGTCTGGGGCACCAGTTTTAAAACCAAGGCCTAAAAACAAAATCCCACTCAAGATCCTGCTGCTTAAGACACTGAGCACAATCCCCATGGAAGTTTTATTTAAAATAAAATATGTTAACAATTTTATTAAGGAAAGCACATTTTGCATCTTTAATCACAGAGCAGTAATATATTTGAATGTAATTTGGTGCATGCTAGAAAGTGGAATGTGAGATCAATAATAAAACCAGTGTATTAAAAGACAGGGGAGTTTAGATTTAAAACTGAGATTTGTGTTGTGAGAATAAAATGATCAGTACTGGAATATTAACTACCTTGTTTTGCTGGTGTGTAGTTTCTTCTTTTTTAAACTTCTGTAATTTAAAAAGAACACTGATGGTTTACTGGGGTGTTTTTCGAAACTTTTTTTATAATTAGATATTTATACACAGTGATTTCTGTATCTATTGGGCTTTAATTAGTTGCTCAGCCTCTACCAGAGAGTTTTTAATAAGATTTTGAATTCATTTGCTGGAGCATCTATTAAAAGTGACATTGTAATTAATTGTTTATCAGGGGAAAGAAAAAATGATAAATGAACAAAGAGTGAGAAAACTCCACCCAAATATTTGTTTTTTTGTTTCAAGAGCTACGTATTTCATGATGACATCAAGATACCTTTTCTGGTTCTCGTATTTACCAAAAAACCTGACAGTGCTTTTGAGCTCAGACGGATTGAGAAACAGATGGCCTGTCTGTAATACAATTTTAACTACCTGTTGTAAGTTTAGAATTTCATACCTGCTTTCAGCCACAAAGGATTCAGTGTCCTAAACACTGGAAAAATCAGATCAAACCTTTCTTGACTGCAACAGGCAGAGTTGGCATGGCAATGGAGTCAGGATCAGCTCAACATTCCCACCACCCCATGCTGGTGAATCCACTGAGGTTGGACCATACAAGACTTGTTCCATGGGAGCTGACCAGTGCTGAATCCTGTCATGGTGAAAGTCAAGCTGTCAAGGTCTCACTGGGTAGCCAGGGTGAGGATTCTAGTCAAGCAGACTTTCTGACCCCCTCCTTTGAGGGCAAGTTGTTGGCACTAGAAGAGACTGACTTGCCCTCTCTTGGTAACAGCTCCTATAAAACCCAAGTGTAGTGTACATTTAACTAGTTTTTGCTGAGTTGAACTACATTGGCTCATGAAGACGGTAACTGCTGAAACTTGCATTTTTGCATGTGAAGGCCACCCCCTCATTGATGAATAAGACACAAGGACACAGATATTAGGTTAATGTTATTGGGCAAATTTAGGCCACAACTTTATTGGTTACAGAATGTGAGCAGAAGCGAGGCAAGAGGAAGCACTCCGGCTTGCGCCTCAGTTTAAATGGGGCCCGGCCATACCTCCCCAGCCAGCAGATTGGCTGGCTGGACGATGATGTGGCTGGGAACCTGCGAGTGATGCGGGACTTTGTCCCCCGCCCCCGGAGGGGAGTGGGTGGCCACGTGGTCCACCGCAACTCCTCACCACTGGGAAGTGGAGCGGATTTACCACTTGCAACTAATGCATTCAGCATTTAGAGGATTCTATGAGCAGAAGATTGTGGCAGGGGGATTTACATTTTGCTTTTGACTGCTAATGTGGATTTATATATCTTAGGGGAAAGTCCCATGGGCTCATTTCTGGAAAACCAAGATCGCTACCTATTATGTTTGAGTCACAGAGAATCACAGAGAACCTGGAGAATCAAAGTACACCTACAGAGTTAATATTTCAGTGCATGGTTTCTATGGACTGGTGGAGGGAGTTTGCATATTTTAGGGAATTATGGTGGCTTTATTCTGACTGGTATTTTTGTTAGCTAATGCCTCGTAGATCCTTGTTTTTAAATAAACATGTTGAAACCTTAATTTGGGATGTCTCAGGCCGCTTTGTTGATTCTGTTTTTGATTCAAAATTTCCCTTTCATGATATTGTTTAAATACACACGCAGAGTACTCACTGCTCAGATTGAAGGCAAGGCGCTGTGCAACATTGGCTTCCTCGGTTATTAGGTTTTTGAAACAATTTTTGTTTCTAGTAGTTCCAGAATTTGAAGCAGCTCAAACCCATTTTTACTTAGGTCTTGGTGTCTCTCCCTGTCCTTCACATCAAACAGCCATGTACGATTCTGGTAGGCCTCACTCTTTTTGATAAAACCATTTGTTGATCTGAGCACTCCTCTGCATGCTCTTGGCTCCCTGACATTTACAAACACTGAATTCACCACAGAAAGGATGTAATCTGTGAGATTACAGAATAGATAGGTCTCCGAGTTCAGTCTGCAAGTTAACTCATTAACATGCTTACAGAACTGACAATTCTCTTGAACTGTGGAGACATGAACATATACGCCTCACACAATGTAATGTGTGAGGTGGGCGTGATGTGGCCTATTTGTATGTAAATACAAATTACATGGCCTTTCCCTTTTGTTCTGAGGTGGAAAAAAATGTGCAAATAAGGCCTCCAGGCATATAGGCCTTTTTGTGCAATAACCACATTGATGCAATAAATGTGCCTAGTAGGAATGAGGAGATTGCTGATACTTTTCTACCATGCTAAAATACTATCAGTCCAGTAAATGCATACCCACCAACATTTTTATGATGAAAATAGGGATGTCCTATTTAATAATAATAAAAATAATAATACCCCACCCATCTGATTGGGTCCCCCAGACCCTCAGGGTGGCTTCCACCTTACATGAAAAGATAATATAACATTAAACACTCAAAAACTACCCCATACAGGGCTGCCTTCAGATATCTTCTAAAGCTTGTGTAGCTACTTGTCACCTAGGCTCAGGGGTCACATAACTCCATACCCTCCAACATTTTTGCGATGAAAACAGGAATGTCCTAGGGGAAAGCTCAACATTCTGGGGTCAAATCAGAAACCAGGTTGGCTTAGGTAAATCTGGGACGGTCCCTGGAAAATAGGGAGGGTCTGTAAATGCATTAACTGGGCCCAAGTCTCTTTGGTACTGCTAGAATAACAGTATGTAGTTGCGACGGCATTGCAGCACTTTCCCCCCTGGCGCCATTGTGCCTGCCTTCACTTAAATATAGTGCACCCACCTCCCAAAAAGAAAAAGAAAGCACTTGTAGACCCAACCTGCCCAACAAAAACAAACTTTTCCATCACGGTAGTCTACTTTCCTTTGGACCACATCAACGAGGCCGAGAGGAGGTCTTGACATCTGGACAGTAGCCCAGGGTCTCCATACACATTGCCCAGGCTTGTGGCCTGGGGAGGTTATCAATGCTGATAACATAGTGGTTTGACTTCACCTCTAGAGGTGCACTTGATTGTCTCTCAAGACAGACATGCCAACAACAATGTGTTTGCCTTGAAGCACACTCTGAAGCACACATTACAAGTCCCTCAGTGGGACAAGGAATGGATACATTAGCCTTTCCCAGTTTTATCTCTTCTACAGATGCGCATTCATCAGTTTCTTCTATCCCCTTTTGGTTGTACAGTGGTACCTCAGGTTAAGTACTTAATTCGTTCCGGAGGTCCGTACTTAACCTGAAACTGTTCTTAACCTGAAGCCCCACTTTAGCTAATGGGTCCTCCTGCTGCCGCCGTGCCGCCAGAGCACGATTTCTGTTCTCATCCTGAAGCAAAGTTCTTAACCCGAGGTAATATTTCTGGGTTAGCGGAGTCTGTAACCTGAAGCGCATGTAACCTGAAGCGTATGCAACCTGAGGTACCACTGTAATTTACTTTAAAATAATTGGATAGATTTCTCATTCAAAGATGTAATTAGATAAGTAACTATAAACATAGTTTCAAGATACATATTTATCCATGTAGTTTCTTGAAATTTGTATTCCTTCTAAACACATTTTGATATTTTTGATTATTATTTTTTTGGAGTTGAGAACACCATCACAACATTTGGAGAAGGCACAGTTTGATAGATAGTTATGGCCCACACGTTTTAGTCCAAAAAGTGCAGAGCAAGACTGGGTCAGAAATGCACACAGATCAATTTTCTAAAGCATCCAAAACGAATCCTCAGAGGAGATAGCTTACAACTGTGTTATTCATAGCAAGGTGTAATGCAAACAGTGCATTCTTTTAGGCTTTAAAAACAATCCTGTTAGCTCCAATAGTTATTCTTCTGGGATGTTTGTGAGATGTAGTAGATAAACAAGGCAACAGGGAACTAGTGCCTAATGTAATTATAACTGCAGTAGCAGAAGTTGTTAACAAACAGAGAAAACAGATTTCCCTTTAATCAATGAATGGCAAAAAAAGAGCCTCGATTGTTTATGGATAAATTGTATAGGTATCTTCCAACGAGCAATTTGGGTACTACTACACTACATTGCATTTCTGTGCGCTGCTCTGGTTTGCCGGAAGCGGCTTATTCATGCTGGCCACATGTCCCGGAAGCTGTACACCGTCTCCCTCGGTCAATAAAGCGAGATGAGCGCCGCAACCCCAGAGTCATTCGCGACTGGACCTAACAGTCAGGGGTCCCTTTACCTCTACATTTCTTTTGCAAGTAAATAGAATTAATTTATTCACTATTTAGAATATCGTAAAAACTGTTAACTCAAATATATATATAATTTTAGTTAAAATGTTGAGTGTTACTATTTGTCTTTTTTTTTGCTTTCATTCTTTTTCACATGTTACAAATAATCCTTATTATTTTTCCTTTGCTTTTCTTCAGCCAACTGTAAGCCATTTATATTACCCCAAAGTAGCTACATCAAACGTATGATGGGTTTCAGTTAAGTCAGACTTCTTCAAAACACTCACTCCTTCAAAACCAACACATACGCTGGGTTTGCTTGTTCCGCCGCTGAGCCATGTGTATTATTATCTGACACATCTGATTTATCTCCAGGTTGCTTTTCATGCTTGGATATTTGCAGACTGGGTTTAGTGATCATGCTGTATATATCACGAGATCATTTTCTCTGCCATGAACAACAGACCTAGCAAATCTGGTTTCTGCAGAACAGGATTCCTTGGGAAAGAAAGAATAAGTTCAACCCAAACATAATTCAAGAGCTAATCGTTATCTTTGGCTAAACTTTATTCCTTAAGTCATAAAGAACAGTTGTTAACCTGCTTGCCATGGGCATTCATTTTGTTCTGTTTAATGTTTTCATTTATTTTTGCAAGGAAACCATTATTATCAGTGAAGACGACAGGTCAGACTAAAAGACAGCAGCCCTCTGCAGTTTAATTCTCATCGTTAAAATGAAAAGTCAGCTATACAGGGCATCACAAATGAGGCACCAATAAAGACATTCTGCCAAACAACATCCTTTTAACTGTCACACATCCTAAAGAAACGTAATCGTTCACATTCCTTTGTAGTAAGTGTGGGAGTCTATTAATACCTCATTTTTCATAGCTATTTCTCCGTGGAACCAAGGACCATAAGTATAACTGTACATATTTCAGAAAGGAAAAACCAACCATATTGGCAATATTACAGTACCTTGCAGAACTTCTAATGGAGGAACCAGCGTCCAACCAAAAGGTGGAGCAACTCTAGCTGGGGCTGCAAATGCCACTGCTCTATCACACACCATGTTTGTCGCAAGCAAAGCCATAGTTCATAATAGCCAATCTATTTGGAACCTGAGATGTGAGACCCCCCCAAAGGGCTTCTCCCTGGGAGTAAAATATAAATTAGTTTATTTATAAAAGTACTTCTGTACCACCGTATCATAAAATATTAGAGCAGCTTACCATGCTAAACTGCAAAACGCTGTTTAATTAATGTAAATAGAAATACAGATCAACATTGAGGAGACTGGCTAATGTAAAAAATAAATGAATGCATTGCTGTCTTCCTACTGAATCTCTGCTAGAGATTCACAGTATGGAACATTCCACAGTATGGAACTGGCAAGACTAAATGCATGCCCTCCAACATTCCTCAGATGAAAATAGGGACATTTCTCACTCCCCTCCAACTGACCTTCCTCAACCCCCCATTTTTTTTGTCCAGACCTCCTCATCTGCTCTCTAGCAGCCACTACAAGCTGTCCAAGACCAGCAGCAGCAGCCATGGAGAGGTAATGGGATGCTCAACTTCTAGTTGAGGCAAGTTGGAGATCCTCAGGGTCCCTTCCAACTCTATGATTCTATGTCAGGACAATAACCTTGAACCTGGCCTGGTAGCATATGGGCTGTCAGCACATAAATATTACTTTGCTGCCCTTCTTTCATGAGAAACAAAACCAGCTGCTTGAGGCAGCCACCTCACTATGCCTAATGTAAGGGTTAGATGTTAGAAAGGTGGGGGGACTGCATAGCAGTGGATTTTACTTATGTCCAAATCTCATTACTGGCTGTTATCCATTCTGGTAATCAAATGTACATGCATATCACTGGATTGACAGTTACACTATCACAAAGGAGTACTGATCCAGATTACATCTCTTGCAGAAAACACATCAAAACCCTTTAGTGATCTCTGCTGTGTCCTGGAGGTCAATATACCTACTATGAACTGATCGTTGTCATTAACACTGAGGGTGCACTGGTGCTTAGTATATTTTAATGGATTTATGCACACTTTCCTGTGATTTGTCTAAAAAAGCATATTCTACCTTCATAATGTGAATTTTCAATTGTTTGACTAGAGAAAGGTTTTACACAGGCCCTCTTCAGGGAATGCTGGGAAAATGGATAATGCCTTAAAGAGGCACACAGCCCCCCCCCCAAATTTCTGTGCAGACCTTCCTGAATAGGGAATGCCTATTGAAGTCACCTATTGTGGAGCGTGATGACATCCTACATTTTTATGTATATAGGAAGATTAGGAGAAATTCACACTGATGCTACATTCAGACTACCTCTTTCCTTTCTTTTCTTGTTAACTCACAAACCTATTTGTATAGTATTTATTTTGTATATTTGTATCGCATTTGTCCTTTAAAACAAAGTCCACATTTTATGTGATCTTTCACATAGTTTTGGAAATCTAGCAGAATCCAGCAGAATTATGTGATCTGTCACATAATTTTGGAAATCTAGCAGAATCCAGAAATGAGTCTAGAGCTCATTTCTGTGCCATTTCCAGAATTTTTATTAGGAACCCTGGAAATTTGCAGGAGCCTGATGCTACAGGTTTCTCATGATTTTAATGGATCATGCCTCCACCCTCACATAATGAAATTTGGGGCAGTATTTCAGCATATTGCATGGGGAATCATGGGTTAACTGAAGTGCACGTGCATGGAAAGGGGGGAGGTATAGTGACATGCCCAATGATATTTCTTGTTGTAGCACACCATGCCCACTGACATGAATGAGAGTGAGATACACAGCAGGTATTGATACATAAAAGGAACATTAGACATGAGGACAGAAGCATTAGCATTAAAACCAGTAAAACGAAAATGCTGGTTAACTTTCCTGTGAATTTTTTATATACAGTGGTACCTCTGGATGCGAACGGGATCTGTTCTGGAGCCCCGTTCGCATCCTGAGCAGAACGCAACCCACGCCTGCACGTCTGCGCATGCGAGTGATGTCATTTTGAGAGTCTGTGCATGTGCAAGCGGTGAAACCCAGAAGTAACCCATTCTGTTACTTCCGGGTTGCCGCGGGACGCAACCTGAAAAGATTTAACTCGAAGCTACTTTAACTGCAGAACTTAAATAGTGGAGAAATGAGAAATACAGAAACAGAAATTGACAGATTTACTCATCTCTACAGCAGCAAATCCATAAAGAAGGCTGATCGCCAAAGAATTGATGCTTTTGAATTATGGTGCTGGAGGAGACTCTTGAGAGTCCCGTGGACTGCAAGAAGATCAAATGTATCCATTCTTAAGGAAATCAGCCCTGAGTGCTCACTGGAAGGACAGATCCTGAAGCTGAGGCTCCAATACTTTGGCCACCTCATGAGAAGAGAAGACTTCCTAGAAAAGACCCTGATGTTGGGAAAGATGGAGGGCACAAGAAGAAGGGGACGACAGAGGACGAGATGGTTGGATAGTGTTCTCAAAGCTACCAACTTGAGTTTGACCAAACTGCTGGAGGCAGTGGAAGACAGAAGTGCCTGGCGTGCTCTGGTCCATGGGGTTATGAAGACTTGGACACGACTAAATGACTAAACAACAACAACACAGCAGCAAATCTGGGCAATGGAGATGTTTTTATATTTAAAGCACTATTATACCTCTTTTTCCATCATGGCTTCTTCCAAAGAGTTTCTTCTTTGGAGAACAACGATTTCCAGAGTGGTTTAATAATCTCACCTTCATGGCACTGGTCAAAGACAGAATGGTCTGCATCAGTGGTTTTCAACCAGTGTACTGTGGCACCCTGGGTTTCCTTGAGTAATGGTCAGGGGTGTCACAGGCAACACTGGCCTCTGTCCCTCTTTCCTTCCCTCTCTCCTCTGATGCCCTCTCATGCCTCTGCCTCTCAAAGGCTTGTGCACCTGTTTATTGCAGCAGCCCTGGCTATAAGCTCTGCAGGCAAATGGTGCCGCTGGGAGGCACTTTGGGGTGGTTGTGGGGGGCAGCTCAGAGACCAGGGTCAGCAGCAGCAGTCTGCCAAAGAGAGAGGAGAGGAGGCTGAGGGAATACTCCACAAGGGGATGGTATTCGAAAAAGGCTGAGAGGCTGCCAGCTCTGCAGGCAAGGGGTGACATAACTGGGCTCCTGAGCCTCACAGGGGTGTCACAGAAAGAATGTAGTTGGTTAAGGGAGCTATGGACTCAAAAAAAGGTTGAAAACCTCCAGTCTACATGATATGCCTAACAGACTACATTATATTATTTCAGTTAACAGTCATTTAGAATTTTTTCATATTCTTCCTTGACAAGTGTCCAACATCCAAAGTCACGACGTAAATTCCACACAGAATATATTGTTTTGTTTTATCTCACTTGTCTGATAAACTCAGATGCTGTGAAAAGTAATGAGGATTAACATTGGAATGATTTATGGGAACTATTGCTAAAATTATGAAAGCAGTAGAAGTATGAGGTGATCAGAGACCCCCTGAGCTCAGAACATGGGAAGATACCTCCATTTTTAAAATAATTTGGCATAATATTTGTACTGCTTGATTATTGAATAATACGTATAATTTGGAATATTTAATATGGTTTGATTGGATTGTTAAAGTGGAAAATTTAATAAATAGTATTAAAAAAACCACAAAAAACAAAAACCTTCCATGTCACATAGGACATATTATTTAATACCTACTAACTTTTTAGTCAAGGGAATTCTGTTCATAGAGAGATACAGTACGGTCAATAAAAGAATATAAGCTTGCATCTAAACATATTTTAATTTAACATAACAAAACCCACTCCTGTACACTTGTACAGTTTCTCATTTTCCACTATGTTTCTTGTTGACTAGACCAATGAACTTTGGTTTCCCCCTCTCTGACAAGTTTTCAAACAAAGGAATCTCCAAGGAGAGTCACAAATAATTCCAAATACTGTTTCAGTTTTATTTCAAAGCAAGCTCGGATTGTGGTTTTCCTTTAGGTCACGCATGAAAGATTTAGACAAAGAGAGCTCTTGAGCCTCGTGTAGCATTATTGAAACCAAGGGTTATTCTCCAAAGTCTGCCATGAATTTGATAGGTCACCTTGGGCAGATCACTGTCTCTCAGCCTGATATCCTGATCTGCTGATCTGCAACACAGAGCTATTAAGACTGACCTACCTTTTAGGGTTGCTGTAAGGATAATAAATAATAAAAATAATTTAATTTAATTTAATTTAATATAGTTTTATTCGTACCCCACCCATCTGACTGGGTTGAGACAATGAATGTGATGCAATATATATATATATATATATATATATATATATATATATATATATATATATATATATATATATATAAAATTTCTGTTCATTCCTTTTTTAAATACCACCTTTTCTGAGGCTCCTTTTTTGCAAGTATTTTGAACATAAGGTGATATTCAGTGCTACTCAGAATAGATCCATAGAAATCACGTAACTTAAATCCATCGCTTTCACTGGGTCTGAAAGGACGTAATTGGTTATCATCCTTAGCAAATATTAGTCACATTTATGGTACATTACGAGCATGATATTAAGAAATAAAGCACTATCAAAACAAATCAGTGTCAGGGAGGGGGTTAAGCATGTACTTATAGATCTCTCACTGAATACAATGAGACTTAACAATGTTTAATTGTGTGCCCTAATTTATTTATTTGGATTGCAACCCATAAATCCACTCCATAGCATTGCCAGAATAAACCTACTCTAATAGTTGTTGTTGTTGTTGTTGTTGTTTAAAAAAAGGAATAACTGCATCAGAATGTTCAGGAAATGCAACTCTCAGTAGTACAGTGTTATGCATTTCTGCTTATAAGAAAGTCTCACTGAATGCAATGAGTTTTACTCCCAGGTAAGTATGAATAGGATTGCAGCCTAAATTCTCATCTGCACCTTAGTCTGGGAGTTGCATTGCAAGTGTGTTCTTTCTGGCACTAAAAAAGACCTAATTCCTCAAGTATCCCTCAAACACTCACATTTGATGTCCAGAAGATGACCAGAATGGCAGCTAAGTCTTACTTTTAACACTGCAGATGGAGTGTCTTCACTGGACATGAGGCCAAAATGCTAGCTCAGGGAGGCACAGATCTGACCGTGTGACACATATCACTGTTTGCTTCCTGCCCATAGCACCTGCCACCTCACTCTACCCAATGCTAGGGCTAACCTTGGGACCTCTTTGCATCCAGTGTTAGGCAACCATACTGACTTCTGTGATCCAAAATATCTTTGGTCCTGCAATAGAGATTTCTGGTTTTTTTGTACACAGTATTCCATGATGTCGATTTTGAGCAGAAGATGGCCCTCACAGAGGGGAAAGGGTTGCCATTTTGCCATTGCCATTTCTCCATTCAGGCTCTCAAGTTTTGAAGTTGTTTTCTTGTTTGTTTTTTCTTTAAAAGTGTGCTGTGTAACACCTGCAGAGCAATCCAAACTAGAAGAAGCCAGTGCAATTTGCTGGTGTAAATTATGCTGGTGTAACTTGCCCCTGTTCCAGAATCCACTCAGGAGTGCAGCTAATTCCAGCTAAGCCTGTCTGAGCCTGGAGGATGGAAAACAAGCCTTTAAAATAGAGTTTGATTCATGCCACCCTTTTCACCAGTCACTTTTGCTGGGTTGCTTGGACACATGGCCAAGCTGAACAGAGATTGGAATAGGGGTAATTCTCCACCTGCCCTGCCCTGCCTTCCCAACAGCACCACCCTGGAACACCCCCTTTTGAGACTTACCTGGCTAAGTCAGGATAGATGACTTCCTTAGCATAACTGTCAGGATGCTGTCAGCGGCTCCCGGCTGGATGCCCAGGAGATTATAAAGACAACGAAAAGTTTCTTACCACCCTTTTTTATTTCACACTTTACAGAGAGAAGAAGAAGAAGAAGAAGAAGAAGAAGAAGAAGAAGAAGAAGAGAAGAAGAGTTTGGATTTGATATCCCGCCTTTCACTCCCTTTAAGGAGTCTCAAAGCGGCTAACATTCTCCTTTCCCTTCCTCCCCCACAACAAACACTCTGTGAGGTGAGTGGGGCTGAGAGACTTCAAAGAAGTGTGACTGGCCCAAGGTCACCCAGCAGCTGCATGTGGAGGAGCGGAGACACGAACCCGGTTCCCCAGATTACGTGACTACCGCTCTTAACCACTACACCACACTGACTCTCAGAGAGGCTATAGAACCCAGCTTCTTGGATAATGGCATTGTCCGGAGTGAATCTCCACCCCTCATCTCCCCCACTTCCTCATTCATGACTTCTACAGGTGCTGCTACCTGCCCTCTGTCTTTGAGGTCTTTGCTCTCCTACTTTCAAGGCTCTCCGGGTTCTGGGAGATGGTGGGTCTGGAATGCTTTCTAATGACACTGTGTCAGCTGGGTGTTGCTGTGGCTCTGCCTATTCCTCCTCTCCCATTATTTCCCAACTTTCCCCCTCATCTGCCTTTGAGCTGTGACCTCCCTCAAACCCCTGTTGTCAATCTATACAGTGGTACCTCGGGTTACAAGCACCTCAGGTTACAAACACTTCAGGTTACAGACTCCGCTAACCCAGAAGTAGTACCTCAGGTAAAGAACTTTACCTCAGGATGAGAACAGAAATCACGGTGCGGTGGCAGCGGGAGGCTCCATTAGCTAAAGTGGTACCTCAGGTTAAGAATGGACCTCCGGAACGAATTAAGTTCATAACCAGAGGTACCACTGTACTGTCTTCCTCTTCCTCTTCCCTGTAGGGGTCAGGATGGGGAGGCAGTCTCCACCATTACTCCTCTGCCCAGTCCCTGACATTAACTCTGGCTAAACCAGGGCTGCATCTACACGGTTATATAAAAAATGCTGTGAAAAGGTTCTGAAAAAATAGTTTTAAAGCTCACAATGGAAAATTTCATAGATTTCTGCAGCTCCATCTGGTGTCACAGTGTTATAACGCATTTAAAGCATTTTATTTTTATTAATGTAGCTGAGTCGCAGGATGAGCGACTGAAGCCAGCATAGACCTGACTGAGCCAGCTCAGCCAGAGATCTGCTTATGCCAAATGTCGTTCATTCCAGTGGATCTTGGGTTTGGATTGCTCCCTTAGTTGGGTCCTTGTTTTTCCTTGTTAAAAGTAATTTAAATATTTCACATATAGGATGTTGAGAATTATTCCATGCCATGAAATATATTTCATATGAAATCTCAAGGGGAGGTGATGGTGGGACTCGAATCCAAAAGTTATTTGTACAGATATATTTTAAATTGCTGGTTTAAAATCTACATTTTCTTCCAAAGTACTGTATATTTTGAAACTTCCAGCACCAAATGACAGAGCGTATTCTTTTTATTTGTACTTGTGTATTTTTACTGATAATGTATGAAATGCCTGTGGCATTTTCTCTTACAGTGAAAAAGAAAACAAAATGGCTGTTTGTGTTCATTAAAACTGGTACATACAGCCGGGAGCAAGTTAGACAGATCATGCTTCATCTATTACATATGGAGGACAAATAATGCTTCAGAATGTGCTGTCCTTTCTTAAAAGGGGGCAATGGTGCAAACTGTGCTTTTTAAGCAAATAGTTCTGAGACTTGTCATGAGCAACAGCTTGCAGTGGGTAGGCAAAGATGTTGCGAATTGGCTCATTTATTCACATCCTAACTGCACTCCAAAATAATAGGGAGGGAGGGAGAGAAGTCTGGATATTTTAGAAACAAGTATTGAAGAACCTCTTACCAACTGTATAAATATTATTCATACATTTTATTTTTTCACCCAAAGGCCATAACAACAAGAGCTGAAAACAAACAGAACCATTTGCAAACCCCATAGAGCCGGTGCTCATTTAGGGCGGCATCTAACTAAAGCACACTCAGAGAAATCCATCGAAATCAATAGCCTTAGGTTAGTTAAACCAAGGAAGAAATTGGGTAGCAGAGTTGCTGCAGTGAATGGGCCCAGATCACGTCAGAGCAGTGGGAGCAGGGAGATCCAACAGACCCTGTCCCAGCTAAACCATGTAATTCCCTGCCCCTGGAACCCTATACAGCTGATTCATATACCGTGGTACCTCGGGTTACAGATGCTTCAGGTTACAGGCATTTCAGGTTACAGACTCCACTAACCCAGAAATAGTACCACGGGTTAATAACTTTGCTTCAGGATGAGAACAGAAATCGCATGGTGGCGGCGCAGCGGCAGTAGGAGGCCCTATTAGCTAAAGTGGTACCTCAGGTTAAGAACAGTTTCAGGTTAAGAAAGGACCTCCAGAATGAATTAAGTTCACACACCGTTTACCTTTCCGCCAGAGGAGTACCTATTTATCTACTTGCACTTTGACGTGCTTTCGAACTGCTAGGTTGGCAGGAGCTGGGACCGAGCAATGGGAGCTCACCCCATTGCGGGGATTCAAACCGCTGACCTTCTGATCAGCAAGCCCTAGGCTCTGTGGTTTAGACCACAGTGCCACCCACGTCCCTAAGAAAGGTATATAAGCTATTTAATTAAATCCAATGCAGATACAGTGGTAGTTTGGGTTAAGAACTTAATTCGTTCTGGAGGTCCTTTCTTAACCTGAACCAATGCTTAACCGCCAAACCTTACAAAGTTATGTCAATTTGCTAAGTGGCAGACGAACCCAAGTGGCACCAACCAATCAGCCAAATGGTAAAATTCCTATCGGGCCCCTGCCCGCAAAGCAAATGACCCACGACAGCATAGCAAGGTCATAGGTAAGGGTAAAGGGACCCCTGACCATTAGGTCCAGCCGTGGCCGACTCTGGGGTTGTGGCGCTTATCTCGCTCTATGGGCTGAGGGAGCCGGCGTTTGTCCGCAGACAGCTTCTGGGTGATGTGGCCAGCATGACTAAGCCGCTTCTGGCGAACCAGAGCAGCGCACGGAAATGCCGTTTATCTTCCCACTGGAGTGGTTCCTATTTATCTACTTGCACTTTGACGTGCTTTCGAACTGCTAGGTTGGCAGGAGCTGGGACCGAGCAATGGGAGCTCACCCCGTTGCGGGGATTCGAACCGCCGACCTTCTGATCGGCAAGTCCTAGGCTCTGTGGTTTAACCCACAGCGCCACCTGCGTTCCAGCAAGGTCATAGCAAGATCCTAAATATAGGGAGTGTGGGTGGGTGATCTGATGCACGAGACACTAAGAGGAAACTCGATGCAACATGCAGCAGTATAAATAGGTCCCCCGGCTGCAAATTCTCTTAACCCCATTGGCCAGAATTACCCCAGCAACATAGGGACCCAATCATGTTGTTGTGGCTATCCAAATGCTCCCACCCACACAAACGGCGAGGGCAGTCTTAGTGATCTCACCGCAACATGTGCCCTCCATGATGAGGACACAACTTGGTGGGTGGGCTTTGCACCAGTGACACAACAGTCAACAAGAGGGCAGCTGGGCTGGGCCAAGAGATATCTCTGCTGAATTAAATCCCCCCTCAAGTCTGCCATAAAGGGTATGAATTGTTCTGTTAATGCATTCACATTCCTGGTTTCTTCCACAGAACTCAACGTCACATGCATTGGTTTCCAGGTAGACAGCGATATTTTTCTAGAAAAAAGGTGCTGTAACTCATCATGAATGCCTCCCTCGTTCTCTTAGAATGGCAATGGCACCCACCTGAGAGGTGCAGGAACTGAGTTCCAGTGAGTTCTGGCTGGGCGGGAAAAACCCTGGACCCAGAATTTCCTAGCTTTTCTCTTGTGCCATCAGACCATGCCTTCAGACCATACAGTGGTGCCTCGCAAGACGAAAAGAATCCGTTCTGTGATTCTCTTCGTCTAGCGGTTTTTTCGTCTTGCAAAGCAAGCCCATTGACGGATTAGCGGATTAGCGCTATTAGCACTATTAGCGGCTTTTAGTGGCTTTTAGCGGCTTATCTGCTGATCGGATCAGCTGATAAGCGGCTTAGCGGCTTAGAAAAAGGGGGGAAGGAAAAAAAATCAGCAGGAACTCGCAAGACATTGTCGTCTTGTGAAGCAAGCCCATAGGAAATTTGTTTTGCGAAGCACCTCCAAAACGGAAAACTCTTTTTTTCGTCTTGCGAGGCAGTCGTCTTGCGGGGCACCACTGTACACTCAGATACAAATGGCTATCTAACAAAATGGAATAGGACTGGGAAGCCTAATCAAAAAGGAATCCAAAGGAGAAATGCTCAAATGCTTGAAGACATGAAAGCATCTCTATGACAACACACAGCATTCATTTTGACAACATTGTGTGTGGTATTGTCCCTATCACAGCAAATCCGGCCACTAATGAGTACGGACAACAGAGGAAATTATTTCACATTTTAATGCACACCCACAAAATGATTTGCACCTCTACAAGCCATGGGGTTCCTGCAAATTTGCTAATACCTCCCTCTCATGTGTGGTGTTGTGCTATATACCAAGAAAGCTCTAACAAAGGAATGAGGAAAATGATAATGTAAAATTACTATAGAAACTCAAATGATACAACTAAGGAAGTAGTTAGGACATGCATTGACGACAGCTTGAGAAAACAAAAGAAATTCCTCCCCCAATAGAAAACTGGACATTTGCCAGTATCAGAGATTAATTATAGGGACTGGATAAAAGTAATTAGGAAGTATAATTAGGAAATAACTCCCAAGTGTTAATTAAATGAGACACTAAAAGGCTTCTAGTTACTTTATTTAAATGGAAAACAGAATTAAAACATTGGCGTCTCAAACCCCATTCGGCATAACTAGCTGCAATATTACTGACAAATGCTGATTATGAAACAATTCTGTTATTTAAAAGAAGTTCCCACTCAGATTCATGACCACAAAGTAAGGACACTTCTTGGAAACAGCCCATTTCAGGGACTAGGTTTGCTGTTTTAAGTCCACAGTAACATACAGTAACTCTGATGGATTCACCTGGTTTACTACATAGCAAAAGTATCCTAAGGGCACAGGTGTTTTCCACAGACTAGCACAAAAATAGATGGTAATTTGGCACCCCACAAGCTAGCTACTGCAAAGTGCTGGAAAGGTGATGAGGAACAAAGGGAAATTCCCCAGGATGTATGGAATACCAACACTGGAGCCACCAACCTAGTAGTCTGCAAAAAATAAAAATAAAAAATCCACATCTTTTCATCTTATCAGGACTAATGGTTGTATCCACAGTAAGTAACTAACGAACTTGTTCCATCAACATAAGGATTCAAGCCTATGCAATAGGACTTTCCTTCCTCTTTTCCCTCTCCACGCACCCTTAAGCTGTTCTGAGGGTTCCCCAAACCTTGCAGAGCAGATTTGGGGAGTATGTGGATTTCATCATTCAAGTGTAAGTCGTTGTGCTGACAGAACATATTAGTTGGATACTGCCCTTACTTTTGCATGGCCCATTACTGAACAGCTCTGTAAAGTATATTGTTACAGAAGCTGGGTGCCCATCTCTCTGCCAAGCGGTAGCAAGAGTCCATGAGGTTCCTTGCACTCACCCAAGGTCTGTGTTCCTTTGCAGAATTGAGAAGTGGCAGAGACTGCGGTAGCTTTAAGAAATATGATTTATTCGCCTGTTTATACCTTCAGTCTGCATGGAGGAAGTCCAGATCTTACAGCATGGCCATTTCAAGAGGGGCTTGTCCCCCATAGCAGAGCCAAAACAAATACAATACTTGGTTATGCAGATGCAATAGTTACAACATATACAGCTGATGAGGTTGGCTAGCATAGGTAGCAAACACAGGCAGGCTGGCTAAGGCAGCTGGGTAGGGTAGAGGGTAGAACAATGTTTCCTCATCAGCTGTATTGTCCATGAGATTCTGGAGACCTTTCCTTAACCACATTCGAGGACTGTATAATATATCAACTAAAACAAGGATGTATGAAGAAAGGAAGAAATATATCTGCATTGGAATTAATTAAATAGGTTTTATACCTTGCTTAAGGATTGTTTATGGTATACATCCTGGACTTGATTTGTATGATAGGAAGTAACCAGTAAAGAAATTTGTTGCTAACATTACCACTCAGTCTGTTGCGCCCCATAGCAGTGCGGCAAAGCCTTCAGCTATCCTGCCCAAGATGGATCCCACTCTTTCTTCTTCTTCCCAAAACCAAATGTCAGCACCTTGGCAAGATCCTTCTCCCCAGACCAAAGGATTCCTCTCAGATGGTCTATTAACACCTTTTGTCATTTTAACGGATTGGCTCTTTGCTAGGCCAGCCAGGCTGGTTTGCATAAGCCAGGCCAGGGATTCCCTGTCCAGCACAGCTCTACAGGTTGTACTTTCATTCATATCCCAATTAACCAAAATCCTACCACTTATTAATTTCTATGGGGTTTTTTGGGGGGGTGTCCATACGTCCACAATTCCAAGGACGGATTTAACATCCAGGGGGCAATTTGGGTTATCTGGGAAGTTGTTGAGCCCCACAACTTTTTGTGTCCAGATTTTTACTTCTTGAAATATGGCAACCCTACTTGATTGAGCCTTTGTTCCTGCCACTCCAAGCTTTGCTCATTGTGATAGATTCTGCACTGCTGGGGGTCATGTCATATCCTGCTTACAGACTCATCTGTCACGGGTTTTATTAGCTGGTGTCCATGTGATGTCTCTCTCTTTATGGCTGTCAAAGTTCTGCAGGTCAAAAATTTACTGTCTACTTCAAGGGGACTTGATTTATTAATCATAGAACAGTTAAGGTTGTACTGCCTCCATCTCTTCAGTCATTACAGATGCCTGCAGATGTAGCACAGAGGTGAAGTGTTGCTGCTCGCTCAAGTAGGTCCAATGAATTTAGCTGAAGCGTGTTAGCGGTAGCCTGAAACACTTGGCTGTTGCACAGCAAACATTATGGAACAGCTGTTCCTTGGGTCGAAACAGATCTAAGGATGAAGATGGTTCGGGTGTCCAAAACAAATGTATTAGCAGTAGGAATGCTTGAGAAATGTGATCTTCGCCAATTCTGATAAACTGACTTGATACGCACCTGCTAGATTAATTATATGTACATGTTAAGTTATTTATGTTTACTCAGTTTTACCCTTTCCAGATGTTCCAACACAGATCTTGACTTAAAACTCTACTAAAAATGCATGTTTTGAGATATTTAAAAATATGTATTTGATTAACGCAGAAACCAGATGGATCAAACTTCTGGGTGGACATGTAAGAGGCCAAAATAGACTGATTCACCCATCCTTAGTCTTGTTACTTGATGAGATAAAGACTTGCAAATAATGAACAAGCTTCCTGAAGAGTTTCGCTGATCAGCTTGCATCCAATAAACTATGAGTGGAAGAAGAGAAAGCATTAGCGTTATATTTATGGCATGTCATTTTAGGGGGTGAAAATTAATTTTTGCAAATTTCTTCAGAGGGGGGTCTTAAAAATATGTTTTTGGGTGTGAGGATAATAAAAACAATATTGATATATATTATAACTTGGCAATCATTTTTAATAATTTTAATGCAAATTTACTCACATTTTTTTATTAAGACAAGTTTAAATGTATTGGAAATTCCACAAAGATGTTCATTTTTAAAAATGCAGTTATTTACCAAGTAAAATTACCAGTAAATCATATTGATTTAACCAAAATATATTTTGAATTCCTAAGTCATGTTACAACTTGTTAGCCCCACTTGTTGAAATTTGAAAGCTGAAAAATTCAACACACCTGACTATATCCTAGCTTAGTTGTTAGAGCATGAGACACTTAATCTCAGGGTTGTTGGGCAAAAAATTCTTGCACTGCAGGGGGTTGGACTAGATGATCCTCAGGGACCCTTTTGAATCTATAATTCTATGCTTCCCTTGGCTGGTACCTTCCAGGTGTTGCTGGATTACAACAAATGCTCTTGCGTGTCGAGGTCCCCAGGGCCACCCCAATAACTCACACATCACACCAAAATTTTTGTTTAAGGTTTTTGGCATAATTTTGGCCACAACTTTATTAAAATACAAACATGTGAGTGGTTGCTTAGGCATTGGTTGTGACTATCTGCCCCCACCATGGGGGACAGACTGACATTCCACACGATGCAAAAGTCAGAATAGGGGAATACACTTGGGGGAAGCGACAGAGCAGGGAACCTGCTCTCAGCCCACCCCAAATGCAGCCAGGAGCTCTTGCAGTGGCCCGAGCCCCCTTGACAGGGTGGACAAGCAATAGTTAGCCCCCGATTCCTTTAACAGAATCCCTTGCAGCAGCAGCATTCAATCCATGCCCCTCAACCAACCAAACCATAAACCAATCTATGCCCCTCAACCAACCAAACCATAAACCAATGCCTAACTGCAACCTTACAAGTTGTGACGATTTGCTACGCAGTAGGCAAAAACCAAATGGCCCCAGCCAATCAGCCAGATGGACAAAATTACTACCGGGACCCTGCCTCAAGAGCAGACGACCCCATGACAGGCATAGCAAGGTAAGGTCAAAGCGAACAACCCTAATTCTAGGGGGGGGCGGACAATCCGATGCACGGGCAAAAAGAGGAAGCCCTAGCCCCGTGCAAGGAGTTTTAGCATTTCTGGCTGTCAATCAACAAATGGCAACATTAACTTCTTCCCAACGACAAGGGAAGCCCAATCGCATCAGTGACCAATGGTCAATTAGCCTGCCCCACAACTTTGGAGTGTCCTGGCGGCCCCCACCACAACACGTGCTCTCCGTGAAGGAGAACACGCTTTACATAAACAATAATAATTGCAGTCACATTGCAAACATTAAATGATTGCTTTCTCCTGCTCTGGCTTCAAGTTACTAGAAAGGAGAATTCCAACGAAACATCAGGAAGAACTTTCTGATAGTTAATGCTGTCTGACAGTGGAATGGTCTCCCTTGGGTGGTGGTGGACTCGCCTTCCTTGGAGGTTTGTAAGCAGAGGTTGGACAACCATCTGACATGGATGCTTTAGCTGAGATCCCTGGACTCAATGGCCCTTGGGGTCCCTTCCAACTCTACAATTCTATGATATAAGAGACACTTTCTGCACTGTACATTTAAAGCAGTATCATGCAACTTTAAGCAGTCACGGTTTTCTCCCAAAGAATCCTGGGAGCTGTAGATTGTTAATGGTGCTGAGAGTTGTTCGGAATCTCCTATTCCCCTCACAGAGCTACGATTCAGAGAGTTCCCTGGGAAGAAGGTGCTCTGGTCCTCTTACTCCCACCAGGCCCAGTCAGAATAGCCTGGTGCCGGTGATGATGAGATAGCCCAACAACATCTTGAGAGCCACTGATTCCCTGCTTCTGCTCTTGCAAGTACAATGCAAAGGGTTCCCAATTCTACGAGGTGACATTTTTGAACTCTACCATTTTTCAGATGGTAGGCACACAGTATTTTTAAATATTTGCCGGAGGAATTAAATAATAGGGAACGTGCCTGGCATGCAGCCAAGGTATTCTTGTAGGGTATCAACATTATCCCTCAAACCAAGGTGTTACTTTTGTGTTTTTGATCTTTTCAAGTACTTGGCACCAGCAGCAGTGTTGATTGCAAAAATGAACTGGCTGGCACAGCTAACCTATAACTGTGTTCTCTTTTCATTTGACAGAAAAGGCACTTAGAATGTTTATCCTGTGCTGTACAGGATGCAGAAAAATTGATGGGTTTCTTTTTTTTCAAAAAAAGAACTTGATTTCATGCCAGAAAAGTAGAGAATCAGAATTTACACTGCTGCTCTGAAAAGAAAGAAGAGAGGCTAAAGGACTGTACATTATTTATCACAGATGGAATAGGAATGCATATTGCCATAAAAGAAAAGACAAAAATAATGGGGCGTTTTTTGCCTGAAATCATGTCCACTCTAAATACTGTGAATTAAACATGCGGCTGCAGTACAATGGTTAAGAGCACGAGTTATGATCCGCCAAGTTCTTTCCTCACAGCTCAGCTTAGCTGTCAGCTTGCTCAGCTTTTAGGGTTGCCAACCATCTGGCCAGTTTTTTAGTGGTCTGCCAAGATTTTCTCATTCCCCACTGGCTCCTGGTCCCAGCAATACAAAAGCAAGTTAAAGGACATCCCTTTCCACCCCACTGACAGATTGTGAATGCCTGAAGAACACTATCCATTAGATTGCAGAAATCAGTGCTTTCTGAGTGCTAATTATGTGTTACGCAGGGTGGGAGGGGACCTGGGCAACGTCCAAACACACCCTTTCGTTGATGAGAACAGGAATCATATGGGCATGAGTCTGAGAGCAGGCAGAAAGAAAGGCAGAGGGAAGACATAAAAGGATGTCACATAGAGGAGGGAGAAAGGTTGTTTTCTGCTGCTCCAGAGAAGCGGACACGGAGCAATGGATCCAAACTACAAGAAAGAAGATTCCACCTAAACATTAGGAAGAACTTCCTGACAGTAAGAGCTGTTCGACAGTGGAATTTGCTGGCAAGGAGTGTGGTGGAGTCTCCTTCTTTGGAGGTCTTTAAGCAGAGGCTTGACAACCATATGTCAGGAGTGCTCTGATGGTGTTTCCTGCTTGGCAGGGGGTTGGACTTGATGGCCCTTGTGGTCTCTTCCAACTCTATGATTCTATGATTCTAAGTGATTTTGCAAGTCTCATCAATCTTGCTGTTGCTTTCAGCAGACATTCTACCAGAACATTCACCTTGAAATCTCAGCCCAGGTGAAATCAGTGTCTGTCCCAAACCTGATGTCCCTTGCAGCCTTGCTCAACCTGTGGGTCCCAGATGTTGTTGAACTACAACTCCCATCACCCCTAGCTAGCAAGGCCAGAGCTCAGGGATGGTGGGAGTTGTAGTCCAACAACATCAGGGGACCCACAGGTTGAGAACCACTGCAAGGCATGATGACTCTCTGGACAAGATGCTGTTTCCATGTTGATAGCTGGTTATAATTCATTCCAATTTTAATTTGTATACAGTGGTACCTCTGGATGTGAACAGGATCTGTTCCAGAGCCCCGTTCACATCTTGAAGTGAACTCAATCCGCCTCTGCATGTGTGCGGTCATGATTCCCCGCTTCTGTGCATGCGCGTGACGTCATTTTGAGCATCTGCGCATGCGCGAGCGGTGAAACCCAGAAGTAACCCATTCCGTTACTTCCGGGTCGCTGCAGAGCGCAACCCGAAAATGCTCAACCCGAAGCTACTTCAACCCAAGGTATGACTGTACCTCCTTTCTATATTTCTATACACAAGGCAGTTTACAGCAGCAGCAGCAGCAACAAAAAAACCATAACCTTATAATAATCTGATCCAATACAAAGCATCATTATAAAACATAACTGTCAGGGAACTGCCATCAGCTCAGAGGCGAGAGGTGGAAGGGCAGTTGGGTTACAGGGAGCCTCCAAAAATCGTGCCAAGCAGCTCTTCCTCCGGCGAGGAGGGAAGTCCCGACTCCAGTGAGGAAGGGATGCCGGGCTTGGAAGATGCTAGAGAGAGCTGCAACACTGGGCCTGAGCAAAGCAGTTTACGCGCAGAGAGGGGAGGCATAGGATGGGGGTCAAAAGACTGCTATGCTGGGGAAAGTTTAAGGACCACCCACTCCCAGATTCTTCTAGCGACTGAGCAGACATAGACTTGAGACGCTCTGTGCTGTAAATGTTTTTGGACAGATAATAAAGCCTGGAAAAGACCGGTGGGAGTCTTGCCTGTTCGCCCTCGAGCAACCACGCCGGCCTCATAACAATAACTTTAAAATAACAATCTTATATCAAATAAATTAATATTCAATAATATATTATAATATAATAGTACACAATGCAATTAACTCTCAAGACACCAGCAAATAATAATTAAACAGAAATTCACTCTTAACAATGGCAGTAAACAATGACTAAACTATGATCAATAAAAATAGCTGCAAGTCAGAATTAGAAGAGGGGATTCAGTCATGTAATAGTGAAACCAAGGATGCAACCCAGGAGAGCTTTTCAAGAGTTTATATTCTTTTCCTTGTAATATACACTCAGAGCTACAGCCTGATTCATAGTAATGTTTGTGACATGGGTGCTGCCAAGGAGTCAGGGCCACATTACAGATATAGCATGCACAAAAGCTGCTCGTCTAAATCTCCTAGGTCGACTTAAATCCATCTCTTCCACTATTGTCAATCAACAACCGCAATAAAGGGTCAAGTATGAGATGTAACATAGGAATAATTATGACATTACTCACATACATTCTCATAGTAATGCTAGCCTAGGGTAGGATCTGAAGGCACAGGAGGTCTCTGCCTTGCTGAAACTCAGCAGGTCTATATCTTGCCCATACTTACCAGCTACTCATTTTCTTTTTTTTCTTTCTTTTTAATTTTATAAATTTATTTTCTTTTTTCTCATTACAAATATACTTATATCCATAATATACAATTCACAAAACATTCTCCCCCTCCCTCCCTTTGGATGCCCTTCAACTCCCATTTCTGATTTGTTATCTTCATTCTGCTGGGTTTTTTTACGATGTATCATATCTTCCCTTTATTGCTTTATTTGCTCCCTATCAATAAAATTGCGGATGTTTATTTAAATCCTGCCATTGATTAAATTCTTTATATTTGTCCCATACCTTAAACAACACTTTCCTTAGTAAATGATTGTGGAATCCTTTATGGATTTTTGCTTTTCCATACCATAAATAGGCATGCCATCCAAACCTATTATCATGCCCTTCCAAGTCTGTTATCTCTTCTTTGTCAAGCTTGATCCAATCTTGGATCCATGTTAGGGATGCCGCTTCATAATACAATTTTAAATCTGGAAGTGAAAAACCACCTCTTTCTTTCACATCTGTGAGTATCTTATTTTTTATCCTCAGTTTTTCCCCATTCCTGATAAATCTTTAAATTTCTCTTTGTCATTCTTTGAAGCATGCATTCCCTAGTATTATTGGACTGGCTACTAATTTTAAAGGTGTCACATTCTTAACATGCAAAATCACTCAGCTTCAGTCTCTGGCACCAGCTTCTTGGGCAAATATGGAACTCATGATAGTGTATGTAGTTTCACACACTCCCAATTTATCCCCACCACCCTTTCAAGTAAGGTAAAGCTAAAGGACCCCTGGATGGTTACATCCAGTCAAAGGTGACTATGGGGTAGCAGGGCTCATTTCGCTTTCAGGCCAAAGGAGCCGGCGTTTGTCCACAGACAGCTTTCCGGGTCAAATGGGCAGCATGACTTAACCACTTATGGCTCAATGGAATACCGTGATGGAAACCAGAGTGCACGGATACACCATTTACCTTCCCGCCACAATGGTACATATTTATCTACTTGCAGTGGTATGTTTTCAAACTGCAAGGTTGGCAGGAGCTGAAACAGAGCAACGGGAGCTCACTGCGTCACATAGATTTGAACCGCCGACCTTCCAATCGGCAAGCCCAAGCAGCTGAGTGGTGTAGACCCCAGAACCATCTGTTCCCCTTTCTAGTAGGTTAGGCTGAGGAGAGGTGATTGTTTTAGGCAGCAGCAGGCTGGTAGGCCAATGCGGGTGAGCTTGTTTGCTCTCCTGGTTTCCCAACGAAGCCTTTCACTGGTGCTTACTGAGAGAAAGATAAGAGGGGCAAGGTGTGGAAAGCTTGACAAATGCAGATCCTCCAAGTGTCTCTGGTTTCCAGTGACATTCCTGGATTTACAAAAGCCATCCCGGTTTCTGATTTTATCCTGGAATGTCCTACTTTTCCTTAGGACATCTCTATTTTCATTGGAGAAATAAAAGTTGGAGGGTATGGAGTTATGTGTCCCCTGAGCCAAGGAGATAAGTAACTATACAATCTTTAGAAGACATCCAAAAGCAGCCCTGTATAGGGAAGTTTTTTAAAATGTTTAATGTTTTATTATGTTTTTATATATGTTGGAAGCCACCCAGAGTGGCTGGGGCAACCCAGTCAGATGGACTGTGTATAAGTAATAAATTTATTATTACTATTATTATTGAACAGGGCACCCAAATTTTCCAAGTGAAATCTTGGAGGTTATGCACAGTTTCCCCATCCCTTTTCACCTTCTCACCCCTTGCCTTTTCCTGTAAGACCTATTGCAGTCGTTAAGAGTCGTCAACAGGCTCATCTCAGCTATCTGCCAATCTCCCATTCCCACCACCCTTCTGAGTAATACCCCTCCCCACCTTCTCACTATATAGAAGGATCTGGCAACTTCTGTTTCAGTGTATCTGAAGAAGTGTGCATGCACACGAAAGCTCATACCAAGAACTAACTTAGTTGGTCTTTAAGATGCTACTGGAAGGGATTTTTTTATTTTCCCCATCCCTGTAACAGATATTCCTGGGCCAAATATACAACTAACTAACTAGGCCTGACCTAGCATTGGTTCCTGGAAGGCGATGTAATGACTCAGCTGGGTGCTTCATCCCACACCACCTGACAGAGAGCAAGTATTCTGATATTGCTCCCCGGGGCTATAATTAGAGGGCTGATCATACACAATGGATGTTCAGTGATTTGTCAGCAGTGCCTCAAGGCTTCTTTGCAGCCTCGGGACCAAACCCATGGCAAACACATTAGGGAGAGACAATTAAAAATACAAAAGACAGTGATCTACTTACAGGCTGAAAGAACAAGATGCTGTAACTGCTTTGCTGAATCCAGACCTCCAGCTCTTCATTATCCTTCTGTAAAATGCAGGCCTGTATGAAATATCCGCTGACTGATGAGTCTTCCCGTGACACTCTCAGCACCTGAAGCTCTCTTTGAAGTAAGAGGCAATGAAGTTGCTGAAGGCCAACTAGGATTTAGATTTGAACATTCTCTTGAAGCAGCAAAGGTTCCAAAAAATATACATAAATTTCTCCGAATTCTTTGCTCCTTACAGCACACTGCAATACAACTATTCAGCAGTTTTTGAAACTGTTGGTTAGGGGAACGAAAATCCAGTAAACAATATCACCTTCAGAACAGCGTGGAGCATTTGGCATGTTAGACCTTGAATGTTTTCAAAAATGAAATAGCTAAATGCTTCCTGAGACAGTTTTGAAATGTCTTATTAACTCTGGTGCTTGCAAATTCTTTTTAAAGTATTACAATGGAATATTGCAGTAGTTTGCTTAAAATGAATAAATCTTCAGTTTCCTATGCAGTAAAGCATACTAAAACTCCCATCTGCTAAAAGGGCAGACGATATAGTAGTAACATCATTTGAAATGCAAAATGTATTTGATGCATCCAAACAAACACATGTTAAAAGTGCATTGTCCATTCTGTGTGGGTTTCTTTCTTTCTTTCTTTCTTTCTTTCTTTCTTTCTTTCTTTCTTTCACCACTGAAGCATCCCAACAACTACAAGACTGCTTTCATGACACCGATTGGGAGGTATTCGCCCAACAGGATGTAGAGACTCATACTGAGCAAGTGTTGGACTATATTAGGTTCTGCACTGAAAATGTAACACGGAGGCGCCGGATAAAGATCTACCCAAACAGGAAGCCCTGGATGACAAGGGAGGTTCAGGGGTTGCTAAAGGCAAGAAATACTGCTTTCAGAAGTGGAAATAAGTCGTTGTACAGCTTAGCTAGAGCGGATTTAAAGAGAGGTATCCGTGTAGCAAAGGAGGCGTATAGACAGCGGCTGGAGAATCATCTACAAAGTAACAACACCAGGCAGGTGTGGCAAGGTGTACAAGAATTAACAGGGTATAAATCCAAGGATTCCCTGGCAGACGAGGGAGGGGCATCCCTCGCAGAGGATTTGAATGCCTTTTTTGCCCGTTTTGAAGTAACATCTGCAGCAACATCTGCTGAGGCTTTACCACCACCACCACTCCCTGTGAAGGCCTTGCCACCATCACCACCATCACCATCATCAGTACAAAGGAATGTAGTAGTCTCTGTGGAAAAAGAAGAGATGAGGAAGGTGTTGAAGGGAATCAACCCAAGGAAGGCCACAGGGCCAGATGGGGTAGCTGGAAGGGTATTGAGAGACTGTGCAGATCAACTAGCAGGAGTTTTCACTGGGATCTTAAATCGATCCCTAGCCCAGGCTATTGTTCCATCCTGCCTAAAGTCCTCTACTATCGTTCCAATAGCAAAAAAATCTAACCCGGAAGATCTGAATGACTTTCGTCCAGTAGCACTCACACCTATAATCATGAAGTGCTTTGAAAAGCTGGTACGAAATTATGTCATTGCCTGCCTACCAGAGGGACTGGACACATTCCAATTTGCTTATAAAACGAAAAGAATCGACAGAGGACGCTGTGGTGATTGCCCTCCATGCCGTTCTTGCACATTTGGAGCAGCGGGGGGGTTATGCCAGACTGCTTTTTTTAGATTTCAGCTCGGCATTTAATACCATTCTGCCACAACGTCTGATGTCTAAACTGGAAGATCTGGGGCTTCCGTTATCACTTTGTGGGTGGATATTGGACTTTTTGTCAGACCGCCCCCAGAGGGTTTGGTTGGGCCCTTATACCTCTAGTATGCTTAGGACTAACATAGGAACACCACAGGGATGCGTACTCAGTCCGCTCCTTTATATTCTCTACACGTACGATTGTGTCGCTGCTCACCCTAGTAATAGGGTTGTCAAATTTGCAGATGACACAACCGTGATTGGGCTCATCTCTGAAAGGGAGGGTGAAATGGACTATAGAGATGAGGTGGAGCGGCTGACAGAGTGGTGCAGAGCTAACAACTTGCTCATAAATACAAGGAAGACAAAGGAGCTTGTGGTGGACTTCAGGAGACAGAAGAGCAATGTCCAGCCACTTTTGATTGATGGGGTCTGTGTGGAGAGGGTAACAACGTTCAGATTTTTGGGCATTGAATTACAAGAGGATCTGTCCTGGAGTGTCAACACAAGGGGGCTTGTGAAGAAGGCGCAGCAGAGACTGTACTTTTTGAGAATTCTAAGGAAAAACCATCTCCCGCAGAAACTGCTGCTTGCCTTCTATCACTGTGCCATTGAGAGCGTGCTCACTTATGGCTTATGTGTGTGGTACGGAAGCTGTACTACCCGGGACAGGTTGGGGTTGTGCAGAGTTGTTAAGGCAGCAGAGAGCATTGTTGGCTGCCCACTCTCCACCTTAGAGCAGATTTATGCCACAAGGTGCCATAGGAAGGCACTGGACATAGTAAAAGATCCATCGCATCCTGGTCACTGTCTCTTCGAGCTCCTGCCGTCGGGACGGAGATACAGGACGATGAAGACAAGAACAAGCCGTCTTAAGAACAGCTTCTTCCCCAGAGCGATCTCGGCCCTGAATGGGAAGCCTGGACTTTGAAAGTCATCTAATCTTCTTTGCTGTTTTATACTGTATTGTTTTAATTAGTGTTTTTATAGTTGACTTGATTTTGTGTGGAGTGCCCTACCTGGGTGGATGGAGCAGCCAAGTAATTTCGTTGTCCCCGAGAGGGGGCAATGACAATAAATATATTATTATTATTATTATTATTATTATTATTATTGAAAGAAAAATATTGCAAGAGATTAAAGCTGAAATATAAGAAAAAAAGAAAGCTAATATGATGTCAGTATCTGACCAAATCTTCACTGGCTGAAGGAATAAGTTGGCAGAATATTGACAAGTCTGTTTTTGCAATAGGGGATAACATATTTCTTGCAAAAGAATTTTCCGATATGGTTTTGAAAAATTTCTGTTTCAGGCTCCTAATACTCTGGAAGCTCGATTCAGTTAGTATACCATTAAGATGCATATTCAAGTCTAAAAGAAATTCATTTACTCCCTCCTGTGTTCTTTTAAATGAAAGGGTTCTAAAGTTGCACTGGCTTTTTCTATTGCAGGTTTTTTATGATATTCCTTAACATTTCTCATGCAGAAATTATTAACAAAAGGCATACTTGTGCTACAATTAGGCTCAAAGAATGTAAATTTCACCCTGATTTTCTGCTGTCAGCTGCAAAGTAGGCACTCTGGCAATTTTATCCGGACCAACTTCGAGCTAAAGGCAGGGAACGTGAGCATTTGAAGCCCTCTAGGATGCCTCTTTATATAGGAAAAACCTCCTTTTCTCTTTTGTTCATGCTTATCCCTATTCCCCCCCCCCCCATAAAATCTCACATTTCAAAATAGCTTTTTCAGCTTCTGTTTCTGGGAACAGTCCTTTCTTTGCACATTAGCTGTGAATTGTAGAAGCAACACAAGTTTCTACATAGGCTAGAGGGCACTGATAAATGAATTGGCTTTGTCCTTGTGATTTCCCAGAATAAGACATATTTCTTTCTCTTTTTTTCCTGAGGGGTGGGGTTTCAGATTGTACTAACAGATTGGCCTGCACATTCAGCTGGTTTCCTAATTACTTACATGAAATCACTGTAAAAAAAAAATCAGGCTCCAAAGCCACCTACTATGTGAAGACTGCATGATCCAGATCTCTTTTCCTTTGTGGCATTAGAACTGCTTTGATGTGGTCCGGTGCTGTTCCAGAAATGCAATACAAGCATTTGCATGGCCAGGGCATTAATTTCTCCGGTACTGCCAGCATGCTCATGTAGCATGGGAATAGATCACAACAAACAGGTCCCAGGCTGCAAATAACATATTTGAACTGGCTATTTCCAATTGGAGAACAGCCTTTACCAAAGGTGTCATGGGCTTTGAAGACGCTCAAATTCAGGACGAAAGGTAGAAATGTGCTAAGAGGAAGGCATGCTTGGCAAACTCTCACCATGATCAACTCCCACCCAGAAACCTATGTCCCCACTGTGGAAGGACGTGTGGATCCAGAATTGGCCTTCACAGTCACTTACGGACTCACTGTTAAGACTGTGTTCATGGAAGACAATCTTACTCAGCTACGAGTGGAGGAGGAGGAGGAGGAGGAGGAGGAGGAGGAGGAGGAGGAGAAGAAGAAGAAGAAGAAGAAGAAGAAGAAGAAGAAGAAGAAGAAGAAGAATTGAATTGGCCTCCAGAAGGATGATAGGATCAATATCTCATGACAATAATCAGCAGAACCTCCTGTCATTCAGAAATCACTCCTCTTGTTTCCATTTTGTAAAGGTTCTTGGTAGGCTAGAGCCAGACAAGACCAAGCGGCCTCAGGTGAGTTCTCACTCTTGCCTTGGAATACAGATTTACCTGATGCCACTACTCAGCTTCCCTGCTTCCAGCCTATTAATAGTCTTTATAAGAAGGAAAACTGGAAGGTGTTGTTCACCAGCTCTCATTAGACATCTCTGGCTGTGTCACAACCCTGCTGGTCTTTCTGCTGCTCCTTGCTTTGTTCTGCTTTAGCCCTCCCTGAACCTACAACTATCCTGTGCACAACCTCTTCCAGTTCTCTGCATGTTTACTGGATGCTTCCTCCTTTATCTTGGTAAGGTGCTGACATCCTGCATTGCTCTGGACATCTCTTGCCACTAGCCAAGTCTTTTCTCAGTTGCACCATAGACATAAGGCTTTGCAGTGCATGCCAGAGTTCACAGTTACAGCTACCAAGATTAAAGGATTGCTGGAATAATAAACGACTGTATGAGTTTCAGGACGTCTCCCCCTGAACTCCCAGAAACCTGGCTGTGTAGTAGGCATTTGGAGTGATTTCTCACTGTATGTTCTGAGAGTGGAAATGTGACAGTAGCCATTATTTGTTGTGGAGGAAAAACCAGAGGTATTAATTACTGCTGCTCCTGCACATGATTAAGTCTTAATGGGTTTAAATAAAAAAAATTCCTTCCAGTAGCACCTTAAAGACCAACTAAGTTAGTTCTTGGTATGAGCTTTCGTGTGCATGCACACTTCAGATACACTGAAACAGAAGTTGCCAGATCCTTCTATATAGTGAGAAGGTGGGGAGGGGTATTACTCAGAAGGGTGGTGGGAATGGGTGATTGGCGGATAGCTGAGATGAGCCTGTTGATGACTCTTAACGACTGCAATAGGTCTTACAGGAAAAGGCAAGGGGTGAGAAGGTGAAAAATGGCTAGTCATGTATAATGAGATAAGAATCCAATGTCTTTGTTCAGACCAGGTCTCTCCGTGGTTTTAAGTTTGGTAATGAGTTGCAATTCAGCAGCTTCTCTTTCCAGTCTATTTCTGAAATTCCTTTGTAGTAAAACAGCTACTTTGAGATCTTGTATAGAATGTCCTGGGAGATTGAAGTGTTCTCCTACTGGTTTCTCTGTTTTGTGATTCACTATATAGAAGGATCTGGCAACTTCTGTTTCAGTGTATCTGAAGAAGTGTGCATGCACACGAAAGCTCATACCAAGAACTAACTTAGTTGGTCTTTAAGGTGCTACTGGAAGGAATTTTTTTATTTTGACTATGGCAGACCAACACGGCTACCTATCTGTATCTTAATGGGTTTGTTAGGGATTGGCTTTGGACAGGGCCAGGAATTTGGGAGTGAAATTGGTTGGGGTTTAATGTAATTGGAAGAGACTAGGTGTAATAAAAGGAAGGCAGGACGAACTGAAGGGAAACGACAGTAGTCAAGAGTTCCTTTATAAGAGCATTTCATAGAATAGAATCAAAGAACTGTAGAGTTGAAAGGGATCTTGAGGGTCATCTAGTCCAACTCCCTGCAAAGCATCCATGACAACTTCTGCTTAAAAACCTCCAAGGAAGGAGAGTCCACAACCACCCAAGGGAGAGTATTCCATTGTTGAACAGCTCTTACTGTCAGAAAGTTTTTTCTGATGTTTAATGGAATCTCCTTTCTTGTTACATGAAGCCATTGGTTCAAGTCCTACCCTCCAGAGCAGGAGAAAACAAGCTTGCTCTATCTTCTACGTGACAGCCCTTCAGATATTTGAAGATGACTGTCAAATCTCCTCTCAGTTTCCTCTTTTCCAGGCTAAACATACCCAGCTCCTTCAACTGTTCCTCATAAGACTTGGCTTCTAGACCTTTGATCATCTTAGTTGCCCTCCCCTGCACATGTTTTTAAATTCTGGTGCATTCTCATGGGTTGAATCCAACAAAGTCATTCCATGAGTGGAGCAATTTCATGACCATGCAATGGAATTTCACTCCCTCCTGCCCCTGCACAATCCCCATATCATCTCCAAATCTGGAACAACCAGAGAAGCTTTGGAAAGTTGCATGAGATTGGAATTAAGAGAGAGCGAGAGTAAGCTCTGTTACATGACCAGACTTGGCTTCCCTAGCTTCCCTGAAAAATTATCAGATGTTTCATTGCTGGTAGAACCTCAAAATTCACTTTGGACATCACTTTAGTTGAAATCCAGTAACCACCTTGGCATTTGTGCAACACAGTGTTCCAAAGTGATAGAATAGTGTGTGTGTAGCAAATATTTACTAGTTTTGTTTTAAGCTTTCTGATTTCAGCATTTACATTTTCCGATTCCCGAATGCCAAACAAACATTTATCATTGAACAGATATGCGGCCTTTTACAGAGCAGTACAAATGTGTGACTTCTTTGATTACTTGGCAAGATTCAACTGCCATTTCTCAGGTCACATATGAATAACAGCAAAATAAGTTTCCACTCACCATTTTGCTTGTTAGAGATGCAAAATGTTTCCTTCTTTGCATAAGTCTTGTTTACAGACAAAAGAATTATGTTTCTCGCTGCCCTGAAATTATTGGGTTTTAAGCAGGTAATGAATTCTCTCAAACCACTTTTTGCAGGTAATTAACAAGCTGGATAATCTGCCAGAAACAGGCTTTAGTACCTCTGGGTGCCAGTAAATAGCAGGCATTTCTAATCCTGTGCTAGAACTGCAAATAATGAATACAAAAATTAGTATGCAGATCTCACCACGATGCATTTAATGATTTGCGAACAACAAGTCACTATACAAGGGCAAAGGATTATGCATTTACTTATAGGCAAAATTGAGTTTTAAGAGGTGGTGATGGAAACACAATAAGAGACAAACTATCTTTCGAAACTAGATAACTTTGGGTGGGTGGGTTAAGATGGATCAAATCAGCAGGTCACTAGACACACATGCCCTATCCAGAGATTAACAGGTACTTCAAAGTGTGCAAGCAGCTCCCACATGAGGATATTTTCCAAACCATCGTCTCTTCTCCCAATCAGTCTCCCCCAAATGCAGTACAGTCATACCTTGGGTTACAGACTCTTCAGGTTGCGTTTTTTTGGGTTATGGACCGCTGAAACCTGGAAGTACTGGAACGGGTTACTTCCGGATTTTGGCGGTCATGCATACGCAGAAGCACTAAATCGCACTTTGTGCATGCACAGAAGCGCCGAATCGCAACCCGCGCATGTGCAGACATGCCGCCGCGGGTTGCAGATGCTGCGGGTTGCGAACATGCATCCCGCACGGATCACGTTCACAATCCGAGCATTCTCTGTAGTAGTTTTTAAACTTCTAGAAGAGAGCAGCACATATTTTGGACTCCATTATCTCTTGTGGATCATGTGACTTGCACAGGAGCACAGGTGGGAAGATGCGCATCCCAGTTATGGAACTCAAGATACTGGAGGGTATGACGCATTTCAGCAATAACAACTATGGGGAAGGGCGAGAACTGTAACTAGAAAAAGGGTAGAGGATTGTACAGTTGAACCTCACAGTTTGAGGCAAGGGACTAGTCCAGTGAGCTGCCTGGGATTACATGCTCCCAGGACTCACAATCCCATTCAAGGTAGAAAAAGGAAAATGCAAAGTGGAAATATGGCTACATTGCATCTGTGGTATGAAAAGTGAAGAGTCAGCTGTCTCTGCCCTATAGAGCTGAAGCATTATATGTTATTCTTGCTGTGACATTTTTCATTACATGCAAATAAATCAACAAATAGCATTTAGGAAAGGGACTATTTAGATAACAAGGGCCGTGTTCATTTTCATGGGGAACCTCACAGGCTGATATATAGAAAATGCAAAGGGAAATACTATTAAAAACTAAAAGATGTAAACTTGGGCTGGATCTGCACGGACCTTTTAGACGTTATTAGAACGTCAAATCAGGAAATGTTCTCTTTTGCTTTCTCCCCACTTCCTCCCTGATTTCTGGTTGCTCTGCAACAGCCTCTGGTGTCACATTTTAATAACGTTAAGAGCAGAACGCCATGTGGCTCTACAGTTATCAGAACAATTCCTTAACTCTTTGTTAGCATTAAAAACCATGACTGTAGATTCGCCCCTGGAGACACTGGATCAGCTGCAATACAATTGGGCAACACCTGCAGAAGGTGCAGTGCTAAGCCAAATATTCCCTCTTCATTTTTGTGGGGTCATTGGTTCCCCACAAACATGCATGGGAAGCAGTTCTGCAACTTTCAGGGAAAGGCAAGTTCTAAGAATTTTTTTGTGGGTGCTTAACAATAAAGAAAAGGCAGCAGAGTTTTGTCTTTATATAAAGTGGAAACTGAGGCCACTATTCTTCCTAATATGCCCCAGTGGGAATGACACCCAGGGGTGGGGTGGGATGGGGGAGGAAAGGTTGCCCGCTTTGCCCAGTGGAGGCAGCCATCGTTTTCCCCAAGAATATCCCTAGGAATCACACTGGCATGAATTAGGGCAATTCCTTCTCTTCACAAAACACTTATAGTTATATAACTTCCTTCTAGATACTGCATCCAATATGAATGCATGGAAGCATAAAGATGGGTGGAGACACTTTCTTCGACTATATAAAAAGATTTGATAAAACAGTTTTCTCAAGTTTGAATATGTGTAACTTCCAGATCCAAATTCGTAAAACATTGGATTCTGGAAAGTTCACCCCATGCTGTGAAATCAAATCCTAGGCACATCAAAAACCTGCCAAATTCGCCAAATGATTCTGGTAAGTTTTCAGCTTAATCTCTAGGAATTCATCAAAATTTTGTTACCACCAGATTTTTGGCAGCCCCTCTTCAAAAAGATGAGATTTTAAAACAACAATTGTGGTGATTTAATATGCAACATCAATCTTTCTTACCTGATAGCACTTAATTACCCTTGTATGATTATCTGTCCTCTTCTTTTTAATTATCACACTCTCACAAACACTGCTGTGTTATTTTCCCTCTAATTAGTTTTATTTGAAAAAAGCTAATGACGTGCTCCTTGTTTTCTTACTCTGAGCATGCAATTACTACTGATCCACAGAGAACTGAGACAGATACGAGAGTGGCTAATGATCGTGTCAGAAAAATATCTGGTCTGTGCATTCTAAATGATCATGCAAATTATTGGGTGGCCTGCCATTGAGTTTCTTTTGCAAGTCTTTGACTATAATGAAACCGACACCCCTCAGACCTTTGTGGAGTCTTTAAGCCATAAGCTCAGGGGTGATTTAGCAAAATGGCCCTTTTCTTGTTCCTTCTGCTTCCTTTCTCTTCACTTGTGTATCTCATCATGAGATCATTCCTGTGGGCTGCCCTGCTATAATTAGAACCAGAGCAAGTTTCAATTAACCCTTTAACTACATGACATGTTTATTCTTCATTATCATTGTGCCCAAACTCTCAAATGGCTTTCCATTTTATTATGGTATGCATCATGTCATCTAAAATGAACCGAATCAAGATGTCACTGCACACAGGCATAGATCTACATGAAATGTTGGTAGCAAATGGACTCCCCTCTCATGTGCAATTCATAAAAAGCATGTGTTAAAAGAGAATGCTCACTGGACATCTTTTTCTTCACCCTTGACACTTCACTGATGAAGTGTTTCACTTGGAGAACACTGGTTTTAGCCATACACACAGATATGCAAAAAATATCCCATCTAGATCAGGCTGGAGCAGGGTCTCGGGTACAGAAGTTCTCAAGATCTTTGGATGCACTGCTCATGGTATTAATGGCATTTGAAAGGCACCCAGCTGGCTGCGCTGGTCTTGTCAGTGGTTCGCTCTCCCTGCTGCCACCTAACAACCCTGACTCTGTAAATGCAGATTTCAAAACAGCACTGGAAAAACACATGGACAGTCTTGTGCAAATCTGTCTTGTGCAAATGCACAAATATAAACATTCAGGAGTGAGCTGGAAGTGTTAAGAGCAGCACCAGAAAATATATTAAAAGCACAACCTTTCCACATTGCTCAGTAATATCTGGTGTAGAAATTTTTACTGTGGTTTGCTTGTGCAGTTTTCTGATTTTGTGCAAATCTAAGGGATTAAAATTTAGTGTATATATATATATATATACACACACACACACACATGCTAATCTGTTCAGGAGCATCCTGGAAATAGTTTTAAGCATGACAGGAAAAGGAATGAAAGCACTGTAGTGAGGGTGGAAAGTGGTAGCAGAAAGTAAGACTTGATCCACCTATGTAAAAACTCCAAAGCAAATTGTTTGCAACCCTGAGTATATCTCTATATAAGGTAAAGCCAAATTTACATTGAGAATGGCATTTGAAGAGAATATGATGTGGACTGTGCAAATCAAATGGGAATGCAAACAACTGCAAACACGCAGTAAACTCTGCTGTAAACTACACATCAATACATAATGCAAATAATCTATTCCTAAAATTAATTTTTATACATTTCCCCCTTTATTTCCTGCAGAGTGAGAGAATTCAAGAGTGAATGTGTGATCATCTCTGCAGACACATTAACCATCTATACATAATGCAAGCAATCCCTTCTAAACTTTAATTTTCTTTCTTTCTTTTTGAAAAATCAGGACACTGATTGACTGACTGATACACTCTTAATTTCCATACAAAAATCTGAGACTTTGATGGATACTTTCATTATACAGCCAAAAAGAGAGCTTGCTTGCTTGCTTGCTGATGTAGCACAACCAGTGCTGTAATTTGCAAATCTTTTTTATAAAGGATGTCAAGGCATCATGGTTGGGAGGGAGGTATTTCCAGGTAGATTCTGTCATTTATTCCAATGCAGTATCTATACGCAGTGGGGGGGGGAGTATATTAAACAACCAGATAGGTCACAAATAAACTGTGATCCAGTTTGAACATTTGCCAGAGGGTAATTGAATTCCTGGGGTAGAGGGGACCCCACATCTAAGCCAAGGAACTGGCACCTGCTGTAACCATCCAGCACCCAACAGAACTTACCTTCTCATGGTGGTCAAAGGTATCAGAAGCTGGTGCAAGGTCCAACAGATCAATGATACCCTGCACCATCTAGTTCTCCAGTCATAGATGTGTATGTCCATGAAGAAAGGACTACCAATGAATGTCATCTAAACCATTTTACTGTTTACAGGGCTGGCTCACGACATTTTTCTTCCTGAGACAAAATACAAGATGCCCCCCCTCCCATGATAGGTACAGAAGCCAACTTGACTGGGAGTGGAATCTAAATTCCACACTGATGATGAGACAGTATCCACCACATAAATGTAGGACAAGAGTGCTATTTTTTTTAGAAAAAGAGGTGTCAGAACTCAACATGAAGGCTTCACATGTCCTTTTTTAATGGCAACAGTGCCCACCAGAGAGGTGCCAGAAATGAGTTCCAGCTGGAAAAAAAAACTCTGAAGGGCAGCAGGATAGCAGGTGGGAGAGCTAAATGGAACACAACATCTTGCCACCATCCTCCCAACACTTTTCTGCCCTCCACCCCCCTGCGGCACAGTGGTATAGCATGGTGGGGCACAGGGGCAGTTGCCCTGGGTGCAAAATTATGAGGGCTGCAAAATTTCAACACCTGGTGTTGTCTCAGCATCTGTCAGGGACTGGGCAGAGGAGGAATGGTGGAGACTGTCTCCTCATCCTGACCCCTCCAGGGAGGAGGAAGAGGAAGACAGTAGAGATTGACAATAGAGGTTTGAGGAAGGTCACAGCTTAGAGACAGATGAGGGGGAAAGTTGGGAAATAATGGGAGAGGAGGAGGCAGGACTAGAACGGCAGCTGGCTGACACAGTGTCTTTAGAAAGTATTCCAGACCCTCCATCTCCCAGAACTCGGTGAGCCTTAAAAGTAAGAGAGCAAAGAGCTCAAAGACAGAGGGCACATAGCAGGACCCATAGAAGTGACAAATGAGAAGTGGGAGAGACAGGAGGTGGAGATTCACTCGGGACGCCATTATCAAAGAGGCTGGGTTCTATAGCCTCTCTCTGTAATATTGAAATAAAAAAGGACAGTAAGAAACTTTCCCTTGTCTTTATATTTTCCTGGGCAACCAGCCAGGAGCCACTGACAGCATCCTGACAGTACCACTGTGCACTTCCAGTTCTGGACTCCATTGCAAACAGCTTCTCTATACGAACCAGGAAGTGACAATGGAATGACTCTTCTTTTCTTATCTCTGCAGCTGCGATCTTCTGGGTGATGACGATACCATTAGACAGTTGAATGCACATGCGTAATCCATCCATTTCCCTCCCACACACCCCACTACCTTGCCACGGGCGCTGGCAACTCACGCTGCGCCATTGCTGCAACCATCCTTGAAGTAACTGCCTCAATCTGCTTGCCTTTCTTTCTTTCCTTCCTATTTGACACAGATCGCTTTCATTCCCTTACCAGCTTCTGTTTAGCACACACAGATTTCAGCTAATCACCCAGTATGAGTGAGTCAGAAAGGAGGCTCACTTTTCAAGTTAAAAGCATGAATGACTTTTTTTTTTTTTTTGTAAGTACAGCTGTTAACTAAGGACCTGTTTTGGCTTCAACAAAATACATTGAATAACCTTCGTCTACTCTGCAAGTCACTTTGGAACTGCAGGTGCAAGAAACAAAGCAGCCGAATCTGGGCTGAATTCAACAGCTGGGTCCCATCAAAAGCAGCAGATATCACCTTTTCCATTCAAATATTTCTAGCCAAGAAGTTACACCTGGCCAGCTACATCCCTGTTTGCTTCCAGCTGAGTACTAGCAGTGGAAGAGGGTGGGAAAGAGGTTTCTTGAGCCCTGGAGCTATCATCTCCTCTGGCACACACACAGCTGTGCATGTGGGAGGAAGCATCATGCACAATGACAGCTCATCTTCAGACATATTTCATCATGAGCCAGGGAAATTGATTTTAATGGCCTCTAGGAAGCATGTGCATGTTTATATATATATTTAATGACAAAGTACTTCTGTTTACTGCCTTTGTAATGTCCGTGTTCTTTGGGGGAGGGAGGTGGCATGGATGGCAGTGCATTTGCCGTTCTGAAAGATTCAAGATGTTCCGATTACTTGAATTTTTTTGCTAGTAATTAGGAAGCAATTTCCCTCTGAAAAGTGTTTTCTGTTAATCCAAGTAGCAGCAGGTAGTGCATAATTGGGACCGTGGTGCAGCTTTACTCATACAAAGCCATACTGGGACGGCAGTTGAGGGATACAGAAAAGAAGGGGAAGCACACTGATATTGCTATTGAACATCCCTCCCCGTTTATCTATTATTTTTCTTTCCTTTAAAAAATAGAATAAATATGTTGCTATAGCTGTACTAACCACAAGCATCTTCTTTGAAAGCTATATATGCTTCATTGGCTCATGCCTTCTCATATAACACACTGATTTTTCTCCAATATACCCATGAAAGCAAAGCAGATTCTACGAAGTTGCTAACTTTAATGGAATTGCTCAGAAGAGAAGCTGCAGGGAAGTGGATCAAACAATTTTGAGATGAATTTTGCTGTTGTGGAAGATTCTTACTAGCTTTATGTTACTTTGGCTGAATGTATTTTAAGAAACCAAAAAAAAGCAAGCAAACAAACAAATAAAAATTAAGCAATGTAACTATAGGGCATGAGCCAACTAAAGATAATCATCTTAGTTGGATTGCTCCCATAGACATAAATATACCAAAAGATGTACAGATACTTATGAAATGAAGTAAGAACATGAAAGATGAATCTGCATTATTATGTTGATAATGTCAAATAAAGGCCAAGTCTCAATAAAGTTGTTGTTGTTTTGTCTACTTTAATACACATGTGTCCAACAGAGTCTTGTCTCCTGACCACTTTCTGTGTCACTCACACTGTGGTAGGGTAGCCATACATGCCAAAATCTACACTTTCGACATGGGTTGCCATACATTCAAGACACTGTTTCCAACTTTCGGATCCTGGCAATATCTGGGAAAATTTGGCTGTATGGCAACCCTACACATGTCCTCCGAGAGTTCTCTGTTTCTGACCTGCTGCAAGTTTCTTGGGCTTTTCACACAGAGACGTTGATATGAGCCCTCTTGCTTGCATCTTTTCAGCCAGTTCTTCCCACATTTACCAGAATTAAGTCCTACTGAGTTCCAAGGAAGTTTGTGTAGGATTGCAGCTCTACCCATTGCTGCTGTATTCCATATTCTTGGCAAGCCAATTACATGCATCGGGTGTTGATCTCCTTCCCCCACACCCCAGCAGTTCACAATACTTCATTTAGCAGAGATATAAAAAGGGAACAATATTCAGTTCAGTATTTCTCACACTTTTCATCAAGATAATCCGATTATTCATATTATTTTAGAATAATGGTGTCACCGAGAGTGCTATAGCCTGGCATGCCCCTTCATTTCTTCTTATAACCTTTTCTCTAGCAGCTGCAGATTTGCAGCTTGTGGGTGCAGCATGAATGATTCACGCTGGACAAAAGTGTTGGGTGAAATTAGGTCATAATTTCATTGATTATACAGCAGATGTGGTTGGCAGAGCAGCAGAGTGAGGATCGGATCATCATTCCAATCTGCCTTTGCTCAATGGCTGGGAGGGACTCTTGGCGGTTTCGCCGCACTGGACCCCACCTGCCTCTGTAAGCAAACAGAGGCCAGAACTTAGGTTGCCAAGCCAGGCATCACTGGCCATTTTAAACCAGTGCATACTATCTGGGCAAAAGAGGTCCACACAGCCATACCTGATCCAGGGGGCAATGGATCATCAGGCTACCCTGGGAAACCACAAAGCATGTCATGGCTTTGCTAAGTTTGATCCTCCTAACAGGGGGTCCATGTTGTGCTCGGCCCTGAAACTCTTCCCTAACCGGCTTGTGGGCGGGCCTTGCCCCACTCCAAGCTGGTGGTGCCACAGTTATGCCAATGGCCTTTAGCCAATCACAAGCATGACAAGGTTGGTATTTATTTGGCAGCACGACATAGGGACCTTCTTTTGCTTTGCACTGCCGAACACCCGCCCACCCACCCGTTAATTAGGTTGTGTTTGGCCTTGCTTTGGACTTTGGTTGGTCGCCTGTTTTTGGAATGGGGGCCAGGTAGGAATTTTTTTCCAATGTGGCAGATTGGCTGTGGCCACTTGGTTTTTGCCTACCTCTTAGCAATCGTCACAACTTTGTAAGGTTTGGCGGTTAGGTACTGGTTTAGGGGAATGTGGGGAGAGGAGGTGCGGCCATCATCTGCCTCTCCAATGAATAGGGTATTCCGTTAAAGGAATCCGGGGGTCTGGATCTCTTCTGAAGCCCGGAGAGGGGCTAGGGCCATGCCAGGACCCCTGGGAACCCCAGGGGTGAGACCAGTCTATATACATTGATGGAGCTCCTCCTGCTGGTTGTTTACCCTTCCAGACTTCCTGCAGGGTGGGGCAGGTGCCAGATATAGTTTGATACCAATGCCTAAACCAATACCAGTCACATTTGTGTATTTTCATAAAGTTGTGGCTAAAATTTGCCCATTAACATTTAAACTAAATTCTGTCTCCACTGTGTCTTTATTTCCACGGGGGATGGGTTTGGGGGCTCGAAGCACAATTCTCCACCAAGCTGCATCCACTTTGCAGGTGTCTGGATAGAACTGTTGAGAGGAGAATTCTCTTCAGCTAAGCTTGCAGGGCAAAATGGTCCCGATTCAGCATACAGCCAAGACTGTTACCCACTTGACCACCTGACTCATGAGATCCTGTGAGATATTATGAGGGGGGAAATGAGAAGCAGGAAGGCAAAATATATACCCACTCCACAGCCCCAGAGCTGCTGTGCTGCTCTGCTTGTGGAACAGCCGCTGTTCAGTATCTTCACATTGATTCAAAGAAGCCTTTGCTAAGCATTTCCTTTCTGAAGGAATGTGAAAGTGAATGTGTTCATTTATTAGCTATGCACGCATGCAGTTCCTTTTCAGTCTTGCCTTTTCTCCATTCTGGGTGACATCTGTCCTTCAGGAGAACGAGCCACTGAAACCAGATGCTGAAAAGGCCTCCTGGTGTACGACTAATGCATCTCTTGCAGACATGATGAAAGAGGAGTCCCTAGGAGCTATTATCGAGCAAAGTTATGCCAGTTTTCTGTTGCTTCCATGCGCACACTTCCTATTGGCTGCTTTCATGTAGAAGAGGAAGGATGGAACCTCTCCCCTGTTCTGCCTCAAGTGTTTTTATATCACTTTCTTCCCTTTGTAGATGTCCCAGCGGAAACAGGAAGACTGAGAGGAGGCTGACAGAACCACACAGAGCAAAAGGTGACAGGGTTAGAGATGAAAAGAATACCACTGCAGTAAAGAAGTTTAAGGGATGGGGAAAAAAGGAAAGCAACATACATTGGCCAAGTGATCCTCCACTAACATTTTGCAGTCTGCAGCTACAATAAACTAGCAGTCCAGGAAATGCTGGCATGCTGCTACTATATTATTAATATCAATTAATTTATTTCATTTATGAATTACTTCCCAGAAGGCACCCCAAAGCGATTTGCAATATAATATGATAACATACAGAGGAACACGGGTGGCAGTGTGGTCTAAACCACGGAGCCTAGGGCTTGCCGATCAGAAGGTCGTGGTTTGAATCCCCACAATGGGGTGAGCTCCCGTTGCTCGGTCCCAGCTCCTGCCAACCTAGCAGTTCAAAAGCACGTCAAAGTGCAAGTAGATAAATAGGTACCAGTCCGGCGGGAAGGTAAACACCGCCAGTGTGGTGTAGTGGTTAAGAAGGGTAGTCTCATAATCTGGGGAACCGGGTTCGTGTCTCCGCTCCTCCACATGCAGCTGCTGGGTGACCTTGGGCTAGTCACACTTCTCTGAAGTCTCTCAGCCCCACTCACCTCACAGAGTGTTTGTTGTGGGAGAGGAAGGGAAAGGAGAATGTTAGCTGCTTTGAGACTCCTTCGGGTAGTGATAAGGTGGGATATCAAATCCAAACTCCTCCTCCTCCTCCTCCTCCTCCTCCTCCTCCTCCTCCTCCTCCTCCTCTTCTTCTTCTTCTTCTTCTTCTTCTTCTTCTTCTTCTTCTTCTTCTTCTGTGCACTGCTCTGGTTCGCCAGAAGTAGCTTAGTCATACTGGCCACATTACCTGGAAGCTGTCTACAGACAAAGGCCGGCTCCCTTTGCTAGTAAAGTGAGATGAGCGCGCAACCCCAGAGTCATCCGCGACTGGACCTAACGGTCAGGGGGGTACCTTTACCTTTTTATGATAACATACATAAAGCAGCTGCCCTGTCTCACACCCAGGGAAGGCCAGTTTTTTGCCAACTTCAGGCTGTCAAATTCAGGGTACCTGGCAACTTTCATTGGGCTCACCTGGGCAGGAACACCACCCAGACTCCTTCTCCATAGAAGATAGTAGCACCCTAAAGACTCCCAAAGGATTTCCCCAAAGGGAAATTTATTTGGTGGCAACCTCACCAATGGCAACCCTGTCATCAATATATGCCAGGGGTTTCTGTCTTCTGACGCAGTCAGTCAGTGATGCAAAAAGCTTCAAAACATGATGTGTTTTTGAAAATCATTGCCCCTCTGCTCTCTTTCTTGGGGGAAAAGGTGTTTCTTCCAGCGCTTAGGGAAAGGCCTTGGTTGTCTCAGGAGCAGCGTCCAAGAAGAACACAAAAAGTACACAGATGGTCAGGTACCCACTGCCAGGGCAGATCTTCTCTAGCCCTGTGCTGTAGCGGCACTATATAGCTATCCCATATTGTGGTGAGCATCATAAACTATCTAGGGAAGAGCTGAGACACGCTATTACTCCATCACTGTTCTATTTGTGAAATTTCACTGGCCCTTAGCTGGGATTCTCAGGTTGCCAAAGTCGACATCAATTAACAGATTCAAACTCACAGAACTGTAGAAAATAAAAGTAAAATATCTAGGCATGAAGGATGGGGACAGAACCCACAGATGTGTAATAGCACACATTTTCTTCCTCTTTATTGGTTCTCAGGCATCGGCTTGCTGCAGATATCTAAAGCTGCACATTATACGATGGTATGTAATACTGTCTGTCTCCAGAAAGGCAGTTTTAGGAATGTGAAGATAGATTTATATGAGGTTGGAACAGTATCTTGTTCTTTCTTTATTATAGTGGTTTCCTAGTCAAGATGTCCAGATGGTGCATTTATCCATTGCAGCCTCTTTGTTGTTTTCTTTTCTTATTTCCATCCTTTTAAAACTAAGAGATGAAGGTAGAATTGGTAAGCAAAAGAAGCATAATGGAAGGAAGATATCTTATACAACCAGTTTTCACAAGAACAACAAAACTATCTTCTCCAGAACTGGGGTGGGGAACATCAGATATACAGTCTGGTGGACTGCAAGCCTGCAGGCTGAATTTGTCTTCACTTTTAGCTATATGTGGACTCAGCTACATAGCTGCAATTATAACGTTATACATATGTTATAAAAATGTGACACCAAATGGTGTTGTAGAGTTCTGTGGCAAATTGCATGTATATTTTAATAACTTTTTTCCATAGCATTTTCATTGTGTTGTTTTTATATATATCTGTGTAGATGCAGCCTATATTTCACGTTGCAAATGATGGGCACCCATTCAGCTACCTTACAAAACCACTCAGCAGTGAAACAGCTGCTCATTCTACACCAGGGGTCAGCAAACTTTTTCATCAGGGGACCAGTCCACTATCCCTCAGACCTTGTGGGGGGCTGGATTTTATTTTGAAAAATATAAATATCCTGCAAGCTGCTCCTGCAGTTGCCTCCGGACCTAGAAAAGGAACACACTCTGCACGCGCTCAGGAGCACGTCTTGGCACTGCCCGCTCACTGGCATTGTTGACGAGCAGCAGCCACTCCATCGGCCTGTCCCCGTGGAGCTCCCAGGTGACACGCACCATGCGCTGCGGCCCATCGTCTGAGGGCAGGTCGGCAGGAAGGCCACGCATGTGGTGCGCCGGGCAGGTGGTGCGCAGCTCGCCCTCCAGCTGCTCCAGCGCAGCTGCTGAGCACGCCACCAGCAGCAGTGGGGGGCCAGCAGGCACGCCAAGCTCCGACTTAAGCCCCGTGACACACCCATCATGATGCCCATGGCGTGGCCCAGACCCGCCGCCTGCCCACCTGTGATCCATGGTCGCGTCGGGTTTACCTCAGCCTTGGGCAGCGAGGCTTCAGATTGGCTGCAGGAAGTCAGTCCCCATGCGGTGAGGCATCTGCAGTGTGCGGGGACTGACTGAGTGGGCGGCAGGGTCCGCGGGGCAGATTTATGAGCCGGGGGGGCTGCATCAAGCCCCTGGGCCTCAGTTTGCTGACTCCTGTTCTACACCAGCTGCAGGAAGAGCAGGCTGCAAGGACAACAGATTGGGAGGTTGGTATCTACACCATGGATGAGGAACCTTGGGATTTCCAGTTGGCTGTCCATCTTGGAAGAAGGGCTCCCTGCCTTTGAGGTCTTTTCCCACATAGCCTGGAAAGTGGAGCCTGGGAGAGGCTGATCCAGTCCAGGACCCACTGAATCCTGATCTGGTTTCATTGCCCTGACTTAATGGAACCCTAGCCCAATCCGGACCTGATCACTGTACCAACCCTCCTTTCCAAATTCCAAGTATTTAAGTAGCTTCTTCCCTATGTGAATCCATTCCATGCAAAATAAGACCTGCACTGTGATTGAAACTACTTCCACACTCTGAACATTTAACTATGAACTCCTAACATGTCTACTCAAAATAAGCCCTGTTGACTTCAGTTGAAGTTATCCACCAGTATGTGGTAATAGGATTGCAGCATAATTAGGAAATAAGTGGAAATAGAATTGCAACCTAAATTGTTGTCCCGTGTGGATTTTTTGGTGTGATCTTCTGGATGAAACTCTTTCCCGAACCCAGACATGTATATGTTTCTCCCCTGATAGCAGTCTGTGATGTCTAATTAGATCTGCACACTGACATATGTGTTTTCCATGCTAACTATATCTAGGGCAAGGTAAATTGGGGTAGTCTCAAAATGGATACCTTTTAATTGTACTGTGATTTATATATTTTTATTTGTAAAGTGCCTTGAGTTTGATTTTATCCCAGAGAAGGAGGAAAGAAATGCTGTTGTGGTGGTCTCTAAAATAAACATGCAGAAATACCAAAACTCAGCAACCTCTCTATCAGCAATTGCCCATAATAATTCTGTCTCAGGGATGCAGGACCTGTGGTCTCCCAGATGTTGTCGGACCCCAAATCCTATCATCCACAGCCAGCAGGGCTAGTTTCGGGGATGATGGGAGTTGTAGTCCAACAACACCCTGATTGCCACAGGTTCCAATCCCTGTTCTATCTGATCAGAAGTTGGCTTTTGTGAAGTTATAATTACAAAATATTTTCCTAGATGATATCCAAGACCTAATGTAAATATGATGCTAGACAAGCAAAGAATAGCATACACATGGACAAATGCTCAATTAAACCTGATTGCTGCACTTGCTTGTGAACAGGATCTACATTGCTGGGCTTTGCACACCAAAAAGTTAAAGGTTTAAATGAGATGCTGAGTATATGCAACATGACATGGGGAAATTGTTCCTGACCCAGGCTAAGGCTGGGGAAACCAAATTCCCACAGGGCCATAAAGGTTACTGTGGCGATCACACAGGGTCCCCAGATGTTTCACCATCTAGTGATCCCTGTGCCACCACTTTATTTCTCGCTGCCACCACCCAGGCCCTACCTGGTACAATACTGAATCCAATCAGGTTTTAAATTGGAACATAAACTACTGTTTATTTATTGCAGTTTAACAAGCGTGTGGTTTCATAAACGGTATTGGTCAGTTACAATCATGGGGTGCCTATCCAGACCTATAACTTCCACTACCTGCTCTCACTCACTAAATCACCTCTCAGATATTTACTTGTCTTCCTAGCTCCTAACTGTTCCTGACTCAGCTTATTTCTCTACACTAACTCAACCTACCCACAGACTCTATCCCAATTCACTCCCACTCCAACCAACCGCCCAACTCCCAACGAACTCCTCCCTTTGCCCCCCCAGAGCTGGTATTATAGTCCCTCTGACTCCACTCCCTGGCTTCTGATTGGGTAACCTGTTTAACTATTTCACCTCCAGCACTCTCATATGTTAACATCACAGTTACCTACTTTTGTGTGTGTGTAGTTGGGTCACCCTCACCTATTACACAGAGGTTAACATCTGGGAGGGGGCACCATGTACTCCACTGAAGAAAAAGCAAGCTATTAAATAAAAACAATAAACAGGGCAACGACAATGGTTGCCAACAGACCACAAAAAGCCTGGTGCTCAGTCAAGTAGACAAGCGTGACCCACAAAAGTCACCCAATGAACCTTTTCATGGCATGGAAATCAGCGTTAGAATATCATAGTTGGGGTAAGGAACCCGAGGGTTTTCAAGAGTTCTTGGACGTGTCAGTCCCATGCAGCATGGCCAATGGCCAGTGATAGGGATGGATGGGCTGTTGTCTGCCAATATCTGCAAGAAAACAGGTTGTCTTACCCTGATCTGTGCACCCCCGGCACAACAAATAAGGTCTGGTAAAATAGTTGGCAACTCTGCTCAATATTCCACAGTTGCAATGCTAGGCCAAAAGATATCCTCTAAAGAGAAGGCCATGATTATCAATATCACCGCTGTTCTCTATGCCTGCTGATTTGCTCTTGCTGGGCAAGGCTGGGAGAAGATGGAAATTTAGCTGGCAACATCCCCATTTCAGCGGAGAGCACCACAACATATTGGTTATAAAATAAAAGCACATATGAAAGCTGTAGTTCATGTTTTATAATCTTGTAAAATAAAAATTTTAAAAAATGATGAGGCAAGGAAATAGCTTGGGAGATAGTGTATCAGTAGTTTAAGATTTTCATATCATTTTAATGGCAGGCTCCTCCTAAGTTACACATCATGCCAAGTTATTTTACATTCAGAAGCACTATCATTTACAGTTTAGTGCAAGTACCCATGGGGGCAGAGCTAACATTTCAATATTCACTGAATAATTAGCCAAAATTGCCTTTTGATGCAATTCAGGGGGATAAACGATTCCCTTAAAAGTAGACAATAGATTGCCAGGCTGCTTGAGTTTAAGTAGCCTCATTAATTTACTAATATTAGGGAGCATATGGGCTGTTCCTCTGAATGGAACACGGGACTATATTATACAAGTGGTTTGGGGCATATTTCGGGATATTGGCGAAAGAAAGAAAGAGAGGTAGAAATCGAAAGCGAGGTTTGATGAACTTTTCCTTAATTTCAAACTATCTGGAAAATGGGCTTTCTTGTTGTTACATTGCAAAATAACTATAAAATGGCTAAGCACATTAGGAAATATGCAGCTTGGATCCATTAGGCAAAATTCATTTTTATTTGTATGATATGTATGCCTATATAAAATTGCTTCTTAAACTTGAACTTGGAGTTATAATGTACTCCAGAGAGAGATGGTATAGTCTAAGGTCCACATAAGAGCTGGGACATGTGCTGTGGAATTTCTGAGTGCTTCTTTATATAACAATTCCATCACAATCTTGAATCGCTTCCAAATTACCTTTTTTTAAAAAAAGCATTCATCCAGATTTGTTTGCAGAAACTTTGTAAGTCCTTAGTTAACGTTGCCTGTTTATTAATTTGCGACGAACTGGACTTCACCATCCAAGACCTCCAAATCATCTTTAATTGCACCACCTGAATTTGTCATTTTGTGAATGCTGCTATTTTGGGGTGGGATTCAATCTGGAAGTGCTCTTGGCTTGAAAAGTGGTCTGTGGTGTTTGCCCTCCTAGGTGACATCATGCTGGGTCATAAGGAAAGGGTTATATGAGTGTGAAGTGATTGGCAAGGGGAGGAGTTAGAGTTAGTGTTGTTAAGGAGTCAGTCGGGTGTTAGAGAAGAGAGAGGGAGGATAAGTATGTGGGTTGGGATAGTTTGATGTGAGAGAGTGAGAGAATCTCTTAAGAGGAGTCAGATAGACAGTTGGGATAACCAGTTAGAAGTTATTAGGAAGGTATAGGCCGGTAAAGTAACTAAGATTAAGAAACTGACAAGAAAAATTATCTGAAACCATAAACTTGTTAAAGCTTATAAAATAAACTTGTGTATTTGGTTTAATGTTAACAAATGTCTGGACTCTGTGTACCAGAGAGAAACGGGTTGGTGGCAGCGGGGAAGCGATCACAGTGGTGGCACAGGGATCAATAGACTGTTCAACGTCCGGGGAAAGGAGTTCAGTTTGAGGCGGGGGGGGGGGGGGAGCCCATAGCACCACTTGACTGCAGAGTACTAATTAATTAACATAGCTTGTTCCCATGCCTGTTCAAGACATGGATTGCTACATACCTAAAACCTTTTTCTCCATGTTCATGAACATGAATGACTATTGCCATTACTTTAGAACTAGGGGAAATTCTTCCCACTGCAGGCGTCTTCTAGAAGACATGTTGCTGTCAGTCTACCAGAAATGGCCCAGAAACTAGCACATTTTATCAAAAGACAGTGTGGGTCATGTTAGGGACTTTGGCTTAGGACTAGGTCATGGAGTACCCTTGTAATGTACTCAGAAGGGAGCAACAGAGATGAGGCCAGAGCTTTTCTGTTTTGGGGGATGAAATATACTCAGAGTCGAGTGTGGATTTCATGCTCTTTATTCAGCTCATAGTAGTGAGGAATGAAAGTTCCCCCAAAATATGTACTTTATATACATTATTTACACAATGGGCTGCACGTGATTGGCTAATTCTGGGATTCTCCTGTAGGCCAATCAGGTTGTGGATTCACTTCCACCTGGAGCTGGATTGAGTAGCTCCTGCGGACCAATCATACTGCTGCATTGTTCTAGGACCAGTCAGACTGCTGCATTCTGAATCCTACTGTTCTAGGACCAATCAGACTGCTGCATTTTGGGTCCTATTCAACTCAGTACATAACAGGGAAAAAACAGGTTTTATTGATAAAGAAAAATAATATACAAATTGTAATGAAGTGACCAAAAGCAATGAGAAGTGAGTTTAAAATTAGAAACTGCATATGCTCAGGGTGTTTTCTTTTTATGAAGTTTTGCTTGTGTTTTGCTGAGAGTTGCGAACCTGCACATACTCAGAATATCTTTGGTGACCCATGAAATAACACAGTTGTCAGTCTTTAAGATACCTCAAGATGTATTTTCTGGTGCCTTATTTCATATATTCTTTTGGGGGAGCAGGGTTTTTTGGTGGAACTGCACCAGAGCGCCTGACAACGTTAATCTGACCTTAATAAATAGTGATAACTAGTCCTGTAATCATGTCACTCATCCTCTCCTGATTAGCCATAATCTGCCAATTAACCTTTCCAGGAAAGATGAGCAGTATGAGGGCAAAACTGAGGTATGCTGGTGTTTCTTGGTAACAGGCTGCAATTCTATGCAGAAGTGTAAGCACACTGAATTTAGCTGGATTTTTGAGCAGACACACATAAGATTAGGCTCTTTAGATCCTGGCTGAAAACTTCTGTATCTTGAATCACACAAAGGATTCTCTACACAATCATGGCCTGGGTATAATGCCAATGGAGAATTCATGTGTGCACCTGCGATGCTCAACAACTTGTACGGCTCAGCCCTTCACAGTATGTGACAATATTTTCAGGACAGCAAAACTCCTGAATTTGTTCAGATGCTAAATTAAATGGCACAAAACCTTGGCAATGAAGTATTTCCTCCATTGGCATTTGTGACTCTGCAATTTACTATTAGTTATCCCCCGTTATATTCAGCATTCCAGCATTCACACATCATTCTGATAAGAACTACATGGACAAATTGACATGAGTAATACAACTTGTGTTGTTGCTGGCATTTCAGGAGTTGATTTGTTCACTGCTTCCTGTAATCTGAATAGACTCACATGAAATCTTTCTCTCTCTCTCTCTCTCTCTCTCTCTCTCTCACACACACACACACAGAGAGAGGATGGAGGAGTGGGCAGAAGGTGTGTATAGTCCAGAGCAGAATGAGATTTCGATGATACATTTGCAGTCGTAAGTACTATCTAAAATTGGAAATAAATTGTTGACTGTACTTGATTTCTGCAGAAAAACAAAGACGAGAGCTACCAAAGTTCCACGGCTGTTTGGTGTAATGTCACTGTAAGTAGCCAAGAGAGTTTACGTCAGAAAAAGTTAAGCATAAAGGAAACAGCAATTATGTCTGATAAGCTGTAGCTAAAATTGGAAATAAATTACTGACAGGCATAAATCCAAATGGAAGTACACCACAGGGAACAGAAAGCAGGCTAAAACCTGTACAGGAACAAAGTCTACTAGTATCATTTGACAATGTCTTTCTTAACAAATCAAAAATGAGGTGAGGATAGAACTTGTCAAGAATGTACAACTTGCTGTGGAAATGGAATACACAAGATGAAACAGTGAAATCAGCTATGATAAAGTGGGCACAAGATATTGGTCATAACATTATGTTTGCTGACTGGGAACAGTTGTGGACCACCGGTATGAAATTTACGGCATGTAATGCCTTAAAGGAAAATATTATGAAAATGATTTATAGGTAGTACATGACTCCAGTCAAGCTTGCAAAAATTCACCACTTGTCTGATAATAAATGTTGGAAATGTAAAGAAACTGAAGGTACTTTCTTTCATCTTTGGTGGACGTGCCCAAAGATTAAGGCTTTCTGGGAAATGATATATAATGAAATGAAAAAGGTACTTAAATGTACTTTTCTTAAGAAACCAGAAGCCTTTCTCTTGGGCATTGTCGGCCAATTGGTGTCAAAGAAAGATAGAACTTTTTAAATGTATGCTACAACAGCAGCAAGAATACTCATCGCAAAGTATTGGAAGACACAAGATCTACCCACTCTGGAAGAATGGCAGATGAAGGTGATAGACTACATGGGACTGGCTGAAATGACTGGCAGAATCCGAGATCAGGGAAAAGAGACGGCGGAAGAAGATTGGAAGAAATTTAAGATCTATCTTAAGAGACATTGTAAAATTAATGAGTGTTAAAATGTTGCGGCTATAGAAGTAAGCAAATTACAGCTGTAAAGATTAGGTTAAAGGAAAAGAAAGGATTACAATTAGATTAAATTAAGGGTGAGGATTTGCTGAACTAAATATTTGAAATTGGAATGCAGAAAGGGGAGGTATGAGGAGGTCGGTGAAGTAAGTTTTAAGAGAATAAGGATTTGAAATTATACTTGTTTGTTTTTGTGTGTGTTTGTTTGTATTGTGTTCGACTTTATAATTTGTGAAAATTCAATAAATATCTTTAAAAAACAAAAAAACAAAAATGAGGTGAGGATAAACTCGAGTAAGCGCACATTAAGCAATTAAAGCGGTGACTTAACAGCTGTTGCCGGGAACTTGCAACTTCCTTGGAAGTTTTAAAACTTGTCATTCTACACACACAATAAATGGCTACCATTCCCCCCCCCCCCCAGTGCCACAAAGACAAATGTTTTGGTCACTCATGGGGGAGGTGTGTGTGTCTGTTGCTTTGAATCACTTACATTCAAGGTAAAGTGTAGCTTGCAAAAAGTTATTGGTTCAGTTGTTTCCTACTCGACTACAGAGAATTGTGAGAATCCAGAGGTCTGGAGGGTGGCAACACGAGAACAGGGCCTTTTCTGCAGTGGCTCCCCATTTGTGGAATGGTCTCCCCATGGAGGCTTGCCTGGCACCTTCATTATACACCTTTAGGTGCCAGGCAAAACATTCCTCTTCAACCAGGCCTTTGGTTGACTAATATACCCTTTTTGATGTGTTTGTGTGACGGGGTGGGGGGAGGCAGGGTTATCATTTTATTTTGTTTTTGTTATGTACTTTGTTTATTTATCTTGTAATTTTATGCTGTGAACTACGCTGAGGTCTATGGATGAAGGGAAGTACAGTACAAATTCAATTAATTAAGAATAAGAACAATCTCCAATGTTGCTGTCCCTCTGTTCTTCATACTTTGGAAATGTTACCTAACTTGGCAAGGGTCGCCATGTCTCAGATAGATGCCTACCAGTACACTTCCAGTAATGCTGAAGGAATTTGTGTTTCATAAATGGCATTCTTAATTTACTAAGTGTACACAAAAACAAAGACATATGCAGTCATCAGACAGGCACTGTCTGAAAAAATGAAAGAGTGGAACTGAAAGAGGGAGTTAAGAGTAGCTTTGCCATATCACACTTGGGTACAAAGTGACTATATAACCCCATTAACCAGGCAGAAAGGCTTAAAAACAGAAGAGTGACCTACCATGTGGCTTAGGCCTATGGCAAATATTATCCTTCTTCCTTCCCCAAGCTAATGTTCAACCACACATATGCCTTCTATGAGCCACTAGGTCTAAAGCTCTTTAGTTGAAGTCACTAGGCCAGGCATCCCTAAGCTCAGCCCTCCAGATGTTTTGGGACTAATGCCCTAAGAGAGAATATTATGAAAATGATGTACAGGTGGTACATGACTCCAGTCAAGCTTGCAAAAATATATCACTTGCCCGATAACAAATGTTGGAAATGTAAAGAAATTGAAGGTACATTCTTTCACCTTTGGTGGACGTGCCCAAGGATCAAGGCTTTCTGGGAAATGATATATAATGAACTGAAAAAAGGTATTTAAATACACTTTCCCGAAGAAACCAGAGGCCTTCCTCCTGGGCATAGTTGGCCAATCGGTGTTAAAGAAGGATAGAACTTTTTTTATGTATGCTACAGCAGCAGCAAGAATTCTCATCGCAAAGCATTGGAAGACACAAGACCTACCCACCTTGGAAGAATGGCAAATGCAATTAATAGACTATATGGAGATGGCGGAAATGACTGGCAGAATCCGAGACTAGGGAGAAGAGTTGGTGGAAGAAGATTGGAGGAAGTTTAAATCTTATTTGCAGAAATATTGTAAAAATTTTGAAAGCTGATGACATTGAAATGAATTGAAGGGGTTCTAGCAACAAGGTAAAATGTAAGATGGGATCAATAATAGATAAATTAATAGGACATGAATTTGCTGAACCAATTGCTAAAAGGGATACAAAAATGGGAGACGTGAGGAAGTCAGGAAAATAAGTTACTAAAGTTGAGAAACTAAGAAAGAGGGAATTTTTGTTGTTGTTTTTTATATGTGTTTCTTCTTTTTCTATTTTTGTGTTTAATGTATGTATTTTGTATTTTGTAATTTTGTATCTTTTTCATTTTCTGTATTTTTCTAAACTTTTCTATTGATAAAACCTAATAAAATATTATAAAAAATAATACAATTCCCATCATCCCTGACCACTGGTCCTGTTAGCTAGGGATGATGGGAGTTGTAGTCCCAAAACATCTGAAGGGCCAAGGTTGAAGAAGCCTGCACTAGGCTGTGCTTCTAGAGCGGGAATGGGGAACCAGTGACTCTCCAAGTTGTTACTGGGCTCCAACTGCCATCAGCTGGAGCGCCTGTGGTCAACAGTCAGGGATGATAAGAACTGTAGTACAACAACATCTGATGGCACAGGTTCCTCATCTCTGTTCTAGAGTAAACTTGTTATGGGTTGAGAGATGGTGAAGCTCAGTGTTCGAAGCTGAGATACGAAAGGTAGGAGCTAAATGGCACCTTAAACCTAGGTTATGGGTGCAACATTGGAATGTCTAGGCACACTTCTTTTAATAACAAGAATACAAAACTGAAAATGAATGGACTGCAGCTAAAGTATTATGTTCATTTTTCACATGGTCTAGTCCTTCTCCTGGCCACCCCTCTAATATTCTTAAGAGGGTCTCTTCACCAGTCTTCAGAGAGTAGCTGGAAATGGGGAGGCAGAAAAAGGTCCTCCTTTCCTTCCACTCTGCAGATTTAATCTGAAATCTTAGGCGCAGTACTGCACCCAGAGCTCAGAAACTGCTCTCGCTAATGAAATTCCCTGTCACAAAATGCACCTAGAACAATGGGACCAACACACACAAAGTGACAAAGGGAGGCCAAGTCCATGCCATATCATCAACCTGTTGGCCGCTTTGAGTATTTGAGCAAAAAGCACCCTGCAGATGTGCAGAGATTTTCAGCCTGACCAGAGCGACTTTGATCTTTAATACAAAAAGGAAAAAGGGACCAGAAGTCCCTCAAACTCAACAATCTCAAAACTGCCCATGTTGTAGAGTGCAATCCAAAGCCCTTGCCATTGGTGGGAAGGCTTGATGGGTAGAGGGTAGAAGCTAGGGAGCGGGCAGGAAAATTTGCCAACCCTGCCTGTGCCCCATTCCCCCAAACACCCCATTTTAAGGTTTTCTGCTGGTTACCACCATTTGGGTAGGAACACTGAGGTGTTTCTTGCTGGCAGGGATCTCCAGCTGGCAGAGGTCAGCAGTGCCAGACAGGGCTAAACAGAGATATCTCTGCCTCATCCAATTCTCTCTGTCTAGCCAAGCCTCCTTTACTGGATTGGGAATTTGACTTACTCTGCCTTTAATAATTTTATTTATTAAAATGCTATCCTGCTGCAAAGTGCATGGAAACATTTACTCCTATGTGTGTTCAACTAAGGGACTGGCCTAACCCTTTGAAAACGTCTGTTTCTTTTCCCATTTATTTTTTTTAAATAAAATGCATCATGAGCCACAATACAAACTGTGTTTACTTAGGATCAAATGCACTTGTATTGCTTCCAAATAAACGTGGCAATTCCAAATCTCTGCAGTCATTTGTTTGCCAACCTGGCTGCCTTGGAGTGCATTGCAATTTGCAAACTTGTCTCCTTGGTCTCCTGCAGACAGGAGCAGCTACAGGGAACAGAGTCACGCTGTATTGCCTAGGCAACCAGACAAAGCTAGGTTTCCCATTCATCCTTCTTTCCCAAGCTGTTAGCCACACCCCAAGCAATCCTTGTTTGCTTGGGTTAAATTAGTGAAGCAGTCCATAAATTAATGCAGGGAACAATGGTAAGTGTTCGCTGAAATGTTTCTTCTCAAAGTACTGGGTTAATTTAATGCACATTGGCTGAATTTTCATTACTCACCAGCTCAACCTTCTAGGGCAGCAGATTTCAACAGTTTCAGACCTGAGACCCACCTTTAATGCAATCCAGTGGAAGGCGGACACTTCTTCTTGTCCCACCACTTCTCCCCAGGGAAATTTGCTCCTTCCTATTCCCGGAACTGTTCCTTCAACTTTTTCCTCTCTCATTGCTGGGTTTCTGGACAGCTAAAGCCTCCTAATTCTCAGCCATGGACTGTCAACAGTTCGTCCTGGTGATAGACTTTATCAGCACCCCCTGACTGCGTGCTCTGCAGGTGATTCTCCTTTAGTGGCTGATCAATTAAGGCTCTGACTTTCACCGTTGCTTTATTTCTCCCTGCAAATCACTGCTGTGATTTCCAGCTTTCTGCGTTAGGATGTTCTGATTGATTACACGACTCCCTTTATTTGCTCCCTCTTGGCTCAATCACACCAGCTCATAGGCAACATGATCTGTTTCCCAAGTCCTATTTTACATGCTCCCCACTCCCCTAGGTCATGAGACATTCTCGGGGCAGTGCAGCACAATTGCTATGCATGGCATTGTGCTAGTTTCCTTTGGATGAGAGAGCATTGGAGACTTGTGCTGCCTTTGTAATAGTGCCTTTATTTCAAATAATTCAAGACAACATATTGGAAGCAGATAGGCACTTGTTCGGCAGGTTCCCAGGGGACAGCTGGGACACAGCTAGCACCAAGGGTCAGCATGGCTGAGCATCTGCTGATGGCACACACCCTAGTAGGGTACCCATTAACAAGAGTCCTGCTGGACTCTTCATTATTGCAGCCTGTGGTCTCCTGGGTACCTGTTCCAGTGTACCACTGTAGGCAGGACTGAGGTTTGGGGTACCAGCCAAGGTGCCCAAAGGGTAGGATAAAAGAAGGAAGACAGAACAAGTAACCATCCCGTGCATCATTTCTCTGTGGTTATCTCAGCAAATATTGCTGCTGTTTAGTCATTTAGTCATGTCCGACTCTTCATGACCCCATAAACCAGAGCACGCCAGGCACTTCTGTCTTCCTCCTGCAGTTTGGTCAGACACATGTTGGTAGCTTCGAGAACATTGTCCAACCATCTCATCCTCTGTCGTCCCCTTCTCCTTGTACCCTCCATCTTTCCCAACATCAGGGTCTTTTCCAGGGATCCTTCTCTTCTCATGAAGTGGCCAAAGTATTGGAGTCTTAGCTTCAGGATCTGTCCTTCCAGTGAGCACTCAGGGCTGATTTCCTTCAGAATGGATAGGTTTCATCTTCTTGCAGTCCATGGGACTCTCATGAGTCTCCTCCAGCACCATAATTCAAAAGGATCAATTCTTCGGCGATCAGCCTTCTTTATGGCCCAGCTCTCACTTCCATACATCACTACTGGGAAAACCATAGCTTTAACTATACAGACCTTTGTCGGGAAGGTGATGATGTCTCTACTTTTTAAGATGCTGTCTAGGTTTGTCATTGTTTTTCTCCGAAGAAGCAGGCGTCTTTTAATTTTGTGACTGCTGTCACCATCTGCAGTGATCATGGAACCCAAGAAAGTAGAATCTTCTTATCCCACATAGAGATTTCTCAGGATACAGATGAGGTGATCAGGCACTCCCATTTCTTTAAGAACTTGCCATAGTTCAGCAAATATTACAGAGATGTAGAGCAGAAAGTATGGCAGAAAGAATAGCGTGAAGAGACCTCCCTGCCAAAAGGGCAGGGAAGACAGCACAAATGTACAGCTCCAGTTCTCCTGCCATTCAAAGTGGTTTTTTCACCTAGGTAAGTGTATGCATCAACCCCATATTGTACAGAATCCAAATAGTGCCATTGAATCTTCGCAATATAATTTTTTTTACCATTATTAAAGGCCTCTCACTAAGTAAACTGTGTCTTTAAAAAAAAAATATCAAGGGTGTATTAAAGGGTGTGTACAATTACCAATCTCATTTATGTATGCAATGTGCATACACACACACACACACATATATATATATATATATATATATATATATATATATATATATATCACACACTCGTGGAATTTTTAAATATCCGTTTTTTCTTAAACTAAACCAAACTTTTTTAAAAAATTACATCCTTGTTCCTTTTCACCTGTAATTGCAGAGCTTGTGCAACATGGTTTAGCCCCAAGCAAAATTTTATGATCAGGTTATAAACCTGGAAAACTAGAGATTTATAAGGGAAATTGCAATTCAATGTTACTTTTGTGACTGCATGGCCATAATTTAGGATCCTGTTCTTTCACGTTGTAATAACTATTTATCCCTTAGGGGAAGGGGTTATGTTTTTTAAACCTCTTCTCCAGACAATTAATGCCAGTGAATTATAATACCCTTTCTCTGCTCTTTCATAGGCTGCTGCTGCTGCAAGCTTTTGGATTCAAAAATTTGAGGGGCTAAATAATAAAATGCCCTGGAAACTACTAGATGGCAGAGTGAAGTGGTGTCATGTTGCTCACCTAACCACGAATCTGGGCTCTTATATTTAGAGAAGTTTATCTAGATGCTAGGCTGGACCTCAAACAGAAGTGATAATCCTTTGACAGAAAGGTGCATCTCTGCTTACCATATCCATGGGATCATTCCTGTTTCTATAAGGAGAGATAGTGCTAATAGCTACTGAAATATGAAAATTCCATCTGCCTGCATTGGTGTGTGATTTCCTTGGATTCCTACGGAGATAATCTAGTAGGCATCAATGGCTAATACTCATAGCAGTTATATTATTTTCAGGATGAGAGGTAGTATTCTGGGGATCATGAGAAGAATAATTCTACTGCACTTCCACCTTGCTTGTGGGCTTCTTCTGGGCATCTAGTGAACCTCTGTGAGAACAATATCCTGGACTAGATAGAGGGCTGGTTTGTATTCCCAAGACCTATGTGGCTGAGAAGGGTGGAGTTGCCCTCAGCCAACCATTCCCACCTGGGTACTTGGTGCAGCACCAGAGCAGAATTGACAGGTGGGTGGGTTGAGGTTTGTTGTGGTTTATAAAAATGTCATCCCTCTCTCCAGGTTTCCTATCCACTTGAGTTGAGATCTAGAGTGTCTGCACCTGATGTTCAGCAATTGAGACAGATTAGGAATTCTGCTGGTTTTCCACCCAGTTTGCGCCCGAAGCAAAACTTTTTCGGTGCTAAGCAAAAACTTTCCTTTCTTATCCAGGCTTTTGGCCCATAATTGGAAGTGGTTTTTTTTATTAAAAAAATAGTAGTAGTAGCAGCAGCAACAACAATTTCATTACATATATGCCGCCCTTCTGGCTGGGATGCCCCAACCCCTTTGGGTGGCTCCCAACAAAATATTTAAAACACAACAAAGTAACACCCATTTAAAACTTCCTTGATGCCTTCAGATGTCTCTGGAGTTCAAATAGTTGTTTATCTGTTTGGCATCTGATGGGAGGGCATTCCATAGGGCTAGATCTGTGGCCTCTTTTAAGGAGACTAGATCTATGAAGACTTGTCTTTTATTTATACAAGATGTATGGGGGATGTGTGTGTGTTTAGTTTTTTATTTATTGTGATTCTTATAATTGGCTTTAGTATTTTTACTGTGTCTGTAAGTCACATTGAGTCATTTATATGAGTAATGCAACATTATCATATCATATCATATCATATTATAAACGTAGCATAACATAACATATTATATAATAGGTGGGATTTTTCCAGGTGGCAATATGTAATGTGCACACAGGGCCGGATTTAGGTTTAATGAGGCCCTAAGCTACTGAAGGTAATGGGGCCCTTTATATGTCCAGCTGTCCATTGTCAACAACATATCATTGCTGTTATTTGTGTTGAATATATGCTGTATGGTAATTTATGGACCTAATAAGTATCTAAAGCCATTTGTATATAACAAAATATGTATTTTATCAAAGTAATTTTATTTTATTTGTTTTTTATCTTATATTTTGGAAATATACATCCAGTTTTTCCCCCTTAATTTTTTTTTTGGGGGGGGAGGGCCAAGAGAGTGGGGCCCTAAGCTGTAGCTTGTTTAGCTTATATGTACCTCGTACCTACGGGACCGCCTCTCCCGGTATGCCCCACGGAGAGCCTCAAGGTCCATAAATAGCAACACCCTAGTGGTCCTGGGCCCTAAGGAAGTTAAATTAGCTTCAACCAGAGCCAGGGCCTTTTCAGCACTGGCTCCAGCCTGGTGGAACGCTCTGCCTCATGAGACCAGGGCCCTGCGGGATCTGATTTCTTTCCACAGGGCCTGTAAGACAGAGTTGTTCCGCCTGGCCTTTGGCTTGGAGCCAATTTGATTCCCTCCATCCCTCTCTTTCTTTTTTCTTTTCCTTCTCCTCCTGCGATGCGGCTATATTTTCATATTTTAAAGTTGTATTTTAATTAGTTTTTAAGTTGTAATCATTCAACTTATTTTTATTATTGCTTGTTAGCTGCCCTGAGCCCAGCCTTGGCTGGGGAGGGCGGGGTATAAATAGAAATTATTATTATTATTATTATTATTATTATTATTATTATTATTATTATATTTGAATCTGGCACTGTGTGCACAATTGATCAGTTTGAGTTGGTGTTGCTGGAGTAGATGCATTCCACATTCACTTCTCCATTTATGAAATGGGAATTTTAGTGACTGTTTGACCCTAAAGAATCCTGTGCTTCTTCACGAGCGAAGCAATTATTATGGCGGCCAAGAGGGCCGACATGGAGCCCGGCAGGCTTTCGCTGCGCACTTCTGCTCCTTGTCGAACACGGAAACGTCCTCTGCCTCTCTCTGGCCGGTTTAGCAGAGCGAATACAGCGGTCAGAAGTGATTGCAGTGTGTGGGTAATAAATCAGAACACACACAAGGCGTTCTCTTATCTTCTTAGCCTTTAATCGTGTAGCATAACAGCATAAATCACACCCGGCGAAAGCTCGCACATCTTCCCTCTCGCATAGCGTACGAGAATGAAACACACAGAGTAAACCACTCCCCTATGTGTAACGTAACCACGCCTCAAGATGTGAGACGTCACTCAGAACTCTTTAACCCTGTAAGTTCTGAAACCCTTAACAATTATAACAACAGAAGTTCACCTCCAAGTAAGCTGCAACTGGGAACAGAGAGCCTAAGAGCAGCAGGAGGTGAACCAAGGCAAGAGCATGACTGAGTTTCACACAGGAGCTGCTTCGTTGCCTACTGTTCTATTCCTCTGTTTATTGGCATGGAAATCTTCTTTATAATGCACCTTTGTCACAATGTAGTAGTGCCCTTCAGGAGAATATGCCACAGAAATTCTGTTATTGGTTGCATTCCTTTGTTCTGTTATCTATCTGGGTGGTGCTGTGGTCTAAACCACTAAGCCTCTTGGGTTTGCCATTCAGAAGGTCGGCAGTTCGAATCCCCATGATGGGGTGAGCTCCCGTTGCTCTGTCCCAGCTCCTGCCAACCTAGCACACCAGTGCAAGTAGATAAATAGGTACTGCTGCGGTGGGAAGGCAAATGGCATTTCCTCGCGCTCTGGTTTCCGTCACAGTGTCCCGTTGTGCCAGAAGTGGTTTATTCCTGTTGGCCATATGACCCGGAAAGCTGTCTGTGGACAAACGCTGGCTCCCTCAGCCTGAAAGTGAGATGAGCACTGCAACCCCATAGTTGCCTTTGACTGGAATTAGCCATCCAGGGGTCCTTTTTCCTTTTACTATTCAGTGGTACCTCAGGTTAAGAATTTAATTCGTTCTGGAGGTCTGTTCTTAACCTGAAACTGTTCTTAACCTGAAGCACCACTTTAGCTAATGGGGCCTCCCATTGCTGCTGCGCCGCCACCGTGTGATTTCTGTTCTCACCCTGAAGCAAAGTTCTTAACCCAAGGTACTATATCTGGGTTACCAGAGTCTGTAACCTGAAGAGTATGTAACCCGAGGTACCACTGCATATATATGTGTCTGTGTGTAGTTCTACACTCACCTGATATTTTGTGAGAGGGTGGCATATAAATACTTTCATAAATAAATAAGAAATGGACACAATGTGTCATTTGCTTCAAGAAGTAAAATCTTATAACTGGACCAGAAATGGCAGAGCAAGGCTAGAGGGTTGGTTAAGTTGGTTGTTGTCCAGGAGAGCTATACTTTCTTTTTTTTACAAGGAGCAAAAGGTAGATTGGGAATTAATGTTACAATACAGTTTTCCAGACAGCAATGTGTTTTATGGTGGGGGTGGGGGTGGGAGAAGAAGCAGCAAGTGAACAATGATGTTTGCATATATATTTAGACTCTACCCGCAAGTTCTTGTCCTCTATGATTTTCAGTGTTTTTTCTGTCGAATGCTGGAGTTAAAGTGCTTTCTGAAGCAGCATAATAAGAACATATGTTTTCTATACAGAGAAAAACACATACACTCCAAATATATTTGGAAATGCATTATTATCAGTCAACAGTATTCTGACTTTTTATGCCATCAACTTAGCTTTTATGTGATGTTACCAAGCAACAGAAGTTATCTATTCTGCTGTTATTATACACAATACTTTGGTGTTTCAATGAAATCAGATATCAAATGAGTAGGATGAAATTTTCCCCATGAACCATGTATCACTGATGGATAAAAGCAGTTGAAATAAATCAGACGTATGCTAGACTCCCCTATAGGTTTTAAATTTCAATAACTACTGTTCTGCCTATGTTGTGTGAGGAACTGTTCTTTCCTCTTTCTCTTTTTGATACTGCAACAAACCTTATCAAGACTCTATCAGACAGTGGACATAATTAAAGCTATATTTGTGATATGCCTCTGAGGTTCGAAGGGAATTTATTGTGGTAAACCACAACTGTGTGTGGGTTTTTTTTTTTAAAAAAATGTACTGCTGTCAAGATCCGAGCAACCCACAAAAATTGCTCTTTCAAAAGTAATTTCTTTTTGTTATCTAATAATTTAAAATCTGAATCCCATAAGACACTGAACACTGCTTTTTAATTTTATCTCCCAACTTTTCCCCGAGGAAGTGTTGGAGCCAAACTAGATAGGGCGAATTGGCAGATTATTGAAACATAATTTTGAGATGATGTACAGATGATTTAGTCAAATGACATATCTCTATTCTGGAAATAAGGTGGTTTCAAGTGGTCAGTTGTTAACAAAAGAACATCAGATTCTTAAAAGTTTCAGCAAACTGCTTTTCAAAAAGAATGCTTTTCACTTTCCCTTCACATTAGTGATTTTGCTACTAAAAGAACAATTTTGCTGTCAGGTTAGAATATGTCATCTCAGAGACGATAGCAACATCTCCTTTGATGTTGAAGAGTAAAAGAAAAAGCAAATTCAGGTATAATTTGTACCCCATGACTGTTTTAGTAGCATAAAATACTGCCTTTAAATGGTCTGCTTTCAGATTATTACATTGACTTGTTTGCTGTGGAAGTCATGGGAAGTCTGGGAATGTTCTGGGGACACATCCTGGCTGCACTCTCATTTAATGCACAGAGTCTTAACATTAGGGAAAGAATGGCAGCTGAGTTGGCAGTTGCTAGAGGAAGTGAGCAAGTCTTGAGGCACTCCAGGGCAGAGCTGTGGATGTCATGTGATAGCCCTGCCCCACCTAAACCAGGTATGGGAAAACCTTGACCCTCCAGATGTTGATGAACTGCAACTCCCATCAACCCCAACAAGTATGACCAATGGCCAGAGATGATGGGAGCTCTAGCTCTGCAACATCTGGAGAGCATAGGGTTCTCCTCACCTTGTTCTAAGCCCATGTTTTGCAAACTTGGGTCTCCAGCTGTTTTAGGACTACGATTCACATCATCCCTTAAAACCAACTTTAATAACCATTTTGAAACATAGTTTCCTATGCTGGGAAGGCTATGGGCAGATAGGCTTATATTTTTTTTATGTATGCTGGAGTTGCACAATGGTATACTCATTTAATGGTGTTTCACACTATTTCCAAAATTATGCGGCAAACTCTTCCACCCAATTCAGCTCTTGCCTAGTGATCATCAGACTCAAATTGAAACAATAACCTTAAATGCAGAGACTTAGATTCCCCCCCCCCCCATTATCAGCAGCTCAATTAACAATAACCCAAGACTGGAAACAACGGATAGAAATCCCCATTGACATCTGTGTAAATAATATCTGAAATACCTTACTCACCACAGAAAGGTAATTAAAGGCACTTCAAAGGCAGACACTTTTGGCGAGACTTGGCTTCCAATCTTTTCCTTTATAAATGAAGAAGAAGAAGAAGAAGAGTTTGGATTTGATATCCCGCCTTTCACCCCCTTTAAGGAGTCTCAAAGCGGCTAACATTCTCCTTTCCCTTCCTCCCCCACAACAAACACTCTGTGAGGTGAGTGGGGCTGAGAGACTTCAGAGAAGTGTGACTGGCCCAAGGTCACCCAGCAGCTGCATGTGGAGGAGCGGAGACGCGAACCCGGTTCCCCAGGTTACGTGACTACCGCTCTTAACCACTACACCACACTGGCTCCCAGACAGAAAATACTTTTATTCCAACAACAACACAAGAATCTTTGTGGAGAGGATACTTGAACTGACAACGCATAAATAAACATATTGCTTGTGTACTGTGTACTACATATGAAGCTTAATGAGAATGTACCACTGGACGGGTCACTGTAGTTATATGTCATTCTTGTATTTACATGAAAACCAATAAAATTATTGGGGAGGGAGAAACATAATTTCTAACTGCTACTGCAAAATGGCAACAGCACAAGCATTCTCATGGGCTGCCTTGCCCACAAGGTCTCACTCTGGTACAATGCAATGCTCCTCCGAGGAGGGTAAAAAGGTAAAGGTAAAGGGACCCCTGACTGTTAGGTCCAGTCGTGGATGACTCCAGAGTTGCGGCGCTCATCTCGCTTTATTGGCCGAGGGAGCCAGCGTACAGCTTCTGGGTCATGTGGCCAGCATGACTAAGCCGCTTCTGGCGAACCAGAGCAGTGCACGGAAACGCTGTTTACCTTCCCGCCGGAGTGGTACCTATTTATCTACTTGCACTTCATGCTTTCAAACTGCTAGGTTGGCAAGAGCAGAGACCAAGCAACGGGAGCTCACCCCGTCATGGGGATTTGAACTGCCGACCTTCTGATCGGCAAGCCCTAGGCTCTGTGGTTTAACCCACAGCGCCACCCACTTTTTATCCGAGGAGGGTAGAGACTGGCAGTTCTGCCACCGCTAATGCAGCAAAACATTTTTTAAAAAGTAGAGGAAGGAAAAGGCAGGGGGAAGAGAGATGGAGAGTCTGCTAACAGAAACACTAATTAATATCTCCTCCATCCTTTCCTTTCTTTGTTCAACATCTGTCTCGCTCATGGTTCTGCATGCATAAAAAACAAGTATACTTACGAAACCTTGGGGAAAGTGAAACCTTTTCTTATTTAATAAGAAGATTCTCAGCTCTCATGAGGTAAATTTGACCCTCTCCAATGTAGTTGTGAGGGTAACAATGGATATGTATCGCTGAAAGGAATGGATACAGATGTGGCACACTATCTAAAATGGCCTCCTAATTTATGACATTTTGTTTGTTTATTTAAAAAGAAAAAAAGCAAACAAAGCAGAACTACCTAAATGGACACACTGGGCACAACATGAAGGAGATTACACTTGATTATTTGTTATGCATCTTATTAGGAGTTCCAAAAGAGATTGTGGCATAGTTAATCATAGGATCAGATGGGTGTCCTTTCAAAGATGCGAGTGTAAGGGCAAATTGATTCATGGCTCATGTTATGCAATGTCAGCATCTATTGTTATCTTTTTCCCTTTGTCCATGTCATTTCTATTAATAGCCTAAGTGGCACTCTGCGCTTGCAGCGTTCTCCTTCCTTGTCAGTCACTTCAGAAGTTGCTTTGCACAGGTAATTTCTCTACTGTGGATTTCAACATAATACATCTGTGATTAGTTGAAATTGGCACCTCAAGCTCTCTCTCTCTCTCCCCTTAAATACTCACATTGATTAAATATTCTTTCAGCTTTGACATTGTCAGGTTGCATTGGCCAAATTCAGGAACATGGCAAAGAAGTTGTCCTTTTTGTGTGTGTTTCTTCTGTGTCGGCTTGTACATTTTATTTTAATTTCCATTCCAGCAATTCAGGCAATTGAGTAAGAAAGAAAATTCTGTTGCGGCATGCAGAAGGCAAGATTAAACATTGACTCACTCAGCTACTTAACAAAAAAGGGCGAAAGCACATAGTAATAGAAATACCATCTACGTTGATTTAGAGTGTTAGTCTCTCAGCTTTGTTCTCTCTAAAGTGCCTAGTGGATTACATCCTTGTGAATTACATTGCGGCTGACCCAGTGTCAATGATCAAAACAGCATTCCGACAAACAAATAGAGCTGATTTGATTTCCAGATGAATTCCATGTACTCCTTGCCTTTGACAAATATACGAGCCGGAACACATATGCTGGTATGTAAATGTTAGATTCATACATTTCTGAATTACCTTGCTATGGTCCAGGATGTCAGAGGACTCCAAAGAAAATGGAAAAGGAAGCAGAAATGACTGCAGTTCATGTGTTCTCCTGTGGTCAGAAATGGAAACCAGTCAAGCAAATGTGATCTGCATTCCTCAATCTGTATTCTCCAGCTCCCTCTCCACAGGAGCAGACTCCTCCTTCCTGGACTAGGCCTTGGACACTGCTCCCACTGGCACCCAGTACTCCCCAGCTCTTGCTGCCTTCATCATTGCCACCTCACAGGCCAGGCGAGCCCTCACCTCTCAGCCAGCTCAGGGATGAAGCACAAGTGGGTGACCAAGGACACTGGCAGACGAAGGTGGGGGTGGGGGGTGTTAGTTTCTGTTTGCCACTGTGCAGCTGCTTTGGAGTCACAAAACTCTGTTTACATTCCACACATTCCATACTGTTGGAAGTCTCATGGGGGACGGATGACAGATGTGACGTACTGGTTTCCTATTCCTTTGTTTCAGTTCCTCTCTGCTTTCATAGAGAGGGGGTGTCTTTTTCCTTGCTGTCTGCATAGCGAGAAATAAAACTATTTAGCCATGTAGCCATAAATCTCATCACTTCCGTGTGCTGCTTTGATTCTCTGCTGAATGGGAATGTGCCTGAGGCCTCATCAAAGCTCAGGTTGTTAATTATCGTCAGAGGGCGATTCTGGAAGACGAGCTTTATCAGCTCAGTTGTAACAGAGATGCCGACAGGAGGCGGCCCACTCCACGTGCCTTCCGGGGGGAGTGACAACATGGCCACCCCTCTGGGATGCTTGACACTCATGCACCACCATGCACCACCGGGACGCTCGCCGCGCACGCCCCGGGACGCGCGCCACTTGCCGTGCATCCCCATGACATGCAGCCCCCCATGGTCAGCACGCCCCGCTCCCTGGAACGTGTGCCAGCTACACCCCCACATGTATGCCACTCCTGGTGCCGGAGCAGGTAGCTCCACCACTGACCAAGGAGAAGGAGACACCAACCAGAAGGCACAGCCCAGGTGTAGCCTAGTTCCTCATGGCTCCAGAAGGTGGCAGAAGTTCAGCAGTAAGCCTTTTTTTTAGGGGGGGACATCTTGTTGCACCCCTGTCATAATTTTGCTCCTGGGGCCACCATGCCCTGCCCTCTACACCTCTGGGCATGTGGAATTGTAGGGTCTGGACAGTGGGCCAAGTGCTGTTGCATTCCAGTACTAAGACAAGCCTAGGGTCCAATACATCCAACGGATTCTGGGCCAGCTCAGCTCCACCCATTCCTCATCATCAGAACGCCTTGTTTTGAGGTCTTCTATGGGCTTCTGCTGCTGCTGGGGGTGTGGGTGATGCTGTGGTCTAAACCACTGAGCTTCTTGGGCTTGCCGATCAGAAGGTGGGCAGTTCGAATCCCTATGATGGGGTGTGCTCCCATTGCCCTGTCCCATCTCCTGCCAACCTAGCAGTTCAAAAGCATGCCAGTGCAAGTAGATAAGTAAGTACCGCTGTGGCGGGAAGGTAAAAACAGCATTTCTGTGCACTCTGGCACTAGTCACAGTGTTCCATGTGGCAGAAGCGGTTTAGTCCTGCTGGCCACAGGACCCGGAAAGCTGTCTGTTGACAAATGCTGGCTCCCTTGGCATGAAACCAAGATGAGCACCACTACCCCATAATCACCTTTGACTGGACTTAACTGTGCAGGGATCCTTTACCTTTTTTTTTTTTTTTTTTAACCTTACTGGGTCTCACTCCTGTTCACATGTTTGGCAGCAGGTGGGTGTGAGGCATGGCCTGGAAAGCTGAGCAGATGGACACATGCCCCAGACCAGCATAAGGATGTTGTTGTTGTTGTTTTGCATTGTTCTGTATCATCACCATAATCATCACCAGGGCTTTTTCCCCCCTGTCAGGGCTCACTAGAGGTCTGCTCTGGCACCTCCCAGGTGGGTGCCCTTGTCATTCTAAGAGAACAAGGGAAAACTTCATTGTGAGCTCTGGAACCTTTTTCTAGAAAAAAAGCCCTTCTTCTTCTTCCGTTACAATGGAGGACAAGGGAGATAATGCAGAGCCATTAGCATAATTGGAAATGAGGTGCTCAGGGGCACTGCGCAGAAATGCCGATCCGAGTATGCTATTTAAAAGAACAATTAATATAGCCAAATTTACTATTAATGGCTATTTTTTCAAGCTATTGTATCGTTAACCTTTTCCAATGTAATTGTTTTCTCAGTATCAAATGGAACTCAATTTGTGTTGAAGGGGATAATAAAATCTAAAAATAAAATAAAAATCAAGCAAATGAATGAGAGTCTGCTAATACATTGGGTCTATATTTAAAAAGATGTCTGAGGTTTCCTGGGTTTTAGGAGTCAGAAATATTTGTACTAGTACCTGATAATTTGGTCAAATTTACAATGGGGGTGATGCTTCAGGGAGGGGGATATTTATAACAACTGAAGTAGCTGTGAAGCAGGTTAAGTGGCTCCCTCAATTTGGGGAAATGTCTACTTAATTAACCTGAGCTGCTCCTATTAATTAGCGAAATTTTCTATGATCATTCCATTGCCACAAAGGGTAAGGAGATAATTCCTTGCTATCCATGGCAGAAAGAGCTGGTCTTAACTAAAATAAATGGCAGAGATGGTTTTAAGAACTCGCACCTAACCCAAGGGCAGCAAACCTATCAGTGTTCTTCCACCTTGGGTTCCCAAGAGATTGATTGATTGATTGATTGATTGATTGATTGATTTTGCATTTTTTTGAACCACTTCCTAGCCTGAGGCTGTCAAAGTTGTGAATGGTAAGATAAAAATAAAGCATTCTCTGGATGAAACACTATGAGTCTCGTTACAGTAGTTTTCCGATGAGCTAATCTTCTATGCCCCAGTAGTCCCAGTATGTTAAGGTGGAACCCAGTGATCTCTCTGCCATCAGCAGCATCATAATACAGCTCAAAATAACTTGGGGTCAATTGATTTTGGGGAAATAGTAGCCAGGACATAGGACTGTATTTATGTAGGCTGCAATCCTGTACCCATTTACGTACCTGGGAGTAAGCCCCAATGAGCTCAGTAGGATTTACTCCTGAACGGAGATAAATTGGATTGCACTGATAGTGTTCCAGTGTTAAATTGGGATTTTATGAATGGATGCCTAAACATTACACTGTGTGTGTGTGTGTGTGTGTGTGTGTGTGTGTGTGTGTTTTCTTCCTCCCAATAAAGTCTTCGCAGTCTCATTTCTGCAGAAGTTTACAAAGTAACTCCAAGAGCACCAATTGTTGCATTTCAGAAGAGTTGTTTTTGTAAAGCAATGCATCATGGTATTCATTCATACTTCTAAGACTGTGTTTGAAACCACATGAACTTGATGAGTTTTTTTTTTTTTTAAATTAAGGTAGCAGTACTTAGGATACGCTACACATCTTTTTGATTCCCCTATTAACAAAGAAGCCTGGCATTTGATGTGTACTTTAATCTTATGTTTTCAAAACTGTCATCTGCATTCCACAAATAGCCTGTGAAGCTATTTGGAGTGTTCTGCAGCTGGCCTGCCACAGGAACTGGTGTCACTTTTCTAGAGAGAAATGATTCTCCATCTGGCTGTTCATATGTTCCTATAGGGTTTGTTCATTTGTTCTTGCAGGGGATAAAAGAGAGAGAGAGAGACTTTAAAATGCCGTTTTGGAATGATAGTAAGCAGATATTTAATAAATGACAGTTGGGGAAAATGTATGTCTACAAACATTTTTATAATTGACTGTTGAGCCATAAATTACAATTTTGTAGTGAGTATTAGAATATAGCACAACCGTCTCTAACCAGAGTCCTAAACCTGTCTTACACACACACACACACACACACACACACACACACACACACACACATGATTTTAAAATACATATTTTAAATGTATTTCTCTCACGATACACAGGTGCAACTCATAGCAGAGAGGGCTCTAGGCAAGGTTGTATCAGCAGAATGATAAGTAAATAGAGGCCTTATCAATGTAGAAAAGGAGGTCCTATTCAGAATGGGATTAATATGATTGAGCCATACTTTCATACCTCCCTCCCTAGTCTTTTAGCCAGAAGGGCAGATTCACACCCAGCCCTCCTCAACCAGGTGGGCTCCAGATGTTTTGGATTCCAGCTCCCATCATCTCTTACCTTTAACCAAGCTGAATGGAGCTGAGGACACTTGTAGTCTAAAATATCCAGGAAGTTGGGGAAGGTTGTTATAGCTAAACTCTGAGCCAGAAGGCTTCAGCAGACACAAAAGCCAATGCTGGTCATGCTCTGAAGCGGGGCCAAAAGTGCCCCACCCTTGAGAAGAAGTCTTAAGAGTCTTCCACCCAAGAGAAGAAGTCTTCCACCCAAAAGGAGGAAGTGGAGTGGGACCTTGTAGGACCTGTGGGCCAATTATGGAGGGGCACCTTTCTCTCTCTTTTCTTGCACCATCTGCCCTCCCACCCTTGGCAGTGTAGGCCATGCTAATTGCCCTTTGATTGGCCTTTGGCGCTCCCCTTCTTTCATCAACTCCATACTACCTGGAATTCTGATTCACCATGTCTCTCGAGTCTTTCTTATGGGTGTGTGGGCAACATGATGGTCCCTCCAAGCGTTCACATTTTCCAGGGACAGTCTCAGATTTATTGAAGTGGTCCTGGTTTTTGATTTGATCCCAGAATGTCCTGCTTTTCCTTAGGATGTCCCTATTTACATCAGAGAAATGGGAGGGTATGGTTATGTGACCCCCGAGCCAAGGAGATAAGTAGCTATACTACCTTTAGAAGACATTTAAAGGCAGCCCTTTATAGGGAAGTTTCTTTTAATGTTTAGTGTGTGTGTGTGTGTGTGTGTGTGTGTGTGTGTGTATATATATATATCCATATATCTGCCCAGAGTGACTGGGGCAGTCAGATGGGCAGGGTATAAATAATAAAATCATTAATACTATTATTATGGAATAGGATGTCCGTATTTTCATCAGAGAAATGTTGGAGGGTATGAAATGATGTTGCTATCATACTTCAAAATACATCATAGTTGACATGCTCCTTCCTTCCTGCTTTATATTGATGTGCTGCGTTCCGTTTGGTCTCTTAAGGCCTCTGTACCCAGTGGCTATAACCCAACAGTAAGTTCATTTTGCTTAAATCCATTGGTTGCAATGGCTTGGATCCTAACCTCTTCTGAGAGTGTAAGAGAACCTCTGCCAACCTTGCCCTCCACAGTCAGCACTCCATGCCCACTGAGCATGCTCAGTCCTCATTGGGCTGTTTTGAGGATGACCTTTTCAAACCACCATCTCTGATAGGGTATTTCCCCTCAAATCCACCCCCTGCCCAACTTCTGCAAATCTTGAGATTTTCCCAAATCACTTGATACCTTACTCTTGTGCATGTGGGTGGTGCAAGTTCACATCCACACCCCTGAAGACTGGAATTTATATACATTATGTTCTCTCATCAGACCTATAGCAGGAAACAGCAACTCCCTGAACTGACTGGAGGGAAACAAGACTACAAAGTATGGCATAATAATATAGGGTTATATTCATTGTAGTGCTAAGCATATTGTTTTGTTAGTGCAAAGCCTTTCCTCCTTACAGAGTTGTGAGCAGGAGCCGTTTCCCGCGTTGGCAGGGGGCTGTTGTTTTATCCAATGCCTAAGCCAATATCTTTCACATGCTGTAATCAATAAAGTTGTGGCCTTTTTTTAGCCCATTAACCTAATATACCGTGTCCATGTGTCTTTCTTATCCCCAAGCAGGTGGCGGGTCCTTGAATCACAAAGATTTGTCCTTCTGCAACAGAATGCTCTCTACCTCTCTTCTTCCTGAACCTCTCCTAAATCTGTTCTGGTAATTTCCCCAAACTCCCAAAGCAGATTTGGGGATGGTTCAGAATGCATGTGAGAGAGGAGAGTGGGAAAGTCCCATAGCACTACTTATAATCCTTGAGCTAGGGCAGCTACTGGGATGAACACCACCCTATGAGAGTCCTTTTGATTCATGTCTACTTCAGTGTGCAAAAGGAAGCCCTCTGCAACAATTGCAAGTGATGTCATTGCCATTTAAAAATTCCATAAGAGTTTTGCTGTCTCACTGAAGGTGGTATGTCTAGATAAACTTCGGTCATTCCGACTGATAATGTGCTGCACCTGATTGTGAATTATCTTTTATTCCTACAGAGATTTGCATTCATTATAATTGCAGAATGCCAAAAGATTAAATTCTGAATCTCTTCCAGTGACATGTACATTTGATAGCATTATGCATTTGTGATTTAATGGTCTTGGGAAGCTTAAATTGTATTAAAGTTTTATTAACCAAGGATTTTCTCTGTGTAATTGAATAACTCCAAACACTCAAAGCTTACATGAATTAATGAAGATTAAAACCATACAATAAGTAACAAAGTGAGACTTAAATTTCACAGCAAGTATATGTAAGTTGAAATAAAGTTTGAAGAAAAGCAATGCTGACAGGTCACAGTTAGCTGTTTAAAAGTACTTTATGCATATATATATACACTACCATCAACTAAGTATTTCCATAATGGCTTTTGGAGGGAGAAATGACATTCTTACTATATAGTTATTCCAATCTATAAATGTTTATGTGTCCATTCCATGTAGTATGAGCAAGCATTATTTAATATAGAAGAAGGCTTATTTTCAGGCCATTACATGAATCCTAGTTCCACAGATTCTATTAAAGTCACATTATGGGCCTTGAACAATTACAAACTGAGCTTTTTACATTACACCAGCCAGTTGTGAAGCTTTGGATAGCATTTGGAGCGTATTTTGTGAGGATGATTTTGTGATACAAATTGGTGAGCTCTTGTAAGGAGAAAATGAGTATGGAGTTTGATTGCACAGTTTGGTAGAACGTAAAGTGCTTAACTTTTATTATTCCAGGTGAAGACTGTACAATTTTGGGGAATAAAAATTAAGGCTGCAACACAAACCCTCTTTGCACTAGGATGGGATGGGTGTGGATTGAACTGATTCTCCACCCAGCCCTGCCAGCATCACTCTACCGGTCCCTGTTTTCCCCATCAAACAGGCAGGCAGAAATGTTGTTGGTGCAATCCTATTGACCGTAGCCCATGGAAAACCCAAAAATAGTGAGGAGCTGAACTGGACCAGAACCCACTGGATCTTGACCCAGTCCAGCTGCCATTATTTCATCCAGGCCCAACCATAGTTCCAGCTCCAGCAGGGGTGCCAACTATAGGGGATGGAAGGGTCTTTGGCCCCCTCAATATTTGTGGTCAGGGTGCTGAGTCCCCCAATATTGAGGGGAGCAACATTCCCCGCTGCTGCTGCTGCTGGGTGCCCTCTGCATGCCCCAGCTTCCGCCCGGGAGCCCAGGGGCTGGGTGGGGGCTGGGACGAGTGAGGCCAAAGATCACCCTCGTGTGCCCGAGCTTCCACCTGGCAGCCTGGGAGTGAGAGCTAGGACGAGTGAGGGTGAAGATTGTCCTACTGTGCCCACACCTCTTGCCAGCCTGGAAGCCCAGGAGCTGGGTGGGAGCTGGGATGAACAAGGATGAAGATCACCCTCCTGCACCCACGCCTCTACCCTGCACATGTCGGACCCCCTCATGTGGTGGGCAAGTCAGCACCCCTGAGCTTCAGACTGTGTTATGGATTGGTTGGATGCAGAGGGATGGTGAGAGGCACTAGCTGGGGAATCTCTCAGGGGAAGAAGGCTCAGAGCCAGGGGATTGGTGGTGGGATGACAATGAATGGTCAAAGGGAGAAGAAAGAGCAGACTGAGAGGAGGCGGTGTCAGAAGCAGAGGAGGTCACAGGCTTTGGTGAGCAAGAAGAGGTTGTGGGAGAGGGCAGTTCAGACTCAGAGGCAGAAGCAGAGGCTGGAGGAGAGTGGGGCCAGGAGACAGAGAGGCAGATTGCTGAAGAAGCCAGGGAGTCTCTCCCGCCTGCTGCGACCAGCTTCCCTCCCCACTGGTCTCCTAGAACATGCAGAGAAGTGAACAGTGTAGAACAGTGGCGGGTTGTGCGCAGGCGCAGTTTGTGACTGCTTGGGAAAGGAGCCTTTAAGTGGTGGCAAGACTCTTCAGTCCTCACAACTGCCTTTTTGGAGAAAGATCTACTGGGAAGAGCTGCTGGGATCATTAGACCTGCACTGTTTGGGTTTCTTGAATAAAGGATTAACTTCACTGACACCATGTTTCGATTTGATTGCTGACCTGCGCTATTCATGCTCACAAAATTAACACCATGTCAAATGTGCCCCTTACTTCTTTTTGAATGCCATTCTTTTCTATGCCATTTTCTCTTCATGGGCTAATTTGCCATCCAATTTCATTTGAAGTGGATTTAAAGGGTTCCTCTTAGGGTGGGGGATTCAGGAAGAAACTAAAGCAGGGTGTAAGAAACCCTTCAGGTGTTAAGGGATTTCATTAGCCCCAAACCAACATAGCCAATGGCAGGGTGCCTGGGGCCATGGGTGCCATGCAGAGTGCATGGCCCTGGCACTGAAATTTGTGGGTGCCCTGACCCTTCATGAGGAATTTTGTGGGTGTTCGGGCACCCAGGGCCCCAGGGAGATGGCAACTATGGCCAATAGTCAGAACTGATGAGAGTTGCAGTCCAAAAATATCCAGAGAGCTGCAGGTTACCCATTCCAGACCTAAGGGAACACTTGAGTCAAAGGATTTTTTGAAAAACAAAACAAAAACTGGATTAGCGTAATCGAGTGAGCATGATTCTCCTCCCTGGTATATATGTTGATGGTCCTCACTTTTTTGTCTAGCATGGAAAATAATTCCAGACATGGCCAGTGTTTACTTCATATTTTATTTTTCCTCAGATGGATCCTCAGATGGTCTCTGGCATGAAATAAAACTGTTGTTAGCCGTGGAACACCTAAAAGCATACTCCTTAACATTTATCTGATGAAATAGGGATAGCTTTCAACATATATAAAAACATAATAAAACTCTAAACATTGAAAGAAACTTCCCTACACAGGGCTGCCTTCAGATATCTTCTAAAGGTTGTATGGTTGCTTATCTCCTTGGCTGGGGGGGGGGGGGTGTCACATAACTCCATACCCTCCGACATTTCTCCAATAACAGTAGGGACATCCTAAGGAAAAATGGAACATTCCAGGATCAAATCAGAAACTGGGATGGCTTCTGTAAATCTGGAACTGTCTCTAGAAAATAGGGACACTTGGAGGGTCTCAAATAGCCCTTATATTATCTCCACCACTTCCTGTGCTCGGTTAGGCTCAAGTGTAAGTAGACCAAAGACAAACAAGGCAATAAATCAAGGGTAGATCTCTTCGCTTTAAGCAGCATTCAAGTAATGAGGGAACCAAGTTAACAGGGTATGCAATAAACCTCATGTTCCAGAACCTGTAAATACCTACATGTGGGTTCCCTGCTAGGCATCTGCAATAAACTTTTTTTTGTTTAGTTTTTTGGTGCCTCTCTAAGAGCAATGGGCTCCACTGATGTCAGTTATGTTCCTTGGGAGTTGCTATGCTCTATAAAGTCATCACTGCTGTGATACATTTGCAACAGATTTGCATTCTAAAAACCTCTTAGGAATGCTGATTAAATGCATACAGATGGCAATGTGGAATGATTGTCTAACATTTTACAGGATGTCACCTGCTTCTTCAACATTTTAGTTACATTCTTGATTGGACTACTCACTTAAAAAAAAAAAATCACGTTTAATGAAATGTGAAATAGTCTGATGGCAGTAAAATGCTTCTTCCACCAGAACATTAGGGGCAAATTTTAACAAACAAGTAGCAATGTTTGTTTGTTAAGGGTTTAATGGCACAAGGCCAGATAGGTTTGTTGTTGTTTGTAAGGAAGAGCTAGGACTATATTTAATAAAAGGTGAATAACTATAATAGATTTGAAACTTTGAAAAGCAGAAAAGGATGTACATGAAATGAAAAGGAATGTTTTCTTTCCCAGAACTTGTAATGGAACTCAGAATGACCTTTGTAGAAATTTTGGCCTCTGAGAAGAAGAGTTTGGATTTGATATCCTGCTTTATCACTACCCGAAGGAGTCTCAAAGCGGCTAACATTCTCCTTTCCGTTCCTCCCCCACAACAAACACTCTGTGAGGTGAGTGGGGCTGAGAGACTTCAGAGAAGTGTGACTAGCCCAAGGTCACCCAGCAGCTGCATGTGGTGGAGCGGAGACGCGAACCCGGTTCACCAGATTACGAGTCTACTGCTCTTAACCACTACACCACACTGACACCTGAAACCAGTAAATTTGATGGTTCCATTTTGCTTTATAGTTAATAATTGTTTATGACTGTGTGTCATCTTTTTTTAAAGCTATGTAGGCCAGTTGTCCTAATCACATCCTATGGCAATGAGTTCAATAACATAAGGAGCAATCCTTTGCACAAGAAGCTGGGATAAAACAAGTCAGTGTAAGTTGAGGCAGCGTAATTTATTCCAGATTCAAACCCTATTCAGCAGTAGGGCAGCGGTGGCTGCTCTGCCTAAGCCTTGCAGAGGGAAAACAAGCTTTTAAAATAGTAGTTGACAACAAGTTTTCAGGTCACATGACCCCCTGGCCCTGACCCTTGCCATGCCCCCAGAATGCCCCCTTTTGGGGACTTACACTGGCATTGACTCATCAAGCTTCAGCTGAGACCTAGCTGAGCAAATTTTGCCAGCATATTTATGGTGGATCAGCTGACCTCAGTTGAACCAGGAATCAGATAGCTGCATCAGACACCTGTTACATCCTAAAACAGGTCTTGCCATGGGATTGCCCCTTAAATTATGCACCACGTGACCTCATAATTCAATGAATTCCATCACTTAATTAGGCATTGTGTGAAGGCATACTTTCTTATGTCTGTTGTGGATCTACCGCTATTCATTTTCATTTGGTTATCCTAGGTTCTGCCTCAGTGTTATAAGGGAGAGTGAGCAATGTCCCATTCTCTACCAATTATTGCTTTACAATTTTTTTTACTTGTTTTCACCTGCCCAATCCCAATCATTTTTGTGCTTCCAAAAACATGGTGTTCCTATCTGAAGAACTCTCCACCTGATGTTGTGGCATGTTGAATTACAGTACTTTCCTCAATGGGCAGGGAAAGTTTTTGCAAGCAGCACAGCAATTCATTGCATTTAACTTTACATTTACACCAATAACTTCACAGTAGGTGGCATTATTATTCTTGAAAATAAGGGGTTGGGGCTCATCTTTTCGGTTACATACAACCCACAGACACGACCCATAATACTTCGGAAGCGGCAGATTGATCAGATTCGCAATTGTAGAGAATGGTTTTGAAATCCATCTGCAGTGTATTTTTTTTACAATAAATATTTTTTTTAAGACTTCAGAGAGGTGCTCTTTGTCTTTCTTCCAGCCCTCCTTTTTGAGATTGGCAGGAGGTAGTCGCCCAACAACCAATGTTCATCACTAAAGAAATCTTTCTTTATCGGGAAGTTGCAAGACTTGTCAGTGATTAATGTTGCACCACTATGTCATCTCACTGGAGTTTTGTAAGGTGAGCTATAAAATCTAATATGGTATAAGAATCAATAAACTAACTATGTAGCAATATACTTACCAGGCTGGGAGGCTTCTATCTGATTGCTAATTAATTGCCTGCAGGGCAATAGACCAATGCTTGCTAAAACACATTCGACTGAAATGCCTGAAGATCTCAGAGACTGCCGAGCAGGAATACAAATAATAAATAAAAGTAAGCATGTCAGCATAAAAACTTATCACTAAGTTTGTGCTTTTAAAATATGACAACCTACTATAGTCAGCAGAACATAAACTTTGCACTTGTGAGTGATCCTGAGAGCCCTTCTCTTATTCAATTCAATATTCCATAAAGCAGGACTCTGTACTTCAAATTTCCATTTAGTTCATTAGGCTTCAGTTGCATAAGGAGTAAAAATGACTGTTGGGTTCTGCCCAAGTTTAATGATTTCATAGCCTAAATTTGCAATTGTCTTCTCTCTCTCTCTCTCTCTCTCTCTTTCTCACTCTCAGCTGGATGTAAATTATTCAGTAGCAACTTGAGGATGGAGCAAAGATAACATTTGCCACAGAGATGCTCCAGACAGAAAACATGTTGACTGATCACACTCTGCACACCAGAGCTTTGGAAAACACATCATGCGGACAGAGACTATCAAATTATAAGTCTCTGTACTCAGACTTCATGGAGTTTGCCCAAGGAAATGCACAAAACCCAATGATGGAATAAATTAAAAGAGAAGATATAGAAACATGCTACAAAATCTACTATTTGAGTTAGAAGATGTTTCACTGTGTTTATTCGCATTGGGATTTCAGAGCAGCCAGGCCTTTGTAACTACCAAATCCTTGCTATTTGGTTTGTCCATTTAAATTTTCTTTAAGTTGAAGTTACTGGTATTTCAGAACTGTCATTTGGGTGGTAAATGAGCAAATGAGACATGGAGGAGACAGAAGCACAGGTCGGGAGAGGGAATGGCAAGTAATGAGAAGGGGGGGAGATGTGCAAAATGGGAGTTGGAGGAGTAAAGAAGTGAGTCCCAAAATGGAGCAATGAGCGGGGGGGGGGGGATAAGAAGAACCAAGGAGCTTGGGGGAGCATTGCATAATTTTCATCAGTCCAAGCAATATGGTGATATGGCTTCCAGTTGTCACTCCCTCTAAATGTGACTAGATGCAAAATCAAGTCACTGAGAAATGACCTAATTTCAGCCTCCCTGGAAAAAAAAAATCTCTAAAGCTTCTAAAAATGCAATTAAAAAACCCCCAACTTTAAGGAGTCCCCAACTAAGCATGCTTAGTAGTTGTGTCAGTTGGAAAAGACTAATGAAAAAATGGGTGGGGGAGGCTTTCCTGTTTATCCTGACTGGTACCCTAATCTCTTCTGTTAGGGAGTGATGGAACATTGAGACTCTTTGTGGCAGGTCCCCTTGTCTACACCTACTACACAACTAATTGAAGATTGAGAAAACAGAACATTCAATGGTGCATTTAAATATTCCACTATAAGATCCCCACATTCAAAAATGTAGTGCAAATAGTGTTGCTTTCATTGATAGGCTAAATTTAGCTGCCCTTGGCTGGCTTTCTTTTGGTAGTCTAAAATGTATTTTGTGAATGAGCCAATGACAAGGGAATATTTGCGTTCCTCATTATGTCTCCCTAAGAATGGGTAGAAACTGATATGAAGTGAGTCCTCAAAGGGAGCAAGAGAGGTTCACTGTCACCAATGAGAAAATCAAAATAATGTTATAAAAGCTGACTTGAAAATGTTTCACAGAAGGGGGTGTCTTAACTGGTTCAAAAATGGTGACATGCATTACTTAATGGAATCATCATGCTTTCTACTGCAGGAATGACGAGAAACTCCCAGCATGTTATTGTTGTTGCTATTATTACAGTTCCTTAGAAATTCTCATGCATATAATGGATCCGTTGCTGTTGCTGTCTACAGCTGTAAAATCTGAAGGATTTTTAAACTCCTCTCTGCTAATGAACTATTGTCTACGGGAAAGCGTTGAAACAACCTTGGGGCAAATCCTAGCTCTCTAACAGCTGGAGTAGGGAGAGGAGGTTAAATGATCAAGTTAGACTGTGTAATTAGTGATTCTTCCAACTGGAAGTGTCTAGCAAAGAAGCATTCATCATTTTTGTTCTCTTATCAATCACTAACAGTTTTTATCTAAGGCAGGCATAGGCAACCTTGGCCCTCCAGATGTTTTGGGACTTCAACTCCCATGGTCGCTAGCTAACAGGACCAGTGGTCAGGGATGATGGGAATTGTAGTCCCAAAACATCTGGAGGGCTGAGGTTGCCTATGCCTGATCTAAGGGAATGAGCTAATCATTCTACATTTATTTTATAAGTCCTCATGTCTTTGGGGAGTGTGCCTAGATAAGAATTTAACTCTGCATGGGCTTTAGCAAAAGAAGGAAAGGTGAAGCACTCCTTGCTTCTTCATAGTTTTGTGTTTTTGCATGTGAAGACCCCCCAAACCACCCTCAAAATAAAAACACAACAGACACAGATTTTGTTTAAGGTTTTTGGCATAAATTTGGCCACAACTTTATTGATTACAGCATGTGAGTGGTTGCTTAGGCATTGATTCCAGACTATCTGAACCTGCACGGTGGCAGGAACAGGACTGACACTGGGCTCCACCATATGTCAGCAAGGGAAAGCATCCTGAGGGAGTGAGAAGCTGGCTTTGATCTCACAGCTCACCCTAGATGTTCCAGGGGCTCTGGCATGGCCCTAGGCCCTTGGCAGGGTTTGGACAAAAGCAAGGCGAGCCCCTGGATTCTGTTAACAGAATGCCCTAGCAGCAGCAATGGAGGGGCAGGCACAGCCAACCACTTCTCCTCTGCACAACATTAATTAAAAAAAAAAACACCTAAAAAAACCCAACATTGAACCAAATGCCTAACTGCCAACCTTACAAAGTTGTGACGATTTGCTACACGGTAGGCAAAAACCAAGTGGCACCAGCCAATCAGCCAAATGGCAAAATTCCTACTGGGCCCCTGCTCCAAAACAGACAACCCCTAGACAGGCAGAGCAAGACCAAAAAAAACCCCTAAATATAGGGAGAGGAGGGCAGGAGATCCGCTCCACGTCACAAGAAAGTGAAACTCTCCAGCGATGTGCAGCTGCTTATATAGCCCCTTGGCAGCCAATTGCCATCCCAACCAGCCATATTTCTGCCCCAGCAACAGAGGGCATTGAGACAATCCAAACAGTTCTGCCACACAAAAGGGAGGCAGTTTCTGGTGATCTCACCGCAACACGTGCCCTCCATGATGGAGAACAGGACTTTTCAGGTGCTGGGGATCACCCAAAATCACCTTGAGATATATACTACAATTAGGGCACTTTCTAAAGCTTGAAAGTTATGCATAACCAGAGCAATAATAGTGGCCAAATGTTCATTTACTTCAGTTCTGGCAGCCACTTTCCTTCTGTGGAATGGTGGGTTAAAGAGAGTGGAAACTGCTGAGGCAAAAAAGCCCCTCTCCTCTGCCCTGGTCATCACAAGCTATCACAGCTGCAGATACACCACTCCTCATCCAGCTCTGCCCCAGTTATAACTCTGTTCTTAAGTTAATGCATTTGCAAACAAGAGCAACCACAATAGTGGGGATGAAAGAAAAAAGGGAAAACAAGCTCACTCCAAGCATACCTACAGATATAGCACGTTAAGAAAGGGACATAACCTTATAGTGATTATTTATTTTATTTGATATTTCAAGCCATTCTGCAATATTAGGTCATTCTTTGGGGTCCCTGCCCCCCACCCCGTTATTGTAAGTGAAATTCAGTGACAATACCTAAAGTCTACACACTTTTCCAGTACAAATCATTCCAGGGTTTATTATCTTAAAAACGAAAATGCCTTTAGTTCAGTTGGCAGAGCATAAGACTCTTAATCTTGGCGTTGTGAGTTTCAGCCCTACATAGAGCAAAAAAAAACCCAAAAAACTGCACTGCTCTTGTAGTCCCTTCCAACACTACAATTCTATGACTCTATGATGTTTCTGGCAGTGACAAACATCTTTGGAAAAAAGATACTTTCCTATTTCAAATAAACACTTGCCCATTTCAAATGTTAAGACTTTCTTCATAGTTTGTGGATTTCAGTGGGTCTCCTCTGAATATGGCTTATTTGAAAAGAACCCTAATTATTTATAATAAAACAAAATGGGGAAGAAACTTGTCTCCCTCTCAGTTTTATCTATGCATGGAGAGGGAATTTGGAAGATTATTTCCTTTTTGCAACCTTCGTATCTCATGTCAAGCAATATTGATTCTTACTATATTTAAGTGGGCCCTGTGCATTTTTGTTATGAGGATTCAACCAAGATTCTTGCAGCAGCAGGGGTTATTTCTATTTTTATGCATTACAAATAAATGTTGGCTGAGGAATCCTTTTCTGAAAGAAATGCTTTCAGGATGATTAAGTTTAGTAATAACCTGCATGCTTGCAGCATGACAAACACAGCTTATATAAAGGTGTTGGGAAGAGTGCTTTCTTCGTGTACAGATGCTACATTTCTGTTAATACAAACTGAGTCCCAACTGTTCCAGCTCCTCGTGTAAGTAATTTATGTGGGAAGGAATCAGGGTTGCTATCAAACTCCAGCCCAAATCAACATTTTCACCTGAATGTAGAGGGTCTTTCTTTGTTGATCTCTTTCACACTTGATATGACACTAGTCATATGGATTTGGACTGAGTACTTAGAGTTCCTGAGGCATTGGCCTTCATACATTCATAGAATCATAGAATTGGAGAGCTGGGAGAGATCACAAGAATCATCTAGTTCAACCCCCTGCAATACAGGAATATTTTGCCCAGTGTGGCACTCAAACCCATGACCCTGAGATTCAGAGTCTCCTGCTCTACTGACCAAGCTATCCAGATATGTTGGACTCCAACTCCCATGGGTCCTAGCCAACATGAGCAATGGTCAACAAGGAGACCATATGTTTGCCATCCTTTGTCTTCCTAATGCTACCTGTCGCTTTGTGGCCAGAAATGCTCAGTTTGTGGCAGTGAAATGGGAAATTAGAACTGGGCATTGCTGAATGCCCACTGTACAACTGGGGATGCTAGGAAATGTGAGAACTAATCTCCCCATGGGAATACTTTGGAGGTGATGCCTCCCCTTTATGCCATTAGGAGCATAATGGTCTGGAGTCTGGATTAAGATTGCATGTTAAGGAGAGGCCAGGAGCAGTCTCAGGTTGAACTGTTGTCACTGTCATTATAGCTTACTATATGTTGGAATTAAAAAAAAACACAAAACAAAAACATGGCAGAGCATTCAAATGTGTAGTTCCACCCCAGTCACTAGCTAGGGATAGAAGAATCTCACCATTTTACTTCTCTCAGCTTTTCATTTTTCCGATCTTATATTCAGTTCTCCACATTTATTCAGAAATTTGAGGAACTTTTTTTAAAAGTTTGTTTTAAATAAACATACAGTGATACCTCAGTTTAAGAACAGCCCTGTTTACAAAATATTCAGTTTACGAACTCTGCAAAACCTTACCTCAGTCTAAAAACGGAATCCGAATGATGGAAGGGCACCGGCGGCGGTAGGCCTCATTAGGGAAAGTGTGCCTTGGTCTAAGAACGGTTTCGGTTTAAGAACGGATTTCTGGAACGGATTAAGTTCATAAACCGAGGTACCACTGTATTTGTGAGATGTTTTGATGAATGTGTACAATTTTGCAAGAAATTTATAAAAAAATAATACATTTTTGTATATTACTTACACTACTGATTTTAATGCACACTTTCCCCTAATATAAGCTTTTTATATAAAAATTCGAAATGCGAAATGCAAAATTCAGATATGTGTGAATTTCAAAAGATGGCTGTGTTTCAGTACTCATGTTGTTTCATGAAGTGCAGATTTGATAGATTCATCTGTATATGTGAACTAAATTTAATTTCACCCCATCCCAGCCTCTGGCTTGATGTGGTGCAGCATCACTTCTTGCTGTGTAAATGAGACTAACATTTCTACTGAGCTCCTTGTATTTCCTGGGAACCGCTGGTAATGGCATGAAGAGGAGAGGAGACATTCTATACAGCAGCCTTCTCAAAAGTGATGCCCTTCATCTGACAAATTGCAACTCCCATCAACCCTAACAATTGGCTATGACAGCTGGGGCTGCCAGGGTTTGGAGTCTGAAACATCTGGATGGTTCGACGTTGGAGAAGACTGCCATATATGTTAAACCCAACAGGTACGTATTTCCCCCCGAAGCAACCTCAGCAAGAACAAAGTAAAGATTGAACTGACTCTTGGTTGTACATATTTAAGAAATTTCTATTGCAGCATGGGGGAGCCATCTCGGTTATGAAAATTGAATCAGCTTCACACCACAACCTTTCTCTAGTAATCTATGCTTGGTAAAGAGAAACAGATTTTTCCTTCTAGGATTGGATGATTGCAGGCAATTTATATTTATTATAATACAGTTTATATGTTCAAAGAGAGGACGAGGGAAAGAGAAGAAGTGATGATTCTACAAATGCTGCTTTTCGCTTTAGAGAGTAAAAAATGGCAAAGGAACATAAACGTTCGTAAAATGCAGATAAAATATCCTTAGAGGAGAAGGATAGGTGAAGGCTAAACCAACAGTTAAAGATGACTAAGGCGCCAATCCTATAAACACTTGCATAGGAATAAGCCCTACTGAACTCACTTTACATCTGAGTAGACATAGCTAGGATTGCACTGTAAGGCAAGCAATGAGACTTAGACACATTAGGGGCTTAAAATGCAATGAGGTAGTATCTCTCTCCCCCGCCCCCCATTGAATTTCAAGTCATGGCACTTGTTGTATACACCAGAAAGGGAGCAGGGGTATCTTTACCCAATGCATACCACCTGATTTGTTTCCCCATGTCTGTATGCCCACAAACTCCTGTTCGATTAAGCCAAGCTTCCTCAGCCTCGGCCCTCCAGATGTTTTGATACTACAATTCCCATCATCCCTGACCACTGGTCCTGCTAGCTAGGGATCATGGGAGTTGTACGCCAAAAACATCTGGAGGGCTGAGTTTGAGGAAGCCTGGAATAAGCTGTCATGTGTGGATGCACAGCCACTGTCTGAAATGTACACATCTTGTGTTAACAGCGGCTTGTGTTTTCGTTGCAAGTTTTCTCAGTCAATCGACAGACCGGGTTGTTCGAGGAAACGTCTTTATTGTAGCTGCGCAGCTAAGCCACAGTCCCAAAATACTGAAGCCCTGAAATCATTTCAGAGCAGGCTAATATAGTATTCAGTAGGCAAATTTACAAGACGTATGAAACAGGACATATTGCAAGTCAATAAGTTGACATGATGTATGAGACAGGACATATTGCAAGCCAAGAAATTGACATGATACAGACAGGTTATACTATTTTTGCAAGCGAGCCATGACATTCAGCTGCCCTGATAAGAGCACTTCAAAGCAAGATAGGCTATTTGGCAAGCAGAATGGGCATCACAACAACTGCCCTGATGAAAGCAAGATATACTTTTTTGCACGCAAACATAAGATCACACGAATTCTGCCCCTCCGGTTCCTCCCTGCAGCTTATGATCTCCAAACAAGTTTCAACTGTGCCTTAGATAATAATACTTCCTTATTCCCTAAGGCTGCCAACTCTTACAGTGTCCAGCTGGGTCATGGCAACCTTTCTTTGAATAGTTGAATAGTTCACCCATTATGAGTTTGCAGGCTCAATTGCAGGCTTTCTAGTCAGGCAGGCTTTCTACTCAGGCTTGGGGTACATCTTAGGGCACATGGTATATCCTGCTTAAGCTTTGTTCCTTCATTTTCAGATTAGATGGAAGCTAAGAAGAGTTTTCTCAAGAAACTACAGGATACAGGTGAACTGTGGCTAACAGCATGTATGCTCAACTTCAGATACCACCTAAGAGAGTGCCCAACAATGCGTACATAGCTTTACTTCTGAAGTGAAATGAATAAGCTTGCACTGCATATTCCAGGAATGTCTCATCTCCCTTATCATGGCTATATTTAAAATGTTAGCCAATCAGGGCAGCAACCAGTCTTTTGATTTTGTTACTCTGCTAAGTACCATCTGGGCAAACTGCTGGTATGACATGCTTCTTTGCTTGCTTAGATATTAAGCATTTGCGTGTTCAGACCTTTAACCTCCCCCCTTAAATAAATTAAGACAAGACTCAAATGTTGGTCTGGTTTTTGGCAGAATTTAGGCCACAACTTTATTTATTACAGCAAGTGAATGGTTGCATGGGCTCTGGTTTGAGTAGCTCCCTGCACCGTTGCAGGTAGCGCTGACCCAGGGCACCAGCATAGGTCAGCCTAGGGTGAACACCTGGATAAACAGAAAGCTGGGAACAGGCTATCTCCACCACCCAAATGCCCCCCTAGACTCAGGCATGGGCACAACCGCCTCACAGGGTTGACCAAACCATTGAGTCCCTGGATTCCTTTAACAGTATACCCTTATCATAGGGATGGCAAGAGCATTCTCCCATCCCTATCACTAGAACCAGCGCCTATCCGCAACCTTACAAGCTGTGACGATTTGCTACGGGGCAGGCGAAACCCAAATGGCACCAGCCAATCAGCCAAGTAGGGAAAATCCCTGCCGTGCCCCTGTCCCAATGACAGACAACACACAACAGCATAGCAAGGTCAAGCGCACAAGTCCTAAAAATAGGGAGTGGGCGGTTGTTCTGAATGCACGAGCTGAAAGAGGAAGCTCTGGGTCATGTGCATAGGTATATATAGGTCCCTTGATTTGTTTAGCCTGCATCCCATTGGCCTGATTAAACCCTGCATCAAGGGACCTACCAATTGGGTGTTGTGGCTACCCAAACGTACCCACCCACAACATAGGGTTTGGTTGCCAGGTCTCACCTCAACACGTGCCCTCTTTAAGGGAGGACCCAATTTGTATACTGTTCAGTTTGCTTGGAATATTTTATTGGGGGTGGGAAGGGGTGGTGAAAGCCTCTGGTGAAAATGCTGGTGGGGTTAATGGGGGAAAGATTCTGTTGGGTAAGGGATTAGCTAATATTTATAGTTACAAGGTTGGTGTACCTTTAATTGAAATATGCATCCAAAATACTAATTTTACAATGCCTGTTTACTGGGGCTCATTTTTGTTGGTTTGTGGTGAATAAATATGCCATAAACATACAGAAAATAAGTAGAGGTTAGATGATATTTGCATTAAAATAACCTCAAAAATGATTCTGTTATATGGGAGAAAATATTGAGATAACTGGGATAAGAATTACATTGTAGAATATTTTAATGCTTTAAAAATACAGAATAGTACTATTTTTTCAAAACCGGATTGAGCCTTTTTAATAGAGCATTGCTGCTCTATAAACTTAAAAAAATGTGTATTTTAAACAGAAAAAAAGTTTAAGAGCAACATTGTGCATAAGAATTCACTTCTGGAAAAGCAATCCCCAACAAAGCAAATGTGTCTTTGTTTATCTTTCCATTACTTTAAGGAAAGTTACAGCAAAATGTGCTTTTAAAACAAATGGAAATGCTTTCCGAATGTTTATTACTCTGATGCTACATTGGAGCTGAATCAATTCCCAAACCTTCTGCTCCTTGCAGAGAACTAAATGATAGCAGAAATTGCAAATTGAAAACAATATATAGCCTCACTGGCGATATCTTGGAGTAACTATCTTGACATGTCTAAAAGTTCAAGGGACTAGAAACTATTCTTTCTCCTTCTAAATAAATCAGGGCCTAGGGTAAAAAGCAACACAAAAAGTAAACACCTAAAGCATAAGCATTAGGACAATTCTGGTTAAAAGCAATAGATTTTAAGAACTCATTATAGTCCACTGAGGATCAGGTTTAAATATGTGTACTATTCTACAGAAAATCAGGACTTATTTATCCTGAAGTGGCAACTGCTTAAATTATTTGAACTTCTCAGTTGTTTACCTATTCAATTGATTAATTAGAGGCTGTAATCAACTGAAGGAAGAAGGAAGAACCACCAGGAAAATATGTGACTTTTACTTTTCCTGTTTAGATGGGGCCTGCAGTTTTTGGCAGCGCAGGATAATTTTTAAATAGCTGTCCAGGAAGGAAACACTAGACACGCAAGAAGGTGCTTTCTCCAACCTGTTGTTATGCATTCAAGCAAAAATATGCCATTTGGCCATGAGTGACTCCAGAGGGAGAGAAACCTAGTTTGAGGAAGTGAAGAGATGACAAATACCATTATGATGGGGAAATGCAATTTAATCAATGCTGTATATACTGTTATCAAGATCTTAACATATGGTATGAGTGAAAGCTGGAGTTGCAAATAGGGTAGCAGAAGATATTGTGGAGAAAGGTCTGATATTTAAGGCACCCCAGGGTGCTACGGGACACTGGTTGAAAACCATTGCCTTAGAATAACTTAGCAATCTATGGATTGCTATCCTGTGGCGCCTTAGAAGCCACAAGGGTAAAAAGTTTCCCAAAATTGGGATCAGAAATGAGTGGATATGGATCTGATTATAAAACCATCCAAACAGTGCAATTCACTTTACTTTCCAACACATTGTTGCTGTTGTTTAGTCGTTTAGTCGTGTCCGACTCTTCGTGACCCCACGGACCAGAGCACACCAGGCACTCCTATCTTCCACTGCCTCCCGCAGTTTGGTCAAACTCATGGTGGTAGCTTCGAGAACACTATCCAACCATCTCATCCTCTGTCGTCCCCATCTCCGTGTGCCCTCCATCTTTCCCAGCATCAGGGTCTTTTCCAGGGAGTCTTCTCTTCTCATGAGGTGGCCAAAGTATTGGAGCCTGAATTTCAACACATATCAGTTGCCAAAAACACACATCTAAGCTTTTAACGAATAATTACAGTATGCAGAGTTTGCCCCCTATAAAACAATTATGCATTCAGCTTCCAGAAACATCTTGCCAATACCTTTGATAGCATTCAAACAAAATATGGTCACTGGTGTGATATCTGATCCATAACAGAAAGCTTTGTGAGACATGATGTTTAGGACACATTGCATGGCAATAATTCACCTCTGCAGTTTGTTATTACAGTACTCTCCATTCTTGGCAGGGAAGTCCCAAAGGCTACAGGTTGCCCATTGTCTCTTTTTGAATTCCTCCGTTGAACTCTCTTCTCTTCAGGCTTCCAGTCTTTCCCACTGCTTGTTTTGCATGCACAAAAGGTTGCTGGGCAAGACCACGTGTTTGAGGTCGGTTCTGTTTCTCTTTTCCACCCGCGAAAAGTCAGGTTCAATGCTTATTTCGACAAGTGGATGACAGTGAAATTCTCGAGGCTGGATTGAGACAAGATTGAAGTGTCGGTTGGCAGACTGAGAAAGCTGTGCGGAATAGAGGTACACATAATTAATTGTTTAAGTAATTCAGTTTTACAGACTTGGTCCTGCTAAAAATGGTCTGACTCTACCTGATGGGAAGACTAAAAACAATTCCTTCAGATTTAGAGCTGTCAACCCTCATTCATGACTTCATTACCTCAAGGCCTATACTAAATGCATTCTGTGTAGGGTGCCTTCTGATGCTTCTGGAGCCTGCAACTATTATGCCAGTACTCCTGGACTCTGGGAAACAAAGGCTTAAAAAAGAAGTTTTCAAGCACATTGGGGTGTTATTGCTTCATAAATCACTACTTGCCCAAACAGGTTAAGAATTTTCATGAGCCCCTTTGTCTAGATTCTAGTAATTCAGTAGCGACCTAAGATTGCAATAAGACCATAAATTAATAATTAAAAATCTATTTTCTTCCTGCTAGTTATGCATTGACCCCAAAGGGATTATTTGTTTCTCAAAATGGTACGTATTTGTTCTAATGTTGCTTGTAACTCTTACTCGCTTTTGTGATTAGGAGGTTTCTTAAATGGTTATAGACCAGGGGTATATAGCACCCAGTATTGATGACCTCCAATTTGCATCAACCTCAGCCAGTATGCCAAGTGGTCAGGAATGATGGGATGCATAGTCTAATATCTGTAGTGTCGAAGCTTCTCCCTCCCCATTACAGAGCCTGATCTTCCTTATCCCATGGCCACCTCCACAATATCCAAAGATCTCACCCAACTGGACTTGTATGCACCATGAGAGAAGCAATCCAGTTCAAAATTTACCTGTAGAAGAATACTCACTAGCAATCTATATTTATGGAACTTTCATCCAAGGAAACTTGATAGCAGGATCTATTATGCTAGGAAAATGCCTATCATTGAAGAAAGACAGGGGGTATATGTAAATATATTGCCACCAAACTTGGCTCAAGGGTTCCCTACATGAGTTGGTTGATAGCCATTGTGCATAAATGGATAGTAGGCAGGGAGGGCTACCAAAGGTGACAGGAAGAATGGTGGTCATATAGGGTAAGCATGTATGTAGTGCACAAGGACCCACAGACTCTAGGGGGCCCACTAAACCCATCAGAAATCTCAAATCAAATAAGATAATATTGTTGTATGCCACAGTTATAATATTTTTTGTTGTTTTCTTGTTTTTCTCCCCACTAATATTCTACTATAACTTGATATGCCAATTCATCCTATATGTAAAAATTCATTTACAAGTTATATATATTCTGAGATTTGTTCTTGATGTTCTGTTGTATTTCTTCTTCTCATGATAATGTTTTGCCTCTAGTCATTGTTGTTGTTTAGTCGTTTAGTCGTGTCCAACTCTTCATGACCCCATGGACCAGAGCATGCCAGGCACTCCTGTCTTCCACTGCCTCCCACAGTTTGGTCAGACTCATGTTTGTAGCTTCGAGAACACTGTCCAACCATCTTGCCCTTTGTCATCCCCTTCTCCTTGTGCCCTCAATCTTTTCCAACTTCAGAGACTTTTCCAGGGAGTCTTCTCTTCTCATGAGGTGGCCAAAGTATTGGAGCCTCAGCTTCAGGATCTGTCCTTCCAGTGAGCACTCAGGGCTGATTTCCTTAAGAATGGATAGGTTTGAGGTATGCAATTGGACACTGGTGTATAGCAGACTAAATTGGGGGTGGGACATATTTCACACAACGGCCCACAGCAAAGTATGGTTGCCAACGTGTAGGAAAACATTGATTTGCACCCCATCTGTTCATGAGAAAACACTGCCTCGTGCTTTCTAATCCAAAGTGTGAAGTCTATGAGCAGTTTGTTTTCAAATGTCAATTTAATCAGATGAAATCATGCTATTATTGCCCCTTCTCTCTCATTGCTCTGCTTATAGAAGGAGGGGTGGCAAGGCAACTGTGGCAGGGTCTTTTACTACTAGCCACAGTTATTTGTGTGGAGTCACTGGGCAGTCCAAAGAAAGAAGGATTGCTTTGACCCTAAACCGGCAGGTTCTTATCATTTCCAGAAATGACGCCATTTGGAGCTGTTGATAGATTTGCTATTTTGTTCCCAATCTCATACGCTTTCATTTCTCAGATAGATAGAGAGAGAGAGAGAGAGAGAGAGAGAGAATACAATTGCTGTACCTCACTTTCGTTGTTGGCACACAGAATCAAAGTATTCCTCACTTAAGAAACCAGCTAATGTTGCCTGATAACATGACTATTATATATAAGCAATAGGACGTCAAACCCACAGGATAATTTTAAGGGGTCCATCAAACTCTTAAGGTGTGTGTGGTGGGGAACTGAAGTAATGATGATGATGATGATGATGATGATGATCATCATCATCATCATCATCATCATCATCATCATTTATACCCCGCCCATCTGGCTGGGTTTCCCCAGCCATTCTGGGTGACTCCCAAATGAATATTTAAAACACGGTAAAACATCAAACATTACAAACTTCCCTAAACAGGGCTGCCTTCAGATGTCTTCTAAAAGTCAGATAGTTGTTTATTTCCTTGACATCTGATGGGTGGGTGTTCCACAGGGCAGGTGCCACTATCAAGAAGGCCCTCTGCCTGGTTCTTGGCAGGTTAATAATGCTAGATTAGGAACCAATACTTTTGTTCAGGGTTTTTGCAGCTGGAACTCACCAGAATTCTGTTTTGGCACCTCTCAGGTGGGCACCATCGCCATCATAAGTGAGTTCATAGTGAGTTTAGGCACCCCCAGAAAAATAGCATTGCTTTTGTTTTCTTTTAATTTCCCAATGTTCCCTTATACACAAAATACACAACATCCTCCATGTTACAGAAGGCAATAGATGACTGTAGTTCAAGAGGCTTGTAGTGTGCTTGTTAGCACTTACTGTCTGGCATACAGAATTCTTTATGAACCATCGTGAAAAATGACCCCCAGTACTGACTCAAATATATCATGCGCACCGCGGAAAATAATTAGGAGTATAATATGGTATGAAGTTAAACTCTGTGTGCGCACACACAAAAGGATTCCTCTTATCTAATTGGGTTGTGTCTAGTTACATGCCTTTAATCATAATCTGGAAGGGCCGTTAGCTCAGTGGTTTATTTTGCTGTTAAAACACATTTTGACTAAGTGGCAATAATAGACTGCAGGAATGATAAGAATGCTTTTTAGGAAGTGGGAAAGAGCCGAAAGAAGAGTAATTGGAGGGGAAATTCTTCATGACAAAATTATGCCATAAAGTTCACTCTGGCTGTGGTGCTGAATTTTAAAAGCTATTTTATTCTAAAAGAGGAGGCAAAACATACATACATACGAACAAACAAAATCTCTGGAATGAGCAATTCAGAGGATCTATAGCACTCGAGGCACAAGTTGGGATTTATAAATGCACATGTCAATCAGTCACAGTTCTCAGTCTTTCCTCAAAGTCACTTGTAGCTCCTGGGTTTTGGCATTAGCAAGTTTTTCCGGCAATACTAGCATTGCCTCTATCTTTGTGCAATTTGTAAATTAAAAGATTATCATCTTCAGAGTTTATCCTATATATCCAGCCAACTCCTGGGTGACTTTCCAAAAGTTTTCTTTCCCACAAAGTTCCAGAACTTTTTGGTAGTTCAGTCAGAAAATAAGCTTTTGCTCAGTAATCTGTCTGCAAATAAGCCATGCCAGAGACTATTCAGAATTTTTTTATTCCCCCCTCCTCACACCTCTCTCAATTATATATATATTTCATATTTGGGAGGAAGAAATCTGTCTGCATGTCATATTCAGTGATATTCATAAGCAGTACAAAGCCCTAAGGAAATAAAACTCCAATCTGGGGTCACCCAAAGACATTGACTGGCAGATAAAAAAGAGAAAGGGAAGGACTTCTTCAATTAGTTTATAATTAACTGACAGAATTCCTTACCACAAGATGCACTGATCATCCCTATGACTTTTCTTTTAAGGATTAGATAAATTTACGGCTTGTTAACAATTAATAACCATTTTAGCTAAATCAAGCCTCTTTCCTAGTGCAGAATATATCAGAATACTAGTTGATGAAGTCAGTGAGGGCTGTTGCATTAAAAACCTTTTTGTAAGCTCCTAGAACCATCTCATGGAGTTAGAATCCCAACAAGCAAAGCTCTTGTAGATGGAGAATTTTGAGAGGTCAATTGTGCACAGACTAAGCTAATGTGCTATGGGAAACGGTGTTGGCTGTATGGTCAGTTGAAAGTAATAATGCTCCTACTGTGATTTTTCAGCCAGGTAATTCTGAACATTGACTCTGTTCAGCAATTCATCTCTCTCTCTCCCCCCCCCCCCAATTACTGACAACCAGAATAAGTACATCTTTGCTCTTTCAGTCTCATTGGATAACCTCTCATTTTCTAGCAACTCTGTGTCTCCAGTTCACAACAAAGATATACTAGGGGATTAATATAAAAATGAGCATAGCATTGTCAGATGTTCAGTGCTCAAAATCAAAGCCATATTTTCAAAAGGATTTGAGATTTCAAATGGGCATCAAAATATACTGAATTTTGTAAAATGCAGAGCGTACAAAAGCTCTCCCATTGTGAGGCAGAATAGGAAGGATTTTTTCCCAGTGTAGAGAGAGAAAACTGAAAGGACTTTTACATGATCAGCTCAGATTGCAACACAGAACACAGGCTGAGATGCGTTTCTAGGTCAATATCCCATTGGAATGATATTATTTCAAGCACTTTCCCCCCACCCCAACAGAGGAGAGAACTCTTGAGATTCCTTAATGACCTGTGCAGAAACGTCAGAAGATTCAACTTCAATAGCTTCTTTCCCTCTTTGTAAAAGTTTTGCACTGTAATCCTGCTGCATCTCTCTGTAATTTGCTCTTTTGAAGCCCAATTTAATTCCCATTATAGCCAATGGGAAGCATTCCATCAGTGCTAATGAACTTTATTCCCAAGTAGTAGCATTTTGTTTCACTATCTCTCTGCCAAGAAATGAGACTTACACAGACTAAAAACAATATTTGCTCATTATAAAGATGCCACAGAGAGAAAGATTTGGGATTGAAAGTAAGATGACTGGCCCGCTGTCAACATTATACAGATAGCACAAGAGCTTTGCTTTGAAATCATCAGAGATTTCATTCCAATGCATTTTTTAAAATACATAACTGATACTTAGGAATGGTTCACATTGGTATACACATCATTACATTAAAAAATATCCATTACATTACACTTGGAACAGGCAGAGCTCAACAGCTTGTGGGTCCCTTGGCAGGATAGTTCCCTCAATGGCTACATTTTTCCTGAAATGCAATTGATTGGAAATTCCTGTTTTTACATTTTATAAGCAAAAGGCATGGCTATTGCCTTGAAGGGGGAGACAAGAGCAAAGGACTTAGGTAGTTGTGAATCCCCTCCAACCATCGCCTGTAGTGTGGTCCCAACATTTGCCTGACCATGGTGTTTGGTGGTACCAGTCCTGTTGCTGTGTGTGTGTGTGTGTGTGTGTGTGTGTGTGTGTGTGTGTCTATATGGAGAGAGAGAGAGATTCACACACACACAATGACCTTAATAGCTGTGATGTAATTGTAAGAAATGGGACGCGGGTGGCGCTGAGGGTTAAACCACAGAGCCTAGGACTTGCTGATCAGAACGTCGGCAGTTCAAATCCCTGTGATGGGGTGAGCTCCCGTTGCTCGGTCCCTGCTCCTGCCAACCTAGCAGTTCGAAAGCACATCAAAGTTCAAGTAGATAAATAGGTACGGCTCCAGCGAGAAGGTAAACGGCATTTCCGTGCGCTGCTTTGGTTCGCCAGAAGCAGCTTAGTCATGCTGGCCACATGACCCGGAAGCTGTACGCCTGCTGCCTCAGCCAATAAAGCGAGATGAGCGCCGCAACCCCAGAGTCGGCCACGACTGGACCCGATGGTCAGGGGTCCCTTTACCGTTACCTAATTGTAAGGAAAACACTGGAGACTAATTTGGTTAGTAGAATGTCTGGCATCTGGTGGGCGGGGCTTCTGTGTTGTGCTCTGGAATCACTCCCTTCAGGTGTTCAGTAAAGTTCAGTTAGAGAGACCAACTGTCACTTTTGCTTCTTGCCTCATGCTGTTGTTTTAGTTTCTCTCAGGCAGTATGCTATTGTGTTGCCATTTTCTTTATTATTAAAGCTTTGTTTGACATATACGTGAGCCAGTTTGCTGAAAGAAAAGAAGGTAAAAAGGTAAAGGACCCCTGGACGGTTAAGTCCAGTCAAAGGTGACTATGAGGTTGCGGTGCTCATCTTGCTTTCAGGCTGAGGGAGCCAGCATTTGTCCACAGACAGCTTTCAGGGTCATGTGGCCAGCATGACTACATTGCTTCTGGCGCAATGGAACACCATGACGGAAACCAGAGCGCACGGAAAGACCTCAAAGTTTTCAAGCTTTTTTAAAAAAAAGAAAAAAGAAAAAGAAAATCAACTTCAAAGTTGATTTTTGGGGGAGAAATCAAACTCAAAGTTGTTGACACACAGTTATTTGGTCACTTTATGCAGAATCAGTAATCATTTAAGCACATTTAACATTTTCCCTTCCCAGGGGTACAATCAAACCTATAGTTCTTATTCAGTCATTGGGGACTTTCTGTCCTGGCATAGTCAATAGAGATTTATCAGCATTGCTCTATAGGGCATGCTTTCAGCCCAGAGAAAAACCTGTAATTATTCGATTATATTTGATATTTTCCCAGTACTGGTATGATGGCTGGTCATTCAACAGTTCTCACTGAAGCTCTCATACTCTGAGAAAGAGATAAAGACAAGAAGTCTCCTTTTTAGGTGGTGATAACAGCATTTGGCACAGCACTAGTATAAGCCAGCCTTCAAGTTCATAAAGGACAAGTGTGAAGCTTGACTAAAACCTTCTTTGGCACCAGTCCTGTCTAATTCGTGGTCTTGATTACTTTCGGCCATTATGTGTAGGCTTCTAAATGGAATGCTAAATATGTACAGAAACAGGAAAAAGAAAATGTACAGGTGTATTGCAGTGGCATGCACAAAGTGTACAAATTGCAAAATGTTTTATAGTGATGTGTGTTATGAGCACAAATTATAATAATCCCATGCAGAATTTCTGTAGCCCCATAGAGGTAGATGCTCTACCTTCTTTTCCTGTAGTCCCCATATATACGAGGAATCGGTTTCATATTAGAACATAATTTTTTTTAATTATCTTCATGTAGCCTGTACCTAAAAATAGTAATTATCCCTCCTAATTCCTATATTTGACAATTTTATTAGTACCTGAACAAATTATGCACATATTTCATAAATTGCTTTTCAACTGACCAAATATCCTATTTTTCTGCAGTTGATTTAATGTCTCTGATAAACAATGGTGGGCATTATTCTAGGTTTTTGATTCTTTAATCTATTCCTTTAGGCGATGCATTTTTTTCCTTTTGTCATCCGTAACGGATATCCCCATTACTGAGGGTTAGATCGACACTGCCCTTGTTCGTTCATTTTTATTTTTTGTGAATATAGATGTAAGAGTTCTTGTCTCTGGCAGCAGTACAACAATGGATCATTGATTCTTTTTGATCTTCACAGATGTTGACACTCCTCGAATGTGATATGCTTTTTCTAACAGTTTATAGGTTTCCACAATTTGCCTCAGCAGCCATTCAGAGAGCTCTCTTATTAGCAACGGAACTTAAGCAACCCACCATTAACGTAGCTTCCAGGGAAGGGGGAAATTCCTCTGTTTTCAGTGAGGCTTGCTTCAAAAGCTCCCTCTCTATGAATTCAACTGCAGCTCTGGCTGGAACACATATTCCACTCGACTGTTTCAAACCTAGGTCTGTATTCTCTAGCCTGGTGACTTGGTTGGCCAAGGTTCATTGGAGTTTCAGTCCAAAACATCTGTAGAGCACCAGGTTGGGGAAGGTGGAACTAGATTCCATGCTGTAATGTTCGGAGGAAAGCAGGTTCTCACACTAACCTCCCAACTACTGTGGCTAGGTTGCAATCTTGAGACTAGCACTCTACATTTAAATTCCCTGAGAAAGCCAACACTGATTCCTCCCTAGTCTCAACATCCATCTGCTTCACACCTGCCATAAGTGTCCAACAGCATAGCTGTCAAGTGTCCCTTGTTTGAAGGGACAGTCCCTTATTCCAGCGCCATGTCCCGCTGCTGTCCCTTATTGATGGATGTCCCTTAAATGTCCCTTAAATGATGTCCCTTAAATTTCAAAGGAAGCAGATCCTCTCCATCCCTCCCTGCCAGCCAGGGAGGAGGGAGGCTCCAACTGTGTTGCTTGACTGTGTTGCTCACCCAATAAGAAGTCTAAGAACGACTGGGGGGTGGAGCTTGCATGCCTTGTGTGTGGCTAGTTAATGCAAGCTGAGGGGTTTTTTGAATGCTGGATGCCATTTTGTTGCACGTGCTGCTGCAAACTTTGCAGTGCAAAGCAAGGCCGGGGAGCCATCTTAAGTTGAGGCTGCATAGGCCTTGTGGTGCATGTGATTCAGATTCTATTCAGTTGAACCTCTGGTTACAAAGTTGGGTGGACAGTGTTCTCGAAGCTACCAGCATGAGTTTGACCAGACTGCGGGAGGACACGAAGACTGGAGTGCCTGGAAGAGGTGAGGCTGCAGGTCCCTTATTTTGGCTGCTGGTCCCTTATTTTCAAATCTGTAAGCTGATAGCTATGCAACAGAGGTAAGCAGATGATAGAAAAGTGGAAGGAAATGTATGGGAGAAGCTGTGGGGGCCTCATCTCTAGCTATGGTGTGGGGTTCAAGTGCAGAGATTTTCATCATCTACAGAGGAGAAACCATTTCCCAGTCTGGGACCTTGGAGATGCTGCCTTTTTCTGGCTCTGCTGCAAAGCCGCTGCAGATGTTTTTGAGGGGAATTGTCTTTGTATAAGTTCTCCAATGCACTGTTGCTGTTGCTGTGGTGGTTGTTTTAGCCCTCTCACTTCTTGCAATTTAACCAGCGGTCGAGTTGTACAATTGGAGGAAGCTCAGCTGTACAATGAAGGGAAAGTAGCAAACTATAATTATTATGTGAGGCAGCCTCTAGCAAAGTTCTGTTTCTTCTGTTACCAGCTTTGTGATAATTTGAGCAATAATATACATTTTTGGATATGATGCACTTTTTTACATTTCATTGAGTAACCATTTAGAAGCCAGATGATTAATTGACTACAGCTATTTATAACAGTCGACTTAATTATAATTCTAATCCTTTGCTGCCCTCTTGCTGTCCACTTTTTTTTTTTTTTTTTTTTTTGGTAAGGAGCAGCCAAGTGTCTCAGAGCTAGTATAATGTTCTAGATAAGACATTGAAATCTCCCTCCATCTTCTCTTGGCATTGGAGCTCCTAGACCAGCTCAACTACAACAATAACAGTTGTTCAAAGTTATCATGCTTCCAAAATACTCGTAAATGCAGGATGGCATCACATAGCCTCCACACCCACACATATTTATTGATTTGGGGCTTTATTTTCCCCTCAGGCTTCCATAAATGCAATATATAAATTCAAAGATTTCTGTGCTTAAAATACAGCAGTTTTGTGTGTTTCCTCTAGTAACTTTGTACATGACCAGGAGGAAATGTCTGAAGGAAGAGGAGGAACAAGCAAGTGGTAGGTCCTCTCCAGGGGGAACACAGATAAATGCTATTGGGTGACAGAGAAAAGGCAGAACTCCTCAACACCTACTTTGCCCCTGTCTTTACCTAAAAGGAAAGTGATGCCCAACCTTGGTGATAACAGAATGAATGATATAAAAAGGGAGCTGCAACCCAAGATAGGAAAAGAGGTAGTAAGGGAACACCTAGTTATTTTAAATGAATTCAAATCTCCAGGGCCTGATGAGCTGCATCCAATGTACTAAAGGAGCTTGCAGATGTAATTTGATAATATCTTGGAGAATTCCTGGAGAACAGATGATGTCCCTACAGACTGGAGGCAGACAATTTTTTCCCCCATCTTCAGAAAGAGAAAAAAGGAAAACCCAGGTAACTATTGACCAGTGAGTTTGACATTAATACCATGGAAGGTCCTAGAACAGATAATTCAACTGTGAGCATTTAGAAAAGGATGCTGTGATTATTAAGAGCCAGCATGGGTTTCTCAAAAATAAGTCATGCCAGATCAATCTGATTTCTTTTTTGATGGAATTACAAACTTGGTGGATCAGGAAAATGCTGTGGACATAGTGTATCTTTATTTTAGTAAGGCTTTTCATATTCTCACAAGGAAGCTGGTAAAATGTGTGTTGAACAAGGTAACTGTTAGGTGGATTTGTAGCTGGTTGACTGACCGAACCCAAAGAGTACCCATTAATGGTTCCTCATCATCCTGGAAAGAAGTGACAAGTGGGGTGCCACAGGGTTTTGCTCTGGGCCCATTGTTGTTCAACGTCTTTACAAATGACTTGGATGAAGGAATTGAGGGGATGCTCATCAGATTTGCAGATGACACCAAACTGAGAGGGGTAGCTAATGCTTCGGAAAACAGAATCAGAATTCAAAATGACCTTAACAGATTGGAGAACTGGGCACAAGCTAACAAAATGAATTTCAATGGGGACAAATGTAAGGTTCTGCACTTAGGCAGGAAGAACCAGGTACACAAATATAGGATGGGGGGGGGGACACCTGGATTACTTGCAGTACATGTGAAAAGAACCTAGGGGTCTTGGTGGACCACAAGCTAAATGAGTCAATAGTACGATGCAGCAGCAAAAAAACAAAACAAAACAAAAAACTAGGCTGCATCAACAGAAGTATAGTGTCCAGATCAAGGGAAGTAATAGTACCATTCTATTCTGCCTTGGTCAGACCACACCTGGAATACTGTGTCCAATTCTGGGCACCACAATTTAAGATGGATGTTGACAAACTGGAACGTCTGCAGAGGAGGGCAGCCAAGAGGATCAAGGGTGTGGAAACTAAGCATTATGACCAGTGCTTGAAGGAGCTGGGTATGTTTAACCTGGAAAAGAGGAGACTGAGAGGAGATATGATAGCCATCTTCAAATATCTTAAGGGCTGTTACATGGAGGAGGAGAGCATGCTTGTTTTCTCCTGCTCTGGAGGGTTGGACTTGAACCAATGGCTTCAAGTTACAAGAAGGGAGATTCTGACTCCGGATTCGGAAAAAACTTTCTGACAGTAAGAGCTGTTCAGCAGCGGAACAGTCTCCCATGAGAGGTGGTGGACTCTCCTTCCTTGGAGGTTTTTAAGAAGAGGTTGGATGGCCATCTGTCATGAATGCTTTAGCTGAGACTCCTGAATTGCAGCGGGTTGGACGATGACCCTTGGGGTCCCTTCCAACTGTGATTCTATGAAATGCTCAAGCAGTAATACTGATGTAGAATAGAAGGTTCCTATTTTCAACTGAGGAATGTTGGAGGCTATGTTGTGGGTGATGTTTCTGTGTGTGGGTGACAGCATTTTGACTATGAAAGGTGAGGTGAGTGAGGCTGAGAGACTTCAGAGAAGTGTGACTAGCTCAAGGTCACCCAGCAGCTGCATGTGGAGGAGCGGGGAATCAAACCCGGTTCCCCAGATTACGAGACCACCGCTCTTAACCACTACACCACATGCACACTATTTAGAGAACAGAGATCACTATTAGCATATATAATTTTATTAATTGTGGTAGCTGTTCCAGGTTGCATCCCTTATTTTCTCTCTCTCATCCCTATGCTTGAGGCCTGTTGGCCTGTCTTTTGGCCTCTTCCTTATGACATTTAACCCTCGCTTCCATTAATTCAAAGCAGCAACAAAAAAAAATAAAAATGAAAAGGAAGTATTGAAAACACACCTCCATTAAACTGAGCGTAGAAAAGGAAAGTCCTTTCCATCTGTTGCTGCCTGCCATTACATAGCCATTCCAGGCACGAATGTGAAATGGACTCATTTTTTACTAATATGGGGGCTATTTCCCCCACGAGTTATGAGTAGCTGGTTTACACCTACAACACCTATCCATCTGGTCTTGTAATGATTGCCAGGCATATGTGCAAAGCCTTTCGAATGACTCTCCTCTTCAAAAAGACCCTGAAGGGCAATTATTTTTAGCAGCTTTAAAGCATCAGACTTCACTGGCAGGGGGGATGGAGAAAATATAAAAAAATGGAAGTGATCAGTTAAGTGCATTTAAGACCATCTTTGGAAGTTGCTTATCTGAATATTAAATATTCCTGCAGAAGACCACATTCCATAAATTAACAACCTAAGAAAAGCTCCTTCATGCCAATCTTTGAGCCCATTAATTTACCTATGTTGTATTTTAGAGTATTTACATATCACTTGAGAATTAAAACAGGCTTTCTTGCTTAATCTTGCAATATTCTTTGCTTGGTGAGACTAAAATAACAATCCAAACCCCGCTTTGCATCCAAGCTCCTTCTTCCACCAGCCAGGCATGTGTGCTGCCAGCAGAACAGGGCTTTTCTGAAACAGAAACTGAACAGAACTGAGCTTCCAGAAGAAGAAGAAGAAGAAGAAGAAGAAGAAGAAGAAGAAGAAGAAGAAGAAGAAGAAGAAGAGAAGTAGTTTGGATTTGATATTCCGCTTTATCACTACCCAAAGGAGTCTCAAAGTGGCTAAAATTCTCCTTTCCCTTCCTCCCCCACAACAAACACTCTGTGAGGTGAGTGGGGCTGAGAGACTTCAGAGAAGTGTGACTGGCCCAAGGTCACCCAGCAGCTGCATGTAGAGGAGCGGGGACGCGAACCCGGTTCACCAGATTACGAGTCTACCGCTCTTAACCACTACACCACACTGGCTGGATGTCAACGCTAGAAACCACCTCCCCCCTTGTCTGGCCCAGTTTTCTAATCTGTCAAGGTCGTTTTGAAGTGTGATCCTGTCCTCTGGGGTGTTAGCCACCCCTCCCAGTTTGGTGTCATCTGCAAATTTGATCAGGATGCCCTTGAGTCCATCATCCAAGTCGTTGATAAAGATGTTGAATAAGACTGGGCCCAAGACAGAGCCCTGTGGCACCCCACTAGTCACTCTTCTCCAGGATGAACTCCACCTCCTCTTTGCCATTGGCTTTGCGTGGCGAGTTCCCGCCCCCCCCGTCTGCTGTACGTTGCAGGGTTGCAGATGTGGTGGTTGTCTTCATGAAGCCCTGGGGGCCTGGAGAGGCTGACACAGTTCTCTTAATCCAGAGCCCAAACAATGCAATCCTAATAATATCTACTCAGAAATAAATTATGTTGAATTGGGATTACAGCCTTTGTGTGGCGAGTTCCCGCCCCCCCAGTGGAAATAATGACACATGACACAATAATTAAGGTTAATGAGCTAAATAAGGCCACAACTTTTATTGGTTACAGTTGATGAGCGGTATTGGCTTAGGCATTGGTCCTAACCAACTGTATCCGGCTTCAGCCCATCTGCTAGAAGTCCAGGAAGGGTTAACCACCAGTAGGGGGAGTCCTGCTGATGCACATCAACTATGAACTCCCCCGGGGTCACCGCAAGGGGGCGTGCCTTATGCCCTCACCTCCTTAGGCTTTGGAAAGGGCCACGCCCCCTGGAATCCTTTACCGAACTACCCTTCAATACCCGGGCAGGTGATGGCGTAACCTCCCCTCTTCCATCTACAGAGCAATACCTATGCCTAACCACCAATACCAAGAAAGTTGTGATGATTTGCTACGAGGTAGGCGAAAACCAAGTGGCTGGTGTCAATTTGCCAAGTGAAAAAATTCCTACCAGGCCCCTTAATGGCGACCAACTGAGGTCCATAGCAAGGTCAAAGAATGAAAACCTTATAGGGCGGAAGGGTGGGAAAAGCAGGAACAGCTGGTAAGCAGGAAAGAGGGAGATCCCTGGCCACATCCTGCTTTAAATAAGGCAGACCACACCCTCAGAGCCAGCTGATTGGCTGGCCAGGAGCTGACGCAGTCGGGAATCCCCCCAGCTGCCGCACGCATGGTGGGGCCGTGAATCCTGCAACTCCACCTCCTCTTTGCCATTGGCTTTGCGTGGCGAGTTCCCGCCCCCCTGTCTGCTGTACGTTGCAGGGTTGCAGATGTGGTGGTTGTCTCCATGAAGCCCTGGGGGCCTCTTAATCCAGAGCCCAAACAATGCAAACCTAATAATATCTACTCAGAAATAAATTGTGTTGAATTCAGCAGGGTTGGGATTGCAGCCTTAATAACAAAGGGCTTCAGCAGCAAATTATATTATTACTGGGCTTATTTGTTTGATGAAGGGCAAGCTGGAGATCAAAATAATAAATAAATAAATCCTGCCACCACCAACAGAAGTGTAAATAAAATCATCTCACATTAACTTTCCACTGTACAGCAGATACTGTATCTTTTCACGATACAGTCATAGAATTGCTATTGCGTTGTAGCAGTTATATAAAAAGAAAAACATTTCTTTCCCCCAAAGCAAATCTGCCAAGAGCTGCAATTTATGTAGACTGTTGGAGGGTGGGGATCATTTTTGAAAGGAGTATAAGCAATTAGAATGAAATTATAGGATTTTTTAAAAAAACCAAACCCACACACATTTTTTTTAAAAAAAGCAATATGTAGTTCTACTTGGAAGTAATCTATTCTGAAGTGAAACTATTCAAATAAAATAGACACAGAAAATAAATTCATAAGGGAAAGTGGACCATGCCAAGTGGAAATACTTTGCTTCATAGGCCCTAGACTTGTTCGCAAGGAGTACATTCTTATGAGGCACAAGTCTATTTGTACATGTGTGTATTTTGGTATTGGTAGGTCATCTTTCAGGGTTAATTCTCCCAAAGTGTCCCACAGCCTATAATAATATGAAATATCATTCCATTTTGGAATCCATAAAATCAAGATCTAAAAATATCATGACAGTTCACACTCACCTGGGGATTTGAGGGAGTGGGGTTTGGAATGTGGCGTGCCTGTGGCCTGGTCACAGGACCACCATCTTTCTGCATGTCCTTAGGGGTACGTCTGGCACTTTCTCCCTTCCAGCCATGCTGTTCAACAGGTGAGTGGCCCGACACATGAGCCAATCAGATTGTGGTGGGGAAGGGGTGGAGCAGGGCAAGGGGCAGAGCAGGATGGGATGGGATGGGGCAGGGCTTGGCAGGCTTGCCCAAAGGTGAGCAGGGAGGCTATTATGAAGACCTTGCTCTGGTTTATTGGGTCACCATGTTCAGGGCCAGGGAGGAATTTTTCCTGCAATGAAAGGGGTCCAGAAAGGGTCTCTCTGTCTGAGAGTCCACATGGGGGCCAATAGGAGATAGTAGTTTTCCCAAACAGCGGCCCAGGCATTGTTGATGCACCTCGTCCGTGTCAGGGGCAAAGACTCTCCTCCCTGAAAGAGAGGGGAGTGGTTGTGGGCGGGAGCCCGAACACCGCTCCTAGCAGGGGGCGTTGCCCCCTGCCTCCAGCTCACCTGGCTGGCACTCACGCCCCCCCCCCGGTGGCCGCCCAACCAGGTGCCATGGGGGGGGGGTGTCCAGCAGCCTTTATGCTGCAGTGCCAGCCTCTCCCCGGCCTCATTTCTATTTGTCGTCCTGAGCGAGTCAGGAGGATACTCTCTCTTCAGTGTTCCTGCAGCGAGAAGCGTGGTGCTAACTTGGAAGAGGACTTCTGAGAAAGGGAAGCCTTTAATTCCTCCTTTACTTTACCCCCTTTACTTTGCCTTTTACCTTTACTTTAATCCCCCCACCCAACTCTGCACCGTTAATTCCCTCTTTACTTTTTTCCAAATACCTCCTAATTGTTCCTAATTTCATCTCTGATCCCGAAGCCTTTACTCTGTGTGTGTGTGCTTCTCCGACTTTAAATCAGTCACTCTGTGTGTGTGTGCTGCTCTTCAGGCTTCAAAACAGACACTCTCTGTGTCTTTGAGGGCAGCATCTCAGCGTGCTTGGAAGGGGGGAAAACTGAGCCTTCACTAGTAGGCTCCGTGGTTCGGCTTGGAGCCCTTCCTCCCCCTCTCCCCACGTGCTGCCTTCTCCCTTTGGTGTTGCTCCCCCACATGGGGGCCAATAGGAGATAGTAGTTTTCCCAAACAGCGGCCCAGGCATTGTTGATGCACCTCGTCCGTGTCAGGGGCAAATCCGTAGTTCTGGGTCAACTCTGCCGTAATCATCAACCAGCAGGCTGATAATACATAACGCTTGGCCAAAACCTACTTACATCTATAATCAATAAAGTTGTGTCCTTTTTCAACCCAATACCAATCTCCTGTGTTATGTTTTTTGGCCCTGACTATGCTGCGGGCATTTGAATTATGGTGCTGGAGGAGACTCTTGAGAGTCCCGTGGACTGCAAGAAGATCAAACCTATCCATTCTTAAGGAAATCAGCCCTGAGTGCTCACTGGAAGGACAGATCCTGAAGCTGAGGCTCCAATACTTTGGCCACCTCATGAGAAAAGAAGACTCCCTGGAAAAGACCCTGATGTTGGGTAAGATGGAGGGCACAAGCAGAAGGGGACGACAGAGGACGAGATGGTTGGATAGTGTTCTTGAAGCTACCAGCATGAGTTTGACCAAACTGTGGGAGGCAGTGGAAGACAGAAGTGCCTGGCGTGCTCTGGTCCATGGGGTCACGAAGAGTCGGAAACAACTAAACGACTAAACAACAACAAATGCTGCGGGCATCATGTATCTGTGACAGTAACAGCAGGTAAACATTATTAGCAGAAGAGAACTGAATCTATATATCAGTATATATAGCAAATATTTTAAAAGCTTAAAATAACAACAAAGTGTTAAAATGTCATTTAAAAGTAGTTTTGAAGGGGGAGGAGAATGTATTGAATCCTAATTAAAATTCATCACCATACATCCCTTGACCCCCTATAGAAGAGGTGGAGAATACACTCTCCACAAAGTTGCTGGTATTTAATTCCCAAAATCACCGTTCAGCATGGCTCATGATCCGAGATAATGGCACTGGAACATCCGAAGGGCCTACAAAATATGAAGACAGAGAAGACAGAAGGATGTCCACTATTGGAAGCCTCTCTTGCCCAACAGCCCACAAAGGTGCCCAGACTTCTAGGCACTATCCAGGTCTTCTAGCTGAATGGTTTTATTATTATTATTATAATTTTTATTCATTTTCCAAACAAGTTTTATACAGTCAACAAATTATTTTACACTCATGCTTCATTTTTTGACTTCCCTCAGTTTCTCTGTCAATCTTTTGAAAAATTTCTATTTATTGACGCATTTCTAAACATGATATTGCCTTTCCCCACTCCTTTTCCTCTTACTCTCTTTTTTGCAGTATTTCTTACTATTTTACAGAGTCTCTTCAAAACCAACAAGCGTTGTCTGTGCATCACATGTATTTTTCAGATATTCTGTAAATTTCCCCCAGTCCTCGATAAACTTTTGGTCTTTCTGGTATCGAATCTTCCCTGGCAATTAGTCCAATTCTGCATATTCGGTCAATTTCCTTCTCCATTCTTCCACTGTTGGAATTTCTTCCTGTTTCCATCTTTGGGCCAGAAGTATCCTTGTGGCAGTCACTGAATATTGAAACAGTTTACAGTCTCTCTTATTGATTTCGTTTCCTACCATTCCTAATAGAAAGGCTTCTGGTTTTTTAATGAACGTATATTTCAACATCTTTTTCAATTCATTGTATATCCTTTCCCAGAAGTCTTTCACCTTTTTACACTCCCACCACATATGATAGAAAGTACCTTCTTTTTCTTTACATTTCCAACACTTATTGCATGTTTTATACATTTTGGCCAGTTTAACTGCGTTATATACCATCTGTAAAACATTTTCATTACATTTTCTTTCAACGCAGTACATGCCGTAAATTTTAGCCTTTCATTCCATAATTTCATCCAATCATCATACTGTATATTGTAACCAAAGTCTCTTGCCCAATGTATCATTACTACTCTAGCTGAATGTTTTTAGTTGCTCCACCCATTGCTGCCCACAACTGGCACTTGCCCCTAGGAAGGTTGCCCAGAACAGAATGTGACTCTTGGACTGAAAAAGTTACTCAACCTCTGCTTTAGGTTTAATGCAGGAGCTTTCCTATGTGAGATAAAGGTAAAGGACCCCTGACAGTTAAGTCCAGTCGCGAACAACTCTGGAGTTGCGGCGCTCATCTCGCTTTACTGGCCAAGGGAGCCGATATTTATCAGCAGACAGTTTTTCCGGCTCACGTGGCTAGCATGACTAAGCCGCTCCTAGCAAAACCAGAGCAGCACACGAAAATGCTGTTTACCTTCCCGCCAGAGTGGTACCTATTTATCTACTTGCACTTTTACGTGCTTTTGAACTGCTAGGTTGGCAGGAGCTGGGACCGAACAATGGGAGCTCACCCCGTCACGGGGATTCGAACTGCCAACCTTCCAATCAGCAAGCCCAAGGCTCAGTGGGATATCTCTTACAAAAGCAATGCAATGCCAGAGCAAACGATACCCGCTGAATCCCAGTCACACTTGTTCAAGGGACAAAAGCTTTACCCCTTTTGAATCACAGTCACCCTATATTTCATCTCACAGCAAGCTGTATCTCAGTGCAAGAAGGGAAAAAAAATTGACCTTTGCCAGACTCCCGCTGTCACTTTGTAATGGAGGTAAAATTAATGGAGGCACTTCTGTGTAACGTAACAAATGAAAAGTGGCTACCCTTCCTCAGTAACAAGTGCGGGTGCTGAAAGGTCACAAAGGGATGGATCCTAATCTCCATTTGTATCTTGGGAAATGCAGTAGAATTAGTAAATCAGGTATCTGGACACCACTTGCATGTCAGCAGGACATAAATTGAAACAGGCCGCAGATGGATGCCAGAATACATTACAGCACTGTTGGTTCTCATCAGTCAATATCTGTTATATTTCACGGTACCTGGAGCTTAATTATTCTGTGTGAAAGGAGATCGAAAATCAGTACATCACAAGTAGCTAAGCATGAGGAGCCGAGTTCAAAGGAGATGTGGTTGAGCTAAAGTGCAATTAAGCGCAGTTCTGTAAGTACGTGTTAAAACCCATTCAAGTCGGTAGAATTTGTAGGGGCATAATTGTGTGTGGAATTGCATGAGAAAGAAAAAGGGGGGGGGAGAAGCAGGGAATTAGTGTAGCTTTGCAAAATTGAACTTTGAGGGGTTTTTTAAAAAAAAATCACAAGAACTATTAGTCACACTCATATCCCACCAGTCATCTGGAAAGCTCAGAGCCATCCATGGGATTATAATGTTTTTTTTGTTTGTTTGTTTTAAAAAAAACACCTTTGTAATAAGTTAGATTGAAAAGATGACTGCCAAGGTTCACTGACCGGTAGATTACTTCAGTGTGATCTATTTTATGGAGAGCTAAATTTTATGGAGAATGCAACGTGCAGGATGGTCACTTCTGGGATCATTTTAGTCAAATTATCTACAAAGCTCTGAACGGCCAGGCACCAGTGATCTCAAGGAATACTTACATATGAATCTGTTCACCTGCTGGACTTGCCATCAGAGGTTTTGCTCAATGTCCTGTCCCTTTCTTGAGGTAGATTTACTGAAGCAGGGTCTTTTCAGTTGTAGTGTCCTAATTGTAGAATCTCACCCCCAGATCCTCAGTTGGCCCCCTCTCTTTTTTGAAATTGTGCGGAGCAGTGTCGATTCTGTTTTAGCATACTTTAAATCTGCCTGTGTTTTAAAAGTGCTGATGTTTTTTGAAGCTGAACAAGTTTGTTCTCTCCTGCTGTTGTTCTAATTGATTTTTATGTTTTGTTTTTGGGGGGCACTGTGGTTTTTTTAAACTGTGTATCTGTGTTTCAGTTTGGAAGCCATTTTAGGCCCCAAAGGCAGGGAAGATTAAATCAATCAGTCAGTCAATCAATCAATCAATCAATCAAGTCAAGACTGAGAAGGGTTTTTGACCCAAGTTTCACTGGAGCACCCATAAAATTATCACTCTGTCCATTGCATTTGTTATTTTGGGGGAACAGCCACTGTTTGAACTACATTAAACAGCAGTACTTCCATTAAGTTTAATTCCTTTAGAAGTGACACCGGGAGCCCGAAAAAGTTCAAATTGGCTTTTTGTAAAGCTTTTATGAATAAATCCAAACTGATCCCGTTTTGCTGAAATTCCAGGTGAGACATTTTTCTATGTCCCTGAGCTGATAAAATACACCAGGCTTACATAACTGATGAGCTGTCAAGGGAAATGTAGACCATCAGCTCTGTATGGTGGCTTTCCAAAGGTTTGATGAATCTCTTATAATGTTTCCATATGCTGTGATTTGTATATGCACAAGCAGTACAGTGAATTATGGTGTGCGAATTTATTCTAAAGTTTTGGGGACAGCAAAATGAGACACATTCATACTGCAAATATTCAAATCCCAGCAGGTGTTTTGTGCAAACATATAAAATATCAAATGTTGAGAGAGGAGCTTTTGTATTTTATATAATGTTTGCATTGGAATAGAAATGAGACAAAATGAGTAAGTGGATATTATCTGAGATCTTGCCTTGTTCTGGTGGGAGATACTGCTGCATCTTGCATTCCTGGAATTGACTGACTTCAATTGAAACTGTTGATGGGTTAATCAATCTTATGTTTGATGGAAACTCACTCCATGGACTATACATTTTATCTGCTGGATGCTGAATCTGAAACTATATTGCTTTTCTCAGTAACTACATTTCCAGGTTTTTGGCCAGAGCCCAAAGCAGCTGAGTACACATGTACAAGCAGCGGCGTAGCATGGTTTGTCAGCACCCGGGGCAAGGCAAGTAATTTGCGCCCCCTAACCCGGGGCAAGGCAAGTAATTTGCGCCCCCCTAACCCCTAACCTGCCGCCGCTGCCAGCTTCTTCTTGCTGCTGCCTGGTCTGGTCTGGTGTGGTTCTCTCCCGCGCTCAGCACTGCGCTGGGCGGCCACTGCACTGTCCCTCCCCCAGATAGTCCCTCGCTCTCTCTCCGCACCGCACGCCTGGCACCCACCCCCTCCACAGTGGGCGGTGACCCAGCAGCTCGGATCAGATTCGCACAGCCAGCACTGCAGTGAGAGAGAGTGAGTGAGCCAGGTAGGGGCAGAGAGCTGTGAGTGCGAGCGTGCACCCCCTAGATGTTGCGCCCGGTGCGGCCGGGCCCCCCTGCACCCCCACGCTACGCCACTGTGTACAAGGGAATTGGGTACACAGCTGAGGTTGCCCTCCCCTTACATTTTTTGAAACAGCGGATTTCGTAAACAAAGGGCCAAACGACCGGCATCTTTAAAACAACTGGTTTTGCGTGGACAGGTGGAGTCCCTCCAACCCCTGGCGACCCCCAAGCAGAATAATGACTCAAGACAACGTGCTATGGGATTAAGATTGGCCACAACTTTATTAAGTTTCAGATGTAGGGAGATCTTGGCTCAGGCATTGGGTGTTTATCCTTCCCAGTCCCTAGCCAGGGATCTGTGAGACATCAGGGTTATCCAGAATGTGTGGGGATTGGGCTGGCTCTGGAGAACGTCTGTTCAAGCAGAGAGCCCGCCCCCCTTTTCGCAGCCATCGCAGGGGAGAGCAATGACAACCTCTTGGCGTATGGCCAATGCCTCCCCTCAAGACCCCTTTAACGGGGAACCCTGGGATCACCACCACAGGGGGGGAGTGGGTCACTGTTCCCCCCCCCACACATTTAGGAAGATAGACTAGAGGATTCCTGCTCCTTCTTCCCAGAAACTACTACTTACAAAACCTCTGTTGTAAAAGGAGACCTCCTTTTTCTTGTGGTGACATCACACACCTCTATTACCCTGGCAACCTGCTATTGTCTTCTGCTAACTATCATACAGTTGGGGAAGGAACCCCACCCCGCTCCTTGTCTGGCATTTCCCCCAGGGTAACGACTCTGCTATCATTTGTCTTTGTTCTTGGGTGTCACCTCTCTCAACCAAGCTCCTGAGGAAGCTGGCTTGACTTCAAACCCCACATTTGCTATTTTCAGAAATTATAGAGAGAATCTGGCACCCAGGAATTTTAGGGGATCCTTGCCCCCTGAAAATCCATAGCAGTATATCCCACTTCTCTTAGTCACAGTTGAATGCTCTCCTGGGGCTGTGGATGTGGGAAGAGAATGACTTCTAGGCAGTCTTCCAAACAACTTGAAAGCCAAATGCCGTTTATTCCAAACCTAGCACTGCTCCATCTGTTTCTGGGGAAGGTTTGGAGGCTAAAAGAATGTTGCAGATATGGAGCTAACTACCAGCCATAATGGGAAACAAGGGAGGGAATTGAGGTTATCTAAGCCTGAAGACAGAGCCAGCCAACTGGCTTTGCCTCCATGTTTTAGGTATAGCACCAGGCTTTTGCTCCAGTGGTATGAATAGGTTTAAGAGCAGATAATATTCCTAAATTAACACAAAACTGGTAAGACCAGTTCTTGGCGTCTGTCTGTCTTGGTGTATGAAGTGGTGCACCATACTTCAACCTAGGTTTTCCAGGATCCCTGTTTCAACTTATTCCCAACAAAGCCATCTGCTCTGAAGTCTGCAAGAGGAAGTATGATAGAGTAATAGGGCCCGAGCAGCCAGACCTGTACAAGAAAAGATGAGAAAACAACTTTATAAGGTGAAGGAATTGACTTTCCTGTCCCACACATCATAGACTTAATGCTTGGCTACACAAGGGGGTTGGAAGGGGGAAAGAAAACAGTCCCTGGAGAAAATACCCAAGTTTGCCCAACTAATTGTGCCTGACTACTTTCTTCAACTCTGCAACATTTTTAATTTACCTTAACTTTATCAATTTTAATTAACTGAATTATCTTGATTAAGAAGCCTTTCTAATTGAATTTTGTATAAGGAACGGAGTAATTGCCATACACAATCAGCCAGGGTACTGTGTAATTTCTTCCCCTGTAAAACTTTGTTTTGGCATCCTAAAGTTCTATGCTAGTTGAATTTAATAAAGATGTAATGATATTAAGGTCGCTCACGGCTGAATTGGGTTTGATACATTTGTTAGAAGTGAGCAATGCCTTCATGTTTGACTAAAATCAATGAAGCAGTTACAAAGAAAGTTACTAATCTACATTTGTTAGCCTGTCCCTCTGTGAAAACACTAATCACAGAAACCTGTGCTGAAACCAGTCTTCTGAATTCTTTGGAGTTTTCTGCCCTTGCGAAGGAGTCTGCTGCTTTTCAGCCTTTTTCTCAGGGCACTGTTCATTATCATTTTTTTGGGGGTGCAATATTGAGCCCACTATTTTCTTGCAAGTTGACGGCCCATGTGCTTTTCTTTTTATCTGGCCTCTTCAACCTATAGATGAAGTTGCCTTATTACAGAACTAAAGTACTAGAAGTCAAGGAGTCTGGCTCCTGGGTGCTTGAAGTTAGCATGGTTGCTGACTTGGTTTTCCAGAAAAGTTCTTCCTATTACCTTTTTTTAAAAAAAAAAAATCCACTGATTTTCTAAAAAAGTTGAAACAACTTCCCTTTAGGGGAAAAAAAGTCTTTTGGAGTAAGGTGTACTATTTGCCAAAGCACTGAATTGCAGTCCAAAGTAGGGATGGGTGAATCTGTCAATTTTGGGTTCTTTGATTTCTCATTTTCCCCTATCTTAAGTTCAGTTCTTTACATTTCCACATTAGTTTGTGATTTTTTAAAGTCCTCATTAAAATTCACCAGAATTTTTGTGCAAATTTCCCCTAATACTCACATTTGTGTATGTAATTTTGTCTAATATAGAAACTTCCTCTATTATAACTTCTTGTTGTTGGTTATTAAATTTTGATACCACCATTCATCCAAAGATGACAGGACAGTTTACAATACAAAATAAAATGCATTTTGATATGATCTTTTCACTAATAGATGGATTTTTTTTGCACAGTTTACCCCAGTATATGGATTTTGTACAGACATCTTGGCCTTGCAAAATTCAGAAGTGTATGAATTTCAAAAAAGGACAGCTAGATTTCAGTTCATGTATTGTTTTACAAAGTATGAATTGGGTAGATTCACCTTCCGCTGATAACTGAACTGAATGTATCTCCAGAATATTCACTATTCCATTGGCTACATCACACCCTTTCCTGTACATGGATTCCTGAACATCAGCAAACTTAGAATCATAGAATCATAGAATCATAGAATCATAGAGTTGGAAGAGACCACAAGGGCCATCGAGTCCAACCCCCTGCCAAGCAGGAAACACCATCAGAGCACTCCTGACATATGGTTGTCAAGCCTCTGCTTAAAGACCTCCAAAGGAGGAGACTCCACCACACTCTTGGCAGCAAATTCCACTGTCGAACAGCTCTTACTGTCAGGAAGTTCTTCCTAATGTTTAGGTGGAATCTTCTTTCTTGTAGTTTGGATCCATTGCTCCGTGTCTGCTTCTCTGGAGCAGCAGAAAACAACCTTTCTCCCTCCTCTATGTGACATCCTTTTATAGATTTGATCATGGCTATCATATCACCCCTTAACCTCCTCTTCTCCAGGCTAAACATGCCCAGCTCCCTTAGCCGTTCCTCATAAGGCATTGTTTCCAAGCCTTTGACCATTTTTGTTCTTCTCTAACAGTAGAGAAATACCCCCATGAGCAGAGATACTGTTTTTGTTGTGGTAGCAGGTATCTGCTGATATTTACTGCTTACCTAAATAAGGTCAAAGAGGTAAAATTCTTATAATTTGGCAGGACAATACAGTTTATCAGCTTGCCAAGTGCTAATATGTGCACCATAGCAAGTTATGCCAATTAGGTATGATCTGCAGTGGCCACCTGAGAGCAGATTCTTTGCTTATATAAATGATGGAGGGAAGAATTTAATGAGGCTCTGCCAATCAGTATCACCTTCAATGTCTGAAGGTTTGTTTGCTTGTTTGACACTTCTAACTCCCAAGAAGGTGTATTTTGATTTAATCTACAGTGACTCAGTAAATCTCAAAAATCCTATTCATGAAGGTACATTTATATCTATGTATTTAAATGAGACCTTGGCTATATGTTATACACACTATACAAAAGCAGGCCTGTCCTTTCCATGTAGCTGGATGTAGTGCTATGCTTCAGTTGGCGTTGTGGACAAGTGAAAGATGAAGGCATGAATTAGGCGACATTAACACCATACATTTAAAGGGCTATTCCATTTTAAATAGTTATGGCTTCTTCCAAAGAATTATGAGAGCTGCAATCTCTTAAGGGTGCTATAGTGGGGGAATCACATCTGGCAACCAATGTGCCCCTTTATTTTCACATAATACATGGATAGAGGCAGTGCCAGATTTACGTATAAGCTAAACAATATAGCTTAGGGCCCCACTCTCTTGGGGCCCCCAAAATTTTTTAAAGGAAAAAGGTGTTTGCATTATTAAGTTTGTTATGAATAAAAATCATTTTAAGTTAGAGCTTAATAATTATTTCACTATTAATATACTTCTTCTTAATTGTATTTCACTATTAATATACTTCTTAATTGTATTTCAGTTCAACAATTACTTTGATAAAATACATATTTTGTTATGTGCAAATGGCTTTAGATACCTATTAGGTCCATAAATTACCATATAGCATATATTCAACACAAAAACCAGCGGTAATTTGTTTTGTTGACAAAGGACAACTGGACATATAAAGGGCCCCATTACCTAAATCTGGCCCTGGGTAGAGGAGTCTAAAAAGCCTGGGACACAAATTTTCACAAGCAACTATGCTGGCTCAATTACCAGAAGTAATGTATTTATCATTAATTCTGGAAGTGTATACACAATTCTGACCAAACTACCATTTTGAATCAAGATGTCAGATCAAAACTTTACTTGGGTGTGACTTTGCCCTCTTGAGAAATTGTCACCAAAACTGGCACAAGCGTTCCTAATGTGGGGCAACATACTTTGTCGCTGTTTGGGCACTGGTCACCATTTTGACTCAAGATGGCAGACTGAAATGCCATTTTGAGATGACTTCATCTCAAACAAATTACGCTACACATTTTAAAAATGCATCTCCCTCCCCCCCTACAAAAAACCACCAATATTCTGGGAAGCACCAAGCACTCCCTGCTAGAATCTAATAGTGATAAGAAGTTGTTTGTTGTTTAGTCGTCTTAGTCGTGTTTGACTCTCCGTGACTCCATGAACCAGAGCATGCCTTGGAAACTCTCACTTTCTTCTCAAAGCTTCTCCTTTTTTATGTCCATGGAGTTTTCTTGGCAAAATACTGGAGTGGTTTGCCAGTTCCTTCTCCAGGTGGATCACGTTTAGTCAAACTCTCCACTACGACCTGTCCGTCTTGGGTGGCCCTGCACGGCATAGTTCATAGCTTCTCTGAGTTATTCAAGCCCCTTCGCCATGACAAGGCAGTGATCCATGAAGGTATCAATATGCAATCTCAAAAGTTTACAGAATCATTTACAAGAGTCAAACGAATCCCTACATATTTGAATGCTGCAAATTTATTACTCAGGGGATGCATATAACTCATGTCTTAAGACTGTAAGGTCTTTTCTCATGGGGTTTATTCGTTTTCTGTATTAACTCCGTTTTAACACGTTTTGATGATGCTAAAATTTCATTTCTATATATCCCCACCTGTCTCATCCCACACATATTACAAGCACCAGGAACTATCTGTCTGGATTGTTCTACACTCCCATGGCGTGCATATTCTGCTGAATTACCCTTTTAAGTTGTCTCGGTTGGATCATGCAAAACCACTTTAAAAGTAAAACTTTGCATTAAATGAGGCCTCTCTCCGTTACTCAGAGTGCTCTTTAGGATTTAGTAGATTTGGGGGGTTTTATCCCGCAGGACACACTTTTGCATTATCAGTAAAGTATAATTTATTATCCTAGTTGCTGGGTATTAGCAAAATGCCTGCTGTGACTGACAGTGTGCTTGTTTGTTCAGAGAGACAGGCAGACTGTATATCAACAGATCTCTATCTACCTCTCTCTTTAATGGGAGGTCTCTTTCAACCTGTCTCTACAGAAGCAGAGAGAGACTTTGCCCATCTCTTTGGTGCCCCTACTGGCAAAAGTTGTTCTACCCATCGGCAAGATTATTGTAATAACCTGCAGTTTTATAAGAGTGTATATTTGAAGTAGATGAATAAATAAGTTAATTTGGAATGTGCAGAAAATATAAAAAAAATAATTTAAGGAACCACAGAAAGAGGGGGGAGGAAGTCGAGTTTCGAAATGTTAAAATGATTGTAAAATTATTGAAATGTATAAAATTGAAAATCATAAAGAAAAGAAAGCCACTTCCGGCTTGCCCAGGAGGTGGGGTTGCGGGCTTCACGCCCACCCCACGTGAGTGGGGGCTGGTCGCAGCCCCCGCGAGAGCAGGGGAATCCCGGCCGGGCCTGCCCCCCCAGCAAGCCAATCAGCTGGCTGGGGGGGCATGGCCTGTCCTATTTAGGGCCGGCACTGACGGGGCTCGCCCTCTTTTCGCCAGCTAGCCCTCACGTTTTCCCACCCTCCCTCCCTTTAAGTGGGCTTTAGGTAGGTCTTTGACTTTGCTATGGACTTCGGTCTGTCGCCGCAAGGGGCATGGTAGGAATTTTTCCCAATTGGCAATTTCTAGCCTTTTGGTTTTTCGCCTACCTCGTAGCAACTCGTCACAACTTCTCGGCATTGGCAGTAGGCATTGGTAAGAAGGGGTTAAGAGGATGTGTGTGGGGGAGGAACGCCATCACCTCCCCCCAGTGAGCGAAGGGTGGTCCGTTAAAGGACTCCGGGGGGCGTGGCCCTGTCCGAAGCCTATGGAGGTGAGGGCCAAAGGCACGCCCCAGAGCGGTGACCTGGGGGAGCTCCTAGTCGACGTGCCTCGGCAGGAGACTCCCCCGATATAGTGTTAACCCTTCCCCGTGTCTCCAGCAAATGGGCTGGAGCCGGATAGTCGTTAGGACCAATGCCTAAGCCAATGCCTCTCATTCCTGAATTCAATAAAGTTGTGGCCTAATTCGCCCAATTAACCTTATATTGTGGTGTCTCGTGTCTTTATTTATCCTGGTGGGGGGGCGGGAACTCACCACGCAAAGAAAAAAGAAAAGAAAGTTGTTCTACCATTTCTTTGGCAAGTGAGCCGCTTTTACCACTCTATCATAAGGTGAGAATATGTCCTACTTAAAAGAGGAGAGTCCTCTATCTGACTGCATACTCTATTTGAAGAACTGTCCTGACCACATCTGGTTGAAAGATAAAGAAGCATAGGAAGTGAGAGCAAGGGTCTTGAAATTGCCAGTCAACAGCATCTAGACAACTGACTGGGCAGACACACAGAACACCTGGCTGTGTTCCCCTCCCCCCCCCTTATGGTGAGATGCACTGTATTTCTATTTAGCTTACACTTTTTTTTTCTATATTAGCGTTTATACATACAAATGAGCATATGCCAGTTTCATGCAATTCTTAATCCTCTTTTCTTTTCTTTTCTTTAAAGTAATAGCAACCCTAACTATGTTTTCCCCGAGAGAAGTGTAACGATTGATATTTCCCATAGGTGTAAAGATAAAGGATAAAAGGAAAGACACAAGTTTAAATCTCTCACATTGAAATCAATGGGACCCCCTATGTGCTTATTTTAGCAGTATTGTGCCCTTCATTTCTAGCGAACAATTACTGCTGGAATACCAACCCCCCTCACATTATTGCTTTTTCAAGGACCAGCAGGTTATTTGACACAAAAAAACAAAACAATGGATTTGCTTACCTTTCTTACATGATTACATCCATGGGGTCACGAAAATTCGGACACGACTAAGCAGCAACAACAACGTCCCTATTTTGGTTGCATCTAAGAAGATAATTAAATAAACTTTTACATTGTTTGTGATGCAAACACTGAGTGATGTTTTCGTTTAGCAGAGGTAAAAATGAGATTTTATATTCCAAGTATTTAGACAGATGATGTCTTATGGGTGACAGCAGGTCAGTCTTCATAAACCTACATGCCTGACAATCAAGATAGTGCATGCAGGATATAGATCAATCATTGTACAGGGGCAAAAATTGGTGGAATCTGCCATCAGCTAAAAAGACAGGCCCAACAATAGCATGACCTTGAATTTAATAAGAAAATGACTCTACAAGTTTAAACCATTTTAAAGTCCTTTGCAATTATAATGTTTAGATTGCACTGAATACTGAAAAGAAGCTTTGACCACAATATTTACATCTCAGGAAAGGAGGCAACATAAATTACATGTCTCAAGGACAAGGAAATCAAAATGGGTGATTTATCTTCTGCAACAAGAATTTTTGTCTCCTTCTGTAATGTCCACAATGATTTATATTTCCTCCAAGCTGTCAAATCACCTGGTAGCATTTATAGGAAGGGGTTTGGAATTCTAAGTAATCAAGTATCGGGAGCTGGTTGAGTATTGCAGCATAATCCCATTTGATCCAGAATTTTAACCAATTTATTTTTAATTGGAGTCACTTCACACTTTACGTGGCAATCATGTTTCCTACAGCAACACTTCTATTTCTAGCAGCAAATGCGCAGATATGAAGAGCCAGCTGCTTATTCCTGAACACTTGTCCTTTCCATCAAAACCTTCCATGGCCTTTATCTCCCTTCACTTGTATCACTATATGTCTCTGTCCATGATTTTCATGACAATGGCAGCAGGCGGTACGTGGCAGTGGTGGGATGTGTTGGAGGCTGGGCAACCACAGCAAAAATTATGTGGGTGCCTGGGCCCCCCAAGCCCCCTGGAGTTGGCACCGCTGACCCTTGGACTTCTTTTATATTGGCTTTATTAGCTAGGGTTGCCATATTTTGAAGAGCAAAAAAGAGGACACTATGATGGGCACTCAAAGCAAATAAATGCAATTTGTCCCAAATTTTACCCCTGAAAAAGAGGGTGTGTCCTGGAAGAAGAGGCTACATGGCAATAATAATAATAATAATAATAATAATAATAATAATAATAATAATAATAAAGGTGTGTGTGGTGGGGGACTGAAGTGATGATGATGATGATGATGATGATGATGATGATGATATACTATCATCCCCAGCCACTCTGGGCAGCTCCCAACAGATTATTAAAAACACAATAAAACATCAAACATTAAAAACTTCCCTAAACAGGACTGCCTTCAGATGTCTTCTATAAGTCACATAGTTGTTCATTTCCTTGACATCTGGTGGGAGGGTATTATACAGGGTGGGTACCACTACCGAGAAGGCCCTCTGCCTGCTTCCCTGTAGAACTCACTTCTGTCAGCGAGGAAGCTGCCAGAAGGCCCTTGAAGCTGGACCTCAGCATCCGGGCTGAATGATGGAGGTGGAGACACTCCTTCAGGAATACTGGGCTAGCAAGCAACCATTTTGAAGCAGTTTGGGGGCTCCCTTTCACACACCAAGCAATTGTTTACGTATTTCATTTGCATTCTAACTCATTTTTAAACTTACACAGGTGCCTCCGAAACAATATGTGAGGATCATTGCAATCTTGCCAGTGTCAATGACAGTGTGGCAACCAGTGCTTTTTTTCTGGGGGGTGGGGGTGGGTTACACAGGGGTACGCATACCCCTAAATATTTTGTGAATCTTTGTACTTTTGTCCATTTCCTGTATTTATTTTCCCCGATTTGAATCATAATATGGCGATTTTCTTGAGTCAAAATGAGAGTATCCTGAAACATTTTTTTAGAAAAAAAGCAATGGTGGCAACCATCTTAATAAAGCTAGCCCTAACCAAAGTGAACAAGCCCATGAGAAGAATCATGATGACATGGCCAGGCATTAGTAGGTGAGACCTGCAACAAAATGTCACAATACACAGTGCTCCTATTCAGGACTCCAGCTTGTGAGTCAGCAATATGTTTATCCTTATTTTTCCTTGATGCTACATTGCATTGCTTGCTGACACCAGTGTTGGTGGTAGGAATAGAACTCTTTTCAGCAGCTGCTGTTCCTTGTCCCCCTTTGGGTCATGTCATGATGTAGCATCATTCCATAGACTTGGAGGCACCTGGGGGAGAATACAGCTGCCAGCTGGTGCCCACCAAGAAGAGTTTTGTTGCTGTCAATGGCACCAGATGCTGGCAAAAAAAAAAAAAATGCAGTTTACTGACTGAAGAAGTTCTGAGAATGAGACAATATGTTCCCATAATAACTCACTTTTACTAATTAAGTCATGCTACAGAATTTGGACAAGGTTCTTAGTAACTCTAGCAGATGCTTAAACATCTTTTTTATGTCTTCTCCTCACTCAGTTTAACATCCAAAAGACCATCATGAAGTGTTATGGGCAGACTCTTTCAAGAATCAATGAAGAAGTTCTCCCGAGGGCACAGCAAACGATATCCTCAGTTATTGAGGTTTTTGAGAGCATCCAGTGGCGTAGCGTGGGTTGTCAGCACCCGGGACAAGGCAAGTAATTTGCGCCCCCTAACCCATGGATTTGCGCCCCCTAACCCGTGGATTTGCGCCCCCTAACCCTAACCCCCAGATGTTGCGCCAGGTGCGGCTGGCCCCCCCTGCACCCCCCACACTATGCCACTGAGAGCATCTCAACGGTACTGAGAACATTTAAAATGTTTTGAAGTCTGGGGCACCCCGGATCTTTTGCACCTAAGATAGTCTTGCACCCCCATAATACCCCTTTTGGGGGTCTTATGCTGGCCTAAGATCCTCTATGCTCAGCTGCTTGCCAGGTTACATGACCTAGCTGAGGATGCAAGGATATGCTGGTGTATCTCTGGCTGAACTGAGGGAGTTAAACTGTCTGTGCTGAGATTTGTGAGGAGACCCCAGGTCACCTCAGAGAGCTACAATTCCCAGATTGGATCAACAATCAAACCCTCTTCACAGGGAATTCTGGGAATTAAAGGTCTGTGAGGGGAACAGGGGTCTGCTAAAAATGTGTTGTTGTTGTTTAGTCGTTTAGTCGTGTCCGACTCTTCGTAACCCCATGGACCAGAGCACGCCAGGTCCTCCTGTCTTCCACTGCCTCCCGCAGTTTGGTCAGACTCATGTTTGTAGCTTCGAGAACACCGTCCAACCATCTCATCCTCTGTCGTCCGATTCTCCTTGTGCCCTCCATCTTTCCCAACATCAGGGTCTTTTCCAGGGAGTCTTCTCTTCTCATGAGGTGGCCAAAGTATTGGAGTCTCAGCTTCACGATCTGTCCTTCCAGTGAGCACTCAGGGCTGATTTCCTTAAGAATGGATAGGTTTGATCTTCTTGCAGTCCATGGGACTCTCAAGAGTCTCCTCCAGCACCATAATTCAAAAGCATCAATTCTTGGGCGATCAGCCTTCTTTATGGTCCAGCTCTCACTTCCATACATCACTGCTGGGAAAACCATAGCTTTTACTAAACAGACCTTTGTTACTTTTTAACTAACAATGTAGTCATGCTCACAATGCTAACAATGCTGACAATGTAGTCATGCAAAATAGCATAATTCACAGTTCCTTTAGAACAATGAGACTTCTCGCTTCCTCTCCTCTGCATGCCCACTAAATCTGCTCTAAGGATTTCCCCAAACTCCAGAGGGTATGGGGAGGGTATGGAGGGTAAGAGGGAAACTCCTGTCGCCCAAGCGTGCATTAGTTAGATACCTTCTTAAACCAGTCCCTTTGCTTGGGCCCAAAAACTAAGTGAGAGTTAGTTTGCCGCAGTATGATCTGAATATTTAAACATATCATGAGCATTGGTCCTCATGATTTATAAGAAGTAGAAGAAACTAGCAAACATGTCCCACCCCTTCCTCAGCCGTCTTTCCTTCTGAGTATTAGTGCTGAATAGAAATGACTTTCCCCTCAGCCCTCAAGCAGCTTGACAGCACTGAGTATTAGAATAATAACATTGGAATAAAAAGTTTTCCTCCAACATTGCAGCAGCTGATATTGACTAATTTGATATATATACACCTCACAGGTGACATTTGCAGCCTAGTTAAATTTCTTATGAATGATTATTTAATAGGAAAATATCAACTGCCCAGAGGGGGGAAAGTTGCACTAGTATGAAGGCAACTGAAATTGCTTATTGACCAAAATGAATGGCACCGTTGGTGCATTTACATTAATTTTATTTTATTCTGCAGCACAACAGAAGCAAGACATTCCAAAAGGCTTTTTTTCTTCTTCTTCGGGTAATAATTCAGAGGAATAAAAATGCTGTCCTGATCAAAGTAAAGGTGACTCTGCATGAAATCATGTGTTCCTCTTCTATGTGGCACAAATATCTTTAATCTTATCCTATGCAAGCTTGGACAATTTGTGGCCCCCAAAAATGCCATTCCAAAAATTGGTATGGAATGGAGAATCACAGGTTCCCTATCATTTCATAGTAGGAATGTGTGATTCCTTCTCCCCGTACTCCAATCACCCGCTCTGCTAATTTCACAGAAACTCTGTTGGCTACTTTTGGAATTCTTAAGTTAATTCTCCTGAAGAGGTACCTCTAAACTGATTTGCATTTCCTTTTGTGGAGTGACATCCTTTTAAAATAATAATAATAATAATAATAATAATAATAATAATAATAATAATAATGGCACGTATAAAACAATTGCATGCATCAACCCAATTCAAGCCATTGCATATCTAAAAACATTTCTTTAGGAAATGATACACTCTAAAACAAACAGAGAGGTTCTTGTACTATTAGTAACAACTCTTACTCCTTGCTTAAGTAAACTAGAAAAGCGGTTGACAGTCGCAGGAAAATTGTAATCTATTGTCTAGCCATATATACAAGTATTATGCTGTTGTTTTCTTCTTTTGGTTTTGCAAAGCACATTTCAATTAAAAATGGTCATACTCCAGCCAAAGGTAAGCACACTGATTTAAGTGGGAGAGAGTTTTGCTTGCATTTAAATCTCATATTGAAAACAATTGCTTTAAAGAGCTCAAGAGCTCAAGAGCTCAAGAGCGAGAGAGAGAGAGAGAGAGAGAGAGAGAAGAATCAGTGAATGAAAGAAGTGGGAAAGGGCTGTCCATGGGCCATATTATGCGTTTGCATGTTGAGTCCCACAATGCCACCCCCCAAAAAATTCACACTTCACACATCAATTTTTGTTTAAGGTTTTTGGCATAATTTTGGCCACAACTTTATTCAAAATACAAAAAATGTGAGTGGTTGCTTAGGCATTGGTTATGACTATCTGTCCTTGCCCTCAGGGACAGAGCTGGCCTTCCGGACACCAACGGAAGCCAGCGTGGGAAACAAGTATTGGGTGAGAAAATGAAGCTGGGCATTAGTCCCTCACTTCTCACCCTCATGTTCCTGTGGGGCTTGCACGGCCCAAGTCCGATGCCAGGGACAAGGACGAAAAGAATGGCAACCCCCTGGATTCCTTTAACGGAATTCCCTTTCCGCATCATTTGGAGGGGTAGGCACTTACCCCTCCAAGCACCAATTTAACCAATGCCTAACCGACAACCTTACAAGTTGTGACGATTTGCTATGCAGTAGGCAAAAACCAAATGGCACCAGCCAATCAGCCAGATGGCAAAATTCCTACCAGGCCCCCACTCCAAGGCGGACGACCCCATGACAGGCATAGCAAGGTCAAGCGATCAAGAAAAAACCACCCTATTAAAGGGAGGGAGGGCGGGTGATCCAGTGCAAAACGGCAAAAAGGTCCAACGTCTGGCCCCTGTATTTAAAGACTCTGACTCCTCCTCCAAATTGGCAACAATCAAAACTCCCCAGCAACCCAATTTTAACCACTTAAAGGCTTGGGTTCCTCACCAAATCTGCCCAGTAACGGCAGGGTGGCTTGTTCCCCCAACCGCAACACGTGCTCTCTGTTAGGGAGAACACGCTTTATTAATGGCTAGACCAATCTGAATATTATTTTTAAAAACAGCTTTTGAAGAACTTTGTGAATATTAGGGTTATTGTAATGGGAGGAAGGCACAGCATAAATATTGCGTCAAGGTGACATCGTTAATATCATTACCAGGCTGAATAGCATCCTTATTCTGCAAGTGGCCCCATTATCTTGAGTAGAGTAATATCTGAAGTGGAAAGCATGGATTGCATAACACATACTATTTAGCCTATTAACGGCAGTTATTGGGTGTACTCACTCCATTGGCAAAATAAAATCCTTGAAAGTAGTGATCGAACCCATATTTAAAAAGGCCCGAGTCTTAATGCATGTGTTGTACTAGAAATAAAATACGGGAGAGGGGACACCCTTTTCAAATCCTACAAGGAAACCAAAGAGAGTTTCGAGAGCATGTGACATAGTAATGAAAGAACGAAAGGAAAAGGTAAGGGCTAGATCTGTAATGACTGCTCCCCACATTAAATGGGGGGTGCCCTTTGCATGGTCATGCGCAGCCCCCAGGACCATATGCAGCACCATTAGCACAGCCTTGGCTTCACCTTCCCCAGGTGGGATACCTGGAGGTTTTGGCCTACCTCAGCCAGTTGCCCAATCCCACCTGGGGAGGCGTTGCCAAGGCGTTGCCCCCCAAGGTAGGGGGAGGGACCACCCTGCCCACACAATAGGGGAATGATCTTACCTGGGAATCGTCAGTTGGCTCCAGAGCTTCTCCCACCCTACCCACCCTCAGTTAAGACTTCTTTTGCAGGTTAACCTTTTCTCCACAGGTACGCGGACCCATTCAATTCATATATGGGACAGAGATCCAGCAAGGGTGAGGAAGCAATTGAGTTCCCTGTGCCCCCTCTCATGTTGCTGCAGAGGGTCCCTCAGCCCTTAAGGACAGACTTTCAGGGGGCACAAAAGGACTGCAGAGGAAATAAGGGATTGCCAAAATGTGCCTCTCCCCTTCTGCTCTTGGGAGTGTCCAGTAAACAGAATTTTGTTCAGAGGGGATGCCCCTGCCCATGGAAGCCTAGTTGGGACCCGAGTCTTAAAATCCTAGTGGTGATAAAAAGCCTTTGGGCATGCCTAATCTTTCAATCCCAGCTGTGTATGTTGAAAAATCTCCAGTTGTAACACTAAGGTGGGTTGCAGCAAACTGAAATATACTCAGAGTCAAGAGTGGATTTCATGCTCTTTATTCCACTCATAGTGGTAATGAGGAATGGAAGTCCCCCCAAAGTATCTGCTTTATATACATTATTTACACAATGGGCTGCACATGACTGGCTAATTGTGGAATTCTCCTGTAGGCCAATCAGGTTGTGGATTGACTTCCATCTGGAGCTGGATTGGGTGGCTCCTGCAGACCAATCATACTGCTGCATTGTTCTAGGACCAATCAAACTGCTGCATTCTGAATCCTATTGTTCTAGGACCAATCAGACAACTGCATTCTGGATCCTATTGTTCTAGGACCAATCAAACAACTGCATTCTGGATCCTATTGTTCTAGGACCAATCAGACTGCTGCATTTTGGATCCTATTCAACTCAGTACATAACACAAACCAAGGAGGCTGCACACAGATGCTTCAGCATTTGGGGGCAAGGGTGGAGTAAGTGAAACAGCGGGGTCTAATGTCAAGAGAAACAGAAGGGAAGGTAAAAATATAGAGGGAGCATTTTTTCCCTTGCTTACTAACTCCCCAATAACACAGAAAGGGGGCAGCAAAGGTCTTTAGCATCAGAGTAAACAAGGGTGGCGCTGTGGGTTAAACCACAGAGCCTAGGACTTGCCAATCAGAAGGAGCAGTGCCTTCTTGCAGTCCATGGGACTCTGAAGAGTCTCCTCCAGCACCATAATTCAAAAGCATCAATTCTTCGGCGATCAGCCTTCTTTATGGTCCAGCTCTCACTTCCATATACCACTACTGGGAAAACCATGGCTTTAACTATATGGACCTTTGTTGGTAAGGTGATGTCTCTGCTTTTTAAGATGCTGTCTAGGTTTGCCATCGCCTTTCTTCCAAGGAGCAGGCGTCTTTTAATTTCGTGACTGCTGCCACCATCTGCAGTGATCATGGAGCCCAAGAAAGTAAAATCTCTCTATAATTTTCCTGAAATTATACTTGATTCAAAAGACTGGAGTGCTGCTAGAAGGTGAATACAGGTAAGGATGTGATAAGCATCCTGTTTAACAAAAGAGAGGGTGTTGGCCTCTAAGTGGGCATATTTAAATGCCAATGCACAGGTTGTTTATGGGAACTGAAACTCTGCTTACCCTTCCAACTAACTTTTCAAGGCAATTTGAGATTGTTCTGAGCCAAAGTGATAGCGTGAGGATTCAAAATGGAGGTGGAATGGTGTCCTATAGCAACATTGCCTGTATGCTTTTGTCTGTGTGTTCTGGTTTGTTTTAAGAATAGTTGGGACTGCTACATGCATGGTTTATTTTTATATCAACAAGCAACAGTTTCTCAATCACATAAGTTGTGCAGTGAAGGCTAATGCCATTCTATTCATATAGCCAGCATTGTGATCCTTTATCACAAGCATTGGTCTTCCCATATGGCGCTTCAAGATGCCATTGCAATTTAACACACCATTAACACTATTTATTCTGTTTTTAAAAACATGTAATATCTCATCCATTAGCTTTAAATAAACCTGTCATGGTATCTTGCAATGCATAATGTAAAGCAATAAAAATACAACTGTTCTAAATGAATGATTTAAACAACAGTACTGTATAAAAAGGATCATAAATGTTTTTAACAAATTTATAATAGGATGAAATTAAAAGGTCTTGTCAAGTTATAAAAATGATCTCTTTACCTGGTACTGGAAAGACAAAACACTCAGCAACAAGGGAAGTATCTTTTAAGAGGGAGCCACTACCAAAAAAAACCTTACATGGGGTCAAATAAAAAAAAAAGTGTACTTTCTGAAAAAATATGCAAACTGAAACACAGCTATCCTAAATTCACATATATCTGAATTTTACTATATACCATCCAAACAATGCTTTCAAAAATGCATAAATTAGGGGGAAACATGCATAAAAATGAATATTTCAGTTAAATAGGACACAAGAATACATTATATAAGGGACAATTTCTTTTGAATGTTTATTAGGAAATTCTGAACTAAAATGCTGGTGGATTTTCAAAATGTGGAGAACTGAATATATGATTGGAAAAATGAGAAACTGGGAGACCTGAGACTGTCAGATCTTTCCATACCTAATAGCCACAGTAGTAACCATATATTTACATACTACATTTTTCACAGAGCAGTTCACGGAAAACAAGCTGGCTACAGTGATGCATAAACATGACAGAAATTATGCAGAACCGCTGCGACATAACACAATTCATCAGTTCCCAATTCTAATTTACAATACATTAAAATTGAGCCTAAACCTTATCAATAGATTAATTAACGATGCTCAGTACTTTCTCATTGTAGGTAAAGGTAAAGGTAAAGGACCCCTGGATGGTTAAGTCCAGTCAAAGGTGACTCAACTCACTTTTCAGGCCAAAGGAGCCAGCGTTTGTCCACAGCTTTCCATATATATATATATATATATATATATATATATATATATTGCTTTTCAGGTTTATACATTTCACTAATTTTACCATCATTTTAACATTTATAAACTTGACTTCCTTCCCCCACTTTCTACAGTTACTTAAATTTATTTTTAATATCTTCTGCATATCCAAATTAACTTATTTTTCTCATTTATTCATCTACTTTAAATATATACTCTTACAGTATAAAACTGCAGGTTATTACAATAATCTTGCCAATGTTCTTATATGTTTACAATTTATCTGTAAATATTCAATAAACCATTTCCATTCTTTTATAAAAAGTTTGTTATCTTGATTTCTTTTTCTTCTGGTAAGTTTCGCCATTTCTGCATATTATATATATATATATATATATATATATATATTTCTATACATTTTAGGTAGTTCTGTCCCTATAATTCCCAAAAGAAAAGCTTCTGGCTTTTTTTTACAAATGTTAATTTAAACATCCTTTTCAATTCATTATATATCATTTCCCAGTAAGCTTTAACCTTACTACAAGACCCCCACATATGATAAAAGAACCTTCTTTCTCTTTGCATTTCCAACACTTATTTGATTTAGATTTATACATTTTTGCTAATTTACTCGTAGATACCACCGATATATCATTTTCATATAATTTTCTCTTAGACCATAACATGCTGTAAATGTTATATCCATATTCCACAATGATTCCCATGCTTCCATGTCTGTATTACGATATGACCAAAATCCATTGCCCAATGTATCATTGAGGAATTTACTTGCTCCTCCTTTGTCTCCCACTCCAATAATATTTTATACATTTTAGACAGCACTTTTACATTACATTCCAACAGGTCCCTCTTCAGTTGTGATATTTGTTCTCCAGTGTTTGTCCACAGACAGGTTTCTGGGTTATGTGGCCAGCATGACTAAACTGCTTCTGGCATAGTGGGACACTGTAAATGGCGTTTCCATGTGTTCTAGCACTCGTCTCATTTTAGATCTAAACCCAACAGAAAGTCTGTGGGACAGCAACTCCCTTATGAAGGTTCCGGGTGCTGGAGGGCAGAGCAACTGAGGTGGCAGGTTTGGTTTAGCAGCTTATGAATTAACTTAGGGACGAGGGTGGAGCTGTGGGTTAAACACAGAGCCTAGGACTTGCCGATCGGAAGGTCGGCGGTTCGAATCCCCATGATGGGGTGAGCTTCCGTTGCCCGGTCCCTGCTCCTGCCAACCTAGCAGTTCGAAAGCACGTCAAAGTGCAAGTAGATAAATAGGTACCGCTCCGGCGGGAAGGTAAATGGCGTTTCCGTGCGCTGCTCTGGTTTGCCAGAAGCAGCTTAGTCATGCTGGCCACATGTACGCCGGCTCACTCGGCCAATAAAGCGAGATGAGCGCCGCAACCCCAGAGTCAGCCACGACTGGACCTAATGGTCAGGGGTCCCTTTACCCTTTACCTTTGCTGCATTACAACTCTTGCAATGGTTTTTAAAAGATGAGCTACAGATACTCTGGTGCCCTGCCATTTAATGCCTGCTCTACATGCCAGCAAATCCTAATACAGGAGCAATACTTATCTCCATAATATTTCAACACTTTTCCCATGGATACAGATGTGTATGGAAATAAGAGATGGATCAATCAGTCTATTATGGGGTCCATGTCACTTTCCCCTGCATTCATTCTGTCCCATTCCTATATTTATCTTCATTTTCCATTTCTTTTAATGTTTTATTTCTTTATACAACTCATCCTATCAATTAATTGCTTCTGCATCCTGCTTATAAACTCTAAACATTAAAAAATATGTATAATATAGTTTGTTTTATAAATAGGAAATAATGAACAGAGGATAAATTTTCCATACCTTACCTCTCCAAGACTGTATTTGATGTATGTCAACATGTTTCAAAATCTGATGAAACTTCTTGTTTGAACGCGTTTTCATCTGAAAGCGTACATTTCTAAATACACATTTTAAAATGTATTTTGATATAATCTTTGATCTGAGAATTATGGTAATGCATTTGGAAACTGCAAAAAATAATAATATTTGGATAACGAAAGCTGTAATCCTATCGTCAATTCACTTCAGTGTACGCCCAAATGAACTCAATGTTGAGTAGACATGTGTTAGTTCCAATAAGTTCCAGTATGCACATTAGCCTGGGAGATGCGGATTAGGTCAGATAATATCAAAATATACAAAGACCGAAGTCCTCAAGCATTCCTAATGACTTTGAATGCAGATGGACTGAAAATTAAATTATGCTTGTTGTTCCAATCTTGTTTCAAGAAAATATACATAAATGCTGTTCTTTTCCTTGCTTCCCTCCCTCCCTTTTTTATGACTCATTCATCACTAACAGCTTCCATACACTCACTTTGTATCCTGACATGATGAATATCTATTGGCCATAAGCACAGCTAGGTAGTATAATTTTAATAATCTAAACAATGCTTTGACCTACTGTTGATTACACCAGGTATGTTCCATTCTCCACTTAGGAGTTTAGGGATGTGGAGATCCATTCTAAACACCGACATTCATGTTCAGGTTTTGGGGTTTTTTTGCAGCACAGATCCAGACCCTTGTTGTGCATCAGTGCATATTATTACCTCAGACTGACTTAACTGTGCATCACATTCTTCATTCCAAGAAGCTTAACAAAAATTGTTGCACAAACATTTTTGTGTGCTCTATATTGGCAGTTTCTTAATTGCACATTCAGCTATGCATCCAGTGGGGATTTTTATTCATTTATTTTGTGCAAATCCTCTGATAATATTTTCAGTTATATTTCCTGTTTTGCCTGTATGTACAGCAAATATGTGGATTTTTGTATTGCGAGCATAAAATCACAGATATTGAGAACATCTGAGAGTATTGGACATATGAGTTCTCGGATTCCTCAGGAAAATTTTTCATATGAAAGCCATTTTCCAAAACTAACTGATTTATCATAATTTTAAGGTTACATGAGCCATTCCTAGTCTAATCATATGACAATAAAGATATTATTATTATTATTATTATTATTATTATTATTATTATTATTATTATTAGTTGGTTTTGTACTGTATGAAGAGTTTTGTAGTCTTGAGGTGATATAATCCATTACCAATAATAAAAAAACTTAGTAGATTCAGGTAGGTAGCCATGTTGGTCTGAAGCAGTCGAAATAAATAAAAATTTGTCCAGTAGCACCCTAGAGACCAACTAAGTTTGTTCTGGGTATAAGCTTTGGTGTGCATGCACACTTCTTCAGATACACTGAAACAGAAGTCATAAGGGTCTGGTGCCCAACTTAGTTGGTCTCTAAGGTGCTACTGGACAATTTTTCATTTAAAAAACTTAGTAGTTCTTGTGCCTTATATCACAAACATATGGATGGTAGACTCAAGAAGGTACTTCGTGGGTGAACAAGTAGCAGATTCAGAACAGTACAGATTTTGATAAGCCTCCTTACAGCATCAGCAATATCAGAATGCAGATGTCACCCTCAATTTTGCTTCAGATGGAATTCAATGGCAGCACTTGTTGTAATCAGGATGTCCATCTGCTACAGCAGTCCTGAAGCAGTGGAAAATAGTGATGGAATTTCACACTGCATTTGTGCTCTCGATAAGCCATGAGATACAGATGCACTTGTCAAGGCAGGAATTTAAATTCCAGCAGCAATTGAAAATGCCAACAGAATCACCGAAAGCATGTAAGCATCAAGGAGATACAATTAATATTAGCTGAAGGAATATATGAACAATTTCCCAAGTATTCCTACTTAGTAGCAATACCCAGGGCTCCCCCCGCCCCCACCGGAACTCACCAGAGTTCATGTAAAAGAATAAGTTCACGGTGAACTCCAGCAGCTCTTTTTCCTTGAAAAATAGCACTGATTGTGACAAGGTTCAATTCTCGTATGGGACAGCTGAATATTCAGATTGGACTAGATCAGGCATGGTCAAACTTGGCCCTCCAGCTGTTTTGGGACTACAGTTCCCATCATCCCTGACCACTGGTCCTGTTAGGTAGGGATGATGGGAGTTGTAGTCCCCAAACAGCTGGAGGGCCAAGTTTGGCCATGCCTGGACTAGATGATCCTCAGGGTCCCTTCCAACTGTAAGTATCCATGAAGCATGATGTATTGTTTATTATAAGTCACTTTGACTCTCCCCCCCCAACTTAAAAAAAATAATTTCTTGTTTTAGACAACAACGGGCAGAAGTTTCTTTATGCCTCAATCTTAAACACATTTATTTAGAAGTCAGCACCAATGAACTCAGTGGCATTTATTCTCTAAGGCCTGTTTTGATTACATTCTCATGACAATTCCAATGTTATCATCACCTTGAGGCACAGGTAGTCCATCTGTTTAGGCTGGTGGCCCAACTGCAACTCCATCTGGGCAGGGATTGGTTGCAGTAATCTGCACTCTAGTTTCCTCATTGCAGTATTACTATGATGCACCTTACATGGGCTGCCTTTGAAGAAGGTTCAGAAATGCAGCTAGTGGATAATGTGGTCACCTGATTGCTAACAGGCTTAAGATCGGATGATTATATAACACCAATCCTGGCATAGCTGCACTGGTGGCCTGTACATTTCTGTGCTCATTTCAAAACTATGGTTTTGTTGTTGTTGTTTTTTAAAAAATTATTCAGTTTTCACCATTTTTTTAAACAGACAGAACAACACAAACAAACACAAAACAAATAACAAGTATAATTTCATATCCTTGTTTTCTTATAACTTATTTCTCCGACTTCCCCATACCTCCCCTTTCTGTATCCCATTTTGAAATTTTGTTTCAACAAATCCTTACTCTTAGTTTTATCTAATTTATAACCTCCTTTTTTCTTTAAACTTAACCCTTACAGCTGTTAACCACTTAATTTTTTAAAACCAACGTCATTCTAACATTCATTAATTTTGCAATGTTTCTTAAGATAGTCCTTAAATTTCTTCCAATCTTCTTCCGCCGCCTCTTTTCCCTGGTCGCGGATTCTGCCAGTCATTTCTGCTAGTCCCATGTAGTCTATCACCTTCATCTGCCATTCTTCCAAGGTGGGTAGATCTTGTGTCTTCCATCAAAACTATGGTTTTGACCTACAAAGCGTGTTCTCCTTCATGGAGAGCACGTGTTGTGGTGGGGGCCGCCAGGACACTCCAAAGTTGTGGGGCGGGCTAATTGATTGTTGGCCACTGATGCAATTGGGCTTCCCTTGTCGTTGGGAAGAAGTTAATGTTGCCATTTGTTGATTGACAGCCAGAAATGCTAAAACTCCTTGCACGAGGCTAGGACTTCCTCTTTTCGCCCGTGCATCGGATTGCCCATCCCCCTTCCCTAGAATTAGGGTTGTTCGCTTTGACCCTGCTATGCCTGTCATGGGGTCGTCTGCTCTTGGGGCAGGGGCCCAGTAGGAATTTTGTCCATCTGGCTGATTGGCTGGTGCCATTTGGTTTTTGCCTACTGCATAGCAAATCGTCACAACTTGTAAGGTTCGTGGTTAGGCATTGGTTTATGGTTTGGTTGGTTGAGGGGCTTGGATTGGCTGTGCCTGCCCCTCTAATGCTGCTGCTGAAAGGGATTCCGTTAAAGGAATTGGGGGCTAACTATTGCTTGTCCACCCTGTCAAGGGGGCTTGGGCCACTGCAAGAGCTCCTGGCTGCATTTGGGGTGGGCTGAGGGCAGGTTCCCTGCTTCGTCGCTACCCCCAAGTGTGTTCCCCTTTTCTTACTTTCGCAGGCGTGCGGAATGTCAGACTGTCCCCCACGGTGGGGGCAGCTAGTGGCAACCAATGCTTAAGCAACCACTCACATGTTTGTATTTTAATAAAGTTGTGGCCAAAATTATGCCAAAAACCTTAAACAAAAATTTTGGTGTGATGTGTGAGTTATTGGGGTGGCCCTGGGGACCTCGACATGCAAAGCACTGTATTGTTCAGGTCTTCTCAATATCTTTCAGGGCACCTCTCCCAATGTGAACCTACCTGGACCCTTTGACCTTCATCTGAGGCCCTCATCTGAATGCCTCCTCTGAGAAAAGACAAGAGGGTGGCAAAAAAAGGAGAAGATTGTTTCAATTGTGGCTCCCCACGACAATGATCTCCCAAGTGAGGTTCACATCTTTTTGCTATGAGGTAGACACCTACTCCTAGGCATTGCCAGATGATATATGTTCTGCTGTTTATTGATTAAATGTTTTCTGCTACTGAAGTTTTTGCTAGGTCTGTTTATGGGTTATTATAATGGTTTTATTGTGATCTATTGTTTCTTTGACTTCATCTTTTATAAGTTGCTTAGAGGCTTTGTTGTAGAAAGCAACTCATAAATCAACTATTAGTAACAACAACTTACATTCAAGTGGTATATAAATTTTGTTTAAAAGCTAAATAAAAATGAATATTTTTCATAATAATGTTTATTATTTTATAATAATTATTAATAATTCCCATGCCTAACATCTAACAGTGTCATTGGAAACAACTTGCACTCATATACTGTAATGAAATCTTCTTTTCTTCTCATCTCCTACAGCCCCTGTATGCCCCCAAATTCTCATCCAGAGCAGTTTTGGGGCTCATGAGGGCTGTGCAGGGGATGGGAAGAGGATGTCCAGTTGCACAAATGTAAGCCCTGTCATACAATCCATCCTCTATATAACTCTGTTTTCCCCAGACTGAAACTGTGGTTGTAAATAATAATAATAATAATAATAATAATAATAATAATAATAATAATAATAATAATAATAATAATACAGTTTCTTTCCCAGAATGCTTGACATGCGATATATTGTTGATATCCTTAGAACAATATTTGAATATTGGACTTCTGTTGCTCAGTATACTTGATTATATGCTATTTATGCTCTCAGAACTGTTTCCAGTAAAGCTCAACAAAGACCCATTACTTCCAGTGTCTTTTATCGTCTAGCTATAATTCTTCAGAAAAATTCCATTGAGATCAATGGCACTTGCAGGAATATGTGATTAACCTCTACCTCACTCACCTGTGAACTTCTTGTATACAGTGTATCTGTAGAAATGTGGGTAGATGATGCATAAGCGTATTTGTTATATGTCTGTTATAGACCTTGGAAAATGACTTTTGAGACTCTCCAATTTGGTCAGCATTTTGTAACTGTCTATGGAAGATTGATTGAAATGCTCAAAGTCTATTTCAGTGTTGGCTTGAGGAGAACAAATGGGAGGTGGCCTGTGATTAAACATCCTGTCCTTCACGAACCCTTCATATTCTACTGTTACAACCCAAGTCCTATCATGTCCCTCACACTTGTCCCAACCTCATATAGGATTTTCACCTCTGCAGCCTTAAAACATTGGAAAGATACAGCTGAGTTGATATCTATTATCAGTTCATTGGAGTGTGGCTGTCCTCCAGGTGTACAAATGTCAACATAGCAAAGCTTCTTTCTTGAAGTGGGAGAGATAAATTGTAATTATCTCCTCTCGGAACACTAGCGTCAAGGTCAGCGAAGCTGGGAGCAAAAACTGTGATAAACTAACAAAACAGCCTGTCTTTTCACAATGAATTACCCTTGGCATCTCTTGTAGGACATTTGGCAGATGTGTAGCATATGACCATGAAAGGAGAATTATTGTTATTTACTTGTTGTGTGGCAGGAGCCCTGTGAAGCCAGTTACAGTCCAGGAGCCCACCGTTTCATATTTTGTACTAGCATTACATCAGAATCCAAACTATTCATCATGAAGAAGTCAAGTTCTTGACTTATAATCAAAGTCAACTTTATCAAGAAAGTACCAGCTATTTCCTGGGTTGTATGGGAGTTATAGTGATTCACATGTTAAGTCTACGTAACAAGCATGTGTTTGATTCTCTTGGAGTGCTGCTAACTTTTCCGCGTAAGTTTTCAGAGTTCCTTCTCCTTGAGCCTCCTTGATCCATGTCCAAATTCTCAAGAATAAGGGCAAATAGAATGGCAATAACTTTGGCTTCACCTAAAAGCACCTTTTCTATGTACCAATTATCTCAACGAAAGAATGTTCCTAGATGTCAGGGACTGTGCCGAGGAGGGCTGAACCGAGGAGGAATGGTGGGAGCCACCCCCTCCCCCTGCTCTTGATCCTGAATTTTCCCAGGAGCAGAAAGACAGTATAGATTTGGAACCATAGATTTGGAACCATGGTTTGCAGAGGGGCATAGTTCAGAAGGCAGAAGCTGGGAAATACTAGAAGGAGAACAGCTAGGGGAAGAAACACTGGAAGAGAGGGAGTTAACAGATTCACAGCCTCTGGATAGCATTCCTCCACTCAGCCCAAGGTCAAGAAGAGCTCAGAAAGTTTCAGAACAGAAAGTGCAGAGGTACAAACTCATATTACAAGAGGTAGGAGTGATGTGACTTAATAGGGATGGAGGGGGTGTAAGTTTAATTGGGAGCACTGCCATTCTGGGTGGATGCTTTCTTTTGTCCTTCACTGTGTTTATTATGGAAACTAACTGGTAAGAATTCCTTTCATTTGATCTGCTCATTTACAGCCATGAGGGAGGAAGCCGATTCTCCAAAGCCTGACACTATAGGAGATTCATCATGGCTAGAAACTGAACTGGGTATTAATGGGTGGGATTAAGCAGACCTGAGTAACTTTGCTGATCTCCAATGTTGGCTTAAAACTGAGTAGATGTAATGAATAATATAAGCAAACAACTTTTGAAATTGCAAGTTGGCATAGCTGTCAACTTTTCCCTTTTCTTGCAAGCAATCCTATTCGGAATAAGGGAATTTCCCTTAAAAAGGGGGAAAAGTTGACAGCTATGCAAGGTGGTGTGCCACAGTTTCAAATGTATTAATTCATTTGCTAGTTATCTGGAATGTTGGCTTTAAGAATGATGAGCCCAATGCCACCCATGGTAGGGTTGAGGGGAAGGAGGACTAGGAAGTGGGCATGAACTGATGGCAATGGGCAATGGGCACAGAGGCAGAAGCTGTGTGTCCCATCCAATATCAAGAACAGCAGACAGGAGAACATGGGAAGTCAGATTGGAATCCTTTGATATCCTAAAAACCTCATAATGAAGAGACTTGCTGAGGGTGTTTGTGTGTTAATAAAATCTCTCTTCGGATTTACTAAATTGTATCTGGAACTTCATGATGAAGATAACCCATGGTATCAGCAGTGAAATACACTGTGGAATATTTGAGGGATCCACATCCTTCTCTTTCACACATAAGGCAGCTGAAGAATGGGAGAGAGAAGTATAAAACACCTGCCTTTCAGTGTTTCTTCCTTCTCACTGTACTCAAACAATGACAAGAGTTTGAATACAGTAGAAATGGAAAGGCACTGAGATGGAAATTATAGTTTTACACAATGACAGGGGTTTAAGTAGAGCAGGGATGGGAGAACACTGAGAAAGAAAACAGAATTTTTAAACAAGAGTAGAGGCTTGAATAAAGAAGCAACTGAGCTTCTTTTTTTAGGAAAGAGTTTTTAAAAGGAGAAATGGCAAAGATGGGCATAACACAGAAGCTAACAAATAAATGCTAACATAGTAGAGCCTTTTCAAACTTCCTCCATGCTGTATATAGGAAGAAATAGGAAGAAATAGAAAAATTGCTTCCTTTTAAATATTAATTAGAAAGGTGGCATTCTGTTGTCTTTTCAGAACCTACTGAATACCTTCTTCCTACAAACCTTTTGAGATCTTTCCCAGTCTGCATCTGTATTGGAAATGTTTTTTTTTAAAAAAATGCTTATAAAATCAATCATTTTATTGCTTTTTGTTTGCCACTCTAAACTCCTTTTGGAGGAGTTTATAAATCCAAAATATAATTGGAGGAGAATATAAATCCAATATATAAAATAAAATTGAAAAAGTAATAGACATCTTATATGGATTAAAGGGGGGATCTCATTCTACAAGCACCTTCCTTCACCAAGCAGAAATTGGTTAGGATCTGGACATTAGTCTAATTAAAAAGAGCCATTGATAATGCATTGAAGTTGATAAAACTGTTGATAATATGAAGGAATGCCTTGAAAAATGACCACCTACATTGTGAAATTGGAATCCTATGTTTATTTTCACTTTTGTCTTCCACTGTGTTCAATGAAGTTCACTCCAAGTAAGTGTGTAAAGCAGTGTTTCCCCATCTTGGGTCACCAGCTGTTTCTGGAGTACAACTCCCATCATCCTTAGCTATCAGGGCCAGTGGTCAGGGTTGATGGAATTGTAGTCCAAAAATAGTTGGAGACCCAAGTTGGGGAAACACTGGTGTAAAGGATCACAGTCTAAATGTGTTTGACATTCTCCTACTAGTAGTACTGCAGGTGCTTCTTCTTCTACTACTACTAAAATAGTAATAATAATAATAATAATAATAATAATAATAATAATGGCAGCAACTCGATATATTAACATTTCTCTGCATGCCTGAAGGTGAACAGAGTCACTGGAGTCACAATGATTACATCTGAGACAGGAGAGGGCAGATGGGTTTCAAAGACTTTGGTGGTCTTATGCCTCCCTTTGCAGTCGTTTATAGAGAATCATTGCAGCATCCACACTACTTATGACTGATAAGAGCCCCCTTGGAATGCATGCTTGGTACAAACAACAAGCTGGGCACAGATGCCTTGGGCTAAAATTCAAATTATATATCATAAATTGTTAATGCTGGTTTTTAAAGTGCTTGATTGGCTAACTCATGCTTTGTGCTTGTTTGGGGGTTTGGGAGAGAGTTGAGGAGGGAGGGAAGATCATTAGAAACATTTGACAACCCTTGGCAATAAAGGTTCTGATGTAATTTTGTCTCCGGGAGTGGTTATAAATGTATCTCAGTAGCACATGCTACAGAAACATGCAGATGTTATTTACCTTTGACACAGGAAAATGATTTCATAGAGAAGTGTGTTTAAGTGGATGTGTGTGTGTGTGTGTGTTTTTAAAAACCACTCAACAAAATTAGCAACACACTGAAATGTGAGCAGCAACAAAAGATAGTGGAGCAATTAAACACAGTGAAATATTTTCAGCTCAACAATCGCTCAACTAAATGTGCCAAGGCAAAATACTATACTGCATTATTTCCTATCCAGACTCCCAATATATAGTGGAGAAAACCCTAAAATATATTGACAAAGCAATACGACAGAGAGCTGATTTGGGGGATGACAATGAGGACAGAACCAGTTTGGGTGGGGTTACATATATCACATCTATACCACGCCCAGAGCCAGCAAAGGACCCAGACTCTGAGTTTTCATTCAAAAAATTAAACTAAGTCTCTAGCCCCTTTGGAACAAAATTAGAAAGCAAAATCTACAGGCACCAGTCAAAGCAATTGCTTAGTGAAATATGAACCTGCTCTCAACTTTCAGCATTTTTAACCAGTGGGTGAAGTTGGAACTGTGATTGATGAGTGCCAGAGAGAAAACCAAAGAAAAATTCAAAATCACCTAGTCCCTTCTCCAAACAATGGAGAAGGAATGTTCACATTCCTGGTTTATTTTAAAGTCAGTTTTGGGTCTTCCTTTTCTTCCCTTTTCTTCCTAGGTTCTCACAATAGAAGAGACACTTCCTGTTTAATTCAAAACCTATCTGTTTGCTATCTTCCCTGGTATAGTGCTACCCAGAGAAAATAAATTGGGAAACCCAAGATTTTAGTGTAGCTGCCAGGGCAGCAGACTGTCCACCCAAGAGGAAAAGGTACCAGCAAATACAGGAGGAGTTTGTTCTGCTTGCTGTGGCCTATTTAGTTAGGAAAGACTAATTACTTGTACTCCCCCAAATATATGCTAAATTCAATTTTCAAAAACAGATGATCAATCTGACTTTCTCATCTTGTTTTGCTCAATGGTCAACAGTTATGCCTGAAACACAGCTAGTTAGTATTTCCCAGTTGATGCAGATAATTATAGATCCGTAAAACCAAACCAAAGAAACGAGTTGCTTTCAGAGAACACTCAGTAGCAGCATTGACTACCAAGCTTAGACAGTGTGCCTAGCATTGGAACAAGCGGTACATTGCACTGTGCATTAAATATGGAATGGGAAACACAGCATTCTGTCCTAATACATTAGGATAATCCCATTTGAATGTTAGCTAGGTAGCTCGTTAAAAATCATTTAAAAACAATGCATTCTGACATTTTAAAATCCTTACCAAGGCGAAAATAATTCAAATACGCTTGGATTATTTTGAATATAGTTCAAAATAGTTGAACATTAAGCAAGGATGGGAGCACTATAAACTAAGGGGTTCAAATTTCAGGGGCATGGAGCTTTGGACTAACTAGAGCAGGAGTCAGCAACCTTTTTCAGCAGGGGGCTGGTCCACTGTCCCTCAGACCTTCGGGGGGGGGGGCAGACTATATTTTGAAAAAGAAAAAAAAATGAAGGAATTCCAATGCCCCACAAATAACTCGGAGATGCATTTTATATAAAAGCACACATTCTGCTCATGTAAGGCGATTGGGTCAGATCTGGCCCCTGGGCCTTAGTTTGCCTACCCATGAACTAGAGTATTTTGAGATGGCTCACTCCTACCTACTCAGTTCCAGCTGCCTTCACTGCAGAAAGAGGACTATTTCAGCCTTACATTTCAAACAAGTCATCGGGACATGCTGAAATGTAGGCCTTCTGTCCCTGCAGCAACATTTCCAGACTTCGTCATCTGAAGGGCTTGACATTTAATGCCTACTTTCAGAACATCCCCTCCCTCGCATTCTGCTTGCTGGCTGGTTCATAATGAACACTCCTGGTTTAATCGCACATTTAGGGGTAGATGAGACTTTTGCCAACAAAACTGAACTCCCCCCCCGCCCCCTGGTGATATTCAGGGCCTGCAAATGATGATAAAGTGCTGCCCTATAGCTGAATAGAAACAGATGCACGTGGCAAAAATAACAAAAACAGACACAGATGGTGTGTCACACGTGTAACTTCTTAATTTATCCCTTTCTCTGCTTGTACAATGATCCTTGCCAATAGGCTGCATTCATCACTTATCCATTTTCTGGGGGAAGTTTTCTCTCCCTCTTCTTCTAAAGCCTTCCACAATATGGAAGACTGCTTCTCTCTTCTGCAATACAATTTCCTATTTCTCTTTTAAAAGAATCCGAGAGCGCACATTCTTTTTATTCATGAGCCATGTGCTTCATTAGAATTGGGATGCTCTCTCCCGCTCCTATGGATATTTTCCCCCCTTTTTTAAGATAATATTTGCAAAAATTCACTTTTAACTTGACATTCAGAGTTCATACCTGCCCTGTGAAATTTGTACAAAGTCAGGCTAATCTACATTATTTTGTGGTTTTTATGCTTCCCTTAGGAATATTAAAATGGAACTGGAATGCCTGCTTCAGAATAGTGAATATCGCACTACGGTGCCCTGTGAACTTTCAGAGTGGCAGGTGTGTGTGTGTGTGTGTGTGTGTGTGTGTACATGAACAAAGACCCAAAATTTCCTGGGCCTGCAGTGTGAGCCAGCTGCATATGCAAAAAGTGAGTAATAAGCAATGAAGAAAGTAATACGATGGAAGAACAACAACAAAATTGAAAAAGCTTGCTGTTTGGCTGCAGTTTATCCCCTATTTTCCCCATCCATAAATTTCACAAGTCAGAATGATTTATCCATACATAACACCATACAGCGATGCCCTTTGATTTTTTTCTTTTCTTTTCTTCTTTCAACTAACCATCCATCCATCAACATATACAAAAAAACCCCCCTTTTTAAGGAAGAAAATAATGATATGCCTAGATAGTATTTAGCTCTTGATTCACCTGTTTCATCTCAGAGTAAGTATTGATGGACATAGACATTATTAGGTCACAAATATAGAGGTGTAGCTCAGCATTCATTGCATGCACATAGGAACATAATGGAAGCAAAATGAATTATGCAAGGGGAAGTAAATGTAGGCAAATCTACTTAATTTACATAATTTATTACCAGCAGTCGTTTTGGAACACAATATATCCAGCTTGATATATTCCAAGAGCTCACAAACTTCAGAACTAGGAATAAGCTTGCTGCTGCCAGACTGCAAACTGGAGATAGATATATATATATATATATATATATATTTGCTTTCGTAGATTTTCACGGGTACAGGAATGCAGGTTTTGGTGTCTTCGGGTGTCTTCCCGTGTAAGAGTTGGGGTGTCTAGGCGACGTTTCGACGAGGTCTCACTCGTCATCTTCAGGCTGGTGCTTTCGGCTTCTTGTTCCAGTAACAAGAAGCCGAAAGCACCAGCCTGAAGATGACGAGTGAGACCTCGTCGAAACGTCGCCTAGACACCCCAACTCTTACACGGGAAGACACCCGAAGACACCAAAACCTGCATATATATATATATATATATATATATATATATATATATATCCCATTGTCATGAATTCCAGGGAAAGTAGCACTGTGAAACCTCTCTGGGTCAGACTGCAACCCTATTAGGATGTTGGAGGGGCTGGGGGATGAGGCCAAATTATGCTTGAGGATATTTGTAAAAAAATATTTTTGTATCTTTGTACCTATTGTCCAGATCTTCTGAGATTTGCAGGGTTAGAGCAGAGAATGCAACTTTTGGAAAAGTGTATTGCTGGATCAGCCCCTTCCCCACAAAAGGGAATATGTGCTTTTGCTGTTAAGCTAGGAATTGTGGTTTGAGAGGAAAATGGCTTGTCCACATCTGAGCACTTTTTACCTGTTAATCCAACGAAGGTTTAGAAATGAAAAATGGCTAAATGTGTATTGCTAACATTGGGGTTTTTCCACAGCAGTTTTTCTAAGGGACTCTAAGCTCCTAAATGGGTTAATGATCACATGTTGTTTTCTGTTATTCTAAACTGTTGTAACCTTAGATCAGGTGACAAAGATATTGAGTTGCAAATTTGCCATGTTGAAAGGATGGTGGCTATTAGTCTTTCTCTGAATGCCACAAGGAAAGTAAATGAAGTTCTCAAGGAAAACAGCTCCAGGGAAATGGATGCTGTTAAAGAGAGAAACCTTTGCTTCTAGGTCTCTTGGGATCATTTCATATTTTCTAAGATGCTGGGCCTGTGCTGGACAGCACAAGACATTGTACGGCTATTTTGGTGGTATCTTTGATGCTTTTTTTGAAGAGTTCTGCAAGTAAAACTTTGAAGAATTTTTTAATGGGCCAGGACATTTATTTTTGTTCAAAAGGAGTCAGTTCTTATGCTTCCAGTCACTTCAATCTACATAATATTAATAGCTGTGTGTGAACCTTGTCTCTCTCCCCCCCCCCCCAAGATTCCCCACCCTAAAATTTTGCAAAAACACACTGTCAGGCAACTGTAAATTTGCTTATGCGGTTTTCTGGTTTTGTGCAAGGATGAGGATCAAAAGAAATATGGGCCTAGGGCTTTCCAATCAGAAGGTCAGCAGTTTGAATCCCCATGACGGGGTGAGCTCCCGTTGTTCAGTCCCAGCTCCTTCCCACCTAGCAGTTCAAAAGCACGTCAAGTTCAAGCAGATAAATAGGTACCACTCCAGCGGGAAGATAAAAGGCATTTCCGTGCGCTGCTCTGGTTCACCAAAAGCATCTTAGTCATGCTGGCCACATGACCCAGAAGCTGTCTGCGGACAAATGCCGGCTCCCTCGGCCTATAGAGCGAGATGAGTGCACAACCCCAGAGTCATCCATGACTAGACCTAATGGTCAGGGTACCTTTACTGTGAAAGAAGCCATGTGAAAGCCTTCCCTACCAGGTATGGGGCCTAGTTTCCCATCATTCCACTATCATTATTAATGCTCCTCTCTAAGGGGTATTACATCAGGTTCTTCCATCTTTATTTCTCATGCAGGTCAGAACCTGATGCCCCAGAATGTGCTGTCCATGTATCTATCTGCTTCTCCAGTTTTCTCTAAAGGAATTCTATTTTGTACATTGCACATACAAATACTTCGCTACGGTATGGGTTTTCTATGTTTCAGTCACCTCACCTCACCAGGGCCCTCAGGCTACTGTTCTCCTTTCCAACTTAATGAACCTCTAACTCATATAGATTCGAAGTGACAAATAATTAAAAAGTTATCATTGTGCTCAAGTCTGTTTGTGTTAAGTGTATAAGGAGAAAGTGGGACATAGAGTACATTACCAATGAATACTTGATTAAAGTAACACAACAAGCTAACTCTATTATACAGTGCTTTTGCTCTGCATTTCCCTTTCCCTCCTACCAAAGAGATTTTCTTTTCTTTCTTTTTAAAGCGCTCTCAGGGAGCAGTTATTATGTCCTTTTCTTTTGAACACATCCTTCTTCAAATGCAGGACAATAATGATGAGGATCTGTTTACTGATTTGCTAGTCATCCCCTTATATTTTTGATCAGATTTTAATTTATAAGACACATGTTGTCATTCTTAAAGTATGTGTCCAACAGTTTGATCCTATGCAGACATACTCAGAAGTAAATCTCTTTGAGTTCATTGGACCTGCTTCTCAGGTAAGCCTAATTTTAAGCTTAATCCATACAGGGAAAATTTGTCCCGAGACATGTGACCCACAAAACAGTAAATGGAATCGCATTTCTGCCCTCATCTTGGCTCCTGTGGAGCCTCATGGAAGGGAGGGGCAGGAGAGGTTCTCCCTTCAAGAGTTTGGGGTCCTTTTGCAAATATTGTGCTGCACATCCCCTTTGAATGCTTTCAATGGATCTTACAATCCCATCCATTCCATACTGACTCAGAATTAAGGCCAACCAACTTCATCAAGTACGCTGAAGATTACAGCATTAATCCGAATCAACTTTTGCTGCATAAGACTCAGTGGACTCAACTTCCATACACTGATTCCTTGCAGGCATGAATGCTGTGCTGAATATGTGGTTCTCACCTGCTAGAAGAAACTGCCTTCTAGGTAGGCAATCTCTTGCTTGCCTTAAAATGCAACCCGTTGAGTTCAGTAGTTGTGCAGTGCACTCCTATGCACATATATTCAGCAGTAAGCCCCAATTGGTTGCCCACAAACTAAACAATCCATGTATTGGCAACCTCAAATCTCAGTTAATGCAATGCACTCTATGTGGAGATGCCCTCATGAATGGTCCAGAAGCTGCAGGAATGCAAAATACAGCAACAAGGATGTGTAATCAACAGAGATCCCATCATGTAACACCTCTGTTGAAAGAATAGCAATGCCTGCCAATTCACTCCAAAACCTTGGTAGTAACCTGCAAGTCTGTAAACAACTTGGGACCAAGATTCCAGAGATAATTCTTTTCCCCATATCAAGCTGCCTGGAAACTGTGGTAATCAGAGATCCAGTTCTTGGTTGCGCTGTAACTTGCAGATATCTATCTGGCAAGAAGAGATGGGCGACACCCATCTCTGGAATAGAATAGCCTTCCCCCAGGAAATAAATCATGCACTGACTCTGTTGCAGGTTAGGGGCTTGCTTCTTGTTTGTCTCAACATTTGATGGCTCGTGACTACTATGATTTTTAGTATTCAACTCCCAGTTGTTTTGTGTTGCTCTGAAGTTAACATAATGTTATATTATTAGTTATCCATTGCCTTTATATACTGACTCCCTATGAAGACATCCAAGGCGCTTTCCAATTTTAAAATGCATTATTGCTTTGTTTTTATTTTTGTGTACCAAATAATAATAATAATAATAATAATAATAATAATAATAATAATAATAATAATAAAAATCCCACATTTTCCCCAGTTTGGGACTCAAGGTTGTTTACACAGATAAAATAGAAGAAGCTGAAAACCTAGAAAAGATGATAACTAAAATGCAGTTAAGCACTAATAGAATTAAAATAGTATAAAAATTCAGTTTGAAACACAGACAATAACGAAAACATCATGGCACCAGCCCTTTCCTCAAAAACAGTCAGTTTCCAAAGGCCTGTTGCAATAGAAAGGCATATACAGTGCTTCCCCCCCTAAAAAAATATATATTTAGGGGTAATCTCATTTTCCTACTCATATTGAAATACTGTCCCTCAATGAGGCCAAACTTAGATTCACAAAACGTTTAGGGGTATGCATTTAGCTTAAGTTCATTAGTTTTGAGGAATTTAGAGTATAGTCATAGAAACCCACTATATTCAGTGAGGCTAAATCTAGTCAGTGCATTTGGGACTCCAGTTTTAATCTCAATCATTATACTTTCAGTGGCAACCTGTTGGTTTGTTTTAATATACTTACATTTTAACATACATCCATGGACAGTTGTAATAAAAGTTTTTCCTGCATTGTGCTAATGTTCACTTCCTTAGAAGTTTATTTGATATCAATACCCAAAAGCCACCCCCCTCCTCCTCTTTTTCCACTATATATCTTAGGATACAAAAAAAAGGTTTCTTCCTTTTCCTCATTGTGCTCCATTGTCCCAAGCAGGCGCAAAAGGAAAAAAGCGAGGAGCAAATTAAAGTAAAATCAAAACAATGTTATTTCAGTTTGTCACGGAAGAAAAATTACTAGATACTTGAAAATTTGGAATGTGCAGTCCCATTACTATGCCTTACGAATGGGAACAACATTTCTGCTGACCTAGCTGTGTTCTCTCACCACCCACCCCTACGTTGTTTATTCAATTATAGCCTTCTTTATGAAGAAGCTGTTCAGGGTCATCCAATAAATGGCTTGAAATCATGTGAATATTTTAGAATAGTTTCACCATAAATCATTTTGTGTAACTTCTGGAAACATCAGATAGCTGACTTGCTGAATATTGTATGGAAAGTGTTTCCATGATTAAGTTCATTCTTGGCACACAGCTATTTGAAAATGTATTACCCACCCCCAATGTTTCAGAGAGCAGCACAAAAGGAAAACTGCAGAGGAGGAATAAAGGACAGAGTAACAGAAGGAATAGGAAACATCCATGTATTGACATAATGAAAGGTCCTGACAACAAGCAACGGGAGATGTTACATGCCCTCTGATACCAGAAGACAGAGTAAGGTGTGAAGTTTACAATGATATTTCTTTACTTATGGATGCCACCACTGCCTAGCGTTTGTCCGCAGACAGCTTCCAGGTCATGTGACCAGCATGACTAAGTCGCTTCTGGAGAACCAGAGCAGCGCACAGAAATGCCGTTTACCTTCCCGCCAGAGTGGTACCTATTTATCTACTTGCACTTTGACATGCTTTCGAACTGTTAGGTTGGCAGGAGCTGCGACCGAGCAATGGGAGCTCATTCCGTCGCAGGGATTCAAACTGCCGACCTACTGATCAGCAAGCCTTAGGCTCTGTGGTTTAGACCAAAGCTCCACCCGTGCCTCTCACTCAGATATACCACCACGTAAATAAACAGATAAATTAAGGCTACAATCCTACTCTTACCAAGGTAGAACAACATGCATGTGTAGAATTGTGCTGTATGTATTTTAAGGGGCTATCACTCACTACACCTTTGAATTGCGGCAGGGGAATAAATATTTGAGTTCCATATATAATATAAATCTAGATTACAATCATCCACACTGTTAGGTAGTTTAAATCCCATGGAGCAGCAGAGCCAGAGAACAAACTCTGCCAACTTCCTGGCTATTGAAATCCCTTGTGTTCTGCAGGGTACTATTTCCATTACCTTTGTGAAAAGAATAAAGCCTTTGCTTTGTGCTTTATGACATTAATACTGATAAAATTGTCACAAGCGACACTGCAGCCTGCCTAACACTGTGGTGGAGACAAGACATTAACTTACAAATGTAAAGAAAATCTTTCCCGAAAGCAAGTACAACCAAGTAATGACCTGTCAATTTTTAACTGTTTTGCTGAAATGTATGGATAGAGGGAAATAGCAAATCTGCCACAGGAAAATCTCTTTGCTTTATTTAATTTGAGATGAGATAAGCATGAAAAGATACCTCTGAATTATGCATAGTGATTTGTTGAGATTATTCAGACTCCAGAGAACTATTTCACTTCAAAGAACTTAGAGCAATATGACAATGAATATCTTAAGCACTCAATAAGCAAACACATTAGAGGTTGCAAGCTTCAGACACATGTTATTTTACTTCTCTGAAGCTGTTTTCAGAAGCTAATAACATTTTAAATGTCCTTTTCATGTTCCACATTCTGTCTAGGGTCCCATGTGTCACTTTGGCTTTTAGCCACGCATTTGAGTTCAGATCAAATTGTACAGGATGCTTCCATTCAGGACATAAAAAGCCACGGTTTTCTTCAAACCATCAAACATTATAAAGAAGGGAAGGCAACATCCAGGTGTTAAATTGCACTTGTGTTTTGCCAATGAGATCACAGTATGTACATGAGTCCACATATACATGGCAGAAAAGAGCTTGAATTAGGGTGGAAATCACATGCATTCATATCTATTGAAATATGCATTATTGTAGCTACCTTAAGGTATTTGATTGTACATTTGAGGGTTAAAATCAGAGATCCAAGTCAGGGCTGTGCACTCAAGACTTACCCTCAACGTCCCCAAGCACATAGACTCCTTTTTAGGCATTTGCAAACATGGTGCAAAAGTCTGCAAAAGCTTTCTAAGTATGTTCTGTTGAACGTGATTTGAGACTTCACTGTGAGACTGTTGGGAGTTTTCTGTGAGACAGTTGGACTGTTGGGATGTGTGTTTAGCCCTACCCCTGGGGCTGCATGACTCCTCATATGATTTAAATGAATGTCTGCAGCAAGGAACCTTGTATATCTGTGGAGGCAAACGCCAGCTTCAAGAGACAGAAGTCATTGTGAGTAATAATAATAATAATAATAATAATAATAATAATAATAGTCAGGGAACTGACATCGGAGCTAGAGGCGGAGGGAAGGCTCTCAAATGATGCTGGAGAAGGGCCCAGCAGGGAGAGAGGCAGCTCCGCAGATGGGGAAGCTAATCAGCGCAACACCAGGGAATATAGAGGGGCTGATGGGGGAATCGGCGAGAGGGCTCCAGGACTCTTCACCGGACACCAGCGGGGAGAGCACGGGTCCTCCGCTACCCACGCCCACCCTGTGCAGAAGACTTCCGCGCAGAGAGAGTAGGAGGAGACTGGTTGTCAAACAACTTTTATGTTGGAAAAGATTTAAGAAACGCCCACTGACGGATTCTGCTAGCGACTGAGGCAGCCACGAAGTGAAGGGCTGCCCAGACTGAAAGGCTTAGCAAGGCAACAAAGCCTGGAGAGGCGGCAACTTACGCACGAGCAACCCATACACATTACAATAATAAACAACTTTTATTTGTATCCCGCCCTCCCCAGCCGAAACCAGGCTCAGGGCGTCTAACATCAAATATATAACCTTAGTATAAAATCAAACAATAATTAAATTGCCTCCTAAAACAAGTCAGGGTCAAATTAAAATCTAATTAGATGGCTTTCCGCAGGATTAGGGTTGGGAACAGTAAATGTTCATCAGGCCCAACTGTTTATGTTGTTTTTATATGGGCCTGTGAGAATGCTGGGAGATCTCTTTCATACTAGTTCCTATACAAAAAGAGAAGGGCGGTCAGGCTGAGCCCTGACCAAAGGCCTGGCGGAACAACTCGGTCTTGCAGGCACTGCGGAAAGATGTCAAATCAAGCAGGCAAGACTTAGGCAGATTTTCATAATGGAAATGCAAGCATGGAGGGAGAGGTTAATTGGGAAGCTGCTTACATCAGCATACATAGTTAAGTGCAATGCTTGAATGTGACACATGAAACGTATGTGAAGCACCTTCTTCTGGCTGCACGCCTTGTCAGATAAAGGCATAGTTAATCTATTGGAAGCAGCCATTTGAAGTGAGGTCTCCTGTAGCTCGGCAACATCAATTTCGAGTGTTGTCAGCTCACAGTCAATGATAGGCATCTTCTGTGAGTCATTAACCTGCAACAGGTTGGTGGACAAACCAGGACACATGGTCCTGGCATTCCTGCTTGCTAGGCACAAGAGGGTTTGCTTCCTTCCTTCCTTTCGCCTGGTATATAAGTTCAGTCTGCTTGTCGAGTGATACCATGAGCTCCTAGCACATATTGATGCAGGAGGATCGTGGAAATTTCTCAGGTCTCATTTTGCAGTGAAATAGTAGCACCTTCAACATACAATGTTTGTAAGAATCAGAGATGTCGGGGAAGGTGCCTTATTACTGAGTCAGTGCACTGTCTTTACTGACTAGCAGTGGCACTACACTGTCCTTCCCACTCAGAAATGTGATTTTCTGCTGGAAAAGTAAAGGTAAAGGTAAAGGTACCCCTGCCCGTACGGGCCAGTCGTGTCCGACTCTGGGGTTGCGTGCTCATCTCGCTCTAGAGGCCGTGAGCTGGCGCCGTCCGAAGACACTTCCGGGTCACGTGGCCAGCGTGACGAAGCTGCAGCTGGCGAGCCAGCACCAGCGCAGCACACGGAAACGTCATTTACCTTCCCGCTATAAAGCGGTCCCTATTTATCTACTTGCACATAAGAGTGCTTTCGAACTGCTAGGTAGGCAGGAGCTGGGACCGAACGATGGGAGCTCACCCCGCCGCGGGGATTCGAACCGCCAACCATACGATCGGCAAGTCCTAGGCACTGAGGTTTTACCCACAGCGCCACCCGCGTCCCTGGAAAAGTAGGTTTCCTCAAAACCTAAACCCTATAATTGCCTTTTAGTGTGGACACAACTTTAGGGTGACTTACTCCTCTGCCACTCAGACAACATGAAGAACTCTTGGCCATGTGGGAGGAGCCTGTGGCATTGCTCCTGCCCATGCTAGCATCATTCTGTTTGTCCAACTAACACATTTCACCATCACAAGGATTTATGCTTGCTCAATTAAATTTCCTCCCGCCTTATGTTCCCTCTATTGTGCATGCCACAATCACCTCAGCTCTGCTCTGGAGAGTTAAGAAAAACAAAACAGAACCGGGAGAGGAGTGGGGGAAAGTTTTGTTGTTCAAGCTCAAATCTGTGTACGGACAGAATGAGTTACTTAGTGTTACTTTGGAACAAATTTGTTACTTTAGTAACAAATACTAAATAATGTAAATAATATTTACATTAATTTTAGTTTCCACCACACCAGAATTTCTAAACGGAATAAGTCATGTATCTTCATAACAATTAGAGCAAAATAAAACTAATAATTTTATCACAACTATTAGAATAAAAATTGAGCCAAAAAACTTGGAGCCAAACAGTTGTTTAACAGTGTGACAAATTCGGCCATGGCTACATGAAATGAGACATTATACCATAGACATTGACTCTCCAACCAACATGACCAAAGTTCAATTGAATTGACTCTGCCCCTGGTTCTTTCCAAATTAATCTCCTGGCAATAGAACACCAATGACATTTGTTGCCGGGCCGCATCAGTCCTCTGCTGTACAAAAAGTGTTCTGAAACCTGAGCTTGCAGTGATTAAATGTCTACTCCAAACACATTTGTGCTCTCCCCCACCCCATAAGACCTAGCCCAGGAAGGAATTTTATCATCCCTTACAAACAGATTCACAACTCAACCTTTGCTTGGTTAATAGGGTGTGACACAGCAGCATTAACCAGTTGTCTTAGGGGAGAAACCATAACATGGGAGCAGCGCATATGCTTTCAACAGTCAAGATGATGATGTGCAGCTAGCTGCACAAATCCTTTGATGGGACAAAGGGATGCAACTCACCCACTAGCTGCAACTTTGATGGTAGCAACAAGTATCTTAATGGTCAAAGGAGAAGGATGGAAAGCTAAGAGTATGTCCTGAACCATTGTGAGCATGTGAACTCAACCAGCACCAATACCCCAAAGAAGAAGAAGAAGAAGAAGAAGAAGAAGAAGAAGAAGAAGAAGAAGATTTTGAATTTGATATCCCGCCTTTCACTCCCTTTAAGGAGTCTCAAAGTGGCTAACATTCTCCTTTCCCTTCCTCCCCCACAACAAACACTCTGTGAGGTGAGCGGGGCTGAGAGACTTCAAAGAAGTGTGACTGGCCCAAGCTCACCCAGCAGCTGCACGTGGAGGAGCGGAGATGCGAACCCAGTTCCCCAGATTATGAGACTACCGCTCTTAACCACTACACCACACAGGCTCTCAAGTAGGCCTTTTTTTCCCCACAGGGAGAGAAAAAATATGCCCAAATCTGGATTCAAGACTTCAGGTGTAAGGGAGTGCATGGTTTTGTTTGACCATGATGTCAACAAGAGCTGCCTGTGACATTTCTCCAGTTTTGGTATCAATGGATTTTCTACCGCTGTCTTTTCACCATGATGTATTCATAGAGAAAAGGAAAACCAAGGTGTCCAAAGGAACTATGTTTAAGCAGATCACAACATGACTAACTCTAGAAAAAGATATGTCGTGTTAAATGGAAGCACACCTCCACTGAGGCCTTACTTTATTTCAAGCATTGTTTAATCATCACAACTTTGGGATTGGGTTTCATTGAGGAAAGGGTGAGCTCATCCTCTACTGATATGCTGCATATAATTGTATAAAATTTGCAATTGTAATCTTTGTGTCAAATAACTAAATTTGTTATTCAGATTTTTTATTTACTTTTTTAAAAAAAACGTTTCTCAGTTAGGGATGGGGGATAAACTTGAATCAGTTTGCATTTAAAGCTGGACGTACCTAATTTGCACTTTGCGAAACAAGATGTGAACCAAAACCCAGCCATTCTTTGAAATTCACACTTCTCTGAACTGTGCAATGCAGTTCTCAAGCCAAGTAAATAGAAAAAAGAAGGGGAAACACTAATTACGGAGGAGACTCTGCCTGGAGATGTTACTCCATCACCATCTTGAACCAATCTTCTCCCTCAAGCCAAGTAATGCCTACAGGATTGCAGATACCAGGGCAAAGTCTACATATAAATTATTGGCAAAACCTATTTGGTGTTTCGCAACAGTCTGACTTGTTGCAGGACCTTAGCCAGACCTAGCAGAGTACACGCAGAATCCACCGAAACAATTGGCTACTTGGCTGCAGACAGGATAGACGAAGCAGGAACCAGGAACTTGTAGTTAGGTGTTTATTATATACAGTGGACTATTTGCAGGAACAGAACACGGATCTTATACTAGCTCTCTCTGATACGACTCACAACTCCTACACTGACACACAGAACTCTGAACCTCTGAACTCTTGAACTAACACATTCCAGTTAGTAGGCCATTAATTATCACTCCTTTGAGAAGCTTGACCAGTCAGGGAGCGGTCTCCATGTCTCTGTTATCACCAGGCAGACTTATTCCTTCAGATTGCCTTCTGTCTGTCTGCCAAACCTTAATTGACTCTGTGTGAGTAGCTGCACGTACACAGTTTCCCAACATAAATGGATATATCAGTCAAAATAACACACAAAAAGGATGCATTTCACTGCAGTCCCCCAGTGAAACCTTGCCAGCCTGGCTTGCAACACAACAGGGTTCAGCACTGGACAGCTCCCATGCAATGGGTTTGTCATGGTTCAACCCCAGTGGATCTCATTCCACCAACAGGATGATGGACTGATCCTAGCCCTGCCACCATGCCAACTTGTATCCTGCTATATTTGGCCTGATTTCATTCCAACATCCAGTGTCCTGTCTGGTCATTTCTCACTGTTCTGGGACTCAGAATGCATCTGCCAGGGCAATCAGTGACCCATGTGCCCCTGTTAAAAAAACCCCCAAACCCTTCACAATATAAATCACTGTTGTTGAACTTCCAAACCTTTTCCTTTGCAGCACACAGTACATTGACTTGCAGGGAGCACTGTTGTTCAAGAGCATTAGTAAGTGACAATATATCATTTGAATATAATTAAGTACTGTGGAGTTAGCTAGTTTGCAGTAGGAGTACTCAGCAAATATCTGACGCCATTAGGCTTTCTGACTCATTGTGCATTTCTGATAGGCAGCCCTATTTTAGAAACAACTACAGTGGTAAGATCTATATCAGAATAACAAACTATTGATATTTCAGATCTGCTTTGGCTGGTAACGGACAATGACATGCATCAAAACTTTTCTCTCTGTGTGCAGACCATTAAAAAAAAAAGCATTAACGCTCTTAATTTATGTTCTGGGCACATTTCTTGTTAAATTAATGGTGTAGTAACGTATGGTATTTGCATCCTAATTTATCTTGTGGGCATCTCTCCCATTTAGTGCTGTGCTTATCCTCAAAATTGCTGCGGCTGGAATGATAACAAGTTTTCATTTTCTCCTCTGCAGTCCAGCCATGATGCAATCTGAAGCCATATGAGGCAATTGTTCAGTCAGTTCCCCATAAGCAGATCTTCACCAAAAGACATTGGGCTGTTTTATATATTTCATATATATTTTTAAGTATCGTTTTGTTTCTCATTTGTTTTCTTGTGATAGGTGCCCCTCCATTTCCCCTTGTTCTGAACCAACCACACTTTCTGAGGTCAGCCAAGGGTAGGGCACTGCCAGTCTCCCCGTTTCCTCCCACACTGCACTTTTGCAGATATTAAATATTGTGCAGTTTGAAGCGACTGGAAGCATAATAGCTGACTCCTTTGGAAATGAAACATTGTCCAGACCCATGGAAATATTATTTAAACTTTTACTAGCAGAACCTTCTTCAAAACAGAATTAAAACATCAAAAAAATATCTATACAATATCTTGTGCTGTCCAGAACAGGCTCATCGCCTTACAAAATATGAAATGATCCAAACAGACCTATAAGCAAAAGGGATGTGGGTGGCGCTGTGGTCTAAACCACTGAGCCTCTTGAGCTTGCTAATCGGAAGGTCAGCGGTTCGAATCCCTGCGACAGGGTGAGATCCCGTTGCTCTGTCCCAGCTTCTGCCAGCCTAGCAGTTCAAAAGCACCCCAGTGCAAGTAGATAAATAGGTATTGCTGCAGCAGGAAGGTAAACGGTGTTTCCGTGCTCTCTGGTTTCCGTCACAGTGTTCTGTTGTGCCAGAAGCAGTTTTGTCATGCTGGCCACATGACCCACTGCATTGCTAAAACTTACAGCTTTCTTCAGGCATATGGCCTTTCTTCACTGTGGCCAGGGCACAGCCTGACCCCCTCCTTTGGCAATCCTCACATAACTCTAGCCCAATGGTTGCCATTAATCTGATTTGAATTAATTTTATAATGAAATGATTTTGTTGTTGTTGTTGTTTAGTCGTTTAGTCGTGACCAACTCTTCGTGACCCCATGGACTAGAGCACACCATGATAAATGATTTTAGAATGTTGTATTTTTTACTCTTGGTAGCCACTCTGAGCCCGGCTTTGGCTGGGGAGGGCAGGATATAAATAAAAAAAAATTATGATGATGATTATTATGGGGGAATGCATGAGGGCTCAAACCATATAGGGGCCCTTCTATGTGTGCATGGGATGCTGGCCTGACCCATCCACTCCCTGCCTTCACAAGCTGAATGTGAGTGTCTGCAGGGAGATGCTGCAAGTTTCTTGATTGTGGGAAGGATTCCAAGCAGATTCGACTGGACATGGTTAGAATTCCCCCTCAAATCTTCCCATTCCATGCATGAAGGAATCCTGTGGAGCTCTTGAATACTTGAATGAGGCACATGACCTCACTGCTCTCTTCAAGCACTTTGAACACCTGAAAAGTATATTTCCTCTTACACACACAATGTGTTTATATATGTAGTAGCCATTTTATTGTGGTATTCATGCCTATGAGAGTCCACGTGCACACCAGTCATCACTAGTAATGACTCAAAAACATTTATAACTTAGTCATATACGCAGCCCAAGTTAACCCGCGGCTGTCTCATTGTAACTCCAAGTCTGCCTTGAGGCATTTAAATAACACTTAGGCTATTCCCTGGGACAAAGCAATCCTGAAAGTGTTCCCTGCCTGGTGTAAGGAGATGCTGAACTATAAGTGAACCCAGGGAGCGTTTCATGTGAAATTTACCTCAGGGAAACTGCAGGGTAGATCTAGTCCTATACGCTCTGTGATAAATTGCCCTAGGTATTTCATTTTTTAATGTTCCTGGAATATTTTCTTACAACTCATCCAAACTTAGACTTATCTATACATAGAGATGAGGTGGTTGGGGATTTTTTTTTGGGGGGGGGTAAAGCAAGTAGTCTCTATGTAAAAATGTAAAGGCAAGGCAAAAAAACCCACCCCTGAATGGTTAAGTCCAGTTGAATTTGACTATGGGGTGCGGCACTCATCTCTGCTTTCAGGCCGAACAAGCTGGCGTTTGTCCACAGGCAGCTTTCTGAGTGATGTGGCCAGCATGACTAAACCGCTTCTGACCCAACGGGACACCATGATGGAAACCAGAACGCATGGAAACACCGTTTACCTTCCTGCTACAGCAGTACCTATTTGTTTACATGCGCTGGTACACTTTTGAACTTCTAGGTTGGCAGGAGCTGGTTCAAAGTGATAGGAGCTCACGCTGTCGCTGGGATTCAACCTGCCAACCTTGTAATTAGCAAGCTCAAGAAGCTTGGTGGTTTAGGCCACAGCACCACCTGCGTCCCTGTAGAAGGGCAGGAAAGGCCCTGCACACTTTTATAGCAACACAATTACACATGGCACCAGGAGCAATCCTGTGCATACAAAAACTGGTGTAAAGCCAAACAGTCTGAATAAATCCAGTGTAAAGTTACACCAGATCAACTGTGTTCAACTGTGGAGCTACTACTGGCTGAGTACTTAAGTGGCAATCCTGAGGAATTCATTGGGATGATCTTATCCTAATACAGCAGGTTTCTGGTTCAGCTGCCTGATTCCCAGCTCAGCTAGCCTCAGACAGGAGGCTGGCTGAGCTAAAGGCAGTGTAAGTCTCAAAAAAAGTCAGGAATCAGCCAGCTAAACCAGAGATCCACTTCAGCCTAAGCTGTTCATTCTGGTGGATCTTGCTGCTGGATTTGACCCTGAAAGATTAATTATTTGGCATATGTGGATCAAGATTCAAGATGTTGATGAGGGCTGAAACTTTCACATGTGTTGAAGGAATTAAGTTAGCAAAAAACTGAAAGTAAAGAAAGATGTTAGGAATGCCTACCCAGACATGTAATTTATTGTGTACATTTGTTTTCAAAATCTGTTGATTTCAGTCTACATTTTGATAGTTTTATTATGTTCACTTTTTAAAAGACTGTTTTATTGCTATATTTAATGAATATTTATATCAATGTTATATAAACTGCTAAGAGATTATAATTATGATTACTGATTAAGCAATAAATACATCTGGCTAAATAAAGAAATTAACAATTTCCATTGAGGGTTTCTTCCAAAAACATTCTTATAAATAACAATCAATCTCCCTTTCTGTCTCATATATGGCAATCCAACAAAAGAGAAATATTTCTATCCCTGCCCCCCCCCCAGTATAATAAATACGTTTAGACTGACATTCAAAGCAAATAACATACAAAAAGGATTTTCTCCCCTTTCCTTTTGTGTAACAGCAGTGTGCCCACATGTGCAGACCTTACAGTCATTATTTAAAAGCATCGAGACATTTAAAACATTGTCATGGATGGACATAAAAGGAAGAAGAAAGAGCAGGAGAAAAGGAGAACAAGTGCGGGGGAGGAAAACATAATCTTTAACCATCAAAGGCCATCAATCTAAAGGAAAATATCATTTGCTGCATTTGCAGCAGAACAAAAATAATGTTCTAAGAATATGACAGTGTGAGAGTTGTGTCGCTGGAGCATTCAAAAGCCATGTAGCAAGCTTTGCTTCCAAGCTCAAATAGCAGCCAGTCAGAGGCCTCTGGAAGCTCATATGCAGAGCATGAATGTGATGGCACTTCTATGGCATTGTTTACTAGCAGCTGGTAGTCCATAGGCATGCTGCCTCTCCAGCTTTTCAGGCTCACCCTGAAGCCCAATCTGCACCATAGGAACTACTTTCAACTGAAATACTATACACACTTCCTAGGGAACAAGCCCCATTGAGCACAGTGGGACTTAGTACACCGATGCTATGCATTTTTACTCAGTATATTTCCTGTTATCTTGTACATTCTAGCAGATAATCTACATGTTACTCACGTGTAGGGTTCTTCTTTCTTTAACATATTTCTCTCTGTGCAGTGGTCTGTATAAACAGCCCAACACATAAGTCTTGCACATAACTATGGTCGGATTTCTATAGAGACAAGAAGAAGAAGAAGAAGAAGAAGACGACGACGACTAGGAGGAGGAGTTTTGACTTGATATCCCACCTTTCACTCCCCTTAAGGAGTCTCAAAGAAGTGTGACTGGCCCAAGGTCACCCAGCAGCTGCATGTGGAGGAGCGGGGAATCGGATCCGGTTCACCAGATTACGAGTCCACCACTTTTAACCACAGGGACTTTGCACAGAGGATGAATGCTATCATAATGTTTCACTGCATGTTCCCTAGTTTCTTATTATAGTATTTTCTTACTTTTTATGCACGTTGTCCACCACTCTTAACCACTACACCATACTGGCTCCTTCAACCACACACAATGGTTCATTGTTAAAGAAAGAAGACTTAATATGCAGTGTGGGGCTAAGAGTGAGGCCCCACATTCGTTTACTGAAGATATTAATATTCCACAGTTTGAAGTGACTGGATGCATAAAAACTGTTCTTTTTGGAATGAAGCATTGCCCATACCTATTAAAATATTATTCAAAATTTACTTGCAGAACTTTCTTCCAAACAAAATTAAAACATCAAAGATACATCCAAATATCCATAAAATCTTGTTCACTGTCCAGCACATGCTTAGCATCTTCTTAGAAATAAAAATTCCAACCCCCCCCCCCAAATATTGAAAAACTGTCTCCCCCCCCTACTGCAGCCTGTCTTAGCCTGTCTAAGGGGATCCAGCTTTTTGGAGAGCCATTATCACATATTTTTGTTCAGAGAATGACTAAAGCCATCACCCTTTCAATGTGGTGATTTGCAACTCAATACCTTTGTCACCTGATTAAAGGTTGCATTCAGTTTAAAATTAGCAGAAAACAACCATTAGTTAATTATCAGCCCATTAAGGAGCTCAGAAACCACTTTACAAATCTGTGGGGAAATCCCAATGTTAGCAATACACATTTAGCCATTCTCCATGTTATACCTTCATTAATACACATAGGCATTTTCTAAATTTGCGTGAATTAAACCAATTTTACTTAATGTGGTTTGCCCATGCTTATTCCTCACACATAAGTAGTGTGTGCATAGAGCTCTTCTCTTTCCTTCTTAAAAGCAACAACAGCAAAATCAAAATTTGGTAGTGTTGATTAGGTATACCTTAATTCACAGCAAATTATGGAGACACAGATTATCGGATCAAAAGCTATGTCCAAAGGGTGTCAGAATATGTTCTAAAGAATGTCGGAACAAGTATGTCGGAACAACTCAGGTGAGTCTGTATGTCACTTTAGATACATGGACCAAACCATAGTTTGGGTAGGTGGACCATTGAGATATTGCCATAAACTAGCAAAGGAAGAGATGCTGTGGGCTTCAATGAATTAGACATTGAGTGCAAACATATTCCCAATTGTAGGAATCTGTCAATCAAGAGTTGACAGTCACATTTCTAAAAGGAAAATTTAAGGTGAAGGCACTTTCTGAGATGATGAAACAACTGACAAATGTTGAGAGAAGCAAAATGAGTTTTGATAAAATGAGTAAAATATCTCATGAGAGACCTCCAGTCCCTTATCTAGGTTAGAGATATCGCTTTGCTGCCACCTAACATCATTATACATTCACAATATTTCCATCAAACATTTTTTTTCTTTTTTAAAAAAGTTTTATTATAAGTAAAGCCAAGCTCATTTACATTTCTGAAACTGCTTATTTGGCAGTATACTTCTTGTTTGTATTTGTTATTTTGATATAATGAGTGCTCCTAACATGATGCTTAATCTTTTGTTGTTTTTTGGGTTCAGCAAAAGGTCATTGGCAGGCACTATGAGCTTTTATGAATGTCTCCTGATGAATCTTCTCTTCATCTTCTCTCCACCAAGGGAATTCTACAGAAGAAAAATAGAAGCAATAATTAAGATCTTTGAGTCATTGCAGAGAATCATATAGAAACGCTATCAGCATCATCTTTGACAACTCTCCCATGCAAAAATAAGATTTTAAAATGTTTAGGGTTTTTTTTAATGCTCATAGAGGGTTTCTTCTTCTTCTGTTGAGTGTATTAAGTTCCCAAGTAGAATACTGTAGGTTAAGGACCCCTGGATGGTTAAGTCCAGACAAAGGTGACTATGGGATTGCAGCTCTCATTTCTCTTTCAAATGGAGGGAGCTGGCGTTTGTCCATATACAGCTTTCCAGGTCATGTGGGCAGCATGACTAAACCACTTCTGGTGCAACAGAACACTGTGATGGAAAGCAGAGCACATGCAAACACCGTTTATCTTTCCACCGCAGTGGTACCTTTTTATCTACTTGCACTGGCATGCTTTCAAACTGCTAGGTTGGCAGGGGCTGGGACAGAGCAATGGGAGCTCACCCCTTCATGGGGATTCGAACCATCAACCTTTTGAATGGCAAGACCAAGAGGCTCAGTGGTTTAGACCACAGTGCCACCCGCGTCCCATGAACATTGTACTGTAAATTGTATAAGGATGTTGTGTTGTCTGCATAAAATATAAGGTTGCTTGAACATCATAACGGGATGCCATCAATTGTTGTTTATGCTTCTTCTCACCAATACAAGGTTGTTCATGTTCTGAGATGCTGAAAGGGGAATGTTAGATAAAACCTTGGGCGTGTGCACAATCGTATCCTCTTCTACATATATGCCAAAGCATGTGTGCCCATATTCTTGTGCAACCAAGTGTTCTCACCCAATTTGTAGTAGAACAAGGAGCAGAGGAAATGAAGTCAGCCATTTTGAGTCCCTGGTCCCACTTTGTGAAACACTCTCCCAGCAAAAACTGAGCAGACATGTCATTTTAATCATTCTGTAATATTTTAAGGTGTTTTACCTTTTATTGAATATACTGTACATCACCATGTAATACTGCATGAATTGGTGGGATTTAGAGAATTGGGAAGTCCCCAAATAGGGCATTCTGTCGGAATGGTGTGTGTGTGTGTGTGACAAAACAGGAAGAGACTTACCCATATTTCAAACTCCATTTAGCTTAGTCAGATGGCCTATCAAAGCAGCAGAAGTTACAAAGAGGAAGAAGAAAAAGATAGTATAATAAGTCAAACTCTAATTTTAAATGCTTGTTTTCCCTGTGCCAGGCTCAAATTTAGCTCAACCAACAGTAGCTGCGTTCCTGAAGGAAGTGTGAAATAGGGGTAAGTTTAAACCCACATAATTTAGACCCCAGCATAAATTCCATCAAGTTCTTATAGTTTGGATTGCTTTGTCAGCCCAGCATTCTAGCCACCATCCCACACTGGAATCCAATGATTCAGTATTCTTAATCTTGCAGTATTAATACTTCTGAATCCAAAGCAATCCTCAGATTTTATAATACTGGCCATTAAAAAAATAGAAAGAAAGGAATTGTAAGGAAAATATGTTTCCAATGTCTCAGAGAGTTAATAAGTTAGCTGAAGCTTGTGGCTTTAAAAAATATCTTAACTTTAGGTATGTAATTATCAACGAAAGTTCTGTGCAGTCTACTACATTGCGTGGAAAGAACAGGTCAAGGAATAAAGCAGGGGAAATATGGTTGACTTGTCCTCATACAACTAACAGCAGAATTGAAAGATGCTAAATGGTACCATTGTGCTCAGTTCATGGCTGTACGTGCTTTCCACAGTTGCCACTACCAGAGCAAAATATGAAAAATAAGGGCACTTTGGACTAGTAGTGTCTGAAATAAGGGACATCCATTATGTTCAACGAAAGTGTGAAGTGAGGAAATAGGAGCATCCATTATACTCCGGGAGACAGTGAGGATCTAGAATGAGAGGGGCCCTCTAGAATAGGGAACTTTCCTTCAAATCAATTATAACTTATCAGGCTCCCATGAAGAGATCCTTATGCTTTATGATCAACCTGCAGATAGTAAACTAAATATATAGCAGCTGCAATTCATACCGGTGGTGTTGGGGAGAGTCAAAAGCTACACTTAAGAACAAAGTTTCAGTTTCACACACTGTCATGTTACCCATAGAAGTTGCTCTGATTGTTTCTGCAACTGATAAATACAGTGCTTTTTTCTGAAAAAAATGTTTAGGGGTACTCTCATTTTAACTCCAGAAAACCACCATTTTATAGTTCAAATTGGGGAAAATAAATAGAGTAAATGGGCAAAAGAACAAAGATTCACAAAATGTTTCGGGGTATGCGTCCCCCTGCGTCCCCCCAGAAAAAAGCACCGGATAAATAGATGTACATTGTGCCTCTTCCCCTCCACACAAGGCAATACAGGGTCATCTTCCTAATTTTCACAATAGCCCTATATGGGTGTCCAATGCACCCATTGCTATTTTTCTAGAAAAAGAGGTGCAGGAACTCACAATGAACGCCTCTCTTGTTCTTGTGAGAGCCAGTGTGGTGTAGTGGTTAAGAGCGGTAGATTCGTAATCTGGGGAACCGGGTTCGCGTCTTCGCTCCTCCACATGCAGCTGCTGGGTGACCTTGGGCTAGTCACACTTCTCTGAAGTCTCTCAGCCCCACTCAACTCACAGAGTGTTTGTTGTGGGGGAGGAAGGGAAAGGAGAATGTTAGCCGCTTTGAGACTCCTTAAAGGGAGTGAAAGGCGGGATATCAAATCCAAACTCTTCTTCTTCTTCTTCTCTTCTTCTCTTATGATGACAATGGCACCCACCTGAGAGGTGCCAGAGTTCGGGTGAGTTTCAGCAGGGAAAAGCCCTGTACTTACATACAAACAATCATGCTGGGGGAGAGGGGGAACTCTGCCAAATCTGACATACTCTGGAACATCACTTTCCCCCCATTTACAGCCCTCCATAAATTTCTGAAGTTTCTTTCTTACCAAGCTCTGTCTGCCTTCAGCCAACCTTCCCTCCTTGCCTGCCTTCTTACAACCAGACTGGGGTGACCCTGGTTGTAGAACTCAGCAAGGAAGAGAATGGCAACAGAACTAGAATCAGTTGACTCTGCTTGACATTAGTTCTGTCTACTGCTGGCCTCACTGTCTTTTTCTTCATCAGCCCAAATGGGAACAATCCATCTCTGGCCTCCTGAGGAGGTTCCTGCTTCTTCACTCAAGAGCATCATCTTTATCCTGTTTCCTGTTCACGAACGCCAGGAAACAGAATAAAGATGATGCTCTTGAGGGAACAGAGCTTGGAAGATCATACCCCTTTCCACTTTGCATGATCATTTACATGTGAGTTCACTGAACACCCCAATAGGGCTACCAGCAAACATTTTTCTAAACTTAAATCAGGGGTCGGCAAAAAAAATCAGCAGAGGGCCGGTCCAATGTCCCCCAGACCTTGTGGGGGGCCGGAAGACGGCAGCGGCAGAGGGAGGATGAACAGCATGTGAAAAGGCTCGGGAGAGGGGCTGTTTTAAATGGACTGCTGCTGCTGGCACCAATCAAAGCCCAGCCCCCTTCCTCCGCAGGGCAGGGAGAAGCCAGGAGAAGGGAGGGAGGAGGCACTGCTGCGGTGTGTGTGAGGGAGAGGGGGGGAATGGCGCAGCCCAAAGGGTCAGAATCAGATCCATGCAAGCCGGATCCAGAAGGCAATTGGGCTAGATCTGGCCCTCGGGCCTTAGTTTGCCAACCCATGACTTAAATACACTAGTTCTTGGCTAACATCACTTTGTCACACTCTAGTGTGACAAGAAGATTTAAAGAACAGCTTTGTCAGGGGAGAGGGCTCGGTTCTCAATGTCTCAAAGGGTTCTGTGAGACAAAAGGAAAAAAGAAAAAAAGTTACAAGATATATACAATATATAGGTTCCCCTTCGCTCATCTTATTGGCAGTCATTGCACTAGAGCAGAGATTAGGGATAAATTTGATTCGGTTCACATTTAAAGGTGAACCTGCATAATAATTCCCACTTTTGAAATAACATGTGAACAGAAACACAGCCATCCTTCGAAATTCACACTTCTATGGAATTTGCAGTGCTGTTTTTCAGCCATGTAATGTGTACAAAATTCAAACGCTAGCATAAGGTATGCATCAAAAATGCATATCTTAGTGAAAATCACTCAGAAGTGCATAATTTTAGAGAAATTTGTTTTGCAAAAACCATCTACATTAGGAGAAGCTCACACTCAAATGCTGATGAATTATTGTGAGGACTTTTTTATATATAATGCAAGCTAATATGAAAATGTGGAGAACTGAAGAGAGGGAAAAAGAGAATACTGAGTAAAAGAGAAACTGAGGAAAACTGAAATTGACAGATTTGCCCATTCTCATTCTAGAGTTATGCTACAGTTGGACTGTATATGTTGAGCTAAAATCAGAGCAAGCTTGTTTTAAGCGCAATAAAGAGGGACAGCTTAGAAGGCATATTTGCAATCATTTGGAGACAGTATTTCTGCATATGATGTGAGTACATAAATGAGAAATGAAGAGAAAGATGCCATCAGAAAGGAAGACAAATGAACGAACAGCTAATAGCTATTGATTCCCATCCTAATGCAAAAAGGGAGAACACTCTGCTTTTAGTACTCTTCTTCATTTACATGCAAAGGCATTACTGCTATTCTGTTGGAGACAAAGAAATACAAGAGTAAACAAGAGAAAAACTTGCCAAAAAAAAAAAACGGTACAAATCTCTGTCAGATTTTTCAGAATTGCTGTAAAAACAACAACTGAATCTCAATCTACCGGCTACAAAATCACTAAAGAGAGAAGCAGGAGGCACAAGGAATATACTGTGCTGGTATTCATGCTCTCGCAAACAGAAGCATATGTCTTCTGACAGAAACTGAAACCGACACAGCAAAACAGAAGCCACATTTTTCATAATCTTTGACTAATAAACACAAACTTGCTTTCTCATTTAGGAGAAGTGATTAACTTTTCCTTTCTCTGGGACACCATATGCTTACACTTGTATTATGCAAATTCTTTGCTCAGCGCACTGCCTTAATCATGCTCACAAACGGGCCACAGTAGTCTTATATTACAGCGCAACAACCTCACACAGCAGTATTAGTTAATGTATATTAATGAGCAATGCAGCTGACTCACACTCATGAGTCATGGGCAAATTATGTAATGCAATTCCTTTTTCCCTCCTCAAAGTCATTGGCCAGTTTAGTTATTCATTTTCTGTTATCTGCGCTTAAAATGTGCATTCTGCAGTCATGAGAGCATTGTCCTTTTAATAAAGAGCACAAGTGGTTAACCCTAGCAATTATGTTTGATTCTGGCTTCAGTCCTATGAGCACTTCACTGAGAGTGAGTTACACCGTGGAATTTACTTCTGAGCAAGCTCACATAAGATTGCTCTGCCAATGTCCAAGGCAGTGCCGGATTACCAAATAGGCACTGGCTTCTGGGCCCCATGCTTTTTAGGGGCCCAACGGTAGCAGACCAAAATAATACTGATTTGACATTGAATTTGGTTTATTAAAATTGTTGGTTGGTAAAAAAAATTTAAAAAAGCATCTTAAAAAGCAGAGACATCACCTTGCCAACAAAGGTCCGTATAGTTAAAGCCATGGTTTTCCCAGTTGTGATGTATGGAAGTGAGAGCTGGACCATAAAGAAGGCTGATCGCCGAAGAATTGATGCTTTTGACTTATGGTGCTGGAGGAGACTCTTGAGAGTCCCATGGACTGCAAAAAGATCAAACCTATCCATTCTTAAGGAAATCAGCCCTGAGTGCTCACAGGAAGGACAGATCGTGAAGCTGAGGCTCCAATACTTTGGCCACCTCATGAGAAGAGAAGACTCCCTGGAAAAGAACCTGATGTTGGGAAAGATGGAGGGCACAAGGAGAAGGGGACGACAGAGGATGAGATGGTTGGATAGTGTTCTTGAAGCTACCAGCATGAGTTTGACCAAACTGCGGGAGGCAGTGGAAGACAGGAGTGCCTGGCGTGCTCTGGTCCATGGGGTCATGAAGAGTCGTACACGGCTAAATGACTAAACAACAACAAAATCAAAAATATATTAGGAGATCATTTGTGATGCACGCCACTCGATTTTGGCTGTCTAGGGGCCTCCACAGGGTTTAATCTGGCACTGGTCCAAGATGGAAGTTTAAACTTTGAAACAACTTTTGATTTTCTAACATGCTTTTAAAGAGCTTCTGAGCATGGATATAGCCATGATTTATCTTACGTGGGCAAGATACCCACCTGTGATCATCCTCTGTCTGGCTTTGTCTAGCATATTCGGAATGAAATGTCATGACAACATTTGCTTTAATTTACTTTCTTTTGACCCCAAGGGCTCAGATAAATCTGTCAAAACATTTCCAAAGTCTGATTACAGTGGTACCTCAGGTTAAGTACTTAATTCGTTCCAGAGGTCCGTACTTAACCTGAAACTGTTCTTAACCTGAAGCACCACTTTAGCTAATGGGGCTTCCTGCTGCTGCTGTGCCGCCGGAGCACAATTTCTGTTCTCATCCTGAAGCAAAGTACTTAACCCGAGGTAATATTTCTGGGATAGCGGAGTCTGTAACCTGAAGCATATGTAACCTGAAGCGTATGTAACCTGAGGTACCACTGTATTTCTACTTTTAGTTAAGTATTTTTATTTATTTACTTGATTTAGGGGGCAGCTGCCCCCCTGCCCACCCCTGGCTACACCCATGCTTCTGAGAAAACTTGTGAATGATTAGTCTTGCTGCATCGAGCAAGGGAAGGCTGTCTCAGTAGAGAGGCAGGCTAATGGAAATATGAACCACAAGCAAGGATCCTCAGGTAGACTCCAGGCAAGTAGCATCAAGAGGGGGAAATGTTCCAACTTGTTCCGTTGAGAACGAAGGCCCTTGAAGGGCCACAGGAGTGCATGGAGAGATCTTACGCAGGATTTCGTGGAGAAATCTTACAAGACCATCTTTAGGGAGGGCTGTGTATTAACATATTTTATTCGTAGGAAAGGTTGGGGATTAAAAATGGGGTTAGTTGTTTACTGAATATGGATGAGATTCCTTCAGGCAGTCTGCACACACACAATCACACACACATGCATGCAAAGGTTGCTTTTTTCAGGACGTTTGCAAGTTTTCTTGAAGCAAGCTGAAAGACAAAGCATGCCAGCTTCTTCACTCCGCTCCCAGACAAAGGAAAATCTCTCTCTCTCTCTCTTACCAGTGGTTGGGATGCTTAGCTAGAGACAGGAGATGCCTTTCTAGCCCCTTCTTAATTAAGAATGATGATCCAGTGAGCATAGAGTTTGTGATCTTCTCTGCTTCCCAAACTGAATCAGGAGGCAGAGGAACCTCTAGATCCCATCCTCCCTTGGCTTCATTTATTAATGGAGAGCAGTGGATTTTCTTTGTCTTCTAAATAATTCAATGCATGAGGCAGATTAACAAAGGTACCATGCCACCAAACCTGGCCATTAGACAAGGCTGATTATTTCCCCCACTATCTGTTCAGCTGTTTGTCATTGACCTGAGTTATTAGAGGACAATACATTGCTCATCTGTTTGAAAAATGGTACCAGTGGGTCAGTGTGTCCAAAGATAGATTTATATTTATTTTATTTCTTTTCTGCTTTTACAGTCACATGTATTACTTATCTTTGCTGAAAATGTGAAAGTATTTAGGCCCTATTTCCTTTTCTTTCTTTTTTAAAAAAATATTTATTTCTTTTCCAACAGTTTAAACAATACAAAAAAAGAACAATACAATACAATACAATACAATACAAAAACACTACAAAACACTAACACATTAGACTAACAAAACAGAACAAAAAACACATCAAACAACATCAAACAACATCAAATCAACATCAAACAATTTCAATATCTTACCTTGCATTCACTTATTTCAACGACCTCCTCACACCTCCCTTTTTGTGTTCCACTTCTGTTAATTGTTTCAGCAATTCCTTTCCATCTTCCTCTGTTTTCTATCCTATAATTATCTTAACACATTCTAACCTTATTTTTCCTTTAATACTCTATTAATCTATTTATACTTAGTTCCTTATAACATTTCTACTAAAGCCATATAACTCCATTCCAACATTTTTCTAACATTCATTAATTTTACAATATTTCTGTAAATAGTCTTTAAACTTTTTCCAGTCTTCTTCCACCGACTCTTCTCCCTGGTCTTGGATTCTGCCAGTCATTTCCGCCAATTCCATGTAGTCCATCAACTTCATCTGCCATTCCTATTTCCTTTCCTTCCTTCCTTCCTTCCTTCCTTCCTTCCTTCCTTCCTTTCTTTCTTTCTTTCTTTCTTTCTTTCTTTCTTGATGTTATGTTAAATTGCCTCAGAATATGTTTTTTTCCTCATAATGATTTTTTTTTTACCTTACCAATGATGGCGTGCAATTATGTATTTTTTTCTTCTTTGTATGGATAACGCTCAATAAGCACTGAGAGAGAGAGAGAGAGAGAGAGAGAGAGAGAGAGAAGACCTGCTGAATTCTCAATTGCACTTGTCCAGACCTGAGCCAACTTTATAACTCCAATGTCAAATACTTTACTGCAGAAGCTCAATTATCGTATGTCTTTTTATTTTATTTTTGTAGGTTTTATTTGTGGGTTAGTGGTTCATAGTTGCCTATAAAAACGAAAAGTAGAAACTGCTATAGTGCAAATTTAAATGCAGGCATGTAGCTAAATTTACTAAATCTGGAACTGGACTTTGTAATTATTTTATTCATTGGGCTGACTGCCAGAATTTAATTGAGGCTTTAAAAAATTGATTTCTACCTTATTATGTTTGTTTTATTTCTCATTTCATATATCTATCATTCCTATTTCAGACTGCTATGACCTATAGTTGCATACAATAAATCTGAAATGAAATAAACTGATATTGAAAGAAAAAAGTTCCCAGAGTATATCTTTTAAATTTTAAATGCTGTCATCTGTATCCCCCACCCGACTGCAACTTTGAAAGATTTTAGCACTCAGATAAACACAACCTGCAAATAGAAACCTCAAAATTCAGGGTATGATTTGGATAAGCAGGATTCCATAAGAACACCTATTTTAATTCCATGGAAACATTGCTACAAATAACTACATGGACAGTTAAAAAACCTAGGAAACCTGACCTGCCGACAAAGATGTAGCAATTTCTTCCTCTGATTAAAGCAGCTATGAGAGAAATGATGATGTAACATCAACAAATCCGTTGCACGACACAATTAGGGAAAAGAGTTTACTTGGTGTGTTTTACAGAGTGCTCCCATCTGCTCCAGCACTCCTGAACTTGCTTGTGGCTCAGAACACAATTCCCAGTGAGTTTAAACACTCCTCTGGATTTTGTAGTGCAATTTTGTGCACATAAATTGGGCACAAAAAGGTGTTCAGTATCTTACATTGTTTATATAAAAGATGCATATAAGAGGCTTATTTCACTAGTGAATGCATTGGAAACATTGGAAACATTGATGCAAACCCTTGCTTTGTACTTCCCATACCTCCTACTGAGATCTGTGTGGCTTGAAATCCTAGACCAGAGAAGGAGAAACCATGTCCCTCCAGCTTCCATCAACCCTACACAGTAGGGATGATGGGAGTTGTAGTTCAACATCGTCTGGAGGAGTGCATCATGTTCCCCACCTCTGCCTTAGACAAGTAGGTAGGTAAGGTGTTTGGTTGCTTGATGATAGATAGATAGATAGATAGATAGATAGATAGATAGATAGATAGATAATTAGATAGATGTGTGTGATAGATGACCCTGAGATCATCTTCTGAGGCCCTTCTTCGTGTGGCTCCTCCTCAAGAGGTCTGGAGGATGGCAACACAAAAACGGGCCTTCTCTGCAGTGGCTCCCCATTTGTGGTTTTATATCTTGGTTTTATTCTCTGAACCGCCCTGAGACCCTAGGGTATAGGGCGGTATATAAATTCAATACATAATAATAATAATATTGATATTGATAGTGCTATTTTTCATTTAAAAAGGCAATAGAACTCACAATGAACACTTCCCTTGTTCTCTTATAATGGCCATGTCACCTCTTGAGAGGTGCCGGAACTAATTTCTGGTGAGTTCTGGCTGAAAAAAAAGCTCTAGATGTAAATATATTCACCAGGCTTTTATGCCTTTTAAGAAACTTATTGCAAACAATGTGGATGAACGTTAATTGTCTGTACTGTGGTTGTAAAGAAAGGTAAAGGGACCCCTGACCATTAGGTCCAGTCATGACTGACTCTGGGGTTGCTTATCTCGCTCTATAGGCCAAGGGAGCCGGTGTTTCTCCACAGACAGCTTCCAGGTCATGTGGCCAGCATGACTAAGCCGCTTCTGGTGAACCAGAGCAGCACACAGAAATACTGTTTACCTTCCTGCCGAAGCAGTACCTATTTATCTACAGTGGTGCCTCACAAGACGAAATTAATTCGTTCCACGAGTTTTTTCGTCTAGCGAGTTTTTCGTCTTGCGAGGCATTCGTCTTGCGGGGCACCACTGTACTTGCACTCTGATGTGCTTTCGAACTGCTAGGTTGGCAGGAGCAGGGACAGAGCAACAGGAGCTCACCCCGTCACGGGGATTCGAACCTCTGACCTTCTGATCGACCTTCTGATCAGCAAGTCCTAGGGTCTGTGGTTTAACGCACAGCGCCACCCGCGTTCTTACCTTGTGGTAAATCCTGTGATTTAACCATGACAACTTCCAAGTAGTGAGGAGGAGAAGGCGTGATCAATACTGCTTTGTTCCAGTTGTGTCCAGGACTGCTGGGAAGTAGAGAGGAGTTTCTTATGCCTTGGGTGATATGCATATGTTGGCTTCCGACGGAAGTGGCTGCAGAAGCATCAGTAGCTGCTACCAATAATCTAAGTCTTTCTGAAAATAGTATAGCTTCCACTTTTTGTCATCACCAGACATGAACCACCACAATTACAGCAATTTATCGTGTTTAATATATCTCTGGCAGGGGGTACCTATGTACCTGTAGAAGATGATTGGAAGCCATCAAGATAGCAAGACTTCCTGCAGGTTGTTTGTGAAGGGTGCAATGACAGAACGGGAACAGGTGTGAGTCACAGGCCCAATCCTTTTCTGCTAAAGTTGCCCCATGCAGAGATTTCCCATGGCCACTGCTGTGTGGAGAATGAGGCCATAGCTTGGTGGCCATACATAAAGTTTGCATGTAGAAACCCCATCATCGGTCCCCAACATCTTCCGGCAAGGCTGGGAATGTCCCCTTTCTGAAACTCTGGAGAGCTCCTGCCAGTGTGGACAATTGCTTTCATTGTCGCTTGAGTCTCCAGTGATCTGCTTGAAATTCTATTCAGTACGCTCACACATTTCAAAGCAGACTCCTGTTAGAAGTCAATGCATATTTTAAAATAAGCACAATGCCACACAGCGCATTTCTATTTTAAGGAAGAATATCCTACTGGGGACTCTGAGGGAATTCAGCTGTTAGTATAATTCAGAAATACGAAACAGCACATATGGAGAACAGATCTCAAAGGGAGAAGAGGGGGCAAGAATGGCAAAGCAGATGAAAGAAGAAGACGAATCTGCAACACATTTAGAAATATCCTGGCCTACTCTGTTGCTCCCCCGCCCTTCCCTGTGCACCAATATCTCTTTATTGCACTTGAGTCTAGTGTCACCATTTGTCTAGGATGGCAGGAAATTGTGTAGCCCATTAGGAATCCAAATCAAAATGTCAGTCAAGGTTTCAGTCACTGCGTGTTCCAAGCAAAGATTAATTAGTGTAATTGGGAGTAGCTGTATTATGGGATGGAGAGCCGTAGATTACATGGGTACCATCCATCGTTGTACGATCATATCAGGAAACACAGGACACGGGCTCATAAATTGCTCTTGCCCATCTATATAATCTACTCTTCTCTGCTTTGTAGAAAAATATCCATCTGCCAGTTAAAGCATTCTTTGGCGGCCGAAGCAAGTGCATGCAACTTATCCCTGATGTCTATTTTTCCCTGACAAACGTGCAAATGTGAGCAGATAAGTGATGGCAGAGAGTGCCGAACCCTTTCCCCTTTCTGTAGAATTGCCCTTCCAAGTTACCCTCCAGGTTCCTGCTCCCACGGGCTTCCAAAGATGCGTTGTGTCTACAGTGGTGCCCTGCAAGACGAATGCCTCGCAAGACGGAAAACTCGCTAGACGAAAGACTTTTCCGTTTTGGAAGTGCTTCGCAAAACGAATTTCCTATGGGCTGGCTTCGCAAGACGACAATGTCTTGCGAGTTCCTGCTGGGTTTTTTTCCTCCCCCCCTTTTTTCTAAGCTGCTAAGCCGCTTATCAGCTGATCCGATCAGCAGATAAGCCACTAAAAGCCGCTAATAGCGCTAATCCGTCAATGGGCTTGCTTCGCAAGACGAAAAAACCGCTAGACGAAGAGAATCACAGAACAGATTCTTTTCGTCTTGCGAGGCACCACTGTATCTGCATTTCCCCTTCATTTATACCCTGCCATTCTGCCTTCTCTTTTAGTCTGTTTTCTCAGAGCCTCCGGGACCGGTCTTCTTTTTACCTGTAGAACTCTGTAAGGTGCTGCTTGCACCAATGGCGCTCTGTAAACAAATGATAATATACAAATAATAAAAGCAGGCAAGGTCCTGCAGCAATTTTTGCAATGGTGGCAGTGCTCCCCCCCCCCCCAGTTGCTATTATTAGCTGGTCACTGTTAGTTGTATCCCCACACACGTCCTGATGCATGCTGGCATGTCTGCGACGTGATCCCCTGCCTGGGTACAGAGAAAGAAATGCATGGAGAGAAAAAGTGGTCAGTTGGCACTGAGATAATATAGATAGCCAGATAATGGCATTCCTCATAATACCTCAGCTGAAACACTGGTGACCTTTATGCTCTTTATCATATTTTTGGGGGAAATTCAAAATCTGTTTCCATAGTAACAGGAATGGAAATTGCAGCCTTCAGCAGTGATCATAAGTCAGCTCTCAGCTCTCGAATCTGCATGTCCAATTGTGTTTCGATTAAAAACAAAATCTATTAATCAGTGCTTTTCAGATTTAGAACGTGTACAATCTGTGACTTAATAATAATTGACAGCATGCTATCTTTTGAATACTGTTGTAGTTGACTGTGGAAGCTTGGAGGAAGCATAAGGAGGCCAAGAATGCGTAGGAAACAATAAACAAACAAACAATGGCTATGGCTATGGCTATGAACACAAATGAATCCAACTGTTGCATTTTGAAGTCTCATTATTTCAATGGGAGAAATTTAAACATATGCTTCACTTCTCCTGTCAAAATTAAGGCAACTTAGAGGGTTTGGGAGGGGCGGGGTTCTAGACAGTGCCATATTCTGTGTTTACAGTAAAATGGGAAAAATCCTTGTGCTGACTGCAAATTAAATAACTTTTCAACACACAAGAGAGCTAACTGATTCTAAAACTATTCACCTCCTGCCTCCCTACCTATTTTTATAAGATGATAATGTGGCTTTTAAGCCACTGTTGATCACAGCCACTGAAAATCAAGTTTGTTGCTCCTACCTGCATAGTATTATTCTGAATTCTGTTTCTGAGTAATTCTAAAGAGTGACAGAATACTGTGCAATGAAATGTGCAGTATCTCTCAAAAGTTAGAGGAAGTAAACTGACACTTAGTCTGAAGTAAGGTAGTATAGAATTGCAGTTGTAAATTTTTTACTTTCCCCCTCCTTTTTCTTAAAGGAAAAAAAATATCATTGTGATATGCCAATAATAATTAAGGTATAAATTAGGAAAACCATGGCCAACACATGACCCTGCAATCACATACATGTTTACTACTCACCAATGCCCATGTATATTGCTCACATGATTTATTTCAACATTCTCTCATCAAAGCCAACGAAACAACCTCTGAGTGAATGGTGAGAAAATTACAGCCTAACACCCGAGTCCAAAACACATTTACTTGACAGTGTGTCTAATTGATTTCAATGGCCTGTACTTCCAATGAAGCGTGCTTATGATTGTAGCCTGAGGCTGAAATCCTGGGAACAAGTTAGGAAATGAAATGAGTGGGAGCAGGTTGCATGCAACCTATGGTTAGAGTCTGAAAACTATTTACATGCCGGGATGTGATAAAGTCAACGGACAGATCATGCACAGAATGACCCCCAGCTTCAAATTGCTGCTGCTGAATTCTATTGGTTGCAGCAAAACAGGTTGATGTGGTTACTGATTTCCTAAAGCTGCCATTTATTCATTTAATTTGTACATCACCCTTCGTCCAAAGATCTCAGAGTGGTTCACAAGTTAAAAGTATAAGATAAAAAAAATACATAATAGAAACCAGACTAAGAACCAAACCACAACAACAAATCCCCTCATACCACATTTAAAAGGATGCATGATATTAGTCAAAGGCTTTGTTGAAGAATGATAAAAAAATTCATTCCAGTAGCACCTTAAAGACCAACTAAGTTAGTTCTTGGTATGAGCTTTCGTGTGCATGCACACTTCTTCAGATACACTGAAACAGAAGTTGCCAGATCCTTCTATATAGTGAGAAGGTGGGGAGGGGTATTACTCAGAAGGGTGGTGGGAATGGGAGATTGGCAGATAGCTGAGATGAGCCTGTTGACGTGTATCTGTTGACGTGTATTCTTCAGTGTATCTGAAGAAGTGTGCATGCACACGAAAGCTCATACCAAGAACTAACTTAGTTGGTCTTTAAGGTGCTACTGGAAGGAATTTTTTTATTTTGACTATGGCAGACCAACACGGCTACCTATCTGTAACTTGAAGAATGATGTTTTTGCTTGGCACCTAAACATGCACAATGAAGGCACAAAGCCAGCCTCCCTAGTGAGAACATTCCACAAACAAAGAGCCACTACAGAAAAGATCTGTTCTTATGTTGCCACCCTGTGGAACTCTCATGGAGGAGGCACACAAATCATCTGGTGATGATTGCAAGGTTCGGATAGGTTCATAGGGGGAGATATTTGAGTGCTGACCTGCATCTGAACCAGCCCTGACACCCCAGAACCAATCTCCTCAGCATGAATGCTGAAGTCCTCCAGAATCATCAGTCGGGGAGCCCTCAACATCACCTTTGAGACCAGCTCTTTCAGCAAGATAGCTTGGCAGTGAGGCAGGCAGTAAACCAGAGGAAACCATAATCTTGATTGCCCACTCTAGATCATCTCCTCAAATGGGCAAAGAGCATTGGGGGTAGGGAGAGAACCTTTATAGACCACAGCAAGTCCTACTCCCCAACTTTAAAGTCTATCCTGATTCTGCACTGAGTACCCAGGTGGGCACAGCTGGTTGAGACCAACTCACCAACCCAGATCTCAATGATACAGACCAGATCAGTTTCCTTATCCACAATCAGAACATGGATGAGGAAGGTCTTTGTTGTTGTTGTTGTTTAGTCATTTAGTTGTGCCCGACTCTTTGTGACCCCATAGACCAGAGCACGCCAGGCACTCCTGTCTTCCACTGCCTCCCGCAGTTTGGTCAAACTCATGCTGGTAGCTTCGAGAACACTGTCCAACCATCTCGTCGTCTGTCGTCCCCTTCTCCTTGTGCCCTCAATCTTTCCCAACATCACTGTCTTTTCCAGGGAGTCTTCTCTTCTCATGAGGTGGCCAAAGTATTGGAGCCTCAGCTTCAGGGTCTGTCCTTCCAGTGAGCACTCAGGGCTGATTTCCTTGAGAATGGATCGGTTTGATCTTCTTTGCAGTGCATGGGACTCTCAAGAGTCTCCTCCAGCACCATAATTCAAAAGCATCAATTCTTTGGCGATCAGCCTTCTTTATGGTCCAGCTCTCACTTCCATACATCACTACTGGGAAAACTATAGCTTTCACTATAGGGAGGAAGGTCTTATTCTGAGCCAACCTGGCATTCAGCAACAGCAGCCACAGACCCTAGGGCTAGCTGAAAGGACAATGGCAGTTCCCCACATTGGAGGAGCAGCTGGCACACAGCACAGTCACTAACTGCCTGTGCCCCCAACAAAGCACCCAACATTTAAAAACCCACAAGTTAAAAACCATGGAGCTTGCGGGGAGGGGGGATCATGAGGGCTTTCCACAGCATATCAAAGTAAATTACAGGGTGAGGCAGTGTGAGGAGATGCCTAAGAATGTGGGTTAAAAAAAGGAAGGCAAATAGCACTAAGGGGCAGTGAAACATCTTGACACTAGAGGGAGGTGAGCAGAGGGCCTTCTCAGTAGTGACACCCTCCCTGTGGAACACCTTCTCTTCAGAAGTCAAAGAGCTAAAGAACTACACAACTTTTAGAAGACATCTGAAGGCAGCCCTGTATCAGGAAGTTTTAATGCTTGATATTTTGCTATGTCTATATATATATATATATATCGTAAGCCAGCCAGAGTGGCTAGGGAAACCCAGTCAGATGTGCAGGTTGTTGTTGTTCTTACTTTTGGTTATCTAGTCAGCTGCATCAGATGTGTTTCTTCCCAAGCAAATACTGAATTAGAGGGCAGGGTGAGTTTGGAGAGTGTGTAATGTTTGAGTCCAGTCCATGTTTTACGTCACTTTAAAATTAGGAATGGGGAGAAATTTAATTCAGTTCACATTTAAAGTGAAATTTACCTAATTCACACTTTCTGAAATGATATGTGAACAGAAAAACAGCTGTCCTTTGAAATTCACACTTTTCTGAATTTTGCAATGCAGTTTGCCAGTCAGGTAGTGTATACAAAAATGCACATACTAAGGTATACCATGCATATAAATGCATATATTGTTTAAAGTGATGTAGATAAATGCATGGTATGAGGGAAATTGTTGTGCAAAAATGCACATATTACAGGAAATGGCATACAGAAATGTGTATATATGAAGAAACTCACACCCAAATACTAAATAATAAATAAATAAATACTAAATAATTTTCATGGAGACTTCAATAAATTCACAAACTGATGCAGACGTGTTAACCAAGGCTAGGAAGGGGGTGAATGAGAAACTGAGACAAACTGAAGTTGAGAGATTCACCCATCCTGCTTGGAACAAAGGAAAACAACCTTCCAAAACAGTGTTCCCTGACTTGATACTTTTCAGATGTTTTCAACTACAACTTCAATAATAATAATAATAATAATAATAATAATAATAATAATAATAATAATAATAATTTATTATTTATACCCCACCCATCTGGCTGAGCCCCCCCCCAGCCACTGGGCGGCTCCCAATCGAGTGTTAAAAACAATTAAATATTAAAAACTTCCCTAAACAGGGCTGCCTTCAGGTGTCTTTTAAAAATATGATAGCTGCTTATTTCCTTGACATCTGATGGGAGGGCGTTCCACAAGGTGAGCACCACTACCAAGAAGGCCCTCTGTCTGGTTCCTTGTAACCTCACTTCTCACAATGAGGGAACCGCCAGAAGGCCCTCGGCGCTGGATCTCAGAGTCCGGACTGAATGATGGGGGTGGAGATGCTCCTTCAGGTATACAGGACCGATGCCATTTAGGGCTTTAAAGGTCAGCACCAACACTTTGAATTGTGCTCGGAAACATACTGGGAACCAATGCAGATCTCTCAGGACCAGTGTTATATGGTCCCAGCGGCCACTCCCAGTCACCAGTCTAGCTGCCGCATTCTGGATTAATTGCAGTTTCCAGGTCACCTTCAAATGTAGCCCCATGTAGAGGGCATTGCAGTAGTCCAAGCGGGAGATAAATAGAGCATGCACCACTCTGGTGAGACGGTCTGCGGGCAGGTAGGGTCTCAGCCTGCGTACCAGGTGGAGCTGGTAGACAGCCGCCCTGGACACAGAATTAACCTGCACCTCCATGGGCAGCTGCGAGTTCAAAGTGACTCCCAGGCTGCGCACCTGGTCCTTCAGGGGCACAATTACCCCACCCAGGACCAGGGAGTCCCCCCCACACACCTGCCTGCCCCCTGTCCCCCCCAAAACAGTACTTCTGTTTTGTCAGGATTCAATCTCAATCTGTTAGGCACCATCCATCCTCCAGTAGCCTCCAGGCACTCACACATCACTGCTGATCAACCACATCTGGAAGGAAGCAGGTCAGGAAAAGCTGATTCAGAATGAAGCAACCTCCCCAAAGTATGGCATGGTGCTTGCAGAAAACACTTTTAATAAATGAACATTTCTTTCATGAGTCTCACAAATTACCCTTCTGGTAGGTGCCCTGAAATTAATTAAAGAAAGAAAAAAAAGACAAAGCATCATTCTGTGAATATTTGAATACCTAATGAGATATGCCCTTTAGACTTTTACCTGTCACTCTCCTCCTACCCAATCTTAAGGAGGTCAGGCAGAGAACATTTATTTACATCTTATTAGTTCTATAATCATCTCCATTATTTACTAGACAATTTCTCTTTCTGTGTTTGGTTGTGGATGAATGAGTGGGACAATAGTTATTTTAAAATATTTGGATACGCTTCCTCTTGGAATACATAGAAAAGAGATTAAGATGTGAGCAGCTGGGTTTTCTTCTTTTTCCTTTCTGTTGATTCCACAATATTAAAATGAAATCAAGTTGATTAGATCTTCAATTTTATGCATTTATTCTTTTGTCTCCAGCTTTCAGTCCCTTATTAAATCTAAATTAAATCCTTATTTGGAAGCACTTAATTTAAAACATTATCCTTTTATTTATTTTTCATTTAATTCCCAGATGGCAAATCCAATTGACATTAAAGCCTCTTTCTGGTCTGACAGAATAAGGTAGCTTTTTATTTTCCATATGAGTATTTGTTTGGTTTTTATACCATAATAATGATGATATGACCTGACTTCCTAATCCATTATTGACATTGTTTAATCAATATATTTCTGGGCTCAGAAAAAAGAAGCCACACTCATCTCTAATATAAATCCAATGAAGTCACAGATGACACTAATTTAACCAATTTGTTATAAATTGAATGATTTGATTGCCATTTAGCAGCAACAAATTGTGTATATATACTAAATTAACAGCTGGCTGTGGTTTTCTGAGTAGTGTTCTATTGACCTTGTGTGTTTCTAAATTGTCAATTATGGGAGCAATCCTACACACAGGAAACTGGTGTAAAGCAAATCGGTGTAATTCAAACTGGTGTGAAGTTACACCAGATCCAAAACCCATTCCCTGTTAGCTGAGGTAGCCTATGCAAGGCAGAGGGAAAACAAACCTTTAAACACTGTTGTGTGTCATGTTGTCAGGTCATGTGATCCACCTGAATGGACTTTGCACCCAGTCTAAAGCTCCCCTCTCTGGTTCTGCCCCCACAATGCCCCTTGGGGGTGGGTCTCAATGGCCTTGGCTCAGTCAACTTTGACTGAGTCCCAGCTGAACCACAATGAGGCAGTTACATTGCCGTATCTTCAAGCTCAGCCGATGTTGAAGACTTAACTCCAGCTGACCGTGATTGAGCCTAGACTCAGCCAGTTGAGCCAGGGAGCCATTGTATCTTCCCACTGAATCTTGCTATAGAATTGCCCCACATGTGTTAATTACAAAGGGATGGAGTTTGGGAGGCACAGATAACATTATTTATGGTACTGTTCATGATAGATCAAAATATTTTTTTCCCCATAGCAAAATAATGAAATCATGCAGAGCAAAGTAGAATGTGCTGTTGTGATGGATGCCTCTGAAAGACAGTGGGCTGTTGAAAATAAGGAGGCAGATGACAGGTGGGAAAGAATAGCTCATTTTGGCCAGTGTGGGTGATCATAACATATTGAATGCCTTTTGTTATCAGATAAAGACCTCGAACCTTTTCTAGCTTGCTCATTCGATTTCACGCCTCTCTCTTGCACCTCTTTCCCTTTTGTCCTCCTATTCAGTGTGCATTGTGTAGAGGATTGCCCATCTAAAGAGCTTGGAAAGATTCGGGTTGGCTGGGAGTTCATTCTCTTTGCGGCCATTTATGTGCAATTGGAGATGATTGTCTTTTCTGTCTCTCTGGCAATGCTGATGGCGAGGTGTTATGCCAGGAAGCTCAACCACAGAGGTTCCATTGAACATTTCTCCATATGCTGTTGAGAAGAATTAAACCCTCTTGCTCACAAAGAAACACAAATTAAACAATTGTCTCTGGACATGCCAACAGGCACCGAATGCTTGTTTCAGCTACCAGTTGTTTGAGAATAAAATCACTCATTTTAAATTTAAATTCTTCACTGGAGAAGCATGTCATTGACTTTATTTTACTTTCTGTCACACATGGCCTAAGTGGTTTACATCTTTGTAAACAAATATAATGGGTGGTATTCAATTCCCTCCCCCTCAGAGTCGGCCTGTTGAAATTAATGGACCTAACTTAGTCACGTTCTTTAATTTTAAGTGGTGTATTCTTAGTAAAGCTTCACAGAATGAATACTCCATGGCTTGGATCCACAGATGTCTCATATGAGTGGAAAAGCACCTCAACTTGGCATGGCAGCCTGGCTGAATTTCCCATTTTCATGTCCTGCTGCAGTACTCTAGTGCTCTATCTATCTCTGAAGTGTAGTTGGACAAGAAGCCAAAAAAGCCCTGTTCCAAGAGCAGTATCCTGCTCATTCTTCTCTGGATCCAATACAGTAAAAAGGGCAGTAGCTCAAGTCCAATGGAAAGGAGGACCCTTCCCTATTGCAATGGCTGATATCTGCAAAACAGATTTTTTCCCTGGATTAAATTTGGAGTCAAATGTCAGGCATTGCTCTTGAAGCCACCAAATAGCCCCATTAGCCATGACCTAGTAGCATCCCATCTTTCTCCCTTTGTCTATTCAATGAGGACTCTGGGATGGGACCAAACTTTCTGAGCAGAAGTGATGCTTCTGGACCATAGAAAAATGTCTTATATTGATTCAAACCATCTAACTCAATATTGTTTACACTGACTTGCAGTGGCCTTCCATGATTTTGGGCAGTATTATTTCCCAGCTAGGGACTGAACTTAGAACTTTCTACATGCAAAACAGACACTGTATTACTGAGCTTCAGGTCTATTAGTTAGCTGATATAGCAGCCTGCGTCCTATTACAGGCTCTGCTGTTTTTTTGTTTTTGTTTTAATCCACTTGTATAATATTGGCTTGTCAATCACAACTTCCAACTTCTGTTACAACAGCACCCAAGACACAGGATCACCCCATCAATATTTTCTCCTTCTATTTTGCTTTTCAGAACTTGTGGTAGTTGCAGTTGCTTCACTGTTTTCTGACTTTGGCAAAGAATCACATTTCCTCATCTGTGCCTTCCTGCTAATTGAAAGATCTCCCACAAGAGACGTAATCTTTTAGGCGCAGTTATTTCTGTTCTCCTTACAACATACCATACATTCCTCCCATGCAACGAAAGATGCTGATTCAAATCTTGGATGTGGCATTTTATTAATTAACTGGAACAAGAGAATTTCAGCTCCAGGGTAATTGAATAAATTAAATGACAAGACTCTCAATCCTCTGATGAATGCCATGATATAAATAAAAAACTCTTTCTTTACTTGAACCACTTCTAAGCAGGCAATGAGCCAGTGTTACAAATTATCCATCTCTGTCTTTTTAAACACCAGTTCATCTTAAATAATATCCTTTCCATTTGCATTGTCCATTGGTTTTTATGCACAATTAGGAGCCAAAACAAGTGAAAACTGAGCCCCTGAACAATATGGGGTTGTTGACTAACTTTCATTAGTGACTTTTCATAGTCATTGCCTTTGACCAGGGTTTCCCAAACTTGGGTCTCCAGCCATTGTTGGACCACAATTCCCATTAGCCCTGAATGATAGTTGGAGTCCAGAAACAGCTAGAGATCTAAGTTTGGGAAACCTTGGCCTAGACCAGGGATGTCCAACAGGTAGATCACAGTTGATCTACCAAAAAAACAGGGCTTCCCTTCCTGAAAAAGCTTAACAACAAAAAGCTCAAGGGGATAGATCACTGCTGGTTTTTAATTCTGTGAGTAGATTGCAGTCTCTTGGGAGCTGGCCACCCCAGGCCTAGACCTTTGCAAAAGATGAGACATGGAAGCAAGTTGGGGGTCAACTTTTTTTTTTTTTAAAAAAAAGCATGTTAGAGCAGCTATACAAACTGTATTAACAGAGGATGGGCTCCTATAAATCTGAGATGTTGGAGCATTAGAGCTATGATTCACATTTTTAGGCAAGGCCAACTTTTGAAGGCTAGCTATATTTTTGGTCCACGTATTGTTTCAGAAAGTGTGAATGAGACCAAATCAAATTTCTCTTCCATCTTTCCCTTTCAATGGAGGCACAGGTTACAGCAACAGCCAGGTGACATTTTTTCACCTTCGCCGCATCAAGCACTTGGTCCCTTACCTTTCCCGCCCCGACCTGGCCATAGTGATCCATGCGACGGTCACCCCCAGGCTTGACTACTGTAATTCGCTCTACACGGGGCTGCCCTTGAAGCTATCCCAGAAACTCCAGTGGGTGCAGAATGCAGCAGCGAGGCTCCTCACGGGGTCTCTGCCATGGGAGCATATTCACCCAGTGCTTTTCTAGCTGCACTGGCTCCCGGTGGAGTACAGGGTCAGATTTAAGGTGCTGGTTTTGAACCTTTAAAGCCCTTCACGGCCTAGGACCCTTGTACCTATGGGACTGCCTCTCCCGGTATGCCCACGGAGAGCCTCAAGGTCCATAAATAGTAACACCCTAGTGGTCCCGGGCCCTAAGGAAGTTAGATTAGCTTCAACCAGAGCCAGGGCCTTTTCAACACTGGCTCCGGCCTGGTGGAATGCTCTGCCTCATGAGACCAGGGCCCTGCGGTATCTGATTTCTTTCCGCATGGCCTGTAAGACAGTTGTTCCACCTGGCCTTTGGCTTGGAGCCAATTTGATTCCCTTGATTCATTCAACTTGTTTTTATTATTGCTTGTTAGCCGCCCTGAGCCCAGCCTTGGCTGGGGAGGGCGGGGTATAAATAATAATAATAATAATAATAATAATAATAATAATAATAATAATAATCTCTACTCCCACTGAAGTCATAGGTTTATAGTCTGGGGGGCACCCACTAGACCCAGTCTTAACCTTATATGTACAGGTAATGGCTGTCACTAGGACTGCTTTTGCATAGCTTAGCCTGGCATGCCAAAGACACCCAATCTTGGAATATTTAGATTTGGCTATGGTACACTATATCTATCCAACTGCAAGATTTTTTATCTCTGTAATTACAAAGTGCACTAGAGTGCCTATTGGTAACATGTAACTTTCTTACTATAGCAGTTATGCTGGCTTCTGACTTGATTCTGGGCCCAATGCAATATGTTGGTCATGATCTTTAAAGTCCTTTACAACTTGGGGTCAGAATATCTGAAAGACCACCTTCTTCCGTAGAAAACTGCCCACTTACTAGGATAAGCATGGGGAATCCTCTTGTCTGTTCTATCCCTGCTAGCCATGCATCTGGGACCAGAGTCACCCTAGGTTGTTATTCACATTCCTGAAGGATACTCATATCACTGTTTATTGGCTTTCTGCTGAATGGTGAAGACCACTGTTAAGAGCCCTTGACTTTCTGTTTATTGATTCCTCATCACTGTCCAGATTTGTTTCAGCGAAATGGTTTACTTTGTTTTTATTTGATTGTTATTTTACCACTAGTTTTTATTGGGGATTATATTCAGTGGTACCTCGGGTTAAGAACTTAATTTGTTCTGGTGGTCTGTTCTTAACCTGAAACTATTCATAACCTGAGGTACCTCCTCAGGGGCCTCCTGCTGCTGCCGTGCTGCCGGAACATGATTTCTATTCTAATCCTGAAGCAAGGTTCTTAACTTGAGGTACTATTTCTGGGTTAGTGGAGTCTGTAACCTGAAGCATCTGTAACCTGAAGCGTCTGTAACCCAAGGTACCACTGTATATATTTGTGAATTTAATTAATAAATGTGCAATAACTATATAATCAATAGTACCATGAGTTTTTAAAGTATTTTATTATTCTTTCTAGCTGCCTTCTGCTGCCAAGAAAGGGTGGGATGCAAATTTATTAAATCAGACATAAGGAATGCATATAATCTGGAGGATGAGGAGGAAGAAGAGGAGGAGGAGGAGGAGGAGGATTCATCATTTACAAGTATTTTTATTTATTGCATCCTTTATATTCCCAGAACAGTTTACAAAAATGTTGCTTTGATTCTACACCTTCTCTTATGTTACCCTTCTAAATATTGAATAGTCCACTGGTCTATAATTGATGGCATTGAATTTATAGCGATAACGTGAGCAAATGTCTTCAGAATTTACATAATGAAAAGAATTCATTTTTGGAAACTACAGCAGAGCAGTAATTATAGCTATTGAAGGTAGTTTCATTGCAGTTACACTGAAATGACAGGAGTCAATTGGGCACAGCTCTGTTGCTAGGAGACCATTAACTACAAAAAATAATGATATGCTTTACTTAAAATTAGAGAGAGAGAGAGAGAGAGAGAGAGAGAGAGAGAGAGAGAGAGAGAGAGAGAGAGATTCTGTTGCTTAATACACAGATTGTGGCATCGAGAAGAGAATATTACAGAAACCCGTTGTAAACAAAGAGGAAATGCAACATTTAATTCTTATGTTGAGGAGGAAATAAAGAATGCTTTACAATTGGGAGAAGTGGAAGAGATTAGCCATGTTTGCACCAGGTATGTTAACCATGGGATCAAATAAATATTGGCATATGGATCAGAAGCAGATATGTATATCTGGATGGAAGAAGATAATTGAAAAGAAAAACTAAAGATTGGTGCAGTTCTCTATTACTACTCAAGTACTGCTGAAGGAAGCATAAATGGAGTAAAGGTAAAAAGGTAAAGGACCCCTGGACGGTTACATCCAGTCAAAGGCAACTATGGGGTTGCGGCACTCATCTCACTTCAGGCCGAGGGAGCCGGTGTTTGTCCACAGACAGCTTTCCGGGTCATGTGGCTAGCATGACTAAACCACTTCTGGTGCCTTGGAACACCATGACGGAAGCCAGAGTGCAAGGAAACGCCGTTTACCTTCCCGCCGCAGTGGTACCTATTTATCTACTTGCACTGGTGTGCTTTCAAACTACTAGGCTAGCAGGAGTTGGGACAGAGCAACAGGTGCTCAGTCCATCATGGGGATTCAAACCACCAACCTTCTGATCGGCAAGCCCCAAAGGCTCAGTGGTTTGGACCACAGCACCACTCGCATCCCCGTAAATGGAGTACTACTACCCAAGTAATAATAATACTAATAATAATAATATTAATATTGTTTATACCCCGTCCATCTTGCTGGGTTTCCCTAGCCACTCTGGGTGGCTTCCAGCCAAATATTAAAAACACAATACAGCATCAAACATTAAAAACTTCCCTAAACTGGTCAACATCCGCCCTTGTTTAACTTAAAGAGAAAATTCTGGTCCACAAGTCATACGTTTAACTCAATAACTTCATTGCTCCAGGAGACAGATAATGATCAGACAAGATCAAAAGTTCAGATTGTTCACCATGATGGGTGACAGCTTTGATTCATTGTCCCATCAATGGAAACATCATGCTGAGCACCCTCACCAGTTACCTTTGATTGATAGTCGGGTCTAGCAAAATGATACATGATGTTCTTCAGAATTTATGAGACAATTGTACCTTAAATCCACGTCACAGCTGCATGTCTAAAAAGGGTGCTAGTAGAACAAAGTGGATGTGCTTCTTCTTTCCAGAACCTAGACTTTAGGCAACCATGTTTGAATCTCAGTGAAATCAATGGTTGCATAACTAATTGTCGGACTCCAATTTCCCCTGCCCTTATCTTCTGCTCTTATCTTAAACTGCAAGAACCAGCCTAGAAATCACTATACGAAGGGATAATCTAGCATGGTGCTTAATCAGCGTAGCAGAGGGGTGAATCTGGTGCTTATTATCTCTTAAATTTTCTAATTGGAGACATCTTAGAAAAATGAAGAGGCAGAAATGTTTCATTTTCTACATCCTAGTTTGATCCATTCCAATCAGTTCCTGCCACCTTCCTTCCTTCCTTCCTTCCTTCCTTCCTTCCTTCCTTCCTTCCTTCCTAATTTATTTCTAATTCCTTTCTTTCTAATTTATGTTGCAATACATATATGAAATCTTTACATAATGATACATATACATTATATTTGTAAATCCGCATTTTCACATTTCATTATGTACCAACATTTATCCATTTCTTATTTCTTGCCCTGTGTCTTCCCTCCACCCATGCGTGACTTCCTCGTTATTATTTTGTAACTTTATTATTGAGATTGTATTTCTGTATCTTAATAATTAAACATCCAATCTTATATATCTACTTAACTTAACTTTGTGAAATCAGTCTATAAATGTCAATAAATTCTTGTTGGAGCATCTTTTCCATTCCTCTTTGAGATTTTGATTAGATAGCATTCTAATTGTGGCCGTCATTTGTGCTAATACAATCATTTCAAAAAAATTATGTTGCCAGTTTTTCACTATTGGTACTTCTTCTGATTTCCAATTTTTTGCAATCAGTAACCTTGCTGCGGCTGTTGCATATAAAAAGATTCTCTTCATGCCTTTGGTGATGTCATTTGTTATAATTCCTAAAAGGAATGATTCCGGCTTCTTACCAATTGTTGTTTTAAACATTTTTTTCAGCTCCTCATGTATATTTCCTCATATTTTTTTTTAAAAAAATATCACATCCCCACCAGACATGATAAAGGATCCCTCTGATACCTTACCTCTCCAACACAGATCTGATGTTAGTTTATAAATTTTAGCCAGTTTTACAGGGGTTAAATACCACCTGCAAAACATCGTCATAATGTTTTCTTTGATAGTAATGCATGCACCTGCCACCTTTCATATATCAAACAGGTTGACTCATTTCTTCTGGATTTTAGCAGTAACATATTGCCAAACCTGTCCTGGGCAGTTCATTAGATAATGGAACAAACAAACAAAACACATATGTTGAAAACCAGCAGTGTGGTGTAGTGGTTAGAGTGTCAAACTTGGATGTGGGAGACCAAGGTTCAAATCTCTACCCAGCTATGAAGCTCCCCGAGTCATTGTCTCTCAGCTTAACCTACCTGACAGGGTATTTTTTGTGAAGATAGAATGAGAAGGGAGGAGTCATTAGTTTCGTGGAGGAACGGTGTGGTATAAATGCAGTAAATATTTATAAACGTGAACATGCAAATTTGGGGGCCCGACAGTTCAGGAAGAAAATTGAGATTTTGAAGCAAGGTACAATTCATACAGCCATCCTATATTAATCAATATTTTTCGCTGCACTGTTAAAAACATATCGGTATGAAGTATATACAGTCATACCTTGGTTCTTGAACACCTTAGTTGACGAACAAATCGACTCCCAAACTCAAAAAACCTGGAAGTAAGTGTTCCGGTTTTTGAACATTTTTCGGAAGCCGAACATCCAGTGTGGCTTCTGCTTGAGTGCAGGAAGCTCCTGCAGCCAATTGGAAGCCGCGCCTTGGTTTTTGAATGGTTTCAGGAGTTGAACGGACTTCTGGAATGGATTAAGTTCGAGAATCAAGATTCCACTGTATACACAGTTCTATAGTATAGTTCACTACTGTTACCTGCAATCAAATAGCTCAATATTCACTATTTATCGTCAAATTAGCTGCACCCACTGGCTAGAATGGGCCACCATATCTACTCATGACAATTTTCATTTAAATATTCCAAACCATTTTGGTCTCAAAAGACACATTTCTATACACCTTTTCTCTCAGATATGCATCTTGAAATGTATATGCAGCAGTTTTTGAGCCAAAGAACTGTGTCAGAACATTCAGGAATCTGGTGACGGATTATGTTCTGATCCACACATTATTCCAAGAGGTGCAGATAAGGTCAGTTCATAATGGAATTCACACATATAAATCTTTCACGTATACTAATCTGCTTGTACTGTTCAAGGTTATGGATATATTGTGGGGGGTATAGACCGGTTCGCATCCTTTTCAAAGTTCTTATCTGTGGTCAGCAGATGGATGCATGCACCTTCTTCCAACACCTACATAATGTTAAGGCATGAGGAAGGTCTTCATGTGCATCATATTCATAGCAATCCCCTGCCATTTTGTTCTTGTTTTTCAAAAGCAAAAAACCAGTTTTCTGTATGTGATGGCATCCATACAGCTTGCCTCATGTTACAGCCACTCCTCCATCATAGGAAGGGAATAATTATAGGTGAGTCCCTGTACCAGTTCTGTGCTTCTTTTTTAAAATATAGGACACAGGTAAGACTAAAAGGGATTGCATGACTATTTCCCAGGAGAGGGGTTGGACTAGATAATATTTCTTGTAACTTTCAGCTCTTCTGGAAATCATTACTATTAAATGAATTTCTCACATAATCAGGTCTTCAAATGTATTTATAAGACCTCAGTTATTAAATGCAATGTCAATGTCTTAAAAGTCAACGTTATTAGTAATATCTGCAAAATCTCTTTGAACTTGTACAACATTGCTAAGCATCAGCGTGTGATGACATATTTCCTTTCAGGATTAAATGGAATTTGACCTTCCAAGCGTATTATATATGCTGATATTTTCAGTTCTAAGCAGAGTATTAAGAATGCATGGTTATTTGTTTGAGAAGGGTATTTTAAAAATTGAATTAATTAAGGGTGGAGATTGGATTTGATCTCAGAAAGACTTTGGCAAACGACCCTTTCACAAAACAGGTGAACTAGATCGTTCACAGAACCATCCATACCAAGGTGTGTAATTTGTTCTAACTCCCATTGAGTTTCGTGAAAATCCACAACTGCCAGAAAAATCAAACGTAACAGAGAATAAATGCTAAAGTTTTCTTATATAAGTGAGCGACACACTTTTTAAAACTGGTGATGCACAGTGACAGCCTAGAAGTTTTTCTTCTCCTCTTACCTGCAAACCTGCTTTAAATGAAAAGGTCATCGAAAGTCAAACTTGGACAAGCTTGTAGCCATGGCAAGCTGCCAGAGGAATCAAGGAGACAGAGCAAAGGAGCCATGGTCACAAGCCAGAAATGTCAAGCATCTCATTAGGTCTAGAATTGTGGTTACTAACTAACCAGAGAACTGGCTGCTTATAGCAAAGAAGTATGGCCAAAACACCTGGAGCGAATCAGCAGTAAGCTGGAAATCACATGACTGTGGCATAGTTATATCAACAACAACATCAACAATCTTTATTACGGTCCAGAGACCCAACAAATCATTACAAAACAATACACAATTCATACAGCCTACCTCCAGGTTAAACAAGCAGTTTGTTCAGAATATAGGGTTCATTTGTTCTTCCAACCACCGATAAGAACTTTGCCACTGCTAATGTTCTAGCATTTGTCCAGTCTTCCAATAGGAACCTGACATAGTGAGCCTCTGATTTTCCCGGGAAAGGTACCAGCAGAGTTGGTGAAAGAAGACTGGAAGAAATTTAAAGACTATTTACAGAAATATTGTAAAATTAATGAATGTTAGAAGGATGTTGGAAAGAAACTAAGGGGTTTCCAGCTGTAATGCTTTAGGAGATATGAAAAAAGGTTTACAAATGGGTAAAAGCTTAATGGTAAGGATTTGCTGAACTAACAAATTGAAGTGGAATACAAAGAAGGGAGGTATGAGGAGGTCTGGGGAAATAAGCGTAAGGAAGATATTTTATGGAAAACTATTTGTTTTTTAACTGTTTTTATGTTGTATTTTGTATTTTGTTTCTTTTTATTTTTCATTTTCATTGTTATATTTTAAAAACTTTAATAAATATCTTTTGGGGGGGAAATGGGCTAGTCACACTTCTCTGAAGTCTCTCAGCCTCACTCATCGCACAGAGTGTTTGATGTGGGGGAGAAAGGGAAAGGAGATTGTTAGCCGCTTTGAGACTCCTTAGGGTAGTGATAAAGCGGGATATCAAATCCAAACAACAACAACAACAACTCCTCTTCTTCTTCTTCTTCTTCTTCTTCTTCTTCTTCTTCTTCTTCTTCTTCCTATAAGATGATATAACAGGAGAGAGGCCCTAGCTCAAAGGTAGTGTAATTGTTTGGCAAATGAAAGGCACCAACTTTGTCTATTGTCTCTGCAGCCAAAGGCAACCCAGGCAGCAGAGTTTTTAGAATGACCCTCAGATACCCTAAATAAAGATTTAACTAGTGCCATTTAGGCCTACATGCTACATTAATTCAGTTAGGTAATGTGCAATTCTTCTTAACCTTAAAATAGCACCTCCAAGATGGCCCAATTAGGATCAGGACTGTGGTGCATGACAAGTGGGGTTTTTTGTATATAGAAAAAAAAAACCTTTCACCAAAACTGTGGTCCTAAATATCCCCCTCGCAGCTCTGCCCCACTGTGCTGAGCTCCTCCCCCAAACATCATACCTCCTCGACTCAGGAACCAGCAGAAATACTCAACATTAGGAAGCCTGCACCAGGCAGCTGACTGCTGCCAGAGACATTATTCACTTCCCCATACCATGAGGTCCTTCTGTGCTTGGTTTTAAAGAAAAGACGGTTCTTGTATGAGAATTTCCCTTTCCAGGCTAAGGCAGACCAAAGAGTTTTGGCACTAGCTTTTATGCTAAGGCAGCACTTTGAAGTTTATGTCACACACGTGAGCAGCAAATGGAACAGCAAGCACTCTCAAGAAGGAAGGCTTGTTTCCCCCTCTGAAGTTTAATCCCCTCCTCAAAATACATCCACTTATGGTGAAATGCTTTAAAATGTTCCGAGAATAAAATATACTGAACCTGTGAATGGACATCTGTGCTGTGCTTCCTATATTTTCTGTGAAACCTTGAATGATTTTTCAACTTAGCAACCCTCTAAGTAATGCCTCTGACTTGGGTCAGCTGGCAAGTGTAGGAGCAGAAATGGGGGGAGCGGTTCAGTTGGAGGTTACGGTTGCAGAGACTGCGAATCTGGGCGGTGGGATTTTAGGTTGGTTTGTTAGCAGAGGGTAATTTAAAAACAAAGCCGAGGCTATTGCAGCCATGGAGATACATGGAGTGCCAGATTGGCTCTGCTGGTGATTTGCACTACACAGACCTCCTTGCTGCCTCACCCCTCTCCCTCCCAGTAACCCCCAGCAACCCACCTGCCAGGACACTAGTATAGCCACTCTGCCCCACCCGGTGGGCCACTGCTTCTGTCCAGGTTAACATTCAGAGTGCTCTGCACTCTCAGGCTTCCCAAATGATTTTGGGTGCAGCCCTAAGCCTGGTCACTGCCTTTGGGGGCTTCATGTAGTGGCAGGGCTACTGCCACTACCGAGCCTGGTGGTGATGGTGGAAGGTGGGAGGACATATAGCTTGAGATCATCTCAGGGGTGATGCCATCACATGACAGCAGTGGGACTGGCTTGGGATCCAATAGATCATGGGTTGTGTCAGCTCATTTCTCTCCTTTCACCTAGAGGAGATACTTCTATCTGCCTGTTTGTCAGCTGGAAGCAGGAACTTGGGGCTAGCTTTCTGTTTCAATTATTTGTTATTTCTTTATTTCTGCTTTATTCATTATATCTGAGAATGACCCATCAATATGCAATTCACAATGAAAATGCTAAAAGCAAAATAAAAGGAATTTTGCTATGTTATGCTCCATGGCTAGACTGTAGGAATGAAAACAAGTTCTGGGAGAGAATGTGGTGAACCCCATATCAATTAAACTGTGGAGAAGCCAAAAATAAAGAGAAGAATGCAAGTATTTAAAAATACTTGTTAAAAACTTCTTCCAAAATTCCAAGAGTTAAGCAGAATGAGATGAACAGTTTAGCAATGCATATGATTTTGTCACAATTGCACAGAATTTAAAAGCAGATAATCTTAGGTTATGAATTTAGTGAGGCAAGACACTATATTTTCATAATCTAGGGGAATTATGGCAAAAAGGTAACTATATAATGGTTCTGCAAAGTGATTTGTTTTTGCTCATTTCCCTTTCAGCTTTGATAAAGATGTTTTGAAATGTGATTAATTAAAGTTTAAAAAGGCATAGTAAACAAATGGGAAATGTGTAATTAGACAACTAAGGACTGGAACTTCCAAAGAAGCACTATTTAAAACAGAAATGGAATGCATGATTTGACATTAAATGGTTCATCACAGCAAACAATTAGATATATGAAAATGAACTTTGAGTTACACCATCCTGGGAAAGCTGCATCAAATTTAGGAGTGTAATAGCAGCATCTTGCAGTAAGCAGAGAAAGTGATTGGTATCCAATTCAGATCCTAATATTAGTCTCCTCTAACTTGACAACTGGAGTAGTTCTTGTGAGAATTAAGTGGAGAGGTGGGATAGGTTTTGTAGGATGGGGGCTGAGGGAAGAATTTGCTGGTACAGTGAGGAATGGCATGGATGGACAGGATGCATAGCTGTCAACTTTTCCCTTTTCATGCGAGGAATCCTATTCAGAATAAGGGAATTTCCCTTTTAAAAAGGGAAACGTTGACAGCTATGACAAGATGAGAGCTAAGAATTTTCCCCCGACTTAGATTTTGAACCAAGCCAGAGAATTCCTGGAATATTAAATCTCTCTTGCAAGTTCCTACCTGAGAATTTGTGTAATCTTTAAAAAGTCAATATCCTTGAAGCAAATTCCATAGTTTAATTATGCATTCTATAAAGAAGTACTCCATTTGCCCTCAATCTAGTACCACCAATAAGTTTGAATAGGTCAGGCATCCCCAAACTCAGCCCTCCAGCTGTTTTGGGACTACAACTCCCATCATCCCTAACTAACAGGACCAGTGACAGATAGGTAGCCGTGTTGGTCTGCCATAGTCAAAATAAAAAAATTCCTTCCAGTAGCACCTTAAAGACCAACTAATTTAGTTCTTGGTATGAGCTTTCGTGTGCATGCACACTTCTTCAGATACACTGAAACAGAAGTTGCCAGGTCCTTCTATATAGTGAGAAGGTGGGGAGGGGTATTACTCAGAAGGGTGGTGGGAATGGGTGATTGGCAGATAGCTGAGATGAGCCTGTTGACGACTCTTAACGACTGCAATAGGTCTTACAGGAAAAGGCAAGGGGTGAGAAGGTGAAAAATGGCTTAGTCATGTATAATGAGATAAGAATCCAATGTCTCTGTTCAGACCAGGTCTCTCCATGGTTTTAAGTTTGGTAATGAGTTGTAATTCAGCAGCTTCTCTTTCCAGTCTATTTCTGAAATTCCTTTGTAGTAAAACAGCTACTTTGAGATCTTGTATAGAATGTCCGGGGAGATTGAAGTGTTCTCCTACTGGTTTCTCTGTTTTGTGATTCTTGATGTCTGATTTATGTCCGTTTATTCTTTGGCGTAAGGTTTGGCCTGTTTGTCCAATATAGAGAGCTGAAGGACACCCCCCTCACTCTAAAGAATAAAACTCTCCAATTGCTTTGGTTTTTCTGCTTACAGAATCTGCTCTGACCCCTTGATCAACTTGGTTGATATTTACTGTGTATTTTCTAGCTTAATTTTGTCTTGGGGGGAATTGGGTATCAATGTGTACTCAAGTCCTTGTTTTCATGAATGCTGTGATGCACCTATAGCTCTTCTGTGGCAGAAGACTAATCTTGTGATATTACAAATAATGTGTTGGTTTCAACAAAGAAAATCAAGCTCTCACACTTAGGTTTCTTTCTAACTATCAAAATAACAAAAATTCTGGAATGAAAATGAAGTAAAACACATGAATTTCTCTCAGGTGGCTCATGAAAATATTAACAGAAGTGGCTTTAGGATTGTAATTAATTTGACACTATATAGGACTCAATTTTGTAGGCAATTTTCTGGGTGGCCAGTGTGGACTTTCCACACCAAATGTAAACCTCCATAGGATTAACTCAATGAAGGAAAAAGTTATTGGGGGGAATTGCAAATTTGTTGAGCAAAAATTGCAAAATTGCAAAAATTCCGTTTTGGCAAAAGCGACACTGACGACATTGTCAGCCATACAACTGGATTTTCCTGGACATTTCACCGATTCCCATCCAGACAATGCTTCCGAATGCAGTATTTCAGATTTGTCCGGGAAATTCTGGACGTACGCAATCCTATATGTGGGTGAAGTTTAGGTTGATGTAAAGATAAAACTTTTTTCCTTCTGCATACTTTGCTGTCAACTTCAATTCAACCATCTGTTTGAATGGAGGAATATTCTGCCATCTCTGCTATTTTCTGTGGAATAACCCAGCCTCATTTATGGGCAATCCTTATTTTATGTATTGAATATCATGGGGAAAATATCTGCAAGAGGTTTCCCTTTCTTCTCCTTTAGCTATTCCCATCCAATTATCTTTGACCAGACAGCCCCAGTGAATTGTAACCTGCATGATGAGTTCCTCAGAGAGGTATAACACTATAGCATAATTTGAATGAGGCAAATTAAACCTTCATTTAATCAACGTCCAAAGTGAGTTGTTCATATTTGCTAACCACTACATAATAGGATCTGTAGATGCTGACTTGATTCCCAGTCCTGTCTTAGTTAAAGTTCTCATTAATATAATCATTTATTTTAACAAGGCCCTAATTCATGCATTACTTTGAACATGGTGATGAAGTCTAGTAGAAGCGATTTCCTGTCTCTACAAAATATGCATCACCTGCATATGCTACGTGTAATGGATGGAGAAAGGATTCATGCTAATGCATCTTATTGAGGGGACAGGACTGGAAGTCCTAACATCAGATTCAAAAACATGCAGAAGCGGGAGGCTGGTGAAGCCATCCTAGTTTGTCCTGTGCCCCCAAAGCAGACTTATAGCAGTTCCATTACAGTATGGGTAAACTATGTGGTGCCTTCAAAAAGTAGGTGGACTTGCAACTCTCATCATCAACATCCCTCTTTCCAATGGTCAGGGATGATGGAAGTTGTAGTCCAATATATTGAGGGATGCATATTGCATTAGAGGCTGGCATAACTCTCTCCTCCCTTGCTGTCTTGGTGCTCTGCTACCATAACTCCCTATATATGTCCCATCATAACTCCAACTTTCAGACCAAGCAAGGAGATGCTCTTCTGTGCTTCACAAGATGCATTCAGCAGCATCCTCTTGCCTGTGCCCAGGCTCCAGCAGAAAGCTTCAATGCTGTTCCTTCCAAGGGTTCCCTGCAGGTTGAAATTATGGGCAGGAGGTGGTAAGTGAAATGCCCTCACTGTGCAAGTTTGGATCATGATGGAACACAGAAGAAGAGCATTTGTGGCCAGCATGATGCATTGTATAGCAAGCACAGGCAGTGGAATAAATTGAATTAACTATCAGAGGTTGGGAGATCAAGCCACATTATGGTGAGAGTATGAGAAATTGTAGAGAAAGTGATTGTGTGAGCACTTCAGATTTATAAAGAAAGATCTATTTAGCAGAGCAAACTAAAAGACTATATATGATTATTCAGCACAATATGCATCCTTCTCTAATTCTGTTTGCAAAACATATTGAGAATAAAATCACTTCTTTCCATGGAGGCCTTCCTGCTGCTTTCTTCAAATGCGAATCCAGTTGGTGTCCAACCAACTGGACGTTTGCAAGAAGGCATTTGCAAGAATGAGGTTAACCATGTGCCATCTACACTCTTGTTCTTCTTGACTGATGAAAGCTAGCCAGGGCCAGAGGGTATTGAATGAATGGGTTTTAATGCAAGGGAGCAATGCCTGCTGCCCTGAAGGAGGTAATAGTGTGACAACTCTCGGAGGCTGGGGGAACCCCAGTAGATAACTGCTGTCCGGTCACTGACAGCAAGGTGATTCAGAGGGTTGTGGCTGTACGGCTGCAATCATTATGGCTGTTGCTGATTGGGTCAACATTTTCACAACAACCCCATATCTCTTTCCTGGTTGCACATTGGCAGTTCAGCAAATATTAGTGTATATAGGGGGGGGGTCAGGATTTTTATTTATTTATTTATTGCTCCCATCTCTTTATATAAGCTAACATTGAACTGCATTTGCCTTTTTGATGCTCAGTACCCAGTTTGGACAATGACAAACCTAGACAGCATCTTAAAAAGTAGAGACATCACCTTGCCAACAAAGGTCCGTATAGTAAAAGCTATGGTTTTCCCAGTAGTGATTTATGGAAGTGAGAGCTGGACCATAGAGAAGGCTGATCGCCGAAGAATTGATGCTTTTGAATTATGGTGCTGGAGGAGACTCTTGAGAGTCCCATGGACTGCAAGAAGACCAAACCTCTCCATTCTGAAGGAAATCAGCCCTGAGTGCTCACTGGAAGGACAGATCCTGAAGCTGAGGCTCCAATACTTTGGCCACCTCATGAGAAGAGAAGACTCCCTGGAAAAGACCCTGATGTTGGGAAAGATGGAGGGCACAAGGAGAAAGGGACGACAGAGGACGAGATGGTTGGACAGTGTTCTCGAAGCTACCAGCATGAGTTTGACCAAACTGCGGGAGGCAGTGGAAGACAGGAGTGCCTGGCGTGCTCTGGTCCATGGGGTTACAAAGAGTCGGACACGACTAAATGACTAAACAACAACAACACCCAGTTTGGATAGATACTTTGGGAGCAGCCAGTTTTAGAGCTCCTTGAAATCCTTTTTAGTTTTACCCACACTTAAGAATTTGGTGTCATTGGCAATCTGGGTGGACCACCACACTTCTCATTCATTGCTTCATACTATTTATGAGCAATATAAAGCACCAGCATTGACACAGATCCTTGAGTGACTGCTTCTAACATCTCTGCACTGAGAGGAATCTCCACTTATTCCTGCTTTTTGCTTCCTGCTCTTTTAACAATTTGCTAACAATTTGAATGTCCAGCTTCACAGTTTCTACTGGATCAGCCATCTCCGCATGCTCCTTGGATTGACTTGGTAATGCTCTGAGATTTTCTTTTTTTCTTTGTTAAAACCAAGTTGTCACAATATGGCCAGATTCGCATTACATTATACTTTCAAGCTAAACTATGAGGAAAATAAATTTAATAGTCTCCTCTTGGAAACTTCCATTCCCTCAGTGGGACTTACATCCATGTAACCGAATATAGGATTGTCAACTTAATTTTGCATTTTTATTTCATTTTCTTGTGTCTAATAAATACTTTATTCATAATGCCTCTGGTTGTCTTCATGGTCCCCACTGCTTGTATAATTTTAAATGTGTTTGACCTCTTTTATTAGTGGGAGATTCTAAACAGTATTTATTAAATAGCATTCTAAATTTTTAAACAAAGCAGATTTCCATTCTCTTCATGATTATATGCATTAGTTTAAAAATATGCCTAACAAGGGCAACAATAAATATTCTCCAGGCACCCAAACAGAAGCACTTTTCTACATTCTTCCTCAGAATTGCCAGATAATTTGCATTTGACCTGTGCTTCTGAGTGTGAATGCAAATGCATTTTTTCATGTTGAATTCTAATCTGCCCTTAATTAAGGTATAAAAATTAAATATGGTACTCCCCCCCCCGACTAAATAATCAGTTCTCTTTCCACCTGATTCTTGTATCATAGTAATTTCCTTGGTCCTCATTGCTCCCTTTCCAGAGCACCTCCTTTCTGAAATATGCCCTGGGGCTCATTGGCATGCTGCAGAAGAACTCTCTGTGTACCACAATAATATGAGCCCAAAGCATTCTCCTCCAGCATAAGCTGCCCTCTGTAGCCCTCTTAGAAGTATTGCTCAGTGAACACAGTGGTGTCATCAAGGCAGAACTTTGGGGCAGAAATCTAGGGGCACAGTCAGCTTCTGAATGTAGCAAAGCTGAACACTTTGGAATGAGTGAAGAAAGTTGTACAGCTATCGAAAAAGCCCACCTGCTCCAAATAAGAGCATTAAGTTCAGGGTTTAAAATTATCTAGTTGAGTGACAGATGCATGCAAGAGCCATGAGCAGAGCTATGCCTGCTAGCCATACTGCCAATGCTGGCATTCCTTTCAGTAGAGGTCTTCACATTTTGTTGAGTATATGAATGGGCCCCTTATACAGGTGAATCTGAAGTCATATCAAGACTATCGTGAGATCAGGAACCATATTTGTTCCAAGGTTCCTGATCAGAATACAACCCCTGTGTACAAGAAGCAGTGTGTATGTAGGAGCCCCTTTTACACATTTCACTAAATGTATGGGTAGTGTGGGGTTGGACATGACCAAAATGACATAGCTGTCCTTCACTGACTATGAAGGAGATTGGTATCCTAGGGTTGCCATGTGTCCTCTTTTTCCAGGACACGTCCTCTTTTCCAGGGGTTAAAATTTCTGTCTGGGTAGATTTTTTAAATTTGCCAAAATGTCTCTGGCTATACTTTCTGGATGAGACATAGATGTAACTGGTGGTTGAAGATTTGCTTTCCTCTTCTCTTCTCCTGCCCCCCCCCAGCAATATATCACAGCTTCTATAGCTGACATATAGTAGGAGTATTTAAAATGAGAGTTTTCATAGTGTCCCCCTTTTTGCTCTTCAAAATATGGCAACCCTAATTTAGCCAACATAGCTGTTTTTGCTTTCATTGCTTTCATAGGTAGGGCTGGGGTGATTTGTTCATTCAGATTTTAGTGTGATACCTCAGGTTACATACGCTTCAGGTTACATATGCTTCAGGTTACAGACTCCGCTAACCCAGGAATAGTGCTTCAAGTTAAGAACTTTGCTTCAGGATAAGAACAGAAATTGGGCTTTGGCGGCGTGGCGGCAGCAGGAGGCCCCATTAGCTAAAGTGGTGCTTCAGGTTAAATACAGTTTCAGGTTAAGAACGGACCTCCGGAACAAATTAAGTACTTAACCCGAGGTACCACTGTAATTCAAAGTGAAATAAACTAGGACAAACTCTCCCTCTCTCTTTGCTTTTAAGTAACCCTGAATTGAAGCATATTAGCATAACTTGCGTCGGCTGCAGAAGTGAACATAAGAGCTTTTGTCACTTCAGAAACGGCAACTATTTTAGTGTGAAAAATCTGGACTGGGTATGTGTTTGTGTGTTTAATATGTTTGAGGCTCATCTCTTTTACTCGGATATGCGAATAAATGATTCAGTAATGATGAAATGTTAATCTGTTCTCCATATATTTAGTACCTGAGAAGTCAACATGGAGAGCCAGGAAATATTCTTCACTGGGGATTTTGGCTGCTGGAGGAATTGGAGGTAATCTGAGTGGTGCAGAAGAAAAACAAAACTAGATTTCTCTGACACCTCCCAACACACACACACACACACACACACACACACACACACCAAAAAGGGGGTGCTTTTATTCTTATTTATTTATATATGCATTTGCAACTGTGTTCCTATTGCACTGCTTCTGGGCATATTTACACACACACACAGAGAGAGAGAGAGAGAGAGGATTAAAAGCATAACATTATCATAGCAAATCAACTGCATACAACAGATGTGCTGACAATTTGAATGTGTCCAGGGTAATGTGGCTCTCGAAGCTGTTACCTTCTGTCAGCTTCTCTCTTCCCTCAAGGTCTTCCCTTAACACCACTTTGTAGGACAGTTGAAGTCTCCACATGCTTCTTCTTTTTTGCATATTTGCACTATTCAGCTTGCCCAGAGGATGTGCTCTTCCAATTCATAGGAATGGGGTTGGAAAGTCATTCAAATGAAACGAATGTTTTTCAGAGAACTCACCTTGCATGGCACCACTCAGGCTGGATCTACGCACGTCTCAAAATAAAAGTGGACTACACTGCCTCAGACAAACTACAGCTGATGTTCCCTGAAATTGGAGATGGGCTATGGCCCAACTAATCCAGAACGTGGCAGCTAGACTGGTGACTGGGAGCAGCCACCTGGACCATATAAAGAAGTACATTGGCTGTATATAACATATGAAAGCCAGGAGTTGTCTGAATGTGCCTTCAGAACACACTTGGAACACACAAATTCCTTTGGAGGCAGAGAGAAACAGTCAAGAAAAGTGGTGGAGTCATTGCCAGGAGGACTGACATTGCCAGGAGGACTGACAATATACGCTTGCTAAACATATTATACTACATATATAGTATAATACACACAGGTAATGTCACCAAAGTCCAAAAGTATTAGGCTTGCAATGCAAATTTATTAAATTACCCAGCTTGCAGGATGCAAATATATATTGCTCCCTTGCCCCTAAAAATGATGTTCTGCTCATGATTAAAATCAAGAATATTATAGGTAGCACTGTGTTAATATTTTTAAGGGTTGTTGTTGTTGTTGTTTAAAAAAAACCTTCACGTGGGAGATGGGCAAAAGAAGTCACATAAGGGTGAAAAGAGAGTGATGGGAAAGCACTTAAATATTTTTGAATGGGGTGTTGTCTCTTACCTTAAAACAATTAAGAGGTCTTTGTGTGGGATGCAACCCCGCTTGCACCATTAAATGTACACACACACAGCAGCTGTGTACCAGTCAGCTTCTTAACTGTCTGATTTTGTATGGAGGACACATCAAGATGTTCTCCAATGACCGCTCCCCACATTAAATGGGGGGACCTTTTGCATGGTCGCGCGCAGCCCTCCGGATCCCAGTGCAGCTCCCGGTAGTACGGACTGGCTTCGCCCACGCCAGGCTGGATGCTTGGAAGTCTCCGCCTACCTCAGGCACCTCATGAGAAGAGAAGACTCCCTGGAAAAGACCTTGATGTTGGGAAAGATGGAGAGCACAAGGAGAAGGGGACGACAGTGGACGAGATGGTTGGATAGTGTTCTTGAAGCTTCCAGCATGAGTTTGACCAAACTGTGGGAGGCAGTGGAAGACAGAAGTGCCTGGCATGCTCTGGTCCATGGGGTCACGAAGAGTCAAACACGACTAAATGACTAAACAACAACAACAATAAGGCTGCCTGTGTAATGCTGAAGAGCTCTGTAGAGATCAGAGGAACAAGTCCATTCTCTCTCCTTTTTTCAGTGTTGATTTGTAAATGATTTTTCATATTTAAAACAAAATACATAGAAGTGGGATGGGCTAAGCTTCTGTCCCATCCCATGAAAAACCAGGGTGGAACATATTCTGAAGGCAAATGAGCACAATGGTCACAATTCCCATACTTTCAGGATTGGCACTGTCCATAAGAAATCCAGTTGCAGCAGACTTAACTTAAACTTGCAATAACTTATAATAAGTCTAAACCTTAACACTAAGCATACCAAAAGGAAGAGAGATAGAAAGTGAAAGTGAAACCCAGGCTCCTTCTGGCCTATTTTTTATAGTCAGCATGACCTTCACAGAAGAGATAAGAGAACCAGTTTAAGCCAGCTGTACTCAACTTCTCTGAAGGAATAACCCAAACATCATCAGCCTTCTGCTTGTTTCTTTCACACAGAGAAGCTTCCAGAAACCTCTTGAATTAAGCAGAATAGGAAAGATCTCTACACATCAGATCATTACTTCCTGCACTAAGAAATGCAAACTGACAATTCCTGCCATCCGACCTTATACTTCAGACCTAGTGTACCTTTCCCAAGTCTCCTATATTTTCTGAATGAGATTTCTGGCAATAAAAATGTCCTCATTCAAAGCTATCAGAACGCATAGTTCAACCAGGTAGGCAGGCACACGAGACAGTGATGGCCCCAAATGTCTGATACCCCCTCCTGCAAGAAGAACATTTGACTTCTACCCTGTTAACTTTTGCATGGGTTTTAAATACTGACTCATTTCAATTCACTTTGGGTGAAGTCAGTAGCTGGATTCACATTAAAAGCCCCTTTTTCATGACTCTTGTTCAGTTTGTTTATTTTATCTCTCATCCAACAGACTTCCAACTTCTGGAAGAAAAGCATGAAAGGTTGAAACCTCTCCCCGCACCCTCTGCTGGTACATCTTGATGCTGAATTTCTCAAAATTTGACCCAGATGCTGAAGGCATGATTTCATATGGGGTGTGAATCACAGTTCGGGAAGCACGAAATAAGATCACAAACTTTACTAAAAAAAATGATGTTTATAAATTTAAAGTGCTTTAAAGATAACAGGAACAGAGTGCTTGGCCCTGCAACACGGCAAAGGTTTCTAACCGGCTATTTCTATATCAAATTCTGTTTTTGCATGCAACTGTTCCCCAGCAATGCTTTGTTAATGTCGCCAGGCTCTATTCAGCTTTTGGAAACATTTTATTTTATTCCTTGAAATCTATAATTGACATCCTTGTAGGCAGAACAATCTTCACCAGGGCAATCTGTCACAGTCCCAAGAAAACCATTCTGGCAGAAACAACAGCAGTTATGGATTTAATATAAGGGAAAGGAAATGGTCACAGATAAACAGAGGCCATGTTGGAAGGGGGACACCTAGCTTAATATTGAAAAGAAGCAACCATTGCAAAATTATTGACAAGCTCTTTTGGGTTTTGCGCCATCAGTAAGAGGCATGACAGACCTTTCTCCAAGATATTCAGAGTGGTTATAATAAGTCATGGTTAGGGGTGGACATAAGAACATAGGAGGCTACCTTATCCTGAGTCAAACGCTTTATCCACTTAGCTCACAGAGAAGTCATAACTTACTTAAGTCACATTGTGTCAGGCTGCTGCCAGCGACTCCCATGGCCAGTTGCCCAGGAATGTACAAAGACAAAGAATGTTCTTACTGTGTGCTTTTTATTCAGTATTTACAGAGAGAGGCCATAGAACCAAGCCTCTTGGATAATGGCGTTGTCCCGAGTGAATCTCACTCTCCACCCCCCCACTCCTGTCTCTCCCATTTCTTCATTCGTCATTCACATCTTCTCTCCTACGGGTGCTGCTGTGTCCCCTCTGTCTTTGAGCTCTGTGCTCTCCTACTTTCAAGGCTCGCTGGGTTTGGGGGGGTGTCATCTGGAATGCTTTCTACAGACACTGGGTCCATCAGCTGTCACCCCCCTGGTGCTTCCTCTTCCTTCTCTCCCATTATTTCCCAACTTTCCCAGCTCATCTGCCTCTGAGCTGTGACCTCCCTCAAACCCTGTTGTAAATCTATCAAATCTATCTTCCTCTTCTCTGGAAGGGTCGGGCTGGGGAGGCGGTCTCCACTATTCCTCCTTTGCCCAGTCCCTGACACATTGACACAAGTACCATACTGTTGGTTCATGCCTCTCCCTTTTACCCATTGAATGTGTGGATGAGTTGAAGGTCTTCCAGTGGCATCTCTACTGGCTAAGCCTGACAGAATGTCCCAAAACAGGTGAGACTGAGCCACCTCAGGATTCACTGGATCTCAAGCCATTCTCACAGGTGGCATCAGCCAGCACTGGTTCCAATCTGCCTGCTCCTCCATTTTCCACCATGGCTACCGTGAGTGTCTAGGCCGTGGACATGGTGGTAGTGTCACAGAACTGCAGGAGGGGGAGTTTGGATTGCTCTTTTATTCTGGATCCATCCCGCTGTTTATCATTCTTATTTGTAGTGATTTAATAGAAAGAAACCAAATGTATCACAAACACAACTTAGGCTGCATTCAGGCATGGGAATTATTAGTTTTCCTGGCTTCTGTCCCAGTTCTAACATGCCTTTTACACTGCATCATCTGTTTTGTTTTTGAACTGTGGCATTTTGATTGATATACCCATAGAAGTGACGAATAAGGAAGTGGGAGAGACGGGGGTGGAGATTCACTTGGGATAATGCCATTATCTAAGAGGCTGGATTCTATAGACTCTCTCTGTAAATATTGAATAAAAAAGGACAGTAAGAAATCCTGACAACATCACCCCATATCAGACAGTTTGCCACCCTTTATGCTCATGTGTCCTTCTGTTCCTCCATGACTCACCCATGAAAATCATAGAATCATAGAATCATAGAATCATAGAATCATAGAATCATAGAGTTGGAAGAGACCACAAGGGCCATCGAGTCCAACCCCCTGCCAAGCAGGAAACACCATCAGAGCACTCCTGACATATGGTTGTCAAGCCTCTGCTTAAAGACCTCCAAAGAAGGAGACTCCACCACACTCCTTGGCAGCAAATTCCACTGTCAAACAGCTCTTACTGTCAGGAAGTTCTTCCTAATGTTTAGGTGGAATCTTCTTTCTTGTAGTTTGGATCCATTGCTCCATGTCCGCTTCTCTGGAGCAGCAGAAAACAACCTTTCTCCCTCCTCTATGTGACATCCTTTTATATATTTGAACATGGCTATCATATCACCCCTTAACCTCCTCTTCTCCAGGCTAAACATGCCCAGCTCCCTTAGCCGTTCCTCATAAGGCATCGTTTCCAGGCCTTTGACTATTTTGGTTGCCCTCCTCTGGACACGTTCCAGTTTGTCATAATGGGAAGGAACAAGATGCTGGAAATAATGGGAAAGAACAAGATGCTGGAAAAGCACCCTAAATTTCACCAACGTGCCATTATCCATGAAGCTGGTAGGGAAATTACAACACCAAGGTCCCGTCATTTTCCTGGTTGGTGGGGTTGCAAACAGACTTTTTTATGGAAGCTATTAACACAGAAATGAGCACTAAACTCCCATAAAATTCTACTAGACTTCCAGAAATGGCTTTTCTGTTGTGCGAAGGACCACATAAAATGTGAAAATTATCAGGTAAGGAGATATCAGGAAAATGGAATAAAGCATGGTCTGAATTCAGCCTTAGTGTTGGAATAATGATCATTATAAAGGAAATTCCAGAGGCATAGCACTTCACCTCAACCATCTTCCAGCTATGCCATTTAAACTTAACCACATAAGTAAGAATCTTCACACCATGTGCCTCCCTGTGCCTGCCATGCTATGTCTACACATATTGTCATGTATTCAAGGCACATGTTTGCAAAAGCAGATACATGGTTTCAACAAGGAACTGCTGAACTATGTTGTGTAGTTCATATATAATTATCCACCATTGTCTTAATCATAGTCCCAAATCAAAGGCAGAGATTTCTCTCTAAGTAATTCAAGAGAAATGTGAATCATTGTGCATCAGATCCACATTTTCCAGAATTAGTTTCGCTGCACGCCACTTTGCACATTCATTTTCTGTTTTTGCCATCGATCTGATGGTAATATTCTCAAACGTGCTGCCTAATCCGTACACTTACCTGTATTGACAAAGATGTGGTTTTCACATCAGGTGTACAAAATCACAGACAGTCTTTTGACAAAGCATTATCCTTAACTCTGCACACATTCAGACTAGTGCAAATCCTACAAGTCCCTCCTCCCCCATCTTTCATTCTCTTTCATGCTAGAATGCCCTGCCAAAGCAACAGAAACATTTTTAAATGCTCTCCAGAAAATACCAACTGTTCAATTCTGCATTGTGATGTTTGGAACGATAATTTTCATGTTCCTTATCAGCAGCATCTTGATTACAGGAAAACAGAAACCTCAGAAATCATTGTCTATCACAAATGATAATTTGCTCCGCTCTGCTCCGAGCTTTCGTCCATCGACGTACAAAAGTGGCAACACAAAACTTTCTGAGTGTCAATTATGTAAAGCAGGCATGCAAAGTTTGTGCCTTGCCTACATTTGTCTCGAACCATTGGCTCAGAAGAATTGAGCAGAGAGAAAGATTGAGAGTTATTCTGCCCTATTTGCTTGGAAAGGTTTCATTTGCCAAAGAGCTTAACTTGCATTAAAGCAAGACCGGTAAGAGTTGCTGTAGATATTACCCAATCTATTCTTTGTTTGAAAATGAATTCAAATAAAGATTTCCCCCCTCCCTGAATGAAGCGCTAATAAAGCCCTAGCTCTCTTAATGAAGTCTCTCCCCCCCCATTCAAATCAATTACCTCATCACCTACTTAAACACAGATTATCTGCATGTAGTGTTCTGTAACAAAGCATGAATTGTTTAAAAGAAACACACACAATTCATGGTCTACATCACACAGGAAACCAACATGAGCAGAGCAGGCTTCCTCCTGCAGATGACGGCCCTGCAATTTGTGGAGGGCAGTGGGATGGCAATAGTGGACATAGGTAGTATGCTTTTCCTCACTCTCCCTCTAGCATGTTGATTTAACATGCAAGGTGAACCTCTGATTAGAGCAACAGGAAAACCTTTAGAATGCAATCCTCAATTGCCCACATAAGCAACATAGTACTATATTATTATTATTATTATTATTATTATTATTATTATTATTATTATTACTATTCTGCCCATCGGACTGGGTTGCCCCAGCCACTCTGGGCAGCTTCCAGTGAAATGTTCAAAACACAGTAAAACATCAACCACTGAAAACTTCCCTTAAAAGGGCTGCCTTCAGATGTCTTCTGAAAGTCAAATAGTTGTTTATGTGTGGCATTCCACTGGGTGGGCACCACTACCGAGAAGTCACTCAGCCTGGTTCCCTGTAGCTTCACGTCTCACAGTGAGGGAACCGTCAGATGGCCCTTGGAGCTGGACCTCCGTGTCTGAGCTGGACACTTGCTGTTGTCGGCATCCATCTGTTTACCTTTCTTCTCCCGAAGATATCCTGCAAGGCAGCAGAGGTCTAGGTTCAGAATTTTCCTTCTTCTAGATAGGCTACCTTCCCAGATTGATGGGCCCTGTCTTCCCCTCACTTCCCTCTACAGCACATGTGGAAACTGTCTTCTTGACCATTGGACCCACTATTGGTCTTGTCCACTCAATCTTCTGTAGCCTGTTTCCCCATTCAAGGGAAGTTCCTAGGTCACCAAGGGTTTGAAGCCCATTGTTTAGCTAGCCAGTTGAAGCCATTTCTCAGTGTGGGCCACTGCCACATGCTGATAGCTTCTGGGAGGCACCTGTGAGAGCTAAGCGCAGGGTGAGGACCACAAGTGACAAACTACCCCCCAAAGAGCATGATGTGTACCCCACCTGAAGTACTACCCCTCTCATAACACCCCATAACTGCTACTACTGCAATTATACTAATGTTGCTACTTTTACTGCTACTACTATTATGATGATGATATAACCACCATCTAGCTTAGTATTGCAAATACTGGCTGGCAGCTGCTGTCCAGGGTTCAGAAGTGGGGTTCCCAAATGTTATTCTGGATATGCTAGGATTGAACCTTGTGCCTTTCTCATGCAAAACAGATGCTCTGTCACTGAACCATGGCCATTCCAATCTTCTTTTTGCCCTCTATCCTTCCATGGAAATCAGCTGGAGGAGGAGAGGACAGAGGGTGAAGAAAGAGTTGGGAGTAGAGGAGGGCCTTTTCCCATCTTCTGGATGCCCTTGGAAACTCAACAGACCTGATGCACTTGAAACTGGGTTTTGGAGAGTGTGTTTGATGGGACACAGCAATTGAGGAAGAACAATTTGAGGAAAAGGCCTGACCATAAAAAGCAAGTCTAAAGAGAGGTTCTAGGGTGATGCCCTCTGATTACAGGAATTCTTCTCATTGCAAGACTTTTCTGGGTAAGCTGTGAATTTGTTTGGTGAGAAGCTGGAGGCTGGGGGTGGGTGTCAGGCTTCGGGGAATCAGCTTCCTCTTCCCGTGGCAGTAGGTAAGAAGATCAAAGAAAGGAACATCTTACCATCTTTAATAATCACAGTGAGAGAACAAATGGCACATTTCCTACAAATGGCGGTGCCCTTCCATCCCTATTAATCTACGTCACTCTTACATCTTGTAATCTTAATTTGTACCCTCTCCCCCCCCCCTTCTTGACCTTGGGCTGAGTGGAGGAATGCTGTCCAACGACTGTGAGTCTGTTAACACTCTCTCTTCCAGTGTTTCTTCTGCCAGCTGTTCCCCATCCAGTATTTCCCAGCTTCTGCCTTCTGAAGTATTTCCCTCTGCAAACCACTGTTCCAAATCTATACTGTCCTTCTGCTCCTGGGAAGATTCAGGAGCAGGAGCAGGGGGAGAAGGTATCCCACCATTCCTCCTCAGTGCAGCTCTCCTCAACATGGTCTCTGACAGAGGGTGTGTCAGAAGGAAAAGGAATTGATATTAATTTTTATATATTTTATTAAATATAAATTTTTATTTATACCCCGCCAATTCCCGGTTCAGAAAACCAGACTCAGGGCGGCTAACAACAAATTTAAAACACTTAATTGTAGAAGCAGCATAAAATACAGTATAAAAACATGAATAACAATAAAATTCAAAGTTCAGAAATCAATTTGGGGAAAATCCATCTAATAAGCATTAGATAGTCCCCAGGGCTAGCTGGCTGAATTGGTCCTACTTGGGCCAGTGAGGAGGCCAGGGGAGAATTAGCTCTGGGGTCTCAGAGTGGGTAATCTTCAAAAAAAGGGGGGGGGGAGAGAAGGAAAATAAAAGATCAGGCTGAATTCAAATTAAAGGCCAGGAGGAATAGCTCTGTCTTAGAGGCCCGACAGAAGGAGGTTAAATCCTGAAGGGCCCTAGTCTCATGGGGGCAGAGCATTCCACCAGGTCAGAGCCATCACTGAAAAGGCCCTGGCCCTGGTGGAGGATAGTTTGACTTCCTTAGTATATTAATAGCTTTGTATCAATGCAACACTTTTATATGCAACTGAGTATTTTTGTAACATTTTGTTTCAGTTGTCTGTTGTTGCTTCTGTTGCATGCCACGCCAATCTCTGAGTGCTGCGAGTTTCCAGGGATCTCAGACCCTCACCCAGGCTTTGTATTTCCTTTGGAGTGAGGTACCGTGCAGACTTATGATATATGCCTCTTTTATACATATATACAACCTGAGCCTATGATGGAGAGCTTCACAGCATTAAGACCTCAAGGGGGTCTTACTTCTCCCACAGCTGAAGCCTTGGGTTCCAGCAGAAATCCGGCATGGCTCTGATCCTCTGCCTTCAGTTTTTTGTACACTGCTTAGAGATGTTTTAAATATGTTCAGTGGTATATAAATTTAAAAATAAAAATAAAAATAAAAATCAAACCTGAGATATGAAAGCAAAAGGAGAGTAAAAAAAAACCCTGTGAGCTACCATGTCAACGGTTTTATTGGGTATGGTGCTTCCCAGGACAACAAGTCAGCAGTCTTCTTTAAAATTAATGTCAGCGAGCCAAATTTACAGTGGTGCCTCGCAAGACGAAAAGAATCCGTTCTGTGATTCTCTTCGTCTAGCGGTTTTTTCGTCTTGCGAAGCAAGCCCATTGACGGATTAACGGATTAGCGCTATTAGCGCTATTAGCAGCTTTTAGCTGCTTATCTGCTGATCGGATCAGCTGATAAGCAGTTTAGGGGCTTAGAAAAGGGGGGGGAGGGGAAAAAACCAGCAGGAACTCGCAAGACATTTTCGTCTTGCGAAGCAAGCCCATAGGAAATTTGTTTTGCGAAGCACCTCCAAAACGGAAAACTCTTTCGTCTAGCGAGTTTTCCGTCTTGCGAGGCATTCGTCTTGCGGGGCACCACTGTACCCTGCACAAGTTCTGTTGGGGCATACAGAGGAGAAGTGCATGCTGAATTATATATTTTGCTTATCCTCTCCTTCTTAGCTGCACCAGAAAAAGTTTTGAAAAGCAGATACGGAGGATGTGTTCTCAGAGAACTGTATTTTACATTTCTGCTTTAAGCTCCTGGCAACAGCTTTCCCACACATGGGATTTGTGGTGAAAACAGAGATACATTCCGTGTACAACAGCAGAAAAACTGGCAATTCCCATGACTTTTTATCTAGAATATCAATGTGTTCTTTGAAACTACCAGAAAGGGGATCCTAGGCGGAATAAATTGAAATCGCATTGTCTGAACGCTGCACTCTAAAGTACTAGGTCAGGCTCACCTTGCAAATCTATTGGAACAGGGTATTTTTTCCCCCTTTCATCCCATCTTGAGGAGCTTAACTAGCATAAATCCAGGAAAGCTCTTGAAAACAAAGCATTTTTGTACATCTCAGAGAAGAAAAACAGCGAACGACTCTCAATACCTTGGTCAATTGCACGTTGCATCAAATGTGGCACTTCGATGGATACACAGCCTCAAACTCCCCTCTTCACAAAATTAAAAAAATACATTTCAGAATAGCTCCTCTCTGCTGAGTGACTGATCAAAGCTGCTTTCTCTTAATGACCCTTTACAGAAGGAAGGTTTGGAAAAGCTGCTCCTGCTGTTCAAGTGCATGTTAGCAAAACCTGGCTATCACCTTTCCCGTGCTGTCAGGCCATTATATTTTCACCCTTTAACAGAAGGATCAAACAACTTTGTCTTTCCCTCTGAACACAGCACTCAACTTAGAACCCACTGCTGTGCTCGGCTTTTTATTGTCGGTTGGTGTTCTGCTGTTTCCGTTCTCTGCTCCAGCCTGAGCATGATTCTGCTTCAGAAGAAGCCTAGCTACCATTTATGACACAACAGTATGGTAGAACAACCTTACACAGATAATTGTGCGGAAGGAATTTGGCAGTTAATAATATGCAAGTGACTCTGAATAATAACTGAAACATCAGCATCAGGAGTGGCTAATTCCATACCCTCCAACATTTCTATGATAAAAATAAGGACATCCTATTCCATAATATTTTACTACTCACCCATCTGACTGGGTTACCCCAGCCACTTTGGACGGCTTCTAACATATACTGCATAAAAAAAAACAATAAAGCATTCAATATTTTTTTTATAAAACTTCCCTACACAGGGCTGCCTTCAGATGTCTCAGGGATCAGATAACTCCATACCCTCCAACATTTCTCCAATGGAAATAGGGATGTCCTAAGGAAAAGTGGGACATTCTGGGATCAAATCAGAAACTGGGATGGCTTCTGTAGAATTGGAACTGTCCCTGGAAAACAGGTACACTTGGAGAGTCTGTAATTTTAATTCTTTTTCAGGGATTCAGATAGCAGCTGTGTATGCACCAGAAACTTAAAGCATATTTAAAGGACATGACTTCTTTCAGAGAATGCTGGGAACCATGTGCGCCAGCTTGAATAAAATATTGGGAGGGAACCATGAAAGTCGCACCAAGCATAATTGATCAGAAGACGCAGTGCAGGCATACCATTTGAATAGCAAAGTCGGGGGGGACCAGGCCCCTCAATATTTTAATGGAGGCAAAGGGACCCCAGCCCCTAAGAGCTGGCTCCTAGGCTGGGAACTGCAGTTTACTTCTGACAGAGCTAAAATTCCAAGCACTCATAGCATAGTTCCCATGATTCCTTGGGTGGAATAATTTGCTATATCCTATTGAAAATTATTCAAAGTGTGTGTGTGTGTGTGTGTGTGTGTGTGTGTGTGTGTAATTATGCTGCATACCTTCCATGTCTGTAACAAAATGATTCAACTGAATCTGAAATCCTCCTACATAGGAACAATTTGCTGAAAAAGAAAATTCTGAAAATGGTTTGTCTCTCTATGTGCATATAACTTTCCTAATTGAGGCCACAAACCAAGTATCTGCAGCAAGGGCATGGCATGGGGGTGCCAGGAGGACTATGGCCCTGGGCACACAATTTTTCAGGGGGCACAATCTAGATGTAGGTGAAGGCTGAGCTTTAGTAAAAAGGGCAAGTGTAGCTGAGCCTGTTAAGATAGCCACATCTTCCCCTAATTGTAGTTCCCAGCCGTGGTGATACCCCCCCCCCCAAAAAAAAAGCAGCACCAAACACTAGCAAAAGTCCCCCTGCAACATTCGGCTGTGAAAACTCCACATTTCATGGTGCCAAAGAAAATGAACTCTCAGTGCCCTAACCTGCAGGGTCACAGTTTTGCTGAAAATCTGACGTCATCCCTTTCACTCTACAGCGATGTAAAACACTAGCAGATGCCTCCCTGCAATGTTTGTGGTGAAAACCCCACGGCGCTTCAGAAAATGAGCCCTCAGTGCACTAACCCCGTAGGATTATGGTTTTGCCAAAAATCTGACACCGTCCGATTCACTCCAAAGTGGAGCCAAACAGCAGTAAAAGGCCCAATGCAATGTTAGGCACTGAAAACCCCACATTTAACGGATTCATAGAATCATAGAATCATAGAATCATAGAGTTGGAATAGACCACAAGGGCCATCGAGTTCAACCCACTGCCAAGCAGGAAACACCATCAGAGCACTCCTGACATATGGTTGTCAAGCCTCTGCTTAAAGACCTCCAAAGGAGGAGACTCCATCACACTCCTTGGCAGCAAATTCCACTGTCAAACAGCTCTTACTGTCAGGAAGTTCTTCCTAATGTTTAGGTGGAATCTTCTTTCTTGTAGTTTGGATCCATTGCTCTGTGTCCGCTTCTCTGGAGCAGCAGAAAACAACCTTTCTCCCTCCTCTGTATGACATCCTTTTATATATTTGAACATGGCTATCATATCACCCCTTAACCTCCTCTTCTCCAGGCTAAACATGCCCAGCTCCCTTAGCCGTTCCTCATAAGGCATCGTTTCCAGCAAATTCCCGCAAAATGAGTCTTCATCGCCCTAATCATGATGTAATTTTTTAAAAAACAAAACAAAACTGTTTTTAATATGGGATTTTTAAATTGCTGAAACCTGCCCTGGGGCTTTATGGTGAAAGATGCTCTGTGTGATACAGAAGGAGTCTGTCACCTTATCGTCAGACGCCACCTTTATGACAGCAGTAAACTCCATCTCCTCCTGCCCCAAGCCGAACTCAGGGGATATTATCTGACACCCCCCCCCCAAAAAAAATGTTAAGGTTGGATCTAGCCACACACTTATTTTGCTTCATGTTTTCCTTTCTTTTTTTTTTTTTTTGAAAAAAACCTCATTGTTTATTGAATTTATTCCTTATTAAGCTGATACCGAGAATCACAAAGCCAGGCTCATGAAATGTGAAAGTACCCAAATTTGCCGTTCCTGCAAATGTAGCTTCTCTAGATGAAACTAAGGAAGCTGCCTAAGAGGAATAAATGAAAGTGAATGCCCGGGACAGCGTAGCTTCTAGCCAGGCTGTAGTTCACCTAGTTAATGGGAATATCTATGCATCACAGCCATATCAGTTGAAACACTGTGATCAGATTGAAAGTGACTGAAGGCTCCCAGCATGCAGGTAGGAAATAAGGCATTTTAAAGCCTCTGGGATATTGCAGAATCCTCGCGACTACAGGAAATTCTGCCCCGAGAGACACATGAATGGATATCAGCGATTTAAATAGAATCCTCATGCATGAGGATCTAAGAGTTGGATTTGATTCACTTTCTGCTAAAGTTAAATAGAAGTCATATGGAAAGTTTCCCCCCTCCATTTTTGTGCATCCGAGCCTTCTCTTGGCACATTATTAGAGTGAGTGGCATGAGCACACCACATGGGTACTGCAAGGAGTTGGATATGGGGTTTAGTTCTGGTTTGGTATGGGGTTTTTTGTCTCCTTTCAGAGTTGTTCTGAGCTTGCTGATCTCGCTCTCGCTCAAGCTTCTAGTCACGCACTGAACAGCATGATTCTGTCTCTACAGTCCCGTCCCGTCCCCTGTCCCCCGCCATGACTGCCCTGGTCTTATGAAATCAGCAATTTATTAATAGTGATGCAAAATAGCTTTCATATCACAGAAAGAGAATGACGCTGCTGGACTTTCTAAAGGCTGTATTAATGGCATGCAAAATATGGATGGTTGTTTTGATCAGCCATCCTAAGCTATCAAACCCCCCCTTTTCTGATGATGATAAATAATAATAATAATAATAATAATAATAATAATAATAATAATAATATGCCATCCATCTGACTAGATTGCCCCAACTACTCTGGGATGAAGGGAGCAAGCTCCCTGCTCAAATGGGGCTCTCTATGAGCATTTAACTCTGTCTATGTAAAGTGGAAAGGGACGCGGGTGGCGTTGTGGGTTAAACCACAGAGCCTAGGACTTGCCAATCAGAAGGTCGGCAGTTCGAATCCCCGTGACGGGGTGAGCTCCTGTTACTCGGTCCCTGCTCCTGCCAGCCTAGCAGTTTGAAAGTGAAAGTAGATAAATAAGTACCGCTCCGGCAGGAAGGCAAATGGCATTTCTGTGCACTGCTCTGGTTCGCCAGAAGCGGCTTAGTCATGCTGGCTACATGGCCCGGAAGCTGTACGCCGGCTCCCTTGGCCAATAAAGTGAGATGAGCGCTGCAACCCCAGAGTCGGTCACGACTGGACCTAATGGTCAGGGGTCCCTTTACCTTTACCTATGTAAAGTGGATGGACTGGGATACACACACAAAACCACCCAGCCAACCAACAAACTCCACCATTTGAAAGGAGCACTAGATTAAGGAAGATATTGGTCTTTCCTTGTCCAGTACCAATAGAAAGACAATAATCAAGACTTTCCTGATTCTGACTGGTAACCCGGTCAGAAGGGGAGGGTACAAATAAGAAAATTATGATTAAAATAAGTATTATTTATAGGAAAGGAAGTTAGCCATCTTGATAGCTGCATATGTGGAACATTTCTTGATGTGATAAATGTAATTTTGCTGACACCCACCATCCTCCTATTGGCTTGCTTTTGGATGGGTATTTGTGAAGGGGTTAATGTGAATAAGTTCCTAGTTTGAGTCTTCCTGGACTTCCCCATTTCTTAGCATGATTACTTGTAAGTGAATATTTTATTCATTCATTTATAAATAAAAAGTAGGGGGATATCTTTATATTTGCTGGAAACTGAGAGTGATTTTGGAAGGGTCAATATTTTCCAAAATGTTTCAGGGTCTACCATTGCTGGTTTATTTGACAATCTTCCCTTTATCTCAGAGTTGAGCTCACAGTGGCTGAGGCTGGCAGCTGCTACTTCCCCTGAGAAATGTTGCAGGTACAGATCAACAGATCAAAATTTGGAGCTCCCTGGAACAAATCTAGCATCCTGCTGGGTCATAATTCTGTTTCCTTTTCCTTGGCAAAGCAATCGGAATTGACATGGCATTTAAAAGTGAAAGAAAAGGGGGAAATCAATACTAAAGTAACAACGTGTGAATTCTCTTAGGCAAAAAGCATTTCCTACACTTCAGGGATCTGCCTATTTATAATTATTTTTTAATTATTATATTAATCATAGACCTCTTTTATGCCCAAACCTACATATCTCCACAAGTTCATTGTTTAACCCAAAGGTCAGCAAACTTTTTCAGCAGGGGGCCGGTCCACTGTCCCTCAGACCTTGTATGGGGCGCGGACTATATTTGGTGGGGGAAATGAACAAATTCCTATGCCCCACAAATAACCCAGAAATGCATTTTAAATAAAAGCACACATTCTACTTATGTAAAAATACACTGATTCCCAAACTGTCCATGGGCCGGATTTAGAAGGTGATTGGGCTGGATCCGGCCCCTGGACCTTAGTTTGCCTACCCATGGTTTAACCCATTTCAAAAGCTCGTCAATTTCTTCTCTACAATTCAATTGGAACTCTTAGAACATCCTGAGGGCCAGTTCCCGTTGTTGGTTCTTTTGCAGAGCAGTCAGTTCTTCTCCATAATGTTCCTGGTGGTGGGTGAGGGCTGCTCAGAAGCCCATGAGTGGTGAAAGAGTATTCTTCTGTTTCTTTCCATAATGTCTCTGTAGACTTACCCAACTCTACTTATCTTGTACTTCCTCTCCATTATTGCTTGCCACTGCCATGCCTGCCTAAAAGTTCTGGAGAGATGAGGGGAGGAGAACTTGATGCAGCTGCCAATTTCTGTGGCAACATATCTAATGCCATGTTTAATTCTCCCCTTGTACTTGGGGACATTTGTTAACATTACCCTAAATTGCATGCAATCAGATGGTAATCATTGCCATCTTGTTCTCCCATTAACTCCTCTTTCATTCTCTCAGTTGCCTATACTCTGGAGTCTTTGGCAATTCCCTCTTCTCTATTTCCCTTCATTCTTCAACCTTGGTTGACCTCTCCCATCTGCCTTCTCTCTCCCTAGTCCCATCCTCACGAGACTGTATAAAACAAGAGTAAAGACTGTTCCAATTTAATTTTGCCATCCCCTGTTAGTAACAGCAGTAAGGGGATTGCAGGCATTAAGGGGATACTGCCAAACAGGATGTATGCAGGATACTTCTTCATTGCTGACTACAATTAAGGGAATCCATTCAAGCAGGATGCACAGACCCTTGTACTACATGCTCTGGCATGATGCTTTGAGAATCAGAGTATAAGCCAGAGACATAGACATAGACATGTATTTTTTTTCCAACTGAAGAACAGAGACAGATATGAGTTTGCAACAACCAAACCACAGTATATTGTGTTGAAATAATCTCCACTAGGTCTATTGTCTACCAATAGATGTTTGAAACTCTGGAACAATTCAGATGCTGAATCAGCTTGCAGAACAATTCACAATTTTGTCCTTAACTCACCTTTTATGGAGCTCTCTTTGCTTATACTGATTCACATCTAATGGGTAACCCGGAATTATGCACAGGTACAAAAAATATTTAAAGGAAAACCCCCCTAAGAGGTGGAACCCTGAAAGAGCTCTGTAAGAACTTAATGGCACAGAACTTGGAGACACACAAGCCCTGGGCTTTTGCTACTCAATGCTGGGGATAGGTAAAAGACAGTGCTTTCTTCTGGGGAGATGCATACCCATAAACATTTTGTGGATCTAAGTTTGGCCTCATTGAGTATTGAGTATTGGTATTTCAATAAGAGTAGGGAAATGAGAGTATCCCTAAGCATTTTTTTAAAAGGAAAAAAGCACTGGTAAAAGGTAAAGGTAAAGGACCCCTGGATGTTTAAGTCCCATCAAAGGCGACTATGGGTTGTGGCGCTCATCTCGCTTTCAGGCCAAGGGAGCAGGCATTTGTCCACAGGCAGCTTTCCAGGTCATGTGGCCAGCATGACAAAACCACTTCTGGCACAACAGAACACCGTGATGGAAAGCAGAGTGCATGGAAATGCCATTTACCTTCCCGCCAGAGTGGTATCTATTTATCTACTCGCACCGGTGTGCTTTTCAAACTTCTAGGTTGGCAGAAGCTGGGATAGAGCACTGTTGCTCCATTGTGGGAATTTGTTGGGGAGCCCAAGAGACTCAATGGTTTAGACCACAACACCATCTGCATCCCTAATGTTGGGCATAATCCAGTACATACTGAGGTGGGAACACACTTTTAGCCCTATCTCTGAGATTGGAGAGTCACATATTGTGGCTGTGCATGATTGGAACTCCTGCACAAGTAGCAGGGGGGGGGGGAGTGAAAAAAGTAGTTGGATGGAAACTGGAACAGAAGACACACCATGATGCAACATCCTGTAGGGTCACATTTGCAAGAGAGAGAATTCTAATTCTCAGGGCAGGTGGTATGCACTGAATAATTTTATTTTTATTAAGCTGCCTTGAGCACCGTTTGGTAGAAAACTAATCAAATAAACAAACAGACAGACAAACTAACAAGGACATTTTAATAATTTCTTAATGCCTAGAACTAGGATACCAATAGTGTCTCATTTAAAGGAGGAACATATTTTCTAGTACGTGCAACTGAGGAGGGGAACGAATTCAAATGGGAATCTAGACACCTCAAAAGTGAATATTTCATTATTTTTATTATTTTATTATTACTCCAGTTTGTGTGAAGTAGGACATGCTTGGTGGGTTGATTCATAGTAATTGGAGTTGACAAACTCAAAGAAGTAAGAGTCAATTTCAGTATTTAAAATGTTTTAAAACATGGTCAGTCATTCAATCATTTACATTTTTACTCATAAGTAAGTCATTTACCTGGCTTAGCCCCAGGTAAGTGAAAACAGAGAATTGCCACCCAAATCCCATTCCTCTTGTCTCTAATAAAATTCTGAATATAACATTTGCATGCTGTGAAATATTCAACTGTGGCTCTGCAGAAATCAGGGAATTTTAATGACTGAGTAGATGCATTCCAGATTACGAAGAACTCAGTCTGAATATATGACACTGCTTTTCTTTCCTGCAGTATCTTCTGTTCTGCCTGTCAAATAGCACATTGGACTATGGCAACATGACGAACCTTCCAGCACTGTACTCTGAATGAATTCAACACCTGCATTTGATAGATGAGCTAAAATGACAGCAAAGCATTCTCACTTCATAATTATCTCTTAATTTGGATAGCTTATATATCCAAACAAAATGCTCAACCTTTCAATTCAATAGGACTTAATTCTGAGTAGATGTGGTTAGGATTGTTTACTAAGTAACTTCTACACAATTGGTTTCCAACTAGTGGGCTATTCCAGCTAGCAGGGCTTATAGAGTGCTTAGTAGTAGTAGTAGTAGTAGTAGTAGTAGTTTACCCTGCCTGTCTTATTAGGTTGCCCCAGCCACTCTGGATGGTTTCCAACAAATTAAAACACAGTAAGACCAAACAGTGTGCCCACCATGTGAAAGACCCTCCCACCAGATGTCAAGGAAATAAACAACTATCTGACTTTTAGAAGACATCTGAAGGCAGCCGAGTTTAGGGAAGTTTTTAATGTTTAACATTTTATCGTGTTTTTAATATTTTGTTGGGAGCCTCCCACAGTGGCTGGGGAAAGCCAGCCAGATGGGCGGGGTATAAAGAAATTGTTATTGTTATTATAACTTTCCTATACAGACCTGTCTTCAGATGTCTTCTAAAGGTTGTATCTCCTTGACATCTGATGGGAGGGCATTCCACAGGTTGAGTGCCACTACCGAGAAGGCCCTCTACCTGGTTCCCTGTAACCTCACTTTTCACATTGAGGGAACCGCCAGAAGGCTCTTGGAGATAAATCTCCCTGTCCGGACTGAATGATGGGGGTGGAGATGCTCCATCAGGTATACAGGGCCAAGACCATTTTTGGCTTTAAAGGACAGCACCAACACTTTGAATTGTGCTTGGAAACGTACTGGGAGTCAATGTAGGTCTTTCAGGACTGGTGTTATATGGTCCTAGTGGCCGCTCCCAGTCAGCAGTCAAGCTCCTACATTCTGGATTAGTTGTAGTTTTTGAGTCACCTTCAAAGATAGCCCCATGTAGAGTGTGTTGCAGTAGTCTAAACGCAGGAGATAAGCAGGGCATATACCACTCTGGAGAGACAGTGTGCAGGCAGGTAGGGTCCCAGCCAGTGTCCCAATGCAGCCACCTTGGACACAGAATTAATCTGCACACCTAGTCCTTCAGGGGCACAGTTACTCCATTCAGGACCAGGGACACCCCCACATGCCAACCCCACATCTCCCAGAAACAGTAGGCTTGAAAGAGAGGGGGGAAAATATTCTGAAAAGTAAAGTCCAATCAAAACCATCCAACATATGTCATAATGCTTAGAAAGGATAATACATTATGCACCATGTTTCCAGCACTCCTTTTGCCACAATAATTATGTGTTTATGGAAATGGTAAGTCTAAGTGCATGATTTCTTCATTAGCCGACTGTTCTCCACTTCATTAGCAAATTGTCCCAATGAACTATGATCAAAACTGCATGACTAAATTGATTTCAGAAAGGGAAAAGAAAATTGTTGCACCATTGCATCTGCTTATGAATGCTTTTGTCTTCCCATTATGCCAACAAAAGTTGAGCTAAATAAAAATGAAGGCAATAAACACAACGATATTGGTGGAATTGCCACATTAGTTACATTATGAGATTTCCCTCATTTTACAAGCTTTCAATATTTGTGAAAAATAAAAATAAAAATCACATGGTGATTTAGTAGGAAGCGAAGTTAATTTACAAAGGAGCAGATTTCAGATTCAGAGCATGACATCTTGAAGACATTTTGCACTAGTTGTCTCTACTTAAGCTTTGCTAAATCCCAGACAAATGTAAATCAAAGATGATCCTTGATTGCTAGAACTGCAGCTCATTTGTGTGTTGTGCCCTCATTACCAAGAGAGGCTGAAATCAAATCAGTTACAATTAACATCGACAAAAATAACTGCAAGCCGTCTTATTTGACACCCGCATCACTGAAAATTCTTTCAGCCTTTACAGAAACCATATTACTCATCTATGTGCCCCATACTGATCTTATAATCCTCACACCAGAGCAAGGGCAACACCACGGAGCACATGTTGGGAGCAAGCACAAGCTCATTTAATACTAAGCTGTGCCATATGTACCTCCATGTGTGTTAGAAAACCTTTCCTCCTCCCAGGAAGGGAAGGGGTTGTGATTGGGAGACGATTCCTGCTTGCTGCTCAAACGCAGCCCCGCCAGCCATCCCCACCATTGCACACACATTTTCTCCGAGTCACCCACCCTCCACTCCCTTTAGATTAGCTGTTCCTGAGACTTTGCTATGGACCTCTGGTTGGTCGCCCTGTTTAACCAGGGGGCCTGGTAGGCGTTTTTTCCAATTGGCTAAATTGGCCCGGCCTCTTGGTTTTTTTCCCCTACCTCGTAGCAACCGTCACAACTTTCATGGTATTTGGCGGTTAGGCATTGGAATGTGTTGTTGGTGTTTCGGGGGGCAAGGTGTGGCCATCACCTTCCCCGGCAATTTTGGGTATTCCGCTAAAGGAATCTGGCGGTCGTGGACCCCGTCTGATGCCCGTGTGGCGGGGGGCCATGGCACAACCCTCGGTGACATCAGAAAGAGAGCCTATAGTTGGATTAGCATCAACAGGCTTCCCCTACTGGTGTGGTTAACCCTTCCTCAGACTCACCCCTCTATGAGTGGGTGGAGTCTAATGTTCCGTGGTCCAGTGCCTAAGCCAATAGCTTCTCACATGCTGTAATCAATAAAGTTGTGGCCTTTACCTTACCCAGTAACCTTACATTCTGTGTCCACGTGTCTTTATTCCCCAAGCGGGGATCGGGTCCTCGAATCACAATGGTTGTCCTCTTCTACTAAGTGGAAGTTGGAATGCAGTCATGACTAGGAATGAGGGAGACAGTCAATTCAGTTGAATTCATTTAAAGGTGAATATACCTATCCATTCTTAAGGAAATCAGCCCTGAGTGCTCACTGGAAGGACAAATAGTGAAGCTGAGGCTCCAATACTTTGGCCACCTCATGAGAAGAGAAGACTCCCTGGAAAAGACCCTTGGGAAAGATGGAGGGCACAAGGAGAAGGGGACGACAGAGGACGAGATGGTTGGACAGTGTTTTTGAAGCTACCAGCATAAGTTTGACCAAACTGTGGGAGGCAGTGGAAGACAGGAGTGCCTGGCATGCTCTGGTCCATGGGGTCATGAAGAGTCGGACACGACTAAACGACTAAACAACAACAACAACAACATACCTGATTCACACTTTCTCAAACAATATGTAAAATGAAACGTGTCCTTCAATTTTTTGCACTTCTCCATGTTTGCAGTGTTGTTCTCCAGCCAAGCAGTATGTACAAAAATCCCTATGCTGAGATAAAGTGTACATAAAAATGCTTACATTAGTGAATGAATGAAATGTACAGAAATGCATTATATTAAAGAAAATAGAAATATGAGGGGAAATATGTTTTTTCGAAGATGTTTATGTTACACATAATTTCTTACAAAACTGTGTGTATTATGAGAAATCCACATTGAAAATGCCTATGGTTTTCATGAAAACTTTAAAAAAATGGCAAACATGGAAATGTGGAAAATTGAAGGGGTGAAAACGAAAATCTGAGAGAACCAAAACTGACAGATCAACCAATCCCTAATCACAACTTCCCATGAATGGCCGATGAGTGTTGAATGGTAGAACACCACCAGCAAACAAGCTTTACACAAGTCAACAGTGTGATGCAGCAGCAAAAAAGGTGAATGGTATTTGAGGCTGCATCAAAAGTACACTTTCCGATCAAGGGAAGTTATGGTAGTGATCTGCCTTGGTCAGACCACAGCTGGAGTACTGTGTTCAGTTCTTGGCAGCACAATTTAAGGATATTGACAAGGTAGAATGTGTCCAGAGGAGGGTGGGAAAGGTGATGAAAGGTGTGGAAACAATCCTTATGAGGAATTGGGTAGTTGGGTATGGATAAGAAGAGACTGAGAGATGTGATAGCTATTTTCAAATATCTAAAGGGCTGTCACAGGAAAGATGGAGCAAATATCATTCTCTCTGGAGGCTAGGACCCAAACCAATGGATTCAAGTTATGAGAAAGGAAATTCTGACACTAAGAGCTGTTTGACAGTGGAATACATTCCCTCAGAAGGTGGTGGACTGCAGTGAACCTTCACTGGAGGTTTCAAAGCAGAAGTTGGAGGGCCAATAGTCATGGATGCTTTAGTTGAGAGTCTTGCATTGTAGGGGATTGGACTAGATGACCATCAGGGTCCCTTCCAACTCTACAATCCTACGATTCACCCATACATTGCAGTCCCAGGCAGACAACAAAAACTAGGCATTGGTGGTCTACTATATACAGCTGTGTCCTATGTTTTGCATGACAGGCTACAAAATGGGGAGCCTGGACTTTGAGAAGAACGTGGAACATTTTGGATCAAGTAACAAAAAGATATGTACCCAGGGGAATCTTGCCATTACTTAAGAAAATGAGCTAAACACACACACACACACACCCCAATAAAAAAAGTGTGCCATCAGCCTCCAGCGTGGACAATTCTAAAGTGCTACTAAGTAATAAAAGAGGGGGAATGTCAATACCTCTTGCAGTCCAAGATACTATCTTTTTGGTATTTCCCTTTTCCATCACCCCCAAAGGCCTCCTACTTTTACTGAAATTCATCTTGATTTGAGCAGAGCATCTGGCCAGACACAATTTATCCTCCCCACCCTTGAACTGATTGATGGAGCTTTGCACAAAACGTTTCTATCCTTATTTTGACATTTATGTGGAAATGAAACTCCTATTGGCAATGTAATAAAAGCTCACCACGTCTTTAGAGGACTATAGCAAGAACTGTCACAGTTTTATTTTGGAAGGAGGGGGGAGGTCTATATTTCTGTTATCCCTTTGAGGAACCTCTGATTTAGAGAGAGAGTGATGAACTCTTCCAGATTTCTAGCTTCACAGAAAAGCTGAAATGGCATCTAGGTAGACTCCTAATGGCAAATCCTCATATGGATTTCTTCGAAATAGCTTTGCCACTTAATCAAAAACTGAAGATGCCTTTCAGGCCTGATGATTGTTCTCACACATCCCCATTCCCCCCGCAACCCATCCCACACTCTGCCTCAGCGAATTCTGAGAAAAGGTAGGACACCAATAATAAATGAGATAGTAGCTCTCTCCCCCCCCCCACTAAAGATACCTTTATATATCAGAAAATCAGCCCACATTGTAATTATACAGAATTGTTTGAGGCCAGATTTTGTAATCCCTGAAATTATTATTTGCTTCAGAGCCCTTTGGTTGATACATGAATGCAGCGCTAGAAAGACAAAGGATGATTGCAGTCTGTGTGTCACTTTAAAAAGCAGATCCATTTGGGAGGGACTTTGGTTCTGTTCTTATCATCTGCAAAATTGCATTTCCCCTCCCTTCTTAAAAGACCTGTCTTATATGCCAGCTAAGACTGAGTTCCTCTTCACCAAGTGTGTACATGCCCATCTCCATGCAAGCACACCCTCGGTCATTATCAGGGGCGGGGAAGAAAGTTGATTTCAGTTCACATTTTAATGTGAAACTATCTGATTTGCACTTTTGAAACAATACACAAACTGAAATACAGTACCCTTTGGAATTCACCCTTCCTGAATTTTGTGGTGCATTCCGCCAACTACATAGTGGGTACAGAAATGTGTACATAACATGGAAAGTATGCATAACAATGCCTATATTTGTGAAAATCCTATTCAAACTAGCTTTAATTAGGGAAAGCTGCTTGCAGAAATATGTATACTAGGCACAATTGCACACACAATGTGCATATTATTAGACATGCACACTAAAATGCTGGTGAAGTCTCATACATTTTTTTAAAAAAAGAAAATCAGTAACTGATGTAGAAATGCAGAGATATGGACTTAAGATTTAAAATGAGTAACTGTGAGAAACCAAAATTGACAGATTCATCCATCCTGACTCATCAATCATGCACATGACATCTCATATGAAACAGGCACTCCATATGAATGTCTAACTGTGCGAACACCTGATTCAAGAACTTAGAGGAAGGAGACAGGAGTAATTAGAATTGACAATCAAATATTAAGATGGAGCACTCACTTCCTGTATCTGATAATCTGTTTGAAGGAGGAAGGATAAGGTGCACATTCATTCTTCTAGCACCACTGAAAAAAGTAATTTTACTTTTGCTAAAGTACAAACTTGAATTTAGCGTCAAAAGTGGTCATTTGCTACTACCATCTTTGGCCAACTTTTGTGGAAGACTAGTCAAGGTAGGTTTGCCTATAAGTGCAACCTGAATCACACTCCTCTCCCATCTCAGGGGCAACTGAAATATACTCAGTTTGGAAAGCACAAAAAGGCATTTGCCTATGTCTGCCCCACTTTTTACAGGTGCAGTGTTTGAAAGTATCTTGTGCACTGATGCATATTTGGTTCTGCAGGCCATTACTCTATATTCAAGGTGGTGTCCGCATCATGCTGCAGGCAGGCACTGTGTGGATTTAGAGAGCCCTTTAAATTGTATGCTTGCCATATGGAGCACCAGCACATTTATGTGTTTCTCAGCATCCTCCACTTTAAGGCCATAATATTTAAATCAGCTTTCAAGCTTGTAATGTTATCAATCAGTCCAGATGCAATGAGGGAAATTAAAGGTTGGAGATGTTCCAGTCTCGGAAAACGGTGCTCTACAAGAGGACCGAGGGTAGGGGAATCAGGAGGAAATCAGGACAAAGAGATGAAGATGACCTGTGTCAGGCTCACAGGGCCTGAGAACTATCACAGTGAACATGCACAGACATGCACATCAATAACCCACAACTGCTTGATTATTGATTCCTCCGAGGAATCACAAAATCAGGGAGAAGTCTAACCTTGGGATGACCAATGTAGCAAGACCTTACTTGGTGCCCATCCTATTCTCCCTCTCCTCCCCTAGCTGAAATTAGATGGGAGAGAAGCTTTCCAATTAACCATTCTCTCCCCAGCTGTGACACACACACCTTGAATCATCAGCCCACTGCAGTAAGGCTTGGAATAAAACCTTTCCATTTTTGCAAAAAATGTGGTCCCCCCCTCTCACCTTCAATCAAATTACTATCCTGGAGAATTGAAGGAAGCCTTTGCACCATAGCCCACAGGAAGCTTTCTTGAAGCCTGCATGTGGCATGGAAGTGATTTGAGACACACACACACCCTTCAAAGCACCCCTCGACCCCTTGGTGAGTTCAGTTAGCCCACTTGTCATGGTCAGGTTTACGGGCGGTTGAAGTCCCAGCTGAGGATGTCGGGACCGGAGGCAAGACGGTGGGGTGGGAGCAGGAACAGGAGTCAGGAAGGCAAGGGTCCGAGGATCAGGAAGCAAGGTGTCAAGAAGCCAAGGGTCCAAGGATCCAGAAGCAAGGCGTAAAGAAGCCAAACGCAGCAAGGCAGGAAGTGTGTTGCTGTGGCAAAGAGCCAAAGGGAAACGCTGACCTTATGTCTCTTCCTGGCTCTTGCCACCAGGTGCTGTGAGTTACCAATTGGCCTCACCTGTGTGGCCGTGCCTTGCCTCTTCAGAACAAACTTAGGAAAGCCCCAGTCTTGCGAAGCCCTTCCAGTCACAGGGCCTGGCTCCAGCAGGCACTCCTTACACCACTGTTCCTAAGGCTGGTGACCTCCAGATGTTGTGGAAAATGCTTGGGAAAAACCTTTCTGTTGGCTTCAAGAGAAGGTTTTTAAAAGCCTAATTGTTATCCTGGAGATTACAGCTGGGAAGGAAAGTTAACTTTTGCCTCCTCCACCCCATTCTCCATGAAGATCACTCCCACCCCCCATTAGAGTTGAAATACACAGAACAAGCTTCTTTTCTTCAAGCCTAAATGCATGAAGGCATTTCATGCTCCAAGGCATACGTGCTCCAAGGCCTCAAAAGGTTGGCTATGCCTGACCTAATAGGTCATTATACTTTTGTAGCACATGCCCATGTGGGATGCTATGACCTGGCAGTCTCCCAAGACCTAGATAGAAATCTCATATCATCCAATGATTCTGAGATTGAAAGTCAATGAGGGGTGACTTGGATTAGCTGAGACCTATAAAGGTCACATTTGGGAGACAGAAACAAAAAGCCAAAGGATGTGTTAGCTCTTCTATTAAAGACAAATGCCTACAGCTGCTTAGTAAGGGGGAAATGTGATAAGGCAACACCCCAAGGTCTTCAGCAACTCTCCAAAGGCTCCACTATAAGGAAGGTTTCCTATCCAATTCTGATCAGTGGGAGAGATGGATATACATAGTGGCTTCAGAAATCATCGCAAAGGTGTCTATGGATGGGATATATTGATTGAAAATGTCTGGTAAACCAGATCGGTAGTTGGGTGTCAACTGAGGGTATTTTGAAGGCCAAATCCTGCTGTGGAGTTCAGGTTTGGAGTGATCATTCTGTAGCATAACTCTTGATTTTGTGGGAAATGTACATGACTCAGTAGGAGAGCCTCTGCTTTGTATACAGAATGTCTCAGGGTCAATCCCCAGCATCTCCAGGCAGGTTTGGGAGAGAATTTCTGTTTGAAATCCTGGGAAGCCTTGGCCTGTCAAACTAGACCATACTGAATTAGATGGGCCAATGGTCTTAAGAAGAAGAACAGTTTGGATTTGATATCCTGCTTTATCACTACCCTAAGGAGTCTTAAAGCGGCTCACAATCTCCTTTCCCTTCCTCCCCCACAACAAACACTCTGTGAAGTGAGTGAGGCTGAGAGACTTCAGAGAGAAGTGTGACTAGCCCAAGGTCACCCAGCAGCTGCATGTGGAGGAGCAGGGACACGAACCCAGTTCACCAGATTACAAGTCCACAGCTCTTAACCACTACACCATGCACAGGGACTTAGCACACAGGATGAATGCTATAATAATGTTTCACTGCATTTCCCTTAGTTTCTTATTATAGTATTTTCTTACTTTTTATGCACGTTGTGCAGAACAACAAATATCTACCGCTTCCCCCCAGACGTTTTGCAATCTTTCATCCAAATGCTCTTCTGTGACACTGCTCATGAAACACAAAAAGTAACCTTCAAATAAGTACTGATCTAGACAGCAGACACAATTGATTTTAGTTGTAAAATTAAAGAGAGAGAGAGAGAGAAGTGCTGTTTTCCTGCTAACCCATTATGTGGCACTATGAAAACAATTTCAGATTATTCCTTCTTGGAATACCCAAGTTGTTCAAGCTGAATGCATATTGAATAAAGTTATCTTTAGAAAAATCAGGTCTCAGTACAGAGTGACAAAGATTTAGCTGATAAATAATGTAAATGAATTTCTTTAAGGACACAGGAAAGATTTACAAGAGGAAAGTGTTGAGGCTGGCATCCTTAGTGTCTTCTCCATCAGAGAAAAGTATTTAATTAATTTGGATTAAATCAGGCAAACCAGATGATTAATGGTATAAACTAATGCTGATTAAAGCCAAGTTAATGCAGGCCATTAGAAATACAGAACAAAGTTGTGCACTGAATAGATGCCAAACAAATAATGGAACGAGTCCCCGCTTTCAGGGCACCAAGATGGCTCATATATCTTATTTCTGTTTCCTTATTAATCTTATTCATTTGGAATAGAACATTAATGGTGCCAAGTCTATGTGCACATGTCACATTTTAAATTAATGCAAATACCAATGAACAGCTTCTACTGGAACAACAGTGAATATATATGAGTGTATACGTAAGCCTAATAGGGACGCGGGTGGCGCTGTGGGTTAAACCACAGAGCGTAGGACTTGCCGATCAGAAGGTCAGCAGTTCCCGTTGCTCGATCCCTGCTCCTGCCAACCTAGCAGTTCGAAAGCACATCAAAGTGCAAGTAGATAAATAGGTACCGCTCCGGCGGGAAGGTACACGGTGTTTCTGTGTGCTGCTCTGGTTCGCCAGAAGTGGCTTAGTCATGCTGGCCACATGACCCAGAAGTTGTACACCAGCTCCCTTGGCCAATAAAGCGAGATGATCGCTGCAACCCCAGAGTCAGTCACAACTGGACCTAATGGTCAGGGGTCCCTTTACCTTTTTTATATGTAAGCCTATCATTGTGCATCTCACATTGGAGAACTGGGGGAGGGAAGCAAAAGAGGAGGTAGAAGATGGTCAGAAACACACAGAGGAAAACAGCAGTTTTAAACAAGAGCAGAAGTCTGACTAAAGCAAGAAGGGAGAGATACTGAGAGGAAAATTGAACTTTTAAACAGCAGCAGAAGTTTGAATAAAGCAGTGATGAAGGAAATTGGAGAGGGGAAAATTGGTAATTTAAAACAATAACAAAGGTTTCAGTAGAGTGAGCAGAGAGGAAATTTCAGTTTAAAACAAAGTTTGAGAAGGGAGTTGGGATGTGTTATACCCATCTCTACTATATTTCTCAGTTAAAACTGGTTTGCTTCTTTAAAAAAACTAATAATGTCTATGTCCTCCCCCTTGCTTTACTCAAAATTCTACCATTGTTTTGAGTACAGTGAGAAAGAATGGACTACCCAACCTGTTGCTTTTGAAGGTAGCTGTCTCCACGAGATTGACAAAGGCGATACAGCACTTGGAATAACAAGGATGAGATCCTGGATGGCTGATAGATGGCTTAAATGCAGCCCTCACTAATAGATCGGGAAGCTGGCGAAATGCTGTGACAGGAGGCTTGTTGATAGCTTTAGCAAGCCATTCTGTGTTTGCTAACAATGGGTAGCTTTCTCTGATTGCCAGCATCTCCTAACCATCACCTGGCAATCAGAGAAAGCTACCCATTGTTAGCAAACTCAGAACAGCTTTCTCAGCATCCATCCCCAAAGCTCTATAACTGCCACCTTGCAAACAGCATCATTGTTATGACAATGGAAGAAGATGGAAGTGGAAACGTTTTGCTAAGAATATAGCATTTCTGTTTTACTAGACCCTGTAATTCTTAAAAAAAAAAAGTGCCACATCCCATATAGATTTCCTTGTACATATTGTCAGCTTTGGCACATCGATGTTGCATTATGTTACAATAGGATGTAATATGAAGTGTGTACATTCCATTTCAAGCCCATTTGTGTGCCTGCAATCAAGAAGTGCCTGATTCAATGGACCACATTATCTTAGATTTACACAGCAGACCTCACCAACTGATGCTGAGCAAAATGTTGGACATTTGGCCCACAGCTCCGAGAAGAAGCCAAATAAGTTTTCTCCCGGCAGATCGGGACAAAGATGTTACTACTTTAGTAGCTTCCATTTTAGCCACAATTTTACCTGAAAGGGTTCCCAATGAACTATCCTTTCTGGAAAAAGACAGGGCGTAGCAGAATATGCAGATGCACACAACCTTATAACCCTTGATAGCTTCACCCTTGTCTGTTTAATTGTTCCAGTTACTTGAAATGTTTTATACTGTGATGCCAATAAAGGTATTTGATTGATAGGAAGTGTGTGATGATACTTTACGTCAGGGATTGGGAACTTGTGGACTTGCAAAAATTCCAATACTGCATCTCTCACAATCTTTGACTATTGGCCATGCCAGCTGGGTATGATGTCTGACAGCATCTGAGGTACCATAGGCTTCCATTTTTTGCTTTTTATATATAAATTTTATTTTAAAAGTTTTTACATACATTATTATTTGCATTAGTCCACAAACAATCTCAGTATTTTTATGGGGGTTCTTCTAACCCTCGGACTTCCCTCCACCCCTCTCCCTGGTTTCCAATAATTATATCTTCTCTTTTCTGCTTCTAAATACCTTAATCCAAACTATTAAATTTCCTTTTTAATATACTTTTTCAAATTATATTACAAGTGCCAGTCCAATCCTGCTAACGTTTTTTAGATATTTGCAGTGCTCCTTCATATATTCTATAAAGTTAGTCCATTCTTTTTTAAATTTATTGTCCTCTTGGTGTCTAATCTTCCCAGTCAATTTCGCTATTTTGGCATAGTCCATCAGTTTCAATATCCATTCTTCTTTCGATGGGGTTCTTTCTTCCTTCCATCCCTGGACATACAACATTCTTGCCGCTGTCATCATATACATAAGTAGGACCTTTTTATCCTTCAGTATTTCTTCTATTATACCTAATAGAAAAGCCTCTGGTTTTTTAACAAAAGTTATTTTAAACATTTTTTTAAACTCATTATAAATCATTTCCCAGAAGGATTTTGCTAATTAACAGGTCCACGTCCACCATATATGATAAAATGTACCTTCATTATCCTTACATTCCCAACACATATTAGACATTTTCTTAAACATTTTTGCAAGTCTTGTAGGGGTTCAGTACCTTTGGTGCATCATTTTCATATAATTTTCTTTTAACAAACAGCAAGCCGTAAATCTTAAATCTACATTCCACAACTTTCCCCATGAATCAAGTTGTATATTATGACCCACATCTTTTGCCCAATGTATCATTACAGATTTTACTCCTTCATCTTTTGTCTCCCATTCCAGCAACATTTTATATATTTTTGACAGAACTTTTTCGTTATTTTCCAACAAGTCTTTTTGTAATCTTGAGAGTTATTTCCTAAATCCCACTGCTTTATCCATTTTAAAAATGTCATTTAGCTGATGATATTGAAACCAATCCTGTAAAACAGGTTGACTTATATTACCCTTTTTGCCAATGTAGCTTTTACCAGGTTCCTAGGAGAGGTGACCAAAGGTAAAGGTAAAGTGACCCCTGACAATTAAGTCCAGTCACAAACGACTCTGGGGTTGTGTCTCTCATCTCATTTTAAAGGCCGAGGGCGCTGACGTTTGTCCACTTCCACAGACAGTTTTTCCGGGTCATGTGGCCAGTATGACTAAGCTGCTTCTGGCGAAACCAAAGCAGTGCATGGAAATGCCGTTTACCTTCCCGCCAGAGTGGTACCTATTTATCTACTTGCACTGTGTGCTTTCAAACTGCTAGGTTGGCAGGAACTGGGACCGAGCAACGGGAGCTCACCCCATCACGGGGATTCGTGTGACCAAACTGAATGGCAAATCTCTCTCTCCCCATTCTACCTTCACTACTCCCCCTGAAAGCCCCTTTCCTAGGAATTACCCAGGACTTTTCCAGGAATTTCCTTAGATTTATGTCAGCATATCTCTGGATGAGCCAGGATGAGGAGCTTCAGGTAGTGCAGCAGTGGATATCCACCTATTCAAAACACAGTGAAACTTGAATTTAGATTGCTCACAATTTTCTTTTTCCTAACTTGAAACTGGGTCAAGGCAACACAGCTTGAATTGGCCTTTTTTGTTGAGACAACCGTCATCTTGTGCAGGGTTTCTCAAACTTGGGTCTCCAGCTTTTTTTGGACTACAACTCCCACCATCCCTAGCGAGCAGAACGAGTGGTTAGGGATAATCAGAATTGTAGTCCAAAAACAGCTAGAGACCAAAGTTTGGGAAACCCTGATCTAATGTGAACAGGATGGTGGTGAATAACAAGTAAGTCAAATATGTTAATGGTGGACAACCCAACTGGTGTTTCTGTTGTTCTAGATGGCATTGCACTTTCCAGGAGAGAAAAGGTACATGTAGAGTTTATGAGTGTTTCTAGATCTGTTGCTACTTTTGGAGGTCCATCTGGTGTCTTTGCTAGATTAGGAGTGCTTTGATCAACTTTGGCTTCCTTGCCAGATGAGACATAGGGGGACAGCATAGCTCAGTGGTAGAACATCTTCTTTGCATCTCTAAGTAGCTCTGGGAAATCTGTGTTTCTGAAGCCCTGGACAGCTGATGCTAGTCAGTGTGGACAATATGGAACTAGGTGGACCAATGGTCTGACTTGGTATAAGGTAGCTTCCTGGCAGGGCACCAAATATCTGCCCACTCTTACACATCCCTTGGTAAACTCCCAACTGAACTATTGTAATGCATTCTATTGAAGGCCCCCTTTGAAGATGGTCATGAAATTTCAACTGACTCAGAATGTGACAGCCCTATTCATCAACTAAAGAAATAAATACTGCCAGTCTCGGGACAATAGAACAGAATTTGAGTATCTGCCAAAGGAGTAATTGGGCAGGCTTATTACTGGAACAGCTGACATGCTATCTGCTCTGCAGAGCCATCACAAAGCAATCATTTCAGAAAGCATATTCTACAAGAGGTGCCATTTTCTATCCTTTGTCCAATCTCTATATGTTATTTTTAAGGATGTAAAGTCCAGTCTAAATAGGATGAGCATCATTTTGATGCTACAGTCGAAACCTGCACTGCTGATAGTCTCCAAAGCTTCTATTCAAGAATAAAGTACCAAAAAAACCATCAATTTTTCACTGTCAACCACCCACCCTGGACGTTAATATATTATATATTCATATTTCCTCCTGGCATTACTCTTGTTATCTTTCAAAAATAATCTGATACACTTTGGAGTTTCCTATAGTATATATGTATTCTAATTAAAACACAATTAAAAAGGTAATCTTCCATATCAAAAATATAGTGTTTGCCTGCCATCTATTGGCTCACTTCAACTGCTTACCTTTTTCCTTTTCCCTTTCGTTGGAATAAATTCTAACAAAATATAGTTTTACTTGCTGTGCTTCTTGCATTTTTAAAAATTAATGTCCAGGTGTAGTTGTTGTTGTTTTTTTAATTTACAAAAGAAACCCTCTTATTTTAAAAATGGTAAGCAGTGGATAGAAGTTCTGCTATTATTCAAGAAGGGGTGGGAGTTGTACATGCATTTTGACTAAAATATGGCAGGCTTCTTATTCTTGCAATACCTTATCCAGGTTTCTTGTATATGTTTTTCAGCTTTCCACCAATAAAAATATAATGGATCAGACCTATTTTGTGATGACTTGGCACAAGTAGAGCACCATCCCCAATTATAAAGCACAGATACTGGACTTAACTGCACAGATCCCTTTAGATGGCAGTCTGAAACATTGTTGCAAAACACACACACACTATTGCTAAATTGCACATGAGCTTGCAGGATGGCTAATATACCAATCCAGCCAGTATGCTTGCAAACCTTATAGTTGGTCAAAATGCTCATTTGTGGTTGCAAATGTACAATTTTCACTTTGTGAATGAAAATTCACAGATATCTGCAGCATCCCCAATCACAGTGATATAATCATAGTGATTTGTGGTGCCTGCACATATGTATGATTCAATCTGGTTTTGAATTGGTTTCATGGCATCTGAAAAACTCAGAGTCACAAGTAATGGCTCTTAAGAACAGAAGAAGAATCCTCTTGGAACAGACCATAGGCATGGAGAACCCGTGGCTCCAACTCACATCTGCCCCAGCCAACATGGCCAATAGTTGAGGGTGATAGTAGTAGTAGTAGTAGTAGTAGTAGTAGTAGAATAAATAAATTATACCCCACCCATCTGGCTGGGTTTCCCCGGCCACTCTGGGTGGCTTCCAGCAAAATATTAAAATACAATGATTAATCAAATATTAAAAGCTTCCCTAAACAGGGCTGCCTTCGGATGTCTTCTAAACATCAGATAGTTGTTTATTTATTTGACATCTGATGGGAGGGCGTTCCACGGGGTGGGCAGCACTACTGAGAAGGCCCTCTGCCTGGTTCCCTGTAGCTTTGCTTCTCGCAGTGAGGGAACCGCCAGCAGGCCCTCAGCACTGGATCTCAGTGTTGTAGTTGTAGTTCAAGAACATCTAAAGGACTTCAGATCCCCATTCCTTATCCAGCAGCCTTTTTTTCATAATGGTCAACCGGATGCATCTTGGAAAACATGCAAGTAGAAAATGAAAGAAAAAGTCATCTCCTCCTATTGTTCACTGGGAAGTAGGAATTTACACCACCATCCTAGGCATATCTGCCCAGAAGTAAGTCCTATTGCATTCAATAAGGCTTACTCCCAGGTAAGTAGTGACAGGGCTAAAACCTCAGAGAGATGCTGCCTTTGTTTCGGGAAACTTTTAATGTTTGATGTATTATAGTATTTTAATATTCTTTTGGAAGCCGCCCAGAGTGGCTGGGGAAGCCCAGCCAGATGGGCGGGGTATAAATAATAAATTATTATTATTATTATTGTTATTATTATTATTATTATTATTATTATTATTATTATTATTTGGTTCTTGAGGTTTTCTAGACCCATAATAATAATAATAATAATAATAATAATAATAATAAGTTATTATTTGTACCCCGCCCATCTGGCTGGGTTTCCCCAGCCACTCTGGGCGGCTTCCACAGAAACCAAAAAACACTAAAATATCATACATTAAAAGCTTCCCTGAATAGGGCCGCCTTAAGATGTTTTCTGAATGTCAGGTAGTTGTCCATCACCTTGACATCTGATGGGAGGGCATTCCACAGGGCGGGCGCCACCACCGAAAAGGCCCATAATGACTAGTAGTCACTGACAGTTATATCCTTCACAAATTTGCCTAAATTAGATGGCTTAAAACCTTATTTCTTATAAAACCTCAAAACCTTAAAATGTATATGCTTTATACAGTGGTGCCCCACAAGACGAATGCCTCACAAGACGGAAAACCTGCTAGACGAAAGGGTTTTCCGTTTTTGAGCTGCTAGGCTAGATGATTTTTCCTATGGGCTTGCTTTGCAATACAAAAACGTCTTGCAAGTGTTCCAGTTTTTTCCCCGCTCCCCCCCCCCCTGTTCTAAGAAGAAGAAGAAGAGGAGTTTGGATTTGATATCCCGCCTTTCACTCCCCTTCAGGAGTCTCAAAGCGGCTAACATTCTCCTTTCCCTTCCTCCCCCACAACAAACACTCTGTGAGGTGAGTGGGGCTGAGAGTCTTCACAGAAGTGTGACTGGCCCAAGGTCACCCAGCAGCTGCATGTGGAGGAGCGGAGACACGAACCCGGTTCCCCAGATTACGAGACTACCACTCTTAACCACTACACCACACTGGCTCTCAAGCCCCTAAGCCCCTAAGCCGCTAATAGCCTTTTAGCCGCTAATCCGCTAAGCCTTTAATAGCCGCTAATAGCCTTTTAGCCGCTAATCCGCTAAGCCTTTAATAGCCGCTAAGCCTTTAATAGGCGCTAAACCGCTAATAGCGCTAATCCGCTAAGCCGCTAATAGGGTTGCTTCGCAAGACGAAAAAACCGCTAGACGAAGAGGCTCGCAGAACGGATTAATTTCGTCTTGCGAGGCACCACTGTACGTTAAAAAAGAGAGAGGACCAAAAAAAACCCCCCACACACCCTTGCCATAGTTAATCAGATATAAATGCTCAATGCAAATATGTCTATATATTAAACAATCCAAACACTGCCACATTTGGAAGGTGCCATTTGGGCATATGGTTGATATTTCTATTCTAGTACTGGCTTTCTGCAATACCTTTGGCAAAGCTCCCATTCATTTTAATGCAACCACAACCCAGTCATTAATTGGCATCCTGATAAAAAAAAAGGATGTTTCGTTAACTGGGACACTTGGAAAGTAAGAGAATCAGTGCAATGCATTCAATTACTTTTAACAAGGGCTAAATGGCTCACCTAGTCTGCTTAAATGCTAAACTAGTGTTGTCCTATTCAAAGTAATTAATTGGAAAGCATTAGAGTTTGCCTGGATAAATTTCCAGGTTTCCGGTTTGCTTCATCTCCTCGTTCTTTCTGTGAAAGGGCTGCCAATCTGTACAGCAAATGAAATTGCTTCACTGTGGCCTTTTTTGAAAAGAGTGGAAACATTGCAACATGATCTGTGCTTCCCTATCATGCTCACATCCAAACATTGCACCCTGTTGTAGAACACTGGGACATGAAAGTATGCAAGGACCAGAACATATGTTACAGTCCCCTCCATGGTGGGAGATCTGTAACCCAAGCGTATTATTTGAAAGTACTCGCTGCATGATTCCAAACCCCCTTCCCCTGCCCCCAAAAATATCATGCTTTAAGTCTCTACACTCCCACTCCATGTTCCTGACAGGTTCCTGATGGGGTGGCATAGACATTCACAGCATGATAAGGGTGAGTCATGCAGCAAATACTTTTGACAATATAATGTGAGTGGCTCTCACTCACCATAGGGAGTATCTTCATTATGACTGCAACATATGTTTTAACTATAAATGCATTCAGAGTCTTACAGACTAAAATCACATGCCACCTACATCTCAAGAGGGCTATCAGTCCATATTCCCTTAAGACTGTTGATGAATAAATGACCTTCTATAGGAAATGTCACCAGGTAAGCCCAAAATTGCTTACAACCAGTTTCGATTGCGGGTTGACAAGGGAGTTTTAACCTGCAGCCCCATCGACACTTACTAGGTAGCAAGCCCCATTGAACTTGGCGAGTTTTCATTCTGGGTTGGCATATATAGGAATGCTCTATTAATCCTCTAGCATTTACCAATATATCCTCACAAATGTCAGGTGTTGGCTTTTGAATCCAAACCTGAGTGACTTCATTTGGAAATACCCTGCTAGGACTATATATAAAGGAACGGCCAACCATCTGAAATTGCTGCAGATACACTGACCTATGATTAAGCCGTTAGGACTCCCTGGCATTGGAAAAGGGTGATTTACTTGATTTCTGTTCCTAGGAAAGAAGAACACATACTGGGGTGGCAGATTACCCCCCCCCCAAGACAACCCTAACCTGGTGCCCTCTGGGTGTTTTGAACAACAATTTCCGCCAGTCCCAACTAGCACAGTAGTGCTGGCTGTTGCTGACAGGAGTGGTAACCCAGAATATCTGAAGGGCACCAGGTTGGGGAAGATTGTTCCAAGCCATTCCTAGAATCTTAGAAAAACTACCCACCCCATCCATACTCAGAGACCCCTTCTGCTAGCTTAAAACACCCTCATCACTTTAAAAAAAAAGGCAATTGGCACAATGGTGAAATCATTTGCATTGGAAGGAGGGTTTTGCTTTTCTTGGTAGCAGCATGGAATGCCACCACCTCCTCTGCTCTGAGATGCTCTAGCAGTACCCAAACTCCCTTGTGCAGGGCTTTCTTCAGCCAGAACTGACCAGAATGGCGTTCCAGCACCACTCAGGTGGGCCCCAGAAGTGGCGGGACAGACCTGACCAACCACAGCAAAGCTCCTCCGTGCCTCTGGCTCACAAGGAGATCCTCTACAGGCTCTGGAGAACGTCTCTGTGCGAGCCATAAGCATAGCAAAGATTGATAGATCCTCAATTTGCTGCAAAATGTGAAGAACTGATTAAACATGGGTAGGGGGATGATAAATTGCAAAAACTGAAATTAACAGATGTTTCCATCCTTAGTCAAGATCAATACTCCATGCCCAATCCAGCAAATGATTATCCCCGTTTTGTGGTGTGGAAATCCTTGGATCACGAAATTGGTATTAGATTATCATAGCGCCAAGCAGGCTCACTGAAATTAACAAACACCACCAAGTTAAATCTATTCATTTGAATGTGTCTACTCTGAGTAAATATTGGTTGACTACCACTCTTAGCGTGCATATGACTCAACATCAGTTTCATCTTTGTAGAGGTCTGAAACCAGTCTGGCATGAAGCCAGTCTGAGATCCCCATGGAACACACTCCCTTCAGATGTCAAGGAGATAAAGAACTACACAACTTTTAGAAGACATCTGATGGCAGCCCTGTATCGGGAAGCTTTGAATGTTTGATTTTTCATTATGTTTTTAAATATGCTATAACCTGCCCAGAGTGGCTGGGGAGGCCCAGCCAGATGAGCGGGGTATAAATAATAAAATAATTATAATATAAAGGTAAATGTGAAAATGGCAATGGAATGGTGCTAAGAAATAGGGTTGTTGTTGTTGTTTTGTTGCTGCTGCTTTTGAGTTTCTATTCATGGAGTTATTCTTGTTTCTATGCATGGAGTTATTCTTGTAACTGCTAGAGCTGCCAAATTGCATAGGAATTTCTCCCCTTAACAAAATTATATTGCAGCCTGCTCCAATTCGCTAATACATAAATGAAGGCGGAAAGAAATTATGAGTAAATTCTCATCAACCTGATACAGAAATGGCTCTGTCATTAAGAACGTTCTTAATGAGACTATGAGAGGGCTTGTCTGCTTTCTGAGCTGTATCTTTTGCTTCATAATGTTGGTAAATTTGCAGCAATGATGCCGTAAGAATGCAAAACCTCATTGCAAACAATCTTAAAATTGTAACTATCTTAAAATAAAGGTAAAGGTAAAGGGACCCCTGACCATTAGGTCCAGTTGTGACCGACTCTGGGGTTGCGGCACTCATCTCACTTTATTGGCCGAGGGAGCCGGCATACAGCTTCCGGGTCATGTGGCCAGCATGACTAAGCCACTTCTGACGAACCACAGCAGCGCGCGGAAACGCTGTTTACCTTCCCGCCGGAGCGGTACCTATTTATCTACTTGCACTTTGATGTGCTTTCGAACTGCTAGGTGGGCAGGAGCAGGGACCGAGCAATGAGAGCTCACCCCGTCACGGGGATTCGAACCGCCAACCTTCTGATCGGCAAGTGCTAGGCTCTGTGGTTTAACCCACAGCGCCACCCGTGTCCCTATCTTAAAATAGTTTCAAAAATACAAAGTAACACATTGTTCTTAACACCAAGCAATGGGGTCCTGTCTTCCTTAACACAGTCCAGGAACATTTCTCTTTCTGCTCTTTCTGCAACTTGCCCATCATTTTGGAGCCTAGCTTCGACTGCTACTGGCCCCCACCACCTGACAAAGATGCTGTGTTCTCAGGTTCTATCCCCTCCTTTGAGAGACCCAGGATGAGACACCAAGTAGCCTAAAGACTGAAACATCCAGTCAAACATCCAACAGGAAACTGAAACTAAACCAGAATTTGTCAGATTATCAGTGTTCTATTGAAGTCATCAGACAACTGTGGGGTATATGGATTGAATAAAATGGTTCTCTTAAAGGGGGGATTTCGGTAACTTCTGAATGTTTTTTGGGGGCATTAAAGGTAAGTACTAGACAGCATCTTAAAAAGTAGAGGCATCACCTTGCCAACAAAGGTCCGTATAGCAAAAGCTATGGTTTTCGCAGTAGTTGTGTATGGAAGTGAAAGCTGGACCATAAAGAAGGCTGATCGCCGAAGAATTGATGCTTTTGAATTATGGTGCTGGAGGAGACTCTTGAGAGTCCCATGGACTGCAAGAAGATCAAACCTCTCCATTCTTAAGGAAATCAGCCCTGAGTGCTCACTGGAAGGACAGATCCTGAAGCTGAGGCTCCAATACTTTGGCCACCTCATGAGAAGAGAAGACTCCCTGGAAAAGACCCTGATGTTGGGAAAGATAGAGGGCACAAGGAGAAGGGGACGACAGAGGACAAGATGGTTGGACATTGTTCTCGAAGCTACCAGCATGAGTTTGACCAAACTGCGGGAGGCAGTGGAAGACAGGAGTGCCTGGCGTGTTCTGGTCCATGGGGTCATGAAGAGTCGGACACGACTAAATGACTAAACAACAACAAAGGCAAGTAACTGAATGCCTGGCCTTGTAATTCCAACTAATGAAGATGTTGCATGGTCATCTGAAAAAATAATACAGAAACAGAAAATATTAATAGATCACAAAATAATGTTGTTGCTTGCCAAATAAACTTCATTTACTATCGGAAAATTAACTCTCTTATAGGGCTTTGGCTTTCTGATAGGAATAATGCCAGATTTCAGATCAATCCTCCTATAAAACTAATCCACATCACTTGTGAATCAGGATCTTCAAATGCTGTAAATAAATGCTTCACAAAATATTAATTCTGGAGGTGTTTGTTAATTAATATGGAGATAATTAATATAGATTGATGGGGCTTGTGATTGGTTGCCATTGTGTCACATGATATGAAAAGAAGCATGTGAAAATCCTCCAGTTTTTTAAACTGGTTAGTGTCAGTTTCATTTTTGCAAAGATTTGTTATTCAATTAAACAGAGTAAATGAAGATGAAATTAATGAGGCTGAATTGAATTTTTAAAATGAGCCAAAGAAAAGCAAGTCAAATTGTCTAATTAAACAACTCAGAACTGGAGTCAACATTCAAAGGGAATACAAATTTTGATTCACATTATTTGTGAAGGCAAAATAAAAGTTGCTTTATGATTTATGAATAGACTTCTGGAATGATCTGCATAATTTCTTAGCACTTGGTAACTGTGATACTATGTGGCTACTCCTGACTAAATCTATCTGGCCCGCTCTCAGAGGGAATCTCATACTTTCATCTGATTGGAAGACTCTGCATCTTGTTTTGTTCTGTTGTGTGCCATTCTGTCCTGATGTATGCATTTTGTTCAAATTTGTGTGCATGTTTTACATGAAATGCACACTCTCCAGTGCTTTCCAGCACATTTGCCAACAAAAAATGTGTGCATCCTGAGTACAGGTTCAAGATCTGGTTGGTCCACTGCAACAGCAGGCCAAAAGAATTTCTTTTCCATCCCTGTCCTGGAAAACAACCACCCCTCAAACTTAACCCTAAGTAGGCTTCAGACCAGTCCTAGAGCATCAGCTCTGATTCTCTGTTCTGTGGTCCAGCTATTCTTAGTCTTATCTACAGCTTCCACAGTTTGCTGTTCCAGGTCTTGATACTGTGCCTCTTGGGCTTACCGATCGGAAGGGCGGCGGTTCAAATCCTCTGTCCCAGATTATGCCAACCTAGCAGTTCGAAAGCACTCCAGTGCAAGTAGATAAACAGGTATCACTGCGGCGGGAAGGTAAAAAGCGTTTCCGTGTGCTCTAGCACTCATCACAGTCATCTATGCACCAGAAGCAGCTTAGTCATGCTGGCCACATGACCCGGAAAGCTGTCTGTGGACAAATGCTGGCTCCCTTGGCCTGAAAAGCTAGGTGAGCACTGTACCCCATAGTTGCCTTTGACTGGACTTAACCATCCAGGGGTCCTTTATCTTTTACCTTGCAGGGCTAGCATAGCACATTCCTTGCTATGGTCTCTGTTATCTACCAGGCTTTGCTTCCCATCCTTTTACAGGTGCTTCCAGTTTCACCTCTGAGCTGTGCTTGATGTATTTCTATCTCCTGGGTTTGGTTTTGTCTATTTCTTGGTTGGTTGTGAGTTGCTTTGGGTTGCCCTGGGCAAGATAAAGCAACTCATGAATAATAATTAATAATAGTACATGATCTGGAGTCTTCATCTATAAACAAGAAAGTTAAGCACTCTCACAATTTCTTTTCCTCACCAAGGGGGGACTGCACCCCTTCACACTCACACATCATAACCATAGCTAAGTGCTGTTAAGTGTCGCCCAAATCTTGGTTCCCTTTCTTGGTTAAGTGTTGATTCTGGATAGCCTTAACTATGAGTAACATAGTTACTGGTGTAACCTTTTAGTCCCTGTTAAGGGGAAAATAGAGACATCACCTTGCCAACAAAGGTCCTTATAGTTAAAGCTGTGGTTTTCCCAGTAGTGATGTACGGAAGTGAGAGCTGGACCATAAAGAAGGCTGATTGCTGAAGAAATGATGCTTTTGAATTATGGTGCTGGAGGAGACTCTTGCGAGTCCCATGGACTGCAAGAAGATCAAACCTATCCATTCTGAAGGAAATCAGCCCTGAGTGCTCACTGGAAGGACAGATCGTGAAGCTGAGGCTCCAATACTTTGGCCACCTCATGAGAAGAGAAGACTCCCTGGAAAAGACCCTGATGTTGGGAAAGATGGAGGGCACAAGGAGAAGGGGACGACAGAGGATGAGATGGTTGGATAGTGTTCTCGAAGCTACCAGCATGAGTTTGACTAAACTACGGGAGGCAGTGGAAGACAGAAGTGCCTGGCGTGCTCTGGTCCATGGGGTCATGAAGAGTCGGACATGACTAAATGACTAAACAACAACAACAAGGGGGAAATGCCAATGGCTTTTCAGAAGGAAGGAGCAACAGGTGAGAGCAGTAACCAAGCTTTTACTTCTGATATTGTGTTGTTATCTGAAGCTCTGTCCTGCTTTGCTGTTGCTGTTGCATTGTGACTCTATTATTTTAGTTGTTACAGTTGGCTGCTTTTAATCATTAATGTTGCATTGTATTTTCTTACATTGTACATTGCCCCGTCCTCCTTAAGAGGAAGGATAGTTTATTCACAACATTATTAACAACTGCAGAATAATAACACAGTCCCTTAATTAAGTTTGCATTGGTCCTGGCTTTAAAAAAAAAAATCTGTTAGTACAAACAACATTCTGATTCACTGTTGTTGTTCTGTGTAAAAATGAATTTTATCAGCCTTCTGATTATTTGCAGTTATTAAAAGCATTTGCATTCATAATCAATGATGACTTGGCAAACCACATCTGCAAAATTGCCACTTCTTCACAGCTGGTAAAGATATACTCTTGTTCCCCTTCTCTCTCTTGAAATTATTCATCAGTATGAACATCAAAACAAATTTATAGCAGGATTGTGGCTACCTCATTGTATCAACACCCAGCAAAGATAGGTGCCTATCTGGGGACCACTGATGTTCGAATGGCTCACAAATATCAGTTCCTGATGCAATCCTGAGTCCAAGTGTCTCCCCTTCTCTCTCGATGCACAGACCATTGTGAAAGCTAGACTTTAAAAGTGGGATGGTTTCTTTGGCCCGCATCACCCCAATGCATCCAGAGACCTGGCCCTTCCTACCTCAGGAAATCCAGGGACTGTGCTTACCTCAGTGTGCTTTCCTGGGAAGGAGACCCATTGCCAATTGGTGGAGGTGATACTAAGCAGTAAGCAAAGTGGGGCAATGGACTGATTCAGTTTAAGGTAGCTTCAGAGAGTCCGTGGCCCCAGGTACAGTTTTTCTGGGAGGCATGTAGCAGGTGGCCCTACACTCTGCAGCCCAGCCTGGCACTCCTCTCCCAGTGTCAGAGGAACCAGGGTGGGGCACACTGCAGATGTCTTTCCCGGGAACTTTTTAAAAGCTTGACCTTTTCCTTTGCTTAGTATCCATGCTACTTTGATAGTTCATCAACAACGGATTGCCAATGAAATGTAATGCACTGTATAGCCATGAAGCCTCCATCATCTGCCTTCCAGCACCCCATTCAACAGGGTTAAAGTAATACCATCAACTGCAAAGACTTCTCAACAGATAAACTTTGAAAATATTTCTAGGGGAGTGCTACTTGGATAACAGAAGGCCAAGCAGATGGCCACCGGCAGCTTTGGAGTTCCAGAAAAGAAAAGGGGGGGGGAATTCTCATTGCCGATGACATTTCCCTGGATGTGAGGAGATATGTACCATGACAGATGAAGAACATAACAGCTAGTCAGCTCCATGATCAAGTAACTTGGAACTGGCTGACAGAAGTTGTCCGTGTGTTGAAATTAGAAAGGAAATTAGATGGGACCCACGTGATGGTTCCAAACCTTCCATTTTTGCTCTTTCTTTCTTTCTTTCTTTCTTTCTTTCTTTGTTATGGCTTTAACAGTGCTGCTGCTTTCAGTTCTAAGAGAATAAGGTATGCACAAAGGGCTGCAGGATGGTATTATGAAAATTAATTCACATCCCATCAAAGATACCTGCAGCTTCAGATAAGCAGTACTGTATCATGAGAAGATAAGATGAGCCCTGCTGGATCAAACCAAAGGGCTATAGCTCAATGGTAGATCAGCTGCAAAGCATTCCAGTTTCAATCCTCAACATTCAGGTAGGGCTGAGAGAAATCCCTCTCTGATACTCTGTATTTGCCTTTGCTTCTCACAGTAGTCAACCAGATGCCTATGGGAAGCCCATAAGGAAGACATGAGACCAATGGTCTTGTAGCTCACCCTTTCAATAGACAAATTAACACTATACCATTATGGATTAAAATTAATCTGGAGAGGTAAATCAAATAATTTACTGTCAGTGTGAGAATTTGTTCCACTTTCAAATTATACCAGGCAGGTTGCCCATGTTTGAAGGGCCCATGAAGATGAGCCCTCATGCAATCCCTAATCCAAGTGTCTCATCTGCTGTCTCAATGCATGGAGGACCATCATGAAGGGTAGGCTGAAAAAATGGAATATGGGCCATATTTATTCAATTCTGGAATGATAAAATAAATGAGGGCATTCCACCAAATAACTTATTCACATCAATTTATTATATTTCATTGAATCAACTCTTATAAGAATCTTTCACAATATATTTTTCCTTATTAATTACTGATTATTTTTCCTTATTAATTACTGATTCTGAGGCTAGAACACATGTCCAGTGAAGCTGGAGAGATGCTTCCCCATCAGATTTAGCCGGAACTCTCACCTGTCCATACTTATTAATTACTGATTATTGCATTGCGAAATTGAAAAATTTGCAATGCCAAAAAAATGCTACTTCCATACATTGGTGTAAGGATATTACTAACATGGAAGAACTGTGCTAAAAATATTCTGTGTTTTCAGATTTACTGCTTTCTGCACTCCCTTTCTTCAAAAGGATTCAGGTGGCATACATGCCCTGCCCCTCTTCCACAAAAAATAAATAAATTGGATTGGACAGATGACTTTTTTTTTAAAAAAGGAATGTATTTTGCGGCATTGAATAAGGCTTAGTAAGGAAATAGGTGAGGAATTAGTTTGGAAATTGAAGACACTCTTCAGAGATCTGTTAGCGCCTTATGTCTGGGGAGACTTGGGTTGTGTCCTGGAGGTCTGGTAAGCACACTTGGGGTGAACAGTGGGGCCTGGGTGTGCATGCTGGGTTTACACCCAAGGTTATACATACTGTGTTGATTGACCATTGCTGGAGAGTCCCAGTCTGAGGCTAGAACACATGTCCAGTGAAGCTGGAGAGATGCTTCCCCATCAGATTTAGCCGGAACTCTCACCTGTCCATACTTATTAATTACTGATTATTGCATTGCGAAATTGAAAAATTTGCAATGCCAAAAAAATGCTACTTCCATACATTGGTGTAAGGATATTACTAACATGGAAGAACTGTGCTAAAAATATTCTGTGTTTTCAGATTTACTGCTTTCTGCACTCCCTTTCTTCAAAAGGATTCAGGTGGCATACATGCCCTGCCCCTCTTCCACAAAAAATAAATAAATTGGATTGGACAGATGACTTTTTTTTAAAAAAAGGAATGTATTTTGCGGCATTGAATAAGGCTTAGTAAGGAAATAGGTGAGGAATTAGTTTGGAAATTGAAGACACTCTTCAGAGATCTGTTAGCGCCTTATGTCTGGGGAGACTTGGGTTGTGTCCTGGAGGTCTGGTAAGCACACTTGGGGTGAACAGTGGGGCCTGGGTGTGCATGCTGGGTTTACACCCAAGGTTATACATACTGTGTTGATTGACCATTGCTGGAGAGTCCCAGTCTGAGGCTAGAACACATGTCCAGTGAAGCTGGAGAGATGCTTCCCCATCAGATTTAGCCGGAACTCTCACCTGTCCATACTTCTTGAATTTGGTTAATTGGGTTGAAGCTGGTTTACAGTTCCTCCAATTTATTATATTCTTAACAAATATAACCTTAATTCAAGTACTGTCTCTGAGTCTTCTTTTCAGATGTGGGACAACTCCTCTTTAAGAAAAAGTTACAAACTTTGGTGCTTTTGGTAGGGGCATGAGGGAGATTAATAAAATTCAACATAGCATGAAAGTTCCCTGCCCCTTCTCTCATAACATTGGGACCTGAGATTGTACAAAGAAGTTGAATTACATTCCAAAAGGAAGAGAATACATTTTAATCTGATATCCAATCTTGCTCACCTAGGAAAGTTGAGACTAAGACAAAGGAAGAACTTGGTGAAAATATTTGGTGTGCAATTGAAGAATGTTCTTGAACCCATTTTTAATCCAAAATAAGGGTAATGTTGGACAAGGCCACCACATGTGGTATAAAGTGCCTACCCTTTGATAACCCCTCAACATATATTAGAAAATTCAGTATTCATTCTAGCAAGTTTGACAGGTGTAAAAAAAAATGTAAAGTTTGTGATAAAATGACAAATGGGTTCCACATCTGATCCTCACCACTGTCACGTGAGACAGAATGAATCTGGAGACTTGAAACCAGCTGCCCAGTGCATGTCCAACACCCCATACTGGTTCACTGTTTGTGGTACACATTGATGTAAATTCATTCATTCTACCTTCTCCTTTCTGCCTGCCTGGAGTCCCATGCTTAAACAGTAACAGAACGATTTGAGTTCTATTCTGAATTTTCTGTCTTCCTGCCTAGGGTCAACATGGCTCATGGCCCCGGAGCTGAACAACCAGCTCTTTCTGTCATTAACATAACAGACAAGGAGCATTACTATGCACAGAAGATTCTGTTGCTTTCCTCTGAATCTGACCTTCTGTATAAAGTGTACTCTCCTAATTAATTAAAACTCATAAATTGTGGAAAGCAGGGAGCCATCTTGATCTTTAATTGCAGAAATTTGCCTATTTCATTGGAGCACATGAAAGAATAATTGCTAATTATAAGCACTTTCACATCTACAAACAATAATTAATTAAACTCTGCAATGCCTGTGAAGTATTACTATGATTATTTAACTTGTGTATATAGAAAAGTAAACTGCCTTCCAGAGAAAAACAAATACCTATTACTAACTCATAAGAATTTATAAGTAGTTTTGGGGAAAGGGCAAATGTGTTCTAAGGCACAAGCAGAAATGGGAGGGAAAGTTCCTTGTTCCTTATACTGAGTGCAGTGAGGTTTTAAACTCAATTTATTATCAATCTGTCAGCTTTTCTCATTTGATTCTTTATTTGTTTGCAGCTACCAATGTGCCCATACGTATGTTGTACATTGGTTCAGCGACCAGTATTGCTTTCCCTCAAATGCTTCAGGTAGACTGTCCCCTCATTTTGTTTTCTTTTAAAAATATTGTGTATGTGGAATTACAGATGCAGTAGTGGACAGCATGGTGCAGCAGATCTGCTTATCTGATTTCCTGTCAGTAGAGGCATAGGGTGGGCGGGGTGGTCGTCCCGGGCACAGAATAATTTATTTTTTAAAAATAACTTTTTAGTCAAAATTAAAACAAAACATATTATCCAGAAACATATCATCCTTATCCCCCCCATTTTTCCTCCTTCCCCCTCCCTCCCCCACAGAACCCACCAACTCCCACCCCGCGACTTCCCTCAGTTCCAGTCTTTGATTTCTCTAAAAATGCTGTTTTCTGCATGTTACACAGTTGTATAAATCCTCAAACTATTTAGCTGATTATTATCAATAAAAAGTTTGTGAATGTTTATTCAAAACCAGCCAAGGAGTCCAGTTCGCTTTGTTGTGTCTTCAAATACTTTGTAAAGGGTTCCCATTCATCTTTAAAGTCACAGTTATCCTTGTCCCGTAGCTTGTATGCCAGTTCTGCCAGTTCTGCATAGTCCATCAATTTTTCTTGCCATGATTCTTATTTGGAGTTTCTTCAGTCTTCCATCCTTGTGCTACCAGAATTCTCGCGGCTGTTGTCGCATACATGAAGATGTTTTTCAGCTTTTTTGGCACGGGCACAGAATTTTTAGGGGCGCCGAATTCAACCACCAGCCCATTCGCCTTTGGAAAAAGTTAGGCACCCCACTTAGGCTCTCACACAGGTAAGAGTCGACGGGACAGAAGCAGTCAAGTCAGCCTTGGTGACCTTCCTCTGCCTTGCTGCTTGGCTGGGGCCCAACTTGTGGCAGCCACTTCAAACCAAAGGGGCCCCACCGCACCCGATTTTTCGCCACTGCTGCCACCTCCTGAAAGGGCTGGGTGGGCTCCTCACAGCCACTGAGCTGGTCAGTTCCATAAGTTTAACAGTTTGAGCGGAGAGGAAGGAGGGCATCGTCCACCACTGATTGACCTCGGCTGCATGGAAGGAAAAGGAATTTCTAAATTGTAAGAGCAATCACTACCTGACCAGCTCTTAATTATTTATTGGATTTGGTGGGTGGGCCATATGCCTATGTCTCCTAACACCCCCCCCCATGGCCAAATCTGAGAGGTTGGTGCCTGTCAATCACTTGACATCACAATGGCATCAGGCGACACAGCGCCTTGCAACCCTGACAACCAGCTGATTGGTGGGACTCATAAATGTTGCCCAAGCAACTGAAGCCCGTGCAACAATTCTGTCAAATTCATCTTTAAAAGTTTAATGTTTAAACATGCAAAGTGTTAATTGTCTCTTTTTGTGCCTGGAAAGAGGGTGAATATTTCTCTCCCAACGAAATCAACTTGAAAATTGAAACAGGCAAGTATAGGTGCAGTTCCAACTTAAAGATTTTCTGAGTTCTCTGCACATCCTATTCCTAAATATTTGATGCTACTTCTTGAAATACTTTTCGAGTCCCAATATTATCAATAGAAAGATGAGGAATAAAACTTCAAAAGAAAACGAGGGCATATTTTAAAGTATTAATCACTGAGGAAGGATGGTCTGTTTTTTATCAACAGTTCAGGGGCCATTGAGGTACTAATTCCAGGTGTAGATATTCAAAATATTTCATATTCATCAGTTCACACTACATCACCTCTCCCAGAGTACTTGATGTGTTGGATAATTGGAAATCTAGCTTTTTTGATATTTCCCCCCAAACTAGATAAGATTAGCCCTTTCAATAGCCAACTCTAAGAAGAGCATATTAATGGATAATGAATGGTTCACCTACGTCTGAATCAGTTTGTTGAGTGCTTTTTCATTTTTTGCAATCACCTTCAAAGTGCAACTATACTCCAGAGGTTAGAGTGATCATGTCTTCTTTAGTTAGCCCCGAATGACACCTCTCCCTCTCTCTAAATAAAACCACACCTCTCTTTGACAGACCCATCCTTGCTTTGATGATTCCCTTTTCACTGAGTGAAAAAGCTGCCTGGAGGCACCTTCACTTCAGTCTTTGATACAGCCCCTTTTAATTTTTCATGTTTATAGCATCTCATCTAGTTTTTAAACTATTTTTTTAAGCAGGAAGCATTGTTTTCCTGCTTTCATCACCTCTTGCAGAACCAGATGGGGTAAGGGTTTGATGTATCATTTCTTCTCCCCCTCCCCCACCCTGCTGCCTCACTTCAGGCAAGTATGCCCAAAATTTGAACTTTCAAAAATTCAAGGCGCATACAGAAACTTTATCATAGCAAAAAAGCAAAAAAATCCATTGCTATCAGAAAAAAACGCCCCTCGTATGTATCAAGTTTAAAGAGTCTGAATTTATTTGCTGTATTCTCAGATTTGATTGTTGGCCCTTATGGAAAGAACTTAACAACTGAAGGAAAGAAAAATCCAAAATCATATTAAATAGTATCTAACAAAAGATACATGTTGAATTTGTTTTTGCTTTCGTCACTGTCTTTGTTTTGTCTTTGTTGTTGTTGTTGCTTCCTTTTTTCTTTTATATATGTTGAGAAGTAAGGTTTTGAAGTCTGACATTATTTGATTTATATAGAAGGTACCAAAGTATGTATTTGTTATCTATGTATTTATTTGTTTGAAATAAAAAAAAATATATTAAAAAAAATCCAAGGAGGGAGAGAAATGCTTTATTTTATTAAGTGTGTTTCAGTCAAAGAACAGCAACTCATGTGATTTTATGGAGTAATATTACAGTTTGACTGAGGACTCAGCTACATTAGTAAAGAGAAAGCGTTTTAAATGTGTTATAACACTGTGACACCAGATGGCGCTGTGGAGTTCCGTCTTTCTGCAATGTAACTTCCCATTATGAGGTTTACAATGCGTTTTCCTGAATATATTTTTTATATGTCTAAATCCAGCCTCAGTTATAATTATATTTCTAGCTGATTACTTCTTTGATGGTTCCTTGATTGCTTCACTTTGTGTTTATTTGTCCATGTGTAATGGATGGTATATTTACGGGAGATCTTCTGTTGTCTTCTTGTTTTGATCTTAGTTTGCTGTAACCAAATGTATATGATCTGAGCTGTACTGTTCCTTTGTTTTGATATGGAAAATTTTCATAAACTATTATTAAAATGAAACTGTTCAATTAACAGTCAACTAATCCAAGTGATGTCCTCCTAAACAGCATTTCTGCTACCTTCATGTTTGTGTGTTTACAAACTCTGGAAAGAAATGTCTCATAAGTCCAGGTTCATGGATACTTAGGGTCAGACATCCAACTCGTTTGTGAACAAATCCTGCAGACGACTAACTTCCTGGAAAAAATCTGGCTTTAAGTTACCATATATTGCCACCAATGTTTAACAGTAGTATGGTGGCAGTGACAGCCTATTTCGTATTTATCTGGTTGATGGTCTGATGAATCATGTTGGGCACATTTATTGCTGCTGGCTAATGGCATCAACCTTGACTATATTTTTGTTAGTCTTCACAGTAGCTGCTCTCTTTGAGAAGTTCCTTTGGAATTCAGTGAACAGTTCCCCATTTGATTTCATGAGCAGTGGACGGTTTACTTATTATTCTTTCTGTGCACAACTTGCAAACATTTATTAGACCAAATGATCAGTTAACAGTGAATCAAGAAAGGATGGAGTATTTTTCAAAACTCACACTGACCATTTATAAGTAAAAACAATGTGTTTCCTTGTCACCATTGTCTTTAAAGTAAAATGTCCTGGGAATGTGCTATTCTGACAAATTTGAAAGGATGTCAAAGGATCTTTTGATTGAGAATCTGAAAGTGCTTGTACCTCTGCCCTTATTGTGCTAAGTAATTTGTCAGAGGGGAAAACGACAGCAAGTGGTGTTGGACATTAACCAGTCATCTTCTAATAAAAAGCATCAGAAAGAATGGACTATATGGAGCAATCAAAAATTGAATTAGATGAGATTAAAAATCTCTAACAGTTGTGCTGTACGACATTGAGCAATTGGTACATCAGGCATAAGGTCCGTATAGTTAAAGCTATGGTTTTCCCAGTAGTGGTGTATGGAAGTGAGAGCTGGACCATAAAGAAGGCTGATCACAGAGAAATGATGCTTTTGAATTATGGTGCTGGAGGAGACTCTTGAGAGTCCCATGAACTGCAAGAAGATCAAACCGATCCATTCTGAAGGAAATCAGCCCTGAGTGCTCACTGGAAGGACAGATCGTGAAGCTGAGGCTCCAAGACTTTGGCCACCTCATGAGAAGAGAAGACTCCCTGGAAAAGACCCTGATGTTGGGAAAGATGGAGGGCACAAGGAGATGGGGACGACAGAGGACGAGATGGTTGGACAGTGTTTTCAAAGCTACCAGCATGAGTTTGACCAAACTGTGGAAGACAGGAGTGCCTGGCATGCTCTGGTCCATGGGGTCATGAAGAGTCAGACACGACTAAATGACTAAACAACAACAACAACATCAGGCATCTCCAAGGTGCCCCATAGGAATTACAGGATGAGAGAGAAAGAGAGAATTATTTAACAGACACTTAGTGGGGCTGTTAGTGAAAGAAGGCTTAGCTGAGTTCCTAACTGAGGACTTCATCCACCCCAATATAACACTCAACAAAACCACTTTCTAGAAGCCAACATTATCTCCAGTCTCCCAAACTAGCTTCCATTTTTCAGATGTTGCTTGTTCATTGTAATATACCTAGTGGCTTATTGGTTTGATAGGGAGCAGATGGTCTCTAGACCTACTCCTACCTTGTTTTCTTTCTCTTTGATTTCTGACTGGAACTTCTTCAGAATTCCTTATGTAGCTGAAGTTTTGCAACATCCTCAGACTGCTCACAAAGTACAGCAGCAACATTTATGATCTTGACAGGGACTATCCCGAGAAGTAACCAATGAAGACACAGGTTTTGTTTTTAAAGCTCATTTGCATTGCCATTGATGTATGTTACCATTCTATAAGACAACTGGCAGAATGAATTAGGAGTCAATGGAGTGGGATTTTTCTTTACTTAACAGTAATTGGCCATATTAATTTCAGTTGCCAGACTTTAAAAGAAACCACTTAGCGAAGCCTAAGGTGAAAGTAACGATCTGCCCCAGCACTCCATCAAACTCTGGTCCTAGTTGCGACAAGCCTCATATTTCAACTCTTGCATACTCAGAGTTTATTTATAAAAGACATGGGAGAAAAGCTCTATGTACAATCTGCCATATTTAAAAGAAGTCATCCCATGTGCTTGCAGTTTGTATTGAAATGTGGAACTGCAGGGCAGGAGGAAATAGCTTGTGTGGACAAGCTGCTGCCTTCCTTATAGAAACTCTTGTTTCCACCCCAAAGACTGATATCTAGCTTTGAGGGCCTTCTGGTGGTTCCCTCACTGCGAGAAATGATGTTTCAGAGAACCAGGCAGAGGGCCTTCTCAGTAGAGGTGCTCACCCTGTGGAACACCCTCCCATCAGATATCAAGGAGATAAGTAGCTATACAACCTTTAGAATACATTTGATGGCAGCCCTGTATAGGTGATTTTTTTAAATGTTTTATTCTGTTGCTGCATATGCTGGAAGCCACCCAAAGCGGCTGGGGAAACCAGTCAGATGGGTGGGGTACAATTATTAACACTGGTCCTGAAAGACCTTCATTGGCTCCCAGTGTGTTTCTGAGCACAATTCAAAAGTGTTGGTGCTGACCTTTAAAGCTCCAAACACCCTCGGCGTAGTATACCTGAAGGAGCATCTCTACCTCATCATTCAGCCCAGAGACTGAGGTCCAGCGCCAAGGGCCTTCTGGCGGTTGCCTCACTGTGAGAAGTGAAGTTACAGGGAATTGGGCAGAGGGCATTCTCAGTAGTGCTGCCCGCCTTGTGGAACGCCATCCCATCAGATGTCAAGGAAATAAACAACTAGCTGACTTTTAGAATACATCTAAAAGCTGCTCTGTTTAGGGAAGTTTTTAATGTTTGATGTTTTATCATTGTGTTATTAATATTCTGTTGGGAGCTGCCCAGAGTGGCTGGGGAGGCCTGGCCAGATGGGCGGGGCATGAGTAATAAATTATTATTATTATTATTATTAGTAATAGTAGTAGTAGTATTAGTATTATTAGTATTATTAGTATTATTAATTATTAATTCTACAAAATTGGCCAGTGCACATGTTAAGCATATTTAAATGCAATGAATCATGCTAAATGGAAAGTGCTTCCACAGGTAAAAACTTTACCTTACAGTCTTCCTAATGAGGTCTCGGCAGCCTGTAGTCCAGTTTTGACTGGCATACAGAAAGTGATAAAGAAAATGTCTGGAAGTGGGATCCTGGGGGAGATTACCTATTTGATTTCATTCTTCCAGGATAAATATTTTAGGTGTAAAGCTAAACTATGTGGCGGCAAGTCAGAAACAAATGGATACAATCCAAATTTTAATTGCATTTGTCCCTAAACAAATAGTTGATGAGAATATTGGCCGAGCTAACAAAAAGATACAAATTCCAAGTGTGCAATGTTGTTTCCATTTTTTTGAAATACTTCTTTACAAACTTTCTTTAAAAGCTCACGGCTTTTTAGGACAGAGGTAGGACCCTACGGCCCTCTAGAAGCTATTGGACTCCAACTCCCATCAGCCCCAGCTTGCATAGTCAATAGTTAGGGATGATGGGAGGTCTAGCCCAGAAACATCTTGGCAGGGGCACACAGCATCCCCACAACAGCTTTAGTAAAGGTAAAGGGACCCCTAACCATTAGGCCCAGTCATGGCCGACTCTGGGGTTGCGGCGCTCATCTCGCTTTATTGGCCGAGGGAGTTGGCGTACAGCTTCCGGGTCATGTGGCCAGCACGACTAAGCTGCTTCTGGCAAACCAGAGCAGCACACGGAAACACCGTTTACCTTCCATCCAGAGTGGTACCTATTTATCTACTTGCACTTTGATGTGCTTTCGAACTGCTAGGTTGGCAGGAGCAGGAACCGAGCAACGGGAGCTCACCCCGTCGCGGGGATTCGAACTGCCGACCTTCTGATCGGCAAGTCCTAGGCTCTGTGGTTTAACCCACAGCACCACGAGCGTCCCTAACCCCAGCTTTAGTTTAAAGTAAATAAATAATAATAATTCAGCTACTGAGAAGCAATGTCTTTCCCAACAACAGCAGGAACTCCATTGACAACTTGGGCTAAAGTACTTAACTAAATCAATGCAAATATCCTGATTTGGGAATGTGGGGGGGACCAATTTGGCATTGCTTGTTTTCTCAATCTCTTTGTGTTTGTGCAGAGGAGAGAACTTTCTTAAAAGAAACAAAGCTAAGCTGGCTGACTAAACCTTATCTTTAAGTTAACCGTACCCTCCAACACTTATCGAAGGAAAACAGGGACACCCTATTCCATAATAATAGTAATTTTATTATTTGTATCCTGCTCATCTGACTGAGTTGTCCCAGTCACTCTAGGCAGCTTACAAAATATATAATAAAACATTAAACTTTAAAAAGCCCTTCTCTGTATAGGGCTGCCTTCAGATGTCTTTCTTTTAAAGGTTGTATAAGTTACTTACTGCTTGGCTCGGGGGTTGCATAACTCCATATCCTCCAACTTTTCTCTGATGAAAATAGAGACATCCTAAGGAAAAGCGGGACATTCTGGGTTTTTTTAATAGTTTGTTTATATGCTGATAAACAAACATAAAACAACACATAGACATACAATATATTACAAACAAAATACAAATAATATATAAACGTGAAAATAAAAATAGAGAAAAGAACAACAAAAGGAACATGTCTCAAAAATAAAGATATGTATTAACCTAAATTTAACTCCATTTTCTTTGTTGACTTCCTTCAACCTCTACGCGGGTCTAATATCAAAAAAGCAGGACATTCTGGGATCAAATCAGAAACCAGGATAGCTTCTGTAAATCCAGGACTATCCCTGGAAAATAGGAAAACTTGGAGTGTTTGAAGTGTCATTTAGATAATGCCAATACCTAATTATAACATGTGTTGCTCTTTCAAAGATGGTAGAAAAATGCCAGACTGCCTGAAAAGGAACTCAATAATAATATTATTTTATTATTTTTGTAAAGCCATCATAATTCACAAGCAATTGTAACTTTATTATACTGTCTTCTCACATTTATTTTCAAGAGTTGCTTTTCTCCACAGTAGAGCCAAGAAACAAAGGAAGAGGCATATGGGCTCAGCTATCAAGTATGCATTTGTTCAGCTACAAATAGATAAGTTATTCTAATTCAGTTACTTCCATGCTCTGTCATATTTTGTTCCAACACATCCTTTACACATACTTCTTTTTTTTTTTTAAAAAGTAGAAATTACTGGAACAAATTTCAATCAATTAATTAATCTGAAACATTTCTAGCCTGCTGTTCATGAAATCCAATCCCAGAGTATAGTATCAAACATACCAAACTTTGGATGCAACCCTATATGTTTATATTGATACGGAAGGGGGGGCATGTCTTCTTCACCTCCTTCTTCGCTACAATATATCCATTTATTTCCAATTTTCAATGTCAAAAGGGGCTAAAATCTATAAAATTCATATAAAATCAACATGCCAATTTGCTCAATTTCTCTAGGACTCCATGACACCTCCCCTGTCCTCCATAATCCCTCAAGGAAGGTGTCAAGACCCTAATCCTGTCAAATCACTCTGCCAAGCCTTTCCTCCGGGCAAGGCCAGATGGCAGACCATGCATACATGGACCATTGTCTTCTCATCAGGTACTCAGGATGTGCTTATCTGCGCATATATCCAGCTCTGCATATTCCCCCCTCCCTCCTCCATATGTTAATCCTGTGTGACCCAACCTTTTCTTAATGTATTCATGATGTAATCTGTGTAACCCAACCTCTTCTTAATGTATTCATGATGTAACTGGGATGTATTTTGCACTGTATTCTGGGACATGGAGGGAAATTTCAAAAGTTCATGTCACCCCTTTCTCGCTGTTCAATCTCGCCTTGAACCTGTTGCGCAATAAACTTGGATCTTCTGCAGTTTGCTCCTGTCTCCGGCTGAGCTCATTTTCTTCCGCAGGGACCCGCGGACCTAGTCTGACGAGCTGGGTGGCAGAGTAGCCCCGCACCCAGATTTTACCGTAACAATATCAAGACAGGTCGCTCAGTCATGTCTCTTTTAACTCAGTAATGGCAGAATCATAGAACTGTAGAGTTTCAAGATACCCCAAGGGTAATAGCCACCCAGAGTGGCTGGGGAAACCAACAACAACAACAACAACAACAACAACAACAACTTATACCCCACCCATCTGGCTGGGCTTCCCCAGCCATTTTGGGCGGCTCCCAACAGAATATTAAAAACACAATAAAACATCAAACAGTAAAAACTTCCCTAAACAGGATTGCCTTCAGATGTATTCTAAAACTCAGATAGTTGTTTATTTCCTCGACATCTGATAGGAGGGCGTTCCACAGGGCGGGCACCACCACCAAGAAGGCCGTCTGCCTGGTTTCCTGTAACCTCACTTCTCGCAGTGAGGGAACCACCAGAAGGCCCTTGGAGCTGGACCTCAATGTCCGGGCTGAATGATGGGGGCGGAAACGCTCCTTCTAGTCTAACTCCCCATAGTGCAGGAATCACAGCTAAAGAATCTAAACCATTAAAGCCTAACATGTTAGCTTAGTTGGTTAGAGCATGGTGCTTCTAATGCCAAGGTTGCAGGCTAGATCCCTGTATGGGACAGCTGCATATACCTGCAATGCAAGGGGTTGGACTAGATTATCCTCAGGGTCCCTTCCAACTCTATGATTCTATTATTCTCCTTATCTTGTACCTCACTGTAGAACAAACCTCCTAGCTCTATTTTTTTTGGGGGGGGGGTATGGGCACTTTGAAACCTTTCTTTAAATTTTAAGCCTGTGCGAATAATCTGAAAATGTTAAGAGTTTGCCTTACAAAGGGGAATTAGCTAAGCCCAAATTGTAATGCAAGCACTCAACTCTCCCACACAGAAATCAATAGTACTTAAAAATATTGAACTTTTGCCTGACCACATCCATTATTCCCCTCCCCTCCCAACACACAATGGAAGATTCCATTGGCTTAGATATGTTACCTTGCCACATACACACTAGTGGCCAAAATTGTGGAAACCTTTTGGGGAAAGTGTATTTCTGAGTTCTGACGGCTCATAACACCTGATTGGCTCTCTAAACACACATGCTCATTGGCTACATTTAAATGAAAGAAATGAATGTCAACCTAATATCAACCTAAGCAAGTTGTGCTTCCTTTTCCTAGTTATTTGGCTATAACCTTAGATAGAAAATAGATAATTGAACAAACTTTGCTGCATTACATTCTTCATTAAAGTATCTTTCCATTGATGTATAATTTTATGGTATTACTAAAAGAAAAAGTGGTGTTATGGGCCATCAAACCTCAGAAATACACTTTTCTCAGAAGGTTTCCACAATGACCGCTCCCCACATCAAATGGGGGGGTGCCTTTTGCGCGGTCGCATGCAGCCCCTCAATCCCATGTGGCTCCCGGCAGTACAGTCTGGATTCGCAAGCCCCCCAGGCTGGACACCTGGAGGCAGCTGCCTACCTCTGCCAGTTACTCAATCCCAGCTGGGGAGGCGTTGCCAAGAGAGAGTTGGCCAGGTAAGGGGAGGTATCGCCCAGCCCACACAATAGTGGGCGGAACTTACCTAGAAGTTCTCTGTCGGCTCCAGAGCTTCTCCCACCCTGCCCTCCCTCAGTTAAGCCTTCTTTTGCAGGTTAACCTCTTCTTCACAGGTATGTGGGCGCTGCTATGTTATGGTCGCTGTTGAAGGGCCAGAAAGGAATTTTCCTGCATTGGCAGGTTTTGCCGTTCCTGTAGCAAAAAATGTTTCCTTCTCCTCCACTGCAGTGCACCAGGATGAAAGGCTCTTGAGGGTTTGGTGCTTGGATGGGAGAGTACTTTGAGGTGTGGGGCTCAATTTTCAAACTCAGATTCCCTTCTTTTTCCTCCTTTTTACACAGTTTCCTCTCCCTCCCCCCTTTGATAAGATATTTAGATTAATATTTTAATTTGGGGGGAAATATATTTAACAATATGTTCTGTATTTTTCTTTATACTCTGATAAAATTTATTCAAAACAAAGTTAGCCTAGCTCCAGAAAATAAGCTAATTTCTGGGCTAACATGGCATGAGCTGGGGGAAAGTCACTCAACTGTTGTCTTATCTGATAATGGTGGGACAACAGCGAGTTGGAGCAGAGATTTTAAGACCTGTTCCTCATCCAGCCCAAACAGAAAATAATCATGAGCACAATAAGGGTGATATCCTTCTGCCTTCAAATATCAGCTAATTGTTCTCCTGAATACGTTCACATTTCGAGGAATGTGGATCTTATAAAGTCTCGCGAGTGACAGCCTAACAAAAGCCAAAATTAGCTTGCACAAGATTACACTTAAAGCCTCAATCAATCTAATGAAATCCATAGAACAAATGTGGAGAATCGGAAAGACTAAAGGTCTTTTGAAGCTGATTTATTATATCCACTTGACCCAGTCTTTGCATTAATGTAACTTCTGTGATTTATAGTGTCTGTCTTGGATCCACAAAGGAAGGAGACGTGTGATTAGCATCTGTGACATTAAGAGAATTATCAAAAAGTACAAAGCCCGAGAAAGAGGCGGGGGAACTGTTGCCTTCAGAGGGGAAAAAAAGCTTTTAAATCTATTTTTAATTTAGCTTTAAATTCAAGATTAACTTCTACCAGCCTATTAGCTCTGTGGAATATTCCTCTGTTTGCGTGGGATTGCAGGCAATTTCATTTGAAAGGAATAACCTTAAAAAAGAAAAGAAAAAGTTTAACACAAACTGTGATCTTTAGTCACTGCAACAGGAATGAGGAACGTGTCACATTCCAGATGTTATTTGACTTCCCTTCAACTCCCATCATCCCTGATCATTGGTCATGATGACTGGATTGGAGAAAGTAACAATCTCTGGAACAAGTAACTTCAGGACCATGATGGAAACAGACTTGTGGGCACCAATATAAAATTCATTTACTTCATTCCCATACATGTGGAAAACAGTAGCTTAAGGACAATAGGAATTCCCAGTCATAATTCTGGGGAAGTTTTCAGATCTTTCAAGCCTTTCTTCTGGATAATGTTTGTGGTGATGGAGGCTCTTTTAGCTGAGATGGCATTGTGGGTGGAATAGAATATTCAGTTGCTAAAGGAACTAAACTGTTCACATTTGGGTTTTGTGAAGGAAGGGAAAGTTGTCATTTTGTGTGGAATGACACAGGGCCAGATAAATACTGTGAAGAGGACTTGGCCCAAACAACACATGAGACCTTGGGGTGCCCTATTGGTAGGGGGGGAATGAGGAAGGAAAATGCCTCAGGTCTGTTAGTGAGGAAATAAAATAGACATAGAACTATGAGATTTTGAGTCTAAATCAGGACAGAGGCATTCTGAAATATCATTGCAGAACTGAGATCTAGAAATCCTATGTAGAAAATGAGAGCAAAAATGAGGGAATTTCACACATTGTTCCAACAAATCAGCCCATTTGTTCCCTGGAGACTTCTAGTCTTTTGGATATAATGAGTCGATGATTAAGTTTGACTTCTGGAGAGTTAGTAGTCAACGGTGTTTCCTCGGTGGAAGTTGATGGTTACAAAATGCTTGGTTAAATAAGTATGATAGGTTTTGATGTCTGGTGGCTACTAGCTACCACACACCTACTGCTTAGGCAGAGGCTGGAGGAACAGTTTGGGCAGTTAAAAATCATCCCATGAAGCACAGCCTGAATTTACTGCAGGTGATACGTGGAACCTGTAAAAGGCTGCTTCTGGAATGTGCCACCAACTGGATAAGTAGAGCACATTAAACCATACCAAAATGGAAGGCAGGTGATTGAAATGGAGCTGCCTTTTCTTCTCAGTGGAAATGATGCACAGAGAGTCAGTTTCCCATGGACAAGAAGTTCTATCAGGGAAGAGATGCTCCACTGAGGGCCTACTTCCATCACTCTGGCCCCCTCCCTTAGTAAGTGGACTGGCTCTCTTGTGCCCATTTTGTGGGCTGAGCTCCCTATGGAGGTCAGGTGAGCACTGATGAGATGAGGCTTTCACAGATAGTTGAAGAATTTTCTATCTAGTCTGACTTTCCTTGACTACTGATATTTCAAAGGAGGTTTGGTTTTGGTTGCTGTAGGAACCATATGTTTTATGATAATATAGTGTTTTCACTGTTGGATATATTTTTTTACACGTTTAGTAAATGGGAAGTGGTATACATGTTTCAAGAGCAAATAAGACGGGTGGAAGGCGACAGCAGTAGTGGCTCACAGGATCAAAGTGAGCACTAGCAGATGAGTAGAGCAGTGTTCATCTCAAATCCTGCTTGCAAGCATTCAAGCAGAGGCATTTGCTTAGGCTCTCTTTTGCAAGGAATACATTGAATAAAATCAAGGCAGCTCCCCACCTTGGCCCACTGAGTGACATTCACCACGGGCCCAGTGAATAACAAGAAGAACTGCAAAATACATTTACCGATTATATTTGCTCTTAGCATTCTAGTCTAGCAAAGCATTTGCGGAATTAAATTATAATGAGCTACTGAATAGATTCATCAAGAAGAGTCAATAAGGAGGGCCTAGATCTTGGATCTCTCCCATATATTTTACATCTATATGGTAAATAATTAAGAGCTTTAAATGTAATATTTCTTTAATTGAGAATTATATTTTTTATTAAATGGTTTCTTAATTGGTTTATAAATATTCCATCAAATTGTTTTTCCCCAAATTGATCAGCCTAATTCCAATGAATAAAATTTGCACCTGCCAACTAAATTCTAATTTGCTGCCTCGTTTAGAGATGGATGTGCCCGCCTTTCATGAAAAAAAGAGTTTATCATTTCATATTTAAAATGTATGCCAATATTTTGCACAAAATAAAGGTAAAGGGACCCCTGACCATTAGGTCCAGTCGTGACCTACTCTGGGGTTGTGGCGCTCATCTCACTTTATTGGCCGAGAGAGCCGGCGTACAGCTTCCGGGTCATGTAGCCAGCATGACTAAGCCACTTCTGGCGAACCAGAGCAGTGCACGGAAACACTGTTTACCTTCCCGCTGAAGTGGTACCTATTTATCTACTTGCACTTTGACGTGCTTTTGAACTGCTAGGTGGGCAGGAGCAGGGACCGAGTAATGGGAGCTCATCCCCTTGCGGGGATTCGAACCGCCAACCTTCTGATTGGCAAGTCCTAGGCTCTGTGGTTTAACCCACAGCGCCACCCACGTCCCCTTGGATGAAATAGACATATATAATTATTTTCCAGGGGCCACAGACATCCTGAGGAAAAGCAGACTTCTTGGGCTAGTAAGACCAAGTCTCAATGTGCACTCATAGCATATAGCTGCCTGCTCCAAGCTGATGTCCTCCAGGCATTTTCAATACAACTCTCATCAGCTTCAGCCAGCATGGCCAATGGTGGGAGATGACAAAAGTTTTGGAAGACATACACAGATTGACAATGGATGGTGTCAGAGCTGCTTGAAGATCCTAGCTCACAGAGGATCACGCTAGCCAGCGATCATTAAGTAAAAGTCTTTATTGAATTACAGTTTCCATTCTCACGCTGCTGCGCGCAACTCTATGTCTAGTAGCTAGATCGGCGAAGCTCCGTCTGAGTCTCCGCCCCGTGTGCACCAACTTAATATCCTAGCCTTGCTCCACCTTTTCCGCCTGACTGTCCTCCTCTGGGTCCCTCTACCCCCCGGGGCTTCTTCCTTCCGGGATTCTTCTGACGCTGACCCGGACCCTCCTGCCTCCTTGCGCCGGGCTTTAGGACCTGGTTCCCTTTCGGGGCTGCTTACTGCGCCGCCTTCCTCTGCATTTGAACTTGGCGCGCGCGCCCAACCTTCCACTTTCCTCTTAACCGTTTCTTCGCTCCCCGATGGAGGTGTGGCCACTCCTGACTCATGCCCTCCCTCCTGTGGTGAGCTGCCAGCGCTTCCCCCTGGCTCCCTTCCTCTTCCCTGCTTCCTGGCGGTGACGCTGGTCCCGATTTCCAGCTGCTCCCCCCTGAGTCCCCTCTGGCTCTATCTTCCTGGGGTGCCCCCCTAGACTCCCCCCTTGCCCTGGCCACTGGTGCTCCTTTCTGTGAATCCTCTGATTCACTGGAAAGACTAGGAGATCTCGGGTCGTCGTCATCACTCATCTTTTCTTCTGCCTCCTCCCCTTCGCTCTCTGTTTCCTCCCTTGCCCGTGCCTCTGCTCCTAAACCCCTGACATCCATCCCCCCCTCGAAGCCCCCCATTCCCCCCTCCCCTCCTTCCGGTGCTGGAGCTGGGGGCTGCTGTTGCAAAGGGACGAACGTCGGATATCGGTCGCTTCCCGTGGCGGGCCTCCATCTGAAGTCTCGCGGGTCTTCCTCCCTGCTCTCGTCGACAACGGTCACCTCCGCTTCCATCTCTGTGCCGCCGTGCTCGAAACCAGGGTCGTCCCCGAAAACGTCCATGTCCGTCTCTCCCTCACTTCCTCCTGGCGGTGTTGCTCGTCCTGGGCCTTCCAGCCACCGTCTGCGGAACTGCTCCTCTGGTCTATCGTCCCACCAATACGAGGGTTCTGATGCAGATCCCGAGGGTGACCCCTCTGGGGAACGGACGTCTTGTGTCGGGTCCTCGTCCGAGTCGAACCCCCGGAAAGTGCTGGCCGAAAGCGTGGGCGTGAAAAGCCAGTCGTCGAAAAAGTCTGCTGGCATAGGTCTATGGGGGAAGAGGGCATGAAACTCGTCTTTGAGGAGAGGTTCGTCCAAGGCGTAGCCCGGCACCCAGCTGTTCGCACTGGCCGGGGTGCCCTCCTTGGCGAGAAAGTATTCTACCCCCTCTTCCCCCCATCTGGAGTCCAAAATCTCCGTGACTTCGTTGATGCGCTCCTTCTGTGCCACTCCCGCGTGCCCTGTTCTGTCTCTGACCGGACTCGGCGCCATTCCGGGTTCCTGGAACCTGTGCGGTGCCTTGTAGGGAGTGAGCACCGATCTGTGGAATACCGGATGCATTCTGGAACCCTCCAGAAGTGCCAGTCTGAAAGCTACCGGGTTGACCTGCTCTTCGACTTGGTAGGGCCCCAGTTGTTTATGCCCTAGTTTCTTCTTGGCCAACGACCTGGCCGGCACTGCGTGGGCTGCTAACCAAACCCAGTCTCCCACGCGGAGCTCTTCGCCAACCCTTCTGTGCTTGTCCGCTTGTACCTTGTATGCGTGCTTGGCCAGCTCCAGGTGGCGCCTCAGCTGATCGTGGACTTCCTGCAGCTCCGACGCGAACGCATCTGCTGTCTGCGGCTCCCCCTCCCCCATTCTTTCCAGTCCCGGGAAGGTTCTGGGGTGCCTCCCGTTGTTGGCGAAGAACGGCGTGACCCCCGTGGACACGTGCTTCGTGTTGTTGTAGGCGAACTCGGCAAGCGGCAGGTAATCCACCCACGTCGCAGGCTGTTGATTTGCATAACATCTCAGGTACTGCTGCATGATGGCATTGACCCGCTCCGCTTGCCCGTTGGTCTGCGGGTGTCTCGCCGACACCAGGTTGATCTTGACGTTCAGGAAGCCCATCAGCTTCTGCCAGAAATTCGAGATGAACTGCCGCCCCCGGTCGGACAGAATAGACCGTGGCAGACCGTGAACCTTGAACACGTGGTCTATGAACAGTTTGGCGGTTTGCTCCGCCGTGGCCACCTTAGCACACGGAATGAAATGCGCCATCTTGGAAAACAGGTCCACCAGCACCAGCACTGCCGTCTTGCCCCTCGAGCTGGGCAGATCCGTGACAAAGTCCAGGGCCACCCTTTCCCAAGGTTCGACCGGAGTTTGCAGCGGTTCCAACAATCCGGCCGGCGGTTTGTGCACTGGTTTGGCCCTCTGGCAGGTGTCACACCTCGCCACGTAGTCTGCGACCTCCCCTCTCATTCCAGGCCACCAGAAATCCCTGGCTACTAATTCCACCGTCTTCTCCTTGCCAAAGTGCCCGGCCGTGGGCGCGTCGTGCGGCTGCTGCAGCACCTTGGCGCGAAGGTCGTCTCCCGGCACGTAGATGGCCCCTTTACGGATGAGCAATCCATCTCGTAGCTGGAAACCGTCGGCCGCAGCCGTGCCCCTTTGCACCTCTGCCATCTTTGCTTGCGCGAAGGAGTCATCCTGCAACGCTCGTCGCACCGCCTCCAGGTCCACGGTGGCCGCGGCGCACGCCCATACTGTTGGTGCGAAGATGTGCATGGCGGCCGCTGGCGTTGCGTCCTCCAGATACTGTGGCTTACGGGAGAGGGCGTCCGCCATGATGTTAGTGTCCCCCGGGACATACTCTATGCGGAAGTCGAAGTTCGCAAAAAACTCAGCCCAACGTATCTGCCTCTGGTTTAGGAACTGTGCCGTGCGCCAGTGCTCCAGATTCTTGTGGTCCGTGCAAACCTGCACCGTGTGCTTGGCGCCGATCAGGAAGTGCCTCCACGCTTTGAACGCTGCATGAATGGCCAGCAACTCCCTGTCCCAGATGGTGTAGTTCTGCTCGGACTTGCTGAGCTTCCTGGAGTAAAACGCTGCCGGTCGCCACACCCCCTGCTGGTCCTTTTGCAGCAGGACCGCCCCCACGGCTCTGTCCGAGGCGTCTGTCTCCACCCTCATCGGCCTGCTGGGGTTGACGTGAAGCAGCTGCTCTTCCGACGCGAAGAGACGCTTGAGTGCCTGAAAGGACTGCTCCGCCTCCTCTGTCCAAACGAACTTCTTTTTCTTGGAGCTAAGCGTGTCTGTGATGGCCGCTGTCTGCATAGCGAAGCCCTTGATAAACTTGCGATAGAAGTTCGCAAAGCCGACAAACCTCTGGACCTCCTTCCGGTTGCGTGGACTCTTCCAATCCAATACCGCGCGAACCTTGGCGCTGTCCATGGCGAGCCCCTTGTCAGACAACTTGTAGCCCAGAAAATCCACCTCCGTCACGTCAAATTGGCACTTCTCCAGCTTGGCGTAGAGCCTATGTTGCTTTAGTCTGGTCAGCACTTCCTTGACGTGTCTGTCATGCTCCTGCTGCGATTCCGAAAAGATCAGGATGTCATCTAAGAAACAGACGCACGTCTTGTAGAGAAGTCCCGCCAACACGTGATGCATGAAAGCTTGAAAAACGTGGGAGCCATTTTGCAATCCAAAGGGCATAACTTTGTATTCGTAGGTACCCAGTGGCGTGAACATGGCCGTCTTCCACTCATCTCCCTCCCGCATACGAATGAGGTTGTACGCCCTCGCAGGTCTAACTTGGTGAACACTTTCCCCTTCCGCACCTTCACCAGGAGGTCGTCGATTCGGGGCATGGGGAAGTCCGACGGCTTGGTCCCATTGTTTAAAATGCGATAGTCCACGACCAGTCTTTTTTGGGGCGTGTCTCGCTTTTTAACAAAGAATACTGGACTGCCCCCCGCTGCCTTGGACTCTCGGATGAAACCGCGCTCCAAATTATGATCTATGAACTGTTTGAGTTCCTGCAGCTCGTCCTCTGACATGGAATACAGCTTCCCCTTAGGCAGCGCCACCCCCGGCAGCAGGTCAATCTTGCAGTCATATGGTCTGTGAGGGGGCAGCCTGTCCGCCTCCTTCTCGCAGAAAACTTCCAAAAATTCTGCGTACTTGTGGGGAATCGCTTGCAGCGTGCCTAGCAGCAGCTGTGACTCCTCTTCCTCTCCTTCCTGCCGGGGCACGATGCAGTGTTCAGCACAAAAGGAAGAGCCGAAGATCAGCTGCCTCTGGTACCAAGCCAGCGTTGGGCTGTGCTTGTCCAGCCAACTCATTCCCAATACAATGGGCGTATCCGATAGTTGAGTGACATTGAAGCTGATGATTTCTTTGTGATTTCCAAGTTGCATTGCCATGGGCGGCGTCTGCTTCACCACTTGCCCCCCTAGCAACTCCCTGCCATCCACCGTGACAACCTGCAGGGGCAGTGTGGCCGGCAGCAACTGTATAGCGTGCTTGTCGACAAAGTCCTGCCCTATAAAGTCCGCGTTGCTGCCCGAGTCAACTGTGATGGGCACGTCAGTGGTGATTCCATTGGGCAGCTGGAGAGATGCGGTGAGCCTCACCACTGGTTTGGGCGGGAGGGGGTTCACGGGCTGTAAAACCTCTGGGGACTGCGTCACTAACACGTCTGGCTGGGCCCCAGGGCCTCTTCCTCCAGCCAGACTGCGTCGTTTCCCTGCTGTGGTCCCCCTTGCTGCGTTGCTGCAGTCACCATTGCCGAGGCTGCAGTAAGCTTGTGGAGCCTCTGGGGACACTCTTTTGCCATATGCCCTGGCTCCTCACAGACGTAACACTTCCTGTTCCCTCTAGGAGGCTTCGCTTTCACTGCTGCCGGTGCTAGGGCTCTGGTTGCTGACTGAGCCCTTGCACCTCCAACCTCCATAGGTTCGGCTCCTCCTCCTGGCGGAGGCGTGGATTGCGCCCGCGCTGCTTCTCTGGGAAGGAAGGAGGGGCCCCTGGCTGGTTCGCGCCCTCCACGCCCTTCGTCCCTGCTCCACGGACGTTCTTCCAGCCTCACCCCCACTGCCAGTGCCCTCTGAACGACCTCCTGGGTGGTTCGGGGTCTCTCCCCCCTCGTGATCTCATCTTTAATCGAGTTGTGCAGCCCCTCCCAAAAGAGGTCTCTTACAGGAGCCGAATCTCTGTCCCATTCCAGGGCACTGACCAAGGCGAAAAAGCGGGCATGATACTGCCTGACGCTGGCCCTCCCTTGTCTCAGCCCATGCACCTCCTTCCGTGCAAGATCCACGTCAATACTTGATAAAAAACACCCATCCATCGCTTTAATAAAGGCATCTGCATTCTGGAGCGCCGGATCCTTATCTCTCCATAAATTGCGTAGCCATGCTTTAGCATCCCCATGCAAATGGGACATGATGAATCCCACTCTCTCTTGCTCATCTCTAAAGTCTTTATGCAGCAGTTGCAGTGCGCACAGTACGTCGGCTCTAAAGTTGGGATACTGTTGCAGGTTCCCATCGAAGTGAGAGACCAGCCCGCCTGTCCGTCTCGCCAACCCAATTCCCTCCTGCCGGGGTGTCTGCTTTGTCAGCACGTCTAACCTGACCTGGAGATCCCTGCAGGCGGCAGCTGCCTCCTCCTCTCTCTTCCTGGATGCGAGAGCCTCGGCATTCAGTTGTGCCACTGCTTTTCTGAGTTCCTCTATCTGCTGCTCAGCCGTCATGTCGTCTGCCGTTCGTGAGCTCGCTAGTAGGCACCTGTTTCTCTCCCCTCCTCGAGGCTGTAGATGCCCACAATCGTGAGACGGAGCTTACTGTCAGAGCTGCTTGAAGATCCTAGCTCACAGAGGATCACGCTAGCCAGCGATCATTAAGTAAAAGTCTTTATTGAATTACAGTTTCCATTCTCACGCTGCTGCGCGCAACTCTACGTCTAGTAGCTAGATCGGCGAAGCTCCGTCTGAGTCTCCGCCCCGTGTGCACCAACTTAATATCCTAGCCTTGCTCCACCTTTTCCGCCTGACTGTCCTCCTCTGGGTCCCTCTACCCCCCGGGGCTTCTTCCTTCCGGGATTCTTCTGACGCTGACCCGGACCCTCCTGCCTCCTTGCGCCGGGCTTTAGGACCTGGTTCCCTTTCGGGGCTGCTTACTGCGCCGCCTTCCTCTGCATTTGAACTTGGCGCGCGCGCCCAACCTTCCACTTTCCTCTTAACCGTTTCTTCGCTCCCCGATGGAGGTGTGGCCACTCCTGACTCATGCCCTCCCTCCTGTGGTGAGCTGCCAGCGCTTCCCCCCTGGCTCCCTTCCTCTTCCCTGCTTCCTGGCGGTGACGCTGGTCCCGATTTCCAGCTGCTCCCCCCTGAGTCCCCTCTGGCTCTATCTTCCTGGGGTGCCCCCCTAGACTCCCCCCTTGCCCTGGCCACTGGTGCTCCTTTCTGTGAATCCTCTGATTCACTGGAAAGACTAGGAGATCTCGGGTCGTCGTCATCACTCATCTTTTCTTCTGCCTCCTCCCCTTCGCTCTCTGTTTCCTCCCTTGCCCGTGCCTCTGCTCCTAAACCCCTGACAGATGGCTTTCAATGTAACTAACAGCCTCTTTCCACCATTACAAACTGTTGCATGCATACACAATGAATAGCAGAAATATATCAAATATACCTTTGAAGCATAGCTGTCAAGTGTCCCTTATTTGGTGGGACAGTCCCTTATCCCAGCGCCATGTCTTGCTGCTGTCCCTTATTGATGATGTTCCTTAAATTTCCCGGGTTTCAAAGGAAGCAGCTCCTCTCCCTCCCTCCTTGCCGGCCAGGGAGGAGGGAGGCTCCAACTGTGTTGCTTGGCTGCTTTGCTCACCCAATAAGAAGTCTAAGAATGACTGGGGGGTATAGCTTGCATGCCTTGTGCTGATCAAATTGGCTGTGTTGTCTGGGGACTCACCTTTGCTCAGCGCTTCCCAGTGGAGAGGTGACGGTGGTTTTCCTTGAGGCTTGAGGCTTCGTTTGGCTGCTGGCTGGGCTTTCTGCCTTTGGCTCAGAGGGGCTCAGAAGTTGAACATACTTGTGCTTGGAAAATCCCTTATTTTGGCTTCTGGTCCCTTATTTTCGAGGCTGCTGGTCCCTTAATTTCAAATCTGTAAGTTGACAGCTATGTTGAAGGTTCATGTGGTTGCTTGTAATGATGATGGTGGCATTATCAATGCAAGGGGGGGGGGAGTATCCAACACTTCCATTCCTGTTGGGCAACAAATGTCCACTTGTGAAACAGAACTTCCAGTTACACTCCTCTGTCATGTAAATACATCCTCCCGGTGTATAACCTCAAAATCTGGAAGAGTTTGGGGAGGTGCATGGGACAAGGAGAGGAAGGGCTCACTCTCATTGTGTGAGTTCAAGCCAACCTTTATTGGGGGTGGGGGTTAGGTAAGGGGTGAAGATTAAGTTATAGCACACATCCCATTCACAGGCACATTACAAAGCAATGCACCTGAGAAAGCAACTTGGGTTACAGTGGGATAAATGATGCCAAATTGCAGGCAGCATATGTAGGTCACAGAAGCAACTGTGCAGTCAAGAAGAAGCAACATATTAATTTGGAGGGGTTCTGCCCTGAGTCAGCAGAAGTATAAAATTTGACATGTGTTGTGAAATATCTGTTGCTCATTTATGCCAGAATAATCTGGCGGTGATTCTGTGATGTATGAAAACTATGTGTCAGTTCACCAGAGAGAAAAAAGGATTTTGAGAAAAGAGGTTCCAGCGAGAGTGGGGAATTGCATTTTGTAAACAATTGAACTTGGCTTTCATTTTTGTTCTTTCAATCCTGTTGCCCCTTTCTTTTTTATATATAATTTTTATTAATTTTTCTGTTTTGCAATTTAGAATATTCATTTAAACTACCTTAAAATATCAGTGACTCCCCTTCTTTTTTTCCCATGGATCATTTTCCATGGCATAAATCCCTGCATATTTTATATAAAATAAACCATTCAGTATTCCGTTATTACTTCTATCAAAACTTATTTACACTGTTGAATTTATCTTAATGTTGTCAATGTTTTCAAGTGTACACAATTTCCCTCTATATATTCAATAAACATTTTCCAATCTTCTTTAAACAAATGTTCTTCTTGTTCTCTTATTCTATAACTTAGATCTGCAAGTTGCACATATTCCATCAATTTAAGCTGCCATTGTTCTTTGGTTGGGGCCTGTTGCTGCTTTCTAGGCAGCGTCATAGTGGGCTGTTGACCTGTGTAAGACACTGAGGTTGCCAGACTAGACAGTCTGCCTTTGGGGCCCAGGCAGTTCACAAGCAGAAGGAACTGCTGACCTGAACTCTGCAGCACTCTAGCGCCATCACTGCCTGAGGCTGTACTGCAACTTGCAGCAGGGATCAGTGCTGGGCTCCTTTGGGAAGAAGGGTGAGATTGAAATATTGTTATGAGTTTTGGTCTGGGGGAAGTAGGCTATATGCCAAGATCCCCCTAATTCCTGGATCCCGCAGGTGTTAAAAATTTAATCAAGGCTTCTAATTCTTGGAGTAGCCAGGCTAGCCTCCAGGTGAGGTGATAGTCTGAGTGATGAGCCATTAAGGAGAACAAATAAAGGGGCTCTGTGGGAGATGGCAAATGGGCAAATCCCTTAACTCGCAGGTAGTAAGAAGGGCAAATGCCAGAGTTGAGAGCTGAGAGTTTGTGACCCAGATGTAAAGCAGCAAGCTGGAGAGATAGTTAGAGCAGTGTTTGACTTCTGTTTGAAACCAAGGTTGTGGCTATGGGAAACACAAGACCCTTTTGGGGTGTTGATGCTGTCAACCCCTCAACAACAGGCTCAGGTTGTATATATGTGTAAATAAATGATACCACAGAAAAACACCCAAGTCTTCAGTGTGCCTTATTTCCAAAAGGAAACATGAACCCTAGCTGGAAGCCCTGGAATCTCATACTGGGGTGGCAAGCAACAGTAGTATGTTTTAGTACTATTTTCCCAGGAGGAGCTATCAGGATTGCATGCGAAGAAGCATCTTGTTTCTGTCTGTGCAACAGCTATGCTGCTCACAGGCTAACTGGAGCCCTACTTAAAACCCTACTGATATGCTGGCTTGCATTCAGGGTTTAAAATCTGCTTGCCAAATAAGAAATGTCACATTTCTAAGTGTGTCTTCTATTTTGAACAGAGTGTGATTTTCAAAACTTGGACGGGCGGTGCATTCATTGCATCTGAACTGCAGAAATGCAAGCTGTCTGTCAATTGGAATGGCTTGGTTCCCAATCTCTGGGGATTTCTCTCTCTCTCTCTCTGTGGAACTTTAAACTTCTATTTCACTTTTTGAGAAGAAATTGTGAAAATTCACAAAGTTGTCCAGAGGAGAATCAGGAATCCCATAAACCACCCTGGGTAAACAAGAGGCCATCAGTATTGTAAATGAATTGCCGACTGTTTGACAAACAATCCTAAGTACTCAATTCAGCGCTAAATGAATCAGGCAAAATGGCTCCCCTGCCTGTTCCTTCCCTTCTATCTGCTCCATTTTAAGTCAATATAAGTTTTATGAATTGCTTCATTAAAAATAATAGGTGGCATTTGGGGGAGCCAAAGTTCATTTTAAAAGCTGAATGTTAGGTTTTGAAATTTATTGTGCACTCTCTCTCTCCTGCTTTAAGCCATCTGTCTTGCAATCTGCATTGGGAAGACTATAAATGAGGAAAAGAAATCATTCAGGAGGCATTGTCTGCTAGCTGCACATTTTTTGGGGGGAAATTTGTAAATAATCAAGTTTGATTGGCAACTTTCATCTGATATATTCGAACCAGGATATTCAAGTTTTCTAAAGTGGGTGCCATGTTGACTATCCCTGATATAGCCCCTTAGTCCCACTCCTGAACACATGCCTGGTAATACCTGGAAATTCTTGTGAACTGCATCGAAGTTTACAGAGTTGGAAACACAGCATCTGGTTGTGTGAATGTATCTTCCTCTGGTTAGGTCCTCACTAGCATATGACCCAGTTGATATGTTTATCAAGTCACTTTATTTGGTATATAGATGACCAACATCAAATGCAGTGTAGGGTTAAAAGCACAGTATGCATACACAAAATCTATGTCTTTTAAAATGAGGATATAACTGATATATGTGCATATGTCTCTAGCTGGATTTCAGGGAGAGGCTTTAAAATTGCTAAAGCCAAATACAGATGAGATAGTAGTGTGAGGGCCAGAGTACAATAACGAGCACATCTAAAAAATAAGAAAGATGGCAACATAATTCAACAAAAGATCCAGTTAACAGCGGTGTGAGACTATGTGACCCACCATTGACAAATGGTCACTGATGAGTAGGGGTCAATAATGCAAACTGTATTTGCGCCATGGATTGTATTCAGCTGAGTGCAATACAAAGCAGATCCACTGAAATTAATGCACCATAATTGGTTATGTCACTTTAATAATAATAATAATAATAATAATAATAATAATAATAATAATTTATTTATACCCCACCCATCTGGCTGAGTTTCCCCAGCCACTCTGGGCGGCTCCCAATCAAGTGTTAAAAACAGTACACTTAACTACAATGAGTCTGTTCCAAGCAAAACAAACATATAATATCACCCCTATACAGTTGTACCTTGGTTATCAAACGGCTTAGTTGCCAAACAAATCGGCTCCCGAATGCCACAAACCTGGAAGTAAGTGTTCCGGTTTGCGAACTCTTTTTGGAAGCCAAACTTCCAATTGGAAACTACTCCTTGGTTTTCAAATGGTTTCGGGAGTCGAACAGACTCGCGGAACAGATTAAGTTCGAAAACCAAGGTACCACTAGACATAGGATTTATTAAAATCAAATTTCACACTGTCAATTTTACTAAAGACTTTCAACTGAGCAGCTTCACATTGGAGTCTCCATTTCAAACTTCTTTGTTGGAACACAGTGACATATAAGTAGGTTTTGATAGGCTCAGGCCTAATAATGAGCTTCAGAGGGCTTGGTAACACTCTCCTCAAAGGAGAAACAAGCCTTAGAAAACCCTGAATTCTTATCAAGGTCAAATGACAAATTAGAACGGGAGAAGACTTTCCAGAAGAAAAAAACTCATCACAGGAAAAATGAGGCAGTGTGGCAAAAAACAACCTCAGATGGTCTTATTGGCTTAGGTGTTCCTCCATATGCTGAATGGGCTTTTGCTCCCCGTATTTCATTTCCTGCTTTTCACAGTAGTTCCCTAGCAAAACAACCAATCAATTATCAATTGTGATGGTAAAGAGCTGAAATAGGAATGAGGGGCAAAAGCAGGCTATTTTTTTCTAGAAAAAAGAGGTGCTGGAACTCACCATGAACACCTCCCTTGTTCTCTTATATTGACAATGGAGCCCACCTGAGAGGTGTCAGAACTAAGTTTTTGTGAGTTCCAGCTGAAAAAAGCCCTGGGCAAAAGTCCATGTGGGTACTCTGGGGCTAGCTGTGAGCTGATCCACAAACACTGCAAAAGTTCTCCAATTTAATTATGTTGAGTACAGATACACAAACACTCCATTTTGTTTGTGGCAGACTCATGAGGAGAGGCTGTGTCACCTGACTCCCAATTCTCTCCTCTGTTCTCTAGACATGTTTGTCATCTTTGAAATTTGGGTTAATTAAGGTTGAGAAGTGTAAAAACGCCCTTTATCTGTCACATTAAGAACAGCTGGAATAAGCACCAGGTGCTTCACTGTCCCAGATGGCTTTTGTTTGGCAAAGAAACGCTTTTGATAGGCCTTATTGTTTGATTGAAGGACAGCTATGGGATTGTTTAGTTTTTATTTCCTGTTGGCACTTTTCGTGACTTTATTTCCTTCCCTAGGCATGTATGGGGGGAAATTCTCTGAAAAGAAAACGGTGCTTTCAATCCCTTAGTCTTGAAGTGATCTTACAGTTTCATTCTTTCTTTGCAATAATAAAGTAAAGGTAAAGGGACCCCTGACCATTAGGTCCAGTCGTGACCGACTCTGGGGTTGCAGTGCTCATCTCGCTTTATTGGCCGAGGGAGCCGGCATACAGCTTCCGGGTCACATGGCCAGCATGACTAAGCCACTTCTGGTGAACCAGAGCAGCGCACGGAAATGCCGTTTACCTTCCCGCCAGAGCGGTACCTATTTATCTACTTGCACTTTGACGTGCTTTCGAACTGCTAGGTTGGCAGGAGCATATAGCCAACAAAATATGCTTACTTCACTGACCTCTTAATTTGATTTCCACCCATCTGAATTCTTCCCTCTAGTCTTACTTTTATTGAAATTTTACTATTTATCTATTTTTTCATAAGATATATTCTAGAAGCCTGTCACCAATGTTTTAACTGGTGAATTCCAATGCAGGTCCCTAGCTTAATGATAGGCACTGTGCTTTGCATGCAGAAGGTCCCACATCCAGTCTCTGCTCTGCCTGAAACCCTGGACAACCTCTGGCCGTCAATGCAGAAAACATTGAGCAAGATCAGAGTCAATGATCAGATTCAGTATAAGGCAGCTTCCTATGTTCCTATGACACTTCCCTCACCCAGCTCCCTCACCACAGACCCTCCAAGTATACCTGTTTTCCAGGGACAGTCTTGGATTTACAGAAGCCGTTCTAGTTTCTGTCCCACTTTTCCCTAGGACCAGGGCCGTCTTACCCATAGGTATTAAGGGTGCAGGGCACCCGGGCGCTGGGCTCTCAGGGGCGCCAGGCTGAGAGTCTGGGGCCTGAGAGTTCAATCCAGGGAAGAGCCCGCTTGTTGGTCAGAGCGCTGTGGTGGGCTTTTCTGCTGCGGGTGGCTCTGCGGCGTGAGTTCAGGGACAACTGAGCCAGCAAGATGATGAGGCTGCCAGCCAGCTCTGCCCTCCTGCATGCCTGAGACTCGGGAACCTGGGGGGGGGGGCGCTGGGTGGATCTTTGAACCTGGGCACCGCATATGCTTAAGACAGCCCTGCTTAGGACGTCCCTATTTTCATCAGAGAAATGCTGGAGGGTATGGAGTTATGCGACCCCAAGCCCAGGAGATAAGTAATTCTACAACCTCTTGAAGACATCTGAAGGTAGCCCTGTATAATGAAGCCCTCCCCCATTCATGTTTATTGGTTAATTTTCTTTTAAACAACATACTTTGTTACTTTGACATACCCAATAATGATATCGCCATTAACCAGGTATTTCCTGACTTTGAATAACCAATGACATTGTAAGCTACAGCACAACTCTGTTTGTGCAAAGGTCCCTGCTCAATTTTTTGCAATTCCCCTTTCCCATTACACCGTCTAGGAAGTGGTGGGCTGGGGTGGGTGGGGAGCAAGAACATTAAACTTGCATATCCTTTGGATCCCACCCATTCAATATACAACATCAGAAAGGAAACAACCTAAGCTAAAGGGAAAACCAAATGTAAAAGTGTGGTCTTGATCTTCACGGGAATCAGAGATTTCCTAACCAAAGCTCACAAAAGAGAGCAAACTGCCCTGTAAGGCAGCCATCGTCTTACCCCATTCGTCTAAATTGGACATATGTAAATTATTGCTTTTTATTGTTCAGCTTGCCTGTCAACTTAGATCACACCAGGTGTTTCTTCACCGAACAAGTCCTTTCATCATTTCTGTGCTTTGAAAGCCCATCAAAAGCCAGGAATAATTAAAAAACAAACAAAAAAACCTTGCAAAGCAACGTTATAGTGATTTATGATTCCCCAAACCTATGGCTCCCATTTAATTCCCAGTGACATATCTTATTGTCACAAACTGCTTGAAAATTGTGAAGAAAGAGGTAAACAAATTATATGTGCTGTTTTAGAAGAGCAGACTAATCTCCCACACTAATTCCATTTCCCATTTGGGATAGCAAACAGTGATTTCTCATATAGGGAAATCTGCACTGTAAGATGGAATATTATAATTACTATTTTTATGCATCCATTTAAGTGCTGTAAGATGTCAAAAGCAATTTCCCCCTTTTCTATATTTGTCTTGCTCTTTGAAATCCCTGAACCTACAATTAAATGTACAAAAGAATAATAAGAGAGATACTGGAGGATTCCCTTACAGCAGGGATGGGAAATGTGGCCCTCCAGATGTTGGATGGACTTCCACTCACATCAGTCCCCCTTAGTGCACCCAGTGGTCAAGGATGATGGCACTGTAGCCTAACAACACCTGGAGACCACAGGTTAACCACCCCTGTCTTGAAGAATAATTGCCTAGTTTGAGCAACCAAGTACAGTAATTGCTTATACTTATAAAAATGGGTGGCCATTTGCTTCTCAATGCAATGACTAAATTTCAGAGAAAATAATGTGCATTGTACCACTTATGGAAATGGAGGATTGCATGGGTGAATATGCCATCACAGTAATTAAAAAATAAAGCTCTCTGTGCTTAGAAATCCAGCATAACATGTGGAGGTCTAAGTCAGAACTATTTCGGTGCCCTTTCAGTAGTGATTGTTGTTTTCCTTCAGTTGCTTTATATACTGCCCCCCCAACACTTCTAGAACATTTTGTTGGCATTGATCTGTCTCATGAGACTATACAGTGCACCTCCGGGGTTGAAGTCAAACCGTTGGGGAATCACAGCGCCTGCTGTGGCTGCAGACACTGGTAACTCATAATTGCTGCCTCCAACATAGTTTTTGCTGTGCTAGCAGCACCAAAGTAACCTCTCCAGGGTGCAAGCCTGGACAAGTGTGTGTGGCGTTCCTGGGCTGCCCAGTCTACAAGACCCCTCCTGTTGGCTTCACCAATGTGTTCCAATGGAAAGCAATGAAAACCATTTGGCACCAACTTGGCTGCATGAGTTGCTGGAAAGAGGCCTTAGGGACTGTACTCCAGATTTGTGTAGGGTTTACTCCTCAGCCTTTTCTTCTCCTGAAGATGTCCCACAAGGCAGCGGGTATAGATTTTTACTCATGAATGACTATAGCCAAAAGGCAATGGAGGTTTAGGACCAGAGTTTTCCTTCTCCTAGTTTTGCAGCCTAGGAGTCATTTTGGACTCACAACTGTCCATGGAGGCACAGGTTAATTCTGTGCAGCTGTCTACCAGTTCCATCTGGTACGCAGGCTGAGACCCTACCTGCCCGTGGACTGTCTCACCAGAGTGGTGCATGCTCAGATTATCTACCCCTTGGACTACTGCATTGCGCTCTACATGGGGCTACCTTTGAAGGTGACCCGGAAACTACAAGGTCCAGTGCCAAGGGCCTTCTGGCAGTTCCCTCACTGCAAGAAGCAAAGTTACAGGGAACCAGGCAGAGGGCCTTCTTGGTAGTGGTACCCACCCTGTGGAACACCCTCCCATCAAATATCAAAGAAATGAACAACTATCTGACGTTTAGAAGACATCTGAAGGCAGCCCTGTTTCGGGAAGTTTTTAATGTTTGATGTTGTTGCTTTTTTATTATTGTTATTGTTGTTCTGTTGTGAGCCACCCAGAGTGACTAGGGAAACCCAGCCAGATGGGTGGGATATAGAATCATAGAATCATAGAGTTGGAAGAGACCACAAGGGCCATCAAGTCCAACCCCCTGCCAAGCAGGAAACACCATCAGAGCACTCCTGTCATATGGTTGTCAAGCCTCTGCTTAAAGACCTCCAAAGAAGGAAGACTCCACCACACTCCTTGGCAGCAAATTCCACTGTCGAACAGCTCTTACTGTCAGGGTATAAAATAATAATAATAATAATAATAATAATAATAATAATAATAATAATAATAATAATATGGCTGCCTTCCCAGGTTGATGAGCCCCATCTGCCCCTTATATAACAATATCCTTCTTTAATAATATTCACATTATACCCCAGTGACAGAAACAACAGAACAGCACAAGACACAGCAGTTCTTGTAAGACATTTTCTACATTATGTCACAAGAGGCAACTGTTTGTAAAATAAGTTCAGCAAAAAGGTAATACTTGAACACTTAGGACATCTTACAGCCCTGTTCATATAAACAAATAGGTTGGTCAAAGGAGCTGTGATTTCCCCCTTACCCACACATGTGATAAATGGAAAATAGGAAAGGCAAAGCTAACACACACTGGCCCATTTGAATGATACAATCTGATGAGCAGAGCTGAATGTTTTTGCTGATGTGAGAATGGTTGTGGTTGTAGTTTTCAAAATAGGCACATCACCTCTCTTCAGCTCAGTTCTCATCAGCTCCAGGCATCCTGGTAAGGCTTCTCCTCTTCACGGAGGGGAGGTGTTGTGAACGGGTACCGCTTCCTGCACTCGCAGGGGGCGTAACTCAGTCCCCTGCATCACTGAGTCCTGTGCCTGTGTCACGCCCACTGGCCAGCCTATATGGCTGGGTGAGGCATGGCTTAGCTGTATTTGAATGATGGACTCTTGCTTCTTGTTGTGTGTCAGAGGGGAGGTTGTGGCCATCACCTACCCCTCCCCTTGAAGGGTATTCCATTAAAGGAACCCAGCGATTGTGGTTCCTGTCCGATGCCCTGGTGGTGGCTAGGGACATGGCACAACCCCCGGTGACTCTAGGGCAGTGTTTCCCAACCTTTTTTGGGCAAAGGCACACTTGTTTCATGAAAAAAATCTCGAGGCACACCACCATTACAGCCCCGTGACGTCAGCGCGCAGCGTCACGCCGGGAGGGAAATGAATTGCTAGCAAATTACATAATCACCTCCTTGAGGGCTGGCTCATCTTCTCCGAAGGCAGAACCCCATTAATTAACAGCACAGACTCACACCATAGCCAAGACGAGGGGGGAAAACCTCAGTCATGCACAGTCATGCACATGTGGGGGCTAAATGAGGACGAAGACCAGGCAGAGAGCAGGGTTCAAATCACCCCACCTGGCCAGGACAATCCCTGGGTGCTCCCTTGGGCCACTCGCCTGACCCACCTCGCAGGGCTGTTGTTGCGAGGATAACACAGGGAGAACCACGCGCGCCCCCGGGAGCTCCTTGGAGGAGAAAGCGGGCGATGAATGCAATGCACGAAATATATGAGAGGCGACCAGGTTTTGCAGGTGAGGGGCCCCCGCCAGCCTCCGCTTCCAACACCCGGCGCAACGACGCCGAAGTTTCCCCCCGGGCTCAGCTCGGGGAGCAGCGCTCCTCCCCCCCGGCTCCCCTTCGCCCTCCCGGCTCTCTCTGCCGCCCACTGGGGACCCCCCTCACCTGCCAAGTCCGGAGCGCCGGTGGAAGTTGCATGCATGCATGCAGGGCGCCGCGTTGCCATTGCATTGCACTGCACTCCATGCAACGCCTGCACGCATGCATTGCCTTGCACGCCCGCCAAGGGGTCTCCCCGAGGTCGATGCGTCCCCTCCGGCGCGGATGCAGCATTGCAAAAATAAAAAAAACCCCGACGCAGCCCTACCTGGGGGGCAGCCTCCGCCTCCACCGCTCCGCCTCCGCGGGTTTCCCCGGGCTCCATCCTGCCGCCCGATCTCCGCAGGAGCGCCGGCAGGCTGCGCGGGGTCTGCGCGGAAGAGCCCTTGCCCGCCCGGCCGCCGCCGCCGCGCTCATTCCATGGCCGGGAGAAGAGCGCTTCAAACAAAACGCCCGGCCCGCCAGGCCATGCTGGGAAACGTAGTTCGCGCACCCTGCGCAGGCGCGGAGCCCAAGGGCGAGGGGACTACAGATCCCGGCAGCCCCCGCACCGGGGACGGAGGGGGAGAGGCCGGGTGCAGGGATGTAGGGACGGGTGGGCGAGCGAGTGAGTGAGTGGCAGCCGCCAAGCCTTGGCCGAGAGCCAGGAAGGGCCTCCCCGGAGGAGGAGGAGGAGGAGGGAGGCGCAGAGCGGGAGGGAGGGAGGGAACCCCAGGGGTCATCTAGTGACGGCGCCCCAATCAAAAATTTGACTTAAAAAAAAAAAAATCTTTCGAATTTTTTAATTTTTCCCGCGGCACACCAGGCAACATCTCGCGGCACACTAGTGTGCCGCGGAACAGTGGTTGGGAAACACTGCTCTAGGGGAAAGCTTCCAGTTGATTCGCATCAACAAGCTCCCCCTACTGGTTGTTAACCCTTGTGTGACTCCTGGCAGAGCGGGAAAGAGTCAAATATAGTCTTCCGATCCAATGCCTAAGCCAATACCACTCACATTCTGTAACCAATAAAGTTGTGGCCTTTTTTAGCCCATTAACCGAAATACTTGTGTCCATGTGTATTGTTTTATCTCCAAGCGGGGGAGGGGCCTCAACTCACAAGTGATTGGGAATGATTGGAAAACATAGGGAGATCACCAGGTCTGCAAAGGCTGGTGTGGATCAACTCTACTATTTATTTTTACACCAGACTGGATGAGAGTTCTTGAACATGAAGTACGTTGCATTACACAAGCTCAATTTGTGTTATAATGAAATTGCCACAATCTATTTGCAGCCTGCTCTGACAAAAACTCCAGAGTTCTTTATGTCCAGGTCTGTGTTCTGTAGCATTGCAGAGTGGGTCAGATGTCAGGAACAACTCCTTGAGGTGATCACATAGGGGAGGAGTGTGGTTGAGTTTGTGGATCATAGCTTTAGTGTTAAGTTGCTTAATGGGCATTTTAAAGGAATCTTTAATTTAACAGATGGCAGGATTGTTGCATTGCGGATGCAATATCAGATGGCTCATGGTAGCCTCTGTGCTTTTAGCGATCTCTCATGCAGAAACTTCAGAATGAATTACATAATCAATACCACTCTAGACTTGCATTCACTTGTAGATGAGAATATTAGGGATTTACTTTGTGTGCAGGTCTGAGTTGTTTATTGACTTGTTAGTTTTAAGTCTTTGTGGGAGGTCAGGGGCTTATGGATTAATCCATAATAACCAAAAACGTAGTGAGCACAGGGGCTTTTTTGAAGGATTGTTTGCTTGTAGGAAACTCCAATAATCGAACGGTCATATTCAGACGCATGAGCCTCATTCGGTACTGCGGAGTACACCAGCTTGCAGTACAAACTCTTTGAGCACAAAAACCTTGATGACCTCATAAGATTGATGTGCGTATTAAAGAATGTATTATACAGACAAATATAGCTTTATTCACTCAAAAGTATTGCCACATTTAATATGTAACCTTCAGCCTCACCCCTTATGGTATGCAATACACCGCCATATGGAGCAAGGCTAAAAGATGTTGAGCAGGGCTGACAATTGCAGACCTGTTGCAGATTAAACACAACCGTGCCCTACATGTGAATAATACATGAATAGGACTTCATTGAATCAGATAACTGAGAGTCAAATTATGTAGATGCTCCTATAACAAACCCTTCAACCTTTGGTCAGAATTTCTTATATTTTCTTGCGTCCCCTTGCATTTTATTATTTCTGTTGTTAGCACTCCACCGCAGCCTGTCTTCACTTGCATGGGAAGTACCTAACCATCATAATAATCTATATTTCTCACAACTTACATTCATTTTTATGCAGCTGTCAAGTCTCAAGTGAACTTTAGTAATATGTATGGAATAAAAAGAAAGCTGTGCACAGCCTAACCCAACTGGTGCCTTATGCCGTTAAATATAACTTTTAACACTGAGTTCCGTCTGAAATATATGTGCATTTGATCTCCTCAAACACCTCTGATTTCTTTGCTGTATTTTAAAAGAGTGAGGGACCCATAAGACAAAACTACAAAGGGAGGCATTCCCTGTTACATCAAAATCTACTTTACAGTATATATGAAAGTGAGGAGGGGGGGGAGAGACAACTCTGACACCTCTGTACTTCTATAGATTGATACTCCTATAAAAATGGAGTTTATTTCATTTCATAAAAGCATCTCTCCCCAACTTTTAACATCTCAGATAATCTTTACAAAGGTAAAAATGAGAGCTATACATCAGGGTTAATTGGGAGTCTAGTGGTGGACTTGTAATGACTTCTTCAAAAGGAATAACATCATGCACTTGGCCTTAAGTAAAGGCAATGACTTACATCTTGCTTCAGTTAGTGTATTCTCGCTTTTGATGTGCTTGGTGAATCTGTTCCAGTATTTGTTCCAGGGAAAGTGTGTCCGCCACTTAGAAGGCCAAGACCAGACTTCAGGGGGGCCTTCACACAGTGCCACTGATGAGCCTCCATTCCTTCAGTACTCTTCCCATGGGCATCCAGTTGGCCACTGTAAGGCTAGCATACTGGACAAGATCTTTGGCCTGGTCCCGTAGGACTCATTTCATGTTCCTATATTGGCCAAACAGATGAAATTATGGCCAGCATCTAAAATTGTGCTTTTTGATGCATTTTTAAAAATAAAAAATATACATATAAATGTATTTGCTTTCATCAACCAATAATGTCAGATATGCTCAGTATTAGACACAGATCTGAAAACTGTTTGCACCTTTGGGAAGATAGATGGGGTGACAGTTCAAAACACACACAGTTATATTGCAGTTCATAGACCCAAAATACACAGTTCAAAACAGAAACTATGAACACCATAGTAAACAAAAATATTTAATTTCCTGGTTTCAGAAATAGTGTTTTGGCTTATTCACGGCCATTCAGAAACAGAATAAAGTCGTATTTTTGGAGGATAACATTCACAAAATAAACACCTTAGGCCCTCTTGTATAAAGTATCAATACATTTACATCAGTGGTATACAACCTCAGGTCTCAGAACCAAATGTGACCTGGGCATCTCTGTCCAACACTTCAACTTTCCTCATAACATGCCTCTCACTGGGCTTGTTTCACACCCTTCTTGAGCAACTTTGTCTGGCTTGAACGAGTCCTTGAATTCTGATCGTGACATTTGCTTGTCTGGATGAAGGATGGAGCAGGGTTTGACTTTGTATAGAAATTATCCTGATGTGTATTCAATGTTCTGCCTGCTTTTTCCTGTGGTTCTTTGGCTGAAAAACGTTCCCTAGCCCTTTTTTAGCTATTCATTTAAAACCATGTAATATGGCCAATCATATTTTAATAATAGAACGTCACCATAGCCATGCACTGTAAGCTACCTGGGACTAGACCCACTGGATTCCTTGAAGTCTTTCATTAAATTCTGTCAAACATTTGTCAGCCAATTTCAAAATGCAAAATCCTAGACAAGTGAGAAGGAAGAGGACTGGTGGACTCGCATAAAGGCCTTGCCACCATGTTGCCAGAATGATATGTTGAGCTGACTTCCAGACTGCATTCCTGAAACAAATAGGAGAGGTTGTTTTGGGTTTTTGCAACGTTTTTAAAGTACGGTACTTCCTCAGCATCAAGAGTGGTGCTTGTTTAGTACCCAGGGACATAGCCCTAGACATACACATAGAATTATAGAGTTGGAAGGTACCAGGAAGACCAGGTAGTCTAGCCCACTGAGATGCAGGAATATGCAGCTGTCCCTTACAGAGATCGAACCTGCAACCTTGGTGTTACCAGCACCACGCTCTAACCAGCTGAGCTATCCAAGAAAAACCTTGCCGGATCAGATCCTGGGCTCATCTTACTTCTAGCAGCGACCAGTCAGATGGCTCTGGCATGCTCACAAGAAGGACTGAAAATGGTTCCTCAATCTACTAAATGGCATCAATTTCACATAAAAGGAGAGACAGAGAACACAAAGTATCTCCATGTGGTTTCTCCAATCCATGATAATTTTATAAACCTCTATGATGTCTCTCCTTAGTCATCATTTTTTTCTAAAATAAAAAACACCCAGACCCAGAGGTTTTAGCGTTTCCATTTAGAGAAGGAAGTCCAATCAAACCCTTTTGTCATTTTGATTGCCATTTTCTTCATCTTTTCCTACTTTGTGATATCCTTTTTGACACAATCTTCCCAATACTGATGCACGTTAGATTTGGCTAAGAGCAACACAGTACTGATCATTTTATTGTCACACTCAGTTGTCATTGTCAATGAACGCTTCATGCCAGCCAATGCAGGCAAATACAGTAACATTGCCAACATCACCACTGCCTTTGAATCTTTGATACAGTGGTACCTCAAGTTACATACGCTTCAGGTTACATACGCTTCAGGTTACAGACTCCACTAACCCAGAAATAGTACCTCGGGTTAAGAACTTTGCTTCAGGATGAGAACAGAAATTGTGCTCTGGTGGTGTGGCAGCAGCGGGAGACCCCCTTAGCTAAAGTGGTGCTTCAGGTTAAGAACAGTTTCAGGTTAAGAACGGACCTCCGGAACGAATTAAGTACTTAACCCAAGGTACCACTGTATTTTGAAGCCATACTAACTACATGGAGAAGTATTTCATTCAATTATCTGAAAGACAAAATGTTCTACAAATTTTAGTTTCACAGACATACCCCTATTTTTTCCTTTTCCTTTTTTATTTCAATTTTAGACCTTGGGGAAAATAAAAAAGGAAAAGAGCCACTTTGCTGCCCAGTTCTTATTTCCTCATAACAAAGTTGCATCAAAAACAAAATGCTCTAAAACAGAACTTGCAAAATAATGTAGTTGCCTGTTTTGTACTCCACAAGGGTGCAACTAATTTTGAAGCAGGAAGCTCTGGGAGAAATTCCATCTTCAAAAGCCATTTACTAGCAGGTATTCTATTGCTGAGGTATTATATTGTCTGCAACAATTCCTGACATCAGGAGTAGGAGACTCGATTCACTGTATCAAATTAAGTAGTCACACATTTTGGTTTCCCACATGATAGCTGTGAAGATCAATTGACTGTCTGGCACGGCAATTCTATGGACGTCTCTGCAGAAGTCCCATTGAGTTCAATTAACCTTACTCCCAGGTAAGTGTGTTTAGGATTGCAGCCTCAATGTGTGAAACCTCTCTGCTATCATGGATCACACTATTTTAATCATGTCTCAGGTTGCCTTCCCTCATTTGCCAGACACTATATGAGAGAGAAATGGCTGGAAGAGAACAGCACAAATCAGATAACTGTTTCGCACATTCAGGCCACCAGTCGAAAGCAGCAATTATCACACAGAAATTTATTGCCGCTTAAAATGAACTTATACTCCACCTCTATTATACAGAGGATAAAGCCAGGGCAGATAATACATTACAGGGGTATTCAACGTATCTAATGTTGAATTCAAGGTTTTGGAGTTTTATTTTTCTATTTTGCATGGAACGCCTCCCAGATTGAGGAATTATATATGCAAGTGAGGGTTGGGGTTATGCACATAATAGGGGTATGTATGGGTCTCAAGATTTGCCTTGGATCCATAGCTATGCAATTAAAATAAAATTTGATCTGTCAGAGTCACTCCGTGGGCTGTCTGCTTTGATCTGCTTTGCAGATCCTGAGCTGCTCCATAGACAGTGAAGCTCTGTGGGTTTTTTCCCATTCGCTCTAATGAGGAACATAAAAAAATTGGCTATCATTGTCCCTCTTTTGGCTAATACCACAATCAGCACTGTGCCAAAGCTTGTCTTCCGGCTTCCAAAAAAAAAAGTTTTCTTTCCCTGTGAAAAAGGCATTTGTTTTTTCTGCTTCATTGACAAAGAAATTGGGAATCACCTTAGCATTTCAGGGGGTACAGGTTGAATTTATCAACATCTGTCAGCGGGGAAGGGCAGTTGAGGCAGTTTGGTTGACTAGGCTTCCTAACGCCAAGCGTTGCTGCCAGTTACTAAGGGGAAGGGGAGAGCTGTGATGATGAAGGCATGGTGTGAGCACATCAGCAGGAGCATCCGATTGGCTTTGCTCTCTGCACTGAGCTGCCCATGTGTCACAGTAATTGTCAGTGGTGCTTGATGCTGAGGAGCCAGGGGAGCAATGTGACTGATACCCGTGTGCTCACTGTTGTTGTATTTGCGTGCTGAGGTCCCCCAAAACCCCTACCCCAATAACTCAGACATCACACGTGATTTTTGTTTGAGGTTTTTGGCATAATTTTGGCCACAACTTTATTTTTATACAAATTGAGAGTGGTTGTTTAGGCATTGGTTATGACTACCTGTCCCCCCACGCCTTGGGGGGACAGCACTGACTCCCTAGTCAGTCCCGGAGGAAACAAGGTCAGAGTCAGATGGAGCTGCGTCACAGGCCCTCAACTGCTCCGCGCATGTTCCTTGAAGCTTACGCGGCCCGCACCCTGCCGTCAGGGTTTGGACGAAGGGGATGGTAAGCTTCAGAATTCCTTTAACGGAATACCCGTCAGCAGCAGCATTGGAGGGGCAGGCACAGCCAATCCACACTCCTCCACCAACCAATTTTAACCAATGCCTAACCGCCAACCTTACAAGTTGTGACGATTTGCTAAGCAGTAGGCAAAACCCAAAAGGCACGCACTAATCAGCCAATTGGACAAATTCCTACTGGGCCCCCGCACCAATGCGAACGACCCCATGACAGGCAGAGCAAGGTCAAAGCGCAAGCCCAAATCAAGGGAGGGCGGGCGGGAGATCCGATGTCCACAGTGAAAGAGAAAGAGAAAGCTGTGGACCCTGCTTATATAGGGCATTAGTCCCACCCCTAAATTGGCAACATCAAATTTACCCCAGTAACAACTTCATCCAATCTGCTCCAGCCCATTGCCATCAATGGCCTGGTCACTAACTGGGGGTTTTGTTCGGCCCCATCCGCAACACGTGCTCTCTCTTTTATGAGAACACGCTTTAATGAAAAACTTTATTTTACTTTACAGAAGTCCATACTCTTTAAAGGTAGGGGGGGAACTGCATGTAAAAGCGAATAAAAATGAACAACCTGATATCATGGGGTGCAGGCATCTGGGAAGGCTGCAGAAGTAATTTATAGGCTTATACTAATTCTAAGGAAAGGGCTTTAAAAATGCCAATACATTTAGAACAGCTTAGTTTATGAACAACTTGGAAATAGAATGCTGCAAACCCGGAAGTAGGTGTTCCGGTTTGTGAAGTTTGCCTTGGAAGCGGAACATGTTCCGCTTCCTGATGAGTGTGTTCCATTTGTAAATTTAGTCCCTCACTGCTAATCAGGCTTCCTGATGAGTCTGTTGGCTGTTGAGTCCCGAGCACCCACACAACACAGAGGTGATATCTGGAGCTTTTGTTTTTGCTATATATTTTTGTATGTGTTTTTGTGTGTGTCGCTTTTTTTGTTTTTTTTGACTGTGACTTGTTCTTCGTTTTATGGGACTCACATGTGACTGTGGCTTGTGACTGTGTGGAACCCAGTTCACCTACTGATTGATTGTGTGACTGCAGAAATGGATAAAAGCCTCCCCATCCAAACAATGACTATCATCAGAGCACGTAAGAAAACAAATAATTTTAATTTTTACCATCTACAATACTATATTACTTATTTTATAGTACAGTACATTGATTATTGCTTTCATTTTATGGGTCAGTGGTCTTGTTAGATAGTAAAATTCATGTGAAATTGCTGTTTTAGGTCTTGTTTTTAAAAGTCTGGAATGGATTAATCCATTTTGCATTACTTTCTATGGGAAAGCACGCCTTGGTTTTAGAATGCTTTGGTTTTGGAACAGACTTCCAGAACAGATTTAATTTGGGAACCAAGGTACCACTGTATCAACATGTCATTATATGCCTCTAGGCCACACTTTGAATACTGTGTACTATTCTGGTTACTTGAGCTCAAAAAGGTTGTTGGATTAAAAGGGCAACCAAAATGAGGAAATGTTTCAATATTAGGGACTTTTTAATGCACAGTTGTCCTAATTTGATGATGATGATGATGATGATGATGATGATGATGATGATGCTAACAACTTTATTATTTGTACCCTGCCCATCTGACTGGGTTGCCTCAGCCACTCTGGGCAGCTTCCAGCATGAACAGAAACATAATAAAACATTAAACATTAAAAACTTTCCTATACAAGTAAGAGGAACAAGATTGAACTTTCCTTGTCCATCACCTGATAAAGGTAATCCATCAGAACAATCAAGGCCAATTCCTCCCCTTTTTCTTTAAAAAAATGTTTTATTGGTTTTAAAAACAATACAATACAATACAGTACACAACGATCAACAAAAGGCAACCCAAAATTAACACTCCGTACACAAAAAAAGAAAAGACTGAGTTCATCCATCACTAATTCTAACATGACTTCTGATCCCCCATTGTGATTCCTAGGTTTCATTACAGCTGCGCACTTAACTTTATCTCTCCTAAATTATTCTGTTATGTTAATTCTGTAGAAATCTCTTATTTCATGCAGAAATCAGTCCAGGCCTGCCAAAGAATTTATGTTGTTACAATGTTCTTTTAAGTATTCTCTATAAATATTCCACTCTCTATGAAATATTTGATCCTCAAGGTCTTGGAGTCTTGCTAGTTATGCATATTCCAACATTTTATTTTGCCAATCTCATTTTGAGGGAGTAGAATCTTCTTTCCATACCTTAGCAATTAAGAATTTTAAAGGCCAGTTCAGCTCCCAATAGCTTCTTATGTTCTCAGCTGCAAACCACCCCATCATGCTGATTCATGGCTATTCAACAGATCCCCAATTTGGATATGTCACAGAAAGCATGGTTTGGCCTAACATTATACTGCTGTATGAAATCCTTAAAAAGCACACCACCTTGTATTTTATATGAGCTATTTCCCTCAGGTAATCTGACACTACTTGAAGATGAAGAAAGAAAGGTGAAAAGAAAGTCTTGATATTCTTTGGAAATTAAATTCCATTTGCTCCCAAGTTCATAAGGTAAGCCAGCAGTGTAATTAACTGATTAATTATTGTTTTCTTTGTGGAACAAATCACCTCTGAGAATGAGTTTAATCAAAGAGGAAAACCCGTAACTTGACATTACCACCTCAGCTGAGTTCCAGAGGAGCACTCAGTGATTTATTTTGATCTTGTCTCTTCAGTAATAATAATCTTGACATATTTTTAACATGCACCAGCATTTTGATGTGACAAAGTGCTCGGAAACAAAACAAAAAATAGCTAGTTAATCTGCAAGTACACACACACATTTCCCCCCGGTCTTTCTTGTATTTTAGTTTGAGCAATATGATTATATTTTTGATTATCAGGCTTTCGGAGTAAACCACACATACAAAAAAAAACCCCACAATCCCTTTTTGTACATGTTAAACCGATGGAAGTTATCATGCTTCAGTGCACATACAGAAAACTACAATACCTCTTGAAGTACTTATCATAACGTGTTTTCCCCACAGTCATAGGAAGCAGATTTTAATTAACCTTTACAATAACCTTGCCTTGTAGTTAATTAAAACAGTACAAATCATACTAGCTTATAATTTTTCATTTTAAAATTACAATGATCAAAACAGGGAAGATATTTAAGCCATTTTTGTAACTAAGTTCTTTCTTACAACTTAATAATGTACAATGTGCTTCGGAAAGGAGGGGCGGGAGGAACAAAATTCCAAAGCCTTGCGAGTCAATTTAAAAATCAGTCCCATTCTGAGGTAGTATGAACTTTTATTATGGCATTGTTGCAGGGATTTCCATTTTTGACCATTGTCTATGAATGCTGGGATTGATAGGAGATGGGGTCCAACAATATCTGGGACATGGTCCAGATAATAGTCTGAAGGCTCATGGGAAAGTTGTTGGCAGCAGGAGGACAGTATAGATTTGGAAGAGTGATTTGCAGAGGGGCATATTTCAGAAGGCAGAAGCTGGGAAGTAGTGGATGGGGAACAGGTAGCAGAAGAAACACTAGAAGATTCACAGTCTCTGAACAGCATTCAACCCCCATCCCCAAAGACAAGGAAAGCTCGGCGAGTGTTAGAACAGAAAGCACAGAGGGTACAAGCTCAGATTACAAGACTTGGGAGTGACATAGATTAATAGGGATGGAGAGGGGTAAGCCTTAATTGGGAGCACCACCATTCTAGGGAGATGCTTTCTTTTGTCTTTCACTGTGTTTATTAAAGAAACTAACTGGTAAGAATTTCCTTTCATTTGATCTGCTTATTTACTGCTGTTGGGGGGGGGGGAGTCGATTCCCCGAAGCTTGACAGTTATCCATCAAGCTCTGCTATGAGTTGTTTCTTTTTGCTTTCCAATGTATTTCTTATCAAGAAAAAAAATTGATGTAGAGTGAGCAAAGTGTGGCCCAGAGAAAATAATTTGAGAACCACCATCTTAGTGACACAACAAAGGTAAAGGGGCTCAGGTGGTCATTTTAAGGGCTTTTTATACCCACCCACAACATGGGTGGGTAGGATATGAACAACCAGTGGTAGATGTTTTAGCAGACGTGCTGCATGCTCTCAGTCATCTATCCTATCTGCAGTCTAGCTGCTGCATTCTGCACCATCTGATACTTCCAGACCAGGCTCAAGGGCAGCCCCACATAGAGCACATTGCAGTAATCTAGCCTCAAGGTCACCAATGCATGGACTATGTTGCTTAACACACACTACAGAATAATCTGTAATATATAAATTACCAGGTATTGTATTACTCAGTTTTGTATTAGGGAATAACCTTAACGGGCAACAAATTATTATGCTTTAACAGGAATAGCTACATTCAAGAAGGTGGAGTTTTTGTAGCAAGAGGTTACATTTTTATGTCAGCTTCCATTAAGGCATTAAGCACCTATCACATTCAGTAATAGGCTGCTTTAATACTAGATGAGCTATTGGTCTGCTCATCCCTGGAAATGACATGTTCTTACGACAGCAATACACCAAAAACTGGGATATATCATGCCCAACAGGGAGTCATTTGGCAGGGATCTGGATTCTATTAAACTGCATTTTACATGCTCACTAGATTATTGAACTGCCAGGATTTTCTCTACAGTACACAGCTAAAAAAGGATTAGAGGCCCCCTTCCCCCATCTAACAGTGAAGTGTAAAAATATTCAATGGTTCATCACTGAACACTCAGAAAATTGACAGTGAAAAGAGAAATACTTGTAATTCAATGAAGAAACCAGTACCTTTATGGCAAACAAATCTACCCAATCTTGAGTGGTATCTCAGAATACTGCTCAGTCAATAATAGACTGTATGGAAACTGAATTGTAACAGGTAACACTGTTAACAAAGTATCACTGTTGGAAACGAGAACAGCCACTGAGCAGTAGAAAATAAGAAATCTTGATCCACTGGATATATCACCATTTTGTATTAAAAAAAGACATCTATTTATTTTTAAGGATTGTGATGATTAAATTTCTTGGCATCTCTTACATTTGCTGTCGTTTTCAATGATAACAGTCACGAGCATTGCCAACTTGCAACCACCAGTATTTAGGGCAATATTTCAAAATGCTTTGATCCATGGACTTTGCCTCTCTTTACGGAGCCCCATTACAACACTTAAAGAGAAATTATCTTCTTCTTTTATATCCTGGGGAGATTACTTTGCACATGCAATAGGAAGCGCATCCAGCTAGATCATGTCAAAGAATACAACGACTATCACAATGAAGCAAACAGATGTTTCATGAGTTAAGTTTTGTTGTTTAGTCCATTAATCATGTCTGACTCTTCGTGACCCCATGGACCAGAGCACGCCAGGCACTTCTGTCTTCCACTGCCTCCTGCAGTTTGGTCAAACTCATGTTAGTAGCTTCGAGAACACTGTCCAACCAGAATCAATTAATTCACTCCAGTTCTTGTCAAGGAGCACATTCTTTTAGGGGTAACCTATCAAGGTCTGTATGTTGACAGAGGATGAGGCTGGAGCTGAAAAGGATGGATCCAACCCCTGCTTTCTTTCATGGGCACCCTTCTGTCTCTTTCTTCCTCTGAGGCCTCTTCCTCTCCCTCTCCTTCTCTCTCCCTACCTGAGAGATGGTAAGTGGAAGGACAGATACCTTTTACCAGGGGTCCGAACTTGTCAGTTGCAGGGCAGAGCAGTTTGGGCAGGGGATGCTTACCTGGCATCCCAATGCAGATGTCATTGTCCATAACCCAGAGGGAGAGGGAGAGGGAGAGGGGTGAAGGGTCTGGGAGTTCAGTATGGTGCAAGCACAGTGGTGGAGCCAATCCAGTGCTCCTGCCATGACTCTTAAGTGACAATTATGTACCTTCTTCAGTAAGGCACTCTATGTAGTGCTTCCTATTTGCCTCATATGCTACTGAACAGAACAATGCACAAAAGTTTCTGTAAACAACAATTTTCGCTTCTTCAGCTATTCATTTTCTCACTGTCTTTTTTCAGTAAAGACCCAAGTAAGTGAAAACTACCGTAAAAATACATTTAACAAAGGAGAATTGTAGGCCAAAACAACAACAACAACCCTTGTGCACTCCAAAACTAAAATCATAGAATCATAGAGTTGGAATAGACCACAAGGGCCATCAAGTCCAACCCCCTGCCAAGCAGGAAACTAGCATGAGAGTGTATCATATAACATTCAGCCAATTTCATACAGCTTTTTATTTTTGAAAGAGGGCTATTGATATATTTTTCCTAAAATGCCCAAGGGTGGGAATTATCTTGCTACAAGATGAGGTGGTGCTCACTGTGTTTGATGGCTTTGATATGGAGAACACACAAACACGGAAGATACTGTTACAGATAGGTAGCCGTGTTGGTCTGCCATAGTCAAAACAAAAAAATTCCTTCCAGTAGCACCTTAAAGACCAACTAAGTTAGTTCTTGGTATGAGCTTTCGTGTGCAAGCACACTTCTTCAGATACCAAGCACACTTCTTCAGGTATCTGAAGAAGTGTGCTTGCACACGAAAGCTCATACCAAGAACTAACTTAGTTGGTCTTTAAGGTGCTACTGGAAGGATTTTTTTTGTTTTGACGGAAGATACTGTTTCGCCAGGAACAATTATTCATGATATCAAGGTAGAGCCTCCGTGTTCATAAGCAGCTTACCTCAGAATGACTGGTGCTGCAGACAATGCTTGGAAAACATAAATGGGAGAGTTGTTGTTTTCATATATTGCTGATGGGCTTTCCAATGCAGTAAACCTTTGGTCCAATCCAGTACGATCCTTCTTTATTTCTGATAGGAGGCCCACAACTACAGTACTACCATCATCAAAACTCAACTCTACCTTTACATTTACCTTACCTCACACTGGGGAAGAGGGACCTGTTTTCATACAGATGCTGTTTAACTTCAACTCCCATGAGCCCCAGCTAGAATGGTCAAAGGTCAGGGATGATGGGATCTGAAGTCCAGCAACATCTAGGTGGAAACAGGTTGCCAACACTTGCCCTCCACGTAGCTAACCCAATCTCAAATGAGAGAAATGAAAAGCTGTCATATGACATTTCTCCTGTACCCATTGAATGTGAGTGGATATCAGAAGTAAGAAAAGGAAAACCTCTGCACAGTTGAATAGAGGATGAGTCTGATTGTAAACTGATATGATTTCCAGCTCCTTTTATTCTCCACTTGTAGTGACAGTTTGTAGCATGCAAATACTAGAGTCTTCAAAAAAGCAATTGCAGTTTGACTTAGCTGAAGCGCCTCTCAATAAGCCTGAGATAATGTACATTGGAAAGAGCAATTTAGACTGCCAGCACTTACTGATGGATTCTGAATTAGGTGTAGCCTCTTCAAGGAAAAGAATTCTAAGTATTCTGGTCTGTGGCTGCGTTGCAATAAAGTTCTCAGTAAGCTGCAGTGACCTAAAAGAGGTATTATGATATTCTTACTTGTTTAGAAAAGGTAAGAAAAATCAGACAGAATGTGTTTGCATAACTTGCTAAGGTTCTAATAAGGATGTCTCCTTCTAAGAGTTTGTGCTCACAATAGGTTTTATGGCATTTATCCAGGGATAACTTATTTTTACACTGTAACTGTTGTAATGCCTCCACGCAATGGGGAGTGCAGGGAGGCTGTTGCTATGGCCTAGAGCAGGAATAGAGTAGTTAAAACCTAGTGACTAGTGGGGTGCCACAGGGTTCTGTCTTGGGCCCAGTCTTATTCAACATCTTTATCAACGACTTGGATGGTGGACTCAAGGGCATCCTGATCAAATTTGCAGATGACACCAAACTGGGAGGGGTGGCTAACACCCCAGAGGACAGGATCACACTTCAAAACGACCTTGACAGATTAGAAAACTGGGCCAAAACAAACAAGATGAATTTTAACAGGGAGAAATGTAAAGTATTGCACTTGGGCAAAAAAAATGAGAGGCACAAATACAAGATGGGTGACACCTGGCTTGAGAGCAGTACATGTGAAAAGGATCTAGGAGTCTTGGTTGACCACAAACTTGACATGAGCCAACAGTGTGACGCGGCAGCTAAAAAATCCAATGCAATTCTGGGCCTCATCAATAGGAGTATAGCATCTAGATCAAGGGAAGTAATAGTGCCACTGTATTCTGCTCTGGTCAGACCTCACCTGGAGTACTGTGTCCAGTTCTGGGCACCACAATTCAAGAAGGACACTGACAAACTGGAACGTGTCCAGAGGAGGGCAACCAAAATGGTCAAAGGCCTGGAAACGCTGCCTTATGAGGAATGGCTAAGGGAGCTGGGCATGTTTAGCCTGGAGAAGAGGAGGTTAAGGGATGATATGATAGCCATGTTCAAATATATAAAAGGATGTCACATAGAGGAGGGAGAAAGGTTGTTTTCTGCTGCTCCAGAGAAGCGGACACGGAGCAATGGATCCAAACTACAAGAAAGAAGATTCCACCTAAACATTAGGAAGAACTTCCTGACAGTAAGAGCTGTTCGACAGTGGAATTTGCTGCCAAGGAGTGTGGTGGAGTCTCCTACTTTGGAGGTCTTTAAGCAGAGGCTTGACAACCATATGTCAGGAGTGCTCTGATGGTGTTTCCTGCTTGGCAGGGGGTTGGACTCGATGGCCCTTGTGGTCTCTTCCAACTCTATGATTCTATGATTCTATGATTCTATGAAAACCCTGTGGTCAAATGCAAGTCTCCAAACCTCACACTCTGGCCTATGGGACCCTCCTAACATCACTTCCGTCTCACCCTCTCCTCAGCCCACACCCTTTACTGAATATTTTTGCTTGGCTGGAACATTTTTGGGGGGAATTTAATCACACTTATTGTTGGCCTGGATGGAGGATGCACAGACATATGCAGAAACTAATCTACTGTACAAAGAAAAAAACACCCCACATCCTAAACAGAGGGTAGAGCAGATCTTGCCTGTCCCTTGGTGTACCTGATTCAGTGTCTTCAGTGATGTACACAAGAGTAGGCAGTGAGCAGGGCTGCCGACTTGCCCCCACAATTGAGGGGACCTGGGGCTGCATGATGTCAGCATGTGGTGCGCACATCTCCACAGCATGTGTGCATGACGTCAGCATGCCCTGTGACTTGCACGTGTGATGCAAGCACACACAATGGAATATATGCACGGCTGCTGTGGAACTTTTGGAGGGCAGCCCTTTCATGAGAAATATCGGGGGGCTGTGCCCTTCCTCTTGGGCTTGCCGATCAGAAGGTCGGTGGTTCGAATCCCCATGATGGAGTGAGTGCCCATTGCTCTGTCCTAGCTCCTGCCAACGTAGCAGTTTAAAAGCATGCCAGTGCAAGTAGATAAATAGGTGCCGCTGTGGCGGAAGGTAAACAGTGTTTCTGTGCACTCTGATTTCCATCACGGTGTCCCGTTGAGCCAGAAGTGGTTTAGTCATGCTGGCCACATGACCCGGAAAGCAGTCTGTGGGCAAACACTGGCTCTCTTGGTCTGAAAGCAACCCCATAGTCATCCTTGACTGGACTTAACCTTCCAGGGGTCCTTTACCTTGCTTACCTTTTTACCTTACCCTACTCAGCACCTATGGCTGTGAGAGAAGAGAATAAGAGGACTGGCAACCAGCAAAGGATTGAATTTCTCTACCCCTCCATTGCCTATCACCCTTGGTCAGCCTTTAGCTACAGTTCTTTTTTCCGGGGGGGGGGGAGTATTTGAATGCATAGACTTCTACTACCATTGGTTGCCTTGATCATTAGTTAACTTTGGTGAGAGGGGAGGAAAAATGATACAGGCTTTTACTCCATTAAAAGCTGTGTTATTAATATTCAAACACACACAGAGAGACCTTGCAATAATGTCACAGTTATTATAATAGATAGGATAAAGTGTCTCCTGGAAGCTAAGTCAGAATGAGAATTCAGGCACAATTTTTATAGAGAGGATATTTCCTGATCATGCATTCAAGCTTCAACAACCATGTTAGTAATCTGCCAGTTTTCTCAGATTTTGTCCCAGCATTCCTTATGTCCACATGACCCTTCACCTCCCCCTCCAAAGAGGAGCAAATACCACTGTCATTGTTCATTGTTCTCCCTACTTTTGCGACTAAGCGGTTCTATCACCTAGCCATTCCCTCACCCCCAAAGCTGTCTGGTGCCAGTAGCCTCAAGACACTGTGAAGCTGGTTCTAGTATAAGAGCACTCCCAAATGTTTTCTACATATCCTCTCTCAGAGCTGCCTCGAAGCCACAGGCTAGGCACCTGTTCTCTAGCAATTCCAATCCAAACCTTACCTTTTGCCTTTCCCCCCCACCAGAGCACAACCAGCTATAAGAGATATGATACCGCCAGGATTCCTTACGCTAGGCTTGAGGCTGTTGTCAGCTCATAAATATATGAATTAGCCAGATTATACAGCAGTGTATCTCAAGCAGGGTTGGGGAAGGCATCATTCTCCCAGCCTTACCTGTTATCCAGACTCCAGCCTTAATAGTTATCTGTAATTTGTGTATGTAGTGCATTCTGAAAAGTGAAAGGGGTGATGCTATAATTATAAAAGTAAGAGCATTTTATGATTGTGCTCCTGAGTTTTATTTACTTCATTTGATATATTCTTTGCTGCTCCCCTTTTAAAGTTCTATAAAAGAGCAATATTTCATTTTATAGTTTGGTGAGAGAAGGAGATCTCAGTAATGGGGAGAAAGATTCTAGCTCACTCTTGGATCTACTCAAGATTACAATATTGCCAGCACAGGTGCATAATGGCCACTGCAGGTGCAGGGAGGGCCACAGGAGACTGGTATTGGGTTGAATTAGGCTACAACTCTATTGATTATATGAAAGTGTAGGTTTGGCTAAGGCATCAGGCATGCATCCAGCATTAGACAGCCCATCTGCTACCTGGTAGGAACCTGGTAGGGTCAACCTTGCATTGGGGAGTTGTCCCCGACATAGATTGGGTGCCACAACCCCATAGGAGGCCACCATTGGGCAAGATATGTTGGCCCATTGTTTCCCCTGTGAACTCCTGGACAGAATCGCCCCTCCAGAACCCTCTCTAATGGGGTATCCCTGCGACTAAGGATCCAGCCCAGTGCCTTATAGGCCAAAGTTGTGACAGTTGCTGTGAAGCAGGTGAAGACCTGCAACCCAGCCAATCTGTTTGGATGTAAAGGTAGTGTTTCCCCTTTGCAGTAACACTCCAGCACAATCAGCGTGATATTTATAGTCTTGATTACATACACAGTCATACCACGGGTTACAGGCACTTCAGGTTGCGCATTTTCGGATTACAGATGCGCCGAAACCTGTAAGTACAGGAATGGGTTACTTCCAGGTTTCGGCGCTCGCACATGCGCAAAAGTGCTAAATCACTCTTTGCGCATGCGCAGAAGTGCTGAATCACAAGCTGCGCATGCGCAGATGTGGCGCTGCAGGTTGCAAATGCTGTGGGTTGCGAACATGCCTCCCACATGGATCACGTTCGCAACCCGAGCGTCCACTGTATACAAGAACAGCTACAGTTCAGAATTACCAGTCCAAACCCGTTGAGTCAGATTCGGGGAGTGGCTTCCTACGATTCCCGCGCCATCAAAGTAGGCCTAGGAATCGCACGAGGCATCTTTGATCCTTATGTTTCACTTCCCTCCATGTCTGTGCTGATTTGAAAGCCCCCTCCCTTCCTGAGTCTGAGCTTCCTTCCTGAGCCTCTGGGTGGTTGCAGGGCTCTCCAGCATCTCTGAGCCCCTGTTCTCCCTGACTGCTCTCTGCCCCCTATTCTGCCTCATGTGTCATCTCCCTGTCTTCCTCTTCTGTCCATTGCTCCTCAGAATTCTCCCGGACATTGGAGGAGAAAATTCCTCCCTGGCCTCCCTGGTGAGTAAACCGAGTAAACCATGGCAAGGTCTGTATACCCCTCGCCTGCTCACTCATTGAGCGGGCCTTAATGGACTGGATGGAAAATCCAGTGACAATCAGGCCACCCCTTTAAATAGACTAGGGTGGGCTGGGCGCAGCTCCCAAGCCCCTGCCCTGGTTGGCCTTGTGGCAGGAGGTGGGGTGGCACCTGGTGACCAACCCTTCCCACCGGTTGCGCCAGAAGATGGCAGCCTCCTTGGACCCACCGTAGCCACACCATGCGGCAAAAGTCACCCACCCAGAGCCCTAGGTAAGCGGGTTTTTAAAATTATTTTAAAGCAATGTATTTTAAGAGCACCAGTTGTCATGTTTTCATACCTTATGACATAAAGGTAAAGGTACCCCTGACCATCAGGTCCAGTCGTGGAAGACTCTGGGGTTGTGGCGCTCATCTTGCTGTATAGGCCGAGGGAGCTGGCATTTGTCTGCAGACAGCTTCCAGGTCATGTGGCCAGCATGACTAAGCCACTTCTGGCAAACCAGAGCAGCACACGGAAATGCCATTTGCCTTCCCGCCGGTACCTATTTATCTACTTGCACTTTGATGTGCTTTCAAACTGCTAGGTTGGCAGGAGCTGGGACCGAACAATGGGAGCTCACCCTCTCACGGGGATTCGAACCGCCAACCTTCTGATCGGCAAGTCCTAGGCTCTGTGGTTTAACCCACAGCACCACCCGCGTCCCCAACTTTATGACATGGTGCCCTCCAAATACTTTTGGTTTACAAGTGCCATTATGCACGATCACTGACTCGAGTGGCTGAGGCTGATACTCCAAATATCTGGAAGGCACCACATTGGCTACTCCTGTCTATAGAGATGACTATTTCTGGGATGTTTATCTTACTTGTGATTTGCCCACAAATCACACATTTTTATAACCATTGCCCTACATCCTTAAGCAGACCATTGCATTCAAATCTGGCATATATTCAGAAAAAATATGTATTTCTTCTCCCATGCAAGGATGCCTAGGATTGCAGCTTTAGTAAAATCTCTGCTAGCAATTTCCATCTTTTAAAATTATATTTGATTACCAGAATCCATATGTTGAAAAATAATCTATTTTTGTCTACCATGCAGTGGCTATCTGTGGAAAACATCGGTTAAGTATCCATCAAGAACTCCAGTGAGTCAGCTCCTAGAATGCCCTGTCCTGATTTATTCTTGTCCACAATACTCTTATTTTCAAAACATACTAGGCCCCTTTATTTCCATTTACTGATAAAAAGAATCCATTTCTTCTTGGTTTCTTTCTAAACATCTATGAGGGCAACCAAGGTGATTCTTAACTTCTACCCATTTTTTCTGGAGATGAAATTCCCAGCAGAAACCACTTTATTAAACCAAATGATGTGACAAACCTGCTTCTGGTGTGTTCTGAAATACATTTTTGGAAGTATTTTTCTGTACCCAACTGTGATTTGGGGCTTGATTCAGAAACTGAATGGGCCAGCATTCACAGGTGCAAAGCAATACTTACGTAAATAATATTGCTGAGCTCCTACCTGAACAACAACTGAAAAGGATGTTCAGAAATGAAGCTTTGTTTTGGCATGGAGGGGGGGGGAGAGAGAGAATGATTGGAAGAAAATAAGGCTGTAATCTTTGAGGTAATAAATTCCATTATTGCCCAATATAGCAGCTGAGGGTGGCATGTGATGTCAGCAAGTCACAGGGAGGAAGCAAGCTGAGGTGGTTAAGTAAAACTAAAAGAATCAGCGTTTCCCCCAGAAACAACAGAGGCAAACATACAACATTAAATTGGAAGAGTAGTGTTTTAAAGTTGACATTTACCTTACCTGGCAGTTTTACTTGCCGGCAATAAAACCTCCACTCCAAAGCTATGACGCCTCTTTCACTTGCTGTGGAGCAACTAATTGCCTCAGCTTCTAAACTGCCTTTCAGAGCTGGAGGCATTAATGTGACTTTCTGTTTGCCTTTCCGTGTTTCAGGAGCGCAAGGTGCTTTAAAAAGGCATTTTGGGGGGAAAGCAAGACGTGTTGCCATCATACCTCAAAGAAGACCCAGAAAAGGCAAATTGGGGGGAAGATTCTATTTTATTGTATATAAATCGGGGAATTAACCAGATTAACCAAAAGAAAACATAGTCTGGGCAGGGATGTTCCCTAAGGGAAGAGGGACAAACTCTCCCCGTAGCCCCCACTTCAGGCCTGCATTAAGGAATTTAAGATATTAATGGGATTATGAGCATTTATTCATTTGATACGCATTTTATTCATCTATGCTGTCACTGGCTATTGGTTACTGCACCCTTTTCATTTCTTATGTATGCTACGATCTAATTTTCTGTGGCACATTTAGTTCGCTTGCTAAATTTCCTTTTACATGACTGATGAGAGTAGATTCGTCTTCCAGTGTTACTCCTTTTGCTCTTAACTATTTAAGGTTTTCATATATTATGGATAGGCTAGCCCACAAAATCCTGGTGTAGAGTACCGCTCTAAAATATCCCGAGAATGTTTCACCAAACATTGTGTATTTCTGGCATGAACAGAGGTGTTTTACTGTAAAATCCCAAAGTTAAATTGGATTGAGGGGGAATTAACAAATCAGAAGAGCAAAGAAATTGCTCATTTATACCAAGGGAAAGAAACAAAAAGCTTTAAGAATTACTTGCTGCAGCATGACACCTTTTAAATGAAAGCTTTTCTGAAGCATGTTCTGCGCATTAAGATATCAATCAATGATTTTCATGTTCAGAAATGGAACTTTAATTAAAGCTTCATGTACTCTGCTTTTATGTGCCCTTAACGTTATCCAGAATAAAGTGCCCCCCCCCCCCGGTCTGTTAAACAAAACCCCTGTGAAGTTACTACTTCTGTAACCTTTCTAAGCTGTTCAGGCACTCTTTTCGCAATGAGAGGTTTTACTGTGTGAGTTGTATTAAAATGAATGGGATAGTAGCGCCATTTATTTTAATGAGGTGAGCACAGGAGAACTTCCTGATGGATTGTAGCTTAAGAGAGGCTCTCATAAACTTCTCATTGTGCTGAGACAAGGCCAGCCCTGCCTGCTTTCACTGCTACCCACTTCAGCCATGCTTCCAACGGCTGCTATGCATGGCTCAAATGCTTCCCCCACTGCTTGCAAGCTCAATGGGGGGAAGGAGTTTACCACATGTACAGATATACATGTACTCTGACCCAATCAGTGGTCTTCTTGTTCCACCCATATGCAGTGTACATAAAGAGCATGTTCCCATGGCTTCTGTGTGCATGGATGGTGGCAAAGCATTGAAACCATGCACATCCGCAGTGAGAGGTGTGGCTATGGCACATGGTGAGGACCAGCTCTGCTCATCCATTGTTTCATTATGCACCCCAAAATTAACCTTTTAGCAACCAAATTTATACAATATATGTTTGTGTAAATGTTTGCATTGGCACACAAGCAGATCTGTAGATGTCTACAACACCAAGTCCACAAAATGTAAATAAATAAATGTGAGGTACTGTATGTAAGCTTGCTCATTTCATGGCGAGTAAGTAAGAAGAGACCAATGAAATAGTCAAACTGAATTTTCCTGGAAGGCAATTAATATTTCAGGATACGCATCCATAATGCAGAGAGCTAACAGAGAGCTTGTGTCGAACCATAAAGACATCAACACTGGCAAAAATAAAATAAAAAATATCAAGTTGTTTATGGCCTGGCTTTTCCTTTTTAAACAAAAGCTCGTAAGAACTAAAATTGTGTACATGCATAAATTAAGAAGGACAAACATGGTTGGAAATACATTTTAATGTTTCCGTAATGAAGCTTTGTCGGAGTAGCTTAAATATTTACAGTTTATTCCCAGAAATAAATACATCAAGACAGCTTTCACAGCCTCATCTCATGGCTTTTTATAGACAATGAAAAGGAGAGGGAACTAGATGGAACCTTGTGGAATTTCACAGAAAAGGATCATAAGGTTTTATACAACCACCACCCAGTGTCTAACATGCTTTTCAGAGCTAGGTGATTGGGAGGGTTGTAGTGGCACAAATGCAAGCATTTTGGGAAAATACTGATTATCCAGACAAAGTTCTGTCTGGTTTTTGACCTGGCTTTGGGACTGAATCAGCACTGGTTGCCCTGATGGGTGAGTTTGATTAAGAATGAGATAAGAGGAATGTGATGCACTTAGTTAATCTCTCAGCAGATTTTGATAGCATCAAGCATGATATCTTCGTGGACTGGCTCGGCCAGTTGAGAATTGGGAGCACTGTTATTATGGTTCTAGTTTTACTTGCAGGACTGGTTTCAGAGTGCAGCACTGGATCAATGCCTGTTGGATCCTGGCAACTATGCCCTGAGATCCCACACGGTACCATCTTGCCCTTGTGCTGTTTAACATCTACATGAAACCATTGCTTGTGGTCATTTGGAGATCTGTAGTAAAGTGTCGCCTGTGTGCTGAGGACATCCAAGTCTATTTTTCGGAAGCATCTGAATGTGGTTTGTCGGCGCAAGCTCAGTGTCAATCTCTGGAGGCAGTGATGGGCTAGATGAAGCCTGGGGTGGAATCTACAAATATATAAAAATCATTCTGAAAATGCTTTTTTTAAAAAAAGTGTCTTTAAAAATACACTGAATTTTCCACAAGGCTTGCCATTGCCTTTGAGTGTCACCTTGTATATTGCACTTAAAACAATCTTAAAATGCTTCATTTGCAGCTGTATAGCTGAGTTTTAATAAACTCATACAGACTGTGCTGAGAGCTTGAGGGCCCTGCTCCTGCCTCTCTTCACCCAGGGTGGGACCTGGCAGGCTATGTAAGGGCTGCTGCTGCTACCCAGCAGAGAATATTGCTTCTTCTTTTAAATTGGTTTTAAATAGTGTGTGTGTGTGTGTGTGTGTGTGTGTGTGTGTGTGTGTAACACACCCACAAACATACACATCTTTTAAAATTTGTTTTCAAGTGTTTTCTCTGTTTTCAGCTGGGTTGATTGACATCCTATGGCCTTTCAGAATGTGTTGGGGGGTGTTATGGGGTTGTTGCTGTTTTTATTTTGATTATGTATGTTGTGGTTTTATATTCTGATTTTATCCTGTAAACTGCCCTGAGACCTGCGAGTATAGGGCGGTACAATGGTACCTTGGTTCTCAAACTTAATCCATTCTGGGAGTCCGTTTGACTCCTGAAAAACGTTTGGAACACTCACTTCTGGGTTTGTGGCGTTCAGGAGCTGATTTGTTTGGGAGCCAAGCCGTTTGAGTACCAAGGTACCACTGCATATAAATAATGATGATGATGATGATGATGATGATGATGATGATACAAACACCAAAGCGACTACACTAGTTCAAAAGGAAATATATCTTCATGGTTAAGGAGAGAGGTGTGTTCTTCCACAAGGCTATTTCAGAGCTCCTCTACCTGAATGTATGATCAAAGCAAATCCTGGAAACTGACAAGTGAATTAAAAATCTTACATATATTTATAATGGCTCCTTTAACTAATCCATCACACCATGAATGACTTTGTTCCCGAGTTTGGTGCTTTTAATGTGTAAGATTGTTAATTTGTGGGTATAGTAGTATGTTATTAAATTCCCTCGCCTAGGCAGAAACAGTATTCATACTGAACTGCATTAGGGTATACCTTTTGTCCTTCGTTCGTTTTAATAATTGGCCATGATATGTGCAAAGCTTTTACTTCTCAACTTTGAAAATGTCAATGGCCCTGCAAAAATGACAGTATCATAAATCCATGCTAGTACTCCCAGAAGGCCAAAAATGCAGAGAGCTAAACTGAAGTCAGATTAAATGCTAACGTTACTCCGAGAGTAGCAGTGAATACATTAATGGGCATTCACTAATCAGATCAGACAGCAGAATCCACTTTACTTTTTGTGCTTCACAGCCCTGACACCGGTAGGCTGGGTAGCACATTTTACATTGTTTCAGTGCACCATGCCATCCGGCTAAGGATGTAGGAAGGCATCAATTTCTGCTCTGTTCTATTCAGCACTGTTTCTGTTCCACTGCAGTTCTGCTTCCAACAAAAAGTAGTCATTCATCTTGCTGTCCACTGTGGTTCCTGTAATTAATGACGAAATTAATGGCTCTAGCATAACGTTGTTTCATTTCATTTGTTTCAGTGCAAAGGAAACACAACGCTAATGCGAGGAGCAGCGTCAGTTACATGCCAATTGTGGAATGAAAACAGTAGCGGTGAATAATGAAAAATGCTTTGATTGTGTGGGGGGTTTTATGATCAAGAAGTATATAAATTTTATGAAATAAAAAATTAAGTATTTTTATATGCTGGTTTTAATTTGTGTAAGCCACTTTGCACAATATCAAAAGCAGGCTATAACTCTTGAGATGAATACAGGTATGTTCAAAGTACGTATCATTTAATGAGAAGAAATAGATAACATGTAGCCTCGTGGCTTAATTGGCATCAAAGCATTTTTCAAAAAGCAGAAGCCTCGAACAAGGTGTTTTCTACAGTACCGCATTACTTAACAGCTTTCAGGAACAGCAACTCAAATAACAGCACTATTAATTAATTCATCAACAGCTGCTTTGTGTTTGTGTCTTCCTCTTGGATAAAAACGTTTCAGTGAAAAGAGTCACTCCCTTTGTCACCATGGAAATATTTATCTGTTTCCCAGGCAACAGTGTGGTCAGTCATCACGTTGCCACAGCAACTTTGTTACAGTCTATACCTTACTGTTGGTTTGGGCATATTTCGCAATACAATTTATTATAGGGAGATTTCACTTTCCCGTATAATGCTGCTTGAGTGAACGATGAACTGAATAAATTTCAATATTGCCTACATTTTTGTGTGCACCATTTTCTAACATCCACTTTCTTTTTCTGCTGGAGAACTGCATTGTAAAATTTGGAGGAGTGCAGATTTCAAAGGATAGCTGTGTTTCGGTTCATGTATTGGTTCATAAAGCATGGATTTGCATTAAAATGTGAACTGAACTGATTTTCCTTCTATCCCTACAATGCACCTGAAAATAATGCAAGAACAGCTTATGCATCTCTTTTTTCACATATATGCTGTTATGTCCAAAGTAATATCCAGAATAATAACACCTGCATCTCTCCTATTGGTATACATAGTATATGGATATGTCAATCTCGGGTGTCAGTCTCTCTAAGATGTAAACAGGAAGTTTTCTACTAGAAGCACAATTGAAACTCCCTTCCTTAGCAGGGCTAGTCTGAGTGGCAGGGCCATTTCCACATCCACAGCTCTGCCACTCTCTCCTTTTTTAATAACATTTTTTGATTTTCCAATTATAAAAATAAAAACAACAATACAAATACAAAAAAAAAATTAACTACCCTCTAGTTCCTTCCTTGGTTCCATTATTTCTCAAGATGCTGCATGTACATTGTGAAAATTATAACATGTTTAAATCACCTATTATCCATTCATAAAAATTACAAGTAATCTTAAAACCCTGCTAATGTATTAACCTGTGTCCAATGCTTCTGTATATATGCAATAAACATCTTCTATTCTTCCTTGAATTCATTGTCATCTCTTCCTCTTAGTTGCATTGTCAATTTTGCCATTTCAGCATATTCCATTAATTTTAACTTTCCGATCTTCTTTAGTTGAGACACCTAATTCTTTCCAATGTTGTGCTAATAGTGTCTGTGCAGCTGTAGTTGCATACATAAATAAATTCTTTTGCAATTTTGGTAGATCCACTCCTATAATACCTAACAGGAATGCTTCTGGTTTTTTTAAACAAAGGTTAATTTAAACATCTCCTTCATTTCATTATAAATAATTTCCCAATATTTCTTTATAATTTTACATTCCCACCACATATGAAAAAATGTCCCTTCTGTGATTTTACATTTCCAACACTTGCTTTCCTTAGATTTATACATTTTTGCTAGGTTAACCAGAGTTAGATACCACCTACACATCATTTTCATGTAATTTACAGCTCTGTCACTCTTGGTGGCCAGGGTGAAAGGTGGAATAGGGAGCCATTAGCTGCCCCAACCCCAAGTTGGTGCAACAATCAGGCCTGGATGAGGCTGAATATCGTTCTGAATGGCAGCGACAGTGGCTCAGAGTGATACAGTGACTCATCCTCTCCCTTGGCTCCTCCTCAGGGGCCTTCTGCTGTTGACCACCAGCTAGGATCCTGCTGGCAGCATACATGCATGATCATTCAGAAAGTGAACGCGGGTGCATTCGCTGCAGCTCCATTCGCTGCAGCTAAGTAGGAGGCCAGCTTAGCTTCTGCCCAACACAACCCCTCTAAATCTAAGAAGGGTTTCAATTGCATGTGCGCCAACATTCTCCAGATGAAAATAGGGACGTTTCTCACTCCCCCCCACCTGACCCTCCTTGAGCCCCTGAGAAAACCTATTTTTTTATTTTTTATTTAGTAGATGGGCCTTTTCTGCAGTGGCGCCCCATTTGTGGAAGCTCTCCCCAAGGAGGTTCGCCTGGCACCTTCATTTTACACCTTTAGGCACGAGGCAAAAATGTTCCTCCTTAACCAGGCCTTTGGCTGACTGACATCCAATGCTCTTTTAAAATGTGTTGGGGCAGGGTGTGGGGTTAATTGGGTGGTTTTCATTTTATTACGTATTTTGTGTTTTTATATTGTGATTTTATGTTGTAACCATGCTGAAAACTGTAGATACAGGGCAGTACAGTGGTACCTCAGGTGACATACGCTTCAGGTTACATACGCTTCAGGTTACAGACACTGCTAACCCAGAAATAGTACCTCGGGTTAAGAACTTTGCTTCAGGATGAGAACAGAAATCGCGCGGCGGTGGCGCAGCAGCAGCGGGAGGCCCCATTGGCTAAAATGGTACCTCAGGTTAAGAACAGTTTCAAGTTAAGAACGGACCTCCGGAATGAATTAAGTACGTAACCAGAGGTACCACTGTTTATGAATTTAATAAATAAATAAATATGATAATAATTTACTAAAAGAACAACACACAAACACAAAAAAATAGAAAGCGGCAAGATTAGATGCAGACCCACAAAGGGTTGTTATTTTTTAATTAAAAAATCAAGACTCCTAGAGCTCCTCTCCACTCCCTTTTCTTCCTGCCCAAGGAAGCCCTCTGCCCTCAGAGTTGGCACAGCATGTGGGGCTTGGCCTCAGGGGCGACAGCCTCTCCTCTTCCTCACCTGCTCTCCAGCAGCCACTGTGAACTATGCAAGGAAGGAGACAAGCAACAACAGCCATGGAGAAGCAACAGGGTGTTCCCTTGCCACTACCATTGCTTGTGACAAGTGCTGGCTCTTCACCCACTGAGTTTGGTGATGGCAGCACTGGCAGGGGAAATGGGGACATGCCAGGACCAAATCAGAAGTTGGGATGGCTTTCATAATTCCAGAACTGTCCCTGGAAAAGTGGGACATTTGGAGGGTATGGGATTGCTCTGCTCATTACTTCTTCCTAACATCTTCAGTCTTGCATTGTACTTTCATTAAAAAATGTCAGCTTTTAATATCCTGTTAGATGCAAAAGTCTCCCAGTCATCAATATTACCTTTGACATCCAGAAATCCTGATGTTTACATTTCCTGATCAGGCTTTCTGTATCCCCTTTTCTCTTTTCACTTATTGATATAAATTCTAAGCATTTTCCTTTGCATCATCACAATATGGCAACCAGCTTATTTCGAATGCTGTTCCACAAGCACTGGGCACAGGCAGGAGGTGTACATTTTATATTTGAAACTTTGACAGATTCGCACCAGTCCAGTCGCCCGCGTTTGCCTCCTCGCTAAAGCCTTTCAATGGCTGATATGATTTATTCATCCCAGAGTTCACCTGGAAGGCTTCCCAGTAACACTCTTTGAGTTGGCTCCACCATTAAAATTTTATACATCATTGTACAGCTGACAGATTGAACTCAGGCAAGTCATTGCCGCAGAAAAGGCTTTGAAGGGTTCAATGATACCTGGAAATAACCTATGAGGTATGAGAGAGTACAGGCCTCAACTATCCTCTTTTCCTTTCAGTTTCCTGAAAGAGATATACAGCCTATGTCCCCTTTGAAGTTTCATAGGGTACAAGTTCGTTAATTGAAAAGCGAGATCTTCTTAAGCTGTCACAATGTTCTTCACAATGCACATGGAGCAGTTTTAAGGATTTTTTCCCTCTAAATAGCGGGCCTGCATTTTCTAGTGATACATGGTGGAAGGGGAGAGAGATTATAGTTGTGCGCTAAATCTAACACAACTATAATTTTGGGCAAACTGTGCTACATACTGCTGCTACATATGAAAATCAAGATACAGTGGTGCCTCGGAAGACGAAATTAATTCGTTCCGCGAGTTTTGTCGTCTTGCGATTTTTTCCGTCTTGCGAAGCACGGTGTCGGGAAAGTTTTGGAAAAGCTTCAAAAATCACCAGTCTTTAAAAACCTCAAAAAAGGTTACCACACCGCGTTCTATGAGCTGCTCCTCAAAGTCAAGTCGCAACTGTATTAAAGTTAAGAAAAAGGAAACAAACTTGCAAGACGTTTCCGTCTTGCGAAGCAAGCCCATAGGGAAAATCGTCTTGCGAAGCAGCTCAAAAAACAGAAAACCCTTTCGTCTAGCGAGTTTTTCGTCTTGCGAGGCATTCGTCTTGCGAGGTACCACTGTATATAAACATTTCACACAAGACCAAGAATATGAGTGAACAAGCAGTTATCAGCTTTTCACTGTTTGACTGTCAAACTAACTCTTTTAGGGTTGGTTTTTTAATCACAATGGTACATGAATATCAGTTTCTAATTGAACAACTTTTCTGTCTTCCTTTCTAGTTGAGAGCTGAACTATTATTCTTGCGCTACTCAGAGAGGGGGAAGCATCTTTTGTCGCAAGTGTCAAAACTGTTTGTGGAATTCACATGTGGTACAAAGATTGGAATGCAGGGAAGGAAAATCCAGCTATCCAGAGCTGTAGGAAAACTAGGTTTAGTTCTATGTACCAAAATGAAATTCCTGTGCAAGGGACCAGATAATGGTTTTGTTGGTCTTTTGAAAAGTTGATATAACCCATTAAATTAGGCTGTGCACCATTTACAGAACAATCCTGACCTTTGATCCATGTTGGTGGTGGCGGGTGGCACTGTGGTCCAAACCACACAGCCTATGGCTTGCTGATCAGAAGGTCAGCGGTTCGAATCCCCACGATGGGGTGAGCTCCCATTGCTCTGTCTCAGCTCCTGCCAACCTAGTTGTTCGAAAGCACGTCAAAGTGCAAGTAGATAAATAGGTATTGATGGGGCGGGAAGGTAAACAGTGTTTCTGTGCACTGCTCTGTTTCGCCAGAAGCAGCTTTGTGATGCTGGCCACATGACCTGGAAGCTGTATGCTGGCTCCCTCGGCCAGTAAAGCGAGATGAGTGCCACAACCCCAGAGTCGTCCATGACTGGACCTAATGGTCAGGGATCCCTCTACCTTTACCTTTTACCTGACCTTTGATCCATGTTGATGGTGGTAGTTATTTTTTATTAATTTATTTATTAACATGTTTATTTGATAACCAACGAACATTACCAGGACAGTATCCATGTGGCAAGATATGGATAAAATGACACTGAACCATTCAGATTAACAGGTAAGTAACAAAAGTTACAGTTAAATCCCCAACCGCCAACTAATTATCCAAAATAGCTTGAAGCGAGGAGGCCCTACTGTGGAAATCATTGATCTCACAACAAGACTGGTCCTCTGCGTTTTTGGCAAAGGACCCCTGGATGGTTAAGTCCAGTCAAATTTTACAGTGGGTTTCAGCACTCACCTCTGCTTTCAGGCTGAAGAAGTCGGTGTTTGTCCACAGACAGCTTTCCAGGTCATGTGGCCAGCATGACCAAGCCACTTCTTGTGCACCATGACAAATGCCAGAGCACACAGAAACACCATTTACTTTCCTGCCGCAGCGGTACCTATTTATCTACTTGCACTGGTATGCTTTCAAACTGCTAGGTTGGCAGAAGCTGGGACAGAGCAACAGGAGTTCACCCCGTAGCGTGGATTCAAACTGCTGACCTTACGACTGGAAGCCCAAGAGGCTCAGTGGTTTAGACGACAGCGCCACCTTCATCCCTTTGCGTTTTAGACTTCTGGTCAACATGGCACTGAGGTTTCGGCTGAGCTCCACAGGCCGTCTTTTTAATTGCGTTAATTGCTTGATTGGGGTCTGTCTGATAGTTTTCTTTTATAGGGGACAAGGATATTTATGTGTCCTTTGGTCCCCAGGAGCTAACAACTCTCAGCAGCCCTTTGCAAACCAGAGTTTCTAGGATTCTTTGAAGGAAGCTATTCTTGTTTAAAGTGGTATAATACTGTTTTGAATATAAAGTGCAGATAAGTCCTTGGTTTTGCTTGGAGTAGATGATCCCTGTACGTTTCCGAGCACAATTCAAAGTGTTGGTGCTGACCTTTAAAGCCCTAAACGGCCGCGGTCCTGTATACCTGAAGGAGCGTCTCCACCCCCATCGTTCAGCCCGGACACTGAGATCCAGCACCGAGGGCCTTCTGGCGGTTCCCTCATTGCGAGGAGTAAGGTTACAGGGAACCAGACAGAGGGCCTTCTCGGTAGTGGCGCCCATCCTATGGAACACCCTCCCTTCAGATGTGAAGGAAATAAGTAGCTATCCTATTTTTAAAAGACATCTGAAGGCAGCCCTGTTCAGGGACGTTTTTAATATTTAACGCTGTATTGTTTTTAATACTTGATTGGGAGCCGCCCAGAGTGGCTGGGGAAACTCAGCCAGATGGGTGGGCTATAAATAATAAATTATTATGATGATTATGATTGAAATCAGTGGGAGCTAAGTTAGTCACTGATTTGTACAGCTCAACTCTGTCTGGATCCAGCCCGCTGTGTGCTTTGCTTTACCTTCAAGAAGAATAACAACCTCAAAAATGTACTTATTTCTCCAAATATATGTTGTTTCCTTCCAGTTCTGAATGGACAAACCACTGGTAGATAGCCAGCTTGGCAGTGGAGGCAGAGGATGCATAAAAATAAAGCTCTATTTTTTTATTGCAACTTCTTGGCTTCTGAGTTTTGAAAGCTTGAGAAGAGCAGGTCAGCTAGTGTAGGCCTTCTTCTCTCTCTAAGTGACACTTTCCCCAAAACTTGCTTAACTATCTATTAAAAAAAATCAAATATCTCAGAGGAGTCCTACATAAAATGTGCTAATGTTTAGTCTGAGCTTCTAGGCTAGCTGGAGACTGGTGGAAATGAAAACAATGCCAAAGATGTAAATTATTATTTTTTCCCTGCCAGCAATCAACTGCCGTTGCCTAAAGGTACAATGGCAGTAGCAGGGGTTGCCCAACTCATGCCAAATCTGTAAGTCTAGTGTTAATGTATCAAAGAGAAGCCAAGGACCATGGTCCAGGGAATAGGAGTGCAGCCAAGAATGAGTGTTAATCAGAGAGACGTAACAGTTAGGGAAAATCCAGAGGATTAATCAGAGATTGGAGCCTTGGGAGCTTTTCAATATAACTCAAAAGTATGCTTGAAGGAAAGGAAACGCTGAGGTGTAGCTATGCGTGGAAGAATCTGTCACGTTTGGTTCACTCATGTTCTTATTTTTCAACTCTTGAATTCAATTCTCCACATTTTGCAACAATTTGCATTTTAAAATTATTATTATTATTATTATTATTATTATTATTATTATTATTATTATTTGTATACTGCCCTATACCCAAAGGTTTCAGGGTGGTTTACAGGATAAAATCACCATATAAAAACACAGATAATACATATCAAAATAAAAACAAGAACAATTCAGTTAAAAAATCCTCATGAAAAATCCTCATGAAAATTCATCCGCCTTGTTGTATGGATTTCTCTTGATATGCAACTTTTTGTGTTCAGTTTTGAATAACGTACACATTTTTGTGAGCTATTTCCTCTTATAAATTGGATTTTTTAAATGTTATTTCACTAATATATTCATCTTTATGCATACTTCCTCCGAATGTATGCATTTTTGTCTTTTGGTTCGAGAGCAGCATCACAAAATTCAGATATTTAGAAATTTCAAAGGATAGCTGTGTTTTAGTTCACATATTGATTCAGAAAGTCCAAATTGGATAAATTTGGCTTTAAAAGCAGACTGAGTCGAATTTCTCCTCCATCCCTAGGTACAGACGTAGATTTTAGATGAGATAGGAATTGGTGTCTAATAACAGGTGTTGGGGCAAAGAGGTTCTATAACAACAGGGAAAATGGACATCAGGTCACATGAGAAGCAGACTGAGGGTGGTCCTCCAACCCCCACCAGTTCAAACCAGTATGGTCAGTCATCAGGGATGATGGGAGGTATGGTCCAACAGCATATGGAGGATCACAGGTTCCTTTGGCAAGTGTGTGAAAACTTTCACCAATGAAATTATGTATTGTTGGTATTTAACATCTACAAAATTAGCAAAGATGTATAGAACCACTTCAAACGTATGTTGGAAGCGTAAGGAGAAGACAGGCACGTTCTACCACATGTGATGGACATGCAAGACAATGAAAGCATTCTCGGAAATGATATGTAATGAGTTCAAAAAAATGTTTAAGTAATGTTTTTGGAAAAAACCAGGCTTTTTTACTAGGAATTTTAGGTGCATAGATACGAAAGGAGCAGAAACGATTGTGACATGTGTGATTACGCATCCGACGACAGCAGCATGGATACTGCTGGCCCAGAGATGAAAAGAAGATAAAGTCCCAACCAGAGACAAATGGCTGATGAAGATCATGGACTACACCGAAATGGCGAAAAGACCGGGAAAATCAGAAACCAGGAAGAGAGGAACATTAATAAGGAATGGGAAAAAATTGCAATGTACATAAGAGAACACTGTAAACAACTAAAAACTTTGGCAGGATTTGAGTAAGGCTTGTGATTCACTAAAAACGAAGGTAAAAAGCTTTTTCATGTGATGCTGTTGAAAAAGATTGCAAATGGAAACCATGGAAGGGTGGAGGCGAGTCTAAGGATTCAGGGAATCCTAAATGCTGACGATTATGTCTAATGTTTGATTTTATATGTCCAGTGTAAAACTGAATAAAAAAGATTGTACAAAAAAGAAAGAAAACCTTCACCAGTGAGTAATTGTGTAGGCAGGTAATGTTTAGGAAATGATCCTTGTTTTAAGAGCAAGAATGCTACAAATGTCCCTCCATTCATCTGAAACGTCAGCTGGCATACCAGTTTTGCAAGAACAGAATGGCTGTTTCATGCAACTTCAAACCTAGAATGTGTTATTATATTCACTTTGAACTGAACTCTTGATGGCAGGTGGGTGGGAATGACAGCAATAACATTTGCCCAAGCCAGAAATACACACACACACACACACACACACACACACACACACACCAAATAAGGTTGGCTCATATAAATATGTCCATCACTGTGTGTTAGTATTCCCAGAAGCTCATTTCATTTAATTGCACATTTTCTTATGGTTTCTTGATTTTGCAAACACTGACAAGGCTGTTTCTTTATGAAGTGTATTTTAATTAATAGCTGGTTCATGTATGGCTCCCAGCTTCCTACTGGACCACAAATAGCAGATCAATGACACTTGATTGCATGGAAAATGACAATGTATCTCAAGCTTTTATTTTTCTTAAGAATCTTTAAAAGCTTATAATTAGTTCTCTATTTTGGTATGATATATTGCATGCATTAGGAAGAATAGTTTAAAATAGGCACAGTACTACTGTATCTAATTATCTTCACACAGTAGTGTTATCAATTCTCTTAAATTGTACAATAAATGAAAGTATTTCCAATATATTGGCTGCTTGATCCTATATATATGTGCTTCTGAGCTGTAGCAGGAGTGGCGACTCCTTTTCCAGTCCAAGGGTTAGGTTTGGCGGTTATTTTAATTTGGGTATATTTGTAAACTGTTTATTATTGTTGTTGTCATTGCTATTATTCCTATTATTGGTTTCTATTGATTTATTGGTTGGTTTGTTGCCTGTACAGTGGTACCTTGGTTCTTGAATGGCTTAGTTGTCGAACAAATTGACTCCCGAATGCCGCAAACCCAGAAGTAAGTGTTTCAGTTTGCGAATGTTTTACGGAAGCCAGACATCCGACGCGGCTTCCGTTTGAGTACAGGAAGCTCCTGCAGCGAATCAGAAGCCGTGCCTTGGTTTTTGAACGGTTTCGGGAGATGAACGTACTCCCGGAACAGATTGAATTCGACAACCAAGGTATCACTGCACAGGATATTCTGTTTCTTAATGTTTGATGTTTTGTTGTGGTTTTATATATGCTGTAAGCTGCCCAGAGTGACTGGGGAAACCCAGCCAGATGGGCAGGATATTATTATTATTATTATTATTATTATTATTATTATTATTACCAAATTCCTTTATGAGCAGCCTCTGCTATGGCTAGAGGGAAAAGTAGGTGGAGCAACATATGTGACTTTTATCTTTGTACAGTAGGCTACATTCCAGCTACACAAAACTCTGAGGTTTCTACATACTTCCTCACTTCCTACACACGAGGAAGTATTCTGTGCATTTTCCATAAATATGGCTCTATCACAATTTTTAAGCTGAAGGGAATGCATTATTGCCTATCCTACTCCACTATGCCTATGAAGACTCCATTTGGGTAACAGAGCCATTTACCGCTCTTTATGAACTACTGTCGAATATAATCTTCACTCCTGATATGGTTTTTATGAAGGTTATCTTCATGGAAAAGTACTTTTCTCAAGCTCTAAAAATGAAATAAAACTGGAGCAGCCTGGGGATATCAGCAGTAAGAAAGACTAGCCCTTTTCTAGCTTTTAAGATCCAGAAGAACCCTAGTCAAATACAAGAAATACACTCCTCCAATCATTTCAACATTTTGATATGGCTAAAAAATAATAGGTAATCAAAAGCTGTAGAAAAAACTATTCTTTAAATTTATGATAGGTGTATTTTCCATCCAAAAGGGGGGGGGTATGTTTTATTTCCTCCTCCTTTTATTTATACCCTGTCCATCTGACTGGGTTTGCCCAGCCACTCTGGGTGGCTTCCAACAAAATATTGAAAATATAATAAAACATCAAACATTAAAAACTTCCCTATATAGGGCTGCCTTCAGATATCTTCTAAAAGTCAGATTGTTGTTTATTTCCTTGACATCTGCCAGGAGGGTGTTCCACAGTGCAGGTCCCACTACCAAGAAGGCCCTCTGCCTGGTTCCCTGTAACTTTGCTTCTTGCAATGAGGAAACCACCAGAAGGTCCTCAGAGCTGGACCTCAGTGTCTGGGCTGAATGATGGGGGTGGAGACACTCCTTCAGGTATACTGGGCCGAGGTTGTTTAGGTCTTTAAAGGTCAGCACCAACACTTTGAATTGTGCTCAGAAATGTACTGGGAGTCAATGTAGGTCTTTCAGGACCGGTGTTATGTGATCTCATTGGTCACTCCCAGTCACCAGTCTAGTTGCCGCATTCTGGATTAGTTGTAGTTCCTGGGTCACCTTCAAAAGTAGCCCCACATAGAGTGCATTGCAGTAGTCAAAGTGGGAGATAGCCAGAGCATGCACCACTCTAGTGAGACAGTCTGTGGGCAGGTAGGGTCTCAGCCTGCATACCAGATGGAGCTGGTAGACAGCTGCCCTGGGCACAGAATTGACCTGTGCCTCCATGGACAGCTGTGAGTCCAAAATGACTCCCAGGCTTCACACCTGGTCCTTCAGGGGCAGAGTTACCCCATTCAGGACCAGTGACTCCTGCACACCCACCCGCCCCCTGTCCCCCCCAAAACAGTACTTCTGTCTTGTCAGGATTCAACCTCAAGCTGTTAGCCACCATCCATCCTCCAACCGCCTCCAGACACACAGGACCTTCATTGCCCTTACTGTTTCTGATTTAAAGGAGAGGTAGCGCTGGGTATGATCCACATATTGATGGACACCCAGCCCACACCCCCTGATGATCTCTCCCAGCAGCTTCATATAGCTGTTAGAAAGCGTGGGGAAGAGGACGGAACCCTGAGGCACCCCACAGGTGAGAGCCCAGGGGTCTGGACATTCATCCCCCATCACCACTTTCTGGACACGGCCCAGGAGGAAGGAGCAGAACCACTGTATAACAGTGCCCCCAGCTCCCAACCCCTTGAGATACGTTTATTAGCATTATCTACTTTCTCCTATCATTCTTTTTTAAAAAAACTAAAAAAAACAACTTACTTCATCCAGCTAGTCAACAGTAAACTAAAACAAGAAAGACTACAGCACATTCTTATTAGATTTACATGTATTGGCTATAATGGTGCTTTGCAATGTCATGGAAGAATATTAGGTGTACTAAAAAAAAAAAAAAGACTGAAAAATGACTTTATGTCACATAATGCAGTGTTTCTTCCCTAAGGTGACATTTAATGATTAAAATACTACAGAGCTTGCAAAGGTATAGTCTACCAAATTGATGCTTCAAAGATATTCCTGGGCTCTGAAAACCCTCATTTTATAAGAGAGTTTAGGGATGCCTTTTAATAAGAAGCCTCACCAATATACAATATCCAGAATTATTTCACAAAACAGTCTCACCATCAGCACCATAATGACATACCGGTAAATGGTGCAGCAGTCAAAAGAAATACCAATTAGAACTCAGTCGTAAAAGCATTTACAAGGAAGGAAGCACCATTGAAGACAGTGCAGTCTACTTCTAACTAAGCATTTGTAGGATTGTTCTGGTTATTGGTATATGACCAATATAAGTAGTGTCATGCCCCCTGTACAGCTGTGTGCTTTACCTTGATCAGCAATATAACTATTCCAGTCAGCTAAGCCCCACATCAATATTGCTTCAGTTTCAGGAGATACAGTAATCTAGGAGTTACTTATGTGATGCCCTCCTGATGTCATTGGAGTAAAAAAGGTAAAAGGATAAAAGGTAAGGGACCCCTCGACGGTTAAGTCCAGTCAAATGCGGATATGGGGTTGCGGTGTTCATCTCGCTTTTAGGCTGAGGGAACCAGCATTTGTCCACAGACAGCTTTCTGGGTCATACAGCCAGCATGACTAAGCCGCTTCTGGCTCAACGACACACCATGATGGAAACCAGAGTGCACAGAAACACTGTTTACCTTCCTGCCACAGTGGTACCTATTTATCTACTTGCACTGGTGTGCTTTCAAACTGCTAGGTTGGCAGGAGCTAGGATAGAGCAGTAGGAGCTCACCCCATCATGGGGATTTGAACTGGCAACCTTCTGATCTTCTATCAGCAAACCCGTGATCAATGCAATGATCAATGCAACCAATGGTAGTAGAAGTCTATGCATTCCAATGCTCCCCCCCCCCCCCGGAAAAAAGGACTGTAGTTAAAGGCTCACCAGCGGTGATAAAAAAAAAATTCCATTCTCCCTTCCTGTTACGCTATTAAGAAGAAGAAGAAGAGTTTGGATTTGATATCCTGCCTTTCACTCCCCTTCAAGAGTCTCAAAGCGGCTAACATTCTCCTTTCCCTTCCTCCCCCACAACAAACACTGTGAGGTGAGTGGGGCTGAGAGACTTCAAAGAAGTGTGACCGGCCCAAGGTGACCCAGCAGCTGCATGTGGAGGAGCGGGGAAGCGAACCCGGTTCCCCAGATTACGAGACTACCGCTCTTAATCACTACACCACACTGGCTCTCTTAAAATATTGTGTTAGCTGCTTTATTTTTTAAAAAAAGTAAGAAGGCAGATGAGATAAAGTTAAAGGAAATAAGACATATAAAGGCTTAAAATACAACTTTGGCTGTTACCCTCTGTTCGCTTACCTAAAAGTAAGGCACATTGAAGGCAGTGGACCTCTGAGTATTCATGCATATGATTGCATTGGCAGATTAAAAACTACATAGAGGTGAACTGTGCAATCTGCTTATTTAGGGCAAAATCAAAAATCAAAATCATTTAAAAAACCCTTGAGTTCCTCTTCATACAGGACAAAAGGCATTTGTAGGTCTTGTTTACGAGACAATTGTGCTATAAATGTGTTTGTGTGTGGTTCTTTAATAACAGCAAATATATATTGTTGAACAAAACCCAGGCAATGGAGGGAGAACAAAATTGAACACACTTACTTTGACACTGCTATTTTCAAGTGCTATTTCAAGTTCAGCAATCAAAGTCCAGTCTTAAGCTTCAGAGCTTTAACTTTGAGGCAGTGTTAATTTGAGAGAGCTCTGTCCGCTGAGGTTCTGCTTCAGAAAGAGTTACAGAACACGTACCGTCATTTCTTTATAATTAGTGTTCACTGCCATGTTGTGTTCTTCTTAGACTGTTATTTCCCTTTCTTCAGAGAGCTGTCTTTCTTTTTCTCTGCGTGTCTTGATTGAGAGGATACAGAGTCTCTTAAAAGTTCATTTGAGTCCCAATCATGCTATTAATGATACCTCGGGGATAGTATGTCCTTTCTTCAGGCTATGCTGTGCAAGGTTATTCTTGTTAGCAGTGACTGCTGGCAATGAAAACGGAGAACACACCAAGTTCAAAATGGATTCTGTCTTTCAAGCTCTTCCTATAATGACTCCATGTTATCCCCTAGTTTTAAACTTTAATCAGCTTCATCAGATTTAGATAAAACCCAGTTTCCTCCCCAATAACTTTTTCTAAAATGTGTCAAATTAAACTTGATGACTCACACACAAAGTGGCATAAAGCCATCTTTCCCCACCATATTGATCTGCTCCTAACTTCATGCTAAGTAGCCCATCTCTGCCCAAAACAGCAGTGGAATTTCTCTATCATCTTGGAGCGTGCTGACAATTTGCATTGTTCTTCTGATGGCAAAAACTGATGAAATGTTTTTAAAAGTTGCAGTAGGTTCTCCATCCCTTCAATCTATGTGAATTCAGCAACTCGGGTTTGCAATTGACACAGCAGACAAACATACCATCAGCAAATCAATTAGCTGCTTGGTTGCAGAAGGGATAAGAAACCTGCTGTTGGACTCCAACTCCCATCAACCCAGTCAGATGGGCAGGGTACAAATAAATCATCATCATCATCATCATCATCCAGCTTGGTCAACCCTCAGGGATTATAGGAGCTGCAGCCCAACAGCATCAAGAGAACCACAGATTCCCCATCTCTGAGCTGAGGAGTCCCAATTGGATACGGCCATAGACAGTGCTGCTCCACTCCTAATACTGTATTGGCCCGAATATAAGCCGCACCCGCAAATAAGCCGCACCTTTAAAATTTTGTGAATTAGGGGAGGCTTGGGAGCCACAGACGCGATGGGTGCTATTGCCCTGTGATCTTGGGCTGCTCTCTGGGGTGGGGTGGAGCTGCGCCGCTTTGCTTGCAGTGTAAGGTTGTGAATATAAGCCACACTTTAACTTTTCACGATCAGAAATTGGAAAAAAAATGCGGCTTATATTCGGGCCAACATGGTACTGTTTCAAGGCTGCATTCTTCTAGGAACCAGAAGCATCGTTATACTTTCAATGTATTTGTAACCCTTTGTGAATCTCTGTCCTGTGTACAGAGATGAAGGAGGACCCTTGAGACTCTGGCTAATGAGCTGTCCAAATTAGCTACTGCTGATTGTTCCTCAGCACTGTAGATCGAATGGTACATCGGGATGAAATGGGGTGAGGATGCTACCACTACCCACAGTGGCGGACCTTGGGGTCTAAAATTTCACTGGCACCCTGTGTGACCCCAAAATTCAGTGACCTTCTGCCTCTCACACTCCATTCTAAATAATAGGTGTACAGAATTTTTTGATTGGTTTAAATATGTGATACAGTGGTACCTAGGTTAAGTACTTAATTCATTCCGGAAGTCTGTACTTAACCTGAAATGGTTCTTAACCTGAAGCACCACTTTAGCTAATGGGGCCTGCTGCTGCCGCCATGCTGCCGGAGCACGATTTCTGTTCTCATCCTGAAGCAAAGTTCTTAACTTGAAGCACTATATCTGGGTTAGCGGAGTCTGTAACCTGAAGCGTATGTAACTTGAAGCGTATGTAACCTGAGGTACCACTGTATTTTATACAGGTTTTTTCCTGTGTTCTATTTGCATTATGTTCAGGTATGACATTTTCTTTTTCTATCTTGATATAGTGAGGAATTGTATTATTTTTCCATTCTTAATACTGTACCACGTTCCTGCTCAGAAACTGCTCGCTTCCTTGTCTTTCTTTCCCAGCGTGAAGCGTATCCATTTATCACTGCCTATTGCCTCTTCTTCCAGCTTCCAGAAAAGTGGAAGACCTCCTGACCACCATTTTTGCTGTGGCCATAAGGTGCTATATTTTCTAATGGCAACAGTAATAGCTGAAGACCAAAGACCTTATCCTGCAAAGCTGTTGCACCCAAAAAATCTACAGTAGCTAGTTCCATTCCATCCTATTCCTGGCAGGTAGGAGGTAATGATCCAGTGCTGTTCTGCCGCTGTGCATAAACAATTTTTGCCCTTAGGTTTAGCTGCAACCACCAGGTTTGTGCCAACTTCCCTGGAATGGTAGTGGTGCAAACTGGAGTGGATATCACATAATGTGATAAGTGGATAATTCTCCTCCCATAATTTCCATTTGGAGCATTTCAGCACTGCTGCACTTAGATGGAGTGTACTAGGGTGTCTGTTTCCATCTCTGAACTCGTTTTCACAGGGTCAGGAATAAGAGATTGGCTAGAACCTTTTCGCAAAGTGTGCGTCCCAAAGCTTTTTATTGAGTTAATGCAAAATTGGGCCTGCACTAGAATGACACTACCATGTTGCAGTCAGTCGTGGAAATTGGTAAACCAGTTTTATGAAATCTGCTAGTTCTGTATGCTTCACCTGCTCTTTATAAAGCCTGAGAGAAGGCAGTGCATGTTTCTGGGGTGGGGAGAGGAGAGAGTTGGGGATAGTTGAGTGAAATTTGGAGCTTTTTATTCCCCATTCCCAACCATCACATCCTAATGTGGTATGTTTCTCTGTGGAGAAGGGCAGGAAAATGCAAACAAAAGATGATATCACTGTATGGTGATTGTTCTTAAATATTACTGGATGACGAAAGAGAATGCAATATGGTGAGACAATCTCTAATTTTATCACAAAATGCAATATGTCAACAGAAACAGATTGGTTGTGATGGATTTTTAAAATCATAATAAAAAAACACAGTTTAAATACAATTCTTTGTATATGATTGATTATTCATTCATATCATTACACCTGTTGTGTTGCAGATTTCTTCCCCACTGATGCTCTTGAAAGAGCAATCACGGAGGCACCATGTAATGGAATCTTCAAACACCCGGATCATTACAAGCACTATGTGAAAAATATAATCATGTAAATCTTCTCAAGACATGGTTCTATGCATGCAGCTTCATTACTTGCCCCTTTTGACAATTTGCATTAGTTGTTTCACAGCTGACTGCTATCACAGTGTCTTAAAAATCCCATCTGCTCTCATGAGATGGTGATCGGAACATATTAGAGAAGCGAACATATATAGATATATGCATTTATCGGCAAATGAGAGTCCATTAAGTTTTGAGAAGACACACTGGTTTCAAATGAAGTGGCCTGGAATGCATTTGTTGCTGGAAAACCAAACTTGAGGAGCCTCTGAATACCACTGCAAGGAATGGACTTGGTCCTCAGCAACAAGGAGGAACTGGTCAATGAAGTGGAGGTAATGGGAACCCTGGGAGAAGAAGAGAAGAGTTTGGATTTGATATCCCGCTTTATCACTACCCTAAGGAGTCTCAAAGCGGCTAACAATCTCCTTTCCCTTCCTCCCCCACAACAAACACTCTGTGAGGTGAGTGGGGCTGAGAGACTTCAGAGAAGTGTGACTGGCCCAAGGTCACCCAGCAGCTGCATGTGGAGGAGCGGGGAAGTGAACCCGGTTCACCAGATTACGAGTCCACTGCTCTTAACCACTACACCACACTGGCTGGATGGTCCTCTTTGGTTTCACGATACAGAGGCAATGGAAAGCTTAGTGTAGTCAGACGTGCATTGTGGATTTTAAGAAGGCTGATTTCAAAAAGCTTAAGGAACTACTGAGTGAAGATCCTGTAGTCAGAAATACTCAAAGAGAAGAGAGTCCAAGGTGGATGGGAGTTTCTTAAAGGTGAAATATTGAAGACACAATTGCAGACAATTCCAACAAGAAAGAAAAGCGAGATGAATGTGAAGAAACAGGTGTTGTTGCAAAAGGAGCTGATTTTTAAGAAGGGCATCATAAGAAATGAAAGATAACGGGTGGGAGGCTAATGCTATTCTCGTCTGCTTCAACAGAAGTATAGTGTCCAGATCTAAGCAGGTAACAGTACCACTCTATTCTTCCTCGGTCAGACCACTCCTGGAATACTGTGCAAAATTCTAAGCACCACAATTTAAGAACAACGTTGACAACCTGAAACATGTATAGAGGAGGGCACCCGAGATGATAAAGGGTCTGGAAAACAAGCCTTATGAGGAACGGTTGAAGGAGTTGGGTATGTTTGGCCTGGAAAAGAGGAGAATGAGAGGAGATATGAAAGCCATCTTTAGATATCGAAAGGGCTGTCACATGGAGGACTGAGCAAGCTTGTTTTCTCCTGTTCTGGAGGGTAGGACATGAACCAATGGCTTCAAGTTGCAAGAAAATTGTCAGAAAGAGCTGTTTGACAGTGGAACAGAAGGTGGTGTACTGTCCTTCCTTGGATATTTTTATACAGAGGTTGGATGGCTTTAGCTGAGATTCCTGCATTGCAGGGGGTTAGGCTAGATGACCCTTCGTGTCCCTTCCAACCATAAAATTCTATGATACTATGAAAGGGATGCTTTGCATCTTTGATCAATTTATGGCAACATTAACATTTTGAATGATCATTACTGGATTTCTTTTCTGATATTGTTCTGATGTAAGGCATCATTAACATTTTGAATGAAAATTACACACAGAGCCATCCAAACTATAGTTTCCTCTATTCCAGGAGGAATTTGACTTACAATAACACTCTTTTTGCTGGCTAAGTCCTGCTAGATCATGTGCCTGAGCCGAAAGGAATACAGTAGGTGTAAGTTTCTCCTTGTTTTGCCCTACATCCACAATGTCCTTTTGGAATTTATGTCAGCTGAAGTTCTTCCAGCTGGGCTGCAACCGAAACTTAGGCAGGAATAATCTCCAGCTCAGCCCAAGATCCACCAGATCAAAGTTCTCTCACCCTGGCTGGTCTCAGGATTGGATTGTGCTGTTAAATCATGCTCCCCTTCCTTCACCGTTTAAAAGTTAAACCTTTTTTTCTCAGCAACCTCTTAAACAAGCTGTTTGTTGCAAGCCATTTGCACACTTAGAGCATTTCTTTGTTACAGCAAACCAGACAACATTCATCAATTTGTCAGGGTGAGTCAGAATAACACTGCAGCATCTGTCTGCAGGGTGTTAGTGATGGACTGAAGTTGAATCATTGTAGCAGCTCCACCTCTTTATGGAGCCCTATGTTTGGCTTCCTGTCCAAAGGACATTGGAGAGAGCGAGAAGGAAGAAAACCTTAAACGTAACTTGCTGATCTCATCTCCTTTTTCTGCACTGTGCTGCACCATCTCTCTGCCCCCACCCTCTTCTTTCTCTCCCTCTCCCTTCTTTTCTGTGGCTTGACAAGCTCTAAGCCACATTTCCTCCCTGCTTAAAAGCTTTCCCGAGCAGATTGAGAAAAGCGACGGCACTTAGTGTTTACTTCTATAGAAGGATTTTAGGTAGCTGTAATCTCAGGCTCTTGCTCCCCCAAGGTCAGGCGCAATCATCATAGATTCTGGATCATAAACCATACCTGGATGAAAGTAAATAATCCTTATGCATTAGAGGACTAACCAAACCAGCAACAGACAAGGCATATTTTAGATACCATATATCACTGCACTAAACATATTTATTGGCATGGGAAAAGAGGGGTTATTGGGGCAGAACCTGTAACATATTCGGATTTCCTTCAGAAAGGGTTATTATACTGGCTAACCATGAAGGGGAAAATTGGTGATATGAAAGGAAACCATTTCAGCACTCAAGCCTGCAATTTATTTACAAGGAATTAAAATGGCAGCAAGTAAGAAGATTCACCATATAGAGCTTGCAATGCAAAAAAAAAAGAAGAAGAAAAAGATTCAACACAAAGAGCTTTCCAGCTGCATCAGAATACAAGTTTTGATGGCGTCTCAAAACAAGACACTTCCTAATTTGATCTCTAACATATACACTTGTTAATATATTTTGTGCATATGTCACCTAAGCAGTCAGTGATCCATCATCAATATTCCTGTGTGAAATATCTGGATGATTTGATTAGATTTTAAAGAAGAAAGCAGGCATTTTATTATGGCGACTACAACCTCCTGAATTCCTTGGTGGAAGTAATATGGAAACCTTGTTATTATTTACTGTTGTCATATTACTGAAAGACACAAAGAAAAAAAAAATATCAATTTTTATTTAAGGATCAGGCACAATCTGCACAATAAATAAATTGATTTTCTGTTGGTGATACGGACATGATACAAGCTGTGTGTGTTTTCATTATAGCTCCAGCAGAGCAACATCAAACAAATTCGCTTCCTTATGTCATTTATTTTTACCTGTATAATTGAATAATCTATATATGACGTAACAATGAAATGGGATTTTATTTTGCATTGATAAAGCAGTATATTAATAACTGTTATGGCTTATGGCCAAACACATAATTATAATAATACTAGGGGGAAAAGATAGCTTAGTCCCAGCTCCTGCCAACCTAGCAGTTCGAAAGCACGCCAAAAAGTGCAAGTAGATAAATAGGTACCGCTCTGGCGGGAAGGTAAACAGTGTTTCCGTGCACTGCTCTGGTTTCGCCAGAAGTGGCTTAGTCATGCTGGCCACATGACCTGGAAGATGTACGCCAGCTCCCTCAGCCAGTAAAGAGAGATGAGTGCCGCAACCCCAGAGTTGTTTGCAACTGGACTTAACTGTCAGGGGTTCTTTACCTTTACATATTATTACTAGAAGCGTGCATGCACATGAAAGCTCATACCAATAACAAACTTAGTTGGTCACTAAGGTGCTACTGGAAGGATTTTTTTCATTTTGTTACTACTACTACAGTTTGATCAGTGCTCTCTCCTAAAGTTTTGTAAAGTGATGGTATCAGAAAACGTAGCCTCACAGAATGGCCATTAACCCAGCAGAAGTTTGGAAGAAGACATTTATCTGGAGTGATGAACCCTTTCTCTGCTTGTTGATGACATTCCTTTCTGGGGGACAGGGGCAAGGGGTGGCCAGGGCTGGAGACAAAACGGGTGGAGCACTGGATCCAAATGTTACCTTTGAACACAGGAAAGCTCACCCAGCCCAGACACGGAAAGGACTGAGAGATTGATAGCTCTTTCTTGATTCTGTGGATGGTGGTGCATGGCTGTTCTTAATTGGTGGAGTGATTTGTCTGGTTAATTCCGATAACAAGCGAGACTCTGGCATGCTAACTAGTTATGCGCCCCCCAAGCAATGTGGGTTTTTTTTGTGGGGGCTATCTGGCCAACTCTCTCCTGGCAACGCCTCCCCAGCTAGGATTCGGTAACTGGCAGAGGTAGGCGGCTGCCTCCAGATGTCCAGGGGGGGGCACAATCCAGGCTGGACTGCTGGGAGCCACATGGGATCGGGGGAGCGGTGCACGCGACCGTGCAAAAGGCACCCCCCATTTGATGAGGGGAGCAGTCATTGTATTTTGTAGTTTTATATCTTGATTTTATTCTGTGAACCGCTCTGAGACCCCTGGATACAGGGTGGTATAAAATAAAATAAAATAAAATAAAATAAAATAAAATAAAATAAAATAAAATAAAATAAAATAAAATAAAATAAAATAAAATAAAATAAAATAAAATAAAATAAAATAATAAAATGAATTTTAGAGTTGAAAGGGACCATAAGGATCATGTAGTCCAACTCCTTGCAGTGAAGGGATATTTTGCCCAATGTGGGGCTCGAACCCACATCCCTGAGATTAAGACTCTCACACTTTACTGAGCTATCGCTCAGTAGGCTAGTTTCTGTGCACATTCATACAACCCCATGCAATCTTCCATCCAGGCAAGCGAGAGGCATTCAAGGACACATTCCAGCTAGGCAAAGACACTCAAAGATGCTGACCACTTCTATTGCAAGGATCCTTCAGAAGGGAGTTGCTGCCAGGAACATTATCTGCAGGTGTATTTTGATGCATTGAATGGAATGAAAGTTTATGAGTCATGGCAGTGGAGAAAACAGCTGTACAAATTCAACAAGGCTTTGTTTGTTTGTTTTGTTGCTATTTTGTTAATGTTACTAATATTGCTTTATTGATACAAATGCTGTCGTCCTTTGTGAATCCTATAATATGATCTTTGGTGTACCTGTGATGTTTAGCTTATTGTTTAGTTCTTTTGTTAAGAGTGTTACATAGGTGGTAATTGTTTGATTTATGATTTGTGATTGTTTTACTGATGATTGTATTCTATACAATTTATGCTGTATTCATGATGTTACATTATGTTATTTCTATCTCTTGTTTGTAAGCCACTTTGAGATTTATTTGAATAAAAAGTGTCATAGAAATAGAATCAATCAATCAATCAATCAAAGATGGTGGGAAGCTGAACCACAAGGGGGTGAGACTGGAAAGGTGTCGTGGCCAAGGGAGAGTTTTGAGGCTCAGGTCAACATGCTTGGAGGACTTCATTTGACACCCCCCCCCCCCAGGCCTGAGTTCCCCAGCCCTGCACACAACGAACACTGTGCTACTGACAAAAGGGATAAGTCCAAAGCCTTTAACCCACTTAAAGAAGAAATATACTTCACAGGGTGAAATCGTATGCCTCTTCTTTTACTGCCAGGTTTGTTATATGAGATTAGCCTTTGCCACTCATATAACAAACCCTTTAGACCTGCCTGCTTTTGTGATACAAGGATGAGCAGTACAAGCTCTCAAATTATAAATACAATTTGACAGCATGTGCTGCTCACCCTTGAATCACAAAAGCAGCCAGGACTTGTATTTGTGCTTTCAAAGAGCATTGCATTCATGGTCATAGAGCAATAGGCTCTGAGTAGGTAGTAAAGAAACCGCCAAACTCTAGGCTGAGAAAGAAAAGAGAGCCGGGGGGGGGGGGGACAACGGACGGGGACACACGACCTTACAGGATTCTATATAACTATTAATCTTTACTGTATTAGAGAAAAGCTACCCAATTACCTATTTCCCTCTTCGATGTAGCTACTCATATTGGTTGCCCTCTTTGACTTTTCCCTTTCCCTTCACTTCTCTCAGACCCTCCAAGTGTTGCTATTTTCAAGGGACGGTTCCAGATTTACTGAAGCCGTTTCCGATGCCTTTCCTGAAAAAGGTAAAGGTACCCCTGACCGTTAGGTCCAGTCACGGCGCTCATCTCGCTCTATAGGCCGAGGGAGCAGGCATACAGCTTCCGGGTCATGTGGCCAGCATGACTAAACCGCTTCGGACGTCCCTATTTTCATCGGAGAAATGTTGGATGGTATGGTAGGATATCCATATTTTCTTTTTCTTTTTAAAAATATATTTTTATTGAACAATTTTAACAAACAGATTATCCATCAATATAACCAATTACATTTCCCCCCTTTTTATTCTCTCCCATCCCTCCCTCTCCCACCCTCCAGATACTTACCTCAGCTCCCTTCTCTGAATTGTTCACACATATTATTCTCTGCAGGTTAAAAAGTTATACATATCATTAACTTATCTATCCTATGTTCTACTAATAAATTTGTGGATGCCTTTGTCCATGGAGTTTTCTTGGCAGGGATATTGGAGTGGCTTGCCGGTTCCTGCTCCAGGCGGATCACGTTTGGTCAAAACTCTTCACTATGACCTGTCCATTTTGGGTGGCTCTGCACGGCATAGCTCATAGCTTCTCTGAGTTATTCAAGCCCCTTCGCCACGACAAGGCAGTGATCCATGAAGGGGTGCTGCAGTGATCCATGAGTCTGACCAAACTGCGGGAGGCAGTGGAAGACAGGAGTGCCTGGCGTGCTCTGGTCCATGGGGTCACGAAGAGTCGGACACAACTAAACGACTAAACAACAACAACAGTCAAAACCTGCCAAGGAATCCAAATCCTTTTGTTGTCTTTTTAAATAGTTTGTAAGAAGTTCCCATTCTTCCTTGAAGTCATAGTTGTCCTTCTATCGTAGTCCATATTTTCATTAAGCCAAGGAGTTAAGTAACGATACAATTTTTAGAAGACATCTGAAGGCAGCTGTGTATAGGGAAGTTCTTTTTGTCTTGTTTTTTAAAAAAGTTTAATGTTTTATTGTTTTTATATATGTTATGTTGAAAGCTGCCCAGTGGCTGCGGAAACCCAGTCAAATGGGAGGGGTATATATAAAACAACAACAACAGCAACAACAATAATATTGAATAGGATGTCCCTATTTTCATCAGAGAAATATTGGAGGTTATGTTCACTGCCACCCCCCAAAAAAAATCTTTTGCATGGCTCTGTTGCATGTAGGCCATTGTCCCTGGGACCTGCATAACTGTACCAAGTTGCCAGTATGAAATGCCAAACCAAAATAACAACACTGTGACCCTGTGCTCTGAACCTCTTACCCTTTCAGTGCATTTGCACCTGTAAAATGATCTTTCTTGCCTGAATCTCTGATTTCTCTAGAGGAAAAAGATGGATGTAACCCATAAGCAGCTCCCCCTTTTTGAGTTATGGAACAGGTTTTTAACTTAATTTTATGGATTTATTCAAGCAAATTATATACCACTTAACTACAACAATCTCTGGGTGGTTTGAAAAGATACAGTACAAAAAACCCACAACCAGTTAAAACTATAAAATCAAACTTCAGTTAAAATGTTTGCTGGAATAAAAATAATAATACTTCACTTTGGTGCCAGAAAGTCAGTAGAGAGGGGCCTGCCTGACCTCAACTGGAAAGGAGTTCTACAAAATTCATAACATTCATGACAGCTAAAAACTTAATAAAAAGCTACTTGAAGAAGTGGCTCTGCCATCCACAAAACAAATCTTTAATTAACTGGATCTCCCTGTTTTACCAAATCAATTTGCCTGCAGAGTTGAGAGCTATTTGAAACTCTAGTTTTTCTATGGATATGGAACACAGGTACCTTGAAATGTGCCTACTGAGTTGCCTGGCAGTTGGGATTTAATAAATTTGGTGCATATTTAATATGGAATCATACATCACAAACAGGTGCAATATTTAAAAACATGCCTGTAGCATTTGCTGAACAGAAAGTTGCACGTCAAAGGCAAGGTGATGGAGTACTCATAAAAAAGGGCAAATCCCTTGCAGTTTTTTCTTCCTCTGGCGCTGCAGGGATTGTTTAACAGACACTGATGTTGAATAACATCTTGTCAAGGCAACATTGTGTGACATGAATATTTTAAAAGAACACATACCTATCAAGACAAAAGTATTCCCATGTCGACTTTGAATAGCCACTTGACCCACTTACTGGCAAAAAAAGAAGTAGTAATGAGAATTGCATCTATTGCCACTGTTCATAGACGAACTCGGCTGCATGTGTGTGGGAGTTGATTTAATTATTGCAATTTCCCCATGGAAATGGGATAAATACCAGAGAAAAAGAACGGCGGGACTAAATTCCCTTTTGTTGATTCCTTTTGTCTCTGTTTATCGCAAGCAGGCAATTTTGTTTTTATTGCCACTCAAGAAATCATTTTGCATAATTTACTCGATGTAAAGTCCAGGACCTGTCGGAGAAGAAAGGCGGTGGCAATTGGCTCAGTGGGTGATAAAAAAGAGTACTGTTTTTACAGTGCTTGGATAATAGCCATGGAATGCTTGGGTGAAGTAGCCACAAAGTTGGGCTTCTAAGTCTCTCTCTCTCTCTCTCTCTCTCTCTCTCTCTCTCTCTCTCTCTGAAATGAAAAATATCTCTGTCATGCTGTCTCTCATAATGAAGATCCACTGGGGTTTCGCCATCTCCACTGAATGAATGAGAGAATCTTTATTCCTGGTGTTCATACTTGAGCACTGAGAAAGCACTGTAACATTTTTATATCTGATAAAGGATGTGGGGCTCTTGTAGTTGGTGAGAGAACGGAGTTCTTATATACAGTGGTACCTTGGTTCTCAAACTTAATCCGTTCTGGAAGTCTGTTCCAAAACCAAAGCGTTCCAAAACCAAGGTGCGCTTTCCCATAGAAAGTAATGCAAAATGGATTTATCCATTCCAGATTTTTAAAAACAACCCCTAAAACAGCAATTTAACATGAATTTTACTATCTAATGAGACCACTGATCCATAAAATGAAAGCAATAAATGATGTACTGAAGTCACACAATCAATCAATCAATCAATCAATCAGTAGCTGAACTGGGTTCCACACAGTCACAAAAAGAAAACAAAAAAGGTGCAAAAACAAAAATGCAAGATAAATAGCAAAAACAGACAGACCTCAGTGTAACACTCAAAACGGAAGTGTGGCACTCAAAATGGAGCACATTTGGCTTCCAAAAAAAGTTCGCAAACCGGAACATTTCTGGGTTTGCAGTGTTTGGGTTCCAAGTTGTTTGAATACTAAGGCGTTTGAGAACCAAGGTACCACTGTGTATATATTCACTGTCCCCTATATAATGATGCAAGAAAAAGATTTTTAGTACGTATAATGACAAGGTCCACTGGCCAGAACCCCTATGACATGGTTTTATATCTCCTCGCAGACACAGATAAGTGTGTGACCTGGCGTGTAGCACTCTTTGCAACTGCTGCTAGGAAAATTAGAGCAAATTATATAGCTATCAACTGTAAAGGAGATGAATTTATTTGACCCTATCTATTTACATCACGCTATGCTCTACCTTTGTCACCAAACTCTGAGTATAAATTGCACACTTTATTAATTGACATTGTTTTTTGATATATTAGTGGCCATGTGATGATTTTAGCTTATGAATTTTATTGTTTAATGTCTTGATCTGTATATTGGGGTACTTTTATAGCTCTGTTTAGAGTACGTAATGTTTTGATAATATAAATGTTTTAAGTCTTTTGTATCAATCCAGTATATTTTCTTTTAATTGTCGAATGATTCTGTGTACATTGCAGCAGCCTATGGCTATGTGCAATAAAACTGACTGACTGACACTGTGTAAATATGTATATATGTGTGTGTGTGTGTACACACACTTTTTTGATTGATTGATTGATTGATCGATCGATTGATTGATTTGATTGATTGTATTTCCAAGCTGCTTTTCATTCAAATGAATCTCAAAGCAGCTTACAACCAGTAAATAACCAAAACATAATAAAAAGTAATAAAGGTAAAGGTACCCCGACCATTAGGTCCAGTCGTGACCGACTCCGGGGTTGCGGCGCTCATCTCACTTTATTGGCCGAGGGAACCGGTGTACACCTTCCGGGTCATGTGGCCAGCATGACTAAGCCGCTTCTAGTGAACCAGAGCAGCACACGGAAACACCATTTACCTTCCCGCTGGAGCGGTACCTATTTATCTACTTGCACTTTGACGTGCTTTTGAAGTGCTAGGTTGGCAGGAGCAGGGACCGAGCAATGGGAGCTCACCCCGTCGCGGGGATTTGAACCGCTGACCTTCTGATCAGCAAGTCCTAGGCTCTGTGGTTTAACCCACAGCACCTCCTGTGTCCCTTAATAAAACGTAATAGCACATCGCAAATACAGTGTACATCATATAAAACAATTAACAAATTATCAATAAAACAGTTGCAATCTATAAAAAACTTAATAAAACAGCAACAAAAAAATAAGCTAAACCTCACAATTATGGCAAGTCATGTGATTAAGAAATCAATGCAGCATTTAGAATCTATAAAACAATATTAAAAACATATAAATATCAATACATAAATATGTAAAGAAGACATGTGTCCCATGATATTTTAGACTAAGTGGATGAGTATCATGTGTTTTAACCATTGTGCATTCACTAACATGAGAATATGCCCATGTTTCTGTGGGGATTTTGGCTGTTGATCACATTCTGGAAGACAAAATTTCAAAATCCACTATACAATCCTACCAGGTGGCAAAGGCAGGTGTAGAAGCAGACAAGCTGCAAAACCCAAAGCCCTTCCATATTCCCATCCTCAATTGATTACAATGGGAAGAAAACTCCCAGAGCTGGCGCATACCTTGTTCCCCCAACCTATTCTGTGCTGGATCCAATAAAAAACTGTATTTCATCATTTTATATCTCTCGCCACTAGCTGAGCAGCTCATAACCTTTGGGTCTTTAGAAATGGTATTGCTTTGTTAAAAAAGGCAGGGAGGGGGGAAAATAAATGCAGAATATTTTAGAAAGTGTATACCCAAACACTTCCAATTCACATTTAAAATTGCCATAGAATAAGTATAATGTATCAATGCTTTACAAATGTATGGAAGATGGAGAGGACAAAAACATCTTAAGTGCAGAAATGGAAAAATATAGAACACTCCAGTAGCAGTTTTTTTCTAAATGCACTTGCTGTAGTAATGTATTTCATTTTACACAATAACTTGAAGCTGTGCTACGGTTTATGGGTGAAAAGGATTGCTTGGCAGCACCTAAGATATTCAGGTTTTCAACTAGAGAAGATAACAAACTGGGTGTTTCAGGAGATAAAAAAGTCGTGTCACTTAGAAAAACAGTAGCCTAGGCATGTTCGCTTTCATGACAAGGTGTGTTTGTGAGATTCTAAATTCCACTTAATACGTAACAAGTACTTTAGCTTAGGGAAGTGCTGTCTCCTGTCTGAAAACCCCATAATGCTGAAAGAGGAGAAAAGTAACCCTCGAGCTAAATAACATAAGCATTCAGCAAAATACGACTTATTCCCTGTAGAACTCTGGCAAAAATAAAAAAGTGCTGAAGAGACCTTTCACACAGAGGTGACCAAATCATTGTTGCTTTTGTTGTTGCTTAAAGTTTTCATAAACAGGCAACCAGTAAGTCCAAAAAATAGTAATGCAGAGGTGACTAAAGGGACTATACATTCCACATCTTAGAAAGATTGTGTATCTTGGCTTAATGTTAAAAGACAGATTATCTGTTTTTCCATATATTTATCACTGAGAACCCCATTCAGATCCATGTTTCTATGTCAAGAGTTATTTTCTACCTGAGCGGCCGATTTTCCTATAACTTACTATTCCTTCTGGTAATTCTGTGAAATTTTTAAGGGGTTATTTCTGTGGCAGATCCATATATTTCAGCTGATGAAAATAGGGACATCCTATTCCAGGCATCCCCAAACTCAGCCCTCCAGATGTTTTGGGACTACAGCTCCCATCATCCCTACCTAACAGGACCAGTGGTCAGGGATGATGGGAATTGTAGCCCCAAAACATTTGGAGGGCTGTGTTTGGGGATGCCTGTCCTATTCCATGACATGAATACTAATTCTAAAAGTTGTATAGAATCTCCTGGGTTCAGGGGTCTCATACCTCCATACCCTCCAACATTTCTCTAATGAAAATAGGAACATCCTAAGGAAAAGCTGGAAATTCTAGGATCAATCAGAAAGGAGGACAGCTACTGTAAATCTGGGACTGTCCCTGGAAAATAGGGACACTGGGAAGCTCTCAGATTTGCCAGCATTGTTGTTGTTTAGTCGTTTAGTCGTGTCTGACTCTTCGTGACCCCATGGACCAGAGCACGCCAGGCACTCCTGTCTTCCACTGCCTCAAGCAGTTTGGTCAGACTCATGTTTGTAGCTTTGAGAACACTGTCCAACCATCTCATCCTCTGTCGTCCCCTTCTCCTTGTGCCCTCAATCTTTCCCAACATCAGGGTCTTTTCCAGGGAGTCTTCTCTTCTCATGAGGTGGCCAAAGTATTAGAGCCTCAGCTTCACGATCTGTCCTTCCAGTGAGCACTCAGGGCTAATTTCCTTAAGAATGGATGCATTTGATCTTCTTGCAGTCCATGGGACTCCCAAGAGTCTCCCCCAGCACCATAATTCAAAAGCATCAATTCTTCGGTGATCAGCCTTCTTTATGGTCCAGCTCTCACTTCCATACATCACTACCGGGAAAACCATGGCTTTAACTATACGGACCTTTGTTGGTAAGGTGATGTTTCTGCCTTTTAAGATGCTACCTGGACAGCTAAGTCCAGTCAAAGGCGACTATGGGGTTGTGGCGGCTGATCTTGCTTTCAGGTCGAGGGAGCTGGTGTTTGTTCACAGACAACTTTCCGGGTCATGTGGCCAGCAGGACTAAACAGCATCTGGTGCACGCAGGACCATGACAAGTGCCAGAGCACATGGAAATGCCATTTACCTTCCCGCCGCAGCAGTAACTATTTATCTACTTGCACTGGTATGCTTTCGAACTGCTGGGTTGGCAGGAGCTGGGACAGAGCAACAGGAGCCCACCCCGTCGTGTGGATTCAAACTGCCAACTTCTGATCAGCAAGCCCAAGAAGCTCAGTGGTTTAGACCACAGCACCACCCGCATCCCTAAACACCATTCCTAAACCATTACTGTCATAAACAGCCTTCCAACCATATCACAAGTACATCCTGGAAAGCAAGCTTGGAATTGAAATAACTTCCAGTTATAAATGCTTAGAATCAAAGTGGAGGCAGTTTATTTATTTATTTTTTAAAGCCACAACAGGAAATCAAATTCATAATTGGTAAAAGTTTGCACTTGGAAGATACCCTTCTCTTTGATGATGCTAAATTGTATGTTATATGGAATTACTTAGTGAATTGCCACTGAATGTTGTCCGGAACAGAATTATACATCATTTGCCCAGAGCAGAATTATCAATTATTTATGGAATAAATATTAAATAATTCAAGATGAAATGGGAAGTTTTTTCATAATGAAATGTCTCGAGAATTTTAAGGAAAGCTTGTGAAATTCCTCAGGATTTCCATTTTTTTGACAGTTTCATGCTGGGGGATTGTGAGTGGGGAAGGATGACCACCACACATACAAACAATGGGGAATATTCAGAGAAAATGTGAAGAGTTATATGCCTGGAAAACAATCCAAGGCTATTTTGAACCAGGCACTATGTCAGGAGTTAATAGAAAACCCATAGGCATCTGGTTGTTCACTGTGAGAACAAGATGCTGAATTAAATGGGAGCCAGTAGGCTCTTTTATGCTTTTGCATGGCTCCTTCTCCTGAATTTAGGACAAGCTGAGAGAAAAGATGCAGAAGAATAACTTGAAATGAGATGGTAGTAGAAGGAAGCACAGTAGTTACTGTACATCTGGTACACAGGCTGAGACCCTACCTGCCTGCAGACTGTCTCACCAGAGTGGTGCATGCTCTGGTTATCTCCCGCTTGGACTACTGCAATGCGCTCTACTTGGGGCTACCTTTGAAGGTGACCCGGAAACTACAACTAATCCAGAACGCGGCAGCTAGACTGGTGACTGGGAGCGGCCGCCAAGACCATATAACACCGGTCTTGAAAGACCTACATTGGCTCCCAGTACATTTCCAAGCACAATTCAAAGTGTTGGTGCTGACCTTTAAAGCCCTAAATGGCCTCGGTCCAGTATACCTGAAGGAGCGTCTCCACCCCCATCGTTCTACCCGGACACTGAGGTCCAGCACCGAGGGCCTTCTGGCGGTTCCCTCACTGTGAGAAGCCAAGTTACAAGGAACCAGAGAGAGGGCCTTCTCAGTAGTGGCGCCCTCCCTGTGGAACGCTCTCCCACCAGATGTCAAAGAGAACAACAACTACCAGACTTTTAGAAGACATCTGAAGGCAGCCCTGTTTAGGGAAGCTTTTAATGTTTGGTGTATTACAGTATTTTAATATTCTTCTGGAAGCTGCCCAGAGTGGCTGGGGAAGCCCAGCCAGATGGGCGGGGTATAAATAATAAATTATTATTAGTAGTATTAGTATTATAGTTAAGATGGGAGATCTCTCACCAGCCCAAATGAGAGGGGCTCTGTATAAGCCAAACTATTCCCCCACCCCAAAAAAATTGTATACTGAGCCAATCTATCAGAAAAAAATCTCTTCCTGTATTTCCTCTCTGGTGTACCACCAGCAAATCAGGAAGGAAAGCCTTGCTGGGCTTTGGGAGTTGTAGATTCTTCCGCAGTTGCTATGGCCGCTGCAGGTAAACTACAACTCACACAGACTTTCCCTACTTTCCTGCTTCTCTAACCATGGTTGGGGCACTGCTACTGCCATTGCTACTACAGTGGTACCTCGGGTTACAGACACTACAGGTTACAGATGCTTCAGGTTACAGACTCCGCTAACCCAGAAATATCACCTTGGGTCAAGAACTTTGCTTCAGAATGAGAGCAGAAATCATGCAGTGGCAGCAGGAGGCCCCATTAGCTAAAGTGGTGCTTCAGGTTAAGAACAGTTTCAGGTTAAGAACGGACCTCCAGAACGAATTAAGTTCTTAACCCAAGGTACCACTGTACTGCCATAGTGTCTAGTAAGTATAATTGGAATGGAAAAACCTTCGGGGAATTGTAAAGCTAACAAGACACATGGGTGCGTGGGTGGGCTTCCTGCGTAAGCCAGAAGCTCTTCTGTAGACTTGAGCTGAACAAGAATTCTGGGTTTCATAAAGCTCGCCACTTGTTTTTCTGCCCTTGATATTTCATGGTAATTAAATCAATGTCTGCGCTGCTGGGAAAGCGAACGAGAGAGTGATGCAGGGTAAATCATTTTGAAGTGTATACTTTGGCATTACATCAGTGTTATCAAGTGGGGAATCATTTATCACGTTAAGTGTGTCTTTATTGACCTGTGTGCACGTATCTGGGACCACCAGGCAAATGAGGGCTCTAGGAGCTGCAACGTGGTTAAAAGATGCATGCATAGCTCAGTCAGTAGAGCAGAAGACTCTTGATCTCAATGTCATAGTTTTGAGTCCCATGTGGGGTCAAAGATTCCTTGTGGTCCCTTCCAACTCTACATCAAATTGTAATTTGATGTAAACTTCCAACATGATTGTGTGGAAATCACTGGGGTATACATAGAAGTTGAAATTGTTGTGTACTGTGTAGAGTTTTCCTTACATCCAAATTCAGGCTGTAAAAATATATGCTGGGGATGACTGGAGGGGGGTGGGGGCCTGGAATGAATTCATATGTAATTCCTATATTCACCTACCACATTATCAACAGATAGTGGTTTTGAACTACCTGATATTTTGCCAACTGCTATTCCTGGTACTCCTTCATGGATCACTGCCTTGTCGTGGTGAAGGCACTTGAATAACTCCAAGAAATTATGAGCTATGCCGTGCAGGGCCACCCAAGACGGACAGGTCATAGACAAGAGTTTAGACTAAATGGGATTCACCTGGAGAAGGAACCACTCCAGTATTTTGCCAAGAAAACTCCATGGACATAAAAAAGGAGAAGCTTTGAGAAGAGAGTGAGAGTTTCCAAGGCATGCTCTGATTCATGGGGTCACGGAGAGTCGAACACGACTAAGACAACTAAACAACAAACAATTCCTGGGTAAGACTGTTGGTTGGAATACAGATCAAATATCCACTGGGTAGTTCATGTTGAGCTGTGAAATATTAGACACTCTGTTGTGTTCAGTGGCTCCAAGAATCTGTCACTTACTCCTTCCTTGGACTCTTGTATACTGGCATTTTACAAGAAGCCAAACTAAAATTCAGTTAGTCAGCAAAACTGACCTTTTAAAATAAGTGGTTGATGCTTTTATTATCCTTGACTGTCAAATTTTTTTTTTAAGAGACAGAAAACCAACAGGCTTGGGTCCTGTCCCCCGCCGCCCCCCCCGTATCATTTTTCAGGTATATACTCAAGTTACATAATGTTCTTACATTTCCACTTGTAACTTATTTGTTTTAGTGTTCAGAGACATGTAACCTAGTAGGGGGGAAAGAACTCCAATTTGAACTGTGAAAATCTTCATTTCTCTTGGGAATTTTATTTTTAGAATTTAGTTCTCCCTCCATCTGCCTTTGAGCAATTTTCTGTGCTTCAAGCATGAGCAAGCAATATTAATCCAATTTCTAGCTTCTCTGAGGCACATTAACTTTGGGCTGTATGTACCTCAGCTCTCCTTCTAAAGCACTCTATGTCTATTTAACTGTTTCATTGTCCCTCTCCCCCCCCCTTCAGTTGTGGCTACTGAAAAAAAGCTTTACACAAAGGGTGTAGGTGGGAGAAGAGATTTTGAAGTTAATTCTATGCTCTGATGAATCCTTGCTTTAAAAAAGTTTTGTCTATCACTGACAATAAAACTCATGGGCTCTACCCACATCACTTCTGTGAAATGCATGGTTCGGGGAAGTCTGTGGGTGAAAAGAGGTTGCCCGTGGCTTACATATAGAAATAAGCTTTCTGTCTGTATTGTATTACCAGGCACTGAAGAGCATCTTACCTTTGCTACCATGGATTTCTGACCAGGCACAGTAAGACACTCCTGTTTATTATGATGCTCTCCTTGTGTTTCCAGTGCTGAGTTTTCTTATCTGTGTTCATATAACATTAACCAGAATGCTTATGTATCCTGTACTTTGTTATAGAATACTACTGTTTGAAGTGTTCTTTGCGTGTCGAGGTCCCCAAGTCACCCCCTAAATAAATCACAATTCACACAGGATTTTTGTTTTAGGTTTTTGGCATAATTTTGGCCATAACTTTATTAAATACATAACGTGAGTGGTTGCTTAGGCACTGGTTACGACTATCTGTCCCCGCCCCGGGACAGAACTGAAACCTGTGGAAGTCAGTAAGAGAAAACATTTAGGGGAGAGAATGGGGCTAGGCACCACCCCCTCCCCCCTCCCCACATGCTCCCAGGGACTTGTGTGGCCCAAGCCCCTTGCAAGGGATTCGGACAAAAGCATGGCGAGCCCCTGGATTCCTTTAATGGAATTCCCTTGCAGCAGCAGCATTGGAGGGGCAGGCACAGCCAACCCTTACCCCTTTACCAACCAAGTTTTAATCAATGGCTAACCGCAACCTTGCAAGTTGTGACGATTTGCTACGCAGTAGGCAAAAACCAAATGGCACCAGCCAACCTGCCAAATGGACAAAATTCCTCCCAAGCCCCTGCCCCAAAAGCAGACGACCCTATGACAGGCATATCAAGGTCAAACGCAACAGCCCTAAATTAGGGAGGGTGGGCAGGCGATTCAATGCATGCAGCAAAAGAGGCTGAAAAAAGCTGCGTGCCAAGAATATATACCGTATTTTTCGTCCCATAGGATGCTCCGTCCCATAGGACGCACCTAGTTTTTTTGGGGGGGAATAAAGGAAATCCCCCCTTTATTTCCCCCCCAAAACCAGATCGGGGAAACCAAACCAGGTTGGGAACAGCGGTATGGCAGCGCTGCGCCTCCCCGCTGTCCCCCGAGCTTGTGGGGCTGGCCGATGTCTGCCCGGCGCGAGGGGCGCTCTGCTTCAGGGCGCCTCTCGCGCCGGGCGGCATGCTGCTATCCGCAGCATAGGGAGCCCTGCGGGAACTCCCGCGGGCTCCCCAGGCTTGCTGATAGCTTCCTGAAGCCTGGAGAGCGAGAGGGGTCGGTGCACACTGACCCCTCTTGCTCTGCAAGCTTCAGCGAAAGCCTGTATTCGCCCCATAGGACGCACACAGATTTCCCCTTCATTTTTGGAGGGGAAAAAGTGCGTCCTATAGGGCGAAAAATACGGTAACCTTTGGGCCAACCCACTAAATGGCAACTTCAAAATCTCCCCAATAACCCAAATTGGCCCAATCACAGTCATGGCCATCCAAACGGTCCTGCCCAGCAACCAAGAGGGGGTGTTTTGCTTGACCCCACCGCAACACGTGCTCTCCATGAAGGAGAACACACTTTCTCAAATCAGCTTCTCAAACACACCCTAAGCCAGTGGACATAACTGGGGAAGCTACAGCTTTGGAAAACTAAATGCTCAATGCATAAGGGGCTTGCTGCATTGGGAATTATATGTGTAAAAGATAGATAGGTTTTAAAACTCAGAAGTTACATCAGAATTACTGCTTAGCTTTATTTATGCCGTTATTTGTTTATAGGATTGGTATCCTGCTGTTCGATAGGAATGCCCTTGAGGAAGTTGTACATGTTAATCAGCATTTACTCATCTGTGAGTATGAAGGAGAATCAAAAGCAGTTAATCTTCGTCTTTGGAATGAGTTGTAGTTTTCTGTGAAATTTCTACTTCTATGCATGAATTTAGTGCAATTTTTAATCTTACTTAGAAAATCAATACCTTAACATATCAAAATGTTTTCTTTATATAAACATTAGTCATCTGTTTGTCCAACTGAATTCTGCCAGACTAGAATCCCTAGATATAGGGCCACCTCACAAGAAATAATAAAGCAATTCCTTTGATTGGGACACTGACTCCAACTTTGTCATCATTTTTGCACCAAAGATATTTCTGTTTTCTGGGGAATCTGAGCAGATTGGAAGTTTTCATTTTGACTTTCTGTATTTTACTGATGTCATAAACCACTTTGGGACTTTTTGTTGTGGGAAATGATTCATAAATTCAGTAAACCTAAATCATTTGTAGCACCCTGTTCAAGTTATCAGTTTTATTCCCCAAACAAGTAACAATTAAGCAACAGGCAGAATGACAGTGCCATCCTGCACAAGTCTACTCAGAAGTAAGCTACACTGACTTCCATTGAGTTTACAAGCTGGTAAATGCATATGAGTTTGACCAAACTGCGGGAGGCAGTGGAAGACAGAGGTGCCTGGCGTGCTTTGGTCCGTGGGGTCACAAAGAATCGGACACTACTAAACGACTAAACGACAACAACAAATGCGTATAGGATGCAAATGTGTATAGCCTGGGGAGACCCTAAGTTCACTCAGCAAACTATGTGATGAGGATCGGATTTAAACCCAGGTCTCCCCAATCCTAAAGTTTCCCCCCTTTAATTAATGTGAAATGAGATCCATAGGGATAGCCAGCTGAAGGTGCTTGTCTCAGTTTTGATCTGCCACCCAGGCCAACTTTATCTGCCTCCCCACATCCCTCATTTATCACATTTTAAACAAGGTATAGTAAAACATCTTCCTTGCCATTTCCCTAGCAAGTAAAAGAAGCAATAATACTTCTATTGTGTGTCTTTCATAGGGATATTATTGTAACACAGTCTCGGGGCACTTGAAACATTACAAATCTTATATCTAAAAGGGATTGTTTCATGAAACAATTTGCACCCACCCCAGTCAATGACCTCATATCACCCAAGCACAGGTGAAAACACAGTTAACTGTCTCTTACTAAGTCAGGCCAAATTTGTCCATCTAGTTGAGTAGTGTCAGATCAACATAGACTTGCAGTATTTTGCCATGGTTTCATGTAAGTCTTTCCCAGTCCTATTGGGATTCACCAGGAATTGAACCTGGGGAAATTTCCATGAAAAGCATGTGTTCAACCAATGAGATAGTTTCAGGAATGTTCCTGCCCCAAGTGAAAGTGAGGGATCCGAGGACCAAGGAGGGGGGTAGGCAGAAAGAGACGGAGGCTTGCTTTTTTCATAGGCAGAGAGTGAAGTGAGCCCCTTCTCCCCTGGAATGCAAGTCATAAATTCTCAGGACGACTTAAGGCAGGCAGAGGAGCCAGAAATTTCAGACATGCTCTCTGGGGAGGAGACACAAGCTTGGACAGTCTGTTCCTGAATCTCATTGCTCTCAGAGATTGGGCAGAGTTCAGGCTTGGCGTCAAGCCTACAAGAGGAGGAGGAGCCGATGGCGTATTTCCTGTTGGAAAAGAGACCACCTGCCAGTGGGCTCAACTGACCCATCAAGTGATGATGATTGAACTATGTGCTCGAACTGAGTAAATATCAGAAAATCTGAATGTTATAAAACCACCAGCCTGCTGTCTCTTGGTGTGAGGGTTGAGATCGTAAGTCCTGACAGCTACGACCCTTCTCAACTTGGCAATGCCAGCTTTATTAAAGGACTTGACTATTTATGAGGGAGCAAGCAGACCTTCCAAATGTCCCGATTTCCTAGGGACAGTCTTGGAATTACAGAATCCATCCCGGTTTCTGATTTGATCCCAGATTGTCCCACTTGCCCTTTTTGAAGAATGTCAGTATTTTCATTGGAGAAATGTTGGAGGAGATGCAATAGGATTTCCTCATTTGCAACTGAGAAATGTTGGAAGGGATGGAATCGAATGTCCCTCTTTTCACTGGAGAAATGTTGGCAGGGATGATCAGGTTTAAGAGAATACAGATGCCTGGATAACACAGAAGATGGCCATCCCAGGTTTTCATGATAGCCCATGAGAAATTGGATGTATGATCTTAAATGGCAGGAAATGTAATTACAGGACAATATACCTGTAAAAACATTGTAGAATATTGATGTGGTATCTTAGGGGAATGTGAAATGATGCCTGTTTGCAAGCACAGCCCCTTGAGAAGGAGATTAATGTGTAAATGGTATTTGAATTTCTGAAAGCCATTCATTCGTTGTCATGACTTGAAAATCTCCCAAGTTCTCCTTTTGTCTTATGAAGTAAATAGGACATCCATAACAAAGCTGGCAGCCTTTTATTTTGTTTTGACAGAACGGTTACATCATTAACTTCACCAAGAAGCTTTTATAGCCTCTAAATCTGAAACTGAGTTGTTACTTCACAGCCTCTGGCTACATTAGACACATTTTCGCACTTTACCACTTCCTTCATTAAGAGCAGAATCCTATTTCAAAGCATCTTTTAATGTGTGCTCATTACAAAGCTCTTGCCATTGCACAAACTAAAGTTAAATTTACTCAAGGACTGCCATTATGAGCCCTTGTTCTATTCTTCGGGACAATTCCTACTTCCTCCTCACAACCTACTTCTACAAGAAGCTCTCATCCCGTCCATTGACTTAAGCCATAGAAAATCAAATTGACACAGAGGTCATCCAATGTGGTGTAATGGTATGAGTGTTGGACTGGGTCCTTGGAGACCTGGGTTCAAATCCCAGCTTGTCCATGAAGCTCACCGGATTTTCCTTGGGACCATCACTGCCTCTCAGCCTAACCTATCTCACAGGGTTTTTGTGAGGATAAAATGATGGGGGGAGAACCATGTTGGTGTACTTATAAATAAAATAATAATAATAAATAAGGTTATGAGCCTTGATTCTCTCTGTCCTGTTCCATCACTATCCTTTCAGATTTCTCTCACACATTATTATCATCATGTGAGGGGAAGAGGGAGGGTGTCCCCCATGCCCTATCCCATTTGTGTGACTGTCACTGTTCTTGCAGCACCCCAAATGTTGGGAGTGAACTTATGCAGAAGGGATCCCTTTTACCAATGTGGGTTCTCTGCACAATTTCAAACATTGATATCCAGGGCTCTAAATTGTGAGATGACCTTACATACTGTACACAAAGCACGTTCCCCATTGCAAAAGTGCACCCTTGTTGTTCCTCTCATGCAATGGTAATCACATCTGGGAATGAATACCTGAGTAGTGCTTGCATCTGTTCTTTTCTAGTTAGAAACTCCAAACTAGTCCTATCATGTGGTAGAGAAGGTCACCTGCCTTAGCTTTAATATCATTTGGTTTATTTATTGGAGTTGTTTATAGACGGTCCTTCATCCAGTTAAGATTACAATGAGAATAAAAGAGTGAAAATAGTAGCCATGTAACGTAGATGAAATTGAGAGCTTACAAATCCACATGCCAATGCACCGAAGAATTGGAAAAATACAGAAGGAACCTCAAAACATTCATTTCTCACAGAGGTCTGGATAAATAGGTCTGTCTCAGGTTGGTGATGAAAACTCAGAAATAAGACTGATTAGTTCACACCCAAAAGGAGCAAGCAGGGCACCAACACAGAGAAGGCCCTATCCTGAGTCACTACACAGTGGTGATGCCCATTGAGAGGTGCTTCGTAACATATTTCCCTGCAGATTAGAAGATTGATTGTTACTAATTGTAATTAGACATTGATGTTTACTACTGGGACATGTGCCATTTGGATTTTCTGCCTCAGGCACCAAAATGTTTTGGGCCTGGCCTTCTTAAAAGCTATTTGGAGAAGAGATGAGAAGAGACTGGTGGTACAATTTATCAGAGCCAGTGGTGCTCAAACTGTGTCAAGTTGTTGAGCTTTTTTAGGATTGAAGTTGTTGAGCTTTTTTATGATTTTACCTCAGAGTTGTTGAGCTTTGTTTAAAGTTGAAGTTGTTGAGGTGTTTTTTTTAAGATTTTACCCCAGGAAATAAACTGCCACAGGGGCTGGATTAAACCGACCAGAGGGCCAAATTAGGTCCCCGAAACGGACTTCGGACATGCCTGTATCAGACCATGAATATGAATGAGAGCAATTTCAATTTAGCAACGACTCTTTTTCTTACGAAGCATGATGACCTAACATCCTTTTTCCATTGTCCAAGCTAAAGAAGTCTATGTGGTCACAATAGTGGCCTTGTTGATGAAAAATTCTTAATCCTTCAATATCATCCTCTCTTGACAGACAGATTATATATAACTCAGATCAGATTTGCAAGAAGCAGAAACCTGGCATTTAAACAAGGGTTTAAAAGACTGCATTCATACCTAGAGAGCCACAAAGCTCCCAGTATGATTATGATGAAGGAAAAGTGGGGAAAGGTGTATCTACCTAGTGAAGCTCTAGCGTAAAACTGGGACAAAGGGTTAAAAGTAATGTGCGGCTGATGCTTAGGATGAGGATCTAAGTAACAAGAGTGTTTTAACAATAAATGGCTCTTCCCAGGGAACTCTGGGAATTGTGGCTTAGTGAGGGGAACAGGGGTCACTTAACAACTCTCAAGACCCTTAAGAAACTTAAATTCCCAAGATTTTGAGGAGGAAGCCTTGACTGTTAAAGTGGTATGAGAGTGCTTTAAATTGTATGGTGTGGGTGTGGCCTCACAGAAGGCAGATACATCAGAAAGCCCAACAGCTTTGTTAACTTTGGGAATTTTTTTGTATTCTGGTTAACTATCTCCTTTCAATTTCTACCCATTGCTTCTAGTCCTGCCATCTGGAACAACATAGTGAATTCAACTAAGTTTACTCCAAGTAGTTCCATGGAAATTAATGGCCCTAACTTAGTCATGTTCATTCATTTTAGTGGGTATGCTTTGTGTAAAACTCCACTGAATACCACCCACAGAGTCAGCTCCATTTTCTGCATGACAGCTCTTCAGCTATCTGAAGATATTGCTGAAACATCACATTACAGTCATTTGTTTCTCAGTGGTGCCTGGGACACATTCGTTTGTTACGGAGGCAAAAAGCAATGAGAATGAATATTTGGCTTGCTGCACAAGCAAATGTTTGGGTGTTATAGAGCATGTTTGGGGAACCTCCAGATGTTGTTGGACAGAAGCTGCCATCGTTCCTTGACCATCTACCATGATGGCTGGGGCTGAGGCAGGCATACGCTCCAACATTTATCCGATGGAAATAGGGACGTCCTATTCCACCATCATTATTATTCTACTATTTATACCCCACCCATCTGACTGGGTTGCTCCAACCACTCAGGACGGCTTCCAACATATATAAAAACATAATAACATATTAATTTTTTTATATATAAAAAAAAAACACTTCCTTATACAGGGCTGCCTTCAGATGTCTCTGGGGTTAAATAACTCCACATACCCTCTGACATTTCTCTGATGAAAATAGGGACATCCTAAGGACAAATGAGGCATTCTGGGATCAGAAACTGGGGCGGCCTCTGTAAATCCAGGGCTAACCCTGGAAAATAGGGACACTTGGAAGGTCTGGATGCAGGTTGGATTCCAACAGCAACTGAAGAGCCACAGCTGTTTCCATCCGTGTTTTAGAGCACAGATATTTGCTTCTAGCCATGGGACACACATTATATTTCTTGTTATTTCCCCTTTTCTGGCATGGAGAGGCCTGACACACTGCTGAGGCGATTGTGTGTTGGCCTTTGGCAGGCATGAACCAGCCACACGCTTTTATCAATCTATGCCCAAGAGAACTCATGCATTCAATCTTCGGATTCTGACTATCACGAAGTCTAAAGGAAGTATCGAAGCAAACTGTGTTGCTACCATTAAATAACGGAAAAAGATGCCATTTCCTGTAAAGAAAACCTCTCTTTTTTTGTTTCATTTCAGGATGTATGCTTGTTTAGTGAAGGCTGTGCTACAAACAGAAAGGCAAATAAATAAATAACTCCATATAGTCTATTATCCCTTCTGTGACTGTAGCAGTTTGCTTGGCTGGAAGGAAACAAGTGATAATGACCTCTCTATTGAATGCCTTCCACTGTGAAGGCCTACTTTGGAGAGATTTGTTATTGGCTCTTTTTGGTTGAGCACATCCAAACAACTGAATTTTCTCTGGAAGTGAGGGAGAAGAGCAGAAAAGGCAGTGTAATCAACACCAAGTGTCTTCTTGTAGTATTGGCAAACAATAATGGTTCATTATTAGGTCCAGCAACAGTGTTTGCACAGAATACAGATTTATAAAATCCTATCAGACCATGGCTCCAAATATATGCATGGCTATTCCCTATCTTCTACCATGTTCTCCAAATAACCCATAATTACTAGGAATAGTATTTATTTTCTGGTACCTTCCTCATTTCTTATTTTGCCCCCATTTTGAGGAGGTGTCTGTGTGCTTTTCAATAACTTTGCTAGATAATGATCTTCTACTGAGTCTCTATTTGTGATGAGAGAAAGCCAATGGTCTCAGTTTGGAATTAGCTGAGTCTTTCAAACATTTTGGGGAAAATTTGAGGACCTGGGCAGGGGAGATCTAAAACCTCTGGCTCTTTTAGCTCATTTACAACTTATAATGACTACAGCCATCAAGTTATGAGCATGTCAGTGTGAAGCAGCCCACAGTGACTTTGAAAAGGTGGCATTTCCATACATCCTGATACGTTGGGGGGGGGAGAGACCATACATTTTCATTGCATAACCTGTTCATATATGACATCTTGGAAACTAGCAACAAGATCTCTGTACAAAAAGAAGAAGATTGAAATCATGGAGATATTTGTTTCATATGATTCAAGAGTTGGAAGGGTACCAACAGTTTCAATGCAAGATATGAAATGTAGCATGGAACCATGACATCTTTGACAGGTTGATGCTTCTGTTTAAATACCTCCAGAGAACAAAAGCAAGACAACTCCCTCTGACTGAAAACAAGGAGAAGAAATGAGAAGAATTGGTTCAGTTGTTAAATAAGAATGAGCTGTTTGAGTGTGTGAAAGGCTCCATTATGATCTACCATCCATAGAGGAGTTCTGTCCTTCTACTGCCTTAGATCTTTTAGTCCCCAATCAGAAACTCAACAATGGTGACCAACTTCCCCCAAAATGACTGTTTTCCAATGTTACTGATTGTCCTATACAATGCACATCCACAGAGGATCAGAAGGTTATGGTGAGGAGCAACAGACCTGCCCAGAACTTTCACAAGATGTGAGTCACAATATTGATTATGAATTATGGGGAAAGTTGTGGGAAATAAATATGAATTTTACAGCTTGTTATGCAATAAAAGAAAATATGATGCAAATGGCCCACAGATGGTATTTCACACCCACCAGATTGGTGAAAATGTCTAAAAAAGAAAAAGGTATGTGTTGGAAGTGTAATGAAATTGAGGGATCTTTTGTTCACATGTGGTGGTCCTGTAAAATAATTAAGGAATATTGGGAAACTATATATAATGAATTTAAAAATATGCTTTAAAAAACTTAACCAAGAACACCTGAGATTTTCCTCTTGGGGATGGTAACAGCAGAGATCCAAAAATCCCAAGAGTTTATGACTATATGCCACTGCCGCAGCTAGAACCTTATTGGAACAAAGGTGGAAAACAAGTATAGTACCCACTAAGGAAGAATGGCAGTGTAAAATGTTCAAATATACTGAACTGGCTACTCTGACAAACAGGATAAGAGAAAATGAAGATAAGGAATACAAGGAGGAATGGACAATGTTTATTAAATATTTTAAGAACCATTATAGACAAATGCATAGCTTAGCAGATCTCGAGTAAATCCAGCAGAGTTGAAATAGGTACAGTAGTTAATAGATAACAAATTAGATTATTAAAAAGATGTGCATTACGCATAGTAGTAGAAAAGCAAAGTAATGAAGAAAAGTGTGGAAGGGAAATCATATGGCATATGGATACAGTGGTACCTCGGGTTACATACGCTTCAGGTTACAGACTCTGTTAACCCAGAAATAGTGCTTCAGGTTAAGAACTTTGCATCAGGCTGAGAACAGAAATCATGCTCCAGCGGCGTGGCAGCAGCAGGAGGCCCATTAGCTAAAGTGGTGCTTCAGGTTAAGAACAGTTTCAGGTTAAGTACGGACCTCCGGAACGAATTAAGTACTTAACCCAAGGTACCACTGTATATGCTGTATTTGGTACAGTTGTACAGTGGGACAGGGGAAGGGGAGGGGGGTTAAATATGGTCTCTGTTCCTGTTTTTGAAAATGCAAATACAAATTTTACAAAAAAGTTCTGCCCAGAACTTTGTGTGAACTAACTGTGCACTCTAGAACAACCCCCTGTCCCAACATTACAGGGGTTCTTCAACAAAGGAAGTTCCATGGGAAGGACTGCAAAGCAGGAACTTTGAAAAAATCTAATATATAGTCTCCAACATCTAACCAACACACTCTCTAGTCAGGAAGGATTTTAAATGGTTTCCCTTATTTCATTCAGTCTGCCTTCCAAGTATAATATCTGTTTTTGCATTATAGGAAACAGGCTGTGGTTTACTTGCATGTCCCCTAGCTCCTCTAAGAAACAGAAGTCATTCAACACTAGAATGCCAGGGAAGAAAAATATTGTATTTGCACAAACAGTGATAAGCAGTATTTGCCTACAAATACTATTCATGAGTGGGAATGGATGTGTTTTCACTTACTATTCTGAATATTATTTTTTTTAAAAAAAATTACTATTCTCTCTGTTTTCCTTTTAGGCTGCAGTTGAACTTGGTTAGGTATGCAAACCCTTCTCCATGCAGCCAGTGGAGAGCTTTGTCCATTCATAATGAGCTCCATCCTTCTCCCTTATGAGTTCAGCCCTGGGACTAAGGAGGAGGAAACTGAAAGCCAATACCATCTCCCAGGACCAGCTGTAAGTAAGAAGGTAGGAAGGTGGGGGCTGGCTGAAATTGATGCGGCAGTGCACCATTAGCCCTAATGGATGAGCCTCCACCATATGCAACAATATGCAGTAGTGCCTTGGTTCTCAAATGCCTTGGTACTCAAACAACTTGGAACCCAAACAATGCAAACTCTTAAGTAAGTGTTCCAGTTTGCAAAGTTTTTTCGGAAGACGAACGTGCTGTTTTGAGTGTTACGCTTCCAATTTGGCTGCCATACTTCCGTTCTGAGTGCCACACTTCCGTTTTGAGTGTTACGCTGAGGTCTGTCTGTCTTTGCTATTTATTTTGCATTTTTTTGTGCCTTTTTTGTTTTGTTTTTGTGACTGTGTGGAACCCAGTTCAGCTACTGATTGGTTGATTGTTTGACTGCAGTACATTGTTTATTGCTTTCATTTTATGGATCAATGGTCTCGTTAGATAGTAAAATTCATGTTAAATTGCTGTTTTAGGGGTTGTTTTTAAAAGTCTGGAATGGATTAATCCATTTTGCATTACTTTCTATGGGAAAGCACGCCTTGGCTTTGGAACGCTTTGGTTTTGGAATGGACTTCCGGATTAAGTTTGAGAACCAAGGTACGACTGTAGTTTGCAAGGAAGTGTGTGTGTAGAACTGCAGCCCTGCCTAAATCATTCTTATGCTTCCCTTCTGTTTTGGACTTGGCTAAGGTAGATGTGGATCATACTGCTACAAAACCATAAACCACCCTGGGTAAATCTGAGCCACTCACCTTCTCACAGCCTAACTGTTTTGATTGGGCTCATCCCTGAAGGAGAGGGTGAAACGGATTATAGAGATGAGGTGGAGCGGCTGACAGAGTGGTGCAGAGCTAACAACATGCTCATAAATACAAGGAAGACAAAGGAGCTTGTGGTGGACTTCAGGAGACAGAAGAGCAACGTCCAGCCACTTTTGATTGATGGGGTCTGTGTGGAGAGGGTAACAACGTTCAGATTTTTGGGCATTGAATTACAAGAGGATCTGTCCTGGCGTGTCAACACAAGGGGGCTTGTGAAGAAGGCGCAGCAGAGACTGTACTTTTTGAGAATACTAAGGAAAAACCATCTTCCGCAGAAACTGCTGCTTGCCTTCTATCACTGTGCCATTGAGAGCGTGCTCACTTATGGCTTACGTGTGTGGTACGGAAGCTGTACTACCCAGGACAGGATGGGGTTGTGCAGGGTTGTTAAGGCAGCAGAGGGCATTGTTGGCTGCCCACTCTCCACCTTAGAGCAGATTTATGCCACAAGGTGCCATAGGAAGGCACTGGACATAGTAAAAGATCCATCGCATCCTGGTCACAGTCTCTTCGAGCTCTTGCCGTCGGGACGGAGATACAGGACGATGAAGACAAGAACGAGCCGTCTTAAGAATAGCTGCTTCTCCAGAGCGATCTCAGCCCTGAATGGGAAGCCCGGACTTTGAAAGTCATCTAATCTCCCTTGCTGTATTATACTGTATTGTTTAATTAGTGTTTTTATGGAGCAGTCAAGTAATTTCGTTGTCCCCGAAGGGGGCAATGACAATAAAGATATTATTATTATTATTATTATTATTATTATTATTATTATTATTATTATTATTAACTCACAGGGTTGCTTTAATGAGATGAGATGATGCATGGCACCATGAGCTCCTTGGAAGAAGTGTGTGCGTGTCCCAATTGTTACAATTTTGTAGAGCAGGGGTTTGGAACCTGTGGTCCTCCACACATTATTTGACTACCTTTTCCCTGACCACTGGTCATGTAGGCTGCAGCTGATGGAAACTGGAGTGAGCCTTAAAATATTTAGGACCTCCTCCATGTCCAATTGCAGAGTCTGAAGACATTACTCATCTCATGTTAACCATATAGATGTACAGACATACTTTATTGTGTCTTAGGAGTACTACTGCTGCCATATGCATACAGATATCGACGCTCCACCCTCTCCCCAAAAGTTCATGCATTTGCTTAACCATTCTACCGTAATGCATTCTGGAAAATCTGTCATGAACCAATCATAGACTATGACAGTGAAGTAACATGTGCACTGTATGCAATGAAATGAAAGAGCAACTAGAGTATGTGAGTGCAGCAAAGTTATTTTATCATTTTTATTTTGTTTTATTAACATGTCAGGGGCAATACATCAGGGGGTTTATACGATTTCTTACTGAGTGCCACATAAAATGAAGCTCTGTTGTCGCATAGGCAACTGCCTTGAAACACCTTTTAGACTCCAGAAACCCTTTGCAGCTTCACAGTGATTTAATAAAGAAAAATGGTCCCATTCTGTTGTGGATGACTATGTACTTAAGTGGATTTTGTCATAGGGCTTCCGTCGGCAAAGGAAATCCACTATAGTTGCTTCTGATGCATTTTCTTAAAACAGAACAGGAACTTGTTCATTAATTTTAATGGGTCTATTCTGAGTCAAAATTTGTTGAATACTATCCATTGTAACCAACTGTGAATTGTGAGTAGATCCACTGAATTTAATGAACATGGCTACCTTAGGTTCACTAACTACAATGGGTAGTTGATAGATCTATATTCACATACATAATTTCAAATCTAACATTTCACATAATCCCAAAAGAATGAATGTTGAGTTTCAGTGTCATGATACTGATCTTTTACCCAAATAAAACAATATTACCAAAATGATGTTACACAGACCTAGTAAGTTTAGTAATGGCACCTAAATTTGTAGTAATTATCTGGTTCAGTTTGCGAATTTGCAAATGTTCTGCTGTATGACGAATCAAGCACCATTTCCCCTAGAAGTTCTCTAAATTTGAATGCTAAATTAAATTTTGTGTAGTTGTTGTCAACATTCAGCAGACCCAAACCAGTGGCTGGGCAAGATTATTATTTTTTTAATGTTAACTCCTTACTCTTAATGAAATTCTAGTTGATTGTTATGAGACTACTTGAACAGACCACCCGGTCAAGCAGCCATTTGTTTGGTGAGGGCTGTCAGTTCTCTTGGTTGTTCCTTGCAAATATGTTATGTGATTATTGTCACCCATCTAGATCTAGAAACCCTTCTTGTTGTTTTTTAAATGATATTTATTGAAAGTTTAAGATTACAGAAAAAAATAGGAAAAAGAGAGTGAAAAGAGATTAAACAATACCAGTCAGTACATATAAATAAATAAATAAAAAAGAACAAAGCACACAATACATCAAAGCAAAAATAAAAACAAAAACAATTAAAAACCCATCCAATATTTCCATATCTTTATCTTTCATTAACTTGTTTCATCGACCTCCTCACACCTCCCTTTTTTGTATTCTAGTTATTAATTATTTCAGCAAATCCTTTCCATCTTTCACTATTTTCTGTCATTTAATTGTCTTAATTTATTTTAGCCTTATCTTACCATAAAAAACCCCCTAAAACTTATTTGTACATAACTCCTTATAACATTTCTACTAAAATAGTTTCATTCCAACATTTTTCTAACACTCATTAATTTTACAGTATTTCTCTAAAAAAAATTTAAACTTTCTTCCAATCTTCATCCACCGTCTCTTCCCCCTGGTCTTGGGTTCTGTCAGTCCTTTCTATCCATTCCATATAGTCCATCAACCTGGTGACCTTCTGTCCAAGGCTCTTAACTCTCTTCCATGTCCCTTCTGCAGATCTTCCTCATATTTATACCTGCACTTTACTTTGTCTTCTGCTGATCTTGTTCTTAATTTCCTTCCTTTAACACTGAGGAGTAGATCTTGGGAAGCTCCAACCTAACAATGTCTTTATTCCTTCTCGACGGGTCAGCCCACTCTCCATAGTCAGAACTAAAATCCAAAGAATATTTCAGAGCATGTTTCAAAATCCCTCCACAGTTGAAGGCCCCCACCACTCCAATCTCCCCCTGGCCCAAAACCAGGTCTCAAAGGCCAGAACGTCCCTGCATAAGGGGATCTATCCAACTTTCCTTCTCCAATCCAAGCGGGACTCCATCTCTCCAAATCTGGCTTTCTCCAGATTCGGTCATCAAAAACAACAGCTTATGTTCATACAAGGCCGAGGCTCTCTCCACTTGTATTACTCGAGGTTCAACAACAACCTCCTCCTTTATCTTCTCCACAGCTTGCCATGTCAAAACAGATTCCTGGGTCGGTTCCTGAGCAGTTTCTGTATAGGTATTCACTTTTTGTCCCAAATCAGTCATTTTTTGTCCAAAATTGTCAATTTTAGTAATCATCAAATCCGTCTTCTCATGAAGCTGTTCCAATAAGGCACTTGTCTTGCAAAAAGCAATCACTAAGGCTTCTTCTGTCCACATTCTTGTCCAAGGTCAATGTCTAATTCTCACGGTCTTTAATCTCTGCAGCTGGAGAATTCCCCAGCTCCACTCCTGCAACAGTTTCAAAAGCTCCCTCTAGGGGAAACAATTTCTAATCGTATCCGTCCTTTTACAAGCAGGTCCAGCAACAAAGTTATTTTCGATTTTCAGATATTTTGCTCCTTTTAAGTGCAAAAGGAAACATTGGAATCAATATCTTTCTCTTATTTGACTATCTGTCAACATACGTTTTATTCACAGTCAATGAACTTTCCCAAAACGTTGCTTCCTGGCAGCCTGTTCCCAGGTTCAGAACGGTGGTAATTTATCTTTCTTCACTCTCTCTTCTGCAGGCTTAAACAATCTGAAATTTCACCCCTCTTCTCCTGCTTCCAAGGGGGGTTTAGTAATTTTAGCCGATGGAGGTTTAATCCTTTACAAAAGACTTTCCAGACTTTAGCTTGCAATGTCTTTGCTTCAATCTATTTACAAAAGCGGAAGGCGGACTTCCTACTCATGGGTAGTTGTTTAAAGTCCAATTGTCCACAGGAAAAAGTCAGCGCTCTCCGGCAACAGCAATGCGGCTTCACTCCGTGAAAAGAGCAGTCGATTCGAAGCACTGCGCCGCTCACCCCACGTTGCTCTGGATCCCCGAAACCAGGTTTCCCTGCGAGTAGGGGAGGCACAAAAGGTGCCAGCCAAATCCCACGTCCACAGGATTCTCCCGCCTGTGGTTTTTGATGGGTCTCCGCCTCGCCGTGGCGGTCCAGACCCTGATTTCCATGAAGCGGATTCCTCCCGGTCAGAGGAAATCCGCCATTGCCGGAGGCGCTAACCCGGAAGTCCTAGAACCCCTTCTTCTTGGGGATGTTTGGTTGTTGCAGCTTTTTAAAGTATAGGGCTTGAATTTCCACCATAGAAATTCATGGTGGATCAACCATCCAATATGGTGATCTGTACACACTGTTCACAAAACAAAATTACTCTCCCCAAGGGTCAATGTAATACTATGTGTGAGTATTACTCTTTATCCAGCTCTATGATGGGTAATACTTCAGCTCAACAGCCCCAAAATTGAGAGTAGGATCGTAGTTTGAGTAATTACAAATAATTTCATCATTTTGTTAATGACCTTTATAAAATAATTGCCTTTAGACATGCAATTAGGATGAATTCAAAAAGTAAATCAAGCACATTTATCTGGTGGATATCCTCCTATTCCCTTCGTTCTAGACATGACATTGTTCTTAGTGCCACAAAAAAAATTTTTTTTTGCTCCTTGTGTATCACCGCGTGCTTAAAAACTCTGTATCAGGACTTCCCCTTTACAAATGCAATCAATCATTTATCCCCGGAGAACTGATAACATACCCTCCATTTACTTAGAATTAAATGCACAAGGTTCATCCTATGCTAATGTGAATTTCAGCTCAAGAGAAGGCACATAAAAAGAAATCCTGCCTCCATTTGTTCTCACAGCTGAAGTTATGAGAGTGTTGAATTATTCAAAGTCATTAAAGTTCTAAATCTATGACAAACTCTATAAACCTTACAAAATTGACTTAAAGTTTGGCTTTCACTTCATCTCTCATTTCTCCCACCTGCTTGTTGATTAGAACGGGAGGCTGCCAATTTTAGCAAAGTGTAAAGGATCAAATTGTCTGCATACATCTTTGGCTGTTGTGGTAGGCAATCACAAGCTGACAATTCCCAGAACAGTGCACAAGGGCACACATATCTGAAACCCCATCGGCTGCAGAAATCTGCTTTGCTTAATCAACTTTCACTGGCAAATCAGTAGTTGTAATGGGTGGAAGAGACAGATATCGAGTTCAAATGTAATGCTGAAAGATAGTTTAGCATTCTGTGATTGAGTTCTTCCATTCTGCTCTGCCACAATCAGAAGAAGACCATAAACAACAAACTGTGATTACCTTTAAAATGGTACTGGATTCTCCTTTTCTCCTGTTCATGGCAACAAAATACAAGGGTGGAGCATATGAGACTGAAAATTGTGGTGTTACTGCTGACCTAACTGATGTGGCACATTCTTCCTCAGTGTTTTTGGACTTCAACTCCCATCAGCCCCTGTGCTCCAAAGTCTGCAAGGCCCCAAACTGGCTACCCCTGGCTTAACTTTTAGGACAAAACATGCATATACACCGGTGGTCTTCCAGACATATAGTTTTGCAGGAGTAATAGGGAATTTCTTCCTGCTATACTGCAATTGTTCTGAAAAGGGGAGACTCACCGAGAATGCAATGGAGGAGGAGACGCAATCTCCTTTGAGTTACAGTCCTGACAGTGGTCACGTCCAAGCACAAGTCTCATATGAAAATATAAATATAAATTAATTGTAGATCATTGTAATGATGGGATTAAAAAAAGGGGGGATGATTGAAACTGACTAATGGGTATCAATGGTAAATGAAAGTGTAGCATTTTGTGCAGCAGCCTACTACCAATGTATCTGCTGTCTTTGTAGGTGAATACCTACGATCCCCGTCTAAAGATAAATGAAGTCTATCAGCTCCTACTCATCTCAGACAGATAATAGGAAGATATCTGTGCTGAGACTCAAGAGACTATATAGATAGGCATCTTCCTTACCACAGGCATTGCAGGGGATGTTCCTATTAAACTGGGGAAATCAAAAAGAGCTAGCCTGAGACAGAATTATCAGGGAGAATTCTGCAGGTAAATGGAAAAGCACCAATTTCAAAGAACCTCAACAGATTCACAAGTTTGATTCACACACAAGCTATAGAGAAACCTGCACTTTAAACAGATTTCCATTAAACAAAGTCAAATTTGCTGAACTTCTCAGAATGGTGGTATATTAATATTATAATGCTGAGCCTCGTGCCACAGGCTATATTTCAGAAGGAAGGCAAAAGACAAATAAGTTTACTACAGGATAGTCTTGCAGTATTAATTTTGGCGGGAATGATAACTATGAAATAAACATGACTGATGGGAACAGTTTTATATTCATCAAGTTCCAATGTAAATTCATGTTATATTTATAGGATTTCTATGAAACAATTGGAATAGTTTCCAGAGCAGCAGCTGTTTTGCAGCAGAAGGAAAAAAATAAGAATGCAGTCTTGCAGGAACTTAAAAACTGACAATCTCGCTATGTCATAAGCCAGGCATGTCCAACTTTCAACATACTGAGATCTACTCCCACTATAAAAAAACTGGTGGTAAACCACCAAAGTTGAGCTTTTTTTTAAGGAGCCAAAGTTCTTGAGCTTTCAGGGAGGGGGGCAAGATCTACCATGGACACACCACGATCTACCAGTAAATTGTGATCTACCTGTTGGACATCCCTGGCACAAGCTATTTGTGGCTATAGTGCATCTGATGAAATGCACTGCAGCTCATGAAAACCTATGTCATAAGGCATTTTTAAGGTGCCACAACAAAGTCTATGTTTTGTCTGAATAGTTTGCTACTGTGGGTGACTGCTGCTACACCCACTGTAGCAGCTTCTTCTGTGACACAGTTCAGGGTTGCCTCTTGTTCCTTGGTTTTTTAACATCAACAAAGTGTGTTCTCCCTCATGGAGAGCACGGGTTGCAGGCGGGGCTGACGAGACACCTCACTGTTGCTAGGCAAATGGTTTGGCCATCCTTTAAACAGGGGCGGGCTGTTACTGGGAAAATCTAGATGTTGCCATTTGTTGATTGACAGCCCTATTTGTTAAATACAATGCACACAGCAACGGACTTCCTCTTTTCGCTGCTTACTTCGGATCACCCGCCCTTCCTTCCCTAATTTTAGGCTGTTTGCTTGACCTTGCTATGCCTGTCATGGGGTCGTCTGCTTTGGGGCAGGGGCCCGGTAGGAATTTTGTCCATTTGGCTGATTAGTGTGTGCCACTTGGTTTTTTGCCTACTACGTAGCAAATCGTCACAACTTGTAAGGTTTGCGGTTAGGCATTGGTCTTGGAATTGGTTGGTGGAGGGGTATGGATTTGGCTGTGCCTGCCCCTCCAAAATGCTGCTGCTGCAAGGGTTTTCCGTTAAAGGAACCCAGGGGCTCCCCATGCTTTTGTCCGAAACCCCCTGGCAAGGGGCTAGGGCCACGCAAGCCCCTGGGAGCATTCTGGGGAGAGGTGAGACATGGTTCCCAGTCCTGTCTCTCTCCCTAGGTGACTTACCCTTGCTGACTTCGCTGGGGGTGCGAATGTCAGAGCTGTCCCCGTGCGGGATCAGTTAGTGCTACCAATGCCTAAGCAACCACTCACATTGCTGTAATCTGAATAAAGTTGTGGCCAAAATTATGCCAAAAACCTTAAACAAAAATTAAGTGTCAATTATGTGTTTTTTGGGGGGTGTCTTGGGGACCTCAACGCGCAAACACTAGCAGAGGTTTCAGGGGTGAGAGTACAACTTTATTTTTATCAGATTCAGGAGCAGTTGCTCAATCCCTGAACTTTTTGCCTTTATGCCTTGTTTGTGGGCTTCCTAGAAAAAAAAAATGGCTATCAATCTGGGTATCTGTGGCCAGAAGCAGAATGCCAGTCAGGCGCTCAATCTGATCCAAAATAGCCCTTGTGGTTTTATCAGTACAACCAGTCTCCACATACACCTATCAGTACTAGAAAGAAGGTACAAGTTCCATTTGGGACTTGTGCAAAATGGAGGGAAGGGGAACTGTGAACACCTGTGCTTCGTGTCCCTGGTCCCCCTTACCTTCAAATTTCTAGAGTTGCTGCTTGTGCATTTTTCTACTGAGAAGATCTGCTCCTTGTTTCCATATTTTTTCAGATTTGGTGAGCTGGATCCACTTTTTCTGGAACTAAAACTAATTACTACCATCTGGGTTCCAGATGAATGCTATCTGACGTGCAACCCATTTCTCCAAAAGTTTGACCTGCTCAGTTTTTCCAAATTAGGTAAGGCAAGAATGGGGATCTTGCTGTCTTCCAAATGTTGTTGGAATCCAGCGTCCATCAGCCCAAACCAGCATGGGAGATGGGAGTTGTATCAGCTTAGAAACATGTTGAGGGCCATATGCTCCCCATCCATGGGACAAGGGAATGAGAAGGGAGCTTAGGGCAAACAGGCTGTTTCTCCTAAAAAGAAGTTGCTATGGATGTGGAGGACTAACATTGATTTTGTCACTATGTGGCTATGATGCTTTCTTCTCTTGAGTGGCAAGCACATAGCCTTTTGAAGATCTGGTTAATGAATCACTCTTCCAATCTTTAATATCCCTCAGAGGCAGAGAGGAAGGGGGGATCGAAGTAATTACTGAAAGGAACTTTTTTTTTTTTTTTGCATCTTAATAATGGAGTTTAAATGTCCAATAATTCCAATGTCACAGCACTCTGTCATATTTCTCAAGTGTGCAAGATAGTCTAGGCTGCTGTGTATTATGGTATTTCCATCCATCAAACATAGTCTATCTTTGTATTTGAGAGGGGAGGAGAGAGAGAGAAATGTCAACCCACAGGAAGCAACCTCTGATCTGGAAGAGAGACAAATGGTAAATGACCCAGAAACAAGCCTTAGAGAATGCCTGAAAAAACAAGTGGAATAATGTAAATGTTTTGTTGTTGTTTTACCACAGAAACTAAGGGCTCAGCCACACTTCTCTTTGTCCCACCGCTTTCTCCCAGAAAAGACTGTGGTTTGGTGCTGAACCAGAGCAAACAACCATTGGGTTTCCCACGGACTGCCATTTGCTCTGATTTATCACCAAAGAGTGGGTTTTTCTGAGGGAAAGTTGCAGGGCAAAGACAAAATCACTCAGACCTGTGCTATCTAGGCACGAGACAGGTGGCAATGTGGACAAGCCCAACACACACATTTTAAAAACAATAACAATTAAGGAATAAACTAATTACACCACAATTAACTAAGACAGTTTGGTACAAAAAAAAAATAGCAGCGTATAAGATAAAATAAAACCTTAGGAAGAAATTTGGAGGTTAGTTGATAAGGGGAAGCCTTTTTGGAAGTTCAAGCCTTGTCTGTTGGTAGCTGTGGATCATCATCATCTTTATATGCTGCCTATCTGATTGGGTTTCCCCAGCCACTCTGGGTGGCTCACAACAAAATATTAAAAATACAATAAAACTTCAAACATTTAAAACTTCCCTGAACAGGGCTGCCTTCAGATGTCTTCTGAAAGTCAGATTATCTCCTTATCTGCTGGCACAGGGCAGGCGTGACTACCAAGAAGGCCCTCTTACTTTAACGGGACTGAGCAGAATAGTACATTCTGTGTGAGCCAGGAATACCCTCTGCTCAGATAGAATAGGTCCCAGGGGGTCTAGGAGGTGGCTGTTACAAAATAAAATTGTATAAGTTAAAACAATGTTGGGACGCGGGTGGCGCTGTGGCTTAAACCACAGAGCCTAGGACTTGCTGATCAGAAGGTCGGCGGTTCGAATCCCCGTAATGGGGTGAGCTCCCGTTGCTCGGTCCCTGCTCCTGCCAACCTAGCAGTTCAAAAGCACATCAAAGTGCAAGTAGATAAATAGGTACTGCTCCGGTGGGAAGGTAAACGGCGTTTCCGTGCGCTGCTCTGGTTCGCCAGAAGCGGCTTAGTCATGCTGGCCACATGACCGGGAAGCTGTACGTCGGCTCCCTTGGCCAATAAAGCAAGATGAGCACTGCAACCCCAGAGTCAGCCACGACTGGACCTAATGGTCAGGGGTACCTTTACCTTAAAACAATGCTATTGATGGATTTTTCTCTCCCGGTATTCCTCCCTTGAATCTCATCCACAGATATGGGTTCCCCTGTGCAAAGCTAATAGGGGTTTCTTAACAATTATAGCAGGAAACAAAGTAATTTCTGTGGATCACAAATTGTTATGTACGGACTTGTAGTACATTGCTTTTAATGCCAATTATGCAAGTTGCTTTGTGAGACTTTTGTCCTAAAAGGCAAGGGGTTTTTTTTGGGGGGGGAGGTGTAAAAAATATAATATAATATAATATAATATAATATAATATAATATAATATAATATAATATAATATAATATAATATAATATAATATAATATAATATAATATAATATAATATAATATAATATAATATAATATAATATAATATAATATAATATAATATAATATAATATAATATAATATAATATAATATAATATAATATAATATGGCTGCAAGCAGATTGCTGCCTTATCTTGCATACATCTGCTATATATAAAATGTTCCATAATGAGCTTGAGAAAATTTTACAGCTGTTGCTTGGTAAATTGAAAACTAGTTTGGATAAGACTAGAAATGGTATATTAAGGAACCAGGCAAGCTCAAGCAGACACAAAGGCCAGAAGCTTTAATTGACCCTTTTATCCACAACATGGATCACTCGTGCTGGTGGAGAGTTGATTAGACATTGTTTTGCACTGAAAGTTTAACAGATATTAATGGAGCTGCCTCCCCTAGAGCACTGGAATGATTGCTTTCTACTCCCCAACCTTTCCCAGACATTGGGGGAGGAGAGAAAATGCTTTTAACTTTCCTCCCAAAGCACGTTACTTTAACTTATGGCACTAACTCTTCAACCCTAACACCTCCTACTACTGCCTCTCCCTGTACCTCTATCTACCTCCTTTGCTTTCCATTATTTCCCCTCCTCTCTGCTCAGTTTCTCTCCAGTGTTATCTATTTGCTACCAAAAAGAACCTAATTACACTCTTGACCCAAATTTCTCTCCTGCCTTTTCCCTCGTACCTTCCTTGTGTACATTGCAGGCTCCTGCCACAGTGAATTATGATTTTCCCATAGTAATTTATTCAGCTTTCCGATGCTTTACTTAAAACATGTCTCAAATCTTGTGGGAGCCTGAGATGCTCCAATTATTGCCCCCATTTCTAGTATATGTCTCACCACGGTGCTTGAGGACTGACATCCTGACTCTCTGCTCCCTCTCCAACCCAGGCATTTCCCAGCACAAAACATGCAATTCACTTGCTACCATAGCTAGAATCCCTGGATAAAAATAGCCCTACATTTTAAGAAGTTATTCTTTCATATTTCCCCCCACCCAAATGGTGTAACAGTTTTAGAATTCCCAATGTCAAATATAACAAATATAAACAAAACAAATGTCTCCATCCTCCTCTCTAGGGTTCTGATTGCCAGCTGTTCTCCAATATATAGATCTAAATAACTTATTTCAATCAAACTCGGCATTCGTACCAATGTTTCTTGTAAACCACAGGCAGGGAATACAGGTTTTCTTCTGGAAGCTGGACCACTTTTATCTAATCTGATCTGAGGACAGAACTAGATAGGGATAGTAGAGAAATATGATCTAGGTCACATCTAGAGATGAACTGACCTAATCTTCACTTTCCAAAACAATATGAGAAATGAAACGCAGCATTCCTTCAAAATTCACACTACTCTGAATTTTGCAATGTGGTTCACAGCTAAGTAATGCACACAAAAATGCATATGCTGCGGTAAACTATGCCTAATAATTCACATATTTGCTAAAATAACACACAAAATGCATTCTATTGAAGAAAAATTGCTTTGCACAATTCAAAGTTTTGGTGCTGACCTTTAAAGCCCTAAAAGGTCTCAGTCCAGGATACCTGAAGGAGTGTCACCACCCCCATCGTTCTGCCTGGACACTGAGGTCCAGCGCCAAGGGCCTTCTGGTGGTTCCCTCACTGTGAGAAGCCAAGTTACAGGGAACTAGGCAGAGGGCCTTCTCAGTAGTGGCACCCGCCCTGTGGAACACCCTCCCACCAGATGTCAAAGAGAAAAACAACTACCAGACTTTTAGAAGACATCTTTAAGACATCTGAAGGCAGTCCTGTTTAGGGAAGCTTTTAATGTTTAATAGATTATTGTATTTTAATAGTCTGTTGGAAGCTGCCCAGAGTGGCTGGGGAAACCCAGCCAGATGGGCGGGGTATAAATAATAAATTGTTGTTGTTGTTGCAAAATTGCATACAAAATTATGAGAAATTCACAGACGGATTTTCATGAGGATTTCCCCAACCCATTACAAACTGATGTAGAAATGGGGGGGGGGGAGAGAGAGAGATAAACTGAGGGAAAGCAAAATTGACAGATTCACCCATTCTTAAGCACAGGAGGCAGGTAGCTACCACCAAAATCACAGATCGCTGTCCCCCTCACCCCATTGATAGAATCTAAAAACACACGGTGAGTTGTGATTGTAGCTAGCCCTCCTTGGATGTTGTTGCTGACAATTTCCTGATCATTCAATGAATGTGGATGGGGGTGGGAATGCTCTTCTCCAATCCATACATATTTGTTGACTGCTTCTGCAGGAGATCTGTGCTATAGTGTGGTGAAGTGGTAGCATGGCAAGGCACATTTAAAAAAAAATATAGAAACAGTCTTGCTAGGCAGGCTATTGGCAAAACCTATTTGGTGTTTCGCAACTTTCTGACTAGTTGCAGGACCTTAGCCAGACTTAGCAGAGTACACACAGAATCCACAGAAGTAATTGGCAGCTTGGCTGCAGACAGGATAGATGAAGCAGGAACCAGGAACTTGTAGTTAGGGGTTTATTATATACAGTGGACTATTTACAGGAACAGAACATGGATCTTTAGCTAGCTCTTTCTGACATGACTCACAACTCCTACACTCACTGACACACTGAACCATTGAACACTGAACTCTGAACTAACACATTCCAGTTAGTAGGCCATTAATTATCACTCATTTCAGAGAGCTTGACCAATCAGGGAGCTGTCTCTACATCTCCATTTTCACCAGGCAGACTTACTCCTTCACATGACCTTCTGGCTGTCTGCCAAACCTTAATTGACTCTGTGTGAGTAGCTGCACGTACACAGTTTCCCAACTTGCCATAGGAGAGTTTGTTTGAGGAACTGTTCCTTCACAGAGCAGCAACTGTGTGTTCATTGGTGGGATGACATTTAAAAGCAAAACAGATTAAAGCAAAGACCATGTATACACACCATGAGAGAGTTGTTCAGAGTTGAGCAACTGCCCCTCTAGCATCACAGAAGGCAGATCCGGCAAGAACCGCAGTATAGGTAGTTCCAGATTTCACTATACGTTACAGCATCCCAAGTTTTTGAGTTTAGCTCTAGACTTCACTTGGAAGTTCAGTTACTGCACTACAACCCTCTCAATTGCCTTTCTTCAAAGTTTCCAAGCAACAATGGGCCCATACTGAGCATTTTTCAGCAAAGGTTGAATCACTGCTTCTTTCGAGACATTTGGGGCCATGCCTTCCTACAAGGATGCATTGATCACACCCTGGGTCAGAGCTTTGTTCCCCCAGCCAGAACTCAATGGAACTCAATTCTGGCACATCTCAGCTGGGTTCAAGCACCTGTCAAGTGGGCACCATTGCCATTCTAAAAGAACGAGGGAGGTGTTCATGATGAGTTACGGCACCTCTTTTTCTAGAAAAATAGCACTGTCCTGGATCCACGTAGTCATACTCTTTCTGCAAGCTTTAATCAGTCAAGAGGAACAAAGGTTCAATGAATACATGACTGGGAGAAGAAAGGTAAAATCAGTAATGATTAAATGGGCACAAGGTGTAGATCATAACATTATGATGGAAGATTGGGAAAAATTATGGAAAACTGATCTAAAATTTACAGACTGTTCCCTGTTGAAGGAGAATTATATGAAGATGATGTACAGATGGTATATGACACCAGTACAGTTAGGGAAAATGTACAAAACTAGTTCAAATATATGTTGGAAGTGTAAGGAAAAGGAGGGGACATTTTATCATATGTGGTGGGATTGTAATGTAATTAAAAAATTTTGGGAAATGATATGCAATGAATTGAAGAAAATGTTCCATCTAACATTTCTTTAAAAACCTGAAACATTTTTGTTAGGGATTGTAGGGAAAGACCTGCCAAAAAAGCTGGAAAATATCTTCATGTATGCGACAACGGCTGCGAGAGTCCTCATAGCACAAAGATGGGAGACTGAAGAAATTCCAACTAAAGAATCATGGCAAAAAAAACCTGATGGACTATGCAGAACTGGCAAAATTGACACATAAGCTATGGGACAAGGATAACTGTGACTTTAAGGATGAATGGGAACCCTTTACAAAGTATTTGAAGAGGCAACAAAGTGAATTGGACTCCTTGGCAGGTTTTGAATAAACATTCACAAACTTTTTATTGACAATAATCAGTTAAATAATTTAAGGATTTATACAACCTTGTAACATGCAGAGAACAGCATTCACAAAGAAACCAAAGACTGGAACTGAGGGAAGTCGGCGGGGTGGGGGTGGGTGGGTTTTGTTTGTGGGAGGGTGGGGTGAGGGAGGAAAATGGGGGGGATTAAGGATGACATGTTTTTTGGATAATATGTTTCGTTTAAATCTTTAAACGATTTGTGGGAGGGTGGGGGAGAGAGGAAAATGGGGAAAAAAATTAAGGATGACATGTTTTTGGATAATATGTTTAGTTTAAATCTTTAATAAAAATTATACAAAAAAAAAACCAATAAAGAATACATGACTGGTTGCCTCTTTGCAAAGTGGACAAGGTGCTTCTAAGTCAACAATATAAAAGGGAGAAGGGAAGTTGGATTATGGGTTGCCCTTAAAGGGCTAGTGCATACCTTCATTCATTTTGCCTAAATCAACATACAGGGGAAATAGTCATACAGTCGCCGAGAGAAGAAAACGATTAGCATGTTTATCATTTCAGACTCTCTTAGTATGCATTAAAGATTGCACTTGAAAATAAATAAAATAAGTCTGTTCTTTTTGACGTACTATAGGGAAAGAATTTCAGATTCAAAGCTTTCCCATTTGTTTTGCCTGACATAAATTATATATCTTTTCCAGCTCAAAGATCCAGTAAATATGGCAAAAAAAGTTTCAAAAGTATAGATATTGAATTTTTGATGAATCCATTGAGATTTCTTTCTTCTTCTTCTTTTTTGGCTTATTGATAGTTTCTTTTTGCAGCAGCAGCTATTCCTAGATTAAGAATTCATCTTGGCCTACTTAATTAGAGATATCCTATTTTTATCTAGTTAGTCCTAGTTTTCTCGTTGGTATTGCATCAAGAAGCCTACATAAATATTTTTTATACGTCAACATTAACCTACTTTCCAGTACCTTTGTTTCCCCAACACATTCAAAATTATTAGTAAATGTTGATTGCTGTGTTGGCATGGCAGCTTGGTTACAGAAGGATGCTATTCTAAATATTTTTCATGCTTGCTAATTTTGCATTCATCTAACACCTGGGTCATGAACGAATGCCTCCTTCCACATGACACAGCACAGAAATTATAGTCATGGCAGATGACCTTTTTAAACCTCATCCCAAGAATATCTGATAGGGCTTTTTCAGTTGTCGCATCCACTTAGCAGAACATCATACCCTGGGAGATCAACATTGCCTCCTTAGCTTCCTTCTTGTGAGAATCACATAAAGAAGAAGAAGAAGAAGAAGAAGAAGAAGAAGAAGAGGAGGAGGAGGAGGAGTTCGGATTTGATATCCCACTTTATCACTACCCGAAGGAGTCTCAAAGCGGCTAACATTCTCCTTTCCCTTCCTCCCTCACAACAAACACTCTATGAGGTGAGTGGGGCTGAGAGACTTCAAAGAAGTGTGACTAGCCCAAGGTCAGCCAGCAGCTGCATGTGGAGGAGCGGAGACGCGAACCCGGTTCACCAGATTACGAGTCTACCACTCTTACCACTACACCACACTGGCTCTCAGCGGGGCACCACCCATTAAAAATGGGGCTGCAAGTTTGCAGCACTGACTCCATCCTTGAGGCTTTGCAGCTCCTTGACCTCAGCCCCAACATCCACATGTAAATTGTGGACGTCCATAGGGAAAAACCGATGTGCATGGTTAGGGTTTGTATGCAGGCTGGAAGTTTGCACCATCAGGGTTCAGACTTGCATGAAAGGCTACATGCATAGGCTTTCCCCTACAAACATTCAGGTCCAATAGATGGACATTAGCAATGGGGCTAAGAAGCTGTGCAAACCTCAGGGGCGGGGGCAGGGTGGGGCCTCAGATGCCTTATCTACATGTGATGCCCTTTCGTGTGATCCATGCATGTTTGGTCTGTGATGCTATTTTTATTTTATTTTGACTAGGGACATGGGTGGCGCTGTGGTCTAAACCACTGAGCCTCTTGGGCTCGCCAATCAGAAGGTCAGCGGTTCGAATCCCTGTGAGCTCCTGTTGCTCTGCTCCAGCTCCCGCCAACCTAGCAGTTCAAAAGCATACCAGTGCAAGTAGATAAATAGGTACCACTGTGGCGGGAAGGTAAACAGCATTTCCGTGTGCTCTGGTTTCCGTCATGGTGTCCCGTTGTGCCAGAAGTGGTTTAGTCATGCTGGCAACATGAACCGGAAAGTTGACTGTGGACAAAGGGCAGCTCCCTTGGCCTGAAAGCAAGATGAGCACCGCAATTCCATAGTCGCCTTTGACTGAACTTAACCGTCCAGGGGTCCTTTACCTTGTTTACCTTTGCTATTTCATATTTATATGGATAATAAATTGTAATTTGGTGGTATTCCCTTACTTCGATGGGGCTTGTAAAAACTTTGTTGTTTTCTACAAGCTACTTTACTATACACTGTGCTATTTCAGTTCCCTATACGGTTCAGTATCCATTAGGGTCCTTTTTAAAATAGGTGCTATTTATGTGGGGGAATTTTAAGTATATAAAGCAGTAATCTGCTCTCTGTCATAATATTTGAAAGCCTTGGAATTATTAATGATCTTGTTACTAGACAGTTAGTATGTTCATGCATAATGCCTGTTTAATAGGAAGTGTATGTCTGGGATCAAAAAAGGTCCAATTCATTTTAGGCAGTGATGAAGATAAAAATTGTTAATGCATTATTATAAGAGCCTGAGAAAATTAAGGGGACCTTAGAGGCAATAGGAACTCTATATGCAATGCTGTTCGGGCTTCAGTTAAGTATTGTAAAAAAATGATGAGTTGTCAGCATAAGTTCTCAACATTGAACTGGCATGTGGTGCCTCAATCCTTTTTTACAGGGTTGGCAATATTCCTAAATCAATTATAAAAGTAGCAGTGATGTGCTGAATCCCATCACTGTTCATGGCTATATGTTTTGCCCCAGGAAAATGGATTGGCTAAGCCAGCCCACATGTTTCTGCAATGTGTTACACCTTGAATGATGGAAACTGCTGCCATTTTCAAACTGTTCTGTACTCCTGACATCAGTTTTGGAGCTGAACAAATATCTTCTTTTGGTTCTGGCTGAATTAATTATCACGAGCCGGGCAAGCCTTTATGAGTATCAATTTAAAATGGAGATAAAATTTATTGATCCTAGTTCATGAGTTTCCTTACTGTATTTCAAAAATGCTACAATGCGGATGTGTTCCTTATCATTCCACTGAGCAGCTGTAAACAGCTGAGAAGACATTATTTACAGCAGAAAAGGACCAAGTGAGAGAAAGAGCTTTCTATCTGCTATCCAACTCCCCCGAGATAATCTTTCTCTGCTGATCTTCTCAGTGCATGCTTAGCTTACTATGTCACTGTCCCTTCCGTCTGCAGGTTTTTTCCGTGCTCACAGTTTACTCTGAGGTGTTAGAATGTGTGAAAACATTCCGTGACATCAGTGGCGTAGCGTGGGGGGTGCAAGGGGTGCCGGCCGCACCGGGCGCAACATCTGGGGGGGCGCACTCGCCACCTCCAGAGTCGCCGAAGAGCCTCGGGGCTCAGCTCCTTTGGGAGGAGGGGTCGGGCTGGGTGACCAGGGGGAGTAGCAGGCGTTAGCAAGGAGGTCCGGAGCCGGAGCCTGGCCAGGATCGGGCGCGGGATGGGGCGCAAGAGGGAGGACTGCTGCGAAGAGGCGGGAGGGAGAGGAGGCCCCTTGGGAGGAGCGGGCAGGTGCTGGGGCGGCAGTGCCGGGCGGGGGCCGAGGGGTGGGCGCCCCCCTGCGCGGGCATCGCCTCGCCGCCGCCGCGGGCTTGGCTGGGCGACCGGCTGAGGGGAAGCGCCAAACAAGGCCAGGATCCAGGCCCCCGCTCTCCTTATTTGGCACCCATTTCCGGCTCCCGGGTGGCCCCCTCCCACCCGCTCTCGCTACCAGTGGAAAGAGAGACGGAGGAGCAGCGGAACCCGCAGCCTTTGCAGGCGCTGCCGGCCGGGAGAGGGGAGCGCGGCCCCGGCCAGCCGAGGGATCTTGTGGCGAGGAAGGAGCCCAGTCTGCGCCCTCCTTCCCCACAGAGCTGCAGAGGGAAATCAAGGTTCTCCTGCTAGTTTCTCTTCTTCTCCCCCCCCCCCACTGCGTTACAACCGTGCCCCCCCTCTCGGTGCACATAGCACGATTGCAATCTCTCTCTCACCCCCCCCCCAAGTTAAACTAATGGAGCAAGCCAGCGCCAAAGATTTGTAGAACTGTGAATACCCGGCCCAGGCAGCAGCAAGAAGCTGGCAGCGGCGGCGTTAGGGGTTAGGGGCGCAAATTACTTGCCTTGCCCCGGGTTAGGGGGCGCAAATTACTTGCCTTGCCCCGGGTGCTGACAACCCACGCTACGCCGCTGCGTGACATCACAGTAGCTCTACCAATGACAAGGGGAGAATTCTTTTTTTAAGAAACTGGCTAAATTATCAGGCGGTTTATCTGCATGTAACCTTAATGCTGCTACAGATCCATATAGTTCAATAATTTACAACATTCAGATGGGAATGTTCTCACCCTGAGATGATAATTTAAGCTGAACTTGTTTCCCAGAGCAGGATAGCAAACATAGCAAACACAGCTCAAAGCAGTGCAAATCAGCTAACTGATTGTTGTAATCATGTCACAAGTTTTTGAAGAAGGCACTCCTCTATTTGTTGTGATATCACGCCCTTTCTAAAGATTGTTATCTGAACTGCATAGGCATGATAACATGTGAACAACTCTGACTGTCTGCCACGTTCAGTTATTATCTTCTTACAGTGCTGGTAATGTCCAATCGTTTCAGATTATTGCTTCATTAACAGCCCAGTGATACAAGAAATATTTGTGTTGTACCTTTAAAGACTCATGTACAACAGAGTCAAAGGGGAAAATGCTGAGCACTTATTGCAAAGAAGAAGAAAAAGAGCAACTTGGGGTATCTACTTTGGAATACATATTGCTGCCAGCTTAGAGATACAGCATTAAGCTTGGCATTCACATTTGCTGATCAGGTGCTCAGTTAGTGCTGTAACCCCGTCAACTGATAGGACTTTGCCACAAACAAGTGTTTGACGCTGCATGAATGCAAACAGTAATGGAATTCCCCTGCAGAACGTCCTTGCTCAACACAAGGAACTGAATAGAGGTGTCAGGGGTGGGGGATTGAAAGTGTCTTCCTGCCCCCCACCCACAGTTCTAGCCAAGAATTCCAGCCAAATGCATATCCTGGAAATATAGCTGCTTAGTGTAGACCAACTGGTGGGAGTCCAAAGAATTTATGAAGAATTAACTAAAGCTAATTTAAAAAAATTATAATAAATGGGAGGGGTGAATCACAGGAAGATCTAAAGAGAGAATCTAATAGGGAATTACCGTATTTTTTTCTCTATAAGACTCACTTTTTCCCTCCTAAAAAGTAAGGGGAAATTTGTGTGTGTCTTATGGAGCGAATGCAGGCTGCACAGCTATCCCAGAAGCCAGAACAGCAAGAGGGATTGCTGCTTTTACTGCACAGCGATCCCTCTTGCTGTTCTGGCTTCTGAGATTCAGAATTTTTCCCCCTTGTTTTGCTCCTCCAAAAACTAGGTGCGTCTTGTGGTCTGGTGCGTCTTATAGAGCGAAAAATACGGTACATGCCAAGGCCCCGTGACTCCCAGTTTCCCAATGGACAATAAAGACACAGACACAATTATTTTGGTTTGTGGGTTCAAATAGGCCACAACTTTATTGGTTACATAGGTGAGCCATTTGGCTTAGGCATTGGGTGAGGCCAGGCTATATCACAACTCCAGCCCATCTTTTGGGAGTCCAACTATGGGTAAATCACCACAAGGGGGAGCTCAAATAGGGGCACCCAAGGAGTCCCCATAAGGATTGTGACATGGCCCTAGCCCACAACCAGGCTTTGGACAGAATCCACCCCACTCCCCAGATCCCTTTAACAGGATACCCTTACTGGGGAGGGGCAGGCGAAGGGTACAACCTCCCCACCCTGCAAACAAAGGCTTACCCAATGCCTAATCTCACAAATTTGTGACGATTGATACCAGGTAGGTGAAAGCCAAATGGCTTGTGCCAATTTGCCAAGTGGAAAAATTCCTACCTGGCCCCAACAATATGGCGGCCGACAACTGTCCACAGCCAGGTCATATTATGATAATAATGCTAATACTACTAATAATATCTGCTTCTGTTGGTTTCCCACATTTATATGTAAGACAGTTTACTGTATTTTTCGCTCTATAAGACGCACCAGGCCACAAGACGCACCTAGTTTTTGGAGGAGGAAAACAAGAAAAAAAATATTCTGAATCTCAGAAGCCAGAACAGCAAGAGGGATCGCTGCACAGTGAAAGCAGCAATCCCTCTTGCTGTTCTGGCTTCTGTGATAGCTGTGCAGCCTGCATTCGTTCCATAAGATGCACACACATTTCCCCTTACTTTTTAGGAGGGAAAAAGTGAGTCATCGAGCAAAAAATACGGCAAGTTATGGATATTAGTAAACTTACTTGCTTACCAGAGAAATATTTTTCAGTTCCTCCCAGCCTCCACTGCATCCCCATGACCTCTACCTTTTTCTTTGCTTCCATCCTTTCCCTTTCCCCCCACCCAACCCATCTTTCCTTCTTTCTATTCTTTCTTGTTGACCTTGGTTGCATTCACACAACAGTTTATTCAATTTTCACGACATTTCCCAGTTAATTTCACCATATAGTGAAGCTTTCGTACAATGCAAAAGCCACTTCTGAAACTTGGAATGTAGCACAGGTTTAGCACCCATTTCCACATTATTTGCAAATAAATTTTTTTCTAGAAGCAAATAAGTTGCACTAAATTCACTATATAGTTGTACCTTGGAAGTCGAAGGGAATCCGTTATGGAAGTCTATTCGACTTCCAAAACATTTGGAAACCAAAGCGTGGCTTCTGATTGGTGCAGGAAGCTCCTGTTCGGCTTCCAAAAATCGTTCAAAAACCAGAACACTCACTTCCGTTTTTCGATCATTCAGGAGCTGAAACGTATGAGTTCCAAGGCATTGGGCAACCAAGGTTGTGAAGATGGAATAAACTGCTGCATTAATACAGTATTTTAATTCACGTTTTAAGCCATCGGTCTTGTTAGAAATCTCTCTTCTTCTTTTTTAAGAAATCCTTAAAAAAAATATGTAAGTCTTTAAGATGGAGATAGGATTGAGGGAGGATTTGAGGGTCAATATGAAAAGAAAGAAGAAGGGGGTAAATTGGGATAAGTATTGCTTTTGCTTAGCTGAGTTATTAGAACTAGCTTAACTACCAGGGTGAGCTCCCATTGCTCAGTCCCTGCTCCTGCCAACCTACCAGTTCGAAAGCACGTCAAAGTGCAAGTAGATAAATAGGTACCGCTCTGGCGGGAAGGTAAACAGCGTTTCTGTGTGCTGCCCTGGTTCGCCAGAAGTGGCTTAGTCATGCTGGCCACAAGACCCGGAAGCTGTACGCTGGCTCCCTCGGCAAGTAAAGCGAGATGAGCGCCGCAACCCCAGATTCAGTCACAACTGGACCTAATGGTCAGGGGTCCCTTTACCTTTTTAGCTACCAGGAACAAGTGGTACAAAAGAGAACTGCTAAAAAAAGGACCTTATTTTTCTGATTTTTTGCCAAGCACACCAAGGATCTAGGTCTCTCATTTGACCCTCACAAGTAGTAAAATTATAGTCTTTTTAAAAAAATCAAAAATCACCCACTGATAAAGAGTTAAATTGTGAAATACAAAACATAAAGGAAAATAATATGGTGGTGTTTAACTAACACAGAGTAGACCCATTGAAATTCATGGACCTAACTTCATCAAGTTCATTAATTTCAATGGGTCTGCTATCAGCAAAGCTTAGTTGGATACCATGCTCCGAAGTTCACAAATATAGTGCTATATTATATTATGTTTTATCAAAAGTTTTAGCTGCTGCTGTTATTTCTGTAGATGCTAAAATAGTAAAAGCCCCCCCCCCCCAATAGCCTGGTTCAAGTGCAATTACCAGAAAGGACTGCATAAATAAATATAGGGATGTATGGGTTGTGTGAGTTGTATGTATGAGTTATAAAAGTATTTTTCTATCTAGGAGCTATAATGGAAATGGCTTGTTTTTACAGCTCTGAAGCATTTTTGATATAATTGTTTTGCTGTAGAGCATGAATTATTCTGCATAGAAGAGCACAGGTATTTTGCACACTATTTAGAACTGAAAATCCACCCTCCCAGGAACAATCTATGCACAGAAATTTAGATTGCTGCTGGCTTAGCTTTGAGAATCTTTCCCTGAAAATCTGCTTTATTTTGCATACCGACAAACGTGCTACTAGCAGATTCTTCGGTGGATTTCGTTCCAGAAAAGATACCATGGAGGAAAACGGACACCGGAAAATATTCCATGCAAAACACCTTCAAATGCGTAAACATTAATTGCCATGGGAATGCATTTGCAACACAGAAACATTAGATAAGCCTTGATAAAGTATCTTGATAACACAGAATATCCTAAACAGTATTGGGTCTTTTAATTCTGATCATGATCCTTTTGAGATGGACTCTATGGCAACCAGAAAGGGGTTATTTCACATCAGTGTAGACCGGTTTGTGGTGATACAAATTGCTTCTTCCTAGGCAAAGTGGCGCAGTAACCAAGCAAATGTCAGATGCAAAAAGAAATGCTTAATCATGATAATGAGAAAATTGTGCAGGGAAACCTAATTGGCACACACCTGCAACAGCAGGAATCTAGTGTGAATTGCAGCCTGCAATTCTTAGTCGCTGATAGCTCTTGTAAGCCGCTTTGTTAAGGAAAGAAGGCTTGGCTTAACAACAACAACAACAACAACAACAACAACAACAACAACAACAACAACAACAACAACATTAATACCTTATTGTTTATACCCCGCCCATCTAGCCGGGTTTCCTCAGTCACTCTGGGTGGCTTCCAACAAAATATTAAAAATGCAATAAAACATCAAACATTAAAAACTTCCCCAAACAGGACTGCTTTCAGATGTCTTCTAAAAGTCAGATAGTTGTTTATTCCTTTGACATCTGATGGGAGGGCGTTCCACAGGGCAGGATATAAACATGTAAAGAATAATTAATAATATTTATTAAAAAAAAACTTAGGAAGGAGGAGTGGGTCCATAGCTGTCAACTTTTCCCTTTTCTTGTGAGGAATCCTATTCGGAATAAGGGAATTTCCATTAAAAACAGGGAAACGTTGACAGCTATGAGTGGGTCAAATATGCATACATTCCTTGATTATGGAAGAAAACTCAGATGCAGTCCACAGCATTTCCCCTTCCTTCCAGACCACCAGGCTCCTTTCCGCCATGTAACCTCAATAATATGCCAATTTCCTACTATACAGGCCAATATTATATCTTTCAGAAGCCCGAATGAAAAGCCAAGCATTCAGTGGGCTCGTGAAGCTATAGAATATTGTCACCAGCCTAACCTCTAGATGTATCACCTCCTAAGTAAACAGATCCAAGGAATGTGTGATCAGTCGAGAGGCAAAAGCAGGGGGAAGAGGTGATGGAGAGGAAGGCGGACAAGGGGTAGGCAGACCTTTCCCTACATATTTAGTCTTCCCCTTCTGGGAAAACCAATAAGAAAGACCCCCCCCCGCCGCAAAAAATCCCTGCCACCCTTAAGCATCCTTTCTTCCTCCCCTCTTTCATTCTGTCCCTTTTAACACAATTCATTTTGTTCATTCTTCCATCGTTTTGCAGGTGATTAAAATTGGGGGGGGGGGCACCATTCACCACTTTCACCACCATTCAACATTCACCACTTTCACCATTCACTTTCACCATTTACCACTTTCACCACCATTCACCACTTTCACCATTCACTTTCTTTAGCTAGACTGCGGAGAGAATAATTGGGTGCACTCTTCCCACCTTGGATCAAATCTATGCTTCCAGGTGCCATAAGCAAGCTGCAGAGATAGTTCAGGATAGTGCGCACCCAGGAAATGATCTCTTTCAGCTTCTGCCTTCTGGAAGAAGGTACAAGGTTATTAACACTAGGACTAGCCGCCTGAGAAACAGTTTCTATCCAAATGCGATTTTGGTTTTGCATGGACAGGTGGAGTCCCCAGATCCCGCGCTGTCCCCTCCCCCGTCATGTGGAATAATGACTCAAGACAACGTGCTATGGGATTAAATTGGCCACAACTTTATTAAATTTCAAATGTGGGTAGACCTTGGCTCAGGCACTGGGCGTTCTCCCTCCCCAGTCCCCAGCCGGGGACCTAGGGAGCATCAGGGTTATCCAGTGTGTGTGGGGGGGGGATGGGCCGGCTCTGGAGAACATATGTTCAAGCAGAGATAGCCGCCCCCATTACGCCGCCGCCGCAGGGGAGAGCAATGACGACCTTTCGGTGTACGGTCAAAGCCTCCCTTCAGAAACCCCTTTAACAGGGAACCCTGGTATCGCCTCCGCAAAGAGGAAGATGGACTAAAGGATTCCGCCCAAGGCCTGATACCGCCAAAGTTGTGACGTTTTGCTACGGGAAAGGCGAAACTTGCCAATGCAGGGAAATTCCTTTCCGGCCCTTTAACAGCAACCTTAACGTAGCAGCGCCCGCATACCTGTGAAGAAAAGTTAACCTGCAAAACCTATGAAGAAAAGTTAACCTGCAAATAAGACATTAACTGAGGGTGGGTAGGGTGGGAGAAGCTCTGGAGCCAAGTGAGGATTCCCAGGTAAGATCTTCCCTCTATTGTGTGGGCAGTTAATCCCTCCCCTACCTGGCCTGGTCTCCTTGGCAACGCTTCCCCCAGGTGGGATTGGACAACTGACTGAGGTAGGCGGAGACCTCCAGGTATCCCACCTGAGGAAAGGCAAACCAAGCCTATGCTGTTGGAGCCGCTCCAGATCTAGGGGCTGCGCACGTCCACGCAAAAGGCGCCCCCCGTTTTAAGCGGGGAGCGGTCATTAAACACAGTGTAAGGTAGTCTCTATGTGAGTATATTGTATTCAATTATGGGCATAGCTGTCAACTTTTCCCTTTTCTTGCGAGGAATCCTATTCGGAATAAGGGAATTTCCCTTGAAAAAAAAGGGAAACGTTGACAGCTATGATTATGGGGTATCAGAGTTTTTAGGGGCTAACCAGGCTAGGATAGTTGGGATAGCAGGCTTATTGGTTTTTGAATATCTGATGTAGATTTTTCAATTTGGTTGTTCTGTATGGGACAATGACAATAAAGATCATCGTATCGCAAATAGCATCCCACAGTGATGACTGGACCTGCTTCTCCTTCTCCCCCTTTACCCAGCCCATCTCCCAAATCTCCCCTCCCTGTCATCAAATCTGAATCTCTTTCTTCTTTCCTCCTTTCTCAAAAAGGTCATTACAGTAGTGCCCCGCAAGACGAATGCCTCGCAAGACGAAAAACTCGCTAGACGAAAGGGTTTTCCGTTTTTTGAGTCGTTCCGCAAGACGAATTTCCCTATGGGCTTGCTTCGCAAGACGAAATGTCTTGTGAGTCCTTGTGAGTCTGTTTCCTTTTTCTTAAAGCCGCTAAGCCGTTAATAGCCGCTAAGCCACTAAGCCGCTAATAGCCGCTAAGCCGCTAATAGCCGTGCTTCGCAAGACGAAAAAACCGCAAGGCGAAGAGACTCGCGGAACGGATTAATTTTGTCTTGCGAGGCACCACTGTATCCCATCTCCTCTACCACTTCCATGGGCTTAAAAGTGCCACAGTGCAGACTGGAGCCAACAGCAGCAGTGGCGGGTGAGACTTCAGTAGCTTGCAGGATGGGGGAGAGGGGGCAGCAGGGTGGGCAGGCTTAGGAAGAAGGGTTGGTTCCCAGTGCTAGGGTGCCATCCGCTAATGTGAAAAGTAATTAAGAGATGGTAGTAGCACATCTGAGGATGTACAGAGTGCCCGTATGCATATTTCCACCCTCCCTGCTCTTCCTCCAGCCAGAAACACCTTGCAGTTCCTCAGATAAAAATGTCCCAATTTTCATCTGAGGAATCATCATAATAATATATTATTTGTACCCCGCCCATCTGGCTGAGTTTCCCCAGCCACTCTGGGTGGCTTCCAACAAAGATTAAAAATACATTAAAATGTCACACATTCAAAACTTCCCCAAACAGGGCTGCCTTCAGATGTGTTCTAAATGTCAGGTACAGTGGTGCCCCGCAAGACGAATGCCTCGCAAGACGGAAAACCCGCTAGACGAAAGGGTTTTCCGTTTTGGAGGTGCTTCGCAAAACGAATTTCCTATGGGCTTGCTTCACAAGACGAAAATGTCTTGCGAGTTCCTGCGGGTTTTTTTCCTCCCCCCCCTTTTTCCCAAGCCGCTAAGCTGCTTATCAGCTGATCCTAAGCCGCTAAGCTGCTTAACAGCTGATCCGCTAAGCTGCTTATCAGCTGATCCCCTAAGCCGCTTAACAGCTGATCCGCTAAGCCGCTTAACAGCTGATCCGCTAAGCCGCTAAGCCGCTTAACAGCTGATCCGCTAAACCGCTTATCAGCTGATCCACTAAGCCGCTTATCAGCTGATCCGCTAAGCCCGCTAAGCCGCTAATAGCGCTAATCCGCTAAGCCGCTAATGGGCTTGCTTCGCAAGACGAAAAAACCGCAAGACGAAGAGACTCACGGAACGGATTCTTTTCGTCTTGCGAGGCACCACTGTAGTTGTTTATCTCTTTGACATCTGACGGGAGGGCGTTCCACAGAGCGGGTGCCATTACCAAGAAGGCCCTCTGCCTGGTACCCTGTAGGTTTGCAGTGAGGGAACCGCCATAAGGCCCTCGGCGCTGGACCTCAGTGTCTGGGCAGAACGATTGGGGTGGAGACGCTCCTTCAGGTACATTGGAGGGTTTGTGCCTGGCCATGACCCTTTCCCCAGAAGAAAAAAATACATAATTCCCCTTCCCCTGGCTCAGTAAGTTACAGTCAAAATTCAACAGCATTTGAAGTGGCACTGGGTGAAATGAAATTCTCATTCACAGAAAGAAGTCGTCTCTTGATGTTGCACTCCTCAAATGAGGCCTAGGCATGCACGAATCAGCCCTAAGTTACAAAATCAATAGAACACATTTCCAAGGATTTTTCAAGACTGCCTTGCTTCCTCTGAATGAAGCCAATGCAAAAAGAGGTCTTGCCTTCTAAGTGTTTGTGCTGGCATCAAACACTGACCTCAAACAGATGAAGTGGAATTAAACTGACAGTTTGCTGCTCTGAGACTATCCAACACATCTAGCATTCCTATTCACAGAGCTGATTTTCCAGAAGTGACATGGTCTGAACTGGATAGTTTTGGTTTGACTCATCTTTTACCTCTGCCCCACCATATAAGCCTATGAAATCAGAGAAAGCTGTCAAGGTTTGGACGGACTCTATTCTCACATAGATTGGACTCAAGACAAATAGATACATTACTAGGTCTACTATCATAGCAAAAAATTTAACAATTAAAATATGCAAAAAATGCATCAGACACAGAATCAGAAAAAGGAGGGTGCCTCATATATATGAATGATAAAATGGTCAAAACATATTAGCAAAGGGAAATATCATGTCAAAACTGTATAAATGACAATAAAGAGTTGGTGGCAATTTTATGGGACCATCTATACCTTAGAAGGTATACAAGAATATGGGCCTGGTCTTTATGATTATAGTGGTACCTCGGGTTAAGAACTTAATTCATTCCGGAGGTCCATTCTTAACCTGAAACTGTTCTTAACCTGAGGTACCACTTTAGCTAATGGGCCTCCTGCTGCTGCTGCTGCACTGCCGCCACACAATTTCTGTTCTCATCCTGAAGCAAAGTTCTTAACCCAAGGTACTATTTCTGGGTTAGCGGCATCTATAACCTGAAGCATCTATAACCCGAAGTGTCTGTAACCTGAGGTACCACTGTATTTTTTTTTAAAAAAAATGCTCTGACCTGCTCTCAGATTGGCTTATAAATTTAAATATAGATAAGCAGACGCTGGGGTGCCAACTTGAATAAAATATTGGGAGGGCAGTTAAGCCCTGACATAATTGATCACACAATGTAGAACCCCCCTCATCTGAATGGCAATGCCCATCTTCATTTTTTCAGAGGGGGGCCTCAAATATTTTAGGGGGGGCGAAGGGACCTTGGTCCTTAGGACTTGGCTCCTATGGCAGACATATTTATAGTTCCCATTGTTTCCAATTTTTTAAAAAGAATTGATACATTTTAAATTGAACCCTTGTATAAATAAGAAAAGTAAAGGGACCCCTGACCATTAGGTCCAGTCATGACTGACTCTGGGGTTGCGGCGCTCATCTCACTTTATTGGCCAAGAGAGCTGGCGTACAGCTTCCGGGTCATGTGGCCAGCATGACTAAGCCGCTTCTGGAGAACCAGAGCAGCTCACAGAAACGCTGTTTACCTTCCCGCCGGAGTGGTACATATTTATCTACTTGCACTTTGACATGCTTTCAAACTGCTAGGTTGGCAGGAGCAGGGACCGAGCAACGAGAGCTCACCCCGTTGCGGGGATTCGAACCGCCGACCTTCTGATCAGCAAGCCCTAGGCTCTGTGGTTTAACCCACAGTGCCACCCATGTCCCATAAATGAGTAGAATGTTTAAATAGACTGGTACTTTATTGATAAGTATCCCGAAAAAAAACATTATATGTGAACCATTTTTCTTTAAAAACGTGAGAACTCGCCTGCTGGATCAATGTATACACTAGTGGCCAAAATTGTGGAAACCTTTTGGAAAAGGTGTATTTCCAAGGTTTGATGGCTCATAAGACCACTTATTTCTTTCTTTTTAGTAATACCATAAAATTATATATCAATGGAAAAGTGCAATTTAGCCTAGCATCCTGTTCTCAATAGTGGTCAGACAATGACCGCTCCCCGCTTAAAATGGGGGGCGCCCTTTGCGTGGACGCGTGCAGCCCCTGGATCTGGAGCGGCTCCAACAGCATAGGCTTGGCTTCGCCTTCCCTCAGGTGGGATACCTGGAGGTCTCCACCTACCTCAGTCAGTTGTCCAATCCCACCTGGGGGAAGCGTTGCCAAGGAGACCAGGCCAGGTAGGGGAGGGATTACCTGCCCACACAATAGAGGGAGGATCTTACCTAGGAATCCTCACTTGGCTCCAGAGCTTCTCCCACCCTACCCACCCTCAGTTAAGGTCTTATTTTGCAGGTTAACTTTTCTTCACAGGTTTTGCAGGTTAACTTTTCTTCACAGGTATGTGGGCGCTGCTACGTTAAGGTCGCTGTTAAAGGGCCGGAAAGGAATTTCCCTGCATTGGCAGGTTTCGCCTTTCCCGTAGCAAAACGTCACAACTTTGGCGGTATCAGGCCTTGGGCGGAATCCTTTTGTCCATCTTCCTCTTGCGGCGGCGATACCAGGGTTCCCCGTTAAAGGGTTTTTCTGAAGGGAGGCTTTGGCCGTACACCAAAAGGTCGTCATTGCTCCCTCCTGCGGCGGCGGTGTTATGGGGGCGGCCATCTCTGCTTGAACATATGTTCTCCAGAGCCGGCCCATCCCCCCCACACACACTGGATAACCCTGATGCTCCCTAGGTCCCCGGCTGGGGACCAGGGAGGGAGAACGCCCAATGCCTGAGCCAAGGTCTACCCACATTTGAAATTTAATAAAGTTGTGGCTAATTTAATCCCATAGCACGTTGTCTTGAGTCATTATTCACATGATGGGGGGACCGTGCAGGATCTGGGGACTCCGCCTGTCCACGCAAAAGCTTTCTAAGCTTACATGAAGGAAAGGATTGTCCTCCGTTGCATGTCCACAGCAATTGGTATTCAGAGGTATCTTACTTAATTTAATGTATTTGTTTAATTAATTCATCACTTGAAATAATAATAATAATAATAATAATAATAATAATAATAATAATAATAATATTTTATTTATATCCCACACTCCCCAGCCGAAGCCGGGCTCAGAGCTTATGATCTTAATGCTACATGGGGTTTTTTTGTGGAGTCTGTATTAAATTTGATTCAATGCAAAAAATAAAAAGTGTAAACATATGCCATCTAAAACACAATACAGTTTTCGAAAAGGCGAAAACGTAGCAGCAGACAAAGTATAAATAAATGGAATGCCAGGGAGATTTATAATGAACTGAAAAAAATGTTGAAATATACATTTATTAAGAAACCAGAGGCCTTTCATCTTGGAATAACAAGTTTGGAATTGCCCAAGAAAGACGTTAAATTATTTTTGTATGCCACAACAGCTGCCCGAATATTACTTGCTAAAAAATGGAAAATACAAGAACTACCAAAAGTGGAAAATTGGCAGATGAAGATGATGGACTTTTCGGAGCTAGCTGACCTGACTGGGAGAATCCGCGACCAGAAAGAAGAGGAGTTTCAAGAGGACTGGAGGAAATTTAAGGACTGTTTGAATAAATATTGTAATATAAAAAATTAGAAATTTCTTGAAAGAAACAAATAGGCCTAGGATTAAACTAAATTATAATTAAATAAATGGGATTTAGAATGTTAAGAAAAGTGAATAAGATGGACTATAATTGGAAATTGTTTTAGTTTAATAATGATATTGGAAAGCTGTTACTTTTAATTACAAGGAAACTCAGAAGGGAGGGATTTGAGGAAGTCAACCAAGATGTTTAAAAGGTTGGATTTGTGATGAATTAAGTTTGCTGTTATTGTTTATCTGTTTATTGTTCCCTTTTTTCTTTTTCTGTTTTTGTGTATCATTTTGCTTTGTGGTTTGTGTTATCATTGTGGAAAATCTAATAAAAAAATTATTTTAAAAACCAAAACAAATGGAATGCCAAACAGGCCAATTAAACCATATCCTCATTTTGTTCAGCCAGTTAACTGGTTTCGTTGCCCTTTTATGTTCATATGGGCTTTTGCAACGTGGTTGTCTATAAGGAAAATGATCTTGCCCCAAGGTAAGAGAGTTGGAGCTCAAGTGATTCTTTGGTGGCATGATGACCCTTAGAAACAGAAGTGCAATCCATTAGCATCATTAACATCTCAACATTAACGGGATGGGGAGGGGGAAACACAGTGCAGAGGTCTACACAGATTGGCTTGCAGTACTGTACACTTCATATGTTTATTTGGTAGTTAATAGACTTTCTGCTAAGGAAGCAGACGTGCTTAGGGTGACTTATGAGGAAGTGCCGACTGCTTCTGACTGCCATATCCCATATTTTCTATTAGTGATTATCAATTCAGAGCTGTAATTGTGGGGGAGAGGAGCAGAAATATTTGCCACATACAGATTAAAGGCACAGCCGTCCCTGTTCACTTATAAAGCAAGGGAGAGCCCTGCTGGAGAAGTCCTATAAGTGCAGTCAGCTTTGGAGAGTTCAAGACAATGATTTACACGCAGCAGAGATAGCCGTGAGACACAGAGCTTAGACTAGGGGGTTACGTCACTTGACTTTTTAGGGTTATTCAGACAGCCTTGGAACAGACTGCATCAAATTAATTTGGTGCTCTTCAAAAGAAAACAAGGGGCATCAATAAAAGAGCAAGCCAGAAGAAGTATCATTAAAAACTTCACACTCTCTGGTAAGAGCACAGGAGTGTTCCTATAGTTAAGAAGAGTAGCAAATAATAATTAAAAATTAATAATTTTAAAAACTGTCATTATCTGCCTCAACATCTATAGCTTATATAAATGGCTAACTTGTATTTGGCATGTATGGTCTGCCTGATGGAAATGGCAAATTTCTAACTGATCCAATAAAAACTGCCAGTTACAGCAAGTGAAAAAACTGAGAAAATAGTCAATTTCCAGTTCTGTTGGAAATTGCCGGTGTTCCTTATTCAGGCTTGTTTGTACAGCCTGTACTTCTATTAGTTTGATGAAGTTCTAACCAATCCTTTTTGTGCAAACTTATTGCACTTTGAAACGGCATTGCAAAATCTGGAGAAAGTGAAAGTTGTATTTGATTTCTGTTCTTATCCTGAAGTAAAGTTCTTAACCTGAGGTACCATTTCTGGGTTAGCGGAGTCTGTAACCTGAAGTGTCTGTAACCTGGAGCGTCTGTAACCCAAGGTACCACTGTAATTCAAGAGGATTCTGGAAGCTTCTCTGTGTGAAAGAAGCAAGCAGAAGGTTCATGATGTTTGGGTTATTCCTTCAGAGAAGCTGAGTACAGCTGGCTTAAACTGGTTCTGTTATCTCTTTATGTCAAGGCCATGCTGGCTATAAAAGTAAGGCCAGAAGGAGCCTGGGTTTCATTTTCTCTTTCTATCTCTTTTCCTTCTGGTGTGGTGTTCTGTACATAATATGCTTAGTGCTAAGGTTTAGACTTATTATAGGTTATTGTAGCTTTAAGTTAAGTCTGCTGCAACTGGATTTCTTATTGCTTCTGCTAATTATACATTGAAATCTACTCTGGATCAATATTGAGTAGAATTTCATGACAACCTTAAGGGTCATCCTACACAGTATGAACCAAGCTTATCTGTGGGAGCATTATTAGTGGTCCCCCATGGACCAGAAGCATGACATGCAAAACATGTCAGTGCATTGCAGGGAGTTGGACTAGATGACACTTGTGGTCTCTTCCAACTCTACAATTCGATTATTCTAATTAGGAATCATTCCTTCAGTGTACTGGACCGAAATCTATGGAACTAACCTTCCATTAGAAATACGAGAGGCACTGCCCCTGCTAAGTTTAAGATGTGAGGTTTATTTCAGGAGGTGTTTTCACTAGGAATGTTGTTCTGATGTTTCTACTTTCCAAAGTTTTAATAAAGGTTTTAAATTTTGTATAAAGTCAATCCGTTCCGGAAACCAAGGCTTCTGATTGGTTACAAGAGCTTTCTGCATTCAAGCGGAAGTGTTGTTGGATGTTCGGCTTCTGAAAAACATTCAAAAAACGGAATATTTACTTCCGGGTTTTCAGTGTTCGGGAGCTGAAATGTTCCAAAACGGAGCCGTTCAGGAACCAAGGTTTGCTGTACTATGTTTATGTTCTTCGGTAACCACTTAGAGACATACAGTGAAAAGTGACATAGAAGGTCCCTTAACTAAATAAAATAACATTATCACAGATTTATGAAATGTCTATAAAAGACTGTATCCCAAATCTTGAAATCTGCAATGGTAGCATCCAAATAGTCCATTCATTCAGATTTGAATGGGGTTGTGCATTCATGAAAGCCTTTCAATGCAAGTGCATAATACATTTAGGAGTGTGATCCCGGTGTCATTCAAAGACTTGTTTTGAACTCAGACAAACACTGAGCACGAATGGATTGCAAAACGGGATTATGTTCTATTCAGAAGACATTTCCTGCTGCATTTTTGTTATGTACACAATATGCAAGGTAATGGTTCTGGGTACTTGAGGAATAACACTATTGAGAATGTATTTAGCATTGTGATATTTGAAGGTCAAAGGCAAGATTTAAAGTATCAGAATCAAGATAAACATTTGGAGAACACATTTTTTCTGGTTGGAATAAGCACATACTTCCAGGACAACATACTTCCAAAATTAAACTGAGCATCTTTCCTGATTAATTTTCATCAAACTTTTAAAAGGGAATCTATTCTTTTTAGTGGGGTTTTCCCCCTTCAAATATTCTCTACATGGCCCTATGAACACCCACAAACCCTTCAAGTATCCCTATTTTCCAGGGACAGTCCCAGATTTACAGAAGCCATGCCAGTATCTGATATGATCCCATAATGTCCTGCTTTTCCTTAGGATGTTCCTATTTTCACTGGCAAAATGTTGGTGGTTATGGGGTTATCCAACCCCGAGCCATCTGAAGGCAGCCCTGTGTGGGGAAATTTATTAATGTTTAATGCTTCACTATGCTTTCATAGGGACGCAGGTGGCGCTGTGGGTAAAACCACAGTGCCTAGAACTTGCCGATCGTATGGTCGGCGGTTCAAATCCCCGCGGCGGGGTGAGCTCCTGTCTTTCGGTCCCAGCTCCTGCCCACCTAGCAGTTCGAAAGCACCCTTAAAAGTGCAAGTAGATAAATAGGTACCGCTTTATAGCGGGAAGGTAAACGGTGTTCCGTGTGCTGCACTGGTGCAGGCTCGCCAGAGCAACGATGTCACACTGGCCATGTGACCCGGAAGTGTCTGCGGACGGTGCCGGCTCCCAGCCTCTAGAGTGAGATGAGCGCACAACCCAAGAGTCTGTCAAGACTGGCCCGTACGGGCAGGGGTACCTTTACCTTTACTATGCTTTCATATTCGTTGGAATCTGCCCAGAGTGGCTGGGGCAACCCAGTCAGATGGGCAGGCTATTATTATTATTATTATTATTATTAATCCCCCCCATATTCATCGGAGAAATGTTGGAGGGCATGCATCCATCACTGTCCCCATCTGCCTCCTTCCTGTGCCTTAAAGTTGGTTAGAGGGTCTTTCCTCCTAAGACTCATCCACAAAGGATGTCTTTGAGCGGCTTCCCACTTAACCCACACTTTCTAGGCATCGGTCTGAGCAGTTCTCCCGTCGCCCTGCTCCTTTCCCAGGGAAAACCCACTCTTTAGTGCTAAATTTGAACAAACATCCATTTGGAGTGCTGTTTGCTCCAATTGAGCCCCAAAGAGAGGTCTTCCCCAGGGGAAAGCAGCAGGAAAAGAGGAAGTGTGAATAAGCCCCTAGTGGATGGGGAGGAGAGCAACCACCATTTTGATGTGTAAATAGAAGTAATCAGAGCTGTACCAAATTGTCCAGTCTTCATCAGACTCCCGCCACCAGTTAATTAGTTCTTGTTGGGGTGATACTGATTTAGATTAGTAGGAAGGACTTCCAAGGTCAATGGGAGTGGCTTCCTGGTAGGGTTGAGCCCTACCAATTCTCTTTCTCTCTCTCTTTAAAGAAATTAACCCCAAACTGCTTTCTGATGGATAAAATGGCCTACTATAAGCAATATAATAACAATTGCAGAAGGGAACAGTAGTCCAATGAAACCATAAACAAAGGCAATGAAGAACAAAAAGCAAATTAGAATTTATGACCTGAAAGCTATAAACTTTGGAAATGAGCTGCCTTCAGGTGAAAAGCAATAAATAATGAGTATATGCATCTCCGTGGAAGTCACCATCACATTATAAATTAATACTAACATCATAATGGCCCAAGACAAAATTAGTCTTGAATCTATAAAAGCAGATGCATAATACAAAGGAGTAATAAAAAGAAGACAGAAAGTGTGTTTAAAATTAGAAGGGCATATGGCCTTTGTTTTGTGAGGCAATTTCCATGGTGTTAAAGAGAGATGTTTTAGTATATAATCTGAACATATTGTCGGGTTGTCAAGAAATACCTAGTCAGCTTCTTTCTTTTTTTCTTGTTCAATTTCACACAACCCAGTTGAATTGTATTTTTGCACATCACAATTCCTTCTTGCATCTACACAGGAGTTTTTCATATTCTCAGTTCAGCACGGCAACACTAAAAAAAATTAAAAATTCATGTAGTAAAACAGGGAAAGTTTTCCCAATATTTTCCCTAACTCACACCTAAAATCTTTTTCTTTTGTGAGGCACAAAATATATCCATCTCTCACATTCACGGAATGAAGCTGATGTGATCTCCAGAGTCTGAAAAGAATGTCAGGCGTTGTATTGTCTGTGGTGGTCAGAGATGCTCTTGACAAACATGCATATCCTTCTAAACTGTTGCTGAATTATAATGCCTGAGGAGCAAACAGCAGGCATTCTCTTCTATTTTACCTTTCCCAGTTTCATCCCCATGTCATGAGGTGAACAGAGGTGTTTGCTTAAAAGCAGCCACAGCACCCATGCACTTGGTTTTCTCTTAGGTCAGGGATGGGGAACTTGTGGGCCTCTGGAGATTCCTGGATCTTAACCAGCCAGCGTGGTGATGGCTGTTGTCATTCATCAACATCTGGTGGGTCACAGGTCTCTGTATTTTATATTATATATTGCACTTATATCCCACTTTTTCTCCAAGGATCTTAAAGTGGCATATGCATGATTCTGTCAGACAGACTAGGCTGAGAGGTGGTGCCTGGCTCAGTGAGCTTCGTGGTCAAGTGGAGATTTGAACCCGGGTCTCCCAAGTCCTAGTCCAACACTCTAACCACTACACCACACTGGCCGGAGTATGTGGTACACCCAGTGCTTTTTTTCTGGGGGGATGCAGGGGGACGCATACCCCTAAACATTTTGAGAAACTAAAGGGAGAAAAAACTTTTTTAAAAAATATGTTTTTTAGTTTCTTCTCTAGCACAGTGAATCGTCAGTTCCGTTGCTACCCCTGATAGCGGCTCATTTATTTCCTGTCACGGTGTTTGCTGGGTACACCACATTAAGCAGTGAAGAGAATTTTACAGTCACATGGCTTCCTAAGATCAGTTGCTGCAATATAGTAAAAATAAACCTCACCATTTTGGCAGAAAATTCAGAAGACTGGTTTACCAAACAGTTATATGCACCCCAATGTAAACTGTGTTTAGCCTGTATTCATCTCTTTTAACCCTCTATGAAATGGTAATTTTGTGTGAGAGAGAGGGAGAGGGAGAGAGAGTGTTGTGGAGATTGTTTGTTGCCCCAGAACATACAGTTCTCTGACTACCTTACAATTAATAATAAAAAAGGAAGCAAAGGCAATTGAAATAGAAAGGATACACATGAACCAAAGCAGTGACTACATGAATACAACAAAACACATTGCACCCCAAAATCAGATTTGAAAACAAAGAAAGAAAGAGCTATACCAGCAAATTGTCATAAAAGGTCTTCGTCAACAGAAAAGTATTTACCTGGTGTCCAGAAGAAAACGAAAAGAGTGTTTGGTGAGCCTTTCTAGGAAGACTATTCTATAACTAGGGTGTGACGCTACTGAAAATGCCCTCACACTGGTGGTTACTGGTCTCACCTCATTGGGTGAGGACACCTGGAGAATGGCCTCCGAAGGGGATCTTAAGGTTCAGATAGGTACATGTGGAAGAAGACGGCCTCAAACCATTTGGGACAGCAACACTTTAAATTGGGCATGTAAAAGGATTGGAAGCCAGTACAGCTGAGAAAACACAGGTGTAATATGGTCAACCCCAGAATAAGTAAAAAATGACTCCGTTATGGACCCGCTACAGTTCCCTGAGCATTTTTTGAGACAGCCTCGTGTACAGCTCATTGCAGTAATCTAAACAGGAAGTTTATTGGAAATATTAAGAACAATACATTCCTACACACAAACAAAAAAAAATCATGCTTAGTGCTTGGTGCTAAAATGTACTAAAAAGTCAATTTAAAAGTCAAAGACTGACTATACAATAATATTACATATAGTCTTCTCCTGGAAATTGCCTATACCTGTAAAATCCTTCATTGGATTAAAAAGTTAGTTACCTAGAAACCATTTCGCGTAGAGGGTGTATCAAAGCTGATAATAATTTATCGTTGCATACCCATATATTTTGTAAAGCTGTCAGCAAAGTCTCATAGAGACTGTTTTCTTCTTCTTCTTTTCCTTTGTTTGCTTCCCTTTGCAATGAAACTAAAGAAGTGTATACTCTGAGATGAGAGAAAAAAAAGTTGAGGCATATAAAAGAGGTCGTGCATGCAGAAAAGCTATTAAAAATACCAATATTTCATGCCTAACGACTAAAGGTAGCGGTAAACTTGTCAAGAGGGAAGCAAATGGCATGACCCCAAATAAAATTGCTGAAACGAATGAAGAGGCCCTAACACCATCCACTGTTCATACTGATTAAGAAAACTAGGTAGAACAAACAGCTTTGATGTACTTAACCTTGAGCCGCAAACAATTAAACAGGGGTCTTGTTTTTTGTGGTGTTGTTTTTTTACAACTCCCACAGTTGCTCTATTGTACTGAGAATTATGTAGCATATTATCTTAGGATAGAATTAATGGTGTCTAGTTTTATTCATACTTCATCTATGCTAAAGCATATAATGGTGAGATAGCAACCACCCTCCGTTTCTTAGCCCATAAGTATACGCTCTTAGGACCATCTGAACCAACTCAGATGACCTGGGCAGATAGAGGGCTGGTTACCACATGAGCCTGAGATCCACTAAAATCTATCTAGATATAGTAGCTCCAAGCTCTCATTTGCTACAGCTGGCCAGAGAAGCTTTCTGCCCTCTGGGCAATATAGTTGCCCTTACTGCTCCCCTTTCTGATCTTGCTCAACAGCACTTGGCTTATTTGGGGAGGAGTAATGGAGGTCATGATGGTTGGATAGTGTCCGTGAAGCTACCAGCATGAGTTTGACCAAACTGCGGGAGGCAGTGGAAGACAGAAGTGCCTGGCGTGCTCTGGTCCATGGGGTCACGAAGAGTTGGACACAACTAAATGACTAAACAACACACAACAACAATGGAGGTCATTGTAAGTAAGTTGGCAGGCAAGTGAGTGATGCCTGGCCCACTTTCCCTAATGGACTTAAGTATAGTAATTTAATTCACTGGCATTTTAAATGCTTGTATGCATTACTATGTGTTTAAATATGATTGGTTAGTAACTGAATCGTCTTGTAGTTCTCCTGTGATTGGCTAGTGTTGGTCTCATGGGAGGTATCTAGTGAAGGAGAGACTCCATTTTATGCAAAGCAAGATGACAGTGTTTTAGAATCCACTGTGAATACTGCTAAGTTGAACAGAGTGTTAGGGTGCTTCTTCTCTGCTTGCAAGTAAGAGAGCAAAGTTGCAGGAAAAGGTGAAAGTGGAAATTTCTTATAGGAGCTGCAAGGCATAGCCTAACTGAGATACAGAAGGCTGAGTGCAGAGTTCTGGAAAGGGAGGAAAATACAGTTGTTTGGAAGTTATAAGAAGAGACTAAGCCAATGCTTGGATGAACATGTGACAGTAAATATGATGTTTTAATTCATCAATAAGTTTCTGCAAGTAAAGTTTTTGAATGTTAAAGTCTGGGCATTGGTTTCATTTCCAAAGAATGGTGTCAGATAGATAGAACGATGATTTGAGTGTCTTAGCTGCAATTTCACTACCCTTACTTCAACAACTTGCCCCCACTGAATGGATGAGTTAGTTAATCACATGCTGCTACCTGAAGACACCATGCAGTGTTAAGGACAATTGCTTCTAAGGTTGCCATTTTTATGCCAACGTGGTGGTGTGGTTAAGAGTGGTAGACTCGTAATCTGGGGAACCGGGTTCGTGTCTCCGCTCCTCCACTTACAGCTGCGGGGTGACCTTGGGCCAGTCACACTTCTCTGAAGTCTCTCAGCCCCACTCACCTCACAGAGTGTTTGTTGTGGGGGAGGAAGGGAAAGGAGAATGTTAGCTGCTTTGAGACTCCTTCAGGTAGTGATAAAGCGGGATATCAAATCCAAACTCTTCTTCTTCTTCATGCAAGAAGAGCATTCTTATAATGGTTGAGGAGGAAGGAGTATAGCTCAGTGGTAGAATATCAGCTTTGAATGCACAAAGTTCCAGGTTCAGTCTCTGGCATTTCCAAGTAGATTGGTGAACATCACCTTTCTGAAACCCTGGAGAGAAGACTTCCATCTTTACTGATTTTTTAAACTCAGAAGGAATCTCAATTCACAATGGTTCAGAGCTGACAATTCACAAGGCCATGCTATTCAACACCGAATCATCAAAGTTCAATAGCTAGTACCACTTCCTACGTAAGTCACAGAGCAAAATGACTCTTCTGTAATGGAGAAGTGGTATAACTGAGTTCCTCAAGCACTCAACATATCCCCCGCCAAGGTTATTTCCATACACCAACCTTCCTCACTGGTGCCTTTAGGACTATACTGTTAATGTATAAAGGTTTGTGCATTTGGAGAAAAGAATGACAAGAAAGGGTTAAGTTAGGTATGCTGGTTAATTTTGGGTCTGTTTGTCTTGCACCTGCAACTTGTTAGACACCTGTGAGCTGCCTTGAGACCTGTGGGTATAGGGCGGTATATAAATTTAAATAATAATAACAAGAAGAAGCAGAAGAAGCATGTGAGAATGAGTCAGCAAGCACAGACCGCCCAAGCGTCCCTATTTTCCAGGGATATCCCTGATTTAGAGAAGCCATCCCAGTTTCTGATTTGATCCTAGAATGCCCCACTTTTCCTTAGGATGCCCCTATTTTCATTGGAGAAATGTTGGAGGGTATGGAGTTACTTGACTCCCGCGCTGTCTGAAGACAATCCTGTATAAGGGCAGGGTTGTTGTTTTTTTAATAATGTTTAATGTTTTATTGTGTTTTTATAAGTAAGTTGTGTGGGGTATAAATAGTAAAATTATCATTATGGAATGGGACATTCCTATTTTCATCGTAGGAATGTTGGAGAGTATGCAAGCATGTGGGAGTGACTCCGCATAATATGAAGTTGTGTTTGAAGCAAGTTTGCTCTTAGTTCACGGCATGTAATGCCTTAAAAGAGAATTTAATGAAAATGATTTACAGGTGGTACATAACACCAGTCAAGCTTGCAAAAATTTATCATTTGCCCGATAACAAATGTTGGAAATGTAATGAAACTGAAGGTACATTCTTTCACCTTTGGTGGACATGCCCAAAGATTAAGGCATTCTGGGAGATGATCTATAATGAAATGAAAAAGGTATTTAAATATACCTTCCTGAAGAAACCAGAGGCCTTTCTCTTGGACATGGTCGGCCAATTGGTGCCAAAGAAGGATAGAACTTTCTTTATGTATGCTACAACAGCAGCAAGAATACTTATTGCAAAGCACAGGAAGACAGAAGATCTACCCACCAGGGAAGAATGGCAGATGAAGCTGATGGACTATATGGAATTGGTGGAAATGACTTGCAGAATCCGAGACCAGGGAGAAGAGTTGGTGGAAGAAGATTGGAAAAAATTTAAAATATATTTACAAAAACATTGCAAAATTAATGAATGTTAGAAGGATGTTGGAATGAAGCTATATGGTTTTAGCAGAAATGTAATAAAGAACTAAGTAAAAGCTGATTGATAATGGGCCAAAATGAAAAAAAATTAAGGTTAGACCGTTAAGATAAATTATAGAACAAAAACTGAGAAAGATGGAAAGAATTTGCTGAAATAGTTAATTGAGCTAGAATACAAAAGAGGGAGGTGTGAGGAGGTCGATGAAACAAGTAAATGAAAGGTAAAGATATGGAATATCGGATGTGTTTTAATGTTTTTTCTTTTTTGTTGTATTGTTGTATTGTTTTTATTTTATGTTTTATGTTTTTTTCTTTTTTATGTATTGTAATGTATGTTTTGTTAATTTTTTTATTTTTTTCCTTTTTCTGCTTTCTGTAATTCTTAAACTCTTAATAAATATCTTTTTTAAAAAAATGAAGCAAGTTTGCTCTTGGCCTGAGCCTAGTCTGTGTTGGAATTTTGCAGGGATTCTCACTGCAATCATAAACCTCCTAATCCCTGAATCGTCCACCAAAAACCATTTTGTCCTTCTTATTTTGCTTCATTTGAGGTGGTCATCCAAAATGCCCATGTTCAGCCAGGCCACTGGAATCAAACAAAAGGAGACCAGCTCTAGTGTCTGGTAAGGTAAAAAGAGTAGTTGCTTGACTATGGTGTATGGCTTTTTAGCTTGTGACTCTTTCTCCTGTTAGGAAAGTGATGGCCTTGAATCTGCTGCAAAAAAAGGCTCCTGCGCTAGTTGTACCATCTACCATTATTTGCAGAAATCCTCCTATAGCTACCATGCGTACTAAAGTTATAAAGGCCTTTCATTCGCAAAGCATGCAGCTTGATTTAACACCATTATTATTTCTTGTATTTATGGGCCGTGAAAAGCAACATCGCACAGTCTCTTTACTGAATGCATAATGCCAGCAACAGCCAATTGTTGTGTTACATTCAGTGGATATAAAGAGGTTTATCGTGCAGCTTTTTAAAATCCTACATTGTTTACCAGCTTAGATGTCTTTGATGTGAATGCTTTGTGTGTCTTCTTATGGATCGAGTCAGATTGCTAAATCAACATGTCAAAATAAGGGAGGTTTCGAATGGAACATAATGTTATACTCAATAAGGGCTGCCATCAAAATTGTCAGTCCAATGTATTTGGAAAAGGTCTTTTTCAACCATTCGTTGGATGAGTGGGGATATTAAAAAAAAAGGATAATTGGGCAAAATAAATTTATCCCAAAATTGCGGGGCTGTGCCCTGCATGTGTTTCTTAAAGCTATGAGGTGGCTGAGAGTTTTCTAAGTTTCCCCCTCTTACGTTTTAATAGAAGACCTGTGCTTCTTACATTGGCATGAGGCTCTTTCCACAGCTTCTGTCAGCTGTACTTCCTGGTATGCCTTGGGAATGTCCTTAATGCCATGTCATGTTGCATCATTCCCAGGGTCTTCCAATGTCACATTGTCCCCAAGGCCAACAGGAAACAGCACAAGACTCTCCTCGTCTTCCCTCTGGCCACACTTCCTGGTATGCCTTGGGAGTGACACAATACGATATGACACAATGTAGATTTCCCTGTCTACAACCACGGTTGTTTGGCCGGGAAACCAGGAAAGGGTAGACACTACAAGGCATCTTTGTATTTCTTTTTCTCCATATTGTATTTCTATAAGGCATATCTTTGTATTTCTTTTAAACACATCACAAGCTTTTCAGACTAATGTTGCGGGTGCATCTTCATAACTTGAGACTTATACAAGGTAGGACTTTGTCAAACCGCTTTACTAATAAACTTAAATATCCATGACATGGCATCTTTTGTCGTGATGTCTGTCCTTCTCCTGACTGAAGGATCTATTCTGCTGTTAGAATGGAAAAAAACTTTGTCATCATCACCATAAACTTCATTGCACTAGCCGAAGGCCATGGCATCATTCACAAAGGAAAGAGAAAGAAAGACAACAATAACCATAAAAACCATAAAAAACATCAGGTACTGCAAATACAATAAACCACGGTCACGTCTCCTAGAAATTATTTGTTGCATACGATAGAATAGCAGGGGGTTCTCAGATAGAATGTGCCAGCTTAAATGTTCGAATCACCTTTGTAATTGACCACTATTTTATCTAGTTCTTTTCTCCTGATCTTCTTAGCTGCCAGCGCATATAGTGCAAACTTTGTCAATTCTCTTTTTTGTGTGTGATGGTACTCCTCAGCGTGGAGTAGTGTCATTTTTGTCACTCATGGCAGCCATTTTGTGCTGGCACCCATGTTACTTTTATCAAGATATGAGTACCGACCTTTCATGATGATGATGATGATAATTTATTATTTATACCCCACCCATTTGGCTCGGTTTCTCTAGCCACTCTGGGTGGCTCCCAACAGAATATTAAAAACCAATAAAACTTCAAAAATTAAAAACTTCACTAAACAGGGCTTCCTTCAGATGTCTTCTGAAAGTTAGATAGCTGTTTATTTCTTTGACATCTGATGGAAGGGCGTTCCACAGAGCGGGTGCCACTACTGAGAAGGCCCTCTGTCTGGTTCCCTTCATTATTTAAAAACCAAAAAAATGCACTATACTTCATTCTTCTACTAACTCTAGTACTGGGATAGATAAAGGCTATGTCTACATCTACCATCTAGATGTGGACTTTCTGCTCTTTTTTGAGACCCATTTTGGAGTCTTCTGACTTCCTTCAGCACCTGCAACATATCTACCTCATGTTATTGACCAGAGGCAGTGAAAGCAATGCAGATGAGGATCTCATGCTTCAGTAAGACTACAATTTTCCTAGTTCCTAGGAAATTAAGATTCAGTGTATGTAATAACACAAAATGGCACCAGGATGGATGCTTTCCAGGCTAGTGATGTCATCAGGAACATAACTAGGTCTAAAAGCCCAACTGATCTAATGGTACAATAGCTTAGTTGGTAGATTCAATGTGGAACAGATGCTGCTGTGCTATTCTCTCACCTGAGATTTGTGGGATAATCAACCTTATGTAACCAACATGCTTAACACTAATTAATGTATGAAAGGGGCTAAGACCATGGAATGGGCTGTCCTGCCAGGCTTAGATAGGTCAAGCCCTCTTACTTTGGGAGGGTTATCAAGCCTTTGTTCTTCCCATGTGAAGAACACCATGTGAACCTTAACAGTAAGAAGGTTTAAGCTGGATGCTCAAAGCTTAGACTGTGTGGCTTAAGCAAATAATCTTTGTGTTTCTATACAAATAATTTAGAACAAGTGCTGGAAGAGAGCTATTGTTTGGGGGAATTGAGACCTGAAATGAAATGGGCAGCAGAAGGGCTGGTGGTATCACCACTAGTCTCATCTTGAATGAAATCAGACTGAATTTAATGCTGAAGAACTTGTTCCAATGCTGTCAAGAACTTATTCCAGTGTCCTCAAAGGGACTTGTTCAAGGCTAATTTTAGCTGGACTGGGACCACTGTGGATTTGGCTCTTTCATAGCAAAGATATTTATTTGGATATACGGAGGCACAACCATTACAATGATGAATGAGACAATAAGACAGATTCACTTCTAGGCTAGAGGTAAGTGAATCAGGAAGGAACATGCTGTTTCATGGAGAGAGAAACATGGTTGCTTTTTTCAAGTATAAACTCAAACTGAAGCATAGTTACTGAGATGCAAGTCATATTGGTTTCAATAGAAATACGGTACTTCAAAATCAGTGGCCACGGGGTCAGCTACATTGACTTTGAAATTCCTTGCTTCCTTTCCCCCCTTCTATCTTATTTTCATCTTTCTTCCTTTTTAAAACCAATCGACAGTGACATCACATGTGTTGGAGCAGGCCAACCTGACCTAACAGATCTGAATTCTAAAGCAAGGTTAGTAATTCAGCTACCATGAAGGTGATTCCTTTCTGTCTTCATTTATGAATGTACTTTTGCCAAGGATAATAAAAAATGTTAAATCAGATGCCAGAGACTTTCTTTCTGGTTCTACTTATTTTCTCCGTTCAACAGAACAAATATAAATGGGCAGATTGATTTTGCAATGACATTAATAGAAATGGAAGTAGTAATTGAACTTTCATACTAAACTTTTTGGGAATGCAATGCTTGTTTATAAGAAGCTGATCCAACAGAAGAACTAAATTAAACTTCTGTAGGGTGGCTGATATTGGACCATGAAACTTGGTGTCTGGTAGACTTTGCCCCAGGCATACAGGTAAGGGGAAATACAGAGTTTATATATGACAAAGGGGTTAGTGGGGAAACAGTCCAAGAACACCCCTCTTCCCTTTCTTACCTGTGTGGAGTTCTCTGTATAGCTGCCCTTCCATATAGGAGGGCCATTGCTCCCTACTATTAAGGGGAAGATTGTTAAAGCATTAGCATTAAGACAAATCACAGTATTCATTTCTGGAAAAAGGGGTGAAGGAGATGGCTTGTATGAAGTATTCCATGATTGGTTCTTCAGTCATATAATCGGAGCCAAATTTAGGAGTTTCTGACAATCTAAGCCACAGCTGAGATGAATGAATTTTTCCAGATAGAAGGGGGTGTGCCTCGGGACAGAGAGTTATAGATTATCATTGTTGTTGTCATTGTATATTTCTCAGTTTGCCTTTAGGAACTCCCATTGATCTGCTTTTATTTTCTTTTTTAAAAAAACACTGTAATAGATCATGGACTTTATAGTGACACACACTCAGAGACAGACAGAGTCAACAAGGTCAAAATATTGGAAATTGAGATGAAAAGAGGATTGGGATACACAAAGCATTGTACGAAATAATAAAAAAATATGAAACAAGTATTTCCCTATTGTAATGCATAGAATGTTTCAGGTTTGTCAAGACCAAACAGGGTTTGATAGCTGAAGAAGAGAGAGAGAGAGATGTGTGTGTGGAAAATGGATGCTTCCAGAATTCAGATTCTATGATGAACAATAATCTGAAGGATCATGAATCTGCAAGTTTCCTGTCTGCATCTCCAGCTGCTTTGGTGCTTGTGTTCAATGAACACGGTGGCAAAAGGAATATGGAATATTGGCTAGCCACTAAGCAATACCTGCTCAGGATTAATATACTATGAAGGAATCTCATCCCATTCTAGGAGTAATAGAGACAGAATGGAGGTCTTTCTAGACAATCAGTCCAGCCATTTCATTGGTAGTAACTTCATGAAGGTTGCTACATGAGGCAGAAACCCACAAAAGATACCAGTCATTATTCATACGGTAATGTGATGAAATCATCTCAATGAATTTTAAGCAATGACAAATATTTATTTGGGTGGGGAGTGTCTCAGTAACATTCACTAGTGTGGGGCATTATTGCAGACAAACCAACAATTCATGCTTTGTCTGATGGGCAGAGAAAGGAGCTGAGGCTCACAGAGCTTTCCTGTAAAATTCGCTCTGTGTGATCACTTCCTTTGTTTGCCTTGGCAGGAAGCTGTAACACTATATCCTTCCTTCCTATCTGGGCATCTTTCTTCATCATGATTCCAAGCTGACCACACATGTATGTTTGAGTTCTGCAGCACAGGCACCATTTTGAACTTACATTTTGTACTTTTGTAACTAAGATAGTAGTTCTAAACCTGCCTTCATTTTGCTACTGTGATAGCCGCTTCAATACCTAGATTGCGTAAGTAAATACTACTTTTATTTCTTCACCAAACAGTGTATGTCTGTGATTGTTATTTTTAAGGGGGATAAAAGGGGCAATACCTTGACTATTGTTTCTAGAAGGTTAAATCAAACTTGTCTTAGCTTCCAAGTTTAAACTACAAATGATGGTACTCTGCTGATCTTGCTAATGTGAGCAAGGAAAAATAATAACTAAACAATATATCATCTCCTGGTATCTACCGGTAAATCCATTCCTACAGCTAGTTGGCTGCAGTTTACTATACCTTGACAGGTGTGATAAAGGACGCAACCCTGTCAACAGTTCAATTGGCTTCAGTATATGAATAGTTCGTAGCACAACAGGGAACATACTTGGTCCAGTATCACCAGATCACCCAATTGACTCTTTGCCTCCCTAACACAAATGAAATAAGTGAAGCAGTTCTCATATACAGTCAGTTTCCATATACTTAGTGTGGCTACAGACTTTCAGCCTAACCCTTATTTCTCATGAATGGGGATCAACTTGCAGCAGCCTTCCATGAGCAATGAGTAACAGCAGGGAGAAGGATGTCTGATATTCTACAACTACATTGGAAGGTAAAGATAAAGAGGGGCTATAAGGAAATTGCAAAAGAGAGGCAGACGCTTTGTTGTCAGAAGGCAAAGGTAGACCCTTGATTGAAATTATTTCAGAATGATGGAGCTTTGGTCTGCTCAGCAGGAATTAAGCACAATAGTACAAACAAAATGCAACCAAAGCCAACTGAATATGGCCATGTGTTGAAAATAAGCATTATAACTAGGGATGGGTGAATTAGAAAGAATTACCATATTTTTCGCCCTATAGGACGCACCTAGGTTGTTTTTTTGGGGGGGGGAATAAAGAAAAAATATTATTTCCCCCCCAGGCACGGGGTTGGCGTGGGGGAAGCCCGAGCTTCCCCCGACCCCAGCCCCCAGAACAGCCTGCTATTCGCAAGCCTAGGGAGCCGCGCCGGTCTCCCCAGGCTTGCGGACAGCTGTGCGGAGCCCGGGCACGCTCTTCAGCACGCCTGAGGCTTCGGAATGCAGGCAGCTCTGCGCAACCCTCCAGAGCCCGGCGCGGCTTGGCGCTGGGCTCCGGAGGGTCGCGCAGAGCTGCGTGGACCCTGTGAGGGCAGGCAGCTCTCCGTGACCCTCCAAAGGCTTGGCGCCGGGCTCCGGAGGGTTGCGCAGAGCTTCCTGAAGCCTGGAGAGCGAGAGGGGTCGGTGCGCACCGACCCCTCTTGCTCTCCAGGCTTCAGCGAAAGCCTGTATTCGCCCCATAGGACGCACACACATTTCCCCTTCATTTTTGGAGGGGAAAAAGTGCGTCCTATAGGGCGAAAAATACGGTATTTCGTTTCTCACCCATAACTCTATTCCATTCCGTTTCTGTATTAATCTGCATCTTTTTTAAAAAAAAAAGTCTGCAAGGCAATTCATAAGTACACATTTTTAATTTATTTACAAATTTTTAAATGCTATTTTTTAGAATCTTAACATTGAATAAGGCAGTACTGCTCTGATGACTGGGTAGGATTTGTAACTAGCTCCAGCTAATCAACTGTCCACAGCCGATTTCTGCTGTTGGCTTCTTCAGGGGGTTCCAGAGGTACATCTGAGATAAATGTAGTGAGATCCCTCTGAAGAAGCCCACATCAGAAATTGGGTGTGGACAATTGATTAGCTGGAGCCCCACCACTCTGTAAAGAGATTCTAGACCCACAGTCATGAAGTTGATGGAGAACCAAGTTTCAGCCTGTGTGTTACTCGGAGAGAGCACATCAGGTCAGTATGTACTGGCATTAGCAATGACTGAATTCCTCAAGCATCTCTAATTATGAAGAATGGGGCTGCAAAGGTCACATTCAATCAGGATCCAGAAGGATCATATAGATTCATTAAGTCTGTGACCCTGAGTCTGTGACCTTGAGGCTCCACCAATAGTTGAGTCACTGATATGTACTACTCTTGCGTAAATTGGAAATGCAGGCTAATACTACATGGCAAAAGGAAGCTGTGATGTCTGTTTTAAAGTTTTGCAGGCATAAACTGAGAACTGTCAATGTGTAATGAGAGCTAGTGTATTTAACTGATGTCTTCTTCACGTGTACATGTTTTAGTGTATTATTATGTATTATTATTATTAGTGGGCAAGGACTGCAGGGCCACACATTTAGCTCTGCCCAATCTTTGCACATCTTATGCCAACTTAGAAAAATAGAAAGTGCCTTCTACGGAGGTAGATCGTTGTTCAATCTGGCTCAGGACTGGCAACACTAGTTGGTAGTAGGTTTCCAGACATGGGATATTCCCAGTCCTACCTGGAGATGCTGGGAAACTCTCTGCATGCAAAACAGATGCTCTGCTACTGAGCTAAGGCCCTCCGCTTCCTCCTCCCTGAAGATTAAGAACTCTGATTTTCCAGATTCCTAATTGCATGCTGAGTCTATATGAGTAGAAAAGGCTCCTCCTTGCATTAAAATAATAGAATTCTAGAGTTGGAAGGACCCTGAGGATCATCTAGTCCATGGGTAGGCAAACTAAGGCCCAGGGGCTGGATCCGGCCCAATAGCCATCTGAATCTGGCCCACGAATGGTCTGGGAATCAGCGTGTTTTTGCATGAGTAGAATGTGTGTTTTTATTTAAAATGCATCTCTGGGTTATTTGTGGGGCATAGGAATTCGTTCATATTTTTTTTCTTCAAAATATAGTCTGGCCCCCCACAAGGTCTGAGGGACAGTGGAGCGGCCCCCTGCTGAAAAGGTTTGCTGACCCCTGATCTAGTCCAACCCCATGCAATGCAGGAATATGCAGCTGCCCCATACAGGAATCAAACCTGCAACCTTGGTATTATCAGCACTACTCTCTAGCAAACTGATACATGGGGAAGCCAGAAGGAGCAATGCAACTGGCTCCTTCCACCCTGTTCAACTATGATGACCTGGGCAGGTCATTGGTTCTCAATAGAAGACATTTCACAGGATTGTTGTGAAGATAAAATTGGGATAAATTCATGCTCACTGGACAATTTTCATAGTAGAGGGCTTCAGTAGTGCTGGCACTTTATATTTTATTGCTACCACCGGGAAGCAGAATTAGAAAGGTGGTTCTAACAATATTGTATAACTTTCATCATATGCAGAAGACACAACTCTTTGCCCTGGCTGTGAGACCAGATATATATTTATTTACACACACACACGCACAGAGAGAGAGAGGGGGGGGGGACTATCCCAGTCTTCTGACTGTAAGTGTTTTCAAGTGCTTTTAATTTTATATTGTTGATACCTATCCTGGAACCTTGTGGTGAAGGACGGCTAAGAAATCCCATAAAACAACAACTAAAACCACAGTGATTATGATGATAGTGTAATTAACATGAAACCATTAGAATAACACGTGCAGAGATACGATCTAGCCCTCACTTTGCTGATGGTGCTACATGGTGACTGAGCTGTCTTTCATGGAAGTGAAAGTTTCCAAACTGCCAACGGACAGATTATGCAGCATATTTTGTGCAGAGTTTAGATTCCCCACAAGGTTGAGATTTGGGTTCCTTTTAAACGCTGGACCACTTCAAGCAATAGGAGTTGGCAGAAAGCCATGAACAGTAGCAGCTTTTGGATTTCAATATCATTTCAAATGCACATCAGCTGCCAAGGTTAAATCTGTAATTAAGTGATAATCCCATAGCAGCACGGGGAGTAGGGAAGGCATAGCACTACCCACGTTCACAGTGACGGAGGTGGGAATCTGTCTTTCTAAGTTGTGTAATGTTTCAAAGGGCATCACAGATCTATTACGGAACTTAACTAACTGGATAAGAACAGTACTTGAAGAGATAGATAGATATAGATAGATAGATATATACCACACCAGCCAAATGTCTCCCTTCTCTCCATAATTGAAATACAAGTCAAGGTAAACTTATGGCAAGAAAAGAACTTTTTTTTAAAAAAGGAGAGCTGTCAACTTTCCCCTCACCTGGGAATATTCACGTACCACTTCCTATATTCCTATATTCCTAGGAATATTCACGCCCTATTCCTATGACCGTACAGCCAAGAGAATGGCGTGCATCTGGCCAGCCCCTTAAATAGGCCAGTGGTGTGGTGGGTTCAGCCCCCAAGCACCTGTCTCTTTTGACTTTGTGGGTCCTGCCCTCCCATACCTGAGAGGCCATTGCAGCCAGAGGTGGGTGGTATCAGGTGACCATTCCCTCCCCCGGCTGTGCCAGAAGATGGCTGCCTCAATGGACCCACCATGGCCACACCATGCGGCAAATGTCACCCACCCAGAGCCCCAAGTGAGTGGTTATTTCAGGACACACCCTTTCATGTAACTGTAATCTGTTACAGTGGTACCTCGGGTTACAGATGTTTCAGGTTACAGACTCCGCTAACCCAGAAATTGTACCTCGGGTTAAGAACTTTGCTTCAGGATGAGAACAGAAATTGTGGTGGCAGCGGCAGCAGCAGGAGGCCCCATTAGCTAAAGTGGTACCTCAGGTTAAGAACAGTTTCAGGTTAAGAACGGACCTCCAGAACGAATTAAGTTCTTACCCCGAGGTACCACTGTATAACTGTTTCTGATACTGAATTTTTAACTCTAACATGCCCTGGAACCTGCTGTTGAAGGATGGGTGATAAATTTTGTAATTGTCATTTCCCCCCTCTCCTTTTGCTTTCCCTTTCTTCTCTCTTTGCCTCAGGCAGCAAACTATTTTGGTCTGGCCCTGGTCCAGAGTCTTGTGGAGTGGACAGCTATTTAATCCTGGACTTTGTCTCCCAAAGTGCTGGCAATGACTCTCTCTGGGTGTCTCCCCTGCCACTCACCTGATCATCCTTTATTTTGAATGCCTTGGGAAGGCTTTTTAGACCACAGTGCCACCCGCATCCTCTTGGGAAGGCTTTTTAAAGGCTTTTATGCAGTTTCTGTGAGTATTCAGGATGATGAAGAAGAAGAAGAAGAAGAAGAAGAAGAAGAAGAAGAAGAAGAAGAAGAAGGTGGTGGTGGTGATTTGGTGTCATGCAAGCAGGAACTCTGGGAGTCATGGGGTGGACCCACTTTTTATTTAGTCGTCAAAGATGCTCATAATAGCTGACTCAATTTCAAATCAGTCCAAGAGATCAGTGGCAATAGCGTGGGTTGTCAGCACCCGGGGCAAGGCAAGTAATTTGCGCCCCCTAACCCGTGGATTTGCACCCCCTAACCCTAACCCCCAGGTGTTGCGCCCGGTGCGGCCGGCCCCCCCTGCACCCCCCACGCTAATCCACTGCAAGAGATGTTTTCTCATCATTGCAATATGTGGTGTTTTGCTCTCCCATAGCTTTTGATAAGAGCCAGGTGTGTTCTGACTGCAGATGATCATTCAATATTACAACCAAAAGAAATCATGAGTATTGGGAATTTTTAGCAGTATCCTATGTTCTGAGGTCAGATTTCAATGTCTTTTCCTATTTTGTTCCAGCGTCTTTGAGGCATCTTTTCATTTTAGTCTAGGCATGTTGCCTCACAGCTTGAGTACTTGATTTGCAAGCTCCCTTCTGATGATTTATATCTATAGAGAAAGGAAGCCAAATGCAATCAGCAATTGAAATAAACAACCCTCCAGCTAGCAAACTGTTTGTCCCTCCGATGGCGAGTTCTGCATAGGTTGCAGAAACCCACAAAAGCAAAACACATTCTGACCTTTGATGAAAAATTGCAGGACATTTGCAACCCCCCTAAAAGTAGCCTCTGCAGCTATAAAGCATTCAAAGGTATCGTGAAGTGTGAGTAGAAGAAGCATGATGGATACACGTGCACATATATATTTCCCCAAAGCATAGATTGGGGACTTTATTATCTCTGACCATTGGGCATGCTGGCTGGGACTGATGGGAATTGAAGGCCAGCAACATCTGGAGGGCCGCAAAACTTTCCTCCCCCCCCCATAAAATCCTGTTTCAGACTTATCTAAAATGTCTGCCTGAGCAGAAAGGAATTTAAACTTTTGGGGTGCATCCATACCACAGACTTCAAATCACTTCTGCTGTTTGGGGATATACACCTTTAAAGCGCATTCAAGGCGCACATGCCAAAAAGAATCCTGGGAACTGTAGTTCATTGATAATGTCAGGAATTATAGCTCCGTGAGGGGATAAATTACAGTTCTCAGGATTCTTCTGGAGGATGCACCTTAAATGTATGGTGTATACATAGTCTTGGCTTACAATAAAGCTTTTTGTAGGTTTCTTGAAGCAATTCTGTTTTTTCTATGAAGAGACCTCTACCACCTTTACAAGATTACGATGGCAATGCTTAATTGTGTGGTGTGGGAACTCTTGTGATTTGCAAGCCTCGTGTCTTATTGTCTTCCTCAAAATTCCTTCGATACTTTGCCTGGGTATCAACTTCCAAATTTACCTCAGTGTTTCCTGTAGTAAAAAAATCTGGTAGGGATCTCTAGTCTATGGGACATGGCACTCGTAAACAGGCACTTGGGGAAAGCAAGAAGGATTTTCAATAAAATTAACAAAAAATCTGAGGGGAGTTCCTTCAGCAGAGTCCAAGACTCCACCCTGTTCCTCCTCCTACATGTCCCACCTTGGACACAGAGGTAGCACGGCACTCTGTATTTATTCATTTGAAATATGTAGGTGCCACCTTTCAGTGGAGTTTTCATGTTGGTTTACAAGAGAAGAAAAACCATGTTGAGTCATTTAAAAGCCTGGGAGAATAAATATCCCTTTACCTGGTGCAAAAGGAATAATAGTGTTGGCATCAGATGGGCCTCACTTGGGAGTGAATACCACAAACAATGAGAAGGTTCCCTTTCTGATGACCACCCAGCTTACCTCTCATGGCTGGAGGACCTGGAGGAGGACCTCAGTGCACAGACAGGTTGGGATTGGATCAGGTACTCCTTCAGATATCCTCAGCCTTGTGGCTTTGAAGGTAAGCACCAGTGTAGCTGGGTACTGCCAGACTTGTGCCTAACACTAGCTGCCCCCTTGCACCCCAGCTTGCCTCAAGCTCCTCAAGACATGAACAACTGCCCCAACACTCTCACTCCATGGAGAACTAACAGCTGAAGCTAGAACAGAAAGGAGTGAGTGGGGTCAGCCAAAGTGGGTAGAAGCATAAATAGTCAAGTATACGCTCAGTATATTTCATGGAGAGCGTAAGATGGAGATGGCTGGACATGGGATGGAGACACAGCCTTTAGCAGTCACCCAGAAGGAAAGAAGCCAACAACTCCAGAGGCTGAGGGCGCAAAGATGTGTGGTTCTGGGGATTAGAAACAGTAACAGGGCATGGATGCCTCCTACATATTTCTTCTATCACTGAATATTTCCGATGCATGGATGTTCCAGAGAACCGTTGGGCAGCACCTGATAGGATGGAATTGCTTAACCTAACCTAACCTGGCTGGTATGGAAGACCACTGAGGAGAATCCCAAGCAACCTGTTTTCTTTGCTTTTTCCAAGAAACAACAAGATATAATTGTCATAATTCGTCTGCTTGCTTGTACAAAGTCAATTTGTTCTGTAACATGTTTGTACTTTGAATATTTTAAAGGTTCAATAAATTCTATATTCCTCTATTTTCTTTTTATATCGTATACATAACAACTTCACAATTGACATGGATTGTTCTTGGGTCCCCCCCCCCAAAAAAAAAGAATGTTAGCTACATACCACTAAAATGATTATTTCTGCTTTTGTTTATGTTTTCCTCGTGCCATTAAAGGATTTTCCTCAAGATTCAGAGGTGGTCAACCCCTCTCCTGATTTTTGTACATTTAGGAGGGGGAGGAAGGAAGAAAAGGAGGAAGGAAGGAAGGAAGGAAGGAAGGAAGGAAGGAAGGAAGGAAGGAAGGAAGGACTCAAGGACTCTTACAATTTTCTGATATTTTGTACTTTGGCAGCCACCTGGAAAGAAGCTGTTGTCCATAGCTCTCATTAATACACCATCTGATTATAAGATATGTCAGCAATGCACATGGTGGTGGGAGGAAGGCTGTAACTGGCACAGAGGTGCTTGCACACTTTCCAGATTAGCTGTGAAAGCATGTCCATGTAGGGAAAGCAAGAAATTGTAAGCCAAAGGTGAGACGTTGGGCTGTGTGTTAGAATCATAGAGTCGGCACCACTCTCCTGAGGGTGTGTGTAGGTGGATGTGAAATGTCAAGTTGATCAGTGACCCAGCACAGAAATAAACCCAGACTTTTTATAATATTGTGAACACAAGAGGAGACGAAGATGGAAGAGGAATTAATAGCAGCTGGAGCAGGGAGAATGAATAAACAAACCAAGCCAAGACTCTCCATGTGCACTGGTAACCTATATATAGTTTCTCGCTCTTTATTGCTGGGACATTTTTTGCATGCACAAAGCTTTGTTTCTTTTCTTTTTTAAGAGACCCACCTCAAAAAATAAGTAAATCCTGAGATCAAATATGTGTGCATCAGTATTGAGGAACCTTTTCAGACCGAAGCTTTCATACTTTCATGGATATCCTTCGAAGGGGAATATTCAAAAGTGAGCAGAGCAACAGATGTAACTCTCACTGTTGTAACAATGCATTCCAACCACAAAAAATCAGTAGTACATAGCCCTACAGCCCACTCACATTTTCTGATCCTCTGTCCAGGCAAACAAGAAGCAATATCACAGCTCAATAAATACATTTTTAATGTAATTTGAAAGACTGGAGAGCTTGTCCACTACAGCAGACCCTCCAAGTGTCCCTCTTTTTCAGGGACAGTCCCAGATTTACGGAAGCCATTCCAGTTTCTGATTTGATCCCCGAATGTCCTGCTTTTCCTTGGGACATCCCTATTTTAATTGGAGATGTGTTGGAGGGTATGGAGTTATGCCAGCCCCAAGCCAAGGAGGTAAGTAAGCTTTGGAAGACGTCTGAAAGCAGCCCTGTATAGGGAAGTTTTAAAATGTTTAATGTTTTATTTTGGTTTTATATGTGTTGGAAGCTGTGCAGAGTGCCTGGGGCAACCCAGTCAGATGAGTGAGGTATAAATGTTGTTGTTGTTGTTGTTGTTGTTGCAGTTGCATAGGATGTCTGTATTTTCATCAGAGAAATGTTGGAGGGTGTTACAGTGTTTTTTGTTTATTTTCCTCAAATATATTAATGCAGAACTATTTGCTTCCCTCAAAGAAAACTTGAAGTAAAATGTCAATCATGGGGATGTGTAAGCATTAGGGAGATGTGGTCTACACCAGATGTTTGAGGTAGAATCTGAAATGTGTCATGTGAGAAAACAGCTGGTACAGAATACCCAAAGGGCACTGTGGAGGCAGCTGTTTCAGGCAGAAAAGAAGATTGCATTTATTTGTCTCCTTTGGCATCTTTCTGACATGAGTAGGAAATGTAGGTTGCTCAAGCCAACTTGTTTCCAATTCCCATAAACAGAGGAAGGATGCAAAAGGTAGCATTGAGCCCTCAAGGCCTCAATTTCCAAATATTGCTTTTGGAAGTCAGAGCTGTAGTCAGGGTTTTTCCCCAGCAAGAACTGAGTTCCAACACCTCTGAGGTCGATGTCATTGACATTCTAAGAGAACAAGGGTGAGTTCCAACACTCTTCTTCTAGAAAAATAGCACTGGCTGTAGTTATAGAGTTCTAAGTTTAGTTAATATCTTCACTCTATTGTCTCTTTCCAGCTGAGCATCACTAACTGTGAGATGTCAGTATGCTTCTGTCCTATTTACAGGGCAAACTAGACATTAGACTAAACATGTGGTGAGAATATACTTATTTTGAAAGGTGCATCAGGTCATTGGGGTTCAATAGATATTATTGTAATTAAATATAAATATTGACCAAACTGTGGGAGGCAGTGGAAGACAGGAGTGCCTCGTGTGCTCTGGTCCATGGGGTCATGAAGAGTCGGACACAACTAAACAACTAAACAACAACAAATAAAATATAAATATAACCAAGATAGGTTATTTTTTATTAAGTACAATTTCAAATGCATTTGAATGCAACTTACTTAATTTTAGCCATTTAGAATACAGTGGTACCTCAGTTTCTGAATGCCTCCATTGTCATATGTTTCAGTTCTCGAACGCTGAAGACCTGGAAGTAAATGCTTCTGTTTCTGAACATTTTTCAGAATCTGAACGTGCGATGCGACTTCTGCTGAGTGCAAGTAGCTCTTGCAACCAATAGGAAGCCACACCTCGGTTTTCAAACGTTTTTGGAAGCCAAATGGGCTTCCAGAACGGATTCTGTTCAAGGTACCACTGTAATAGGTATTTATAAACCACAACTCATATATGGCAGTGTGGAATAAAATCATTAATATCATAAAATAAAAAACAAAAGCCCAACTCTTAATCAAATTAATTCACCGAAACAGAAGAAATGAGTTGCAGCCTAGAAAGGTCGGAATTTTGCTCAAGCCTGCTCACACACTGAAAAATAAGTGTCATAATCACAAGTTTATGTTACGTGCTTTCCATCAGCCAAATATTCAACAGCTGTGCAAAAGAACCCTCCATGCATATTTATGTTGCTGCATAGAACTCCTCTGACTTTTGCATGGCTGGAATGTAAAGTGAAAGTTACAGCCATTACTCCACCCACTTTTATCTCTGGTCACACCCACCCCAGGCATGTGGTCCCCCAGAATGCTGTCAATGAGGGAATGCTACTGCCAGAATGAATCCCACCCCGATTTGCAAACATAGACGTAGAACATAGGAGGAAACAAACAGCACAGGACTCTCAGGAGGCAGCAGACCTACCGCCTGTAGCATCCAGTGTGGTGGGCGGAGCCAACCTCCCAACATCAGCATCAACTCATGGATGAAAATTATGGTTAGAAAAGCCACTTCGATTGGTATGCCACCTTCTGTCCTGTACCATCTGGGCTATGATATGCCCTTGAATCTCTGAGGCAAAGGATCTGGGACATATCACATAGTGATCTCCGATCTCAATCTCATGTCATCTGTGGCCCATTAGCAGTAGGAATTCACTATGGGTTCGAGTTTCAGACACCTGCATATCTTAGAAATTTGTCTGCACCAACATATCAGCGTCTTTTCACCAAAACCAGATTAAATGTCTTCCCATCAGAAGTGTTAAACGACAGACTGAGAGGTACCCCTTATCAAAATAGGATCTGTGTGTGCTCTCAGGACGTCGACTGCATGAGGCATATTTTATTGCATTGCGAACAATATGATCAAGCTAGGGAACTATTGATTAAACCACTATTGGCAAATTGGCCGGGTCAATCTGAAGCCTACTATATCAAATATCTTCTGGATGACAAGTCCAATGATATCACAGTGGCCATGGCAAAATTTCTTTCAGTAGTCATATGAATAAAAGATCAACATACCCATGACTAAACAAATAACGCTTTGGTCTCCCTTCCCTGGGGTGTAGTCTGTAGGAATCTGTATTTTATTCTGAAGCCATGTTATGGGTCGTTGGACCACAATAAAGATTATTATTATTAACTCAGCTTACCTGGATGAGATAGGGAAAGGATGGGGCTGAGGTTGGGGCTGCTTGGACATAGCATCAAGACACACAGATTGGCTCTTCCGGTGCATTTGTGCAGTGACAAATTCACCACCATGCTGTCCCATCCCCATCCAGGTAAGCACAGTGATGCCAGTGTCGGGAGGGGGTTCGTACATCTACTTTTCCACACTGGTGGAGGCTGTCAGAGTTTCGGGGACTGGACTGAGGAGGAATGGTGGGGACCGCTCCCACTCTTCCTGCACCTTCCTGAGAAGAGGAGGACAGTATAGATTAAGAACAGTCGTTTGCAGAAGGTCATAGTTTAGATGCTGCAGAGGGGAGAAGCTGGGAAATATTGGGAGAGGAGCAGGAAGAAGAAGCACTAGGGGAGACACAGCTGACAGACTCATTGCCTTTGGAAAGCATTCCTGACTGTGATAATGTTTAATAATAATAATAATAATAATAATAATAATAATAATAATAATAGTAATAATAATAGTAATAATAATTTATACTCTGCCCATCTGGCCTGGCCTCCCCAGCCACTCTGGGCAGCTTCCAACAAAATATTAAATACAGTAATGCATCAAACATTAAAAGCTTCCCTAAACAGGGCTGCCCTAAACAGGGCTGCCTAGGAAATGTTATATTGAATAAATATTATCCTTCCTTCACTCACGTTATTAAGTGATGTAGAAGAGCAGATTCCCCTCAATCTAGCTGGAAGCTAGTTTGCAGATTCGTTTGAATCTCTTAGTTAAGATTATTTCCTGGAGTCCCCTTTAATCCCTCTTAAAAGAATAAAAACACAAGAGTCTTTCTGAGTAAAGTAACAAAAAGTTCACATATTTCAGTTCACGATTTGATCCCTGAAAGGTAGGCTTTACTTGGTAGTTACAGAAAGAAACTGTAACTTCATCTCATAAGGAGTCTGAACTCATGTGCTGCTGGCTGACAGCCAGCAGACAGCAAAATTATGTTAAGGTAACAAAATGGCTGCAAGAGAGCAGCATGACAGCAAGAGGACAACAAGAGAAAGACAAAACAGACTGAGAAAATGGCTCGGCTCTTTTATAGAGTCAGCCAGAGCCATGCCCAAATCCCAGATCACATGCAGGGGGAAGAAGCTCCAGACCAGTGGAACAGGAAGTTACACTGACTGGATGTCCCCCTGCATGTGCCGACTCTAGGGAAATAAGGAATGTTGCATTTGACTGCACCAGTGGCTTACATCCCACACTGACCTCCCCTCCAAGGACCAGGCGTGCCTTGAGAGTAGTAGAACAAAGAGCTCAGAGGCAGAAAGCACAGATCCGCCGGCGCAGGGTTGACGTAGAATAGGAGGGACTGAGGAGGTGGGACTTTACTTGGAGCAACGCCATTATTTAAGAGAGACCACATTCCTTCGTCTCTGTGGATATTGAATAAACTACTTGGTAAGAGGGACGCGGGTGGCGCTGTGGGTTAAACCACAGAGCCTAGGACTTGCTGATCAGAAGGTTGGTGATTCAAATCCCTGCGACGGGGTGAGCTCCCGTTGCTCGGTCCCTGCTCCTGCCAACCTAGCAGTTTGAAAGCACGTCAAAGTGCAAATAGATAAATAGGTACCGCTCCAGCGGGAAGGTAAACGGTGTTTCCGTGTGCTGCTCTGGTTCACCAGAAGTGGCTTAGTCACGCTGGCCACATGACCCGGAAGCTGTACGCCGGCTCTCTCGGCCAATAAAGCGAGATGAGCACCGCAACCCCAGAGTTGGTCATGACTGGACCTAATGGTCAGGGGTCCCTTTACCTTTTTACTTGGTAAGAACTCTTCTTGTTTATCTGCTTCTTGGCATCCCACCATGAGAGGGATAGGATTCCCTGAAGCCTGACACAGAATCACTCACCTGCTCCATCCAAACCCCTCACATGTGGCAGGCTGGGGGACTGGCTTGCTTTGCAAAACGTTGCAGAGATTACTACAGTCATAGAGGGCTTCTCAGTGTGTGCCTTTGAAGATCCATAAGTTTGCAGTCGCAGCTAATGAGACACTGCCCGCATACAGGAGTGGGCTGTGACACTTCTCAGTACTGCTGGAAAAAATAGTCGCTGGGTATATCAATGAATTTTTGTGTTGTGATCCCTTTTGCTTTAAAAAAAATAATGCCATGATCACTGGAACTGTTAAAATAATCTCAGCCAGCTGAATTTTGCATGACAGAAAGTTCAATCACATTTGCTTTTAAAAAGAGCCATCCTTATTTTATTTCATGGAAAATTCCAGTGACTGAGGTCTCCTCCTGCGTGTAATTTATGTACTAATATCAAATAGGCTCTAATCCTCTTACGCTCAAGACCACATAGCATATCAAATGCCCTTCTGGGTTCCTTTTACTTCCCTTGCTTTAAACTGTAATGTGTTAAATGATATTTAAGTCAAAAAAGTAACTTTCATTTGATGGAAATGAACCCACTGTAATTTTCCGTACATGTGCTGGAAATGTAAAACGGGGGGAAAGTAAATAGTCAATTGACATTCAGAGACTCTGATAAGGCATTGGCATATGTATTAGACTTGAATGCTAAAATAATGAGCTTACGAGAGCAAGTGTACGTGTACTATGGCACCCTATGAAATAGATCAAAATGCAAAGTCCTTACACTTTTCATCTATCCTGCTCACTGCATGTACTATGTTGTTATGACACCTCAATAAGAGGATCAGAAAGCATGAGTCCCCAAAGCCAAATCTGACTCCGAGAAATGCCAGCTGGTTCCCCAGTTATCTGGCAAAAAGAAATGTGCAGAGGAAGTAAGGGTGGATGTGAAAGTTGATTTTATTTGTATTTTAATGAGAAATGACCTAACTTGCACTTCTTGAACTGATACACATTCCAAAACACAGCTATCCTTCAAATTTTGTACCACTTTCCCCCTCAAAACTGCATTCCAAGTCTGTTCCATTACATTTCTGCAGAAACCTATACTTTTAAAAAAAAATGTATAAAAATTCAGATTACTTTCCGTACATCTCCCCATCCACCACCCAAATACATACTTTGGAAAACACTTCACCCTGAAATATGCCCTTCAGTAAATATTTTGTATACATGTTTTTGAGCTGGAATCATTCCAAGAAGTACGAAAGCTGAAGGATAACTCCATTCTGACCTGTCTCAGAATAGGAAATGTAGATCACGACAGTTCACTTAAAATGTTGACCAGATGAAATCTCTAATACCTTACTGCAGTGCATGAAGTTTCTAATTCCCTCTGGACCTACATAACGTATCTGAAAGGCCTCCCTACTGTTTGGCTCCATTGGGTTTGCCAGCCTGAAAGATGTTGTCACCCAATACAGCTTCATAGCTGAGCTCCTACATTGTTGCTGTTCTAAATCTTGTGAACTACAAAAAGTAACATCTGGAAAGGAGTTTCTTGTTGGGCTTCAAGTGTTAGGAGATTACATAATATTGCAGAATTATCTTTCAGATAGATCCTTTACAACCCCAAACATTTGCAGTCCATCTTATGCATCTTATTGCAGCAGTAACAGTGTGCTGAACAAAATTTTACATTCATTTGGGTAAGATTCACCTAACTAGCCCATCATCCCAACACAAGGTCTCATTTCTGCAATGGCAATTCACCTCCTTCTCCCCTCTACCCCTCAAAATTTGTTCAGGGGGGTCAGTAACCCCCCCAGAACAGCACACAGGGAAAGGAGAAGGTGAATCGTTCTGTTGGACAAGCTGAAATGCTTCCACATATGGGAACAACTGGGAGAGGACAATGTTAGATGCCACTCTTTGTATTTGGCTCACACAGAATATTCTTAAAGGAACATCTTGATGCAAATTGTGCAGAGTGGAAAGAATTCCCAGACATTTTCCTTTATTCTAGCCAAAACCCAATTATTTTCTCTCATTGAAACATTGCACATGCATTGGTTTCCCATCTTTTCCTGAATTCAGAAATTCAGGTGAAAAAGAAGTTGTATTCAGACACTATGACTTTCCTGGAAAACAGGAAAGAAGAGTGATTAACACTGCTATAGTAAATAAATTCAAGGGCTCATTTTGGACCTTATTAAAGAAGTCATCGTGTGTAGTTGCTATGAGTTAGTGGTAGATGAGTCAAGGAACACATACCTCAAAACATTCAACAGATAATTTGTCATTGGTTTCAATGGGAACAAGATTTCAACCAGAGCATTAAGTTTAACATTATAGAAAAGGCACCTTCACAACTTCATTTAAGTTTAGTTATTGTGAGCAAAAGACTCTTCTGTTTCTAAGAACTTTCCCCCCTTCTGATCTTTGACCTTTCCGACCGGCTACCTAGTCAGATTCCGCACTTCTCAAGTAGCAACGTTTATGATCGGGAGGGTTTTGAGCTCAGAGTTCTTACAGAATTCATTATCCTATTAGGCCAACACTTCTTGAACTTCAAAACTGTATAATGTTTGATCTGGTACATGATCTGAGGGGTAAATGTACTCATCTCTGTTCTCCACACAATGGTTACCATTGTGTACATTTGCCCCTGAATAGCCCTGGGGGACAATTTCATCTCTAAAGAGCAAAGCATTTCGCATGACCCTTGGATCTTGCCTTGAACCTTTGCTGACCTCAGGGGCCAAGGAGATGGGACCACACTTTGAATGCCAGCTATATATGACTACATGCATTAGTCTTGGGTCAAGCTCATAGAGAAGATGATAAATTCCCATTTTTATTCTATTTTCCATTTTTTCTTTCATAGACTTTGTGCTCTATCTAAATTTAGGCCTCATCGCCAAAGGAAAGCATGACCTTCCAGGGATCTAAGTTCCACAAGGAACCTTCATGAACTCAGGAGAGCAATAAAGCTTAGCACGTCCATCACCACTTCCCCCTCACATATTACTACCTACATAGGACATTATAATGCACAGAGTGCTCATGTTTGAATCTAAGATGAGCTAAAATGGTGGAGAGCTGTTGTCAGACAGTGTCAGCATTACTGAGATAGATGGTCAATTGGTCTGACTTCGTATAAGGCACCTCCCTGTTTTCCTGTGAGTTTGAAAGCATAGAATTCTTTTTGCGTGGAAAAATCCAAGTTCTTACTGCTACTCAAGCATTTCTGTGGATCATGACCATAATCTCTGCTCCCATGTCCTCCCATTTTTCTTTCTTTTCATTATCCTGCCTTAGACCTGACTATGCAACTTTACAAACCATTGGTTTGCTTACTCCGAACACTATGGCCCATTATATACATACTTATTGCATAAGAACAACAGCATCAATTGAAAACTCACAAGAGCCACCACAGATATAACACCAATGGGAGCAGTTACATCACCCAATGCCACTGGATTTTTCGCTGGAGTCAGATTACATATTTAAATGCAAGTTCTGAGAATATGTCAAAATAATGACTTGGTAATTAAATGATGGGAAATCAGGTGACACAAGTTCATGTGATATGTGAACCTGTTAGGTTTCAGCCCTGCCCAGACTTGCAACTTGGGATCTCCTTGAAACAGGAGTGTCAGTAGGATGCCCAGATGATCTCTGGGCTACCCAGCAACCCTGAGGATCTATCACATTCCTGGAACAGGGCTGGAGATTTCCACACAAGTTGCCTGGGTTCCTGGACAGCTCTGGACTCCCACAGGAGCAGGTAGGAGCTCCAGTGCCACCAGTTAGATGCAAATGAGGCTACTTGGGAAGACCTGGTTGAAGAAGAAGAAGAAGAAGAAGAAGAAGAAGAAGAAGAAGAAGAGGAGGAGGAGGAGAGGAAGGAGGAGGAGGAGGAGGAGGAGGAGTTTGGATTTGATATCCCACTTTATCACTGCCCTAAGGAGTCTCAAAGCGGCTAACAATCTCCTTTTCTCTTCCTCCCCCACAACAAACACTCTGTGAGGTGAGTGGGGCTGAGAGACTTCAGAGAAGTGTGGCTAGCCCAAGGCCACCCAGCAGCTGCATGTGGAGGAGCGGGGAATCAAACCCGGTTCACCAGATTATGAGTCCACCGCTCTTAACCACTACACCACACTGGCTCTTTGAAAGCCTGGAAGGGGAGGAACCTCCAGCAGTTTTATGAATGCTCAGATCCACCTGCTTCACTGCTGAAGCAATAGCTCCCTTAGAGCTCCAAGCTCCAGTTCAAAGCCTTCCAGAATGGAAAGAACCACCCATTAACCTAACAAAGTAACTGTAGCTGCTTTCACATTTTACAGGACAATTTAGTTCGAAGGAATGCATACCGGCTCAGTCTTACTTTCTCTGTATCTCATTTATTTATATCTGCAAAATTCCCACTACAGTCATGTTGTAAAGCATGAATCATTAACAAAATGGTGTTAAAATACCTATTTTCCAAGATGAAACCAGCCAGTCGCTTTGGTAGTGGGAAAACATCAACATCTAAGGTCTCTGAAAGCATGAAATGTGGCTTGATTGCCATAGCTGCAGATCTCTTGAAATAAAAGATGGAAATGCTCAGAGTTTTCAGCTTCATTACATTGCCAATTTGAGACCTGGGTATATTTAGCAGAAATGCAACTTCTAATGAGATGTCAGAAACTGAACAGACTGCAGTGAGCTTTCTGAAGGTATGGGCTGTAGGGAAAGAGGTATATTCCTTGTGTGACAAAACATTAAACTCTCCTTCCTTCTCCTAGCAGCATTTTAAAGGCTTTCCAGTGGAGTGGATGTATTGTGGTACCGTATTTTTATTTAAGCCAACACTAGTTCCAGGCCAATTTCAATGATAATACTCTTGTAATAAAGAGGCTGGGGTAATGCCCTCTATCAGCACATTTCAATCTTATTCCTTTCCGAGATTTGTATATCTGAAACTGTAAAATATCTTGGACCAGTTGCATGACATGCTGTGGCACTTGATAAGGGGGGAAATCATGTTAAAGATGAGAACAGCTCAAGTAGCAGTAAGATGCAATGCACGTTCAAGAAAGCCACTGCTGTTTCTGAGAAAAGGAACAGTTGCATCCAAAATTGGAGTGGCTGTGTATATCTGTTGTTTGTACAGATGAAGGCACTCAGCAACTCAAACGTAACCATTTGAGGTAACATTTCTGACAAGTGTGCAAAAACACAATGAGGGAAATACCTGGGAATTTGTAAGTATAGTAATTTAATTCACCGAAATTGTAAATGCTTGTATGCATTACTATGTATTTAAATTTGATTGGTTGGTAACTGAATTCTAGAGAGGTCCCTAGTACTTCTCATGGCTAATGTCGATCTCATGGGAGGCATCTAGTGAAGGAGGGACTCCATTTTATGTGATGCGGGATGACAGTGTTTGAGAATCCACTGTGAACACTGTTAAGTCAAATAGAGTGTTGGAGTGCTGCTTCTCTGCTTGAAAGGAAGAAAGCAAAGCTGCAGGAGAAGTTGAAAATGGAAATTTCTCATAAGAATTTCAAGGCATGGTCTAACTGAAATAGGGAAGGCTGAGTGCTGAGCTCTGGAAAGAGAGGAAAATACAGTTGTTTGGAAGTTAGAAGAAGAGACTAGCCCACGCTTGGAGAAGCATGTGACTGTAAATATGATGTTTCAATTCATCAATCAGTTTCTGCAAGTAAAGTTTTTGAATGTTAAAGTCTGGACATTGGTTTAGTTTCCAAAGAATGGTGTCAGTCATATATAATGATTTGAGCTTCTTAGCTTCATTTTCACTACTCTTACTTCAAGAGGAAAGTCAGGGATCGAATTTGGGACCTTTGAATGCTCTACCAAAAAGCTGCGGTGCTTCCACCAACCTGCCTTGTCAACGAGGGTCAGAGGTCAGCCAGGAGTTGTTCCAGGAGATCATAGTTGAGGGACAAACCCTGTAGTCATTCTTACCCAAGCGTCAGATGTTTTTTCTTCTTTCTTAGCGTGTGTAGACCTGTGTCTGTCCAAGGCATACAAATGAGTAATTGCTGCACTTAGTCACACCAATCTCTACTATAAAGGATTGTTATTTATTTATATGCCATCAGTCGTGCCAAGATAAACCCACATCGCCATAGGCACGTAGGTATCCCTTTCATGCTTAATTTGTATGCCAGATATTAAAGGAGAAGAATGCAATGATAAACATTGTGAATTGTTAAAAAGGAGACGTGGGAAGCACAGGCTATAAAGCCTAACACTATGAAGTAAAATATTAAGCACCTTTTACACGGCATGGCTTTCAGCAAAAATCAGCTTGTTGCAAATGCTTCTTCCACACTGTTATTTTCTAGCATGATGAATTTGTCTCATTTGAGGTTTAGGTTTAGAAAATGGTATATACATTGGAAGCCCAACTAGATGAAAAGAATCTGAAAGTGTGTATCATTATTCTAGAAAAGAATAATGTGTGCTAGAAAAGAAAGGAGCTGTAAACCTTGCTCTGTCCTCAGAAGAAGAAGAAGAGTTTGGATTTGATATCCCGCCTTTCACTCCCTTTTAGGAGTCTCAAAGCAGCTAACATTCGCCTTTCCCTTCCTCCCCCACAACAAACACTCTGTGAGGTGAGTGAGGCTGAGAGACTTCAAAGAAGTGTGACTGGCCCAAGGTCACCCAGCAGCTGCATGTGGAGGAGCGGAGATGCGAACCCGGTTCCCCAGATTACGTGACTACCGCTCTTAACCACTACACCACTCTGGCTCTCAGGATTTTTTCTGTTGGGGCACAGCTGAGACAGGTAAAGGTAAAGGATCCCTGGATGGTTAGGTCCAGTCAAAGGCAACTATGGGGTTGTGGCACTCATCTCACTTTTAGGCCAAGGAAGCCGGCATTTGTCCACAGAAAGTTTTCCAGGTCATGTGGCCAGCATGACTCAACCGCTTCTGGTGCAACAGGACACCATGATGGAAACCAGAGTGCACGGAAATGCCATTTACCTTCCCACTACAGCGGTACACCCTTGTGCAAATTAATTGAAACAAAGAATGAATTTAGTACAGTAGCTTATGTTGGGATTTTTGACTACGTGCTATCTAATGCAGCTTCCCACAGAAGCAATTAAGGAGTTGGCCAAAGGCCAAGAAGACTGAGCAGAGGGAGTTATTCTGCCTAGAGATATGGGACCTTGAATACAATTCTGCTATTGGTCGAGGTCACCCACATAGGCACGATGACTCATGACTTTCCTGTGTTTGGTTGGTCAGTGTTGTTCTGAGAGTTAGTTGGAGTTTGTTAAGAGAGAGTTAAGATCCGTGTCTGTATCTTGTATATAGTAATTTGTGAGTCTGTTGTAAATAATAAACCTATAAGCAACCAAGTTACTAGTAGCAGCGTCTTGTTGCTTCATCCTGCCAGCTTGCAACTGATTGCTTCTGGACAGTCTGTGTATGCTCTGCAATATTCAACAGTTTACTGTACAAAACTCACATATATGTACATTAGTAACGGATATGATTGCCACTATTTTTAAGCAGCATTTGAACACGGTTTGGCATGGAGTCTACTAGTTTTGAACAGTCACTGTTGATTTTTGGATCCCTGTATCACACTTGAATCAGCGCCTGAATGAGCTTCTCCATAGTCCTACAGTCTATAGTACGGAGGCGACTTTTGCATATAGCCCACAAATTCTCAATGGGATTTACGTCCAGGGAATTTCCTGGCCAATCAAGTACCTGCATTTGCTGCTCTGTCGTGAATTTCTTCACCACTTTTGATGTGTGACAGGGGGCTAGGTCCTGCTGCAATATCCCAGGACCATCAGGATACCTCTTTTCCAGCTCTGGAATAACTCTCTTTCATAGAACCTCAATATACTATGGCGAGCGCATCATTCCTTCTACTGGCTGCAGGCTTCCAACACCATAACTGAAGCATCCCCAAAACATCTTCTTTTGTGGGTGCTTGACAGACTGATCAATGTGGCATAGAAAACATGTTTCTTTCCGTTAATTTGCACAAGGGTGTACCTATTTATCTACTTGCGCAGGTGTGCTTTCGAAACACTAGGTTGGCAGGAGCTGGGACAGAGCAATGGGAGCTCATTCCATCACAAGGATTCAAATCACAGACCTTCCAATTGGCAAGCCCAAGAGGCTCAGTGGTTTAGATCACAGCGCCACTGCTGACTAGGAGGGGAAGGGGTGAAATTAGTGCTATGTAGATACACCAGTGGTTCACAGGGGATAAATTTGGTTTGGTTTACATTTTAATGTAAAACTGCCTCATTTGCACTTCCTGAAAAAATGCGCAAACCAGAATACAGCTATCCCTGAACACAGCTAGCCACACTTCTCTGAATTTTGTCATACGTTTCCTCACCCAAATATCACAGAAGATTTCATGGGATAGCTATGTTCTGGTTCATGCTTTGTACTTCAGCTCTGCCCCACCAGGAAAGTTGCTCATTCCACCCAAGGAAAGAGCGAGGTATACAGTGCCTTTATTCTGTAACCCTATCCTGGACTTCCAGCAGATACACCATTTTCAAAGTCTAAATTAGAAAATATATAATTATGTCTAATTACATAAACCACAGAGCCTAGGGCTTGCTGATTAGAAGGTCGGCAGTTCGAATCCCCGCGATGGGGTGAGCTCCCGTTGTTTAGTCCCAGCTGCTGCCTCCAGTTTGAAAGCACGTCAAAGTGCAAGTAGATAAATAGGTACCACTCCAGTGGGAAGGTAAACAGCGTTTCCGTGAGTTGCTCTGGTTCACCAGAAGCGGCTTAGTCATGCTGGCCACATGTCCCAGAAGCTGCCTGCGGACAAACACTGGCTCCCTTGGCCTATAGAACGAGATGAGCGTTGCAACCCCAGAGTTGTCCACAACTGGACCTAACGGTCAGGGGTACCTTTACCTTTACCTGTATACTCCAAATGCCACCAAAACTTTGAGCTTCTAAAGAAATGCACACTAAAATACAGATGAATTATCATGAGAACCTTTTTTTTTTTACTGCAAACTGCAATGTGGAGAACAGAACCAAATATTGGGAAAAGGACAGAAACAGAGAGACACCAAAGTTAGAAGATTTGTCAGTTCCTAGATGCCCGTACCATGGATGTTATGCAGAAAGACAAAACATCTAGCCACTGGAGGGTGGGAGGAAATGAAGGCAGGGACTGGGCCCTGGGTAGTAGAATAAAACTAATAGCTCCAAGGTGTATGGATTCTGCAAAATGCCCTGGGCTAGCACAACATTGTCTGAAGAATTCACGGTAAGTGCATTTTCACTTCAGGCTATTCAGATAATTTATATCTGGATGTGCCCTTTAATAGCTTGATTACTGTCTGTACTTCTTGTTGGAAGATATGCTAAGCATTCATCGGGCAAAGCTCCTTGAAGCAAGAGCGAAATGCAAGCTTGCAATACAGTCATACCCTTGCGTCTTTCTAAATAAATGAAAATTAGGCAATTGTTTTAATTGAGATATCCTGATGTTTTGGTGATATTTGGAGTACAGTGGTAATTATACAAAATGTCATCTCTTGCTAATTAGGCACATTCTGTGGCGTTCATGCATATTCATCCTTTCTGTTGTTTATTTCCACAAATCATCATTCACTGGAAATTATAACAGTGCCCTCCAATTTTCTGGGCCAATAATTTTCCAGGCGCAATTCCCAATCATATACTTAGAAGAACACATTTGAAGTTACAAATGCATCACAATTGCTCAGCACTACTTGTAAATGGCCAATTTTGCGTAATGATAGTCATGCAAGAATAGCAGCAGAACCACTTGGACATTGAGAATATCCCTCTTTTATATCCGACAATTCATAGATAATGCAGACAATTAATACTTGAGCAGCATTAAGCCCTATCCTGATTTTCTCAGTCAGATTAATAAACCAATATATTTAGCTGCAGATGCATCCCCCGTGAATGGTTTATGAAACCCGGGGTGCTTTTCTGTGAAACTGAAGCATGACTTGGAAGCAGCAGGGCACAAAGGCCATGGACAAAGATGAAAGGCATCCCAGGTGCTATATTAAAAGAGCACAGACAGGAACTGTAGTGCCAATGAGGGTAGAACTGCTTGCTATCAGACCATTCATTGGCTAACCTGGCACTGGTGAGGGTACGTGCAGTGTGATAATGTCAGGATCTGAGATTAATGGGACCATGGAGTGTTGTCTGGAGCCCACTGGGAAATGTAGGAAAGTAGGGTCAACGGTAGGTGGAGTCAGAGTCAGTGGTAAGCAGAGCCAGTGGTAGGCAGAGTCAATTCTAATTTTGTCCCCATCCATCTCCTTGTTGAGTTTACAAAAGCAACACTGAGGTGGAGGAGGAAGAAGCTGACAGCTAGGCGGAATCTACACACATATACAAAAAAACCACACACCCAAAAAAACACTGTGAAAAATGCTTTTTTTAAAAAAAAAAAGTTTTGATAAATACATTGAATTTTGCATAGCTCACTGTCGCCATCTAGTGTTGCATTTGTATATTGCACTTTACAATACATTTGAAATGTTCTATTTGCAGCTGTATAGCTGTGTCCCTAGTGACACCCTGGACCAACAAGAAGGCAGGAAGGAATAAGAAGGCAGGGAGAATAACCCAAGGGAGCAGCCTCTACCATGATGATGTATAGCGCCCTGTGGTATTTTATCAGCACATAATTTGTATACCTCTTAGGTTAAAGAACAATTCAAAAATGAAACGAAAGAAATAATACAATCCATTTTATCATCTCAGAACTTATTTCCTCCTAACCTTCTTCATGTGGAGATCCAGCCTAAGGCAAATGTGCTTATTGGACTTGTTTTTCCTTTGGCATCGAATATTCACATGAAAGAGGGCTGTACAACCTCAAACACAAGAAAACTGGCAGATCAATACATTTTCTGTTTACCTTTATAGTCTTCACATCAACATCAACATGTATACCTACGTAGGTACAAAGATCACACATGAAAAATGAAGTCCTTCTTAGGTGGAAATGCTTCTTCACTTTCAAACTCTCAGATTGTTGTTCATAAGGTAGATTAAATATTGGGAAATATCCAAAAGCATTCATCTGCTTGAAAGCAAACCATGCTGACATAAAAAAACTTACTTAGCAGTCCCTCCATCGTACTTTGTAACTATTCTTGTCTGTTTTGTTCCAGTGTATGAATTTTGTGCTTCCCGGCTAAATTGCTGCTAATTCCCTTACCAATGCTGTTTGATATCATTGAAAAGGGACATATTTTTGCAAAGTTTCCTGCATTTAACACAATTTAACAATGACAATTCAAATGAAACAACACATCTACTGATGCTTGAAGAAACACTTGTCTGAGACTTCTCTTTTCTTTATTTGTTTTAAAGGTAAAGGTAAAGGGACCCCTGACCGTTAGGTCCAGTTGCAGATGACTCTGGGGTTGCAGCGCTCATCTCGCTTTATTGGCCGAGGGAGTTGGTGTACAGCTTCCGGGTCATGTGGCCAGCATGACTAAGCCGCTTCTGGCGAACCAGAGCAGCACAAGGAAACAGCGTTTACCTTCCCGCCGGAGCGGTACCTATTTATCTACTTGCACTTTGACGTGCTTTCGGACAGCTAGGTTGGCAGGAGCAGGGATCGAGTAACAGAAGCTCACCCCGTCACGGGGAATCATACCACTGACCTTCCGATTGGCATGCCCTAGGCTCTGTGGTTTAGACCACAGCGCTACTGGCATCCCTGGTATTTTAAAGGTACCTAGAATGATATTTGCTAATATAATTCATCAGCTCGCTGTCATCTGAGAGATGGGTGGCATTCAATAAGCAGCAACTGCATCCTTTACCTCAAGCTATATAAAAGCAGGAAACTTTCATTAATATAAGTCATATTGTGAAAAATTGTCTTCCTGTGGTATTTTTCCATAGACATTTAGAAGGGCAATTACAACTGCTGTCTGAAGCCAATCTGCAACTCCAAAACAGTCTTAGCAGCTTTGGTTAGATGGTCCAAGTTCAAAGCAGTGGGGCAATTCTTTGAAGGAGGCCTTTGAAAGTTGGCACCAAGCAGTAGCTGATTTAAGACTTAGGTGGACTGGCTCAGTGCAGCTGCTTATGACCTTTTCTGTATCTGAATTAGACAAGATGTACCAAATATTTATCCTCTCTGCTAAGCCATTCTTATCAAATTAATGATGACAAAGAAATAACCTCAAAATTCCAAAAAGTATCAAAAGGAAGAGAAAAGTATCATAGAATCATAGAATCATAGAGTTGGAAGAAACCACAAGGGCCATCGAGTCCAACCCCCTGCCAAGCAGGAAACACCATCAGAGCACTCCTGACATATGGTTGTCAAGCCTCTGCTTAAAGACCTCCAAAGTAGGAGACTCCACCACACTCCTTGGCAGCAAATTCCACTGTCGAACAGCTCTTACTGTCAGGAAGTTCTTCCTAATGTTTAGGTGGAATCTTCTTTCTTGTAGTTTGGATCCATTGCTCCGTGTCCGCTTCTCTGGAGCAGCAGAAAACAACCTTTCTCCCTCCTCTATGTGACATCCTTTTATATATTTGAACATGGCTATCATATCACCCCTTAACCTCCTCTTCTCCAGGCTAAACATGCCCAGCTCCCTTAGCCGTTCCTCATAAGGCAGCGTTTCCAGGCCTTTGACCATTTTGGTTGCCCTCCTCTGGACACGTTCCAGTTTGTCAGTGTCCTTCTTGAACTGTGGTGCCCAGAACTGGACACAGTACTCCAGGTGAGGTCTGACCAGAGCAGAATACAGTGGCACTATTACTTCCCTTGATCTAGATCAGTGTTTCCCAACCACTGTTCCGCGGCACACTAGTGTGCCGCGAGATGTTGCCTGGTGTGCCGCGGGAAAAATTAAAAAAATTGAAAGATTTTTTTTTAAGTCAAATTTTTGATTGGGGCGCCGTCACTAGATGACCCCTGGGGTTCCCTCCCTCCCTCCCTGCGCCTCCCTCCTCCTCCTCCTCCGGGGAGGCCCTTCCTGGCTCTCGGCCAAGGCTTGGCGGCTGCCACTCACTCACTCGCTCGCCCACCCGTCCCTCCATCCCTGCACCCGGCCTCTCCCCCTCCATCCCCGGCGCGGGGGCTGCCGGGATCCGTAGTCCCCTCGCCCTTGGGCTCCGCGCCCGCGCGGGGTGCGCGAACTACGTTTCCCAGCATGGCCTGGCGGGCCGGGCGTTTTGTTTGAAGCGCTCTTCTCCCGGCCATGGAATGAGCGCAGCGGCGGCGGGCGGGCGGGCAGGGGCTCTTCCGCGCAGACCCCGCGCAGCCTGCCTGCGCCCCCGCGGAGATCGGGTGGCAGGATGGAGCCCGGGGATCCCCGCGGAGGCGGAGGCTGCCCCCCAGGTAGGGCTGCGTCGGGGTTTTTTATTTTTGCAATGCTGCATCCGCGCCGGAGGGGACGCATTGGACCGCGGGGAGACCCCTTGGCAGGCGTGCAAGGCAATGCATGCATGCAGGCGTTGCATGGAGTGCAGTGCAATGCAATGGCAACGCGGCGCCCTGCATGCATGCATGCAACTTCCACCGGCGCTCCGGACTTGGCAGGTGAGGGGGGTCCCCAGTGGGCGGCAGAGAGCCGGGAGGGCGAAGGGGAGCCGGGGGGGAGCAGCGCTGCTCCCCGAGCCGAGCCTGGGGGGAAACTTCGGCGTCGTTGCGCCGGGTGTTGGAAGCGGAGGCTGGCGGGGGCCCCTCACCTGCAAAACCTGGTCGCCTCTCATATATTTCGTGCATTGCATTCATCGCCCGCTTTCTCCTCCAAGGAGCTCCCGGGGGCGCGCGTGGTTCTCCCCGTGTTATCCTCGCAACAACAGCCCTGTGAGGTGGGTCAGGCGAGTGGCCCAAGGGAGCACCCAGGGATTGTCCTGGGCAGGTGGGGTGATTTGAACCCTGCTCTCTGCCCGGTCTTCGTCCTCATTTAGCCCCCACATGTGCATGACTGTGCATGACTGAGGTTTTCCCCCCTCATCTTGGCTATGGTGTGAGTCTGTGCTGTTAATTAATGGGGTTCTGCCTTCGGAGAAGATGAGCCAGCCCTCAAGGAGGTGATTATGTAATTTGCTAGCAATTCATGTCCCTCCCGGCGTGACGCTGCGCGCTGACGTCACGGGGCTGTAATGGTGGTGTGCCTCGAGATTTTTTTCATGAAACAAGTGTGCCTTTGCCCAAAAAAGGTTGGGAAACACTGATCTAGATGCTATACCAGAATTGCACTGGCTTTTTTAGCTGCCGCGTCACACTGTTGGCTCATGTCAAGTTTGTGGTCAACCAGGACTCCTAGATCCTTTTCACATGTACTGCTCTCAAGCCAGTGAAATTATAATGGATGGAGTGCAGAGTTTTTCTTGTGCTTCCCTTTCTACTGAGGTTTTGTGAGCATCTCTCCCCCCCCCCCCATCCTCTTGTGGTCCACATTCTCAGCTGGGCTTTCCTCATAGCATGGGAAGCTAAGAAGGCTACATACTATGTGTGCTTGAAAACTGTTCATTGTTATTGAAAGCTTAGAAGAAGATCTTGTGATGTAACTCAGGCCATGGAAAGTTGAGGAGACTGCAGAGTGTTGGAGAATGGTTCACTGGAAATAAAGAAAAACTCAGCCACACTCACAATGATAAGGTAAGCTCAACCCTAGACACTCCTCAATTCTTGTGTGAGGACAAGTGTTCCAGGGTCCCAGGCAAGCAGCTGAAAGTGAAGGAATAGTGGACTTTGGATTACCCTGTGTTTTCCTCTTCTATGGTAGGTCTCACATTTACTGATCTTTGTCTAGGCACTCACTTTTGCACAGGTAACTGCTGGTGAAGATGGACCAATTGCACTGTAATCAGTATTGTACTGTAAGCAGTGTTCAAAGATGAGCTAGAAATAGGAACCAGAAGCTATGAGTTGTGTCATCAAGTTGAAGGACAAACACCATAGTCAAAACCTAACAGTAAGGACTGAGCAGGAGGCCAGATCAAAGAGCAGGCCGGGGGGTGGGGGGGAGAGAACCAGAGGACATTAAAAGGATATGAGCACATGCCAAAACTCAGGAAGACAGCATTGCTCAGAAAAACGCTCAGCTAGAACAGGAAACCATATTGTCCGTCTTCTTGCCCTGCAACATCCAATCACCAGCTTTGTTATAAGTCCAAGTAAATCCTGACAACGGTGCAGGCAAAAAGGTGCAACCTATTCCACTCTCAAAGGTTTGATGAAAGGGCATTAGCCCTATTTAATCAGAATTTGCCTGTTATTAATTAAATGTATATATTATCCTTCATCTGAAGATCACAGGGCAGTTCACAACACAAAAATACAAAACGAGAACACAAAACACATAATAAAACAGGAACAAAAACAAATCAACACCCCCTCCAAAAAAAGCCATTTAAAAGACCATCAAATGTTCAGTTGCCCCAAGGCCTGGTTATAGAGAAACATTTTTGCCTGCCACCTAAAGATATGTAATGAAGGTGCCCGGTGAGTCTCCCTGGGGAGAGCATTTCACAACTGGGAAGCTACTGAAGAAAAGGCCTATTCTCATGTTGCTGCCCTCCACACTCAAAGAAGGGCCTCAGATGATTATCACAGGATCTGGGTCAATTTATATGGAGAGAGGCAGTTCTTGAGGTACAGTGGTACCTCAGGTTAAGTACTTAATTCATTCCGGAGGTCCGTTCTTAACCTGAAACTGTTCTTAACCTGAAGCACCACTTTAGGTAATGGGGCCTCCTGCTGCTGCCGCTCCGCCGGAGCACAATTTCTGTTCTCATCCTGAAGCAAAGTTCTTAACCTGAAGCACTATTTCTGGGTGAGCTGAGTCTGTAACCTGAAGCGTATGTAACCTGAGGTACCACTGTACTGTGGTCCCGAAACATATAAGGCTTTATAGGTCAAAACCAGCACTTTGACTTGGGCCTGGAAACTAATTGGAAAGACTACTGCAAAAAAAAAAAAAAAAACCCAATCACACAGTCACTGATGTGTTAAAATGTACTATTTATTGCAATATAGTGCATCATTTAAAATTACATTTGCTACTGTGGAGTTTACTTGTCTGTTCATCTCTTTTTCTCTTCTGAGAGCTTCTGCTCTTGCTCCAGCTGAATTGTTTCCGACAAAAAGTGTGCAGGTTCGGGCCAATTAAAACTATCCAATTTAGAACAAATCAGAAAGTTCAGATTGGTGATGTAATGGAATACAGCACAGGGGTAGAGGTTTCTGCCATCAAGAAAAAGTGAATATTAGTTAATTTAGTTTTCTATTACAGAACATGGATTTTTAATTCTCAGCTCCAAATGCAATTTCTTCTAATTCTATTTTATGCCTATCAAATTGCATTGTCCACTATGGATGAACCTTCAATTGAATCCTAGCATAAAATTCCTATTAAATTCCATATCAATTAGAAGTGCCTTGTTTCATTATACTTCATATTTAAATGATTATTGGAGGACAAAGCCCTTGGAAAAGGACCCACACAGGTGATTTTAAACCTCCACTATAATGTACTCTGTGACTCGATTCACTAACCATCCACTCACCCTTGTATGCTCTGAATAGAATACTTTAATAGCCCAAAAATGCTTTTGTTCAGCTTCATATCTTTCCTGTTGCACAGAAACTATGGATGTTAAGTTGTGGGTGAACATATCAGACAACACAGCGATTCTTCAGACAGCTCTTGTTTATTCACAGGCCAGAACAGAACTGGGCTGAAGGGTTCAGCCAACCTGCTTATATAGAGCTCAACTACAAAGCAACAGTAACAACTTTCTGTAACTATCCAATCACTGAACGTTACTTTCAATTCCTTATTTGTATATGCGGACCTGAATGAAAACTATCTACAATATCCCCCTGCTGGCCCAGGGTGAGAACTGCAGTGCATAACAATGGGCAACAGGGCTGAAAACATTGTCTGTAGTTTTCCTTGAAGTTGCTTCACAAACACATACTTAAACCAGGTGCACAGAACTACATATGAGGATCAATCCCTCCCTGTTTGCTAAACGCATGTGATCACAGTTACTTGAAGACTTGGCACTTCTGTTTTCCCTTAGATGAGCAGCGGCACTTATATTCTGTAAAAAAATCGGAAATGTAGATTCAGATGCTTAGACCTGATAAGTGAATTAGGATGACCGAGGATCATAATTCCTTCTAATATTGAACATGGCAGCAGGGATGGGAAAATCTATCAAGTTTGGGTTCTGCCTTTTTCTCATTTTTTCCAATCTTTAGTTCAACTTGCCTCATTTCAACAAAATCTTGCAGTATAATAACAACACAGTTGAAAATTCACATGTACTTTCATGCACATTTAGCCTAATAGTTTTATACACAATTTTGCCTTAAATACATGTTTTTGCAAGCTATTTCCTCTAATACTGTGCATGGCAGGGGAGAAACATGGAGATACAGTAGTTGATTGGCTCAAGACTCAGAACAGCTTACAGTTTGTATCCTGTAGGTGGGAGGATGCACACAGAAAATAGATAACACTCTCTATTTGCAACAAATAGAGATATTACCAGCAAGAAGATTAGGGAATTTACCATCCATCTATGTGGTTACCTGCTGAGGGAAAGCGTAGGATCCCACAGTGGAAGTACTGCAAAAATGTACTGGGCTAAGCAATGAAACAAAACAAAACATTATTGGTACTGCCAGTATCTGACCCAAACACAACTATAGATTTCTGGCTTGGAAAAACAGGGAAAGACCTGGCCTCATTCGTAAGCTCCCTCACTTCTTCGAAGGGTGTGGGTGTGTAACCACAAAGGAGGATGATAGGAGATGATTGGCAAGCCTGCATATGCAATAGGGCTTTCGCCCATCTCCTCCCCTGGCCCCGTGCTTCCAAAATTGGCTTAGGGTGTGTATTGAGAACCCCCCAGAACAGCACACAGATGAAGGAAAGAGGGGATTGCTTGTGCACATGGAACAACTGAAAGACCACGATACTGAATTCTATCCTATCCTGACATGAAGCTGGAGTGCTGCTCAGGTCTATTTCTCATGCACTGCTGCTGACACGTTTTTCCTTATTAATTTACAAGCCTGGCTTGTGGTTCGAGGACCTGATCCTCGCTTTGTGGAATAAAGACACATGGACACAGTGTATAAGGTTAATGGGCAAGAAAAGGCCACAACTTTATTGATTACAGCAAGTGAGAAGGTATTGGCTTAGGCATTGGACCACGAAAGATTGACTCCACCCACTCAGAGAGGGGTGAGCCTAAAGGGGGTTTATTCACCAGTAGGTGGAGCCTGTTGATGTTAATACAACTATAAGCTCTCCCCTGACGTGCCATGGCCCCCCGCCACACAGGCATCGGACAGGATCCACGACCGCCAGATTCCTTTAACGGAATACCCAAATTTGAAGGGGTAGGCGATGGCCACACCTAGGCCTTCCACACACCAACAACACATTCCAATGCCTAACCGCCAAATACCAAGAAAGTTGTGACGATTGCTACGAGGTAGGCGAAAAAACCAAAAGGCCTAATGCCAGTTGGAAAAATTCCTACCAGGTCCCCTGGGCAACCTGGGCAACCAACCAAAGGTCCATAGCAAGGTCAAGCAAAAAGCTAAGCCCTAAGCCCTAAGGGAGTGGTGGGTGGGTGACTCGCGATGAGAAGGTGAAAACTGAGGCGGAATGGCTGGCGCAGCGGTATCTTAAACCGCAAACCACACCCCCGACAAGCCACCCGGTTGGGCACTTACCTGTGGACGTGGTGCGCCAGCCAGGTGAGTGGGGCAGGGGGCATGGCGCCCCCTGCATGACGCAGAAATCGCGTCCTGCCCACAACACCTCCCCTCCATGAGGAGGAGAGGCTTTTTCAGCAAGCCATTCTAAGTCATTAGATCACCAAAGCTATTTGAACGTAAGTGCAATTTTCAACCCCCTTTTAATCATATTGCCTATTTCTGAACGTGGAATGTTTTTGTGTCGTCTGTATGTACACACAGATCACAGTAATTCAGTATGACTTTGCCGTGGCTGCTTGCACCTAAGGGACTGCAAGTTCACCCAGATTCCTATGGGAAGCCTGCAAGCAACACCAGAGCACCAGAACCATCTCACCTCCTGCAGTCCCCAGCCACTGGTATTCAGAAACATACTGCCACCAAGAATGGATGTAGACCCTAACCATCAGGCTTAGTTGCTATGGACTACTTTATCCTCCCTGAATCTAATTCTCTTTTGAAGCCCTCCAAGATAGTGACCGTCACTGCTCCTTGGGGGAGCAAATTCCATAATTTAACTATGTGCTGTTTGAAAAAGTACCGTATTTTTCCATGTACAGGATGGTGTTTTTTTGCTAAATAATGTTAAGCAAAAATGGGGGGAGGGGTTTATGCATGGATAGTGAATAAGACAAATGGGGGGCGGGCAATTGGCGTTGGTGAGCAATTGGCGGCAGCGATCTCCCCCCCCCAAAAAAAAAAAAATAGGTAAACAACTCAAGAAATCAAGAATATTGATTTCTTAATTTTGGGTTCAAAAAAATAGGGGGTTGTCTTATACATGGGGACATCTTATACACAGAAAAATACGGTACTTTCTTTTGTCTCTTGTCCTAAATCTTCCCACTTTCAGCACTGTTGCATGTGTCTGATTTCTAGTGTTATAAAAGATGGAGACAGTGTGTTAAAATTAAGTCTCTACTTACCTACTTACCAACTCATGCTTCTGTTACATTTAATATATATGAATAACATTTAAGGACAGCCATGATGATGGTTATGAAAAAACAAAAGCAGCCCCCTTTCATACATTTACGCAACTTGGGGGGGGGGGCTCTCTGCCAAAAACTGAACTAAGAGTTAAAAAGTCAAGGGGAAACTGGTTCTTTCAGAAACTTCTTTTTCTGAGGTGAGATTGCCAGAGCTCTAATTTTTAATTCTCCTTTTGAGAATGTCATAGGCCCTTATTGCATCTGTGAGATTTAATTACTTATAGTTGCAAGGGGTCACCACTGGCTCACGGCAGGGAAGATAAAAAATGCTGAGCTGCTAAATAAAGGATAGTTAGTGGAGTTGTTCTTTCTCTCCCCCCCCCCCTTTTCCCCCCATAAAGTGGAGGCTGACAAAAGTACAGATGTTCTTTTGGGCAATATCTTCCTGTCTCATCTGAAGCCTCTCTCCGCGTTCAGAATGAAATGTTCTTCTGTATATTCTGTCCTTAATGCCTTTTGAAATAGTTCCATAATTCAAATTCTATGCAACCTAAAGCTGAGCTTCATCAAGACCTTTTGAACTGCTTTAGAATTCAAGCAAGGACGTCTAATCCCGTTTTTTAAACATGAAGCAGAACAAGTTGGTGGGGGGGGGAGTTTCTATATATGTTACGAGTTTATGGGGAGTTTTGGGCTGTTCTCAAAAGCCTTTTTTCCTCCTCAGAATATTTTGGGTGGTTTAATGATTGTAGTGAAGACAGAAGTGCCTGGTGTGCTCTGGTCCATGGGGTCACGAAGAGTCGGACACGACTAAACGACTAAACAACAACAACAACAATGATTGTAGTCTTGAACCTGAGCATGGCAGAACTGGGTTCAGGTCGGTCCCTGTTTAGCGAGCAGCATGCAGGGTACATCTCAATGCTAAGGCCCTCAAATAAAAATAGTATTGCACTGCTATGCATGTTTGTGGGAAGGACAAGCTAAAAACTACAAAATACACTACAAGTTGAAGTGCTGTAGGAATAATTAATGGCTGCTATACGTACATGTTTTAATGTTACTTGTTTATTTACGATAATCCACATCTTTGGCAGTGACAGAAAGGAAATATAGAACGTGTAAGATCATACAAATCCTATATAGTTACAAAGGGCTCCCCCAGGCAAACTGTTTGAACAAAGCTTACATGGAGCTTAAATTATATCCAGTCTTTATTGAACATTCATTCTGATTTGTTTGTGGGGAGGTTATACAACTGAGCATTCATCCTATATTTATCCTAATTTGCACATCTTCCTATTAATCATTCCTTCAAGGCACACTTTTCAATGCATTTCCTCGTCCAATCCAAAGTCCAGTCTTTTGGAGAAAGTGAGTTTATTGTGCAAGAAATCCAAATCAGCTTTAATTGTGCAACCTGAATTTGCCAGTACAGGTATGTGACTGGAGGTGCTCCAAGATACATAGCTGTTATATATATATATTTAAGCTCACATCTAGCTTGGCCCACTGTGAGGCAAGCCATACACTAGGGGAGGGAAAGGGTAGATAAGAAAACTGTGGAGGGAATCTTGATGAGGACCACGGCTGCCTCTAGTCCTGTTTAGGGATGTCAGAGAAGCCTGAAGAAAATTGGAGTAAATATTGCCAATGTCCCCTTTTTCCAGAACGGAAATCAATCCAGCGAATATGATCAATAGTCACTGCTGTTGTTATTTTCTGCCCGCAAATGATACTTCCTTGATCACCTTTCCCTTCTACTCTCTCCATTTGTATTGCATTTTCTTTGCATTTAATGATTGGGGTGGAAGAAATTAAAAACAATACAAATTATGTAATTAAGTTGCGTATTTTTGCCACAGCAGACAGCGAGATAAATAACATGGTTTTTGGTGGAAGATAAACTGCAGCGGAACAGAAACAGCGTCACATGTGATGAATACAGGTTGAAACAGGAAATGATGCCTTCTTATATCACCAGTCTTACTTAAACATGAGACCTAAAGGGCATTCAGAGGCTGAATAAGAAGGAGAAAGTTTATCTATAGTATGTATTGAATGTTTTCTAAACTCTACATCAACCATTTTCACCATTTCAGACTATAGTTCTAAAGCTTATACAAGCAGAGATGACATACTGCATTAAATAAAATGCCCTTCTCTACACGGTTGAAGCTACAAAAGGCTGATGTGGTCATCCACATGAGAGAGATATAGTGATTGGCTACAAGAAGTCTATATAAGAGCTAATACCCTCATTAGGCCAACCAAAATGTCATAATATGTCATAATATAAGGTTCAAGCTCCCTAACATCAGTCTAGATGTTAAAAATCAGAGCAGAATGATACAATGGGCACAAGATATTGGGCACAATATCTGATTCTTATCTTGGGAAAAGTTATGGAGGGAGGGCTTAAAATTCACAGAATGATACATTGAAGGACAACTATGTGAAAATGATGTGTCGGTGGTATTTAACACCTGTAAAATTAGCAAAGATGTACAGAACTGCTTTGTTGGAAATGTAAGGAGAAGGAAGGCATGTTCTAGCACATGTGGTGGACGTGCAAGATAACAAAAGCATTCTGGGAAATGATTTATAATGAGTTGATTAAAAAAAAAAAAGTTTGTGAAAAAACTAGAGGCTTTTTTACTAGGTATTTTAGGGACAGAGATACCAAAGGAGCAGAAATGATTATTTATGTATGCAATGACAGCAGTGCGGATACTGCTGGCTCAGAGATGGAAAGAAGACAGAGTCCTGACCAGAGACAAATGGTTGATGAAGATGATGGACTACGCTGAAATGGTCCAGGAAAATAAGAAACCAGGAAGAGAAGAACTTTGAGAAGAAATGGGAAAAATTTACAACGTACTTAAGAGAACACTGTAAACGACTAAAAACTTTGGCAGGATTTGAGTAATGCTTGCAAAGTACGAAAAATTATGGTAGAAATGGATTCTTTTTAAAAAATAGAAAAAATTAAGGGAAGCAATTGAGGGAAAAAAGATTGACAGTGGTAACCATGGAAAGGCAGAGGGAAGTCAAAGGGTTCAGGATATCCTAAATGTTGATGTTTAATGTTTGAATTAAAATTTGCAATGTAAAATTCAATGAAAATAATTTAAAAAAATAAAAAGCAGAGCAGGGGGAGAGGAAAATACTTCTCGAGTTCATCAAGTCTTCCATGTCTGCCTCCGATATGTTTTACAGTGAATTATGGGAAGAGCTAGCAGACATTCAAACAAGGCACTTTCAGCGCTTGCAAATTCCATAAAAATGTGAAAAGGCAGCCAGGGTGAAGATCACAGATGTGATGTTATTTATGCATGGAATACTTTTCTAAAAGCGTTAGGCACTGAAAAAACCCAAGTCCTTCTTTTCTAAGTTTACAGTTGCAGTTCACACAGGGATTACCAACTTTTCAACCAGCTACCATAGATTTCTCTTTAATGACAGCTTCATGATGAAGCAGTGGCAAGTCAAAATAAAAAAAAAACCTTCCAGTAGCACCTTAAAGACCAACTAAGTTAGTTCTTGGTATGAGCTTTCGTGTGCATGCACACTTCTTCAGATACACTGAAACAGAAGTTGCCAGATCCTTCTATATAGTGTGAAGGTGGGGAGGGGTATTACTCAGAAGGGTGGTGGGAATGGAAGATTGGCAGATAGCTGAGATGAGCCTGTTGACGACTCTTAACGACTGCAATAGGTCTTACAGGAAAAGGCAAGGGGTGAGAAGGTGAAAAATGGCTTAGTCATGTATAATGAGATAAGAATCCAATGTCTTTGTTCAGACCAGGTCTCTCCATGGTATTAAGTTTGGTAATGAGTTGCAATTCAGCAAGGACACTGTTGGCATTTGATGGCATACACAATGTTAGACGATTGTGCCAACAGTGTCCTTCAGCTCTCTATATTGGACAAACAGGCCAAACCTTACGCCAAAGAATAAACGGACATAAATCTGACATCAAGAATCACAAAACAGAGAAACCAGTAGGAGAACACTTCAATCTCCCAGGACATTCTATACAAGATCTCAAAGCAGCTGTTTTACTACAAAGGAATTTCAGAAATAGACTGGAAAGAGAAGCTATCTGCCAATCTCCCATTCCCACCACCCTTCTGAGTAATACCCCTCCCCACCTTCACACTATATAGAAGGATCTGGCAACTTCTGTTTCAGTGTATCTGAAGAAGTGTGCATGCACACGAAAGCTCATACCAAGAACTAACTTAGTTGGTCTTTAAGGTGCTACTGGAAGGATTTTTTTTTTATTTTGACTATGGCAGACCAACACGGCTACCTATCTGTAACTGGAACCAGTGGCAAGTGTTAGGGATGGATGGCTGTCAATTTTGATTTCTCTATGTTTCTCATATTTTTTTAAAAAAATCTTAACTTCAGTTCTCCACATTTCTGCAGCAAGTTAAAAAAAAATCCTCACGAACGTTCTCCTGCATTTTAGTGCAATTTTTTTTAACATACAGAAGATAGCAGTGTTTTGCACATTGCTTTGAGAAGTGCATGTTAAGGAGCTTCTCATGACAAACAAAAGTGAATTTCTCCTCCATCCCTAAGAAGTGGTCATGCTGTATTCTGAAAGCTTCAAGAGTATGGCAGACCAAGCCGCTGGGCAATTGCCTCCATCAGTACCAGGAGAGGCATGAGAGAGCAGAGGAGAAGTGAGCTTCACACAGGCACAGTCTCAGATTGCTTGAGAAAAGCCCTGGAGAGGAGGGGACTTAGGCAGCTGTGGGGAGGCGGGAACCTTCAGTCTCAGACCTGCTTCATGGGGGGGGGGGAGACCTGCTGGAGATGAGTTGCTGTGCTCATTAGGACTGACACTTCTATGCAAATCTTATTTTTTGCTTTTTTAAAAGAAAGAGTTAACTTCAACTTGCTCAGTGTGATTTATTGCTGGCTCACTCCTGTCAGATGCCTTCTGGAGGCCCCACCCCTGGATCACTTGCATTCCCCCACCCACGGCCACCCCAGCTTCTTCATTCCTGCCACAAGTAATGGATAGAAGACTAAGCCCCTTTTTACTTTTTTTTGGGGGGGGGGAATAAAAGAACTAATTCTCTCCTTGCCGCAGGTGGTTTGTAGGAAGGAAGGAAATAATTTCTGCTGCTTTCTTCAAGGCTGTAAGGCTCCAGCACACCCAAGAGCCTGTATAAAAACTTTTTTTTGGGGGGGGGAAATAGCAGGGAACTCCTCCTCCTCCTCCTCCTCCTCCTCCTCCTCCTCCTCCTCCTCCTCCTCCTCCTTCTTCTTCTTCTTCTTCTTCTTCTTCTTCTTCTTCTTCTTCTTCTTCTTCTTCTTTCTCCTCACAACATACCAGTTATTATTCCCCCTTAGCAGGTGGCATGGCAGTGCAGCTATGTCTTGCCTTTTCAAACAGAATAGGTAAATGGCAGAGCTTGAGATAGTTCTGTCGGCCATCTTCATTTCTCAGAATCTCATGTGGGACAGAGTCACATCACTTGGGGAAGCAAAGATGGCCAGAGTGACTGCAAGTTTCTTCCTCAATGTGCCCACTTTGTTAACACACACACACACACACACACACACACGAAGACCCTGCAGCTGACTGCCATTGATGGAGTGAGGACATTCAGGGAGGCCTGCAACTGTACCCCATCATCCAGTCATAGCAGCACCACACTGTCACATAATTACTTCCCTTGCTGCTTCCAGCCTCTCATTCCAAACTGTGGCTGTGATTCTACATCACACATTTAACTGGGAGTAAGACCCATTTACGGTAACCCAAATGATATAGGATTTTGCTGCAAGGGAGGTAGTGCCAATTAACAGATGTTAAATAAAACAATTGTTTGAATGCAGGAGTTGAGATATCTGTTTAAATGACTAATACTTTATATCTGAGATGCAAATAATCATTCCATTCTAGAAATTTATATTCATTCATTCATTCCAAAATGGATCAAAAATACATCCAGAAACAATCAGATTTACATAGAAAAAGGGGAGATTAACTGAATGCCTATCAGCCGAGAGATCAAAAGCACACCTCAAATGGATTAGTATGTGTCATATTCTCTCAAAATGTTCTCCCTTCTAAATTGTTATGATGTGGTACAAACTTTTTTGTTCCAAACAGGTCATTTTAGCACACATTTCTTGGTAACCACATATTTCAGCACCTGGTATGCCTTAAACTAGCAATTGTGGAGGTATCACAAAAGAGACAAAATATCCATTTTGTACCAAAAGGAATTGTGTTGTTTTTTAAAAAAAGCAAACTGTCTCTAGGGCAGCAAGGATGACAAAATGGCAGGAAAACTACAGAACTGTCAACACCTCTATTGAATACTGTCAGAAAATACCAGGATTTCCAAGACTACCTGTAGCTTTTTTTAATGGACAGTCCTGAAACTATGGTTTTCTTTTATGGTAATCACTGACATTTTTGCCCACTATAGTTTCTAGAAGTCGAGAGCAGATTGCATCCTGGAAGGCAATAGTCAGCCTAATGAAACCCACAATTAACGAGAGCTACTGAGCCTTATAAAATGTATACAGTGGTACCTTGGTTCTCAAACTTAATCCGTTCTGAAAGTCCATTCCAAAACCAAGGCGTGCTTTCCCATAGAAAGTAATGCAAAACAGATTAATCTCTTCCAGACTTTTAAAAACAACCCTTAAAACAGCAATTTAACATGAATTGTACTATCTAATGAGACCATTGATCCATGAAATGAATGCAATAATCAATGTACTGTACTATAAAATAAATAAAACAGTATTGTAGATGATAAAAATTAAAATTATTATTTTTTTCTTACCTGCACTGATGATAGTCATTGTTTGGGTGGGGGGGCTTTTATCCATTTCCGCAGTCACACAATCAATCAATCAGTAGCTGAACTGGGTTACATACAGTCAGAAAAAGAAATTAACCAAAAAAGCCTGAATAACAAAAAATGCAAAATATATGGCAAAAACAAAAGCACCAAATATAAGCTCCAAATACCACCTCAGAACACTGCAATTGGTAATGGAAGACTTAGCAGCGCAACAGTGAAAACGGAAGCTCATTCAGGAACACATTCAGGAACACATTCAGCTTTCGAAGCAAAGTTTGCAAACCGGAACACTGACTTCTGGGTTTGCAGCATTCAGGTTCCAAGTTGTTTGGGAACTAAGCTGTTCGAAAACCAAGGTACCACTGTACATACATTATCTAAAGATCTTTTGAAAGTGTAAATTCTTTTCAGTTTCTAAGTTCAGTTTCTAAGCGCAGTGTTCAGTTCACTCAAAGTCTAGTTGCTTTCTTTGAACTTAGCAGCGGGTGCTTGAGTCAATCATTAAAGCAACTTTATAATATATATCATTTATGTATGATACATTATGCATTTCACAAAGAAACATCACTGAAAAATGCAATTCAGTGGAAACGAGTGTAAAGTGATACATATTAGGATAAAAAACCTTGATTTCACATATACGCTCATGGCGTGTGAACTGGCAGTGATGAACCAGGAATGAGACCTTGGGGTCATAGTGGATGTCAGAAGCCAGAGTCAGGAGTAGGTCAACAATTTAAAAAACCTACTGATGTCAGTGAAATTAACTCTTTATTCAAGAAACCAAAACAAGGCAGGCCTGGTGATCACAGCAACTCTTCCCAGTAGGTCTTGCCCCAATGTGTCAGTTGCAAGAACTGAAGGTCGCTGCCTTCCCACCACTCTCTAAGGCCCCTCCCCTGGTTCCTTCCCCAGAAGCCTAAGGCTCCATTGTCTTGTCTCTCATTGCTCCGCCCTCTTAATTTCTCTGTCTGTACTGGGAGACCAGGAGGTTGGGAGCTCTCCACAACAGAAGGGAGAGGCTCCCTGGGTTTAATAATAATAATAATAATAATAATAATAATAATAATAATAATAATAATAATAATGTATTATTTATACCCCACCCATCTGGCTGGGTTTCCACAGCCACTCTGGGCAGCTTCCAATAAAATATTAAAGTACAATAGTCTGTTAAATATTAAAAGCTTCCCTGAACAGGTCTGCCTTCAGATGTTTTCTAAAAGTCTGGTAGTTGTTTTTCTCTTTGACATCTGATGGGAGGGCGTTCCCCAGGGTGGGTGCCAGTACCGAGAAGGCCCTCTGCCTGGTTCCCTGTAACTTGGCTTCTCGCAGCGAGGGAACCGCCAGAAGTCCCTCAGAGCTGGACCTCAGTGTCCGGGCAGAATGATGGGGGTGGAGACGCTCCTTCAGATATACTGGACCAAGGCCGTTTAGGGCTTTAAAGGTCAGCACCAACACTTTGAATTGTGCTCGGAAGCGTACTGGGAGCCAATGCAGATCTCTCAGGACCCGGTATTATATGGTCTCGGTGGCCACTCCCAGTCACCAGTCTAGCTGCAGCATTCTGAATTAATTGCAGTTTCCGGGTCACCTTCAAAGGTAGCCACACATACAGCACATTGCAGTAGTCCAAGCGAGGGATAACTAGAGCATGCACCCCACAACTGCCTCGTTTCTGTCTCCTGGCCCCCCTCCCCTCCCACCTCTGAGTCTGGACTGCTCTCTGCCGCAGCCTCTTCCTGCCCACTAAACCCTATAACCTCTTAAGCTTCCAACACCTCCTCCTCCCAGTCTGCTCCCTCTTCTGAATGCAGTTGCCCCACCACCAACCCCCTGGCTCTGAGTCTCCTTCCCTTCATGGTTCCCGTGGGGGATCCCTAGACGGTGCCTCCCACTATTCCTCTGTATCCAGCCATTCAATGATAGACAATAGCAATGCATCTGAGATTACTCTGTACCTTTCAGTTGCAATGAAAGCTCAGAGACTGGTGTGCCCTTTGGATAATGCCATTCATTTGTCCATATATGGGCAGAGAAGGGGGCGGGTCAATTTTGCACAGGGCCTTCTTCTCCAATGAGCTGAATGTGGTCGATGCATCCATCATAGTGGTTGTCCCCCCCCCCCAAGCTACACTAGCTCAGTCAGTAGAGCAAGAGACTGTTAATCTCTGAGTTATGGGTTCAAGCCCATGTTGGGCAAAAAGATTATTACATTGCAAGGGGTTGGACTAGATGACCCTTGTGGTGAATTCTATGGTTCATCCCTTTTCACAGCACACTGTTTGGCAATCACTCATCACATTTGTAAGGTTACTATGCCTTGGTATCTCCACAATTGGGTCAGAGAGTTGGAGTTCTAACTATCTAACAGCATACTCTAGCTATGTCTACTCAGAAGTGAGTCCTAATGAATCCAGTGGGGCTTAAAGGTAAAGGTAAAGGGACCCCTGACAATTAGGTCCAGTCGTGGCTGACTCTGGGGTTGTGGTGCTCATCTCGCTTTATTGGCTGAGGGAGCTGGCGTACAGCTTCTGGGTCATGTGGCCAGCATGACTAAGCCGCTTCTGGCGAACCAGAGCAGCGCACGGAAACACCGTTTACCTTCCCGCCAGAGCGATACCTATTTATCTACTTGCACTTTGATGTGCTTTTGAACTGCTAGGTTGGCAGGAGCGGGGACCGAGCAATGGGAGCTCACCCCATCGCAGGGATTCGAACCGCTGGCCTTCTGATCGGCAAGTCCTAGGCTCTGTGGTTTAACCCACAGCGCCACCCGCGTCCCTCAACGGGGCTTACTCTCAGGTATATGGGTTTAGAACTGCTGCCTAAGTCATACCAAGAAGAGACCCGCTCAAATCAGCTTAAATCAATTGCTTTCCATGTGTCTAATCTATGGCTCAGTCAGATGCAACCCTGATTTATTGTTTTAGTTGACATATTAAACTTTTGCATGACAGCGAGAAAGATTTTGAACTCTGCAATGGTCTGTGCCTCTGACATTGTAAAGCTGTGAACGAATATGAATGAAAATTTGAAAGCATTCCAAATAAGTTGGCTAGCCCAGAAAAGGTCAAGGGAAGGCTCTCAGTTCCACCAAAGCATTTTATTACAGCCTATTGTGCATGTTATGCAGATGAGAGCAATGGAATGAAATAAAATGAAATCTCACGATCAGATATGTTTGGTTCCCTCCGATTATTTTCTTAGTCTCTCCATGGCAATATTATCTCTTATGTCAAGCTAAAAAGAGAAAAAAATAAATGGGTACTCAGACGCTAAGGCTAGTGATTCTTAAAAAAATAAAATAAAATCTTGTCTGTCAGCATCTACAGCATGAATACAAATGTAGCCTATTTACTGACACATCAGATAAACTAATCCCATCTCACAGGGGGGGAAATGAGATTGGGAAATTGGAAAGATCAAAGATAGGGGGGTATAATAGGGTGCACAATTTCAGGCAGCATTGTATTCATTTTGTGAAACCTACCAACATGGTGTAATATTGTTGCATGCATCATGAAATTAGGCTCCCATGCTGTGGTTAGAACTAAGCAGCAATGACATGAACGGCATAATGAAAAGGTTCGTATGTTGCTCAAAGTACAGGGAAATCGAAGGAAGCTGGCAACCCCAAGGTATATCTTACCTATGCCTGGGATGGAGAACTTGTGACCTTCCAGATGTTGGACTCCAATTTCCATCATCCCTGACCATTCATCATGCTGGCTAGGGTTGGTGGGGGCAGGAGTCTGACAACATGTGGAGGGGTCATAGGTTCCCCATCTATGACTTATGGTCTTCAGACCGGCTTCCTTCCAAGAACGGCTGAAGAGCCAATCCTTTGAGAAGCACAGTTGTAATGGGAGTAGGCACTGGCTCTTATATTACACAAAAGGTCCTCTGGGGACCTTCATCACCGTTCCATCCAGCATTACTCTGGCAGGAAAGGATATTTTTTAAGAAATCAAAAACTTTATTGCAGTCCAAAGACCCACAAAACAATTTCAAAACTAGATACAGTTAAAATGACCAGACAGACAGATGGAAGAGGCCAAGGTAGTCATTTTGTTTTATCTAGGGCATAATGATCTTTGTTTCTTATAACCTCCGAAAGAAACTTTGCCACGGCCAGTGTAATATCATTTGACCCATCTTCCAAAATATATTTAATATGGGAGGCTTCGGAATTGCTCACTTGCTTGCTCATATTGCCCATAATGCAGTAGGATATGCTTTGTACAATCGACATCCTGGGAACATAAACAAAGCCTATTCTGATAAGGGATATAATAATAATAATAATAATAATAATAATAATAATAATAATAATAATAATAATTTATTTGTACCCCACCCATCTGGCTGGGTCTCCCCAGCCACACTTGGTGGCTTCCAACAAAGATTAAAAATACATTAAAATGTCACACATTAAAAACTTCCCTGAACAGGGCTGCCTTCAGATGTCTTCTAAATGTCAGATAGTTGTTTATCTCTTTGACATCTGATGGGAGGGTGTTCCACAGGGTGGGCACCACTACCGAGAAGGCCCTCTGCCTGGTTCCCTGTAGTTTTGCTTCTCGCGGTGAGGGAACTGCCAGAAGATCCTCGGAGCTGGACCTCAGTGTCTGGGCAGAACGATGGGGGTGGAGAAGCTCCTTCAGGTATACTGGGCCGAGGCCATTTAGGGCTTTAAAGGTCAGCACCACACTTTGAATTGTGCTCGGAAACATACTGGGAGCCAATGTAGGTCTTTCAAGGCTGGTGTTATATGGTCTCAGCAGCCGCTCCCAGTCACCAGTCTAGCTGCTGCATTCTGGATTAGTTGTAGTTTCTGGGTTATCTTCAAAGGTAGTCCCACGTAGAGCGCATTGCAGTAGTCCAAGTGGGAGATAACTAGAGCATGCACCACTCTGGCGAGGCAGTCTGCAGGCAGGTAGGGTCTCAGCCTGCATACCAAATGGAGCTGGTAGACAGCTGCCCTGGATACAGAATGCCTCTCGGGATGACTCTGAAAGCATACCAGACTTTGAAAGCACGCTTAAGAGTCATGGCTTTCCCCCTAAGATTCCCTGGAACTGTAGTTTGTAAAGTGTGCCGGTCAATTGTAGCTCTGTGAGGGCTACTGAAACTCCCAGGATTTGCGGAGGGTGGGGGGAGCTGCAACTGTTAATGTGGCCTCAATGTACTTTAAATGTTATGTTGTGGATGTTGACCCTTGGAATACGCAAGATGAGAGCTGAGCACATCAACATCTTTTCCCTTGAGATCTTCCCCATTCTATTGTTACTGGAGCAGTGTATGGTGGAGACAGAGAGAATCACAACCACGCCTCTCCTCCAGACTAGCTATAAGAAGCAACTGAGCTATGACTGATAGTTCATGCAAGATCACAATACCATCAGCTGGAAATAGTGCACTCAATAATGAATGCACTTGAAGACTATTGTACTCTTTGCCCATTAAATTTAGGCACCGCCTGTAATTTTCTTGATTAGCCAGTCTTTTATTGTTTTGTATTGCTTTTAAATGTCTTTTTTTTCTTGCTGTGCACTGGCCTGATATTTTGCAAGGCGGCAATTCATAAATACTTCTTTAAATAAACACAAATAATGAGTCTTCCATGCTGTGGGGTGCCTAATTATGCATTTTAGACACCATCTTAAAACTCAATTGTCCCAACAAACCTTCTCTTGAAGGTGACCCATATTATAGTACCAAGAAACTATGTGAACATGCTGCATTTTATTATAATTTCTGTCTGATTTTTATTTTATTTTTATTATACACTGCGCAAGTATATATATGCAGATGATTATACGGTATGAAAAATTGCTGAATAAAATAAATGAATAAGTCTGGAATGTAGATCTCTCAAATTGCCTTCCATATCAACCCGCCTTTTAGATTAGCCCAATGTGATTCAGATTATAGTGAATCTTGTGTATGAAGGCTGCAATGTACCAGAGATGACTGGAGGCAAAGGGAAGTTTAATAAATCCAGTTTAAAAGCTTTAGCTTTGGGAAAACTTGATCAGAAGTGGATTTGTATTACGATCACATTTGCCCAAAGCCAGGTAACATTTTTACTAAAGCCCTTCTTCCTTAAGATATTTCTGCAAACTTGAAAAATGTTCCAAAACTCACTCAGTGCAGTTAACCCAATGTAATTCGGTAGAAACGGTACTTGTGAAACTCTTCAGATGACTTTTACTATATTCTTGTTCTTGTACATATCACTCTATGTACTATATGACCAGGTGTTTTTTTATTTAAGTTTACAGTTATTAATATGAAACAACTTGCTCTGTTTTGTAAAACCAACAAAAAGACAGCAAAGGTAGGAATTTGGGGGCTAGTTTTTAATGTTTCTTATAGAGTAGAAAGTAACAAGTAAATGAAAAGAAGCAAAATTCCATCCATTCTCTATATAGAATATTAGACTCATAATTTGTGTGCAGATCCATTTTTTAAAGGCAGAGAATTATCTATGCTCTATAAATATATACAGGTATTATAATATTCACAAAGCTAGCCATATTCAGATTCTTTTCCACAAAGGGCGGCAAATATGTTCCAGCAGCCTTAAGGGTTTTCAACGCAAAACCCGTTTCCCAACTCCTGTATGCTGCAAATGTCTGGCATAGTAGGGACCTGCCAAAGCTAGATGGCTTTCAGGCAAAATTTCTATGATCTCTGCTGCAGGTACCCAACTGTGTCCCCAACTCCATACTTCTGTTAGAAGCTGGTGAATGCCCAATTTCAACTAAAGCGTGGTGGGCTGCCCTAAAACATTGGCTCGGGATTTCAGTGTTTGATCTAGGGAAGGGTTTGTACCAACACCTGACCAATGAGGAATTTGTCAGCAAATGGCAGAAAACCATGACTAAAAAAGCCACCTCTATTGGTCTGTCACACACACCCCAACTGTATTACCTGGGTTATGAAGGCACCCAAAAGATATTAAAGCAAAGATTATGGGATAATGCACACAGTGACTTGCGATCTCGATCACACGGAGTCTGTAGTCCGCTGGCAGTAGGAGTACAATATGAGCATGTCTTTAAGTTAACATCTTACATTAAAAACCTGACAGTACCAAACTACCGAAGGCTTTTCACCAAAACCAGACTAAACGTCTTTCCTTCTGCAGTGTTGGATGGCAGGTTGAGAGGAGTTCCCTACCAGGACAGACTTTGCTCATGTGCTGAAGACATCGATTCCATAAAACATATTTTGTTACACTGTGCAAAATATGAGCAAGCCAGGGCAGAACTGATACTACCCTTGCTGGTACCTTTTCCGGGAAAATCAGAGGCTCACTATGTCAGGTTCCTATTGGAAGACTGGACAAATGCTAGAACATTAGCAGTGGCAAAGTTTTTATCAGTGGTTGCAAGAACCAATGATCCCTATATTCTGAACAAAATACTTGTTTAACCTGGAGGTAGGCTGTATGAATTGTGTATTGCTTTGTAACGATTTGTTGGGTCTCTGGACTGTAATAAAGATTGTTGTTGTTGTTGTTGTTGTTGTTGTTGTTGTTGTTGTTGTTATATTATTTTAAAAAACAGAAACAACCAATGAGTTTGTCCCAACTTCAGTCTCCATCCTCTTAAAAAGAACACCTCATGGGACTAAAGATGACTATTTGAGGCATTCATGCTCTCATCTAGCCCACCTGCTAAACGACCACCACATCCAAGGTTCCCTCCCGCCTGCCAACAAAGTGTTTCCTGCTTGGCAGGGCGTTGGACTCGATGGCCCTTGTGGTCTCTTCCAACTCTATGATTCTATGATTCTATGAGGTTGCAATTAGGAAGCTTCTGAGTCAAAGAGAAACCTTTGTAGAAACATTCTTCATCAGCCATGGAAGTGAAGGTTTTTTTCAGCCTGATAAGACTATTTTTTTTCCCTGGTTAGGTCCTAAATATGTGTCAGAATATAGATTTGCTGAGAGAAAAACTGTGTATACTGCAATAGTGAATAGAAACTTGCCTTAATCAACCTTTCATGGCTCATCCTGGGACCCTCAGCCCGAGGGTCTCAGGACTCATCAGTGTGAAAGTCCCATGGAGCCTGCCCACCTCTCTGGATCCAAAGTGACTAGGGTGGGTGGGTAATCAGCACACCATTAAGGTGTGGGGGCAGTGAAAAGTGAAAGTGGATAGAGACCACTGTCCTTATTCTTTGAACCAGGGTGAAGTTGTCCAAATCAAAGAGTAAACTGGAGGCAGTAGTGTCCAAAGCCTCAAATCTCTTTACCATGCCTAGGAGCTCGGTACCTCACATATCATCCAGGCATAGGCTGCAGGTAAGCTACTTAGCGAAGTTGCAGACTTAATTCAGTCCCGTTTTAATGTTCTGTGTTTTTGTTTGGGCGATGAACGCAATGGGTGATTCTCTTCTCTACACTTCCAGAAACTATTCACCATTTCAATACGCTCTTCCACCTAGTGAGTTATTGTCAAATGGATTGCTTCTTTGGCACTCTCAGCTGTTTAATAAGTACAACTTCCCAGAAGAACAATTACGAGTTTAAGGAGAAGAAATACTGTTTTATCTATTAGATGATGAATGCATAGCATTGCCCAGACACTCAGCTATAAAAATCTGTAACAGATTGTAAGCCCACATCCAATTTGTGAACGTCAAGATAAATAACTGGGAAACTACATCTTGAAGGAATATTATGGATGCTACCCCTATCTCATATGTGTGTTTGGATCAGATCAGGCCTGTTGCAATGGTATAATCCAACTAGGCAAAACTGAACCTTGGGGCATGAATGGTGATCACCCACTAAGGCTTCAGTGTATCTCCTGTGTTTGGCTCCTTTCTGGGGACAACAAACCTGGGGAGGGGGAGTGCCAAACACTTACCAGGACACAATGCATCTCCCTGTTGGGTTGCATTCAGCTTGTTGGGTCACAGATTGTTTTCTGGACCTACCAGTTCACTTACCTGGAATCATAATGGACACCATTGCAGAAGAAGAAGCCACTATGTCCAGGGATGAAAGGCAGTTAGTATTGCTGGGGAAATATTTAAGGCAGCATCTTTGGAATATGCTCCATCCTTGGAACCTGTGGAATTCAGGGACCCATTCAGGGTCCATCAACATCTAGAGGGCCACAGGTTTCTCATCCCTGCCATAGCACTACGCCTAAGGATGGATTAAGGAATTCAGTATTTTCAGCATCAGGTCCCCAACAGTGCACCAAGAAGGGTATGGTTTAATCAACTGCTCTCAGAAGCCAAGTGATGTACCTGGTAGAGGAGTTCCACAGCTGCTTTGTACTCTAGCCATATGAACCTAATTTTATAGCATTGATCTACTACTCAAGAAGTTTCAGCATTTGTTGATAATGGGCACTTGCAAATATCTGGGTAGCAAAGCTATATGCATGATAGATAAAGACTGCATCAGCCACATCAGTGGAAGACGAACAAAACCTTCTTGAGAACAATTTTTATTGGAGATGTTTCTAATTAGAAATTGGCTCATGCATTGAAGTGTGATGGTTTATGACCTTTAATAAATCTATCTTGGTGTACATGTATATCATCTAACTAACTAAAGCTTTTTACCCTAACAACCCATAAACTAATCCAATTAGCTATGAGGAGATGCCATATACTTCATTGGCACCATGCTTTCTGGTGTACCACTTTTGATTTCATATTTTGAAATTGCCTAAAGATTTAATGCAAACATGAGCAAACATCACAAGGGAATGCAGGGAACAAACCAGTCTGAGGTAGGTGCAGAAAACCAGCATCTCTGATATGAGGATGAGAGGACACTCAAGAGCTGGAATAAGTAAAAATGTAAAGGTAAAGGACCCCTGGATGGTTAAGTCCAGTCAAAGGCGACTATGGGGTGCAGGGCTCATCTCACTTTTCCGGCTGAAGGAGCCGACATTTGTCCACAGACAGCTTTCCGGGTCTTGTGGCCAGCAGGACTAAACCACTTCTGGTGCATGGAGGACCATGATGAGTTCCAGAGCAGAAAGTGGGATAGCACTTCAGGATTGCTATTGTTCATGGCAGTAGCAAAGAAGATATTGCAGCAATGACTCTCATATCTGTCTTGCTTTTATTCATGGACTGGGCTCTGGTATACAGCCAGCCACTGTCCGAAAGGGGTGAAGGGATACTACAGCTGAACAATCCCACCATGGGTGAAGGTCTGTTTCTGTGCAGGGCTCATGCCTTTATGGTTTTTAACGGTATGTTTCTCAATAAAGTTTGTGCCCAATTTAATCAAAGTTCATGTATTCAAGTTCTTCTTCCACCCACTGGGGGAATTTCTGGTGGTTATTCAAAATCATTCTGAGTTTTAGAAAAAAACCAAACAATGTTGGATTTGCCTGCTATATGGGATAGCAAGCTGAGATAAATGTCAGATACAAAAATGAATAAGGCTCCCTTCAGTGAGGAGTGGGTAACTAATAGGCTCAGGTTTGTGCAAAGGTGTAGCCAGTGTGACTTTTCTGCTGTCTTGTTTAATGGGGAATAATCCCCCCTCCTGGTTAATGTAGGAGTTCAGAGATGCAGTATTTTATGACAGAACATGAGTATGGAAGCACAAAGGTACCATGTTTGAGGCAGAAGTACAACCTTATCCCCACAGATTGAGAGGAGGAAAAACCTGTTCTTCTGCTTTATAGTTCTTCTGCCCTTTTAAGTCTGTTACTGATGCTGATGATTTCATACTTGCTCTCCACAAGAAGGTCCCAGAGTGGGTTAGAGCAACAAAAACAGCACACTTTAAAACAAAATAAAACCAAGATAAAATTCATGAAGCACCACACCCACACTGCTCTTCTCGGAGCAGCTTCTTGGGTGTAAAAAAATATTTTGAAATAAAAGATACTGCATATTTACCCCTTGATTGGGTAAATATGCAGTGTGCTTGAAGAAGAAGAAGAAACACAAGAAAAGAGAGGGCAAGAGGTACAGGCAATTTGCATTCAGTTCCCAGGCTATAATGTGTGCTATTTGAGGTGAAAAACGGGGGGAGAAGAGTTGAGGAACATTGTAAGATGCCTTAAACTGAGTCAGATCCTTAGTCCAATTAGCTGAGTGTGGTCTACAGTGATTTCAGAATTAGGGGGTCTTTCTCTGCCCTACCTGGAGAGACTGAAACCTGGGAACCTCTGCATGCAGCTCTTCTGCAGTTTATGTTGTGAAAGAAGAAATGCAAAAAAAGAAGAAGAAGAAAGGTATTCGCTCCTGTTTGCAAATACACATTTAAGTCTGAAACTAAAGTCCTATGTGGGCATTCAATGAATCATTGATGACCCTGTGAGGCAAGAGAGTTGGGGTGCAAACACACATGGAGAAAGCCAGCATCCAAGAAAGAATCTGTCGGCTTTGATACGTGATCAAAGACATTGTTGCTGCTTTACAGAGAAAGGAAAATGTAAGCAACAACTCATAGCCAGTTTTATGCATTTATTTTCATAAGGTGAGGGAATCGTCTTTGGCAGAGGGAAATGTTCCAACACAAATGAAGGAATGCAAGCCATATCAGAGTAGCTAAGGAAATGATTTATTTACAATATTCATTACCTATGCAACTTTGGCTCTGTATATCGCTGTGAACATTTCCCTCTGTTTAGTCACCTTGAAGGCTGTTATCATATAATCATAGAATTGTAATCTAACCCCATGCAATGCATGAGTCTTAAAAAGCGGTCCACCATCCAATTTAGAACCATGCCAGACCTGCTAGCTTTTGCAAATGTGCTAGCAATTTTATTGATGCACCACTAGGAAGACTAGATTAGGAACCATAGAATCATAGAATTGTAAAGTCTGAAGAGACCACAAAGATCATCTAGACCAATCCCCTACAATGCAGGAACCTTTTGCCCAATGTGGGTCTCGAACCCAATTCCCTGAGATTGTCTCATGCTCTAGCAATTAAATAATATTTCAGTGCAACATTCACCATTCACCAGGCATGGCCAAACTTTGCCCTCCAGCTGTTTTGTGACTAAAACTCCCATCATCCCTAGCTACCAGGACCAGTGGTCAGGGATGATGGGAATTGTAGTCCCCAGACAGCTGGAGGGCCAAGTTTGGCCATGCCTGCTATACACCATACATTTGGGAATCTGTACCTTCCAATTCTAATCAGAGCCCATCGCAGCCACAGGAGGCCCTGCTGCCAAACTTTGGGGAATCGGCTTCCTCCCCCGTGGCAGTAAACAAAGGATCAAACAAAAGAAATGTCTTACCAGTTAGAATATTTAATAATCACAGTGAGAGAACAAAGAACACATCTCCTAGAATAGCGGTGCTCCCAATTAAGGGTCACTCCCCCCCCCCGTTCATCCCTATTAATCTACGTCACTCCTACGTCTTGTAATCTGAGTTTGTAACTTCTGTGCTTTCTGTTCTGACACTTTCTGAGCTCTCCGTGACTTTGGAGAAGGGGGGTGAATACTATCCAGAGACTGTGAATCTGTTAACTCTCTCTCTTCTAGTGTTTCTTCTGTGAGCTGTTCCCCATCCAGTATTTCCCAGCTTCTGCCCTCTGAACTATGCCCTTCTGCAAACCACGGTTCCAAATCTATACTGTCCTCCTGCTCCTGGGAAAATTCAGGATCAGGATCAGGGGAGGGGTGGCTCCCACTATTCTTACTCAGTGCAGCCCTCCTCCACATAGTCCCTGACACCTGCTGGGCCTTTGAAGGGTGTGCCAGAGTGCCTGCTGCTGCGACGGACTCTGATGGAGCCCACTGCTGCAGTGGGAGGGTCTGCTGGAACCCAACTGGCTACAAAATACTGAGATGGCCCAACCCCCTCATTGAAAATTTTCTGGGCACCCAGGGCTCCACAGAGACTGCACCCCTCATCTTACCCTATGTTTCACTGGAATTAAATAGCAGCCCTAAATTCCCATCATAAGCATTCAGAGCACCCCATAAACCCTGTCTTGACTCCCCCTCCCCCACTAAGGCTCACAACAGACAACAGTTTCAAAGATATTTCATGGTAGTGTAATGAGGCCATCATTTTTTGTTGTGCATCCACTTACCTTCCATCACCTCGGGTCAAACTGTTTTGATAGGAAAAAGCTGTGAAGGCAGTGGAGTGCATGTTCATGTACCACAGATGTCCCTTCATATAAATTTCAAATGCCTGAGCAAAATAACTCTCTGTTTCTACCCTAAGAGGCATGAAGGGCTTGAGAGTCATCACTTTGTAACCTGTGAATTTACGAACTGTCCACCTATTTGCAACATCAGTGGAGTACAAACTGAAGCAGCTGAGTCCAGCCCTCTGGGCATTGTAGATACCATGTGATGCCATTAAATTAGTAATTTTGGAGCCTGAAAAATAGGTCACTCATACCAACAATCGCTGCAATTCTATTGGTGCCCTTACCTTCACAAAAAGACTGAAAGAAGAAGTGTTAGAAGGGAGAGTTAGCTTAAACAGCACATGTCTCCACTTCTTATGTTTGCTAAACTCACTGCTGAGCCAGGAAGTAGCCAGTTGAGGTACAGATCTGCTGGATCTCAAGCTGCTCAGTTCAGTGATTGCATCCTAGGTTAGATCCATTCAATACAAACATGACCCATATAAATTATGAATAGCTGGCAACTGCAAAAGAGGAATTTCCCTGCTACCTTTTCATTTAAACGTTTTAAACGTTTTAATTGCTTTTAATTTGCAGCACCTTAAATGGGGGTTGTTGTTTTTTATAATATTATATTATTTCATTATCTGCTGCAAATGTTAAAGATGTTTATATATATTTTAAGGTGTTTTAAATGTGCTTTTATTGTTTATTTTGTTGTACCACTGTGAATGGTGGTTTTTATTTATGTATTTTTGTTTGTTCCATTTTGTTTTGTTTTTGGGGTTGGGCACTGAGTGGGGCGGGGATTGGTTTTGTTTGGGCATAATTGTTTTGGTTGTTCTGTTTTCTATTTGTAAATGGAGGTTAATATGAGGCTTGGGATTGCCACCGTGGTGGGGCGAGGGAGGTATGGCGGTGGGGGCAGATGTTATAGGCGAAGGGGATCGAGATATGGATATGCTCGTACCCCTTCCAATCTGCGCCCCATCCCGAGAGACGAGGGTAGGGTGAGCAAGGATTACTCACCTCCTTCACTGGTGTTGTGCAATGCCAGGTCTATAGGCAACAAAACCGCTACCCTGCGAGATTTCTTTATCTCGCAGGGAGTTGACCTGGCTTGTGTGACGGAGACCTGGGTGCGCGAAGGGGTAACTGTTACCTTACGAGAGATGGCGCCCCCGGGTTTCTCCGTCCTCCACCAGTCACGGACTGTGGGCCGGGGGGGAGGGGTGGCAGTATTAATCCGGGAAGATTGTTCTTTCAGGGCTCTACCATCGCCATCGATCCCCGGCATTGAATGTGTTGGCCTAGTGTGCGGCTCCGAGGAGAGCTTGGCTGTCTGGCTGGTGTACCGGCCACCTAGCGCACCAGCAGCCACCCTGTCAGGCCTGCTGGAGGCGGTGGCCGGCTGGGCCTTGGAGTTCCCTAACCTATTGGTATTGGGAGACTTCAACTTCCATGCTGATGCCACTCCCTCCTCACAGGCTCTGGACCTGGTGTCTTCCATGGCGACACTAGGGCTCTCCCAGTTTGTTTCGGGCCCCACACATCAAGCAGGCCACACGCTGGATTTGATCTTTGGCGCCGGTATAGATGTGATCATGTCTCCTTCGATGAAGGTGCCATGGTCTGATCACTACGCTCTGAAAGCCAGGATTGACTTTCCACCCCCACCCTGCTTAGGTGGCGAGCCGATTTGGGCTCGCCCGCAGAGGCTGATGGACCCGGATAGATTCCGTCAAGCCTTGCGGGACCTTACTCCCCCTGGCGACTCATTGACTGAGCTTGTTGAGGGCTGGAATACCCAGCTCCTGGCAGCCATCGATGAGATCGCACCTAAGCGCCCTCTGCGACCCCGCAGAAACCGGGCTCCCTGGTTTACCGAGGAGCTTCGGAAAATGAAGCGGGACCTCAGACGGCTAGAGCGAGTATGGCGGGGTGCCCGTGACGGAGCCTCAAGAACATCTTATAGAGTTTTTATGAAAACCTATGAGATGGCAGTGAAGGCTGCTAAGAAGTCTTACTTCTCGGCCTCCATTGCATCCGCTAGCTCTCGCCCGGCACAATTATTTAGTATAATTCGGTCTTTAACGTCCCTTGAAGGACAGCCAAATTTAAATAACAATCTGACACACAGCTGTGAGGCATTTGCGAGCTTTTTTGCGGAGAAGGTCCTGATGCTCCGCCATGACCTCCCTGCCAATTTGGATACAATAAAGGAACTGGAGGCCCCTCGACTGTCCTCGGGTCCAGTATTGGACCACTTTGACCGGATATCTCCAGCCGATGTGGACAGATTCCTCCAAGCTGGAAAGCCCACCACCTGTCCTCTTGACCCGTGCCCGTCATGGCTGATTAGAGCGTGTCCAGACGAGGTGCGGGGCCCCCTGGGGGATATCATCAACTTGTCCCTTGGCACCGGGATATTCCCAGGGGAACTGAAGGAGGCGGTGGTGCGTCCGCTCTTAAAGAAAACATCATTAGATCCCTCAGATCTATCCAATTACCGCCCGGTCTCGAATCTTCCATTCCTGGGTAAGGTGATTGAGAGAGCAGTTGCTGAACAGCTTGGTAGGTTTCTGGATGAAACATCTGCTCTAGACCCATTCCAGTCCGGCTTCCGCGCTGGTCATGGGACCGAGACGGCTCTGGTCGCCCTAACAGATGATCTCCGCAGGCAGCTGGATCGAGGCGGGTCAGGGCTGCTGATTCTTCTAGATCTGTCAGCAGCCTTTGACATGGTCGATCACGAACTCCTGGACCACCGCCTTGCCGACGTGGGGATCCAGGGCACGGTCCTTCAATGGCTGCGCTCGTTTCTCTCTGGTCGGGGACAGAGGGTGGCGCTTGGGGGGGAATTGTCATCACGCCACTCCTTGGTGTGTGGAGTGCCTCAGGGTGCAATTCTCTCCCCGATGCTTTTTAACATCTTTATGCGCCCCCTCGCCCAGCTTGTCCGGAGTTTTGGGCTGGGTTGCCATCAGTATGCTGATGACACCCAACTCTATCTGTTGATGGATGGCCATCCTGACTCGGCCCCAGACACGCTGACCAGATGTCTGGAGGCGGTGGCTGGATGGTTACGTGGGAGCCGGTTGAAGTTAAATCCTTCGAAGACAGAGGTCCTCTGGCTGGGGCGGGACGATATGGGATCGAGGGGGCAACTCCCATCTCTTGCGGGGGTGCAATTAGTGCCAGCACCGTCCGTTAAGAGTTTGGGTGTAATCTTCGATACCTCCCTCTCTATGGAGTCGCAGATTACAGCTATAACAAAGGCGGCATTTTTTCATCTCCGCCAAGCTAAGCAGTTGGCCCCTTATCTCTCTCGTCCTGACCTAGCCACTGTGATCCATGCGACGGTCACCTCCAGACTGGATTATTGTAACTCGCTCTACGTGGGGCTGCCCTTGAGACTGACCCAGAAACTCCAGCGGGTGCAGAATGCCGCGGCGAGACTCCTTATGGGGTCTTCGCTGCGAGAGCACATTCATCCGGTATTATACCAGCTGCACTGGCTCCCGGTGGAGTACAGGATCAGGTTTAAGGTGCTGGTTTTAACCTTTAAAGCCCTATACGGCCTAGGACCCTCGTACATACGGGACCGCCTCTCCTGGTATGCCCCACAGAGAAACCTACGGTCTGCAAATAATAACATCCTCAAGGTCCCAGGCCTCAGAGAGGTTAGGCTGGCCTCAACTAGAGCCAGGGCCTTCTCGGCTGCGGCTCCAAACTGGTGGAATGCTCTGTCACAAGAGACTAGGGCCCTGCGGGACCTGACATCTTTCCGCAGGGCCTGCAAGACAGAGTTGTTCCGCCAGGCTTTTGGTCAGGGCGCAGCCTGACTCCCTCCTCTGGCAACCTGCACAGAATTTTGTTTAATCGGTTGCCATCAATTTGATTTTAACTAATTTTTATAATGAAATATTTTTAGAATGTGTTATTATTTGATTGTTTATTTGATTGTTGTTAGCCGCCCTGAGCCCGGCTTTGGCTGGGGAGGGCGGGATATAAATAAAAATTATTATTATTATTATTATTATTATTATTATTATTATTATTTAGTGGTGGGATGACAGGTGGAAGAGGCGAGCAGGGCCTCATGGGAAACAACTCAGCTTTATGAACAAAGATGTTTCCAACACAAAATGGGTGCCACATTCACAGCCTAGAACAGGGACCACCAACCTTTTTGGACTCATGGATAAACTTTGGGAGCATCAAACATATACCAAAATGCTGTCTTCTTTCTTCTTCTTCTTTGGCGATCACTCGTAGCCCAGTAAGATTGTCTTCCATAAACACGGTCTTAACAATGAGCCCGAAAGTGACTGTGGAGGCCAATTCTGGATCCACACGTCCTTCCACAGTGGGGACATTGGTTCCCGGGTGGGAGTTGGATTTGCCAAACATGCCTTCCTCTTAGCACGTTTCTCCCTTGCGTCCTGAGTTTGAGTGTCTTCAAAGCCCATGACACCTTTGGTAAAGGCTGTTCTCCAACTGGAGCACTCGCAGGCCAGTGTTTCCCAGTTGTTGGTGTTTATACTACATTTTTAAAGATTTGCCTTGAGAGAGTCTTGAAACCTCTTTTGTTAACCACCAGCATTACGCTTTCCATTTTTAAGTTGGGAATAGAGTAGTTGCTTTGGAAGACGATCATCAGGCATCCGCTCATACTTCTTTCAATAAAGGACTTGGTGACCACATCTGTCACCCATGGGTGCCATGATGGTGACCCCTTTTCAAGAAAATTGGAAACTCCTTTTTTCTTTTAATTCTTCCCTATGTAAACTGTAATCATAATCAACCCTCGTCCGGGTGGCGGGGGGGGGGGAGAGAAATATCCCACCTCAATCCCCTTATTTTCTGGTAAATAATCATTTCTCTCTCTCTCTCTCTCCTTCTGCCCCTCTATTTCTCTTTTTTGCCCTACAGCAGCAATGTGTTCAGCCTGATATATGCTGTACTGGTGAGAACCTTAAATAATTTAGTAAAAACTGTGTTCTGCAGACTCCCTCAGCCATCCTTGAGCTGGTGGAAAATAAATGCATTACCCAGTAAACCCTTTAGACTTGATTAAGCATGTGATAAGCTTTCCTAAAATGTGTTTTCTTAGCAATCTGAAGTCCAGACACAGGCACACTTAACCAACTGCAATGCATTCTTTCCAAAGAGGATAGTGATCTTATGGGATTACAAGAGGAAGAAAGACCAATGCAGCCCTCAGGCGTTGCTTTGAAACCACAAACACTGAGCTGAAGGCTTCTGTTTCTTCTGTGCTACCCTCTTAGGCATCGCTTCACAGGTTAGAAAAGTCAACTAGCTGCAGTAAGAAGAGGAAACCTTTTCAAACTAAAAAATTATCTAGTCTGGTTTTGTTCACTGAATTCAGCGGAGACATTCTGGTTCTTTCTCCAGATCTTAGTACTGATGGTCAGTTCTCCAAGGGTGATAAGCCAATGTTAGTCATACTCAAGAGTATACCCATTGATGGACAAGCACATTAATTTCAATAGGTCTACTCTGGCTTGGTTGTATATCATTCAAGTTTCAAAGTGGTGGTGGGCAAATTCATCCTAGTCTGTGAAACCACTTGGTGGAATAAGAGTGGGGAGAGTTCTGAACTTGACCAGAACTGCACATAGTATTTCAAGTGTGGTTGCAGCATAGATTTGCATAGCACAACTTCCCCAACCAAGCACCCTTCAGATGTTTTGGGCTACTTCTTCTTCGGCTATCACTTATAGCTGAGTAAGATTGTCTTCCATAAACACGGTTTTAACAGTGAGTCTGTGACTGTGGAAGCCAATTCTGGATCCACACGTCCTTCCACAGTGGGGACATAGGTTTCCGGGCGGGAGTTGATCATGGTGAGGGTTTGCAAGCATGCCTTCCTCTTAGCACGTTTCTCCCTTTCGTCCTGAGTTTGAGTGTCTTCAAAGTCCATGACACCATTGGTAAAGGCTGTTCTCCAACTGGAGCACTCGCAGGCCAGTGTTTCCCAGTTGTCAGTGTTTATACTACATTTTTTTCAGATTTGCCTTGGGAGAGTCTTTAAACCTCTTTGGTTGACCACCAGAATTATGCTTCCCTTTTTAAAGTTGGGAATAGAGTAGTTGCTTTGGAAGACGATAATCAGGCATCCACACAACATTACTAGTCCAACGAAGTTGATGTTGAAAAATCATTGCTTCAACACTGGCGATCTTTGCTTCTTCCAGGACACTGGCATGAGTTTGCCTGTCTTCCCAAGTGATGTGTACATCTTTTCTGAGACACTGTTGACAGAATCTTTCAAGGAGATGGAGATGGTGTTTATAAGTGGTCCATGTTTCACAAGCGTACAGTAAGGTTGGTAGCGTTGGTTTCTGTTTCACTCACTGAGCAGCAAAATGCACATTACCTGCTTATCCTTCTGCTGTGTGACGATGCTCTGCTTGGGCTCAAGATAAGACGAGCCTGTATCAGCTTCAGATGGGCGTAGCTGGTCAAAATCTCACATTTTTGGTTATGGGCCCAGAAAAACGGAATGCTGGCAGAGGAACAGAGGGACGGATTGGACGTTATCTGCTCTGCATGTCAAGAAGATTGATGAGAGGTATGTGCTCATTGCCCCGAGAAGCCTGCCAGCTCCTAATTAATGGCTATAAGGCTGGACTTTGAACTTTTCAAGCCGTTTGCAGCTGCAGAAGCTCAAAGGCTTGAGAGGCTTGAAAACTGAAAGTGCTTTTACAAGTGCTTTTGGAAGCAGCTGTACTCAGACACAGCTTGATTAATGACGCAGAAGGCTAATGCCAGAGTCATGGAGGCCCTTCGGGATGCTTTCGGGATTCCAAAGCACAATAAGAAGAATTATGCGGAGTGGGCATTGTATGCAGAGGCTTTGCTACGAAAAGAGGGTCTGTTTGAAGTCATAACAGGTACCCCCCAGCTCCAATGATGGATGAATGGGCAGCTAAGGATTCCAAAGTAAGGGGAACTCTTACATTGATAGGCCCCCCAGAAGAGCTCTGTCTGTTGCGTGATAAGACCTCAGCCAGAGAAATTTGGGACCCTTTGAGAGATTCTCATTTGAGAACAGAAGCTGGTGCTTCTTTGTTCTACTATGCCAAGCTGCATGATATGGCACTTGCTGAAGGTGCAGATGTGCGTACACATCTGATGGAGATGCAGAATCTGAGACATGAGCTGCAACAGAGAGGACTCACCTTTCCAGAGGCTGTGTACTCCTTCATGATACTACATTCTTTGGGTTCAAGTTGGGAGTCCGTTGCCACTCAGATTGCTGTTCAGCCAACTGCTCAGCTCATGGTAGCCCATGTTACTACCGTTGTTCTGAATGAAGCGGACAGGCGAGGTGCTAGGTACATCGGTAAGGGGGAGTCTTCACAGATGTCATCCCAGAATGCAGTGGAACCACCAGATGGCGCCAAAGCTTTGAAGGCAGTGAAATGCTACTCGTGTGGACGTCTAGGCCATATGAAGAGGGAATGCAGATATCCCAAGGCCAGACAGACAGAGCAGCACAGCGCAAGCTCAACGCGTGGAAAGGGCAAAGGCAACGCAGCACAAGGCAATGGTCTCACGCTTCACTCCAAAGGTTGCAAAGGTCCAGAAGACATCTAGATTTTTGGTTCTGACATGTGGGTTAACACATCCAAGTTAGGCAAGCGTGGATTGCATGGTATCTTTCTAGGTTATCAGAAAGGTTCTTACAGAATAATGATGACTGACTCTAAGACAATTAGGCTCACAAGAAGTGTTGAGTACAATGCCAAGTGGGGGGAGAATGTGGGAATTTTCCAATGTTATCCTGATGACAGTGATGAGACTGAGGATAGGCAACAGCCACAGCAACAGCAGCAGCAACAGCAACAGCTGCCGCAACAACCCACACCCACTGATGAAGGTCCTGATTCTGAGTCTGAGACGGAATCAGATGATTCAGAGGATTTCAAGAGTGTGAAAGCCTCTATGCAACCCTCTGAAGGCTCTGATTGAGAAGAATTGGAGGAACCATTGTTTACTATAGGCCACTTTTCTCCTAAGAAGGAAGAGGAAAGTGTAGAAGACCTACGGCTAATTCGCAGGTCACAAAGAGCCACAAAAGGCAGACCTCCAAAGAGATTTGCTGATGAGTTTGCTAAAACAGCAGTGGCAGCTGTTAAAAGCTCCAAGAAGGTTTTTGAACCTTCCAGTTTCCAAGAAATCCAGGATTTGGATTCAAAGGATGCTGAGCCATGGTTAAATGCCATGAAGGCTGAGCTTGATTCCTAAGAGAGGAACAAAACATGGGAGCAAGTTCCAGTAGTTCCAGGAATGAAACTGCTTGGAAGCAAATGGGTCTTCAAAGCGAAGACAGATCAAAATGGCAAGATAGTCAGACACAAAGCCAGATTGGTAGCCAGAGGTTTTTCACAGGTACCAGGAGAAGACTATAACGAGACCTACTCACCCACCGTGAGATATGAAAGCATTAGGCTTATGCTCAAGCTTGCTGCAGAAGAGAATCTTCATGTTAGTCACCAGGATGTGAATACAGCGTTTTTGTATGGATCTCTAGGTGAATCTCTTTATATGCTTCCACCTGATGGTGTACAGGTAAAACAGGGATTTGTTTGTGCTCTGAAGAAGTCCTTTATGGTCTCAAACAAAGTGCACGGTGCTGGCACACTAAACTCACTGAGGTATTGTTTTCTCTAGGTTTTCAGCAAGGGAAAGCTGATCCATGTGTATTTGTCAAAGAGGAGGGGCAAAAGAAGCTGTATTGCTTGTTTTATGTTAATGATATTCTGTTCTTTTGGAAGGATGTCAAAATGTACAATAACGCCCTAGCTCAACTGAAAGAGCACTTTGAAATGAAAGATCTTGGTGAAGTAAACAACTACCTATCTCTGGAAATAGAGAGGGATCAAGATGGTAACATTCTAGTGCACCAGTCATGGAAAATTGCTAACTAAACCTGATGGATGCTAACCCTGTAGACACACCGATGACAGCAGGTTATCAGGTAGATGACACTGAAGGAGGATATTCTGACACTACACTGTACAGAAGTGTGCTAGGTAAACTGAACTTCATTGCCAGATGTTCAAGACCTGACATTGCTGTTAACTGGAATTTCCTAAGCAGACAAGTCAACAATCCTACAGTTAAGGATTGGAAAGCTCTGAAACGCATAGCTCGCTATTTGAAAGGCACTATGCATTACAGACTGAGGTTTAACAATCAGAAGTCTGGTGCTCTTGAGATATTTGCAGATGCAAATTTTCGTGGTGACACTAAAGACAGGAAAAGTACGTCTGGAGTTTGCTACATGTACAATCAGGGTCTACTTGATTAGTCATGCAAAAAGCAAACAACAGTTAGCTTAAGAATTTCAGAAAAAAATGTGACGTTCTCCAATTCACACAAAATTGGTGCCAACCGGTTGCAAATGCTCCCCTGAGAGGTTCGGCGGTCGAAACAGAATGCTTTTTATCACATGACAAGAAATCAGCCCTCAACAACTTAACCGGCAGAAAAAGATTTTTTTGAAAAAATTCCCAAGCCCCGGGGTCAGAATTTCATCAAAAATCTGACGTTCTACAATTCACTCAAAAATGGTGCCAAAAGGTTGCAAATGCTCCACTGAGAGGTTTGGCGGTCGAAACAGAATGCTTTTTATCATAGCACAAGAAATCAGCCCTCAACAACTTCACCGGCAGAAAAAGTTATTTTTGAAAAAATTCCCAATTTCACAATTTCATCAAAAATCTGGCTTTCGGCAATTCACCCAAAAATGGTGCCAAAAGGTTGCAAATGCTCCCCTGAGAGGTTTGGCGGTCGAAACAGAATGCTTTTTATCACATGACAAGAAATCAGCCCTCAACAACTTCACCGGCAGAAAAAGATTTTTTTGAAAAAATTCCCAAGCCCCGGGGTCACAATTTCATCAAAAAACTGGCTTTCGGCAATTCACTCAAAAATGGTGCCAAAAGGTTGCAAATGCTCCCCTGAGAGGTTTGGCTATCGAAAAAGAAGGCTTTTTATCATAGGAAAAGAAATCAGCCCTCAACAACTTAACCGGCAGAAAAAGATTTTTTTGAAAAAATCCCTAAGCCCCGGGGTCACAATTTCATAAAACATCTGGCTTTCGGCAATTCACTCAAAAATGGTGCCAAAAGGTTGCAAATGCTCCCCTGAGAGGTTTGGCAGTCGAAACAGAATGCTTTTTATCACATGACAAGAAGTCAGCCCTCAACAACTTAACCGGCAGAAAAAGATTTTTTTGAAAAAATTCCCAAGCCCCGGGGTCACAATTTCATCAAAAATCTGGCTTTCGGCAATTCACTCAAAAATGGTGCCAAAAGGTTGCAAATGCTCCCCTGAGAGGTTTGGCAGTCGAAACAGAATGCTTTTTATCACAGGACAAGAAATCAGCCCTCAACAACTTCACCGGCAGAAAAAGATTTTTTTGAAAAAATTCCCAAGCCCCGGGGTCAGAATTTCATCAAAAATCTGCCTTTCGGCAATTCACTCAAAAATGCTGCGAAACGGCTGCAAATGCTCCCCTGAGAGGATTGGCGGTCGAAACAGAATGCTTTTTATCACAGCACAAGAAATCAGCCCTCAACAACTTCACCGGCAGAAAAAGATTTTTTTGAAAAAATTCCCAAGCCCCGGGGTCACAATTTCATCAAAAATCTGAAGTTCTCCAATTCACTCAAAAATGCTGCGAAACGGTTGCAATTGCTCCCCTGAGAGGATTGGCGGTCGAAACAGAAGGCTTTTTATCACAGGACAAGAAATCAGCCCTCAACAACTTCACCGGCAGAAAAAGATTTTTTTGAAAAAATTCCCAAGCCCCGGGGTCACAATTTCATCAAACATCTGGCTTTCGGCAATTCACTCAAAAATGGTGCCAAAAGGTTGCAAATGCTCCCATGAGAGGTTTGGCGGTCGAAACAGAATGCTTTTTATCACAGCACAAGAAATCAGCCCTCTACAACTTCACCGGCAGAAAAAGATTTTTTTGAAAAAATTCCCAAGCCCCGGGGTCACAATTTCATCAAAAATCTGGCTCTCGGCAATTCACTCAAAAATGGTGCCAAACGGTTGCAAATGCTCCCCTGAGAGGTTTGGCAGTCGAAACAGAATGCTTTTTATCACAGGACCAGAAATCAGACCTCAACAACTTAACCGGCAGAAAAAGATTTTTTTGAAAAAATTCCCAAGCCCCGGGGTCACAATTTCCGCAAACATCTGGCTTTCGGCAATTCACTCAAAAATGCTGCCAAACGGTTGCAAATGCTCCCCTGAGAGGTTTGGCGGTCGAAACAGAATGCTTTTTATCACAGGACAAGAAATCAGCCCTCAACAACTTCACCGGCAGAAAAAGATTTTTTTGAAAAAATCCCTAAGCCCCGGGGTCACAATTTCATCAAAAATCTGGCTTTCGGCAATTCACTCAAAAATGGTGCCAAAAGGTTGCAAATACTTCCCTGAGAGGTTTGGCGATCGAAACAGAATGCTTTTTATCACAGCACAAGAAATCAGCCCTCAGCAACTTAACCGGCAGAAAAAGATTTTTTTGAAAAAATCCCTAAGCCCCGGGGTCACAATTTCATCAAAAATCTGCCTTTCGGCAATTCACTCAAAAATGCTGCGAAACGGCTGCAAATGCTCCCCTGAGAGGATTGGCGGTCGAAACAGAATGCTTTTTATCACAGCACAAGAAATCAGCCCTCAACAACTTCACCGGCAGAAAAAGATTTTTTTGAAAAAATTCCCAAGCCCCGGGGTCACAATTTCATCAGAAATCTGAAGTTCTCCAATTCACTCAAAAATGCTGCGAAACGGTTGCAATTGCTCCCCTGAGAGGATTGGCGGTCGAAACAGAAGGCTTTTTATCACAGGACAAGAAATCAGCCCTCAACAACTTCACCGGCAGAAAAAGATTTTTTTGAAAAAATTCCCAAGCCCCGGGGTCACAATTTCATCAAACATCTGGCTTTCGGCAATTCACTCAAAAATGGTGCCAAAAGGTTGCAAATGCTCCCATGAGAGGTTTGGCGGTCGAAACAGAAGGCTTTTTATCACAGCACAAGAAATCAGCCCTCAGCAACTTAACCGGCAGAAAAAGATTTTTTTGAAAAAATTCCCAAGCCCCGGGGTCAGAATTTCATCAAAAATCTGGCTCTCGGCAATTCACTCAAAAATTGTGCCAAACGGTTGCAAATGCTCCCCTGAGAGGATTGGCGGTCGAAACAGAAGGCTTTTTATCACAGGACAAGAAATCAGCCCTCAACAACTTAACCGGCAGAAAAAGATTTTTTTGAAAAAATTCCCAAGCCCCGGGGTCACAATTTCATCAAAAATCTGGCTTTCGGCAATTCACTCAAAAATGTTGCCAAAAGGTTGCAAATGCTCCCCTGAGAGGTTTGGCTGTCGAAACAGAATGCTTTTTATCACAGCACAAGAAATCAGCCCTCAACAACTTCACCAGCAGAAAAAGATTTTTTTGAAAAAATTCGCAAGCCCCGGGGTCAGAATTTCATCAACAATCTGCATTTCGGCAATTCACTCAAAAATGGTGCCAAACGGTTGCAAATGCTCCCCTGAGATGTTTGGGGGTCGAAACAGAAGGCTTTTTATCACAGGAAAAGAAATCAGCCCTCAACAACTTAACCGGCAGAAAAAGATTTTTTTTGAAAAAATTCCCAAGCCCCGGGGTCAGAATTTCATCAAAAATCTGGCTTTCGGCAATTCACTCAAAAATGGTGCCAAACAGTTGCAAATACTCCCCTGAGAGGTTTGGCTGTCGAAACAGAAGGCTTTTTATCATAGGACAAGAAATCAGCCCTCAACAACTTAACCGGAAGAAAAAGATATTTTTGAAAAAATTCCCAAGCCCCGGGGTCACAATTTCATCAAAAATCTGGCTTTCGGCAATTCACTCAAAAATGGTGCCAAAAGGTTGCAAATGCTCCCCTGAGAGGTTTGGCGGTCGAAACAGAATGCTTTTTATCATAGCACAAGAAATCAGCCCTCAACAACTTAACCGGCAGAAAAAGATTTTTTTGAAAAAATTCCCAAGCCCCGGGGTCACAATTTCATCAAAAATCTGCCTTTGGCAATTCACTCAAAAATGGTGCCAAAAGGTTGCAAATGCTCCCCTGAGAGGTTTGGCGGTCGAAACAGAATGCTTTTTATCACAGCACAAGAAATCAGCCCTCAACAACTTCACCGGCAGAAAAAGATTTTTTTGAAAAAATTCCCAAGCCCCGGGGTCACAATTTCATCAAACATCTGGCTGTCGGCAATTCACTCAAAAATGGTGCCAAAAGGTTGCAAATGCTCCCCTGAGAGGTTTGGCGGTCGAAACAGAATGCTTTTTATCATAGGACAGGAAATCAGCCCTCAACAACTTAACCGGCAAAAAAAAGATTTTTTTGAAAAAATTCCCAAGCCCCGGGGTCACAATTTCCGCAAACATCTGGCTTTCGGCAATTCACTCAAAAATGGTGCCAAACGGTTGCAAATGCTCCCCTGAGAGGTTTGGCGGTCGAAACAGAATGCTTTTTATCATAGCACAAGAAATCAGCCCTCAACAACTTAACCGGCAGAAAAAGATTTTTTTGAAAAAATTCCCAAGCCCCGGGGTCACAATTTCATCAAAAATCTGGCTTTCGGCAATTCACTCAAAAATGGTGCCAAAAGGTTGCAAATGCTCCCCTGAGAGGTTTGGCGGTCGAAACAGAATGCTTTTTATCACAGCACAAGAAATCAGCCCTCAACAACTTCACCGGCAGAAAAAGATTTTTTTGAAAAAATTCCCAAGCCCCGGGGTCAGAATTTCATCAAAAATCTGGCTTTCGGCAATTCACTCAAAAATGGTGCCAAAAGGTTGCAAATGCTCCCCTGAGAGGTTTGGCGGTCGAAACAGAATGCTTTTTATCATAGCACAAGAAATCACCCTCAGCAACTTAACCGGCACAAAAAGATTTTGTTGAAAAAATTCCCAAGCCCCGGGGTCACAATTTCATCAAAAATCTGGCTTTCGGCAATTCACTCAAAAATGGTGCCAAAAGGTTGCAAATGCTCCCCTGAGAGGTTTGGCGGTCGAAACAGAATGCTTTTTATCACAGCACAAGAAATCAGCCCTCAACAACTTCACCGGCAGAAAAAGATTTTTTTGAAAAAATTCCCAAGCCCCGGGGTCAGAATTTCATCAAAAATCTGGCTTTCGGCAATTCACTCAAAAATGGTGCCAAAAGGTTGCAAATGCTCCCCTGAGAGGTTTGGCGTTCGAAACAGAATGCTTTTTATCATAGCACAAGAAATCAGCCCTCAACAATTTAACCGGCAGAAAAAGACTTTTTTGAAAAAATTCCCAAGCCCCGGGTTCACAATTTCATCAAAAATCTGGCTTTCGGCAATTCACTCAAAAATGATGCCAAAAGGTTGCAAATGCTCCCCTGAGAGGTTTGGCGGTCGAAACAGAATGCTTTTTATCACAGCACAAGAAATCAGCCCTCAACAACTTCACCGGCAGAAAAAGATTTTTTTGAAAAAATTCCCAAGCCCCGTGGTCAGAATTTCATCAAAAATCTGGCTTTCGGCAATTCACTCAAAAATGGTGCCAAAAGGTTGCAAATGCTCCCCTGAGAGGTTTGGCGGTCGAAACAGAATGCTTTTAATCACAGCACAAGAAATCAGCCCCCAACAACTTCACCGGCAGAAAAAGATTTTTTTGAAAAAATTCCCAAGCCCCGGGGTCAGAATTTCATCAAAAATCTGGCTTTCGGCAATTCACTCAAAAATGGTGCCAAAAGGTTACAAATGCTCCCCTGAGAGGTTTGGCGGTCGAAACAGAATGCTTTTTATCACAGCACAAGAAATCAGCCCTCAACAACTTCACCGGCAGAAAAAGATTTTTTTGAAAAAATTCCCAAGCCCCGGGGTCAGAATTTTATCAAAAATCTGGCTCTCGGCAATTCACTCAAAAATGGTGCCAAACGGTTGCAAATGCTCCCCTGAGAGGTTTGGCGTTCGAAACAGAATGCTTTTTATCATAGCACAAGAAATCAGCCCTCAACAACTTCACCGGCAGAAAAAGACTTTTTTGAAAAAATTCCCAAGCCCCGGGGTCACAATTTCATCAAAAATCTGGCTTTCGGCAATTCACTCAAAAATGGTGCCAAAAGGTTGCAAATGCTCCCCTGAGAGGTTTGGCGGTCGAAACAGAATGCTTTTTATCACAGCACAAGAAATCAGCCCTCAACAACTTCACCGGCAGAAAAAGATTTTTTTGAAAAAATTCCCAAGCCCCGGGGTCAGAATTTCATCAAAAATCTGGCTTTCGGCAATTCACTCAAAAATGGTGCCAAAAGGTTACAAATGCTCCCCTGAGAGGTTTGGCGGTCGAAACAGAATGCTTTTTATCACAGCACAAGAAATCAGCCCTCAACAACTTCACCGGCAGAAAAAGATTTTTTTGAAAAAATTCCCAAGCCCCGGGGTCAGAATTTTATCAAAAATCTGGCTCTCGGCAATTCACTCAAAAATGGTGCCAAACGGTTGCAAATGCTCCCCTGAGAGGTTTGGCGTTCGAAACAGAATGCTTTTTATCACAGCACAAGAAATCAGCCCTCAACAACTTCACCGGCAGAAAAAGACTTTTTTGAAAAAATTCCCAAGCCCCGGGGTCACAATTTCATCAAAAATCTGGCTTTCGGCAATTCACTCAAAAATGGTGCCAAAAGGTTGCAAATGCTCCCCTGAGAGGTTTGGCGGTCGAAACAGAATGCTTTTTATCATAGCACAAGAAATCAGCCCTCAGCAACTTAACCGGCAGAAAAAGATTTTTTTGAAAAAATTCCCAAGCCCCGGGGTCACAATTTCATCAAAAATCTGGCTTTCGGCAATTCACTCAAAAATGGTGCCAAAAGGTTGCAAATGCTCCCCTGAGAGGTTTGGCGGTCGAAACAGAATGCTTTTTATTACAGCAAAAGAAATCAGCCTTCAACAACTTCACCGGCAGAAAAAGATTTTTTTGAAAAAATTCCCAAGCCCCGGGGTCACAATTTCATCAAATATCTGACTTTCGGCAATTCACTCAAAAATGTTGCCAAACGGTTGCAAATGCTCCCCTGAGAGGTTTGGCGGTCGAAACAGAATGCTTTTTATCATAGCACAAGAAATCAGCCCTCAACAACTTAACCGGCAGAAAAAGATTTTTTTGAAAAAATTCCCAAGCCCCGGGGTCACAATTTCATCAAACATCTGGCTTTCGGCAATTCACTCAAAAATGGTGCCAAACGGTTACAAATGCTCCCCTGAGAGGTTTGGCGGTCGAAACAGAATGCTTTTTATCACAGCACAAGAAATCAGCCCTCAACAACTTCACCGGCAGAAAAAGATTTTTTTGAAAAAATTCCCTAGCCCCGGGGTCAGAATTTCATCAAAAATCTGGCTTTCGGCAATTCACTCAAAAATGGTGCCAAAAGGTTACAAATGCTCCCCTGAGAGGTTTGGCGGTCGAAACAGAATGCTTTTTATCATAGCACAAGAAATCAGCCCTCAGCAACTTAACCGGCAGAAAAAGATTTTTTTGAAAAAATTCCCAAGCCCCGGGGTCACAATTTCATCAAAAATCTGGCTTTCGGCAATTCACTCAAAAATGGTGCCAAAAGGTTGCAAATGCTCCCCTGAGAGGTTTGGCGGTCGAAACAGAATGCTTTTTATCATACCACAAGAAATCAGCCCTCAACAACTTAACCGGCAGAAAAAGATTTTTTTGAAAAAATTCCCAAGCCCCGTGGTCAGAATTTCATCAAAAATCTGGCTTTCGGCAATTCACTCAAAAATGGTGCCAAAAGGTTGCAAATGCTCCCCTGAGAGGTTTGGCGGTCGAAACAGAATGCTTTTTATCATAGCACAAGAAATCAGCCCTCAGCAACTTAACCGGCAGAAAAAGATTTTTTTGAACAAATTCCCAAGCCCCGGGGTCACAATTTCATCAAAAATCTGGCTTTCGGCAATGCACTCAAAAATGGTGCCAAAAGGTTGCAAATGCTCCCCTGAGAGGTTTGGCGGTCGAAACAGAATGCTTTTTATCACAGCACAAGAAATCAGCCCTCAACAACTTCACCGGCAGAAAAAATTTTTTTGAAAAAATTCCCAAGCCCCGGGGTCAGAATTTCATCAAAAATCTGGCTTTCGGCAATTCACTCAAAAATGGTGCCAAAAGGTTGCAAATGCTCCCCTGAGAGGTTTGGCGGTCGAAACAGAATGCTTTTTATCATAGCACAAGAAATCAGCCCTCAGCAACTTAACCGGCAGAAAAAGATTTTTTTGAAAAAATTCCCAAGCCCCGGGGTCACAATTTCATCAAAAATCTGGCTTTCGGCAATTCACTCAAAAATGGTGCCAAAAGGTTGCAAATGCTCCCCTGAGAGGTTTGGCGGTCGAAACAGAATGCTTTTTATTACAGCACAAGAAATCAGCCTTCAACAACTTCACCGGCAGAAAAAGATTTTTTTGAAAAAATTCCCAAGCCCCGGGGTCAGAATTTTATCAAAAATCTGGCTTTTGGCAATTCACTCAAAAATGGTGCCAAACGGTTGCAAATGCTCCCCTGAGAGGATTGGCGGTCGAAACAGAAGGCTTTTTATCACAGGACAAGAAATCAGCCCTCAACAACTTCACCGGCAGGAAAAGGTTTTTTTGAAAAAATCCCTAAGCCCCGCCATCACAATTTCATCAAAAATCTGACTTTCGGCAATTCACTCAAAAATGTTGCCAAACGGTTGCAAATGCTCCCCTTAGAGGTTTGGCTGTCGAAACAGAAGGCTTTTTATCATAGGACAAAAAATCAGCCCTCAACAACTTCACCGGCAGGAAAAGGTTTTTTTGAAAAAATCCCTAAGCCCCGGGGTCACAATTTCATCAAATATCTGACTTTCGGCAATTCACTCAAAAATGGTGCCAAACGGTTGCAAATGCTCCCCTGAGAGGATTGGCGGTCGAAACAGAAGGCTTTTTATCACAGGACAAGAAATCAGCCCTCAACAACTTCACCGGCAGAAAAAGATTTTTTTGAAAAAATTCCCAAGCCCCGGGGTCAGAATTTTATCAAAAATCTGGCTTTCGGCATTTCACTCAAAAATGGTGCCAAACGGTTGCAAATGCTCCCCTGAGAGGTTTGGCGGTCGAAACAGAATGCTTTTTATCACAGCACAATAAATCAGCCCTCAACAACTTCACCGGCAGAAAAAGATTTTTTTGAAAAAATTCCCAAGCCCCGGGGTCACAATTTCATCAAAAATCTGGCTTTCGGCAATTCACTCAAAAATGGTGCCAAAAGGTTGCAAATGCTCCCCTGAGAGGTTTGGCGGTCGAAACAGAATGCTTTTTATCATAGCACAAGAAATCAGCCCTCAGCAACTTAACCGGCAGAAAAAGATTTTTTTGAAAAAATTCCCAAGCCCCGGGGTCACAATTTCATCAAAAATCTGGCTTTCGGCAATTCACTCAAAAATGGTGCCAAACGGTTGCAAATGCTCCCCTGAGAGGTTTGGCGGTCGAAACAGAATGCTTTTTATCACAGCACAAGAAATCAGCCCTCAACAACTTCACCGGCAGAAAAAGATTTTTTTGAAAAAATTCCCAAGCCCCAGGGTCACAATTTCATCAAAAATCTGGCTTTCGGCAATTCACTCAAAAATGGTGCCAAAAGGTTGCAAATGCTCCCCTGAGAGGTTTGGCGGTCGAAACAGAATGCTTTTTATCACAACACAAGAAATCAGCCCTCAACAACTTCACCGGCAGAAAAAGATTTTTTTGAAAAAATTCCCAAGCCCCGGGGTCAGAATTTCATCAAAAATCTGGCTTTCGGCAATTCACTCAAAAATGCTGCCAAAAGGTTGCAAATGCTCCCCTGAGAGGTTTGGCGGTCGAAACAGAATGCTTTTCATCATAGCACAAGAAATCAGCCCTCAGCAACTTAACCGGCAGAAAAAGATTTTTTTGAAAAAATTCCCAAGCCCCGGGGTCACAATTTCATCAAACATCTGGCTTTCGGCAATTCACTCAAAAATGGTGCCAAACGGTTGCAAATGCTCCCCTGAGAGGTTTGGCGGTCGAAACAGAATGCTTTTTATCATAGCACAAGAAATCAGCCCTCAACAACTTAACCGGCAGAAAAAGATTTTTTTGAAAAAATTCCCAAGCCCCGGGGTCACAATTTCATCAAAAATCTGGGTTTCGGCAATTCACTCAAAAATGGTGCCAAAAGGTTGCAAATGCTCCCCTGAGAGGTTTGGTGGTCGAAACAGAATGCTTTTTATCACAGCACAAGAAATCAGCCCTCAACAACTTCACCGGCAGAAAAAGATTTTTTTGAAAAAATTCCCAAGCCCCGGGGTCAGAAGTTCATCAAAAATCTGGCTTTCGGCAATTCACTCAAAAATGGTGCCAAAAGGTTGCAAATGCTCCCCTGAGAGGTTTGGCGGTCGAAACAGAATGCTTTTTATCATAGCACAAGAAATCAGCCCTCAGCAACTTAACCGGCAGAAAAAGATTTTTTTGAAAAAATTCCCAAGCCCCGGGGTCACAATTTCATCAAAAATCTGGCTTTCGGCAATTCACTCAAAAATGGTGCCAAAAGGTTGCAAATGCTCCCCTGAGAGGTTTGGCGGTCGAAACAGAATGCTTTTTATCATAGCACAAGAAATCAGCCCTCAACAACTTAACCGGCAGAAAAAGATTTTTTTGAAAAAATTCCGAAGCCCCGGGGTCACAATTTCATCAAAAATCTGGCTTTCGACAATGCACTCAAAAATGGTGCCAAAAGGTTGCAAATGCTCCCCTGAGAGGTTTGGCGGTCGAAACAGAATGCTTTTTATCACAGCACAAGAAATCAGCCCTCAACAACTTCACCGGCAGAAAAAGATTTTTTTGAAAAAATTCCCAAGCCCCGGGGTCAGAATTTTATCAAAAATCTGGCTTTCGGCAATTCACTCAAAAATGGTGCCAAACGGTTGCAAATGCTCCCCTGAGAGGTTTGGCGGTCGAAACAGAATGCTTTTTATCACAGCACAAGAAATCAGCCCTCAACAACTTCACCGGCAGAAAAAGATTTTTTTGAAAAAATTCCCAAGCCCCGGGGTCACAATTTCATCAAAAATCTGGCTTTCGGCAATTCACTCAAAAATGGTGCCAAAAGGTTGCAAATGCTCCCCTGAGAGGTTTGGCGGTCGAAACAGAATGCTTTTTATCACAGCACAAGAAATCAGCCCTCAACAACTTCACCGGCAGAAAAAGATTTTTTTGAAAAAATTCCCAAGCCCCGGGGGTCAGAATTTCATCAAAAATCTGGCTTTCGGCAATTCACTCAAAAATGCTGCCAAAAGGTTGCAAATGCTCCCCTGAGAGGTTTGGCGGTCGAAACAGAATGCTTTTTATCATAGCACAAGAAATCAGCCCTCAGCAACTTAACCGGCAGAAAAAGATTTTTTTGAAAAAATTCCCAAGCCCCGGGGTCAGAATTTCATCAAAAATCTGGCTTTCGGCAATTCACTCAAAAATGCTGCCAAAAGGTTGCAAATGCTCCCCTGAGAGGTTTGGCGGTCGAAACAGAATGCTTTTTATCATAGCACAAGAAATCAGCCCTCAGCAACTTAACCGGCAGAAAAAGATTTTTTTGAAAAAATTCCCAAGCCCCGGGGTCACAATTTCATCAAAAATCTGGCTTTCGGCAATTCACTCAAAAATGGTGCCAAACGGTTGCAAATGCTCCCCTGAGAGGTTTGGCGGTCGAAACAGAATGCTTTTTATCATAGCACAAGAAATCAGCCCTCAACAACTTAACCGGCAGAAAAAGATTTTTTTGAAAAAATTCCCAAGCCCCGGGGTCACAATTTCATCAAAAATCTGGCTTTCGGCAATGCACTCAAAAATGGTGCCAAAAGGTTGCAAATGCTCCCCTGAGAGGTTTGGCGGTCGAAACAGAATGCTTTTTATCACAGCACAAGAAATCAGCCCTCAACAACTTCACCGGCAGAAAAAGATTTTTTTGAAAAAATTCCCAAGCCCCGGGGTCAGAATTTTATCAAAAATCTGGCTTTCGGCAATTCACTCAAAAATGGTGCCAAACGGTTGCAAATGCTCCCCTGAGAGGTTTGGCGGTCGAAACAGAATGCTTTTTATCACAGCACAAGAAATCAGCCCTCAACAACTTCACCGGCAGAAAAAGATTTTTTTGAAAAAATTCCCAAGCCCCGGGGTCACAATTTCATCAAAAATCTGGGTTTCGGCAATTCACTCAAAAATGGTGCCAAAAGGTTGCAAATGCTCCCCTGAGAGGTTTGGCGGTCGAAACAGAATGCTTTTTATCACAGCACAAGAAATCAGCCCTCAACAACTTCACCGGCAGAAAAAGATTTTTTTGAAAAAATTCCCAAGCCCCGGGGTCAGAATTTTATCAAAAATCTGGCTTTCGGCAATTCACTCAAAAATGGTGCCAAACGGTTGCAAATGCTCCCCTGAGAGGTTTGGCGGTCGAAACAGAATGCTTTTTATCATAGCACAAGAAATCAGCCCTCAACAACTTAACCGGCAGAAAAAGATTTTTTTGAAAAAATTCCCAAGCCCCGGGGTCACAATTTCATCAAAAATCTGGCTTTCGGCAATTCACTCAAAAATGGTGCCAAACGGTTGCAAATGCTCCCCTGAGAGGATTGGCGGTCGAAACAGAAGGCTTTTTATCACAGGACAAGAAATCAGCCCTCAACAACTTCACCGGCAGAAAAAGATTTTTTTGAAAAAATTCCCAAGCCCCGGGGTCAGAATTTTATCAAAAATCTGGCTTTCGGCAATTCACTCAAAAATGGTGCCAAACGGTTGCAAATGCTCCCCTGAGAGGTTTGGCGGTCGAAACAGAATGCTTTTTATCACAGCACAAGAAATCAGCCCTCAACAACTTCACCGGCAGAAAAAGATTTTTTTGAAAAAATTCCCAAGCCCCGGGGTCACAATTTCATCAAAAATCTGGCTTTCGGCAATTCACTCAAAAATGGTGCCAAAAGGTTGCAAATGCTCCCCTGAGAGGTTTGGCGGTCGAAACAGAATGCTTTTTATCATAGCACAAGAAATCAGCCCTCAGCAACTTAACCGGCAGAAAAAGATTTTTTTGAAAAAATTCCCAAGCCCCGGGGTCACAATTTCATCAAAAATCTGGCTTTCGGCAATTCACTCAAAAATGGTGCCAAACGGTTGCAAATGCTCCCCTGAGAGGTTTGGCGGTCGAAACAGAATGCTTTTTATCACAGCACAAGAAATCAGCCCTCAACAACTTCACCGGCAGAAAAAGATTTTTTTGAAAAAATTCCCAAGCCCCAGGGTCACAATTTCATCAAAAATCTGGCTTTCGGCAATTCACTCAAAAATGGTGCCAAAAGGTTGCAAATGCTCCCCTGAGAGGTTTGGCGGTCGAAACAGAATGCTTTTTATCACAACACAAGAAATCAGCCCTCAACAACTTCACCGGCAGAAAAAGATTTTTTTGAAAAAATTCCCAAGCCCCGGGGTCAGAATTTCATCAAAAATCTGGCTTTCGGCAATTCACTCAAAAATGCTGCCAAAAGGTTGCAAATGCTCCCCTGAGAGGTTTGGCGGTCGAAACAGAATGCTTTTCATCATAGCACAAGAAATCAGCCCTCAGCAACTTAACCGGCAGAAAAAGATTTTTTTGAAAAAATTCCCAAGCCCCGGGGTCACAATTTCATCAAACATCTGGCTTTCGGCAATTCACTCAAAAATGGTGCCAAACGGTTGCAAATGCTCCCCTGAGAGGTTTGGCGGTCGAAACAGAATGCTTTTTATCATAGCACAAGAAATCAGCCCTCAACAACTTAACCGGCAGAAAAAGATTTTTTTGAAAAAATTCCCAAGCCCCGGGGTCACAATTTCATCAAAAATCTGGGTTTCGGCAATTCACTCAAAAATGGTGCCAAAAGGTTGCAAATGCTCCCCTGAGAGGTTTGGTGGTCGAAACAGAATGCTTTTTATCACAGCACAAGAAATCAGCCCTCAACAACTTCACCGGCAGAAAAAGATTTTTTTGAAAAAATTCCCAAGCCCCGGGGTCAGAATTTCATCAAAAATCTGGCTTTCGGCAATTCACTCAAAAATGCTGCCAAAAGGTTGCAAATGCTCCCCTGAGAGGTTTGGCGGTCGAAACAGAATGCTTTTTATCATAGCACAAGAAATCAGCCCTCAGCAACTTAACCGGCAGAAAAAGATTTTTTTGAAAAAATTCCCAAGCCCCGGGGTCACAATTTCATCAAAAATCTGGCTTTCGGCAATTCACTCAAAAATGGTGCCAAACGGTTGCAAATGCTCCCCTGAGAGGTTTGGCGGTCGAAACAGAATGCTTTTTATCATAGCACAAGAAATCAGCCCTCAACAACTTAACCGGCAGAAAAAGATTTTTTTGAAAAAATTCCCAAGCCCCGGGGTCACAATTTCATCAAAAATCTGGCTTTCGGCAATGCACTCAAAAATGGTGCCAAAAGGTTGCAAATGCTCCCCTGAGAGGTTTGGCGGTCGAAACAGAATGCTTTTTATCACAGCACAAGAAATCAGCCCTCAACAACTTCACCGGCAGAAAAAGATTTTTTTGAAAAAATTCCCAAGCCCCGGGGTCAGAATTTTATCAAAAATCTGGCTTTCGGCAATTCACTCAAAAATGGTGCCAAACGGTTGCAAATGCTCCCCTGAGAGGTTTGGCGGTCGAAACAGAATGCTTTTTATCACAGCACAAGAAATCAGCCCTCAACAACTTCACCGGCAGAAAAAGATTTTTTTGAAAAAATTCCCAAGCCCCGGGGTCACAATTTCATCAAAAATCTGGCTTTCGGCAATTCACTCAAAAATGGTGCCAAAAGGTTGCAAATGCTCCCCTGAGAGGTTTGGCGGTCGAAACAGAATGCTTTTTATCACAGCACAAGAAATCAGCCCTCAACAACTTCACCGGCAGAAAAAGATTTTTTTGAAAAAAATCCCAAGCCCCGGGGTCAGAATTTTATCAAAATTCTGGCTTTCGGCAATTCACTCAAAAATGGTGCCAAACGGTTGCAAATGTTCCCCTGAGAGGTTTGGCGGTCGAAACAGAATGCTTTTTATCATAGCACAAGAAATCAGCCCTCAACAACTTAACCGGCAGAAAAAGATTTTTTTGAAAAAATTCCCAAGCCCCGGGGTCACAATTTCATCAAAAATCTGGGTTTCGGCAATTCACTCAAAAATGGTGCCAAAAGGTTGCAAATGCTCCCCTGAGAGGTTTGGTGGTCGAAACAGAATGCTTTTTATCACAGCACAAGAAATCAGCCCTCAACAACTTCACCGGCAGAAAAAGATTTTTTTGAAAAAATTCCCAAGCCCCGGGGTCAAAAGTTCATCAAAAATCTGGCTTTCGGCAATTCACTCAAAAATGGTGCCAAAAGGTTGCAAATGCTCCCCTGAGAGGTTTGGCGGTCGAAACAGAATGCTTTTTATCATAGCACAAGAAATCAGCCCTCAGCAACTTAACCGGCAGAAAAAGATTTTTTTGAAAAAATTCCCAAGCCCCGGGGTCACAATTTCATCAAAAATCTGGCTTTCGGCAATTCACTCAAAAATGGTGCCAAACGGTTGCAAATGCTCCCCTGAGAGGTTTGGCGGTCGAAACAGAATGCTTTTTATCATAGCACAAGAAATCAGCCCTCAACAACTTAACCGGCAGAAAAAGATTTTTTTGAAAAAATTCCGAAGCCCCGGGGTCACAATTTCATCAAAAATCTGGCTTTCGACAATGCACTCAAAAATGGTGCCAAAATGTTGCAAATGCTCCCCTGAGAGGTTTGGCGGTCGAAACAGAATGCTTTTTATCACAGCACAAGAAATCAGCCCTCAACAACTTCACCGGCAGAAAAAGATTTTTTTGAAAAAATTCCCAAGCCCCGGGGTCAGAATTTTATCAAAAATCTGGCTTTCGGCAATTCACTCAAAAATGGTGCCAAACGGTTGCAAATGCTCCCCTGAGAGGTTTGGCGGTCGAAACAGAATGCTTTTTATCACAGCACAAGAAATCAGCCCTCAACAACTTCACCGGCAGAAAAAGATTTTTTTGAAAAAATTCCCAAGCCCCGGGGTCACAATTTCATCAAAAATCTGGCTTTCGGCAATTCACTCAAAAATGGTGCCAAAAGGTTGCAAATGCTCCCCTGAGAGGTTTGGCGGTCGAAACAGAATGCTTTTTATCACAGCACAAGAAATCAGCCCTCAACAACTTCACCGGCAGAAAAAGATTTTTTTGAAAAAATTCCCAAGCCCCGGGGGTCAGAATTTCATCAAAAATCTGGCTTTCGGCAATTCACTCAAAAATGCTGCCAAAAGGTTGCAAATGCTCCCCTGAGAGGTTTGGCGGTCGAAACAGAATGCTTTTTATCATAGCACAAGAAATCAGCCCTCAGCAACTTAACCGGCAGAAAAAGATTTTTTTGAAAAAATTCCCAAGCCCCGGGGTCAGAATTTCATCAAAAATCTGGCTTTCGGCAATTCACTCAAAAATGCTGCCAAAAGGTTGCAAATGCTCCCCTGAGAGGTTTGGCGGTCGAAACAGAATGCTTTTTATCATAGCACAAGAAATCAGCCCTCAGCAACTTAACCGGCAGAAAAAGATTTTTTTGAAAAAATTCCCAAGCCCCGGGGTCACAATTTCATCAAAAATCTGGCTTTCGGCAATTCACTCAAAAATGGTGCCAAACGGTTGCAAATGCTCCCCTGAGAGGTTTGGCGGTCGAAACAGAATGCTTTTTATCATAGCACAAGAAATCAGCCCTCAACAACTTAACCGGCAGAAAAAGATTTTTTTGAAAAAATTCCCAAGCCCCGGGGTCACAATTTCATCAAAAATCTGGCTTTCGGCAATGCACTCAAAAATGGTGCCAAAAGGTTGCAAATGCTCCCCTGAGAGGTTTGGCGGTCGAAACAGAATGCTTTTTATCACAGCACAAGAAATCAGCCCTCAACAACTTCACCGGCAGAAAAAGATTTTTTTGAAAAAATTCCCAAGCCCCGGGGTCAGAATTTTATCAAAAATCTGGCTTTCGGCAATTCACTCAAAAATGGTGCCAAACGGTTGCAAATGCTCCCCTGAGAGGTTTGGCGGTCGAAACAGAATGTTTTTTATCACAGCACAAGAAATCAGCCCTCAACAACTTCACCGGCAGAAAAAGATTTTTTTGAAAAAATTCCCAAGCCCCGGGGTCACAATTTCATCAAAAATCTGGCTTTCGGCAATTCACTCAAAAATGGTGCCAAAAGGTTGCAAATGCTCCCCTGAGAGGTTTGGCGGTCGAAACAGAATGCTTTTTATCACAGCACAAGAAATCAGCCCTCAACAACTTCACCGGCAGAAAAAGATTTTTTTGAAAAAAATCCCAAGCCCCGGGGTCAGAATTTTATCAAAATTCTGGCTTTCGGCAATTCACTCAAAAATGGTGCCAAACGGTTGCAAATGTTCCCCTGAGAGGTTTGGCGGTCGAAACAGAATGCTTTTTATCACAGCACAAGAAATCAGCCCTCAACAACTTCACCGGCAGAAAAAGATTTTTTTGAAAAAAATCCCAAGCCCCGGGGTCACAATTTCATCAAAAATCTGGCTTTCGGCAATTCACTCAAAAATGGTGCCAAAAGGTTGCAAATGCTCCCCTGAGAGGTTTGGCGGTCGAAACAGAATGCTTTTTATCATAGCACAAGAAATCAGCCCTCAGCAACTTAACCGGCAGAAAAAGATTTTTTTGAAAAAATTCCCAAGCCCCGGGGTCACAATTTCATCAAAAATCTGGCTTTCGGCAATTCACTCAAAAATGGTGCCAAACGGTTGCAAATGCTCCCCTGAGAGGTTTGGCGGTCGAAACAGAATGCTTTTTATCACAGCACAAGAAATCAGCCCTCAACAACTTCACCGGCAGAAAAAGATTTTTTTGAAAAAATTCCCAAGCCCCGGGGTCAGAATTTTATCAAAAATCTGGCTTTCGGCAATTCACTCAAAAATGGTGCCAAACGGTTGCAAATGCTCCCCTGAGAGGTTTGGCGGTCGAAACAGAATGCTTTTTATCACAGCACAAGAAATCAGCCCTCAACAACTTCACCGGCAGAAAAAGATTTTTTTGAAAAAATTCCCAAGCCCCGGGGTCACAATTTCATCAAAAATCTGGCTTTCGGCAATTCACTCAAAAATGGTGCCAAAAGGTTGCAAATGCTCCCCTGAGAGGTTTGGCGGTCGAAACAGAATGCTTTTTATCATAGCACAAGAAATCAGCCCTCAGCAACTTAACCGGCAGAAAAAGATTTTTTTGAAAAAATTCCCAAGCCCCGGGGTCACAATTTCATCAAAAATCTGGGTTTCGGCAATTCACTCAAAAATGGTGCCAAAAGGTTGCAAATGCTCCCCTGAGAGGTTTGGCGGTCGAAACAGAATGCTTTTTATCACAGCACAAGAAATCAGCCCTCAACAACTTCACCGGCAGAAAAAGATTTTTTTGAAAAAATTCCCAAGCCCCGGGGTCACAATTTCATCAAAAATCTGGCTTTCGGCAATTCACTCAAAAATGGTGCCAAAAGGTTGCAAATGCTCCCCTGAGAGGTTTGGCGGACGAAACAGAATGCTTTTTATCACAGCACAAGAAATCAGCCCTCAACAACTTCACCGGCAGAAAAAGATTTTTTTGAAAAAATTCCCAAGCCCCGGGGTCACAATTTCATCAAAAATCTGGCTTTCGGCAATTCACTCAAAAATGGTGCCAAAAGGTTGCAAATGCTCCCCTGAGAGGTTTGGCGGTCGAAACAGAATGCTTTTTATCACAGCACAAGAAATCAGCCCTCAACAACTTCACCGGCAGAAAAAGATTTTTTTGAAAAAATTCCCAAGCCCCGGGGTCAGAATTTTATCAAAAATCTGGCTTTCGGCAATTCACTCAAAAATGGTGCCAAACGGTTGCAAATGTTCCCCTGAGAGGTTTGGCGGTCGAAACAGAATGCTTTTTATCACAGCACAAGAAATCAGCCCTCAACAACTTCACCGGCAGAAAAAGATTTTTTTGAAAAAATTCCCAAGCCCCGGGGTCACAATTTCATCAAAAATCTGGCTTTCGGCAATTCACTCAAAAATGGTGCCAAAAGGTTGCAAATGCTCCCCTGAGAGGTTTGGCGGTCGAAACAGAATGCTTTTTATCATAGCACAAGAAATCAGCCCTCAGCAACTTAACCGGCAGAAAAAGATTTTTTTGAAAAAATTCCCAAGCCCCGGGGTCACAATTTCATCAAAAATCTTGGTTTCGGCAATTCACTCAAAAATGGTGCCAAAAGGTTGCAAATGCTCCCCTGAGAGGTTTGGCGGTCGAAACAGAATGCTTTTTATCACAGCACAAGAAATCAGCCCTCAACAACTTCACCGGCAGAAAAAGATTTTTTTGAAAAAATTCCCAAGCCCCGGGGTCACAATTTCATCAAAAATCTGGCTTTCGGCAATTCACTCAAAAATGGTGCCAAACGGTTGCAAATGCTCCCCTGAGAGGTTTGGCGGTCGAAACAGAATGCTTTTTATCACAGCACAAGAAATCAGCCCTCAACAACTTCACCGGCAGAAAAAGATTTTTTTGAAAAAATTCCCAAGCCTCGGGGGTCAGAATTTTATCAAAAATCTGGCTTTCGGCAATTCACTCAAAAATGGTGCCAAACGGTTGCAAATGCTCCCCTGAGAGGTTTGGCGGTCGAAACAGAATGCTTTTTATCACAGCACAAGAAATCAGCCCTCAAAAACTTCACCGGCAGAAAAAGATTTTTTTGAAAAAATTCCCAAGCCCCGGGGTCACAATTTCATCAAAAATCTGGCTTTCGGCAATTCACTCAAAAATGGTGCCAAACGGTTGCAAATGCTCCCCTGAGAGGTTTGGCGGTCGAAACAGAATGCTTTTTATCACAGCACAAGAAATCAGCCCTCAACAACTTCACCGGCAGAAAAAGATTTTTTTGAAAAAATTCCCAAGCCCCGGGGTCAGAAGTTCATCAAAAATCTGGCTTTCGGCAATTCACTCAAAAATGGTGCCAAAAGGTTGCAAATGCTCCCCTGAGAGGTTTGGCGGTCGAAACAGAATGCTTTTTATCATAGCACAAGAAATCAGCCCTCAGCAACTTAACCGGCAGAAAAAGTTTTTTTTGAAAAAATTCCCAAGCCCCGGGGTCACAATTTCATCAAAAATCTGGCTTTCGGCAATTCACTCAAAAATGGTGCCAAACGGTTGCAAATGCTCCCCTGAGAGGTTTGGCGGTCGAAACAGAATGCTTTTTATCATAGCACAAGAAATCAGCCCTCAACAACTTAACCGGCAGAAAAAGATTTTTTTGAAAAAATTCCCAAGCCCCGGGGTCACAATTTCATCAAAAATCTGGCTTTCGGCAATGCACTCAAAAATGGTGCCAAAAGGTTGCAAATGCTCCCCTGAGAGGTTTGGCGGTCGAAACAGAATGCTTTTTATCACAGCACAAGAAATCAGCCCTCAACAACTTCACCGGCAGAAAAAGATTTTTTTGAAAAAATTCCCAAGCCCCGGGGTCAGAATTTTATCAAAAATCTGGCTTTCGGCAATTCACTCAAAAATGGTGCCAAACGGTTGCAAATGCTCCCCTGAGAGGTTTGGCGGTCGAAACAGAATGCTTTTTATCACAGCACAAGAAATCAGCCCTCAACAACTTAACCGGCAGAAAAAGATTTTTTTGAAAAAATTCCCAAGCCCCGGGGTCACAATTTCATCAAAAATCTGGCTTTCGGCAATTCACTCAAAAATGGTGCCAAACGGTTGCAAATGCTCCCCTGAGAGGTTTGGCGGTCGAAACAGAATGCTTTTTATCACAGCACAAGAAATCAGCCCTCAACAACTTCACCGGCAGAAAAAGATTTTTTTGAAAAAATTCCCAAGCCCCGGGGTCAGAAGTTCATCAAAAATCTGGCTTTCGGCAATTCACTCAAAAATGGTGCCAAAAGGTTGCAAATGCTCCCCTGAGAGGTTTGGCGGTCGAAACAGAATGCTTTTTATCATAGCACAAGAAATCAGCCCTCAACAACTTCACCGGCAGAAAAAGATTTTTTTGAAAAAATTCCCAAGCCCCGGGGTCAGAAGTTCATCAAAAATCTGGCTTTCGGCAATTCACTCAAAAATGGTGCCAAAAGGTTGCAAATGCTCCCCTGAGAGGTTTGGCGGTCGAAACAGAATGCTTTTTATCATAGCACAAGAAATCAGACCTCAGCAACTTAACCGGCAGAAAAAGTTTTTTTTGAAAAAATTCCCAAGCCCCGGGGTCACAATTTCATCAAAAATCTGGCTTTCGGCAATTCACTCAAAAATGGTGCCAAACGGTTGCAAATGCTCCCCTGAGAGGTTTGGCAGTCGAAACAGAATGCTTTTTATCATAACACAAGAAATCAGCCCTCAACAACTTAACCGGCAGAAAAAGATTTTTTTGAAAAAATTCCCAAGCCCCGGGGTCACAATTTCATCAAAAATCTGGCTTTCGGCAATGCACTCAAAAATGGTGCCAAAAGGTTGCAAATGCTCCCCTGAGAGGTTTGGCGGTCGAAACAGAATGCTTTTTATCACAGCACAAGAAATCAGCCCTCAACAACTTCACCGGCAGAAAAAGATTTTTTTGAAAAAATTCCCAAGCCCCGGGGTCAGAATTTTATCAAAAATCTGGCTTTCGGCAATTCACTCAAAAATGGTGCCAAACGGTTGCAAATGCTCCCCTGAGAGGTTTGGCGGTCGAAACAGAATGCTTTTTATCACAGCACAAGAAATCAGCCCTCAACAACTTAACCGGCAGAAAAAGATTTTTTTGAAAAAATTCCCAAGCCCCGGGGTCACAATTTCATCAAAAATCTGGCTTTCGGCAATTCACTCAAAAATGGTGCCAAACGGTTGCAAATGCTCCCCTGAGAGGTTTGGCGGTCGAAACAGAATGCTTTTTATCACAGCACAAGAAATCAGCCCTCAACAACTTCACTGGCAGAAAAAGATTTTTTTGAAAAAATTCCCAAGCCCCGGGGTCAGAAGTTCATCAAAAATCTGGCTTTCGGCAATTCACTCAAAAATGGTGCCAAAAGGTTGCAAATGCTCCCCTGAGAGGTTTGGCGGTCGAAACAGAATGCTTTTTATCATAGCACAAGAAATCAGCCCTCAGCAACTTAACCGGCAGAAAAAGATTTTTTTGAAAAAATTCCCAAGCCCCGGGGTCACAATTTCATCAAAAATCTGGCTTTCGGCAATTCACTCAAAAATGGTGCCAAACGGTTGCAAATGCTCCCCTGAGAGGTTTGGCGGTCGAAACAGAATGCTTTTTATCATAGCACAAGAAATCAGCCCTCAACAACTTAACCGGCAGAAAAAGATTTTTTTGAAAAAATTCCCAAGCCCCGGGGTCACAATTTCATCAAAAATCTGGCTTTCGGCAATGCACTCAAAAATGGTGCCAAAAGGTTGCAAATGCTCCCCTGAGAGGTTTGGCGGTCGAAACAGAATGCTTTTTATCACAGCACAAGAAATCAGCCCTCAACAACTTCACCGGCAGAAAAAGATTTTTTTGAAAAAATTCCCAAGCCCCGGGGTCAGAATTTTATCAAAAATCTGGCTTTCGGCAATTCACTCAAAAATGGTGCCAAACGGTTGCAAATGCTCCCCTGAGAGGTTTGGCGGTCGAAACAGAATGCTTTTTATCACAGCACAAGAAATCAGCCCTCAACAACTTCACCGGCAGAAAAAGATTTTTTTGAAAAAATTCCCAAGCCCCGGGGTCACAATTTCATCAAAAATCTGGCTTTCGGCAATTCACTCAAAAATGGTGCCAAAAGGTTGCAAACCTGAGAGGTTTGGCGGTCGAAACAGAATGCTTTTTATCACAGCACAAGAAATCAGCCCTCAACAACTTCACCGGCAGAAAAAGATTTTTTTGAAAAAATTCCCAAGCCCCGGGGTCAGAATTTCATCAAGAATCTGGCTTTCGGCAATTCACTCAAAAATGCTGCCAAAAGGTTGCAAATGCTCCCCTGAGAGGTTTGGCGGTCGAAACAGAATGCTTTTTATCATAGCACAAGAAATCAGCCCTGAGCAACTTAACCGGCAGAAAAAGATTTTTTTGAAAAAATTCCCAAGCCCCGGGGTCACAATTTCATCAAAAATCTGGCTTTCGGCAATTCACTCAAAAATGGTGCCAAAAGGTTGCAAACCTGAGAGGTTTGGCGGTCGAAACAGAATGCTTTTTATCACAGCACAAGAAATTAGCCCTCAACAACTTCACCGGCAGAAAAAGATTTTTTTGAAAAAATTCCCAAGCCCCGGGGTCAGAATTTTATCAAAAATCTGGCTTTCGGCAATTCACTCAAAAATGGTGCCAAACGGTTGCAAATGCTCCCCTGAGAGGTTTGGCGGTCGAAACAGAATGCTTTTTATCACCTCACAAGAAATCAGCCCTCAACAACTTCACCGGCAGAAAAAGATTTTTTTGAAAAAATTCCCAAGCCCCGGGGTCACAATTTCATCAAAAATCTGGCTTTCGGCAATTCACTCAAAAATGGTGCCAAAAGGTTGCAAATGCTCCCCTGAGAGGTTTGGCGGTCGAAACAGAATGCTTTTTATCACAGCACAAGAAATCAGCCCTCAACAACTTCACCGGCAGAAAAAGATTTTTTTGAAAAAATTCCCAAGCCCCGGGGTCAGAATTTCATCAAAAATCTGGCTTTCGGCAATTCACTCAAAAATGCTGCCAAAAGGTTGCAAATGCTCCCCTGAGAGGTTTGGCGGTCGAAACAGAATGCTTTTTATCATAGCACAAGAAATCAGCCCTCAGCAACTTAACCGGCAGAAAAAGATTTTTTTGAAAAAATTCCCAAGCCCCGGGGTCACAATTTCATCAAAAATCTGGCTTTCGGCAATTCACTCAAAAATGGTGCCAAAAGGTTGCAAATGCTCCCCTGAGAGGTTTGGCGGTCGAAACAGAATGCTTTTTATCATAGCACAAGAAATCAGCCCTCAGCAACTTAACCGGCAGAAAAAGATTTTTTTGAAAAAATTCCCAAGCCCCGGGGTCACAATTTCATCAAAAATCTGGCTTTCGGCAATTCACTCAAAAATGGTGCCAAACGGTTGCAAATGCTCCCCTGAGAGGTTTGGCGGTCGAAACAGAATGCTTTTTATCATAGCACAAGAAATCAGCCCTCAACAACTTAACCGGCAGAAAAAGATTTTTTTGAAAAAATTCCCAAGCCCCGGGGTCACAATTTCATCAAAAATCTGGCTTTCGGCAATGCACTCAAAAATGGTGCCAAAAGGTTGCAAATGCTCCCCTGAGAGGTTTGGCGGTCGAAACAGAATGCTTTTTATCACAGCACAAGAAATCAGCCCTCAACAACTTCACCGGCAGAAAAAGATTTTTTTGAAAAAATTCCCAAGCCCCGGGGGTCAGAATTTTATCAAAAATCTGGCTTTCGGCAATTCACTCAAAAATGGTGCCAAACGGTTGCAAATGCTCCCCTGAGAGGTTTGGCGGTCGAAACAGAATGCTTTTTATCACAGCACAAGAAATCAGCCCTCAACAACTTCACCGGTAGAAAAAGATTTTTTTGAAAAAATTCCCAAGCCCCGGGGGTCACAATTTCATCAAAAATCTGGCTTTCGGCAATTCACTCAAAAATGGTGCCAAAAGGTTGCAAATGCTCCCCTGAGAGGTTTGGCGGTCGAAACAGAATACTTTTTATCACAGCACAAGAAATCAGCCCTCAACAACTTCACCGGCAGAAAAAGATTTTTTTGAAAAAATTCCCAAGCCCCGGGGTCACAATTTCATCAAAAATCTGGCTTTCGGCAATTCACTCAAAAATGGTGCCAAAAGGTTGCAAATGCTCCCCTGAGAGGTTTGGCGGTCGAAACAGAATGCTTTTTATCATAGCACAAGAAATCAGCCCTCAGCAACTTAACCGGCAGAAAAAGATTTTTTTGAAAAAATTCCCAAGCCCCGGGGTCACAATTTCATCAAAAATCTGGGTTTCGGCAATTCACTCAAAAATGGTGCCAAAAGGTTGCAAATGCTCCCCTGAGAGGTTTGGCGGTCGAAACAGAATGCTTTTTATCATAGCACAAGAAATCAGCCCTCAGCAACTTAACCGGCAGAAAAAGATTTTTTTGAAAAAATTCCCAAGCCCCGGGGTCACAATTTCATCAAAAATCTGGCTTTCGGCAATTCACTCAAAAATGGTGCCAAAAGGTTGCAAATGCTCCCCTGAGAGGTTTGGCGGTCGAAACAGAATGCTTTTTATCACAGCACAAGAAATCAGCCCTCAGCAACTTCACCGGCAGAAAAAGATTTTTTTGAAAAAATTCCCAAGCCCCGGGGTCAGAATTTTATCAAAAATCTGGCTTTCGGCAATTCACTCAAAAATGGTGCCAAACGGTTGCAAATGCTCGGTCGAAACAGAATGCTTTTTATCACAGCACAAGAAATCAGCCCTCAACAACTTCACCGGCAGAAAAAGATTTTTTTGAAAAAATTCCCAAGCCCCGGGGTCAAAATTTCATCAAAAATCTGGCTTTCGGCAATTCACTCAAAAATGGTGCCAAAAGGTTGCAAATGCTCCCCTGAGAGGTTTGGCGGTCGAAACAGAATGCTTTTTATCACAGCACAAGAAATCAGCCCTCAACAACTTCACCGGCAGAAAAAGATTTTTTTGAAAAAATTCCCAAGCCCCGGGGTCAGAAGTTCATCAAAAATCTGGCTTTCGGCAATTCACTCAAAAATGGTGCCAAAAGGTTGCAAATGCTCCCCTGAGAGGTTTGGCGGTCGAAACAGAATGCTTTTTATCATAGCACAAGAAATCAGCCCTCAGCAACTTAACCGGCAGAAAAAGATTTTTTTGAAAAAATTCCCAAGCCCCGGGGTCACAATTTCATCAAAAATCTGGCTTTCGGCAATTCACTCAAAAATGGTGCCAAACGGTTGCAAATGCTCCCCTGAGAGGTTTGGCGGTCGAAACAGAATGCTTTTTATCACAGCACAAGAAATCAGCCCTCAACAACTTCACCGGCAGAAAAAGATTTTTTTGAAAAAATTCCCAAGCCCCGGGGTCAGAATTTTATCAAAAATCTGGCTTTCGGCAATTCACTCAAAAATGGTGCCAAACGGTTGCAAATGCTCCCCTGAGAGGTTTGGCGGTCGAAACAGAATGCTTTTTATCACAGCACAAGAAATCAGCCCTCAACAACTTCACCGGCAGAAAAAGATTTTTTTGAAAAAATTCCCAAGCCCCGGGGTCAGAATTTTATCAAAAATCTGGCTTTCGGCAATTCACTCAAAAATGGTGCCAAACGGTTGCAAATGTTCCCCTGAGAGGTTTGGCGGTCGAAACAGAATGCTTTTTATCACAGCACAAGAAATCAGCCCTCAACAACTTCACCGGCAGAAAAAGATTTTTTTGAAAAAATTCCCAAGCCCCGGGGTCACAATTTCATCAAAAATCTGGCTTTCGGCAATTCACTCAAAAATGGTGCCAAAAGGTTGCAAATGCTCCCCTGAGAGGTTTGGCGGTCGAAACAGAATGCTTTTTATCATAGCACAAGAAATCAGCCCTCAGCAACTTAACCGGCAGAAAAAGATTTTTTTGAAAAAATTCCCAAGCCCCGGGGTCACAATTTCATCAAAAATCTGGGTTTCGGCAATTCACTCAAAAATGGTGCCAAAAGGTTGCAAATGCTCCCCTGAGAGGTTTGGCGGTCGAAACAGAATGCTTTTTATCATAGCACAAGAAATCAGCCCTCAGCAACTTAACCGGCAGAAATAGATTTTTTTGAAAAAATTCCCAAGCCCCGGGGTCACAATTTCATCAAAAATCTGGCTTTCGGCAATTCACTCAAAAATGGTGCCAAAAGGTTGCAAATGCTCCCCTGAGAGGTTTGGCGGTCGAAACAGAATGCTTTTTATCATAGCACAAGAAATCAGCCCTCAGCAACTTAACCGGCAGAAAAAGATTTTTTTGAAAAAATTCCCAAGTCCCGGGGTCACAATTTCATCAAAAATCTGGCTTTCGGCAATTCACTCAAAAATGGTGCCAAACGGTTGTAAATGCTCCCCTGAGAGGTTTGGCGGTCGAAACAGAATGCTTTTTATCACAGCACAAGAAATCAGCCCTCAACAACTTCACCGGAAGAAAAAGATTTTTTTGAAAAAATTCCCAAGCCCCGGGGTCAGAATTTTATCAAAAATCTGGCTTTCGGCAATTCACTCAAAAATGGTGCCAAACGGTTGCAAATGCTCCCCTGAGAGGTTTGGCGGTCGAAACAGAATGCTTTTTATCACAGCACAAGAAATCAGCCCTCAACAACTTCACCGGCAGAAAAAGATTTTTTTGAAAAAATTCCCAAGCCCCGGGGTCACAATTTCATCAAAAATCTGGCTTTCGGCAATTCACTCAAAAATGGTGCCAAAAGGTTGCAAATGCTCCCCTGAGAGGTTTGGCGGTCGAAACAGAATGCTTTTTATCACAACACAAGAAATCAGCCCTCAACAACTTCACCGGCAGAAAAAGATTTTTTTGAAAAAATTCCCAAGCCCCGGGGTCAGAATTTTATCAAAAATCTGGCTTTCGGCAATTCACTCAAAAATGGTGCCAAACGGTTGCAAATGCTCCCCTGAGAGGTTTGGCGGTCGAAACAGAATGCTTTTTATCACAGCACAAGAAATCAGCCCTCAACAACTTCACCGGCAGAAAAAGATTTTTTTGAAAAAATTCCCAAGCCCCGGGGTCACAATTTCATCAAAAATCTGGCTTTCGGCAATTCACTCAAAAATGGTGCCAAAAGGTTGCAAATGCTCCCCTGAGAGGTTTGGCGGTCGAAACAGAATGCTTTTTATCACAGCACAAGAAATCAGCCCTCAACAACTTCACCGGCAGAAAAAGATTTTTTTGAAAAAATTCCCAAGCCCCGGGGTCAGAAGTTCATCAAAAATCTGGCTTTCGGCAATTCACTCAAAAATGGTGCAAAAGGTTGCAAATGCTCCCCTGAGAGGTTTGGCGGTCGAAACAGAATGCTTTTTATCATAGCACAAGAAATCAGCCCTCAGCAACTTAACCGGCAGGAAAAGATTTTTTTGAAAAAATTCCCAAGCCCCGGGGTCACAATTTCATCAAAAATCTGGCTTTCGGCAATTCACTCAAAAATGGTGCCAAACGGTTGCAAATGCTCCCCTGAGAGGTTTGGCGGTCGAAACAGAATGCTTTTTATCACAGCACAAGAAATCAGCCCTCAACAACTTCACCGGCAGAAAAAGATTTTTTTGAAAAAATTCCCAAGCCCCGGGGTCAGAATTTTATCAAAAATCTGGCTTTCGGCAATTCACTCAAAAATGGTGCCAAACGGTTGCAAATGCTCCCCTGAGAGGTTTGGCGGTCGAAACAGAATGCTTTTTATCACAGCACAAGAAATCAGCCCTCAACAACTTCACCGGCAGAAAAAGATTTTTTTGAAAAAATTCCCAAGCCCCGGGGTCAAAATTTCATCAAAAATCTGGCTTTCGGCAATTCACTCAAAAATGGTGCCAAAAGGTTGCAAATGCTCCCCTGAGAGGTTTGGCGGTCGAAACAGAATGCTTTTTATCACAGCACAAGAAATCAGCCCTCAACAACTTCACCGGCAGAAAAAGATTTTTTTGAAAAAATTCCCAAGCCCCGGGGTCAGAAGTTCATCAAAAATCTGGCTTTCGGCAATTCACTCAAAAATGGTGCCAAAAGGTTGCAAATGCTCCCCTGAGAGGTTTGGCGGTCGAAACAGAATGCTTTTTATCATAGCACAAGAAATCAGCCCTCAGCAACTTAACCGGCAGAAAAAGATTTTTTTGAAAAAATTCCCAAGCCCCGGGGTCACAATTTCATCAAAAATCTGCCTTTCGGCAATTCACTAAAAAATGGTGCCAAACGGTTGCAAATGCTCCCCTGAGAGGTTTGGCGGTCGAAACAGAATGCTTTTTATCATAGCACAAGAAATCAGCCCTCAACAACTTAACCGGCAGAAAAAGATTTTTTTGAAAAAATTCCCAAGCCCCGGGGTCACAATTTCATCAAAAATCTGGCTTTCGGCAATGCACTCAAAAATGGTGCCAAAAGGTTGCAAATGCTCCCCTGAGAGGTTTGGCGGTCGAAACAGAATGCTTTTTATCACAGCACAAGAAATCAGCCCTCAACAACTTCACCGGCAGAAAAAGATTTTTTTGAAAAAATTCCCAAGCCCCGGGGTCAGAATTTTATCAAAAATCTGGCTTTCGGCAATTCACTCAAAAATGGTGCCAAACGGTTGCAAATGCTCCCCTGAGAGGTTTGGCGGTCGAAACAGAATGCTTTTTATCACAGCAGAAGAAATCAGCCCTCAACAACTTCACCGGCAGAAAAAGATTTTTTTGAAAAAATTCCCAAGCCCCGGGGTCACAATTTCATCAAAAATCTGGCTTTCGGCAATTCACTCAAAAATGGTGCCAAAAGGTTGCAAATGCTCCCCTGAGAGGTTTGGCGGTCGAAACAGAATGCTTTTTATCATAGCACAAGAAATCAGCCCTCAGCAACTTAACCGGCAGAAAAAGATTTTTTTGAAAAAATTCCCAAGCCCCGGGGTCACAATTTCATCAAAAATCTGGCTTTCGGCAATTCACTCAAAAATGGTGCCAAACGGTTGCAAATGCTCCCCTGAGAGGTTTGGCGGTCGAAACAGAATGATTTTTATCACAGCACAAGAAATCAGCCCTCAACAACTTCACCGGCAGAAAAAGATTTTTTTGAAAAAATTCCCAAGCCCCGGGGTCAGAATTTTATCAAAAATCTGGCTTTCGGCAATTCACTCAAAAATGGTGCCAAACGGTTGCAAATGTTCCCCTGAGAGGTTTGGCGGTCGAAACAGAATGCTTTTTATCATAGCACAAGAAATCAGCCCTCAGCAACTTAACCGGCAGAAAAAGATTTTTTTGAAAAAATTCCCAAGCCCCGGGGTCACAATTTCATCAAAAATCTGGCTTTCGGCAATTCACTCAAAAATGGTGCCAAAAGGTTGCAAATGCTCCCCTGAGAGGTTTGGCGGTCGAAACAGAATGCTTTTTATCATAGCACAAGAAATCAGCCCTCAGCAACTTAACCGGCAGAAAAAGATTTTTTTGAAAAAATTCCCAAGCCCCGGGGTCACAATTTCATCAAAAATCTGGCTTTCGGCAATTCACTCAAAAATGGTGCCAAAAGGTTGCAAATGCTCCCCTGAGAGGTTTGGCGGTCGAAACAGAATGCTTTTTATCATAGCACAAGAAATCAGCCCTCAGCAACTTAACCGGCAGAAAAAGATTTTTTTGAAAAAATTCCCAAGCCCCGGGGTCACAATTTCATCAAAAATCTGCCTTTCGGCAATTCACTCAAAAATGGTGCCAAACGGTTGCAAATGCTCCCCTGAGAGGTTTGGCGGTCGAAACAGAATGCTTTTTATCATAGCACAAGAAATCAGCCCTCAACAACTTAACCGGCAGAAAAAGATTTTTTTGAAAAAATTCCCAAGCCCCGGGGTCACAATTTCATCAAAAATCTGGCTTTCGGCAATGCACTCAAAAATGGTGCCAAAAGGTTGCAAATGCTCCCCTGAGAGGTTTGGCGGTCGAAACAGAATGCTTTTTATCACAGCACAAGAAATCAGCCCTCAACAACTTCACCGGCAGAAAAAGATTTTTTTGAAAAAATTCCCAAGCCCCGGGGTCAGAATTTTATCAAAAATCTGGCTTTCGGCAATTCACTCAAAAATGGTGCCAAACGGTTGCAAATGCTCCCCTGAGAGGTTTGGCGGTCGAAACAGAATGCTTTTTATCACAGCACAAGAAATCAGCCCTCAACAACTTCACCGGCAGAAAAAGATTTTTTTGAAAAAATTCCCAAGCCCCGGGGTCACAATTTCATCAAAAATCTGGCTTTCGGCAATTCACTCAAAAATGGTGCCAAAAGGTTGCAAATGCTCCCCTGAGAGGTTTGGCGGTCGAAACAGAATGCTTTTTATCACAACACAAGAAATCAGCCCTCAACAACTTCACCGGCAGAAAAAGATTTTTTTGAAAAAAATTCCCAAGCCCCGGGGTCAGAATTTTATCAAAAATCTGGCTTTCGGCAATTCACTCAAAAATGGTGCCAAACGGTTGCAAATGCTCCCCTGAGAGGTTTGGCGGTCGAAACAGAATGCTTTTTATCACAGCACAAGAAATCAGCCCTCAACAACTTCACCGGCAGAAAAAGATTTTTTTGAAAAAATTCCCAAGCCCCGGGGTCAAAATTTCATCAAAAATCTGGCTTTCGGCAATTCACTCAAAAATGGTGCCAAACGGTTGCAAATGCTCCCCTGAGAGGTTTGGCGGTCGAAACAGAATGCTTTTTATCACAGCACAAGAAATCAGCCCTCAACAACTTCACCGGCAGAAAAAGATTTTTTTGAAAAAATTCCCAAGCCCCGGGGTCAGAATTTTATCAAAAATCTGGCTTTCGGCAATTCACTCAAAAATGGTGCCAAACGGTTGCAAATGCTCCCCTGAGAGGTTTGGCGGTCGAAACAGAATGCTTTTTATCACAGCAGAAGAAATCAGCCCTCAACAACTTCACCGGCAGAAAAAGATTTTTTTGAAAAAATTCCCAAGCCCCGGGGTCAGAATTTCATCAAAAATCTGGCTTTCGGCAATTCACTCAAAAATGCTGCCAAAAGGTTGCAAATGCTCCCCTGAGAGGTTTGGCGGTCGAAACAGAATGCTTTTTATCATAGCACAAGAAATCAGCCCTCAGCAACTTAACCGGCAGAAAAAGATTTTTTTGAAAAAATTCCCAAGCCCCGGGGTCACAATTTCATCAAAAATCTGGCTTTCGGCAATTCACTCAAAAATGGTGCCAAACGGTTGCAAATGCTCCCCTGAGAGGTTTGGCGGTCGAAACAGAATGATTTTTATCACAGCACAAGAAATCAGCCCTCAACAACTTCACCGGCAGAAAAAGATTTTTTTGAAAAAATTCCCAAGCCCCGGGGTCAGAATTTTATCAAAAATCTGGCTTTCGGCAATTCACTCAAAAATGGTGCCAAACGGTTGCAAATGTTCCCCTGAGAGGTTTGGCGGTCGAAACAGAATGCTTTTTATCATAGCACAAGAAATCAGCCCTCAGCAACTTAACCGGCAGAAAAAGATTTTTTTGAAAAAATTCCCAAGCCCCGGGGTCACAATTTCATCAAAAATCTGGCTTTCGGCAATTCACTCAAAAATGGTGCCAAAAGGTTGCAAATGCTCCCCTGAGTGGTTTGGCGGTCGAAACAGAATGCTTTTTATCATAGCACAAGAAATCAGCCCTCAGCAACTTAACCGGCAGAAAAAGATTTTTTTGAAAAAATTCCCAAGCCCCGGGGTCACAATTTCATCAAAAATCTGGCTTTCGGCAATTCACTCAAAAATGGTGCCAAAAGGTTGCAAATGCTCCCCTGAGAGGTTTGGCGGTCGAAACAGAATGCTTTTTATCATAGCACAAGAAATCAGCCCTCAGCAACTTAACCGGCAGAAAAAGATTTTTTTGAAAAAATTCCCAAGCCCCGGGGTCACAATTTCATCAAAAATCTGCCTTTCGGCAATTCACTCAAAAATGGTGCCAAACGGTTGCAAATGCTCCCCTGAGAGGTTTGGCGGTCGAAACAGAATGCTTTTTATCATAGCACAAGAAATCAGCCCTCAACAACTTAACCGGCAGAAAAAGATTTTTTTGAAAAAATTCCCAAGCCCCGGGGTCACAATTTCATCAAAAATCTGGCTTTCGGCAATGCACTCAAAAATGGTGCCAAAAGGTTGCAAATGCTCCCCTGAGAGGTTTGGCGGTCGAAACAGAATGCTTTTTATCACAGCACAAGAAATCAGCCCTCAACAACTTCACCGGCAGAAAAAGATTTTTTTGAAAAAATTCCCAAGCCCCGGGGTCAGAATTTTATCAAAAATCTGGCTTTCGGCAATTCACTCAAAAATGGTGCCAAACGGTTGCAAATGCTCCCCTGAGAGGTTTGGCGGTCGAAACAGAATGCTTTTTATCACAGCACAAGAAATCAGCCCTCAACAACTTCACCGGCAGAAAAAGATTTTTTTGAAAAAATTCCCAAGCCCCGGGGTCACAATTTCATCAAAAATCTGGCTTTCGGCAATTCACTCAAAAATGGTGCCAAAAGGTTGCAAATGCTCCCCTGAGAGGTTTGGCGGTCGAAACAGAATGCTTTTTATCACAACACAAGAAATCAGCCCTCAACAACTTCACCGGCAGAAAAAGATTTTTTTGAAAAAAATTCCCAAGCCCCGGGGTCAGAATTTTATCAAAAATCTGGCTTTCGGCAATTCACTCAAAAATGGTGCCAAACGGTTGCAAATGCTCCCCTGAGAGGTTTGGCGGTCGAAACAGAATGCTTTTTATCACAGCACAAGAAATCAGCCCTCAACAACTTCACCGGCAGAAAAAGATTTTTTTGAAAAAATTCCCAAGCCCCGGGGTCAAAATTTCATCAAAAATCTGGCTTTCGGCAATTCACTCAAAAATGGTGCCAAAAGGTTGCAAATGCTCCCCTGAGAGGTTTGGCGGTCGAAACAGAATGCTTTTTATCACAACACAAGAAATCAGCCCTCAACAACTTCACCGGCAGAAAAAGATTTTTTTGAAAAAATTCCCAAGCCCCGGGGTCAGAATTTCATCAAAAATCTGGCTTTCGGCAATTCACTCAAAAATGCTGCCAAAAGGTTGCAAATGCTCCCCTGAGAGGTTTGGCGGTCGAAACAGAATGTTTTTTATCATAGCACAAGAAATCAGCCCTCAGCAACTTAACCGGCAGAAAAAGATTTTTTTGAAAAAATTCCCAAGCCCCGGGGTCACAATTTCATCAAAAATCTGGCTTTCGGCAATTCACTCAAAAATGGTGCCAAAAGGTTGCAAATGCTCCCCTGAGAGGTTTGGCGGTCGAAACAGAATGCTTTTTATCATAGCACAAGAAATCAGCCCTCAGCAACTTAACCGGCAGAAAAAGATTTTTTTGAAAAAATTCCCAAGCCCCGGGGTCACAATTTCATCAAAAATCTGGCTTTCGGCAATTCACTCAAAAATGGTGCCAAACGGTTGCAAATGCTCCCCTGGGAGGTTTGGCGGTCGAAACAGAATGCTTTTTATCATAGCACAAGAAATCAGCCCTCAACAACTTAACCGGCAGAAATAGATTTTTTTGAAAAAATTCCCAAGCCCCGGGGTCACAATTTCATCAAAAATCTGGCTTAGGGCAATGCACTCAAAAATGGTGCCAAAAGGTTGCAAATGCTCCCCTGAGAGGTTTGGCGGTCGAAACAGAATGCTTTTTATCACAGCACAAGAAATCAGCCCTCAACAACTTCACCGGCAGAAAAAGATTTTTTTGAAAAAATTCCCAAGCCCCGGGGTCAGAATTTTATCAAAAATCTGGCTTTCGGCAATTCACTCAAAAATGGTGCCAAACGGTTGCAAATGCTCCCCTGAGAGGTTTGGCGGTCGAAACAGAATGCTTTTTATCACAGCACAAGAAATCAGCCCTCAACAACTTCACCGGCAGAAAAAGATTTTTTTGAAAAAATTCCCAAGCCCCGGGGTCAGAAGTTCATCAAAAATCTGGCTTTCGGCAATTCACTCAAAAATGGTGCCAAACGGTTGCAAATGCTCCCCTGAGAGGTTTGGCGGTCGAAACAGAATGCTGTTTATCACAGCACAAGAAATCAGCCCTCAACAACTTCACCGGCAGAAAAAGATTTTTTTGAAAAAATTCCCAAGCCCCGGGGTCACAATTTCATCAAAAATCTGGCTTTCGGCAATTCACTCAAAAATGGTGCCAAAAGGTTGCAAATGCTCCCCTGAGAGGTTTGGCGGTCGAAACAGAATGCTTTTTATCACAGCACAAGAAATCAGCCCTCAACAACTTCACCGGCAGAAAAAGATTTTTTTGAAAAAATTCCCAAGCCCCGGGGTCAGAAGTTCATCAAAAATCTGGCTTTCGGCAATTCACTCAAAAATGGTGCCAAAAGGTTGCAAATGCTCCCCTGAGAGGTTTGGCGGTCGAAACAGAATGCTGTTTATCACAGCACAAGAAATCAGCCCTCAACAACTTCACCGGCAGAAAAAGATTTTTTTGAAAAAATTCCCAAGCCCCGGGGTCACAATTTCATCAAAAATCTGGCTTTCGGCAATTCACTCAAAAATGGTGCCAAAAGGTTGCAAATGCTCCCCTGAGAGGTTTGGCGGTCGAAACAGAATGCTTTTTATCACAACACAAGAAATCAGCCCTCAACAACTTCACCGGCAGAAAAAGATTTTTTTGAAAAAATTCCCAAGCCCCGGGGTCAGAAGTTCATCAAAAATCTGGCTTTCGGCAATTCACTCAAAAATGGTGCCAAAAGGTTGCAAATGCTCCCCTGAGAGGTTTGGCGGTCGAAACAGAATGCTTTTTATCATAGCACAAGAAATCAGCCCTCAGCAACTTAACCGGCAGAAAAAGATTTTTTTGAAAAAATTCCCAAGCCCCGGGGTCAAAATTTCATCAAAAATCTGGCTTTCGGCAATTCACTCAAAAATGGTGCCAAACGGTTGCAAATGCTCCCCTGAGAGGTTTGGCGGTCGAAACAGAATGCTTTTTATCACAGCACAAGAAATCAGCCCTCAACAACTTCACCGGCAGAAAAAGATTTTTTTGAAAAAATTCCCAAGCCCCGGGGTCACAATTTCATCAAAAATCTGGCTTTCGGCAATTCACTCAAAAATGGTGCCAAAAGGTTGCAAATGCTCCCCTGAGAGGTTTGGCGGTCGAAACAGAATGCTTTTTATCACAGCACAAGAAATCAGCCCTCAACAACTTCACCGGCAGAAAAAGATTTTTTTGAAAAAATTCCCAAGCCCCGGGGTCAGAATTTCATCAAAAATCTGGCTTTCGGCAATTCACTCAAAAATGCTGCCAAAAGGTTGCAAATGCTCCCCTGAGAGGTTTGGCGGTCGAAACAGAATGCTTTTTATCATAGCACAAGAAATCAGCCCTCAGCAACTTAACCGGCAGAAAAAGATTTTTTTGAAAAAATTCCCAAGCCCCGGGGTCACAATTTCATCAAAAATCTGGCTTTCGGCAATGCACTCAAAAATGGTGCCAAAAGGTTGCAAACCTGAGAGGTTTGGCGGTCGAAACAGAATGCTTTTTATCACAGCACAAGAAATCAGCCCTCAACAACTTCACCGGCAGAAAAAGATTTTTTTGAAAAAATTCCCAAGCCCCGGGGTCAGAATTTCATCAAAAATCTGGCTTTCGGCAATTCACTCAAAAATGCTGCCAAAAGGTTGCAAATGCTCCCCTGAGAGGTTTGGCGGTCGAAACAGAATGTTTTTTATCATAGCACAAGAAATCAGCCCTCAGCAACTTAACCGGCAGAAAAAGATTTTTTTGAAAAAATTCCCAAGCCCCGGGGTCACAATTTCATCAAAAATCTGGCTTTCGGCAATTCACTCAAAAATGGTGCCAAACGGTTGCAAATGCTCCCCTGAGAGGTTTGGCGGTCGAAACAGAATGCTTTTTATCACAGCACAAGAAATCAGCCCTCAACAACTTCACCGGCAGAAAAAGATTTTTTTGAAAAAATTCCCAAGCCCCGGGGTCACAATTTCATCAAAAATCTGGCTTTCGGCAATTCACTCAAAAATGGTGCCAAAAGGTTGCAAATGCTCCCCTGAGAGGTTTGGCGGTCGAAACAGAATGCTTTTTATCACAGCACAAGAAATCAGCCCTCAACAACTTCACCGGCAGAAAAAGATTTTTTTGAAAAAATTCCCAAGCCCCGGGGTCAGAATTTCATCAAAAATCTGGCTTTCGGCAATTCACTCAAAAATGCTGCCAAAAGGTTGCAAATGCTCCCCTGAGAGGTTTGGCGGTCGAAACAGAATGCTTTTTATCATAGCACAAGAAATCAGCCCTCAGCAACTTAACCGGCAGAAAAAGATTTTTTTGAAAAAATTCCCAAGCCCCGGGGTCACAATTTCATCAAAAATCTGGCTTTCGGCAATGCACTCAAAAATGGTGCCAAAAGGTTGCAAACCTGAGAGGTTTGGCGGTCGAAACAGAATGCTTTTTATCACAGCACAAGAAATTAGCCCTCAAAAACTTCACCGGCAGAAAAAGATTTTTTTGAAAAAATTCCCAAGCCCCGGGGTCACAATTTCATTAAAAATCTGGCTTTCGGCAATTCACTCAAAAATGGTGCCAAAAGGTTGCAAATGCTCCCCTGAGAGGTTTGGCGGTCGAAACAGAATGCTTTTTATCACAACACAAGAAATCAGCCCTCAACAACTTAACCGGCAGAAAAAGATTTTTTTGAAAAAATTCCCAAGCCCCGGGGTCACAATTTCATCAAAAATCTGGCTTTCGGCAATGCACTCAAAAATGGTGCCAAAAGGTTGCAAATGCTCCCCTGAGAGGTTTGGCGGTCGAAACAGAATGCTTTTTATCACAGCACAAGAAATCAGCCCTCAACAACTTCACCGGCAGAAAAAGATTTTTTTGAAAAAATTCCCAAGCCCCGGGGTCAGAATTTTATCAAAAATCTGGCTTTCGGCAATTCACTCAAAAATGGTGCCAAACGGTTGCAAATGCTCCCCTGAGAGGTTTGGCGGTCGAAACAGAATGCTTTTTATCACAGCACAAGAAATCAGCCCTCAACAACTTCACCGGCAGAAAAAGATTTTTTTGAAAAAATTCCCAAGCCCCGGGGTCACAATTTCATCAAAAATCTGGCTTTCGGCAATTCACTCAAAAATGGTGCCAAAAGGTTGCAAATGCTCCCCTGAGAGGTTTGGCGGTCGAAACAGAATGCTTTTTATCACAGCACAAGAAATCAGCCCTCAACAACTTCACCGGCAGAAAAAGATTTTTTTGAAAAAATTCCCAAGCCCCGGGGTCAGAAGTTCATCAAAAATCTGGCTTTCGGCAATTCACTCAAAAATGGTGCCAAACGGTTGCAAATGCTCCCCTGAGAGGTTTGGCGGTCGAAACAGAATGCTGTTTATCACAGCACAAGAAATCAGCCCTCAGCAACTTAACCGGCAGAAAAAGATTTTTTTGAAAAAATTCCCAAGCCCCGGGGTCACAATTTCATCAAAAATCTGGCTTTCGGCAATTCACTCAAAAATGGTGCCAAAAGGTTGCAAATGCTCCCCTGAGAGGTTTGGCGGTCGAAACAGAATGCTTTTTATCACAGCACAAGAAATCAGCCCTCAACAACTTCACCGGCAGAAAAAGATTTTTTTGAAAAAATTCCCAAGCCCCGGGGTCAGAAGTTCATCAAAAATCTGGCTTTCGGCAATTCACTCAAAAATGGTGCCAAAAGGTTGCAAATGCTCCCCTGAGAGGTTTGGCGGTCGAAACAGAATGCTGTTTATCACAGCACAAGAAATCAGCCCTCAACAACTTCACCGGCAGAAAAAGATTTTTTTGAAAAAATTCCCAAGCCCCGGGGTCACAATTTCATCAAAAATCTGGCTTTCGGCAATTCACTCAAAAATGGTGCCAAAAGGTTGCAAATGCTCCCCTGAGAGGTTTGGCGGTCGAAACAGAATGCTTTTTATCACAGCACAAGAAATCAGCCCTCAACAACTTCACCGGCAGAAAAAGATTTTTTTGAAAAAATTCCCAAGCCCCGGGGTCAGAAGTTCATCAAAAATCTGGCTTTCGGCAATTCACTCAAAAATGGTGCCAAAAGGTTGCAAATGCTCCCCTGAGAGGTTTGGCGGTCGAAACAGAATGCTTTTTATCATAGCACAAGAAATCAGCCCTCAGCAACTTAACCGGCAGAAAAAGATTTTTTTGAAAAAATTCCCAAGCCCCGGGGTCACAATTTCATCAAAAATCTGGCTTTCGGCAATTCACTCAAAAATGGTGCCAAACGGTTGCAAATGCTCCCCTGAGAGGTTTGGCGGTCGAAACAGAATGCTTTTTATCACAGCACAAGAAATCAGCCCTCAACAACTTCACCGGCAGAAAAAGATTTTTTTGAAAAAATTCCCAAGCCCCGGGGTCACAATTTCATCAAAAATCTGGCTTTCGGCAATTCACTCAAAAATGGTGCCAAAAGGTTGCAAATGCTCCCCTGAGAGGTTTGGCGGTCGAAACAGAATGCTTTTTATCACAGCACAAGAAATCAGCCCTCAACAACTTCACCGGCAGAAAAAGATTTTTTTGAAAAAATTCCCAAGCCCCGGGGTCAGAATTTCATCAAAAATCTGGCTTTCGGCAATTCACTCAAAAATGCTGCCAAAAGGTTGCAAATGCTCCCCTGAGAGGTTTGGCGGTCGAAACAGAATGCTTTTTATCATAGCACAAGAAATCAGCCCTCAGCAACTTATCCGGCAGAAAAAGATTTTTTTGAAAAAATTCCCAAGCCCCGGGGTCACAATTTCATCAAAAATCTGGCTTTCGGCAATGCACTCAAAAATGGTGCCAAAAGGTTGCAAACCTGAGAGGTTTGGCGGTCGAAACAGAATGCTTTTTATCACAGCACAAGAAATTAGCCCTCAAAAACTTCACCGGCAGAAAAAGATTTTTTTGAAAAAATTCCCAAGCCCCGGGGTCAGAATTTTATCAAAAATCTGGCTTTCGTCAATTCACTCAAAAATGGTGCCAAACGGTTGCAAATGCTCCCCTGAGAGGTTTGGCGGTCGAAACAGAATGCTTTTTATCACAGCACAAGAAATCAGCCCTCAACAACTTCACCGGCAGAAAAAGATTTTTTTGAAAAAATTCCCAAGCCCCGGGGTCACAATTTCATCAAAAATCTGGCTTTCGGCAATTCACTCAAAAATGGTGCCAAAAGGTTGCAAATGCTCCCCTGAGAGGTTTGGCGGTCGAAACAGAATGCTTTTTATCACAGCACAAGAAATCAGCCCTCAACAACTTCACCGGCAGAAAAAGATTTTTTTGAAAAAATTCCCAAGCCCCGGGGTCAGAATTTCATCAAAAATCTGGCTTTCGGCAATTCACTCAAAAATGCTGCCAAAAGGTTGCAAATGCTCCCCTGAGAGGTTTGGCGGTCGAAACAGAATGCTTTTTATCATAGCACAAGAAATCAGCCCTCAGCAACTTAACCGGCAGAAAAAGATTTTTTTGAAAAAATTCCCAAGCCCCGGGGTCACAATTTCATCAAAAATCTGGCTTTCGGCAATTCACTCAAAAATGGTGCCAAACGGTTGCAAATGCTCCCCTGAGAGGTTTGGCGGTCGAAACAGAATGCTTTTTATCATAGCACAAGAAATCAGCCCTCAACAACTTAACCGGCAGAAAAAGATTTTTTTGAAAAAATTCCCAAGCCCCGGGGTCACAATTTCATCAAAAATCTGGCTTTCGGCAATGCACTCAAAAATGGTGCCAAAAGGTTGCAAATGCTCCCCTGAGAGGTTTGGCGGTCGAAACAGAATGCTTTTTATCACAGCACAAGAAATCAGCCCTCAACAACTTCACCGGCAGAAAAAGATTTTTTTGAAAAAATTCCCAAGCCCCGGGGGTCAGAATTTTATCAAAAATCTGGCTTTCGGCAATTCACTCAAAAATGGTGCCAAATGGTTGCAAATGCTCCCCTGAGAGGTTTGGCGGTCGAAACAGAATGCTTTTTATCACAGCACAAGAAATCAGCCCTCAACAACTTCACCGGCAGAAAAAGATTTTTTTGAAAAAATTCCCAAGCCCCGGGGTCACAATTTCATCAAAAATCTGGCTTTCGGCAATTCACTCAAAAATGGTGCCAAAAGGTTGCAAATGCTCCCCTGAGAGGTTTGGCGGTCGAAACAGAATGCTTTTTATCACAGCACAAGAAATCAGCCCTCAACAACTTCACCGGCAGAAAAAGATTTTTTTGAAAAAATTCCCAAGCCCCGGGGTCAGAAGTTCATCAAAAATCTGGCTTTCGGCAATTCACTCAAAAATGGTGCCAAAAGGTTGCAAATGCTCCCCTGAGAGGTTTGGCGGTCGAAACAGAATGCTTTTTATCATAGCACAAGAAATCAGCCCTCAGCAACTTAACCGGCAGAAAAAGATTTTTTTGAAAAAATTCCCAAGCCCCGGGGTCACAATTTCATCAAAAATCTGGCTTTCGGCAATTCACTCAAAAATGGTGCCAAACGGTTGCAAATGCTCCCCTGAGAGGTTTGGCGGTCGAAACAGAATGCTTTTTATCATAGCACAAGAAATCAGCCCTCAACAACTTAACCGGCAGAAAAAGATTTTTTTGAAAAAATTCCCAAGCCCCGGGGTCACAATTTCATCAAAAATCTGGCTTTCGGCAATGCACTCAAAAATGGTGCCAAAAGGTTGCAAATGCTCCCCTGAGAGGTTTGGCGGTCGAAACAGAATGCTTTTTATCACAGCACAAGAAATCAGCCCTCAACAACTTCACCGGCAGAAAAAGATTTTTTTGAAAAAATTCCCAAGCCCCGGGGTCAGAATTTTATCAAAAATCTGGCTTTCGGCAATTCACTCAAAAATGGTGCCAAACGGTTGCAAATGCTCCCCTGAGAGGTTTGGCGGTCGAAACAGAATGCTTTTTATCACAGCACAAGAAATCAGCCCTCAACAACTTCACCGGCAGAAAAAGATTTTTTTGAAAAAATTCCCAAGCCCCGGGGTCACAATTTCATCAAAAATCTGGCTTTCGGCAATTCACTCAAAAATGGTGCCAAAAGGTTGCAAATGCTCCCCTGAGAGGTTTGGCGGTCGAAACAGAATGCTTTTTATCACAGCACAAGAAATCAGCCCTCAACAACTTCACCGGCAGAAAAAGATTTTTTTGAAAAAATTCCCAAGCCCCGGGGTCAGAATTTCATCAAAAATCTGGCTTTCGGCAATTCACTCAAAAATGCTGCCAAAAGGTTGCAAATGCTCCCCTGAGAGGTTTGGCGGTCGAAACAGAATGCTTTTTATCATAGCACAAGAAATCAGCCCTCAGCAACTTAACCGGCAGAAAAAGATTTTTTTGAAAAAATTCCCAAGCCCCGGGGTCACAATTTCATCAAAAATCTGGCTTTCGGCAATTCACTCAAAAATGGTGCCAAAAGGTTGCAAACCTGAGAGGTTTGGCGGTCGAAACAGAATACTTTTTATCACAGCACAAGAAATTAGCCCTCAACAACTTCACCGGCAGAAAAAGATTTTTTTGAAAAAATTCCCAAGCCCCGGGGTCAGAATTTTATCAAAAATCTGGCTTTCGGCAATTCACTCAAAAATGGTGCCAAGCGGTTGCAAATGCTCCCCTGAGAGGTTTGGCGGTCGAAACAGAATGCTTTTTATCACAGCACAAGAAATCAGCCCTCAACAACTTCACCGGCAGAAAAAGATTTTTTTGAAAAAATTTCCAAGCCCCGGGGTCACAATTTCATCAAAAATCTGGCTTTCGGCAATTCACTCAAAAATGGTGCCAAAAGGTTGCAAATGCTCCCCTGAGAGGTTTGGCGGTCGAAACAGAATGCTTTTTATCACAGCACAAGAAATCAGCCCTCAACAACTTCACCGGCAGAAAAAGATTTTTTTGAAAAAATTCCCAAGCCCCGGGGTCAGAATTTCATCAAAAATCTGGCTTTCGGCAATTCACTCAAAAATGCTGCCAAAAGGTTGCAAATGCTCCCCTGAGAGGTTTGGCGGTCGAAACAGAATGCTTTTTATCATAGCACAAGAAATCAGCCCTCAGCAACTTAACCGGCAGAAAAAGGTTTTTTTGAAAAAATTCCCAAGCCCCGGGGTCACAATTTCATCAAAAATCTGGCTTTCGGCAATTCACTCAAAAATGGTGCCAAAAGGTTGCAAATGCTCCCCTGAGAGGTTTGGCGGTCGAAACAGAATGCTTTTTATCATAGGACAAGAAATCAGCCCTCAGCAACTTAAACGGCAGAAAAAGATTTTTTTGAAAAAATTCCCAAGCCCCGGGGTCAGAATTTCATCAAAAATCTGGCTTTCGGCAATTCACTCAAAAATGGTGCCAAACGGTTGCAAATGCTCCCCTGAGAGGTTTGGCGGTCGAAACAGAATGCTTTTTATCATAGCACAAGAAATCAGCCCTCAACAACTTAACCGGCAGAAAAAGATTTTTTTGAAAAAATTCCCAAGCCCCGGGGTCACAATTTCATCAAAAATCTGGCTTTCGGCAATGCACTCAAAAATGGTGCCAAAAGGTTGCAAATGCTCCCCTGAGAGGTTTGGCGGTCGAAACAGAATGCTTTTTATCATAGCACAAGAAATCAGCCCTCAGCAACTTAACCGGCAGAAAAAGATTTTTTTGAAAAAATTCCCAAGCCCCGGGGTCACAATTTCATCAAAAATCTGGCTTTCGGCAATTCACTCAAAAATGGTGCCAAACGGTTGCAAATGCTCCCCTGAGAGGTTTGGCGGTCGAAACAGAATGCTTTTTATCATAGCACAAGAAATCAGCCCTCAACAACTTAACCGGCAGAAAAAGATTTTTTTGAAAAAATTCCCAAGCCCCGGGGTCACAATTTCATCAAAAATCTGGCTTTCGGCAATGCACTCAAAAATGGTGCCAAAAGGTTGCAAATGCTCCCCTGAGAGGTTTGGCGGTCGAAACAGAATGCTTTTTATCACAGCACAAGAAATCAGCCCTCAACAACTTCACCGGCAGAAAAAGATTTTTTTGAAAAAATTCCCAAGCCCCGGGGTCAGAATTTTATCAAAAATCTGGCTTTCGGCAATTCACTCAAAAATGGTGCCAAACGGTTGCAAATGCTCCCCTGAGAGGTTTGGCGGTCGAAACAGAATGCTTTTTATCACAGCACAAGAAATCAGCCCTCAACAACTTCACCGGCAGAAAAAGATTTTTTTGAAAAAATTCCCAAGCCCCGGGGTCACAATTTCATCAAAAATCTGGCTTTCGGCAATTCACTCAAAAATGGTGCCAAAAGGTTGCAAATGCTCCCCTGAGAGGTTTGGCGGTCGAAACAGAATGCTTTTTATCACAGCACAAGAAATCAGCCCTCAACAACTTCACCGGCAGAAAAAGATTTTTTTGAAAAAATTCCCAAGCCCCGGGGTCAGAATTTCATCAAAAATCTGGCTTTCGGCAATTCACTCAAAAATGCTGCCAAAAGGTTGCAAATGCTCCCCTGAGAGGTTTGGCGGTCGAAACAGAATGCTTTTTATCATAGCACAAGAAATCAGCCCTCAGCAACTTAACCGGCAGAAAAAGATTTTTTTGAAAAAATTCCCAAGCCCCGGGGTCACAATTTCATCAAAAATCTGGCTTTCGGCAATTCACTCAAAAATGGTGCCAAAAGGTTGCAAACCTGAGAGGTTTGGCGGTCGAAACAGAATACTTTTTATCACAGCACAAGAAATTAGCCCTCAACAACTTCACCGGCAGAAAAAGATTTTTTTGAAAAAATTCCCAAGCCCCGGGGTCAGAATTTTATCAAAAATCTGGCTTTCGGCAATTCACTCAAAAATGGTGCCAAACGGTTGCAAATGCTCCCCTGAGAGGTTTGGCGGTCGAAACAGAATGCTTTTTATCACAGCACAAGAAATCAGCCCTCAACAACTTCACCGGCAGAAAAAGATTTTTTTGAAAAAATTCCCAAGCCCCGGGGTCACAATTTCATCAAAAATCTGGCTTTCGGCAATTCACTCAAAAATGGTGCCAAAAGGTTGCAAATGCTCCCCTGAGAGGTTTGGCGGTCGAAACAGAATGCTTTTTATCACAGCACAAGAAATCAGCCCTCAACAACTTCACCGGCAGAAAAAGATTTTTTTGAAAAAATTCCCAAGCCCCGGGGTCAGAATTTCATCAAAAATCTGGCTTTCGGCAATTCACTCAAAAATGCTGCCAAAAGGTTGCAAATGCTCCCCTGAGAGGTTTGGCGGTCGAAACAGAATGCTTTTTATCATAGCACAAGAAATCAGCCCTCAGCAACTTAACCGGCAGAAAAAGGTTTTTTTGAAAAAATTCCCAAGCCCCGGGGTCACAATTTCATCAAAAATCTGGCTTTCGGCAATTCACTCAAAAATGGTGCCAAAAGGTTGCAAATGCTCCCCTGAGAGGTTTGGCGGTCGAAACAGAATGCTTTTTATCATAGCACAAGAAATCAGCCCTCAGCAACTTAAACGGCAGAAAAAGATTTTTTTGAAAAAATTCCCAAGCCCCGGGGTCACAATTTCATCAAAAATCTGGCTTTCGGCAATTCACTCAAAAATGGTGCCAAACGGTTGCAAATGCTCCCCTGAGAGGTTTGGCGGTCGAAACAGAATGCTTTTTATCATAGCACAAGAAATCAGCCCTCAACAACTTAACCGGCAGAAAAAGATTTTTTTGAAAAAATTCCCAAGCCCCGGGGTCACAATTTCATCAAAAATCTGGCTTTCGGCAATGCACTCAAAAATGGTGCCAAAAGGTTGCAAATGCTCCCCTGAGAGGTTTGGCGGTCGAAACAGAATGCTTTTTATCACAGCACAAGAAATCAGCCCTCAACAACTTCACCGGCAGAAAAAGATTTTTTTGAAAAAATTCCCAAGCCCCGGGGGTCAGAATTTTATCAAAAATCTGGCTTTCGGCAATTCACTCAAAAATGGTGCCAAACGGTTGCAAATGCTCCCCTGAGAGGTTTGGCGGTCGAAACAGAATGCTTTTTATCACAGCACAAGAAATCAGCCCTCAACAACTTCACCGGCAGAAAAAGATTTTTTTGAAAAAATTCCCAAGCCCCGGGGTCACAATTTCATCAAAAATCTGGCTTTCGGCAATTCACTCAAAAATGGTGCCAAAAGGTTGCAAATGCTCCCCTGAGAGGTTTGGCGGTCGAAACAGAATGCTTTTTATCACAGCACAAGAAATCAGCCCTCAACAACTTCACCGGCAGAAAAAGATTTTTTTGAAAAAATTCCCAAGCCCCGGGGTCAGAATTTCATCAAAAATCTGGCTTTCGGCAATTCACTCAAAAATGGTGCCAAAAGGTTGCAAATGCTCCCCTGAGAGGTTTGGCGGTCGAAACAGAATGCTTTTTATCATAGCACAAAAAATCAGCCCTCAGCAACTTAACCGGCAGAAAAAGATTTTTTTGAAAAAATTCCCAAGCCCCGGGGTCACAATTTCATCAAAAATCTGGCTTTCGGCAATTCACTCAAAAATGGTGCCAAAAGGTTGCAAATGCTCCCCTGAGAGGTTTGGCGGTCGAAACAGAATGCTTTTTATCTTAGCACAAGAAATCAGCCCTCAGCAACTTAACCGGCAGAAAAAGATTTTTTTGAAAAAATTCCCAAGCCCCAGGGTCACAATTTCATCAAAAATCTGGCTTTCGGCAATTCACTCAAAAATGGTGCCAAAAGGTTGCAAATGCTCCCCTGAGAGGTTTGGCGGTCGAAACAGAATGCTTTTTATCATAGCACAAGAAATCAGCCCTCAGCAACTTAACCGGCAGAAAAAGATTTTTTTGAAAAAATTCCCAAGCCCCGGGGTCACAATTTCATCAAAAATCTGGCTTTCGGCAATTCACTCAAAAATGGTGCCAAACGGTTGCAAATGCTCCCCTGAGAGGTTTGGCGGTCGAAACAGAATGCTTTTTATCATAGCACAAGAAATCAGCCCTCAACAACTTAACCGGCAGAAAAAGATTTTTTTGAAAAAATTCCCAAGCCCCGGGGTCACAATTTCATCAAAAATCTGGCTTTCGGCAATGCACTCAAAAATGGTGCCAAAAGGTTGCAAATGCTCCCCTGAGAGGTTTGGCGGTCGAAACAGAATGCTTTTTATCACAGCACAAGAAATCAGCCCTCAACAACTTCACCGGCAGAAAAAGATTTTTTTGAAAAAATTCCCAAGCCCCGGGGGTCAGAATTTTATCAAAAATCTGGCTTTCGGCAATTCACTCAAAAATGGTGCCAAACGGTTGCAAATGCTCCCCTGAGAGGTTTGGCGGTCGAAACAGAATGCTTTTTATCACAGCACAAGAAATCAGCCCTCAACAACTTCACCGGCAGAAAAAGATTTTTTTGAAAAAATTCCCAAGCCCCGGGGTCACAATTTCATCAAAAATCTGGCTTTCGGCAATTCACTCAAAAATGGTGCCAAAAGGTTGCAAATGCTCCCCTGAGAGGTTTGGCGGTCGAAACAGAATGCTTTTTATCACAGCACAAGAAATCAGCCCTCAACAACTTCACCGGCAGAAAAAGATTTTTTTGAAAAAATTCCCAAGCCCCGGGGTCAGAATTTCATCAAAAATCTGGCTTTCGGCAATTCACTCAAAAATGGTGCCAAAAGGTTGCAAATGCTCCCCTGAGAGGTTTGGCGGTCGAAACAGAATGCTTTTTATCATAGCACAAAAAATCAGCCCTCAGCAACTTAACCGGCAGAAAAAGATTTTTTTGAAAAAATTCCCAAGCCCCGGGGTCACAATTTCATCAAAAATCTGGCTTTCGGCAATTCACTCAAAAATGGTGCCAAAAGGTTGCAAATGCTCCCCTGAGAGGTTTGGCGGTCGAAACAGAATGCTTTTTATCACAGCACAAGAAATCAGCCCTCAACAACTTCACCGGCAGAAAAAGATTTTTTTGAAAAAATTCCCAAGCCCCGGGGTCAGAATTTTATCAAAAATCTGGCTTTCGGCAATTCACTCAAAAATGGTGCCAAACGGTTGCAAATGTTCCCCTGAGAGGTTTGGCGGTCGAAACAGAATGCTTTTTATCACAGCACAAGAAATCAGCCCTCAACAACTTCACCGGCAGAAAAAGATTTTTTTGAAAAAATTCCCAAGCCCCGGGGTCACAATTTCATCAAAAATCTGGCTTTCGGCAATTCACTCAAAAATGGTGCCAAAAGGTTGCAAATGCTCCCCTGAGAGGTTTGGCGGTCGAAACAGAATGCTTTTTATCATAGCACAAGAAATCAGCCCTCAGCAACTTAACCGGCAGAAAAAGATTTTTTTGAAAAAATTCCCAAGCCCCGGGGTCACAATTTCATCAAAAATCTGGGTTTCGGCAATTCACTCAAAAATGGTGCCAAAAGGTTGCAAATGCTCCCCTGAGAGGTTTGGCGGTCGAAACAGAATGCTTTTTATCTTAGCACAAGAAATCAGCCCTCAGCAACTTAACCGGCAGAAAAAGATTTTTTTGAAAAAATTCCCAAGCCCCAGGGTCACAATTTCATCAAAAATCTGGCTTTCGGCAATTCACTCAAAAATGGTGCCAAAAGGTTGCAAATGCTCCCCTGAGAGGTTTGGCGGTCGAAACAGAATGCTTTTTATCATAGCACAAGAAATCAGCCCTCAGCAACTTAACCGGCAGAAAAAGATTTTTTTGAAAAAATTCCCAAGCCCCGGGGTCACAATTTCATCAAAAATCTGGCTTTCGGCAATTCACTCAAAAATGGTGCCAAACGGTTGCAAATGCTCCCCTGAGAGGTTTGGCGGTCGAAACAGAATGCTTTTTATCATAGCACAAGAAATCAGCCCTCAACAACTTAACCGGCAGAAAAAGATTTTTTTGAAAAAATTCCCAAGCCCCGGGGTCACAATTTCATCAAAAATCTGGCTTTCGGCAATGCACTCAAAAATGGTGCCAAAAGGTTGCAAATGCTCCCCTGAGAGGTTTGGCGGTCGAAACAGAATGCTTTTTATCACAGCACAAGAAATCAGCCCTCAACAACTTCACCGGCAGAAAAAGATTTTTTTGAAAAAATTCCCAAGCCCTGGGGTCAGAATTTTATCAAAAATCTGGCTTTCGGCAATTCACTCAAAAATGGTGCCAAACGGTTGCAAATGCTCCCCTGAGAGGTTTGGCGGTCGAAACAGAATGCTTTTTATCACAGCACAAGAAATCAGCCCTCAACAACTTCACCGGCAGAAAAAGATTTTTTTGAAAAAATTCCCAAGCCCCGGGGTCACAATTACATCAAAAATCTGGCTTTCGGCAATTCACTCAAAAATGGTGCCAAAAGGTTGCAAATGCTCCCCTGAGAGGTTTGGCGGTCGAAACAGAATGCTTTTTATCACAACACAAGAAATCAGCCCTCAACAACTTCACCGGCAGAAAAAGATTTTTTTGAAAAAATTCCCAAGCCCCGGGGTCAGAATTTTATCAAAAATCTGGCTTTCGGCAATTCACTCAAAAATGGTGCCAAACGGTTGCAAATGCTCCCCTGAGAGGTTTGGCGGTCGAAACAGAATGCTTTTTATCACAGCACAAGAAATCAGCCCTCAACAACTTCACCGGCAGAAAAAGATTTTTTTGAAAAAATTCCCAAGCCCCGGGGTCAAAATTTCATCAAAAATCTGGCTTTCGGCAATTCACTCAAAAATGGTGCCAAAAGGTTGCAAATGCTCCCCTGAGAGGTTTGGCGGTCGAAACAGAATGCTTTTTATCACAGCACAAGAAATCAGCCCTCAACAACTTCACCGGCAGAAAAAGATTTTTTTGAAAAAATTCCCAAGCCCCGGGGTCAGAAGTACATCAAAAATCTGGCTTTCGGCAATTCACTCAAAAATGGTGCCAAAAGGTTGCAAATGCTCCCCTGAGAGGTTTGGCGGTCGAAACAGAATGCTTTTTATCATAGCACAAGAAATCAGCCCTCAGCAACTTAACCGGCAGAAAAAGATTTTTTTGAAAAAATTCCCAAGCCCCGGGGTCACAATTTCATCAAAAATCTGGCTTTCGGCAATTCACTCAAAAATGGTGCCAAACGGTTGCAAATGCTCCCCTGAGAGGTTTGGCGTTCGAAACAGAATGCTTTTTATCACAGCACAAGAAATCAGCCCTCAACAACTTCACCGGCAGAAAAAGATTTTTTTGAAAAAATTCCCAAGCCCCGGGGTCAGAATTTTATCAAAAATCTGGCTTTCGGCAATTCACTCAAAAATGGTGCCAAACGGTTGCAAATGCTCCCCTGACAGGTTTGGCGGTCGAAACAGAATGCTTTTTATCACAGCACAAGAAATCAGCCCTCAACAACTTCACCGGCAGAAAAAGATTTTTTTTGAAAAAATTCCCAAGCCCCGGGGTCAAAATTTCATCAAAAATCTGGCTTTCGGCAATTCACTCAAAAATGGTGCCAAAAGGTTGCAAATGCTCCCCTGAGAGGTTTGGCGGTCGAAACAGAATGCTTTTTATCACAGCACAAGAAATCAGCCCTCAACAACTTCACCGGCAGAAAAAGATTTTTTTGAAAAAATTCCCAAGCCCCGGGGTCAGAAGTTCATCAAAAATCTGGCTTTCGGCAATTCACTCAAAAATGGTGCCAAAAGGTTGCAAATGCTCCCCTGAGAGGTTTGGCGGTCGAAACAGAATGCTTTTTATTATAGCACAAGAAATCAGCCCTCAGCAACTTAACCGGCAGAAAAAGATTTTTTTGAAAAAATTCCCAAGCCCCGGGGTCACAATTTCATCAAAAATCTGGCTTTCGGCAATTCACTCAAAAATGGTGCCAAACGGTTGCAAATGCTCCCCTGAGAGGTTTGGCGGTCGAAACAGAATGCTTTTTATCATAGCACAAGAAATCAGCCCTCAACAACTTAACCGGCAGAAAAAGATTTTTTTGAAAAAATTCCCAAGCCCCGGGGTCACAATTTCATCAAAAATCTGGCTTTCGGCAATGCACTCAAAAATGGTGCCAAAAGGTTGCAAATGCTCCCCTGAGAGGTTTGGCGGTCGAAACAGAATGCTTTTTATCACAGCACAAGAAATAAGCCCTCAACAACTTCACCGGCAGAAAAAGATTTTTTTGAAAAAATTCCCAAGCCCCGGGGTCAGAATTTTATCAAAAATCTGGCTTTCGGCAATTCACTCAAAAATGGTGCCAAACGGTTGCAAATGCTCCCCTGAGAGGTTTGGCGGTCGAAACAGAATGCTTTTTATCACAGCACAAGAAATCAGCCCTCAACAACTTCACCGGCAGAAAAAGATTTTTTTGAAAAAATTCCCAAGCCCCGGGGTCACAATTTCATCAAAAATCTGGCTTTCGGCAATTCACTCAAAAATGGTGCCAAAAGGTTGCAAATGCTCCCCTGAGAGGTTTGGCGGTCGAAACAGAATGCTTTTTATCACAGCACAAGAAATCAGCCCTCAACAACTTCACCGGCAGAAAAAGATTTTTTTGAAAAAATTCCCAAGCCCCAGGGTCAGAATTTCATCAAAAATCTGGCTTTCGGCAATTCACTCAAAAATGCTGCCAAAAGGTTGCAAATGCTCCCCTGAGAGGTTTGGCGGTCGAAACAGAATGCTTTTTATCATAGCACAAGAAATCAGCCCTCAGCAACTTAACCGGCAGAAAAAGATTTTTTTGAAAAAATTCCCAAGCCCCGGGGTGACAATTTCATCAAAAATCTGGCTTTCGGCAATTCACTCAAAAATGGTGCCAAAAGGTTGCAAACCTGAGAGGTTTGGCGGTCGAAACAGAATGCTTTTTATCACAGCACAAGAAATTAGCCCTCAACAACTTCACCGGCAGAAAAAGATTTTTTTGAAAAAATTCCCAAGCCCCGGGGTCAGAATTTTATCAAAAATCTGGCTTTCGGCAATTCACTCAAAAATGGTGCCAAACGGTTGCAAATGCTCCCCTGAGAGGTTTGGCGGTCGAAACAGAATGCTTTTTATCACAGCACAAGAAATCAGCCCTCAACAACTTCACCGGCAGAAAAAGATTTTTTTGAAAAAATTCCCAAGCCCCGGGGTCACAATTTCATCAAAAATCTGGCTTTCGGCAATTCACTCAAAAATGGTGCCAAAAGGTTGCAAATGCTCCCCTGAGAGGTTTGGCGGTCGAAACAGAATGCTTTTTATCACAGCACAAGAAATCAGCCCTCAACAACTTCACCGGCAGAAAAAGATTTTTTTGAAAAAATTCCCAAGCCCCGGGGTCAGAATTTCATCAAAAATCTGGCTTTCGGCAATTCACTCAAAAATGCTGCCAAAAGGTTGCAAATGCTCCCCTGGGAGGTTTGGCGGTCGAAACAGAATGCTTTTTATCATAGCACAAGAAATCAGCCCTCAGCAACTTAACCGGCAGAAAAAGATTTTTTTGAAAAAATTCCCAAGCCCCGGGGTCACAATTTCATCAAAAATCTGGCTTTCGGCAATTCACTCAAAAATGGTGCCAAAAGGTTGCAAATGCTCCCCTGAGAGGTTTGGCGGTCGAAACAGAATGCTTTTTATCATAGCACAAGAAATCAGCCCTCAGCAACTTAACCGGCAGAAAAAGATTTTTTTGAAAAAATTCCCAAGCCCCGGGGTCACAATTTCATCAAAAATCTGGCTTTCGGCAATTCACTCAAAAATGGTGCCAAACGGTTGCAAATGCTCCCCTGAGAGGTTTGGCGGTCGAAACAGAATGCTTTTTATCATAGCACAAGAAATCAGCCCTCAACAACTTCACCGGCAGAAAAAGATTTTTTTGAAAAAATTCCCCAGCCCCGGGGTCAGAATTTTATCAAAAATCTGGCTTTCGGCAATGCACTCAAAAATGGTGCCAAACGGTTGCAAATGCTCCCCTGAGAGGTTTGGCGGTCGAAACAGAATGCTTTTTATCACAGCACAAGAAATCAGCCCTCAACAACTTCACCGGCAGAAAAAGATTTTTTTGAAAAAATTCCCAAGCCCCGGGGTCACAATTTCATCAAAAATCTGGCTTTCGGCAATTCACTCAAAAATGGTGCCAAAAGGTTGCAAATGCTCCCCTGAGAGGTTTGGCGGTCGAAACAGAATGCTTTTTATCACAACACAAGAAATCAGCCCTCAACAACTTCACCGGCAGAAAAAGATTTTTTTGAAAAAATTCCCAAGCCCCGGGGTCAGAATTTCATCAAAAATCTGGCTTTCGGCAATTCACTCAAAAATGCTGCCAAAAGGTTGCAAATGCTCCCCTGAGAGGTTTGGCGGTCGAAACAGAATGCTTTTTATCATAGCACAAGAAATCAGCCCTCAGCAACTTAACCGGCAGAAAAAGATTTTTTTGAAAAAATTCCCAAGCCCCGGGGTCACAATTTCATCAAAAATCTGGCTTTCGGCAATTCACTCAAAAATGGTGCCAAAAGGTTGCAAATGCTCCCCTGAGAGGTTTGGCGGTCGAAACAGAATGCTTTTTATCATAGCACAAGAAATCAGCCCTCAGCAACTTAACCGGCAGAAAAAGATTTTTTTGAAAAAATTCCCAAGCCCCGGGGTCACAATTTCATCAAAAATCTGGCTTTCGGCAATTCACTCAAAAATGGTGCCAAACGGTTGCAAATGCTCCCCTGAGAGGTTTGGCGGTCGAAACAGAATGCTTTTTATCATAGCACAAGAAATCAGCCCTCAACAACTTAACCGGCAGAAAAAGATTTTTTTGAAAAAATTCCCAAGCCCCGGGGTCACAATTTCATCAAAAATCTGGCTTTCGGCAATGCACTCAAAAATGGTGCCAAAAGGTTGCAAATGCTCCCCTGAGAGGTTTGGCGGTCGAAACAGAATGCTTTTTATCACAGCACAAGAAATCAGCCCTCAACAACTTCACCGGCAGAAAAAGATTTTTTTGAAAAAATTCCCAAGCCCCGGGGTCACAATTTTATCAAAAATCTGGCTTTCGGCAATTCACTCAAAAATGGTGCCAAACGGTTGCAAATGCTCCCCTGAGAGGTTTGGCGGTCGAAACAGAATGCTTTTTATCACAGCACAAGAAATCAGCCCTCAACAACTTCACCGGCAGAAAAAGATTTTTTTGAAAAAATTCCCAAGCCCCGGGGTCACAATTTCATCAAAAATCTGGCTTTCGGCAATTCACTCAAAAATGGTGCCAAAAGGTTGCAAATGCTCCCCTGAGAGGTTTGGCGGTCGAAACAGAATGCTTTTTATCACAGCACAAGAAATCAGCCCTCAACAACTTCACCGGCAGAAAAAGATTTTTTTGAAAAAATTCCCAAGCCCCGGGGTCAGAAGTTCATCAAAAATCTGGCTTTCGGCAATTCACTCAAAAATGGTGCCAAAAGGTTGCAAATGCTCCCCTGAGAGGTTTGGCGGTCGAAACAGAATGCTTTTTATCATAGCACAAGAAATCAGCCCTCAGCAACTTAACCGGCAGAAAAAGATTTTTTTGAAAAAATTCCCAAGCCCCGGGGTCACAATTTCATCAAAAATCTGGCTTTCGGCAATTCACTCAAAAATGGTGCCAAACGGTTGCAAATGCTCCCCTGAGAGGTTTGGCGGTCGAAACAGAATGCTTTTTATCATAGCACAAGAAATCAGCCCTCAACAACTTAACCGGCAGAAAAAGATTTTTTTGAAAAAATTCCCAAGCCCCGGGGTCACAATTTCATCAAAAATCTGGCTTTCGGCAATTCACTCAAAAATGGTGCCAAAAGGTTGCAAATGCTCCCCTGAGAGGTTTGGCGGTCGAAACAGAATGCTTTTTATCATAGCACAAGAAATCAGCCCTCAGCAACTTAACCGGCAGAAAAAGATTTTTTTGAAAAAATTCCCAAGCCCCGGGGTCACAATTTCATCAAAAATCTGGCTTTCGGCAATTCACTCAAAAATGGTGCCAAACGGTTGCAAATGCTCCCCTGAGAGATTTGGCGGTCGAAACAGAATGCTTTTTATCATAGCACAAGAAATCAGCCCTCAACAACTTAACCGGCAGAAAAAGATTTTTTTGAAAAAATTCCCAAGCCCCGGGGTCACAATTTCATCAAAAATCTGGCTTTCGGCAATGCACTCAAAAATGGTGCCAAAAGGTTGCAAATGCTCCCCTGAGAGGTTTGGCGGTCGAAACAGAATGCTTTTTATCACAGCACAAGAAATCAGCCCTCAACAACTTCACCGGCAGAAAAAGATTTTTTTGAAAAAATTCCCAAGCCCCGGGGTCACAATTTTATCAAAAATCTGGCTTTCGGCAATTCACTCAAAAATGGTGCCAAACGGTTGCAAATGCTCCCCTGAGAGGTTTGGCGGTCGAAACAGAATGCTTTTTATCATAGCACAAGAAATCAGCCCTCAACAACTTCACCGGCAGAAAAAGATTTTTTTGAAAAAATTCCCAAGCCCCGGGGTCACAATTTCATCAAAAATCTGGCTTTCGGCAATTCACTCAAAAATGGTGCCAAAAGGTTGCAAATGCTCCCCTGAGAGGTTTGGCGGTCGAAACAGAATGCTTTTTATCACAGCACAAGAAATCAGCCCTCAACAACTTCACCGGCAGAAAAAGATTTTTTTGAAAAAATTCCCAAGCCCCGGGGTCAGAAGTTCATCAAAAATCTGGCTTTCGGCAATTCACTCAAAAATGGTGCCAAAAGGTTGCAAATGCTCCCCTGAGAGGTTTGGCGGTCGAAACAGAATGCTTTTTATCATAGCACAAGAAATCAGCCCTCAGCAACTTAACCGGCAGAAAAAGATTTTTTTGAAAAAATTCCCAAGCCCCGGGGTCACAATTTCATCAAAAATCTGGCTTTCGGCAATTCACTCAAAAATAGTGCCAAACGGTTGCAAATGCTCCCCTGAGAGGTTTGGCGGTCGAAACAGAATGCTTTTTATCATAGCACAAGAAATCAGCCCTCAACAACTTAACCGGCAGAAAAAGATTTTTTTGAAAAAATTCCCAAGCCCCGGGGTCACAATTTCATCAAAAATCTGGCTTTCGGCAATGCACTCAAAAATGGTGCCAAAAGGTTGCAAATGCTCCCCTGAGAGGTTTGGCGGTCGAAACAGAATGCTTTTTATCATAGCACAAGAAATCAGCCCTCAGCAACTTAACCGGCAGAAAAAGATTTTTTTGAAAAAATTCCCAAGCCCCGGGGTCACAATTTCATCAAAAATCTGGCTTTCGGCAATTCACTCAAAAATGGTGCCAAACGGTTGCAAATGCTCCCCTGAGAGGTTTGGCGGTCGAAACAGAATGCTTTTTATCATAGCACAAGAAATCAGCCCTCAACAACTTAACCGGCAGAAAAAGATTTTTTTGAAAAAATTCCCAAGCCCCGGGGTCACAATTTCATCAAAAATCTGGCTTTCGGCAATGCACTCAAAAATGGTGCCAAAAGGTTGCAAATGCTCCCCTGAGAGGTTTGGCGGTCGAAACAGAATGCTTTTTATCACAGCACAAGAAATCAGCCCTCAACAACTTCACCGGCAGAAAAAGATTTTTTTGAAAAAATTCCCAAGCCCCGGGGTCACAATTTTATCAAAAATCTGGCTTTCGGCAATTCACTCAAAAATGGTGCCAAACGGTTGCAAATGCTCCCCTGAGAGGTTTGGCGGTCGAAACAGAATGCTTTTTATAACAGCACAAGAAATCAGCCCTCAACAACTTCACCGGCAGAAAAAGATTTTTTTGAAAAAATTCCCAAGCCCCGGGGTCACAATTTCATCAAAAATCTGGCTTTCGGCAATTCACTCAAAAATGGTGCCAAAAGGTTGCAAATGCTCCCCTGAGAGGTTTGGCGGTCGAAACAGAATGCTTTTTATCACAGCACAAGAAATCAGCCCTCAACAACTTCACCGGCAGAAAAAGATTTTTTTGAAAAAATTCCCAAGCCCCGGGGTCAGAAGTTCATCAAAAATCTGGCTTTCGGCAATTCACTCAAAAATGGTGCCAAAAGGTTGCAAATGCTCCCCTGAGAGGTTTGGCGGTCGAAACAGAATGCTTTTTATCATAGCACAAGAAATCAGCCCTCAGCAACTTAACCGGCAGAAAAAGATTTTTTTGAAAAAATTCCCAAGCCCCGGGGTCACAATTTCATCAAAAATCTGGCTTTCGGCAATTCACTCAAAAATGGTGCCAAACGGTTGCAAATGCTCCCCTGAGAGGTTTGGCGGTCGAAACAGAATGCTTTTTATCATAGCACAAGAAATCAGCCCTCAACAACTTAACCGGCAGAAAAAGATTTTTTTGAAAAAATTCCCAAGCCCCGGGGTCACAATTTCATCAAAAATCTGGCTTTCGGCAATGCACTCAAAAATGGTGCCAAAAGGTTGCAAATGCTCCCCTGAGAGGTTTGGCGGTCGAAACAGAATGCTTTTTATCACAGCACAAGAAATCAGCCCTCAACAACTTCACCGGCAGAAAAAGATTTTTTTGAAAAAATTCCCAAGCCCCGGGGTCAGAATTTCATCAAAAATCTGGCTTTCGGCAATTCACTCAAAAATGCTGCCAAAAGGTTGCAAATGCTCCCCTGAGAGGTTTGGCGGTCGAAACAGAATGCTTTTTATCATAGCACAAGAAATCAGCCCTCAGCAACTTAACCGGCAGAAAAAGATTTTTTTGAAAAAATTCCCAAGCCCCGGGGTCACAATTTCATCAAAAATCTGGCTTTCGGCAATTCACTCAAAAATGGTGCCAAAAGGTTGCAAACCTGAGAGGTTTGGCGGTCGAAACAGAATGCTTTTTATCACAGCACAAGAAATTAGCCCTCAACAACTTCACCGGCAGAAAAAGATTTTTTTGAAAAAATTCCCAAGCCCCGGGGTCAGAATTTTATCAAAAATCTGGCTTTCGGCAATTCACTCAAAAATGGTGCCAAACGGTTGCAAATGCTCCCCTGAGAGGTTTGGCGGTCGAAACAGAATGCTTTTTATCACAGCACAAGAAATCAGCCCTCAACAACTTCACCGGCAGAAAAAGATTTTTTTGAAAAAATTCCCAAGCCCCGGGGTCACAATTTCATCAAAAATCTGGCTTTCGGCAATTCACTCAAAAATGGTGCCAAAAGGTTGCAAATGCTCCCCTGAGAGGTTTGGCGGTCGAAACAGAATGCTTTTTATCACAGCACAAGAAATCAGCCCTCAACAACTTCACCGGCAGAAAAAGATTTTTTTGAAAAAATTCCCAAGCCCCGGGGTCAGAATTTCATCAAAAATCTGGCTTTCGGCAATTCACTCAAAAATGCTGCCAAAAGGTTGCAAATGCTCCCCTGAGAGGTTTGGCGGTCGAAACAGAATGCTTTTTATCATAGCACAAGAAATCAGCCCTCAGCAACTTAACCGGCAGAAAAAGATTTTTTTGAAAAAATTCCCAAGCCCCGGGGTCACAATTTCATCAAAAATCTGGCTTTCGGCAATTCACTCAAAAATGGTGCCAAAAGGTTGCAAATGCTCCCCTGAGAGGTTTGGCGGTCGAAACAGAATGCTTTTTATCATAGCACAAGAAATCAGCCCTCGGCAACTTAACCGGCAGAAAAAGATTTTTTTGAAAAAATTCCCAAGCCCCGGGGTCACAATTTCATCAAAAATCTGGCTTTCGGCAATTCACTCAAAAATGGTGCCAAACGGTTGCAAATGCTCCCCTGAGAGGTTTGGCGGTCGAAACAGAATGCTTTTTATCATAGCACAAGAAATCAGCCCTCAACAACTTCACCGGCAGAAAAAGATTTTTTTGAAAAAATTCCCAAGCCCCGGGGTCACAATTTCATCAAAAATCTGGCTTTCGGCAATGCACTCAAAAATGGTGCCAAAAGGTTGCAAATGCTCCCCTGAGAGGTTTGGCGGTCGAAACAGAATGCTTTTTATCACAGCACAAGAAATCAGCCCTCAACAACTTCACCGGCAGAAAAAGATTTTTTTGAAAAAATTCCCAAGCCCCGGGGTCACAATTTCATCAAAAATCTGGCTTTCGGCAATTCACTCAAAAATGGTGCCAAACGGTTGCAAATGCTCCCCTGAGAGGTTTGGCGGTCGAAACAGAATGCTTTTTATCACAGCACAAGAAATCAGCCCTCAACAACTTCACCGGCAGAAAAAGATTTTTTTGAAAAAATTCCCAAGCCCCGGGGTCACAATTTCATCAAAAATCTGGCTTTCGGCAATTCACTCAAAAATGGTGCCAAAAGGTTGCAAATGCTCCCCTGAGAGGTTTGGCGGTCGAAACAGAATGCTTTTTATCACAGCACAAGAAATCAGCCCTCAACAACTTCACCGGCAGAAAAAGATTTTTTTGAAAAAATTCCCAAGCCCCGGGGTCAGAATTTCATCAAAAATCTGGCTTTCGGCAATTCACTCAAAAATGCTGCCAAAAGGTTGCAAATGCTCCCCTGAGAGGTTTGGCGGTCGAAACAGAATGCTTTTTATCATAGCACAAGAAATCAGCCCTCAGCAACTTAACCGGCAGAAAAAGATTTTTTTGAAAAAATTCCCAAGCCCCGGGGTCACAATTTCATCAAAAATCTGGCTTTCGGCAATTCACTCAAAAATGGTGCCAAAAGGTTGCAAATGCTCCCCTGAGAGGTTTGGCGGTCGAAACAGAATGCTTTTTATCATAGCACAAGAAATCAGCCCTCGGCAACTTAACCGGCAGAAAAAGATTTTTTTGAAAAAATTCCCAAGCCCCGGGGTCACAATTTCATCAAAAATCTGGCTTTCGGCAATTCACTCAAAAATGGTGCCAAACGGTTGCAAATGCTCCCCTGAGAGGTTTGGCGGTCGAAACAGAATGCTTTTTATCATAGCACAAGAAATCAGCCCTCAACAACTTAACCGGCAGAAAAAGATTTTTTTGAAAAAATTCCCAAGCCCCGGGGTCAGAATTTCATCAAAAATCTGGCTTTCGGCAATTCACTCAAAAATGGTGCCAAAAGGTTGCAAATGCTCCCCTGAGAGGTTTGGCGGTCGAAACAGAATGCTTTTTATCATAGCACAAGAAATCAGCCCTCAGCAACTTAACCGGCAGAAAAAGATTTTTTTGAAAAAATTCCCAAGCCCCGGGGTCACAATTTCATCAAAAATCTGGCTTTCGGCAATTTACTCAAAAATGGTGCCAAAAGGTTGCAAATGCTCCCCTGAGAGGTTTGGCGGTCGAAACAAAATGCTTTTTATCATAGCACAAGAAATCAGCCCTCAGCAACTTAACCGGCAGGAAAAGATTTTTTTGAAAAAATTCCCAAGCCCCGGGGTCACAATTTCATCAAAAATCTGGCTTTCGGCAATTCACTCAAAAATGGTGCCAAACGGTTGCAAATGCTCCCCTGAGAGGTTTGGCGGTCGAAACAGAATGCTTTTTATCACAGCACAAGAAATCAGCCCTCAACAACTTCACCGGCAGAAAAAGATTTTTTTGAAAAAATTCCCAAGCCCCGGGGTCAGAATTTTATCAAAAATCTGGCTTTCGGCAATTCACTCAAAAATGGTGCCAAACGGTTGCAAATGCTCCCCTGAGAGGTTTGGCGGTCGAAACAGAATGCTTTTTATCACAGCACAAGAAATCAGCCCTCAACAACTTCACCGGCAGAAAAAGATTTTTTTGAAAAAATTCCCAAGCCCCGGGGTCACAATTTCATCAAAAATCTGGCTTTCGGCAATTCACTCAAAAATGGTGCCAAAAGGTTGCAAATGCTCCCCTGAGAGGTTTGGCGGTCGAAACAGAATGCTTTTTATCACAGCACAAGAAATCAGCCCTCAACAACTTCACCGGCAGAAAAAGATTTTTTTGAAAAAATTCCCAAGCCCCAGGGTCAGAATTTCATCAAAAATCTGGCTTTCGGCAATTCACTCAAAAATGGTGCCAAAAGGTTGCAAATGCTCCCCTGAGAGGTTTGGCGGTCGAAACAGAATGCTTTTTATCATAGCACAAGAAATCAGCCCTCAGCAACTTAACCGGCAGAAAAAGATTTTTTTGAAAAAATTCCCAAGCCCCGGGGTCACAATTTCATCAAAAATCTGGCTTTCGGCAATTCACTCAAAAATGGTGCCAAAAGGTTGCAAATGCTCCCCTGAGAGGTTTGGCGGTCGAAACAGAATGCTTTTTATCACAGCACAAGAAATCAGCCCTCAACAACTTCACCGGCAGAAAAAGATTTTTTTGAAAAAATTCCCAAGCCCCGGGGTCAGAATTTTATCAAAAATCTGGCTTTCGGCAATTCACTCAAAAATGGAGCCAAAAGGTTGCAAATGCTCCCCTGAGAGGTTTGGCGGTCGAAACAGAATGCTTTTTATCACAGCACAAGAAATCAGCCCTCAACAACTTCACCGGCAGAAAAAGATTTTTTTGAAAAAATTCCCAAGCCCCGGGGTCACAATTTCATCAAAAATCTGGCTTTCGGCAATTCACTCAAAAATGGTGCCAAAAGGTTGCAAATGCTCCCCTGAGAGGTTTGGCGGTCGAAACAGAATGCTTTTTATCATAGCACAAGAAATCAGCCCTCAGCAACTTAACCGGCAGAAAAAGATTTTTTTGAAAAAATTCCCAAGCCCCGGGGTCACAATTTCATCAAAAATCTGGGTTTCGGCAATTCACTCAAAAATGGTGCCAAAAGGTTGCAAATGCTCCCCTGAGAGGTTTGGCGGTCGAAACAGAATGCTTTTTATCACAGCACAAGAAATCAGCCCTCAGCAACTTAACCGGCAGAAAAAGATTTTTTTGAAAAAATTCCCAAGCCCCGGGGTCACAATTTCATCAAAAATCTGGCTTTCGGCAATTCACTCAAAAATGGTGCGAAACGGTTGCAAATGCTCCCCTGAGAGGTTTGGCGGTCGAAACAGAATGCTTTTTATCATAGCACAAGAAATCAGCCCTCAACAACTTCACCGGCAGAAAAAGATTTTTTTGAAAAAATTCCCAAGCCCCGGGGTCACAATTTCATCAAAAATCTGGCTTTCGGCAATTCACTCAAAAATGGTGCCAAACGGTTGCAAATACTCCCCTGAGAGGATTGGCGGTCGAAACAGAAGGCTTTTTATCACAGGACAAGAAATCAGCCCTCAACAACTTAACCGGCAGAAAAAGATTTTTTTGAAAAAAATTCCCATGCCCGGGGTCAGAATTTCATCAAAAATCTGAAGTTCTCCAATTCACTCAAAAATGGTGCCAAACGGTTGCAAATGGTGCCCTGAGAGGTTTGGCGGTCGGAAGAGAATGCTTTTTATCACAGGACAAGAAATCAGCCCTCAACAACTTCACCGGCAGAAAAAGATTTTTTTGAAAAAATTCCCAAGCCCCGGGGTCAGAATTTCATCAAAAATCTGGCTTTCGGCAATTCACTCAAAAATGGTGCCAAACGGTTGCAAATGCTACCCTGAGATGTTTGGCGGTCGAAACAGAATGCTTTTTATCACATGACATGAAATCAGCCCTCAACAACTTAACCGGCAGAAAAAGATTTTTTTGAAAAAATTCCCAAGCCCCGGGGTCAGAATTTCATCAAAAATCTGGCTTTCGGCAATTCACTCAAAAATGGTGTCAAACGGTTGCAAATGCTCCCCTGAGAGGTTTGGCGGTCGAAACAGAATGCTTTCTATCACAGGACAAGAAATCTGCTCTCAACAACTTAACCGGCAGAAAAAGATTTTTTTGAAAATATTCCCAAGCCCCGGGGTCACAATTTCATCAAAAATCTGGCTTTCGGCAATTCAATCAAAAATGGTGCCAAACGGTTGCAAATTCTCCTCTGAGAGGTTTGGCGGTCGAAACAGAATGCTTTTTATCACAGGACAAGAAATCAGCCCTCAACAACTTAACCGGCAGAAAAAGATTTTTTTGAGAAAATTCCTAAGCCCCGGCGTCACAATTTCATCAAAAATCTGGCTTTCGGGAATTCACTCAAAAATGGTGCCAAACGGTTGCAAATGCTCCCCTGAGAGGTTTGGCGGTCGAAACAGAATGCTTTTTATCACAAGACAAGAAATCAGCCCTCAACAACTTAACTGGCAGAAAAAGATTTTTTGGAAAAAATCTCCAAGCCCCGGGGTCAGAATTTCATCAAAAATCTATCTTTCGGCAATTCACTCAAAAATGGTGCCAAACGGTTGCAAATACTCCCCTGAGAGGTTTGGTGGTCGAAACAGAATGCTTTTTATCACAGGACAAGAAATCAGCCCTCAACAACTTCACCGGCAGAAAAAGATTTTTTTGAAAAAATTCCCAAGCCCCGGGGTCAGAATTTCATCAAAAATCTGAAGTTCTCCAATTCACTCAAAAATAGTGCCAAACGGTTGCAAATGCTCCCCTGAGAGGATTGGCAGTCGAAACAGAAGGCTTTTTATCACAGGACATGAAATCAGCCCTCAAAAACTTAACTGGCAGAAAAAGATTTTTTTGAAAAAATTCCCAAGCCCCGCAGTCACAATTTCATCAAAAATCTGGCTTTCGGCAATTCAATCAAAAATGGTGCCAAACGGTTGCAAATTCTCCTCTGAGAGGTTTGGCGGTCGAAACAGAATGCTTTTTATCACAGGACAAGAAATCAGCCCTCAACAACTTAACCGGCAGAAAAAGATTTTTTTGAAAAAATTCCCAAGCCCTGGGGTCAGAATTTCATCAAAAATCTGGCTTTCGGCAATTCACTCAAAAATGGTGCCAAACAGTTGCAAATGCTCCCCTGAGAGGTTTGGCCGTCAAAACAGAATGCTTTTTATCACAGGACAAGAAATCAGCCCTCAACAACTTCACCGGCAGAAAAAGATTTTTTTGAAGAAATTCCTAAGCCCCGGCGTCACAATTTCATCAAAAATCTGGCTTTCGGGAATTCACTCAAAAATGGTGCCAAACGGTTGCAAATGCTCCCCTGAGAGTTTTGGCGGTCGAAACAGAATGCTTTTTATCACAAGACAAGAAATCAGCCCTCAACAACTTAACCGGCAGAAAAAGATTTTATTGAAAAAATTCCCAAGCCCTGGGGTCAGAATTTCATCAAAAATCTGGCTTTCGGCAATTCACTCAAAATTGGTGCCAAACGGTTGCAAATGCTCCCTTGAGAGGTTTGGCGGTCGAAACAGAATGCTTTTTATCACATGACATGAAATCAGTTCTCAACAACTTCACCGGCAGAAGAAGATTTTTTTGAAAAAATTCCCAAGCCCCGGGGTCAGAATTTCATAAAAAATCTGAAGTTCTCCAATTCACTCAAAAATGGTGCCAAACGGTTGCAAATGCTCCCCTGAGAGGATTGGCGGTCGAAACAGAAGGCTTTTTATCACAGGACAAGAAATCAGCCCTCAACAAATTCACCGGCAGAAAAAGTTTTTTTTGAAAAAATCCCTAAGCCCCGGGGTCACAATTTCATCAAAAATCTGAAGTTCTCCAATTCACTCAAAAATAGTGCCAAACGGTTGCAAATGCTCCCCTGAGAGGTTTGGCTGTCGAAAAAGAAGGCTTTTTATCATATTACAAGAAATCAGCCCTCAAAAACTTAACCGGCAGAAAAAGATTTTTTTGAGAAAATTCCCAAGCCCCGCGGTCACAATTTCATCAAAAATCTGGCTTTCGGCAATTCACTCAAAATTGGTGCCAAACGGTTGCAAATGCTCCCTTGAGAGGTTTGGCGGTCGAAACAGAACGCTTTTTATCACAGGACATGAAATCAGTTCTCAACAACTTCACCGGCAGAAAAAGATTTTTTTGAAAAAATCCCTAAGCCCCAGGGTCACAATTTCATCAAAAATCTGACTTTCGGCAATTCACTCAAAAATGGTGCCAAACGGTTGCAAATTCTCCTCTGAGAGGTTTGGCGGTCGAAACAGAATGCTTTTTATCACAAGACAAGAAATCAGCCCTCAACAACTTAACCGGCAGAAAAAGATTTTATTGAAAAAATTCCCAAGCCCTGGGGTCAGAATTTCATCAAAAATCTGGCTTTCGGCAATTCACTCAAAATTGGTGCCAAACGGTTGCAAATGCTCCCTTGAGAGGTTTGGCGGTCGAAACAGAATGCTTTTTATCACATGACATGAAATCAGTTCTCAACAACTTCACCGGCAGAAGAAGATTTTTTTGAAAAAATTCCCAAGCCCCGGGGTCAGAATTTCATAAAAAATCTGAAGTTCTCCAATTCACTCAAAAATGGTGCCAAACGGTTGCAAATGCTCCCCTGAGAGGATTGGCGGTCGAAACAGAAGGCTTTTTATCACAGGACAAGAAATCATCCCTCAACAAATTCACCGGCAGAAAAAGTTTTTTTTGAAAAAATCCCTAAGCCCCGGGGTCACAATTTCATCAAAAATCTGAAGTTCTCCAATTCACTCAAAAATAGTGCCAAACGGTTGCAAATGCTCCCCTGAGAGGTTTGGCTGTCGAAAAAGAAGGCTTTTTATCATATTACAAGAAATCAGCCCTCAAAAACTTAACCGGCAGAAAAAGATTTTTTTGAAAAAATTCCCAAGCCCCGCGGTCAGAATTTCATCAAAAATCTATCTTTCGGCAATTCACTCAAAAATGGTGCCAAACGGTTGCAAATACTCCCCTGAGAGGTTTGGTGGTCGAAACAGAATGCTTTTTATTACAGGACAAGAAATCAGCCCTCAACAACTTCACCGGCAGAAAAAGATTTTTTTGAAAAAATTCCCAAGCCCCGGGGTCAGAATTTCATCAAAAATCTGAAGTTCTCCAATTCACTCAAAAATAGTGCCAAACGGTTGCAAATGCTCCCCTGAGAGGATTGGCAGTCGAAACAGAAGGCTTTTTATGACAGGAGAAGAAATCAGCCCTCAAAAACTTAACTGGCAGAAAAAGATTTTTTTGAAAAAATTCCCAAGCCCCGCAGTCACAATTTCATCAAAAATCTGGCTTTCGGCAATTCACTCAAAATTGGTGCCAAACGGTTGCAAATGCTCCCTTGAGAGGTTTGGCGGTCGAAACAGAATGCTTTTTATCACAGGACATGAAATCAGTTCTCAACAACTTCACCGGCAGAAAAAGATTTTTTTGAAAAAATTCCCAAGCCCCGGGGTCAGAATTTCATCAAAAATCTGAAGTTCTCCAATTCACTCAAAAATGGTGCCAAACGGTTGCAAATGCTCCCCTGAGAGGATTGGCGGTCGAAACAGAAGGCTTTTTATCACAGGACAAGAAATCAGCCCTCAAAAAATTCACCGGCAGAAAAAGTTTTTTTTGAAAAAATCCCTAAGCCCCGGGGTCACAATTTCATCAAAAATCTGACTTTCGGCAATTCACTCAAAAATGTTGCCAAACGGTTGCAAATGCTCCCCTGAGAGGTTTGGCTGTCGAAAAAGAAGGCTTTTTATCATATGACAAGAAATCAGCCCTCAAAAACTTAACCGGCAGAAAAAGATTTTTTTGAAAAAATTCCCAAGCCCCGGGGTCAGAATTTCATCAAAAATCTGGCTTTCGGCAATTCACTCAAAAATGGTGCCAAACGGTTGCAAATCCTCCCCTGAGAGGTTTGGCGGTCGAAACAGAATGCTTTTTATCACAGGACAAGAAATCAGCCCTCAACAACTTAACCGGCAGTAAAAGATTTTTTTGAAAAAATTCCCAAGCCCCGGGGTCAGAATTTCATCAAAAATCTGAAGTTCTCCAATTCACTCAAAAATAGTGCCAAACGGTTGCAAATGCTCCCCTGAGAGGATTGGCAGTCGAAACAGAATGCTTTCTATCACAGGACAAGAAATCAGCCCTCAACAACTTAACCGGCAGAAAAAGATTTTTTTGAAAAAATTCCCAAGCCCCGGCGTCACAATTTCATCAAAAATCTGGCTTTCGGGAATTCACTCAAAAATGGTTCCAAACGGTTGCAAATGCTCCCCTGAGAGGTTTGGCGGTCGAAACAGAATGCTTTTTATCACAGGACAAGAAATCAGCCCTCAACAACTTCACCGGCAGGAAAAGGTTTTTTTGAAAAAATCCCTAAGCCCCGGGGTCACAATTTCATCAAAAATCTGACTTTCGGCAATTCACTCAAAAATGTTGCCAAACGGTTGCAAATGCTCCCATTAGAGGTTTGGCTGTCGAAACAGAAGGCTTTTTATCATAGGACAAGAAATCAGCCCTCAACAACTTCACCGGCAGGAAAAGGTTTTTTTGAAAAAATCCCTAAGCCCCGGGGTCACAATTTCATCAAAAATCTGACTTTCGGCAATTCACTCAAAAATGTTGCCAAACGGTTGCAAATGCTCCCCTTAGAGGTTTGGCTGTCGAAACAGAAGGCTTTTTATCATAGGACAGGAAATCAGCCCTCAACAACTTAACCGGCAGAAAAAGATTTTTTTTGAAAAAATTCCCAAGCCCCGGGGTCACAATTTCATCAAACATCTGGCTTTCGGCAATTCACTCAAAAATGGTGCCAAAAGGTTGCAAATGCTCCCCTGAGAGGTTTGGCGGTCGAAACAGAATGCTTTTTATCATAGCACAAGAAATCAGCCCTCAACAACTTAACCGGCAGAAAAAGATTTTTTTGAAAAAATTCCCAAGCCCCGGGGTCACAATTTCATCAAAAATCTGGGTTTCGGCAATTCACTCAAAAATGGTGCCAAAAGGTTGCAAATGCTCCCCTGAGAGGTTTGGCGGTCGAAACAGAATGCTTTTTATCACAGCACAAGAAATCAGCCCTCAACAACTTCACCGGCAGAAAAAGATTTTTTTGAAAAAATTCCCAAGCCCCGGGGTCACAATTTCATCAAAAATCTGGCTTTCGGCAATTCACTCAAAAATGGTGCCAAAAGGTTGCAAATGCTCCCCTGAGAGGTTTGGCGGTCGAAACAGAATGCTTTTCATCATAGCACAAGAAATCAGCCCTCAGCAACTTAACCGGCAGAAAAAGATTTTTTTGAAAAAATTCCCAAGCCCCGGGGTCACAATTTCATCAAAAATCTGGCTTTCGGCAATTCACTCAAAAATGGTGCCAAAAGGTTGCAAATGCTCCCCTGAGAGGTTTGGCGGTCGAAACAGAATGCTTTTTATCACAGCACAAGAAATCAGCCCTCAACAACTTCACCGGCAGAAAAAGATTTTTTTGAAAAAATTCCCAAGCCCTGGGGTCAGAATTTTATAAAAAATCTGGCTTTCGGCAATTCACTCAAAAATGGTGCCAAACGGTTGCAAATGCTCCCCTGAGATGTTTGGCGGTCGAAACAGAATGCTTTTTATCACATGACAAGAAATCAGCCCTCAACAGCTTAACCGGCAGAAAAGGATTTTTATGAAAAAATTCCCAAGCCCCGGGGTCACAATTTCATCAAACATCTGGCTTTCGGCAATTCACTCAAAAATGGTGCCAAACGGTTGCAAATGCTCCCCTGAGAGGTTTGGCGGTCGAAACAGAATGCTTTTTATCATAGCACTAGAAATCAGCCCTCAACAACTTAACCGGCAGAAAAAGATTTTTTTGAAAAAATTCCCAAGCCCCGGGGTCACAATTTCATCAAAAATCTGGCTTTCGGCAATTCACTCAAAAATGTTGCCAAAAGGATGCAAATGCTCCCCTGAGAGGTTTGGCGGTCGAAACAGAATGCTTTTTATCACAGCACAAGAAATCAGCCCTCAACAACTTCACCGGCATAAAAAGATTTTTATGAAAAAATTCCCAAGCCACGGGGTCAGAATTTCATCAAAAATCTGGCTTTCGGCAATTCACTCAAAAATGGGGCCAAACGGTTGCAAATACTCCCCTGAGAGGTTTGGCGGTCGAAACAGAATGCTTTTTATCACAGGACAAGAAATCAGCCCTCAACAACTTCACCGGCAGAAAAATATTTTTTTGAAAAAATCCCTAAGCCCCGGGGTCACAATTTCATCAAAAATCTGGCTGTCGGCAATTCACTCAAAAATGGTGCCAAACGGTTGCAAATGCTCCCCTCAGAGGTTTGGCGGTCGAAACAGAATGCTTTTTATCATAGCACAAGAAATCAGCCCTCAACAACTTAACCGGCAGAATAAGATTTTTTTGAAAAAATTCCCAAGCCCCGGGGTCAGAATTTCATCAAAAATCTGGCTTTCGGCAATTCACTCAAAAATGGTGCCAAAAGGTTGCAAATGCTCCCCTGAGAGGTTTGGCCGTCGAAACAGAATGCTTTTTATCACAGCACAAGAAATCAGCCCTCAACAACTTAACCGGCAGAAAAAGATTTTTATGAAAAAATTCCCAAGCCACGGGGTCAGAATTTCATCAAAAATCTGGCTTTCGGCAATTCACTCAAAAATGGTGCCAAACGGTTGCAAATACTCCCCTGAGAGGTTTGGCCGTCGAAACAGAATGCTTTTTATCACAGTACAAGAAATCAGCCCTCAACAACTTCACCGGCAGAAAAAGATTTTTTTGAAAAAATCCCTAAGCCCCGGGGTCACAATTTCATCAAAAATCTGGCTTTCGGCAATTCACTCAAAAATGTTGCCAAACGGTTGCAAATGCTCCCCTTAGAGGTTTGGCTGTCGAAACAGAAGGCTTTTTATCATAGGACAGGAAATCAGCCCTCAACAACTTAACCGGCAGAAAAAGATTTTTTTGAAAAAATTCCCAAGCCCCGGGGTCACAATTTCATCAAACATCTGGCTTTCGGCAATTCACTCAAAAATGGTGCCAAACGGTTGCAAATGCTCCCCTGGGAGGTTTGGCGGTCGAAACAGAATGCTTTTTATCATAGCACAAGAAATCAGCCCTCAACAACTTCACCGGCAGAAAAAGATTTTTTTGAAAAAATTCCCAAGCCCCGGGGTCACAATTTGATCAAAAATCTGACTTTCGGCAATTCACTCAAAAATGGTGCCAAAAGGTTGCAAATGCTCCCCTGAGAGGTTTGGCGGTCGAAACAGAATGCTTTTTATCACAGCACAAGAAATCAGCCCTCAGCAACTTAACCGGCAGAAAAAGATTTTTTTGAAAAAATTCCCAAGCCCCGGGGTCACAATTTCATCAAAAATCTGGCTTTCGGCAATTCACTCAAAAATGGTGCCAAAAGGTTGCAAATGCTCCCCTGAGAGGTTTGGCCGTCGAAACAGAATGCTTTTTATCACAGCACAAGAAATCAGCCCTCAACAACTTAACCGGCAGAAAAAGATTTTTATGAAAAAATTCCCAAGCCACGGGGTCAGAATTTCATCAAAAATCTGGCTTTCGGCAATTCACTCAAAAATGGTGCCAAACGGTTGCAAATACTCCCCTGAGAGGTTTGGCCGTCGAAACAGAATGCTTTTTATCACAGTACAAGAAATCAGCCCTCAACAACTTCACCGGCAGAAAAATATTTTTTTGAAAAAATCCCTAAGCCCCGGGGTCACAATTTCATCAAAAATCTGGCTTTCGGCAATTCACTCAAAAATGTTGCCAAACGGTTGCAAATGCTCCCCTTAGAGGTTTGGCTGTCGAAACAGAAGGCTTTTTATCATAGGACAGGAAATCAGCCCTCAACAACTTAACCGGCAGAAAAAGATTTTTTTGAAAAAATTCCCAAGCCCCGGGGTCACAATTTCATCAAACATCTGGCTTTCGGCAATTCACTCAAAAATGGTGCCAAACGGTTGCAAATGCTCCCCTGGGAGGTTTGGCGGTCGAAACAGAATGCTTTTTATCATAGCACAAGAAATCAGCCCTCAACAACTTCACCGGCAGAAAAAGATTTTTTTGAAAAAATTCCCAAGCCCCGGAGTCACAATTTGATCAAAAATCTGACTTTCGGCAATTCACTCAAAAATGGTGCCAAAAGGTTGCAAATGCTCCCCTGAGAGGTTTGGCGGTCGAAACAGAATGCTTTTTATCACAGCACAAGAAATCAGCCCTCAACAACTTCACCGGCAGAAAAAGATTTTTTTGAAAAAATTCCCAAGTCCCGGGGTCAGAATTTCATCAAAAATCTGGCTTTCGGCAATTCACTCAAAAATGGTGCCAAAAGGTTGCAAATGCTCCCCTGAGAGGTTTGGCGGTCGAAACAGAATGCTTTTTATCATAGCACAAGAAATCAGCCCTCAGCAACTTAACCGGCAGAAAAAGATTTTTTTGAAAAAATTCCCAAGCCCCGGGGTCACAATTTCATCAAAAATCTGGCTTTCGGCAATTCACTCAAAAATGGTGCCAAAAGGTTGCAAATGCTCCCCTGAGAGGTTTGGCGGTCGAAACAGAATGCTTTTTATCACATGACAAGAAATCAGCCCTCAACAACTTAACCGGCAGAAAAAGATTTTTATGAAAAAATTCCCAAGCCAGGGGGTCAGAATTTCATCAAAAATCTGGCTTTCGGCAATTCACTCAAAAATGGTGCCAAACGGTTGCAAATACTCCCCTGAGAGGTTTGGCCGTCGAAACAGAATGCTTTTTATCACAGGACAAGAAATCAGCCCTCAACAACTTCACCGGCAGGAAAAGGTTTTTTTGAAAAAATTCCCAAGCCCCGGGGTCACAATTTCATCAAAAATCTGGCTTTCGGCAATTCACTCAAAAATGGTGCCAAAAGGTTGCAAATGCTCCGCTGAGAGGTTTGGCGGTCGAAACAGAATGCTTTTTATCATAGGACAAGAAATCAGCCCTCAACAACTTAACTGGCAGAAAAAGATTTTTATGAAAAAATTCCCAAGCCACGGGGTCAGAATTTCATCAAAAATCTGGCTTTCGGCAATTCACTCAAAAATGGTGCCAAACGGTTGCAAATACTCCCGAGAGGTTTGGCCGTCGAAACAGAATGCTTTTTATCACAGGACAAGAAATCAGCCCTCAACAACTTCACCGGCAGAAAAAGATTTTTTTGAAAAAATCCCTAAGCCCCGGGGTCACAATTTCATCAAAAATCTGGCTTTCGGCAATTCACTCAAAAATGGTGCCAAACGGTTGCAAATGCTCCACTGAGAGGATTGGCGGTCGAAACAGAAGGCTTTTTATCACAGGACAGGAAATCAGCCCTCAACAACTTCACCGGCAGGAAAAGGTTTTTTTGAAAAAATCCCTAAGCCCCGGGGTCACAATTTCATCAAAAATCTGACTTTCGGCAATTCACTCAAAAATGTTGCCAAACGGTTGCAAATGCTCCCCTTAGAGGTTTGGCTGTCGAAACAGAATGCTTTTTATCAAAGGACATGAAATCAGACCTCAACAACTTCACCAGCAGAAAAAGATTTTTTTGAAAAAATTCCCAAGCCCCGGGGTCACAATTTCATCAAAAATCTGGCTTTCGGCAATTCACTCAAAAATGGTGCCAAAAGGTTGCAAATGCTCCCCTGAGAGGTTTGGCGGTCGAAACAGAATGCTTTTTATCACAGCACAAGAAATCAGCCCTCAACAACTTCACCGGCAGAAAAAGATTTTTTTGAAAAAATTCCCAAGCCCCGGGGTCAGAATTTTATCAAAAATATGACTTTCGGCAATTCACTCAAAAATGGTGCCAAACGGTTGCAAATGCTCCCCTGAGATGTTTGGCTGTCGAAACAGAATGCTTTTTATCACATGACAAGAAATCAGCCCTCAACAACTTAACCGGCAGAAAAAGATTTTTATGAAAAAATTCCCAAGCCACGGGGTCAGAATTTCATCAAAAATCTGGCTTTCGGCAATTCACTCAAAAATGGTGCCAAACGGTTGCAAATGCTCCCCTGAGAGGTTTGGCGGTCGAAACAGAATGCTTTTTATCACAGGACATGAAATCAGACCTCAACAACTTAACCGGCAGAAAAAGATTTTTTTGAAAAAATTCCCAAGCCCCGGGGTCACAATTCCATCAAAAATCTGACTTTCAGGAATTCACTCAAAAATGGTGCCAAACGGTTGCAAATGCTCCCCTGAGAGGTTTGGCCGTCGAAAGAGAATGCTTTTTATCACAGCACAAGAAATCAGCCCTCAACAACTTCACGGGCAGAAAAAAGATTTTTTTGAAAAAATTCCCAAGCCCGTCAGAATTTCATCAAAAATCTGGCTTTCGGCAATTCACTCAAAAATGGTGCCAAAAGGTTGCAAATGCTCCCCTGAGATGTTTGGCGGTCGAAACAGAATGCTTTTTATGACAGCACAAGAAATCAGCCCTCAACAACTTCACCGGCAGAAAAAGATTTTTTTGAAAAAATTCCCAAGCCCCGGGGTCAGAATTTCATCAAAAATCTGGCTTTCGGCAATTCACTCAAAAATGGTGCCAAAAGGTTGCAAATGCTCCCCTGAGATGTTTGGCGGTCGAAACAGAATGCTTTTTATGACAGCACAAGAAATCAGCCCTCAACAACTTCACCGGCAGAAAAAGATTTTTTTGAAAAAATTCCCAAGCCCCGGGGTCACAATTTCATCAAAAATCTGGCTTTCGGCAATTCACTCAAAAATTGTGCCAAACGGTTGCAAATGCTCCCCTGAAAGGTTTGGCGGTCGAAAAAGAATGCTTTTTATCACAGGACCAGAAATCAGCCCGCAACAACTTCACCGGCAGAAAAAGATTTTTTTGAAAAAATTCCCAAGCCCCGGGGTCACAATTTCATCAAAAATCTGGCTTTCGGGAATTCACTCAAAAATGGTGCCAAACGGTTGCAAATGCTCCCCTGAGAGGTTTGGGGGTCGAAACAGAAGGCTTTTTATCACAGGACAAGAAATCAGCCCTCAACAACTTAACTTGCAGAAAAAGATTTTTTTTGAAAAATTTCCCAAGCCCCGGGGTCAGAATTTCATCAAAAATCTGAAGTTCTCCAATTCACTCAAAAATGGTGCCAAACGGTTGCAAATGCTCCCCTGAAAGGTTTGGCGGTCGAAAAAGAAGGCTTTTTATCACAGGACAAGAAATCAGCCCTCAACAACTTAACCGGCAGAAAAAGATTTTTTTGAAAAAATCCCTAAGCCCCGGGTTCACAATTTCATCAAAAATCTGACTTTCGGCAATTCACTCAAAAATGCTGCCAAACGGTTGCAAATGCTCCCCTGAGAGGTTTGGATATCGAAACAGAAGGCATTTTAACACAGGACAAGAAATAAGCCCTCAACAACTTCACCGGCAGAAAAAGATTTTTTTGAAAAAATTCCCAAGCCCCGGGGTCACAATTTCATCAAACATCTGGCTTTCGGCAATTCACTCAAAAATGGTGCCAAAAGGTTGCAAATGTTCCCCTGAGAGGTTTGGCGGTCGAAACAGAATGCTTTTTATCACATGACAAGAAATCAGCCGTCAACAACTTAACTGGCAGAAAAAGATTTTTTTGAAAAAATTCCCAAGCCCCGGGGTCAGAATTTCATCAAAAATCTGGCTTTCGGCAATTCACTCAAAAATGGTGCCAAAAGGTTGCAAATGCTCCCCTGAGATGTTTGGCGGTCGAAACAGAATGCTTTTTATCATAGCACAAGAAATCAGCCCTCAACAACTTAACCGGCAGAAAAAGATTTTTTTGAAAAAATTCCCAAGCCCCGGGGTCACAATTTCATAAAAAATCTGGCTTTCGGCATGTCACTCAAAAATGGTGCCAAAAGGTTGCAAATGCTCCCCTGAGAGGTTTGGCCGTCGAAAGAGAATGCTTTTTATCACAGCACAAGAAATCAGCCCTCAACAACTTCGCCGGGAGAAAAAGATTTTTTTGAAAAAATTCCCAAGCCCCGGGGTCACAATTCCATCAAAAATCTGACTTTCGGCAATTCACTCAAAAATGCTGCCAAACGGTTGCAAATGCTCCCCTGAGAGGTTTGGCGGTCGAAACAGAATGCTTTTTATGACAGCACAAGAAATCAGCCCTCAACAACTTCACCGGCAGAAAAAGATTTTTTTGAAAAAATTCCCAAGCCCCGGGGTCACAATTTCATCAAAAATCTGACTTTCCGCAATTCACTCAAAAATGCTGCCAAACGGTTGCAAATGCTCCCCTGAAAGGTTTGGCGGTCGAAAAAGAATGCTTTTTATCACAGGACCAGAAATCAGCCCGCAACAACTTCACCGGCAGAAAAAGATTTTTTTGAAAAAATTCCCAAGCCCCGGGGTCAGAATTTCATCAAAAATCTGGCTTTCGGGAATTCACTCAAAAATGGTGCCAAACGGTTGCAAATGCTCCCCTGAGAGGTTTGGCGGTCGAAACAGAAGGCTTTTTATCACAGGACAAGAAATCAGCCCTCAACAACTTAACTTGCAGAAAAAGATTTTTTTTGAAAAAATTCCCAAGCCCCGGGGTCAGAATTTCATCAAAAATCTGGCTCTCGGCAGTTCACTCAAAAATGGTGCCAAACGGTTGCAAATGCTCCCCTGAGAGGTTTGGCGGTCGAAACAGAATGCTTTTTATCACAGCACAAGAAATCACCCCTCAACAACTTCACCGGCAGAAAAAGATTTTTTTGAAAAAATTCCCAAGCCCCGGGGTCAGAATTTCATCAAAAATCTGAAGTTCTCCAATTCACTCAAAAATGGTGCCAAACGGTTGCAAATGCTCCCCTGAAAGGTTTGGCGGTCGAAAAAGAAGGCTTTTTATCACAGGACAAGAAATCAGCCCTCAACAACTTAACCGGCAGAAAAAGATTTTTTTGAAAAAATCCCTAAGCCCCGGGTTCACAATTTCATCAAAAATCTGACTTTCGGCAATACACTCAAAAATGCTGCCAAACGGTTGCAAATGCTCCCCTGAGAGGTTTGGATGTCGAAACAGAAGGCATTTTAACACAGGACAAGAAATAAGCCCTCAACAACTTCACCGGCAGAAAAAGATTTTTTTGAAAAAATTCCCAAGCCCCGGGGTCACAATTTCATCAAACATCTGGCTTTCGGCAATTCACTCAAAAATGGTGCCAAAAGGTTGCAAATGTTCCCCTGAGAGGTTTGGCGGTCGAAACAGAATGCTTTTTATCATAGCACAAGAAATCAGCCCTCAACAACTTAACCGGCAGAAAAAGATTTTTTTGAAAAAATTCCCAAGCCCCGGGGTCACAATTTCATAAAAAATCTGGCTTTCGGCAATTCACTCAAAAATGGTGCCAAACGGTTGCAAATGCTCCCCTGAAAGGTTTGGCGGTCGAAACAGAAGGGTTTTTATCACAGGACCATAAATCAGCCCGCAACAACTTCACCGGCAGAAAAAGATTTTTTTGAAAAAATTCCCAAGCCCCGGGGTCAGAATTTCATCAAAAATCTGGCTTTCGGCAATTCACTCAAAAATGGTGCCAAACGGTTGCAAATGCTCCCCTGAGAGGTTTGGCGGTCGAAACAGAAGGCTTTTTATCACAGGACAAGAAATCAGCCCTCAACAACTTAACTTGCAGAAAAAGATTTTTTTTGAAAAAATTCCCAAGCCCCGGGGTCAGAATTTCATCAAAAATCTGGCTCTCGGCAGTTCACTCAAAAATGGTGCCAAACGGTTGCAAATGCTCCCCTGAGAGGTTTGGCGGTCGAAACAGAATGCTTTTTATCACAGCACAAGAAATCAGCCCTCAACAACTTCACCGGCAGAAAAAGATTTTTTTGAAAAAATTCCCAAGCCCCGGGGTCAGAATTTCATCAAAAATCTGAAGTTCTCCAATTCACTCAAAAATGGTGCCAAACGGTTGCAAATGCTCCCCTGAAAGGTTTGGCGGTCGAAAAAGAAGGCTTTTTATCACAGGACAAGAAATCAGCCCTCAACAACTTAACCGGCAGAAAAAGATTTTTTTGAAAAAATCCCTAAGCCCCGGGTTCACAATTTCATCAAAAATCTGACTTTCGGCAATTCACTCAAAAATGCTGCCAAACGGTTGCAAATGCTCCCCTGAGAGGTTTGGCCGTCGAAAGAGAATGCTTTTTATCACAGCACAAGAAATCAGCCCTCAACAACTTCACCGGGAGAAAAAGATTTTTTTGAAAAAATTCCCAAGCCCCGGGGTCACAATTTCATCAAAAATCTGACTTTCGGCAATTCACTCAAAAATGCTGCCAAACGGTTGCAAATGCTCCCCTGAGAGGTTTGGCGGTCGAAACAGAATGCTTTTTATCATAGGACAAGAAATCAGCCCTCAACAACTTCACCGGCAGAAAAAGATTTTTTTGAAAAAATTCCCAAGCCCGTCAGAATTTCATCAAAAATCTGGCTTTCGGCAATTCACTCAAAAATGGTGCCAAACGGTTGCAAATGCTCCCCTGAGAGGTTTGGCGGTCGAAACAGAAGGCTTTTTATCATAGGACAAGAAATCAGCCCTCAACAACTTAACCGGCAGAATAAGATTTTTTTGAAAAAATTCCCAAGCCCCGGGGTCAGAATTTCATCAAAAATCTGGCTTTCGGCAATTCACTCAAAAATGGTGCCAAACGGTTGCAAATGCTCCCCTGAAAGGTTTGGCGGTCGAAACAGAAGGCTTTTTATCACAGGACCATAAATCAGCCCGCAACAACTTCACCGGCAGAAAAAGATTTTTTTGAAAAAATTCCCAAGCCCCGGGGTCAGAATTTCATCAAAAATCTGGCTTTCGGCAATTCACTCAAAAATGGTGCCAAACGGTTGCAAATGCTCCCCTGAGAGGTTTGGCGGTCGAAACAGAAGGCTTTTTATCACAGGACAAGAAATCAGACCTCAACAACTTAACTGGCAGAAAAAGATTTTTTTGAAAAAATTCCCAAGCCCCGGGGTCACAATTTCATCAAAAATCTGGCTTTCGGCAATTCACTCAAAAATGGTGCCAAACGGTTGCAAATGCTCCCCTGAAAGGTTTGGCGGTCGAAAAAGAATGCTTTTTATCACAGGACCAGAAATCAGCCCGCAACAACTTCACCGGCAGAAAAAGATTTTTTTGAAAAAATTCCCAAGCCCCGGGGTCAGAATTTCATCAAAAATCTGGCTCTCGGCAGTTCACTCAAAAATGGTGCCAAACGGTTGCAAATGCTCCCCTGAGAGGTTTGGCGGTCGAAACAGAATGCTTTTTATCACAGCACAAGAAATCAGCCCTCAACAACTTCACCGGCAGAAAAAGATTTTTTTGAAAAAATTCCCAAGCCCCGGGGTCAGAATTTCATCAAAAATCTGGCTCTCGGCAGTTCACTCAAAAATGGTGCCAAACGGTTGCAAATGCTCCCCTGAGAGGTTTGGCGGTCGAAACAGAATGCTTTTTATCACAGCACAAGAAATCAGCCCTCAACAACTTCACGGGCAGAAAAAGATTTTTTTGAAAAAATCCCAAAGCCCCGGGGTCACAATTTCATCAAAAATCTGACTTTCGGCAATTCACTCAAAAATGTTGCCAAACGGTTCCAAATGCTCCCCTGAGAGGATTGGCTGTCGAAACAGAAGGCTTTTTTTCATAGGACAAGAAATCAGCCCTCAACAACTTCACCGGCAGAAAAAGATTTTTTTGAAAAAATTCCCAAGCCCCGCGGTCAGAATTTCATCAAAAATCTGGCTTTCGGCAATTCACTCAAAAATAGTGCCAAACGGTTGCAAATGCTCCCCTGAAAGGTTTGGCGATCGAAAAAGAATGCTTTTTATCACAGGACCAGAAATCAGCCCTCAACAACTTCACCGGCAGAAAAAGATTTTTTTGAAAAAATTCCCAAGCCCCGGGGTCAGAATTTCATCAAAAATCTGGCTTTCGGCAATTCACTCAAAAATGCTGCCAAAAGGTTGCAAATGCTCCCCTGAGAGGTTTGGCGGTCGAAACAGAATGCTTTTTATCATAGCACAAGAAATCAGCCCTCAACAACTTCACCGGCAGAAAAAGATTTTTTTGACAAAATTCCCAAGCCCCGGGGTCAGAATTTCATCAAAAATCTGGCTTTCGGCAATTCACTCAAAAATGGTGCCAAACGGTTGCAAATGCTCCCCTGAGAGGTTTGGCTGTCGAAACAGAAGGCTTTTTATCATAGGACAAGAAATCAGCCCTCAACAACTTAACCGGCAGAAAAAGATTTTTTTGAAAAAATTCCCAAGCTCCGGGGTCAGAATTTCATCAAAAATCTGGCTTTCGGCAATTCACTCAAAAATGGTGCCAAACAGTTGCAGATGCTCCCCTGAGAGGTTTGGCGGTCGAAACATAATGCTTTTTATCACAGGACATGAAATCAGCCCTCAACAACTTCACCGGCAGAAAAAGATTTTTTTGAAAAGATTCCCAAGCCCCGGGGTCAGAATTTCATCAAAAATCTGGCTTTCGGCAATTCACTCAAAAATGGTGCCAAACGGTTGCAAATGCTCCCTGAAAGGTTTGGCGGTCGAAAAAGAATGCTTTTTATCACAGGACAAGAAATCAGCCCTCAACAACTTAACCGGCAGAAAAAGATTTTTTTGAAAAAATTCCCAAAAATTTCATCAAAAATCTGGCTCCCTGCAATTCACTCAAAAATGCTGCCAAACGGTTGCAAATGCTCCCCTGAGAGGTTTGGCTGTCGAAACAGAAGGCTTTTTATCATAGGACAAGAAATCAGCCCTCAACAACTTCACAGGCAGAAAAAGATTTTTTTGAAAAAATTCCCAAGCTCCGGGGTCAGAATTTCATCAAAAATCTGGCTTTCGTCAATTCACTCAAAAATGGTGCCAAACGGTTGCAAATGCTACCCTAAGAGGTTTGGCGGTCGAAACAGAAGGCTTTTTATCACAGCACAAGAAATCAGCCCTCAACAACTTCGCCGGCAGAAAAAATTTTTTTTGAAAAAATTCCCAAGCCCCGGGGTCAGAATTTCATCAAAAATCTGGCTCTCGGCAATTCACTCAAAAATGGTGCCAAACGGTTGCAAATGCTCCCCTGAGAGGTTTGGCGGTCGAAACAGAATGCTTTTTATCATAGGACATGAAATCAGCCCTCAACAACTTCACCGGCAGAAAAAGATTTTTTTGAAAAAATCCCTAAGCCCCGGTTTCACAATTTCATCAAAAATCTGACTTTCGGCAATTCACTCAAAAATGTTGCCAAACGGTTGCAAATGCTCCCCTGAGAGGTTTGGCTGTCGAAACAGAAGGCTTTTTATCATAGGACAAGAAATCAGCCCTCAACAACTTAACCGGCAGAAAAAGATTTTTTTGAAAAAATTCCCAAGCTCCGGGGTCTCAATTTCATCAAAAATCTGGCTTTCGGCAATTCACTCAAAAATGGTGCCAAACGGTTGCAAATGCTCCCCTGAGAGGTTTGGTCGTCGAAACAGAATGCTTTTTATCACAGCACAAGAAATCAGCTCTCAACAACTTCACCGGCAGAAAAAGATTTTTTTGAAAAAATTCCAAAGCCAGAAATTCGGTCAGAATTTCATCAAAAATCTGGCTTTCGGCAATTCACTCAAAAATGGTGCCAAACGGTTGCAAATGCTCCCCTGAGAGGTTTGGCGGTCGAAAAAGAATGCTTTTTATCACAGGACCAGAAATCAGCCCTCAACAACTTCACCAGCAGAAAAAGATTTTTTTGAAAAAATTCCCAAGCCCCGGGGTCACAATTTCATCAAAAATCTGGCTTTCGGCAATTCACTCAAAAATGGTGCCAAACGGTTGCAAATGCTCCCCTGAGAGGTTTGGCGGTCGAAACAGAAGGCTTTTTATCATAGCACAAGAAATCAGCCCTCAACAACTTAACCGGCAGAAAAAGATTTTTTTGAAAAAATTCCCAAGCCCCGGGGTCAGAATTTCATCAAAAATCTGGCTTTCGGCAATTCACTCAAAAATGGTGCCAAACGGTTGCAAATGCTCCCCTGAGAGGTTTGGCTGTCGAAACAGAAGGCTTTTTATCACAGGACAAGAAATCAGCCCTCAACAACTTCACCGGCAGAAAAAGATTTTTTTGAAAAAATTCCCAAGCCCCGGGGTCAGAATTTCATCAAAAATCTGGCTTTCGGCAATTCACTCAAAAATGGTGCCAAAAGGTTGCAAATGCTCCCCTGAGAGGTTTGGCGGTCGAAACAGAATGCTTTTTATCACAGCACAAGAAATCAGCCCTCAACAACTTCACCAGCAGAAAAAGTTTTTTTTTGAAAAAATTCCCAAGCCCCGGGGTCACAATTTCATCAAAAATCTGGCTTTCGGCAATTCACTCAAAAATGGTGCCAAACGGTTGCAAATGCTCCCCTGAGAGGTTTGGCGGTCGAAACAGAAGGCTTTTTATCATAGCACAAGAAATCAGCCCTCAACAACTTCGCCGGCAGAAAAAAATTTTTTTGAAAAAATTCCCAAGCCCCGGGGTCAGAATTTCATCAAATATCTGGCTCTCGGCAATTCACTCAAAAATGGTGCCAAACGGTTGCAAATGCTCCCCTGAGAGGTTTGGCGGTCGAAACAGAATGCTTTTTATCACAGCACAAGAAATCAGCCCTCAACAACTTCACCGGCAGAAAAAGATTTTTTTGAAAAAATTCCCAAGCCCCGGGGTCAGAATTTCATCAAAAATCTCGCTCTCGGCAGTTCACTCAAAAATGGTGCCAAACGGTTGCAAATGCTCCCCTGAGAGGTTTGGCGGTCGAAACAGAATGCTTTTTATCACAGCACAAGAAATCAGCCCTCAACAACTTCACGGGCAGAAAAAGATTTTTTTGAAAAAATCCCAAAGCCCCGGGGTCACAATTTCATCAAAAATCTGACTTTCGGCAATTCACTCAAAAATGTTGCCAAACGGTTCCAAATGCTCCCCTGAGAGGATTGGCTGTCGAAACAGAAGGCTTTTTTTCATAGGACAAGAAATCAGCCCTCAACAACTTCACCGGCAGAAAAAGATTTTTTTGAAAAAATTCCCAAGCCCCGGGGTCAGAATTTCATCAAAAATCTGGCTTTCGGCAATTCACTCAAAAATAGTGCCAAACGGTTGCAAATGCTCCCCTGAAAGGTTTGGCGATCGAAAAAGAATGCTTTTTATCACAGGACCAGAAATCAGCCCTCAACAACTTAACCGGCAGAAAAAGATTTTTTTGAAAAAATTCCCAAGCCCCGGGGTCAGAATTTCATCAAAAATCTGGCTTTCGGCAATTCACTCAAAAATGGTGCCAAACGGTTGCAAATGCTCCCCTGAGAGGTTTGGCGGTCGAAACAGAATGCTTTTTATCATAGCACAAGAAATCAGCCCTCAACAACTTCACCGGTAGAAAAAGATTTTTTTGAAAAAATTCCCAAGCCCCGGGGTCAGAATTTCATCAAAAATCTGGCTTTCGGCAATTCACTCAAAAATGGTGCCAAACGGTTGCAAATGCTCCCCTGAGAGGTTTGGCTGTCGAAACAGAAGGCTTTTTATCATAGGACAAGAAATCAGCCCTCAACAACTTAACCGGCAGAAAAAGATTTTTTTGAAAAAATTCCCAAGCTCCGGGGTCAGAATTTCATCAAAAATCTGGCTTTCGGCAATTCACTCAAAAATGGTGCCAAACAGTTGCAGATGCTCCCCTGAGAGGTTTGGCGGTCGAAACATAATGCTTTTTATCACAGGACATGAAATCAGCCCTCAACAACTTCACCGGCAGAAAAAGATTTTTTTGAAAAGATTCCCAAGCCCCGGGGTCAGAATTTCATCAAAAATCTGGCTTTCGGCAATTCACTCAAAAATGGTGCCAAACGGTTGCAAATGCTCCCTGAAAGGTTTGGCGGTCGAAAAAGAATGCTTTTTATCACAGGACAAGAAATCAGCCCTCAACAACTTAACCGGCAGAAAAAGATTTTTTTGAAAAAATTCCCAAAAATTTCATCAAAAATCTGGCTCCCTGCAATTCACTCAAAAATGCTGCCAAACGGTTGCAAATGCTCCCCTGAGAGGTTTGGATTTCGAAACAAAAGGCTTTTTATCATAGGACAAGAAATCAGCCCTCAACAACTTCACAGGCAGAAAAAGATTTTTTTGAAAAAATTCCCAAGCTCTGGGGTCAGAATTTCATCAAAAATCTGGCTTTCGTCAATTCACTCAAAAATGGTGCCAAACGGTTGCAAATGCTACCCTAAGAGGTTTGGCGGTCGAAACAGAAGGCTTTTTATCACAGCACAAGAAATCAGCCCTCAACAACTTCGCCGGCAGAAAAAATTTTTTTTGAAAAAATTCCCAAGCCCCGGGGTCAGAATTTCATCAAAAATCTGGCTCTCGGCAATTCACTCAAAAATGGTGCCAAACGGTTGCAAATGCTCCCCTGAGAGGTTTGGCGGTCGAAACAGAATGCTTTTTATCATAGGACATGAAATCAGCCCTCAACAACTTCACCGGCAGAAAAAGATTTTTTTGAAAAAATCCCTAAGCCCCGGGGTCACAATTTCATCAAAAATCTGACTTTCGGCAATTCACTCAAAAATGTTGCCAAACGGTTGCAAATGCTCCCCTGAGAGGTTTGGCTGTCGAAACAGAAGGCTTTTTATCATAGGACAAGAAATCAGCCCTCAACAACTTAACCGGCAGAAAAAGATTTTTTTGAAAAAATTCCCAAGCTCCGGGGTCTCAATTTCATCAAAAATCTGGCTTTCGGCAATTCACTCAAAAATGGTGCCAAACGGTTGCAAATGCTCCCCTGAGAGGTTTGGCCGTCGAAACAGAATGCTTTTTATCACAGCACAAGAAATCAGCTCTCAACAACTTCACCGGCAGAAAAAGATTTTTTTGAAAAAATTCCAAAGCCAGAAATTCGGTCAGAATTTCATCAAAAATCTGGCTTTCGGCAATTCACTCAAAAATGGTGCCAAACGGTTGCAAATGCTCCCCTGAGAGGTTTGGCGGTCGAAAAAGATTGCTTTTTATCACAGGACCAGAAATCAGCCCTCAACAACTTCACCAGCAGAAAAAGATTTTTTTGAAAAAATTCCCAAGCCCCGGGGTCAGAATTTCATCAAAAATCTGGCTTTCGGCAATTCACTCAAAAATGGTGCCAAACGGTTGCAAATGCTCCCCTGAGAGGTTTGGCGGTCGAAACAGAAGGCTTTTTATCATAGCACAAGAAATCAGCCCTCAACAACTTAACCGGCAGAAAAAGATTTTTTTGAAAAAATTCCCAAGCCCCGGGGTCAGAATTTCATCAAAAATCTGGCTTTCGGCAATTCACTCAAAAATGGTGCCAAACGGTTGCAAATGCTCCCCTGAGAGGTTTGGCGGTCGAAACAGAAGGCTTTTTATCACAGGACAAGAAATCAGCCCTCAACAACTTCACCGGCAGAAAAAGATTTTTTTGAAAAAATTCCCAAGCCCCGGGGTCAGAATTTCATCAAAAATCTGGCTTTCGGCAATTCACTCAAAAATGGTGCCAAAAGGTTGCAAATGCTCCCCTGAGAGGTTTGGCGGTCGAAACAGAATGCTTTTTATCACAGCACAAGAAATCAGCCCTCAACAACTTCACCAGCAGAAAAAGTTTTTTTTTGAAAAAATCCCTAAGCCCCGGGGTCACAATTTCATCAAAAATCTGACTTTCGGCAATTCACTCAAAAATGTTGCCAAACGGTTGCAAATGCTCCCCTGAGAGGTTTGGCTGTCAAAACAGAAGGCTTTTTATCATAGGACAAGAAATCAGCCCTCAACAACTTAACCGGCAGAAAAAGATTTTTTTGAAAAATTCCCAAGCTCCGGGGTCTCAATTTCATCAAAAATCTGGCTTTCGGCAATTCACTCAAAAATGGTGCCAAACGGTTGCAAATGCTCCCCTGAGAGGTTTGGCCGTCGAAACAGAATGCTTTTTATCACAGCACAAGAAATCAGCTCTCAACAACTTAACCGGCAGAAAAAGATTTTTTTGAAAAAATTCCCAAGCTCCGGGGTCTCAATTTCATCAAAAATCTGGCTTTCGGCAATTCACTCAAAAATGGTGCCAAACGGTTGCAAATGCTCCCCTGAAAGGTTTGGCGATCGAAAAAGAATGCTTTTTATCACAGGACCAGAAATCAGCCCTCAACAACTTAACCGGCAGAAAAAGATTTTTTTGAAAAAATTCCCAAGCCCCGGGGTCAGAATTTCATCAAAAATCTGGCTTTCGGCAATTCACTCAAAAATGGTGCCAAACGGTTGCAAATGCTCCCCTGAGAGGTTTGGCGGTCGAAACAGAATGCTTTTTATCATAGCACAAGAAATCAGCCCTCAACAACTTCACCGGTAGAAAAAGATTTTTTTGAAAAAATTCCCAAGCCCCGGGGTCAGAATTTCATCAAAAATCTGGCTTTCGGCAATTCACTCAAAAATGGTGCCAAACGGTTGCAAATGCTCCCCTGAGAGGTTTGGCTGTCGAAACAGAAGGCTTTTTATCATAGGACAAGAAATCAGCCCTCAACAACTTAACCGGCAGAAAAAGATTTTTTTGAAAAAATTCCCAAGCTCCGGGGTCAGAATTTCATCAAAAATCTGGCTTTCGGCAATTCACTCAAAAATGGTGCCAAACAGTTGCAGATGCTCCCCTGAGAGGTTTGGCGGTCGAAACATAATGCTTTTTATCACAGGACATGAAATCAGCCCTCAACAACTTCACCGGCAGAAAAAGATTTTTTTGAAAAGATTCCCAAGCCCCGGGGTCAGAATTTCATCAAAAATCTGGCTTTCGGCAATTCACTCAAAAATGGTGCCAAACGGTTGCAAATGCTCCCTGAAAGGTTTGGCGGTCGAAAAAGAATGCTTTTTATCACAGGACAAGAAATCAGCCCTCAACAACTTAACCGGCAGAAAAAGATTTTTTTGAAAAAATTCCCAAAAATTTCATCAAAAATCTGGCTCCCTGCAATTCACTCAAAAATGCTGCCAAACGGTTGCAAATGCTCCCCTGAGAGGTTTGGCTGTCGAAACAGAAGGCTTTTTATCATAGGACAAGAAATCAGCCCTCAACAACTTCACAGGCAGAAAAAGATTTTTTTGAAAAAATTCCCAAGCTCTGGGGTCAGAATTTCATCAAAAATCTGGCTTTCGTCAATTCACTCAAAAATGGTGCCAAACGGTTGCAAATGCTACCCTAAGAGGTTTGGCGGTCGAAACAGAAGGCTTTTTATCACAGCACAAGAAATCAGCCCTCAACAACTTCGCCGGCAGAAAAAAATTTTTTTGAAAAAATTCCCAAGCCCCGGGGTCAGAATTTCATCAAAAATCTGGCTCTCGGCAATTCACTCAAAAATGGTGCCAAACGGTTGCAAATGCTCCCCTGAGAGGTTTGGCGGTCGAAACAGAATGCTTTTTATCATAGGACATGAAATCAGCCCTCAACAACTTCACCGGCAGAAAAAGATTTTTTTGAAAAAATCCCTAAGCCCCGGGGTCACAATTTCATCAAAAATCTGACTTTCGGCAATTCACTCAAAAATGTTGCCAAACGGTTGCAAATGCTCCCCTGAGAGGTTTGGCTGTCGAAACAGAAGGCTTTTTATCATAGGACAAGAAATCAGCCCTCAACAACTTAACCGGCAGAAAAAGATTTTTTTGAAAAAATTCCCAAGCTCCGGGGTCTCAATTTCATCAAAAATCTGGCTTTCGGCAATTCACTCAAAAATGGTGCCAAACGGTTGCAAATGCTCCCCTGAGAGGTTTGGCCGTCGAAACAGAATGCTTTTTATCACAGCACAAGAAATCAGCTCTCAACAACTTCACCGGCAGAAAAAGATGTTTTTGAAAAAATTCCAAAGCCAGAAATTCGGTCAGAATTTCATCAAAAATCTGGCTTTCGGCAATTCACTCAAAAATGGTGCCAAACGGTTGCAAATGCTCCCCTGAGAGGTTTGGCGGTCGAAAAAGAATGCTTTTTATCACAGGACCAGAAATCAGCCCTCAACAACTTCACCAGCAGAAAAAGATTTTTTTGAAAAAATTCCCAAGCCCCGGGGTCAGAATTTCATCAAAAATCTGGCTTTCGGCAATTCACTCAAAAATGGTGCCAAACGGTTGCAAATGCTCCCCTGAGAGGTTTGGCGGTCGAAACAGAAGGCTTTTTATCATAGCACAAGAAATCAGCCCTCAACAACTTAACCGGCAGAAAAAGATTTTTTTGAAAAAATTCCCAAGCCCCGGGGTCAGAATTTCATCAAAAATCTGGCTTTCGGCAATTCACTCAAAAATGGTGCCAAACAGTTGCAAATGCTCCCCTGAGAGGTTTGGCGGTCGAAACAGAAGGCTTTTTATCACAGGACAAGAAATCAGCCCTCAACAACTTCACCGGCAGAAAAAGATTTTTTTGAAAAAATTCCCAAGCCCCGGGGTCAGAATTTCATCAAAAATCTGGCTTTCGGCAATTCACTCAAAAATGGTGCCAAAAGGTTGCAAATGCTCCCCTGAGAGGTTTGGCGGTCGAAACAGAATGCTTTTTATCACAGCACAAGAAATCAGCCCTCAACAACTTCACCAGCAGAAAAAGTTTTTTTTTGAAAAAATTCCCAAGCCCCGGGGTCACAATTTCATCAAAAATCTGGCTTTCGGCAATTCACTCAAAAATGGTGCCAAACGGTTGCAAATGCTCCCCTGAGAGGTTTCGCGGTCGAAACAGAAGGCTTTTTATCATAGCACAAGAAATCAGCCCTCAACAACTTCGCCGGCAGAAAAACATTTTTTGGAAAAAATTCCCAAGCCCCGGGGTCAGAATTTTATCAAAAATCTGGCTTTCGGCAATTCACTCAAAAATGGTGCCAAACGGTTGCAAATGCTCCCCTGAGAGGTTTGGCGGTCGAAACAGAATGCTTTTTATCATAGGACATGAAATCAGCCCTCAACAACTTCACCGGCAGAAAAAGATTTTTTTGAAAAAATCCCTAAGCCCCGGGGTCACAATTTCATCAAAAATCTGACTTTCGGCAATTCACTCAAAAATGTTGCCAAACGGTTGCAAATGCTCCCCTGAGAGGTTTGGCTGTCGAAACAGAAGGCTTTTTATCATAGGACAAGAAATCAGCCCTCAACAACTTAACCGGCAGAAAAAGATTTTTTTGAAAAAATTCCCAAGCTCCGGGGTCTCAATTTCATCAAAAATCTGGCTTTCGGCAATTCACTCAAAAATGGTGCCAAACGGTTGCAAATGCTCCCCTGAGAGGTTTGGCCGTCGAAACAGAATGCTTTTTATCACAGCACAAGAAATCAGCTCTCAACAACTTAACCGGCAGAAAAAGATTTTTTTGAAAAAATTCCCAAGCTCCGGGGTCTCAATTTCATCAAAAATCTGGCTTTCGGCAATTCACTCAAAAATGGTGCCAAACGGTTGCAAATGCTCCCCTGAAAGGTTTGGCGATCGAAAAAGAATGCTTTTTATCACAGGACCAGAAATCAGCCCTCAACAACTTAACCGGCAGAAAAAGATTTTTTTGAAAAAATTCCCAAGCCCCGGGGTCAGAATTTCATCAAAAATCTGGCTTTCGGCAATTCACTCAAAAATGGTGCCAAACGGTTGCAAATGCTCCCCTGAGAGGTTTGGCGGTCGAAACAGAATGCTTTTTATCATAGCACAAGAAATCAGCCCTCAACAACTTCACCGGTAGAAAAAGATTTTTTTGAAAAAATTCCCAAGCCCCGGGGTCAGAATTTCATCAAAAATCTGGCTTTCGGCAATTCACTCAAAAATGGTGCCAAACGGTTGCAAATGCTCCCCTGAGAGGTTTGGCTGTCGAAACAGAAGGCTTTTTATCATAGGACAAGAAATCAGCCCTCAACAACTTAACCGGCAGAAAAAGATTTTTTTGAAAAAATTCCCAAGCTCCGGGGTCAGAATTTCATCAAAAATCTGGCTTTCGGCAATTCACTCAAAAATGGTGCCAAACAGTTGCAGATGCTCCCCTGAGAGGTTTGGCGGTCGAAACATAATGCTTTTTATCACAGGACATGAAATCAGCCCTCAACAACTTCACCGGCAGAAAAAGGTTTTTTTGAAAAGATTCCCAAGCCCCGGGGTCAGAATTTCATCAAAAATCTGGCTTTCGGCAATTCACTCAAAAATGGTGCCAAACGGTTGCAAATGCTCCCTGAAAGGTTTGGCGGTCGAAAAAGAATGCTTTTTATCACAGGACAAGAAATCAGCCCTCAACAACTTAACCGGCAGAAAAAGATTTTTTTGAAAAAATTCCCAAAAATTTCATCAAAAATCTGGCTCCCTGCAATTCACTCAAAAATGCTGCCAAACGGTTGCAAATGCTCCCCTGAGAGGTTTGGCTGTCGAAACAGAAGGCTTTTTATCATAGGACAAGAAATCAGCCCTCAACAACTTCACAGGCAGAAAAAGATTTTTTTGAAAAAATTCCCAAGCTCTGGGGTCAGAATTTCATCAAAAATCTGGCTTTCGTCAATTCACTCAAAAATGGTGCCAAACGGTTGCAAATGCTACCCTAAGAGGTTTGGCGGTCGAAACAGAAGGCTTTTTATCACAGCACAAGAAATCAGCCCTCAACAACTTCGCCGGCAGAAAAAAATTTTTTTGAAAAAATTCCCAAGCCCCGGGGTCAGAATTTCATCAAAAATCTGGCTCTCGGCAATTCACTCAAAAATGGTGCCAAACGGTTGCAAATGCTCCCCTGAGAGGTTTGGCGGTCGAAACAGAATGCTTTTTATCATAGGACATGAAATCAGCCCTCAACAACTTCACCGGCAGAAAAAGATTTTTTTGAAAAAATCCCTAAGCCCCGGGGTCACAATTTCATCAAAAATCTGACTTTCGGCAATTCACTCAAAAATGTTGCCAAACGGTTGCAAATGCTCCCCTGAGAGGTTTGGCTGTCGAAACAGAAGGCTTTTTATCATAGGACAAGAAATCAGCCCTCAACAACTTAACCGGCAGAAAAAGATTTTTTTGAAAAAATTCCCAAGCTCCGGGGTCTCAATTTCATCAAAAATCTGGCTTTCGGCAATTCACTCAAAAATGGTGCCAAACGGTTGCAAATGCTCCCCTGAGAGGTTTGGCCGTCGAAACAGAATGCTTTTTATCACAGCACAAGAAATCAGCTCTCAACAACTTCACCGGCAGAAAAAGATTTTTTTGAAAAAATTCCAAAGCCAGAAATTCGGTCAGAATTTCATCAAAAATCTGGCTTTCGGCAATTCACTCAAAAATGGTGCCAAACGGTTGCAAATGCTCCCCTGAGAGGTTTGGCGGTCGAAAAAGAATGCTTTTTATCACAGGACCAGAAATCAGCCCTCAACAACTTCACCAGCAGAAAAAGATTTTTTTGAAAAAATTCCCAAGCCCCGGGGTCAGAATTTCATCAAAAATCTGGCTTTCGGCAATTCACTCAAAAATGGTGCCAAACGGTTGCAAATGCTCCCCTGAGAGGTTTGGCGGTCGAAACAGAAGGCTTTTTATCATAGCACAAGAAATCAGCCCTCAACAACTTAACCGGCAGAAAAAGATTTTTTTGAAAAAATTCCCAAGCCCCGGGGTCAGAATTTCATCAAAAATCTGGCTTTCGGCAATTCACTCAAAAATGGTGCCAAACAGTTGCAAATGCTCCCCTGAGAGGTTTGGCGGTCGAAACAGAAGGCTTTTTATCACAGGACAAGAAATCAGCCCTCAACAACTTCACCGGCAGAAAAAGATTTTTTTGAAAAAATTCCCAAGCCCCGGGGTCAGAATTTCATCAAAAATCTGGCTTTCGGCAATTCACTCAAAAATGGTGCCAAAAGGTTGCAAATGCTCCCCTGAGAGGTTTGGCGGTCGAAACAGAATGCTTTTTATCACAGCACAAGAAATCAGCCCTCAACAACTTCACCAGCAGAAAAAGTTTTTTTTTGAAAAAATTCCCAAGCCCCGGGGTCACAATTTCATCAAAAATCTGGCTTTCGGCAATTCACTCAAAAATGGTGCCAAACGGTTGCAAATGCTCCCCTGAGAGGTTTCGCGGTCGAAACATTAGGCTTTTTATCATAGCACAAGAAATCAGCCCTCAACAACTTCGCCGGCAGAAAAACATTTTTTGGAAAAAATTCCCAAGCCCCGGGGTCAGAATTTTATCAAAAATCTGGCTTTCGGCAATTCACTCAAAAATGGTGCCAAACGGTTGCAAATGCTCCCCTGAGAGGTTTGGCGGTCGAAACAGAATGCTTTTTATCATAGGACATGAAATCAGCCCTCAACAACTTCACCGGCAGAAAAAGATTTTTTTGAAAAAATCCCTAAGCCCCGGGGTCACAATTTCATCAAAAATCTGACTTTCGGCAATTCACTCAAAAATGTTGCCAAACGGTTGCAAATGCTCCCCTGAGAGGTTTGGCTGTCGAAACAGAAGGCTTTTTATCATAGGACAAGAAATCAGCCCTCAACAACTTAACCGGCAGAAAAAGATTTTTTTGAAAAAATTCCCAAGCTCCGGGGTCTCAATTTCATCAAAAATCTGGCTTTCGGCAATTCACTCAAAAATGGTGCCAAACGGTTGCAAATGCTCCCCTGAGAGGTTTGGCCGTCGAAACAGAATGCTTTTTATCACAGCACAAGAAATCAGCTCTCAACAACTTCACCGGCAGAAAAAGATTTTTTTGAAAAAATTCCAAAGCCAGAAATTCGGTCAGAATTTCATCAAAAATCTGGCTTTCGGCAATTCACTCAAAAATGGTGCCAAACGGTTGCAAATGCTCCCCTGAGAGGTTTGGCGGTCGAAAAAGAATGCTTTTTATCACAGGACCAGAAATCAGCCCTCAACAACTTCACCAGCAGAAAAAGATTTTTTTGAAAAAATTCCCAAGCCCCGGGGTCAGAATTTCATCAAAAATCTGGCTTTCGGCAATTCACTCAAAAATGGTGCCAAACGGTTGCAAATGCTCCCCTGAGAGGTTTGGCGGTCGAAACAGAAGGCTTTTTATCATAGCACAAGAAATCAGCCCTCAACAACTTAACCGGCAGAAAAAGATTTTTTTGAAAAAATTCCCAAGCCCCGGGGTCAGAATTTCATCAAAAATCTGGCTTTCGGCAATTCACTCAAAAATGGTGCCAAACAGTTGCAAATGCTCCCCTGAGAGGTTTGGCGGTCGAAACAGAAGGCTTTTTATCACAGGACAAGAAATCAGCCCTCAACAACTTCACCGGCAGAAAAAGATTTTTTTGAAAAAATTCCCAAGCCCCGGGGTCAGAATTTCATCAAAAATCTGGCTTTCGGCAATTCACTCAAAAATGGTGCCAAAAGGTTGCAAATGCTCCCCTGAGAGGTTTGGCGGTCGAAACAGAATGCTTTTTATCACAGCACAAGAAATCAGCCCTCAACAACTTCACCAGCAGAAAAAGTTTTTTTTTGAAAAAATTCCCAAGCCCCGGGGTCACAATTTCATCAAAAATCTGGCTTTCGGCAATTCACTCAAAAATGGTGCCAAACGGTTGCAAATGCTCCCCTGAGAGGTTTCGCGGTCGAAACAGAAGGCTTTTTATCATAGCACAAGAAATCAGCCCTCAACAACTTCGCCGGCAGAAAAACATTTTTTGGAAAAAATTCCCAAGCCCCGGGGTCAGAATTTTATCAAAAATCTGGCTTTCGGCAATTCACTCAAAAATGGTGCCAAACGGTTGCAAATGCTCCCCTGAGAGGTTTGGCGGTCGAAACAGAATGCTTTTTATCATAGGACATGAAATCAGCCCTCAACAACTTCACCGGCAGAAAAAGATTTTTTTGAAAAAATCCCTAAGCCCCGGGGTCACAATTTCATCAAAAATCTGACTTTCGGCAATTCACTCAAAAATGTTGCCAAACGGTTGCAAATGCTCCCCTGAGAGGTTTGGCTGTCGAAACAGAAGGCTTTTTATCATAGGACAAGAAATCAGCCCTCAACAACTTAACCGGCAGAAAAAGATTTTTTTGAAAAAATTCCCAAGCTCCGGGGTCTCAATTTCATCAAAAATCTGGCTTTCGGCAATTCACTCAAAAATGGTGCCAAACGGTTGCAAATGCTCCCCTGAGAGGTTTGGCCGTCGAAACAGAATGCTTTTTATCACAGCACAAGAAATCAGCTCTCAACAACTTCACCGGCAGAAAAAGATTTTTTTGAAAAAATTCCAAAGCCAGAAATTCGGTCAGAATTTCATCAAAAATCTGGCTTTCGGCAATTCACTCAAAAATGGTGCCAAACGGTTGCAAATGCTCCCCTGAGAGGTTTGGCGGTCAAAAAAGAATGCTTTTTATCACAGGACCAGAAATCAGCCCTCAACAACTTCACCAGCAGAAAAAGATTTTTTTGAAAAAATTCCCAAGCCCCGGGGTCAGAATTTCATCAAAAATCTGGCTTTCGGCAATTCACTCAAAAATGGTGCCAAACGGTTGCAAATGCTCCCCTGAGAGGTTTGGCGGTCGAAACAGAAGGCTTTTTATCACAGGACAAGAAATCAGCCCTCAACAACTTCACCGGCAGAAAAAGATTTTTTTGAAAAAATTCCCAAGCCCCGGGGTCAGAATTTCATCAAAAATCTGGCTTTCGGCAATTCACTCAAAAATGGTGCCAAAAGGTTGCAAATGCTCCCCTGAGAGGTTTGGCGGTCGAAACAGAATGCTTTTTATCATAGGACATGAAATCAGCCCTCAACAACTTCACCGGCACAAAAAGATTTTTTTGAAAAAATCCCTAAGCCCCGGGGTCACAATTTCATCAAAAATCTGACTTTCGGCAATTCACTCAAAAATGTTGCCAAACGGTTGCAAATGCTCCCCTGAGAGGTTTGGCTGTCGAAACAGAAGGCTTTTTATCATAGGACAAGAAATCAGCCCTCAACAACTTAACCGGCAGAAAAAGATTTTTTTGAAAAAATTCCCAAGCTCCGGGGTCTCAATTTCATCAAAAATCTGGCTTTCGGCAATTCACTCAAAAATGGTGCCAAACGGTTGCAAATGCTCCCCTGAGAGGTTTGGCCGTCGAAACAGAATGCTTTTTATCACAGGACAAGAAATCAGCCCTCAACAACTTAACCGGCAGAAAAAGATTTTTTTGAAAAAATTCCCAAAAATTTCATCAAAAATCTGGCTCCCTGCAATTCACTCAAAAATGCTGCCAAACGGTTGCAAATGCTCCCCTGAGAGGTTTGGCTGTCGAAACAGAAGGCTTTTTATCATAGGACAAGAAATCAGCCCTCAACAACTTCACAGGCAGAAAAAAATTTTTTTGAAAAAATTCCCAAGCCCCGGGGTCAGAATTTCATCAAAAATCTGGCTCTCGGCAATTCACTCAAAAATGGTGCCAAACGGTTGCAAATGCTCCCCTGAGAGGTTTGGCGGTCGAAACAGAATGCTTTTTATCATAGGACATGAAATCAGCCCTCAACAACTTCACCGGCAGAAAAAGATTTTTTTGAAAAAATCCCTAAGCCCCGGGGTCACAATTTCATCAAAAATCTGACTTTCGGCAATTCACTCAAAAATGTTGCCAAACGGTTGCAAATGCTCCCCTGAGAGGTTTGGCTGTCGAAACAGAAGGCTTTTTATCATAGGACAAGAAATCAGCCCTCAACAACTTAACCGGCAGAAAAAGATTTTTTTGAAAAAATTCCCAAGCTCCGGGGTCTCAATTTCATCAAAAATCTGGCTTTCGGCAATTCACTCAAAAATGGTGCCAAACGGTTGCAAATGCTCCCCTGAGAGGTTTGGCCGTCGAAACAGAATGCTTTTTATCACAGCACAAGAAATCAGCTCTCAACAACTTCACCGGCAGAAAAAGATTTTTTTGAAAAAATTCCAAAGCCAGAAATTCGGTCAGAATTTCATCAAAAATCTGGCTTTCGGCAATTCACTCAAAAATGGTGCCAAACGGTTGCAAATGCTCCCCTGAGAGGTTTGGCGGTCGAAAAAGAATGCTTTTTATCACAGGACCAGAAATCAGCCCTCAACAACTTCACCAGCAGAAAAAGATTTTTTTGAAAAAATTCCCAAGCCCCGGGGTCAGAATTTCATCAAAAATCTGGCTTTCGGCAATTCACTCAAAAATGGTGCCAAACGGTTGCAAATGCTCCCCTGAGAGGTTTGGCGGTCGAAACAGAAGGCTTTTTATCATAGCACAAGAAATCAGCCCTCAACAACTTAACCGGCAGAAAAAGATTTTTTTGAAAAAATTCCCAAGCCCCGGGGTCAGAATTTCATCAAAAATCTGGCTTTCGGCAATTCACTCAAAAATGGTGCCAAACAGTTGCAAATGCTCCCCTGAGAGGTTTGGCGGTCGAAACAGAAGGCTTTTTATCACAGGACAAGAAATCAGCCCTCAACAACTTCACCGGCAGAAAAAGATTTTTTTGAAAAAATTCCCAAGCCCCGGGGTCAGAATTTCATCAAAAATCTGGCTTTCGGCAATTCACTCAAAAATGGTGCCAAAAGGTTGCAAATGCTCCCCTGAGAGGTTTGGCGGTCGAAACAGAATGCTTTTTATCACAGCACAAGAAATCAGCCCTCAACAACTTCACCAGCAGAAAAAGTTTTTTTTTGAAAAAATTCCCAAGCCCCGGGGTCACAATTTCATCAAAAATCTGGCTTTCGGCAATTCACTCAAAAATGGTGCCAAACGGTTGCAAATGCTCCCCTGAGAGGTTTCGCGGTCGAAACAGAAGGCTTTTTATCATAGCACAAGAAATCAGCCCTCAACAACTTCGCCGGCAGAAAAACATTTTTTGGAAAAAATTCCCAAGCCCCGGGGTCAGAATTTTATCAAAAATCTGGCTTTCGGCAATTCACTCAAAAATGGTGCCAAACGGTTGCAAATGCTCCCCTGAGAGGTTTGGCGGTCGAAACAGAATGCTTTTTATCATAGGACATGAAATCAGCCCTCAACAACTTCACCGGCAGAAAAAGATTTTTTTGAAAAAATCCCTAAGCCCCGGGGTCACAATTTCATCAAAAATCTGACTTTCGGCAATTCACTCAAAAATGTTGCCAAACGGTTGCAAATGCTCCCCTGAGAGGTTTGGCTGTCGAAACAGAAGGCTTTTTATCATAGGACAAGAAATCAGCCCTCAACAACTTAACCGGCAGAAAAAGATTTTTTTGAAAAAATTCCCAAGCTCCGGGGTCTCAATTTCATCAAAAATCTGGCTTTCGGCAATTCACTCAAAAATGGTGCCAAACGGTTGCAAATGCTCCCCTGAGAGGTTTGGCCGTCGAAACAGAATGCTTTTTATCACAGCACAAGAAATCAGCTCTCAACAACTTCACCGGCAGAAAAAGATTTTTTTGAAAAAATTCCAAAGCCAGAAATTCGGTCAGAATTTCATCAAAAATCTGGCTTTCGGCAATTCACTCAAAAATGGTGCCAAACGGTTGCAAATGCTCCCCTGAGAGGTTTGGCGGTCGAAAAAGAATGCTTTTTATCACAGGACCAGAAATCAGCCCTCAACAACTTCACCAGCAGAAAAAGATTTTTTTGAAAAAATTCCCAAGCCCCGGGGTCAGAATTTCATCAAAAATCTGGCTTTCGGCAATTCACTCAAAAATGGTGCCAAACGGTTGCAAATGCTCCCCTGAGAGGTTTGGCGGTCGAAACAGAAGGCTTTTTATCATAGCACAAGAAATCAGCCCTCAACAACTTAACCGGCAGAAAAAGATTTTTTTGAAAAAATTCCCAAGCCCCGGGGTCAGAATTTCATCAAAAATCTGGCTTTCGGCAATTCACTCAAAAATGGTGCCAAACAGTTGCAAATGCTCCCCTGAGAGGTTTGGCGGTCGAAACAGAAGGCTTTTTATCACAGGACAAGAAATCAGCCCTCAACAACTTCACCGGCAGAAAAAGATTTTTTTGAAAAAATTCCCAAGCCCCGGGGTCAGAATTTCATCAAAAATCTGGCTTTCGGCAATTCACTCAAAAATGGTGCCAAAAGGTTGCAAATGCTCCCCTGAGAGGTTTGGCGGTCGAAACAGAATGCTTTTTATCACAGCACAAGAAATCAGCCCTCAACAACTTCACCAGCAGAAAAAGTTTTTTTTTGAAAAAATTCCCAAGCCCCGGGGTCACAATTTCATCAAAAATCTGGCTTTCGGCAATTCACTCAAAAATGGTGCCAAACGGTTGCAAATGCTCCCCTGAGAGGTTTCGCGGTCGAAACAGAAGGCTTTTTATCATAGCACAAGAAATCAGCCCTCAACAACTTCGCCGGCAGAAAAACATTTTTTGGAAAAAATTCCCAAGCCCCGGGGTCAGAATTTTATCAAAAATCTGGCTTTCGGCAATTCACTCAAAAATGGTGCCAAACGGTTGCAAATGCTCCCCTGAGAGGTTTGGCGGTCGAAACAGAATGCTTTTTATCATAGGACATGAAATCAGCCCTCAACAACTTCACCGGCAGAAAAAGATTTTTTTGAAAAAATCCCTAAGCCCCGGGGTCACAATTTCATCAAAAATCTGACTTTCGGCAATTCACTCAAAAATGTTGCCAAACGGTTGCAAATGCTCCCCTGAGAGGTTTGGCTGTCGAAACAGAAGGCTTTTTATCATAGGACAAGAAATCAGCCCTCAACAACTTAACCGGCAGAAAAAGATTTTTTTGAAAAAATTCCCAAGCTCCGGGGTCTCAATTTCATCAAAAATCTGGCTTTCGGCAATTCACTCAAAAATGGTGCCAAACGGTTGCAAATGCTCCCCTGAGAGGTTTGGCCGTCGAAACAGAATGCTTTTTATCACAGCACAAGAAATCAGCTCTCAACAACTTCACCGGCAGAAAAAGATTTTTTTGAAAAAATTCCAAAGCCAGAAATTCGGTCAGAATTTCATCAAAAATCTGGCTTTCGGCAATTCACTCAAAAATGGTGCCAAACGGTTGCAAATGCTCCCCTGAGAGGTTTGGCGGTCGAAAAAGAATGCTTTTTATCACAGGACCAGAAATCAGCCCTCAACAACTTCACCAGCAGAAAAAGATTTTTTTGAAAAAATTCCCAAGCCCCGGGGTCAGAATTTCATCAAAAATCTGGCTTTCGGCAATTCACTCAAAAATGGTGCCAAACGGTTGCAAATGCTCCCCTGAGAGGTTTGGCGGTCGAAACAGAAGGCTTTTTATCATAGCACAAGAAATCAGCCCTCAACAACTTAACCGGCAGAAAAAGATTTTTTTGAAAAAATTCCCAAAAATTTCATCAAAAATCTGGCTCCCTGCAATTCACTCAAAAATGCTGCCAAACGGTTGCAAATGCTCCCCTGAGAGGTTTGGCTGTCGAAACAGAAGGCTTTTTATCATAGGACAAGAAATCAGCCCTCAACAACTTCACAGGCAGAAAAAGATTTTTTTGAAAAAATTCCCAAGCTCTGGGGTCAGAATTTCATCAAAAATCTGGCTTTCGTAAATTCACTCAAAAATGGTGCCAAACGGTTGCAAATGCTACCCTAAGAGGTTTGGCGGTCGAAACAGAAGGCTTTTTATCACAGCACAAGAAATCAGCCCTCAACAACTTCGCCGGCAGAAAAAATTTTTTTTGAAAAAATTCCCAAGCCCCGGGGTCAGAATTTCATCAAAAATCTGGCTCTCGGCAATTCACTCAAAAATGGTGCCAAACGGTTGCAAATGCTCCCCTGAGAGGTTTGGCGGTCGAAACAGAATGCTTTTTATCATAGGACATGAAATCAGCCCTCAACAACTTCACCGGCAGAAAAAGATTTTTTTGAAAAAATCCCTAAGCCCCGGGGTCACAATTTCATCAAAAATCTGACTTTCGGCAATTCACTCAAAAATGTTGCCAAACGGTTGCAAATGCTCCCCTGAGAGGTTTGGCTGTCGAAACAGAAGGCTTTTTATCATAGGACAAGAAATCAGCCCTCAACAACTTAACCGGCAGAAAAAGATTTTTTTGAAAAAATTCCCAAGCTCCGGGGTCTCAATTTCATCAAAAATCTGGCTTTCGGCAATTCACTCAAAAATGGTGCCAAACGGTTGCAAATGCTCCCCTGAGAGGTTTGGCCGTCGAAACAGAATGCTTTTTATCACAGCACAAGAAATCAGCTCTCAACAACTTCACCGGCAGAAAAAGATTTTTTTGAAAAAATTCCAAAGCCAGAAATTCGGTCAGAATTTCATCAAAAATCTGGCTTTCGGCAATTCACTCAAAAATGGTGCCAAACGGTTGCAAATGCTCCCCTGAGAGGTTTGGCGGTCGAAAAAGAATGCTTTTTATCACAGGACCAGAAATCAGCCCTCAACAACTTCACCAGCAGAAAAAGATTTTTTTGAAAAAATTCCCAAGCCCCGGGGTCAGAATTTCATCAAAAATCTGGCTTTCGGCAATTCACTCAAAAATGGTGCCAAACGGTTGCAAATGCTCCCCTGAGAGGTTTGGCGGTCGAAACAGAAGGCTTTTTATCATAGCACAAGAAATCAGCCCTCAACAACTTAACCGGCAGAAAAAGATTTTTTTGAAAAAATTCCCAAGCCCCGGGGTCAGAATTTCATCAAAAATCTGGCTTTCGGCAATTCACTCAAAAATGGTGCCAAACAGTTGCAAATGCTCCCCTGAGAGGTTTGGCGGTCGAAACAGAAGGCTTTTTATCACAGGACAAGAAATCAGCCCTCAACAACTTCACCGGCAGAAAAAGATTTTTTTGAAAAAATTCCCAAGCCCCGGGGTCAGAATTTCATCAAAAATCTGGCTTTCGGCAATTCACTCAAAAATGGTGCCAAAAGGTTGCAAATGCTCCCCTGAGAGGTTTGGCGGTCGAAACAGAATGCTTTTTATCACAGCACAAGAAATCAGCCCTCAACAACTTCACCAGCAGAAAAAGTTTTTTTTTGAAAAAATTCCCAAGCCCCGGGGTCACAATTTCATCAAAAATCTGGCTTTCGGCAATTCACTCAAAAATGGTGCCAAACGGTTGCAAATGCTCCCCTGAGAGGTTTCGCGGTCGAAACATTAGGCTTTTTATCATAGCACAAGAAATCAGCCCTCAACAACTTCGCCGGCAGAAAAACATTTTTTGGAAAAAATTCCCAAGCCCCGGGGTCAGAATTTTATCAAAAATCTGGCTTTCGGCAATTCACTCAAAAATGGTGCCAAACGGTTGCAAATGCTCCCCTGAGAGGTTTGGCGGTCGAAACAGAATGCTTTTTATCATAGGACATGAAATCAGCCCTCAACAACTTCACCGGCAGAAAAAGATTTTTTTGAAAAAATCCCTAAGCCCCGGGGTCACAATTTCATCAAAAATCTGACTTTCGGCAATTCACTCAAAAATGTTGCCAAACGGTTGCAAATGCTCCCCTGAGAGGTTTGGCTGTCGAAACAGAAGGCTTTTTATCATAGGACAAGAAATCAGCCCTCAACAACTTAACCGGCAGAAAAAGATTTTTTTGAAAAAATTCCCAAGCTCCGGGGTCTCAATTTCATCAAAAATCTGGCTTTCGGCAATTCACTCAAAAATGGTGCCAAACGGTTGCAAATGCTCCCCTGAGAGGTTTGGCCGTCGAAACAGAATGCTTTTTATCACAGCACAAGAAATCAGCTCTCAACAACTTCACCGGCAGAAAAAGATTTTTTTGAAAAAATTCCAAAGCCAGAAATTCGGTCAGAATTTCATCAAAAATCTGGCTTTCGGCAATTCACTCAAAAATGGTGCCAAACGGTTGCAAATGCTCCCCTGAGAGGTTTGGCGGTCGAAAAAGAATGCTTTTTATCACAGGACCAGAAATCAGCCCTCAACAACTTCACCAGCAGAAAAAGATTTTTTTGAAAAAATTCCCAAGCCCCGGGGTCAGAATTTCATCAAAAATCTGGCTTTCGGCAATTCACTCAAAAATGGTGCCAAACGGTTGCAAATGCTCCCCTGAGAGGTTTGGCGGTCGAAACAGAAGGCTTTTTATCATAGCACAAGAAATCAGCCCTCAACAACTTAACCGGCAGAAAAAGATTTTTTTGAAAAAATTCCCAAGCCCCGGGGTCAGAATTTCATCAAAAATCTGGCTTTCGGCAATTCACTCAAAAATGGTGCCAAACAGTTGCAAATGCTCCCCTGAGAGGTTTGGCGGTCGAAACAGAAGGCTTTTTATCACAGGACAAGAAATCAGCCCTCAACAACTTCACCGGCAGAAAAAGATTTTTTTGAAAAAATTCCCAAGCCCCGGGGTCAGAATTTCATCAAAAATCTGGCTTTCGGCAATTCACTCAAAAATGGTGCCAAAAGGTTGCAAATGCTCCCCTGAGAGGTTTGGCGGTCGAAACAGAATGCTTTTTATCACAGCACAAGAAATCAGCCCTCAACAACTTCACCAGCAGAAAAAGTTTTTTTTTGAAAAAATTCCCAAGCCCCGGGGTCACAATTTCATCAAAAATCTGGCTTTCGGCAATTCACTCAAAAATGGTGCCAAACGGTTGCAAATGCTCCCCTGAGAGGTTTCGCGGTCGAAACAGAAGGCTTTTTATCATAGCACAAGAAATCAGCCCTCAACAACTTCGCCGGCAGAAAAACATTTTTTGGAAAAAATTCCCAAGCCCCGGGGTCAGAATTTTATCAAAAATCTGGCTTTCGGCAATTCACTCAAAAATGGTGCCAAACGGTTGCAAATGCTCCCCTGAGAGGTTTGGCGGTCGAAACAGAATGCTTTTTATCATAGGACATGAAATCAGCCCTCAACAACTTCACCGGCAGAAAAAGATTTTTTTGAAAAAATCCCTAAGCCCCGGGGTCACAATTTCATCAAAAATCTGACTTTCGGCAATTCACTCAAAAATGTTGCCAAACGGTTGCAAATGCTCCCCTGAGAGGTTTGGCTGTCGAAACAGAAGGCTTTTTATCATAGGACAAGAAATCAGCCCTCAACAACTTAACCGGCAGAAAAAGATTTTTTTGAAAAAATTCCCAAGCTCCGGGGTCTCAATTTCATCAAAAATCTGGCTTTCGGCAATTCACTCAAAAATGGTGCCAAACGGTTGCAAATGCTCCCCTGAGAGGTTTGGCCGTCGAAACAGAATGCTTTTTATCACAGCACAAGAAATCAGCTCTCAACAACTTCACCGGCAGAAAAAGATTTTTTTGAAAAAATTCCAAAGCCAGAAATTCGGTCAGAATTTCATCAAAAATCTGGCTTTCGGCAATTCACTCAAAAATGGTGCCAAACGGTTGCAAATGCTCCCCTGAGAGGTTTGGCGGTCAAAAAAGAATGCTTTTTATCACAGGACCAGAAATCAGCCCTCAACAACTTCACCAGCAGAAAAAGATTTTTTTGAAAAAATTCCCAAGCCCCGGGGTCAGAATTTCATCAAAAATCTGGCTTTCGGCAATTCACTCAAAAATGGTGCCAAACGGTTGCAAATGCTCCCCTGAGAGGTTTGGCGGTCGAAACAGAAGGCTTTTTATCACAGGACAAGAAATCAGCCCTCAACAACTTCACCGGCAGAAAAAGATTTTTTTGAAAAAATTCCCAAGCCCCGGGGTCAGAATTTCATCAAAAATCTGGCTTTCGGCAATTCACTCAAAAATGGTGCCAAAAGGTTGCAAATGCTCCCCTGAGAGGTTTGGCGGTCGAAACAGAATGCTTTTTATCATAGGACATGAAATCAGCCCTCAACAACTTCACCGGCACAAAAAGATTTTTTTGAAAAAATCCCTAAGCCCCGGGGTCACAATTTCATCAAAAATCTGACTTTCGGCAATTCACTCAAAAATGTTGCCAAACGGTTGCAAATGCTCCCCTGAGAGGTTTGGCTGTCGAAACAGAAGGCTTTTTATCATAGGACAAGAAATCAGCCCTCAACAACTTAACCGGCAGAAAAAGATTTTTTTGAAAAAATTCCCAAGCTCCGGGGTCTCAATTTCATCAAAAATCTGGCTTTCGGCAATTCACTCAAAAATGGTGCCAAACGGTTGCAAATGCTCCCCTGAGAGGTTTGGCCGTCGAAACAGAATGCTTTTTATCACAGGACAAGAAATCAGCCCTCAACAACTTAACCGGCAGAAAAAGATTTTTTTGAAAAAATTCCCAAAAATTTCATCAAAAATCTGGCTCCCTGCAATTCACTCAAAAATGCTGCCAAACGGTTGCAAATGCTCCCCTGAGAGGTTTGGCTGTCGAAACAGAAGGCTTTTTATCATAGGACAAGAAATCAGCCCTCAACAACTTCACAGGCAGAAAAAAATTTTTTTGAAAAAATTCCCAAGCCCCGGGGTCAGAATTTCATCAAAAATCTGGCTCTCGGCAATTCACTCAAAAATGGTGCCAAACGGTTGCAAATGCTCCCCTGAGAGGTTTGGCGGTCGAAACAGAATGCTTTTTATCATAGGACATGAAATCAGCCCTCAACAACTTCACCGGCAGAAAAAGATTTTTTTGAAAAAATCCCTAAGCCCCGGGGTCACAATTTCATCAAAAATCTGACTTTCGGCAATTCACTCAAAAATGTTGCCAAACGGTTGCAAATGCTCCCCTGAGAGGTTTGGCTGTCGAAACAGAAGGCTTTTTATCATAGGACAAGAAATCAGCCCTCAACAACTTAACCGGCAGAAAAAGATTTTTTTGAAAAAATTCCCAAGCTCCGGGGTCTCAATTTCATCAAAAATCTGGCTTTCGGCAATTCACTCAAAAATGGTGCCAAACGGTTGCAAATGCTCCCCTGAGAGGTTTGGCCGTCGAAACAGAATGCTTTTTATCACAGCACAAGAAATCAGCTCTCAACAACTTCACCGGCAGAAAAAGATTTTTTTGAAAAAATTCCAAAGCCAGAAATTCGGTCAGAATTTCATCAAAAATCTGGCTTTCGGCAATTCACTCAAAAATGGTGCCAAACGGTTGCAAATGCTCCCCTGAGAGGTTTGGCGGTCGAAAAAGAATGCTTTTTATCACAGGACCAGAAATCAGCCCTCAACAACTTCACCAGCAGAAAAAGATTTTTTTGAAAAAATTCCCAAGCCCCGGGGTCAGAATTTCATCAAAAATCTGGCTTTCGGCAATTCACTCAAAAATGGTGCCAAACGGTTGCAAATGCTCCCCTGAGAGGTTTGGCGGTCGAAACAGAAGGCTTTTTATCATAGCACAAGAAATCAGCCCTCAACAACTTCACCGGCAGAAAAAGATTTTTTTGAAAAAATTCCCAAGCCCCGGGGTCAGAATTTCATCAAAAATCTGGCTTTCGGCAATTCACTCAAAAATGGTGCCAAACAGTTGCAAATGCTCCCCTGAGAGGTTTGGCGGTCGAAACAGAAGGCTTTTTATCACAGGACAAGAAATCAGCCCTCAACAACTTCACCGGCAGAAAAAGATTTTTTTGAAAAAATTCCCAAGCCCCGGGGTCAGAATTTCATCAAAAATCTGGCTTTCGGCAATTCACTCAAAAATGGTGCCAAAAGGTTGCAAATGCTCCCCTGAGAGGTTTGGCGGTCGAAACAGAATGCTTTTTATCACAGCACAAGAAATCAGCCCTCAACAACTTCACCAGCAGAAAAAGTTTTTTTTTGAAAAAATTCCCAAGCCCCGGGGTCACAATTTCATCAAAAATCTGGCTTTCGGCAATTCACTCAAAAATGGTGCCAAACGGTTGCAAATGCTCCCCTGAGAGGTTTCGCGGTCGAAACAGAAGGCTTTTTATCATAGCACAAGAAATCAGCCCTCAACAACTTCGCCGGCAGAAAAACATTTTTTGGAAAAAATTCCCAAGCCCCGGGGTCAGAATTTTATCAAAAATCTGGCTTTCGGCAATTCACTCAAAAATGGTGCCAAACGGTTGCAAATGCTCCCCTGAGAGGTTTGGCGGTCGAAACAGAATGCTTTTTATCATAGGACATGAAATCAGCCCTCAACAACTTCACCGGCAGAAAAAGATTTTTTTGAAAAAATCCCTAAGCCCCGGGGTCACAATTTCATCAAAAATCTGACTTTCGGCAATTCACTCAAAAATGTTGCCAAACGGTTGCAAATGCTCCCCTGAGAGGTTTGGCTGTCGAAACAGAAGGCTTTTTATCATAGGACAAGAAATCAGCCCTCAACAACTTAACCGGCAGAAAAAGATTTTTTTGAAAAAATTCCCAAGCTCCGGGGTCTCAATTTCATCAAAAATCTGGCTTTCGGCAATTCACTCAAAAATGGTGCCAAACGGTTGCAAATGCTCCCCTGAGAGGTTTGGCCGTCGAAACAGAATGCTTTTTATCACAGCACAAGAAATCAGCTCTCAACAACTTCACCGGCAGAAAAAGATTTTTTTGAAAAAATTCCAAAGCCAGAAATTCGGTCAGAATTTCATCAAAAATCTGGCTTTCGGCAATTCACTCAAAAATGGTGCCAAACGGTTGCAAATGCTCCCCTGAGAGGTTTGGCGGTCGAAAAAGAATGCTTTTTATCACAGGACCAGAAATCAGCCCTCAACAACTTCACCAGCAGAAAAAGATTTTTTTGAAAAAATTCCCAAGCCCCGGGGTCAGAATTTCATCAAAAATCTGGCTTTCGGCAATTCACTCAAAAATGGTGCCAAACGGTTGCAAATGCTCCCCTGAGAGGTTTGGCGGTCGAAACAGAAGGCTTTTTATCATAGCACAAGAAATCAGCCCTCAACAACTTAACCGGCAGAAAAAGATTTTTTTGAAAAAATTCCCAAGCCCCGGGGTCAGAATTTCATCAAAAATCTGGCTTTCGGCAATTCACTCAAAAATGGTGCCAAACAGTTGCAAATGCTCCCCTGAGAGGTTTGGCGGTCGAAACAGAAGGCTTTTTATCACAGGACAAGAAATCAGCCCTCAACAACTTCACCGGCAGAAAAAGATTTTTTTGAAAAAATTCCCAAGCCCCGGGGTCAGAATTTCATCAAAAATCTGGCTTTCGGCAATTCACTCAAAAATGGTGCCAAAAGGTTGCAAATGCTCCCCTGAGAGGTTTGGCGGTCGAAACAGAATGCTTTTTATCACAGCACAAGAAATCAGCCCTCAACAACTTCACCAGCAGAAAAAGTTTTTTTTTGAAAAAATTCCCAAGCCCCGGGGTCACAATTTCATCAAAAATCTGGCTTTCGGCAATTCACTCAAAAATGGTGCCAAACGGTTGCAAATGCTCCCCTGAGAGGTTTCGCGGTCGAAACAGAAGGCTTTTTATCATAGCACAAGAAATCAGCCCTCAACAACTTCGCCGGCAGAAAAACATTTTTTGGAAAAAATTCCCAAGCCCCGGGGTCAGAATTTTATCAAAAATCTGGCTTTCGGCAATTCACTCAAAAATGGTGCCAAACGGTTGCAAATGCTCCCCTGAGAGGTTTGGCGGTCGAAACAGAATGCTTTTTATCATAGGACATGAAATCAGCCCTCAACAACTTCACCGGCAGAAAAAGATTTTTTTGAAAAAATCCCTAAGCCCCGGGGTCACAATTTCATCAAAAATCTGACTTTCGGCAATTCACTCAAAAATGTTGCCAAACGGTTGCAAATGCTCCCCTGAGAGGTTTGGCTGTCGAAACAGAAGGCTTTTTATCATAGGACAAGAAATCAGCCCTCAACAACTTAACCGGCAGAAAAAGATTTTTTTGAAAAAATTCCCAAGCTCCGGGGTCTCAATTTCATCAAAAATCTGGCTTTCGGCAATTCACTCAAAAATGGTGCCAAACGGTTGCAAATGCTCCCCTGAGAGGTTTGGCGGTCGAAACAGAAGGCTTTTTATCACAGCACAAGAAATCAGCTCTCAACAACTTCACCGGCAGAAAAAGATTTTTTTGAAAAAATTCCAAAGCCAGAAATTCGGTCAGAATTTCATCAAAAATCTGGCTTTCGGCAATTCACTCAAAAATGGTGCCAAACGGTTGCAAATGCTCCCCTGAGAGGTTTGGCGGTCAAAAAAGAATGCTTTTTATCACAGGACCAGAAATCAGCCCTCAACAACTTCACCAGCAGAAAAAGATTTTTTTGAAAAAATTCCCAAGCCCCGGGGTCACAATTTCATCAAAAATCTGGCTTTCGGCAATTCACTCAAAAATGGTGCCAAACGGTTGCAAATGCTCCCCTGAGAGGTTTGGCGGTCGAAACAGAAGGCTTTTTATCACAGGACAAGAAATCAGCCCTCAACAACTTCACCGGCAGAAAAAGATTTTTTTGAAAAAATTCCCAAGCCCCGGGGTCAGAATTTCATCAAAAATCTGGCTTTCGGCAATTCACTCAAAAATGGTGCCAAAAGGTTGCAAATGCTCCCCTGAGAGGTTTGGCGGTCGAAACAGAATGCTTTTTATCATAGGACATGAAATCAGCCCTCAACAACTTCACCGGCACAAAAAGATTTTTTTGAAAAAATCCCTAAGCCCCGGGGTCACAATTTCATCAAAAATCTGACTTTCGGCAATTCACTCAAAAATGTTGCCAAACGGTTGCAAATGCTCCCCTGAGAGGTTTGGCTGTCGAAACAGAAGGCTTTTTATCATAGGACAAGAAATCAGCCCTCAACAACTTAACCGGCAGAAAAAGATTTTTTTGAAAAAATTCCCAAGCTCCGGGGTCTCAATTTCATCAAAAATCTGGCTTTCGGCAATTCACTCAAAAATGGTGCCAAACGGTTGCAAATGCTCCCCTGAGAGGTTTGGCCGTCGAAACAGAATGCTTTTTATCACAGCACAAGAAATCAGCTCTCAACAACTTCACCGGCAGAAAAAGATTTTTTTGAAAAAATTCCAAAGCCAGAAATTCGGTCAGAATTTCATCAAAAATCTGGCTTTCGGCAATTCACTCAAAAATGGTGCCAAACGGTTGCAAATGCTCCCCTGAGAGGTTTGGCGGTCGAAAAAGAATGCTTTTTATCACAGGACCAGAAATCAGCCCTCAACAACTTCACCAGCAGAAAAAGATTTTTTTGAAAAAATTCCCAAGCCCCGGGGTCAGAATTTCATCAAAAATCTGGCTTTCGGCAATTCACTCAAAAATGGTGCCAAACGGTTGCAAATGCTCCCCTGAGAGGTTTGGCGGTCGAAACAGAAGGCTTTTTATCATAGCACAAGAAATCAGCCCTCAACAACTTAACCGGCAGAAAAAGATTTTTTTGAAAAAATTCCCAAGCCCCGGGGTCAGAATTTCATCAAAAATCTGGCTTTCGGCAATTCACTCAAAAATGGTGCCAAACGGTTGCAAATGCTCCCCTGAGAGGTTTGGCGGTCGAAACAGAAGGCTTTTTATCACAGGACAAGAAATCAGCCCTCAACAACTTCACCGGCAGAAAAAGATTTTTTTGAAAAAATTCCCAAGCCCCGGGGTCAGAATTTCATCAAAAATCTGGCTTTCGGCAATTCACTCAAAAATGGTGCCAAAAGGTTGCAAATGCTCCCCTGAGAGGTTTGGCGGTCGAAACAGAATGCTTTTTATCACAGCACAAGAAATCAGCCCTCAACAACTTCACCAGCAGAAAAAGTTTTTTTTTGAAAAAATTCCCAAGCCCCGGGGTCACAATTTCATCAAAAATCTGGCTTTCGGCAATTCACTCAAAAATGGTGCCAAACGGTTGCAAATGCTCCCCTGAGAGGTTTGGCGGTCGAAACAGAAGGCTTTTTATCATAGCACAAGAAATCAGCCCTCAACAACTTCGCCGGCAGAAAAAAAAATTTTTGAAAAAATTCCCAAGCCCCGGGGTCAGAATTTCATCAAATATCTGGCTCTCGGCAATTCACTCAAAAATGGTGCCAAACGGTTGCAAATGCTCCCCTGAGAGGTTTGGCGGTCGAAACAGAATGCTTTTTATCATAGGACATGAAATCAGCCCTCAACAACTTCACCGGCAGAAAAAGATTTTTTTGAAAAAATCCCTAAGCCCCGGGGTCACAATTTCATCAAAAATCTGACTTTCGGCAATTCACTCAAAAATGTTGCCAAACGGTTGCAAATGCTCCCCTGAGAGGTTTGGCTGTCGAAACAGAAGGCTTTTTATCATAGGACAAGAAATCAGCCCTCAACAACTTAACCGGCAGAAAAAGATTTTTTTGAAAAAATTCCCAAGCTCCGGGGTCTCAATTTCATCAAAAATCTGGCTTTCGGCAATTCACTCAAAAATGGTGCCAAACGGTTGCAAATGCTCCCCTGAGAGGTTTGGCCGTCGAAACAGAATGCTTTTTATCACAGCACAAGAAATCAGCTCTCAACAACTTCACCGGCAGAAAAAGATTTTTTTGAAAAAATTCCAAAGCCAGAAATTCGGTCAGAATTTCATCAAAAATCTGGCTTTCGGCAATTCACTCAAAAATGGTGCCAAACGGTTGCAAATGCTCCCCTGAGAGGTTTGGCGGTCAAAAAAGAATGCTTTTTATCACAGGACCAGAAATCAGCCCTCAACAACTTCACCAGCAGAAAAAGATTTTTTTGAAAAAATTCCCAAGCCCCGGGGTCACAATTTCATCAAAAATCTGGCTTTCGGCAATTCACTCAAAAATGGTGCCAAACGGTTGCAAATGCTCCCCTGAGAGGTTTGGCGGTCGAAACAGAAGGCTTTTTATCATAGCACAAGAAATCAGCCCTCAACAACTTAACCGGCAGAAAAAAATTTTTTTGAAAAAATTCGCAAGCCCCGGGGTCAGAATTTCATCAAAAATCTGGCTTTCGGCAATTCACTCAAAAATGGTGCCAAACGGTTGCAAATGCTCCCCTGAGAGGTTTGGCGGTCGAAACAGAAGGCTTTTTATCACAGGACAAGAAATCAGCCCTCAACAACTTCACCGGCAGAAAAAGATTTTTTTGAAAAAATTCCCAAGCCCCGGGGTCAGAATTTCATCAAAAATCTGGCTTTCGGCAATTCACTCAAAAATGGTGCCAAAAGGTTGCAAATGCTCCCCTGAGAGGTTTGGCGGTCGAAACAGAATGCTTTTTATCATAGGACAAGAAATCAGCCCTCAACAACTTCACCGGCAGAAAAAGATTTTTTTGAAAAAATCCCTAAGCCCCGGGGTCACAATTTCATCAAAAATCTGACTTTCGGCAATTCACTCAAAAATGTTGCCAAACGGTTGCAAATGCTCCCCTGAGAGGTTTGGCTGTCGAAACAGAAGGCTTTTTATCATAGGACAAGAAATCAGCCCTCAACAACTTAACCGGAAGAAAAAGATTTTTTTGAAAAAATTCCCAAGCTCCGGGGTCTCAATTTCATCAAAAATCTGGCTTTCGGCAATTCACTCAAAAATGGTGCCAAACGGTTGCAAATGCTCCCCTGAGAGGTTTGGCCGTCGAAACAGAATGCTTTTTATCACAGCACAAGAAATCAGCTCTCAACAACTTCACCGGCAGAAAAAGATTTTTTTGAAAAAATTCCAAAGCCAGAAATTCGGTCAGAATTTCATCAAAAATCTGGCTTTCGGCAATTCACTCAAAAATGGTGCCAAACGGTTGCAAATGCTCCCCTGAGAGGTTTGGCGGTCGAAAAAGAATGCTTTTTATCACAGGACCAGAAATCAGCCCTCAACAACTTCACCAGCAGAAAATGATTTTTTTGAAAAAAATTCCCAAGCCCCGGGGTCAGAATTTCATCAAAAATCTGGCTTTCGGCAATTCACTCAAAAATGGTGCCAAAAGGTTGCAAATGCTCCCCTGAGAGGTTTGGCGGTCGAAACAGAATGCTTTTTATCACAGCACAAGTAATCAGCCCTCAACAACTTCACCAGCAGAAAAAGATTTTTTTGAAAAAATTCCCAAGCCCCGGGGTCACAATTTCATCAAAAATCTGGCTTTCGGCAATTCACTCAAAAATGGTGCCAAACGGTTGCAAATGCTCCCCTGAGAGGTTTGGCGGTCGAAACAGAAGGCTTTTTATCATAGCACAAGAAATCAGCCCTCAACAACTTCACCGGCAGAAAAAGATTTTTTTGAAAAAATTCCCAAGCCCCGGGGTCAGAATTTCATCAAAAATCTGGCTTTCGGCAATTCACTCAAAAATGGTGCCAAACGGTTGCAAATGCTCCCGTGAGAGGTTTGGCGGTCGAAACAGAAGGCTTTTTATCACAGGACAAGAAATCAGCCCTCAACAACTTCACCGGCAGAAAAAGATTTTTTTGAAAAAATTCCCAAGCCCCGGGGTCAGAATTTCATCAAAAATCTGGCTCTCGGCAATTCACTCAAAAATGGTGCCAAAAGGTTGCAAATGCTCCCCTGAGAGGTTTGGCGGTCGAAAAAGAATGCTTTTTATCACAGGACCAGAAATCAGCCCTCAACAACTTCACCAGCAGAAAATGATTTTTTTGAAAAAAATTCCCAAGCCCCGGGGTCAGAATTTCATCAAAAATCTGGCTTTCAGCAATTCACTCAAAAATGGTGCCAAAAGGTTGCAAATGCTCCCCTGTGAGGTTTGGCGGTCGAAACAGAATGCTTTTTATCACAGCAGAAGAAATCAGCCCTCAACAACTTCACCAGCAGAAAAAGATTTTTTTGAAAAAAATCCCAAGCCCCGGGGTCACAATTTCATCAAAAATCTGGCTTTCGGCAATTCACTCATAAATGGTGCCAAACGGTTGCAAATGCTCCCCTGAGAGGTTTGGCGGTCGAAACAGAAGGCTTTTTATCATAGCACAAGAAATCAGCCCTCAACAACTTCACCGGCAGAAAAAGATTTTTTTGAAAAAATTCCCAAGCCCCGGGGTCAGAATTTCATCAAAAATCTGGCTTTCGGCAATTCACTCAAAAATGGTGCCAAACGGTTGCAAATGCTCCCGTGAGAGGTTTGGCGGTCGAAACAGAAGGCTTTTTATCACAGGACAAGAAATCAGCCCTCAACAACTTCACCGGCAGAAAAAGATTTTTTTGAAAAAATTCCCAAGCCCCGGGGTCAGAATTTCATCAAAAATCTGGCTTTCGGCAATTCACTCAAAAATGGTGCCAAAAGGTTGCAAATGCTCCCCTGTGAGGTTTGGCGGTCGAAACAGAATGCTTTTTATCACAGCAGAAGAAATCAGCCCTCAACAACTTCACCAGCAGAAAAAGATTTTTTTGAAAAAAATCCCAAGCCCCGGGGTCACAATTTCATCAAAAATCTGGCTTTCGGCAATTCACTCAAAAATGGTGCCAAACGGTTGCAAATGCTCCCGTGAGAGGTTTGGCGGTCGAAACAGAAGGCTTTTTATCACAGGACAAGAAATCAGCCCTCAACAACTTCACCGGCAGAAAAAGATTTTTTTGAAAAAATTCCCAAGCCCCGGGGTCAGAATTTCATCAAAAATCTGGCTCTCGGCAATTCACTCAAAAATGGTGCCAAAAGGTTGCAAATGCTCCCCTGAGAGGTTTGGCGGTCGAAACAGAAGGCTTTTTATCACAGGACAAGAAATCAGCCCTCAACAACTTCACCGGCAGAAAAAGATTTTTTTGAAAAAATCCCTAAGCCCCGGGGTCACAATTTCATCAAAAATCTGACTTTCGGCAATTCACTCAAAAATGTTGCCAAACGGTTCCAAATGCTCCCCTGAGAGGTTTGGCTGTCGAAACAGAAGGCTTTTTATCATAGGACAAGAAATCAGCCCTCAACAACTTCACCGGCAGAAAAAGATTTTTTTGAAAAGATTCCCAAGCCCCGGGGTCAGAATTTCATCAAAAATCTGGCTTTTGGCAATTCACTCAAAAATGGTGCCAAACGGTTGCAAATGCTCCCTGAAAGGTTTGGCGGTCGAAAAAGAATGCTTTTTATCATAGGACATGAAATCAGCCCTCAACAACTTCACCGGCAGAAAAAGATTTTTTTGAAAAAATTCCAAAGCCAGAAATTCGGTCAGAATTTCATCAAAAATCTGGCTTTCGGCAATTCACTCAAAAATGGTGCCAAACGGTTGCAAATGCTCCCCTGGGAGGTTTGGCAGTCGAAACAGAAGGCTTTTTATCACAGGAAAAGAAATCAGCCCTCAACAACTTCACCGGCAGAAAAAGATTTTTTTGAAAAAATTCCCAAGCCCCGGGGTCAGAATTTCATCAAAAATCTGGCTTTCGGCAATTCACTCAAAAATGGTGCCAAACGGTTGCAGATGCTCCCCTGAGAGGTTTGGCGGTCGAAACATAATGCTTTTTATCACAGGACATGAAATCAGCCCTCAACAACTTCACCGGCAGAAAAAGATTTTTTTGAAAAAATCCCAAAGCCCGGGGGTCACAATTTCATTAAAAATCTGACTTTCGGCAATTCACTCAAAAATGTTGCCAAACGGTTCCAAATGCTCTCCTGAGAGGTTTGGCTGTCAAAACAGAAGGCTTTTTATCATAGGACAAGAAATCAGCCCTCAACAACTTAACCGGCAGAAAAAGATTTTTTTGGAAAAAATTCCCAAGCCCAGGGGTCAGAATTTAATCAAAAATCTGGCTCTCGGCAATTCACTCAAAAATGGTGCCAAACGGTTGCAAATGCTCCCCTGAGAGGTTTGGCGGTCGAAACAGAATGCTTTTTATCACAGCAGAAGAAATCAGCCCTCAACAACTTCACCGGCAGAAAAAGATTTTTTGGAATAAATTCCCAAGCCCCGGGGTCAGAATTTCATCAAAAATCTGGTTTTCGGCAATTCACTCAAAAATGGTGCCAAACGGTTGCAAATGCTCCCCTGAGAGGTTTGGCGGTCGAAACAGAAGGCTTTTTATCACAGGAAAAGAAATCAGCCCTCAACAACTTCACCGGCAGAAAAAGATTTTTTTGAAAAAATTCCCAAGCCCCGGGGTCAGAATTTCATCAAAAATCTGGCTTTCGGCAATTCACTCAAAAATGGTGCCAAACGGTTGCAAATGCTCCCCTGAGAGGTTTGGCTGTCGAAACAGAAGGCTTTTTATCATAGGACAAGAAATCAGCCCTCAACAACTTAACCGGCAGAAAAAGATTTTTTTGAAAAAATTCCCAAGCTCCGGGGTCTCAATTTCATCAAAAATCTGGCTTTCGGCAATTCACTCAAAAATGGTGCCAAACGGTTGCTAATGCTCCCTGAAAGGTTTGGCGGTCGAAAAAGAATGCTTTTTATCATAGGACATGAAATCAGCCCTCAACAACTTCACCGGCAGAAAAAGATTTTTTTGAAAAAATTCCAAAGCCAGAAATTCGGTCAGAATTTCATCAAAAATCTGGCTTTCGGCAATTCACTCAAAAATGGTGCCAAACGGTTGCAAATGCTCCCCTGAGAGGTTTGGCGGTCGAAACAGAAGGCTTTTTATCACAGGAAAAGAAATCAGCCCTCAACAACTTCACCGGCAGAAAAAGATTTTTTTGAAAAAATACCCAAGCCCCGGGGTCAGAATTTCATCAAAAATCTGGCTTTCGGCAATTCACTCAAAAATGGTGCCAAACGGTTGCAGATGCTCCCCTGAGAGGTTTGGCGGTCGAAACATAATGCTTTTTATCACAGGACATGAAATCAGCCCTCAACAACTTCACCGGCAGAAAAAGATTTTTTTAAAAAAATCCCTAAGCCCCGGGGTCACAATTTCATTAAAAATCTGACTTTCGGCAATTCACTCAAAAATGTTGCCAAACGGTTCCAAATGCTCCCCTGAGAGGTTTGGCTGTCGAAACAGAAGGCTTTTTATCATAGGACAAGAAATCAGCCCTCAACAACTTAACCGGCAGAAAAAGATTTTTTTGAAAAAATTCCCAAGCTCCGGGGTCTCAATTTCATCAAAAATCTGGCTTTCGGCAATTCACTCAAAAATGGTGCCAAACGGTTGCAAATGCTCCCCTGAGAGGTTTGGCTGTCGAAACAGAATGCTTTTTATCACAGCACAAGAAATCAGCCCTCAACAACTTCACCGGCAGAAAAACATTTTTTTGAAAAAATTCCCAAGCCCCAGGGTCAGAATTTCATCAAAAATCTGGCTCTCGGCAATTCACTCAAAAATGGTGCCAAACGGTTGCAAATGCTCCCCTGAAGGTTTGGCTGTCGAAAAAGAATGCTTTTTATCACAGGACCAGAAATCAGCCCTCAACAACTTAACCGGCAGAAAAAGATTTTTTTGAAAAAATTCCCAAGCCCCGGGGTCACAATTTCATCAAAAATCTGGCTTTCGGCAATTCACTCAAAAATGGTGCCAAAAGGTTGCAAATGCTCCCCTGAGAGGTTTGGCGGTCGAAACAGAAGGCTTTTTATCACAGGACAAGAAATCAGCCCTCAACAACTTCACCGGCAGAAAAAGATTTTTTTGAAAAAATTCCCAAGCCCCGGGGTCAGAATTTCATCAAAAATCTGGCTTTCGGCAATTCACTCAAAAATGGTGCCAAACTGTTGCAAATGCTCCCCTGAGAGGTTTGGCGGACCAAGCAGAGGGCTTTTTATCACAGGACAAGAAATCAGCCCTCAACAACTTCACCGGCAGAAAAACATTTTTTTGAAAAAATTCCCAAGCCCCAGGGTCAGAATTTCATCAAAAATCTGGCTCTCGGCAATTCACTCAAAAATGGTGCCAAACGGTTGCAAATGCTCCCCTGAAGGTTTGGCTGTCGAAAAAGAATGCTTTTTATCACAGGACCAGAAATCAGCCCTCAACAACTTAACCGGCAGAAAAAGATTTTTTTGAAAAAATTCCCAAGCCCCGGGGTCACAATTTCATCAAAAATCTGGCTTTCGGCAATTCACTCAAAAATGGTGCCAAAAGGTTGCAAATGCTCCCCTGAGAGGTTTGGCGGTCGAAACAGAAGGCTTTTTATCACAGGACAAGAAATCAGCCCTCAACAACTTCACCGGCAGAAAAAGATTTTTTTGAAAAAATTCCCAAGCCCCGGGGTCAGAATTTCATCAAAAATCTGGCTTTCGTCAATTCACTCAAAAATGGTGCCAAACTGTTGCAAATGCTCCCCTGAGAGGTTTGGCTGTCGAAACATAAGGCTTTTTATCATAGGACAAGAAATCAGCCCTCAACAACTTATCCGGCAGAAAACGATTTTTTTGAAAAAATTCCCAAGCCCCGGGGTCAGAATTTCATCAAAAATCTGGCTTTCGGCAATTCACTCAAAAATGGTGCCATACGGTTGCAAATGCTCCCCTGAAAGGTTTGGCTGTCGAAACAGAAGGCTTTTTATCACAGGAGAAGAAATCAGCCCTCAACAACTTAACCGGCAGAAAAAGATTTTTTTGAAAAAATTCCCAAGCCCCGGGGTCACAATTTCATCAAAAATCTGGCTTTCGGCAATTCACTCAAAAATGGTGCCAAACGGTTGCAAATGCTCCCCTGAGAGGTTTGGCCGTCGAAACAGAAGTCTTTTTATCACAGGACAAGAAATCAGCCCTCAACAACTTCACCGGCAGAAAAAGATTTTTTTGAAAAAATTCCCAAGCTCCGGGGTCAGAATTTCATCAAAAATCTGGCTTTCGGCAATTCACTCAAAAATGGTGCCAAACGGTTGCAGATGCTCCCCTGAGAGTTTTGGCGGTCGAAACAGAATGCTTTTTATCACAGGACAAGAAATCAGCCCTCAACAACTTCACCGGCAGAAAAAGTTTTTTTGAAAAAATTCCCAAGCCCCGGGGTCAGAATTTCATCAAAAATCTGGCTCTCGGCAATTCAGTCAAAAATGGTGCCAAACGATTGCAAATGCTCCCCTGAGAGGTTTGGCGGTCGAAACAGAATGCTTTTTATCACAGGACAAGAAATCAGCCCTCAACAACTTCACCGGCAGAAAAAGACTTTTTTGAAAAAGTTCCCAAGCCCCGGGGTCAGAATTTCATCAAAAATCTGGCTTTCGGCAATTCACTCAAAAATAGTGCCAAACGATTGCAAATGCTCCCCTGAGAGGTTTGGCGGTCGAAACAGAAGGCTTTTTATCACAGGACAAGAAATCAGCCCTCAACAACTTCACCGGCAGAAAAAGATTTTTTTGAAAAAATTCCCAAGCCCCGGGGTCAGAATTTCATCAAAAATCTGGCTTTCGGCAATTCACTCAAAAATGGTGCCAAACGGTTGCAGATGCTCCCCTGAGAGTTTTGGCGGTCGAAACAGAATGCTTTTTATCACAGGACAAGAAATCAGCCCTCAACAACTTCACCGGCAGAAAAAGACTTTTTTGAAAAAGTTCCCAAGCCCCGGGCTCAGAATTTCATCAAAAATCTGGCTTTCGGCAATTCACTCAAAAATAGTGCCAAACGATTGCAAATGCTCCCCTGAAAGGTTTGGCGGTCGAAACAGAAGGCTTTTTATCACAGGACAAGAAATCAGCCCTCAACAACTTAACCGGCAGAAAAAGATTTTTTTGAAAAAATTCCCAAGCCCCGGGGTCACAATTTCATCAAAAATCTGGCTTTCGGCAATTCACTCAAAAATGGTGCCAAAAGGTTGCAAATGCTCCCCTGAGAGGTTTGGCGGTCGAAACAGAATGCTTTTTATCACAGCAGAAGAAATCAGGCCTCAACAACTTAACCGGAAGAATAAGATTTTTTTGAAAAAATTCCCAAGCCCCGGGGTCAGAATTTCATCAAAAATCTGGCTTTCGGCAATTCACTCAAAAATGGTGCCAAACGGTTGCAAATGCTCCCCTGAGAGGTTTGGCGGTCGAAACAGAAGGCTTTTTATCACAGGACAAGAAATCAGCCCTCAACAACTTCACCGGCAGAAAAAGATTTTTTTGAAAAAATTCCCAAGCCCCGGGTCAGAATTTCATCAAAAATCTGGCTTTCGGCAATTCACTCAAAAATGGTGCCAAACGGTTGCAGATGCTCCCCTGAGAGTTTTGGCGGTCGAAACAGAATGCTTTTTATCACAGGACAAGAAATCAGCCCTCAACAACTTAACTGGCAGAAAAAGATTTTTTTGAAAGAATTCCCAAGCTCCGGGGTCAGAATTTCATCAAAAATCTGGCTTTCGGCAATTCACTCAAAAATGGTGCCAAACGGTTGCAGATGCTCCCCTGAGAGTTTTGGCGGTCGAAACAGAATGCTTTTTATCACAGGACAAGAAATCAGCCCTCAACAACTTAACTGGCAGAAAAAGATTTTTTTGAAAGAATTCCCAAGCTCCGGGGTCTCAATTTCATCAAAAATCTGGCTTTCGGCAATTCACTCAAAAATGGTGCCAAACGGTTGCAAATGCTCCCCTGAGAGGTTTGGCTGTCGAAACAGAAGGCTTTTTATAATAGGACAAGAAATCAGCCCTCAACAACTTCACCGGCAGAAAAAGACTTTTTTGAAAAAGTTCCCAAGCCCCGGGGTCAGAATTTCATCAAAAATCTGGCTTTCGGCAATTCACTCAAAAATAGTGCCAAACGATTGCAAATGCTCCCCTGAAAGGTTTGGCGGTCGAAAAAGAATCCTTTTTATCACAGGACAAGAAATCAGCCCTCAACAACTTAACCGGCAGAAAAAGATTTTTTTGAAAAAATTCCCAAGCCCCGGGGTCACAATTTCATCAAAAATCTGGCTTTCGGCAATTCACTCAAAAATGGTGCCAAAAGGTTGCAAATGCTCCCCTGAGAGGTTTGGCGGTCGAAACAGAATGCTTTTTATCACAGGACAAGAAATCAGCCCTCAACAACTTCACCGGCAGAAAAAGATTTTTTTGAAAAAATTCCCAAGCCCCGTGGTCAGAATTTCATCAAAAATCTGGCTTTCGGCAATTCACTCAAAAATGGTGCCAAACGGTTGCAAATGCTCCCCTGAGAGGTTTGGCGGACGAAACAGAATGCTTTTTATCACAGCACAAGAAATCAGCCCTCAACAACTTCACCGGCAGAAAAAGATTTTTTTGAAAAAATCCCTAAGCCCCGGGGTCACAATTTCATCAAAAATCTGACTTTCGGCAATTCACTCAAAAATGTTGCCAAACGGTTCCAAATGCTCCCCTGAGAGGTTTGGCTGTCGAAACAGAAGGCTTTTTATAATAGGACAAGAAATCAGCCCTCAACAACTTCACCGGCAGAAAAAGACTTTTTTGAAAAAGTTCCCACGCCCCGGGGTCAGAATTTCATCAAAAATCTGGCTTTCGGCAATTCACTCAAAAATAGTGCCAAACGATTGCAAATGCTCCCCTGAAAGGTTTGGCGGTCGAAAAAGAATCCTTTTTATCACAGGACAAGAAATCAGCCCTCAACAACTTAACCGGCAGAAAAAGATTTTTTTGAAAAAATTCCCAAGCCCCGGGGTCACAATTTCATCAAAAATCTGGCTTTCGGCAATTCACTCAAAAATGGTGCCAAAAGGTTGCAAATGCTCCCCTGAGAGGTTTGGCGGTCGAAACAGAATGCTTTTTATCACAGGACAAGAAATCAGCCCTCAACAACTTCACCGGCAGAAAAAGATTTTTTTGAAAAAATTCCCAAGCCCCGTGGTCAGAATTTCATCAAAAATCTGGCTTTCGGCAATTCACTCAAAAATGGTGCCAAACGGTTGCAAATGCTCCCCTGAGAGGTTTGGCGGTCGAAACAGAAGGCTTTTTATCACAGGACAAGAAATCAGCCCTCAACAACTTCACCGGCAGAAAAAGATTTTTTTGAAAAAATTCCCAAGCTCCGGGGTCAGAATTTCATCAAAAATCTGGCTTTCGGCAATTCACTCAAAAATGGTGCCAAACGGTTGCAGATGCTCCCCTGAGAGTTTTGGCGGTCGAAACAGAATGCTTTTTATCACAGGACAAGAAATCAGCCCTCAACAACTTAAGTGGCAGAAAAAGATTTTTTTGAAAAAATTCCCAAGCCCCGGGGTCAGAATTTCATCAAAAATCTGGCTCTCGGCAATTCACTCAAAAATGGTGCCAAACGGTTGCAAATGCTCCCCTGAAAGGTTTGGCGGTCGAAAAAGAATGCTTTTTATCACAGGACCAGAAATCAGCCCTCAAGAACTTAACCGGCAGAAAAAGATTTTTTTGAAAAAATTCCCAAGCCCCGGGGTCACAATTTCATCAAAAATCTGGCTTTCGGCAATTCACTCAAAAATGGTGCCAAACGGTTGCAAATGCTCCCCTGAGAGGTTTGTGGGTTGAAACAGAAGGCTTTTTATCACAGGACAAGAAATCAGCCCTCAACAACTTCACCGGCAGAAAAAGATTTTTTTGAAAGAATTCCCAAGCTCCGGGGTCAGAATTTCATCAAAAATCTGGCTTTCGGCAATTCACTCAAAAATGGTGCCAAACGGTTGCAGATGCTCCCCTGAGAGTTTTGGCGGTCGAAACAGAAGGCTTTTTATCACAGGACAAGAAATCAGCCCTCAACAACTTAACTGGCAGAAAAAGATTTTTTTGAAAAAATTCCCAAGCCCCGGGGTCAGAATTTCATCAAAAATCTGGCTCTCGGCAATTCACTCAAAAATGGTGCCAAACGATTGCAAATGCTCCCCTGAGAGGTTTGGCGGTCGAAACAGAATGCATTTTATCACAGGACATGAAATCAGCCCTCAACAACTTAACTGGCAGAAAAAGATTTTTTTGAAAAAATTCCCAAGCCCCGGGGTCAGAATTTCATCAAAAATCTGGCTCTCGGCAATTCACTCAAAAATGGTGCCAAACGGTTGCAAATGCTCCCCTGAGAGGTTTGGCGGTCGAAACAGAATGCTTTTTATCACAGGACATGAAATCAGCCCTCAACAACTTCACCGGCAGAAAAAGATTTTTTTGAAAAAATCCCTAAGCCCCGGGGTCACAATTTCATCAAAAATCTGACTTTCGGCAATTCACTCAAAAATGTTGCCAAACGGTTGCAAATGCTCCCCTGAGAGGTTTGGCTGTCGAAACAGAAGGCTTTTTATCATAGGACAAGAAATCAGCCCTCAACAACTTAACCGGCAGAAAAAGATTTTTTTGAAAAAATTCCCAAGCTCCGGGGTCTCAATTTCATCAAAAATCTGGCTTTCGGCAATTCACTCAAAAATGGTGCCAAACGGTTGCAAATGCTCCCCTGAGAGGTTTGGCTGTCGAAACAGAAGGCTTTTTATAATAGGACAAGAAATCATCCTTCAACAACTTCACCGGCAGAAAAAGACTTTTTTGAAAAAGTTCCCAAGCCCCGGGGTCAGAATTTCATCAAAAATCTGGCTTTCGGCAATTCACTCAAAAATAGTGCCAAACGATTGCAAATGCTCCCCTGAAAGGTTTGGCGGTCGAAACAGAATGCTTTTTATCACAGGACAAGAAATCAGCCCTCAACAACTTAACCGGCAGAAAAAGATTTTTTTGAAAAAATTCCCAAGCCCCGGGGTCACAATTTCATCAAAAATCTGGCTTTCGGCAATTCACTCAAAAATGGTGCCAAAAGGTTGCAAATGCTCCCCTGAGAGGTTTGGCGGTCGAAACAGAATGCTTTTTATCACAGCAGAAGAAATCAGGCCTCAACAACTTAACCGGCAGAATAAGATTTTTTTGAAAAAATTCCCAAGCCCCGGGGTCACAATTTCATCAAAAATCTGGCTTTCGGCAATTCACTCAAAAATAGTGCCAAACGATTGCAAATGCTCCCCTGAAAGGTTTGGCGGTCGAAAAAGAATCCTTTTTATCACAGGACAAGAAATCAGCCCTCAACAACTTAACCGGCAGAAAAAGATTTTTTTGAAAAAATTCCCAAGCCCCGGAGTCACAATTTCATCAAAAATCTGGCTTTCGGCAATTCACTCAAAAATGGTGCCAAACGATTGCAAATGCTCCCCTGAAAGGTTTGGCGGTCGAAACAGAATGCTTTTTATCACAGGACAAGAAATCAGCCCTCAACAACTTAACCGGCAGAAAAAGATTTTTTTGAAAAAATTCCCAAGCCCCGGGGTCACAATTTCATCAAAAATCTGGCTTTCGGCAATTCACTCAAAAATGGTGCCAAAAGGTTGCAAATGCTCCCCTGAGAGGTTTGGCGGTCGAAACAGAATGCTTTTTATCACAGCAGAAGAAATCAGGCCTCAACAACTTAACCGGCAGAATAAGATTTTTTTGAAAAAATTCCCAAGCCCCGGGGTCACAATTTCATCAAAAATCTGGCTTTCGGCAATTCACTCAAAAATAGTGCCAAACGATTGCAAATGCTCCCCTGAAAGGTTTGGCGGTCGAAAAAGAATCCTTTTTATCACAGGACAAGAAATCAGCCCTCAACAACTTAACCGGCAGAAAAAGATTTTTTTGAAAAAATTCCCAAGCCCCGGAGTCACAATTTCATCAAAAATCTGGCTTTCGGCAATTCACTCAAAAATGGTGCCAAAAGGTTGCAAATGCTCCCCTGAGAGGTTTGGCGGTCGAAACAGAATGCTTTTTATCACAGCAGAAGAAATCAGGCCTCAACAACTTAACCGGCAGAAAAAGATTTTTTTGAAAAAATTCCCAAGCCCCGGGGTCAGAATTTCATCAAAAATCTGGCTTTCGGCAATTCACTCAAAAATGGTGCCAAACGGTTGCAAATGCTCCCCTGAGAGGTTTGGCGGTCGAAACAGAAGGCTTTTTATCACAGGACAAGAAATCAGCCCTCAACAACTTCACCGGCAGAAAAAGATTTTTTTGAAAAAATTCCCAAGCTCCGGGGTCAGAATTTCATCAAAAATCTGGCTTTCGGCAATTCACTCAAAAATGGTGCCAAACGGTTGCAGATGCTCCCCTGAGAGTTTTGGCGGTCGAAACAGAATGCTTTTTATCACAGGACAAGAAATCAGCCCTCAACAACTTAACTGGCAGAAAAAGATTTTTTTGAAAAAATTCCCAAGCCCCGGGGTCAGAATTTCATCAAAAATCTGGCTCTCGGCAATTCACTCAAAAATGGTGCCAAACGGTTGCAAATGCTCCCCTGAGAGGTTTGTGGGTCGAAACAGAAGGGTTTTTATCACAGGACAAGAAATCAGCCCTCAACAACTTCACCGGCAGAAAAAGATTTTTTTGAAAGAATTCCCAAGCTCCGGGGTCAGAATTTCATCAAAAATCTGGCTTTCGGCAATTCACTCAAAAATAGTGCCAAACGATTGCAAATGCTCCCCTGAAAGGTTTGGCGGTCGAAAAAGAATCCTTTTTATCACAGGACAAGAAATCAGCCCTCAACAACTTAACCGGCAGAAAAAGATTTTTTTGAAAAAATTCCCAAGCCCCGGGGTCACAATTTCATCAAAAATCTGGCTTTCGGCAATTCACTCAAAAATGGTGCCAAAAGGTTGCAAATGCTCCCCTGAGAGGTTTGGCGGTCGAAACAGAATGCTTTTTATCACAGGACAAGAAATCAGCCCTCAACAACTTCACCGGCAGAAAAAGATTTTTTTGAAAAAATTCCCAAGCCCCGTGGTCAGAATTTCATCAAAAATCTGGCTTTCGGCAATTCACTCAAAAATGGTGCCAAACGGTTGCAAATGCTCCCCTGAGAGGTTTGGCGGACGAAACAGAATGCTTTTTATCACAGGACAAGAAATCAGCCCTCAACAACTTAACCGGCAGAAAAAGATTTTTTTGAAAAAATTCCCAAGCCCCGGGGTCACAATTTCATCAAAAATCTGGCTTTCGGCAATTCACTCAAAAATGGTGCCAAAAGGTTGCAAATGCTCCCCTGAGAGGTTTGGCGGTCGAAACAGAAGGCTTTTTATCACAGCAGAAGAAATCAGGCCTCAACAACTTAACCGGCAGAATAAGATTTTTTTGAAAAAATTCCCAAGCCCCGGGGTCACAATTTCATCAAAAATCTGGCTTTCGGCAATTCACTCAAAAATAGTGCCAAACGATTGCAAATGCTCCCCTGAAAGGTTTGGCGGTCGAAAAAGAATCCTTTTTATCACAGGACAAGAAATCAGCCCTCAACAACTTAACCGGCAGAAAAAGATTTTTTTGAAAAAATTCCCAAGCCCCGGGGTCACAATTTCATCAAAAATCTGGCTTTCGGCAATTCACTCAAAAATGGTGCCAAAAGGTTGCAAATGCTCCCCTGAGAGGTTTGGCGGTCGAAACAGAATGCTTTTTATCACAGCAGAAGAAATCAGGCCTCAACAACTTAACCGGCAGAAAAAGATTTTTTTGAAAAAATTCCCAAGCCCCGGGGTCAGAATTTCATCAAAAATCTGGCTTTCGGCAATTCACTCAAAAATGGTGCCAAACGGTTGCAAATGCTCCCCTGAGAGGTTTGGCGGTCGAAACAGAAGGCTTTTTATCACAGGACAAGAAATCAGCCCTCAACAACTTCACCGGCAGAAAAAGATTTTTTTGAAAAAATTCCCAAGCTCCGGGGTCAGAATTTCATCAAAAATCTGGCTTTCGGCAATTCACTCAAAAATGGTGCCAAACGGTTGCAGATGCTCCCCTGAGAGTTTTGGCGGTCGAAACAGAATGCTTTTTATCACAGGACAAGAAATCAGCCCTCAACAACTTAACTGGCAGAAAAAGATTTTTTTGAAAAAATTCCCAAGCCCCGGGGTCTCAATTTCATCAAAAATCTGGCTCTCGGCAATTCACTCAAAAATGGTGCCAAACGGTTGCAAATGCTCCCCTGAGAGGTTTGTGGGTCGAAACAGAAGGGTTTTTATCACAGGACAAGAAATCAGCCCTCAACAACTTCACCGGCAGAAAAAGATTTTTTTGAAAGAATTCCCAAGCTCCGGGGTCAGAATTTCATCAAAAATCTGGCTTTCGGCAATTCACTCAAAAATGGTGCCAAACGGTTGCAGATGCTCCCCTGAGAGTTTTGGCGGTCGAAACAGAATGCTTTTTATCACAGGACAAGAAATCAGCCCTCAACAACTTAACTGGCAGAAAAAGATTTTTTTGAAAAAATTCCGAAGCCCCGGGGTCAGAATTTCATCAAAAATCTGGCTCTCGGCAATTCACTCAAAAATGGTGCCAAACGATTGCAAATGCTCCCCTGAGAGGTTTGGCGGTCGAAACAGAATGCATTTTATCACAGGACATGAAATCAGCCCTCAACAACTTAACTGGCAGAAAAAGATTTTTTTGAAAAAATTCCCAAGCCCCGGGGTCAGAATTTCATCAAAAATCTGGCTCTCGGCAATTCACTCAAAAATGGTGCCAAACGGTTGCAAATGCTCCCCTGAGAGGTTTGGCGGTCGAAAAAGAATGCTTTTTATCACAGGACATGAAATCAGCCCTCAACAACTTCACCGGCAGAAAAAGATTTTTTTGAAAAAATCCCTAAGCCCCGGGGTCACAATTTCATCAAAAATCTGACTTTCGGCAATTCACTCAAAAATGTTGCCAAACGGTTGCAAATGCTCCCCTGAGAGGTTTGGCTGTCGAAACAGAAGGCTTTTTATCATAGGACAAGAAATCAGCCCTCAACAACTTAACCGGCAGAAAAAGATTTTTTTGAAAAAATTCCCAAGCTCCGGGGTCTCAATTTCATCAAAAATCTGGCTTTCGGCAATTCACTCAAAAATGGTGCCAAACGGTTGCAAATGCTCCCCTGAGAGGTTTGGCGGTCGAAACAGAATGCTTTTTATCACAGGACAAGAAATCAGGCCTCAACAACTTAACCGGCAGAATAAGATTTTTTTGAAAAAATTCCCAAGCCCCGGGGTCACAATTTCATCAAAAATCTGGCTTTCGGCAATTCACTCAAAAATAGTGCCAAACGATTGCAAATGCTCCCCTCAAAGTTTTGGCGGTCGAAAAAGAATCCTTTTTATCACAGGACAAGAAATCAGCCCTCAACAACTTAACCGGCAGAAAAAGATTTTTTTGAAAAAATTCCCAAGCCCCGGGGTCACAATTTCATCAAAAATCTGGCTTTCGGCAATTCACTCAAAAATGGTGCCAAAAGGTTGCAAATGCTCCCCTGAGAGGTTTGGCGGTCGAAACAGAATGCTTTTTATCACAGCAGAAGAAATCAGGCCTCAACAACTTAACCGGCAGAAAAAGATTTTTTTGAAAAAATTCCCAAGCCCCGGGGTCAGAATTTCATCAAAAATCTGGCTTTCGGCAATTCACTCAAAAATGGTGCCAAACGGTTGCAAATGCTCCCCTGAGAGGTTTGGCGGTCGAAACAGAAGGCTTTTTATCACAGGACAAGAAATCAGCCCTCAACAACTTCACCGGCAGAAAAAGATTTTTTTGAAAAAATTCCCAAGCTCCGGGGTCAGAATTTCATCAAAAATCTGGCTTTCGGCAATTCACTCAAAAATGGTGCCAAACGGTTGCAGATGCTCCCCTGAGAGTTTTGGCGGTCGAAACAGAATGCTTTTTATCACAGGACAAGAAATCAGCCCTCAACAACTTAACTGGCAGAAAAAGATTTTTTTGAAAAAATTCCCAAGCCCCGGGGTCAGAATTTCATCAAAAATCTGGCTCTCGGCAATTCACTCAAAAATGGTGCCAAACGGTTGCAAATGCTCCCCTGAGAGGTTTGTGGGTCGAAACAGAAGGGTTTTTATCACAGGACAAGAAATCAGCCCTCAACAACTTCACCGGCAGAAAAAGATTTTTTTGAAAGAATTCCCAAGCTCCGGGGTCAGAATTTCATCAAAAATCTGGCTTTCGGCAATTCACTCAAAAATAGTGCCAAACGATTGCAAATGCTCCCCTGAAAGGTTTGGCGGTCGAAAAAGAATCCTTTTTATCACAGGACAAGAAATCAGCCCTCAACAACTTAACCGGCAGAAAAAGATTTTTTTGAAAAAATTCCCAAGCCCCGGGGTCACAATTTCATCAAAAATCTGGCTTTCGGCAATTCACTCAAAAATGGTGCCAAAAGGTTGCAAATGCTCCCCTGAGAGGTTTGGCGGTCGAAACAGAATGCTTTTTATCACAGGACAAGAAATCAGCCCTCAACAACTTCACCGGCAGAAAAAGATTTTTTTGAAAAAATTCCCAAGCCCCGTGGTCAGAATTTCATCAAAAATCTGGCTTTCGGCAATTCACTCAAAAATGGTGCCAAACGGTTGCAAATGCTCCCCTGAGAGGTTTGGCGGACGAAACAGAATGCTTTTTATCACAGGACAAGAAATCAGCCCTCAACAACTTAACCGGCAGAAAAAGATTTTTTTGAAAAAATTCCCAAGCCCCGGGGTCACAATTTCATCAAAAATCTGGCTTTCGGCAATTCACTCAAAAATGGTGCCAAAAGGTTGCAAATGCTCCCCTGAGAGGTTTGGCGGTCGAAACAGAAGGCTTTTTATCACAGCAGAAGAAATCAGGCCTCAACAACTTAACCGGCAGAATAAGATTTTTTTGAAAAAATTCCCAAGCCCCGGGGTCACAATTTCATCAAAAATCTGGCTTTCGGCAATTCACTCAAAAATAGTGCCAAACGATTGCAAATGCTCCCCTGAAAGGTTTGGCGGTCGAAAAAGAATCCTTTTTATCACAGGACAAGAAATCAGCCCTCAACAACTTAACCGGCAGAAAAAGATTTTTTTGAAAAAATTCCCAAGCCCCGGGGTCACAATTTCATCAAAAATCTGGCTTTCGGCAATTCACTCAAAAATGGTGCCAAAAGGTTGCAAATGCTCCCCTGAGAGGTTTGGCGGTCGAAACAGAATGCTTTTTATCACAGCAGAAGAAATCAGGCCTCAACAACTTAACCGGCAGAAAAAGATTTTTTTGAAAAAATTCCCAAGCCCCGGGGTCAGAATTTCATCAAAAATCTGGCTTTCGGCAATTCACTCAAAAATGGTGCCAAACGGTTGCAAATGCTCCCCTGAGAGGTTTGGCGGTCGAAACAGAAGGCTTTTTATCACAGGACAAGAAATCAGCCCTCAACAACTTCACCGGCAGAAAAAGATTTTTTTGAAAAAATTCCCAAGCTCCGGGGTCAGAATTTCATCAAAAATCTGGCTTTCGGCAATTCACTCAAAAATGGTGCCAAACGGTTGCAGATGCTCCCCTGAGAGTTTTGGCGGTCGAAACAGAATGCTTTTTATCACAGGACAAGAAATCAGCCCTCAACAACTTAACTGGCAGAAAAAGATTTTTTTGAAAAAATTCCCAAGCCCCGGGGTCTCAATTTCATCAAAAATCTGGCTCTCGGCAATTCACTCAAAAATGGTGCCAAACGGTTGCAAATGCTCCCCTGAGAGGTTTGTGGGTCGAAACAGAAGGGTTTTTATCACAGGACAAGAAATCAGCCCTCAACAACTTCACCGGCAGAAAAAGATTTTTTTGAAAGAATTCCCAAGCTCCGGGGTCAGAATTTCATCAAAAATCTGGCTTTCGGCAATTCACTCAAAAATGGTGCCAAACGGTTGCAGATGCTCCCCTGAGAGTTTTGGCGGTCGAAACAGAATGCTTTTTATCACAGGACAAGAAATCAGCCCTCAACAACTTAACTGGCAGAAAAAGATTTTTTTGAAAAAATTCCGAAGCCCCGGGGTCAGAATTTCATCAAAAATCTGGCTCTCGGCAATTCACTCAAAAATGGTGCCAAACGATTGCAAATGCTCCCCTGAGAGGTTTGGCGGTCGAAACAGAATGCATTTTATCACAGGACATGAAATCAGCCCTCAACAACTTAACTGGCAGAAAAAGATTTTTTTGAAAAAATTCCCAAGCCCCGGGGTCAGAATTTCATCAAAAATCTGGCTCTCGGCAATTCACTCAAAAATGGTGCCAAACGGTTGCAAATGCTCCCCTGAGAGGTTTGGCGGTCGAAAAAGAATGCTTTTTATCACAGGACATGAAATCAGCCCTCAACAACTTCACCGGCAGAAAAAGATTTTTTTGAAAAAATCCCTAAGCCCCGGGGTCACAATTTCATCAAAAATCTGACTTTCGGCAATTCACTCAAAAATGTTGCCAAACGGTTGCAAATGCTCCCCTGAGAGGTTTGGCTGTCGAAACAGAAGGCTTTTTATCATAGGACAAGAAATCAGCCCTCAACAACTTAACCGGCAGAAAAAGATTTTTTTGAAAAAATTCCCAAGCTCCGGGGTCTCAATTTCATCAAAAATCTGGCTTTCGGCAATTCACTCAAAAATGGTGCCAAACGGTTGCAAATGCTCCCCTGAGAGGTTTGGCGGTCGAAACAGAATGCTTTTTATCACAGGACAAGAAATCAGGCCTCAACAACTTAACCGGCAGAATAAGATTTTTTTGAAAAAATTCCCAAGCCCCGGGGTCACAATTTCATCAAAAATCTGGCTTTCGGCAATTCACTCAAAAATAGTGCCAAACGATTGCAAATGCTCCCCTCAAAGTTTTGGCGGTCGAAAAAGAATCCTTTTTATCACAGGACAAGAAATCAGCCCTCAACAACTTAACCGGCAGAAAAAGATTTTTTTGAAAAAATTCCCAAGCCCCGGGGTCACAATTTCATCAAAAATCTGGCTTTCGGCAATTCACTCAAAAATGGTGCCAAAAGGTTGCAAATGCTCCCCTGAGAGGTTTGGCGGTCGAAACAGAATGCTTTTTATCACAGCAGAAGAAATCAGGCCTCAACAACTTAACCGGCAGAAAAAGATTTTTTTGAAAAAATTCCCAAGCCCCGGGGTCAGAATTTCATCAAAAATCTGGCTTTCGGCAATTCACTCAAAAATGGTGCCAAACGGTTGCAAATGCTCCCCTGAGAGGTTTGGCGGTCGAAACAGAAGGCTTTTTATCACAGGACAAGAAATCAGCCCTCAACAACTTCACCGGCAGAAAAAGATTTTTTTGAAAAAATTCCCAAGCTCCGGGGTCAGAATTTCATCAAAAATCTGGCTTTCGGCAATTCACTCAAAAATGGTGCCAAACGGTTGCAGATGCTCCCCTGAGAGTTTTGGCGGTCGAAACAGAATGCTTTTTATCACAGGACAAGAAATCAGCCCTCAACAACTTAACTGGCAGAAAAAGATTTTTTTGAAAAAATTCCCAAGCCCCGGGGTCAGAATTTCATCAAAAATCTGGCTCTCGGCAATTCACTCAAAAATGGTGCCAAACGGTTGCAAATGCTCCCCTGAGAGGTTTGTGGGTCGAAACAGAAGGGTTTTTATCACAGGACAAGAAATCAGCCCTCAACAACTTCACCGGCAGAAAAAGATTTTTTTGAAAGAATTCCCAAGCTCCGGGGTCAGAATTTCATCAAAAATCTGGCTTTCGGCAATTCACTCAAAAATAGTGCCAAACGATTGCAAATGCTCCCCTGAAAGGTTTGGCGGTCGAAAAAGAATCCTTTTTATCACAGGACAAGAAATCAGCCCTCAACAACTTAACCGGCAGAAAAAGATTTTTTTGAAAAAATTCCCAAGCCCCGGGGTCACAATTTCATCAAAAATCTGGCTTTCGGCAATTCACTCAAAAATGGTGCCAAAAGGTTGCAAATGCTCCCCTGAGAGGTTTGGCGGTCGAAACAGAATGCTTTTTATCACAGGACAAGAAATCAGCCCTCAACAACTTCACCGGCAGAAAAAGATTTTTTTGAAAAAATTCCCAAGCCCCGTGGTCAGAATTTCATCAAAAATCTGGCTTTCGGCAATTCACTCAAAAATGGTGCCAAACGGTTGCAAATGCTCCCCTGAGAGGTTTGGCGGACGAAACAGAATGCTTTTTATCACAGGACAAGAAATCAGCCCTCAACAACTTAACCGGCAGAAAAAGATTTTTTTGAAAAAATTCCCAAGCCCCGGGGTCACAATTTCATCAAAAATCTGGCTTTCGGCAATTCACTCAAAAATGGTGCCAAAAGGTTGCAAATGCTCCCCTGAGAGGTTTGGCGGTCGAAACAGAAGGCTTTTTATCACAGCAGAAGAAATCAGGCCTCAACAACTTAACCGGCAGAATAAGATTTTTTTGAAAAAATTCCCAAGCCCCGGGGTCAGAATTTCATCAAAAATCTGGCTTTCGGCAATTCACTCAAAAATGGTGCCAAACGGTTGCAAATGCTCCCCTGAGAGGTTTGGCGGTCGAAACAGAAGGCTTTTTATCACAGGACAAGAAATCAGCCCTCAACAACTTCACCGGCAGAAAAAGATTTTTTTGAAAAAATTCCCAAGCTCCGGGGTCAGAATTTCATCAAAAATCTGGCTTTCGGCAATTCACTCAAAAATGGTGCCAAACGGTTGCAGATGCTCCCCTGAGAGTTTTGGCGGTCGAAACAGAATGCTTTTTATCACAGGACAAGAAATCAGCCCTCAACAACTTAACTGGCAGAAAAAGATTTTTTTGAAAAAATTCCCAAGCCCCGGGGTCTCAATTTCATCAAAAATCTGGCTCTCGGCAATTCACTCAAAAATGGTGCCAAACGGTTGCAAATGCTCCCCTGAGAGGTTTGTGGGTCGAAACAGAAGGGTTTTTATCACAGGACAAGAAATCAGCCCTCAACAACTTCACCGGCAGAAAAAGATTTTTTTGAAAGAATTCCCAAGCTCCGGGGTCAGAATTTCATCAAAAATCTGGCTTTCGGCAATTCACTCAAAAATGGTGCCAAACGGTTGCAGATGCTCCCCTGAGAGTTTTGGCGGTCGAAACAGAATGCTTTTTATCACAGGACAAGAAATCAGCCCTCAACAACTTAACTGGCAGAAAAAGATTTTTTTGAAAAAATTCCGAAGCCCCGGGGTCAGAATTTCATCAAAAATCTGGCTCTCGGCAATTCACTCAAAAATGGTGCCAAACGATTGCAAATGCTCCCCTGAGAGGTTTGGCGGTCGAAACAGAATGCATTTTATCACAGGACATGAAATCAGCCCTCAACAACTTAACTGGCAGAAAAAGATTTTTTTGAAAAAATTCCCAAGCCCCGGGGTCAGAATTTCATCAAAAATCTGGCTCTCGGCAATTCACTCAAAAATGGTGCCAAACGGTTGCAAATGCTCCCCTGAGAGGTTTGGCGGTCGAAAAAGAATGCTTTTTATCACAGGACATGAAATCAGCCCTCAACAACTTCACCGGCAGAAAAAGATTTTTTTGAAAAAATCCCTAAGCCCCGGGGTCACAATTTCATCAAAAATCTGACTTTCGGCAATTCACTCAAAAATGTTGCCAAACGGTTGCAAATGCTCCCCTGAGAGGTTTGGCTGTCGAAACAGAAGGCTTTTTATCATAGGACAAGAAATCAGCCCTCAACAACTTAACCGGCAGAAAAAGATTTTTTTGAAAAAATTCCCAAGCTCCGGGGTCTCAATTTCATCAAAAATCTGGCTTTCGGCAATTCACTCAAAAATGGTGCCAAACGGTTGCAAATGCTCCCCTGAGAGGTTTGGCGGACGAAACAGAATGCTTTTTATCACAGCACAAGAAATCAGCCCTCAACAACTTCACCGGCAGAAAAAGATTTTTTTGAAAAAATCCCTAAGCCCCGGGGTCACAATTTCATCAAAAATCTGACTTTCGGCAATTCACTCAAAAATGTTGCCAAACGGTTCCAAATGCTCCCCTGAGAGGTTTGGCTGTCGAAACAGAAGGCTTTTTATAATAGGACAAGAAATCAGCCCTCAACAACTTCACCGGCAGAAAAAGACTTTTTTGAAAAAGTTCCCAAGCCCCGGGGTCAGAATTTCATCAAAAATCTGGCTTTCGGCAATTCACTCAAAAATAGTGCCAAACGATTGCAAATGCTCCCCTGAAAGGTTTGGCTGTCGAAAAAGAATGCTTTTTATCACAGGACAAGAAATCAGCCCTCAACAACTTCACCGGCAGAAAAAGATTTTTTTGAAAAAATTCCCAAGCCCCGGGGTCAGAATTTCATCAAAAATCTGGCTTTCGGCAATTCACTCAAAAATGGTGCCAAACGGTTGCAGATGCTCCCCTGAGAGTTTTGGCGGTCGAAACAGAATGCTTTTTATCACAGGACAAGAAATCAGCCCTCAACAACTTAACTGGCAGAAAAAGATTTTTTGGAAAAAATTCCCAAGCCCCGGGGTCAGAATTTCATCAAAAATCTGGCTCTCGGCAATTCACTCAAAAATGGTGCCAAACGATTGCAAATGCTCCCCTGAGAGGTTTGGCGGTCGAAACAGAATGCTTTTTATCACAGCACAAGAAATCAGCCCTCAACAACTTCACCGGCAGAAAAAGATTTTTTTGAAAAAATTCCCAAGCTCCGGGGTCTCAATTTCATGAAAAATTTGGCTTTTGGCAATTCACTCAAAAATGGTGCCAAACGGTTGCAAATGCTCCCCTGAGAGGTTTGGCCGTCGAAACAGAATGCTTTTTATCACAGCACAAGAAATCAGCCCTCAACAACTTCACCGGCAGAAAAAGATTTTTTTGAAAAAAATCCCAAGCCCCGGGGTCAGAATTTCATCAAAAATCTGGCTTTCGGCAATTCACTCAAAAATGGTGCCAAACGGTTGAAAATGCTCCCCTGAGAGGTTTGGCTGTCGAAACAGAAGGCTTTTTATCATAGGACAAGAAATCAGCCCTCAACAACTTAACCGGCAGAAAAAGATTTTTTTGAAAAAATTCCCAAGCTCCGGGGTCAGAATTTCATCAAAAATCTGGCTTTCAGCAATTCACTCAAAAATGGTGCCAAAAGGTTACAAATGCTCCCCTGTGAGGTTTGGCGGTCGAAACAGAATGCTTTTTATCACAGCACAAGAAATCAGCCCTCAACAACTTCACCGGCAGAAAAAGATTTTTTTGAAAAAATTCCCAAGCCCCGGGGTCACAATTTCATCAAAAATCTGACTTTCGGCAATTCACTCAAAAATGTTGCCAAACGGTTGAAAATGCTCCCCTGAGAGGTTTGGCTGTCGAAACAGAAGGCTTTTTATCATAGGACAAGAAATCAGCCCTCAACAACTTAACCGGCAGAAAAAGATTTTTTTGAAAAAATTCCCAAGCTCCGGGGTCAGAATTTCATCAAAAATCTGGCTTTCGGCAATTCACTCCAAAATGGTGCCAAAAGGTTACAAATGCTCCCCTGAGAGGTTTGGCGGTCGAAACAGAATGCTTTTTATCATAGCACAAGAAATAAGCCCTCAACAACTTAACCGGCAGAAAAAGATTTTTTTGAAAAAATTCCCAAGCCCCGGGGTCTCAATTTCATCAAAAATCTGGCTTTCGGCAATTCACTCAAAAATGGTGCCAAACGGTTGCAAATGCTCCCCTGAAAGGTTTGGCTGTCGAAAAAGAAGGCTTTTTATCACAGGACAAGAAATCAGCCCTCAACAACTTCACCGGCAGAAAAAGATTTTTTTGAAAAAATTCCCAAGCCCCGGGGTCAGAATTTCATCAAAAATCTGGCTTTCGGCAATTCACTCAAAAATGGTGCCAAACGGTTGCAGATGCTCCCCTGAGAGTTTTGGCGGTCGAAACAGAATGCTTTTTATCACAGGAGAAGAAATCAGCCCTCAACAACTTAACTGGCAGAAAAAGATTTTTTTGAAAAAATACCCAAGCCCCGGGGTCAGAATTTCATCAAAAATCTGGCTCTCGGCAATTCACTCAAAAATGGTGCCAAACGATTGCAAATGCTCCCCTGAGAGGTTTGGCGGTCGAAACAGAATGCTTTTTATCACAGCACAAGAAATCAGCCCTCAACAACTTCACCGGCAGAAAAAGATTTTTTTGAAAAAATTCCCAAGCCCCGGGGTCAGAATTTCATCAAAAATCTGGCTCTCGGCAATTCACTCAAAAATGGTGCCAAACGGTTGCAAATGCTCCCCTGAAAGGTTTGGCGGTCGAAAAAGAATCCTTTTTATCACAGGACAAGAAATCAGCCCTCAACAACTTGTCACGGCTAAAATGGCCGCTGTTTCTTTAATGTGAATAAAGCTGGGTCAGCATGACTCAGCGGCTTGCAGCAGGCTGTATATATATGTGAGAGATGTTGGTTTGGGTTGTTGGCTGGTGTTTGGGTTGGTTGGTGCTGGTGTGTTTCAGTCGTGGTATTCAGTCGTGTTTTGCACAAAGACTTTTAATAAAACTCTGCAAGGATATTCCCGTGGACTCTTTTTGTGCCGACAAGGAGACTGAGAAGATAAAGGGAGGTCAGAACCCTTTCCTTCTTTTTTTTTGCTTTTCTACAAACACTGACAGGTTATGGGCCCAGTGTTTCTGAGCATGTGCAGAGTGCAAAACGACTAACAGCATTTCAGCAAGGAGCTGGTGAGTTCTGGTGGTGTACGGAGACAGTGGCTGTGCGCTGGAGCAGTTGGTGGCAAGCTGTAACTGTCTGCAGCGACGCTGGAGCGGCTAGGATCTGAGGATCAGAAAAGCACTCAGCGTCGGCTACTGGAACAGTTTGAACTGCTAGAGGATCACAGTAGGCGACTCACAGAGCGGCTACACCAGTTGCAGAGCCAGGCGGGACCTGAGGGTCAACAGAGGCAGCAGCTAGAAGCCGGTGAGTGCCAGCCAGGACCATCTAGTTGGACTCTAAAGAGAGAGTCAGGAGAGATTGCTGGAGGCCCCACAAAAGGGGCTCAGCAAGCACCAGCAGAGATGGCAGATTTCCAGTCTTCCCAAGTTGTAAATATTGGGGGAGGCATCCCTTTTGAACTTCTCTCAGAGAGCAACTGGCTGAGTTGGTCAATTAAAATGCAGCAGTTGTTAAGGAGAGATGGACTATGGGACTGTGTTGAAACTGAGGTTTTGAGACGGGACTCTGCTGAGAAAAAACGGCTAGATGAAAGGGCCCGTGCCCAAATTATGCTGTGTTTGAGCAACTCTCAGTTATTGCATGTAGCAAATGCCAGCACAGCGTTTGAGTGCTGGAATTTATTAAGGGCAATGCATGTCAGAGAAACTGCTGGAACTATCATTTCTCTGACCAGAAGGCTGTTCAGGACTGTTATGAAGGAAGGTGAGAGTTTGGCAACTCATCTTCAAACACTGAAATCTCTGTTTCTTCAACTACAACAGAGAGGTAAGCGTTATGATGAGACTGACCAAACCTACATTATCCTTTCAAGTTTGCCTGAAAGCTGGTTGCCTGTGATTAACAGCATGGAGAGTATGCGTCCCCGAGATCTGACCCTTGAGTATGTGGTTGGAAGATTGACCGAAGAAGCAGAAAGAAGGTCAGATAGACAGGCTGAACTTCAAGAGCGGAGGAGTTACAGCAAAGGGGGCCAGCAGCAGAATCTGCCAATGGAGCAACGCCAAGGTTTGGACTTGGCCATGGCGGTGAGGAGGTGCTATAGATGCAACCAACCCGGGCATCTCCAACGTCAATGCAGGGCAAGACTTCCAGGAGACGACGTGGAGCAGAGACAGCAATCGACACAGAAACGTAAGCAGAAGGGGTTCTCTTCAGGGAAGAAGAACACGCGTTCTGCTCAGTTTGTGTCTGCGTTTTCTCGAGAGGAGAGAAAGATACCTCGAGGAACATGGTTGCTGGACTCTGGCAGCAGCAGGATTATCTGCAACAGTCGGGAGGACTTTAAGACCCTGGGGAAGCCAGCTGATGGGAAAGACTCAATTTATCTTGCTGATGGTCGTAGAAGCAAGATTGATGGCCAGGGAACATGTTTCCTGCAGTGCTTGAACACTACTCTACCAGAGACTCTGTTTGTCAGCAGTTTGGACTATTGTTTACTGTCTGTAAGCTGTTTGATTAATGCAGGGTATAGTGTTAAGTTCACGCAGGATGGCTGTCTGATAAAGAATGGAACTCAGGTATGTGGCCATGCAAAGTTGGAAAATGGGTTATATGTAATGCAGGACAAGCCTGTTAAGGCAGCCCAGGTGGTTCAGGATAATTTGCCAGTTCATAAGGGGTGTGTACATCAACTGCACAGAAAACTGGGTCACGCCAATTTCCGTGTGCTTTCAGAAATGCAAAAGGTGTGCAAGAACCTAAAAGTAAATAGCTGTAACTGTTTCCTAGATTGCAATGTATGTAAAATGGCCAAATCTAAGAGGAAGCCTGTGGCTTCTAAAAGTGACAGAGTATCTAAAGAGGTTTTAGAACTTGTCCATTGTGACGTGATAGGCCCTTTCCCACAGAAGACTGAAGGGGGCGCCAGATATGCTTTTCTGGTAATAGATGACAAATCACGTTTTAGTTGGCTGTTTTTGTTAAAGCAGAAATCTGAGTGTTTCCCCACATTCAGAGAATGGGTTGCCCAAGCTGAAAAGCTCTTCGCTCGGCCTGTTGTGCAGCTGCAAACAGATAGGGGCGGAGAATTTTTGAACAAACAATTTGGGGCATGGTTGCGACGTAAGGGGATCACTCACCGTTTGACTAACCCTTATAGCCCTGCTGAAAATGGTCTGTGTGAAAGACGTGGGGCTGTGATACAGTCAGTAAAGGACTGCCTGCTAGTGGATGCAGGATTGGGTCACAACCATAGGCTGTGGGGCGAGGCTTTTCTGACCGCGAACTTTTTGATTAATAGAACCTGGTCTAGCTCTATAAAAGATATACCATATCGTGTGTTGTTTGGGAAAGAACCAGAGTGGACAATGCTCCATAATTGGGGTTCTTGGGCACATGTAAACATTCCCAAAGCTCAGCGTCAGAAAGGGGGCGCTAGAGCGCAGAAACTGCGGTTTGTGGGATACCAGTCCTATGGCAAAGGGTGGCGTTTCAATTTACGCCCAGGACGTGTGGTTCTGTCACGAAGTGCAGACTTCGCTGACCAGGACAGATGGACTGCAATCCATGCCAACCCTGATTGCCTACTGCCCCTGCAAGTAAGAGAAGAGGCTTCTTCTCAGCCATTGGCAACACAGGAGCAGAATGAGGAGGAGGCACAGATTTCCCCAAAAGATGTGGCAATAGATAATACTTCTCTAGAGGAAGAGGAAGAAGAGCCAGAGATAAGGGGGGAAGAAGAAGTAGTTGTGCCTAGGCGCTCCCAGCGTTCAAACAAGGGTGTACCTCCTCAGCGTTTGACCCTAGGAGGAGTGAGAGTATGCAATGTGAGTTGTGTGGAACCACAGAGTTATAATGAAGTCTTAGACTTACCCCCTGGGGAACGTGCTTTGTGGGAACAAGCTATGAAAGAAGAAATGGACTCTTTTAAACGTAACAAAGTGTTTGAGGTCATAATGCCGCCACCTGGTGGCAGAGTGGTGTCGTGCAAGTGGGTTTACAAAAGGAAAACCCTTGCATCTGGGGAACCACGTTTTCGAGCCAGATTAGTAGCCAGAGGGTTCACTCAAATTAAAGGGGAGAGTTATGATGAAGTGTTTTCTCCCACGGTAAAGAGTGAAACTTTTCGTTTAATGCTTTCCATTGCTGCTGTAAGACAACTAGCAGTGCACCATTTTGATGTTGATGCTGCATATCTGCATGCAAATTTAGACCATGAAGTGTTAATGAGACAACCCCCTGGGTTTGAAGAGGAGAATGGTGCAGTCTGGCGTTTGAGAAAGGCTGTTTATGGTCTCAAACAAAGTGGAAGGTGTTGGAACCAGTGTTTAAATGAAGCCCTTGTAAAACTTGGTTTTAAAAGGAGTGTGGCTGATCCATGCTTGTACACCAAGGGGACAGGCAACAAATATCTAATGCTCTTAGTCTTTGTTGATGATTTGCTTGTGGCAGGGAGTTCCACAGATGAGATCCAGAAGCTCACAAGTCAATTGGAAAAGAGGTTTAAGCTTAAAGCCTTAGGGCCTGTAAGCAATTACTTGGGAGTAGAAGTAAGGCAGGAAGCTGATGGAAGCTTCCTATTGAGCCAGAAAGAGAAAATTCTTCATTTAATAGAGCAGTTTGGCATGGAAAACTGCAAGCCAGTTCAGACTCCCATGACACCAGATTTCCCAAAGACACTGTGTGATGATGAATTTGATCAGCCTGAGTTGTATCACTCAAAAATAGGATCACTGTTGTATTTAAGCCAGTGGTCAAGGCCAGACATTGCATGTGCTACTAATGTTCTGAGCCAACGTGTATCTAAACCCAGTACTGCCGATTGGTGTGCTTTGAAAAGGCTTATCAGATATCTAAAGGGGACATTAAATGCATGTTTAAAGATATCTAGTACACAAGATGAAAAACTAGAAGTATTTGTTGATGCGGACTGGGGAAGCTGTGTAGCTACTAGAAAATCTACAAGTGGAATGGTTATGATGTTTGCCAATTCCATAATTGGATGGAGGTCAAAGAAACAAGGATTTGTTGCGACCTCATCCTGTGAGGCAGAATATGGGAGCCTATCGCTAGCATGCAACGAAATCATGTGGTTTATACAGATACTAAAAGATCTAGATTGTAAAGTAGATTTGCCTATCCAAGTGTATGAAGATAGCCAATCGTGCATTGCATTAGCGGGCTCGGAAATAATGAAATCCGCATCAAAACATATTGCTATCCGTCATGCGAATGTGAGAGATTGTGTACAGAATGGGGTAATCAAACTGGAGTACTGTCAATCACAAGATAATATTGCTGATTTGTTTACCAAGCCTTTGCCAGCAATATGCCATAATGAATTGATGACAAAACTGGGTTTATGTATATAATGTATTGTTGTATTGTTGTAATGTATTGTTTCTGTTGGGGTTTTTCGCATTTAAGAAACAGAAGGGGTGTCACGGCTAAAATGGCCGCTGTTTCTTTAATGTGAATAAAGCTGGGTCAGCATGACTCAGCGGCTTGCAGCAGGCTGTATATATATGTGAGAGATGTTGGTTTGGGTTGTTGGCTGGTGTTTGGGTTGGTTGGTGCTGGTGTGTTTCAGTCGTGGTATTCAGTCGTGTTTTGCACAAAGACTTTTAATAAAACTCTGCAAGGATATTCCCGTGGACTCTTTTTGTGCCGACAAGGAGACTGAGAAGATAAAGGGAGGTCAGAACCCTTTCCTTCTTTTTTTTTGCTTTTCTACAAACACTGACACAACTTAACCGGCAGAAAAAGATTTTTTTGAAAAAATTCCCAAGCTCCGGGGTCTCAATTTCATCAAAAATCTGGCTTTCGGCAATTCACTCAAAAATGGTGCCAAACGGTTGCAAATGCTCCCCTGAGAGGTTTGGCCGTCGAAACAGAATGCTTTTTATCACAGCACAAGAAATCAGCCCTCAACAACTTCACCGGCAGAAAAAGATTTTTTTGAAAAAAATCCCAAGCCCCGGGGTCAGAATTTCATCAAAAATCTGGCTTTCGGCAATTCACTCAAAAATGGTGCCAAACGGTGGCAAATGCTCCCCTGAAAGGTTTGGCTGTCGAAAAAGAATGTTTTTTATCACAGGACCAGAAATCAGCCCTCAACAACTTAACCGGCAGAAAAAGATTTTTTTGAAAAAATTCCCAAGCCCCGGGGTCAGAATTTCATCAAAAATCTGGCTCTCGGCAATTCACTCAAAAAAGGTGCCAAACGATTGCAAATGCTCCCCTGAGAGGTTTGGCGGTCGAAACAGAATGCTTTTTATCACAGCACAAGAAATCAGCCCTCAACAACTTCACCGGCAGAAAAAGATTTTTTTGAAAAAATTCCCAAGCCCCGGGGTCACAATTTCATCAAAAATCTGACTTTCAGCAATTCACTCAAAAATGGTGCCAAACGGTTGCAAATGCTCCCCTGAGAGGTTTGGCCGTCGAAACAGAATGCTTTTTATCACAGCACAAGAAATCAGCCCTCAACAACTTCACCGGCAGAAAAAGATTTTTTTGAAAAAAATCCCAAGCCCCGGGGTCAGAATTTCATCAAAAATCTGGCTTTCGGCAATTCACTCAAAAATGGTGCCAAACGGTTGCAAATGCTCCCCTGAAAGGTTTGGCTGTCGAAAAAGAATGTTTTTTATCACAGGACCAGAAATCAGCCCTCAACAACTTAACCGGCAGAAAAAGATTTTTTTGAAAAAATTCCCAAGCCCCGGGGTCAGAATTTCATCAAAAATCTGGCTCTCGGCAATTCACTCAAAAATGGTGCCAAACGATTGCAAATGCTCCCCTGAGAGGTTTGGCGGTCGAAACAGAATGCTTTTTATCACAGCAGAAGAAATCAGCCCTCAACAACTTCACCGGCAGAAAAAGATTTTTTTGAAAAAATTCCCAAGCTCCGGGGTCAGAATTTCATCAAAAATCTGGCTTTCGGCAATTCACTCCAAAATGGTGCCAAAAGGTTACAAATGCTCCCCTGAGAGGTTTGGCGGTCGAAACAGAATGCTTTTTATCATAGCACAAGAAATAAGCCCTCAACAACTTAACCGGCAGAAAAAGATTTTTTTGAAAAAATTCCCAAGCCCCGGGGTCACAATTTCATCAAAAATCTGATATTCGGCAATTCACTCAAAAATGTTGCCAAACGGTTGCAAATGCTCCCCTGAGAGGTTTGGCTGTCGAAACAGAAGGCTTTTTATCATAGGACAAGAAATCAGCCCTCAACAACTTCACCGGCAGAAAAAGATTTTTTTGAAAAAATTCCCAAGCCCCGGGGTCACAATTTCATCAAAAATCTGGCTTTCGGCAATTCACTCAAAAATGGTGCCAAAAGGTTGCAAATGCTCCCCTGAAAGGTTTGGCGGTCGAAAAAGAATGCTTTTTATCACAGGACCAGAAATCAGCCCTCAACAACTTAACCGGCAGAAAAAGATTTTTTTGAAAAAATTCCCAAGCCCCGGGGTCACAATTTCATCAAAAATCTGGCTTTCGGCAATTCACTCAAAAATGGTGCCAAAAGGTTGCAAATGCTCCCCTGAGAGGTTTGGCGGTCGAAACAGAATGCTTTTTATCACAGCACAAGAAATCAGCCCTCAACAACTTAACTGGCAGAAAAAGATTTTTTTGAAAAAATTCCCAAGCCCCGGGGTCAGAATTTCATCAAGAATCTGGCTCTCGGCAATTCACTCAAAAATGGTGCCAAACGGTTGCAAATGCTCCCCTGAGAGGTTTGGCGGTCGAAACAGAAGGCTTTTTATCACAGGACAAGAAATCAGCCCTCAACAACTTCACCGGCAGAAAAAGATTTTTTTGAAAAAATTCCCAAGCCCCGGGGTCAGAATTTCATCAAAAATCTGGCTTTCGGCAATTCACTCCAAAATGGTGCCAAAAGGTTACAAATGCTCCCCTGAGAGGTTTGGCGGTCGAAACAGAATGCTTTTTATCATAGCACAAGAAATCAGCCCTCAACAACTTAACCGGCAGAAAAAGATTTTTTTGAAAAAATTCCCAAGCCCCGGGGACACAATTTCATCAAAAATCTGGCTTTCGGCAATTCACTCAAAAATGGTGCCAAAAGGTTTCAAATGCTCCCCTGAGAGGTTTGGCGGTCGAAACAGAAGGCTTTTTATCACAGGACAAGAAATCAGCCCTCAACAACTTCACCGGCAGAAAAAGATTTTTTTGAAAAAATCCCTAAGCCCCGGGGTCAGAATTTCATCAAAAATCTGGCTTTCGGCAATTCACTCAAAAATGGTGCCAAACGGTTGCAGATGCTCCCCTGAGAGGTTTGGCCGTCGAAACAGAATGCTTTTTATCACAGGACAAGAAATCAGCCCTCAACAACTTCACCAGCAGAAAAAGATATTTTTTCAAAAAAACCCCTAAGCCGTGGGGTCAGAATTTCATCAAAAATCTGGCTTTCGGCAATTCACTCAAAAATGGTGCCAAACGGTTGCAAATGCTCCCCTGAGAGGTTTGGCGGTCTAAATAGAATGCTTTTTATTGCATGACAAGAAATCAGCCCTCAACAATTTCACCGGCAGAAAAAGATTTTTTTGAAAAAATTCCCAAGTGCAGGGGTCAGAATTTCATCAAAAATCTGGCTTTCGGCAATTCACTCAAAAATGGTGCCAAACGGTTGCAAATGCTCCCCTGAGAGGTTTGGCGGTCGAAACAGAATGCTTTTTATCACAGGACATGAAATCAGCTCTCAACAACTTAACCGGCAGAAAAAGATTTTTTTGAAAAAATTCCCAAGCCCCGGGGTCACAATTTCATCAAAAATCTGGCTTTCGGCAATTCACTCAAAAATGGGGCCAAACGGTTGCAAATGCTTCCCTGAGAGGTTTGGCGGTCGAAACAGAATGCTTTTTATCACAGGACATGAAATCAGCCCTCAACAACTTCACCGGCAGAAAAAGATTTTTTTGAAAAAATCCCTAAGCCCCGGGGTCACAATTTCATCAAAAATCTGACTTTCGGCAATTCACTCAAAAATGTTGCCAAACGGTTGCAAATGCTCCCCTGAGAGGTTTGGCTGTCGAAACAGAAGGCTTTTTATCATAGGACAAGAAATCAGCCCTCAACAACTTCACCGGCAGAAAAAGATTTTTTTGAAAAAATTCCCAAGCTCAAGGGTCTCAATTTCATCAAAAATCTGGCTTTCGGCAATTCACTCAAAAATGGTGCCAAACGGTTGCAAATGCTCCCCTGAGAGGTTTGGCGGACGAAACAGAATGCTTTTTATCACAGCACAAGAAATCAGCCCTCAACAACTTCACCGGCAGAAAAAGATTTTTTTTAAAAAATCACTAAGCCCCGGGGTCACAATTTCATCAAAAATCTGACTTTCGGCAATTCACTCAGAAATGTTGCCAAACGGTTCCAAATGCTCCCCTGAGAGGTTTGGCTGTCGAAACAGAAGGCTTTTTATAATAGGACAAGAAATCAGCCCTCAACAACTTCACCGGCAGAAAAAGACTTTTTTGAAAAAGTTCCCAAGCCCCGGGGTCAGAATTTCATCAAAAATCTGGCTTTCGGCAATTCACTCAAAAATAGTGCCAAACGATTGCAAATGCTCCCCTGAAAGGTTTGGCGGTCGAAAAAGAATCCTTTTTATCACAGCAGAAGAAATCAGGCCTCAACAACTTAACCGGCAGAATAAGATTTTTTTGAAAAAATTCCCAAGCCCCGGGGTCAGAATTTCATCAAAAATCTGGCTTTCGGCAATTCACTCAAAAATGGTGCCAAACGGTTGCAAATGCTCCCCTGAGAGGTTTGGCGGTTGAAACAGAAGGCTTTTTATCACAGGACAAGAAATCAGCCCTCAACAACTTCACCGGCAGAAAAAGATTTTTTTGAAAAAATTCCCAAGCTCCGGGGTCAGAATTTCATCAAAAATCTGGCTTTCGGCAATTCACTCAAAAATGGTGCCAAACGGTTGCAGATGCTCCCCTGAGAGTTTTGGCGGTCGAAACAGAATGCTTTTTATCACAGGACAAGAAATCAGCCCTCAACAACTTCACCGGCAGAAAAAGATTTTTTTGAAAAAATTCCCAAGCCCCGGGGTCAGAATTTCATCAAAAATCTGGCTCTCGGCAATTCACTCAAAAATGGTGCCAAACGGTTGCAAATGCTCCCCTGAAAGGTTTGGCGGTCGAAAAAGAATGCTTTTTATCACAGGACCAGAAATCAGCCCTCAAGAACTTAACCGGCAGAAAAAGATTTTTTTGAAAAAATTCCCAAGCCCCGGGGTCACAATTTCATCAAAAATCTGGCTTTCGGCAATTCACTCAAAAATGGTGCCAAACGGTTGCAAATGCTCCCCTGAGAGGTTTGTGGGTCGAAACAGAAGGCTTTTTATCACAGGACAAGAAATCAGCCCTCAACAACTTCACCGGCAGAAAAAGATTTTTTTGAAAGAATTCCCAAGCTCCGGGGTCAGAATTTCATCAAAAATCTGGCTTTCGGCAATTCACTCAAAAATGGTGCCAAACGGTTGCAGATGCTCCCCTGAGAGTTTTGGCGGTCGAAACAGAATGCTTTTTATCACAGGACAAGAAATCAGCCCTCAACAACTTAACTGGCAGAAAAAGATTTTTTTGAAAAAGTTCCCAAGCCCCGGGGTCAGAATTTCATCAAAAATCTGGCTTTCGGCAATTCACTCAAAAATAGTGCCAAACGATTGCAAATGCTCCCCTGAAAGGTTTGGCGGTCGAAAAAGAATCCTTTTTATCACAGGACAAGAAATCAGCCCTCAACAACTTAACCGGCAGAAAAAGATTTTTTTGAAAAAATTCCCAAGCCCCGGGGTCACAATTTCATCAAAAATCTGGCTTTCGGCAATTCACTCAAAAATGGTGCCAAAAGGTTGCAAATGCTCCCCTGAGAGGTTTGGCGGTCGAAAGAGAATGCTTTTTATCACAGCAGAAGAAATCAGGCCTCAACAACTTAACCGGCAGAATAAGATTTTTTTGAAAAAATTCCCAAGCCCCGGGGTCAGAATTTCATCAAAAATCTGGCTTTCGGCAATTCACTCAAAAATGGTGCCAAACGGTTGCAGATGCTCCCCTGAGAGTTTTGGCGGTCGAAACAGAATGCTTTTTATCACAGGACAAGAAATCAGCCCTCAACAACTTAACTGGCAGAAAAAGATTTTTTTGAAAAAATTCCCAAGCCCCGGGGTCAGAATTTCATCAAAAATCTGGCTCTCGGCAATTCACTCAAAAATGGTGCCAAACGATTGCAAATGCTCCCCTGAGAGGTTTGGCGGTCGAAACAGAATGCATTTTATCACAGGACATGAAATCAGCCCTCAACAACTTAACTGGCAGAAAAAGATTTTTTTGAAAAAATTCCCAAGCCCCGGGGTCAGAATTTCATCAAAAATCTGGCTCTCGGCAATTCACTCAAAAATGGTGCCAAACGGTTGCAAATGCTCCCCTGAGAGGTTTGGCGGTCGAAACAGAATGCTTTTTATCACAGGACATGAAATCAGCCCTCAACAACTTCACCGGCAGAAAAAGATTTTTTTAAAAAATTCCCTAAGCCCCGGGGTCACAATTTCATCAAAAATCTGACTTTCGGCAATTCACTCAAAAATGTTGCCAAACGGTTGCAAATGCTCCCCTGAGAGGTTTGGCTGTCGAAACAGAAGGCTTTTTATCATAGGACAAGAAATCAGCCCTCAACAACTTAACCGGCAGAAAAAGATTTTTTTGAAAAAATTCCCAAGCTCCGGGGTCTCAATTTCATCAAAAATCTGGCTTTCGGCAATTCACTCAAAAATGGTGCCAAACGGTTGCAAATGCTCCCCTGAGAGGTTTGGCGGACGAAACAGAATGCTTTTTATCACAGGACAAGAAATCAGCCCTCAACAACTTAACCGGCAGAATAAGATTTTTTTGAAAAAATTCCCAAGCCCCGGGGTCAGAATTTCATCATAAATCTGGCTTTCGGCAATTCACTCAAAAATGGTGCCAAACGGTTGCAAATGCTCCCCTGAGAGGTTTGGCGGTCGAAACAGAAGGCTTTTTATCACAGGACAAGAAATCAGCCCTCAACAACTTCACCGGGAGAAAAAGATTTTTTTGAAAAAATTCCCAAGCTCCGGGGTCAGAATTTCATCAAAAATCTGGCTTTCGGCAATTCACTCAAAAATGGTGCCAAACGGTTGCAGATGCTCCCCTGAGAGTTTTGGCGGTCGAAACAGAATGCTTTTTATCACAGGACAAGAAATCAGCCCTCAACAACTTAACTGGCAGAAAAAGATTTTTTTGAAAAAATTCCCAAGCCCCGGGGTCAGAATTTCATCAAAAATCTGGCTCTCGGCAATTCACTCAAAAATGTTGCCAAACGGTTGCAAATGCTCCCCTGAGAGGTTTGGCTGTCGAAACAGAAGGCTTTTTATCATAGGACAAGAAATCAGCCCTCAACAACTTAACCGGCAGAAAAAGATTTTTTTGAAAAAATTCCCAAGCTCCGGGGTCTCAATTTCATCAAAAATCTGGCTTTCGGCAATTCACTCAAAAATGGTGCCAAACGGTTGCAAATGCTCCCCTGAAAGGTTTGGCTGTCGAAAAAGAATGCTTTTTATCACAGGACAAGAAATCAGCCCTCAACAACTTAACCGGCAGAAAAAGATTTTTTTGTAAAAATTCCCAAGCCCCGGGGTCAGAATTTCATCAAAAATCTGGCTTTCGGCAATTCACTCAAAAATGGTGCCAAACGGTTGCAGATGCTCCCCTTGAGAGTTTTGGCGGTCGAAACAGAATGCTTTTTATCACAGGACAAGAAATCAGCCCTCAACAACTTAACTGGCAGAAAAAGATTTTTTTGAAAAAATTCCCAAGCCCCAGGGTCAGAATTTCATCAAAAATCTGGCTCTCGGCAATTCACTCAAAAATGGTGCCAAACGATTGCAAATGCTCCCCTGAGAGGTTTGGCGGTCGAAACAGAATGCTTTTTATCACAGCACAAGAAATCAGCCCTCAACAACTTCACCGGCAGAAAAAGATTTTTTTGAAAAAATTCCCAAGCCCCGGGGTCAGAATTTCATCAAAAATCTGGCTCTCGGCAATTCACTCAAAAATGGTGCCAAACGGTTGCAAATGCTCCACTGAAAGGTTTGTCGGTCGAAAAAGAATCCTTTTTATCACAGGACAAGAAATCAGCCCTCAACAACTTAACCGGCAGAAAAAGATTTTTTTGAACAAATTCCCAAGCTCCGGGGTCTCAATTTCATCAAAAATCTGGCTTTCGGCAATTCACTCAAAAATGGTGCCAAACGGTTGCAGATGCTCCCCTGAGAGGTTTGGCCGTCGAAACAGAATGCTTTTTATCACAGGACAAGAAATCAGCCCTCAACAACTTAACTGGCAGAAAAAGATTTTTTTGAAAAAGTTCCCAAGCCCCGGGGTCAGAATTTCATCAAAAATCTGGCTTTCGGCAATTCACTCAAAAATAGTGCCAAACGATTGCAAATGCTCCCCTGAAAGGTTTGGCGGTCGAAAAAGAATCCTTTTTATCACAGGACATGAAATCAGCCCTCAACAACTTCACCGGCAGAAAAAGATTTTTTTGAAAAAATTCCCAAGCCCCGGGGTCACAATTTCATCAAAAATCTGGCTTTCGGCAATTCACTCAAAAATGGTGCCAAAAGGTTGCAAATGCTCCCCTGAGAGGTTTGGCTGTCGAAACAGAAGGCTTTTTATCATAGGACAAGAAATCAGCCCTCAACAACTTCACCGGCAGAAAAAGATTTTTTTGAAAAAATTCCCAAGCTCCGGGGTCTCAATTTCATCAAAAATCTGGCTTTCGGCAATTCACTCAAAAATGGTGCCAAACGGTTGCAAATGCTCCCCTGAGAGGTTTGGCGGACGAAACAGAATGCTTTTTATCACAGCACAAGAAATCAGCCCTCAACAACTTAACCGGCAGAAAAAGATTTTTTTGAAAAAATTCCCAAGCCCCGGGGTCACAATTTCATCAAAAATCTGGCTTTCGGCAATTCACTCAAAAATGGTGCCAAAAGGTTGCAAATGCTCCCCTGAGAGGTTTGGCGGTCGAAACAGAATGCTGTTTATCACAGCAGAAGAAATCAGCCCTCAACAACTTAACCGGCAGAAAAAGATTTTTTTGAAAAAGTTCCCAAGCCCCGGGGTCAGAATTTCATCAAAAATCTGGCTTTCGGCAATTCACTCAAAAATAGTGCCAAACGATTGCAAATGCTCCCCTGAAAGGTTTGGCGGTCGAAAAAGAATCCTTTTTATCACAGGACATGAAATCAGCCCTCAACAACTTCACCGGCAGAAAAAGATTTTTTTGAAAAAATTCCCAAGCCCCGGGGTCACAATTTCATCAAAAATCTGGCTTTCGGCAATTCACTCAAAAATGGTGCCAAAAGGTTGCAAATGCTCCCCTGAGAGGTTTGGCTGTCGAAACAGAAGGCTTTTTATCATAGGACAAGAAATCAGCCCTCAACAACTTCACCGGCAGAAAAAGATTTTTTTGAAAAAATTCCCAAGCTCCGGGGTCTCAATTTCATCAAAAATCTGGCTTTCGGCAATTCACTCAAAAATGGTGCCAAACGGTTGCAAATGCTCCCCTGAGAGGTTTGGCGGACGAAACAGAATGCTTTTTATCACAGCACAAGAAATCAGCCCTCAACAACTTAACCGGCAGAAAAAGATTTTTTTGAAAAAATTCCCAAGCCCCGGGGTCACAATTTCATCAAAAATCTGGCTTTCGGCAATTCACTCAAAAATGGTGCCAAAAGGTTGCAAATGCTCCCCTGAGAGGTTTGGCGGTCGAAACAGAATGCTGTTTATCACAGCAGAAGAAATCAGGCCTCAACAACTTAACCGGCAGAATAAGATTTTTTTGAAAAAATTCCCAAGCCCCGGGGTCAGAATTTCATCATAAATCTGGCTTTCGGCAATTCACTCAAAAATGGTGCCAAACGGTTGCAAATGCTCCCCTGAGAGGTTTGGCGGTCGAAACAGAAGGCTTTTTATCACAGGACAAGAAATCAGCCCTCAACAACTTCACCGGGAGAAAAAGATTTTTTTGAAAAAATTCCCAAGCTCCGGGGTCAGAATTTCATCAAAAATCTGGCTTTCGGCAATTCACTCAAAAATGGTGCCAAACGGTTGCAGATGCTCCCCTGAGAGTTTTGGCGGTCGAAACAGAATGCTTTTTATCACAGGACAAGAAATCAGCCCTCAACAACTTAACTGGCAGAAAAAGATTTTTTTGAAAAAATTCCCAAGCCCCGGGGTCAGAATTTCATCAAAAATCTGGCTCTCGGCAATTCACTCAAAAATGTTGCCAAACGGTTGGAAATGCTCCCCTGAGAGGTTTGGCTGTCGAAACAGAAGGCTTTTTATCATAGGACAAGAAATCAGCCCTCAACAACTTAACCGGCAGAAAAAGATTTTTTTGAAAAAATTCCCAAGCTCCGGGGTCTCAATTTCATCAAAAATCTGGCTTTCGGCAATTCACTCAAAAATGGTGCCAAACGGTTTCAAATGCTCCCCTGAAAGGTTTGGCTGTCGAAAAAGAATGCTTTTTATCACAGGACAAGAAATCAGCCCTCAACAACTTAACCGGCAGAAAAAGATTTTTTTGTAAAAATTCCCAAGCCCCGGGGTCAGAATTTCATCAAAAATCTGGCTTTCGGCAATTCACTCAAAAATGGTGCCAAACGGTTGCAGATGCTCCCCTTGAGAGTTTTGGCGGTCGAAACAGAATGCTTTTTATCACAGGACAAGAAATCAGCCCTCAACAACTTAACTGGCAGAAAAAGATTTTTTTGAAAAAATTCCCAAGCCCCAGGGTCAGAATTTCATCAAAAATCTGGCTCTCGGCAATTCACTCAAAAATGGTGCCAAACGATTGCAAATGCTCCCCTGAGAGGTTTGGCGGTCGAAACAGAATGCTTTTTATCACAGCACAAGAAATCAGCCCTCAACAACTTCACCGGCAGAAAAAGATTTTTTTGAAAAAATTCCCAAGCCCCGGGGTCAGAATTTCATCAAAAATCTGGCTCTCGGCAATTCACTCAAAAATGGTGCCAAACGGTTGCAAATGCTCCCCTGAAAGGTTTGTCGGTCGAAAAAGAATCCTTTTTATCACAGGACAAGAAATCAGCCCTCAACAACTTAACCGGCAGAAAAAGATTTTTTTGAACAAATTCCCAAGCTCCGGGGTCTCAATTTCATCAAAAATCTGGCTTTCGGCAATTCACTCAAAAATGGTGCCAAACGGTTGCAAATGCTCCCCTGAGAGGTTTGGCCGTCGAAACAGAATGCTTTTTATCACAGCACAAGAAATCAGCCCTCAACAACTTCACCGGCAGAAAAAGATTTTTTTGAAAAAAATCCCAAGCCCCGGGGTCAGAATTTCATCAAAAATCTGGCTTTCGGCAATTCACTCAAAAATGGTGCCAAACGGTTTCAAATGCTCCCCTGAAAGGTTTGGCTGTCGAAAAAGAATGTTTTTTATCACAGGACCAGAAATCAGCCCTCAACAACTTAACCGGCAGAAAAAGATTTTTTTGAAAAAATTCCCAAGCCCCGGGGTCAGAATTTCATCAAAAATCTGGCTCTCGGCAATTCACTCAAAAATGGTGCCAAACGATTGCAAATGCTCCCCTGAGAGGTTTGGCGGTCGAAACAGAATGCTTTTTATCACAGCACAAGAAATCAGCCCTCAACAACTTCACCGGCAGAAAAAGATTTTTTTGAAAAAATTCCCAAGCCCCGGGGTCACAATTTCATCAAAAATCTGACTTTCGGCAATTCACTCAAAAATGTTGCCAAACGGTTGCAAATGCTCCCCTGAGAGGTTTGGCTGTCGAAACAGAAGGCTTTTTATCATAGGACAAGAAATCAGCCCTCAACAACTTAACCGGCAGAAAAAGATTTTTTTGAAAAAATTCCCAAGCTCCGGGGTCAGAATTTCATCAAAAATCTGGCTTTCGGCAATTCACTCCAAAATGGTGCCAAAAGGTTACAAATGCTCCCCTGAGAGGTTTGGCGGTCGAAACAGAATGCTTTTTATCATAGCACAAGAAATAAGCCCTCAACAACTTAACCGGCAGAAAAAGATTTTTTTGAAAAAATTCCCAAGCCCCGGGGTCACAATTTCATCAAAAATCTGGCTTTCGGCAATTCACTCAAAAATGGTGCCAAAAGGTTGCAAATGCTCCCCTGAGAGGTTTGGCGGTCGAAACAGAAGGCTTTTTATCACAGGACAAGAAATCAGCCCTCAACAACTTAAATGGCAGAAAAAGATTTTTTTGAAAAAATTCCCAAGCCCCGGGGTCAGAATTTCATCAAAAATCTGGCTCTCGGCAATTCACTCAAAAATGTTGCCAAACGGTTGCAAATGCTCCCCTGAGAGGTTTGGCTGTCGAAACAGAAGGCTTTTTATCATAGGACAAGAAATCAGCCCTCAACAACTTAACCGGCAGAAAAAGATTTTTTTGAAAAAATTCCCAAGCTCCGGGGTCTCAATTTCATCAAAAATCTGGCTTTCGGCAATTCACTCAAAAATGGTGCCAAACGGTTGCAAATGCTCCCCTGAGAGGTTTGGCTGTCGAAACAGAAGGCTTTTTATCATAGGACAAGAAATCAGCCCTCAACAACTTAACCGGCAGAAAAAGATTTTTTTGAAAAAATTCCCAAGCTCCGGGGTCAGAATTTCATCAAAAATCTGGCTTTCGGCAATTCACTCCAAAATGGTGCCAAAAGGTTACAAATGCTCCCCTGAGAGGTTTGGCGGTCGAAACAGAATGCTTTTTCTCATAGCACAAGAAATAAGCCCTCAACAACTTAACCGGCAGAAAAAGATTTTTTTGAAAAAATTCCCAAGCCCCGGGGTCACAATTTCATCAAAAATCTGGCTTTCGGCAATTCACTCAAAAATGGTGCCAAAAGGTTGCAAATGCTCCCCTGAGAGGTTTGGCGGTCGAAAAAGAATGCTTTTTATCACAGGACAAGAAATCAGCCCTCAACAACTTCACCGGCAGAAAAAGATTTTTTTGAAAAAAATCCCAAGCCCCGGGGTCAGAATTTCATCAAAAATCTGGCTTTCGGCAATTCACTCAAAAATGGTGCCAAACGGTTGCAAATGCTCCCCTGAAAGGTTTGGCTGTCGAAAAAGAATGTTTTTTATCACAGGACCAGAAATCAGCCCTCAACAACTTAACCGGCAGAAAAAGATTTTTTTGAAAAAATTCCCAAGCCCCGGGGTCAGAATTTCATCAAAAATCTGGCTCTCGGCAATTCACTCAAAAATGGTGCCAAACGATTGCAAATGCTCCCCTGAGAGGTTTGGCGGTCGAAACAGAATGCTTTTTATCACAGCACAAGAAATCAGCCCTCAACAACTTCACCGGCAGAAAAAGATTTTTTTGAAAAAATTCCCAAGCCCCGGGGTCACAATTTCATCAAAAATCTGACTTTCGGCAATTCACTCAAAAATGTTGCCAAACGGTTGCAAATGCTCCCCTGAGAGATTTGGCTGTCGAAACAGAAGGCTTTTTATAATAGGACAAGAAATCAGCCCTCAACAACTTAACCGGCAGAAAAAGATTTTTTTGAAAAAATTCCCAAGCTCCGGGGTCAGAATTTCATCAAAAATCTGGCTTTCGGCAATTCACTCCAAAATGGTGCCAAAAGGTTACAGATGCTCCCCTGAGAGGTTTGGCGGTCGAAACAGAATGCTTTTTATCATAGCACAAGAAATCAGCCCTCAACAACTTAACCGGCAGAAAAAGATTTTTTTGAAAAAATTCCCAAGCCCCGGGGTCACAATTTCATCAAAAATCTGGCTTTCGGCAATTCACTCAAAAATGGTGCCAAAAGGTTGCAAATGCTCCCCTGAGAGGTTTGGCGGTCGAAACAGAAGGCTTTTTATCACAGGACAAGAAATCAGCCCTCAACAACTTCACCGGCAGAAAAAGATTTTTTTGAAAAAATCCCTAAGCCCCGGGGTCAGAATTTCATCAAAAATCTGGCTTTCGGCAATTCACTCAAAAATGGTGCGAAACGGTTGCAGATGCACCCCTGAGAGGTTTGGCCGTCGAAACAGAATGCTTTTTATCACAGGACAAGAAATCAGCCCTCAACAACTTCACCGGCAGAAAAAGATTTTTTTTCAAAAAATCCCTAAGCCACGGGGTCAGAATTTCATCAAAAATCTGGCTTTCGGCAATTCACTCAAAAATGGTGCCAAACGGTTGCAAATGCTCCCCTGAGAGGTTTGGCGGTCTAAACAGAATGCTTTTTATCACATGACAAGAAATCAGCCCTCAACAATTTCACCGGCAGAAAAAGATTTTTTTGAAAAAATTCCCAAGTGCAGGGGTCAGAATTTCATCAAAAATCTGGCTTTCGGCAATTCACTCAAAAATGGTGCCAAACGGTTGCAAATGCTCCCCTGAGAGGTTTGGCGGTCGAAACAGAATGCTTTTTATCACAGGACATGAAATCAGCCCTCAACAAGTTCACCGGCAGAAAAAGATTTTTTTGAAAAAGTCCCTAAGGTCACAATTTCATCAAAAATCTGATATTCGGCAAAAATATCAGTCCCTAAGGTCCCTAAGGTCACAATTTCATCAAAAATCTGATATTCGGCAATTCACTCAAAAATGTTGCCAAACGGTTGCAAATGCTCCCCTGAGAGGTTTGGCTGTCGAAACAGAAGGCTTTTTATCATAGGACAAGAAATCAGCCCTCAACAACTTAACCGGCAGAAAAAGATTTTTTTGAAAAAATTCCCAAGCCCCGGGGTCAGAATTTCATCAAAAATCTGGCTCTCGGCAATTCACTCAAAAATGGTGCCAAACGATTGCAAATGCTCCCCTGAGAGGTTTGGCGGTCGAAACAGAATGCTTTTTATCACAGCACAAGAAATCAGCCCTCAACAACTTCACCGGCAGAAAAAGATTTTTTTGAAAAAATTCCCAAGCCCCGGGGTCACAATTTCATCAAAAATCTGACTTTCGGCAATTCACTCAAAAATGTTGCCAAACGGTTGCAAATGCTCCCCTGAGAGATTTGGCTGTCGAAACAGAAGGCTTTTTATCATAGGACAAGAAATCAGCCCTCAACAACTTAACCGGCAGAAAAAGATTTTTTTGAAAAAATTCCCAAGCTCCGGCGTCAGAATTTCATCAAAAATCTGGCTTTCGGCAATTCACTCCAAAATGGTGCCAAAAGGTTACAAATGCTCCCCTGAGAGGTTTGGCGGTCGAAACAGAATGCTTTTTATCATAGCACAAGAAATAAGCCCTCAACAACTTAACCGGCAGAAAAAGATTTTTTTGAAAAAATTCCCAAGCCCCGGGGTCACAATTTCATCAAAAATCTGGCTTTCGGCAATTCACTCAAAAATGGTGCCAAAAGGTTGCAAATGCTCCCCTGAGAGGTTTGGCGGTCGAAACAGAAGGCTTTTTATCACAGGACAAGAAATCAGCCCTCAACAACTTCACCGGCAGAAAAAGATTTTTTTGAAAAAATCCCTAAGCCCCGGGGTCAGAATTTCATCAAAAATCTGGCTTTCGGCAATTCACTCAAAAATGGTGCGAAACGGTTGCAGATGCACCCCTGAGAGGTTTGGCCGTCGAAACAGAATGCTTTTTATCACAGGACAAGAAATCAGCCCTCAACAACTTCACCGGCAGAAAAAGATTTTTTTTCAAAAAATCCCTAAGCCGCGGGGTCAGAATTTCATCAAAAATCTGGCTTTCGGCAATTCACTCAAAAATGGTGCCAAACGGTTGCAAATGCTCCCCTGAGAGGTTTGGCGGTCTAAACAGAATGCTTTTTATCACATGACAAGAAATCAGCCCTCAACAATTTCACCGGCAGAAAAAGATTTTTTTGAAAAAATTCCCAAGTGCAGGGGTCAGAATTTCATCAAAAATCTGGCTTTCGGCAATTCACTCAAAAATGGTGCCAAACGGTTGCAAATGCTCCCCTGAGAGGTTTGGCGGTCGAAACAGAATGCTTTTTATCACAGGACATGAAATCAGCCCTCAACAAGTTCACCGGCAGAAAAAGATTTTTTTGAAAAAGTCCCTAAGGTCACAATTTCATCAAAAATCTGATATTCGGCAAAAATATCAGTCCCTAAGGTCCCTAAGGTCACAATTTCATCAAAAATCTGATATTCGGCAATTCACTCAAAAATGTTGCCAAACGGTTGCAAATGCTCCCCTGAGAGGTTTGGCTGTCGAAACAGAAGGCTTTTTATCATAGGACAAGAAATCAGCCCTCAACAACTTAACCGGCAGAAAAAGATTTTTTTGAAAAAATTCCCAAGCTCCGGGGTCTCAATTTCATCAAAAATCTGGCTTTCGGCAATTCACTCAAAAATAGTACCAAACGGTTGCAAATGCTCCCCTGAGAGGTTTGGCCGTCGAAACAGAATGCTTTTTATCACAGCACAAGAAATCAGCCCTCAACAACTTCACCGGCAGAAAAAGATTTTTTTGAAAAAATTCCCAAGCCCCGGGGGTCAGAATTTCATCAAAAATCTGGCTTTCGGCAATTCACTCAAAAATGGTGCCAAAATGTTGCAAATGCTCCCCTGAAAGGTTTGGCGGTCGAAAAAGAATGCTTTTTATCACAGGACCAGAAATCAGCCCTCAACAACTTAACCGGCAGAAAAAGATTTTTTTGAAAAAATTCCCCTAGCCCCGGGGTCACAATTTCATCAAAAATCTGGCTTTCGGCAATTCACTCAAAAATGGTGCCAAAAGGTTGCAAATGCTCCCCTGAGAGGTTTGGCGGTCGAAACAGAATGCTTTTTATCACAGCACAAGAAATCAGCCCTCAACAACTTAACTGGCAGAAAAAGATTTTTTTGAAAAAATTCCCAAGCCCCGGGGTCAGAATTTCATCAAGAATCTGGCTCTCGGCAATTCACTCAAAAATGGTGCCAAACGGTTGCAAATGCTCCCCTGAGAGGTTTGGCGGTCGAAACAGAAGGCTTTTTATCACAGGACAAGAAATCAGCCCTCAACAACTTCACCGGCAGAAAAAGATTTTTTTGAAAAAATTCCCAAGCCCCGGGGTCAGAATTTCATCAAAAATCTGGCTTTCGGCAATTCACTCCAAAATGGTGCCAAAAGGTTACAAATGCTCCCCTGAGAGGTTTGGCCGTCGAAACAGAATGCTTTTTATCACAGGACAAGAAATCAGCCCTCAACAACTTCACCGGCAGAAAAAGATTTTTTTTCAAAAAATCCCTAAGCCGCGGGGTCAGAATTTCATCAAAAATCTGGCTTTCGGCAATTCACTCAAAAATGGTGCCAAACGGTTGCAAATGCTCCCCTGAGAGGTTTGGCGGTCTAAACAGAATGCTTTTTATCACATGACAAGAAATCAGCCCTCAACAATTTCACCGGCAGAAAAAGATTTTTTTGAAAAAATTCCCAAGTGCAGGGGTCAGAATTTCATCAAAAATCTGCCTTTCGGCAATTCACTCAAAAATGGTGCCAAACGGTTGCAAATGCTCCCCTGAGAGGTTTGGCGGTCGAAACAGAATGCTTTTTATCACAGGACATGAAATCAGACCTCAACAACTTAACCGGCAGAAAAAGATTTTTTTGAAAAAATTCCCAAGCCCCGGGGTCACAATTTCATCAAAAATCTGGCTTACGGCAATTCACTCAAAAATGGGGCCAAACGGTTGCAAATGCTTCCCTGAGAGGTTTGGCTGTCGAAACAGAAGGCTTTTTATCACAGCACAGGAAATCAGCCCTCAACAACTTCACCGGCAGAAAAAGATTTTTTTGAAAAAATTCCCAAGCCCCGGGGTCACAATTTCATCAAAAATCTGGCTTTCGGCAATTCACTCAAAAATGGTACCAAACGGTTTCAAATGCTCCCCTGAGAGGTTTGGCCGTCGAAACAGAATGCTTTTTATCACAGCACAAGAAATCAGCCCTCAACAACTTCACCGGCAGAAAAAGATTTTTTTGAAAAAATTCCCAAGCCCCGGGGTCAGAATTTCATCAAAATCTGGCTTTCGGCAATTCACTCAAAAATGGTGCCAAACGGTTGCAAATGCTCCCCTGAAAGGTTTGGCGGTCGAAAAAGAATGCTTTTTATCACAGGACCAGAAATCAGCCCTCAACAACTTAACCGGCAGAAAAAGATTTTTTTGAAAAAATTACAAAGCCCCGGGGTCAGAATTTCATCAAAAATCTGGCTTTCGGCAATTCACTCAAAAATGGTGCCAAAAGGTTGCAAATGCTCCCCTGAGAGGTTTGGCGGTCGAAACAGAATGCTTTTTATCACAGCACAAGAAATCAGCCCTCAACAACTTAACTGGCAGAAAAAGATTTTTTTGAAAAAATTCCCAAGCCCCAGGGTCAGAATTTCATCAAGAATCTGGCTCTCGGCAATTCACTCAAAAATGGTGCCAAACGGTTGCAAATGCTCCCCTGAGAGGTTTGGCGGTCGAAACAGAAGGCTTTTTATCATAGGACAGGAAATCAGCCCTCAACAACTTAACCGGCAGAAAAAGATTTTTTTGAAAAAATTCCCAAGCTCCTGGGTCAGAATTTCATCAAAAATCTGGCTTTCGGCAATTCACTCCAAAATGGTGCCAAAAGGTTACAAATGCTCCCCTGAGAGGTTTGGCGGTCGAAACAGAATGCTTTTTATCATAGCACAAGAAATCATCCCTCAACAACTTAACCGGCAGAAAAAGATTTTTTTGAAAAAATTCCCAAGCCCCGGGGTCACAATTTCATCAAAAATCTGGCTTTCGGCAATTCACTCAAAAATGGTGCCAAAAGGTTGCAAATGCTCCCCTGAGAGGTTTGGCGGTCGAAACAGAAGGCTTTTTATCACAGGACAAGAAATCAGCCCTCAACAACTTCACCGGCAGAAAAAGATTTTTTTGAAAAAATCCCTAAGCCCCGGGGTCAGAATTTCATCAAAAATCTGGCTTTCGGCAATTCACTCAAAAATGGTGCCAAACGGTTGCAGATGCTCCCCTGAGAGGTTTGGCCGTCGAAACAGAATGCTTTTTATCACAGGACAAGAAATCAGCCCTCAACAACTTCACTGGCAGAAAAAGATTTTTTTTCAAAAAATCCCTAAGCCGCGGGGTCAGAATTTCATCAAAAATCTGGCTTTCGGCAATTCACTCAAAAATGGTGCCAAACGGTTGCAAATGCTCCCCTGAGAGGTTTGGCGGTCTAAACAGAATGCTTTTTATCACATGACAAGAAATCAGCCCTCAACAATTTCACCGGCAGAAAAAGATTTTTTTGAAAAAATTCCCAAGTGCATGGGTCAGTATTTCATCAAAAATCTGGCTTTCGGCAATTCACTCAAAAATGGTGCTAAACGGTTGCAAATGCTCCCCTGAGAGGTTTGGCGGTCGAAACAGAATGCTTTTTATCACAGGACATGAAATCAGACCTCAACAACTTAACCGGCAGAAAAAGATTTTTTTGAAAAAATTCCCAAGCCCTGGGGTCAGAATTTGATCAAAAATCTGGATCTCCAATTCACTCAGAAATGCTGCGAAACGGTTGCAAATGCTCCCCTGAGAGGATGGAGGTCGAAACAGAATGCTTTTTATCACAGGACAAGAAATCAGCCCTCAACAACTTCACCGGCAGAAAAAGATTTTTTTGAAAAAATCCCTAAGGCCCGTGGTCACAATTTCATCAAAAATCTGGCTTTCGGCAATTCACTCAAAAATGGTGCCAAACGGATGCAAATGCTCCCCTGAGAGGTTTGGCGATCGAAACAGAATGCTTTTTGTCACAGGACAAGAAATCAGCCCTCAACAACTTCACCGGCAGAAAAAGATTTTTTTGAAAAAATTTCCAAGCCCCGTGGTCACAATTTCATCAAAATCTGACTTTCGGCAATTCACTCAAAAATGTTGCCAAACGGTTGCAAATGCTCCCCTGAGAGGTTTGGCGGTCGAAACAGAATGCTTTTTATCACAGCACAAGAAATCAGCCCTCAACAACTTCACCGGCAGAAAAAGATTTTTTTGAAAAAATTCCCAAGTTCCGGGGTCAGAATTTCATCAAAAATCTGGCTTTCGGCAATTCACTCCAAAATGGTGCCAAAAGGTTACAAATGCTCCCCTGAGAGGTTTGGCGGTCGAAACAGAATGCTTTTTATCATAGCACAAGAAATAAGCCCTCAACAACTTAACCGGCAGAAAAAGATTTTTTTGAAAAAATTCCCAAGCCCCGGGGTCACAATTTCATCAAAAATCTGGCTTTCGGCAATTCACTCAAAAATGGTGCCAAAAGGTTGCAAATGCTCCCCTGAGAGGTTTGGCGGTCGAAACAGAAGGCTTTTTATCACAGGACAAGAAATCAGCCCTCAACAACTTAACTGGCAGAAAAAGATTTTTTTGAAAAAATTCCCAAGCCCCGGGGTCACAATTTCATCAAAAATCTGGCTTTCGGCAATTCACTCAAAAATGGTGCCAAAAGGTTGCAAATGCTCCCCTGAGAGGTTTGGCGGTCGAAAAAGAATGCTTTTTATCACAGGACAAGAAATCAGCCCTCAACAACTTCACCGGCAGAAAAAGATTTTTTTGAAAAAAATCCCAAGCCCCGGGGTCAGAATTTCATCAAAAATCTGGCTTTCGGCAATTCACTCAAAAATGGTGCCAAACGGTTGCAAATGCTCCCCTGAAAGGTTTGGCTGTCGAAAAAGAATGTTTTTTATCACAGGACCAGAAATCAGCCCTCAACAACTTAACCGGCAGAAAAAGATTTTTTTGAAAAAATTCCCAAGCCCCGGGGTCAGAATTTCATCAAAAATCTGGCTCTCGGCAATTCACTCAAAAATGGTGCCAAACGATTGCAAATGCTCCCCTGAGAGGTTTGGCGGTCGAAACAGAATGCTTTTTATCACAGCACAAGAAATCAGCCCTCAACAACTTCACCGGCAGAAAAAGATTTTTTTGAAAAAATTCCCAAGCCCCGGGGTCACAATTTCATCAAAAATCTGACTTTCGGCAATTCACTCAAAAATGTTGCCAAACGGTTGCAAATGCTCCCCTGAGAGATTTGGCTGTCGAAACAGAAGGCTTTTTATCATAGGACAAGAAATCAGCCCTCAACAACTTAACCGGCAGAAAAAGATTTTTTTGAAAAAATTCCCAAGCTCCGGGGTCAGAATTTCATCAAAAATCTGGCTTTCGGCAATTCACTCCAAAATGGTGCCAAAAGGTTACAAATGCTCCCCTGAGAGGTTTGGCGGTCGAAACAGAATGCTTTTTATCATAGCACAAGAAATAAGCCCTCAACAACTTAACCGGCAGAAAAAGATTTTTTTGAAAAAATTCCCAAGCCCCGGGGTCACAATTTCATCAAAAATCTGGCTTTCGGCAATTCACTCAAAAATGGTGCCAAAAGGTTGCAAATGCTCCCCTGAGAGGTTTGGCGGTCGAAACAGAAGGCTTTTTATCACAGGACAAGAAATCAGCCCTCAACAACTTCACCGGCAGAAAAAGATTTTTTTGAAAAAATCCCTAAGCCCCGGGGTCAGAATTTCATCAAAAATCTGGCTTTCGGCAATTCACTCAAAAATGGTGCGAAACGGTTGCAGATGCACCCCTGAGAGGTTTGGCCGTCGAAACAGAATGCTTTTTATCACAGGACAAGAAATCAGCCCTCAACAACTTCACCGGCAGAAAAAGATTTTTTTTCAAAAAATCCCTAAGCCGCGGGGTCAGAATTTCATCAAAAATCTGGCTTTCGGCAATTCACTCAAAAATGGTGCCAAACGGTTGCAAATGCTCCCCTGAGAGGTTTGGCGGTCTAAACAGAATGCTTTTTATCACATGACAAGAAATCAGCCCTCAACAATTTCACCGGCAGAAAAAGATTTTTTTGAAAAAATTCCCAAGTGCAGGGGTCAGAATTTCATCAAAAATCTGGCTTTCGGCAATTCACTCAAAAATGGTGCCAAACGGTTGCAAATGCTCCCCTGAGAGGTTTGGCGGTCGAAACAGAATGCTTTTTATCACAGGACATGAAATCAGCCCTCAACAAGTTCACCGGCAGAAAAAGATTTTTTTGAAAAAGTCCCTAAGGTCACAATTTCATCAAAAATCTGATATTCGGCAAAAATATCAGTCCCTAAGGTCCCTAAGGTCACAATTTCATCAAAAATCTGATATTCGGCAATTCACTCAAAAATGTTGCCAAACGGTTGCAAATGCTCCCCTGAGAGGTTTGGCTGTCGAAACAGAAGGCTTTTTATCATAGGACAAGAAATCAGCCCTCAACAACTTAACCGGCAGAAAAAGATTTTTTTGAAAAAATTCCCAAGCTCCGGGGTCTCAATTTCATCAAAAATCTGGCTTTCGGCAATTCACTCAAAAATGGTACCAAACGGTTGCAAATGCTCCCCTGAGAGGTTTGGCCGTCGAAACAGAATGCTTTTTATCACAGCACAAGAAATCAGCCCTCAACAACTTCACCGGCAGAAAAAGATTTTTTTGAAAAAATTCCCAAGCCCCGGGGGTCAGAATTTCATCAAAAATCTGGCTTTCGGCAATTCACTCAAAAATGGTGCCAAAATGTTGCAAATGCTCCCCTGAAAGGTTTGGCGGTCGAAAAAGAATGCTTTTTATCACAGGACCAGAAATCAGCCCTCAACAACTTAACCGGCAGAAAAAGATTTTTTTGAAAAAATTCCCCTAGCCCCGGGGTCACAATTTCATCAAAAATCTGGCTTTCGGCAATTTACTCAAAAATGGTGCCAAAAGGTTGCAAATGCTCCCCTGAGAGGTTTGGCGGTCGAAAAAGAATGCTTTTTATCACAGCACAAGAAATCAGCCCTCAACAACTTAACTGGCAGAAAAAGATTTTTTTGAAAAAATTCCCAAGCCCCGGGGTCAGAATTTCATCAAGAATCTGGCTCTCGGCAATTCACTCAAAAATGGTGCCAAACGGTTGCAAATGCTCCCCTGAGAGGTTTGGCGGTCGAAACAGAAGGCTTTTTATCACAGGACAAGAAATCAGCCCTCAACAACTTCACCGGCAGAAAAAGATTTTTTTGAAAAAATTCCCAAGCCCCGGGGTCAGAATTTCATCAAAAATCTGGCTTTCGGCAATTCACTCCAAAATGGTGCCAAAAGGTTACAAATGCTCCCCTGAGAGGTTTGGCCGTCGAAACAGAATGCTTTTTATCACAGGACAAGAAATCAGCCCTCAACAACTTCACCGGCAGAAAAAGATTTTTTTTCAAAAAATCCCTAAGCCGCGGGGTCAGAATTTCATCAAAAATCTGGCTTTCGGCAATTCACTCAAAAATGGTGCCAAACGGTTGCAAATGCTCCCCTGAGAGGTTTGGCGGTCTAAACAGAATGCTTTTTATCACATGACAAGAAATCAGCCCTCAACAATTTCACCGGCAGAAAAAGATTTTTTTGAAAAAATTCCCAAGTGCAGGGGTCAGAATTTCATCAAAAATCTGCCTTTCGGCAATTCACTCAAAAATGGTGCCAAACGGTTGCAAATGCTCCCCTGAGAGGTTTGGCGGTCGAAACAGAATGCTTTTTATCACAGGACATGAAATCAGACCTCAACAACTTAACCGGCAGAAAAAGATTTTTTTGAAAAAATTCCCAAGCCCCGGGGTCACAATTTCATCAAAAATCTGGCTTACGGCAATTCACTCAAAAATGGGGCCAAACGGTTGCAAATGCTTCCCTGAGAGGTTTGGCTGTCGAAACAGAAGGCTTTTTATCACAGCACAGGAAATCAGCCCTCAACAACTTCACCGGCAGAAAAAGATTTTTTTGAAAAAATTCCCAAGCCCCGGGGTCAGAATTTCATCAAAAATCTAGCTCTCGGCAATTCACTCAAAAATGGTGCCAAACGGTTGCAAATGCTCCCCTGAGAGGTTTGGCGGTTGAAACAGAATGCTTTTTATCACAGGACATGAAATCAGCCCTCAACAACCTCACCGGCAGAAAAAGATTTTTTTGAAAAAATCCCTAAGCCCCGGGGTCACAATTTCATCAAAAATCTGGCTTTCGGCAATTCACTCAAAAATGGTACCAAACGGTTTCAAATGCTCCCCTGAGAGGTTTGGCCGTCGAAACAGAATGCTTTTTATCACAGCACAAGAAATCAGCCCTCAACAACTTCACCGGCAGAAAAAGATTTTTTTGAAAAAATTCCCAAGCCCCGGGGTCAGAATTTCATCAAAATCTGGCTTTCGGCAATTCACTCAAAAATGGTGCCAAACGGTTGCAAATGCTCCCCTGAAAGGTTTGGCGGTCGAAAAAGAATGCTTTTTATCACAGAACCAGAAATCAGCCCTCAACAACTTAACCGGCAGAAAAAGATTTTTTTGAAAAAATTACAAAGCCCCGGGGTCAGAATTTCATCAAAAATCTGGCTTTCGGCAATTCACTCAAAAATGGTGCCAAAAGGTTGCAAATGCTCCCCTGAGAGGTTTGGCGGTCGAAACAGAATGCTTTTTATCACAGCACAAGAAATCAGCCCTCAACAACTTAACTGGCAGAAAAAGATTTTTTTGAAAAAATTCCCAAGCCCCAGGGTCAGAATTTCATCAAGAATCTGGCTCTCGGCAATTCCCTCAAAAATGGTGCCAAACGGTTGCAAATGCTCCCCTGAGAGGTTTGGCGGTCGAAACAGAAGGCTTTTTATCATAGGACAGGAAATCAGCCCTCAACAACTTAACCGGCAGAAAAAGATTTTTTTGAAAAAATTCCCAAGCTCCGGGGTCAGAATTTCATCAAAAATCTGGCTTTCGGCAATTCACTCCAAAATGGTGCCAAAAGGTTACAAATGCTCCCCTGAGAGGTTTGGCGGTCGAAACAGAATGCTTTTTATCATAGCACAAGAAATCATCCCTCAACAACTTAACCGGCAGAAAAAGATTTTTTTGAAAAAATTCCCAAGCCCCGGGGTCACAATTTCATCAAAAATCTGGCTTTCGGCAATTCACTCAAAAATGGTGCCAAAAGGTTGCAAATGCTCCCCTGAGAGGTTTGGCGGTCGAAACAGAAGGCTTTTTATCACAGGACAAGAAATCAGCCCTCAACAACTTCACCGGCAGAAAAAGATTTTTTTGAAAAAATCCCTAAGCCCCGGGGTCAGAATTTCATCAAAAATCTGGCTTTCGGCAATTCACTCAAAAATGGTGCCAAACGGTTGCAGATGCTCCCCTGAGAGGTTTGGCCGTCGAAACAGAATGCTTTTTATCACAGGACAAGAAATCAGCCCTCAACAACTTCACTGGCAGAAAAAGATTTTTTTTCAAAAAATCCCTAAGCCGCGGGGTCAGAATTTCATCAAAAATCTGGCTTTCGGCAATTCACTCAAAAATGGTGCCAAACGGTTGCAAATGCTCCCCTGAGAGGTTTGGCGGTCTAAACAGAATGCTTTTTATCACATGACAAGAAATCAGCCCTCAACAATTTCACCGGCAGAAAAAGATTTTTTTGAAAAAATTCCCAAGTGCATGGGTCAGTATTTCATCAAAAATCTGGCTTTCGGCAATTCACTCAAAAATGGTGCTAAACGGTTGCAAATGCTCCCCTGAGAGGTTTGGCGGTCGAAACAGAATGCTTTTTATCACAGGACATGAAATCAGACCTCAACAACTTAACCGGCAGAAAAAGATTTTTTTGAAAAAAATTCCCAAGCCCTGGGGTCAGAATTTGATCAAAAATCTGGTTCTCCAATTCACTCAGAAATGCTGCGAAACGGTTGCAAATGCTCCCCTGAGAGGATGGAGGTCGAAACAGAATGCTTTTTATCACAGGACAAGAAATCAGCCCTCAACAACTTCACCGGCAGAAAAAGATTTTTTTGAAAAAATCCCTAAGGCCCGTGGTCACAATTTCATCAAAAATCTGGCTTTCGGCAATTCACTCAAAAATGGTGCCAAACGGATGCAAATGCTCCCCTGAGAGGTTTGGCGATCGAAACAGAATGCTTTTTGTCACAGGACAAGAAATGAGCCCTCAACAACTTAACAGGCAGAAAAAGATTTTTTTGAAAAAATTTCCAAGCCCCGTGGTCACAATTTCATCAAAATCTGACTTTCGGCAATTCACTCAAAAATGTTGCCAAACGGTTGCAAATGCTCCCCTGAGAGGTTTGGCTGTCGAAACAGAAGGCTTTTTATCATAGGACAAGAAATCAGCCCTCAACAACTTAACCAGCAGAAAAAGATTTTTTTGAAAAAATTCCCAAGCCCCGGGTTCATAATTTCATCAAAAATCTAGCTCTCGGCAATTCACTCAAAAATGGTACCAAACGGTTGCAAATGCTCCCCTGAGAGGTTTGGCGGTCGAAACAGAATGCTTTTTATCACAGGACATGAAATCAGACCTCAACAACTTTACCGGCAGAAAAAATATTTTTTTGAAAAAATTCCCAAGCTCCGGGGTCAGAATTTCATCAAAAATCTGAAGGTCTCCAATTCATCCAAAAATGCTGCGAAACGGTTGCAAATGCTCCCCTGAGAGGATTGGAGGTCGAAACAGAAGGCTTTTTATCATAGGACAAGAAATCAGCCCTCAACAACTTCACCGGCAGAAAAAGATTTTTTTGAAAAAATTCCCAAGCCCCGGGGTCACAATTTCATCAAAAATCTGGCTTTCGGCAATTCACTCAAAAATGTTGCCAAACGGTTGCAAATGCTCCCCTGAGAGGTTTGGCTGTCGAAACAGAAGGCTGTTTATCATAGGACAAGAAATCAGCCCTCAACAACTTAACCGGCAGAAAAAGATTTTTTTGAAAAAATTCCCAAGCTCCGGGGTCTCAATTTCATCAAAAATCTGGCTTTCGGCAATTCACTCAAAAATGGTACCAAACGGTTTCAAATGCTCCCCTGAGAGGTTTGGCCGTCGAAACAGAATGCTTTTTATCACAGCACAAGAAATCAGCCCTCAACAACTTCACCGGCAGAAAAAGATTTTTTTGAAAAAATTCACAAGCCCCGGGGTCAGAATTTCATCAAAATCTGGCTTTCGGCAATTCACTCAAAAATGGTGCCAAACGGTTGCAAATGCTCCCCTGAAAGGTTTGGCGGTCGAAAAAGAATGCTTTTTATCACAGGACCAGAAATCAGCCCTCAACAACTTAACCGGCAGAAAAAGATTTTTTTGAAAAAATTACAAAGCCCCGGGGTCAGAATTTCATCAAAAATCTGGCTTTCGGCAATTCACTCAAAAATGGTGCCAAAAGGTTGCAAATGCTCCCCTGAGAGGTTTGGCGGTCGAAACAGAATGCTTTTTATCACAGCACAAGAAATCAGCCCTCAACAACTTAACTGGCAGAAAAAGATTTTTTTGAAAAAATTCCCAAGCCCCAGGGTCAGAATTTCATCAAGAATCTGGCTCTCGGCAATTCACTCAAAAATGGTGCCAAACGGTTGCAAATGCTCCCCTGAGAGGTTTGGCGGTCGAAACAGAAGGCTTTTTATCATAGGACAGGAAATCAGCCCTCAACAACTTAACCGGCAGAAAAAGATTTTTTTGAAAAAATTCCCAAGCTCCGGGGTCAGAATTTCATCAAAAATCTGGCTTTCGGCAATTCACTCCAAAATGGTGCCAAAAGGTTACAAATGCTCCCCTGAGAGGTTTGGCGGTCGAAACAGAATGCTTTTTATCATAGCACAAGAAATCATCCCTCAACAACTTAACCGGCAGAAAAAGATTTTTTTGAAAAAATTCCCAAGCCCCGGGGTCACAATTTCATCAAAAATCTGGCTTTCGGCAATTCACTCAAAAATGGTGCCAAAAGGTTGCAAATGCTCCCCTGAGAGGTTTGGCGGTCGAAACAGAAGGCTTTTTATCACAGGACAAGAAATCAGCCCTCAACAACTTCACCGGCAGAAAAAGATTTTTTTGAAAAAATCCCTAAGCCCCGGGGTCAGAATTTCATCAAAAATCTGGCTTTCGGCAATTCACTCAAAAATGGTGCCAAACGGTTGCAGATGCTCCCCTGAGAGGTTTGGCCGTCGAAACAGAATGCTTTTTATCACAGGACAAGAAATCAGCCCTCAACAACTTCACTGGCAGAAAAAGATTTTTTTTCAAAAAATCCCTAAGCCGCGGGGTCAGAATTTCATCAAAAATCTGGCTTTCGGCAATTCACTCAAAAATGGTGCCAAACGGTTGCAAATGCTCCCCTGAGAGGTTTGGCGGTCTAAACAGAATGCTTTTTATCACATGACAAGAAATCAGCCCTCAACAATTTCACCGGCAGAAAAAGATTTTTTTGAAAAAATTCCCAAGTGCATGGGTCAGTATTTCATCAAAAATCTGGCTTTCGGCAATTCACTCAAAAATGGTGCTAAACGGTTGCAAATGCTCCCCTGAGAGGTTTGGCGGTCGAAACAGAATGCTTTTTATCACAGGACATGAAATCAGACCTCAACAACTTAACCGGCAGAAAAAGATTTTTTTGAAAAAATTCCCAAGCCCTGGGGTCAGAATTTGATCAAAAATCTGGTTCTCCAATTCACTCAGAAATGCTGCGAAACGGTTGCAAATGCTCCCCTGAGAGGATGGAGGTCGAAACAGAATGCTTTTTATCACAGGACAAGAAATCAGCCCTCAACAACTTCACCGGCAGAAAAAGATTTTTTTGAAAAAATCCCTAAGGCCCGTGGTCACAATTTCATCAAAAATCTGGCTTTCGGCAATTCACTCAAAAATGGTGCCAAACGGATGCAAATGCTCCCCTGAGAGGTTTGGCGATCGAAACAGAATGCTTTTTGTCACAGGACAAGAAATCAGCCCTCAACAACTTAACAGGCAGAAAAAGATTTTTTTGAAAAAATTCCCAAGCCCCGTGGTCACAATTTCATCAAAAATCTGGCTTTCGGCAATTCACTCAAAAATGGTGCCAAAAGGTTGCAGATGCTCCCCTGAGAGGTTTGGCCGTCGAAACAGAATGCTTTTTATCACAGGACAAGAAATCAGCCCTCAACAACTTCACCGGCAGAAAAAGATTTTTTTTCAAAAAATCCCTAAGCCGCGGGGTCAGAATTTCATCAAAAATCTGGCTTTCGGCAATTCACTCAAAAATGGTGCCAAACGGTTGCAAATGCTCCCCTGAGAGGTTTGGCGGTCTAAACAGAATGCTTTTTATCACATGACAAGAAATCAGCCCTCAACAATTTCACCGGCAGAAAAAGATTTTTTTGAAAAAATTCCCAAGTGCAGGGGTCAGAATTTCATCAAAAATCTGGCTTTCGGCAATTCACTCAAAAATGGTGCCAAACGGTTGCAAATGCTCCCCTGAGAGGTTTGGCGGTCGAAACAGAATGCTTTTTATCATAGGACAAGAAATCAGACCTCAACAACTTAACCGGCAGAAAAAGATTTTTTTGAAAAAATTCCCAAGCCCCGGGTTCATAATTTCATCAAAAATCTAGCTCTCGGCAATTCACTCAAAAATGGTACCAAACGGTTGCAAATGCTCCCCTGAGAGGTTTGGCGGTCGAAACAGAATGCTTTTTATCACAGGAAATGAAATCAGACCTCAACAACTTTACCGGCAGAAAAAATATTTTTTTGAAAAAATTCCCAAGCTCCGGGGTCAGAATTTCATCAAAAATCTGAAGGTCTCCAATTCATCCAAAAATGCTGCGAAACGGTTGCAAATGCTCCCCTGAGAGGATTGGAGGTCGAAACAGAATGCTTTTTATCACAGGACAAGAAATCAGCCCTCAACAACTTCACCGGCAGAAAAAGATTTTTTTTCAAAAAATCCCTAAGCCGCGGGGTCAGAATTTCATCAAAAATCTGGCTTTCGGCAATTCACTAAAAAATGGTGCCAAACGGTTGCAAATGCTCCCCTGAGAGGTTTGGCGGTCTAAACAGAATGCTTTTTATCACATGACAAGAAATCAGCCCTCAACAATTTCACCGCAGAAAAAGATTTTTTTGAAAAAATTCCCAAGTGCAGGGGTCAGAATTTCATCAAAAATCTGGCTTTCGGCAATTCACTCAAAAATGGTGCCAAACGGTTGCAAATGCTCCCCTGAGAGGTTTGGCTGTCGAAACAGAAGGCTTTTTATCATAGGACAAGAAATCAGCCCTCAACAACTTAACCAGCAGAAAAAGATTTTTTTGAAAAAATTCCCAAGCTCCGGGGTCAGAATTTCATCAAAAATCTGAAGGTCTCCAATTCATCCAAAAATGCTGCGAAACGGTTGCAAATGCTCCCCTGAGAGGATTGGAGGTCGAAACAGAAGGCTTTTTATCATAGGACAAGAAATCAGCCCTCAACAACTTCACCGGCAGAAAAAGATTTTTTTGAAAAAATTCCCAAGCCCCGGGGTCACAATTTCATCAAAAATCTGGCTTTCGGCAATTCACTCAAAAATGGTGCCAAAAGGTTGCAGATGCTCCCCTGAGAGGTTTGGCCGTCGAAACAGAATGCTTTTTATCACAGGACAAGAAATCAGCCCTCAACAACTTCACCGGCAGAAAAAGATTTTTTTTCAAAAAATCCCTAAGCCGCGGGGTCAGAATTTCATCAAAAATCTGGCTTTCGGCAATTCACTCAAAAATGGTGCCAAACGGTTGCAAATGCTCCCCTGAGAGGTTTGGCGGTCTAAACAGAATGCTTTTTATCACATGACAAGAAATCAGCCCTCAACAATTTCACCGGCAGAAAAAGATTTTTTTGAAAAAATTCCCAAGCCCCGGGTTCATAATTTCATCAAAAATCTAGCTCTCGGCAATTCACTCAAAAATGGTACCAAACGGTTGCAAATGCTCCCCTGAGAGGTTTGGCGGTCGAAACAGAATGCTTTTTATCACAGGAAATGAAATCAGACCTCAACAACTTTACCGGCAGAAAAAATATTTTTTTGAAAAAATTCCAAAGCTCCGGGGTCAGAATTTCATCAAAAATCTGAAGGTCTCCAATTCATCCAAAAATGCTGCGAAACGGTTGCAAATGCTCCCCTGAGAGGATTGGAGGTCGAAACAGAATGCTTTTTATCACAGGACAAGAAATCAGCCCTCAACAACTTCACCGGCAGAAAAAGATTTTTTTTCAAAAAATCCCTAAGCCGCGGGGTCAGAATTTCATCAAAAATCTGGCTTTCGGCAATTCACTAAAAAATGGTGCCAAACGGTTGCAAATGCTCCCCTGAGAGGTTTGGCGGTCTAAACAGAATGCTTTTTATCACATGACAAGAAATCAGCCCTCAACAATTTCACCGGCAGAAAAAGATTTTTTTGAAAAAATTCCCAAGTGCAGGGGTCAGAATTTCATCAAAAATCTGGCTTTCGGCAATTCACTCAAAAATGGTGCCAAACGGTTGCAAATGCTCCCCTGAGAGGTTTGGCTGTCGAAACAGAAGGCTTTTTATCATAGGACAAGAAATCAGCCCTCAACAACTTAACCAGCAGAAAAAGATTTTTTTGAAAAAATTCCCAAGCTCCGGGTTCATAATTTCATCAAAAATCTACCTCTCGGCAATTCACTCAAAAATGGTACCAAACGGTTGCAAATGCTCCCCTGAGAGGTTTGGCGGTCGAAACAGAATGCTTTTTATCACAGGAAATGAAATCAGACCTCAACAACTTTACCGGCAGAAAAAATATTTTTTTGAAAAAATTCCCAAGCTCCGGGGTCAGAATTTCATCAAAAATCTGAAGGTCTCCAATTCATCCAAAAATGCTGCGAAACGGTTGCAAATGCTCCCCTGAGAGGATTGGAGGTCGAAACAGAAGGCTTTTTATCACAGGACAAGAAATCAGCCCTCAACAACTTCACCGGCAGAAAAAGATTTTTTTGAAAAAATTCCCAAGCCCCGGGGTCAGAATTTCATCAAAAATCTGGCTTTCGGCAATTCACTCCAAAATGGTGCCAAAAGGTTACAAATGCTCCCCTGAGAGGTTTGGCGGTCGAAACAGAATGCTTTTTATCATAGCACAAGAAATCAGCCCTCAACAACTTAACCGGCAGAAAAAGATTTTTTTGAAAAAATTCCCAAGCCCCGGGGTCACAATTTCATCAAAAATCTGGCTTTCGGCAATTCACTCAAAAATGGTGCCAAAAGGTTGCAAATGCTCCCCTGAGAGGTTTGGCGGTCGAAACAGAAGGCTTTTTATCACAGGACAAGAAATCAGCCCTCAACAACTTCACCGGCAGAAAAAGATTTTTTTGAAAAAATCCCTAAGCCCCGGGGTCAGAATTTCATCAAAAATCTGGCTTTGTGCAATTCACTCCAAAATGGTGCCAAAAGGTTACAAATGCTCCCCTGAGAGGTTTGGCGGTCGAAACAGAATGCTTTTTATCATAGCACAAGAAATCAGCCCTCAACAACTTAACCAGCAGAAAAAGATTTTTTTGAAAAAATTCCCAAGCCCCGGGTTCATAATTTCATCAAAAATCTAGCTCTCGGCAATTCACTCAAAAATGGTACCAAACGGTTGCAAATGCTCCCCTGAGAGGTTTGGCGGTCGAAACAGAATGCTTTTTATCACAGGAAATGAAATCAGACCTCAACAACTTTACCGGCAGAAAAAATATTTTTTTGAAAAAATTCCCAAGCTCCGGGGTCAGAATTTCATCAAAAATCTGAAGGTCTCCAATTCATCCAAAAATGCTGCGAAACGGTTGCAAATGCTCCCCTGAGAGGATTGGAGGTCGAAACAGAAGGCTTTTTATCACAGGACAAGAAATCAGCCCTCAACAACTTCACCGGCAGAAAAAGATTTTTTTGAAAAAATTCCCAAGCCCCGGGGTCAGAATTTCATCAAAAATCTGGCTTTCGGCAATTCACTCCAAAATGGTGCCAAAAGGTTACAAATGCTCCCCTGAGAGGTTTGGCGGTCGAAACAGAATGCTTTTTATCATAGCACAAGAAATCAGCCCTCAACAACTTAACCGGCAGAAAAAGATTTTTTTGAAAAAATTCCCAAGCCCCGGGGTCACAATTTCATCAAAAATCTGGCTTTCGGCAATGCACTCAAAAATGGTGCCAAACGGTTGCAGATGCTCCCCTGAGAGGTTTGGCGGTCGAAACAGAATGCTTTTTATCACAGGACAAGAAATCAGCCCTCAACAACTTCACCGGCAGAAAAAGATTTTTTTTCAAAAAATCCCTAAGCCGCGGGGTCAGAATTTCATCAAAAATCTGGCTTTCGGCAATTCACTCAAAAATGGTGCCAAACGGTTGCAAATGCTCCCCTGAGAGGTTTGGCGGTCTAAACAGAATGCTTTTTATCACATGACAAGAAATCAGCCCTCAACAATTTCACCGGCAGAAAAAGATTTTTTTGAAAAAATTCCCAAGTGCAGGGGTCAGAATTTCATCAAAAATCTGGCTTTCGGCAATTCACTCAAAAATGGTGCCAAACGGTTGCAAATGCTCCCCTGAGAGGTTTGGCGGTCTAAACAGAATGCTTTTTATCACAGGACATGAAATCAGACCTCAACAACTTTACCGGCAGAAAAAAATATTTTTTTGAAAAAATTCCCAAGCCCCGGGGTCAGAATTTCATCAAAAATCTGAAGGTCTCCAATTCATCCAAAAATGCTGCGAAACGGTTGCAAATGCTCCCCTGAGAGGTTTGGCTGTCGAAACAGAATGCTTTTTATCACAGGACAAGAAATCAGCCCTCAACAACTTCACCGGCAGAAAAAGATTTTTTTGAAAAAATTCCCAAGCCCCGGGGTCAGAATTTCATCAAAAATCTGGCTTTCGGCAATTCACTCCAAAATGGTGCCAAAAGGTTACAAATGCTCCCCTGAGAGGTTTGGCGGTCGAAACAGAATGCTTTTTATCATAGCACAAGAAATCAGCCCTCAACAACTTAACCGGCAGAAAAAGATTTTTTTGAAAAAATTCCCAAGCCCCGGGGTCACAATTTCATCAAAAATCTGGCTTTCGGCAATTCACTCAAAAATGGTGCCAAAAGGTTGCAAATGCTCCCCTGAGAGGTTTGGCGGTCGAAACAGAAGGCTTTTTATCACAGGACAAGAAATCAGCCCTCAACAACTTCACCGGCAGAAAAAGATTTTTTTGAAAAAATCCCTAAGCCCCGGGGTCAGAATTTCATCAAAAATCTGGCTTTCGGCAATTCACTCCAAAATGGTGCCAAAAGGTTACAAATGCTCCCCTGAGAGGTTTGGCGGTCGAAACAGAATGCTTTTTATCATAGCACAAGAAATCAGCCCTCAACAACTTAACCAGCAGAAAAAGATTTTTTTGAAAAAATTCCCAAGCCCCGGGTTCATAATTTCATCAAAAATCTAGCTCTCGGCAATTCACTCAAAAATGGTACCAAACGGTTGCAAATGCTCCCCTGAGAGGTTTGGCGGTCGAAACAGAATGCTTTTTATCACAGGAAATGAAATCAGACCTCAACAACTTTACCGGCAGAAAAAATATTTTTTTGAAAAAATTCCCAAGCTCCGGGGTCAGAATTTCATCAAAAATCTGAAGGTCTCCAATTCATCCAAAAATGCTGCGAAACGGTTGCAAATGCTCCCCTGAGAGGATTGGAGGTCGAAACAGAAGGCTTTTTATCACAGGACAAGAAATCAGCCCTCAACAACTTCACCGGCAGAAAAAGATTTTTTTGAAAAAATTCCCAAGCTCCGGGGTCAGAATTTCATCAAAAATCTGGCTTTCGGCAATTCACTCCAAAATGGTGCCAAAAGGTTACAAATGCTCCCCTGAGAGGTTTGGCGGTCGAAACAGAATGCTTTTTATCATAGCACAAGAAATCAGCCCTCAACAACTTAACCGGCAGAAAAAGATTTTTTTGAAAAAATTCCCAAGCCCCGGGGTCACAATTTCATCAAAAATCTGGCTTTCGGCAATTCACTCAAAAATGGTGCCAAAAGGTTGCAAATGCTCCCCTGAGAGGTTTGGCGGTCGAAACAGAAGGCTTTTTATCACAGGACAAGAAATCAGCCCTCAACAACTTCACCGGCAGAAAAAGATTTTTTTGAAAAAATCCCTAAGCCCCGGGGTCAGAATTTCATCAAAAATCTGGCTTTCGGCAATTCACTCAAAAATGGTGCGAAACGGTTGCAGATGCACCCCTGAGAGGTTTGGCCGTCGAAACAGAATGCTTTTTATCACAGGACAAGAAATCAGCCCTCAACAACTTCACCGGCAGAAAAAGATTTTTTTTCAAAAAATCCCTAAGCCGCGGGGTCAGAATTTCATCAAAAATCTGGCTTTCGGCAATTCACTCAAAAATGGTGCCAAACGGTTGCAAATGCTCCCCTGAGAGGTTTGGCGGTCTAAACAGAATGCTTTTTATCACATGACAAGAAATCAGCCCTCAACAATTTCACCGGCAGAAAAAGATTTTTTTGAAAAAATTCCCAAGTGCAGGGGTCAGAATTTCATCAAAAATCTGGCTTTCGGCAATTCACTCAAAAATGGTGCCAAACGGTTGCAAATGCTCCCCTGAGAGGTTTGGCGGTCGAAACAGAATGCTTTTTATCACAGGACATGAAATCAGCCCTCAACAAGTTCACCGGCAGAAAAAGATTTTTTTGAAAAAGTCCCTAAGGTCACAATTTCATCAAAAATCTGATATTCGGCAAAAATATCAGTCCCTAAGGTCCCTAAGGTCACAATTTCATCAAAAATCTGATATTCGGCAATTCACTCAAAAATGTTGCCAAACGGTTGCAAATGCTCCCCTGAGAGGTTTGGCTGTCGAAACAGAAGGCTTTTTATCATAGGACAAGAAATCAGCCCTCAACAACTTAACCGGCAGAAAAAGATTTTTTTGAAAAAATTCCCAAGCTCCGGGGTCTCAATTTCATCAAAAATCTGGCTTTCGGCAATTCACTCAAAAATGGTACCAAACGGTTGCAAATGCTCCCCTGAGAGGTTTGGCGGTCGAAACAGAATGCTTTTTATCACAGGAAATGAAATCAGACCTCAACAACTTTACCGGCAGAAAAAATATTTTTTTGAAAAAATTCCCAAGCTCCGGGGTCAGAATTTCATCAAAAATCTGAAGGTCTCCAATTCATCCAAAAATGCTGCGAAACGGTTGCAAATGCTCCCCTGAGAGGATTGGAGGTCGAAACAGAAGGCTTTTTATCACAGGACAAGAAATCAGCCCTCAACAACTTCACCGGCAGAAAAAGATTTTTTTGAAAAAATTCCCAAGCCCCGGGGTCAGAATTTCATCAAAAATCTGGCTTTCGGCAATTCACTCCAAAATGGTGCCAAAAGGTTACAAATGCTCCCCTGAGAGGTTTGGCGGTCGAAACAGAATGCTTTTTATCATAGCACAAGAAATCAGCCCTCAACAACTTAACCGGCAGAAAAAGATTTTTTTGAAAAAATTCCCAAGCCCCGGGGTCACAATTTCATCAAAAATCTGGCTTTCGGCAATTCACTCAAAAATGGTGCCAAAAGGTTGCAAATGCTCCCCTGAGAGGTTTGGCGGTCGAAACAGAAGGCTTTTTATCACAGGACAAGAAATCAGCCCTCAACAACTTCACCGGCAGAAAAAGATTTTTTTGAAAAAATCCCTAAGCCCCGGGGTCAGAATTTCATCAAAAATCTGGCTTTCGGCAATTCACTCAAAAATGGTGCCAAACGGTTGCAGATGCTCCCCTGAGAGGTTTGGCGGTCGAAACAGAATGCTTTTTATCACAGGACAAGAAATCAGCCCTCAACAACTTCACCGGCAGAAAAAGATTTTTTTTCAAAAAATCCCTAAGCCGCGGGGTCAGAATTTCATCAAAAATCTGGCTTTCGGCAATTCACTCAAAAATGGTGCCAAACGGTTGCAAATGCTCCCCTGAGAGGTTTGGCGGTCTAAACAGAATGCTTTTTATCACATGACAAGAAATCAGCCCTCAACAATTTCACCGGCAGAAAAAGATTTTTTTGAAAAAATTCCCAAGTGCAGGGGTCAGAATTTCATCAAAAATCTGGCTTTCGGCAATTCACTCAAAAATGGTGCCAAACGGTTGCAAATGCTCCCCTGAGAGGTTTGGCGGTCTAAACAGAATGCTTTTTATCACAGGACATGAAATCAGACCTCAACAACTTTACCGGCAGAAAAAAATATTTTTTTGAAAAAATTCCCAAGCCCCGGGGTCAGAATTTCATCAAAAATCTGAAGTTCTCAAATTCACTCAAAAATGCTGCGAAACGGTTGCAAATGCTCCCCTGAGAGGTTTGGCTGTCGAAACAGAATGCTTTTTATCACAGGACAAGAAATCAGCCCTCAACAACTTCACCGGCAGAAAAAGATTTTTTTGAAAAAATTCCCAAGCCCCGGGGTCAGAATTTCATCAAAAATCTGGCTTTCGGCAATTCTCTCAAAAATGTTGCCAAACGGTTGCAAATGCTCCCCTGTGAGTTTTGGCGGTCGAAACAGAATGCTTTTTATCACAGGACAAGAAATCAGCTCTCAACAACTTAACCGGCAGAAAAAGATTTTTTTGAAAAAATTACCAAGCCCCGGGGTCAGAATTTCATCAAAAATCTGGCTCTCGGCAATTCACTCAAAAATGGTGCCAAACGGTTGCAAATGCTCCCCTGAGAGGTTTGGCGGTCGAAACAGAATGCTTTTTATCACAGGACATGAAATCAGACCTCAACAACTTTACCGGCAGAAAAAGATTTTTTTGAAAAAATTTCCAAGCCCCGGGGTCAGAATTTCATCAAAAATCTGGCTTTCGGCAATTCTCTCAAAAATGTTGCCAAACGGTTGCAAATGCTCCCCTGAGAGGTTTGGCGGTCGAAACAGAATGCTTTTTATCACAGGACATGAAATCAGACCTCAACAACTTTACCGGCAGAAAAAGATTTTTTTGAAAAAATTTCCAAGCCCCGGGGTCAGAATTTCATCAAAAATCTGGCTTTCGGCAATTCACTCAAAAATGGTGCCAAACGGTTGCAAATGCTCCCCTGAGAGGATTGGCGGTCGAAACAGAAGGCTTTTTATCACAGCACAAGAAATCAGCCCTCAACAACTTCACCGGCAGAAAAAGATTTTTTTGAAAAAATTCCCAAGCCCCGGGGTCACAATTTCATCAAAAATCTGGCTTTCGGCAATTCACTCAAAAATGGTGCCAAAAGGTTACAAATGCTCCCCTGAGAGGTTTGGCGGTCGAAACAGAATGCTTTTTATCATAGCACAAGAAATCAGCCCTCAGCAACTTAACCGGCAGAAAAAGATTTTTTTGAAAAAATTCCCAAGCCCCGGGGTCACAATTTCATCAAAAATCTGGCTTTCGGCAATTCACTCAAAAATGGTGCCAAACGGTTGCAAATGCTCCCCTGAGAGGTTTGGCGGTCGAAACAGAATGCTTTTTATCACAGCACAAGAAATCAGCCCTCAACAACTTCACCGGCAGAAAAAGATTTTTTTGAAAAAATCCCTAAGACCCGGGGTCACAATTTCATCAAAAAACTGACTTTCGGCAATTCACTTAAAAATGTTGCCAAACGGTTGCAAATGCTCCCCTGAGAGGTTTGGCTGTCGAAACAGAAGGCTTTTTATCATAGGACAAGAAATCAGCCCTCAACAACTTAACCGGCAGAAAAAGATTTTTTTGAAAAAATTCCCAAGCCCCGGGGTCACAATTTCATCAAACATCTGACTTTCGGCATTTCACTCAAAAATGTTGCCAAACGGTTGCAAATGCTCCCCTGAGAGGTTTGGCGGTCGAAACAGAATGCTTTTTATCACAGCACAAGAAATCAGCCCTCAACAACTTCACCGGCAGAAAAAGATTTTTTTGAAAAAAATTCCCAAGCCCCGGGGTCAGAATTTCATCAAAAATCTAGCTCTCGGCAATTCACTCAAAAATGGTACCAAACGGTTGCAAATGCTCCCCTGAGAGGTTTGGCGGTCGAAACAGAATGCTTTTTATCACAGGACATTAAATCAGACCTCAACAACTTAACCGGCAGAAAAAGATTTTTTTGAAAAAATTCCCAAGCCCCGGGGTCAGATTTTCATCAAAAATCTGAAGTTCTCCAATTCACTCAAAAATGGTGCCAAACGGTTGCAAATGCTCCCCTGAGAGGTTTGGCGGTCGAAACAGAATGCTTTTTATCACAGCACAAGAAATCAACCCTCAACAACTTCACCGGCAGAAAAAGTTTTTTTTAAAAAAAATCCCTAAGGCCCGGGGTCACAATTTCATCAAAAATCTGGCTCTCGGCAATTCAATCAAAAATGGTGCCAAACGGTTGCAAATGCTCCCCTGAGAGGTTTGGCGGTCGAAACAGAATGCTTTTTATCACAGCACAAGAAATCAACCCTCAACAACTTAACCGTCAGTAAAAGATTTTTTTGAAAAAATTGCCAAGCCCCGGGGTCAGAATTTCATCAAAAATCTGGCTTTCGGCAATTCACTCAAAAATGGTGCCAAACGGTTGCAAATGCTCCCCTGAGAATTTTGGCGGTCGAAACAGAATGCTTTTTGTCACAGGACAAGAAATCAGCCCTCAACAACTTAACCCGGAAGAAAAAGATTTTGTTGAAAAAATTCCCAAGCCCCGGGGTCAGAATTTCATCAAAAATCTGGCTCTCGGCAATTCACTCAAAAATGGTGCCAAACGGTTGCATATTCTCCCCTGAGAGGATTGGCGGTCAAAACAGAATGCTTTTTATCACAGCAGAAGAAATCAGGCCTCAACAACTTAACCGGCAGAATAAGATTTTTTTGAAAAAATTCCCAAGCCCCGGGGTCAGAATTTCATCAAAAACCTGGCTTTCGGCAATTCACTCAAAAATGGTGCCAAACGGTTGCAAATGCTCCCCTGAGAGTTTTGCCGGTCGAAACAGAATGCTTTTTAACACAGGACAAGAAATCAGCCCTCAACAACTTAACCGGCAGAAAAAGATTTTTTTGAAAAAATTCCCAAGCCCCGGGGTCAGAATTTCATCAAAAATCTGGCTCTTGGCAATTCAATCAAAAATGGTGCCAAACGGTTGCAAATGCTCCCCTGAGAGTTTTGCCGGTCGAAACAGAATGCTTTTTAACACAGGACAAGAAATCAGCCCTCAACAACTTAACCGGCAGAAAAAGATTTTTTTGAAAAAATTCCCAAGCCCCGGGGTCAGAATTTCATCAAAAATCTGGCTCTTGGCAATTCAATCAAAAATGGTGCCAAACGGTTGCAAATGCTCCCCTGAGAGGTTTGGCGGTCGAAACAGAATGCTTTTTATCACAGGACATGAAATTAGACCTCAACAACTAAACCGGCTGAAAAAGATTTTTTTGAACAAATTTCCAAGCCCCGGGGTCCGAATTTCATCAAAAATCTGGCTTTCGGCAATTCACTCAAACATGGTGCCAAACGGTTGCAAATGCTCCCCTGAGAGGTTTGGCAGTGGAAACAGAATGCTTTTTATCACATGACAAGAAATCAGCCCTCAACAACTTAACCGGCAGAAAAAGATTTTTTGAAAAAATTTCCAAGCCCCGGGGTCAGAATATCATCAAAAATCTGGCTTTTGGCAATTCTCTGAAAAATGGTGCCAAACGGTTGCAAATGCTCCCCTGAGATGTTTGGCGGTCGAAACAAAATGCTTTTTAACACAGAACAAGAAATCAGCCCTCAACAACTTAACCGGCAGAAATAGATTTTTTTGAACAAATTTCCAAGCCCCGGGGTCCGAATTTCATCAAAAATCTGGCTTTCGGCAATTCACTCAAACATGGTGCCAAACGGTTGCAAATGCTCCCCTGAGAGGTTTGGCAGTGGAAACAGAATGCTTTTTATCACATGACAAGAAATCAGCCCTCAACAACTTAACCGGCAGAAAAAGATTTTTTGAAAAAATTTCCAAGCCCCGGGGTCAGAATATCATCAAAAATCTGGCTTTTGGCAATTCTCTGAAAAATGGTGCCAAACGGTTGCAAATGCTCCCCTGAGATGTTTGGCGGTCGAAACAAAATGCTTTTTAACACAGGACAAGAAATCAGCCCTCAACAACTTAACCGGCAGAAATAGATTTTTTTGAAAAAATTCCCAAGCCCCGGGGTCAGAATTTCATCAAAAATCTGGCTCTCGGCAATTCACTCAAAAATGGTGCCAAACGGTTGCATATTCTCCCCTGAGAGGATTCGCGGTCGAAACAGAATGCTTTTTATCACAGCACAAGAAATCAACCCTCAACAACTTTACCGGCAGAAAAAGATTTTTTTGAAAAAATTTCCAAGCCCCGTGGTCAGAATTTCATCAAAAATCTGGCTCTCGGCAATTCAATCAAAAATGCTGCGAAACGGTTGCAAATGCTCCCCTGAGAGGATTGGCGGTCGAAACAGAAGGCTTTTTATCACAGGACAAGAAATCAGCCCTCAACAACTTCACCGGCAGAAAAAGTTTTTTTTAAAAAAAATCCCTAAGGCCCGGGGTCACAATTTCATCAAAAATCTGGCTCTCGGCAATTCAATCAAAAATGGTGCCAAACGGTTGCAAATGCTCCCCTGAGAGGTTTGGCGGTCGAAACAGAATGCTTTTTATCACAGCACAAGAAATCAACCCTCAACAACTTAACCGTCAGTAAAAGATTTTTTTGAAAAAATTGCCAAGCCCCGGGGTCAGAATTTCATCAAAAATCTGGCTTTCGGCAATTCACTCAAAAATGGTGCCAAACAGTTGCAAATGCTCCCCTGAGAATTTTGGCGGTCGAAACAGAATGCTTTTTGTCACAGGACAAGAAATCAGCCCTCAACAACTTAACCCGGAAGAAAAAGATTTTGTTGAAAAAATTCCCAAGCCCCGGGGTCAGAATTTCATCAAAAATCTGGCTCTCGGCAATTCACTCAAAAATGGTGCCAAACGGTTGCATATTCTCCCCTGAGAGGATTGGCGGTCAAAACAGAATGCTTTTTATCACAGCAGAAGAAATCAGGCCTCAACAACTTAACCGGCAGAATAAGATTTTTTTGAAAAAATTCCCAAGCCCCGGGGTCAGAATTTCATCAAAAACCTGGCTTTCGGCAATTCACTCAAAAATGGTGCCAAACGGTTGCAAATGCTCCCCTGAGAGTTTTGCCGGTCGAAACAGAATGCTTTTTAACACAGGACAAGAAATCAGCCCTCAACAACTTAACCGGCAGAAAAAGATTTTTTTGAAAAAATTCCCAAGCCCCGGGGTCAGAATTTCATCAAAAATCTGGCACTTGGAAATTCAATCAAAAATGGTGCCAAACGGTTGCAAATGCTCCCCTGAGAGGTTTGGCGGTCGAAACAGAATGCTTTTTATCACAGGACATGAAATTAGACCTCAACAACTAAACCGGCTGAAAAAGATTTTTTTGAACAAATTTCCAAGCCCCGGGGTCCGAATTTCATCAAAAATCTGGCTTTCGGCAATTCACTCAAACATGGTGCCAAACGGTTGCAAATGCTCCCCTGAGAGGTTTGGCAGTGGAAACAGAATGCTTTTTATCACATGACAAGAAATCAGCCCTCAACAACTTAACCGGCAGAAAAAGATTTTTTGAAAAAATTTCCAAGCCCCGGGGTCAGAATATCATCAAAAATCTGGCTTTTGGCAATTCTCTGAAAAATGGTGCCAAACGGTTGCAAATGCTCCCCTGAGATGTTTGGCGGTCGAAACAAAATGCTTTTTAACACAGGACAAGAAATCAGCCCTCAACAACTTAACCGGCAGAAATAGATTTTTTTGAACAAATTTCCAAGCCCCGGGGTCCGAATTTCATCAAAAATCTGGCTTTCGGCAATTCACTCAAACATGGTGCCAAACGGTTGCAAATGCTCCCCTGAGAGGTTTGGCAGTGGAAACAGAATGCTTTTTATCACATGACAAGAAATCAGCCCTCAACAACTTAACCGGCAGAAAAAGATTTTTTGAAAAAATTTCCAAGCCCCGGGGTCAGAATATCATCAAAAATCTGGCTTTTGGCAATTCTCTGAAAAATGGTGCCAAACGGTTGCAAATGCTCCCCTGAGATGTTTGGCGGTCGAAACAAAATGCTTTTTGTCACAGGACAAGAAATCAGCCCTCAACAACTTAACCCGGAAGAAAAAGATTTTGTTGAAAAAATTCCCAAGCCCCGGGGTCAGAATTTCATAAAAACCTGGCTTTCGGCAATTCACTCAAAAATGGTGCCAAACGGTTGCAAATGCTCCCCTGAGAGTTTTGCCGGTCGAAACAGAATGCTTTTTAACACAGGACAAGAAATCAGCCCTCAACAACTTAACCGGCAGAAAAAGATTTTTTTGAAAAAATTCCCAAGCCCCGGGGTCAGAATTTCATCAAAAATCTGGCTCTTGGCAATTCAATCAAAAATGGTGCCAAACGGTTGCAAATGCTCCCCTGAGAGGTTTGGCGGTCGAAACAGAATGCTTTTTATCACAGGACATGAAATTAGACCTCAACAACTAAACCGGCTGAAAAAGATTTTTTTGAACAAATTTCCAAGCCCCGGGGTCCGAATTTCATCAAAAATCTGGCTTTCGGCAATTCACTCAAACATGGTGCCAAACGGTTGCAAATGCTCCCCTGAGAGGTTTGGCAGTGGAAACAGAATGCTTTTTATCACATGACAAGAAATCAGCCCTCAACAACTTAACCGGCAGAAAAAGATTTTTTGAAAAAATTTCCAAGCCCCGGGGTCAGAATATCATCAAAAATCTGGCTTTTGGCAATTCTCTGAAAAATGGTGCCAAACGGTTGCAAATGCTCCCCTGAGATGTTTGGCGGTCGAAACAAAATGCTTTTTAACACAGGACAAGAAATCAGCCCTCAACAACTTAACCGGCAGAAATAGATTTTTTTGAACAAATTTCCAAGCCCCGGGGTCCGAATTTCATCAAAAATCTGGCTTTCGGCAATTCACTCAAACATGGTGCCAAACGGTTGCAAATGCTCCCCTGAGAGGTTTGGCAGTGGAAACAGAATGCTTTTTATCACATGACAAGAAATCAGCCCTCAACAACTTAACCGGCAGAAAAAGATTTTTTGAAAAAATTTCCAAGCCCCGGGGTCAGAATATCATCAAAAATCTGGCTTTTGGCAATTCTCTGAAAAATGGTGCCAAACGGTTGCAAATGCTCCCCTGAGATGTTTGGCGGTCGAAACAAAATGCTTTTTGTCACAGGACAAGAAATCAGCCCTCAACAACTTAACCCGGAAGAAAAAGATTTTGTTGAAAAAATTCCCAAGCCCCGGGGTCAGAATTTCATAAAAACCTGGCTCTCGGCAATTCACTCAAAAATGGTGCCAAACGGTTGCATATTCTCCCCTGAGAGGATTGGCGGTCAAAACAGAATGCTTTTTATCACAGCAGAAGAAATCAGGCCTCAACAACTTAACCGGCAGAATAAGATTTTTTTGAAAAAATTCCCAAGCCCCGGGGTCAGAATTTCATCAAAAACCTGGCTTTCGGCAATTCACTCAAAAATGGTGCCAAACGGTTGCAAATGCTCCCCTGAGAGTTTTGCCGGTCGAAACAGAATGCTTTTTAACACAGGACAAGAAATCAGCCCTCAACAACTTAACCGGCAGAAAAAGATTTTTTTGAAAAAATTCCCAAGCCCCGGGGTCAGAATTTCATCAAAAATCTGGCTCTTGGCAATTCAATCAAAAATGGTGCCAAACGGTTGCAAATGCTCCCCTGAGAGGTTTGGCGGTCGAAACAGAATGCTTTTTATCACAGGACATGAAATTAGACCTCAACAACTAAACCGGCTGAAAAAGATTTTTTTGAACAAATTTCCAAGCCCCGGGGTCCGAATTTCATCAAAAATCTGGCTTTCGGCAATTCACTCAAACATGGTGCCAAACGGTTGCAAATGCTCCCCTGAGAGGTTTGGCAGTGGAAACAGAATGCTTTTTATCACATGACAAGAAATCAGCCCTCAACAACTTAACCGGCAGAAAAAGATTTTTTGAAAAAATTTCCAAGCCCCGGGGTCAGAATATCATCAAAAATCTGGCTTTTGGCAATTCTCTGAAAAATGGTGCCAAACGGTTGCAAATGCTCCCCTGAGATGTTTGGCGGTCGAAACAAAATGCTTTTTAACACAGGACAAGAAATCAGCCCTCAACAACTTAACCGGCAGAAATAGATTTTTTTGAACAAATTTCCAAGCCCCGGGGTCCGAATTTCATCAAAAATCTGGCTTTCGGCAATTCACTCAAACATGGTGCCAAACGGTTGCAAATGCTCCCCTGAGAGGTTTGGCAGTGGAAACAGAATGCTTTTTATCACATGACAAGAAATCAGCCCTCAACAACTTAACCGGCAGAAAAAGATTTTTTGAAAAAATTTCCAAGCCCCGGGGTCAGAATATCATCAAAAATCTGGCTTTTGGCAATTCTCTGAAAAATGGTGCCAAACGGTTGCATATTCTCCCCTGAGAGGATTCGCGGTCAAAACAGAATGCTTTTTATCACAGCAGAAGAAATCAGCCCTCAACAACTTAACCGGCAGAAAAAGATTTTTTGGAAAAAATTTCCAAGCCCTGGGGTCAGAATTTCATCAAAAATCTGGCTTTCGGCAATTCACTCAAACATGGTGCCAAACGGTTGCAAATGCTCCCCTGAGAGGTTTGGCAGTGGAAACAGAATGCTTTTTATCACATGACAAGAAATCAGCCCTCAACAACTTAACCGGCAGAAAAAGATTTTTTGAAAAAATTTCCAAGCCCCGGGGTCAGAATATCATCAAAAATCTGGCTTTTGGCAATTCTCTGAAAAATGGTGCCAAACGGTTGCATATTCTCCCCTGAGAGGATTCGCGGTCAAAACAGAATGCTTTTTATCACAGCAGAAGAAATCAGCCCTCAACAACTTACCCGGCAGAAAAAGATTTTTTGGAAAAAATTTCCAAGCCCTGGGGTCAGAATTTCATCAAAAATCTGGCTTTCGGCAATTCACTCAAACATGGTGCCAAACGGTTGCAAATGCTCCCCTGAGAGGTTTGGCAGTGGAAACAGAATGCTTTTTATCACATGACAAGAAATCAGCCCTCAACAACTTAACCGGTAGAAAAAGATTTTTTTGAAAAAATTACCAAGCCCCGGGGTCAGAATTTCATCAAAAATCTGGCTCTCGGCAATTCACTCAAAAATGGTGCCAAACGGTTGCATATTTTCCCCTGAGAGGATTGGCGGTCGAAACAGAAGGCTTTTTATCACAGGACATGAAATCAGACCTCAACAACTTAACCGGCTGAAAAAGATTTTTTTGAAAAAATTCCCAAACCCCGGGGTCAGAATTTCATCAAAAATCTACCTTTCGGCAATTCACTCAAAAATGGTGCCAAACGGATGCAAATGCTCCCCTGAGAGTTTTGGCGGTCGAAACAGAATGCTTTTTGTCACAGGACAAGAAATCAGCCCTCAACAACTTAACCCGGAAGAAAAAGATTTTGTTGAAAAAATTCCCAAGCCCCGGGGTCAGAATTTCATTAAAAATCTGGCTCTCGGCAATTCACTCAAAAATGGTGCCAAACAGTTGCATATTCTCCCCTGAGAGGATTGGCGGTCAAAACAGAATGCTTTTTATCACAGCAGAAGAAATCAGGCCTCAACAACTTAACCGGCAGAATAAGATTTTTTTGAAAAAATTCCCAAGCCCCGGGGTCAGAATTTCATTAAAAATCTGGCTTTCGACAATTCACTCAAAAATGGTGCCAAACGGTTGCAAATGCTCCCCTGAGAGTTTTGCCGGTCGAAACAGAATGCTTTTTAACACAGGACAAGAAATCAGCCCTCAACAACTTAACCGACAGAAAAAGATTTTTTTTGAAAAAATTCCCAAGCCCCGGGGTCAGAATTTCATCAAAAATCTGGCTCTTGGCAATTCAATCAAAAATGGTGCCAAAGGGTTGCAAATGCTCCCCTGAGAGGTTTGGCGGTCGAAACAGAATGCTTTTTATCACATGACAAGAAATCAGCCCTCAACAACTTAACCGGCATAAAAAGATTTTTTGAAAAAATTTCCAAGCCCCGGGGTCAGAATATCATCAAAAATCTGGCTTTTGGCAATTCTCTGAAAAATGGTGCCAAACGGTTGCAAGTGCTCCCCTGAGAGGTTTGGCTGTCGAAACAGAAGGCTTTTTATCACAGGACAAGAAATCAGCCCTCAACAACTTAACCGGCAGAAAAAAATTTTTTGAAAAAATTTCCAAGCCCCGGGGTCAGAATATCATCAAAAATCTGACTTTTGGCAATTCTCTGAAAAATGGTGCCAAACGGTTGCAAGTGCTCCCCTGAGAGGTTTGGCTGTCGAAACAGAAGGCTTTTTATCACAGGACAAGAAATGAGCCCTCAACAACTTAACCGGCAGAAAAAGATTTTTTTGAAAAAATTCCCAAGCCCCGGGGTCAGAATTTCATCAAAAATCTGGCTCTTGCCAATTCAATCAAAAATGGTGCCAAACGTTTGCAAATGCTCCCCTGAGAGGTTTGGCGGTCGAAACAGAATGCTTTTTATCACAGGACATGAAATCAGTCCTCAACAACTTAACCGGCTGAAAAAGATTTTTTTGAAAAAATTCCCAAGCCCTGGGGTCAGAATTTCATCAAAAATCTGGCTTTCGGCAATTCACTCAAAAATGGTGCCAAACGGTTGCAAATGCTCCCCTGAGAGTTTTGCCGGTCGAAACAGAATGCTTTTTATCACAGGACAAGAAATCAGCCCTCAACAACTTAACCGGCAGAAAAAGATTTTTTGGAAAAAATTTCCAAGCCCCGGGGTCAGAATTTCATCAAAAATCTGGCTTTCGGCAATTCACTCAAACATGGTGCCAAACGGTTGCAAATGCTCCCCTGAGAGGTTTGGCAGTGGAAACAGAATGCTTTTTATCACAGGACAAGAAATCAGCCCTCAACAACTTAACCCGGAAGAAAAAGATTTTGTTGAAAAAATTCCCAAGCCCCGGGGGCAGAATTTCATCAAAAATCTGGCTCTCGGCAATTCACTCAAAAATGGTGCCAAACGGTTGCATATTCTCCCGTGAGAGGATTGGCGGTCAAAACAGAATGCTATTTATCACAGCAGAAGAAATCAGGCCTCAACAACTTAACCGGCAGAAAAAGATTTTTTGAAAAAATTCCCAAGCCCCGGGGTCAGAATATCATCAAAAATCTGGCTTTTGGCAATTCTCTGAAAAATGTTGCCAAACGGTTGCAAATGCTCCCCTGAGATGTTTGGCGGTCGAAACAAAATGCTTTTTATCACATGACAAGAAATCATCCCTCAAAAACTTAACCGGTAGAAAAAGATTTTTTTGAAAAAATTGCCAAGCCCCGGGGTCACAATTTCATCAAAAATCTGACATTCGGCAATTCACTCAAAAATGGTGCCAAACGGTTGCAAGTGCTCCCCTGAGAGGTTTGGCTGTCGAAACAGAAGGCTTTTTATCACAGGACAAGAAATCAGCCCTCAACAACTTAACCGGCAGAAAAAAATTTTTTTGAAAAAATTCCCAAGCCCTGGGGTCAGAATTTCATCAAAAATCTGGCTCTCGGCAATTCACTCAAAAATGGTGCGAAACGGTTGCAAATACTCCCCTGAGAGGTTTGGCGGTCGAAACAGAAGGCTTTTTGTCACAGGACAAGAAATCAGCCCTCAACAACTTAACCGGCAGAAAAAGACTTTTTTGAAAAAATTCCCAAGCCCTGGGGTCAGAATTTTATCAAAAATCTGGCTCTCGGCAATTCACTCAAAAATGGTGCCAAACGGTTGCAAATGCTCCCCTGAGAGGTTTGGCTGTCGAAACAGAAGGCTTTTTATCATAGGACAAGAAATCAGCCCTCAACAACTTAACCGGCAGAAAAAGTTTTTTTTGAAAAAATTCCCAAGCCCCGGGGTCACAATTCCATCAAAAATCAGGCTTTCGGCAATTCACTCAAAAATTGTGCCAAACGGTTGCAAATACTCCCCTGAGAGGTTTGGTGGTCGAAACAGAATGCTTTTTATCACAGGACAAGAAATCAGCCCTCAACAACTTAACCGGCAGAAAAAAATTTTTTTGAAAAAATTCCCAAGCCCTCGGGTCAGAATTTCATCAAAAAGCTGGCTCTCGGCAATTCAATCAAAAATGGTGCCAAACGGTTGCAAATGCTCCCCTGAGAGGTTTGGCGGTCGAAACAGAAGGCTTTTTGTCACAGGACAAGAAATCAGCCCTCAACAACTTAACCGGCAGAAAAAGATTTTTTTGAAAAAATTCCCAAGCCCTGGGGTCAGAATTTTATCAAAAATCTAGCTCCCAGCAATTCACTCAAAATTGGTGTCAAACGGTTGCAAATGCTCCCCTGAGAGGTTTGGCGATCGAAACAGAATGCTTTTTATCACAGGACAAGAAATCAGCCCTCAACAACTTCACCGGCAGAAAAAGATTTTTTTGAAGAAATCCCTAAGCCCCGGGGTCACAATTTCATCAAAAATCTGACTTTCGGCAATTCACTCAAAAATGTTGCCAAACGGTTGCAAATGCTCCCCTGAGAGGTTTGGCTGTCGAAACAGAAGGCTTTTTATCACAGGACAAGAAATCAGCCCTCAACAGCTTAACCGGCAGAAAAAGATTTTTTGAAAAAATTTCCAAGCCCCGGGGTCAGAATATCATCAAAAATCTGGCTTTTGGCAATTCTCTGAAAAATGGTGCCAAACGGTTGCAAATGCTCCCCTGAGATGTTTGGCGGTCGAAACAAAATGCTTTTTATCACATGACAAGAAATAAGCCCTCAACAACTTAACCGGTAGAAAAAGATTTTTTTGAAAAAATTGCCAAGCCCCGCGGGGGGTCACAATTTCATCAAAAATCTGGCTTTCGGCAATTCACTCAAAAATTGTGCGAAACGGTTGAAATACTCCCCTGAGAGGTTTGGCGGTCGAAACAGAAGGCTTTTTATCACAGGACAAGAAATCAGCCCTCAACAAATTCACCGGCAGAAAAAGATTTTTTTGAAAAAATCCCTAAGCCCCGGGGTCACAATTTCAACAAAAATCTGGCTTTCGGCAATTCACTCAAAAATGGTGCCAAACGGTTGCAAATACTCCCCTGAGAGGTTTGGCAGTGGAAACAGAATGCTTTTTATCACATGACAAGAAATCAGCCCTCAACAACTTCACCGGCAGAAAAAGATTTTTTTGAAAAAATCCCTAAGCCCCGGGGTCACAATTTCATCAAAAATCTGACTTTCGGCAATTCACTCAAAAATATTGCCAAACGGTTGCAAATGCTCCCCTGAGAGGTTTGGCTGTCGAAACAGAAGGCTTTTTATCACAGGACAAGAAATCAGCCCTCAACAGCTTAACCGATAGAAAAAGATTTTTTTGAAAAAATTCCCAAGCCCCGGGGTCACAATTTCATCAAAAATCTGGCTTTGGCAATTCACTCAAAAATGGTGCCAAACGGTTGCAAATGCTCCCCTGAGAGGTTTGGCGGTCAAAACAGAAGGCTTTTTATCACAGGACAAGAAATCAGCCCTCAACAGCTTAACCGACTGTCAGGGGTTCAGGAGCAGAGGCAAGGGCAAGGGAGGAAACAGAGAGCGAAGGGGAGGAGGCAGAAGAAAAGATGAGTGATGACGACGACCCGAGATCTCCGAGTCTTTCCAGTGAATCAGAAGATTCACAGAAAGGAGCACCAGTGGCCAGGGCAAGGGGGGAGTCTAGGGGGGCACCCCAGGAAGATAGAGCCAGAGGGGACTCAGAGGAGAGCAGTTGGAAATCGGGACCAGCGTCACCGCCAGAGAGCAGGGAAGAGGAAGGGAGCCAGGGGGCAAGCGCTGGCAGCTCACCACAGGAGGGAGGGCATGAGTCAGGAGTGGCCACACCTCCATCGGGGAGCGAGGAAACGGTCAAACGGAAAGTGGAAAGTTGGGCGCGCGCACCAAGTTCAAATGCACAGGAAAGTGACGCAGTGGGCAGCCCTGAAAGAGAGCCAGGTCCTAAAGGAGACAGGAGGGTCCGGGGGGTCGGCGTCAGAAGAATCCAGGAAGGAAGAGACCCCGGGGGGTAGAGGGACCCAGAGGAGGACAGTCAGGCGGAAAAGGTGGAGCCGGGCTAGGATATTAAGTTGGTGCACAAGGGGCGGAGACTCAGACGGAGCTTCGCCGATCTAGCCACTAGATGTAGAGTTGCACGCAGCAGCTTGAGAATGGAAACTGTAACTCAATAAAGACTTTTACTTAATGATCGCTGGCTAGCGTGATCCTCTGTGAGCTGGGATCGTTAAGCAGCTCTGACACCGACAGAAAAAGATTTTGTTGAAAAAATTCCCAAGCCCCGGGGGCAGAATTTCATCAAAAATCTGGCTCTCGGCAATTCACTCAAAAATGGTGCCAAACGGTTGCATATTCTCCCGTGAGAGGATTGGCGGTCAAAACAGAATGCTTTTTATCACAGCAGAAGAAATCAGGCCTCAACAACTTAACCGGCAGAAAAAGATTTTTTGAAAAAATTCCCAAGCCCCGGGGTCAGAATATCATCAAAAATCTGGCTTTTGGCAATTCTCTGAAAAATGTTGCCAAACGGTTGCAAATGCTCCCCTGAGATGTTTGGCGGTCGAAACAAAATGCTTTTTATCACATGACAAGAAATCATCCCTCAAAAACTTAACCGGTAGAAAAAGATTTTTTTGAAAAAATTGCCAAGCCCCGGGGTCACAATTTCATCAAAAATCTGACATTCGGCAATTCACTCAAAAATGGTGCCAAACGGTTGCAAGTGCTCCCCTGAGAGGTTTGGCTGTCGAAACAGAAGGCTTTTTATCACAGGACAAGAAATCAGCCCTCAACAACTTAACCGGCAGAAAAAAATTTTTTTGAAAAAATTCCCAAGCCCTGGGGTCAGAATTTCATCAAAAATCTGGCTCTCGGCAATTCACTCAAAAATGGTGCGAAACGGTTGCAAATACTCCCCTGAGAGGTTTGGCGGTCGAAACAGAAGGCTTTTTGTCACAGGACAAGAAATCAGCCCTCAACAACTTAACCGGCAGAAAAAGACTTTTTTGAAAAAATTCCCAAGCCCTGGGGTCAGAATTTTATCAAAAATCTGGCTCTCGGCAATTCACTCAAAAATGGTGCCAAACGGTTGCAAATGCTCCCCTGAGAGGTTTGGCTGTCGAAACAGAAGGCTTTTTATCATAGGACAAGAAATCAGCCCTCAACAACTTAACCGGCAGAAAAAGTTTTTTTTGAAAAAATTCCCAAGCCCCGGGGTCACAATTCCATCAAAAATCAGGCTTTCGGCAATTCACTCAAAAATTGTGCCAAACGGTTGCAAATACTCCCCTGAGAGGTTTGGTGGTCGAAACAGAATGCTTTTTATCACAGGACAAGAAATCAGCCCTCAACAACTTAACCGGCAGAAAAAATTTTTTTTGAAAAAATTCCCAAGCCCTCGGGTCAGAATTTCATCAAAAAGCTGGCTCTCGGCAATTCAATCAAAAATGGTGCCAAACGGTTGCAAATGCTCCCCTGAGAGGTTTGGCGGTCGAAACAGAAGGCTTTTTGTCACAGGACAAGAAATCAGCCCTCAACAACTTAACCGGCAGAAAAAGATTTTTTTGAAAAAATTCCCAAGCCCTGGGGTCAGAATTTTATCAAAAATCTAGCTCCCAGCAATTCACTCAAAATTGGTGCCAAACGGTTGCAAATGCTCCCCTGAGAGGTTTGGCGATCGAAACAGAATGCTTTTTATCACAGGACAAGAAATCAGCCCTCAACAACTTCACCGGCAGAAAAAGATTTTTTTGAAGAAATCCCTAAGCCCCGGGGTCACAATTTCATCAAAAATCTGACTTTCGGCAATTCACTCAAAAATGTTGCCAAACGGTTGCAAATGCTCCCCTGAGAGGTTTGGCTGTCGAAACAGAAGGCTTTTTATCACAGGACAAGAAATCAGCCCTCAACAGCTTAACCGGCAGAAAAAGATTTTTTGAAAAAATTTCCAAGCCCCGGGGTCAGAATATCATCAAAAATCTGGCTTTTGGCAATTCTCTGAAAAATGGTGCCAAACGGTTGCAAATGCTCCCCTGAGATGTTTGGCGGTCGAAACAAAATGCTTTTTATCACATGACAAGAAATAAGCCCTCAACAACTTAACCGGTAGAAAAAGATTTTTTTGAAAAAATTGCCAAGCCCCGCGGGGGGTCACAATTTCATCAAAAATCTGGCTTTCGGCAATTCACTCAAAAATTGTGCGAAACGGTTGAAATACTCCCCTGAGAGGTTTGGCGGTCGAAACAGAAGGCTTTTTATCACAGGACAAGAAATCAGCCCTCAACAAATTCACCGGCAGAAAAAGATTTTTTTGAAAAAATCCCTAAGCCCCGGGGTCACAATTTCAACAAAAATCTGGCTTTCGGCAATTCACTCAAAAATGGTGCCAAACGGTTGCAAATACTCCCCTGAGAGGTTTGGCAGTGGAAACAGAATGCTTTTTATCACATGACAAGAAATCAGCCCTCAACAACTTCACCGGCAGAAAAAGATTTTTTTGAAAAAATCCCTAAGCCCCGGGGTCACAATTTCATCAAAAATCTGACTTTCGGCAATTCACTCAAAAATATTGCCAAACGGTTGCAAATGCTCCCCTGAGAGGTTTGGCTGTCGAAACAGAAGGCTTTTTATCACAGGACAAGAAATCAGCCCTCAACAGCTTAACCGATAGAAAAAGATTTTTTTGAAAAAATTCCCAAGCCCCGGGGTCACAATTTCATCAAAAATCTGGCTTTGGCAATTCACTCAAAAATGGTGCCAAACGGTTGCAAATGCTCCCCTGAGAGGTTTGGCGGTCAAAACAGAAGGCTTTTTATCACAGGACAAGAAATCAGCCCTCAACAGCTTAACCGACTGTCAGGGGTTCAGGAGCAGAGGCAAGGGCAAGGGAGGAAACAGAGAGCGAAGGGGAGGAGGCAGAAGAAAAGATGAGTGATGACGACGACCCGAGATCTCCGAGTCTTTCCAGTGAATCAGAAGATTCACAGAAAGGAGCACCAGTGGCCAGGGCAAGGGGGGAGTCTAGGGGGGCACCCCAGGAAGATAGAGCCAGAGGGGACTCAGAGGAGAGCAGTTGGAAATCGGGACCAGCGTCACCGCCAGAGAGCAGGGAAGAGGAAGGGAGCCAGGGGGCAAGCGCTGGCAGCTCACCACAGGAGGGAGGGCATGAGTCAGGAGTGGCCACACCTCCATCGGGGAGCGAGGAAACGGTCAAACGGAAAGTGGAAAGTTGGGCGCGCGCACCAAGTTCAAATGCACAGGAAAGTGACGCAGTGGGCAGCCCTGAAAGAGAGCCAGGTCCTAAAGGAGACAGGAGGGTCCGGGGGGTCGGCGTCAGAAGAATCCAGGAAGGAAGAGACCCCGGGGGGTAGAGGGACCCAGAGGAGGACAGTCAGGCGGAAAAGGTGGAGCCGGGCTAGGATATTAAGTTGGTGCACAAGGGGCGGAGACTCAGACGGAGCTTCGCCGATCTAGCCACTAGATGTAGAGTTGCACGCAGCAGCTTGAGAATGGAAACTGTAACTCAATAAAGACTTTTACTTAATGATCGCTGGCTAGCGTGATCCTCTGTGAGCTGGGATCGTTAAGCAGCTCTGACACCGACAGAAAAAGATTTTTTTGAAAAAATTTCCAAGCCCCGGGGTCAGAATTTCATCAAAAATCTGGCTTTCGGCAATTCACTCAAAAACTGTGCCAAACGGTTGCAAATGCTCCCCTGAGAGGTTTGGCGGTCGAAACAGAATGCTTTTTATCACAGGACAAGAAATCAGCCCTCAACAACTTAACCGGCAGAAAAAAATTTTTTGGAAAAAATTCCCAAGCCCTGGGGTCAGAATTTCATCAAAAATCTGGCTCTCGGCAATTCCCTCAAAAATGGTGCCAACCGGTTGCAAATGCTCCCCTGAGAGGTTTGGCGGTCAAAACAGAATGCTTTTTATCACAGGACAAGAAATTAGCCCTCAACAACTTCACCGGCAGAAAAAGATTTTTTTGAAAAAATCCCTAAGCCCCGGGGTCACAATTTCATAAAAAAATCGGAACTTCTCCAATTTGCTCAAAAATGGTTCCAAACGGTTCAAAATGCTCCCCTGAGAGGTTTTGCGTTCTAAACAGAAGGCTTTTTATCACAGGAAAAGAAATCAGGCCTCGACAAGTTAACCGGGAGAAAACGATTTTTTTGAAAAAATCCCTAAGCCACAAATTCCGGTCACAAATTCCGGAAAAATCTGACATTCGGCAATTCACTTAAAAATGGTGCCAAACGGCTGCAAATGCTCCACTGAGAGGTTTGGGCGGACGAAACAGAATGCTTTTTATCACAGCACAAGAAATCAGCCCTCAACAACTTAACCGGCAGAAAAAGATTTTTTTGAAAAAATTCCCAAGCCCCAGGGTCAGAATTTCATCAAAAATCTGGCTTTCGGCAATTCACTCAAAAATGGTGCCAAACGGTTGCAAATGCTCCCCTGAGAGGTTTGGCGGTCGAAACAGAATGCTTTTTATCACAGGACAAGAAATCAGCCCTCAACAACGTCACCGGCAGAAAAAGATTTTTTTGAAAAAATTCCCAAGCCCTGGGGTCAGAATTTCATCAAAAATCTGGCTTTCGGCAATTCACTCAAAATTGGTGCCAAACGGTTGCAAATGCTCCCTTGAGAGGTTTGGCGGTCAAAACAGAATGCTTTTTATCACATGACATGAAATCAGTTCTCAACAACTTCACCGGCAGAAAAAGATTTTTTTGAAAAAATTCCCAAGCCCCGGGGTCAGAATTTCATCAAAAATCTGAAGTTCTCCAATTCACTCAAAAATGGTGCCAAACGGTTGCAAATGCTCCCTTGAGAGGTTTGGCTGTCGAAAAAGAAGGCTTTTTATCATATTACAAGAAATCAGCCATGAAAAACTTAACCGGCAGAAAAAGATTTTTTGGAAAAAATTCCCAAGCCCCGGGGTCAGAATTTCATCAAAAATCTATCTTTCGGCAATTCACTCAAAAATGGTGCCAAACGGTTGCAAATACTCCCCTGAGAGGTTTGGTGGTCGAAACAGAATGCTTTTTATTACAAGACAAGAAATCAGCCCTCAACAACTTCACCGGCAGAAAAAGATTTTTTTGAAAAAATTCCCAAGCCCCAGGGTCAGAATTTCATCAAAAATCTGAAGTTCTCCAATTCACTCAAAAATGGTGCCAAACGGTTGCAAATGCTCCCCTGAGAGGTTTGGCTGTCGAAACAGAAGGCTTTTTATCATAGGACAAGAAATCAGCCCTCAAAAACTTAACCGGCAGAAAAAGATTTTTTTGAAAAAATTCCCAAGGCCCGGGGTCAGAATTTCATAAAAAATCTGGCTTTCGGCAATTCACTCAAAAATGGTGCCAAACGGTTGCAAATGCTCCCCTGAGAGGTTTGGCGGTCGAAACAGAATGCTTTCTATCACAGGACAAGAAATCAGCCCTCAACAACTTAACCGGCAGAAAAAGATTTTTTTGAAAAAATTCCCAAGCCCCGGGGTCACAATTTCATCAAAAATCTGGCTTTCGGCAATTCAATCAAAAATGTTGCCAAACGGTTGCAAACTCTCCTCTGAGAGGTTTGGCGGTCGAAACAGAATGCTTTTTATCACAGGACAAGAAATCAGCCCTCAACAACTTAACCGGCAGAAAAAGATTTTTTTGAGAAAATTCCCAAGCCCTGGGGTCAGAATTTCATCAAAAATCTGGCTTTCGGCAATTCACTCAAAAATGGTGCCAAACGGTTGCAAATGCTCCCCTGAGAGGTTTGGCCGTCAAAACAGAATGCTTTTTATCACAGGACAAGAAATCAGCCCTCAACAACTTCACCGGCAGAAAAAGATTTTTTTGAAGAAATTCCTAAGCCCCGGCGTCACAATTTCATCAAAAATCTGGCTTTCGGGAATTCACTCAAAAATGGTGCCAAACGGTTGCAAATGCTCCCCTGAGAGTTTTGGCGGTCGAAACAGAATGCTTTTTATCACAAGACAAGAAATCAGCCCTCAACAACTTAACCGGCAGAAAAAGATTTTTTTGAAAAAATCTCCAAGCCCCGGGGTCAGAATTTCATCAAAAATCTATCTTTCGGCAATTCACACAAAAATGGTGCCAAACGGTTGCAAATGGTCCCCTGAGAGGATTGGCGGTCGAAAGAGAATGCTTTTTATCACAACACAAGAAAGCAGCCCTCAACAACTTCACCGGCAGAAAAAGATATTTGAAAAAATCCCTAAGCCCCGGGGTCACAATTTCATAAAAAATCGGAACTTCTCCAATTTGCTCAAAAATGGTTCCAAACGGTTCGAAATGCTCCCCTGAGAGGTTTTGCATTCTAAACTGAAGGCTTTTTATCACAGGAAAAGAAATCAGGCCTCGGCAACTTAACCGGGAGAAAAAGATTTTTTTGAAAAAATTCCCAAGCCCCGGGGTCAGAATTTCATCAAAAATGTGGCTTTCGGCAATTCAATCAAAAATGGTGCCAAACGGCTGCAAATTCTCCTCTGAGAGGTTTGGCGGTCGAAACAGAATGCTTTTTATCACAGGACAAGAAATCAGCCCTCAAAGACTTAACCGGCAGAAAAAGATTTTTTTGAAAAAATTCCCAAGCCCCGGGGTCAGAATTTCATCAAAAATCTGGCTTTCGGCAATTTACTCAAAAATGGTGCCAAAAGGTTGAAATGCTCCCCTGAGAGGTTTGGCGGTCGAAACAGAATGCTTTTTATCACATGACAAGAAATCAGCCCTCAACAACTTAACCGGCAGAAAAAGATTTTTTTGAAAAAATTCCCATGCCCGGGGTCAGAATTTCATCAAAAATCTGAAGTTCTCCAATTCACTCAAAAATGGTGCCAAACGGTTGCAAATGGTCCCCTGAGAGGTTTGGCGGTCGAAAGAGAATGCTTTTTATCACAATACAAGAAATCAGCCCTCAACAACTTCACCGGCAGAAAAAGATTTTTTTGAAAAAATCCCTAAGCCCCGGGGTCACAATTTCATAAAAAATCAGAACTTCTCCAATTTGCTCAAAAATGGTTCCAAACGGTTCGAAATGCACCCCTGAGAGGTTTTGCGTTCTAAACAGAAGGCTTTTTATCACAGGAAAAGAAATCAGGCCTCGACAAGTTAACCGGGAGAAAACGATTTTTTTGAAAAAATCCCTAAGCCCGGGGGTCACAAATTCCGGAAAAATCTGACATTCGGCAATTCACTTAAAAATGGTGCCAAACGGCTGCAAATGCTCCCCTGAGAGGATTGGTGGTCGAAACAGAAGGCTTTTTATCACAGGACAAGAAATCAGCCCTCAACAACTTAACCGGCTGAAAAAGGTTTTTTTGAAAAAATTCCCAAGCCCCAGGGTCAGAATTTCATCAAAAATCTGACTTTCGGCAATTCACTCAAAAATGTTGCCAAACGGTTGCAAATGCTCCCTTGAAAGGTTTGGCGGTCGAAACAGAATGCTTTTTATCATAGGACAAGAAATCAGCCCTCAACAACTTAACCGGCAGAAAAAGATTTTTTTGAAAAAATTCCCAAGCCCCGGGGTCAGAATTTCATCAAAAATCTGAAGTTCTCCAATTCACTCAAAAATGGTGCCAAACGGTTCGAAATGCTCCCCTGAGAGGTTTTGCGTTCTAAACTGAAGGCTTTATATCACAGGAAAAGAAATCAGGCCTCGACAAGTTAACCGGGAGAAAGAGATTTTTTTGAAAAAATCCCTAAGCCCGGGGGTCACAAATTCCGGAAAAATCTGACATTCGGCAATTCACTTAAAAATGGTGCCAAACGGCTGCAAATGCTCCCCTGAAAGGTTTGGCGGTCGAAACAGAATGCTTTTTATCACAGGACAAGAAATCAGCCCTCAACAACTTAACCGGCAGAAAAAGATTTTTTTGAAAAAATTCCCAAGCCCCGGGGTCAGAATTTCATCAAAAATCTGGCTTTCAGCAATTCACTCAAAAATGGTGCCAAACGGTTGCAAATGCTCGCCTGAGAGGTTTGGCGGTGGAAACAGAATGCTTTTTATCACAGGACAAGAAATCAGCCCTCAGCAACTTCACCGGCAGGAAACGATTTTTTTGAAAAAATTCCCAAGCCCCGGGGTCAGAATTTCATCAAAAATCTGGCTTTCGGCAATTCACTCAAAAATGCTGCGAAACGGTTGCAAATGCTCCCCTGAGAGGTTTGGCGGTCGAAACAGAAGGCTTTTTATCACAGGACAAGAAATCAGCCCTCAACAACTTAACCGGCAGAAAAAGATTTTTTTGAAAAAATTCCCAAGCCCCGGGGTCACAATTTCATCAAAAATCTGACTTTCGGCAATTCACTCAAAAATGTTGCCAAACGGTTGCAAATGGTCCCCTGAGAGGTTTGCCGGTCGAAACAGAATGCTTTTTATCACAGGACAAGAAATCAGCCCTCAACAACTTAACCGGCAGGAAAAAAATTTATTGAAAAAATTCCCAAGCCCTGGGGTCAGAATTTCATCAAAAATCTGGCTTTCGGCTATTCACTCAAAAATGGTGCCAAACGGTTGCAAATGCTCCCCTGAGAGGTTTGGCCGTCAAAACAGAATGCTTTTTATCACAGGACAAGAAATCAGCCCTCAACAACTTAACCGGCAGAAAAAGATTTTTTTGAAGAAATCCCTAAGCCCCGGCGTCACAATTTCATCAAAAATCTGGCTTTCGGGAATTCACTCAAAAATGCTGCGAAACGGTTGCAAATGCTCCCCTGAGAGTTTTGGCGGTCGAAACAGAATGCTTTTTATCACAGGACAAGAAATCAGCCCTCAACAACTTAACCGGCAGAAAAAGATTTTTTTGAAAAAATTTCCAAGCCCCGGGGTCAGAATTTCATCAAAAATCTGGCTCTCGGTAATTCACTCAAAAATGCTGCGAAACGGTTGCAAATGCTCCACTGAGAGGTTTGGCTGTCGAAACAGAAGGCTTTATATCATAGGACATGAAATCAGCCCTCAACAACTTAACCGGCAGAAAAAGATTTTTTTGGAAAAATTCCCAAGCCCCGGGGTCACAATTTCATCAAAAATCTGACATTCGGCAATTCACTCAAAAATGGTGCCAAACGGTTGCAAGTGCTCCCCTGAGAGGTTTGGCTGTCGAAACAGAAGGCTTTTTATCACAGGACAAGAAATCAGCCCTCAACAACTTAACCGGCAGAAAAAAATTTTTTTGAAAAAATTCCCAAGCCCTGGGGTCAGAATTTCATCAAAAATCTGGCTCTCGGCAATTCACTCAAAAATGGTGCGAAACGGTTGCAAATACTCCCCTGAGAGGTTTGGCGGTCGAAACAGAAGGCTTTTTGTCACAGGACAAGAAATCAGCCCTCAACAACTTAACCGGCAGAAAAAGACTTTTTTGAAAAAATTCCCAAGCCCTGGGGTCAGAATTTTATCAAAAATCTGGCTCTCGGCAATTCACTCAAAAATGGTGCCAAACGGTTGCAAATGCTCCCCTGAGAGGTTTGGCTGTCGAAACAGAAGGCTTTTTATCATAGGACAAGAAATCAGCCCTCAACAACTTAACCGGCAGAAAAAGTTTTTTTTGAAAAAATTCCCAAGCCCCGGGGTCACAATTCCATCAAAAATCAGGCTTTCGGCAATTCACTCAAAAATTGTGCCAAACGGTTGCAAATACTCCCCTGAGAGGTTTGGTGGTCGAAACAGAATGCTTTTTATCACAGGACAAGAAATCAGCCCTCAACAACTTAACCGGCAGAAAAAAATTTTTTTGAAAAAATTCCCAAGCCCTCGGGTCAGAATTTCATCAAAAAGCTGGCTCTCGGCAATTCAATCAAAAATGGTGCCAAACGGTTGCAAATGCTCCCCTGAGAGGTTTGGCGGTCGAAACAGAAGGCTTTTTGTCACAGGACAAGAAATCAGCCCTCAACAACTTAACCGGCAGAAAAAGATTTTTTTGAAAAAATTCCCAAGCCCTGGGGTCAGAATTTTATCAAAAATCTAGCTCCCAGCAATTCACTCAAAATTGGTGTCAAACGGTTGCAAATGCTCCCCTGAGAGGTTTGGCGATCGAAACAGAATGCTTTTTATCACAGGACAAGAAATCAGCCCTCAACAACTTCACCGGCAGAAAAAGATTTTTTTGAAGAAATCCCTAAGCCCCGGGGTCACAATTTCATCAAAAATCTGACTTTCGGCAATTCACTCAAAAATGTTGCCAAACGGTTGCAAATGCTCCCCTGAGAGGTTTGGCTGTCGAAACAGAAGGCTTTTTATCACAGGACAAGAAATCAGCCCTCAACAGCTTAACCGGCAGAAAAAGATTTTTTGAAAAAATTTCCAAGCCCCGGGGTCAGAATATCATCAAAAATCTGGCTTTTGGCAATTCTCTGAAAAATGGTGCCAAACGGTTGCAAATGCTCCCCTGAGATGTTTGGCGGTCGAAACAAAATGCTTTTTATCACATGACAAGAAATAAGCCCTCAACAACTTAACCGGTAGAAAAAGATTTTTTTGAAAAAATTGCCAAGCCCCGCGGGGGGTCACAATTTCATCAAAAATCTGGCTTTCGGCAATTCACTCAAAAATTGTGCGAAACGGTTGAAATACTCCCCTGAGAGGTTTGGCGGTCGAAACAGAAGGCTTTTTATCACAGGACAAGAAATCAGCCCTCAACAAATTCACCGGCAGAAAAAGATTTTTTTGAAAAAATCCCTAAGCCCCGGGGTCACAATTTCAACAAAAATCTGGCTTTCGGCAATTCACTCAAAAATGGTGCCAAACGGTTGCAAATACTCCCCTGAGAGGTTTGGCAGTGGAAACAGAATGCTTTTTATCACATGACAAGAAATCAGCCCTCAACAACTTCACCGGCAGAAAAAGATTTTTTTGAAAAAATCCCTAAGCCCCGGGGTCACAATTTCATCAAAAATCTGACTTTCGGCAATTCACTCAAAAATATTGCCAAACGGTTGCAAATGCTCCCCTGAGAGGTTTGGCTGTCGAAACAGAAGGCTTTTTATCACAGGACAAGAAATCAGCCCTCAACAGCTTAACCGATAGAAAAAGATTTTTTTGAAAAAATTCCCAAGCCCCGGGGTCACAATTTCATCAAAAATCTGGCTTTGGCAATTCACTCAAAAATGGTGCCAAACGGTTGCAAATGCTCCCCTGAGAGGTTTGGCGGTCAAAACAGAAGGCTTTTTATCACAGGACAAGAAATCAGCCCTCAACAGCTTAACCGACTGTCAGGGGTTCAGGAGCAGAGGCAAGGGCAAGGGAGGAAACAGAGAGCGAAGGGGAGGAGGCAGAAGAAAAGATGAGTGATGACGACGACCCGAGATCTCCGAGTCTTTCCAGTGAATCAGAAGATTCACAGAAAGGAGCACCAGTGGCCAGGGCAAGGGGGGAGTCTAGGGGGGCACCCCAGGAAGATAGAGCCAGAGGGGACTCAGAGGAGAGCAGTTGGAAATCGGGACCAGCGTCACCGCCAGAGAGCAGGGAAGAGGAAGGGAGCCAGGGGGCAAGCGCTGGCAGCTCACCACAGGAGGGAGGGCATGAGTCAGGAGTGGCCACACCTCCATCGGGGAGCGAGGAAACGGTCAAACGGAAAGTGGAAAGTTGGGCGCGCGCACCAAGTTCAAATGCACAGGAAAGTGACGCAGTGGGCAGCCCTGAAAGAGAGCCAGGTCCTAAAGGAGACAGGAGGGTCCGGGGGGTCGGCGTCAGAAGAATCCAGGAAGGAAGAGACCCCGGGGGGTAGAGGGACCCAGAGGAGGACAGTCAGGCGGAAAAGGTGGAGCCGGGCTAGGATATTAAGTTGGTGCACAAGGGGCGGAGACTCAGACGGAGCTTCGCCGATCTAGCCACTAGATGTAGAGTTGCACGCAGCAGCTTGAGAATGGAAACTGTAACTCAATAAAGACTTTTACTTAATGATCGCTGGCTAGCGTGATCCTCTGTGAGCTGGGATCGTTAAGCAGCTCTGACACCGACAGAAAAAGATTTTTTTGAAAAAATTTCCAAGCCCCGGGGTCAGAATTTCATCAAAAATCTGGCTTTCGGCAATTCACTCAAAAACTGTGCCAAACGGTTGCAAATGCTCCCCTGAGAGGTTTGGCGGTCGAAACAGAATGCTTTTTATCACAGGACAAGAAATCAGCCCTCAACAACTTAACCGGCAGAAAAAAATTTTTTGGAAAAAATTCCCAAGCCCTGGGGTCAGAATTTCATCAAAAATCTGGCTCTCGGCAATTCCCTCAAAAATGGTGCCAACCGGTTGCAAATGCTCCCCTGAGAGGTTTGGCGGTCAAAACAGAATGCTTTTTATCACAGGACAAGAAATTAGCCCTCAACAACTTCACCGGCAGAAAAAGATTTTTTTGAAAAAATCCCTAAGCCCCGGGGTCACAATTTCATAAAAAAATCGGAACTTCTCCAATTTGCTCAAAAATGGTTCCAAACGGTTCAAAATGCTCCCCTGAGAGGTTTTGCGTTCTAAACAGAAGGCTTTTTATCACAGGAAAAGAAATCAGGCCTCGACAAGTTAACCGGGAGAAAACGATTTTTTTGAAAAAATCCCTAAGCCACAAATTCCGGTCACAAATTCCGGAAAAATCTGACATTCGGCAATTCACTTAAAAATGGTGCCAAACGGCTGCAAATGCTCCACTGAGAGGTTTGGGCGGACGAAACAGAATGCTTTTTATCACAGCACAAGAAATCAGCCCTCAACAACTTAACCGGCAGAAAAAGATTTTTTTGAAAAAATTCCCAAGCCCCAGGGTCAGAATTTCATCAAAAATCTGGCTTTCGGCAATTCACTCAAAAATGGTGCCAAACGGTTGCAAATGCTCCCCTGAGAGGTTTGGCGGTCGAAACAGAATGCTTTTTATCACAGGACAAGAAATCAGCCCTCAACAACGTCACCGGCAGAAAAAGATTTTTTTGAAAAAATTCCCAAGCCCTGGGGTCAGAATTTCATCAAAAATCTGGCTTTCGGCAATTCACTCAAAATTGGTGCCAAACGGTTGCAAATGCTCCCTTGAGAGGTTTGGCGGTCAAAACAGAATGCTTTTTATCACATGACATGAAATCAGTTCTCAACAACTTCACCGGCAGAAAAAGATTTTTTTGAAAAAATTCCCAAGCCCCGGGGTCAGAATTTCATCAAAAATCTGAAGTTCTCCAATTCACTCAAAAATGGTGCCAAACGGTTGCAAATGCTCCCTTGAGAGGTTTGGCTGTCGAAAAAGAAGGCTTTTTATCATATTACAAGAAATCAGCCATGAAAAACTTAACCGGCAGAAAAAGATTTTTTGGAAAAAATTCCCAAGCCCCGGGGTCAGAATTTCATCAAAAATCTATCTTTCGGCAATTCACTCAAAAATGGTGCCAAACGGTTGCAAATACTCCCCTGAGAGGTTTGGTGGTCGAAACAGAATGCTTTTTATTACAAGACAAGAAATCAGCCCTCAACAACTTCACCGGCAGAAAAAGATTTTTTTGAAAAAATTCCCAAGCCCCAGGGTCAGAATTTCATCAAAAATCTGAAGTTCTCCAATTCACTCAAAAATGGTGCCAAACGGTTGCAAATGCTCCCCTGAGAGGTTTGGCTGTCGAAACAGAAGGCTTTTTATCATAGGACAAGAAATCAGCCCTCAAAAACTTAACCGGCAGAAAAAGATTTTTTTGAAAAAATTCCCAAGGCCCGGGGTCAGAATTTCATAAAAAATCTGGCTTTCGGCAATTCACTCAAAAATGGTGCCAAACGGTTGCAAATGCTCCCCTGAGAGGTTTGGCGGTCGAAACAGAATGCTTTCTATCACAGGACAAGAAATCAGCCCTCAACAACTTAACCGGCAGAAAAAGATTTTTTTGAAAAAATTCCCAAGCCCCGGGGTCACAATTTCATCAAAAATCTGGCTTTCGGCAATTCAATCAAAAATGTTGCCAAACGGTTGCAAACTCTCCTCTGAGAGGTTTGGCGGTCGAAACAGAATGCTTTTTATCACAGGACAAGAAATCAGCCCTCAACAACTTAACCGGCAGAAAAAGATTTTTTTGAGAAAATTCCCAAGCCCTGGGGTCAGAATTTCATCAAAAATCTGGCTTTCGGCAATTCACTCAAAAATGGTGCCAAACGGTTGCAAATGCTCCCCTGAGAGGTTTGGCCGTCAAAACAGAATGCTTTTTATCACAGGACAAGAAATCAGCCCTCAACAACTTCACCGGCAGAAAAAGATTTTTTTGAAGAAATTCCTAAGCCCCGGCGTCACAATTTCATCAAAAATCTGGCTTTCGGGAATTCACTCAAAAATGGTGCCAAACGGTTGCAAATGCTCCCCTGAGAGTTTTGGCGGTCGAAACAGAATGCTTTTTATCACAAGACAAGAAATCAGCCCTCAACAACTTAACCGGCAGAAAAAGATTTTTTTGAAAAAATCTCCAAGCCCCGGGGTCAGAATTTCATCAAAAATCTATCTTTCGGCAATTCACACAAAAATGGTGCCAAACGGTTGCAAATGGTCCCCTGAGAGGATTGGCGGTCGAAAGAGAATGCTTTTTATCACAACACAAGAAAGCAGCCCTCAACAACTTCACCGGCAGAAAAAGATATTTGAAAAAATCCCTAAGCCCCGGGGTCACAATTTCATAAAAAATCGGAACTTCTCCAATTTGCTCAAAAATGGTTCCAAACGGTTCGAAATGCTCCCCTGAGAGGTTTTGCATTCTAAACTGAAGGCTTTTTATCACAGGAAAAGAAATCAGGCCTCGGCAACTTAACCGGGAGAAAAAGATTTTTTTGAAAAAATTCCCAAGCCCCGGGGTCAGAATTTCATCAAAAATGTGGCTTTCGGCAATTCAATCAAAAATGGTGCCAAACGGCTGCAAATTCTCCTCTGAGAGGTTTGGCGGTCGAAACAGAATGCTTTTTATCACAGGACAAGAAATCAGCCCTCAAAGACTTAACCGGCAGAAAAAGATTTTTTTGAAAAAATTCCCAAGCCCCGGGGTCAGAATTTCATCAAAAATCTGGCTTTCGGCAATTTACTCAAAAATGGTGCCAAAAGGTTGAAATGCTCCCCTGAGAGGTTTGGCGGTCGAAACAGAATGCTTTTTATCACATGACAAGAAATCAGCCCTCAACAACTTAACCGGCAGAAAAAGATTTTTTTGAAAAAATTCCCATGCCCGGGGTCAGAATTTCATCAAAAATCTGAAGTTCTCCAATTCACTCAAAAATGGTGCCAAACGGTTGCAAATGGTCCCCTGAGAGGTTTGGCGGTCGAAAGAGAATGCTTTTTATCACAATACAAGAAATCAGCCCTCAACAACTTCACCGGCAGAAAAAGATTTTTTTGAAAAAATCCCTAAGCCCCGGGGTCACAATTTCATAAAAAATCAGAACTTCTCCAATTTGCTCAAAAATGGTTCCAAACGGTTCGAAATGCACCCCTGAGAGGTTTTGCGTTCTAAACAGAAGGCTTTTTATCACAGGAAAAGAAATCAGGCCTCGACAAGTTAACCGGGAGAAAACGATTTTTTTGAAAAAATCCCTAAGCCCGGGGGTCACAAATTCCGGAAAAATCTGACATTCGGCAATTCACTTAAAAATGGTGCCAAACGGCTGCAAATGCTCCCCTGAGAGGATTGGTGGTCGAAACAGAAGGCTTTTTATCACAGGACAAGAAATCAGCCCTCAACAACTTAACCGGCTGAAAAAGGTTTTTTTGAAAAAATTCCCAAGCCCCAGGGTCAGAATTTCATCAAAAATCTGACTTTCGGCAATTCACTCAAAAATGTTGCCAAACGGTTGCAAATGCTCCCTTGAAAGGTTTGGCGGTCGAAACAGAATGCTTTTTATCATAGGACAAGAAATCAGCCCTCAACAACTTAACCGGCAGAAAAAGATTTTTTTGAAAAAATTCCCAAGCCCCGGGGTCAGAATTTCATCAAAAATCTGAAGTTCTCCAATTCACTCAAAAATGGTGCCAAACGGTTCGAAATGCTCCCCTGAGAGGTTTTGCGTTCTAAACTGAAGGCTTTATATCACAGGAAAAGAAATCAGGCCTCGACAAGTTAACCGGGAGAAAGAGATTTTTTTGAAAAAATCCCTAAGCCCGGGGGTCACAAATTCCGGAAAAATCTGACATTCGGCAATTCACTTAAAAATGGTGCCAAACGGCTGCAAATGCTCCCCTGAAAGGTTTGGCGGTCGAAACAGAATGCTTTTTATCACAGGACAAGAAATCAGCCCTCAACAACTTAACCGGCAGAAAAAGATTTTTTTGAAAAAATTCCCAAGCCCCGGGGTCAGAATTTCATCAAAAATCTGGCTTTCAGCAATTCACTCAAAAATGGTGCCAAACGGTTGCAAATGCTCGCCTGAGAGGTTTGGCGGTGGAAACAGAATGCTTTTTATCACAGGACAAGAAATCAGCCCTCAGCAACTTCACCGGCAGGAAACGATTTTTTTGAAAAAATTCCCAAGCCCCGGGGTCAGAATTTCATCAAAAATCTGGCTTTCGGCAATTCACTCAAAAATGCTGCGAAACGGTTGCAAATGCTCCCCTGAGAGGTTTGGCGGTCGAAACAGAAGGCTTTTTATCACAGGACAAGAAATCAGCCCTCAACAACTTCACCGGGAGAAAAAGATTTTTTTGAAAAAATTCCCAAGCCCCGGGGTCACAATTTCATCAAAAATCTGACTTTCGGCAATTCACTCAAAAATGTTGCCAAACGGTTGCAAATGGTCCCCTGAGAGGTTTGCCGGTCGAAACAGAATGCTTTTTATCACAGGACAAGAAATCAGCCCTCAACAACTTAACCGGCAGGAAAAAAATTTATTGAAAAAATTCCCAAGCCCTGGGGTCAGAATTTCATCAAAAATCTGGCTTTCGGCTATTCACTCAAAAATGGTGCCAAACGGTTGCAAATGCTCCCCTGAGAGGTTTGGCCGTCAAAACAGAATGCTTTTTATCACAGGACAAGAAATCAGCCCTCAACAACTTAACCGGCAGAAAAAGATTTTTTTGAAGAAATCCCTAAGCCCCGGCGTCACAATTTCATCAAAAATCTGGCTTTCGGGAATTCACTCAAAAATGCTGCGAAACGGTTGCAAATGCTCCCCTGAGAGTTTTGGCGGTCGAAACAGAATGCTTTTTATCACAGGACAAGAAATCAGCCCTCAACAACTTAACCGGCAGAAAAAGATTTTTTTGAAAAAATTTCCAAGCCCCGGGGTCAGAATTTCATCAAAAATCTGGCTCTCGGTAATTCACTCAAAAATGCTGCGAAACGGTTGCAAATGCTCCACTGAGAGGTTTGGCTGTCGAAACAGAAGGCTTTATATCATAGGACATGAAATCAGCCCTCAACAACTTAACCGGCAGAAAAAGATTTTTTTGAAAAAATTCCCAAGCCCCGGGGTCACAATTTCATCAAAAATCTGGCTTTTGGCAATGCACTCAAAAATGCTGCGAAACGGTTGCAAATGCTCCACTGAGAGGTTTGGCTGTCGAAACAGAATGCTTTTTATCACAGGACATGAAATCAGCTCTCAACAACTTCACCGGCAGAAAAAGATTTTTTTGAAAAAATTCCCAAGCCCCGGGGTCAGAATTTCATCAAAAATCTGAAGTTCTCCAATTCACTCAAAAATGGTGCCAAACGGTTGCAAATGCTCCCCTGAGAGGATTGGCGGTCGAAACAGAAGGCTTTTTATCACAGGACAAGAAATCAGCCCTCAACAACTTCACCGGCAGAAAAAGTTTTTTTTGAAAAAATCCCTAAGCCCCGGGGTCACAATTTCATCAAAAATCTGACTTTCGGCAATTCACTCAAAAATGTTGCCAAACGGTTGCAAATGCTCCCCTGAGAGGTTTGGCTGTCGAAACAGAAGGCTTTTTATCATAGGACAAGAAATCAGCCTTCAAAAACTTAACCGGCAGAAAAAGATTTTTTTGAAAAAATTCCCAAGCCCCGGGGTCAGAATTTCATCAAAAATCTGGCTTTCGGCAATTCACTCAAAAATGGTGCCAAACGGTTGCAAATCCTCCCCTGAGAGGTTTGGCGGTCGAAACAGAATGCTTTTTATCACAGGACAAGAAATCAGACCTCAACAACTTCACCGGCAGAAAAAGTTTTTTTTGAAAAAATCCCTATGCCCCGGGGTCACAATTTCATCAAAAATCTGACTTTCGGCAATTCACTCAAAAATGTTGCCAAACGGTTGCAAATGCTCCCCTGAGAGGTTTGGCTTTCGAAACAGAAGGCTTTTTATCATAGGACAAGAAATCAGCCCTCAAAAACTTAACCGGCAGAAAAAGATTTTTTTGAAAAAATTCCCAAGCCCCGGGGTCAGAATTTCATCAAAAATCTGGCTTTCGGCAATTCACTCAAAAATGGTGCCAAACGGTTGCAAATGCTCCCCTGAGAGGTTTGGCGGTCGAAACATAATGCTTTTTATCACAGAACAAGAAATCAGACCTCAACAACTTCACCGGAAGAAAAAGATTTTTTTGAAAAAATTCCCAAGCCCCGGGGTCAGAATTTCATCAAAAATCTGAAGTTCTCCAATTCACTCAAAAATGGTGCCAAACGGTTGCAAATGCTCCCCTGAGAGGATTGGCGGTCGAAACAGAAGGATTTTTATCACAGGACAGGAAATCAGCCCTCAACAACTTCACCGGCAGAATAAGTTTTTTTTAAAAAAAATCCCTAAGCCCCGGGGTCACAATTTCATCAAAAATCTGGCTTTCGGCAATTCACTCAAAAATGGTGCCAAACGGATGCAAATGCTCCCCTGAGAGGTTTGGCGGTCGAAACAGAATGCTTTTTATAACAGGACAAGAAATCAGCCCTCAACAACTTAACCGTTAGAAAAAGATTTTTTTGAAAAAATCCCTAAGCCCCGGGGTCACAATTTCATCAAAAATCTGGCTTTCGGCAATTCACTCAAAAATGGTGCCAAACGGATGCAAATGCTCCCCTGAGAGGTTTGGCCGTTGAAACAGAATGCTTTTTATCACAGGACAAGAAATCAGCCCTCAACAACTTAACTGGCAGAAAAAGATTTTTTTGAAAAAATCCCTATGCCCCGGGGTCACAATTTCATCAAAAATCTGGCTCTCGGTAATTCACTCAAAAATGTTGCCAAACGGTTGCAAATGCTCCACTGAGAGGTTTGGCGGTCGAAACAGAATGCTTTTTATCACAGGACATGAAATCAGACCTCAACAACTTCACCGGAAGAAAAAGATTTTTTTGAAAAAATTCCCAAGCCCCGGGGTCAGAATTTCATCAAAAATCTGAAGTTCTCCAATTCACTCAAAAATGCTGCGAAACGGTTGCAAATGCTCCACTGAGAGGTTTGGCGGTCGAAACAGAAGGCTTTTTATCACAGGACAAGAAACCAGCCCTCAACAACTTCACCGGCAGAAAAAGATTTTTTTGAAAAAATCCTTAAGCCCCGGGGTCACAATTTCATCAAAAATCTGGCTTTCGGCAATTCAATCAAAAATGGTGCCAAACGGTTGCAAATTCTCCTCTGAGAGGTTTGGCGGTCGAAACAGAAGGCTTTTTATCATAGGACAAGAAATCAGCCCTCAAAAACTTAACCGGCAGAAAAAGATTTTTTTGTAAAAATTCCCAAGCCCCGGGGTCAGAATTTCATCAAAAATCTGGCTTTCGGGAATTCACTAAAAAATGGTGCGAAACGGTTGCAAATGCTCCCCTGAGAGTTTTGGCGGTCGAAACAGAATGCTTTTTATCACAGGACAAGAATTCAGCCCTCAACAACTTAACCGGCAGAAAAAGATTTTTTTGAAAAAATTTCCAAGCCCCGGGGTCAGAATTTCATCAAAAATCTGGCTCTCGGTAATTCACTCAAAAATGGTGCCAAACGGTTGCAAATCTCCCCTGAGAGGTTTGGCGGTCGAAACAGAGTGCTTTTTATCACAGTACATGAAATCAGACCTCAACAACTTAACCGGCAGAAATAGATTTTTTTGAAAAAATTCCCAAGCCCCGGGGTCAGAATTTCATCAAAAATCTGAAGTTCTCCAATACACTCAAAAATGCTGCGAAACGGTTGCAAATGCTCCACTGAGAGGTTTGGCTGTCGAAACAGAAGGCTTTTTATCATAGGACAAGAAATCAGCCCTCAACAACTTAACCGGCAGAAAAAGATTTTTTTGAAAAAATTCCCAAGCCCCGGGGTTAGAATTTCATCAAAAATCTGAAGTTCTCCAATTCCCTCAAAAATGGTGCCAAACGGTTGCAAATGCTCCCCAGAGAGGATTGGGGGTCGAAACAAAATGCTTTTCATCACAGGACATGAAATCAGCTCTCAACAACTTCACCGGCAGAAAAAGATTTTTTTGAAAAAATTCCCAAGCCCCAGGGTCAGAATTTCATCAAAAATCTGAAGTTCTCCAATTCCCTCAAAAATGGTGCCAAACGGTTGCAAATGCTCCCCTGAGAGGATTGGCGGTCGAAACAGAAGGCTTTTTATCACAGGACAAGAAATCAGCCCTCAACAACTTCACCTGCAGAAAAAGTTTTTAAAAAAAAAATCCCTAAGCCGCGGGGTCACAATTTCATCAAAAATCTGACTTTCGGCAATTCACTCAAAAATGTTGCCAAACGGTTGCAAATGCTCCCCTGAGAGGTTTGGCTGTCGAAACAGAAGGCTTTTTATCATAGGACAAGAAATCAGCCCTCAAAAACTTAACCGGCAGAAAAAGATTTTTTTGTAAAAATTCCCAAGCCCCGGGGTCAGAATTTCATCAAAAATCTGGCTTTCGGGAATTCACTAAAAAATGGTGCGAAACGGTTGCAAATGCTCCCCTGAGAGTTTTGGCGGTCGAAACAGAATGCTTTTTATCACAGGACAAGAAATCAGCCCTCAACAACTTAACCGGCAGAAAAAGATTTTTTTGAAAAAATTCCCAAGCCCCGGGGTCAGAATTTCATCAAAAATCTGAAGTTCTCCAATTCACTCAAAAATGGTGCCAAACGGTTGCAAATGATCCCCTGAGAGGATTGGCGGTCGAAACAGAAGGCTTTTTATCACAGGACAAGAAACCAGCCCTCAACAACTTCACCGGCAGAAAAAGTTTTTTTTGAAAAAATCCCTAAGCCCCGGGGTCACAATTTCATCAAAATTCTGGCTTTCGGTAATTCACTCAAAAATGGTGCCAAACGGTTGCAAATGCTCCCCTGAGAGGTTTGGCGGTCGAAAAAGAATGCTTTTTATCACAGGACCAGAAATCAGCCCTCAACAACTTAACCGGCAGAAATAGATTTTTTTGAAAAAATTCCCAAGCCCCGGGGTCAGAATTTCATCAAAAATCTGAAGTTCTCCAATTCACTCAAAAATGCTGCGAAACGGTTGCAAATGCTCCACTGAGAAGTTTGGCGGTCGAAACAGAAGGCTTTTTATCACAGGACAAGAAACCAGCCCTCAACAACTTCACCGGCAGAAAAAGATTTTTTTGAAAAAATCCTTAAGCCCCGGGGTCAGAATTTCATCAAAAATCTGGCTTTCGGCAATTCACTCAAAAATGTTGCCAAACGGTTGCAAATGCTCCCCTGAGAGGTTTCGCTGTCGAAACAGAAGGCTTTTTATCATAGGACAAGAAATCAGCCCTCAAAAACTTAACCGGCAGAAAAAGTTTTTTTTGAAAAAATATCTATGCCCCGGGGTCACAATTTCATCAAAAATCTGACTTTCGGCAATTCACTCAAAAATGTTGCCACACGGTTGCAAATGCTCCCCTGAGAGGTTTGGCTGTCGAAACAGAAGGCTTTTTATCATAGGACAAGAAATCAGCCCTCAACAACTTAACCGGCAGAAAAAGATTTTTTTGAAAAAATTCCCAAGCCCCGGGGTCAGAATTTCATCAAAAATCTGAAGTTCTCCAATTCCCTCAAAAATGGTGCCAAACGGTTGCAAATGCTCCCTTGAGAGGTTTGGCGGTCGAAAAAGAATGCTTTTTATCACAGGACTTGAAATCAGCCCTCAACAACTTAACCGGCAGAAAAAGATTTTATTGAAAAAATTCCCAAGCCCTGGGGTCAGAATTTCATCAAAAATCTGGCTTTCGGCTATTCACTCAAAAATGGTGCCAAACGGTTGCAAATGCTCCCCTGAGACGTTTGGCCGTCAAAACAGAATGCTTTTTATCACAGGACAAGAAATCAGCCCTCAACAACTTAACCGGCAGAAAAAGATTTTTTTGAAAAAATTTCCAAGCCCCGGGGTCAGAATTTCATCAAAAATCTGGCTCTCGGTAATTCACTCAAAAATGGTGCCAAACGGTTGCAAATCTCCCCTGAGAGGTTTGGCGGTCGAAACAGAGTGCTTTTTATCACAGTACATGAAATCAGACCTCAACAACTTAACCGGCAGAAATAGATTTTTTTGAAAAAATTCCCAAGCCCCGGGGTCAGAATTTCATCAAAAATCTGAAGTTCTCCAATTCACTCAAAAATGCTGCGAAACGGTTGCAAATGCTCCACTGAGAGGTTTGGCGGTCGAAACAGAAGGCTTTTTATCACAGGACAAGAAACCAGCCCTCAACAACTTCACCGGCAGAAAAAATTTTTTTTGAAAAAATCCTTAAGCCCCGGGGTCACAATTTCATCAAAAATCTGGCTTTCGGCAATTCAATCAAAAATGGTGCCAAACGGTTGCAAATTCTCCTCTGAGAGGTTTGGCGGTCGAAACAGAAGGCTTTTTATCATAGGACAAGAAATCAGCCCTCAAAAAATTAACCGGCAGAAAAAGATTTTTTTGTAAAAATTCCCAAGCCCCGGGGTCAGAATTTCATCAAAAATCTGGCTTTCGGGAATTCACTAAAAAATGGTGCGAAACGGTTGCAAATGCTCCCCTGAGAGTTTTGGCGGTCGAAACAGAATGCTTTTTATCACAGGACAAGAAATCAGCCCTCAACAACTTAACCGGCAGAAAAAGATTTTTTTGAAAAAATTTCCAAGCCCCGGGGTCAGAATTTCATCAAAAATCTGGCTCTCGGTAATTCACTCAAAAATGTTGCCAAACGGTTGCAAATCTCCCCTGAGAGGTTTGGCGGTCGAAACATAGTGCTTTTTATCACAGGACTTGAAATCAGACCTCAACAACTTAACCGGCAGAAAAAGATTTTATTGAAAAAATTCCCAAGCCCTGGGGTCAGAATTTCATCAAAAATCTGGCTTTCGGCTATTCACTCAAAAATGGTGCCAAACGGTTGCAAATGCTCCCCTGAGACGTTTGGCCGTCAAAACAGAATGCTTTTTATCACAGGACAAGAAATCAGCCCTCAACAACTTTACCGGCAGAAAAAGATTTTTTTGAAGAAATCCCTAAGCCCCGGCGTCACAATTTCATCAAAAATCTGGCTTTCGGGAATTCACTAAAAAATGGTGCGAAACGGTTGCAAATGCTCCCCTGAGAGTTTTGGCGGTCGAAGCAGAATGCTTTTTATCACAGGACAAGAAATCAGCCCTCAACAACTTAACCGGCAGAAAAATATTTTTTTGAAAAAATTTCCAAGCCCCGGGGTCAGAATTTCATCAAAAATCTGGCTCTCGGTAATTCACTCAAAAATGGTGCCAAACGGTTGCAAATCTCCCCTGAGAGGTTTGGCGGTCGAAACAGAGTGCTTTTTATCACAGTACATGAAATCAGACCTCAACAACTTAACCGGCAGAAATAGATTTTTTTGAAAAAATTCCCAAGCCCCGGGGTCAGAATTTCATCAAAAATCTGAAGTTCTCCAATTCACTCAAAAATGCTGCGAAACGGTTGCAAATGCTCCACTGAGAGGTTTGGCGGTCGAAACAGAAGGCTTTTTATCACAGGACAAGAAACCAGCCCTCAACAACTTCACCGGCAGAAAAAGATTTTTTTGAAAAAATCCTTAAGCCCCGGGGTCACAATTTCATCAAAAATCTGGCTTTCGGCAATTCAATCAAAAATGGTGCCAAACGGTTGCAAATTCTCCTCTGAGAGGTTTGGCGGTCGAAACAGAAGGCTTTTTATCATAGGACAAGAAATCAGCCCTCAAAAACTTAACCGGCAGAAAAAGATTTTTTTGTAAAAATTCCCAAGCCCCGGGGTCAGAATTTCATCAAAAATCTGGCTTTCGGGAATTCACTAAAAAATGGTGCGAAACGGTTGCAAATGCTCCCCTGAGAGTTTTGGCGGTCGAAACAGAATGCTTTTTATCACAGGACAAGAAATCAGCCCTCAACAACTTAACCGGCAGAAAAAGATTTTTTTGAAAAAATTTCCAAGCCCCGGGGTCAGAATTTCATCAAAAATCTGGCTCTCGGTAATTCACTCAAAAATGGTGCCAAACGGTTGCAAATCTCCCCTGAGAGGTTTGGCGGTCGAAACAGAGTGCTTTTTATCACAGTACATGAAATCAGACCTCAACAACTTAACCGGCAGAAATAGATTTTTTTGAAAAAATTCCCAAGCCCCGGGGTCAGAATTTCATCAAAAATCTGAAGTTCTCCAATACACTCAAAAATGCTGCGAAACGGTTGCAAATGCTCCACTGAGAGGTTTGGCTGTCGAAACAGAAGGCTTTTTATCATAGGACAAGAAATCAGCCCTCAACAACTTAACCGGCAGAAAAAGATTTTTTTGAAAAAATTCCCAAGCCCCGGGGTCAGAATTTCATCAAAAATCTGAAGTTCTCCAATTCCCTCAAAAATGGTGCCAAACGGTTGCAAATGCTCCCCAGAGAGTATTGGGGGTCGAAACAAAATGCTTTTCATCACAGGACATGAAATCAGCTCTCAACAACTTCACCGGCAGAAAAAGATTTTTTTGAAAAAATTCCCAAGCCCCAGGGTCAGAATTTCATCAAAAATCTGAAGTTCTCCAATTCCCTCAAAAATGGTGCCAAACGGTTGCAAATGCTCCCCTGAGAGGATTGGCGGTCGAAACAGAAGGCTTTTTATCACAGGACAAGAAATCAGCCCTCAACAACTTCACCTGCAGAAAAAGTTTTAAAAAAAAAAATCCCTAAGCCCCGGGGTCACAATTTCATCAAAAATCTGACTTTCGGCAATTCACTCAAAAATGTTGCCAAACGGTTGCAAATGCTCCCCTGAGAGGTTTGGCTGTCGAAACAGAAGGTTTTTTATCATAGGACAAGAAATCAGCCCTCAACAACTTAACCGGCAGAAAAAGATTTTTTTGAAAAAATTCCCAAGCCCCGGGGTCAGAATTTCATCAAAAATCTGGCTTTCGGCAATTCACTCAAAAATGTTGCCAAACGGTTGCAAATGCTCCCCTGAGAGGTTTGGCTGTCGAAACAGAAGGCTTTTTATCATAGGACAAGAAATCAGCCCTCAAAAACTTAACCGGCAGAAAAAGATTTTTTTGAAAAAATATCTATGCCCCGGGGTCACAATTTCATCAAAAATCTGACTTTCGGCAATTCACTCAAAAATGTTGCCAAACGGTTGCAAATGCTCCCCTGAGAGGTTTGGCTGTCGAAACAGAAGGCTTTTTATCATAGGACAAGAAATCAGCCCTCAACAACTTAACCGGCAGAAAAAGATTTTTTTGAAAAAATTCCCAAGCCCCGGGGTCAGAATTTCATCAAAAATCTGAAGTTCTCCAATTCCCTCAAAAATGGTGCCAAACGGTTGCAAATGCTCCCTTGAGAGGTTTGGCGGTCGAAAAAGAATGCTTTTTATCACAGGACTTGAAATCAGACCTCAACAACTTAACCGGCAGAAAAAGATTTTATTGAAAAAATTCCCAAGCCCTGGGGTCAGAATTTCATCAAAAATCTGGCTTTCGGCTATTCACTAAAAAATGGTGCCAAACGGTTGCAAATGCTCCCCTGAGACGTTTGGCCGTCAAAACAGAATGCTTTTTATCACAGGACAAGAAATCAGCCCTCAACAACTTAACCGGCAGAAAAAGATTTTTTTGAAAAAATTTCCAAGCCCCGGGGTCAGAATTTCATCAAAAATCTGGCTCTCGGTAATTCACTCAAAAATGGTGCCAAACGGTTGCAAATCTCCCCTGAGAGGTTTGGCGGTCGAAACAGAGTGCTTTTTATCACAGTACATGAAATCAGCCCTCAACAACTTAACCGGCAGAAAAAGATTTTTTTGAAAAAATTCCCAAGCCCCGGGGTCAGAATTTCATCAAAAATCTGGCTTTCGGCAATTCACTCAAAAATGGTGCCAAACGGTTGCAAATGCTCCCCTGAGAGGTTTGGCGGTCGAAACAGAAGGCTTTTTATCACAGAACAAGAAATCAGACCTCAACAACTTCACCGGAAGAAAAAGATTTTTTTGAAAAAATTCCCAAGCCCCGGGGTCAGAATTTCATCAAAAATCTGAAGTTCTCCAATTCACTCAAAAATGGTGCCAAACGGTTGCAAATGCTCCCCTGAGAGGATTGGCGGTCGAAACAGAAGGATTTTTATCACAGGACAGGAAATCAGCCCTCAACAACTTCACCGGCAGAATAAGTTTTTTTTAAAAAAAATCCCTAAGCCCCAGGGTCACAATTTCATCAAAAATCTGGCTTTCGGCAATTCACTCAAAAATGGTGCCAAACGGATGCAAATGCTCCCCTGAGAGGTTTGGCGGTCGAAACAGAATGCTTTTTATAACAGGACAAGAAATCAGCCCTCAACAACTTAACTGGCAGAAAAAGATTTTTTTGAAAAAATCCCTAAGCCCCGGGGTCACAATTTCATCAAAAATCTGGCTCTCGGCAATTCACTCAAAAATGGTGCCAAACGGATGCAAATGCTCCCCTGAGAGGTTTGGCCGTTGAAACAGAATGCTTTTTATCACAGGACAAGAAATCAGCCCTCAACAACTTAACTGGCAGAAAAAGATTTTTTTGAAAAAATCCCTATGCCCCGGGGTCACAATTTCATCAAAAATCTGGCTCTCGGTAATTCACTCAAAAATGTTGCCAAACGGTTGCAAATGCTCCACTGAGAGGTTTGGCGGTCGAAACAGAATGCTTTTTATCACAGGACATGAAATCAGACCTCAACAACTTAACCGGCAGAAATAGATTTTTTTGAAAAAATTCCCAAGCCCCGGGGTCACAATTTCATCAAAATTCTGGCTTTCGGTAATTCACTCAAAAATGGTGCCAAACGGTTGCAAATGCTCCCCTGAGAGGTTTCGCGGTCGAAAAAGAATGCTTTTTATCACAGGACCAGAAATCAGCCCTCAAAAACTTAACCGGCAGAAATAGATTTTTTTGAAAAAATTCCCAAGCCCCGGGGTCAGAATTTCATCAAAAATCTGAAGTTCTCCAATTCACTCAAAAATGCTGCGAAACGGTTGCAAATGCTCCACTGAGAGGTTTGGCGGTCGAAACAGAAGGCTTTTTATCACAGGACAAGAAACCAGCCCTCAACAACTTCACCGGCAGAAAAAGATTTTTTTGAAAAAATCCTTAAGCCCCGGGGTCACAATTTCATCAAAAATCTGGCTTTCGGCAATTCAATCAAAAATGGTGCCAAACGGTTGCAAATTCTCCTCTGAGAGGTTTGGCGGTCGAAACAGAAGGCTTTTTATCATAGGACAAGAAATCAGCCCTCAAAAACTTAACCGGCAGAAAAAGATTTTTTTGTAAAAATTCCCAAGCCCCGGGGTCAGAATTTCATCAAAAATCTGGCTTTCGGGAATTCACTAAAAAATGGTGCGAAACGGTTGCAAATGCTCCCCTGAGAGTTTTGGCGGTCGAAACAGAATGCTTTTTATCACAGGACAAGAAATCAGCCCTCAACAACTTAACCGGCAGAAAAAGATTTTTTTGAAAAAATTTCCAAGCCGCGGGGTCAGAATTTCATCAAAAATCTGGCTCTCGGTAATTCACTCAAAAATGGTGCCAAACGGTTGCAAATCTCCCCTGAGAGGTTTGGCGGTCGAAACAGAGTGCTTTTTATCACAGTACATGAAATCAGACCTCAACAACTTAACCGGCAGAAAAAGATTTTTTTGAAAAAATTCCCAAGCCCCGGGGTCAGAATTTCATCAAAAATCTGAAGTTCTCCAATTCCCTCAAAAATGGTGCCAAACGGTTGCAAATGCTCCCCAGAGAGGATTGGGGGTCGAAACAAAATGCTTTTCATCACAGGACATGAAATCAGCTCTCAACAACTTCACCGGCAGAAAAAGATTTTTTTGAAAAAATTCCCAAGCCCCAGGGTCAGAATTTCATCAAAAATCTGAAGTTCTCCAATTCCCTCAAAAATGGTGCCAAACGGTTGCAAATGCTCCCCTGAGAGGATTGGCGGTCGAAACAGAAGGCTTTTTATCACAGGACAAGAAATCAGCCCTCAACAACTTCACCTGCAGAAAAAGTTTTTTTTAAAAAAATCCCTAAGCCCCGGGGTCACAATTTCATCAAAAATCTGACTTTCGGCAATTCACTCAAAAATGTTGCCAAACGGTTGCAAATGCTCCCCTGAGAGGTTTGGCTGTCGAAACAGAAGGTTTTTTATCATAGGACAAGAAATCAGCCCTCAAAAACTTAACCGGCAGAAAAAGATTTTTTTGAAAAAATTCCCAAGCCCCGGGGTCAGAATTTCATCAAAAATCTGGCTTTCGGCAATTCACTCAAAAATGGTGCCAAACGGTTGCAAATGCTCTCCTGAGATGTTTGGTGGTCGAAACAGAATGCTTTTTATCACATGACAAGAAATCAGCCCTCAACAACTTAACCGGCAGAAAAAGATTTTTTTGAAAAAATTCCCAAGCCCCGGGGTCAGAATTTCATCAAAAATCTGGCTTTCGGCAATTCACTCAAAAATGTTGCCAAACGGTTGCAAATTCTCCCCTGAGAGGTTTGGCTGTCGAAACAGAAGGCTTTTTATCATAGGACAAGAAATCAGCCCTCAAAAACTTAACCGGCAGAAAAAGTTTTTTTTGAAAAAATATCTATGCCCCGGGGTCACAATTTCATCAAAAATCTGACTTTCGGCAATTCACTCAAAAATGTTGCCAAACGGTTGCAAATGCTCCCCTGAGAGGTTTGGCTGTCGAAACAGAAGGCTTTTTATCATAGGACAAGAAATCAGCCCTCAACAACTTAACCGGTAGAAAAAGATTTTTTTGAAAAAATTCCCAAGCCCCGGGGTCAGAATTTCATCAAAAATCTGAAGTTCTCCAATTCCCTCAAAAATGGTGCCAAACGGATGCAAATGCTCCCTTGAGAGGTTTGGCGGTCGAAAAAGAATGCTTTTTATCACAGGACTTGAAATCAGACCTCAACAACTTAACCGGCAGAAAAAGATTTTATTGAAAAAATTCCCAAGCCCTGGGGTCAGAATTTCATCAAAAATCTGGCTTTCGGCTATTCACTCAAAAATGGTGCCAAACGGTTGCAAATGCTCCCCTGAGACGTTTGGCCGTCAAAACAGAATGCTTTTTATCACATGACAAGAAATCAGCCCTCAACAACTTAACCGGCAGAAAAAGATTTTTTTGAAGAAATCCCTAAGCCCCGGCGTCACAATTTCATCAAAAATCTGGCTTTCGGGAATTCACTAAAAAATGGTGCGAAACGGTTGCAAATGCTCCCCTGAGAGTTTTGGCGGTCGAAACAGAATGCTTTTTATCACAGGACAAGAAATCAGCCCTAAACAACTTAACCGGCAGAAAAAGATTTTTTTGAAAAAATTTCCAAGCCCCGGGGTCAGAATTTCATCAAAAATCTGGCTCTCGGTAATTCACTCAAAAATGGTGCCAAACGGTTGCAAATCTCCCCTGAGAGGTTTGGCGGTCGAAACAGAGTGCTTTTTATCACAGTACATGAAATCAGACCTCAACAACTTAACCGGCAGAAATAGATTTTTTTGAAAAAATTCCCAAGCTCCAGGGTCAGAATTTCATCAAAAATCTGAAGTTCTCCAATACACTCAAAAATGCTGCGAAACGGTTGCAAATGCTCCACTGAGAGGTTTGGCTGTCAAAACAGAAGGCTTTTTATCATAGGACAAGAAATCAGCCCTCAACAACTTAACCGGCAGAAAAAGATTTTTTTGAAAAAATTCCCAAGCCCCGGGGTCAGAATTTCATCAAAAATCTGAAGTTCTCCAATTCCCTCAAAAATGGTGCCAAACGGTTGCAAATGCTCCCCAGAGAGGATTGGGGGTCGAAACAAAATGCTTTTTATCACAGGACATGAAATCAGCTCTCAACAACTTCACCGGCAGAAAAAGATTTTTTTGAAAAAATTCCCAAGCCCCAGGGTCAGAATTTCATCAAAAATCTGAAGTTCTCCAATTCCCTCAAAAATGGTGCCAAACGGTTGCAAATGCTCCCCTGAGAGGATTGGCGGTCGAAACAGAAGGCTTTTTATCACAGGACAAGAAATCAGCCCTCAACAACTTCACCTGCAGAAAAAGTTTTTTTAAAAAAAATCCCTAAGCCCCGGGGTCACAATTTCATCAAAAATCTGGCTTTCGGCAATTCACTCAAAAATGGTGCCAAACGGTTGCAAATGCTCTCCTGAGATGTTTGGTGGTCGAAACAGAATGCTTTTTATCACATGACAAGAAATCAGCCCTCAACAACTTAACCGGCAGAAAAAGATTTTTTTTAAAAAATTCCCAAGCCCCGGGGTCAGAATTTCATCAAAAATCTGGCTTTCGGCAATTCACTCAAAAATGGTGCCAAACGGTTGCAAATGCTCCCCTGAGAGGTTTGGCGGTCGAAACAGAAGGCTTTTTATCACAGGAAAAGAAATCAGCCCTCAACAACTTCACCGGCAGAAAAAGATTTTTTTGAAAAAATTCCCAAGCCCCGGGGTCAGAATTTCATCAAAAATCTGGCTCTCGGCAATTCACTCAAAAATGGTGCCAAAAGGTTGCAAATGCTCCCCTGAGAGGTTTGGCGGTCGAAACAGAATGCTTTTTATCACAGCACAAGAAATCAGACCTCAACAACTTCACCGGCAGAAAAAGATTTTTTTGAAAAAATTCCCAAGCCCCGGGGTCAGAATTTCATCAAAAATCTGGCTTTCGGCAATTCACTCAAAAATGGTGCCAAACGGTTGCAAATGCTCCCCTGAGAGATTTGGCGGTCGAAACAGAAGGCTTTTTATCAGAGGAAAAGAAATCAGCCCTCAACAACTTCACCGGCAGAAAAAGGTTTTTTTGAAAAAATTCCCAAGCCCCTGGGTCAGAATTTCATCAAAAATCTGGCTTTCGGCAATTCACTCAAAAATGGTGCCAAACGGTTGCAAATGCTCCCCTGAGAGGTTTGGCGGTCGAAACAGAAGGCTTTTTATCACAGGACAAGAAATCAGCCCTCAACAACTTCACTGGCAGAAAAAGATTTTTTTTTGAAAAAATTCCCAAGCCCCGGGGTCAGAATTTCATCAAAAATCTGGCTTTCGGCAATTCACTCAAAAATGGTGCCAAACGGTTGCAAATGCTCCCCTGAGAGGTTTGGCGGTCGAAACAGAAGGCTTTTTATCACAGGAAAAGAAATCAGCCCTCAACAACTTCACCGGCAGAAAAAGATTTTTTTGAAAAAATTCCCAAGCCCCGGGGTCAGAATTTCATCAAAAATCTAGCTCTCGACAATTCACTCAAAATTGGTGCCAAAAGGTTGCAAATGCTCCCCTGAGAGGTTTGGCGGTCGAAACAGAATGCTTTTTATCACAGCACAAGAAATCAGCCCTCAACAACTTCACCGGCAGAAAAAGATTTTTTTGAAAAAATTCCCAAGCCCCGGGGTCACAATTTCATCAAAAATCTGGCTTTCGGCAATTCACTCAAAAATGGTGCCAAACGATTGCAAATGCTCCTCTGAGAGGTTTGGCGGTCGAAACAGAAGGCTTTTTATCACAGGACAAGAAATCAGCCCTCAACAACTTCACCGGCAGAAAAAGATTTTTTTGAAAAAATTCCCAAGCCCCGGGGTCAGAATTTCATCAAAAATCTGGCTTTCGGCAATTCACTCAAAAATGGTGCCAAACGGTTGCAGATGCTCCCCTGAGAGTTTTGGCGGTCGAAACAGAATGCTTTTTATCACAGGACCAGAAATCAGCCCTCAACAACTTCACGGGCAGAAAAAGATTTTTTTGAAAAAATTCCCAAGCCCCGGGGTCAGAATTTCATCAAAAATCTGGCTTTCGGCAATTCACTCAAAAATGGTGCCAAACGGTTGCAAATGCTCCCCTGAGAGGTTTGGCGGTCGAAACAGAAGGCTTTTTATCACAGGACCAGAAATCAGCCCTCAACAACTTCAGGGGCAGAAAAAGATTTTTTTGAAAAAATCCCAAAGCCCCGGGGTCACAATTTCATCAAAAATCTGGCTTTCGGCAATTCACTCAAAAATGGTGCCAAACGGTTGCAATTGCTCCGTTGAGAGGTTTGGCGGTCGAAACACAATGCTTTTTATCACAGGACATGAAATCAGCTCTCAACAACTTCACCGGCAGAAAAAGATTTTTTTGAAAAAATTCCCAAGCCCCGGGGACAGAATTTCATCAAAAATCTGAAGTTCTCCAATTCACTCAAAAATGGTGCCAAACGGTTGCAAATGATCCCCTGAGAGGATTGGCGGTCGAAACAGAAGGCTTTTTATCACAGGACAAGAAACCAGCCCTCAACAACTTCACCGGCAGAAAAATTTTTTTTAAAAAAAATCCCTAAGCCCCGGGGTCACAATTTCATCAAAATTCTGGCTTTCGGTAATTCACTCAAAAATGGTGCCAAACGGTTGCAAATGCTCCCCTGAGAGGTTTGGCGGTCGAAAAAGAATGCTTTTTATCACAGGACCAGAAATCAGCCCTCAACAACTTAACCGGCAGAAATAGATTTTTTTGAAAAAATTCCCAAGCCCCGGGGTCAGAATTTCATCAAAAATCTGAAGTTCTCCAATTCACTCAAAAATGCTGCGAAACGGTTGCAAATGCTCCACTGAGAGGTTTGGCGGTCGAAACAGAAGGCTTTTTATCACAGGACAAGAAACCAGCCCTCAACAACTTCACCGGCAGAAAAAGATTTTTTTGAAAAAATCCTTAAGCCCCGGGGTCACAATTTCATCAAAAATCTGGCTTTCGGCAATTCAATCAAAAATGGTGCCAAACGGTTGCAAATGCTCCCCAGAGAGGATTGGGGGTCGAAACAAAATGCTTTTCATCACAGGACATGAAATCAGCTCTCAACAACTTCACCGGCAGAAAAAGATTTTTTTGAAAAAATTCCCAAGCCCCAGGGTCAGAATTTCATCAAAAATCTGAAGTTCTCCAATTCCCTCAAAAATGGTGCCAAACGGTTGCAAATGCTCCCCTGAGAGGATTGGCGGTCGAAACAGAAGGCTTTTTATCACAGGACAAGAAATCAGCCCTCAACAACTTCACCTGCAGAAAAAGTTTTTTTAAAAAAAATCCCTAAGCCCCGGGGTCACAATTTCATCAAAAATCTGACTTTCGGCAATTCACTCAAAAATGTTGCCAAACGGTTGCAAATGCTCCCCTGAGAGGTTTGGCTGTCGAAACAGAAGGTTTTTTATCATAGGACAAGAAATCAGCCCTCAAAAACTTAACCGGCAGAAAAAGATTTTTTTGAAAAAATTCCCAAGCCCCGGGGTCAGAATTTCATCAAAAATCTGGCTTTCGGCAATTCACTCAAAAATGGTGCCAAACGGTTGCAAATGCTCTCCTGAGATGTTTGGTGGTCGAAACAGAATGCTTTTTATCACATGACAAGAAATCAGCCCTCAACAACTTAACCGGCAGAAAAAGATTTTTTTGAAAAAATTCCCAAGCCCCGGGGTCAGAATTTCATCAAAAATCTGGCTTTCGGCAATTCACTCAAAAATGTTGCCAAACGGTTGCAAATGCTCCCCTGAGAGGTTTGGCTGTCGAAACAGAAGGCTTTTTATCATAGGACAAGAAATCAGCCCTCAAAAACTTAACCGGCAGAAAAAGTTTTTTTTGAAAAAATATCTATGCCCCGGGGTCACAATTTCATCAAAAATCTGACTTTCGGCAATTCACTCAAAAATGTTGCCAAACGGTTGCAAATGCTCCCCTGAGAGGTTTGGCTGTCGAAACAGAAGGCTTTTTATCATAGGACAAGAAATCAGCCCTCAACAACTTAACCGGCAGAAAAAGATTTTTTTGAAAAAATTCCCAAGCCCCGGGGTCAGAATTTCATCAAAAATCTGAAGTTCTCCAATTCCCTCAAAAATGGTGCCAAACGGTTGCAAATGCTCCCTTGAGAGGTTTGGCGGTCGAAAAAGAATGCTTTTTATCACAGGACTTGAAATCAGACCTCAACAACTTAACCGGCAGAAAAAGATTTTATTGAAAAAATTCCCAAGCCCTGGGGTCAGAATTTCATCAAAAATCTGGCTTTCGGCTATTCACTCAAAAATGGTGCCAAACGGTTGCAAATGCTCCCCTGAGACGTTTGGCCGTCAAAACAGAATGCTTTTTATCACAGGACAAGAAATCAGCCCTCAACAACTTAACCGGCAGAAAAAGATTTTTTTGAAGAAATCCCTAAGCCCCGGCGTCACAATTTCATCAAAAATCTGGCTTTCGGGAATTCACTCAAAAATGGTGCCAAACGGTTGCAAATGCTCTCCTGAGATGTTTGGTGGTCGAAACAGAATGCTTTTTATCACATGACAAGAAATCAGCCCTCAACAACTTAACCGGCAGAAAAAGATTTTTTTGAAAAAATTCCCAAGCCCCGGGGTCAGAATTTCATCAAAAATCTGGCTTTCGGCAATTCACTCAAAAATGGTGCCAAACGGTTGCAAATGCTCCCCTGAGAGGTTTGGCGGTCGAAACAGAAGGCTTTTTATCACAGGACCAGAAATCAGCCCTCAACAACTTCACGGGCAGAAAAAGATTTTTTTGAAAAAATCCCAAAGCCCCGGGGTCAGAATTTCATCAAAAATCTGGCTTTCGGCAATTCACTCAAAAATGGTGCCAAACGGTTGCAAATGCTCCCCTGAGAGGTTTGGCGGTCGAAACAGAAGGCTTTTTATCACAGGAAAAGAAATCAGCCCTCAACAACTTAACCGGCAGAAAAAGATTTTTTTGAAAAAATCCCAAAGCCCCGGGGTCAGAATTTCATCAAAAATCTGGCTTTCGGCAATTCACTCAAAAATGGTGCCAAACGGTTGCAAATGCTCCCCTGAGAGGTTTGGCGGTCGAAACAAAAGGCTTTTTATCACAGGAAAAGAAATCAGCCCTCAACAACTTCACCGGCAGAAAAAGATTTTTTTGAAAAAATTCCCAAGCCCCGGGGTCAGAATTTCATCAAAAATCTGGCTTTCGGCAATTCACTCAAAAATGGTGCCAAACGGTTGCAAATGCTCCCCTGAGAGGTTTGGCGGTCGAAACAGAAGGCTTTTTATCACAGGAAAAAAATCAGCCCTCAACAACTTCACCGGCAGAAAAAGATTTTTTTGAAAAAATTCCCAAGCCCCGGGGTCAGAATTTCATCAAAAATCTGGCTCTCGGCAATTCACTCAAAAATGGTGCCAAACGGTTGCAAATGCTCCCTTGAGAGGTTTGGCGGTCGAAAAAGAATGCTTTATATCACAGGACTTGAAATCAGACCTCAACAACTTAACCGGCAGAAAAAGATTTTATTGAAAAAATTCCCAAGCCCTGGGGTCAGAATTTCATCAAAAATCTGGCTTTCGGCTATTCACTCAAAAATGGTGCCAAACGGTTGCAAATGCTCCCCTGAGACGTTTGGCCGTCAAAACAGAATGCTTTTTATCACAGGACAAGAAATCAGCACTCAACAACTTAACCGGCAGAAAAAGATTTTTTTGAAGAAATCCCTAAGCCCCGGCGTCACAATTTCATCAAAAATCTGGCTTTCGGGAATTCACTAAAAAATGGTGCGAAACGGTTGCAAATGCTCCCCTGAGAGTTTTGGCGGTCGAAACAGAATGCTTTTTATCACAGGACAAGAAATCAGCCCTCAACAACTTAACCGGCAGAAAAAGATTTTTTTGAAAAAATTTCCAAGCCCCGGGGTCAGAATTTCATCAAAAATCTGGCTCTCGGTAATTCACTCAAAAATGGTGCCAAACGGTTGCAAATCTCCCCTGAGAGGTTTGGCGGTCGAAACAGAGTGCTTTTTTTCACAGTACATGAAATCAGACCTCAACAACTTAACCGGCAGAAATAGATTTTTTTGAAAAAATTCCCAAGCCCCGGGGTCAGAATTTCATCAAAAATCTGAAGTTCTCCAATACACTGAAAAATGCTGCGAAACGGTTGCAAATGCTCCACTGAGAGGTTTGGCTGTCAAAACAGAAGGCTTTTTATCATAGGACAAGAAATCAGCCCTCAACAACTTAACCGGCAGAAAAAGATTTTTTTGAAAAAATTCCCAAGCCCCGGGGTCAGAATTTCATCAAAAATCTGAAGTTCTCCAATTCCCTCAAAAATGGTGCCAAACGGTTGCAAATGCTCCCCAGAGAGGATTGGGGGTCGAAACAAAATGCTTTTTATCACAGGACATGAAATCAGCTCTCAACAACTACACCGGCAGAAAAAGATTTTTTTGAAAAAATTCCCAAGCCCCAGGGTCAGAATTTCATCAAAAATCTGAAGTTCTCCAATTCCCTCAAAAATGGTGCCAAACGGTTGCAAATGCTCCCCTGAGAGGATTGGCGGTCGAAACAGAAGGCTTTTTATCACAGGACAAGAAATCAGCCCTCAACAACTTCACCTGCAGAAAAAGTTTTTTTTAAAAAAATCCCTAAGCCCCGGGGTCACAATTTCATCAAAAATCTGACTTTCGGCAATTTACTCAAAAATGTTGCCAAACGGTTGCAAATGCTCCCCTGAGAGGTTTGGCTGTCGAAACAGAAGGTTTTTTATCATAGGACAAGAAATCAGCCCTCAAAAACTTAACCGGCAGAAAAAGATTTTTTTGAAAAAATTCCCAAGCCCCGGGGTCAGAATTTCATCAAAAATCTGGCTTTCGGCAATTCACTCAAAAATGGTGCCAAACGGTTGCAAATGCTCTCCTGAGATGTTTGGTGGTCGAAACAGAATGCTTTTTATCACATGACAAGAAATCAGCCCTCAACAACTTAACCGGCAGAAAAAGATTTTTTTGAAAAAATTCCCAAGCCCCGGGGTCAGAATTTCATCAAAAATCTGGCTTTCGGCAATTCACTCAAAAATGGTGCCAAAAGGTTGCAAATGCTCCCCTGAGAGGTTTGGCGGTCGAAACAGAAGGCTTTTTATCACAGGAAAAGAAATCAGCCCTCAACAACTTCACCGGCAGAAAAAGGTTTTTTTGAAAAAATTCCCAAGCCCCTGGGTCAGAATTTCATCAAAAATCTGGCTTTCGGCAATTCACTCAAAAATGGTGCCAAACGGTTGCAAATGCTCCCCTGAGAGGTTTGGCGGTCGAAACAGAAGGCTTTTTATCACAGGACAAGAAATCAGCCCTCAACAACTTCACCGGCAGAAAAAGATTTTTTTTGAAAAAATTCCCAAGCCCCGGGGTCAGAATTTCATCAAAAATCTGGCTTTCGGCAATTCACTCAAAAATGGTGCCAAACGGTTGCAAATGCTCCCCTGAGAGGTTTGGCGGTCGAAACAGAAGGCTTTTTATCACAGGAAAAGAAATCAGCCCTCAACAACTTCACCGGCAGAAAAAGATTTTTTTGAAAAAATTCCCATGCCCCGGGGTCAGAATTTCATCAAAAATCTAGCTCTCGACAATTCACTCAAAATTGGTGCCAAAAGGTTGCAAATGCTCCCCTGAGAGGTTTGGCGGTCGAAACAGAATGCTTTTTATCACAGCACAAGAAATCAGCCCTCAACAACTTCACCGGCAGAAAAAGATTTTTTTGAAAAAATTCTCAAGCCCCGGGGTCACAATTTCATCAAAAATCTGGCTTTCGGCAATTCACTCAAAAATGGTGCCAAACGGTTGCAAATGCTCCACTGAGAGGTTTGGCTGTCAAAACAGAAGGCTTTTTATCATAGGACAAGAAATCAGCCCTCAACAACTTAACCGGCAGAAAAAGATTTTTTTGAAAAAATTCCCAAGCCCCGGGGTCAGAATTTCATCAAAAATCTGGCTTTCGGCAATTCACTCAAAAATGGTGCCAAACGGTTGCAAATGCTCTCCTGAGATGTTTGGTGGTCGAAACAGAATGCTTTTTATCACATGACAAGAAATCAGCCCTCAACAACTTAACCGGCAGAAAAAGATTTTTTTGAAAAAATTCCCAAGCCCCGGGTTCAGAATTTCATCAAAAATCTGGCTTTCGGCAATTCACTCAAAAATGGTGCCAAACGGTTGCAAATCCTCCCCTGAGAGGTTTGACGGTCGAAACAGAAGGCTTTTTATCACAGGACCAGAAATCAGCCCTCAACAACTTCACGGGCAGAAAAAGATTTTTTTGAAAAAATCCCAAAGCCCCGGGGTCAGAATTTCATCAAAAATCTGGCTTTCGGCAATTCACTCAAAAATGGTGCCAAACGGTTGCAAATGCTCCCCTGAGAGGTTTGGCGGTCGAAACAGAAGGCTTTTTATCACAGGAAAAGAAATCAGCCCTCAACAACTTCACGGGCAGAAAAAGATTTTTTTGAAAAAATCCCAAAGCCCCGGGGTCAGAATTTCATCAAAAATCTGGCTTTCGGCAATTCACTCAAAAATGGTGCCAAACGGTTGCAAATGCTCCCCTGAGAGGTTTGGCGGTCGAAACAGAAGGCTTTTTATCACAGGACCAGAAATCAGCCCTCAACAACTTCACGGGCAGAAAAAGATTTTTTTGAAAAAATCCCAAAGCCCCGGGGTCAGAATTTCATCAAAAATCTGGCTTTCGGCAATTCACTCAAAAATGGTGCCAAACGGTTGCAAATGCTCCCCTGAGAGGTTTGGCGGTCGAAACAGAAGGCTTTTTATCACAGGAAAAGAAATCAGCCCTCAACAACTTCACCGGCAGAAAAAGATTTTTTTGAAAAAATTCCCAAGCCCCGGGGTCAGAATTTCATCAAAAATCTGGCTCTCGGCAATTCACTCAAAAATGGTGCCAAAAGGTTGCAAATGCTCCCCTGAGAGGTTTGGCGGTCGAAACAGTATGCTTTTTATCACAGCACAAGAAATCAGCCCTCAACAACTTCACCGGCAGAAAAAGATTTTTTTGAAAAAATTCCCAAGCCCCGGGGTCAGAATTTCATCAAAAATCTGGCTCTCGACAATTCACTCAAAAATGGTGCCAAAAGGTTGCAAATGCTCCCCTGAGAGGTTTGGCGGTCGAAACAGAATGCTTTTTATCACAGCACAAGAAATCAGACCTCAACAACTTAACCGGCAGAAATAGATTTTTTTGAAAAAATTCCCAAGCCCCGGGGTCAGAATTTCATCAAAAATCTGAAGTTCTCCAATACACTCAAAAATGCTGCGAAACGGTTGCAAATGCTCCACTGAGAGGTTTGGCTGTCAAAACAGAAGGCTTTTTATCACAGGACATGAAATCAGCTCTCAACAACTTCACCGGCAGAAAAAGATTTTTTTGAAAAAATTCCCAAGCCCCAGGGTCAGAATTTCATCAAAAATCTGAAGTTCTCCAATTCCCTCAAAAATGGTGCCAAACGGTTGCAAATGCTCCCCTGAGAGGATTGGCGGTCGAAACAGAAGGCTTTTTATCACAGGAAAAGAAATCAGCCCTCAACAACTTCACCTGCAGAAAAAGTTTTTTTAAAAAAAATCCCTAAGCCCCGGGGTCACAATTTCATCAAAAATCTGACTTTCGGCAATTCACTCAAAAATGTTGCCAAACGGTTGCAAATGCTCCCCTGAGAGGTTTGGCTGTCGAAACAGAAGGTTTTTTATCATAGGACAAGCAATCAGCCCTCAAAAACTTAACCGGCAGAAAAAGATTTTTTTGAAAAAATTCCCAAGCCCCGGGGTCAGAATTTCATCAAAAATCTGGCTTTCGGCAATTCACTCAAAAATGGTGCCAAACGGTTGCAAATGCTCCCCTGAGAGGTTTGGCGGTCGAAACAGAAGGCTTTTTATCACAGGACCAGAAATCAGCCCTCAACAACTTCACGGGCAGAAAAAGATTTTTTTGAAAAAATCCCAAAGCCCCGGGGTCAGAATTTCATCAAAAATCTGGCTTTCGGCAATTCACTCAAAAATGGTGCCAAACGGTTGCAAATGCTCCCCTGAGAGGTTTGGCGGTCGAAACAGAAGGCTTTTTATCACAGGAAAAGAAATCAGCCCTCAACAACTTCACCGGCAGAAAAAGATTTTTTTGAAAAAATTCCCAAGCCCCGGGGTCAGAATTTCATCAAAAATCTGGCTTTCGGCAATTCACTCAAAAATGGTGCCAAACGGTTGCAAATGCTCCCCTGAGAGGTTTGGCGGTCGAAACAGAAGGCTTTTTATCACAGGAAAAGAAATCAGCCCTCAACAACTTCACCGGCAGAAAAAGATTTTTTTGAAAAAATTCCCAAGCCCCGGGGTCAGAATTTCATCAAAAATCTGGCTCTCGGCAATTCACTCAAAAATGGTGCCAAAAGGTTGCAAATGCTCCCCTGAGAGGTTTGGCGGTCGAAACAGAATGCTTTTTATCACAGCACAAGAAATCAGCCCTCAACAACTTCACCGGCAGAAAAAGATTTTTTTGAAAAAATTCCCAAGCCCCGGGGTCAGAATTTCATCAAAAATCTGAAGTTCTCCAATTCACTCAAAAATGCTGCGAAACGGTTGCAAATGCTCCACTGAGAGGTTTGGCGGTCGAAACAGAAGGCTTTTTATCACAGGAAAAGAAATCAGCCCTCAACAACTTCACCGGCAGAAAAAGGTTTTTTTGAAAAAATTCCCAAGCCCCTGGGTCAGAATTTCATCAAAAATCTGGCTTTCGGCAATTCACTCAAAAATGGTGCCAAACGGTTGCAAATGCTCCCCTGAGAGGTTTGGCGGTCGAAACAGAAGGCTTTTTATCACAGGACAAGAAATCAGCCCTCAACAACTTCACCGGCAAAAAAAGATTTTTTTTGAAAAAATTCCCAAGCCCCGGGGTCAGAATTTCATCAAAAATCTGGCTTTCGGCAATTCACTCAAAAATGGTGCCAAACGGTTGCAAATGCTCCCCTGAGAGGTTTGGCGGTCGAAACAGAAGGCTTTTTATCACAGGAAAAGAAATCAGCCCTCAACAACTTCACCGGCAGAAAAAGATTTTTTTGAAAAAATTCCCATGCCCCGGGGTCAGAATTTCATCAAAAATCTAGCTCTCGACAATTCACTCAAAATTGGTGCCAAAAGGTTGCAAATGCTCCCCTGAGAGGTTTGGCGGTCGAAACAGAATGCTTTTTATCACAGCACAAGAAATCAGCCCTCAACAACTTCACCGGCAGAAAAAGATTTTTTTGAAAAAATTCCCAAGCCCCGGGGTCACAATTTCATCAAAAATCTGGCTTTCGGCAATTCACTCAAAAATGGTGCCAAACGGTTGCAAATGCTCCACTGAGAGGTTTGGCTGTCAAAACAGAAGGCTTTTTATCATAGGACAAGAAATCAGCCCTCAACAACTTAACCGGCAGAAAAAGATTTTTTTGAAAAAATTCCCAAGCCCCGGGGTCAGAATTTCATCAAAAATCTGGCTTTCGGCAATTCACTCAAAAATGGTGCCAAACGGTTGCAAATGCTCTCCTGAGATGTTTGGCGGTCGAAACAGAAGGCTTTTTATCACAGGAAAAGAAATCAGCCCTCAACAACTTCACGGGCAGAAAAAGATTTTTTTGAAAAAATCCCAAAGCCCCGGGGTCAGAATTTCATCAAAAATCTGGCTTTCGGCAATTCACTCAAAAATGGTGCCAAACGGTTGCAAATGCTCCCCTGAGAGGTTTGGCGGTCGAAACAGAAGGCTTTTTATCACAGGACCAGAAATCAGCCCTCAACAACTTCACGGGCAGAAAAAGATTTTTTTGAAAAAATCCCAAAGCCCCGGGGTCAGAATTTCATCAAAAATCTGGCTTTCGGCAATTCACTCAAAAATGGTGCCAAACGGTTGCAAATGCTCCCCTGAGAGGTTTGGCGGTCGAAACAGAAGGCTTTTTATCACAGGAAAAGAAATCAGCCCTCAACAACTTCACCGGCAGAAAAAGATTTTTTTGAAAAAATTCCCAAGCCCCGGGGTCAGAATTTCATCAAAAATCTGGCTTTCGGCAATTCACTCAAAAATGGTGCCAAACGGTTGCAAATGCTCCCCTGAGAGATTTGGCGGTTGAAACAGAAGGCTTTTTATCACAGGAAAAGAAATCAGCCCTCAACAACTTCACCGGCAGAAAAAGGTTTTTTTGAAAAAATTCCCAAGCCCCTGGGTCAGAATTTCATCAAAAATCTGGCTTTCGGCAATTCACTCAAAAATGGTGCCAAACGGTTGCAAATGCTCCCCTGAGAGGTTTGGCGGTCGAAACAGAAGGCTTTTTATCACAGGACAAGAAATCAGCCCTCAACAACTTCACCGGCAAAAAAAGATTTTTTTTGAAAAAATTCCCAAGCCCCGGGGTCAGAATTTCATCAAAAATCTGGCTTTCGGCAATTCACTCAAAAATGGTGCCAAACGGTTGCAAATGCTCCCCTGAGAGGTTTGGCGGTCGAAACAGAAGGCTTTTTATCACAGGAAAAGAAATCAGCCCTCAACAACTTCACCGGCAGAAAAAGATTTTTTTGAAAAAATTCCCATGCCCCGGGGTCAGAATTTCATCAAAAATCTAGCTCTCGACAATTCACTCAAAATTGGTGCCAAAAGGTTGCAAATGCTCCCCTGAGAGGTTTGGCGGTCGAAACAGAATGCTTTTTATCACAGCACAAGAAATCAGCCCTCAACAACTTCACCGGCAGAAAAAGATTTTTTTGAAAAAATTCCCAAGCCCCGGGGTCACAATTTCATCAAAAATCTGGCTTTCGGCAATTCACTCAAAAATGGTGCCAAACGGTTGCAAATGCTCCACTGAGAGGTTTGGCTGTCAAAACAGAAGGCTTTTTATCATAGGACAAGAAATCAGCCCTCAACAACTTAACCGGCAGAAAAAGATTTTTTTGAAAAAATTCCCAAGCCCCGGGGTCAGAATTTCATCAAAAATCTGGCTTTCGGCAATTCACTCAAAAATGGTGCCAAACGGTTGCAAATGCTCTCCTGAGATGTTTGGCGGTCGAAACAGAAGGCTTTTTATCACAGGAAAAGAAATCAGCCCTCAACAACTTCACGGGCAGAAAAAGATTTTTTTGAAAAAATCCCAAAGCCCCGGGGTCAGAATTTCATCAAAAATCTGGCTTTCGGCAATTCACTCAAAAATGGTGCCAAACGGTTGCAAATGCTCCCCTGAGAGGTTTGGCGGTCGAAACAGAAGGCTTTTTATCACAGGACCAGAAATCAGCCCTCAACAACTTCACGGGCAGAAAAAGATTTTTTTGAAAAAATCCCAAAGCCCCGGGGTCAGAATTTCATCAAAAATCTGGCTTTCGGCAATTCACTCAAAAATGGTGCCAAACGGTTGCAAATGCTCCCCTGAGAGGTTTGGCGGTCGAAACAGAAGGCTTTTTATCACAGGAAAAGAAATCAGCCCTCAACAACTTCACCGGCAGAAAAAGATTTTTTTGAAAAAATTCCCAAGCCCCGGGGTCAGAATTTCATCAAAAATCTGGCTTTCGGCAATTCACTCAAAAATGGTGCCAAACGGTTGCAAATGCTCCCCTGAGAGATTTGGCGGTTGAAACAGAAGGCTTTTTATCACAGGAAAAGAAATCAGCCCTCAACAACTTCACCGGCAGAAAAAGATTTTTTTGAAAAAATTCCCAAGCCCCGGGGTCAGAATTTCATCAAAAATCTGGCTCTCGGCAATTCACTCAAAAATGGTGCCAAAAGGTTGCAAATGCTCCCCTGAGAGATTTGGCGGTTGAAACAGAAGGCTTTTTATCATAGGACAAGAAATCAGCCCTCAACAACTTAACCGGCAGAAAAAGATTTTTTTGAAAAAATTCCCAAGCCCCACGGTCAGAATTTCATCAAAAATCTGAAGTTCTCCAATTCCCTCAAAAATGGTGCCAAACGGTTGCAAATGCTCCCCTGAGAGGATTGGCGGTCGAAACAGAAGGCTTTTTATCACAGGACAAGAAATCAGCCCTCAACAACTTCACCTGCAGAAAAAGTTTTTTTAAAAAAAATCCCTAAGCCCCGGGGTCACAATTTCATCAAAAATCTGACTTTCGGCAATTCACTCAAAAATGTTGCCAAACGGTTGCAAATGCTCCCCTGAGAGGTTTGGCGGTCGAAACAGAAGGTTTTTTATCATAGGACAAGAAATCAGCCCTCAAAAACTTAACCGGCAGAAAAAGATTTTTTTGAAAAAATTCCCAAGCCCCGGGGTCAGAATTTCATCAAAAATCTGGCTTTCGGCAATTCACTCAAAAATGGTGCCAAACGGTTGCAAATGCTCTCCTGAGATGTTTGGTGGTCGAAACAGAATGCTTTTTATCACATGACAAGAAATCAGCCCTCAACAACTTAACCGGCAGAAAAAGATTTTTTTGAAAAAATTCCCAAGCCCCGGGTTCAGAATTTCATCAAAAATCTGGCTTTCGGCAATTCACTCAAAAATGGTGCCAAACGGTTGCAAATGCTCCCCTGAGAGGTTTGGCGGTCGAAACAGAAGGCTTTTTATCACAGGACCAGAAATCAGCCCTCAACAACTTCACGGGCAGAAAAAGATTTTTTTGAAAAAATCCCAAAGCCCCGGGGTCAGAATTTCATCAAAAATCTGGCTTTCGGCAATTCACTCAAAAATGGTGCCAAACGGTTGCAAATGCTCCCCTGAGAGGTTTGGCGGTCGAAACAGAAGGCTTTTTATCACAGGAAAAGAAATCAGCCCTCAACAACTTCACGGGCAGAAAAAGATTTTTTTGAAAAAATCCCAAAGCCCCGGGGTCAGAATTTCATCAAAAATCTGGCTTTCGGCAATTCACTCAAAAATGGTGCCAAACGGTTGCAAATGCTCCCCTGAGAGGTTTGGCGGTCGAAACAGAAGGCTTTTTATCACAGGACCAGAAATCAGCCCTCAACAACTTCACGGGCAGAAAAAGATTTTTTTGAAAAAATCCCAAAGCCCCGGGGTCAGAATTTCATCAAAAATCTGGCTTTCGGCAATTCACTCAAAAATGGTGCCAAACGGTTGCAAATGCTCCCCTGAGAGGTTTGGCGGTCGAAACAGAAGGCTTTTTATCACAGGAAAAGAAATCAGCCCTCAACAACTTCACCGGCAGAAAAAGATTTTTTTGAAAAAATTCCCAAGCCCCGGGGTCAGAATTTCATCAAAAATCTGGCTTTCGGCAATTCACTCAAAAATGGTGCCAAACGGTTGCAAATGCTCCCCTGAGAGATTTGGCGGTTGAAACAGAAGGCTTTTTATCACAGGAAAAGAAATCAGCCCTCAACAACTTCACCGGCAGAAAAAGATTTTTTTGAAAAAATTCCCAAGCCCCGGGGTCAGAATTTCATCAAAAATCTGGCTCTCGGCAATTCACTCAAAAATGGTGCCAAAAGGTTGCAAATGCTCCCCTGAGAGGTTTGGCGGTCGAAACAGAATGCTTTTTATCACAGCACAAGAAATCAGCCCTCAACAACTTCACCGGCAGAAAAAGATTTTTTTGAAAAAATTCCCAAGCCCCGGGGTCAGAATTTCATCAAAAATCTGGCTCTCGACAATTCACTCAAAAATGGTGCCAAAAGGTTGCAAATGCTCCCCTGAGAGGTTTGGCGGTCGAAACAGAATGCTTTTTATCACAGCACAAGAAATCAGACCTCAACAACTTAACCGGCAGAAATAGATTTTTTTGAAAAAATTCCCAAGCCCCGGGGTCAGAATTTCATCAAAAATCTGAAGTTCTCCAATACACTCAAAAATGCTGCGAAACGGTTGCAAATGCTCCACTGAGAGGTTTGGCTGTCAAAACAGAAGGCTTTTTATCATAGGACAAGAAATCAGCCCTCAACAACTTAACCGGCAGAAAAAGATTTTTTTGAAAAAATTCCCAAGCCCCGGGGTCAGAATTTCATCAAAAATCTGAAGTTCTCCAATTCCCTCAAAAATGGTGCCAAACGGTTGCAAATGCTCCCCTGAGAGGATTGGCGGTCGAAACAGAAGGCTTTTTATCACAGGAAAAGAAATCAGCCCTCAACAACTTCACCTGCAGAAAAAGTTTTTTTAAAAAAAATCCCTAAGCCCCGGGGTCACAATTTCATCAAAAATCTGACTTTCGGCAATTCACTCAAAAATGTTGCCAAACGGTTGCAAATGCTCCCCTGAGAGGTTTGGCTGTCGAAACAGAAGGTTTTTTATCATAGGACAAGAAATCAGCCCTCAAAAACTTAACCGGCAGAAAAAGATTTTTTTGAAAAAATTCCCAAGCCCCGGGGTCAGAATTTCATCAAAAATCTGGCTTTCGGCAATTCACTCAAAAATGGTGCCAAACGGTTGCAAATGCTCTCCTGAGATGTTTGGTGGTCGAAACAGAATGCTTTTTATCACATGACAAGAAATCAGCCCTCAACAACTTAACCGGCAGAAAAAGATTTTTTTGAAAAAATTCCCAAGCCCCGGGTTCAGAATTTCATCAAAAATCTGGCTTTCGGCAATTCACTCAAAAATGGTGCCAAACGGTTGCAAATGCTCCCCTGAGAGGTTTGGCGGTCGAAACAGAAGGCTTTTTATCACAGGACCAGAAATCAGCCCTCAACAACTTCACGGGCAGAAAAAGATTTTTTTGAAAAAATCCCAAAGCCCCGGGGTCAGAATTTCATCAAAAATCTGGCTTTCGGCAATTCACTCAAAAATGGTGCCAAACGGTTGCAAATGCTCCCCTGAGAGGTTTGGCGGTCGAAACAGAAGGCTTTTTACCACAGGAAAAGAAATCAGCCCTCAACAACTTCACCGGCAGAAAAAGATTTTTTTGAAAAAATTCCCAAGCCCCGGGGTCAGAATTTCATCAAAAATCTGGCTTTCGGCAATTCACTCAAAAATGGTGCCAAACGGTTGCAAATGCTCCCCTGAGAGGTTTGGCGGTCGAAACAGAAGGCTTTTTATCACAGGAAAAGAAATCAGCCCTCAACAACTTCACCGGCAGAAAAAGATTTTTTTGAAAAAATTCCCAAGCCCCGGGGTCAGAATTTCATCAAAAATCTGAAGTTCTCCAATACACTCAAAAATGCTGCGAAACGGTTGCAAATGCTCCACTGAGAGGTTTGGCTGTCAAAACAGAAGGCTTTTTATCATAGGACAAGAAATCAGCCCTCAACAACTTAACCGGCAGAAAAAGATTTTTTTGAAAAAATTCCCAAGCCCCGGGGTCAGAATTTCATCAAAAATCTGAAGTTCTCCAATTCCCTCAAAAATGGTGCCAAACGGTTGCAAATGCTCCCCAGAGAGGATTGGGGGTCGAAACAAAATGCTTTTTATCACAGGACATGAAATCAGCTCTCAACAACTTCACCGGCAGAAAAAGATTTTTTTGAAAAAATTCCCAAGCCCCGGGGTCAGAATTTCATCAAAAATCTGAAGTTCTCCAATTCACTCAAAAATGGTGCCAAACGGTTGCAAATGCTCCCCTGAGAGGTTTGGCGGTCGAAACAGAAGGCTTTTTATCACAGGAAAAGAAATCAGCCCTCAACAACTTCACCGGCAGAAAAAGTTTTTTTAAAAAAAATCCCTAAGGCCCGGGGTCACAATTTCATCAAAAATCTGACTTTCGGCAATTCACTCAAAAATGTTGCCAAACGGTTGCAAATGCTCCCCTGAGAGGTTTGGCGGTCGAAACAGAAGGCTTTTTATCACAGGAAAAGAAATCAGCCCTCAACAACTTCACCGGCAGAAAAAGATTTTTTTGAAAAAATTCCCAAGCCCCGGGGTCAGAATTTCATCAAAAATCTGGCTCTCGGCAATTCCCTCAAAAATGGTGCCAAACGGTTGCAAATGCTCCCTTGAGAGGTTTGGCGGTCGAAAAAGAATGCTTTTTATCACAGGACTTGAAATCAGACCTCAACAACTTAACCGGCAGAAAAAGATTTTATTGAAAAAATTCCCAAGCCCTGGGGTCAGAATTTCATCAAAAATCTGGCTTTCGGCTATTCACTCAAAAATGGTGCCAAACGGTTGCAAATGCTCCCCTGAGACGTTTGGCCGTCAAAACAGAATGCTTTTTATCACAGGAAAAGAAATCAGCCCTCAAAAACTTAACCGGCAGAAAAAGATTTTTTTGAAGAAATCCCTAAGCCCCGGCGTCACAATTTCATCAAAAATCTGGCTTTCGGGAATTCACTAAAAAATGGTGCGAAACGGTTGCAAATGCTCCCCTGAGAGTTTTGGCGGTCGAAACAGAATGCTTTTTATCACAGGACAAGAAATCAGCCCTCAACAACTTAACCGGCAGAAAAAGATTTTTTTGAAAAAATTTCCAAGCCCCGGGGTCAGAATTTCATCAAAAATCTGGCTCTCGGTAATTCACTCAAAAATGGTGCCAAACGGTTGCAAATCTCCCCTGAGAGGTTTGGCGGTCGAAACAGAGTGCTTTTTATCAAAGTACATGAAATCAGACCTCAACAACTTAACCGGCAGAAATAGATTTTTTTGAAAAAATTCCCAAGCCCCGGGGTCAGAATTTCATCAAAAATCTGAAGTTCTCCAATACACTCAAAAATGCTGCGAAACGGTTGCAAATGCTCCACTGAGAGGTTTGGCTGTCAAAACAGAAGGCTTTTTATCATAGGACAAGAAATCAGCCCTCAACAACTTAACCGGCAGAAAAAGATTTTTTTGAAAAAATTCCCAAGCCCCGGGGTCAGAATTTCATCAAAAATCTGAAGTTCTCCAATTCCCTCAAAAATGGTGCCAAACGGTTGCAAATGCTCCCCAGAGAGGATTGGGGGTCGAAACAAAATGCTTTTTATCACAGGACATGAAATCAGCTCTCAACAACTTCACCGGCAGAAAAAGATTTTTTTGAAAAAATTCCCAAGCCCCAGGGTCAGAATTTCATCAAAAATCTGAAGTTCTCCAATTCCCTCAAAAATGGTGCCAAACGGTTGCAAATGCTCCCCTGAGAGGATTGGCGGTCGAAACAGAAGGCTTTTTATCACAGGACAAGAAATCAGCCCTCAACAACTTCACCTGCAGAAAAAGATTTTTTTTAAAAAATCCCTAAGCCCCGGGGTCACAATTTCATCAAAAATCTGACTTTCGGCTATTCACTCAAAAATGTTGCCAAACGGTTGCAAATGCTCCCCAGAGAGGATTGGGGGTCGAAACAAAATGCTTTTTATCACATGACAAGAAATCAGCCCTCAACAACTTAACCGGCAGAAAAAGATTTTTTTGAAAAAATTCCCAAGCCCCGGGTTCAGAATTTCATCAAAAATCTGGCTTTCGGCAATTCACTCAAAAATGGTGCCAAACGGTTGCAAATGCTCCCCTGAGAGGTTTGGCGGTCGAAACAGAAGGCTTTTTATCACAGGACCAGAAATCAGCCCTCAACAACTTCACGGGCAGAAAAAGATATTTTTGAAAAAATCCCAAAGCCCCGGGGTCAGAATTTCATCAAAAATCTGGCTTTCGGCAATTCACTCAAAAATGGTGCCAAACGGTTGCAAATGCTCCCCTGAGAGGTTTGGCGGTCGAAACAGAAGGCTTTTTATCACAGGAAAAGAAATCAGCCCTCAACAACTTCACGGGCAGAAAAAGATTTTTTTGAAAAAATCCCAAAGCCCTTGGGTCAGAATTTCATCAAAAATCTGGCTTTCGGCAATTCACTCAAAAATGGTGCCAAACGGTTGCAAATGCTCCCCTGAGAGGTTTGGCGGTCGAAACAGAAGGCTTTTTATCACAGGACCAGAAATCAGCCCTCAACAACTTCACGGGCAGAAAAAGATTTTTTTGAAAAAATCCCAAAGCCCCGGGGTCAGAATTTCATCAAAAATCTGGCTTTCGGCAATTCACTCAAAAATGGTGCCAAACGGTTGCAAATGCTCCCCTGAGAGGTTTGGCGGTCGAAACAGAAGGCTTTTTATCACAGGAAAAGAAATCAGCCCTCAACAACTTCACCGGCAGAAAAAAATTTTTTTGAAAAAATTCCCAAGCCCCGGGGTCAGAATTTCATCAAAAATCTGGCTTTCGGCAATTCACTCAAAAATGGTGCCAAACGGTTGCAAATGCTCCCCTGAGAGATTTGGCGGTCGAAACAGAAGGCTTTTTATCACAGGAAAAGAAATCAGCCCTCAACAACTTCACCGGCAGAAAAAGATTTTTTTGAAAAAATTCCCAAGCCCCGGGGTCAGAATTTCATCAAAAATCTGGCTCTCGGCAATTCACTCAAAAATGGTGCCAAAAGGTTGCAAATGCTCTCCTGAGATGTTTGGTGGTCGAAACAGAATGCTTTTTATCACATGACAAGAAATCAGACCTCAACAACTTAACCGGCAGAAATAGATTTTTTTGAAAAAATTCCCAAGCCCCGGGGTCAGAATTTCATCAAAAATCTGAAGTTCTCCAATACACTCAAAAATGCTGCGAAACGGTTGCAAATGCTCCACTGAGAGGTTTGGCTGTCAAAACAGAAGGCTTTTTATCATAGGACAAGAAATCAGCCCTCAACAACTTAACCGGCAGAAAAAGATTTTTTTGAAAAAATTCCCAAGCCCCGGGGTCAGAATTTCATCAAAAATCTGAAGTTCTCCAATTCCCTCAAAAATGGTGCCAAACGGTTGCAAATGCTCCCCAGAGAGGATTGGGGGTCGAAACAAAATGCTTTTTATCACAGGACATGAAATCAGCTCTCAACAACTTCACCGGCAGAAAAAGATTTTTTTGAAAAAATTCCCAAGCCCCAGGGTCAGAATTTCATCAAAAATCTGAAGTTCTCCAATTCCCTCAAAAATGGTGCCAAACGGTTGCAAATGCTCCCCTGAGAGGATTGGCGGTCGAAACAGAAGGCTTTTTATCACAGGAAAAGAAATCAGCCCTCAACAACTTCACCTGCAGAAAAAGTTTTTTTTAAAAAAATCCCTAAGCCCCGGGGTCACAATTTCATCAAAAATCTGACTTTCGGCAATTCACTCAAAAATGTTGCCAAACGGTTGCAAATGCTCCCCTGAGAGGTTTGGCTGTCGAAACAGAAGGTTTTTTATCATAGGACAAGAAATCAGCCCTCAAAAACTTAACCGGCAGAAAAAGATTTTTTTGAAAAAATTCCCAAGCCCCGGGGTCAGAATTTCATCAAAAATCTGGCTTTCGGCAATTCACTCAAAAATGGTGCCAAACGGTTGCAAATGCTCTCCTGAGATGTTTGGTGGTCGAAACAGAATGCTTTTTATCACATGACAAGAAATCAGCCCTCAACAACTTAACCGGCAGAAAAAGATTTTTTTGAAAAAATTCCCAAGCCCCGGGTTCAGAATTTCATCAAAAATCTGGCTTTCAGCAATTCACTCAAAAATGGTGCCAAACGGTTGCAAATGCTCCCCTGAGAGGTTTGGCGGTCGAAACAGAAGGCTTTTTATCACAGGACCAGAAATCAGCCCTCAACAACTTCACGGGCAGAAAAAGATTTTTTTGAAAAAATCCCAAAGCCCCGGGGTCAGAATTTCATCAAAAATCTGGCTTTCGGCAATTCACTCAAAAATGGTGCCAAACGGTTGCAAATGCTCCCCTGAGAGGTTTGGCGGTCGAAACAGAAGGCTTTTTACCACAGGAAAAGAAATCAGCCCTCAACAACTTCACCGGCAGAAAAAGATTTTTTTGAAAAAATTCCCAAGCCCCGGGGTCAGAATTTCATCAAAAATCTGGCTTTCGGCAATTCACTCAAAAATGGTGCCAAACGGTTGCAAATGCTCCCCTGAGAGGTTTGGCGGTCGAAACAGAAGGCTTTTTATCACAGGAAAAGAAATCAGCCCTCAACAACTTCACCGGCAGAAAAAGATTTTTTTGAAAAAATTCCCAAGCCCCGGGGTCAGAATTTCATCAAAAATCTGGCTCTCGGTAATTCACTCAAAAATGGTGCCAAACGGTTGCAAATCTCCCCTGAGAGGTTTGGCGGTCGAAACAGAGTGCTTTTTATCACAGTACATGAAATCAGACCTCAACAACTTAACCGGCAGAAATAGATTTTTTTGAAAAAATTCCCAAGCCCCGGGGTCAGAATTTCATCAAAAATCTGAAGTTCTCCAATACACTCAAAAATGCTGCGAAACGGTTGCAAATGCTCCACTGAGAGGTTTGGCTGTCAAAACAGAAGGCTTTTTATCATAGGACAAGAAATCAGCCCTCAACAACTTAACCGGCAGAAAAAGATTTTTTTGAAAAAATTCCCAAGCCCCGGGGTCAGAATTTCATCAAAAATCTGAAGTTCTCCAATTCCCTCAAAAATGGTGCCAAACGGTTGCAAATGCTCCCCAGAGAGGATTGGGGGTCGAAACAAAATGCTTTTTATCACAGGACATGAAATCAGCTCTCAACAACTTCACCGGCAGAAAAAGATTTTTTTGAAAAAATTCCCAAGCCCCGGGGTCAGAATTTCATCAAAAATCTGAAGTTCTCCAATTCACTCAAAAATGGTGCCAAACGGTTGCAAATGCTCCCCTGAGAGGTTTGGCGGTCGAAACAGAAGGCTTTTTATCACAGGAAAAGAAATCAGCCCTCAACAACTTCACCGGCAGAAAAAGTTTTTTTAAAAAAAATCCCTAAGGCCCGGGGTCACAATTTCATCAAAAATCTGACTTTCGGCAATTCACTCAAAAATGTTGCCAAACGGTTGCAAATGCTCCCCTGAGAGGTTTGGCGGTCGAAACAGAAGGCTTTTTATCACAGGAAAAGAAATCAGCCCTCAACAACTTCACGGGCAGAAAAAGATTTTTTTGAAAAAATCCCAAAGCCCTTGGGTCAGAATTTCATCAAAAATCTGGCTTTCGGCAATTCACTCAAAAATGGTGCCAAACGGTTGCAAATGCTCCCCTGAGAGGTTTGGCGGTCGAAACAGAAGGCTTTTTATCACAGGACCAGAAATCAGCCCTCAACAACTTCACGGGCAGAAAAAGATTTTTTTGAAAAAATCCCAAAGCCCCGGGGTCAGAATTTCATCAAAAATCTGGCTTTCGGCAATTCACTCAAAAATGGTGCCAAACGGTTGCAAATGCTCCCCTGAGAGGTTTGGCGGTCGAAACAGAAGGCTTTTTATCACAGGAAAAGAAATCAGCCCTCAACAACTTCACCGGCAGAAAAAATTTTTTTTGAAAAAATTCCCAAGCCCCGGGGTCAGAATTTCATCAAAAATCTGGCTTTCGGCAATTCACTCAAAAATGGTGCCAAACGGTTGCAAATGCTCCCCTGAGAGATTTGGCGGTCGAAACAGAAGGCTTTTTATCACAGGAAAAGAAATCAGCCCTCAACAACTTCACCGGCAGAAAAAGATTTTTTTGAAAAAATTCCCAAGCCCCGGGGTCAGAATTTCATCAAAAATCTGGCTCTCGGCAATTCACTCAAAAATGGTGCCAAAAGGTTGCAAATGCTCCCCTGAGAGGTTTGGCGGTCGAAACAGAATGCTTTTTATCACAGCACAAGAAATCAGCCCTCAACAACTTCACCGGCAGAAAAAGATTTTTTTGAAAAAATTCCCAAGCCCCGGGGTCAGAATTTCATCAAAAATCTGGCTCTCGACAATTCACTCAAAAATGGTGCCAAAAGGTTGCAAATGCTCCCCTGAGAGGTTTGGCGGTCGAAACAGAATGCTTTTTATCACAGCACAAGAAATCAGACCTCAACAACTTAACCGGCAGAAATAGATTTTTTTGAAAAAATTCCCAAGCCCCGGGGTCAGAATTTCATCAAAAATCTGAAGTTCTCCAATACACTCAAAAATGCTGCGAAACGGTTGCAAATGCTCCACTGAGAGGTTTGGCTGTCAAAACAGAAGGCTTTTTATCATAGGACAAGAAATCAGCCCTCAACAACTTAACCGGCAGAAAAAGATTTTTTTGAAAAAATTCCCAAGCCCCGGGGTCAGAATTTCATCAAAAATCTGAAGTTCTCCAATTCCCTCAAAAATGGTGCCAAACGGTTGCAAATGCTCCCCAGAGAGGATTGGGGGTCGAAACAAAATGCTTTTTATCACAGGACATGAAATCAGCTCTCAACAACTTCACCGGCAGAAAAAGATTTTTTTGAAAAAATTCCCAAGCCCCAGGGTCAGAATTTCATCAAAAATCTGAAGTTCTCCAATTCCCTCAAAAATGGTGCCAAACGGTTGCAAATGCTCCCCTGAGAGGATTGGCGGTCGAAACAGAAGGCTTTTTATCACAGGAAAAGAAATCAGCCCTCAACAACTTCACCTGCAGAAAAAGTTTTTTTTAAAAAAATCCCTAAGCCCCGGGGTCACAATTTCATCAAAAATCTGACTTTCGGCAATTCACTCAAAAATGTTGCCAAACGGTTGCAAATGCTCCCCTGAGAGGTTTGGCTGTCGAAACAGAAGGTTTTTTATCATAGGACAAGAAATCAGCCCTCAAAAACTTAACCGGCAGAAAAAGATTTTTTTGAAAAAATTCCCAAGCCCCGGGGTCAGAATTTCATCAAAAATCTGGCTTTCGGCAATTCACTCAAAAATGGTGCCAAACGGTTGCAAATGCTCTCCTGAGATGTTTGGTGGTCGAAACAGAATGCTTTTTATCACATGACAAGAAATCAGCCCTCAACAACTTAACCGGCAGAAAAAGATTTTTTTGAAAAAATTCCCAAGCCCCGGGTTCAGAATTTCATCAAAAATCTGGCTTTCAGCAATTCACTCAAAAATGGTGCCAAACGGTTGCAAATGCTCCCCTGAGAGGTTTGGCGGTCGAAACAGAAGGCTTTTTATCACAGGACCAGAAATCAGCCCTCAACAACTTCACGGGCAGAAAAAGATTTTTTTGAAAAAATCCCAAAGCCCCGGGGTCAGAATTTCATCAAAAATCTGGCTTTCGGCAATTCACTCAAAAATGGTGCCAAACGGTTGCAAATGCTCCCCTGAGAGGTTTGGCGGTCGAAACAGAAGGCTTTTTACCACAGGAAAAGAAATCAGCCCTCAACAACTTCACCGGCAGAAAAAGATTTTTTTGAAAAAATTCCCAAGCCCCGGGGTCAGAATTTCATCAAAAATCTGGCTTTCGGCAATTCACTCAAAAATGGTGCCAAACGGTTGCAAATGCTCCCCTGAGAGGTTTGGCGGTCGAAACAGAAGGCTTTTTATCACAGGAAAAGAAATCAGCCCTCAACAACTTCACCGGCAGAAAAAGATTTTTTTGAAAAAATTCCCAAGCCCCGGGGTCAGAATTTCATCAAAAATCTGGCTCTCGGTAATTCACTCAAAAATGGTGCCAAACGGTTGCAAATCTCCCCTGAGAGGTTTGGCGGTCGAAACAGAGTGCTTTTTATCACAGTACATGAAATCAGACCTCAACAACTTAACCGGCAGAAATAGATTTTTTTGAAAAAATTCCCAAGCCCCGGGGTCAGAATTTCATCAAAAATCTGAAGTTCTCCAATACACTCAAAAATGCTGCGAAACGGTTGCAAATGCTCCACTGAGAGGTTTGGCTGTCAAAACAGAAGGCTTTTTATCATAGGACAAGAAATCAGCCCTCAACAACTTAACCGGCAGAAAAAGATTTTTTTGAAAAAATTCCCAAGCCCCGGGGTCAGAATTTCATCAAAAATCTGAAGTTCTCCAATTCCCTCAAAAATGGTGCCAAACGGTTGCAAATGCTCCCCAGAGAGGATTGGGGGTCGAAACAAAATGCTTTTTATCACAGGACATGAAATCAGCTCTCAACAACTTCACCGGCAGAAAAAGATTTTTTTGAAAAAATTCCCAAGCCCCGGGGTCAGAATTTCATCAAAAATCTGAAGTTCTCCAATTCACTCAAAAATGGTGCCAAACGGTTGCAAATGCTCCCCTGAGAGGTTTGGCGGTCGAAACAGAAGGCTTTTTATCACAGGAAAAGAAATCAGCCCTCAACAACTTCACCGGCAGAAAAAGTTTTTTTTAAAAAAATCCCTAAGGCCCGGGGTCACAATTTCATCAAAAATCTGACTTTCGGCAATTCACTCAAAAATGTTGCCAAACGGTTGCAAATGCTCCCCTGAGAGGTTTGGCGGTCGAAACAGAAGGCTTTTTATCACAGGAAAAGAAATCAGCCCTCAACAACTTCACCGGCAGAAAAAGATTTTTTTGAAAAAATTCCCAAGCCCCGGGGTCAGAATTTCATCAAAAATCTGGCTCTCGGCAATTCCCTCAAAAATGGTGCCAAACGGTTGCAAATGCTCCCTTGAGAGGTTTGGCGGTCGAAAAAGAATGCTTTTTATCACAGGACTTGAAATCAGACCTCAACAACTTAACCGGCAGAAAAAGATTTTATTGAAAAAATTCCCAAGCCCTGGGGTCAGAATTTCATCAAAAATCTGGCTTTCGGCTATTCACTCAAAAATGGTGCCAAACGGTTGCAAATGCTCCCCTGAGACGTTTGGCCGTCAAAACAGAATGCTTTTTATCACAGGACAAGAAATCAGCCCTCAACAACTTAACCGGCAGAAAAAGATTTTTTTGAAGAAATCCCTAAGCCCCGGCGTCACAATTTCATCAAAAATCTGGCTTTCGGGAATTCACTAAAAAATGGTGCGAAACGGTTGCAAATGCTCCCCTGAGAGTTTTGGCGGTCGAAACAGAATGCTTTTTATCACAGGACAAGAAATCAGCCCTCAACAACTTAACCGGCAGAAAAAGATTTTTTTGAAAAAATTTCCAAGCCCCGGGGTCAGAATTTCATCAAAAATCTGAAGTTCTCCAATTCCCTCAAAAATGGTGCCAAACGGTTGCAAATGCTCCCCAGAGAGGATTGGGGGTCGAAACAAAATGCTTTTTATCACAGGACATGAAATCAGCTCTCAACAACTTCACCGGCAGAAAAAGATTTTTTTGAAAAAATTCCCAAGCCCCAGGGTCAGAATTTCATCAAAAATCTGACTTTCGGCAATTCACTCAAAAATGTTGCCAAACGGTTGCAAATGCTCCCCTGAGAGGTTTGGCTGTCGAAACAGAAGGCTTTTTATCACAGGACAAGAAATCAGCCCTCAACAACTTCACCTGCAGAAAAAGTTTTTTTTAAAAAAATCCCTAAGCCCCGGGGTCACAATTTCATCAAAAATCTGACTTTCGGCTATTCACTCAAAAATGTTGCCAAACGGTTGCAAATGCTCCCCTGAGAGGTTTGGCTGTCGAAACAGAAGGTTTTTTATCATAGGACAAGAAATGAGCCCTCAAAAACTTAACCGGCAGAAAAAGATTTTTTTGAAAAAATTCCCAAGCCCCGGGGTCAGAATTTCATCAAAAATCTGGCTTTCGGCAATTCACTCAAAAATGGTGCCAAACGGTTGCAAATGCTCTCCTGAGATGTTTGGTGGTCGAAACAGAATGCTTTTTATCACATGACAAGAAATCAGCCCTCAACAACTTAACCGGCAGAAAAAGATTTTTTTGAAAAAATTCCCAAGCCCCGGGGTCAGAATTTCATCAAAAATCTGGCTGTCGGCAATTCACTCAAAAATGTTGCCAAACGGTTGCAAATGCTCCCCTGAGAGGTTTGGCTGTCGAAACAGAAGGCTTTTTATCATAGGACAAGAAATCAGCCCTCAAAAACTTAACCGGCAGAAAAAGTTTTTTTTGAAAAAATATCTATGCCCCGGGGTCACAATTTCATCAAAAATCTGACTTTCGGCAATTCACTCAAAAATGTTGCCAAACGGTTACAAATGCTCCCCTGAGAGGTTTGGCTGTCGAAACAGAAGGCTTTTTATCATAGGACAAGAAATCAGCCCTCAAAAACTTAACCGGCAGAAAAAGATTTTTTTGAAAAAATTCCCAAGCCCCGGGGTCAGAATTTCATCAAAAATCTGACTTTCGGCAATTCACTCAAAAATGTTGCCAAAGGGTTGCAAATGCTCCCCTGAGATGTTTGGCGGTTGAAACAGAATGCTTTTTATCACATGACAAGAAATCAGCCCTCAACAACTTAACCGGCAGAAAAAGTTTTTTTTTGAAAAAATTCCTAAGCCCCGGGCTCAAAATTTCATCAAAAATCTGGCTTTCGGCAATTAACTCAAAAATGGTGACAAACGGTTGCAAATACTCCCCTGAGAGGTTTGGCGGTCGAAACAGAACGCTTTTTATCACAGGACAAGAAATCAGCCCTCAACAACTTAACCGGCAGAAAAAGATTTTTTTGAAAAAATTCCCAAGCCCCGGGGTCAGAATTTCATCAAAAATCTGGCTTTCGGCAATTCACTCAAAAATGTTGCCAAACGGTTGCAAATGCTCCCCTGAGAGGTTTGGCTGTCGAAACAGAAGGCTTTTTATCATAGGACAAGAAATCAGCCCTCAAAAACTTAACCGGCAGAAAAAGTTTTTTTTGAAAAAATATCTATGCCCCGGGGTCACAATTTCATCAAAAATCTGGCTTTCAGCCATTAACTCAAAAATGTTGCCAAACGGTTGCAAATGCTCTCCTGAGAGGTTTGGCTGTCGAAACAGAATGATTTTTATCACATGACAAGAAATCAGCCCTCAACAACTTAACCGGCAGAAAAAGATTTTTTTGAAAAAATTCCCAAGCCCCGGGGTCAGAATTTCATCAAAAATCTGGCTTTCAGCCATTAACTCAAAAATGTTGCCAAACGGTTGCAAATGCTCTCCTGAGATGTTTGGCGGTCGAAACAGAATGCTTTTTATCACATGACAAGAAATCAGCCCTCAACAACTTAACCGGCAGAAAAAGATTTTTTTGAAAAAATTCCCAAGCCCCGGGGTCAGAATTTCATCAAAAATCTGGCTTTCAGCCATTAACTCAAAAATGTTGCCAAACGGTTGCAAATACTCCCCTGAGAGGTTTGGTGGTCGAAACAGAATGCTTTTTATCACAGGACAAGAAATCAGCCCTCAACAACTTATCCGGCAGAAAAAGATTTTTTTGAAAAATTCCCAAGCCCCGGGGTCAGAAATTCATCAAAAATCTGGCTCTCGGCAAATCACTCAAAAATGGTGCCAAACGGTTGCAAATGCTCCCCTGAGAGGTTTGGCAGTCGAAACAGAATGCTTTTTATCACAGGACAAGAAATCAGCCCTCAACAACTTCACCGGCAGAAAAAGTTTTTTTTGAAAAAATCCCTAAGCCCCGGGGTCACAATTTCATCAAAAATCTGACTTTCGGCAATTCACTCAAAAATGTTGCCAAACGGTTGCAAATGCTCCCTTGAGAGGTTTGGCTGTCGAAACAGAAGGCTTTTTATCATAGAACAAGAAATCAGCCCTCAACAACTTCACCGGCAGAAAAAGATTTTTTTGAAAAAATTCCCAAGCCCCGGGGTCAGAATTTCATTAAAAATCTGACTTTCGGCAATTCACTCAAAAATGTTGCCAAACAGTTGCAAATGCTCCCCTGAGAGGTTTGGCTGTCGAAACAGAAGGCTTTTTATCATAGGACAAGAAATCAGCCCTCAAAAACTTAACCGGCAGAAAAAGATTTTTTTGAAAAAATTCCCAAGCCCCGGGGTCAGAATTTCATCAAAAATCTGGCTTTCGGCAATTCACTCAAAAATGGTGCGAAACGGTTGCAAATGCTCCCCTGAGAGGTTTGGCTGTCGAAACAGAAGGCTTTTTATCATAGGACAAGAAATCAGCCCTCAAAAACTTAACCGGCAGAAAAAGATTTTTTTGAAAAAATTCCCAAGCCCCGGGGTCAGAATTTCATCAAAAATCTGGCTTTCGGCAATTCACTCAAAAATGGTGCGAAACGGTTGCAAATGCTCTCCTGAGATGTTTGGCGGTTGAAACAGAATGCTTTTTATCACATGACAAGAAATCAGCCCTCAACAACTTAACCGGCAGAAAAAGATTTTTTTTGAAAAAATTCCTAAGCCCCGGGGTCAGAATTTCATCAAAAATCTGGCTTTCGGCAATTCACTCAAAAATGGTGACAAACGGTTGCAAATACTCCCCTGAGAGGTTTGGCGGTCGAAACAGAATGCTTTTTATCACAGGACAAGAAATCAGCCCTCAACAACTTAACCGGCAGAAAAAGATTTTTTTTGAAAAAATTCCCAAGCTCCGGGGTCAGAATTTCATCAAAAATCTGGCTTTCGGCAATTCACTCAAAAATGGTGCGAAACGGTTGCAAATGCTCTCCTGAGATGTTTGGCGGTCGAAACAGAATGCTTTTTATCACATGACAAGAAATCAGCCCTCAACAACTTAACCGGCAGAAAAAGATTTTTTTGAAAAAATTCCCAAGCCCCGGGGTCAGAATTTCATCAAAAATCTGAAGTTCTCCAATTCACTCAAAAATGTTGCCAAACGGTTGCAAATGCTCCCCTGAGAGGATTGGCGGTCGAAACAGAAGGCTTTTTATCACAGGACAAGAAATCAGCCCTCAACAACTTCACTGGCAGAAAAAGATTTTTTTGAAAAAATTCCCAAGCCCCGGGGTCAGAATTTCATCAAAAATCTGACTTTCAGCAATTCACTCAAAAATGGTGCCAAACGGTTGCAAATGCTCCCCTGAGAGGTTTGGCTGTCGAAACAGAAGGCTTTTTATCATAGGACAAGAAATCAGCCCTCAAAAACTTAACCGGCAGAAAAAGATTTTTTTGAAAAAATTCCCAAGCCCCGGGGTCAGAATTTCATCAAAAATCTGGCTTTCGGCAATTCACTCAAAAATGGTGCGAAACGGTTGCAAATGCTCTCCTGAGATGTTTGGCGGTTGAAACAGAATGCTTTTTATCACATGACAAGAAATCAGCCCTCAACAACTTAACCGGCAGAAAAAGATTTTTTTTGAAAAAATTCCTAAGCCCCGGGCTCAGAATTTCATCAAAAATCTGGCTTTCGGCAATTAACTCAAAAATGGTGACAAACGGTTGCAAATACTCCCCTGAGAGGTTTGGCGGTCGAAACAGAACGCTTTTTATCACAGGACAAGAAATCAGCCCTCAACAACTTAACCGGCAGAAAAAGATTTTTTTGAAAAAATTCCCAAGCCCCGGGGTCAGAATTTCAGCAAAAATCTGGCTTTCGGCAATTCACTCAAAAATGGTGCGAAACGGTTGCAAATGCTCTCCTGAGATGTTTGGCGGTCGAAACAGAATGCTTTTTATCACATGACAAGAAATCAGCCCTCAACAACTTAACCGGCAGAAAAAGATTTTTTTGAAAAAATTCCCAAGCCCTGGTGTCAGAATTTCATCAAAAATCTGGCTTTCGGCCATTAACTCAAAAATGTTGCCAAACGGTTGCAAATACTCCCCTGAGAGGTTTGGCTGTCAAAACAGAATACTTTTTATCACAGGACAAGAAATTAGCCCTCAACAACTTCACCGGCAGAAAAAGATTTTTTTGAAAAAATTCCCAAGCCCCGGGGTCAGAATTTCATTAAAAATCTGACTTTCGGCAATTCACTCAAAAATGTTGCCAAACAGTTGCAAATGCTCCCCTGAGAGGTTTGGCTGTCGAAACAGAAGGCTTTTTATCATAGGACAAGAAATCAGCCCTCAAAAACTTAACCGGCAGAAAAAGATTTTTTTGAAAAAATTCCCAAGCCCCGGGGTCAGAATTTCATCAAAAATCTGGCTTTCGGCAATTCACTCAAAAATGGTGCGAAACGGTTGCAAATGCTCTCCTGAGATGTTTGGCGGTTGAAACAGAATGCTTTTTATCACATGACAAGAAATCAGCCCTCAACAACTTAACCGGCAGAAAAAGATTTTTTTGAAAAAATTCCCAAGCCCCGGGGTCAGAATTTCATCAAAAATCTGGCTTTCGGCAATTCACTCAAAAATGGTGCGAAACGGTTGCAAATGCTCTCCTGAGATGTTTGGCGGTCGAAACAGAATGCTTTTTATCACATGACAAGAAATCAGCCCTCAACAATTTAACCGGCAGAAAAAGATTTTTTTGAAAAAATTCCCAAGCCTAGGGGTCAGAATTTCATCAAAAATCTGGCTTTCGGCCATTCACTCAAAAATGTTGCCAAACGGTTGCAAATACTCCCCTGAGAGGTTTGGCGGTCGAAACAGAATGCTTTTTATCACAGGACAAGAAATCAGCCCTCAACAACTTCACCGGCAGAAAAAGATTTTTTTGAAAAAATTCCCAAGCCCCGGGGTCAGAATTTCATCAAAAATCTGAAGTTCTCCAATTCACTCAAAAATGGTGCCAAACGGTTGCAAATGCTCCCCTGAGAGGATTGGCGGTCGAAACAGAAGGCTTTTTATCACAGGACAAGAAATCAGCCCTCAAAAACTTAACCGGCAGAAAAAGATTTTTTTGAAAAAATTCCCAAGCCCCGGGGTCAGAATTTCATCAAAAATCTGACTTTCGGCAATTCACTCAAAAATGTTGCCAAACGGTTGCAAATGCTCCCCTGAGAGGTTTGGCTGTCGAAACAGAAGGCTTTTTATCATAGGACAAGAAATCAGCCCTCAACAACTTAACCGGCAGAAAAAGATTTTTTTGAAAAAATTCCCAAGCCCCGGGGTCAGAATTTCATCAAAAATCTGAAGTTCTCCAATTCACTCAAAAATGTTGCCAAACGGTTGCAAATGCTCCCCTGAGAGGATTGGCGGTCGAAACAGAAGGCTTTTTATCACAGGACAAGAAATCAGCCCTCAACAACTTCACTGGCAGAAAAAGATTTTTTTGAAAAAATTCCCAAGCCCCGGGGTCAGAATTTCATCAAAAATCTGACTTTCAGCAATTCACTCAAAAATGGTGCCAAACGGTTGCAAATGCTCCCCTGAGAGGTTTGGCTGTCGAAACAGAAGGCTTTTTATCATAGGACAAGAAATCAGCCCTCAAAAACTTAACCGGCAGAAAAAGATTTTTTTGAAAAAATTCCCAAGCCCCGGGGTCAGAATTTCATCAAAAATCTGGCTTTCGGCAATTCACTCAAAAATGGTGCGAAACGGTTGCAAATGCTCTCCTGAGATGTTTGGCGGTTGAAACAGAATGCTTTTTATCACATGACAAGAAATCAGCCCTCAACAACTTAACCGGCAGAAAAAGATTTTTTTGAAAAAATTCCCAAGCCCTGGTGTCAGAATTTCATCAAAAATCTGGCTTTCGGCCATTAACTCAAAAATGTTGCCAAACGGTTGCAAATACTCCCCTGAGAGGTTTGGCTCTCAAAACAGAATGCTTTTTATCACAGGACAAGAAATCAGCCCTCAACAACTTCACTGGCAGAAAAAGTTTTTTTTGAAAAAATATCTATGCCCCGGGGTCAGAATTTCATCAAAAATCTGACTTTCGGCAATTCACTCAAAAATGTTGCCAAACGGTTGCAAATGCTCCCCTGAGAGGTTTGGCTGTCGAAACAGAAGGCTTTTTAGCATAGGACAAGAAATCAGCCCTCAAAAACTTAACCGGCAGAAAAAGATTTTTTTGAAAAAATTCCCAAGCCCCGGGGTCAGAATTTCAACAAAAATCTGGCTTTTGGCAATTCACTCAAAAATGGTGCGAAACGGTTGCAAATGCTCTCCTGAGATGTTTGGCGGTTGAAACAGAATGCTTTTTATCACATGACAAGAAATCAGCCCTCAACAACTTAACCGGCAGAAAAAGATTTTTTTGAAAAAATTCCCAAGCCCCGGGGTCAGAATTTCATCAAAAATCTGGCTTTCGGCAATTCACTCAAAAATGGTGCGAAACGGTTGCAAATGCTCTCCTGAGATGTTTGGCGGTCGAAACAGAATGCTTTTTATCACATGACAAGAAATCAGCCCTCAACAACTTAACCGGCAGAAAAAGATTTTTTTGAAAAAATTCCCAAGCCTAGGGGTCAGAATTTCATCAAAAATCTGGCTTTCGGCAATTCACTCAAAAATGTTGCCAAACGGTTGCAAATACTCCCCTGAGAGGTTTGGCGGTCGAAACAGAATGCTTTTTATCACAGGACAAGAAATCAGCCCTCAACAACTTCACCGGCAGAAAAAGATTTTTTTGAAAAAATTCCCAAGCCCCGGGGTCAGAATTTCATCAAAAATCTGAAGTTCTCCAATTCATTCAAAAATGGTGCCAAACGGTTGCAAATGCTCCCCTGAGAGGATTGGCGGTCGAAACAGAAGGCTTTTTATCACAGGACAAGAAATCAGCCCTCAAAAACTTAACCGGCAGAAAAAGATTTTTTTGAAAAAATTCCCAAGCCCCGGGGTCAGAATTTCATCAAAAATCTGACTTTCGGCAATTCACTCAAAAATGTTGCCAAACGGTTGCAAATGCTCCCCTGAGAGGTTTGGCTGTCGAAACAGAAGGCTTTTTATCATAGGACAAGAAATCAGCCCTCAACAACTTAACCGGCAGAAAAAGATTTTTTTGAAAAAATTCCCAAGCCCCGGGGTCAGAATTTCATCAAAAATCTGACTTTCGGCAATTCACTCAAAAATGTTGCCAAACGGTTGCAAATGCTCCCCTGAGAGGTTTGGCTGTTGAAACAGAAGGCTTTTTATCATAGGACAAGAAATCAGCCCTCAAAAACTTAACCGGCAGAAAAAGATTTTTTTGAAAAAATTCCCAAGCCCCAGGGTCACAATTTCATCAAAAATCTGGCTTTTGGCAATTCACTCAAAAATGGTGCGAAACGGTTGCAAATGCTCTCCTGAGATGTTTGGCGGTTGAAACAGAATGCTTTTTATCACATGACAAGAAATCAGCCCTCAACAACTTAACCGGCAGAAAAAGATTTTTTTTAAAAAAATTCCTAAGCCCCGGGCTCAGAATTTCATCAAAAATCTGGCTTTCGGCAATTAACTCAAAAATGGTGCCAAACGGTTGCAAATACTCCCCTGAGAGGTTTGGCGGTCGAAACAGAACGCTTTTTATCACAGGACAAGAAATCAGCCCTCAACAACTTAACCGGCAGAAAAAGATTTTTTTGAAAAAATTCCCAAGCCCCGGGGTCAGAATTTCAGCAAAAATCTGGCTTTCGGCAATTCACTCAAAAATGGTGCGAAACGGTTGCAAATGCTCTCCTGAGATGTTTGGCGGTCGAAACAGAATGCTTTTTATCACATGAAAAGAAATCAGCCATCAACAACTTAACCGGCAGAAAAAGATTTTTTTGAAAAAATTCCCAAGCCCCGGGGTCAGAATTTCATCAAAAATCTGGCTTTCGGCCATTAACTCAAAAATGTTGCCAAACGGTTGCAAATACTCCCCTGAGAGGTTTGGCTGTCAAAACAGAATGCTTTTTATCACAGGACAAGAAATCAGCCCTCAACAACTTCACCGGCAGAAAAAGTTTTTTTTGAAAAAATATCTATGCCCCGGGGTCACAATTTCATCAAAAATCTGACTTTCGGCAATTCACTCAAAAATGTTGCCAAACGGTTGCAAATGCTCCCCTGAGAGGTTTGGCTGTCGAAACAGAAGGCTTTTTAGCATAGGACAAGAAATCAGCCCTCAAAAACTTAACCGGCAGAAAAAGATTTTTTTGAAAAAATTCCCAAGCCCCGGGGTCAGAATTTCATCAAAAATCTGACTTTCGGCAATTCACTCAAAAATGTTGCCAAAGGGTTGCAAATGCTCCCCCGAGAGGTTTGGCTGTCGAAACAGAAGGCTTTTTATCATAGGACAAGAAATCAGCCCTCAAAAACTTAACCAGCAGAAAAAGATTTTTTTGAAAAAATTCCCAAGCCCCGGCGTCAGAATTTCATCAAAAATCTGGCTTTCGGCAATTCACTCAAAAATGGTGCCAAACAGTTGCAAATGCTCCCCTGAGAGGTTTGGCGGTCGAAACAGAATGCTTTTTATCACAGGACAAGAAATCAGCCCTCAACAACTTCACCGGCAGAAAAAGATTTTTTTGAAAAAATCCCTAAGCCCCGGGGTCAGAATTTCATCAAAAATCTGACTTTCGGCAATTCACTCAAAAATGTTGCCAAACGGTTGCAAATGCTCCCTTGAGAGGTTTGGCTGTCGAAACAGAAGGCTTTTTATCATAGGACAAGAAATCAGCCCTCAACAACTTTACCGGCAGAAAAAGATTTTTTTGAAAAAATTCCCAAGCCCCGGGGTCAGAATTTCATCAAAAATCTGGCTTTCGGCAATTCACTCAAAAATGGTGCGAAACGGTTGCAAATGCTCTCCTGAGATGTTTGGCGGTCGAAACAGAATGCTTTTTATCACATGACAAGAAATCAGCCCTCAACAACTTAACCGGCAGAAAAAGATTTTTTTGAAAAAATTCCTAAGCCCCGGGCTCAGAATTTCATCAAAAATCTGGCTTTCGGCAATTAACTCAAAAATGGTGACAAACGGTTGCAAATACTCCCCTGAGAGGTTTGGCGGTCGAAACAGAACGCTTTTTATCACAGGACAAGAAATCAGCCCTCAACAACTTAACCGGCAGAAAAAGATTTTTTTGAAAAAATTCCCAAGCCCCGGGGTCAGAATTTCAGCAAAAATCTGGCTTTCGGCAATTCACTCAAAAATGGTGCGAAACGGTTGCAAATGCTCTCCTGAGATGTTTGGCGGTCGAAACAGAATGCTTTTTATCACATGACAAGAAATCAGCCCTCAACAACTTAACCGGCAGAAAAAGATTTTTTTGAAAAAATTCCCAAGCCCCGGGGTCAGAATTTCATCAAAAATCTGGCTTTCGGCCATTAACTCAAAAATGTTGCCAAACGGTTGCAAATACTCCCCTGAGAGGTTTGGCTGTCAAAACAGAATGCTTTTTATCACAGGACAAGAAATCAGCCCTCAACAACTTCACCGGCAGAAAAAGATTTTTTTGAAAAAATTCCCAAGCCCCGGGGTCAGAATTTCATTAAAAATCTGACTTTCGGCAATTCACTCAAAAATGTTGCCAAACAGTTGCAAATGCTCCCCTGAGAGGTTTGGCTGTCGAAACAGAAGGCTTTTTATCATAGGACAAGAAATCAGCCCTCAACAACTTAACCGGCAGAAAAAGATTTTTTTGAAAAAATTCCCAAGCCTAGGGGTCAGAATTTCATCAAAAATCTGGCTTTCGGCCATTCACTCAAAAATGTTGCCAAACGGTTGCAAATACTCCCCTGAGAGGTTTGGCGGTCGAAACAGAATGCTTTTTATCACAGGACAAGAAATAAGCCCTCAACAACTTCACCGGCAGAAAAAGATTTTTTTGAAAAAATTCCCAAGCCCCGGGGTCAGAATTTCATCAAAAATCTGAAGTTCTCCAATTCACTCAAAAATGGTGCCAAACGGTTGCAAATGCTCCCCTGAGAGGATTGGCGGTCGAAACAGAAGGCTTTTTATCACAGGACAAGAAATCAGCCCTCAACAACTTCACTGGCAGAAAAAGATTTTTTTGAAAAAATTCCCAAGCCCCGGGGTCAGAATTTCATCAAAAATCTGGCTCTCGGCAAATCACTCAAAAATGGTGCCAAACGGTTGCAAATGCTCCCCTGAGAGGTTTGGCTGTCGAAACAGAAGGCTTTTTATCATAGGACAAGAAATCAGCCCTCAAAAACTTAACCGGCAGAAAAAGATTTTTTTGAAAAAATTCCCAAGCCCCGGGGTCAGAATTTCATCAAAAATCTGACTTTCGGCAATTCACTCAAAAATGTTGCCAAACGGTTGCAAATGCTCCCCTGAGAGGTTTGGCTGTCGAAACAGAAGGCTTTTTATCATAGGACAAGAAATCAGCCCTCAACAACTTAACCGGCAGAAAAAGATTTTTTTGAAAAAATTCCCAAGCCCCGGGGTCAGAATTTCATCAAAAATCTGACTTTCGGCAATTCACTCAAAAATGTTGCCAAACGGTTGCAAATGCTCCCCTGAGAGGTTTGGCTGTTGAAACAGAAGGCTTTTTATCATAGGACAAGAAATCAGCCCTCAAAAACTTAACCGGCAGAAAAAGATTTTTTTGAAAAAATTCCCAAGCCCCGGGGTCACAATTTCATCAAAAATCTGGCTTTTGGCAATTCACTCAAAAATGGTGCGAAACGGTTGCAAATGCTCTCCTGAGATGTTTGGCGGTTGAAACAGAATGCTTTTTATCACATGACAAGAAATCAGCCCTCAACAACTTAACCGGCAGAAAAAGATTTTTTTGAAAAAATTCCCAAGCCCTGGTGTCAGAATTTCATCAAAAATCTGGCTTTCGGCCATTAACTCAAAAATGTTGCCAAACGGTTGCAAATACTCCCCTGAGAGGTTTGGCTCTCAAAACAGAATGCTTTTTATCACAGGACAAGAAATCAGCCCTCAACAACTTCACTGGCAGAAAAAGTTTTTTTTGAAAAAATATCTATGCCCCGGGGTCAGAATTTCATCAAAAATCTGACTTTCGGCAATTCACTCAAAAATGTTGCCAAACGGTTGCAAATGCTCCCCTGAGAGGTTTGGCTGTCGAAACAGAAGGCTTTTTAGCATAGGACAAGAAATCAGCCCTCAAAAACTTAACCGGCAGAAAAAGATTTTTTTGAAAAAATTCCCAAGCCCCGGGGTCAGAATTTCAACAAAAATCTGGCTTTTGGCAATTCACTCAAAAATGGTGCGAAACGGTTGCAAATGCTCTCCTGAGATGTTTGGCGGTTGAAACAGAATGCTTTTTATCACATGACAAGAAATCAGCCCTCAACAACTTAACCGGCAGAAAAAGATTTTTTTGAAAAAATTCCCAAGCCCCGGGGTCAGAATTTCATCAAAAATCTGGCTTTCGGCAATTCACTCAAAAATGGTGCGAAACGGTTGCAAATGCTCTCCTGAGATGTTTGGCGGTCGAAACAGAATGCTTTTTATCACATGACAAGAAATCAGCCCTCAACAACTTAACCGGCAGAAAAAGATTTTTTTGAAAAAATTCCCAAGCCTAGGGGTCAGAATTTCATCAAAAATCTGGCTTTCGGCCATTCACTCAAAAATGTTGCCAAACGGTTGCAAATACTCCCCTGAGAGGTTTGGCGGTCGAAACAGAATGCTTTTTATCACAGGACAAGAAATCAGCCCTCAACAACTTCACCGGCAGAAAAAGATTTTTTTGAAAAAATTCCCAAGCCCCGGGGTCAGAATTTCATCAAAAATCTGAAGTTCTCCAATTCATTCAAAAATGGTGCCAAACGGTTGCAAATGCTCCCCTGAGAGGATTGGCGGTCGAAACAGAAGGCTTTTTATCACAGGACAAGAAATCAGCCCTCAAAAACTTAACCGGCAGAAAAAGATTTTTTTGAAAAAATTCCCAAGCCCCGGGGTCAGAATTTCATCAAAAATCTGACTTTCGGCAATTCACTCAAAAATGTTGCCAAACGGTTGCAAATGCTCCCCTGAGAGGTTTGGCTGTCGAAACAGAAGGCTTTTTATCATAGGACAAGAAATCAGCCCTCAACAACTTAACCGGCAGAAAAAGATTTTTTTGAAAAAATTCCCAAGCCCCGGGGTCAGAATTTCATCAAAAATCTGGCTTTCGGCAATTCACTCAAAAATGTTGCCAAACGGTTGCAAATGCTCCCCTGAGAGGTTTGGCTGTTGAAACAGAAGGCTTTTTATCATAGGACAAGAAATCAGCCCTCAAAAACTTAACCGGCAGAAAAAGATTTTTTTGAAAAAATTCCCAAGCCCCAGGGTCACAATTTCATCAAAAATCTGGCTTTTGGCAATTCACTCAAAAATGGTGCGAAACGGTTGCAAATGCTCTCCTGAGATGTTTGGCGGTTGAAACAGAATGCTTTTTATCACATGACAAGAAATCAGCCCTCAACAACTTAACCGGCAGAAAAAGATTTTTTTTTAAAAAATTCCTAAGCCCCGGGCTCAGAATTTCATCAAAAATCTGGCTTTCGGCAATTAACTCAAAAATGGTGCGAAACGGTTGCAAATGCTCTCCTGAGATGTTTGGCGGTCGAAACAGAATGCTTTTTATCACATGAAAAGAAATCAGCCATCAACAACTTAACCGGCAGAAAAAGATTTTTTTGAAAAAATTCCCAAGCCCCGGGGTCAGAATTTCATCAAAAATCTGGCTTTCGGCCATTAACTCAAAAATGTTGCCAAACGGTTGCAAATACTCCCCTGAGAGGTTTGGCTGTCAAAACAGAATGCTTTTTATCACAGGACAAGAAATCAGCCCTCAACAACTTCACCGGCAGAAAAAGTTTTTTTTGAAAAAATATCTATGCCCCGGGGTCACAATTTCATCAAAAATCTGACTTTCGGCAATTCACTCAAAAATGTTGCCAAACGGTTGCAAATGCTCCCCTGAGAGGTTTGGCTGTCGAAACAGAAGGCTTTTTAGCATAGGACAAGAAATCAGCCCTCAAAAACTTAACCGGCAGAAAAAGATTTTTTTGAAAAAATTCCCAAGCCCCGGGGTCAGAATTTCATCAAAAATCTGACTTTCGGCAATTCACTCAAAAATGTTGCCAAAGGGTTGCAAATGCTCCCCCGAGAGGTTTGGCTGTCGAAACAGAAGGCTTTTTATCATAGGACAAGAAATCAGCCCTCAAAAACTTAACCAGCAGAAAAAGATTTTTTTGAAAAAATTCCCAAGCCCCGGCGTCAGAATTTCATCAAAAATCTGGCTTTCGGCAATTCACTCAAAAATGGTGCCAAACAGTTGCAAATGCTCCCCTGAGAGGTTTGGCGGTCGAAACAGAATGCTTTTTATCACAGGACAAGAAATCAGCCCTCAACAACTTCACCGGCAGAAAAAGATTTTTTTGAAAAAATCCCTAAGCCCCGGGGTCAGAATTTCATCAAAAATCTGACTTTCGGCAATTCACTCAAAAATGTTGCCAAACGGTTGCAAATGCTCCCTTGAGAGGTTTGGCTGTCGAAACAGAAGGCTTTTTATCATAGGACAAGAAATCAGCCCTCAACAACTTTACCGGCAGAAAAAGATTTTTTTGAAAAAATTCCCAAGCCCCGGGGTCAGAATTTCATCAAAAATCTGGCTTTCGGCAATTCACTCAAAAATGGTGCGAAACGGTTGCAAATGCTCTCCTGAGATGTTTGGCGGTCGAAACAGAATGCTTTTTATCACATGACAAGAAATCAGCCCTCAACAACTTAACCGGCAGAAAAAGATTTTTTTGAAAAAATTCCTAAGCCCCGGGCTCAGAATTTCATCAAAAATCTGGCTTTCGGCAATTAACTCAAAAATGGTGACAAACGGTTGCAAATACTCCCCTGAGAGGTTTGGCGGTCGAAACAGAACGCTTTTTATCACAGGACAAGAAATCAGCCCTCAACAACTTAACCGGCAGAAAAAGATTTTTTTGAAAAAATTCCCAAGCCCCGGGGTCAGAATTTCAGCAAAAATCTGGCTTTCGGCAATTCACTCAAAAATGGTGCGAAACGGTTGCAAATGCTCTCCTGAGATGTTTGGCGGTCGAAACAGAATGCTTTTTATCACATGACAAGAAATCAGCCCTCAACAACTTCACCGGCAGAAAAAGATTTTTTTGAAAAAATTCCCAAGCCCCGGGGTCAGAATTTCATCAAAAATCTGGCTTTCGGCCATTAACTCAAAAATGTTGCCAAACGGTTGCAAATACTCCCCTGAGAGGTTTGGCTGTCAAAACAGAATGCTTTTTATCACAGGACAAGAAATCAGCCCTCAACAACTTCACCGGCAGAAAAAGATTTTTTTGAAAAAATTCCCAAGCCCCGGGGTCAGAATTTCATTAAAAATCTGACTTTCGGCAATTCACTCAAAAATGTTGCCAAACAGTTGCAAATGCTCCCCTGAGAGGTTTGGCTGTCGAAACAGAAGGCTTTTTATCATAGGACAAGAAATCAGCCCTCAACAACTTAACCGGCAGAAAAAGATTTTTTTGAAAAAATTCCCAAGCCTAGGGGTCAGAATTTCATCAAAAATCTGGCTTTCGGCCATTCACTCAAAAATGTTGCCAAACGGTTGCAAATACTCCCCTGAGAGGTTTGGCGGTCGAAACAGAATGCTTTTTATCACAGGACAAGAAATAAGCCCTCAACAACTTCACCGGCAGAAAAAGATTTTTTTGAAAAAATTCCCAAGCCCCGGGGTCAGAATTTCATCAAAAATCTGAAGTTCTCCAATTCACTCAAAAATGGTGCCAAACGGTTGCAAATGCTCCCCTGAGAGGATTGGCGGTCGAAACAGAAGGCTTTTTATCACAGGACAAGAAATCAGCCCTCAACAACTTCACTGGCAGAAAAAGATTTTTTTGAAAAAATTCCCAAGCCCCGGGGTCAGAATTTCATCAAAAATCTGGCTCTCGGCAAATCACTCAAAAATGGTGCCAAACGGTTGCAAATGCTCCCCTGAGAGGTTTGGCTGTCGAAACAGAAGGCTTTTTATCATAGGACAAGAAATCAGCCCTCAAAAACTTAACCGGCAGAAAAAGATTTTTTTGAAAAAATTCCCAAGCCCCGGGGTCAGAATTTCATCAAAAATCTGACTTTCGGCAATTCACTCAAAAATGTTGCCAAACGGTTGCAAATGCTCCCCTGAGAGGTTTGGCTGTCGAAACAGAAGGCTTTTTATCATAGGACAAGAAATCAGCCCTCAACAACTTAACCGGCAGAAAAAGATTTTTTTGAAAAAATTCCCAAGCCCCGGGGTCAGAATTTCATCAAAAATCTGACTTTCGGCAATTCACTCAAAAATGTTGCCAAACGGTTGCAAATGCTCCCCTGAGAGGTTTGGCTGTTGAAACAGAAGGCTTTTTATCATAGGACAAGAAATCAGCCCTCAAAAACTTAACCGGCAGAAAAAGATTTTTTTGAAAAAATTCCCAAGCCCCGGGGTCACAATTTCATCAAAAATCTGGCTTTTGGCAATTCACTCAAAAATGGTGCGAAACGGTTGCAAATGCTCTCCTGAGATGTTTGGCGGTTGAAACAGAATGCTTTTTATCACATGACAAGAAATCAGCCCTCAACAACTTAACCGGCAGAAAAAGATTTTTTTGAAAAAATTCCCAAGCCCTGGTGTCAGAATTTCATCAAAAATCTGGCTTTCGGCCATTAACTCAAAAATGTTGCCAAACGGTTGCAAATACTCCCCTGAGAGGTTTGGCTCTCAAAACAGAATGCTTTTTATCACAGGACAAGAAATCAGCCCTCAACAACTTCACTGGCAGAAAAAGTTTTTTTTGAAAAAATATCTATGCCCCGGGGTCAGAATTTCATCAAAAATCTGACTTTCGGCAATTCACTCAAAAATGTTGCCAAACGGTTGCAAATGCTCCCCTGAGAGGTTTGGCTGTCGAAACAGAAGGCTTTTTAGCATAGGACAAGAAATCAGCCCTCAAAAACTTAACCGGCAGAAAAAGATTTTTTTGAAAAAATTCCCAAGCCCCGGGGTCAGAATTTCAACAAAAATCTGGCTTTTGGCAATTCACTCAAAAATGGTGCGAAACGGTTGCAAATGCTCTCCTGAGATGTTTGGCGGTTGAAACAGAATGCTTTTTATCACATGACAAGAAATCAGCCCTCAACAACTTAACCGGCAGAAAAAGATTTTTTTGAAAAAATTCCCAAGCCCCGGGGTCAGAATTTCATCAAAAATCTGGCTTTCGGCAATTCACTCAAAAATGGTGCGAAACGGTTGCAAATGCTCTCCTGAGATGTTTGGCGGTCGAAACAGAATGCTTTTTATCACATGACAAGAAATCAGCCCTCAACAACTTAACCGGCAGAAAAAGATTTTTTTGAAAAAATTCCCAAGCCTAGGGGTCAGAATTTCATCAAAAATCTGGCTTTCGGCCATTCACTCAAAAATGTTGCCAAACGGTTGCAAATACTCCCCTGAGAGGTTTGGCGGTCGAAACAGAATGCTTTTTATCACAGGACAAGAAATCAGCCCTCAACAACTTCACCGGCAGAAAAAGATTTTTTTGAAAAAATTCCCAAGCCCCGGGGTCAGAATTTCATCAAAAATCTGAAGTTCTCCAATTCATTCAAAAATGGTGCCAAACGGTTGCAAATGCTCCCCTGAGAGGATTGGCGGTCGAAACAGAAGGCTTTTTATCACAGGACAAGAAATCAGCCCTCAAAAACTTAACCGGCAGAAAAAGATTTTTTTGAAAAAATTCCCAAGCCCCGGGGTCAGAATTTCATCAAAAATCTGACTTTCGGCAATTCACTCAAAAATGTTGCCAAACGGTTGCAAATGCTCCCCTGAGAGGTTTGGCTGTCGAAACAGAAGGCTTTTTATCATAGGACAAGAAATCAGCCCTCAACAACTTAACCGGCAGAAAAAGATTTTTTTGAAAAAATTCCCAAGCCCCGGGGTCAGAATTTCATCAAAAATCTGGCTTTCGGCAATTCACTCAAAAATGTTGCCAAACGGTTGCAAATGCTCCCCTGAGAGGTTTGGCTGTTGAAACAGAAGGCTTTTTATCATAGGACAAGAAATCAGCCCTCAAAAACTTAACCGGCAGAAAAAGATTTTTTTGAAAAAATTCCCAAGCCCCAGGGTCACAATTTCATCAAAAATCTGGCTTTTGGCAATTCACTCAAAAATGGTGCGAAACGGTTGCAAATGCTCTCCTGAGATGTTTGGCGGTTGAAACAGAATGCTTTTTATCACATGACAAGAAATCAGCCCTCAACAACTTAACCGGCAGAAAAAGATTTTTTTTAAAAAAATTCCTAAGCCCCGGGCTCAGAATTTCATCAAAAATCTGGCTTTCGGCAATTAACTCAAAAATGGTGCCAAACGGTTGCAAATACTCCCCTGAGAGGTTTGGCGGTCGAAACAGAACGCTTTTTATCACAGGACAAGAAATCAGCCCTCAACAACTTAACCGGCAGAAAAAGATTTTTTTGAAAAAATTCCCAAGCCCCGGGGTCAGAATTTCAGCAAAAATCTGGCTTTCGGCAATTCACTCAAAAATGGTGCGAAACGGTTGCAAATGCTCTCCTGAGATGTTTGGCGGTCGAAACAGAATGCTTTTTATCACATGAAAAGAAATCAGCCATCAACAACTTAACCGGCAGAAAAAGATTTTTTTGAAAAAATTCCCAAGCCCCGGGGTCAGAATTTCATCAAAAATCTGGCTTTCGGCCATTAACTCAAAAATGTTGCCAAACGGTTGCAAATACTCCCCTGAGAGGTTTGGCTGTCAAAACAGAATGCTTTTTATCACAGGACAAGAAATCAGCCCTCAACAACTTCACCGGCAGAAAAAGTTTTTTTTGAAAAAATATCTATGCCCCGGGGTCACAATTTCATCAAAAATCTGACTTTCGGCAATTCACTCAAAAATGTTGCCAAACGGTTGCAAATGCTCCCCTGAGAGGTTTGGCTGTCGAAACAGAAGGCTTTTTAGCATAGGACAAGAAATCAGCCCTCAAAAACTTAACCGGCAGAAAAAGATTTTTTTGAAAAAATTCCCAAGCCCCGGGGTCAGAATTTCATCAAAAATCTGACTTTCGGCAATTCACTCAAAAATGTTGCCAAAGGGTTGCAAATGCTCCCCCGAGAGGTTTGGCTGTCGAAACAGAAGGCTTTTTATCATAGGACAAGAAATCAGCCCTCAAAAACTTAACCAGCAGAAAAAGATTTTTTTGAAAAAATTCCCAAGCCCCGGCGTCAGAATTTCATCAAAAATCTGGCTTTCGGCAATTCACTCAAAAATGGTGCCAAACAGTTGCAAATGCTCCCCTGAGAGGTTTGGCGGTCGAAACAGAATGCTTTTTATCACAGGACAAGAAATCAGCCCTCAACAACTTCACCGGCAGAAAAAGATTTTTTTGAAAAAATCCCTAAGCCCCGGGGTCAGAATTTCATCAAAAATCTGACTTTCGGCAATTCACTCAAAAATGTTGCCAAACGGTTGCAAATGCTCCCTTGAGAGGTTTGGCTGTCGAAACAGAAGGCTTTTTATCATAGGACAAGAAATCAGCCCTCAACAACTTTACCGGCAGAAAAAGATTTTTTTGAAAAAATTCCCAAGCCCCGGGGTCAGAATTTCATCAAAAATCTGGCTTTCGGCAATTCACTCAAAAATGGTGCGAAACGGTTGCAAATGCTCTCCTGAGATGTTTGGCGGTCGAAACAGAATGCTTTTTATCACATGACAAGAAATCAGCCCTCAACAACTTAACCGGCAGAAAAAGATTTTTTTGAAAAAATTCCTAAGCCCCGGGCTCAGAATTTCATCAAAAATCTGGCTTTCGGCAATTAACTCAAAAATGGTGACAAACGGTTGCAAATACTCCCCTGAGAGGTTTGGCGGTCGAAACAGAACGCTTTTTATCACAGGACAAGAAATCAGCCCTCAACAACTTAACCGGCAGAAAAAGATTTTTTTGAAAAAATTCCCAAGCCCCGGGGTCAGAATTTCAGCAAAAATCTGGCTTTCGGCAATTCACTCAAAAATGGTGCGAAACGGTTGCAAATGCTCTCCTGAGATGTTTGGCGGTCGAAACAGAATGCTTTTTATCACATGACAAGAAATCAGCCCTCAACAACTTAACCGGCAGAAAAAGATTTTTTTGAAAAAATTCCCAAGCCCCGGGGTCAGAATTTCATCAAAAATCTGGCTTTCGGCCATTAACTCAAAAATGTTGCCAAACGGTTGCAAATACTCCCCTGAGAGGTTTGGCTGTCAAAACAGAATGCTTTTTATCACAGGACAAGAAATCAGCCCTCAACAACTTCACCGGCAGAAAAAGATTTTTTTGAAAAAATTCCCAAGCCCCAGGGTCAGAATTTCATTAAAAATCTGACTTTCGGCAATTCACTCAAAAATGTTGCCAAACAGTTGCAAATGCTCCCCTGAGAGGTTTGGCTGTCGAAACAGAAGGCTTTTTATCATAGGACAAGAAATCAGCCCTCAACAACTTAACCGGCAGAAAAAGATTTTTTTGAAAAAATTCCCAAGCCTAGGGGTCAGAATTTCATCAAAAATCTGGCTTTCGGCCATTCACTCAAAAATGTTGCCAAACGGTTGCAAATACTCCCCTGAGAGGTTTGGCGGTCGAAACAGAATGCTTTTTATCACAGGACAAGAAATAAGCCCTCAACAACTTCACCGGCAGAAAAAGATTTTTTTGAAAAAATTCCCAAGCCCCGGGGTCAGAATTTCATCAAAAATCTGAAGTTCTCCAATTCACTCAAAAATGGTGCCAAACGGTTGCAAATGCTCCCCTGAGAGGATTGGCGGTCGAAACAGAAGGCTTTTTATCACAGGACAAGAAATCAGCCCTCAACAACTTCACTGGCAGAAAAAGATTTTTTTGAAAAAATTCCCAAGCCCCGGGGTCAGAATTTCATCAAAAATCTGGCTCTCGGCAAATCACTCAAAAATGGTGCCAAACGGTTGCAAATGCTCCCCTGAGAGGTTTGGCTGTCGAAACAGAAGGCTTTTTATCATAGGACAAGAAATCAGCCCTCAAAAACTTAACCGGCAGAAAAAGATTTTTTTGAAAAAATTCCCAAGCCCCGGGGTCAGAATTTCATCAAAAATCTGACTTTCGGCAATTCACTCAAAAATGTTGCCAAACGGTTGCAAATGCTCCCCTGAGAGGTTTGGCTGTCGAAACAGAAGGCTTTTTATCATAGGACAAGAAATCAGCCCTCAACAACTTAACCGGCAGAAAAAGATTTTTTTGAAAAAATTCCCAAGCCCCGGGGTCAGAATTTCATCAAAAATCTGACTTTCGGCAATTCACTCAAAAATGTTGCCAAACGGTTGCAAATGCTCCCCTGAGAGGTTTGGCTGTTGAAACAGAAGGCTTTTTATCATAGGACAAGAAATCAGCCCTCAAAAACTTAACCGGCAGAAAAAGATTTTTTTGAAAAAATTCCCAAGCCCCGGGGTCACAATTTCATCAAAAATCTGGCTTTTGGCAATTCACTCAAAAATGGTGCGAAACGGTTGCAAATGCTCTCCTGAGATGTTTGGCGGTTGAAACAGAATGCTTTTTATCACATGACAAGAAATCAGCCCTCAACAACTTAACCGGCAGAAAAAGATTTTTTTTGAAAAAATTCCTAAGCCCCGGGCTCAGAATTTCATCAAAAATCTGGCTTTCGGCAATTAACTCAAAAATGGTGACAAACGGTTGCAAATACTCCCCTGAGAGGTTTGGCGGTCGAAACAGAACGCTTTTTATCACAGGACAAGAAATCAGCCCTCAACAACTTAACCGGCAGAAAAAGATTTTTTTGAAAAAATTCCCAAGCCCCGGGGTCAGAATTTCAGCAAAAATCTGGCTTTCGGCAATTCACTCAAAAATGGTGTGAAACGGTTGCAAATGCTCTCCTGAGATGTTTGGCGGTCGAAACAGAATGCTTTTTATCACATGACAAGAAATCAGCCCTCAACAACTTAACAGGCAGAAAAAGATTTTTTTGAAAAAATTCCCAAGCCCCGGGGTCAGAATTTCATCAAAAATCTGGCTTTCGGCCATTAACTCAAAAATGTTGCCAAACGGTTGCAAATACTCCCCTGAGAGGTTTGGCTGTCAAAACAGAATGCTTTTTATCACAGGACAAGAAATCAGCCCTCAACAACTTCACCGGCAGAAAAAGTTTTTTTTGAAAAAATATCTATGCCCCGGGGTCACAATTTCATCAAAAATCTGACTTTCGGCAATTCACTCAAAAATGTTGCCAAACGGTTGCAAATGCTCCCCTGAGAGGTTTGGCTGTCGAAACAGAAGGCTTTTTAGCATAGGACAAGAAATCAGCCCTCAAAAACTTAACCGGCAGAAAAAGATTTTTTTGAAAAAATTCCCAAGCCCCGGGGTCAGAATTTCATCAAAAATCTGACTTTCGGCAATTCACTCAAAAATGTTGCCAAAGGGTTGCAAATGCTCCCCCGAGAGGTTTGGCTGTCGAAACAGAAGGCTTTTTATCATAGGACAAGAAATCAGCCCTCAAAAACTTAACCAGCAGAAAAAGATTTTTTTGAAAAAATTCCCAAGCCCCGGCGTCAGAATTTCATCAAAAATCTGGCTTTCGGCAATTCACTCAAAAATGGTGCCAAACGGTTGAAAATGCTCCCCTGAGAGGTTTGGCGGTCAAAACAGAATGCTTTTTATCACAGGACAAGAAATCAGCCCTCAACAACTTCACCGGCAGAAAAAGATTTTTTTGAAAAAATCCCTAAGCCCCGGGGTCAGAATTTCATCAAAAATCTGACTTTCGGCAATTCACTCAAAAATGTTGCCAAACGGTTGCAAATGCTCCCTTGAGAGGTTTGGCTGTCGAAACAGAAGGCTTTTTATCATAGGACAAGAAATCAGCCCTCAACAACTTTACCGGCAGAAAAAGATTTTTTTGAAAAAATTCCCAAGCCCCGGGGTCAGAATTTCATCAAAAATCTGGCTTTCGGCAATTCACTCAAAAATGGTGCGAAACGGTTGCAAATGCTCTCCTGAGATGTTTGGCGGTCGAAACAGAATGCTTTTTATCACATGACAAGAAATCAGCCCTCAACAACTTAACCGGCAGAAAAAGATTTTTTTGAAAAAATTCCCAAGCCCCGGGGTCAGAATTTCATCAAAAATCTGGCTTTCGGCCATTCACTCAAAAATGTTGCCAAACGGTTGCAAATACTCCCCTGAGAGGTTTGGCGGTCGAAACTGAATGCTTTTTATCACAGGACAAGAAATCAGCCCTCAAAAACTTAACCGGCAGAAAAATATTTTTTTGAAAAAATTCCCAAGCCCCGGGGTCAGAATTTCATCAAAAATCTGGCTTTCGGCAATTCATTCAAAAATGGTGCCAAACGGTTGCAAATGCTCCCCTGAGAGGTTTGGCGGTCGAAACAGAATGCTTTTTATCACAGGACAAGAAATCAGCCCTCAACAACTTCACCGGCAGAAAAAGATTTTTTTGGAAAAATTCCCAAGCCCCGGGGTCAGAATTTCATCAAAAATCTGGCTTTCGGCAATTCACTCAAAAATGGTGCGAAACGGTTGCAAATGCTCTCCTGAGATGTTTGGCGGTTGAAACAGAATGCTTTTTATCACATGACAAGAAATCAGCCCTCAACAACTTAACCGGCAGAAAAATATTTTTTTTGAAAAAATTCCTAAGCCCCGGGGTCAGAATTTCATCAAAAATCTGGCTTTCGGCAATTCACTCAAAAATGGTGACAAACGGTTGCAAATACTCCCCTGAGAGGTTTGGCGGTCGAAACAGAATGCTTTTTATCACAGGACAAGAAATCAGCCCTCAACAACTTAACCGGCAGAAAAAGATTTTTTTGAAAAAATTCCCAAGCCCCGAGGTCAGAATTTCATCAAAAATCTGGCTTTCGGCAATTCACTCAAAAATGGTGCGAAACGGTTGCAAATGCTCTCCTGAGATGTTTGGCGGTCGAAACAGAATGCTTTTTATCACATGACAAGAAATCAGCCCTCAACAACTTCACCGGCAGAAAAAGATTTTTTTGAAAAAATTCCCAAGCCCCGGGGTCAGAATTTCATCAAAAATCTGAAGTTCTCCAATTCACTCAAAAATGGTGCCAAACGGTTGCAAATGCTCCCCTGAGAGGATTGGCGGTCGAAACAGAAGGCTTTTTATCACAGGACAAGAAATCAGCCCTCAACAACTTCACCGGCAGAAAAAGATTTTTTTGAAAAAATTCCCAAGCCCCGGGGTCAGAATTTCATCAAAAATCTGACTTTCGGCAATTCACTCAAAAATGTTGCCAAACGGTTGCAAATGCTCCCCTGAGAGGTTTGGCTGTCGAAACAGAAGGCTTTTTATCATAGGACAAGAAATCAGCCCTCAAAAACTTAACCGGCAGAAAAAGATTTTTTTGAAAAAATTCCCAAGCCCGGGGTCGGAATTTCATCAAAAATCTGGCTTTCGGCAATTCACTCAAAAATGGTGCCAAACGGTTGCAAATGCTCCCCTGAGAGGTTTGGCGGTCGAAACAGAATGCTTTTTATCACAGGACATGAAATCAGCCCTCAACAACTTAACCGGCAGAAAAAGACTTCTTGGAAAAAATTCCCAAGCCCTGGGGTTAGAATTTCATCTAAAATCTGAAGTTCTCCAATTCACTCAAAAATGGTGCCAAACGGTTGCAAATGCTCCCCTGAGAGGATTGGCGGTCGAAACAGAAGGCTTTTTATCACAGGACAAGAAATCAGCCCTCAACAACTTCACCGGCAGAAAAAGATTTTTTTGAAAAAATTCCCAAGCCCCGGGGTCAGAATTTCATCAAAAATCTGGCTTTCGGCAATTCACTCAAAAATGGTGCGAAACGGTTGCAAATGCTCTCCTGAGATGTTTGGCGGTTGAAACAGAATGCTTTTTATCACATGACAAGAAATCAGCCCTCAACAACTTAACCGGCAGAAAAAGATTTTTTTTGAAAAAATTCCTAAGCCCCGGGGTCAGAATTTCATCAAAAATCTGAAGTTCTCCAATTCACTCAAAAATGATGACAAACGGTTGCAAATACTCCCCTGAGAGGTTTGGCGGTCGAAACAGAATGCTTTTTATCACAGGACAAGAAATCAGCCCTCAACAACTTAACCGGCAGAAAAAGATTTTTTTGAAAAAATTCCCAAGCCCCGGGGTCAGAATTTCATCAAAAATCTGGCTTTCGGCAATTCACTCAAAAATGGTGCGAAACGGTTGCAAATGCTCTCCTGAGATGTTTGGCGGTCGAAACAGAATGCTTTTTATCACATGACAAGAAATCAGCCCTCAACAACTTCACCGGCAGAAAAAGATTTTTTTGAAAAAATTCCCAAGCCCCGGGGTCAGAATTTCATCAAAAATCTGAAGTTCTCCAATTCACTCAAAAATGGTGCCAAACGGTTGCAAATGCTCCCCTGAGAGGATTGGCGGTCGAAACAGAAGGCTTTTTATCACAGGACAAGAAATCAGCCCTCAACAACTTCACCGGCAGAAAAAGATTTTTTTGAAAAAATTCCCAAGCCCCGGGGTCAGAATTTCATCAAAAATCTGACTTTCGGCAATTCACTCAAAAATGGTGCGAAACGGTTGCAAATGCTCTCCTGAGATGTTTGGCGGTCGAAACAGAATGCTTTTTATCACATGACAAGAAATCAGCCCTCAACAACTTCACCGGCAGAAAAAGATTTTTTTGAAAAAATTCCCAAGCCCCGGGGTCAGAATTTCATCAAAAATCTGAAGTTCTCCAATTCACTCAAAAATGGTGCCAAACGGTTGCAAATGCTCCCCTGAGAGGATTGGCGGTCGAAACAGAAGGCTTTTTATCACAGGACAAGATATCAGCCCTCAACAACTTCACCGGCAGAAAAAGATTTTTTTGAAAAAATTCCCAAGCCCCGGGGTCAGAATTTCATCAAAAATCTGACTTTCGGCAATTCACTCAAAAATGTTGCCAAACGGTTGCAAATGCTCCCCTGAGAGGTTTGGCGGTCGAAACAGAATGCTTTTTATCACAGGACAAGAAATCAGCCCTCAACAACTTAACCGGCAGAAAAAGATTTTTTTGAAAAAATTCCCAAGCCCCGGGGTCAGAATTTCATCAAAAATCTGACTTGCGGCAATTCACTCAAAAATGTTGCCAAACGGTTGCAAATGCTCCCCTGAGATGTTTGGCGGTCGAAAGAGAATGCTCTTTATCACATGACAAGAAATCAGCCCTCAACAACTTAACCGGCAGAAAAAGATTTTTTGGAAAAAAATCCCAAGCCCCGGGGTCAGAATTTCATCAAAAATCTGGCTTCCGGCAATTCACTCAAAAATGGTGCGAAACGGTTGCAAATGCTCTCCTGAGAGGATTGGCGGTCGACACAGAAGGCTTTTTATCACAGGACATGAAATCAGCCCTCGACAACTTAACCGGCAGAAAAAGATTTTTTTGAAAAAATTCCCAAGCCCCGGGGTCAGAATTTCATCAAAAATCTGGCTTTCGGCAATTCACTCAAAAATGGTGCCAAACGGTTGCAAATACTGCCCTGAGATGTTTGGCGGTCGAAACAGAATGCTTTTTATTACAGGACAAGAAATCAGCCCTCAACAACTTAACCGGCAGAAAAAGATTTTTTTGAAAAAATTCCCAAGCCCCGGGGTCAGAATTTCATCAAAAATCTGAAGTTCTCCAATTCACTCAAAAATGGTGCCATACGGTTGCAAATGCTCCCCTGAGAGGATTGGCGGTCGAAACAGAAGGCTTTTAATCACAGGACAAGAAATCAGCCCTCAACAACTTCACCGGCAGAAAAAGTTTTTTTTAAAAAAATCCCTATGCCCCGGGGTCAGAATTTCATCAAAAATCTGACTTGCGGCAATTCACTCAAAAATGGTGCCAAACGGTTGCAAATGCTCCCCTGAGAGGTTTGGCGGTCGAAACAGAAGGCTTTTTATCACAGGACAAGAAATCAGCCCTCAACAACTTAACCGGCAGAAAAAGGTTTTTTTGAAAAAATTCCCAAGCCCCGGGGTCAGAATTTCATCAAAAATCTGGCTCTCGGCAATTCACTCAAAAATGGTGCCAAACGGTTGCAAATGCTCCCCTGAGAGGTTTGGCGGTCGAAATAGAATGCTTTTTATTACAGGACAACAAATCAGACGTCAACAACTTCACCGGCAGAAAAAGGTTTTTTTGGAAAAATTCCCAAGCCCCGGGGTCAGAATTTCATCAAAAATCTGGCTTTCGGCAATTCACTCAAAAATGGTGCCAAACAGTTGCAAATGCTCCCCTGAGAGGTTTGGCGGTCGAAACAGAATGCTTTTTATCACACGACAAGAAATCAGCCCTCAACAACTTAACCGGTAGAAAAAGATTTTTTTGAAAAAATTCCCAAGCCCCGGGGTCAGAAATTCATCAAAAATCTGGCTCTCGGCAAATCACTCAAAAATGGTGCGAAACGGTTGCAAATGCTCTCCTGAGAGGTTTGGCGGTCGAAACAGAATGCTTTTTATCACATGACAAGAAATCAGCCCTCAACAACTTAACCGGCAGAAAAAGATTTTTTTGAAAAAATTCCCAAGCCCCGGGGTCAGAATTTCATCAAAAATCTGGCTTTCGGCCATTCACTCAAAAATGTTGCCAAACGGTTGCAAATGCTCCCCTGAGAGGTTTGGCGGTCGAAACAGAATGCTTTTTATCACAGCACAAGAAATCAGCCCTCAACAACTTAACCGGCAGAAAAAGATTTTTTTGAAAAAATTCCCAAGCCCCGGGGTCAGAATTTCATCAAAAATCTGAAGTTCTCCAATTCACTCAAAAATGGTGCCATACGGTTGCAAATGCTCCCCTGAGAGGATTGGCGGTCGAAACAGAAGGCTTTTTATCACAGGACAAGAAATCAGCCCTCAACAACTTCACCGGCAGAAAAAGGTTTTTTTGAAAAAATCCCTATGCCCCGGGGTCACAATTTCATCAAAAATCTGGCTCTCGGCAAATCACTCAAAAATGTTGCCAAACGGTTGCAAATGCTCCCCTGAGAGGTTTGGCTGTCGAAACAGAAGGCTTTTTATCATAGGACAAGAAATCAGCCCTCAAAAGCTTAACCGGCAGAAAAAGATTTTTTTGAAAAAATTCCCAAGCCCCGGGGTCAGAATTTCATCAAAAATCTGACTTGCGGCAATTCACTCAAAAATGGTGCGAAACGGTTGCAAATGCTCTCCTGAGATGTTTGGCGGTCGAAAGAGAATGCTCTTTATCACATGACAAGAAATCAGCCCTCAACAACTTCACCGGCAGAAAAAGATTTTTTGGAAAAAATTCCCAAGCCCCGGGGTCAGAATTTCATCAAAAATCTGGCTTTCGGCAATTCACTCAAAAATGGTGCCAAACGGTTGCAAATGCTCTCCTGAGATGTTTGGCGGTCGAAACAGAATGCTTTTTATCACAGGACAAGAAATCAGCCCTCAACAACTTAACCGGCAGAAAAAGATTTTTTTTGAAAAAATTCCCAAGCCCCGGGGTCAGAATTTCATCAAAAATCTGGCTTTCGGCAATTCACTCAAAAATGGTGCCAAACGGTTGCAAATACTCCCCTGAGAGGTTTGGCGGTCGAAACAGAATGCTTTTTATCACAGGACAAGAAATCAGACCTCAACAACTTCACCGGCATAAAAAGATTTTTTTGAAAAAATCCCTAAGCCCCAGGGTCACAATTTCAGCAAAAATCTGACTTTTGGCAATTCACTCAAAAATGGTGCCAACCGGTTGCAAATGGTCCCCAGAAAGCTTTGGCGATAGAAACAGAAGTTTTTTTTAATCACAGGACAAGAAATCAGCCCTTAACAACTTAACCGGCAGAAAAGATTTTTTTGAAAAAATCACTAAGTCCCGGGGTCACAATTTCAGCAAAAATCTGACTTTTGGCAACTCACTCAAAAATGGTGCCAGAAGCTTGCAAATGCTCTTCTGAAAAGGTTTGGCAGTCGAAACAGAAGGCTTTTTATCGATGTCTATTCAACGAGAGGGGAGCCAAGATGGCCACCGTGTAAGGTTCCTCCTTCCAGTTCTCTCCGACCTCTTCTCCCGATTTGGATTTTACAACCACTGGAGTAAGTTATTTACTTTAGTTTTGCAGTTTGCTAGACAAGTAATTGCTGGACTCTCCACTGGTGTGATGCCAGATTTTAATTAAGTTTGACGAAGGAGGATTGCTTTGGATTGAGCTGGGATGCTGCTGTAGAAATGGCGACGAGGTAAGGCGCATCTGCCGGAGTTCATTTCGAATCCTCCCCAAAATTTGTGTTGCGGCTCCCAGCCTTTCAAGTTCTTGCTGAGGATTGCACCAGGGTGTTGGAGCCCATGCCAGGAGTTCAAATTGCTGATAATCTGTAAAGCCTGCATCGTAAATCAGCTTTAACAAGCAGATAACTGTATCCTCCGGCAGCCTTCGACTCACTGGTTTTCTGCCAGCCCACATCAGCTTGTATTTCTACTTTTACTACCTTTTATTACCTTTTATGCACTGCTATTTTAAAAGACTCACAACGATGGGCCAAGGCAAACGCCTAAGGGACTGTGACGAGGCTTTGCCCTCCCCAAGAGCCAAACAATCAAAAACCGACCCCCCCGTGTCTGGCAAATGGAGTGTCCCCACTGATCACTGCTATAGGGTGAAAACTCAGAACCGTTTTCACCCTCTAATGTCACCAGAAACAACGTCAACACCAGAGGAATTACTTTTACCCCAGATTAAAACTGTGGACGGCAAGCTCGGAGGAAGAGGGAGTGTCCCACTGGGGGTGGTGCAGGACGCCGGAGCCGAGGACTGCGCAAGACAAGAACAACATGAACATCTCCACCTTGTGGTCAGAACCCTTAATTGCATATTCAAGAAGATTGATGTGCTATCCTCCCAGCTATGTAACCTTGAACAGAAAATTGATAACCTCTGGTCAAAGTCTAAACCAACTGTAGTTACGGGGGAAATGAAGTGCCAGAGAACCTTACCCTCAACCAAAAAAGGAAGTGTGATCCCTAAATATAAACCAAATCCTGCACTGAAACAGCAAGCATTATTTCTGCAACCTAAGAAAATCTGCCTAAATATCGGGGTAAGGTCAGCAAGGTGGCTCACTCTGGATGGGGTTAAAAAGCATCTAAGCAATCTCCTAAACATAGAAATCACACAATGCGATCTCATTGCAGTATTACCTTTGAACCAGCACCTCAGGCAACAGAAAGTGATGCTTGCGTTTTACTCTCCAAGGATCCCTTCAGCTATCATCAGGCAGAAATCACTCTTGGCTAGGTATGATATCTTCCCAACAAGAGTTTTTATGGATAGCATGATCCATCCCCTTCTACTTGCCGGTTACGACACGGAGCGGACCCTGTCGGAGAGGTCGGGAGCCTCCTTTTCCGGAGGATATCCATACGTACCAAAACTGGACTTACCCCACGTCCCCACGAGCTCCAAAGGAACCCACTGGCGCAAGTAATTCTCTGACCCCACCGGAGGAAAGAGCTTTTAGCCACCTTTGGCGACCTTCCACCGAGGGAACAACAAGAAATAATTGATAGACTAGAAGTACTTAACCACCAGCTCATACATGTCCAGAAGAACGGAAAAGTCCTGCCCACTTTTCAGGATAACCTTGCCAGCTTTTCGGAGTCGTGTTTTAAGGAAGTAGGAAGTCTTCCATACCTCAGTCCAGCTCCTAAACCCATGCCTCCCCCACTTGTGGGCAAATCCCACCGACGCTTGGCAGACCCAGGTTCTGCCTCACAAGTTGGCCTCCCATCCCAACTCTTGATAAATTTTGACTCGCCCTCCAAGAGTCCCCCGCCGAAGAGTGTAACTCAGAGTCCTTTCCACCAAAACAATTCCTTACCATCCAATCCATCAATGCCGGAACTGGAGTCCTCATATTCCCCTGAGCGGCATAGACCCGACATACAAACAGTACCTGTACGTCAAGCATCCCCAGTACCTTCGCTAGCATCAGGTCAGGGGAGTGTTCCACTTACATCAAAAAATGACCCGGATTGGACTGAAGACCCGGCCGGACATATAAATCAAATGGTTTCATCGGCGACCTTTAGACCTCGCGGTGGGGCAGTCTCAGCAAATCCTGTGGAGTCTCCCACTGAAGTGTCCGCCCTTGGGCCAGCCAGCGGGAGACCCGTTCTGTCGCCCCAGTCTGAACACCTCACTACCAACTTCAAGATCAGGCACCTCCAGCAGGTGCCTGCCATGCAAAGTAAAATAACTGACTTTTTTGTGGGGTCTGCCTTGCCTCCAAAGGACTCACTTCTCTCCCTGAATTGACAGCGAATTGAACACAACAGGAACTCCCCCCTATCAGTCCTCAGCTGGAACATTGCGGGCTGGAGGGGAAAAAAACATGAGCCAGAATTCTTGGAGTTTATTAACCTGTTTCATATCATCTTGTTCCAAGAATCGTGGGAAGTAGAGAAAATTGTCCTAAATGGCTTTGAGCTGCTAGAACTCCCTGCCTGCCCCTCCCTGAAAGGAGGCCGCCCTAAAGGGGGCCTAATAATAGGCATCTCCCTCAACCTACATTCTAAATTTACGCTAGTACAGGCCCTGCCTCCCTACGCCCTTACCGGGCTGATTGCGGGGGAAAAGATCTCGCTCCTAGTTACAAATGTTTACTTGCCACCTGGGGGTTCTTCCCTCGAACTGGGCTCTAAATGGGACTCGCTAGAAGAGCATTTGCTCTCATGCTATGTTAAGTTCCCTAACACCCCGGCCATAATAGGTGGTGATTTTAATGCCCGCACAGCAGCAAACTGGGATTCGCTGACCAAAGCCAAATGGTGGGTTACCCCAAACCTTGATAATTACGACCTGGAACATATCATGAGGAGAACTTCTAAAGACCACAGAGCAAATGAGGCTGGGGTACTCCTCTATCAAATGGCCATCCGTTTGAATTTGGTCCCCTTAAATGGCACATGCCTCCCTGATATTCCAGGGGATTTCACTCACCTGAGCGTTAAATCAAACAGCGTCCTCGATTACCTGTTGGTCTCTAGGGATCTACTTAAGTGTATTTCCACTTTTAAGATCGAGAATGTACAATCTAGTGATCATCTTCCCCTTGTAGCTAAGCTTTCCCTGAACTGGCAGCCGGAGGCTCATAGACATGCGACCCAGATGGTAACCGACGAATCTCTCCAAGTAAGGGGAATCAAATGGTCGGAGACCCAGGCTCAAAGGTACCAGGAATTCTTTCAAAAAGAAATCCTCGGGCCCCATTCCAACATAGGCTCTGCCTCAGACGAGCATAGCATAGTGCTGAAGCGCTTCCACCATCATACGACTGATCTTTCGTCCTTCTTTAGGTTACCACCCAAAAATTTAAATCGAAACGAGTATACTTACGGTGCCCCCTGGTATAATTCGCAGTGCAAACAAGCAAGACAGCGCCTCCGTGCTATATATAATGTATATAAGATCTCTGATGCATCTACTCTGCCAGCTAGTTATGCCCAAGCCAAGCAAGTCTACAAACGCACGCAGAAAACCGCCAAGCGTGAGTGGCAACATAATCGTTGGCAGGCTTTGATTACTGCGTCAAAACCACACAGATCCAGGGAATTCTGGTCTTTGATTAACAGAAGGGTGAGGAAATACCCAAGGGCAGTCATCTCTGCACCGACATGGGAATTGTTCCTGAAGAAATGCTTCTCACAGGCAGATGCTCCCTCCGTCCATCTGATGCATCTGTTTACCCACCTACCTATCTGGCCTCCCACCGATCCTGACGAAATAGCCAAGCTAATAGCTCAGCTGAAACCGGGCAAAGCCCCTGGGCCCGTCCTGATCCCTGCTGAAGCCATCAAACTACACCCAAAATGGTGGGCCGGCATCTTGGCCAAAACCTTCGATGCAATCAACGCTTCCGGTCTCATCCCCAAAATATGGAAGGAGGCCATTATAGTACCAATTCATAAAAAAGGTTCCCCAACGGAGCCGGAAAACTACCGTAACATCAGCCTCCTTTCGATCATAGGGAAAATTTATGCCAGCTTTTTGCTGACTAAATTATTGCGATGGGTAGATGAGACTAACCAGATTGGCCATGAACAAGCAGGGTTCAGAACTAAACGTTCTACAACAGATCATGCGATAATTCTTTATCATCTGGCACGGAAGTACTCCTCCCCTCCCCGGGGCTACCTCTGTGCTGCCTTCTTAGATCTAAAGGCAGCCTTTGACAGCGTTCCTAGAAATATTCTTTGGGAGAAACTTGCGAAACAGGGCATTGATAGAAGACTCTTATGGCTCATAAGTCAGCTCCACGAAGGTACCCTTGCCAGAGTGAGACTTACTCCTGCGGGCGACCTCACAAATTCGATACCAATAAACAAGGGAGTGCGCCAAGGATGTATATTGGCTCCCTGCCTATTCAACCTTTTCATCAGCGACATGCGAGCACCCCTAGTTAACTCATCTCCAAGTACACACGCGCCTAGACTAGCGGATTACCACTGCCCACTCCTTTTATATGCGGACGACGCGGTAATTCTATCTTATACACGTGTTGGACTAACCAGAGCTCTGAAGATCTTTGCCACGTATTGCCAACTCAACCAATTAACCATCAACCATGCTAAGTCCAAGATTCTGATTTTCTCCAGAAGCCGGAGATTATACAAATGGAAGCTTGGTGGAGCAAAAATAGAGCAAGTCCTAAAATTTCAATATCTAGGAGTTATTTTTCAATACAACTTGGGATGGAAAGCTCAAATTCAACACCTACTTAACAAGGCCAAAACCCTGTCATATGCGCTCCTCCGATTTTTCTTTTCGGACGGAGCTCTGCATGTTCCCTCGGCCCTAAAGGTGTTCAAGGCAAAAGTGGTTGCAGTGCTTGCTTATGCTGCCCCGCTCTGGGCCGTGATGACAGACCTTGCTCCCCTTGAGACTCTGCAAAGCCAATTCCTACGTCGGCTCCTAATGCTCCCCCTGTGCGTAAGCAACGCAGCCATGCGACTAGAATTGAAGATTGCATCCTTAGAAACTTGCCTGTGGAAGCAAGTCTTCAATTACTGGTTATCATTGTGGCATAGATTACCAAACCATTACCTTGTCCAATGCTTATGGCGAGATGAATTCTCCAGCCTTTGGACTAGTAAAATTCATGCCAAACTCCTGAGCTATGGAATCTCTCCCTCAGATTCCCTAAAACTAGACCAAATCACTGCTCAAAGACTGATCCGTCAAAGACTGGATGACATCGATTTACAGCAAAATTATATGCTGGGGGGAGGTGTTTGTTCGCCCCAGAACATTGGTATCACTTTAACTTATTGCGTTCCATCATACCTCTCCTCCCTTTCGACTGTTGCCCATAGACTGGCCTTCACCAAAGCAAGGTTCAACGTTTTCCCCTCCAATGTCCTGAGACATAGATTCTCAAAGGGCCAAGACCCCGCCACGTGCGAATGTGATAAGGTGACGCCGGAGTCGCTTCAGCACATTATGTTCACTTGCCCCTTGTTCAATGTGTCACAGGCAAATTTGTTGGGATCAATCATACAGAAACTAGAGGGTACCCCACCAAAATTCCACCTTGCCCAAATCTTGCAGGATAAGGATTCCCACACGACCCTGAAAGTGGCTAGGTTGCTGGTCGCTGTCCTCTCCCAAAAGCAACGCCAATGAGCGCTACAAGCTAATTAAGGCGTAGCATGCCTTTCCATCTTATAGTATTTTATTGTTATAGTGGTGTTTTAGCGACTGTTCCCCCCCCCCCCCACGGCACAAGCTGTCACTTATGTGTTGTTTTTACCTGTATGGGCCTATGGCCGCAATAAATATTATCTATCTATATATCACAGGACAAGAAATCAGCCCTCGACAACTTAACCAGCGGAAAACATTTTTTTGAAAAAATCCCTAAGCCCCGGGGTCACAATTTCAGCAAAAATCTGACTTTTGGCAATTCACTCAAAAATTGTGCCAGAAGCTTGCAAATTCTCTCATGAAAGGTTTGGCAGTCAAAACAGAAGGCTTTTTATCACAGGACAAGAAATCAGCCCTCAACAACTTAACTGGCGGAAAATATTTTTTTGAAAAAATCCCTAAGCCCCGGGGTCACAATTTCAGCAAAAATCTGACTTTTGGCAATTCACTCAAAAATGGTGCCAGAACCTTGCAAATGCTTTACTGGAAGGTTTGGCGGTCAAAACAGAAGGCTTTTTATCACAGGACAAGAAATCAGCCCTTAACAACTTAACCAGCGGAAAATATTTTTTTGAAAAAATCCCTAAGCCCCGGGGTCACAATTTCAGCAAAAATCTGACTTTTGGCAATTCACTCAAAAATTATGCCAGAAGCTTGCAAATGCTCTCCTGAAAGGTTTGGCAGTCGAAACAGAAGGCTTTTTATCACAAGACAAGAAATCAGCCCTCGACAACTTAACCGGCGGAAAATATTTTTTTGAAAAAATCCCTAAGCCCCGGGGGTCACAATTTCAGCAAAAATCTGACTTTTGGCAATTCACTCAAAAATGGTGCCAACCGGTTGCAAATGGTCCCCTGAAAGCTTAGGCGATGGAAATCGAAGGTTTTTCTTATCACAAGACAAGAAATCAGCCCTTAACAACTTAACCGGCGGAAAAGATTTTTTTGAAAAAATCGCTAAGCCCCGGGGTCACAATTTCAGCAAAAATCTGACTTTTGGCAATTCACTCAAAACTGGTGCCAGAACCTTGCAAATGCTTTACTGGAAGGTTTGGCGGTCAAAACAGAAGGCTTTTTATCACAGGACAAGAAATCAGCCCTTAACAACTTAACCAGCGGAAAATATTTTTTTGAAAAAATCCCTAAGCCCCGGGGTCACAATTTCAGCAAAAATCTGACTTTTGGCAATTCACTCAAAAATTGTGCCAGAAGCTTGCAAATGCTCTCCTGAAAGGTTTGGCAGTCGAAACAGAAGGCTTTTTATCACAAGACAAGAAATCAGCCCTCGACAACTTAACCGGCGGAAAATATTTTTTTGAAAAAATCCCTAAGCCCCGGGGGTCACAATTTCAGCAAAAATCTGACTTTTGGCAATTCACTCAAAAATGGTGCCAACCGGTTGCAAATGGTCCCCTGAAAGCTTAGGCGTTGGAAATCGAAGGTTTTTCTTATCACAAGACAAGAAATCAGCCCTTAACAACTTAACCGGCGGAAAAGATTTTTTTGAAAAAATCGCTAAGCGCCGGGGTCACAATTTCAGCAAAAATCTGACTTTTGGCAATTCACTCAAAAATGTTGCCAAATGGTTGCAAATGCTCCCCTGAGAGGTTTGGCTGTCGAAACAGAAGGTTTATTATCACAGGACAAGAAATCAGCCCTTAAAAACTTAACCGGCGCAAAAGATTTTTTGAAAAAATCCGTAAGCCCCGGGGTCACAATTTCAGCAAAAATCTGACTTTTGGCAATTCACTCAAAAATGGTGCCAAGAGCTTGCAAATGATCTCCTGAAAGGTTTGGCAATCAAAACAGAAGGCTTTTTATCACAAGACAAGAAATCAGCCGTTAACAACTTAACCGGCGGAAAAGATTTTTTTGAAAAAATCCCTAAGCCCCGGGGTCACAATTTCAGCAAATATCTGACTTTTGGCAATTCACTCAAAAATGGTGCCAGAAGCTTGCAAATGCTCTCCTGAAAAGGTTTGGCAGTCGAAACAGAAGGCTTTTTATCACAGGACAAGAGATCAGCCCTCGACAACTTAACCAGCGGAAAATATTTTTTTGAAAAAATCCCTAGGCCCCGGGGTCACAATTTCAGCAAAAATCTGACTTTTGGCAATTCACTCAAAAATTGTGCCAGAAGCTTGCAAATGCTCTCCTGAAAGGTTTGGCAATCAAAACAGAAGGCTTTTTATTACAAGACAAGAAATCAGCCGTTAACAACTTAACCGGCGGAAAAGATTTTTTTGAAAAAACCCCTAAGCCACGGGGTCACAATTTCAGCAAAAATCTGACTTTTGGCAACTCACTCAAAAATGGTGCCAGAAGCTTGCAAATGGTCTCCTGAAAAGGTTTGGCAGTCGAAACAGAAGGCTTTTTATCACAGGACAAGAAATCAGCCCTCAACAACTTAACAGGCGGAAAATATTTTTTTGAAAAAATCCCTAAGTCCCGGGGTCACAATTTCAGCAAAAATCTGACTTTTGGCAATTCACTCAAAAATGGTGCCAGAAGCTTGCAAATGCTCTCCTGAAAGGTTTGGCAGTCGAAACAAAAGGCTTTTTATCACTAGACAAGAAATCAGCCCTCAACAACTTAACCGGCAGAAAAGATGTTTTTTGAAAAAATCCCTAAGCCCCGGGGTCACAATTTCAGCAAAAATCTGACTTTTGGCAATTCACTCAAAAATGGTGCCAACCGGTTGCAAATGGTCCCCTGAAAACTTTGGCGATGGAAACGGAAGGTTTTTCTTATCACAAGACGAGAAATCAGCCCTTAACAACTTAACCGGTGGAAAAGATGTTTTTGAAAAAATCCCTAAGCCCCGGGGTCACAATTTCAGCAAAAATCTGACTTTTGGCAATTCACTCCAAAATTTTGCCAGAAGCTTGCAAATGCTCTCCTGAAAGGTTTGGCAGTCGAAACAGAAGGCTTTTTATCACAAGGCAAGAAATCAGCCCTCAACAACTTAACCGGCAGAAAAGATGTTTTTTGAAAAAATCCCTAAGCCCCGGGGTCACAATTTCAGCAAAAATCTGACTTTTGGCAATTCACTCAAAAATGGTGCCAACCGGTTGAGAAGGGTCCCCTGAAAGCTTAGGCGATGGTAACAGAAGGTTTTTCTTATCACAAGACAAGAAATCAGCCCTTAACAACTTAAACGGCGGAAAAGATTTTTTTGAAAAAATCCCTAAGCGCCGGGGTCACAATTTCAGCAAAAATCTGACTTTTGGCAATTCACTCCAAAATTTTGCCAGACGCTTGCAAATCCTCTCCTGAAAGGTTTGGCAGTCGAAACAGAAGGTTTTTTATCACAGGACAAGAAATCAGCCCTTAACAACTTAAACGGCGCAAAAGATTTTTTTGAAAAAATCCCGAAGCCCCGGGGTCACAATTTCAGCAAAAATCTGACTTTTGGCAATTCACTCAAAAATTGTGCGAGAAGCTTGCAAATGCTCTCCTGAAAGGTTTGGCAGTCGAAATATAAGGCTTTTTATCACAAGACAAGAAATCAGCCGTTAACAACTTAACCGGCGGAAAAGATTTTTTTGAAAAAACCCCTAAGCCACGGGGTCACAATTTCAGCAAATATCTGACTTTTGGCAACTCAATCAAAAATGGTGCCAGAAGCTTGCAAATATTTTACTAAAAGTTTTGGCAGTCAAAACAGAAGGCTTTTTATGACAGGACAAGAAATCAGCCCTCGACAACTTAACCGGTGGAAAATATTTTTTTGAAAAAATCCCTAAGCCCAGGTCAAAATTTCAGCAAAAATCTGACTTTTGGCAATTCACTCAAAAATGGTGCCAGAAGCTTGCAAATGCTCTCCTGAAAGGTTTGGCAGTCGAAACAAAAGGCTTTTTATCACAAGACAAGAAATCAGCCCTCAACAACTTAACCGGCAGAAAAGATGTTTTTTGAAAAAATCCCTAAGCCCCGGGGTCACAATTTCAGCAAAAATCTGACTTTTGGCAATTCACTCAAAAATGGTGCCAACCGGTTGCAAATGGTCCCCTGAAAACTTTGGCGATGGAAACGGAAGTTTTTTCTTATCACAAGACGAGAAATCAGCCCTTAACAATTTAACCGGTGGAAAAGATGTTTTTGAAAAAATCCCTAAGCCCCGGGGTCACAATTTCAGCAAAAATCTGACTTTTGGCAATTCACTCCAAAATTTTGCCAGAAGCTTGCAAATGCTCTCCTGAAAGGTTTGGCAGTCGAAACAGAAGGCTTTTTATCACAAGGCAAGAAATCAGCCCTCAACAACTTAACCGGCAGAAAAGATGTTTTTTGAAAAAATCCCTAAGCCCCGGGGTCACAATTTCAGCAAAAATCTGACTTTTGGCAACTCACTCAAAAATGGTGCCAGAAGCTTGCAAATGGTCTCCTGAAAAGGTTTGGCAGTCGAAACAGAAGGCTTTTTATCACAGGACAAGAAATCAGCCCTCAACAACTTAACAGGCGGAAAATATTTTTTTGAAAAAATCCCTAAGTCCCGGGGTCACAATTTCAGCAAAAATCTGACTTTTGGCAATTCACTCAAAAATGGTGCCAGAAGCTTGCAAATGCTCTCCTGAAAGGTTTGGCAGTCGAAACAAAAGGCTTTTTATCACTAGACAAGAAATCAGCCCTCAACAACTTAACCGGCAGAAAAGATGTTTTTTGAAAAAATCCCTAAGCCCCGGGGTCACAATTTCAGCAAAAATCTGACTTTTGGCAATTCACTCAAAAATGGTGCCAACCGGTTGCAAATGGTCCCCTGAAAACTTTGGCGATGGAAACGGAAGGTTTTTCTTATCACAAGACGAGAAATCAGCCCTTAACAACTTAACCGGTGGAAAAGATGTTTTTGAAAAAATCCCTAAGCCCCGGGGTCACAATTTCAGCAAAAATCTGACTTTTGGCAATTCACTCCAAAATTTTGCCAGAAGCTTGCAAATGCTCTCCTGAAAGGTTTGGCAGTCGAAACAGAAGGCTTTTTATCACAAGGCAAGAAATCAGCCCTCAACAACTTAACCGGCAGAAAAGATGTTTTTTGAAAAAATCCCTAAGCCCCGGGGTCACAATTTCAGCAAAAATCTGACTTTTGGCAATTCACTCAAAAATGGTGCCAACCGGTTGAGAAGGGTCCCCTGAAAGCTTAGGCGATGGTAACAGAAGGTTTTTCTTATCACAAGACAAGAAATCAGCCCTTAACAACTTAAACGGCGGAAAAGATTTTTTTGAAAAAATCCCTAAGCGCCGGGGTCACAATTTCAGCAAAAATCTGACTTTTGGCAATTCACTCCAAAATTTTGCCAGACGCTTGCAAATCCTCTCCTGAAAGGTTTGGCAGTCGAAACAGAAGGTTTTTTATCACAGGACAAGAAATCAGCCCTTAACAACTTAAACGGCGCAAAAGATTTTTTTGAAAAAATCCCGAAGCCCCGGGGTCACAATTTCAGCAAAAATCTGACTTTTGGCAATTCACTCAAAAATTGTGCCAGAAGCTTGCAAATGCTCTCCTGAAAGGTTTGGCAGTCGAAATATAAGGCTTTTTATCACAAGACAAGAAATCAGCCGTTAACAACTTAACCGGCGGAAAAGATTTTTTTGAAAAAACCCCTAAGCCACGGGGTCACAATTTCAGCAAATATCTGACTTTTGGCAACTCAATCAAAAATGGTGCCAGAAGCTTGCAAATATTTTACTAAAAGTTTTGGCAGTCAAAACAGAAGGCTTTTTATGACAGGACAAGAAATCAGCCCTCGACAACTTAACCGGTGGAAAATATTTTTTTGAAAAAATCCCTAAGCCCAGGTCAAAATTTCAGCAAAAATCTGACTTTTGGCAATTCACTCAAAAATGGTGCCAGAAGCTTGCAAATGCTCTCCTGAAAGGTTTGGCAGTCGAAACAAAAGGCTTTTTATCACAAGACAAGAAATCAGCCCTCAACAACTTAACCGGCAGAAAAGATGTTTTTTGAAAAAATCCCTAAGCCCCAGGGTCACAATTTCAGCAAAAATCTGACTTTTGGCAATTCACTCAAAAATGGTGCCAACCGGTTGCAAATGGTCCCCTGAAAACTTTGGCGATGGAAACGGAAGTTTTTTCTTATCACAAGACGAGAAATCAGCCCTTAACAATTTAACCGGTGGAAAAGATGTTTTTGAAAAAATCACTAAGTCCCGGGGTCACAATTTCAGCAAAAATCTGACTTTTGGCACTTCACTCAAAAATGGTACAAGAAGCTTGCAAATGCTCTCCTGAAAACTTTGGCGATGATAACAGAAGGTTTTTCGTATCAGAAGACGAGAAATCAGCCCTTAACAACTTAACCGGTGGAAAAGATGTTTTTGAAAAAATCACTAAGCCCCGGGGTCATAATTTCAGCAAAAATCTGACTTTTGGCAATTCACTCCAAAATTTTGCCAGAAGCTTGCAAATGCTCTCCTGAAAGGTTTGGCAGTCGAAACAGAAGGCTTTTTATCACAAGACAAGAAATCAGCCCTCAACAACTTAACCGGCAGAAAAGATGTTTTTTGAAAAAATCCCTAAGCCCCGGGGTCACAATTTCAGCAAAAATCTGACTTTTGGCAATTCACTCAAAAATGGTGCCAAAAGCTTGCAAATGCTCTCCTGAAAGGTTTGGCAATCAAAACAGAAGGCTTTTTATCACAGGACAAGAAATCAGACCTCGACAACTTAACCGGCGGAAAAGATTTTTTTGAAAAAATCCCTAAGCCCCGGGGTCACAATTTCAGGAAAAATCTGACTTTTGGCAATTCACTCAAAAATGGTGCCAACCGGTTGCAAATGGTCCCCAGAAAGCTTTGGATATAGAAACAGAAGGTTTTTTATCATAGGACAAGAAATCAGCCGTTAACAACTTAACCGGTGCAAAAGATTTTTTTGAAAAAATCCCAAAGCCCCGGGGTCACAATTTCAGCAAAAATCTGACTTTTGGCAACTCACTCAAAAATGGTGCTAGAAATTTGCAAATGGTCTCCTGAAAAGGTTTGGCAGTCGAAACAGAAGGCTTTTTATCACAGGACAAGAAATCAGCCCTCAACAACTTAACAGGCGGAAAATATTTTTTTGAAAAAATCCCTAAGCCCCGGGGTCACAATTTCAGCAAAAATCTGACTTTTGGCAATTCACTCGAAAATGGTGCCAGAAGCTTGCAAATGCTCTCCTGAAAGGTTTGGCAGTCAAAGCAGAAGGCTTTTTATCACAGGACAAGAAATCAGCCCTCAACAACTTAACCGGCAGTAAATATTTTTTTGAAAAAATCCCTAAGCCCCGGGGTCAGAATTTCAGCAAAAATCTGACTTTTGGCAATTCACTCAAAAATGGTGCCAACCGGTTGCAAATGGTCCCCTGAAAACTTTGGCGATGGAAACAGAAGGTTTTTCGTATCAGAAGACGAGAAATCAGCCCTTAACAACTTAACCGGTGGAAAAGATGTTTTTGAAAAAATCACTAAGCCCCGGGGTCACAATTTCAGCAAAAATCTGACTTTTGGCAATTCACTCAAAAATGGTGCCATCCGGTTGCAAATGGTCCCCAGAAAACTTTGGCGATGGAAACAGAAGGTTTTTTATCACAGGACAAGAAATCAGCCCTTAACAACTTAACCGGCGGAACATATTTTTTTTGAAAAAATCCCTAAGCCACGGGGTTACAATTTCAGCAAAAATCTGACTTTTGGCAACTCACTCAAAAATGGTGCCAGAAGCTTGCAAATGCTCTCCTGAAAAGGTTTGGCAGTCGAAACAGAAGGCTTTTTATCACAGGACAAGATATCAGCCCTCAACAACTTAACAGGCGGAAAATATTTTTTTGAAAAAATCCCTAAGCCCCGGGGTCACAATTTCAGCAAAAATCTGACTTTTGGCAATTCACTCAAAAATGGTGCCATCCGGTTGCAAATGGTCCCCAGAAAACTTTGGCGATGGAAACAGAAGGTTTTTTATCACAGGACAAGAAATCAGCCCTTAACAACTTAACCGGCGGAACATATTTTTTTTGAAAAAATCCCTAAGCCACGGGGTTACAATTTCAGCAAAAATCTGACTTTTGGCAACTCACTCAAAAATGGTGCCAGAAGCTTGCAAATGCTCTCCTGAAAAGGTTTGGCAGTCGAAACAGAAGGCTTTTTATCACAGGACAAGATATCAGCCCTCAACAACTTAACAGGCGGAAAAGATTTTTTTGAAAAAATCCCTAAGCCCCGGGGTCACAATTTCAGCAAAAATCTGACTTTTGGCAATTCACTCGAAACTGGTGCCAGAAGCTTGCAAATGCTCTCCTGAAAGGTTTGGCAGTCGAAACAAAAGGCTTTTTATCACAAGACAAGAAATCAACCCTCAACAACTTAACCGGCAGAAAAGATGTTTTTTGAAAAAATCCCTAAGCCCCGGGGTCACAATTTCAGCAAAAATCTGACTTATGGCAATTCACTCAAAAATGGTGCCAGAAGCTTGCAAATGCTCTCCTGAAAGGTTTGGCAGTCAAAGCAGAAGGCTTTTTATCACAGGACAAGAAATCAGCCCTCAACAACTTAACCGGCAGTAAATATTTTTTTGAAAAAATCCCTAAGCCCCGGGGTCACAATTTCAGCAAAAATCTGACTTTTGGCAATTCACTCAAAAATTTTGCCAGAAGCTTGCAAATGCTCTCCTGAAAGGTTTGGCAGTCGAAACAGAAGGCTTTTTATCACAAGACAAGAAATCAGCCCTCAACAACTTAACCGGCAGAAAAGATCTTTTTTGAAAAAATCCCTAAGCCCCGGGGTCACAATTTCAGCAAAAATCAGACTTTTGGCAATTCACTCAAAAATGGTGCCAACCGGTTGCAAATGGTCCCCAGAAAGCTTTGGATATAGAAACAGAAGGTTTTTTATCATAGGACAAGAAATCAGCCGTTAACAACTTAACCGGTGCAAAAGATTTTTTTGAAAAAATCCCAAAGCCCCGGGGTCACAATTTCAGCAAAAATCTGACTTTTGGCAACTCACTCAAAAATGGTGCTAGAAATTTGCAAATGGTCTCCTGAAAAGGTTTGGCAGTCGAAACAGAAGGCTTTTTATCACAGGACAAGAAATCAGCCCTCAACAACTTAACAGGCGGAAAAGATTTTTTTGAAAAAATCCCTAAGCCCCGGGGTCACAATTTCAGGAAAAATCTGACTTTTGGCAATTCACTCAAAAATGGTGCCAACCGGTTGCAAATGGTCCCCTGAAAGCTTAGGCGAGGGAAACAGAAGGTATTTCTTATCACAAGACAAGAAATCAGCCCTTAACAACTTAAACGCGCAAAAGATTTTTTTGAAAAAATCCCTAAGCCCCGGGGTCACAATTTCAGCAAAAATCTGACTTTTGGCAACTCACTCAAAAATGGTGCCAGAAGCTTGCAAATGGTCTCCTTAAAAGGTTTGGCAGTCGAAACAGAAGGCTTTTTATCACAGGACAAGAAATCAGCCCTCAACAACTTAACAGGCGGAAAATATTTTTTTGTAAAAATCCCTAAGCCCCGGGGTCACAATTTCAGCAAAAATCTGACTTTTGGCAATTCACTCAAAAATGGTGCCAGAAGCTTGCAAATGCTCTCCTGAAAGGTTTGGCAGTCGAAACAAAAGGCTTTTTATCACAAGACAAGAAATCAGCCCTCAACAACTTAACCGGCAGAAAAGATGTTTTTTGAAAAAATCCCTAAGCCCCGGGGTCAGAATTTCAGCAAAAATCTGACTTTTGGCAATTCACTCAAAAATGGTGCCAACCGGTTGCAAATGGTCCCCTGAAAACTTTGGCGATGGAAACAGAAGGTTTTTCGTATCAGAAGACGAGAAATCAGCCCTTAACAACTTAACCGGTGGAAAAGATGTTTTTGAAAAAATCCCGAAGCGCCGGGGTCACAATTTCAGCAAAAATCTGACTTTTGGCAATTCACTCCAAAATTTTGCCAGACGCTTGCAAATGCTCTCCTGAAAGGTTTGGCAGTCGAAACAGAAGGTTTTTTATCACAGGACAAGAAATCAGCCCTTAACAACTTAAACGGCGCAAAAGATTTTTTTGAAAAAATTCCTAAGCGCCGGGGTCACAATTTCAGCAAAAAGCTGACTTTTGGCAATTAACTCCAAAATTTTGCCAGCAGCTTGCAATTCCTCTCCTGAAAGGTTTGGCAGTGGAAACAGAAGGTTTTTTATCACAGGACAAGAAATCAGCCCTTAAAAACTTAACCGGCGCAAAAGATTTTTTTGAAAAAATCCGTAAGCCCCGGGGTCACAATTTCAGCAAAAATATGACTTTTGGCATTTCACTCAAAAATGGTGCCAAAAGCTTGCAAATGCTCTCCTGAAAGGTTTGGCAATCAAAACAGAAGGCTTTTTATCACAAGACAAGAAATCAGCCGTTAACAACTTAACCGGCGGAAAAGATTTTTTTGAAAAAACCCCTAAGCCACGGGGTCACAATTTCAGCAAAAAATCTGACTTTTGGCAACTCAATCAAAAATGGTGCCAGAAGCTTGCAAATATTTTACTAAAAGGTTTGGCAGTCAAAACAGAAGGCTTTTTATGACAGGACAAGAAATCAGCCCTCGACAACTTAACCGGTGGAAAATATTTTTTTGAAAAAATCCCTAAGCCCAGGTCAAAATTTCAGCAAAAATCTGACTTTTGGCAATTCACTCAAAAATGGTGCAAGAAGCTTGCAAATGCTCTCCTGAAAGGTTTGGCAGTCGAAACAAAAGGCTTTTTATCACAAGACAAGAAATCAGCCCTCAACAACTTAACCGGCAGAAAAGATGTTTTTTGAAAAAATCCCTAAGCCCCGGGGTCACAATTTCAGCAAAAATCTGACTTTTGGCAATTCACTCAAAAATGGTGCCAACCGGTTGCAAATGGTCCCCTGAAAACTTTGGCGATGGAAACGGAAGTTTTTTCTTATCACAAGACGAGAAATCAGCCCTTAACAACTTAACCGGCGGAAAAGATTTTTTTGAAAAAATCCCTAAGCCCTGGGGTCACAATTTGAGGAAAAATCTGACTTTTGGCAACTCACTCAAAAATGGTGCCAGAAACTTGCAAATGGTCTCCTGAAAAGGTTTGGCAGTCGAAACAGAAGGCTTTTTATCACAGGACAAGAAATCAGCCCTCAACAACTTAACAGGTGGAAAATATTTTTTTGAAAAAATCCCTAAGCCCCGGGGTCACAATTTCAGCAAAAATCTGACTTTTGGCAATTCACTCAAAAATGGTGCCAGAAGCTTGCAAATGCTCTCCTGAAAGGTTTGGCAGTCGAAACAAAAGGCTTTTTATCACAGGACAAGAAATCAGCCCTCAACAACTTAACCGGCAGAAAAGATGTTTTTTGAAAAAATCCCTAAGCCACGGGGTCACAATTTCAGCAAAAATCTGACTTATGGCAATTCACTCAAAAATGGTGCCAACCGGTTGCAAATGGTCCCCTGAAAGCTTAGGCGATGGAAACAGAAGGTTTTTTATCAGAAGACAAGAAATCAGCCGTTAACAACTTAACCGGCGGAAAAGATTTTTTTGAAAAAATCCCTAAGCCACGGGGTCACAATTTCAGCAAAAATCTGACTTTTGGCAACTCACTCAAAAATTTTGCCAGAAGCTTGCAAATGCTTTACTGAAAGGTTTGGCAGTCAAAACAGAAGGCTTTTTATCACAGGACAAGAAATCAGCCCTCGACAACTTAACCGGTGGAAAATATTTTTTTGAAAAAATCCCTAAGCCCCGGGGTCACAATTTCAGCAAAAATCTGACTTTTGGCAATTCACTCAAAAATGGTGCCATCCGGTTGCAAATGGTCCCCAGAAAACTTTGGCGATGGAAACAGAAGGTTTTTTATCACAGGACAAGAAATCAGCCCTTAACAACTTAACCGGCGGAACATATTTTTTTTGAAAAAATCCCTAAGCCACGGGGTTACAATTTCAGCAAAAATCTGACTTTTGGCAACTCACTCAAAAATGGTGCCAGAAGCTTGCAAATGCTCTCCTGAAAAGGTTTGGCAGTCGAAACAGAAGGCTTTTTATCACAGGACAAGATATCAGCCCTCAACAACTTAACAGGCGGAAAAGATTTTTTTGAAAAAATCCCTAAGCCCCGGGGTCACAATTTCAGCAAAAATCTGACTTTTGGCAATTCACTCGAAACTGGTGCCAGAAGCTTGCAAATGCTCTCCTGAAAGGTTTGGCAGTCGAAACAAAAGGCTTTTTATCACAAGACAAGAAATCAACCCTCAACAACTTAACCGGCAGAAAAGATGTTTTTTGAAAAAATCCCTAAGCCCCGGGGTCACAATTTCAGCAAAAATCTGACTTATGGCAATTCACTCAAAAATGGTGCCAGAAGCTTGCAAATGCTCTCCTGAAAGGTTTGGCAGTCAAAGCAGAAGGCTTTTTATCACAGGACAAGAAATCAGCCCTCAACAACTTAACCGGCAGTAAATATTTTTTTGAAAAAATCCCTAAGCCCCGGGGTCACAATTTCAGCAAAAATCTGACTTTTGGCAATTCAGTCAAAAATTTTGCCAGAAGCTTGCAAATGCTCTCCTGAAAGGTTTGGCAGTCGAAACAGAAGGCTTTTTATCACAAGACAAGAAATCAGCCCTCAACAACTTAACCGGCAGAAAAGATCTTTTTTGAAAAAATCCCTAAGCCCCGGGGTCACAATTTCAGCAAAAATCAGACTTTTGGCAATTAACTCAAAAATGGTGCCAACCGGTTGCAAATGGTCCCCAGAAAGCTTTGGATATAGAAACAGAAGGTTTTTTATCATAGGACAAGAAATCAGCCGTTAACAACTTAACCGGTGCAAAAGATTTTTTTGAAAAAATCCCAAAGCCCCGGGGTCACAATTTCAGCAAAAATCTGACTTTTGGCAACTCACTCAAAAATGGTGCTAGAAATTTGCAAATGGTCTCCTGAAAAGGTTTGGCAGTCGAAACAGAAGGCTTTTTATCACAGGACAAGAAATCAGCCCTCAACAACTTAACAGGCGGAAAATATTTTTTTGAAAAAATCCCTAAGCCCCGGGGTCACAATTTCAGCAAAAATCTGACTTTTGGCAATTCACTCGAAAATGGTGCCAGAAGCTTGCAAATGCTCTCCTGAAAGGTTTGGCAGTCAAAGCAGAAGGCTTTTTATCACAGGACAAGAAATCAGCCCTCAACAACTTAACCGGCAGTAAATATTTTTTTGAAAAAATCCCTAAGCCCCGGGGTCACAATTTCAGCAAAAATCTGACTTTTGGCAATTCACTCGAAAATGGTGCCAGAAGCTTGCAAATGCTCTCCTGAAAGGTTTGGCAGTCGAAACAAAAGGCTTTTTATCACAAGACAAGAAATCAGCCCTCAACAACTTAACCGGCAGAAAAGATGTCTTTTGAAAAAATCCCTTAGCCCCGGGGTCACAATTTCAGCAAAAATCTGACTTTTGGCAACTCACTCAAAAATGGTGCCAGAAGCTTGCAAATGGTCTCCTGAAAAGGTTTGGTAGTCGAAACAGATGGCTTTTTATCACAGGACAAGAAATCAGCCCTTAACAACTTAAACGGCGCAAAAGATTTTTTTGAAAAAATCCCTAAGTCACAATTTCAGCAAAAATCTGACTTTTGGCAATTCACTCAAAAATGGTGCCAACCGGTTGCAAATGGTCCCCTGAAAGCTTAGGCGATGGAAACAGAAGGTTTTTCTTATCACAAGACAAGAAATCAGCCCTTAACAACTTAACTAGCGGAAAATATTTTTTTGAAAAAATCCCTAAGCCCCGGGGTCACAATTTCAGCAAAAATCTGACTTTTGGCAATTCACTCAAAAATGGTGCCAGAAGCTTGCAAATGCTCTCCTGAAAAGGTTTGGCAGTCGAAACAGAAGGCTTTTTATCACAGGACAAGAAATCAGCCCTCGACAACTTAACCAGCGGAAAATATTTTTTTGAAAAAATCCCTAAGCCCCGGGGTCACAATTTCAGCAAAAATCTGACTTTTGGCAATTCACTCAAAAATGGTGCCAGAAGCTTGCAAATGCTCTCCTGAAAAGGTTTGGCAGTCAAAACAGAAGGCTTTTTATCACAGGACAAGAAATCAGCCCTTAACAACTTAACCAGCGGAAATTTTTTTTTTGAAAAAATCCCAAAGCCCCGGGGTCACAATTTCAGCAAAAATCTGACTTTTGGCAATTCACGCAAAAATGGTGCTAACCGGTTGCAAATGGTCCCCAGAAAGCTTTGGCGATGGAAACAGAAGGTTTTTTATCATAGGACAAGAATTCAGCCGTTAACAACTTAACCGGTGCAAAAGATTTTTTTGAAAAAATCCCAAAGCCCCGGGGTCACAATTTCAGCAAAAATCTGACTTTTGGCAATTCACTCAAAAATGGTGCCAAAAGCTTGGAAATGCTCTCCTGAAAGGTTTGGCAATCAAAACAGAAGGCTTTTTATCACAGGACAAGAAATCAGACCTCGACAACTTAACCAGCGGAAAAGATTTTTTTGAAAAAATCCCTAAGCCCCGGGGTCACAATTTCAGCAAAAATCTGACTTTTGGCAATTCACTCAAAAATGGTGCAAGAAGCTTGCAAATGCTCTCCTGAAAGGTTTGGCAGTCGAAACAAAAGGCTTTTTATCACAAGACAAGAAATCAGCCCTCAACAACTTAACCGGCAGAAAAGATGTTTTTTGAAAAAATCCCTAAGCCCCGGGGTCACAATTTCAGCAAAAAACTGACTTTTGGCAATTCACTCAAAAATGGTGCCAACCGGTTGCAAATGGTCCCCTGAAAACTTTGGCGATGGAAACAGAAGGTTTTTCGTATCAGAAGACGAGAAATCAGCCCTTAACAACTTAACCGGTAGAAAAGATGTTTTTGAAAAAATCACTAAGCCCCGGGGTCACAATTTCAGCAAAAATCTGACTTTTGGCAATTCACTCAAAAATGGTGCCAACCGGTTGCAAATGGTCCCCTGAAAGCTTAGCCGATGGAAACAGAAGGTTTTTCTTATCACAAGACAAGAAATCAGCCCTTAACAACTTAAACGGCGGAAAAGATTTTTTTGAAAAAATCCCAAAGCCCAGGGGTCACAATTTCAGCAAAAATCTGACTTTTGGCAATTCACTCCAAAATTGTGCCAGAAGCTTGCAAATGCTCTCCTGAAAGGTTTGGCAGTCGAAACAGAAGGTTTTTTATCACAGGACAAGAAATCAGCCCTTAACAACTTAACCGGCAGAAAAGATGTTTTTTGAAAAAATCCCAAAGCCCCGGGGTCACAATTTCAGCAAAAATCTGACTTTTGGCAATTCACTCAAAAATGGTGCCAACCGGTTGCAAATGGTCCCCAGAAAGCTTTGGCGATGGAAACAGAAGGTTTTTCTTATCACAAGACAAGAAATCAGCCGTTAACAACTTAACCGGTGCAAAAGATTTTTTTGAAAAAATCCCTAAGCCCCGGGGTCACAATTTCAGCAAAAATCTGACTTTTGGCAATTCACTCAAAAATGGTGCAAGAAGCTTGCAAATGCTCTCCTGAAAGGTTTGGCAGTCGAAACAAAAGGCTTTTTATCACAAGACAAGAAATCAGCCCTCAACAACTTAACCGGCAGAAAAGATGTTTTTTGAAAAAACCCCTAAGCCCCGGGGTCACAATTTCAGCAAAAAACTGACTTTTGGCAATTCACTCAAAAATGGTGCCAACCGGTTGCAAATGGTCCCCTGAAAACTTTGGCGATGGAAACAGAAGGTTTTTCGTATCAGAAGACGAGAAATCAGCCCTTAACAACTTAACCGGTAGAAAAGATGTTTTTGAAAAAATCACTAAGCCCCGGGGTCACAATTTCAGCAAAAATCTGACTTTTGGCAATTCACTCCAAAATTTTGCCAGAAGCTTGCAAATGCTCTCCTGAAAGGTTTGGCAGTCGAAACAGAAGGCTTTTTATCATAGGACAAGAAATCAGCCGTTAACAACTTAACCGGTGCAAAAGATTTTTTTGAAAAAATCCCAAAGCCCCGGGGTCACAATTTCAGCAAAAATCTGACTTTTGGCAATTCACTCAAAAATGGCGCCAACCGGTTGCAAATGGTCCCCTGAAAGCTTAGGCGATGGAAACAGAAGTTTTTTCTTATCACAAGACAAGAAATCAGCCCTTAACAACTTAAACGGCGCAAAAGATTTTTTTGAAAAAATCCCTAAGCCCCGGGGTCACAATTTCAGCAAAAATCTGACTTTTGGCAATTCACTCAAAAATGGTGCCAAAAGCTTGGAAATGCTCTCCTGAAAGGTTTGGCAATCAAAACAGAAGGCTTTTTATCACAGGACAAGAAATCAGACCTCAACAACTTAACCGGTAGAAAAGATGTTTTTGAAAAAATCACTAAGCCCCGGGGTCACAATTTCAGCAAAAATCTGACTTTTGGCAATTCACTCAAAAATGGTGCAAGAAGCTTGCAAATGCTCTCCTGAAAGGTTTGGCAGTCGAAACAAAAGGCTTTTTATCACAAGACAAGAAATCAGCCCTCAACAACTTAACCGGCAGAAAAGATGTTTTTTGAAAAAATCCCTTAGCCCCGGGGTCACAACTTCAGCAAAAAACTGACTTTTGGCAATTCACTCAAAAATGGTGCCAACCGGTTTCAAATGGTCCCCTGAAAACTTTGGCGATGGAAACAGAAGGTTTTTCGTATCAGAAGACGACAAATCAGCCCTTAACAACTTAACCGGTAGAAAAGATGTTTTTGAAAAAATCACTAAGCCCCGGGGTCACAATTTCAGCAAAAATCTGACTTTTGGCAATTCACTCCAAAATTTTGCCAGAAGCTTGCAAATGCTCTCCTGAAAGGTTTGGCAGTCGAAACAGAAGGCTTTTTATCACAGGACAAGAAATCAGACCTCGAAAACTTAACCGGCAGAAAAGATGTTTTTTGAAAAAATCCCTAAGCCCCGGGGTCACAATTTCAGCAAAAATCTGACTTTTGGCAATTCACTCAAAAATGGTGCAAGAAGCTTGCAAATGCTCTCCTGAAAGGTTTGGCAGTCGAAACAAAAGGCTTTTTATCACAAGACAAGAAATCAGCCCTCAACAACTTAACCGGCAGAAAAGATGTTTTTTGAAAAAATCCCTAAGCCCCGGGGTCACAATTTCAGCAAAAATCTGACTTTTGGCAATTCACTCAAAAATGGCGCCAACCGGTTGCAAATGGTCCCCTGAAAGCTTAGGCGATGGAAACAGAAGGTTTTTCTTATCACAAGACAAGAAATCAGCCCTTAACAACTTAAACGGCGCAAAAGATTTTTTTGAAAAAATCCCTAAGCCCCGGGGTCACAATTTCAGCAAAAATCTGACTTTTGGCAATTCACTCAAAAATGGTGCCAAAAGCTTGCAAATGCTCTCCTGAAAGGTTTGGCAATCAAAACAGAAGGCTTTTTATCACAGGACAAGAAATCAGACCTCGACAACTTTACCGGCGGAAAAGATTTTTTTGAAAAAATCCCTAAGCCCCGGGGTCACAATTTCAGCAAAAATCTGACTTTTGGCAATTCACTCAAAAATGGTGCAAGAAGCTTGCAAATGCTCTCCTGAAAGGTTTGGCAGTCGAAACAAAAGGCTTTTTATCACAAGACAAGAAATCAGCCCTCAACAACTTAACCGGCAGAAAAGATGTTTTTTGAAAAAACCCCTAAGCCCCGGGGTCACAATTTCAGCAAAAAACTGACTTTTGGCAATTCACTCAAAAATGGTGCCAAACGGTTGCAAATGGTCCCCTGAAAACTTTGGCGATGGAAACAGAAGGTTTTTCGTATCAGAAGACGAGAAATCAGCCCTTAACAACTTAACCGGTAGAAAAGATGTTTTTGAAAAAATCACTAAGCCCCGGGGTCACAATTTCAGCAAAAATCTGACTTTTGGCAATTAACTCCAAAATTTTGCCAGAAGCTTGCAAATGCTCTCCTGAAAGGTTTGGCAGTCGAAACAGAAGGCTTTTTATCACAAGACAAGAAATCAGCCCTCAACAACTTAACCAGCAGAAAAGATGTTTTTTGAAAAAATCCCTTAGCCCCGGGGGTCACAACTTCAGCAAAAAACTGACTTTTGGCAATTCACTCAAAAATGGTGCCAACCGGTTGCAAATGGTCCCCTGAAAACTTTGGCGATGGAAACAGAAGGTTTTTCGTATCAGAAGACGAGAAATCAGCCCTTAACAACTTAAACGGCGCAAAAGATTTTTTTGAAAAAATCCCTAAGCCCCGGGGTCACAATTTCAGCAAAAATCTGACTTTTGGCAATTCACTCAAAAATGGTGCCAAAAGCTTGCAAATGCTCTCCTGAAAGGTTTGGCAATCAAAACAGAAGGCTTTTTATCACAGGACAAGAAATCAGACCTCGACAACTTAACCGGCGGAAAAGATTTTTTTGAAAAAATCCCTAAGCCCCGGGGTCACAATTTCAGCAAAAATCTGACTTTTGGCAATTCACTCAAAAATGGTGCCAACCGGTTGCAAATGGTCCCCTGAAAGCTTAGGCGATGGAAACAGAAGGTTTTTCTTATCACAAGACAAGAAATCAGCCCTTAACAACTTAAACGGCGGAAAAGATTTTTTTGAAAAAAATCCCTAAGCCCAGGGGTCACAATTTCAGCAAAAATCTGACTTTTGGCAATTCACTCCAAAATTTTGCCAGAAGCTTGCAAATGCTCTCCTGAAAGGTTTGGCAGTCGAAACAGAAGGTTTTTTATCACAGGACAAGAAATCAGCCCTTAACAACTTAACCGGCAGAAAAGATTTTTTTGAAAAAATCCCTAAGCCCCGGGGTCACAATTTCAGCAAAAATCTGACTTTTGGCAATTCACTCAAAAATGGTGCAAGAAGCTTGCAAATGCTCTCCTGAAAGGTTTGGCAGTCGAAACAAAAGGCTTTTTATCACAAGACAAGAAATCAGCCCTTAACAACTTAACCGGCAGAAAAGATGTTTTTTGAAAAAACCCCTAAGCCCCGGGGTCACAATTTCAGCAAAAAACTGACTTTTGGCAATTCACTCAAAAATGGTGCCAACCGGTTGCAAATGGTCCCCTGAAAACTTTGGCGATGGAAACAGAAGGTTTTTCGTATCAGAAGACGAGAAATCAGCCCTTAACAACTTAACCGGTAGAAAAGATGTTTTTGAAAAAATCACTAAGCCCCGGGGTCACAATTTCAGCAAAAATCTGACTTTTGGCAATTCACTCCAAAATTTTGCCAGAAGCTTGCAAATGCTCTCCTGAAAGGTTTGGCAGTCGAAACAGAAGGCTTTTTATCACAGGACAAGAAATCAGCCCTCAACAACTTAAGCGGCAGAAAAGATGTTTTTTGAAGAAATCCCTAAGCCCCGGGGTCACAATTTCAGCAAAAATCTGACTTTTGGCAATTCACGCAAAAATGGTGCCAACCGGTTGCAAATGGTCCCCAGAAAGCTTTGGCGATGGAAACAGAAGGTTTTTTATCATAGGACAAGAAATCAGCCGTTAACAACTTAACCGGTGCAAAAGATTTTTTTGAAAAAATCCCTAAGCCCCGGGGTCACAATTTCAGCAAAAATCTGACTTTTGGCAATTCACGCAAAAATGGTGCCAACCGGTTGCAAATGGTCCCCAGAAAGCTTTGGCGATGGAAACAGAAGGTTTTTTATCATAGGACAAGAAATCAGCCGTTAACAACTTAACCGGTGCAAAAGATTTTTTTGAAAAAATCCCAAAGCCCCGGGGTCACAATTTCAGCAAAAATCTGACTTTTGGCAATTCACTCAAAAATGGCGCCAACCGGTTGCAAATGGTCCCCTGAAAGCTTAGGCGATGGAAACAGAAGTTTTTTCTTATCACAAGACAAGAAATCAGCCGTTAACAACTTAACCGGTGCAAAAGATTTTTTTGAAAAAAATCCCTAAGCCCCGGGGTCACAACTTCAGCAAAAAACTGACTTTTGGCAATTCACTCAAAAATGGTGCCAAAAGCTTGGAAATGGTCCCCTGAAAACTTTGGCGATGGAAACAGAAGGTTTTTCGTATCAGAAGACGAGAAATCAGCCCTTAACAACTTAACCGGTAGAAAAGATGTTTTTGAAAAAATCACTAAGCCCCGGGGTCACAATTTCAGCAAAAATCTGACTTTTGGCAATTCACTCCAAAATTTTGCCAGAAGCTTGCAAATGCTCTCCTGAAAGGTTTGGCAGTCGAAACAGAAGGCTTTTTATCACAGGACAAGAAATCAGACCTCGAAAACTTAACCGGCAGAAAAGATGTTTTTTGAAAAAATCCCTAAGCCCCGGGGTCACAATTTCAGCAAAAATCTGACTTTTGGCAATTCACTCAAGGTTTGGCAGTCGAAACAAAAGGCTTTTTATCACAAGACAAGAAATCAGCCCTTAACAACTTAAACGGCGGAAAAGATTTTTTTGAAAAAAATCCCTAAGCCCAGGGGTCACAATTTCAGCAAAAATCTGACTTTTGGCAATCCACTCCAAAATTTTGCCAGAAGCTTGCAAATGCTCTCCTGAAAGGTTTGGCAGTCGAAACAGAAGGTTTTTTATCACAGGACAAGAAATCAGCCCTTAACAACTTAACCGGCAGAAAAGATGTTTTTTGAAAAAATCCCTAAGCCCCGGGGTCACAATTTCAGCAAAAATCTGACTTTTGGCAATTCACTCAAAAATCGTGCCAACCGGTTGCAAATGGTCCCCTGAAAGCTTAGGCGATGGAAACAGAAGGTTTTTCTTATCACAAGACAAGAAATCAGCCCTTAACAACTTAAACGGCGCAAAAGATTTTTTTGAAAAAATCCCTAAGCCCCGGGGTCACAATTTCAGCAAAAATCTGACTTTTGGCAATTCACTCAAAAATGGTGCCAAAAGCTTGCAAATGCTCTCCTGAAAGGTTTGGCAATCAAAACAGAAGGCTTTTTATCACAGGACAAGAAATCAGACCTCGACAACTTAACCGGCGGAAAAGATTTTTTTGAAAAAATCCCTAAGCCCCGGGGTCACAATTTCAGCAAAAATCTGACTTTTGGCAATTCACTCAAAAATGGTGCCAGAAGCTTGCAAATGCTCTCCTGAAAGGTTTGGCAGTCGAAACAAAAGGCTTTTTATCACAAGACAAGAAATCAGCCCTCAACAACTTAACCGGCAGAAAAGATGTTTTTTGAAAAAATCCATAAGCCCCGGGGTCACAATTTCAGCAAAAAACTAACTTTTGGCAATTCACTCAAAAATGGTGCCAACCGGTTGCAAATGGTCCCCTGAAAACTTTGGCGATGGAAACAGAAGGTTTTTCGTATCAGAAGACGAGAAATCAGCCCTTAACAACTTAACCGGTAGAAAAGATGTTTTTGAAAAAATCACTAAGCCCCGGGGTCACAATTTCAGCAAAAATCTGACTTTTGGCAATTCACTCCAAAATTTTGCCAGAAGCTTGCAAATGCTCTCCTGAAAGGTTTGGCAGTCGAAACAGAAGGCTTTTTATCACAAGACAAGAAATCAGCCCTCAACAACTTAACCGGCAGAAAAGATGTTTTTTGAAAAAATCCCTAAGCCCCGGGGTCACAATTTCAGCAAAAATCTGACTTTTGGCAATTCACTCAAAAATGGTGCCAACCGGTTGCAAATGGTCCCCAGAAAGCTTTGGCGATGGAAACAGAAGGTTTTTTATCATAGGACAAGAAATCAGCCGTTAACAACTTAACCGGTGCAAAAGATTTTTTTGAAAAAATCCCAAAGCCCCGGGGTCACAATTTCAGCAAAAATCTGACTTTTGGCAATTCACTCAAAAATGGTGCAAGAAGCTTGCAAATGCTCTCCTGAAAGGTTTGGCAGTCGAAACAAAAGGCTTTTTATCACAAGACAAGAAATCAGCCCTCAACAACTTAACCGGCAGAAAAGATGTTTTTTGAAAAAATCCCTAAGCCCCGGGGTCACAATTTCAGCAAAAAACTGACTTTTGGCAATTCACTCAAAAATGGTGCCAACCGGTTGCAAATGGTCCCCTGAAAACTTTGGCGATGGAAACAGAAGGTTTTTCGTATCAGAAGACGAGAAATCAGCCCTTAACAACTTAACCGGTAGAAAAGATGTTTTTGAAAAAATCACTAAGCCCCGGGGTCACAATTTCAGCAAAAATCTGACTTTTGGCAATTCACTCCAAAATTTTGCCAGAAGCTTGCAAATGCTCTCCTGAAAGGTTTGGCAGTCGAAACAGAAGGCTTTTTATCACAAGACAAGAAATCAGCCCTCAACAACTTAACCGGCAGAAAAGATGTTTTTTGAAAAAATCCCTAAGCCCCGGGGTCACAATTTCAGCAAAAATCTGACTTTTGGCAATTCACTCAAAAATGGTGCCAACCGGTTGCAAATGGTCCCCAGAAAGCTTTGGCGATGGAAACAGAAGGTTTTTTTATCATAGGACAAGAAATCAGCCGTTAACAACTTAACCGGTGCAAAAGATTTTTTTGAAAAAATCCCAAAGCCCCGGGGTCACAATTTCAGCAAAAATCTGACTTTTGGCAATTCACTCAAAAATGGTGCCAAAAGCTTGGAAATGCTCTCCTGAAAGGTTTGGCAATCAAAACAGAAGGCTTTTTATCACAGGACAAGAAATCAGACCTCGACAACTTAACCGGCGGAAAAGATTTTTTTGAAAAAATCCCTAAGCCCCGGGGTCACAATTTCAGCAAAAATCTGACTTTTGGCAATTCACTCAAAAATGGTGCCAACCGGTTGCAAATGGTCCCCAGAAAGCTTAGGCGATGGAAACAGAAGGTTTTTCTTATCACAAGACAAGAAATCAGCCCTTAACAACTTAAACGGCGCAAAAGATTTTTTTGAAAAAATCCCTAAGCCCCGGGGTCACAATTTCAGCAAAAATCTGACTTTTGGCAATTCACTCAAAAATGGTGCCAAAAGCTTGCAAATGCTCTCCTGAAAGGTTTGGCAATCAAAACAGAAGGCTTTTTATCACAGAACAAGAAATCAGACCTCGACAACTTAACCGGCGGAAAAGATTTTTTTGAAAAAATCCCTAAGCCCCGGGGTCACAATTTCAGCAAAAATCTGACTTTTGGCAATTCACTCAAAAATGGTGCAAGAAGCTTGCAAATGCTCTCCTGAAAGGTTTGGCAGTCGAAACAGAAGGCTTTTTATCACAAGACAAGAAATCAGCCCTCAACAACTTAACCAGCAGAAAAGATGTTTTTTGAAAAAATCCCTAAGCCCCGGGGTCACAATTTCAGCAAAAAACTGACTTTTGGCAATTCACTCAAAAATGGTGCCAACCGGTTGCAAATGGTCCCCTGAAAACTTTGGCGATGGAAACAGAAGGTTTTTCGTATCAGAAGACGAGAAATCAGCCCTTAACAACTTAACCGGTAGAAAAGATGTTTTTGAAAAAATCACTAAGCCCCGGGGTCACAATTTCAGCAAAAATCTGACTTTTGGCAATTCACTCCAAAATTTTGCCAGAAGCTTGCAAATGCTCTCCTGAAAAGGTTTGGCAGTCGAAACAGAAGGCTTTTTATCACAAGACAAGAAATCAGCCCTCAACAACTTAACCGGCAGAAAAGATGTTTTTTGAAAAAATCCCTAAGCCCCGGGGTCACAATTTCAGCAAAAATCTGACTTTTGGCAATTCACTCAAAAATGGTGCCAACCGGTTGCAAATGGTCCCCAGAAAGCTTTGGCGATGGAAACAGAAGGTTTTTTTATCATAGGACAAGAAATCAGCCGTTAACAACTTAACCGGTGCAAAAGATTTTTTTGAAAAAATCCCAAAGCCCCGGGGTCACAATTTCAGCAAAAATCTGACTTTTGGCAATTCACTCAAAAATGGTGCCAAAAGCTTGGAAATGCTCTACTGAAAGGTTTGGCAATCAAAACAGAAGGCTTTTTATCACAGGACAAGAAATCAGACCTCGACAACTTAACCGGTGGAAAAGATTTTTTTGAAAAAATCCCTAAGCCCCGGGGTCACAATTTCAGCAAAAATCTGACTTTTGGCAATTCACTCAAAAATGGTGCCAACCGGTTGCAAATGGTCCCCAGAAAGCTTAGGCGATGGAAACAGAAGGTTTTTCTTATCACAAGACAAGAAATCAGCCCTTAACAACTTAAACGGCGCAAAAGATTTTTTTGAAAAAATCCCTAAGCCCCGGGGTCACAATTTCAGCAAAAATCTGACTTTTGGCAATTCACTCAAAAATGGTGCCAAAAGCTTGCAAATGCTCTCCTGAAAGGTTTGGCAATCAAAACAGAAGGCTTTTTATCACAGAACAAGAAATCAGACCTCGACAACTTAACCGGCGGAAAAGATTTTTTTGAAAAAATCCCTAAGCCCCGGGGTCACAATTTCAGCAAAAATCTGACTTTTGGCAATTCACTCAAAAATGGTGCAAGAAGCTTGCAAATGCTCTCCTGAAAGGTTTGGCAGTCGAAACAAAAGGCTTTTTATCACAAGACAAGAAATCAGCCCTCAACAACTTAACCGGCAGAAAAGATGTTTTTTGAAAAAATCCCTAAGCCCCGGGGTCACAATTTCAGCAAAAAACTGACTTTTGCCAATTCACTCAAAAATGGTGCCAACCGGTTGCAAATGGTCCCCTGAAAACTTTGGCGATGGAAACAGAAGGTTTTTCGTATCAGAAGACGAGAAATCAGCCCTTAACAACTTAACCGGTAGAAAAGATGTTTTTGAAAAAATCACTAAGCCCCGGGGTCACAATTTCAGCAAAAATCTGACTTTTGGCAATTCACTCAAAAATTTTGCCAGAAGCTTGCAAATGCTCTCCTGAAAGGTTTGGCAGTCGAAACAGAAGGCTTTTTATCACAAGACAAGAAATCAGCCCTCAACAACTTAACTGGCAGAAAAGATGTTTTTTGAAAAAATCCCTAAGCCCCGGGGTCACAATTTCAGCAAAAATCTGACTTTTGGCAATTCACGCAAAAATGGTGCTAACCGGTTGCAAATGGTCCCCAGAAAGCTTTGGCGATGGAAACAGAAGGTTTTTTATCATAGGACAAGAAATCAGCCGTTAACAACTTAACCGGTGCAAAAGATTTTTTTGAAAAAATCCCAAAGCCCCGGGGTCACAATTTCAGCAAAAATCTGACTTTTGGCAATTCACTCAAAAATGGTGCCAGAAGCTTGCAAATGCTCTCCTGAAAAGGTTTGGCAGTCGAAACAGAAGGCTTTTTATCACAGGACAAGATATCAGCCCTCAACAACTTAACCGGCAGAAAAGATGTTTTTTGAAAAAATCCCTAAGCCCCGGGGTCACAATTTCAGCAAAAAACTGACTTTTGGCAATTCACTCAAAAATGGTGCCAACCGGATGCAAATGGTCCCCTGAAAACTTTGGCGATGGAAACAGAAGGTTTTTCGTATCAGAAGACGAGAAATCAGCCCTTAACAACTTAACCGGTAGAAAAGATGTTTTTGAAAAAATCACTAAGCCCCGGGGTCACAATTTCAGCAAAAATCTGACTTTTGGCAATTCACTCGAAAATGGTGCCAGAAGCTTGCAAATGCTCTCCTGAAAGGTTTGGCAGTCGAAACAGAAGGCTTTTTATCACAAGACAAGAAATCAGCCCTCAACAACTTAACCGGCAGAAAAGATGTTTTTTGAAAAAATCCCTAAGCCCCGGGGTCACAATTTCAGCAAAAATCTGACTTTTGGCAATTCACTCAAAAATGGTGCCAACCGGTTGCAAATGGTCCCCAGAAAGCTTTGGCGATGGAAACAGAAGGTTTTTTATCATAGGACAAGAAATCAGCCGTTAACAACTTAACCGGTGCAAAAGATTTTTTTGAAAAAATCCCAAAGCCCCGGGGTCACAATTTCAGCAAAAATCTGACTTTTGGCAATTCACTCAAAAATGGTGCCAGAAGCTTGCAAATGCTCTCCTGAAAAGGTTTGGCAGTCGAAACAGAAGGCTTTTTATCACAGGACAAGATATCAGCCCTCAACAACTTAACCGGCAGAAAAGATGTTTTTTGAAAAAATCCCTAAGCCCCGGGGTCACAATTTCAGCAAAAAACTGACTTTTGGCAATTCACTCAAAAATGGTGCCAACCGGATGCAAATGGTCCCCTGAAAACTTTGGCGATGGAAACAGAAGGTTTTTCGTATCAGAAGACGAGAAATCAGCCCTTAACAACTTAACCGGTAGAAAAGATGTTTTTGAAAAAATCACTAAGCCCCGGGGGTCACAATTTCAGCAAAAATCTGACTTTTGGCAATTCACTCGAAAATGGTGCCAGAAGCTTGCAAATGCTCTCCTGAAAGGTTTGGCAGTCGAAACAGAAGGCTTTTTATCACAAGACAAGAAATCAGCCCTCAACAACTTAACCGGCAGAAAAGATGTTTTTTGAAAAAATCCCTAAGCCCCGGGGTCACAATTTCAGCAAAAATCTGACTTTTGGCAATTCACTCAAAAATGGTGCCAACCGGTTGCAAATGGTCCCCTGAAAACTTTGGCGATGGAAACAGAAGGTTTTTCGTATCAGAAGACGAGAAATCAGCCCTTAACAACTTAACCGGTAGTAAAGATGTTTTTGAAAAAATCACTAAGCCCCGGGGTCACAATTTGAGCAAAAATCTGACTTTTGGCAATTCACTCGAAAATGGTGCCAGAAGCTTGCAAATGCTCTACTGAAAGGTTTGGCAGTCGAAACAGAAGGCTTTTTATCACAAGACAAGAAATCAGCCCTCAACAACTTAACCGGCAGAAAAGATGTTTTTTGAAAAAATCCCTAAGCCCCGGGGTCACAATTTCAGCAAAAATCTGACTTTTGGCAATTCACTCAAAAATGGTGCCACCCGGTTGCAAATGGTCCCCTGAAAAGGTTTGGCAGTCGAAACAGAAGGCATTTTATCACAGGACAAGATATCAGCCCTCAACAACTTAACAGGCGGAAAAGATTTTTTTGAAAAAATCCCTAAACCCTGGGGTCACAATTTCAGCAAAAATCTGACTTTTGGCAACTCACTCAAAAATGGTGCCAGAAACTTGCAAATGGTCTCCTGAAAAGGTTTGGCAGTCGAAACAGAAGGCTTTTTATCACAGGACAAGAAATCAGCCCTCAACAACTTAACAGGCGGAAAATATTTTTTTGAAAAAATCCCTAAGCCCCAGGGTCACAATTTCAGCAAAAATCTGACTTATGGCAATTCACTCAAAAATGGTGCCAGAAGCTTGCAAATGCTCTCCTGAAAGGTTTGGCAGTCAAAGCAGAAGGCTTTTTATCACAGGACAAGAAATCAGCCCTCAACAACTTAACCGGCAGTAAATATTTTTTTGAAAAAATCCCTAAGCCCCGGGGTCACAATTTCAGCAAAAATCTGACTTTTGGCAATTCACTCAAAAATGGTGCCAGAAGCTTGCAAATGCTTTACTGGAAGGTTTGGCGGTCAAAACAGAAGGCTTTTTATCACAGGACAAGAAATCAGCCCTTAACAACTTAACCAGCGGAAAAATTTTTTTTGAAAAAATCCCTAAGCCCCGGAGTCACAATTTCAGCAAAAATCTGACTTTTGGCAATTCACTCAAAAATGGCGCCAACCGGTTGCAAATGGTCCCCTGAAAGCTTAGGCGATGGAAACAGAAGGTTTTTCTTATCACAAGACAAGAAATCAGCCCTTAACAACTTAAACGGCGGAAAAGATGTTTTTGAAAAAATCACTAAGCCCCGGGGTCACAATTTCAGCAAAAATCTGACTTTTGGCAATTCACTCCCAAATTTTGCCAGAAGCTTGCAAATGCTCTCCTGAAAGGTTTGGCAGTCGAAACAGAAGGTTTTTTATCACAAGACAAGAAATCAGCCCTTAACAACTTAACCGGCAGAAAAGATGTTTTTTGAAAAAATCCCTAAGCCCCGGGGTCACAATTTCAGCAAAAATCTGACTTTTGGCAATTCACTCAAAAATGGTGCCAACCGGTTGCAAATGGTCCCCTGAAAGCTTAGGCGATGGAAACAGAAGGTTTTTCTTATCACAAGACAAGAAATCAGACCTTAACAACTTAAACGGCGCAAAAGATTTTTTTGAAAAAATTCCTAAGCCCCGGGGTCACAATTTCAGCAAAAATCTGACTTTTGGCAATTCACTCAAAAATGGTGCCAGAAGCTTGCAAATGCTCTCCTGAAAAGGTTTGGCAGTCGAAACAGAAGGCATTTTATCACAGGACAAGATATCAGCCCTCAACAACTTAACAGGCGGAAAAGATTTTTTTGAAAAAATCCCTAAGCCCTGGGGTCACAATTTCAGCAAAAATCTGACTTTTGGGAACTCACTCAAAAATGGTGCCAGAAACTTGCAAATGGTCTCCTGAAAAGGTTTGGCAGTCGAAACAGAAGGCTTTTTATCACAGGACAAGAAATCAGCCCTCAACAACTTAACAGGTGGAAAATATTTTTTTGAAAAAATCCCTAAGCCCCAGGGTCACAATTTCAGCAAAAATCTGACTTATGGCAATTCACTCAAAAATGGTGCCAGAAGCTTGCAAATGCTCTCCTGAAAGGTTTGGCAGTCAAAGCAGAAGGCTTTTTATCACAGGACAAGAAATCAGCCCTCAACAACTTAACCGGCAGTAAATATTTTTTTGAAAAAATCCCTAAGCCCCGGGGTCACAATTTCAGCAAAAATCTGACTTTTGGCAATTCACTCGAAAATGGTGCCAGAAGCTTGCAAATGCTCTCCTGAAAGGTTTGGCAGTCGAAACAAAAGGCTTTTTATCACAAGACAAGAAATCAGCCCTCAACAACTTAACCGGCAGAAAAGATGTTTTTTGAAAAAATCCCTAAGCCCCGGGGTCACAATTTCAGCAAAAAACTGACTTTTGGCAATTCACTCAAAAATGGTGCCAACCGGTTGCAAATGGTCCCCTGAAAACTTTGGCGATGGAAACAGAAGGTTTTTCGTATCAGAAGACGGGAAATCAGCCCTTAACAACTTAACCGGTAGAAAAGATGTTTTTGAAAAAATCACTAAGCCCCGGGGTCACAATTTCAGCAAAAATCTGACTTTTGGCAATTCACTCCCAAATTTTGCCAGAAGCTTGCAAATGCTCTCCTGAAAGGTTTGGCAGTCGAAACAGAAGGCTTTTTATCACAAGACAAGAAATCAGCCCTCAACAACTTAACCGGCAGAAAAGATGTTTTTTGAAAAAGTCCCTAAGCCCCGGGGTCACAATTTCAGCAAAAATCTGACTTTTGCCAATTCACTCAAAAATGGTGCCAACCGGTTGCAAATGGTCCCCAGAAAGCTTTGGCGATGGAAACAGAAGGTTTTTCTTATCACAAGACAAGAAATCAGCCCTTAACAACTTAACCGGCGCAAAAGATTTTTTTGAAAAAATCCCAAAGCCCCGGGGTCACAATTTCAGCAAAAATCTGACTTTTGGCAATTCACTCGAAAATGGTGCCAGAAGCTTGCAAATGCTCTCCTGAAAGGTTTGGCAGTCGGAACAGAAGGCTTTTTATCACAAGACAAGAAATCAGCCCTCAACAACTTAACCAGCAGAAAAGATGTTTTTTGAAAAAATCCCTAAGCCCCGGGGTCACAATTTCAGCAAAAATCTGACTTTTGGCAATTCACGCAAAAATGGTGCTAACCGGTTGCAAATGGTCCCCAGAAAGCTTTGGCGATGGAAACAGAAGGTTTTTTATCATAGGACAAGAAATCAGCCGTTAACAACTTAACCGGTGCAAAATATTTTTTTGAAAAAATCCCAAAGCCCCGGGGTCACAATTTCAGCAAAAATCTGACTTTTGGCAATTCACTCAAAAATGGTGCCAGAAGCTTGCAAATGATCTCCTGAAAAGGTTTGGCAGTCGAAACAGAAGGCTTTTTATCACAGGACAAGAAATCAGCCCTCAACAACTTAACCGGCAGTAAATATTTTTTTGAAAAAATCCCTAAGCCCCGGGGTCACAATTTCAGCAAAAATCTGACTTTTGGCAATTCACTCAAAAATGGTGCCAGAAGCTTGCAAATGCTCTCCTGAAAGGTTTGGCAGTCGAAACAAAAGGCTTTTTATCACAAGACAAGAAATCAGCCCTCAACAACTTAACCGGCAGAAAAGATGTTTTTTGAAAAAATCCCTAAGCCCCGGGGTCACAATTTCAGCAAAAAACTGACTTTTGGCAATTCACTCAAAAATGGTGCCAACCGGTTGCAAATGGTCCCCTGAAAACTTTGGCGATGGAAACAGAAGGTTTTTCGTATCAGAAGACGGGAAATCAGCCCTTAACAACTTAACCGGTAGAAAAGATGTTTTTGAAAAAATCACTAAGCCCCGGGGTCACAATTTCAGCAAAAATCTGACTTTTGGCAATTCACTCCCAAATTTTGCCAGAAGCTTGCAAATGCTCTCCTGAAAGGTTTGGCAGTCGAAACAGAAGGCTTTTTATCACAAGACAAGAAATCAGCCCTCAACAACTTAACCGGCAGAAAAGATGTTTTTTGAAAAAATCCCTAAGCCCCGGGGTCACAATTTCAGCAAAAATCTGACTTTTGCCAATTCACTCAAAAATGGTGCCAACCGGTTGCAAATGGTCCCCAGAAAGCTTTGGCGATGGAAACAGAAGGTTTTTCTTATCACAAGACAAGAAATCAGCCCTTAAAAACTTAACCGGCGCAAAAGATTTTTTTGAAAAAATCCCAAAGCCCCGGGGTCACAATTTCAGCAAAAATCTGACTTTTGGCAATTCACTCGAAAATGGTGCCAGAAGCTTGCAAATGCTCTCCTGAAAGGTTTGGCAGTCGGAACAGAAGGCTTTTTATCACAAGACAAGAAATCAGCCCTCAACAACTTAACCAGCAGAAAAGATGTTTTTTGAAAAAATCCCTAAGCCCCGGGGTCACAATTTCAGCAAAAATCTGACTTTTGGCAATTCACGCAAAAATGGTGCCAGAAGCTTGCAAATGCTCTCCTGAAAAGGTTTGGCAGTCGAAACAGAAGGCTTTTTATCACAGGACAAGATATCAGCCCTCAACAACTTAACAGGCGGAAAAGATTTTTTTGAAAAAATCCCTAAGCCCAGGGGTCACAATTTCAGCAAAAAACTGACTTTTGGCAATTCACTCAAAAATGGTGCCAACCGGTTGCAAATGGTCCCCTGAAAACTTTGGCGATGGAAACAGAAGGTTTTTCGTATCAGAAGACGAGAAATCAGCCCTTAACAACTTAACCGGTAGAAAAGATGTTTTTGAAAAAATCACTAAGCCCCGGGGTCACAATTTCAGCAAAAATCTGACTTTTGGCAATTCACTCCAAAATTTTGCCAGAAGCTTGCAAATGCTCTCCTGAAAGGTTTGGCAGTCGAAACAGAAGGCTTTTTATCACAAGACAAGAAATCAGCCCTCAACAACTTAACCGGCAGAAAAGATGTTTTTTGAAAAAATCCCTAAGCCCCGGGGTCACAATTTCAGCAAAAATCTGACTTTTGGCAATTCACTCCCAAATTTTGCCAGAAGCTTGCAAATGCTCTCCTGAAAGGTTTGGCAGTCGAAACAGAAGGCTTTTTATCACAAGACAAGAAATCAGCCCTCAACAACTTAACCGGCAGAAAAGATGTTTTTTGAAAAAATCCCTAAGCCCCGGGGTCACAATTTCAGCAAAAATCTGACTTTTGCCAATTCACTCAAAAATGGTGCCAACCGGTTGCAAATGGTCCCCAGAAAGCTTTGGCGATGGAAACAGAAGGTTTTTCTTATCACAAGACAAGAAATCAGCCCTTAACAACTTAACCGGCGCAAAAGATTTTTTTGAAAAAATCCCAAAGCCCCGGGGTCACAATTTCAGCAAAAATCTGACTTTTGGCAATTCACTCGAAAATGGTGCCAGAAGCTTGCAAATGCTCTCCTGAAAGGTTTGGCAGTCGGAACAGAAGGCTTTTTATCACAAGACAAGAAATCAGCCCTCAACAACTTAACCAGCAGAAAAGATGTTTTTTGAAAAAATCCCTAAGCCCCGGGGTCACAATTTCAGCAAAAATCTGACTTTTGGCAATTCACGCAAAAATGGTGCCAGAAGCTTGCAAATGCTCTCCTGAAAAGGTTTGGCAGTCGAAACAGAAGGCTTTTTATCACAGGACAAGATATCAGCCCTCAACAACTTAACAGGCGGAAAAGATTTTTTTGAAAAAATCCCTAAGCCCAGGGGTCACAATTTCAGCAAAAAACTGACTTTTGGCAATTCACTCAAAAATGGTGCCAACCGGTTGCAAATGGTCCCCTGAAAACTTTGGCGATGGAAACAGAAGGTTTTTCGTATCAGAAGACGAGAAATCAGCCCTTAACAACTTAACCGGTAGAAAAGATGTTTTTGAAAAAATCACTAAGCCCCGGGGTCACAATTTCAGCAAAAATCTGACTTTTGGCAATTCACTCCAAAATTTTGCCAGAAGCTTGCAAATGCTCTCCTGAAAGGTTTGGCAGTCGAAACAGAAGGCTTTTTATCACAAGACAAGAAATCAGCCCTCAACAACTTAACCGGCAGAAAAGATGTTTTTTGAAAAAATCCCTAAGCCCCGGGGTCACAATTTCAGCAAAAATCTGACTTTTGGCAATTCACTCAAAAATGATGCCAACCGGTTGCAAATGGTCCCCAGAAAGCTTTGGCGATGGAAACAGAAGGTTTTTTATCATAGGACAAGAAATCAGCCGTTAACAACTTAACCGGTGCAAAAGATTTTTTTGAAAAAATCCCAAAGCCCCGGGGTCACAATTTCAGCAAAAATCTGACTTTTGGCAATTCACTCAAAAATGGTGCAAGAAGCTTGCAAATGCTCTCCTGAAAGGTTTGGCAGTCGAAACAAAAGGCTTTTTATCACAAGACAAGAAATCAGCCCTCAACAACTTAACCGGCAGAAAAGATGTTTTTTTAAAAAATCCCTAAGCCCCAGGGTCACAATTTCAGCAAAAAACTGACTTTTGGCAGTTCACTCAAAAATGGTGCCAACCGGTTGCAAATGGTCCCCTGAAAACTTTGGCGATGGAAACAGAAGGTTTTTCGTATCAGAAGACGAGAAATCAGCCCTTAACAACTTAACCGGTGCAAAAGATTTTTTTGAAAAAATCCCAAAGCCCCGGGGTCACAATTTCAGCAAAAATCTGACTTTTGGCAATTCACTCAAAAATGGTGCAAGAAGCTTGCAAATACTCTCCTGAAAGGTTTGGCAGTCGAAACAAAAGGCTTTTTATCACAAGACAAGAAATCAGCCCTCAACAACTTAACCAGCAGAAAAGATGTTTTTTGAAAAAATCCCTAAGCCCCGGGGTCACAATTTCAGCAAAAAACTGACTTTTGGCAATTCACTCAAAAATGGTGCCAACCGGTTGCAAATGGTCCCCTGAAAACTTTGGCGATGGAAACAGAAGGTTTTTCGTATCAGAAGACGAGAAATCAGCCCTTAACAACTTAACCGGTAGAAAAGATGTTTTTGAAAAAATCACTAAGCCCCGGGGTCACAATTTCAGCAAAAATCTGACTTTTGGCAATTCACTCCAAAATTTTGCCAGAAGCTTGCAAATGCTCTCCTGAAAGGTTTGGCAGTCGAAACAGAAGGCTTTTTATCACTAGACAAGAAATCAGCCCTCAACAACTTAACCGGCAGAAAAGATGTTTTTTGAAAAAATCCCTAAGCCCCGGGGTCACAATTTCAGCAAAAATCTGACTTTTGGCAATTCACTCAAAAATGGTGCCAACCGGTTGCAAATGGTCCCCTGAAAGCTTAGGCGATGGAAACAGAAGGTTTTTCTTATCACAAGACAAGAAATCAGCCCTTAACAACTTAAACGGCCCAAAAGATTTTTTTGAAAAAATCCCTAAGCCCCGGGGTCACAATTTCAGCAAAAATCTGAGTTTTGGCAATTCACTGAAAAATGGTGCCAAAAGCTTGCAAATGCTCTCCTGAAAGGTTTGGCAATCAAAACAGAAGGCTTTTTATCACAGGACAAGAAATCAGACCTCGACAACTTAACCGGCGGAAAAGATTTTTTTGAAAAAATCCCTAAGCCCCGGGGTCACAATTTCAGCAAAAATCTGACTTTTGGCAATTCACTCAAAAATGGTGCCAACCGGTTGCAAATGGTCTCCTGAAAAGGTTTGGCAGTCGAAACAGAAGGCATTTTATCACAGGACAAGATATCAGCCCTCAACAACTTAACAGGCGGAAAAGATTTTTTTGAAAAAATCCCTAAGCCCTGGGGTCACAATTTCAGCAAAAATATGACTTTTGGCAACTCACTCAAAAATGGTGCCAGAAACTTGCAAATGGTCTCCTGAAAAGGTTTGGCAGTCGAAACAGAAGGCTTTTTATCACAGGACAAGAAATCAGCCCTCAACAACTTAACAGGCGGAAAATATTTTTTTGAAAAAATCCCTAAGCCCCAGGGTCACAATTTCAGCAAAAATCTGACTTTTGGCAATTCACTCGAAAATGGTGCCAGAAGCTTGCAAATGCTCTCCTGAAAGGTTTGGCAGTCGAAACAGAAGGCTTTTTATCACAAGACAAGAAATCAGCCCTCAACAACTTAACCGGCAGAAAAGATGTTTTTTGAAAAAATCCCTAAGCCCCGGGGTCACAATTTCAGCAAAAATCTGACTTTTGGCAATTCACTCAAAAATGGCGCCAACCGGTTGCAAATGGTCCCCTGAAAGCTTAGGCGATGGAAACAGAAGGTTTTTCTTATCACAAGACAAGAAATCAGCCCTTAACAACTTAAACGGCGCAAAAGATTTTTTTGAAAAAATCCCTAAGCCCCGGGGTCACAATTTCAGCAAAAATCTGACTTTTGGCAATTCACTCAAAAATGGTGCAAGAAGCTTGCAAATGCTCTCCTGAAAGGTTTGGCAGTCGAAACAAAAGGCTTTTTATCACAAGACAAGAAATCAGCCCTCAACAACTTAACCGGCAGAAAAGATGTTTTTTTAAAAAATCCCTAAGCCCCGGGGTCACAATTTCAGCAAAAAACTGACTTTTGGCAATTCACTCAAAAATGGTGCCAACCGGTTGCAAATGGTCCCCTGAAAACTTTGGCGATGGAAACAGAAGGTTTTTCGTATCAGAAGACGAGAAATCAGCCCTTAACAACTTAACCGGTGCAAAAGATTTTTTTGAAAAAATCCCAAAGCCCCGGGGTCACAATTTCAGCAAAAATCTGACTTTTGGCAATTCACTCAAAAATGGTGCAAGAAGCTTGCAAATGCTCTCCTGAAAGGTTTGGCAGTCGAAACAAAAGGCTTTTTATCACAAGACAAGAAATCAGCCCTCAACAACTTAACCGGCGGAAAAGATGTTTTTTGAAAAAATCCCTAAGCCCCGGGGTCACAATTTCAGCAAAAAACTGACTTTTGGCAATTCACTCAAAAATGGTGCCAACCGGTTGCAAATGGTCCCCTGAAAACTTTGGCGATGGAAACAGAAGGTTTTTCGTATCAGAAGACGAGAAATCAGCCCTTAACAACTTAACCGGTAGAAAAGATGTTTTTGAAAAAATCCCAAAGCCCCGGGGTCACAATTTCAGCAAAAATCTGACTTTTGGCAATTCACTCAAAAATGGTGCAAGAAGCTTGCAAATGCTCTCCTGAAAGGTTTGGCAGTCGAAACAAAAGGCTTTTTATCACAAGACAAGAAATCAGCCCTCAACAACTTAACCGGCAGAAAAGATGTTTTTTGAAAAAATCCCTAAGCCCCGGGGTCACAATTTCAGCAAAAATCTGACTTTTGGCAATTCACTCAAAAATGGTGCCAACCGGTTGCAAATGGTCCCCTGAAAGCTTAGGCGATGGAAACAGAAGGTTTTTCTTATCACAAGACAAGAAATCAGCCCTTAACAACTTAAACGGCCCAAAAGATTTTTTTGAAAAAATCCCTAAGCCCCGGGGTCACAATTTCAGCAAAAATCTGAGTTTTGGCAATTCACTGAAAAATGGTGCCAAAAGCTTGCAAATGCTCTCCTGAAAGGTTTGGCAATCAAAACAGAAGGCTTTTTATCACAGGACAAGAAATCAGACCTCGACAACTTAACCGGCGGAAAAGATTTTTTTGAAAAAATCCCTAAGCCCCGGGGTCACAATTTCAGCAAAAATCTGACTTTTGGCAATTCACTCAAAAATGGTGCAAGAAGCTTGCAAATGCTCTCCTGAAAGGTTTGGCAGTCGAAACAAAAGGCTTTTTATCACAAGACAAGAAATCAGCCCTCAACAACTTAACCGGCAGAAAAGATGTTTTTTGAAAAAATCCCTAAGCCCCGGGGTCACAATTTCAGCAAAAATCTGACTTTTGGCAATTCACTCAAAAATGGTGCCAACCGGTTGCAAATGGTCCCCTGAAAACTTTGGCAATGGAAACAGAAGGTTTTTCGTATCAGAAGACGAGAAATCAGCCGTTAACAACTTAACCGGTAGAAAAGATGTTTTTGAAAAAATCACTAAGCCCCGGGGTCACAATTTCAGCAAAAATCTGACTTTTGGCAATTCACTCCAAAATTTTGCCAGAAGCTTGCAAATGCTCTCCTGAAAGGTTTGGCAGTCGAAACAGAAGGCTTTTTATCACAAGACAAGAAATCAGCCCTCAACAACTTAACCGGCAGAAAAGATGTTTTTTGAAAAAATCCCTAAGCCCCGGGGTCACAATTTCAGCAAAAATCTGACTTTTGGCAATTCACGCAAAAATGGTGCTAACCGGTTGCAAATGGTCCCCAGAAAGCTTTGGCGATGGAAACAGAAGGTTTTTTATCATAGGACAAGAAATCAGCCGTTAACAACTTAACCGGTACAAAAGATTTTTTTGAAAAAATCCCAAAGCCCCGGGGTCACAATTTCAGCAAAAATCTGACTTTTGGCAATTCACTCAAAAATGGTGCCAGAAGCTTGCAAATGCTCTCCTGAAAAGGTTTGGCAGTCGAAACAGAAGGCTTTTTATCACAGGACAAGATATCAGCCCTCAACAACTTAACAGGCGGAAAAGATTTTTTTGAAAAAATCCCTAAGCCCTGGGGTCACAATTTCAGCAAAAATCAGAGTTTTAGCAACTCACTCAAAAATGGTGCCAGAAACTTGCAAATGGTCTCCTGAAAAGGTTTGGCAGTCGAAACAGAAGGCTTTTTATCACAGGACAAGAAATCAGCCCTCAACAACTTAACAGGCGGAAAATATTTTTTTGAAAAAATCCCTAAGCCTCGGGGTCACAATTTCAGCAAAAATCTGACTTTTGGCAATTCACTCGAAAATGGTGCCAGAAGCTTGCAAATGCTCTCCTGAAAGGTTTGGCAGTCGAAACAAAAGGCTTTTTATCACAAGACAAGAAATCAGCCCTCAACAACTTAACCGGCAGAAAAGATGTTTTTTGAAAAAATCCCTAAGCTCCGGTGTCACAATTTCAGCAAAAATCTGACTTTTGGCAATTCACTCGAAAATGGTGCCAGAAGCTTGCAAATGCTCTCCTGAAAGGTTTGGCAGTCGAAACAAAAGGCTTTTTATCACAAGACAAGAAATCAGCCCTCAGCAACTTAACCGGCAGAAAAGATGTTTTTTGAAAAAATCCCTAAGCCCCGGGGTCACAATTTCAGCAAAAATCTGACTTTTGGCAATTCACTCAAAAATGGTGCCAACCGGTTGCAAATGGTCCCCTGAAAACTTTGGGGATGGAAACAGAAGGTTTTTCGTATCAGAAGACGAGAAATCAGCCCTTAACAACTTAACCGGTAGAAAAGATGTTTTTGAAAAAATCACTAAGCCCCGGGGTCACAATTTCAGCAAAAATCTGACTTTTGGCAATTCACTCGAAAATGGTGCCAGAAGCTTGCAAATGCTCTCCTGAAAGGTTTGGCAGTCGAAACAGAAGGCTTTTTATCACAAGACAAGAAATCAGCCCTCAACAACTTAACCGGCAGAAAAGATGTTTTTTGAAAAAATCCCTAAGCCCCGGGGTCACAATTTCAGCAAAAATCTGACTTTTGGCAATTCACTCAAAAATGGTGCCAACCGGTTGCAAATGGTCCCCAGAAAGCTTTGGCGATGGAAACAGAAGGTTTTTTATCATAGGACAAGAAATCAGCCGTTAACAACTTAACCGGTGCAAAAGATTTTTTTGAAAAAATCCCAAAGCCCCGGGGTCACAATTTCAGCAAAAATCTGACTTTTGGCAATTCACTCAAAAATGGTGCCAGAAGCTTGCAAATGCTTTACTGGAAGGTTTGGTGGTCAAAACAGAAGGCTTTTTATCACAGGACAAGAAATCAGCCCTTAACAACTTAACCAGCGGAAAATATTTTTTTGAAAAAATCCCTAAGCCCCGGGGTCACAATTTCAGCAAAAATCTGACTTTTGGCAATTCACTCAAAAATGGCGCCAACCGGTTGCAAATGGTCCCCTGAAAGCTTAGGCGATGGAAACAGAAGGTTTTTCTTATCACAAGACAAGAAATCAGCCCTTAACAACTTAAACGGCGCAAAAGATTTTTTTGAAAAAATCCCTAAGCCCCGGGGTCACAATTTCAGCAAAAATCTGACTTTTGGCAATTCACTCAAAAATGGTGCCAGAAGCTTGCAAATGCTCTCCTGAAAAGGTTTGGCAGTCGAAACAGAAGGCTTTTTATCACAGGACAAGATATCATCCCTCAACAACTTAACAGGCGGAAAAGATTTTTTTGAAAAAATCCCTAAGCCCTGGGGTCACAATTTCAGCAAAAATCTGACTTTTGGCAACTCACTCAAAAATGGTGCCAGAAACTTGCAAATGCTCTCCTGAAAAGGTTTGGCAGTTGAAACAGAAGGCTTTTTATCACAGGACAAGATATCAGCCCTCAACAACTTAACAGGCGGAAAAGATTTTTTTGAAAAAATCCCTAAGCCCTGGGGTCACAATTTCAGCAAAAATCTGACTTATGGAAATTCACTCAAAAATGGTGCCAGAATCTTGCAAATGCTCTCCTGAAAGGTTTGGCAGTCGAAACAGAAGGCTTTTTATCACAGGACAAGAAATCAGCCCTCAACAACTTAACCGGCAGAAAAGATGTTTTTTGAAAAAATCCCTAAGCCCCGGGGTCACAATTTCAGCAAAAATCTGACTTTTGGCAATTCACTCAAAAATGGTGCCAACCGGTTGCAAATGGTCCCCTGAAAGCTTAGGCGATGGAAACAGAAGGTTTTTCTTATCACAAGACAAGAAATCAGCCCTTAACAACTTAAACGGCGCAAAAGATTTTTTTGAAAAAATCCCAAAGCCCCGGGGTCACAATTTCAGCAAAAATCTGACTTTTGGCAATTCACTCAAAAATGGTGCCAAAAGCTTGGAAATGCTCTCCTGAAAGGTTTGGCAATCAAAACAGAAGGCTTTTTATCACAAGACAAGAAATCAGCCCTCAAAAACTTAACCGGCAGAAAAGATGTTTTTTGAAAAAATCCCTAAGCCCCGGGGTCACAATTTCAGCAAAAATCTGAATTTTGGCAATTCACTCAAAAATGGTGCCAACCGGTTGCAAATGGTCCCCTGAAAGCTTTGGCGATGGAAACAGAAGGTTTTTCTTATCACAAGACAAGAAATCAGCCCTTAACAACTTAACCGGCAGAAAAGATTTTTTTGAAAAAATCCCTAAGCCCTGGGGTCACAATTTCAGCAAAAATCTGACTTATGGAAATTCACTCAAAAATGGTGCCAGAAGCTTGCAAATGCTCTCCTGAAAAGGTTTGGCAGTCGAAACAGAAGGCTTTTTATCACAGGACAAGATATCAGCCCTCAACAACTTAACAGGCGGAAAAGATTTTTTTGAAAAAATCCCTAAGCCCTGGGGTCACAATTTCAGCAAAAATCTGACTTATGGCAATTCACTCAAAAATGGTGCCAGAAGCATGCAAATGCTCTCCTGAAAGGTTTGGCAGTCGAAACAGAAGGCTTTTTATCGCAGGACAAGATATCAGCCCTCAACAACTTAACAGGCGGAAAAGATTTTTTTGAAAAAATCCCTAAGCCCTGGGGTCACAATTTCAGCAAAAATCTGACTTTTGGCAACTCACTCAAAAATGGTGCCAGAAACTTGCAAATGCTCTCCTGAAAAGGTTTGGCAGTCGAAACAGAAGGCTTTTTATCACAGGACAAGATATCAGCCCTCAACAACTTAACAGGCGGAAAAGATTTTTTTGAAAAAATCCCTAAGCCCTGGGGTCACAATTTCAGCAAAAATCTGACTTTTGGCAACTCACTCAAAAATGGTGCCAGAAACTTGCAAATGGTCTCCTGAAAAGGTTTGGCAGTCGAAACAGAAGGCTTTTTATCACAGGACAAGAAATCAGCCCTCAACAACTTAACAGGCGGAAAATATTTTTTTGAAAAAATCCCTAAGCCCCGGGGTCACAATTTCAGCAAAAATCTGACTTTTGGCAATTCACTCAAAAATGGTGCCAGAAGCTTGCAAATGCTCTCCTGAAAAGCTTTGGCGATGGAAACAGAAGGTTTTTCTTATCACAGGACAAGAAATCAGCCCTCAACAACTTAACAGGCGGAAAATATTTTTTTGAAAAAATCCCTAAGCCCAGGGGTCACAATTTCAGCAAAAATCTGACTTTTGGCAATTCACTCGAAAATGGTGCCAGAAGCTTGCAAATGCTCTCCTGAAAGGTTTGGCAGTCGAAACAAAAGGCTTTTTATCACAAGACAAGAAATCAGCCCTCAACAACTTAACCGGCAGAAAAGATGTTTTTTTAAAAAATCCCTAAGCTTCGGGGTCACAATTTCAGCAAAAATCTGACTTTTGGCAATTCACTCAAAAACGGTGCCAACCGGTTGCAAATGGTCCCCTGAAAGCTTAGGCGATGGAAACAGAAGGTTTTTCTTATCACAAGACAAGAAATCAGCCCTTAACAACTTAAAGGGCGCAAAAGATTTTTTTGAAAAAATCCCTAAGCCTCGGGGTCACAATTTCAGCAAAAATCTGACTTTTGGCAATTCACTCAAAAATGGTGCCAAAAGCTTGCAAATGCTCTCCTGAAAGGTTTGGCAATCAAAACAGAAGGCTTTTTATCACAGGACAAGAAATCAGACCTCGACAACTTAACCGGTGGAAAAGATTTTTTTGAAAAAATCCCTAAGCCCCGGGATCACAATTTCAGCAAAAATCTGACTTTTGGCAATTCACTCAAAAATGGTGCAAGAAGCTTGCAAATGCTCTCCTGAAAGGTTTGGCAGTCGAAACAAAAGGCTTTTTATCACAAGACAAGAAATCAGCCCTCAACAACTTAACCGGCAGAAAAGATGTTTTTTGAAAAAATCCCTAAGCCCCGGGGTCACAATTTCAGCAAAAAACTGACTTTTGGCAATTCACTCAAAAATGGTGCTAACCGGTTGCAAATGGTCCCCAGAAAGCTTTGGCGATGGAAACAGAAGGTTTTTCGTATCAGAAGACCAGAAATCAGCCCTTAACAACTTAACCGGTAGAAAAGATGTTTTTGAAAAAATCCCTAAGCCCTGGGGTCACAATTTCAGCAAAAATCTGACTTTTGGCAACTCTCTCAAAAATGGTGCCAGCAACTTGCAAATGCTCTCCTGAAAAGGTTTGGCAGTCGAAACAGAAGGCTTTTTATCACAGGACAAGATATCAGCCCTCAACAACTTAACCGGCAGAAAATATTTTTTTGAAAAAATCCCTAAGCCCCGGGGTCACAATTTCAGCAAAAATCTGACTTTTGGCAATTCACTCGAAACTGGTGCCAGAAGCTTGCAAATGCTCTCCTGAAAGGTTTGGCAGTCGAAACAAAAGGCTTTTTATCACAAGACAAGAAATCAACCCTCAACAACTTAACCGGCAGAAAAGATGTTTTTTGAAAAAATCCCTAAGCCCCGGGGTCACAATTTCAGCAAAAATCTGACTTATGGCAATTCACTCAAAAATGGTGCCAGAAGCTTGCAAATGCTCTCCTGAAAGGTTTGGCAGTCAAAGCAGAAGGCTTTTTATCACAGGACAAGAAATCAGCCCTCAACAACTTAACCGGCAGTAAATATTTTTTTGAAAAAATCCCTAAGCTCCGGGGTCACAATTTCAGCAAAAATCTGACTTTTGGCAATTCACTCAAAAATGGTGCCAAAAGCTTGCAAATGCTCTCCTGAAAGGTTTGGCAATCAAAACAGAAGGCTTTTTATCACAGGACAAGAAATCAGCCCTCGACAACTTAACCGGCGAAAAACATGTCTTTTGAAAAAATCCCTAAGCCCCGGGGTCACAATTTCAGCAAATATCTGACTTTTGGCAATTCACTCAAAAATGGTGCCAGAAGCTTGCAAATACTCTCCTGAATAGTTTGGCGGTCAAAACAGAAGGCTTTTTATCACAGGACAAGAAATCAGCCCTTAACAACTTAACCAGCGGAAAATATTTTTTTGAAAAAATCCCTAAGCCCCGGGGTCACAATTTCAGCAAAAATCTGACTTTAGGCAATTCACTCAAAAATGGTGCCAAAAGCTTGCAAATGCTCTCCTGAAAGGTTTGGCAATCAAAACAGAAGGCTTTTTATCACAAGACAAGAAATCAGCCGTTAACAACTTAACCGGCGGAAAAGATTTTTTTGAAAAAATCCCTAAGCCCCGGGGTCACAATTTCAGCAAATATCTGACTTTTGGCAATTCACTCAAAAATGGTGCCAGAAGCTTGCAAATGCTCTCCTGAAAAGGTTTGGCAGTCGAAACAGAAGGCTTTTTATCACAGGACAAGAAATCAGCCCTCGACAACTTAACCAGCGGAAAATATTTTTTTGAAAAAATCCCTAAGCCACGGGGTCACAATTTCAGCAAAAATCTGACTTTTGGCAATTCACTCAAAAATTGTGCCAGAAGCTTGCAAATGCTCTCATGAAAGGTTTGGCAGTGAAAACAGAAGGCTTTTTATCACAGGACAAGAAATCAGCCCTCAACAACTTAACAGGGGGAAAATATTTTTTTGAAAAAATCCCTAAGCCCCGGGGTCACAATTTCAGCAAAAATCTGACTTTTCGCAATTCACTCAAAAATGGTGCCAGAAGCTTGCAAATGCTTTACTGGAAGGTTTGGCGGTCAAAACAGAAGGCTTTTTATCACAGGACAAGAAATCAGCCCTTAACAACTTAACCAGCGGAAAATATTTTTTTGAAAAAATCCCTAAGCCCCGGGGTCACAATTTCAGCAAAAATCTGACTTTTGGCAATTCACTCAAAAATTGTGCCAGAAGCTTGCAAATGCTCTCCTGAAAGGTTTGGCAGTCGAAACAGAAGGCTTTTTATCACAAGACAAGAAATAAGCACTCGACAACTTAACCGGCGGAAAATATTTTTTTGAAAAAATCCCTAAGCCCCGGGGGTCACAGTTTCAGCAAAAATCTGACTTTTGGCAATTCACTCAAAAATGGTGCCAACCGGTTGCAAATGGTCCCCTGAGAGGTTTGGCGATGGAAACAGAAGGTTTTTCTTATCACAAGACAAGAAATCAGCCCTTAACAACTTAAACGGCGGAAAAGATTTTTTTGAAAATATCCCTAAGCCCAGGGGTCACAATTTCAGCAAAAATCTGACTTTTGGCAATTCACTCCAAAATTTTGCCAGAAGCTTGCAAATGCTCTCCTGAAAGGTTTGGCAGTCGAAACAGAAGGTTTTTTATCACAGGACAAGAAATCAGCCCTTAACAACTTAACCGGCAGAAAAGATGTTTTTTGAAAAAATCCCTAAGCCCCCGGGTCACAATTTCAGCAAAAATCTGACTTTTGGCAATTCACTCCAAAATTTTGCCAGAAGCTTGCAAATGCTCTCCTGAAAGGTTTGGCAGTCGAAACAGAAGGCTTTTTATCACAGGACAAGAAATCAGCCCTTAACAACTTAACCGGCAGAAAAGATGTTTTTTGAAAAAATCCCTAAGCCCCGGGGTCACAATTTCAGCAAAAATCTGACTTTTGGCAATTCACTCAAAAATGGTGCCAACCGGTTGCAAATGGTCCCCTGAAAGCTTAGGCGATGGAAACAGAAGGTTTTTCTTATCACAAGACAAGAAATCAGCCCTTAACAACTTAAACGGCGCAAAAGATTTTTTTGAAAAAATCCCTAAGTCCCGGGGTCACAATTTCAGCAAAAATCTGACTTTTGGCAATTCACTCAAAAATGGTGCCAAAAGCTTGCAAATGCTCTCCTGAAAGGTTTGGCAATCAAAACAGAAGGCTTTTTATCACAGGACAAGAAATCAGACCTCGACAACTTAACCGGTGGAAAAGATTTTTTTGAAAAAATCCCTAAGCCCCGGGGTCACAATTTCAGCAAAAATCTGACTTTTGGCAATTCACTCAAAAATGGTGCAAGAAGCTTGCAAATGCTCTCCTGAAAGGTTTGGCAGTCGAAACAAAAGGCTTTTTATCACAAGACAAGAAATCAGCCCTCAACAACTTAACCGGCAGAAAAGATGTTTTTTGAAAAAATCCCTAAGCCCCAGGGTCACAATTTCAGCAAAAAACTGACTTTTGGCAATTCACTCAAAAATGGTGCCAACCGGTTGCAAATGGTCCCCTGAAAACTTTGGCGATGGAAACAGAAGGTTTTTCGTATCAGAAGACGAGAAATCAGCCCTTAACAACTTAACCGGCGGAAAAGATTTTTTTGAAAAAATCCCTAAGCGCCGGGGTCACAATTTCAGCAAAAATCTGACTTTTGGCAATTCACTCAAAAATGTTGCCAAACGGTTGCAAATGCTCCCCTGAGAGGTTTGGCTGTCGAAACAGAAGGTTTTTTATCACAGGACAAGAAATCAGCCCTTAAAAACTTAACCGGCGCAAAAGATTTTTTTGAAAAATCCGTAAGCCCCAGGATCACAACTTCAGCAAAAATCTGACTTTTGGCAATTCACTCAAAAATGGTGCCAAAGGCTTGCAAATGCTCTCCTGAAAGGTTTGGCAATCAAAACAGAAGGCTTTTTATCACAAGACAAGAAATCAGCCGTTAACAACTTAACCGGCGGAAAAGATTTTTTTGAAAAAACCCCTAAGCCACGGGGTCACAATTTCAGCAAAAATCTGACTTTTGGCAACTCACTCAAAAATGGTGCCAGAAGCTTGCAAATGGTCTCCTGAAAAGGTTTGGCAGTCGAAACAGAAGGCTTTTTATCACAGGACAAGAAATCAGCCCTCAACAACTTAACAGGTGGAAATTATTTTTTTGAAAAAATCCCTAAGTCCCGGGGTCAGAATTTCAAAAAAAATCTGACTTTTGGCAATTCACTCCAAAATTGTGCCAGAAGCTTGCAATTCCTCTCCTGAAAGGTTTGGCAGTCGAAACAGAAGGTTTTTTATCACAGGACAAGAAATCAGCCCTTAACAACTTAAACGGAGTAAAAGATTTTTTTGAAAAAATCCCTAAGCCCCGGGGTCACAATTTCAGCAAAAATCTGACTTTTGGCAATTCACTCAAAAATGGTGCCAAAAGCTTGCAAATGCTCTCCTGAAAGGTTTGGCAGTCGAAACAGAAGGCTTTTTATCACAGGACAAGAAATCAGCCCTCAACAACTTAACAGGCGGAAATTATTTTTTTGAAAAAATTCCTAAGTCCCGGGGTCAGAATTTCAAAAAAAATCTGACTTTTGGCAATTCACTCAAAAATGGTGCCAGAAGCTTGCAAATGCTCACCTGAAAGGTTTGGCAGTCGAAAAAAAAGGCTTTTTATCACAAGACAAGAAATCAGCCCTCAACAACTTAACCGGCAGAAAAGATGTTTTTTGAAAAAATCCCTAAGCCCCGGGGTCACAATTTCAGCAAAAATCTGACTTTTGGCAATTCACTCCAAAATTTTGCCAGAAGCTTGCAAATGCTCTCCTGAAAGGTTTGGCAGTCGAAACAGAAGGCTTTTTATCACAAGACAAGAAATCAGCCCTCAACAACTTAACCGGCAGAAAAGATGTTTTTTGAAAAAATCCCTAAGCCCCGGGGGTCACAATTTCAGCAAAAATCTGACTTTTGGCAATTCACTCAAAAATGGTGCCAACCGGTTGCAAATGGTCCCCTGAAAGCTTAGGCGATGGAAACAGAAGGTTTTTCTTATCACAAGACAAGAAATCAGCCCTTAACATCTTAAACGGCGGAAAAGATTTTTTTGAAAAAATCCCTCAGCGCCGGGGTCACAATTTCAGCAAAAATCTGACTTTAGGCAATTCACTCCAAAATTTTGCCAGACGCTTGCAAATGCTCTCCTGAAAGGTTTGGCAGTCGAAACAGAAGGTTTTTTATCACAGGACAAGAAATCAGCCCTTAACAACTTAAACGGCGCAAAAGATATTTTTGAAAAAATCCCTAAGCCCCGGGGTCACAATTTCAGCAAAAATCTGACTTTTGGCAATTCACTCAAAAATTTTGCCAGAAGCTTGCAAATGCTCTCCTGAAAGGTTTGGCAGTCGAAATAGAAGGCTTTTTATCACAAGACAAGAAACCAGCCCTCGACAACTTAACCGGCGGAAAATATTTTTTTGAAAAAATCCCTAAGCGCCGGGGTGACAATTTCAGCAAAAATCTGACTTTTGGCAATTCACTCCAAAATTGTGCCAGAAGCTTGCAATTCCTCTCCTGAAAGGTTTGGCAGTCGAAACAGAAGGTTTTTTATCACAGGACAAGAAATCAGCCCTTAACAACTTAAACGGAGTAAAAGATTTTTTTGAAAAAATCCCTAAGCCCCGGGGTCACAATTTCAGCAAAAATCTGACTTTTGGCAATTCACTCAAAAATGGTGCCAAAAGCTTGCAAATGCTCTCCTGAAAGGTTTGGCAATCAAAACAGAAGGCTTTTTATCACAAGACAAGAAATCAGCCGTTAACAACTTAACCGGCGGAAAAGATTTTTTTGAAAAAACCCCTAAGCCACGGGGTCACAATTTCAGCAAAAATCTGACTTTTGGCAATTCACTCAAAAATGGTGCCAGAAGCTTGCAAATGCTCTCCTGAAAAGGTTTGGCAGTCGAAACAGAAGGCTTTTTATCACAGGACAAGAAATCAGCCCTCGACAACTTAACCGGTGGAAAGTATTTTTTTGAAAAAATCCCTCAGCGCCGGGGTCACAATTTCAGCAAAAATCTGACTTTAGGCAATTCACTCCAAAATTTTGCCAGACGCTTGCAAATGCTCTCCTGAAAGGTTTGGCAGTCGAAACAGAAGGTTTTTTATCACAGGACAAGAAATCAGCCCTTAACAACTTAAACGGTGCAAAAGATATTTTTGAAAAAATCCCTAAGCCCCGGGGTCACAATTTCAGCAAAAATCTGACTTTTGGCAATTCACTCAAAAATTTTGCCAGAAGCTTGCAAATGCTCTCCTGAAAGGTTTGGCAGTCGAAATAGAAGGCTTTTTATCACAAGACAAGAAATCAGCCCTCGACAACTTAACCGGCGGAAAATATTTTTTTGAAAAAATCCCTAAGCGCCGGGGTCACAATTTCAGCAAAAATCTGACTTTTGGCAATTCACTCCAAAATTGTGCCAGAAGCTTGCAATTCCTCTCCTGAAAGGTTTGGCAGTCGAAACAGAAGGTTTTTTATCACAGGACAAGAAATCAGCCCTTAACAACTTAAACGGAGTAAAAGATTTTTTTGAAAAAATCCCTAAGCGCCGGGGTCACAATTTCAGCAAAAATCTGACTTTTGGCAATTCACTCAAAAATGGTGCCAAAAGCTTGCAAATGCTCTCCTGAAAGGTTTGGCAATCAAAACAGAAGGCTTTTTATCACAAGACAAGAAATCAGCCGTTAACAACTTAACCGGCGGAAAAGATTTTTTTGAAAAAACCCCTAAGCCACGGGGTCACAATTTCAGCAAAAATCTGACTTTTGGCAATTCACTCAAAAATGGTGCCAGAAGCTTGCAAATGCTCTCCTGAAAAGGTTTGGCAGTCGAAACAGAAGGCTTTTTATCACAGGACAAGAAATCAGCCCTCGACAACTTAACCGGTGGAAAGTATTTTTTTGAAAAAATCCCTCAGCGCCGGGGTCACAATTTCAGCAAAAATCTGACTTTAGGCAATTCACTCCAAAATTTTGCCAGACGCTTGCAAATGCTCTCCTGAAAGGTTTGGCAGTCGAAACAGAAGGTTTTTTATCACAGGACAAGAAATCAGCCCTTAACAACTTAAACGGTGCAAAAGATATTTTTGAAAAAATCCCTAAGCCCCGGGGTCACAATTTCAGCAAAAATCTGACTTTTGGCAATTCACTCAAAAATTTTGCCAGAAGCTTGCAAATGCTCTCCTGAAAGGTTTGGCAGTCGAAATAGAAGGCTTTTTATCACAAGACAAGAAATCAGCCCTCGACAACTTAACCGGCGGAAAATATTTTTTTGAAAAAATCCCTAAGCGCCGGGGTCACAATTTCAGCAAAAATCTGACTTTTGGCAATTCACTCCAAAATTGTGCCAGAAGCTTGCAATTCCTCTCCTGAAAGGTTTGGCAGTCGAAACAGAAGGTTTTTTATCACAGGACAAGAAATCAGCCCTTAACAACTTAAACGGAGTAAAAGATTTTTTTGAAAAAATCCCTAAGCCCCGGGGTCACAATTTCAGCAAAAATCTGACTTTTGGCAATTCACTCAAAAATGATGCCAAAAGCTTGCAAATGCTCTCCTGAAAGGGTTGGCAATCAAAACAGAAGGCTTTTTATCACAAGACAAGAAATCAGCCGTTAACAACTTAACCGGCGGAAAAGATTTTTTTGAAAAAACCCCTAAGCCACGGGGTCACAATTTCAGCAAAAATCTGACTTTTGGCAATTCACTCAAAAATGGTGCCAGAAGCTTGCAAATGCTCTCCTGAAAAGGTTTGGCAGTCGAAACAGAAGGCTTTTTATCACAGGACAAGAAATCAGCCCTCGACAACTTAACCGGTGGAAAGTATTTTTTTGAAAAAATCCCTAAGCCCCGGGGTCAAAATTTCAGCAAAAATCTGACTTTTGGCAATTCACTCCAAAATTTTGCCAGAAGCTTGCAAATGCTCTCCTGAAAGGTTTGGCAGTCGAAACAGAAGGCTTTTTATCACAAGACAAGAAATCAGCCCTCAACAACTTAACCGGCAGAAAAGATGTTTTTTGAAAAAATCCCTAAGCCCCGGGGTCACAATTTCAGCAAAAATCTGACTTATGGAAATTCACTCAAAAATGGTGCCAATCGGTTGCAAATGGTCCCCTGAAAGCTTAGGCGATGGAAACAGAAGGTTTTTCTTATCACAAGACAAGAAATCAGCCCTTAACAACTTAAACGGCCCAAAAGATTTTTTTGAAAAAATCCCTAAGCCCCGGGGTCACATTTTCAGCAAAAATCTGACTTTTGGCAATTCACTCAAAAATGGTGCCAAAAGCTTGCAAATGCTCTCCTGAAAGGTTTGGCAATCAAAACAGAAGGCTTTTTATCACAAGACAAGAAATCAGCCGTTAACAACTTAACCGGCGGAAAAGATTTTTTTGAAAAAACCCCTAAGCCACGGGGTCACAATTTCAGCAAAAATCTGACTTTTGGCAACTCAATCAAAAATGGTGCCAGAAGCTTGCAAATATTTTACTAAAAGGTTTGGCAGTAAAAACAGAAGGCTTTTTATCACAGGACAAGAAATCAGCCCTCGACAACTTAACCGGTGGAAAGTATTTTTTTGAAAAAATCCCTAAGCCCCGGGGTCAAAATTTCAGCAAAAATCTGACTTTTGGCAATTCACTCCAAAATTTTGCCAGAAGCTTGCAAATGCTCTCCTGAAAGGTTTGGCAGTCGAAACAGAAGGCTTTTTATCACAAGACAAGAAATCAGCCCTCAACAACTTAACCGGCAGAAAAGATGTTTTTTGAAAAAATCCCTAAGCCCCGGGGTCACAATTTCAGCAAAAATCTGACTTTTGGCAATTCACTCAAAAATGGTGCCAATCGGTTGCAAATGGTCCCCTGAAAGCTTAGGCGATGGAAACAGAAGGTTTTTCTTATCACAAGACAAGAAATCAGCCCTTAACAACTTAAACGGCCCAAAAGATTTTTTTGAAAAAATCCCTAAGCCCCGGGGTCACAATTTCAGCAAAAATCTGACTTTTGGCAATTCACTCAAAAATGGTGCCAAAAGCTTGGAAATGCTCTCCTGAAAGGTTTGGCAATCAAAACAGAAGGCTTTTTATCACAGGACAAGAAATCAGACCTCGACAACTTAACCGGCGGAAAAGATTTTTTTGAAAAAATCCCTAAGCCCCGGGGTCACAATTTCAGCAAAAATCTGACTTTTGGCAATTCACTCAAAAATGGCGCCAACCGGTAGCAAATGGTCCCCTGAAAACTTTGGCGATGGAAACAGAAGGTTTTTCGTATCAGAAGACGAGAAATCAGCCCTTAACAACTTAACCGGCGGAAAAGATTTTTTTGAAAAAATCCCTAAGCCCCGGGGTCACAATTTCAGCAAAAATCTGACTTTTGGCAACTCACTCAAAAATGGTGCCAGAAGCTTCCAAATGCTTTACTGAAAGGTTTGGCAGTCAAAACAGAAGGCTTTTTATCACAGGACAAGAAATCAGCCCTCGACAACTTAACCGGTGGAAAATATTTTTTTGAAAAAATCCCTAAGCCCAGGTCAAAATTTCAGCAAAATTCTTACTTTTGGCAATTCACTCAAAAATGGTGCCAACCGGTTGCAAATGGTCCCCAGAAAGCTTTGGCGATGGAAACAGAAGGTTTTTTATCACAGGACAAGAAATCAGCCCTTAAAAACTTAACCGGCGCAAAAGATTTTTTTGAAAAAATCCGTAAGCCCCGGGGTCAAAATTTCAGCAAAAATCTGACTTTTGGCAATTCACTCAAAAATTTTGCCAACCGGTTGCAAATGGTCCCCAGAAAGCTTTGGCGATGGAAACAGAAGGCTTTTTATCACAAGACAAGAAATCAGCCGTTAACATCTTAACCGGCAGAAAAGATGTTTTTTGAAAAAATCCCAAAGCCCCGGGGTCACAATTTCAGCAAAAATCTGACTTTTGGCAATTCACTCAAAAATGGTGCCAACCGGTTGCAAATGGTCCCTTGAAAGCTTAGGCGATGGAAACAGAAGGTATTTCTTATCACAAGACAAGAAATCAGCCCTTAACAACTTAAACGGCGGAAAAGATTTTTTTGAAAAAATCCCTAAGCGACGGGGTCACAATTTCAGCAAAAATCTGACTTTTGGCAATTCACTCCAAAACTTTGCCAGAAGCTTGCAAATGCTCTCCTGAATAGTTTGGCAGTCGAAACAGAAGGTTTTTTATCACAGGACAAGAAATCAGCCCTTAACAACTTAAACGGCGCAAAAGATTTTTTTAAAAAAATCCCTAAGCCCCGGGGTCACAATTTCAGCAAAAATCTGACTTTTGGCAATTCACTCAAAAATGGTGCCAAAAGCTTGCAAATGCTCTCCTGAATGGTTTGGCAATCAAAACAGAAGGCTTTTTATCACAGGACAAGAAATCAGCCCTCGACAACTTTACCGGCGGAAAAGATTTTTTTGAAAAAATCCCTAAGCCCCCGGGTCACAATTTCAGCAAAAATCTGACTTTTGGCAATTCACTCAAAAATGGTGCCAACCGGTTGCAAATGGTCCCCTGAAAGCTTAGGCGATGGAAACAGAAGGTTTTTCTTATCACAAGACAAGAAATCAGCCCTTAACAACTTAAACGGCGGAAAAGATTTTTTTGAAAAAATCCCTAAGCCCAGGGGTCACAATTTCAGCAAAAATCTGACTTTTGGCAATTCACTCAAAAATTTTGCCAGAAGCTTGCAAATGCTCTCCTGAAAGGTTTGGCAGTCGAAACAGAAGGTTTTTTATCACCTGACAAGAAATCAGCCCTTAACAACTTAACCGGCAGAAAAGATGTTTTTTGAAAAAATCCCTAAGCCCCGGGGTCACAATTTCAGCAAAAATCTGACTTTTGGCAATTCACTCAAAAATGGTGCCAACCGGTTGCAAATGGTCCCCTGAAAGCTTAGGCGATGGAAACAGAAGGTTTTTCTTATCACAAGACAAGAAATCAGCCCTTAACAACTTAAACGGCGCAAAAGATTTTTTTGAAAAAATCCCTAAGCCCCGGGGTCACAATTTCAGCAAAAATCTGACTTTTGGCAATTCACTCAAAAATGGTGCCAAAAGCTTGCAAATGCTCTCCTGAAAGGTTTGGCAATCAAAACAGAAGGCTTTTTATCACAGGACAAGAAATCAGACCTCGACAACTTAACCGGCGGAAAGGATTTTTTTGAAAAAATCCCTAAGCCCCGGGGTCACAATTTCAGCAAAAATCTGACTTTTGGCAATTCACTCAAAAATGGTGCAAGAAGCTTGCAAATGCTCTCCTGAAAGGTTTGGCAGTCGAAACAAAAGGCTTTTTATCACAAGACAAGAAATCAGCCCTCAACAACTTAACCGGCAGAAAAGATGTTTTTTGAAAAAATCCCTAAGCCCCGGAGTCACAATTTCAGCAAAAAACTGACTTTTGGCAATTCACTCAAAAATGGTGCCAACCGGTTGCAAATGGTCCCCTGAAAACTTTGGCGATGGAAACAAAAGGTTTTTCGTATCAGAAGACGAGAAATCAGCCCTTAACAACTTAACCGGTAGAAAAGATGTTTTTGAAAAAAATCACTAAGCCCCGGGGTCACAATTTCAGCAAAAATCTGACTTTTGGCAATTCACTCCAAAATTTTGCCAGAAGCTTGCAAATGCTCTACTGAAAGGTTTGGCAGTCGAAACAGAAGGCTTTTTATCACAAGACAAGAAATCAGCCCTCAACAACTTAACCGGCAGAAAAGATGTTTTTTGAAAAAATCACTAAGCCCCGGGGTCACAATTTCAGCAAAAATCTGACTTTTGGCAATTCACTCAAAAATGGTGCCAACCGGTTGCAAATGGTCCCCTGAAAGCTTAGGCGATGGAAACAGAAGGTTTTTCTTATCACAAGACAAGAAATCAGCCCTTAACAACTTAAACGGCCCAAAAGATTTTTTTGAAAAAATCCCTAAGCCCCGGGGTCACAATTTCAGCAAAAATCTGACTTTTGGCAATTCACTCAAAAATGGTGCCAAAAGCTTGGAAATGCTCTCCTGAAAGGTTTGGCAATCAAAACAGAAGGCTTTTTATCACAGGACAAGAAATCAGACCTCGACAACTTAACCGGCGGAAAAGATTTTTTTGAAAAAATCCCTAAGCCCCGGGGTCACAATTTCAGCAAAAATCTGACTTTTGGCAATTCACTCAAAAATGGCGCCAACCGTTTGCATATGGTCCCCTGAAAACTTTGGCGATGGAAACAGAAGGTTTTTCGTATCAGAAGACGAGAAATCAGCCCTTAACAACTTAACCGGTGGAAAAGATGTTTTTGAAAAAATCACTAAGCCCGGGGTCACAATTTCAGCAAAAATCTGACTTTTGGCAACTCACTCAAAAATGGTGCCAGAAGCTTGCAAATGCTTTACTGAAAGGTTTGGCAGTCAAAACAGAAGGCTTTTTATCACAGGACAAGAAATCAGCCCTCGACAACTTAACCGGTGGAAAATATTTTTTTGAAAAAATCCCTAAGCCCAGGTCAAAATTTCAGCAAAAATCTGACTTTTGGCAATTCACTCAAAAATTTTGCCAACCGGTTGCAAATGGTCCCCAGAAAGCTTTGGCGATGGAAACAGAAGGCTTTTTATCACAAGACAAGAAATCAGCCGTTAACATCTTAACCGGCAGAAAAGATGTTTTTTGAAAAAATCCCTAAGCCCCGGGGTCACAATTTCAGCAAAAATCTGATTTTTGGCAATTCACTCAAAAATGGTGCCAACCGGTTGCAAATGGTCCCCTGAAAGCTTAGGCGATGGAAACAGAAGGTTTTTCTTATCACAAGACAAGAAATCAGCCCTTAACAACTTAAACGGCGGAAAAGATTTTTTTGAAAAAATCCCTAAGCGCCGGGGTCACAATTTCAGCAAAAATCTGACTTTTGGCAATTCACTCCAAAATTTTGCCAGAAGCTTGCAAATACTCTCCTGAATAGTTTGGCAGTCGAAACAGAAGGTTTTTTATCACAGGACAAGAAATCAGCCCTTAACAACTTAAACGGCGCAAAAGATTTTTTTGAAAAAATCCCTAAGCCACGGGGTCACAATTTCAGCAAAAATCTGACTTTTGGCAACTCACTCAAAAATGGTGCCAAAAGCTTGCAAATGCTCTCCTGAAAAGTTTGGCAATCAAAACAGAAGGCTTTTTATCACAAGACAAGAAATCAGCTGTTAACAACTTAACCGGCGGAAAAGATTTTTTTGAATAAATCCCTAAGCCACGGGGTCACAATTTCAGCAAAAATCTGACTTTTGGCAACTCACTCAAAAATGGTGCCAGAAGCTTGCAAATGCTTTACTGAAAGGTTTGGCAGTCAAAACAGAAGGCTTTTTATCACAGGACAAGAAATCAGCCCTCGACAACTTAACCGGCGGAAAAGATTTCTTTGAAAAAATCCCTAAGCCCCGGGGTCACAATTTCAGCAAAAATCTGACTTTTGGCAACTCACTCAAAAATGGTGCCAGAAGCTTGCAAATGGTCTCCTGAAAAGGTTTGGTAGTCGAAACAGAAGGCTTTTTATCACAGGACAAGAAATCAGCCCTTAACAACTTAAACGGCGCAAAAGATTTTTTTGAAAAAATCCCTAAGCCCCCGGGTAACAATTTCAGCAAAAATCTGACTTTTGGCAATTCACTCAAAAATGGTGCCAACTGGTTGCAAATGGTCCCCTGAAAGCTTAGGCGATGGAAACAGAAGGTTTTTCTTATCACAAGACAAGAAATCAGCCCTTAACAACTTAACCGGCGCAAAATATTTTTTTGAAAAAATCCCTAGGCCCCGGGGTCACAATTTCAGCAAAAATCTGACTTTTGGCAATTCACTCAAAAATGGTGCCAAAAGCTTGCAAATGCTCTCCTGAAAGGTTTGGCAATCAAAACTGAAGGCTTTTTATCACAAGACAAGAAATCAGCCGTTAACAACTTAACCGGCGGAAAAGATTTTTTTGAAAAAATCCCTAACCCACGGGGTCACAATTTCAGCAAAAATCTGACTTTTGGCAACTCACTCAAAAATGGTGCCAGAAGCTTGCAAATGCTTTACTGAAAGGTTTGGCAGTCAAAACAGAAGGCTTTTTATCACAGGACAAGAAATCAGCCGTTAACAACTTAACCGGCGCAAAAGATTTTTTTGAAAAAATCCCTAAGCCCCGGGGTCACAATTTCAGCAAAAATCTGACTTTTGGCAATTGACTCAAAAATGGTGCCAAAAGCTTGCAAATGCTCTCCTGAAAGGTTTGGCAGTCGAAACAGAAGGTTTTTTATCACAGGACAAGAAATCAGCCCTCAACAACTTAACCGGCGCAAAAGATTTTTTTGAAAATCACAATTTCAGCAAAAATCTGACTTTTGGCAATTCACTCAAAAATGGTGCCAAAAGCTTGCAAATGCTCTCCTGAAAAGGTTTGGCAGTCGAAACAGAAGGCTTTTTATCACAGGACAAGAAATCAGCCCTCAACAACTTAACAGGCGGAAAATATTTTTTGAAAAAATCCCTAAGCCCCGGGGTCACAATTTCAGCAAAAATATGACTTTTGGCAACTCACTCAAAAATGGTGCCAGAAGCTTGCAAATGCTCTTCTGAAAGGGTTTGGCAGTCAAAACAGAAGGCTTTTTATCACACGACAAGAAATCAGCCCTCAACAACTTAACAGGCGGAAAATATTTTTTTGAAAAAATCCCTAAGCCCCGGGGTCACAATTTCAGCAAAAATCTGACTTTTGGAAATTCACTCAAATATGGTGCCAACCGGTTGCAAATGGTCCCCAGAAAGCTTTGGCGATGGAAACAGAAGGTTTTTTATCACAGGACAAGAAATCAGCCGTTAACAACTTAACCGGCGCAAAAGATTTTTTTGAAAAAATCCCTAAGCCCCGGGGTCACAATTTCAGCAAAAATCTGACTTTTGGCAATTGACTCAAAAATGGTGCCAAAAGCTTGCAAATGCTCTCCTGAAAGGTTTGGCAGTCGAAACAGAAGGTTTTTTATCACAGGACAAGAAATCAGCCCTCAACAACTTAACCGGCGCAAAAGATTTTTTTGAAAATCACAATTTCAGCAAAAATCTGACTTCTGGCAATTCACTCAAAAATGGTGCCAACCGGTTGCAAATGGTCCCCAGAAAACTTTGGCGATGGAACCAGAAGGTTTTTTATCACAGGACAAGAAATCAGCCCTTAACAACTTAACCGGCGGAAAAGATTTTTTTGAAAAAATCCCTAAGCCACGGGATCACAATTTCAGCAAAAATCTGACTTTTGGCAATTGACTCAAAAATGGTGCCAGAAGCTTGCAAATGCTCTCCTGAAAAGGTTTGGCAGTCGAAACAGAAGGCTTTTTATCACAGGACAAGAAATCAGCCCTCGACAACTTAACCGGTGGAAAATATTTTTTTGAAAAAATCCCTAAGCCCCGGGGTCACAATTTCAGCAAAAATCTGACTTTTGGCAATTCACTCAAAAATGGTGCCAGAAGCTTGCAAATGCTCTCCTGAAAGGTTTGGCAGTCGAAAGAGAAGGCTTTTTATCACAGGACAAGAAATCAGCCCACAAAAACTTATCCGGCGGACAATATTTTTTTGAAAAAATCCCTAAGCCCCGGGGTCACAATTTCAGCAAAAATCTGACTTTTGGCAACTCACTCAAAAATGGTGCCAAAAGCTTGCAAATGGTCCCCAGAAAGGTTTGGCGATGGAAACAGAAGGTTTTTTATCACAGGACAAGAAATCAGCCGTTAACAACTTAACCGGCGCAAAAGTTTTTTTTGAAAAAATCCCAAAGCCCCGGGGTCACAATTTCAGCAAAAATCTGACTTTTGGCAATTCACTCAAAAATGGTGCCAAAAGCTTGCAAATGCTCTCCTGAAAGGTTTGGCAATCAAAACAGAAGGCTTTTTATCACATGACAAGAAATCAGCCCTCGACAACTTAACCGGCGGAAAATATTTTTTTTTGAAAACATCCCAAAGCCCCGGGGTCACAATTTCAGCAAAAATCTGACTTTTGGCAATTCACTCAAAAATGGTGCCAAAAGCTTGCAAATGCTCTCCTGAAAAGGTTTGGCAGTCGAAACAGAAGGCTTTTTATCACAGGACAAGAAATCAGCCCTCAACAACTTAACAGGCGGAAAATATTTTTTGAAAAAATCCCTAAGCCCCGGGGTCACAATTTCAGCAAAAATATGACTTTTGGCAACTCACTCGAAAATGGTGCCAGAAGCTTGCAAATGCTCTCCTGAAAGGAATTGGCAGTCAAAACAGAAGGCTTTTTATCACACGACAAGAAATCAGCCCTCGACAACTTAACCGGTGGAAAATATTTTTTTGAAAAAATCCCTAAGCCCCGGGGTCACAATTTCAGCAAAAATCTGACTTTTGGCAACTCACTCAAAAATGGTGCCAGAAGCTTGCAAATGCTTTACTGAAAGGTTTGGCAGTCAAAACAGAAGGCTTTTTATCACAGGACAAGAAATCAGCCCTCGACAACTTAACCGGCGGAAAAGATTTCTTTGAAAAAATCCCTAAGCCCCGGGGTCACAATTTCAGCAAAAATCTGACTTTTGGCAACTCACTCAAAAATGGTGCCAGAAGCTTGCAAATGGTCTCCTGAAAAGGTTTGGTAGTCGAAACAGAAGGCTTTTTATCACAGGACAAGAAATCAGCCCTTAACAACTTAAACGGTGCAAAAGATTTTTTTGAAAAAATCCCTAAGCCCCCGGGTCACAATTTCAGCAAAAATCTGACTTTTGGCAATTCACTCAAAAATGGTGCCAACTGGTTGCAAATGGTCCCCTGAAAGCTTAGGCGATGGAAACAGAAGGTTTTTCTTATCACAAGACAAGAAACCAGCCCTTAACAACTTAAACGGCGGAAAAGATTTTTTTGAAAAAAATCCCTAAGCCCAGGGGTCACAATTTCAGCAAAAATCTGACTTTTGGCAATTCACTCCAAAATTTTGCCAGAAGCTTGCAAATGCTCTCCTGAAAGGTTTGGCAGTCGAAACAGAAGGTTTTTTATCACAGGACAAGAAATCAGCCCTTAACAACTTAAACGGAGTAAAAGACTTTTTTGAAAAAATCCCTAAGCCCCGGGGTCACAATTTCAGCAAAAATCTGACTTTTGGCAATTCACTCAAAAATGGTGCCAAAAGCTTGCAAATGCTCTCCTGAAAGTTTTGGCAATCAAAACAGAAGGCTTTTTATCAGAAGACAAGAAATCAGCCGTTAACAACTTAACCGGCGGAAAAGATTTTTTTGAAAAAATCCCTAAGCCACGGCGTCACAATTTCAGCAAAAATCTGACTTTTGGCAACTCACTCAAAAATGGTGCCAGAAGCTTGCAAATGCTTTACTGAAAGGTTTGGCAGTCAAAACAGAAGGCTTTTTATCACAGGACAAGAAATCAGCCCTCGACAACTTAACCGGCGGAAAAGATTTCTTTGAAAAAATCCCTAAGCCCCGGGGTCACAATTTCAGCAAAAATCTGACTTTTGGCAACTCACTCAAAAATGGTGCCAGAAGCTTGCAAATGGTCTCCTGAAAAGGTTTGGCAGTCAAAACAGAAGGATTTTTATCACAGGACAAGAAATCAGCCCTCAACAACTTAACAGGCGGAAAATATTTTTTTGAAAAAATCCCTAAGTCCCGGGGTCAAAATTTCAGCAAAAATCTGACTTTTGGCAATTCACTCAAAAATGGTGCCAGAAGCTTGCAAATGCTCTCCTGAAAGGTTTGGCAGTCGAAACAAAAGGCTTTTTATCACAAGACAAGAAATCAGCCCTTAACAACTTAAACGGCGCAAAAGATTTTTTTGAAAAAATCCCTAAGCCCCGGGGTCACAATTTCAGCAAAAATCTGACTTTTGGCAATTCACTCAAAAATGGTGCCAACCGGTTGCAAATGGTCCCCTGAAAACTTTGGCGATGGAAACAGAAGGTTTTTCTTATCACAAGACGAGAAATCAGCCCTTATCAACTTAACCAGTGGAAAAGATGTTTTTGAAAAAATCACTAAGCCCCGGGGTCACAATTTCAGCAAAAATCTGACTTTTGGCAATTCACTCAAAAATGGTGCAAAAGCTTGCAAATATTCTCCTGAAAGGTTTGGCAATCAAAACAGAAGGCTTTTTATCACAAGACAAGAAATCAGCCGTTAACAACTTAACTGGCGGAAAAGATTTTTTTGAAAAAACCCCTAAGCCACGGGGTCACAATTTCAGCAAAAATCTGACTTTTGGCAACTCACTCAAAAATGGTGCCAGAAGCTTGCAAATGCTTTACTGAAAGGTTTGGCAGTCAAAACAGAAGGCTTTTTATCACAGGGCAAGAAATCAGCCCTCGACAACTTTACCGGCGGAAAAGATTTTTTTGAAAAAATCCCTAAGCCCCGGGGTCACAATCTCAGCAAAAATCTGACTTTTGGCAATTCACTCAAAAATGGTGCCAGAAGCTTGCAAATGGTCTCCTGAAAAGGTTTGGCAGTCGAAACAGAAGGCTTTTTATCACAGGACAAGAAATCAGCCCTCAACAACTTAACCGGCGGAAAATATTTTTTTGAAAAAATCCCTAAGCCCCGGGGTCACAATTTCAGCAAAAATCTGACTTTTGGCAATTCACTCAAAAATTTTGCCAGAAGCTTGCAAATGCTCTCCTAAAAGGTTTGGCAGTCGAAACAGAAGGTTTTTTATCACAGGACAAAAAATCAGCCCTTAACAACTTAACCGGCGCAAAATATTTTTTTGAAAAAATCCCTAGGCCCCGGGGTCACAATTTCAGCAAAAATCTGACTTTTGGCAATTCACTCAAAAATGGTGCCAAAAGCTTGCAAATGCTCTCCTGAAAGGTTTGGCAATCAAAACTGAAGGCTTTTTATCACAAGACAAGAAATCAGCCGTTAACAACTTAACCGGCGGAAAAGATTTTTTTGAAAAAATCCCTAACCCACGGGGTCACAATTTCAGCAAAAATCTGACTTTTGGCAACTCACTCAAAAATGGTGCCAGAAGCTTGCAAATGCTTTACTGAAAGGTTTGGCAGTCAAAACAGAAGGCTTTTTATCACAGGACAAGAAATCAGCCGTTAACAACTTAACCGGCGCAAAAGATTTTTTTGAAAAAATCCCTAAGCCCCGGGGTCACAATTTCAGCAAAAATCTGACTTTTGGCAATTGACTCAAAAATGGTGCCAAAAGCTTGCAAATGCTCTCCTGAAAGGTTTGGCAGTCGAAACAGAAGGTTTTTTATCACAGGACAAGAAATCAGCCCTCAACAACTTAACCGGCGCAAAAGATTTTTTTGAAAATCACAATTTCAGCAAAAATCTGACTTTTGGCAATTCACTCAAAAATGGTGCCAAAAGCTTGCAAATGCTCTCCTGAAAGGTTTGGCAATCAAAACTGAAGGCTTTTTATCACAAGACAAGAAATCAGCCCTCAACAACTTAACAGGCGGAAAATATTTTTTGAAAAAATCCCTAAGCCCCGGGGTCACAATTTCAGCAAAAATATGACTTTTGGCAACTCACTCAAAAATGGTGCCAGAAGCTTGCAAATGCTCTTCTGAAAGGGTTTGGCAGTCAAAACAGAAGGCTTTTTATCACACGACAAGAAATCAGCCCTTGACAACTTAACCGGTGGAAAATATTTTTTTGAAAAAATCCCTAAGCCCCGGGGTCACAATTTCAGCAAAAATCTGACTTTTGGAAATTCACTCAAATATGGTGCCAACCGGTTGCAAATGGTCCCCAGAAAGCTTTGGCGATGGAAACAGAAGGTTTTTTATCACAGGACAAGAAATCAGCCGTTAACAACTTAACCGGCGCAAAAGATTTTTTTGAAAAAATCCCTAAGCCCCGGGGTCACAATTTCAGCAAAAATCTGACTTTTGGCAATTGACTCAAAAATGGTGCCAAAAGCTTGCAAATGCTCTCCTGAAAGGTTTGGCAGTCGAAACAGAAGGTTTTTTATCACAGGACAAGAAATCAGCCCTCAACAACTTAACCGGTGGAAAATATTTTTTTGAAAAAATCCCTAAGCCCCGGGGTCACAATTTCAGCAAAAATCTGACTTTTGGCAATTCACTCAAAAATGGTGCCAGAAGCTTGCAAATGCTCTCCTGAAAGGTTTGGCAGTCGAAAGAGAAGGCTTTTTATCACAGGACAAGAAATCAGCCCACAAAAACTTATCCGGCGGACAATATTTTTTTGAAAAAATCCCTAAGCCCCGGGGTCACAATTTCAGCAAAAATCTGACTTTTGGCAACTCACTCAAAAATGGTGCCAAAAGCTTGCAAATGGTCCCCAGAAAGGTTTGGCGATGGAAACAGAAGGTTTTTTATCACAGGACAAGAAATCAGCCGTTAACAACTTAACCGGCGCAAAAGTTTTTTTTGAAAAAATCCCAAAGCCCCGGGGTCACAATTTCAGCAAAAATCTGACTTTTGGCAATTCACTCAAAAATGGTGCCAAAAGCTTGCAAATGCTCTCCTGAAAGGTTTGGCAATCAAAACAGAAGGCTTTTTATCACATGACAAGAAATCAGCCCTCGACAACTTAACCGGCGGAAAATATTTTTTTTTGAAAACATCCCAAAGCCCCGGGGTCACAATTTCAGCAAAAATCTGACTTTTGGCAATTCACTCAAAAATGGTGCCAAAAGCTTGCAAATGCTCTCCTGAAAAGGTTTGGCAGTCGAAACAGAAGGCTTTTTATCACAGGACAAGAAATCAGCCCTCAACAACTTAACAGGCGGAAAATATTTTTTGAAAAAATCCCTAAGCCCCGGGGTCACAATTTCAGCAAAAATATGACTTTTGGCAACTCACTCGAAAATGGTGCCAGAAGCTTGCAAATGCTCTCCTGAAAGGAATTGGCAGTCAAAACAGAAGGCTTTTTATCACACGACAAGAAATCAGCCCTTGACAACTTAACCGGTGGAAAATATTTTTTTGAAAAAATCCCTAAGCCCCGGGGTCACAATTTCAGCAAAAATCTGACTTTTGGAAATTCACTCAAAAATGGTGCCAACCGGTTGCAAATGGTCCCCAGAAAGCTTTGGCGATGGAAACAGAAGGTTTTTTATCACAGGACAAGAAATCAGCTGTTAACAACTTAACCGGCGCAAAAGATTTTTTTGAAAAAATCCCTAAGCCCCGGGGTCACAATTTCAGCAAAAATCTGACTTTTGGCAATTGACTCAAAAATGGTGCCAAGAGCTTGCAAATGCTCTCCTGAAAGGTTTGGCAGTCGAAACAGAAGTTTTTTTATCACAGGACAAGAAATCAGCCTTCAACAACTTAACCGGCGCAAAAGATTTTTTTGAAAATCACAATTTCAGCAAAAATCTGACTTCTGGCAATTCACTCAAAAATGGTGCCAACCGGTTGCAAATGGTCCCCAGAAAACTTTGGCGATGGAAACAGAAGGTTTTTTATCACAGGACAAGAAATCAGCCCTTAACAACTTAACCGGTGGAAAATATTTTTTTTGAAAAAATCCCTAAGCCACGGGGTCACAATTTCAGCAAAAATCTGACTTTTGGCAATTCACTCAAAAATGGTGCCAGAAGCTTGCAAATGCTCTCCTGAAAAGGTTTGGCAGTCGAAACAGAAGGCTTTTTATCACAGGACAAGAAATCAGCCCTCGACAACTTAACCGGTGGAAAATATTTTTTTTGAAAAAATCCCTAAGCCCCGGGGTCACAATTTCAGCAAAAATCTGACTTTTGGTAATTCACTCAAAAATGCTTCCAGAAGCTTGAAAATGCTCTCCTGAAAGGTTTGGCAGTCGAAACAGAAGGCTTTTTATCACAGGACAAGAATTCAGCCGTTAACAACTTAACCGGCGGAAAAGATTTTTTTTGAAAAAATCCCAAAGCCCCGGGGTCACAATTTCAGCAAAAATCTGACTTTTGGCAACTCACTCAAAAATGGTGCCAAAAGCTTGCAAATGCTCTCCTGAAAGGTTTGGCAATCAAAACAGAAGGCTTTTTATCACAGGACAAGAAATCAGCCCTCGACAACTTATCCGTCGGAAAAGATTTTTTTTGAAAAAATCCCTAAGCCCCGGGGTCACAATTTCAGCAAAAATCTGACTTTTGGCAATTCACTCAAAAATGGTGCCAGAAGCTTGCAAATGCTCTCCTGAAAGGTTTGGCAATCAAAACAGAAGGTTTTTCTTATCAAAAGACAAGAAATCAGCCGTTAACAACTTAACCGGCGGAAAAGATTTTTTTTGAAAAAATCCCTAAGCCCCGGGGTCACAATTTCAGCAAAAATCTGACTTTTGGCAATTCACTCAAAAATGGTGCCAAAAGCTTGCAAATGCTCTCCTGAAAAGGTTTGGCAGTCGAAACAGAAGGCTTTTTATCACAGGACAAGAAATCAGCCCTCAACAACTTAACAGGCGGAAAATATTTTTTTGAAAAAATCCCTAAGCCCCGGGGTCACAATTTCAGCAAAAATCTGACTTATGGCAATTCACTCGAAAATGGTGCCAGAAGCTTGAAAATGCTCTCCTGAAAAGGTTTGGCAGTCGAAACAGAAGGCTTTTTATCACAGGACAAGAAATCAGCCCTCAACAACTTAACAGGCGGAAAATATTTTTTGAAAAAATCCCTAAGCCCCGGGGTCACAATTTCAGCAAAAATCTGACTTTTGGCAATTCACTCAAAAATGGTGCCAACCGGTTGCAAATGGTCCCCTGAAAACTTTGGCGATGGACACAGAAGGTTTTTCTTATCACAAGACAAGAAATCAGCCCTTAACAACTTAACCAGCGGAAAAGATTTTTTTGAAAAAATCCCTAAGCGCCGGGGTCACAATTTCAGCAAAAATCTGACTTTTGGCAATTCACTCAAAAATGGTGCCAAAAGCTTGCAAATGCTCTCCTGAAAGGTTTGGCAGTCGAAACAGAAGGTTTTTTATCACAGGACAAGAAATCAGCCCTCAACAACTTAACCGGCGCAAAAGATTTTTTTGAAAATCACAATTTCAGCAAAAATCTGACTTCAGGCAATTCACTCAAAAATGGTGCCAACCGGTTGCAAATGGTCCCCAGAAAACTTTGGCGATGGAAACAGAAGGTTTTTTATAACAGGACAAGAAATCAGCCCTTAACAACTTAACCGGCGGAAAAGATTTTTTTGAAAAAATCCCTAACCCACGGGGTCACAATTTCAGCAAAAATCTGACTTTTGGCAATTCACTCAAAAATGGTGCCAGAAGCTGGCAAATGCTCTCCTGAAAAGGTTTGGCAGTCGAAACAGAAGGCTTTTTATCACAGGACAAGAAATCAGCCCTCGACAACTTAACCGGTGGAAAATATTTTTTTTGAAAAAATCCCTAAGCCCCGGGGTCACAATTTCAGCAAAAATCTGACTTTTGGTAATTCACTCAAAAATGCTTCCAGAAGCTTGAAAATGCTCTCCTGAAAGGTTTGGCAGTCGAAACAGAAGGCTTTTTATCACAGGACAAGAAATCAGCCGTTAACAACTTAACCGGCGGAAAAGATTTTTTTTGAAAAAATCCCAAAGCCCCGGGGTCACAATTTCAGCAAAAATCTGACTTTTGGCAACTCACTCAAAAATGGTGCCAAAAGCTTGCAAATGCTCTCCTGAAAGGTTTGGCAATCAAAACAGAAGGCTTTTTATCACAGGACAAGAAATCAGCCCTCGACAACTTATCCGTCGGAAAAGATTTTTTTTGAAAAAATCCCTAAGCCCCGGGGTCACAATTTCAGCAAAAATCTGACTTTTGGCAATTCACTCAAAAATGGTGCCAGAAGCTTGCAAATGCTCTCCTGAAAGGTTTGGCAATCAAAACAGAAGGTTTTTCTTATCAAAAGACAAGAAATCAGCCGTTAACAACTTAACCGGCGGAAAAGATTTTTTTTGAAAAAATCCCTAAGCCCCGGGGTCACAATTTCAGCAAAAATCTGACTTTTGGCAATTCACTCAAAAATGGTGCCAAAAGCTTGCAAATGCTCTCCTGAAAAGGTTTGGCAGTCGAAACAGAAGGCTTTTTATCACAGGACAAGAAATCAGCCCTCAACAACTTAACAGGCGGAAAATATTTTTTTGAAAAAATCCCTAAGCCCCGGGGTCACAATTTCAGCAAAAATCTGACTTATGGCAATTCACTCGAAAATGGTGCCAGAAGCTTGAAAATGCTCTCCTGAAAAGGTTTGGCAGTCGAAACAGAAGGCTTTTTATCACAGGACAAGAAATCAGCCCTCAACAACTTAACAGGCGGAAAATATTTTTTGAAAAAATCCCTAAGCCCCGGGGTCACAATTTCAGCAAAAATCTGACTTTTGGCAATTCACTCAAAAATGGTGCCAACCGGTTGCAAATGGTCCCCTGAAAACTTTGGCGATGGACACAGAAGGTTTTTCTTATCACAAGACAAGAAATCAGCCCTTAACAACTTAACCAGCGGAAAAGATTTTTTTGAAAAAATCCCTAAGCGCCGGGGTCACAATTTCAGCAAAAATCTGACTTTTGGCAATTCACTCAAAAATGGTGCCAAAAGCTTGCAAATGCTCTCCTGAAAGGTTTGGCAGTCGAAACAGAAGGTTTTTTATCACAGGACAAGAAATCAGCCCTCAACAACTTAACCGGCGCAAAAGATTTTTTTGAAAATCACAATTTCAGCAAAAATCTGACTTCAGGCAATTCACTCAAAAATGGTGCCAACCGGTTGCAAATGGTCCCCAGAAAACTTTGGCGATGGAAACAGAAGGTTTTTTATAACAGGACAAGAAATCAGCCCTTAACAACTTAACCGGCGGAAAAGATTTTTTTGAAAAAATCCCTAACCCACGGGGTCACAATTTCAGCAAAAATCTGACTTTTGGCAATTCACTCAAAAATGGTGCCAGAAGCTGGCAAATGCTCTCCTGAAAAGGTTTGGCAGTCGAAACAAAAGGCTTTTTATCTCAAGACAAGAAATCAGCCCTCAACAACTTAACCGGCAGTAAATATTTTTTTGAAAAAATCCCTAAGCCCCGGGGTCACAATTTCAGCAAAAATCTGACTTTTGGCAATTCACTCAAAAATGGTGCCAAAAGCTTGCAAATGCTCTCCTGAAAGGTTTGGCAATCAAAACAGAAGGCTTTTTATCACAGGACAAGAAATCAGCCCTCAAAAACTTAACTGGCGGAAATTTTTTTTTTAAAAAAAAATCCCTAACCCACGGGGTCACAATTTCAGCAAAAATCTGACTTTTGGCAATTCACTCAAAAATGGTGCCAGAAGCTTGAAAATGCTCTCCTGAAAAGGTTTGGCAGTCGAAACAGAAGGCTTTTTATCACAGGACAAGAAATCAGCCCTCAACAACTTAACAGGCGGAAAATATTTTTTGAAAAAATCCCTAAGCCCCGGGGTCACAATTTCAGCAAAAATCTGACTTTTGGCAATTCACTCAAAAATGGTGCCAACCGGTTGCAAATGGTCCCCTGAAAACTTTGGCGATGGACACAGAAGGTTTTTCTTATCACAAGACAAGAAATCAGCCCTTAACAACTTAACCAGCGGAAAAGATTTTTTTGAAAAAATCCCTAAGCGCCGGGGTCACAATTTCAGCAAAAATCTGACTTTTGGCAATTCACTCAAAAATGGTGCCAAAAGCTTGCAAATGCTCTCCTGAAAGGTTTGGCAGTCGAAACAGAAGGTTTTTTATCACAGGACAAGAAATCAGCCCTCAACAACTTAACCGGCGCAAAAGATTTTTTTGAAAATCACAATTTCAGCAAAAATCTGACTTCAGGCAATTCACTCAAAAATGGTGCCAACCGGTTGCAAATGGTCCCCAGAAAACTTTGGCGATGGAAACAGAAGGTTTTTTATAACAGGACAAGAAATCAGCCCTTAACAACTTAACCGGCGGAAAAGATTTTTTTGAAAAAATCCCTAACCCACGGGGTCACAATTTCAGCAAAAATCTGACTTTTGGCAATTCACTCAAAAATGGTGCCAGAAGCTGGCAAATGCTCTCCTGAAAAGGTTTGGCAGTCGAAACAAAAGGCTTTTTATCTCAAGACAAGAAATCAGCCCTCAACAACTTAACCGGCAGTAAATATTTTTTTGAAAAAATCCCTAAGCCCCGGGGTCACAATTTCAGCAAAAATCTGACTTTTGGCAATTCACTCAAAAATGGTGCCAAAAGCTTGCAAATGCTCTCCTGAAAGGTTTGGCAATCAAAACAGAAGGCTTTTTATCACAGGACAAGAAATCAGCCCTCAAAAACTTAACTGGCGGAAAATTTTTTTTTAAAAAAAAATCCCTAACCCACGGGGTCACAATTTCAGCAAAAATCTGACTTTTGGCAATTCACTCAAAAATGGTGCCAGAAGCTTGCAAATGCTCTCCTGAAAAGGTTTGGCAGTCGAAACAGAAGGCTTTTTATCACAGGACAAGAAATCAGCCCTCAACAACTTAACAGGCGGAAAATATTTTTTTGAAAAAATCCCTAAGCCCCGGGGTCACAATTTCAGCAAAAATCTGACTTATGGCAATTCACTCGAAAATGGTGCCAGAAGCTTGCAAATGCTCTCCTGAAAGGTTTGGCAATCAAAACAGAAGGCTTTTTATCAAAGGACAAGAAATCAGCCCTCGACAACTTAACCGGTGGAAAATATTTTTTTTGAAAAAATCCCTAAGCCCCGGGGTCACAATTTCAGCAAAAATCTGACTTTTGGTAATTCACTCAAAAATGCTGCCAGAAGCTTGAAAATGCTCTCCTGAAAGGTTTGGCAGTCGAAACAGAAGGCTTTTTATCACAGGACAAGAAATCAGCCGTTAACAACTTAACCGGCGGAAAAGATTTTTTTTGAAAAAATCCCAAAGCCCCGGGGTCACAATTTCAGCAAAAATCTGACTTTTGGCAACTCACTCAAAAATGGTGCCAAAAGCTTGCAAATGCTCTCCTGAAAGGTTTGGCAATCAAAACAGAAGGCTTTTTATCACAGGACAAGAAATCAGCCCTCGACAACTTAACCGGCGGAAAAGATTTTTTTTGAAAAAATCCCTAAGCCCCGGGGTCACAATTTCAGCAAAAATCTGACTTTTGGCAATTCACTCAAAAATGGTGCCAGAAGCTTGCAAATGCTCTCCTGAAAGGTTTGGCAATCAAAACAGAAGGTTTTTCTTATCAAAAGACAAGAAATCAGCCGTTAACAACTTAACCGGCGGAAAAGATTTTTTTGAAAAAATCCCTAAGCCACGGGGTCACAATTTCAGCAAAAATCTGACTTTTGGCAACTCACTCAAAAATGGTGCCAACCGGTTGCAAATGGTCCCCAGAAAGGTTTGGCGATGGAAACAGAAGGTTTTTTATCACAGGACAAGAAATCAGCCGTTAACAACTTAACCGGCGCAAAAGATTTTTTTAAAAAAATCCCTAAGTCCCGGGGTCACAATTTCAGCAAAAATCTGACTTTTGGCAATTCACTCAAAAATGGTGCCAAAAGCTTGCAAATGCTCTCCTGAAAGGTTTGGCATTCAAAACAGAAGGCTTTTTATCACAGGACAAGAAATCAGCCCTCGACAACTTAACCGGCGGAAAATATTTTTTTTGAAAAAATCCCAAAGCCCCGGGGTCACAATTTCAGCAAAAATCTGACTTTTGGCAATTCACTCAAAAATGGTGCCAAAAGCTTGCAAATGCTCTCCTGAAAAGGTTTGGCAGTCGAAACAGAAGGCTTTTTATCACAGGACAAGAAATCAGCCCTCAACAACTTAACAGGCGGAAAATATTTTTTTGAAAAAATCCCTAAGCCCCGGGGTCACAATTTCAGCAAAAATCTGACTTATGGCAATTCACTCGAAAATGGTGCCAGAAGCTTGAAAATGCTCTCCTGAAAAGGTTTGGCAGTCGAAACAGAAGGCTTTTTATCACAGGACAAGAAATCAGCCCTCAACAACTTAACAGGCGGAAAATATTTTTTGAAAAAATCCCTAAGCCCCGGAGTCACAATTTCAGCAAAAATCTGACTTTTGGCAATTCACTCAAAAATGGTGCCAACCGGTTGCAAATGGTCCCCTGAAAACTTTGGCGATGGACACAGAAGGTTTTTCTTATCACAAGACAAGAAATCAGCCCTTAACAACTTAACCAGCGGAAAAGATTTTTTTGAAAAAATCCCTAAGCGCCGGGGTCACAATTTCAGCAAAAATCTGACTTTTGGCAATTCACTCAAAAATGGTGCCAAAAGCTTGCAAATGCTCTCCTGAAAGGTTTGGCAGTCGAAACAGAAGGTTTTTTATCACAGGACAAGAAATCAGCCCTCAACAACTTAACCGGCGCAAAAGATTTTTTTGAAAATCACAATTTCAGCAAAAATCTGACTTTTGGCAATTCACTCAAAAATGGTGCCAGAAGCTGGCAAATGCTCTCCTGAAAAGGTTCGGCAGTCGAAACAAAAGGCTTTTTATCTCAAGACAAGAAATCAGCCCTCAACAACTTAACCGGCAGTAAATATTTTTTTGAAAAAATCCCTAAGCCCCGGGGTCACAATTTCAGCAAAAATCTGACTTTTGGCAATTCACTCAAAAATGGTGCCAAAAGCTTGCAAATGCTCTCCTGAAAGGTTTGGCAATCAAAACAGAAGGCTTTTTATCACAGGACAAGAAATCAGCCCTCAAAAACTTAACTGGCGGAAAAAATTTTTTTTAAAAAAAATCCCTAACCCACGGGGTCACAATTTCAGCAAAAATCTGACTTTTGGCAATTCACTCAAAAATGGTGCCAGAAGCTTGCAAATGCTCTCCTGAAAAGGTTTGGCAGTCGAAACAGAAGGCTTTTTATCACAGGACAAGAAATCAGCCCTCAACAACTTAACAGGCGGAAAATATTTTTTTGAAAAAATCCCTAAGCCCCGGGGTCACAATTTCAGCAAAAATCTGACTTATGGCAATTCACTCGAAAATGGTGCCAGAAGCTTGCAAATGCTCTCCTGAAAAGATTTGGCAGTCGAAACAAAAGGCTTTTTATCACAAGACAAGAAATGAGCCCTCAAAAACTTAACTGGCGGAAAATATTTTTTTTTGAAAAAATCCCTAACCCACGGGGTCACAATTTCAGCAAAAATCTGACTTTTGGCAATTCACTCAAAAATGGTGCCAGAAGCTTGCAAATGCTCTCCTGAAAAGGTTTGGCAGTCGAAACAGAAGGCTTTTTATCACAGGACAAGAAATCAGCCCTCAACAACTTAACAGGCGGAAAATATTTTTTTGAAAAAATCCCTAAGCCCCGGGGTCACAATTTCAGCAAAAATCTGACTTATGGCAATTCACTCGAAAATGGTGCCAGAAGCTTGCAAATGCTCTCCTGAAAAGGTTTGGCAGTCGAAACAAAAGGCTTTTTATCACAAGACAAGAAATGAGCCCTCAACAACTTAACCGGCAGAAAAGATGTTTTTTGAAAAAATCCCTAAGCCCCGGGGTCACAATTTCAGCAAAAATCTGACTTTTGGCAATTCACTCAAAAATGGTGCCAAAAGCTTGCAAATGCTCTCCTGAAATGTTTGGCAATCAAAACAGAAGGCTTTTTATCACAGGACAAGAAATCAGTCCTGAACAACTTAACCGGCAGAAATTTTTTTTTGGAAATATCCCTAAGCCCCAGGGTCACAATTTCAGCAAAAATCTGACTTTTGGCAATTCACTCGAAAATGGTGCCAACCGGTTGCAAATGGTCCCCAGAAAACTTTGGCGATGGAAACAGAAGGTTTTTTATAACAGGACAAGAAATCAGCCCTTAACAACTTAACCGGCGGAAAAGATTTTTTTGAAAAAATCCCTAACCCACGGGGTCACAATTTCAGCAAAAATCTGACTTTTGGCAATTCACTCAAAAATGGTGCCAGAAGCTGGCAAATGCTCTCCTGAAAAGGTTCGGCAGTCGAAACAAAAGGCTTTTTATCTCAAGACAAGAAATCAGCCCTCAACAACTTAACCGGCAGTAAATATTTTTTTGAAAAAATCCCTAAGCCCCGGGGTCACAATTTCAGCAAAAATCTGACTTTTGGCAATTCACTCAAAAATGGTGCCAAAAGCTTGCAAATGCTCTCCTGAAAGGTTTGGCAATCAAAACAGAAGGCTTTTTATCACAGGACAAGAAATCAGCCCTCAAAAACTTAACTGGCGGAAAAATTTTTTTTAAAAAAAAATCCCTAACCCACGGGGTCACAATTTCAGCAAAAATCTGACTTTTGGCAATTCACTCAAAAATGGTGCCAGAAGCTTGCAAATGCTCTCCTGAAAAGGTTTGGCAGTCGAAACAGAAGGCTTTTTATCACAGGACAAGAAATCAGCCCTCAACAACTTAACAGGCGGAAAATATTTTTTTGAAAAAATCCCTAAGCCCCGGGGTCACAATTTCAGCAAAAATCTGACTTATGGCAATTCACTCGAAAATGGTGCCAGAAGCTTGCAAATGCTCTCCTGAAAAGATTTGGCAGTCGAAACAAAAGGCTTTTTATCACAAGACAAGAAATGAGCCCTCAAAAACTTAACTGGCGGAAAATTTTTTTTTTTGAAAAAATCCCTAACCCACGGGGTCACAATTTCAGCAAAAATCTGACTTTTGGCAATTCACTCAAAAATGGTGCCAGAAGCTTGCAAATGCTCTCCTGAAAAGGTTTGGCAGTCGAAACAGAAGGCTTTTTATCACAGGACAAGAAATCAGCCCTCAACAACTTAACAGGCGGAAAATATTTTTTTGAAAAAATCCCTAAGCCCCGGGGTCACAATTTCAGCAAAAATCTGACTTATGGCAATTCACTCGAAAATGGTGCCAGAAGCTTGCAAATGCTCTCCTGAAAAGGTTTGGCAGTCGAAACAAAAGGCTTTTTATCACAAGACAAGAAATGAGCCCTCAACAACTTAACCGGCAGAAAAGATGTTTTTTGAAAAAATCCCTAAGCCCCGGGGTCACAATTTCAGCAAAAATCTGACTTTTGGCAATTCACTCAAAAATGGTGCCAAAAGCTTGCAAATGCTCTCCTGAAATGTTTGGCAATCAAAACAGAAGGCTTTTTATCACAGGACAAGAAATCAGTCCTGAACAACTTAACCGGCAGAAATTTTTTTTTGGAAATATCCCTAAGCCCCAGGGTCACAATTTCAGCAAAAATCTGACTTTTGGCAATTCACTCGAAAATGGTGCCAGAAGCTTGCAAATGCTCTCCTGAAAAATTTGGCAGTCGAAACAGAAGGCTTTTTATCACAGGACAAGAAATGAGCCCTCGACAACTTAACCGGCGGAAAATATTTTTTTGAAAAAATCCCTAAGCCCCAGGGTCACAATTTCAGCAAAAATCTGACTTTTGGCAATTCACTCAAAAATGGTGCCAACCGGTTGCAAATGGTCCCCTGAAAACTTTGACGATGGAAACAGAAGGTTTTTCTTATCACAAGACAAGAAATCAGCCCTCGACAACTTAACCGGTGAAAAATATTTTTTTTGAAAAAATCCCAAAGCCCCGGGGTCACAATTTCAGCAAAAATCTGACTTATGGCAATTCACTCAAAAATGGTGCCAGAAGCTTGCAAATGCTCTCCTGAAAGGTTTGGCAGTCGAAACAAAAGGCTTTTAATCACAAGACAAGAAATCAGCCCTCAACAACTTAACCGGCAGAAAAGATTTTTTTTGAAAAAATCCCTAAGCCCCGGGGTCACAATTTCAGCAAAAATCTGACTTTCGGCAATTCACTCAAAAATGGTGCAACCGGTTGCAAATTGTCCCCTGAAAGCTTTGGCGATGGAAACAGAAGGTTTATTATCACAAGACAAGAAATCAGCCCTTAACAACTTAACCGGCGAAAAAGATTTTTTTGAAAAAATCCCTAAACCCCGGGGTCACAATTTGGCAAAAATCTGACTTTTGGCAATTCACTCAAAAATGGTGCCAAAAGCTTGCAAATGCTCTCCTGAAAGGTTTGGCAATCAAAAGAGAAGGCTTTTTATCACAGGACAAGAAATCAGCCCTCGACAACTTAACCGGCGGAAAATATTTTTTTTGAAAAAATCCCTAAGCCCCGGGGTCACAATTTCAGCAAAAATCTGACTTATGGCAATTCACTCAAAAATGGTGCCAGAAGCTTGCAAATGCTCTCCTGAAAGGTTTGGCAGTCAAAGCAGAAGGCTTTTTATCACAGGACAAGAAATCAGCCCTCAACAACTTAACCGGCAGTAAATATTTTTTTGAAAAAATCCCTAAGCCCCGGGGACACAATTTCAGCAAAAATCTGACTTTTGGCAATTCACTCAAAAATGGTGCCAAAAGCTTGCAAATGCTCTCCTGAAATGTTTGGCAATCAAAACAGAAGGCTTTTTATCACAGGACAAGAAATCAATCCTGAACAACTTAACCGGCAGAAATTTTTTTTTGGAAATATCCCTAAGCCCCAGGGTCACAATTTCAGCAAAAATCTGACTTTTGGCAATTCACTCGAAAATGGTGCCAGAAGCTTGCAAATGCTCTCCTGAAAAATTTGGCAGTCGAAACAGAAGGCTTTTTATCACAGGACAAGAAATGAGCCCTCGACAACTTAACCGGCGGAAAATATTTTTTTGAAAAAATCCCTAAGCCCCAGGGTCACAATTTCAGCAAAAATCTGACTTTTGGCAATTCACTCAAAAATGGTGCCAACCGGTTGCAAATGGTCCCCTGAAAACTTTGACGATGGAAACAGAAGGTTTTTCTTATCACAAGACAAGAAATCAGCCCTCGACAACTTAACCGGCGAAAAATATTTTTTTTGAAAAAATCCCAAAGCCCCGGGGTCACAATTTCAGCAAAAATCTGACTTATGGCAATTCACTCAAAAATGGTGCCAGAAGCTTGCAAATGCTCTCCTGAAAGGTTTGGCAGTCGAAACAAAAGGCTTTTAATCACAAGACAAGAAATCAGCCCTCAACAACTTAACCGGCAGAAAAGATTTTTTTTGAAAAAATCCCTAAGCCCCGGGGTCACAATTTCAGCAAAAATCTGACTTTCGGCAATTCACTCAAAAATGGTGCAACCGGTTGCAAATTGTCCCCTGAAAGCTTTGGCGATGGAAACAGAAGGTTTATTATCACAAGACAAGAAATCAGCCCTTAACAACTTAACCGGCGAAAAAGATTTTTTTGAAAAAATCCCTAAGCCCCGGGGTCACAATTTCAGCAAAAATCTGACTTTTGGCAATTCACTCAAAAATGGTGCCAAAAGCTTGCAAATGCTCTCCTGAAAGGTTTGGCAATCAAAAGAGAAGGCTTTTTATCACAGGACAAGAAATCAGCCCTCGACAACTTAACCGGTGGAAAATATTTTTTTTGAAAAAATCCCTAAGCCCCGGGGTCACAATTTCAGCAAAAATCTGACTTATGGCAATTCACTCAAAAATGGTGCCAGAAGCTTGCAAATGCTCTCCTGAAAGGTTTGGCAGTCAAAGCAGAAGGCTTTTTATCACAGGACAGGAAATCAGCCCTCAACAACTTAACCGGCAGTAAATGTTTTTTTGAAAAAATCCCTAAGCCCCGGGGACACAATTTCAGCAAAAATCTGACTTTTGGCAATTCACTCAAAAATGGTGCCAAAAGCTTGCAAATGCTCTCCTGAAATGTTTGGCAATCAAAACAGAAGGCTTTTTATCACAGGACAAGAAATCAGTCCTGAACAACTTAACCGGCAGAATTTTTTTTTTGGAAATATCCCTAAGCCCCAGGGTCACAATTTCAGCAAAAATCTGACTTTTGGCAATTCACTCGAAAATGGTGCCAGAAGCTTGCAAATGCTCTCCTGAAAGATTTGGCAGTCGAAACAGAAGGCTTTTTATCACAGGACAAGAAATGAGCCCTTGACAACTTAACCGGCGGAAAATATTTTTTTGAAAAAATCCCTAAGCCCCAGGGTCACAATTTCAGCAAAAATCTGACTTTTGGCAATTCACTCAAAAATGGTGCCAACCGGTTGCAAATTGTCCCCTGAAAACTTTGGCGATGGAAACAGAAGGTTTTTCTTATCACAAGACAAGAAATCAGCCCTCGACAACTTAACCGGCGAAAAATATTTTTTTTGAAAAAATCCCAAAGCCCCGGGGTCACAATTTCAGCAAAAATTTAACTTTTGGCAATTCACTCAAAAATGGTGCCAGAAGCTTGCAAATGCTCTCCTGAAAGGTTTGGCAGTCGAAACAAAAGGCTTTTAATCACAAGACAAGAAATCAGCCCTCAACAACTTAACCGGCAGAAAAGATTTTTTTTGAAAAAATCCCTAAGCCCCGGGGTCACAATTTCAGCAAAAATCTGACTTTTGGCAATTCACTCAAAAATGGTGCAACCGGTTGCAAATTGTCCCCTGAAAGCTTTGGCGATGGAAACAGAAGGTTTATTATCACAAGACAAGAAATCAGCCCTTAACAACTTAACCGGCGAAAAAGATTTTTTTGAAAAAATCCCTAAGCCCCGGGGTCACAATTTCAGCAAAAATCTGACTTTTGGCAATTCACTCAAAAATGGTGCCAAAAGCTTGCAAATGCTCTCCTGAAAGGTTTGGCAATCAAAAGAGAAGGCTTTTTATCACAGGACAAGAAATCAGCCCTCGACAACTTAACCGGTGGAAAATATTTTTTTTGAAAAAATCCCTAAGCCCCGGGGTCACAATTTCAGCAAAAATCTGACTTATGGCAATTCACTCAAAAATGGTGCCAGAAGCTTGCAAATGCTCTCCTGAAAGGTTTGGCAGTCAAAGCAGAAGGCTTTTTATCACAGGACAGGAAATCAGCCCTCAACAACTTAACCGGCAGTAAATGTTTTTTTGAAAAAATCCCTAAGCCCCGGGGACACAATTTCAGCAAAAATCTGACTTTTGGCAATTCACTCAAAAATGGTGCCAAAAGCTTGCAAATGCTCTCCTGAAATGTTTGGCAATCAAAACAGAAGGCTTTTTATCACAGGACAAGAAATCAGTCCTGAACAACTTAACCGGCAGAATTTTTTTTTTGGAAATATCCCTAAGCCCCAGGGTCACAATTTCAGCAAAAATCTGACTTTTGGCAATTCACTCGAAAATGGTGCCAGAAGCTTGCAAATGCTCTCCTGAAAGATTTGGCAGTCGAAACAGAAGGCTTTTTATCACAGGACAAGAAATGAGCCCTTGACAACTTAACCGGCGGAAAATATTTTTTTGAAAAAATCCCTAAGCCCCAGGGTCACAATTTCAGCAAAAATCTGACTTTTGGCAATTCACTCAAAAATGGTGCCAACCGGTTGCAAATTGTCCCCTGAAAACTTTGGCGATGGAAACAGAAGGTTTTTCTTATCACAAGACAAGAAATCAGCCCTCGACAACTTAACCGGCGAAAAATATTTTTTTTGAAAAAATCCCAAAGCCCCGGGGTCACAATTTCAGCAAAAATTTAACTTTTGGCAATTCACTCAAAAATGGTGCCAGAAGCTTGCAAATGCTCTCCTGAAAGGTTTGGCAGTCGAAACAAAAGGCTTTTAATCACAAGACAAGAAATCAGCCCTCAACAACTTAACCGGCAGAAAAGATTTTTTTTGAAAAAATCCCTAAGCCCCGGGGTCACAATTTCAGCAAAAATCTGACTTTTGGCAATTCACTCAAAAATGGTGCAACCGGTTGCAAATTGTCCCCTGAAAGCTTTGGCGATGGAAACAGAAGGTTTATTATCACAAGACAAGAAATCAGCCCTTAACAACTTAACCGGCGAAAAAGATTTTTTTGAAAAAATCCCTAAGCCCCGGGGTCACAATTTCAGCAAAAATCTGACTTTTGGCAATTCACTCAAAAATGGTGCCAAAAGCTTGCAAATGCTCTCCTGAAAGGTTTGGCAATCAAAAGAGAAGGCTTTTTATCACAGGACAAGAAATCAGCCCTCGACAACTTAACCGGCGGAAAATATTTTTTTTGAAAAAATCCCTAAGCCCCGGGGTCACAATTTCAGCAAAAATCTGACTTATGGCAATTCACTCAAAAATGGTGCCAGAAGCTTGCAAATGCTCTCCTGAAAGGTTTGGCAGTCAAAGCAGAAGGCTTTTTATCACAGGACAAGAAATCAGCCCTCAACAACTTAACCGGCAGTAAATATTTTTTTGAAAAAATCCCTAAGCCCCGGGGACACAATTTCAGCAAAAATCTGACTTTTGGCAATTCACTCAAAAATGGTGCCAAAAGCTTGCAAATGCTCTCCTGAAATGTTTGGCAATCAAAACAGAAGGCTTTTTATCACAGGACAAGAAATCAGTCCTGAACAACTTAACCGGCAGAAAATTTTTTTTGGAAATATCCCTAAGCCCCAGGGTCACAATTTCAGCAAAAATCTGACTTTTGGCAATTCACTCGAAAATGGTGCCAGAAGCTTGCAAATGCTCTCCTGAAAGATTTGGCAGTCGAAACAGAAGGCTTTTTATCACAGGACAAGAAATGAGCCCTCGACAACTTAACCGGCGGAAAATATTTTTTTGAAAAAATCCCTAAGCCCCAGGGTCACAATTTCAGCAAAAATCTGACTTTTGGCAATTCACTCAAAAATGGTGCCAACCGGTTGCAAATTGTCCCCTGAAAACTTTGGCGATGGAAACAGAAGGTTTTTCTTATCACAAGACAAGAAATCAGCCCTCGACAACTTAACCGGCGAAAAATATTTTTTTTGAAAAAATCCCTAAGCCCCGGGGTCACAATTTCAGCAAAAATCTGACTTTCGGCAATTCACTCAAAAATGGTGCAACCGGTTGCAAATTGTCCCCTGAAAGCTTTGGCGATGGAAACAGAAGGTTTATTATCACAAGACAAGAAATCAGCCCTTAACAACTTAACCGGCGAAAAAGATTTTTTTGAAAAAATCCCTAAGCCCCGGGGTCACAATTTCAGCAAAAATCTGACTTTTGGCAATTCACTCAAAAATGGTGCCAAAAGCTTGCAAATGCTCTCCTGAAAGGTTTGGCAATCAAAAGAGAAGGCTTTTTATCACAGGACAAGAAATCAGCCCTCGACAACTTAACCGGCGGAAAATATTTTTTTTGAAAAAATCCCTAAGCCCCGGGGTCACAATTTCAGCAAAAATCTGACTTATGGCAATTCACTCAAAAATGGTGCCAGAAGCTTGCAAATGCTCTCCTGAAAGGTTTGGCAGTCAAAGCAGAAGGCTTTTTATCACAGGACAAGAAATCAGCCCTCAACAACTTAACCGGCAGTAAATATTTTTTTGAAAAAATCCCTAAGCCCCGGGGACACAATTTCAGCAAAAATCTGACTTTTGGCAATTCACTCAAAAATGGTGCCAAAAGCTTGCAAATGCTCTCCTGAAATGTTTGGCAATCAAAACAGAAGGCTTTTTATCACAGGACAAGAAATCAGTCCTGAACAACTTAACCGGCAGAAATTTTTTTTGGGAAATATCCCTAAGCCCCAGGGTCACAATTTCAGCAAAAATCTGACTTTTGGCAATTCACTCGAAAATGGTGCCAGAAGCTTGCAAATGCTCTCCTGAAAAATTTGGCAGTCGAAACAGAAGGCTTTTTATCACAGGACAAGAAATGAGCCCTCGACAACTTAACCGGCGGAAAATATTTTTTTGAAAAAATCCCTAAGCCCCAGGGTCACAATTTCAGCAAAAATCTGACTTTTGGCAATTCACTCAAAAATGGTGCCAACCGGTTGCAAATGGTCCCCTGAAAACTTTGACGATGGAAACAGAAGGTTTTTCTTATCACAAGACAAGAAATCAGCCCTCGACAACTTAACCGGCGAAAAATATTTTTTTTGAAAAAATCCCAAAGCCCCGGGGTCACAATTTCAGCAAAAATCTGACTTATGGCAATTCACTCAAAAATGGTGCCAGAAGCTTGCAAATGCTCTCCTGAAAGGTTTGGCAGTCGAAACAAAAGGCTTTTAATCACAAGACAAGAAATCAGCCCTCAACAACTTAACCGGCAGAAAAGATTTTTTTTGAAAAAATCCCTAAGCCCCGGGGTCACAATTTCAGCAAAAATCTGACTTTCGGCAATTCACTCAAAAATGGTGCAACCGGTTGCAAATTGTCCCCTGAAAGCTTTGGCGATGGAAACAGAAGGTTTATTATCACAAGACAAGAAATCAGCCCTTAACAACTTAACCGGCGAAAAAGATTTTTTTGAAAAAATCCCTAAGCCCCGGGGTCACAATTTCAGCAAAAATCTGACTTTTGGCAATTCACTCAAAAATGGTGCCAAAAGCTTGCAAATGCTCTCCTGAAAGGTTTGGCAATCAAAAGAGAAGGCTTTTTATCACAGGACAAGAAATCAGCCCTCGACAACTTAACCGGCGGAAAATATTTTTTTTGAAAAAATCCCTAAGCCCCGGGGTCACAATTTCAGCAAAAATCTGACTTATGGCAATTCACTCAAAAATGGTGCCAGAAGCTTGCAAATGCTCTCCTGAAAGGTTTGGCAGTCAAAGCAGAAGGCTTTTTATCACAGGACAAGAAATCAGCCCTCAACAACTTAACCGGCAGTAAATATTTTTTTGAAAAAATCCCTAAGCCCCGGGGACACAATTTCAGCAAAAATCTGACTTTTGGCAATTCACTCAAAAATGGTGCCAAAAGCTTGCAAATGCTCTCCTGAAATGTTTGGCAATCAAAACAGAAGGCTTTTTATCACAGGACAAGAAATCAGTCCTGAACAACTTAACCGGCAGAAATTTTTTTTTGGAAATATCCCTAAGCCCCAGGGTCACAATTTCAGCAAAAATCTGACTTTTGGCAATTCACTCGAAAATGGTGCCAGAAGCTTGCAAATGCTCTCCTGAAAGATTTGGCAGTCGAAACAGAAGGCTTTTTATCACAGGACAAGAAATGAGCCCTTGACAACTTAACCGGCGGAAAATATTTTTTTGAAAAAATCCCTAAGCCCCAGGGTCACAATTTCAGCAAAAATCTGACTTTTGGCAATTCACTCAAAAATGGTGCCAACCGGTTGCAAATTGTCCCCTGAAAACTTTGGCGATGGAAACAGAAGGTTTTTCTTATCACAAGACAAGAAATCAGCCCTCGACAACTTAACCGGCGAAAAATATTTTTTTTGAAAAAATCCCAAAGCCCCGGGGTCACAATTTCAGCAAAAATTTAACTTTTGGCAATTCACTCAAAAATGGTGCCAGAAGCTTGCAAATGCTCTCCTGAAAGGTTTGGCAGTCGAAACAAAAGGCTTTTAATCACAAGACAAGAAATCAGCCCTCAACAACTTAACCGGCAGAAAAGATTTTTTTTGAAAAAATCCCTAAGCCCCGGGGTCACAATTTCAGCAAAAATCTGACTTTTGGCAATTCACTCAAAAATGGTGCAACCGGTTGCAAATTGTCCCCTGAAAGCTTTGGCGATGGAAACAGAAGGTTTATTATCACAAGACAAGAAATCAGCCCTTAACAACTTAACCGGCGAAAAAGATTTTTTTGAAAAAATCCCTAAGCCCCGGGGTCACAATTTCAGCAAAAATCTGACTTTTGGCAATTCACTCAAAAATGGTGCCAAAAGCTTGCAAATGCTCTCCTGAAAGGTTTGGCAATCAAAAGAGAAGGCTTTTTATCACAGGACAAGAAATCAGCCCTCGACAACTTAACCGGCGGAAAATATTTTTTTTGAAAAAATCCCTAAGCCCCGGGGTCACAATTTCAGCAAAAATCTGACTTATGGCAATTCACTCAAAAATGGTGCCAGAAGCTTGCAAATGCTCTCCTGAAAGGTTTGGCAGTCAAAGCAGAAGGCTTTTTATCACAGGACAAGAAATCAGCCCTCAACAACTTAACCGGCAGTAAATATTTTTTTGAAAAAATCCCTAAGCCCCGGGGACACAATTTCAGCAAAAATCTGACTTTTGGCAATTCACTCAAAAATGGTGCCAAAAGCTTGCAAATGCTCTCCTGAAATGTTTGGCAATCAAAACAGAAGGCTTTTTATCACAGGACAAGAAATCAGTCCTGAACAAGTTAACCGGCAGAAAATTTTTTTTGGAAATATCCCTAAGCCCCAGGGTCACAATTTCAGCAAAAATCTGACTTTTGGCAATTCACTCGAAAATGGTGCCAGAAGCTTGCAAATGCTCTCCTGAAAGATTTGGCAGTCGAAACAGAAGGCTTTTTATCACAGGACAAGAAATGAGCCCTCGACAACTTAACCGGCGGAAAATATTTTTTTGAAAAAATCCCTAAGCCCCAGGGTCACAATTTCAGCAAAAATCTGACTTTTGGCAATTCACTCAAAAATGGTGCCAACCGGTTGCAAATTGTCCCCTGAAAACTTTGGCGATGGAAACAGAAGGTTTTTCTTATCACAAGACAAGAAATCAGCCCTCGACAACTTAACCGGCGAAAAATATTTTTTTTGAAAAAATCCCAAAGCCCCGGGGTCACAATTTCAGCAAAAATTTAACTTTTGGCAATTCACTCAAAAATGGTGCCAGAAGCTTGCAAATGCTCTCCTGAAAGGTTTGGCAGTCGAAACAAAAGGCTTTTAATCACAAGACAAGAAATCAGCCCTCAACAACTTAACCGGCAGAAAAGATTTTTTTTGAAAAAATCCCTAAGCCCCGGGGTCACAATTTCAGCAAAAATCTGACTTTTGGCAATTCACTCAAAAATGGTGCAACCGGTTGCAAATTGTCCCCTGAAAGCTTTGGCGATGGAAACAGAAGGTTTATTATCACAAGACAAGAAATCAGCCCTTAACAACTTAACCGGCGAAAAAGATTTTTTTGAAAAAATCCCTAAGCCCCGGGGTCACAATTTCAGCAAAAATCTGACTTTTGGCAATTCACTCAAAAATGGTGCCAAAAGCTTGCAAATGCTCTCCTGAAAGGTTTGGCAATCAAAACAGAAGGCTTTTTATCACAGGACAAGAAATCAGCCCTCAAAAACTTAACTGGCGGAAATTTTTTTTTTTGAAAAAATCCCAAAGCCCCGGGGTCACAATTTCAGCAAAAATCTGACTTTTGGCAATTCACTCAAAAATGGTGCCAGAAGCTTGCAAATGCTCTCCTGAAAAGGTTTGGCAGTCGAAACAGAAGGCTTTTTATCACAGGACAAGAAATCAGCCCTCAACAACTTAACAGGCGGAAAATATTTTTTTGAAAAAATCCCTAAGCCCCGGGGTCACAATTTCAGCAAAAATCTGACTTATGGCAATTCACTCAAAAATGGTGCCAGAAGCTTGCAAATGCTCTCCTGAAAAGGTTTGGCAGTCGAAACAAAAGGCTTTTTATCACAAGACAAGAAATGAGCCCTCAACAACTTTACCGGCAGAAAAGATGTTTTTTGAAAAAATCCCTAAGCCCCGGTGTCAGAGCTGCTTGAAGATCCTAGCTCACAGAGGATCACGCTAGCCAACGATCATTAAGTAAAATTCTTTATTGAGTTACAGTTTCCATTCTCAAGCTGCTGCGTGCAACTCTACGTCTAGTAGCTAGATCGGCGAAGCTCCGTCTGAGTCTCCGCCCCGTGTGCACCAACTTAATATCCTAGCCCGGCTCCACCTTTTCCGCCTGACTGTCCTCCTCTGGGTCCCTCTACCCCCCGGGGTCTCTTCCTTCCGGGATTCTTCTGACGCTGACCCCCCGGACCCTCCTGTCTCCTTGCGCCGGGCTTTAGGACCTGGCTCCCTTTCCGGGCTGCTTACTGCGCCGCCTTCCTCTGCATTTGAACTTGGCGCGCGCGCCCAACCTTCCACTTTCCGCTTAACCGTTTCTTCGCTCCCCGATGGAGGTGTGGCCATCTCTGGCAGTGACGCTGGTCCCGATTTCCAACTGCTCTCCTCTGAGTCCCCTCTGGCTCTATCTTCCTGGGGTGCCCCCCTAGACTCCCCCCTTGCCCTGGCCACTGGTGCTCCTTTCTGTGAATCCTCTGATTCACTGGAAAGACTCGGAGATCTCGGGTCGTCGTCATCACTCATCCTTTCTTCTGCCTCCTCCCCTTCGCTCTCTGTGTCCTCCCTTGCCCTTGCCTCTGCTCCTAAACCCCTGACACCCGGGGTCACAATTTCAGCAAAAATCTGACTTATGGCAATTCACTCGAAAATGGTGCCAGAAGCTTGCAAATGCTCTCCTGAAAGGTTTGGCAGTCGAAACAAAAGGCTTTTAATCACAAGACAAGAAATCAGCCCTCAACAACTTAACCGGCAGAAAAGATTTTTTTTGAAAAAATCCCTAAGCCCCGGGGTCACAATTTCAGCAAAAATCTGACTTTCGGCAATTCACTCAAAAATGGTGCAACCGGTTGCAAATTGTCCCCTGAAAGCTTTGGCGATGGAAACAGAAGGTTTATTATCACAAGACAAGAAATCAGCCCTTAACAACTTAACCGGCGAAAAAGATTTTTTTGAAAAAATCCCTAAGCCCCGGGGTCACAATTTCAGCAAAAATCTGACTTTTGGCAATTCACTCAAAAATGGTGCCAAAAGCTTGCAAATGCTCTCCTGAAAGGTTTGGCAATCAAAAGAGAAGGCTTTTTATCACAGGACAAGAAATCAGCCCTCGACAACTTAACCGGCGGAAAATATTTTTTTTGAAAAAATCCCTAAGCCCCGGGGTCACAATTTCAGCAAAAATCTGACTTATGGCAATTCACTCAAAAATGGTGCCAGAAGCTTGCAAATGCTCTCCTGAAAGGTTTGGCAGTCAAAGCAGAAGGCTTTTTATCACAGGACAAGAAATCAGCCCTCAACAACTTAACCGGCAGTAAATATTTTTTTGAAAAAATCCCTAAGCCCCGGGGACACAATTTCAGCAAAAATCTGACTTTTGGCAATTCACTCAAAAATGGTGCCAAAAGCTTGCAAATGCTCTCCTGAAATGTTTGGCAATCAAAACAGAAGGCTTTTTATCACAGGACAAGAAATCAGTCCTGAACAACTTAACCGGCTGAAATTTGTTTTTGGAAATATCCCTAAGCCCCAGGGTCACAATTTCAGCAAAAATCTGACTTTTGGCAATTCACTCGAAAATGGTGCCAGAAGCTTGCAAATGCTCTCCTGAAAGATTTGGCAGTCGAAACAGAAGGCTTTTTATCACAGGACAAGAAATGAGCCCTTGACAACTTAACCGGCGGAAAATATTTTTTTGAAAAAATCCCTAAGCCCCAGGGTCACAATTTCAGCAAAAATCTGACTTTTGGCAATTCACTCAAAAATGGTGCCAACCGGTTGCAAATTGTCCCCTGAAAACTTTGGCGATGGAAACAGAAGGTTTTTCTTATCACAAGACAAGAAATCAGCCCTCGACAACTTAACCGGCGAAAAATATTTTTTTTGAAAAAATCCCAAAGCCCCGGGGTCACAATTTCAGCAAAAATTTAACTTTTGGCAATTCACTCAAAAATGGTGCCAGAAGCTTGCAAATGCTCTCCTGAAAGGTTTGGCAGTCGAAACAAAAGGCTTTTAATCACAAGACAAGAAATCAGCCCTCAACAACTTAACCGGCAGAAAAGATTTTTTTTGAAAAAATCCCTAAGCCCCGGGGTCACAATTTCAGCAAAAATCTGACTTTTGGCAATTCACTCAAAAATGGTGCAACCGGTTGCAAATTGTCCCCTGAAAGCTTTGGCGATGGAAACAGAAGGTTTATTATCACAAGACAAGAAATCAGCCCTTAACAACTTAACCGGCGAAAAAGATTTTTTTGAAAAAATCCCTAAGCCCCGGGGTCACAATTTCAGCAAAAATCTGACTTTTGGCAATTCACTCAAAAATGGTGCCAAAAGCTTGCAAATGCTCTCCTGAAAGGTTTGGCAATCAAAAGAGAAGGCTTTTTATCACAGGACAAGAAATCAGCCCTCGACAACTTAACCGGCGGAAAATATTTTTTTTGAAAAAATCCCTAAGCCCCGGGGTCACAATTTCAGCAAAAATCTGACTTATGGCAATTCACTCAAAAATGGTGCCAGAAGCTTGCAAATGCTCTCCTGAAAGGTTTGGCAGTCAAAGCAGAAGGCTTTTTATCACAGGACAAGAAATCAGCCCTCAACAACTTAACCGGCAGTAAATATTTTTTTGAAAAAATCCCTAAGCCCCGGGGACACAATTTCAGCAAAAATCTGACTTTTGGCAATTCACTCAAAAATGGTGCCAAAAGCTTGCAAATGCTCTCCTGAAATGTTTGGCAATCAAAACAGAAGGCTTTTTATCACAGGACAAGAAATCAGTCCTGAACAACTTAACCGGCAGAAAATTTTTTTTGGAAATATCCCTAAGCCCCAGGGTCACAATTTCAGCAAAAATCTGACTTTTGGCAATTCACTCGAAAATGGTGCCAGAAGCTTGCAAATGCTCTCCTGAAAGATTTGGCAGTCGAAACAGAAGGCTTTTTATCACAGGACAAGAAATGAGCCCTTGACAACTTAACCGGCGGAAAATATTTTTTTGAAAAAATCCCTAAGCCCCAGGGTCACAATTTCAGCAAAAATCTGACTTTTGGCAATTCACTCAAAAATGGTGCCAACCGGTTGCAAATTGTCCCCTGAAAACTTTGGCGATGGAAACAGAAGGTTTTTCTTATCACAAGACAAGAAATCAGCCCTCGACAACTTAACCGGCGAAAAATATTTTTTTTGAAAAAATCCCAAAGCCCCGGGGTCACAATTTCAGCAAAAATTTAACTTTTGGCAATTCACTCAAAAATGGTGCCAGAAGCTTGCAAATGCTCTCCTGAAAGGTTTGGCAGTCGAAACAAAAGGCTTTTAATCACAAGACAAGAAATCAGCCCTCAACAACTTAACCGGCAGAAAAGATTTTTTTTGAAAAAATCCCTAAGCCCCGGGGTCACAATTTCAGCAAAAATCTGACTTTTGGCAATTCACTCAAAAATGGTGCAACCGGTTGCAAATTGTCCCCTGAAAGCTTTGGCGATGGAAACAGAAGGTTTATTATCACAAGACAAGAAATCAGCCCTTAACAACTTAACCGGCGAAAAAGATTTTTTTGAAAAAATCCCTAAGCCCCGGGGTCACAATTTCAGCAAAAATCTGACTTTTGGCAATTCACTCAAAAATGGTGCCAAAAGCTTGCAAATGCTCTCCTGAAAGGTTTGGCAATCAAAACAGAAGGCTTTTTATCACAGGACAAGAAATCAGCCCTCAAAAACTTAACTGGCGGAAATTTTTTTTTTTGAAAAAATCCCAAAGCCCCGGGGTCACAATTTCAGCAAAAATCTGACTTTTGGCAATTCACTCAAAAATGGTGCCAGAAGCTTGCAAATGCTCTCCTGAAAAGGTTTGGCAGTCGAAACAGAAGGCTTTTTATCACAGGACAAGAAATCAGCCCTCAACAACTTAACAGGCGGAAAATATTTTTTTGAAAAAATCCCTAAGCCCCGGGGTCACAATTTCAGCAAAAATCTGACTTATGGCAATTCACTCAAAAATGGTGCCAGAAGCTTGCAAATGCTCTCCTGAAAAGGTTTGGCAGTCGAAACAAAAGGCTTTTTATCACAAGACAAGAAATGAGCCCTCAACAACTTTACCGGCAGAAAAGATGTTTTTTGAAAAAATCCCTAAGCCCCGGTGTCAGAGCTGCTTGAAGATCCTAGCTCACAGAGGATCACGCTAGCCAACGATCATTAAGTAAAATTCTTTATTGAGTTACAGTTTCCATTCTCAAGCTGCTGCGTGCAACTCTACGTCTAGTAGCTAGATCGGCGAAGCTCCGTCTGAGTCTCCGCCCCGTGTGCACCAACTTAATATCCTAGCCCGGCTCCACCTTTTCCGCCTGACTGTCCTCCTCTGGGTCCCTCTACCCCCCGGGGTCTCTTCCTTCCGGGATTCTTCTGACGCTGACCCCCCGGACCCTCCTGTCTCCTTGCGCCGGGCTTTAGGACCTGGCTCCCTTTCCGGGCTGCTTACTGCGCCGCCTTCCTCTGCATTTGAACTTGGCGCGCGCGCCCAACCTTCCACTTTCCGCTTAACCGTTTCTTCGCTCCCCGATGGAGGTGTGGCCATCTCTGGCAGTGACGCTGGTCCCGATTTCCAACTGCTCTCCTCTGAGTCCCCTCTGGCTCTATCTTCCTGGGGTGCCCCCCTAGACTCCCCCCTTGCCCTGGCCACTGGTGCTCCTTTCTGTGAATCCTCTGATTCACTGGAAAGACTCGGAGATCTCGGGTCGTCGTCATCACTCATCCTTTCTTCTGCCTCCTCCCCTTCGCTCTCTGTGTCCTCCCTTGCCCTTGCCTCTGCTCCTAAACCCCTGACACCCGGGGTCACAATTTCAGCAAAAATCTGACTTATGGCAATTCACTCGAAAATGGTGCCAGAAGCTTGCAAATGCTCTCCTGAAAGGTTTGGCAGTCGAAACAAAAGGCTTTTAATCACAAGACAAGAAATCAGCCCTCAACAACTTAACCGGCAGAAAAGATTTTTTTTGAAAAAATCCCTAAGCCCCGGGGTCACAATTTCAGCAAAAATCTGACTTTCGGCAATTCACTCAAAAATGGTGCAACCGGTTGCAAATTGTCCCCTGAAAGCTTTGGCGATGGAAACAGAAGGTTTATTATCACAAGACAAGAAATCAGCCCTTAACAACTTAACCGGCGAAAAAGATTTTTTTGAAAAAATCCCTAAGCCCCGGGGTCACAATTTCAGCAAAAATCTGACTTTTGGCAATTCACTCAAAAATGGTGCCAAAAGCTTGCAAATGCTCTCCTGAAAGGTTTGGCAATCAAAAGAGAAGGCTTTTTATCACAGGACAAGAAATCAGCCCTCGACAACTTAACCGGCGGAAAATATTTTTTTTGAAAAAATCCCTAAGCCCCGGGGTCACAATTTCAGCAAAAATCTGACTTATGGCAATTCACTCAAAAATGGTGCCAGAAGCTTGCAAATGCTCTCCTGAAAGGTTTGGCAGTCAAAGCAGAAGGCTTTTTATCACAGGACAAGAAATCAGCCCTCAACAACTTAACCGGCAGTAAATATTTTTTTGAAAAAATCCCTAAGCCCCGGGGACGCAATTTCAGCAAAAATCTGACTTTTGGCAATTCACTCAAAAATGGTGCCAAAAGCTTGCAAATGCTCTCCTGAAATGTTTGGCAATCAAAACAGAAGGCTTTTTATCACAGGACAAGAAATCAGTCCTGAACAACTTAACCGGCTGAAATTTTTTTTTGGAAATATCCCTAAGCCCCAGGGTCACAATTTCAGCAAAAATCTGACTTTTGGCAATTCACTCGAAAATGGTGCCAGAAGCTTGCAAATGCTCTCCTGAAAGATTTGGCAGTCGAAACAGAAGGCTTTTTATCACAGGACAAGAAATGAGCCCTTGACAACTTAACCGGCGGAAAATATTTTTTTGAAAAAATCCCTAAGCCCCAGGGTCACAATTTCAGCAAAAATCTGACTTTTGGCAATTCACTCAAAAATGGTGCCAACCGGTTGCAAATTGTCCCCTGAAAACTTTGGCGATGGAAACAGAAGGTTTTTCTTATCACAAGACAAGAAATCAGCCCTCGACAACTTAACCGGCGAAAAATATTTTTTTTGAAAAAATCCCAAAGCCCCGGGGTCACAATTTCAGCAAAAATTTAACTTTTGGCAATTCACTCAAAAATGGTGCCAGAAGCTTGCAAATGCTCTCCTGAAAGGTTTGGCAGTCGAAACAAAAGGCTTTTAATCACAAGACAAGAAATCAGCCCTCAACAACTTAACCGGCAGAAAAGATTTTTTTTGAAAAAATCCCTAAGCCCCGGGGTCACAATTTCAGCAAAAATCTGACTTTTGGCAATTCACTCAAAAATGGTGCAACCGGTTGCAAATTGTCCCCTGAAAGCTTTGGCGATGGAAACAGAAGGTTTATTATCACAAGACAAGAAATCAGCCCTTAACAACTTAACCGGCGAAAAAGATTTTTTTGAAAAAATCCCTAAGCCCCGGGGTCACAATTTCAGCAAAAATCTGACTTTTGGCAATTCACTCAAAAATGGTGCCAAAAGCTTGCAAATGCTCTCCTGAAAGGTTTGGCAATCAAAAGAGAAGGCTTTTTATCACAGGACAAGAAATCAGCCCTCGACAACTTAACCGGCGGAAAATATTTTTTTTGAAAAAATCCCTAAGCCCCGGGGTCACAATTTCAGCAAAAATCTGACTTATGGCAATTCACTCAAAAATGGTGCCAGAAGCTTGCAAATGCTCTCCTGAAAGGTTTGGCAGTCAAAGCAGAAGGCTTTTTATCACAGGACAAGAAATCAGCCCTCAACAACTTAACCGGCAGTAAATATTTTTTTGAAAAAATCCCTAAGCCCCGGGGACACAATTTCAGCAAAAATCTGACTTTTGGCAATTCACTCAAAAATGGTGCCAAAAGCTTGCAAATGCTCTCCTGAAATGTTTGGCAATCAAAACAGAAGGCTTTTTATCACAGGACAAGAAATCAGTCCTGAACAACTTAACCGGCAGAAAATTTTTTTTGGAAATATCCCTAAGCCCCAGGGTCACAATTTCAGCAAAAATCTGACTTTTGGCAATTCACTCGAAAATGGTGCCAGAAGCTTGCAAATGCTCTCCTGAAAGATTTGGCAGTCGAAACAGAAGGCTTTTTATCACAGGACAAGAAATGAGCCCTCGACAACTTAACCGGCGGAAAATATTTTTTTGAAAAAATCCCTAAGCCCCAGGGTCACAATTTCAGCAAAAATCTGACTTTTGGCAATTCACTCAAAAATGGTGCCAACCGGTTGCAAATTGTCCCCTGAAAACTTTGGCGATGGAAACAGAAGGTTTTTCTTATCACAAGACAAGAAATCAGCCCTCGACAACTTAACCGGCGAAAAATATTTTTTTTGAAAAAATCCCAAAGCCCCGGGGTCACAATTTCAGCAAAAATTTAACTTTTGGCAATTCACTCAAAAATGGTGCCAGAAGCTTGCAAATGCTCTCCTGAAAGGTTTGGCAGTCGAAACAAAAGGCTTTTAATCACAAGACAAGAAATCAGCCCTCAACAACTTAACCGGCAGAAAAGATTTTTTTTGAAAAAATCCCTAAGCCCCGGGGTCACAATTTCAGCAAAAATCTGACTTTTGGCAATTCACTCAAAAATGGTGCAACCGGTTGCAAATTGTCCCCTGAAAGCTTTGGCGATGGAAACAGAAGGTTTATTATCACAAGACAAGAAATCAGCCCTTAACAACTTAACCGGCGAAAAAGATTTTTTTGAAAAAATCCCTAAGCCCCGGGGTCACAATTTCAGCAAAAATCTGACTTTTGGCAATTCACTCAAAAATGGTGCCAAAAGCTTGCAAATGCTCTCCTGAAAGGTTTGGCAATCAAAACAGAAGGCTTTTTATCACAGGACAAGAAATCAGCCCTCAAAAACTTAACTGGCGGAAATTTTTTTTTTTGAAAAAATCCCAAAGCCCCGGGGTCACAATTTCAGCAAAAATCTGACTTTTGGCAATTCACTCAAAAATGGTGCCAGAAGCTTGCAAATGCTCTCCTGAAAAGGTTTGGCAGTCGAAACAGAAGGCTTTTTATCACAGGACAAGAAATCAGCCCTCAACAACTTAACAGGCGGAAAATATTTTTTTGAAAAAATCCCTAAGCCCCGGGGTCACAATTTCAGCAAAAATCTGACTTATGGCAATTCACTCAAAAATGGTGCCAGAAGCTTGCAAATGCTCTCCTGAAAAGGTTTGGCAGTCGAAACAAAAGGCTTTTTATCACAAGACAAGAAATGAGCCCTCAACAACTTTACCGGCAGAAAAGATGTTTTTTGAAAAAATCCCTAAGCCCCGGTGTCAGAGCTGCTTGAAGATCCTAGCTCACAGAGGATCACGCTAGCCAACGATCATTAAGTAAAATTCTTTATTGAGTTACAGTTTCCATTCTCAAGCTGCTGCGTGCAACTCTACGTCTAGTAGCTAGATCGGCGAAGCTCCGTCTGAGTCTCCGCCCCGTGTGCACCAACTTAATATCCTAGCCCGGCTCCACCTTTTCCGCCTGACTGTCCTCCTCTGGGTCCCTCTACCCCCCGGGGTCTCTTCCTTCCGGGATTCTTCTGACGCTGACCCCCCGGACCCTCCTGTCTCCTTGCGCCGGGCTTTAGGACCTGGCTCCCTTTCCGGGCTGCTTACTGCGCCGCCTTCCTCTGCATTTGAACTTGGCGCGCGCGCCCAACCTTCCACTTTCCGCTTAACCGTTTCTTCGCTCCCCGATGGAGGTGTGGCCATCTCTGGCAGTGACGCTGGTCCCGATTTCCAACTGCTCTCCTCTGAGTCCCCTCTGGCTCTATCTTCCTGGGGTGCCCCCCTAGACTCCCCCCTTGCCCTGGCCACTGGTGCTCCTTTCTGTGAATCCTCTGATTCACTGGAAAGACTCGGAGATCTCGGGTCGTCGTCATCACTCATCCTTTCTTCTGCCTCCTCCCCTTCGCTCTCTGTGTCCTCCCTTGCCCTTGCCTCTGCTCCTAAACCCCTGACACCCGGGGTCACAATTTCAGCAAAAATCTGACTTATGGCAATTCACTCGAAAATGGTGCCAGAAGCTTGCAAATGCTCTCCTGAAAGGTTTGGCAGTCGAAACAAAAGGCTTTTAATCACAAGACAAGAAATCAGCCCTCAACAACTTAACCGGCAGAAAAGATTTTTTTTGAAAAAATCCCTAAGCCCCGGGGTCACAATTTCAGCAAAAATCTGACTTTCGGCAATTCACTCAAAAATGGTGCAACCGGTTGCAAATTGTCCCCTGAAAGCTTTGGCGATGGAAACAGAAGGTTTATTATCACAAGACAAGAAATCAGCCCTTAACAACTTAACCGGCGAAAAAGATTTTTTTGAAAAAATCCCTAAGCCCCGGGGTCACAATTTCAGCAAAAATCTGACTTTTGGCAATTCACTCAAAAATGGTGCCAAAAGCTTGCAAATGCTCTCCTGAAAGGTTTGGCAATCAAAAGAGAAGGCTTTTTATCACAGGACAAGAAATCAGCCCTCGACAACTTAACCGGCGGAAAATATTTTTTTTGAAAAAATCCCTAAGCCCCGGGGTCACAATTTCAGCAAAAATCTGACTTATGGCAATTCACTCAAAAATGGTGCCAGAAGCTTGCAAATGCTCTCCTGAAAGGTTTGGCAGTCAAAGCAGAAGGCTTTTTATCACAGGACAAGAAATCAGCCCTCAACAACTTAACCGGCAGTAAATATTTTTTTGAAAAAATCCCTAAGCCCCGGGGACACAATTTCAGCAAAAATCTGACTTTTGGCAATTCACTCAAAAATGGTGCCAAAAGCTTGCAAATGCTCTCCTGAAATGTTTGGCAATCAAAACAGAAGGCTTTTTATCACAGGACAAGAAATCAGTCCTGAACAACTTAACCGGCTGAAATTTGTTTTTGGAAATATCCCTAAGCCCCAGGGTCACAATTTCAGCAAAAATCTGACTTTTGGCAATTCACTCGAAAATGGTGCCAGAAGCTTGCAAATGCTCTCCTGAAAGATTTGGCAGTCGAAACAGAAGGCTTTTTATCACAGGACAAGAAATGAGCCCTTGACAACTTAACCGGCGGAAAATATTTTTTTGAAAAAATCCCTAAGCCCCAGGGTCACAATTTCAGCAAAAATCTGACTTTTGGCAATTCACTCAAAAATGGTGCCAACCGGTTGCAAATTGTCCCCTGAAAACTTTGGCGATGGAAACAGAAGGTTTTTCTTATCACAAGACAAGAAATCAGCCCTCGACAACTTAACCGGCGAAAAATATTTTTTTTGAAAAAATCCCAAAGCCCCGGGGTCACAATTTCAGCAAAAATTTAACTTTTGGCAATTCACTCAAAAATGGTGCCAGAAGCTTGCAAATGCTCTCCTGAAAGGTTTGGCAGTCGAAACAAAAGGCTTTTAATCACAAGACAAGAAATCAGCCCTCAACAACTTAACCGGCAGAAAAGATTTTTTTTGAAAAAATCCCTAAGCCCCGGGGTCACAATTTCAGCAAAAATCTGACTTTTGGCAATTCACTCAAAAATGGTGCAACCGGTTGCAAATTGTCCCCTGAAAGCTTTGGCGATGGAAACAGAAGGTTTATTATCACAAGACAAGAAATCAGCCCTTAACAACTTAACCGGCGAAAAAGATTTTTTTGAAAAAATCCCTAAGCCCCGGGGTCACAATTTCAGCAAAAATCTGACTTTTGGCAATTCACTCAAAAATGGTGCCAAAAGCTTGCAAATGCTCTCCTGAAAGGTTTGGCAATCAAAAGAGAAGGCTTTTTATCACAGGACAAGAAATCAGCCCTCGACAACTTAACCGGCGGAAAATATTTTTTTTGAAAAAATCCCTAAGCCCCGGGGTCACAATTTCAGCGAAAATCTGACTTATGGCAATTCACTCAAAAATGGTGCCAGAAGCTTGCAAATGCTCTCCTGAAAGGTTTGGCAGTCAAAGCAGAAGGCTTTTTATCACAGGACAAGAAATCAGCCCTCAACAACTTAACCGGCAGTAAATATTTTTTTGAAAAAATCCCTAAGCCCCGGGGACACAATTTCAGCAAAAATCTGACTTTTGGCAATTCACTCAAAAATGGTGCCAAAAGCTTGCAAATGCTCTCCTGAAATGTTTGGCAATCAAAACAGAAGGCTTTTTATCACAGGACAAGAAATCAGTCCTGAACAACTTAACCGGCAGAAAATTTTTTTTGGAAATATCCCTAAGCCCCAGGGTCACAATTTCAGCAAAAATCTGACTTTTGGCAATTCACTCGAAAATGGTGCCAGAAGCTTGCAAATGCTCTCCTGAAAGATTTGGCAGTCGAAACAGAAGGCTTTTTATCACAGGACAAGAAATGAGCCCTCGACAACTTAACCGGCGGAAAATATTTTTTTGAAAAAATCCCTAAGCCCCAGGGTCACAATTTCAGCAAAAATCTGACTTTTGGCAATTCACTCAAAAATGGTGCCAACCGGTTGCAAATTGTCCCCTGAAAACTTTGGCGATGGAAACAGAAGGTTTTTCTTATCACAAGACAAGAAATCAGCCCTCGACAACTTAACCGGCGAAAAATATTTTTTTTGAAAAAATCCCAAAGCCCCGGGGTCACAATTTCAGCAAAAATTTAACTTTTGGCAATTCACTCAAAAATGGTGCCAGAAGCTTGCAAATGCTCTCCTGAAAGGTTTGGCAGTCGAAACAAAAGGCTTTTAATCACAAGACAAGAAATCAGCCCTCAACAACTTAACCGGCAGAAAAGATTTTTTTTGAAAAAATCCCTAAGCCCCGGGGTCACAATTTCAGCAAAAATCTGACTTTTGGCAATTCACTCAAAAATGGTGCAACCGGTTGCAAATTGTCCCCTGAAAGCTTTGGCGATGGAAACAGAAGGTTTATTATCACAAGACAAGAAATCAGCCCTTAACAACTTAACCGGCGAAAAAGATTTTTTTGAAAAAATCCCTAAGCCCCGGGGTCACAATTTCAGCAAAAATCTGACTTTTGGCAATTCACTCAAAAATGGTGCCAAAAGCTTGCAAATGCTCTCCTGAAAGGTTTGGCAATCAAAACAGAAGGCTTTTTATCACAGGACAAGAAATCAGCCCTCAAAAACTTAACTGGCGGAAATTTTTTTTTTTGAAAAAATCCCAAAGCCCCGGGGTCACAATTTCAGCAAAAATCTGACTTTTGGCAATTCACTCAAAAATGGTGCCAGAAGCTTGCAAATGCTCTCCTGAAAAGGTTTGGCAGTCGAAACAGAAGGCTTTTTATCACAGGACAAGAAATCAGCCCTCAACAACTTAACAGGCGGAAAATATTTTTTTGAAAAAATCCCTAAGCCCCGGGGTCACAATTTCAGCAAAAATCTGACTTATGGCAATTCACTCAAAAATGGTGCCAGAAGCTTGCAAATGCTCTCCTGAAAAGGTTTGGCAGTCGAAACAAAAGGCTTTTTATCACAAGACAAGAAATGAGCCCTCAACAACTTTACCGGCAGAAAAGATGTTTTTTGAAAAAATCCCTAAGCCCCGGTGTCAGAGCTGCTTGAAGATCCTAGCTCACAGAGGATCACGCTAGCCAACGATCATTAAGTAAAATTCTTTATTGAGTTACAGTTTCCATTCTCAAGCTGCTGCGTGCAACTCTACGTCTAGTAGCTAGATCGGCGAAGCTCCGTCTGAGTCTCCGCCCCGTGTGCACCAACTTAATATCCTAGCCCGGCTCCACCTTTTCCGCCTGACTGTCCTCCTCTGGGTCCCTCTACCCCCCGGGGTCTCTTCCTTCCGGGATTCTTCTGACGCTGACCCCCCGGACCCTCCTGTCTCCTTGCGCCGGGCTTTAGGACCTGGCTCCCTTTCCGGGCTGCTTACTGCGCCGCCTTCCTCTGCATTTGAACTTGGCGCGCGCGCCCAACCTTCCACTTTCCGCTTAACCGTTTCTTCGCTCCCCGATGGAGGTGTGGCCATCTCTGGCAGTGACGCTGGTCCCGATTTCCAACTGCTCTCCTCTGAGTCCCCTCTGGCTCTATCTTCCTGGGGTGCCCCCCTAGACTCCCCCCTTGCCCTGGCCACTGGTGCTCCTTTCTGTGAATCCTCTGATTCACTGGAAAGACTCGGAGATCTCGGGTCGTCGTCATCACTCATCCTTTCTTCTGCCTCCTCCCCTTCGCTCTCTGTGTCCTCCCTTGCCCTTGCCTCTGCTCCTAAACCCCTGACACCCGGGGTCACAATTTCAGCAAAAATCTGACTTATGGCAATTCACTCGAAAATGGTGCCAGAAGCTTGCAAATGCTCTCCTGAAAGGTTTGGCAGTCGAAACAAAAGGCTTTTAATCACAAGACAAGAAATCAGCCCTCAACAACTTAACCGGCAGAAAAGATTTTTTTTGAAAAAATCCCTAAGCCCCGGGGTCACAATTTCAGCAAAAATCTGACTTTCGGCAATTCACTCAAAAATGGTGCAACCGGTTGCAAATTGTCCCCTGAAAGCTTTGGCGATGGAAACAGAAGGTTTATTATCACAAGACAAGAAATCAGCCCTTAACAACTTAACCGGCGAAAAAGATTTTTTTGAAAAAATCCCTAAGCCCCGGGGTCACAATTTCAGCAAAAATCTGACTTTTGGCAATTCACTCAAAAATGGTGCCAAAAGCTTGCAAATGCTCTCCTGAAAGGTTTGGCAATCAAAAGAGAAGGCTTTTTATCACAGGACAAGAAATCAGCCCTCGACAACTTAACCGGCGGAAAATATTTTTTTTGAAAAAATCCCTAAGCCCCGGGGTCACAATTTCAGCAAAAATCTGACTTATGGCAATTCACTCAAAAATGGTGCCAGAAGCTTGCAAATGCTCTCCTGAAAGGTTTGGCAGTCAAAGCAGAAGGCTTTTTATCACAGGACAAGAAATCAGCCCTCAACAACTTAACCGGCAGTAAATATTTTTTTGAAAAAATCCCTAAGCCCCGGGGACGCAATTTCAGCAAAAATCTGACTTTTGGCAATTCACTCAAAAATGGTGCCAAAAGCTTGCAAATGCTCTCCTGAAATGTTTGGCAATCAAAACAGAAGGCTTTTTATCACAGGACAAGAAATCAGTCCTGAACAACTTAACCGGCTGAAATTTTTTTTTGGAAATATCCCTAAGCCCCAGGGTCACAATTTCAGCAAAAATCTGACTTTTGGCAATTCACTCGAAAATGGTGCCAGAAGCTTGCAAATGCTCTCCTGAAAGATTTGGCAGTCGAAACAGAAGGCTTTTTATCACAGGACAAGAAATGAGCCCTTGACAACTTAACCGGCGGAAAATATTTTTTTGAAAAAATCCCTAAGCCCCAGGGTCACAATTTCAGCAAAAATCTGACTTTTGGCAATTCACTCAAAAATGGTGCCAACCGGTTGCAAATTGTCCCCTGAAAACTTTGGCGATGGAAACAGAAGGTTTTTCTTATCACAAGACAAGAAATCAGCCCTCGACAACTTAACCGGCGAAAAATATTTTTTTTGAAAAAATCCCAAAGCCCCGGGGTCACAATTTCAGCAAAAATTTAACTTTTGGCAATTCACTCAAAAATGGTGCCAGAAGCTTGCAAATGCTCTCCTGAAAGGTTTGGCAGTCGAAACAAAAGGCTTTTAATCACAAGACAAGAAATCAGCCCTCAACAACTTAACCGGCAGAAAAGATTTTTTTTGAAAAAATCCCTAAGCCCCGGGGTCACAATTTCAGCAAAAATCTGACTTTTGGCAATTCACTCAAAAATGGTGCAACCGGTTGCAAATTGTCCCCTGAAAGCTTTGGCGATGGAAACAGAAGGTTTATTATCACAAGACAAGAAATCAGCCCTTAACAACTTAACCGGCGAAAAAGATTTTTTTGAAAAAATCCCTAAGCCCCGGGGTCACAATTTCAGCAAAAATCTGACTTTTGGCAATTCACTCAAAAATGGTGCCAAAAGCTTGCAAATGCTCTCCTGAAAGGTTTGGCAATCAAAAGAGAAGGCTTTTTATCACAGGACAAGAAATCAGCCCTCGACAACTTAACCGGCGGAAAATATTTTTTTTGAAAAAATCCCTAAGCCCCGGGGTCACAATTTCAGCAAAAATCTGACTTATGGCAATTCACTCAAAAATGGTGCCAGAAGCTTGCAAATGCTCTCCTGAAAGGTTTGGCAGTCAAAGCAGAAGGCTTTTTATCACAGGACAAGAAATCAGCCCTCAACAACTTAACCGGCAGTAAATATTTTTTTGAAAAAATCCCTAAGCCCCGGGGACACAATTTCAGCAAAAATCTGACTTTTGGCAATTCACTCAAAAATGGTGCCAAAAGCTTGCAAATGCTCTCCTGAAATGTTTGGCAATCAAAACAGAAGGCTTTTTATCACAGGACAAGAAATCAGTCCTGAACAACTTAACCGGCAGAAAATTTTTTTTGGAAATATCCCTAAGCCCCAGGGTCACAATTTCAGCAAAAATCTGACTTTTGGCAATTCACTCGAAAATGGTGCCAGAAGCTTGCAAATGCTCTCCTGAAAGATTTGGCAGTCGAAACAGAAGGCTTTTTATCACAGGACAAGAAATGAGCCCTCGACAACTTAACCGGCGGAAAATATTTTTTTGAAAAAATCCCTAAGCCCCAGGGTCACAATTTCAGCAAAAATCTGACTTTTGGCAATTCACTCAAAAATGGTGCCAACCGGTTGCAAATTGTCCCCTGAAAACTTTGGCGATGGAAACAGAAGGTTTTTCTTATCACAAGACAAGAAATCAGCCCTCGACAACTTAACCGGCGAAAAATATTTTTTTTGAAAAAATCCCAAAGCCCCGGGGTCACAATTTCAGCAAAAATTTAACTTTTGGCAATTCACTCAAAAATGGTGCCAGAAGCTTGCAAATGCTCTCCTGAAAGGTTTGGCAGTCGAAACAAAAGGCTTTTAATCACAAGACAAGAAATCAGCCCTCAACAACTTAACCGGCAGAAAAGATTTTTTTTGAAAAAATCCCTAAGCCCCGGGGTCACAATTTCAGCAAAAATCTGACTTTTGGCAATTCACTCAAAAATGGTGCAACCGGTTGCAAATTGTCCCCTGAAAGCTTTGGCGATGGAAACAGAAGGTTTATTATCACAAGACAAGAAATCAGCCCTTAACAACTTAACCGGCGAAAAAGATTTTTTTGAAAAAATCCCTAAGCCCCGGGGTCACAATTTCAGCAAAAATCTGACTTTTGGCAATTCACTCAAAAATGGTGCCAAAAGCTTGCAAATGCTCTCCTGAAAGGTTTGGCAATCAAAACAGAAGGCTTTTTATCACAGGACAAGAAATCAGCCCTCAAAAACTTAACTGGCGGAAATTTTTTTTTTTGAAAAAATCCCAAAGCCCCGGGGTCACAATTTCAGCAAAAATCTGACTTTTGGCAATTCACTCAAAAATGGTGCCAGAAGCTTGCAAATGCTCTCCTGAAAAGGTTTGGCAGTCGAAACAGAAGGCTTTTTATCACAGGACAAGAAATCAGCCCTCAACAACTTAACAGGCGGAAAATATTTTTTTGAAAAAATCCCTAAGCCCCGGGGTCACAATTTCAGCAAAAATCTGACTTATGGCAATTCACTCAAAAATGGTGCCAGAAGCTTGCAAATGCTCTCCTGAAAAGGTTTGGCAGTCGAAACAAAAGGCTTTTTATCACAAGACAAGAAATGAGCCCTCAACAACTTTACCGGCAGAAAAGATGTTTTTTGAAAAAATCCCTAAGCCCCGGTGTCAGAGCTGCTTGAAGATCCTAGCTCACAGAGGATCACGCTAGCCAGCGATCATTAAGTAAAATTCTTTATTGAGTTACAGTTTCCATTCTCAAGCTGCTGCGTGCAACTCTACGTCTAGTAGCTAGATCGGCGAAGCTCCGTCTGAGTCTCCGCCCCGTGTGCACCAACTTAATATCCTAGCCCGGCTCCACCTTTTCCGCCTGACTGTCCTCCTCTGGGTCCCTCTACCCCCCGGGGTCTCTTCCTTCCGGGATTCTTCTGACGCTGACCCCCCGGACCCTCCTGTCTCCTTGCGCCGGGCTTTAGGACCTGGCTCCCTTTCCGGGCTGCTTACTGCGCCGCCTTCCTCTGCATTTGAACTTGGCGCGCGCGCCCAACCTTCCACTTTCCGCTTAACCGTTTCTTCGCTCCCCGATGGAGGTGTGGCCACTCCTGACTCGTGCCCTCCCTCCTGTGGTGAGCTGCCAGCGCTTGCCCCCTGGCTCCCTTCCTCTTCCCTGCTCTCTGGCGGTGACGCTGGTCCCGATTTCCAACTGCTCTCCTCTGAGTCCCCTCTGGCTCTATCTTCCTGGGGTGCCCCCCTAGACTCCCCCCTTGCCCTGGCCACTGGTGCTCCTTTCTGTGAATCCTCTGATTCACTGGAAAGACTCGGAGATCTCGGGTCGTCGTCATCACTCATCCTTTCTTCTGCCTCCTCCCCTTTGCTCTCTGTGTCCTCCCTTGCCCTTGCCTCTGCTCCTAAACCCCTGACACCCGGGGTCACAATTTCAGCAAAAATCTGACTTATGGCAATTCACTCGAAAATGGTGCCAGAAGCTTGCAAATGCTCTCCTGAAAGATTTGGCAGTCAAAACAGAAGGCTTTTTATCACAGGACAAGAAAACAGCCCTCAACAACTTAACCGGCGCAGAATATTTTTTTAAAAAAAAAATCCCAAAGCCCCGGGGTCACAATTTCAGCAAAAATCTGACCTTTTGCAATTCACTCAAAAATGGTGCCAACCGGTTGCAAATGGTCCCCAGAAAGCTTTGGCGATGGAAAAATAAGTTTTTTTATCACAGGACAAGAAATCAGCCCTTAACAACTTAACCGGCGCAAAAGATTTTTTTGAAAAAATCCCTAAGCCCCGGGGTCACAATTTCAGCAAAAATCTGACTTTTGGCAATTCACTCAAAAATGTTGCCAGAAGCTTGCAAATGCTCTCCTGAAAGGTTTGGCAGTCGAAACAGAAGGCTTTTTATCACAGGAGAAGAAATCAGCCCTCGACAACTTAAGAGGCGGAAAATATTTTTTTGAAAAAATCCCTAAGCCCAGGGGTCACAATTTCAGCAAAAATCTGACTTTTGGCAATTCACTCGAAAATGGTGCCAGAAGCTTGCAAATGCTCTCCTGAAAGGTTTGGCAGTCGAAACAAAAGGCTTTTTATCAAAAGACAAGAAATCAGCCCTCAACAACTTAACCGGCAGAAAAGATGTTTTTTGAAAAAATCCCTAAGCCCCGGGGTCACAATTTTAGCAAAAATCTGACTTTTGGCAATTCACTCAAAAATGGTGCCAACCGGTTGCAAATGGTCCCGTGAAAACTTTGGTGATGGAAACAGAAGGTTTTTCTTATCACAAGACAAGAAATCAGCCCTTAACAACTTAACCGGCGAAAAAGATTTTTTTGAAAAAATCCCTAAGCCCCGGGGTCACAATTTCAGCAAAAATCTGACTTTTGGCAATTCACTCAAAAATGTTGCCAGAAGCTTGCAAATGCTCTCCTGAAAGGTTTGGCAGTCGAAACAGAAGGCTTTTTATCACAGGACAAGAAATCAGCCCTCAACAACTTAACAGGCGGAAAATATTTTTTTGAAAAATTCCCTAAGCCCCGGGGTCACAATTTCAGCAAAAATCTGACTTTTGGCTATTTACTCAAAAATGGTGCCAGAAGCTTGCAGATGCTCTCCTGAAAGGTTTGGCAGTCAAAGCAGAAGGCTTTTTATCACAGGACAAGAAATCAGCCCTCAACAACTTAACCGGCAGTAAATATTTTTTTGAAAAAATCCCTAAGCCCCGGGGACACAATTTCAGCAAAAATCTGACTTTTGGCAATTCACTCAAAAATGGTGCCAAAAGCTTGCAAATGCTCTCCTGAAATGTTTGGCAATCAAAACAGAAGGCTTTTTATCACAGGACAAGAAATCAGTCCTGAACAACTTAACCGGCAGAAAATTTTTTTTGGAAATATCCCTAAGCCCCAGGGTCACAATTTCAGCAAAAATCTGACTTTTGGCAATTCACTCGAAAATGGTGCCAGAAGCTTGCAAATGCTCTCCTGAAAGATTTGGCAGTCGAAACAGAAGGCTTTTTATCACAGGACAAGAAATGAGCCCTCGACAACTTAACCGGCGGAAAATATTTTTTTGAAAAAACCCCTAAGCCCCAGGGTCACAATTTCAGCAAAAATCTGACTTTTGGCTATTCACTCAAAAATGGTGCCAACCGGTTGCAAATTGTCCCCTGAAAACTTTGGCGATGGAAACAGAAGGTTTTTCTTATCACAAGACAAGAAATCAGCCCTCGACAACTTAACCGGCGAAAAATATTTTTTTTGAAAAAATCCCAAAGCCCCGGGGTCACAATTTCAGCAAAAATTTAACTTTTGGCAATTCACTCAAAAATGGTGCCAGAAGCTTGCAAATGCTCTCCTGAAAGGTTTGGCAGTCGAAACAAAAGGCTTTTAATCACAAGACAAGAAATCAGCCCTCAACAACTTAACCGGCAGAAAAGATTTTTTTTGAAAAAATCCCTAAGCCCCGGGGTCACAATTTCAGCAAAAATCTGACTTTTGGCAATTCACTCAAAAATGGTGCAACCGGTTGCAAATTGTCCCCTGAAAGCTTTGGCGATGGAAACAGAAGGTTTATTATCACAAGACAAGAAATCAGCCCTTAACAACTTAACCGGCGAAAAAGATTTTTTTGAAAAAATCCCTAAGCCCCGGGGTCACAATTTCAGCAAAAATCTGACTTTTGGCAATTCACTCAAAAATGGTGCCAAAAGCTTGCAAATGCTCTCCTGAAAGGTTTGGCAATCAAAAGAGAAGGCTTTTTATCACAGGACAAGAAATCAGCCCTCGACAACTTAACCGGCGGAAAATATTTTTTTTGAAAAAATCCCAAAGCCCCGGGGTCACAATTTCAGCAAAAATCTGACTTATGGCAATTCACTCAAAAATGGTGCCAGAAGCTTGCAAATGCTCTCCTGAAAGGTTTGGCAGTCAAAGCAGAAGGCTTTTTATCACAGGACAAGAAATCAGCCCTCAACAACTTAACCGGCAGTAAATATTTTTTTGAAAAAATCCCTAAGCCCCGGGGTCACAATTTCAGCAAAAATCTGACTTTTGGCAATTCACTCAAAAATGGTGCCAAAAGCTTGCAAATGCTCTCCTGAAAGGTTTGGCAATCAAAACAGAAGGCTTTTTATCACAGGACAAGAAATCAGCCCTCAAAAACTTAACTGGCGGAAATTTTTTTTTTAAAAAAAATCCCAAAGCCCCGGGGTCACAATTTCAGCAAAAATCTGACTTTTGGCAATTCACTCAAAAATGGTGCCAGAAGCTTGCAAATGCTCTCCTGAAAAGGTTTGGCAGTCGAAACAGAAGGCTTTTTATCACAGGACAAGAAATCAGCCCTCAACAACTTAACAGGCGGAAAATATTTTTTTGAAAAAATCCCTAAGCCCCGGGGTCACAATTTCAGCAAAAATCTGACTTATGGCAATTCACTCGAAAATGGTGCCAGAAGCTTGCAAATGCTCTCCTGAAAAGGTTTGGCAGTCGAAACAAAAGGCTTTTTATCACAAGACAAGAAATGAGCCCTCAACAACTTTACCGGCAGAAAAGATGTTTTTTGAAAAAATCCCTAAGCCCCGGTGTCAGAGCTGCTTGAAGATCCTAGCTCACAGAGGATCACGCTAGCCAGCGATCATTAAGTAAAAGTCTTTATTGAGTTACAGTTTCCATTCTCAAGCTGCTGCGTGCAACTCTACGTCTAGTAGCTAGATCGGCGAAGCTCCGTCTGAGTCTCCGCCCCGTGTGCACCAACTTAATATCCTAGCCCGGCTCCACCTTTTCCGCCTGACTGTCCTCCTCTGGGTCCCTCTACCCCCCGGGGTCTCTTCCTTCCGGGATTCTTCTGACGCTGACCCCCCGGACCCTCCTGTCTCCTTGCGCCGGGCTTTAGGACCTGGCTCCCTTTCCGGGCTGCTTACTGCGCCGCCTTCCTCTGCATTTGAACTTGGCGCGCGCGCCCAACCTTCCACTTTCCGCTTAACCGTTTCTTCGCTCCCCGATGGAGGTGTGGCCACTCCTGACTCGTGCCCTCCCTCCTGTGGTGAGCTGCCAGCGCTTGCCCCCTGGCTCCCTTCCTCTTCCCTGCTCTCTGGCGGTGACGCTGGTCCCGATTTCCAACTGCTCTCCTCTGAGTCCCCTCTGGCTCTATCTTCCTGGGGTGCCCCCCTAGACTCCCCCCTTGCCCTGGCCACTGGTGCTCCTTTCTGTGAATCCTCTGATTCACTGGAAAGACTCGGAGATCTCGGGTCGTCGTCATCACTCATCCTTTCTTCTGCCTCCTCCCCTTCGCTCTCTGTGTCCTCCCTTGCCCTTGCCTCTGCTCCTAAACCCCTGACACCCGGGGTCACAATTTCAGCAAAAATCTGACTTATGGCAATTCACTCGAAAATGGTGCCAGAAGCTTGCAAATGCTCTCCTGAAAGGTTTGGCAGTCAAAACAGAAGGCTTTTTATCACAGGACAAGAAATCAGCCCTCAACAACTTAACCGGCGCAGAATATTTTTTTTAAAAAAAAATCCCAAAGCCCCGGGGTCACAATTTCAGCAAAAATCTGACCTTTTGCAATTCACTCAAAAATGGTGCCAACCGGTTGCAAATGGTCCCCAGAAAGCTTTGGCGATGGAAAAATAAGTTTTTTTATCACAGGACAAGAAATCAGCCCTTAACAACTTAACCGGCGCAAAAGATTTTTTTGAAAAAATCCCTAAGCCCCGGGGTCACAATTTCAGCAAAAATCTGACTTTTGGCAATTCACTCAAAAATGTTGCCAGAAGCTTGCAAATGCTCTCCTGAAAGGTTTGGCAGTCGAAACAGAAGGCTTTTTATCACAGGAGAAGAAATCAGCCCTCGACAACTTAAGAGGCGGAAAATATTTTTTTGAAAAAATCCCTAAGCCCAGGGGTCACAATTTCAGCAAAAATCTGACTTTTGGCAATTCACTCGAAAATGGTGCCAGAAGCTTGCAAATGCTCTCCTGAAAGGTTTGGCAGTCGAAACAAAAGGCTTTTTATCAAAAGACAAGAAATCAGCCCTCAACAACTTAACCGGCAGAAAAGATGTTTTTTGAAAAAATCCCTAAGCCCCGGGGTCACAATTTTAGCAAAAATCTGACTTTTGGCAATTCACTCAAAAATGGTGCCAACCGGTTGCAAATGGTCCCGTGAAAACTTTGGTGATGGAAACAGAAGGTTTTTCTTATCACAAGACAAGAAATCAGCCCTTAACAACTTAAACGGCGCAAAAGATTTTTTTGAAAAAATCACTAAGCCCCGGGGTCACAATTTCAGCAAAAATCTGACCTTTGGCAATTCACTCCAAAATTTTGCCAGAAGCTTGCAAATGCTCTCCTGAAATGTTTCGCAGTCAAAACAGAAGGCTTTTTATCACAGGACAAGAAATCAGCCCTCGACAACTTAACCGGCGCAGAATTTTTTTTAAAAAAAAAATCCCAAAGCCCCAGGGTCACAATTTCAGCAAAAATCTGACTTTTGGCAATTCACTCAAAAATGGTGCCAAAAGCTTGCAAATGCTCTCCTGAAATGTTTGGCAATCAAAACAGAAGGCTTTTTATCACAGGACAAGAAATCAGCCCTCAAAAACTTAACCGGCAGAAAAAAATTTTTGGAAATATCCCTAAGCCCCAGGGTCACAATTTCAGCAAAAATCTGACTTTTGGCAATTCACTCGAAAATGGTGCCAGAAGCTTGCAAATGCTCTCCTGAAAGATTTGGCCGTCGAAACAGAAGGCTTTTTATCACAGGACAAGAAATGAGCCCTTGACAACTTAACCGGCGGAAAATATTTTTTTGAAAAAATCCCTAAGCCCCAGGGTCACAATTTCAGCAAAAATCTGACTTTTGGCAATTCACTCAAAAATGGTGCAACCGGTTGCAAATTGTCCCCTGAAAGCTTTGGCGATGGAAACAGAAGGTTTATTATCACAACACAAGAAATCAGCCCTTAACAACTTAACCGGCGAAAAAGATTTTTTTGAAAAAATCCATAAGCCCCGGGGTCACAATTTCAGCAAAAATCTGACTTTTGGCAATTCACTCAAAAATGGTGCCAAAAGCTTGCAAATGCTCTCCTGAAAGGTTTGGCAATCAAAAGAGAAGGCTTTTTATCACAGGACAAGAAATCAGCCCTCGACAACTTAACCGGCGGAAAATATTTTTTTTGAAAAAATCCCTAAGCCCCGGGGTCACAATTTCAGCAAAAATCTGACTTATGGCAATTCACTCAAAAATGGTGCCAGAAGCTTGCAAATGCTCTCCTTAAAGGTTTGGCAGTCAAAGCAGAAGGCTTTTTATCACAGGACAAGAAATCAGCCCTCAACAACTTAACCGGCAGTAAATATTTTTTTGAAAAAGTCCCTAAGCCCCGGGGTCAAAATTTCAGCAGAAATCTGACTTTTGGCAATTCACTCAAAAATGGTGCCAAAAGCTTGCAAATGCTCTCCTGAAAGGTTTGGCAATCAAAACAGAAGGCTTTTTATCACAGGACAAGAAATCAGCCCTCGACAACTTAACCGGCGAAAAAGATGTCTTTTGAAAAAATCCCTAAGCCCCGGGGTCACAATTTCAGCAAAAATCTGACTTATGGAAATTCACTCAAAAATGGTGCCAGAATCTTGCAAATGCTCTCCTGAAAGGTTTGACAGTCGAAACAGATGGCTTTTTATCACAGGACAAGAAATCAGCCCTCAACAACTTAACCGGCAGTAAATATTTTTTTGAAAAAATCCCTAAGCCCCGGGGTCACAATTTCAGCAAAAATCTGACTTTTGGCAATTCACTCAAAAATGGTGCCAAAAGCTTGCAAATGCTCTCCTGAAAGGTTTGGCAATCAAAACAGAAGGCTTTTTATCACAGGACAAGAAATCAGCCCTCAAAAACTTAACTGGTGGAAAAATTTTTTTTGGAAAAAATCCCAAAGCCCCGGGGTCACAATTTCAGCAAAAATCTGACTTTTGGCAATTCACTCGAAAATTGTGCCAGAAGCTTGCAAATGCTCTCCTGAAAAGGTTTGGCAGTCGAAACAAAAGGCTTTTTATCACAAGACAAGAAATCAGCCCTCAACAACTTAACAGGCGGAAAATATTTTTTTGAAAAAATCCCTAAGCCCCGGGGTCACAATTTCAGCAAAAATCTGACTTATGGCAATTCACTCGAAAATTGTGCCAGAAGCTTGCAAATGCTCTCCTGAAAAGGTTTGGCAGTCGAAACAAAAGGCTTTTTATCACAAGACAAGAAATGAGCCCTCAACAACTTAACCGGCAGAAAAGATGTTTTTTGAAAAAATCCCTAAGCCCCGGGGTCACAATTTCAGCAAAAATCTGACTTATGGCAATTCACTCGAAAATGGTGCCAGAAGCTTTCAAATGCTCTCCTGAAAGGTTTGGCAGTCAAAACAGAAGGCTTTTTATCACAGGACAAGAAATCAGCCCTCAACAACTTAACCGGCGCAGAATATTTTTTTTAAAAAAAAATCCCAAAGCCCCTGGGTCACAATTTCAGCAAAAATCTGACCTTTTGCAATTCACTCAAAAATGGTTCCAACCGGTTGCAAATGGTCCCCAGAAAGCTTTGGCGATGGAAAAATAAGTTTTTTTATCACAGGACAAGAAATCAGCCCTTAACAACTTAACCGGCGCAAAAGATTTTTTTGAAAAAATCCCTAAGCCCCGGGGTCACAATTTCAGCAAAAATCTGACTTTTGGCAATTCACTCAAAAATGGTGCCAGAAGCTTGCAAATGCTCTCCTGAAAAGGTTTGGCAGTCGAAACAGAAGGCTTTTTATCACAGGAAACGAAATCAGCCCTCGACAACTTAGCCAGCGGAAAATATTATTTTGAAAAAATCCCTAAGCCCCGGGGTCACAATTTCAGCAAAAATCTGACTTTTGGCAATTCACTCAAAAATGGTGCCAAAAGCATGCAAATGCTCTCCTGAAATGTTTGGCAATCGAAACAGAAGGCTTTTTATCACAGGACAAGAAATCAGCCCTGAACAACTTAACCGGCGGAAAATTTTTTTTGGAAATATCCCTAAGCCCCAGGGTCACAATTTCAGCAAAAATCTGACTTTTGGCAATTCACTTGAAAATGGTGCCAGAAGCTTCCAAATGCTCTCCTGAAAGATTTGGCCGTCGAAACAGAAGGCTTTTTATCACAGGACAAGAAATGAGCCCTTGACAACTTAACCGGCGGAAAATATTTTTTTGAAAAAATCCCTAAGCCCCAGGGTCACAATTTCAGCAAAAATCTGACTTTTGGCAATTCACTCAAAAATGGTGCAAACCGGTTGCAAATGGTCCCCTGAAAACTTTGGCGATGGAAACAGAAGGTTTTTCTTATCACAAGACAAGAAATCAGCCCTCGACAACTTAACCGGCGAAAAATATTTTTTTTGAAAAAACCCCAAAGCCCCGGGGTCACAATTTCAGCAAAAATCTGACTTATGGCAATTCACTCAAAAATGGTGCCAGAAGCTTGCAAATGCTCTCCTGAAAGGTTTGGCAGTCGAAACAAAAGGCTTTTAATCACAAGACAAGAAATCAGCCCTCAACAACTTAACCGGCAGAAAAGATTTTTTTTGAAAAAATCCCTAAGCCCCGGGGTCACAATTTCAGCAAAAATCTGACTTTTCGCAATTCACTCAAAAATGGTGCAACCGGTTGCAAATTGTCCCCTGAAAGCTTTGGCGATGGAAACAGAAGGTTTATTATCACAAGACAAGAAATCAGCCCTTAACAACTTAACCGGCGAAAAAGATTTTTTTGAAAGAATCCCTAAGCCCCGGGGTCACAGTTTCAGCAAAAATCTGACTTTTGGCAATTCACTCAAAAATGGTGCCAAAAGCTTGCAAATGCTCTCCTGAAAGGTTTGGCAATCAAAAGAGAAGGCTTTTTATCACAGGACAAGAAATCAGCCCTCGACAACTTAACCGGCGGAAAATATTTTTTTTGAAAAAATCCCTAAGCCCCGGGGTCACAATTTCAGCAAAAATCTGACTTATGGCAATTCACTCAAAAATGGTGCCAGAAGCTTGCAAATGCTCTCCTGAAAGGTTTGGCAGTCAAAGCAGAAGGCTTTTTATCACAGGACAAGAAATCAGCCCTCAACAACTTAACCGGCAGTAAATATTTTTTTGAAAAAATCCCTAAGCCCCGGGGTCACAATTTCAGCAAAAATCTGACTTTTGGCAATTCACTCAAAAATGGTGCCAAAAGCTTGCAAATGCTCTCCTGAAAGGTTTGGCAATCAAAACAGAAGGATTTTTATCACAGGACAAGAAATCAGCCCACGACAACTTAACCGGCGAAAAAGATGTCTTTTGAAAAAATCCCTAAGCCCCGGGGTCACAATTTCAGCAAAAATCTGACTTTTGGCAATTCACTCAAAAATGGTGCCAGAAGCTTGCAAATGCTCTCCTGAAAAGGTTTGGCAGTCGAAACAGAAGGCTTTTTATCACAGGACAAGAAATCAGCCCTCAACAACTTAACAGGCAGAAAATATTTTTTTGAAAAAAATCCCTAAGCCCCGGGGTCACAATTTCAGCAAAAATCTGACCTTTTGCAATTCACTCAAAAATGGTGCCAACCGGTTGCAAATGGTCCCCAGAAATCTTTGGCGATGGAAAAATAAGTTTTTTTATCACAGGACAAGAAATCAGCCCTTAACAACTTAACCGGCGCAAAAGATTTTTTTGAAAAAATCCCTAAGCCCCGGGGTCACAATTTCAGCAAAAATCTGACTTTTGGCAATTCACTCAAAAATGGTGCCAGAAGCTTGCAAATGCTCTCCTGAAAAGGTTTGGCAGTCGAAACAGAAGGCTTTTTATCACAGGACAAGAAATCAGCCCTCAACAACTTAACCGGCAGTAAATATTTTTTTGAAAAAATCCCTAAGCCCCGGGGTCACAATTTCAGCAAAAATCTGACTTTTGGCAATTCACTCAAAAATGGTGCGAAAAGCTTGCAAATTCTCTCCTGAAAGGTTTGGCAATCAAAACAGAAGGCTTTTTATCACAGGACAAGAAATCAGCCCTCAAAAACTTAACTGGCGGAAAATTTTTTTTTTGAAAATATCCCAAAACCCCGGGGTCACAATTTCAGCAAAAATCTGACTTTTGGCAATTCACTCAAAAATGGTGCCAGAAGCTTGCAAATGCTCTCCTGAAAAGGTTTGGCAGTCGAAACAGAAGGCTTTTTATCACAGGACAAGAAATCAGCCCTCGACAACTTAACCGGCAGTAAATATTTTTTTGAAAAAATCCCTAAGCCCCGGGGTCACAATTTCAGCAAAAATCTGACCTTTTGCAATTCACTCAAAAATGGTGCCAACCGGTTGCAAATGGTCCCCAGAAAGCTTTGGCGATGGAAAAATAAGTTTTTTTATCACAGGACAAGAAATCAGCCCTTAACAACTTAACCGGCGCAAAAGATTTTTTTGAAAAAATCCCTAAGCCTCGGGGTCACAATTTCAGCAAAAATCTGACTTTTGGCAATTCACTCAAAAATGGTGCCAGAAGCTTGCAAATGCTCTCCTGAAAGGTTTGGCAGTCGAAACAGAAGGCTTTTTATCACAGGACAAGAAATCAGTCCTCAACAACTTAACCGGCAGTAATTATTTTTTTGAAAAAATCCCTAAGCCCCGGGGTCACAATTTCAGCAAAAATTTAACTTTTGGCAATTCACTCAAAAATGGTGCCAGAAGCTTGAAAATGCTCTCCTGAAAAGGTTTGGCAGTCGAAACAGAAGGCTTTTTATCACAGGACAAGAAATCAGCCCTCAACAACTTAAAAGGCGGAAAATATTTTTTTGAAAAAATCCCTAAGCCCCGGGGTCACAATTTCAGCAAAAATCTGACTTTTGGCAATTCACTCGAAAATGGTGCCAGAAGCTTGCAAATGCTCTCCTGAAAGGTTTGGCAGTCGAAACAGAAGGCTTTTTATCACAGGACAAGAAATGAGCCCTCAACAACTTAACCGGCAGAAAAGATGTTTTTTGAAAAAATCCCTAAGCCCCGGGGTCACAATTTCAGCAAAAATCTGACTTATGGCAATTCACTCGAAAATGGTGCCAGAAGCTTGCAAATGCTCTCCTGAAAGGTTTGGCAGTCAAAACAGAAGGCTTTTTATCACAGTACAAGAAATCAGCCCTCAACAACTTAACCGGCGCAGAATATTTTTTTTTTAAAAAAAATCCCAAAGCCCCGGGGTCACAATTTCAGCAAAAATCTGACCTTTTGCAATTCACTCAAAAATGGTGCCAACCGGTTGCAAATGGTCCCCAGAAAGCTTTGGCGATGGAAAAATAAGTTTTTTTATCACAGGACAAGAAATCAGCCCTTAACAACTTAACCGGCGCAAAAGATTTTTTTTAAAAAATCCCTAAGCCCCGGGATCACAATTTCAGCAAAAATCTGACTTTTGGCAATTCACTCGAAAATGGTGCCAGAAGCTTGCAAATGGTCCCCTGAAAACTTTGGCGATGGAAACAGAAGGTTTTTCTTATCACAAGACAAGAAATCAGCCCTTAACAACTTAACCGGCGGAAAAGATTTTTTTGAAAAAATTACTAAGCCCCGGGGTCACAATTTCAGCAAAAAATCTGACTTTTGGCAATTCACTCCAAAATTTTGCCAGAAGCTTGCAAATGCTCTCCTGAAAGGTTTGGCAGTCAAAACAGAAGGCTTTTTATCACAGGACAAGAAATCAGCCCTCGACAACTTAACCGGCGCAGAATATTTTTTTTTAAAAAAAATCCCAAAGCCCCAGGGTCACAATTTCAGCAAAAATCTGACTTTTGGCAATTCACTCAAAAATGGTGCCAAAAGCTTGCAAATGCTCTCCTGAAATGTTTGGCAATCAAAACAGAAGGCTTTTTATCACAGGACAAGAAATCAGCCCTCAACAACTTAACCGGCAGAAATTTTTTTTTGGAAATATCCCTAAGCCCCAGGGTCACAATTTCAGCAAAAATCTGACTTTTGGCAGTTCACTCGAAAATGGTGCCAGAAGCTTGCAAATGCTCTCCTGAAAGATTTGGCCGTCGAAACAGAAGGCTTTTTATCACAGGACAAGAAATGAGCCCTCGACAACTTAACCGGCGGAAAATATTTTTTTGAAAAAATCCCTAAGCCCCGGGGTCACAATTTCAGCAAAAATCTGACTTTTGGCAATTCACTCGAAAATGGTGCCAACCGGTTGCAAATGGTCCCCTGAAAACTTTGGCGATGGAAACAGAAGGTTTTTCTTATCACAAGACAAGAAATCAGCCCTCGACAACTTAACCGGCAGAAAAGATTTTTTTTGAAAAAATCCCTAAGCCCCGGGGTCACAATTTCAGCAAAAATCTGACTTTTGGCAATTCACTCAAAAATGTTGCCAGAAGCTTGCAAATGCTCTCCTGAAAGGTTTGGCAGTCGAAACAGAAGGCTTTTTATCACAGGACAAGAAATCAGTTCTCAACAACTTAACCGGCAGTAATTATTTTTTTGAAAAAATCCCTAAGCCCCGGGGTCACAATTTCAGCAAAAATCTGACTTATGGCAATTCACTCAAAAATGGTGCCAGAAGCTTGCAAATGCTCTCCTGAAAGGTTTGGCAGTCGAAACAAAAGGCTTTTAATCACAAGACAAGAAATCAGCCCTCAACAACTTAACCGGCAGAAAAGATTTTTTTTGAAAAAATCCCTAAGCCCCAGGGTCACAATTTCAGCAAAAATCTGACTTTTGGCAATTCACTCAAAAATGGTGCCATCCGGTTGCAAATGGTCCCCTGAAAACTTTGGCGATGGAAACAGAAGGTTTTTCTTATCACAAGACAAGAAATCAGCCCTTAACAACTTAACCGGCGGAAAAGATTTTTTTGAAAAAATCCCTAAGCCCCGGGGTCACAATTTCAGCAAAAATCTGACTTTTGGCAATTCACTCAAAAATGGTGCCAAAAGCTTGCAAATGCTCTCCTGAAAGGTTTGGCAATCAAAAGAGAAGGCTTTTTATCACAGGACAAGAAATCAGCCCTCGACAACTTAACCGGCGGAAAATATTTTTTTTGAAAAAAATCCCAAAGCCCCGGGGTCACAATTTCAGCAAAAATCTGACTTTTGGCAATTCACTCAAAAATGGTGCCAACCGGTTGCAAATGGTCCCCTGAAAACTTTGGCGATGGAAACAGAAGGTTTTTCTTATCACAAGACAAGAAATCAGCCCTTAACAACTTAACCGGCGAAAAAGATTTTTTTGAAAAAATCCCTAAACCCCTGGGTCACAATTTCAGCAAAAATTTGATTTTTGGCAATTCACTCGAAAATGGTGCCAGAAGCTTGCAAATGCTCTCCTGAAAGTTTTGGCAGTCGAAACAAAAGGCTTTTTATCACAAGACAAGAAATCAGCCCTCAACAACTTAACCGGCAGAAAAGATGTTTTTTGAAAAAATCCCTAAGCCCCGGGGTCACAATTTCAGCAAAAATCTGACTTTTGGCAATTCACTCGAAAATGGTGCCAGAAGCTTGCAAATGCTCTCCTGAAAGGTTTGGCAGTCGAAACAAAAGGCTTTTTATCACAAGACAAGAAATCAGCCCTCAACAACTTAACCGGCAGAAAAGATGTTTTTTGAAAAAATCCCTAAGCCCCGGGGTCACAATTTCATGAAAAATCTGACTTTCGGCAATTCACTCGAAAATGGTGCCAAACGGTTGCAAATGCTTCCCTGAGAGCTTTGCCGGTCGAAACAGAAGGCGTTTTATTACAGAACAAGAAATCAGCCCTCAACAACTTCAAAGGCAGAAAAAGATTTTTTTGAAAAAATCCCTAAGCCCCGGGGTCACAATTTCAGGAAAAATCTGACTTTCGGCAATTCACTCAAAAATGGAGCCAAACGGTTGCAAATGCTCCCCTGAGAGGTTTGGCGGTCGAAAAAGAATGCTTTTTATCACAGGACAAGAAATCAGCCCTCAACAACTTAACCGGCAGAAAAAGATTTTTTTGAAAAAATTCCCAAGCCCCTGGGTCACAATTTCAGCAAAAATCTGACTTTTGGCAATTCACTCAAAAATGGTGCCAACCGGTTGCAAATGGTCCCCTGAAAACTTTGGCGATGGAAACAGAAGGTTTTTCTTATCACAAGACAAGAAATCAGCCCTTAACAACTTAACCGGCGGAAAAGATTTTTTTGAAAAAATCCCTAAGCCCCGGGGTCACAATTTCAGCAAAAATCTGACTTTTGGCAATTCACTCAAAAATGGTGCCAAAAGCTTGCAAATGCTCTCCTGAAAGGTTTGGCAATCAAAAGAGAAGGCTTTTTATCACAGGACAAGAAATCAGCCCTCGACAACTTAACCGGCGGAAAATATTTTTTTTGAAAAAAATCCCAAAGCCCCGGGGTCACAATTTCAGCAAAAATCTGACTTTTGGCAATTCACTCAAAAATGGTGCCAACCGGTTGCAAATGGTCCCCTGAAAACTTTGGCGATGGAAACAGAAGGTTTTTCTTATCACAAGACAAGAAATCAGCCCTTAACAACTTAACCGGCGAAAAAGATTTTTTTGAAAAAATCCCTAAACCCCTGGGTCACAATTTCAGCAAAAATTTGATTTTTGGCAATTCACTCGAAAATGGTGCCAGAAGCTTGCAAATGCTCTCCTGAAAGTTTTGGCAGTCGAAACAAAAGGCTTTTTATCACAAGACAAGAAATCAGCCCTCAACAACTTAACCGGCAGAAAAGATGTTTTTTGAAAAAATCCCTAAGCCCCGGGGTCACAATTTCAGCAAAAATCTGACTTTTGGCAATTCACTCGAAAATGGTGCCAGAAGCTTGCAAATGCTCTCCTGAAAGGTTTGGCAGTCGAAACAAAAGGCTTTTTATCACAAGACAAGAAATCAGCCCTCAACAACTTAACCGGCAGAAAAGATGTTTTTTGAAAAAATCCCTAAGCCCCGGGGTCACAATTTCATGAAAAATCTGACTTTCGGCAATTCACTCGAAAATGGTGCCAAACGGTTGCAAATGCTTCCCTGAGAGCTTTGCCGGTCGAAACAGAAGGCGTTTTATTACAGAACAAGAAATCAGCCCTCAACAACTTCAAAGGCAGAAAAAGATTTTTTTGAAAAAATCCCTAAGCCCCGGGGTCACAATTTCAGGAAAAATCTGACTTTCGGCAATTCACTCAAAAATGGAGCCAAACGGTTGCAAATGCTCCCCTGAGAGGTTTGGCGGTCGAAAAAGAATGCTTTTTATCACAGGACAAGAAATCAGCCCTCAACAACTTAACCGGCAGAAAAAGATTTTTTTGAAAAAATTCCCAAGCCCCTGGGTCACAATTTCAGCAAAAATCTGACTTTTGGCAATTCACTCAAAAATGGTGCCAACCGGTTGCAAATGGTCCCCTGAAAACTTTGGCGATGGAAACAGAAGGTTTTTCTTATCACAAGACAAGAAATCAGCCCTTAACAACTTAACCGGCGAAAAAGATTTTTTTGAAAAAATCCCTAAGCCCCGGGGTCACAATTTCAGCAAAAATCTGACTTTTGGCAATTCACTCAAAAATGTTGCCAGAAGCTTGCAAATGCTCTCCTGAAAGGTTTGGCAGTCGAAACAGAAGGCTTTTTATCACAGGACAAGAAATCAGTTCTCAACAACTTAACCGGCAGTAATTATTTTTTTGAAAAAATCCCTAAGCCCCGGGGTCACAATTTCAGCAAAAATCTGACTTATGGCAATTCACTCAAAAATGGTGCCAGAAGCTTGCAAATGCTCTCCTGAAAGGTTTGGCAGTCGAAACAAAAGGCTTTTAATCACAAGACAAGAAATCAGCCCTCAACAACTTAACCGGCAGAAAAGATTTTTTTTGAAAAAATCCCTAAGCCCCAGGGTCACAATTTCAGCAAAAATCTGACTTTTGGCAATTCACTCAAAAATGGTGCCATCCGGTTGCAAATGGTCCCCTGAAAACTTTGGCGATGGAAACAGAAGGTTTTTCTTATCACAAGACAAGAAATCAGCCCTTAACAACTTAACCGGCGGAAAAGATTTTTTTGAAAAAATCCCTAAGCCCCGGGGTCACAATTTCAGCAAAAATCTGACTTTTGGCAATTCACTCAAAAATGGTGCCAAAAGCTTGCAAATGCTCTCCTGAAAGGTTTGGCAATCAAAAGAGAAGGCTTTTTATCACAGGACAAGAAATCAGCCCTCGACAACTTAACCGGCGGAAAATATTTTTTTTGAAAAAAATCCCAAAGCCCCGGGGTCACAATTTCAGCAAAAATCTGACTTTTGGCAATTCACTCAAAAATGGTGCCAACCGGTTGCAAATGGTCCCCTGAAAACTTTGGCGATGGAAACAGAAGGTTTTTCTTATCACAAGACAAGAAATCAGCCCTTAACAACTTAACCGGCGAAAAAGATTTTTTTGAAAAAATCCCTAAACCCCTGGGTCACAATTTCAGCAAAAATTTGATTTTTGGCAATTCACTCGAAAATGGTGCCAGAAGCTTGCAAATGCTCTCCTGAAAGTTTTGGCAGTCGAAACAAAAGGCTTTTTATCACAAGACAAGAAATCAGCCCTCAACAACTTAACCGGCAGAAAAGATGTTTTTTGAAAAAATCCCTAAGCCCCGGGGTCACAATTTCAGCAAAAATCTGACTTTTGGCAATTCACTCGAAAATGGTGCCAGAAGCTTGCAAATGCTCTCCTGAAAGGTTTGGCAGTCGAAACAAAAGGCTTTTTATCACAAGACAAGAAATCAGCCCTCAACAACTTAACCGGCAGAAAAGATGTTTTTTGAAAAAATCCCTAAGCCCCGGGGTCACAATTTCATGAAAAATCTGACTTTCGGCAATTCACTCGAAAATGGTGCCAAACGGTTGCAAATGCTTCCCTGAGAGCTTTGCCGGTCGAAACAGAAGGCGTTTTATTACAGAACAAGAAATCAGCCCTCAACAACTTCAAAGGCAGAAAAAGATTTTTTTGAAAAAATCCCTAAGCCCCGGGGTCACAATTTCAGGAAAAATCTGACTTTCGGCAATTCACTCAAAAATGGAGCCAAACGGTTGCAAATGCTCCCCTGAGAGGTTTGGCGGTCGAAAAAGAATGCTTTTTATCACAGGACAAGAAATCAGCCCTCAACAACTTAACCGGCAGAAAAAGATTTTTTTGAAAAAATTCCCAAGCCCCGGGGTCACAATTTCATCAAAAATCTGGCTTTCAGCAATTCACTCAAAAATGGTGCCAAACGGTTGCAAATACTCCCCTGAGAGGTTTGGCAGTCGAAACAGAATGCTTTTTATCACAGGACAAGAAATCAGCCCTCAACAACTTAACCGGCGGAAAAGATTTTTCTGAAAAAATCCCTAAGCCCCGGGGTCACAATTTCAGCAAAAATCTGACTTTCGGCAATTCACTCAAAAATGGTGCCAAATGGCTTCAAATGCTCCTCTGAAAAGTTTGACGGTCGAAGGGAATAAGGGTCGGAGCGAAACAATATAAATTGAAAGCCTTTGCAGATGATTTGGTTTTAACATTACAGGAGCCAGAGTCTAGTACAAAAAGAGTTTTAGAATTGATTCAAGAATTTGGTCGGGTGGCGGGATTTAAGTTGAATAAACAAAAAACTAAGGTACTAGGAAAGAACTTGACATCTTCTGAAATAGATGGGTTTCAGAAGGAAACAGATTTAAATGTTGTTAAAAAAGTGAAATACCTGGGGGTTAACTTGTCCTCCAAAAATCTGAATCTATTTAAAGACAACTATGAAAAATGTTGGACAGAAGTTAAAAAAGACCTTGAAATTTGGTCAAGATTGAAACTATCCTTGTTAGGCCGAATTGCTGCTATAAAGATGAACGTTTTGCCAAAAATGTTGTTTTTGTTTCAAGCCTTGCAGATCGTGGACAGAGTGGAATGTTTTGGAAAGTGGCAGAAGGATATTTCGAAGTTTGTCTGGCAGGGCAAAAAGCCCCGAATAAAGTTTAAAATATTAACTGATGCAAAAGAAAGAGGGGGGTTTGCCCTGCCGGACTTAAGGTTATACTATGAAGCAGCAGCCTTCTGCTGGATGAAAGATTGGATTTTGTTAGAAAACACTGATGTCCTAGATCTGGAAGGCTTCAATAATTCGCTAGGTTGGCATGCGTATTTGTGGTATGACAAGGCAAAAACACATGGAATGTTTAAAAACCATATTGTCAGAAAAGCAATATTTATGGTCTGGTTAAAATACAAAAACCTACTTGAAGGTAAGACTCCGAGATGGCTATCACCAATAGAGGCCAAAGCTCGGAAAAAACCCAATATGGAGGCTGGCTGGCCGAAATATTGGGAAATAATAGAAAATATTGGAGACAATTGGAGGTTGCAGAGCTTTGAAAAATTAAAGGATAAGGTGCAAGATTGGTTTCATTATGCCCAAATTAATGAGATTTTTAAGTTGGACAAAAAAATAGGATTCCAGGTGGAAAAATCGAAACTTGAGACAGAGCTGTTAGAACCAAAGACCAAGCTACTATCGAGAATGTATAACTTGCTGCTTAAATGGAACACTCAGGATGAGACAGTTAAATCAGCCATGATAAAATGGGCTCAAGACATCGGGTACAATATTATGTTTGAAGACTGGGAAAGGTTATGGACCACCGGTATGAAATTTACGGCATGTAATGCCCTGAAAGAAAACATTATGAAAATGATATACAGGTGGTACATGACCCCAGTCAAACTTGCTAAGATATACCATTTGTCTGACAATAAATGCTGGAAGTGCAAAGAGGCTGAAGGGACATTCTTTCACCTTTGGTGGACTTGCCCAAGAGTGAAGGCCTTCTGGGAAATGATCTACAACGAGTTAAAAAAGGTGTTTAAGTACACCTTTCCTAAAAAACCGGAGGCCTTCCTCTTGGGTATTGTCGGCCAAAAGGTGTTAAAGAAGGATAGAACTTTTTTCATGTATGCAACTACAGCAGCAAGAATTCTTATTGCCAAATATTGGAAGATCCAAGATTTACCCACACTGGAAGAATGGCAATCGCAATTGATGGACTACATGGAGTTGGCCGAGATGACTGCCAGAATCCGAGATTTGGGAGAAGAAGCAATGGAGGAGGACTGGAAAAAATTTAAGGACTATTTGCAAAAATTTTATAAGTTATATGAACTATAAGATGCCGCATGACTTGGAATGTTAGCCCCAGCAATGAGAGTGGAATATATATGAAATTGGATAATACTATTGAAAGAATCAAAGTTTAAATGGTTAAAAATGATAATATGTTTTGCTTTTAGAGTAAATGGATAATAAGGGATTTAAACCTAAATTGTAATTGAAAGTACAAAAGAAACACATGAAACAAGGTTATAATTTGCTGATAAATTTATTGTTAAGAATGCACTGTGCGGGAGATGTGGGGAAGTTGGATAGAAAGTTGAAATAAGTTGTTGAAATGGTTTGGTTTTCTCTTTTTCTTTTCTTAGCTTTTCTTTTTCTTTCTTTTGTTCCATCTGTAACTGGAAAAAATGCAATAAAAATTACTTTTTTTAAAAAAAAAAGTTTGACGGTCGAAACAGAAGGCTTTTTATCAACGGACAAGAAATCAGCCCTCAACAACTTCACCGGCAGCAAAAGATTTTTTTGAAAAAATCCCTAAGCCCCGGGGTCACAATGTCAGCAAAAATTTGACTTTCGGCAATTCACTCAAAAATGGTGCCAAATGGTTGCAAATGCTCCTCTGAAAGGTTTGCCGGTCGAAACAGAAGGCTTTTTAACACAGGACGAGAAATCAGCTCTCAACAACTTCACCGGCAGAAAAAGATTTTTTTGAAAAAATCCCTAAGGCCCGGGGTCACAATTTCATCAAAAATCTGACTTTCAGCAATTCACTCAAAAATGGTGCCAAATGGTTGCAAATGCTCCCCTGAGAGGTTGGGCGGTCAAAACAGAAGGCTTTTTATCACAGGACGAGAAATCAGCCCTCAACAACTTCACCGGCAGCAAAAGATATTTTTGAAAAAATCCCTAAGGCCCGGGGTCACAATTTCAGCAAAAATCTGACTTTCGGCAATTCACTCAAAAATGGTGCCAAATGGTTGCAAAAGCTCCTCTGAAAGGTTTGCCGGTCGAAACAGAAGGCTTTTAAACACAGGACGAGAAATCAGCTCTCAACAACTTCACCGGCAGAAAAAGATTTTTTTGAAAAAATCCCTAAGGCCCGGGGTCACAATTTCAGCAAAAATCTGACTTTCAGCAATTCACTTTATTATGCGACAAACTTTTGCAAATACACCTCTGAAAGGTTTGCGGAACGAAACAGAAGGCTTTTTATCACAGGACAAGAAATCAGCCCTCAAGAACTTCACCGGCAGCAAAAGATATTTTTGAAAAAATCCCTAAGGCCCGGGTTCACAATTTCATCAAAAATCTGACTTTCGGCAATTCACTCAAAAATGGTGCCAAACAGTTGCAAATGCTCCCCTGAAAGGTTTGCCGGTCGAAACAGAAGGCTTTTTATCTCAGGACAAGAAATCAGCCCTCAACAACTTCACCGGCAGAAAAAGGGTTTTTTGAAAAAATCCCTAAGCCCCAGGGTCACAATTTCAGCAAAAATCTGACTTTCGGCAATTCACTTAAAAATGGTGTCAAATGGTTGCAAATGCTCCCCTGAGAGGTTTTGCGGTCGAAACAGAAGGCTTTTATCACAGGACAAGAAATCAGCCCTTGACAAGTTAACCGGGAGGAAAAGATTTTTTTGAAAAAATCCCTCAGCCCCGGGGTCACAATTTCATCAAAAATCTGACTTTTGGCAATTCACTCAAAAATGGTGCCAAATGGTAGCAAATCCTCCCCTGAAAGGTTTGCCGGTCGAAACAGAAGGCTTTTTATCACAGGACAAGAAATCAGCCCTCAACAAATTCACCGGCAGCAAAAATTTTTTTTGAAAAAATCCCTAAGCCCCGGGTTCCCAATTTCATCAAAAATCTGACTTTCGGCAATTCACTCAAAAATGGTGCCAAACAGTTGCAAATGCTCCCCTGAAAGGTTTGCCGGTCGAAACAGAAGGCTTTTTATCTCAGGACAAGAAATCAGCCCTCAACAACTTCACCGGCAGAAAAAGGGTTTTTTGAAAAAATCCCTAAGCCCCAGGGTCACAATTTCAGCAAAAATCTGACTTTTGGCAATTCACTCAAAAATGGTGCCAAATGGTAGCAAATCCTCCCCTGAAAGGTTTGCCGGTCGAAACAGAAGGCTTTTTATCACAGGACAAGAAATCAGCCCTCAACAAATTCACCGGCAGCAAAAATTTTTTTTGAAAAACTCCCTAAGCCCCGGGTTCACAATTTCATCAAAAATCTGACTTTCGGCAATTCACTCAAAAATGGTGCCAAACGGTTGCAAATACTCCTCTGAAAGGTTTGCCGGTCGAAACAGAAGCCTTTTTATTACAAAACAAGAAATCAGCCCTCAACAACTTCACCGGCAGAAAAAGATTTTTTTGAAAAAATCCCTAAGCCCCGGGGTCAAAATTTCATCAAAAATCTGTCTTTCGGCCATTCTCTCAAAAACGCTGCCAAACGGTTGCAAATGCTCCCCTGAGAGGTTTGGTGGTCAAAACAGAAGGCTTTTTATCACAGGACAAGAAATCAGCCCTCAACATCTTAACCGGCAGAAAAGATTTTTTTGAAAAAAACTCTAAGCCCTGGGGTCACAATTTCATCAAAAATCTGACTATCGGCAATTCACTCAAATTGGTGTCAAATGGTTGCAAATGCTCCCCTGAGAGGTTTTGCGGTCGAAACAGCAGGCTTTTATCACAGGACAAGAAATCAGCCCTGGACAAGTTAACCGGGAGGAAAAGATGTTTTTGAAAAAATCCCTAAGCCCCGGGGTTACAATTTCATTAAAAATCTGACTTTCGGCACTTCATTCAAAAATGGTGCCAAATGGTTGCAAATGCTTCCCTGAAAGGTTAGTCGGTCGAAACAGAAGGCACTTTATCAAAGGACAAGAAATCAGCCCTCAACAACTCCACTGGCAGAAAAAGATTTTTTTGAAAAAATCCTTCAGCCCCGGGGTCACAATTTCATCAAAAATCTAACTTTCGGCAATTCACTCAAACATGGTGCCAAACGGTTTCGGCACTTCATTCAAAAATGGTGCCAAATGGTTGCAAATGCTCCCCTGAAAGGTTCGGTGGTCAAAACAGAAGGCTTTTTATCACAGGACGAGAAATCAGCTCTCAACAACTTCACCGGCAGAAAAAGATTTTTTTGAAAAAATCCCTAAGCCCCGGGGTCACAATTTCAGCAAAAATCTGACTTTCGGCAATTCACTCAAAAATGGTGCCAAACTTTTGCAAATACTCCTCTGAAAGGTTTGCGGAACGAAACAGAAGGCTTTTTATCACAGGACAAGAAATCAGCCCTCAACAACTTCACCGGCAGCAAAAGATTTTTTTGAAAATATCCCTAAGCCCCAGGGTCACAATTTCAGCAAAAATCTGACTTTCGGCAATTCACTCAAAAATGGTGCCAAACCGTTGCAAATGCTCCTCTGAAAGGTTTGTCGGTCGAAACAGAAGCCTTTTTATTAAAAAACAAGAAATCAGCCCTCAACAACTTCACTGGCAGCAAATTTTTTTTTTGAAAAAATCCCTAAGCCCCGGGTTCCCAATTTCATCAAAAATCTGACTTTCGGCAATTCACTCAAAAATGGTGCCAAACGGTTGCAAATGCTCCCCTGAGAGGTTCGGCGGTCAAAACAGAAGCCTTTTGATCACAGGACGAGAAATCAGCCCTCTACAACTTCACCGGCAGAAAAAGATTTTTTTGAAAAAATCCCTAAGCCCCGGAGTCACAATTTCAGCAAAAATCTGACTATCAGCAATTCACTCAAAAATGGTGCCAAACGGTTGCAAAAGCTCCTCTGAAAGGTTTGCCGGTCAAAACAGAAGCCTTTTTATTAAAAAACAAGAAATCAGCCCTCAACAACTTCACTGGCAGCAAAAGATTTTTTTGAAAAAATCCCTAAGCCCAGGGGTCACAATTTCATCAAAAATATGACTTTCGGCAATTCACTCAAAAATGTTGCCAAACGGTTGCAAAAGCTCGTCTGAAAGGTTTGCCGGTCGAAACAGAAGCCTTTTTATTAAAAAACAAGAAATCAGCCCTCAACAAATTCACTGGCAGCAAAAAAAAGCTTCCCAGCAAGAAAAGCTTCCCAGCCCTGCTATATATTGCCTTCCAAGATTAGATGCCTTGGAATAGCAGGCATGTGGAAACAACAGTGCAAGGGGACTATTGACCTACTGTCTACTTGTGGGTTTCTCATATGCAACTAGTTGGGTGCTGTGGGAAACAGGATGCTAGATGAGAGATGTCTTTGATCTGATCAGCATAATTATTCTCTTCTTCTAAAGTTCATTTGAACTTACTTATATACCTAACAACAGCTCTTACAAGGTAACCTGTTCTCTCACATTTTGAAGAAACGTATGCTGTTACTTTGGTTCCAGCAGATGTTTAAGTTCTTAGCTTTCCTTGATATGATGTTGTCCATTTTTAGTGGTTTTATATTGGATACTTTCTTATTGGTATTGTATTGTATTGTATTGTATTGTATTGTATTGTATTGTATTGTAGTCTTTGTTTTCTTTCTAGATATGATGTTCCAAGCTGCTTTGTGACCACCACGTTATGAAGGGTAGACTGCAAAACTGGTTAATAAAAATAAAAGAAATTAACAAACTTGAGAATTTAAAACATTTTAAGAAAGAAACCTAAAGTTTCAGAAGGTGTACATTCTGGTTCAGTTAAACTTGCTTCTCTTATATCATCCAACTCTGATGGAAGAGGTAAGAAGGTCCAGGGACATGGTCTTCAAAGGAAAAGAAAAAAGAGAATCATCTTAAGTTTCAGACTTCACTTTGAAAAGAAGAATCTAACTTTACAGCTTATACTGGTGCTTCTTTTTTTTAAATGATATTTATTGGGGATTTAAGGTTACAGGAAAAAAAGAAAAAAGAAAAAACAGGAAAAAAGAAATTAAACAGTAAAAAGAAGAAAAAAGTACAAAACATACAATACATCAAAATCAAAAACAAGAGCAAAAGAATAAATTTAAAAACAAATCCAATATTCCCATATCCTTATCTTCATTAACTTGTTTCATCGACCTCCTCACACCTCCCTTTTTTGTATTCTAATTATTAATTATCTCAGCAAATCCTTTCCATCTTTCACTGTATTCTGTCCTTTAGTTGTCTTAATTTATTTTAACCTTATCTTTCCATAAAAAGCCCTAGAACTTGAAAACATATTTATACATAACTCCTTATAACATTTCTACTAAAGCCTAATAGTTTCATTCCAAGATTTTTCTAGCACTCATTAATTTTACAATATTTCTCTAAATAAATTTTTAAAATTTCTTCCAATCTTCATCCACCGTCTCTTCTTCCTGGTCTCAGGTTCTGTCAGTCCTTTCTGTCTATTCCATCTAGTCCATCAACCTGGTGATCTTATGTCCGAGGCTCTTAACTCTTTTCCATGTCCCTTGTGCAGATCTTCTTCATATTTGTACCTGCACTTTACTTTGTCTTCTGCTGGTCTTGTTCTTGATTTCCTTCCTTTATTACTGAGGAGTAGATCTCGGGGAAACAACCTAAGGATGTCTTTATCCCTTCTCGACAGGTCAGCCCATTCTCCATGGTCAGCACCAAAATCCAAAAAATATTCCAAAGCATACTTCAATGTCCCTCCAAAGTTAAGGGCCTCGACTACTCCAGTCTCCCCCTGGTCCAAAACCAGATCCCAAAAGCCAGGACATCCCTGCATAGGGGGGTCTGACCAACTTGCCATCTCCAGCCCCAAGAGGACTCCATCTCTCCAAGTCTGACTCACTCCAGATTCAGTCCTCAGAAGCAACAACTTATGTTCCTGCAGGGCCGCAGCTCTCTTGACTTGTATTACTTGAGGTTCAACAACAACCTCCTCCTTTGTCTTCTCCGCAGCTTGCCCTGTCAGAGCAGATTCTTGGGTCAGTTCCTGAGCAGGTTCTATATAGATATTCACTGTTTGTCCAAAATTATCAATTGCAGTAGTCATCAAATCCATCTTCTCATGAAGCTGTTCCAGTAGGGCACTTGTTTTGCAAAGAGCAATCACTAAGACTTCCTCTGCCCACATTCTTGTTCAAGGTCAATGTCTAGTTCTCACGATCTTTAATTTCTACAGCTGTAGAGTTCCCCAGGTCCACTCCAACAACAGTTCAAAAGCTCCCTCTAGAGGAAACAATTTCTATTTGTATCCATCCTTTTACAAGCAGATCCGGCAACAAAATTACTTTCATTTTTCAAATATTTGTTCCTTTTTAGTGCAAAAGGAAACATTGGAATCAATATGTTTCTCTTATTTGACTATCTGTCAACATACGTTCTATTCACAGTCAATGAACTTTCCCAAAATGTCCGTCTTTGACAGCCCGTTCCCAGGTTCAAGACGATAGAAATTTATCTTTCTTTACTCTCTCTCCTGCAGGCTTGAACAATTTAAGATTTTCCCCCTCTTCTCCTGCTTCCAAGGGGGGTTTTGCAGTTTTAACCGATGGAAATTTAGTCCTTTACAAATAACTTTCCGGACTTTAGCTTGCGATGTCTTCGCTTCAAACTATTTACAATACGGAAGGCGGACTTCCTGTTTAGACCTTCCCGCTCCGATGCCAAATTATGAGGTTTAATAATCCAATTTTCCGTTCTACTCACAGGTACTTGTTTAGAGTCCAATTGTCCACAGGAAAAAAGTCAGCACTCTCCGGCAACAGCAATGCGGCTTCACTCCGTGAAAAGAGCAATCGGTTTGAAGCACCGCACCGCTCACCCCACTTCGCTCCGGATCCCCGTAACTGGGTTTCCCCGTGAGTACGGGAGGCGCAAAAGGTGCCAGCCAAATCCCAGGTCCACAGGCTTCTCCTGCCTGTGGTTTTTGATGGGTCTCCACCTCGCCGTGGAGGTCCAGACCCTGATTTCCACGGAGCGGATTCCTCCAGATCAGAGGAAATCTGCCATTGCCGGTGGCGCTAACCTGGAAGTCTCCTACAGCTTATACTGGTGCTTCAAGCATAGACAAGCAGTGCTAGATTTAAGCGATGGTTCGATCTGGGGAATGAAAATACACAAAGGATAGGTTTGCAATGCCTTCCATGAGTAAGTATTTTTTTCTTCTGGGATTCAAGAGTTTCTGCAAATGGCATAATCACTTTGCCCTGAAAATAAGGGGAAATTTTTACCTCATAGAATGTGTTTAAACTGCGAAGAGCTGCAGGAACCAACTGGTTTTAGTCATCGTCAATGGTCAAAATGGGAAAAGTCAGAGGAAAACAAATAATTATGAATTAAACATCAATAAATCAGTAATCTACTTTCTAGCAATTCTTCAGACATCAACTTTTTATCCTGATGAAAGAGTGATTAGGCAATGTTAGTATCAACAGCCCTTAAGTTCAGGTGGAAATTATATTAGCCTGTTTTAATATTTCTGCTTTCACCCATCTCAGTATTGTTTTGCTTTAGTAGAAGCAAAAGTATATTTCCACTTTGGATTTCTTCTTCTTCTTTTTTCCACTTTGGGAAATGTTCAAATCAGCATACATGCAGGTATTTGCAAGTATATTACATTAAAGTCTCACTCTGACAGAAAAACAAATGAAAAGCTTAGGAGAATATTTTCAAAAATATAAATATAAATGACTGTAGACAGCAATATTGCTGGTGCTCATGTTGTGGGGGCAGGGAGGAGGAAAGGGAAACAGGATTCTCAGTTTCACAAAACTCTGGACTTAAAAGCGTTTGACTTTCACTGCAGCTATTTTGCCATGGCCAACTTTAAAGGCCAAGCTAGTTTCCCAATTCGCCAAGCCCCAAAGAGGCAAAGGGCAAGCGAGCTGAATCCTTCCTTCCTTCCTTCTTTCTTTCCTTCCTTCCTTCCTTTTACGTTTTTTAGTTATACTTCTCAAATTTATACATTTCATTAGTTTTACAATCCATTTGTCATTTCAAAAATTGACTTCCTTCCTCCTCTTTCCGCGGTTCCTTAATTATTATTTTTAATATCTTCTGCATATCCAAATTCATTTAACTTGCTCATTTAGTTACCTACTATAAATATATACTCTTATAAAACTGCAGGTTGTTGCAATAATCCTGCTAATGTTTTTATCTGTTTACAATTTATCTGTAAATATTCAATAAACCATTTCCATTCTTTTATAAAAAGTTTGTTATCTTGATTTCTTATTTCTGCATATTCCATACATTTTTGTATCCATTCTTCCTTTGCTGGGACTTCTGCTTCTTTACATTTTGGGGCAAGTAACATTCTTGCCACTATAGTCACATACATAAATAAATTTCTATACAATTTAGGTAGTTCTGTTCCTATAATTCCCAAAAGAAAAGCTTCTGATTTTTTAAATAAGAGTTATTTTGAACACCCTTTTCAATTCATTATATATCATTTCCCAGTAAGCTTGAACCTTACTACAAGACCACCACATAGGATAAAAAAAACCTTCTTTCTCTTTACATTGCCAACATTTGTTTGATTTAGATTTATAAATTTTTGCCAATTTACTTGGTGTTAGAGACCAACGATATATCGTTTTCATATAATTTTCCCTTAAACTATAGCATGCTGTAAATTTTTATATCCGAATTCCACAATCATGAATCCTTTTCTTTCTGATCCCCACAAGCCAAGTTTGATAGGTGAGTCAGGCTGCCCACCTGCCAATCATCTGACATTATTATAATTGTGTCTCCAGGGGGGGAAATCATAACAATAGCCAAATACAGCAGTAATAATAATCATTCTCCACAGTGTTGGAGACCATATAAAAAGACATTGTGCATCACTCAGCCCCCCTTTTTTATCCTTACATGGTAGGCTAATAGATTGTGATAAGTTTCCCCCTAGCAGGTTTTTGCTACCGAGTAGGGATGGGAACACGGGTGGAGCTGTGGGTTAAACCACAGAGCCTAGGACTTGCCAATCAGAAGGTTGGCGGTTCAAATCCCCGCGACGGGGTGAGCCCCCGTTGTTCGGTCCCTGCTCCTGCCAACCTAGCAGCTCGAAAGCACGTCAAAGTGCAAGTAGATAAATAGGTACTGCTCCGGCGGGAAGGTAAACGGCGTTTCCATCCACTGCTCTCGTTCGCTAGAAGCGGCTTAGTCATGCTGGCCACATGACCCGGAAGCTGTACGCCGGCTCCCTCGGCCAATAAAGCGAGATGAGCGCCGCAACCCCTGAGTCGGTCACAACTGGACCTAATGGTCAGGGGTCCCTTTACCTTTACCTTAGGGATGGGAAAATGGGTCTCCCCACTCCTGGTCCAACTCTCTAATGATTATTATTTACAGGTTATTGCTAAGTGATTACTACAAGTTTCCTTGTAGTCCTTATAAAAGAAAGCAGCCATGAATTCAAATAAGTTATATTATAGAATCAGCTACTCCTGCGGATTTCAGGAAGCTTTGTTTGATTAAAAAATGGGAAGGGAGGCAAATCTATGCTAATTAGCATAGCTGTCATCTACAGTATGATTAAATTTATATATTTCTCCCAGAATAAATGGCTCCATATGGCAACCTTATCAATTTTTATTTTTGTTTTGACAACTTGAACAGAAGCCAAAGGAAAGTCCTTTCAAAAATGTCATGGTTGTATTAAACATCATTAAGACCAAGCCAATGTTTATACAGAAGCTTTTCAGCACTATTGTTATATATATATATATATATATATATATATATATATATATATATATACGTTAAGTTTAAACATCTTGCTATGTGAAGGTTTGGGCTGCTCCCTTAAAATTCCATAGGCACTCACATCCATAAAATGGCAAATGTAGAAGTAAATCCTATGGGTACTACAGAGGACCCGTAAGTAAACGCAATGAGTGACATTAGAAGTAATTGCACAACAGTCTCAACCTCACAAATCGGCAATAAAACATTTTGTGTTCCATTTTACCGTAAGTCTGTTTCAGCAGCGATATCATAAAGGCCCATTTTTGTAAGGTCACAAATTTAAGCCATTTTTTGTTGGGTTTTCTTAATATTGATGTGGTCAATGGTGCTACTCAGAGATGTGTGTTTGTAATTATAATCTGCATGGCAGCACATCTGTGAGCTTTTGACAAGGGGTGTTTTGCAGCTGTTTGATTATTATTTAAAAATAAACGTAAGCAAAGATTTTGCGGGCAGGTTTTTATTCCACCGCCCCAGTCACTGCGCAAACTCGGCTGGCAAAGAAGGTCTAGCATGTTTCATCAGTGATATTGTAAAAGCCAATTTTTGTAAGGTCACGAATTTTTTATTTTTTATTTTTAAGTTCAAACACCTTATGTAGTCATTCTTTTTTATTTTATTTTTTTGTTGAGACATTAGGGGGGAAAGGGGGGAAGGGGGGAAGATGGGTGGGGGTGGGGTCGGGTGGCGATGTTTCTAGTTTGCTTAATTGGTGTCAGCGTTGCTCGTGCAGGTTCTCTGCTGCTCATTTGTGTTTCTTTGGTGGTGAGAGAGGTTGGGGTTGGCCTAGGGCAGGGGTCTGCAACCTTTAAGACAAAAAGAGCCACTTGGACCCGTTTCCGAAGAAAAAGAAAAACCTGGGAGCCGCAAAACCATTGTGACATTTAAAGCATGCGCGCCGCTACCCTCTGATCTGACAGCGGGCGGGAAGGTGACGTTGGGACGGTGCGTGACTAACGCACGCACCGCCCCATGTGACATCACAGCCAGTACAGTGCCCGCCACAGTGGGGTGTGTCGGGGCGCACAATGCGCCTCCTCCCCTCGCTAGTATCCACCCCGGAGCCGCGGCAAAGGTGTAAAAGAGCCACATGCGGCTCCGGAGCCGCGGGTTGCAGACCCCTGACCTAGGGTGTGGTTGTTTGTTTGTAGTTGGCTGTGGTGATCTTTGTTTTTGTGTGTGAGTGGGGTGGGTGGATGTTTTGGATCAGGTTAGGTCATGAATTTAAGCCACATTTTAACTTTTCATGGTCAGAATTTTTTTGGGGGGAAGTGTGGCTTATATTCAGGTCAATACGGTATTTGGCCGTAAGGTAGTATACTCTCTAGCAAAACAAACCCAACTCTTTGTCAATGGGATCAGGCTTTGAATGGGAATGAACGTCAGCTGATGTGATGAGACAAATAAAAAGGTAAAGGTACCCCTGCACGTACGGGCCAGTCTTGACAGACTCTAGGGTTGTGCGCCCATCTCACTTAAGAGGCCAGGGGCCAGTGCTGTCCGGAGACACTTCCGGGTCACATGGCCAGCGTGACAAAGCCGCATCTGGTGAGCCAGCGCAGCACACGGAAACGCCGTTTACCTTCCCGCCAGTAAGCGGTGCCTATTTATCTACTTGCACCCGGGGGTGCTTTCGAACTGCTAGGTTGGGAGGCGCTGGGACCGAGCAGCGGGAGTGCACCCCGCCGCGGGGATTCGAACCGCCGACCATGCGATCGGCAAGTCCTAGGCGCTGAGGTTTTACCCACAGCGCCACCCGTGTCCCACGATGAGACAAATAGATGTCACTTAACCTGGGATGACATGAGCTTGAAGCCACAGACTTGGAAAGAAAGCACAGGGAGACAACACTCTGCCCAATTTCATGAAGCCTCTTGGCATAGTGCAGTGCTTCTCAAATTTGGTTCTCCAGATGTTTTTGGACTACAATTCCCATCATCCCTGGCTACTGGTCCTGCCAGATAGGGATGATGGGAGTTGTAGTCCAGAAACAGCCGGAGAACCAAGTTTGGGAAACACACAAGGCTGCTCAAATGATTTATGCCCAAAGATGGAAGGAATGAACAGTTCTGACTAATGGAGACTGGCAATTAAAACTAATGGAATGCGCAGAAATGGCGAAATTTGCCAGAATAATAGGAAATCAAGAAGAGAGACCTTTTAAAATAGAATGGGGAAAATGTATTGATTATTTGAGGGCACATTGTCAACAAATTAAAACCCTAGTGGGACTGAAATAAACACGTACAGTAAGAGTTAATTAAAAGGAGGATAAGGGAAAAATTATAAATATATTTGAATTGGATATGCAGTAATAAAAAGATGTGAAATAAATAACTGCAGGAGGGAGGGGAGAAAAGACTGTTTTCTGGCTAAAATGTTTGTAAAAGTTGAAAACGAAAAATATTTTTTAAAGAATTTTTTTTTGGGGAAACACGCTGGTATATTGTGTTTGCTTTGTATGTGTTAGAAGGCGGCTTGTAACATCTTCACTATTAACAATATAATGGTTTCATTCATGTAAATGGTTTTTCCAGGTTCAGGGTATTTTAAATGTTTGGTACATTGCTGCCAGACAGTAGCTCCATCCCCAGGACCCGCTGAAGAGAGCGTTTGTTCTCATTCTGAAAGATTTATATGCTGTCCTGGTTTATATACCTTGATCTCCATTAATACCTTTATTATTTGTATGGCCTAGCTGGGGATATGAGAAAATGGATGTTAATCTGCGTGTGGTTTGTACTATTCACTGGACTGCAAATCCTTTATTATCTTCATGTTGATAGGCTTTATCCTATGGATATTAAGAACATGAGGGGCTTTAAAAATATTATTCCTAAATGGAAACAGCTTTGTATAGCCGTCTTTAAGAATATGTGGAAGAAGATCTATAACTTTTTCACAAAATATTAAATAGGGCCAGACTGCCACCATACAATAGTAGTGCAGCTTTTGCCCATTAAATATACCTGACTCCAAGGCAAAAAGTGAGGTGGATCTGAATTGCCTGAGAATTGATCCAAAATGCTAGCGCAGGACTAGATTTATCTTTAAAACAAAGTATTGTTTCGTTTCTGCTTTTTCTTTTTAAAAAGCCATTTTTTTTCAAAAATAAGAGAAAATATAATAATTTATATTTTTAGAAAAAATATTAAAAATATAATATTTTAATAGTTTGTTACAATGAAACTACACAAAACCACAAACACAGCTTTTTCATAGATAAATATAATAAATCCAACTATTGCATGTAGAGACCTTCTTGGCTGACACTGTATAATGATGTCTTTAAGTTAGGATGGAAAGTTAGCTTCTCTGGAAATGTGGTGTGGCCTAAAATTTCAGAGTTTCAGACTATGATAAGTTTGGAAGTAAAACTATTCCTGCAGAGTATGAAACAATCTATGGAATACATTTCCAGAAGTTCAAGCATAATCATGTCTGAAAGTTCCTTTGCACCCAAACATTTCTGTAACAAAACTCAGTGGTTCCATCCATTTCTAGTTATAAATTTAATCTAGTTTTAAGATACGTTCTCCAAGACTGTGGTCAATTGGGGAAAACTGGCTTGGTATGCAATGGCTCCCTCATCGCTAGGCTAGGCTTCCATCCACATACACACATCTGAATGGGCATTTGCTAGTAAAGTAATGAAAAATCAGTGTTAACCATTTCAATATTTTACATTCTTTTCTTTTTGTTCGTATTAGAATAACCTCATAATAAGTTGTGCACGAGTCATGGAATTGCAGTGCCATAACCAATAAAATGTAGTGACCAAAGAAAATAATGAATAGATATGGAATCCCATTTTTTGACTCAACATCCCGTGCAAGGTTCTGGAATCTATTTCACATGCCAAACTGCCTTCTTCACCAAACTAACGTGACAGTCGAATAGGATTTTAAATGTAAACTGCAAGGACTGTAAAAGTATCAGCTACATTAATTCTGCACATAAGCTTAAGACTTGACAATGATAGAAGCATATATGACATAAATATAAACGTGCAAAGATTAGCACCGAGTCCTCATTTTCTTATTTCCTACAAAAGTAACTGTTGAAGGCTGAAGCAGGTGGATGTAAAATTTGTTTAATATTCTGAAGGTGTCAAGGAAGTCTGTTTTATTCCATTTCAACTGAATTTGTATCCTTTTTAATAAAAAAGGTCCTCTTCATCATTTAGCTTTTGCACAAGACATTAACTTCTAATCTTACAATTTACATAAAAGCTGGCTGTTGTTAAGACATCTCATAAAGCAAGCACAGAAATGAATGTTAAAAATGAGGGGAAGGCCTGCAATGTTTAAACGCTTACTACTGAATTTTCAAGAGGAACCAGAATGTGAAACAAGGTAGACAAGAGAAAAATACGTTCTTTAAGATTCCTTAGCATAACTTGGGCAAGTTTTCTCTATCTTTAATTTAATACTCTATATGTTTTACAATACAGTGGTACCTCAGGTTACATACGCTTCAGGTTACATACTCTTCAGGTTACAGACTCTGCTAACCCAGGAATATTACCTCGGGTTAAGAACTTTGCTTCAGGATGAGAACAGAAATCATGCTCCAGTGGCGCGGCGGCAGCAGAAGGCCCCATGAGCTAAAGTGGTGCTTCAGGTTAAGAACAGTTTCAGGTTAAGAATGGACCTCCGGAACAAATTAAGTACTTAACCCGAGGTACCACTGTAAGTCTTGCAAGTAATGGTATTACAAATTCTCAGAGACCTCTAGAATATAACATAACACATTATAATTATATTTATCACCACAAGGTTCAACAGTGGCCGACTCCCATGGAACGGGTTTGGGGTGGTCCAAGTCTGGTGGACCCATTCCATCAACATGGAGGTTGTGGAATGAAGAACTGATCATGGCCTCAATGCCATGCAAACCCTCAACCTGCTTGCTGATATCACCGTTGTACATTCTGGTTATCTGGCTACTATCATGGGTCACATAATGCGCCTTCCTGGGTAACTGGTCTTAGATGCCTGAACTTACCAAGACACCCCAAAATTACATAAGCTGTGTGATTTCAAGATAACAGCCTTGCTGGCAAAGAATTTTGTTTGATCTGCATTTTTAAACCAACCAACCAAATTCTTAACTAAGGCTGTAGATAATCAGAACTAAATTACCCTTCAGAATTTGCACTTCTCCAAAGTTTGCAATACAGTTCTTCATCTTCTACCTACAGCCTTCACCATCCCAGTGCCCTCTTGATGTTTTGGATTACAACTTCCATCAGCCCCTGCCAGTGAAGGCTGTTTTCCCATTTCTATCCCCTCATTCTCCCCTGAATGCTGAAGCATCCTTTGGCTTGCAACTGTCTCATCACTCATTTGCTTCTTATTTCTCTCTGACTATGGGACAGACTTCAGCAGTTAAGCCACAAATTGTCTTTTGCTTTACTTTCACAACAACAAAAATCCTTTCTGGGGGTGGGGAGGTATATTCAATTTATATTCAGGAATACTGGGATGCAACATTATAACATATTGTGCTCCAATGTTTTTGAATACGGGCAATGTGAAATTGACAGGGAGCAGAATTACACTGTCCCTGCCATCCTTGGCTGAGGCTGCAAACACAGTAACCCATCTGTAGCACAAAAATGTAATTCTCCTGAATCCAGAATTGTTCTTGATCATCCTCATCTCACTGCTTTCATTCCAGATCCTGCTTTCTGCAAGGGCAAAAAAAGACCACCATGGCCACCAGATATGGGCAAAATCACCTACAAGTCTGTGATATCTCCGACTTCAATGGCCATTGAAATGATAACAATTTATTTATTAAATCGTTTAATTTATTTCAACATATATGACCCAATCTACCCCTTCCTGCATCTGCAAGTCTGCAGGTCTTTCCCTAAGAAAGAATGGAGTGCTTCCTCACAATTCTGTTGAGATAAAAACAATTGCGTGTCGAGGTCCCCAGGCCCCCCAATAACTCACACATCACACATCAAATTTTGTTTAAGGTTTTTGGCATGATTTTGGCCACAACTTTATTTAAATACACACATGTGAGTGGTTGCTTAGACATTGGTTACGACTATCTGTCTTTGCCCAGGGACAGACCTGATTTCTGGATTCCAGCAGAAGCCAGTCAGGGAAACAATATTGGGGAGAAATGAAGCTGGACATCAGTCCCTCACTTCTCACCCGCATGCTCCTGGTGGCTTGCCTGGCCCAAGTCCGATGCCAGGGACAAGGACGAAAAGGATGGCAAGCCCCTGGATTCCTTTAATGGAATTCCCTCACAGCACCACCATTGGAGGGGTAGGCACTTACCCCTCCCAACCAATTTTAACCAATGCCTAATGCCAACCTTACAAGTTGTGATGATTTGCTACGCAGTAGGCAAAAACCAAATGGCACCAGCCAATCAGCCAAATGGACAAAATTTCTACCAGGCCCCTGCCTCAAGAGAAGAGGACCCCATGACAGGCATAGCAGTGTCAAATGCAAAGAACCCTCAATTCAGGGAGGGTGGGCGGGTGATCCGATGCAAGCAGCCCAAGAGGACGCCCAACGCTGGGTGTCCAGCAGTTAAAACCTCTGACCACTCCTCCAAATTGGCAACAAGGAAATCTCCCCAGAGACTCAATTTACCCAATCACTGCCTGAGTCCCCTCCAAACATCCGCCCAGTAACAGTGGGGTGGCCTGCAGGCCCCCACGGCAACACGTGCTCTCTGTTAGGGAGAACACGTTGAGTCGACCTCCTTCTCTATGCTCATTCATATGACTCCTCCCTCCCAAATGTAAGGAGCAGAAAAATGAACCCTGTTTTCCAGGGAGATGAAGAAATCTACAAAATGGGAGCAGTGCACAACTAATAAATAGTAGTAGTAGTAGTAGTAATAATAATAATAATAATAATAATAATAATAATAATAATAATTTTTATACCCCGCCCATATGGGCCACTCTGGGCAGCTCCAACAGAATATTAAAAGCACAATAAAACATCAAACATTAAAAACTTCCCTAAACAGCACTGCTGTTAGATGTCTTCTAAAAGTCAGATAGTTGTTTATTTCCTTGACATCTAGTGGGAGGGCGTTCCACAGGGTGGGTGCCACTACTGAGAAGGCCCTCTGCCTGGCTCCCTGTAGCCTCACTTCTCGCAGTGAGAGAACCGCCAGAAGACCTCAGTGTCTGGGCTGAACGATGGGGGTGGAGTCACTCCTTTAGGTATACTGGGCCGAGGCTGTTTAGGGGTTTAAAGGTCAGCACCAACACTTTGAATTGTGCTTGGAAATGTACTGGGAGCCAATGCAGGTCTTTCAGGACCGGTGTTATATGGTCTCAGTGGCCACTCCCAGTCACCAGTCTAGCTGCCGCATTCTCAGTGCGTCATAATGTCCCTGGCTATCACTTTCAATAGAATGGCCATCTGTGCCTCCTATAAGTAGATTGAATGGCCCCTTTCTAAGATGTAGGCATGGGAGAAGATGCATTATGGCGTTATTTTCTAAACACATACAGAATGAATTAGGAGAATAAAATGGATACATACTAAAGATGTAGAAACTAAATGCAGATGTTCCAACTGCTTTATTACTTCTCTCTCTTTTCCCCCTAATTACTTTTGGGCTCTCTGCTTCTGAGAAAACTGGAGGTAGAATTAACTTTCATGAGAGGCAGGAGGAATTTAATATGACCAAATAACACCTTACCAGCAAAATAAATATGGTGATTATGTGTTTTCGAAGCTATTTCCCTCCCTCCAGCAAAGCTAATACAAATGGTTGTTTTGTTCTTATCTATTATGTATTGTGTTATCAGAACAATGTTAGGGGCATATGCTCAGTAAAATTGGGTACTGCCATTTATAAATGAAGCAGAGGCAGAAAACAGGTAGAAGGAACAATTAGAGCTCATTATATGTGAAATATATCAGAAAAGGAAATGCATTAAGCGTTTGGTTGTTTTCCACATGAAATACCAGAAGACAAAATGTGAGGATATATTCTGGTACAGGAGGCTGATGCTCTCTCATAACATTAAAACTCATGGGCATTTAATGATGCTGAATTTCAGGGCAGATAGAAGAAAGCAGTTCTTCATGTGACTCATAGATAAAATTTGGAGCTCGCTCCAACAGGAGCCAATGATGGCCACCAACTTGGATGGCTTTGAAAGAGGATTAGAGAAATTTGTGGCGGTCAAGGCTATCAGTTTCTAGTAGCCATTATCAGTGGCATAGTGTGGAGGGAGTGCGCAGGGGCAGTTACCCCAGGTTAAAAATGGTTGGGGGTGCAAAATTTCAACACTCTGTGCTGCCTCAATACAGCTGTGTGCTTCCGTTGCTGGGCTTCATGCGGACCAGGAAGTGGCCTATCCAGACAATGGAACAATTCTTCTTTTCTTATCTCTGTGGCTGCAATCTCTTGGGTGATGCAGACGCCGTTAGGCAGTCAAATGCACATACATATGCCATCCGTTTCCCTCCCACCCCCCACTCCATGTGGCCCCGGGTGCTGGCAACCCACGCTAAGCCACTGGTCATGCTCGACCACAGCAAACTATGGCAAGTTCTTAAAGAAATGGGAGTGCCTGATCACCTCATCTGTCTCCTGAGACATCTCTATGTGGGACAAGAAGCTACAGTTAGAACTGGATATGGAACAACTGATTGGTTCAAAATTGGGAAAGGAGTACGACAAGGCCGTATATTGTCTCCCTGCTTATTTAACTTATATGCAGAATTCATCATGTGAAAGGCTGGGCTGGATGAATCACTAGCTGGAATTAAGATTGCCGGGGAAGTAATGGGGAAGTAATGGAGGCAGTGAGAGATTTTACTTTCTTGGGCTCCATGATCACTGCAGATGGTGAGAGCAGCCACGAAATTAAAAGACGCCTGCTTCTTGGGAGAAAAGCAATGACAAACCTAGACAGCATCTTAAAAAGCAGAGACATCACCTTGCCAACAAAGGTCCGTATAGTAAAAGCCATGGTTTTCCCAGTAGTGATGTATGGAAGTGAGAGCTGGACCATAAAGAAGGCTGATTGCCGAAGAATTGATGCTTTTGAATTATGGTGCTGGAGGAGACTCTTGAGAGTCTCATGGACTGCAAGAAGATCAAACCTATCCATTCTGAGGGAAATCAGCCCTGAGTGCTCACTGGAAGGACAGATCCTGAAGCTGAGTCTCCAATACTTTGGCCACTTCATGAGAAGAGAAGACTCCCTGGAAAAGACCCTGATGTTGGGAAAGATGGAGGGCACAAGGAGAAAGGGACGACAGAGGACGTGATGGTTGGATAGTGTTCTCGAAGCTACCAGCATGAGTTTGACTAAACTGCAGGAGGCAGTGGAAGACAGGAGTGCCTGGCGTGCTCTGGTCCATGGGGTCACGAAGAGTCGGACACGACTAAACGACTAAACAACAACACCTCCACATAGCTACCAAGCAAACAGGGTTCTATGGAACTAACCTCTGTGAACTAAGGTAGGGAAGTTAAGAGAGATGAATGCAGAATCCTGTGTATAGGGTCCAGAATGATCCAAATGGGAAATAAGTACTAAACCATTCAGAGGGGGAAATGTTGAAATGGTGCAGTCTAAGTGTCAGAAGGGAATAAAGAGAAACTAAAGTGAAAATGAAAAGGATTTTAGGGGAAATAAAAACCTATAAAAACTGCATGTGTCTGAAACTGTTCATGAACCAAATATCCAGGCCTCAAAAGGCTGGCTCAGAGAAAATAGCGAAGAGCAGCTTCACAAACTGAAGCAAGAAAAGAAAAGGAAGCTGGGCTCCAGAGAAACAGAACAAGCAGAAATAGAAAAATTGAGCTAAGTCAAAAAAATAAAATTAAGCGGAAAAGGGAAAGAAGTGAGCTCTAGCACTGAACACAGTCTATTTATTTTTATCTCCAATGACACCCCCAATTTTTCTGCATTCTGATTTGTCATTTTCCCCCTTCATCCCACTTTTTCTTACACACACACACAAAATCAGTTCTGTATCGGTAAGTGGAAGGTCACAGGAGAGACCTGTGACCAGTTTTCCATTGTTTTAGGGTTTTCCATTGAACCAGTTTTCCATCGTTTTAGGGTTTGACATGTTCTTAACATTATTGGGGTACAGGGAAGCTCACACAGCCCTGCCAGTCACATGGAGTAACAAATCTTCACACTTCACACTGACTATGGACCTATTAGCATTTCTGCTTCTCAGATTTCAAAACAGCTATCCAGGTGTACTCTACCAAAATTTTCTTCCATTCTATTCCACAGTTTTTGGGTAACCATGCAGACAGATTTGTCCCCCAAACTGAGTTCAGTAACACTGTCCAGATGCTGTTGATCTCCAGATCCAATCATCCCCAGCCAGCATGTCCAATGATCAGGGGTGATGGGAGTCCAACATCCGGAAAACCCCATGTTGACTACTCCTGATTTATGGGTACAAGTGGTGTTCACACGTTACATCTAATCAGTGCACAGCCTGTGTGTACCTATGTATAGAACAGTTGAGCTGTCCAAATCAATAAATTTACACCATTTCACAGCTTATGCATGTGTTCAGCATAATGTGTTAAGAAGCATACAAGCATGGGGGTTTGGTAAAATTCCCAGGAAGAGAGTTAGCCTGAAGGGAGGCTTCATTTTGTAGTAAAGCAAAAGGAGGACATGTTGAAATTTGAGGATTTTTAAAATAAAAACACGAAACCCCATGAAATGCCTACATACCTGTAATGATGAATCAAAACTTGACAGATTATTGCTATTGTGCTTGCATTTTAATTTTTTGTTAGCTTTTCTAGGAAATGACTGCCTGAAGAAGCAGGGTAAAAATCCCCCAAAATAAGCAAGCAAGGAAGAAATCTCTGGATTATAACCACTGTGAATGTGAGTTGTGTTTTCCATACTTACTAGGGAGGAAGCTTTAGTAAAGACAGTGGAATTTCCTTCTAATTAAGCATGCAAATGATTGCACTGATAAACTACAAGACTTAAGTTCTGTTGAACAGAATGCGCTTTCTTGCTCAGACATTGATGCAGATGGAAGGCATTTCTGATTTTTCCCCCTTTGATACCTAGAAATCAGTATATGTGCTTTAATTTGTACCAAGAAAAACGAGCTGGTCTCGTGCCCATAAGTAGTACTTTTAAGATAATTCAGGGTGACATTCTCATCAGGTTTCTCCAATACAGTTTAAACCAACATTAAAACAGAATTGGATTTTTCAAGGAACCGAGTCTGTGGGAAGGGCTTTCAGAAGTCATATGAAAACATGGGCAATCATAGTATTAAGGAAATGACAGCTTACAGCAAGTAAAATTGATTTTGAACAGTTCATGGTGATGAAGCAAGATAAAATTTAGGGTGGGGTTTAAGGAGGAGGAGGCACATGTATTTCAAGATGAAAGACTGAGTGTTCAGGAGACACATTTAGATACTTTCGAAATTAAACTTGAACCACTTGACATGTTGGGTTTGTTCACACTGACCTTGTGTGGTACAGCATAGCTTCTCTCTTTTTTTGTTAGGTAACAACCATTGAGGGTGCTATAAACCTGTGGGCTATTAATTCCATTCGGTGAAGCATGAAACAACCCAACTATGAAAATAAGCTATCTCAAAGCTGTCCTTTATCGGGGAAGAAGCAACAACACCTGGTTGGTTTCATTTCTAAATAAAAAATAGCCAGACTCATTTCTAGAAGATATAGCGTTCTTTTGAAGTGTGGTTGTTATCTAGTTTGCTACAGTATGCAGAAAACAACATGCACAACTTTGCATCAAATGTTATATTGTACACAAGAGCCAGGATGGCTGCTTGTGGTGGGTGAATAATAAGATTGGTGGCCAAAGGGGATGAGCGCCCAGAGAATGACAATTCAATGCCAGGTGACAAGCTGCAGAAACATATTGTCCATTATGAGACTGGAAGCAAGCATGCTTACAAAAATATTTCCAGAGCACTGCACATATGCTATTCTAATTAAAGGACTTCTGTGTGTATGCCTTTAAAGCAGCCGGGCTGCGGGGATTTGATCTGTTGAACAATGATCAAGCATGTGCAAAATCTCATTTAGCATTCTAAAAGATGGAGAAACAGTGCTTGATTCATATCACAACCAAACACTACAAGCTGGGCAAATTCATAAACTCAATCGGTTAACTAATTATGCACTTCAAAAGCATCACTATCTGCTACTACCTGAGCCTATGGTTCACATTTCTCACTGTGGAATCTAGCAAAGAAGCCTCTCAAATTTACCTGATAATTTGTGGTGAGCGGTTAAACCACAGAGCCTAGGACTTGCCGAGCAGAATGTCGGCGGTTCCAATCCCCGCAACGGGGTGAGCTCCCGTTGCTCGGTCCCTGCTCTTGCCAACATAGCAGCTCAAAAGCACGTCAAAAGTGCAAGGAGATAAATAGGTACCGCTCTGGCAGGAAGGTAAATGGCGTTTCTGTGCGCTGCTCTGGTTCGTGAGAAGCAGCTTAGTCATGCTGGCCACAGGACCCGGAAGCTGTGCGCTGGCTCCCACAGCCAATAAAGCGAGATGAGCACCGCAACCCCAGAGTCGGCCACGACTGTACCTAATGGTCAGGGGTCCCTTTACCTTTACTCTTTGTGATGCTCCATTTGTATTAGTAAGAACAGAGAACTGACACTGAACGATGACTAGGGAGATAACATGCCAGCAATGATAAGAGCTAGAGATGCTCTTTCATACAATCACAGTGGCTTCTCAAATTTAGCAAGACTGGCACTGTGGTTTTTTTCTGATGCAACTGCATCCTATAATGGTAATAATTTTATTATATATATGCTGCACATCTGACTGGGTTGCTCCAGATGTATCCTGACAGTTAAGCCCTCGTTGAGAACATTCACTCACAATTATTCTTCCAGTACATATAGAAATCTTTGCAAAATTTCATCTTTGTGAATTCCTATATGAAATTCACTGTCAGATTAATGTGCAGGGTGGAATTGAGTTATCCAGAGCATTTTGCACTTTGTTTGTGATACAGTTGTGGGCTGTTTACATATATTCTAAAAAGCTGCTCCTGGGTGAGGAATATTGACCACTATGTCATTTAACAGCTAGAGTACATGAAACCACTGCATGAGATCACCCACTATGTTTTATAAATGCTGTAAGGTGCCCAGTGTGGCTGGAGAAACCTGGCCAGATGGGCGGGGTATAAATAATAATAAAAATATTATCCAAGATTTGGGTGTGGTGCCTATATGCTGCCAACGCTGACATCCCAATATTTCCCTTATTTACCTCTAAATACAAAGAAACTGTTTATGTTCTGAAGCAGTATCAGATGTAAATAGTAAACTGGAAGAGGGCCAATAGCTTTATCTTTAATCAAGTCAGGACAGAGGTCTTCCTGGTCAGTAGAAGTGCAGATCAGAAAATTGGGATTCAGACTGTCTTAGATGAGGTCATACTCTCCTTAAAGACTTAAGTCACATTTAAAAAGGTAAAGGTAAAGGACTCCTGACAGTTAAGTCCAGTCGCAGACAACTCTGAGGTTGCGGCACTCATCTCGCTTTACAGGCCGAGGGAGCCAGCGTTTGTCCGCAGTTTTTCCGGGTCATGTGGCCAGCATGACTAAGCCGCTTCTGGCACAATGGAACACCAAAACCAGAGCAGCACACAGAAACACTGTTTACCTTCCCGCCGGAGTGGTACCTATTTATCTACTTGCACTTTTTGGTGTGCTTTTGAACTGCTAGGTTGGCAGGAGCTGGGACCAAGCAGTGGGTGTTCACCCCATCATGGTGATTCGAACCGCCGACCTGCTGATCGGCAAGCCCAAGAGGCTCAGTGGTTTAGACCACAGCGCCACCTGCCTCCAGGTTGCATTTAGGGTATATTAAATAAAAATATGTGGATCAGAAAGCAAGCAGAATGTTTCATGGACTGATGAAGGAATAGAAAGGGAAGCAGACTCTGGGTTAATTAAAGAAAAGACTATGAAGTACCTTGTTGGAGGCCCAAATATTCCATAGGGAAAAACAAAGTATGTCTGAATGATAATCTGCTGTAGCTAGAAGGGATTCCAGGCACAGAAATTCTTCTATCTATTCCCCACCCCCCATTTCTTCAGGGCTTATAAGCAAGACCAGTAATCATTTATATGGATTTACAGAAATATTTTGACATGGCTGTGCATGAATGATTCATACTTAGGATAAAAGTTGAAATTTGTGGGTTCAGAGACATAGGAAAATAATATGTACTCTATAAGTTGAAAAAAGCCACATCTAAAATAGGGAAACAGTTGTAAAATCAGGTATATAAAATTTTGGGGGGAAATTTTAGCTGAAGTCTCACAGGACACACTCAGAGAGCCTTTCCTACATTTTTTGAAAATAGATATTGATCCTCATGCTAATAGGCTTGGAATAAATATAAGGTAGCATAATCCTCTCTACCCTAATATGCTGCTCAAAGAATCCAGAACAAATCTTATGAGAGAACATTTCAGTATATAAGGGAGATCTCAGACAGTACAAATAATCATTGCCTTAAATCCCTTACCCAACTCTAAATTGTAGTAAAAGCAAGTGCAGCTTAAAAAAACCTTTGTACTGATCTCTATACCTTTTAACGCTCAGGTTCATTTGTATGTTTACTGCTTACAAATGATTAACCGCTGAAAGTTCATCAATTTGCTTGGATGCATTAAGGCAAAAAGATTAAAGTGAATAAGGTAAAGGGACCCCTGAACATTAGGTCCAGTCGTGACCGACTCTGGGGTTGTGGCGCTCATCTCGCTTTATTGGCCGAGGGAGCCGGTGTACAGCTTCCAGGTCATGTGGCCAGCATGACTAAGCCGCTTCTGGCGAACCAGAGCAGCACACGGAAACACCGTTTACCTTCCCGCCGGAGCGGTACCTATTTATCTACTTGCAGTGGCGTGCTTTCAAACTGCTAGGTTGGCAGGAGCTGGGATCGAACAACAGGAGCTCATCCCATCGCGGGGATTCAAACTGCCAACCTTCTGATTGGCAAGCCCTAGGCTCTATGGTTTAACCCACAGCGCCACCCGCGTCAGAACAGAAAACTCCTCTGTATAGATTGGAGAGAATGTAACAGAGGATGCTAGTTCTGATGCTATAGGATGACCACCACTGTGGTTTTGTGACTATGTTACCATCATGCTTCTGAGTTTTGCAATGTCTTAGAGACCTTCTAGCTCCACAAGTATCTGAAGGTCTCTAAGACATGCTAATTGTGACAATTAGATATTACGTCAGGGTTCAGTATAATGTCCAGATCAAGGGTAATAGTACCACTTTATTCTGCTTTGGTCAGACCATACCTGGAACACTGTGTCCAATTCTGGACACCGCAATTCAAGAAGGATGTTGACAAGCTGGAACATGTGGTGAGGAGGGTAACCAAAATGACAAAGGGTCTGGAAACGAAGCCTTATGAGGAATAGTTGAGAGAGTTGGGTATGTTTAGCTAGATGGCCCTCAGAGTCCCTTCTAGCTCTAGAATTCTATGATTCTTTAAGTTTCATACCAAACATTCCACTGGACCATGTGGGACATGGAAATTTAACTCTTTCATCACCACCTGTGTTCCTAATGAAAGTCAGTACATGACACACAAGGGGCTATGGGCCTTAGAAAAAGCTCTTCTAATAGGATTGTTGTTGTTGGGGGTCTTCTGTTCCTAGATCTTAATTTATATAATTAAATATGAACAAGAAGTCATCTGCCACAGCTTACGATTAAAGCTTCAGAACCATATCTCGGCTTTGCCTTCATTATGCAGTTATAGTGCAGTTGAAGCATACCATGTCTAAAGACATGAATATTCTGCTGGAAAGAATGTCTAGCAAGGGATGACATTGGTATCATCAAGGACAGAACGATATTGGATCTATAGGCTGTCAGGCACCATAAAAGAATCCGACAGCTGAGGTTCTACCCCCCTCATGTCATGTGATATCACTCTGAATTGAGTATAACAAGAGAGGGCACCTCAGTAATATGATTAAAGGAAGACATTTGGCTTGTGCCTTTTAAAGTAAGCCAGGCATTCCAATCTCAGGTGGGTAAACGATCACACAGAAGTTCAAGTTGCATCCCCCTAGGAATTTAAAATAGCACACAACTGCCCTTGTCATGATTGGACTAGGAGGAAAGTTAATAGCCAGTTTTAACAAAGGATATTTAAATTCATCCACTGATTTAAATGACATTTTTTGTAAAAAAACAAAGCATTTAGTTCACTGTAATTAAAGTACAGCACTTTCTGCTATTGCCAATTATAAGATACAGGACAGGATTCAGCTGACATACCAGCATGATCAAGTTCACTGTCGAACTGTGGCCCTTCATTTTTAAAACATGCATGCTTTAATTGGCTTTGGAATGTAAGATATATTATTAATTGGCCTGACAAATGACTCTTTTACTTCTACAGCCAGTATTCATGTTTACAGTTGGAGGTTCCAGAAACCTTTAAGTAACGATCGGGGGGCGGGGGTGTTTGTTGCTAAGCACCACTTATTTATTATTTTGAAAGATCTCTAAATTTGCTTTTTTAAAAAGGATGAAAAGATTGCTCAATTCTACACCTCATTTGGATTTAACTATTTTATTTTTTTAAAAAGTGATGCTTTGGCTCATTGTAACCTTCTGATCAGTAAACCAGCTGATCTCACTCAGACCTAGAGAACTTGCAGAAGAGAACATTGTTAAGTTTTATTAATAGAAACCTAATATATAAGATTTTGGGTGCTTTGTTAAGCATTGTGAAGCCTTGTTTGAGATTGCTGAATTTAATTAGGAGTGTCATTGCTTAAGTATGGGAAATGGGTTATTGTTGTAACCTACCCAGAATTGGAGTGAATTTGGGGTTCTGCCTCGATGCATTTTGTGGGCGCTTCCTGGTATCTGCTTCAATGATTTTTATTTGTCTCTGCTCATGATAGACCTTCGCCAGAGTCCTCAAACACTAGTCGTGGCTGATGACATCATTAGCCCATGGAAATACTTGTGACCTTTTCAAAGATTTGACCTGCAACATGTGACAGCAGGTTCTCATTGCCACTGTTGTTCTGTCCTAAGGAAGTTTTCTCATTTCGTGTGGAGGTCCCCAAGCCACCCCTCAAAGTAATTCACAAATCACATGTAATTTTTGTTTAAGGTTTTTGGCATAATTTTGGCCACAACTTTTTTAAAATACATAATCTGTGAGTGGTTGCTTAGGCATTCGTTATGACTATCTGTCCCCCCGCCTGGGACAGAACTGACTTCCAAACTCCCTCGGAAGCCAGTGAAGGGAAAACAATGTTGGGAATCAGTTGAGCTGAGCGACAGTCCCTCACCGCTCACCCAACCAGCTCCCCAAGGCTTGCCGGCCCTGGTCCCATTTCAGGGATTGGATGAAATCGTGGCAAGCCCCAGGATTCCTTTAACGAAATTCCCTTCCACACCACCATTGGAGGGGCAGGCCCAGCCTATCCTGACCCCTCCTCCACCAATTTTTATAACCAATGCCAAACCGCAACCTTACAAGTTTGACGAATTGCTAAATAGTAGGCAAAAAACAAATGGCACCAGCCAATCAGCCAAATGGACAAAATTCCTATTAGGCCCCTGCCCCAACGGCAGACGACCCCATGACAGGCATAGCAAAGTCAGCCAGAACAGAGGGCGGGCGGGCGGGTGATCCGATGCACTCAGCGAAAGAGAAAGCAAAAGCAGAGTGCCCCAATATTTAAAACCTTTGGTCCCACCCACCCAATTTGCAACATGCAATTTGCCCCAGCAACCCAGCAACCCAGTCATCCAGTCGTTGCTTCAGGCAATCACCATTAACCTGCCTGGCAACAGAGGGTTGGCCTGGCAGACCCCACCGCAACACATGCTTTCATTTTAGGGAGAACACGCTTTGCTAGGATAAGGAGGGCTCATACGTTCCAAGAAGCCCCCAGCCTCGAGAGCGATCTTATCTCTGAATTGTTAAAGGCTCTAGATTATGGCAAGGAATCTCATTTGCCCCTTCCAGAGTCTGGAATAGATACTCCTATATGCTTTTTGAAATTTCTATAATATTTTTGTGAACTTTTGTTCAGAAAAAAAATCAAAGGAAACAAGCCAAACCCCACAGATATAATGTACTGAAACATTTCAGCCTCTTCTTTGGTGTTTGAAAGGCTTGAGAAATACATATCAAGCTTAAATTGCAAAGGAAGATGGTAGAATGCAAATATATTTTCAATCTAGGGCTTAGCCTAACAGGTACATTTTGGGAAAGGCTTGTGCCTGAAGGAGCATCTCCACCCCCATCGTTCTGCCTGGACACTGATGTCCAGTGCCGAGGGCCTTCTGGCAGTTCCCTCACTGTGAGAAGCCAAGTTGCAGGGAACCAGGCAGAGGGCCTTCTCGGTAGTGGCACCCGCCCTGTGGAACGCCCTTCCAGCAGATGTCAAAGGAAAAAACAACTACCGGACTTTTAGGAGACATCTGAAGGCAGCTCTGTTTAGGGAAGCTTTTAATGTTTAACAGACTATGGTATTTTAATATTTTGTTGGAAGCCGCCCAGAGTGGCTGGGGAAACCCATCAAGATGGGTGGGGTATAAATAAATAATAATAATAATAATAATAATAATAATAATAATAATAATAATAATAATTATTATTATTATTACTACTACTACTACTACTACTACTATTACCATCTTCAGGGCTATTTAAGACAATTTCTTTGCCACTTAATATACAAGAGAAAATTTAAAAGCCACAGATATTGCAAAATTATACAATAAAACCACTAACACAAATGACTAAAATGGCAATAAAAAGCACAACAATAAAGCCTTATTACACGCAAAAGAAAGGATTCAGCTTTAACCATCAGGGAAAGCCTTGCAAAAAGCTATGCTCAAAAGATGACTGAAGGATACCCAACGATAGTGACGTAGCAGATCATCATATCATAAAGTGGTAACCATGGACATTAGGTTTCAAGTTAGGCAGATGTGCTATTTTGCCAGGAAAAGTTGTTTACGTGGTTCCAAGACATCTGCAGGTTTTGGAAGTTTCCCCTTGCTTGAGTGTAAGACCCCAGCCCTAGAAATGTATGTGCATAAACTTTCAAATAAGTCACACTGTAGCATGGGAATTACATCATCCATAATACAGTGGAATCAAACGTGTGCATGCCATAGCATGTGTGGCCTCCGAGGAAACTGAGATATAGGCATCCATTTACACTTTCTTCTTTGTCTGCCTGTTCAGCAAGACTATTTCCCCCCTCCTAAAAAAAAAAAAAAAGCTTCATGATTACTTTTCAAATATGTATATATTCTGTTTTATGGTGGGGAAAATGGGGTGGAGGAGAGGGAAATGTAATCAGTACAGTGCAAAATCTAATCCAATGGGAAAGGCATATAATTCGAAAGACATTTATTCCCAGGTTGTTACACTATGCTTTATGGCTGCTGTGCTTCTTTTATAATGAGATTGATTGTGCAGACACAAAACATTACAGCTTCTGTTTAAAGCAAACGAACAAACCATTTATCTTTGTCACAGATAGAAAAACAAGCAAATTTTGGAAACGATACTTTCCCAGAATGTTGAAACTAACAGGAAAAAGGAGGGAAAGATGGTTTTACCACATGCAAAGTTGCCATTCCAGAGTACTTAAAATTCTGTTTCGTTGTTGTTGTTTTAAAAAACATAATTCATCCAAAGGCCTTTTTCTATCATCAAAGTTTTATTGAAGAAGAACAACAAAAGTCACAGCAAAAGGGAAATCTCCCTCCAGGCATTCTTTATTTGCTTATTTAATAAACCTTGCACCCAGATGTTTAAACTGCTTACTTGTAAGTAAGATCCACTGAATTTACTAGAATTGAATCGCAAACAAATACACAGGAAACAACTGTCTTAATAATATAGTGGTCTGGTGCATAACAGAAACAAATGCAATAGATCTCCCATAATATGTTGCTGAAGGCCACAGAGCTCCAGCTGTTCTGTATGCTAGGCCAATCTGAAGTTTAACACAACTTTCAAGAACGCTGTATGTGCTGGGTCACTGATGGCAGGCATGTCTAGTCTCACCAGCTGACTCTTGCACCATGTTTTTGGTAAATGATAAAAATAATAATGTTAAGTTAATGTGTTGTTGTTGTTGTTTAGTTGTTTAGTCATGTCCGACTCTTCATGACCCCATGGACCAGAGCACGCCAGGCACTCCTGTCTTCCACTGCCTCCCGCAGTTTGGTCAAACTCATGCTGGTAGCTTCGAGAACACTGTCCCACCATCTCGTTCTCTGTCGTCCCCTTCTCCTTGTACCCTCCATCTTTCCCAACATCAGGGTCTTTTCCAGGGAGTCTTCTCTTCTCATGAGGTGGACAAATTCTTGGAGCCTCAGCTTCAGGATCTGTCCTTCCAGTGAGCACTCAGGGCTGATTTCCTTAAGAATGGATAGGTTTGATCTTCTTGCAGTCCATAGGACTCTCAAGAGTCTCCTCCAGCACCATAATTCAAAAGCATCAATTCTTTGGCGATCAGCCTTCTTTATGGTCTAGCTCTCACTTCCATACATCACTACTGGGAAAACCATAGCTTTTACTATACGGACCTTTGTTGGCAAGCTGATGTCTCTGCTTTTTAAGATGCTGTCTAGGTTTGTCATTGCTTTTCTCCCAAGAAGCAGGCATCTTTTAATTTCATGGCTGCTGTCACCATCTGCAGTGATCATGGAGCCCAAGAAAGTAAAATCTCTCACTGCCTCCATTTCTTCCCCTTCTATTTGCCAGGAGGTGATGGGACCAGTGGCCATGATCTTCATTTTTTTTCAAAAGTTGTTCAGCTTTTTTTGGCAAAGTTGTTCAGCTTTACCAACGATTTCTGTCCAATGCAGTTTCTGATTCCCAAATCCCGGATGTATTGCAACCCTAAATCATGAGATCTGGAACAACACCCAGCCCCATTTTTCTTGATCTCATTCTGAATACCTGCTGCATAGGATTAATAACAGTTAAGATCCATGATATATATGTGCTGAAGCTAAGCAGATGTGATCTTGTCTGTTGCCTGTGGACCATATATTCAGAGGAAGAGTAGTTTATAGTTATATTAATACAGGAGGCCAGGGGACTGAACCAAGGATACTGGGAGCAGGACTCAGTTGCCTTATTCCTTACACCACTGGAACACATCTCAAACTAAAGGAATCCTTCATATGGTATTTTCTACATTGAAGCACCACTCGTGTATGTACTATGGCTCATTACCCTAGCCAGACCAGATGACTTAACAAACCAATAGAAGTCTGGCTAAGGTAAAGGTAAAGGTACCCCTGACCGTTAGGTCCAGTCGCGGACGACTCTGGGGTTGTGCACTCATCTCGCTCTATAGGCCAAGGGAGCCGGCATTTGTCCTCAGACAGCTGGTGGCCAGTATGACGAAGCCACTTCTGGCAAACCAGAGCAGCACACGGAAATGCTGTTTACCTTCCTGCTGGAGTGGTAACTATTTATCTACTTGCACTTCGAAGTGCTTTCGAACTGCTAGGTGGGCAGGAGCTGGGACCGAGCAACGGGAGCTCACCCCATCGTGGGGATTCGAACCGCCGACCTTCTGCTTGGCAGCCTCAATCTGAGTAACTTGTTCTACAGAGTTAAGTGAATAGAAAACACTTCTGTTTGAGTTCAAGATGCAAATTCAGATTTATTTTGTTAGCTTTGTCCCAGTTCTCCCATCAGTTAAAGTCATCTTGAATACAGATTCTGTCTTCTGCTACCCCTCCCAGTTTGGTGTCATCTGCAAATTTCATAAGCATCCCCTCAATTCCTTCATTCAAGTTGTTTATAAAGATGGAACTTTATCCAGGCTTCACTTCGACCAGCTTCTTGTGGATAGGATTGCTCTTACAGACAAGAAATCATTGGGGTGGGTGGTTATTGAGCACATATAAAAAATTGGGAGGAAGACAAACTAGCAAAAGTGCAGGAGTAGAGATCAGTGCTAAAGTGTTGCTTAAACAACTAATGGAGGCAACATTTTTGGATTCTAAAGAAGAAATGTAGACTTCTTGTCTCTCCAGGACATTATCAGACAAGGTCTTGATGCCTGCACATTTCATTCCTTCTCCTACTTGCTGTGACCTTCAGCTTTTACAATGAAGTGTGATATGAACTTCCCATCAACATATCTGGACTGCCTATCATAGAAAAAGAACTGATAGGTGTGCCAATTTTAGATACAAATGAAAAGTTTTATCAGCAGATATATGTCGATTATTCTGATTTATTGCTGTAGGTGAAATTAGAACATTGTCAAATTCTTCCTTGTCTTGCATTTCTGAAGTTCTATGCTTTTAAATGGAAATTTGCTGAAATGTTAAAAGTTCTAGGGGGCAGGCATAATAAGAGATTCTGGTAATTGAATGCACACAGTACTGAACACTGAGAAGAGGAAGCAAGGTATTTAAAAAGGAGTACAGAGCTAATGCATATATTTTAGCCATCAGTATATTTCAAAAGCCCATTCAATGAATAATTTCATCATTGATATAACTGGGCACAAGCCAGCCAAAGTTAAGCATGTTTACATCCTGTTGATATAAATGAAGGAGACTGAAGTTCATGAATAACTTTTCATTTTAATTCAATATGAATTAAAAGTGCTTAACTTTAGTTAGCTATAACCAAAATATAAAACCAATTATCTTCTGCCAAAGCGCACGGAAATGCCATTTACCTTCCCGCCGCAGCAGTATCTATTTATCTACTTGCACAGGAGGAAAACACACTTCAGAACATACACATCCGTGTTCTATTGGTTGTTGTTGTTTAGTCGTTTAGTCGTGTCCGACTCTTCGGGACCCCATGGACCAGAGCACGCCAGGCACTCCAGTCTTCCACTGCCTCCCGCAGTTTGGTCAAACTCATGCTGGTAGCTTCGAGAACACTGTCCAGCCATCTCATTCTCTGCATCCCCTTCTCCTTGTGACCTCCATCTTTCCCAACATCAGGGTCTTTTCCAGAGAGTCTTCTCTTCTCATGAGGTGGCCAAAGTATTGGAGCCTCAGCTTCAGGATCTGTCCTTTCAGTGAGCACTCAGGGCTGATTTCCTTAAGAATGGATAGGTTTGATCTTCTTGCAGTCCATGGGACTCTCAAGAGTCTCCTCCAGCACCATAATTCAAACCATCAATTCTTTGGCGATCAGCCTTCTTTATGATCCAGCTCTCACTTCCATACATCACTACTGGGAAAACCATAGCTTTAACTATACGGACCTTTGTTGGCAAGGTGATGTCTCTGCTTTTTAAGATGCTGTCAAGGTTTGTCATTGCTCTTCTCCCAAGAAGCAGGCGTCTTTTAATTTTGTGACTGCTGTCAGCATCTGCAGTGATCATGGAGCCCAATAAAGTAAAATCCCTCACTGTCTCTATTTCGTCCCCTTCCATTTGCCAGGAGGTGATGAGACCAGTGGCCATGATCTTTGTTTTTTTTTTATGTTAAGCTTCAGACCATATTTTGCGCTCTCCTCTTTCACCCTCATTAAAAGGTTCTTTAATTCCTTCTCACTTTCTGCCATCAAAGTTGTGTCATCTGCATATCTGAGGTTGTTTATATTTCTTCTGGCAATCTTAATTCCGGCTTGGGATTCATCCAGTCCAGCCTTTTTCATGATGGATTCTGCATGTAAGTTAAATAAACAGGGAGAAAATACACAGCCTTTTCGTACTCCTTTCCCAATTTTGAATCAATCTATTCAATTGGTAGCAGGTTTTAAAAAATTGTAACTTCATTATTAGATTTTTGAAATCATGTAATGTAAAAGGTAAGTCATGCAAAAAGAACTATTGCATACAATTGATTCACTATACAAATTAAAAGTCAGAGGAAAGTCTCACTGAGTTCAAAGTCTTGCAGCAAAAATAGACTGAACTTTCATAGACTGAAATGTATTGTTCCAGTAGTTAAATGAACGTCTTTAAGAATAAAAAGTTGTTATAGCGCCTTCCTAGCATAACTGGAGCATATGGGCTAGAAAGGTCAAGGACACATGTAAACATAGATAGATCCTTTATTATTTTTGTGAAATTACTCTCAAATCCCTCTCCCTCTCCCTCAATCTCTCCACCCCACTTTTAGGTGAATTCCAGGTTCCACCTAAAGTGTGGCTTCACCACTTCTCTAAGCAATCTCCACAGGAAGCATGTTAATTCCATAGGAGACTTGTCATTGTTTTCATAGCTATTGATCTATAAATAGACATTGGACATGATACAGGAAGCAAGCACACACAATGTTGATCTGCAAGGCATTTGCAAAGCATTATTTCATACAAAGCCAAATGGCATCCATCTAAGGCTGTTACTTCCAGACAATATGTCAGATAGGGCTGTTGCAGTCCCTACCTAAGCATCTAAGCTGTATTTCAGAAGGAACCATCTATTGGTGATCATGGAAGAAATCTCTGTCCATCAAAAGCCATTGAACAAACATCCTAAGCTAGCTCTCCAAAACATCAGCTGACAATAATGTAGTGAGTGTGGACGACAGATAGCACTCATTAGTAATATAATCAAGCTGAACAAAAGCTGGCAGTTTCTTCACTTGACAAAATAGCGTTTCAAAAATTTCAGTGTCAACAGTATTCAGAGCTCTTAGCTCTTGCTGCCTCAGAAGCCATCTTCTGTGTAATTTGATTCTTCTCTTTGCACTCAGCAAGTCTGTATTTCCTGTGATGTGTCCTTTTTTAATAGATGCAATATAATTTAGAGTAAAGAAAAGAGATTGGTGGAGGGTTTTTTACATCTATGTTTGGAACCATGGGATTCTCAATTGACCCTTCTGATATTTAACAGTCTTGTTTAGCTACCGTCACCAGGGAAATATTTTGTGAATTCCTAAGTCGTGCAATCCAGTTATCTGGGTTAGATCTTCAATAAAGCATCAGTTAACATTTAAGAAAAGTTCAGCATCTAGGAATAGCTTAGCACATGATTTGATATGGGAATACTTTTGGGTTATCACAAATTTTAAGAGGGGGGGAGCTATATTTAATGTCTCTCTGTGAATCCTAATGCATATGAGGATAACTTCTAAAGGCTGTCTCAGTCCCCCACAAAGGGGCATTGCTAACTAAGCTTATAGTAAACTAAGTTCTTCACTGGCTCCCAGTACGTTTCCAAGCACAATTCAAAGTGTTGGTGCTGACCTTTAAAGGCCTATAATGGCCTCGGTCCAGTATACCTGAAGGAGCCTCTCCACCCCCATCGTTCTGCCCAGAAACCGACGTCCTCCTCCAATGGTCTTCTGCTGATTCCCTCACTGCGAGAAGAAAAGTTACAGGGAACTAGGCAGAGGGTCTTCTCGGTAGTGCTGCCCTTTCTGTGGAAACCCCCCCCCTTCAGATGTCAAGGAGATAAAGAATTACACAACTTTTACAAAACATCTGAAGGCAGCCCTGTATTGGGAAGTTTTTAATGCTTGATATTTTTATTAAGTTTTTAGATATGCTATAAGTCACACAGCGTGGCTGGGGAAACCCAGCCAGATGGGCGGGGTATAACTAATAAAGTAACAATAACAACAATAACTATTATGATTACATATTTAAACAAGTTGGAACAAACTTTCCTTCAAGGATTACCTTCTTTCCACATTATCCTCACAACCAGGGCTTTTTTCAGCTGGAACACACCGGAACTCAATTCCGGCGCCTCTCAAGTGGGCACTATTGCCATTCTAAGAGAACAAGGGAGGTGTTCATGGTGAGTTCCACCATCTATGTTTCTAGAAAAATAGCACTGTTCACAACAATCCGGGTTTCAAATTTCCACTCAGCAACAAAACTCACTGAGTAACCTTGGGCCAGCCACTGTCTCTCAGCCTAACCATCAATATTGTGAGGATAAAATGGAGGAAGCAAGGAAGCATCATATATGGTGCTTTGAACTTCTTGGAGGAAAGGTTGGCTGTGGTTATAAAATCATAGAATTGGAAGGGACCACCAGCGTCATCTAGTCCAACCCCCTGCAATGCAGGAATCTTCTATCCAATGTGGTTCTTGAACCGACGACCCTGAGATTAAGAGTCTCATACTCTAGCAATTGAGCTATCCCAGGTCTTCAGTGATCCATTTTAAATGTAGTAAATAGAATAGTAAAACAGATCAATCCTATGAGGTAGAGAAAGCGGAGAGGGACTGACCCAAGGTCACCCAGTGAGTTTCATGTCTGAATGGGAATTTGAACTTGGATTTTATCATGATCCAGCAGTGACCAGGACATGAGTCAGAGGCTACAGTGTCACATGATGGTGATCAGGAGGTTATTTAACCCGAGGCTGGTGCTCAGGAGGCCAGGGAATCAGATCCCTTGGCTCCATGGTCTCTAGAACCAGAGCTAGACTCATGTGAGCACCTTTTCCTAGACCTAAGTGCTTCCAATGGCACAGAAGGCTCACCAGGCAGGAGGCCATGGAGTTTAGGAGAAGTGCCTGTTGTCAGGCCAGAGATGGCTATATTCACCCAAGTCCTCTCAGAACAGACCCACCAGAATTAATGGACCTAGGTTAATCTTGTCTCTTAATTTCCAAGGGTCTACTCTGAGTAAGGCTATCACACTCGTTCACCAAATGTAGGAGGTGCTTCTGAGAGGTACACTGAAGAGACTCAAAAGGCCTTGGTTTACTTTCAACCCTTGTCAGAGAAAGTTGCTCACTAGAAGTCCTTCCTAGCACTGTGGCAACCAACCTGTTTGGCAAACGTGCCATTGGGGTTTTTCCCGGGCCAGAGCAGGACAGCTTTCCACAGTTCTAATCTAACAGCCTAACCACACTGGCACTCTATGATATAAAAGTAATTTCTCATTCAGGCTCTGACTAGACCCACATCTGACTACCTTCCAGAACCCTGTGGCCTCATATGGCTTCAGTCCATGATTTGGGATCATCTCCTACTTTTGGAACATGGTCAGTGTGTGGCACAGATATGAAAAGTGGCATAGCAATGGCTATGTGACACACCTGAAGAGGAGAAGGCATTGGTGGTGCAAAGGAGCTGCCTGACCTGCCTCTGGCTGAGTCATTGTTGTATACAAAGAAGGAGATGCCTCTTCTCGAGCTTAGTAGGCTAGAGGCAAATCCATACCAGTCTGTGGGAGAGATCTACATATACACTGCAGCTGAGACTTGCAAATAGTCAACTGATTCCTTGAGAACATTTTTGGAGTATTAGCTCTATAAACACCAGAGTCACTAGAAGGGAGGGGGAAATAAAACTAACATTCAGTTTTGCTCCAACATGATGTCCACCAGGATCTCTGCTACAACACCGCCTTTAAAAAATGTGTATGTGTTTTGCAGCACAAATAACTAGTGCACATGAGACTTTATGGCTGGGATAGAGAACTTGTGGCCTTCCACATGTAATTCGACTCACATAAATTGCTGTATTTAAGTGGCACTAGAGTAGCACAACTTTGCTCTTTGAGCTCGACTTGGGGCACACTTGGCAAAACTGTTGGCCGCTGCTGTGCACTTTGGGTTTTATACATTATATGAGAACAACACTTTTGCCTGTAAGTACTTAAATGTTTATTTGACTAATTGGTTTAGATGCTTAATGGCTGGCTTAATAGTCTCGCTTTTTTATTATTCATTATGGAAGATGCTAAAGTAGTTGCCTTCCTCTTTTACATTAGTAAAATGTGCTTTATTTTCCCCTTGGCTATTACCATTTCAGTTCATTTTGCTCTGCTTGTTTAGGAATTTAAATATCTCTATTATTGCTACTATCTGGGCAAATTTAATAAATGGTCACTGTTTTGTGATTACTCAGGAATGTAATGATTTAGCTGATAATGGGCCAGAACAAGCAAAGAGATCTTTAATATTGATCAGGATTTGTCTTCTGTGTACCTTAGAGTAACAGGAAGCAATTGTTTTTAGCAATAAAGCCATTTACAAGCATTTATTTCAAACAATAAATGTAGCTAATGTAATATTAATGTTATAGGAAAGAGGAGGAAATGCTAAAAGCTGCATTGTATGAAGACCTTGAGCTGTTCTGTCTAGTTTCGTGTTCCATATTCCCCATGGATTCAGCTGACAAATGGAATCAAAAGTGATCTCCATTTTCTGTGATCCCCTTATCATGTCTAGCTGGGGGACTTGCACTGGAGATATGTGCAAACAGCATCAGTGACTGGAAGGAATCGTCATCCACCCCCATCGTTCTGCCCGGACACTGAGGTCCAGCCCCAAGGGCCTTCTGGCGGTTCCCTCATTGCGAGAAGTAAGGTTACAGGGAACCAGGCAGAGGGCCTTCTCGGTAGTGGCGCCCGCCCTGTGGAACGCCCTCCCATCAGATGTCAAAGCGATAAACAACTACCTGACATTCAGAAGACATCTTAAGGCAGCCCTGTTCAGGGAAGTTTTTAATGTGTGATATTTTAGTGTATTTTTGGTTTCTATGGAAGCCGCCCAGAGTGGCTGGGGAAACGCAGCCAGATGGGCAGGGTACAAATAATATATTGTTGTTGTTGTTATATCTCAACTGCAAGAGCACATGGTTTGCATGTAGAAGGTCCCAAGAACAACAAGAAGGCTCTGCACTTTGGAAAGGATCGCATAGCAAGTGATGAAAAACATTTTCTTCCTGAGACCATGGAAAGTCTCTGCCAGTTAGAGTAGATGGCAGTACAATGTACAGATATAAGGGAGATCCCTAAATTCCTACCTGGACCTCTCTATCCCATGCAAGTGTTTGTTTAAGGGCTACAGCCAAAGTAAGAGTGATTTTCATTTCCACTTAGCCAATCTTTACTGAAACACTTGATTCCTCTTTCACTACATGACCATAGACAAGCTAGAAAGTTTCTGAAAAACAGAAATGACTTCCGTTGGAGGTTTGTTGGAGAATATCCAGAATAAGCATTTCTTCAAACTATTTTTCATTAATGGTCACCATTTTTCATTTTCATGAATGGTCATCACTTTGACTATCTTCCGATATATAAAAAAGCAGATGATCAATTCTTGTTGGTAGGTTGGCACAGTGGCGTAGCGTGGGGGGTGCAGGGGGGGGCCGGCCGCACCGGGCGCAACACCTGGGGGTTAGGGTTAGGGGGCGCAAATCCATGGGTTAGGGGGCGCAAATCCACGGGTTAGGGGGCGCAAATTACTTGCCTTGCCCCGGGTGCTGACAACCCACGCTATGCCACTGGGTTGGCAGATACAAAATCAGTGTTTCTGTCACAAAAAGAGTATGTAACTATTCTGCAACAGTGCATTGTTTGGGGGCACCAAAGATCAGAAGATGAAGTTCAGTGGAAATGAGGCTACCAAAAATTTCAGAGGAGCGAAAGCAGCCTATCCACTTCTATCAAGGTCCCTTGGGGTACTCTCATTTCGACTCAAGAAAATCACCATTTTATAGTTCAAATCGGGAAAAATAAATACAGTAAATGGACAAAAGTATAAAGATTTGCAAAATGTTTAGGGGTATGCGTAACCCTGCATACCCCCAGAAAAAGGCACTGTATAAATGTAATAAATGAATAAACTTAGAGCACTTTGCAATAATCCAGTCTTGATTACTTGATATGAAATGGATTTACAAAAAAATGCACTCTGTGTGGGCACTAGTTACTTTTTATAGCACACCATGTATGCTTCATCACTGATTGTTTTAATTTTTTAAATGTTTGGTAATTGAGAGCCACATGCAAGGCTTGTTTTCCTCCCTTCTTTTCTATACCCTTTTTTCTGTGCTCATCAAAGTCATTCAGGCAATTAATATTTGTTAGAACAAGAAAGCCAGGGGAGATTCTTCATCTCCTTAAACAAATGTGACTGTCTTGCAGCTCCAAACACAACCATTAGTATGGAGGCACCAAGACAATTTCACAACGTGGCAGGCAGAATAGTATTTACTTGTCATTCTGCAACCTCTTCAGCATTTATCAAACTTGAGAACTTCAAAACATGTTATGTAAAGAGCAAGGATAGTTTAAGGCTTTGATTAATGCCGTCAACTTCAGTTTCCCAGCTCCATTGAGAATGTATATTGTACTTAGCTGCAAGCAAATGTCATATATGTCTATATTAACTTCCATCCCTGCACTGAGAGAGCAGGGCAGTTTCCATACCTGAGGTGATTGCAATAAACACACACACACATACACAAAAATAACTGGAAGAGAAATTTGAAGCCTGAGGAATGGATACATAATCAAGGATGAAGCTGTACCCTGGTAATTTTTCCTATCCGTTACAGCATAATGGTTACACAGAGGAACGATATGAAATGAACATCCACAACTGTCATTGTATATGCCTGGAAGCAAACGAGAGCAGTTAAAATGAGGCCATGTGCTTCCTGTAAATATAATAACTTTTTCCAAAATTGTTCTCTGTTGAGAGAGCTGATGCTTGACACAATCTTTGAAAGAGAGCAGGAGAGAAACTCCTGGAATGCTCAGGCTGCAATTGCATACACACTTCAGAACGAAAGAATAGCCTGCAGGATCAGGCCAGTACCCATCTACTCCAGCACCATGTTTTCAATAGATGCCCACAAACAGCACCTGAGCATAACAGCGCTCTCCCATCCTGCGGGTACCAGCTACAAATTTTCAGAAGCATTGTGTGTTGAGGTCCCCAAGCCACCCCTCCAATAACTCACAACACACACATAAGGTTTTTTGGCATATTTTTGGCCACAACTTTATTGAAATACATAAATGTGAGTGGTTGCTTAGGTATTGGTTAAGACTATCTGTCCCCCCGCCTGGGGACGGAACTGACTTCTGGATTCCAGTGAAAGCCAGTAAGGGAAAACAATATTGAGGAGAAATGGAGCTGAGGCACAGACCCTCACCTCTCCTTGCATGCTCCCCAGGGCTTGCCGGCCCTAGCCCCATTGCAGGGATTCAGACGAAAAGATGGCAAGCCCCTGGATTCCTTTAACGGAATTCCCTTTCCGCAGCAACCCTGGAGGGGCAGGCCCAGCCAATCCTAACCCCTCCTCCAACCAACTGATAACCAATGCCTAACCGCAACCTTACAAGTTGTGACGATTTGCTACGCAGTAGGCAAAAACCAAATGGCCCAGCCAATCGGCCAGATGTACAAAATTCCTACCAGGCCCCTGCCCCAACGGCAGACGACCCAATGACAGGCGTAGCAAGGTCTATGCAAACCCATAAAGTGAGGGTGGGCAGGTGATGCGTTGCACGCAGTGAAAGAAAAAGCCAAGCTGCAAGCACAGGATTTTAAAACATCTGATCCCTCCCACCAAAATTGCAGCATAGAATTTACCCCAGCAACCCAACCATCCAATCGTTGCCACAGGCTTCCATAGGAATACTGCCCGGCAACAGAGGGGTGGCCTGGCGAACCCCACCGCAACATGTGCTCTCCATGAGGGAGAACACGCTTTCCAACAATGGAAGCAGAACCTCCCAGGTCAGTCAGAGATCCAACTGGATGAGCAGGTTCGGATCCAGCAGATCTCCCTATAGTTTTGCTCCTACAACTGGTAGTAAGGCTCATTGTACTATGTAGGACTTTTCAGTAAACATGCATAGGACTGCAGAGTAAGTGACTCAAAACCACATCAGTATCAGTGAGAAAGACAAATAGGTTGCCACAGTGAGAGACACTTGAAAAACAAACTTTTAGAAGTGGCTGTGCTGCCAAAGAGCAATTCTACTCCCAGCCCAGCCCAGAAAAGACTGTTAGACCAGGCAATAACCTCAGTGTCTTCTAGCCTACCTTTCCTACTGCAAATTATGGATAGTCCATTATGCACCAACAATCGAAAAGAGATGAGCTCACAATGTGTTCCTATCAGTCAATTTCCATGGCCTATTAGGTGTGACCATTAAGGTCACACAATGATGTTCCTCCCATTATGTGAAGCCCACTGAGTACAATGACGCTGTGATGGCAATGGTCTGAAGAGGAAGTCCAATGAATATGGTGTGTCATGCAGCCCGCCTATGGGAAATGACCGCAGTGATTGTTGTGCATATTTTGTCTGAAAGCCTGCTGCTTTAGGAGGTAGGAAATTAGGATGTTACTTTATTAAGCGGAAAACCTGAGTTGCTGCTTAAATCATTGGTTCTCCATAAATGTTTTTTTCCATAGCATGGGGTAAATAAACAGCAGGTAGGCATTGGAACTGAGAATGATACTACCTACTAGTCAGGTACTGGGACACGGGTGGCACTGTGGGTTAAACCATTGAGCCTAGGACTTGCTGATCAGAAGGTCGGCGGTTCAAATCCCTGCGATGGGGTGAGCTCCCATTGCCCAGTCCCTGCTCCTGCCATCCTAGCAGTTCAAAAGCACATCAAAGTGGAAGTAGATAAATGGGTACCGCTCTGGCGGGAAGGTAAACGGCGTTTCCGTGCGCTGCTCTGGTTCGCCAGAAGCGGCTTAGTCATGCTGGCCATATGACCTGGAAGCTGTGCGCCAGCTCCCTCGGCCAATAAAGCGAGATGAGCGCCGCAACCCCAGAATCATCCGCGACTGGACCTAATGGTCAGGGGTCCCTTTACCTTTACCTTTATTAATCAGGTACATTATTTTAATACCCTACAGTAGTCATCTGCAACAGTAATACACACGTTTTTGGAGACTTCCCTCATCTCCCTGCTAGAGGAAGCAATGGGGTTTTCTTGAGTACAGTTTGATGCCTATGCCTTCAAAATGTCCCTCTGCAAAAGCTATATTTTAATTAAGGGCCCCTCCCCAAAGACAAGATAATGGGAAGCTCAGTGCTGGAGCACATGCTCTGAATACAAAAGGTCCCAAGTTCAACCCCAGCAGCACCTCCAGGTATAGCTGGGAAAGATTCCTGCCTGAAACCCTGGAAAGCTTCTGCCAGTCAAAGTAGACAATATTGAGCTATAATGATCCAATTGGTCCAAGTCAGTATAAGGAAGCTTCCTATGATGTATCGTTGGTACTTAACCTTATAAAAATAGCAAAGATGTATAGAACTGCTTCAAATGTATGTTGGAAGTGTAAGGAGAACGAAGGCACATTCTAGCACATGTGGTGGACGTGCAAGATAACAAAAGCATTCTGGGAAATGATATATAAAGAGTTGAAAAAATGTTTAAAATAACGTTTGTGGGGAAAACAGAAGCTTTTCTACTAGGTATAGACATAGAGATACCAAAATAATAATAATAATAATAATAATAATAATAATAATAATAATAATAATAATATTTTATTGATATCCTGCCCTCCCCAGCCAAAGCCGGGCTCAGAGTAGCTAACAACAGTAAAATAATACAGCATTCTAAAATCAATTCATTATAAAATCAGTTCAAAGGAGCAGAAATGATTACTTATGTATGCGACAACAGCAGCACGGATACTACTGGCCCAGAGATGGAAAGAAGGTAAAGTCCCAACCAGAGACGAATGGCTGGTGAAGGTGATGGACTACGCCAAAATGACAAAATTGACCGGGAAAATCAGAAACCAGGAAAATAGAAACTTTAAGAAGGAATGGGAAAACTTTACAATTTACTTGCAAGAACACTGTAAACAAGTAAAAACATTGGCAGGGTTTGAGTAACGCTTGTAATATATTAAAAACTAAGGAAAAATTGATTACTTTAAATAGAGAAATTATGTGTTGCAGTAGAAGAAAGTTTAATAATGGAAACCATGGAGAGGTTGTGGGAAGTCTGGGGATTCGGGGAATCCTGAATGTTGATGATTGTGATCAATGTTTGAATTTAAATGTAGAGTGTGAAACTGAATAAAAAAGATTTTACAAAAAAAGAGGAAGCTTCCTATGTTGTCATATGTATGACAAGTCAGCTCCAACTCTTAGTTGGGCGCCATTGCAGGCCAGCAGTCCTCCTGCCCATCGCAGAGACCCTGCCTCTGGTCCATTTCCCGGGCAACAAAGGATGTTCCAGGACCAAGCTTACCATCCAGGAAGTGGATTCAGATTGCTCGTACAATTGGCCAATCGCAGGCAGGCTTGGGGGTGGGCCACGCCCAGGGGGTGGGCCAAGTGGATTCAGATTGCTTGTACAATTGGCCAATCGCAGGCAGGCTTGGGTGTAGACCACGCCCAGGGGGTGGGCCTGGCTGGGCCCGCTGGCTTCTTTGGGGTCTGCTCCCTGGATTTAAAGGGGCCCTGCAGCTGACCTTCTCACACTGTCACTGTTACATCTGAACGCAGACTGAAAAATCAAACTAGTATGATTCTAGGACACAAAACAGCTTTCAAACACAATCACAGCATTCGCACCTCGGCAGTTGCTTTTATAACACCCACCCAGAGCATGCAAGCATAATTGCGTGGAATTGCCCGGTTAAAGACCGAGGTGTGACTTGAGCTCAGACAATTAGTGTGCTTATTTAATACCCCCCCCCCCCCGCAAAAAGGCTAAGCAATAGGCTTCTCCCCATTATCTATGTGCAGGAATTCACACTTCATCAGACCCCATATAACCGATTACATATTCATCAAGATGCAATTATGGTTTTAGACACTTTCCCAGCAGAGTAACTCATTACAAAAGCTTAAGGTCTTGTCTTAATTGCCTCTCTGTATATTTCAGTTGCTCAAGTTTGAAAATAATTTTCATTTTTGACCTTTTGCATAACTGTTAACTTTAGCCCTTCGAAAAGAAGCAATTAAGAAAAAATTGCTTACAAATGGGTTACTGAGTGTTATAACTAATAAGGGCCAAAAGCCTATAAAAGAGAGAGTAGAAGATGGTAACAAGACATCAGTAGCACTGGTGTTTAAAAGGAGAAATCTCATATTCTGGAAGAAGTGATCCTGGCAATAATTATTAGTGCCACAATTTTGCAGAGATAAACACACACAAAATTCCATTTGGATAACCATAGGCTATAACAAAAACAAAGTGCAAACAAAGATAAAATCCCATCACTTATGAACAATTTGTAAATAAAGAATGTAGCTTGGCATAAATTATTAACACAAGGAAAGTATTTCTAAGACAAAGAAATAAAAAGGGTATTACACAACAATTTTATTCAGCTTTGATTTCATGGTGCTTAGAATTGTGTTATATGGAGGAATTTTATACTTCTGTCTGTTTCCTGAGTAAGGTTTACGGCAGCTCCAAAATATTTGTTATTCCAAAATATTTCAGCGCAAACCCCACTAAGCTTTCATGTGTTTTCCTCCTTCCACTTCTTTGTAGATACTCACTGCATATCATGCCAGCTTCTTATAAGAAACATGCTGTATTTTTCGCTCTATAACACGCACCCGACCATAACATGCACATAGTTTTTAGAGGAGAAAAACAAGAGAAAAAAAATTGTAAACGAAACAGTGGATGTATGATTTTTGTGGTTCATGCTGTGGCCACAGACATGTGATCTGACGGTGAGTTTGGGGTAGCCCAATGCAAAAATCCTGAGGATCCATGTGGATCCGTGCTTTGTAACCACATTTTTGCACCACTGTGGCCCCAGGCAACAGTGGGTGCGTGCTTTTTTTGGTGCAAGCTGTAGCCATGGACATGCTATGTGATCTGATGGTGAATTTGGGGTGACCCAGTGCAAAAATCCTGAGGATCCATGTGGATCCGTGCTTTGTAACCACGTTTTAGGTGGGGCGGGAAGGAAAAGCACTCAAGGGACAAGGAGCACGCGTGGGGTGTGTGGAGAAGGATGCTGCTAATAATGCAGAAAAGGGGTATAAGAGGAGAAGGAACACACGTGGGGTGTGTGGAGAAGGATGCTGCTAATAATGCAGAGGAGGTGTATAAGAGGAGAAGGAACACGCGTGGGGTATGTGGAGAAGGATGCTGCTAATAATGCAGAAGAGGGGTTTAAGGGGAGAAGGAACACACGTGGGGTGTGTGGAGAGGGATGCTGCTAATAATGCAGAAGAGGGGTTTAAGGGGAGAAGGAACACACGTGGGGTGTGTGGAGAGGGATGCTGCTAATAATGCAGAAGAGGGATTTAAGGGGAGAAGGAACACACGTGAGGTGTGTGGAGAGGGATGCTGCTAATAATGCAGAAGAGGGGTATAAGAAGAGAAGGAATAAGAGGTACCCAATGGCTCTTGACATACATTAGCTATCATTTAGTAATACTCACAAGAGTAAATTTAGATGACTATTTACCAAAAGGTAACTTGGTTCCCTGAGACGCGGGTGGCGCTGTGGGTTAAACCACAGAGCCTAGGGCTTGCCGATCAGAAGGTTGGCGGTTCAAATCCCCGCGATGGGGTGAGCTCCCGTTGCTCGGTCCCAGCTCCTGCCCACCTAGCAGTTCGAAAGCATGTCAAAGTGCAAGTAGATAAATAGGTACTGCTCTGGCCGGAAGGTAAACAGTGTTTCAGTGCGCTGCTTTGGTTTGCCAGAAGTGGCTTAGTCATGCTGGCCACATGACCTAGAAGCTGTCTGCGGACAAACGCCGGCTCCCTCAGCCAATAAAGTGAGATGAGCGCGCAACCCCAGAGTCGGCCATGACTGGATCTAATGGTCAGTGGTCCCTTTACCTTTACCTTTAACTTGGTTCCCACACTTCTGAATCTGTTCAGAAATTGGAGGAAGTTGGAGAGGTAGAATTTATTAAGAGGTTTTACATGCATGGCAAATTATCATTTAGCAAATGACTGCCTCTTATTCAACAATCAGGCAACTTAACTTTGGCTAAAATAGTAGATTTGCCATGATTTCCCCCATGCCTTTTGGCAACATGATGGTGGCTAATTAACACAAATAACCAGTATGTGATTAGAATGCTTTCTACCTTTCTTGACAGATTTCTGCACTGAGAACCTCAGAGCCCCAAAGATCCAGACAGGGTGTTTCAACATAATTTCTTTAAGGAACAGAACTGGAAAACTAAACATCACAACCCTTTTCACACATTCTTCCATGCACAGGGCTAATACATAGAAGATAGGCAAGTTGCACATCCTGCCCCTGACATCACACATTCTGCTAGATCTGTGTCGTAATGCTCACACAGTGAACACTAGCATATGGATGCAGAGGCATTCCATGTAATTGATACATCCAACTGCACAGAAGTCACAAAGGCTTAACCCCACCCACTGGAAACAGGGACAATGAGAGTCAGTGACGAGGTCCCTCTCACGCTTCTCCATACAGTACCCCTACATGGGCGCAACATGAGATGAAAAGAGCTTGTGTGGGTTAATGTCCTGGTTTACACATAACACAAAACCAAACTATAGCATAATGCCCTCGGCCCAGTATACTTGAAGGAGCATCTCCACCCACATCGTTCAGCCCGGACACTGAGGTCCAGCTTCGAGGGCCTTCTAGTGGTTCCCTCACTGCGAGAAGCGAAGTTATTACAGGGAACCAAGCAGAGGGCCTTCTCAGTAGTGGTGCCCGCCCTGTGGAATGCCCTATCAGGTGTCAAGGAAATAAACAACTATCTGACTTTTAGAAGACATCTGAAGGCAGTTCTGTTTAGGGAAGTTTTTAATGTTTGATGTTTTATCGTGTTTTTAATATTCTGTTGGGAGCCACCCAGAGTGGCTGGGGAAACTCAGCCAGATGGGCAGGGTAATAATAATAATAATAATAATAATAATAATAATAATAATAATAATTTATTATTATGAGCAAAGAAATGTGCTAGTGCACATTTTTAAAATCCCCCACTCCTGCTGGCAAGACACGACAGGGAGCAAAGTCATGGTTTCATTTAGCTTTACATGCAAACCTGGACTAATGATTTGTCTCATTCCAAGCAAACTATCAGCTTTAACCAGGGGTCAGCAACCTGCGGCTCTGGAGCCGCATGTGGCTCTTTTACACCTTTGCCGCAGCTCTGGGGCGGATACTAGCGAGGGGAGGAGGCGCATTGTGCGCCCCGACACTCCCCACTGTGGCGGGCGCTGTACTGGCTGTGACGTCGCATGGGGGCGGTGCGTGCGTTAGTCACGCACCGTCCCGACGTCACCTTCCCGCCCGATTGTGGCTCCCAGTTGTTTTTTCTTTGGAAACGGGTCCAAGTGGCTCTTTTTGTCTTAAAGTTTGCAGACCCCTGGCTTTAACCAAAGTTTGTTCTTGGCTCACCACTCATGGTTTGTTTGGATTCACACAGAACACTAAGACAAACCATGGCTTAGCTCCCAGGAACACAACAGCAGGGAGGGGCAAAGTGGGATAAAATTTATAAATGTGCACGAGCATATTGGATCCATAGTTTGGCTTAGTGCGGGGGTCGGCAACCTGCGGCTCCAGAGCCGCATGCGGCTCTTTAAAGCCTTTGCTGCGGCTCCGGGGCGGTGGCGAGGGGAGGAGGCGAGGGGCGGAGGTGAGGGGAGGAGGCGAGTGGCGGAGGCAAGGAGCGGAGGCATAGGCGCAGACTCCATGGGGCCTGAGGGGGCCCGAGCCCCCTCAAAAATTCGTTTGGGGGGGCTCCGCCCCCCCAATAATCTCGGGCGCCCCTCCAGCATCAATCCCCACGCCCGTGCCGCCAGCCCCCGACGGGCGCCCCCTCCCCGGCTTGCCAGCTCCGCGCGCGCTCCGCCCCGCCTGCCAGCTCGGCTCCCTCCTTCCCTTGTGCAGCTTGTTTTGAAATTCCCCTTCCAGCTCCGCCACGGCTCGCCCGCTCCCTCCGCCCTCGCCGCCGCCTCCTCCTCCTCCTCCCCCAGTCCCCTCCCCTCGGCTGTCCCCGGCACAGGCTGCCTCACGTACGCGGCTGCAGGCAGCCCCCGGAATGGAGTCCCCGCGCGCGGAAGGGAGTGGCGGGCGCGCAAAAGGAGAGAAAGCCGCTGGCGCGCGGAAGGGGCCGGTGGATGGATGGACCGGCGGGCGGCGGAGTCACCTGGCTGGAGGGAGGTGGCGCGCAGCGGAGCTTCCAGGAGCGGCGGCAAGTTACCTGCGCGTTGCCAAGGGTGCACCTGCCTGGCAGCCAGCTGGAGGCTGAGGGCCGCGCTATCTAGACTTTTGGCTTTTGGTCTGCAGAAAATGCACCCACACCCAACAGGGGGTGAGAAAGGCCTAAATAGCTTTTTATTATCACTATATGTATGGTTCACTGGGGCCCTGGTTAATTTTCTTTGGCATTTTGTGGCATTGATTATGCAGTCGCGGTTGCGTGGAATTCCACGTGGAGTTAGTTGCCTGAAGCCCCTTTTTAAACTTAAGCAGGGGAAAGTTAGGTGAAAGTTTGGTGAATTGCTGCCAAGGAGTGTGGTGGAGTCTCCTACTTTGGAGGTCTTTAAGCAGAGGCTTGACAACCATATCTCAGGAGTGCTCTGATGGTGTTTCCTGCTTGGCAGGGGGTTGGACTCGATGGCCCTTGTGGTCTCTTCCACATATGTATGTGAGCAGGTCTTCTCCAACATGAACTATATTAAAAACAAACACCGATCATGCCTCACAGATGACACCTTGCAAGCCTGTGTGAAAATGAAGGTGACGTCTTACAGCCCTGATGTGCAGACACTGAGCACTGAGGTTCAGGAGCAAAAGTCCCATTAACCTGGTTACCTGGTTGTAAATTAAATATTTTAATTAGCTATTAATTTGTCCTTTTTTCTCGAGATTGACAGCTGACTGCACGATCCTGTATATATAGCATTAAGGCAAGAAACAATATATGCAGTGTTATATTTGTTTTAAATGTTGCAATGTTTTTGCGGCTCCCAGTTGTTGTTGTTTTTTCGGAAATGGGTCCAAGTGGCTCTTTTTGTCTTAAAGGTTGCAGACCCCTGGCTTAGTGTTATGTGCAAACTGAACAACTGAGAATATTGAGGTGGAGTGATACTTGACATAACAGGAACTTTACAGTTCTTGTGATCTGCTGCAATTTTTAAAAGAAAAAATAGGGTCAAAATATATAATAAATTGATAGAGGTTTTGGTTTGGGAAACTACAATGAGAGTGGTCACATTGATTCTGAATAGAAGACTAACACTTCCAGTCTGATTCTCACCCCCAATCCACCCCAAAAATATCCCTCTGATTTCATTACTCCCACGGAAAGAATAGTGTTTACCCTCAGAGATGGTTTTATTTTATTGTGGTAATGGAGGAAGGTAAAAAATAGCTTCTCTGTCTTTGGTCTGAAAGCTGAGAGACATCATAAAGAAGGGTATTTAGCACCCCTACTGTGTAAATTACAGACTTTCCATTTGACAATGTACATTTCCTTGACAGCTTTTAATGCTGCAGCAGGGGCTAAGCCTTATTTTTGGATATATTCTTTTAATAGAAATAATATTTGCATGAAAGAGATCAGTAGGGCCCTCTGGAGGGCTTCTTCAGAGAGAATGGCCACAATGTAAAGCAGGGTGGTCCAGCATGTGGCCATCAAAGCAACATGTGGTCATCAAAGCCTTTTACAACAGCCCTTGCAAAGTACCAAAGTGGCAGGGAACTGGAAGCGACAACATGAAAACCTTGTCTTGCTTTGCCCGCAATGACCATAGGCCACTCATCCTAGTTGTGGCTGAGAATCTTCCTCAGCGGTGGGATGAAGAGAGAGAAGGGATGATGAAGCAGAAAGAAGAAAACAAGAGGAGTGAGAGGTGATTTCTCCAATCAAGTCAGCAATGTCTTCCTTATAGGAGTGGGGACGGGCATTAGAGAAGACCAGGGACGCGGACTTATAAAAAATATTGGGGGGGGGGCCGGGAAAGCTCATGAATAATAAATAAGCTCATGAATATGCAAATAAAGTGGCGCCGCCTCCTCGTGAGCGAATAGGGGAGAGAGTGCTGTGCCTATTAATCAGCTCCAAAGGAAATTGGGTGGAGCTTTTGCTCGGGAGGGAGGGCAGGAGGCATGCAGCCCGACCCTCCCTGTGCATTTTGGGCTGGGGGAGGGGCGGCGATGGCGCTCTGCTGGAGGGGCGCCGGAGATTATTGGGGGGGCAGAGCCCCCCCAAATGAATTTTTGAGGGGGCTCGGGCCCCCTCAAGCCCCATGGAGTCGGCGCCTATGGAGAAGACCCCTAATTTGGCCTAGAGAGAGAGATAGTGCATGCGAGTGACAGTGTGTGTTGCATATTTTGGCAAAGGAGAAACGAAGGGACCAAAGGGGGAAAAACACAGAGTGGGACTTCACTAATCTGCCCAGCAGCTGCAGCGGAAGGGACTCACAAGGGGCATCTAGTCCAACTCCCTGCAGTGCAGGAATCTCAATTAAATCATACAGGACAGCTGACCATTCAATCTCTGCTTCAAAACCTCCAAAGGAGGTGATTCCACCAGCTGTCGTGCAAGTCTGTTCCACTCTTGGACGGCCTTATTGAAAGAAAGTTCATCATGCTGTCTAGTTGGAATCTCCTTTCTTGTAGCTTGGATCAATTGGTTCTGGTCCTAGCCTCCAGAGCAGGAGAAAATAAGCTTCTTCCATCCTCCATGTGACAGCCCTTGAGATAGTTGAAGATGGCCATCATATCTCCTCTTTTCCAGGCTAAACATACTCAATTCCCTCATCAATTCCCCATAAGTCTTGGTTTCCAAACCCTTTATTATCTTGGTTGCCCACCTCTGCATATGTTCCATGTTGTCAATATCCTTAGATTGTGGTGCCCAGAACTGGACGTAGTACAAAATAGACCTCCCTTGATAGGCTATGACCTCCCTTGATTGGGACGCTATACTTCTGTTGATGCAACCTAGAATAGCATTGGCTGTTTCTGTTGCTGCGTCACACTGTTGACTCATGTTAAGCTTGTTGTCTACTAAGATTCTGATACCCTTTTCACATGTACTACTGACAAACCAGGTGTCCCCCATCTTATATTTGTGCAGTTGCTTCTTCCTGCCTAAGTGTAGGACCTTATATTTGTCTCTGTTCAAATTAATTTTGTTAGTTAAAGTCATCTTGAATCCCAAGTCTGTCTTCTACAACATTAGCCACCCCTCCCACTTTGGTGTCATCTGCAAATTTGATAAGCATCCCCTCAATTCCTTCATCCAAGTTGTTTATAAAAATGTTGAACAACCATGGGTTCTGACCCTGCAGCACCCCACTTTCCACGTTTTTTTCCAGGATGACAAGGAACTGTTAGTGAGCACTCTTTGGGTTTGGACAGTCAACCAGCTGCAAATCCACCTAATTGTTACCCTGTCCAGTCCACATTTTACCAGCTTCTTCACAAGTACAGTGGTAAAGCAAGACTGCATAGACTGGTGTAACTAAGGCACAATGTTTGCAGTAAGCAATACCTAGAATAGCCTATTCCTCATTAAGTTATCTAATATTTAAGATCTTGTAGAGTAATAAAAATACATCATAATAACTGTTCCATCATCCATGAAATAAGAATGCTTGCCTCAAAAATACACCAGTGTAAAAAATATTTGACAATCTCAAAAGATCTGGTCTATAGTCCAATGTATCATAAATTTATATTTATTTAGAACAATTAGATGCTGTTCCTAAAATAATAAAAAACAAAAGAAGGATGAACTATAAACTGAAAGATGAACCATAAACTAAAGATATTCATGAATTACATTCCATTGAAACAATTTATAGTATGGCATAAGCTCTTCCATTATCTTCCATTTGCAAGGCTAGTGTTAATTACTGAACAGATAAATAGCTGTCAAGACTGCCCTACTTTCAATAAAATATTAACGTAAATTAGTACGATATTTTGGAAATAGAGTGCATTGCATATTCTGTTTTGCACACATGCCCATGTTGTATAATGGACATTGGTGCTTCCAGAAAATTGTACCTATATTGTACTTCATTAAGGATTTTGTTTGAATTGCTCTGTTGGCAATGAAGCTTCTACCAGCTGAGCTGATGCGATACCTTAGAATATTCACAAACATTTCACATGCTCAAGAATGAATGACAGTGAATGTTAGGAGGCAATCTCCTCCAATGGAAATTACACATCATCTTGAGGGCCTTGGCAGAAAGGCAATATATAAATGCAATAAACAAGCAGACAATTCACTGGGCTAGAAGTAAATGTCACAGTGGCTTCAGAACTAGGATAAGCTGTGTAGCAAGAAAGGCAAGCTAAGCAAGAACAGGTTCTGGTTGTTGGATAAGCTGAGGAGTAGGAAGCCCAACAGCAAGTGAGAAAGGGACCAGTGGGCTGGAACACAGGATTCTGCTGAAAGAGTAAGCAGATAGGAACAATGGCCAGTCATAGGAGATACGGAATTCAGGAAATGTACAGAAAAATGGCAGTCATGTGAAAAATGCTAAAGGGTTTCAAAGAAAAGTATTCAGTTACCGTAGTTTTCGCTCTAAGATGCACCAGACCATAATACGCACCTAGTTTTTGGAAGAGGAAAACAAGAAAAAAAATATTCTGAATCCCAGAAGCCAGGACAGCCAGCAGAATCCCGCTGGCTGCCCTGGCTTATGGGATAGCTGCACACAGCATCTCCCAGGCAAGGGGAGCTAAGGCTCCCCCAAGAGCCGTGCTCCCTTTAAAGAGTGCATGGAGTGTGTGCGCAGCTCTTGGGAGCTTTTCCCTGAGAAGGGAGAAGGGCAGCCCTTCCTCCTCGAGGAAAAGCCCCCAAGAGCTGCACACATGCTCCATGCGCTCTTTAAAGGGAGTGCTGAGCAGAGCCTCTCGCCTGCATTTGCTCCATAAGACGCACACATATTTCCCCTTACTTTTTAGGAGGGGAAAAGTGCATCTTATAGAGCAAATAATACGGTATTTATCACTTGTACTTATGAAACTCCTCCTAAAATTAATTTTCTAGGTGGCATACAAAAAAGAAAGCAAAAACTAAACAATAAAACCAAAGTACAATAAAATTATGCAGTAAGAGTGGAAATAGTAGCCAGGATAAAAATCAAAACCAGCAAAGTAACATATCAAAGATAATTTAGATCAGTGTTTCCCAAACTTGGATCTCCAGCTGTTTTTGGACTACAATTTCCATTATTCCTCACCACTGGTCCTGCTAACTAGGGATGATCGGAGTTGTAGTCCAAAAACAGCTGGAGACCCAAGTTTGGGAAACACTGATTTAGATGATCTGGGGAAATTCAAACTGCGGTATCTGTTAGATGCTTCCAGATGGAGGGATTTTATGTGTTGGATCTAAAATCCAGTTCAGCTGCCTGACACCCACTGGCCAGCTGGGGACTGTGATATACCAAGAGCTGATCCCTTCTTTTTCAAATGTGCCAGTGCATCAGTATGGCTAGCACTGCCAAAATGAGTGGGTTTTGTTCATAGTGTTGTCAGCTAGCTGTATTCAAATGCCCGGATAAAGAAGGGAAACTATTTTCCCTGAAAATTGTGTAGGGCTCAAACAACATTGTGTGTTGGCCTTTTCCATTTGCAGAAGGCCCTTTTTGGTCTTGAAATGAGAACTGAAATCCAAAGGTGTTCACTTGCCTTAGGCACTTCATAATCTCTGTAGTGATGGCCACCAACTTGGATGGTTTGAAAAGAGGATTAGACAAATTCCTGGAGGCTGCATTCTACCTCCAGGATCAGAGGCAACAGCTCTCTCAACAGCAACAGTTGCTGTGGAACAGCAACAGTGGGAGAAACCTATTATCCTCATGTCCCTGCATTGGTATCAAACTGCTAAGGGAAACAGATTGATGGGTTGTACAAGTAAATGAGGTAGATCATAGAATCATAGAATTGTAGTGTTGGAACCTGAATATCATCTACTCCAACTACCTGCAGGGCAGGAATCTGAACTAAAGCATTCATGACAGATGGCCATCCAACCTCTAGAGTCCACAAGCTCCCAAAGGAGACTGTTTCACTGTCAAACAGCTCCTACTGTCAGAAAGTTTCCCCTGATGTTTAATTGGAATCTTCTTTCTTCTAACTTGAAGCCATTGGTTCACCTCTTACTCTCTAAAGCAGGAGAAACGATGTCGTTTCCTCTTCCATGTGACAGCCTTTGAGATATTTGAAGATGGCTATCATATCTCCTCTCAGTCTCCTCTTTTCCAGGCTAAATATACCCAGCTCCCTCAACCATTCCTCATAAGACTTGGTTTCCAGACCCTTGATCAACTTGGCTGCCCTCCTCTGCACACATTCTAGCTTATCAACATCCTTCTTAAATTGTGGTGCCCAGAATTGGACAGAGCTCTTACTGTCAGAAAGTTCTTCCTGATGTTTAGACCGAATTTCCTTTCTTGTAACTTGAAGCCATTGGTTTGAGTCCTACCCTCTGGAACAGGAGAAAGCAAGCTTGTTCCCTCTTGCATGTGATAGCATAGCCCTTGAGAGATTTGAAGATGGTTTTTGAATTATGGTGCAGGAGGAGACTCTTGAGAGTCCCATGGACTGCAAGAAGAACAAACCTATCCATTCTTAAGGAAATCAGCCCTGAGTGCTCACTGGAAGGACAGATCCTGAAGCTGAGGCTCCAATACTTTGGCCACCTCATGAGAAGAGAAGACTCCCTGGAAAAGACCCTGATGTTGGGAAAGATCAGGAGAAGGGGATGACAGAGGACAAGATGGTTGGATAGTGTTCTCGAAGCTACCAGCATGAGTTTGACCAAACTGCGGGAGGCAGTGGAAGACAGAAGTGCCTGGCGTGCCCTGGTCCATGGGGTCACGAAGAGTCGGACACGACTAAACAACTAAACAACAACAAATCATAACTCCTCTTAGTCTCCTCTTTTCCAGGCTAAACATACCCAACTCTCTCAACTATTCCTCATAAGGCTTCATTTCCAGACCCTTGATCTTCTTGGTTGCCCTCCTCTGCACATGTTCCAGCTTGTCAACATCCTTCTTAAATTGTGATGCCCAGAACTGGACACAGTATTCCAGGTGTGGTCTGACCAAGGCAGAATAAAAGGCTACTATTACTTCCCTTGATCTGGACACTACTGTTGACGCTGCCTACATCAGCTTCAGCTAGACGGTTGGTGGCAACTGACTACTGTCAGCACATAATTCTGATGCTTAAAAGCTTGCCCTGTGACTGCCCATGTAACCAGGTCAGGTTCAAGTTCCTTGCATTAATTTTGTGGCCATGATAACTCAATGAATACTCATCATGGCAGTTTTGTTCTCCCATCAAGGTTGTAGGGACGCGGGTGGCGCTGTGGGTTAAACCACAGAGCCTAGGACTTGCCGATCAGAAGGTCGGCGGTTCGAATACCTGCAATGGGGTGAACTCCCATTGCTCGGTCCCTGCTCCTGCCCACCTAGAAGTTTGAAAGCACATCAAAGTGCAAGTAGATAAATAGGTACCGCTCCAGCGGGAAGGTAAATGGCGTTTTCATGCACTGCTCTGGTTCGCCAGAAGTGGCTTAGTCATTCTGGCCACATGACCCGGAAGCTGTATGCTGGCTCCCTCGGCCAATAAAGCGAGATGACCCACAACCCCAGAGTCAGTCACGACTGGACCTAATGGTCAGGGGTCCCTTTACCTTTACCTACAGTGGAGAGTATGCTACTGCACTCAGGTCCTGCATGTGAACTTCCCATGGGCATTGGGCTGACCATTGTGGAACAGGATGCTGTACTACAAGGCACATTGACCTGATCCAGAAGGTCTCTTTTATGTTCTCTTGCACAACATCTCAAGATGCATAGGGTGTTGCACAATCTCTTGTACAAGGATTCAGGTTGGTGCTGTGTAAGATCTTGCACATAATCACAGAATGTCTTCCACAAGCCCATGGGCAAAATGTTCATGGAATAGTGTCAATGCCATAATTTATTTCACTAATGCATCTCTGAGTTTCAGCCATGGGTTATTATTAATATTTTAATAATATCAGTTATTATTGAATTATTTTGACTAATATTTCATGTTCAATAATATTGTTAGTACCTCCAAGGTGTATCTCTGTCTCTCTTTTCTTCAGTTTGCCATCTCAGTAAACTCACATGCTATGTGAAACTTTCTTTTTTCAGGTACATCTTTCACGGGTTTCTGGTTTGGTACTGCAGAATAAAATAAGATGTGCCAGCAAGAGACAGCCATAGAGAATTCATATTCATAGTGGGAAAGAAGTATTTTTTTCCTGGAATATATTTATACCCAAGATCACTTAGGTGATCTTTCCTGTAGGCAGACCAGCAACAACTATTATTTAGCTGAAACGTATATTACTGTAGAATTGTATGGGTCACACAGTTCATTTAGTTGGACTTAGAAACTGTTTGCCTTCCATATTTCATTGTCACTTGATGTGTTCTGATCCTCAGGATAGCCCAAAATTTAAATAAGGCAACCTTAGCTCTATAACCTCCAGATTTTAAACATGGACTGGGTTTTGCAGCTTAATATACGTCTACAGAGAAAACATTTGCCTCATCAATGCAATATCTCTTGATGTTAATGATCAGCACTTTTATTTTGACAGATGTTTTGTAAGCCAATGTGTGTTGCTTTGCACAATTTCTCAATGCTCAGTTAATGAATGTATTCATTCTGAAGCTAACTACATCATTAATTTATTACCATTTAAGCAGGTCATTATAACTATTAATTGTGTATCCTGCTTAATGCTGTCCTAATTTGCAAGGTGGTTGATAATTTCTGTAATGATTCTGTCAATTATCGGTGCATAATTGTGCAATTCATGCCTGAGGCTGAAGGTTGGAAGATGGTTGCCAAGAGAAAAGCCATGTCACTTGCCCTGAACACATGCTTCCATCAGCCAGACGCTACTGGAATGAAACAAGAATGGAAAAATCATCTCATAGTCTGTTCCAGTAACTTATGAATTTGGGGCACAGTTTCAAGTGATGAGACTTTGAGTGATATAGATGCATGTGAGAATATAAGTGTGTGCATTTGCATGAGGCAGCATATAGGCACGAGAACTTGGCAGCTGGATATTTACAGCCAAAAGTCTGTGTTTCCCAGAAATTGCAGTGCTTGTGAGGCCAACGTTTCCCTGCAGCATAAAACCTGATTCCATTGATATCAGCTAAGGCCAGTTTCCCAAGAAACAACCACAGCAAGAGTAGCAGTAGCAGCATCTAAATTTGCAGCTTGGACAATGGAAAGCAACTGCTAGCCATTTGGACAGCTTATCCATTTCCATTTGATACGGTCATCGCAAACAACTAGCCTGCAAGCTTCCGATGGTTGTATTTGAAATAGCAGCATCTGTCCACTGAAAGATAGTGAAAAGCCGATACTGACTGGTGTTATATAAAAATGAAGGCAGCATGACATCACGCATAAATTCAGCAATTCAATGTAAGAAGGCAGAGTACAGTCATGGGAGGCATGGTGGGGCTCACCTGACCTCCCCCTATATGAGTTGCTACTATACTGCAGGACAGATGGAGTCAGAGAGATGTTGTGAGGTCAGTACAATGCAAACACTGACTGGAATATCAGATTGGCTCCGCTATCGTGTTTGCACCACACCAGCCATGCTAATGCCTCTGTGTGTGTGTGTGTGTTCCAGTATGTAGCAGCGACTCAGTCAGAGGGAGTTCAGATGAGTGGTGACAGAGCTTTTACCTTCTTTCCACATTATCCTCACAACCAGGGCTTTTTTTCAGCCAGAACTCATTTCAGGCACCTCTCAGGTGGCCGCCAATGCCATTAGAAGAAAACAAGGGAGGCATTCATAGTGAGTTCCAGCACCTCATTTTCTAGAAAAATAGCACTGCGTGGTGAAGACCCACCATGCTGTCCAATACTGGCAGAATGAATGATAACTGTATACACGTACAGCCTTGATGGATATATTTATCATTCTTCAAATAAATGGGGGGAGGGGTGTGTGGTTATGAATGAACACATGTGACAATCTAACAAATGGGAACGTCGTGGTAAGCCATTTGTCATTATTGTCCTGTTAGTTGGTTTGGCAAATGTTACCTGTTACCTGCTCTGTGAAATTCTCATTTAGTAAAATATAGTAAATTTCTCCCCACTACTTGGCCAGTTAGAGGGGCTTTCCTGACATTACTATAGCCATGTGAGAGCATGCATTCTTCCGATACTGCTTTGGTAATGTCAGATACCAGATTATGTGGGGGAAAGCTGGTGATGCTGCTCCTTTTATCACCCACCTGAAAACTGGGCCGATGTAAGCATGAGAAATGAGAAACTTTCTATATGATCTTGGACTTTGGATGTTCCTGGAGAAATGAGAGTAAGATGGGCTTCCATGGTACTGAGGGAACCATAGAAGGGTCCTATATGTACATCCAATTTAGCAAGTCATTATATGCCTACTGAAGAAATTTATGCCAGGTGACAGAACCAAAAGGTTGTCAAAATTTAACAAGATACCGTGCTTTCTGTTAGTATTCAACTGGCTAGCAAACATGAAGAAGCAACTTGCCAGAACGCCATTGACAATTGATTTGACATATTTTTTTATGTAACCTAGCTTCTAGCTCTGAGAAGCTATCTTTATAAGTATAATTTGACTTGCACTTCTTTTAACTGTATCATATTTCAGCCTCTCTCGGAAGTTCCTGGCAAATGCTTAGTTTTTGGATATGTTTTATCTTAACCCATAATTAATGGGTGCCTACCTCAAGTCCTCTCAGCCATCATTAATTCGAAATGTTTGCAGAGATTTGAAATGAATTATCATAGGTTGCCATTCTTTTGCCTAAAATCTCTTTTGCAAGTGTTTAATTAGAGTAAGACAAATGTCTTGGTTTATGCATGCAGCTATACTATTCCTTCGTAGTGAATAAAGAGAATGTGGTAAATAAATGTTAGATGTTGAGTAATAACGTTGTCAGAGACACTGGGACAAATTGATTTTGCAGTTGAAGAGATGTGGAAAGGGCTACTGCAGAGATAGCAGTTCCACTGTGGTCATTCCCCAGAGATCATCAGACCAGAGGGTGTTTCCATTTATGGAAGGTGGTGGGTGGGATTCATCCAGTCATCCGCATCTCCATTCACATTTCTGAGAACATATGATTATGCCTCAGAAGCACCTGTTTTTGCTTATTCATAAGATGAGTGGCTACTGGTACAGTAAACTAGGTCCATGTATTCAATATGCATATGAACAACACAAAAGAACATAAACAGAGCCCTGCTGGATTGAACTAAAAGTTCATTAGTCCAGCATCACACTTCCCACCGTGACCAGCCACATGCCTTCAAGAAGTCCAAAACAGACTTTGATGGCAATAGCCCTCTTTTCACTACACTTTGTTAAGTTAATGTACATAACATTCTGAGAATTCAGAATTCAGTTGGAATTAATGACGGCTGAGAAGACTTGAGGTAGTCACCTGTTAATTATGGGTTAAGATAATACATATCCAAAAACTAAGCATTTGACAGGAACTTCCAAGAGAGGCTGAAAATATGATACAGTTATAAGAAGGGTAAGCCAAATTATACTTATAAAGATGTATAATGTATATAACATCCTGTCTTGGAACGCATTGTATTTGGAATGCTGTAAAGAGACGTTTGCCTCAAGCAAGAGGTTGCACTCTGGGTGAAAGCGGATGGCTGGTGTTTTTCCATTACAGTGAACTAAACTACCTGAATACTCATCAAGGGAAACTGATATGAAGCTCTCACAGCAGGAGAGGAAGCTTGATAAGTCAGATATGGCTAGCAGAGGACGCTGTAGCAGAGAAATTCTGCAATGGTAAGCAAGCTTAGGATCACTCTCTGGGATCAGAGATAGCAAAGTTTATTAAACTGCATAAAGGAATGAACCACATTAATTCTTTGAAATTTGTTACTTTCTTATTCTGTAATGCTTAACTTTATATGTAACTAGTTTTAAGACTGTCCTGCAGTAAAGCTTTGAAACTCATTTTTGAGGTGGAAAGCTCCTTTATGATTTCTACATAAGGTCCAGATCAGGGATACCGTTGAACAATTCTAATACAGTTTACACTCATTAGCAGTTTACACTCATTAGCATACAGTTTACACTCTAATACAGTTTACACTCATTAGCATTACACTCATTAGCCATATAAACCAAAAAATTCCAGTAATGTCTGGGGGTGGGGGCAAAATTGGTGCCTGGAGGGAATTTTTAATTTAACAGAAAATGTACAGGATTTTGGGATATCACCCCACCACCTGCCATCCTGATCGCCCCCAAAAAGCTCAAAACTTTGAACGATTGCAAAAAGAAAAAAGAAATCTCAACTTTTTGGGCGATCCCCCCCGCAAGTGCTGAGCAACTGTGTCTAGATTTTTACTTCTTGAAATATGGCAACCCTAATTTGTACAAACAACTGCCTTAGCATTGTAAACCTATTTGCTTTCCATAGGATAATCAGACAACCCATGTTTTATAAATTTAGCTATGCTAATGAACAAAAATGACAGCGAGAATGCTTTTCCTATCACACTGACCACTTATCATTCTAAAGAAATAATCAGTTAAACAATTGTTTTGTACAAAATATTTAATTTCTTATTTTTTATGTGTGTGCTGGAAAGCAGTATGAAGAAATGGATAATTGAAATGACAAGGGCAGTGCAAATGACAAATATGAAATGCTTGTAAAAATTATTGCAGTAATATTTTTCAGTTAAAAATCATGAAGTGCTTTATTGCAGAATATAATCATTTTTTAAAAGGCTCCTATTGGGTTTTGGTTAGTATGGTTAGCTTCTTAAATGAGTAATAATCTTGGCTTCCAGTTGATGGACCTTCATTAAAATCATATGCTGTGGAAACTCAATCTGATGAATGATTCATTTATAAGGCATTTTATGTGAAAAATAGAAAAATATTGGCTGTTGCAAATCCCTGGATCAAGCAATTATAATTTTTCCAGTGTCTGTAAAAACAAACAACAACAACAACAAAAACAAAACCCCCAACATTTGCTTAATGCAAAAATAAATAAGCTTGGAGAAAATCAGCACCTCAGCCTGTAAAGATAGCTAGGACTGCATTCTCCGATATTTTAATTCATGCCACAAGTGAGTCTATTTGGATCAAATTGGTTGCAACTGAGTGACCTGTTAAAATGTAATCCTTTATAAACTCCATTCCAAATTGCCAGTCTGTGAAGGCAGATCGCTGGCCACATTCATTCAACCTGATGGGTCTCATGCATAATTTCTACAGTGTATTTTTCAGGGTTGCCTGGGCTTTTCCTGGATTGCATACATGACAGCCAGAGCTCATTGGGCCTTTAACCGGTTCAGATGTACTATATATAGTAAAACAGGTCTTTTGTCTCCTTTAGAAACAGTGATACAATGCATACAAATTGCTTTTTCTTTACAAGTCTCACTGAGTCCAAGGATGTAGATGAGTCTCGTGAAGTCACATTGTCCAGGCAGTATTTGCAAAGCAAGTGACATACAGTGGTGCCTCGCAAGACGAAAAGAATCCGTTCTGTGATTCTCTTCGTCTAGTGTTTTTTTCGTCTTGCGAAGCAAGCCCATTGACGGATTAGCAGATTAGCGCTATTAGCGCTATTAGCGGCTTTTAGCGGCTTTTAGCGGCTTATCTGCTGATTGGATCAGCTGATAAGCAGCTTAGCGGCTTAGAAAAAGGGGGGGAGGGGAAAAAACCAGCAGGAACTCGCAAGACATTGTCGTCTTGCGAAGCAAGCCCATAGGAAATTCGTTTTGCGAAGCACCTGCAAAACGGAAAACTCTTTCGTCTAGTGAGTTTTCCGTCTTGCGAAGCATTCGTCTTGCGGGGCACCACTGTATTGTCTGGTTTATGCACTATGTGAATATTTTAGCTATTTCTGTATACTTCTGGCATCTGCACATTTTGGAGAAAATTTATAAAAGGGATCCTATGATGCTACAAATTGGCTCCACTTCCCAGTGGGGAGGAGTTGCAGTGGACCTCGTCCCTCGTCCCCCGGAGGTTACCAGTCACGTCATTCGCCTGCCAGCCAATCCGCTGGCTGGGGGGCGTGGCCAGGCCCCATTTAAACTGAGGCCCAGGGCCAGAGAGCTTCCTCTTGGCTTGCTTCCTCGATTTCCCTCCCTCCCTATTTTCAGGTTTCAAATTTGGCCTTGCTATGGACCTCGGTTGGTTGCCGTTGAGGGGCCTGGTAGGAATTTTTCCACTTGGCAAACTGGCATGGGCCATTTGGTTTTCACCTACCTTGTAGCAATCGTCACAACTTTGTAAGGTTTGGCAGTTAGGCATTGTTTGATCTTATGATGGGGGAGGGGAGGTGTGGTCATCCCCTGCCCCTCCAAGGGTATTCCGTTAAAGGAATCCGGGATGTGTGCATCTTGTCCTAAGTCTGGGGCAGGGCTAGGGACATGCCATGACCCCATTGGGAACCCAGGGGGAGCTCGAGTTGGTTTGCATCAATGGGGCTTCCCCTACCGGTGGTTGACCCTTACTGGACTCCCTGCATGACGCGCAGGAGTCAGATATAGTCGGGTCAGTTCCAATGCCTAAGCCAATACCACTCACATTCTGTAACCAATAAAGTTGTGGCCTAAATTTGCCCAATAACATTAACTTAATATCTGTGTCCTTGTGTCTTATTCATCAATGAGGGGGTGGTCTTGGGGTCTCAACATGCAACTCTTCCCTTTAAAGATGTTCCAGCAATGCACAGGTGTTTGAATATTGTAGGCTGGGCAGGCACAGGATTCTGGGGTTGCATTCTGGGGCCTTGTACCACTGTCCCCTTCATACCAAAATGTGTGGAAGAAGAATACCTGTTTTGAAACAGATTGCATCCTAAGGGCAATGCCTTTCTTTCTGATCTGCTTCTGTTTGTTCACATCACTTATTCATTTGCGTATATCGCCAGCACAATTTTTACTGATGTGATTATTTATCGTTACGAGCGGAACTGCCCTATTCCGCCGCCACCCTTTGTAACTTCTCAATATTCAAATTAGCCCATATTGTTCTTGTGTGGCCATGACTGTTTTCAGAGAAGGGGGGTGGGGTTTCTTAGCATATGCTTAGGAAGTTAACATTTGCTTTGTGCAGCTCCAATTGAGTAAAAGGCACAAATGAGTTAGATTTTTCAGTCTTTCAATTATGTCAGATGCTTTGCTTGTAACAACAAAGCACTAGGTATGGCTCTGACTAATGCAGCCAGCTTCAAATTAACTTTCCTTAAAATGCAGAGATAAAAAGCATCCATTATGTTGCAGTTGTGAGCATTTGTGCTGAATAAGAAAACATATGCATGAGGGTAATATTACAATAGTTGTAATTGGTTTTTCAATAATAAATGGAATTAGACGCCTCTGTTCTGTATTAGGGTGAGTGTGAGAGACTCCTGCTGGTACGAATTCTATAGGGAGTAGTACGGAGTTTCAGCCCTTAATTTTCTTTATTCGTCACATATAGATTTGCTATGTACATTTATTTGTATGACAAGCAGTGTTTCTCCCCCGCCCCCAGACACTGCTCAAATCCCAAAATACAGTCATGCCAGCAGTGAAAAGTTCACAGTCCAATTTAACAATATGAGGTAGAAAGAAAATAAAACAGGACAAGAAACAGAGTAAATAGGAAAGGAACTGCATTGCCTAGTTGCGGTTAGCATGAAAGAAGAAAGGAAGAGATGGTGATAAAAGCAGTATCACACACACAATCAGATCCACTGCCTAGTCTTATCAGTTTGGTATTGCTTTTTATCTGCCAAACAGTATGAAAAATATCCAATCCAGTCTGGTAATTACCGTATTTTTCACTCCATAGGACGCACCTTTTTCCTCCTAAAAAGTAAGGGGAAATGTGTGTGTGTCTTACGGAGCGAATAGTGCTGCGCAGAGAGGGAGAGCTGTGTAGCACCCCTTCAGTGAAGCGGGAAGAGGAAAAGAGCCCCTTCCATTTCTCCTCCCACTTCACTGAAGGGGCGCTGCACAGCTCTTCCTCTCTTCGCAGCGCCTCTCCTGAGAAGCGGGAGAAGGAACGGAGCACCTTCTGTTCCTCCTCCTGCTTCGCTGAAGGGGCGCTACGCAGAGAGGGAGAACTGAAGTGCTGAAGAGGTGCTGCGAAGAGTGCCACCTTAACCTCACTGGGTTAACCTCGCTGTGAGGTATGGTACAAATCTCCAGTCTGAAGCACACTTGGTTCTGTCATGCCTACATCCACTTCTCCCAGCACTCACATGGCAGGAAGCCTGAATCATTGATCCATGTGATGCAATTGAACTTCCCTGCTATGCAGGTGAAGGTGGGCAGTCAGAGGAATGTAAGAAGAATCCTGCTGGATCAGACGGAAGGCCCACCTAGTCCTGCTCTCTTGTCACACAGTGGCCAGCTCGATGCCTGTGGGAAGCCCACATGCAGTACATGAGCATCATAGCGCTTTCTCATTCATGTTCTCCAGAAAATGGTATCCAGAGGCATGCTGCCTCTAATCCGGCAGGTACCATATAGTGATAATGACTGGTAGCCATTGATAGCCTTATCCTCCAGAAATTTGTCTAATCCCCTTTTGAAGTCGCTCAGTCTTGTAGCAAGTTCTGTCATTTAACCATACATTGTGCAAAGTTCTTCCTTTTGTCTGTCCTGATCTCCTACCTAGAAGTTTCCTTGGATGTGTATGGGGTGGAGGTGATATAGGTAAGTATCTTCAAGGTTCAGGGTATCCTGATGAAACCCTTCGGTTGTTTATTAAATAGTTTAGTACAACATTTGATTCAGAATATTATTTTTTTCTTGTTTTCCTCCTCTAAAAACTAGGTGCATCTTATGGTTGGGTGCGTCTTATAGAGCGAAAAATATGTACTCTTGCTCTCTTATAACATTTACAGTGGTACCTAGCTTTTCAAACATCTTGGAAGTCGAATGTAACTGCTTCGGTTTTCAAATGCTTTTCAGAAGCTGAACATGCCACGCGGCTTCTGTATTGAGTTTTCCAGACATCAATGCTTCCAGAAATGCCTACTTTGGTTTTCAAACGTTTCGGAAGTCATACGGTCTTCCGGAACGGATTACGTTCGAAAACCAAGGTTCCACTGTAGTATCATTAAGCTTATTCTGTCAAGCATGTTATTATTATTTTTTTAAAAAGATATTTATTGCAATTTTTAAACAACAAACAAACCACCAAACATATAAAATACCATCACCATACACACAAAAAGAATCAAAACAAAATTAAAAAGTAAACAAAGAATGAAAGAAGAATACATATAAGATACAGTTGTTCGTAAATCGTATTTTCGAAGTCTTTGGACTTCCTCGCATCACCCTTCCCTGCGTTCTCCGTCACATAGTTATAGACAGCAATTTGTTACCTTATTTCAGTTCTTATTTTATAAATCTCAGATATTATGTCCCAAATTTTAACTAACTTTATCATAAATTTAAACTGGTTGGTTTGAACATAATATTGCTTTGAATTCATCATTTCCTTAAACCTCACTTGTGGATCGAGGGCCCCGGCCCTGCTAAGTGAAATAAATACACATGGACACGTGGTATAAGGTTAATGGGCAAGAAAAGGCCACAACTTTATTGATTACAGCAGTGAAAAGGTATTGGCTTAGGCATTGGATGACTATAGGTGGTGGGTTTATTCAACAGTAGGTGGAGCCTGTTGATGCTCATCCAACTATAGGCTCACCCCCTGATGTCACCGAGGGTCGTGCCATGGCCTCCCGCCAAGCAGGCATCGGACGGAATACACGACCGCCGGATTCCTTTAACGGAATAACCCACGGTAGATAGCATAGGCGATGGCCACACCTAGCCCTTAACACATCACAGCAGATGAATCCAATGCCTAACCTACCCACCAATACCACAAAAGTTGTGACGATTGCTACGAGGTAGGCGAAAAAACCAAAAAGCCGAATGCCAAATGGAAAAATTCCTACCAGGCCCCCCAGACAACCGGGGCGACCAACCTAAGGTCCATAGCAAGGCCAAAAACCTAGACCCTGAGCTAAAAGGGAGTGGAGGGTGGGTGACTCGCTGCAGGTCGACGAGGACTGAGGGGGAGGAGAAGCCGGCGCCGCAGCATTAAGCTGCTGAACACGCCCTTCGGAGGCACCTGGTTGGCTGCCCCCGGTGGGCGTGGGCGCCGGCCGGCCAGGTAAGAAGGGGCAGGGGCTAAGGCCCCTGCCAGGGCGGAGTCCGGGCTCCCGCCCACAACCACTCCCCTCTCTTGCAGGGAGGAGAGTCTTTGTGGATCGAGGGCCCCGGCCCCGCTAAGTGAAATAAATACACATGGACACGTGGTATAAGGTTAATGGGCAAGAAAAGGCCACAACTTTATTGATTACAGCAGTGAAAAGGTATTGGCTTAGGCATTGGATGACTATAGGTGGTGGGTTTATCCAACAGTAGGTGGAGCCTGTTGATGCTCATCCAACTATAGGCTCACCCCCTGATGTCACCGAGGGTCGTGCCATGGCCTCCCGCCAAGCAGGCATCGGACGGAATACACGACCGCCGGATTCCTTTAACGGAATAACCCACGGTAGATAGCATAGGCGATGGCCACACCTAGCCCTTAACACATCACAGCAGATGAATCCAATGCCTAACCGCCACCCGAGCCGCAAAGGGGCTCGCCGCCAATACCCTCACAGCTGCAACCAATCCCTAATGCTGCTAATGACACTGTCCAACCAAATATCATTCCCAATGTCTGTTAGATGAACTCCGTCATTCCGGTACATGGCTTGGTCGCCGATCCGGATACGGTCATGATAAATGACTTGGCCATTCATAAAGCGCACCCAACGGGCTACCGCCCGGACTCGCTGCGGGTCGACGAGGACTGAGGGGGAGGAGAAGCCGGCGCCGCAGCATTAAGCTGCTGAACACGCCCTTCGGAGGCACCTGGTTGGCTGCCCCCGGTGGGCGTGGGCGCCGGCCGGCCAGGTAAGGAGGGGCAGGGGCTAAGGCCCCTGCCAGGGCGGAGTCCGGGCTCCCGCCCACAACCACTCCCCTCTCTTGCAGGGAGGAGAGTCTTTATTCTCATATATCTTACAACAAAATTACTGCTGCCGTGTTACTTTCAGTCGTGCATTCTCCTAACATTCATACAGTTTATAATGTTTTTGTAAATAGTCTTTAAATTTTTTCCAATCCTCTTCCACCGTCTCTTCTCCCAGGTCCCAAATTCTGCCAGTCATTTCAGCCAGCTCCATATAGTCTATCAGTTGCGTCTGCCATTCCTCCAGTGTGGGTAAATCCTGGGTCTTCCAATGCTTTGCGATGAGTATTCTTGCTGCTGTTGTTGCATACATAAAAAAGGTTCTATCTTTCTTTAGCACCCCTTGGCTGACAATGCCCAAAAGGAAGGCCTCTGGTTTCTTAAGGAAGGTATACTTAAATACCTTTTTTAACTCATTATAGATCATTTCCCAGAAAGCCTTAACCCTTGGGCACGTCCACCAGAGGTGAAAGAATGTTCCTTCAGTTCCTTTACATTTCCAACATTTATTAGCAGGCAAATGGTATATTTTTGCCAGCTTGACTGGGGTCATGTACCACCTGTATATCATTTTCATAAAGTTTTCTTTCAAGGCATTGCATGCCGTGAACCTCATTCCGGTGGTCCATAACTTTTCCCAGTCAGCAAACATAATATTGTGCCCAATGTCCTGTGCCCATTTTATCATAGCTGATTTGACAGTTTCATCCTGCGTATTCCATTTCAACAGCAAGTTATACATTTTTGAAAGTATCCTGGTCTTAGGTTCTAACAGTTCTGTTTCTAATTTCGATTTTTCCTCCTGGAAACCTGTTTTTTTGTCCAAATTAAAGACCTCCCTGATGTGAGCATAGTGTAACCAATCTCGCACTTTGTCCTTTAATTTCTCAAAACTCTGCAGCCTCCAAGTGTCTCCTTCTTTTTCTAGTATTTCCCAATATTTTGGCCATTTGGCCTCCATATTGAGCCTTTTCTGGGCCTTGGCTTCCATTGGTGACAACCACCTTGGGGTCTTGTTATTCTGTCAAGCATGTTAACAAGTTTCTTAAGAGCGAGTTGTTAGTTGTTCTCAGCTCACATCCTATAGGGGGAAGAGTAGAGATGGCTCCACTACCAGAACAGATTGTGATATTGCACACAACTATTCAGTCTGCATTAGGAAGACTTCAAATGAACAACTCTTCAGATATGTATTTTGCCTTCTAAATTCTGGGCTGAAGGAGTAGTGTGCTAACCACCCTTCATTCCTAGCTGGAAGATAAGATCTGCATGGTGGTCTTTACCTGAAATTTGGTCCAAAACTACTTTGTCTTTTCCAATTATTTTGTAACCCTCCATTGATGCTTCACACCATGGCCTTGTTACCCAGAATATCCTTTCTGCCTCCATTTTGGACCATTTAATGCCTTTGCCCTTCATCATTTCTTTTAAACCCCGGTTCAGTTTTCTTTTTAACATATCTGCCTTAGCTGCCAATAAATTTTGCTGGTCATCATTAGAAGTCTAGAGTTTCTTCTGCTGACCTTTTGTTCTTCATGTACTTGAAAATGTTCTTATTAATCACAACCTCTTGTGTAATCTTCCTTTCACTCTCCACCTTTGCTTTTCTTATCATTTTTTTTTTACACTCCACTTCATTCTGTAATCTTCCTAGCCCTTCCTTGTGCTTGATGTGTTATACCTCTCACATAATAGCCATTTTTTTCTTGATACTCTTCATCTACATTAACCTCATTTTTTTGATGCGGTTATTAAGATACTGCATCCTCATACTTGGAATGTAATTGTGCTTAATTTTTAACCCTTCTCACTCTCTTATACTTCGATGCCATTATTTTTGCATAATTCACTTTGCTGGCCTTTTTTGAAGCTAAAGCCAGGTGTCTTAAATTTATGAGAACCTGTTCAGCTCTAACTGGGCTCATTACCGAACCAATTGGCTCTCTGATAAACGCCCCAAAGGGCCCTCTTTCTCCTTTGTATGTCACTGCTTTTTCTAAAGAAAGAGAGGGGCTTGTATGATTGCTATGTAGGGATAATCCTGTGACATTCTGTTAATCAGATTTTTCCATCATAACAGGAATTCCATTTTTCTGGAAAAATGGCTGACTTTTACCTTCTGCCATTTAATTAGGAAACTAATGCTACCTTTACCAATACAGTGGTATCTCGGGTTAGATACGCTTCAGGTTACATACGCTTCAGGTTACAGACTCCGCTAACCCAGAAATAGTACCAGGTTAAGAACTTTGCTTCAGGATGAGAACAGAAATCGTGCTCTGGCAGCGCGGCGGCAGCGGGAGGCCCCATTAGCTAAAGTGGTGCTTCAGGTTAAGAACAGTTTCAGGTTAAGAATGGACCTCCAGAATGAATTAAGTGCTTAACCCGAGGTACCACTGTAGTCAAAAGAATGACCCACTTTTTAATTGGGAAATGAACCACTCACAAAACAGCCATCATGGGGAAAATTCAACTGGAAGTACATGAAGGGTTCAACTTTCCGATTAAGCTGCCTCTGCAATTGTAGCCTGAGTTTTCCAATTTTTGTGAGGAATAAGGGGAAAGCCTACGGCAAGATCTGCCAGGGTGAGCAGCTTAGATGAAACAGATCTCCAATTTAGTGCTAAATCTCCAACCCCAGCTCAGCCAAAGATATGCTATTGTAACTTGCTCATCCCAGTTCAGAAAGGGCACAACCAGCTGAGCCAACATCAGTGTAAGTCTCCAAATGGTGGCATGACCAGAAAGCAGGACTGGATCCTACTCCCACTGAGCTTGGTAACATGATATGGCAACCCAGCGCAAAACACTATTTTAAATGCTTGTTTTCCCTCTGCCAAGCTTAGTCAAAGGAACAGCGGCAGCCTTGCTGCTGAACACGGTTTGGATCTGGTGTAAATTTATACCGGCTCAATTTACACTTGCTTGCTTTGTGCCAGACAGTGTCATAGCGTGGGTTGCCAGTGTCCGGGGCAAGGCAAGTATCCTTGGCACTGCCCATCCATAGTCTGGAATGAAAGGACAATAGCTTGGAGACCTACCTGAGTGGCAGACATGGTGTCCCATGAGTGTCAAGCATGATGGAGAGCAAGATGAGGGATTGGTTGGGAGTGGGTATTTTTCTAAATCCTAGCAACCAGCCACCACCCAAATCTGCCCCTCAGTCCGCTCACATGAACATAGGGAGATTTTCTGCATCGGGGCAGGGCGCGCTATGTTTTATTTTTTTATTATTACTTTCCTTTTTTTCCTTTTGAAATTTTGTGCCTCTAAGAATTTTGTGCCCAGGGCAACTGCCCCTGTGGTCCTACCCACACCACGCCACTGGTGTCAGCTTCTTATACGTATAATTTCTCCCTAAATCTCACATTGGGAAATATCAAACATTAGTCACAGTAGACTCAGTAGAATACCTTAACTTTACTGATTTCAAGGGGTCTACTTTGAGAATAACATAAGCTGGATATTTATCACACATTGCCCTTAGGTCTATTAACTACTTCAACATCAATTGTCAAAACTACTAAGTTTTATAATTTTCCTAATTCTGGACAATGTTCTGTTGCAGACAAATTCAATGTCCCCAAATGTATGAGTCTGGCGCTACTATTATTACTTTGAACTCCTCCTTACTGCTACCTCAGGTCCAAGGGATAGTACAGTCATACCTTGGCAGTCAAACGAAATCCATTCTGGAAGTCTGTTTGGCTTCCAAAACATTCGAAAACCAAAGCTCGGCTTCTGATTGGCTGCAGGAAGCTCCGGCAGCCAATCAGAAGCCGCAGAAGCCCCATCGGACATTCAGTTTCCAAAAATAGTTCACAAACTGGAACAGTCACTTCTGGGTTTTCAACATTCGGGAGCCAAAACATTTGGGAACTAAGCTGTTTGACTTCCAAGGTACGACTGTGTATGAAATGTCTTCTTTCAAAAACAAATCTAAGGAAATAAACCAATCTGAAATACCTGTTTGATCACTGAGATGTATAATGAAAATTAGTGATGTCCCTACTGGTAGCTAAAATTCACTTTTGAAAATACAAGGTTTGCCTACTGGAGAAAATTGCAGTTGCATATAGAAATGTGTTTTGTTCCAATGCAGTTATGAATGCAGTCAAAGAGTTGAGCTACTTTTTAAGTGAATGGCTTCTCTCATTAGCAATGGCAGTCAACTGCTGCAAGAAAAGATCATAGAATAGTAGAATTGTAGAGTTGGAAGTGACCATGAGAATCATCTAGTCTAACCCCCTGCAAGGCAGGAATATGCAGCTCTCCCGTGTGGGGATTGAACCTGCACACTTCACTGTTTTGTATGCCATCTACTCAGTACTTCCCATTACTCATAGTTATATGCATAGGTGAGTGCAAATTACTTAGAACTGAATGGATCTGAGGTATTAAACATTTACCATATTTTCCTAATTGATGTTTTAAATACTGGGATATTCATTTTAAATACTGGGATATTCATTAATTGACCTAAGTTTAGACGTTGAATTGGAAAGCAGTTTTGTTCTGAAATGCACCTGCCATTCTATGAACTGAAGCCACAGCTGTACCTTCTAATGAAGAAATTTTGAGTTCCAACCATTGCTCAGCTGTGCAGCTCACTGGATTGTACTGGTAAGTCACCATTTCTCAACAGAAGCTACCCCACAAGGTGGCGGTGAGGATAAAATGGAATAATACTATATATACCACCCCAAATGAAAGGATGAGATGTAAAACATGATAAATAATAATCCCAAATTGCACAGGATAATTGAACGGAGCTTCAGTACAGTTAAGAATAGTAGGGTTTGCTGTATGCCGTGATTTCAAATTTGAGTTTTTGATTATGCTACTCTCCTAGCTTCTTTTACAGTGTGTCCTTTAGCCTGAGTGCTGCAAAAACTATATTTTATTAACTATTTCAGCCAATATAAATTCCATTTTAAAAGAGAAGTTGAATATATCTACTTAAGCAGCTGTTGGCAGAAAGGCTGAGAGCTATGAACCAAAAATATAGCGCAGTGAGCAAGTTTTAAAATTGTTTCAACACATATTTTAGAAGATAAAGTAGAGGAGAAGAAGAAATTAATCAGACAGCATTATCTTTGGCTTAGTGGATTTTAGCTTGTGGCCTACAGCAATGAACGCAGCCTTGAATATACAGTAGTGAACTTTAGGAACATGCTAAACACAGATTCAATTTCATTTCTTTGGTAGTGCATTCCATAATTTCACTGCAAGCTATTCACATTTTCTATAATTCTCTCAGGAGCCCTATGAATGTTGTGCTGGTGGTATGGGAGGCATGACTAGGCTAGGCGAGTGATTCCATTCACAGTCAGCACCCCATTTGAAGGTAAATTGGGTCCTCCTTTAAAGTGGGCACGTGTTGCGGTGAGACCTGGCAACCAAACCCTGTGTTGTGGGTGGGTTGACTGATTAGCCACAACACCCAATTGGTAGGTCCCTTGATGTTGTGTTTAATCAGGCCAATGGGATGCAAGCTAAAAGGATCAAGGGACCTATATATACCTATGCACGTGACCAAGAGCTTACTCTTTCGGTGCATGCATCAGAACACCTCCCACTTCTCCCTATATTTAGGGCTTTGCGCTTGACCTTGCTATGCCGTCGTGTGTTGTCTGTCGTTGGGAAAGGGGCACGGCAGGAATTTCCCCCACTTGGCTGATTGGCTGGTGCCATTTGGGTTTCGCCTGCCACGTAGCAAATCGTCACAACCTGTAAGGTTGCAGATAGGCAACCTTAGGTGATAGGGATGGGAGAATGCTCCCGCCATCCCTATGTGAAGGGTATTCCGTTAAAGGAATCCAGGGACTCAATGGTTTGGTCAACCCTGTGAGGGGGCTGTGCCTGTGCCTGAGTCCAGGGGGGCATTTGGGTGGCGGAGATAGCCTGTTCCTGGCTTTCCACTTATCCAGGTGTTCACCCTAGTGTGCCCTGGGTCAGCGCTACCTGCAACGGTGCAGGGAGCTAGTCAAACCAGAGCCTATGCAACCATTCACTTGCTGTAATCAATAAAGTTGTGGCCTAAATTCTGCCAAAAACCAAACCAAAATTTGAGTCTTGTCTGAATTTATTTAAGGGGGAGGTTTAAAAGTCTGAACACGCAAATTCTATTTTTTTTAAAAAAATAATTTTTATTGGTTTTTTAAACACAAAGTATACATAAACAATACACAATACACAAACATACAAACATATAAACATGTATAATTTCATAACCATTTTTTCATAACCTTATTTCTCGGACTTCCCCATACCTTCCCCTCCCTGCATCCTTGTTTTATACCTCTTCAGCAACTCCTCGGTCTAATTATTCAAATCAATTTCTTTTAAATTTCCCTAAATTTGTTAGTCTTCATGCATCCCAATTCCCATAATTGTGTCAGCAGGTTATCATTTCCCTTCTTACCATATTAATATTACATCTTTTATAAAAAAAAATTAATCCTTATCCTAAGTTGGACTCAAATTCCCTTCCATCGATTTCACAATTTTTATGAAATATAAACATATTGACTGAACCCAAAAAAGAAAAAAGAAACATAGATTTCTGTTTTCCCCCTCCCATCCCCGGTTTCCGTCCCTTCCAAATATATGTCCAAAATAACAGTCCTTAGCCTGGATTCCTCACGTCCGAGGCCTTCAAGTCTCTTTCCGTTCCTCTCCGCCAGATTTGTTGGTAGTCCTTCATGTTGGTCTTTGGATCTCTAAGGAGTTCTGTCCCAATCAGGCCGGATTTTATTCCCTCAGAAACACTTAAGAACAACTGCTGCAAAAGCTCCACCAATCCTTCATATTCGAGGTCAGAATGGAGGTCCCAGTCATATTTCTTCTTTCTTTTAAATTCTTGAATTCCAAGTATTCCAGGGGCTTCCTCCTTCATCTTTCGCTTCTTTTGCAGATTTATAATCCAAGTAATCCAAAGGTCTTTTTGCTTGTAAACCACTTGCAAAGGCTTCTGATGGTTGGTACTTTCCATCATTGCTCTCTCCTTTACTTGTTTTGTCTCCTTCACTTCTTGCGATATCTCTTCCGATTCAGCTGCAGATTTTTTCTCATACAGTTCCTCATTGCATTCAGCAGAGCTACTTATTCCTGAAGTCAAGGCCACAAGTTGTTTATTCATTGCAAGACTCTGCTCTTGTAAAATTCCCACAAGATAGAATGCTCTTTCTATCTCAGCTAGTAATTTTCCATCCGCAGCCATTGTAATGTCTCAAAATTCCCCCTAGGGGGAATCTAGTTAGTTAGTAGTCTTTTCCCAACAATCTCACACTTCGCTGCTTGTTTCTTTGTTTCCAACCACTTCAGTTCAATTGTATCACATTTAATCGAGAGAGGTCTTAAATAACAAGCTTTTTCCCTTTAAGTTGCCCGTTTGACAGCTTTTGACAGCTGTCAAACTCCTTTCCTTTTCCACAGGCTCAAAGACAGGACGCTCCCGGGCCCGGGAGGGGGGGGTTTACATGCAGCACACAAAAAAAACTTCTGAAAGTCCACTCTTACACTCCAGCTCAAAACTTCTTTTACCAAATCGTGGAAGTTAATGGTTTTTTTTTAACTCACCCTAAAAGGGTAGGCTCTCCTACTTAGTTCTACTTTTCCGTTGCTTTAGATGTCATGCAGTCCGGGGAGGCAGACTTCCTTGATTTATGCCTTTCCCGTTTTCAGCCAAATTTCCAAATTCAATTTAGATGTCCCATTTAAATTTCTCAATCTTACTCACGAGTATTATGGTCGAATTGCAGATTCAGGAAGGAATCGGCGCTCTCCGTTTATGGCGATGCGGCTTCACTCCGCGGGCTGGGTTGCGACTCTCAGCACCGCGCTCACTCCCGATGCCGCTCCGGAGCCTTTAAAAAGGCTCTTTCGCGATACCGGGGGGCGCGAAGGTGCCCACCGAGTCTCCTTGCTCACAGGCTTCTGCGCCTGTGATTTTAGGGGTCCCCCGCTCGCCGTAGCGGGTCAGACCCGGACCCACGGAGCAGTCCTGCCTCGGAGCTCGAGGCAAGGACCGCCATTAAGCGCTGGCGCCGACCGGAAGTGAACATGCAAATTCTAATTCCTGCAGGAAAGACACACACGAGGCAAGTTCCGCTTGCCCCTCAAGTGATCTTGGTAATTAATTAACATTCAAAGAGTTTAGGTGTTTATCTCAATTTTAAAAAGGTAAGCAAAAAAAATCCACATAAAATATAAACAAGTAAAGTCTGCACTGCACCCCACATTGCAGATATTAATATTGCACAGTTTGAAGTGACTGGAAGCATAAGAACTGATTCCTTTTGGAAATGAATCATTGCCCAGGCCCATAAAAGTATTATTCAAACTTTCACTGGCAGAACTCTTCAAAACAGAACATAAGCGTCAAGCAATACATCCAAAAATTTCAATGCAGTATCTTGTGCTGCCCAGCACAGGCTCAGCATCTTAGAAAATATGAAATAATGCAAACAGACACAACACAAAGCTGTCATAGAATGTTTCAGTAACATATGTCATTGGTCCAATAAGATCCAGTTGTGATATAATTAAGTTAGGTTCATAAGATCAGTGCTTTAATAATAGTAGTAGTAGTAGTAGTAGTAGTAGTTTAGGGGTACTCTAATTTTCCTACTCCTATTGAAATATTGCCCCCCAATGAGGCCAAACTTAGATTCACAACACGTTTAGGGGTATGTGTACCCCTGCGTCCCCCCAGAAAAAAGCACTGCATAAGATAATAAATATGGTATACAACTAACCCCAGGAGATTCTTCCATATTGTTCTGTGTGTTGAGGGCGGACTCCTGTCATGTTCTATCTGGGATAATTATAAAATAAAGCTAAATCAGTGTCCACGGAGCAGGTCTCTAACATTTCTCAGTTGTTTCCACACCAGGAATATTCACTGTGAGAATATTGGTTTTTTGCGTCATCAGTCCAACGGAGAGCTAAACATGGGGCAACTATGATGTATTTAACTTTGAAGAACCAGAAACCCAAAATACAAGGCTCTGACTCCCACATCTGGTAAAGGTAAAGGACCCCTGACCATTAGGTCCAGTCGTGACCGACTCTGGGGTTGTGGCACTCATCTCGCTTTATTGGCCAAGGGAGCCAGCGTACAGCTTCCGGGTCACATGGCCAGCATGACTAAGCCGCTTCTGGCAAACCAGAGCAGCGCACGAAAACGCCGTTTACCTTCCAGCCGGAGCAGTACCTATTTATCTACTTGCACTTTGGCATGCTTTGGAACTGCTAGGTTGGCAGGAGCAGGGACCGAGCAACGGGAGCTCACCCTGTCATGGGGATTCGAACCACCGACCTTCTGATCGGCAGGTCCTAGGCTCTGTTGTTTAACCCACAGCGCCACCCACGTCCCGCATCTGGTAGTTTTAGCTAAATTCTTGCAGTTTGGAATGGAAGTGAATGCCTCCACTGAGTTTGCACCCACTCTCTATCTCCATCCTACCCCATTAGCCTGAAGATATCTGACGGCATGTTGTTAGCCGTGTCCTCTAGCATTATTGCCTTGAAATAGCTTGTAGCCAGCTATGAAACTAAAAAAAAAAAGTGGGGGGGATTTTGTTTCTCAGAAAGGAATTATTCTGAGCAAACCGCTTGGGTCATCCTCTACCCACTAATGAGAGATAAATATAGGTTTGCTAGTATCTGCCATTAGTTCAGAAAGTTTTGCAGGTTTTGCAAAGAGAGATATTTGCTTTCTTGTTGTTTTGTTCCAAGAGAGGATTATGGGAAGTTAAATCTCCAAAATCACTTACTTGGCATCTAATTCCTTGGAGGCTTCATAAATTGCTGCAGTTAGATATTCTCTGAAATGTGCTCATGCGGTTCCTTGTCAAAGCCACCAGTGACATAAAAGGTGCACTTATCTCTTAAGATATATATTTGTGTCTCAGCTTTCTTTTTCGGGATTAATACATTAATTGTGGCTTTATCACATATGTCTCCCCATCTTGCTCTCTGATATGAGAACAAAATAGCCTCACGAAGGCATCAATCACTTGCTCACCCACCCACACATATCCACATCCACACACACTGCTTCCAACCATGTTAAATCCTCAAAACTAAAATGTGTGGGTAGAAGAGGGAGAGACGAGATGTGAAGCAAATGACAAATATGTTTATTTCCTTGGGAAATCGGCTTCTGGAAGTTTCTTTCCTTAGTTTGAAGAAATCTTCCCAGGTCATCCAGACAGGACCAAGCTGTCTGGCAAAGTAAAGCAACTGTCTCAGGTGGCAAATGCTGGAAGGCAGCAATGGAAGTCTCCTCGCTGTTTGTCCTATATCAATATCCCAGTCTCCTGTTGGAGGACAGAGCTCTGCATGCTTTGTGGCCTGACCTGTTCCTCCCCTAAACTACCTAGGGGCAGAGGAGGACATTGTAACTGCACATCATCACATTTGTGGGTAATCATCACACATCAGCCTATACATATGAGTATTTTGAGTATGGCCTATATTTGTGATGTCTGATAAAGGTTTGGCGACCTAAGTATTTTGAGTAGTCTGTTCTATCTTCCCTTGATAGATTTGTATCTTTTGATTTGTACCCTTGAACAATGTCTACTCTGGGGCAACAATAAAACTTCCAAAGCTTAACTTTTAACCTGGGGAAATAAAAAAAAATGAAGGGAGGTGCAGAAGATAAACACAGCTGTCAAAATGTCTGATTTACTGTTTTTGTCCACATAGCGCTGCAATTGAAGAAGTAAATTTTACCTCTCTTCCATCTGATACAATGTCCAGTGCAACCATCATAAAGCAAAAAGTGACGCGCTAGGGACAACCAATTAATCAAGAAAATATATTGTACACATAGAAAAATTGAAAGACGGATAACCTGTCATTTAGCCCGTTTCAAAAAGTCTCCATCGTGAGCCATATACCATGCAAATCTGTAGAAATCTGCATTACATGATATGTTGGTATATATTTTAAAGAATTATAGTAACCTTCAGGCAGCTTTCCAGTGCTGATTAAAAAAGAGGGAAAGAATCGCATCAGAGAAGTTTGTGAAAAGTACATTCTGTTCTTGAAAATCTTATGTTTCATAGACCGAAATGAATCTATAATCCAACATAAACAGTGTGTGGCTACCCATGCAGATTTTCATCACATCTTTAAGAAGGGCCCAACTTATCCAGCCATTTTAGAGAACAATTGGGCATTGCGTGGCTAATTATTTAGCCGGTTGGTATTGTATCTTTACTGCCAGGGAGAAGGAGAGAGACTTGTGATATTTTCTGTCTCAGGTGCCAAATTAACTTGGTTGGTCTCGGATATGATGTATCTTCACTTAGGATGGGCACATTTGCTGTTCTGCCATAGACGGCAAAATGCATTGGAGAGGCCCTGCTAACAGTGGTCAAGAGAACTGAATTTGAGGTATTTGCCTGTTCTGCAGTGGTTACAACCAGAATAAATACTGAGTATTTATTTCCAGAAAAAGTTTGTAGTTAAGCTGCTTTGCCAATATCAACCTTCCAAGGCCTTACAGGTCTAAGTTCATTCCTGAGAGAAACACAATTAAGCCTTCAGAGCAGAACTTAGCCAATATTTAATGTTAAAACATATAATCACAGCTGCTAACAGAAGTGTCAGAACTTCAAGCATCTTGATGGCATGTATAATAGTTTGCACTTGTTCAGTTTCCAGCCCCATTAATGGTATCTAAGTACAAACGAAACATTTTCAAAACCTTAAAAACGATGTTTATGCGCCTCCTCAAATTGTTTTGCTCATAAAACTCTGAGCTGTGCAAGTGTCCGTGTGTGAACCTATAAGGCTACAGGAAGAACCGACGCAATAAAGCATGTATATAAGTTTTTATCTTGTCATTAAAGCCGTACAGGAAGCTTCCTATTAACTAGGCTTGGAAGCCTTAGGGGCCACAGAAATTTCGTTAATTGCATATTTAATTAGTGCTTCAGAGAGTCTTAACAAATTGTCTGTTTCTCTCCAAAACTTTCCCTCATACTTGTGCTGAGCAGAACAAGCTGAAATTTTTGTCCTCGAGTCCCTAACTCCAACCTTCACTTCAAAAGAATAGCAGTGAGCAAGCATTATTTCATTGGGAGGGGAAATCAACGTGCCCCGACACCGGGAGAAGTATTGACTTTCAGGTAAACATGAAAACTTTAAAACAGCAAGCTTTGAAATCTACAACAATTTATTGTTTGCTGACTAGTTGGCTGGCAGAGGAGGGCGATTATAGAGGGAAAAGAGGAAAAGGGTTATGTTTGGCTTCTGCAAATACATAATTTACAAAAGCTACAGTTTATCCAGTAGGCTGAAGCTGAGGTGAGTGGAAATATGCACATAAACCTTTTCTTTTATGTCCATGGTAAAATAATGTTGACAACAGTAGATGGTGCTATTTATGGAGACTTGGCTCTATCGCCTGAGGAAAACTTCACCACCCAGTTCTGTCTCCCTACCATTGCTGAATTGTCCCTTTTGCAAGGCTATTTGACAAAACACTTTCCTGGAAACAGCATGTTGTTCCCCTTCCCTGGGGGTTCTTTGTCTCACTGTAGAACTGAACAGCTCTTCCACACTTAGCACGGCACCTATGCACAGATTACTTATGGATGGGTGAGTTGTGCTCTGCAAAGAGAAAAAAACTTCCGGCAAAAATAAGCAATGGATCTTGTTTGTGTGTCTGTGTCTGTCTGTGTGTGTGTGTGTGTGTGTGTGTGTGTGTGTGTGTGATGATAGATACAGTGGTGCCCCACAAGATGAATGCCTCACAAGACGAAAAACCCGCTAGACGAAAGGGTTTTCCGTTTTTCGATGCGCTTCGCAAGACGAATTTCCCTATGGGCTTGCTTCGCAAGACGAAAACGTCTTGCGAGTCTTTTTGCTCTCCCCCCTTTTCTAAGCCGCTAAGCCGCTAATAGCCTTTTAGCCGCTAAGCCTTTAATAGCCGCTAAACCGCTAATAGCGCTAATCCGCTAAGCCGCTAATAGGGTTGCTTCGCAAGACGAAAAAACCGCTAGACGAAGAGACTCGCGGAACGGATTATTTTCGTCTTGCGAGCCACCACTGTAGATAGATGATAGATGATATAGATAGATAGATAGATAGATAGATAGATGATAGATAGATAGATAGATAGATAGATAGATAGATAGATGATAGATAGATAGATGATAGATAGATAGATAGATAGATAGATAGATAGATAGATAGATAGATAGATAGATGATAGATAGATAGATAGATAGATAGATAGATGATAGATAGATAGATGATAGATAGGTGTGTGTGTGTGTGTGTGTGTGTGTGTGTGTGGTTGTTGTTGTTGTTGTTGTTGTTGTTGTTGTTGTTGTTTTAGTTATACCCCACTCATCTGGCTGGGTTTCCCCAGCCACTCTGGGTGGCTCCCAACAAAATATTAAAAACACAATAAAACATCAAACATTAAAAACTTCCCTAAACAGGGTTGCCTTCAGATGTCTTCTAAGAGTCAGAGAGTTGTTTATTTCCTTGACATCTGATGGGAGGGCGTTCCACAGGGTGGGCACCACTACCTGGTTCCCTGTAACCTCACTTCTTGCAGTAAGGGAACCGCAAGAAGACCCCCAGAACTGGACCTCAGTGTCTGGGCTGAGCGATGCAGGTGGAGATGCTCCTTCAGGGATAAGACTTCCTACCTGCCCTTCACTATCAGGTCCCAATTATAAATATAAGTAAAACCATCCCAAATGAAAGAGTGCATACCCTCTAACAATTCTCTGATGAAAATAGGGGTGTCCAGTGCTATTTTTTCTAGGAAAAAAGGGTGCTCTCCATGAACACCTCCCTCGTTCTCTTAGAACGGCAATGGCGCCTACCTGAGAGGTGCCACAACTGAGTTCCACCGACTTCCAGATGAAAAGAAGCCCTTGGGATGTCCTATTCCATACCCTCCAACATTTCTCCAATGAAAATAGGGACACCCCAAGGAAAAGTGGGGCCTTATGGGATCAAATCAGAAACTGGCACGGCTTCTGCAAATCTGGGACTGTCCCTGGAAAATAGGGACACTGGTAGTGTCTGTCAGTATAAATTCAGCAAAAGGGATGGGTAGCCCTTTAACTGACAACAGCCAAGGTAAAGATGTGCACCTTCAGCTTATGACAGAAGTTGTGCAATGAAGCTGCTAGATGCACCTCTGTGCAGAGGAAGCCCCACTATGTAGGGACTTCCCTCTCCCAAGGCACTGTTCCCCACACTTCTGAAGATGATAGACCTACCAAGAGAGCACCCAAAAAGGTTAGCAGGGATGGAGATGGTCTTTCAGATATGTGAGGCCCAAGACATTTAAACACTAACGTGGCCAGAAAAGTACCACAGGTAAGTTTTAACAGAAAAGTACAAAGAACTATCCTAGCTCGGGAAAGGATGAGGCTAGATCTTAATCCTTAGTGGTTATGTATTGCTTGGCCCACTCCAAATGTTCAAAATGTTTTGCATGCATTTCCTTCTGCATGCAAAGGGATGTTACATCTTGCTTAAAATGTATATAGGAAGTGCAGTGTAAGTGATGGAAGTCAATCAATGAATTTTTTTTTATTATTTTCATCTTGAGATATTTGTAGAATAAATTTGGAAGAAATTCTTCCAACTTTTCTTCTTCTTTTCTCTTTTCCTTTTTTCCCTTTTCTTCTTTTCTTCTCTTTTGTTCCTTTTTTCATGTATATGTGCTTATTTGAAGTGTATATGTGTGTATGTATGTGAGTGTATGTATTTGCAGTGTTTTGCTTATATTTTGTAACAACTATGTTAAATAAAACAAATAAATAATAATAATAATAATAATAAAGGAATGTTACATCTTAGTGATAAGAGCCAAGACTCAAAAGATTGAGATTGATATAAATGTGCTTGATGTTGAGTAAATGTGCTTACTATTGAGTAAAACCTGCAGAACACAGTAGGACTTGCTTCTGGGTAAACACGTACAGTGGTACCTTGGGTTAAGTACTTAATTCGTTCTGGAGGTCTGTTCTTAACCTGAAACTGTTCTTAACCTGAAGCACCATTTTAGCTAATGGGGCCTCCCACTGCCGCCACACCGCCGGGGCACGATTTCTGTTCTCATCCTGAAGCAAAGTTCTTAACCCGAGGCACTATTTCTGGGTTAGCGGAGTCTGTAACCTGAAGCGTCTGTAACCTGAAGCGTATGTAACCCGAGGTACCACTGTATAGGATTGTACTGGCAGTGGCTTCAGGGCTGAGCTCCGAACAATCTCGTAGCCCAGCCTCGTAACAAGTCTGAAAGGCTGTGTTTAAAATAGTGTTCAACTTGTTTAGAAACTGGTGCTGAAAGTGTACACACACATTTCTGTTTTCCCATGATATCCATTGTAGAAGGTCTTTTCCTTTAAAGGTGCTTTCCACTTTTGCAGAACTCTCCTTTCCCAACAGATGCATCTGTCTCTGTTTCAAAGGCATGTTCTTGACTCGCCTGTAAGAAACGCCATGCTCCCCTTCCCTTTTGTATTTCTTTTCTGCAGCTCTCTTTTGAAACAGCACACCAAAAGGGAAACCTTGCTGGCTAGGAATTGTGGGACCCTTGAGGGTAAGGAAATGAAATAAAACATATCCAGTTTATCTCCAGTAACTGATAAAAATGAATGGAGAAAGTTAGAGGCAAGTCTCGAATTATCTTTCCCCACCATCCCTTTCATAAAAGATTTCTATCTCCAGACTCCATTTTGTAATGCTAAGGAGGAAGAAAGAAGCCCACCCTCCTCCATCTTTACTGATCAACATTGCTTAAAATGTTGAACAGCAAACTGGATTTTAAAAAGCAGAAGTTGCTCTGCTTTACGGCTGACTCTTAAACTCACAGCTGCACTGCTTGCTTTTCTCAGTTATTTATTCATTCCAGATGAGTGAGAATCTGAGGAAGCAGAAACAGGGATCAGTTCTGGTCCTTCCTTCCCCATCAGACAGAATGTTGGTGGACAGAACACTCTCTTATAATCTGGATTAACAACACGAAGAGACCCATCAACTGTCCCTATTTGAGCAGGATATTCCAGAATTACAGAAGCAATCCCAGCTTCGAACTGGATCTCCGGATGACCATGTTGGGAAAACGCCCTGGGAAGGCTGCCAACTTCCCAAGTCTTTGGAGTGTTTCTCCAGTGGTCTTCTCTGGCTGTAAATCTTCCTCAGTCCATAAGCGACCCTTCTCTCCTGAGAAGAGCATGCCAGTCTTCTGGTATATCATAGCAGAAGAAAGACTCAGTCGTAGTTCTAAACTACTTTATTTACAGTCCTATATATACAGAGACTCCATCAGTACATCTGTGCTCTCTGAACACCAGTACAGAACTGTGACACATACAGAAGTGAAACCAACTTCCAACAGTACTCAGAAGGAAGAGATAAGACAGACTTCCTTTCTCACGCTCTCTCAGACACTCACAGAAGGTACACAAAAACATAGTACCACTGCTGGAGCAGCTCGGATAGATAAAAATCCTAACAGTCCATTTGGGCTCCCGCAAGAGTAAGGCCCCAAAAGATGCCCAATTTTGGGGGGGGGAGATGCTCTCACGCAAGTCACCTGGCTCCCACAGGAGCATGAGCTTGGAAGATAGTGTCCCCGTTTTCCTCTAGAGCAGCGGTTCTCAACCTGTGGGTCCCCAGATGTTGGACTACAACTCCCATCATCCCTGAGCTCTGGCCTTGCTAGCTAGGGGTGATGGGAGTTGTAGTTCAACAACATCTGGGGACTCACAGGTTGAGAATGGCTGCTCTAGAGCATGTTGGAGGGTATGCACACAGGGTGTTTCCAGATTATCACCATTTTCAGGTAGGATGCAAGGATACACTGGAAAATTCAAGTTGTACAATGAGAGCCGATGGCAAGGTCTTGTGCAACAACCACACTTCTCCCAATAATACTACTTTTTGTGATAAAGAAAGTGATGGGGGAAAGCCCCGGAAAGTGTGAGATAACACTTGCTTGGATACAACAACATTAAATCTCCCTGCAAACAATTCAAAGTGAATATTCATTAAGCAGCCAACATAATTCAATCTGCCTGCAAGCAAGTCAGCAGTAGAATCCCATCCGCTGTTGACCAAGAAACTTTATAAGCCTTCAGGTAGGTAATGTTTGACCAATTGAAGCCGGCTGACATAGAAGACACCTCCATTTCAAACTTTTATCTGCCACGTAGCCCTGTGGATCAAAGATATGCAGATAGAAATAATGCATTCTCAGTCTCAGACATTTGCCATGTGAGAGATTGCCTCCATGAATGAACACATGAAAGGGCAAGGAGAAACTTCACCTTACCTGGTGATCCTTTAATAAAAGGTTAGTTCCATGGATGAAACATTCTTTCATAGAAGATTCATCCGTTTGACAGGTGTGCATGTTAGAAACAAGGAACAATAAGTGAATTGCACAAAGTCCAGATGCTGGGCCAAAATAATGCTTCTTCCATTTTCGTGATGGCATCCATTTCCTGTGGAAGCGGGGAATAGATTTTGAGTTAAAATTAGTTCAACAGAGTGGGGCCGGGGTCACCTCCAGGCAGTGAGGCAGATATTGAGGGTTGGAAGCAGCACCCGGATCAGTTGATATTGAGCACCCAGAATCATTCAGCTCTGCTTGTCCTGATTCCCTTATCTGATCTGCTACCTCAAATGGAATGGAGGATACTATCCTGTCACCACTTCTGCCATTAGATTCAATTGCCAATATGGTTGGTGTCGTAGTCTCATTGTTGAGCAGCAACGCGAAGAGCTCAGTGGAGTGGGCGGCCAGCCAACCAGAAGAGTCTTTGGGGTGTACTTGCCTGGAGGCAGTGTCAGCATCCAAAATCAGGTCCAGTCCTAGGGTCGGGTGAACAGCATGTTAGTTTCTGTTTGTGCCACTGTGCAGTTGCTTGGAGTCACAGGACTCTGTTTACATTCCAGGGATTCCAGACTGCTGGAAGTCTCACAGAAGACAGGAGACAGATGTGATGTTTATTGGTTTCCTGTTCCTTTGTTTTTCAGTTGCTCTCTGTCTTTCACAGAGAGAGGATGTATTTTCTTTTATGTCTGCGTAGTTAGAAATAAAGGCTTTTCAATGTAGCCCATAATCTTGTCACTTCTGCTGCTTTGAAACTCTGCGTAATGGGGACATGCTTGGGGTCTTATCAGAAGAAGAAGAAGAAGAAGAAGAAGAAGAAGAAGAAGAAGAAGAAGAGTTTGGATTTGATATCCCACCTTTCACTCCCTTTAAGGAGTCTCAAAGCGGCTAACATTCTCCTTTCCCTTCCTCCCCCACAACAAACACTCTGTGAGGTGAGTGGGGCTGAGAGACTTCAAAGAAGTGTGACTGGCCCAAGGTCACCCAGCAGCTGCATGTGGAGGAGTGGAGACACAAACCCGGTTCCCCAGATTACGAGACTACCGCTCTTAACCACTTGTCCTTCATCCCAGGCAGCAAAAAGTTTGGGGCTGGTTCAGGGGAAGCTTACCATGTGGCAACAAAATGTTGCAGCCAGTCTTTCTCAAATTAAAACAATAGCATTGCCATAACTTCAGGTAGTGTTGGAGCTGCAGTACACACCAGCAGTCCAATAGTATTCCTCACTGAGAATGGCCCAGTGGGAATGTTCCTTCACACAGTGACGTATTGTTGATCCTAGAACTGGCTACCTGGAGTAGAGACAATTGTTGTTAACAATTTAAGAAATGCTGACTGCAGCCCTTTAGGACTTTATATCTATATGCAAAGCCTCCCCCCCAATCAAAACATTATTCTGACCAGTTGAAGACCACAAAATTCTTTGGGGGATGTTCCCCCCCCCCATGCCCAAAAGTATGGGGTGAAAACTTCAGGCCAGCACTAGCAAAAATATATACCAAACTATTCCACAAGTTTTTCTCCCCCCCCCCTTTTCTCCTTTCTCTTTTTTTCCCCCTTCATGGCAAGCATAATACAAGGAAGCAGATATTACTTGGGCTTATTTTCTTCTTACTTGGTTGCAAAGTGTAGAAGTTCCCTTCAAGAAATTTTATTGTACAGTCATTCATAAGGCTGGGGAAACTTTGTAGAGAGGAACATTTCTGACAGGACCTGATCACATGGCTATATATTAAGCAGCAAGAGACAATTTGTACAAGACTGAGAAAATTCATACAAGACTGAAATAGGTATTTGAAGCAGAAATCAGTAGACAACAGCTTTCTTTCTGACCATGGCTGCACCACAAGAGCCAACCTAAATTGTAGTCTTTCTGCCACATAGCTGGATAAAACGCTCCAAAACACTTTTCCATTTAGCTTAACATTTTTGAGATACTTAAATCCCTTTCCTTCTTTTGATAGTCTTCAGCTAAACAATAGGAGGACAATTAATAGCTTCATCTGATGCATATCTGCCTAGAAGGAAACCCCACTGAGTTCAATGGGACTTTCTCTTAGGGGAGTGGGCAAAGGATTGCAGACTTGGAGGGTCAAGTTAAAATCAGTGGATTAGATTTAACAGGGTGGAGTGGGGGGGCGGGTCAGATCCAAAAGTGGTCACACATCCAAAGGTGGTGGGTCTCCCCACCTGCCAGTCACCTGGCATGATGATGATGATGATGATGATGATTTATTAAATTTCTATACCACCCTTCAGCCAAAGAGCCCAGGGTGGTTCACAACAGAAAAATACATAATAAGAATACAAAATATATAATAAAACAAAACAAAAACCAATAAACTCCCTCCTTTCTTGATATGATTTTTGGAAAAAAGCCACCCGTATCTGAAGTGCTTTCCTACATCCCTGTAGATTCACACTCACTGGAAATCAGAAGGGTTGGCATTTAGTACTGAATTTAAACAGTGACTAAAGCAAACTTTGCTGGAGAGAAACTACTAGGAGCATGCTTCATCACTTCTGATTGATCTTTGGCAACAGGGCATGAATCTGGCAGTAAGATGTGACACAAGAGACATTTCTAATACATTGTTCGTGGTGTGGATTGAGAAAAGTTCTTCTCCCTCTGTCATGACATGAGGACTCATTGACATCCATTGACGCTGAATCTTGGAAGTTTCAGGAAAAAGTACTTTTCCACGCAGTGCGAGGTTAAATGATAGAGCTCGCTCCCAAAGAAGGCAATGTTGGCCACCAATGTGGACGGCTTTAAAAAAGGATTAGACAAGTTAAGGGAGGATAACAGACCCTCCAAGTGTCTCTGTTAACCTGGGACAGTCCCTGATTTACAGAAGCTGCCCCAGTTTCTGATTTGATCCTGAAATGTCCTGCTTTCCCTTTGGATGTCCCTATTTTCATGAGAGAAATGTTGGAGGGTATGCATCCATGGTTACTAAGCCTAATGGGTTTCTCCACCTCCACTGCTTCTGAATGACACTCACTGGGAATTTTGCTGGGGCCCCACAAACATCTGGTTGGAGAAACATCTAGGAGAAGATGATGTTGGACTAGATGGGCCATTCACCTGGTCCAGCAGGCTCTTCCTATGTACTTCTGTTCATATACACTTTTTTATTATTCACACCTGCCAAAACATTCAGTATAATTCTCAGAGAATTGTTTGGTGCCTTTTTAAGCAGATCATAATCCCATTTTTAACATCCTTAGGATCCCTGGCATCTTTCTGGCTTTTACTTTTCACTGTCACTGCGAAATATTATAATCTTGATTCTATGAGCCAATCTGTAAAGGCTAGTGGATGTGGAGGATTATACTTTAGTTCAGAAAAATAGCTTTAGTGGTTATATAATGCCAACAGCATAGACCGTTGTCAGCCTGTTCCTAGCTTTTACTTTTTATCAGAGTCAGACCTGTGTCGTTTTATCCTTTACCATCTTAACTGCTCTTTATTTTTCGCCTCAATTTTATAGACTTTAAAATATTTATTGCTGAATGTCTGTCACCATCTACAGATAATAAAAGGACCCCCTCCCTTGAAATCTTGGTCCACTTTATTTCAAGTTGTTAAAGATAAGGTTTCTGTTTAAGGGAAGAGGACATAGATTTTGATGAATGCACCCTTAGGAAGTCAGGAGTAAGTTCTTCGACAATGAGTAGCTTCAACTTCCAGTGCAAACCATAGGGGATATTTAGCATCCTGCGAGTTGCTTGTAGAATTCATAACATTGGGAGGGTGCTCCAGCAATCTCATTCTTGCTGCAATAAAACAAAAATGGGACCACAAGAGAAAACGTTTATTTTGTATTTCCAACAAAGCATTTAAATAGTCTCATATATCTATCAGGGAGTCTTCTAGCTGAATTCCTGCTGGCAGTTTTCTCTGCAAATATAAAACCTTGCAAGTATTATCAATATTTTTTTGTGGGGGTGGAGGAATAGATAAACAGGAGTGGAGAAGTTGAACGTAAGGCAGAATTCAGGAGAGAAATATTTTACAGCTGTGCTTATATTAGCTTTCCATTAAATACAGCAGCGACTGGTCTAAAGTATTAGCGGAGAGCTTCAATCTCATTTCCAAACACAAGAGGCATTTTATAACATAATCTTGCTAAATGTATGACATTGCACCTTTTTATCACTTTTGTGTTTGGTTAAACCTCCTGGCTGTAAAGAGGTGACATTCAACAGTGGTGTGCTTTATATTAGATGGCAGGTGTGGGAAGTAGCAGAAAAAGAAGAATTTTTTAAAATAATTTGATTATGCTGCTAGCCTCTGTATGTAGGCTCAGAAGTTAATGGAGGTAGATTGCCAAAGGTGTCAGCTAAATTGAAAGAAAGAAGAACCAACTCAAAGATCTTTCTGCAGCATGATTTCTATCTATCATCTCTATCTATCTATCTATCTATCTATCTATCTATCTATCTATCTCTATCTATCTATCTATCTATCTATCTATCTATCTATCATCTATCTCTATCTATCTATCTATCTATCTATCTATCTATCTATCTATCTATATCTATCATCTATTTATCTATAGATAAATAGGGGGGCAGATGGGGGAATCGGAGAGAGGGCTCCAGGACTCTTCACTGGACATCAGTGAGGAGAGCCCAGGTCCTCCGCTACCCACGCCTTCCCTGCGCAGAAGACTCCCCTGCAGTGAGAGGAGGAGGAGACTGGGTGTCAAACAACTTTTATGTTGGAAGAGGTTCAAGAAACGCCCACTGACGGATTCTGCCAGCGATTGAGGCAGCCGCAATGAGCAAGGGCTGTGCAGTCAGAAAGGTTTAACAAGGCAACTTAGCCTAGAGAGGCACCAGGTTACGCACGAGTAACTCATATCCATTACAGATAGATAGATAGATAGATGATAGATAGATAGATAGATAGATAGATAGATAGATAGATAGATAGATAGATATAGATAGATGCCTTTGGTAGAGGCTATTCTCCAATTGGAGTGTTCGCAGGCCAGTGTTTCCCAGTTGTCCAGTGTTTATACTACATTTTGCATTGAGAGAGTCTTTGCACCTCTTTTGTTGACCACGAGCATTAGGCTTTCCATTTTTAAGTTCGGAATAGAGTAGATGCTTTGGAAAACGATAATCAGGCATCTGAACAACATGACCAGTCCAACAAAGTTGATGTTGAAGAATCATCGATTTGACACTGGTGATCTTTGCTTCTTCCAGTACTCTGGCATTAATTCGCCCGTCTTCCCAAGTGATGTGTAAAAAATTTTGGAGACACCGTCGATGGAATTTTGTCCTGTATTTGTGCTCCTTCAAAATCCTTGATGCCTTCAGTAGAGGCTATTCTCCAATGGGAGCACTCGCAGGCCAGTGTTTCCCAACTCTGCTTGGCACTCTTAGGAAGACGGGGTAGGTGGATGAAAGGCTGAGAAATAAATACATATTGACAACTACACCACAGTTTACAGAAGTCAAGCACCCATTCTGGCAAAATATCAGAACAGGAGAGGGACACAGCAAAAAAGGGGGGGTCATAAAGTGTAACCTAAAAGAAGCCTTGTGCAACCATTTAAAATGTAGTCACTGAGCCTGTGCAGGCTCATTCTAGTTTCCAAGGGGACTTGTAAAGAAATGGGAAAATGTATCTGAGGGCTAAATACAGAGATGATTCACATAGTCTCTGTGTAGTGACAGCATGCTTTGAATCAAGCCCTTAGCTGCCTGCTTACATTCACTATGAAGAGGATACACAAAGCGTTCCCATTCATTTTGTGTGGCTCACAGAACATCTTCTGGATGGCATGTGCCTAATAATGCTAAGGAATATGAATGAGTCAAGGATTTCAGCTCAGTCAGGAAAGGTATATCTGCTCCTATGCCCCATGCAGCTCATGCCCTGCACTCTTCCATAATCCACACTCCCTCTTTCAAATAGTGCCACAGCTGCCAATGCCATTTTTAATGCATGGGTGGTGTAACAAACCTATTTATTTTCACTGCTGAAATTTGTGCATAAATAAGCACAGCCTCTGCAGATACAGCAAACATATTCTTAGAAATGGCCCCAAGATCAGCCCCAGAGTCATTTTGATTCCAAGCAGCCGCTTGGCAAACCAAAACCATCCAAAACTTCTGAGTTAAAAAATTTCATGCTCTTCCCCCCCCCCCCCACACACCCAAAAAAATATGGTTCTGGCTACCTTGGAGTTATCTGAGCATTAAAAATTGCCTTTCACACTTTAATGAAAATACCTATATCTTTTTTCCTTACTCAGATACCACAAGAACAAGTTCATTTTTAAAACTGATCCTCGGGTGTTTGTAGTCCCCAGTAAGGAATACATGATTTGAATAACAAAATCAATAAAATATACTGAGACAAAATAATGCCTTCTGAATGCATAGTCTGTTGAGTTTCCTTCTCAAACTATGCATTTTTACAGTGGTACCTCGGGTTAAGTATTTAATTCGTTCTGGAAGTCCGTTCTTAACCTGAAACTGTTCTTAACCTGAAGCACCACTTTAGCTAATGGGGCCTCCCGCTGCTGCCACCGCACCGCTGGAGCCCGATTTCTGTACTTATCCTGAAGCAAAGTTCTTAACCTGAAGCACTATTTCTGGGTTAGCGGAGTGTGTAACCTGAAGCGTATGTAACCTGAAGCGTATGTAACCCGAGGTACCACTGTATTTCTATTTTCCGTATCTGCATGTGCAAATGCCTACACGCATTTTATATCCATGTATTAGAAATATCAAAGCCCATGCCATTTGTGAGCAATTTATGGTCCACAGTAGCACAGCAATTCACTAAAGCAGTTCATTCCAGAAGAACAGCAACTCCCATGACCTGTGAGTGGGCTGGAAGCAATTTTCGCCCATATCTTTCCAGTCTAAAGGAGCCTCTCTCAATTCTGGATGGCAAACTAGCAGACGAATCAAAAATGATGACCCACAGAACTAACAAAGATGCAGAAGAAACATTTGCTCATTGACACATCTCCTACTTCTTTTTCTACAGCAGGATTTCAACTTTGCAAAATGATATTGAGAAAAGATGGAGCAAGCCAACATTCCATGTGCCCTTAATTGAGGGTGAAGTCCCATTGAATTCAGTGGAACTTATTCCTAGCGAACATTCGCAGGACCAAGCTGTAAGTTACTCAACATCATTAGCTGCTTGCAATTTGTGCCACTAAGACTTTGCAGACCTGCTCAAAAACTCGAGAATGCAATTTAACCATCTTAAATTAGTGCATGTACATCATAACTGTAGCAAAGGCCATAAATGCCTCTGGAGCATTTGGTGGAAATAACTTTGAAGTGAATATTACTTCATGAATTTATAACATTCAGATCTATAGTATAGATCCATAGGCATCTATCTAGACTAATAATTTGCTTCATAACTCTCTAGGGTGCATGGTAATTTACTAGTGTAATAAAAGAATCAATATTCACACTGGCATACATATTAGCTTTAATTGTTATAAACCTGATGGGAAATCAGCTTATACATTGATAGTGAAAATGAAAACCATCCGTTAAGGGTGCATGTCATTATGAATAGGGCAAAATTTGTGATATAGGTCTCCAAATAAACTAGATATGCTATACCCTTATTTCAAGGAATTTGAACTCGGCTCTTGGTTCCACGTTGTCAGGTACTTCTGAAGTGGTTAGACCAAGGGCTGATAGGAAAACATCAGAGTGAAATTCTACAGTGTGGTGTAGTGGTTAAGAGTGGTGGACTCGTAGTCTGGTGAACCGGGTTTGCTTCCCCGCTCCTCCACATGCAGCTGCTGAGTGACCTTGGGCTAGTCACACTTCTCTGAAGTCTCTCCACCTCACTCACTTCACAGAGTGTTTGTTGTGGGGGAGGAAGGGAAAGGAGATTGTTAACCTCATTAAGACTCCTTTAGGGTAGTGATAAAGCGGGATATCAAATCCAAACTCTTTCTTCTTCTTCTTCTTCTTCTTCTTCTTCTTCTTCTTCTTCTTCTTCTTCTTCTTCTTCTTCTTCTTCTTCTCCTTCTCCTCCTCCTCCTCCTCCTCCTCCTCCATTGTCCAATTACTTCGACTTTATTCTACCATCTGCTAATGTGTGAGATCCATGGTTAAATGCCTCTTGGTGTTTTTACTTTGACCTTAAAAAGCAGGGAGCTCTGTATTTGATTGGAAGATCATTTAAGCCTGCTGTTCAGATGAAAAGGGGTCCCTGGAGCAGCTTACAAACAAAGGTTATAAAATAGGACCTGCCCTCAGTTTTATGCTCTGGAAGGCATGTCGGAAAAGGCATTGAGGGGAGGAGGGGGGAAGACTCAGGCACGAGTTTTTAGTTACATTATTCTTGTAATATCTGCTAGAATAGAGAGATAATAGAGAATCTGAGAAAGGTCCCCAAAGTTTCTGCTCTCTTAGCTGAGTCAATGGAGATCGTACCCAAAGTCCCAGTTTGGGCAAGTTTGCCCCACATTGGGCGAAATATTCCTGCATTTTAGGGGTTTGGACTAGATGATCCCCCATAGTCCCTTCCAACTCTACAATTCTATGATTCCACAAAATAACACTGAATCCAAGCCCATTTCAAACAGAGAGAGCTGCCTTCCAGGGCAATGCCCTCCGAAAAGCAGCTTGCAAAAGATAATTAGTTTTGTGTATATAACAGGGTAATTTCCCTTCATATGCATAGCAGGGACTCCAGCTAGAGCCGTACTGAGACACAATGGAGAAGTGCCCACGTGTTGCTTCCTCTCCATCTAATGCCCACAGCAATGGCAGTTGGTAGCTAGAGAGAGCTGAGCTGTCAGTTAGACCCCCATCTGTCAGAAAAATAAGTTTTTCTAACATTTTGCACTGGCTGAATCAATTATTATCAGTGAATGCAAATCAAATCTCTGCAGCAACGGAAGCCCTAGTGGGGCAGCAGCACTCACCTGACTTCCTGGAACCTGAGTCACTGCTGTTGACCAGGAGTGGCAGGTCTTACAAAAGCAACATCCAAATTTGAAAAAGAGTTAACTCACAATAACGGCGCTATTTGAAATGATGGTTCCCAATTTGTTTAGATACCTTCAGTGTGTGTGTGTTTGTGTGTAAAGGGAAATACAGTGGTGCCTCGCAAGACGAAAAGAATCCGTTCCGCGAGTCTGTTCGTCTTGCGGTTTTTTCATCTTGCGAAGCAAGCCCATTAGCGACTTAGCGGATTAGCGCTATTAGCGGCTTAGCGGGCTTAGCGGATCAGCTGATAAGCGGTTTAGCGGCTTAGCGGATCAGCTGTTAAGCGGCTTAGCGGATCAGCTGATAAGCGGCTTAGCGGATCAGCTGATAAGCGGCTTAGCGGATCAGCTGATAAGCGGCTTAGTGGCTTGGGGAAAAGGGGGGGGAGGAAAAAAACCCCGCAGGAACTCGCAAGACATTTTCATCTTGCAAAGCAAGCCCATAGGAAATTCGTTTTGTGAAGCACCTCCAAAACAGAAAACCCTTTCGTCTAGCGGGTTTTCCGTCTTGCGAGGCATTCGTCTTGCGGGGCACCACTGTATCTTACAGTGCTGTTGATGGCTGCAGTTTTTTTCAACCTTGCACCTCTGGTTTGGCACTGCCCAGCAGTGACACCTTATTTTTCATACTAAAGTAAACAAACTGTATAGCATTGGTTTGCTTTTTCTTCTGTCCAAATATAAATCATTGCATGCAGTTTAAAACCTGATGGTTGTTTGTTTGTTTGTTTGAGAAGGAAGATGATCAGAATCTCCTTTTTCGGATCAGATTCTCCTTTTTAGAAGGAAGATGATCAGCATCTCCCTTCACATGCACTTTTTCCTATCCCCACCCTTTCACTTAATAATGTCTTATAATATCAGCTTGGAAGAAAGCTGAGTGTACTTTCTGTTCTTTCATCCACAATACCCCCACATGTAGACTGCATGACATCTATTTAAATCCACCTGCTCTCTAATTAACAGCCCATTAGGCTACAGTCGCCCACAGCGCCTTGCTCAGTATCTATCCCCTTGGTGTTTTTTTAAACTTTCCACAAACCATTTTACTTTATGCCTTCTGTGGGGGGGAGCACCCAACTCTGGGCATTAGCTGCAATGAAGAAATCTGCTGTGTGGTTTCACCGGGGGGGGGGGAATAGTATAAGCAGATACCGTGCTTTGTTTTATAAGATGCATTGGCATACAGTCATTTCCTCTTATACAAGAGGTAGACAGTTTTGGTCCTTTATAAGCTGCTGTCGGTAATGAGCCCGGATGGCTCAGGGAGAATGCATTGTCATAAGCATTGCTCAGAATGCAGAAACATGGTTTCTGATTTCTTATTGGGATAAGTTCCTGGCATTGCCAGCCTGCCTTCTTTTACATCACTTGTCTCTGCAGTGGCGGGCTGAGTTGAAGATCACCTTGGGGTGGGGGGGGTTCTTTGGTGGGGATGTCCTAAATTCTGTTACCTATTGCATGCCAAGGCACCTGAGCCACAAAGTTCCCAGGAGAACAGTAAACCACAACTAACAAGGAGTATTTTGGTTTATGGGTTCAGTATACCTGAAGGAGCATCTCCACCCCCATCGTTCTGCCCGGACACTGAGGTCCAGTGCCGAGGGCCTTCTGGCAGTTCCCTCTCTGCGAGATGTGAGGTTACAGGGAACCAGGCAGAGGGCCTTCTCGGTAGTGGCACCCGCCCTGTGGAATGCCCTCCCATCAGATGTCAAGGAAATAAACAACTATCAGACTTTTAGAAGACATCCAAAGGCAGCCCTGTTTAGGGAAGCTTTTAATGTTTAATATATTGTTGTATTTTGATATTCTGTTGGAAGCTGCCCAGAGTGGCCTGGGAAACCTAGCCAGATGGGCGGGGTATAAATTGTTGAATAGTGGGTAGACATGGCAGACAATAAGCGATTTCTCCAAAGCAACTCTTTATTTTGTAAGCTGGAACAGAACTGAACAGCAAACAGCTCAGCCGGCCTGCTTTTATAGGCAGCCGGCTGTCAACATTGTAGCAACAACAACCCAGGGTTTCCCGCCTAAAATAACTGACGTGGACCTGAGTGAAAACTATCTACAGTATCCCCCTGCTGGCCCAGGGTGAGAACTTCAATACATAACATAAATAATAAATTATTATTATTATTAAATAGGCCACAACTTTATTGGTCACAGATGTGAGCGGTTTGGCTTAGGCATTGGGGTGAAACCAAGCTATATCTTGAGTCCTGCCCATCTGCAGGGAGCAGTGGCATAGCGTGGGTTGTCAGCACCCGGGGCAAGGCAAGTAATTTGCGCACCCTAACCCGTGGATTTTAGCACTCGAGTCTCTTCCACTAGATTAGTTAAAGGAACCCTTACCCCCTAAGCACATGCATTGTTTGTTATGAAAATACTGATGTAATTAAAGTAAAATAGTGTGGTTCTCTCCCGTGCTCAGCGCTGCGCTGGGCGGCCGCTGCACTGTCCCTCCCCCAGATAGTCCCTCGCTCTCTCTCCGCACCGCACACCTGGCATCCCCCCCCCAGTGGGCGGCGACCCGGAGGCTCGGATCGGATTCGCACAGCCAGCACTGCAGTGAGAGAGAGTGAGTGAGCCAGGTAGGGGCAGAGAACTGCGAGTGCGAACGCACCCCCCCCCGGTGTTGCGCCCGGTGCGGCCGCCCCCCCTGCACCCCCCACGCTACGCCACTGGCAGGGAGTCCACAGAAAGGGAAACCACTGACAGGGGGTGCCCTATAACTTACATCAGATAGTGGCACCACCCCAAGGGGTCCCCGTAGGGGCTATGACTTGGCCCCCAGCCCACGCTAAACTTATGGGAAGGATGAGGAAGCAGGAAGAAAAAACTTTTAACTGTGGGAAATTTATTGGGTGTTTGTAAGGGTATTTATTATACTATTGGGTGTTTATTGTACTATTTCTATAATAATAGTTTATTATTATTGTAAGTAACTTAAAACATTAGAAGGGTTCACATAAAAGGATAGCTCAAGGAAATTATTAGAGAAGATAAATAATCAAGGTATTAATTTGGATGTGCAGCAGTAAAGAGAAAAGAAAATGAACAACAGATGGGGAGGGGGAGTTGATTTTGGTTTTAGTTAATTACAAGAGTTGGTTTTTTTATAGAATTTGTATGTTCTGTTGTAAAATTGGATATATATATATCCTATACACACACACACACACACACACACATATATATATACATATATATATATGCAGGTTTTGGTGTCTTCGGGTGTCTTCCCGTGTAAGAGTTGGGGTGTCTAGGCGACGTTTCGACGAGGTCTCACTCGTCATCTTCAGGCTGGTGCTTTCGGCTTCTTGTTACTGGAACAGAGCTATATATATATATATATATATATATATATATATATATATATGCAGGTTTTGGTGTCTTCGGGTGTCTTCCCGTGTAAGAGTTGGGGTGTCTAGGCGACGTTTCGACGAGGTCTCACTCGTCATCTTCAGGCTGGTGCTTTCGGCTTCTTGTTACTGGAACAGAGCAGGATCTCAGTGTTTGAGTTCCTATAAATACTGTTGAGGGGGTGTGGTGTATAGCCTCCAACGTTCTGGGCAGAGAGGAAGTTCCCAGGTTAGTGTGTCTTTTCTTCTTTTGTTCCTTAATTACTTGAGGGATATCTTGAGTGATTTCTTGAGTGATATTCTGAGTACCACTTAGGTGGGTCATTAAGTGTGGATTAGTTGCTAAAGCTTTCGTGTCTTGACCTCTTGAGCTTGAGAAGAGTTTTTCTGAGAAGATGGCTGTACTGCACTTAGTTGTGCTCTGGCTTGGCTTCGTGTATAGGGGCGAGCTGTGGTTTTGTGCTCTGTGCCATAGAGAAACACCCTCACAACATGAACAAGCGTGACGACACGTCCCGCCTGCCAGACATCTGGAAATTAGCCCTCCCCACAAAAACCGACACCAGAACCAGAGGCACACAGAACGCCATCACCAATCAACCACACCAGACCCAAACCCAGACCCTCTCCACAGATAAATTACAGACACCATCCAGTAGCCAAACCATAGTGGCACCTCCGGATGCTGCACCCCCCTGCAATCCCTACACAGATCTGGCTGGCACAGGGCACAAAACCACAGCTCGCCCCTATACACGAAGCCAAGCCAGAGCACAACTAAGTGCAGTACAGCCATCTTCTCAGAAAAACTCTTCACAAGCTCAAGAGGTCAAGACACGAAAGCTTTAGCAACTAATCCACACTTAATGACCCACCTAAGTGGTACTCAGAATATCACTCAAGAAATCACTCAAGATATCCCTCAAGTAATTAAGGAACAAAAGAAGAAAAGACACACTAACCTGGGAACTTCCTCTCTGCCCAGAACGTTGGAGGCTATACACCACACCCCCTCAACAGTATTTATAGGAACTCAAACACTGAGATCCTGCTCTGTTCCAGTAACAAGAAGCCGAAAGCACCAGCCTGAAGATGACGAGTGAGACCTCGTCGAAACGTCGCCTAGACACCCCAACTCTTACACGGGAAGACACCCGAAGACACCAAAACCTGCATATATATATATATATATATATATATATATATATATATATATATACACACACACACACACACACACATATATACACACATATACATACACACACACACACATATAGGGGGATGGGGGTGTCTAAATTTAAAGCAGCCTTTTGAACCACCACAGCAAACTCAGGGACTCCATATATAAGGATATATATACAGTGCTTTTTTATGGGGGTACACATACATTTTTTTTAGGGGAAAAAGCACTGTGTGTGTGTATCCCCCTGAGTTTGCTATCTATGGTGGTTAAAAAGGCTACTTTAAATGTAAAATCTGGCCTTTCTGGGCAAGCGAAACATATGAACCAGGAATTTTATCCAACCTGCAACCCAGTGTTCTAAATGTTAAGAATGAATATATTCTTAAAAAAAAAAAAGCCAGCTCACCCAGAATGAGAGGAGTTTAGATCATGCATTTTCGTAGTATTGTTTGTCAAAAGGCCTTGACAAAGAACGTATGTACATCACATTTGGTAATTGTAATTGCAATAGTATTTTCCTTTGCAGTGATCTGAAAGCACAGGATGAATAAAGGAAAATGTATTCAGCAATACAGAGACAGAAACTAATATTAAGCTGTAATTGAAAAAGATGTGTTGCTTGGAAACTGCTGAGGACACAGGTTTGCTTTTGCTGAAGAGAAATATAAAACAGCAATTAAAAGAGGGTTTGCTTTAACACGCACACCCTTCTTGATGCAATTGCTGATCACTTTTAAAAGAAGTGTCAGAATGCTGCACTTTGTACTTCAGATGTACAAGTGGCCACCCAGCCAATAAGACATGTATTGAGGTTAGCTGGATATTATTGTAGAATTCAGATGGGGCTTTTAAGTTCTCTGAGAAAGCTTAGGTGGATTAAGTGCAAAGAAATGATCCAGTTAATTACAAGAGTGTTTTCTTTCATTTTATTTAAAGGTGTGAATCCAATTGCATGTGTCATAGACCAGTACTTTTCAACATCTCATTGGCTACCTCTGATCTAACTGATCCAGCTAGCCTCTTCTTACATTCTTCAGGGGCAAGAGCAGAACTGTGTAGGACTATGTTGACATTTCACTCAGAACTGTAATTAAACTTTGAGTTCAATTTAAACCACATAGCCTCAATAGTAAAACAGGAGCCGCTATGTTTCAATGAGTAATGTCTTTGAAGTTCGTGCTCACCAGATTCGGATTAATACAGGCTCATCTTATGTCAGTGTTGCGATTGTTTTGGTTAATTAAAGAAGAATTCACTAGATCCATGGATCTAAAAACAGGGCAGAATACTCTCCAGTAAGAGAAAGCCCCACAGTGGTTTTAAAACACAACACATGCAGCAAACTAAAGCATGGGAATATAGACTGCTAGACCTTTTAAATATCCTTCTTTAAATCACCTGCAGAGCTTCCTTTCTCCCCCTTAAGCATAGAAAAAACCATAGAATCTGGTATGTGGGTGGCACTGTGGTCTAAACCGCTGTGCCTAGGGCTTGTCGATCAGAAGGTTGTTGGTTCGAATCCCCGCAACAGGGTGAGCTCCCGTTGTTCAGTCCCAGCTCCTGCCAACCTAGTAGTTCTAAAGCACATCAAAGTGCAAGTAGATAAATAGGTACCTCTCTGGCAGGAAGGTAAACGGCTTTTCCATGCGCTGCTCTGGTTTCACCAGAAGCGGCTTACTCATGCTGGTCACATGACCTGGAAAAACTGTCTGTGGACAAACGTCGGCTCCCTTGGCCAGTAAAGCAAGATGAGCGCCGCAACCCCAGAGTCGTTCACGACTGGACTTAAAGTAACTGTGAGGGGTCCTTTACCTTTACCTTAAAAATAGTTTCTTTACTTACAAACTTCCAAAGGTTAGGTTAATGTGCTGTTCCATGCAGCAGCAAGAAAAGCACAGTTACATAAAACATTTCTGAGCACATGGTCTGGACTTGGAGTGATCAGCCCATATGTGCTCCCTGGTTGGATTCACATAGTGGAAGAGAGCAAACAAAGAGAGTTCTCTGCCTCTTTGTCACTCAAGATGAGGGGGCGTGACCTAGCAAAAACAGCTTACTCTATGGTGTTAACCCCTTCATTCATTAACTAGCGCTAAACATGCTGTTATATTGGGCTGAATTTCCCACATCTTTTACAACTTGTAAGGCTTAACTTTTCCGAAATGCTCAATATGGTTTTATCTAACCTCTTTAAATCCCAAACCAAGTGGCTCTGGAGGGAGAGCCTTAATGAGGGCATCAACACTGAGAATTTCCCTCCTAATGCAAAGAATAGGGATGGAGGGGAATTCCAACTGGGACCATGACAGGGGGCAAAACATTAATGCTCCCTCTCTGCATGAAATGGTCTCCATCTGACCCACACCCAGCACCCACACCTGTTGTTTGTTAAAGGAAAAACAATGCAATGGCAAATTGCATGATAAATGTCATGCTTAGTTTGGTTCATAGGCAGATGGCCCCAAAGGATATCAAGAGAAGCCAAGGATAATCAACACGGCTACATTCCTCTTGTCTATCTCCCAGCAAAATACGTCTTCCTCCTTCATTATTGACCTTTATCTACTGTGAAATCATGATTGCCAAATATAGTTTACTATAAGATATCATAAAATCTGAGGGCTTTTTTCTGAAAAGCTCTTTTTAAAGAAAATACTAGCCAATGTCAAATTTCTGCAAGGAATGAGAATAAGCTTACAGCTCCATTTTCAGATAATCCAGTCATATGACAGGTGCCCTTTCACTGTGATGAGATTCTTTGAACTAAGAGTTGAAGCAATATATTTGAGAAGTGCACTTGAGTTCATCCATGTGACTGGCTAGTAAATGCAACAGATTTTCAAGGAAAATAGAATTAAGGCTATAGGCTTTGCGGCCCCAAAGAGCCGTACTGATACGCATACATTTTGCATCATGGGCTTTCTCTAACAATTAATTAGGTCAAACCAACAGAATGCAATGCTATTCATTTTATTATGTGAATAAACTTTGTTGCATGGCACTGCACCTCCAAAAGCCACCAGCAGTGAGACTAACTGCTGCTCAAAGTACATTTTTAAGCAGGTAATATTTTTCAGCTCTGAACCATCAGCATTAATTCTCTGTGTCTGTCAACATAGCCGCCTTGAGTTAGAGATGTTTGTTAATTCCAACAGAATTATTATTACTATTATTATTGAATTCTTGTGAGATCAGCCTGAAGGCAGTAAAACAAGTCAATCTCTTCCTCTTCAAGATTTCCTTTTGGCAGAAACACCAAAGTTTGGGTTAGGTTGAAGTTTTGCCAGGAAAGTTGGATTTGGACCAAACTATATTCCCCTTCCCCACCTGTGCAGATTCAAACAAGGGTCATAACTCTGCCAAGAATACAAGGGTTGGAAACCTGTGGCTGGGCTACAACTACCTCAATTTCTTAGCGGGGGCTGGTGGGATCTGTAGTCTAATGACAGGTGGAGGCCCACATATTGAATGAATGAATGAATGAATTTATTAATACGGTCACAGACCAGCCGCCCCACATATTGCTCTCATATTTTAATACGTATGAATTGATACACCGAAGTCCTTATTTTTGCCCTCATAGCTTGCAAAGCCAGGAGTTTCTCCTCACAATCCTGCCAGTTCTGTCTAACTTTCATACTGGGATCAAAAGCTCAGGATCAAAGAGGCAAAAATGCTAAGCTTGAAGGCAGTTTTTGTGTGTGCTCAAGATGTACATACACACAAAATAACACCCCGTGCTCTTGGTAGTTCTGCTTTACCCCATGATTTGGCCTACTGCATACTAAATGGCCGAGGAAAGGTCTCGACAGTTTTGCTTCTTTTATTTCATGTTCAGTGAATAGCAGCAGAGGGTGTCCCAGTAGGTCCCTGTCAGAAGTGAAAGATGGTAGTAGCTTTCTTTACATCTGCCACTGCAACTGAAGTCATGTAGACTCAGCTGACAGAGATCTTGAATTTGCCTTGAGGATGGAAACTGTGAAGTTGTCATCTAATCATCTTGAAAGTATTTTTATTCCTCGGCTTCCCTGCCTCTCAACGTTACTTTGATGCCAGCACAACTCAGTGGGCCTTGTGTTTGCGGTGACTATGATGAAGTTAAATGGACAGTCCGCCTGGCTTGGATATTTTTCTAAACATAATGCGGTTTGTTAGAACTGCTAGCACGCTAGTGGGCTTGAATACTGAGCTGTTATCTTGGATCTTGAGCTATTTGCACCTGGAAAGCTGCTGGTTGGTGAAGATGTTGACAAGGATAGGGAGTTCCGCAGGATAACACAGACCTTGTGATCCTCAAGGCAGTTAATCTGTGAACCTTAAACAGCTTGCTTACTTGACAAGCTGGAATGCTTGCTGAGGAGGGCGATCAAGATGATCAAGTGTCTGGAAACCACGACAGCTGAAGGAGTTAGGTATGTTTAGACTGGGAGGGGGACACCGAGAGGAGATATGATAGCCATCTATGATAGCCATCTTCAAATATCTCAAGGGCTGCCACATGGAAGATGGAGCAAGCTTGTTTCTTTCTCCAGAGGGTAGGACCTATACCAATGGATTCAAGTTACAAGAAAGGAGATTCTGACTAAATATCAAGAAGAACTTTCTGACAGCTACAGCTGGTAGACAGAGGAACGGACTCCCTAGGGACCCCTACTTCATTGGAGGTTTTGAAGCAGAGGTTGGATGGTCCTCTGCCATGGAAGCTTTCAGGTGAGATTCCTGCATGACCCTGAGGGTCCCAGCTCTACAACTTTATGATTCTATGAAAATTAAATGCCTTCTTTAATCACCACAGGGCTCACTTTTTGAGGCCTATGGATTATACAAGAAAGGAGAATATGTTGGGTTTTTTTGTAAATTTATTTATTTGGGTTTTTCAAATTAAAATTTTACAATTACATATCAACTTACAATATTCCACAGAATTTCCTGGACTTCCCTCCTCCCCTTTGTGGGTCCTACTGTTAGTCTTTTCCTCCTGCATCTTTTTATAATAATCCAAATCTTTTGCATCTCCATTATGTCCAAAGTTCACCATTAAACTACAAGTGTTATTCCAATCCCACTAACGATTTTAACTGTTTACAACGGTTTTTAAAATAGATTATAAATTTTCCCCATACCTTATTAAAATTTTGCTTTTCCTGATTTCTGATTCTTCCTGTCATTTTTGTCATTTCAACATAGTCCATCAACTTGATCTGCTATTCTTCTCTGGTAGGGATTTCTTCTTCTTGCCATCTCTGGATTAGTAGCTATCACGCAGCTGTGGTCGCGTACATAAATAGAATTTTCTTCTTTTTTAAAAAAATATTTATAGTTTTCAGATTAATGCTCCCTTGGGATTTCTGCACCTTAAATATCCTAAAAGAAAGGCTTCAGGGTTTTTAAGAAAACGTTATTTTAAACATTGTTTTCAGTTCATTATATATCATTTCCCAAAATTATAAGAAAACAGAATGTTAATATTATTGGGATTCAATATTATTATTTGTGTGTGTGTGTGTGTGACCTGACCTAGGCTGTATTTGAGTTGCAGCAATCCCATAACAGGTACACAACCAGCTCCATTTTGAGAAACAAAAAGATGCAGACATATAATTGTTACCTGCAGCCCAATGTCCCCATCCCTGCTGGCTACACACTAGACATATAGTGTTTGACTTGCAGCAATTCTGTAGTAAATACAACATTCGTAAGTATTAAAGACAGGAATGTTTTATGGTAAAAAAATCTACCTTTGATGGTACAACTCCAGAAGCCAGCCTGGGACTGGCTGTTGCAGAGTACAGCCCTGTTCAGGTATTTGCTGCCACATTGTTCTCAGAACATGTTGAGGGAGAATCATAGAATCATAGAGTTGGAAGAGACCACAAGGGCCATCGAGTCCAACCCCCTGCCAAGCAGGAAACACCATCAGAGCACTCCTGACATAATAGAAAGCACTCCTGACATAATAGGAGTGGGCTGCACATGCTATTCCCAAACGCAGTGCCCTCACCAGCTGCAGCTCCTTCAGATCTTTCTGGGTTGAGTGGAAGGTCTGAAGGAGGAACTTTGGTGTGTTCAGCTGAAAGCACTTAGGCTTTGAAGTACTTGGCACATGACTGGGAATGTGGCACGACTGGAGTTCCTGTAGAGGATTCTAAGCAGTTTTGGATGAATATGCAAAGATTTCCCACTTTCAGACCTTCCCATTCAAAGTCAGGGGTGACATCAGCAGGGACAACTGTCAGGCTTTGGGGGATCTGATCCCTCCCACAAGTAGTAGCCAAGAAGCAGAGAAACAATTACAAGTTCTTACCACGTAATTTATTAATATTCACAGAAAGAGATGAAGGAATGCAGTCTTCCCTAAATAGTGGCATTGCTCCAAATAAAGGCCCACCCCTCCTCCGTCTCTCCTATTCTACATCATTCCTACATTGACTGATCTGTGCCTTCTGCCTCTGAGCTTTCTGTTCTCCTACTTTCAATGCTCACCGGGTTCAGGGAGGGGGGTCAGGAATGCTTTCCAAGGACACTGAGTCTGTTAGCTCTTTCTCTCCCCTGATGCTTCTTCTTCCTGCTGTTCCTCTTCCAATATTTCCCAGCTTCTCCCCTCTGCAGCCTCTGAACTATGCCCCTCTGCAAACCACTGGTCTAAATCTATACTGTCCTCCTGTTCCCGGGAAGGTTCAGGAGAAGGGGGGCGGACCCCACCAGCAACTGGGACAAAACTCATACTCCCATACTCCTTGGGAATGCATGGAAATGAACACCAGAACTAGATCTATTGCAAATGAAAAAGCAAATGTAGGAAAGGGAATATCACATGGTGCCAGTGTGAAAATCGGAGTGTTACAGTTACTCAGTAGTGCTCTTGTTTCCATCTATAAAATGTTGGAGGGTAAGCAAAAGGATGAATATAAACATCCATTCTTATAATCTCAGCTTTTCATTTTTGAAGAAGAACATGAACCTCAAGGGCATGTATTTAAACTTGCATTAATCTAAATGCCAATAGATAGCTTGTATTCATTTGTATTGGAGACATGTTTTCCTCAAGCTGTGTGCTGCATTTATACAAGCATTAGCACTCTAAATACCCAGCGTAAATGTCATATACCTTCCTAAATAGGCCTTCTCAGTGCATTTTCTAGATCTGGGTTGCGGCGGCCTCAAGAAACGGGAATATTTTGTGACAGGAAAAAGCCTACCTCTAGCTATGCATTTGAGTTGTTTTTATTCTTAAGGTTCCCTCATGGCATAAACAGGCTTTGGCAAGGATAGTCTCACCTCTTCTTGCCATAATTGAAACTGGAATTCCACAGGAGCTTCTGTTGTGGAAAGATAAACTAATGACAAGCACACAGCATGTAAATGAGCTCTACACTGGTTCACATGTACCTCAGTCACAAAGCCATTTATCTGCCTGAAGTCTCAGCAAGCAATAGCCAATGACATATTCTCAGCCCATCCACCAGGCAGCATGAAAATGGTCAGGAGTTATAGTCTAACAACAGCTGTAGGACTCCAGGTTGACTACTACTGGAGCAAACCAATGAACGTACAAGGTCATACTGGAAAATTTGTATGGTGCACTTGTCTTTTGAGGATAGTCCACTGTTTGAAGAACTGTCTACTCACAGTTTCAAGATAAATGTTCTTAAGAAGGGGTAATGCTGTAGTTCTGGTCTGCTTCAGACCTCTCTGCCCTAAGTTTAAAAGAAATGTTGAAATAAATAAATAAATAAATAAATTATTTATACCGCACCCATCTGGCTGTGTTTCCCCAGCCACTCTGGGCAGCTCCCAACAGAATATTAAAAACACCAAACATTAAAACTTCCCTAAGCAGGGCTGTCTTCAGATGTCTTCTAAAAGTCAGGTAGTTGTTTATTTCCTTGACATCTAATGGGAGGGCGTTCCACAGGGTGGGCACCACTACCAAGAAGGCCATCTGCCTGGTTTGCTGTGTAACCTCAATTCTCGCAGTGAGGGAACTGCCAGAAGGCTTTCAGAGCTGGACCTCATTGTCCAGGCTGAACAATGGGGGTGGAGACGCTCCTTCAGGTATACTGGGCCAAGGCCATTGAGGGCTTTAAAGGTCAGCACCAACACTTTGAATTGTGCTCGGAAACATACTGGGAGCCAACGCAGATCTCTCAGGACCAGTGTTATATGGTCCCGGCGGCCGCTCCCAGTCACCAGTCTAGCTGTCACATTCTGGATTAGTTGCAGTTTCTGGGTCACCTTCAAAGGTAGCCCCACGTAGAGTGCATTGCGGTAGCCCAAGCGGGAGATATCTAGAGCATCCAAAATTAATCTGTTCATTGCTTTCTTCGGCACATGAAGGGCCTTAGAACAGAACAGTATTGTTGGCTACTAAGAAAATCACTGCTAGGTAGTGATGTGAAACACTGATATCAAATTCATACCAAATATACAGTAGGTCACCCAATCATCAGCCCCTCGGCCTTCAAGGCTGGGGATTTCAAATTATGTTTCAAGGCATCCAAGCGGTTTTTCAGAACATTGATGGTTCCTCAGTGAGAAAGGCATTGAATGTTGTGAAAAAACAGCATGCCCACCAATACAAACACATCTTTTTCTTTGATTTGCAAAGGAGCTAAAGAGCACACAAAACCAATTGAACATCTCCAAATGCATCTTGGTCATACAGGGTTGGTTTGTTTTTTAAGACAACTCAGTGTTATAGTTTCCTTAGGGTATACATACCTCAATAGCCACTGCATTGGCAGAGAATAACTATAGTACTACCCAGGCCTGATGAAGAAAGCCAATGCAATTCTGGGCTGCATCAATAGGAGTATAGCATCTAGATCAAGGGAAGTAATAGTGCCACTGTATTCTGCTCTGGTCAGACCTCACCTGGAGTACTGTGTCCAGTTCTGGGCACCACAATTCAAGAAGGACACTGACAAACTGGAACGTGTCCAGAGGAGGGCAACCAAAATGGTCAAAGGCCTGGAAACAATGCCTTATGAGGAACGGCTAAGGGAGCTGGGCATGTTTAGCCTGGAGAAGAGGAGGTTAAGGGGTGATATGATAGCCATGTTCAAATATATAAAAGGATGTCACATGGAGGAGGGAGAAAGGTTGTTTTCTGCTGCTCCAGAGAAGCGGACACGGAGCAATGGATCCAAACTACAAGAAAGAAGATTCCACCTAAACATTAGGAAGAACTTCCTGACAGTAAGAGCTGTTCGACAGTGGAATTTGCTGCCAAGGAGTGTGGTGGAGTCTCCTTCTTTGGAGGTCTTTAAGCAGAGGCTTGACAACCATATGTCAGGAGTGCTCTGATGGTGTTTCCTGCTTGGCAGGGGGTTGGACTCGATGGCCCTTGTGGTCTCTTCCAACTCTATGATTCTATGATTCTAAGAAGATATGAATATCAATTAAAACGTGACAACAGTTACATTTTTAATGATGTTTCAAAGCAGAACTATTTACACGTTGCAAAGCATCTGTTATTATTCTTAATCTTTTAGGGGCAAATTAAGTTAGAATCGCCAAGGCTGTTGTGCTAACTCAGGCAGCTGAAGTAGAGTAATTATAATGAGTGGGGAGGACTAGGATTTAAGAGTTCACATGGAGCCCTCTGACCCATAGGCGGTGAGGATTTAATTGCACAGTTCCTCTGTCAAGGAGTTCAGTGCCCATTTATGTAGTCTCTGCCTCCTACAGAGAAAGCCTTCATTGAAATGACTTGTCGTGACCAAAGAGTGCTAAAAGGCCTTCACGGTGTTGTGAAAAAGGAGCTTGTAGGGCAAAGCTTTCCAAACTGTGTGTTGCGACACTTTAGTGTGTCAGCTGCAGTGTGTAGGTGTGTCACATGAATGCTCCCGGTGCTTCTCCCAAGTTCTGGAAAGGGTTTAGTTTAACCTCCAGTTTGCTGAATTACCGCGTTGCGAAATGATGAATGTCTAAAAAGTGTGTCACAGACATGAAATGTTTGGAGAACTCTGGTGTAGGGAAATGGCAACAGAATAGTGGCAGGTTATGATGCACATCTTTGTGAATACAGTGGCACCTCAGTTTTCAGACGTCTCCATTGACAAACGTTTCTGTTTTCAAACACCGTAAACCTGAAAGTAAATGCTTCGGTTTTCGAACACACCTCAGAAGTTGAACTTCTGAGGGCTTCCGCTGAGTGCAAGATCCTGTCAGCTGTTGAGTCCTGTCAGCTGGCACCTCAGTTTTCTAATGTTTCAGAACTCAAACAGTCTTCTGGAATGGATTATTTTTTAAAACTGAGGTACCACTGTACTTGACAATGATGTGAGAGAAATGATGGCATAAGCACATTTCTGATAGTTATAAATTCAAAAGAATTCACCAGTGACAATCTTCCTAATGCAGCCAACTAGTCAGCTGGCTATTGTGGACGTCAAATGTCAGTTTCCTGAATAAATGCTGGTTTAGACTATCAGTGCTTTAAACATGTTCCTGCACGTAGTCCATTGGGAGCTACAGATGATCAGAACCAAGGTCTATCTTCTTCAAGATTCCCGTTTCAGAGATTATCCACACTTCCTTTTGTACTGCTCCTTTACCTCATGGAAAACTGCTCTTTGGTGCTCAGAGAAAACAGCAATTTGAGTTTTTCCCCAGATTGATGTTTGTTCTGATATGGTGCAAAACAGTGGGAAAGGAGCACAGCAGGGGGGAAACTGCTTTCTAGGACAGGAGAAGCGGAAGTATGAATGAGCCTTCTGTCTTGCTGAGGCAGCGGAGTCCTGATTGAAACCACCCTCCCGATGGCCAACAAATCAATTGTCCTAGCAGTGCACCTGAACCAAACAACATCCTTGTATTTCACCTGTGAGATGACCCCAGAGCCAAGAGGCATGGCCAGATTCAAGAGCAGAAAAAGTTATATATAAAGAGTTACATGTCTACAAGATTCATGTAAGAAACAAAAGTAGTAAAATTAACATTCAGAAGTATGTTCCCAAAAGTTTCACACTGCCTAATTCGGTAAGGCAACTATTTTGGCTTAGTTTTGTTACTTTCAAGCAATCTTCTGAATTACCCTAATACAGCCAGCAATTTCTGTCACTCTAGCTATTGTTAATATATGACGGTTGTATTACTAAATCTCTACTAGCAGCTGTATATTCATATATCTTGATTTTCACAGGAAAATGTGTGTTTCTCCCTCCCTCCCTCTAATTTTGACTTGTTACCAGGCATGTGTGTGTGTGATAGAAATGAAACTACATATCTTGAAGCACATAGTGGTTAGAATTCTTACTTATAGCAGCCACAAAAAAACTGTACGAATTATTTACAAAAAAATATAACATGCCCCCTGGCTTACTCAGGGCTAGAGGAGAGAGGGAACAGGCTGAATGGCTTCTGGCACAGCCTTGCAGCCATTGCAAAACTGTCAGCTGGCCGTGTGAGTAGCCCTAACCTTGGGAAGCAAATTGGCTTTTTATATTTCCAATCCAAATACTTTATTTCAATTTTTGATGTAGCAAGAGATGTGACCATAGCATGAGCTTTAAACTTCGGAGAACACCTTATTCTGTGCACTGAAAAGCTAATCCCAGATTTTCTTTTTTTTAATCAGCATTTTTTTCCCCACAAACATGCGGACATCTTCCTACCAGTTTGCCCTCATGACTCAGCTACCAAATGAAAATATCTGTTGTTTGGTTTTATGCTGGGATTGTGGATTTTACCGCCTAATTATTTACACTTGAGGATACTCACCTAATTAAGAAAATGTGAAACAGAGGTTCCTGCATTTACAGTCCTTTCATTTCTATTTTATTACCTACATATATTCTTCTTCTTCTTTTGTCTGTACCAGCATACTGCTGTTATAGTCCTTACCATTTTGTTTCTTAATGGATTAATCATTGTTGTCATCAAGATGAATATGCTGTAAAACCTGTGCCCAGAGCTTGAGCTTTGTTCTCTCTCTCTCTCTCTCTCTCTCTCTCTCTCTCTCACACACACACACACACACACACACACACACACACACACTATGCTACAGATCATAACTGGAAGCCAGAAATGTATTATGTTGCACAAATTAACTCTCTAATCTCATGAGTGGTCAGTCAGGCTTCTAACAGGAACAGGAACAGGAACAATAAATTTATTATTTATATCCCACCCATCTGGCTGCATTTCCCCAGCCACTCTGAGCGGCTCCCCACAGAATATTAATAATAATAATAAAAGCGATAAAAGATCAAACATTAAAAACTTCCCTAAACAGGGCTGCCTTCAGATGTCTTCTAAAAGTGACATAGTTGTTTATTTCCTTGACATCTGATGGGAGGGTGTTCCACAGGGCGGGCGCCACTACCGAGAAGGCCCTCTCTGCCTGGTTCCTTGTAACCTCACATGTATAAAAGACTTAGTAGCCACCATTAAGTCAAATTAAGTAGTTTTAAATTTGACAGCAAAAACCTCAAGTAAATATCCTGAAACAATCTCAGGAGTTTCAGATATATCATTCCTCAACAGATTACAAATTCTCTGCAAGTAGATACTTTAAGCTTCCAAGGAGTTGCCCATAGGTCTCTCCAAAGATGTTGAAGAGAGGGCAGCCCAAAATTATTTTGTATATTGTATCTAGTGTATTCATACCACAAGAGTAAAGTCTATTCTGAAAGAGTACTTTTTGGAACCTTCCAGACAGTACAAATGAGAGAAATGCATAAAAACCCTAGGATACAAAGGGGTGAGTATCCTCTTCACTAATAGACCCAGAGAAATTGATTAGCATGACTAACTTGGGTCCATTAATTTCCATGGGTTTACTCTGAGTAAAACTCAAATATGATACATTGGTAGCCAGAGCTGTTGAGTAGTCAGACTTTATAGAGGACAGTCTATCTGAAGGGCTGTTCAGTCCAAGTGTAGTTTGACCCTAAGAAGGGACAGCAGGGGTACAGGGCCTTCTGGCGGTTCCCTCACTGCAAGAAGTGAGGTTACAGGGAACCAGGCAGAGGGCCTTCTTGGTAGTGGCGCCCACCCTGTGGTACACACTCCCGTCAGATGTCAAGGAAATAAACAACTACCTGACTTTTAGAAGACATCTGAAGGCAGCCCTGTGTAGGGAAGTTTTTAATGTTTGATGTTTTATCGTGTTTTTAATATTCTGTTGGGAGCCACCCAGAGTGGCTGGGGAAATCCAGCCAGATGGGTGGGGTTCAAGTAATAAATTATTATTATTATTATTATTATTATTATTATTATTATTATTATTATTATTATTAAAGTTAACCCCTGGAGAACAGACCAAGCAGGCACACAGGTCATCTGGTCAGAGTCTTTCCCAGTATGGATTGTATTTCTACAGGGGTACCTCGGGTTGCAAACACCTCAGGTTACAGACTCCGCTAACCCGGAAGTAGTACCTTGGGTTAAGAACTTTACCTCAGGATGAGAACAGAAATCTTGCGGCGGCACGGGAGGCCCCATTAGCTAAAGTAGTACCTCAGGTTAAGAACGGTTTCAGGTTAAGAACAAACCTCCGGAACAAATAAAGTTCATAGCCAGAGGTACCACTGTATTTGAATTATCATAGTTATTTCTATATTGGCTCCTCTGCTTTCAAGAGGGAGGTGGAAAATGGACCTTCCAAAGGAGTACAAGCAAGTCCAGTTCCCCTTGTCTATATCCTGTCCTCAGTACTTTAGAGAAAGGCATTCAAATCCTGATGGAGTATCCTACTAAGCAATGCACGTACATACAAACACATACATCTTACTTGGAGCATTCCTAGAGAGGTCGCTTGGGCTCTATTGCTATTGTAACGGAAAATCTGAAATTCAGCTGCTGAAAGACCATTTCCCTGGCAGGTTTTCCGAGTGTGTTTATAAGCTTCCTCTTTCAAACTGTGCCAGGATCAACTGGCATGGGGCCTTTGTTCTCAGACAAATCCATTCTCTAAGCTCCTACTGTCACAGGGGATGCTTGTTTGTACGAGGCCTGATAAGGTTTTACATACAATTTTCTAGAATCTACATACTGACTTACAATAAAAACAATACATGTGCAAAATTTTCTTTCCTCCCCCACCCCCTGTTAATACTTGCCTGAAAAATCTCCCCAATATTCTAAACAACAGCTTGTCTCATACCCTCTGACATTTCTCCGATGAAAATTCCATACCTTCCAACATTTCTCTGATGAAGATGGAGATGCCCCCTCCAACATTTCTCCATTGAAAATAGGGATGTCCTAAGGAAAAGCAGGGCATTCTCGGATCAAAGAAAAAGCTGGGACAGCGTTTGCAAATCCAGGACTGTCCCTGGAAAATAGGGACACTTGAGGGGTCTGTTGTCTTAGGGGAAGCTGTTGTGTTGCACAGAGATCCCCACAACACACACCATGTGCAAAGTGAACTGATTTCAGTATGCATGTCTTTACCTTACATGTCTTTACCAGTAACTATGAATCTGTATTTCAATAGTTTGTCATACAGTATACTATAAAGATCAGCAGCTGCAGCTCTCTGGCCAGATTTTGCCCCTGTCATCTGCCCCCCCCCCCCATTCCAAGCTTAATGCTCCAATTCTATTTGGGATCAGGCCCTGTTGAACTAAATGGGCTTGTTTCCAAGTAGGTGTGCATTGGGCTACGCTGTAAAAATGGTATGGAGAAAGCAGTGTTTGTAACAAGAGTACACCCCACTTTCTGGAGTGGGATGGTTTGAAATGACTTCACCCCCAATGGCACACTCGTCCATTGTGCTTCAAGACAGACAGAGGCCAATACACAGTATGTCTATACATATGAGTAACCATAAGTAGCTTATAATAAGCCTTTGACAGTACAGAACTTTTCTCTCTCTTGACTTCCGCTTGATGTCTCCTTCTTACCTTTAACTTCTTCTGTTGCTGAATAGATAAAGCTAGGGTTTTCCCAGTAGTGATGTATGGAAGTGAGAGCTGGACCATAAAGAAGGCTGATCACCGAAGAATTGATGCTTTTGAATTATGGTGCTGGAGGAGACTCTTGAGAGTCCCATGGACTGCAAGAAGATCAGACCTCTCCATTGTTAAGGAAATCAGCCCTGAGTGCTCACAGGAAGGACAGATCCTGAAGCTGAGGCTCCAATACTTTGGCCACCTCATGAGAAGAGAAGACTCCCTAGAATAGACCCTGAGGTTGGGAAAGATGGAGGGCACAAGGAGAAGGGGACGATGGAGGATGAGATGGTTGGACAGTGTTCTCGAAGCTACCAGCATGAGTTTGACCAAACTGCGGGAGGCAGTGGAAGACAGGAGTGCCTGGCGTGCTCTGGTCCATGGGGTCACGAAGAGTCGGACACGACTAAACGACTAAACAACAACAACAACAACAACATATCTGGAACATTATGGGGGACATTTTCAGAAGTTTCAGTGGTGAGACATCTTTGAAATGATGTATTCCATGCATTGCAATCTTATTCATCCCTTTCTTGTACCTTTGTAAAATCAGTAGTCTCGTACCCTCCAACTTTTCTCCATTGAAAATAGGGACACCCCATTCCATAATAATAATTTTACTATTTATACCCTGCCCATCTGACTAGGTTGCCCCAACCACTCTGGGCCACTTCCAATATATATAAAAACATAATAAAACCTTAAACATATAAAAAAACTTCCCTATACAGGGCTGCCTTCAGATGGCTCAGGGGTTGGATAACTCCATACTCTCCAACATTTCTCCAATGAAAATAGAGATGTCCTAAGGAAGAGCAGGACATTCCAGGATCAAAATTGATACTGGGACAGTTTTTCTAAATCGGGGCCTGTCCCTGGAAAATAGGGATACTTGGACAGTCTGTACTCTTTAAAAAATTGAGGCTGCTGATTCTCTCATTGCTTTGTGTAAGTGTGTTTCAAATCTATTTTTTAAATGTACCAAAAATAAGAAAAATCCTCTCAGGATCTCAGAAAAGGCCTCTAAGATAATGCCTCCCTTTCCCCATTGCATAGTTATTGGTTCTGAAACACTGCAAGCTTTCCGCAGAGTCCCCCCAAAGTGGAACAGTTGGTCCTCTTTGTGCTATGTCTTTACAGCTTTTCACACACCTCTTCCCCCCCCCCACCTCAAAAAGTCACAATAAGCTGGCTTCAGAGTCTTGCTCAGATGATCGGGGAGGGAGCTCATTTCCGTTGCTATATTTTTATAGTTGTCTGCCAGGGGAAGAAATTAATCACAGTATGCAAAGAAGCATTTTCTAAAAGGCTGGAACAATTGTGGGGAGGGGAGGGTTAATGACAGTCGCAGGAGCTTTATTTCTTATTAGTTGTAGACCTGTGAATCAGATGCAAGAGCTACATGGCAAGCTGACATTATGTGCCAGTTTATTTGGCAAGGTAAATGAGATTCTCTATCAAATGATCAGGCTATGCTTCCTACTGGGTTAGAATGACCTACCTTTTTGCTTTCAGCATTGTACTTTCTAATATATCTTTTTCTCTCTCTTTTCCCTCTCTACTCCCATATAGTATACTGAATGCTTCCATAGAAAATTATATCACACAGGAGCCCCATATGCCTCTCTGTGTAACGCTGGCACAAAATTAAAGCAAGGGAGACCCCTTGTGGTCAATCAACTCTAACATATTCAAAGAATTATTGAGACAAGGTCTGCTCTCTTAAGAAGGCTCCCGATCTCTTCCTTTATAAACAACCAGCAAAATACAGGGAGGAGAGAAAATCCTACAACTCAGAGTATTGCACATGGCCAGGAATGTGCAACTGGTTGCCATTCGTCCAGAATTTCCCAGACAGAATATGGCAGTTGTAAAGAGTGTCCAGGCAGAAATGGCTGAAGTGTCCTGCAAAATCCTGTCATTGAATTCTACTCAATATTGACCCAGAACAGATTCCAGCGTATAGTTAGCAGAGTAAAAACTTAAACACATTGTAAAAGGTAAAGGGACCCCTGACCATTAGGTCCAGTTGTGGCCGACTCTGGGGTTGCGGCAGTCATCTCGCTTTATTGGCCGAGGGAGCCGGCGTACAGCTTCTGGATCATGTGGCCAGCATGACTAAGCTGCTTCTGATGAATCAGAGTAGTGCATGGAAACGCCGTTTACCTTCCTGGCAGAGCAGTACCTATTTATCTACTTGCACTTTGACGTGCTTTCAAACTGCTAGGTTGGCAGGAGCTGGGACTGAGCAACGGGAGCTCACCCCTTCGCGGGGATTCAAACCGCCGTCCCAAAAAATAGACCAGAGGAAATAAATATTTCATCCAGCAGAGCTTTACTGCTATGGAAGGCAAATGAGCATAATGGTCACAAATCCAATACATTCGGGATTGGCACTATCCATAAGAAATCCAGTTGCTGCAGACTTAACTTAAACTTACAATAACTTATTATAAGTCTAAACTTTAACACTATACCATACTGTGTACAGACCACCACGCCAGGAGGAAAAGAGAAAGAAAGAGAAAGTAAAGCCCAGGCTCCTTCTGGCCTTCCTTTTATAGTCATCATGAGCTTAGAATCATAGAATCATAGGGTTGGAAGAGACCACAAGGGCCATCGAGTCCAACCCCCTGCCAAGCAGGAAACACCATCAGAGCACTCCTGACATATGGTTGTCAAGCCTCTGCTTAAAGACCTCCAAAGCAGGAGACTCCACCACACTCCTTGGCAGCAAATTCCACTGTCGAACAGCTCTTACTGTCAGGAAGTTCTTCCTAATGTTTAGGTGGAATCTTCTTGTAGTTTGGATCCATTGCTCCATGTCCGCTTCTCTGGAGCAGCAGAAAACAACCTTTCTCCCTCCTCTATGTGACATCCTTTTATATATTTGAACATGGCTATCATATCACCCCTTAACCTCCTCTTCTCCAGGCTAAACATGTCCAGCTCCCTTAGCCGTTCCTCATAAGGCATCGTTTCCAGGCCTTTGACCATTTTAGTTGCCCTCCTCTGGAACGTTCCAGTTTGTCAGTGTCCTTCTTGACTGAGGAGATAACAGAACCACTTTAAGCCAGCTGTAATTCAGTTTCTCTGAAGGAATAACCCAAACATCACAAACCTTCTGCTTGTTTCTTTCACACACAGAAGCTTCCAGAACCTTCTTGAATTAATTAGAAGAGGAAAGATCTCTACACCTCAGATCAATACTTTCTCCGCCAAGAAATGCAAACTGACAAATCCGGGTGTATGGCAACAAGCTCAACAACTTTTGTTTCCAGATTTTCACTTTTCAAAAACCCTAGTGTGCAGCTGTTCACAGTTGTCTATACCCCCAGGGTAGCTCAATGGTAGAGCATCTGTTTTGCATACAGAAGGTCCCTAGTTCAGTCCCTAGCATCTCTGCCTAAAACCCCAGAGAGCCATTATCCGTCAGGGTAGACAATAATGGCCTGATTCAGTATACAACAGCATCCTATAGTAGGTCCAGAGGACATGGTGTAGTGAGGGCCAGGGGGGCTATAGCCCTGGGTGCATGATTTTGAGGGGGCACAAGCCAGGCACCCCTATGCAGAGATCCCTGTCCCGCACTGCCTGCCACAGGGGCCAGCCTTGCCTGGTCCCCTCGGCCCCCTCACTGAATGGCCGTCCAACCCATGTTGGAAGGATGTGCCCGCCAAGGGGGCACGTTGGCCGGCTGGGTTCCCCCCTGCCTAGGCAGGGAGGAAACACGGTGTGGTCCTGTGAACTCTCTGTGCCCCATGCCCAACCAGTGGCCTCTGTGGCAAGGGCTGGACTGGCAAGGCAGGTTTTGTTCATGTTGGAATCCATGGTCTACGTGCAGCTTTGTAAGTTAGCAATTAGTGTCTCCACAGCAGCCTGGGAAGACAGAGCATGAAAGGAATCTGCCTAGAGATAAGGAGACCCAGCAGCAGCTCAGTGATTGGCTGAGGTCCCTCATATAGACAGCATGACCTATGACACTGGTTGTTGGTGAGTGTTGAGTTGGTTAGTGTTGAGGAGTTGCTGAGAGTGAAGAGGTCGTTTTATAAATAGTAACTTGTAGATAGACTTGTATATTTACAGCTGTATATAGTAATCTACAAGAATCAAGTTACTAGTCATCAGTCTTTGTTCCTGATCGTCGTCCTGACTGGGCAATCTCAAGAGTTGCCTAAGAAACGCTGCAGTACTCTGCTATACTCTGCTAAGTTGTGCAACAGGCGAAAGCACTTCAAAAGTTCACTGGCTTCAAAGTTTCAACAGTTCACCCTCTGCGCTCCACCCCTGCTCCCACCTGGTGCACACATGCCCTGGACGCCAGCAAAGGACGCAATGCTGCTGAGGATGGCACATTCCCATCCACCCTGTACATCGCTGATGGGATGAGACTCAAAACCGGATGTTGGAACTGTTATTGTTCAGTGTCTTCTATGCCTCCATTGACCAAAGAGGAGCTGGTCAGAGGGAATTATGGAGGGGGAAAGGAGGCCCTTCAGAGATGCGATTTTCTCTTTGGCAGCGGGAGAGATAGTTAAATTCTCTCCCCTGGTCCTGAGGGTACGTGGTCTTCGCTGTTTTTACATAACCAGAAAGGGCACAATAGTTACATCCATGCCATCAGACCACTTCTCACTTTGAGATGCACAGTCTGTAGAAACAGATTCTGTGAATCAACTTCAAACGTTGTGGCTCTTGCTGCTGCTTAAGCCCTAAAGGGACATGTGAGCACTGGTTTATGGACAAAGAGATAGCTTTTTCCTTCTGTGCCCTATCTTCCTTCTGTGGAAGGCTGATTTTTTGTTTCTTTTTCAGATCTGAGTGAAGGCGAAGGATCTGAAAGGCAGCTCTTCTAAAGCATACAGTTTAAAGGAAGGGGAGGGAAGCTACATATATAGATATAGAAGGGGGAACATGAAAATTGAGACCACACAAATAACTGACTAGGATGCCCTTTTAAAACTTGGCCTTGGATTTTACTATTGAATCAACTGAAGACTGCGCCCCATTAGAATTCAATGAGATCAAGTATTGTGGTTGGTGCACCAAAGATCACCCCAGACATGTACTAGAAGCAACGTTTTTGTATACTGCTTGGGCAGCAAAACTACAGTGGTGCCTCGGGTTAAGAACTTAATTCATTCTGGAGGTCCGTTCTTAACCTGAAACAGTTCTTAACCTGAGGTAGCACTTTAGCTAATGGGGCCTCCCACTGTCGCCGCGCCACAGCCACACAATTTCTGTTCTCATCCTGAAGTAAAGTTCTTAACCTGAGGTACTATTTCTGAGTTAGTGGAGTCTGCAACCTGAAGCGTCTGTAACCCAAGGTACCACTGTATCATAATCCAGATGGACTGCTTAAATGTGCAATTTGACATTGAAGGTTGGGTTGACTGGACCCAGTAAAAGAGGCACTAAGTTGTCCCCAAGACTGAGGGAGATATTAAAGATCAATTCATAGAACATGCAGGTCTTCTGTTGGCATGACAGTAGATAATGTGTTTATTCATTACATATTTAGGAACATTAACCAATATGTGATATTGAACTAATATCACTAATTAAGATGATTAGAAAATAACAAATCTGAATACTTAAAATATTAATTTTATTTTAAAGGCAATTTTGAATTTACTTAATGACACTGATTACTCTGGGGTCAATTATACTTTGAACATGACAGATTTGATTTACAGATGTGATGAACCGACGTTATTTTGCAATATGAAAATAAACTGAAAGGCCTAGATATCTTGAACAACATTCACACCAGAATATTTTCCCTAAATCTAAATGATACCGTGTGTTAAGGGATTCTAGAATACAACAATGCATCCTGATACATTTCAATTCTTGAAGCATCCAGAGAAAGGATTTTCAAGGTAAAATGCAGCAATTTACAAGGAGTGAATCCATCAAAATCAATGAGATCTTTGTCATTAGACATAATGGTAGATGTAGAATACCCAAAGCAATATAGTTTCGTCAAGTACAAAACTGTGAGCCCAGAAATACCAGCATTAGAGGCCTGTAACAGTCTAATGGTTTTGTAAAATGATATCAGGGTCAATAGCATATAGAAAAGTTAATGAGTAAAATGAGCCTTGAAAGGAGGCTTTTATCAGGACGAGAAGGAAGGTCATTATGAACCTTCTGTACGACAACTTTGCAACAATGTCCATATGGAAGATAAAGTATGTTGTGTGTGATACATCTAATGTTTCTGTGTATTGCTACATGCTTACAAGTATGGTGTAGCAGGGAAAGCTCCTTTGTATACCCATTCCTTAATTGGATTTTCCAGGTTTATCAATATGAAAATAATTAAAATCTAACAGGTGCATTGTGAAATACCAATGTATAAAGATGTGTGACTTACTTAAAAGTATAAACAGAAGAGGAAGATAGCCTGTGGCTATAGTAATCAAAACAGCAATTCATAACAATCATACCAGTGGCGTAGCGTGGGTTGTCAGCACCCGGGGCAAGGCAAGTAATTTGCACCCCCTAACCCGTGGATTTGCGCCCCCTAACCCTAACCCCCAGATGTTGCGCCCGGTGTGGCTGCCCCCCCCCCTGCACCCCCCACGCTATGCCACTGAATCATACAAGGCATGGGGGGAATATAATACACCCATTTTTATCTAAATTATGTACATCTAAACGTTCTAGGAACTGTAGGGAAAGTATGCCTTTAGTTAGGGATGTGGCATAAATCTTTCTGAAGGACACAGGGAGAATCATCACAAGGAAAGTAGTCCAAATTACCAGTATAAACCAGCAAAAGTGATGTTGCAGTTGCCCTCCTCCAAAACAAGAGCCCACTGCTCCATTTGAGCCAGATATTTTTAGATGGGGATATTCAGCTGAGCCTTAGAAAGACATTGCGTGGACAGGCGGAGTCCCCCAGATCCCGGGTGCCCCCCCCATGTGGAATAACGACTCAAGACAACGTGCTATGGGATTAAATTGGCCACAACTTTATTAAATTTCAAATGTGGGTAGACCTTGGCTCAGGCATTGGGTGTTCTCCCTCCCCAGTCCCCAGCCAGGGACCTAGGGAGCATCAGGGTTATCCAGTGTTTGTGTGGGGGATGGGCCGGCTCTGGAGAACATATGTTCAAGCAGAGATAGCCGCCCCCGTTATGCCACCACCGCAGGGGAGAGCAATGACGACCTCTCGGCATACGGTCAAAGCCTCCCTTCAGAAACCCCTTTAACAGGGAACCCTGGTATCGCCGCTGCAAAGAGGAAGATAGACTAAAGGAAAGCCCAAGGCCTGATACCGCCAAAGTTGTGACATTTTGCTACGGGAAAGGCAAAACCTGCCAATGCTGGGGAATTCCTTTCCAGCCCTTTAACAGCGACCTTGACGTAGGAGCGCCCGCATACCTGTGAAGAAAAGTTAACCTGCAAAATAAGACATTAACTGAGGGTGGGTAGGGTGGGAGAAGCTCTGGAGCCAAGTGAGGATTCCCAGGTAAGATCCTCCCTCTATTGTGTGGGCAGGTAGTCCCTCCCCTACCTGGCCTGGTCTCCTTGGCAACGCTTCCTCCAGGCGGGATTGGACAACTGACTGAGTTGTCCTCCAGGTATCCCACCTGAGGGAAGGCAAAGCCAAGCCTATGCTGATGGAGCCGCTCCAGATCCGGGGGCTGCAAGCGTCCACGCAAAGGACGCCCCCTGTTTTATGCAGGCAGTGGTCATTGCAGAGCTGTGTGGAGAAAAGAGGTGTGCAGTGATTCATAGAATCATAGAATCATAGAATCATAGAGTTGGAAGAGACCACAAGGGCCATCGAGTCCAACCCCCTGCCAAGCAGGAAACACCATCAGAGCACTCCTGACATATAGTTGTCAAGCCTCTGCTTAAAGACCTCCAAAGTAGGAGACTCCACCACACTCCTTGGCAACAAATTCCACTGTCAAACAGCTCTTACTGTCAGGAAGTTCTTCCTAGTGTTTAGGTGGAATCTTCTTTCTTGTAATTTGGATCCTTTGCTCCGTGTCTGCTTCTCTGGAGCAGCAGAAAACAACCTTTCTCCCTCCTCTATGTGACATCCTTTTATATATTTGAACATGGCTATCATATCACCCCTTAACCTCCTCTTCTCCAGGCTAAACATGCCCAGCTCCCTTAGCCGTTCCTCATAAGGCATCGTTTCCAGGCCTTTGACCATTTTGGTTGCCCTCCTCTGGACACGTTCCAGTTTGTTAGTGTCCTTCTTGAATTCTGGTGCCCAGAACTGGACACAGTACTCCAGGTGAGGTCTGACCAGAGCAGAATACAGTGGCACTATTACTTCCCTTGATCTAGATGCTATACTCCTATTGATGCAGCCCAGAATTGCATTGGCTTTTTTAGCTGCCACGTCACACTGTTGGCTCATGTCAAGTTTGTGGTCATGTCAAGTTGTGATTAATAATAATAATAATAATAATAATAATAATAATAATAATAATTTATTATTTATACCCCACCCATCTGGCTAGGTTTCCCCAGCCACTCTGGGCAGCTTCCAACAAAACACTAAAATACAATAACCTATTAAACATTAAAAGCTTCCCTAAATAGGGCTGCCTTAAGATGTCTTCTAAAGGTTTGGTAATTATTTTTCTCTTTGACATCTGGTGGGAGGGCGTTCCACAGGGTGGGTGCCACTACCGAGAAGGCCCTCTGCCTGGTTCCCTGTAACTTGGCATCTCGCAGCGAGGGAACCGCCAGAAGGCTCTCGGCGTTGGACCTCAGTGTCCGGGCAGAACGATGGAGGTGGAGAACCTTTCTTGGAGACGTTGATCTGTTCATGAGCTACCACGGCCAGGATTCGTGCTGGGGTGATGCTGTCTTCTGCTAGTGGGAAAGCACTTTTAAGGCCCTCTTTGTCAGGGCGGAGAGAAGAAAACCCTCGTCAACTTAAAGGAAAGCCCCACATTCCCTTTTCGTGGACCCTGCTCCTTCTGAACCATCCAAATTGAGGCCCATTTCCTGACAACCTAACAGACGTGACAGTGGATGGTCATAATGCCAAGCCAGGATGCTTCATCAACTGAAGTGGGATGTCAAGGGAAATCCTTGGGGCAGCAAGTAGGGTTTGGACATGCAATGCATTTGGTTCCTGGTATGCTAGTCATCTAGTGATCACCAGCTCCCATGCAACTGGAGGTCGAGGAAACTGGTAGCCAGCAAGAGCTGATCTCTTGTTGCTCTGAGCCAGAGTATGAGCCTTATTTGAAAGTCTTTATAGGAAGTATCATCTGACCTGCTTTGTCCTTTCAGTAGTGCTGGGTTGTGTATAGATGCTAGGCTGGGATATATTTATTAGATACAGCAGTACCTTGGTTCCCGAACGGTTTGGCTCCCGAAAAAATTGGCTCCTGAATTCCGCAAACCCAGAAGTACCGTAAGTGTTCTGGTTTGTTAACGTTTTTTGGAAGCCAAATGGCCATTTCGGCTGTCGGCATTGTTTCTGGGGCCAATCAGCCAATCAGAAGCCGCACCTTGGTTTGCGAATGTTTTGGAACTTGAGCAGACTTCCAGAACAGATTGAGTTCGGGAACCAAGATACCACTGTATTATCTTTCTTTCCTTCCTTCCTTCCTCACATTTGTGAGTTCAGCAGAGTGCTGTCCCTTTGCAGCTTAAAAGGAAGCTTAGGTATGCTGGTTTTAGTTTTGGTTTAGTAATCCAGGATGCTTTAAGGGAGACTTTTCTTCCCCTTAAAACGATAACCACACAAAGAGTCTTGTAAAAGGCAAAAATAACATTTACTCACTCGGAGAATCTATTGCGGAATAACAGATACAGCAGCCATAGGAGCCAAGACCAGGGGGCCATGGGTGCTTGGGCACCCACAATAATATAATTATGGGGGGTGGGCACCCACAAAGTCAATGAGAAAAGCCGGCAGGTGGCAGTGCCGCTGCCTCCAAGAGAGAAGATGTTCAGCTCCGCCCTCCGCAGCCAGCCAGCGAGGCACACTTTTTTAAAAAATGATTTATTTGGTTTTTCAGATTAAAATTTTACAGTCACATATCCAACATACAACATAGAAACAAGATTCCCTCTTCCCTCCCCTTTGTGGGTCCTATTGTTAATCATTTCCTCCTGCATCTTTTATAATAATCCAAATCTTTTACCTCTCCATTGTGTCCACAATTCACCATTAAACTACAAGTGTAATTCCAATCCTACTAATGATTTCAACTGCTTACAATGGTTTTGAAGATAAATTATAAATTTCCTCTGTTCCTTGTTAAAATTTTGGTCTTCCTGATTTCTGATTCTTCTGGCCATTTTAGCCATTTCAGCATAATCCATCAACTTGATCTGCCGTTCCTCTCTGGTAGGGACTTATGTGGGGGACAGAGCTGAACTGTTGCAGCCACAGTGAGAGAGGCAGTTCAGCTCTGTCCTCCACAGCCAGCCAGCAACGCACCCTTTTTTTGGGGGGGGGGAATAAGACAGAAGCAGAGTATCTCTGCCTCCAAGCCCACACCCCTCCCCACGAAAAAGGGTGTGCCGTACATCCACATTGCAGCAGGGGGCGCCCACAATCCTGGGGTGAGATGGCACTCCTGTCGGCAGCTTTGTTCAGGAAAACTCTGCGAGCTTCAGCTCCTATTATGTGCCTATCTAGCAAACATGCACTGTTGATTTGGCTGCACTGTAAATATCCCTCAAGTAGCATAAGGAGGCATTGCATGACCAGGTGGAGAAAGCCCTAGCCCCCTCACTGACAACCTTTTAGTGTATGGCTAGTGTGGCGATCACACAGGGTCCCTGGACGTTTCACCATCTATTGATCCCTGTGCCACCACTTTATTTCTCGCTGCCACCACCCAGGCCCTACCTGGGACAATACTGAGTCCAGTCAGGGTTAAATTGAAACATAAACTTTTGTTTATTTATTGCAATTTAACAAGCGTGTGGTTTCATAAACAGTATCAGTCAATTACATTCATGGGGTGCCTATCCAGACCTATAACTCCCGCTACCTGCTCTCCCTCACTAAACCACCTCTCAGATATTTACTTGTCTGCCTAGTCCCTAACTGTTCCTGACTCAGCCTATTTCGTTACACTATCTCAACCTACCCACAACTCTAGCCCAATTCACTCCCACTCCAACCAACCGCCCAACTCCCAACAAACTCCTCAACGAACTCCCCCCAGAGCTGATTTTATAGTCCCTCTGACTCCACCCCCATGGGTCCTAACTGGGCAACCTGTTTAACTATTTCACCTCCAGCACTCTCTCATATGTTAATCGTCACAGCCAGTGACACCCATTATATATAACCCCTTTTAAGAGGGGACCCTGGAATTGCCACCGCAGGGGGGTGAGTCACCACTTCATGCCCCCCCCCCCATAGACTAAAGGGTTCTGTCCAAGGCCATAACCACCAAAGTTGTAAAGAATTGCTACGGGGAAGACAAAACCTGCCAATGCAGAAAAATTTCTTCCCGGTCCTTCAATCGCAACCAGCAAAAGACCGTAGCAGTGCCCGCTAAACAGGAATAAAAAGTTAACCTGCAAACAAGAAAACATTAACCAGAGGGAGGGTAGGGAGGGTGAATTTCCAGAGCCGACTCCATGGCTATTGTCGGCTCCACCCCCCATTTATAAATGGGGCTGGCCCCACCTCCCAGCAAGAAACTTGATTACTGAGGCTGGGTGTGACCCTCCAAAAATTAACCCTGAGAGGCAAGCCAGTCCCTGTTTGCTAGTAAGATCCCTGGGAACTGTAGCACGAAACGTGATCCCGCAAAGGGCACCCACAATGACCGCTCCCTGCTTAAAACGGGGGGTGCCCTTTGCGTGGACGCGTGCAGCCCCTAGATCTGGAGCGGCCCCAACAGCATAGGCTTGGCTTTACCTTCCCTCAGGTGGGATACCTGGAGGTCTCCACCTACCTCAGTCAGTTGTCCAATCCCACCTGGGGGAGGCGTTGCCAAGGAGACCAGGCCAGGTAGGGGAGGGATTACCTGCCCACACAATAGAGGGAGGATCTTACCTAGGAATCCTCACTTGGCTCCAGAGCTTCTCCCACCCTACCCACCCTCAGTTAATGTCTTATTTTGCAGGTTAACTTTTCTTCACAGGTTTTGCAGGTTACCTTTTCTTCACAGGTATGCGGGCGCTGCTACGTTAAGGTCGCTGTTAAAGGGCCGGAAAGGAATTTCCCTGCATTGGCAGGTTTCGCCTTTCCCGTAGCAAAACGTCACAACTTTGGCGGTATCAGGCCTTGGGCGGCATCCTTTTGTCCATCTTCCTCCTGCGGCGACGATACCAGGATTCCCCGTTAAAGGGGTTTTCTGAAGGGAGGCTTTGGCCGTACACCGAAAGGTCGTCATTGCTCTCTCCTGCGGCGGCGGCGTTACGGGGGCGGCCATCTCTGCTTGAACATATGTTCTCCAGAGCCGGCCCATCCCCCCCACACACACTGGATAACCCTGATGCTCCCTAGGTCCCCGGCTGGGGACCGGGGAGGGAGAACGCCCAATGCCTGAGCCAAGGTCTACCCACATTTGAAATTTAATAAAGTTGTGGCCAATTTAATCCCATAGCACGATGTCTTGAGTCGTTATTCCACATGACGGGGGGACCGTGCAGGATCTGGGGATTCCGCCTGTCCACGCAATGTAAAGTGTGAGTGCTCATTATTGGTTAATGTCCTTGGAGTGCCCTGCTTTAGCCGGAGCAAGATTGTCCCTGTCTGAGACCCTTCAGATATCCAATTCCAGACATCCTGAAAGATAATACATCTATAATTTCCTCATTTGGAGTGTTCCAAGGGCAAACCTTTGGGGAATCTGCCAATATGATATACTATCTTATTTGTATAATCAGCACCTGGTTTTTTTCTCCCTCTTTGACACAACTCCAAATAGAAGACACTTACACGGTTTGAACATATTTACTACATATATAATCTCCTTTTCAAATACTGCTGCTATTTGAGTTCTTCTGGAGATCCTTGTTTCACTGCAAGAGTGCTGAAGATTAAATATTTTCCTCTGAGCTGTTGATGAAAGTTTGGTTTTAATTAAATTCATTTAATAAGCAAAGTAGATCTGAGTCGTGCAGTTTGTTATATCTGGGTTTGCAAAATAAACATGACTTTTAAATTCCATTAAATTATGCCTACAATATGGAGCTGTTACAGAATATGGTTAATTATGCTACCAATTAGACAGATTGACGTAGAAGTTAACAGAATCCTTCTTCTTTTGGGTGATGCATGTTATCTCTGTCCTCAAAGCTAACTGAAAGTACAAAAAAAGGATATTAGTAAATAACTTATGCATGAGTTATTGCATTTGTTCACAGAGTACCCTTGATACCTTCGTTCTTTCTAGTTCTTCTTTCCCTGAAGTGTTTGTCACTCCTTGGCATCCTCTCCCTTAGTCGTCTTTTGCATTGTTATAAGCCACTCTTCCCCAACCTGGTGCCCTCCAGATATTTTAGTGTGCGACTTCCATCACCTGGTTCTAAAATCATCATTACAGGCAGGGTGGTATTTCATGAGGTTTCTGAAATATATATCTATTCTCAGTGCTCCCTCCCTACCCCAGCTATTACACTTTATTATTATACTTAATTTTGTACTCACATAATCAATATGATCAATCAGTCAGTTTATTAACCAGCAGTTAATAGATATGATGGGGACGTGGGTGGCGCTGTGGGTTAAACCACAGAGCCTAGGACTTGCCGATCAGAAGGTCGGTGGTTCGAATCCCCGCAATAGGGTGAGCTCCCATTGCTCAGTCCCTGCTCCTGCCAACCTAGTAGTTCGAAAGCACATCAAAGTGCAAGTAGATAAATAGGTACCGCTCTGGCGGGAAGGTAAACGGCATTTCTGAGCACTGCTCTGGTTTGCCAAAAGCGGCTTAGTCCTGCTGGCCACATGGCCCAGAAGCTGGACGCTGGCTCCCTCGGCCAGTAAAGCGAGATGAGCGCCGCAACCCCAGAGTCGGCCACGACTGGACCTAACGGTCAGGGATTCCTTTACCTTTAATAGGTATGATGAGTGTTAACCCCTTCACTGCTGGGGAGTAGAGCTGCACTCTGGCACTCGTCATGGTGCTCCATGCGCCAGAAGTGGTTTAGTCCTGCTGGCCACATGACATGGAAAGCTGTCTGCGGACAAACACCGGCTCTCTCAGTCTGAAAGCAAGTGCCACAACCCCATAGTCGCCTTTGACTTGACTTAACCATCTAGGCATCCTTTACCTTACCTTGTGGGCTTTCCAGAGGCCTCTATTGGTCACTGTGACAACAGGATGCTGGAGAAGATGTGCCATTGGCCCAATACAGCACGGCTCATCTTATGTTCTTCAATGCCCTGCAAACAAATCAGAATGTATGTTCATTAAATAGCCAACATTGCCAAATCTCCCAGCAAACAAATCAGGATTAATGGAAGCGCCCTGTCTCTCACAGCCACATGCATGCAAAATTAAGTTAACAAGGAAAAGAAATAAGTCTGAACACTGCAAATTTGTTTTAATATTCCTCGAGTTGAAGGATCTCTAGATCTGCAGATAACTCATTGGCATCCATTTACTGCTGTTGAGTATTTGCCTGTTTCTATTTTTAATTAAACCAACCAGGGAAAATTTTAGCTTGAAAACTAATTATTTTTCTGGAAAGTGAGGATAGAGCCCGTGAGGTTTCCTGGCTGCATCCTGACGACATGTAGCTCTTCTGTTAATCAAAAATCTTGTCTGATCAATGTGTAACATGACTTCCCCCCCCCTTATTAATTAAATTGTGCTTTTTTGAATTGGAAATAGTCTTGTTATGCAGCTAATATTGCTTACCAATTCTATGATGGCTCCCATGCATAATTGATTCACCATTGGATACATTAAAAATAAATTAGAAGCATTATATTAATCTTCATCAAAATTCAAGCAAAAAGCCAAGGAAAGTCATAGGAGAATGCCATATGAAGACAAGGCCAGCTGGCAAAGTTAGCATTCATACAGATCAGTTCCAATTGATCCACATTACCAAGTCTACATGGTACAGAACACACTCAAATTTAAAAATACGCTGGGAATGCCAGGCCAATATAGGATTTCAGGTCAAGCGTGCTACAAAAAAGATCAGTAAACTAATATGTGCTCTGTGACCCAAGTTTTTTCCTAAAACACACACATACACACAAATATGGGTCAAGCTAATATGCTGTAAATGCTTTTGAATTATGGTCTGGAGGAGACTCTTGAGAGTCCCGTGGATTGCAAGAAGATCAAACCTATCCATTCTTAAGGAAATCAGCCCTGAGTGCTCACTGGAAGGACAGATCCTGAAGCTGAGGCTCCAATACTTTGGCCACCTCATGAGAAGAGAAGACTCCCTGGAAAAGACCCTGATGTTGGGAAAGATGGAGGGCACAAGGAGAAGGGGATGACAGAGGACGAGATGGTTGGACAGTGTTCTCGAAGCTACAAACATGAGTTTGACCAAACTGCAGGAGGCAGTGGAAGACAGGAGTGCCTGGCGTGCTCTGGTCCATGGGTTCATGAAGAGTTGGACACAACTAAACAACTAAAGAACAACAATAATATGGTACTTCAGCAATTATTTTGTAAATTCCAACTTTTAGGCAAGAGATGGCTAACCTGTAGCCCTCCAGATGTTAGAATAATAAAATTGTAAAGTTGGGAGGAACCATGAAAGCCCCTGCAATTCAGCAATCTATTTGCCCAAAGTGGGGCTCAAGGCCACAATCCTGAGATTAAGAGTCTCATGCTCCACCGACTGGACAATAGTGAAGGCTCCAATTTCCATCACTGCCATCCAGCATGACCAATGGTCAGGGATGATAGAAGATGGAGTCCCATGACATCTGGAGACCACAGGTTAGCCACCCCTGCTTTAGGTCATATGCATGCTACTTTGTAACATTGTCTATGATGAGTGAAATGATGCTGTCCTTCCTCACTATTTCTATCACAACTGTGCAGAACTGTTGCCTTTGATAAACTGTACTTTGAGTTGTACTCTGAAAGTTGTACTGAGAATGCTCAGTTGCCATTTCTGTAAGAGCTTCCATCTCCTCTTGAGACCAATCTGCTTGGTGTTAGTATTAGACTATACCATAAGCATGACTTCTATCTTCTGCAGATAAACAATAGTTAATACAACCATTTCCCGGAAATCTTATATGTGAACTTCAGGATACTACTAGTGATAGTCAGTAGCATGTGTGAAAGATTGGTTCTACAATGAAGTAGATTATATCAGTGGCGTAGCGTGGGTTGTCAGCACCCGGGGCAAGGCAAGTAATCTGCGCCCCCTAACCAGTGGATTTGCGCCCCCTAACCCGTGGATTTGCGCCCCCTAACCCTAACCCCCAGAGGTTGCGGCCGGTGCGGCCGGCCCCCCCCCTGCACCCCCCACGCTACGCCACTGGATTATATTCCAACACTTTCTTTTGAAGAGTTTTTGCAGTACTTCTTAAAGGAAAGGAAATTCTCCCAGTGTAAGGAACATACTCTCCTTAAGAAGGACTGTTGTGCACTCTTCAACTTGGTTAGCAAGGAAAAGCAAATCACAACATTATTTGCATCTAGTTTTTATCTCTCAGTAAGAAGAAAGGGCAGAGATTGTATGAACATCCATTTCTCCCAGCCCTTTTTCCTCCTAACGATGTCTTCTCCTTAAGATGCAATGGCAGCATTGGGAAACAGCAAAGTTTGGCAGTCCTTCTGCTTCCACTGTGGAGTCCATGGTAATAGTGCCCTGAAGACTGACTGGTCCAGAATCTGCTGGTGATGCCTGAAATTATGCTCACAAGGTATTTGATCACAAAAAGAGTTAAGTCAGGGACCTTTGGGGCAAACATGCTGCGGCAAGTGTCCACGGAGGCCTGTTTATGGAAGTGACACCTTCACAACGTTGCCAAGCACTAAATATAGAAGACCCCAATACTCACCAGCTTCTCAGACTTAGTGCCATCATGCTTCATGATGATCTAGTATGAGAAAGAAGGGCAGAAATGGTTTTGAAACCCTCACTCCTAAACTTTAGGAGATGGGGTTTACCTTATTATACCCTCAATAAAATAAGGCTGCAGTACTATGCACAATTACCTGGGAGTAGAAAAAGGTAAAGGTAAAGGACCCCTGGACAGTTAAGTCCAGTCAAAGGCAACTATGGGGTTGTGGCATTCATTTCACTTTCAGGCCGAGGAAGCCGGTGTTTGTCTGCAGACAGCTTTCTGTGTCGTGTGGCCAGCAGGACTAAACCGCTTCTGGCGCAACAGAACACCATGACGGAAACCAGAGCGCAAGGAAACACCATTTACAGTGGTACCTATTTATCTACTTGCACTGGCGTGCTTTCAAACTGCTAAGTTCATAGGAGCTGGGACAGAGAAACGGGAGCTCACTCCATCACAGGGATTCGAACTGCTGACCTTCCGATTGGCAAGTCCAAGAGGCTCAGTGTTTTAGACCACAGTGCCACCCAGTCCCCTTACCGGAAGTAAGGGATGCTGGCTATCTAACAAGATGCTGAGAAACTAGACTTGGCTTAATCGTTTTAAACAGGACTTTTGCCAACACTTTGAAACAGAAGGAAACCTTGTAGCAACCAAATCTATCAATCACATGACAGCACAGGGTGCATTTTTAAACTACAGCAAAACACCAATAACACTATCCATCAAAAGTTTCTTTTAATTTATTCAGCAGTAAGCCATGGCTAATAAAAACCGAATTATTTTTTAATATCCTACATCTTTGAGATGTGCCTAGAGCTTTGCCTGAGATACTTGCCTGACAATATAAAGTTCATGGTTTATTCAACCACAGCAGCTGTTGTAAACCCGAGGTTGTCATTTATTTTTCGGCTTCTGAAAAAGATTTATCATCTGATTTCAAATGCAGCATACATTTAGCCCTCAGATCTAGCGCTAAGCTAACCATGTTGACGTTTTATTAGGCATCAACAAGAGGAGAAAAGTGGCTGGTTGCCTATAAAGCAGCAAACTATAAATACGAGGATTCTTCAAACTTTATAACCCCTTTCATAACTATTTTAATTACAGGAACAGTTAATTTCTCCCCTCTTCCTAACTTTACGGAGCATATAGGGATGGGCAGACTGATTGGTCTGTATGGCCCAGTGGTGCCTAGTCTGGCTAGCAAGAGGCTTTGGGTGTTGGGATTTCCCAGCCTTGCTGCCCAGGGCCCAGTTGGGTGAGGATACTCGAGACAAACCTAGGAGCTTCTGTGTGCAGGATGCACATTTTAACATTGAGTTTAACAGTCCCTCAAAGAGCCTTATAGTGGGGTAAGAGAGCTGAAAATAATTCCAAGATATTTCACATCTGGCAACCAATACATCCCTTGGGTTTCGAATAGTACTTAGCTAAAGGTAAAGGTAAAAGAACCCCTGACCATTAGGTCCAGTTGTGGATGACTCTGGGGTTGCAGCGCTCATTTCACTTTACTGGCTGAGGGAGCCAGCGCACAGCTTCTGGGTCATGTGACCAGCGTGACTAAGCCGCTTCTGGCGAACCAGAGCAGCGCCGTTTACCTTCCCACCGGAGCGGTACCTATTTTTGTACTTGCACTGCGTGCTTTCGAACTGCTAGGTTGACAGGAGCAGGGACTGAGCAACGGGAGCTCACCCCATCGTGGGGATTCAAACTGCCGACATTCTGATCGGCAAGCCCTAGGCTCTGTGATTTAACCCACAGCACCACCCACGTCCCTTATAGTACTTGGGTAGACGAGTCTAAAAAGCCCGGGACACAAATTTTCATGGCCTTCCAGTGGCTATGGTAGATCATTTACCAGAGGTAATGTATTTGGTGTTAACTCTGGAAATGTATGCTTAATTCTAATTAAATTAAGCCTCCTGCTGTATATTTTGCTCTAGGAGGCTTAGTTTGGTCAGAATTGAGTATACACTTCCAGAGTTAATGCTAAAGCAATAGGGCTGCCATACATCCAGAATTTGCCAGGCATACCCTGCATTCGGCCGTCAGAAACAGTGTCCGGCCGAAAATGGCTCACATGTCTGTGAAAATCCAGGCGCATTCTGTTGGAAGTCTAGATTTTGGCAAATTTCCTTAAAAATAGCTCAACAACTTTTGTGTACGGATTTTCACTTTTTGAAATATGGCAACCCTACATTACTTCCTGTAAATTGGGCTGTCCCCTGAGCCCGCTAGATGACATCGCAGGGGATCGTTGCCTTAGGAGAGCGAGAAAAATTCTCAGGGATGAATCACACCCGGGCAGCACCTCTTTAATCTTCTACCCTCAGGAATGCATTAAGTTCTTAACCCAAGGTGTGTGTGTGTGTGTGTGTGTGTGTGTGTGTGTGTGTGTACAGAGAGAGACAGAGACAGAGACATACAGTGGTACCTCGGGTTAAGAACTCAATTCGTTCTGGAGGTCCAGTCTTAACCTGAAGCTGTTCTTAACCTGAGGTACCACTTTAGCTAATGGGGCCTCCTGCTGCTGCCACTCTGCCACTGCACGATTTCTGTTCTCATCCTGAAGCAAAGTTCTTAACCCGAGGTACTATTTCTGGGTTAGCGGAGTCTGTATCCTGAAGCATCTGTAACCTGAAGCGTCTGTAACCTGAGGTACCACTGTATATAATATCACAGAGTTGGAAGGGACCTCGAGCCCCATCTAGTCGAATCCTCTGCAATGCAGGAATCGCAGCTAAAGCATCCATGACAGATAAAGCATCCATCTCCGTTCTGTTGACATTAAACAACTGGTTTCCCTGGCTTCATTTCCTAAACCATAGGTATTGGAAGGTGAGGAGAGAAATCAGCTAACATCTATGCCATCAAGTCTCCAGCATGAGATTGTGTGAAACTTCTGTTCTTACTCTCCCCCTGCCGTTATCCTACTATATAAGGAACCACAATCTATAGATCTGAGTGCGCCACTTCTATTCTTTCAAATGGGACGGCTGCCTAGAGTGGCTGTGGACAGAATGGATTGCTGTGAACCTTTATATCAAGCTGTGAAAACGAACGGAAAACATAATACAGAAAATCACACTCTGGTCCGTGTCTTGACTTGACTAGTTCTGTGTTTCGTCAGGAAATCCTGTGCTGCTGCGATGCATTACTCTCGAGGGTGCCCATTCCAGAACTGCCTGATATCAGACGTTGGAGGCCAGCTTACAGCAAAGAGGGAGATCTGCCGCCTCAGTTCCAAGCAAGTTTACTTAAGAAGCGCAAGCCTGCTAATTTCAACAGTACTTCCAGTAAAAGCATGAGGATAAATGCAATTTTAATTTCTTGTCCCTAAATCCAGTGCTGTGGCCTAGCAGTGATGAAAGCAAAGTTACAAAGAGGTGTGTTTTGTGTGTGTGTGTGTGCGTGTGTGTGTGTGTGTGTCATTATTTATATTACTTATACTTGCAAAATTTTGGACATAATAGATCTAGCGGCTTGTTTTTAGCAAAGTTTATTTTAATTATCTTTCACAGGAGGCAAAGATGTGCGAATAACTTCTGCTGATTTAGTAGCTCAGCTTCAGAAGGCTATTTTAGGCAAGCTATTCAAGAGTTGCATGTCGATGTCCCCAGGGCCACCCCAATAACTCACATATCACACAGAATTTTTGTTTAAGGTTTTTGGCATAATTTTGGCCACAACTTTATTAAAATACAAAAATGTGAGTGGTTGCTTAGGCATTGGTTGCGACTATCTGCCCCCCCATAGGGGACAGACTGACATTCCACACGATGCGAAAGTCAGAAAAGGGGAATACACTTGGGGGTAGCGACGGAGCAGGGAACCTGCCCTCAGCCCTCCCCAAATGCAACCAGGAGCTCATTGCTATGGCCCGAGCCCCCTTGACAGAGTGGACGAGCAATAGTGAGCCCCTGATTCCTTTAACGGAATCCCTTGCAGCAGCAGCATTAGAGGGGCAGGCACAGCCAATCCATGCCCCTCAACCAACCAAACCATAAACCAATGCCTAACCGCAACCTTACAAGTTGTGACAATTTGCTACGCAGTAGGCAAAAACCAAATGGCCCCAGCCAATCAGCCAGATGGACAAAATTCCAACTGGGCCCCTGCCCTAAGAGCAGACGACCCCATGACAGGCATAGCAAGGTCAAAGCGAACAACCCTAATTCTAGGGGGGGGGGGGACGGGCAATCCGATGCACGGGCGAAAAGAGGAAGCCCTAGCCTGTGCAAGGAGTTTTAGCATTTATGGCTGTCAATCAACAAATGGCAACATTAACTTCTTCCCAACAACAAGGGGAAGCCCCAATCGCATCAGTGGCCAACGATCAATTAGCCTGCCCCCAACTTTGGAGTGTCCTGGTAGCCCCCACCGCAACACAGGCTCTCCATGAAGGAGAACACACTTAATAGAACTATGGTTACTGCATCAAAACAACAGATATGCATTCAGAGACAGAACAGAAGATCAGTCATCCCCATTCATAGAAAATAATCTCATTTTTAATATACTGTCCGAACCTGAATCTATTGCATGTATGGAAGACCCATCTGTGAATCTACTTTTTTATCATTTTCCTGCAGCATTCCATTAGCGTTGCATGTGCAAAACAGCTATTTCATGTACACAGTGGCATACAAAGTAGGTATTTGGACAGTCCAGACAAATATATTCTATTGTTCTTACAGCTGCCAGCTTTTTAGCTGGTCCTTATTCCTGTGGCTATGATGTGTGGAGGTGTTTATCTTCCTGCCATCATTATTATCACCTGCTGATCATCTTTAGCTTGAGCTCCCATTTAAGGCATAAGGACAGGCCAGAACATTTTCTTTTCCTGGTCAGCTGGAAACTCACATTAATCACTGGAACTGTGAACATATTTGAGGGCCAAGCTTTGGTGATCATTGCCACAAATTAAATCCTGGAAGCTTGTCCAAGCAAAAATAAACCAACACTCTACCACAAAAACCTGCAGTTTTATGAAGAAATCAGAGGGGCTTGAGATGGATAATGGGTCGTGAATTGTACTGCAGCTATTAAACAGAATCTTGATTCTGCCTCTGCTTACACTGACATCACTTAATCAAATTAAAACACAATTGTATTCATTTTGTCTGTGTGCCTGTCCAGAAAATTGCTAAATGTTGAAATACCAGGAGGATGAACTCTTTTGTCAGCTAGCCAACAAAAACCAAACAAGCATTCTTTTGCAAAGTGAGTTCTCCTGGTGGTTCGCTTTAGAAGCAATTAGACAGCATAAATAATTAGAACTTCTGGTTGTGTAAATAATTGAGGATTGTCTAAAAAGAACATTTTATGCTCATTATCCTTAATTCAAGCTAAGTATTATTATACAAAATAAGAGGGTAAGAGTCTGTCTTGTGGACTGGGGAACACTTTCTTGATAATATACTGGTTTATAAACCCAGGGAGAGAGAGAGAGAGAGAGAGAGAGAGAGAGAGAGAGAGAGAGAGCGCACAATGGAGGGATAGGAAGAGAGACTGAGCAAGATACATTACTGTTACTGAAATGAATGGATGATTAATTAGGGCACTCACTGATGAGAAGATATGGAGCAGTCTTTAGAGATTCACCATTCTAATGTCAACCTTTAAAAAAAAATCCTAGATGATAATCACATCTGTAATGAAATCAATTTATGGTAGTTTCAAATTTGGATTCCATAGACAAATGGAAGACATTAATAAGAGGAAGACAGGGAATTTGTGTATCCCAAACAACTCATTCACCTACAACGCTGATCACATTTATTATAAACCACTCTTCTTGCCACAAGAGTCCAGGGCAGCTCATAATAAATAATACGGTTCTGAATCATAGTCTCCAATTGCCACGAAAATGCCAAGACCTTCGTGAAAACCCTTGAGCCATGGTGGCTTCTCACTTTGTCATGCAGGGTCCCAGATTCCCAATGCAAGTCTTTCCTTCTCCTCCTCCCCACTCAAAAAACTCAAATCTTTCTCCAAGTTTTCATTCATTGCTCCTTCCATCTCCTGGTCAGGCAAAGAGAGAAGCACCAACCTACTTGGGGTTCTCATTTTGCAAGCTCTTAGGAGAAGCTCAGCAACATCACACACAACGGGGAGTGTCTGCTCTGCATCCAAACCCACCTTCTTTGCATCAGCTGGCAAGCTCTACGGTATGTGGCCTTGAAGACAAAGCTCTGGCTATGGCTCAAGCTTTGTTTTAAACCAGTGGGTATTGTCCCCTTGATATTGAGGGACGATTTCCAATCATCGTCGGAAAGGGAGGTCACTAACGAGGTTCAATCCTGTGGATTGTCTCACCTTTACTTTGAGTCTATGACGTACAATCAAGCTAGAGCTGTGATCTCCCGGAGACTGAGTGACATTGCCAGACAAGAGGACATAGCCCAGGTAAAACCAGGGATGTTCCTAGGGGACCAGATTTATCGGACCATACCAGCCCCCTACCTTACAGAAATTCACTATGTGGAATACCGTAGACTTCTTACAGCGGCTAGATTAAATGTCCTTGACTCTGCGATATTGTGGGGAAGGTACAGGGGAGTACCATACGCCCAGAGAACCTGTCATTGTGCCATGGGTGTGGTTGAGTCCACCGAACACATTCTCTTGACTTGCCCTTCTTATGCAGAGCTTAGACAAAATTTTATAGACCCACTCCTATGTCAATCTAGCTTCCTACCCGGAGAAAACCAGGTTTTACACTTCCTGAATAACGTCACTAGAGCTATACCTTCCTTGGTGGCCAAATTTCTTTTTTTAGCTTTTAAGCGTCGTAAGACTATAATTGACTGTATTGATATGGGGCTATCTGTTTAGCCCATTTTAGTGTTGGCTAAGTTCTAAAATCTTCCTGGAGTTTTTAACTGTGTATTGACAAATGTACTTTTTTCTGACTGACGGTCGAATAAAAGGTTGATGATGCTGGTTGCATTGCTGTCTCACCTTTCATTGCCAGTTTCATTTGGGAGCTGTCTCTGGGCCGTCGCCACCTGTGTGTGTCACAGGTATTTCTTCATTGGCTCCTGCTTTGAGAGAGATGCAGAGAGATCTAACCCTGCAGTTTGGCTTTCTCTCTCTGGGTTAAAATGAACCAGAATAGATTCCTAGGTACGTGGGTGGCACTGTGGGTTAAACCACAGAGCCTAGGACTTGCCGATCAGAAGGTCGGCGGTTCGAATCCCCGCGACGGGGTGAGCTCCCGTTGCTCGGTCCCTGCTCCTGCCAACCTAGCAGTTTGAAAGCACGTCAATGTACAAGTAGATAAATAGGTACTGCTCTGCCAGGAAGGTAAACGGCGTTTCCGTGCGCTGCTCTGGTTCACCAGAAGTGGCTTAGTCATGCTGGCCACATGACCCGGAAGCTGTACACCGGCTCCCTCAGCCAATAAAGTGAGATGAGCTTCGCAACCCCAAAGTCGGCCACGACTGGACCTAATGGTCAGGGGTCCCTTTACCCTTTACCTTTAGATTCCTAGAGAGGTAGAAAATTTAGGGAGGTGAGGGGGGGGGGTCCTCTGGAGCAAAAAGGCCTCTCTCCAAAGTACCTACCTGCCTGGCTTCTCCCATGAATGGGGGAAAGACATTGATCTCTCCCTTGAACTGAATCAGTGGTGCCTTCTGAAATCTGATGGTTCTCCCCATTTTGTGCATTGGGGTGGAGTCCCAGGGCAACTGGGGGAGGAGGTCCTGGGGGGGGTCTGTGCAGCTGATCCATCCAAGATTCACCACAACACTAGGAAGCTGCAGGTGCTTACATATTCCTAATTTGCTCAGAAGTTTGAGACGATAAAAAGGAGATGTTTATGTATCCATCCCCAAGGCTCACAAGTTTATATGTCCCTGGATATATACATATCATATCATATCATACACCTGCACAATCACAGCAATAATGTTGTTCAAAGTTATCATACTTCCAAAATAATCCTAAATGCATGATGACTTCACATAGTCTCCACACAGACGCGCGCGCACACACACACACACACACTTAGTTGTATTTATTGATTTGGGGTTTTCTTATCCCCTCGGTCTTCCCTAAATGCAATGCATAAATTCAAAGATTTCTGTGCTTAAAATACGGCAGTTTCAAGTGTTTCCTCTAATAGCTTTTGTACTCGACCAGGAAGAAATGCTCAGGCAGTGATGCAGAACAGAAGGTCCCTATTTTCATCTGAGGGATGTTGGAGGGTATTTTGAGTGCAAAGTAAAAAAGAACAGTACCAAGTGCAGCTGACGAGTGAGGGTTAAACAAGTTGTTTTACATCATTGGTTAGTTGTGGTTTGGTAGGAAGGTATGTTGCTGGTATTAAGAGAAGTTCTCTGGCTTCCTGCCTGTCTCCAAGCACAATTCAAAGTGTAGGTGCTTGCCTTTTAAAAACCTAAATGAAGCAAAGTACTTGAAGGAATGGTTGCTCCCATAACCAGCCTGCCCATCCAGAGGGCATTTTCAGGCCCTTCTCTCTCTCTCTCTCTCTCTCTCTCTCTCTCTCTCTCCCTCCCTCCCTCTAATTTTTATTAAATTTTCCGTTTTAGAATTTAGAATATTCATTTAAACAACCTTAAAATATCAATGACTTCTCTTCTTCTCTTTCCATGGTTCATTTTATATAAACTAAACCAGGCTTCCTCAACCTCGGCCCTCCAGATGTTTTGAGACTACAATTCCCATCATCCCTGACCACTGGTCCTGCTGGCTAGGGATCGTGGGAGTTGTAGGCCAAGAACGTCTGGAGGGCCAAGGTTGAGGAAGCCTGAACTAAACCATTCAATATTCCATTATTACTTCCATCGAAACTTATTCACACTGTTGAATTTATCTTAATACTGCCAAGGTTTTCAAGTGTACAAAGTTCCCCCCATATATTCAATAGACATTTTCCAATCTTCTTTAAATGAATGTTCTTCTTGTTCTCTTATTCTATGTGTTCAGTCTTCAAGCTTAAGTTGCCATTCTTCTTTAGTTGGGACCTTGCTCGTTTTCCATTTGGGGGCTAACAAAACATGGGCTGCTGTAGTGGCATACATAAATAACCTTTTTTTGACACCTGGGAATTTCCATCTGAATTATCCCCAACAAAAAGGACTCGGATTTTTGTGTGAGGTATTATTATTATTATTATTATTATTATTATTATTATTATTATAGAAAAGTGCTTTTAAACATTTTTTCAATTCATTATAAATTATTTCCCAATACTCTTTTACCCTTTCACAGGTCCACCACATATAAAAGAACGTACCCTTGACCTCATTGCAGCTCCAGTACTTATCTCATTCAGTCTTATACATCTGAGCAAGCCTACTCGGAGTTAAATTCATCTGTAAATCATTTTCAAGCTCTTCTCTAGGTCACCACCTCATCAAAGGTAAGAGCCTAATAGCAACAAGATGCAGAGCTGCCTTGGCGGTAGCACCCTGTTTATGGAGTTATATCCCCAGAGAAGGATCCATATTATTTTCTTTGGGGCACCAGAGCAATATGCATACATGCATATATAGATACATACTGCAGCTGGGTAGCTCACTTGGTTATAGCATGGTGCCAATAATTGTCAGGGACCGTGCTGAGGAGGGCTGCACTGAGGAAGAATGGTGGGAGCTACCCCCTCCCCCTGATCCTGAATCTTCCCAGGAGCAGGAGGACAGTATAGATTTGGAACAGTGGTTTGCAGAGGGACATAGTTCAGAAGGCAGAAGCTGGGAAATACTGGATGGGCAATAGCTAGGAGAAAAAACACTGGGAGAGAGAGGGTTAACAGATTCACAGTCTCTGGACAGCATTCACCTCCCCTTCTCCAAAGTCAAGGAGAGCTCAGAAAGTGTCAGAACAGAAAGCACAGAGGGTACAAGCTCAGATTACAAGACATAGGAGTGACATAGATTAGCAGGGACTGAAGGAGGTGAAATCCTTAACTGGGAGCACCGCCATTTCTAGGAGACATGTTCTTTGTTCTCTCACTGTGAAGATTCTAACTGGTAAGGCGTTCCTTTTGTTTGATCCTTTGTTCGCTGCCCTGGGGGAGGAAGCTGATTCCCTGAAGCCTCACAATAATGGTTGCTTACCCCTTTCACTAGGTGGGCACCTGGTTGCCATCCCAGGGCAGTAAGAACACAATGCACATGGCCAGGCGTCCATTGAGAGAATTCCCTTTGGCTTCCTGGCTCGAGTGCCTGTCAGCTGCTGCAGTCCAAATTGGCCAATGTATGGCCTTATCTGAGGTGTGTGCCTTGGTGGCTGAAAGGGGCAATGGCTGCATGCCTGCCCGGGCAGCCAGCAAAGCATAAAAGCTGGCAGCGCCTTCCTACCTCAGCGCAATCAAGGTTGCAGATTTGAGCCCATAAGAGACAGCTGCATATTTCTGCATTGCAGGGGTCGGACTGGATGACGCTCAGGGTCCCTTCCAACTCTATGATTCTGACATCACGCTATCTGTATGCTACCTATCCATAGCCAAAATAATGACCAGGCTGCCTTGCATCAAGGGGGGAAAAACACAATTACAAGCAGAACAAAATTACTCAAAAACAATAAATAAAACTTCAAACTGAACCACTTCCACATAAATCAAAAATCCAGCTCTGCATTATCCTTCTCAAGCTACAGTGACTAGAGCTGTACGCAGTATTCCACATGTGGTTGCACTGTTGACTTCTGTAATGGCGTTACGATATTGGTAGGTTTTTGCTTCTGTTTTGTAATCTCTTTCCCAACGATCCCTAACATGGAATTTGTCTTTTTCGCAGCTGAAAGAGGAGTAACTGTGTCCCCCGTGCCCCTCGATAGCCAAAAGCCTTCTGCTAAAAGTACCTCTTTGCACGTATAATAAACAGCAAGAGCTCTGATAAAATGAGGATTTTGCTTCCACCGACTGTCTTGCTTCATGAGGGAATAAGTGGAGAAAATGCCTGAAAGAGAGACCCACTTTAAGGATGATCTGTCTTTGAGCCTCATTACCTTGAGCGCCTGCCTTGGCTACAGGAGTCTGTGGGAGAGTAATGTTGCTAAGAGGAGGGGGGGGATGTTTCTCTCCCCTTTTAAAACCTGTAAAAGGCTAAACATGTTGCCAGAAGGAGTCTACAGTTCAGCTCCATTACTGTGCCTCCCTCATCAGGGAAGTTTTAAAGTATCCTGATGTTTCCTGGCTGTCCAACTAAATCGCTTCTCTGTTTGATATCCCACAGACTTTACAGTTCCTGCAAAGTACACTTCACAAATAAATCAGGCAGCTAGGTAACCGGATAGCTGTTTTAAACAGCACATTGTTAAGGTTTCTGTCCTTCGGATCTGTCAGCGCAAATTTGTAATGAATACTTTACCTGCATGGTTTGTCAGATTTAAGCGCAGTCATATTACTCCGTGGGGCAATTCATCAACTCACGCTTCATTCTTTTAGGAACTGGGTATTGGGTTTCCAGAAGAAGGAGAAATCAACGCCCTCCTCTTATAGGCTTCAGACCACATATATTTAAATTATGCAGGCTTGAGGGGGAAAAGGAAACAAGATAAAATTATAAAACTGCTTCAGTGTGATCATCGTCAGCCTAAAACAGAGGTATGTAAACTTGCACATCAATGCTGTACCACAACTGTCATCATCCCTGACCATTGCACCTGCCAACTGAGGCCAATGGGAGTTGAAGTCCAACAACATTCCTGCATTGCAGGAGATTGGACTAGATGACCCTCGTGGTACCTTGAAACTCTACATTTCTTATTTCCTTATATTTATATATAATTAGATTTTCTGTTTTACAATTTAAAGTACTCATTTTGCATCCTTAAGATACCAATGACTTCTCTTCTTCTCTTTCCATGGTTCATTTTACATATCATAAATCCCTGCATATTTTACAAAAACTATACCATTCAGTATTCCATTATTGCATCCATCAAGATGTGTTTACGAGTCTGTGACTAGGAAATGCAGCGCAGCACCACTCTGATCTATGGGATTTATGCATTTCCGATTCAGTTTCCCTGCTCTTTCAAATTCCATTCAGCGTGAAGCAAAAGGAAAACTTCGCTGATAAAAATTCCAAAGCAAATGCTGTTGACAGTCACCATATGCAGATTGGAGGAGAGAAGAAGAGAAGAAGAAGAGTTTGGATTTGATATCCTGCTTTATCACTACCCTAAGGAGTCTCAAAGCGGCTAACAATCTCCTTCCCCTTCCTCCCCTACAACAAACACTCTATGAGGTAAGTGGGGCTGAGAGACTTCAGAGAAGTGTGACTAGCCCAAGGTCACCCAGCAGCTGCATGTGGAGGAGCAGGGAATCAAACCCAGTTCACCAGATTACGAGTCCACCGCTCTTAACCACTACACCACACTGGAGAGAAATAGTGTGTGGTTCACACCAAATACTACAGATCAGACTCTGTCCGGAATTGGCTGGATACTGAGGAGTCGGCGGGGTTGGAGAGTGACTTGGAATAAGGGATTGGTGATCTGGGGGAGCCTGTAGCAGCTGGGAGACGAGAAGCAGAGGCAGGAGAAGCTGCAAAACTGGAGAGTGAAGAAGAGTTGAGGAAGCTTCTCGTGCTGTCTTCACCTCTCCTGCTCCACTGTCTCCCAGGACCAGAAGATGAGTGAAGTGGGAAGAACAGAAACAGGTTACACACCATAGGGGAGATACATAAGATGAGGTCAGGGGCAGGACCTCTCTGTTGCAGAACCTGACTCATCAGGTGCCAACCTAGGAGTAGCTGAGACACATAGGACTGATGGACAAGCCTTTTCCTAACTTACAAGTCTACCTTTGACCAAAAAAAGAGTTAATTCCTCTCTCTGGACATCCTGTGCCTGCCAGCACCATGGCAAACTGTTTGCACAGAGGTATTAAAGAACAAGGGTGGTGCTGTGGTCTACACCACTGAGCCTCTTGGGGTCGTCAATCAGAAGGTCAGCAGTTCGGATCCCCGTAACGGGGTGAGCTCCCGTTGCTCTGTCCCAGCTCCTGCCAACCTAGCAATTTGAAAGCACACCAGTGCAAGTAGATAAACAGGTACCACTGTGGTAGGAAGGCTTTTCTGTGCGCTCTGGTTTCTGTCATGGTGTTCCATTGCTCCAGAAGCGGTTTAGTCATGCTGGCCACATGACCTGAAAAGCTGTCTGCAGACAAACTCTGGCTCCCTTGGGCTGAAGTGAGATGAGCGCCGCAACCCCACAGTCACCTTTGACTGGATTTAACCATCCAGGGGTCCTTTACCTTTTAGCCTACAGAGGTATTGGACCCCTATTGCACGTGGGAAATTGAGCTAAAGTTGAGAGTGCACCCTAATAAAGATTGATCCTAATAAAAGATTGGTCCTAATAAAGGTATTAATTGCTTCTAGTAAAGGTATTACCTTTTACCATTCATTAATTTCACAACTACCCGCAATTGTGAAACAGGATGAGGATGAGTATAAGTACAAAAATATCATGCAGGTAATATATAACTATCACGATTGTGTGTGCGTGTTTGGGGAGGCAACATGTAGCTTAGCCTAGGGGAATAGTTCACTTAGGAACAAATGTTCAGAGCAACTTAGCTCACAGATAAAGCCCTTCTTGATCTCTCTGAAATCTTTACTTCAGCAATAAGTCACAGGGTAAAGATCTGGAAAGAAGAAGATATTCTTCTCTCATTTCGAACGTCCCGTAGTCTTTTCACGGCTCAGCCTTAAGTGAAGGTTTGTGCTGATGTCTGTACACAGCTATCTGTCCCAAAGGCCTCATTCTGAAAATGCGGAGTGAATGCTGTGCTTCTCCTACGAGAGCCTTAGTCTAAGTTGTGTCAGTCACTCAATAAAGGATTTGAACACTGACAACTTTTTCTATGTTTCTCAGTAAAGAGAGAAGAATATGTCCTACACTGACAAATCTGGGTCTGGAAACATGGGTCATACCTGCATAGCTGTGGTGATGAATGTTGTGGCAAATGTATATTTGGCACGAAAGAAGTGTGGTGAGAGGGAGATTTTTCACTTATCTGAGAATCCCAGGGGGCAGGGATTGGCTGGGGACAAGGGTTGAAGGGGGGAAGTGGTGGCCAGGAGAAGGAAGAAGGACCACTTCCCCACTTCTTGTGTCACCCATTTAGATGGTAATTGTGAGAATTAGAGAACAAAATGGGGGGGGGTATTCTTGAAGAATGGAAATCTTTTGTGGAATCTTTTTTAAAATATCATGATTCTGTTAAAACATATGCAGGATTTGAAGTATAGCAACAGATGAGAATTTGTAGTTCAATAATTAAGAACTGATATATAAAACATAAGGGTAAAATATACGTAACACAGCAGCTTTATAAGGGAATAAAAGTACACCATGGGTGGATGGGAAGTCAAAGGATATGAGATTATTTGTTCTTATTGTATTTTAAGAGAATTTGTAAAAACTGAAAATTTAATTTAAAATATTATAATGTAGATGGTTTCAGAAATGGATTAAGCCTATCAATGTCTACTACTAACCTTGATGGTGATCTACTACCTACAGGATTAGAGGAAGCGTGTGTCTCTGAATAACAGTAGCAGGGGAACAAGGATCGTTGTCCTCAGGTCCTGCTTGTCGGCTTCCTATGAACATCTGGTTGGCCACTGTAGAAAAGAAGATGCTGGACTAGTTAGATCATTTGTCTGGTTTAGCGATTATTCTTATGTTCTTAACTGTTCAGTCATGACCAGGGTCCACGTTTTCTGCTGAACTTCTACTTCATCACTTAGCACAAGAAAGTGAAAGAACACATACCTGCCAACATTTCTCTGATGAAAATAGGGATGTCCTATTCCATAATGATGATGATGATGATGATGATGGTGATGATTTGCCACAACCACTCTGGGTGATGCTAGGAGACCTCTATTCCCCCTCCAAAAGACACAGTTCCCAGAGTTTCCTGGGAAGAGGGTTGATTGTTCAACCAATTGTTTTGGTCTGCAACTTCCATCATCCTGGACCAGTTGCCTTGTGACTGGAGCTGATGGGAAGTCCATAAATATCTAAATCTGCCGCTGCCCCAGATGTGTCCAGTTATTAAAAAAATAAGACTTCCCTAAACAGGGCTGCCTTCAGATGTCTTCTAAAGTTTGTGTAGTTATTTATTGGCTTGGCTCAGGGGGTCGCATAACTGCATACCTGCCAACATTTCTCTGATGAAAATAGGGACATCTTAAGGAAAATATGGACTTTCTGGGATCAAATCAGAAACCAGGACAGCTTTCATAAAACCGGGACTGTCCCTGGAAAATAGGGACACTTGGAGGGTCTGAGAACATCAGTAAGCAAGATTTCAGATGGCTGTAGAGGAGAAGCTGCAGGTAAGTCATTGTGGTCAGTGAGATGGATTGTTCAGGCAGCTCCGTGAGATAATCTGACAATGATGCTTCTGAACAATATGGCCCACATTTTTCAAGAAGGGAGATGCAAAGCTTTCTAAGGCAGGGGGAAGGAAAACAATTAAAGTGGGCATCCCAGGTGATTTGTTTTGGTAAAGCAGTCTGTCCCATCAATTTGTGCAGTTTTTTGTTTGTTTCCAAGCTAGAAAGGGGGAAAGAAATGGACTTTTACTGCAGATGAAATATTGTACAAAGCAAGAAACATTTTGTGTGAAGTATCTATATCTGCTGCCATTCATGCTGGAAAACAGCACTACGGGGCAAAAGTCAGAGAAATTTATTTTGAAGTTTTTCTTCTGTGTATTCAAGAGATCCCTATTACTACATGGTGATTAAAATAAAGGGGAAACCTTGTGATAAGAGTAAGACTGAGCACAATTTAAAGCAGTGCACAATAATTCTAGTTAGAGTATCTACTGGAGGGCAATGGCTTGCTAACCCTTGTCTTATGGAGTCAATATTCACACACACACACACACACACACACACACACACACACACACTCTACATGAAGTACCTGGACCACTGGAATTTAAGCAATTTAAAATTGCAGATATTAATATTGCATAGTTTGAAGTTACTGGATGCATAAAAAACAAGATCTTTTGGAATAGCAACGTTGTCAAGGTCCATATGTTTAATCCAAATAATTACTTGCAGAGCTTTCTTCAAAAGGACAACCAGTGCATCAAAGATACATCAGCCTGAAGCTGTTTACCTAGAGAGCTTCATTTACATCCTCACTTATTTAATAGCCTCATCACATTATCAAAGATTACATTCAGTTTAGAATAGAGAACAATTAACAGTTTATCATTAACCCATTCAGGAGCTGAAAGTCCCACAGTATGCTGCAATGGAATTCCCCGATGTTAAACTTTAATTAATACACATAGCCATTTACCATTTCTGCATGAATTAAACAAGTATACTTAACGTTTAACACTGTTTATTCAACCATTTTCTATTGAACTACAAACTGCAAGTGAAAGCTATGTATTTTATGTTTAAGTATAATTGGTTTAATTGACACAGAAATGGAAAATGTCTGTGTATTAATGAAGGTCTAACATGGGGAGATTCCATCTGAGCTCTTGCTGAGTAGATAATTAACCAATTTTTGTTTTCTGCTAGCTAACATGTGAGTGTTGTAACCTTAGATCAGGTGACAAAGGTATTGAGTTGCAAATCACCATTTTGGAGGGTGTTGCCTTCAGTCTTTCTCTCAAGACTCTATAGAGTAAGGAAGTAAATGAAGCTCTGGGACAGCATTAGTTTAGTATACTAGACATCTTGGGTTCAGCGGATGGTTCTTCACTCTTGCCAGGGGTGAAGGAAAGTCATTTGCCTATCATTGACCTGAGCTTGCGCAGAGTGATTTATGGTAAGAATCCTACCTTGTGTACAGAACATAACGCAAATTGGTTTGCTAAATATAGGAGATTGCAAGGATATCTTAAATCTACACACTTGCTTTGCAGCAATAAACCTAGCTAGCCTTCATTTCCCCCCTATATTAATATTAGCACAAATACTATCAACTTACTTCAGAAAAAGTGATTACATTAATCTTGGTGTTTAATGTCAAAATGATAACACTTCATGGAAATGTCTCAAGGGGGGCAGAGAATCACATTCACTGGATTTCATATTTTATGATCCCTTGATGTGTGTGTTTCTGTTTGTAAAGAGAATAAAGTAATATTATCTCAGTTATAAGAGTTCTTAGCATTCTGCTTTTACCTACAGGGTAGGTTCTGTGCTATTAAAATTAATGTCATTGCTAAGGTCTTCAGAAGGTTTATAAAGCCATGAAGAAATTTGTGAAATGGAATGAAACTTCCACACAGGCTTCAAAGCTTAGCATCAAAACTGTTTTAGTCCCAGCCATTATGAAGTCACATTTTGTCATTGATCTTCTCTAAAGAGTGCTGAGATTACTAATGAAGCTGCTGAGAAACTAAGAAGACTTTAGAGAATTAAAATCTTTTGAGGATTAATTTATTAAAAACTTGAATGTTACCCCCAGTCCTGAGCACATTTCGAAGGCAGAATGTTATGTTGTGATCAATGGAACCAAAACTCCCTACAGCTGTTCTCAGTGCAATTCTGTGCATGTCCACTCAGAAATAAGTGCCACTGAGTTCGATGGCACTAACACCCAGGTAAGAGGGTAAAGGATTGCAGTTTTCGTGAATTGTAGCTTCAATTCAATGCAAATTACCTGGAGTAATGTGGCTCCAATTCTATACACAGTACCTGGGAGCAAATCTCACTGAACTTCTAAGACTTGCTTCAGAGTAGATATACATTTGTTTGTGGAAGTGTTGCATAGCAATCAAGCAGAGTGACATGTTTTCCACTCAGGTGGCAGACTCTTGGATTGACTAGGTAGTTCTGAGGGAGTTTTCCTTTGTATGTTTGGTTTATTGCTTCCCTGTCATTTAGAAGACCTGAACTAAGAAAGTCAAAACTTCTGTTTGTTTCTCCTCAAATTACACACTATTTTTATTCATTTTTGTTATCAGGAGGACTTTTCTCTCTGGACTTTGTGCTATTTGAGTAGTTTTGCTATCATATGTAAGGAAGAAGTGGTGGCTGGATAGAGCAGTGGCAGAGGAGAGGTTAAGAACTACTCTGCTCATCTCTTCCAATGGCTTCTCTACTCCAAATGGTTCCCCTTCTTTCCCTAGGAAAGAAGCTGTCTTGAACGTGAATATAATGTGCCATCAGGCCATTTTGCATTGGCTCGAGTTAAAAGAGCATCTCAAAACAAGACAGTTCAATAGGATAACTTATTTGTTATGCACCGGCCCACAGGTCTGCCTCCCATGAAGCTGACGTTGTGAACAAGCGAGGAAAATAGCAGAGCAGATGTTGAGGTGGTGGAAAGCAGTGCCTGAACAAATGGAAGGGATTATCTCTGAAAACTCTGCAGGAGGGCAGAAAATCAATATGAGTTATCTTTGAATAAATACTCAAACTGGGCTTGCGGATGTAAGTAGCTTGCTTTGGCTCTGCTTATTTGCACCTCACTCTGAGCCGTTTGGGCCATACTTACCACATAAAGGAACTGTGAGGAAATGCATGCAGAGAGAAGATAAATGGCAAGAAACTGACCTGTTCAAGGCCTTGCCATCGTATAGTATGTATCCTGGGAAAGGTTTAGGGCTGTGTGATGCTTCTTCTTTCTCCAGAACTGTGTGTCCCAGCCTGCCTTATATACCACAGGAGAAAGGATTTCAGGAGTATAATTTATCCCACCAGTGAAACTCACTTGCCGTAGCAAAAGTCTGAACTCTGAGAGCCTACAAGACACTTGTTACAGGCAGAATGACAGCCTTTTTCATCTAAGGTCATGCTCCTTCAGACATACCATATTTTTCCATGTGTAAAATGCCCCCATGTATAAGACGACCCCTATTTTTTTGAACCCATTTTTTTAAAAAAAACAACAACAGTATTTTAAACATCAAACAGAAGAACTTTGAGCTTGTGGGGGGGAGGTTGCCCAAAGTTTGGGTCACCATATTTCAAGAGCCCAAACTCGGGCCGCCCACCACAGAGCCCAAACCCCTGTGCATTCAACATCCATGTATAAAATGACCAATTTTGACTGAAAAAATATAGCAAACAAGCATTGTCTTATACACAGAAAAATACGGCAATATTTTGAAATCCATACACCAACACTAAGAATGGTGTTAGAATCTCCTTTCTTTCTTCTTTCCTCCCCCATCTCACTTCATCCTCTCTCTCTCTCAATTTGTGAGAATGGGCAGTGTTGGATGGTGTTATGTACTGAGTTGAATAGGATCCAAAATGCAGCAGTCTGATGGTCCTAGAACAATAGGATTCAGAATGCAGTAGTCAGTCTGATTGGTCCGCAGGAGCCACCCAATCCAACTCCAGGTGGAAGCGAATCCGCAACCTGATTGGCCTACAGGAGAATCCCAGAATTAGCCAATCACACGGGGCCCATTATGTAAATAATGTATATAAAGCAGACATTTCAGGGGAACTTCCATTCCTCACTACTATGAGCTGAATAAAGAGCATGAAATCCACACTTGACTCCGAGTATATTTCAGGTGGTGAGGATCTGACCCCCCACCCACACTGTCATTTGCATTAAATTAGACTGAAGTCCACTTATGGATCTGGGGCTTAAAGTGGCCCACACCTGTCTCAGTGGGTGGGAACACACTCCAATATGCTTGTCGCAGGTCTCATCTGTTATTTCTATGTTGCAGATCCAGGACTGGGGCATAACAGAATGAGGAGGAAGCCAAGCTTCTTTGCCACATTAGTTGCTTTTAAAGAAATGCCATTCTTGTTTCACTAGGTTTCTAAAGATAATACATTGTTGCTACCAAACTACTGCATTCCAGTGTTTTTCTTGCTGTTCTTCACTTACTTTTCCCTTAGATGTGATTTGTGGGATCTTTAAAACAAACAATACAACACAACTACAGCACCATCTTGTTCAGTGGTGGCTGGAAAAGTGCAATGGAGGCTTCTCCAAACTTTAGTGTTGGATTTTCTCCTTGCTGCTTTCTTTTAAAGTAGCTTCTGCTTTTCAGCACGTGACCCTATAATTAGTTGCTTCCTGTTCATTCATGGCTGTAGCATTTCTGAATTAGCCCTTTAACTGGTCAGTTTCTGTCCCCTGCTGCTGTACCCTTTATCATGACTTCTTCTTTCCTTAAAGCTCACACAATTGCTTCCCTGTGTATTTGATTTAGTGGTTCTAACTGAGATACTTAAAAACAGATTATGAGCAAGGAACTCCTTACAGGATGTCCACAGCTGACAGAATGAATTCTACTTCATGGTACCAGTAGATTGGGACACTTGCCACAGGGATGCTACTCTTCATGATAAGAACAATAGATTTTCTAGTCTAGGCACGTCCAACAGGTAGATCGGGACTTATCAGTAGATCACTGGACGTCTGTGGTAGATCACTGGTAGATCACTGGCTCCCCCCCAAAAAAGCTTAAAAAGTTTGGCTCCCCTAAAGAAAGCTCAACAACCTTGACCTGAACCCCACAAAACCCCACAGGTTAAGGGGTGATATGATAGCCATGTTCAAATATATAAAAGGATGTCACATAGAGGAGGGAGAAAGGTTGTTTTCTGCTGCTCCAGAGAAGCGGACACGGAGCAATGGATCCAAACTACAAGAAAGAAGATTCCACCTAAACGTTAGGAAGAACTTCCTGACAGTAAGAGCTGTTTGACAGTGGAATTTGCTGCCAAGGAGTGTGGTGGAGTCTCCTTCTTTGGAGGTCTTTAAGCAGAGGCTTGACAACCATATGTCAGGAGTGCTCTGATGGTGTTTCCTGCTTGGCAGGGGGTTGGACTCGATGGCCCTTGTGGTCTCTTCCAACTCTATGATTCTATGAAAACAGGGCTTTCCTTGGGAGTCACTTGGGAGTTGGCCATCCCTGTTCTAGTCCGTAGGAGCTCACTCCTGCAGGCTGAGGTCCCCTAGGCCCCCATCCAAAGGCCCCTTCAAAGTTAATGGGCACTGACATTTAAGTGGGGTGTGTGTTCCATGTCTTGTCAGCAATTATGTGGGGTGGGGCTTATTTTATTCAAGTTGGCCCCCTGTTCTAGAGCACAGTATCTCCCCAGAGGTATTAAACAGGGTCATAAAAGCAGAGTTTGATTTTACTGAACACATGTTCTGTCTCTCCACATGCCACCCACCCACTATTCTTTTTTAACAGCTCTCTTTGTACAGTACTGCTACATCACACGTGGCGACGACTGGTTTTTCCCGTATGAGAACAGGTTCTATATCAAAATGGCAACTGGGCTTGGCTCACAGTGCTACTGCAGTGCCATGATGGAGGGGCACAATTGTCTTTATGCTCCTATCCTAAAACGTTTTGCTTGCAAGCTCAGCAGTTCCTAGAATTCTAGCCATTAAAAACACCTTTTTGTCTTCAGCTGCTTGAAAAATGTGGAAGAACTGCTTCTGATTTGTGCATCGTTATTGCTTTAACTGATCTCCCCTTGTCCCATTTGTGAGCTGCAAGAGAAGAGTCCTCATCTATTCCATTCACATTGATAATTGTCATGTTAAATGATCTGGCTGCTAGCTAAACAAGTGGAACGCATTGCGCATACAAATGTCACTGCGTATCTTTGATTCTCAGCAATAACAATTTTGCAGAAACGCAATGCCCTTGGCTAGTGCAGCCAGTATGACAATCTGATTAGCAAGGACATGAGGGAATGGTCAAGGAAAGGGACGGAACTTTCAAGGCAACATGTGCTGCAAAATGCTCGACAGCATTCTTCCCCGCTTGAAAAACAGCAAAATCATAGCACATCAGTGGAATGCAGACTGCTCAGGCCACAATATCAGTGGGAGCTTCATCTAATGCCCTGTTGCTCAGCTCCGCTGACCACATTATCAAGATGTTAACGCCATTGCAGCAAAGATATAATGGCACAACAGTGCGCACAATAGATGTGAAGCTCTGTATGTGGAACGTGACTGTCACAAACCGAAACACAAACATCAGGCAAACCACAAATATGTCAATATTTGAAGCAGCATCTTCATGCTGTGATCCTGTCATGTTGGCTGGGCTTGCTATGCTTGTAAGCCTGGAAATTACAGTTAGCAAAACCAGATTTTGATGCCTTCCAGTAGCAATGGTGTTCTCCAAAACTGCAATTTTATACCTGCCATAAATTGGGACCCAGACTTAGATTTTTCCAAAATGGTCTTGATAGCACGGTAAGTAAAAAATATTTTGAACCAACCTTCAAGGCCTCGTGAATTTAATTAGGCATATGGGCCAAAAGTTTCCCACGATTTCCTCAGCCCCTCTATGGGATGTACTTTGAAATCTTGAGTCCCCACTCCCAGATAGTTATATTCTAGTTCCATAGCTTAAAACAAGGATAGTTGTTTTTATTATTATTATTATTATTATTATTATTATTATTATTATTATTATTACAGTCGTACCTCGAGATGAATAGGCTTCGGGTTAGGCAAATTCGGGTTGCACTCTGTGGTGACCCGGAAGTAACAGAGCGCGTTACTTCCAACTTTCTCCGCGTGCACATGCGCAGACCGTCAAAATGATGTCACATGCATGCGCAGAAGTGCTGAAACGTGACCCGCACACACACAGATGTGCAGACATGGGTTGCGTTCGCTTCAGGATGTGAACAGGGCTCCAGAATGGATCCCGTTCGCATCCCTAGGTACCACTCTATTATCTTTTGTTTTCATTGTCGTCCAGTCCTCCATTTTACAGGAACTTGTGAGATAATTCTATCAAATAGATTCTCTCAGCTTGGCACCCTTCCTCAGAAAAGTGGCAGTTCTCTTTATCTGTACCATTATATAATCATCTACTATACATTTAAAGCACTATTACACCATTTTAAACAGACATGGCTTCTCTTCAAAGAACTGTAGTTTAAGGGTGCTGTAGTGATGCTAGGTAAGGTAAAGGGAACCCTGACCTTTAGTCCACTCGTGACCAACTCTGGGGTTGCGGCGCTCATCTCGCTTTATTGGCCAAGGGAGCTGGCGTACAGCTTCCGGGTCATGTGGCTAGCATGACTAAGCCACTTCTGGTGAACCAGAGCAGTGCACGGAAACGCCGTTTACCTTCCCGCCGGAGTGGTACCTATTTATCTACTTGCACTTTGATGTGCTTTCGAAACTGCTAGGTTAGCAGGAGCAGGGACCGAGCAATGGGAGCTCACCCCGTCGCAGGGATTCGAACCACTGACCTTCTGATCAGCAAGTCCTAGGCTCTGTGGCTTAAACCAACAGTGCCACCCGTGTCCCGTAGAGATGCTAAGAGACCTCTATTCCCCCTCCCAAACACACAGTTCCCAGTGTTTCCTGGGAAGAGGGTTGATTGTTCAACCAATTGTTTTGGTCTGCAACTTCCATCATCCTGGACCAGTTGCCTTGTGACTGGAACTGATGGGAAGTGAAGTCCATAAATATCCATATCTGCTGCTGTCCCAGATGTGTCCACTTATTAAATAAATTAACTGCAATGTAATGAGAGTGAACATAGACAGATGAACTAGCCATTGCAGTGGCACCCCTTGTGTGAGACCAACCTTATGATGCCATCATCACTGTAGTTTACCTGGATGGGGCTTGGATGTGCCCACTCAGTCTCAGCTTTGGTGCCTCCTTGTCCTGCTCCAGCTTTGCTCAGTGAGGTAAGTGTCAAGAGGGAAGCTCCACCTCATCACAAGACACTACTGGGCACTCGTTATTCACCTATTCAAAAATATCATAACGCAGGAGACAGAAGCCATCTAGAGGAATGTCCATATTTTGTATGTACCATGTTTTTCGCCCCATAGGGCGCACCGGACCACAGGGCGCACCTAGTATTTAGAGGGGGAAATCAAGAAAAAAAATCTTATTTCCACCCCAGCCCCAAAGAGCAGCGTACAGGCTGCGCGCAACCTCTCCCTGCTGGAGGGGTTGCGCGTGGCTATGGCACAAACGAAGACAGCGAGCAGGATGGATCCCGCTCACTGTTTTGGCTTCCTCTTTAGCCCCACTAAAGAAGCCATAGCCATGTGCAGCCTCTCCCTGCCGGAGGGGCTGCGCGTGGCTATCCCTGAAGCCTTCCGGGACTCTCCCAGCTTCAGCGAAAGGAACCTGAAGCCTCCAGAACACAGCGGGAACTTGCGCTGCGCTCCGAAGGCCTTCAGGCGGCTGTCCCTGAAGCCTGGAGAATGCCTCTCGCTCTCCAGGCTTCAGTGAAAGAAACGTGAAGCCTCCGGAGCGCAGAGGGAGCACTCCCTCTGCGCTTCGGAGGCTTAGCGTTGCTATAGCTGAAGCCAAGGAGCCTGCATTTGCTCCATAGGACGCACACACGTTTCCCCTCAATTTTTGGAGGATAAAAAGTGTGTCCTATAGAGCGAAAAATACGGTATGCTGTTGTCAGGCTTCGGGGAATTCTCTCCCTCCACTGGAGGCAGCAGGAAGCAGAGAAAAACAAAGAAGAGTTCTTACTAATGAGTTTATTCAATCATCACAGCGAGAGACAAAGGAATGCAGTCTGTCTCCCATCAATGGCATTGCTCCCACTGAGCTCCCCCCTCCCTTCCTTGCAACAACACTTCCGCATATGGTGGTCTCCAGGGGCTAATTGTTTCTGAGTCTTTTGCTCTTGCACTCTCAATGAACACCGAGTTCTGGGAGAAGGGGGGGTCAGAAATATTTTCCAGTGATAACGTGTCAGCTGGCTGCTCTGGCTCTGGCTCTGTCTCCCCACTCCCTTCTCCCAACACCTCCCAACTCTTCTGTTCGCCTGTCTCTGAGCTGTGACCTTCCTCAAACTCCTCCTGTAATCAATACTGCCTTCCTCTTGGAAGCTTCAGGAGAAGGGGGTAGCGATCTCCACCATTCCTCCTCAATCTTGTCCCCTTCAGTTCAGTACCTGACAGCTGTGGATGGTCCATTCCTGGTTCAATGGGTAGACAGAGCAGCCTTCTATGGGTGACGTTGCAAACCCTTTGAGTGAGTACATGGAGGGGGTACTTCTAGAGCCATCGTTGTCATTGGCGGTGCAGATAGTCTCAGAAGTTACGAGTTGCTCTGACCAACTTCAGCTGGTGCACCAACTGCCATCTTTGCTGGAGCAATGGTTAGCAAGAGTTAACCATGCTGAGAAATGACGTGGCTATGCAGGGAAATGATGGTGATCATATGTTCAGAACCAGAGCAGAAAACCTGATTTTAAGATGTCCTCCATGTTGGACTACTGTTGGACACGAGGCTGCCTTCAAACACGGTTCAGAAGCTGCGATTACTGCAAAATTCAGGGGCCTGCGTGCTTGTGGTAGCATGTCATTCCCATTGTGAAACAGCTACAGTGGTTGCTAACTCTCCTCCAAGCACAATTCAAGGTGCATATGCTGACATTTAAAGCCTTGAATGACATGGGACCCAGCTATCTGGGACAATACCTTGTCTTTGTCTTAGCTCAGTTGCTTAGAGCATGATGCTGATAACGCCAAGCTTGTAGGTTCGATCCCTATGTGGGACAGCGTTGCAGGGAATTGGACATCCACAAGGTCCCTTCCAACGCTACAATTCTATGATTCTCATGACAACCTGTCCCTTTTTTAAGATCAGCAAGCGAGGACCCCAGCTGTAAGGCATAAAATCCCTCTGTAAGGGTTGAAATCAGCCATGTGTACCCTAGTGGTACTTTTACATGACATACATCTCACCACTGATATACTTCTCAACTCAACATGATTTTAGGAGGAAGATGAAGATATCTCTCTTTTGCCAGGCTTTTGGAGGTCAGTTTTATAGAGTGTCCACTGCTATTTTATGGAAGAGGGATTTACTTTGTGCTGTGTTTACTTTGGATTAATGTTTTAATTTATGTATTGGTGTGATTTTAAAAAAATATTTTATTTATGCTTTTCAGATTTATACATTTCACTAATTTTACAATCATTTTAGCATTTCACAACTTGACTTCCTTCCCCCTCTTTCTGCAGTTCCTTAAATTTATTTTTAATATGTTCTGCATATTCAAATTAACTTAATTTGCTCATTTATTCATCTGCTTAAATATATACTCTTATAAAACCACAGGTTATTACAATTATCCTGCCAATGTTTTTATCTGTTTACAATTTATCTGTAAATATTCCATAAACGATTTCCATTTGTGTATAAAAAGTTTGTTATCTTGATTTCTTATTCTTCCGGTACGTTTTGCCATTTCTGCATATTCCACAAGTTTTTGTATCCATTCTTCCTTTGCTGGGACTTCTGCATCTTTCCATTTTGGGGTGAGTAACATTGCTGCTGTTGTAGCGTACGTGAATAAGTTTATATACAGTCTACAAATCTGGAATTGAGGTCAATAATCCTCAATTATATAGTTTCAGAGAAACAAGAGGTGCTTAGAAATAACTGCTGTTTAATATAAAATACTTTGCTCCATCTCCCTCTTTTGGAAATGTGGACCATCGAGGGCACCTGGTTGAGCTATGGAATTCCAGCGCACCTGTGTACCAACCTGAATTCATTGCTTTGCACAGGTGTGGCCTGCCCGATTCTTATCCAGGTAAGCTGCTGCAGCAACACTGGGGTGAGGAGGGTGACTCCACCCTGCCTCATAGTCCACTAAGGGAACACAGTTTAGAAATATTTAAAAGGGGGATGGAAACCTATTGCTCTACAGACACTTTTGAGCTACAACTCCCACCATCCCTGACTGTTGATGAGTCTGTTGAAGTCCGCAACCACAGGTTTTCCATCCATGACTTAAAATAGTAGCAAGTATACAGCGATGGTATTTGACCTCTGTAATGACTCTCCAGTATTAATTCTTAGGAGATCTCTAAGTTTGTTATACTCCTGAATTTGCCCCTTCAGTTCAAAACCCCCCAAGACCTCTAGGGCCTAGAGGTGTGAATAATATAAAAATATTGTATATAAAACCCTAAAGTATCTCTAGGGTAGTTAAATGTGACTTTCCACAATATTAAACCTGCATTATTTCTTTATTTTCCTCGTACATACATTTTAATTGGGCTCTAAATGACCCCAGTGCCCTTTCAGCAAAACCTTCTGTTATTTTGTGTTGCTTTGTTGTTGTTTTTTAAAAAGGGGGGTTGTTCCTTGGTGAGTCAATTGATCCCTTGCTGTTGAAGTGTGACGTGATACTGCTTAGTGGTACGTTTCGCACCTGAATGTTCTTTCGGGGTCATTTATAACTCCAAATCCTCAAGAGGGTTAATTATGAGGCTTGGCGTTGCTCAGGACTCCAGCTTTCAGCAATGTGCATGCAATGCTTTGAACCTTCTAAAGTGCTATATAAATGTTATGCATTATTCATAATCCATCCTATAGGAATACACAGCAACAAACATTTCAGGTCCCAGTTTTGTCTTTCCCTAGCTGATGACCAGAAATCTACTTGGACTATTTGTAACCTAATTGCTTGATTTGAAACAAAATTTATCTTCAGCTGAATAGCTTAAACTGAGTCCGGCAAGTGAGGGAAAAGGCAGGGTGAAATCCTGATCCATTAAAAGAAGCAGCACGCTATTTCTCCTGCAGATGCCAACGAAACATTCTTGCCTGGAAACTGTTTGATCTTTATGTCAGAAAGATGAAAACATAAGCATTAAATAGATTTGATGTCAAGGTTAATTCTGCACATAGGCCTATTCAGCCATCGTGGAGATTGTGTTTCTATTATGTTTCTATTATTCTGTAAAATACTTCTTAGACAAGGAGTGTGTCAAATAGAATAAGATGTTTTTAAACAAGCAACACCATTAAACAAGGTTCTCTCCCCTCCCCTCAAAAAAAAAGGGGGGGGGGTAATCTGGAATAATGAAATATTTTAGTGGCTATGAAATATGTAATCTAAGTGTGCCATCTGCTGGTAGAAATATATTTCAACTGTGCTATATTATTTACTATCAATTATGGAGAAATCTTGCAACGAGGTACTTATTTTGTGCATCTCTGGAGAACAAAGCTGCTTTTAACTGTAGATAAGTCTGTGGTTCCATTCTTCCACTTTTTAAAGGCTACATCCAAAATATACTTGCCGATTTATACATGCCTGAATGTCTGCACCTTGGTGAATATTTGACAATCCAAGCTGAATTTGGTGGGTATCACCATTCACTAGTATAAGTCCCCGCAAGTTGGCTGCTCTGACCTAGCTGCCTGACTTGTCCCAGGAAAGGGAGAGTGTCAAGGGACCACCAATTACTACTATAGTGGTGACAGTGGCGTAGCGTGGGTTGTCAGCACCCGGGGCAAGGCAAGTAATTTGCGCCCCCTAACCCGTGGATTTGCGCCACCTAACCCTAACCCCCAGATGTTGCGCCCGGTGCAGCCGGTCCGCCCTGCACCCCCCACGCTACGCCACTGAGTGGTGAAGATGTGGGAACAGCTTATGGTACTTCCAAAATACGAGGTCAAATTGGCAATGGCCCAGCCAGTGACTATAATGTGTGTTTCTAAAGTGTGGTGAAAATACAGTAATTCATGGGGAAAGGACATGTTCAGGATTCTAAGAATGCAAGTTGAGCCAGTAAATATTCCTTGACATTCTTGGGACGAATGATCATTTCATCACCCTGACATCCAAGCTATTGGTCAGCCTGTGGGTGTGGGGGGAAAGGGAGGAGTTAAAGGGTCCATTGTTAAAATTTTCAGACCAAAGATCAGGGCAATAAAAACACACCATTCTGCCAAAGTTAATGGCCCATTAACAACAGCTGGCGAACCCAACACACTGAAATGATTCCTGGTCCTGGCGTTCCACCAGCATTACTGCCTCGGAAGAAAACAGATCTGACCTTGTTGAAGTGGCCTTCTTCCTGTGTGGGGACCATGGCAACTGGCCTCATTGCCCCTGCCCCCATATAAAGTGGCATGAAGCTTTGACAGAAGGAAAGATTGAAAAGCTGGAAGTTTTCACAATAGCTCCTTGCTGAAGCAGTAGGAGGAAACAGCTCGTCTGGTAACTAAGCATGGCTATTTATTTATTTTTACTATTTGGGGGCATTTTAAAGAATGGTTACGATTTCTTTGGAAATTTTTAAAAAGATCAGTCAATTTCCATTGAAGGATCTATGGGAGCGGTAGTGGCCTGTTGTTGTTGTTGTTTGTTGTTTTGATACCATCGATTTACAACCAAACCCCTCAGCTTGCCATCTCAGTGACTCTTTGCCATTTCGACAGCAAATGCACACAGCAGTGAAATCAACCCCCACTAATGTGTTGATATCAAATTGATTTGGGGCTAACTTTTAGCTGTGCTGCTCAGCTGCAGGAAAGGACATTTGTGCTGGGCTTGTTATGTGCCTGTGTGTGTGTGTGTGTGTGTGTGTGTGTGTGTGTGTGTGTTTAAAAAAGCAATGTGACATCTGCCCATACTGATAGCACACACTGACACGTTCATCGCCTATTTCAATTCACCTGACGACAATTAAGTGACATTAAAGAACAAGCCCTCCTCAGATTCTAATTTTTCCTGACACTGTGTTCAATATTGTAATAGATGGTGCCAATAGAAGTTTGTCTCACACAGCTTCTTCCCTTTTCTTTCTATAATCTTCTTTAATAATTGCCACTGGAGCCATTCTCCTCCTTGAATGAAGGACAGGACAGAAAACAACACAGAAAAGTGAGAAGCATAATCTTTCTGGCTATCATTGCAGTAGGTACAAGACTCAGAGTTACTGATACAGCTACTTAAGATGGTGGTACTGAAATATATAGCCAAATCCTTGCCTGTTCAGTGTTTCTTCCTGGTGTCAGGAGAAGGCTGTGTCAAGGAGAAGTGTCCCAAACCTCTTCAAGATTAATCTGAACACTTCAGCCAGTGTCGCTTGTGTCCATCCTGTTAATTTTCAATCCCATTTTGCAGCTAGTGAAGCTACTCTGAATATTGACAGTTGCCTCCGGGGGACTAGCAGTATGCTCTCTTAGCAAGAAAGCAAGCGCAGCAGGGTTTCTGAAATATTTGCCAGTGCCACTGTAAAAATGCAGAAGGCAGCGACCTGTATAACTACATATGAGGCAGTTATCCAAGGTTTCTATATGAGGGAATTCGTTTTTCTCTCTCTCCAGCCCCCACCCTTCCCCCAAAGAAAGGTTGTTTGCAATTCAAATGTCGAAGACGCCATAGCAGAAGAGTCCTGGCCACAGAGCATTTAAACTACTCTGCACTTATTTCTCCCCAATGAAATTAATGTTATTTTTCATTTATGTACAGAGGTTGGTGACAGCAACAAAACGATTCTGCTTTCACACTTGTAGCAGTCACACCAAACTGCTATGCTTTAGCAGGCATGAAAATACCTGGGTTCATATGACCCCCTACTTAAAAGTGTTAATTAATTTTGCTGCTAGGTGTGGTTCTGACTCAGGGGAGGCCACCATAATAAGAGGGGAATTGTGTTGTCAAAAGCATCTCTCTCTCCATCTCTCTCCCTGGATATGCCTTTAGAACAACAATGGGGAACCAATCACCTTTCAGAGGTTGGATAACAACTCTCATCATCCTCAGTGGTCATTGATGGTGGTCCAACAACATGGCTACGTGTTCCCCATTTTTTATTTACAAAGTTCATGAAGCTCTCTAAACGACGCCCCCTCCATCTGCATCCAAAGGTTACCAGAGCCACATTGTATGAAGTTTAGTTTATGAAATTAGTTTATTTTTTAAAAAAACAAATTCAACCCTATCTTTTCTCTCACCAGGACACCCAAGTGGAATCAAGAGAAACATCAATTGGTTAAAAGTAAGGGCAAAAGCTAAGCATTTAATGGGAATTTTTTACTTATACAGTGGTACCTCGGTTCTCGAACGTAATCCATTCCGGAAGACAGTTCGGCTTCCAAAAGGTTCAAAAACTGAGGCGCGGCTTCCCATTAGTTGCAAGAGTTTCTTGCTCTCAGCGGTAGCCACATAACACGTTCGAGTTTCGAAAAACATTTGAAAATGGAAGCATTAACTTCTGGGTTTTCAGCGTTTGAAAACCAAAATGTTCGACAACGGAGGCGATCAGGAATTGAGGTACCACTTTATATGCATTTACGGTATATATTGCTTAGATGAAGAACTGCATTGTAAAATGCAAAAACAGTGCAAATATCAAAAGATGGCTGTTTCATTTTGCATATTATTTCAGAAAGTGCAGATTTGATAGGTCCCAACTGAATCTAAGTTCTCCCCCAACCTTAACTGTAGGTGAATATTTAAGAATGCATATTTAAACCATCAGGAATCCCTGTTAAGATCTTGCAAATTCTGAGTAGAAAAGCATATGAATTCCTATGTCAAAGAAAAGCATACTTTCTCAAAGACAGTGAAACTGTCTAATATGCAGAAAATGTAATGTTTGTATGCACCGAAGTTAAGACTTACGTAAAAGTTTGCATTTGCATAATAGAGAAATTTACATTACGCAAGAGGTTGCAGTCTAGATGAAAGCAGAAGACTGATGTTTTTCCATTTCACAGGATTAGGCTACCTGATGGCTCATAGACAGAAACCTGAGCTGCAGCTCTCTCACAGCTGGAGAGGAAATTTAAGAAGGCAGTGAAGGCTAGCTGTAACAGGTGCAGCTGCAGCTAAGCTCCACAGTGATGAAAAAACCTAGGATCTCTCTCTGGGACCAGAGAGAGGAAAGTTTACTAAACTGTATAAAGGACTGAACCATATTGGCTGGTACCTGAGAGCAACTTGTTACTTTATTATTTTGTAACTTTTATCTTACTGTAACTAATATTTAAGATTATTCTGCAGTAAAGTTTTGAAACTCATTCTTGTGGTGGAGAGATTCATTTCTACTCTTAACAAGGTCCAAATCAAGGATTCTACTGAACAACTCTAACAAGAAGTATGTCTTTACAATATTTTGATAGCTATGTCTATGATTGTTACAAAAATAGTGTCTTTTACTTTTAAAGTTGGTGTTTTAGTCCATTACTACTACTACTACTACTACTACTACTACTACTACTACTATTATTCCCTGCCCATCTGACTGGGTTGCCTCAGCCACTGTGGGCAAATTCCAACACATATAAAAACATAATAAAACATCAAACATTAAAAATTTCCTGATACAGGGCTGCCTTCAGATATCTTCTAAAAGTCGTGTGGTTCTTTATCTCCTTGACATCTGATGGGAGGACATTCCACAAGCCACTGCTGAGAAGGCCCTTAAAAGTTGCATTCCACTTTCTGCCACAATTCTTCCTATTGACTATAACCCCTGTTAAGAAACAATTTTAGGAAAGAAAAGGTACCCAGTATGCTTGGCCATCTTGCCAGTAAAAGGGGATTTCTTAAGCAATGCATTCAGTAGTTGCTAGTGAAGCCATTTGCTTTTGATAGCAGCAAACCTGTATGTAGTGGAGACTGTACATTCATTGAATACTACACTTGCACTGTCCAGCTACTTGTACACACGGTTAAACAGGTTGTACACTCCTTGAACGTAAGGCGTGAACATCCCTGTGAACACTTTGCAACAAGACTTCGTGAGAACCAAGAATGAGACAGGTCTCCAGATCCTACGTAGGCACTCAGTATGAGCTAGGCCAGTATAAATGCAACAGGTGCTAGGTCCTGTTTCTGCCTAGCCAATAATAATAATAATAATAATAATAATAATAATAATAATAATAATAATAATAATAATAATTTATTATTTATACCCCGCCCATCTGTCTGGGTTTCCCCAGCCACTCTGGGCGGCTTCCAACAAAATATTAAAATACTATGATACAGCAAACATTAAAAGCTTCCCTAAACAGGGCTGCCTTCAGATGTCTTCTAAAAGTCTGGTAGTTGTTGTTCTCTTTGACATCTGGTGGGAGGGAGTTCCACAGGGAGGGCGCCACTACCGAGAAGGCCCTCTGCCTGGTTCCCTGTAACTTGGCTTCTCACAGTGAGGGAACCGCCAGAAGGCCCTCGGTGCTGGACCTCAGTGTCCGGGTAGAACGATGGAGGTGGAGACGCTCCTTCAGGTATACTGGACCGAGGCCGTTTAGGGCTTTAAAGGTCAGCACCTTTATGCCTGATTTATCTTTCCAGAAATGGAGAGTCAGAAAGTGAAAACTGTGATGGAGAGTTTACGTAATGGGAATCATTAGATGTGCAAGATCTGCGATTGGGTTGAGTCTCCTGGCTTAACCTTCTTCTTCCAAAAGCAGCTGCATCTGTGGCAGGTGGGCAGGGCCGGATTTATGTTTGATGAGGCCCTAAGCTACTGAAGGTAATGGGGCCCTTTATATGTCCAGCTGTCCTTTGTCAACAACAAATTGTCACTGTTTTTTGTGTTGAATATATGCTATATGGTAATTTATGGACCTAATAGGTCCATACACAACACAAAACAATGTTGATGTACGTAGGTTTTAATTTATTTGTTTTTTAATCTTATATTTTGGAAACGTACATCCAGGTTTTTCCCCCTTTAAATTTTTGGGGGGCTCCCAAGAGAGAGGGACCCTAAGCTATAGCTTGTTTAGCTTATACGTAAATCTGTCACTGCAGGTGGGGGAGTGTGAGATCTTGGCTCCCCCTTCACTGTGGCCCTGATGAAACACACACATACAGAGGTTGCTTTTTAGAGGGAACATCATTATAAGAATGTTTTGCAGAGGGGAGAGCAATGGAGTCTTGTTGACAGCTGCTAGATGGGCAAAGAAGCAGGAGGCAGCATTGGGACAGAAGAGTTGGTGATTCAACATAGCTACACAAAAGCTTTTAAAGCAGTCATTTAAAGGTCATTGAGACAGGGGGTGCAGAGCCAATCTGTCTACAACAAAAGGTTTTGACAACAGACAGAACTGACAGAAGCCAACAGAAGGCAAGGCAGCCTGAGGGGCTCCCTGTATTTTCTTTCCCCATGGCCATATAAGAAGGGGTTGGGGGCCTTGCCTGAGGGATGTCAAGGCCTGACAGACTTTACCCAGTGTGGAAGGGGGAGAGAGATAGGAATGAGGGTGATGTTCTTGAAGAAGAGCAATCATTTGTTACTTGATGGGCCCAATTGGCAATATCGCAGTCTGTCAAGCTCTCCATTTCTAGAGGCACAAATGCCAGTAAACTTCAATGAGAACCTTTCAGCACTTGAAATAATACCTGGGTCGTGTCCGGGGCCTAAAGCAAGAATACATCCCACAACAGTCTTTGGCAATTACAGGGATGGAGTTCCATTAATGTGCAGAGTGTGTGTTGCTGATTTTTAATGGCTTATGTGAAAAAGCAAGGAAATTAAGGCACACAGGCTTAACTTCCACACCATGTATAATAATGATAATGATGATGATGATGATGATGATGATGATAATGATAATAATAATAACTGCCAGAAGGCCCTCAGCGCTGGATCTCAGTGTCCGGGCTAAACAATGGGGGTGGAGATGCTCCTTCAGGTATACAGGACCGAGGCCGTTTAGGGTCAGCCCTAAAGGTCAGCACCAACACTTTGAATTGTGCTCAGAAATGTACTGGGAGCCAATGCAGATCTCTCAGAACCAGTGTTATGTGGTCCCGGCGGCCACTCCCAGTCACCAGTCTAGCTGTTGCATTCTGGATTAATTGCAGTTTCCGGGTCACCTTCAAAGGTAGCCCCACGTAGAGCGCATTGCAGTAGTCCAAGCGGGAGATAACTAGAGCATGCACCACTCTGGCGAGACAGTCCATGGGCAGGTAGGGTCTTAGCCTGCGTACCAGGTGGAGCTAGTAGACAGCTGCCCTGGACACAGACTTAACCTGCGCCTCCATGGACAGCTGTGAGTCCAAAATGTAAGAAGCATACATGATCAACATTCTCACATATTGTGCTTACTTAGTCATTTTAGCCCTTGTGAACCCCGGCACTCCCTATTATTTTTTCTTCTGGTCCAAAACATCTTCCACTGCAACTGGAGAGACACTGAAACTCAGGACGCTATAACAGCAATGGCCATTTAGCGACATACTTGCCCTCCACTGTCCCTTTATGCCTTCATTGTGGTTAACACGGAATGGTATATGTTTGTAGTGACAAGGATGAGGTTGATTGATAGAGGATGCAGATGTGGACCCAATAACAGGCCCAAACAGGCATTATTGAGGTTCTCTCTATATTACTCTGTCGCAAGAGAAAGGAGAAGGTGAGTCTTGCGTTTGTGAGTCGGTATGCCTAGAACAGGGTTAGAACACTTTGTAAGGAATTAATTAAATCTTTAGAATTGACACTCAGAGCAAATTTGCAGGTCTGATGATCTCATAGTAGGCATGGGCTGAGCAATTCATTGCATCCTATTGCTCAGCCATAGGTCTATTCTGCTCTCTTTTGTGTGGATTTTTTCACTGAATGAACAAAAAGCATGCAGTTGAATTGCATGTATTTTGCCCACGTGTTTTATGTTAAATAGCACACTTTTGATGCAAAATGTGCCCTTTTCAATGTATTCATCCATAAAAATATGCATTTTGTGTGCATCTCTTGAGATACAATATGTATCTTTGTGTGAACTTTTCCCACACTAAAACTGCACTGCAAAGTCGGGAGAAGTGTGTAATCAGACTGGGAGTTGTGTTCCAATCCACACGCAACCTTGAAAGTATCAGATCAGATCAGTCCCACAGCGAAAAAGCACGCCAAACAAATTCCTCCCCATCCCTCCTCAAGTTTGAACAGTTCAGCCTTTCATTCGTTAGCTGTTAGTTTTACTTTTCCTCAAACATTCACAAGGTTGCATTCTGCAGCTTAAGATAAGACATGAAAGAAGTTAGTAATTAAGAATTTAGCATTGAAAAAGATTACATATTATTAACTTTTGACATAACACTGATGGCTTTGTCAAATTGGCATGTGCCCAGTTTGTAGATGAAGAGGATTAACGCTGAAAAGCGCATGCGAATACAAACCAGAATGCACAGTAACATGCTACATGTGAATACACGCAGCAATATGTTAGGAGTGCATGTGCCACAATCTACCACTTGCAAACGAACATAGTAATCTGCAAATACTGGGGCACTTGCAAAGAGACAGAGTATCGTAAGGAGCAGCACATTCAGATGTGAGGTTTATTGTGTTCGTTTCACTAGTTCACTAGTCGTTTCACTACTTTCTAACAATTACTTTTAGATTGTGCAACTGTGGCTTTTGATTGATATACTGCTTTTGTTGTTGTTTAATCGTTTAGTCGTGTCCAACTCTTCATGACCCCATGGACCAGAGCACGCCAGGCACTCCTGTCTTCCACTGCCTCCCGCAGTTTGGTCAAACTCATGCTGGTAGCTTCGAGAACACTATCCAACCATCTCGTCCTCTGTCGTCCCCTTCTCCTTGTGCCCTCCATCTTTCCCAACATCAGGGTCTTTTCCAGGGAGTCTTCTCTTCTCATGAGGTGGCCAAAGTACTGGAGCCTCAGCTTCATGATCTGTCCTTCCAGTGAGCACTCTGGGCTGATTTCTTCAAGAGTGGATAGGTTTGATCTTCTTGCAGTCCATGGGAATAGAATGGGATGAGTAGTGGTACAATTTCTGTAGTTGCAAGACTTAATTTGCTTATGGTATGTTTGTGCTTGTGGGGTAATTGTTGAATACCACGAATCTGCTTGTGCTTTGGCAGGAGGGAAGGTGAAGAAGAAAAGGACCCCGGGCTCTCAAAATGCTTCCCAAATGGGATGCTATGATTTGTAGTTGTTGGTTTTTTTCTAGCTTTATGTTTATTATACAATGGTACCTCGGGTTAAGAACTTAATTCGTTCCGGAGGTCCTTTCTTAACCTGAAACTGTTCTTAATTTGAGGTACCACTTTAGCTAATGGGGCCTCCCACTGCCACCACCACACAATTTCTATTCTCATCCTGAAGCAAAGTTCTTAACCCGAGGTACTATTTCTGGGTTAGCGGAGTCTGTAACCTGAAGCATCTGTAACCTGAAGCATCTGTAACCCAAGGTACCATTGTATCACAGTTTTGCATTGTGGCTTTTACAGTTTCACTGTCTGTTATATAGCATTTGTTATTTCTGTAAGCTGCTTACAGTCTGTTTCAGTATTAAGTGGTATATCAATATATAAAATTAAATGAATAAAAATGGGGCAATATAATAACACATTAGATCCACTGTCACTAAAAGAAAAGAAAGAAGAAAAGTGGAATGCTGAGATGTGAAGAATTCCTACTATTCACATTATGGCAGCCTTTCTTCATGTATGATAAGTGGAATATTGGTGTGAAGCTTCATCATGAAATATTGAAGAGTGTTTGCCTTTGGAAAAATTGGATTACCTTTCCCCCCTCTTAGAGCCCCTAAATTTGTACCTTTATATATATGCATGCTCTTGGGCAGATAAATGAACAGCATTTTCATAGCAATATACCGTATGCTAAAAGAGATATTACTAGGTTTAGGAGAATGAATTAAAAAATGACGAACTGTTAAATTGGAGAGGGAGCTGCAGAAAATAAAGTTTAAGAGAGGTTCAAATCAGGCATTTATACTTCTGCCTTTGATTCCCATCTGTGCCTTCCTCACCACCAAGTGATACCTCCAGGCAGAGAGAGACCTGAGGCCATTTCACCACTTCAAAAAGCATTCATTTTATGTATTTGGGACACAGAACCTTAGCACAACTTCATCTATGCTTCTTGATGTTCTGCCAATCTGATAAAAAGCTTCCATGAGTTAGCTACTGTCTGCTTGGCAACTACCTACAGTATGCTCCCAGCTGGTTACTGGGAGAAATACAACCAGAAAAATGAGAAGGAACTAAGAAAAGACAGACACTCCGGCCAACTGTGTGAATGCTTTAATCAGAAGTAGATCTCAGTGGCCCAGGAAAGTGTGTTCTTCCTAAAATGAGAGCACGTGTTGCGGGGGGGGGGTGTCTGCCAGGCCAACCCTCTGTTGCCAGGCAGGTTAATGGTTATTGCCTGGAGCAATGATTGGCTGACCGGGTGCTGGGGCAAATTGCATGTAGCAAATTGGGTGGGTGGGATTGAAGGCTTTAAATATTGGGGGCACTCTGCTTTTGCTTTTGCAGACTGCTTCGGATCACCCGCCCGCCCTGTGATCCGGTTGACCTTGCTATGCCTGTCATGGGGTCGTCTGCCATTGGGGCAGGAGCCTAGTAGGAATTTTATCCTTTTGGCTGATTGGCTGGTGCCATTTGGTTTTTGCCTACTACTTAGCAATTCGTCACAACTTGCAAGGTTGCGGTTAGGCATTGGTTATAAAACCTGGTGGTGGAGGGGTCAGGATAGGCTGTGCTGGCCCCTCCAATGGTGCTGGAAGGGAATTCCGTTAAAGGAATCCTGGGGCTTGCCATGACTTCGTCCAATCCATGAAATGGGACCAGGGCTGGCAAGCCTTGGGGAGCTGGTTGGGTGAGCAGTGAGGGACTGTCGCTCAGCGCAACTGATCCCCAACATTGTTTTCCCTTCACTGGCTTCCGAGGGAGTTCGAATAGTCAGTTCTAGTCCCAGGCGGGGGGACAGATAGTCATAACCAATGCCTAAGCAACCACTCACAGATTATGTATTTTAATAAAGTTGTGGCCAAAATAGTGCCAAAAACATTAAACAAAAATTATGTGTGATTTGTGAATTATTTGAGGGGTGGCTAGGGGACCTCCACACGTGAATGGCTTAATCAAAGGACAGAGACGGTATTTGTTAATGAGACTGACAGAAGGCACGTTTCACTGTTGATTATCCTTGATCCCTGTGGTTGTCTTGATGCTGGTGCACTCCTGATGGACTTCAACCTGCCTCAGTCCCAGCCAGCATGGCCAAAAACCAAGGATGGTGGGAGTTGTGATCCAGAAACATCTGGAATGAACTTCGTTTGGCTGTGCCTGACTTAATGGATTAAATGTCAACTAAAATTTCCACAGAGGTTAAAAGATCTGAGTCCTGGAGACGGTGGATAAGGAGGGAGAGACCAAACAATATTATTGTAAAATGGGGGCTGGGCGGGGGGGATAGACACCAAAATTATGAATAAAAAAAGAATGTTTGCAAGATGCAAGGAAGGATAAATGTACAACACTCTCCCCAAGTCTCTAGAATGCTGTACACAGCCATTGACATGTTTCCCCCACATTTTTCTTTCAGTATTTAAGTACGTTGTGCCTTAATCCATATCCTCCCCATGCTGGGAAATGAATTTTTCTTGATTTATCGAGAGTCCATTTTCTAATAGTCAAGAAAAGAAATTATGCCCAGAGGCATAAGGAGATTGGATGTATAAGGAAAAGCACCTTTCCCCCCTTTTTTTGCCCAGAATCAGATTTTCACTCGGCAAAGACCATGACTAAACTGAAAGAAAGTTTCTTGGAAGATTAATAACACTGTTGTGTTTGATGAGCTGTTATAGGGGGGCTTTTTAGTTACAAAAGAGGCATCACCAGACAATGTTGTAAATATAAGTAAGAATGACGACAAAATAAAAAGTGCAGATTAATAATGAATAACTAATGAATCAGTGCAGCTCTCTGTTTAGGAACTCTGCTGGAGAGCTTGCTTTTGATTTTAGTCATAACTGACTTGGCCTCACCTAGAGAGAAGACTTGAAGGCATGAGATAGATACAGAGGTCAGCAAACTTTTTCAGCAGGGGCCAGTCCACTGTCCCTCAGACCTTGTGGGGGGGGGGCAGATTATATTGGTGGGGGGGGGGTGAATGAATTCCTATGACCCACAAATAACCCAGAGATGCATCTTGAATAAAAGCACACATTCTACTCATGTAAAAACACACTGATTCCCAGACCATCCGCGGGCCGGATTTAGAAGGTGATTGGGCCAGATCCAGCCCCCAGGCCTTAGTTTGCCTACCCATGAGATAGAAGCATTCATGTTAACAAGATAACACAGAAATTGCACTGACTATGAAAGTGAGTGGTTATTTATTTATTTATTTATAACTTTTCTTTGCCTCCCTTCATTGTGGAGCAGTTAAACACAGTTTCACGTTCACAATCCAATTCACATTCACAATGCAATTCACGTTCACAATGCAGTTACTAAAAATGCAGGTAAGTCACACTCAGTCAACACAGACACCGGCTTCTGGGTGAATAATGAACAGGCATCTCAACCTTAAAAGAATAGGTGCCAGCAGTGGAAGGGACTTCCAAAACTGTGGTGCCACCACCCAGAAGGCTCTGCCAGACCATTCCGTACAGCTGGCCTCAACTAAAATTAATACAGACACGAGAACTTTCCCTGGGGATCTTAAGAAAGGTGCAGGTCTACATGTGTCACAGGATGGCTCTGTGTGTCATTGACTCTAGCTCCACCTACTGAAGCATCTTGCAGAAACTAGGGACTCAGCTAGACTGGAAAAGAAAAGGTGATTCATTTATTATTTTTATTTTTTGATAATTATTTTTACTAGTTTTCAGTTACAACAATCCAATCCAATAACAGCCTCATTATAGCAATGCCAAATTATAATGCAATTAATATTACCAATCATTGAGATGCCAGATTATACAATTTAAGTGGCCTCCCGCATGCTAGAATTAACGGTTTGATGCTTTCCTTTGTTTCAGCATTCCAAAGTCTTATAAATTTCAGTTACGCTCCAGTCCAGATACTAATCCCTTTTATTGCAGCTGCAATTTTAATGGCTTCCATTTGTATTGACACATTTAATAATTTCTGTGCCTACAGATGAAGCATTCAAACTCTCTCTTTCCCGTGTGTCAGTAATATTTCTTCCTGTCCTTGTAATAAATTATGTCTATCTTTTGTCAATTCTTGTTGTTCTCCGGGAATTTATATGTGTTGTATGTGCAATATAACTTTGTGCCTCCAGATGGTGATGTGGAGCCCCTTTTTTCTACCTGCTTTCCCTTTTCTTTTTCTTTTTTTTTTTGTTTGTTTGTTTGTTTTGTTTAGTCGTTTAGTCGTGTCCGACTCTTTGTAACCCCATGGACCAGAGCACGCCAGGCACTTCTGTCTTCCACTGCCTCCCGCAGTTTGGTCAAACTCATGTTTGTAGCTTCGAGAACACTATCCAACCATCTCGCCCTCTCTCGTCCCCTTCTCCTTGTGCCCTCCATCTTTCCCAACATCAGGGTCTTTTCCAGGGAGTCTTCTCTTCTCATGAGGTGGCCAAAGTATTGGAGCCTCAGTTTCAGGATCTGTCCTTCCAGTGAGCACTCAGGGCTGATTTCCTTAAGAATGGATAGGTTTGATCTTCTTGCAGTCCATGGGACTCTCAAGAGTCTCCTCCAGCACCATAATTCAAAAGCATCAATTCTTCGGTGATCAGCCTTCTTTATGGTCCAGCTCTCACTTCCATACATCACTACTGGGAAAACAATAGTTTTTACTATACGGACCTTTGTTGGCAAGGTTTAAATTTACAATGCTTTAAATGGAAAAGCTTCTTTGACATGTCTAGATCCAGCCTAGCTAGGCAATCTTCTAGAGAACTGACGTAACAATACTGCATGGGCAGCCAGATTACGCTGAGAGCAAAGCCCCTATCAAATTTAATCCTTGAATGCATAAACAAATCAGAGTCCGAAGTGAGTTACACCGTGATTACACTTGGATATCAATCATGTCACGAAGCTCTTGAACAACTAATAAGCCACATTTCTTCAAAAATAGATTGTGACAGGTTTGGAAGAGAATATCTGGCACTAAATCAATTCATTAGAACCTGCACGAGCAGCAGAAGAATTGACATTTCATCCCTTCAGAGCAGAAATCGCACTCCTGCGCTTATTACTTTTGTCTTTTGTCACACTGTCTTGCTCTTAATAAAAATTTGCATTCCCTCAAGAAGGTGCACGAAGTAGATCTGGGTAATAAGGATTCATCAAATAAGGACTGGGGAGCTGTTGATAGCCAGTTGAACTGAGAGAGATCAACAGCTTCTTCATAATTTGTTGAGAGACTCTGTCAGTCTGTTTTACTCGTCCCAAAAGTCTGTAACATACGCACTTGATCCAAAGTGTAAACTTTCTTTGTGTTTCAAAATTCAGCTGTCACTTCAGTTCATTTCTACAGACTTGAAGTCTCCAGTGTATCCTAACTATGTCTTTATCTTAATAACTTTAACTCTCCATCTTACACAAGTGCTTTCAATTCTCTGAATTGCCTTTCTTGGGACTTGCTCCATAGTTCTCTTCTAAGCATACACCCGTTTTACAGAATCTCTAAAGAATAATTCAAACTGGCAATGGTTGCAATTTCATACGTTGCCTTTAATAGAACCAATACTTTGTCAGACATTATTTTGAGACACAAAATTAGCAGTATGCCCGGGGGCTGACTTCAGAAGAAAAGTTGTGAAGTATGGTAGTTTCTCAAAACTTATTTAAATGTATTTCTTAGGGGGCTGGAGAGAAATTCAGTGACTTTTTTCCTAGGCAATAGTGTGTCTTTCTTTTCTTTTCCTTTAAAAATACATGGTTGTACTAAATACAAATGACTATTCCCATGCTATTTGAGTTACAGGTAGGTAGCCGTGTTGGTCTGCTGTAGTCGAAACAAAATAAAAAAAATTCCTTCCAGTAGCACCTTAGAGACCAACTAAGTTTGTTATTGGTGTGAGCTTTTGTGTGCAGAGAGCCAGTGTGGTGTAGTGGTTAAGAGCGGTAGTCTCGTAATCTTGGGAACCGGGTTCGCGTCTCCGCTTCTCCACATGCAGCTGCTGGGTGACCTTGGGCTAGTCACACTTCTTTGAAGTCTCTCAGCCCCACTCACCTCACAGAGTGTTTGTTGTGGGGGAGGAAGGGAAAGGAGAATGTTAGCCGCTTTGAGATTCCTGAAGGGGAGTGAAAGGCGGGATATCAAATCCAAACTCTTCTTCTTCTTCTTCTGCATGCACGTGTATCTAAGGTGCTACTGGAAGGATTTTTTTTTATTTTGTTTCATGCTATTTGAAACACTCTTTCACTGGAAAGATGGGATACAACAATGATTGTGTTCCATGCTATAAACACTTCTTTAATTTACACCTAAGCTTTGCCTGGTTAGTCTGTATGTGCACTGCTTGTTTTGTGTGTATGTGAAATTATCATATGTTATATTCATTTTATGTTTTTATTTATTTTATTAGGACCATCTCTTTGGTATTTAAAGGTAAAAGTACCCCTGACCGTTAGGTCCAGTCGCAGACGACTCTGGGGTTGCGTGCTCATCTCGCTCAATAGGCTGAGGGAGCCAGCGTTTGTCCGCAGACAGCTTCCATGTCATGTGGCCAGCAGGACTAAGCCACTTCTGGTGAACTAGAGCAGTGCACGGAAACACTGTTTACCTTCCTGCCGGAGCAGTACCTATTTGTCTATTTGCACTTGACATGCTTTTGAACTGCTAGGTGGGCAGGAGCTGGGACCAAACAACGGGAGCTCACCCTGTCATGGGGATTCGAACTGCCGACCTTCCAATTGGCAAGCCCTAGGCTCTGTGGTTCAATTTGGTATTTAGGAGTATTCATTTAGCAGTGTTCCTGCCAACAAAGTCCTCCCTTAATGAATGGAAGCAGAATTGGTTTATCCATATCATATGTTGCTTCCAAAAAGTGTTGTCTTTTCTCATGTCTGTACAAACAATGCGAGCAGGGCTTTAGGGCTGGTTTAGTAAACCATTTAAGAGTGTTATCTGTAAGCTATAACATTCCTCATTCAAGCTTTCTTTTGTTCACATACTCCCTAGCTATCCAGAGGACAGGCCTGTACCAGCAATACCAAAAACATCCTACCACCCATACTTCATGGCTTGCTTGTACAGTTCCAAGCAGGTGCCAAAAATAGGATGATAACAATGACAATGATTTTTACTATTTATATGTAACCCACCCGACTGGGTTGCCCCAGCCACTCTGGGTAGCTCCCAACAAAATATTAAAAACACAATAAAACATCAACGATTAAACACGTTCCTAAACAGGACTGGTTTCAGATGTCTTCTAAAAGTCAAATAGTTATTTATCTGTTTCACATCTGATGGGAGGGTGTTCTACAAGGCAGGCACCACTACCAATAAGACCTCTGCCTGGTTAATAATAATAATAATAATAATAATAATAATAATAATTTATTTCTACCCCGCCCATCTGGCAGGGTTTCCCCAGCCAGTCTGGGCAGCTTCCACAAAGACCAAAAATACACTAATATGTCATATATTAAAAACTTCCCTTAAGATGTCTTCTGAATGTCAGGTAGTTGTTTATCTCTTTGACTTCTGATGGGAGGGCGTTCCATCAGCTTCACATCTCACAGCGAGGGAACCACTAGAAGGCCCTCAGAAGAGGACCTCAGTGGCCAGGCTGAATGATGGGGGTGGAGATGCTCCTTCAGCTATACTGGGCATCCCTTTGACAGCCATGAGGGGAAGGATTTGCCACCACTGTTGCAGCCCTGAAGACTCAGCCTGGGCACCGCTTGGCATGTGAAGGTGCCAGTTGTGGGGGTGCCTGGTTGAACCCCTCATGCCCTTTCAAAAACCTGTGCCCAGGGCCACAGCCCCCACAGCCCTCCCCACGCTATGCCCTTGTCCTGCAGCATGGCACCCACCCTAAAACAGCCTCTGTTGTGGCCTTTTCTAGCTACATAAAATATGTGCTGAAATTATATTGAGTTCAGATTTCATTTACACAATCAAAGTTCTCATCTGCAGAAGTCAAAAAGAGTCACACTGGTTTAAGAAGACTCTTCCACTGTAAGTGGCATGAAGACAGCTGCTGCTATCATTAGTAGGATGATCAAAAATTAGTCCAGAGAGGATGAGAAAAGACAAGAACACCGTAAGGCAACTTTTGCACAGACTCTCCTATTATAATGCTATTTGGCATTAAGCGTTTGCACTATCTGCTGTTGGCTGTGATGTAAACTCAGCCTTAACTCCATTAAGCCTACAGAAATTTCCTGGTTATTTAATGAAACTGCCATTAATATCTTACAGAGAAAGGAGTAGCAAAAGAGGAACCAATACACCTTTGGTTTCGAATTAACCACTTCCAAAGATGATTAAAGGAGTGCATGCAAACCTTCTTATTAAAACCACTGAGACTGAAGTTTCAATTAATGAACTACAATTCATGGTTATTAGCTTGACTAATAAAGTTTGTAAGTGAACAGAAAGCTTGCGATAATGAAGACAAAGTAGCAAACCAAGGGAACATGCTGCCAGTAGCAAAAAGGGAACACAACATAAGTGAAATTGGAAGGCAGGGGAAAATAGAACATCAATAAGTGTCTTGACAACAATTTGCATTTATTTTATCCTCTGTACCATGTTGTTCTTTATAGTCTAATCAGAGAAGGAAAGAAAGCAATTGGCTGCAAGGACCAAATTTTTCTAGGCTAACAAAATGATAGATGTGAAGTTAATTACATTAATGAAACAATCAGCTATAACAGGAAATTGTGTGTGTATGTGTGAGGGTGTGTGGCATCTTCTATTACACCCAGCATATTTCACTCGGCTTATAGCTTAAGGAAGTGGGAGACAGCCTAGGAGGAGAACAAATTAGTTGGCTCTTCAATGCATGTACAACTGCTTGTGGGCAGCTTCGTAAACTCTGGCGCCTTTTGCTTCTCTGCGAATGGATCATAGGTCGCCAAAAGACCTCCAGTGTCGTTCTGGTCTGACCAGTAAAGCTCTGTTGTCAGGTAACCACCAGTGGAATGTGAAAAGTCAGTAAATTTCAGATTCTGCAAGGGTCCATCTCCTAAGCTGTGTATGCACTAACCCATTTGGAGCATAAAAATGTAGTTTTTCTCAATCCAGAATCATTCATGCTCATCCTCAACATCCAATCTAGTTTTATTCTTGGTCCTGCCACCCATACAGGTGGGATTGGTTACTTTATATTTGTCTGAAAACGCCTCCCCTTGATTAGGCTATCTATGTTTTTTCCTCCCTGTACATGCCCCAGTGAATGAAGAAGGAAGTGGGGATTGCGATATTGGTCATGCCCACCCATAATATTATTGGACAAGTATGGATGCACACACATGCAGTGCTAGGACCATCAACATCAGTTTTCAAATGAACACAGAGTGGAGTAAGGAAGACTCAATCTGTAATGAGCTTTCTTTTTGAAATGAAACAAGTTTCTCAAGGAGGACAAAAGAAGAAGAAGGTCTAGATTGTGTGTAGACTACATGGAAAATACAAGTAGCCTCCACTGATAGGAGTGCTCTGGTGGTGTTTCCTGCTTGGCAGGGGGTTGGACTCTTCCAACTCTATGATTCTGTGATTCTATGATTCTAGAATGAAATGTCATGTTGCGGCCTTAGTATTCCCACCAGATCCAGATTATCCTGCCTTGTAGGGCAGGAGCCAATCACACCTGAGATCAAGACAGTATTGGTTCTGTTTCATTGGTGGCATGGACATAATAAGCTTGGTTTGGAATCGTTTCTTCCATGGGTCCCTATTATGATAGTGATCTCACTAGGGCAAAGAGGTGCAAATGGGGATGTGACTCATGTACTTTTAATAGCTTTGTAGAAGGAACTACACTTGGGACGCGGGTGGCGCTGTGGGTTAAACCACAGAGCCTAGGACTTGCCGATCAGAAGGTCGGCAATTCAAATCCCCGTGACGGGGTGAGCTCCCATTGCTCAGTCCCTGCTCCTGCCAACCTAGCAGTTCCAAAGCACGTCAAAGTGCAAGTAGATAAATAGGTACCGCTCCGGCTGGAAGGTAAACAGCGTTTCCGTGTGCTGCTCTGGTTTGCCAGAAGTGGCTTAGTCATACTGGCCACTTGATCCAGAAGCTGTACGCTGGCTCCCATGGCCAATAAAGCAAGATGAGTGCCGCAACCCCAGAGTCAGTCATGACTGGACCTAATGGTCAGGGGTCCCTTTACCTTAGAAGGAACTACACAACTGTTAAGGGTACATGAGTCACATCAGGTGTTAGGGGAGGGGTGGTACCTCTGGTGAGGAGCACATTGTTCTCATTCTGGGGTAGTTTGTCCACCTTTGGTCCCCACTCTGCACTCAGCTCTCACCTGTGGCTCCGAGAAGCTACAGCATGTGACAGCAGCCACACCCCGAGATGGCTTCGACTGGCTGACTAAACCAGGTGAGAGTAGCTGATGGGTGAGTTAAGGATTTCCTCTGCATGCAAAGACAGCCTCTAGCAGACTGAGTGGGCAAGACCAGTAGTGGGTCCAATGGTCATGATGGCGGTTTCTGCACATACTGTAGAGGGAAGTAAGGAGAAGATGGGACTCCTCAAACAGAGAAGACAGGAGAAGGAAAACACTGATCCTAAACCTCTGCTGCCTTGCAGGATATCATCGAGAGAGAGAAATGCTAAGGAGTAAACCCTACACAAATCCGGAGTGGAGTTCCTAAGATGTTTGGATGGTGTTATATTTCCAAGGGGTTGCTCAAGAGCAAGCAGGCAAATATCTCCCTGCTTGGCTGTGAAGCCTTGCTTTTGCTGCCAAAATAAACCTTATCTGTCCGGAGCCCCACTCTCCCGTGGCTGGCTCAGTCGCTGGCAGAATCCATGAGTGAGCAGTTCCTAAACTTTCCCCAGCAAAGCAGCTTCTTGATGCCCAGTCTGCGCCTCCCCTCTCGGTGCGGATGCTTTCTGCGCAAGGAGGGCGTGGGTAACGAAGGACCCCTCTCCTCCCTGCTTTGCCCAGGCAAGGAGTCCTGGGACCACCTCGCCTCTTCCGACTCCTGCAGCTCCTCTCCACTTTGGGCGTGTTTACTCTCCTCCGTTGAAGAGGAGCTGCTTCCCACGATCCCCGGAGGCTCTCTATAATCCATTTGGCTTTTCCTCTCTCCCTCCTCAACCGATGGCATTTCCCTGACGGATGGTGTCATGCATGCCTCCTTCCAGCAACTCCTGCAGCCAAGCTGGTGCCCAATGTATTTCTTTGCTTTCCTTTGGACCACATCAACAAGGCCAAGAGGTATCTTGTTCTCTTGGCAGTCCAGGACCTCCACATACACTGCCCAGACTTGAGTCCCAGAAAGGTCACTTTTGTGCTTCTAACACAGCAAAAACAATGTGGGAGGCAGCAGCTATAAGTTACCAGTTTCTGCAGCCACAGCAGGCGCTGTGATTCTCCAGCTGTTTGACTTCATCCCTGGAGGCTATCTCTTGAGACAAATGGATGCTAACAAAAGAAGGAATTTCCGTACCTGTAGCTTTTCTTGCCCCTGAATGCCAAGCTGCACCCAGTAGTGGCTGATGACCATTGGATCAGGTAGGGTGAAACATGGAGACAGAAAGGTATGGGGAGACAGAGACAATGACAGGAAGAACTGACAAATTCTAAGTTTGTCCTATCCTCCCTTCTGAGAAGGGAGGCGCTGCGGTCTAAACCACAGAGCCTTTTGGGCTTGCCGATCAGAAGGTCAGTGGATCGAATCCCCATGACGGGGTGAGCTCCCATTGCTCTGTCCCAGCTCCTGCCAACCTAGCAGTTCGAAAGCACACCAGTGCAAGTAGATAAATAGGTACTGCTGCAGCAGGAAGGTAAACAGCGTTTCCGTGTGCTCTGGTTTCTGTCACTGTGTCCTGTTGTGCCAGAAGCAGTTTAGTCATGCTGGTCACATGACCCGGAAAGCTGTTTGTGGACAAACACTAGCTCCCTTGGCCTGAAAGTGAGATGAACGCTGCAACCCCATAGTCGCCTTTCACTGGACTTATCCATCCAGGGGTCCTTTACCTTTACCTTTTTACCCTTCTGAATTCTGTAAGGGGCAACACTGACACTAAAGAGGAGGAAGCTAAGAGGCGTTTCCAGCGTGGTGTAGTGGTTAAGAGCGGTGGACTCGTAATCTGGTGAACCGGGTTCGTGTCCTTGCTCCTCCACATGCAGCTGCTGGGTGACCTTGGGCTAGTCACACTTCTTTGAAGTCTCTCAGCCTCACTCACCTCACAGAGTGTTTGTTGTGGGGGAGGAAGGGAAAGGAGATTGTTAGCCGCTTTGAGACTCCTTTGATACTCCTTAAGGGGAGTGAAAGGTATCAAGTCCAAACTCCTCCTCCTCTTCTTCTCTGGACTGGAAGTAAAAAGACTGGCAGGTGTCAGCCAGTTGACAGCAGGCAGAGGTTGCTGGGGCAGTGCTCCATTAGCCCAGATAAGCCAGCCTCCATGGGCTGCACCTATCAGATGTCTTCCTTTGATTTCTGTTGTCCTCATTTTTTAGGCAGCTAAAAGCCTCTTTTCTTTTTCTTTTATGTGACTTTCTGTGCTGGGACAATAGATTGGGAACATACATTTTTCCTGCTGCTTAATGCTGCTTGAGTAACATTGCCAGAGCAGATTCCAATAAATCAAAATGGACCCCATTAATTTTCTCACGGATCAGTAAGAGCAAACACTTTCATTAAGCTATATCTGGGAAAAACATTCAGTCTCTACACAATTAGTTGTGAAACATTTTTAGAGTGCTCAAGATTAAATAAAAGGATTGTGCTAATGGACCATGCATATGTGTGCATGAGAGAAATAAAACATTGCTAAAACTCGGCAAAGGCATTGGGAAGGAAATAGAATTAGTAATTTTCTATCAAATATAATAAGAGACAGGTGTTCAGCTATTAAAGTCATGATTGCTGTAGCTATAGGAGTTGACAGAGGGAAATCACAGCTGTTCCTTTGCATTGATTTCTATGTTTACAAAGAAACTCTGTTTGCATTCTCTAAAATATGTTGCTGATGGCCCATAAAAGACTCTGGGAAAGGGAAGCTATGTGGTAATTGGCAGACCTGTAGTACATGCAAAGTGCATAGAAAATAATCTCTTTCCACATTAATGTGATTATGGGATTAATGATCTGATAGATTTATCAACAACTAACAGCAGTTCTTCTAAAGTGATAACTTTATTTAGCTAATGCTGCATAGAGCTCTGACAAAAGAAATCCAGCAGTCCAAGATTTGGCACCAATATTGTTCCTCTTCCCTAATTTTCTTTGGGTTAATATCACTAATTGTTTTTCACAATTCAAGTTCTCTCCAGGTCTGAAAGTTTTCTAAATGGTCACTATTTCTCTCATGTGAAGATGGAATCGTTCCAGTTTTCTTCCAGTCTTTTGAACCTGTTTCTTGTAGGGTTCTTTGCTGAACAGCTACAACAAACCCACACAAATCCCCCACACAGGTTGAGGTTGAATATATCAACCATTGATGGATTAAGATGTGATTGTAATATTTAAAATTAACTGCATTTTTACTCTCTCTGTGTGTTTGTAGGTGTAACATAACATCCAGTCAACTCTATGGTCTATTTCATATATACATAAAAAAGAATTCTAATGTATGAGTTACTTCAAAAATGGTCAAATGCTTCAAAATATAAAAGTAGAATATTATCACATGTAACAAAAACTATTCTGTATAAAACTGTGCCCCTCAAAGGTCAGTACTGAGCCCCTCTGGCCTAATGATAGCATTGGCCCTCTGTGGAACACCATTGCTGTCAGGCTTTGACAGTTGCCAACTATATGCAGTTTCCAGAAACAGTTGAAGACACTTGTGTTCTGACAAGCTTTCCCAGTTGGGTGAGCAGATCTCTGCCATGAATGTCTCCTTTTATCGTTTTCAGTTCATTTGCTGTTATTTCCTGTGCTGTTTTTAACTTTTTTGAAACGGTTTTTCATTATATCGTTGACCTCACCTTGAGGCACGTATAGGAAAGGCCATTAACAAATAAATAATAATAAGCACCGCTATGTATTTATTCAGTATCCCTTACTATGTTTTTGGATTGGATTGGATTGGATTGGATTGATCTTTATTACGGCCATTGGCCCGTCACACGACAGTTTCCCATACCACATAATGTACTTGAACCTCCAAATTTAAAACCGTCAAAACTTACAAAAAACAGACAAGAACCAAAGCAGAACAAAAACAAAAGACCAATAAATTTGTAACATAAACATCACCCTCTGCTCATAAATTAATAGAAGACATCAATGGTGATTCACCTAGTTACATCCTAAAACATAGATCATGGTTTAAAGGGATTTTCCGAGCCGCACAGGAGTCCGTTTCTCTTCTTTGGGGATAGGACGCTGATCAAGAATCTGGCAACCGTGAGTGATCTTAGGGGGTCATCATCATTTAATAGATATCTCAGTTTGGCTTCATTCGTATCATCGGCAATTCCCTTTAGATATTGAGCAAGAAACTTGCTCCTGGCCGATGAGTGAAAAGCACAATCAAAAATTATGTGATGCAACGATTCCGGTGCCCCACAATTACAATCGCATAAGAGCGATATCTGGTACTATGTTTTTATCCCACTTTTTAGACAGTGATTGTTCTCCAAAGCAGCACACCTCAATTAAAAAGACAGAGGCCACTCCATCAGGCTCACAGACTACAATGGCAAGCATAGAGAAGGAGCAAGTTTATCTTACTCTCCAAATGTTGCTGTTTTGAACATTCTTTCTGGTGACTTGAATAAATGGGACTGTGGTTTTAGACAAATGAGATGTTGCTGCAATGCTTTTAATCTCAGCTTTTGCTCCCCTCCCCCCTTTTCACAGAATTTTCTTTTAAATGCCCAGTTTTTGAGTTCCTGGATTATATGTCTGCGACCTCCTCTAGGCAGTACCCATGGCAGAAAAATATCAGAAGTGAAACAACTTCCCTGGAGGAAAATCTCCACCTGTGAAGGTGTAACCTTTCATAGATTATTTGAGTGCCTGTATCTTGAGGTAACGTTTGGACTTCACTCTCTGCACTGAGATTGGAATAAGGGTGGTTTTTAAAAAATAAATAAATTTAAAAGCAGCTCTTCTTTCCAGAGGTAAGAATACTCTGTCCTCAAAGGGTCTCTAAGGGTCAAGTCCTGGTTGACAAGAAAGGAATCTCTGAACCACATGCCAGCATGAATAAGAGCAGAAAAGACCTCAACTGTTGCTGTCCTTCAATCGTCTACAAAGAATAGCTAAAGGAGGGGGAACCCAACAGCCTCTATACTATTCCACACACAAATTATTCATGTTGTGTTTTGGAATTCAAGTCCGCTCGCTCACAAATGTGCGCCCTCAGAATCCCAGCCAAAGCAACAGCATCCAAGGTCATAACACAGTGTCCTGTTTTATTGACATAACATGGATTATTGATATGGCTTCCACACATTGAGGCATAAACTCTGTGTTATGTTCTTTTTTTCCCTTTTAATGAATTCTGGGGAAAGGACTCCTGGATGAATCAGTGCCAAGCGAGACTTAGTAAACCAACCACTTCTATATAAACAGTGCGTGAGAGAGATTCTTATCATTCTTAAAATAAGAATCATCTACATAACGGGGTGAGCTGCCATTGCTCAGTCCCTGCTCCTGCCAACCTAGCAGTTCGAAAGCACGCCAGTGCAAATAGATAAATAGGTACCGCTGCAGTGGGAAGGTAAATGGCATTTCCATGTGCTCTGGTTTCCGTCACGGTGCTCTGTTGTGCCAGAAGTGGTTTAGTCATGCTGGCCACATGACCCAGAAAGCTGGGTACAAATGCTGGCTCCCTCAGCTTGAAAGCGAAATGAGTGCTGCAACCACATAGTCCCCTTTGACTGGACTTAACCGTCCAGGGGTCCTTTACCTTACACAGAAGAAGGGCAGTACTAAATGCATAGGAACAGACTGGATGCACTGTGGCTGAAATCAACAGGGGTAGACAGCAGGTTCAGTCTCTGATTCCAAGTGCATCCCTGATTATACACTACAGATAGAGGAAACATGGCCCTCAAGATGTTGTTAGGGCAGCTGTCTACCAGCTCCATCTGAGACATCGGTCTCGCGTCCTGTCTAGCAAGATTGGTACATGCCCTGGTTATCTCCTCCTTGGACTACTGTAATGCTCTCTATGTGGAGCTACCTTTGAAGCTGACTCAGAAACTGCAACTAATCCAGAATGCAGATGCCAGACTGGTGACTGGGAGTGGCCGCCAAGACCATATAACATTGCTCCTCAAGGATCTACATTGGCTCCCAGTATGTTTCCATGCACAGTTCAAAGTGTTGGTGCTGACCTTTAAAGCCCTAAACACCTTTGGCCCTACATAACTATAGGAACGTCTCCACTCCCATCATTCAGCACGGACACTGAGGTCCAGCTCCAAGGGCCTCCTGGTGGTTCCCTCACTGTGAGAGGTGAGGTTACAAGGAGGCAGCCAGAGGGCCTTCTTGGTAGTGGCGCCCGCCCTGCAGAACACACTTCCATCAGATGTCAAGGAAACTATTTGACTCTTAGAAGACATCTGAAGACAGCCCTGCTTAGGGAAGTTTTTGATGTTTGATGTCTTACTGTGTTTTAATTTGTTGGAAGCCACCCAGAGTGGCTGGGGCAACCAGCCCCATGTAAATTATTATTATTATTATTATTATTATTATTATTATTATTATTATTATACTAAATTTCCCATCAGCCCCAGCTAGCATGGCCAATGGCCAAGGATGATAGCGGTTGCTGTCCAGACAAATCTGATGGGCACCAGATATCTCACCCCAATGCCAACCAAAGTAAGTAAATTGTTCTGATTTGCTACTATGCATAAAAGGACAAGGAAGAACAGTATATTTGGGGACATTGCTATCCCCAGATGTTGTGTGACCCAGCTCTCACTGACATGTTTCATTTGTGTGTTCCTGTATTTTTCACTGATCATAATTGCTAGCCTTATGTAATTGAAGAAATCTTGCACCTAAAGCTATATGTCTCGCCAGAGTGGTGCATGCTCTAGTTATCTCTCGCTTGGACTACTGCAATGCGCTCTATGTTTGTTTACCTTTGAAGGTGACCTGGAAACTACAACTAATCCAGAATGCGGTAGCTAGACTGGTGACTGGGAGCAGCCGCCGAGACCACATAACACTGGTCTTGAAAGATCTACATTGGCTCCCAGTATGTTTCCAAGCACAATTCAAAGTGTTGGTGCTGACCTTTAAAGCCCTAAATGGCCTTGGTCCAGTATACCTGAAGGAGTGTCTCCACTTCCATCGTTCTGCCCGGACACTGAGGTCCAGCGCCGAGGGCCTTCTGGTGGTTCCCTCATTGCGAGAAGCCAAGTTACAGGGAACCAGGCAGAGGGCCTTCTCAGTAGTGGCACCCGCCCTGTGGAACACCCTCCCATCAGATGTCAAGAGAAAAACAACTACCAGACTTTTAGAAGACATCTGAAGGCAGCCCTGTTTAGGGAAGCTTTAATGTTTAACAGACTATTGTATTTTAATATTTTGTTGGAAGCCGCCCAGAGTGGCTGGGGAAACCCAGCCAGATGGGTGGGGTATAAATAAGTTGTTGTTGTTGTTATATGTTGGTTTACTTGGCTTTCACAGAAAATGACAATTTTGTGACATGGGTTCTTTTAGATGTTACATATGTCTTTTTATATCCATTACGCTTGTAATGGATATAATGCTTTTGTTTGAAAAGCCTGATCTACCAGTTTTTCACCAAGGGATCCTTTTCACAGTTGTATGGGTTCCAAAAATCATATTTGTTTTTTTTCTATAGAAATTAGATGTATGGTTGCATGCACACACACAAGTCTTTACAAATAGCATCTAAGCTCAGGTCAGGAATTGTTTAACTGAAAAATTCAGGCATTAACAAACTCAGTATTTCTGCTTGAAAAGCACAATTCTAAAACCGGCTTATTCTCAGAACTTTGTGCACTGAACTGAGACAAATCAGAGAGGATCAACAATAACAGCAGTGGCAAAACTAAGCAAAACAGCCGAAAACATTTATTTAAAAGTTTGTTTAGTGTTTTCTCTTTCTTTTTTAGTGTAAAAGTCCACAATGAATACCGTGCTTCAAAAATATACAAGAAAGCAAATACTTACTTTAATCTAGAAATCCATAGAAACAGCATTCTACAGTTACAGATAGGTAGCCGTGTTGGTCTGCCATAGTCAAAATAAAAAAATTCCTTCCAGTAGCACCTTAAAGACCAACTAAGTTAGTTCCTGGTATGAGCTTTCGTGTGCATGCATTCTACAGAAGCTTTAAGCTGAGAGCAATTGCATTTTCTTTCTCCAATCGAAACTCTACCTACAATCATCATTAAATTTCTCTTACCACAAGGTTCATATGTCATTTTGATTTCTCCTTATATCCGGGTACTATTCATTTCATATGTAATTTGAGCCCCAGTTATTAACATTGCTACTGTTTGCCTACCCACCATTGGTTCCATTCTGTATGGGCAGGGAAATCCCATAATACCACCAGGCTGGCTCCAGGTGCTTCCACCAGCATGGTTTCCAAACCAGACTCAGCAGCAACTAACTAAAGTTGAAAGAATAAGAAATGCAGAGACTATGGGTTACTCTAGATAGCCTGCTTATTGAACATTCATCTGGCTGTGCTTGCACAAAATCAGTGTGAAGGTTAGACTTCTTTGCCTATTCCTTACTGAGCATTCATTCTCATTGGTGTGCAGGCAGGTTTTATGACAATGAACATTCATCCTGGTTTGCTTTTGTGGTGGTTATACATCTTCTTGCTAATTTGGGCTTGCTGATCGGAGGTTTTTCAGTTCCAATCCGCACGACAGGGTGAGCTCCAGTTGCTGTGTCCCAGCTTCTGCCAACCTAGCAGTTCGAAAGCACACCAGTGCAAGTAGATAAATAGGTACCACTGCGGCAGGAAGGTAAACAGCATTTCTGTGTGCTCTGGTTTCTGTGCGGTTTAGTCATGCTGCCCACATGACCTGGAAAGCTGTCTGTGGATAAACGCCGGCTACCTTGGCCTGAAGCGAGATGAGTGCTGCACCCCATAGTCGCCTTTGACTGGACTTAACCGTCTGGGGTTATTTACCTTTACCTTTTTACCCCATTTACACCACACTTTTTGGTGTGCATTCCACTGTCATTTTTCGAAGCGCAAAAACTTGTATATGTGTGTGTGTTTTAAAGAGACTTGTTGCAACAGAGCATAGAGGGCTACAATTGTGCAGACTAAATTTCTGGTAGGCAACTGAATCTCTCCTGCAAAATGCGGACTGTGTGGAGGTGATTTATAAAACTATCTCCCATCTCTTCTATCGGAGCTGAGCAGCTCCTCTGTCTATCATTCTGCTGTGGGCAGCTCTGCTAGCAACTGCACATACAATGTGGGGCTGTGTGTGTTTTTCTTAAAGAGAAATGAAAGAGGTGCTTCCTTAGCACAGGTGACGGTATTTAATTAACCCTGCTGTTCTTACCTGGTACACCTGCTCTAAGAGTGTGTACATAGCATTTTTGTGGCTGCATTCATCGTAATAACTGTTACTGCAAACAGCAGAATAATTGCATGCCTATGCAGCAGACATAGCAGAACGTCCTAATCCACAAACAAGCAAAGGAAGAAATCAGGTAAGAACTGCTAACATAACTAGCTCTTTTGTATCTTCTGAGCGTATCCATAAATTACAATGGTGTGTGTTCCTTCAGAGCCCACTCCAATTCTCATCTAAGCAGAAAGAGTGGATTTGGGCTCCATCTTACTCTTCTTTGCAGAGACAAGAAGTCCAACTCATCTCAGCAGCTTATTTGAAGTTCAGTCCCTCTTCAGATTTTCTCTTTTGTTTTTATGCCAGCCATGAGCTTGTTGAAAAGCCTCCTCTTGGAAATGCCGTGGCGACGCCACCTGATGGACCACTGCCCCTCCCAGGATAGTCTTTGTGACCCTTCAGAGGATGCCCTGGAATTGTTTAAGCCTTGGCTCCGGTGTTGCTTTGCCTTCATCCAGAACTTCCCTTATGCTGAGTGCATCTCTCACCAATTGTAAAGAAGCATCTATAGCTTGAACCGCAGGGTCAATTTTCTCAATCTACCACAATTAAAACTGATGCCACCTACTGCCTAATCGCAGTCTGTGACCAATACTGTGACCACAAGGGGAGCGGGTGGTGCTGTGGTCTGAACCACTGAGCCTTTTGAGCTTGATGATTGGAAGGTTGGCGGTTCGAATCCACATAACGCAGGCATATCCAAAGTACATTCAGGGGCCTAATTTGTCCCACCAGTCAATTAAATCTGGTGCATGTGGCAGTATATGTCCTGGGGTAAAATCCCCCAAGTTCAGCAACTTCAATCCTAAAAAAAATTGGGGTAAAATTGTAAAAAAGCTCAACAACTTTGGGGTTAAATCCTTTAAAAAAAGTTCAACAACTTCAGTTGGCCCTCACACATGTTCACTTCATCAAATCTGGCCCTCTTTGAAAAAAAGTTTGGGCACCCCTGGTAATGGGATGAGCTCCCGTTGCTCTGTCCCAGCTCCTGCCAACCTAGCAGTTCGAAAGCACGCCAGTGCAAGTAGATCAATAGGTACCACTGTGGCGGGAAGGTAAATGGCATTTCCGTGCACTCTGGGTTCCGTCACAGTGTTTCATTGCACCAGAAGCGATTTAGTCATGCTGGTCACATGACCCGGAAAGCTGTCTGTGGACAAACGCCGGCTCCCTCGGCCTGAAAGAGAGATGAGCGCCACAACCCCATAGACATATTTGACTGGACTTAACCATCCAGGGGTCCTTTTTACATTTACTGTGGACCATAGCTTCCAACTCCTGTAATATACTATATCAGCTTTGTTGTGTTGTGTGGGGTATCAAGGGCCACCAATTCATCCCTTGGAATGATCAAGATACTACTTGTGTCTTTCATAGCTTGCTTCTTCTGGTCGCAGACCTAAGCCTTTACAAAGGAAGTGTGGAGAGTGGGGTTCAATCCCCAAAGCTGCTGTGAAATTTCACTCCACCAGCAGAGAGAATGAGTTTGGTTCCTTCTTGCTCTTCTTTCCAAAGACAAGTGGCCTGACTCATCACAATGATTTATTTAAAGTCCAGTCTCTTTTTAGATTTTTCATTTCATTTAAGCTTTCCTCACACTTTATCAGATGCAACAGTGCCACCCGCAGTCGCCAGCACAAAGCGCAGCACCTTTCAAGTTGTATCTGTCCAAAAGGAGAAGACTTGTCAGCTCCTGGCTTCGAGTTCAGTTCAGTGCTTGGCTCCTCCTTCTTATCTCTTTCCTCCATGCAGGCTTGAATCCTCTCTAACCCTTGAGGACACCCTGCATAGCATTTGAAACAATTTGTCACCTTGGGAGATATTTGCACATCCTTCTGTATTATTATTATTATTATTATTATTATTATTATTATTATTATTATTATTTTATACCCCACCCATCTGGCTGGGTTTCCTGAACCACTCTGGACAGCTCCCAACAGAATATTAAAAACACGATAAAACATCAAACATTAAAAACTTCCCTAAACAGGGCTACCTCCAGATGTCTTCTAAAAGTCAGGTAGTTGTTTATCTCCTTGGCATCTGATGGGAGGGTGTTCCACAGGGCAGGCGCCACTACCAAGAAGGCCCTCTGCCTGGTTCCTTGTAACCTCACATCTCGTAGGGAGGGAACCACCAGAAGGCCCTCAGAGCTGTACCTCAGTGCGCAGGCTGAACGATGGGGGTGGAGACGCTCCTTCAGGTACACTTGGCTGAGGCCATTTAGGGCTTTAAAGGTCAGCACCAACACTTTTGCTCGGAAATGTACTGGGAGCCAATGTAGGTCTTTCAGGACCAGTGTTATATGGTCTCGGCGGCCACTCCTAGTCACCAGTCTAGTTTCTGCATTCTGGATTAATTGTAGTTATCTGATCACCTTCAAAGGTAGTTCCATGTAATCTTGGACTCCCAACAACCATCAGTCCCAGCCAGCATGACAAATGGTCAGGGGAAATGAGGGTTGCAATCCAACATCACCTAGAGGGCACCATGTTGGAGACTCCTGATCTAGACTTTAACAAAATAGACTTCCATCTATCTCTTCAGAACCACTGGCAGTCATCTTTGAGAATTCCTGGAGAACAGGCGAAGTCCCGGCAGACTGGAGGAGGGCAAATGTTGTCCCTATTTTCAAAAAGCAGAAAAGAGAGGACCCAAATAATTACCGCCCAGTCAGTCTGACATCAATACCAGGGAAGATTCTGGAGCAGATCATTAAGCAAACAGTCTGTGAGCACCTAGAAAGGAATGCTGTGATCACCAATAGTTCAGCATGGATTTCTGAAAAATAAGTCATGTCAGACTAACCTGATCTCATTTTTTGACAGAATTACAAGCCTGGTAGATGAAGGGAACGCAGTGGATGTAGCCTACCTTGATTTCAGCACACTTCAAAACGACCTTGACAGATTAGAGAACTGGGCAAAAACAAACAAGATGAATTTTAACAGGGAGAAATGTAAAGTATTGCACTTGGGCAAAAAAAATGAGAGGCACAAATACAAGATGGGTGACACCTGGCTTGAGAGCAGTACATGTGAAAAGGATCTAGGAGTCTTGGTTGACCACAAACTTGACATGAGCCAACAGTGTGACGCAGCAGCTAAAAAAGCCAATGCAATTCTGGGCTGCATCAATAGGAGTATAGCATCTAGATCAAGGGAAGTAATAGTGCCACTGTATTCTGCTCTGGTCAGACCTCACCTGGAGTACTGTGTCCAGTTCTGGGCACCACAGTTCAAGAAGGACACTGACAAACTGGAACGTGTCCAGAGGAGGGCAACCAAAATGGTCAAAGGCCTGGAAACAATGCCTTATGAGGAACGGCTAAGGGAGCTGGGCATGTTTAGCCTGGAGAAGAGGAGGTTAAGGGGTGATATGATAGCCATGTTCAAATATATAAAAGGATGTCACATAGAGGAGGGAGAAAGGTTGTTTTCTGCTGCTCCAGAGAAGCGGACACGGAGCAATGGATCCAAACTACAAGAAAGAAGATTCCACCTAAACATTAGGAAGAACTTCCTGACAGTAAGAGCTGTTCGACAGTGGAATTTGTTGCCAAGGAGTGTGGTGGAGTCTCCTACTTTGGAGGTCTTTAAGCAGAGGCTTGACAACCATATGTCAGGAGTGCTCTGATGGTGTTTCCTGCTTGGCAGGGGGTTGGACTTGAAGGCCCTTGTGGTCTCTTCCAACTCTATGATTCTATGATTCTATGATTCAAACCAACAAAAGTTGATAGAAAAACTTAGCAAGCCTAATTGTCAAGAATTTGTGTGTCTGCTTTACAGTGACATTTGCATCCTCTTATCAAGCAATATGCAACCTACAGCTCGTTGCCCTTGTTTACATATTACTTTGATTTGCATAAGCTATCTTTCTTTCAGCAATAAAAGACAGAACCCCAATCATTTGCTTCACATAACGTCACACAGAGTCATAATGGTTCATCCCTTTAAATATGATGAAAACGTGTCTACATGCAGCAGAAGTTAGAGAACACAATCGCTTGGATTTAGTGTGACAATAACTCTTGCCTTGCCTATTACTGCCAAAACTGCATTTAGATTAAAGACTCCCTAAAGGTAGATAAAATGATGCATTGTAAAAACAAACAAACAAACAAAAAAACTCATCAGAAACACAATCTTTGGGGAAGTCTTGGTTTTATGGAAATGATTATTCACAGGCTTTGTATATAACTGCAATTCCACAATGTAGAAGCTGCAATCAAATGCTGGTCATGCTTTAGTCAGACAGTGTCTGAAAATCATTGCCACTATAGTATTTTCCATCTGTGATTTGCCTGCTTAAGTGTAAACCTCTGTTGAAATAGTCCATCTACACAACTCATTCATGGGTAATACTCTGAATCAGTGCCTGAATTCATGGATATACAGACTTGTGGTGCCCACTGAAAAGTTGTGTGTGTGTGTGTGTGTGTGTGTGTGTGTGTGTGTAGGTTAAGTTGAAAAAAGGTAAACCACCAGCCTCTTGAGCGTGCTGATCATAAGGTCCCCAGTTTGAATCCCCGCGACAGGGTGAGCTCCCCTTGCTGTCCCAGCTCCTGCCAATGTAGCAGTTCAAAAGCATTCCAGCGTGAGTAGAAAAATGGGTACCGCTGCGGCGGGAAGGTAAATGGTGTTTCTGTGCGCTCTGGCTTCCATCACAGTGTTCTGTTGTGCCAGAAGCGGTTTAATCATGCTGCCCACGTGACTTGTAAAAACTGTTTGTGGACAAATGCCAGCCCCCTCAGCCTGAAAAGCAAGCTGAGCGCCACACTTTTGCTCACTTAAACACTCCTTAGTGGCTACTATTAGAATGGCCATGAGTAGAATGGCCTCACTGTGAGAAGCCAAGTTACAGGGAACCAGGCAGAGGGCCTTCTCGGTAGTGGTGCCCTCCCTGTGGAACACCCTCCCACCAGATGTCAAAGAGAACAACAACTACCAGGCTTTTAGAAGACATCTGAAGGCAGCCCTGTTTCGGGAAGCTTTTAATGTTTGATGTATTATAGTATTTTAATATTCTTTTGGAAGCCGCCCAGAGTGGCTGGGGAAGCCCAGCCAGATGGGCGGGGTATAAATAATAAATTATTATTATTATTATTATTATTGTTGTTATTATTATTATTATTATTATTATTATTATTATTATTAATTATTGAACAGCTTAGGTGCACACATGACGTTCTTTGAGCATACAGGACTGTTGCTCATTCTGTAGTTTTAGCAACGGATAAACACTGCTTGCTTTCAGGATCCCAGTTGCCTTGCAGGATCATAGGCGCTGCTGTCAAGGTTTAGCTCTGGCAATCCCTTCTCTCCCCCTCACTTTTATCAACGTAGCCCAAAGGAAACACATAACGAAACGGAGTATATAAAACGTTCTTACAATTACACAGTACATTACCTGTGCTTTTTGTTTTACGTTGCCTTTGCATTGGAGACCTCTAAAAAGACAATGTTTCCTATGTTTGCAGAAGGTTGACACTCACTGTATCAATCTCCTTCTGTATCTGATGCCGACCTGGCAACTTTCCCAGCTGCTGCAAATCTGAAGGTACATCTCTCCTTTCCTGTAGGATCAACATGATTTTGGGATGCCTGGGAAAGATGCTCTTCCTATTTTAGGAATTACTTACGAGTCATTTTGTGGGATGTGAAACACAGAGCAGTCAAGTACAACATCCCTAGAGTGAACATAAAAAGGGGGTGTCTGGACCAGCCAGTCGGAACTTCCTGTTTCCTCCTAGGCTGGGACAGACTTCCTCTACATGTGACCAGAGGTGGGGGTGGCCTCACCTGTGCAGGTAACAAAAGCATAGGACTGGCCGCCATTTCTCTCTCTCTCTGACTACATTCGTCAAAGAAACAACATCTGCTTAGCCTAAGATGCTCTCTTGGCTTTCAGCCAAGAGAGGACAAAGGGACTATCTCTTTATGGGATAGATTCCAGGTATATTACTTTTGTAACTTAAGTCTGCCTTCTGGGATCCATCTGTGAACGGAATGAGTGAGTGGGTGAGTAAACTCTTTTTATACTTTTATAGAAGACTGTGTTGTGTCTATTTCTTTTATGAGGGACTAAAGGGGAAATTACCAAGTAACTTATTTTAGAGGCTTTAGCGAGCCTGAGCAAACACATCTGCTGTGCAAGTTTAAAAAGGAGGATGTTACTCTGCTAAATTGTAGAACTTGTTAACAGAAGTTGGAAAGGATATAATCAAACAATATATCCTCTCCTGCATCCCTGAACATTACCACACATTTTGATATCTGAGATGTAAAATGTATGACCAGCAGCCCCATATTGTATAGCTCAGTTGATTAGAGTGTGTTGCTGATAATGCCAAGGTTGCAGGTTCAATCCCCGTATGGGACAGCTGAATATTTTTGCATTGCAGGGGGCTGGACTTTTTGTACTGTAGGGGGTTGGTCCCTTCCAACTCTATGATTTGAGTCTATGACTCCATATTGCTGGATAGCACTGCTTTAATTTGCTAGGGACTGAATGATTGCATGCTCCTTCCTAAGTGCATGTGTGTATTCATTCAAAACCAGCACTTGGGGAGAAGCTAGGCATGCTAGATTTTTCATGGCCGCAGAGTTTGTGAGTGTGAGAACACTGAATCTTTTGCTTGCTGTCTGAAGGTGAACAAAGCAGTAATGGATTGTCTTTCTCTGTTTGTGTTGCACTGACAGGCTACTGAGACTACCTGGTTTAATTCTCATGCTGGCAGTGCCAATACGAATCACCTCTTCTATTCCCTTCCTTCTGGCTGCAGTTGGCAGGGCTCTAACTTTGCCCACATCAGGAAAGAGAGGATGTCTGGGGAGGAATAGAGCAAAGAAGGACACCATCAGCAGCAGCATCCCCATTCAATGCCTAAGAGACCCCTTTTCATACTTCCTGTGTTTTCTTCTGAAAAATAAGCCTAAAGAAGCTGAGAAAAGGGAAACAGCAGCAAATGGTTGAAATTAACACCAATAGAACAAATAATTCTGTATCTTTTTCTGTGAGGTCCCAGAATATTGTGTGAACACATATGTAGGATATGTAAGAAATGTAAGAATGTTAAAAAGGTAAAGTTAAAGGATCTCTGACGGTTAAGTCCAGTCGCAGATGACTCTGGGTTTGTGGCGCTCATCTCGCTTTACAGGCCAAGGGAGCCGGCATTTGTCCGCAGACAGTTTTTCTGGGTCATGTGGCCAGCATGACTAAGCCGCTTCTGGTGCAATGGAACACCGAAACCAGAGCAGCGCATGGAAGCACTGTTTACCTTCCTGCCAGAGCGGTACCTATTTATCTACTTGCACTGGCGCGCTTTCGAACTGCTAGGTTGGAAGGAACTGGGACTGAGCGATGGGAGCTCACCCCATCGTGGGGATTCGTACTGCCGACCTTCTGATTGGCAAACCCAAGAGGCTCAGTGGTTTAGAACACAGTGCCACCCTTTCAAGCTGGAAGAATGTTACACACGCACTAATGTAATTCAATTACATTTCAGCTCAGCATCAAAACAAAAGCAAAAAAAGCCACCTGTTGAGTTCAGGGTCACCCATATCCCTTTGGGTGGGTAGCCCTGCTGCCCTACTCCACACTTTCTGCTTAGCTGAATCCTCATCTGACACCTTCTGCCCCTTCTTTTGGATATGGAGAAAATCCCACCTCCAACTATGCGCAAGAGAAGGGTCCCACAGCCTCTATTTTCTGCTCCTTTTCTCCAGCCCTTCCCAATGCAAACTAACTAACAAATCTCTAAAGCGAAGAAGGCTGGATATTCATCAGCTCTCTAAGCTCCTGTTTACCATTTTCACAAACAAAAGCCACCTCTCTTTTAAATTAGTGTAAATGCTTATTAACATTTGACTTTATCTTACAGAATGAGCAGCCTTGGGTGTTTCTTTAGAACAATAAAGGGTGTGTGTGTGTGTTCCTAATTTATAAATGAAAAGAATGAAGAATTGTTGCAAAAAAAAAAATTCATTTCAGCTGATAAATAAAAAACTTTTCTATAGCATATCATATTTAGCATATCTAACAACTGAATCCAGTAATATACCATAATAATAAAGCAGCAACATAACAGCACATTAAAATCAGCAACAGCCTGTTCCAGAGCAGAAGGAACAACAGCCTAGATGTCCAGATTGAATCTCCAGGCTCCCACCCGATGCTCAAAATGCTTCCATGTGCTAGTCAAAGAGAATCACTCCTGCAGCATCATGTATCTCTCATGTGAAAATATGGCAGCTCCATTACTGATTGCAAAAATGGAAAAGTGTATCTGGCCAACATTTGTATATAAATCCTTGAAAGATTACATCAACAGTGTCTTCGAAAAAATTTACATATCATTTGGGATAGGCAAACAATTGTCTGTCTCCTGGAAGAAGCAAAGATCACCAGTGTCAACGCAATGATTCTTCAACATCCACTTCATTGGACTGGTCATGTTGTTCATGCCTGATTATCATCTTCCAAAGCAACTACCCTATTCCCAACTTAAGAATAGTAAGCATAATGCCGGTGGACAACAAAAGAGGTTTAAAGACACTCTCAAGGCAAATCTTTAAAAATGTAGCATAAACACACAACAACTGGGAATCACTGGCCTGTGAGTGCTCCAATTAGAGAATAGCCTCTACCAAAGGTGTCATCGACTTTGAAAAAGCACGAACTTGGGATGAAAGGGAGAAATGAGCTAAGAGGAAGGCACATTTGGCAAATCCTCACCGTGATCAATTCCCACCCAGAAACCTATGTCCCCACTGTAAAAGGATGTGTGGATCCAGAATTGGCCTCCACAGTCACTTATGGACACACTGTTAAGACCATATTCATGGAAGACAATCTTACTCGGCTACGAGGGATAGCCAAATAAGAAGAAAGGTTTATATGAAGAAGGGTAGGGGATTCCGTGCTTTTAATGCAATGCTACGTTGTCAGATTTATCCTTGTTTTCCATGTGTTTCCCCACCACCAGGCATTGTTATTCCAAGCTCTAAATTAGACTTTCTCAAAAAAGAAAAGGGAAAAGAAAAAAGGTCTCTCTTTAAACTTATAGGTCAGGTTGTTCAGATCTTTTCATACTGAATCAGTCAGTTCTAAAGCTGGCGAAATCCTTGGCAAGCTTGTAAATCTTTCAAAAGATGTTATCCAATTACCCTTCATGGTCCACAGGATTCTACAGCGTGACTATTCCTTTCTGTGTGAGGAATTAAGTGTTCATGAAAGGTTAGGAACCAATGGAGTTGAAAAGTATGCCTTTGCATTTTTTTTTATTTTTAGGTTTTGTACTTAGAATTTCACATCTCCTGCCTGTGTATGCAGATATATTAAAGGAGTCTTCTGAAGATTAAATGACAGAAAACCACTTTCTAATACTTAGGACCCCACAGGTTACTTATTTAATTAATTTAACAGTTGTTGTTTTTCTTTTTGGAGGGGGGGAAAGAAATCAGATTTCTAGTCTGTCATTCAGCATATGAATTACCAAGTCTGATTAAAGAATAAGCAGCATGATGTTAACAATGGAATCAAATACAGAAAAACAGCCAAGAAAAAGCAGCAAGAAGAAGATGAAATGTTTGAAAATCATCAAGTGGCAAAAACCCGAGGAAAGTTCTTTGCTTGGAGCTGTAAAAACATTAAACCATGGGTAGGCAAACTAAGGAAAAGGGACACGGGTGGCGCTGTGGGTTAAACCACAGAGCCTAGGACTTGTCGATCAGAAGGTTGGCGGTTCGAATCCCCATGACGGGGTGAGCTCCTGTTGCTCGGTCCCTGCTCCTGCCAACCTAGCAGTTTGAAAGCACGTCAAAGTGCAAGTAGATAAATAGGTACTGCTGTGGCGGGAAGGTAAACGGCATTTCCATGCACTGCTCTGGTTCACCAGAAATGGCTTAGTCATGCTGGCCACATGACCCGGAAGCTGTACGCCAGCTCCCTTGGCCAATAAAGCGAGATGAGCACCACAACCCCAGAGTCGGTCACAACTGGACCTAATGGTCAGGGGTCCCTTTACCTTTACGCAAACTAAGGCCCAATAGCCTTCTAAATCTAGCCCACGTGTTTTTACATGAGTAGAATGTGTCCTTTAATTTTAAATGCACCTCTGGGTTCTTTGTGGGGGCTGCCTGGTGTTTTTACATGAGTAGAATGTGTCCTTTAATTTTAAATGCACCTCTGGGTTCTTTGTGGGGGCTGCCTGGTGTTTTTACATGAGTAGAATGTGTGCTTTTATTTAAAATGCATCTCTGGGTTACTTGTGGGGCATAGGAATTCATTCTTTTTTTCCCCTTCAAAATATAGTCCGGCCCACCACATGGTCTGAGGAATAGTGGGCTGGCCTCCTGCTGACAATGTTTGCGGACCCCTGCATTAAACTAACAGATAACCCTCCCTGAAGAGAGAGGACAATAAATGGGGTACCACAACAGAGAAGGCCCTTTCCTTGGTTGCCATTGGCCTCAATTTAGATGACAGGACCACTCAGAGAAGATGCTCCAGAGATAATGTCAGTGCTCAGGGAAGTTGCTGTTGAAGTAGCCTTTCCTTCAGGTAACTTGACCCCAAAGGACCTAATCCTAAACAGACTTAATCCTAAGTGGCCCCTGGGCCCAGGTACAAGACATTCGTTTGCGCGAAACAGGTTCAAATCTCTACAGAATGCTTGGGGTTTTTTTCAAACCCACAGTAATGGAAGTCCAGTTAGAATGTAGTCTGCAAATCAGGTGGCTTCACCGACTAATCTTTTAGGGTTCTTCAGAGGGTCAATTAGCAAGTGGATGGAGGAAAAACTTCTTCACATGGAACATAGTCATATGAAATTCTCTACCACAAAAGGTGGTGATGGCTTTGATGACTTCTCCAAGCAGTTAAGACATATTCATCCATCTATCAACTTCTGCTGCTTATAATAGTGAATGCTATGTTCAGGATCAGAGGTAGCGTGATAGTTGCTGGAGAACAACTGTAGGAGAAGTTATTGTTATAAGTACATAAGAAGAGATCTGCTCAATCAGACCAGTGGCCAATCTAGCCAGCATCCTGTTCTCATATTGGCCAACAAGATGCCTCTGGCAAGCCTGTAAGCAAGGCACTCTCCACTAGTAATTGATTCCTAGGAATTGATAGCCTTATTATTTATTTGTTAATTCATTCATTCATTCTCCAGCCACTCTGGGTGGCTCCCAAAGAATGATGATGATGATGATGATGATGATGATGATAATCCTTTTACAGCTCTATCATATTCATTTATCTATGGTACCTTTTCCCCCCTAAACTAAGAAGCCCTCTTATTCTGTTTGGGATCTTCCCATGGACATCTGATTGGCTAGATGGCTTTTTTGCATGATCCAGCAGAGCACTTCTTATGTTCTTACATTTTTGGCAACAAAGCTGATCAAGGGTCTGGAAACTAAGGGTTTGGAAACAAAGCCTTATGAGGAACTGTTGAGGGAGTTGGGTCTGTTTAGCCTGGAGTACTGTGTCCATTTCTGGGCACCACAATTTAAGAAGGATGTTGACAAGCTGGAATGTGTACAGAGGAGGGCAACCAAGATGATCAAGGGTCTGGAAACCGAGCCTTATGAGGAAAGGTTGAAGGAGCTGGGTTTATTTAGCCTGGAAAAGAGGAGACTGAGAGGAGATATGATAGCCATTTTCAAATATCTCAAAGGATGTCACATGGAAGAGGGAACAAGCTTGTTCTCGGCTGCTCTGGAGGATAGGACCCAAAATAATGGATTCAAGTTACATGAAACGAGATTCCGACTAAACATCAGGAAGAACTTTCTGACAATAAGAGCTGTTCAACAGTGGAACGGACTCCCTTGAAAGGTGGTGGAGTCATCTTAATTGGAGGTTTCCAAGCAGAGGTTGGTTGGACATCTGTCATGCATGGTTTAGTTGAGATTCCTGCATTGCTGGGGGTTGGACTAAATGACTCTCGGGGTATCTTCAAGCTCTACAATTCTATGATTCTATCAGTAGCCCGTGGAGCTCTTTAAACACATCTAAGGTATGTTCTCAGTGTCCAGACCTGGTTAATTTTATGGTAGGTACAATTACTGGGCTTTCCCCAGCTGCACATAGAGCATGCTGCAGGATGGATAACCATGGTCAGGCTATGTCTGTGCAGTTCGCACGCCAGACACAGAATATGACCTGGCCTCTAATGACATAACTGGCTTCATAAGCACATAAGCACATTGAAACTGTGAAGCTGATCCGTTTTAGGGAGCTGCAACACCAGCCAGAATAGACTGAACATCAATGATAAGACAAGCCACCTACCTGAAGTATTAAGAATAAACTTCAGTTTACAGCCTTTCATCCACTCCACTACTGATTCTAAGCACCAATTTAGCACTTGAATCAGATGTAAAAGAGAAAGAGTTGTGTATCATCAGCACTGCACTCCAAAACCCTAGATGGCCTCCCTCACAGATTTCATAGTAGGTTTTAATTATTTTTTATGTTGGAAGCCCCCAGAGTGGCTGGGGCAACCAATTCATATGGGCAAGATATTATTATTATTATTATTATTATTATTATTATTATTATTATACATTCCTATTTTCATCAGGAAAATGTTGGAGGGTATGACATATACACACATGATGTTCCTTCCCCTAAATGTTTTGTTTTTGTTTTATTTTACTTCTGCAAATCCTGACGTTTCCCTCGAGCCTCTTTTTGGTACGGATGGCGCCATTTTGGTTGCACAAGGATCCAGGCATGAGAAATTGCTAGTATTTTTTTAGAACAATCAATAGTACTTTGCCTCCCTTGGCATTCTGTGCTGCTGAGTCAGATTATTTAAGAGGTGAAAGGTCAGCATTTCCATTAAAGATCAGGCAGTTCACTCTTTCGGCAGGGCTTTCCTGCATTTTATTGGAGTGGTCGAGTGCATGCCTATTTGATATCCCTTGCAAAGATGTCTAGTCTAACTCTGCATCTTCAGACAAGTAACATTTGCACACTGATATTCCACAGTTGTAAAAATGAGAAACCTTCCCTTAAGACCTCTGAGAAAATGTATGCAGAAATCTGAAAGAGAACACACACATTCCAATGAAAAGAGATTTAGAAGCTGATCTCAGGGTGATCCAGCTGTAGGGTCGATCTAAGCTGTGCCCTGTTGGTGACCTTTGACATAAGGTGACCTTTCTTGTTTAAATATTCATTCATCTTCCAACCAACCCCGAAGAGATGGGATTTGCTCCATAATTGCTGTGGGAAAGGAGTTAATTTACTCTCGTCGCTTCTGCAAAAAGTACTCTCCTATAACCTATTTGTGCATCAGTAAAATGAATCCAAAATGTTGGGAAAGGGAACAACAAGGAATAAGGATTTTTCTGGGATCCGTGCATCCAAAATGACAGAAGTCCCCCCATATTTAGATTAGAAAGAAATGAAATAAAAATGCTCTTAATGTTCAGAGGGGGGAAATGGTTTGTTTGAGGCATGAGCTTTTACATGAAAGAACTTTGGGCTTGTTTTTGATGCTTTCCTGAATATTGCTTTCCTTAAAATGTTTATTCAAAATGGCTTAAGACACATGAACGTATCCCCAGTAAATGGTACTATAATATATGCAATTTAAACAAGTTGACAGAAGGTTTAAAACGGAACAAATTCAGCAATCATAATTATAAAAGCAAGATGACAAGTTTTTCTGTGCTTTCAGAACATAAATCAGTATTAGACAGTCTTCCATGGCATGAGAATTATATAAAAGTTGGGCTATAATAGAAATGGCCCTGCAGATTAGCATTAGGATGCTATGCTTATTGGTGATGCCTCATAACCAAAAACATACTGTCAGAGCTGCTCCCAGATCCTAGCTCACAGAGGATCACGCTAGCCAGCGATCATTTAGTAAAAGTCTTTATTGAGTTACAGTTTCCATTCTCAAGCTGCTGCGTGCAACTCTACGTCTAGTAGCTAGATCGGCAAAGCTCCGTCTGAGTCTCCGCCCCGTGTGCACCAACTTAATATCCTAGCCCGGCTCCACCTTTTCCGCCTGACTGTCCTCCTCTGGGTCCCTCTACCCCCCGGGGTCTCTTCCTTCCGGGATTCTTCTGATGCTGACCCCCCGGACCCTCCTGTCTCCTTGCGCCGGGCTTTAGGACCTGGCTCCCTTTCCGGGCTGCTTACTGCGCCGCCTTCCTCTGCATTTGAACTTGGCGCGCGCGCCCAACCTTCCACTTTCCGCTTAACCGTTTCTTCGCTCCCCGATGGAGGTGTGGCCACTCCTGACTCGTGCCCTCCCTCCTGTGGTGAGCTGCCAGCGCTTGCCCCCTGGCTCCCTTCCTCTTCCCTGCTCTCTGGCGGTGACGCTGGTCCCGATTTCCAACTGCTCTCCTCTGAGTCCCCTCTGGCTCTATCTTCCTGGGGTGCCCCCCTAGACTCCCCCCTTGCCCTGGCCACTGGTGCTCCTTTCTGTGAATCCTCTGATTCACTGGAAAGACTCGGAGATCTCGGGTCGTCGTCATCACTCATCTTTTCTTCTGCCTCCTCCCCTTCGCTCTCTGTTTCCTCCCTTGCCCTTGCCTCTGCTCCTAAACCCCTGACATCCATCCCCCCCTCGAAGCCCCCCATTCCCCCCTCCCCTCCTTCCGGTGCTGGAGCTGGGTGCTGCTGTTGCAAAGGGACGAACGTCGGATATCGTTCGCTTCCCGTGGCGGGCCTCCATCTGAAGTCTCCCGGGTCTTCCTCCCTGCTCTCGTCGACGACGGTCACCTCCGCTTCCATCTCTGTGCCGCCGTGCTCGAAACCAGGGTCGTCCCCGAAAACGTCCATGTCCGTCTCTCCCTCACTTCCTCCTGGCGGCGTTGCTCGTCCTGGGCATTCCAGCCACTTTCTGCGGAACTGCTCCTCTGGTCTATCGTCCCACCAATACGAGGGTTCTGAGGCAGATCCCGAGGGTGACCCCTCCGGGGAACGGACGTCTCGTGTCGGGTCCTCGTCCGAGTCGAACCCCCGGAACGTGCTGGCCGAAAGCGTGGGCGTGAAAAGCCAGTCGTCGAAAAAGTCTGCTGGCATTGGTCTATGTGGGAAGAGGGCATGAAACTCGTCTTTGAGCAGAGGTTCGTCCAAGGCGTAGCCCGGCACCCAGCTGTTCGCACTGGCCGGGGTGCCCTCCTTGGCGAGAAAGTATTCTACCCCCTCTTCCCCCCATCTGGAGTCCAAAATCTCCGTGACTTCGTTGATGCGCTCCTTCTGTGCCACTCCCGCGTGCCCTGTTCTGTCTCTGACCGGACTCGGCGCCGTTCCGGGTTCCTGGAACCTGTGCGGTGCCTTGTAGGGAGTGAGCACCAATCTGTGGAACACCGGATGCATTCTGGAACCCTCCGGAAGTGCCAGTCTGAAAGCTACCGGGTTGACCTGCTCTTCGACTAGGTAGGGCCCCAGTTGTTTATGCCCTAGTTTCTTCTTGGCCAACGACCTGGCCGGCACTGCGTGGGCTGCTAACCAGACCCAGTCTCCCACGTGGAGCTCTTCGCCAACCCTTCTGTGTTTGTCCGCTTGTACCTTGTATGCGTGCTTGGCCAGCTCCAGGTGGCGCCTCAGCTGATCGTGGACTTCCTGCAGCTCCGACGCGAACGCATCTGCTGTCTGCGGCTCCCCCTCCCCCATTCTTTCCAGTCCCGGGAAGGTTCTGGGGTGCCTCCCGTTGTTGGCGAAGAACGGCGTGACCCCCGTGGACACGTGCTTCGTGTTGTTGTAGGCGAACTCGGCAAGCGGCAGGTAATCCACCCACGTCGCAGGCTGTTGATTTGCATAACATCTCAGGTACTGCTGCATGATGGCATTGACCCGCTCCGCGTGCCCGTTGGTCTGCGGGTATCTCGCCGACGCCAGGTTGATCTTGACGTTCAGGAAGCCCATCAGCTTCTGCCAGAAATTCGAGATGAACTGCCGCCCCCGGTCGGACAGAATAGACCGTGGCAGACCGTGAACCTTGAACACGTGGTCTATGAACAGTTTGGCGGTTTGCTCCGCCGTGGCCACCTTAGCACACGGAATGAAATGTGCCATCTTGGAAAACAGGTCCACCACCACCAGCACTGCCGTCTTGCCCCTCGAGCTGGGCAGATCCGTGACAAAGTCCAGGGCCACCCTTTCCCAAGGTTCGACCGGAGTTTGCAGCGGTTCCAACAGTCCGGCCGGCGGTCTATGCACTGGCTTGGCCCTCTGGCAGGTGTCACACCTCGCCACGTAGTCTGCGACCTCCCCTCTCATTCCAGGCCACCAGAAATCCCTGGCGACTAATTCCACCGTCTTCTCCTTGCCAAAGTGCCCGGCAGTGGGCGCGTCGTGCAGCTGCTGCAGCACCTTGGCGCGAAGGTCGTCTCCCGGCACGTAGATGGCCCCTTTACGGATGAGCAATCCATCTCTCAGCTGGAAACCGTCGGCCGCTGCCTTGCCCCTTTGCACTTCTGCCATCTTTGCTTGCGCGAAGGAGTCATCCTGCAACGCTCGTCGCACCGCCTCCAGGTCCACGGTTGCCGCGGCGCACGCCCACACTGTTGGTGCGAAGATGTGCATGGCGGCCGCTGGCGTTGCGTCCTCCAGATACTGTGGCTTACGGGAGAGAGCATCCGCCATGATGTTAGTGTCCCCCGGGACATACTCTATGCGGAAGTCGAAGTTCGCAAAGAACTCAGCCCAACGTATCTGCCTCTGGTTTAGGAACTGTGCCGTGCGCCAGTGCTCCAGATTCTTGTGGTCCGTGCAAACCTGCACCGTGTGCTTGGCGCCGATCAGGAAGTGCCTCCACGCTTTGAACGCTGCATGAATGGCCAGCAACTCCCTGTCCCAGATGGTGTAGTTCTGCTCGGACTTGCTGAGCTTCCTGGAGTAAAACGCTCCCGGTCGCCACACCCCCTGCAGGTCCTTCTGCAGCAGGACCGCCCCCACGGCTCTGTCCGAGGCGTCTGTCTCCACCCTCATCGGCCTGCTGGGGTTGACATGAAGCAGCTGCTCTTCCGACGCGAAGAGACGCTTGAGTGCCTGAAAGGACTGCTCCGCCTGCTCTGTCCAAATGAACTTCTTTTTCTTGGAGCTAAGCGTGTCTGTGATGGCCGCTGTCTGCATCGCGAAGCCCTTGATAAACTTGCGATAGAAGTTCGCAAAGCCGACAAACCGTTGGACCTCCTTCCAGTTGCGTGGGCTCTTCCAATCCAACACCGCTCGAACCTTGGCGCTGTCCATGGCGAGCCCCTTGTCAGACAGCTTGTAGCCCAGAAAATCCACCTCCGTCACGTCAAATTGGCACTTCTCCAGCTTGGCGTAGAGCCTATGTTGCTTTAGCCTGCTCAGCACTTCCTTGACGTGTCCGTCATGCTCCTGCTGCGATTCCGAAAAGATCAGGATGTCATCTAAGAAACAGACGCACGTCTTGTAGAGAAGTCCCGCCAACACGTGATGCATGAAAGCTTGAAAAACGTGGGAGCCATTTTGCAATCCAAAAGGCATAACTCTATATTCGTAGGTACCCAGTGGCGTGAACATGGCCGTCTTCCACTCATCTCCTTCCCGCATGCGAATGAGGTTGTACGCCCCTCGCAGGTCTAACTTGGAGAACACTTTTCCCTTGCGTACCTTTGCGAGGAGGTCGTCGATTCGGGGCATGGGGAAGTCCGATGGCTTGGTCCCATTGTTTAAAATGCGATAGTCCACTACCAGTCTTTTTTGGGGCGTGTCCCGCTTTTTAACAAAGAAAACAGGACTGCCCCCCGCTGCCTTGGACTCTCGGATGAAACCGCGCTCCAAATTATGATCTATGAACTCTTTGAGTTCTTGCAGTTCGTCCTCTGACATGGAATACAGTTTCCCTTTAGGCAGCGCCGCCCCCGGCAGCAGGTCAATTTTGCAGTCATATGGTCTGTGAGGGGGTAGCCTGTCTGCCTCCTTCTCGCAGAAAACTTCCAAAAATTCTGCGTACTTGTGGGGAATCGCTTGCAGCGTGCCTAGCAGCAGCTGTGACTCCTCTTCCTCTCCTTCCTGCTGGGGCACGATGCAGTGTTCAGCACAAAAGGAAGAGCCGAAGGTCAGCTGCCTCTGGTACCAAGCCAGCGTTGGGCTGTGCTTGTCCAGCCAACTCATTCCCAATACAATGGGCGTATCCGATAGTTGAGTGACATTGAAGCTGATGATTTCTTTGTGATTCCCCAGTCGCATCACCATTGGTGGCGTCTGCTTCACCACTTGCCCCCCGAGCAGTTCCCTGCCATCCACCGTGACAACCTGCAGGGGCAGTGTGGCCGGCAGCAACTGTATAGCGTGTTTGTCGACAAAGTCCTGCCCTATAAAGTCCGCATTGCTGCCTGAGTCAATGGTGATTGGCACGTCCATGGTGATTCCACTGGGCAGCTGGAGAGATGCGGTGAGCCTCACTACTGGTTTGGGCGGGAGGGGGTTCACGGGCTGTAAAATCTCTGGGGACTGCGTCACTAACACGTCTGGCTGGGCCCCAGGGCCTCTTCCTCCAGCCAGACTGCGTCGTTTCCCTGCTGTGGTCCTCCTTGCTGCGTTGCTGCAGTCACCATTGCTGAGGCTGCCGTGAGCTTGTGGAGCCTCTGGGGACACTCTTTCGCCATATGCCCTGGCTCCTCACAGACGTAACACTTCCTGTTCCCTCTAGGAGGCTTCGCTTTCACTGCCGCCGGTGCTAGGGCTCTGGTTGCTGACTGAGCCCTTGCACCTCCAACCTCCATAGGTTCCGCTCCTCCTCCTGGGGGAGGCGTGGATTGCGCACGCACTGCTTCTCTGGGAAGGAAGGAGGAGCCCCTGGCTGGTTCGCGCCCTCCACGCCCTTCGTCCCTGCTCCACGGACGTTCTTCCATCCGCACCCCCACTGCCAGTGCCCTCTGAACGACCTCCTGGGTGGTCCGGGGTCTCTCCCCCCTCGCGATTTCATCTTTAATCGAGCTGTGTAACCCCTCCCAAAAGAGGTCTCTTACAGGGGCCGAATCTCTGTCCCATTCCAGGGCACTGACCAAAGCGAAAAAGCGGGCATGGTACTGCCTCACGCTGGCCCTCCCTTGCCTTAGTCCATGCACCTCCTTCCGGGCAAGATCCACGTCAATGCTTGATAAAAAACACCCATCCATCGCTTTAATAAAGGCATCCGCATTTTGGAGCGCCGGATCCTTATCTCTCCATAAATTGCGCAGCCATGCTTTAGCATCCCCATGCAAATGGGACATGATGAATCCCACTTTCTCTTGCTCATCTCTAAAGTCTTTATTCAGCAGTTGCAGTGCGCACAGTACGTCTGCTCTAAAGTTGGGATACTGTTGCAGGTTCCCATCGAAGTGAGAGACCAGACCGCCTGTTCGTCTCGCCAACCCAATTCCCTCCTGCCTGGGTGTCTGCTTTGTAAGCACGTCTAACCTGACCTGGAGATCCCTGCAGGCGGCAGCTGCCTCCTCCTCTCTCTTCCTGGATGCGAGAGCCGCTGCATTCAGTTGTGACACTGCTTCTCTGAGTTCCGCTATCTGCTGCTCAGCCGTCATGTCGGCTGCCGTTCGTGAGCTCGCTGGTAGGCACCTGCTTCTCTCCCCTCCTCGAGGCTGTAGATGCCCACAATTGCGAGACGGAGCTTACTGTCAGAGCTGCTTGAAGATCCTAGCTCACAGAGGATCACGCTAGCCAGCGATCATTTAGTAAAAGTCTTTATTGAGTTACAGTTTCCATTCTCAAGCTGCTGCGTGCAACTCTACGTCTAGTAGCTAGATCGGCAAAGCTCCGTCTGAGTCTCCGCCCCGTGTGCACCACCTTAATATCCTAGCCCGGCTCCACCTTTTCCGCCTGACTGTCCTCCTCTGGGTCCCTCTACCCCCCGGGGTCTCTTCCTTCCGGGATTCTTCTGACGCTGACCCCCCGGACCCTCCTGTCTCCTTGCGCCGGGCTTTAGGACCTGGCTCCCTTTCCGGGCTGCTTACTGCGCCGCCTTCCTCTGCATTTGAACTTGGCGCGCGCGCCCAACCTTCCACTTTCCGCTTAACCGTTTCTTCGCTCCCCGATGGAGGTGTGGCCACTCCTGACTCGTGCCCTCCCTCCTGTGGTGAGCTGCCAGCGCTTGCCCCCTGGCTCCCTTCCTCTTCCCTGCTCTCTGGCGGTGACGCTGGTCCCGATTTCCAACTGCTCTCCTCTGAGTCCCCTCTGGCTCTATCTTCCTGGGGTGCCCCCCTAGACTCCCCCCTTGCCCTGGCCACTGGTGCTCCTTTCTGTGAATCCTCTGATTCACTGGAAAGACTCGGAGATCTCGGGTCGTCGTCATCACTCATCTTTTCTTCTGCCTCCTCCCCTTCGCTCTCTGTTTCCTCCCTTGCCCTTGCCTCTGCTCCTAAACCCCTGACACATATTGTGATGTGAGAGCTTCCAAAACACATAGGAATTCCAGGTACAGCACTCTCAGATTATAGGTCCAACCAGATGTCTTTTTATTGTGCATTCATGATCATGACAGAATTGGGAGAATTGTACATGATCCTGCTCACAATACTGCTGGAGCTTGCAGAAGTTTCAGGGTGGACATACATCTTTATTGCCAATAAGTCCATGCCTCGTGACTTCCTGCTGAAATTGTTTAATGTTTTATTCTACAAATTTAAAAAAATTCCTTCCAGTAGCACCTTAGAGACCAACTAAGTTTGTTATTGGTATGAGCTTCCATGTGCATGCACACTTCTTCAGATACCAAGTGTGCATGCACACGAAAGCTCATACTAATAACAAACTTAGTTGGTCTCTAAGGTGCTACTGGAAGGAATTTTTTTTGTTTTGTTTCAACTGCGGCAGACGAACACGGCTACCTACCTGTAATTATTCCACAAATGTTCCTTTTTTGTCTCACGTTTGTTGATCAGGGGTGCCCCTCCAGAGGGCAAAAATGTAATAACATCAGGGAAGCATCCCAGAAAAACTAATAAAGTCGAATGATGTGTGGGCAGTCTAATATAAATCTAACGTACAATGGTTGTGTCAATGGGAGGCACAATTCACCCACACAACAGTAAGGTTGTTGGAAACAAGAAGGAAAGTATTTCAAAATGGTTTCCTAGAACTGTTAAAGCCATCTTGGAAGAATTTGGAGCAGCTAAATCTGTTCCCAATCCCTTTTTGCTTTGTTTTTTAATTCTCATGATACATTCCAGTCACTATTGGTGATGGAGATTGCAATCCTATTGTGTTGTTTAGTCGTTTAGTCGTGTCCGACTCTTCGTGACTCCATTGACCAGAGCACACCAGGCACTTCTGTCTTCCACTGCCTCCCACAATTTGGTCAAACTCATGCTGGTAGCTTTGCGAACACTATCCAACCATCTCGTCCTCTCTCGTCCCCTTCTCCTTGTGCCCTCCATTTCCACCAACATCAGGGTCTCTTCCAGGGAGTCTTCTCTTCTCATGAGGTGGCCAAAGTATTGGAGCCTCAGCTTCACGATCTGTCCTTCCAGTGAGCACTCAGGGCTGATTTCCTTAACAATGGAGAGGTTTGATCTTCTTGCAGTCCATGGGACTCTCAAGAGTCTCCTCCAGCACCATAATTCAAAAGCAATCCTATACATGGGAGTTAGTCCCATTGCATTCATGTATGGCAGAAGTGAGCTACTTGTGTTCTTCCAGATGTTGCCAGACTCTAGCTCCCAGCAGACCCAGCTTATGCCTAGTGGTCAAGGATGATGAGAGAAGGAGTCCTGCCACATCTGGAGAGGTAAAGGTTCCTTATCCCTGATGTATAGGGTTGCACTACATGGCTTAAATGTCATACCCTCCACCACGTCCAGGCCAAAAACTGGGACAAGCATCATCCAGCGGATCTCCCAGGTGAGTCATGTGACCCATGCAAGATTGCAGTCCTGAAAAGGTACTTTTTCGGGGCAAGATTGTGCAAGATCACAGCACCAAAAATGGCCACTGTGCTCTTGCGTGAAAAAACAGGATGCCCTATTTTCCCCGGGACAGCTGCAGGGTATGAAATATAATGATTAAAAAATGAAGTTGAAAAAATTATTTTGACTGTGCCAGGCCAACACGGCTACCTACCTGAATAAAAAAATGAAGAGTAAGGAACATCGAGGATGACACTGATTGGAGTAGCAAATTTGATTAAAGTATCAGAAGAAACCTTCCAACTGTCAGATAAGTCCATGGCCAAGGGTTGGGGTGGGATCCTATAGCAATATGGCAATGATCTACTCAATTCTGGAGATTGACTTTTAGGGACTCGCAACCAAAATTGAAACTGCTTACACTAATAAAAAAAGGTGGTTGTTGTTTAGTCGTGTCAAATTCTTCGTGACCCCATGGACCAGAGCACGCCAGGCACTCCTGTCTTCCACTGCCTCCCGCAGTTTGGTCAAACTCATGCTGGTAGCTTCAAGAACACTGCTCAACCATCTCGTCCTCTGTCATCCCCTTCTCCTTGTGCCCTCCATCTTTCCCAACATCAGGGTCTTTGCCAGGGAGTCTTCTCTTCTCATGAGGTGGCCAAAGTATTGGAGTCTCAGCTTCACGATCTGTCCTTCCAGTGAGCACTCAGGGCTGATTTCCTTAACAATGGAGAGGTTTGATCTTCTTGCAGTCCATGGGACTCTCAAGAGTCTCCTCCAGCACCATAATTCAAAAGCAGTAAGCAGTAAAAAAAAGGTAAGCTATTCCAATTCTCTCCCCCCCCCCCAAAAAAAAAAAGCAAGATGGGGACAGTGGTTGACAAGAAATGGAAAGCAGGAAATAGGCTTTTTGTCTGATGAACAGGAAATACTGGAGCATGTACCGGTAACTATGGCAAATGCCATAATTCCAGTAAATGATGTGGTAACACTATCTGGTGACACATGTACTTTGCACCACATTGAACATACTTTTCATTTCCATTTTTAATATCAGCTCTGTGAAATAAAAAAAAAGTATACGGTTTCTTCCTTTTGCCCAGCAAGTATCTGAAATCATGATTGATAACAGTAATTTACTTGGCAGTCCACTGTTTAATTTCATCTGGCTTCTTAAGGCATTAAACTCTGGTAGCTGAGAAATACGGCAAAATTTGGAAAATGTCAAAGAACTTTTCCCTGCTGTGATTCACATTCATCCATCTGCTCAGAACTCTACATTATCCAGGCTTGGTTATATTTTCTCAGCTCCTGTTTCGCTGTAATTGGAGTCTGCCTCACAATTGGATGAAAAGTTTTTATAGTCCTTTTTAACAAGCAGAAGTTCTTTCACAAACTTTAGCTTGTTTGTTCTCACAACAGTCTTTTGTGAGTCACTGTTTTTGCCAAGTTTTTCTTACACAGGATTGATGATTTGTGACTTTGAGGACTCGAGATCAGTAAGGGTTGGATTGCAGATAGGCAGCGTATGGGATCCAAAATGCAAAACAGGGAAGCATTTTCAGGAGACATAACACAGGCAAGAGGTGCTTCCTTCTTCTCCCACTGATTTTCTTTTATATCTAACCCTGTATTTTGGAATCCAGGCTTGTAGGGGGAAAGTGGGCTCGACAACTTGAGGAAGAAGGTGGAAGATGGAGGAAAAATTCAGTAGAGTCCTGCTCTTCCACTCTACAATTTAACTTTAAGCAGGTGTAAATTTATGCCAGATCCAAACCCCATTCACCAACTGGGATGCTACCCTGTCTAAGCCTGGCAGAGGAAAAACAAACCATCAAAATAGCATTCTATGTCAGGTTGTCCTAAGCGGAATAAGCTTAGGATCCAGCCTAAATCTCCCTTCTCTGGTACCCCTTCCCTACCATGCTCCCACCATATATCTGCTTAGGAATATTTGTTTGTTTGTTTGTTTATACCCCACCCATGTCAACAGGATGACTGAGTTGTAGTTCAGCAACATTGAGAGGGCCACAGGCTCCGGGAAAGAAATTTGATTTGGTCCACATCGGAAAGTGAACCTGCCTAACTCACATGTTCAAAAACAATATGCAAACATTTTTAAAAAGAAGCAGCACAAACTGATGTGGAAATGTGGGGATCTCAAGTTACGATTGGGAAATTGGGTCCTCCCTTAAAGAAGGCACGTATTTGCAGTGAGACCTGAACAACCAACACCCTGTGTTGTGGGTGGGTACATTGGTCAGCCGCAACACCCGATTGGTAGGTCCCTCGAAGCTGGGTGTAATCTGGCCAGTGGGACGCAGTCTAAATGTTTTGAGGGACCTATTTATGCCCATGCACGTGCCCCAGAGCTTCCTCTTTCGGCTCGTGCATCGGAAAACCCGCCCACCTCTCCCTACTTTTAGGGCTTGTTGCGCTTGACCTTGCTATGCCGTTGTGTGTCGTTTGTCGTTGGGACAGGGGCACGGCAGGAATTTCCCCCACTTGGCTGATTGGCTGTTGCCATTTGGGTTTCGCCTGCCTCGTAGCAAATCGTCACAACTTGTAAGGTTGCGGATAGGCTCTGGTTGATAGGGATGGGAGAATGTTGATAGGGATGGGAGAACGCTCTCACCATCCCTATGTGAAGGGTATTCCGTTAAAGGAATCCAGGGACTTGATGGTTTGGTCAACCCCTGAGAGCAGATTGTGCCTGTGCCTGAGTCCAGGGGGACATTTGGGTGGCGGAGTTAGCCCGTTCCTGGCTTTCTGCTTATCCAGGTCTTCACCCTTGGCTGACCTATGCTGGAACCCTGGGTCAGCGCTACCTGCACGGCAGGGAGCCAGTCGAACCAGAGCCTATGCAACCAGTCACTTTCTGTAATCAATAAAGTTGTGGCCTAAATTCTGCCAAAAACCAAAACCAAAATTTGAGTCAAGTGTGAATTTATTTAGCGGGGAGGTTTTTGGGTCTGAACACACAAAATGAGAAGCCAAGAGAAACCAAAATGGATGGGTTCTCCCAGTTCTATCCTATGCACAGTTATTCAGAAAGTCTCACATGCCACTGAAATCAATTAAAGGACTGTAGCTATGATAAGCAGTAGTAGAACCTTCCTCCAAAGTACATTTTTCAAACTGCATCTTCCTGACTCCTGGAAGCACATGAAAATCAAAAGAACCTTAACAGGAATATTTGCAAAGAGCCCGAGTGAATTGGAGTTGTGGCATGCAAAGTTGCAGGCACATTTTGCCTGCTCCACCTCCTCTTCAAAGCCTTTCTGATTGTTCAGATCTGAATGGGGTCCCTAGAATCAGCATATATATTCTACCATTTCCATTCAGAGACTCTTCAGTGATTATTTCCATGTGCCCTGCATGTCCTCACATTCTTGAAATGCCTGACAAGTGGTTTGAAGTGCTGCTCAAGATTCATTTAGCGTGGATTCTATCCAAATCTGTGCTCTCACACAGTGATGCAATTTCAGCCAAATAGGGGAAAACGAAATCATAATTTTAAAACACATATGATTTGCTGCAGGCTTGAAAAGGATGAACAAACTGCATATTTATCATGTTTACAGCCCTCAGGCTGCAATGGAAGTATCGAAGGGAATGACTGTGATCTGCTCTCATGTCACAATGGGTATTATTATTGCCTCCCTTGTCCTTGTTGCCTTAGTTGCTCTGATGTCACAGATGGGTAGAGCAGTGAGGGAGACACATCTGGCTTGCAAAGGCAAACATGGGAGACATTAGAACTACATTTCTGAAAATAGCTAGCAAATTTGATAGGCAAAACCAAAAATGCCTCCCTAAAATTATCTTCAAAGTGCCATTTGGTTGATGTAGATTGGCATGGTTTTATGGAAACAACAGATAGCACATGCTCCTTATTTTATTGATGTATAATCTATTTCTATACCGCCAACTTACAGCTAGAGTTCTAGTAGCTAAGTACTGGAAAAGTGAACTTACTCCATCAAGAGAGGAAGGGCAGTTAAAAGTTTGTGAGTACTTGGAACTTGCGAAAATGACGGAATCAATAAGAAATAAATCAGCAGACAAAGTCAAAAAAGAATGGGAGTGTTTTAATAATTACTTAATGGAACAAGGTTCCAATATTAAAACTTGGTTGTGTTTTGAATAATTCCGCAAACAGAGATATATCGCTTCCTCATACCAAGATGAGGATAAAACAATGAATACAGGGGGAAATGGTAGGCTAATGTGAACTGAAACCGTAACGAGGCAGAAGGAAGTCTACAATAATAAAAAAAAGGAAAGAGATTCAACCAATACCGAAGGTTACAATATACAATATATAAGAAAAGCTACCACAGGGTAGAATCATTTTAAATAAAATCTATTAGGTGATAGGTATAGAGTTTAAGTTATTATACTGTTATAGTTTTCTTAATTACTATATTATCCCTTTTCTTTTTTTCTTTTTATGTACATTGACATGTAGGTGTTCTTTTCTGTTCTTTACTTTTCATACAAGATCTTAAGGTATGTATTTGTTAACTATGTATTTTTACATGTTTTTGCTAATAAAATAAAATAAAAAGTTACAATAAAAGATGGAGACCTTTAAAAACAGGACAAAACAATCAAATTAAAATGACTGATTAATTAAAAGAATGTAAACAGCTACCTAGGCCTGTCAGAATAAAAAGGTTTCCAAGAGATGCCTGGAAATCAATAGTAAGGATGCCTGCTGAATCTCAGCTGGTAAAGTTCGACAACATTATAGGGATGCCGTACATCTGGAATTTCCAGGACATATCCAAGATTCACCCTTCGAAAGTAGCATCCAGGCAGATTTTTTTTTAAATTGGTTAAAATCTTATGGTCTATAAGAAAATTATAGGAAAATGATACATCAGTGGTATCTAACACTGAGTAAATTGGCAAAAATGTATAAATCTAAATCAAACAAGTGTTGGAAATGTAAAGAGAAAGAAGATTTTATCATATGTGGTGGGCTTGTAGTAAGGTTGAAGCCTACTGGGAAATGATATATAATGAAATGAAAACGATGTTTAAAATAACCTTTGTATAAATATAAAAAAGACGCACGCTTTGGCTCTTAACAATATACTTTGCTATGCATCTCACTAAGGAGAGGAACTTTGCATTCATAGGGATATTGTTTAGATATGTGTGTGTGTCGTGGGTTGGTTAGACGCAGAGGAATAGTGGGAGGAACCAGCTGGGGAAGCAATGATTCTTCAACATCAACTTCGTTGGACTGGTCATGTTGTGTGGATGCCTGATTGTCGTCTTCCAATGCAACTACTCTATTCCCATCTTAAAAAGGGGAAGCACAATGCTGGTGGCCCACCAAAGAGGTTTAAAGACTCTCTCAAGGCAAATCTAAAAAAATGTAGTATAGACACTGACAACTGGGAAACACTGGCCTGCAAGCACTCCAGTTGGAGAACAGCCTTTACCAAAGGTGTCATGGTCTTTGAAGATGCTCAAACTCAGGATGCAAGGGAGAAACGTGCTAAGAGGAAGGCACACTTGGCTAACCCTCACCGTGGCCAACGCCCACCCAGAAACCTATGTTCCCACTGTGGAAGGACATGTGGATCCAGAATTGGCCTCCACAGTCACTTACGGACTCACTGTTAAAACTGTGTTCATGGAAGACCATCTTACTCGGCTACGAGTGATCGTCAAAGAAGAAGATGAAGAGGAATGGTGAGAGGAACCAGCTGGGGAACCACCAAAGAGGCAGGCTCAGAACCTGTGGTGGTCAGATGATGATGAATGGCCGGAGAGCGAATAGGGAGAAATAAAATGCACTATAATTTCTATAACTATTCCTGAAATAATTGTTTTATTTGAAATCACCACTGAAAGTTGTGTCAAAGATATATGAAGGATGCTGACAAGCTGGGAAAGAAAAGGAAAAATAGACCACAACCAAGTTATTAAACTCATTGAAATAGATAAAATTCAGTCTTTTAAAGGCAAAGTATTATAATGGCCCCTCTGTTTTTACAGTGCTTATATTATTATATTAAGGAAAATTGGATCATATCTTAATGTGCCTTTGCTTCACAGCTCATTACAATGCCAAGATATGCCTTTACCAGTAGAACTTCATATTACTCTCTGGCTTTTCATTGCATAAAAATAAAGGGTTATTAGAAAAGAGATCTTTAATTATAATAATAGTGTTCCCCTGTCGCACAAAAAAGTCACACCAAATAATAATAATAATAATAATAATAATAATAATAATAATAATAATAATTTCAACCACAATGTTATAGGATTTGATGAAATTGTCCCACATCTGATGATGTAAAGAAATTCAGGATGGTTAGGATTAGGGAGGGAAATACCCATAATATTGGAAGCATGAAAATCTGTAATATATAAAATCCAGTGTCAAATAATGTACAGAAGTATTGGATGTTCTTAAACCCATGGGAACAGTGCCACCTGCAGGATGGCCTAGAATCAGCAGACAATACGTTTTATAAAATGTGCAGCATGTAAGTTTCATAATGATTTAGCAAGAAGATGCCTGAAAATTATGAAGGCCATCTCTGCTGTTATGACTTCCATTAATGCCAGTGTTCACACATTGACAAATGAAATATCGCTTTAATCATAAACTACGTTTCAATAAATAATTTCTTTCTCATTTCATTTCCTTAAATAAAGCACGGCTTTTCATATGGCTTCACTCCACAGATGCAAATAAATAAATAAACAAACAGATTTCCCCCTGCTGCACAATAAAAGCAAAAAATAAATAATCCATAAAAAATAAACCGTAAAAATGCTGATTAAGAGTTACATTTATAAGCAAAGGCGAAGGGAAATAGGGTAGGCAAGCAGAGAAAATTAAACATAGTGTAATATTAAATGGTTTGAAAAGCATGCAAAACAAATTGATAACCAGCAATTATGGGCCGACTGCATGTTATACACAAATGTGTTTTAAGATGGGGTGATTGGCAGTAGACAGGTAGTGGGAGGGGCAAGTGTTTCCCCCCAGGCATTGATTGGCTAGGCAAATAGGACACAACCAGATTTGCCAGATTAGGCAAAGTTTTATGTCGGTGCAGTAAAAGCTGGTCCATAGCAGTGTTCTTCAAACTTGTTGGACTACAACTCCCATCATGCACAGCCAGCTTAGCCAATCAATGGTCAGTAATGATGGGAGTTGTAGTCAAAAAATCTGGCGGACACAAAGCTGAAGAACACTAGTGTGATGGCCTGGGATTCAGACTCAGATGCTGAACCTGAGGAATCCCAGCCTGCACAGGAGTCCCCGCCTCCAGAACCAGCTGAGCCGGGGCTGGGGCATGAGCCTGAAGGGTCCTCACCTGTGCTGGATCCTCAGGTGCAGGCACCAGCTGAGTCTGCTCTGGCTCCTGAGGTGAGGGAGGACCCATTGCCTGCAGGTGCTCCACTCTCAGCCCAGTTAGAGGAAGCTGAGGTTACCTCTGGGTCCAGTAACCCTCCAGCCTCTCCTGGGCTGCAGAGACTCAGGGCAGAGAGGTGGAGGGAACTAAGTTCCTGCAGGAGGAGTGCTCACCTCCAGGCCAGGAGAGGCGAGTCACCTGAGGATCAGGGCCACCCTATGCCTCGGGGCAGATAAAAGCCAGTCAGCCCCAGTCCCAGGTTGTGGGAGCAACTTTGTAGGTTGCCAGTTCCTGCCTGAACCCTGTCTTGCGTTCCTGACCTCTCCTGACTCCCTGTCCTGCGCCCAGCTTCAGCTTCTATGGGCTGCCTCCATATTGCACCTTCTACCTCGGGCTGGACTCGGACCTCGCCTCTCGGTTAACCCACAGGACCAGCACAACTAATCTGTATAGGATCAAGCTGCACATCATTTTTCAGGGAGCCATAAGCACACAGGGAATGTACGGTAGCTTCACATGTTGCAACGAGGATGGGAGAGGGAAGCGTAAGGAAACTGTACTTCTTTTTGGTGTTCTTCTAGTGTCATGTATGAAAAGAAAATGATGGAGTTGATCCTCATGCAAAAAGTTTCCATCGATGGAGCTTGTTGATCCTGCCCACACAGATCCCTTTGTGCATATTCCAGCAGAAGTTTGGTAAGGGGGTGGGATCACATCTGGTGCTGCTGTGCCTGGAATATACTAGATACTTTAGTGCAGGGGTGGGCAGAAATTAGATTGTGATCTTCTGCATTGGGGTGGGCAGATATTAGAATAATAGAAACTTAGAGCTGGAAGGGACCCACAGGTCATATAGTCCAACCCCCTGCAATGCAGGAATCTCGGCTAAAGCATCCATGACAGATGGCCATCCAACCTCTGTTGAAAAACCTCCAAGGAAGTAGAGTCCATCACCTCTTTTAGGAGTCTGTTCCACTGGCGAACAGCTCTTACAGTCAGAAAGGTTTCCTGATGTTTAGTTAGAATGTCCTTTCTTGTAACTGGAAGCCATTGGTTCAAGTCCTACCCTCCAGAGCTGCAGAAAACAAGATTGTTCCTTCTTCTATGTGACACCCTTTTTAGATATTTGAAGGTGGCTATCATATCTTCTCTCAGTCTCCTCTTTTCCTGGCTAAACATACAACGCTCCTTCAAGCTCTCCTCATAAGGCTTAGTTTCCAGACCCTTGATCATCTTGGTTGCTCTCCTCTGCACACCTTCCAACTTGTCAACATCCTTCTTAAATTGTGGTGCCCAGAATTGGGCACAACTGTGATCTTCTGCAATGATGATGATCCATGACCCGGAGCATGGGAAGCAGATTCCAGTATTTGCAAGAAACAATCATGATCTTCTGCAGTGGGGTCTTCTGAGTCAGATGATGGCAAAGGATGGCAATGTGAGATCCTTGCACTTCTCAAGGTGCCAATATAGCTGCAACCCAAGAATGTTGCCTTGCTACCCTCTGACTCAGAGGACTCCATTGCAGAAGCCCCAATACAGAGTCTCCCCTATTCATGGAGTTAACTGAAGATGAACATTTTCATGTGGATCAGGCTTCCTCAACCTCAGCCCTCCAGATGTTTTGAGACTACAATTCCCATCATCCCTGACCACTGGTCCTGCTAGCTTGGGGTCATGGGAGTTGTAGGCCAAAAACATCTGGAGAACTGAGGTTGAGGAAGCCTGATGTAGATGATACTTGCAATTGGGACCAGAATTTCTGCTCCTATATAGGTCTCAATGTGAGCTCTGTTCTCACATAACATTCATCTTGAGACCTGTACAAGGCAGTTAAGCTATGCCTTCCTTGCTGCTATGGTCGGTGCTTGCAGCAGAACAGAAAACACCCCTCCTTTTGTTATAGAACAGGTAAATTTATAACAAAGAAAGCATTTGGTGCAGAACATCCATGGACAGTTTGAAGAACAAGGGACACAGCAAAGCACACACATCATCAACCACACTCCCCCCAAAATATGACAGCAAACAACTGAAAGCAGCATGGTGCATATATGCAGGAAGAAAACCCAAATGAAAATAACCATCTTGTGCAAAATGACCCAACAAGATCTGTACATAAACAAGAGATAAAATGATAAACAGAACAGGAGCACACAATCTAGTCCATATAACAGACAGAAGGTAATTTTGACAGGGCTGAGGAGCAGGAATCCAAAGGATTTCTGCTTAATACACCAGGATGAAAATAACCACAAAAAGAAACCAGTGAATGTCGGAATAGACTAACGTAGTTCTGTATCACCTCTTCCCTACTTTCGTCAGTTCCTTGCCAGCACCTGTGTTGCTAATCTTAGAAACAATTACGCAAGATCAGGGAGTGGGGTAACCCTAATCAATCTCTGTTTTCAGACCATCTTGCTTTTTTAAAATTTCAATTATGAAACATGTGCTAGAGATCTTATTTGGTGCGTCTTTCTTGCTTACAGTTGATGCAGAGAAGATCTGAATTTAGCTAACTAATTAGTTGGGGAAAGTTCTGAATTTACTGTTTCCAAAAGGTAGGTCTGAGCACATTCCCCTCCTGCCCCACCCATTGGTGGTCATTTGATATTTGAAAGGCTTGGGTTACATAGGTCCCACCAATATCAATTTTAGCCAAACAATAACAACAACAAAGAGACCGATCTGCTCAATCTACATAGTTTTGGAATTTCTGTTGTTGTTGTTTAGTCGTTTAGTCGTCTCCAACTTTTCGTGACCCCATGGACCAGAGCACGCCAGGCACTTCTGTCTTCCACTGCCTCCCGCAGTTTGGTCAAACTCATGCTGGTAGCTTCGAGAACACTATCCAACCATCTCCTCCTCTGTCCCCTTCTCCTTGTGCCCTCCATCTTTCCCAACATCAGGGTCTTTTCCAGGGAGTCTTCTCTTCTCATGAGGTGGCCAAAGTATTGGAGCCTCAGCTTCAGGATCTGTCCTTCCAGTGAGCACTCAGGGCTGATTTCCTTAAGAATGGATAGGTTTGATCTTCTTGCAGTCCATGGGACTCTCAAGAGTCTCCTCCAGCACCAGAATTCAAAAGCATCATGGTGCTGGAGGAGACTCTAGACCTAATCAAAATAATATAGATATACTTGGAGTGTCAGTCGCCTGGATAGCAACCTTTTTCAGCCGTGGGCCGGTCCACTGTCCCTCAGACCATATGCTGGGCCGGACTTTTTTTTTGGGGGGGGGGAATGAACAAATTCCTATGCCCCACAAATAACCCAGAGATGCCTTTTAAATAAAAGGGCACATTCTACTCATGTAAAAACACGCTGATTCCCCGACCACCTGTGGGACAGATTAAGAAGGCAATTGGGCTGCATCTGGCCCATGGGCCTTAGGTTGCCTACCTCTGGCTCAGAGCATGGTGTTGATAACGCCAAGGTTGCAGGTTTGATCCCCGTATGAGACAGCTGCATATTCCTGCATTGCAGGGGGTGAACTAGATGATTCTCAGTCCCGTCCAACTCTACAATCCAAAGAATAAAAATTCATGACACAAGTTCAAAAGCAAAGGAAGTTGAGGTGGGGGAACTATCCAGTGTATCTTAACCTGTGAAGTCTTCACTGCATTGCTAAGCATTTGCAATAGATTCCAGATAACTTTAGCTTTGTAAGGGAGCTGAAAGAGAACACAACCTTGATGCCTTGATTAATGCTGCCACCTTCTGCTTAAAGGAGGAATTCAAAATATAGCAAATGTAGATAGGTTTTGTCGGGATCTGGGAAAATCTTGTTTTCTTTTACCATGAAACTGAGATTTGCCCACACATATCTTTGTTACAAAATGCATTCATTCATGAACCTTCCAAATCACTTTTCTGCAAAAGCACTTAAAATTGATTCGTCATTATATACAGTCTTAAAATAAAAAATATATATATCAAGGCCACAGCTAAATAATCCACAGCCTCAGCTGGCAGTGTACCTGGAAGTAACAGGAATTAGACAGGTCATCTTTAGAGAGCTTTACAATCACTCAAAGAAGCAAAGATACCTGTGTACATTTTATTTCCTGTAATAGATGCATTTCAGCATCCTTAAGAGGGGATGGGGGAGGATTCAGCAATGGGGATACATGATTAGCACCCATTTATCAAAGACAGAAGTCTGGACCTGGTGAGGGCTGGATTGGCTGTGACTGACCTTCCCTGCTTTAGTGGGGTACCAGGTTCGGCCATCTCCAGAGACTGACCGAATCTGAAAGATTTCTGAATGCTCTGAGGAATTTTACAGGAGGCGTGTCTGGTGCTCCTGTCAAGGCTACTGTTTCATTGTGGAAGGGTGAGATAGAGCAGACCAACAACAAAATCACTCCTAAGTGTCCACTCAGGACACAGGAATCTGGGAGTCTCCTTGGCTTTTTGAGAAGCTCTGTCAGTGAAATGAACTGGCTGATGGCGAGAGTGCAGGTGATGCAAAATGATATATCGATGGCATCTAAACCCCAAGCAAACTGGCAAAAATGTATAAAACTAAATCAAGTAAGTGTTGGAAATGTAAAGAGAAAAAATGTTCTTTTTATCATATGTGGTGGTCTTGTAGTAAGGTTAAAGCTTACTGGGACATGATATATAATGAAATGAAAAGGATGTTTAAAATAACCTTTGTTAAAAAAAATAAAGCCAGAAGCTTTTCTTTTGGGAATTATAGGGACAGAGCTACCTAAACAGTACAAAAACTTATTCATGTATGTGACTACAGCAGCAAGAATGTTACTCACCCCAAAATGGAAAGAAGCAGAAGTCCCAGCAAAGGAAGAATGGATACAGAAACTTGTGGAATATGCAGAAATGGCAAAGCTTACAGGAAGAATAATAAATCAAGATAAAAAACTTTTTATAAAAGAATGAAAATGGTTTATTGAATACACACACACACACACACACACACACACACAATGAATAAATGAATAAGTTAAGTTAAGTTGGATATGCAAAAGATATTAAAAATAAATTTAAAGAACCGCAGAAAGAGGGGGAAGTCAAGTTTTAAAATGTTAAAATTATTGTAAAATCCGTGAAATGTATATATTTGAAAAGTAGAAATATTTTTACAAGAGAGGCTGCAGGTTATGCAAACCCTGGTGTGAATCTGACTGAATAGAGGCGTGAGTGCACAGCCATGGCTACCACATGTTAGCATACCTACCGTAACTATCTCTGTTGTATCACTCAGTAGAGCTGGTAAATCAGCTGATTCAGACCAGAGTTTTAACATCCAGTCACTCAAGAGCCTGCAGTGAGAGATTTGTTGAGCAGTTTGAGGGGGAAATAGCTGGATTGATCTGCCTGATGCATGTTAAATGAACGAAGGAGCACTAACACAGGATTTATAAAATATGAACCAATCATTGCAAACTGTTTGGCCTCAGGAGGAAAGAAGGGAGGGACAATATGTGTTGTGAAGAGTTTGTGGCTGCCAGACTCCCCTAAATTCCTGGATCCAGTAGGTGTTTAATAAAGGCGTGAGGAATTAAAATGGAGCTTCCTGTCTTCAGGAGATCGCCTTGGAGATGGGCCATTAAGAGAAAAAAGAAAGGTAATGGGCCATTAAGAAAGCAAAGGCTTTGTGCCAGATAGCAAATTTGAGGGACCCCTCCTCGTTCTTTGAGATAGTTGGAAGAACAAAAGCTGGAGTCGATTGTTGGCTGAGATGTGACCTAGAGGGTGGGGGGGAAGGTTGCAGGCTGGTAAATGCAACAAGCTGAAAAGTCAGAGATGCAGAGCACAATGCTTAATGTCTATTAAGGCTGCAGCTATGAAAGAAGCAAGACCCTCTTGGGGTGCTGTAAACCTCTCCATCATAGGCTCAAGTTGTGTTGTTGTTGTTTAGTCGTTTAGTCGTGTCAAATTCTTTGTGACCCCATGGACCAGAGCACGCCAGGCACTCCTGTGTTCCACTGCCTCCCGCAGTTTGGTCAAACTCATGTTAGTAGCTTCGAGAATACTGTCCAGCCATCTCGTCCTCTGTCGTCCCCTTCTCCTTGTGCCCTCCATCTTTCCCAACATCAGGGCCTTTTCCAGGGAGTCTTCTCTTTTTTAAAAAAAATAATATTTATTACTTGTAAACCTTACAAAAAGGAGAAAAGAAAAGAAAAAAGAAAAGAAGAAAAAGAAAAAGAAAAAACAATACAATATATAAACAATACACAACACAACATTAACACATTAAACAAAACGAGAACAAAAACAGTTCAAAAAACACACATCATACCATCTCAATATCCTCTCTTTTTTATATATATAAATTTTTTATTGGTTTTACAAAAATTTTTAAGACAATACAAACATATATAAAGACATACAAACACATATAATTTCATAACCTTTTTTTCATAAACCGTGTTTCTCGGACTTCCCCATACCTCCCCTTTCTGCATCCCAATATCCAAAAGTTTTTAGCAACTCTAAATATGTCTGTCAGTCCTCTGTCCTCTTAATCTTTCCTTCAATCTAGTCTTATATCGCTGTAACCCTTTCTTACTCAAACCTCGACATTCTAACATTCAGCAAGTTTATAATAGTCCTTAAGGTAGATTTTAAATTTCTTCCATTCTTCTTCCACCGTCTCCTTTCCCTGATCGCGGATTCTGCCAGTCATCTCAGCTAACGTCATATAGTCCATCACTTTCATCTGCCATTCTTCCAGGGTGGGTAAATCTTGTGTCTTCCAATACTTTGCGATGAGTATTCTTGCTGCTGTTGTAGCATACATAAAGAAAGTTCTGTCCTTCTTTGACACCAATTGGCCGACAATGCCCAAGAGAAAGGCCTCTGGTTTTTTAGGAAAAGTACATTTAAGTATCTTTTTCATTTCATTATATATCATTTCCCAGAAAGCCTTAATCTTCGGGCATGTCCACCAAAGGTGATAGAAAGTACCTTCAATTTCTTTACATTTCCAACACTTATTATCAGGCAAATGGTAGATTTTTGCTAGCTTGACTGGGGTCATGTACCACCTGTAAATCATTTTCATAATGTTTTCCTTTAAGGCATTACATGCCGTAAATTTAATACCGGTGTTCCACAACCATTCCCAGTCAGCAAACATAATGTTATGACCGATGTCCTGTGCCCATTTAATCATAGCCGATTTAACTGTTTCATCTTGTGTATTCCATTTCAGCAGCAAATTATACATTCTTGACAAATTCTTAGTATTGGGTTCTAACAATTCAGTTTCTAGTTTTGATTTTTCCACCTGAAAGCCAATTTTCCTGTCCTGTTTAAAAATCTCCATTATTTGGTAATATTGAAGCCAGTCTGGTACTTTAGGTTTCAATTTCTCATGACTTTGTAATTTCAGTTTATCTCCCTCCTGTTCCAAGATTTCCCAATACTTCGGCCATCCGACCTCCATATTGAGTTTCTTGAATGCCTTAGCCTCCAAGGGTGACAACCATCTAGGGGTTTTGTTTTCCAACAGATCTTTATATCTTATCCAAACATTAAACAATGCTTTTCTAACAATATGGTTTTTGAAGGCCCTATGCACCTTGATTTTGTCATACCATAGATATGCATGCCAACCAAATGCATTATTAAAGCCTTCCAAATCCAAAATGTCTGTGTTCTCGAGGAGCATCCACTCTTTCAGCCAGCAAAATGCTGCTGCTTCATAGTACAATTTTAAGTCCGGCAGGGCAAATCCCCCTCTTTCTTTAGCATCTGTCAGTATTTTAAATTTAATTCTGGGCTTTTTGCCCTGCCAGACAAATTTCGAAATATCTCTCTGCCACCTCTTAAAACAGTCCATCTTGTCAAGAATCTACAAAGTTTGAAAGAAAAATAACATTCTAGGCAATACATTCATCTTGATCACTGCAATTCGGCCTAACATAGACAGTTTCAAATTTGACCATATTTCTAGGTCTTTTTTAATTTCTAACCAGCATTTTTCATAGTTGTCCTTATACAAGTTCAAATTCTTAGATGTCAAGTAAACCCCTAGGTATTTCACCTTCTTAACCAATGTCAAACCTGTCTCTTCTTGAAATTTCTCCTTCTCCATAACTGTTAAATTTTTTTCTAAGACTTTAGTTTTTTGTTTATTCAGTTTAAATCCAGCTACCTGGCCAAATTGTTGAATTATCTCCAACACCCTTTTCGTACTAGTGTTTGGCTCTTGTAGGGTCAATACTAAATCATCTGCAAATGCCCTTAACTTATAATGTTTATCTCCGACCTGTACACCTTAATATCCTCTCTTGTTTCATCGACCTACCAGGGAGTCTTCTCTTCTCGTGAGGTGGCCAAAGTACTGGAGCCTCAGCTTCAGGATCTGTCCTTCCAGCGAGCACTCAGGGCTGATTTCCTTAAGAATGGATAGGTTTGATCTTCTTGCAGTCCATGGGACTCTCAAGAGTCTCCTCCAGCACCATAATTCAAAAGCATCAATTCTTCGGCGATCAGCCTTCTTTATGGTCCAGCTCTCACTTCCATACACCACTACTGGAGGCTCAGGTTGTATATAGGTGTAAAGAAACCATATATCATAAAAGTACCACACTCCGCTGTGCCTTATTTCCAGAAGGAAACATGAGCCCTGGGTAAGTGCTAGGACCCCTGAAAACTTGCACAGCTTTGCACAGACTGGGGTGGCGTGCAACAGTATGTATTTTGGAAGTTCGACACTGCGTAAGGCCAGTGGATTTCCTATGAAGAGCTACCACCAGAAACCAGGGAGATTACATCCATTTTCTAGCACGTAAAGAGAATGTGTTTCCCCTGCCCACTGGTTATAACCAGGTGCTTAGCATCTCCCGCTTTGTCTTCTGCAAATGGGGAGGACACATTTTCTTGAATCCATTTACAGTGGATTCAGCAATAACTCAAGGACAGTGAATAGCTGTAGGCATTGCTTTGCGAATACTTTCTGTAGCAAAGTGTTTCTGCTACAATACATTTAACCTAATAACACACCCTGCCTCGCCACGTAAAGGTATCTGATCAGAACATAAGTGATTCTTCGAACTTCAGCATTCCTACCCCATTTGTTCATGCACAGTGCTCTTGACTACGCGATATAGCTATAAAGTGTGACATATGCATCACAGTTCTGTAATAATATTTGACATCGAGAATTTTGGAAGAAAAAACACATTTCCAAAGTCAAACACTGTATAATTCTCTCCGGAAGAGAGAGCTGGAATTCTGGCGAGATAACAAACTGTTTGCATCAACAGTAGAAGATGTTTCACTGTAATGTGCTGTGTCTATAAGGCAGAGAAGTGATGGCACATTTAATTTCGGAAATGATATGGTCATTTTTCTAGCCTAGTCTCCACCATTTGAAAAACAGAGCTTGTATATTCCGGGGTATTGGCTGTAATAAGGGGTGTTATTCAACATTAGCCCACTGATTTCAACGGGTCTGTTCTGAGTGTGAGTTAGGTAGCGATCATCCCAATCTGCAACCAAATGTCTTTAATTAATTCATTAAATTTTATATATATATATTCAAAGCAGTGTGTGACAGAATAAAACCCTAATGAAATTGTAAATAATTGAGGGGAAATAGGAAGGACATTTAAAGCAGTAGCACCAGACTTTGAACTTGTCTTCTGAATAACTGATCTGTTGTCTAGTCTACTTCTTGTGGAAGAGCGCCCTGCATATGGGGAACCACCACTGAGAAGTTTCTCTTTCATCACTGCCAGTTCGAGAAGCATTCCTCAGCTACTAACTCGGTCTTTGATTGGTACTTTTAATAGTCCAGTAGAAATCACTGAATCATAGAATCACAAAATCATAGAGTTGAAAGGGACACCAAGAAGCATCTCTTAACGTATTTAATGTGTTAACACAAATAGAAGTTATAAATACTCCAGCTGTTGTATAAGGAATTACTATTATAATTGGAATGTAAGTGATTTTGGAATGCAAAAACAAAGTGAACTGTCAAACCATCAATTCTAGCATGCGGGCGGGGGAACGGGACCTAAATTACCGTATTTTTTTGCACCATAACACTCACTTTTTTTCCTCCTAGAAAGTAAGGGGAAATGTCTGTGTGTGTTATGGAGGGAATGCCTACGGGTGGCATGCCTACGGATTTTCCTCCTCTAAAAACTACGTGCGTGTTATGGTCGGGTGCGTGTTATAGAGCGAAAAATACGGTATATAATTTGGCATTTGTATTAGGAATTGTGTTATAATATGGCAACGTTATAATGAGGCCATTGTTGGATTATTGTGCAGTCATACCTCGGGTTACAGACGCTTCAGGTTGCGCATTTTCGGGTTGCACACCGCGCCAAACCCAGAAGTACCAGAACTGGCTACTTCTGGGTTTCGGCACTCATGCATGTGCAGAAGGGCTAAATCGTGCTTTGTACATGTGCAGAAGCACCGAATCCCGCCCCATGCATGCGCAGACACGGCGCTTTGGGTTGCAAATGCTGCAGGTTGTGAATGTGCCTCCCGCACGGATCACATTCGCAACCTGAGCATCCACTGTAATTGAAAAACTGATAAAAATTATTATCGAAAAGAAAAAGAAAGATCTCTTCCAACCGCTTGCAATGCAGAGATCTCAGCTAAAGCATCCCTGACAAAGGCTGATTCTCTCGTTTCAAACAGCACTGTGTGTGTGTGTGTATGTGTATGGGAATGTCAGTTTGCTTCTCCTCATTTACCGTATTTTACGCTCTATAGGACGCACTTTTTCCCCTTCAAAAATGAAGGGGAAATGTGTGTGCGTCCTATGGAGCGAAGACGCCATAGCCCTGCGACCCTCTCCCGGCTGGAGAGGTAACGCAAGGCTATGGCAGGAGCCTCTATAGCCGCGTGTCACCTCTCCAGCCGGGAGAGCGCGCGTGGGGCGAAAGAAGCCCCCCGCGACCCTCTCCCAGGTGACGCGCACCTATGGCAGGAGCCTCCATAGCCGAGCGTCACCTCTCCAGCCGGGAGAGCGAGCACGGGGCTAAAGCAGCCCCCCGCGACCCTCTCCCGGCTGGAGAGGTGATGCACGCCTATGGCAGGAGCCTCTTTAGCCACGCGGCACCTCTCCAGCTGGGAGAGCGTGTGTGGCGCTAAAGAAGCCATAGCCCCGCGACCCTCTCCCAGCTGGAGAGGTGACGCGCGGCTATGGCAACAGCCTCTCAGCTGCGCCTTTCCGCTGCTCCCCAACCTGCTCTTTGGGGCTGGTGGTGGGCTTCCCCCCGCCAGCCCCAAAGAGCAGGTCGAAAGGAACCTGAAGCCTGGAGAGCGAGAGGGGTCGGTGCGCACCCTCCAAGCGTCCCTATTTTCCAGAGATGTCCCTGATTTAGAGAATCCACCCCAGTTTCTGATTTGATCCCAGAATGTCCCACTTTTCCTTAGGATGTCCCTATTTTCATTGGAGAAATGTTGGAGGTTATGGAGTCATCCAACCCCCAAGCCTTCTGAAGGCAATCCTGCAGAGGGAGGTTTCTTTTTAAATGTTTAATGTTTCATTATATTTTTATTTATGTTGGAAGCTGCCCAGAGTGGCTGGGGCAACCCAGTAAGATTTGTGGCGTATAAATAGTACAATTATCATTATGGAACGGGGCGTCCCTATTTTCATCGGAGAAATGTTGGAGGGTATGGAATATGCTTTATGTGAAGTTGCCCCTATAACTGGCCTGGAAGCTGCAACTGGTGCAGAATGCAGCAGCCAAATTGCTCACACAAGCAGGCTACAGGCAGCCTTTTGCTACTTTGCTGAGACAGCTGCACTGGTTGCCAATTTGCTACTGGGACAGCTTCAAGTTACCTGAGTTAATTCACAAAGCCCTAAACAACTTGTATCCAACAGAGCTTAAAGGTAAAGGTAAAGGTACGCCTGCCCGTACGGGTCAGTCGTGTCCGACTCTAGGGTTGTGCGCCTATCTCACTTAAGAGGCCGGGGGCCAGCACTGTCCGGAGACACTTCTGGGTCACGTGGCCAGCATGACAAAGCTGCTCTGGCGAGCCAGCACCAGCGCAGCACACGGAAACGCCGTTTACCTTCCCACTATAAAGCGGTACCTATTTATCTACTTACACTTAAGGGTGCTTTCGAACTGCTAGGTGGGCAAGGACTGCCTAATTTCTTATGCTTCATCTTGATCACTGAGATCTTCCAGTGGGACACTTTTGGCAGTGCCCAAGGCCCCTGAGGTCAGCCATTTTGAGGCGCTGGGTTTTGGCATGCCCTGTGGAACTCCTTGCCAATTGAATTTGGGCAGGAGTCATCCTTGTTTTCTTTCAGACATCTTTCTAAAACTGTATTGCTCAGACAAGCTTTTGGAAAGTGGAGTAGATGGGTTTTTTTAACTAATCAGTTTTCATTGATACATTATTGATCCACCCTCCTTTGTTATTATTGTAGCATCGTGGGTGGTGGTGAACTGAGTTGACATTGAGTAGGCCCATTGAAATCATTAATGACATGACCAAGGGAGCAATCCTATACACAGGAAGTTGGCATAAAGCCAGCCTGGAATAAATTGAGCCAGATCAGTGGCTTGGATAGATGGATGAATTATGCTGGCATCTTTCTGGCTTGGCATAACCCACTTGCGCCAGGATCTTACAAGCTCAGCCAGAGACCCCCACATCCTAACACTGCTCATCCCAGTGCATCTTGCTATAGTATCATTCCCTAAGTTACATCCATTAATTTCAGTGAGTCTACTATGAGTAGACTTTCAGCGAAGACAATTTGTCAACAATGTTATGTTGTATGGGACAATGTACAACATAAAAACACAACACAGGATGGTATTCAACAGAAAACTGTTGTCCAATTGTCTTCTATGAATATGTGCTTTATAATTATCTCAACAAAGTCCTCGTGTTCATATTTACTCTACAGGAAAGCTGGATGCTCTCCTCTGCCCACAATGATTCGCTCCATGCCTAAAATAGGCTGCAATTTAAAGACTAATTGAAAGGAAATAATTTAAGCACAAAACAAAGAAGCATTCATGAAATTTTCCTCTAAAAGAAATTCTAGGAGTTCTCATTTAGTAGGTATATGCTTTCTCACTGTGTGACTGTCGATGGAACTATTATCTGATAAACTGGCTTTTAGGAGAGTGTTTAAATTTCCTTTATTGACAATGGGAGCTACTACCATGATCTCTAGCATTCCTGCCTGCCCCTATTCCTAATTTCAGTTAAAAGAAACAAAAACATTATTGAAAGCACTTATCTCAGTGGTGGCTAACAGAAAACACAACAACTCTGGCCAAGTGGCGCTAATTGTTTTGAAAGGAAGCTCAGAGCTCTGTTTTCTGCCTGCATTCAGGGTTCTGTCTTTTTCCTCATTCATTCTTGAAACAAGTTGTTTTAATTAGCTCAGAACATAGGAACAGAGGAAGCTGCCTTTTACTGACCTGGTTCGCAAGACATAGGAAGCCAGAGTATGGCTTACTGTGACCATTGCTGGCTCCCATGCTGAGCCTTTTAGGTCAGTGTAGCATGGCAGTGTAGCATGGACGCAGGTGGTGCTGTGGGTTAAACCACAGAGCCTAGGACTTGCCAATCACAAGGTCGGCGGTTCGAATCCCCACGACGGGGTGAGCTCCCATTGCTCGGTCCCAGCTCCTGCCAACCTAGCAGTTCAAAAGCACGTCAAAGTGCAAGTAGATAAATAGGTACCGCTCCGGCGGGAAGGTAAACGGCATTTCTGTGTGCTGCTCTAGTTCGCCAGAAGTGGCTTAGTCATGCTGGTCACATGACCCGGAAGCTGTACGCCGGCTCCCTCAGCCAATAAAGCGAGATGAGCGCCGCAACCCCAGAGTCGGTCACGACTGGACCTAATGGTCAGGGGTCCCTTTACCTTTAGCATGGCAGCTATGCCAAGGGTTGGCTTAGCAGGTCATCTGAATCTGGGATCATTGTTAACGTCTCTCTTCCTTAAGCATGATGTGTAACAAACCTGGCTACACATTACACTTAAGGAAGAGAGAACTGAACTATTATCCTGGGTTCACAGAAGCTGCTAAACCAAACCTTGGCTTAGCTGCTGTGCCACACCAACCTAAATAGACAGAGAGGTGCAAAGCAGTTGTGATATCCTCCTTGGGCGCCAGCAAGTTTGCATGGTTGTGCCAAGCCATGGTTTGGCTTGGGTTAGTATGACAAACAAACATGGCTGAGTCAGATCATTGGTTCATCTCGCTCAGTACTGTCTAGAGCAGACTTGCCCAAACTTGGGTCTCCAGCTATTTTTGGACTACAGCTCCCATCATCCCAAGGTAACAGGACCAATAGCCAGGGATGATAGGAATTTTAGCCCCAAAACAGCTTGAGACCCAAGTTTGGAAACCCTGGTCTAGAGCAACAGGCAGTGGCTCTCTGAGGTATCAAAGAAGGATCACTCTCAGGCCTACCCAGAGAACCTGGGTACCAATGAATCACAGCCCTTCCCAGACAATTAGATCAACCTTCACCAGCCTGGTGAAGTCCAAAAGCATCTGAAGGTCACACATTATCCATCCCTGCCCAAGAATTAACTTTTTTTATATACTGAAGATAAAATCATCTAGTATGATAAAACCCTTGGCCTGAACTTTGGCAGGTTGCACCTCCCTCATGCCCCCAGTTTTCTTGTTTTATTTTTTTCAAAATAATTTTTATTTGGTTTTACAAATATAGAATTATAACAATACAAAATACATACCCATATTTAGAGATTTCTCTGAATATCTGGACTTCCCACCTTCCCCTCCATGGGTCCTACTGTCAACCATTTCAACTGCATATTATTCAGCAATCCACATTTTAAATGGCTCCATTTTGTCCATAATATCTGCTACATTACAAGTGTTATTGCAATCCTGCTAATGTTTTCATCTGCTTATAGTGATCTCCCAGACAAGTTACAAATTTTCCCTATTCTTTATTAAAGTTTTGGTCTTCTTGGTTCCTGAGCTTTCCGGTCAATTTTGCCATTTTGGCACATTCCAACAGCTTAATTTGCCATTCTTCTCTGGTAGGGTTTTCGTCTTTTTTCCATCTCTGGGCTAATAACCATGCCTCCAGTTTTCAAACTAATTCCCCCCAGGGAAAAAAAATAGAAGAAACATAAATTCTATTCTTCCCTTCTCCCCCACCACAAAAAAATTGGTAACGTCTGTCCTTGCAGATGAACCTGTCATTCTGAAATTTGGCAAGCTTCAGCCTATCAGATAGGGTAAGCAATTAGATCTATAATTATAATTAGATCTATAATTATGTCTATAATTTGCATCCAGTTCTTGCAAGAAAAAATACTTTTAAAGTTTAAAGGTTAACTGAAGGAAAACTCCAGAACAGACTCCTGACTGGAAGTCCTAATCCACTCTGAAGGGGCCTTTTTGCCTGCAAATTTTATCTACTTATGTAAAAAGGGGGGAAAGTAATATCTGTGTTTATGTTCCTCGTTATAGCCAGTGGGGGCAACACAGCTTCATATTTAAGAGAACCAACTTGGACCCGGGTAACAAATTGAATTGGCATGACATGGGGTGGGGATCCAAAACGCATTGAATTACTTCCACACAATCAAGGACTTTTCCCAGCTCAACAAGGAGGTGCTGGGAACTGGAACTAAGACCCCCCTGCATACAAAGTATATCCTCCATCATTTTAACTGCACCCTTCTCTGAAGGCAGGAACTCATTTATCCTTTAAAAGGTTACTGGACACTTGAAAAAGGTTGAAAAACCTGTTAACCACAAGGATTAGAAATACCATTACAGAAAATGGAAAGTTTTGGGTCTTTTTAAAATTTAGAAATAAGAACTATTAAAGAGGCGTGACGGTGGGTTGTAAAATGATGCATAGATTGATGGAAGCAGATAGAGGGTTTTTTCTTCATCTCCCATAATACAAGAACTCAGAGTCGCTCAATGAAATTCTGCCCCCTCCCCGCAGAAAAAGATTGAATTTCTGTACACAGCACCATGTTTGTGGGCCTCATAAACATCTTACCTATCACCGTGAGAAGCAGAATAATGCATGCGCACTTGGTCTGATCCACCAGGACTCGTCTTATGTTCCATCGTTATTTTGAGTTATTAAAAACAGTATGCATACAACAAATGTTCTTAAAGAGCACTGCTGTTTTGTAATTTAATCTCTACTATATCCAGCAGTGGGCCTCTGAGTCTTGTTGTGAATCTCACAGTGCCACACTATTGAAATTTAAAATGGCTCCCTCGTGCGTCACCAGACATGGCTGTTGTACTGTGTTCATCTTGATGGCTCAGAAGTTGTGCGGGCTTGATATAATTAGATTCCCCCGATAAAAATAGCTGCCAAAGTATATTGGGCCTGATCTTGTTGGAAATAAGGTTGCCTCTGCTCCTTTTCTCTCGATTCCTTCTTTCCATGGTGCCATCAAAACTACTTGTTATATGAACAGAGGTGGCCAAGTTGATACCAACCTGAAACTTTGCACATGCCCTGGACCTACCTGTGACAGCGCTCCTGCAGGTCATGGTGAAACTTGGAAGACCATGAGTTGCACATGTGCAGTTCATGCAAATGAACCTCTTCTCCCTACAGGCTCCGGGGTAAATTGGGTGGAAAATAGGACTTGCTTCTAAGTACATGGCTAGACTTGGTAAGAGGTAAAAAGGTAAAGGACCCCTAGATGGTTAAGTCCAGTCAAAGGCAACTATGGGGTTGTGGCGCTCATCTCACTTTCAGGCCGAGGGAGCTGGCGTTTGTCCGCATACAGCTTTCCGGGTCATGTGGCCAGCATGATCAAACTGCTTCTGGAGCAACGGGACACTGTGACGAATGCCAGAGCGCATGGGAACACCATTTACCTTCCTGCTGCAGTGGTACCTATCTATCTACTTGCACTGGTGTGCTTTCAAACTGCTAGGTTGGCAGGAGCTGGGACAGAGCAATGGGTTGCGGGGGTCCTCCCCCCCCCCCATCATGGGGATTCAAACTGCCGACCTTCTGATCGGCAAGCCCAAGATGCTTGGTGGTTTAAGACCCACAGCGCCACCCACATCCAATGTCCAGGAACATCTGGAGGGACACAGGTTCCCTGTGGCTTAACAAAATACAGTGGTACCTCGGGTTACATACGCTTCAGGTTACATACGCTTCAGGTTACAGACTCCGCTAACCCAGAAATAGTGCTTCAGGTTAAGAACTTTGCTTCAAGATGAGAACAGAAATTGTGCCCCTACGGCGCGGCGGCAGCAGGAGGCCCCATTAGCTAAAGTGGTGCTTCAGAACCACTTAAGAACAGTTTCAGGTTAAGTATGGACCTCCAGAACGAATTAAGTACTTAACCCAAGGTACTACTGTACAGTGTTTTTCATTGCACCAAATACTGTTACATGCAAAAATCATGTTAATGACTGTCTGCAGCATTGGTGGTATTGCTAATACTTCAGGAGACCAGAAAACGTTGCAGTTTTCTTCTTATTTTTTAAATCCAGGAATGCTTCGCATTTCCCCCTGACTATATGCCACTGATGTGCTATCTCACCGGTCTGTGACCATCTGTCTCACTTATGATAACGGCTGCTAGTATTCGGATGTAGTGGTCCTGGCGGTCTTGCTATGGCTCTGCTTGGCATGCATCCAGTTACCACATCCTCTTCATGCTTTCAGGTTATAAAACTTGTTGGGTTTGAGAGTTCCGCCTTTCACCCGTCTTTGGGCAGGACTGCAGTTTGTGGAGCTGATCCTGAAATTGGATTTTAACAAGCTGCCTACAATGTTTCCTTCCAGGCCCCAATGTATCAAGCAATACAAAGAGATCTGGGTTTAAGAATGTATACATTAATCACACTTTGTTAAATGTACTGTCTGTCGTGCTAGAGTTGAGACTTTGCACCTCATCTCTCCTTCCCCACAGCCCGTCCCAATTTTCCCGTTTTCCTTCCAGTGAGGGTTGTCATCTTTTCAATCTGGCTTCTGCAGCTGTGCTTAAAGAGCAGCTTACTCTGTAGGGATCAAGAGGTGACTATGTTTAGCACTGTACAAGTGAAATATTTCATCTGCTGATTTCTAAAGAAGAAGAGTGTAAGAAAATATCTACTGTATCAGAGAGGCTCAGAATATGGATATTATGCATGAGGACAGAACACACACCAGAAACAGAGGTCCTTTTATTGCTCCAAAGGAGCAATACTAGCTCACGATAATCTGGAACAAAACTGCTCCTAGCAGTTTGGAACAAAACTGCTCCTAGCATATGTTGCCAGTTTGTGTTTGTTCTATGTGAACCTCATGTCAGTGTGGTGTTCTCTTTTCCAGTAGTCGAAGTAAAATATATTAAGAGGAACTACTTGTACTTATTGTAAATGGGCTGGTCTCGTGTAGAAATAAGAGCCACCAATTTCTCATTTGTTCTATTAAAATTCATGTAATAATACATGTGCTAGCCTTCAAAGTACTACTAGACTATTGTTTGGTTTCTGTTCTGCATTTGATTGAATGCAGTATGTTAGGTCCTAGTATGTCTCCGAGCACAATTCAAAGTGTTGGTGCTGGCCTTTAAAGCCCTAAATGGCCTTGGTCCATTATATCTGAAGAAGCGTCTCCACCTCCATCATTCTGCCCGGACACTGAGGTCCAGCGCCGAGAGCCTTCTGGCGGTTCCCTCACTGCGAGAAGCCAAGTTACAGGGAACCAAGCAGAGGGCCTTCTCGGTAGTGGCCCTGTGGAACACCCTCCCACCAGATGTCAAAGAGAACAACAACTACCAGACTTTTAGAAGACATCTGAAGGCCGCCCTGTTCAGGGAAGCTTTTAATGTTTGATGCATTACTGTATTTTAATATTTTGTTGGAAGCTGCCCAGAGTGGCTGGGAAAGCTCAGCCAGATGGGCGGGGTATAAATAATAAATTATTATTATTATTATTATTATTATTATTATTATTATTATTAGAAGTGTAGCAGGCTAATATACAGTGGAACCTTTACTCACGACCACAATCCATTCTGGAGGCCCGTCCAGAAGTCGAAACGGGAAGCTGGGAGAGGCTCCGCTGTGCGCAGGCGCGATTGCCCACTTCTGCACATACACGAACAGCGATAGTCGCTCCTGCGCATGCACGAACGGCGGCAAACCTGCTGGTTACTTCCGGGTTTGCCGCAGACATTGGACAAAATGGATGCGAGTGGAGGCGGACGTAAGAAGAGGTTTGACTGTACTCAGTATCATCCAAAGAGGCTGTGGCAGAGTGAAGGAATTTTACATTAGGTCTCTAGATGTTCTGATGGATTGGCTTTTTAAAAGAAAGGGGGAAAGTGTGAAGGCAAGATTCTTGCCAATTGCCTCACTGAGAAGGAAAATGTGCAGTCCTGATTAGGAATTATGAGCTTCACAAATAAACGGCACAAGCATGCACAGAGTGCACCTGTTTCACCAATGAAAATTTCTGTTAAAAATTGCTTGACATTCTCATTGGGGTGTTTGTGATTCAGCAGAGTCCTAGTGGAATAGCCTCTACTGCCTCCAAAGAATCCAAGGAATTTTAGTTTATTCCTCACAGAGCTACAATTCCCAGCACCCTTAACACATTATAGTTCCCACAACTCTTCCAGGAAGTAGTGATGTGCTTTAAATGTATAGTGTTTGTGTGCAGTCTTGGTTTCCAGACCCTCACAATTTATGTTACTCTCCTGTACACAACAGCCTTAAATTGGTGTGTTTACTACCCCAGATCTGACAAAAGTAGAATAGAATGGGATCATTACTTCTTGTGACACTATATTCCTTGGGTTAGATTTTCATTAGCCTTTTTAGCTTATCCAAATGCCAACCCTCACATGTGCCTAGATTATATAAGTAAATAAAAATGTGATGATAATATGACTTATAACCAGGGCTATTTTCCTAGAAAAAGAGGTGCCAGAATTCACCAAGAACACCACCCTCATTCTCTTAGAATGGCATTGGTGCCGTCCTGAGAGGTGCTGGAACTGAGTTCCGACTGGGGGGGAAAGCCCTGCTTGTAATAATTTAATAATTTTGTGAAAATAAAACATCTTTATACTCCTTTGTAAGGAAATGGCTATATAGAGGTCAAAAAATGGCCCTTCTGAGTGCCCTTTGACATTTTAAAAGTGCAGTTGGTGAAATGCAACTTTGGGAACTGCCCAGAGTCAAAGAAAAGCTCAGTTTTTACCACTGTGGAAGCCGCATGAAACCCAGTCAATTAGCCAAACACTGCTGAGTACAGTTAAGACTTTGCTTTCATCAGCCTCGCACTTTCAGTTAGTTAAGAGGACCATTAAATACTTGAGAACTCAAAAAAGCAGGGGGCTCTCCTCAGGAGTCCGCTGAGAAGAACATTGGGATGGGGCACTGGCAATATAATTTCACTCAAAAGGACTTTGGGATACTGGAGTGAAGAAAGGCCACTGGAAATACTGAAGCAGGTGCGAGTAAGTTGTGTGCTCGGAAGAAGAAGAAAAGCCACGATTGCTGTAGAAAATGTGAAGACATGCTGAGAAGGACACAGAAGATGCATTGTTCCTTTATGCGTGCTTGAGTAAATGGAGATTTGGGTACTGTCTCTGGGGCCTAAGAAATCTGAGGCACAGACCAGCCTGGTCACCAAATTGGTACACCTCATCATTTGAAGCAAGACCCCATAAATCTCCTTTGACCTTGGTGACCAGCCATTATCTGGCGCCTCAGCTCCCCTGAGACTTTAGGCGTGGGGAGACAACTCAGGAGAGGTGTGCGCAGACCCTCCAAGTGTCCCTATTTTCCAGGGACAGCCCCAGATTTACAGAAGCCATCCCGATTTCTGATTTGATCCCAGAATGTCCCACTTTTCCTTAGGATGTCCCTATTTTCATTGGAGAAATGTTGGAGGGTATGGAGCTACCCAACTCCTGACCCATCTGATGGCAGCCCTGTGTAAGGAAGTTTTTTAATGTTTATTGTTTTATTATGTTTTTATATATGTTGGAAGTGGCCCAGAGTGGGTGGGGCAACCCAGCCAGATGGGTGGGGTATAAACGTTGTTGTTGTTGAATAGGATGTCCCTATTTTCATCGGAGAGTATGTGTTTGTATGTATGCAACTTTATTCAGGGCACTGGAGACACTCTAATGCAGTGGAAATACCTCTTCCTGCCCTTCTCACTGCTCAGATGCCTGGCATGACGTGACTCATCCCTTCATGATGGACACCTTGTGAAAGGAAGCAAGCTCTGTCCCTCCCGGCCAGCAGGAAGTAAGAGGCCCCTCTCATCTCTGAGTTAAAAAAAAGTCAGAAGCTGGACTTTTTAGATACAGTGGTACCTCGGGTTACAGACGCATCAGGTTACAGGGGCTTCAGGTTACAGACTCCACTAAACCAGAAATAGTACCTTAGGTTAAGAACTTTGCTTCAGGATGAGAACAGAAATCGTGTGATGGTGGCAGCAGGAGGCCCCATTAGCTAAAGTGGTACCTCAGGTTAAGAACAGTTTCAGGTTAAGAACGGACCTCTGGAATGAATTAAGTACATAACGAGAGGTACCACTGTATTGCTAGGATTAGTCTGGATGTCGTCTTTGCGATCCCCTCCAAAGCTGTGGTTTTATATCTGTAAAATGGGATTTTGTAGAAAAGGGGGCTATCAGATCAATCCCTTTGTTAATGGTTCTGGCTCACTCTGTTGAATATTACTTTGCATTACTAAAGTGCACAGGTGACTGGCTGCCACAGAAGTTACTAGATAAAGGGTCTTCTTAAGGCAGCAGGCCTTTCTCCCTCCCCTGGGTGCAGGCGACGTCAATGGTGAGCATAGGAGAACAATATAGGACAATATGTCGTGAACTGGTCTGGAAAATGACAGAGACTTGACTTCTTCATTGTGCTGAGCACAAAGCAGGGACCAAGCTCTGCCTAAGCGTTGATCTTGTGAGCCCTTCCATCTTACGCTCAGCTTGTATATATGTGTAAAGCAAAAACATCTGTATCACAAAGACACAACGGTCTCCAGTGACCTGCATTCTCAAGAAACCCAACCCAAGGTATGTGGTGGTACCCCCAAAGTCTGTCACCACTTATCCTGGCAATTGTTGGCACAAAAGAGATGAATTAATTAATGAATTGAAAAAATAATGTTTAAAAGTACTTTTCCAAAAAACTCAGAGTCCTTTTTGTTGGGGATAATTCAGACTGAAATTCCCAGGTGTCAAAAAAGGTTATTTATGTATGCCACTACTGCGGCCTGTGTTTTGTTAGCCCAAAAATGGCAAATGAGTGAGGTCGTAACTAAAGAAGAATGGCAATTTAAGCTGATAGAATATGCGCAGCTTGCGGACCTAACACACAGAATAAGAGAACAAGAACATACGTTTTAGAAGATTGTGTACACTTGAAAATGTTGGCAGCGTTAAGATAAATTCAACAGTGTAAATGTTTTGATGGATGTAATAATGGAATACTGAGTGGTTTAGTTTATATAAAACATGCAGGGATTTATGTTGTGCAAAATGAACCATGGAAAGATAAAAAGGGAAGTTTTTGATATTTTAAGGTTGTTCAAATGAATATTCTAAATTGTAAAACAGAAAATTTAATTACAAAAACTATATATATAAAAAAACAAAAAACAAAAGAGATGTGAACAAGTGTATTTATGAGACCCCTCATTACAAGCCCAATTAATTCTGTCGTATCTTTTAAGGTGAAGTGTTTTTTGAATTGCTGCTAGAGAATTAGTTTATGCCAATTATCAAAGGCAGAGAATAGTTAAAAGGATTTTGAGCATTTTAGCATCAAAGCATTAAGAAACTGTTCTTTTCAAAGTCCCTGTCATATGGAATGTCATTCCCTTGCTGCTACCTTGTTCTGTAGATCCATTGACAGATCCATGGTGCATCTTGCTGAGTAACATTTGCAGATTCTGTTGGTCTTCTGTGTTATGTGACCTCCTGCCTGTTCCTGATCCTATGTCTGCTATCTTTAACTTGTACAGCATAAAAACCAGACTCGCTACATGCCTTGACTTTATGAGAGCCTCCACATTAAGGACCAAATTACGCATTATGTGAGTCTGTAAGTGACTGTGGAGGCCAATTCTGGATCCACGTGTCCTTCCACAAGTGGGGACATAGGTTTCCAGGTAGGAGTTGATCACAGAGAGGGTTTGCCAAGTGTGCCTTCCTCTTAGCACGTTTCTCCCTTTCGTCCTGAGTTCGAGTGTCTTCAAAGTCCAAGACACCTTTGGTAAATGCTGTTCTCCAGTTGGAGCACTCGCAGGCCAGTGTTTCCCAGTTGTTGGTGTTTATACTACATTTTTAAAGATTTGCCTTGAGAGAGTCTTTAACCTTCTTTTGTTGACCACCAGCATTATGCTTACCATTCTTAAGTTGGGAATAGAATACTTGCTTTGGAAGATGATAATCAGGCATCCGAACAACATGACCAGTCCAACGAAGTGAATGTTGAAGAATCATTGCTTTGACACTGGCGATCTTTGCTTCTTCCAGTACATTGGCATTAGTTCGCCTGTCTTCCCAAGTGATGTGTAACATTTTTCGGAAGTCACCACTGATGGAATCTTTCAAGGAGTTGAAGATGGCATTGATAAGTGGTCCATGTTTCACAAACATACAGCAAGCTTTGTAAACAAGCATTTTGGTTTCCCTGTGAATGTCCTGATGTGTACTGAAGTGTTCATATAACTACACTTCTGATATCTAGCCTTGATCAAACATTTTTGACAGAATAAAAAAATTCCTTCCAGTAGCACCTTAAAGACCAACTTAGTTCTTGGTATGAGCTTTCGTGTGCATGCACACTTCTTCAGATACACTGAAACAGAAGTAGCCAGATCCTTCTATATAGTGAGAAGGTGGGGGGGTATTACTCAGAATACGACTCTTAACGACTGCAATAGGTCTTACAGGAAAAGGCAAGGGGTGAGAAGGTGAAAAATGGCTTACACCAAAGAATAAACGGACATAAATCTGACATCAAGAATCACAAAACAGAGAAACCAGTAGGAGAACACTTCAATCTCCCAGGACATTCTATACAAGATCTCAAAGTAGCTGTTTTACTACAAAGGAATTTCAGAAACAGACTGGAAAGAGAAGCTGCTGAATTGCAACTCATTACCAAACTTAAAACCATGGAGAGACCTGGTCTGAACAAAGACATTGGATTCTTATCTCATTATACATGACTAAGCCATTTTTCACCTTCTCACCCCTTGCCTTTTCCTGTAAGACCTATTGCAGTTGTTAAGAGTCGTCAACAGGCTCATCTCAGCTATCTGCCAATCACCCATTCCCACCACCCTTCTGAATAATACCCCCCCCCCCCACACACACACCTCACTATATAGAAGGATCTGGCTACTTCTGTTTCAGTGTATCTGAAGAAGTGTGCATGCACACGAAAGCTCATACCAAGAACTAACTTAGTTGGTCTTTAAGGTGCTACTGGAAGGATTTTTTTTTTATTTTGACTATGGCAGACCAACACGGCTTCCTATCTGTAACTGGAATTTTTGACAGAACGTTCTGAGGGCCAGTTAATTTCTCTACATTTATTGTGCACAAATGGAGGGGTAAAAACTATTTCACAAACCATCACAATCCAGATTTTTAAGACTATCCCAAAATGTTAGCAGTTTTTCTTGTAATACAATGCCATCTAGAGGTAGCCATCTATGTTGCTTTTCAAGTATGAAATTGGGAAACTTAATGGCTTACTTAGTTCACATCACTGCTCAGTTTTTGCTTCATATTATACAGTATTAGCATTTTACTTTGAAATTTTCATTCCTTAGGGGGAAAAAAGTGGTACTTTTATGAGAATGTTTGTGGATGGGGGGGGGGGTTGTTTCCTTTATACATTGCTTAGAGATTGCTTATACTAAGTGGTACATAAACTAAGAGAAATAAATAAAATCCTTTTGAATCCAGAGCCGGTTGAAGGTTTATCAACCACCATCCATTATTCCTTCATCTCAGAGCAGGATTTAGGGAGGACAAGATGCAATTTAGGCAGCCAATCTTGCTCTTTGGTTCTGTTATGTACTAAGCTTGGATCCTAGAACAATAGGCAGGTAGGATTCTAGAATGCAACAACCTGATTGGCCTGCAGGAGCAGCCCAATCAGGCTCCAGGAGGGAAGCAGAATCAGCCAATCAGACGGGACCCATTGTGTAAATAATGTATATAAAGTCTGAGGTTTGGGGGGAAATTCATTCACTGTTTTACAAGCTGCAATAAAGAGCATGAAATCGCTATGCAACTCCGAGTATATTTCAGGTTGCTAGGAGGAAAATCAGTTACACGGGAAGAAAAGGAATCCCTTTTGTGCTGCAAAAATGATGCCTCCTTGGCCCTCTTCATCCCATCCCCAGTGGCATAGCATGGAGGGCCATGGCCCGGGGCACAGAATTCTGAAGAGGTGCAACCCGGCGCCCCAGCAACAGGCTCCCTCACCAAGGCTGCATGGCTGCTGCCTATTATACCCATGGAGAGGTGAGCCACAGCTGCTCTGGGCCTTAGGGGCTGTGGCAGTGCCTCCTTCTCCTTGCAGCCAGTACAGGGATGCCCGCCTGAGATGAAGGAAGAATGGATGGTGGTTGATAAACCTTCAACCAGCTCCGGATTCACTGCTAGGACACTGCCAAGCCTGCCAAGGAGTGCCAGCACCTGAAACATGGATACAATATCATCATTTGAATGAAGTATGTAAGAAAGATAGGATACGAGGGTTTGGGGAACAAATATCACAACTGGAGAGAGACCTGTTGGAATGTAATGTAAAAGTGCTGCTAAAATGTATAAAATATTATTGGAATGGGAGACGAAGGATGAGCAAGTAAAATCCTCAAGGATACATTGGGCAATAGATATTGGTCATAATATAGACATGGAAGCATGGGAACGATTCTGGAATATGGATATAAAATTTACAGAATGTTATGGTTTAAGAGAAATTATATGAAAATGGTATATCGGTGGTATCTAACACCAAGTAAATTGGCAAAAATTTATAAATCTAAATCAAATAAGTGTTGGAAATGAAAGAGAAAGAATGTTCTTTTTATAATATGTGGTGGTCTTGTAGTAAGTTTAAAGCTTACTGGGAAATGATACATAATGAATTGAAAAGGATGTTTAAAATAACATTTGCAAAAAAACAAACAAACCAAGAAGCTTTGGGGGGGGGGGAATTATAGGGACAGAACTACCTAAATTGTATAGAAACTTATTTATGTACGCTACTACAGCGGCAAGAATGTTATTCGCCTCAAAATGGAAAGAAGCAGAAGTCCCAACAAAGGAAGAATGGATACAAAAACTTGTGGAATATGCAGACATGGCAAAACTGGCTGGACGAATAAGAAATCAAGATAACAAACTTTTTATAAACAATTGGAAATAGTTTATTAAATATTTACAGATAAATTTTAAACAGATAAGAACATTGGCAGGATTATTGTAATAACCTGTAGTTTCATAAGAGTATATATTTAAAGTAGATGAATAAAGGAGCAAATTAAGTTAATTTGGATATGCAGAAGATATAAAAAATAACTTTAAGGAGCCGCAGAAAGAGGGGGAAGGAAGTCGAGTTTTGAAATGTCAAAATGATTGTTAAATTAGTGAAATGTATAAACCTGAAAAGTATAAATAAAATTTAAAAACAATGAGGTTAGGGGGTGCAGTCCTTGCCTTGCCCCAGGCGCTGGGATCATGTGCTACAGCTTTGCCCTGCCCAATGACATATCACAGCTCTATCTTTTCCTAAGTCTATGTGCTGCCGCCTTGAGCACTTAGAATACTCCTGAGCGTTCCATGACATCCTCACTATTGTGGAAACAGCTAATTTCTTGAAACCAGAGCCGGAGAAAGTTGGTTGTGAGGTTTCAGAAACTGCATTCTGTCTGATTGTTTGGCAAGACAAAAAAAAAAGAGTTATTCAATGCTCTGCATCCATCTGTGTCATTTGATTTCCTAGTCTATGAACATGGTAAGACACAGGCTGCTGTCGACCTCATTGTTATGATAAGGAAGCTCACATTTGAACGCGGGGAAAGGGCCGTGAAAAAGAGCCACAGCTAAGCACTATTAAATCCCACAGGAAATAATTAAGAACATGCTTAATTTTCCCACTGAAATTATTGTGGGACTTTGAAATTCTGGATTAGCCACAAATGATTATCAGTGCAATCCAATGCATGCCTTAGCAGAACAAAGCCCCAGTGAGTTTTATTATTTATTTTATTTTATTTATTGAATTTATATACCTCCCTATATCTGCAGGTCTTGGATGCCGGCCTCTGGACCTCTCATGGAGGTAGCACAACAAAGAAGGGCCTTTGATGATGATCGCGGGGTCCGGGGTGGTTTATATGGGCAGAGGCAGTCCCTTGAGATATTGCAGTCCTGATCCATTTAAGGCTTTATAGGTCAAAACCAGCACTTTGAATTAGGCCTGGAAATTCATTGGCACCCAGTGCAGTTGAGCCAGGATTGGTGTTACAGTATATGCTCAAACCGTCTTGCCCAGGTAGCAACCTGACCAGCTGAAGTTTCCGAACTGTCTCCAGAGGCAACCCTTCTGACGATGGACTGCAAAGGAAATAGGTGAACAGTCTGCAATCAGATTTGACCTGATCTCTTGCTCAAATCATGTGACTGTCAGTGGAGGAATGGTGGAGACCACCGCCCCCCTCCTCCTGCTCTTCCCAGAGAAGAGGGGGATAGCATAGATTTAGAACAGTGGTTTGCAGAAGGTCACAGAGGCGGCAGAGGGGAGAAGCTGGGAAATATTGGGAGAGCAGCAGCAGGAAGAAGAAGAAGAAGAGTTTGGATTTGATATCCCGCTTTATCACTACCCGAAGGAGTCTCAAAGCAGCTAACATTCTCCTTTCCCTTCCTCCCCCACAACAAACACTCTGTGAGGTGAGTGGGGCTGAGAGACTTCAGAGAAGTGTGACTAGCCCAAGGTCACCTAGCAGCTGCATGTGGAGGAGCGGGGACGCGAACCCGATTCACCAGATTACGAATCTACTGCTCTTAACCACTACACCACACTGGAAGAAGAATAAGCACCAGGGGAGAGACAGCTGACAGACTCGGTGTCTTTAGAAAGCATTCCTGCCCCACCAAAGACCCGGTGGGCTTTGAGAATAGGAGAACAGAAAGCTCAGGGGCAAAAAGCACAGATTAGCCGACATAGGAATGATGTCTAATAGGAGAGATGGAGGGTTGGGACTTTATTGGGAGCAAAGCCATTACCCGAGGCGACATCCTGCGTCTCTCTCTGTGAACATTGAATAAAATACTGTGAGGGAGGGGGATCAGATTCCCTGAAGCCTGACAATCAGTTAATTATAGATTTTGGATTCCAGTGTCATTTTTTTATGATTTCATGGGAATTTTCTGCAGAGGGATTCCAGACAAGACCTTTCCAAGACTACTTTGAATACAGGATTCTGCCCCCCCCAAAAAAAGGCTTTATGCGAAAATGTGATGAAAATGATGTACACATGGTATATGACCCCTGTTAAATTAGCAAAAATGTATAAAACTGGTAATAAATGTTGGAAATGTAAAGAAAAAGAGGGAACATTCTATCATATGTGGTGGGATTATAAAAAGGTGAAATGCTTCTGGGAGATGATATATAATGAGTTGAAAAAAATGTTGAAATATACTTTTATTAAGAAACCAGAAGCATTTCTACTGGGTATTGTTGGAAGTGATATAAATAGAAAGGATTGTAAGCTTTTTTTATATGCAGTAACAACAGCTAGAATACTACTGGCCCAAAAATGGAAACAAGAAGAATTCCCGACGATTGAAGAATGGAGGATGAAGTTAATGGACTATGCAGAATTAGACAAATTAACAGGAAGGATTCGAAACCAGTGAGACCAGAAATTTACCGAAGACTGGAGTAAATTTACGAACTATTTGAAAAGTATTTGTGATGACCAGACGACGTTTGTAGGTTTGCAAGAAGTTCTGTGAGGAGTATAATTGGAAGTATTGTAAAAATGGAAAAGGGGTGATGGTATGTTAAGAGATGTAAAGACAATATAAAGTAAAGAAATGCATAAGAAGTGGTTAAGACAGAAGATCATCAGAAGTGCTGATGGAAGTCCAATAAGATTGTATTTGTAATAAATTGTGTGATATGTTTTATAATTTACATGTTAAAACTAATAAAAATGTATTTTTTTAAAAAAAGGCTTTATGTACAACAATAAATACATTCAAAGTTATGGCATTATTAATATATACATATTTACTATATGCTACAATTAATAAGCATGGTTTGTTCACACATTTAATCTCCCTCTTGGGACTGCTTTTTATATCACATGATGTACATATGCACGTAAAAATGGAATGAATTCAGGGGGCTAACGATGTTCAGCAAGGGATGCCTGTCGTAGGGATTTCCTGCATATATACATGCTTTTGCAAAAATTCATTTCCCCCCTTCACTTTATTTTTCAGTTTCTAAAAATACATATAACAAATAATCCCCATATACTCCCCCAAGAAAATTCAATGCATAAACAATGTAAATAATGCAGACAAATATTAAGTGAGTTTTTAAATAGTTTAGAATGTTGTTGTGGTTGTTGCATCAGTTAGGTGCCTCCTACCCTCAACAGATTGTCCCAGTGTGAGCCCTGAGTAGCTGAATAAACATATACAATACCATTTCAAAACCATTTGTTGATCTGTGAAGTGTCACAAAAGTTGTGAAAAAGACTGTGTTCTTCCCAGGTTGTTATCCTGTACATACTTACCTGGGAGTAAGCCCCATTGACCTGGGTACAGAGGACCTCCCACGCTGTTTCCCTGAAGGCCAGAGAAGCAGCAGGAAAGGATTCTTATTTTGAGGAGCTTTGTTTGTTTGTTTGTTTGTTTGCCTGCTTGCTTGTTTCGTTTAGTATTTGTTTTGTGACTTTGCTATGGAGAGAGCTAGCAAGCAACAACAGAAGTCGCTTTCTTCAATAGATATATATTCTTCTTTTGCATTTAATTTCTGAATGAGGATATTTCCCTCCAATTGGTCATTAAAAACTGCAGCAGCAGCTGGACGGGAAAGGGCAGATTAAGCAGATCTGGGATCATGGACATTTCCAGAGCATATTTTCCAGGAAAAGGTGTGTGGATCTGCTTCCAGCAAGCCCCTCTGTTAGCACAAGAATGCGCAACAATGGAGGAAAAGCTGTCACTGTAATTTCTACATTGCTCATTGTTGGTGTGTTAGATAATTTCTAAAAATAAGAGTTTGGGTTCTATGTCTGTCTGGATATGACTCCATGCCTTCAACAAGCCTGGAAGACATTCTCCTAGATTCTAGACATAAGAGAGGTTGGTTGTGATTTGCCTGGTACAGTGGTACCTCTGGTTAAGAACTTAATTTGTTCCGGAGGTCCGTTCTTAACCTGAAACTGTTCTTAACCTTAGGAACCACTTTAGCTAATGGGGTCTCCTGCTGCCGCTGCACCGCTGCCGCGTGATTTCTGTTCTCATCCTGAAGCAAAGTTCTTAACCCGAGGTACTACTTTCGAGTTAGCGGCGTCTGTAACCTGAAGCGTTTGTAACCCGAAGCGTTTGTAACCCAGGGTACCACTGTATTATGAGCTCTACGCATGAGCAGAGATTATTACTTCACATTTTCAGGACTGAACCATCAATTGCAAATATGTTCTGATGTGCCCTGGCTCAAACGAAACTTTTCTTTGTGCGTCTACTGATTGGAATACTTTGTTCTTTTAATGTAGAGGAAAATGTGGTGTTTTTTTTCGGATACTGAAGAGTTAAACTTGCTTTTTTTTGGTGGGGAGGAAAACTGCATGCAACTGGACACACGTTTTCCTCACATTTTAAAAGTTTGTGTGTGTTTAGTTTTCTGGCAACAAATGTGTAGGTTTTAACAATACGTGTAGCCAAAATCTAACATGTTTTACTATGTTTTTACATATGCTGGAAGCCACCCAGAGTGGCTGGGGAAACTCAGCCAGATGGGCAGGGTATAAATAATAAAACTACTATTAATATTATTATTATTACAGCATCATTTGATATGGCTTCATTTCTAAATAAGAGGTGTGGAGTCAATCTTGTCTGAAAACCATAATTAGAGCCTCTTTTGTGGAAGCTCTTTCCCTGTGCATAAATGTGCAGAGGATCATTGATGGAGGGTTGTTTTGTTTTGTTTCAGAGGCAATGGCACTCTGCACATGGGCAACGACACGCTTTATTAAATAAGTGCCGTACAAGTCCTATTGTGATTAAAACAGCAAATTGCAGCCCTAACCAAACCAAAATGTTACCAACTGCCAAACGCCATTGCACATTCATGTATGTTTAACTCCCATCTGTGCTTCTAAATCATTGCAAAATAGATTATTGCCGCATTAATGAATACAGTAGACACAGAAGAGACTTTAGCAATGTGTAACAGTCGGTGATGCTCAAGCAGTGATTGGCTGTGCTGGTAATTCAAGAATGCCTGTATTTTCTTCTGTGAAATATTGGGAAGAGCGGCATTAAGGACTTCATGTGGCTAACTCCAGCATATAAATGCCATTCTGTTTGACTAACAGCTTCAAATAGTCACTAGAGGGCAGCATCAATATAACAGCATTGCATGAGGAGTATAAGTTAACAGAGCTGCAGTTTCTTGGAAGCGCTCATGATGTTACACGCTCTGCTTTTATCAACTGCACACTGTTTAATCGTGCTGTTTTCCTGGAGCCTCACAGGTAGTTTTAGCTCAACTCTGTAAAGTTCTGGTTTCAAATGTGCAATTTCGGACTGAATTTTTCTGAATTGGAGTCTTCTGTGTTTCAAAAATTCCTCTCCATGCAGCCTGGCAAACATTGCTACGTCGTCAATTCTCCGTTATTGTGAATGTTTTTTTAATTATTATTTTGTTTTGTTTTTTAAAATATTTTTTATTGCTCAATTTCCACATAACAAATTATCAAACCATATAATCACCTATATAATTTCAGCCCCTTCCGCCCCACCAAAGACTTCCCTAAGCTCCTCTCCCTGATTTCGCTGCACAGATTTTCTCTGCATATTATAAAATTGTGTATATCCTTGCATATCTGTCCATCATGTTATCAACAATAAATTTGTGTATGTTTATTCAAAGCCTGCCAAGGAGTCCAGTTCATTTTGTTGTGTTTTTAAATAATTTGTGCAAAGTTCCCATTCCTCCTTGAAGTCACAGTTGTGAAGACACACAATTTGTATGTCAATTTGGCCAGTTCTAAATAGTTCAGCAATTTCTCTTGCCACTGTTCTTTTGTCGGGGTTTCCTCATTCTTTATTTTTTAATTATTATTTTGGCCAAAATTTGATGGCAATGTTAGTGTAGGACCGGAACTGGGGTAAACGCCCATCCCTGCAGACCTCAGAGAAATTACAGTGGTACCTCAGGTTAAGTACTTAATTCGTTCTGGAGGTCCATACTTAACCTGAAACTGTTCTTAACCTGAAGCACCACTTTAGCTAATGGGGCCTCCTGCTGCCGCCGCGCTGCCGGAGCACAATTTCTGTTCTTATCATGAAGCAAAGTTCTTAACCTGAAGCACTATTTCTGGGTTAGCGGAGTCTGTAACCTGAAGCGTATGTAACCTGAAGCGTATGTAACCCGAGGTACCACTGTATAAGACAGCACAGGGACCCTGAATCCATTCATTTAAAGTCCTACTGGGATGTGTGGTTGCGAGTGAGCTACATGCAGTGAGAATGAAGCTTTCGTGGGATTGAAGAAAGATGGAAAGGGGAGCAATTGTTAAAGGAAACAGAAGGCTGGAGAGGAAAAAGGAAAAATGTGCCACGATCTCTGAATAAAGTCATGAAGTATCAAGGGCAGACTCCATCCTCACAAGTGGTGGAGTTGTGAATCAAAATCCTGACTGAGTATCATGCTTGTCACAGCTGAAGTCACAGCAGAAGCCCCAAAGCAACTTGAAGACTGAACAGAAAAAGGCCTAGCAGAGAAACTGGGTGAGAAAGAGCATTTTATCAGAGTCCGAAGCCATCTCCTCGTGTGATCTGTGTAACATGAGCTAAGAGCCACAATGGAAAAGTCAAGAGAGCGGCATGTTTGGGTCAGGAAGACTTGAGTTTTAAATCACTGCTTGGCCACAAAGTGATGGCTTCTCTCTCTCTCTCTCTCTCTCTCTCTCTCTCTCTCTCTCTCTCCCTCCCTCCCCCCCCCAAACAACAAGTGAAGTGAGAGAAACTGTGGTTCGATCTCCTGACATTATTTTTCCTTAGGTTGATAGTGTCCTCCAGGTGTCTATCAAAAATCCCAGAGAAAACCCCAAGAAATATTTCCTAATAATATTTTTGGTGATTATCTTTTCCATCCTAGGTGAGGAAATCCTGCTGAAATAATAGTTCATTGTCTAAATTCATTTCTATGATATTATTTTCTTTTTTTAAGGTGTTTATATGCAACCCAGTAAGAAGGGCTTGCTATTTATTGTACCCATTCCAAAGATGTAGTTTTTGGTTCTTTTACCTAGTTTGCGAGTGTTACGTTCGGGGTAATTCTAATAAAAATTGTCACCCCCTCCTCCTCTCCTTTCAAAACAATCTGAAAAGTCTTACCCTCATTTCAAAGTATCAAAGAAAACTTCTTTATAACTATTTCTCATAGTAAGATTTTTGGAGTAAGGTTTTCTGGGATCTTAACTATTTAGCAAAGCAAATACTATGTTTCTGGTTAGTTACAAATTGACCTTTGCAAACTGATTTCTTTGGGGCTGATGATCTCACATAATTAATAAATCTGATTAAATGCTTCTGTGTAGTCATACAGCAGGTGTTTATATTTACATGCATGGTATTTTTTTATGAAGAACTCTTTTTGAAATAATAAAATTATATGTATCAGTGGGTCTGGCTGTTAACCAGAAGAAAGATGCCCACCCAGGGACAGCTGCGGGCAGGATTCCTGAATTGCAAGGGGTTAGATTAGATGACTCTTGGGGTCCCTTCCAACTCTGCAATTCCATGATTCTATGAAGACATTCATGAGATATGGTGCAGTGTTATAGCTGGAATTAACTATTGCATCAGTATGTCATGTGCCAATTTATTTTTTAATTTGTTTGAGAAAGCGTCTGACATTTTGCTTTTCCTGAAAGCTCTGCAATGGCAGTGTGCAGTGAGCGATTTGGATTGCAGCTGTGAAGGGAGGAGGGAAGGAATTCCCCCCATTTCAGTTCCTCAGTGACAATTGCACTTCCGCTCCAAGAGCTGCTCTTACTAGTTAGGAATCCCTTGCATCCTGCACCCCACCCCAGTCTAGTCCAACTCATAGGATTATTGCGTGGAGCCCAAAGTGCATTGCTCCTTGGAGGGGGTATGGGATACAAATGTAATAAATAAATGCAGAAGGAAGGAATTTGTGCAAGATTGTGGCTCCTCTTCCAGAAACAGGAAAACCACAATCCTCTTCCACGAACAGGAACAAGGCACCGGCTCGCTCTAGAGAATAGCTGTCGTAAAATATATATATAAAAAAGCAGGAAACTTTATAGTGCACCAAAACTGTGCTATCTTATGATGAGAAGCTCTGTTAAGTCTACTTTTTATAGCTTAATTTATAGATTTTCAAATACACACAAACGGAAAGAAAGAAAAGGAAAAAAAATACAGTACACTTAATCAACCAATTTTAGCTGACTTCCCTTGCATCCTTCCATGGTTTCCTCAAATTATCTACTATTGGTGCATATTCTAATTTCTCTAATCATTCTTCCATCCAAATCTTTCTCGTAACATTTTTAACTGCTGGGCTTACTCCAAACCGTTTTAGCATCTTAACATACTTACAATGACACTTTAAATAGTCTACAAATAGTTTCCAATCCTCTTTAAAATGTCTCGTCCTGTTCTCTCATTTTACTTGTTTAGACCTGCTAATTCTGCATATTCCATTAATTTCATCTGCCGTTCCTCCTTTGTAGGTCAAGTCTACTCCTGTCCCACATTAAAGTTTTCCTTCTGGACATTGACAGAGTTGTATGAAATTAGGGTATGTGTTAGATTTTGTTATTCCTCCTTTGAGTTTTTCCTGATGCTGGCGGGGGGGGGGGGAGCAGGAGAGGAGCATGTGAAGAATTGCTGCCACACAAGAAACTTTAGATCTCAACCTTTGTGTAGAGACTCACCTTTCTTCTTTCTTTGGCGATACCTCGTAGCCGAGTAAGACTGTCTTCCATAAACATGAATACAAAATGCAGTAGATGAGAAATGTGTGGTTCAAGGAGATCCATAGTAGAAGATCTGAGCAATAATCCATGGTATGAGCATCTCCTTTTTGGGGAATCACTTGTAGCCAAATAAGATTGTCTTCCATGAACACGGTTTTATCAATGAGTCCGTAAGTGACTGTGGAGGCCAATTCTGGATCCACACGTCCTTCCACAGTGGGGACATAGGTTTCCAGGTGGGAGTTGATGACAGTGAGGGTTTGCCAAGCATGCCTTCCTCTTAGCACGTTTCTCCATTTTGTCCTGAATTCAAGCGTCTTCAAAGCCCATGATTCCTTTGGTAAAGGCTGTTCTCCAATTGGAGCACTCGCAGGCCAGTGTTTCCCAGGTGTCTGAGTTTATACTACATTTTTTAAGATTTGGTTAGGGGTGTGTTACACAAGTACACACAACTGTCTCCCTGTTTTCATCTGTGAGGTGTTAGAGGGTGTGTATTGCTGTAGTTGTTAGAAATTATTTTAAAGTGGGCAACTCCAGAAATGTATCAATGTTATCCCAAGGGTATATGTTTGAGTCACAAAATGTGAATATTGCTTTCCTTCCAATGCTTCCATTATAGGGCTGAGGTTTAGATAGTACAAGTTGCTACTGATATTTAAAATTAACAGAACATAGTATTCCTGGTTACACCACCTAGGAACCACAACCACATGCCACTTTCATGCTGGAAGAAATAGGCAATATATATATATATATATATATATATATATATATATATATATATATGCAGGTTTTGGTGTCTTCGGGTGTCTTCCCGTGTAAGAGTTGGGGTGTCTAGGCGACGTTTCGACGAGGTCTCACTCGTCATCTTCAGGCTGGTGCTTTCGGCTTCTTGTTAATCCGGCACCGCGTTCGACTGTGGAACAGTGAGACCTCGTCGAAACGTCGCCTAGACACCCCAACTCTTACACGGGAAGACACCCGAAGACACCAAAACCTGCATTCCTGTACCCGTGAAAATCTACGAAAGCAAATATATATATATATATATATATACACACACACACACACACACACACACACATTTAGGCTAGCTAGGGGAATAATCCTTATTTGACTCAACAGGACTTCTGAATAAACACAAAGAGCAGCAGTCAATGCAAGTCCTGTTCTTGCACTGACTGATAATCTTAGTTTAGTGTCAATGGATTTTCAATTTTCGTCCAAGATATCAGACTAAAACATCAAGTTCCAACAAAAAAATGTTCATTTTAGAGAAAGAGAAATTGAAATGTATTATGTGTACAAAATACCCTCTAAAGCTGGAATTTGGCTTTCAAGTTGTAATATTTTTCATCTTGATTTTGAAAGATATCAAACACTTGGCTCTCTTCTAAATCCACAAAAAGCCTGTCTAGCACTTCACACACTCAAATTATGTCCAAAACAGAGGACACAGATTCTCAACAAAAAGTGTACTTTTGTGGATCCGAATTTTGACTATTGCTATTATTGAATATCAAATGATTGTGCTGATTGCACTTAAGGTGTATGTGGAACATGTATGTACCTAAACAGGTCATAAATGATAACATTTTCTTTTTACTGGTGCTTTTAAACTTTTGATTTTTGTGGGCGGGAGACGGGGAAGGGGACTCAGTCACATATTGGAAAATTCAGACTGCAGAATTAATTTGGAACTCTTGCACAACAAACTTGTCCAACCCCATCAGTCTTTTGTGTTCAGGAAAATGACAGAAGAATGCACCGGAATGGGGCAGGATAACACAGCACAGCATTGTCTAAACTCCTCACAACAGATTGGAAGGAATACTCAATAAATAATACCATCAAATTTCCCTGCAAATCAAGGTGAATGTTCAGTAAACAGGTCATTGGGAAGCAAACGTAGTTTCTGTCATAATAATCATAATGGTGGGATCATGGGCCATTGGATCATGCAGAGGGAACTACAGGGGGTTGGACTAGATCAGGGGTAGCAACCTAAGGCCCGGGGGCCAGATCTGGCCCAATTGCCTTCTCAATCCGGCCCACGGATGGTCCGGGAATCAGTGTGTTTTTACATGAGTAGAATGTGTCCTTTTATTTAAAATGCATCTCTGAGTTTTTTGTGGGGCATAGGAATTCGTTCATTTCCCCCTCCAAAATATATTCCAGCCCACCACATGGTCTGAGGGATGGTGGACTAGCCCATGGCTGAAAAAGGTTGCTGACCCCTGGACTAGATGATCCTTAGGGTCCCTTCAAACTCTACATTTTTGTGATTTTATCACCACCACCATAAATTGAAGCAGTTAAGAGAGAGGAAGTGCCAAATGGACCTGGTATCCTAGCAGTTCCAATACTTTTCTCCATCTATACTGCAACCTGATGGAATGGCTACAGAAACATTTTTTGTAGCATTCAATAAGTCTTTTTTAAAAAATATAATTTTTTATTACCGTAGTTTTTTTAACGTATCATTTTCAACAATAATTAAACATACGTTTACATCTTATTCAAATTTTTGACTTCCATCAATCCTGTCTGAAAATTTTCCAATCTAATCTCTCAGTATGTATTTCTTATCCTCCCTATTACATTTCAAACTCATAACCAATATCTTTTTATACTTTGTAACACTTTGTATATTTCTCCTTACAAAACTTCTTGTAATCCTACTAGCATAATTTGTTGATTACAGTTGCTCTTCAAATAATTCATATACTTCTTCCAATCTTCTGTAAATCTCTGGTCCCGCAGGTTTCGAATCCTTCCTGACATTTTGTCCAATTCTGCATAGTTCATAAATTTCGTCTGCCATTCTTCTTTCGTCGGCATTTCTTCTTGTTTCCATTTCTGGGCTAATAATACTCTTGCCGCAGTTGTTGCATATAAAAACAATTTAACATCTTGCCTAATGTTTAACAGCATTCATGAAGTCTTGTTAGTCAGAGTTGATTCTCAGCTTTTTTTAAAAAAGACATCTTTTGCAACTCTCATCTTTTTGTATCCTAAAACAAAACTAAGTAATTTCGGCTTCTAAAACAAGAGGACAAATACAGTGGTGCCTCGCAAGACGAAAATAATCCGTTCCACGAGTCTCTTCGTCTAGCAGTTTTTTTGTCTTGCGAAGCAACCCTATTAGCGGCTTAGCGGCTTAGCGCTATTAGCGGTTTAGTGGATTAGCGGCTATTAAAGGCTTAGCGGCTTAGCGGCTAAAAGGCTATTAGCGGCTTAGCAGCTTAGAAAAAGGGGGGGAAAGCGGAAAAAAATCGGAACACTCGCAAGACGTTTTCGTCTTGCGAAGCATGCCCATAGGGAAATTCGTCTTGCGAAGCAGCTCAAAAACGGAAAACCCTTTCGTCTAGCGGGTTTTCCGTCTTGCGAGGCATTCGTCTTGCGGGGCACCACTGTATGTAACCGGTTGCATATTTGGGGAAACTGCCTTTCCACTTTACATTTTATCACCAAAAAAAAAAACATCAGATACCCTACAGCTTCCCAAACAGCCTCAAGATGGAATGTACTGTGATAAAAGACATAACGTATTTTTTAAAATAAATAATAGTTTTCCTTGAAATTTGTTTGAATTTTATAGTGGATTAGGTTTAAAGGCATCCCCATAAATGGTAGGCACTTATTGACATGTGAACTTTAGCAACAATCTGCAGTAATGATACAAAGAATATTCAGTGACTATTCAGAGTTGGAAGGGACCCTGAGAATCATTTAGTCCAAGCCCCTGCAATGCAGGAATCTCAACTACAGCATCCATTACAGATGGCGAACTAACCTCTGCTTAAAAACCTCTGAGGAAGGAGAACCAATATGCTTTTAAAAAGATCAACTGATATACAGAGTACTGCAGAATAATTTGGCAATAAGAACATACAGTGCAATGGAACTCTTTGTGTTCATTTGCATATTGTCTTCAATTCAACCCATTATTTCCTCATGTTTACTCTTTTTACCGATCTCCCCCCCCCCCCCCCAGTTCTAGCGGCACAGTGGAGGTCTGGGTTAACAGCAATAGAAGATAGGCTTCTACCAAAATCTTTGTTCACAAGGTCTTTTCTACCTGTTTCAAGGCTGCCATACTGAAAGGGGGAATGTGCCACGTCTACATTAGCAGTTGCTTTCAGCCACGGCAAGAATGTTACTTGACCCAAAATGGAAATAAGTAGAAGTCCCTGTGGGGTGCGAAACACAGAGCAGTCAAATACAACATTCCTAGAGTGGACATGTTTAGACATGAAGAGGGATGTTTGTCCAGCCAGTAGATAAACTTCCTGTTTCCTCCTGTGCTGGGACAAACTTCCTCTACATGTGACCAGAGGTGGGCGTGACTTTACCTGTGCAGGTAATAAAAGCACAGGACTGGCCACTACATTTCTTCCAGCCAAGAGAGGACAAAGGAACTATCTCCTTATGGGATAGATTCCACATGTATATACTTTGTAACTCAAGTCTGCCTTCAGGGATCCTTTTGTGAACCGAATGAACCTGTGAGTAAACCATTTTATACCTTTTATACAAGACTGTGTTGTGTCTATCATTTTAGGAGGGAATAAAAGGGGAATTACCAGGAAACCTATTTTAGAGGCTTAAACAAGCCTAGCAAAAACATTATCCGCTGTAGAATTTTAAAAAGGGGAATGTTACTCTGCTAAATTATAGAACTTATTAACACAAGTTGGGAAGGATACAATTAAACAATGTATCCTCTCCTGCCTCCGTGAACATTCCCACAGTTCCAGTAAAGGAAGAATGGATACAAAAACTTATGGAATATGCAGAAATGGCAAAACTTACCCGAAGAATAAGAAATCAAGATAACAATTTTTTAAAAAATAAAAGAATGGAAATGGTTTATTGAATATTTACAGATAAATTGTAAACAGATAAAAACATTGGCGGGATTATTGTAACAACCCGCAGTTCTAGAAGAGTATAGATTCAAAGAAGATGAATAAATGAATAAATTAATTCGGATATGCAGAAGATGTTAAAAACAAATTTAAGGAACAGCAGAAAGAAGGAGATGGAAGTCAAGTTTTGAAATGTCAAAATGAATGTAAAATTAGTGACATGTATAAAATTTGTGAAATGTATAAACTTAAAAAGTATCAATAAATAAATAAAATTGAGAAAAGTAGTTGCTTTCAGGTGCTATAGGACACATCATCAGTTCACAGCGATTGTAAAGTAAGTGTAAATATGCATCTCATAAATAATAATATATAATTCCTTTTTATATGTGCACCCAGGACTGCACATGTATTTCAAGAATACATGTGTGAGTGCAATTTGACACACACCAGATCAACATCATAACAAGGAAATTAGTATCTCTGGCACAGTATGAAAATAAGCCTTTATAGTTTATATTATTAAATATTTTATCATACAGGAGATTGATAAATACCACTTTTTAGGTGATTTATATAGTGTGCAGTTGTACAGGTGTTGTAGCTTCTAAACAGAGACATCTGGATATTTACATTTTGAAAACACCTGTTTCTAACTTACCATACACAATTGGTTTTAGTTTAAATTTCTGAGATAAGGTCCAAGTAAATTATTGTGGGATGGGGTAATAACTGCAGAAAACAAATGTTGTGTAAACCTTAAACTTTTCTAGCACACATCAGCTTGCCAAACATAAATTAACTCAGCTCAAAGAGACTGATCAGTATCAGTAGACAAAAACCCAAGCCCTCAAGAATAGTCAAGACATCTTAGCTCAAATATTATTTTCCAAAACTGAACACTGTTTTCCCCACCAACATCTGTGCTGGAGAGAGATTGTGTAGAGCTAGCATTGAAGGATTACATAATCTTTATTGATCAAGTAATTTCATATATTAAAATTCTCACTCTTCAGTTTGTACCTCCTTTAGTGCATTAAACCAAAAAGAGCTCACTTTTCTTTTCATTTCATTTCTTCTCATTGGCATCTCCCCAAACTAATTATTCGGTTGTAACATCAAAGTTATGAGCTTTGAGGTGTGATCCTACAAACACTGACCCGTGAACACTATTGAAACCTACTTCTGAGAAAACATTCACAAGGGTTTGGAAATGGACTTTAATACAGCTGGGGAAGAAAAGACTCCAGACCATTTTTTGCTATTTATTAATTAAGTTGATTTTTTTTAAAAAAAAATATTAATTTATTTACAACGTAGTCCACAACAACTCATACATACAAACAAACTCACCACCATTGACAATTTAATTTTCAAAATTAAACTCCTATCCCCTTTCATAAAGAAAGCATAACATAAAAATAAAAGACTTCCTTTATCCTGTAAAGGGCCTCCTTATTTACTTCTTGTATATTGTTTCTTTTATATGTGATTATTACATTTTTTCCTAGTTATGACTTTAAAAACCTGCAAAGTCTCCTGTTAATTTATTAACTTTCGGTACTGCCCTTCATCTGAGTGGTTTACAATATAAAACACCAATATAGTAACAAACCAAATAATACCCCCCGCACAGCACAACCTTTTCATGAACTACTGTTATCCTTCAATGCTTAAATTCCTTATAACGTCACATACTTTTAGACATGACTGTAAGATGAAGAATTATGAGTACTGTAGTGCTAATGGATAACTGACGGTTTGGGGAGAGGAAGCGGTGCTATGTAGTAAAACATTTCTAATAAGCGTTCCCAGGCTCTTAAATTTGCACTAAAGCTGAGAATATGCTCACCTTAAAATGTTCTGCAATTAAGTTTAATAGTCTACTGATAATAATTTACTTTTCATTATATCACCACCGGCTCTAATTACGGCATTCAGAGTGTGCAAGTTGAGAGAATAAGCAGGTGGCATTTATTATCTAATGTGTGCCATTTGTCACTGTCTGCGCACACTGAAGTTGCCCATATCACCCAGAAATCACTCCAACATCCATCACCTTTCTGGAGACAAATGATAGCATTGTCCTCCTGCCCATATATGGGGTTCCATCCCATCATGCACCTGGCTTCCATTTCCTGCAATGCATCACCAGAAAGGAATCAAATGCGTGAGGAAGACAGAAATTATTGATTTGGGGAGAAAGGGAAAGATGGAATATCGCATGCCTCCATTTAAGAAGGTTGAGTAATCTGTGTTATCAGTTATAATTGACACTGGTTATACACAATTTGGTTGTGCAAATAGGGTCACGGGTGGGGAGGAGCAGAATGCGAATCACGTCGCAAACTTCATTTTGTGCTCCTCTTCTTGGCGTACAAACAAAATATAATTTTAAAGATGCATTTTAAGGGTGCAGTTCTGTAAGCCCTCGCACAATACACATGCTTAACAGCCATCAATTTCAACCCATCACCTCTTTCTCCCTTTTCTTCGTAATGTAACACTAATGTCCCAACAAATGAAACTGATCTGTAGAAAATGTAGCTTGAAAAAAGAGACATGGCACATACTTTTGCAAACCAAGAAATCTTTAATCAAAATATATGATTTAAAAAAACACAGTAGTGTGTTGTAGAGGAAGGAGGATTGTATATTTTGTTCCCTCCACAACACACTTCTGTACACTGACACCATATGAAAATATACTCTGAAGGAAAAACTAGCTTGATAGGTTTTGCTTCCATGTCCCAATCGCCGTGTTGTGGTTGGTCATGAAACCTTTCCCCATCCCAATCAAACTAATAGGCTGTTCTAACTCCCGTTTAATACATGGCAAGCATCCGATTTTGTTTCAAGAGAGTCATTCCACCCGTTCCATAAACGTCTGTTCTAACGTTTACATTTTGTGCTTTCAGATACCTAAATACGAAATACACCTTGGGCACGTCAACAGATGAAAGGTGTCATCGTGTCGAAATAGCTGCTGGTGGCAACATGATTCCCTGATCACTATATTTTAAAAGGGAAAGTGGGAGATTTCTCCCCGCCTGCACCTGTCAAAACTGACACATTGCAAATGTATTTTGTACTTGAGTACGCAGCAAGAAGCGATCTTCAGGGAAGCGGGATTGGACTGGAAGACTTCTAGAGTTGTTCAGGCAAGGGAGGGGAGGGAAATTCTCTATGAAGTTCGCATTTAAAAATGAACCGCATTAATTTGTGCTTTCTGAAGCAACGCACAAATCAAAACACAGCTTTCCTTTGAAGTTCGTGCATCTCTGAATTTTGTGAAGCAGCCCCTCCTAATAAAAAGAGAAAAGAAAATGCATGGTGAATATGAGCATAAAAATAATATGCAAAAATTCCTTATATTTGGGAGCATTGCTCTTTAAAATGTGCATATTGAGCAAAATTGCAATCCCCGATCCCCCTCATGAATGGGGTTCAATAAACACACACTGAACCAGTCAGTGTAACATCCATGCAGCCCCAGACATCTAAGGACATCACAGACCTGTTATTGCTAAAACTTGGGTGATTTCAGCCTTTTTCTTATCCCCTGCTATGGATTATAAAGGCCTTTGGCTATATACAATAAACTGATTGATTGATTGATTGAGCAAAATTGTCTACAGAACTGTGTACATTAGCATAGTAAAATGTTGAAGAATTTTCATGTAGACTTTTTCTTTCTTTTCATTTCTTGTTCTTTAATGTAATGTCCAATAAATAGAAACATAATTTAGATAAGAGATATACATATATATTCATACATTAAAAAAAAGTTCTTAGACTATAGTTGGGCATTCAATATATTCTTTCAATTTCACTGAGAGTTTTTTAAAAAAAACTGACAGTAGTTTAAAGTCATAAGTATATTCTGGAATTTCTTTTGGAGTTTTCTTTAACTGAAAAGGGCATTTTTTCCAGTTATAATAGAGAAGCAGCAAAAGTTTTTTAGAAAACCAGCAGAGGAAAAGATAAACACTGCTGCTCACATCACCTTTTTGTCTCTCTCATCACAATACTTAAGCATAAAGGTGTAATGACGCTTAACCCAACATAGAAGCTTAACTTTTTAAATTTGTCCTAGTCCCACACCAAATTCAGAACAAATCCATAACAACTTCAGAGTGCATTTTACCAAGTCCTTCTTGGGAGTCTTTCAATCTGTAGTGATGTACATAAACACAAAAACAGGATGGCTTATTTCTGAATGAATAAATCAACCAAGGTAGCTTTAAAATAGCTCCATTTGCATTACTGATTTTACTATAGATAATGGATGGGAGCAAAGGAGTATCAGTGATCAACGTCGGCTTTGTTCCTTCAGTATGCAAAAAGTTAATCAGCCCAATCCATTAAATGCAGTCCATGCAGACTTTTAAAAATAAACACAGTGGAACCTCGGTTTTCGAACATAATCCTTTCCAGAAGACAGTTTTACTTTTGAAACGTTCGAAAACTGAAAGCGGAAACGTCAATACAATAAGAAAACTCAGTACGGAAGCCGCATGGCACATTCGGCTTCTGAAAATCATTCGAAAACCGAAGCAGTTACTTCTGGGTTTTCAACGTTCAAAGGCCAAAATGTGTGTCAACGGACATATCCAGCAACCGAGGTTCCGCTGTAACTGATGTGCAAAAGTGCAGAACCAAACGGAAGACTAGAAAAATGAGAAACTGAGAGAAACCAACATTCACAGAGCTGAATCCCTAGCCCATGACTCCTTTCCGTGGGATTTAAATGCGTAATTCAACACTTGAAAGGAATTTACTAGGATTTGGGTGTGTGGGTGTTTTTTTAAGTACAGATCGTTTTACTTGTGAATGCTGTAAATGGGGGATAGAAAGGAGAAGAAGCTGTTTGTTTGTTTGCTTGTTTGTAAATTGAGCACCACTGATTTATAGGCAATGCAGATAGATTTCATTAAAACTGCAGATGCGGGAAATGCAAAAACAGCGGCGTTCAAAATTGCTTTGCCTTAGACAGTATTAGTTTCCTTAGTTGCACTGTTACATGTAGATCCTATGAGCTGCTAGGCTAGCAAAAATAGCTACACTGGCTCCCATTGACTAGCAGCCGGTAGCATGACTGTACCATTGCTTTATCCACGCACGGAATATATTCTACTAAGGATAAAATGCAGCTCATGGCTGTTGGGATATAGGATTTTCTGGGGATATAGGATTTTGTAGCCCAGCTACAGCAGCTACACCCAGCTACCAGATGCAGTTTAATGAGGCAGTGTGTGTAATGGTTAGAGTGTCAGACTAGGATCCCCACTCAGCCATGAATCTTGTGGGTGACCTTGGGCTAGTCACTGCCTCTCAGCCTAATCTACCTCACAGGGTTGTTGTGAGGATGAAATGGGGGGGGGGGGGAGAGAAAACTTGTTATGCCACCTTGAGTGCGTCGGAGAAAAAGGTGGGAGATGAATGCGACAAAAAAAATCAAAATAGATGTGCCTCCACACACGGCAGAAGTCTAGCAGCGCATTCAGTACGAATAGGGGAGAAGGATACTTGCACCAAATCCTGTATCGTTCCATCTGTGGCCTTGCCCACTTCAATAACACAACTTCATTCAGCGCTAACGGAATGAATCTCCCACATGGCAGATGTGGCAGAGGAGAGATTCAGTGCAAAAAAGTAGAATAATGACAAAAGTTACATCCTTCACTCTGAAATAGTAGAATATATCAGCATAAGAACTACATCCATACACACACACACACACACACACACACACACACACACACAGTGAGTCTTTTAAAAGAGGCCCCATGGAACATGGATACTCTGTATCCATGGGGCCTATTTTAAAGGACTCACCCTGTATACAGTGGTGCCTCGCAAGACGAATGCCTCGCAAGACGAAAAACTCGCAAGACGAAAGAGTTTTTCGTTTTTTGAGTTGCTTCGCAAGACGAATTTCCCTGTGGGCTTGCTTCGCAAGACGAAAACGTCTTGCAAGTTTGTTTCCTTTTTCTTAAAACCGTTAATACCCAGGGTTCCTATGGGAAACCGTGCTTCGCAAGACGAAAAATTCGCAAGACGAAAAAACTCGCAGAACGAATTAATTTCGTCTTGCGAGGCACCACTGTATATTTATACTATTCAGGTTTATAGGTTACATTAATTTTACAATCATTTTAACGTTTCAAAACTTGACTTCCTTCCCCCTCTTTCTGCAGTTCCTTAAAGTTATTTTTTAATATCTTCTGCATATCCAAATTCACTTAATTTACTCATTTATTCATCTTCTTTAAATCTACACTCTTATGAAACTGCAGGTCGCTACAGTAATCCTGCCAATGTTTTTATCTGTTTGCAATTTATCTGTAAATATTCAATAAACCATTTCCATTCTTTTATTAAAAAATTGTTATCTTGATTTCTAATTCTTCCAGTAAGTTTTGACATTTCTGCATATTCCGTACGTTTTTGTATCCATTCTTCCTTTGCTGGGACTTCTGCTTCTTTCCATTTTGGGGCGAGTAGCCTTCTTGCTGCTGTAGCAGCATACATAAATCATTTTTTACACAATTTAGGCAGTTCTGTCCCTATAATTCCCAAACAAAAAGCTTCTAGGTGTTTGGGTTTTTTTGCAAAGTTTATTTTAAACATCCTTTTCAATTCATTCTATATCATTTCCCAGTAAACTTTAACCTTACTACAAGTCCACCACATTTGACCACATGCTTTACTGCTAACCAATTCACCAATTTAAACCAATGTAGTTCTGACTACATTGCCCACTTAAAGAACAACTTTTTGAATGCTTTGATCAGTAGTTTGGCTATGAGCTTTTTCTCTCCAGTGAATATATGCTTAGGATGCTTAGGATACAGTACAGTTTTTTCTCACCGTGATATTACATTGGTGTTTCCTGTATGACTTCACCAAGAGACACTCTGCTGCAGGTAATTTTAGATCTGATTGCAGCAATGGAGTTTAAAAAGTAGTATTTATAAGTGCAAACTATGACTTGATTTCCAACGTGAAAGAATAGTGTTAAACTAATCATTTTAGATATTTAAAATCTATACTGCCAACCTTTAATCATACAGAAGAAAATTGCTGTCAGGTCTCGTAATTTCTTGCCGCGATATCTTCCCGCAGGCTAGTTGCAAAAGGGGCAATTTAATTAAACTTACCTTTTCATTGAGTTCAAGTACTATTGTACTCAATGAAGTTCACTTCCGAGAAGACACGAATAGGATTTCACTATCAATATTCTCTTTACACAAATAAAAACCCTGGCATTCTTGAGAATTGTGCTACCGAAGTATTTGTATGAAAACTGATATTTAAATTAAGTATTCTGCCCGATTAGCAGCATCTTTTTTGTCAATAAAAAATGTTTTTGCTCAAGAAATCCAATTGCGCAAAGGTAGAATCCTCTTCATATCTACTCAGCAATAGTTCAATGGGTCTTATTCCCAGACAAGTGTGTTGAGGATTGCGGACTAACTGTTTACTTCATTTCAATGGGATTACTCCTGGATACATGTAGAATTCGCAGCATTGAGGCTATAAATTTATACATGGATTTCGAGACCTTCTAAAAGGGGCAGATTGTTTTGCAGAAACACAATACGCAGTGTGATTTTTATCATCCCGCTCTAAAAACGAAAGTGCTATTCCTGACCTTTTCTGCAATACAGTATTTAGTCATTACAACTATGTCACTAGATACCCGGGATTAAAATGTGGCCACAGTAAGCCCCTTGATGTTTTATGCATTTTGCTGAATTGATGCAGCAAATGGCAAAACAATCTACAAGGTTAAATGTGCTAATTGCATTCAAAAATATTGACACTTGACTGTGGCAACAAGACTGTGAACTCATTTACCTCTTGCATTTCTGGACAAGACTCCCTGAAGAACTGCAGTGGTCTTCAAGGTATTACTCTGTTCTGCAGGGACAATTCTTCTTTTTAAAGATTCTTCAATTATTATTATTATTATTATTATTATTATTATTATTATTATTATTTCTGGTCATCTTAAACAAGCAAAATAAATAAAACAAAAAAAGAATCTGGCTGCATCCCTTCATTTCTCCTTTATTCCTAACATGTGAGAAGAGGCAAGGAAAAAGGTGGTTAGATTGTCAGAAGCTGTTGACTTCATTTGCCCATATTTGTCCGCCCTGTCAAAAGGCGGTGAAGATAAGAGAAGCGGGATTTTCTTCTGCAGCTGAAAGATAAAGAATGCTGTGTCATGCAACTAGCTGAAGAAGACGGTGATTTCTAAACTGCATCATGCCCTCATTTGAAGGTAGAGTTGGAACAAGAAAATGGAGGGGAACTAGCAGAGGGTCAAAGGGGCAAGTGTGAGGAAGGAAGGCAGGAAGGAACTCCCTTCAATGACCGGATGAAGATGAGATGGAAAGAGGGTTTCTACAGCTTACAACTTTCCTCCTATTGCCCAAGCCATTCTTCAAGTTGCTTTATAGAAGCTCATGAGATTGTATTGGAGCAGAGAGACTATTTCCATCATGGTGGTGGTGGTCTCTGGCTTTGCAGCCTTCACTTAGCTTCCTTTATCAGGCTGCCTCAGCCCTCCTGCGTTGTGGGTAGAAATTTCCCCTCAGAGAACTCTTGGAACTGATTGTTTTTCCAAGGAAATGGAGAATATCACATCTTTGTAAAATATGGGATAACCTCAGACCCTCTTGGTGTCCCAATTTTCCAGGGACAGCCCCAGATTTGCAGAAGCTTCTCCTGGTTTCTAATTTGAACCTTTTCCTTAGGACGTCCTTATTTTCATCGGAGAAATGTTGAGGGGTAAGGAGTTATGTGACCCCTGATCCAAGGAGAGACAACGTTTAGAAGACACGTGAAGGCAGAGTAGGGTTTTTTTAAAAAAATGTTTAATGTTTTATTATGTTTTTATATATGTTGAAAGCTGTCCTGAGTGACTGGGGCAACCCAGTCAGACGGTTGCAGTATAAATAATAAAATTATTACTATTATTATGGAATAGGACATCCCTATTTTCATTGGTGAAATGTATCCTGTGTACCACTGTTGGCCATGGTTGTTAATTTTTGAAATTGTATTAATTTTGTTTACTAATAAGAAGCACTGTGGTAAGTTTGACTAATTGTGAGTTTTCTTGCAGCAGGAGGCAACGTGTGTCCCTCCAGTGATCTTGGACTCCCACCTTCCATTGTCCTAGCCAACATGGCTTTGTGGTGAGGGATGTTGGGCGTTGTAGTTAAACAGCTTCTAGAATAACATCTGGAGGGACACAGATTACCAAGCCCAGCTCAAGAGGTACACAAGAGTATGTTTATAGCTGAAAGAATTGTTGACATGCCCCCCAAATATATATATATATATATATATATATATATATATATATATATATATATAATCTCCCCAAAGTATACTTTTCAGAGGATACTTGAAAAATAAATAAGCTTTCAACATCCACACAACTCTTTGCAATGGTTCTTCTCTTTGCCTGCATGTGCTGCATAGTGGGCTTGTGTTCGATTTAAAATGAGAAATGTTTGGATTAAACACTCACTCAGCAGCAAAGGTGCATGGATGTACTAGGCAAATCACTATTTCAGTTTAAGATGTGTGAGGATCGATCCCATACACCTCACTCCGACTTCCTTGGAGGTAAGCAACTCTGACACATATACAAAATAACTGTCACCCATATAGTCTTTATTGTATTCTAACATTCTTTTGGAAGGCATTGCCCATGGAAAATAGAAATAAGAATTTAAGGAGCATTTAAATGTATCAATGACACATCATAATGGTTCCAGCAGAAGAACCTTACCATCATGTGTGCTTGGATTCACAAACTTAAATATATTTAATTCCAGTGTTTCTGGTACTTTGGGTAGCTTTCTTCCGGAATAAACAAGTAAATATAATTACTCTAGAGTTAGAACACCCCTCAGATTTCTACAAAGAAAAGCCCACGTAAAGAACACCTTTTTGTACAAACAACAGCTGAGGTGGCAAAAATGGATTTACTGAACTACTTCAGACTGGTTCCGATCTCGATTCACATGGATTTTCCATATCATTATTTTTTTTTAATCCACTTGAAGAGAATTGGGCTGTCTAGGCTAGGCTAGCTGCATGTACCAGGACTTGTATTTTTTTAAATGGAAAAGAATTCATGCAGTCAGATATATACTGTTCAGACACTGGTTTGGGCCAGGAAATGGGGAAATAATACTGAACAGCAAGTGAAGAGACAGGTTTGCCAAAGTCTTTTAAAAAGAAGGTATTAAAGAGCCGTTTGAACACGTGTGGAAGAGCCAATTTTACTGATCTTATGTCACTTGTTGCTCCACTTAAAAGAGGTCCTCTCTTAAAATTCAGTTGCCAACCACAGGTCTACCTGTGTGTTTGCAATCACTACTTACTCAACTCTGCATCCACAAGTTTTACAATCCAATTATTCCTATGTTTACTCTGAGGTGAGCCCCACTGAGTTAAGTGGCACTTATAGGAGAGTATCCTGAGATAACTCTCAGATAAATGTGTATTGAATTGTAGCCTTACTTGAGAGTAGGATCTGTTGAAATCAGTTGGATTTACTTATGAGTAAATACGGCTAGCTTCGGTCCATATATATCCTTAGGAGCAAAAACTAACAGTTGCATCATTTCAGGTTTCAATGGGACTTACTGCCTGGAAGATCTCAGCCTTGATGTGTTTTTGGACCAATGATTATTTGGAAAGTGAGCAAATATTCTGGTGGTCAACCTAATTTTTTTACTTTCATTTTAAAGTTAGAGTGACATGAGTTGTGGACACTTGGATTGGTTTCATCATCAGTTAAATATATGTGTGTTTGTGTGTGTGTGTGTGTGTGTGTGTGTGTGTGTGTGTGTATAAACTTGATTTTCCCTTGCTAATGGATGCTATTTATTAAATTCTAAAGTTGCACACCATCCTGCCCTCTTCTAAAATCTGGTTCAAAGCTCACATGTAAAAAAAAAATGTTATACTGGGACACCATGGAAAGCAGTTTAAAAGTATTCCTCAACTTTCTTTTCCACTTAGTTAGAAGAAAAAATTCCAGGCTAGTAATATTATGGTGCAGTGTAATTTGATGCATGATGACTTGGAAGTAAGTTTGTGTCTTCCCAGGAAAGTTTATCATGGTTGCATCTTAAACACACACTGCTTTACATATCTTTCCTACCAGACAAATTAAAAGTACCATTTAAAGTTATGGAAACTATTTTTAGAAACAATATTCCTCAGGAATTTCTTTGAACTGCATGAAGTCATGTTAAGATATTTAGGATATAGAAAGCAGAAATGCTCATCAAGATACAAGGCAACATTTACACTTACTTTGCACATAAGCTTTTTGTTATGTATAAAATGGCACAAAATAAATTAAGTCATCTTATTTATTCATCGGGTTTAAGTGACTGAGATGACATCAGCACAAAAAAGAATGCTAAGCAAAAATACCTTAGCAATGTTTGGAATGCTAACATTTTCTCCATTTTTCCCAACAAAAATGGTCAGCTTTTGCTAGCTACCATTATTTCCTTTTGGTATTTTTTAAAAAGACGTTTTCTATACAGACTCAAAGGTAATCCTGGCACTTGAGCCCAGATCAACAGTTTGCTTTAGTGTGTATAATGTTGGTGGCCATCTTCCTCCCTGCTTTGGAGTCAGTGCTAAAAGTACAATGAAAAATGCGTGGCTAGTGATTATTTTGGTAACCATTCAAAAGTCAAAAGCAACTACAACATCGTGTTAACTTTTAACAATCCGCTTTAGTTTGGACACACGTTTCTAGCAGTTTATAGTATTAAAAGAGATGTAAATGCTCGGTTAAAAAAAAACCCATCAGATTTGTTGTTAAATGGTAAAACTTCGGTGGCCTTTGAAAGTTGTACACGAACAATCAAAATGGACCGTTTCAAGCCAGCGGGATGTTTTAAAACTCTTTTAATGGTACAAAACACGAGACTGGCGTAATTCTTTCCAGCTCTCCGGCATGACATTGGAAGTTGGAAATGCGCGTCCACAGAAGGAGGATTTCCCTGGATTAAGTGTTAATGTAAGGTTAACAGTTGACTCGAGTTTCCTGCAAGCTGCAAACTATGAAACCTTTCGGGGGTGTGTGTGTGTTTTAAAGTGAGAATGGGAAGCTGATGCGATCGGGAAAACAATCACTTTGTTTTGGAGAGGGATGGGGGATGGGGGAGAGCGAGCGAGCCCCCCGCGCTCGCATCTGTTTGTGCGCTCCGGCTCCTCTTTGTAACGCTCGCGCAGAGTCACTTTCTGCGTGATCTAATGAAGGCACCGAATTGCTGCAGTCAGGGGAGGTAAGCAATGCCTTACAATGAAACGCTAACCGTGCGTGTAAGCAGCCGAGCAGAGAGAGAGAGGGTGTGAGTTCGTAGCGAGGTGGGGGAGGGCCGAGCTCCCCCCCTTCCCCAAACCAGGCTCCTCCTCGCCCTGGCCAATCTAACAAAAACAACCGTGAAAGAGTGAATGGGCCACTAACGGGAGTGAGCAAACACAACAGGAAGGGGGTGGGAGCTCGATGCTAAAGAGCCAGCACCGCTCAGCATCCCCTCCCCCCGCTTCCCTGCCTTCCTCTTGCAGGAGCTTAGCAAGCCTCCCCTCCATTCACCAAATAAAGAGCCACCACCCGCCTCTTCTCCCCCCCCACCCCACCCCAGAAGGGAGCTTACTCCGGAGTAACCTCGTTTCTCCTCCTGGCGCTGCGTCGTTACGCGCTGTAGCCACCCACGCTTTTGCAAAATGGGCCTTTGGTGACTTCGATGGGTGTGTGTTTTAAAAGAAACTTCTGACACAAAGCGTACTCTAAAAAGGAAGCCATGCCGTGCAGGCCGATTCCCCAGCGCCATTGGGATAAATGGGTTTAGCCACCTCTACCCCTCTCTCTAACCTCATGCACTTTCCGGGGAGTTAAGGTAGCGTTATAGTTAGGATCGTGCTTGCAAGGCCGTTGTGCGCCGAAGGACCTTTTTCCCTCAAGCAACAGCACAGCAGCTTCGCAAGTTTTGCGGGTCAGTGGCAAGCCTTTCTAAAGCCTTCGAGAAGTTAACCCAGGAGGGCCTGATTCGGGGCAAGGCACTTAGTTCTTGCAAAAGATGCTGCAGCCAAGCCAGGAGTTCGCCCTTCCCCTCGCAAGCGTTTCCCACGCTTCCAAGCTCGAGCATCGCTGGCAGTTGGGAGCACGAGCATCTTTATTATTAAATAAAACCCACGAAATCTAAGGCGGAAACAAAACTGGAGGGGTTTGCGATTTCCAGATGCCAACTCTTGATCGGAATGTGCCTAGGCTTTATTTTATTTTTCGCATCTGCGTTCATTCATGGAACCGGCACGTTTCTTGGGGAATGTTGCACTGGAGCAAAAAAGGGGAAAAAAAGATGCTGCTGCTATTTGAGCGCAGTCAATAGCCTTCTTCTGCCACTGAATCGCCTCTCCCGCCTTAGCGTGGGAAGGGCGGGCGCAGCGGCGATAATAGTAGCAAGTAGTAACAGGAGGGAGGGGAGGGGCGTGGCCTCGCCGGGCGTGGGCGAGGCGGCCTCTCCCGATTGGCCGCCGCGGCGCTCGGAAGCACTTTGTTTTCTATGCTAATGAGGGCGGAGCGGAGGCTTGTGGATATTTACGTTGAGGCGGGAGCCGCCGCCCTTCATTTCTCCACCCCCCCTCCGCTTTTATCCACATGGTTCTCTCCTCTCTCTCTCTCTCTCTCTCTCTCCCCCCCCCTCCTCAGCTCGCCTGATGCCGCCGCCCTCCTCCTCCTTCCCGCCACTTCTGTGAGGGGAGAGGGGGTGGGGCGGGGAAGACGGGAGCGGCGGTTGGTTGGTCGGTTGGCCGTGAGGTGTTCCTCCCCCTCCCCACTCCACCCACCACCACCTTTTACGCGAGAGCCCCCTCACGCGCCACAGCCCGCGCGGCGGCTACTGCGGCGGCCGCTTCTTCGGCTTCGTGAGGGAAAGAGAGAGAGAGAAAGCGCGCTCTCTCGGCCTCCTTGGCCGTGACTGGAAAGAGGTGGGTTCGGCCCGGGGAAGCAGCCGTGAGGGAACGCACGAGGGGGGGCGGGGGCGGCGACGGAGATGGGAGAAGCAGCAGCGCATGGCGAGGCGGCGCGCGCGCGCCCCACTCACTCTCTGCGTGCGTAACGGCGGCGCCTCCCGCGCGACGACGGCTCCTCGCTCGCGCGCACGGGGGCGGGCGGGGCCGGAATGAGGGAGATTTGAAAAGGCCGCGCGGCGGCCGCTCGCAACTGCCGCCGCCGCCGCCTCTCTTCCTCGCCGTTCGCTTAGGGCGTCCGGCGGTGGAGGAAGGACCTCGAGCGGGGAAGGTGCGTATGGAGGTAGTGGCTGGGGAAGAGGAGGAGAAGCAGGAGGCGGGCCGGCCGGCTCGGGCCGAGCAACTCCTCGGAACAAAAGCGGGCACATGGGGGAGAGAGGAGGGGGAGCGGCCGAGCTCACCACGCGGCCGTTAGCCGCCTCAAGCGCGGTTCAAAAGTTTGGGGGTGGGGTGGGGGGCGCTTCCCCGCGTGGGCTTTTGTTCTGTGGGAGGGGCGGGGGCGGCGCCGTTGCCTCCGCGGGGCCCTGGCCGGGGCTGCGTGCGAGGCGGCTTAATCCCCCTCCTCGCCCGCTTTCCCTCTCGCGCTATTTCTTTTCTCCCTTCGGTTCCCGCCGAAAAGGGGGGGGCGGAGAAGTAGCGCGTGTTTGAGGTGAGGGTCGCTGCGGGGGATGTAGGGAGCGGACGGCTTCCCTCCCCCGCTGCGAAGTCGCCCTGCGGTGGTGGCGGTTGTTGCGGGGCCGCGGCGGCGGCGCCATGTTGCCGAGGGGGGCGGGGCCGGGACATGGCGGCGGCTGCGCGTGCTGAGGCCGATTGTTCCCAGTTAGGCCGCGGCCATGTGGGAGCCGCCGTTGCCGCCGCCACCACCCGCGAGGGGAAAGAGGGAGAGACCAAGAGGCGGGGAGGGGGGGAAGAGAAGCGCGGTAAGGGGGCCGTGCTGGTTTCCCCTTCGGGAGCAGGGGGCGGAGGAGAGCAGCGCGAGGGCGGCCCAGGCCTGGGGCATAAAGGAAGTAAAAGGACGGCGGGCCTGGCCGGCTCGCGGGGGGGGGGGAGGAGGAGGGGGCGCGCGAGAAAAGGGAAAATACGCCGCTCCAGTAGCCGAGCCCTGACCCGCCGCCACAGCGCCCCCTGGCGCCCCTGCTGGGCCCAGGCACCTCGCGGGCTCAGCACGTGCAAGCTCCGGAGAAGCCGCGGGCCCGGCTCGGGGGCGCCATTGTGCTCCCCATCTGCTTCCCGCCACCTTTACCCTCGCGGACCCCGCGCCGCTGCTGCCTCCGCCGCGCTCCTTCGGCGGCTCCCGCGCCTTTTTACCAACAGGTAGTTCTCGGAGAAAGGACCCGGGCTCTCTCGTGTGCGCATTGTGGCTCGGTGGCGCGGGGGAGGGGAAACACGCGACGGGGAAAGTGAGCCTTGGTTTTGTTTTCTTTGGGTGCTCAAGGCTGCTTTGTTTGCGCTCTCTTCGCGGTAGCGGGCCCGTGGAGGAGTTTGGGGCGTAGATTTTCCTTTTATTTTATTTCCCACCCCCCAAGAGGAAAGTTTCCCTTTGTCTAAGGGGGTAACTTTCGACTCACTGCATCTTTCTTGGTTACTTGGAGAAATGGAACATGCACATATCCAAGAAAGAGGGAATTGGTTTCATTGTGCTATCGAAAGACAGAGATGTGCTGATCCTCAGAGATACACTTTATAAAAAGGCCAGAGTAGAAAACTATAGCTTACAGACTTCCAGCTGCTTTAAGAAAGCTTCAGGTTAATTCAAATGGTAAGGTGTAAATAATTTCATATCAATTGGAGCAGGAAGTCGATAGTGACTTTTTTAGCTATGAGATTTTGAAGTCTTTAAGCACTGTTTCACAACAATTGCTATTTAATAATGCCTCGATACACATTGGTAAGAACATGCTTATGCATGGTTATTTAATCTCCTGTTTTCCAAAACAAATCAACAGCATCCCACTATAATAAAATTGCCTTTCACTTTACTTACATATAATGCTGGCCATAGTTCTAATCTTGGCAACTGAGTTACTGTTCTTCATGATAATTTAGTAGTTTAGAGAGTGATAGATGAAAAACCAACAGAAGTAGGCCTCTGGCGCAGATTTGTTACCATTGAAAAACCTGCTAATACTGGGTATTAATAGAACTTTTTTTCTTTTTTTGCCAGGTGAAGCTTTGGAAATGAGAACATCCTCTTCATGCCAGAGTAATGTCAAAGTGCTTACAGTGCAGGTAGTGATATATAGAACCTACTGCAGTGAAGGCACTTGTAGCATTATGGTGGCAACTGCAGCAAAGGTTTTGGAAAGTTACTCTGTAATGGCCGCCACATGGTGACTGCTTTTTGTTCTAAGGTGCATCTAGTGCAGATAGTGAAGTAGATTAGCATCTACTGCCCTAAGTGCTCCTTCTGGCATAAGAAGTTGTATTTTCACCTAGTCATTCACACTGAATAAAAAATCTAGTAATGTTTTGCAGTCCTCTGTTAGTTTTGCATAGTTGCACTACAAGAAGAATGTAGTTGTGCAAATCTATGCAAAACTGATTGTGGCCTGTTATTGTCTACATATCAACATTTTAATGATTTCACTTTTAAGTTAACATAGGTCTCCAGAAGAGCAGTCAAAACAGCTTATGTAGCGCTAAAGTGCTTATAGTGCAGGTAGTGATTCATAATCTACTGCATTAGGAGCACTTGAAGTTCTACTAGCTGTAGAACCTCAGTTTCACCCAGATTTTTCCTGTGTTCTGCTTTTCTATGTGTCTGTTGAACACTGTACTCTGGTTAGTTTTGCAGGTTTGCATCCAGCTGTATGATACTCTGCTGTGCAAATCCATGCAAAACTGACTGTGGCAGTGAAAAATCAATGAATAAGCGATAGGTTGTACCCCTTTCTACACAGGTTGGGATAAGTTGCAATGCTGTGTGTGTCAGTGGTATTGCACTTGTCCCGGCCTGTTGAGGTTGGTGGGGCTAGAGCCTGGAACAACTTTCCTTCTCAGCTGATGGTCCTGGAGCAACACAGAACAGTTAGCAATGGAATAGTTTCCCATTGCTTGCTGTGTTTGAGTGGGGTAACATGGTTGTACTGTTCTGTGTTTGTGATATACCAATTACTGTTTTCAAAATTCTCCTTGTAAAATTATTAAAGTTTTGTCACACAAAGCAACTTGCATAACCTGTAAATTATAGTGTTAAATAAATCACCAACTTTGTACTTGAAAATCAAAACAAGTGTTTTTTTTATTTGTTACTGAAATTTAATTGATGTATTATCTACCATAGATATTGTGCCACAGCAGCTGAAACAATCGGACGTTTTCCAGTCCAGTTTTTCAAAGCACCTACCAAAACACATTACATGGGAGCAGTGGCACATGCTTGGCAGCCTTCCTATGTCAAGAGTGAGGAGAGAATGTCAGGATGGGGGTATGAAATATCCTCTCGTTCTTTTATATGGCTGTTAGAAGCCACTGCCTCAGCACATGGGTTCATAAGAGTTAGTCAATAATTACATGCTGTGTGATATTTGCATGGATATAATTAAATTCCATAATATATTCATCCCATAATATATGCAGAAAAAGTGCTGTTACGAGCTTCATGAAAAAATAGTAACTTGCAAATAATGGTCATCCTTTATATATTTTGTTGTGTTTGATACTGTATTGTCCTAAACTGTAAGAGACCTTTACAGTGGTACCTCGGGTTACATACGCTTCAGGTTACAGACTCCACTAACCCAGAAATAGTACCTCAGGTTAAGAACCTTGCTTCAGGATGAGAACAGAAATTGTTCTCCGGCGGCGTGGCAGCAGCCAGAGGCCCCACTGTACTTTTGTGGAACTTTGTAAATTTAACTCAAAACCATAGTTACCATCAGCCAAAATTTAAATTGTTGCAGTCACAATTTAGACTATGGAGAGTACCTCAAATAATGAAATTTACCATGTATGTAAGCTTGATTTTATAACTACACTAAAAGATGGAGCCATGTCGAAAGTAGTTTTAAATGCTACAATGAATATTTTAATTACTCTTAATTAAGACTTTCCTTAATTACTAAAAGTACATTTTCCTTTGCGATAAAAAACACTGAAATAAAGTATGCTTAGATACGTATTAGGCTACTGTGAGTGCAAACTAACGCACAAGAAACTGGCATAAAGCGAGCTTGTGTAAAGCTACTTAAACTTGCACCAGATCAAAACCCTGCTCGGCAGTGGCGTTGCTTGCTGCAGCTCCACCTAAACCTTGCAGAAGGAAAACTAGATTTTAGCATAGTGTTTAATGCTGAGTTGCAGTGTCACGTTAACAGAGTTGAACAAACCTAGGATCCAGCCTGTCTCGCCTGGAATGTCCCCTTTTAGGGGCTTAAACTAGGCTCTGCTGTGCCAGATCAAGCAAGTTTCACCCATGTATCTTCCACTAATCCAGGGTTGGAGACTTGATGCTAGTTGAGTGAGAAGCATTCCAGCTCTTGAAATCCACTTCATCCTAAAATCATCCCACCAAATCTTGAATCAGGATTGCCCCCCTGATCTTGTAATACAACACATGATTCTAAGGTAATTATTTAGGATTGGATTGCTGCTCAAAATTTTCTAGTCATGCGGAATGTGTGTATGTATTGACTGCAAGTTCTTTGATAGGTTTGGGAGCATTACTAAAACAGTCCAACTATAATTTGACCTTGCTGCTAATACTCAAATTTATATTACACACCCTTAATTGCAACTTGACTTAAGGTCATTCGTGGTTCGGAGCTTTGCTTTTTCAAGAAAAAAATGCAGGGTGTGTGGCAAAGCTCAAAAGTGTGAAATGGGATGTTGGATGAGTAGTGATGTGAATAAATCGCTCTGAATGAAATAAACCATAAATCATTTGAGTATACTAGGTTTAGGATTATTAAATGGCAGCATACTTTGAAAGTGTAGCTCACTAATTATTTAAGGTAGTTGGTAAACTTAAGGACGAAAAATTTACAGTACTTGGATAGGTGCTTTTCTTTGCTGTTCAATCTGGGAGCAAGTGAAGCAGATGCAATGTATTACTAGCTTGGTGGTAGTCAACCTGACACTGGATTAAGGGTATTCTCTAATACGGAATACATAAAGTAATTCCTTCTCTGTAAGAAAATATGAAATACTATCACTTGCTGTACGTAACATACTTCAGCAAAGTATCTTTGTTGAATTTAATTGAAACAACTGCATTTGTTAGCGTTATAACATTCTAATAGTTATTATATGGTATTTAAATTGAGGGGAAATAAACTTTAATAGAAAATCTGTTGTGATTGCATGCTTAAGTTATAGAAGATTAAAAAGTAAACATTTTATGTTTTTACCAAATGGGTTTATGTATGAGCAATCCTAGATTACTTAAGGTTCTGGTAAAAACGGGATTTGAAAGTGGCATTGAAACAGTATGACACTGCTCTGTCCCTTATTGTCCGCATGTCTGTTAGATTATCTTGGCAATGCTATGACAAGTGAAACAGTATACAGTGATACCTTGGTTTATGAACTTAATCCATTTCAGAAGTGCGTTCTTAAACCGAGGCATGCATCCCATTGCGGGCTACTCAGTTTACAAATGGAACACACTCAACAGGAAGCATAACATGTTCTGCTTCCAAGGCAAAGTTTGCAAACCATAATACCCACTTCTGGGTTTGCAGTGTTTTTAATCCAAGTTCATAAAATAAGCTGCTCTTAAACCTAGGTACCGCTGTACTTTTAACTGCTAGCATATCCCCCTCAAAAAAATCAAAGGGAAGTTGTTAATTAATAAGATGTTGATTCTAAACCATAAGGAAAAAAACTTGAACAAGTGGGCATTCTAACTGGTTGCTACAAGTAACCAACCAAGCACTCTAGTTGCAGATAAATAGCCTTCATGCTACTTTCAGTCAGGCAAAGGAACTATGCAAGTTCACTTTATTGAACGTTAAATGTCCCAAAAAAAATTCAGAGTTGAGGGCTATATTTGCTAACAAAATAATGCTTATTCAATAGAAACTTAAAATATATATGTCTTCGAGTTGCATTTCCTCCATCCCTATTTGTGTTGTGTAAAAAAAAAAGCATAATGTCATGTATGATAGTAATGGGTACAGTTTAAGGGATTTGTAGGTAGGTATTTTTAAACTACAGTGGTACTTCGGGTTAGCAGAACGCTTCAGGTTACAGACTCTGCTAACCCAGAAATAGTACTTCTGATTAAGAACTTTGCTTCAGATGAGAACAGAAATTGTGCGGCGGCAGCAGCTGGAGGCCCCATTAACTGAAGTGGTACCTCAGGTTAAGAAGAGTTTCAGGTTAAGAACAGACCTCCAGATCGAATTAAGTTCTTAACCCAAAGTACCACTGTAAACAGTTGTGTTACATTAAGACAATTGGTTCACCTAACCGTACTTTTTACTCCACTGTAGCAGCGCTCTAGTCTCAAGCAGAGAAGTGTTCTCCAGCTCTAAGATGCTTCTTAAACGGGAGATAACAGGAATTAAATCTGGAACCTCATGCACATAAAGCTTTTTCTCAGGCTATGCTCAGATTCAGCATCTGCTATGCCACTTGTATTTTGACAATCTCACTGCCATGCCATTTTGCTGCTGGAAAACGTGCTACTAAAGAAAAGACAAATTTGCAAATCGTTCTGTTGCCATCAAATTATTGCTACAATTTATGCAGTACACTGAAGTCAAAGGTTTTTACTGAAGAAAAAACATTTACTAAAATAGTTAAATTTATACCCAGCTATAAGTATTTTGACACCACATCAGTGTCCAGCATCCTAAGAAGATGCGTGCTGTGCTTTAGACCAAACTATTATAGTATACCAGTTAAGAGAGATACAGGTATAGGGTTGGGGAAAAGCCATTTTCTGATCGTCAGTGGGATCCTGCTGGATGGGGAAAGCAGGAATGCTCTGCACAATTTTGGGGAATTCTGCAACAGCCACCCCATTCAGCAAGCCCTTAGGAGAGGCTATTTGTGATGGGATGTGAGCTTTACTTGGGGCTCCAGCCATTGGCTTGAAATCACGGCAATTGCTTTGGTTCCTTCTGTTCAAGCTACAGCATTGCTTCTGTTGTGGCAACTTGGGTTGAATGCTTGCAAATCTTTACGTTAAATATGAAATACTTATTTAAGAAGTGCCAATGTAGCTGAATATTGTTCAGGCTTAATGTACATTGAATAGCTCAGGCTCATTGCGATCTTAGATTGTAGCAAGACTCCGAAAGCACACATCTCTTAGTAAGGAAGCTATAGGGTAAAAGTAAATCAACTAATAGAAATAAACTTCTTGCATAATTCATCAAAACAATGGTAGGTAATATTTAATTGGTTGTACCCACACTTTGCGATGCAAAAATGCTAGCGGCATACAGCGGAGAAAACAAGGCAATTGCTGCTGATTTTGGCCCTCCAACCTTATTCCTGCATTGTTCTGGAGGGTGCTGGATCCTGCCCAGAGCAGATTTTGATACACTGAGGAAGTGGCAAAAAATGATCCCTCTTAGAGAAAATTTGAGTTAACTGACTTTGCCTTCTAGCAGGTTATAATCCAGCCAATTATGCCATGGCTTAACAGGAGGCAGGTGCCTTCTGGTGACCAGTCAAGTGTGGTAAATGTTTGCCGCTACTACTAATCAATTAAGTGAATAGAAAAAAGCCTAAAAAATTAAAATATATTTTAAAATTACATAATAAAATGCATGCCCACTTTGTATATTGAGTAGGGCTTGCTTAAGATTTTTTTTAAAAGTAGGTAGCAAAAACTTTCATGTTAATAGGCAAGGAATTCCAGACTAGGTGCTGTCAAGCTCAGTTCCTTCCAAAAGCAATGCAGAAATGTGGCACTTGAAAAACACTTAGTTCTGCAGATTCAAGTGTTTGAGTGGATCATTTGGGTAAGGAAAGGCCCTATTAGTACCACCTACTGAAACATTGGAATCACATTTCAGTTGCAGTCTTTAATCATGTATCTTCCACACTGAACCCCAGAGAGTCTTGCTAGGTAAATGGTCTCAAGCTGTTGAATTTGGCCCAGTGACAAACTGGCAGCCAGTGCACACCTCTGAGCAGGGGTGTTAAGATTGTGACGGTCTTACTCTGTCAGCAATCATGCTGCAGCATTCTACACTAACTAGTAGAGTGCATCTCAGTAATCCACTCTTGCAATTATTGCCTGGGCTACTATGATCCGAGTTATCCCAGTCCAGGAATGGCTACAACTGTTGTACCAGCCAAAGCTGGTGAAAGGCACTCGTAACCAGCAAGGCGACCTAGTCTTCCAGTCCCAAAACGAAACAGGAGTGTCCTACTACAGTCTATAAGCCTGCTCCTTCAGGGGAATTTAAATATCCGTGGCCGGCAATTTGCCAAAATACCAGACATGGAAACCTACAACACTTGGCTTCCAAGGACTTTAGTTCAGCTTGTTTTCCCTCATCCATCTCGCCATTACTTTCAAGGGTTTCTCCAGATTCAGATGTTGTGGGGGAAAAGAGCAGAGAATGCTGTTGACACCCTGCCCTAAATCTAATGAATGCTGCTAGCAGCAGCATGTAAAAAAACACCAATGGAGATAAAATTGTGCCTTGCAACACTCCATAGTATAACTGCCTGGAGCTGAAGGCCATTTTGCAAATACTATTCTTTGAAATGGGGCACATAGATTTTGCAGACCAGTCTGTTAACACTCAGAGGGAATCTGCACTCCTAAGACTTGCTATACTGTACAAGCATACAATAAGTTTACAACAAAGCATTCCAAATTCAATTCTTCTTCTTAAGTAAGAATTCTGTGCCAATATCCCATTGAATATGTGGAGCTAGTGACTTTTTTTTGGATAGTGCCACATTTCTAAATTGTCTAATTACATAAAGCCTACTTGTGAGAATACACATAAAAACAAGGAAGATCGCTTTTAGTTTAGATTCCAACCTGTAGTTCTTAACCACAAAATCAAACTTGCCTTGCTGGGGTACGGAGAGAATTGAAAGTGCAGCTGAAAAATCATCTCGTGCAAGACCTGTAACAAAAAAAGACACGTTATCTTCCTTGCAAGGGAAGCTGGTTGGGAAATGTACCCTTCTCAAAGGAATTAACCAGATATGGCTGTTGCCCCCCCCCCAGGTTTTGCTAAATTGCTCCAAAGCCAGAAGGTCTTTAAGAGCTTCAGATATTTATTTGAGAATAGGGAAGTACCATTAGCGAGCGTTCTAGTCCGGCCCTTCAAGCCAAATCAGTACGTTCTACCTCAGTTCAGTGACTAAACAGAATAATCGCCAACCTTAGGCTTCTGATTTAAAGCAATTTTATTAAAGGCTTTAACTATGTAAATAGTAGACTGCATTTAAAAAAGACATGCAATATTGTCTTGATAAAGATGCTGAAACTGATTACATTAACATACATAAGCAAACAACGGAGGTGGTCCCTGAAGGCAAATAGGGTGCTGTCCCACTATCACCAGTTTTCCCTCAGCCAGCTCCCACCGGACTGCCTCCTTATTTAAGTTTGGGCATGGCATTGTCATTCAGTTTCCTACTCCACAGTGTCAGTTTTGTCTTCTTAGAACTCGGGAGGAAAGAGGAGGGGGCAAAAACTACCATCACCTCATGCTAATGTCAAAACAAAAAAAATACTTCCAGTAGCACCTTAAACACCAATTAAGTTCTTTGTATGAGCTTTCGTGTGCATGCACACTTCTTCAGATACCACAGATGCCACACACTTCTTCAGATACGTATCTGAAGAAGTGTGCATGCACACGAAAGCTCATACCAAGAACTAACTTAGTTGGTCTTTAAGGTGCTACTGGAAGGAATTTTTTTATTTTGACTATGGCAGACCAACACGGCTACCTATCTGTAACTCATGCTAATGGTGTGTTGTGTCCTGGCATAGAATAAACTGAGTTTAAAGCACTTGTATAATAAGCAAAACAACTTGGAATACGCTAGTCATTAGCGCCTAGATTTTTTTTTAGGGCCCTTTAATCTCTGCCTGTAGTCACACATGCACAGAAAGCAGCAAGGGCAAACTGATCTCAGAGAATTGGGTTGTGGCAGTAACATCACAAACTGAACACAGCCACAGATTGTAATACCATTATGTGAATAGCTGTACAGTGGTACCTCAGGTTACAGATGCTCCAGGTTACAGACTCCACTAACCCAAAAATAGTACCTTGGGTTAAGAACTTTGCTTCAGGATGAGAACAGAAATTGTGCGGCGGAAGCAGCCAGAGGCCCCATTAGCTAAAGTGGTACCTCAGGTTAAGAACGGACCTCCAGAACGAATTAAGTTCTTAATCCAAGGTACCACTGTAATTGTAAGATGAGTACAAGACATGCTATTGGATTACCTCTATTTCTGGATTCAGTCAGTGTGATTCAGAAAGCTGGTATATGCATGAAGTACAAAATTTAAAATACACCTTTTCATATATATTTTCTTTTTTGCCAATAAATGCAGTAAACCGGAGAGGACAAAACCTGAAGAAAGTGGTGAAATCTGAATCCTCCCTAGCCATTGGGTGAGTGGCCTTGATGTCACAGAGTGTTTATAAATTGCTGCTCTAGTAAATGATGCACAGGAAGGCTGAAGTTTTGCTGTACCCCCTCCTTTCCTGTGTGTGTCACATAGCAATTGGTACCATAGAAGAATACTTTGGGATTCAATGTGTGCATGAACTGTTGGCATCAAGGCATGTCTAAATCTCAAGCTAACTACATTTTCACTGTAGAAATGCAACATACAGACAGTAATGAGAATAATTTGTGTCTTCCCAGTATTCTCTTACGATCCACTTCAACTGTTACAGATAATTTAGTCTTACAGGGGAGTGGGGGACTGTTAGAGCTGTGAATATACTTAGGGCCTTACTTGATAAATATTCCCCTACCTCTGCTCCTGCAGCAGGAGAAGGTGTCAGGATCCAAAGGGAAGAGTGGCTGAGCTGCAATTCTACAGTTCTATCTCTAAAAATGAGAATATACTGTGATCTCTTGTTTGTGCTGGTCCAGAAGTCACCTGCAATTGTTATGTTGGAAGCCTCAGCCAAATAAATTGCAATCTGAAACATCACATGCCTCTAACAAGACAATTGTGCCTCACTGAGTGAATACACAGGCCTTCGTGACACATGTGACTGGGTCCTTTTGAATCCCCATTGATAATACATTTCCATTTCCTTGGCCATCTGGTGGTGGCTCTTAAAGGGTTAAAGGTAAAGGTACCCCTGCCCGTACGGGCCAGTCGTGTCCGACTCTAGGGTTGTGCGCCCATCTCACTTAAGAGGCCGGGGGCCAGCGCTGTCCGGAGACACTTCCGGGTCACGTGGCCAGCGTGACGAAGCTGCTCTGGCGAGCCGGCACCAGCACAGCACACGGAAACGCTGTTTACCTTCCCGCTAGAAAGCGGTACCTATTTATCTACTTGCACTTTAGGGGTGCTTTCAAACTGCTAGGTGGGCAGGAGCTGAGACCGAAAGACGGGAGCTCACCCCGCCGCAGGGATTCGAACTGCCGACCATGTGATCGGCAAGCCCTAGGCGCTGAGGTTTTACCCACAGCGCCATCCGCCTCCCCTTAAAGGGTTAGGGCTGTCTTAATGTAAACTCCAGGACTGGATAATACTATAATGCCTATCAACTTGAAGTCTTCCTCCAGACCACCAAACGAATGAAAAAGCAGGTGACAGTGGGCACATTCGCTCATGTCACCTGACTCTACAAAACAACCCTAGATGTTTTGTAGATGCCGATCAGTGGAAAATTCAACATGGTAGTGAAAAATTATTTTTCTCTTGTTTTCAGGTAGCGGTTCTAAGTCTAGAATAAGACATTTGAACTCACTCTAGCTACAAAAGCAGAGGCTGCTAAAGAAGTCAGAGACCATTTGGCTGTGAGTTGTGGAATACCTGTTCCCTGCTTTGCTGACTTTCTCCCACCCGTCCTGAAAGGGTGGGTCCCTGAGTGACTCCGGCTGCAAAAGCTGACACTGCTGAAAAACATGTTGGCTGGGGTTTTTACAGGGGTTTGCTGGGAATTTTTTTGTTGCTGTTATTGATATTTGTATCTTTATTTTTGTATCTTATAATGATTTATGTGAAACTAGATCAATTATAGCTGTGTATTTTTTGATGTGTTTTATTTATCGCTTATGATCTCAGTGTTGTAAGCCACCTTGACCATGATTTGAACTATGGAAAGGCGGCTTTACAGATGAAGTGATGATGTGATTCAGTCTTACTATAGTGCTCACACAGAAGCCACCTCTGTGGTGAACTGGCATAAGGCTTTATTTTACCCGCATCAAAGACCCATTTTGCTCTCCCCCCCCCCATGCACATTTGCAGACACACACAGGCTGGGAGCTTTAATGGCACCCCTCTAGATGCTTCACCTGGGGCAAAAAGCTTGGCTACGCCCCCCCCCCCCCCGTTAGCTTTGGTTCTGCATAAGGATAGTGAGTAATAGAAAACGGCTCTCTTCCACTCCTTGATCTATTCTTCCAGCTACCGATGTAAGCAACAAACAAGCATGGGTCAAGAGGATTTCTTTGGAAAGGCCCAGATGTGTCAGAGGCCACAGAGAACCAGGGCAATATAGGACATCCTCTCTGGTCACAGACCAATCCTCTCCATCTGCATTTGGGCCTGACCTGAAAGATCAAGGAAAAGTGTGGGCACATAGTGGGTAAGTTCTAAGAAAGCAGTTTGTGACATGGTTGCTGATCGCAAGGCACCTCTGTTAAGGCATCAGCCTTAACGTCTAAATGTTTGCTGTATCTACTACTATTGAGTGGGAAAGCAGACTAGCTGTTGCAGAATATGAACAGTTGGTGGCTCCAGAGTTTCACAGATGTTGCTTTTCTCTGCTAAACATGATTATTATTCAGTCAGCGATACAGATTTAATATAACACTTCCACTTTGGCATTATATCTGAATTTGTCAGTCTAAGTAGTGCGGAAATGAAACTTGCACAGGATTGAAAATTAATGAATTTGCTGCAAGTACAGATTTACTTAAATTGATTTGAAGGCTGCAAAAGCTGAAGGTCTAAAGATTAATTATGATGTGAAATAAGACTTGGTGAAAACTACTTATTTTCATGGCAATTTTGCAAAATCTATATTTAAATCCGAATGTTAAATTGAAATATATTCCCAACATTTGTTTTAAGACACGAGAACTGCTGCATATTTTGGCATAAGTCTTGTGCATAGGTCATGTGTATTCATAATAATCCAGTGGAAGACATACTTGGATGTAAGACTCGTGGGATAAAAAAAAAACATTGGGATGAAAGGTAGGTATAGGTTTTTTCAGATTAGGAGTTAAAAAGCAAGTGACTGTTCTAGAAAAGCCGCCTCATTGAACAGTTACTTGCTATCCTATTTCAGGGAGTGCCATTCTAGAAACACTGTGACTTACCTCCATTGCTCCCTGTGTAAGGTCATTCCAAAACACCCATACAAAACAATGCCTATCCACACTATGTATTTTGGTTCATATACAGTACTAGAAAGTCAAGACTTCACCATAGTGATACCAGGCTGTCCTCTGGTGGTTTAGGGTCAGGGTTGCAATTTTCTCCTATCATCCCATTTGTGTTAAATTTCCCCAAACGTGTTATAGAATGGCTTAGTTCTTGAACACAGAGAAATTGTTTCTAGGCATATTTAGAGGAACATATATTGTGAAAGCAGGGTAACATATTGATACTGTAATTGTTAGAATAGTCAACCTTTTTAAAGGGATTTCACCTTCCTAAAAGGCTGGCCTCATGATCTGGGCATATGTAGAGAGACACTGATAACATAAATAGCCAGTATGGGTGATATTAATTGTTAGTCATATTAGGTGTAGACCCACTGAAATAAATGGACTTCAATGAGTCTATTCTCACTATGACAAATTGGCAACATTTGTTTTTATTATTTATTAAAAATAAAGACATGCTCAATGGCAAGAAACCTCTTTTGCCAGTTTTGACATTGTAGTGCTATCAGTAGGGCCCAAAAAGTTGCTTTTAGGGGAGATTGCCGCAAAAAGTTGTTGAGCTTAACTAACTGACCAATTATATTGCAGATAACTCAGTTCTGCCCTCCCTAACCTAAAGCCCGCCCCCTAAAATAAATCTTAGCTATGCCCATGATTCAGCCTTAGTTGAAAACCAAAGTATATTTCTACAATCCAATTATAGTTAATGATGCATATCCAAGGACAAGCCAACAGCTATTTCTCCAGAATTATATCTTAAGGTGTTGTTTTTTTAAGTGTGGGATTGAGGCTATTTAATATTTTGTGCAGAACACCAGTTTTTACCATGAAAAGATAATCAGTTCTTTTCAAGCTCCTGTGAAAACCTTTCACTAAATTATGTATATAATATATATAATTCATTTTATGCCATCTGTCTCAAGAGGACTATCTTGTCTTGAAAGGCTGCTTAAAACTTTCAGATAAATAAATGAAAGAAAGGCAGAGGCTATGTAGATATTCAAAAGGTGTGAGGCTACTTTTATTTGGAAATGGGTGTAAAACTTCCACTTAAAAGCATGGGGTTTGAGTCACTCTAAAGTTACTTTTCAATCTGTTTGGAGGGAGGAGTTTTGCAGAGGGGGGTTAGAAAGTGAAGTGTTCAGAAGCTACGGAGGCAGGTCTGGATGTGGTGTTCAGGTAAGAATATTTCTCCCGGTTCTTGCAGCTGATGATCCCTTTGGAAAGGGTGCTGGAGGTAATAAGGAGCATTAAGCATAGCTTGCAGAAAACAAAACTCCCAGACCTGCTTGTCTTGTTAGGATCAGCTCTGCCTTGGCAGCAACGAAAATAGAGGTGTGGAGATTCAAATGGTGAGCTAATCTTTCTCCTTGCAGACAGAAGAAGAGAGAGAGAAATCTGGAACAAGCAGTCAAGACAGTTTGAAAAACGGGCGCCTGTTGGGAATAGCAATGAAAACACTGAAAGACAGGAAACGCCCTGCAAAGCTGAGGAAAAGTTCAGAAAGTTTTTCAACAGCAATACACCGGCCATGCAGAGAGGACAAAAAGCAAAAGCATCCCTCTGCTCCATCTGCATCTCACTATCTGTCTTTGCCCTGCCTGGGGTGGAGAAAGCAAAAGAAACTCTTAAGAAAAGCAAACTTCACTTTGCATTGGAGCTGCAAGGTACCTACAGCGGTGCGTGCACTTTTTTTTGTTGGTATTTGCAATGCAATCCTCCACAAGTCTGCTTTGCAGTAAAGCCTGACTGGTTCAGCAGGATTCACTCCCAGAGAAAAGTGTTTATGAGGGTTGCAGCGTAAAGCGCCAGGAATTCTGCCGGCTGTCGTTGGAGAGATGGAGAAGGGTAGGTCGCCACGTCCTGTCCATTGTTCGTTTCCTTTAAGCTTTGCGCGCACTTGGCTTCCTTTCCTCCTGCACGAGCAGAGGCGCAGCTGTTTCCCCGGCAGCGCTCGCTGTGGCTTCCTTCTGCTGCCCTGTTTCATTGTTTCCTCTCCACCCTCTGTGTTGCTCAGTTCCAGCAAGGAGATGGAAGTATCCTCGGAGGCAACTGCAGCTCTCTCCCCAACTGCAGCTGCTGCCGGGTGATCTCCGGTTTACAGGGAGGAGGAGTTGGTGGGGAAAACGCTGCCATCTGGTGGAGATGCTGCAAAGGAAAGGGGCGTTGCGAAGCTGCCATTAAAGCGTGAGATGCAGAGCCCTTCCCGAACCACCCTCTTTCCGCAGCTCCTATGCCTTGAAAGCCTCACAAGGGGCCAGGGTCATCTAGTCCAACCTTCAATGCAGGAATCTTTGGCCCAACCTGTGGCTCGAACCCACTACCTGAGATTAAGAGTCTCATGTTCTTAATCTGTAAACTGCCCTGTGATTTTTTGATGTAGGACAGTATATAAATTTAGTAAACAACAACAACAATACCAACCGAGCTCCACCACAGAGGTGGTGCCGTCCAGGTGTTGTGTACTACAACTCCCATCAGCCTTAAGTAGCATGATAAATAATCAGGGAAGATGAGCATTTTAGTCCAAAGCATGGGGGGTGAGCACTTCTTTGGCTACCCCTGATCTACTGAGTTTCTGCTTGTCACACACTTCTTAATGGCACAGAACAGAGGCCTGGGATAAAGAAGGGGGACTTCCCCCCCCCATCGTAAATGAAGTGATTTATTTTAATATACACAGATCCATGCATGTTCAGCTAGTCAACAAGAGGTTTAGAGCAGAGCCATAGCTACAAAGTGGCGTGGGGGCTAGCCACTATTTTTGCTCTGGGTGAAGTCTTCAGATGGGTGCCAGCCTGTGTGTGTGCACACGTAAATGCACATGGTGTGTATGTGCCAAACAAGTATTATGTAGCACTTATAACAGTGCCAGTTCCATCGATCAAAGCAGTGGAGTGGGCAGATATGGGGTAAGATGATTTTGTAGGTAAACTGGTCTCAAATTATCATCTAGCCCTGTTCATTGGCCAGTGGATAAGCTCCCCAGGCAGCTTCAGATGCTGCTTTAGCATTAGCTGTCCAGAGTTGCTAGCTGACAATTCTTAGAAAAATGAGGAACCGAGAGAAACCAACACTTCAGAGATTCACCTACCTCTAAATGCCATATGTCCACGATGCCTTGCTAGATAATGTATTCTGGAGAAGCTCTTGAAATGGCTCCATCTCCACCAGCTGATCAGAGATATCAAGAAACATGCCCCCAACTGCAGCCTGGAGATCTTCCAGAAGGTATGCCCTCCTAAGGCTGTGTCTTGTTCTGACCAAGCTATGCCAAGCTCCCTTCAGTCTGGAGAGCAAAACTCTTGATGCTGCTTCAGCCTTTTTTAATTATTATTTTTCAGTCAGCCTTATTTAATGCTTATTTAATGGAAAATGAACAAGTAGTCTATTTCAAAAGTGCACGGAAGTTCTAGGAGCCAATCCTCCTTTGTACAGTTGGACCCGGTTACTATTTCCCCCCTCCCCCCTTTTTTTGGAGGGATGACCTGTTCTGAACTCTTCTCCTCCACATTGCAGATCATGCAGTCCATTGAGAAAAATACCCATGCCAGATGCCCTCCATGGACTGAACCATCCTGGCCAAGAATCTGCTCTGTCTTTTCCCAGGTCACTAAAACTGAGTAAGTTCTTCTGCTTGCCCTTTTCCTAACTGGATGTGGGGTGAGGGCATGGAGTTTTAGTAGCCAGTGTGGTGTAGCGGTTAGAGCGTTGGCCTTGGGCCTGAGAGACCAGGATTAAAATCTCCACCAAGATGGTCACTGGGTGACCTTGGGCCAGTTACTGTCTCTTACTTAGCCTAACCAACCTCACAGGGTTGTTGTGGGAGAAGTTTGTATGCCTTGGAGGAACATTGCTGTAGTGCAGTGAAGAGGTAAAGGCAGCAATCCTGACCCATTTATCTAGGAGCAAGCCTCACTGAATTCAAAAGGATTAACTTCTGAAAAATTATTTCACCCATATTTTCAATCCAATCTTCTTGCAAAGGGTGCATGAGTTGGACAGATGGCTTTACATAGCAGTCATACCTGAACTGATAGAAAGGGCACTATAGACTGCTGTGTTTTTTGCAGGTGTATTTTGCAATATGCTCTGGACACAATGATCATTTGTGAATGGTGAATTGCTTTAGTTTGTTCTGCAAAGCTTCCCCAATGCTATGACACTATATTGCTCTCTGGAGGGATTATAGCACAACAGAAGTGGGTCAAACATAAACCAGAACATTTGTGGTGTAAAAAGTTGTGGGATTCCAGCAGAAGTTTGTGGGTTATCTACTGATTGGGAACAAAGCAGTTGGAAGTTGCTTAAAGGGTTTATGCTTAAAGCATAAAAAGGGTCACAGGTTCTCTGTCCCTGTGAAAGAGATTTATTTCCTCCTTTACTATAGCTCCACCAACACAGTCCACTGTTGCTCTCCTAGACTATGATAGTCCACAGGAATAGGTTTTTGGGAGGGGGCAAGGTCTATGACTTGCAACTACAGGTCACTGACTTATTACCACTACATGGCGCTGAAGAGAAACAATAGTGATTTACTGTATTCTATGGGATTGCCCAATTAACAATAATGGAGTAAGGCACTAGAAAGACATACAATTTAAATTTGCCCACTCAACAACAGTACCGTAAAGTAAGAAACTATATTTTAAACCCTGAAGGCTGAATTTCACACCTTTTACACAGAATCTGTCTTGGCTGTGGTGAATGACAGACACAAGATCTGAAACCAGCCAGACACTTTTTTGCTAATGATTGTCCATTCATAACATAAAGGGAAAAACAATATCTTACAGTCTGGGGCCCAAGTTGGCGCCCCTGCTAGTCTGCCTTTCCATAACAGCACCCACAACCCCACTTTCTGGGAGAACAGTCTCCCCTCTGCGAGTCCCCCCCCCCAAGCCCTCGTGTCCAAGTTTGCGCTCAAGGTTCTCTCTCTCTCTCTCTCTCTCTCTCTCTCTCTCTCCCCTTCCTCCCTCTCCCTCTCTCCCTCTCCCTCCCTACTCCCTAGGTGCACATCCACTGCACCCACCAACTGTTTTGCCTCTGAAATGGGGCGGAAAGAGGAAGCTGTGGAGGGTGGGGATGGGATCTCCTTTCCTGTGGTGATGTTCAGGGCTCGCCCATTTCATTTGAATGGAATGGGTGCTTATTGCTCACTTCCAAATCTGCTGTGGAGGTGATGCCACACACAACAAAGTGCCACCTGAAATGGCCCACTCCCTCCACTTCTTCCTAGCTATGCTGCTGGCCAGTCGCCATCTCTTAACCTAACCTCCCTCACAGTGCTGTTGTGATGATGTAATTGGGGAGGAGGAGAACTATGTCAGCCACCTCGAGATCCTTGAAAGATAAAGGTGATATATGCATGTAATAAAAATAAATAAATAAATAAAATAAATTGAGAGCTTCCATATTTGGTGTTTGTGGGGGGTGTACCTCTGAATACCCCTTGCTGTGTGTGTGTGACAACAGGATAGGGGCTACAGAGGCTTGTGCAGGAACTCAGAATAAGGTGCAGCTGCATTCAGATGCTCAAATTTCCCCTTTTGTAATTTTGGAGCATCTGTTGCAGTTGACATCATAGAACTGTACCGTTGGAAGGGACCTCAAGTGACATCTAGTCCATCAGGACAGGTCACTTTGCCTATATGGCTTTATTACAGAGGTAGGAATTTTGCCGCCGCCTCCTATTCAGGATTTTTGTACTTGCATTGTTGTATATAGAACAGAAACTTTTTCATATTGTCTCTTAAAAAAAGGAACTGTCAGTCTTGTGGTTAACTTCCTCGTCTTCAGCTAAATTACTTAAGGGGAATATTCATAGGAAGCTGCCTTGGACAGAGTCAGACCATTGACCCATCTATCTCAGCACCATCTAAAATGACCGGCAGTAGCTCTTTCCCTTTTTTTAAAAAAAATACTCATAAAATTTCACAAATAAAATACAATTGATCCAACATTTCCCAGTACATGTTCATTTAAAAAGTTGACTTCCCTGCCACCCTTCCATAGTTTTCTCATGATTATCTTTTACTGCTGCATATTATAACTAATCTATGCCTTCTTATCTCAATTTTATTCTCACAATAACTTTTACTTATGAACTTAGTCCAAACCTCTGAGTGTGCTTACATATTTACAATCATTTTTTAAATAGTCCAGAAACATTTTCCATTCCTCCTTGAAAACTATTTCATTTTGTTCTCCAATTTTACTAGTTAAACTTGCTAATTCTGCATGTTCCATCAATCTCAACTGCCACTCCTCCTTCGTGGGTACTGCCTCCTCACACCATATTGGGGTGTATAATACTCTCATTGAAGAAGTCACATGCATAAACAGTTTTCCTTTGCATTTTCAGATGGGGGAGTGGACATCACCAGTGCTACCTGGAGTTGCTGCCCAAGGTTGAACGCTGCATGCATAGCAGATTGTCAAATCCTGTGCTATGAACACCCCTAGACCTGGGAGTCTTCTACTATATTTCAAAGGACATGAGAATGGCTTCCCTTTAGAAAAGTGGCTGAATGAAGAATGAGCTGAAATGAAGACGGGAACCTCAAGAGAGAAGATTCAGCAAACCTGAAGATGGAACAGCAATGTGCCTCCAAGTTCTGAAGAAACATCACAACTCAGGAGGGGCAAGGTTGGCCCAGGGTCAAAGTGGGTGGGTTGCCACGGTAGCAAAGACTTGCCCTCCTTTGTGACATCTCTTGCTTCTCTCTTAAAAGCCACCAAGTGCAGGGGCCCACTGTGGGTTAGGGAGGAGAGGTCAGAGGAGAGAGGAGTGGTTAGAGTTGGTGAAAGGAGGTTTGAGAAGATTCAGCAAACCTGCAGATGGAACAGCAGGTGCCCCCAAGTTCTGAAGAAACATCGCAGCTCTGGAGGGGCAAGGTAGGCCTAAGATCAAAGTGGGTGGGTTACTATGGTAGCAGAGACTTGCCCTCCTTTGTGACATCTCTTGCTTCCCTCTTAAAAGCCACCAGCTGCAGGAGATCATTGTGGGTTAGTCAGGGGAGGTCAGAGGAGAGAGGCGTGGTTAGAGTTGGGGAATGGAGGTAAGAGAAGATTCAGCAAACCCGCAGATAGAACGGAAAGTGCCTCAAAGTTCTGAAGAAGCATCACAGCTCAGGAGGAGCAAGGTAGGCCCAGGGTCAAGGTGGGTGGGTTACTATGGTAGCAAAGACTTGCCCTCCTTTGTGACATCTCTTGCTTCCCTCTTAAAAGCCACCAGCTGCAGGAGATCATTGTGGGTTAGTCAGGGGAGGTCAGAGGAGAGAGGCGTGGTTAGAGTTGGGGAATGGAGGTAAGAGAAGATTCAGCAAACCTGCAGATAGAACGGAAAGTGCCTCAAAGTTCTGAAGAAGCATCACAGCTCAGGAGGAGCAAGGTAGGCCCAGGGTCAAGGTGGGTGGGTTACTATGGTAGCAAAGACTTGCCCTCCTTTGTGACATCTCTTGCTTCTCTCTTAAAAGCTACCAAGTGCAAGGGTCCATTGTGGGTTAGTGAGCAGAGGGATGGTTGGAGTTCATGAAAGGAGGTTCAGGAGATGCTTTTGATTATTATTTGCTTTTTTACTTTTTGATTACTTTGACTTTTATTTGATTTTTTATTTTAATTTTTAAATATGCTTTATTTTGTTTTAATATCTGTTGCCCTTTACTTTAATATTGTAAATTTTTATTCTTTAATATTTTTATTTTTACGTTTTTATTTTTGTGCATAATTGTGCATATTTTATATACTTTGTATATATTCATTTTGTATATATTTTATATATAGAGGGATAGTTAGGGTTAGGTGTAGGCTTAGGGCTGCGATTGAAGTTAGGCTTGGGTGGGCATTTTAGCTAGGTAGTATAGATAGGAGGGGGGACTTCTCTGGACAGCATGTTCAGACTGTCAGTTGGATTTCTTCCCCTTCTCTTTGTCTCCTGGGGTGAGGGTCTCCTTCACAGCCTTGGCTCCCTTGAAATCATCTTGGCAAGTCATTTCACTCCTGAAGAGCTCAGTTTCTCCACACTCCCTGCATTCCCATTTTCTGTCCTAGAGAACATTTCTCCTCTGTTCTCCTGGGGAAACTGGGCCAATTTGGAGAGTACCCCATGATCCTTGTCTTGGCCCTGGAAGCCCTTCTGCAGTTGAGGTGAATTGTGTCTTTTTAACGGATGGGGTTGTGGTGTTGGGGGAAGAACTCCGGGATAAGCTCAGTGTGGGGAATTGCAGACAGGAGGGATAATGGGACAAGGAAGACTCAGAGGAGGCAGAGTCTAACACTGTCCTCTCCAGCTTCGTTAAGCCAGAATTTGGCTCAGACTTCTGCAGCATGATCGTCCATACAACTTTTCAGGCAGCCCTGGAAGAAAATGAGGATAAGGACTTGTGTTGTTAGCCTTCACTTCTCTTTACATGGCTCTTTTTTTATTCTTCTATTGTTTAGGTAAGCTTTTAATGTTTGATGCATTACTTCATTTTAATATTGTGTTGGAAGCCGCCCAGAGTGGCTGGGGAAACCCAGCCAGATGGGCGGGGTATAAATAATAAATTATTATTATTATTATTATTAACACACTTCCAAGAATTTTACCTATGACTTAAAATCTCTTCCTTCGTTGCACTCTGTGGATCTTCTGGTTTTAAAATGGATGTCACTAACATGAACTGAAGAGACATTTCCAATTCTGCTCTGGGGCCTTCTGAATGAGGCCCCCAGTGCTGCAAACCTCCTTCTGCTGAGCGTAAGTGTGCTGATGGCATCAGGGATTGTTAAGGACTTCAAGAAACCCCATGGTGGTGACAATCTTAAATGGTGGATGAGATCAGATTATCATTTTCTCTGATGCTGTATTGTTTGCTTGGATGGAAAAAAAGGGGTGGTGGTGGTAAGGGAAAGTTGTGAAAAGTGTAATATAGTAATGGTGCCAAAGAAAGTGGTGTGTGCATGCGTGTGTGTGTGTGTGTGTAAAATAGAGGTATGAGATATTGATTTTTTAACCGATTGAGAGAGAGAATGGATTATATTGGAGGCAATATACCTCTTGTCAATTATTGGTCCTAGCTCCTAGGTTTTGGAGGTGGCTCCCAGATCTTGACCAAAGCATGGGATTTAAAGTCTCTCCCTCTCTCTCTTTACTGCCAGCAATGAGATGCCACTATGGCTAATAGTTTAATATGAACATTATTGTCAGGGGTTCAGGAGCAGAGGCAAGGGCAAGGGAGGAAACAGAGAGCGAGGGGGAGGAGGCAGAAGAAAAGATGAGTGATGACGACGACCCGAGATCTCCGAGTCTTTCCAGTGAATCGGAAGATTCACAGGAAGGAGCACCAGTGGCCAGGGCAAGGGGGGAGCCTAGGGGGACACCCCAGGAAGAAAGGGCCAGAGGGGACTCAGAGGGGAGCAGTTGGAAATCGGGACCAGCGTCACCGCCAGAGAGCAGGGGAGAGGAAGGGCGCCAGGTATCAAGCGCTGGCAGCTCACAACAGGAGGGAGGGCACGAGTCAGGAGTGGCCACACCTCCATCGGGGAGCGAAGAAACGGTTAAGCGGAAAGTGGAAGGTTGGGCGCGCGCGCCAAGTTCAAATGCACAGGAAGGTGGCGCAGTAAGTAGCCCGGAAAGGGAGCCAGGTCCTAAAGCCCGGCGCAAGGAGACAGGAGTGCCCGGGGGGTCAGCGTCAGAAGAATCCCGGAAGGAAGAGACCCCGGGGGGCAGAGGAACCCAGAGAAGAATGGTCAGGCGGAAAAGGTGGAGTAAGGCTAGGTTAGTAAGCTGGTGCACAGGGGGCGGAGACTCAGACGGAGCTTCGCCGGTCTAACCCTTAAGACGTAGAGTTGCGCGCAGCAGCTTGAGAATGGAAACTGTAACTCAATAAAAGACTTTTACAAGTGACCGCTGGCTAGCGTGATCCTCTGTGAGCTAGGATCTGGAAGCAGCTCTGACAATTATTATTAGGCTTCAGGCCAAACTTCAAGTTCATGCTGTCATTTTAAGATCAAAGTTGAGGCTGTCTCATGTTGGCTCCACAATCCCAGGAAAGTGAAATCAGAAGGATGATGTTTTAACAGATGTGCTCTGTGAAGTTGTGGTGATTGTTACAAATTGTGCTTGATTAAAAGAAACCTTCCAGGCACCTGCACTTTTCCTTGAACATTCAGGCCCAAATCCCAATGAAGAAGTTAATCAGTGTTGATGACTTGAGGATGAACATATAAGCAAACTGTTTCGGCTACCTTGAGACAACCCAAGTTAAGGACTTTTGGGTTCCATTGATTTTAGTGGGTGTGTCAAGCATGCACTCAAGTCCCTTTCAGTGAGATTAATGGGACTTAAAAAAATTCCTATGTTTGGGTGTGCTTGGGTTGAAGAATTTACACAGAATAAAGTTGGATAGAATGACTAAATGACATAAGGGACAAAATGAATATTGTGCATATCTATATAGCTATGATACTGTATATATGAAAATAAGTATTACTGGAAAATTACTGGAGTCACTTTAGCAGAGATAAAACTTGTATGCATTGTTTTGCTGCCATTTTTCAGCCAGCTGGCTTCTTTTGATATATTTTTCTCCTATCGTAAGTCTTGATTTAAACGTATTCTCTCTGGTAGAATTGGCAGCTTTCCAACATGCACTCAACTTTTAACATTGTGTAGCAGTGAGAATTTTGGTATGTGCAGTTTCTCAAACCACTGAACCTCGGCATGACAATCTGCACTTGGTGAATTTCCATCTCCTACATAGATACTAAAAGCAACAGGACTGCTAAGGTGGAAATGCTAGCTATTCTTGTCCTGTTGGTTTTTGTGAGATCTTCAGAACTCCATACACACTGCCCTGGCTTGTGTCTTAAGGAGGTCACTACGCAGTTTGACTTCTCCCCTGGAGGCACACTCCATCGTCTCTCCAGATGGACCGATGCCAACAACCAGAGCATAAACAACAGAAGCTAGGCTATCCCTGTCAAGTGGTAGTGCAGCATGACAAGTGAAGGATACCCACCAGATTCAGCTCTTGGGGGACCAAGAATTTGGGGGCGGGGGTGTCATCCATACCAGTCTGGAGCTGGCACAACTAATTTCCATTGGAACAAATTTAGGGTTTTTGGTCGTTTTCAAAAAATAACCAAAATGGGGTGCATAGGAGCCAGCTCCTTAGGTCCCTTTGCTCCCCCAATAAAATATTTGACCCTCCCAAATTCCTTATCATTGCCATTGAAATTGTGTGTGTGCAACACATTGTATGATTGATTATGTAGGGTGGGGTTTACTTGGGCCCGCCAATATTTTATTGAAGTTGGCACCCCGTTGGGTATGTGTGTGTGTGAGAGAGAGAGGCAATCTTACCTTTTGCTCTGGTAGGGGTTTGGAAGTAACAGATCCTCCCTTTCTAGAATTACACACTTAATTCACAAGGTGTTATAGAAGTGTCAAAACCTTGACGATAAAACATTGTATATTGATTATGCACAATCGAATGCAGGATCTTTGATTCAAATTGTTCACTAGACACGGTTAGGAACAGAAGTATAATTTCACAGCTCTACTTAAAATGCTTACTTTCACATATCTGATGATAACAATTATAGCTAGACTTGAGGTAAGCTACACTTTCAAATGCAGTCAATTCAGAAATTGTAACCAGCCCATCTCATGTGAGTTGTTACTAACATTTCTCCTTACCTGGGCATATTGGAATCACTGCAACACTCTTACCTCCAAGTTTCTTTTTTCTCTTTCCAAACTTGGCTTGGGGTATGCAAATTCCACCTTCTTTGAGTCATAAAATGTGACACAGAGCCCATTAGAAAAACCTGCATACTGAAAACCTCATTATGACAATGATTAGAGGCTCATCTGGACAAAGTAATCAGATGATTACACAACTAATAGTTTTCTAGTTCTAGCCATGCTCTAACAAGGTAATGCTGCTTAACACAGCTTTGTTCCAGCACAAGCCGTAGTTGCAATTAGTAGTTAGGGCTGTGCCAAAATTTTGCATCCAATATATCAAAAGTCCCCCCTTTCCCCTATGAAAAAGGCTTCTATTTAGGGTATCGAAAGGTGTTATAAAGAGAGTGCTGGGCTTAAACTGGAGTCCACAGTAGCCACATGTTCCCATTTTGGTATCTTTGTCCAAGTTCATGTACAGTCATACCTCGGGTTGAATATGCTTCGGGATGAGCGTGTTTGAGTTGCACTCTGTGGCACCCCAGGAGTAATAGAGTGTGTTACTTCCGGGTTTTGCCGCTTACGCATGTGCAGACGCGCAAAATGACGTCATGCGCAGAAGCGCCGAAATGTGACCCGTGCACGTGCAGACTCGCGGACACAGGTTACATTTGCTTCTAGATGCAAACGGGGCTCCGGAACGGATCCCGCTCGCATCTAGAGGTACCACTGTACACTTTAGGATGTCCCAGAGCTCTGCGGCCACCGTCCCAGGATGGTGTTGAAAATCTGGTTTGCTGAATGATCAACCAATTGCAAAGCTTTCATTCACCTCTGATGACCAGCAAATTAAGCCTTCCTGTAGTTAGCTTTCTCATACATCACCTTGAGATTGTGGCTTGTAAGGTGATTAATGCCTCAAGAATAATAAGAATAGAACAAATGATTATTATTTTGAAACTTCATTGGTAGTGACCACCATTATGTAGCCATGAAATTGCAGCAGCATTTTGGCTACGCAGGCTGAAGTCCCCTCTTTTTACACAACTGTTAAATGTCCAGGAGCCCTGTATGGTGCTTTGTTTTGTTTTGTTTTGTTTTGTTTTGTTTTGTTATGCTTTGCTTTGTTTTTTACTTTGTATCTGGCCACCCATTGATAGAGCAAAGTGTTACTCCCTTGTGTAACAAAGCAGCTGAAAACATGTAGTTCCCCTGTAACAGTTTATTCTTTGAAGCACCACTTGAAGGCCGGAGGCTCATGCAATGTTTTTTACTGGACTGAGCGGTCGTCATCGGCTGAGTATTTGCCAAGGAACAGGTGCTATAAAAGCAGATCGGAACAAACCTAAAACTGTACCCGGCTGATTTAGAGGTGCCTGAAAATGGAATTAGGCTGCCACCTAATGGACAAAATTGGCATTTTTTTATTCAGATCCTTTCATATGATTAAGTGGAATTTAAATGTTTATCCATTCTACAGTCCAGTTTGTCAACTTTGCCAAGCCAAGCTCATGACTGACTTCTCCTCTTCCTCCTCCTCCTCCTCCTCCTCCTTAACTTGCCCATCTGGCAGAGTTTCCCCAGGCACTCTGGGCAGCTTACAGCATACTGTATATAAAAACATAAAACCGTAAAAACTTCCTGAAACAGGGCTGCCTTCAGATGTCTTCTAAAAGTTGTATAGTTTTTTATATCATTGACATCTGAAAGGAGGGTGTTCCATAGGGAGTGGGCCACTGCCGAGAAAGCTCTCTGTCTGGTGCCCTGTAACTTAGCTTCTCGCAGTGAGGGAATCAGCAGAAGACCCTCTGAGGAGGACCTCAGTGTCTGGGCTGAACGATGGAGGGTGGAAAACTCTCCTTCAGGTATACTGGGCCAAGGCTGTTTAGGGCTTTAAAGGTCAGCACCAACACTTTGAAACTAGTTTCGAATTAGTTTGTCTTGTTTCACGCATACTGAGTTAATGTCATGTCTCATAGCCAGCTGTGCATTTATTGGGTTTGGCTAGATAGCGGACCATGTTGTGCATTGGTAATGTCTACCCTGAGTTGATTGTTGGAAGCTGCCCTGGGTTTAGCCCCATAAAATGTGGATATATAATATATATTTATAATGACTAAATTAGCATGGTCTGTTAAGTGTTAGGATCTGGAAGCATATCTTGCAACCTTCACCACCCCTAGTAGGCATTTTCTTGTCATTGCTGTGATTCACTTCAGTCTGAACACTGCCACCACTTCTCCATCCTCTAGTCCTTCTTGTCCTATCTGTCCTGATCCCCTCTATAGATTCAACCAAATTGTTGTCAGCCCAATCAGAGCATACTCTGTGCAATCAATTGATTTTTCTATTTCTGTCACAAACAAGTTATTTGATTACTCCTCATCTTGCTGCTAATTCCCCATGCTAGCAAGGTCTGGCTGTTTATGCAGAGACTCTTGGCTCAAGACCCAAATATGCATTTCTCCTTCAGAGGTTTAGTTCCTGAAACATGGGAAATGTGTGAACCCAAACCACACAAATGACTCCCCGATGTGCTTTTGACTTGTGCGTTGAAAACAAAGCTGGGTTTTTTTTGCTAGTGATAGTGGGGAAACCAGATAGGTTTGTTTGTTTGTTTTAAGAGGATCACTGCTAACTGTAATTCTTTGGCTTTGCAATGCTGCCCCTTGAAAATGAAAAGCGCAGTCATCTTGTGAAATGCAGTATATTTTGAGTGGAAGGAATTGGTTTAGATTTAAGTTGGAGCACGTACGTTGCATATCTGTGTGCAGGGGATTAGCATGGCAATGCAGGGCCTGGGGTCAATTGCACTCACCGGCCACTCATCTGCATACCTTACTGCAGAACTCCCCAGAGTGCACACTGCATAGGTCCCACCACAGTTCTCACACTTCATCCTCTCAGCCCTCCTTGGTTTAAAATGGGTGGGGGTTCTTCCTCAGAGCAAGGCATTCTGGGAAAGTTTCCACTAGTTCCGCCCTGATTAGAGGTTTAGGCCAGGGGCGGGGAAAAGTTTTCAGTCCAGTGGTCACAGTCCTTTATGGACAACCTTTTGAGGGCCATGGGTCAGTGGGGCCGAGGCCAGAGGCAAAGTGAGAAGAGCAATAGTCTAGTTTCTTTGCACTTTTGTACCTGTTCTACCTCCGCTGAGGGAAAGAGTTCAAGGGCACATTCCAGTTGGACAAAAGCCCCTCAGGGAGGGTGATGAACAGGGCTGGTGGTGAGGGGTGTGACTCAGGAGGATGTGTGGCATGAGAAGAGTTTTGAGGTTCAAATTGACACACACATAGGTCCGTCTTACCCCTAGGCACTAGGGGTGCGGGACACCCGGGCGCTGGGCTCTCAGGGGCACCAGGCTGAGAGTCTAGGGCCTGAGATTTGAGTCCGGAGAAGAGCCCATCTGTCGGTTAGAGCGCTGTGGTGAGCTCTTCTGCTACAGGCGGCTCTGCACCGCGAGTTCAGGGGTGATAGAACCAGCGAGATGCTGAGACAGCTGGGGTGGGGCCCGCCGGGCAGATATTTGCACCCCGGCGCTGCATATCCTTAAGACAGCCCTGCACACACATCAACCTGAGGTTCCCCTTTCCTGGTTTAGACTAAACCATTGTGAAAATGTCCCGTTGTAAAACACCTGGGAAGGAACTACAAAGCAAAACCATTCAGTACTCGGAATAGGAAGTTGTTAAAAGAACCTAGGCAACACACTTTGGTGTACAGCACAGCATAAAAAGGCTTCTTCCTGAATGATAGGCGACAGTGCTTTAACTCAATCTTTTGAGGATCTTTTGAATTTATCTTACGCCATGGATGCTCCAGTTGAGATGACCCTCTAGGGCCCCTTCCAACTCTACAGTTCCCTGAGGCCTTGAGTGATATCCTATCCAATTATCGCGAGTAGTGACATTTGATCTCTCTTGCTTAACACACATTTCAAGAATGCACTTTGACAGAATGCATAGTGTGTCAATTCTACAATCCCATTGTTTACCACGGGAAGTTATTTACCAGTGGTGGATGGTCCTTCAGTGAAATGGGACACTGTCGCCCTAGCCTCCGTCGGTCCTCAGACAGACCTTGCCTGCCTGCCTCCTCCCTCCCTCTATTTATTTATCTATTTATTAACTTTATATACCACCCTTCATCAAGAGATCCCAGAATAAAATAAACAAGATAAAACACAAGCAAATAATTAAACTGAAACAATAATTCCCCCCCTTCCCACAGATACATTTAAAAGGCTGTAGAATATTAATCAGCCCAAGGCCTGGTTGAAGAGGAACATTTTTGCCTGGCGACTAAAGATACATAATGAAGGAACCTTCCTGGGGGGAGCATCCCACAAACGGAGCCACTACAGAAAAGGCACATTCTCGTGTTGCCACCCTCCAGACCTCACACGGAGGTGGCATGTGGAGAAGAATCTCAGATGATGAATGCAGTGTCTGGGACAGTTTATTCTTTAGTATCAGTGTTGCCCTTGTAGAGCTCAGCACGGAGGAGGGTAGAATTAGTTGGCTCTCCCTGTCATTGCCCCTGATTCCACCTACTGTTTGGACTCCCTGCCCCCACCCTACCTGTCAGAATGGGGACCAGCCGCCACTGTTGCTGATAATAATAATAATAATAATAATAATAATAATAATAATAATAATAATAATAAATTTATTTATGCCCCACCCATCTGGCTGGGCTTCCCCAGCCACTCTGGGCAGCTTCCCACAAAACATTAAAATACACTAATTCATGAAATATTAAAAGCTTCCCTAAACAGGGCTGCCTTCAGATGTCTTCTAAAAGTCTGGTAGTTGTTGTTCTCTTTGACATCTGGTGGGAGAGCATTCCACAGGGTGGGTGCCACTACCGAGAAGGCCCTCTGCCTGGTTCCCTGTAACTTGGCTTCTCGCAGTGAGGGAACCAACCAGAAGGCCCTTGGCGCTGGACCTCAGTGTCTGGGTATAGTGATGGGGGTGGAGATGCTCCTTCAGGTATACTGGGCCTACACATGATTTTGGTGAACTGTGTGGAGAAATGGATGCTATTGCTGAAATCACAAAGCCTTCACCTTATTGCTCTGATTTCTGGACTGGCACTCAAGTTGATTGCATAGTAAAAAGAGATCCTCTTTTGCAGGATACTAACAAAGGAATTTTAAGTGATTTGTCTCGTAACAGAACAGGATGTTTGTGGTTTGGATTTTTTTTCCTATAAAGAAAATCAGCTTTAATTGGCTTTTCAATTGTGCAGTTAATTGCACAGATTTAATTGCACTGCCAGTTGTAATATAAGTGTGAAGTGGCTCCAGGTTATTTGTTGTTTCAACCCTTGGTTGATTTCTGCTTCTTGAGAAAGGAGAGAAGGAGAAACAAGCTCTCTTGTTGATATGCTTGCTCCTGTCTAGATTCCCGACACTGCTGTTTTTCACACGGGAACATCGCAACTTATTTTTGTGACCTGCTATAGTTGAAGCTGGGACATTTCTGTATTTAAACTTGGCACACCACTCCCCCCCCATTGCTAGTGTTATGTTTTGTTGTTACTTTTATCAAACAGCATCAAAGGCTCCTTGGCGAGATTCCAAAACACAAAGTATTATTATTGACCTTCTAGGTCCAATTTTGTCATGCTAGCAGGTGAATTATATTTGCACATATTCAAGGGTTATGTGCCCTGGGCACCTTTTTTCCTGTCCTGGATTTAAACTATCGCTTCATATGTTCATTGCATTCTCAACTCTACAGGTTGCTAGAGGTCACTTGTGCTACACATTACATATGTAATGAGAGCTCATTTAATGTCCCCATCAGTTCATTAGGTGGCCACATGCAGACTACAGTATTTTCTCTTACCCTCAGCTAGGGATGAGCACATAATAACCCGTTCTCTCCCTGTTTTGGATGGGACTGAAGTGAAGCTTACTCTCTTCCATTTTCTGTGTGGATTTTTGTCGTCGTTGAAAAATCCACACAGAAACAAATAGGGTGGAATGGATTATTATTAATTAACTATTTACGAGGTGGTGCTAAGGCTGCCCCCCCCCCCAAGTAATTACAGCCACCATAGGTGAGTGGCTGGCTAGTGGTGCATATTGAAAAACAACACAGCAATGTTCACTGAGAGCAAATGGACGTGATGTACTGCTGCTTTCAGAGAGACGTGCAAATAAAAACATGTCTGCCTCCATGTTAATGAATAAACTAATGCTAATAATACTACTGCTTCCCTTGAAGCAACAGGCTTATAAATAGGTTTGCAGATGTGTGAAAAGAACAGGAACTCAGTGTAAAATACATGGTGTAAGACATGAAGATGGGTGACTGTCAATTTCAGCTTCCCAGTTTTCCAATCTTAAATTCTCCACATTTCCGAGCCATCATGAAAATTCATAGTCATTTTAGTGTGAATTTCTCCTGAGACATGTATCTGTGGATGAAATTTTGCCTTACACATTTTTAAAGGCATATTTTCCTCAGTATTTATATTTTCCTTAATGTAATACAATTCTGTATCTTGTTTTCTCAAAAATATGCATTTTAATGCACACTCTACCTTGCACATATATTTTAGTACACATAGATATGCTGGAGAACTGCCCCCACCAAAAGATACTTTTTAGAAAGAGAGAGACAAATAGAAATGGTAAATAGATGAAAATGATATATGCAGTTATGTTACTTTCAATAGACAAAGTTCTGTTACTTTCAATAGAAATTTCAGGTATAAGGACCTGCCAAAATCCCTTTTTTCACTCAACTGCTAAAGATACAGGAGGAGGCCTATTTGTCTTTGCATCTGATCATTCTAGACAGCGATGGAGAAAGTGAAATTGTGAAAATGAAATAGTGAAAATTTTACAGAGTAAAATAGTGAAAATGGGCCTTAGATTGGGGTTGAGGTTAAAAGCTGGGTCTGAAAACATTACAGGCTGTTGTATCATACCTTATTTATTATATTTTCTGAAGCATTTCCTCACATAGGCCACACAGTGGGGCTGTTGTTAAATGAGACACACATTCTCACCAATCTTTCAGCTGGTTTTTGAGCGTTATTTCTGCAAAGTGGACAATCCATAGCCATAGATGGACTATCTATCTATTCTGCAAAGTGGACTATCTATATCTGCATTACGTTTAAACTATCTTGTGTTTACCCTTTTAAATTTTCAAGTTAAGAGTCTTCTCAGGACATGGCAAGATTAAAATACCAAAGCGAGTACACACATAAGTCCTGAATGATCTTTAGCCTGGCTAGGTTAATATCCATACACACTTATGAAGATGATCTGACCACCATCATCTGTCAACCCATCCTACCTCACAGGGTTCCTTGTAAGATAAAACGATATGTGGAGGGAATCTGTATGGTGTATCGAGCTCTTTGGAAGGGCTGTACATATTAAGAATCCAATAAAAGAGAATTAGGAATGATTACCAGGTCATGAAGACTGATACAAAATGTATATTAGAACATTCTGGTTACAAGGGATCTGATTTATTTAACCAGGTAGAGGGCCTTCTCGGTAGTGGTACCCGCCCTGTGAAATGCCCTCCCATCAAATGTCAAGGAAATGACCGCTCCCCGCTTAAAACGGGGGGCGCCTTTTGCGTGGACGTGCGCAGCCCCTAGATCTGGAGCGGCCCCAACAGCATAGGCTTGGCTTTGCCTTCCCTCAGGTGTGATACCTGGAGGTCTCCACCTACCTCAGTCAGTTGTCCAATCCCACCTGGGGGAAGCGTTGCCAAGGAGACCAGGCCAGGTAGGGGAGGGATTACCTGCCCACACAATAGAGGGAGGATCTTACCTAGGAATCCTCACTTGGCTCCAGAGCTTCTCCCACCCTACCCACCCTCAGTTAATGTCTTATTTTGCAGGTTAACTTTTCTTCACAGGTTTTGCAGGTTAACTTTTCTTCACAGGTATGCGGGCGCTGCTACGTTAAGGTCGCTGTTAAAGGGCCGGAAAGGAATTTCCCTGCATTGGCAGGTTTCGCCTTTCCCGTAGCAAAACGTCACAACTTTGGTGGTATCAGGCCTTGGGCGGAATCCTTTTGTCCATCTTCCTCTTGCGGCGGCGATACCAGGGTTCCCCGTTAAAGGGGTTTTCTGAAGGGAGGCTTTGGCCGTACACCGAAAGGTTGTCATTGCTCTCTCCTGCGGCGGCGGCGTTACGGGGGCAGCCATCTCTGCTTGAACATATGTTCTCCAGAGTCGGCCCATCCCCCCCCCCCACTGGATAACCCTGATGCTCCCTAGGTCCCTGGCTGGGGACCAGGGAGGGAGAACGCCCAATGCCTGAGCCAAGGTCTACCCACATTTGAAATTTAATAAAGTTGTGGCCAATTTAATCCCATAGCACGTTGTCTTGAGTCGTTATTCCACATGACGGGGGGACCGTGCAGGATCTGGGGACTCCGCCTGTCCACGCAATAAACAACTATCTGACTTTTAGAAGACACCTGAAGGCAACCCTGTTTAGGGAAGTTTTTAATGTTTGATGTTTTATCATGTTTTTAATATTCTGTTGGGAGCCGCCCAGAGTGACTGGGGAAACCCAGCCAGATAGGCGGGGTATAAATAATAAATTGTTGTTGTTGTTGATGATGATGATGAAGGCTGTGCAGCATAGAGAAAAGATTAGCATCCCTTTCCACCATGGAACCAGTGATTGCCACTGATGAGTAAACAACAAAGAAGGTTGGAAGGGGGAAAAATCTTGTTCTTAAACTATCAATTTAAACTATTAAATTGCCTGTATTTTCATGGGCCAGTGACTCTGAAGTTAATCATCTTTGATGAATGACCAAAGGGCAACATTTACTTAAAATCACATTCAAAGACAACAGTGTTTCTAGTTTCACCTAATCCCAGATTTCTGTCGTTTAGCCTCTCTCCTTAATTTGGCATGGCTATGCTAATCCATATTTTGTGACACACGGCTCTTATTTATGGAAAGCGCCAGCATTTAAGTGATGAAGCACTTGAATTGCATATGTTCACAAACAGTCAATAATCAATTACAATCAAGGCTAGTTGGGGATGGCATACTCACCTGCCTGGATGGATGGAAGGAAAGAAGCCGAAAGAGCTTTGGACTTGATCCGAATGAAGGGTGGAGGTGACTGTTCTGCACAACAACATAAACCATTTTACAGTGTTAAGTACTTAATTCGTTCTGGAGGTCCGTACTTAACCTGAAACTGTTCTCAACCTGAAGCACCACTTTAGCTAATGGGGCCTCCTGCTGCTGCTGCTGCTGCTGCTGCACCGCCGGAGCACAATTTCTGTTCTCATCCTGAAGCAATGTTTATTAACCTGAAGCACTATTTCTGGGTTAGCGGAGTCTGTAACCTGAAGCGTATGTAAGCTGAAGCGTATGTAACCCGAGGTACTATATTTTTGCAGCTGGCTAGCAAAAAATTTGGCTTTAGGAGGAACTGGGGTGTGTTGTTTCTTTTGGTGCAAAAGCATACATTCTTCATGTGTCTGTTTGCTCTCCAAATTTCTTGTATATTTGTAAAGATGCTAGAATTTGAAGATGTTGGGAGCTGATTCATATTGCAAATGGTATATCAAACCCATAGATACATATTTTTCAAGTTTATTATTCCTTTGTTTCAGTGAGAAGTAATTTGAAGTATGATACTGAGTGGACATTCTAGATATATTTTGGAAGACCCTTTTAAATTGTGTAATTTTTTTCTTCTTCAATGAACATTTCCAATTTTAAATAAACATTTATAAATAAATGTTGCTTTCCTATTGCATATGCTGCCACATGAGGTTTGGAAACAACTTATCCTCTGTTTTAATCTCTTAAGGAGACAAGAGAAGCAAACACCTTCGCTTGCTTTGGCTGGCATTATCACTACTGTTATATCTTCATTGTACATCCAGAGTATGCAGAGTAATGTTTTGTAGTGCAATAATCCATGATTTAATTTGTGCAGTGATAAACCTTCCTTGCAACTGTCCTGTACTATATAACACAGTGATTGTTTTTCTTTTTCTCAAGCAAAACCAAGACTAGGCCTTTGAGTGTGATATATTAAAGACATGAGCCCCAATAGTCGAAATCAATTACTGGAGCTACCGGACTCCCTGACATTTTGTGTGTGTGATAGTATTTCAAAGCACTGCCTTAGGAATTCAAATTCCTAACTCTTCTTGTTAATGTGGATTTCAGATTTAAACCTTTTCATATCAGCAGAATGAAAATTAAACCCTTCTCCTTCCTTATACCTCTGGTTTCTTTTTCCCTTTCTTTTTGAGGCCAATTGGTATGACTAAATGTCTCAGGTTTGGAGGCATTTATGCTGCATGACACAGGATGCCATCTATATTTGTGTATGTTTTCTCTTCAAGCCTGACAGACTTTTAAATGTTTAATGTGAAAGGCTTTCCTTCCGACCTTCAGAAAGTTTTTCACTATGCTGCCGTTCGCCGTTTCTTTCACAGGGAAGAAACGTTCTGAGTGCGGGAGAAGATGGCTTCATTTTAAATAAACAGAGGTTTTCTTTTATTTTCTAAAGCTTGGCTTTTAAGCTAGTTTATTTCAGCTGCGGAGGGAGCATCTTTCATTTCCCCTCTCTGGGTTTACTTAGCTACACCTGTTTATGATCCTGTTTCTGACAGGCCCATCACTTTCCACAAGGCCTAAAGAAGAGCTTTGTAGCTTGAAATTTTCATTAGCTTTCGTCAGGGCGCCAGGGGCTTTGCCGCTGTAGCCATACAGAAGTGACAGTGCTGCACATTGCCCTATGGTTGAAGACTGAAAGCAGAATATCTCCTGGTGCTAATAATAAAACATGTTATCTGTGCATTTTTGGTCTCGCCTGTACTATACATTTAAAGCTGAATCATAGTACTTTAAACCAGTGTTTCCCAACCGGTGTGCCGCGGCACACTACTGTGCCGTGAGACACCGGCTGGTGTGCCGTGGGAGGGAGGCGGGCGAGTCGGGCGGCGAGAGGCGGCGGCGGCGGCGGCGAGGATCCGCGTCGAGCCGGGGCGGCTCCGCGGTGGTGGTGCCGAGCGGCGGGGCAGCTCGCGCAAAAGGGAGGAGCGCGAGACAGCGGAGGAGGAGGAGGCCGGCATGTCCGGGCAGCAGCAGCAACAGCAGCAGCAGCAACTCCCGGCGACGGCTCCTCCTCCGCCCGCTATCGCCGCCGCCGCCTCAGCTGCCCTCGCTCTGCTGCCTCCTCCCACCCCGGCAAGGGGAAGGGAAAAAACGTTCACTTTTGTGCGTCCCCCCCCCCGCGTGACGCTGCGCGCTGACGTCACGGGGCGGGGCTTTAATGGTGGTGTGCCGCGAGATTTTTTTCCGGTAAGCAGGTGTGCCGTTGCCCAAAAACGTTTGGGAAACACTGCTTTAAACAGTCTTGGCTTCCTCCGAAGAATCCAGGGAACTGGGAAGAGGAGATTGACTGTTTAAACACTCTGATAACTGAAGCTCTGTGAGGGAAATACAGTAGGGTCTCCCATGCCCACCAACATTTCTCCGATGAAAATAGGGACTAAGAAAAGATGGGACATTCTGGGATCAAATCAGAAACTGGGATGGCTTCTGTAAATCCAGGACTGTCCCTGGAAAATAGGGGCACTTGGAGGGTCTAGTTTTCCAATAACTCTCAGGACCCTTAACAAACTACAGTTACCTTGCACTCTCCTCAGTTCTGTTCTGTATGGTTGAGGGGAACCCCCAGAACTGATTTAAGGGGTGCACACAGGGAGGAGAGGGGGAAATTCCATGGTACAAACAGAAATCATGCCGATGAGTAAGTTGAATACCACCTGGAATTTATACATTTTTTTCCTACCCAATTTTTCCTCCACAATTCCTAGCTTTTTGATGGTATACTATAAAGTACTTTTTAAAAGCTTCTCATTAATCCTTGCAGGGAGCCACTCAGCTGGAATCTGTATAACTTGTATCCCATTTACTTGAATCATTTCTTTATCTACTCTGACTTCAATGGGATCACAAGATCCGTCTCAAGTGCAGGACCAATGGAAAACTGAAGCTGCGATTTCATGTATACTTGCCTGCATGCAAGTTCTATTGAATTCAGTGTTATTTACAGCTGAACAAACATCCTTAAGATTTCTCTCTTGGAACTTATTTTTTTTTGGGGGGGGGGCGATTGCCAAATTTAAATAGTTATAAGAGGATAAAAAGGCTACAAGTCATCTAGATAGATAGATAATTTATTACGGTTGGAGACCAGCTTATAAAACACACTTGGGGGTACAATCCCAGAAGGAAAACAAACATTTCAAACAATGTACAACAGTAAATTTAAAATTTATACATGTGATAAGTGTATAGACACTTAAAACTTTAAGATACAAGTCATCTGTTATGTCCTAGAAGCTTCCATTATCTTCACTGAACACCTGAAAAGGGCTAGTACTTAAAATGGGGACCAATATCTCTCATTTTCACAGAGAAAAATCCTGCCTTTCCCAACAACCCGACATGCAGAAATTAAAAAATTAAAATCTGAAGCTTTTCCTACAAATGAGAAAGTGATGAGAAAAGCTCAATGTGCTCAATTTCTGTGTTTGAACCTCTTGTTAGGGACACAATGGGATAAGCTGAAAAGGACTATAGCTCTAGTCCAAAGCCGTGCTCATCTTGTATTAGGAAAGTTAGTATTTTAAGGGGAATATAAGATGGTTTTTCAAAGAGTCTCAAGACTCTCCTTCTTTTCCAAACTTAAATATCATTTACTAAGAAGAAGGAAACTGGAGCTTGCCTAATCTTGTTACTCAGCTTCTGGAAGGCCTTAAACCTGCACCATCCTGATTGTAAATCTTCATATCACTTGTAGTGTGGGCAACACAGATGCATGCTAAGTTCCCACAGGTAAGATGATGCTCATGTGCCACCTGGAAGAACCATAAGGCTGCAGAGAAATTGCGTGTCTGTTTCAGTGCATGCTTCTTCTGTCAAATGTTCATTAATCAGGTTTGCAAGATTTTCTTTGCAGCAGTGAAAGCTGCAGATGGTACCTGCAGCCTGTATGTTGTCACCCATGCTAAATAGACTTAACAAATGTCCTTGGAGCGAAGTGTGTCGTTAAGTACAAAGCTGATTAAAAATGAGTGTACTTCCCTGTATGAATATATGTATAAAATCTCAAATCAACTGCTAAATTATTATCATTTGCAGCATCTCGGAGGAAAGAATGTAAATTACAGATGAGTTTTGAAAATAATAATGCATAGTAAATGGTTGAAATTTTTAAAATATAAAACTACATCCCACATTTATGCACACCTTAAATGCAAGGTCTCATTTGTTGGGAAATGTTTTTTATATTAGAGTACCAGAAGCATGCATGATGACATAAAAGCATAACTCCACATTGGCCAGCATGTCAAGTTGTGAAGCTTTAGACCAGGGTAGAGAACCTGTTGTCCTACAGATGTAGCTGGAGTACAACTCCCATCATTCCTGACCATTGGCTATGCTGGCTTTGTTAGGTATAGTCATTTAATTCACTGAAATTGTAATTGATTGTATGTATGCATTGCTACGTGTTTAAATATGATTCGTTGGGATCTGAATTCTAAAGAGCTTTCTAGTTGTTGTAATCGGCTACCACTGGTCACATGGGAGGTGTCTAGTGAAGGAGAGATTCCATTTTATGTGTTTTAGAATCCACTGTGAACACAGTGAATAGAGTGTTGGAGGTCTTCTTCTCTGCTTGAAAGAGAGCAAGAATGCATGAGAAGGTAAAAGTAGAAATCTCCCATAGGAGTTGCAAGGCATAGCCTACTGAAATACAGAAGGCTGAGTGCCGAGCTCTGGAAGGAAAGGAAAATACAGTTGTTTGGAAGTTAGAAGCAGAGACTGCAAACCCATGCTTGGAGAAGAAAGTGACTGTAAATATTATGTTTTAATTCATCTATAAGTTTCTGCAAGTAAATGTCTGAACATGGGTTTAATTTCCAAAGAAGGTTGCATGTCGAGGTCCCCAAGACACCCCAAATAAGAACACAATGACACTTGATTTTTGTTTAAGGTTTTTGGCATAATTTTGGCCACAAATTTATTTAAAATACAGCAATGTGAGTGATTGCTTAGGCATTGGTAGCGACTAACTGACCCCGCACGGGGACAGCTCTGACATTCGCACCCCCGCGAAGTCAGAAAGGGTAAGTCACCTGGGGAGAGAGACAGGACTGGGAACCATGCCTCACCTCTCCCCAGAATGCTCCCAGGGGCTTGCGTGGCCCTAGCCCCTTGCCAGGGGGTTTCGGACAAAAGCATGGTGAGCCCCTGGGTTCCTTTAACGGAAAACCCTTGCAGCAGCAGCATTTTGGAGGGGCAGGCATGGCCAAATCCATACCCCTCCACCAACCAATTCCCAAACCAATGCCTAACCACAACCTTACAAGTTGTGATGATTTGCTACGCAGTAGGCAAAAACCAAATGGAACCAGCCAATCAGCCTAATGGACAAAATTCCTACTGGGCCCCTATCCCAAAGCAGACGACCCCATGACAGGCATAGCAAGGTCAAGCAAATAGCCTAACATTAGGGAGGGAGGTAAGGCGAATGATCCGAAGCATGCAGTGAAAGAGGAAGCTCGTCACTGCGTGCAGTGTATTTAACAAACAGGGCTGTCAATCAATAAAAGGCAACATATAAATCTCCCCAGTAACAGCCCACCCCTGCTTAAAGATGGCCAAACTCTTTTGTCCAGCAACAGTGAGGTGTCTTATCAGCCCCCATGCAACACGTGCTCTCCATGAGGGAGAACACGCTTTGTCAGTCATATATAGGATTTGAGCTTCTTAGAGGGGCTCTACAATTATGACATGGAATCGAAGGTGAGAGAAACCAACATTTTCTGGACCCAGAAATTTAGGGGAGTCTGGTACCCACAAGCTCATAACAATATGTTAGGTAGAGTTCAAAATGTATCTCTGCAGTGTGCCTTAGGGCTAAACAAGGCATAATAACAAGAAATCTTTGATCAAATACCCCACATTATTTTTTTGTAATAAACATGGGCTAGAATAGTGGAAGGTTAGGCTTCTTTCTCAGTAAATACGTTGTCAAGCTACTGAAAGCTAAACAAATACTGATTTTGTAAGGACCTCAGACTTCTTTTTGTCCAAGGATAGCTGAAAATCTAGGCCAGCTAATGTCTCAAACCAGGGCTGAGTGGCATGTCTGAAATTTGGGCACAGTCTTGAAAAAATGGGGTGTGGAAACCCTTGTTCAGTTCAGTTTATTGATTAACCAAAAGATTTTAACCACTAGTATGATACATATTACAGGGACGCGGGTGGCGCTGTGGGTAAAACCTCAGTGCCTAGGACTTGTCGATCGCATGGTCGGCGGTTCGAATCCCCGCGGTGGGGTGTGTTCCCGTTGCTCGGTCCCAGCACCTGCCAACCTAGCAGTTCGAAAGCACCCCCAGGTGCAAGTAGATAAATAGGGACCGCTTACTAGCGGGAAGGTAAACGGCGTTTCCGTGTGTGGCTCTGGCTTGCCAGAGCAGCTTCGTCATGCTGGCCACGTGACCCGGAAGTGTCTCCGGACAGCGCTGGCTCCCGGCCTATAGAGTGAGATGAGCGCACAACCCTAGAGTCTGTCAAGACTGGCCCGTACGGGCAGGGGTACCTTTACCTTTTATGATGCATATTACTTTGGTTACAAAAGCATTTCTCATAAGTTGCATGCATTTATTCCTTATTTGTTGAAATCTCATGGGAAGATGAAGCTTTTTGCTGTATTGGATGTGACTGTTTGTATTGCAAATGTTTAATATGTATTTTAGTCATCCACTAATCTGTTAGTAAAGCTTAATCCAAAAGCACACAATCAACTAAGTGGACTACAAGATTTGCATAAATACACCCAACATTAATCCCTGTCTACTAATTTCACTAAGGGTTGGATCAGCTCCTCAGTATACATACAAAATGGGCCATTTGCAAGTACTGTAAAATGTTATTTGCATCTAATTCTTTCCTTTTAAAGCACAAACACAGTTGGTGGAACCACACGGTAAGAATACATAACATTTAATCTATGCTTTAAAATGCTTGTATGCTATCTGTAGATGGCATCAGTGTTCCGTACATGAGGAGAGAGCGATTAGTTATGCTGGTAAGATTTACTTCCTTTAATAATCAATCCTGTGTATTAAGAATCTGCTTCCCCATCTTTGGTATCAGTTTTCTGAAACAGGACAGCAGGTCATCATGAGAAAGGAAATACTGCTTGTATATCTTTTTTCTCTCTTTTGAAATAAACTGTAACCTATTCCTTATCAGTCATATCAGCAGTTTTCATCCAGCACTATGCAAAAAGAGGGGAGTTTTAACAACCTATTGATTATGTATATTTGTTTACTATGGTATATTCTCTATGCACTTTGATTTCCTAAATGCTGGATAAAGATTTGCAGCTACAGCTATGGAAACTGCCTGTGCAGAGCAGAAAGAGGTTTGAGAACGTGTGTGTGTGCATGCTTTTTTGTCTGGGGTCATGAGTGTGTATCTGAAGATAGGGGTTTAATAACCCTTAGCTCCACTTACCAAAGTGGGGTGAACCACCCCTGAATCAGTACTGCGCAGAACCCATATCTTCCAACATCTGGACTCCAAAAACTGGGGTGTGTGTCTTCCCAGTCATGCTCCTGTGCGCATCATGTGACCAGTGTGATATCAAGGAGCCTAATAGATGTGTTTTTCGGGGGGGGGCGTGCTCTTGCACAAGAAAGGTGCATTTGGGGTGCTGAAAAAAGTGCTTTTTTTGGGGGGGGGGTAAAATCTTGGCACAAAATTGTGGCACCCAAAATGGCCACCCTGCTCTTGAGTGAAAAAAACAGGATGTCTTTTTCCCCCTGCACACTTGTGGGATTTGAGATCCAGGGTCCACAAATCAGGTCCATGGAGGGTGGGCTTGTGTACAGCCCTAATTTCTATACACACTTTACATAGTTTGGAGACTCCAAATTGGCTAGTTTCATTTTTAAATGCAAACTGATTCCCAAGGATCCCCCATCCCCCAAAAGCAGATTTTCAGTGGGGGTTGGGGGTTGTACAGGGAAGCAAGGAGATAGCAGAAGCTCCATTATGTTTTAACTTGTTTGCAACTTTCACAAAAGAAAAGCTAGGACTCGAGCCTCAGTCTATCTGCATGTGATGTGTTTCTGTGAAACTGTTGCAAAGCAGAAAGAACCAAAATATTTGTGTGTCTGTCTGTGTGTGGCAGCACAGTCCTAAACCATGTTTGCATAGGAGGCTCAATGAGTTCCGAGGGGCTTACTTGCAAGAAACTGTGCCTTGGAGGATTGCAGCCTAACTGGGGGGAGAAAGCACACTCAACAACTGTCAGACAGACAAACAAACAAACAAACAGATTTCCAGCTAACCTGAGAAAACCATGGGACAGCTCAAAGGCCGAGAAATATCTTTAATAATAGCATTTAAGGGAATAGTTCAGTTGCTCAGTTTCGTATTTCAGCAAAACCTTTCCACCTTGCAAGCTTCTATTTACAAACCTTGGTTTCTCAGCACATTAATTATTCACAAGCAACCTTTAGGTTGGCAAACAAGAGCCTTATTTACTTGAAGCAAACTGCTGTTCAAAGAGCCCTCCTTTCCGCTGCTAGGCTCTGGCTTGCTTCAGGTTAAACATTCCCAGCATTTAACGCCGCTTATTGCACTTTGCAAATCAGGAATGGCCAGTGGATAGGATGTGGCTACAAAAGTGTCAGCAAGTAAAGCAAGCAGCCGCTCAGACACAAATCACACATCTTGAATTGCACCATTGCAATTATTATTATTATTATTACTCTTATTATACCGCACCCATCTGACTGGGTTGCCCCAGTCACTCTGGGCGGCTTCCAACATATACAAGAACATAATAGAACATTAAGCATTAAAAACTTCTCTACACAGGGCTGCCTTCAGATGTCTTCTAAAGGTTGCATAGTGACTTATTTCCTTGACATCTGATGGGCTGAAAAGACCCCCTGCCTGGTTCCCTGTAACCTCACTTCTTGCAGTGAGGGAACCACCAGAAAGTCCTCGGAGCTGGACCTCAGTGTCCGGGCTGAATGATGGGGTGGAGACGCTCCTTCAAGTATACTGGGCCGAAGCCACTTAGGGCTTTAAAGGTCAGCACCAACACTTTGAACTGTGCTCGGAAATGTACTGGGAGCCAATGTAGATCTTTCAGGACCAGTGTTATATGGTTTCACGGCCACTACCAGTCACCAGTTTAGCTGCCACATGTAGTTTCCAAGTCACCTTCAAAGGTAGCCCCATGTAGAATGTATTGCAGTAGTCTAAGAGTGAGATAACCCCAGCTTGTAGTACCCTGATGAGACAATGAGCAGGCAGGTAGGGTCTTAACCGGAGGGCATTTTCTGCTCTGCCCCAATGTAGCAAAATGTCTCAGGCCAGCCGTGGAGAAAGGGGAGACTGCAACCCATTCCGGACCCACGACTGAGACACCACAAGTGAACTTAATAATGTTGGGTCTACGTGAGTTCTGAAATCAATAAAAATAAGACCAATCAACTTGTACTCCAGTTTATATCAGGCACTTTGTGTGATTCACAGAAGCTGTTTTAAGCAAGCACGAGACAGATGTTAGCTGTTACTAGCCCAGTTCTGTGCTGGAAGCAGCTCTGATATCTCCCTGAATTTGGGGTGCCTCTTTTTAAATAGAACAGGAGGCACTTGGTGGATGAGACCTGAAAGCCTTGGTCGCTGAGGTCACCAGACACCCTCTGGATAGGGGCCTTAACCTTTTGCATTATGGGTGCTAGGTTCCAGCCTCTGTCCCCCATGTTCCCTGATAGCTTGGCAGAGTCAAGATCTGCCCATCAGGAGCCCAAATTATCTTGCAGGAAAGACAGGCAGGGAGAGCCTGGCAGCTTCGCCAGTGTTGTGAAGTAATAATAAATTAGCAGTGCTTGAAGTGTCACCACAGAGCAACCAATGAAGTTCTGCCAGCCTTCCCTGCTCTCAAGCAAAAAGGATGCTCAGGGACGATTCTAGATTTGTCATGTGACTGCCAAACAATCCACAGCTCCCCTCCTCTCAAACCTGGAACTGGGGAGGAATTGGGGATTGCTGTATAACACCCGGGCTATCCCCACCATCACTTCAGCTTCGTTGAGAGAAGCATTGGTCGCTATGATAACTGTGGTGAATAAGGTTCACAGAAACAGGAGTAGAAGTTGCTGATGTTGACTTATTTGTCCAATGCCCAGAATGGAAATCCCACCAGCAGATATGATCAGTATTCGCTGTTGTTGTTTTCCGCCTGCAAATGACATAATTGATGACTCCACCGCTTCATTTGTATTGCATTCCCCTTGCATCGAAATGAATGGTTTGGAATAATGTAATGATCACATAATTAATTGTGCAATTATTTATGTAAAATTCACCCAAGTGGACAGCGAGATGAATAATGTAATTTTTGTCTGAAGCCGAACTGCAGCAGAATGGAAACAGCCCTGTATGTGACAAATATGGGGATGGATGGAAATTTATACCTTCTTACATTCTTAGTGGCAAAAGCAAATGTGGAAGTTTGCCATTGGAACAGGGCCTGTAATATTAAATTCTCCCATTTTTAAGTAGATAGTATAGACTGTGATTTTAATAGTGGCTATTTATGGTAAATGATATGGCTATAAAAGCTTTTAACTGCATGCATGCACCAATGTTTTGAGCATTCCTACATTCATACTAATTATTACAAAGTAAATTGCTGCATTATGTAATCCTTATCCTGCAGGCTTTTAGCAATCAAATATAAAGATACTAATGATGATCTGTGAAATCTTTTCCTTTGAAAGAAACCTGTTTGTTGGAATCCATGCCTATGTAAGTACAGTCATCCTACAGCTTTGAACCATCCAATCTGATTCTAAGAATTGCTTTCCTCTCAGTTTATGGAAATTCCCACTTCTCTCATTTTGCCCAACCACCACTTTGATGTATCAAATCATTAAACAGCTGCCTCTGCAAAAATGGAATGGAGTACATTTTTCCAATATTAAATGTGCTCATATTAGCGGCTCGATAGAGATAAAATTTAATTAGTTGCTATTCCGGGCAGCTATTGTCAGCTCTCTCACATTGGTCCTGTGACTTTTTACACATCATGATTTTAAAGACCAGGACTGTGTCTTTGCCATAAACCCACATTAATTCCATTGCTTCCCAAATAAATACTAGCTGTGCTGCAATTTTATAATTTGCTTCATGCCATTATCCATTCCATGTTGACTTAGACTTCCAGTTCCTTGCACTCCCAAATGCAACTCTACTTAATTCCCCCCAAGTTCAGTTCATATGAAACAAGAAGAAGTACTTTTCCAGATCTATGCAGTATAGTGGTTAAGGTTAGTCAACCAATGACTGCTAGCTTGAACAGTGAAAACCCAGGTAGGATAATACAGTTCTTTGCAAGCCTGCTCAGCTACACGAAAGTCAGAGGTGTGTGCAGTGCAGGAGAGCTGTGGGGCCAAAGCAGTGCTCTTCACTCTGCACCATGCAAAGGCCACCCATGAACACACAATATCTTCCCTGTTCTACATACAGTTTTGTGCTTTTCAATTTTTTTCCTACACAGTTTTTGAAAATTGAAGTTGGCAATTTATTTATTTTTGGTGGGGTGTTTTCAAGTAGTTAGACCCGCCTAGGGCACAAAAAAATCTGACACTGTCACTGGTTGCAGTTAACAGCAGACACCAGGAAAGCCTATAAAACATAGCTTTTGTGTTAAATAATTCTCAGTTAAATGCATTTTTGTTTAAGCAAACCATTGTGTCGACACAGAAATTCTCCCGGCCATTTTTTCACCCTTTCTCAGTGATCAGGTGGTGGTGGAGAGGCTGTCAGCACTTCTTATAAAAGAGAGAGAGCGGGGGGGGGGATTGGGGGGGAAGAGGGGGATGAGGGGGTAGTGGCATCCGGTGACATCAGTGGTAGGGTGGGCTCTTGGTTGGATAGCATTGAGCACCTCCTAAAATCAGCTGCTGGCCCTCATTCTGGCTATGTTAAGCTGCTGAGATAGACCATCTGCATGTCTTAAGACAAACTGCAGAGAAGTGTTTTATTCACATCTCCTACTATGACCCATGACTTCACTGCAGTAACCTTGATTTAGCTCTTTTGGACATAAGATTTAATATTACGTATTACGGAATGCACTTAAATTTTTACTTCAGAAAAACTTTTTGGGAAGAAAATCTTCCATCTCCTCCGAAAAGAATCTTGGCACCAAGGCTGTTTGAAGGCAATTGAAGTTTAGCTACTGGCTCTGAAGACAACATATCTGCACAATTCTCATCTTTTCACGTATTAAACTGTCAGTTATTTGGTCTTACCTGGGATGAATTATTTTGCTTTCTACCTCTTGCTGTTGATCGGTATAGCCTGGTGGAAGAATTTCCAATTTGTGCTGTTAGGTAGCTTTTAAAAACTAGAAATATTTTATACTCTTAAGACATCTGAATTATTAGGTCAGCTTTAATCTAATCTGGTTGTTCCCTTACCTGCCAGTTAAGAAAAATGACTATATTCTGGCAAGGGCACACAAGACAGAAAATTAATTCTTAATAGTGGTCATTTACTGATTGAATAGATGTGTCTTACACTCCCCCCCCCCCAGTTAATGTTTTTTTTTTTGAAAGTAAGTGCAGTGCTACTCACTCCTGAGAACTGCGGACTCAGTGCAGTGAACTTAAATCCCCAGTGAATGATACCAAACACCAGCTGTGCCATATAAATTTGTAGCAGGCAATTTTGACACCAAGGTTGCAGCAGTCTTTGTAGAAACAAACAAGCAACTCCCTACTGACCTATCTGCAAAAGGTAAATGACTTCATTCTGCGCTCCAATGTGAATACATAAGCTATTAGACAATAGGATGAGAACATCGTTGTGTTCTAAATTTGGGATTTGTTTCAGCCGCTTGCTAGTGATGGTGCTTTGTGTTTGTTAAAGTGGTTTGTGATAGTAGGTGCATTCAGCCATTTTAATCAATATACAACCTGATGTGTGTCTGTGTACATTTAGACACACATTCCCTATCCGCTATAAATTTATGTTGACCCTTATGAACTTTTGAAGTTGTCTTACGCTAGTCTTTTCAGGAATTCACCCTGAATGTGCATGGTCACAATGTTCTCTCTCAGGAGTGCTATTGTGTCAGACTGTTGATCCACAAAGTGTTGGCTCAAGAGTTTGAGGAGTGTAGATGGTGCTCCCAAACTCTTGTAATGGTACAGAGCACCAAAGGCGAGCCATGTTTTTCTGGCACATCTCCCCCATCTCAGGCAGTAAAATTTCAATAGCAAATTTAATAATGTTCTGAGTTTGTAGGGCCTAGACACTTCTAAATTCCTGGAACCAGTAAGTGTTAGAATTGAATCAAGGCTCGGGGTTCTAAAAGTGGGGCAAGACCCCTGTGTATCAGAACTTCTAATCCCCTGGAATTAGCAAGTGTCAAAAGCTAATCAAGCCAATCTAATAATAATAATTTTATTATTTATACCCCGCCCATCTGGCTGGGTTTCCCAAGCTACTCTGGGCGGCTTACAGCATATCCAAAAACTTGAGTGATAGCCCAGTTGATGGGCCATTAAGTAACAGAGGATCAAAAGAGACTCAATGTGAGATGGCAGATGATTAGGGCCTTTCCATCAACAGATAAAACCAGTCTGACTGAGGTGCAAAGTAGCAGGCAGAGTGTGATGTTGGATCTCTGTGTGGGACCTAGGCTGCACCTATAGAGGAATCAAGATCCTCTTGGGGTGTTAATGCTGTGAACTCCTCTGTTGTAGGCTCAGGTTGTATATACATGTAAATAAGTCCATATATCATAAAGACATCACAGTCTACTCTGTGCTTCAGTCCCAAAAGGAAACATGGCCCCACATTGAGCGCCTGGAACCCCTGGAATCTTGCACGGCTGTGGAGATTGGGTGTGCGAGCAAAAATACCTAACAACATGGGTTTCTGGGTCCTAATGGTTTAGCAAAAGAAATGACAAATATGCTTCCCCGTGCATAAATAACCTAGTGACTCATCACTATATCTCTGCCTACCTTTTATTGAATAGAGCTTCCATAGTGGGCAGTTTGAGGCTCAACTATGAGATAGTTCCAAAGCATTTTCAAGGCTGAATTCTCAATGTATATATCTGCAGAGTAGTAAAATGCCATCTTTCTTAGGCTTCAAGAAATGTGGCAATATTTTCTCTATCACCATTAGCACATTGCTTTGACAGCTGAATCTGCAGTGTGTTGGAGGGCTTTGTGTTACGTAACTCTCCGGATTGGGGCCCTAAATTAGAACCCATCTGAAAATCTCCCCCTCTCTGGTTGCCATTTGCTCTTCAAGGTGCTACTTACTGGAAACAGAACCTTTGGGGAACAAATAGCAGAAAAACAACACTTTGGGTAGGAAACTTTTGCAGTGATCTAAACTGAGCAACTTCCTAACTGGGACCACACAGCTGTTTACTCTTCAGAATAAATGTGTCCTGTTCAATTGTGCTTTTTAAAAAGTTTGAATAATTTTTAAAATAATAGTAGTAATAGAATGTTACAAAAATCTGCTACAAAATTTACATACTAAGCAACCCATTCATTCTTTACTTCTTCTTTACTTTTAAAAAGTCTTACTCATTCCCCTTACTGCTTCCCATTAATGAAAGAGGCTAATGAATGCTACTGTGTTTCATTACATTTGAAAATGATCATCCAGAGATATTTCTGTCAGGGAGATATGCTTCCTCCGAACATCAGGCTGACATCAAGAAGCTTCTTAATTTAATTGAACATATTCAAACTACAGATTCAGTGATGACAAAGGTTATAGTACATCAGGAAATCAAAGGCTAACTATCAACCTGGGAAAAAATGAATCTATACCAAGAGTTTAGATAGGAGTTTGAAAAAGAAATTTCATCTGACATTAATGTCTCAGCTGTGTATAAATCATTCATTACAATATAAATTGAATAAGAGACATGGAAAGCTCTTCAATTTAGCTCCATGTAAATGACATTAATGCTAATTTAAATCCACCTTTGCTCTTCCAAAAGTTCTTCAAAGAAGCCTTAACAGAAAGTATAAGCATCTGAATTCAGGGACGTGGTGTGGGGAGGGCCAGGGCCCCCCATGACCCTCCGGGTACATGATTTTGAGGGGCCGTGAGCTAGGCACCCCCATGGAGGGATCCCCACCTTGTCTGCTGCAGAGGGGATGCCAAGGGCCACATCAGCCAGCTGGGGCCTCACCTGCCCAGAGAGGTGGGCAGGTGGTGCAGCACGGCCCCATGAGTCCTCCATTTCCCGCACCAGTGAGGGTTAGGCTGGCACAGTGGGTGGCGCTGTGGTCTAAACCACTGAGCCTCTTGGGCTTGCTGATCAGATGGTCGGTGGTTCACATCCCCACAATGAGGTGAGCTCCCATTGCTCTGTCCCAGCTCCTGCCAACCTAGCCGTTTGAAAGCACACCAGTGCAAGTAGATATATAGGTACCACTGTGGCGGGATGGTAAATGGCATTTCAGTGCAGTCTGGTTTCCGTCATGGTGTCCAGAAGTGGTTTAGTCATGCTGGCCACATGACCCAGAAAGCTGTCTGTGGACAAATGCCAGCTCCCTTGGCCTGAGAGCAAGATGAGCACTGCAACCCCATAGTTGTCTCCACCATTCCTCCTCTGCCCATTCCCTGACAAGAACTGGTGGGCCACAAGTTGTACAACTTTGCCAAAGACCATTTTCTCATATCACCTAACATCACCACTGTAGGCAATTTATATCTGCAAGTCATCAAGCGCTGACCTATCAAGCAACATCATGAGGTGCATACAGGTAACTCCCACATGGGGGTAAAGGTAAAGGGACGTGGGCGGCACTGTGGTCTAAACCACTGAGCCTCTTGTGCTTGCCAATCAGAAGGTTGGCGGTTCGAATCCCCGCAATGGGGTGAGCTCCCATTGCTCTGTCCCAGCTCCTGCCAACCTAGCAGTTTGAAAGCACACTAGTGCAAGTAGATATATAGGTACCACTGTGGTGGGATGGTAAACAGCGTTTCAGTGCGCTCTGGTTTCCATCATGGTGTCCTGTTACGCCAGAAGCGGTTTAGTCCTGCTGGCCACATGACCCAGAAAGCTGTCTGTGGACAAATGTAGGCTCTCTTGCCCTGAGAACGAGATGAGCACTGCAACCTTTTTTTGTTTGTTTACCCTCTGCACTCAGCCCTTGGTCCCACCTGGTGCATACCTGAGTGCACATGCCCTAGGGCCCACAGGTGCCAACAAAGGATGCAATGCTGCTGACTAAGCTGCCCAAACAATTTAGCCAACATGCTCCTAAAGTTGTGCTAATAAACTGGTGATAAATGCTTAGATTTGGTGGTCACCCCTGAAAGTTGCAACACCACGGCGACCCATTAATCACTTTTAACCCAGCTCACTGGTGGCTCAGTCAGTTTACTATTAGTTTATTCATTAATTCATTGCACATATGCTTTCTTTCCACCCAAGAGAGCCCGCTAACCACAATCTTAAAACATAATAAAACCATCCAGATTAGATTTAGAATAAGTAATTTTGCTTTCCCCCAGTTAACAGTCTCCAGCATATTCCCATTTCCTTAGCTCACCCGTGCCTCATTGTTGTTAGCATATTGTCTAAGCCCACTTGGGACCCGTCAAAATACAGTGGACATTTTCTAAGGAAAGCTGAACACCTTTAGGTCTTATTGATTCTAATGGGGAGAGATTGAAATGCGTATCTCATGGTTCTGTTGGAATGAATAGGAACATAAAGTGGTTAACTTTAACTGGTCCATGGCTGGCATTTGCAGACATATCTTAATTTACATTATATCAATTGCATTCGTTCAATATTTTTGGTTTCATAATTTTGTTAGTACAGCATCCAGACATTACTGGTTATTGGTATAAAATATTTATAGTAATTCCAGGTTCCTGCTGTAAAATCCCTGCTGCTGTTTGAATTTTCAAACCGATAACCTACTAAACCAATGTAAGTGTATGCTTTGTTGTTTTTTATTTTAAAAAATGATTTTGAGTTCAATACAAACATTGCTAATGATACCTTCTGGTTTATAAATCCACCAGAAATGTTATCTCAGTGGGCCAGGCAGCTGACAAGACAAGGGGAATTCATCTTACTAATTGCTGATTGCATGCCATAATAACACAAATGTATTCACTGAGGAAAAGACCAGGAATTTCAAAATTGTTCACTCGGAGTCAGATGTAACACCTTTTAGATGATTTAAAGTGGTTCCTCCAGGAAGGCCTGAGCATGACCATTTCCCTTCCACTCAGATATTTAAGAAGATTTAAGTTATGATCTGAAAAGCTATAAGACATACAACAATATTTTACAAAGCAACACTGTCTCAAACTAATAGGTAGATACAATGCATACTTTATTTGTGGTGTTTTGCCAGCAGCACATAAATTATTTCTTGAGCTAATGCTTGGTAATTTTGCTGGTGGCTAATTAACGCTGAACCAGGCATCATTTCAAGAAACCTATTTAGAGTCCTCTTAAATTCTGGCCATCATACTGTTTATAACTATAAAACTACTAATTTGACTTTGAAGTCAGGAATATTTATTTACCGGTAGTAGTTTTTTTTTAGTATACTATTAGCAGTATAGGTGAGTTCAAGCCCACAGTGTTTATGTGATCTGATTGAGAAAATCACATGACGAATTGCTGCATATTCTGCATATATCTTTAGTATTCCGTGTTGCCGCTTTCAAGGATGGTGCTAGCTGAAATTGTCATCTTAATGGGCAACATTCAATGGTTTCAGGCTGTTTGTCCACTTGTGGGCTTCCACTCACACAAATGAGACTTCCACTTCTTACATTGCAGCCCCCACACCCCAAATCTGGTCCAAAGCGTTGTGAGGAGGAAGACAGGCAGGCTGTTGAGTTGTGTGCAAATGTCACATACATATATTATTTTAATTTGGGGGTCACAATATTTATTTCCCTGCCAACTGCAGAAATGCCAACTCTGAAGTGAAGGTCATGAGGCAGGAGTTGATAATGCAGGTGAGCTGCGCACAGGTGAGCTGCAAGCAAGCTGCCGGCCAGCTCTGTGGAGGTTCCTTTTATTGACACAATATGCAAGCCCAGGCAGATACATTTTGGGCTGTGACCTTTACATATCTTCCAGTCCCGAGATAGTGGGGTGGTACAAAGTTATTTTGGCACCTGTTTCCACCGCGTCATTTCCCCCTTGCACAATGTATGGCGAAAGAGACAAAGGTCTCAGAGACAAAGGTCACAGACAGGACATGGCAGACTACTGAGACTGCAAAAGATTAGACAGAGGGCAAGATGTTCAGACAGCTGTGAATTTATCTGTGAGGGGGAGTGTGCTCCGCACCCCAAGGTCATGCGTGCAGGCAGCTGAGGCTGCCCGCGGGCGGGAGTGTGCTCCGCAACCCAGTGATCATTCCTACAAACTCTAGTGCCGTGATGAATAGGAACATGCCCCCACTGAGAAGCAAATTAGGGAGATACGTACCTCTTTGAATCTTGATTGTGTTTGTGTGTGTGCATATGCAAGAGTATGAGGATAGCTATTTTGCCCTTTTTTGGCTACATGCGTCTGCCCTAGTGAGTTTGTAACAGGGCTCTCAGGTTAGCCACCCGTTCCATAGGAACCCAACAGGCAGCAGATATGAGGCAGCAAGCAGAGCAAAGTGCAGAGTCAGAAACAGAAACAGATTACAAGACCTTGGACAGCTCCAACATTGGGCAGAATGCAAGTCAGTCCTTATATGCTTTATACCCACATTTGGGGAAGTGGGACGAGGTAGACAGAAGGGGCTGCTGTTTATTGCTTGCAGTGAACTGGCTGGAATTTTGGTTTTTGCCAGATTGCTTTATAAGTACATATATATATATAAATAATTTTTATTAACAGGCCAATCACATCACATTATCCGTATCACATTGATTCCAAATTATACAGCCAAATTTTAAATTTTGTTGGGGGTATCCATACATCAATCTCGGCTCGAGTCCAAAACAGCATCACTTATCTTACGGCATTAATTAGACAGTTCTGTCCAGTTTGATCCGGATAGACCTTTTTTACTTCCTTTCTCTTCTTGTTGTTATCATATATTCCTTTCTTTGCGATCTCTGATGATTTTCACAAGCAGGTTGAAAGCTGGCATTCTATGTGGGTTTTGTACTCTTCCAAAAATCATATCGATCCGGGACAGCCTCCGTACAACGCTTCCATAAACAAAATTAATCTCCGATCTGTCCTTTATTTTTCTCAGGCTTACCGAATAAATCAAACGAGTCTGGGGGTTCTGTCAGGTCAAACTTACATTCCAGCATTCCTTCTCATCAAACAATCCTGATTCTCCTCCCCCAGTCCTTCTTCCTCCGGCAGACGTCATAAAAAATTTCCTCTTTTCTCACCGTTCTCCAGTCTTCTTTCCTGTTATACTCCGTCCCACATAGTTCTTAAAATCCTGCCTGTGATTCATAGAAATGTGACGATCTTGTTTCTATCTGGGGTGAAGGGTTATTACTTTATGAGTACTTATAAAACATGTACAGTGGTGCCCCGCAAGACGAATGCCTCGCAAGACGGAAAACTCGCTAGACGAAAGAGTTTTCCGTTTTGGAGGTGCTTCGCAAAACGAATTTCCTATGGGCTTGCTTCGCAAGACGAAAATGTCTTGCGAGTTCCTCCTGGTTTTTTTCCTCCCCCCCTTTTCTAAGCCCCTAAGCCACTTATCAGCTGATCCGATAAGCTGATAAGCTGCTAAAAGCCACTAAAAGCCGCTAAAAGCCGCTAATAGTGCTAATCCGCTAATTCGTCAATGGGCTTGCTTCGCAAGACAAAAAAACCGCTAGACAAAGAGAATCACAGAATGGATTCTTTTCATCTTGCGAGGCACCACTGTACAGGCATTCTGAATGGTGCTCACCCATGCCTTCTCAGGCTAGAATAATTGCACACATTTTCCAACATACCAGCTATTATTCTGAATTTTTGGGATGTGAATGGGTGACAGTGGTCTGGAATGTTGTATCATAAGTGCCAACTCCTAGGGGCCAAGGCACTTTGGCCCCCCAATGTTTTATTTGAGGGGCCACCACCCTTTGTTCAGAGGGAAGAGGAAGGTGAATGTGGAGCTGGAAGCAGTGCTGCTCAGTGGTCGGCAGCTTCCCCTCCCCACCTTTTCCTTGCATGGCAGGGGGAGGGGAAGACAGGGACCACTAGCTGCCATGTTCAGCTCTTCCCCTTGGCTCCTGGCGACGTTGCTCATGTGACATCAGGATGCCATGTTGGGCCCCCACAATCTTTTAGAGGAGTTGGCACCTCTGCAGTGTCTAGCTCTCTATTCCTGCTGTTGCTTATAAACACCTGAGACAGCATTATGGAAACCTCTGTCACTTGGCTGGACTTGTACGTTCAAAATCAACAGAAGCAGAAGCTAGCCCAACTCTATCTGATCTTTTATTTCTGTGTCGAGAAAAGAAAAATGAACTCCATCTCCCCCATTAGCAATTTGTTCCCTCAGACAGCATATAGCAAAGATTTGTGTGCTTTTATTTTGTGCTTGCCTGGGTAGAAAAAGGATTTAGAAAGATAAGTCTGTCAAAAAGAAGAGTGCATCACAATTTCTCTCATATTGCACAATGTAAACACAATTATAATAAAAATTTTAATACGGTCTTTTGAACTTAGCACCCACACCAGTAGAACTGCAAAAAATATTGTTTATTTTTAGCACATTGCCAAAGCTACATTCTTCATCCTTGATAATATATGCAAAACAAGCACTCCTGATTTGATAAAGGACCTATAGGTAGGATTCTTCAAACAGAAAAACAAATTAGGATGTTTAGCTGTCATCACTACATGCTTTTGTAAAACCAGAAACAAAACTAATTTCTGTTGCACAGCTGGATATTTTTTTTAAGTCTCAATGAAGTTCCTGGTCTCTGATAAATCATCAGAATGAGAATAGGAAGCAAAACTAAAATACCCAGCTGAATATGAAGTGGAAACAAATTCCTATGTGCATTATATATTTGAAGCACTATCATGCCACTTTAAAGAGTCTACCTCTAAAGCAGTGGCTTCAAACCAGTGTGCCATGGCACCCTGAAGTGCCTTGAATGATGGTCAGGGGAGCCATGGGCAACACTGGCCTCTGCCCCTCTTTCCTTCCCTCCTTCCTGATGCCCTCTTGCATCCCTGCCCCCCAAAAGCTTGCACTGCTGTTTGTTGCAGCAGCCCTGGCTACAAGCTCCGTAGGCGAATGGTACCTCTGGGGTTGGTCAGGGGGTGCTGGTTGCCAGGAGCTGAGATGGCCTCAGAGTAAGCAAGCAAGGGGGTGAGGGGGCCCAGCCAGCTAGTCCACCAGTTCTTGCTGTTGGGAATGGACAGATAAGTCCCAGCCACCTCTCCTTGGGGAGGGGGACATCTCAGAGATGAGGGGTGGCAGCAGCGGCTGCCCAGAGGACTCCCAGAGGAGAGGAGAAAAGGTTGAGGGAACACTCCAGAAGGGGATGGTGTTCGAGAAAAGGTGAGAGGCTGCCAGCTCTGCAGGCAAGTGGTGATATAACTGGGCTTCTGAGCCCCACAGGGGGGGCCACAGAAAGAATGTAGTTGATTAAGAGCAGGGGTCAGCAAACTTTTTCAGCAGGGGGCCAGTCCACTGTCCCTCAGACCTTGTGGGGGGCTGGACTATATTTTTTGTTGGGGAAGGGGAAATGAACGGATTCCTATGCCCCACAAATAACCCAGAGATGCGTTTTAAATAAAAGGACACATTCTACTCATGTAAAAACATGCTGATTCCCAGACCGTCTGTGGGCCAGATTAAGAAGGCGATTGGGCCGGATCTGGCCCCTGGGCCTTAGTTTGCCTACCCATGGTTAAGAGAGCTGTTGACTAAAAAATGGTTGAAAAACCTCTGCTCTAAAGAATCCCTGAAACTGGCTTTTGTTTAGGGTCCTGAGAGTTGTTAGGAGGCCCTTATTCCTGTTACAGAGTTACAATTCCCAGAGTTCCCCCAAAAGAGGGTTCGATTGTTACACCACTCTGGGAATTGTAGCTCTCTAAAGGTAATAGGCAATTCCTAAGAATGTTCAGCACCCTTGACAAACTACAGTTCCCAGGATTTTCTGGGGAAATTCATGGCTATTTAAAGTGGTATATATGTGACCACAGATACTATGCTTTTTAGATCAAGAAAACCCAAAAAAGTCCAAGAGTAGTAGAATAAAAAATATTCTAGGAGCAAAGAGAGCTTATGACAAATTTCCCTTTTATTTCTCAGATACAAACCAGAAGTGTAAGCAAGGCAATACTTGGAAAGCAACAATGTGCTTTATATTATGATGCAGATGCAGTTAAAAGTACAAACAAATTAACAAGTTTGGCAAGAGGAGATGTGGTGCAGTTGGGAACATCATGACAGTGAAGTGCACATCTGCTGATGCTAAAATGCCTTAATGCCTGATAATTGTGGGAGAAGGTCCAAACCCTGTCGAAATCAACAGAGAGGTGTCAAAACAGTCATGTTACAATCCTTCAGTTGAAAGTAATGTAGACTATTTTTTTAAAGTTTGAAAGCGAAAGGGCAATCATATATGAATGCAGGAATTTTAAACTCAGTGTTCTGGGGAGGAGGGAAAGAACTTACTTTTCTTTACCTCTGGATGTTTTCCTTTTGTAATTTTTCTTTTACTCACATTACATGCAAACACTTGGAAACAGCCAAGGGCTTTGCAAAAATGGTCTAAAGTGGAGGAGCGGCAGAAAAAGAATGGTTTTCCCTTTCTGCACCTGCCATTTCACCATTTCAAATCATGCACACTCAGCTACTTTCCCCTCATTGGCATTTCCAGGCAGAGGCGAACGAAGGCGTTGTGACACCTGGGGCAGGTCGTCGCTACGTAGGGTGCATGTGCAGCGTCGCTACGTATGACGCATGGGCCGTATGTAGCAACGCCACACATGCAATGTACATAGCAGTTTGCCGCTGCCAGCGCTCCCTCCATCGCCACTACAACTGCATGTAGCGGATCCTCCGTTCGCGGCTGTAGCGGCGACAGAGGGATCCCAGCACCGTCCGTACGGCGCTGGAGTGGTGCTGGTGGCAAACCGCTATGTATAGGGCATATGCAACGCCATACATGCGATGTACATAGCGGTTTGCTGCCGGTGCCAGGATCCTCTGCCCGCGGCTGTAGCCACAAACAAAAGATCCTCTGCATGTGACTACGGCTGCGTGATGGCTGCTTGAGCTGCTGCGAGCCCCCATAGGGTGCCTTCTTGTCACCCCCCAGACATGGCACCCGGGGCGAACCACCCCCTCACTCCCTGTTGCGACACCACTGTTTCCAGGAAGTGGCTGCCACAAGCACATGGTTTAGATGGTGGAGCAGGCATGAGAATGGATAGCTGCCTGGGTGAGTATTGATTTAGCGCAAACATGTGGTGGCTGGAAAGGTCACACCCTTCCCTCTTTCCCTGATGTTTTCCAGCTGTTTAAAGATGCTTTGTGAAACTTTGTACGATAAATAGCTCAGCTGGTTATAGCGTGGTGCTGATAACAACCAGGGTTGCAGGTTCAATCCCCGTACGGGACAGCTGCACATTCCTGCGTTGAGGGGAGTTTGACTAGATGATCCTTAGGATCTCTTCCAGCTTTACAATTCTAGGAAGTTGTGCATAAGTCAAGTTAGGATAAATGGCACCTAGGTGCCAAAATCCCAAGAAAACTGATAAGACTATGTAAGCGACCACAGCTGAGCGGATGTTATTGGCCCAGAGATGGAAAGAAGATAAAGTCCCTACTGGAGAAGAACGGCGGATCAAGTTGATGGATTATGCCGAAAGGGCTGAAATGACCGGAAGAATCAGAAATCAGGAAGACCAAAATTTTAATAAGGAATGGTGGAAATTTATAACTTATCCTAAAGATAATTGAAAACAGTTAAAATTGTTAGTAGGACTGGAATATCACTTGTAGTTTAATGGTGAATTTTGGACACAATGGAGAGGTAAAAGATTTGGATTATTATAAAAGATGCAAGTGGAAATGATTAACAATAGGACCCACAAAGGGGAGGAGGGAAGTCCTTGGAATTTCATTTTGATGTTGTATATTGGACATGTGACTGTAAAATTTTAATCTGAAAAACTAAATAAATAAATTTATTTTGTTTAAACGATAGATGGCACCTATATAATGCTATACAGTGGTACCTTGGGTTACATACACTTCAGGTTACAGACTCCACTAACCCAGAAATAGTGCTTCAGGTTAAAAACTTTACCTCAGGATGAGAACAGAAATTGTACTCCGGTGACGCGGCAGCAGCAGGAGGCCCCATTAGCTAAAGTGGTGCTTCAGGTTAGGAACAGTTTCAGGTTAAGTATGGACCTCTGGAACGAATTAAGTACTTAACCCGAGGTACCACTGTACCTCTTTAACCAACTATTTTAGTAAATATTTCAGAAATGTAAGCAAATATTGCCACGCCCAGTTTGGAACTAGGGATGGGATAATCCACCCATTTCAGTTTTTCTTACTTTCTCAATTTCCTAGTCTTTAGTTATATACATCTCCACATCAGTCTGTCATTTTTAGATATCCCGGCCCAAATGGGTCTTCATGAATATTTCACCATCATTTTCATGTGTATTTTTCCTATAATACCCAATTTTGCAATCAGTTTTCTTCAAAATAACAAATGTTATTTTCACCAATATATGCAATTTTATGCTCACTTCGCCCTGCTACATGCATTTTTGTACACGTGACCGATTAACTGCATTGCAAAATTCAGAGAAGTGTGAATTTCAAAAGCTGGTTGTGTTTTGCTTTGTGTATTGTTCTGCAAAGTGAAAATTAGGTAGGTTCATGAACTGAACCAAATTTCAGTTCCCTGGCTGAAATGTTCTCTGATGCCTTAGGGAATGCTGTGCACAAGCTAAATGAAGCGGGGGAAATAGACATGGGATAGGACGCCATTTCCCCATTTATAAATATTTTCCTCTCAATTTGGTTTTACCTACATTAACTTCAAACATTGTAGGGTCGATGGAACATATTGTGAGGTTTGGAAAGTTATCAAAGAAGCAAAAAATGCAAATGAAAACTCACCAGTGAGATACCATTATTATCTAAACACACATGGTCCAGTGGTTCACTTAACTGAGCACTGTAAAAGTGAAAACTTGAGTAAATAAAGTTGTAGCTATAATGAATGGGGTGAATGGCAAATATCTTTAAAAGTTTGGCAGGTGGGGTGTGGAAGCTTCTGGGACATCTTCATTGCCTCTGTCCAGTCCTGAACATCTTTCCTGATTCCTGAACTCCTGAAATCTGAGTCCAATGCCAAGCCTGTACCATTTCCCTTCTGAATAAAGATCTCTTTTGAGCTAACACCTAACAGCTTCTGCTGGGAATGAGGCCGGACAATATGGAAGGCTGATGGGCAAGGAGGAATTGTGAGGGTTTCTCAGGGACTAACCATATACAGGTGAAGGCTCCCAGCTGAATGATGGCCCAGAGCAGACTGGGAAAGAGACCAGGCATGTTATGTCAGTTTCTAGTACACTGCAATCTATTCAGAAAGGCTAATCTATATAGACAGATTTAGCCAAGTACAAGCAAGTTATGATATAGCCATGCTGCTCAGCTTTCTCTAGAGATTCTTTGTATATTTAATAATTGAAGGAATCTCTGCTTGTACTCTCCATTGCTACGTATCACCATAGAAAGCCTAGATCAGCTCCGGCCACCATGATGCTCAATAAGAAGTTGGAGGAAATATTGAGTAGAAGCTTTGAGGAATAGTTTGCCTGTCAGCTCTTGCAATGGCAGCCAGTCAAATTTGCTGCAGTCCCTGTTTGGAGATCCCAGACAGGGCTATCCCCAATCAAATAAAATACATATTTGCCCAAATAAAACACTTCTGTATTGTGCACAGCCCTATCTATAGTGTAAACCACTTAGAAGTTTTTGTTGAGTAAGACAATGTGGTGGAGTGGTTGGAGTGTCAGACTAGGAGACTAGATTTCTATTCCCCACATCACCACCATCATAATTTTATTATTTGTACCACGTCCATCTGACTGGGTTGCCCCAGCCACTCTGAGCAGCTTCCAACAAAATATAAAAACATAGGAAGTCATCAAACATTTAAAACTTCCCTAAGCAGGGCTGCCTTCAGATGTCTTCTAAAAGTCATATAGTTGTTTATCTCCTTGGCATCTGGTGGGAGGGCATTCCACAGGGCGGGCTGGACTGCCAAGAAGGCCCTCTGCTTGGTTCCCTGTAACTTCAGTTCTTGCAGTGAGGCCCTTGGAGCTGGACCTCAGTGTCCAGGCTGAGTGATAGGGGTGGAGATGCTCCTTCAGGTATATGGGGCCAAGGCCTTTAAGGGTCAGCACCAACACTTGAAAATATTTTGGAAGCCATATAACCTTTTAGTGTTATATGGTCCTGGTGGCTACTCCCTGTCACCAGTCTAGCAGCCACATTCTGGATTGGTTGCTGTTTCCAAGTCACCTTCAAAAGTGGCCCCATGTAGAGTGCATTGCAGTAGTCCAAGTGGGAGATAACCAGAGCATTTACCATTCTGGTGAAACAGTGTGCAGGCAGGTATATCAGATGGAGCTGGTAGACAGCTCCCCTGGACACAGAATTGACCTGTGCCTCCATGGACAGCTGTGAGTCCCAAATGACTTCCAGGCTGTGCACCTGGTCCTTCAGGGGCACAGTTACCCTAATGAGGGAGTCCCCCACATCTGCCCACCTCCTGTTCCCCAGAAACAGTACCTCTGTCTTTCCAGGATTCAACCTCATTCCATTGACCACCCTCCATATTCTATCCATATATCCATGGGTGACCTTGGGCCAGTCACAGTCTTTCAGTCTAACTATATATGCCACCTTGAACTCCTTGGAAGAAAAGTGGGATATAAATGTTATAATCGGAGGCAACAGTTCATACAAACAGGACTCCAGTTTTATACTGCGATATTAACTTCCAGAAATGTGACAGCATGGAGTGTTATATAGCTATACTATTGGCTATCAAGTTGGTAGCTACTAAGAAAATGAGAAATTAATTTGCGAAGAATTAAGACGCGAGGCACGATTGTCTCCTACTTTTTAAGGAGAGGAAAATTCACCAGCCAATGAATCTGCAATATTCAGGCCATTACCTTTGTTTGATAAGAAAACAGAAGGGGAAAGCATCTGCAGGAGGAGGTACAACAGCAGGAGAGATCATAAAAAACCCTAGGCAGTGGGAGATTTACTTCCTGAGTGCTGGCTCCAACTGATTAGCAACTAAGAAGAGGATCTGAAAGGCAAACGGGGAATCAGAAGTGCAGTGGAAAGCATAAAACCACCACCATATGTAAGGGGTGCTCAGAAATGACAACTTGTTCACAAAGAATTATGGCTGCTTTAGCCTGTCTCCATATCATTTCTAATTTAATTTGACACAGCCCTGGTTTACATCAGGAAAGAGATCCTTACCCCTGAATGCATCTAAAAGAACCTGAAGGAGCATCTCCACCCCCATCGTTCTGCCCGGATGCTAAGGTCCAGCGCCGAGGGCCTTCTGGCAGTTCCCTCATTGTGAGAAGCAAAGCTACAGGGAACCAGGCAGAGGGCCTTCTCGGTAGTGGCGCCTCCCTGTGGAACGCCCTCCTATCAGATGTCAAAGAGATAAACAACTACCTGACATTCAGAAGACATCTTAAGGCAGCCCTGTTCAGGGAAGATTTTAATGTGTGACATTTTAGTGTATTTTTGGTCTTTGTGGAAGCTGCCCAGAGTGGCTGTGGAAGCCCAGCCAGATGGGCGGGGTACAAATAAATTATTATTATTATTATTATTGTTATTATTATTATTATTATTATTATTATTATTACTACTACTACTACTACTACTACTACTACTACTACTACTACTAAAACACCATTGGACATATGGCTACGACGAATATTCCTTAAAGTGCTTCTCTTTGATGAATTTGTGCATTCCCCACCTCCCGCAACAGTATAGCTGAGATGTCCGCCAAATAAAGGGGAATGTTTGAAATGCGCAACACAGCCCAGCTTGCCATTTAGCGCTTAGAATGTGAAGCCCTGATTGGAAAAGGGCAGAATGAAATGATTAGTCTGCTGCCTGCTGATGTGACAACATCCTTAACTCTGCAACGAGAGAGCCTTCTCTTTACAGTTGTTCCTAGAGGGGTTGTCCATTTGGAGTGTCAAGGCAACAGCCACTTCTTTCTAATCTAAAACCCATTACTTTCCCCCTTCCTTGAACCAGATCTCTCTTTTGCAGCTTGAATGCAAAGCACAGGCTTCCGTGTATAGAGGTTGGAAATCTCAGGACCATCTCCACTTGAAACATGCAGCTACGAGATGGAACAAAGGCAATGGACTTAAATCAATAGAAGTACAGTGTCCAGACCAAGGGAAGTCATAGTCCCACTCTATTCTGCCTTGGTCAGACCACACCTGGAATACTGTGTCCAATTCTGGGCACCACAATTTAAGAAGGATGTTGACAAGCTGGAATGTGTGCTGAGAAGAGCAACCAAGATGATCAAGGGTCTGGAAACTAAGCCTTACAAAGAACACTTGAAGGAGCTGGATATGTTTAGCCTGGAAAAGAGGAGATTGAGAGGAAATATGATAGCCATCTTCTAATATCTTAAGGTCTGGCACATGGAAGAGGGAGCTTGCTTGTTTTCTCCTGCTCTGGAGGGCAGGACTCGGGGCAATGGCTTCAAGTTACAAGAAGGGGGATTCTGACTAAACATTCAGAAAACAAATTCTGACATTCTATGATTCTAAGTGGTCATGGGCCTCTTCCCTGACTGACTCTTCTGTTTTATAGGTAAACTATATGTAGATACAGATATCACAACTTTTTACACAATTTTTTTTTTTTAATGTGAGGACTTGTTTGGCTGGGTTAATTATTTAATTTTCTTTTTTCTGAATGACACTTATCCAGCAGCTTACTTGTGAGGTGACTGAGGGTGGTGGGTTAATGCTATTTGAGGCTGCATCAACAGAAGAATGGCATCCTGATCAAAGGAAGTCATCACCCTACTCTATCTGCCACACCTGGAGGTCCACACCTGGAGTCCTGAGTCTAGTTCTGGGTGCCACAATTTAAGAAGGATATTGACAAGCTGAATTTGTTTAGAGGAGGACAACCAAAATGATCAAGGCTCTGGAAACCTTATAAGAAAGTTGGGTATGTTTAGCCTGGTAAAGAGGAGACTGAGAGGATATATGATAAACATCTTCAAATATCCAAAGGGCTGTCACATGGAAGATAAAGCAAGCTTGTTTTCTCCTGCTCCATAAGCTAGGACCTGAATGAATGGATTCAAGTTTCAAGAAAGGAGATTTTGACTAGACTTTCTGACAGTAGGAGCTGTTCAACAGTGGAACAAACTTCCACAAGGGGTGATGGACCCTTGGAGGTTTTTAAGCAGTGGTTGGATGACCATATGTCATTTATGATTCAATTGAGTTTCCTGCATCTCATGGGGTTGGACATATGATCCTTGGGAGGGGGGGGGGGTCCCTTCCATCTCTAAAGTATGAGATTCTATGATTCTGAAGACTCCCTGTGCTGAAAAAGGACCATAAGAGGAGTTTCAAATCCCCAGCATTTTTGGGTAGGGCTGAGAGAGACTTCCTGTCTGAAATCCTAGAGAGCTACTGACAGTCAGTGTAGACAGGACTGAGCTAGGTGGATCTGACTCAGCAAAAGACTGCTTCCTAAGTTACCATATCTTTATGTCGTTCCCTGCGCTTTAATTGGGGGTAGTTATGTGCGATCAGTGCACTTGCTAGTGCTAGAGCCAGTGTGGTGTAGTGGTTAAGAGCGGTAGTCTCGTAATCTGGGGAACTGGGTTCGCGTCTCCGCTCCTCCACCTGCAGCTGCTGGGTGACCTTGGGCCAGTCACACTTCTCTGAAGTCTCTCAGCCACACTCACCTCACAGAGTGATTGTTGTGGGGGTGGAAGGGAAAGGAGAATGTTAGCCGCTTTGAGACTCCTTAAAGGGAGTGAAAGGCGGGATATCAAATCCAAACTCCTCCTCCTCCTCCTCCTCCTCCTCCTCCTCCTCCTCTTCTTCTTCTTCTTCTTCTTCTTCTTCTTCTTCTTCTTCCTGGATTTGTTTTAGATTTTAAACAATTTTTGCACTGTTTTCTTTAGAGAACAAAAGAACAAAAACCTGCCGATATGTGAGGTAGGCAAGCTCCCCCCTTTCCCGTGCTTACAGAAATGCCCAACTGAAAATGCTATGAGGTTTTCAGGAAATTGAACCCCCCCCCCAGGAAACCCCCCAGAAAGACAATTTGCAAAATAAAATAAAGGACACCAACACCTCTTGGTCATGTCAAAAGGAAGATAAATGCAACAACAACAATAACATGAGAATTTCAGTAAAAAAATGCCGTTCACTAATTTTCAAATGCAATTTCTTTCCCCATTAGCTGATGGCGAATGATTTGAAAATGCAAAAGAAATATTTGGCACAAAACTAGTAAGTTGCATGAGGATACATTTCTTCCATTGTTCTTTTTTTAAAAAAAATGCAACCCCCCTAAAAACTTTTTTTAAGAAAAGTAGCTTTTTAAAAACGCTACTGCCTTTCTGAAATGCCTCCATGCGGGATCGTTAGGTGATGAAAAGAAGATTATCACAATATCTGCTATGCGCTGGAGTAACCGTTCCTTTTGATTTTATCTAATATGTATGAAGTTTGTACATGACAAGATTTTAAATGGAAGCAGAGTTTTATATCTAATTATAGCTAAGGCCTTGTCACATCACCAAGATCGCATACAAGCCTCAGAGTAATCCCTCTGCTGTAACATCACTTTGTGCCCCATTGTGTCATGTTTTCCCTTTCTAGCTTATCTGGAAGTTGGGTAGAATTCAGGTATATTACATAGCAATCATATGCCAATAAGAAGTAGCTATTTATACAGGATAACATTTTTGTGTGCTTTTTTAAAAATTACAGTGAAGAGGAATATTGGGTTGCAGCTGACAAAGTCATTGTACAAGTGGAATGTTATGTTTGTGCAATGAAATCACCTCTCCCAATTCCTCTCCACCAAGCACACTGGCTTACCCCATGATTGAGGGGGCTGGGGCCGAGGCCACATGATGGGCACACGTCACTCATGCATGCCATACGATGTCCTAACACGTTGTGCACATGCCATGTAGCTTGTGTGAGTGATGCAAGCATGCCGTGCAGTGTGCGTGCATGGCCGTCACAGAATTTTGAGGGGGCCCAGCCCCCTCCTTGATGTGGGATGTATCATCACTGAAGCAGTCAAACACAACATTTCATGTTGCCTAGAGTGGACACACAGAGGAATGTTGCTCCAGACAGGGAGGACTTCCTGTCATACCTGCTTGGAGAACTCCTCCCCCTGTGTGTGACCAGGTAGATGGGTGTGACTCTAGTTGTTTAGTCGTTTAGTCGTGTCCGACTCTTCGTGACCCCATGGACCAGAGCACACCAGGCACTCTAGTGACTCTAGCAGACCCTGTAAAAGGGCTCGCCACGCAGCCATCTTCCCTTTGCCCATTTTCTCTTTTCGGACTTCTCTCTTGGACCTCCTCTTCTGGCTCTTAGCCAGCACATGTTTCATCCTTACAGAGGATGGAGGCCACAAGGTAGAAAGGTTGAGGCCTAGCTCTTTTCTCTATAAATGTAACTGCAACCACAAGGGGGGGGGGGGAAGCCTGCCTTCAGATTACTGCTGTGAACTGAATGTAAGTAAACTTTACTCTTACTTTTAAAGAAGATTGTTTTGCATCTCCAGCACAAATTAGATTTTGATTTATAAATTTTCACCAATTTGACCGGGGTTAAATACCATTGATATATCATTTTCATTATATTTTCCTCTGATTGTGATGCAGACTGTGAATTTGATATCATATTTCCATAATTTCTCCCATTGGTCTAATCAAATCGTGTGGCCTATACACATTTTACTTCGAAAGTGCCACTTGGGGAAGTGGAAGGGGCAAGCAGAATATAAAATGGAAGAATGGTATAAAGAAGTGTGGGATATAGCTATTAATGATAAATTAACATGTGTCATTAAGGAAAGACGGGGAATAAGCAGGAGAAATGATTCTGAGGAGATATGGAGGGTGGTTGTAGAATTTGTACTGTTAAAATGGAAAGGAGTCAAACCATCGCAAGAGGTGTTGAAATTTTGGGAGGTTGGATAGTTACAATGGAATGGTCATGGTGGTGATTATTATGCTTTTTTATGATTATTTTATTGCTTTGTCAATTTTTTAATTTTTTTATTATGCTTTTTTATATGATTATTGCTTTGTCAATTTTTTAAAAAAAGAATGTATAAAATGTAAATAAATGTATAAAATGGTGGCATTTCCCTCTTTGCAAAAAAGATACTTCTGTACTTATAGGTCTTTAAGTCTTTAACCTTTGGCTCATATCATTCTTTGCAATTATATTTCCCCAAGAGTTGATATTCTGCATAGTCATGGTAGAGTCAAACACATAAAGACATTCAAAAGGCTTCCACTGTAGAGAGCTGTTTCTAGGTCATAACATTTTATTGTGTGCAATCAGGAAAGGTGGTGTGGCCAGAAAACCCTACATTGGTTTCTGAAATTACTGTGCTACTAGTATGTTCCAATCAATGAGAACCTTTCAGCCATGAACTTTTATTGATTTGTATTCCCTTGCGAAACTTAAACAGCCTTCCTTAAGTCTTCCAATTTCACTATCATGATTTATTTTTCTGGGGAGGAAATGGCTGAAGAATGACATTTATTTGTGTTATCTGTGCAACGCTTACAACACTTTTTAAAGAAGAAACCATGGTAATGAGTTTGCCTCCCTCTCTTCTGATTTGTCCTGTTCTGCTAAAATTCACATCCTCCCCATAATATCAGGCTATTTTTGCAAGACCAAGTTCTTATCAAACAACTGAATCAGATTTCTTCACTTCATGTCACATTTGTGATAATGAGAGTCTTAATTCTAGGGTCATAGGCCTGGTGGAGTTTTGGATATGTAAAGTCCCCACATTACCTCTTCAGTAATGTTTTAAGTCCTCAATTTCATGGGGATGAGGTGGAGATATTGACCAAGAATAAGGACTTCCCTCTGAACTCCAGTCCAGACACTGACTGACTCAGATCTGCTTTGTTCAGCAAAGCTACTGCATAATTTGCCTACAGTCCACACTATGCCCAATATTATTATTTTTACAGTGGTGCCCCGCAAGACGAATGCCTCGCAAGACGGAAAACCCGCTAGACGAAAGGGTTTTCCGTTTTTGAGCTGCTTCGCAAGACGATTTTCCCTATGGGCTTGCTTCGCAAGACGAAAACGTCTTGCAAGTGTTCCGATTTTTCCCCGCTCCCCCCCTTTTTCTAAGCCGCTAAGCCGCTAATAGCCTTTTAGCCGCTAATCCGCTAAGCCTTTAATAGCCGCTAAACCTTTAATAGCGCTAAGCCGCTAATAGCGCTAAGCCGCTAATAGCGCTAAGCCGCTAAGCTGCTAATAGGGTTGCTTCGCAAGACGAAAAAACCGCTAGACGAAGAGACTCGCGGAACGGATTAATTTCGTCTTGCGAGGCACCACTGTATTCCACTTTGAAAGATCCAGAATTGGCGCTGTAGTGATTTGAAATGCTGATTTGTTTCAAAATAGCTAATGTACCTACATGTGATTTGGGTATTCTGATCACTATAAATCTCATATTTCACAACCTACATGTAAAATGCAAAATTCCTTAAAAAAATTTTTTGGGGGGAATGGAATGAATTCTAGATTCCATCCGTAAATCAAAGTACAATTAAAAACAATCCATTTCCTAGATACATGGAAGTAGTCATTCAGAAAAAAAGGTAAGCATTTAACAGGCATGGCTTTCATCTTCAAAATCAAGTATAAAATATATTTTACAGAATGTGAACAGATTGAAAAGGTAGTTTTAATTATATGAATCTGTTAAAAGGAATTAGCATTTCTTGGGGAATAAATAAATAACAGAAATTAAATGACAACTCTCTCTCTCTCTTCTGTCTTACTCCACTGTTTAGACCAGGGGTCGGCAACCTGCGGCTCCGGAGCCGCATGCGGCTCTTTAACGCCTTTGCCGCGGCTCCGGGGCGGAGGCGAGGGGAGGAGGCGCATTTTTCGCAAAGCCATTTCCGAGCTAGAGAGGAGACGGGGTTGTGAGCTAACCCCTCCCACACTCCATTCGCGGGGGCTGGCCTTTTGCCCCCGTGAGAACAGGGGAATCCCCGGGCGTGCCTGCAACCCTGCCCGCCAATCGGCGGGGCCGGGGAGGCGTGGCCTAGCCCATTTAAGGCCAGGCACGACCGGGGACCGCCCTCTTTGCCCCGTTCCAGCTCGCACCCTCTCCCTTCCTTCCCCTCGCGGTGTGTGGGATTCCACTCCCGGCAGTCCTTCTCTGCCGTCCTCGCTGCTTTCCTCCCCCCCCCGCTTTTCTCCCTCTCTAGCCTCCTCTAGGCGTGGGTTGAAGCTGCGACGGCCATTTCTTTAAAGGGCACCGATAAGGGAAAATCGTCGGCGCCATCTTTGTGGGCGCACGTGGGAGTCGCGGGAGCGGCCATTTTGGTTGAGGGCTGTAAGCGGGCTGCATTGAAAGGGGGCATGTAAGCTGGTCACTGTTTTGAAGGGGAGTGAAGAAAACACACTCAAAAAAAGGTAACTTGTTAATTTAATGTTTATTTCTATGAGGAGGAGTAATTCTGAGGGGTCAAACAAAAAAATAATAAAAAGTGTCAAAAAAGTTATTTTAAAATGACGAGGATGACATTGGGCCCTCATTATTAATTATTATTTACATCAGGCACTGATTATGATTTATGGTACACTGGGGCCCTGATTAATTTTCTATGGCATTTTGGGGCATTGATTATTGGACATAGCAAATTTTGCTATGGGGCCCTCTGATTTCTAGTTACGTCCCTCTTTTGGACCCCCAGTAGGCCAGCCATGGATAAAGGCAAGAAAAGAAAAATTTCTGAAGAAAACAGAATGTTTAATGATACATGGACAGAATCATTTGCCTTCTCTACTGACAAGACTGGTTTACCAGTATGCTTAATATGTGGTGAGAAATTTGCAAACAACAAAAAGTCAAATATTGCAAGACATTTCCACAATAAACACACAGCCTTTGCTGAAAAATATCCAGATGGAGATGAGAGACGAAAAGCCATTGCAGAACTTATGAGGAAGGTTGATAGGAGCAAAAATAATTTCAAGAATTGGGTGAAGTCTGCAAATTCCACAACATATGCTAGTTTTGTAGCCGCTCAGGAAATAGTCAAGCACAGTAAGCCGTTCACAGTGTTATATTTGTTTTAAATGTCGCAATGGTTTTGCGGCTCCCAGTTGTTGTTTTTTCTTCGGAAACGGGTCCAAGTGGCTCTTTTTGTCTTAAAGGTTGCAGACCCCTGGTTTAGACCTTTCAGGCACAGGCTAGCAGATCTAGAGTCTTTTACCACCAATATCTAGGAATCTCAGGAGACCTAAACTGGAGGATGTCAGAAAGAGATTTGAATGAAAAACAATCTGAGAAATTCGAGGATCTTATTTTAATTCTTCTCCATCCTGAATCTAATTAGAATAATTTCTCTTGTTGTGATTTAGCTGCCTCCCTTTTATTTCCCCATTAAATTTGCTGACATGATGTGATTATTTTAAACTTTCAGCTTTCAGCAGGCTTCCTCAGTATTAATTTTTAAATGTTTGCTTATGCAGGTTTATGCAGATAATGAAATGGGGGTCTTTTCCAGTTAGCAGGTGATCTGTGATTTTCATTTTTTGCTTGCTTTTTATTTTAGATATAATTGATGTACAATGCTTTGAATTTTTAAAATGATATTGCAGTATACAATTTTAATCGACCTACAGTGCAGTCCAGAAATTCCTATTGGTGCCCCATAATTCAAGAGGAATTCCTGACAGCCAGATTTCCCCCCATTCAGGTCAGCTTAAATTTGCATCTAAACAGAAAAATTAGCATATGCAAATGTCATGCAAATTTGTGTCATGGATCTGTTGCTTGAATATTTTACATTATCTCACAATACCCTTGCCATCAGACCTAACCATCATGGCCAGGTCAGGAATGATAAGAGCAATTTCTGGACCACCACAATTTAACTACACCTTCTTCAAAGTTGCCTTGAATTGCTAATCTATCTCTTTTCATCATATTAAGGCTAAGTTACATATCGCTCCCTCCCATTGCTTTGTGAGGTATGTTTTCCATACACGTGCTTAAGCCCACAGACTGTTGCTTCCCAATCTCTAGACCAGGGGTCTGCAACCTTTAAGACAAAAAGAGCCACTTGGACCCGTTTCCAAAGGAAAAAAACCTGGGAGCCGCAAAACCATTGCGACATTTAAAACAAATATATCTCTGGAGCCGCGATCTGACAGCGGGCGGAAAGGTGACGTCAGGATGGTGCGTGACTAACGCACGCACCGCCCCCACGCGACGTCACAGCCAGTACAGCGCCCGCCACAGTGGGGAGTGTCGGGGCGCACAATGCGCCTCCTCCCCTCGCGAGTATCCGCCCCGGAGCCGCGGCAAAGGTGTAAAAGAGCCACATGCGGCTCCGGAGCCGCGGGTTGCAGACCCCTGCTCTAGACCAAGCTTGATACCATGTTTGTTGGGGTTGGATATGGCGTGACTTAGCCAGGGAAAGATGAGATTGAGAGGAGCTATGATAGCCACCTTCAACTATCTCAAGGGCTGTCACATAGAGGAGGGAGGGACAGTGGCGTAGCGTGGGGGGTGCAGGGGGGGGCCGGCCGCACCAGGCGCAACATCTGGGGGTTAGGGTTAGAGGGCACAAATCCACAGGTTAGGGGGCGCAAATTACTTGCCTTGCCCCGGGTGCTGACAACCCACGCTACACCACTGGGGAGGGAGCTTGTTTTCTCCTGCTCTGGAGGGTAGGACTCAAACCCGTGGCTTCAAGTTACAAGAAGGGAGATTCTGACTGAACATCAGGAAGAATTATACAGTGGTACCTCAGGTTAAGAACTTAATTCATTCTGGAGGCCTGTTCTTAAACTGAAACTGTTCTTTCCCCCCAAATTTTTAAAATTAATTTTCACATAATTATAAACAAACAAAACAAACAAACATAAATCACAATCTTATTAAAAATTATACTTATTAACATTGTTAAGTGACTTCCTCATTTCCCCTTGGTTGAATTTCCATGTATATCCATTTAATGGTTTTCCAAATCACAGTTCTTATAAAATTTAACTTAAGCATTAACATCTTTAAATTTTTTCATTTTGAAATTATTAACCTGAAACTGTTCTTAACCTGAAGCACCACTTTAGCTAATGGGGCCTCCTGCTGCCACCGAAAGATTTCTGTTCTCATCCTGAAGCAAAGTTCTTAACCCGAGGTAATATTTCTGGGTTAGCAGAGTCTGTAACCTGAAGCATATGTAACCTGTAGCGTATGTAACCCAAGGTACCACTGTGTGTGTGTGTGTATACACACACACACACACACACACACTAACAAAGCTGTATTCAACAGATGTAAGTACATGATGTTTGACATGATTGAGAATTGTGGACTCAGGGACGGCGAATTATAAAGCGTCAAAATCGAGATGTGGAAAATATGGAAACAACGAGGAGAGGCCGGACTGATGTGGAGATATGCTTCAGAGATCTAGATCATGGGGAGCTCCGAAAAAATAATAATTATAATTTGGTCTTTTTTATTTTAGTTTTTTAATTTTAATTGGAGTGTTATGATTGGATATATTAATTTGATGTTTTTTTATTGGAAAATCAATAAAAATGATTTTAAAAAAAGAAAGGAAGAACTTTCTGAAAGTAAGAGCTGCTCAGCAGTGGAACGGACTCCTTTGAGAGGTGGTGGGCTCTCCTTCCTTGGAGGTTTGTAAGTAGAGACTGGATGGCCATCTGTAATAGGTGCTTTGGGTCAGATTCCTGAATTGCAGCAGGTTTGACTTGATGACCCGTGGCGTCCCATCCAACTCTACAATTCTATGATTCTGTGACTTGGTCACATCAAGCGTAAAACTGTTGTTGTTTAGTCGTTTAGTCTTGTCCGACTCTGCGTGACCCCATGGACCAGAGCACGCCAGGCACTCCTGTCTTCCACTGCCTCCCGCAGTTTGGTCAAATTCATGCTGGTAGCTTCGCGAACACTATCCAACCATCTCGTCCTCTGTCGTCCCCTTCTCCTTGTGCCCTCAATCTTTCCCAACATCAGGGTCTTTTCCAGGGAGGCTTCTCTTCTCATGAGGTGGCCAAAGCATTGGAGCCTCAGCTTCATGATCTGTCCTTCCAGTGAGCACTCAGAGCTGATTTCCTTAAGTATGGAGAGGTTTGATCTTCTTGCAGTCCATGGGGCTCTCAAGAGTCTCCTCCAGCACCATAATTCAAACCATCAATTCTTTGGCGATCAGCCTTCTTTATGGTCCAGCTCTCACTTCCATACATCACTACTGGGAAAACCATAGCTTTTACTATACGGACCTTTGTCGGCAAGGTGATGTCTCTACTTTTTAAGATACTGTCTAGGTTTGTCATTGCTTTTCTCCCAAGAAGCAGGCGACTTTTAATTTTGTGGCTGCTGTCACCATCTGCAGTGATCATGGAGCCCAAGAAAGTAAAACTATAACAAACCATAAAATGGTTTGAGCATATTGTTGAGTGCATCCTCTCCATCTAAACACTTTGCAGGGTGTGAATTCTTAGGAACTCAGGAATAGCTCTCTCTCTCTCTCTCTCTCTCTCTCTCTCTCTCTGAATCTATACATTCCACCACCTTAATATTTAGTCATGATGAGAGAAGTGGTAGTTAATAGACTCTCCTTGAAATAACAAATATCCGACTAACTGTTTATGTAGACAATATTATGTAAATTAATTCATATAATGAATTATTAAAATTAGAAACAAGCTTGCTGCTTGTTACTTCATCAATTTCATGTTTCGTTAAATGGCTATTAACGAGAGACATGTTAGCATTTATGAAGGATAATATGGTGCTGAGCATTCCTGATGACTGCAGCTGGTGTGGGCACTGTTCACTGAATGTTTGCACTGGAGTAGACTCATCCGCTTCAGTGGAATTACACTCGAGAGACAGACCTAATCCAGATCCATCCTTTTCATCATAAAAAAATTGGTGTAAATCCAAACCAACGCAAAATCTTGACAGTTCTAAGCAATATGATACCTGCATAACTGTTTTAGTGAATTACCTTTAAAGCCAAAAGTCTTCATTAGAGGTTATGCTTAGTTTAGTGGATTCCAAGACATCGATTTACTTGCTTCGGAATGTTGTAATAAAAACAGAGGAGAGAGAGAGAGAGACTGTCATCAGTTAGCTTCTATGGTTTTTATATGTGCATTTTGAGAGCCATAACAATTTGACATTTCACTTTATTGATGCTTAGATATTTAAAGTGGAACCCATCAAAGTATTGTTGTGCAACAAGGTCAGCCCGTTTTACCGATCTATTTGCCCCATATGCTATCAAAATTAATTAATTGAAAGAATCAACCCTAATTCTGTGGAACAAGGTTGTCTCAAAGTATCAATACCTTTGCTTTTAGCTTGCTCACAGATGAACTTGAGTTAGGAGCGACTAGTGAGATAGCCAAGTGGGCTGAAGATACGAGGGGTGGTTAAAACAAAAAGGAAAAGCCCCGCAAAATGTTATCCCAAAACTATGTGAATGGGCAGTAAAATAGCAAATGCAATTCCGTGTAAGCAAGTGTAAAATGAGGCTCATCGGGGCACAAGCAAGTTATCTAAATTCCACATATATGATCATGGGGTCAGAACTGGAAGTGACTGATAAGGAAGGAGACCTTGGGGTCGCAAAGATGCCAACCCAGTGTGCATAAGCTGTGAAAAATATCTGCTCACCTGGGGCTCCGAGTGGGTGGCCTCTGCCAAATGGCGTGACTGTAGTTGGTCTGGGGAGGCTGCCATCTTCAGTGCGGTTGGGGGAGGGGATGGTCACCTGGAGCCGGTCACCTGGAGCCAGCCACTTCCGGCCACATCAGACAACCAGGTGTGGGCAGGCAGTGCCCATTCAGGGCCAGGGGCTGGGAGCCTTCTGGCAGTTCCCTCACTGTGAGAAGTGAAGCTACAGGGAAGCAGACAGAGGGCCTTCTTGGTAGTGACACCTACCCTGTGGAATGCCCTCTCAGCAGATGTCAGGCAGAGGAATAACCATACAGTGGTACCTCTGGATGTGAATGGAATCCGTTCCGGAGCCCCGTTCACATCCAGAAGTGAATGCAATCCGCATCCGCGCATCTGCACATGAGTGGGTCGCGATTCGGCACTTCCGCGCATGCGTGTGACATCATTTTGAGCATCTGCCCATGCGTGAGCAGCGAAATCCGGAAGTAATGCGCTCCGTTACTTCCGAGTCGCTGTGGAGCGCAACCCAAAAATATTCATCCTGAAGCTACTTCAACCCGAGGTACGACTGTACAGTGGTACCTCGGGTTACATACGCTTCAGGTTACAGCCTCCTCTAATCCAGAAATAGTGCTTCAGGTTAAGAACTTTGCTTCAGGATGAGAACAGAAATCATGCTCCGGCGGTGTGGCAGCAGCAGAAGGCCCCATTAGCTAAAGTGGTGCTTCAGGTTAAGTACAGTTTCAGGTTAAGTACGGACCTCCAGAATGAATTAAGTACTTAACCCAAGGTACCACTGTATAACCTTTAGAAGACATCTGAAGCGTTTAATGTGTAATGTTTTATTATGTTTTTATATATGCTGGAAGCTGCCCTGTCAGATGGCTAGGGTACAAATATTATCATCATCATCATCATCATCATTCCCAGGATGCTTCAAGACTGTTTACGAGTATAGGGTGTTGATGTGACCCCTAGGAAACCTCATGAGAAGTAACCTTTCCTTCTAAGGTTTTAATGCTGAGGGACTTCCTTGGAGGGAAAAGAACCCTTCCTTTGTTATAAGGGATAATATTACAAAGGCAGTTCAAATGAAAACTATAAGGATAGTACCTACGGATAGATTCTATTTTGGTTTTTTTACTAAGCATTCACAAAGAGCTCCACTCAAGGCACTATTACAAGAGGCAATGGATCCCCCCTTCTTTTGTGTACCCATAGGCTATAGTCCAAAGCTTTCTTTTATTATTAAGGGCTTTGGTTTGCTGAAGTCCATTATAATCTCCATAAATATTTCAGTAAATACTATACCGTGAGCCTGATTAGGGACAAAGGAAGGCTTGCTTCCTTTTCATCAGCTACATTGTTTACGACCATGGATTTGAACTAAATCTTTCGAGACAGATTCACAGTTCCCCTTTGACTAAACCCTGTCACTCTGCCTCTCTAAGCTATTTCAATAGAAAACAATAACATTTTTTGTGGGTTCTTTTTTTTTGCTGAAACCGGTACTTTTCCATCTTGTGCTCATCCACCCAGCACAGCCCCTGAGTGTTATCCTCTCCACTGTCATTTTGTGGAAAGAAAAATTAAATGTGGCAGTGTATGGGACTCACATGTCAACCATACAGTTCTTTCTCTTTTGGATCTTGGCAGCTGGAGGACCTGAGCCCTGGACAACTCATTCCTGGACAACTTTGGACTGGAGATTTTTTTAAAAGCCTTTTCTCATATTCAGACCTGCCCACTCTGATCATCAAAGGAAGCTCTGTTCATTATCCTGTAGCCTGCAGAGGTTCATCTCTTGAAAATCCTCTCCTATGGAATGAGCTTCCAAGAAGATACCGAGAATAAAAAAACCTCAGGCCATTGGGGTTCTCTCCATGACACATGCCCTCCCTAGGCCACACCAGACCTCCTCCACATCCTCCTTAAGGACTTGGCCTGGATGGAATATGTCCGATGGAGAATTGAGAGATTGAAAGGGGGTAATTGAGAGGGACATGGGTGGCGCTGTGGGTTAAACCACTGTGCCACTTGGGCTTGCTGATTGAAAGGTTAAACCACAGATCCTAGGACTTGCCGATCAGAAGGTCGATCAGAAGGACGGCAGTTCGAATCCCCGTGGCGGGGTGAGCTCCCATTGCTCGGTCCCTGCTCCTGCCAACCTAGCAGTTCGAAAGCACGTCAAAGTGCAAGCAGATAAATAGGTACCACTCTGGAAGGAAGGTAAACAGCATTTCTGGGTGCTGCTCTGGTTTCGCCAGAAGCGGCTTAGTCATGCTGACCACATGACCCAGAAAATTTGTCTGTGGAAGCGGACAAATGTTGGCTCCCTCGGCTTGTAAAGTAAGATGAGAGCCGCAACCCAAGAGTCATTCACGACTGGATTTAATTGTCAGGGGTCCCTTTATACACAAGTTAAAAACCTACAGTTCTCGAAGCATGGGAAGTCAGTTAAAAATTTATAGTTAGGCCATAATATTTGGATTGTTTGATTATTGAATAATTTGTATAATTTGGAATATATAATATGGTTTGATTGGATTGTTAAAATGGAAATCTAATAAATATTATTATTATTATTATTATTATTATTATTATTATTATTATTATTATTATTATTATTATTATTAAAAAACCCTACAGCTTTTGCTTGCCAACTACTGTACCAACATGTCAGGGACTGTACTGAAGAGGAGAACTGGGGATTACCCCCTCCTTCTCCAGCAGTTTCAAGAGAAGAGAGAGACAGGATTGAATTACAGCAGAACCCAGAGCTGCCAAATTATGAGGTGTTAGGAGAAGGAGTTGGAGGAGGAGAATTGCCAACAGAGATGTCTTGGAGAGCATTGAAGTGCCACCATCCCCATGGACTCACTGCTCAATTAGAATTCAAGAGCAAAGGGCTCGACAACATTTGTCTCCTATGACCCCCCCCCCCTTAGAGCCAAGGGCTGTTGCTGGGGAAAGAAGAGGAGGAGCTCAGAGTGAGCAACGTCACTATGGAGTTAAGGACTGGATTCTTTGTCTTGCAACACAAGGACTGAATAAAACCATAAATAAGAACTTTCTTGTTTCTTCCTTGATGCTACTAGGGGAGGAGAGAATTCCCCAAGCCTGGCACAACATAAGAGTTGCATTTGCCTTGCCCACTGCTGGCATGTGGCACCTGAAATGTTACCCATCAGAGAATGTAGCCGTCAGGCTCATAAAGATCCCCCACCCATGATCTGTTGAGCTTTAAAGGTAAAGGTAAAGGGGACCCCAGACCATTAAGTCAAGTTGTGACTGACTCTGGGGTTGCGGTGTTCATCTCGCTTTATTGGCCGAGGGAGCTGGCGTGCAACTTCCGGGTCATGTGTCCAGCATGACTAAGCTGCTTCTGGCAAACCAGAGCAGTGCACGGAAACGCCGTTTACCTTCCCACCGAAGTGGTACCTATTTATCTACTTGCACTTTGACATGCTTTTGAACTGCTAGGTTGGCAGGAGCAGGGACCGAGCAATGGGAGCTCACTTCGTCGCGGGGATTCGAGCTGCCTACCTTCTGATCGGCAAGTCCTAAGCTCTGTGGTTTAACCCACAGCACCACCCGTGTCCCTCCTGTTGAGCTTTGGCCAACCTTAAATTCCCAGCATGTTCACAGTCCTGTCTCAGTGACGTCAATGCTGGCTTGGTCGTGTACACAGAATGGAAGATGGCAGGATCCCCATGGATGTGCTCTACGGGGAGCTGGTTTCGGGCATCAGGTCCATTGGCAGACTAACTCTGTGTCACAAAGATGTCTGCAAATGTGACACGAAGGCTGGTAACATCAACCCCGCCTTGTGGGAATCCCTTGCAGACAACCAGAATGCCTGGAGACAGACGGTCACGTCGTGTATCCACAGCAGCGACCAGAGGAAGAATGAGCACCGGGAGGAGTGCAGAGGGAAGAAATGCCATGGTGCATCTGCAACAGCAAAAACAGATGCCTTCATCTGCTCCAGCTGCAATAAAACAAGTCTCTCCTTTATTGGTCTCTGCAGTCACACCAGCACTGTAACTCTCCAATGGTTTAGCTTTGCCCCTGACGGCACACTCTTCCATTGTTAATCGAGACAGACAGATGCCAACAAAAGAAATATATATCTATTTACTCAAAATTCCCCTGGCCTGTGATAGTAGTTGCACGATTCCTGGTTATAAAAACATTGTGAAATGTTTTTATTAGGTTCTTTTTATTCCACATCCAATTGCTTTTTAATTGTTCTTTTGTACTGAACTGTTTTATTGTACACTGTCTGCAGTGGTATCATTTAATAGAAGGTGGTATATGTAATAGACTTTACTTTTTTAAAAAATCAAGGCATTTCACTCATCTCCTTGGCTCTAGGAAATCTAATTGATCCTTTAGGAGGCTGAGGAATTAGTGGGATGGGACAGGCATTCACAAGAAAGCTGAAAAAACAGATAGTGCCTTTTATATGACAATCTTAAATGTACTGTTTAATGCAGTGGTGGGAAATTTATGGTCCTCAAGAGGTTGTTGGACTTCAAATCCCATCAGTCCCAGCCAGCATGTTCAGTAGCCAGCAATAATGGAAGCGCAGCAATATAAGAAAGTCCACAGGTTAGCCAGGCTGGGCTTAATGCTTACTAATGTTTTGAGCCTAGTTTTCGATATCTTAAAAAAAATCCCAGCAGCTCCAGGGAGCTGGGGATGGTATGCATTTTATCCCAGATGTAAGTGAATTACCAGGATGTTCTCTCTCTCTCAGCAATCTCTCCAGTTTCCGATATGTATTCCATTCTTTCATCGTTCCAACCACCCATGCACCACTTGTACAAAATGTTCTTTTCCGTTTAGAAATTTTAAAGCATTCAGGCAGTTGTTTTTGTTCATTCTCAGTCTCTTTCAGCTGTGATATAGGCTCCCTTTTATTCTGATGCTTTCCTTATATTTCTTTTGGCTTCAGCCAAGAAGCGAAATGCTTTCCCCCCTACTCAGGTGTTTCACTTTCCATGCAGAGTAACAGTTGCAAGATAGAGGGTGGGAGCCCAGCAGCGCATCATGCGCCTTCCTTGATCCAGCCCTCCAGGAGTTCAAGGGCCAAGTTCTGAAACTCATGGAGGCTCCCTGCACAATTTAGAAGCTCGCATAATAAGTTACACGGGGAGCCCTCGTGAACAGAGGAGGCTTCCTGCTTCAGAGCTTCACCTTCAAAACTCACAGGGTGCTGAAAAAGAAAAAAATTCACAGGCAGCTTCATAGACATGAGATAACTTGGATGACAAAGAATGAATGGCTCATGCAGTTTTCTGGTTGCTGCATGGAAATCTTACTGTTTTATTTTTCCAAACGTTGGCCCAGATATGAATAGCAAACAGTAGTTGGGGAGGAATCCTCCAATGACATCAAGTTCTTGGTAATCCCATTAGCCAGCCAACCAAAGGTGGCCAATGACCTAAAAATAAATTATCCCAGCCAGACCAGCACCCAAATCAATTTGTAGTTTGTCCTCAGTTCACATTGATGCCACATGTTTCAAGCACATGGCTGCCCCCCAAAGAATCCTGGGCGAGCCGTTGTGGCAGGAAGGTAAACGGCGTTTCCGTGCACTCTGGTTTCCATCACAGTGTCCCGTTGTACCAGAAGCAGCTTAGTCCTGCTGGCCACATGACCCGGAAAGCTGTCTATGGACAAACGCCAGCTCTCTTGGCCTGAAAGTGAGATGAGCACTGCAACCCCATAGTCACCTTTGACTGGACTTAACCATCCAGGTCTCCTTTATCTTTACCTTTACCTTTAATATGCATAAACCATCTTGACCCAGTGAGCAACCTGGCCACTGAATTCTGCACCACCTGAAGTTTCTGAACCATCTTCAGAGGCAGCCCAACATATAACATGTTGCTGTCATCTAACCTAGAGGTTACCAGCGCATAGATGACAGATGTTAGTCCATCCCTGTCCAGATAGGGGTGCACTCTGGAAGGCGCTCTGTGCCACTGAGACCACTTGAGCCTCAAGTGACAGCAAAGGATCCCGAAGCATCCCCCAACTGCATCGATGTTCCTCCAGAGGGAGTGCAACTAAGGTTACCAGATTTCTTCAATGAATCTGGGGACACATTAAGTAAGTAAATAAGTCAGTAAGTAAATAGTACATGTTCAGGACATTGATGCTGCACCGATAGTGGTGGCAGAGGGGCAACCGCCACCTTGACCTCAACTGCCATGTTTACCCTTCCTCTGAGGCTTCTATCTCCTTTCTCCATCATCCTGGACATCCTGGGCAGCCCCTGAGTTGTTCATTCTTCGGTGGTGGTGGTGGGGAAGCGGTGCACGGTGGGTCAGGCATGGGTCAGGAAGGCGAAGAAGGAGGGCTGAGAGCGGTGGCGGTGAGGCTCAGGCAGGGTGATGCCTCCCTTCTCATCAGAGCAGCCCAAATCCCATTCCTATTTGCGTGCAAACAGGAGGGGGCAGGGATCCCTCAGCTGGGAAGGGAGGCTTCCTGTTGCCTAACTGAGAGATCCCTGCCCCTTCCTGCTTGCACGCAGGTAGGAGTTGGGAGGCTGCTCCGATAGGCAGCATGAAGCCTCCCTTCACAGCTTAGTTGCTGGGGTCAGGGAAGGTGGAGGCAGCCCGGAAGCTGCATCTTTGAGCCCCTGCACCACCATCATATGGGGACTTCCTAGCAGCTCCTGAAGCCAGCCAGAGCCAACTGCTTCGGGCTGCTGAGATTGCCACTGCTGTGTTTCCCGGGGACGTTAGATGAAATCCAGGGACATTCCGGGGATGGAATTTGTTTGGGGACTTATTTGCAAATCCGGGGACTGTCCCTGGGAAACAGGGACTTCTGTTAACCCTGGTGTAACCCCATCGAGAGCAGGTAACTTCCCATCCATTTATAGGGAACCACCCACTAAGCCAATAAGCCTTATCTGGATTGAGCTTCTATTTTAAACCCCGGATGCCCCACTTCTGTGGTGATGGTGGCAAGGCCTGCACCTCCTCTTCAGCCGCCACCACAAGACCGAGGCCTGCCGATGGCTGGTTAGATAAAGAAATAGAATATATGTGCTTGGTTTTATCCTTGGCCGGCTTAGAGAGGGAGATTGTCATTTCCAGTTCCTTTAACAGGGCACACATTTTAACAAAGTGCGCTGAATGACCACCTTGAGAGCAAAAATGCAGTAAAAAATCGATGTGCAGTGTGATGAACTGGACACACACTTGTTTGTGTTTGTTGGTGGGCTCAGCGCATCATCTGATCTTTTTTCTCTCCTTCAGAAAGTTTGCCTTGACCCTGACTCTGTATTATCTTGTACTGTCACTTCACATCAATCCTGTTTACAAGTCCGCAGGGTTCAACTGAGTCCATACTTTAGTTCTCATCTTGTGTTTAGGCTCAAGCTTGTAATGTTTGCCGGAATCTGAAGCCACTCTTGTGTTTAAACTTGCTGTGATAGAGAGAAAGTTTTTCACACGTCGACGGAAGTGTGAAAAGCCTTTTAAGCACCTTTCTGAATTCATGAGCTTTGTCACATTTAGGAATTCTTTGCAATGGAAGATGTATATATTTTCTTCCTATGCATTTTACAAAAATATATATACATTTTAAGCTGGACTAATGAAATTCAATATTTTTTAAAAAAAATAATTTTCAGTTAGAACACAATGATAGCCTCATTATAACAATACCAAATTATAATACAATTACTAATACCAGTCCTTCAATTACCAAATTATGAAATTCATCCAAACTATGGGTGTTAGATAAAGCTACCATTGGATGGCAGCAAATGTACTTTATATTTATAATTTAGTCACAGAACCGCAAAGAATTAATTTTCAGCACCAAGCTATTTTTCTCAAAATATTATTCAAGTCTTTTTTTTAATGATACGGCTATGCTTCCTCATGTGGCAATCCCCCATAGAGATGGTCACTAGTGGAAACCTGTGGCAAGTTTCACAGCCCATAGCTAGTCTTCCATATAGACTAGTGTCAGGGAACTGACATCGGAGCAGAGTGGAGAGGCTAGGCTCCCAGATTCTGCAGGAGAGGGAACTAGTAAGGGAAGAGAGAGAACGTCCTCTGGGGAAAGAAGTCCAGGTGACACCAGGAAGAAGGGAGAGGCAGAGAGCACTTCGGAGGGGAGGCTCCGAGACTCTTCCAGTGAAGTCAGTGAGGAGAGTGGAGGACCACCGCTTGGCACGCCCACTCTGCGCAGAAGGCTTCCGCGCAGAGAGGCGAGGCGAAGGTTGTCCGTTAAGGAATTCTTATGCTGGAGGAAATTTAGGAGACACCCACTGACGGACTCTGCCAGCAACTGAGCAGCAGCGCAAAAGGGCTGCTCAGCCAGGGAAAGACGCAACCACCCCAAGCAGTTTGGAATGGAACGGCTGGAGGTTTACACACAAGCAACCCCAATTCCCATGATAACTAGTCAGAAACATTAACCCATCATTGTGGCCTTTTTTAAGGGGAGTGACTAAATACATTCAGTTCACAGGCGTTTTGCTCTCCTTTATCATGTTCATAAACAAAGAGATGTTTTATTTTAGACCTAGAGAGTCTCAAATGTCATCTTTAATCTACCTGTTGATGCAGTTGACAAGGTTAAAGAGTTGTGTGCCTGTGGTCCCTTAACAAGTGCAACTCAGGTTCTGTAGATATTTTAATTTTATTGCACTCTGATGCTTTGCCACAGTTCTGCTGAAAAAAATCTATAAAGGTTATATTATATACATATCGCTTGTTGTGATTCCCTTTTAAGACAACAACAACTTGAATGTATGTATTAAAGCTCTGGCTGGTTCCAACTCAACATTTGTAAATGTAGTCTGCCGATGGATATGGCAGAGATGGTGTTAATTAGTAAATGCATTTGTATGATCCTTTATGTATTTACATATTTATATTCTATGCATTCATGGTTTCCTGAGCCGCTTTCATATGCAGGGCTAGATCTAATAGAATTCCCAAGCTACAGATGGTGATTTCTCTGGGAGGACCCAGCCACATCAAGAAGAGACTGAATGCTCTGAGGGATAGGTAGAACAGCTTATTTCTAGTCCATATCAATTTTGCATGTCTTCATAAATTCATTCTGGTCCATTTCTACATTTATCTGCGAAAATTCATGCAGAAATCCATATTTATGGTTTTTTGACTCATTTTATTATAAAATATATATATTTAAGTACGATTTCACCTCAACGGACACATTTCCAACTATATTCTAAAATACATATTTTAAATGCATTTCGATACAGTTTTATAGCCGAGAACTGTATCACAAAATTCAGAGACTTTTGAAGATTGAATGATGACTATATTCTATGTCACACATTATTCTGGGAGTAGAGGAACAGGTCCATTTGCATCAGATTTGACAGAAATCAAATTCCTCAAGCAACACCAGCTCTGGAACTAAACCACATACCATCACTGTGTGTTTCATGTATTGAGTTTAGTTAAAGAACCTTCATTCTGCCCATCATTGTGTCCTGGCACCTGTGTTGGTCATACATTACCACACCTAGATTAGATGAAAAGGAAAAGGAAATAGAGGTGTCAGCATGCAACAAGCACCTCTTCCCATATCTCCAAATGATCTCACCCAGTTATTTTGCATGAACATTATACAGCATGACAGAAAGACACTTGCAACACCACATAGCATTAATGCTACAGAGAAGGGCACCATTTTCTGGAATCTTCCCACTAGAACTGGAATTGCATGCAGACGTCTCAAAATATCAAAACATGGTGCCTCTGATTCCCATTCTAGATGGGCAAGTCCATTTCTATTGTGTTGTGGCTGGATGAAGAGAACATAATCACCCATAGCAATATCTTTATAACCACCTTTTACAACAGCTGGGTTGCCCAAACCACTCTGGGTGGCTTCCAAACCATGACACCATAAAACGTCAAACAATATACAGTGGTATCTCTGTTTAAGAACAGTCCAGTTTAAGAATGATTTGGTTTACAAACTCTGCAAAACCGGAAATAATGTATTGGTTTGAGAACTTTACCTCGGTCTAAGAACGGAATCCGAACGGTGGAAGGGCACTGGCAGCGGGAGGCCTCATTAGGGAAAGGGAGTCTCTGGTCTAAGAACGGTTTTGGTTTAAGAACGGACTTTTGGAACGGATTAAGTTCGTAAACCGAGGTACCACTGTAACAATAATGCTCTGATCCAATACAAAAAGTCACAATAACTTTAAAATAAAACAATTTAAATCACGTAAAGCAATATTCAACAATCCATTAGAATATAATAGTAAACCGTAAAATTAAATATCAGCCAATATCCACAATATAGCGATCAATGGCATTGTATAAAAACCAATTGCACGACATTAAAATATAAACATTCATAATTGAAATGTGCAATAAAATAATCCCATTACAATGCCACAGCAACTAAAACAGGTAGGGATATCAAGGGAATACCTGTGTAAAGAGACCTATAGGCCTCTTCCACACCTTGCCTTAAAGTTGGGGGAAAGCTTATTGGAATATTTCCCTAGTGACAGCTAATAGGGTTTCACATTTCTAATTATTAAAGTTAAGTAATGCCTCCTATAACTACAATATGATGCAATGCAAACAGCTGTATAGAAATGAATCTCCGTGTATTTAACCAGAAATGGGTTAATCATCAATTTAAAACATTTTTTAAAATAGAATATCCATGCTTGCCATTTTTTCTCCATTGCTGATGAAAATGGATAGTACTTTGGGACCAAGCAGGCTATTAAAATGATGTGATACATCACCTTGCTTGAGCAGAGGTAATGAACACAGATGGCGAATCTGCTCCTCCTTTAGGAGGAAATTTGTCTCTTTTTTCCCCCTTCCTAGGTGTGAAATCTAAGCAGTATTTTTTCAAGCTAAGAGATACCTCCATGGAATCTGAAGTCCCCGCCTCCTGTATAGGTGGTGAAATCCAGACATTGTTCAAGACATTGTATTCATATTTTGGATGAAACTGATAGCCAATAAGAGGAAACGTTGTATACCATGCAGAAGTCTCAATAGACAAATTAATTAAATATTTTTAATGAGAATAAATATTTGCACGATGACCGCCAGGTAAGGGGAGGGATCGACCTGCTCACACAATAGTGGGCGGCACTAAAACTAGTAAAGCAAAAGATATGTATGTAATTAAACTATGGGGTGAGATCCAACATAGGATGAGCAGGAGTCTGCAGTGGGACTTCTTCTCTTTCTTGTCCCACCATAACCTCCACCATGCGCCCCCAAAATCTGGAGGGTAATCCATGGAGTTTGCTCTCTGCATTTAAATCACAGAATGATTGGTGTTAACCGTGTAGCACACACAATGCTGACACTATACAGCTATCTCCATCCATCTCATTTACCACATGCAGTTTCATATCAAAGTAAGATTTGGGCTCATGGGGTCACGAAGAGTCGGACACGACTAAACAACAACAACAACATGTTAGATTATATACTCATATCAAAATGTGCTGTAGTTGGGTATTCTAACTCCACAGGAATGATAGAGGCAGGGCAGGCGTGCTAGGACACTTTTCCTCGTAGTGTCTGATGTTTCCCTATATTATTATTATTATTATTATTATTATTATTATTATTATTATTATTACACCCCATACCCAGAGGTCTAAGGTCAGTTCACAAAATGATCAACATAAAAACCACAATATATACAATCAAAATAAAAACAACGACCCAATAACACCCCCCAAAAAACAAGAACCAAATTTTAAAAGGGTATATGATGTCAATCAGATCAACCAAAGGTCTGGTTAAAAAGGAACGTTTTTGCCTGATGCCTAAATGTGTGTAATGAAGGCACCAGGCAAACTTCCCTGGGGAGAGCATTCCACAGGCGGGGAGCCACTGCAGAGAAGGCCCCGTTCTCGTGTTGCCACCCTCCAGACCTCTCGAGGAGGAGGCACAGGAAGGAGGTCCACAGAAGATTATCTCAGGGTCTGGGTAGGTTCATATGGAAAGAGACGGTCCTTGAAGTATATAAAAAGCATTCCAGTGTATTTCTGTGTTGTCATTGTTGATATTTGCCAACTGTCTGATAGTAGCGATGAGTACTCAGGAATTTTTGGAAACAACAAAATGTGATTTTTAAAAAATCAGGTGAAATCATATCGAAGTCATATTTTAGTACACCATCTTGATTCAAAATAGCACCTCACTTCCAATGATCAAAAACGGGAAGTGTATGTTCCGGTTCTTCCAAACCTTCGTTTGGAAGCTGAACATCCGGGACTTCCAGAGCTTTCGATTGGCTGCAGGAGCTTCCTGAATGTTTTGGAAGTCAAACAGACTTCCAGAATGCATTCCATTTGACTTCTAAGGTACGTCTGTACTGAGTGTTTGCGGGAAATATGCATTTTATTTCCTGCGCATTTACCATACTGTAATATACATATTGGAACGTGGGTGGCGTTGTAGGTTAAACCACTGAGCCTAGGACTTGCCGATCAGAAGGTCGGCAGTTCGAATCCCCTCGATGGCGTGAGCTCAGTCCCTGCTCCTGTCAACCTAGCAGTTCGAAAGCACGTCAAAGTGCAAGTAGATAAATAGGTACTGCTCAGGCGGGAAGGTAAACGGCGTTTCCGTGCGCTGCTCTGGTTCGCCAGAAGTGGCTTAGTCATGATCCAGAAGCTGTACGCCGGCTCCCTCAGCCAGTAAAGCGAGATGAGCACCGCAACCCCAGAGTCGGTCACAACTGGACCTAACGGTCAGGGGTCCCTTTACCTTTACCTTAATCTACATTTTGGACCGATATTAATAATGTAACTGGCTTCTCTAATTTGTTTAAGTTCAGTTGCACATTTTTGTGCGGATGCATTGCGATTTTACCATTTCTTCATGCATGCATGGCCAGTATTGGCCAGTTCTCACATACTCTTTTACTTACTACCCCATGCACAGATTCCAAGGCTTACATTTCAAAGCGCTTCCCACTGCCTGGTGCATCAAAGTATCTTATCGAGATATCTTAGGCAGTTTACAGTTCACTAGGCAAAATGTCCTGCCACATTAGTTGCTGACATTTGCATCAAACTAGCTGAAGATTTAGTGGAAGTACATGCCTGTCTCTCAGCAGATACCTTCAAAAGGAAATTTCAAGAAAAAACAAACAGTTCGCCTCTTATTCCCAGCACAAATCAATTATACTATGCACTATTTGTTTTCTGGCTCATAATGTATTTGGGTGGAATAAATCATCTTTAAAACAGAATGGGGGCTGAGGACTGAGAATGTGCACCAGGAAGCCTGAACTTAAATGGAGATAATTTTCTAGTTGGAAACCAGGTCAGATCCAAAGTGAGGCAAGTCAGGCATATGCTTCACCCACAACAGTTAAAACAACGGCAGTGTAAATGCTTTATACATTCTGCTTTGCAACTATGAACACTAGCAAGGGCTATTTGACTTGGGCAGTTTCAAATTTCTTTGCTAGCCAATCTACACTATACTAACCTTATTTGCAAAATAGTTTATTTTAACCAACCAGCTTCCATTTAGTAACTATAAATAACACCACTGCATACTTTAACTTGGATTTCCTTCCTGTTTCCCTTTTTGCTTCTGCCTCATAAATCATTGCCCAGTTTAGAAAACTGCACAAATCAATACTCCTGGGCCGTTTTAGAAAATCTTGCCCCATTTTATCAGATAATTGTGCCACAGGAAACATGATAACATTTTCTGTCTGTTTGCAGGACTGGTGCCACTAAGCATTGTATCCCATACAGGACCCTCATATGTATGGGACCGCCTCTCCTGGTATGCCCCGCGGAGGACCTTAAGGTCCATAAATAACAACACTTTGGAGGTCCCAAGCCTCAAGGAGATGAGATTGGTCTCAACTAGGGCCAGGGCCTTTTCAACATTGGCCCCGAAATGGTGGAATGCTCTGTCACAAGAGACCAGGGCCCTGCGGGATTTGACATCTTTCTGCAGGGCCTGCAAGATGGAGTTGTTCCGCCTGGCCTTCAGCTAAGAAGAAGGAGGAGGAGGAGGAGGAGGAGGAAGAGGAGGAGGAGGAGGAGGAGGAGGAGTTTGGATTTGATATCCCGCTTTATCACTACCCGAAGGAGTCTCAAAGCGGCTAATGTTCTCCTTTCCCTTCCTCCCCCAGAACAAACACTCTGTGAGGTGAGTGGGGCTGAGAGACTTTCTCTTTCGGTTCGTGCAATGGAACACCCGCTCACCTCTCCCTATATTTAGGGTATTTTTGCGATTGACCTTGCTATGCCGTTGTGTGTCGTCTGTCATTGGGACAGGGGCACGGCAGGAATTTTCCCCACTTGGCTGATGGGCTGTAGCCATTTGGGTTTCACCTGCCATGTAGCAAATCATCACAGCTTGTAAGGTTGCGGATAGGCACTGGTTTAGGTGATAGGGATGGGAGAACGGTCTTGCCATCCCAATGTGAAGGGTATTCCATTAAAGGAATCCAGGGACTCAACTTGGATTGGCCAACCCCCAAAAGGGGGTTGTGCCCATGCCTGAGTCCAGGGGAGCATCTGGGGAGTGAACAGAGTCTGTTCCCAGGTTTTTCACCTGCCTCAGGTGTTCACCCTTGGCTGACCTATGACAGAGCTCTCGGTCAGCGCTACCTGCAAGGGTGTAGGGAGCTAATCGAACCAGAGTCTATGCAACCACTCACTTTTCTGTAATCAATAAAGTTGTGGCCTAAATTCTGCCAAAAACCAAAACTAAAATTTGAGTCAAATGTGTCTTTATTTAGGGGGGAGGTCTCTGGGTCTGAACATGCAAAAAGTAGCAGCAGCAACAACAACAACAACAACAACAGCCCTACAATGTAGAAGCTTGCCAGCAGGACAAGGGAATAATTCTAGTCTCTTAGGTAGAGCATTAAATAAGGGATGATGTGCTAAAGGTTTGTGGAGAAAAAGCAATGCCAAATGGGAGAATCCAAGGAGCGCTAACTCTTTCCTTTACCTTGCTTGCCTTGTTGGGAATTGCAGGACATGGATGGGACTGGAGATATGAGTTGCGGGGTGAGATGCTTGAGGGAGACTTTCTCGAAGGAGGCAGCCGAGGTAAAAATGTCACTGCATGAGCCCGAAGCATCTGTTAGGCCCCCGGTCTGTGTTGTGGCCTCGGGGCTGGCACCTGTTCATAATTTTCATATGCTATTCATATTTCTGGACCCCACTTAACAAGTATAAACTTATGATTGATGGAGTTTGTTCTGGAAACATATTGAGCCAATTTATACCAGCTCTGCCTTCGGTACGTATAGAAAAAAATACTTTTGGAGGCAGCAGAGAGCAAGATAATAAGTATGATTTCCAAAATCATAGGAATCTGGAAGCTATTTTGTAGAAATGTAATGTAGAATATTATTTTGGTTGTCAAAACAGGAAGTGCCGGTTTCTCAGCTCCATCTTTAATAATAGAGATGACTAACACTGATGATTTTTTGTGTGGATATCTTCTGCAACACAAATAATAATAATAATAATAATAATAATAATAATAATAATAATAATGTAAATGATGTGTTTATTATTAATAAAAGAATTTATATACCGTCCTATACCCGGTGTGTGTGTGTTAGAATAAAATCAAGATATAAAACTACAAAATACATAATAAAAATAAAAAACAACTCAATAGCCCCCACAATAATAGTATGTTTATTTTCACACATCATTCTATTTATTAGCAGTTCTACGATATTCCCAAATGTTATTTCATTATTTCTGTCTGAAGGGGCACATTTGCACAACAAAATTTGATTTGATTTCTGATCAGTTGGAATGCTTTTAATGGAAAATTAATAAAAATTATTTACAAAAACAGTGGGCTCCTTTGAGAAGGGTAGGATACCAATTTAATAAATTATAACCAAATAATAAATGCACCAGAACATTTGAGGTAGAAACAGCTACAAGATTTCTAAAGGTGGCCAAGAGAGATGCACTGATTGGAAGTGAAATGGTAAGCCCATCCAAACAATTTTGCAAAGAGTATTGAAAAAAGGGGATTGCATATAACCATCCAGATACCATCTCGAGCATGGACAATAAAAAGGAGAACTGGAGGGTTGTTAAACAAAAGTAATTATGTTTAGATTGTAGCTCCAATACATCCTTTGGTGCCGGGTTTGTTTTGCTGGACTGAAATGGTTAAGAACCAGAATCTTCCTAGTTTGCAAAATATAATTTTACAGATTAAATCATCCCCTATATACTTCTTCAACATCAACTTCATTGAACTGGTCATGTTGTGCGGATGCCTGATGATCGTCTTCCAAAGCAACGACTCTGGGGTTGCGGCACTCATCTCACTCTATAGGCCGAGGGACCCGGCGTTTGTCCGCAGACAGCTTCCGGGTCATGTGGCCAGCATGACTAAGCTGCTTCTAGCGAAACCAGAGCACAGAAATGCCGTTTACCTTCCCACCTATTTAGCTACTTGCACTTTGACGTGCTTTCAAACTGCTAGGTTGGCAGGAGCTGGGACAGAGCAACTGGAGATCACTCCGTCGTGGGGATTTGAACTGCAGACCTTCTGATTGGCAAGCCCAAGAGGCTCAGTGGTTTAGACCACAGCGCCACCCACGTCCCTTTTGCCTGGTGCCTAAAGGTGTACAATGAAGGCGCCTTCTTTATAATGAAGACTATTCCAGTGTTATCTCACTGTAATTTGTAGTGCATAAAAGGAGCATGTTTACATATTTTTTTTAAAAAATAGAAACATATTGTTATGTACTAAAGTTCTCACCCTGGGCCAGCAGGGGGATAGTGTGGATAGTTTTCACTCAGGTCCACGTCAGTTATTTTAGGCGGGAAACCCTGGGTTGTTGTTGCTACAATGTTGATAGCCGGCTGCCTATAAAAGCAGGCCGGCTGAGCTGTTTGCTGTTCTGTTCTATCCAGCTTACAATAAAGAGCTCCTCTGGAGAAATCACTGTGTCATCTGCTATGTTCGCCCACAACTTAACACATATCTTCATGGCAATGTCAAGTTCAAAATAAAATACACTGATTAGGATATTTCAAAGTATCATTGTACTTTTTTTGTAAGATTATATTATGACCAAGAGCAGTAATGTGCTCTCTTAGGCAGGGTTTGAATAATGTGAGCTGACAGCAACATCCTATGAACTTTCTCACTTTTATTCCCCTTTTATGCTTATGTTTGCAATTTTAACATTTTGGATCATCTTCTTTTCTCTTGCCACAACAGCGCAAAGTTTTGTCCTATAAAACAAGCATATTGCTTCCCTTTCTTGCCCGGATACACAAAGGATCATTATGGGGCAAATTGCTATCAAGGAACACTCTCCTTTATAGTTCTTCATAAAAAACATATATGCCAGTAGACTGACGATCTTACACAGATATTTTCACAAGAGCAATTTCCTTTGCTTTTTGTTTTATATAAAAAAAATACATTACTAGCATGGGCATGGGTTTATTTGTTTGTTTGTTTTTGCAACCCTAAAATGATGGTTGTATTGTTCATTTTTACACTGCTTCTTTTTACAAAGATCTAGTTGTTTATCCCTATGCTGGCTTATTTTTGAGTGGAATAAAAAAGTGTGATTTAAAGGAGGAGACCTTAATTCTTTGCAACATTTCTGCTTTTGTGGTTCTGCCATGTGATGCTTCTTTACAGAAATGACATATCTCTCTAGCCCTTTCTCAGCTATCATACACACACACACACACACACACAGGGAGAGGGAGAGAGAGAGAGGGAGAGAGAGAGACTCACAGTCTCCACTGTCCATCATGCAGTTCCATTAGGATTCTGCTTTCTCAGTCACATTGTGAACAGCTTTCCCCCCCCCCCATTTATGTTTTCAGTTATCAAAATTGCCCATGAATCAGCAGAAGGCAAACTGAAAGACTGATTAAGAAGTACATTCTGGGGGCTGTTCTCTGTGCCCTCTCCCCGCGGAAAAAGATAAGGCTATATTCTTTTGTGAATAATAATATTGAGTATGCATAATCAAGTGTAATTCTAGAAAAGAATTCATATCCAAAATACGTTCCCTTTCGCCATGTCTTGTCTTTGTCTGACTTATTTTTTAAAACGTAATTGGGCTGAATCCCAAGAAAGCTTCCATCACAATTGATGTGTTGGTTCTTAAGGTGCCACAAGACTCTTCTTGTGTCTGTTGTAAGAAAATAACCCGGGTACGCTATTTGGAATCGTTATTTTCACGGTAAAATAGTCACCACATCTTTTTTAGAGCCATTCTTAATGCACTCCCATATGGTCAGGGTGGGGTATGTTTGCTTTGCACCATATGGAAGAAACAAAAGAGGTTTCCCCCTGAGATCTTTTTTCTTTGTGGAGGGGAGTCTTTACCCAGCTGCAATGCGGTCAATCTCTGCACAACCCCATCTTTAGCCTCTATCAGCCAGCACAGTATGCATCCCACTCTCCTTTTAACAGCATGGGATTAGCCAGTCACTTATTTGGAGACAGGGGGCGCGGGTGGCGCTGTGGTCTAAACCACAGAGCCTAGGGCTTGCTGATCAGAAGGTCGGCGGTTCTAATCCCCGCAACGGGGTGAGCTCCCGTTGCTCGGTCCTGTTTACCTTCCCGCCGGAGCGATGCCTATTTAGCTACTTGCACTTTGACGTGCTTTCGAACTGCTAGGTTGGCAGGAGCAGGGACTGAGCAATGGGAGCTCACACCGTCCCGGGGATTCGAACCGCCGACGTTCTGATCGGCAAGCCCTAGGCTCTGTGGTTTAACCCACAGCGCCACCTGCAATTCCTATCCCTAGGCACCCCAAACAACACAGGTGGAGTGTTATTTGTGTCAGCTGCTTTAATGAATGTTTGTGGGCACCAGCCTCATTTTATCCTTACATTTTTTCACACTTGGCTAGGCACTAGTGTCAATTCCTTCCCTCCCTCCCTCCTTCCTTCCTTCCTTGCTCCATCCTTTTCTCTCTCCCTCCCTCCCTTTCTCCCTCTCTCTCTCTCCCCACAAAGTGACAGAATGACAGTTTTTAATAGACTTGTCTCTGTGGTAATCAAACAGGCAGCATTAAGCAGTATCAGCTCAAAAACAAAAAAGCAGCATATCATAATTGCATCACTTGTACAAAATGATTTACTACAAATAGAACTGTTACAGTCCTGGAAAAATAATTAAAATTGTTCCTAAATATTACTCGGCTATGTGACAGGGAAGCAACTTTATTTTCTTAAGTGTCTTCAGCAACAAACTAATACTGGCTGCTACCATGCTAGTTTGGTGGTTAAATAAATGAGGCTAATTCATGAAACATATTCTTGACTGAGCAAGCACAGCTATCTTGGTGATCACTCGTAGCCGAGTAAGATTGTCTTCCATAAACACGGCTTTAACAATGAGTCTGTAAGTGACTGTGGAGGACAATTCTGGATCCACACATCCTTCCACAGTGGAGACATTGGTTTCTGGGCGGGAGTTGATCACGGTGTGGATTTGCCAAGCGTGCCTTCCTCCTAGCACGTTTCTCCCTTGTGTCCTGAGTTTGAGTGTCTTCAAAGCCCATGACACTTTTGGTAAAGTCTGTCCTCCAATTGGAGCACTCGCAGGCCAGTGTTCCCCAGTTGTCAGTGTTTATACTGCATTTTTAAAGATTTGCCTTGAGACAGTCTTTAAACCTCTTTTGTTGACCACCAGCATTACGCTTTCCATTTTTAATTTTGGAATAGAGTACAGTGGCACCTCTGGTTGTGAACGGGATCCATTCTAGAGCCCCATTCACATCATGAGCAGAACGCAACCCGCGTCTTTGCAATTCACCACTTCTGCACATGCGTATAACGTCATTCTGAGTGTCTGCGCATGCGCGAGCTGTGAAACCCGGAAGTAACCATTCCGTTACTTCCATGTCGCCGTGGGACGCAACCTGAAAAGACATAACCTGAACCGAACGTAACAAGAGGTATGACTGTAGTTGCTTTGGAAGACGACAATCAGGCATCTGCACCACATGACCGGTCCAACACTGGTGATCTTTGCTTCTTCCAGTATACTGGCATTAGTTCGCTTTTCTTCCCAAGTGGATGTCTTGCCAAAGAGCCTCCCAGATATTGAAACCAACCCTGTACATCATCACAGCACTTTGGATTGTAAAAAGAAAGGAAAAGCGGGGGCGGGGGAGAGTATGCTTCATCATTTCTCAAAGGCTGAGGGCTGGTTACCAAAATTATATTTGGAGAAACGGATCCCATTCACAGCCCTCGCTTTCTAGTAGATAACTAAATTGACGCTACGGAATGAACATTTGTTCAGTTTCATCTGAACAGATGAAAGCAATTTCAGATACCCTAGCCTCTTCTGGCTCTCTTTGATAATGGTTTATCTATGACCTTTTTTTATATTTTTCTTTCACCTGTTATTGTGTGAAAGATAGCAAATCCAAAAGGGTAAATGTCTATGTATGGAACGGTCTATAGAAAAAGTGTTGCCTTATGTACAAAGTGAAGGAAATGAAGTACATTTCTTTTATTGACCTCTTTCAGTTTCAGTAATCTTAGGTGTTAGCTGTAGCAACAGCAGGTAGAGAATGCTCAGGCTAAAATGTGATATTTAAGTTGATGGCGAACCTCGGGAAGTCAAGAAGCCACATTTATTGTACTATCTTGTGAAAGTTCATCTTCTCACTATAACCTAAAGTTCAGACTCCAACTCTGCAAACTAGAACTGAAGACGAAAGCAACTTCACCTCACAATATTTCAATGTTTTTGTCATATGATGGGCATAAGTGGAGCCTGGTCTATTAGGCATCAAGCAATGTTTTTAAAATATATTTTTAAAATAGTGCATTGGGAAAAGTGCTTAAAATAGGTGTTTTTGTGTTTTTTGTTTTTAAAGCAAACCAGCAACACAACTTTTGGTAAATATCAAAGTAAAGGCTGACATTTTTTAAGTGGCGCTTGGTGAAAATCAACAAGATAATAATTAGCTGGGTGAGAATCAAAATCAATGGTAACTATTTTTAAAATGATTGTAATGGTACCTGAACCTCTCCAAGCAATTTTAACCAAGATGTCATTGGTAATTTAATTGCAGAGGGTAATGCGTTGCCAGAATCAATAACGATCCTGGCTTTATTAGTGAAATCTATAAACCTTAAAGGCCCCGCTCACTCCCTTGGGACTGCCCACAAATGAATAAAACAATATCCCACAATTCTTACTATGCTACTTGATATAGTTTAACTCTCTAGTGTCAATGGTTGACGTTGCTGTACTGTGCTTATCTCAAACCTGTAGCGTGTACTGAATACAAATATGCAGTCTTAAAAACGGAATTGAATTCTATCAGACCCCAGTGCAACTCATGTGTTGCATGCATGATGCATAACCTAGTGAACAGGCAGGTCACCGCATTTTGCACCAGCTAACATTTTGCATCTGACATCTGCATGATTGCTCCTTGAAATCCTCTCTGATTTTCTCTAATGTGGTAACAATCAGTACAGTCACAGCCAGAAGTGAGCAAAAGTTTATTCATTTCAATGGAAGAGATTTAAGGGCATGCACAACAACTCTCTTATTCAAACAAATCAGACATCATAGTGGTAGTCCTTGCTGGGTTATGTCACGTATATGTATATGTATATGTATATGTATATGTATATGTATATGTATATGTGTGTGTGTGTGTGTGTGAGTGCATATATTCATACAGTGGTATCTCAGGTTAAGTACTTAATTCGTTCCGGAGGTCCATTCTTAACCTGAAACTGTTCTTAACCTGAAGCACCACTTTAGCTAATGGGGCCTCCCGCTGCTGCTGCACTGCCGGAACACGATTTCTGTTCTCACCCTGAAGCAAAGTTCTTAACTCAAGGTACTATTTCTGGGTTAGCTGAGTCTATAACCTGAAGTGACTAACCTGAGGTACCACTGTATGTGCCACAGTAGTGGGGCCACAGTGAAGCAGTCCCTGTGCCTGATTCCCTTTAGCTTTAGCTAATGGGGACTCCCGCTGCTGCCACCACACAATTTCTGTTCTCATCCTGAAGCAAAGTTCTTAACCTGAGGTACTATTTCTGGGTTAGCAGAGTCTGTAACCTGAAGCGTATGTAACCTGAAGCATATGTAACCCAAGGTACCACTGTATGTGCCATTTCACATAAATAGCCCCTCATATGAAGCAGAGATGTCAAATTCAGCAGCCACAACCCATCACTGAGTTGATATAAATGATGGATGACTTTGGCCACTTGCTGGATAGTTATATAGAGTTGAGGTTTGGCTATTATGTGCAAAAACCAATATGTGAACCATCAGGATGCTGTAAGTTGATTTAACATGGCCTTTTCTGTTTCAGGATTTTAAGAAAAAGAACACCTTTATCTATTTAAGAATTAAGGTTATAATATTTCTCCAAGATCCCAGAAGGAGAATATTAGCAACAAATTTCACAGATCAGTTTTGAAATAAATATTTATATTTGATTCTGGGTTTCTTCCCCTGTCAGATAAATCTTGAAATATCTTTTTTTCCATTTCTTGAAGTGTCCTGCACTGCCTATCACCAGTATTGACTGAAATAAAAATAGCATTCTTGGCAATACATTCATTTTTATCACTGATATTCTTCCCCCAAAAGATAAATTCACCCTACTCCAAATCTCTAAAATCCTCTTTATTTCTTTCCAGGTATTTATATAATTGTCTTTAAATAAATTGATATTCTTAGATGTTAGCCATACACCACTGCCTTCTAAAAATGAAATGAAATAAATCATACAGTATATTGACCAAGCTCAAAACGTTTGTGAAGTCCTAACCCCTGACTTCTGATGGTAGGGTTTGATTCACAAACTGAGGTACCAGCTCCAAGACTAATACAGTGGTACCTCAGGTTAAGTACTTAATTCATTTTGGAGGTCCGTTCTTAACCTGAAACTGTTCTTAACCTGAAGCACCACTTTAGCTAATGGGGCCTCCTGCTGCCACCGCACCACCGGAGCACAATTTCTGTTCTCATCCTGAAGCAAAGTTCTTAACCCGAGGTACTATTTCTGGGTTAGCAGAGTCTGTAACCTGAAGCGTATGTAACCCGAGGTACCACTGTACTAGAAAATGACCCAGAATAGTCCGTTGCCCTCACAGTAGATCCATAGTAGCTCAGCCCTTGTTATTCCACACTCCTGAAATGCCCCACTTCTGGACCTTTCACTGGGTACCATCAGATGGGATGCAGATGCAGCTAGTTTCTGCCTGCCATTTGGATGGGACATTTCATTTCTTGAATTGATATACTGCCCTTTACCATGAGGTCTCAGGGCAGTTGACAATAAACATCTAGGCACTTCTCACCAGCAGGATTTGTCCTTTGATGGTGGAGCCTCCTTCAAAGCCCCTCTGGCATGTCAAACTTAGGTTTAGATTGCTCTGTTGTTGTTGTTTATTAAATTTGTATACCACCCTTTATCTGTATATCTCAGGGCGGCTCACAACATAAAAATACAATTTTTAAAAACACAAGAATAAAGATTAAGTATCAATACTTACATATGATGCATTTATTTTTTTACACATAGACAAATGTCAGAAAGCTAAAAATACTGTCTGCAGTTACTGACTTCTCCTTGAAAGCATAGTAAGTAAAACTGACAAAAGACAATGAACTCTTCTCAGCTTAGTCCTTTTTGAAATAATCTTTTGTACAAGTAAACAAAGCCTTGAAACAATAACAATCATTGATTAGTTTGAATATATGACTGTGTATGACAAATGTTTAAAATGTAAGATAGAAATCAGACCGTTTTAGCTATCAGAAGTTTACCTTAAGATATTGTTCCCCTCAAATTTCTGATAAAGAGCCCCAGTTTTAAAAGAGAAATGGACAATCCTTGTTAGAAAACAAGGATTCCACAACATTAGTTCAACAAAGCCGTTAATGGCAAGGTGGAATAAACTGTTAATTTATATTAGGCTTTTAACTCAGCTAAGTATATTGAAAATAATAACTCACTTGTACGATGTTACATGGGGGGTGGGGACTGCTGAAAGCTAATCAGAATAAACTCTTGTTACCAAAAAACAGAAAGAAAAAAGAGCAAGTCCTTTATAGCTAGAAAAAAAGGACACACTGCCTATGACAAAAAGATATAGATTTAAAAGATTGCCAAAAATAGCACTGCTTTTTAAAAAATCAGAGCATTGGTGTAATAGTATTTTGCTTCTAAAACAATGCTTTAAAAAAAAGCATTTAAGCAAGGTTTGGGTAACTATACTTTCTGAACTGTTTGGGAAAAAGTTATTTAGCCATAAGACATTTTGTCCCCACATTTGGAAAAGCGAATGCATTGTCCCATTTCCTGTGACAGTTGGACAATGAATTACCTGCAACAGAAGTTATTCCACACCCTTTCCGATAGTTAACCACTCTATGAAGCCATTTGTGATGAGTGCCATGGACTTGGAAACAAAAGCTTGCCCACAGCTATACAACCTTGAGCTATGATTATGCAAGATTTCCTGAGCTAAGCAAAATTTGGAACAGCCATTACTTATTTTTATTGCTGACAACAACAATAACACATACAGCATTTTTCATCTTGATAGTGTTTTTAGAAACATTAACCTCTGGGAGTCATGGAGGTCACTACGGAATGTCTGAAGGAGAAAGTGATCCGAGCAAATTAAGCAGCGGGAACAAAATGGTTCATCAGATTCGATCTCATGCAGAGGTCATTGAAAACAAGACCCAGCCTATAATCTGAGCCCAAGGCTTCCTGCACTGTCTGTTAAGATGAGGACTATTATCAGTCAGTTAAGCCAAAATAACTCAATATGAAGGAGAGAACCCTGGGTAGAGTTGCCACTGGATTTCATCTAGGCTGAAATTCAATGAGTTTTTAGGGTTTTGCTAAATGCACGGTTGTGTATATCTCATGTAGTGATGGTGAACTGGCCCTGTGATTGAACACACAGCTTGGGTTTGCAATCTGGAGCTCTCAAATGGCTGCAAGGTCAGGATTTCAGCTTGCTCCTCCATGGTATGGCAAGATTTCCCTCTAAATTATCCTGCCCCTGGAGTCCCCTCTCTCTAGGGGTAGTTTTCCCAGCTTCTTCTGCTGGCTCTTGAGAAAGTTAAGAACTCACGGAGTCTTTCCTGGAGAGTAATCTGCTTCCTGGACCAGCTACTTATTCTATAAGTAGCTCTATGATGTCAGCTAAGATGATTTCATATTGATCTATGGTTTCTTTCCCAGAAGGTGTTTAATGAGATTGAGGAATGTTGTCATATGACTTGTGCCTTCCTCCACATGCTGATTCATCACAGCTCTGGAAAAACAATGCTTTGGTTTCCCCTAAAGAGTGTGACCACTAAATGTAATCACATTTAAGAGGCCACAAAGAAATTGCTGAAGCATGCCTGCACGATTACAAAATTCTGGAAAACACAATTGTATTTGCTATTCTCATAACTGCTCTGGTAACTCTTTTTAGCTAACAGGAACAATATGACTCAATACTGAGTACCAACACACTTTTATTATCTTTGCTGAGTATTGATTCCTGGAGTTCCCATATTAGAAATGAGCTAATTGTTAGCAAATTCACTTAAGTAATGCAGGCTGAGTCCAGAGAGGAAAGAAATCTTGGTAACACCTTACTAAGGAAACGGGGGTGGGGGTGGGGAGACCAACACCAGAATGTTTGAGGAGAAAGGTACAGAGAAACCATGATTTTCCTAGCCCAGGCCTTGTACAGAAGTGGAAGACATTCAATTAAACAGAGGAAAACTCCTCCTAGCTACACAGCCAATCAGGGCACATGCTATGTCAGCAAAGAACATATTATTTTGCCTGGCTGCTAAGCAACACCTCCACCTATCTCTCTCAGCTAGATGACTTTAGAACTAACACAATTAACCCTTAAATTGCACAAATGGTGATCCTGTTGTTGCACTTTCAGCACTAATAGGGATCCATGCATACCTTTCTTTCCACATTCAGAAATGGCTCTCACTTAGCAGAGGATTTAAGAATGAATGCTGTCAAAACCCCTCAAAGGTGAACTGAATCCAGATTCTTCTAAATTTCCTGGTAACAACTGCAGTTATCTATTTGTGGTGTTAGATAGGCAACTGCTTGTTGGCTGATGCTGTAGCTGAAAAGTGAGGCATATTTGAGTTAAGCTAACAATCCTCATGCGATCACTTAAACCAAGATGGGATTGGAGTGGCTAGCATATTTTATTCTATATTCCTAGTGATTTCTGAGAAAGCTGGGACTGGAAGATTGATATTCTTTAGCAAAAGGAAGCAAATACATTCACAAACTGCTTCAGTTTCCAGGTCTGAGGAACTGAAAATAGGTTTTAGGGCTCTAAGTAAGGCGGCGATCGTAGACTCACTTATCTTGCTCGAAGACCCACTGAACTTAACAGAATTCACTTCTGAGTAAGATGGATCTAACAGTAGTACTTTTAAAGTAGATCACTATGATTCAGAGTGAAAGGGGAGTGTGTTGACTTGCCCAAGGTTACCAAAGACAGCCATAACTAAGCGTAGATTCCAGCCTATAGTTGCCAAATCCTACTTGGGCATTATTTGCTAAAGCACACAAAAGAACAGCTTTTATATATTGCTGAACCACTTGCAGCTGCAATCCAAATAGCTGAGTCATATCTTTTGACAAATCCTTGCAATTTGCTTTTGAAAATTCTTTCAACAATGCATGTAACCATCAATCACAGCTGAAATCCTTATAGACTTCTTGGGTGACTCCAAGCTTGTATTTAGGTTAAATTGAGACAACAGATGGTTTAACTTCGGGAAGGTCTTATTACTTGAAAGAGGTCTTCACTTTTTAGCCTTTCACTTAGGGCCATTTAATCATTTCTTTCTGTGCAAATACTTCATCACATCTTTAACAACAGAACAATGACACACCAATGGAAATCCATATTGTGAAAGTGGCCCTAAATCAGTCCTAACTGATTAATTCCCTTTTTATTCACAAAGCCTAACTCATACTGACTGAATCAATCAAAAAGCTATTACTTTCATACTTGCAAGTGTTGCCTTCAAAATCAATAAAAACTGAGTTCATTTTTAAGATGCAATATATTACCAAAATAAAAATTCCCATTTACTTGAGCTAGAAATTTATCAAAAAGCTTTGTAGTCGGCAGAATCTTGTTTGTTGACCCTGCTTGTATTCAACTGTTTTGCAATCTTCAGCTTCTTCCTATTTTTTTTTCACCCTTCCATTTCTTTCAGAAACAAGATCATTATTAGTTCTGTGCTTCCTTTTCTGTGTCTGTCGAGAAGCAGCTTAGTTTATGATCCATAGCTTCCCAAGGGGTCTTGCCGCCCCATAACCTAGAATATTTTTACAAACTTTAATTCTATAAGGAAGATGGTTCAAGGTACACTCAGTGCTCTGTCTAGCAAGTTCAGTAAATGTAACTGGACGGCTCACTGCAGTCTTCAGTAGCAAGTTCTGCTCTGTGATTTCTCCCACACTAAAAGCGCCAGCAACTTCTGCATAGGAACACACTATAAGAGCATGAACTCATCTTCTTTTTAAAAAGAAAATAATGCTTTCTGCCTAAAGGGCTTGCAAATTCCCCAGAAACATATAATATATTCATGATTCTGCCTGTGGTCATCTAGAATTTATATCTATAAAAAATACACTATACATGACTTCCATCGGTTCATGGTCCTAAGCACTTTTTTGAAGATATTATATTGGTGATTTCATCCAAATTTCTATTATCTATGATAAGAGAAGCAGGTTTGTGTATCAACTGGAAGGCTCTAAAGAAAATTGATTCCAATGAATTTTTTATATATTTATTTATTCAAAGCACTTCATTCAAGTCAATCCCAGAGTGAGGTTTAGTAGAATAAATATAATGCATAAAACATAATAAAGCTGCATTTGTTGTTGGCATCTGTCTGTCTCGAGAGACAATGGACTGTGTCTCCAGAGGTGAAGTCAAACCAGTGTTAGCTGCACCAATATGACCTCCCCAAAGTTCAAGTCTGAGCAGTTCTGTAGGGCAGCCCTGCCCAGCCAACAAGGCCCCCCTCTTGGCTCCACTTCTGTGGTCCAAAGGAAAGCAGAGCAATACATTGGGCACCAGCTTGGCTGCAGAAGTTGCTGGAAGGAGGCATACAAGGTGCCATCCAACTTTCTTAGGGACCCCTAAGATACCTTCTCCTAAGACATCTTCTCTCAAAGATATCCTACAAGGCAGTGGAGGTTTAGGATCGTTTTCTGTCCTCCTAGATGAGCTACTTTCCCAGGTTGACAAGCCCCATCTGCCCCTCTCTTCCCTCTATGTTAGGGACTGGACTCAAGAGGAATGGTGGAGATAAACACACACACGCCCTCCGTTCTCCTGACGCTGCAGGAGAAGAGGAACACAGCTTTGAATCACAGCAGGGGTTTGAGGAAGGTCACAGCTCAGAGTCAGGCAAACAGGAGAGTTGGGAAGTGTTAGGAGAAGCGTGGGGGGAGATAGAACCTAGGGAGACAGAGACAGACCAGCCAGCTGACACATTATCACTGGAGAATATTTCTGACCCCCCTTCTTCTAGAACTCGGCGTTCGTTATGAGTGCAGAAACAAAGGAATCAGAGACAATTGGCCATGGGCGGCCACCATGAGGGGAAATACTGTTGCTAGGAAGGAGGAAGGAGGAGCTCAGTTGGAGCAATGACCATAGCTGTCAACTTTCCCCTTTTTTTAAGGGAAATCCTATTTGGAATAAGGGAATTTTCCTTTAAAAAAGGGAAACGTTGACAGCTATGGTAATGACATTGTCAGGCCATATCACATTCTTTTGTCTCTTGCTATTATGAATGAATAAAACTCATAAAAAGGACTCTACCTTGTTTTCTCTGCTTCTGGCTACCACTGGAGGGGGAATAGAATTCCTGAAGCCTTGACACTCCACAGAGAGCCAGTGTGGTGTAGTGGTTAAGAGCGGTAGACTCATAATCTGGTGAACTGGGTTCGCTTCCCCGCTCCTCCACATTCAGCTGCTGGGTGACCTTGGGCTAGTCACACTTCTTTGAAGTCTCTCAGCCCCACTCACCTCACAGAGTGTTTGTTGTGGGGGAGGAAGGGAAAGGAGATTGTTGGCTGCTTTGAGACTCCTTTGGGTAGTGATAAAGAGGGATATCAAATCCAAACTCTTCTTCTCTTCTTCACTTGCAGAAGCCGCCTTTTTGACTGTTGGACTCGCTATTGCTCTCATCCACGCAGTCTGCCAGAGTCTGTCTTTGCATGCAGGGGAAGTCAATAACTCAGCAAGGCTTTAAGACCCATCAGCTACCCTCACCTGGTTTAACCAACCATCATATTAGAAAGCATTATATAGAAACTAATATGGGAAGTGGCATGGACCCTAGCAACTCAGCAGAACTACTCCTTTCCTATTTCCACCAATGGTGGCTGATGCCTAGTGGGACTAGTGTGGAAAGCAGAGGCCAGCAGTTTGTGATGCCAGAGTCAATGAGAGGCAGAACCACTCCTTGACTGGTTGTAATTAGGTAATTAGGTGAGTGTGGCTGAGGGCAGACTGAAGTTAGTGGACAGAGCCCCATTCACTCTAAATTACTAGCCTCCACTGATTTTCACCAAAGGAAATAAGTTCTGTAGGATATTCTAAGTGTTTGTGTGTGAGAGAGGATTATATGGCAGTGTAGCAGCAGCCTGGAAGTGCTCTCATTGTGCTTTGCAAAAAATTAAAATTAGAGAAAATATAGAAATCAGGGCTCAGTTCACACATCACCCCTTTAAATGAGGCTGTGTGTGAAAGAGATAATCTCTCAGTTTTGGTTTCTCTTATTTTTCCCTTTTCCTAGTTGTAAGTTCAGTTTTCCATATTTTCACATCTGTTTGCATTCTTTTAAGAGTTGACATTTTAGAGTGAATGTTTCCTAATACCCATGGTTTTGTATACAATTTTGTCCAATGTACACTTTTTCACATTATATAAAGCATTTTTTAAAAAATGTTGCTTTCAACGATATATGCATTTCATGCAGACTTTATCCTAACACATGCATTTTTGTGCACATCACTTGGTTAGGGTACTGTATTCCAAAATTCAGAGAAGTGAGAATTTGGAAGGCGTTTTGGTTTGGGTGGAACATGCAAATCTGGTAGATTTGTCTTTAAGGCAAAATGAATCTAATTTATCCCTCATACCCAGCCACCATATACAAGGTGTGACCAGAAAGTAGGGTGAATGGTCACAGAAATCGGACAGCGGGAAATATTTGAGCATACAATTGGCACTGGAAACTCACAAAATGCTCACAATTGTGTACAGAGGTGAAGCTGTAACTCGAAAGACAGTGTATGAGTGGTTTAAGCGTTTCCATGAAGAGTGGCAAACCATCGAAGATGACCCTTGATCTGACAGACCGTCGATGAGCAGAACAGCAGCAAATGTTGACAGAGTTTGTGAGCTATTGATGCGGGATAAGCATTTGTCCATCCGAATGATGACGGAAGAATTGCATGTTCCATGTGAAATCATTACTGACATTACTGAGTTGTTCCACCCTCCATATTCTCCCGATCTGGCCCCACCAGATTTCTTTCTTTTTCCAAAACTGAAATCTGCACTGAAAGGGCACAGATTTCCCAACATTTCACACTTCCAAGCTGCTGTGACGAGGGAACTGAAAGCAGTACAAAAAGAGGACTTTTCCAGAAGTTTCCAACTGTTCTACGAATGTTGTCAATGGTGCATTGTATCCGAGGGGGCCTACTTCGAAGGCCTGTAAGGTATGTATGTTCGAATATTTCTCACTGGCTGATTTCTGTGACCATTCACTAAAATTTCCGGTCACACTTTGTATGATGGGTAAGGTAGATCTAGCAATTCTGGCAGCTGGATGTAGGGCATGCAACATTTGCCCAGTTTGAGGAACTGAACCATTTTGTTTCTGAGGGCTTCTGTTCTTGGTCATCAGGGTGACGATTACTTCAATTAAAATACATTCAACAGGTTTGGGAGCACAGGCAGTACTATGTACATCATTATCATTTAATTTAACTTCCAGTATTTAATACAAATGTGAATCTGCATTAGATTTGGTGTTCAAATGACTTTTATTAAATGAGCCTATTCCCTGGTGCAAGACAACATCTTGCGGCATGGCTCTGTTGTTCCTTACTCCGTAGGGTTTCTTCATAATTAGGGAACAGAAACTGACAACTGGAAATATTTACATGCAACCATATATTTCATCCACAAAATGAGTAGAAGCAAAACAAACAAACAAACAAACAAAACACCATGTACTTGATATGAACATCAGGGATTTTAGCCAAAGTAAATAAATCACTAGGTTTTAATTCACTAAGGTTCAAACTCATTTAGGCCTGTCATACCTTACAAAGGAAAATTATCAAGCATAAAGGAGCAGTCAGGCATGATATTGAACAGCTGAACTTGTCAAAATAATCACTAGGTAGTTATGAAGTTTCATTCGGCACGCCATATTGTTACACTTATTCTGCTATTGTGCTTGTTGTTGTTTCTGAGCTGCCTTAGAAGAGTCAATTTGTTTTTGTGGTACACTCATTATGAAATGCAACCCTTGGTTAGTTACAGTCAAATCAACAAGTGATATTAAATGTGAACAGAGAATGTAAACATGGGCAAGGGACATGATGTGGGGGAACACTCCATCCCCACCCCAATGCCCTGCATATGATGCTCTCCCTCCCTCCTCCACCAACCTTCCCATATTGAATACAAATGTATTAAGGAGGCTTTTAAGAAGGTTCAGTCAAATGCACAAAGAAGTACCCTTCAGATCTCCTTGTTCAACATGGGAATGACAGGAGGTGGAGCATGTGCGATCCAATACATGTACTCTCCTTGCTCCCTACATGCGTTAAAGGTTTGCATGGGACGCTGGTGGCGCTGTGGTCTAAACTACCGAGCCTCTTGGGCTTGCCGATCAGAAGATTGGCGGTTCAAATCCCCACGGCAGGGTGAGCTCCCGTTGTTCTGTCCCAGCTCCTGCCAACCTAGCAATTCGAAAGCACACCAGTGCAAGTAGATAAAGAGGTACCGCTGTGGCGGGAAGGTAAACGACATTTCCATGCACTCTGGCTTCCGTCACGGTGAATGTTGCACCAGAAGCGGTTTAGTCCTGCTGGCTACATGACCCGGAAAGCTTTCTGTGGACAAACGCCAGCTCCCTTGGCCTGAAAGTGAGATGAGCACCACAACCCCATAGTCACCTTCGACTGGACTTAACTGTCCAGGGGTCCTTTACCCTTTTTTTAAAATTATTTGCATTAATACTGTTTTTTGTGCTAATTAGTATTACACAGGAATGCACAGCCAAGTTTTATGTATTGTCGCCTGCCTGGGCATGGCCCACAGTCAATGACCATCCAGGCAGCAAATAATTGCCCCTCCAGCGGGGCCTCTGATTGGCCCATTTTATCTTAATTTTTTGGTGGGGAAATTCCGCTCAGTACTTCTTCCAGCCAAGGAAATCCCTTAATGGTTGGCCAACATGTTGCTTCTGCTGCTGGGAGCAGTGGATGGGGCAAAGGTCCACAACCACCCGCTATTTGAGAAGGGTGAGTGGCCACTATGTACTCATCACACTGTCTAGGCATTTTATTTCATCACTGCAATTTCTTATAAAAATGAAATAATTTTCCAGGAGAAGGGTGTGTTTCCTGGCTAGGGTTGCCACCTACCTTTTATTGCCCTCTGTGCTGCCTCACGCAAAGAAATTAAACAGGGGACAGTTTCTTAGACCTGAAGTGGTATAATGAAAAAGCTACTCAATTACCCCGGGTTAAGTTGGCCTTAAAAACAAAGTTAAGGAGCACGGCGACTCCAAAGTACGCCAAACCTACTCATATTACCTCTGGATAAAAGGGGCTAACAACCGTCACAGCATCCTTCCAAGCTCTGCTTCTTGCATGCCTGTATTTCCTTATAAAACCCACCTAGCAAAGGAGTTACAATTTTCGTGCAAGTTCAAACCTTTGAGATGACAGCAGTGCTTTATAATATGCCGGAGCCGTAGCAGAAGATCTCTCCCCTCCCGTTTGCTTCCTTGTCCTTGGTAGCTTTCTGTATGTGACCCGAATGAGTTATTAAAAACTTAGCACTGGACTAAAAGATAAAAATTATGACATTTTCCCTTTGAGGGAACAAGACAGAGAATTACCATAATGGTACGAGCTGAACAAGTAAATTGCTTCCCAAACAGCGAAAGGCTTCAATTTGGTTCTTGTGTGTGTATATTTGCCTGTCAATACCGTTGACAGCATGTTGTGCCTTACCTAGGCAGAAGAAAGACAGCTTATGCAATATTAATCCGCCACTCATTTGTACAGAGAAACGCAGTGATCTTTGAATCTTAATCAGAATTATACTAAAGTGAGGGTTATAAAACAGCCATTTAGGCAACTTTTTCCATGGAAGCTTGACTAGAGCATAATTTGTACCCCATAAATTATTTACACCGAGCCGCCGTTGGGCTTTTCTTCCATTTTCTCCGGTTGTTGTTTCAAACCCAATCAACAAAGTAACATCTAAATTCACATTTTCCCGGGAGCTTGACAGGGAAGTACAGCCGTGTTAGGCAGATGTTTGCAGCTGATAAGATGTATTAATGCACGGACCATTAGCCGAGCGGTTGTGTAAGTCGTCAAAGGCTCAAGCGGTTCAACAAATTGATATCTATGCTGTGAAAGGAGAAGAAGAAGAAGAAGAGTCTATGGAAAGTTGTTCATATTGACAGTCTTAGAAATCGAGATGACGGGTTGCAACCAGTTATTTATAAGCAGAATGCCACAGGGGAGCATGCTTTCAGATACTCACACCAAGCTTAATGCAAAGACACGGAAAGGCATTGAACACAAAATTATAAAGCACAGCTTTGTGTTCTGAAATTGTATTCCCCCTCTCCTCTTGTCTTGCACAGAACTCCCCTGCTCTCCCTCTCTCCCGACACAACATAGAAAAGCTTGCCCCTTTGAGAAATGCACAGATGATATGAGCTATAAAGATCTCCATGGATTTTCAAAAACAAGAAGAGCGGGAGATAACAAGGGCAGGTTATTGCAGGAACTGCCGAGAACTGGAAGAAGAAAAAGAAAGGGGCGAAACCATGAACTTTCCCCCTACTGCACTTCTCCCCAGAAAGTTCAACGGGTGTGAATGTGAACTGAATGTAAGGCAGTTAATGAGATGTATGGGTGTGAACAAGAGAGGTATCAAATCCCAAGACTCTGTTACTGTTGTAAACTCTATATGTGGCTGCTTTTGAAGAGTATTCAGAAACAGTAATTGGTAGCAGCCAGTCTGTTTATTGATGCACATCATAAGGATCACATAACCATCAGCAGTATACAAACATGTGGGGCATGTTTCGATGTGGATGTGACTTAGCCCAATTGTGTTGATTACTCTGCAATACACAGAGCCCCATCTATTATTATTATTATTACTATCAATAATAATAATAATAATTTATTATTTATACCCTGCCCATCTGGCTGGGTTTCCCTGGCTACTCTGGGTGGCTCCCAACAGAATATTAATAATAATAATAATAAACAAGCGATCAAACATCAGACATTAAAAACTTCCCTAAACAGGACTGCCTTCAGGTGTCTTCTAAAAGTCAGAGAATTTTTTATCTCTTTGACATCTGATGGGAGGGTGTTCCACAGGGCCTGGTTCCCTGTAGCTTCACTTCTCGCAGTGAGGGAACCTTCTGAGGTATTCTAGGTGTTCGCGGACTGCATCAAGATTGCGGTAAGATGTGAATACAGCCCACTCTCAACTTACACAGGGGTTCTGTTCCAGAGATAGCATGTAAAGTCAAAATTGGGCACAGTCAAAACTCACTTCTGAATGCTCTCCCAAGGTAAGTGCAATGGTGGGTGGGATTATTTATTTATATTTCCTGGTTGCCCACCTCCCTTTTTTCGTTCTTTTTTATTTGGGCCCATCACATAAAGATGAATTTGTAGACATTAAATGAATATGACTGTACACCATAAACTAGGGTCCCCCCCTTCGTTTCTCTGGTGTCTTTCACGGAAGCCGATACAATGAAGAGATCAGAGCAGAGCTTTTTAAAAAAACAAACAAACATCAGTATCATATATGTGCCAGCAAAATCTTCCTGTGCTCATTAGTTCATGTCAGGTTAAAAAGAGCAAAAACAGCGAATAAAATTTAAGATATTAACAGATGCAAAGGAAAGAGGGGGGTTTGCCCTGCCGGACTTAAGATTGTATTATGAAGCTGCATCCTTCTGCTGGATGAAAGATTGGTTTCTGTTAGAAAACACTGATGTCCTAGATCTGGAAGGGCATAGTAACGCTTACGGGTGGCATGCATATCTGTGGTACGACAAGGCAAAGTCTCATAAATTGTTTAAAAACCATATTGTCAGGAAAGCTCTATTCATTGTCTGGACTAAATACAAGGACTTACTTGAAAGTAAGACCCCGAGGTGGCTATCACCGACGGAGGCTAAGGCCATAAAACTACGTAATATGGAGAGGGGCTGGGTAAAATATTGTGAGATATTAGAAAGAGATGGTGATACTTGGAGGTTGCAGAGTTTTGAAAAATTGAGAGGAAAGGTGCGAGACTGGTTTCATTATGCCCAAATTTTAGAGATTTTTAAAAAGGACAAAAAAATTGGTTTCCAGGTGGAAAAATCAAAATTAGAGACAGAATTACTTGAACCTAAGACGAAAGTGCTTTCAAGAATGTATAACTTGTTGCTTAAATGGAATACACAAGACGAGATAGTTAAGTCAGCTATGATAAAATGGGCACAGGATATTGGGTACAACATTATGGCTGAAGACTGGGAAAGGTTATGGACCACCGGTATGAAATTTACGGCATGTAGTGCCTTAAAAGAAAACGTTATGAAAATGGTATACAGGTGGTACATGACCCCAGTCAAACTTGCAAAGATATATCATTTGTCTGACAATAAATGTTGGAAATGTAGGGAGGCTGAAGGAACTTTTTTTCACCTCTGGTGGACATGCCCGAGAGTGAAGGCCTTTTGGGAAATGATTTACAATGAGTTGAAAAAGGTGTTTAAGTACACCTTTCAGAAGAAACCAGAGGCCTTCCTTCTGGGCATGGTGGGCCAGAGAGTGCCAAAAAGAGATAGAACTTTTTTTCTATATGCAACTACAGCAGCAAGAATTCTTATAGCCAAATATTGGAAGGCACAGGAGTTACCCACGCTGGAAGAATGGCATTCGCAGCTGATGGACTACATGGAATTAGCCGAAATGACTGGCAGAATCCGAGATTTGGGAGAAGAGACAGTGGAAGAGGACTGGAAAAAATTTAAGGACTATTTACAAAAACATTATAAGTTATATGAATGTTGAGAATTTGCTAAATTTTTTGGGAAAAACACGCTTCAGCACCGAGATTGGTAAAAGAGGGAAATTAAGTTATGAAGTCAAAAAGCACAAATTATAGACTATATAATTAAATGAATACACAAAAACACATAAAATAAGGTATCAAATTGCTGTATATTTTTATTGAAAAGAAAGCAGGGGATGGAAGATCTGGGGAAGTCCAGTTGATTATGATCACTAATTCGGAAAAGTAAATTTTCTTGTACAATCTTTTTCTTTCTGTAAAACTGCTTTTGACGCGTTGTTGGAGATGTATTTGACTCTGGAAAAAAAGCAATAAAAAAATTATTAAAAAAAAAAAAAGAGCAAAAACAGAGAAAAATGACAACCCCACGTGTAAGACAGTACAGTGGTGCCTCGCAAGACGAAATTAATCCGTTCCGCGAGTCTCTTCGTCTTGCGGTTTTTTCGTCTTGCGAAGCACGGCTATTAGCGGCTTAGCGGCTATTAGCGGCTTAGCGGCTATTTAACAGCTTAGCGGCTATTAACGGCTTAGCGGCTTTAAGAAAAAGGAAACAAACTCACAAGAACTCGCAAGACGTTTCGTCTTGCGAAGCAAGCCCATAGGGAAATTCGTCTTGTGGAACAACTAAAAAAACGGAAAACTCTTTCGTCTAGCGAGTTTTTTGTCTTGCGAGGCATTCGTCTTGCGGGGCACCACTGTACACAGGTTTTTTTTTCATTGAAGAAGACATGGTCCGATCTGAAAAATGCAAATATTTAGGTTACAAAACTATAAAAATAAAGAAAAAATAAGTTTGCACACAGGTTTTTTTTTCATTGAAGAAGACATGGTCCGATCTGAAAAATGCAAATATTTAGGTTACAAAACTATAAAAATAAAGAAAAAATAAGTTTGCAAAACAATAATTACCATGTGGTTAGGGTAGATCAATGTGTCAGTGTCCACTTATCCACAGTGTAAATATGACATATCGGCAAAAGTCAGAAATTGCAAGATAACTATAGCATGTACATGAAAATCGATTTCAGATTTGAAATCAGCATTGAAAGAACATATAAGAACAGTTGAAAAATCTCATGCAACAGAAAATGAAAAAAAAAATTGTTCCCCAGTGTAATAACAATAATTTTAAATGCAAGGCAAGAGGGCTGTTGCTTGTGGGATTCTCTGCCTCAGGTTCCAGAATTACTTGGCTAATCTTGGGCACTATGCACCTAGACTTGGGGCATTGCTCATCATCTAGCACAATATTTTGCACCTCATGAGGGTGGAAGACAGCAGAGCAGGCTTTTCACAGCAGCTCATTGTAGATACATCTACTTGGGTCATATGGGACCAGGTGCATTCTGCTAGGGATCTTCTGTTGCCTGGATTACAAAGGCTGCTATGCCGGTCCAGGTGGCTCAATAATTCTGCCACCATTTGGCCCTTTTCAGCTCTGACTCTGTGACGGCATTCGCTTTCATTTGCGATACCAGTTCAGAAAACCCGCATGGAATTTATCCTCCACATGTGTAAAAATGGAAAAGCTTTTCCACTAGAAACTAATTGGTCAGCAAGGGAGTGAGTGACCTTCAAGAATCCATCTATCTTCCCTTCCAATCTTTGCAAGCTTTTAAAGCCACAGTTACGGGCTAATTTTTTTAAGTGCGGCTGAGTTGAAAATGCTCAATAAATGCATCATTTCAGCCTTTAAAATGGCAAATTAAGGTTGACACAAATATATAGATTTTTGAAAAAGTATGTTTTCCCCTGCAGGCATTAGTTAATGCGAAAACATAAAACACAGCACCAACGATGGGAAAATACAAGTGGTAGACAGTGTAACAAAACACCACCTGTTTACTTGCCAAGCATGAAAGATTCAATTTGATCAGATCAAAAAACCACACTGAAGATGACAGGGAAAAGTCCCATGGAACATCTCTCTGCTCAGCTACAAGGAGCAAAGTGTCTATGAGAATTAAAATATCCACAACCATTTCAGATAGCTATAACCACAACTAAGATCATTTTGGAGGCAAATGTAATAATCAAATCCCGCTAGTTGGCAATATATTAGTTGGGGTAATCAAAACACCTTCCATAGTTGATAGAAACAAACCAAATGTGAACAGAAAGATTGGTTATGTTCCCTTTCACTTGCTGGAATATTCATCCTGGAATACTCTATGGTAAATTTATATTTCGAATCTTTTTCATTTCAATGCTATAAAGGCATCACCTTGTATTATGAATGTTAGGATTTAACATTTGCCTCAAACAATTATCAAAATTCCCCATGGTAAATAAAAAAACAACAGAAAGAGAATTGCAGGGTCACTTTTCAGCTATTTAACTTTTAGACTAAGGACGCGGTTGGCGCTGTGGGTTAAACCACAGAGCCTAGGACTTGCCTATCAGAAGGTCGGTGGTTCGAATCCCCGTGACGGGGTGAGCTCCCGTTGCCCGGTCCCTGCTCCTGCCAACCTAGCAGTTCGAAAGCACGTCAAAGTGCAAGTAGATAAATAGGTACCACTCCAGCGGGAAGGTAAACGGCGTTTCTGTGCGCTGCTTTGGTTCGCCAGAAGCGGCTTAGTCATGCTGGCCACATGACCCAGAAGCTGTACGCCGGCTCCCTCGGTCAATAAAGTGAGATGAGCACCGCAACCCCAGAGTCAGCCACGACTGGACCTAATGGTCAGGGGTCCCTTTACTTTTACATATGTGCCATTACACTGAAGCAGCTTTTCACACCAGCAGGCATGAGGCGCTGTCTGCTACACAAGAAAGAGTATAGGGACTTCTCTGCTCTCTCTCAGAACATCCTATAAAGTCTACCAGCTGTCATATTTGGCCAATCAGGGGTGGGCAGAAAAATATGTCCCATCCCACTATAGTGATGGGCACTAAGGATGGGAATTTCACAAAACTGGATTTCAAGTCCATAACAGCAACGGATTGAATGTGCTGAAATGGCAAAAATGACCAGAAGAATAAGAAATCAGGAAGACCAAAATTTTAATAAGGAATGGGGGAAATCATAATTTATCTTAAAAACCATTGTAAACAGTTAAAATTGTTAGTAGGGTTGAAATAACACTTGTAGTTTAATGGTGAATTTTGGACACAATGGAGATGTAAAAGTTTTGGATTATTAAAAAAGATGCAGGAGGAAATGATTAACAATAGGATTCACAAAGGTGAGGAGGGAAGCCCGGGGATTCTGTGGCCAGCATGACTAAACTGCTTCTGGCGCAACATTCATCATTTACCTTCCTGCTGGAGCGGTACCTATTTATCTACTTGCACTTTTTGGCATGCTTTCAAACTGCTAGGTTGGTAGGAGCTGAGACAGAGCAACAGGAGCATATTCCGTCATGGGGATTCAAACCACCAACCTTCTGGTTGGCAAGCCCAAGAGGCTCAGTGCTTTAGTGGCAACACCTCTATTTTCTATTTGTGCCGCAAGGTAGGAGGTTGTAGCGCCAAGCACTGACAGATGGCATTAAAAAAAGGTTAGACATGCTAGTCAGGGCCGTCTTAACCATTGGCGCTAGGGGTGCACAGCACCCAGGCACCGGGCTCTCAGGGGCACCAGGCTGAGAGTCTGGGGCCAAGCGTTGGAGTCTGGGGAAGAGCTGAGCAGAGTCTGCCAGAGCGCCGTGGGCTTTTCTGCTGTGAGCAGCTCTTCCCCAGACTCCAACGCTCGTTCCTGAACTTGCGCTGAGCAAAACTCCCGCAGCAAAGAGCCCACGGTGCTCCAATGGGGTCTGCTCCACTCGGCTGTTGGCTCTTGCCCCAGCTGCACGGTGGCTAACTGTTTCGGCACCACGCCCGGAGCGCCATGTAACATTGTGGGTGCTGCGCAACACATCCTGTTGCATGCGCCGAGCTGCAGGTTCCTTTGCTGACTTTTCCGCTGTCAGTGCACACTTCCAGCACTGCCCCACGTGGGGTACTAGGGCAGAACAATGGGGAATGCAAGCAGCAATGGAGGAAATATATCTGGATGGGTTCCGTCACACACCGACAGCACCGATGGCAACAGCAAATTTCGACAAACAGGAGTGCAGGAGGAAATGATTAACAATATGACCCACAAAGGGGAGGAGGGAATTCCAGGAAATTCTTCCGAATCTTGTTTTTGTGATGTATGTTGGATATCTGATTGTAAAACTTTAATTTGAAAACCCCCCGTGTGTTTGTGTGTGGGTGTGTGGGTGTGTGGGTGAGTGATCTATGATTCTATTTATTAAATTATACCGCCCTTCATCCAGGAATCACAGGGCAGTTTACAATATAAAAAACAGAAAAATACATGACATAGTAACAAACAAAAACAACAATCCCTTTAAACTGTTAATTCCCTAATGGTTGGGACTTCCATATCTGAAGGCTCACTTCATTATGCAAAAACCTCTCTGGGTGCTAGAATGGCTGAATAGTGGTGAACCTTCTCTGGATCCACTGCCAGAAATTAAACGGAAAAGGATTTCTGTGCTGTGATACCACAACTCCTTTGGCTGCAGCTAGGACTACCATACCCCAACAATTGCAATATTCACCAGCAGTTACAGGGGAGGGAAAACATTCTGGTGAACTGGGGGTATAGAATCACAAAATGTCTGTGTGTACACACACACACACACACACACACACACACACACACTTTTTTTTTGGAGTTTCTCCTTTGGATGGGCACACCCTGCCACTTGCCTTCTGGGTTTAGGTAATGACCAAAGATATTCAGCAATAAACAACTGTTATGCAGCCGGGAGCAAAACAACAACAAACCCTTACTTTAATTAAATATGCTTGCATTATCATTGACTTCCAGGTGAGATATGGTGATATTTATTTTAATTGGCTAATTTGTTAAAAGCAAGAGAAGGGGGGGAAACCTTAACATATGCATTACTTTATGTTTGGATCGATTATGGTCAGTGTGTACGTGTTTTTGCACTGAAAGATTTTTATTTTATTTTAAAACCAGAATCTTTTATACCCCGCCCCCAGTAGAAAGTGGTCCAAATAAAAGTAAGTGTGTGTGTGTGTGTGTGTGTGTGTGTGTGTGTGTGTGTGTGTATTAGCTTGGCCATGTTCAGATTTCTAAAGGGTGCTGACATTCAGATTTGAAGGATCAACACATAGATCCATCCCAGTCCTTTCCTATCCAATGAAGTCATCCTCGGGGGGGGGGGGGACCTATTGAAATACAGTGGTACCTCGGGTTAAGAATTTAATTTGTTCTGGAGGTCTGTTCTTAACCTGAAACTGTTCTTAACCTGAGGTACCACTGTAGCTAATGGGGCCTCCCGCTGCCACCGCACGATTTCTGTTCTCATCCTGAAGCAAAGTTCTTAACCCGAGGTACTATTTCTGGGTTAGCAGTGTCTGTAACCTGAAGCTTCTGTAACCCGAGGTACCACTGTAACTGAACTTGGCTATCCTCAGTGTGTTGATATCCTCATGGAGAAAGCGATAGTGGAAGCCTTGGTGACCTATTTCCTCTCAAGGAGATGAAGACATAGACATAGGCTAAGCCTGGCAGGACAGCTTACTCTATGGTTTTAACCCTTTAATGTACTAATTAGACTCAAACAGGCTTGTTATATGAGGCTGGTTACCCTACAAATATTTCATCTCTACCTGCCTCTGTCCTACTTTAAACTCTTGCACAATCTATTCTTGATTTGTAGCATCATGAGGCTATTGATCTACATCACACACACACACCAGCATATTCATAAATTTCACAAGCAATGAACAGAGAAGACAAGGAATGGACATGCTTTTTTGGAGTGTTAATTTCTAACATTTGGTCATGAGGATGTGCAACTCTAGGTCTCCAGCTTTACTATGTTAGAAGAACTTCACAGGCTAAAAGAGAACTTCAGCTACTTTGCCGTCTCTTCTGGTTGTGGGTTTGTTTCAGGTTCCAAAAGGTACTGGCATTCATATGGTCGTTTTCAAGAGCTTTGCAGTGATGCATCCAATATGACCTTACAGGAGTTTTGTACAGTGGGTATTCCAGAACTATTTTTCCCCATTTTGAAGGAAAAATATATATTTTTTTGCAGAAGAGGAAGTGACTCTATGCAGCTTCCTCTGTGTTTGAATGCAGTTTGCATTAGGAGTAGCCATGATACCTCTGTGCATTTAGAAGAAAAAAAAGAAAAGGAGAGATGGATGCAGCCTTTGTTATACCAGATGTTGCATACTGATAGAAGTGCCCTTGGCAATCATAGAGTCAATCTACAGCAATCTAGCTTATTGGAATTCTATCTTGCATCCCGAAATTAATTTCATTTTAAATTGGTCTCATCACAGCAATAAAAAGTTATTGTTTTAATGAACCAAACACATCCATTAGCAATATATCTTTTATTACAAGGTATTAAATGGATTTAAGGTATAATTAACTCCAAATTAATTTGATGCTTAAGATAACTTAAATTCAAATTCAAATTTTGTTTTATCGCTTGGTTTGGTGCTATTGGCTTTGGCCTTGTAAAACACTGTGTCTTCAGAATCTTCCCTTTCCTTCCAGTGCAAAGATGATTCCAACCTGTACTGTAACGCCCTTGACATAAATCCCCAATAGCCAATGACATCATATAAGAATTAATTATGACCCATAAAATGGAACTAAATGTAATTGCTATGATCGTAAAGTCACATCTAGATAACACTCATGTAGAAAAGAATGACATGGCCTACCAAAAAAAAGTAATGAACATTTATGAAACTTGAGGTAAATGTTTACAAAAAGATAGCCTATTTAATAAAATGTTATATCTAGGAGAAGCGATCAGCTGCTACATATCTGAAACTGTCTGCATGTGAGTACTTATTATTTCTGGTTAGATGCTTTTGGCTACAATCTGGGAATAGGGATAGTGAAGAAATTCAGTTCACTTTGCATTTTGGAGTGAACTGGCCCGTTTTAGCCCTTCTTGGTACAGTGGTACCTCGGGTTAAGAACTTAATTCGTTCTGTTCCTTTAAATAGTTTAAAAATTGGGAAACTTGTGGAAGGGAATGTGGGTCGACCTTAGAAAAGGATTTAAATGATGAGCATCGTGGTTTAATTGAGGTTTAAAACTAAAATCTGGTTAATTAAGAAGAATTAAGTAAAATATTAATAAGGTAAAAGTTGGAGATAAGAACTTGCTGAGTTAACTATTGGAATCAGGATGCAAGAAGGGGAGGTGTGGGGAAGTCATGGAAAGTGGTTAAGAAAATAAGGTTTTGAAATTATGCATGTTTGTCTTTGTGTTTGTGTGTTTGTGTTATGTCTATATAAACTATGAAAACCCAATAAAAATTTTATATAAAAAAAAGAACTTAATTCGTTCTGGAGGTCCGTTCTCAACCTGAAACTGTTCTTAACCTGAGGTACCACTTTAGCTAATGGGGCCTCCTGCTCCTGCCGCACCACCGGCATGCGATTTCTGTTCTCATCCTGAAGCAAAGTTCTTAACCCAAGGTACTATTTCTGGGTTAGCGGAGTCTGTAACCTGAAGCGTATGTAACCTGAAGCATCTGTAACCCGAGGTAGCACTGTATATCAGGGATCAGCAAACTTTTTCAGCAGGGGGCCGGTCCACTGTCCCTCAGACCTTGTGGAGGGCTGCACTATATTTTTTTAAAAAATATGAACGAATTCCTATGCCCCACAAATCACCCAGAGATGCATTTTAAATAAAAGGACACATTCTACTCATGTAAAAACATGCTGAATTCCAGACTGCTACTGCAATGCGCTCTACGTGGGGCTACCTTTGAAGGTGACCCGGAAACTACAACTAATTCAGAATGCAGCAGCCAGACTGGTGACTGGGAACGGCCGCCGAGACCATATAACACCAGTCTTGAAAGACCTACATTGGCTCCCAGTACGTTTCCGAGCACAATTCAAAGTGTTGGTGCTGACCTTTAAAGCCCTAAACGGCCTCGGTCCAGTATACCTGAAGGAGTGTCTCCACCTCCATCGTTCTACCCGGACACTGAGGTCCAGCACCGAGGGCCTTCTGGCGGTTCCCTCACTGCGAGAAGCCAAGTTACAGGGAACCAGGCAGAGGGCCTTCTCGGTAGTGGTGCCCTCCCTGTGGAACGCCCTCCCACCAGATGTCAAAGAGAACAACAACTACCAGACTTTTAGAAGACATCTGAAGGCAGCCCTGTTTAGGGAAGCTTTTAATGTTTGATGTATCATAGTATTTTAATATTCTTTTGGAAGCCGCCCAGAGTGGCTGGGTATAAATAATAAATTATTATTATATTATTATTACTGTCCACGGGCTGGATTTAGAAGGCGATTGGGCCAGATCTGGCCCCCGGGCCTTAGTTTGCCTACCCATGATGTATATTATATATATAATTATTTTAAAACATTTCTAAACCACTCTTCAAAAAATAAAAATGTAAATCTAAGAGGTGTACAGCATAAAAAAATAAACAGTGCTATTAAAAACAAAACAGAATATAAAACCAGTAATCTAAGTCATACAAAATCATAAAAAAGCAAATAAAAACAGGAATTTGGGAAATTCAAATAAATAATGGGTTTTATGGGTCAGGGAAGGCCTAGGGGAAAAGGTATATCTTTATAAGATGCCGGAAGCAACTGATGGTTGCTGCTTAATGCATGGCAGAGGGAAGGACTCATTTTTGAATCACAACCCTTCTATACCCCAAGTAGAAGTTTCCAAGATGTCTAAGTGACCATACAGAACATTTTTGAACTGAGCTGTGTGTGGGTCTGGCAACAGCGCTGTTGGTGATCCCAGCGCTGCTTTCTTCCTTTTAAAAACATTTGACAGCTGCTTGAAGGAGCTACTAGGTTTGCTGTTCTTTTTAAAAGGCTTCCAGGAGTATGCAGTTCCTTCAGGGTGAACTGAACAGGGGGGGAAACCAAGTATCTTGGCCATCAGAGGTCAAGGAGCTTACCTGTTCTCCAGGGTTTGGGGCAGGAATCCTTCTTAGCTCTGCCACTGAATTATGGTCCAGTTGGCATACATTTTACTTAGCTGTTCTCACCTATATCTTTTTCATTTTGCATATGCGTGCTGTCTCTCCTGTGAAGACCTGTCATTCCACCCTGCTGTCCTTTACACTTTTGTTATGCTTATGGGCAAGCAGTAAGGTAGACCTTGTTAAAGACATAAAGTTTAATATACATATAATATAATGTCTGTCTGCACTGAGGTTTGAAAAACTTGTGTATCTGAAATGCATTTGCAAACCAGAGAAGTTTGCATTAGGCAGGAGGTTTCACTCTGGCAAATGCGGCAGGGTAAGGCTGGGTGTTTTTCCATTTGAAGGTTTAAGCTACTTGATGACTCATCTCTGGAAACTCAACAGCAGAAAGGTGAAACCTGAGAACTCAGCATCTTTGTCAGTCAATGTTTAAGAGCTTTGCATTTTGTAACTTTTATTAATAATTATTTTAAGAATGTTTCAATTAAAGATATGAAACCCTTTCTTGTGTTGGAAAACTCATTCATTTCTACTCTGCACATGGTACAGATTAGGGAAGGCAGCCCTGTATTGGGATGTTTTTAACACTTGATGTTTTATGTTTTTAGATATGCTGTAAGCTGCCCAGAGTGCTAAGGAAACCCAGCCAGATAGGCATCATCAGCATCATCATCATAAGAATAATTTCATTTGCAGCAACTGTAACAGACCTCACCCCAGGAGGCTAAGACACTCATTTTCCATCTTCTGTTCCTGTTCCTGTTCCATTCTTCTTTGTTCTCCAGACGTTGCTGGTCTCAGTCCCCATATATTCCAACCAGCATGACCATTGGTCAGGGATGATGGGAGCTGCAGTCCAAGCATATCTGGAGGTCATTGGCTTCCCACCGACAAATTAGAGGTCCTGTGTTGTATCTCAAGGTAAGTGTTTTCTGCCTATCAGTTTATAGCAATCTAAATAGTGTGAAAAATGAAAGATTCGTATTCTTCTTTTAAGTCATTTATGAGATATAGTGCTCTTCAGTGATGTATTGAAACATAATACTTTTCTTTTACTACCCTTTCTATCATAGCACCTTTTTGGTAACTTTATTGAATTCCTTTGCGTATGCTTATAAAAACACATCTATGAAATCATGACATTTTATGTGAGATTGAAGCAATTCGTACTACTTTAATACATGAAAAAGCTTCACCAGATCAGAACAGACATTAAAGGTATCAATTGCAAATAATGTTTAATGCCACAATTTCCTTACCAAATTCAAATTTCCTTGTCATAGGTTCCATACAGAAACCCACCACCATCTCCCCCATAGATATAAAATTCAGAAATCATGTGTACCAAATTTAGACATTATATTTTCACACACTTTTTCAAAAAGGCTTTAGAATATGAACCTGCAGATGTTTTAGGTTACAATTCCCATCAGGCCTAGTCAGCATGTGCACACTGGAAGTGATGGGAGTTGTCTAAAAGTTCTGGAAAAGGTTGATTGGAAAAGGTTGATTTTGAGAATTTCTTTTAAAAAAGCAATATGAGAAATGCTTTGTAATCTTGTGGTGGAAGTGTAAGTTGTAATGTAGCAGTGACTACTCAACATAGGGATATGTTGTCTGTCTCTCTGTCCCAGCTCTGGTGCTCTCCAGATGTTGCACTATAACTCCCATCATCTTTCCACTCCTACCCACAGGTCTGGATGATGCAGATGTTACTGACATCTCTCAGGTAGCAGTGAGATATCTGGGGACCAGAGCTGAGGAAGTGCTCAAAGTCAGCCAAGAATATGTTGGGTACCACAGAATGCCAGTGTATTCTGTCCATAAAATCTTTATTTTATTTTATTTATGCTTTTCAAGTTTATACATTTCACTAATTTTACAATCATTTTAACATTTCAAAACTTCACTTCCTTCCCCCTCTTTCTGTGGTTCCTTAAACTTATTTTTAATACTTTCTGCATATCCAAATTAACTTAATTTGCTCATTTATTCATCTGTTTTAAATATATGCTCTTATTAAACTTCAGGTTATTACAATAATCCTGCCTATGTTTTTATCTGTTTACAATTTATCTGTAAATATTCAATAAACCATTTCCATTTGTTTGTAAAAAGTTTGTTATCTCGATTTCTTATTCTTCCAGCAAGTTTTGCCATTTCCGCATACTCCATAAGATTTGTATCCATTCTTCCTTTGCTGGGACTTCTGCTTCTTTCCATTTTTGGTTGAGTAACATCCTTGCCTCTGTAGTAGCATACATGAATAAGTTTCTATAGTTTCGTTAGTTCTGTCCCTATAATTCCCAAAACAAAAGCTTCTGTTCTTTTGTTTTGTTTGTCTTTTAAAAACATTATTTTAAACACCCTTTCCAATTCATTAGATATCATTTCTCAGTAAGCTTTAACCTTGCTACAAGACCACCCCTGTCTCTAAAATCTGAAGCAACTGTAGGTAGTGACAATGGGCAAGGCTAATTTCTGGCATCTTTTGCCGTATCTGTTAGGACCTATATTATAAACTGGAAGATAGAATGGAGCTTCCTTCCAGTCTGCTGTCTGCAGTTTTCTTTAAGGTTTCCTTTAAAATGGAGCCACAGTGTAAATGTTTGTGAGGAACGTGGGGAGAGGCATGACATAGGCACAAGCCATCGCATTAACCCGTCATCTGGAAATTCAAATTAAAAACCAAAAAAACAAACACCAGATCTGATGGGAGCCACAACAGACACAGAATCATTGTCATTGTGGGTAGCCTTTTCTCACTTTGGCTCCAGGAATAATTTCTGAAGCTCCCCCAGAGTAGAAACTTGTTAAATATTTTTCTTCTGAGCTCCTGTGTTCTGATTTGATACATGTTGTCCAATCACAGAACATTTCAGGATTTGGGCCTCTGCCACTGCCCCTTGAACTCTGAATCATGATTCGCAGTTTGGAAGTTTAGATAGCCAATCACGTTGGGAGTGGGAGTGGCCCAGGCTTTCAGAAATGTATATAAGCGGTTGCTTTGCCCCTGTTTCCCACTTATGTGGTTCAGTAAAGGCTCTTGCTGTTGTTGCTGCATCTTGCCTTGTGGGAACCCACCTACACTTCCTTCCATATGTATCATTCATGTAATTCAGTTATGCTTTCTTGCAGATAGAATTTGCATTCTAGTAGCCATCCCAATGTGGGTGGCGCTATGGTCTAAACCACTAAGCCTCTTGGGCTTGTGATCGGAAGGTCGGCGGTTCGAATCCCCACGATGGGGTGAGCTCCTGTTGCTTTGTCCCAGCTCCTGCCAACCTAGCAGTTCAAAAGCACAGCAGTGCAAGTACAGTGGTACCTCGGGTTACATACGCTTCAGGTTATATACACTTCAGGTTACAGACTCCGCTAACCCGGAAATAGTACCTCGGGTTAAGAACTTTGCTTCAGGATGAGAACAGAAATCGTGCTCTGGCGGCGCAGCGGCAGTGGGAGGCCCCATTAGCTAAAGTGGTGCTTCAGGTTAAGTACAGTTTCAGGTTAAGAACGGACCTCCAGAACGAATTAAGTACTTAACCTGAGGTACCACTGTAGATAAATAGGTACTGCTGCTTTGGGAAGGTAAAGGGCATTTCCAGGCATTCTGGTTTCCGTCACGGTGTTCCACTGCACCAGAAGCGGTTTAGTCATGCTGGCCACATGACCCGGAAAGCTGTCTGTGGACAAATGCTAGCCCCCTCGGCTTGAAAGCAAGATGAGCACCGTGACCCCATTGTCACCTTTGACTGGACTTAACCGTCCAGGGGTGCTTTACCTTTTACCTTACCTTTTCCATATGTATCATTCAAGTAATTCAGTTTTGCTTCCTTGCAGATAGAATTTGCATTCTAGTAGCCATCCAAAGTTCTTGCTGAATTCTGCAGCAATGCTGAATTTTCAGGATGGAGGGAAATAAAGGAGGAAAATGTTTGCAAGCCGTTTGAATACTCTAAGGCTCAAATTCTGTGTGCACACATTATCCTGCCACTGCGTGATCTGATATTGAACTTCCCCTTTACCAATAAGATTTAACCTTCCACACCATCACATGCATCACACAAAAACTGCAAGGACGGAAAAGTTAATGCCTTTATATATTTGATGTCTGTGGGCGTAAAAATGTATAACCGCACATATTAGCATTTAATTTTCTTCAAATGCCTGCCAGTTTAAGATCCCGTAGGATTGTATTTAATTTGTAAGTGGAAGTCGGAAGGCGTTGTGCTTTTGCATTGCTATACCGCACAGCCAGTCCTCAATTAAAAGCCTCCCCAATGGAATGCGTTCTACCTGCAAAACACTAATAGAAAAGGGATCTGAAGCTGAATTAGACATGTGCGCCTGCCTGCTTTGTCGATATGTCTTCAGAAGGGTAGCCAAACCACAATTTGTCACTTTTGCCCATTGGGAGAATATATCTTCCTTCCTCAGTTTTTACCCCCTGAGATAGCTGGCTTGAATTAGCTGAAAACAGATGTACCTTTTTATTATCATTTTTAAGCAGGAAAAATAAAAAAAATAAAGATTGGCCTCCTCTAGGCTATGTTTTACAAACAAGATATTTAAGGAAGTGAAAAAGTGGAGATGTGGGCAAAATATACACAGGACGAGCAGAGATCAGGCTTTCTTTAGTTTTAAAGCAATAACCTAAAATGTGAAAAGTCGTAAGAAAACCGAGCAGTTGCATTGATAGGAAATGGACATTTAATATTCCACTGCTATCTTTGCGGAACAGACTTCTGATTGTGCAACAAATTTCTGCTTGCTTAAAAGAAATTCCTACTTCTGTCCTCTCTCCCACAGCTCTCCTACACTTTCAAATCTGTTCCAGGGGGTTCAGTGCTCCTCTAGAGAAGATTTTTGGGCTGTGTGGTGAAAGGAGAAGGGGAGGTCCCACGAGAACTCTTACTTGTGCAGTGCTGAATACACAACCCCCTCTTGCGTGTCGAGGTCCCCAGGTCCACCCCAATAACTCACACATCACACAGAAGTTTTTGTTTAAGATTTTTGGCATAATTTTGGCCACAACTTTATTAAAATACAAATTTGTGAGTGGCTGCATAGGCATTGGTTGCGACTATCTGCCCCCAACACGGGGGACAGACTGACATTCCGCACGATGCGAAAGTCAGAATGGGGGAATACACTTGGGGGTTACGCGGCGCAGGGAACCTGCCCTCACCCCAAATGCAACCAGGAGCTCATTGCTATGGCCCGAGCCCCCTTGACAGAGTGGACAAGCAATAGTTAGCCCCCAATTCCTTTAACGGAATCCCTTGCAGCAGCAGCATTAGAGGGGCAGGCACAGCCAATCCATGCCCCTCAACCAACCAAACCATAAACCAATGCCTAACCGCAAACCTTACAAGTTGTGACGATTTGCTACGCAGTAGGCAAAAACCAAATGGCCCCAGCCAATCAGCCAGATGGACAAAATTCCTACCAGGCCCCCGCTCCAAAGCAGACGACCCAATGACAGGCATAGCAAGGTCAAAGCGAACAACCCTATTCTAGGGAGGGAGGGACGGGCAATCTGATGCACGGGCGAAAAGAGGAAGCCCTAGCCTCGTACAAGGAGTTTTACTATTTCTGGCTGTCAATCAATAAATGGCAACATTAACTTCTTCCCAACAACAAGGGAAGCCCCAATCGTATCAGTGGCCAACGATCAATTAGCCCGCTCCCCAACTTTGGAGTGTTCTGGTGGCCCCCACCGCAACACGTGCTCTCCATGAAGGAGAACACGCTTTCCCACAATGCCGCAGTTCTAAACAAATTCAATGTTTCCTGTGCTTTAAAGTAAAAAACAAAACAAAAACATGTCAGGAGATCCGATAATAGAGAATGTTCAGCTTGACCCAAAGGCAACAGTGTTTAAGTGTTTACATGCTCACATATCACAGTGCAAATATAAGACTAAATGTGAGTTCATGTCACTCTGTGTGGCATATGGGGTTGGTTATCTTACCTGCTGTAAAGGAACCAAAGTCCACTGCTGACGTTTCAACCTTTTATGTTTATCAGAGGCAATTGAAGTGTATAAGTAATCGTAGGAGAGGAATTGGTTTCGCGAGACATCTGCTTACTGTACCGTTTGGTTAATAAAAATATAATGAGTGCTGCATTTTATGTCAAAGTGATAGGTAATAGTCACTAATGAGGTCTGCTGTTACCTAATGAAATGCAATAGTGTTAAAATGATTTCACAGCATTTTTATTTTAATTTCTTTCCCATCTACAAAAGGAATTCAATTTTCTAACAAGTGCAAGCATTTAAGTGCAATTACTCTATGGATCAGTGCAATGCTTTTCGTGTGTGTCTCCTACTTCAATTTGGGTACTGTGACTAGGCACTGAATAAGGAGAAAGAATATGAGTCAAAGGTAATATAGTATTTAATATGATAATTTCAATTACATTGCCTTCATCCATAACAATGCATATCCCTAAATATCATTAATATAATAGTATTTCCCTTATATTCTTATTCAGATAGTAAAAGCATAAGGTGACAGAGAACAAGTGGTCAGATGATAATAAAAGCAGATAATTTTAAAAACATACATTTCCTAAAATTAACCCCATTTAAGGTCTCTGATGTTTTAATTGTTTTTGTTGACTTCCAAGACATTTTTACTACTCATTGTTATCATATTCTCTTGTGAACAGATGCCAATTCTATGTTTCGATTCATATATTCCTGTTTTCTCTGTATGCCAATAAAGGCTGATTGATTGATTGATTGATTGATTGATACTCAATATTTCTTCTGTCATTAGCTGCACATCTGTTTTATCACTGCATAATAACATTTGCAGCTTCTTGTCCCTTGCCAAGTTCTGGTTGGGTGATTGACAAAAGTCACAGCATTCACAAGGATTAAGATGGTAATCGAAACCTATGAATATTGTAAAATGATTTGGATACGTTTTTTGTTTTTGGAGACCGAACATTGCAAAGGGAACTGCTGTTGGTTAACTGTGATTAATCACAATAGAACTCACTTGGTTGGCTGAATGGTTTGATAATGGAGCTGGAAACTTGAGATAATTTGCAATGTTCCTAATGTCATGCTCTACCTTTACTAATGCAAACTAGGTCACATAATCCTTTTTCCTATATTAGCTTTAAACAGGGTATCAGACTCATTTGGGTTAGGCCAGCTGCCCCCAACCTTGTGTCCTCCAGATGTTTGAGATTAAAGCTCTCACTAGCTCTAGCCAGCATGGCCAATACCTTTCAAGTGTTAATAGCAGTGGTCAGTCAAATGGAAATGTAGGACTATTCACATTAATAAATCTTCATTCGATCCTGATTAAAAGAGTTACACTGTGAGCATGAACAAAGTACTCTGCTTGAGTACAAGAAAGTTACAGGATAGATAAAAGGACTAATTGAGCTACTTTGTGAGTCTCATTCTCAGGTGCTAGTTTTGTAAGACAATGCTATCAGGAGATCACGGAAGCTAAGAGAGGGTAGCCATATTCAGTGTGAAGTTTCAGAAAACTATTTAGCCCCCTAAATGAACATTTCAGGAGCCTATTACTGTGCAGTCTCAATAACATGCTCCAGAGTGTGCTTTATGTCCACATTAATGCATATTTTGGTAGGCTGGAGACTGTAGGGTTTTGGCCTTGTGTTTCATAGGGCAACCAATGAGTATAAAAATGGCTCTGTAAAAAATATGCCCTGTTACATTTTATTGAGCAAAAAGTCCCACGTCTATATAGTTTCTTGTAATCTATTTGAAGCAATGGTGTTCATTTTCAAGCCGTCACATTTTTATTAGGACGGACTTTATAGAAGAATGGCTCACAGCACCCAATTGAGTCGAAGCCTATCCGGCCTGTTTTATTTTTATTATTATTATGCACATCTTTTCAGTAGCTTCTAAGTGCATTGGGCCACTATCATTAAGAAGTCTGCAGTAACTTGCGGGGGGGGGGGAGAGAGAGAGAGAGAGATGAAAGAGTTTATAGGAAAATCTGTGCAAAGTTTAAAACCTATGAAAGCTCTATCAAGTCCCAAAGCTGTGCAGGGCTAGAGGAAAGAAGACAGATAAATCATGTCTCATAAGCTATATTTATTGTATATATTGATGAATGGTGGATCTTGCTATGAGCAATGCTCTTTACAACCCCTTTGCCTATGCTGGGAAAACAGGCTTAGCTGCAAAGCAAAAGCCTAAAGGGGTGAGTAAAATGGGTGTAAAACATGGAGAGGGCATAGAAAGAGAAAATTGAGTACAAATTATGGGTGCAGGGAGAAGGTGTCTAGTCGGAGATTTGTTTTGACTGAGTGTTCTGGTGCAAAATGGGATTATTTGCAAAAGGGAATCAAGAGAGAAATGAATCTGCAAAGCGATGAGCAGTGCATGTGGGGTATTTTGGTGTAGCTGAGGCACAAAACAGTACGCGCTATCTTGCTACATCAGACCAAAAGTCAATCTTGCCCATATACCCAGTCAGGTACTCCAGTAAAGTTCACAAGCAAAGCATTCAAGTACCCTTTCCTTGTTGCTTATTCATATCACCTGGTGTCCAGAGGTACAATGATTCTGAACATGGACATTGCATTTAGCCACCATGGCTTAAAGGAGGTATTCCTATGGGACTAGGGTAGACATAGGAGGACCTATGACTAGGTGGAAACAATAATATTGGGAGCAGCTTGGCAAGGTTACTTGTAATTCCCACACAAGGATGAGTACAGTGGTACCTCAGGTTGCATACACTTCAGGTTACATGCGCTTCAGGTTACATACTCCGTTAACCCAGAAATAATGCTTCAGGTTAAGAGGTTTGCTTCAGGTTGAGAACAGAAATTGTGCTCTGGTGGCGTGGCAGCAGCAGGAGGCCCCATTAGCTAAAGTGGTGCTCCAGGTTAAGAACAGTTTCAGGTTAAATCTGGACCTCTGGAACAAATTAAGTACTTAACCCGAGGTACCACTGTATTTGTTATGTTTTTCTCCATAATTATGAAGCCTAGAAACACACATCAAAATTAATATGAAGCAGGTGGAAAACCAAGAATCTAGGTAATTCCTAAAATTAACTCCATTTAAGGTCACTGATGTTTCAATTTTTTTGTTGATTTCCAAGACATTTTTACTACTCACTGTACCATTGTTTGGGGTGAAATGATTCTTCTTCCATTAGCTGTGCATCTGTTTTATCACTGCATAATAGCCTTTGCACCTTCTTGTCCCTTACCAAGTTCTGACTGGGTGATTGTTTGACAAAAGTTGCAGTGTTCATGAAGATTAAGATTGCAATTGAATTGCAAAGGGAACTGCTGTTGGTAAACTGTGTTTGGCTGAGTGGTTTGATAATGGAGCTGGCAACATGAGTATTCTTCATGTTTCTCTCCATAATTATGAGGTCTAGAAACACACATCAAAATTAATGTGAAACAGATGGAAAACCAAGAATCTAGGTGCAATAGATCAAACCAAATTCTTGTGTAACAGAAGAGAAGCAGGGCTAACATCAGCTCTCCGGGAAGACCAGCTATATGGGTCTTCCATCCTACAACTGCCACCTAAGAGCAGCTATATCCTAAGGTTATAGTAGAGTCAGGGCAAGACAGCAGGGCCACTCCATCGTCTCTCCTGAGATACCAGCTCCTTTTGTCTCTTGCTCTCCTTGAACTGCTTCCATCGCATTCCATTCAGTATGAAAAAACTTTGCAGCTAAGAACTAGTGCCTGACTTTGCTTCCCCCTTCTTTCCTTCAAATGAATAAATGCATGATCTGATCACTATCCTCTCTTCTGCAAGCTTAACAGAGCACAAAACAACATTATCTAAAGTAAATACACAGAAATGACAAGCATGGAAATCCTTCATAGCCTAAGCATAGGCCTGCTGATTCCTGCCTTATCTGCAGATTCAAAGGCTTATTGTTCCGTTCAGTTTTTCCACTTTTAATAAATCTTCGTTCCTGTTAATGTCATTTTTGTTCCCACATCAAGTGCATAAGAGGTCTATTACAATTGTATTTATGTATTCTTCTTCAAGCAGCAGATAGCGCGTGTCACTTTTTTTTTTTTAAGAAAAAGCTTAAGGGAGGATGAGAAAAATAGGATCAAGATAGAAGGGAGGATGCGTTTGAGAGGAAGACATGACCCTCACAAATTATGCTCTTGATAAAGAGATTTGATATTCTGCTAAGACAACTTGCCCCCTCAGCTATCACATAACAAAGTGGGAGAGACCTTAGGAGAGAAATGCAGATACGAGACTGTATTCATGTTCACACCAGAACTGTGGTAACTAATATGTGAAGAAATCCGAAGCATAAAATTTCCCTCGAAGCTCTTGTATCAGCTTGATAAAAGCGTATAAACCCATCCTGTCCTGTTACTTAGGCCCAAGCTGGGACAAACCACAAACCAACCTTGTAATCAAATCAGCACAGCAAACCTCTGTGAGGGGAAAAACCTGAACCTCTCCATGCATGTGATATGATGGAAGAGGCTGTGGGAAAGACTTGGTGATTAATGCAAAACAGCGCAACATCACTGTAATAAGTCAATGATAACTGCACTCCAGAGAAGGGTGATGTAGACCTTCCCAACCTCTCCTCTCCAACTGGCTGTCAAGACTGACTGGCAAATATAAGGACCAATCAGGTCCTGGCACTGAAATTTGTTCCAAAGCACCAACTGATCATCCCTTTCAGTTCTGCAGGGGGGGGGGGAGAGAAAGAGAGCAGGGGGGGGAGGGGGAGAGAGAGATGGATGGGTGGGTTGAGCCATTCCAGCAAATTGCCTAGCAACAGCAATGGAGAGCAGAACTGTATCCCTAAGTGTGAAGCAGTCCACGTAGAGCATCTTCACACCAGGACTAAGTGTCACCAGAAAAATGCAGTTCCATCCCATATGTGTGAGCCCAATACACATTTTGTCCTGCTGTATTAAACACCCCCTATAGAAGCATTTCTGGTGCGTTTCACAACCTGCGAAACTTCACCTATAGTCTGAAATGGTCCAGGCTAGTAAATGGTCCACCTCAGTAAAAAATTGGTTATGGTCATGTGCCTTCCTTGGCTACAGCTGGGAACATCTGCCTCTGCAAATGCTATTCTTCCCTTGACATTGTCACTAATAATATTGAGGACCTGGAAATTTGCTTCCAGTAACAGAAACAATAAATATACAACACATGTATATGATTTTAAATACACAAGGCTGCAGATCTATATACATATACAAGAGGATCAGTGAACTCCAGAGGAAACATAAGGAGATTTACTTCTGAGTAGACATGTATAGGCTTGCACTGTCAATTCAAAATTATAAAACCTACTTGTACCTTTTCAAGTTTCCAAATTCAACAGAAGAAAACACAGCCTTATATATTTTATTTCATTTTCTTTGTGGCACGTAGTTACCAAATAATTTTAGCAAAAGGGCAACAAACATTAAAGATCAAGGAACTAACTTTTTCTACAGAGTTTTCTTATTTTCACAGAACTTTGATCTACCAACCAGTTACAGCTGTGAGTGTGCATCTTGAATGGAAATTGTACGGGCTGCGATCCTCGGCCCACTTACGGTACTTGGAAATAAATACCACTGAAATCCATGGGAATTATTTCCAAATGAGCTATAATAACAGCCAGGATCCAGCCAGATGAAGGATCTCTAAAGGTAGAACTATAAATTACCTATGCAAACATGAAACAGTATTCAAGTAACAGTGCAAGGATTTCTGATTGCACAATGGGACCTCCCCCCACTTTCGTCCTAGCTCCCTGTGTGCCCCACAACATCCATGAATCTGTTCCATGGGGTTTAAGGGCAGAGGAACATTTCTAGGAGGATTCAGTGAGTTAGGGATTGCCACCTTCACTCTCCATACCAAGCAAATGTTCATTTTCCTCCCTTTTTTGCTTCCCAAGGAAAGCATGTAGGTAAAGGTAAAGAGACCCCTGACCATTAGGTCCAGTCGTGGCCGACTCTGGGGTTGCGGCTCTCATCTCGCTTTACTGGCTGAGGGAGCCAGTGTACAGCTTCCGGGTCATGTGGCCAGCATGACTAAGCCACTTCTGGCGAACCAGAGGAGCACACGGAAACACCGTTTACCTTCCCACCTATTTACAGTGGTGCCTCGCAAGACGAAAAAAATCCGTTCTGTGATTCTCTTCGTCTAGCGGTTTTTTTTTGTCTTGCGAAAATGATTAGCGGATTAGCCCTATTAGCGCTATTAGAGGCTTTTAGCAGCTTATCTGCTGATCGGATCAGCTGATAAGTGGCTTAGCGGCTTAGAAAAAGGGGGGGAAAGGGAAAAAAACCCAGCAGGAACTCGCAAGACATTGTCGTCTTGCGAAGCAAGCCCATAGGAGATTCGTTTTGCGAAGCACCTCCAAAACGGAAAACTCTTTCGTCTAGCGAGTTTTCCGTCTTGCGAGGCATTCGTCTTGCGGGGCACCACTGTATCTACTTGCACTTTGACGTGCTTTCAAACTGCTAGGTTGGCAGGAGCTGGGACAAACAACAGCAGCTCACCCTGTCATGGGGATTCGAACCGCTGACCTTCTGATCGGCAAGTCCTAGGCTCTGTGGTTTAACCCACAGTGCCACCCGCGTCCCAAAAACGTGTAGGCTTGGGATCTATTTCATTGCAATGTGCAGTTCTGCCTTTAACCACATACAGTGATACCTCGGGTTACAAACACCTCTGGTTACAAATATTTCGGGTTACAGACTCCGCTAACCCGGAAGTAGTACCTCAGGTTAAGAACTTTACCTCAGGATGAGAAAAGAAATTGCGCGCCAGTGGCACAGCAGCAGCGGGAGGCCCCATTAGCTAAAGTGGTACCTCAGGTTAAGAACGGACCTCCGGAACAAATTAAGTTCGTAACCAGAAGTACCACTGTATTGATTTGATGCAAATGTGGGGAATCTGTGGCCCTTCAGATGCCTGGACCTTTTTGCCTTTAAAAGGGTCCCAAGTAATTGTGCATGTGGCAGAGAGCATTAAAATGGATCCATTTTTTAAAAACACCCCCCCAAACAAACCAAAACAGTATTGGGGGGGTGTCTCTTAAATGCTAAGCATTCTTATTCAAATCAGCAATTTGTTTCTGAAGCAGAGTCAAAGCTGTTCTAGAAGAACAGATTTCTATTTAATTGAACTAAAAGCATGCTTTACATCTTGTTTGAGAAAGCTGTCCCCTTTTCCACACAGAAACACGGTGGCAATTGTGTTGTGAATAGAGGAAGGAAAAGGAGAAACTGTTAGTTTTTGAGCTAATGGCTTTTCAGTCACTGATGTATAATATACGTTTTGTTTCAGACAGTAGCTCTGCGGCAATGTGAGGAAGGCTATAGAAAGTCTGCATGTATTTTGAATACACCAGTTATGTATAGGTGTTGCTAGTAATGCATTTGCAGGCTAATTGTGATTAAATTCCAGCACATTTGCTGTGCCTGCTGTTTGAAGAACACATAAAGGACTTATCTGCTTTTTGCTATGTACAGCTTGAGCATTTTGGGCCTGGGTGAATTTTTATAAGGTGTTTACTTCCAACTTATCTAGTGGAGCTTAGATGGCACACACGGCTCTGAAGAAGTGAAAATGGCATGCCCTGATTTCCTCAGGGATGTTATTTCTCCAAGAAATGGGCGATAAATCACAATTATAGAAAGCAGAAAGAGACTGCAACATACCTATAGGCTGCATAATCATCACCATCAATGCAGAATAGACCTATTGCAGGTTCAAGATTAGTACTAATCTGAATATATTGCAGAAAGTGCAGTAAATCAATTTTCAAAATGTCAAGCAAAATCCTCTATGCTGCGTTATTAAAAGCATTGCTTCTGCATAAAGCCAGGGACAAAATTGGGGGATTTGAGAAACAAGTCTTGAAAATAAACAAAGGAAAAGGAGAGAAGTAGAGGTATGGGATAGGCACAAATCAATGGATGTTAATGACCACAAATAATCCCCATGTGGAACTTTAAGGGCCAATGAACTTGACCCATGAATGCAGCAAACAGAGAGCCACCATGCTGTGAGCATGCAGTGATTGTCTTCCGTCTTGGACTGTCCTAGCTTTAAGAAATGTGGTTTATTCACCTAGTTACACCTTCAGTCTGCATTGAGGGATTCCAGATCTTACAGCATGGTCATTTCAAGGGGGCTTGTATGCCATAGCAGTGTGGCCCAGAAATCCAAGGCATCTCTCCCAGCCAGCCTTCAGCCATCCTGCCCAAGATGGATCCCAGTTTTGCTGCTTCCTTCTTCTTCCCAAAACACCCTGCTAAAAAACCCTGTCACCTCACACCCAGTTACCCTGGCAACCTTCCAAACCCCTCAGTCTCTGTTCACCCCTCAGGGCAAGTTCTCTTGCATTTCCAATAGCCCTCAATGTCTTGGTTTGTTTCTTAATGGCCAGGTCACTTTTTGCATAGGTTGGCCCAGGAATTCCTCTGCAGCTTGTAGTTCTCCCTTCACATCCCAAATAATTAAAATCCTGCCATTTATTAATTTCTAGTGTTTTGGCCCCCTCCTTCCCAATTTATAACAATACAGTGGTGCCCCGCAAGACGAACGCCTCGCAAGACGGAAAACCCGCTAGACGAAAGGGTTTTCCGTTTTGGAGGCGCTTCGCAAAACGAATTTCCCTATGGGCTGCCTTCGCTAGACGAAAGCCCATAGGGAAATCTCCGGGACAGCGGGGAAGCGCAGCGCGTCTTCCCCACTGTCCTCGGACCTCCTCCGAAGGCTGGCGGTGGGGCGGAAAGCCCTTCTCCCCGCGCCAGCCTTCGGAAGGCTCCTCCGAAGGCTGGTGGTGGGGCGGAAAGCCCTTCTCCCCGAGCCAGCCTTCGGATGGCTGTCCTGAAGACTTGCGGTGGGAAGGCGGTTTTCCTTCCCACCGCCAACATTCAGAATGCTGTTCTGAATGTTGGCGGTGGAGAGGAAAAACCCTCCTCCCACCGCAAGCCCCGGGAACAGAGGAGAAGCGCTGCGCCCCTTCCCCTCTGTTCCCGTACCTGTCCTGAAGGCTTGCGGTGGGGAGAAAAGCCCTTCTCCGCACCGTCAGCCTGGCAAGCGGTTTCCATAGGAACGCATTAATTGATTTTCAATGCATTCCTATGGGAAACCGTGCTTCGCAAGACGAAAAACTCGCAAGAAGAAAAAACTTGCGGAACGAATTAATTTCGTCTTGCGAGGCACCACTGTACAAATGAATAATTGGAGGTAATGAATAACGAAGTTTAAAAATTTCAAGAAGAGCAGCAATTCCAAATACCCCAAGATGGGTTTCTAACTTGAGGCCAAATGATTAGCTGGCTCCATTTGGACAAAAATTCAAATTATGAGAAGTGGAAGTTTCTAATCTGCCTCTTGAGCATGGAGGCGGGGAGGAAGCACATTATTTCTGCTGCTTGCCACTTTTTGTTCCTGTTCCTTATTTGAACGTGTCCAGTATCACAGGATTATGGTGAAAATAGGAGATACAGAGAGGATGGAATTCTATTACGAGAGCCGATCGGTAAGGATGCTCGGGTGAAAAGGTACCCAACAGTTCAGGGCACTGGATTGAATTACCTCCAATTCGCCTTCCAACCTTCCTTTCCTTCCTGACAGTAAGTATGTAAGTAGTAAAGAGAGAAAGATTAGACTGAGCACTCTAATATAAATGTAATGCAGGCACTAGCAAGAAAGTCATCGTAATTCTGCCTGGCGCCCTTGTGTGGCTGTGATTTGATTTCTTCTCTTTTTTTCTAAAGGGAAAAAAAATCAGCCTAAAGGGTAAATGTAAAGTGAATGTGATAATGCTAAGACTGATTACATTGCTCAAAGGAGCAAGCGGCAAGTAAGGGAAATGTCTCTTGAACTCGCTTTTGCAACAGCGGCAGCAGCAGCAGCAGCTGCTTCTTGTGTTAAATTTACAGTTTACCCTGTTCTGAATGTTCAAGCAAAATGACAGGGAGCCTTCTGCGATTCAGAAGGGCAGCGCCTTTACCAGGGAAGAAAGAAAAACATACCTCTCACCAATATTGATTGACTGATTAGTCCTTCCAAATAGCATGGCAATCATGTTAAGCCTCCAGATACTCAAACAGCCTAAATGAATTAAGATTCACAGGAGTTCTTCCTGTTGCACAAGGCAGTTTTCTGTACCAATTGAACTAGCAAGCATGACCTACTCTTCCATGTCTTTGAAGTTTCTGGCAGTAAAATAAATAACCTGCTTATGGTTATGGGTGCAGGAGAAGTTATGGGATTGTTTAATGAATCGTTTTAGTGTGCTTAAGATGTTAGACATACTAGCTGTGATCAGGGTAGGATTACACCATTATTAAAACCACGGTTGAATAGCATGCAGTAAAACTTGGAGATCCCCCAGGGAACAATGTGCGATCAGAGGGTACTTTGTGTGCCAATTAATGATTTAATTGTGAGGGTTCTCTGCAACCTTAAGAGGAGATGAATTTGGCATTGTGATAGACTCCTAAATTATCGCTGCTAAACAAATGCCAGGACAAAACGAATTGAAATGCTAAGGTCAAATTAAAAACAGGCTGCATTTTCACCAATGACACCCAGGCAGAAAACTATACATGCATGTCAGGGGCAGCTGGTAACATTTTCAGTTGGTAGGGCTGCAATTTTTCACCTTGCTGTTTTCGTTACATTAGGTGCAGAAATAACGTAGGAAGGTGTGCCATTACGCATGTGCAGAGTGCCACGGTCTCCTCCTCTCTTTAAAAAATATCATTCATTCTCTACACATCTATGGACATTGATATAAGAGGTTCCAAATGTAATTTTCAAATGAGATTGACTCCATACCTCTCATTTAGAAATTAAGCTGTACCATATGATATACTTTCTTGAATTCATGCTTTGTTTACACTTATGCAATGCAAACCACCCACTATTTACCATCCAAGATCCCCAATTCAAAAAAAATGAAGGGTAAATGATTAAGTTTGTTTTTTTATAAAAAAAGCTAGCTCAACCTTTAGGTAAAGGTAAAGGGACCACTGACCATTAGGTCCAGTCGTGACCGACTCTGGGCTCATCTTGATTTATTGGCCGAGGGAGCCGGCATACAGCTTCCGGGTCATGTGGCCAGCATGACTAAGCCGCTTCTGATGAACCAGAGCAGCACATGGAAACGCCCTTTACCTTCCTGCTGGAGCAGTACCTATTTATCTACTTGCACTTTGATGTGCTTTCGAACTGCTAGGTTGGCAGGAGCAGAGACTGAGCAACGGGAGCTCACCCCGTCGTGGGGATTCGAACCGCTGACCTTCTGATTGGCAAGCCCTAGGCTCTGTGGTTTAACCCATAGTGCCATCCGCGTCCCAGCTCTCACCCGCGTCTCACCCTTTAGCAAGGTCACAAAGCAAATACGAGACAAAATTAAACGAAGAAGCTGCTCAAAGTAACATTTGCTGCTTCTCCTCTGCCCTTCAGGGAAACAGCTCTGACCAAGTTCAGAACCAGTGTGCGATTCTGATAGGCTAATGCTACCACATTTGCAAAGCAGCCCTGACCCTCCCCACATCAACTAGAATGGCTGTGCTGGACAGGCTTCATAACAAAGGATTGAGAAACAGTTCCCTTACCAGGGCTGAATTTCCAGCAGCCCAACCAGTCACACGGTTTATTTCTGTTTAGAGTCACACAAGATTCCCCTCTTTGCTATACTTTTGGATAAGAATTAGTAGGGTGGTGCAGACAGCTGATAGCCAGAGAAGTTTGAGGAAGCGTATACAATTTGTGGGACAGGAAATAGTGTTTTGCTTTGAGATTTTGAGGAGGATTTTTTTAAAAAAATAATTAACTGCTTGTTAGAGTTAAACGATTAATGTGAATAAAATGTAATGTTTGTATGCATCAAAGTTCAAACTTCTGTAATGGTTTGTATTTGCAAAGCAGAGAAGTGTACATTAAGCAATAGGTTTTACTCTAGGTGATAGCAGAAGGCTGGTGCTTTTCTGTTGGCTATCCGATGAGTCATAGCCGGAAAGACAAGCTGCAGATCTCTTACAGCAGGAGAGGAAATTTGAGAAGTCAGGGATGGCTAGCAGTAGGAAGTGGCAGGTGATGCTAAGCTCCGCAATGTTGAACAAGCTTAGGAACTCTCTCTGGGAGCAGAGAGAGGAAAGTTTACTGAACTTCATAAAGGACAAAGGGCTGAACCACATTGCCTGCTACTTCAGTGCAATGTGTTACTTTGTATTTTTTCCTTGAAACATTTCTCTTTTGTAACTAGCATTTAAGACTGTACTGAAGTAAAGCTTTGAAACTCATCTTGTGAGTGGGATGGAGTGAAGGAATACATGAAAAAATATTGTTCCGGAATTGAAATATTAGTAGATAATGCATAAAACGGGGTAAGCAAGAAAATAACAATAGAAACAACTGAATAATTATTAAATTATAACAACACAACAAGATGGAATAAATAAAATATTGAGATCACACATGGGTGGAGGGGAGTGGGGGTATGTGGGAATCTATAATATTATTTATAATATAAATTTGGTAACTGCGATGTATTTACATACAGCAAAGGGAAGCCTAGAGTAATCATGTATATTTTAATTTACGTAATCTATGTAATAGGCTTATGTTAGGAAACGAATATGGATTTTGAATTTGATGCTTGTATTTTGTTTCTTTTTGGTTTTGAAATAAAATTTAAAAAAGAAAAAAAGAAAAAAGAAACTCATCTTGTGCTGGAAGGCTCGTTTGTTTCTACACAAGGTCCAGATCAGGGATTGAGCTAAATAATACTAACACTGCTTGACATTTTTCATGGGAGGGCTGTGACCCAGTAGTCCCAGTGTACCAGTTTCTGCTGGCTCCAATTTACAAATCAGAGCTTCCTCACAAGCAACAGCTGTCATTTACAGATCCATACCCTCCCATTCACCCCCACACTACCATATTAGTTTATTTGTGCTTGGAATCAGCTTCTCAATTCTTTTAAAAAAATTGCTCATGTATGAAGTTGCCCTCAGATCAAACCCTTATGCTGAAAATCTAGAAAAACCGTGGCTGGCTTGTCATGTTATAACAACATGAGCAAAGGATCAGAGTTTGAGGAATGCTTCCATGTGTTCTTGTTTACAAATGTACGTTCAAAGAATATAAAGTGCGCCATGGCAAATCCTGGGTTTTCTAAGAAGTGAATGAGCAATGAGACAATGGGCCAGGGTTTAGAGTAATTTTATATGTCAGCATTAGATAAATGGACCACATTCAGATTTTCCCCAAGTATAAAAAAAATCCATGAAAATAAAAAATGAAAAGTGGATTGCTTGCCCCAGAGCCCTTTAATCCACTCTGATTGTTGCAAACCTATATTTCTAGTATGTGACTGAATCCTTCCCACAAAATAGTGATAGCCTGGAGGCAACCTCTGCCTCCAGGGCCGGGGGGGGGGGCAGAGGGATGCTTGTCTGAGTAAACATGGCAGACCGAAGCACATCCCTTTCATGTTGTACTGTTTCTTTCTTATTTTCCTGCCTGGAATATGTCAAGCAAAGAGGAAGGAAACATTGTGTGATGTGATGTTCAGGTAACTCACTAACCGTTACAGCTCCCCAGAGTTCTCTCTACTCATAAATTGTCAGAATGAGTAGCACACGTGAACTCTGGGTGTATTTGTCCTTGTCTATACCGAGAAGTCCTGCAGCAGTAGGGGGTCTGAAGCTATTTATTCACGGCTAGGAACTTATTCAGTTCAAGCACTTTGAGAAATGGGACCTACTGGTGTGACCTAGAAAGCTAGCTAAGACAGAGCAGTTTGTGCCTGTAATCTCAGCACACAGAAGTAAGTTCATCTGAAAATGGTATAGATGTTCAGGTCTGAGCTGAGTTTGTAAGACCAGTATGGTGCAGTGGTTAGGGTGTTGGACTATGACCAGGGAGACCTGTGTACAAAGCCCTTGCTCAGCCACGAAACACACTGGCTGAGTGAGGGCCAGATACTCTCACTTGGAGTAAGCTACTTGGCAGCATTAAATGTGGATGAGGGAGAGAATCATATATGTCATTGCCTCAAGCAGCTTAGAGGAAGGGCAGGATATAAATGTAACAAATAATGGCATTTATATCCTGTGCTAAAAAGATGTCAGTGAAATCAGGGGGTTACCAGTGAATAATAGGGGTCATATTTGCTTTAGCGCTAAGTCTACAGTTAAGATTAAGAATTTCTCCTTGTGAAATGGAACAAGCAGACGTTGGGTGGACATCTGTCATGGATGCTTTAGCTAAGATTCCTGCACTGAAGGGGCTTGGATTTGAGGACCCTTCAGTTACTTCAATCCCTAAGAATCTGTGATTCGCCCCTTCTCCCCACCCAGATCTGTTCCAGGGTTTCCAATAATAATAATAATAATAATAATAATAATAATAATAACAACAACAACAACAACAATAATTTATTTGTACCCCGCCCATCTGGCTGGGTTTCCCCAGCCCCTCTGTGCGGCTTCCAACAAAGATGAAAAATACATTAGAATGTGACACATTAAAAACTTCCCTGAACAGGGCTGCCTTCAGGTGTCTTCTAAATGTCAGGTAGTTGTTTATCTCTATGACATCTGATGGGAGATCATATTTGGGGATAGCATGGATATACACAGGGGGGAAAGAGCAGTAATTCTTGTACACTTGCAACTATTTTGTTGAATTTTGGGTAATAATAATAATAATAAAAAGTAGCATAAACACTGACAACTTGGAAACACTGGCCTGCGAGCGCTCCAATTGGAGAACAGCCTTTACCAAAGGTGTCATGTGCTTTGAAGATGCTCGAACTCAGGACGAAAGGGAGAAACTTGCTAAGAGGAAGGCATGCTTGGCAAACCCTGACTGTGATAATCTCCCACCCAGAAATCTATGTCCCCACTGTAGAAGGACGTGTGGATCCAGAATTGGCCTCAACAGTCACTCACAGACTCACTGTTAAAACCGTGTTCATGGAAGACAATCTGACTCAACTACGAGGGATCGCCAAAGAAGAACCAAAGCAAAGCTTTGGAGGTCTTTAAGCAGAGGCTTGACAACCATATGTCAGGAGTGCTCTGATGGTGTTTCCTGCTTGGCAGGGGGTTGGACTCGATGGCCCGTGTGGTCTCTTCCAACTCTATGATTCTATGATTCTATGATTCTATGATTCAAAATAATAATATCAAAATGCAAACTAAAACACACAAGAAGAAGTAGGTACAATCCTGTTTTGGGAAACTGACCATCAGTTGACATGCTCCTGGAGTGGAATGGGAACTGCATTAAATGATATGGCATCACAAAACAAAGAAAGAAAGGATAATATTGTATTAAGTTATTCCTTAAATGGAATAATTTCCTCTCATTGTCAGAGAAAAATTGTATGCTTCCCCCCCTACACAATGCCATTTTGTGGAAAGTCCTGATGGTTTGTTCTCTCCCCCAATTTAATTACCAATTGGACTTCAAAGTTACCTAGGCGGAGGCAGCGCCAGCTGGTTGCTGATTAGGAACATTTGATCCTAGTCATGTGTTTCCTTAAAGATGTTAGAGAGATTGGGTTCCACCTCGGAGACCGGCAAGCAAGATGTTTTGCTGGCAGGAGCCAAGAAGTTCCTGGGAGGAGGGGGGGGGTGGATGAGAGCTATTCTGAGGATTGATCTGTGTAGCCTTAATGTTTCTAGGAACATAATAGACTGTAACACTATGTGGATGGCAGGCAGCTGGGCATTTGACAAGTTTATGGTTCTGTTTAGACCAGAAAGTCTGAAATAAATTCTGAATGCTAGAGAGGATCTTACACTTTATGTCTGTGACTAAATGCCCTTCACCTCTTTTAGGGGGCCCTTCAGAGGTCTGTGTAAATGTGGTAAAATGAAATTGGGTTGTTTTCATTCCAGGATTCTGGTGTGGCTAATAAAGCATGGACTTCCTAGGTGACAGAGAAACGAGTGCCCTGAACTAATGTGAGTACAGAGACCTAACCTACCTAACTGAAAAGGACTCCCCCCCCCCCCTTCTGCCAATGATACTTGGACAGCGTGACATTTTTATCCCATTTTAGCGCAGGTCACTGCTGTTCATTGCAGTTGCAGAAATAATCATTGTGCATTCCTAACCTACCCCTCTGTTATTTTTCTTCTTGGGCTGCTTTAATAAGGTGGATCAGGGGTGAGGAATCTTTAGAGTACAACTCACATGACCTCTAGGCCATTGACCATGATGACTGGGAAGCTGGAGATATAACTCCCAGTGTGGTCCAGTTTCTTTAACCCAGATTTAAACCAAAAGTCTTTTAGTCATCTTTGAGAGATTTAGTTGCTGAGGAAAAAAAAGTGCCTCCATCAATGTCAGGGACTGGGCAGAGGAGGAATTTTGGAGACCACCTCCCCATCCTGACCCTTCCAGGGAGGAGGAAGAGGAAGACGGTATAGATTTACAACAGTGGTTTGAGGGAGGTAGCATCTCAGAGGCAGATGAGGGGAAAAGCTGGGAAATCATGGGAGAGCCATGGGAGACCCAGCTGACACATTGTCATTAGAAAGCATTCCAGACCCTCCATCTCCCAGAAGCCGGCGAGCCTTAAAAGTAGGAGAGCAAAGAGCTCAAAGACAGAGGGCATGTAGCAGCATCCGTAGAAGAGATGGTGAGAATGAGGAAGTGGGAGAAACGGGGAGTAGACCTTCCCCTGGGACAACGCCGTTATCCAAGAGTCTGGGCTCTATAACCTCTGTAAGGATTGAAATAAAAAAGGATGCTAAGAAACTTTTTCTTGTCTTTTTACGTTCCTGGGCAACCAGCTGGGAGCCACTGACAGCATCCTGACAATCAATGATGTTACAATAGGGGTAGAATTTGGTGGGTAATGGTTAATCGGTGTGTATGCATAGAACTACCTATGAATTTTTAGGATTCTCTGGACATTTTGTGGTCCAGATAAGATGTGATTTGGACCCTCCTGTCCATTTTACTCTAATTTAATATTTTTACTATACAGAAACCTCTTATGCTTTAAAGTGGCCGTGTTTAATTCCACAATCTTTCTGCAGCATAAATATACGTGCTTTAAATTCCTAGGGTATTAGTATGCATTTATTATTACGGCATTTAAAACACTTCCCAACAATCTTTAATGAGGCAGCCAAACAAACTGCTGTGTAATCTGTTAATGTCGGCATTTACAATGTAATTAAGATTAAGTGTTTTGAAAATGAATATCTTATAGTTTTATGCCTAATAACTGCTGATTACTGCAAAACACTTTAAAGCTGTAATAGCTAAACAGAATAATTAAAATCATGAAATGAGCTCTGAGTCTCTATGGTAAGTAGATGAAATTATACCTTTTCAAGTTGTCTATTGCTCTGGGATGTCTTCTGATGCTGCAAGACTTCAGCGTCATAGATATTCATATTTTGAAAAGAATTTATCATGAGTGGCCTGATGGTTTCTAAATGCAGGATGCTATGGAGATAACTTTGCGATATCTCTGGGTTTTGCCTTTAATCCCACACAACGTTTCTGCTCTTAACAGTCCATTTGTATTTTATAAATACTAAAAATCGAAATCCATCACAAAACCTCCAGCCTGCAGACTGGCCTTGCAGGTCATCCTAATTTTGTCCTTGGGACTCTCTCCAGACCATTCCCCCATTCCAGCTCTGTTCATAGCTGTCAACTTTTCCCTTTTCTTGCGAGGAATCCTATTCGGAATATGGAATTTCCCTTAAAAATGGGAAACGTTGACAGCTATGGCTCTGTTCCATGCCCTCCCTGCATGCTTTCCCTGACTGTGTCCTTGAACTGTAAGGATGCCTTTGAAGATGATTCAGAAATTTTTGCTAGCGCAGAATTTGGTGGCCAGGTTTGAGCATATTACACCAATCCCAGCCTGACTGCATGGGCTGCCAATTGGTTTCTGGGCCCAATCCAAAGTGCTGGCTTTGACCTATAAAGCCTTAAATGGCTCACGACCGCAATACCTCAAGGACCGCCTCTTTCCATATGAAACTACTGGAAACCGTCCCTATGAGAAAAGAATGGCAGATTAAGTTGATGTACTATGCCTAAATGGCAAAAATGACCAGAAGAATCAGAAATCAGGAAGACCAAGACTTTAATAAGGAATGGAGGAAATTTATAATTTATCTTTAAAACCATTGTAACCAGTTAAAATTGTTACTGGGGTTGGAATAACACTTGTAATGATGAACGATGGACATAATGGAGATACAAAAAATTGGTTTAATATAAAAGATACAGAAGGAAATGAGTAACGATAAGACCCACCAAGGGGACCAGGAGATTCTTTAGAATCTTGCTTTTATATATTATGTGAATGTAAATATTTATTTGGAAAATAAAATAAATAGATTTACAAGAAAAGAGAACCTACTTGAAACCCTGAGACCATCTTCTCAGGCCCTTCTTCATGTGCATCCTCCATGAAATGTCTGGAGGGTGGCAACATGAGAATAGGCCTTTTCTGCAGTGGCTTCCTGCTTCTGGAATGTTCTCCAGAAGGAGGTTTGGCTGGCACCTTCATTATACACCTTTAGGCGCCAGATGAAAATGTTCCTCTTCATTTGGCCTTTGTTTGATTGACATCTGATGCCTTGTTAAATGTGTTGTGGGATGAGGAAATATTGGTTTGTTTTTGTTCTTATTTTTATTACGCTATAGATTCTGCTAGCTGAATCTATATGAATAAGAAGCTTTCTAAAATATATATAGATGAAATGACATAGTGAAGCAAATTTACCATAAACAGAGCTGAATTTATAAAGCTGATTATGAAAAAGAGACTAATAATAACAGCCTAACAACAGCAACTATACGAAGATTCTAAAATTAAAAACAGAACATAGCTCATTTATTCAGAATTTCCAAATACGTTAACTTTCGTATTATGCATGCAGTTAATGTCACCACAGCCAATATTTATGTTTTGACGTTTCCATTTGCATAGTGTGACTACACACTTGCAGTTCAATTAGAATAATGGCTCTCGAGAATGGTTTAAAAAACTAAACCAAAAACACACAAACACCACCCTCCATTATTTATTGGACTCTAAATTGGCCACATGGTAGCCCTCGTTTATATCAGGCTAATGAACTGTACCAAATAGCATGCAATTTGAATGCCTTTGGGAAGGAGGAAGCGAAACAGCAGGGAGATAAAAGAGGAAAGGAACTGGAAAAAACCTATTGAACTACAGTATAGCTTTACACCAAAGGAAAATTATACACCAGGCCTTCATTAAACAGTGTGGAGGGGGGAATCAGAAGTGTACAAAAACCTGATAGCTAGATATCTTAGAGGACAGAGGGAACATATGCTATGGGAGTGCCTCACAATAACTGTATTCAATTGAAAAATGAAAAAGGAGTGAGAGAGAGAGGTGTTTTTTAGAAGAGAGCACAAGGAATTCATTGCTGCAGGATGCACAATTGCGGTAAAGTTTGGCTGAATTCACGGAAGCTATCCATGCATTTGATATAAATAACACACATATTCAGAATTATGCACAATGCTTCTTTAAAACACATGTTTAAAATTTCCAGAGGAAAATATTGCTTTGAACTATATCCCTACTCTATGGGATTTGACAACTGAACAACGTAAATAGGTTCTTCGTACCCGTACTTATGGCCAAAAGACTGATGCAGTGGCGTAGCGTGGGGGGTGCAGGGGGGGCCGGTCGCACCGGGCGCAACATCTGGGGGTTAGGGTTAGGGGGTGCAAATCCACGGGTTAGGGGGCGCAAATTACTTGCCTTGCCCCGGGTGCTGACAACCCACGCTACGCCACTGGACTGATGCACTGGAAAGATTAGTGTACAGCTACATTTAATCAATGGATCGAAGATATGACAACACCTGTAACTTACGAACGGATTGCTTATAGACATAGACAAGTAGAATGACATTTGGAATGCATTTATACAAAATATAGTGGGTTGAAAATAAACATATATGTATTTGGTTAACAATAATACCCATATATTAGATAAGTATATATGTAATTATAATAATAATAATAATTATTATTATTATATCTTGCCCCACTGGGCAACTTAGAGCACATACAAAAACATAGTAAAACATCAAACATTAACAACCTTTCTGATACAGGGCTGTCTTCAGATGTCTTCTAAATGGTGTAGTTCTTTATCTACCTTCATTGTTAATGCTTATAACAATAAAGAGTAGAACCTCGATTTTCCAGCGTCTCGAAAGCTGAACATTTCAGAACCCGAACGCTGAAGACCCTGAAGTAATTGTTTCCGTTTTTGTACACGCTTCAGAGGTCGAATGGCTTCCGAGGCATATTTCTCAATTTTCTCAATTGAGTTTGCTGACCACCCATTGCGCCTCGGTTGCCGAATGTTTCGGAAGTCTAACGGTCTTCTGGAATGGATTACGTTTGACAACCGAGGTTCCACTGTAGTATACATTTGCTTTCTTTTTCCACATTTTATTTTTATATTATGTTGCTCAGTTAAACTGTTCTTCAACAGAAATGACGATGAAGAAGCAGAATAAGTGATGGCAAATAATGGCTAGAGGCATAGAATGTGTGTGCTGGGGCAGGGAGGAGCAAAAATTTCAGTAAGGGGCTATTGATTCAGGGAGTTGGGGAAACAGCATCAAGTGGAATGCACCACAGTTTTGAGAACTGTAACATCTGGAATGGGAGCCTGTGGCCCTCCGAATATGGTCAGACTCCATCTCCCATCAGCCCCAGCCGACAAGGCCAATGATTAGATTTGATGACAGTTGTAGTCACACAACAGGACATGGGTGGCACTGTGATCTAAACCAGTGAGCCTCTTGAGCTTGCTGATCAGAAGGTCGGCGGTTCAAATCCCCGCAATGGGGTGAGCTCCTGTTGCTCTGTCCCAGCTCCTGCCAACCTTGCAGTTAGAAAGCATGCCAGTGCAAGTAGATAAATAGGTACCACTGCAGCAGGAAGGTAAACGGTGTTTCCTTGTGCTTTGGTTTCTGTCACGGTGTTCCATTGTGCCAGGAGCGGTTTAGTCCTGCTGGCCACATAACCCAGAAAGCTTTCTATGGAAGAACGGCGGCTCCCTTGGCCTGAAAGCGAGATGAGTGCCTCCACTGGCGGAGGAACTGGAGTGCGGAGGGAGCCGACCGCCCCCAGCACCACTATTCTGGTAGAGCACCATCACGGCGGCCCTCCCAGACATGTGCTGCACACCCCCCCCCACATGCCGGGCTCCATACCCCCCCATGACAGCGCATCATGCCCCGAGAATGCCCCCCCCGGGGGTGCAAACCACGGCCATGCCTGGTCTCCACCCCCGGTAGCAGAGTATGCAGCTTCGCCACTTTGTGCCGCAACCCCATAGTCACCTTTGACTGGACTTAACTGTCCAGGGGTCCTTTACCTTTACCTTTTCTTAGTCACACCACATCTGGAAGGTCACACAGGTTCTTCACCCATAAGTCATGCTAAGATGCAACAAAAGATGTAACTCAATGGCTCTATACTTAACTTTTGACCCATTTGATAGGATTTGCTAGACTTATGTCAGATATAACTGGAGATAACTAGCTGTTAATGGCAAAGCTAGTGGCGCTTTTTGGGGGGTCTGCTTCCCCTGGCTGATTACTGATTATATAGATGAACAGTGCAAGGGCCGCTTTCATGTTTTTACCAAGTAAATTGATCCCAAATGCTTCATTATCTGTGAGATAGCATCCCTGTTACAATTTTAGCTCTGCATTGTCTGTTTAAACTGCTATCTCTTAGTTGCAGTTGGAGTCAGGGATAAAGAGGCACAAGTGATGGGCTGAGTGGTTTAAGCGCATCCCTAACTCGCCCGCTGAAATTCCAAAGTGCTCCACTTTTGTTTCCCAAGTGATTCTTCTCCTTGGCATCCTCTTTACTAAAACACAATTCCTTGAACATGTCACTTGCAGAAGATGTAACGGGAAAGCTGAGAGGCTAAAGATTTGAAGCTGAAATGCAGGTTATCAACTCGGGCAGCTGTCATTTAGACTTCTCCTGTCAAATACAGCGCTTAGGTTATGTTGCTCAAATACAATTTGCTGAAAGAAATTCCTGCTAAAATATATTCCATGCAATAATGGCATCTCAGTCAAATTGAAGGCAAAGCGGATTCTGTTTCAGACCCTAATAGAAATATAACTGGATTTATTATGTATTATCCCCTCAGTAGCTAGGATTTTGCACATGTGTAATTGGATTATGATGAATGGGAAAACACAGCATAATGTGAAGGGCTTATTTCTGGCTTTGTTTTCTTGATTTCCTTTTCTTTCTTTTTTTCTCCAAATACCATTTATAGTTAAAAACACACACACACACACACACACACACACACACACACACACAACCAAAAATTTCCATTAAAAAGATGCATAGATGAATTTAATGAGCATTTCCAGAAATTTTCTGAAATGCAACAGCAAGCAATACATATATGATAATTATATGAAATGAACATAGCTCATCTGAAATTCATTTGAGAAAGAATTTGACTCATAAAAACTTCAGATTGCTGACTCAAGTGCTTCAGAGTTCAGTTATTCTCATAACAGTCTGCAAAGTGATTCAAAGCCCATTGCTGCAGAAGTTGGAGGAGGCATGAAATTGGCCATAAAATCTGTATTAATTGCAAAACAAATGAATGAAATTACCCTTTGCATCTTCACAATTTCAGCACTCGGTATTATCGCTTCACCTGCTTGTGTTTTTTTTGTGTTTGCTTCTCCATTGCTGGGCTTTTTAGGATTATCTCATTGGAAAACACATTCCAGTGCATAAAATGCATGTTGATAAACTGCAATGTCTTTCACCCATGGTATGTCAAGCAGGCTTGTGCTTTCACTTGATTCCTCCATTGCAGGTAGTTGGACTATGTGACCCTCGTGATCCCTCCCTGCATCTGGGGCTGCAGGTGGCACTGTGGTCTAAACCACTGAGCCTCTTGGGCTTGCCGATCAGAAGGTCAACGGTTCGAATCCCCACAAAAGTGGAGCGAGCTCCCGTTGCTCTGTCCCAGCTTCTGCCAACCTAGCAGTTCGAAAGCACACCAGTGCAAGTAAATAAATAGGTACCATTGTGGTGGAAAGGTAAACAGCATTTCTGTGCACTCTGACTTCTGCCATGGTGTTCCATTGTGCCAGAAGTGGTTTAGTCATGCTGGCCACATGACCCGGAAAGCTATCCGTGGACAAACTCCCTCAGCCTGAAAAGTGAGATGAGCGCTGCAACCCCATTGTCGCCTTTGACTGGACTTAACCGTCCAGGGGTCCTTTACCTTTACCTTTTTTTTACACACACCCATTTGCATCCGGTGTGCTCCTTCTGATGTTTTGAGAAGCAGTCTACATACACTCTTAGCCACAATCCAAATCTCTCCTGTATCTTGTCATTTTAAAAAAATGACATACCATGTTTTGAGGCAGATATCATCCGTTTGAAAAGAGAGAGAGAGAAAAGAACAACTTAGCTTTGTTTTAATGTGTACACTGCCCTTAATCACAATGTTTACAGGAGACTAGATTCAGATAGGTAGCCATGTTGGTCTGACACAGTCAAAGTAAAAATAAAATAAAAAATGGTCCAGTAGCACCTTATACACCAACTAAGTTTGTTCTGATATAAGCTTTCGTGTGCACATTGGGTATCTGAAGAAGTGTGCATGCACATGAAAGCTTATACCAGAAAAACTTAGTTGGTCTATAAGGTGCTATTGGACATTTATTATTATTATTATTATTATTATTATTATTATTATTATTATTACTGTTACAGGAGAAAAACAGTACACCACACCCCAGCCCAGGCTTCTGCCTTCACAGATTGAGGAATTTTTCCGAAGCGTCTTAGGAAACTCATGGATTTCCAGGAACACAGTTTGAAAAGTATTACTTTAACATACTTGCAGACTTTAGCTCCCAGTTTTGGATAGGGAATAAAATTCAAATAATGTCCCGGAATGTTTATAAATGATCAATACTGTAGCCAAAGTTAGCAGTTGTGGTCTCCAAGGTTTGTGGTTCATTTCCATGCTTCACTAACTTATTACCCTATAACTCTTGGACATAACTTACATAAATAAATTGCTCCTATTCCTCAGTTGAACATAAAAGGCCCTAAGTCTTTTTCAGGACACCGCTGTTCCATTTATAAAACTATAAATGTAAAGTTTAATTATAATGTCAAATAGACAGAAATAAATCCATTTCCTCAGCTACATACAATGGAAAGGCATTTAGAAAGGCAGTTAGTGGCCTAAATTTAGGAATGCAGGGCTCACATTGATGGAAATCCATTCGTTTCTTTGCCAGCACATTACAACATTTAATAAAAGGGGCGCAAAGAGTGACATCATAGTTACACAATCAATTACTGAAGAAAGTCAAATGTAAAGGATGCACTCAAAGCAACAACACAGTTAACAGGAAACTAAAATATTATTTTAAAGATTGCAGAGTAAAATATTGCAAAAGGAAGTCAACCACAGAATGTACTTTTAGCACAGTAAAGTTAACAAAAAAAAGTTATCTTAAACATTTCAAAAGAAAACGAAAGGGAATCAAATATAAAATGCACATTTAAAACATCATTTAACATGATCATTTAAACATCATCATTTAACATGATGATAACTGTAGTGGTTGGGAGTTACTCATGCGTAATCCTGCTCTGTTTGAGCATTAGTTTGCCTGGTTAAACCCTCCGGACTGCACAGCCCATCTCAGCGTGGCTGCCCTTAGTCACTCGTAGAGTCTGTCTGTGGGCGTTTCTTAAAGCGCTGCCAACATAAGAGTTGTTTTGACGCCTAATCGTCTCCGCCTCTCACTGCGCGGGAGTCTCCTGCGCAGGGTGGGCGTGGGCAGCGGGGTGCTTGGGCTCTCCTCACTAACTTCCAACGAAGAGTCCTGGAGCCCCTGCACCTCCCTGTCCCGTTGCTCTCCTGGATTCCTGGTGTTACACTTATTCCCTTCCCCTTCTTCCCAGCTGAGTCTCCACCTAGCGCTGGGACCTTCTCCTGCAGAATCAGAGACCCTCTCCTTCTCCCGTGCCTCTGATGTCAGTTCCCTGACAATAACATATCTTATTCATAGAGCATATCTGCTGCTGTTGCTTCCATTCCTGCCAATGTTGGTTCATGGTGGTTCACTAAGAGACAACCAAGATTTTTTCTGGGCTCTTCAGCAGCCACAGCTTTTGTAGCTGGAGTCAGTCCTGGTCCTGCCCTCCCAGTCAGGTGGAAAAATGCCTGCAAGGTCTTCCAGGTCTCACCCCCAAGATGTTCCTTACATTTTTTTAGGGTGAATTTTGAAGATTTTTCATATATACTCAAATATTCTCTGAATATCAGTTAACTGAATTTGTCACAATGATATTTGATTTCAAATGTTTGATCTCTATCAGCTGATATTTTACAGTAATATATATGGAAAGTGGTATTCCTTTAGATATTCTGACCCAAGACTGCAATCCTATACACAGCAACTCAGAAATAAGTCACCTTCTCTTTTGCCAATAATTGCTATCATTTATTATTAAATGTACTATTGCCTGCTGTTCACCAGTGGGTCCTGGGGTGGGTTGCATCAATTAGAAAATCCATATTAAAAACAGTTTAAACAAATCACAGTCACAGGAATAAAGTGCCAAAATAGGCTTTCAAGTGGTTTATGACATATAAAAGCCAGTTACTCAAACATTAAAATGCACAAGAAAATCACATTAAAACAATGCAGCAACTAAAAGAAAGATCCTTCTTTGTGGTGGCGCTGTGGGTTAAACCACAGAGCCTAGGGCTTGCCGATCAGAAGGTCGGCGGTTCAAATCCCTGCCACGGGGTGAGCTCCCGTTGCTCAGTCCCTGCTCCTGCCAACCTAGCAGTTGAAAAGCACGCCAGTGCAAGTAGATAAATAGGTACCGCTCCAGCGGGAAGGTAAATGGTGTTTCCGTGCGCTGCTCTGGTTTGCCAGAAGCGGCTTAGTCATGCTGGCCACATGACCCGGAAGCTGTACGTCGGCTCCCTCAGCCAATAAAGTGAGATGAGCGCTGCAACCCCAGAGTCGGCCACGACTGGACCTACTGGTCAGGGGTCCCTTTACCTTTAGGAAGTACCTGTGTAAACAGGTATGCCTCACAATGTCAGCATTCAGTTAAGTGGTCTTATTCCCAAGTTAGTAGGATTGTGCATTAAAAGTTAAAACCAGCATACTAAGTCAAGTCTTACGCTGATTTTACAAAACTGGTTTTATATGGGCATCATATTATAAAATTTGATAAATAGTGTGTAAAGATATTTAGTATCTGACAGCTATTGATAGATAACATGTACCAGTAATTAATATTTGACAGCTGACAGTTTATGAGATTTGAAGCCTGCCAAAATAAAAAACACGAAGTGATGTGAACAATTGAGTTTTGAGTTCAAAACTTTACAGTAAGTATGCAGTTTTCCTTTGGAATGGCCCATTCAAAAATGTACCACATTTTTTGCTCTATATGACGCACCAGACCATAAGACGCACCTAGTTTTTGGAGGAGGAAAACAAGAAAAAAAATATTCTGTATCTCAGAAGCCAGAACAGCAAGAGGGATCACTGTGCAGTGAAAGCAGCAATCCCTCTTGCTGTTCTGGCTTCTGGGATAGCTGTGCAGCCTGCATTCGCTCCATAAGACGCACACACATCTCCCCTTACTTTTTAGGAGGGAAAAAGTGAGTCTTATAGAGCAAAAAATACGGTAAATGGAAAAAGTAGGAAAATCTGTCAAATGTTGTATGTTTGAGACAATGTCAGCTGCAGCGAAGCCATTGATATTTGTTTTAGGTGTATTTTATTCCCTCTCCAATTCCATTAGACTGGACATTAGAAAGGAATATTGTTCTTTGCTTTTATTGCCTGTTGTTTGTAACAGCCGCAGAGTGAAAGCAAAATAGCACTGAGCACCTCTACAGAGATCAAGGGTGAATCTACACACAGGGGGAAAACGGTATAAATAAGTCATAAATTAAATTGCTATAACAAGAGAAAAAAAACCTCTATGTAAAATCGCATAGTAAAGTTTTCTGCTCTACAGCGCCATCTATTTATAATGAATTTAAAACACTAAACACAAGGTGAATTTTCTTCCCCCAACCTTCCCACTTTCCTGCTACACATCCTAGGCACTCCATTCATAATTTAAATTTCACATCTTTTCTTTTCTATGCACTGTTTATCAGGCTGGCATCTGTTTTAGTGTTTTGTGCAATGTTTTACTGGAATTTTTATTGCATTTTGATATTGCATATTGACCTCTTCATTGCAATTTTATGATTTTAATTTGTGCAGACCATTTCTTATAGTGAGTGGTATATAAATATGAAAACGAATGAATATCCAGTTTAGCATGAAACTTATTGTTAAAACCTGATGTCACTAGACCAGATGTAAATAGCTCACTTGGTTGCCTGTAGCAAGCAAAGCAGTTTGCAGGCCCAGCATTTGTTGATAAGAAAAGAGTATGTTCTATCTTTTTATGCCATTGGTAAAAAGGCTTTGTGGGCTAGTAACTTGCACTGATCTATTTGCAAGGCTGCTATAGGCTGCTTTTAGTGGAAGGGGATTAGCAGTGTTCCTTTTCCCTCGTGCCTCATCAGTAAATGAATTAATACACTAGATGAACAACCAGGGACTGCTGAGAGGTTTGGTTCCCCACTTTTATTATCTTTATAATGAGAATAGATTTCATTTGTAAAAAAGTGCAGATTTAATACACTCAGTTAGCTTGGAGACTAGCATGCCAGAAAATTCATTATACATTCTGCAAAGGAAGGAAGCTATGAAATGCTGACCTTTTAAAAAATTCTTGCTTTCGATTGGTTCAATGTTATGCTCCTTGGCCACGAGATCAGTGAAGCAGTAAACAAGGAAAGATATCAATGCATTCAGTCAGTAAAACTTTACAGAATATCAAAAAGGTCAAAGCAGTTTGGTGGTAATCAGGCTTTGGTAGGTAACAAAATGGACTATTGTCCAGAACAGGGGGGGGGGGAATACATATCATAAAATAAATGCTGAATTGTTAATCTGTTGTCAAGACTAATGTTTCAACGCTGTCAGACATGCAGGTTTAAGGTACCTTTTAACAATTATCACTATAGTCTAACCACGAATGTTCATAAACACTTTCTTCCAGTTTTGCCAAATGCATAAAGAGGGTTTATGTTGAGATGGAAACCTCTTATAAGTAGACCCTCCAAGTGTTGCTATTTTCCAGGGACAGTCCTGGATTTACAGAATTCATCCTAATTTCTGATTTGATCCCGGAATGTCCCACTTTTCCTTAGGATGTCTCTATTTTCATTGGAGAAATGTTGAATTGTGAAATGCTGGAGGCTATGGGTGTTATGTTGCCCTTGATCCTCGGAGATAAGTAACTATACAACCTTTAGAAGACATCTGAAGGCAGCCTTGTATAGGGAAGTTTTGGGGGCAACTCAGATGGGTGGGATAAATAATCATAATCATCATAGAATGGGATGTCCCTGTTTTCATCAGAGAAATGTTGGAGGGTATGTACTGAGTGTCTGAGGTTCCCGAATGAGCATTACACTCCTCATTTGATGACTACAGCATCAAGCTTGCACATGTGAGAAAACTATCACAAATCATTCAACAGCTCAGCTAGATCTTTCTCTGCCTTTCATTAGTCAATTCACACATTTAGAAGAAAGTCATCAAGGGATGAATAATAATAATAATAATAATAATAATAATAATAATAATTATTATTATTATTATTATTATTATTATTATTATTATTTATACCCTGCCCATCTGGCTGGGTTTCCCTGGCCACTCTGCTGGGGCCGAAATCCCCAAAGAGCAGAAAAGACCATTTATGTATGTGACCACGGCTGCATGGATGTTACTGGCCCAGAGATGGAAAGAAGATAAAATTCCTACCAGAGCGGAATGGCAGATGAAGTTAATGGACTATGCTGAAATGGCTAAAATGACCAGAAGAGTCCAAAATCAGGAAGACCAAAATTTTAACAAGGAATGGGGGAAATGTATAACTTCTCTTACAAACCATTGTAAACAGTTAAAATTGTTAGTAGGATTGGAATAACATTTGTAGTTTAAGGTTGATTTCGAACATAATGAAAGAGGTCAAGGGTTTGGATTATCATAAAAGATGCAGGAGGGATTGATTAATAATAGGAACCACATAGAGGATGGAAGTCCAGAAGATTCTTTGGAATCTTGTTTTTATGATTTATGTTTGATAAATATGTTTGATATATCTCTGTAAAATTTTAAGTTGAAAAAGTTGAAAAAACAAATGTTAAAAGAACCTACCAGATCAGACTAAAAATCTACCCGGTCCAGCATTCTTTTCTTGAAGTGGTCAACGAGATGCCTGTGCTGAGATCTCTGCCTCTTGCCATAATCTTGGATCACCTTTCCTATGTAGTGACAGCTTTCCTTTCCATGGCACTGGCGGCTGCTGGAAGGAGTTGGGAAATGCACAACAGAATGATGCCATGATATGACATCTCCACAGGAGAACTTGACCTGGGAATGCTCTTTTAGGGGCATGTGGTTCTGCTCTTAGTTTTCTCTTACAGAGTCTGAAGTGGAATCTTAAGATCAAATGAAAAATTGAGTAGGTTACACTAGAGCAAGGGTGCACCATGCAGTTCTCCCTCCTCTTATGAGCTCCAGCCAGCTCCACCAATGGACTGAAGTATCATCCATCAGAGCCAGCTGGAATCAGCAACCAATTCTTAATATAATCATCTTCGGCTGAATCCCACCCACCCTCCCCAAAACAAAATCCGCATGTTAAATACCAATGCACTGCTTAATTAGCTGCCTAATCTTCTGTTGCTTTCTGATTTCCAATATTTGAGAAGCAGGCAGAAGACCACAGAGAGCAGTATGCTCATATGATGTTGGAGAGACGGGAATGTTCCCATTTCCATATAAGGCTGGGGTTTAATTCCCAGCCTTAGTATATATTGAGATATGGTTTGACACTAACGATAATGCAGCTGCAAAAGATCTGAGTGGCATGAAGATTGAGCTGAGGCACCACGGTGTTTGAATATTTTAATATGAAGTAGGCCTGTAGTATCACAGCTCTAAATGCATGCTCTGGTTGTAGATTATATGCGCCAGGAGGGATCTCAATTTATCCCAGGAATCCCGAACACTTATTTTCCTGTCGTTGACATTTGTTCTTATTACAACTCCATACACACAGTACATTGTCAGGGCAGTGGGTGGGGGTGGTATATTAAAGGGAAAAGACTGGGAGAGACCGAGTGATAGTTCAGAAAGGAGATATTTATTTATAGGAAGGAAAAACATGGAAATGTTTTACAGGAAGAATGTCTTAGACTCATGAAAACTGGTGTGTGAGATAATTTACTGATTAGGAAACTGTTCATATTTACATATGAACAGATAACAGGGAGTATGCTCAATTATGAATAGACTTTCTCTGACCATGACCTATCAGTATCTCTTCCAAGGCTTCATCCTTTCTTCATTGAGATGAACCTGTCGAATATGAGCTGTTGCTTAGGTAGATAGTACAATGTAACTATTATTAACTATTGGTGATGGTGATGATTTATATCCCACCCATCTGGCTGGGTTTCCCCAGCCACTCTGGGTGGCTCCCAACAGAATATTAAAAACACGATAAAACATCAAACATCAGATGTCAAGGAAATAAACAACTATCTGACTTGTAGAAGGGAAGTTTTTAATATCTGATGTTTTATCATGTTTTTAATATTCTGTTGGCAAGGGTATAAATAGTATATTATTATTATTATTATTATTATTATTATTATTATTATTATTATTATTATTATTATTATTATTATCATCATCATCATCATCTGATTTGCACGTAGGGGATCCCAGGTTGAGTTTCTGCCATCTCCAGTTAGGGTTGAGAGAGTTTGGTTTGAAACTGTAGAAAGCTTCTGCAAATCAACGTGGACAATACAGTGGTACCTCGGGTTACAGACACTTCAAGTTACAGACTCCGCTAACCCAGAAATAGTACCTCGGGTTAAGAACTTTGCTTCAGGATGAGAACAGAAATCGTGTGGCAGCATCATGGCAGCAGTGGGAGGCCCCATTAGCTAAAGTGGTACAAACAGTTTCAGGTTAAGAACGGACCTCCAGAATGAATTAAGTTCTTAACCCGAGGTACCACTGTATTGAACTGGTGCAAGGCAGCTTCCTATGTATGATTTTATATGTTTTTTTTTTTTTTTTTTACAAATTTCCCTTGCTAAAGGGTATACCTCAAAATGTGTTTGTAACCACTTTTTTTTCCTTTTCTTTTTGTACTCTAGGGCTCCTCAAAACACATTGGCTACATTTGCATGTAACTCTGAGCCAAACAGATGGAGAAAGCAAGGGCTTGAAGGAGGAGGAAGTTAATGGCATAACAATTTGAAATAACTAGTCAAATTTGTGGATGTGGTTCTCTAATATTTATTTATTGCCCACATTTCAGTGGGCATTGGAAACAGACCATAAGTCTGAGGGATGGAGTCTTTAATTACTGTTTAATGAAGCTATGTAATAGAATGCTGTACAATTTTTTTTGTAGGTGTTGCAACAAACCAGTAAATTAATGGATTACTAGTGGTGAAGATGAGAACAATTTGTACCAATATTGCCACTATAGTTTCCTCTTACTGTAACACCATCATGTCATAAATGAATCTTGCTCGGATACATCATTTAAGCAAAATACGTTTCAGCTCAGAGAGTAGGATTATTAAACATCGGTTAATGTAAGGCCTTTAAAATAAGGTTAGTTTTTAGTGTCTGCATCTTAACATTTGTCATATAAATTAATCTTCTTGGCAGGATTATTTTTTTCAGGATAATGGAATGAAATGTATTGAAGAAAGTTTCCAAGGCTAGAAATTAACAGAATTTGTTTTAAATGTTTGTAAACTAATGTCCTAGTGAAGGCCGTTTAACCTCTATTTATTGTTGAGCTAATTATCTGACCTGACAGTATAATTTGGTGGCAACACAAGTGCTTTATAATTGGAAACACTCAGTTTTGAGGGAATACTAACCTTAAAAAAAGGAAGCCCCAGTATTTTTCAATGAGTGCACTTTTTGTTTTGTCTTGTATACTGGTATAAAGCACAACCCTGAGAGATGGGTGGCAAGATTGCTGGAAGTCCTTTATATTTCAAGGAATTTTGTGTGAGCCTGTCCTGAGAGACTGGCAGCTTGAAGGCCATGTGGGACATAGGTTCCATGAAGAGGTAGAGGTAAAGGTAAAGGTAAAAGACCCCTGGACGGTTAAGTCCAGTCAAAGGCAACTATGGTGTTGCGGTGCTCATCTCGCTTTCAGGCCGAGGGAGCCGGTGTTTGTCCATAAACAGCTTTCTGGGTCATGTGACCAGCATGACTAAACTGGTTCTGTCACAATGAGACACCGTGACAAAAACCAGAGCACACAGAAATGCCGTTTACCTTCCCACTACAGTGGTACCTATTTATCTATTTGCACTGGTGTGCTTTCGAACTGCTAGGTTGGCAAAGCTGGGACTGAGCAACAGGAGCTCATCCCGTTGCGGGGATTCAAACCACCGACCTTCTGATTGGCAAGCCCAAGAGGCTCAGTGGTTTAGACCACAGTGCCACCCGCATGGCCATATGGAAGTGCCAGTTAAGGACAAGATCATGTTGAATGCAGGTACTTCAGCTTTTTTGTGTTAAGCTCCTTGGTATAGACACAAGCCTCCAATCTCATAGTCCCTTCCACTGGCAAAACAGAATATCAGCAATTCCTTCCTGAGGAGCTTTCCCTTGCCTTTCTCCAGCATCTTCTCTGGTGACATCAGCTGTAGATTCAAGGAATTCCACCGGGTCCCAAAAAGGTCGGTCTATGATAGGATCTCCCCAACTTGTGGGATCTGTGGTATGCTATACCATTTAGAGAACAACAGGTTCAGCTGGCCTCTTGGTAGCTCCTTCTGCAGAAACCCTAAGATAACACACAGTGACCTGGTCCCTATGAAACTTATCTGAAGGGGACTGTGATAGTAAGGGGAGCTTCTTAGCCCTCTGAACCTCCCTGCAAGTTCAGAGGCACAATGCCACCCATCCTTCCTTCTATAGCACATCAGTCTCTTTCCCCCTAACCAGTGTCTCTGTGCTGTCTTCTAGTCCTAGGTGATAGCAGCTGTTCCCTGTCCCATCTATGTTTTGGCTGGACTGACTGAGTAGCAGATTGGCGAGGCAGATGGCCCCCTGTGGGGTGTATGAGGTTACCATAACTTCCGTCATAGTGCTTCAATATGCTGATGACAACGTATTGTGTGCACACTCAGAGGATGACCTCCAAACCATCTTTCATACAGTGGTACCTCAGGTTAAGTACTTAATTCATTCTGGAGGTCTGTTCTTAACCTGGAACTGTTCTTAACCTGAAGCACCACTTTAGCTAATGGGGCCTCCTGCTGCCGCTGTACTACTGCTGCATGAATTCTGTTCTCATCCTGAAGCAAAGTTCTTAACCCGAGGTAATATTTTTGGGTTAGTGGAGTCTGTAACCTGAAGCATATGTAACCTGAAGCGTATGTAACCCGAGGTACCACTATATATTTGTAGAAGCTTATAAAATGCTTGGCCTGTCACTCAACAGACAAAAACCCAAAGTGTTGCACCAACAAGCACAAAACAACCCCTCTGCAGTGCCACAAATCCAACTTAATGGTGTAACGTTGGAAAATGTCAATCACTTTTCCTACCTGGGCAGTTATCTTTCCACAAGGGCCGACACTGATGCCGAAATCCAGCATCGCCTGAGCTCTGCGAGTGCGGCTTCCTCCTGATTGAAGAGTATTTGAGGACTGGGACATTTGCAGGGAAACAAAAATGCTTGTTTACAAAGCTGTTGTACTACCAACCTTACTGCACGCTTGCAAAACATGGATTACTTATAAACGCCATCTCCAGCTCCTCAAAAGATTCCATCAACGGTGTCTCTGAAAATAATTACATATCACTTGGGAAGACAGGCAAACTAATGTCAGTGTACTGGAAGAAGCAAAGATCACCAGTATCAAAACAATGATTCTTCAACATCAGCTTAATTGGACTGGTCATGTTGTGCGGATGCCTGATTATCGTCTTCCAAAGCAACTACTCTATTCCGAACTTAAAAATGGAAAGTGTAGTGCTGGTGGTCAGCAAAAGAGGTTTAAATACTCTCTCATGGCAAAAATGTAGCATAAACACCGACAACTGGGAAACACTGGCCTGCAAGTACTCCAATTGGAGAACAGACTTTATGAAAGGTGTCTTGGACTTTGAAGGCACTCGAACTCAGGACGAAAGGGAGAAACGAGCTAAGAGGAAGGCATGTTTGGCAAACCCTCACCATGATCAACTCCCAACTGGTAACCTATGTCCCCACTGTGGAAGGACGTGTGGATCCAGAACTGGCCTCCACAGTTATCTACAGACACACCATTAAGACCGTTTTCATGGAAGACAATCTTATTCGGCTATGAGTGATGGCCAAAGAAGAATGTATGGGGTGTTTGGAGAGGGGCAGTATCTCCTTCTGGGCTAGTTTGATCCCTACCCTGTACTCAACCAACTCCAACCACACGAAAGGATATGAGGAGGTTATACAGCAGGGTTGGTGACAGGTCTTGGGGACAGTTGCAAAGACCAGCTAGAGAGGACTGGGTTCAACCCCTGCGTCTGAAGTTTCCCATCTCTGTTCAACAGCCTGACAGCCCCGTGGAAAATATTGGCATCCAGTATGTAAATTCAATGCAACTGCACAATAGCCCACTATTTTGGGAAACCCAGCCTGATAGCATTACTGGGAATCTGTGACCCCATTACTGTTTCTGAGTTGTCACAAAAGATTCTTCAGTTTTGCCTATTTCTTTGTGAAATAAACATTCTACTCTGTCACATCAATGTGGCATGTTGCATGATGGGGAATCCTGTCATCCATTTTTGTCTTTTCTAACTTCTCCACTGCTGGCAAAACCTTGAAAATGTATTTTGGCATGTATTGTGTTTTTGTTATAGACGAGAGATGACTTTTGCTTCTTCTTTTTTTAAAAAAAGAAAAGAATAAAAGGACTTTACAGCTCAATAAAACTTAACGCATGTGGGGTTTTTATTTGAAACTTCCTTTCTGTGGCTACAGTGATATGATTGAGGTATTAAAATATTTAGAATGTGGTTATGGAACATTACTCTTTAATGGTACATGCATCTCTCTATGTGCTCCCCGTACTTTTAGAAATTGAGCAAGGCTCTTAAATAAAACAAACACTGAATATGTTAAATGGATTGTAGGAGTATGCCTTGAAACCCTTTGCACTGATCATTTGATACAACATGGGAACATCTTAAAAAACAAAACAAAACAATTCTTAAGATTCATAAAGTGAATTTTGATTTCAGCATTAGTAAGGTAATTTCCCATGGGGAGGGAAGTTGTGATATGAAAAGTGGTTACTGGTGCAAAAGGCTGTGGAATATACTTTGTGGCTCAGTGCAAAATGCAGTCTTGAAAAATTTGCAGGGAAATGGGATATGTGCTAAATGTCTTTGTCAGGAGGCATTTAAGGGACACTCGCATTGCCTATTCTGTGAAAAAGAAGGTAGAAATAAAAGACTGTAAATTTAATGGGATTAATTGGAGTATTGTACAGTGGTACCTCGGGTTACATACGCTTCAGGTTACATACGCTTCAGGTTACAGACTCCGCTAACCCAGAAATAGTGCTTCAGGTTAAGAACTTTGTCTCATGATGAGAACAGAAATCGTGCTCCGGCGCCTCGGCAGCAGCAGGAGGCCCCATTAGCTAAAGTGGTGCTTCAGGTTAAGCACAGTTTCAGGTTAAGTACGGACCTCCGGAACGAATTAAGTACTTAACCTGAGGTACCAGTGTATATACAATACTAACAGATTGCATCTATTAATCTGCAGGCAGATAGATGGACTGGATAGATTTCATTCTAAACAGCAAGCATTATATACATCAACAAGCAAGCACTTCGATCTGCCACTTGGAAGCCCTCAAGACATGGCAAAGTGACACCCCCAGGTAGCCTTAGTTTGCATGACCCTCTGGCCATCAGCCCATGCATGAGCTTCAAAGAACTTGGCCCAACACCATCTGATTTATAGATAGCTAACCTGTTAGCCTGTGTGGTTTGCCTGACTGACTGCGTGCTACTAGCTACATACAGATTATTCATTAGCCACATTGCCCATGCCTCGTGTTCTCCAAACAATGTCTAACATCAAAGAAGGTCAGAAGGTACTCAACACTATCACTTCCTTCCAACAGATTAGGACATTAAAGGCTGTTCTTTAGTGATCAAAGAGCTTAGGGGGGGAGGGGGGAGGAAGGAATACGGGGCAGGAAGAGGGCAACTCAGTTAGATCACTAAACTCCTCGAAATACAAATATCTTCCAGATAGATTGCCCATACAACAATGAGCTGCACATGGAGTATCTTGTACAGTGGTACCTCGGGTTAAGTACTTAATTGGTTCCAGAGGTCTGTTCTTAACCTGAAGCACCACTTTAGCTAATGGGGCCTCCTGCTGCCGCTGCGCCACCGAAGCACGATTTCTGTTCTCATCCTGAAGCAAAGTTCTTAACCTGAAGCACTATTTCTGGGTTAGTGGAGTCTGTAACCTGAAGTGTCTGTAACCTGAAGCGTATGTAACCTGAGGTACCACCGTACTAGGTATGTTGACTATTTTTGTATTTATCACTGAATGTTAATGCTTTATCTTTTAAGCCACTCTGTGATTTCCGGGAAGAGAATATATAAATGAAGATAAAACAGCAGTAACAGTAGTAATAAAATCTATAGATACACATTTAAACAAAACAGTTTTTAAAGTGGAGCAATTGCTAAGAACATGCTACATGCTAAAATCCAGCTTTCTTCTTCCTCTCACATAGCTGTCTCTGTGTTCTTTAAATAACCAAGTACCGTAACCTCCAGGAGGGTTTCCTGTACTGTGTAACTAGAAACTTCAATTAATTTTTCCATTTGCATCTATCACTATCAGTAATTATAATTCCATAACCTTGACTAATCTCTTTTTGATTGTGCTGTTCAGATCATTGTACGTCTTATCTCTTTAGCAGAGAGCATAAGAACTGCTTCTTGAAACTCGACCAGCGGCCCACCTAGTCATTAACTGTAGCAGCAACCATTACGATAAGACCTGCAAGCTACTAAATGTGCCATGATGTGGAGACCTCTCTTATGAGGTTCCTGTGACCCATGCTGCAACTCTGTACACAAAGCTGTGGTAGGGGGCAATACATAACACAGTGGTCCCCACAGAGCTTTGTCTGAGCTGTTTTGTTTTTCATATGCAATCCGGAGGCGAATGGTTATAGTCTCAAACTGTTCCTGAAATAGTCTAAGCCAGTTGAAGATGGTTCAATTAATTGGGCTTGGGTTGTAAAATGGTTGTTGATTCCCAAATTGCATAGAAATTTATTTATGTACAGTATGCTACTATAACAGCAAGAATGCTACTTGCCCCAAAGTGGAAAGAAGGAGAAGTCCCAGCCAAGGAAGAATGGATACAAAAAATTATGGAATATACAGAAATGGTGAAGCTTACCGGAAGAATAAGAAATTAAGATAACAAACTTTTTATTAAAAGAATGGGAATGCTTTGTTGAATATTTACAGATAAATAGCAAACAGATAAAAGCATTGGCAGGATTATTGTAATAACCTGCAGTTTCATAAGAGTATATATTTAAGGTAGGTAAATAAATGAGCAAATTAAATGAATTAGGATATGCAGAAGATATTAAAAAATAACTTTAAGGAACCGCAGAAAGAGGGGGGAAGGAAGTCACGTTTTGAAATGTTAAAATGATTGTAAAATTAACAAAATGCATAAACCTGAAAATCATAATATTTTTTTTAAGAAACCTGAAAATGGTTGTTGATTCTCAAGCCCGGGGTGCCAACTTGAATAAAATATGGAGGGGCCCAGATGAGCCCTGCCCTGCATAATCGATCACATGACATGGCGGGCACGCACCATTTGAATGGCAATGCCCATCAACTTTGGGGGGCCCAACTCCCTCAAATATCTTATTGGGGGTGTGTGTAAAAGGACATCAGCTGCTAAGAGTTGACTCCTATGCCCCACCCCCTGATCATTTGACAAAACATGGGGTAAAGGACAGATGACATGTGGCACGCATTCAAAAGTGAGGGTAAAAAAGGTAAAGGGACCCCTGACCGTTAGGTCCAGTCACAGACGACTCTGGGGTTGCGGAGCTCATCTCGCTCTATAGGCCGAGGAGCCGGCGTTTGTCCGCAGACAGCTTCTGGGTCATGTGGCCAGCATGACTAAGCTGCTTCTGGCGAACAAGAACAGCGCACAGAAACACCTTTTACCTTCCTGCTGGAGTGGTACCTATTTATCTACTTGCACTTTGGTGTGCTTTCGAACTGCTAGATTGGCAGGAGCTGGGACTGAACAACAGGAGCTCACCCTGTTGCGGGGATTTGAACCGCCGACCTTTCAATCGACAAGCCCAAGCGGCACAGTGGTTTAACCCACAGTGCCACCCGCGTCCCATAAAAGTGAGGGTAAGGGCAGCTTAATGCCAGTTCCAGCAAGAGGAGTCTGGGAGCCTGTGCCCTTCCCCCTTCCACCAGGGACTCCTAAAATTATATCACATTGTCTCCAGCCTTGTGCCTCTCTCATGTTCTTCGTAGCTGATATATTGGGGAACGGCTGCAGTTCATTTGCATGCAGGTGGTACTTGGTTCAGCATCTCCAGGTCAGTCTGAAAATGCATGCTATCTGAAACCCTGTAGAGCCATGGCCAGTAAGTACAGGGAGTGCTTCCTGAGTTAGACAGAAGGCAGTGTCTTGTGTTATCTTGGGGGCTCTGTGACTCACTGCCTGTGTATAATTTCATTTTTCTCCTTGCAATCCTTGTGCCTTTTATGGTTTTCTTTTTTTGTATTACATCTAGAATGGAGGCCACTTTAAGACTTTGTATTTTTTAATAAAAGTGCTCATGGCAGCAAAGGGAGCGTGCTGTGAACTTTAGAGAAGAACAAAAACCTCCCGGCCTTATTTTATTGTTAATAAATGCGGCAAATATTTCAGAGATGTAAAGCTAATGTTTTGAGGGTCTCAAAGTTCATCTGTGCTTCCTTTCACAACCCAAGTTCCTCTGCTGAAACAAGTAATATTTGCTCTCATAAAGTTACCTTCAGTGACAATACGAGAAAACAAATCTATGCATTAATAGACATAATAGAGATTTACAAAGTTATGAATTGGATGAAATAAGATACATTTTTCTTCCTCTTTCATAATAATAGAACTCAGGTTCACCTAATGCTTTGCACAACATGTAGCTAATTCTGGAATTGCCTACCATAAAATATGGTGATGGCTATTGGTCCGGAAGGAAGGATTAAAAAAAAAAGAAAAAGATTAATGGAGGATAAGTTTATATAGAGCATATCTATTAGGCTACAATTCTAAGCACATTAACTAGGCAGTAGGGATGGGGGAGAAATCGGATTCTATTAACATGCAACGGTGAAGCTAAGAAATATGAACTTTTCAAGGCAATATGAGGACCAAAAGCTAGCCATCTTGCAAAATTCGCACTTATCTGAATTTTGCAATGCAGTTCTTCTAAATGTTTTCCAAAAATGCATATATATATATATATATATATATATATATATATATATATATATATGGGGGGAGTGTGCATCAGATGAACACATTAGTGAAAAGAACATAAAAAGTGTACGAATGGGACTGTTCACTATTGGAAGACTATAGGAGGCAGGGAAAGGACTACTGAAATGTGCGCTACATAGGTCTACCTTTGAAGGTGACTCAGAAACTACAACTAATCCAGAATGTGGCAGCAAGACGAGTGGCGTTTCCGAGTATAATATCAAAATGTTGGTGCTGACCTTTGAAGCCCTAAACGGCCTCAGCCCTGTATACCTGAAGGAGCGTCTCTACTCCCATTGCTCAGCCCAGACACTGAGGTCCACCTCTGAGGGTCTTCTGGTGGTTCCCTCACTGCGAGAAGTGAGGTTACATGGAACCAGGCAGAGGAACTTCTCGAGAGTGGTGCCCACTCTGTGGAACACCCATCAGATGTCAAAGAAATAAAGAACCTCACAACTTTTAGAAGACTTCTGAAGGCGACTCTTCAGTTTTTAATCTTTGATGTTTTATTATATGTTTATATGTATTGGAAGCCACCTAGAGTAGCTGAAGCAACCCTGCCAGATGGGTGGGACATCATCATCATCATCATCATCATCATCATTATTACCAGGGAACACCCAGTTGCTTGTTCCAGAGAAGGGATGGAGATCCTGTGGTCTACCATAGGTTGGTGGACTACAGCTCCCATCAGGCCCAGCCAGCATGGCCATAGGTCAGGGATGGTGGGTTCAACAGCACCTGGTGGTCCACAGGCTTCCCATCCTCAGTCTAGACAATAGCTGCTTCAAATATAAGAGAAGAGGTATTCTGTCAATCATGGTTTCTGTCATCACTGCAGCATTTGACTGGCCAATCATAAAAGAACAAGAAGAACTCAAAAGCAGGCCTGGTGTGCAGGTTAGTGCCTAACTGAATGGTGCAACAAGGATTTTAAAAAAAATATTTTTAAGTATTGGTTCAGGTGGTGGACTGACATTATTTGAGCTCTGTTTCCAACCTCAAATGCCTTGGGCTGGTACCGCAGGGCTGAATTTTGCATACTTGATTTGAACTAACCAGTCAATTCTTTTTCTTCAACCACCCAATGCTCTTTTCACTTTGCAGCAGAGCTCAGTTTAGATTGCAAATGGATTGCTGTGGAATATTAAAACCCGCTGATTCGGTTAATGAAAAAGAGAGGGTTATAGAAACAGAGTGTGTCAAACCTTTGAGCTGTAATGCAATGTTAAATGAAAGTGAAAATACTGGCAACAGATAAAGTCGCTTCGCCGTCGAAGCTTTCACTCCTGGCTATTAGCCAGACAGGTGCTTCTTTTCTCTAAGTTTGCACCAGCCACACTGTGTTCAATTTCTTTCATTTCCACTCAGCCTAAGGATGTCTACAGATGTGCATTATCTGAGTACCAAAGCAGCCCTGGGAGCAAATTCACCATGCTCTGGTAGGATGAACAATTTTCTCTGCAGGGCTAAGTGTATCAAAACCTGGTGTTTTCATGGGAAGCTAACCAATGATGTCATTGATTTGTACAAACCATTTCTCCTTCCCTCCCAATATTGCATTTAAGACACACCAACATGTTCTATACATGTTTATTTCAAAGGAGACAAATATTCAGCTGGAATTTCATTGTCATGATTATATAAAGCACTTAAAAACAGGATGAAAGCAAGGGGCGTGGAACGATGTTTGCAGTGCAAAACTAGGCCCACTGTCGGATAGAAGATACACTGTGGCAGAAGTGCCAACTTGAAAAAAAGATTGGGGGGCCCAGGTAAGCCCCACCCAGCATAATTGATCACATGATGCCATGCACGCACATCCCTATCAACTTTGGGGGGGGGGCTTGGCCCTCTCAGATATTTTATGGGGGGGGCTGAAGACCCCTTGACCCCTAGGAGGTGGCTCCTATGCACTTTAATGGCTTTTGGACACACCCAACATTTACAGATTAAATTTTGTACCCACCCTTTCTCTTTCAAAGCAGTTTTGTGTCCGAAAATAGACTGCGCTGAAGGGCTTAAAGGGGGAAATGTCACTTCTACAGAACTCTGCCACCCATAGCTGATCACCTCAGAGAAATATCCGCAACAATGAAGTGTTTTAATTCACAGAAAAATCCTAAGGAGGTGAAAAGGGATAAGCCTTTCAATTGCTGGGTTGTGACGCTGTGCCAAAATCAAATATTCTTCATATGTCTTGCTTCATAAAACACATTACCTCCAGACACCTAGTCGAAAAATGGAACTTTGTATTTCATTCTTTCTTCTATAAAAAAACAACAAAATTAAAGATGATGCCAGATGTTCTTTTCACATCTAGTAGATTGATCAGAAGCTCTTACTGAGAAAAAACATCCAGACCATTAGCAGCGAAAGGAGGTGGGCCATTAAGGTGAAAACCGTTGCTGAAAAAAACTCTTAGCAGAAAAACTGAAAACTAGACAGCAGTATCGATCATGCACGAAACCTTCTGGAAGGCCTGAGATTTAAAAGGTATTTATTGCTAGTTAAACGTTGGCTGATTTCCATCGCATCGTATGTGGTATTAATTTTTCAGTGGTTGCGTAAGCCATCAATATATCAATGGTGTTTCATTTGCAGCTGTTAATCACATACTGTCCCTTCCCAGGAGGAGGGGGAAACCTGTCTAAGTTACCTGCCTCCATGCACACACTCTTGAGACAGACCTGCTGTGTTCGCAAACTGTCTTTCACCTATAGAGGGAAACATGGACGAAATTAAAGCACTCTGACTTGAGGATCATAATAGCTGGAGATCTGGAGTATGAGTTGGAGTCACTTGGGGGGGGGGCATGCCAACCTCTCTCTGATGTGTGACAAGAGATCTGTGCTAGGTAAAGGTAAAGGGACCCCTGACCATTAGGTCCAGTCGAGACCGACTCTGGAGTTGCGGCGCTCATCTCGCTCTATAGAGTGGGCGTTTGTCTGCAGACAGCTTCCGGGTCATGTGGCCAGCATGACTAAGCCACCTCTGGCGAACCAGAGCAGCACACGGAAACGCTGTTTACCTTCCCGCCAGAGTGGTACCTATTTATCTACTTGCACTTTGATGTGCTTTCAAACTGCTAGGTTGGCAGGAGCTAGGACGAACAACGGGAGCTCACCCTGTTATGAGGATTCGAACCTCCGACCTTCTGATTGGCAAGTCCTAGGCTCTGTGGTTTAACCCACAGCACCACCCGCTGTGCTAGGTGCACTTAAACCATGTACAGTGGTACCTCGGGTTAAGAACTCAATTCGTTCTGGAGGTCCATTCTTAACCTGAAACTGTTCTTAACCTGAGGTACCACTTTAGCTAATGGGGCCTCCCACTGCTGCCACACGATTTCTGTTCTCATCCTGAGGCAATGTTCTTAACCTGAGGTACTATTTCTGGGTTAACGGAGTCTTTAACCTGAAGCATCTGTAACCTGAAGCATCTGTAACCCGAGGTACCACCTTATATTTGTAGGGTTGTTCTTTTTTTAAAAGCCAGGATGTTTCAAGTGAGCTCTTCTCCAAAAGGAAGCCCAATCTGATATCCAAAGAGAAAAACTGTAAACAAACTCTTAACAGCTGGTCAAAATATCCCTTCAAGCCGCAGATCACCTACAGTGGCTTTTAGGAGAGGCTAAGCATTTGCTTAATGTTTACACTGAAATCAATGGGGCTCAGAGTTGCTTAACTTTCACTAGATCGCACCCATGTCATTTAACTGCTGGGCTTTGTGGGCCACAGGTGTGAGCAGTAGCAGCTGAAGCCAAGCTTTTTAAAATGACTCCCTGGAGAGGTCCACCTGCAGCCTTCCATTTTAAGCCTCTTATCTTTGTACAGGCTTTTAATGAGTGGTCATTTTATTTAGTTTTAACTGTCGAGGTGCTTTATGCAGGCTGCTTACTTGCTAGCTTGTCCCTTTTTTATTTTATTGAGTATCTTTTTATTGCTGGCTGCTGTTCTTATACTGCATTATTGCTATTTGAAACCTCCATTTGTTGTATTTTTGTTCTGCGTATTTGTGAGTGTGTGTGACTCTATCTATCATCTGTTTATCTATCGTCTGTCAACATTGCTTTTGCAAAAGAAAATGACATTCCATTCCATGTCAGTTTTGCATGTTTTCAATGTTAAGTCTGTTCTGCCCTGTTTCTTGTGGGTTAAAAAACAGCACACAAAAAATAACACTGCCATGCTCAGCCCCATCAGAAGTACCAGCTTTATTTATCTTACTTGAACACTTATTATTATTATTATTATTAGTAGTAGTAGTAGTAGTAGTATAATTTATATACCGTCCTATGCCCGGGGGTCTGAGGGCAATTCACAGAATAAAATCAAGATATAAAACCACAAAATACATAATAAAATATGTGTAATAAAATAATAAAAGTTCACCCTGCTAGGGATGAAAAGCAGGGGAGGAGTGTGAATGAAATGTCTGATAGCTGGCTGGAAGCTCCCTATGTCTGCTCTGTTCCAATCCTACTTCCTCTGCCAGCCTTACAAAGTCTTCTCTAGTGTTGCAACATCAGAGGTCAGTTGAACTGGATTGCCAGGGGACTAAACTGGAGACCTTCTGCACCCAGAATACTTGCTCTGTCACTGAACTTTCAATACACTGACATGCTTTCCCCATGTGCTCTTATCTCGTATGCCTGTGTGTACCTTCTGAATTTATGTCCACATTTGACTGTCTATTGTTGCTTTCACTTTGTTCCGCTTACAATGCATTGCCAGCGACTCGCTGGTTCGTAACATGCTTTGAGTGATCATTTACAGAGAAAAGGCAATCATTTCTTCCCTATGCCAGAAGGTGCCACTGCAGCACTCACTGACAACTGCGTTATTCAGTTCAGCTGTGTGCGGCAGCTGATGGGATGCCATTGGAGCTGCTATTACAGTTTCTAGAAAAGGTTGCTGAGGTTTTGTGATGTTTTAAAAAGCACACAAAAACCGAAAATGAAATTTCTTCATTTTTACATTGTAATTTTTAGGGAGTAAAAGTAAAACACAAAAGCCTTTGTGTATAACCTTGTCACTGATCACATAAATTAGATGCCCAATCCTGGTACCCTGCAGGGACCAGCTGTAGGGATGCGGGTGGTGCTGTGGTCTAAACCACAGAGCCTCTTGGGCTTGCCAATCAGAAGGTCGGTGGTTCTAATCCCAGCAACGGGGTGAGCTCCCATTGCTCTGTCCCAGCTCCTGCCAGCCTAGCAGTTCAAAAGCATGCTAGTGCAAGTAGATAAATAAGTAGGAAGGTAAATGGCATTTCTGTGCTCTCTGGCTTCCGTCACAGGGTTCTGTTGTGCCAGAAGTGGTTTAGTCCTGCTGGCCACATGACCTGGAAAGCTGTCTGTGGACAAACACTGTCTCCCTCGGCCTGAAAGCGAGATGAGTGCCACAACCCCATAGTCACCTTTGACTGGACTTAGCTGTCCATGGGTCCTTTACCTTGCTTTTTACCTCACCCTGCAGGCATTTTGGACTACAGCTCTCATCATTACAAACCATTAGCCATGCTGATTCGAGCTGATAGGAGTTTCAGCCCAACAAATTTGGGGAGGACTCATATAAATCAGTATGTTTTTAGACATGCTACAAATATTCGTGCTTTGTAGTATCAGTTATGAATAATCTATAGGGTCAAGTTGTTCTTTATATGTTCCTTCAGCTGCTGTCCAGCCAGACCTACCTTGCTACCCGACTGGCAAAGCCACTCTCAGGCTATTGCGGGCACCTGTCTAGAAGTTTTACAAACATGTAAACTTTACTTATATGGACTTTGATGAAGTTTAGCAAATGCTTTGTGTGGTCTGGTGTTTCCAGGAGAAGGGTTCATGAAGCTCAGGGCTTTTTTTTCCCTGCTGGAACTCACTGGAACTAAGTCCCGGCAACTCTCAGGTGGCTACCATTGCCATCCTCAGAGAACGAGGGAGGTGTTCATGGTGAGTTCAGGAACCTCTTTTTGTAGAAAAATAGCACTGATGAAGCATCAACGGCATGTAAAAATTCTTGGTAAACAGGCCCCTGTGCCAAGTATTCTGTATTCTAGACTTAACATTCATCTTTCCCAGGGAATACATTGAAAAGAGATCTCATAAAGAAGAGAGTAAAGTATATATATATATATATATATATATATATATATATATATATATAACCTTTATTCAATTTTACATTCTACATTTGAATTCCAACATTAATCATAACCATCTCCATTTTGGATTCCCTGAATCCTTAGACTTCCCATGATTTCCATTGTCAAACTTTTCCTGCTACATCACATAATTTCTCTATTTTTCTTTCAATAGTCAATTTTACCTTAGTTTTTAATACATTACAAGTATTACTCAAATCCTGCCAAAGTTTTTAGCTGATTGCAGTGTTCTCTTAAATAAATTATAAAATGTTTCCATTCCTTCTTAAGGTTTCTATCTTCCTGGTTTCTGATTTTCCCGGCCATTTTTGCCATTTCAGCATAGTCCATCATCTTCATCAGCCATTCGTCTCTGGTCAGGATTTTAGCTTCTTTCCATCTCTGGGCCAGTAGTAACCAACATTAAACACACAGGTCACCAATTTGGACATAACAGGTAACACTGGTTTAAAGAGACCAAAATCACAGTGCCAGGATGATTGGTGGGGGACGAGCAAGGAATGGAAGGTATGCAAGCCTGATATTTCTTCCATACCTAATAAAATATTTGGGAACGTTGCATCTGAACTGGCCCAGAGTGAAATGGTACCGAAAGTTAAATGGAACTGTGTTGTACCTAAGTTAAAAGAATCATTCCTTTCACAGACTGTTTTCTCTGCATGGAGAGCAATGCTTGCTTATAATTGGGATGTATTAAAACACAACTGCATCTTAAGTCTTAAGTTTTGGTTGTTGTTGCTATTTTTTTTTTTTACAATTTAAGAATATCAGACCATCGATGTGCCCCTATTTTCCAGGGACAGGCCGTCCTGGTTTCTGATTGGATCCCAGAATGTCCTGCTTTTCCTTATGGAATATCAAAGAGCAGACCCTTGATCCTTTCTGTGAATCTTGCTTCCCTCCTAAGGAAAATTTTGCCCAACTGAGAACCACAATATGGCCACAGTTAGAGACCCTTCAGAGTCAGGACAGCTGAAAACTACTTCTCATAGAAAACTGAACCAAAAAGCTTCTGTTCATGGGGATTCTGTTTCCCTGTTCTCTTCCCTTCCCCCACCCCTCTCTGTGTGCTTTTAAGCTCTTCAGATAGTTTACCTCTTGGCGGCAACACTACTTACTAATGACAGAGGAGAAGAGCGAAGAAGGTGACTGAACAGACTTATTGACAGCCAAAAAGGCCTAAATTGATTATCCACAAAGAAATACAATAAGAGGAAGATGCTTCACTAAAAGCATATCCTTCGAACAAGCTCCCTATTAATTAATTGTTAGCCCCAGGAGATAATGTGGTGCCTAAACAAGAAATCAAACCATTGAAACCTAAAGGGAAAGTGTGTTGTGGGAGGCAGGGGCAAGAGAGTAGCTCGCTTGCCTTTTAATAACTCGATCAAAGGGTTTGTGTCGCCAAGTCGGCTGCGGAGTCTGTCTTTCCAAGATTCTGAGTGCACCCTAAGTGCAGCCCATTTAGTCATCGTGTCTAAATGTTGGTGACAGCATGGGATCTCCCCCCCCCCTCCAGTAGCATTGCGATCAGACAAGGGCATTAAGTACTGAAGATGGTCCAGAAATCTGATTTGTATCATCTCTTGGTTTGGTAATTTTCTATGACCCACAAATATTCTGGGACACAATCTCAGAGTTCAATAAATATCTTGAAGGGGGAAGTGGTGAGTACTTACTTCTGTTTTGTGTGTTAACCTTTTGCTTTCTCAACTCAAGAGGAACTTCTTTGAATTTCTGCATTTTTGAAAATTCAATTAATTTTTTTTTTAAAAAAAGAAATGTTAACGGCAGTCTGCTTCCAACTCCACAACATGTTTCTTGACATCTGTTGCAGATTGCCTATGCATGTACACTTGTACACAGGTAGGAACCACTCCATAGGCATTGGGACGCAGGTGGCACTGTGGTCTAAACCACTGAGCCTCTTGGGCTTGCCGATCGGAAGGTTGGTGGTTCGAATCCTCGCGATGGAGTGATCTCCTGCTGCTCCGTCCCAGCTCCTGTCAACCTAGCCATTCGAAAGCACACCAGTGCAAGTAGATAAATAGGTACTGCTGTGGCGGGAAGGTAAATGCTATTTCTGTGTGCTCTGGTTTCCGTCACGGTGTTCCGTTGCGCCACAAGTGGTATAGTCATGCTGGCCACGTGACCCAGAAAGCTGTTTGTGGACAAACACCGACTCCTTCAGCCTGAAAGCAAGATGAACGCCACAACCCCATAGTCACCTTTGACTGGACTTAACCTTACAGCCTTCCAGGGGTTCTTTAGCTATTTTATTTTATTTTTTTTACTCCATAGACATCCACATCCACAGCAGGGGCAGGGAATCCCTACAGCAATGAAACTGTAATTCCTATGAACCTTCACTGAATTCATAGAGCAACCCTCAGATATCTCAAGAGGGCTATATATGTTTTTGTTTCGTTTTGTTTCTGTATTAATTATTTTGTGCTACTATCCTGTATTTTTTATTTTGTGAACTGCCCTGAGATCTTCAGCTGAAGGGAGTATATAAATTTGATTAATAATAATAATAATAATAATAATAATAATAATAATGCCATTCTAGTTTTCTAATAGCAGTCATTCCTTTATTTCTGTCTGTGAGATCACACAAGAGTCATCCTGAACACTGCAGTTCCTGAGGTATCCACCAGGTTCAAAATTTTCCCTTGCCATAAACACTAGGGACCAAAATTGTGGAAACCTTTTAGAAAGAGAGTATTTCTGAGGTTTGGTGGCTCATAACACCATTTTGGAGGGGGTAATACCATAAAATTATATGTCAGTGGAAAGATAATTTAATGAAGAATGCAATGCAACAAAGTTTGTTCAGTTTTCTGTATTCTTTCAAAAGTTCTAGCCAAATAACCAGAGAAAGGAAGCACAACTTGCTTAGGTCGATATGCAGTAGCTTTTCTTCATTTGAGTGTAGCCAATGAGCTTGAGTGTTTAGAGAGCCAATCAGGTATTATGAGCCATCAAAGCTCAGAAATACACCTTTTCCAAAAGGTTCCCACCATTTTTGGCTACTAGTGTATTTTCGTCAGACGAAATGGAGAAGCAAACCATTCCAGTATGAACTTTAGATAACGCTATATGCCACCGATCACTCTTAAAAAAAACAATACAAAACTATAGGAACAATTAATGCCGCATGCTGCAATCCTATGCATACTTACTAGGGCATAAGTCCCACTGAACCCAGTGGAACTTTCTTCTAAGCAGACATGCCAAGGATTGTGTTAGCAGTCACCTCATTTCTCTGATTTAGTTGGCCTTATTTTATGTCTTCTATTAATTTACTGAATTTAGCCACAGTTATTATCACTGCGAACAGCACTACCTAATGCATCATAATGACAGCTGAGAGAGGTACTGTAGTTGCTCTTACTTTAGATGGAGTCAGGCTGACTGAGTCTTGCTAATTCATTAGAATTTCTGTAATCCACCCATGTGGTTTAAATGAGCAAGTCAAGATTTCGTACTCGCCACCTCTTGGCAGTTAAACCATCGCCCTGGCAGGCTCATTTTGAGTCCCAGAAGAGCAGCAAATTAACAGACAGGATACTGGGTGGTGGGGTGAAATGAGGCCAAATCTTTATTGACTGCAGTAGGCAGGCAGGTTATGGGTTGGCGTTGCAGGATGTCTAGGATGATTTTGTCGTTCCACTCACCCCCTGCTGGTGGAATGGGATCTGCTGGGTTGTGGTACACCAAACTCATTTGATGGGAGTCTTCTTCTTCTTTGGCGATCACTCGTAGTCAAGTAAGATTGTCTTCCATAAACACGGTTTTAACAGTGAGTCCGTAAGTGACTGTGGAGGCCAATTCTGGATCCACACATCCTTCCACAGTGGGGACATAGGTTTCTGGGCGGGAGTTGATCATGGTGAGGGTTTGCCATGGGAGTCACCCACTGCTGAACCCTGTTGTGATCCCAAGCGGGCAAGGTCTCACTGGGCGGCTGGGGAGAGATTTCCAGTCAGGCAGAGACCCAATCAAAGTCTAGAATAAAACCCACGCATTTTCATGCATATTTTTTCATTTTATACATATTTTTGTGAGTAGTTTCCCCAACTTTCACTAATTCACACATTTGTATACTTTTTCTGTTTGCTTGAGTGTCTGCTTAATAAAATTTGGAGAAGTACGCATTCTGGAAGACATATTGGTTCAGTAGTTGTGAATTAGCTAGACCTGCATTCAAACATGAATTGGATGACAGTGTGCAAAAGATATAGCAAGAAAGAGAGAAGATCCTAAGTATTTCAAATTAGCCTTGGGCCTGGGTATCGTGGATTGCTATTTTCTCGTAACTCCGCTTCTTGCCCATTCTGTTTCAAAAGATGTGACTATGCGACTTATGCATAATTTTGCCCTGAGATGACATGTTTTAATTATGTTGTTGTTGGTTTGCATTATTGTCTTGTTTTATTGTGATTTGTTTTAATTTGTATTCTCCATATAAATTGTGTCAAGTTCCTCTCTCAGAGTGCTATGTTTCACAGCTGGAAAAAACCCCCAGCACATTTGTCACAGGAGTGGGAAATTAGATCTCAACATTTGACTGAATAAAATGGTTTAATATTTATTATATTGAACTCACCATGTAGTTTTCTTATTCAAACATTTCTTATAAACATGGGGTAATATTCAATATTAGTTCAAGCTTTGAACAGATCCATTGAAATCAATAGATTAGAATTACTTATATGTATTTATTTATATTTTTTAAAAATATACTTCTCAGGTTTATAAATTTCACGATTTTACAATCATTTTAACATTTCAAAACTTGACTTCCTTTCCCCCTCTTTCTCTGGTTCCTTAAATTTATATTTAAGATCTTCTGCATATCCAAATTAACTTAATTTGCTCATTTATTCATCTACTTTACAGATATACTCTTATGAAACTGCAGGTTGTTACAATAATCCTGCCAATTTTCTTATCTGTTTACAATTTATTTGTAAATATTCAATAAACCATTTCCATATAACGTATCTTGGTTGCTTATTCTTCCGGTAAGTTTATTTATTTAAATGGGCTTTCTGGCTTATTGTAATATCACCTGCTGCAAGAGCTACTGGCTTAAATCTCACGTAAAAAATAAATAAATCAGTAAATGTATGCTGCTTTTTTAAAGCCTTTGATTTTAAAGCTGTATTATTAGATGACAAGTATTCATGTAATTTAGGGACGCGGGTGGCGCTGTGGGTAAAACCTCTGCGCCTAGGACTTGCCAATTGCATGGTCGGCGGTTCGAATCTACGTGGCGGGGTGAGCTCCCGTTGCTCAGTCCCAGCACCTGCCAACCTAGCAGTTCGAAAGCACCCCCGGGTGCAAGTAGATAAGTAGATAAATACTAGCGGGAAGGTAAACAGCGTTTCCGTGTGCTGCTCTGGTGCCGGTTCACCGGAGCAGCTTCGTCACGCTGGCCACGTGACCCGGAAGTGTCTGCGGACAGCGCTGGCTCCTGGCCTCTAGAGTGAGATGAGCGCACAACCCTAGAGTCTGTCAAGACTGGCCCGTACGGGCAGGGGTACCTTTAGCTTTTACTTATTCATGTAATTTAGAGTTTCACAGAACAATCCAAAGCCAAGGTAAGTTACTCTATCCCAAGCTGTGTTCATGAACTGGGATACTGTTGGCCCAAGTCTGGCAGAGGGAAAACAAGCCTTTAAAATAGAGTTTGACATACACCAACCTTTTTACTGGGTTACTGGTTTTATTTTTATTTTATATATTGTGTTCTTTTTTGTGAACCACCCTGAAACCTCCAAGGTATGGGGCAGTATATAAATTTAATAAAATAAATAAATAAATAAATTGGCATAGTTTAGGTTGGCGTCTCATGCTTAGGATAACTCCCATGGAATTATTAAAAGAGCAAACTACAGTGGTACCATGGGTTACATACGCTTCAGCTTACATATGCTTCAGGTTACAGACTCCGCTAACCCAGAAATATTACCTCGGTTTAAGAACTTTGCTTCAGGATGAGAACAGAAATCGTGCTCCGGCGGCGCAGCAGCAGCAGGAGGCCCCATTAGCTAAAGTGGTGCTTCAGGTTAAGAACAGTTTCAGGTTAAGAACAGACCTCTGGAACAAATTAAGTACTTAACCCGAGGTACAACTGTACTCTGATAATCTTCAGTCAATATGTTGGAAGCAAGACTAGATCTAGGAGTACTGAACTAGCAAGACACCTTTAATTGCCTATTATATTTGGAAACAAGACTTTTGTTTGGAGTGGAACAGGGCAGAGAACATATGTGTTCAGTTCCTATGTGTAGTTTCCTCAGCCAGAGCAACATCAGAGGAAATGTATCCACTGCTCTGACTTAGAAGCTGACAAGTTTAACTTTGAGCCTGTTCCTACTAAGATATGCAGGATTTTCTCCCCTAGATATGATGACGTTAAGAGCCTTCGCTAGTCCATGGTAAGGGAGTGGATTTGGCAGCAATGATAATCAGGAAAGCTATTGGCCTGAACTTTCATTTGACTTTCTAATTTTGTCTGGCTGAACATTGTCCTTTCCCATTTATTAATATGGGAGTAAATGAGGGGAAATGAGAGAGGATGGCTAATCAAGTGCAAGGATATTGAATAGTCACTGACTACCCCTCACAATTATTGCACATATAATATGTGAAGTGCTTCACTGAAGCACACATTTCTAATGAAATGGGGAAAAGGCACTATGTTAGTGCGCCTAGGCGGAAGAGTGAGTGTCTCAAAAACTGAGTGTTAGTTTGACAAAAATCACCTCTGCCTGTTAGGAATGTGGATTAGTTGCAGTAGATCATTTGCTCATTTGATTGTCTAATCTTAGGATTCTAAAGAGTCAGGATCACAATAGAGGAGACATACATAGGAGGGTGATCGGAAAGGTTTTACAAATAGAACCAAAATTAGAAATTAGTAACATAAACATATGTTCTCAAATTGATTGCAGATTTAGTATCAGCTGCTGAAATTTATTCCCAAGAGGTAAAAGGTAAAAGGGAGGAGTGGGTGGTGCTGTGGTCTAAACCACTGAGCCTCTTGGGCTTGCCGATTGGAAGTTCGGCATTTCGAATCCCCGCAACAGGGTGAATTCCCATTGCTCTGTCCCAGCTCCTGCCAACCTAGCAGTTCGAAAGCACACCACTGCAAGTAGATAAATAGGTACCACTGTGGCGGGAAGGTAAACAGCGTTTCCGTCATGGTGTTTCGTTGCACCAGAAGCAGTTTAGTCCTGCTGGCCACATGACCCGGAAAGCTGTCTGTGGACAAACTCTGGCTCCCCCGGCCTGAAGCGAAATGAGCACTGCAACCCCATAGTCACCTTTGACTGGATTTAACCGTCCAGGGGTCCTTTACCTTTTTTACCTTATTGCTAAGAATGGGAGAAATTCCAGAGGTCTGCTATAGAGAGTGTGATTAATAAGTGTATGGCAGGCAATGCAGTTGGCTAAATTGAGTGAAATTGTCAGATTGAGAGATGGAAGACAGAAGAAAGTAAAACCAATGATTGAGTGGCAACCTCTTGTAGAATTTTGGAAGACTACATAAAATAGTAAAATTAATTGCTTTGCCACATTGTTAATTGTCTGCTATGATTTTAAAAAACTGAAGTTCTGATGAAGTAGGCTAGTTTTTTATATACTGTTTTAACACTATTGCATCATTATGGGCTTGCAGTATACTAGCAGCCTCATGCCTGACGCTGCTTGAAAATTCTAAAAATTCAATGAAATTTTGAAATCAGTAGTTAAATCAATGCACTTTTGAAAGGTTTGGTCTGTCGTCTTGATTCAACATGGTTTTCAATGGTATCCAAGCACAGATGAAAACCTGCTCCTTGATCTCAGGAAACATCAAGCAAAATTATTTGGTTGTGATATTTTGGCAAACTTCTAACTTTGTGGAACACGTCAGAAAGTGTCATTCTTCTCTGTACAAACTGCATGCAGTGCATTCGGTCTAAATGGATTCTCACATTCTTGGATCTCACACATTTAAAGTCAAACACATTAAATGTTTTAAAAGAGTGAGCTTTTGTACTCAGTCTTGCTTGTGAGCTTCCGACAGGCATCTTGTTGGCTGGCTATTGTGAGAGCAAGACACTGGATTACATTGGCCTGTTTCCTAATCCATCAGGACTTTTCTGATTTTCTTATTGCACAGCGAATTAGAATGCCTGAATAGGGCTTTTGTTTCAACTTTAATTACACTGTTTTGGGAAACAACAAGTAGTCTTTCCAAGCCATGACTACGCTACAAAGCTCTTCTCACTAAAGGCAAAAATATGCCGACTTGTTGATAGTTGTTCATCAGTCAGTGTTCTGGTAGATATAAAATCCCTTTTATCAACTGAGCAATTTTCTGGCTGAATCTTTTTGCTGGCCCAAAGAGGACAGTTAGCCATAACTAGACCTTTTCAAATTTCTAACAGCAGAAGAGCTATTAAACAATGGTAGGCTCAAAAGGGAATTATGGCAGGTTCAGACAAATAGCAAGTGGGGGGAGGAATATACAGACAGTAATCAGCTGGTCATTTTGGAGGGGAAAGAAATGGCTGGTTTGATGCCACTCAACTTTAGCGTCAAAATAAAGATAACTAGGGAGAAGAGCTCAAGAACAAGGTTTACCTTGGCTGTATGAATAATAAATGGTCACACCATTTTGATAACCATTTCATTTTGACAGTTTAAGCAAATTTAACGCCCACCCCAAGTAAAAAGAAAAAAAAATCAGGGAACTTCCTTTAACACATTCAGTGTGCTTAGATAGAAATGTGTAGGCTCAAAACATCATTAAGGTAGGGAGGCAGATTTCATAGTCATTGTTCTCTGTATTTAGCACTGCATAATTTTAATGCTTCCCTCCCAGCTCTCATCTGAAGCATGACCTATTAATTCCTAAGAGGAGTGATTTTCAAACTCTCCCCCGCCACTGCAGACTGTTTGAAAATTGCTAGATGTCTTGGTGGACCACTTAGTAAAACTTTCTTCTTCAAGAATACTTATCTTCAGCATACTTTTCAAAACAATGCCTTGTGGGACATCTTTGGGAGAAGATAAGGCTACACAAATACAGAATGGAGTCCCTGTGTGCCGGTCCCAGGGGTTAATCAAGAGGCAAGGTCCAAGTCCAGTCCGTGGTCGATGAAGCAATATGAAGGCAGTCCGTAAAAGTTGAAGCTGGGGGCTGGGCAGGGTTCAGGCAGGGACAGACAACCACCAACGTTACTCCCGCAACTTGGGACTGGGGCTGGCTGGCTTTTATCTGCCCCGAAACATAGGACGGCACCGATCCTCAGGTGACTCACCTCTCCTGGCCTGGAGGCGAGCACTCCTTCTGCGGGAACTTAGTTCCCTCCGCCTCTCTGCCCTGAGCCTCTGCAACTCAGGAGAGGCTGGAGGGTTACTGGACCCAGAGGCAACCCCAGCTTCCTCTGACGGGGCTGAGAGTGGAGCACCTGCAGGCAATGGGTCCTCCATCACCTCAGGAGCCAGAGCAGACCCAGCACAGGTGAGGACCCTTCAGGCTCATGCCCCAACTCTGGCTCAGCTGGTTCTGGAGGCGGAGGATCCTGTGCAGGCTGGGATTCCTCAGGTTCAGCATCTGAATCTGAATCCCAGCCCATCACACCCTGAGATGGTTGGATGGAACCTACTTTGCCTCCTTCTGGCAAATCTTGCAGATAAGCTGGTACTTTGATTTCCTTTGGAGGCTGATTTCCATCAGGAAGGCCAAGAGGAGGGTCTTGTTGTCTGGGCAGCCCAGGACTTCCATACACACTGCCCAGGCTTGCACCCCAGGGAGGTCAGTTCAGTGCTGCTAATGCAGGCATTTGACTTCACCCCCAGAGGCACATTATATTGTCCCTTGAGACAGACTGATGCCAACAACACCTTATCAAAACCAGTGGGGCCAAAGTTCCGAGAAGACAGGAAAGTATTGGGTTGCATTGCTGGAGTCATGACATTATAGAATAATATGCTGCAGATTAAAATAGTGGAATCTGCAGTGAAATGATGCACTGAGGAGTAAGGCAAAAAGGCAAAGGACCCCTGGGTGGTAAAGTCCAGTCAAAGGCGACTATGAGGTTGTGGTGCTCTTCGCACTATAAGGCTGAGAGAGCCGGCATTTGTCCACAGACAGCTTTCTGGGTCATGTGGCCAGCATGACTAAACTGCTTCTGGTGCAATGGAAACACCATGATGGAAACCAGAGACCACAGAAATGCTGTTTACCTTCCTGCCACAACGGTACCTATTTATCTACTGGTGTGCTTTCAAACTGCTAGGTTGGCAGGAGCTGAGACAGAGCAACAGGAGCTCACCCTGTTGTGGGGATTCGAACTGCCGACCTTCTGATTGGCAAGGCTAAGAGGCTCAGTGGTTTAGACCACAGCACCACCCGTGTCCCATTAGATGCCAACAACAACTTATCAAAACCAGTGGGGCCAAAGTTCCGAGGAGACAGGCAAGTACCAGGTTGCATCACTGGAGTCATGACATCATAGAATAATATGCTGCAGATTAAAATGGTGGGATCTGCAGCAAAATGATGCACAGAGCAGTACTTCTGCTCAAGGTGGCAGCCAGCCATACCCGTTTCCAGGAGATTCCATTCCTCCTACCAGCAATCAGCATTGCATGATCACAGAGAATATTCAGACCTCAGTGCTCTTTTGGGGGATTCCCTTAAGGGGTTCCCCCTCTCTTTTTAAAAATATTGTACATGCCTCACTCTTGTGAGTGGACAGTACGATTTTAGCTGCATCAGAATCCATACACAGATATAAGCTTTGCTATTTCTATCTTTCTTTGGCGATCACTCGTAGCCGAGTAAGCTTGTCTTCCATAAACACAGTTTTAACCGTGAATCTGTAAGTGACTGTGGAGGCCAATTCTGGATCCACACATCCTTCCACAGTGGGGATATAGGTTTCCAGGTGGGAGTTGATCATGGTGAGGGTTTGCCAAACGTGCCTTCCTCTTAGCTCATTTCTCCCTTTCACCCTGAGTTCAAGTGTCTTCAAAGTCCATGATACCTTTGGTAAAGTATGTTCTCCAACTGGAGTGCTCGCAAGCCAGTGTTTCCCAAATGTCGGTGTTTATACTACATTTTTTTAGATTTGCCTTGAGAGAGTCTTTAAACCTCTTTTGTTGTCCACCAGCATTCCACTTTCCACTTTTAAGTTCGGAATAGAGTAGTTGCTTTGGAAGATGATAATCAGGCATCTGCACAACATGACCAGTCCAACAAACCTGATGTTCAAGAACCATTGCTTTGACACTGGTGATCTTTGCTTATTCCAATACACTGGCATTAGTTCACCTTTCTTCCCAAGTGATGGGTAAACATTTTTGGAGACCCTGTTGATGGAATCTTTTGAGTTGGAGATGGCATTTATAAGTGGAGGTGGGTGGGGAACCCGTGCCCCTCAGATAATGTTGGGTTACAACTCCCATTATCCCTGACCATTGATAATGCTGGCTGGAGCTGATTGGAAATAGAGTCCACCTGCAACTTCTAGAGGGCCACAGGTTAAACAGCACTGGTACAGAGGATAAACTACAGCATTCACTTTCTCTCTTTCTAAAACTCTTTCTGATAGATTATCAGCAGTGAAAGGAGTTGTGTGGAATGAGCTGTCTCCATACTGGAAAAGATGGAACAGTTAAAATTAGCAGCTAAAAAGTGGGGGAGGGAACAAGAAACTATTATTTTATAGATAGCTGTTGCTGAGTCAGAAGCATGTGTCTTACATAAAACTTGGATAACTGTAAGCCTATGAAGTTCCTCTCCTGTCATTGCTACCACCTGGAAAAACAGGAAGGGCATATGAGCAGCTGCCTTATCCAGACTCCACTGTATGCAACCAAATGAGAGAGAGAGAGAGAGAGAGAGAGAGAGAGGGAGGGAGGGAGAGAGAGAGAGAGAGAGAGAGAGAGAGAGAGAGAGAGAGAAAGTTACAGCCTTTACCTCATGGAAATATTACACATTCCACAGATGTGGTGGGAGAGTAAAAGCAAGTGAGTTGTGCTTCCTGTGCAGGCTGGGTAGCATTTGAAAAGGAAGGGGATATCCTGAAACAGCTTGTGTATCTCTCCTTACATTGATGCGCTAAGCAACTTTCTTCACAAACATTGTATCAGTTGCTCAAAACCAGATAGCTAAAAATCAATACATGTTGGTGTCTGAGGACGAAAATCCAAATGGTGCCTATGTGATAGTGAAAATGTAATTATCCGAATAGTGGGCAATTTGCTACCCTTTAATGCAGGTGTGAGGGACCTTTGGGCCTTCAGAGGTTGCTGAATTACAACTCCCATCACCCCTGGCAACTAGCCATGCTTGCTGGGGCTGATGGGTGTTGCAGTCCAGCAACATCTGGAGGACCAAAAGTTCCCCACATATGTTTCAATGGTACCTCAAAACCTGTCACTAAAAACCTAGAAGGAGTCTTTGAAAAGGTTCAATGTGGAGAGCTGTAGTTATTGGCTGTGTGCCACTGAAGCACACCCAAAGGATCCTTAATAGATTCTAATGCCTTTGGTGTTGTTTGTTGACCATGCAAATGAGCACATACAGTTTTATTTATTAAGGTGCCATGTACAGAAGCAATGGCTTGAACAGCATCCTCCCTATGCATTCTAAGACGAGAGACAGCAATCATGATGCCACACCATCTGGCATTGCAGTAATATAAGGAAACCAAATGGTTTGCTCTGGGCATTACTTTGATTAGCATCCTCCAGGGAATGCCTCTTACAAAGCCTGCTGTTCGCAAGTGCCACCTTATATCCTTTAAGAGGTCTGTCAGCCTCCAAAGTGTAGGGAAAGTTAAATGAATGTCTTATCTCCTTGCAAACAAAAAGTGACTCGCCACCTAGTGCTGTGATCCGATCCCAGCTGATAAATCAGGCAAGGCAGTGCTATGACCGTCCTCAGAGCAGCAATCTTTGCAGCAATAGCTACTTCAGGGATCAGCAACACAGCTCCCGTGGGCAACAGTGTGTCCACCAGTACCTCCTATGGTGCCTACCAATAGGTCTAAACCACTGAGCATCTTGGGCTTGCCGATCAGAAGGAACAATGTAATGATAGCGGACAGCGGACAGTGAGACAAACATAGTTTTAGCAGAAGATGAATAGCAGTGGAATGGAAACAGTGTTGCATGAGAAAATACAGGGGCAAGAGAAAACAATCATTCTTATGTGCCTAATTAGAGTGGGATGGCCTTGGATACATTATTGTCTGTGTAGCTTAACACCACCTCAACTGATCCCTATACCAGTCAATACAGCAATGGGATGCCGGTGGCACTGTGGTCTAAACCACTGAGCTTCTTGGCTTGCCGACTGGAAGGTCAGCAGTTCGAATCCATGTGACGGGGTGAGTTCAAGTTGCTCTGTCCCAGCTCCTGCCTGTTACGATATGGATGCAACGCAGCTGCAAACTGCTAGCTTGAAAACAAAACATGATGGGAACGTTGGAACTGTCTGTGGGAAACAGAGGGACAGTTAAGTTCACAGGGCAATGCACTGGAATTAGCTCAGAGTGTAATATGAACTCTTCCTCTTGCATATGTACAGGAAGTACAGGAAGTACAGGAAGTCTTTGTCACTTGACTGCTGGAGTCTGAAGAGTACAGACATGTTTTCTGTAATGCTGCAAAGACAGAAATAAAGGCATGTAAATACATTTATGTCTATCTCTTTCCCCTGCCGGGGGAGCAGGAAAGAGGGGGGGGGGTGTTCTTTCCATGTTTGGGAAGAATCGCCTATCGTGATCTAGCCTGGATCTTGCTGGGGAATGCAGCCAGGGAGGTCAACAGGAGACCAAGCCGGGGGCCTGGGAGAGTTGCCAGTTTCTCCCGATAAAGGCTTGATTTCCGACACTGACAACCTAGCAGTTCGAAAGCACACCAGTGCAAGTAGATAAATAGATACTACTGTGGCGGGAAGGTAAACGGTGTTTCCGTGCGCTTTGGTTTCCATCACAGTGTTCTGTTGCGCCAGAAGCGGTTTAGTCATGCTGGCCACATGACCTGGAAAGCTGTCTGTGGACAAACACCGGCTCCCTCGGCCTGAAAGTGAGATGAGCACCGCAACCCCATAGTCACCTTGACTAGACTTAACCATCCAAGGGTCCCTTACCTTTTTTACCTTACCTCAATAAATATTCCCTAAAAAATACACAATGAACAAGAGACCGTTTGCTTCTCCTGCTCAGTTCCTGCTTGCATTGGTTCAGTCTCTCCTACACTGAGCATGTCTCCTTAAACATGTCCACATTTCATTTGATGCAAGGACAGGAAATTTACATTCCCTTTCTTCTGAACAGAGGAGAGGTCCATCATGGAGTCTGTTTGGTGCCGGAGCTATTCAGGCAGCATTTCCTGACCTTGCAGTTGGTCTTCCCTGGTGTCACTCTTTGGCCATCACCTACTCGACAACAAGTCTACCGAGGAGCTTCTGAAATCATGACTCATCTAAGCAATAATGCCAAAGGAATTTTTATTTTTATTTTTTATTTTGCTATTGAATAAATATGCTTAAAAGTTATGTGAACACTAGAAATTAACATACAATCCCTCTCCCCACAACAAAATCAACTCCAACTCCCCATCATACTTCAGCCACAATTTTGCAGTTTTTAAAATAATTTTGTAAGGCAATGATATGTGAAAACATAAACACGATTAAACAAATTATTAATTTTCCTTCTTAATTTATGTGGTCATTTATGTCATTGGGGTGAATGTGTTTCTTCGTTTCATCATTTTTATGCGCTGAGGTTTCATTATCTGCATACTGGAAACACTTCAAGAGATAGATCCCTATCAGAAAAATTGGGTGACCACTTTCAACATTTTGCTCAAGGTCCTCTGGTTTGGACAACAGAGGCTTCCTTTTGACCTATGCAGGCATTCTTCTCACATGGTTAGAATCATTTAAGGGGGGAGTGAAAATGTGGTATGTAGCTCTGCCCCCTCCATACCAACCTCATTTTAAGCCCCATCATCCTTTACGCATTGGAAGTGCATAATTCTATGATGATTCTATGATGTGCATCTGCAATGGGCAGCCTGTTATTTCCATGTACATTTCCCATGCAATTTACAGCCCAGGAGCTTTAGCTTAGCTTGGTTCCAGATATGAAATTTGTCTGCAGTTTTTTATTTTGGATGACAAGACTTACATGGTGACAGAGTGCTTCTGTTTGTGTTTGAGTTGTTTTGTAATGCCAGGGTGAGTCTCTTTCATTTTCAGCATGTTATCTTGCAGTCAGACAAACAATCTCACATAGTCTGTCTGAAGACAAAGAACATCCTGGACATCTGATCAAAAGCAGCATACAAGTAAGTAGTACTTGCTGTTGTATATGCTGTGGGGAAACCTGTGAAACAGGTAAATGAGTTTGAAATAAGTGAACTACTATTGTGTCATGCTTAGCTGACTCAGTTTTCCTTTCCTTGAAAACTCCACAGTTCGTCAGTTCCTCAGTCAGCTCTTATTTTCTGGAGTCTGAATGCATGTCACCCAAACTATTTCAGAAGGGACATTAAAATGGGAACAGAATTTATTGAAATGTCAGATTTCCATAGTTGCAACTAAGGGAGGGATGTGTTGCAGTGAGCACACTTCATGAAGCCATTCTTTAGAAAGCTTTCTAACTTGTATTGGGGTGCAAAATATGCCAGACAGGTGTGGAATCCAACAAGCATTATGAACAACTTGTCAAGCTTAGGCTTGTTGTCAGCTTGTGTTGCAACCTTGCCAATGGGCCAAGTCACATTTCACAATAACGTGCTTCTGTTGGAATGCCTCAGCTATTTTGAGGGAACTTTCCATTGCTCTTTGCACAATTTTTAGTAATATTAAAGACTAATTGAATTGTGAGAAATAGATCAGGAAAACCTCAGAATCCCAACCTGCCCGTATTGGATTTTCCTCCAACTTAGATGCCAGCAACATCCATGTAGTGTCAAACGGAATGAGTGCTGTCAAGAATAATAGAATCACAGTTGGAAGAGGTTCTGGAGGCCCACTACTTTAACTCCCAGCTCAGTGCAGGATCTGCGGTGCCTAATGCAGGGATCACAAACCTTTTGCCACAACTGTTCTCCTTAATATTCTTTGTCTCATCTTTGTATGGTTCGAGTCATAAGCCAGGAACTGTGAGAGCTCATTTCTTCCTTGTCGCTATTGAGGGTTTTGGCAGTCTCAATTGTTCTCTTTTCTAAGGCTCTCCATACAATATTCTGAAAGCAGCTACCAACCGTGTCGCGGAAAGTCCTTTTCTATCAACAACGTTGGCATCAGCATCATATATTCCAGACAGCTTCCATTACTACCTGTGGGGATAATTTCATTCCTTCTGGGGTGGCCCACAGCTCATCAAGTGATGCATATGTTGGTTTAGTCTCTTCTTTTTCTTCAACACAGTTGTAGCTGACACAATGCCCAAGACAATTAAGATTAACAAGGGACCTTCCTATGCCAGGGATATGTTTCGTTACAATATCAGCTTTGAGATGTTTTGATTTCTCTCCCCTGCTAGTCTCTTACTCGGCCTTTTTGTGTCTCCAGCTGTTAATGACATCACTCCCTAGCAATCTTCTTATTAGGTATCTCCTTCCTGTTATAGGTTGTTGTAAGCCCAGTATAAAGAAGTATCAAATACATTTCTGATATCAATGCCAGCTATACGTAACAGTGGAAACTGTTGTGGCTATGACCATATTTAATGGTCTGATTTGGCATTGATTCCATCTAATGCAGTCAGACGTCATGTTTTAGGGAGATGAACTCTACCAATTGGAACCAATTTTGGCCATGCACTTTATGGCATTATTCATGCTTCCCATTAATCCATTTTCAGAGGGATCAGAAAGGGGGTTAGCTAAGCCCCAACAGTCAGACTCGACAGTCTGTATGCTATTCTCCAGCAGATACTGCTAATTTCATCTGTGTTTCTTCTTGAGTAATGTTAGGCCCTGGAAATGCATTTGGAGTGATGTCATCTGCTAAATAACCCCAACAGTTACTCAGAAGACTGGGAGTTCTGAAGTTGCCACAACTTTACAAGAATGTATTGAGTGGAGAGGGCAACTGATGTGTGCCTGTGTACTAGGGAATAAGAAAAAGAAATAAAAGAAGAAATAAAGGAAAGTATGTGTAGTAAACCAAGTAGTAAATACCACCTTTATTTTTCTAAGGTGTTATTCCTACAATAAAATCAACAAAATGCTGCTGATAAATGCTCAAAGCTAGGCATTTCCTCCACTACTGAAGAACACTTTCCTTTCTACAAAATAATGCATGAACAATCTTTTCTAAAAATGCAGATAGATATGCTCTTCTGGGGCTCTTTACACCATTGCCCTGTGGATTGCCTGCAGGTTATTTACTGTGTAAAGCACTTTTTCAAAGGAAGCAGCTGTTTCATATTTTAAACTTTCCTTGCCCAAGGGACAAATTAATAGAGCCTTAATTTCTATGATTAACATACATTAATTGAACAGTGAAAGAAGGGCGGAAATAATCAAACCTTGTTTTTTTCTTTACTAGTTTCCTGATTAGTATTTAGGTTTGTTTAGGGGGTTTTTCCCATTCCACCTTTTCCTTTCATTGTTTGGCAGCTCTTCCATGTTCTTAAAAATATAGATAAGCCTCTCTTTGAAATACTATGGGCTGTATCTCTGCTGTGGCAGCTCCACAAGGGACTTCCGTGAATGCCACAGAACTTCCTCTTTCACTCCTGCCCCCTCCTCCCCTCTCCTTGCATGCCCTGAAAATCAACTCCAAAGTGTCGTAGGTAGAGATGGCTGATAAATTTTATTCAGTTTGTGCTTAAAGATAAACCTACCTAATTTTCACATCCCAAAACAATACACATGTTGAAACATCTCTTTTGAATTTTGCACTTTTCTGAATTTGCAATGCAGTTCTCCTGCCAAGCAACATATACAAAAATGTATATACTAGGGTGGAGTGTGCATAAAAATGCACAAATTCATGAAAACATCGTACTGAAATGCATGGTGTTGGGAGGTGTAACTTTGCAAAAGTGTGTATATTAGGCAAAATTGCATACAAATAGGTGTCCGTTAGGATGAATTTTCACTAAAGCGCCAATGAATGGTCATGAAGATATGTACATAAGACTGTTATGCAAATGTAAAGTACTGAAATTAAGACAGGGAAAATGAGAAACTAAGAGGAAACAAAATGGACATATCCACCCATTCCTTGTTGAGGCAAGTCCCCTTGTGCCAGCTAAACCCTGCTGGTGGAGCACTGAACACAGCCCATGAGATTTGGCATTGCTGTTTAGAAATGTATTTTAATACCACTTGCGTTTCTGAATTCAGAACCACAGGGAATATTCTTTTCTACCTGCTGCATCAGGACAGGGAAAAGAGACCAAACAACTAGTGTTATCCCTATAGTTCACTTACTTTCATGGCTGTGTTATGAAATTTTCTTTTAGCTCTTTTGGGTTTGGGGGGGAGGGAGCCCTTAACATAACTGGCTTTTTCACAGCTGCTTGGCATTAGTCCTTGTGCACACAGTGTGCCCTCAGAAAACTCTGTTCTTAGCAAATTGCTCTAAGGGATTGCTTTTCTGTGCCTTATTTCTCTACATTCTTCAAAGGATGCAATTTCCCCTAAAGGACTATTGAAGTCAGAGCTCATACTCAGGGCGGGGAGAGGAATCTTCCCCGGTTATGACAAGAGACCAAAAGCGCTGCAATCCAATCCGATCTGAGCATAAGACAAACTGGGGTTTTTTTTTGGGGGGGGGAGCTACATAGATTCTTTTGGGCCTTAAGCAAAAAGGATAAAAGCTTTTTGTACTCCGTTTTTATGGAAAGCGAACTTTGCAAGCTGACAGAATTAAAGGAACAAGAAGTCTAGTGAGTCAGTCAAGGCAGATGCTTCTGAGAGGCATGGCGGAAAAGCCTTCTTCTGACACAGAGTCTATTGTCCTGTGCAGATGAAACATTCTTGACCTCCTAACGATGGTTAGAAAATCAGAAGTCCCCACAGTCTCAATCTCTTCTCCATTCCTCTCGTACAAGAAATCCCATGGCTTTCTCTTTTTGGAGCTCCATCTGCACCAGTGTTGATACTCAATATATTAAGTGAAATCAGAGTTTGTGGACCTGCTTCTAACCATGATTGCAAGTTCTTGCTTCTCTCTAAGCATGGTTAGCATTAGCATTGGTGCAAAATGTCACAGTGCAAAGACCCTCTGGAAACGTAAACATGCTTCATCTATGAGCTGGTATGGGTGTGGGAACAAAGGCAGCTATAGGCACCTGTGGTGGACATGCCCAGACACGGCAAATTTGGGGAAACAAGTACTTAATGAGATAAGTAAAATTACACATCATCACATCACAAAGTCTCCAAAGCTTGCATTGATGAATCTGTACTTAAATAAGATTCAGAGTTGGGTGAATAAACCACTAACTGGATTTATCTTAGAGGCAGAACGTATGGCTATAGCCACATTTTGGAAGTACTTAAAAGGTGCAAGCTTGGTACAAGAGAGTATAGTGTATTGGCCTTATGAAAAGTTGACTCACAAATTATTCTACCTTCGTCAGACCACACCTGGAATACTGTGTCCAGTTCTGGGTACCACAATTTCAGAAGGATATTGACAAGCTGGAATGTGTGCAGAGGAGGGTAACCAAATGTTCAAGGGTATGGAAACCAAGCCTTATGAAGAATGGTTGAGGCAGTTGGGTATGTTTTACCTGCAAAAGAGGAGACAGAGAGGAGATATGATGGCCAGCTTCAAATATCTAAAGGGCTGTCACATGGAAGATGGAGCAAGCTTGTTTTCTCCTGCTCTGAAAGCTAGGACTTGAACCAATGGAGTCAAGTTACAAGAAAGGAGATCAGGAAGAGCGTTTTGATATTAAGAGCTGTTCGACAGGGGATTGGATTCCAATGAGAGGTGGTGGAATGTCCTTCCTTGCTAGTTTTTAAGCAGAGGTTGGATGGCCATCTGCCATGGATGCTGTAGTTGAAATTCCTGCATTGCAGGGATTGAACTAGATGCCCCTCAGAGTCTCTTCCAATCCTATAATTCTAAGATTCTAAGATTGCCAAGAGTAACAAGCACAACAACACTGGAGATTGGTGGAGCTTTATTTCATTCACAAATATTCCAGGAAACCAATGACTAGTTCCAATGATTTACACTAACTTCTGGATCACTTACTAAGAATGTGATTTACAGATGTACAGAAATACAGTTATTCATAATGCATTTTTGGGTGGTGGGGTCTAAAGGGAAATTTAAGGAACAAAAATATTTTTTTAAATGAAAAGGGAATGTCCCCAAATCCAACTCTTCTGGACAGCAATCATACAAGAAATATGCAAAATAACTAAACAAGTATTAGAAGTCACCCCAGAACTGGCCCTACTAAACATCTTCCAAGATAATAATGCCCACTCACACCACAAAGAGCTCATAACCCACCTACTCTCAGCAGCCGGAAACATCATAGCCAGACACTGGAGAGACCTGTCAGGAGTAAGCATGGACCAATGGTACCAAATAGTATGGGAAACAGCCTTATTAGAAAAACTAACCAATAAACTGAAACTGACATGGAGACAAATAGAAGAAGATGCCTTAACCCGACTTTGGATTCCCTTTATCACATACGCAGCCCAACAAGACAACAACAGGAATCCCCAGACAATCTGGCTAACCTGATTCAAAATTACACACTCACACCCTGCTCTCACACAAAAACAATTCTCACTACATACAACCAAACACAACCAAACACACCCTAAGCCACACCCAACCTCTCACACCACCAAGGAAATACAACAAGCGAATAGTAAGAGAACCCATAAAAGTAACGCTGACACAAACCCTCACACAAAGTAGAAGAATAGAAACATAACCACCCCACTCGCCATTTTCCCTCCCCCTCTTCCCCCTTTTCTTCTCCTTCTTCTCCTTCCTAATTGTTTAAACCAATTCATGAACAAAGAACTTATACGTTGACCACTAATAATGAAACATATGTTGTAGATAATTTTTCCACATTTATTATGCTATTTTTGTGATATACAAATGACATGAGAAAACCTGGTGTACTTATTTGTATAACATGACTCTTGTTTATATGGAGAGCCAGTGTGGTGTAGTGGTTAAGAGCGGTAGTCTCGTAATCTGGGTAACCGGGTTCGCGTCTCCGCTCCTCCGCATGCAGCTGCTGGGTGACCTTGGGCCAGTCACACTTCTTTGAAGTCTCTCAGCCCCACTCACCTCACAGAGTGTTTGTTGTGGGGGAGGAAGGGAAAGGAGATTGTTAGCCGCTTTGAGACTCCTGAAGGGGAGTGAAAGGTGGGATATCAAATCCAAACTCCTCCTCCTCCTCCTCCTCTTCTTCTTCTATAAAACCCCATTAAAAAAAATGAAAAGGGAAGGGAAAGGGCTTTCACAAAGGCAGAGATGCTTCCAATAGAGAGAACAGAAACATATTTGACTTGGGTTGACAGATCACTAAGCCATGGCCTTTGAACAACACACCAGAGAACAAGGTCAGCATTACAGCAAACTGTATTGGAGACTTGATGAGACCTGATCATTCCCTTCCCCATCCTGATATGCAGCAATGTTGCACACTGCTGTTCTGACATATTGTGCATCCCCGTCAGAGGCAACATTGGCTAACAAGACCAGAGTTAAGCTTCATTCAATCATGCATTTTCAGCGATGCCTCTCTCTCTCTCTCTCTCTCTCTCTCTCTCTCTGAAGCATCATACCTGTCTCTCTGCATCAGTGTCAAAGAGGTAGGCTACTTGAGTATGCAAATAATATCAGCATGACTGGGTCTCACCTGGGCTGGTGTGGTGCTTCGGCCAGCCTCTTCTTCTTGCATAGGCATTCTTTATTTGCAGTCGGTCCCACTCTTTAGGGAGACCTGCATTTCTTTCCCACAAACTTGTTAAAAATCTGTCTGTACAATGGCTGCGTAAATGTTCCCACGCTTGAGCGGTCTAGCAGAGGCGTGCCTTCTCTACCAAAGCCTTTGAAACATTTCTTTTTTAAAATAGCAAAACTCAGATTTCAAAAGGTCTCAAAATGTTGTAGAAATGGTCTCAGTGTGTTGTGGTTTCAATGTAAACAGAAAGTAATTTCCTAGGAAATAACATCTAAATATAGGATAGAGGCAAATTCTATTATTTGCGAACCGATCAGTTATGAGTTTTTGCTATGCCCTAAAAATGCTAGACTCTGGAAACCTGTCAATTAAGTGGTTTTAGGAAGTGGCTTTCATTCCAATGCTGACCTTGTTTTTAAAGCTGGGAGGCTAAAGGTGCTTGTTTTTTTCCTTCCAAAAGAAAGGTTGGCCTTGTAATTCAGAGCCTAAACTGTATAGTTTGAGTGCGAAAACATTTTTCTTACAGAATTGGTAAGCAGACGATTTTATCCATCTCAAGCATCTTGTCTCAGACAGGCCTTTAAGAGGCTGTGAACTTTACAGAGCTGATCCTGTGATTCTTCCCAGTTTGTTTGCATCTGCCTTATGTACGATGTCTTTGGGTGCAGTTACTTCTCTGCACTGACCTTTGGCAGCTAAAAAGATGGCTATCCAAAGTAGGTTGTTGTTGTTTTTGAAACGTAATGGCAGGTAGGGATGGAGGAGTAATTTGTTTGCTCCACATATTAAACTGAACCAGCCTAATTCCCTCAACTCAGATTTGTATACAGATCAGAACAGAGCTGTCAACTGGATCACACAATTCTATGAATTCTGCATATTTAAAGGGAGACTTAAATTTATCATTATATTTATTTATTCAGTAATAAACCACTGAACACTCAAAAAGTAAAACAGATGATACAGATTCCAAAAAAAAACACCAAACAACAACACCTGAAACCTTTCCTACAATTGTAGAATACAGTTGTACCTCGGAAGTCAAATGGAATCTGTTCTGGAAGTCCGTTCAAATTCCAAAATGTTTGGAAATGAAAGCATGGCTTCCGATTGGCTGCAGGAAGCTACTGCAGCCAATCAGAAGCCTCAGAACCTGCACTGGACATTCGGGTACCAAAGTACTTATGCAGACCGGAACACTCACTTCCAGGGTTGTGGCATTTGGGAGCCAAAACGTTTGACTCGCAAGGCATTCGACTTCCAAGGTACGACTGTACTGGAATAGGAAAGAAGGGGAGACTACAGCTAGTATTAACCCCTTTCTACCTTTGCAAGAGCTGTAACCAACTATATCTTTGGTATGAATGAATGAATGAACAAATGAATCTTTATTTGCATCAGCCACCAGACATAGCAATAAAACAATCAAAATGTGGTATACAGAGGATAAAGGTAAAAAGTCAATTATATAAAATACATTTTAGGGGTTTGGGTCAATAGTCAAATAATGGATCTTATTCTTTCTGATGACAGTTTTGCTATAATCGCTTGCTTTTAAATTTTATTTTGCATTCCTTTATGGGTTCCCCTCCAACAAATTCTATTCCTTTTCCTAACCAGTTTATCAGAATAACAAACTTGGGGTTGAATTCAACATCGTGCTATTACAAACTTTCTCTCTGCACAGACATATCAGCTTGCCAAATGGAATGACCGACCCCCACTGTTGTGGGGGTCCTCCTGAACCCACTGAGCCAATTTCAGGGGGGCACAATGATAGGAGAGGGAGGAGAAGCCATTCTGCCAATGTAGTTCATTAGGTGAATCTCTCTCTGTGTGTCTGTGTGTCTAGTTTTACTATCTATTTTCCTCTCCTTATGCTTCCTTATGATATTTTCTTTGTCAATTACTTTGGAAAGCATTTTTTTAAAGTGGAGGGGGGGGGGAATCCATTTCTTCAGTTGTACAAGAAAAATTCAATAAAAATGACTTCGGGAAAAGCCATGTTAAAGAAAAATATCTTTTGTAGCCTCCTATTGGGTCTGTTTAGCCTCCCTCTGCAATTTAGAACCCTGGAAGATGACGGGCCTAAATTACACAGACACCCTGCCTGGATATCAAAGACTTCCTTCAGATGTTGCCCCTCAGTGCTTGAGGGAATGGGAGGAACTCCACATTCTCAGGGATTGGGCCTCAAAATACAATACTTCCCACATTATTCACCCATAGGGGTAAGGTGTCTACAAGGGACATTGCCCCTTTGGCTGAGTAACGTGTGAAGTATTGTATTTTTATATCATGAGCAAACCTTATTTCTGATCTACTCCTATGCTTTCAGATTAACACCTTCCTCTTTGTGTACCTTTGCAAAGGTTGTATAAAATTATTCTACATCAGATTAATAAAGCCCCTGGAAATTCATGTTTTCTCCATGATTCTTAATTCACCACTTTATTTTCACCAAGCAGTTATTGCGAGATGAATTTTGGCTGCGTGCTTTCACAATGCTTTGTGCAAAATAAGAAAAGTCTACAATATAATGTTGCGTGTAAGCAAGGCCTTTAGAAATATCCACGAAAGTATTTATTCTAAAGACCAATCACGCTTCTGAGCCTTGTAGGTTTCCTTACAAGGTGGCCTCACCAACCTGCTATCCTTTCGCTGTTTCAGACTATAACTCCCATCACTCTTGACTGTTAGCCAGCTTGGCTGGGGCTGATAGCAGCTGGAGACCAAAGCAGCTGGAGGGTGGAGAGCCAGTGTGGTGTAGTGGTTAAGAGAGGTAGTCTCGTAATCTGGGGAACCGGGTTCGCGTCTCCGCTCCTCCACATGCAGCTGCTGGGTGACCTTGGGCCAATCACACTTCTTTGAAGTCTCTCAGCCCCACTCACCTCACAGAGTGTTTGTTGTGGGGGAGGAAGGGAAAGGAGAATGTTAGCCACTTTGAGACTCCTTAAAGGGAGTGAAAGGCGGGATATCAAATCCAAACTCCTCCTCCTCCTCCTCCTCCTCCTCTTCTTCTTCTAGTGAACATGTAGACACAAGGCTTGACAGACTTTGTCTTCACCTCAACCACTCTCTCTTTTCTTGATCTATACCACCCCCCTAAGAAGAAACGGACACAGGTGGTGGTGTGGCCTAAACAACTGAGCCGATCAGAAAGTCAGTGGTTCAAATCCCTGCGACGGGGTGAGCTCCGGTTGCTCGGTCCCAGCTCCTGCCAACCTAGCAGTTCTAAAGCACGCCGAAAAGTGCAAGAAGATAAATAGGTACTGCTCCAGCGGGAAGGTAAAGAGTGTTTCTGTGCGCTGCTCTGGCTTCAGTGTTCCGTTGCGCCAGAAGCATCTTAGTCATGCTGACCACACGACCTGGAAAAACTGTCTGCGGACAAACACCGGCTCCCTCGGCCTGTAAAGCCAGATGAGCGCTCCAACCCCAGAGTCGTCTGCAACTGGACTTATGGTAACTGTCAGGTGTCCTTTACCTTTAACTTTTTTTACATAAGAAGAATGAAGCAGGAAATCCAAGCTACAATCTCCCATCTCATTCTCTCCTTTTGATCTCTGAGAGCACTTTCCCCCATCACAAGCAAAACAAGCTTTCAGATTTAGCACTCCCTATCCCTTTCCACAGTGTAATAGGCACTTCTCCTCTGTAGCAGCAAGGAGCAATTCAAGAACTAAGGACTGTGAAGAAAGCACAAGACAGCCATAGAGGAGGATTCTAAATGTATCAAGCTTGGGAGGGAGCAATGTTGGGTTCTTCTGAACTCTCACTGTCTGAAGTGAGGGGAACTGTAGTCCTGCAATATTAGGAGGGTACCAGGATGGGGAAGGCTGATAATGTGGGTTCACCGTAGCTTTCTCTTTTCTTCCTGCTACCAATTACTCCTTCTTTATTACCTGACTGCTCTTGTTAAATTTATCATGGCCAGTGCTAATAGTCTGTGACAATGTTAGTCCTGCAAGCTTGTATCCTAGGAGTCTAATTTTGATGATTGTCAGGATGTAGTCAGCGGCTCCCGGCTGGTTGCCCGGGAAAAGTTTCTTACAGTTCTTTTTTATTTCAGACTTTAGAGAACCCAGCCTCTTGGATAATGGTATTGTCCCAAGTGAATCTCCACACCCCATCTCTCCCACTTCCTCATTCCTCATTCTCATCACCTCTTCTATGAGTCCTGCTACGTGCCTATGTCTTTGAGCTCTTTGCTCTCCTACTTTTAAGGCTCACCAGGTTCTGGGAGGTGGACGGTCTGGAATGCTTTCTAATGACAACATGTCAGCCAGGTGTTGCTCTGGCTCTCCCATGATTTCCCAACTTTCCCCCTCATCTGCCTCTGAGCTGTGACCTCCCTCAAACACCTGTTGTAAATCTATACTGTCTTCCTCTTCTTCCTCCCTGGAAGGGTCAGGATGGGGAGGTGGTCTTCACCATTCCTTCTCTGTCCAGTCCCTGACAACGATGTCCCTAAGAATTCTGTTAGAGAGATCAACCCTCCACCTGAGCCCCTCTGTGGGGTTGCCAGGGTTCTCTACTAAATGTTTGGTGCACTTTTCTCATACTCATAGCCTGCCTTTCATCTGTCATGGAACCCAAGATAGCTCACATGTGATTCCATGCTGGTGACCTATACAGGCCCTGACAAGACCCACACTTGCTTATCTTCAGTGAGATGGTGGCCTTCAGAGCATATCTAGGTCCTTTCAAATGAATATATACAGGAACTGGATATGCCTCTGTCCTGCTAAAATCAGTGGAGCTGAAATGCATTTAACTTTGACTAAATTGTGCCCTTGACATATAACAACATGAAGTATGACCTCCCTTGCAATATGGCTAATATTTGTTCTGCTGGAAGTTGAATATGCAAAGGATGTTAGTTGCTGCTTATTATAACCTTTGTCTGTAGAACTTATGCATATCCCAATTGTGCCAGAGGAGCTAGAAAAAAGTGTGTATGAAGAAAGGAGGTTTTTTTTTTTTTTTGGCAAGAAATGGGGAAAAGAGACATGACTAGCCCTCCTTCACTCTCCATTTTAGCACCTCTGAGATTCCTCTTATGCCCCAAATCACGTCAGAACATTTAAAAATGAAAATGAAAACAGGATGCTGTCTAATACAATTTACGTGCTAAATACCTACAAAGATCTTTAAAGCCAATTTTTCTACACCTTATAATGTGTTTTGGAAATTCATTTTATTTTATGGGTCCCACATGTCACATTTTCTACTCAAGGAGTACTATTACTTCATTTTCATAAGATGGAAATGTTGCTGTTTGAGCTGACCAAAAGCTTTATGGTTTGTTATAGTTTGATGATAGGTTTGCTATCTTGAAAACACTGGGTAAAGGATCCATAAAGCAATGCCAGTCACAAGATAGAAGCAAGTTGCTGTAGGGATGGGAAAGATAGCCAGGGTCATTGTACAAAGTTATGGTAGTTCAAGTGTACACAGTGTTCCCTAAATTCTCTAAATAGGAAATGGCTGTATCTAGAGCCATCTAGTTCACATGCAGGTACATTGTTCCAGCTACTCTGGCCAGCTTCCAGCATAAACAACAACAAAAAAATGTAATAAAACATTAAACTATACAGGGCTGCCTTCAGATGTCTTCTAAAGTTTATATAGTTACTTATCTCTTTGGTTTGGAGGTCACATAGCTCCATACCCTCCATAATTTCTCTGATGACAATAGGGACGGCCTACCATACCCTCCAGGGATGCGGGTATGGTGGGCTTCTGTTGGGCTTGCCAATCAGAAGGTTGGTGGTTTGAATCCCTGCAACAGGATGAGCTCCCGTTGCTCGGTCCCTGTTCCTGCCAACCTAGCAGTTTGAAAGCATGAAATGCAAGTAGATAAATAGGTGCCGCTCTGGTGGGAAGGTAAACGGTGTTTCCGTGCGCTGCTCTGGTTCACCAGAAGCAGCTTAGTCATGCTGGCCCCATGTCCCAGAAGCTTTACGCCGGCTCCCTTAGCCAATAAAGTGAGATGAGCGCTGCAACCCCAATAATGGTCAGGGGTCCCTTTACCTTTACTACCATACCCTCCAACATTTCTCTAATGAAAATAGGGATGCCCTAAGTAAAATCAGGACATTCCAGGATCAAATCAGAAACTGGGATGGCTTCCGTAAATCTGGAACTGTCCATGAAAAATAGAGACACTTGGAGGGTCTCCAAGCTGTATAGTTATTTATCTCTTTGTCATCTGTTCTGCAATGCTGGTGGTTCCAAGTTCAATTCCTGGCATCTCTAGGTAGGGCACGGAGAGACCCGTGTCTGAAACACCAGACAGCTGCTCTCAGTTAATGTAGACAGTATTGAGCTAGAAGAACAAATGGTTTCACTTAGTTTAAGGCAGCTTCCTATGTACCAGGTGGTAGTAGCAGCTCTCCCTCACTGGATGGTCTTCTCCTGGATTCCTTGCATTTTGCAGGGACTTACACTAGACAGATCCACGTCAACTCTATCATTCTGCAGTGGGGTTGTACTTTGATAATAAATCCATCTTTTCTGGATTCCTGCCCAAAGTTTTAGGTTCTGCTTTACTGGATACATTTACTGTTACCTATCAGTTTGGTTGCCAAAAAAAATTCAACAGTTAATACTTCCTGTTATCTCATGAAAGACATAATTTGTCATCAAAGATGGAACCATCTATACCAGGTGCAGCAACTAATTGCCAGAAATAATGAGATACTGTCTAGGAAGAGTAAGTTAGAGAAGAATAGTTCTAATTAAGACAACCTGGATTTTGACAAAACAGAATATTCCAGCTGCTTCTAGGAACTTCCAGAAGTTCCCAGGAGCTTCCTAACTGCATATCTATCCCCCTAAAGAATGAATCGATGACTTTTTCTTCCAAAAATGCTGTTAGTGAGGTGTGTCAGCATCTCCCAGTGCTTATTATTAAAGAAATGGAAAACCCTGATTGACAGCAACACGTTTTAGTGCCCTGTGTCATTAGACCCCAAGTATGACACTGTGTTATTTGACAATTTTGTTTGTATAACACAATATGCTTTCTGCTTTTAAAAATTCTATCATACATGCCTGAACACAACATTTTGTTGTTAGTATACAGTGCTCTAAACAACTTATTTGAGGGGCCTCCTTGCCCCCTATATTCCTGGCTGATCTTTATGATAATCAGAAGAAACACTTTTCTGGCTGAATGACAAACCAAATTCAGACTGACCTGGGATTTGGTTGAATCATCTTGAATCAGCCCTGGACCACCCTGGGTCAACCTGGGGCTGTCAAAAAGAGGGGTGGTGGTATGGCAGTGAGGAGAGGGGTGGAAAGGGGAGACACACAGCCAATGTATATCTCCTTCTTCTGTGCATATTCTTCTTCTTAAACATCTGGTCACACACACACACACACACACAAGCCACATGACTGTCAGTTTGCATTTCTTAGTGCAGAAAGTATTGATCTGATGTGTAGAGATCTTTCCTATTCTAATTAATTCAAGAGGGTTCTGGAAGCTTCTCTGTGTGTAAGAAACAAGCAGAAGGTTTCTGATATTTGGGTTATACCTTCAGAGAAGCTGAGTACAGCTGACTTAAACTGGTTCTTTTATCTTTTCTTCAAGGTCATGCTGACTATACAGAAGGAGCCTGGGTTTCAAATCTCTCTCTCTTTCTCTCTCTCTCTCTCCTGTGTGGTGTTCTGTAAATAGTGTTAAGGTTTAGTCTTATTATAATTTATTGCAAGTTTAAGTTAAGTCTGCTGCAACTGGATTTCTTATGGACATTGCCAATCCTGAATGTATTGGATTTGTGACCATTATGCTGATTTGATTCCAGAATCTCCTGCTTTTCCTTAGGACCTCCCTATTTTCATCGGAGAAAGGTTGGAGGGTATGGAGACCCCGAGCCAAGGAGGCAAGTAAATATGCAACCTTTAGAAGACACCTAAAGGGAAGTTGTTTAATGTTTTGTCATTTTTTTATATATGTTGGAAGCTGCCCAGAGTTGCTGGGGCAAACCAGTAAGATGGGTGTGGTATAAATAATAACATTATTATTATGGGATAGGATGTCCTTATTTTCCTCAGAGAAAAGTTGGAGAGTATGTTAATCTGCATAGCAACCAATCAGATTCATATTGCATTTATGAGAAACTGACATTGTTTGCTGCTTAGATATTTTGTTGTGGTGCAATAAAAATGTTTTGTGAATAACTATTTAAGACAGGTGTGCTCTGTTTCACCTGAATCCTGTCTAGATAGTAAACATGTTTGAATATATTTGAGATGTAGCTCTTCTATGGTAAGTAGAACCAGATGCATCAGACCTCAGTTGATTCTATGTTGGTTAAATAAAGGACCGATTCTGATTAATTCTTTCAAATAGATATTAAGCAAGAGCACCCCAACTATATATTTTTTATATTCTTTTCCTGCATTGAGGAAACAGGGAAGAAGTAAGGGCTAAGGTGCCCTTTCATGAAAGCTGGCATATATTTTTTCCACCTTTACTAAAGGTCTGACACATTTAGAAACATGACAGGATTTAAATATTAATTAGTTGTTTAAAGTGTCATCCTGCCATATTGCATTCAAACGTGTTTCTTTTGGAATACATTGTCAGGGCGTCTCTTGCATCACTACTCTCTGTCAAACATTGTTTCCCTAATGCAGAATACAGCCAGCTGTTTAGCTCTTTGGTTGCAAGCCACTGGAAGGACCACATCTTCATGATGCATGGAGAAAATAATGTATGCAGAAGACATCCCATTCAATAGCCGTACCTGCCTGCCAAGATGTGCGCTCACAGTGGTTTTCAATGCAAATTGGCTTTCAAATATTTAAAGAAAACTTTATGACTGCACGGCAAATTATTCTTGATGGATGGTCTAGTCACACACACACACCCTTTCCTTGCCTGTGTCATTCCTCTCGCATGCTGCTATTTCCACCCGCTCACATAGATGCAACAAGAGATCTCTCCCATTTCCTGCACTGGAACCCTAATTCAGCCAGGATAGTTTGCAATGTTGCGTCTTAATGTAGCGGAATTGGTCCAAGTACTTATCAGTGGGAAATATCTGAAAAGAGGTTGGCTAGCTGCAGAATCACAGTTTTGTGTAGTCTAGAAAATAAAGGAAGGTTAGTAGTTTAGGGCAATATTCAACTAAACGGTTACACTAGCACACAATGACTTTTAGCTGTACAATATAACTTTCCCATGCTATCCTCTCCCTGAGTACCCTGTAAATCTGCTTTGGAGGGTTGGGAGAAACCCCAGAGCATATTTAAGAGGCATGCAGTGGGAGGGTGAAGGGAGAGGAGAAGGGAGGAAAGTCACATTGCATAGCTAACGGTCATTACACTAGCATAACGCTGCCCTCCGAGTTTTTTGTTTGTTTGCCACTGACAGTTATTTTTAAAATATGCATACAATTTTCAGTGATGAAGTCTGATGAACCAGATTATCTGGTAAATTTTGGCTGGCTATTTTTGTGTGTGTGTGTTTTCTCCAGCATAACTGCAGGCAATCCACACACACGGCTTGTTTTTAGTAAGATTAAAATAATAATAATCTTAGGATCGCTTTGCACCTTTCTAAGTTGCCATTGAGAATCAGCCAAAATAAAATCCAAGATCCACAAAGACAAGTAACCTGCCAGAACATTGACAAAATAAATAATTTTGTTAAGATTAGCAACAGTTTTCAGGGGTGGGGATTTTATAGTATTGGGAAGCTGGTCTCAATCAATGTAGCCATCATGGTGCCTTCTTGATGTCATCGACTGGAAACTTTCATTATGTGTGATCATTGGCTGGTGCTAATGGGAGGTTTAATCCAAATGTTGGCTATAAAGGTAAAGGTAAAGAGACCCCTGACCATTAGGTCCAGTCGTGGCCGACTCTGGGGTTGCGGTGCTCATCTAGCTTTATTGGCTGAGGGAGCCGGCGTACAGCTTCCAAGTCATGTGGCCAGCATGACTAAGCCGCTTCTGGCAAACCAGAGCAGCACACGGAAACGCCATTTACCTTCCTGCCGGAGCGGTACCTATTTATCTACTTGCACTGGCATGCTTTCGAACTGCTAGGTTGGCAGGAGCAGGGACCGAGCAATGGGAGCTCACCCCGTTGCGGGGATTCGAACTGCCAACCTTCTGATCGGCAAGTCCTAGGCTCTGTGGTTTAACCCACAGTGCCACCCATGTCCCTGTTGGCTATACCTGGTCCAAAAGATTTCTCAAGGATTATTTCTCCAGTCTCGTGAGACGGTGGGAGGCCAAATTTTGCTCATGCATGTCCAACTCAACTGCCACCTTTGTGAACAGGAAAATATCTCAGCCAGTTTCTCCTCTTCCCTGTGCCCTAAGGAACAGGGTAATTTGGTAATTACATAGCCACATAAAATATTATGCACACTTGCTCATATTTTATCCACTATTATTGCAGAACTATTGTCACCCCCCTTTTCCAGACACCCATGCCATATGCAGTACCAACTGTTCTTTCCTCTCCAGTTGTCCTTCAGGCAGCACAGACCTTGCAATTTCCATTTTGACGAAGCATTTAGAGACTGGCATTTCCAGTCAATGGACCCACCCTTAGCAGATTGGAGATCATCTGTAACAAAGAGCCCTCAGCATATGCAAGGGATTATACAAGCGATCAAAACTGACAGAGTGAAATACTAAGAGTTTCTCAGAGTGTTTTCAAACCTATTTCCCTTGCCAAATAAAATATTTGCATTTCCTATCTGTGGTTGATTCAATGTGCATGCTCAGGATTATCTCCGTGTTTGTCAGGGGACATGAGAGAAGCAGGAGGCTACTTAATTGGGTCTATGGTTGGAAAAAGTCCATGTTGACAATTAAAAGAAGAAATCCCTTATGATACATGGAGCTGAATCTTGAAGACAACTCAGCCAAGTATGCTTATTTACTGTGACAGACACAGTAAGCTGTTATTGGGGAGGTTTTATCACTAAATATATTCATAATGGGTTTCAGTTACCTTTGCACCTGTTCTGAAATCTGTGATAAGACAAGTTTTCTGGTAGCAAGATGTGGCGAGGGACAGTGAAGTCTAACTTTTGTGTAATCTGTTTAATTTCTTTGCAAGCTTGAATTCCAGCTTTATAGGTTAGCATTTTATTTCAGATTCTCCAGGTGTATGGAGAATTAGGTATATATATATTTTTTGGGGGGGAGGTCTTCTTCCGCCCTGTAAACTACAACAAGGCACTGGGCACAGGAAGAGCTTTAAAGTCATTAGTCCCACTTCTTCCACATTTCTTGTGTCCATCAAAATTTTGGATTCCATGCAAATGACAAGGTCAAAAAGGTCAAGGCAGAAGGCAGGAAAATCAGTGCCATTACTCATATAGATGAACACAGGGTGTGGGATAAACCTTTACTTTGCCTTTCAGGGCATTTCATACTTGTGTTGAGCAGTTCACCTGTTGTGAACGGGCTGTTTTTCCATTGCAGGGCAAACAGTAACAACAACAACAACAATTTATTTATAATACATCCATCTGGCTGGGTTTCCCCAGCCACTCTGGGGGGCTCCCAACAGAATATTAAAAATGCAATAAAACATCAAATATTAAAAACTTCCCTATACAGGGATGCCTTCAGATGTCTTCAAATAGTCAGGTAGTTGTTTATTTCCTTGACATCAGATGGGAAGGCGTTCCACAGGGTGGGTGTCACTACCAAGAAGGCCCTCTGCCAGTTTCCCTGTAACCTCACTTCTCGCAGTGAGAGAACTGCCAGAAGACCCTCTGAGGTGGACTTCAGCGTCTGGCCTGAACGATGGGGATGGAGACGCTCCTTCAGGTATACTGGGCCAAGGCCGTTTAGGGCTTTAAAGGTCAGCACCAACAATTTGAATTGTGCTCGGAAACATACTGGGAGCCAGTGCAGGTCTTTCAGGACTGGTAGTATATGGTTACATAACTTGGACCTCAGTAATCATTACAACTGCTCATGCATAATTTTTATCCTTATATTGTAGGTATTGAGGAGGGAAGATGCCACTGGTGCAAAATGGACTTTCCTGAAGCGGCAATGGGTCTTTCCTGGGGATATATTCTTACATAGTTATGGCAATCAGCTGGTTGAAGGTTATAGCATGCCGTTGGAATGTGCACTGTCATTGCCAATCAGCTGGTTGGTGCTGAGAACAAGTCCCTTTGAAATTATTGCCTGATGCCATAATTATGCCAGGTGATGGATAAGTTGGTGGCCCTATCAGATTTGGCCCTTGGGGGAGGTAAGGATCTGGTCCACTGTCAATATTTAGTTCTTACCCATGCACTAAGCTACACTAGCTCATTTCAATTGGCCCATATAATAATGAGCCTGTCTATATCATGGAGCACTCACAATTTAACATGGCCATTTGTTCTTGGAAATTATACAAACTTTAACAACAACAACAACAACACAGTAGAAAGTGTGAGGTCACATTTCCAAGCAAATTTATCTGCAGCACAAATATCTGATGAGTTTGTGATGATAAAACTCCGTCTGACTAAGAAGCTGCTGCTTCAACTCCCCTTCTCTGAAGATAATTAATTCTGCTATAGGATGGAAGAGAAATATTTTGCCTTTATGGTGTCCAAAATCATCTACTAGCATTGCAATTACTAAGAAAAATGTGTTCCTCTTAGACTCTGTACAATGAACAAAATGGCTTGGGCGAGGCAGGAGCTGGACAACCCATTGTTTGCAAAATAAATTGATTGTTTCAAAAGTTTCTTACTCTTCTTTGTAAAACCAGGTCAGCTTTCAAGAAATGCAATTCAAAATTAAATCGATAATTTACATACATAGAAAGTTGCAGTCCCGTGCCATTGATTTCATTGGGGTTAACTGCATCTAAGCCTGCATAGGATCAAGCTGTTTAATGAAATCCATGGAAGCCGAGGGTCTTGTTCCAGCTATAGTTTCAAGCAACTGAAAATTCATTCAACCCTGTACATTCATATTTGCATGGAGGGAAAAGTGGAGACAGTCACTTTCCCACACCCAGAATGTATAATAAACATGATTATTTAGCAGAATTTTTTTCTTCCTTTGGCACCCTTCCCTGCTGGGGATTAGTTAAGATTCAAGGATCTCCCTTGTGTATTTGCACCTTTACAAAAGATGAGCGCATTGATCTGAATTCACATCCCTTGTATGCTGCCAAATTGAAAGTTGCTCTTTCATTTCTCTGTTTTGACACATTTTTAATGAATTTTCTTCCTCTCCTCTCCCTCCGTGAGCTTCCCTTCCTCCTGTCTTTGTTAGCTCTGAGTGCACAGGACACATGGACGGGGCACAGAAGCTTAATTCATCATTGCTCTGCATTTCCGTGTGTCAGCCAGGACCAAAATCAACTGAAGCGCCAGGCTCCCAAGAGAAAGACTATTCTTGTTTCTTGTTTCAAACCTTGCACAAGCCGAAAGGGCTTGTAATTCAGAAGGAGGGTGGCTCTCCTGAGATTTCTGACACTTTTTTTTTTTTTAAGGCAAAGTACAAACAAAGTCAAAAAGAGGAGCACAGAACTTGGCCTGTAAATATGACATTCCAAAAAGCAATGAAGGAATGTCAGACACGACCAAAACAAAAGGCTATGAGATGAAGAAAAGCCTTCTCATTCAACAGATCTGTGAACTTTTGCTCGGCTTCCTCATCCTTTGGCATTTTGTTGCCTATGAAAGGTTGTCGCAAGATGGAAAATGATCTTCAGTCGTAACACTGAACAGAGACTAACTTTAAATTTATAAACATGATTAACTGGTTTAAAATGAATGAGTTGGGTCATAGCTGTCAACTTACAGATTTGAAAATAAGGGAACAGCAGCCTCGAAAAAAAAAGGGACCAGGAGCCAAAATAAGGGATTTTAGTCAACCAGCAGCCAAATGAAGCCTCAAGCGGTGGTTCCCACAGTGCAGCAACCCGGCAAAGGGGATGCAGCAAGGAAAACCACCGTCACCTCTCCGCTGGGAAGCACTGAGCAAAGGCGAGTCCCCAGGCAACACAGACGATTTGATCAGCACAATGCATGCAAGCTCCACCCCCCCGGTCGTTCTTAGTCTCCTTATTGGGTGAGCAACGCAGCCAAGCAACACAGTTGGAGCCTCCCTCCTCCCTGGCCGGCAGGGAGGGAGGGAGAGGAGCTGCTTCCTTTGAAACCCGGGAAATTTAAGGGACATCATCAATAAGGGACAGCAGCGGGACACGGCACTGGGATAAGGGACTTTCCCGCCAAATAAGGGACAGTTGACAGCTATGAGTTGGGCTCATTTGGGCAGAACAAGCCTAACTCTGCCCTGGGGTCATTTGGTGCAGTGGAGCCACCATCAAACCCAAACTCCTGCTGGCTTTTTCTGGTCTAGATGGAAAGGATTGAGTTATCCTTTGTCTTTTTACTACATGGGCTCCAGACTGATGAAGCAGGCTCCCACAACTGGGTCCATCTCCAACAAATGGGCCATTCAAAGATCTAGAACAGTATTTCCCAAATTTATGTCTCCAGCTGCTTTTGCACTACAACTCCCATCATCCCTTCCTAGCAAGACCAGTTGTCAAGAATGATGGGAATTGTAGTCCAAAAATTTGGGTCTGGAGACCAAGTTTGGCCAACCCTGTTCTATCCCATCCACTTGGGACCTTGCACTGCCTATTGCCAGCAGGAACATTGCCAGCAGGAACTCCAGAATACCACACATTTTCAGCAGGAACATACCTGCCAGAAAAGCACCCTCAGCAGAAAAACCCAAGGGACACCTCAAACAAATCCTACCTCCATCCCCAGCGATGCAGATCTGAGTAAATATTGCTTGATCAGATAGTTGATCTTAGATCCTATTGAAACTAGCAGTGAAATCAGTAATGTCTTAAGTGAATTGCCATTTATTTCAATGGAACAGTTTGACTAATTTAATCTGAATACAAACCAGTTATTCCAGAGACCGAAAGAATGCATGTCAGAGCTGTTTGTATTCTAAGCTATTGGGGCTTAGGGTCTATAGTGGGGAAGAGCCTCTTCCTAGGTAAGGCTCTAAGAAGTCCCCAGTGAGCCCTGTAGGATCATTTATGGAGGACGTCTGAACCAGGGATTAGAATAAACTGTGTAAAGTGCTTTAGGGGAAGTCTAAAGCAGGCTTCCTCAAACTGGGCCCTCCAGATGTTTTGAGACTACAATTCCCATCATCCCTGACCACTGGTCCTGCTAGCTAGGGATCATGGGAGTTGTAGGCCAAAAACATCTGGAGGGCCCAGTTTGAGGAAGCCTGGTCTAAAGCTATAGTCAATGGGCCTTGCTTCTGAGTAATCAAGCATAAAATTATGCTATCAGATACATGCATGGAACCTTACCATTGTGCTTTATCATGTCCATGAATAATCAGCCCCCAGCTCCTAAATTTCAGAGGGTTACTGGTGGTTCCAGCTCTGGTTGAGCTGATAACTTTCCAGCCCCTTCTACACCTTTAATTCTGATACGTACATATCAGTGCATATAAAGTGGGTGGCACCTAATCACCTTAAACAGTTCTTTGTATTACTTTATCAGCTAAAAAAACCCAAAAACCTCATGAAAATTCATTAGTATTTTAGTGAGAGTTTCTACCAATATACATATAGTTGTGTGGGATTTTACCTAATCACATTTTTTGAAAACAGTCTTGACTAACAGAATGCTTTAATTTTCACAAATATACACATTTTTATGAACATTTTACCCTATGCACTTTTCCTACATATTCCATGGCTTGAGAACTGCATTGCAAAATTCAGAGAAGTGCCAAGTTCAATGGATGACTTTGTTTTAGTTTGTGTATTGTTTTGGGAAGCGCCAATTAGATAATTTGTATTAAAAACTGAAACAAATTCACCCCCTAGTCCTGTTGGTTGCTTGGTCTGAGGAAATCAAGCTCTGGTCACCAGACAGCCAAAATTAGGAAGGCACAAAGTTGCAAGAAAATGGGTATATTTATAAATATTTGTAGATGGAAAGTTGATACTCTACTGTAATATGGGCTGTAAATTTTAATTAATGAAACACTGATAATAGCCTATTAATGAACCTGGAATTACAATTTAAATTATGTTCTTTGGTTATTTAGTAAATGAGAAGTACAATAATTTTTCCCCACTTAAAATCATCTATTGCTTTCAAGATCTTCCCAAAGGTACTTGCACTGAGGTTTTGCCATATTTTAAATTAAAATTATGAATTGATGAATTAGAACCATTATTTCAAGAAAAGCCTTTTGGCTAAGACAAATTGCTAAGACATATGTTCATTTGAGTAGTAGGAACTATCTCCACTTATGTGGAGCCCATTAAATTCAGTAGGACTTACTTCCGAGAAGACACAGTTTGGATTGTGCTATAAGTTTGATTCTCTTTGTTTTAATCTCTGGCCAGTAATTTATAAAATCAGGATATTTACCTATGTTAAAAGCTCTTCGTTTGAATTAAAGAAAACTTCAAGCAGCACTTGTTAATATTGAGTGCAAAGTTTATCCAATGTGACCTAATTTTATGGCATAGTGTGTATGTGAGCCCATACTGAAGAATAAACAAAACTCCTTTAAGAGCAGGAATGAATAAATGTCTAACGCGTGTTGGTTAACTCTGGAAAAGGTTAAAAACATCAAATTCAGAAATATCATGCCCTGACTTTAATGACCCGGTAATGGGCTGACATTTGCAATACCTATTTTGTGTGTGTGTTATAATGTCCCATATGCAAAGATCAGATCATGCAGTGTAGCAGCTTATCTCAAAGGAGAAAATATGGGTAGTTCTAGTACAAGAGAGGTTAATAACAGAACGAGCCTGGCTTTTTAGCAGTCCTGGTAGAAAATGAACTGAGAAGTGCTGTCAACTTGATTAGAAAGGGGAGAGGAAGAACAGATCCATATGTAAGGCATCAGACAGACGAGAACAGGGCTGTGTATGTAGGTGTGTGAAGGTTGTTTGCAAGGTTACCTGTTCTGATGCAATGTAAGGCTTGGAATTTGCATGTCAAAGCTTTGTTCCCTTTTTAACACAGTGTCACATAAATTGTTGGCCCTGGGGTTTAAATTTCACAGATGTCTGAGCTCATTTAAAAATTAAAGTTCAATAATCTGTGCTCCACAGTCACCCTTCTCATTCTAAATTTTCACAGCGTGTCCTCGGTGGCAGTTGTTCTGTTTAGGCAAGAAAATTCACTCTCATGTTTTCATACTTATATATCCGACAGATTCTTCGTACTTCGTACGCTTTCTGTGCATCCGAGTATGTTTTCTGTGCATTTGGATGAGAGCGGCTTAAAAGAAACATCCCGTAGTCCTTTTTGTTGGGGATAATTCAGAGGGAAATTCCCAGGTCACAGTAATGGTGTACATAAATAACCTTTTTTGACACCTGGGAAATTCACTCTGAATTATCCCCAACAGAAAGGACTCTGGTTTTTTTGAGAAAGTACTTTAAAACTTTTTTTCCCCAATTCATTATGGATCATTTGCCAATACTCTTTTACAAGTCCACCAATAAAACAACAACAACAACAACAACAACAACAACACAATAATAAAAATAATAAAAATAATAATTTCAGAGATCTGGGAATGAATGGATAAATTGCGCTCTCTCCCTCTCTCTCTCTCTCTCTCTCTCTCTCTCTGTATGTATGTATGTGTGTGTGTTGTTGTAGTCATCACAATCACCATCTTGACTGGTTTCTCCTGTTGAATGTGTACACACAAAAACAGAGTTGTATCCAGTGTTTTTTTCTGGGGGTACGCAGGGGTATGCATACCCCTGAACATTTTGTGAATCTTTGCACTTTTGTCCATTTACTGAATTTATTTTTCCTGATTTGAACTATAAAATGGTAGTTTTCTTGAGTCAAAATGAGAGTTCCCCTAAACATTTGTGGTTTTTTTAAAAGAAAAAAAGCACTGGTTGTATCCAACATTGTGCAAAAGGACTCCTGTTGTGCAATAGAAGTTCCTTCTTCTCTGCCTCCTGCACCCACTTATCTTCTCCAGGGGTTCCCCCAATTCTCCAGAACAGATTTAGGGGCCACTCAAGGTAGTAAACAAAGGAAAATGTTGCTCTGCTTGCATAAGGACAGTGCTGGATAAAAACCAGACCTGCTAAATTCATTCACAAAGCGAGTGAGCTTCCTAATTCAGTTCTATCCTTCAAACTTTTCCCTGTAAGTAAAGCACTAGAAGGGACGTGGGTGGTGCTGTGGGTTAAACCACAGAGCCTAGGACTGGCCGATCAGAAGGTTGGCGGTTTGAATCCCGGTGACAGGGTAAGCTCCCGTTGCTCGGTCCCTGCTCCTGCCAACTTAGCAGTTCGAAAGCACGTCAAAGTGCAAGTAGATAGATAGGAAGGTAAACGGTGTTTCCGTGCGCTGCTCTGGTTTGCCAGAAGCGGCTTAGTCATGCTGGCCCCATGACCCGGAAGCTGTACGCCGGCTCCCTCGGCCAATAAAGCGAGATGAGCGCCGCAACCCCAGAGTTGACTACGACTGGACCTAATGGTCAGGGGTCCCTTTACCTTTACCTTTTAAAGTACTAGAAAGAATTCAGTGATTCCCTGGATAGGACTGCATTCATCGCCGGATACCCAGTCCATGCAGGAAAAAAGTTTAATCAATTTTACCCTGAATTGGAGCCCACTTTGAACTCCCTGAATGCTAATATTGCAGGAGGCCATCTGAAACAGCCAAGTTGGTGAATGTGCTATTCCAAACAGAGAAAAGAGCCATGTGCTCTGTTTTTGCATCATGTATTGGGTCCAAATTGGGCTCAGACTTTGACAAGCTGTTTTCTGATGGAAGGGGGAATAGCTTGGTTTGCTTTACCTAAATCAGTATCGGAGGGTGGGGCGTACTTTACAGCATGGAAAAGCAATCCTACACAGTGTGAAATGACTGCTATTGTTTTTAAATAGGCCAATGAAAGCTAAGTTTTTCAAAGACAAAGAATTGTCCTTTTAATTGTATTGTGTTGTCAGAGCTGCTTCCAGATCCTAGCTCACAGAGGATCACGCTAGCCAGCGATCATTAAGTAAAAGTCTTTATTGAGTTACAGTTTCCATTCTCAAGCTGCTGCGTGCAACTCTACGTCTTATGGGTTAGATCGGCGAAGCTCCGTCTGAGTCTCCGCCCCTTGTACACCAACTTAATATCCTAGCCTTGCTCCACCTTTTCCGCCTGACTGTTCTTCTCTGGGTCCCTCTGCCCCCCGGGGTCTCTTCCTTCCGGGATTCTTCTGACGCCGACCCCCCGGACCCTCCTGTCTCCTTGCGCCGGGCTTTAGGACCTGGCTCCCTTTCCGGGCTGCTTACTGCGCCACCTTCCTGTGCATTTGAACTTGGCGCGCGCGCCCAACCTTCCACTTTCCGTCTGACCGTTTCTTCGCTCCCCGATGGAGGTGTGGCCACTCCTGACTCGTGCCCTCCCTCCTGTTGTGAGCTGCCAGCGCTTGATCCCTGGCGCCCTTCCTCTTCCCTGCTCTCTGGCGGTGACGCTGGTCCCGATTTCCAACTGCTCCCCTCTGAGTCCCCTCTGGCTCTATCTTCCTGGGGTGTCCCCCTAGGCTCCCCCCTTGCCCTGGCCACTGGTGCTCCTTTCTGTGAATCTTCTGATTCACTGGAAAGACTCGGAGATCTCGGGTCGTCGTCATCACTCATCTTTTCTTCTGCCTCCTCCCCCTCGCTCTCTGTTTCCTCCCTTGCCCTTGCCTCTGCTCCTGAACCCCTGACATCCATCCCCCCCTCGAAGCCCCCTCTTCCCCCCTCCTTTCCTTCCGGTGCGGGAGCTGGGTGCTGCCGTGTCAGGGTGACGAATGTCGGATACAGTTCGCTTCCCGTGGCGGGCCTCCATCTGAAGTCTTCCGGTTCTTCCTCCCTGCTCTCGTCGACGACGGTCACCTCCGCTTCCATCTCTGTGCCGCCGTGCTCGAAACCCAGGTCGTCCCCGAAAACGTCCATGTCCGTCTCTCCCTCGCTTCCTTCTGGAGACGTTGCTCGTCCTGGACCCTCCAGCCACCTTCTGCGCCACTGCTCCTCTGGTCGATCATCCCACCAATACGAGGGTTCTGAAGCAGATCCCGAGGGTGACCCCTCCGGAGAATGGGCGTCTCGTGTCGGTTCCTCATCCGAGTCGAACCCCCGGAATGTGCTGGCTGAAAGCGTGGGCGTGAAAAGCCAGTCGTCGAAAAAGTCTGCTGGCATTGGCCTATGTGGGAAGAGGGCATGAAACTCTTCTTTGAGCAGAGGTTCATCTAAAGCGTAGCCCGGCACCCAGCTGTTGGCACTGGCCGGGGTGCCCTCTTTGGCGAGAAGGTATTCTACCCCCTCTTCCCCCCATCTGGAGTCCAAAATCTCCGTGACTTCGTTGATGCGCTCCTCCTGTGCCACTCCCCCTTGCTCGGTTCTCTCTCGGAGCGGACTCGGTGCCGTTCCTGGTTCCTGAAACCTGTGAGGTGCCTTGTAGGGAGTGAGTACCGATCTGTGGAACACCGGATGCATCCTGGAGCCCTCCGGAAGCGCCAGCCTGAAAGCCACCGGGTTGACCTGCTCTTCGACTTGGTAGGGCCCCAGTTGTTTATGCCCTAGTTTCTTCTTCGCCAACGACCTGGCCGGCACTGCGTGGGCTGCTAACCAGACCCAGTCTCCCACATGGATCTCTTCGCCAACCCTTCTGTGTTTGTCCGCTTGTACCTTGTATGCGTGTTTAGCCAGCTCCAGGTGCCGCCGCAGCTGATCGTGGACCTCCTGCAACTCCGACGCGAACGCATCTGCTGTCTGCGGCTCCCCCTCCCCCATTCTTTCCAGTCCCGGGAAGGTTCTGGGGTGCCTCCCGTTGTTGGCGAAGAACGGCGTGACCCCCGTGGACACGTGCTTCGTGTTGTTGTAGGCGAACTCGGCGAGAGGCAGGTAATCCACCCACGTCGCAGGCTGTTGATTCGCATAACATCTCAGGTACTGCTGCATGATGGCATTGACCCGCTCCGCTTGCCCGTTGGTCTGCGGGTGTCTAGCCGACGCCAGGTTGATCTTGACGTTCAGGAAGCCCATCAGCTTCTGCCAGAAGTTCGAGATGAACTGTCGCCCTCGGTCGGACAGAATAGACCGCGGCAGACCGTGAACCTTGAACACGTGGTCTATGAACCTTGAACACGTGGTCTATGAACAGTTTGGCGTGTTTGTTCCACCGTGGCCACCTTCGCACACGGAATGAAATGTGCCATCTTGGAGAACAAGTCCACCACCACCAGCACAGCCGTCTTGCCCCTCGAGCTGGGCAGATCCGTGACAAAGTCCAGGGCCACTCTCTCCCATGGTTCGAACGGAGTTTGCAGCGGTTCCAGCAGTCCGGCCGGCGGTCTGTGCACTGGTTTGGCCCTCTGGCAGGTGTCACACCTCGCCACGTAGTCCGCGACTTCCCCTCTCATTCCGGGCCACCCGAAGTCTCTGGCGACTAATTCCACCGTCTTCTCCTTGCCAAAGTGCCCGGCAGTGGGCGCGTCGTGCAGCTGCTGCAGTACCTTGGCGCGAAGTTCGTCTCCCGGCACGTAGATGGCCCCTTTACGGATGAGCAATCCATCTCGCAGCTGGAACTCGTCGGTCGCTGCCGTGCCCCTGTGCACCTCTGCCATCTTTGCTTGCGCGAAGGAGTCATCCTGCAACGCTCGTCGCACCGCATCCAGGTCAACTGTTGCCGCAGCGCACGCCCACACTGTCAGTGCGAAGATGTGCATGGCGGCCGCTGGCGTTGCCTCCTCCAGATACTGTGGCTTACGGGAGAGAGCATCCGCCATGATGTTGGTGTCCCCCGGGACATACTCTATTCGGAAGTCGAAGTTCGCAAAGAACTCAGCCCAACGTATCTGCCTCTGGTTCAGGAACTGTGCCGTGCGCCAGTGCTCCAGATTCTTGTGGTCCGTGCAGACCTGCACCGTGTGCTTGGCGCCGATCAGGAAGTGCCTCCACGCTTTGAATGCTGCATGAATGGCCAGCAACTCCCTGTCCCAGATGGTGTAGTTCTGTTCAGACTTGCTGAGCTTCCTGGAGTAAAACGCTCCCGGTCTCCAAGCCCCCTGCGGGTCTTTCTGCAGCAGGACTGCCCCCACGGCTCTGTCCGAAGCATCTGTCTCCACCCTCATCGGCCTGCTGGGGTTGACATGAAGCAGCTGCTCTTCCGACGCGAAGAGACGCTTGAGTGCCTGAAAGGACTGCTCCGCCTGCTCTGTCCAGATGAACTTCTTTTTCTTGGAGCTGAGCGTGTCCGTGATGGCCGCTGTCTGCATAGCAAAGCCCTTGATAAATTTGCGATAGAAGTTCGCGAAGCCGACAAACCGTTGGACCTCCTTCCGGTTGCGTGGGCTTTTCCAATCCAACACTGCTCGAACCTTGGCGCTGTCCATGGCGAGCCCCTTGTCAGACAACTTGTAGCCCAGGAAATCCACCTCCGTCACGTCGAATTGGCACTTCTCCAGCTTGGCGTAAAGCCTATGCTGTTGTAGCCTGCTCAGCACTTCCTTGACGTGTCTGTCATGCTCCTGCTGCGATTCCGAAAAGATCAGGATGTCATCCAAGAAACAGACGCACGTCTTGTAGAGGAGCCCCGCCAACACGTGATGCATGAAAGCTTGAAAAACGTGGGAGCCATTTTGCAATCCAAAAGGCATAACTCTGTATTCGTAGGTGCCCAGGGGCGTGAACATGGCTGTCTTCCACTCATCTCCTTCCCGCATGCGAATGAGGTTGTACGCCCCTCGCAGGTCCAACTTGGTGAACACGCTGCCCTTGCGTACCTTTGCGAGGAGGTCGTCGATTCGGGGCATGGGGAAGTCCGATGGCTTGGTCACACTGTTCAAGGTGCGATAGTCCACTACAAGTCTTTTTTGGGGCGTGTCCCTCTTCTTAACAAAGAATACAGGACTGCCCCCCGCTGCCTTGGACTCTCGGATGAAACCGCGCTCCAAATTATGATCTATGAACTCTTTGAGTTCCTGCAGTTCGTCCTCAGACATGGAATACAGCTTCCCTTTGGGCAGCGCCGCCCCCGGCAGCAGGTCAATTTTGCAGTCATATGGTCTGTGGGGGGGTAGCCTGTCTGCCTCCTTCTCGCAGAAAACCTCCAAAAATTCTGCGTACTTGTGGGGAACCGCTTGCAGCGTGCCTAGCTGCAGCTGTGACTCCTCTTCCTCTCCTTCCTGCCGGGGCACGATGCAGTGTTCAGCACAAAAGGAAGAGCTGAAGGTCAGCTGCCTCTGGTACCAAGCCAGCGTCGGGCTGTGCTTGTCCAGCCAACTCATGCCCAATACAATGGGCGTGTCTGATAGTTGAGTGACGTTGAAGCTGATGACTTCCCTGTGATTCCCAAGTCGCATCACCATTGGTGGCGTCTGCTTCACCACTTGCCCCCCTAGCAGCTCCCTGCCATCCACCGTGACAACCTGCAGGGGCAGCGTGGCAGGCAGCAACTGTATAGCGTGCCGGTCGACAAAGTCTTGCCCTATAAAGTCCGCATTGCTTCCTGAGTCAATGGTGATTGGCACGTCCATGGTGATTCCATTGGGCAGCTGGAGCGATGCGGTGAGCCTCACTACTGGTTTGGGCGGGAGGGGGTCCATGGGCTGTAAAATCTCTGGGGACTGCTTCACTGACACGTCTGGCTGGGCCCCAGTGCCTCTTTCTCCAGCCAGACTCCGTCGTTTCCCTGCTGTGGATCTCCTTGCTGCGTTGCTGCAGTTACCATTGCTGAGGCTGCAGTGTGCTTGTGGAGCCTCTGGGGACACTCTTTCGCCATATGCTGTGGATCATCGCAGATGTAACACTTCCTGTTCCCTCTAGGAGGCTTCGCTTTCACTGCTGCCGGTGCTAGGGCTCTGGCTGCTGACTGAGCCCTTGCACCTCCAACATTCATAGGTTCCGCTCCTCCTCCTGGCGGAGGCGTGGATTGCGCACGCGCTGCTTCTCTGGGAAGGAAGGAGTAGCCCCTGGCTGGTTCGCGCCCTCCACGCCCTTCGTCCCTGCTCCACGGACGTTCTTCCAGCCGCACCCCCACCGCCAGCGCCCTCTGAACGATCTCCTGCGTGGTCCGGGGTCTCTCCCCCCTCGCAATTTCATCTTTAACCGCGCTGTGCAATCCTTCCCAAAAAAGATCTCTGACTGGAGCCGAATCTCTGTCCCATTCCAGGGCACTGACCAAAGCGAAAAAGTGGGCATGGTACTGCCTTACGCTGGCCCTCCCTTGCTTCAGTCCATGTATCCCCTTCCGAGCAAGATCCACGTCTATGCTTGATAAAAAGCACCCATCCATCGCTTTAATAAAGGTATCCGCATTTTGGAGCGCCGGATCCTTATCTCTCCACAAATTGCGCAGCCATGCTTTAGCATCTCCATGCAAATGGGACATGATGAATCCCACCTTCTCTTGCTCATCTCTAAAGTCTTTGTTCAGCAGTTGCAGTGCACACATTACATCTGCTCTAAAGTTGGGGTACTGTTGCAAATTCCCATCGAAGTGAGAGACCAGACCGCCTGTTCGTCTCCCCAACCCAATCCCCTCCGGTTTGGGTGTCAGTTGCCCTTGCTTCGTAAGCACTTCCAACCTGACCTGGAGATCCCTGTAGGCGGCAGCTGCGTCCTCCTCTCTCTTCCTGGATGCAAGAGCCTCGGCATTCAGTCGTGTCACTGCTTCTCTGAGTTCCGCTATCTGCTGTTCGGCCGTCATGTTGTCTGCCGTTCGTGAGCTCGCTAGTAGGCACCCGCTTTCTCTCCTCTCCGCGAGGCCGTAGATGCCCACAATTTGGAGACGGAGCTTACTGTCAGAGCTGCTTCCAGATCCTAGCTCACAGAGGATCACGCTAGCCAGCGATCATTAAGTAAAAGTCTTTATTGAGTTACAGTTTCCATTCTCAAGCTGCTGCGTGCAACTCTACGTCTTATGGGTTAGATCGGCGAAGCTCCGTCTGAGTCTCCGCCCCTTGTACACCAACTTAATATCCTAGCCTTGCTCCACCTTTTCCGCCTGACTGTTCTTCTCTGGGTCCCTCTGCCCCCCGGGGTCTCTTCCTTCCGGGATTCTTCTGACGCCGACCCCCCGGACCCTCCTGTCTCCTTGCGCCGGGCTTTAGGACCTGGCTCCCTTTCCGGGCTGCTTACTGCGCCACCTTCCTGTGCATTTGAACTTGGCGCGCGCGCCCAACCTTCCACTTTCCGTCTGACCGTTTCTTCGCTCCCCGATGGAGGTGTGGCCACTCCTGACTCGTGCCCTCCCTCCTGTTGTGAGCTGCCAGCGCTTGATCCCTGGCGCCCTTCCTCTTCCCTGCTCTCTGGCGGTGACGCTGGTCCCGATTTCCAACTGCTCCCCTCTGAGTCCCCTCTGGCTCTATCTTCCTGGGGTGTCCCCCTAGGCTCCCCCCTTGCCCTGGCCACTGGTGCTCCTTTCTGTGAATCTTCTGATTCACTGGAAAGACTCGGAGATCTCGGGTCGTCGTCATCACTCATCTTTTCTTCTGCCTCCTCCCCCTCGCTCTCTGTTTCCTCCCTTGCCCTTGCCTCTGCTCCTGAACCCCTGACAGTGTGTTATGGGGTGTGTGTGCTTGTTTACTTATTTATTTGCATTTAGTCAACTTGTTCAACTCTGGCAGCACATTTACACAACATGGCAATGTGATTAATATTGATGCACTCAATTTCAGTGTCTGGAGATTGGCATGAGAGCACAAATGTGCACTCATGGGGTAGGAAAAGGATTGCATTTCACAGATCTAAGGAATTATATCAAGGAGGGAGAGGATGATTTGGCTTTCAAAGCATAAAGGAACTCTATGTCGTGTGTAACTACTGCTCATTCAGTACAGCAGAGAGAGAGATGCCCAGTGAAAACTGGGAATCAGCATTGAGTTCTGGGAAGGAAAGAGAGTCTCAATGTTAAGAATGAACTCTGTATCTGTATTGGGATTATTTTATATACATATCACAGACAGCAATAGTGCAGTAACGTTGGGGAAGCATTGCAGAACAGCTAATAAACAATGGTTTGTGCACTGTGCTATTGGGCTTTTGTTTTTATTTTGATTATATATTTTGTGGTTTTATATTCTGATCTTGTTCTGAGAACTGCTCTGAGACCTCCAGGTATAGGGCTGTGTAGAAATTCAATAAATAAATAATTTCACTACTAATGTGCCATCCTTGTGTCGGTGATGTTGAAGAATACACTCTCAAAAAACAGACACCAGTTTGAAAGGGTTTGCAAGCAAACAGCCTAGATGAGATCCTTTCTGTATCAGACAAGTTTTGAAACTGGTGGTACTGTCCCCAGTTAGCATGTCCCAATTTTCACTGGAGAAATGTTGGAGGGTATGGAATTATGCGACCTCCAAGCCAAGGAGATAAATAACTATACAACATTTGGAAGACATCTGAAAGCAGCCGAGTCTAGGGAAGTTTTTTAATGTTTAATGTTTTATTATGTTTTTATACACAGTCGTGCCTTGGTTCTTGAACACCCCGGAACTTGTACGTTTCAGCTCCCGAACGATCGAAAACCGGAAGTGAGTGTTCCAGTTTTTGAACGTTCTTTTGGAAGCCAAATGTCCGATGGGCCTTCTGCTGCTTCTGATTGGCTGCAGGAGCTTCCTGCAGCCAATCAGAAGCCACACTTTGGAAGTTGAACATTTCGGAAGTCAAACGGATTTCCGGAATGGATTCCGTTCGGCTTCCAAGGTATGACTGTGTGTTGGAAGCCACTCAGAGTGGCAGGGGCAACCCAGTCAAATGGGTATAACAACAACAACAGCAACAACAACAGTAGAACAGGACATCCCTATTTTCATCAGAGAATCATTGGAGGGTATGCAGTTTAATGGGGTTGGGATCCCTCCTGCTGTCAGGGATTGGGCAGAGGAGGAGGAGGAATGGTGGAGACCACCTCCCCATCCTGACCCTTCCAGGGAGGAGGAGGAAGAAGACAATATAGATTTACAACAGGGGTTTTCTGGAGGTTACAGCTCAGAGGCAGATGAGGGGAAATAATGAGCGAGCCAGAGAAGCAGCTGGGTGACATGTTGTCATTATAAAGCATTCCAGACCCTCCATCTCCCAGAACCTGGCGAGCGTTAAAAGTAGGAGAGCAAAGAGCTCAGAGGGCACGTAGCAACACCTGTAGAAGTGATGAATGGAGAAATGGGAGAGATGGGGTATGTGTGGAGATTCACTAAGGGCAATGCCATTATCCAATAAGCTGGACTCTATAGACTCTCTCTGTTAAGTTCGAAATAAAAAAGGATGATAAGAAGCTTTTCCTTGTCTTTATACATTCCTGGGCAACCAGCAGGGAGCCGCTGACAGCATCCTGACTATCAATGACGTTACAATACGGATGGAATTTTATAAAATAAAAAAGGACTGTAAGTGATCAGTAAGTGCAAGATGTACATTTTCTGCCTCAGAACTGATGGTGGGTATGACTTCTAAGATGTATTAATTCCAGACATTGTGATCAAGAGTTATGGGTAAAGTATACAAGGCTAGCACTTTGGAGCTGCGTTCTCTTGGGTTTTTTGGGAGTTGTGAGGCAAATAACTGTCAGTGCCTATAAATACATAAGAAAAGAAATGTACATCACACTGTTAAACTTTGGTCAAGGTGCATGATAGTCTTTGCTCCTACGCACCCACCCCCTTTTTCACAGTTTGTAATAGCGATGTTTGCCATTACAAACACTGCTATTACAAGCCACTATTAAAGGACACCCTCTTCAGCACATCAAAGCAAATTTTAGCATGGTAAGCCTTGTGGGTAGTTTAATCAAGGTCTGAAGTAAATGAAAATCTCTTGACAGAAGCCGCTGTGTTGAAAAGCAGGCCTCTGGTGTTTCATTACGAATTCACAGAAAGGTGACTTTGAAGAACAATTAACACTTACCATTATGCACATCTATTTTCAGATGGGCTGTTCAATGAGAATATTAGCTTTGTTTTTCAGTTGAAAAGCATTTTCCTTATTGTTGTTTAAGATGTTATCCCTGAAGAGTTTAAAAAGCAGGAATGCACTTTTTTTTGCAAAGAATGTAGGAGTACATTTCCATTTCCGCACGTTAGCCTGTTTGGTAGTGAAAAATCAAGGTGTCTTGTAGAACCTTTAAAGTCTAACCAATTTATTATGGCATAAGTTTATGTGGACTGTAATCCATGTGCATATCTATAAAGGTTATGCTTTTAAGGTCTTTATTATTCCTTTCTGACTGATTCCAAAATGGAAGTTTCTGATATGCTGCCAGCAGCTGAAATCATTCAGTCTCCTATGGATTATTTTTAGCTCTGGTGTGACTTCCCTTGTACTGGGCTGTGGGAATGCTTTTTGGATTAGTGGGTTTGAAGGGAAGGAAAGAACTATAACTCAATCCTTGGCATTTGCAGGAAGGGCTAGGCATGTTCCCTGCCTGAAACCCTGAAGATCTGTTGTCCATCATTGTTCAGTAGACTACTATGAGCTAGAAGGGATGCGGCTGGCACTGTGGTCTAAACCACTGAGTCTCTTGGGTTTGCTGATCATAATGTCGGCAGTTTGAATCTGCATGACAGGGCGAGCTTCTTTTTTTAAATAAATAAAATAAATAAATAAATAAATTTTTTTATTGCTTTTCCAATAAAACCAGCCAATCAACATATCCACATCATAATCTAATTTAAAACAATAAACTAAAATTTAAAAATGACCAAATTGTACCCCAAATTGTTATTATTAATTTTTCCAGGCTCCCCATAGTCTAGACCTCTGAATCTTCATTCCCGCCTCTTCTCATTGTTTTCATAGTTTCCGCCTTCTGATCTTAACACTTTAAAGTTCTCCGTCCCTGGCTATGTGATTCTCAGTCATGTCAAAAATCATATGTCCTTTCATCCATCAAATACAGCTTTATTTGTAAATATATATTTTTCCAACTGTCTATTTACCAGCGCAGCTTTTCCTGACTTCATTCCGAGACAGGGTGAGCTTCTATTGCTTTCTCCCAACTTCTGCCAAGCTAGCAGTTTGAAATCATACAAGCATGAGTAGATAAATAGCTACTGCTGCAGCAGGAAGGTAAATGGCGTTTCCATGCGCTCTGGCACTCGTCACGGAGTCCCGTACTCCAGAAGCAGTTTAGTCATGCTGGCCACATGACCCGGAAAAGCTGTCTGTGGACAAACGCCAGCTTCCTCAGCCTGAAAGCGAGATGAGCGCTACACTCCATAGTTGAATTTGACTGGACTTAACCATCCAGAGGTCCTTTACCTTTTTTACCTTTTTTACTGAGCTAGAGGGGAGAATGACCTGCATCAGCATTCAGCAGTTTCCTATGTTCGTTGGAAAAACAGGGTGCATTTGTGTCCTCCTATAAAAAGGTAAAAGTAAAGGACCCCCTGGACGGTTAAGTCCAGTCAAAGGTGACTATGGGGTTGCAGCGCTCATCTTGCTTCAGGCTGAGGCAGCCAGCGTTTGTCCACAGACAGCTTTCCTGGTCATGTGGCCAGCATGACTAAACCACTTCTGGCGCAATGGGACACCGTGATGGAAACCATAGCACACGAAAATGCTGTTTGCCTTCCTGCCACGGTGGTACCTATTTATCTACTTGCACTGGTGTGCTTTAGCACTTTTTGGCTTTGCTGCAGCCTACTTTGTGTGCATTTAAAGTATTTTTTCACCCCTGCCACTCCTGCCCAGGGCTGCCAGAGCACTTTACAAGCCTTGACAATAAAACTGTCATGGGGCCCACAGTTTTAAAAAGGGAAAGGAGATTTAGATGGAGGGGTGGCACAGCCAAAAGTTGCTGGCCTCTGATTTATTATTTCTTTATTGTGTTTTTATACCATCATTTCCTCTGAGGATCCAGAGGTGGTATATGTGTTACCCACTCCCTGATTTATCCTCACAACCAACCTGTGAGGTAAGTTAGGTCCAGAGACAGTGACTAGCCCAAGGGCAACCAGAGATCTTTATTCTGAATGGGAATTTGAACCCGGGTCTCCAACATGCTAACTATTGCACCACACCGGATGGCCATTTACACATAATCAAAAGAATGTACAAGCCAGCATAAAATGTGCACATACTAATTTATATGTAATGATGCTAATTAGAAATAATTGCTAGAATAAAAACAAAAGCAAAATATGTCTCACCATGGTGGAGAAGACCATGACTAGGTGGAATGTGTGCTGCCTCAATCTACTGTCCATCAAAGGACCCTGCTCTCCATTCTTTGATTCCTCATCTTTAGCCAGATGTGGTTTGGGTAGCTCTTCAAACTGAGGACACATTCAAATGCAATACTGTCCCCTGATAGCCCCTTAAACAGAGAAGCGTCCTCCAGTAGGTTTCCAAGCACAATTCAAAGTGTTGACGCTGAGCTTTAAAGCCCTAAACGGCCTTAGTCCTGTATACCTGAAGGAGCATCTCCACCCCCATCGTTCAGCCCGGACAATGAGATCCAGCGCCGAGGGCCTTCTGGCAGTTCCCTCATTGCGAGAAGTGAGGTTACAGGGAACCAGGCAGAGGGTCTTCTCGGTAGTGGTGCCCACCCTGTGGAACGCCCTCCCACCAGATGTCAAAGAAATAAACAACTATCTGACTTTTAGAAGACATCTGAAGGCAGCCCTGTTTAGGGAAGTTTTTAATGTTTCATGTTTTATTGCTTTTGATGATGATGATGATGATGCTGATGATGATGATGATGATGATGGGGGGTGGCCCAGAGTGGTTGGGGAAACCCAGCCAGATGGGTGGGGTATTATTATTATTATTATTATTATTATTATTATTATTGATACACTACTCTCAGCTGAGCTGATGGAGAGACCCTGAAATCTCTCCTTCTGCTGTAGCTGATGGAACATTAACTAGTGCAATGACCATAGAGGAACATTTGTGAAAATGATAGTGCAAGAGCCAGTGTGCAAGCGTCTCTGTGTGCCAAACAGACACTAGAGGACTATTGTTTATGTCAAGGACAACCAACTTCTTCTAACCTTCAGGTAGCCTTCCATCCACACGGGGGGGATGGACGATCTTTGGCTCTCTAGATGTGGTCAAAGTTCAACTCTTATTCACCCCAGCCAGCAAGGCTAGTGGTCAGAGATGTTGCCACTGCAGTCCAACAACATCTAGAGGACACCAGATCCTGCAGCCCTGATCTACACAGAGGTCCAGCAGCCTAGTCTTCTCTCTGTGCTGTTCCTTGCTTTTGCTATGCTGATTGCTTATTGCAATCTCTAAAAGTTGTTCCTGCTAATAACATTGATAGAACCCAGTGAAATGGGGACCAGCGTTTTATTTTAAAAGACATATTCTTTACCTAGTGCGAAGCAAGTTATAGTGGAATTGACTTTCTGCCTGCTTAATAAATATTGATATATTGGATTCAGCCAAGCATATCTCCAGCAATCAGTCTCTAGAGGTAGTGTCTTTATGTGATGAGGTCAAAATTTATTTGTTGCTCAGGCATACTTTTTTTAATCTTTGGAGTGGAATCATTATGTAAATATTAAGCACATTCATGGAACGCTAAAAGAGAAGATGGTTCTTTTTTCTTTCATCTCCCCCCCCCCTTTTTTTAATGAAACCGAAAGATCCACAGAGCTGAAAACTAATTTGGAGACAATTACTTTCATATTCCACCTCCTATATCTGCTAAATGTAATGGTGTTCTGTATCTAAATATTAGAGACACAATCAGTCAAGTTGTGTTTACGCCAGCATGAATATAAAATGCTTCCGATAAATACAGTGGAATTGAATGGCTGTGGGATAAGCAATGGAACTTGGATTATATATACAAAAGAGAAGGAATTGCCATCACTCCAGTTAATCCCAATTGTTCTAATATTCTTGGGTCATTGATAGGATCAACGAAGAGTCACATCATTGTCTGCTTCGGGTAACGAGCCTTTTGCCACCAAGGCAGGGCTGTATACCAGTGCATGCCACTGACAAAAGTAGACAGTGCAACAAATGAAAATTCTACCTTTGTACAGTAGGCTAGCTTCTGCCCAAATAACCCCCTCTTTATCCTCCTCCATCCACGCAACCAACAGGCATTTCCAGAGCTTGACACATCCAAGAGGGGAAAAATCATCCAAAGAGGGTCAAATCAGAGCAACAATTGTCATCATCATCATCAATGCCCCATCCATCTGACTGGGTTGCCCCAGGTACTCTGGGCAGCTTCCAACATATATAAAAACATTATAAAACATTAAACATTAAAAAAAAACTTCCTTAACAGGGCTGCCTTCAGATGTCTTCTAAAGGTTAGATAGTTACAGGTGAAACTCAGAAAATTAGAATATCATGGAAAAGTTCATTTATTTCCGTAATTCAACTTAAAAGGTAAAACTAATATATGAGATAGATTCATGACATGCAAAGCAAGATATCAAGTCTTTATTTGTTATAATTGTGATGATCATGGCGTACAGCTGATGAAAACCCCAAATTAACCCCAAATCAACATAGACTGTGGAAACTTCACACTAGACTTCAAGCATCTGGCATTGTGTGCCTCCCCATTCTTCCTCCAGACTCTGGGGCCTTGGTTTCCAAATGAGATGCAAAAGCTGCTCTCATCAGAAAAGAGATGTACTAATCACCTGTACTTATCTCCTTGGCTATCTCCTTGACTCAGGAGCTTACATAACTCCAGACCCTCCAACGTTTCTCCAATGAAAATAGGGGCATCCTAAGGAAACCTGGGACATTTTGGGATCAAATCAGAAACCGCAATGGCTTCTGTAAATATGGAACTGTCCCTGGAAAATAGGGACACTTGGAGGGTCTGATGACCTGGAGAGGAGGAGGTTTGGCATGGAGAGTGCATGTGGTGTAGGGAGAATCCTGAGGGTCCAACAGAGAGGACTGATGCTCTGCATTTGGCTCCTGGACCTGAGGTTCACTGTCCCCATCTTAGAGTGCTATTAAAGCACTAGGGAACATGAAGAAACCACAGTGGAGTTGGGTTTGGTCCTTTGAGTGGTGGAAGAAGGGAAGGCAGGAATCTATACCAGTCACTTTCTGCAAGACCAGTTCCTGTCTTTCTTCCTCAGCAGAATGCCATCTCGACATTTTCAAAATTTGCACTGGGGAAAAAGAAGAAGTGAAAACGCCTCGTGACTTATTAGCTGCAAGCTTCTGCAACTAACTCCCTGTTTGGTTTCATTGAGTCTAGCATAAACATTTCCCACCTGCTAGGTAAATTTGGTTTAGAAGTTGTCTTCTGACCAATTTCATCTTGTTAATTGAGCGCTGTAATTTGGGTGCTCTCTAATTTTATTTATTTGGCTCTGGCTTATTGGAGAGTCCATTGAAATCTAGCCATAATTGGCAAAGATTTGTTCTCCGATAAGCCATTTATTTAGACTGCTAATAAGTTCCAGCTTGACTGAGGCAGGAAGCTTCATTCTGTGATAAATGCTGACCTGCAATAAAGGCAGAAACATGTCCTGGTCTCTTTCTTTAATTAGACTGCAGATTTCCCTACCCATCATCCAAACAATTATATCAGAAGGCAGTTAGGTCTGCAGATTTGGCATCATCTTACTGTTTGGTTTATCTCTAGCTACCTTTCCATTCACAGATTGTGCTTTGCTCCTCCATGTGCTTTGGGCTTGTTCCCTTTGCTTCTGCAGAACTCTCCATCTGTCTTGTCAGTGTGTTTCTGCCCACCCCTTATCATGTATTGTTCACGCACCCCTTCACATGTTATATTTAATGAGTTAAGAATGGGCAAATCTGTCAGTTTTGGTTTCTCTCCGTTTCTCATTGTCTTGTTACTTTGTACCTGCCTCTGCTTAGTGGTGTGCTAGTAAAAACAACAACAAAGATAATTCAGGTGTAAGCTCCTCTTACTCCTGGTGTACAAGGAGGATTTACGTAGCTTCTTCGTCATGGCTCTTCTTGTTGACGTATGAGTAGTGAAATCACAGCTCAGAAGCTCAAATCATATACAGTGGTACCTTGGTTCCCAAACTCAATTTGTCCTGGAAGTCTGTTTGACTTCCAAAACGTTCACAAACCAAAGTGTGGCTTCTGGTTGGCTGATTGGCCCCGGAAACAATGATGACAGCCAAAACGGACATTCGGCTTCTTAAAAAATGTTTGCAAACCGGAAAACTTACTTCTGGGTTTGTGAGGTTCGGAGCCAATTTGTTCGGGAGCCAAGCCGTTTGGGAACCAAGGTAACACTGTATATGACTGAAACTGTTCTTTGGAAATTAAGCCAATGTCCAAACTTTAACGTTCAAAAACTTTACTTGCAGAAACTTTTAGTTATAGATGAATTAAAACATAATATTTACAGTCACATGGTTTTCTAAGCATGGGCTTACAGTCTCTTCTTCTAACTTCCAAACAACTGTATTTTCCTTTCTTTCCAGAGTACAGCACTCAGCCTTCTGTACCTCAATCAGGCCATGCCTTGCAGCTCCTATGAGAGATTTCCATGTTTACTTTCTCCTGCAGCTTTGTTCTCTTTCTTCCAAGCAGAGAAGCAGCACCCTGACATGCCATTCAATTTAGCAGTGTTCACAGTGGATTCTAAAACACACTCATCTTGCTTCACATAAAATGGAGTCTCTTCTTCACTAGATACCTCCCATGTGACCAATGTTAGCCAACCACATGAGAAGTACTAGAGAACTCTCTAGAATACAGTTACCAACCAATCAAATCTAAAAACATAGTAATGCATACAAACATTTACAATTTCAGTGAATTAAATTACTATACTTAACACTTCTCTTACTTTTTTCAGCATGCAAGGTCCCTAAACATGCACACAGAATGAAGATAATTATTAGCTTGCCACATCTTCACAAAGAGATATTCCTTAAATTTGATTTCCTGCCCCCGCTCCCCTCAGGAAACATATGTAGCTCGGCAATTTGTATTTGTAATGGAAAGTTTTGAGTAAAGCATTGGATGGAGAACTCGTTAAAAGTTTAGCCTTTCAAAATGCTTTCCATATCTGCGGTTTAGAAATTGGTTTCAGAAAGACCTATTATCAGGCAAACTTTGTCTATTTGGAAATACATATTAATTGCTTCAGAAAAGAAATGGCTTTGGATTGACTTAAGGTCCAATCCTGCAGGAGGAATCTAATTCTACATCCATAGCCACAGAGGGAGGGCAGTTCTGAAATCCTAAAGGTAAAGGTAAAGGACCCCTGACAGTTAAGTCCAGTCGTGAACGACTGTGGGATTGCGGTGCTCATCTCGCTTTACAGGTCGAGGGAGCCAGCGTTTGCCTGCAGACAGTTTTTCCGGGTCATGTGGCCAGCAAGACAAAGCCACTTCTGGTGCAACGGAACACTGACACCAAGCAGGCCAGAAGGAATGAGGACACATGTGGCTCCAACTTCTTAGGGGTGCAACGGCTTGGTTTGGTGGTGTGGGGAGCCTACTGCTACTAGATAGAAGAAGAAGAGTTTGGATTTGATTTCCCGCCTTTCACTCCCCTTCAGGAGTCTCAAAGCGGCTAACAATCTCCTTTCCCTTCCTCCCCCACAACAAACACTCTGTGAGGTGAGTGGGGCTGACAGACTTCAAAGAAGTGTGACTGGCCCAAGGTCACCCAGCAGCTGCATGTGGAGGAGCGGAGACTCGAACCCGGTTACCCAGATTACGTGACTACCGCTCTTAACCACTACACAACACTGGCTCTAGATAGTGCCAGTAGTGACAAATGTCTCCCATCTCCTTTGTTACTGCAGCTTACCTGGTTAGGACAAGGCAGAGCAGTGGTGCGTTTGTGTGGCGCACTGGCTGGAACACTAAATTGGCTCTGCTGAGGTATCTGAAGGGGGCTAAAGCAGTACTTGAAGATGATGATGGGCTGGGTGTGGATCAATAAATTGAAGCTGAATCCTGAGAAAATGTTAAGTAATCTGAATTCTTTCTTCGGGGAAATAGCCTGTACTGGTTGGAGTTACACTCCCCTAGAAGGAGCAGATCAATAGCTTAGGGCAGATATTTTCATCTTTTTTGACTCCACGGCTGATGATACATTTGCTCCCAAGTAGTTCCAACTCTTGGAGGTGTGAGCTTGCAAAGTGGGGGCGTCCTACGCTTATGAAGGCTCACTGCATGTCTTAGTAGCCTGGAAATCTGGGTTCAGAAGGGAGCATGGAGTTTCTTTGGGTAAAGGGTCCCATTCCATGATCAAGAAGGCAGCCAGAATGGGGAGGGCCTATTAGCGTGCTCATCACAGCAGCCCACCTTCTGTATTTGCTTTACCTGCATAAAAAAACCATAAAACCGCTCTTTAGAAATCACAATAACATTTAACGATATGAAGCAAAGCATTTAAGATGTAGCTATAATAAATACGGGGCAGCTGCAATTTAATTCATGACTTAAAACTGGCCTTAAAACTTATTGTGACAGAAGCTTTGTTCCTTATCTTACACTGGTGTCTTCTTAAGAGAGAGAAATAGAGTTTAAAATGATAGGTATTGTTCTCTAAAGTCTCTTGCTTTCTTAGGGTTCGTCCACACTTCTGTTTCTCCCATGCCTAGAAAACATGGGTCCAAGTGGCTTTCCCCTTGCCTTGCTCCTTTCCCAGGGGAAAGTTGCTCCTTAGCTCTAAATTGGAACAATCTGATTGTCATTTGCTCCTACTCAGTCCTAAATAATGGTTTTCCCCGGGGGAAAGCAGTGGAACAAGAGGAACTGTGCACAAGCCCTTAGTGTCAATGAAAATCCTCTAGAGCCATTTTTTACCTGTCTCCCCAGAAATCATAGGCTCCTGAGAATATTGCATCCTCCCATGTGTCATTTGATTGGAGCCTTGCTTGTTAAAGGAGAGAATGTCCACACTCCTTCAGGGCAAATGTGTTGCCTTGTGCAGTTCTATCTTTGTATAGCTAATGTCTAAACTGATTATGTCCCAATCAGATCTGAGCCTATAAATCAATTGCATTAAACAATTGCATTTAGGGCGTCCTGCTCTCCCTTTCCTGGAGATAATAAATACATATGTACTTGCCATTTAAAGGCAATAGCGCCTCACAAGTGAAGGACATTAAAAGAATTAGCTTACAATCACTTAGACAATATTCAGACTGAGAAAGTTTGATTCAAAGGTGATGGGATGATAAGCCCCTTAAGCCCTTTCGCTTAATATTTTGCAAACTTGCATTAGTCTTGTTTTCTGCTTTCATATTACTTGGGAAAGTGATATTGGCAATGGACGGGCTAACCGGCTTAGCTCTTTAGACCAGGAAAAGCCAAAGGTAATTTGTGGAAACTGCAACATAAGCAGTTCATGAAATGAATGGACCATTGTTATATCCCTGTACAATTTATCAAATCAGTTCTCACTCGGCCAACTTATTTTTCTTTATCACCTTTCCATAGGAGTTGGTTAGAAATATTTGTGTACAGACAAGTGTCAGCCCAAGACTTATGTCACATTGATGAGGGTTTCATTGTTTGTTTGTTTGCCAGCAACAGCCATCTAGGTTAATGTCACTGCAAACTGTTTGCACACAGCATGAGCTAGTCTTCAGAATGCTTCAGTTTAAATGGTTAGCTAACCTTGTTTCATTCCCCACCCATCTTTTGGTGGGTGTAGGACTACCACATTATTGGGGGTATACCTTCAAAGTTTTACGTGGACTGTATTTTTTGTTTTGTGGCAAGCTTCTTTGCAAAGGCCTGATTTCCGGTTGAAGCTCTGCAAACTGTCTTGGGATTGGTCCTTGAATATTCAAGTCACACACATATATAGTTTATTTGATACAGCAGGTTGTGCTTGTTCTTCTGCCATCCTTGTGAATTCTTAATATGTTTCCTTCAGGCTGGTTTAGACCTTCTTATCCATGGCATTGGCTCTTAAAGATTTGGCTATTTGCAGTTTAGTAGCGCTGCAGAGAGCTTGCTGGGGAGACCATGCATTAAAAAGGGACTCAAAAATAACTTAAACAAGGTTTTAATAACAAAAACAAAAACTCCTTATACACTAAATACATCAACAACAAACCATACCCAACCACCAACCCATCCCCCAGGGTAATGGGAGAGCTAGGTGCTGCTCCTTATACAGTGGTGCCCCGCAAGACAAATGCCTCGCAAGACGGAAAACTCGCTAGACGAAAGAGTTTTCCGTTTTGGAGGTGCTTTGCAAAACGAATTTCCTATGGGCTTGCTTCGCAAGACAACAATGTCTTGCGAGTTCCTGCTGGTTTTTTCCCCTTCCCCCCTTTTTCTAAGCCGCTAAGCCGCTTATCAGCTGATCCGATCAGCAGATAAGCCGCTAAAAGCCGCTAATAGCGCTAATAGCGCTAATAGCGCTAATAGCGCTAATCCGCTAATCCGACAATGTGCTTGCTTCGCAAGACGAAAAAACCGCTAGACGAAGAGAATCACAGAATGGATTCTTTTCGTCTTGCGAGGCACCACTGTATACTATACCCAATTGCTGACACAGCTTGATTAACACAACTCAGCAGCACCTGCTATGTTTCACAGCTGTAAGACTGGATCTCGTTATTTGCCCTGGCCCTTAAAGACATACACAACTTGTGAATGAACCTTCACATTTTAAAGTGACAATTCAACAGTATACACCAGCCACCCTAAAGCATGTCTCACCTGAGCATACCCTCCAATATTTCTCTAGAAAAGAGGTGCAGGAATTCACCACAAACACCTCCCTTGTTCTCTTAGAATGGCAATGGTGCCCACCTGAGAGATGCTGGAACTGAGTTCCAATGAGTTCTAGCTGAAAAAAAGCCATGGGGATGTCCTCTTCCATACCTTTCAACATTTTCCCAATAAAAATAGGGACATCCCATCATACTTTCCAACATGTGGCAGGTGGAAGCAAGCTTGAATGGATGGAACTGGAGACTGAGCTTTGGAAAGAGCTTACAAAAAACCTTTGAGGAACAGCATCATTTGTGGTGAGTACCAGCTTCTCACTTATCTTTCATATGCTAGTAAGACAGCATCTTAAAAAGCAGAGACATCACCTTGCCGACAAAGGTCTGTATAGTTAAAGCTATGTTTTCCCCAGTAGTGATGTATAGAAGTGAGAGCTGGACCATAAAGAAGGCTGATCGCCAAATAATTGATGCTTTTGAATTATGGTGCTGGAAGAGACTCTTGAGAGTCCCATGGACTGCAAGAAGAACAAACCTATCTATTGTGAGGGAAATCAGCCCTGAGTGCTCAATGGAAGGACAGATCCTGAAGCTGAGGCTCCAATACTTTGGGCACATCATAAGAAGAGAAGACTCCCTGGAAAAGACCATGATGTTGGGAAAGATTGAGGGCACAAGGAGAAGGGGACGACAGAGGACGAGATGGTTGGACATTGTTCTCAAAGCTACCAACATGAGTTTGACCAAACTACAGGAGGCAGTGGAAGATAAGAGTGCCTGGCGTTCTCTGGTCCATGGGGTCACGAAGAGTCGGACACGACTAAACGACTAAACAACAACATGCTAGTATGTCAGGTATTAGTTTATCATGTTTATGAAAACAGGATTGAGAACCAGATGATGATGTGCTCCAACTCACATCAGGTCCAGCCTGCTCAGACATTGGGTGCCAACAACATCTTGAATGTCACAGGTTCACCATCGCTGCCCTAAAACCTATTTTCCTGTAATGCCAGCCCTGTTTTCTCTGTAGATCTCTGGGTGATTCACACAGCATAAAAATACAAGATAAAAATGCAAAATGCAGAATAAGCAAGAAGAAAAACAAAACTCTCACAAAACATTACCCCCCCCCCTTTCCCACAAACACAATTAAAAGGGGTATAAAATGTTAATCAGCCAGAGGCCTGGTTGAAAACGAACCTTTTATATGAGGGTATGTGGGTGGCGTTGTGGGTTAAACCACAGAGCCTAGGACTTGCTGATCAGAAGGTCGGCGGTTCGAATCTCTGCGACGGGGTGAGCTCCCGTTGCTCGGTCCCTGCTCCTGCCCACCTAGCAGTTCAAAAGCACGTCAAAGTGCAAGTAGATAAATAGGTACCGCTCCGGCGGTAAGGTAAACGGCATTTCCGTGCGCTGCTCTAGTTCGCCAGAAGCGGCTTAGTCATGCTGGCCACATGACCCGGAAGCTGTACGCTGGCTCCCTTGGCCAATAAAGTGAGATGAGCGCCGCAACCCCAGAGTCAGCCACGACTGGACCTAATGGTGAGGGGTCCCTTTACCTTTACCTATATCCTGAAGGCACCAGCCAAAACTCCCCAGGAAGAGTGTTCCACAAATGGGAAGCCACCCTCTGGACCTCTTGTGGGGGAGGCACATGAAGAAGGGCCTCAGAGCATGATCTCTTCTTATGGAGAGAGAGGGTCTTTGGGTATTGTGGTTCTGAGCCTTTTAAGGCTTTATAGATCAAAACCAACACTTGAATTGGGCCCAGAAACTCATAGGCAGCCAGATATATAGGAATGCATACACACATAGGCAGACACGTAAAACAATAAAAGGAAATATAACTAGCAGCCAAGAGAGCAGGGCATAACCCCCTATGTCGTCATGAAAATGGAAAATCTTACCCCAAGCATAATACTACCAGTGTAATGTGATTTTATAGCTTAAAAATCTCACACAGTCAGTCTCCAGCTATAGAAAGCAGTTGTTTTTGGAAGGATCGTTCTGCTTACAGTTTTTGGAAATATGCTGTGCTTTTAAAGCTCATACAGTATTCATATCAAATATCTACGGCCTGGCATTCTTTAGCCTACTAAAACGCTGAGTTACAGTATGCGCTAATGAGATGTGTTATCCCCACAATTTATTCTGACAATGTTCTAGCCTTTTAAGCACCTGCATTTCTCCATCTCAACTATCACTGCAGCTGGCCACTTAATTTTCACTAACATTTGGGGAATGCAATCGCTCGGCACCGTGGCCACATTTGTCTCGAAAGCATTTCTATGACAGAACAGGCTTCTTAAAACAATGCAAAGGAAACTTGTATCTCCTAATAGAATCCCTGATGTGGAAATAGTTATGGAGCACCAGTTAAATATTTAATGCTATTTTCTCTATTATTTACTAGGGTAAATCTCAAGAAAGGACCATTCCAGGGAAATGATGGTGTGTCATAGAGGCAATTATACCTCTGTTCAGCGCTGTCACATGACCTACTGACCTAGCAGGTTACACCAGCAAACAGGGTAGTGAAGGTCACATTCAAGGCTAGTTTTCCCTCTATCAGGCTTGGGGCAACTCAGCCAGGAGCAATTCCATTCCTGAATGTAGTTTGGAACATGAGTTACAACTATAGTTTGGAGCAATATAAAGGACGCAGGTGGTGCTGTGGTTTAAACCACTGAGCCTCTTGGGCTTGCTGATCAGAAGGTCGGCAGTTCGAATCCCAGCGACAGGGTGAGCTCCCGTTGCTCTGTCCCAGCGCCTGCCAACCAACCAGTATGAAAACTTACCAGTGCAAGTAGATACTTAGGTACAGTGGTACCTCTGGTTACGTACTTAATTCATCCCGGAGATCCGTACTTAACCTGAAACTGTTCTTAACCTGAAGCAGCACTGTAGCTAATGGGGCCTCCCGCTGCTGCTGCGCCGCCGCCGAGCAATTTCCGTTCTCATCCTGAAGCAAATTTCTTTTTTAAAAAAAAGGTATTTATTGAAAATTTTTAAGATATAACAAAAAAAGAAAAATAAACATACAAAATAAAAAACAGTTAAAAACACACATTAGTTTTCAATAACATAACTTCCATACACTTATTTCCTCGGACCTCCTCATACCTCCCTTCTTTGTATTCCAGTTCAATTTGTTAGTTCAGCAAATCCTTACCATTAAACTTTTACCCATTTGTGAAACTCTTTCCCCCCCCATATCTCTTAAAACATTACAGCTGGAAACCGCTTAGTTTCAATCCAACATCCTTCTAACATTCATTAATTTTACAATGCTTCTGTAAGTAGTCTTTGAATTTCTTCCAATCTTCTTTCACCGACTCTTCTGAAGCAAATTTCTTAACCCAAGGTACTATTTCTCGGTTAGCGGAGTCTGTAACCTGAAGCATCTGCAGTGGCGTAGCGTGGGGGGTGCCAAGGGTGCCGGCCGCACCGGGCGCAACATCTGAGGGGGCGCGAGTCCAGAGGGAAGGGACAAGTTCCTTCCTCCGCCGGGCTCCCCGCAGCCACCGCCAGCCTTGCACCCTAGCGCGCGCGCGCCCCCCGCCACCGCTGCGGCTGCGCTCCACTCACTGCTCGCAGGAGGAGCAGCCGCTGCAGCAGCGCCAACGCCGCCACCGACGCCTGGCCGGCACGGGCAGCCTCCGCACCCCGACGCGCCACCGGGCCTCGCCGCGCCCTGCGCTCCCCAAAAACCTCCGAGAGGAAGCCGGTGGGCGGGCGAGGCCCGGCTAAGCCTCTCGCCAGCGGGTTAAGAGGCTTTCGGTTTCGTCAGCAAGTTTGGCGGGCTTGCTCACGAGTAAATGAGTGGTGGATCATCCCCCTAAGGGTGTGTGTGTGCGCTAAAGAAAGGCTTCCGGTTTAAGTTCTTTGTTACGCTGAATGTTTATCTTTTAAAGATACATAGTAATAATAAAAATTAATGAGAAAAACGAAAGGCGTTGGATTTTGCTGTGCATGGTGCCCTTTGCGAACTGGCAAGGTGGGTTTTGAAGCTACTGCTGCAGAGTGGCGTAGCGTGGGGGGTGCAGGGGGGCCCGGCCGCACTGGCCGCAACATCTGGGGGTTAGGGTTAGGGGCGCAAATCCACTGGTTAGGGGGCGCAAATTACTTGCCTTGCCCCGGGTGCTGACAACCCACGCTACGCCACTGAGCATCTGTAACCTGAAGCGTCTGTAACCCGAGGTATCACTGTACTGCTGTGGTGGGAAGGTAAACAGCATCTCCATGAGCTCTGATTTCCGTCACGGTGTCCCGTTGCGCCAGAAGTTGTTGAGTCATGCTGGCCACATGACCTGGAAAGCTGTCTGTGGACAAACGCAGGCTCCCTCAGCCTGAAAGCGAGATGAGCGCCACAACCCCATAGTTGCCTTTGACTGGACTTAACTGTCTAGGGTTCCTTTACCTTTTTACCTTTACCAGTGGGAGGGGTGTTTCCAGCTACACCAGCAGAGGCAGATTTAGGGGAGTGTGACCAGTTTGGTTGCAGTGGGCACATAGCCTCAGGGGCACTGCAGGGGACACAGCAATTATTATTTAGAAATAAGTGGAAGAGATGGGGGTGCTGAATCTTGGTGTCAAGGCACCACTGAAATCTGAGACCCCAAGGTCTGCCAGTGACCCCACGCTTTGCCCTTGGAAGCCTTTTAAGAAGCTGCTGCAGAAGAAGGATAGTGAGCAACTTCATGGGAGGGGTATTTCAAGGTGAAACTGTGGCGCTCCCTTGTAATTTTTGCTACTGGATGCTGCAAGCTGTTTAAGTAATCTTGTTTATTTATAGAGTTGAAATGTTTGCTTTTTGGGGTACAGTGGTACCTCAGGTTAAGAACTTAATTCGTTCTGGTGGTCCGTTCTTAACCTGAAACTGTTCTTAACCTGAGGTACCACTTTAGCTAATGGGGCCTCCCGCTGCCGCTGCACGATTTCTGTTCTCATCCTGAAGCAAAGTTCTTAACCCGAGGTAATATTTCTGGGTTAGCAGAGTCTGTAATCTGAAGCGTCTGTAACCCGAGGTACCACTGTACATTATTCTATTTTTGTTTGGCTACACTATTATAAAATGGTGATTATGCTATTGTTTTGCAAAGTTGTTATGAAATTGGTTTGGTAGTGTTGGTCTGAAATTCATCCATATTTCTTTGTCATAAACTGCTTTCTCCTGTGATAAAAAGCCTTCTGTTTCGACTGCCAAAGCTTTCAGGGGAGCATTTGCAAGCGTTTGGCACCATTTTTGAGTGAATTGCCAAAAGTCAGATTTTTGCTGAAATTGTGACCCCGGGGCTTAGAGATTTTTTCAAAAAACAAATTTCCGCCGGTTAGTTTTCGAGGGCTGATTTCTTGTCCTGTGATAAAAAGCCTTCTGTTTCGACTGCCAAACCTTTCAGGGGAGCATTTGCAAGCGTTTGGCACCATTTTTGAGTGAATTGCCAAATGTCAGATTTTTGCTGGATTTTTTCAAAAAACAAATTTCCACCGGATACGTTTTGGAGGGCTGATTTCTTGTCCTGTGATAAAAAGCCTTCTGTATCCACCCCCAAACATTTCAGGGGAGCATTTCCAAGCGTTTGGCACCACTTTTGAGTCAATTACGAAAAGTCAGATTTTCGCTGAAATTGTGACCCCGGGGCTTAGGGATTTTTTCAAAAAACAAATTTCCGCCGGTTAAGTTTTCGAGGGCTGATTTTTTGTCCTGTGATAAAAGGACTTCTGTTTCGACTGCCAAATCTTTCAGGGGAGCATTTGCAAGCGTTTGGCACAATTTTTGAGTGAATTGCCAAATGTCAGATTTTTGCTGAAATTGTGACCCCGGGGCTTAGAGATTTTTTCAAAAAACAAATTTTCGCCGGTTAGTTTTCGAGGGCTGATTTCTTCCCGTGTGATTAAAAGCCTTCTGCTTCGACTGCCAAACCTTTCAGGGGAGCATTTCCAAGCCTTTGGCACCATTTTTGAGTGAATTGCCAAAAGTCAGATTTTTGCTGAAATTGTGACCCCGGGGCTTAGGGATTTTTTCAAAAAACAAATTTCCACCGGATAAGTTTTCGAGGGCTGATTTCTTGTCCTGTGATAAAAAGCCTTCTGTTTCGATTGCCAAACCTTTCAAGCGAGCATTTCCAAGCTTTTGGCACCATTTTTGAGTGAATTGCGAAAAGTCAGATTTTTCCTGAAATTGTGACCCCGGGGCTTAGAGATTTTTTCAAAAAACAAATTTCCGCCGGTTAGTTTTCGAGGGCTGATTTCTTCCCGTGTGATTAAAAGCCTTCTGCTTCGACTGCCAAACCTTTCAGGGGAGCATTTCCAAGCTTTTGGCACCATTTTTGAGTGAATTGCCAAAAGTCAGATTTTTCCTGAAATTGTGACCCCGGGGCTTAGAGATTTTTTCAAAAAACAAATTTCCGCCGGTTAGTTTTCGAGGGCTGATTTCTCCCCGTGTGATTAAAAGACTTCTGCTTCGACTGCCAAACCTTTCAGGGGAGCATTTGCAAGCGTTTGGCACCATTTTTGAGTGAATTGCCAAAAGTCAAATTTTTGCTGAAATTGTGACCCCGGGGCTTAGGGTTTTTTTCAAAAAAATCTTTTTCCGCCGGATAAGTTTTCGAGGGCGGATTTCTTGTCCTGTGATTAAAGGCCTTCTGTTTCGACTGTCAAACCTTTCAGGGGAGCATTTGCAAGCGTTTGGCAACATTTTTGAGTGAATTGCCAAAAGTCAGATTTTTGCTGAAATTGTGACCCCGGGGCTTAGGGATTTTTTCAAAAAAATCTTTTTCCGCCGGTTAAGTTTTCGAGGGTTGATTTCTTCACCTGTGATAAAAAGCCTTCTGCTTCGATTGCCAAACCTTTCAAGCGAGCATTTCCAAGCGTTTGGCACCATTTTTGAGTGAATTGCCAAAAGTCAGATTTTTGCTGAAATTGTGACGCCGGGGCTTAGAGATTTTTTCAAAAAACAAATTTCTGCCGTTTAGTTTTCGACTGCTGATTTCTTCCCGTGTGATTAAAAGCCTTCCGCTTCGACTGCCAAACCTTTCAGGGGAGCATTTGCAAGCGTTTGGCACCATTTTTGAGTGAATTGCCAAAAGTCAGATTTTTGCTGAAATTGTGACCCCAGGGCTTAGGGGTTTTTTCAAAAAAATCTTTTTCCGCCGGTTAAGTTTTCGAGGGCGGATTTCTTGTCCTGTGATAAAAGGACTTCTGTTTCGACTGCCAAACCTTTCAGGGGAGCATTTGCAAGCGTTTGGCACCATTTTTGAGTGAATTGCCAAAAGTCAGATTTTTCCTGAAATTGTGACCCCGGGGCTTAGAGATTTTTTCAAAAAACAAATTTCCGCCGGTTAGTTTTCGAGGGCTGATTTCTGCCCGTGTGATTAAAAGCCTTCTGTTTCGACTGCCAAACCTTTCAGGGGAGCATTTGCAAGCGTTTTGCACCATTTTTGAGTGAATTGCGAAAAGTCAGATTTTTCCTGAAATTGTGACCCCGGGGCTTAGAGATTTTTTCAAAAAACAAATTTCCGCCACTTAAGTTTTCGAGGGCTGATTCTTTGTCCTGTGATAAAAGGCCTTCTGTTTCGACTGTCAAACCTTTCAGGGGAGCATTTGCAAGCGTTTGGCAACATTTTTGAGTGAATTGCCAAAAGTCAGATTTTTGCTGAAATTGTGACCCCGGGGCTTAGGGATTTTTTCAAAAAAATCTTTTTCCGCCGGTTAAGTTTTCGAGGGTTGATTTCTTCACCTGTGATAAAAAGCCTTCTGCTTCGATTGCCAAACCTTTCAAGCGAGCATTTCCAAGCGTTTGGCACCATTTTTGAGTGAATTGCCAAAAGTCAGATTTTTGCTGAAATTGTGACGCCGGGGCTTAGAGATTTTTTCAAAAAACAAATTTCTGCCGTTTAGTTTTCGACTGCTGATTTCTTCCCGTGTGATTAAAAGCCTTCCGCTTCGACTGCCAAACCTTTCAGGGGAGCATTTGCAAGCGTTTGGCACCATTTTTGAGTGAATTGCCAAAAGTCAGATTTTTGCTGAAATTGTGACCCCAGGGCTTAGGGGTTTTTTCAAAAAAATCTTTTTCCGCCGGTTAAGTTTTCGAGGGCGGATTTCTTGTCCTGTGATAAAAGGACTTCTGTTTCGACTGCCAAACCTTTCAGGGGAGCATTTGCAAGCGTTTGGCACCATTTTTGAGTGAATTGCCAAAATTCAGATTTTTCCTGAAATTGTGACCCCGGGGCTTAGAGATTTTTTCAAAAAACAAATTTCCGCCGGTTAGTTTTCGAGGGCTGATTTCTGCCCGTGTGATTAAAAGCCTTCTGTTTCGACTGCCAAACCTTTCAGGGGAGCATTTGCAAGCGTTTTGCACCATTTTTGAGTGAATTGCGAAAAGTCAGATTTTTCCTGAAATTGTGACCCCGGGGCTTAGAGATTTTTTCAAAAAACAAATTTCCGCCACTTAAGTTTTCGAGGGCTGATTCTTTGTCCTGTGATAAAAGGCCTTCTGTTTCGACTGTCAAACCTTTCAGGGGAGCATTTGCAAGCGTTTGGCAACATTTTTGAGTGAATTGCCAAAAGTCAGATTTTTGCTGAAATTGTGACCCCGGGGCTTAGGGATTTTTTCAAAAAAATCTTTTTCCGCCGGTTAAGTTTTCGAGGGTTGATTTCTTCACCTGTGATAAAAAGCCTTCTGCTTCGATTGCCAAACCTTTCAAGCGAGCATTTCCAAGCGTTTGGCACCATATTTGAGTGAATTGCCAAAAGTCAGATTTTTGCTGAAATTGTGACGCCGGGGCTTAGAGATTTTTTCAAAAAACAAATTTCTGCCGTTTAGTTTTCGACTGCTGATTTCTTCCCGTGTGATTAAAAGCCTTCCGCTTCGACTGCCAAACCTTTCAGGGGAGCATTTGCAAGCGTTTGGCACCATTTTTGAGTGAATTGCCAAAAGTCAGATTTTTGCTGAAATTGTGACCCCGGGGCTTAGGGATTTTTTCAAAAAACAAATTTCCGCCGGTTAAGTTTTCAAGGGCTGATTTTTTGTCCTGTGATTAAAAGCCTTCTGTTTCGACTGCCGAACCTTTCAGGGGAGCATTTGCAAGCGTTTGGCACCATTTTTGAGTGAAGTGCCAAAAGTCAGATTTTTGCTGAAATTGTGACCCCGGGGCTTAGGGATTTTTTCAAAAAACAAATTTCCGCCGGTTAAGTTTTTGAGGGCTGATTTTTTGTCCTGTGATAAAAGGACTTCTGTTTCGACTGCCAAACCTTTCAGGGGAGCATTTGCAAGCGTTTCGCACAATTTTTGAGTCCATTGCCAAAAGTCAGATTTTTGCTGAAATTGTGACCCCGGGGCTTAGGGATTTTTTCAAAAAAATGTTTTTCCGCCGGTTAAGTTTTCGAGGGCTGATTTTTTGTCTTGTGATGAAAGGACTTCTGTTTCGACTGCCAAAGCTTTCAGGGGAGCATTTGCAAGCGTTTGGCATCATTTTTGAGTGAATTGCCAAAAGTCAGATTTTTGCTGAAAGTGTGACCCCGGGGCTTAGGGGTTTTTTCAAAAAAACAAATTTCCTCCGGTTAAGTTTTTGAGGTCCGATTTCTTGTCCTGTGATAAAAAGCCTTCTGTTTCGACTGCCAAACCTTTCAAGCGAGCATTTCCAAGCGTTTGGCACCATTTTTGAGTGAATTGCGAAAATTCAGATTTTTCCTGAAATTGTGACCCCGGGGCTTAGGGGGTTTTTCAAAAAAATCTTTTTCTGCCGGTTAAGTTTTCGAGGGCGGATTTCTTGTCCTGTGATAAAAAGCCTTCTGTTTCGACTGCCAAACCTTTCATGGGAGCATTTGCAAGTGTTTGGCACCATTTTTGAGTGAATTGCCAAAAGTCAGATTTTTGCTGAAATTGTGACCCCGGGGCTTAGGGATTTTTTCAAAAAACAAATTTCCGCCGGTTAAGTTTTCGAGGGCTGATTTTTTGTCCTGTGATAAAAGGCCTTATGTTTCGATTGCCAAACCTTTCAGGGGAGCATTTGCAAGCGTTTGGCACTATTTTTGAGTGAATTGCCAAAAGTCAGATTTTTGCTGATATTGTGACCCCGGGGCTTAGGGATTTTTTCAAAAAAGAAATTTCCACCCCATACCTTTTCGAGGGCTGATTTCTTGTCCCGTGATAAAAAGCCTTCTGTTTCGACTGCCAAACCTTTCAAGCGAGCATTTGCAAGCTTTTGGCACCATTTCTGAGTGAATTGCGAAAAGTCAGATTTTTCCTGAAATTGTGACCCCGGGGCTTACGGGTTTTTTCAAAAAACAAATTTCCGCCACTTAAGTTTTCGAGGGCTGATTCTTTGTCCTGTGATAAAAGGCCTTCTGTTTCGACTGTCAAACCTTTCAGGGGAGCATTTGCAAGCGTTTGGCACCATTTTTGAGTGAAGTGCCAAAAGTCAGATTTTTGCTGAAATTGTGACCCCGGGGCTTAGGGTTTTTTTCAAAAAAATCTTTTTCCGCCCGTAAAGTTTTCGAGGACTGATTTCTTGACCTGTGATAAAAAGCCTTCTGCTTCGATTGCCAAACCTTTCAAGTGAGCATTTCCAAGCGTTTGGCACCATTTTTGAGTGAATTGCCAAAAGTCAGATTTTTGCTGAAATTGTGACGCCGGGGCTTAGAGATTTTTTCAAAAAACAAATTTCTGCCGGTTAGTTTTCGAGGGCTGATTTCTTCCCGTGTGATTAAAAGCCTTATGCTTCGACTGCCAAACCTTTCAGGGGAGCATTTGCAAGCGTTTGGCACCATTTTTGAGTGAATTGCCAAAAGTCAGATTTTTCCTGAAATTGTGACCCCGGGGCTTAGAGATTTTTTCAAAAAATAAATTTCCACTGGTTAAGTTTTTGAGGGCTGACTTCTTGTCCTGTGATAAAAAGCCTTCTGTTTCGACTGCCAAAGCTTTCAGGGGAGCATTTGCAAGCGTTTGGCACCATTTTTGAGTGAATTGCCAAAATTCAGATTTTTGCTGAAATTGTGACCCCGGGGCTTAGGGATTTTTTCATAAAACAAATTTCCACCGGATACGTTATCGAGGGCTGATTTCTTGTCCTGTGATAAAAAGCCTTCTGTTTCGACTGCCAAACCTTTCAAGCGAGCATTTCTAAGCGTTTGGCACCATTTTTGAGTGAATTGCCAAAAGTCAGATTTTTGCTGAAATTGTGACCCCGGGGCTTAGGGGTTTTTTCAAAAAAATCTTTTTCCGCCGGTTAAGTTTTCGAGGGCGGATTTCTTGTCCTGTTATAAAAAGCCTTCTGTTTCGACTGCCAAACCTTTCATGGGAGCATTTGCAAGCGTTTGGCACCATTTTTGAGTGAATTGCCAAAAGTCAGATTTTTGCTGAAATTGTGACCCCGGGGCTTAGAGATTTTTTCAAAAAACAAATTTCCGCCGGTTAGTTTTCGAGGGCTGATTTCTTCCCGTGTGATTAAAAGCCTTCTGCTTCGAGTGCCAAACTTTTCAGGGGAGCATTTCCAAGCCTTTGGCACCATTTTTGAGTGAATTGCCAAAAGTCAGATTTTTGCTGAAATTGTGACCCCGGGGCTTAGGGATTTTTTCAAAAAACAAATTTCCACCGGATAAGTTTTCGAGGGCTGATTTCTTGTCCTGTGATAAAAAGCCTTCTGTTTCGATTGCCAAACCTTTCAAGCGAGCATTTCCAAGCTTTTGGCACCATTTTTGAGTGAATTGCCAAAAGTCAGATTTTTCCTGAAATTGTGACCCCGGGGCTTAGAGATTTTTTCAAAAAACAAATTTCCGCCGGTTAGTTTTCGAGGGCTAATTTCTCCCCGTGTGATTAAAAGCCTTCTGCTTCGACTGCCAAACCTTTCAGGGGAGCATTTGCAAGCGTTTTGCACCATTTTTGAGTGAATTGCCAAAAGTCAGATTTTTGCTGAAATTGTGACCCCGGGGCTTAGGGATTTTTTCAAAAAATAAATTTCCACTGGTTAAGTTTTTGAGGGCTGACTTCTTGTCCTGTGATAAAAAGCCTTCTGTTTCGACTGCCAAATCTTTCAGGGGAGCATTTGCAAGCGTTTGGCACCATTTTTGAGTGAATTGCCAAAAGTCAGATTTTTGCTGAAATTGTGACCCCGGGGCTTAGGGGTTTTTTCAAAAAAATCTTTTTCCGCCGGTTAAGTTTTCGAGGGCGGATTTCTTGTCCTGTGATAAAAAGCCTTCTGTTTCGACTGCCAAACCTTTCAGGGGAGCATTTGCAAGCGTTTGGCAGCATTTTTGAGTGAATTGCCAAAAGTCAGATTTTTGCTGATATTGTGACCCCGGGGCTTAGGGATTTTTTCGAAAAACAAATTTCCACCGGATACCTTTTCGAGGGCTGATTCCTTGTCCCGTGATAAAAAGCCTTCTGTTTCGACTGCCAAACCTTTCAGGGGAGCATTTGCAAGCTTTTGGCACCATTTCTGAGTGAATTGCGAAAAGTCAGATTTTTCCTGAAATTGTGACCCCGGGGCTTAGAGATTTTTTCAAAAAACAAATTTCCGCCACTTAAGTTTTCGAGGGCTGATTCTTTGTCCTGTGATAAAAGGCCTTCTGTTTCGACTGTCAAACCTTTCAGGGGAGCATTTGCAAGCGTTTGGCAACATTTTTGAGTGAATTGCCAAAAGTCAGATTTTTGCTGAAATTGTGACCCCGGGGCTTAGGGATTTTTTCAAAAAAATCTTTTTCCGCCGGTTAAGTTTTCGAGGGTTGATTTCTTGACCTGTGATAAAAAGCCTTCTACTTCGATTGCCAAAACTTTCAAGCGAGCATTTCCAAGCGTTTGGCACCATTTTTGAGTTAATTGCCAAAAGTCAGATTTTTGCTGAAATTGTGACGCCGGGGCTTCGAGATTGTTTCAAAAAACAAATTTCTGCCGTTTAGTTTTCGACTGCTGATTTCTTCCCGTGTGATTAAAAGCCTTCTGCTTCAACTGCCAAACCTTTCAGGGGAGCATTTGCAAGCGTTTGGCACCATTTTTGAGTGAATTGCCAAAAGTCAGATTTTTGCTGATATTGTGACCCCGGGGCTTAGGGATTTTTTCAAAAAAGAAATTTCCACCGGATACCTTTTCGAGGGCTGATTTCTTGTCCCGTGATAAAAAGGCTTCTGTTTCGACTGCCAAACCTTTCAAGCGAGCATTTGCAAGCTTTTGGCACCATTTCTGAGTGAATTGCGAAAAGTCAGATTTTTCCTGAAATTGTGACCCCGGGGCTTACGGGTTTTTTCAAAAAACAAATTTCCGCCACTTAAGTTTTCGAGGGCTGATTCTTTGTCCTGTGATAAAAGGCCTTCTGTTTCGACTGTCAAACCTTTCAGGGGAGCATTTGCAAGCGTTTGGCACCATTTTTGAGTGAATTGCCAAAAGTCAGATTTTTGCTGAAATTGTGACCCCGGGGCTTAGGGTTTTTTTCAAAAAAATCTTTTTCCGCCCGTAAAGTTTTCGAGGACTGATTTCTTGACCTGTGATAAAAAGCCTTCTGCTTCGATTGCCAAACCTTTCAAGCGAGCATTTCCAAGCGTTTGGCACCATTTTTGAGTGAATTGCCAAAAGTCAGATTTTTGCTGAAATTGTGACGCCGGGGCTTAGAGATTTTTTCAAAAAACAGATTTCTGCCGGTTAGTTTTCGAGGGCTGATTTCTTCCCGTGTGATTAAAAGACTTATGCTTCGACTGCCAAACCTTTCAGGGGAGCATTTGCAAGCGTTTGGCACCATTTTTGAGTGAGGTGCCAAAAGTCAGATTTTTGCTGAAATTGTGACCCCGGGGCTTAGGGATTTTTTCAAAAAAATGTTTTTCCGCCGGTTAAGTTTTTGAGGGCTGATTTCTTGTCCTGTGATAAAAGGACTTCTGTTTCGACTGCCAGACCTTTCAGGGGAGCATTTGCAAGCATTTGGCACCATTTTTGAGTGAATTGCCAAAAGTCAGATTTTTGCTGAAATTGTGACCCCGGGGCTTAGGGATATTTTCAAAAAAGAAATTTCCGCCGGTTAAGTTTTCGAGGTCTGATTTCTTATCCCGTGATAAAAAGCCTTCTGTTTTGACTGCCAAACGTTTCAAGCGAGCATTTCCAAGCTTTTGGCACCATTTTTGACTGAATTGCGAAAAGTCAGATTTTTCCTGAAATTGTGACCCTGGGGCTTAGGGATTTTTTCAAAAAACAAATTTCCGCCTGTTAAGTTTTCGAGGGCTCATTTTTTAGTCCTGTGATAAAAGGACTTCTGTATCGACTGCCAAACCTTTCAGGGGAGCATTTGCAAGCTTTTGGCACCATATTTGAGTGAATTGCCAAAAGTCAGATTTTTCCTGAAATTGTGACCCCGGGGCTTAGAGATTTTTTCAAGAATCAAATTTCCGCCGGTTAGTTTTCGAGGGCTGATTTCTTCCCATGTGATTAAAAGCCTTCTGCTTCGACTGCCAAACCTTTCAGGGGAGCATTTCCAAGCCTTTGGCACCATTTTTGAGTGAATTGCCAAAAGTCAGATTTTTCCTGAAATTGTGACCCCGGGGCTTAGGGATTTTTTCAAAAAACAAATTTCCGCCTGATACGTTATCGAGGGCTGATTTCTTGTCCTGTGATAAAAAGCCTTCTGTTTCGACTGCCAAACCTTTCAAGCGAGCATTTCTAAGCGTTCGGCACCATTTTTGAGTGAATTGCCAAAAGTCAGATTTTTGCTGAAATTGTGACCCCGGGGCTTAGGGGTTTTTTCAAAAAAATCTTTTTCCGCCGGTTAAGTTTTCGAGGGCGGATTTCTTGTCCTGTTATAAAAAGCCTTCTGTTTCGACTGCCAAACCTTTCATGGGAGCATTTGCAAGCGTTTGGCACCATTTTTGAGTGAATTGCCAAAAGTCAGATTTTTGCTGAAATTGTGACCCCGGGGCTTAGAGATTTTTTCAAAAAACAAATTTCCGCCGGTTAGTTTTCGAGGGCTGATTTCTTCCCGTGTGATTAAAAGCCTTCTGCTTCGAGTGCCAAACTTTTCAGGGGAGCATTTCCAAGCCTTTGGCACCATTTTTGAGTGAATTGCCAAAAGTCAGATTTTTCCTGAAATTGTGACCCCGGGGCTTAGAGATTTTTTCAAAAAACAAATTTCCGCCGGTTAGTTTTCGAGGGCTGATTTCTGCCCGTGTGATTAAAAGCCTTCTGCTTCGACTGCCAAACCTTTCAGGGGAGCATTTGCAAGCGTTTTGCACCATTTTTGAGTGAATTGCCAAAAGTCAGATGTTTGCTGAAATTGTGACCCCGGGGCTTAGGGATTTTTTCAAAAAATAAATTTCCACTGGTTAAGTTTTTGAGGGCTGACTTCTTGTCCTGTGATAAAAAGCCTTCTGTTTCGAATGCCAAAGTTTTCAGGGGAGCATTTGCAAGCGTTTGGCACCATTTTTGAGTGAATTGCCAAAAGTCAGATTTTTGCTGAAATTGTGACCCCGGGGCTTAGGGTTTTTTTCAAAAAAATCTTTTTCCGTCCGTAAAGTTTTCGAGGACTGATTTCTTGACCTGTGATAAAAAGCCTTCTGCTTCGATTGCCAAACCTTTCAAGCGAGCATTTCCAAGCGTTTGGCACCATTTTTGAGTGAATTGCCAAAAGTCAGATTTTTGCTGAAATTGTGACTCCGGGGCTTAGGGATATTTTCAAAAAAATGTTTTTCCGCCGGTTAAGTTTTTGAGAGCTGATTTCTTGTCCTGTGATAAAAGGACTTCTGTTTCGACTGCCAGACCTTTCAGGGGAGCATTTGCAAGCATTTGGCACCATATTTGAGTGAATTGCCAAAAGTCAGATTTTTCCTGAAATTGTGATCCCGGGGCTTAGAGATTTTTTCAAGAATCAAATTTCCGCCGGTTAGTTTTCGAGGGCTGATTTCTTCCCGTGTGATTAAAAGCCTTCTGCTTCGACTGCCAAAACTTTCAGGGGAGCCTTTCCAAGCCTTTGGTACCATTTTTGAGTGAATTGCCAAAAGTCAGATTTTTGCTGAAATTGTGACCCCAGGGCTTAGGGATTTTTTCAAAAAATAAATTTCCACTGGTTAAGTTTTTGAGGGCTGACTTCTTGTCCTGTGATAAAAAGCCTTCTGTTTCGACTGCCAAAGCTTTCAGGGGAGCATTTGCAAGCGTTTGGCACCATTTTTGAGTGAATTGCCAAAAGTCAGATTTTTGCTGAAATTGTGACCCCGGGGCTTAGGGATTTTTTCAAAAAACAAATTTCCTCCGGATACGTTATCGAGGGCTGATTTCTTGTCCTGTGATAAAAAGCCTTCTGTTTCGACTGCCAAACCTTTCAAGCGAGCATTTCCAAGCGTTTGGCACCATTTTTGAGTGAATTGCCAAAAGTCAGATTTTTGCTGAAATTGTGACCCCAGGGCTTAGGGGTTTTTTCAAAAAAATCTTTTTCCGCCGGTTAAGTTTTCGAGGGCGGATTTCTTGTCCTGTGATAAAAGGACTTCTGTTTCGACTGCCAAACCTTTCAGGGGAGCATTTCCAAGCGTTTGGCACCATTTTTGAGTGAATTGCCAAAAGTCAGATTTTTGCTGAAATTGTGACCCCGGGGCTTAGGGATTTTTTCAAAAAACAAATTTCCGCCGCTTAAGTTTTCGAGGGCTGATTTTTTGTCCTGTGATAAAAGGCCTTATGTTTCGATTGCCAAACCTTTCAGGGGAGCATTTGCAAGCGTTTGGCACCATTTTTGAGTGAATTGCCAAAAGTCAGATTTTTGCTGATATTGTGACCCCGGGGCTTAGGGATTTTTTCAAAAAACAAATTTCCACCGGATACCTTTTCGAGGGCTGATTCCTTGTCCCGTGATAAAAAGCCTTCTGTTTCGACTGCCAAACCTTTCAGGGGAGCATTTGCAAGCTTTTGGCACCATTTCTGAGTGAATTGCGAAAAGTCAGATTTTTCCTGAAATTGTGACCCCGGGGCTTAGAGATTTTTTCAAAAAACAAATTTCCGCCACTTAAGTTTTCGAGGGCTGATTCTTTGTCCTGTGATAAAAGGCCTTCTGTTTCGACTGTCAAACCTTTCAGGGGATCATTTGCAAGCGATTGGCACCATTTTTGAGTGAATTGCCAAAAGTCAGATTTTTCCTGAAATTGTGACCCCGGGGCTTAGGGATTTTTTCAAAAAAATCTTTTTCCGCCGGTTAAGTTTTCGAGGGTTGATTTCTTGACCTGTGATAAAAAGCCTTCTGCTTCGATTGCCAAACCTTTCAAGCGAGCATTTGCAAGCGTTTGGCACCATTTTTGAGTGAATTGCCAAAAGTCAGATTTTTGCTGAAATTGTGACCCCGGGGCTTCGAGATTTTTTCAAAAAACAAATTTCTGCCGTTTAGTTTTCGAGGGCTGATTTCTTCCCGTGTGATTAAAAGCCTTCTGCTTCGACTGCCAAAACTTTCAGGGGAGCCTTTCCAAGCCTTTGGTACCATTTTTGAGTGAATTGCCAAAAGTCAGATTTTTGCTGAAATTGTGACCCCGGGGCTTAGGGATTTTTTCAAAAAACAAATTTCCACCGGATAAGTTTTCGAGGGCTGATTTCTTGTCCTGTGATAAAAAGCCTTCTGTTTCGATTGCCAAATCTTTCAAGCGAGCATTTCCAAGCTTTTGGCACCATTTTTGAGTGAATTGCCAAAAGTCAGATTTTTCCTGAAATTGTGACCCCGGGGCTTAGAGATTTTTTCAAAAAACAAATTTCCGCCGGTTAGTTTTCGAGGGCTGATTTCTCCCCGTGTGATTAAAAGCCTTCTGCTTCGACTGCCAAACCTTTCAGGGGAGCATTTGCAAGCGTTTTGCACCATTTTTGAGTGAATTGCCAAAAGTCAGATTTTTGCTGAAATTGTGACCCCAGGGCTTAGGGATTTTTTCAAAAAATAAATTTCCACTGGTTAAGTTTTTGAGGGCTGACTTCTTGTCCTGTGATAAAAAGCCTTCTGTTTCGACTGCCAAAGCTTTCAGGGGAGCATTTGCAAGCGTTTGGCACCATTTTTGAGTGAATTGCCAAAAGTCAGATTTTTGCTGAAATTGTGACCCCGGGGCTTAGGGATTTTTTCAAAAAACAAATTTCCACCGGATACGTTATCGAGGGCTGATTTCTTGTCCTGTGATAAAAAGCCTTCTGTTTCGACTGCCAAACCTTTCAAGCGAGCATTTCCAAGCGTTTGGCACCATTTTTGAGTGAATTGCCAAAAGTCAGATTTTTGCTGAAATTGTGACCCCAGGGCTTAGGGGTTTTTTCAAAAAAATCTTTTTCCGCCGGTTAAGTTTTCGAGGGCGGATTTCTTGTCCTGTGATAAAAGGACTTCTGTTTCGACTGCCAAACCTTTCAGGGGAGCATTTGCAAGCGTTTGGCACCATTTTTGAGTGAATTGCCAAAAGTCAGATTTTTGCTGAAATTGTGACCCCGGGGCTTAGGGATTTTTTCAAAAAACAAATTTCCGCCGCTTAAGTTTTCGAGGGCTGATTTTTTGTCCTGTGATAAAAGGCCTTATGTTTCGATTGCCAAACCTTTCAGGGGAGCATTTGCAAGCGTTTGGCACCATTTTTGAGTGAATTGCCAAAAGTCAGATTTTTGCTGATATTGTGACCCCGGGGCTTAGGGATTTTTTCAAAAAACAAATTTCCACCGGATACCTTTTCGAGGGCTGATTCCTTGTCCCGTGATAAAAAGCCTTCTGTTTCGACTGCCAAACCTTTCAGGGGAGCATTTGCAAGCTTTTGGCACCATTTCTGAGTGAATTGCGAAAAGTCAGATTTTTCCTGAAATTGTGACCCCGGGGCTTAGAGATTTTTTCAAAAAACAAATTTCCGCCGGTTAAGTTTTCGAGGGTTGATTTCTTGACCTGTGATAAAAAGCCTTCTGCTTCGATTGCCAAACCTTTCAAGCGAGCATTTCCAAGCGTTTGGCACCATTTTTGAGTGAATTGCCAAAAGTCAGATTTTTGCTGAAATTGTGACGCCGGGGCTTCGAGATTTTTTCAAAAAACAAATTTCTGCCGTTTAGTATTCGACTGCTGATTTATTCCCGTGTGATTAAAAGCCTTCTGCTTCAACTGCCAAACCTTTCAGGGGAGCATTTGCAAGCGTTCGGCACCATTTTTGAGTGAATTGCCAAAAGTCAGATTTTTGCTGAAATTGTGACCCCAGGGCTTAGAGATTTTTTCAAAAAACAAATTTCCGCCGGTTAGTTTTCGAGGGCTGATTTCTTCCTGTGTGATTAAAAGCCTTCTACTTCGACTACCAAACCTTTCAGGGGAGCATTCGTGAACGTTTGGCACCATTTTTGAGTGAATTGCCAAAAGTCAGATTTTTGCTGAAATTGTGACCCCGGGGCTTAGGGATTTTTAAAAAAAACAAATTTCCGCCGTTTAAGTTTTCGAGGGCTGATTTTTTTGTCCTGTGATAAAAGGACTTCTGTTTCGACTGCCAAACCTTTCAGGGGAGCATTTGCAAGCGTTTGGCACCATTTTTGAGTGAATTGCCAAAAGTCAGATTTTTGCTGAAATTGTGACCCCGGGGCTTAGTGATTTTTTCAAAAAACAAATTTCCGCCGCTTAAGTTTTCGAGGGCTGATTTTTTTTCTTGTGATAAAAGGCCTTATGTTTTGACTGCCAAACCTTTTAAGCGAGCTTTTCCATGCTCTTGGCACCATTTTTGAGTGAATTGCCAAAAGTCAGATTTTTGCTGAAATTGTGACCCCGGGGCTTAGGGATTTTTTCAAAAAACAAATTTCCGCCGGTTAAGTTTTCGAGGGCTGATTTTTTGTCCTGTGATAAAAGGACTTCTGTTTCGACTGCCAAACCTTTCAGGGGAGCCTTTCCAGGCGTTTGGCACCATTTTTGAGTGAATTGCCAAAAGTCAGATTTTTGCTGAAATTGTGACCCCGGGGCTTAGGGATTTTTTCAAAAAACAAATTTCCGCCGGTTAAGTTTTCAAGGGCTGATTTTTTGTCCTGTGATTAAAAGCCTTCTGTTTCGACTGCCGAACCTTTCAGGGGAGCATTTGCAAGCGTTTGGCACCATTTTTGAGTGAAGTGCCAAAAGTCAGATTTTTGCTGAAATTGTGACCCCGGGGCTTAGGGATTTTTTCAAAAAACAAATTTCCGCCGATTAAGTTTTTGAGGGCTGATTTTTTGTCTTGTGATAAAAGGACTTCTGTTTCGACTGCCAAACCTTTCAGGGGAGCATTTGCAAGCGTTTCGCACAATTTTTGAGTCCATTGCCAAAAGTCAGATTTTTGCTGAAAGTGTGACCCCGGGGCTTAGGGGTTTTTTCAAAAAAACAAATTTCCGCCGGTTAAGTTTTTGAGGGCCGATTTCTTGTCCTGTGATAAAAAGCCTTCTGTTTCGACTGCCAAACCTTTCAAGCGAGCATTTCCAAGCGTTTGGCACCATTTTTGAGTGAATTGCGAAAATTCAGATTTTTTCTGAAATTGTGACCCCGGGGCTTAGGGATTTTTTCAAAAAACAAATTTCCGCCGGTTAAGTTTTCGAGGGCTGATTTTTTGTCCTGTGATAAAAGGCCTTATGTTTCGATTGCCAAACCTTTCAGGGGAGCATTTGCAAGCGTTTGGCACTATTTTTGAGTGAATTGCCAAAAGTCAGATTTTTGCTGATATTGTGACCCCGGGGCTTAGGGATTTTTTCAAAAAAGAAATTTCCACCCCATACCTTTTCGAGGGCTGATTTCTTGTCCCGTGATAAAAAGCCTTCTGTTTCGACTGCCAAACCTTTCAAGCGAGCATTTGCAAGCTTTTGGCACCATTTCTGAGTGAATTGCGAAAAGTCAGATTTTTCCTGAAATTGTGACCCCGGGGCTTAGGGATTTTTTCAAAAAAATGTTTTTCCGCCGGTTAAGTTTTCGAGGGCTGATTTTTTGTCTTGTGATAAAAGGACTTCAGTTTCGACTGCCAAACCTTTCAGGGGAGCATTTGCAAGCGTTTGGCATCATTTTTGCGTGAAGTGCCAAAAGTCAGATTTTTGCTGAAATTGTGACCCCGGGGCTTAGGGATTTTTTTAAAAAACAAATTTCCGCCGGTTAAGTTTTCGAGGGCTGATTTTTTGTCCTGTGATAAAAGGACTTCTGTTTCGACTGCCAAACCTTTCAGGGGAGCATTTGCAAGCTTTTGGCACCATTTTTGAGTGAATTGCCAAAAGTCAGATTTTTGCTGAAATTCTGACCCCGGGGCTTAGGGATTTTTTCAAAAAACAAATTTCCGCCGTTTAAGTTTTCGAGGGCTGATTTTTTTGTCCTGTGATAAAAGGACTTTTGTTTCGACTGCCAAACCTTTCAGGGGAGCATTTGCAAGCGTTTGGCACCATTTTTGAGTGAATTGCCAAAAGTCAGATTTTTCCTGAAATTGTGACCCCGGGGCTTAGGGATTTTTTCAAAAAGCAAATTTCCACCGGATACGTTTTCGAGGGCTGATTTCTTGTCCTGTGATAAAAAGCCGTCTGTTTCGACTGCCAAACCTTTCAAGCGAGCATTTTCAAGCATTTGGCATCATTTTTGAGTGAATTGCCAAAAGTTAGATTTTTCCTGAAATTGTGACCCCGGGGCTTAGGGATTTTTTCAAAAAACAAATTTCCACCGGTTAAGTTTTCGAGGGCTGATTTCTTGTCCCGTGATAAAAAGCCTTCTGTTTCGACTGTCAAAGCTTTCAGCTTTCAGCATTTCCAAGCGTTTGGCACCATTTTTGAGTGAATTGCCAAAAGTCAGATTTTTGCTGAAATTGTGACCCCGGGGCTTAGGGATTTTTTCAAAAAACAAATTTCCGCCGGTTAGGTTTTCGAGGGCTGATTTTTTGTCCTGTGATTAAAAGCCTTCTGTTTCGACTGCCGAACATTTCAGGGGAGCATTTGCAAGCGTTTGGCACCATTTTTGAGTGAAGTGCCAAAAGTCAGATTTTTGCTGAAATTGTGACCCCGGGGCTTAGGGATTTTTTCAAAAAACAAATTTCCGCCGGTTAAGATTTTGAGGGCTGATTTTTTGTCCTGTGATAAAAGGACTTCTGTTTCGACTGCCAAACCTTTCAGGGGAGCATTTGCAAGCGTTTGGCACAATTTTTGAGTCCATTGCCAAAAGTCAGATTTTTGCTGAAATTGTGTCCCCGGGGCTTAGGGATTTTTTCAAAAAAATGTTTTTCCGCCGGTTAAGTTTTTGAGGGCTGATTTCTTGTCCTGTGATAAAAAGCCTTCTGTTTCGAATGCCAAACCTTTCAGGGGATCATTTGCAAGCGTTTGGCATCATTTTTGAGTGAATTGCCAAAAGTCAGATTTTTGCTGAAAGTGTGACACCGGGGCTTAGGGATTTTTTCAAAAAAACAAATTTCCGCCGGTTAAGTTTTTGAGGGCCGATTTCTTGTCCTGTGATAAAAAGCCTTCTCTTTCGATTGCCAAACCTTTCAAGCGAGCATTTCCCAGCCTTTGGCACCATTTTTGAGTGAATTGCGAAAATTCAGATTTTTCCTGAAATTGTGACCCCGGGGCTTCGGGATTTTATCAAAAAAATGTTTTTCCGCCGGTTAAGTTTTTGAGCGCTGATTTCTTGTCCTGTGATAAAAAGCCTTCTGTTTCGAATGCCAAACCTTTCAGGGGATCATTTCCCAGCGTTTGGCAACATTTTTAAGTGAATTGCCAAAAGTCAGATTTTTGCTGAAATTGTGACCCCGGGGCTTAGGGATTTTTTCAAAAAACAAATTTCCGCCGGTTAAGTTTTCGAGGGCTGATTTCTTGTCCCGTGATAAAAAGCCTTCTGTTTCGACTGCCAAACCTTTCAGGGGATCATTTGCAAGCGTTTGCCACCATTTTTGAGTGAAGGGCCAAAAGTCAGATTTTTCCTGAAATTGTGACCCCGGAGCTTAGGGATTTATTCAAAAAACAAATTTCCGCCGGTTAAGTTTTCGAGGGCTGAGTTTTTGTCCTGTGATAAAAAGCCTTCTGTTTCGACTGCCAAACCTTTCAGGGGAGCCTTTGCAAGCGTTTGGCACCATTTTTGAGTCCATTGCCAAAAGTCAGATTTTTGCTGAAATTGTGACCCCGGGGCTTAGGGATTTTTTCAAAAAAATGTTTTTCCGCCGGTTAATTTTTCGAGGGCTGATTTTTTGTCTTGTGATAAAAGGACTTCTGTTTCGACTGCCAAACCTTTCAGGGGAGCATTTGCAAGCGTTTGGCACCATTTTTGAGTGAATTGCCAAAAGTCAGATTTTTGCTGAAATTGTGACCCCGGGGCTTAGGGATTTTTTCAAAAAACAAATTTCCGCCGGTTAAGTTTTTGAGGGCTGATTTTTTTGTCCTGTGATAAAAGGACTTCTGTTTCGACTGCCAAACCTTTCAGGGGATCATTTGCAAGCGATTGGCACCATTTTTGAGTGAATTGCCAAAAGTCAGATTTTTGCTGAAATTGTGACCCCGGGGCTTAGGGATTTTTTCAAAAAAATGTTTTTCCGCCGGTTAAGTTTTTGATGGCTGATTTCTTGTCCTGTGATAAAAAGCCTTCTGTTTCGACTGCCAAACCTTGCAGGGGATCATTTGCAAGCGTTTGGCACCATTTTTGAGTGAATTGCCAAAAGTCAGATTTTTGCTGAAATTGTGACCCCGGGGCTTAGGGATTTTTTCAAAAAACAAATTTCCGCCGGTTAAGTTTTCGAGGGCTGATTTTTTTGTCCTGTGATAAAAGGACTTCTGTTTCGACTGCCAAACCTTTCAGGGGAGCATTTGCAAGCGTTTGGCACCATTTTTGAGTGAATTGCCAAAAGTCAGATTTTTGCTGAAATTGTGACCCCGGGGCTTAGGGATTTTTTCAAAAAAATGTTTTTCCGCCGGTTAAGTTTTTAATGGCTGATTTCTTCTCCTGTGAGAAAAAGCCTTCTGTTTCGACTGCCAAACCTTGCAGGGGATCATTTGCAAGCGTTTGGCACAATTTTTGAGTGAATTGCCAAAAGTCAGATTTTTGCTGAAATTGTGACCCCGGGGCTTAGGGATTTTTTCAAAAAACAAATTTCCGCCGGTTAAGTTTTTGAGGGCTGATTTTTTGTCCTGTGATAAAAGGACTTCTGTTTTGACTGCCAAACCTTTCAGGGGAGCATTTGCAAGCGTTTGGCACCATTTTTGAGTGAATTGCCAAAAGTCAGATTTTTGCTGAAATTGTGACCCCGGGGCTTAGGGATTTTTTCAAAAAGCAAATTTCCGCCGGTTAAGTTTTTGAGGGCCGATTTCTTGTCCTGTGATAAAAAGCCTTCTGTTTCGATTGCCAAACCTTTCAAGCGAGCATTTCCCAGTGTTTGGCACCATTTTTGAGTGAATTGCCAAAAGTCAGATTTTTCCTGAAATTGTGACCCCGGGGCTTAGGGAATTTTTCAAAAAGCAAATTTCCACCGGATACGTTTTCGAGGGCTGATTTCTTGTCCTGTGATAAAAAGCCGTCTGTTTCGACTGCCAAACCTTTCAAGCGAGCATTTTCAAGCGTTTGGCACCATTTTTGAGTGAATTGCCAAAAGTCAGATTTTTGCTGAAATTGTGACCCCGGGGCTTAGGGATTTTTTCAAAAAACAAATTTCCGCCGGTTAGGTTTTCGAGGGCTGATTTCTTGTCCCGTGATAAAAAGCCTTCTGTTTCGACTGCCAAACCTTTCAGGGGATCATTTGCAAGCGTTTGCCACCATTTTTGAGTGAAGGGCCAAAAGTCAGATTTTTCCTGAAATTGTGACCCCGGAGCTTAGGGATTTATTCAAAAAACAAATTTCCGCCGGTTAAGTTTTCGAGGGCTGATTTTTTGTCCTGTGATAAAAAGCCTTCTGTTTCGACTGCCAAACCTTTCAGGGGAGCCTTTGCAAGCGTTTGGCACCATTTTTGAGTCCATTGCCAAAAGTCAGATTTTTGCTGAAATTGTGACCCCGGGGCTTAGGGATTTTTTCAAAAAAATGTTTTTCCGCCGGTTAAGTTTTCGAGGGCTGATTTTTTGTCTTGTGATAAAAGGACTTCTGTTTCGACTGCCAAACCTTTCAGGGGAGCATTTGCAAGCGATTGGCACCATTTTTGAGTGAATTGCCAAAAGTCAGATTTTTGCTGAAATTGTGACCCCGGGGCTTAGGGATTTTTTCAAAAAACAAATTTCCGCCGGTTAAGTTTTCGAGGGCTGATTTTTTTGTCCTGTGATAAAAGGACTTCTGTTTCGACTGCCAAACCTTTCAGGGGATCATTTGCAAGCGATTGGCACCATTTTTGAGTGAATTGCCAAAAGTCAGATTTTTGCTGAAATTGTGACCCCGGGGCTTAGGGATTTTTTCAAAAAAATGTTTTTCCGCCGGTTAAGTTTTTGATGGCTGATTTCTTGTCCTGTGATAAAAAGCCTTCTGTTTCGACTGCCAAACCTTGCAGGGGATCATTTGCAAGCGTTTGGCACCATTTTTGAGTGAATTGCCAAAAGTCAGATTTTTGCTGAAATTGTGACCCCGGGGCTTAGGGATTTTTTCAAAAAACAAATTTCTGCCGGTTAAGTTTTCGAAGGCTGATTTTTTTGTCCTGTGATAAAAGGACTTCTGTTTCGACTGCCAAACCTTTCAGGGGAGCATTTGCAAGCGTTTGGCACCATTTTTGAGTGAATTGCCAAAAGTCAGATTTTTGCTGAAATTGTGACCCCGGGGCTTAGGGATTTTTTCAAAAAAATGTTTTTCCGCCGGTTAAGTTTTTAATGGCTGATTTCTTCTCCTGTGAGAAAAAGCCTTCTGTTTCGATTGCCAAACCTTTCAAGCGAGCATTTCCCAGTGTTTGGCACCATTTTTGAGTGAATTGCCAAAAGTCAGATTTTTCCTGAAATTGTGACCCCGGGGCTTAGGGAATTTTTCAAAAAGCAAATTTCCGCCGGTTAAGTTTTCGAGGGCTGATTTTTTTGTCCTGTGATAAAAGGACTTCTGTTTCGACTGCCAAACCTTTCAGGGGATCATTTGCAAGCGATTGGCACCATTTTTGAGTGAATTACCAAAAGTCAGATTTTTGCTGAAATTGTGACCCCGGGGCTTAGGGATTTTTTCAAAAAAATGTTTTTCCGCCGGTTAAGTTTTTGATGGCTGATTTCTTGTCCTGTGATAAAAAGCCTTCTGTTTCGACTGCCAAACCTTGCAGGGGATCATTTGCAAGCGTTTGGCACCATTTTTGAGTGAATTGCCAAAAGTCAGATTTTTGCTGAAATTGTGACCCCGGGGCTTAGGGATTTTTTCAAAAAACAAATTTCCGCCGGTTAAGTTTTCGACGGCTGATTTTTAGTCCTGTGATAAAAGGACTTCTGTTTCGACTGCCAAACCTTTCAGGGGAGCATTTGCAAGCGTTTGGCACCTTTTTTGCGTGAAGTGCCAAAAGTCAGATTTTTGCTGAAATTGTGACCCCGGGGCTTAGGGATTTTTTCAAAAAACAAATTTCCGCCGGTTAAGATTTTGAGGGCTGATATTTTGTCCTGTGATAAAAGGACTTCTGTTTCGACTGCCAAACCTTTCAGGGGAGCATTTGCAAGCGTTTGGCACAATTTTTGAGTCCATTGCCAAAAGTCAGATTTTTGCTGAAATTGTGACCCCGGGGCTTAGGGATTTTTTCAAAAAAATGTTTTTCCGCCGGTTAAGTTTTTGAGGGCTGATTTCTTGTCCTGTGATAAAAAGCCTTCTGTTTCGAATTCCAAACCTTTCAGGGGATCATTTGCAAGCGTTTGGCATCATTTTTGAGTGAATTGCCAAAAGTCAGATTTTTGCTGAAAGTGTGACACCGGGGCTTAGGGATTTTTTCAAAACAACAAATTTCCGCCGGTTAAGTTTTTGAGGGCCGATTTCTTGTCCTGTGATAAAAAGCCTTCTGTTTCGATTGCCAAACCTTTCAAGCGAGCATTTCCCAGCCTTTGGCACCATTTTTGAGTGAATTGCGAAAATTCAGATTTTTCCTGAAATTGTGACCCCGGGGCTTCGGGATTTTATCAAAAAAATGTTTTTCCGCCGGTTAAGTTTTTGAGGGCTGATTTCTTGTCCTGTGATAAAAAGCCTTCTGTTTCGAATGCCAAACCTTTCAGGGGATCATTTCCCAGCGTTTGGCACCATTTTTGAGTGAATTGCCAAAAGTCAGATTTTTGCTGAAATTGTGACCCCGGGGCTTAGGGATTTTTTCAAAAAACAAATTTCCGCCGGTTAAGTTTTCGAGGGCTGATTTCTTGTCCCGTGATAAAAAGCCTTCTGTTTCGACTGTCAAAGCTTTCAGGGGAGCATTTCCAAGCGTTTGGCACCATTTTTGAGTGAATTGCCAAAAGTCAGATTTTTGCTGAAATTCTGACCTCGGGGCTTAGGGATTTTTTCAAAAAACAAATTTCCGCCGGTTAAGTTTTCGAGGGCTGATTTTTTGTCCTGTGATTAAAAGCCTTCTGTTTCGACTGCCGAACCTTTCAGGGGAGCATTTGCAAGCGTTTGGCACCATTTTTGAGTGAAGTGCCAAAAGTCAGATTTTTGCTGAAATTGTGACCCCGGGGCTTAGGGATTTTTTCAAAAAACAAATTTCCGCCGGTTAAGATTTTGAGGGCTGATTTTTTGTCCTGTGATAAAAGGACTTCTGTTTCGACTGCCAAACCTTTCAGGGGAGCATTTGCAAGCGTTTGGCACCATTTTTGAATGAATTGCGAAAATTCAGATTTTTCCTGAAATTGTGACCCCGGGGCTTCGGGGTTTTTTCAAAAAAATGTTTTTCCGCCGGTTAAGTTTTTGAGGGCTGATTTCTTGTCCTGTGATAAAAAGCCTTCTGTTTCGAATGCCAATACTTTCAGGGGAGCATTTGCAAGCGTTTGGCACCATTTTTGAGTGAATTGCCAAAAGTCAGATTTTTTCTGAAATTGTGACCCCGGGGCTTAGGGATTTTTTCAAAAAACAAATTTCCGCCGGTTAAGTTTTCAAGGGCTGATTTTTCTGTCCTGTGATAAAAAGCCTTCTGTTTTGACTGCCAAAACTTTCAGGGGAGCATTTGCAAGCGTTTGGCACCATTTATGCGTGAATTGCCAAAAGTCAGATTTTTGCTGAAATTGTGACCCCGGGGCTTAGGGATTTTTTTAAAAAACAAATTTCCGTCGGTTAAGTTTTCGAGGGCTGATTTTTTGTCCTGTGATAAAAGGACTTCTGTTTCGACTGCCAAACATTTCAGAGGAGCATTTGCAAGCGTTTGGCACCATTTTTGAGTGAATTGCCAAAAGTCAGATTTTTGCTGAAATTGTGACCCCGGGGCTTGTTATTTTTTCAAAAAAATGTTTTTCCGCCGGTTAAGTTTTTGAGTGCTGATTTCTTGTCCTGTGATAAAAAGCCTTCTGTTTCGACTACCAACCTTTTCAGGGGATAATTTGCAAGCGATTGGCACCATTTTTGAGTGAATTGCCAAAAGTCAGATTTTTGCTGAAATTGTGACCCCGGGGCTTAGGGATTTTTTCAAAAAAAAATTTTTCTGCCGGTTAAGTTTTCGGGGACTGATTTTTTGTCCTGTGATAAAAAGCCTTCTGTTTCGACTGCCAAACCTTTCACGGGATCATTTGCAAGCGTTTGGCACCATTTTTGAGTGAATTGCCAAAAGTCAGATTTTTGCTGAAATTGTGACCCCGGGGCTTAGGGATTTTTTCAAAAAACAAATTTCCACCGGTTAAGTTTTCGAGGGCTGATTTTTTGTCCTGTGATAAAAGGACTTCTGTTTCGACTGCCAAACCTTTCAGGGGAGCATTTGCAAGCGTTTGGCACCATTATTGAGTGAATTGCCAAAAGTCAGATTTTTGCTGAAATTGTGACCCCGGGGCTTAGGGAATTTTTCAAAAAGCAAATTTCCACCGGATACATTTTCGAGGGCTGATTTCTTGTCCTGTGATAAAAAGCCGTCTGTTTCGATTGCCAAACCTTTCAAGCGAGCATTTCCCAGTGTTTGGCACCATTTTTGAGTGAATTGCCAAAAGTCAGATTTTTGCTGAAAGTGTGACCCCGGGGCTTCGGGATTTTTTCAAAAAACTAATTTCCGCCGGTTAAGTTTTCGAGGGCTGATTTTTTGTCCTGTGATAAAAGGACTTCTGTTTCGACTGCCAAACCTTTCAGGGGATCATTTGCAAGCGATTGGCACCATTTTTGAGTGAATTGCCAAAAGTCAGATTTTTGCTGAAATTGTGACCCCGGGGCTTAGGGATTTTTTCAAAAAACAAATTTCCGCCGGTTAAGTTTTCGAGGGCTGATTTTTTGTCCTGTGATAAAAGGACTTCTGTTTCGACTGCCAAACCTTTCAGGGGAGCATTTGCAAGCGTTTGGCACAATTTTTGAGTCCATTGCCAAAAGTCAATTTTTTGCTGAAATTGTGACCCCGGGGCTTAGGGATTTTTTCAAAAAAATGTTTTTCCGCCGGTTAAGTTTTTGAGGGCTGATTTCTTGTCCTGTGATAAAAAGCCTTCTGTTTCGAATGCCAAACCTTTCAGGGGATCATTTGCAAGCGTTTGGCATCATTTTTGAGTGAATTGCCAAAAGTCAGATTTTTGCTGAAAGTGTGACACCGGGGCTTAGGGATTTTTTCAAAAAAACAAATTTCCGCCGGTTAAGTTTTTGAGGGCCGATTTCTTGTCCTGTGATAAAAAGGCTTCTGTTTCGATTGCCAAACCTTTCAAGCGAGCATTTCCCAGCCTTTGGCACCATTTTTGAGTGAATTGCGAAAATTCAGATTTTTCCTGAAATTGTGACCCCGGGGCTTCGGGATTTTATCAAAAAAATGTTTTTCCGCCGGTTAAGTTTTCGAGGGCTGATTTCTTGTCCTGTGATAAAAAGCCTTCTGTTTCGAATGCCAAACCTTTCAGGGGATCATTTCCCAGCGTTTGGCACCATTTTTGAGTGAATTGCCAAAAGTCAGATTTTTGCTGAAATTGTGACCCCGGGGCTTAGGGATTTTTTCAAAAAACAAATTTCCGCCGGTTAAGTTTTCGAGGGCTGATTTCTTGTCCCGTGATAAAAAGCCTTCTGTTTCGACTGTCAAAGCTTTCAGGGGAGCATTTCCAAGCGTTTGGCACCATTTTTGAGTGAATTGCCAAAAGTCAGATTTTTGCTGAAATTGTGACCCCGGGGCTTAGGGATTTTTTCAAAAAACAAATTTCCGCCGGTTAAGTTTTGGAGGGCTGATTTTTTGTCCTGTGATTAAAAGCCTTCTGTTTCGACTGCCGAACCTTTCAGGGGAGCATTTGCAAGCGTTTGGCACCATTTTTGAGTGAAGTGCCAAAAGTCAGATTTTTGCTGAAATTGTGACCCCGGGGCTTAGGGATTTTTTCAAAAAACAAATTTCCGCTGGTTAAGATTTTGAGGGCTGATTTTTTGTCCTGTGATAAAAGGACTTCTGTTTCGACTGCCAAACCTTTCAGGGGAGCATTTGCAAGCGTTTGGCACCATTTTTGAGTGAATTGCGAAAATTCAGATTTTTCCTGAAATTGTGACCCCGGGGCTTAGGGATTTATTCAAAAAACAAATTTCCGCCGGTTAAGTTTTCGAGGGCTGATTTCTTGTCCTGTGATAAAAAGCCTTCTGTTTCGACTGCCAAACCTTTCAGGGGATCATTTCCCAGCTTTTGGCACCATTTTTGAGTGAATTGCCAAAAGTCAGATTTTTGCTGAAATTGTGACCCCGGGGCTTAGGGATTTTTTCAAAAAACAAATTTCCGACGGTTAAGTTTTCGAGGGCTGATTTTTTTGTCCTGTGATAAAAAGCCTTCTGTTTCGACTGTCAAACCTTTCAGGGGAGCATTTGCAAGCGTTTGGCACCATTTTTGAGTGAATTGCCAAAAGTCAGATTTTTGCTGAAATTGTGACCCCGGGGCTTAGGGATTTTTTCACAAAACAAATTTCCGCCGGTTAAGTTTTTGAGGGCTGATTTTTTGTCCTGTGATAAAAGGACTTCTGTTTCGACTGCCAAACCTTTCAGGGGAGCATTTGCAAGCGTTTGGCACCATTTTTGAGTCCATTGCCAAAAGTCAGATTTTTGCTGAAATTGTGACCCCGGGGCTTAGGGATTTTTTCAAAAAAATGTTTTTCCGTCGGTTAAGTTTTCGAGGGCTGATTTTTTGTCCTGTGATAAAAGGACTTCTGTTTCGACTGCCAAACCTTTCAGGGGAGCATTTGCAAGCGTTTGGCATCATTTTTGAGTGAATTGCCAAAAGTCAGATTTTTTCTGAAATTGTGACCCCGGGGCTTAGGGATTTTTTCAAAAAGCAAATTTCCGCCGGTTAAGTTTTTGAGGGCCGATTTCTTGTCCTGTGATAAAAAGCCTTCTGTTTCGATTGCCAAACCTTTCAAGCGAGCATTTCCCAGTGTTTGGCACCATTTTTGAGTGAATTGCCAAAAGTCAGATTTTTCCTGAAATTGTGACCCCGGGGCTTAGGGAATTTTTCAAAAAGCAAATTTCCACCGGATACGTTTTCGAGGGCTGATTTCTTGTCCTGTGATAAAAAGCCGTCTGTTTCGACTGCCAAACCTTTCAGGCGAGCATTTTCAAGCATTTGGCACCATTTTTGAGTGAATTGCGAAAATTCAGATTTTTCCTGAAATTGTGACCCCTGGGCTTCGGGATTTTATCAAAAAAATGTTTTTCCGCCGGTTAAGTTTTTGAGGGCTGATTTCTTGTCCTGTGATAAAATGCCTTCTGTTTCGACTGCCAAACCTTTCAGGGAATCATTTCCCAGCGTTTGGCACCATTTTTGAGTGAATTGCCAAAAGTCAGATTTTTGCTGAAATTGTGACCCCGGGGCTTAGGGATTTTTTCTAAAAACAAATTTCCGCCGGTTATGTTTTCGAGGGCTGATTTCTTGTCCCGTGATAAAAAGCCTTCTGTTTCGACTGTCAAAGCTTTCAGGGGAGCATTTCCAAGCGTTTGGCACCATTTTTGAGTGAATTGCCAAAAGTCAGATTTTTGCTGAAATTGTGACCCCGGGGCTTAGGGATTTTTTCAAAAAACAAATTTCCGCCGGTTAAGTTTTCGAGGGCTGATTTTTTGTCCTGTGATTAAAAGCCTTCTGTTTCGACTGCCAAACCTTTCAGGGGAGCATTTGCAAGCGTTTGGCACCATTTTTGAGTGAATTGCGAAAATTCAGATTTTTCCTGAAATTGTGACCCCGGGGCTTCGGGGTTTTTTCAAAAAAATGTTTTTCCGCCGGTTAAGTTTTTGAGGGCTGATTTCTTGTCCTGTGATAAAAAGCCTTCTGTTTCGAATGCCAAACCTTTCAGGGGATCATTTCCCAGCTTTTGGCACCATTTTTGAGTGAATTGCCAAAAGTCAGATTTTTGCTGAAATTGTAACCCCGGGGCTTAGGGATTTTTTCAGAAAACAAATTTCCGCCGGTTAAGTTTTTGAGGCCTGATTTTTTGTCCTGTGATAAAAGGACTTCTGTTTCGACTGCCAAACCTTTCAGGGGAGCATTTGCAAGCGTTTGGCACCATTTTTGAGTCCATTGCCAAAAGTCAGATTTTTGCTGAAATTGTGACCCCGGGGCTTAGGGATTTTTTCAAAAAAATGTTTTTCCGCCGGTTAAGTTTTCGAGGGCTGATTTTTTGTCTTGTGATAAAAGGACTTCTGTTTCGACTGCCAAACCTTTCAGGGGAGCATTTGCAAGCGTTTGGCACCATTTTTGAGTGAATTGCCAAAAGTCAGATTTTTGCTGAAATTGTGACCCCGGGGCTTAGGGATTTTTTCAAAAAACTAATTTCCGCCGGTTAAGTTTTCGAGGGCTGATTTTTAGTCCTGTGATAAAAGGACTTCTGTTTCGACTGCCAAACTTTCAGGGGAGCATTTGCAAGCGTTTGGCACCTTTTTTGCGTGAAGTGCCAAAAGTCAGATTTTTGCTGAAATTGTGACCCCGGGGCTTAGGGATTTTTTCAAAAAACAAATTTCCGCCGGTTAAGTTTTCGAGGGCTGATTTTTTTGTCCTGTGATTAAAAGCCTTCTGTTTCGACTGCCAAACCTTTCAGGGGAGCATTTGCAAGCGTTTGGCACCATTTTTGAGTGAATTGCCAAAAGTCAGATTTTTGCTGAAATTGTGACCCCGGGGCTTAGGGATTTTTTCAAAAAACAAATTTCCGCCGGTTAAGTTTTCAAGGGCTGATTTTTCTGTCCTGTGATAAAAAGCCTTCTGTTTTGACTGCCAAAACTTTCAGGGGAGCATTTGCAAGCGTTTGGCACCATTTTTGCGTGAATTGCCAAAAGTCAGATTTTTGCTGAAATTGTGACCCCGGGGCTTAGGGATTTTTTTAAAAAACAAATTTCCGTCGGTTAAGTTTTCGAGGGCTGATTTTTTCTCCTGTGATAAAAGGACTTCTGTTTCGACTGCCAAACCTTTCAGGGGAGCATTTGCAAGCGTTTGGCACCATTTTTGAGTGAATTGCCAAAAGTCAGATTTTTCCTGAAATTGTGACCCCGGGGCTTAGGGATTTTTTCAAAAAACAAATTTCCGCCGGTTAAGTTTTCGAGGGCTGATTTCTTGTCCCGTGATAAAAAGCCTTCTGTTTCGACTGTCAAAGCTTTCAGGGGAGCATTTCCAAGCGTTTGGCACCATTTTTGAGTGAATTGCCAAAAGTCAGATTTTTGCTGAAATTGTGACCCCGGGGCTTAGGGATTTTTTCAAAAAACAAATTTCCGCCGGTTAAGTTTTCGAGGGCTGATTTTTTGTCCTGTGATTAAAAGCCTTCTGTTTCGACTGCCGAACCTTTCAGGGGAGCATTTGCAAGCGTTTGGCACCATTTTTGAGTGAAGTGCCAAAAGTCAGATTTTTGCTGAAATTGTGACCCCGGGGCTTAGGGATTTTTTCAAAAAACAAATTTCCGCCGGTTAAGATTTTGAGGGCTGATTTTTTGTCCTGTGATAAAAGGACTTCTGTTTCGACTGCCAAACCTTTCAGGGGAGCATTTGCAAGCGTTTGGCACCATTTTTGAGTGAATTGCGAAAAGTCAGATTTTTCCTGAAATTGTGACCCCGGGGCTTCGGGGTTTTTTCAAAAAAATGTTTTTCCGCCGGTTAAGTTTTTGAGGGCTGATTTCTTGTCCTGTGATAAAAAGCCTTCTGTTTCGAATGCCAAACCTTTCAGGGGATCATTTCCCAGCTTTTGGCACCATTTTTGAGTGAATTGCCAAAAGTCAGATTTTTGCTGAAATTGTGACCCCGGGGCTTAGGGATTTTTTCACAAAATAAATTTCCGCCGGTTAAGTTTTTGAGGGCTGATTTTTTGTCCTGTGATAAAAGGACTTCTGTTTCGACTGCCAAACCTTTCAGGGGAGCATTTGCAAGCGTTTGGCACCATTTTTGAGTCCATTGCCAAAAGTCAGATTTTTGCTGAAATTGTGACCCCGGGGCTTAGGGATTTTTTCAAAAAAATGTTTTTCCGCCGGTTAAGTTTTCGAGGGCTGATTTTTTGTCTTGTGATAAAAGGACTTCTGTTTCGACTGCCAAACCTTTCAGGGGAGCATTTGCAAGCGTTTGGCACCATTTTTGAGTGAATTGCGAAAAGTCAGATTTTTGCTGAAATTGTGACCCCGGGGCTTAGGGATTTTTTCAAAAAACAAATTTCCGCCGGTTAAGTTTTCGAGGGCTGATTTTTTGTCCTGTGATAAAAGGACTTCTGTTTCGACTGCCAAACTTTCAGGGGAGCAGTTGCAAGCGTTTGGCACCTTTTTTGCGTGAAGTGCCAAAAGTCAGATTTTTGCTGAAATTGTGACCCCGGGGCTTAGGGATTTTTTCAAAAAACAAATTTCCGCCGGTTAAGTTTTCGAGGGCTGATTTTTTTGTCCTGTGATTAAAAGCCTTCTGTTTCGACTGCCAAACCTTTCAGGGGAGCATTTGCAAGCGTTTGGCACCATTTTTGAGTGAATTGCCAAAAGTCAGATTTTTGCTGAAATTGTGACCCCGGGGCTTAGGGATTTTTTCAAAAAACAAATTTCCGCCGGTTAAGTTTTCGAGGGCTGATTTTTTGTCCTGTGATAAAAGGACTTCTGTTTCGACTGCCAAACTTTCAGGGGAGCAGTTGCAAGCGTTTGGCACCTTTTTTGCGTGAAGTGCCAAAAGTCAGATTTTTGCTGAAATTGTGACCCCGGGGCTTAGGGATTTTTTCAAAAAACAAATTTCCGCCGGTTAAGTTTTCGAGGGCTGATATTTTTGTCCTGTGATTAAAAGCCTTCTGTTTCGACTACCAACCTTTTCAGGGGATCATTTGCAAGCGTTTGGCACCATTTTTGAGTGAATTGCCAAAAGTCAGATTTTTGCTGAAATTGTGACCCCAGGGCTTAGGGATTTTTTCAAAAAACAAATTTCCGCCGGTTAAGTTTTTGAGTGCTGATTTCTTGTCCTGTGATAAAAAGCCTTCTGTTTCGACTACCAACCTTTTCAGGGGATCATTTGCAAGCGATTGGCACCGTTTTTGAGTGAATTGCCAAAAGTCAGATTTTTGCTGAAAGTGTGACCCCGGGGCTTAGGGATTTTTTCAAAAAAACAAATTTCCGCCGGTTAAGTTTTTGAGGGCCGATTTCTTGTCCTGTGATAAAAAGCCTTCTGTTTCGATTGCCAAACCTTTCAAGCGAGCATTTCCCCGCGTTTGGCACCATTTTTGAGTGAATTGCGAAAATTCAGATTTTTCCTGAAATTGTGACCCCGGGGCTTCGGGATTTTTCCAAAAAACAAATTTCCGCCGGTTAAGTTTTCGAGGGCTGATTTTTTGTCCTGTGATAAAAGGACTTCTGTTTCGACTGCCAAACCTTTCAGGGGAGCACTTGCAAGCGATTGGCACCATTTTTGAGTGAATTGCCAAAACTCAGATTTTTGCTGAAATTGTGACCCCGGGGCTTAGGGATTTTTTCAAAAAACTAATTTCCGCCGGTTAAGTTTTCGAGGGCTGATTTTTTGTCCTGTGATAAAAGGACTTCTGTTTCGACTGCCAAACCTTTCAGGGGATCATTTGCAAGCGATTGGCACCATTTTTGAGTGAATTGCCAAAAGTCAGATTTTTGCTGAAATTGTGACCCCGGGGCTTAGGGATTTTTTCAAAAAACAAATTTCCGCCGGTTAAGTTTTCGAGGGCTGATTTTATGTCCTGTGATAAAAGGACTTCTGTTTCGACTGCCAAACCTTTCAGGGGAGCATTTGCAAGCGATTGGCACCATTTTGGAGTGAATTGCCAAAAGTCAGATTTTTGCTGAAATTGTGACCCCGGGGCTTAGGGATTTTTTCAAAAAACAAATTTCCGCCGGTTAAGTTTTTGAGGGCTGATTTTTTGTCCTGTGATAAAAGGACTTCTGTTTCGACTGCCAAACCTTTCAGGGGAGCATTTGCAAGCGTTTGGCACCATTTTTGAGTGAAGTGCCAAAAGTCAGATTTTTGCTGAAATTGTGACCCCGGGCCTTGGGATTTTTTCAAAAAAATGTTTTTCCGCCGGTTAAGTTTTTGAGTGCTGATTTCTTGTCCTGTGATAAAAAGCCTTCTGTTTCGACTACCAACCTTTTCAGGGGATCATTTGCAAGCGATTGGCACCGTTTTTGAGTGAATTGCCAAAAGTCAGATTTTTGCTGAAAGTGTGACCCCGGGGCTTAGGGATTTTTTCAAAAAAACAAATTTCCGCCGGTTAAGTTTTTGAGGGCCGATTTCTTGTCCTGTGATAAAAAGCCTTCTGTTTCGATTGCCAAACCTTTCAAGCGAGCATTTCCCCGCGTTTGGCACCATTTTTGAGTGAATTGCCAAAAGTCAGATTTTTGCTGAAATTGTGACCCCGGGGCTTCGGGATTTTTCCAAAAAACAAATTTCCGCCGGTTAAGTTTTCGAGGGCTGATTTTTTGTCCTGTGATAAAAGGACTTCTGTTTCGACTGCCAAACCTTTCAGGGGAGCACTTGCAAGCGATTGGCACCATTTTTGAGTGAATTGCCAAAAGTCAGATTTTTGCTGAAATTGTGACCCCGGGGCTTAGGGATTTTTTCAAAAAACTAATTTCCGCCGGTTAAGTTTTCGAGGGCTGATTTTTTGTCCTGTGATAAAAGGACTTCTGTTTCGACTGCCAAACCTTTCAGGGGATCATTTGCAAGCGATTGGCACCATTTTTGAGTGAATTGCCAAAAGTCAGATTTTTGTTGAAATTGTGACCCCGGGGCTTAGGGATTTTTTCAAAAAACAAATTTCCGCCGGTTAAGTTTTCGAGGGCTGATTTTATGTCCTGTGATAAAAGGACTTCTGTTTCGACTGCCAAACCTTTCAGGGGAGCATTTGCAAGCGATTGGCACCATTTTGGAGTGAATTGCCAAAAGTCAGATTTTTGCTGAAATTGTGACCCCGGGGCTTAGGGATTTTTTCAAAAAACAAATTTCCGCCGGTTAAGTTTTCGAGGGCTGATTTTTTGTCCTGTGATAAAAGGACTTCTGTTTCGACTGCCAAACCTTTCAGGGGAGCATTTGCAAGCGTTTGGCACCATTTTTGAGTGAATTGCCAAAGGTCAGATTTTTGCTGAAATTGTGACCCCGGGGCTTAGGGATTTTTCCAAAAAACAAATTTCCGCCGGTTAAGTTTTCGAGGGCTGATTTTTTGTCCTGTGATAAAAGGACTTCTGTTTCGACTGCCAAACCTTTCAGGGGAGCATTTGCAAGCGATTGGCACCATTTTTGAGTGAATTGCAAAAGGTCAGATTTTTGCTGAAATTGTGACCCCGGGGCTTAGGGATTTTTTCAAAAAACTAATTTCCGCCGGTTAAGTTTTCGAGGGCTGATTTTTTGTCCTGTGATAAAAGGACTTCTGTTTCGACTGCCAAACCTTTCAGGGGAGCATTTGCAAGCGTTTGGCACCATTTTTGAGTGAAGTGCCAAAAGTCAGATTTTTGCTGAAATTGTGACCCCGGGGCTTAGGGATTTTTTCAAAAAAATCTTTTTCCGCCGGTTAAGTTTTTGAGGGCTGATTTCTTGTCCTGTGATAAAAAGCCTTCTGTTTCGACTGCCAAACCTTTCAGGGGATCATTTGCAAGCGATTGGCACCATTTTGGAGTGAATTGCCAAAAGTCAGATTTTTGCTGAAACTGTGACCCCGGGGCTTAGGGATTTTTTCAAAAAACAAATTTCCGCCGGTTAAGTTTTTGAGGGCTGATTTTTTGTCCTGTGACAAAAGGACTTCTGTTTCGACTGCCAAACCTTTCAGGGGAGCATTTGCAAGCGTTTGGCACCATTTTTGAGTGAAGTGCCAAAAGTCAGATTTTTGCTGAAATTGTGACCCCGGGGCTTAGGGATTTTTTCAGAAAACAAATTTTCGCCGGTTAAGTTTTCGAGGGCTGATTTTTTGTCCTGTGATAAAAAGCCTTCTGTTTCGACTGCCAAACCTTTCAGGGGAGCATTTGCAAGCGTTTGGCAACATTTTTGAGTGAATTGCCAAAAGTCAGATTTTTGCTGAAATTATGACCCCGGGCCTTAGGGATTTTTACAAAAACAAATTTCCGCCGGTTAAGTTTTCGAGGGCTGATTTTTTGTCCTGTGATAAAAGGACTTCTGTTTCGACTGCCAAACCTTTCACGGGAGCATTTGCAAGCGATTGGCACCATTTTTGAGTGAATTGCCAAAAGTCAGATTTTTGCTGAAATTGTGACCCCGGGGCTTAGGGATTTTTTCAAAAAACTAATTTCCGCCAGTTAAGTTTTAGAGGGCTGATTTTTTGTCCTGTGATAAAAGGACTTCTGTTTCGACTGCCACACCTTTCAGGGGATCATTTGCAAACGATTGGCACCATTTTTGAGTGAATTGCCAAAGGTCAGATTTTTGCTGAAATTGTGACCCCGGGGCTTAGGGATTTTTTCAAAAAAATGTTTTTCCGCTGGTTAAGTTTTTGAAGGCTGATTTCTTGTCCTGTGATAAAAAGCCTTCTATTTCGACTGCCAAACTTTTCAGGGAATCATTTGCAAGCGATTGGCACCATTTTGGAGTGAATTGCCAAAAGTCAGATTTTTGCTGAAATTGTGACCCCGGGGCTTAGGGATTTTTTCAAAAAACAAATTTCCGCCGGTTAAGTTTTTGAGGGCTGATTTTTTGTCCTGTGACAAAAGGACTTCTGTTTCGACTGCCAAACCTTTCAGGGGGGCATTTGCAAGCGTTTGGCACCATTTTTGAGTGAATTGCCAAAGGTCAGATTTTTGCTGAAATTGTGACCCCGGGGCTTAGGGATTTTTTCAAAAAAATGTTTTTCCGCTGGTTAAGTTTTTGAAGGCTGATTTCTTGTCCTGTGATAAAAAGCCTTCTATTTCGACTGCCAAACTTTTCAGGGAATCATTTGCAAGCGATTGGCACCATTTTGGAGTGAATTGCCAAAAGTCAGATTTTTGCTGAAATTGTGACCCCGGGGCTTAGGGATTTTTTCAAAAAACAAATTTCCGCCGGTTAAGTTTTTGAGGGCTGATTTTTTGTCCTGTGACAAAAGGACTTCTGTTTCGACTGCCAAACCTTTCAGGGGGGCATTTGCAAGCGTTTGGCACCATTTTTGAGTGAAGTGCCAAAAGTCAGATTTTTGCTGAAATTGTGACCCCGGGGCTTAGGGATTTTTTCAAAAAACAAATTTCCGCCGGTTAAGTTTTCGAGGGCTGATTTCTTGTCCTGTGATAAAAAGCCTTCTGTTTCGACTGCCAAACCTTTCAGGGGATCATTTGCAAGCGTTTGGCACCATTTTTGAGTGAATTGCCAAAAGTCAGATTTTTGCTGAAATTGTGACCCCGGGGCTTAGGGATTTTTTCAAAAAAATGTTTTTCCGCCGGTTAAGTTTTTGAGGGCTGATTTCTTGTCCTGTGATAAAATGCCTTCTGTTTCGACTGCCAAACCTTTCAGGGAATCATTTGCAAGCGATTGGCACCATTTTGGAGTGAATTGCCAAAAGTCAGATTTTTGCTGAAATTGTGACCCCGGGGCTTAGGGATTTTTTCAAAAAACAAATTTCCGCCGGTAAAGTTTTTGAGGGCTGATTTTTTGTCCTGTGACAAAAGGACTTCTGTTTCGACTGCCAAACCTTTCAGGGGAGCATTTGCAAGCGTTTGGCACCATTTTTGAGTGAAGTGCCAAAAGTCAGATTTTTGCTGAAATTGTGACCCCGGGGCTTAGGGATTTTTTCAGAAAACAAATTTTCGCCGGTTAAGTTTTCGAGGGCTGATTTTTTGTCCTGTGATGAAAAGCCTTCTGTTTCGACTGCCAAACCTTTCAGGGGAGCATTTGCAAGCGTTTGGCAACATTTTTGAGTGAATTGCCAAAAGTCAGATTTTTGCTGAAATTATGACCCCGGGCCTTAGGGATTTTTACAAAAACAAATTTCCGCCGGTTAAGTTTTCGAGGGCTGATTTTTTGTCCTGTGATAAAAGGACTTCTGTTTCGACTGCCAAACCTTTCAGGGGAGCATTTGCAAGCGATTGGCACCATTTTTGAGTGAATTGCCAAAAGTCAGATTTTTGCTGAAATTGTGACCCCGGGGCTTAGGGATTTTTTCAAAAAACTAATTTCCGCCAGTTAAGTTTTAGAGGGCTGATTTTTTGTCCTGTGATAAAAGGACTTCTGTTTCGACTGCCACACCTTTCAGGGGATCATTTGCAAACGATTGGCACCATTTTTGAGTGAATTGCCAAAGGTCAGATTTTTGCTGAAATTGTGACCCCGGGGCTTAGGGATTTTTTCAAAAAAATGTTTTTCCGCTGGTTAAGTTTTTGAAGGCTGATTTCTTGTCCTGTGATAAAAAGCCTTCTATTTCGACTGCCAAACTTTTCAGGGAATCATTTGCAAGCGATTGGCACCATTTTGGAGTGAATTGCCAAAAGTCAGATTTTTGCTGAAATTGTGACCCCGGGGCTTAGGGATTTTTTCAAAAAACAAATTTCCGCCGGTTAAGTTTTTGAGGGCTGATTTTTTGTCCTGTGACAAAAGGACTTCTGTTTCGACTGCCAAACCTTTCAGGGGGGCATTTGCAAGCGTTTGGCACCATTTTTGAGTGAAGTGCCAAAAGTCAGATTTTTGCTGAAATTGTGACCCCGGGGCTTTGGGATTTTTCCAAAAAACAAATTTCCGCCGGTTAAGTTTTTGAGGGCTGATTTTTTTGTCCTGTGATAAAAGGACTTCTGTTTCGACTGCCAAACCTTTCAGGGGAGCATTTGCAAGCGTTTGGCACCATTTTTGAGTGAAGTGCCAAAAGTCAGATTTTTGCTGAAATTGTGACCCCGGGGCTTAGGGATTTTTTCAAAAAACAAATTTCCGCCGGTTAAGTTTTCGAGGGCTGATTTCTTGTCCTGTGATAAAAAGCCTTCTGTTTCGACTGCCAAACCTTTCAGGGGATCATTTGCAAGCGTTTGGCACCATTTTTGAGTGAATTGCCAAAAGTCAGATTTTTGCTGAAATTGTGACCCCGGGGCTTAGGGATTTTTTCAAAAAAATGTTTTTCCGCCGGTTAAGTTTTTGATGGCTGATTTCTTGTCCTGTGATAAAATGCCTTCTGTTTCGACTGCCAAACCTTTCAGGGAATCATTTGCAAGCGATTGGCACCATTTTGGAGTGAATTGCCAAAAGTCAGATTTTTGCTGAAATTGTGACCCCGCGGCTTAGGGATTTTTTCAAAAAACAAATTTCCGCCGGTAAAGTTTTTGAGGGCTGATTTTTTGTCCTGTGACAAAAGGACTTCTGTTTCGACTGCCAAACCTTTCAGGGGAGCATTTGCAAGCGTTTGGCACCATTTTTGAGTGAAGTGCCAAAAGTCAGATTTTTGCTGAAATTGTGACCCCGGGGCTTAGGGATTTTTTCAAAAAACAAATTTTCGCCGGTTAAGTTTTCGAGGGCTGATTTTTTGTCCTGTGATAAAAAGCCTTCTGTTTCGACTGCCAAACCTTTCAGGGGAGCATTTGAAAGCGTTTGGCAACATTTTTGAGTGAATTGCCAAAAGTCAGATTTTTGCTGAAATTATGACCCCGGGCCTTAGGGATTTTTACAAAAACTAATTTCCGCCAGTTAAGTTTTAGAGGGCTGATTTTTTGTCCTGTGATAAAAGGACTTCTGTTTCGACTGCCACACCTTTCAGGGGATCATTTGCAAACGATTGGCACCATTTTTGAGTGAATTGCCAAAGGTCAGATTTTTGCTGAAATTGTGACCCCGGGGCTTAGGGATTTTTTCAAAAAAATGTTTTTCCGCTGGTTAAGTTTTTGAAGGCTGATTTCTTGTCCTGTGATAAAAAGCCTTCTATTTCGACTGCCAAACTTTTCAGGGAATCATTTGCAAGCGATTGGCACCATTTTGGAGTGAATTGCCAAAAGTCAGATTTTTGCTGAAATTGTGACCCCGGGGCTTAGGGATTTTTTCAAAAAACAAATTTCCGCCGGTTAAGTTTTTGAGGGCTGATTTTTTGTCCTGTGACAAAAGGACTTCTGTTTCGACTGCCAAACCTTTCAGGGGGGCATTTGCAAGCGTTTGGCACCATTTTTGAGTGAAGTGCCAAAAGTCAGATTTTTGCTGAAATTGTGACCCCGGGGCTTTGGGATTTTTCCAAAAAACAAATTTCCGCCGGTTAAGTTTTTGAGGGCTGATTTTTTTGTCCTGTGATAAAAGGACTTCTGTTTCGACTGCCAAACCTTTCAGGGGAGCATTTGCAAGCGTTTGGCACCATTTTTGAGTGAAGTGCCAAAAGTCAGATTTTTGCTGAAATTGTGACCCCGGGGCTTAGGGATTTTTTCAAAAAACAAATTTCCGCCGGTTAAGTTTTCGAGGGCTGATTTCTTGTCCTGTGATAAAAAGCCTTCTGTTTCGACTGCCAAACCTTTCAGGGGATCATTTGCAAGCGTTTGGCACCATTTTTGAGTGAATTGCCAAAAGTCAGATTTTTGCTGAAATTGTGACCCCGGGGCTTAGGGATTTTTTCAAAAAAATGTTTTTCCGCCGGTTAAGTTTTTGATGGCTGATTTCTTGTCCTGTGATAAAATGCCTTCTGTTTCGACTGCCAAACCTTTCAGGGAATCATTTGCAAGCGATTGGCACCATTTTGGAGTGAATTGCCAAAAGTCAGATTTTTGCTGAAATTGTGACCCCGGGGCTTAGGGATTTTTTCAAAAAACAAATTTCCGCCGGTAAAGTTTTTGAGGGCTGATTTTTTGTCCTGTGACAAAAGGACTTCTGTTTCGACTGCCAAACCTTTCAGGGGAGCATTTGCAAGCGTTTGGCACCATTTTTGAGTGAAGTGCCAAAAGTCAGATTTTTGCTGAAATTGTGACCCCGGGGCTTAGGGATTTTTTCAAAAAACAAATTTTCGCCGGTTAAGTTTTCGAGGGCTGATTTTTTGTCCTGTGATAAAAAGCCTTCTGTTTCGACTGCCAAACCTTTCAGGGGAGCATTTGCAAGCGTTTGGCAACATTTTTGAGTGAATTGCCAAAAGTCAGATTTTTGCTGAAATTATGACCCCGGGCCTTAGGGATTTTTACAAAAACTAATTTCCGCCAGTTAAGTTTTAGAGGGCTGATTTTTTGTCCTGTGATAAAAGGACTTCTGTTTCGACTGCCACACCTTTCAGGGGATCATTTGCAAACGATTGGCACCATTTTTGAGTGAATTGCCAAAGGTCAGATTTTTGCTGAAATTGTGACCCCGGGGCTTAGGGATTTTTTCAAAAAAATGTTTTTCCGCTGGTTAAGTTTTTGAAGGCTGATTTCTTGTCCTGTGATAAAAAGCCTTCTATTTCGACTGCCAAACTTTTCAGGGAATCATTTGCAAGCGATTGGCACCATTTTGGAGTGAATTGCCAAAAGTCAGATTTTTGCTGAAATTGTGACCCCGGGGCTTAGGGATTTTTTCAAAAAACAAATTTCCGCCGGTTAAGTTTTTGAGGGCTGATTTTTTGTCCTGTGACAAAAGGACTTCTGTTTCGACTGCCAAACCTTTCAGGGGGGCATTTGCAAGCGTTTGGCACCATTTTTGAGTGAAGTGCCAAAAGTCAGATTTTTGCTGAAATTGTGACCCCGGGGCTTTGGGATTTTTCCAAAAAACAAATTTCCGCCGGTTAAGTTTTTGAGGGCTGATTTTTTTGTCCTGTGATAAAAGGACTTCTGTTTCGACTGCCAAACCTTTCAGGGGAGCATTTGCAAGCGTTTGGCACCATTTTTGAGTGAAGTGCCAAAAGTCAGATTTTTGCTGAAATTGTGACCCCGGGGCTTAGGGATTTTTTCAAAAAACAAATTTCCGCCGGTTAAGTTTTCGAGGGCTGATTTATTGTCCTGTGATAAAAAGCCTTCTGTTTCGATTGCCAAACCTTTCAAGCGAGCATTTCCCCGCGTTTGGCACCATTTTTGAGTGAATTGCGAAAATTCAGATTTTTCCTGAAATTGTGACCCCGGGGCTTCGGGATTTTTCCAAAAAACAAATTTCCGCCGGTTAAGTTTTCGAGGGCTGATTTTTTGTCCTGTGATAAAAGGACTTCTGTTTCGACTGCCAAACCTTTCAGGGGAGCATTTGCAAGCGATTGGCACCATTTTTGAGTGAATTGCCAAAAGTCAGATTTTTGCTGAAATAGTGACCCCGGGGCTTAGGGATTTTTTCAAAAAACAAATTTCCGCCGGTTAAGTTTTCGAGGGCTGATTTTTTGTCCTGTGATAAAAGGACTTCTGTTTCGACTGCCAAACCTTTCAGGGGAGCATTTGCAAGCGTTTGGCACCATTTCTGAGTGAATTGCCAAAGGTCAGATTTTTGCTGAAATTGTGACCCCGGGGCTTAGGGATTTTTTCAAAAAAATGTTTTTCCACCGGTTAAGTTTTTGAGGGCTGATTTCTTGTCCTGTGATAAAAAGCCTTCTGTTTCGACTGCCAAACCTTTCAGGGGATCATTTGCAAGCGTTTGGCACCATTTTTGAGTGAATTGCCAAAAGTCAGATTTTTGCTGAAATTGTGACCCCGGGGCTTAGGGATTTTTTCAAAAAAATGTTTTCCCGCCGGTTAAGTTTTTGAGGGCTGATTTCTTGTCCTGTGATAAAAAGCCTTCTGTTTCGACTGCCAAACCTTTCAGGGAATCATTTGCAAGCGATTGGCACCATTTTGGAGTGAATTGCCAAAAGTCAGATTTTTGCTGAAATTGTGACCCCGGGGCTTAGGGATTTTTTCAAAAAACAAATTTCCGTCGGTTAAGTTTTTGAGGGCTGATTTTTTGTCCTGTGACAAAAGGACTTCTGTTTCGACTGCCAAACCTTTCAGGGGAGCATTTGCAAGCGTTTGGCACCATTTTTGAGTGAAGTGCCAACAGTCAGATTTTTGCTGAAATTGTGACCCCGGGGCTTAGGGATTTTTTCAAAAAACAAATTTCCGCCGGTTAAGTTTTCGAGGGCTGATTTTTTGTCCTGTGATAAAAGGACTTCTGTTTCGACTGCCAAACCTTTCAGGGGATCATTTGCAAGCGATTGGCACCATTTTTGAGTGAATTGCCAAAAGTCAGATTTTTGCTGAAATTGTGACCCCGGGGCTTAGGGATTTTTTCAAAAAACAAATTTCCGCCGGTTAATTTTTTGAGGGCTGATTTTTTGTCCTGTGATAAAAGGACTTCTGTTTCGACTGCCAAACCTTTCAGGGGAGCATTTGCAAGCGTTTGGCACCATTTTTGAGTGAAGTGCCAAAAGTCAGATTTTTGCTGAAATTGTGACCCCGGGGCTTAGGGATTTTTTCAAAAAACAAATTTCCGCCGGTTAATTTTTTGAGGGCTGATTTTTTGTCCTGTGATAAAAGGACTTCTGTTTCGACTGCCAAACCTTTCAGGGGATCATTTGCAAGCGTTTGGCACCATTTTTGAGTGAATTGCCAAAAGTCAGATTTTTGCTGAAATTGTGACCCCGGGGCTTAGGGATTTTTTCAAAAAACTAATTTCCGCCGGTTAAGTTTTCGAGGGCTGATTTTTTGTCCTGTGATAAAAGGACTTCTGTTTCGACTGCCAAACCTTTCAGGGGATCATTTGCAAGCGATTGGCACCATTTTTGAGTGAATTGCCAAAAGTCAAATTTTTGCTGAAATTGTGACCCCGGGGCTTAGGGATTTTTTCAAAAAACTAATTTCCGCCGGTTAAGTTTTCGAGGGCTGATTTTTTGTCCTGTGATAAAAGGACTTCTGTTTCGACTGCCAAACCTTTCAGGGGAGCATTTGCAAGCGATTGGCACCATTTTTGAGTGAATTGCCAAAAGTCAGATTTTTGCTGAAATTGTGACCCCGGGGCTTAGGGATTTTTTCAAAAAACAAATTTCCGCGGGTTAAGTTTTCGAGGGCTGATTTTTTGTCCTGTAATAAAAGGACTTCTGTTTCGACTGCCAAACCTTTCAGGGAATCATTTGCAAGCGATTGGCACCATTTTTGAGTGAATTACCAAAAGTCAGATTTTTCCTGAAATTGTGACCCCGGGGCTTAGGGATTTTTTCAAAAAACAAATTTCCGCCGGTTAAGTTTTCGAGGGCTGATTTTTTGTCCTGTGATAAAAGGACTTCTGATTCGACTGCCAAACCTTTCAGGGGAGCATTTGCAAGCGTTTGGCACCATTTTTGAGTGAATTGCCAAAGGTCAGATTTTTGCTGAAATTGTGACCCCGGGGCTTAGGGATTTTTTCAAAAAAATGTTTTTCCACCGGTTAAGTTTTTGAGGGCTGATTTCTTGTCCTGTGATAAAAAGCCTTCTGTTTCGACTGCCAAACCTTTCAGGGGATCATTTGCAAGCGTTTGGCACCATTTTTGAGTGAATTGCCAAAAGTCAGATTTTTGCTGAAATTGTGACCCCGGGGCTTAGGGATTTTTTCAAAAAAATGTTTTTCCGCCGGTTAAGTTTTTGAGGGCTGATTTCTTGTCCTGTGATAAAATCCCTTCTGTTTCGACTGCCAAACCTTTCAGGGAATCATTTGCAAGCGATTGGCACCATTTTGGAGTGAATTGCCAAAAGTCAGATTTTTGCTGAAATTGTGACCCCGGGGCTTAGGGATTTTTTCAAAAAACAAATTTCCGCCGGTTAAGTTTTTGAGGGCTGATTTTTTGTCCTGTGACAAAAGGACTTCTGTTTCGACTGCCAAACCTTTCAGGGGATCATTTGCAAGCGATTGGCACCATTTTTGAGTGAATTGCCAAAAGTCAGATTTTTGCTGAAATTGTGACCCCGGGGCTTAGGGATTTTTTCAAAAAACAAATTTCCGCCGGTTAATTTTTTGAGGGCTGATTTTTTGTCCTGTGATAAAAGGACTTCTGTTTCGACTGCCAAACCTTTCAGGGGAGCATTTGCAAGCGTTTGGCACCAATTTTGAGTGAAGTGCCAAAAGTCAGATTTTTGCTGAAATTGTGACCCCGGGGCTTAGGGATTTTTTCAAAAAACAAATTTCCGCCGGTTAAGTTTTCGAGGGCTGATTTATTGTCCTGTGATAAAAGGACTTCTGTTTCGACTGCCAAACCTTTCACGGGAGCATTTGCAAGCGTTTGGCACCATTTTTGAATGAATTGCCAAAAGTCAGATTTTTCCTGAAATTGTGACCCCGGGGCTTCGGGATTTTTCCAAAAAACAAATTTCCGCCGGTTAAGTTTTCGAGGGCTGATTTTTTGTCCTGTGATAAAAGGACTTCTGTTTCGACTGCCAAACCTTTCAGGGGAGCATTTGCAAGCGATTGGCACCATTTTTGAGTGAATTGCCAAAAGTCAGATTTTTGCTGAAATTGTGACCCCGGGGCTTAGGGATTTTTTCAAAAAACTAATTTCCGCCGGTTAAGTTTTCGAGGGCTGATTTTTTGTCCTGTGATAAAAGGACTTCTGTTTCGACTGCCAAACCTTTCAGGGGATCATTTGCAAGCGATTGGCACCATTTTTGAGTGAATTGCCAAAAGTCAGATTTTTGCTGAAATTGTGACCCCGGGGCTTAGGGATTTTTTCAAAAAACAAATTTCCGCCGGTTAATTTTTCGAGGGCTGATTTTTTGTCCTGTGATAAAAGGACTTCTGTTTCGACTGCCAAACCTTTCAGGGGAGCATTTGCAAGCGTTTGGCACCATTTTTGAGTGAAGTGCCAAAAGTCAGATTTTTGCTGAAATTGTGACCCCGGGGCTTAGGGATTTTTTCAAAAAACAAATTTCCGCCGGTTAAGTTTTCGAGGGCTGATTTATTGTCCTGTGATAAAAGGACTTCTGTTTCGACTGCCAAACCTTTCAGGGGAGCATTTGCAAGCGTTTGGCACCAATTTTGAGTGAAGTGCCAAAAGTCAGATTTTTGCTGAAATTGTGACCCCGGGGCTTCGGGATTTTTTCAAAAAACTAATTTCCGCCGGTTAAGTTTTCGAGGGCTGATTTTTTGTCCTGTGATAAAAGGACTTCTGTTTCGACTGCCAAACCTTTCAGGGGAGCATTTGCAAGCGATTGGCACCATTTTTGAGTGAATTGCCAAAAGTCAGATTTTTGCTGAAATTGTGACCCCGGGGCTTAGGGATTTTTTCAAAAAAATGTTTTTCCACCGGTTAAGTTTTTGAGGGCTGATTTCTTGTCCTGTGATAAAAAGCCTTCTGTTTCGACTGCCAAACCTTTCAGGGGAGCATTTGCAAGCGTTTGGCACCATTTTTGAGTGAATTGCCAAAGGTCAGATTTTTGCTGAAATTGTGACCCCGGGGCTTAGGGATTTTTTCAAAAAACAAATTTCCGCCGGTTAAGTTTTTGAGGGCTGATTTTTTGTCCTGTGACAAAAGGACTTCTGTTTCGACTGCCAAACCTTTCAGGGGAGCATTTGCAAGCGTTTGGCACCATTTTTGAGTGAAGTGCCAAAAGTCAGATTTTTGCTGAAATTGTGACCCCGGGGCTTAGGGATTTTTTCAAAAAAATGTTTTTCCACCGGTTAAGTTTTTGAGGGCTGATTTCTTGTCCTGTGATAAAAAGCCTTCTGTTTCGACTGCCAAACCTTTCAGGGGATCATTTGCAAGCGTTTGGCACCATTTTTGAGTGAATTGCCAAAAGTCAGATTTTTGCTGAAATTGTGACCCCGGGGCTTAGGGATTTTTTCAAAAAAATGTTTTTCCGCCGGTTAAGTTTTTGAGGGCTGATTTCTTGTCCTGTGATAAAAACCCTTCTGTTTCGACTGCCAAACCTTTCAGGGAATCATTTGCAAGCGATTGGCACCATTTTGGAGTGAATTGCCAAAAGTCAGATTTTTGCTGAAATTGTGACCCCGGGGCTTAGGGATTTTTTCAAAAAACAAATTTCCGCCGGTTAAGTTTTTGAGGGCTGATTTTTTGTCCTGTGACAAAAGGACTTCTGTTTCGACTGCCAAACCTTTCAGGGGATCATTTGCAAGCGATTGGCACCATTTTTGAGTGAATTGCCAAAAGTCAGATTTTTGCTGAAATTGTGACCCCGGGGCTTAGGGATTTTTTCAAAAAACAAATTTCCGCCGGTTAAGTTTTCGAGGGCTGATTTTTTGTCCTGTGATAAAAGGACTTCTGTTTCGACTGCCAAACCTTTCAGGGGAGCATTTGCAAGCGTTTGGCACCATTTTTGAGTGAAGTGCCAAAAGTCAGATTTTTGCTGAAATTGTGACCCCGGGGCTTAGGGATTTTTTCAAAAAAATGTTTTTCCGCCGGTTAAGTTTTCGAGGGCTGATTTTTTGTCCTGTGATAAAAGGACTTCTGTTTCGACTGCCAAACCTTTCAGGGGAGCATTTGCAAGCGATTGGCACCATTTTTGAGTGAATTGCCAAAAGTCAGATTTTTGCTGAAATTGTGACCCCGGGGCTTAGGGATTTTTTCAAAAAAATGTTTTTCCACCGGTTAAGTTTTTGAGGGCTGATTTCTTGTCCTGTGATAAAAAGCCTTCTGTTTCGACTGCCAAACCTTTCAGGGGAGCATTTGCAAGCGTTTGGCACCATTTTTGAGTGAATTGCCAAAGGTCAGATTTTTGCTGAAATTGTGACCCCGGGGCTTAGGGATTTTTTCAAAAAAATGTTTTTCCGCCGGTTAAGTTTTTGAGGGCTGATTTCTTGTCCTGTGATAAAAAGCCTTCTGTTTCGACTGCCAAACCTTTCAGGGAATCATTTGCAAGCGATTGGCACCATTTTGGAGTGAATTGCCAAAAGTCAGATTTTTGCTGAAATTGTGACCCCGGGGCTTAGGGATTTTTTCAAAAAACAAATTTCCGCCGGTTAAGTTTTTGAGGGCTGATTTTTTGTCCTGTGACAAAAGGACTTCTGTTTCGACTGCCAAACCTTTCAGGGGAGCATTTGCAAGCGTTTGGCACCATTTTTGAGTGAAGTGCCAAAAGTCAGATTTTTGCTGAAATTGTGACCCCGGGGCTTAGGGATTTTTTCAAAAAAATGTTTTTCCACCGGTTAAGTTTTTGAGGGCTGATTTCTTGTCCTGTGATAAAAAGCCTTCTGTTTCGACTGCCAAACCTTTCAGGGGATCATTTGCAAGCGTTTGGCACCATTTTTGAGTGAATTGCCAAAAGTCAGATTTTTGCTGAAATTGTGACCCCGGGGCTTAGGGATTTTTTCAAAAAAATGTTTTTCCGCCGGTTAAGTTTTTGAGGGCTGATTTCTTGTCCTGTGATAAAAACCCTTCTGTTTCGACTGCCAAACCTTTCAGGGAATCATTTGCAAGCGATTGGCACCATTTTGGAGTGAATTGCCAAAAGTCAGATTTTTGCTGAAATTGTGACCCCGGGGCTTAGGGATTTTTTCAAAAAACAAATTTCCGCCGGTTAAGTTTTTGAGGGCTGATTTTTTGTCCTGTGACAAAAGGACTTCTGTTTTGACTGCCAAACCTTTCAGGGGATCATTTGCAAGCGATTGGCACCATTTTTGAGTGAATTGCCAAAAGTCAGATTTTTGCTGAAATTGTGACCCCGGGGCTTAGGGATTTTTTCAAAAAACAAATTTCCGCCGGTTAAGTTTTCGAGGGCTGATTTTTTGTCCTGTGATAAAAGGACTTCTGTTTCGACTGCCAAACCTTTCAGGGGAGCATTTGCAAGCGTTTGGCACCATTTTTGAGTGAAGTGCCAAAAGTCAGATTTTTGCTGAAATTGTGACCCCGGGGCTTAGGGATTTTTTCAAAAAAATGTTTTTCCGCCGGTTAAGTTTTCGAGGGCTGATTTTTTGTCCTGTGATAAAAGGACTTCTGTTTCGACTGCCAAACCTTTCAGGGGAGCATTTGCAAGCGTTTGGCACCATTTTTGAGTGAATTGCCAAAAGTCAGATTTTTGCTGAAATTGTGACCCCGGCGCTTAGGGATTTTTTCAAAAAACAAATTTCCGCCGGTTAAGTTTTCGAGGGCTGATTTTTTGTCCTGTGATAAAAGGACTTCTGTTTCGACTGCCAAACCTTTCAGGGGAGCATTTGCAAGCGTTTGGCACCATTTTTGAGTGAATTGCCAAAAGTCAGATTTTTGCTGAAATTGTGACCCCGGGGCTTAGGGATTTTTTCCAAAAAATCTTTTACCGCCGGTTAAGTTTTTGAGGGCTGATTTCTTATCCTGTGATAAAAAGCCTTCTGTTTCGACTGCCAAACCTTTCAAGGAATCATTTGCAAGCGATTGGCACCATTTTGGAGTGAATTGCCAAAAGTCAGATTTTTGCTGAAAGTGTGACCCCGGGGCTTAGGGATTTTTTCAAAAAAACAAATTTCCGCCGGTTAAGTTTTTGAGGGCCGATTTCTTGTCCTGTGATAAAAAGCCTTCTGTTTCGATTGCCAAACCTTTCAAGCGAGCATTTCCCCTCGTTTGGCACCATTTTTGAGTGAATTGCGAAAATTCAGATTTTTCCTGAAATTGTGACCCCGGGGCTTAGGGATTTTTCCAAAAAACAAATTTCCGCCGGTTAAGTTTTTGAGGGCTGATTTTTTGTCCTGTGATAAAAGGACTTCTGTTTCGACTGCCAAACCTTTCAGGGGAGCATTTGCAAGCGTTTGGCACCATTTTTGAGTGAATTGCCAAAAGTCAGATTTTTGCTGAAATTGTGACCCCGGGGCTTAGGGATTTTTTCAAAAAACAAATTTCCGCCGGTTAAGTTTTCGAGGGCTGATTTTTTGTCCTGTGATAAAACGACTTCTGTTTCGACTGCCAAACCTTTCAGGGGATCATTTGGAAGCGATTGGCACCATTTTTGAGTGAATTGCCAAAAGTCAAATTTTTGCTGAAATTGTGACCCCGGGGCTTAGGGATTTTTTCAAAAAACTAATTTCCGCCGGTTAAGTTTTCGAGGGCTGATTTTTTGTCCTGTGATAAAAGGACTTCTGTTTCGACTGCCAAACCTTTCAGGGGAGCATTTGCAAGCGATTGGCACCATTTTTGAGTGAATTGCCAAAAGTCAGATTTTTGCTGAAATTGTGACCCCGGGGCTTAGGGATTTTTTCAAAAAAATGTTTTTCCGCCGGTTAAGTTTTTGAGGGCTGATTTTTTGTCCTGTGACAAAAGGACTTCTGTTTCGACTGCCAAACCTTTCAGGGGAGCATTTGCAAGCGTTTGGCACCATTTTTGAGTGAAGTGCCAAAAGTCAGATTTTTGCTGAAATTGTGACCCCGGGGCTTAGGGATTTTTTCAAAAAAATGTTTTTCCACCGGTTAAGTTTTTGAGGGCTGATTTCTTGTCCTGTGATAAAAAGCCTTCTGTTTCGACTGCCAAACCTTTCAGGGGATCATTTGCAAGCGTTTGGCACCATTTTTGAGTGAATTGCCAAAAGTCAGATTTTTGCTGAAATTGTGACCCCGGGGCTTAGGGATTTTTTCAAAAAAATGTTTTTCCGCCGGTTAAGTTTTTGAGGGCTGATTTCTTGTCCTGTGATAAAAACCCTTCTGTTTCGACTGCCAAACCTTTCAGGGAATCATTTGCAAGCGATTGGCACCATTTTGGAGTGAATTGCCAAAAGTCAGATTTTTGCTGAAATTGTGACCCCGGGGCTTAGGGATTTTTTAAAAAAACAAATTTCCGCCGGTTAAGTTTTTGAGGGCTGATTTTTTGTCCTGTGACAAAAGGACTTCTGTTTCGACTGCCAAACCTTTCAGGGGATCATTTGCAAGCGATTGGCACCATTTTTGAGTGAATTGCCAAAAGTCAGATTTTTGCTGAAATTGTGACCCCGGGGCTTAGGGATTTTTTCAAAAAACAAATTTCCGCCGGTTAAGTTTTCGAGGGCTGATTTTTTGTCCTGTGATAAAAGGACTTCTGTTTCGACTGCCAAACCTTTCAGGGGAGCATTTGCAAGCGTTTGGCACCATTTTTGAGTGAAGTGCCAAAAGTCAGATTTTTGCTGAAATTGTGACCCCGGGGCTTAGGGATTTTTTCAAAAAAATGTTTTTCCGCCGGTTAAGTTTTCGAGGGCTGATTTTTTGTCCTGTGATAAAAGGACTTCTGTTTCGACTGCCAAACCTTTCAGGGGAGCATTTGCAAGCGTTTGGCACCATTTTTGAGTGAATTGCCAAAAGTCAGATTTTTGCTGAAATTGTGACCCCGGCGCTTAGGGATTTTTTCAAAAAACAAATTTCCGCCGGTTAAGTTTTCGAGGGCTGATTTTTTGTCCTGTGATAAAAGGACTTCTGTTTCGACTGCCAAACCTTTCAGGGGAGCATTTGCAAGCGTTTGGCACCATTTTTGAGTGAATTGCCAAAAGTCAGATTTTTGCTGAAATTGTGACCCCGGGGCTTAGGGATTTTTTCCAAAAAATCTTTTACCGCCGGTTAAGTTTTTGAGGGCTGATTTCTTATCCTGTGATAAAAAGCCTTCTGTTTCGACTGCCAAACCTTTCAAGGAATCATTTGCAAGCGATTGGCACCATTTTGGAGTGAATTGCCAAAAGTCAGATTTTTGCTGAAAGTGTGACCCCGGGGCTTAGGGATTTTTTCAAAAAAACAAATTTCCGCCGGTTAAGTTTTTGAGGGCCGATTTCTTGTCCTGTGATAAAAAGCCTTCTGTTTCGATTGCCAAACCTTTCAAGCGAGCATTTCCCCTCGTTTGGCACCATTTTTGAGTGAATTGCGAAAATTCAGATTTTTCCTGAAATTGTGACCCCGGGGCTTAGGGATTTTTCCAAAAAACAAATTTCCGCCGGTTAAGTTTTTGAGGGCTGATTTTTTGTCCTGTGATAAAAGGACTTCTGTTTCGACTGCCAAACCTTTCAGGGGAGCATTTGCAAGCGTTTGGCACCATTTTTGAGTGAATTGCCAAAAGTCAGATTTTTGCTGAAATTGTGACCCCGGGGCTTAGGGATTTTTTCAAAAAACTAATTTCCGCCGGTTAAGTTTTCGAGGGCTGATTTTTTGTCCTGTGATAAAAGGACTTCTGTTTCGACTGCCAAACCTTTCAGGGGATCATTTGGAAGCGATTGGCACCATTTTTGAGTGAATTGCCAAAAGTCAAATTTTTGCTGAAATTGTGACCCCGGGGCTTAGGGATTTTTTCAAAAAACTAATTTCCGCCGGTTAAGTTTTCGAGGGCTGATTTTTTGTCCTGTGATAAAAGGACTTCTGTTTCGACTGCCAAACCTTTCAGGGGAGCATTTGCAAGCGATTGGCACCATTTTTGAGTGAATTGCCAAAAGTCAGATTTTTGCTGAAATTGTGACCCCGGGGCTTAGGGATTTTTTCAAAAAAATGTTTTTCCGCCGGTTAAGTTTTCGAGGGCTGATTTTTTGTCCTGTGATAAAAGGACTTCTGTTTCGACTGCCAAACCTTTCAGGGGATCATTTGCAAGCGATTGGCACCATTTTTGAGTGAAGTGCCAAAAGTCAGATTTTTGCTGAAATTGTGACCCCGGGGCTTAGGGATTTTTTCAAAAAAATGTTTTTCCGCCGGTTAAGTTTTCGAGGGCTGATTTTTTGTCCTGTGATAAAAGGACTTCTGTTTCGACTGCCAAACCTTTCAGGGGAGCATTTGCAAGCGTTTGGCACCATTTTTGAGTGAATTGCCAAAAGTCAGATTTTTCCTGAAATTGTGACCCCGGGGCTTAGGGATTTTTTCAAAAAACAAATTTCCGCCGGTTAAGTTTTCGAGGGCTGATTTTTTGTCCTGTGATAAAAGGACTTCTGTTTCGACTGCCAAACCTTTCAGGGGATCATTTGCAAGCGATTGGCACCATTTTTGAGTGAATTGCCAAAGGTCAGATTTTTGCTGAAATTGTGACCCCGGGGCTTAGGGATTTTTTCAAAAAAATGTTTTTCCGCCGGTTAAGTTTTTGAGGGCTGATTTCTTGTCCTGTGATAAAAAGCCTTCTGTTTCGACTGCCAAACCTTTCAGGGGATCATTTGCAAGCGTTTGGCACCATTTTTGAGTGAATTGCCAAAAGTCAGATTTTTGCTGAAATTGTGACCCCGGGGCTTAGGGATTTTTTTCAAAAAATCTTTTTCCGCCGGTTAAGTTTTTGAGGGCTGATTTCTTGTCCTGTGATAAAAAGCCTTCTGTTTCGACTGCCAAACCTTTCAGGGAATCATTTGCAAGCGATTGGCACCATTTTGGAGTGAATTGCCAAAAGTCAGATTTTTGCTGAAATTGTGACCCCGGGGTTAGGGATTTTTTCAAAAAACAAATTTCCGCCGGTTAAGTTTTCGAGGGCTGATTTCTTGTCCTGTGATAAAAAGCCTTCTGTTTTGACTGCCAAACCTTTCAGGGGATCATTTGCAAGCGTTTGGCACCATTTTTGAGTGAATTGCCAAAAGTCAGATTTTTGCTGAAATTGTGACCCCGGGGCTTAGGGATTTTTTCCAAAAAATCTTTTTCCGCCGGTTAAGTTTTTGAGGGCTGATTTCTTGTCCTGTGATAAAAAGCCTTCTGTTTCGACTGCCAAACCTTTCAGGGAATCATTTGCAAGCGATTGGCACCATTTTGGAGTGAATTGCCAAAAGTCAGATTTTTGCTGAAAGTGTGACCCCGGGGCTTATGTATTTTTTCAAAAAAACAAATTTCCGCCGGTTAAGTTTTTGAGGGCCGATTTCTTGTCCTGTGATAAAAAGCCTTCTGTTTCGATTGCCAAACCTTTCAAGCGAGCATTTCCCCGCGTTTGGCACCATTTTTGAGTGAATTGCGAAAATTCAGATTTTTCCTGAAATTGTGACCCCGGGGCTTTGGGATTTTTCCAAAAAACAAATTTCTGCCGGTTAAGTTTTTGAGGGCTAATTTTTTGTCCTGTGATAAAAGGACTTCTGTTTCGACTGCCAAACCTTTCAAGCGAGCATTTCCCCGCGTTTGGCACCATTTTTGAGTGAATTGCGAAAATTCAGATTTTTCCTGAAATTGTGACCCCGGGGCTTAGGGATTTTTTCAAAAAAATGTTTTTCCGCCGGTTAAGTTTTTGAGGGCTGATTTTTTGTCCTGTGATAAAAGGACTTCTGTTTCGACTGCCAAACCTTTCAGGGGAGCATTTGCAAGCGTTTGGCACCATTTTTGAGTGAATTGCCAAAAGTCAGATTTTTGCTGAAATTGTGACCCCGGGGCTTAGGGATTTTTTCAAAAAACAAATTTCCGCCGGTTAAGTTTTCGAGGGCTGATTTTTTGTCCTGTGATAAAAGGACTTCTGTTTCGACTGCCAAACCTTTCAGGGGATCATTTGCAAGCGATTGGCACCATTTTTGAGTGAATTGCCAAAGGTCAGATTTTTGCTGAAATTGTGACCCCGGGGCTTAGGGATTTTTTCAAAAAAATGTTTTTCCGCCGGTTAAGTTTTTGAGGGCTGATTTCTTGTCCTGTGATAAAAAGCCTTCTGTTTCGACTGCCAAACCTTTCAGGGGATCATTTGCAAGCGTTTGGCACCATTTTTGAGTGAATTGCCAAAAGTCAGATTTTTGCTGAAATTGTGACCCCGGGGCTTAGGGATTTTTTCAAAAAAATGTTTTTCCGCCGGTTAAGTTTTTGAGGGCTGATTTCTTGTCCTGTGATAAAAAGCCTTCTGTTTCGACTGCCAAACCTTTCAGGGAATCATTTGCAAGCGATTGGCACCATTTTGGAGTGAATTGCCAAAAGTCAGATTTTTGCTGAAATTGTGACCCCGGGGTTAGGGATTTTTTCAAAAAACAAATTTCCGCCGGTTAAGTTTTTGAGGGCTGATTTTTTGTCCTGTGATAAAAGGACTTCTGTTTCGACTGTCAAACCTTTCAGGGGAGCATTTGCAAGCGTTTCGCACCATTTTTGAGTGAAGTGCCAAAAGTCAGATTTTTGCTGAAATTGTGACCCCGGGGCTTAGGGATTTTTTCAAAAAAATGTTTTTCCGCCGGTTAAGTTTTCGAGGGCTGATTTTTTGTCCTGTGATAAAAGGACTTCTGTTTCGACTGCCAAACCTTTCAGGGGAGCATTTGCAAGCGTTTGGCACCATTTTTGAGTGAAGTGCCAAAAGTCAGATTTTTGCTGAAATTGTGACCCCGGGGCTTAGGGATTTTTTCAAAAAACAAATTTCCGCCGGTTAAGTTTTCGAGGGCTGATTTTTTTGTCCTGTGATAAAAGGACTTCTGTTTCGACTGCCAAACCTTTCAGGGGAGCATTTGCAAGCGTTTGGCACCATTTTTGAGTGAATTGCCAAAGATCAGATTTTTGCTGAAATTGTGTCCCCGGGGCTTAGGGATTTTTTCAAAAATTGTTTTTCCGCCGGTTAAGTTTTTGAGGGCTGATTTCTTGTCCTGTGATAAAAAGCCTTCTGTTTCGACTGCCAAACCTTTCAGGGGATCATTTGCAAGCGTTTGGCACCATTTTTGAGTGAATTGCCAAAAGTCAGATTTTTGCTGAAATTGTGACCCCGGGGCTTAGGGATTTTTTCAAAAAAATGTTTTTCCGCCGGTTAAGTTTTTGAGGGCTGATTTCTTGTCCTGTGATAAAAAGCCTTCTGTTTCGACTGCCAAACCTTTTAGGGAATCAATTGCAAGCGATTGGCACCATTTTGGAGTGAATTGCCAAAAGTCAGATTTTTGCTGAAAGTGTGACCCCGGGGCTTAGGGAATTTTTCAAAAAAACAAATTTCCGCCGGTTAAGTTTTTGAGGGCCGATTTTTTGTCCTGTGATAAAAAGCCTTCTGTTTCGATTGCCAAACCTTTCAAGCGAGCATTTCCCCGCGTTTGGCACCATTTTTGAGTGAATTGCGAAAATTCAGATTTTTCCTGAAATTGTGACCCCGGGGCTAAGGGATTTTTCCAAAAAACAAATTTCCGCCGGTTAAGTTTTTGAGGGCTGATTTTTTGTCCTGTGATAAAAGGACTTCTGTTTCGACTGCCAAACCTTTCAGGGGAGCATTTGCAAGCGATTGGCATCATTTTTGAGTGAATTGCCAAAAGTCAGATTTTTGCTGAAATTGTGACCCCGGGGCTTAGGGATTTTTTCAAAAAACTAATTTCCGCCGGTTAAGTTTTCGAGGGCTGATTTTTTGTCCTGTGATAAAAGGACTTCTGTTTCGACTGCCAAACCTTTCAGGGGATCATTTGCAAGCGATTGGCACCATTTTTGAGTGAATTGCCAAAAGTCAATTTTTTGCTGAAATTGTGACCCCGGGGCTTAGGGATTTTTTCAAAAAACTAATTTCCGCCGGTTAAGTTTTCGAGGGCTGATTTTTTGTCCTGTGATAAAAGGACTTCTGTTTCGACTGCCAAACCTTTCAGGGGAGCATTTGCAAGCGATTGGCACCATTTTTGAGTGAATTGCCAAAAGTCAGATTTTTGCTGAAATTGTGACCCCGGGGCTTAGGGATTTTTTCAAAAAACAAATTTCCGCCGGTTAAGTTTTCGAGGGCTGATTTTTTGTCCTGTGATAAAAGGACTTCTGTTTCGACTGCCAAACCTTTCAGGGGATCATTTGCAAGCGATTGGCACCATTTTTGAGTGAATTGCCAAAAGTCAGATTTTTGCTGAAATTGTGACCCCGGGGCTTAGGGATTTTTTCAAAAAACAAATTTCCGCCGGTTAAGTCTTCGAGGGCTGATTTTTTGTCCTGTGATAAAAGGACTTCTGTTTCGACTGCCAAACCTTTCAGGGGATCATTTGCAAGCGATTGGCACCATTTTTGAGTGAATTGCCAAAAGTCAGATTTTTGCTGAAATTGTGACCCCGGGGCTTAGGGATTTTTTCAAAAAACAAATTTCCGCCGGTTAATTTTTTGAGGGCTGATTTTTTGTCCTGTGATAAAAGGACTTCTGTTTCGACTGCCAAACCTTTCAGGGGAGCATTTGCAAGCGTTTGGCACCATTTTTGAGTGAAGTGCCAAAAGTCAGATTTTTGCTGAAATTGTGACCCCGGGGCTTAGGGATTTTTTCAAAAAAATGTTTTTCCGCCGGTTAAGTTTTCGAGGGCTGATTTTTTGTCCTTTGATAAAAGCACTTCTGTTTCGACTGCCAAACCTTTCAGGGGAGCATTTGCAAGCGTTTGGCACCATTTTTGAGTGAATTGCCAAAAGTCAGATTTTTGCTGAAATTGTGACCCCGGGGCTTAGGGATTTTTTCAAAAAACAAATTTCCGCCGGTTAAGTTTTCGAGGGCTGATTTTTTGTCCAGTGATAAAAGGACTTCTGTTTCGACTGCCAAACCTTTCAGGGGAGCATTTGCAAGCGTTTGGCACCATTTTTGAGTGAACTGCCAAAAGTCAGATTTTTGCTGAAATTGTGACCCCGGGGCTTAGGGATTTTTTCAAAAAAATGTTTTTCCGCCGGTTAAGTTTTTGAGGGCTGATTTCTTGTCCTGTGATAAAAAGCCTTCTGTTTCGACTGCCAAACCTTTCAGGGAATCATTTGCAAGCGATTGGCACCATTTTGGAGTGAATTGCCAAAAGTCAGATTTTTGCTGAAATTGTGACCCCGGGGCTTAGGGATTTTTTCAAAAAACAAATTTCCGCCGGTTAAGTTTTTGAGGGCTGATTTTTTGTCCTGTGATAAAAGGACTTCTGTTTCGACTGCCAAACCTTTCAGGGGAGCATTTGCAAGCGTTTGGCACCATTTTTGAGTGAAGTGCCAAAAGTCAGATTTTTGCTGAAATTGTGACCCCGGGGCTTAGGGATTTTTTCAAAAAAATGTTTTTCCGCCGGTTAAGTTTTCGAGGGCTGATTTTTTGTCCTGTGATAAAAGGACTTCTGTTTCGACTGCCAAACCTTTCAGGGGATCATTTGCAAGCGATTGGCACCATTTTTGAGTGAATTGCCAAAAGTCAAATTTTTGCTGAAATTGTGACCCCGGGGCTTAGGGATTTTTTCAAAAAACTAATTTCCGCCGGTTAAGTTTTCGAGGGCTGATTTTTTGTCCTGTGATAAAAGGACTTCTGTTTCGACTGCCAAACCTTTCAGGGGAGCATTTGCAAGCGATTGGCACCATTTTTGAGTGAATTGCCAAAAGTCAGATTTTTGCTGAAATTGTGACCCCGGGGCTTAGGGATTTTTTCAAAAAACAAATTTCCGCCGGTTAAGTTTTCGAGGGCTGATTTTTTGTCCTGTGATAAAAGGACTTCTGTTTCGACTGCCAAACCTTTCAGGGGATCATTTGCAAGCGATTGGCACCATTTTTGAGTGAATTGCCAAAAGTCAGATTTTTGCTGAAATTGTGACCCCGGGGCTTAGGGATTTTTTCAAAAAACAAATTTCCGCCGGTTAAGTCTTCGAGGGCTGATTTTTTGTTCTGTGATAAAAGGACTTCTGTTTCGACTGCCAAACCTTTCAGGGGATCATTTGCAAGCGATTGGCACCATTTTTGAGTGAATTGCCAAAAGTCAGATTTTTGCTGAAATTGTGACCCCGGGGCTTAGGGATTTTTTCAAAAAACAAATTTCCGCCGGTTAATTTTTTGAGGGCTGATTTTTTGTCCTGTGATAAAAGGACTTCTGTTTCGACTGCCAAACCTTTCAGGGGAGCATTTGCAAGCGTTTGGCACCATTTTTGAGTGAAGTGCCAAAAGTCAGATTTTTGCTGAAATTGTGACCCCGGGGCTTAGGGATTTTTTCAAAAAAATGTTTTTCCGCCGGTTAAGTTTTCGAGGGCTGATTTTTTGTCCTTTGATAAAAGCACTTCTGTTTCGACTGCCAAACCTTTCAGGGGAGCATTTGCAAGCGTTTGGCACCATTTTTGAGTGAATTGCCAAAAGTCAGATTTTTGCTGAAATTGTGACCCCGGGGCTTAGGGATTTTTTCAAAAAACAAATTTCCGCCGGTTAAGTTTTCGAGGGCTGATTTTTTGTCCTGTGATAAAAGGACTTCTGTTTCGACTGCCAAACCTTTCAGGGGATCATTTGCAAGCGATTGGCACCATTTTTGAGTGAATTGCCAAAAGTCAAATTTCTGCTGAAATTGTGACCCCGGGGCTTAGGGATTTTTTCAAAAAACTAATTTCCGCCGGTTAAGTTTTCGAGGGCTGATTTTTTGTCCTGTGATAAAAGGACTTCTGTTTCGACTGCCAAACCTTTCAGGGGAGCATTTGCAAGCGATTGGCACCATTTTTGAGTGAATTGCCAAAAGTCAGATTTTTGCTGAAATTGTGACCCCGGGGCTTAGGGATTTTTTCAAAAAACAAATTTCCGCCGGTTAAGTTTTCGAGGGCTGATTTTTTGTCCTGTGATAAAAGGACTTCTGTTTCGACTGCCAAACCTTTCAGGGGAGCATTTGCAAGCGTTTGGCACCATTTTTGAGTGAAGTGCCAAAAGTCAGATTTTTGCTGAAATTGTGACCCCGGGGCTTAGGGATTTTTTCAAAAAAATGTTTTTCCGCCGGTTAAGTTTTCGAGGGCTGATTTTTTGTCCTTTGATAAAAGCACTTCTGTTTCGACTGCCAAACCTTTCAGGGGAGCATTTGCAAGCGTTGGGCACCATTTTTGAGTGAATTGCCAAAAGTCAGATTTTTGCTGAAATTGTGACCCCGGGGCTTAGGGATTTTTTCAAAAAACAAATTTCCGCCGGTTAAGTTTTCGAGGGCTGATTTTTTGTCCTGTGATAAAAGGACTTCTGTTTCGACTGCCAAACCTTTCAGGGGAGCATTTGCAAGCGTTTGGCACCATTTTTGAGTGAATTGCCAAAGGTCAGATTTCTGCTGAAATTGTGACCCCGGGGCTTAGGGATTTTTTCAAAAAAATGTTTTTCCGCCGGTTAAGTTTTTGAGGGCTGATTTCTTGTCCTGTGATAAAAAGCCTTCTGTTTCGACTGCCAAACCTTTCAGGGGATCATTTGCAAGCATTTGGCACCATTTTTGAGTGAATTGCCAAAAGTCAGATTTTTGCTGAAATTGTGACCCCGGGGCTTAGGGATTTTTTCAAAAAAATGTTTTTCCGCCGGTTAAGTTTTTGAGGGCTGATTTCTTGTCCTGTGATAAAAAGTCTTCTGTTTCGACTGCCAAACCTTTCAGGGAATCATTTGCAAGCGATTGGCACTATTTTGGAGTGAATTGCCAAAAGTCAGATTTTTGCTGAAATTGTGACCCCGGGGCTTAGGGATTTTTTCAAAAAACAAATTTCCGCCGGTTAAGTTTTTGAGGGCTGATTTTTTGTCCTGTGATAAAAGGACTTCTGTTTCGACTGCCAAACCTTTCAGGGGAGCATTTGCAAGCGTTTGGCACCATTTTTGAGTGAAGTGCCAAAAGTCAGATTTTTGCTGAAATTGTGACCCCGGGGCTTAGGGATTTTTTCAAAAAACAAATTTCCGCCGGTTAAGTTTTTGAGGGCTGATTTTTTGTCCTGTGATAAAAGGACTTCTGTTTCGACTGCCAAACCTTTCAGGGGAGCATTTGCAAGCGTTTGGCACCATTTTTGAGTGAATTGCCAAAGGTCAGATTTTTGCTGAAATTGTGTCCCCGGGGCTTAGGGATTTTTTCAAAAAAATGTTTTTCCGCCGGTTAAGTTTTTGAGGGCTGATTTCTTGTCCTGTGATAAAAAGCCTTCTGTTTCGACTGCCAAACCTTTCAGGGGATCATTTGCAAGCGTTTGGCAACATTTTTGAGTGAATTGCCAAAAGTCAGATTTTTGCTGAAATTATGACCCCGGGCCTTAGGGATTTTTACAAAAACAAATTTCCGCCGGTTAAGTTTTCGAGGGCTGATTTTTTGTCCTGTGATAAAAGGACTTCTGTTTCGACTGCCAAACCTTTCAGGGGAGCATTTGCAAGCGTTTGGCACCATTTTTGAGTGAAGTGCCAAAAGTCAGATTTTTGCTGAAATTGTGACCCCGGGGCTTAGGGATTTTTTCAAAAAAATGTTTTTCCGCCGGTTAAGTTTTTGAGGGCTGATTTCTTGTCCTGTGATAAAAGGACTTCTGTTTCGACTGCCAAACCTTTCAGGGAATCATTTGCAAGCGATTGGCACCATTTTGGAGTGAATTGCCAAAAGTCAGATTTTTGCTGAAATTGTGACCCCGGGGCTTAGGGATTTTTTCAAAAAACAAATTTCCGCCGGTTAAGTTTTTGAGGGCTGATTTTTTGTCCTGTGACAAAAGGACTTCTGTTTCGACTGCCAAACCTTTCAGGGGAGCATTTGCAAGCGTTTGGCACCATTTTTGAGTGAAGTGCCAAAAGTCAGATTTTTGCTGAAATTGTGACCCCGGGGCTTAGGGATTTTTTCAAAAATATGTTTTTCCGCCGGTTAAGTTTTCGAGGGCTGATTTTTTGTCCTGTGATAAAAGGACTTCTGTTTCGACTGCCAAACCTTTCAGGGGAGCATTTGCAAGCGTTTGGCACCATTTTTGAGTGAATTGCCAAAAGTCAGATTTTTGCTGTAATTGTGACCCCGGGGCTTAGGGATTTTTTCAAAAAACAAATTTCCGCCGGTTAAGTTTTCGAGGGCTGATTTTTTGTCCTGTGATAAAAGGACTTCTGTTTCGACTGCCAAACCTTTCAGGGGAGCATTTGCAAGCGTTTGGCACCATTTTTGAGTGAATTGCCAAAGGTCAGGTTTTTGCTGAAATTGTGACCCCGGGGCTTAGGGATTTTTTCAAAAAACAAATTTCCGCCGGTTAAGTTTTTGAGGGCTGATTTTTTGTCCTGTGACAAAAGGACTTCTGTTTCGACTGCCAAACCTTTCAGGGGAGCATTTGCAAGCGTTTGGCACCATTTTTGAGTGAAGTGCCAAAAGTCAGATTTTTGCTGAAATTGTGACCCCGGGGCTTAGGGATTTTTTCAAAAAACAAATTTTCGCCGGTTAAGTTTTCGAGGGCTTATTTCTTGTCCTGTGATAAAAAGCCTTCTGTTTCGACTGCCAAACCTTTCAGGGGAGCATTTGAAAGCGTTTGGCAACATTTTTGAGTGAATTGCCAAAAGTCAGATTTTTGCTGAAATTATGACCCCGGGCCTTAGGGATTTTTACAAAAACAAATTTCCGCCGGTTAAGTTTTCGAGGGCTGATTTTTTGTCCTGTGATAAAAGGACTTCTGTTTCGACTGCCAAACCTTTCAGGGGAGCATTTGCAAGCGTTTGGCACCATTTTTGAGTGAAGTGCCAAAAGTCAGATTTTTGCTGAAATTGTGACCCCGGGGCTTAGGGATTTTTTCAAAAAAATGTTTTTCCGCCGGTTAAGTTTTTGAGGGCTGATTTCTTGTCCTGTGATAAAAAGCCTTCTGTTTCGACTGCCAAACCTTTCAGGGAATCATTTGCAAGCGATTGGCACCATTTTTGAGTGAATTGCCAAAAGTCAAATTTCTGCTGAAATTGTGACCCCGGGGCTTAGGGATTTTTTCAAAAAACTAATTTCCGCCGGTTAAGTTTTCGAGGGCTGATTTTTTGTCCTGTGATAAAAGGACTTCTGTTTCGACTGCCAAACCTTTCAGGGGAGCATTTGCAAGCGATTGGCACCATTTTTGAGTGAATTGCCAAAAGTCAGATTTTTGCTGAAATTGTGACCCCGGGGCTTAGGGATTTTTTCAAAAAACAAATTTCCGCCGGTTAAGTTTTCGAGGGCTGATTTTTTGTCCTGTGATAAAAGGACTTCTGTTTCGACTGCCAAACCTTTCAGGGGAGCATTTGCAAGCGTTTGGCACCATTTTTGAGTGAAGTGCCAAAAGTCAGATTTTTGCTGAAATTGTGACCCCGGGGCTTAGGGATTTTTTCAAAAAAATGTTTTTCCGCCGGTTAAGTTTTCGAGGGCTGATTTTTTGTCCTTTGATAAAAGCACTTCTGTTTCGACTGCCAAACCTTTCAGGGGAGCATTTGCAAGCGTTGGGCACCATTTTTGAGTGAATTGCCAAAAGTCAGATTTTTGCTGAAATTGTGACCCCGGGGCTTAGGGATTTTTTCAAAAAACAAATTTCCGCCGGTTAAGTTTTCGAGGGCTGATTTTTTGTCCTGTGATAAAAGGACTTCTGTTTCGACTGCCAAACCTTTCAGGGGAGCATTTGCAAGCGTTTGGCACCATTTTTGAGTGAATTGCCAAAGGTCAGATTTCTGCTGAAATTGTGACCCCGGGGCTTAGGGATTTTTTCAAAAAAATGTTTTTCCGCCGGTTAAGTTTTTGAGGGCTGATTTCTTGTCCTGTGATAAAAAGCCTTCTGTTTCGACTGCCAAACCTTTCAGGGGATCATTTGCAAGCATTTGGCACCATTTTTGAGTGAATTGCCAAAAGTCAGATTTTTGCTGAAATTGTGACCCCGGGGCTTAGGGATTTTTTCAAAAAAATGTTTTTCCGCCGGTTAAGTTTTTGAGGGCTGATTTCTTGTCCTGTGATAAAAAGTCTTCTGTTTCGACTGCCAAACCTTTCAGGGAATCATTTGCAAGCGATTGGCACTATTTTGGAGTGAATTGCCAAAAGTCAGATTTTTGCTGAAATTGTGACCCCGGGGCTTAGGGATTTTTTCAAAAAACAAATTTCCGCCGGTTAAGTTTTTGAGGGCTGATTTTTTGTCCTGTGATAAAAGGACTTCTGTTTCGACTGCCAAACCTTTCAGGGGAGCATTTGCAAGCGTTTGGCACCATTTTTGAGTGAAGTGCCAAAAGTCAGATTTTTGCTGAAATTGTGACCCCGGGGCTTAGGGATTTTTTCAAAAAACAAATTTCCGCCGGTTAAGTTTTTGAGGGCTGATTTTTTGTCCTGTGATAAAAGGACTTCTGTTTCGACTGCCAAACCTTTCAGGGGAGCATTTGCAAGCGTTTGGCACCATTTTTGAGTGAATTGCCAAAGGTCAGATTTTTGCTGAAATTGTGTCCCCGGGGCTTAGGGATTTTTTCAAAAAAATGTTTTTCCGCCGGTTAAGTTTTTGAGGGCTGATTTCTTGTCCTGTGATAAAAAGCCTTCTGTTTCGACTGCCAAACCTTTCAGGGGATCATTTGCAAGCGTTTGGCAACATTTTTGAGTGAATTGCCAAAAGTCAGATTTTTGCTGAAATTATGACCCCGGGCCTTAGGGATTTTTACAAAAACAAATTTCCGCCGGTTAAGTTTTCGAGGGCTGATTTTTTGTCCTGTGATAAAAGGACTTCTGTTTCGACTGCCAAACCTTTCAGGGGAGCATTTGCAAGCGTTTGGCACCATTTTTGAGTGAAGTGCCAAAAGTCAGATTTTTGCTGAAATTGTGACCCCGGGGCTTAGGGATTTTTTCAAAAAAATGTTTTTCCGCCGGTTAAGTTTTTGAGGGCTGATTTCTTGTCCTGTGATAAAAGGACTTCTGTTTCGACTGCCAAACCTTTCAGGGAATCATTTGCAAGCGATTGGCACCATTTTGGAGTGAATTGCCAAAAGTCAGATTTTTGCTGAAATTGTGACCCCGGGGCTTAGGGATTTTTTCAAAAAACAAATTTCCGCCGGTTAAGTTTTTGAGGGCTGATTTTTTGTCCTGTGACAAAAGGACTTCTGTTTCGACTGCCAAACCTTTCAGGGGAGCATTTGCAAGCGTTTGGCACCATTTTTGAGTGAAGTGCCAAAAGTCAGATTTTTGCTGAAATTGTGACCCCGGGGCTTAGGGATTTTTTCAAAAATATGTTTTTCCGCCGGTTAAGTTTTCGAGGGCTGATTTTTTGTCCTGTGATAAAAGGACTTCTGTTTCGACTGCCAAACCTTTCAGGGGAGCATTTGCAAGCGTTTGGCACCATTTTTGAGTGAATTGCCAAAAGTCAGATTTTTGCTGTAATTGTGACCCCGGGGCTTAGGGATTTTTTCAAAAAACAAATTTCCGCCGGTTAAGTTTTCGAGGGCTGATTTTTTGTCCTGTGATAAAAGGACTTCTGTTTCGACTGCCAAACCTTTCAGGGGAGCATTTGCAAGCGTTTGGCACCATTTTTGAGTGAATTGCCAAAGGTCAGGTTTTTGCTGAAATTGTGACCCCGGGGCTTAGGGATTTTTTCAAAAAACAAATTTCCGCCGGTTAAGTTTTTGAGGGCTGATTTTTTGTCCTGTGACAAAAGGACTTCTGTTTCGACTGCCAAACCTTTCAGGGGAGCATTTGCAAGCGTTTGGCACCATTTTTGAGTGAAGTGCCAAAAGTCAGATTTTTGCTGAAATTGTGACCCCGGGGCTTAGGGATTTTTTCAAAAAACAAATTTTCGCCGGTTAAGTTTTCGAGGGCTTATTTCTTGTCCTGTGATAAAAAGCCTTCTGTTTCGACTGCCAAACCTTTCAGGGGAGCATTTGAAAGCGTTTGGCAACATTTTTGAGTGAATTGCCAAAAGTCAGATTTTTGCTGAAATTATGACCCCGGGCCTTAGGGATTTTTACAAAAACAAATTTCCGCCGGTTAAGTTTTCGAGGGCTGATTTTTTGTCCTGTGATAAAAGGACTTCTGTTTCGACTGCCAAACCTTTCAGGGGAGCATTTGCAAGCGTTTGGCACCATTTTTGAGTGAAGTGCCAAAAGTCAGATTTTTGCTGAAATTGTGACCCCGGGGCTTAGGGATTTTTTCAAAAAAATGTTTTTCCGCCGGTTAAGTTTTTGAGGGCTGATTTCTTGTCCTGTGATAAAAAGCCTTCTGTTTCGACTGCCAAACCTTTCAGGGAATCATTTGCAAGCGATTGGCACCATTTTGGAGTGAATTGCCAAAAGTCAGATTTTTGCTGAAATTGTGACCCCGGGGCTTAGGGATTTTTTCAAAAAAACAAATTTCCGCCGGTTAAGTTTTTGAGGGCCGATTTCTTGTCCTGTGATAAAAAGCCTTCTGTTTCGATTGCCAAACCTTTCAAGCGAGCATTTCCCCGCGTTTGGCACCATGTTTGAGTGAATTGCGAAAATTCAGATTTTTCCTGAAATTGTGACCCCGGGGCTTCGGGATTTTTCCAAAAAACAAATTTCCGCCGGTTAAGTTTTCGAGGGCTGATTTTTTGTCCTGTGATAAAAGGACTTCTGTTTCGACTGCCAAACCTTTCAGGGGAGCATTTGCAAGCGATTGGCACCATTTTGGAGTGAATTGCCAAAAGTCAGATTTTTGCTGAAATTGTGACCCCGGGGCTTAGGGATTTTTTCAAAAAACTAATTTCCGCCGGTTAAGTTTTCGAGGGCTGATTTTTTGTCCTGTGATAAAAGGACTTCTGTTTCGACTGCCAAACCTTTCAGGGGATCATTTGCAAGCGTTTGGCACCATTTTTGAGTAAATTGCCAAAAGTCAGATTTTTGCTGAAATTGTGACCCCGGGGCTTAGGGATTTTTTCAAAAAACAAATTTCCGCCGGTTAAGTTTTCGAGGGCTGATTTTTTGTCCTGTGATAAAAGGACTTCTGTTTCGACTGCCAAACCTTTCAGGGGAGCATTTTCAAGCGTTTGGCACCATTTTTGAGTGAATTGCCAAAGGTCAGATTTTTGCTGAAATTGTGACCCCGGGGCTTAGGGATTTTTTCAAAAAAATGTTTTTCCGCCGGTTAAGTTTTTGAGGGCTGATTTCTTGTCCTGTGATAAAAAGCCTTCTGTTTCGACTGCCAAACCTTTCAGGGGATCATTTGCAAGCGTTTGGCACCATTTTTGAGTGAAGTGCCAAAAGTCAGATTTTTGCTGAAATTGTGACCCCGGGGCTTAGGGATTTTTTCAAAAAAATGTTTTTCCGCCGGTTAAGTTTTTGAGGGCTGATTTCTTGTCCTGTGATAAAAAGCCTTCTCTTTCGACTGCCAAACCTTTCAGGGAATCATTTGCAAGCGATTGGCACCATTTTGGAGTGAATTGCCAAAAGTCAGATTTTTGCTGAAATTGTGACCCTGGGGCTTAGGGATTTTTTCAAAAAACAAATTTCCGCCGGTTAAGTTTTTGAGGGCTGATTTTTTGTCCTGTGACAAAAGGACTTCTGTTTCGACTGCCAAACCTTTCAGGGGAGCATTTGCAAGCGTTTGGCACCATTTTTGAGTGAATTGCCAAAAGTCAGATTTTTGCTGAAATTGTGACCCCGGGGCTTAGGGATTTTTTTCAAAAAACAAATTTCCGCCGGTTAAGTCTTCGAGGGCTGATTTTTTGTCCTGTGATAAAAGGACCTCTGTTTCGACTGCCAAACCTTTCAGGGGATCATTTGCAAGCGATTGGCACCATTTTTGAGTGAATTGCCAAAAGTCAGATTTTTGCTGAAATTGTGACCCCGGGGCTTAGGGATTTTTTCAAAAAACAAATTTCCGCCGGTTAAGTTTTCGAGGGCTGATTTTTTGTCCTGTGATAAAAGGACTTCTGTTTCGACTGCCAAACCTTTCAGGGGAGCATTTGCAAGCGTTTGGCACCATTATTGAGTGAATTGCCAAAAGTCAGATTTTTGCTGAAATTGTGACCCCGGGGCTTAGGGATTTTTTCAAAAAACAAATTTCCGCCGCTTAAGTTTTCGATGGCTGATTTTTTGTCCTGTGATAAAAGGACTTCTGTTTCGACTGCCAAACCTTTCAGGGGAGCATTTGCAAGCGTTTGGCACCATTTTTGAGTGAATTGCCAAAGGTCAGATTTTTGCTGAAATTGTGACCCCGGGGCTTAGGGATTTTTTCAAAAAAATGTTTTTCCGCCGGTTAAGTTTTTGAGGGCTGATTTTTTGTCCTGTGATAAAAAGCCTTCTGTTTCGACTGCCAAACCTTTCAGGGGATCATTTGCAAGTGTTTGGCACCATTTTTGAGTGAATTGCCAAAAGTCAGATTTTTGCTGAAATTGTGACCCCGGGGCTTAGGGATTTTTTCAAAAAAATGTTTTTCCGCCGGTTAAGTTTTTGAGGGCTGATTTCTTGTCCTGTGATAAAAAGCCTTCTGTTTCGACTGCCAAACCTTTCAGGGAATCATTTGCAAGCGATTGGCACCATTTTGGAGTGAATTGCCAAAAGTCAGATTTTTGCTGAAATTGTGACCCCGGGGTTTAGGGATTTTTTCAAAAAACAAATTTCCGCCGGTTAAGTTTTTGAGGGCTGATTTTTTGTCCTGTGACAAAAGGACTTCTGTTTCGACTGCCAAACCTTTCAGGGGAGCATTTGCAAGCGTTTGGCACCATTTTTGAGTGAAGTGCCAAAAGTCAGATTTTTGCTGAAATTGTGACCCCGGGGCTTAGGGATTTTTTCAAAAAAATGTTTTTCCGCCGGTTAAGTTTTTGAGGGCTAATTTTTTGTCCTGTGATAAAAAGCCTTCTGTTTCGACTGCCAAACCTTTCAGGGGAGCAGTTGCAAGCGTTTGGCAACATTTTTGAGTGAAGTGCCAAAAGTCAGATTTTTGCTGAAATTATGACCCCGGGCCTTAGGGATTTTTACAAAAACAAATTTCCGCCGGTTAAGTTTTCGAGGGCTGATTTTTTGTCCTGTGATAAAAGGACTTCTGTTTCGACTGCCAAACCTTTCAGGGGAGCATTTGCAAGCGATTGGCACCATTTTGGAGTGAATTGACAAAAGTCAGATTTTTGCTGAAAGTGTGACCCCGGGGCTTAGGGATTTTTTCAAAAAAACAAATTTCCGCCGGTTAAGTTTTTGAGGGCCGATTTCTTGTCCTGTGATAAAAAGCCTTCTGTTTCGATTGCCAAACCTTTCAAGCGAGCATTTCCCCGCGTTTGGCACCATTTTTGAGTGAATTGCGAAAATTCAGATTTTTCCTGAAATTGTGACCCCGGGGCTTCGGGATTTTTCCAAAAAACAAATTTCCGCCGGTTAAGTTTTTGAGGGCTGATTTTTTGTCCTGTGATAAAAGGACTTCTGTTTCGACTGCCAAACCTTTCAGGGGAGCATTTGCAAGCGATTGGCACCATTTTGGAGTGAATTGCCAAAAGTCAGATTTTTGCTGAAATTGTGACCCCGGGGCTTAGGGATTTTTTCAAAAAACTAATTTCCGCCGGTTAAGTTTTCGAGGGCTGATTTTTTGTCCTGTGATAAAAGGACTTCTGTTTCGACTGCCAAACCTTTCAGGGGATCATTTGCAAGCGATTGGCACCATTTTTGAGTGAATTGCCAAAAGTCAAATTTTTGCTGAAATTGTGACCCCGGGGCTTAGGGATTTTTTCAAAAAACTAATTTCTGCCGGTTAAGTTTTCGAGGGCTGATTTTTTGTCCTGTGATAAAAGGACTTCTGTTTCGACTGCCAAACCTTTCAGGGGATCATTTGCAAGCGATTGGCACCATTTTTGAGTGAATTGCCAAAAGTCAAATTTTTGCTGAAATTGTGACCCCGGGGCTTAGGGATTTTTTCAAAAAACTAATTTCTGCCGGTTAAGTTTTCGAGGGCTGATTTTTTGTCCTGTGATAAAAGGACTTCTGTTTCGACTGCCAAACCTTTCAGGGGATCATTTGCAAGTGATTGGCACCATTTTTGAGTCAATTGCCAAAAGTCAGATTTTTGCTGAAATTGTGACCCCGGGGCTTAGGGATTTTTTCAAAAAACAAATTTCCGCCGGTTAAGTTTTCGAGGGCTGATTTTTTGTCCTGTGATAAAAGGACTTCTGTTTCGACTGCCAAACCTTTCAGGGGATCATTTGCAAGCGATTGGCACGATTTTTGAGTGAATTGCCAAAAGTCAGATTTTTGCTGAAATTGTGACCCCGGGGCTTAGGGATTTTTTCAAAAAACAAATTTCCGCCGGTTAATTTTTTGAGGGCTGATTTTTTGTCCTGTGATAAAAGGACTTCTGTTTCGACTGCCAAACCTTTCAGGGGAGCATTTGCAAGCGTTTGGCACCATTTTTGAGTGAAGTGCCAAAAGTCAGATTTTTGCTGAAATTGTGACCCCGGGGCTTAGGGATTTTTTCAAAAAAATGTTTTTCCGCCGGTTAAGTTTTCGAGGGCTGATTTTTTGTCCTGTGATAAAAGGACTTCTGTTTCGACTGCCAAACCTTTCAGGGGAGCATTTGCAAGCGTTTGGCACCATTTTTGAGTGAATTGCCAAAAGTCAGATTTTTGCTGAAATTGTGACCCCGGGGCTTAGGGATTTTTTCAAAAAACAAATTTCCGCCGGTTAAGTTTTCGAGGGCTGTTTTTTTGTCCTGTGATAAAAGGACTTCTGTTTCGACTGCCAAACCTTTCAGGGGAGCATTTGCAAGCGTTTGGCACCATTTTTGAGTGAATTGCCAAAGGTCAGATTTTTGCTGAAATTGTGACCCCGGGGCTTAGGGATTTTTTCAAAAAAATGTTTTTCCGCCGGTTAAGTTTTTGAGGGCTCATTTCTTGTCCTGTGATAAAAAGCCTTCTGTTTCGACTGCGAAACCTTTCAGGGAATCATTTGCAAGCGATTGGCACCATTTTGGAGTGAATTGCCAAAAGTCAGATTTTTGCTGAAATTGTGACCCCGGGGCTTAGGGATTTTTTCAAAAAACAAATTTCCGCCGGTTAAGTTTTTGAGGGCTGATTTTTTGTCCTGTGACAAAAGGACTTCTGTTTCGACTGCCAAACCTTTCAGGGGAGCATTTGCAAGCGTTTGGCACCATTTTTGAGTGAAGTGCCAAAAGTCAGATTTTTGCTGAAATTGTGACCCCGGGGCTTAGGGATTTTTTCAAAAAAATGTTTTTCCGCCGGTTAAGTTTTCGAGGGCTGATTTTTTGTCCTGTGATAAAAGGACTTCTGTTTCGACTGCCAAACCTTTCAGGGGAGCATTTGCAAGCGTTTGGCACCATTTTTGAGTGAATTGCCAAAAGTCAGATTTTTGCTGAAATTGTGACCCCGGGGCTTAGGGATTTTTTCAAAAAACAAATTTCCGCCGGTTAAGTTTTCGATGGCTGATTTTTTGTCCTGTGATAAAAGTACTTCTGTTTCGACTGCCAAACCTTTCAGGGGAGCATTTGCAAGCGTTTGGCACCATTTTGGAGTGAATTGCCAAAGGTCAGATTTTTGCTGAAATTGTGACCCCGGGGCTTAGGGATTTTTTCAAAAAAATGTTTTTCCGCCGGTTAAGTTTTTGAGGGCTGATTTTTTGTCCTGTCATAAAAGGACTTCTGTTTCGACTGCCAAACCTTTCAGGGGAGCATTTGCAAGCGTTTGGCACCATTTTTGAGTGAATTGCCAAAAGTCAGATTTTTGCTGAAATTGTGACCCCGGGGCTTAGGGATTTTTTCAAAAAACAAATTTCCGCCGGTTAAGTTTTCGCTGGCTGATTTTTTGTCCTGTGATAAAAGGACTTCTGTTTCGACTGCCAAACCTTTCAGGGGAGCATTTGCAAGCGTTTGGCACCATTTTTGAGTGAATTGCCAAAGGTCAGATTTTTGCTGAAATTGGGACCCCGGGGCTTAGGGATTTTTTCAAAAAAATGTTTTTCCGCCGGTTAAGTTTTTGAGGGCTGATTTCATGTCCTGTGATAAAAAGCCTTCTGTTTCGACTGCCAAACCTTTCAGGGGATCATTTGCAAGCGTTTGGCACCATTTTTGAGTGAATTGCCAAAAGTCAGATTTTTGCTGAAATTGTGACCCCGGGGCTTAGGGATTTTTTCAAAAAACAAATTTCCACCGGTTAATTTTTTGAGGGCTGATTTTTTGTCCTGTGATAAAAGGACTTCTGTTTCGACTGCCAAACCTTTCAGGGGAGCATTTGCAAGCGTTTGGCACCATTTTTGAGTGAATTGCCAAAAGTCAGATTTTTTCTGAAATTGTGACCCCGGGGCTTAGGGATTTTTTCAAAAAAATGTTTTTCCGCTGGTTAAGTTTTCGAGGGCTGATTTTTTGTCCTGTGATAAAAGGACTTCTGTTTCGACTGCCAAACCTTTCAGGGGAGCATTTGCAAGCGTTTGGCACCATTTTTGAGTGAATTGCCAAAAGTCAGATTTTTGCTGAAATTGTGACCCCGGGGCTTAGGGATTTTTTCAAAAAACAAATTTCCGCCGGTTAAGTTTTCGAGGGCTGATTTTTTGTCCTGTGATAAAAGGACTTCTGTTTCGACTGCCAAACCTTTCAGGGGAGCATTTGCAAGCGTTTGGCACCATTTTGGAGTGAATTGACAAAAGTCAGATTTTTGCTGAAAGTGTGACCCCGGGGCTTAGGGATTTTTTCAAAAAAACAAATTTCCGCCGGTTAAGTTTTTGAGGGCCGATTTCTTGTCCTGTGATAAAAAGCCTTCTGTTTCGATTGCCAAACCTTTCAAGCGAGCATTTCCCCGCGTTTGGCACCATTTTTGAGTGAATTGCGAAAATTCAGATTTTTCCTGAAATTGTGACCCCGGGGCTTCGGGATTTTTCCAAAAAACAAATTTCCGCCGGTTAAGTTTTTGAGGGCTGATTTTTTGTCCTGTGATAAAAGGACTTCTGTTTCGACTGCCAAACCTTTCAGGGGAGCATTTGCAAGCGATTGGCACCATTTTGGAGTGAATTGCCAAAAGTCAGATTTTTGCTGAAATTGTGACCCCGGGGCTTAGGGATTTTTTCAAAAAACTAATTTCCGCCGGTTAAGTTTTCGAGGGCTGATTTTTTGTCCTGTGATAAAAGGACTTCTGTTTCGACTGCCAAACCTTTCAGGGGATCATTTGCAAGCGATTGGCACCATTTTTGAGTGAATTGCCAAAAGTCAAATTTTTGCTGAAATTGTGACCCCGGGGCTTAGGGATTTTTTCAAAAAACTAATTTCTGCCGGTTAAGTTTTCGAGGGCTGATTTTTTGTCCTGTGATAAAAGGACTTCTGTTTCGACTGCCAAACCTTTCAGGGGATCATTTGCAAGCGATTGGCACCATTTTTGAGTGAATTGCCAAAAGTCAAATTTTTGCTGAAATTGTGACCCCGGGGCTTAGGGATTTTTTCAAAAAACTAATTTCTGCCGGTTAAGTTTTCGAGGGCTGATTTTTTGTCCTGTGATAAAAGGACTTCTGTTTCGACTGCCAAACCTTTCAGGGGATCATTTGCAAGTGATTGGCACCATTTTTGAGTCAATTGCCAAAAGTCAGATTTTTGCTGAAATTGTGACCCCGGGGCTTAGGGATTTTTTCAAAAAACAAATTTCCGCCGGTTAAGTTTTCGAGGGCTGATTTTTTGTCCTGTGATAAAAGGACTTCTGTTTCGACTGCCAAACCTTTCAGGGGATCATTTGCAAGCGATTGGCACGATTTTTGAGTGAATTGCCAAAAGTCAGATTTTTGCTGAAATTGTGACCCCGGGGCTTAGGGATTTTTTCAAAAAACAAATTTCCGCCGGTTAATTTTTTGAGGGCTGATTTTTTGTCCTGTGATAAAAGGACTTCTGTTTCGACTGCCAAACCTTTCAGGGGAGCATTTGCAAGCGTTTGGCACCATTTTTGAGTGAAGTGCCAAAAGTCAGATTTTTGCTGAAATTGTGACCCCGGGGCTTAGGGATTTTTTCAAAAAAATGTTTTTCCGCCGGTTAAGTTTTCGAGGGCTGATTTTTTGTCCTGTGATAAAAGGACTTCTGTTTCGACTGCCAAACCTTTCAGGGGAGCATTTGCAAGCGTTTGGCACCATTTTTGAGTGAATTGCCAAAAGTCAGATTTTTGCTGAAATTGTGACCCCGGGGCTTAGGGATTTTTTCAAAAAACAAATTTCCGCCGGTTAAGTTTTCGAGGGCTGTTTTTTTGTCCTGTGATAAAAGGACTTCTGTTTCGACTGCCAAACCTTTCAGGGGAGCATTTGCAAGCGTTTGGCACCATTTTTGAGTGAATTGCCAAAGGTCAGATTTTTGCTGAAATTGTGACCCCGGGGCTTAGGGATTTTTTCAAAAAAATGTTTTTCCGCCGGTTAAGTTTTTGAGGGCTCATTTCTTGTCCTGTGATAAAAAGCCTTCTGTTTCGACTGCGAAACCTTTCAGGGAATCATTTGCAAGCGATTGGCACCATTTTGGAGTGAATTGCCAAAAGTCAGATTTTTGCTGAAATTGTGACCCCGGGGCTTAGGGATTTTTTCAAAAAACAAATTTCCGCCGGTTAAGTTTTTGAGGGCTGATTTTTTGTCCTGTGACAAAAGGACTTCTGTTTCGACTGCCAAACCTTTCAGGGGAGCATTTGCAAGCGTTTGGCACCATTTTTGAGTGAAGTGCCAAAAGTCAGATTTTTGCTGAAATTGTGACCCCGGGGCTTAGGGATTTTTTCAAAAAAATGTTTTTCCGCCGGTTAAGTTTTCGAGGGCTGATTTTTTGTCCTGTGATAAAAGGACTTCTGTTTCGACTGCCAAACCTTTCAGGGGAGCATTTGCAAGCGTTTGGCACCATTTTTGAGTGAATTGCCAAAAGTCAGATTTTTGCTGAAATTGTGACCCCGGGGCTTAGGGATTTTTTCAAAAAACAAATTTCCGCCGGTTAAGTTTTCGATGGCTGATTTTTTGTCCTGTGATAAAAGTACTTCTGTTTCGACTGCCAAACCTTTCAGGGGAGCATTTGCAAGCGTTTGGCACCATTTTGGAGTGAATTGCCAAAGGTCAGATTTTTGCTGAAATTGTGACCCCGGGGCTTAGGGATTTTTTCAAAAAAATGTTTTTCCGCCGGTTAAGTTTTTGAGGGCTGATTTTTTGTCCTGTCATAAAAGGACTTCTGTTTCGACTGCCAAACCTTTCAGGGGAGCATTTGCAAGCGTTTGGCACCATTTTTGAGTGAATTGCCAAAAGTCAGATTTTTGCTGAAATTGTGACCCCGGGGCTTAGGGATTTTTTCAAAAAACAAATTTCCGCCGGTTAAGTTTTCGCTGGCTGATTTTTTGTCCTGTGATAAAAGGACTTCTGTTTCGACTGCCAAACCTTTCAGGGGAGCATTTGCAAGCGTTTGGCACCATTTTTGAGTGAATTGCCAAAGGTCAGATTTTTGCTGAAATTGGGACCCCGGGGCTTAGGGATTTTTTCAAAAAAATGTTTTTCCGCCGGTTAAGTTTTTGAGGGCTGATTTCATGTCCTGTGATAAAAAGCCTTCTGTTTCGACTGCCAAACCTTTCAGGGGATCATTTGCAAGCGTTTGGCACCATTTTTGAGTGAATTGCCAAAAGTCAGATTTTTGCTGAAATTGTGACCCCGGGGCTTAGGGATTTTTTCAAAAAACAAATTTCCACCGGTTAATTTTTTGAGGGCTGATTTTTTGTCCTGTGATAAAAGGACTTCTGTTTCGACTGCCAAACCTTTCAGGGGAGCATTTGCAAGCGTTTGGCACCATTTTTGAGTGAATTGCCAAAAGTCAGATTTTTTCTGAAATTGTGACCCCGGGGCTTAGGGATTTTTTCAAAAAAATGTTTTTCCGCTGGTTAAGTTTTCGAGGGCTGATTTTTTGTCCTGTGATAAAAGGACTTCTGTTTCGACTGCCAAACCTTTCAGGGGAGCATTTGCAAGCGTTTGGCACCATTTTTGAGTGAATTGCCAAAAGTCAGATTTTTGCTGAAATTGTGACCCCGGGGCTTAGGGATTTTTTCAAAAAACAAATTTCCGCCGGTTAAGTTTTCGAGGGCTGATTTTTTGTCCTGTGATAAAAGGACTTCTGTTTCGACTGCCAAACCTTTCAGGGGAGCACTTGCAAGCGTTTGGCACCATTTTTGAGTGAATTGCCAAAGGTCAGATTTTTGCTGAAATTGTGACCCCGGGGCTTAGGGATTTTTTCAAAAAAATGTTTTTCCGCCGGTTAAGTTTTTGAGGGCTGATTTCTTGTCCTGTGATAAAAAGCCTTCTGTTTCGACTGCCAAACCTTTCAGGGGATCATTTGCAAGCGTTTGGCACCATTTTTGAGTGAATTGCCAAAAGTCAGATTTTTGCTGAAATTGTGACCCCGGGGCTTAGGGATTTTTTCAAAAAAATGTTTTTCCGCCGGTTAAGTTTTTGAGGGCTGATTTCTTGTCCTGTGATAAAAAGCCTTCTGTTTCGACTGCCAAACCTTTCAGGGAATCATTTGCAAGCGATTGGCACCATTTTGGAGTGAATTGCCAAAAGTCAGATTTTTGCTGAAATTGTGACTCCGGGGCTTAGGGATTTTTTCAAAAAACAAATTTCCGCCGGTTAAGTTTTTGAGGGCTGATTTTTTGTCCTGTGACAAAAGGACTTCTGTTTCGACTGCCAAACCTTTCAGGGGAGCATTTGCAAGCGTTTGGCACCATTTTTGAGTGAAGTGCCAAAAGTCAGATTTTTGCTGAAATTGTGACCCCGGGGCTTAGGGATTTTTTCAAAAAAATGTTTTTCCGCCGGTTAAGTCTTCGAGGGCTGATTTTTTGTCCTGTGATAAAAGGACTTCTGTTTCGACTGCCAAACCTTTCAGGGGATCATTTGCAAGCGTTTGGCACCATTTTTGAGTGAATTGCCAAAAGTCAGATTTTTGCTGAAATTGTGACCCCGGGGCTTAGGGATTTTTTCAAAAAAATGTTTTTCCGCCGGTTAAGTTTTTGAGGGCTGATTTCTTGTCCTGTGATAAAAAGCCTTCTGTTTCGACTGCCAAACCTTTCAGGGAATCATTTGCAAGCGATTGGCACCATTTTTGAGTGAATTGCCAAAAGTCAGATTTTTGCTGAAATTGTGACCCCGGGGCTTAGGGATTTTTTCAAAAAACAAATTTCCGCCGGTTAAGTTTTTGAGGGCTGATTTTTTGTCCTGTGACAAAAGGACTTCTGTTTCGACTGCCAAACCTTTCAGGGGAGCATTTGCAAGCGTTTGGCACCATTTTTGAGTGAAGTGCCAAAAGTCAGATTTTTGCTGAAATTGTGACCCCGGGGCTTAGGGATTTTTTCAAAAAAATGTTTTTCCGCCGGTTAAGTTTTCGAGGGCTGATTTTTTGTCCTGTGATAAAAGGACTTCTGTTTCGACTGCCAAACCTTTCAGGGGAGCATTTGCAAGCGTTTGGCACCATTTTTGAGTGAATTGCCAAAAGTCAGATTTTTGCTGAAATTGTGACCCCGGGGCTTAGGGATTTTTTCAAAAAACAAATTTCCGCCGGTTAAGTTTTCGATGGCTGATTTTTTTCCTGTGATAAAAGGACTTCTGTTTCGACTGCCAAACCTTTCAGGGGAGCATTTGCAAGCGTTTGGCACCATTTTTGAGTGAATTGCCAAAGGTCAGATTTTTGCTGAAATTGTGACCCCGGGGCTTAGGGATTTTTTCAAAAAAATGTTTTTCCGCCGGTTAAGTTTTTGAGGGCTGATTTTTTGTCCTGTGATAAAAGGACTTCTGTTTCGACTGCCAAACCTTTCAGGGGAGCATTTGCAAGCGTTTGGCACCATTTTTGAGTGAATTGCCAAAAGTCAGATTTTTGCTGAAATTGTGACCCCGGGGCTTAGGGATTTTTTCAAAAAACAAATTTCCGCCGGTTAAGTTTTCGATGGCTGATTTTTTGTCCTGTGATAAAAGGACTTCTGTTTCGACTGCCAAACCTTTCAGGGGAGCATTTGCAAGCGTTTGGCACCATTTTTGAGTGAATTGCCAAAGGTCAGATTTTTGCTGAAATTGGGACCCCGGGGCTTAGGGATTTTTTCAAAAAAATGTTTTTCCGCCGGTTAAGTTTTTGAGGGCTGATTTCTTGTCCTGTGATAAAAAGCCTTCTGTTTCGACTGCCAAACCTTTCAGGGGATCATTTGCAAGCGTTTGGCACCATTTTTGAGTGAATTGCCAAAAGTCAGATTTTTGCTGAAATTGTGACCCCGGGGCTTAGGGATTTTTTCAAAAAAATGTTTTTCCGCCGGTTAAGTTTTTGAGGGCTGATTTCTTGTCCTGTGATAAAAAGCCTTCTGTTTCGACTGCCAAACCTTTCAGGGAATCATCTGCAAGCGATTGGCACCATTTTGGAGTGAATTGCCAAAAGTCAGATTTTTGCTGAAATTGTGACCCCGGGGCTTAGGGATTTTTTCAAAAAACAAATTTTCGCCGGTTAAGTTTTCGAGGGCTGATTTTTGGTCCTGTGATAAAAAGCCTTCTGTTTCGACTGCCAAACCTTTCAGGGGAGCATTTGCAAGCATTTGGCAACATTTTTGAGTGAATTGCCAAAAGTCAGATTTTTGCTGAAATTATGACCCCGGGCCTTAGGGATTTTTACAAAAACAAATTTCCGCCGGTTAAGTTTTCGAGGGCTGATTTTTTGTCCTGTGATAAAAGGACTTCTGTTTCGACTGCCAAACCTTTCAGGGGAGCATTTGCAAGCGATTGGCACCATTTTTGAGTGAATTGCCAAAAGTCAGATTTTTGCTGAAATTGTGACCCCGGGGCTTAGGGATTTTTTCAAAAAACAAATTTCCGCCGGTAAAGTTTTTGAGGGCTGATTTTTTTCCCTGTGATAAAAGGACTTCTGTTTCGACTGCCAAACCTTTCAGGGGAGCATTTGCAAGCGTTTCGCACCATTTTTGAGTGAAGTGCCAAAAGTCAGATTTTTGCTGAAATTGTGACCCCGGGGCTTAGGGATTTTTTCAAAAAACAAATTTCCGCCGGTTAAGTTTTCGAGGGCTGATTTATTGTCCTGTGATAAAAGCACTTCTGTTTCGACTGCCAAACCTTTCAGGGGAGCATTTTTAAGCGTTTGGCACCATTTTTGAGTGAAGTACCAAAAGTCAGATTTTTGCTGAAATTGTGACCCCGGGGCTTAGGGATTTTTTCAAAAAACAAATTTCCGCCGGTTAAGTTTTCGAGGGCTGATTTTTTATCCTGTGATAAAAGGACTTCTGTTTCGACTGCCAAACCTTTCAGGGGATCATTTGCAAGCGATTGGCACCATTTTTGAGTGAATTGCCAAAAGTCAGATTTTTGCTGAAATTGTGACCCCGGGGCTTAGGGATTTTTTCAAAAAACAAATTTCCGCCGGTTAATTTTTTGAGGGCTGATTTTTTGTCCTGTGATAAAAGGACTTCTGTTTCGACTGCCAAACCTTTCAGGGGAGCATTTGCAAGCGTTTGGCACCATTTTTGAGTAAATTGCCAAAAGTCAGATTTTTGCTGAAATTGTGACCCCGGGGCTTAGGGATTTTTACAAAAACAAATTTCCGCCGGTTAAGTTTTCGAGGGCTGATTTTTTGTCCTGTGATAAAAGGACTTCTGTTTCGACTGCCAAACCTTTCAGGGGAGCATTTGCAAGCGATTGGCACCATTTTGGAGTGAATTGCCAAAAGTCAGATTTTTGCTGAAAGTGTGACCCCGGGGCTTAGGGATTTTTTCAAAAAAACAAATTTCCGCCGGTTAAGTTTTTGAGGGCCGATTTCTTGTCCTGTGATAAAAAGCCTTCTGTTTCGATTGCCAAACCTTTCAAGCGAGCATTTCCCCGCGTTTGGCACCATTTTAAAGTGAATTGCGAAAATTCAGATTTTTCCTGAAATTGTGACCCCGGGGCTTTGGGATTTTTCCAAAAAACAAATTTCCGCCGGTTAAGTTTTCGAGGGCTGATTTTTTGTCCTGTGATAAAAGGACTTCTGTTTCGACTGCCAAACCTTTCAGGGGAGCATTTGCAAGCGTTTGGCACCATTTTTGAGTGAAGTGCCAAAAGTCAGATTTTTGCTGAAATTGTGACCCCGGGGCTTAGGGATTTTTTCAAAAAAATGTTTTTCCGCCGGTTAAGTTTTCGAGGGCTGATTTTTTGTCCTGTGATAAAAGGACTTCTGTTTCGACTGCCAAACCTTTCAGGGGAGCATTTGCAAGCGTTTGGCACCATTATTGAGTGAATTGCCAAAAGTCAGATTTTTGCTGAAATTGTGACCCCGGGGCTTAGGGATTTTTTCAAAAAACAAATTTCCGCCGCTTAAGTTTTCGATGGCTGATTTTTTGTCCTGTGATAAAAGGACTTCTGTTTCGACTGCCAAACCTTTCAGGGGAGCATTTGCAAGCGTTTGGCACCATTTTTGAGTGAATTGCCAAAGGTCAGATTTTTGCTGAAATTGTGACCCCGGGGCTTAGGGATTTTTTCAAAAAAATGTTTTTCCGCCGGTTAAGTTTTTGAGGGCTGATTTTTTGTCCTGTGATAAAAAGCCTTCTGTTTCGACTGCCAAACCTTTCAGGGGATCATTTGCAAGTGTTTGGCACCATTTTTGAGTGAATTGCCAAAAGTCAGATTTTTGCTGAAATTGTGACCCCGGGGCTTAGGGATTTTTTCAAAAAAATGTTTTTCCGCCGGTTAAGTTTTTGAGGGCTGATTTCTTGTCCTGTGATAAAAAGCCTTCTGTTTCGACTGCCAAACCTTTCAGGGAATCATTTGCAAGCGATTGGCACCATTTTGGAGTGAATTGCCAAAAGTCAGATTTTTCCTGAAATTGTGACCCCGGGGCTTCGGGATTTTTCCAAAAAACAAATTTCCGCCGGTTAAGTTTTCGAGGGCTGATTTTTTGTCCTGTGATAAAAGGACTTCTGTTTCGACTGCCAAACCTTTCAGGGGAGCATTTGCAAGCGATTGGCACCATTTTGGAGTGAATTGCCAAAAGTCAGATTTTTGCTGAAATTGTGACCCCGGGGCTTAGGGATTTTTTCAAAAAACTAATTTCCGCCGGTTAAGTTTTCGAGGGCTGATTTTTTGTCCTGTGATAAAAGGACTTCTGTTTCGACTGCCAAACCTTTCAGGGGATCATTTGCAAGCGATTGGCACCATTTTTGAGTGAATTGCCAAAAGTCAAATTTTTGCTGAAATTGTGACCCCGGGGCTTAGGGATTTTTTCAAAAAACTAATTTCTGCCGGTTAAGTTTTCGAGGGCTGATTTTTTGTCCTGTGATAAAAGGACTTCTGTTTCGACTGCCAAACCTTTCAGGGGATCATTTGCAAGCGATTGGCACCATTTTTGAGTCAATTGCCAAAAGTCAGATTTTTGCTGAAATTGTGACCCCGGGGCTTAGGGATTTTTCAAAAAACAAATTTCCGCCGGTTAAGTTTTCGAGGGCTGATTTTTTGTCCTGTGATAAAAGGACTTCTGTTTCGACTGCCAAACCTTTCAGGGGATCATTTGCAAGCGATTGGCACGATTTTTGAGTGAATTGCCAAAAGTTAGATTTTTGCTGAAATTGTGACCCCGGGGCTTAGGGATTTTTTCAAAAAACAAATTTCCGCCGGTTAATTTTTTGAGGGCTGATTTTTTGTCCTGTGATAAAAGGACTTCTGTTTCGACTGCCAAACCTTTCAGGGGAGCATTTGCAAGCGTTTGGCACCATTTTTGAGTGAAGTGCCAAAAGTCAGATTTTTGCTGAAATTGTGACCCCGGGGCTTAGGGATTTTTTCAAAAAAATGTTTTTCCGCCGGTTAAGTTTTCGAGGGCTGATTTTTTGTCCTGTGATAAAAGGACTTCTGTTTCGACTGCCAAACCTTTCAGGGGAGCATTTGCAAGCGTTTGGCACCATTTTTGAGTGAATTGCCAAAAGTCAGATTTTTGCTGAAATTGTGACCCCGGGGCTTAGGGATTTTTTCAAAAAACAAATTTCCGCCGGTTAAGTTTTCGAGGGCTGATTTTTTGTCCTGTGATAAAAGGACTTCTGTTTCGACTGCCAAACCTTTCAGGGGAGCATTTGCAAGCGTTTGGCACCATTTTTGAGTGAATTGCCAAAGGTCAGATTTTTGCTGAAATTGTGACCCCGGGGCTTAGGGATTTTTTCAAAAAAATGTTTTTCCGCCGGTTAAGTTTTTGAGGGCTGATTTCTTGTCCTGTGATAAAAAGCCTTCTGTTTCGACTGCCAAACCTTTCAGGGGATCATTTGCAAGCGTTTGGCACCATTTTTGAGTGAATTGCCAAAAGTCAGATTTTTGCTGAAATTGTGACCCCGGGGCTTAGGGATTTTTTCAAAAAAATGTTTTTCCGCCGGTTAAGTTTTTGAGGGCTGATTTCTTGTCCTGTGATAAAAAGCCTTCTGTTTCGACTGCCAAACCTTTCAGGGAATCATTTGCAAGCGATTGGCACCATTTTGGAGTGAATTGCCAAAAGTCAGATTTTTGCTGAAATTGTGACCCCGGGGCTTAGGGATTTTTTCAAAAAACAAATTTCCGCCGGTTAAGTTTTTGAGGGCTGATTTTTTGTCCTGTGACAAAAGGACTTCTGTTTCGACTGCCAAACCTTTCAGGGGAGCATTTGCAAGCGTTTGGCACCATTTTTGAGTGAAGTGCCAAAAGTCAGATTTTTGCTGAAATTGTGACCCCGGGGCTTAGGGATTTTTTCAAAAAAATGTTTTTCCGCCGGTTAAGTTTTCGAGGGCTGATTTTTTGTCCTGTGATAAAAGGACTTCTGTTTCGACTGCCAAACCTTTCAGGGGAGCATTTGCAAGCGTTTGGCACCATTTTTGAGTGAATTGCCAAAAGTCAGATTTTTGCTGAAATTGTGACCCCGGGGCTTAGGGATTTTTTCAAAAAACAAATTTCCGCCGGTTAAGTTTTCGATGGCTGATTTTTGTCCTGTGATAAAAGGACTTCTGTTTCGACTGCCAAACCTTTCAGGGGAGCATTTGCAAGCGTTTGGCACCATTTTTGAGTGAATTGCCAAAGGTCAGATTTTTGCTGAAATTGTGACCCCGGGGCTTAGGGATTTTTTCAAAAAAATGTTTTTCCGCCGGTTAAGTTTTTGAGGGCTGATTTTTTGTCCTATGATAAAAGGACTTCTGTTTCGACTGCCAAACCTTTCAGGGGAGCATTTGCAAGCGTTTGGCACCATTTTTGAGTGAATTGCCAAAAGTCAGATTTTTGCTGAAATTGTGACCCCGGGGCTTAGGGATTTTTTCAAAAAACAAATTTCCGCCGGTTAAGTTTTCGATGGCTGATTTTTTGTCCTGTGATAAAAGGACTTCTGTTTCGACTGCCAAACCTTTCAGGGGAGCATTTGCAAGCGTTTGGCACCATTTTTGAGTGAATTGCCAAAGGTCAGATTTTTGCTGAAATTGGGACCCCGGGGCTTAGGGATTTTTTCAAAAAAATGTTTTTCCGCCGGTTAAGTTTTTGAGGGCTGATTTCTTGTCCTGTGATAAAAAGCCTTCTGTTTCGACTGCCAAACCTTTCAGGGGATCATTTGCAAGCGTTTGGCACCATTTTTGAGTGAATTGCCAAAAGTCAGATTTTTGCTGAAATTGTGACCCCGGGGCTTAGGGATTTTTTCAAAAAACAAATTTTCGCCGGTTAAGTTTTCGAGGGCTGATTTCTTGTCCTGTGATAAAAAGCCTTCTGTTTCGACTGCCAAACCTTTCAGGGAATCATTTGCAAGCGATTGGCACCATTTTGGAGTGAATTGCCAAAAGTCAGATTTTTGCTGAAATTGTGACCCCGGGGCTTAGGGATTTTTTCAAAAAACAAATTTCCGCCGGTTAAGTTTTTGAGGGCTGATTTTTTGTCCTGTGACAAAAGGACTTCTGTTTCGACTGCCAAACCTTTCAGGGGAGCATTTGCAAGCGTTTGGCACCATTTTTGAGTGAAGTGCCAAAAGTCAGATTTTTGCTGAAATTGTGACCCCGGGGCTTAGGGATTTTTTCAAAAAAATGTTTTTCCGCCGGTTAAGTTTTTGAGGGCTGATTTTTTGTCCTGTGATAAAAGGACTTCTGTTTCGACTGCCAAACCTTTCAGGGGAGCATTTGCAAGCGTTTGGCACCATTTTTGAGTGAATTGCCAAAAGTCAGATTTTTGCTGAAATTGTGACCCCGGGGCTTAGGGATTTTTTCAAAAAACAAATTTCCACCGGATAAGTTTTCGAGGGCTGATTTTTTTCCTGTGATAAAAGACTGCCAAACCTTTCAGGGGAGCATTTGCAAGCGTTTGGCACCATTTTTGAGTGAATTGCCAAAGGTCAGATTTTTGCTGAAATTGTGACCCCGGGGCTTAGGGATTTTTTCAAAAAAATGTTTTTCCGCCGGTTAAGTTTTTGAGGGCTGATTTTTTGTCCTGTGATAAAAGGACTTCTGTTTCGACTGCCAAACCTTTCAGGGGAGCATTTGCAAGCGTTTGGCACCATTTTTGAGTGAATTGCCAAAAGTCAGATTTTTGCTGAAATTGTGACCCCGGGGCTTAGGGATTTTTTCAAAAAACAAATTTCCGCCGGTTAAGTTTTTGAGGGCTGATTTCTTGTCCTGTGATAAAAAGCCTTCTGTTTCGACTGCCAAACCTTTCAGGGAATCATTTGCAAGCGATTGGCACCATTTTGGAGTGAATTGCCAAAAGTCAGATTTTTGCTGAAATTGTGACCCCGGGGCTTAGGGATTTTTTCAAAAAACAAATTTTCGCCGGTTAAGTTTTCGAGGGCTGATTTTTGGTCCTGTGATAAAAAGCCTTCTGTTTCGACTGCCAAACCTTTCAGGGGAGCATTTGCAAGCATTTGGCAACATTTTTGAGTGAATTGCCAAAAGTCAGATTTTTGCTGAAATTATGACCCCGGGCCTTAGGGATTTTTACAAAAACAAATTTCCGCCGGTTAAGTTTTCGAGGGCTGATTTTTTGTCCTGTGATAAAAGGACTTCTGTTTCGACTGCCAAACCTTTCAGGGGAGCATTTGCAAGCGTTTGGCACCATTTTTGAGTGAAGTGCCAAAAGTCAGATTTTTGCTGAAATTATGACCCCGGGCCTTAGGGATTTTTACAAAAACAAATTTCCGCCGGTTAAGTTTTCGAGGGCTGATTTTTTGTCCTGTGATAAAAGGACTTCTGTTTCGACTGCCAAACCTTTCAGGGGAGCATTTGCAAGCGTTTGGCACCATTTTTGAGTGAATTGCCAAAAGTCAGATTTTTTCTGAAATTGTGACCCCGGGGCTTAGGGATTTTTTCAAAAAAATGTTTTTCCGCCGGTTAAGTTTTCGAGGGCTGATTTTTTGTCCTGTGATAAAAGGACTTCTGTTTCGACTGCCAAACCTTTCAGGGGAGCATTTGCAAGCGTTTGGCACCATTTTTGAGTGAATTGCCAAAAGTCAGATTTTTGCTGAAATTGTGACCCCGGCGCTTAGGGATTTTTTCAAATAACAAATTTCCGCCGGTTAAGTTTTCGAGGGCTGATTTTTTGTCCTGTGATAAAAGGACTTCTGTTTCGACTGCCAAACCTGTCAGGGGAGCATTTGCAAGCGTTTGGCACCATTTTTGAGTGAATTGCCAAAGGTCAGATTTTTGCTGAAATTGTGACCCCGGGGCTTAGGGATTTTTTCAAAAAAATGTTTTTCCGCCGGTTAAGTTTTTGAGGGCTGATTTCTTGTCCTGTGATAAAAAGCCTTCTGTTTCGACTGCCAAACCTTTCAGGGGATCATTTGCAAGCGTTTGGCACCATTTTTGAGTGAATTGCCAAAAGTCAGATTTTTGCTGAAATTGTGACCCCGGGGCTTAGGGATTTTTTCAAAAAAATGTTTTTCCGCCGGTTAAGTTTTTGAGGGCTGATTTCTTGTCCTGTGATAAAAAGCCTTCTGTTTCGACTGCCAAACCTTTCAGGGAATCATTTGCAAGCGATTGGCACCATTTTGGAGTGAATTGCCAAAAGTCAGATTTTTGCTGAAATTGTGACCCCGGGGCTTAGGGATTTTTTCAAAAAACAAATTTCCGCCGGTTAAGTTTTTGAGGGCTGATTTTTTGTCCTGTGACAAAAGGACGTCTGTTTCGACTGCCAAACCTTTCAGGGGATCATTTGCAAGCGTTTGGCACCATTTTTGAGTGAATTGCCAAAAGTCAGATTTTTGCTGAAATTGTGACCCCGGGGCTTAGGGATTTTTTCAAAAAAATGTTTTTCCGCCGGTTAAGTTTTTGAGGGCTGATTTCTTGTCCTGTGATAAAAAGCCTTCTGTTTCGACTGCCAAACCTTTCAGGGAATCATTTGCAAGCGATTGGCACCATTTTGGAGTGAATTGCCAAAAGTCAGATTTTTGCTGAAATTGTGACCCCGGGGCTTAGGGATTTTTTCAAAAAACAAATTTCCGCCGGTTAAGTTTTTGAGGGCTGATTTTTTGTCCTGTGACAAAAGGACTTCTGTTTCGACTGCCAAACCTTTCAGGGGATCATTTGCAAGCGTTTGGCACCATTTTTGAGTGAATTGCCAAAAGTCAGATTTTTGCTGAAATTGTGACCCCGGGGCTTAGGGATTTTTTCAAAAAAATGTTTTTCCGCCGGTTAAGTTTTTGAGGGCTGATTTCCTGTCCTGTGATAAAAAGCCTTCTGTTTCGACTGCCAAACCTTTCAGGGAATCATTTGCAAGCGATTGGCACCATTTTGGAGTGAATTGCCAAAAGTCAGATTTTTGCTGAAATTGTGACCCCGGGGCTTAGGGATTTTTTCAAAAAACAAATTTCCGCCGGTTAAGTTTTTGAGGGCTGATTTTTTGTCCTGTGACAAAAGGACTTCTGTTTCGACTGCCAAACCTTTCAGGGGAGCATTTGCAAGCGTTTGGCACCATTTTTGAGTGAAGTGCCAAAAGTCAGATTTTTGCTGAAATTGTGACCCCGGGGCTTAGGGATTTTTTCAAAAAAATGTTTTTCCGCCGGTTAAGTTTTCGAGGGCTGATTTTTTGTCCTGTGATAAAAGGACTTCTGTTTCGACTGCCAAACCTTTCAGGGGATCATTTGCAAGCGTTTGGCACCATTTTTGAGTGAATTGCCAAAAGTCAGATTTTTGCTGAAATTGTGACCCCGGGGCTTAGGGATTTTTTCAAAAAACAAATTTCCACCGGATAAGTTTTCGAGGGCTGATTTTTTTCCTGTGATAAAAGGACTTCTGTTTCGACTGCCAAACCTTTCAGGGGAGCATTTGCAAGCGTTTGGCACCATTTTTGAGTGAATTGCCAAAGGTCAGATTTTTGCTGAAATTGTGACCCCGGGGCTTAGGGATTTTTTCAAAAAAATGTTTTTCCGCCGGTTAAGTTTTTGAGGGCTGATTTTTTGTCCTGTGATAAAAGGACTTCTGTTTCGACTGCCAAACCTTTCAGGGGAGCATTTGCAAGCGTTTGGCACCATTTTTGAGTGAATTGCCAAAAGTCAGATTTTTGCTGAAATTGTGACCCCGGGGCTTAGGGATTTTTTCAAAAAACAAATTTCCGCCGGTTAAGTTTTCGATGGCTGATTTTTTGTCCTGTGATAAAAGGACTTCTGTTTCGACTGCCAAACCTTTCAGGGGAGCATTTGCAAGCGTTTGGCACCATTTTTGAGTGAATTGCCAAAGGTCAGATTTTTGCTGAAATTGGGACCCCGGGGCTTAGGGATTTTTTCAAAAAAATGTTTTTCCGCCGGTTAAGTTTTTGAGGGCTGATTTCTTGTCCTGTGATAAAAAGCCTTCTGTTTCGACTGCCAAACCTTTCAGGGGATCATTTGCAAGCGTTTGGCACCATTTTTGAGTGAATTGCCAAAAGTCAGATTTTTGCTGAAATTGTGACCCCGGGGCTTAGGGATTTTTTCAAAAAAATGTTTTTCCGCCGGTTAAGTTTTTGAGGGCTGATTTCTTGTCCTGTGATAAAAAGCCTTCTGTTTCGACTGCCAAACCTTTCAGGGAATCATTTGCAAGCGATTGGCACCATTTTGGAGTGAATTGCCAAAAGTCAGATTTTTGCTGAAATTGTGACCCCGGGGCTTAGGGATTTTTTCAAAAAACAAATTTTCGCCGGTTAAGTTTTTGAGGGCTGATTTTTTGTCCTGTGACAAAAGGACTTCTGTTTCGACTGCCAAACCTTTCAGGGGAGCATTTGCAAGCGTTTGGCACCATTTTTGAGTGAAGTGCCAAAAGTCAGATTTTTGCTGAAATTGTGACCCCGGGGCTTAGGGATTTTTTCAAAAAAATGTTTTTCCGCCGGTTAAGTTTTCGAGGGCTGATTTTTTGTCCTGTGATAAAAGGACTTCTGTTTCGACTGCCAAACCTTTCAGGGGAGCATTTGCAAGCGTTTGGCACCATTTTTGAGTGAATTGCCAAAAGTCAGATTTTTGCTGAAATTGTGACCCCGGGGCTTAGGGATTTTTTCAAAAAAAAAATTTCCACCGGATAAGTTTTCGAGGGCTGATTTTTTTCCTGTGATAAAAGGACTTCTGTTTCGACTGCCAAACCTTTCAGGGGAGCATTTGCAAGCGTTTGGCACCATTTTTGAGTGAATTGACAAAGGTCAGATTTTTGCTGAAATTGTGACCCCGGGGCTTAGGGATTTTTTCAAAAAAATGTTTTTCCGCCGGTTAAGTTTTTGAGGGCTGATTTTTTGTCCTGTGATAAAAGGACTTCTGTTTCGACTGCCAAACCTTTCAGGGGAGCATTTGCAAGCGTTTGGCACCATTTTTGAGTGAATTGCCAAAAGTCAGATTTTTGCTGAAATTGTGACCCCGGGGCTTAGGGATTTTTTCAAAAAACAAATTTCCGCCGGTTAAGTTTTCGATGGCTGATTTTTTGTCCTGTGATAAAAGGACTTCTGTTTCGACTGCCAAACCTTTCAGGGGAGCATTTGCAAGCGTTTGGCACCATTTTTGAGTGAATTGCCAAAGGTCAGATTTTTGCTGAAATTGGGACCCCGGGGCTTAGGGATTTTTTCAAAAAAATGTTTTTCCGCCGGTTAAGTTTTTGAGGGCTGATTTCTTGTCCTGTGATAAAAAGCCTTCTGTTTCGACTGCCAAACCTTTCAGGGGATCATTTGCAAGCGTTTGGCACCATTTTTGAGTGAATTGCCAAAAGTCAGATTTTTGCTGAAATTGTGACCCCGGGGCTTAGGGATTTTTTCAAAAAAATGTTTTTCCGCCGGTTAAGTTTTTGAGGGCTGATTTCTTGTCCTGTGATAAAAAGCCTTCTGTTTCGACTGCCAAACCTTTCAGGGAATCATTTGCAAGCGATTGGCACCATTTTGGAGTGAATTGCCAAAAGTCAGATTTTTGCTGAAATTGTGACCCCGGGGCTTAGGGATTTTTTCAAAAAACAAATTTTCGCCGGTTAAGTTTTCGAGGGCTGATTTTTGGTCCTGTGATAAAAAGCCTTCTGTTTCGACTGCCAAACCTTTCAGGGGAGCATTTGCAAGCATTTGGCACCATTTTTGAGTGAATTGCCAAAAGTCAGATTTTTGCTGAAATTATGACCCCGGGCCTTAGGGATTTTTACAAAAACAAATTTCCGCCGGTTAAGTTTTCGAGGGCTGATTTTTTGTCCTGTGATAAAAGGACTTCTGTTTCGACTGCCAAACCTTTCAGGGGAGCATTTGCAAGCAATTGGCACCATTTTTGAGTGAATTGCCAAAAGTCAGATTTTTGCTGAAATTGTGACCCCGGGGCTTAGGGATTTTTTCAAAAAACAAATTTCCGCCGGTAAAGTTTTTGAGGGCTGATTTTTTTCCCTGTGATAAAAGGACTTCTGTTTCGACTGCCAAACCTTTCAGGGGAGCATTTGCAAGCGTTTCGCACCATTTTTGAGTGAAGTGCCAAAAGTCAGATTTTTGCTGAAATTGTGACCCCGGGGCTTAGGGATTTTTTCAAAAAACAAATTTCCGCCGGTTAAGTTTTCGAGGGCTGATTTATTGTCCTGTGATAAAAGCACTTCTGTTTCGACTGCCAAACCTTTCAGGGGAGCATTTGCAAGCGTTTGGCACCATTTTTGAGTGAATTGCCAAAAGTCAGATTTTTGCTGAAATTGTGACCCCGGGGCTTAGGGATTTTTTCAAAAAACAAATTTCCACCGGATAAGTTTTCGAGGGCTGATTTTTTTCCTGTGATAAAAGGACTTCTGTTTCGACTGCCAAACCTTTCAGGGGAGCATTTGCAAGCGTTTGGCACCATTTTTGAGTGAATTGCCAAAGGTCAGATTTTTGCTGAAATTGTGACCCCGGGGCTTAGGGATTTTTCCAAAAAACAAATTTCCGCCGGTTAAGTTTTTGAGGGCTGATTTTTTGTCCTGTGATAAAAGGACTTCTGTTTCGACTGCCAAACCTTTCAGGGGAGCATTTGCAAGCGTTTGGCACCATTTTTGAGTGAATTGCCAAAGGTCAGATTTTTGCTGAAATTGGGACCCCGGGGCTTAGGGATTTTTTCAAAAAAATGTTTTTCCGCCGGTTAAGTTTTCGAGGGCTGATTTTTTGTCCTGTGATAAAAAGCCTTCTGTTTCGACTGCCAAACCTTTCAGGGGATCATTTGCAAGCGTTTGGCACCATTTTTGAGTGAATTGCCAAAAGTCAGATTTTTGCTGAAATTGTGACCCCGGGGCTTAGGGATTTTTTCAAAAAAATGTTTTTCCGCCGGTTAAGTTTTTGAGGGCTGATTTCTTGTCCTGTGATAAAAAGCCTTCTGTTTCGACTGCCAAACCTTTCAGGGAATCATTTGCAAGCGATTGGCACCATTTTGGAGTGAATTGCCAAAAGTCAGATTTTTGCTGAAATTGTGACCCCGCGGCTTAGGGATTTTTCCCAAAAACAAATTTTCGCCGGTTAAGTTTTCGAGGGCTGATTTTTGGTCCTGTGATAAAAAGCCTTCTGTTTCGACTGCCAAACCTTTCAGGGGAGCATTTGCAAGCATTTGGCAACATTTTTGAGTGAATTGCCAAAAGTCAGATTTTTGCTGAAATTATGATCCCGGGCCTTAGGGATTTTTACAAAAACAAATTTCCGCCGGTTAAGTTTTCGAGGGCTGATTTTTTGTCCTGTGATAAAAGGACTTCTGTTTCGACTGCCAAACCTTTCAGGGGAGCATTTGCAAGCGATTGGCACCATTTTTGAGTGAATTGCCAAAAGTCAGATTTTTGCTGAAATTGTGACCCCGGGGCTTAGGGATTTTTTCAAAAAACAAATTTCCGCCGGTAAAGTTTTTGAGGGCTGATTTTTTTCCCTGTGATAAAAGGACTTCTGTTTCGACTGCCAAACCTTTCAGGGGAGCATTTGCAAGCGTTTCGCACCATTTTTGAGTGAAGTGCCAAAAGTCAGATTTTTGCTGAAATTGTGACCCCGGGGCTTAGGGATTTTTTCAAAAAACAAATTTCCGCCGGTTAAGTTTTCGAGGGCTGATTTATTGTCCTGTGATAAAAGCACTTCTCTTTCGTCTGCCAAACCTTTCAGGGGAGCATTTTTAAGCGTTTGGCACCATTTTTGAGTGAAGTACCAAAAGTCAGATTTTTGCTGAAATTGTGACCCCGGGGCTTAGGGATTTTTTCAAAAAACAAATTTCCGCCGGTTAAGTTTTCGAGGGCTGATTTTTTATCCTGTGATAAAAGGACTTCTGTTTCGACTGCCAAACCTTTCAGGGGATCATTTGCAAGCAATTGGCACCGTTTTTGAGTGAATTGCCAAAAGTCAGATTTTTGCTGAAATTTTGACCCCGGGGCTTAGGGATTTTTTCAAAAAACAAATTTCCGCCGGTTAAGTTTTCGAGGGCTGATTTTTTGTCCTGTGATAAAAGGACTTCTGTTTCGACTGCCAAACCTTTCAGGGGAGCATTTGCAAGCGTTTGGCACCATTTTTGAGTGAATTGCCAAAAGTCAGATTTTTGCTGAAATTGTGACCTCGGGGCTTAGGGATTTTTTCAAAAAAATGTTTTTCCGCCGGTTAAGTTTTTGATGGCTGATTTCTTGTCCTGTGATAAAAGGACTTCTGTTTCGACTGCCAAACCTTTCAGGGGAGCATTTGCAAGCGTTTGGCACCATTTTTGAGTGAAGTGCCAAAAGTCAGATTTTTGCTGAAATTGTGACCCCGGGGCTTAGGGATTTTTTCAAAAAAATGTTTTTCCGCCGGTTAAGTTTTTGATGGCTGATTTCTTGTCCTGTGATAAAAGGACTTCTGTTTCGACTGCCAAACCTTTCAGGGGAGCATTTGCAAGCGTTTGGCACCATTTTTGAGTGAAGTGCCAAAAGTCAGATTTTTGCTGAAATTGTGACCCCGGGGCTTAGGGATTTTTTCAAAAAAATGTTTTTCCGCCGGTTAAGTTTTTGAGGGCTGATTTTTTGTCCTGTGATAAAAGGACTTCTGTTTCGACTGCCAAACCTTTCAGGGGAGCATTTGCAAGCGTTTGGCACCATTTTTGAGTGAAGTGCCAAAAGTCAGATTTTTGCTGAAATTGTGACCCCGGGGCTTAGGGATTTTTTCAAAAAACAAATTTCCGCCGGTTAAGTTTTTGAGGGCTGATTTTTTGTCCTGTGACAAAAGGACGTCTGTTTCGACTGCCAAACCTTTCAGGGGATCATTTGCAAGCGTTTGGCACCATTTTTGAGTGAATTGCCAAAAGTCAGATTTTTGCTGAAATTGTGACCCCGGGGCTTAGGGATTTTTTCAAAAAAATGTTTTTCCGCCGGTTAAGTTTTTGAGGGCTGATTTCTTGTCCTGTGATAAAAAGCCTTCTGTTTCGACTGCCAAACCTTTCAGGGAATCATTTGCAAGCGATTGGCACCATTTTGGAGTGAATTGCCAAAAGTCAGATTTTTGCTGAAATTGTGACCCCGGGGCTTAGGGATTTTTTCAAAAAAGAAATTTCCGCCGGTTAAGTTTTTGAGGGCTGATTTTTTGTCCTGTGACAAAAGGACTTCTGTTTCGACTGCCAAACCTTTCAGGGGATCATTTGCAAGCGTTTGGCACCATTTTTGAGTGAATTGCCAAAAGTCAGATTTTTGCTGAAATTGTGACCCCGGGGCTTAGGGATTTTTTCAAAAAAATGTTTTTCCGCCGGTTAAGTTTTTGAGGGCTGATTTCCTGTCCTGTGATAAAAAGCCTTCTGTTTCGACTGCCAAACCTTTCAGGGAATCATTTGCAAGCGATTGGCACCATTTTGGAGTGAATTGCCAAAAGTCAGATTTTTGCTGAAATTGTGACCCCGGGGCTTAGGGATTTTTTCAAAAAACAAATTTCCGCCGGTTAAGTTTTTGAGGGCTGATTTTTTGTCCTGTGACAAAAGGACTTCTGTTTCGACTGCCAAACCTTTCAGGGGAGCATTTGCAAGCGTTTGGCACCATTTTTGAGTGAAGTGCCAAAAGTCAGATTTTTGCTGAAATTGTGACCCCGGGGCTTAGGGATTTTTTCAAAAAAATGTTTTTCCGCCGGTTAAGTTTTCGAGGGCTGATTTTTTGTCCTGTGATAAAAGGACTTCTGTTTCGACTGCCAAACCTTTCAGGGGATCATTTGCAAGCGTTTGGCACCATTTTTGAGTGAATTGCCAAAAGTCAGATTTTTGCTGAAATTGTGACCCCGGGGCTTAGGGATTTTTTCAAAAAACAAATTTCCACCGGATAAGTTTTCGAGGGCTGATTTTTTTCCTGTGATAAAAGGACTTCTGTTTCGACTGCCAAACCTTTCAGGGGAGCATTTGCAAGCGTTTGGCACCATTTTTGAGTGAATTGCCAAAGGTCAGATTTTTGCTGAAATTGTGACCCCGGGGCTTAGGGATTTTTTCAAAAAAATGTTTTTCCGCCGGTTAAGTTTTTGAGGGCTGATTTTTTGTCCTGTGATAAAAGGACTTCTGTTTCGACTGCCAAACCTTTCAGGGGAGCATTTGCAAGCGTTTGGCACCATTTTTGAGTGAATTGCCAAAAGTCAGATTTTTGCTGAAATTGTGACCCCGGGGCTTAGGGATTTTTTCAAAAAACAAATTTCCGCCGGTTAAGTTTTCGATGGCTGATTTTTTGTCCTGTGATAAAAGGACTTCTGTTTCGACTGCCAAACCTTTCAGGGGAGCATTTGCAAGCGTTTGGCACCATTTTTGAGTGAATTGCCAAAGGTCAGATTTTTGCTGAAATTGGGACCCCGGGGCTTAGGGATTTTTTCAAAAAAATGTTTTTCCGCCGGTTAAGTTTTTGAGGGCTGATTTCTTGTCCTGTGATAAAAAGCCTTCTGTTTCGACTGCCAAACCTTTCAGGGGATCATTTGCAAGCGTTTGGCACCATTTTTGAGTGAATTGCCAAAAGTCAGATTTTTGCTGAAATTGTGACCCCGGGGCTTAGGGATTTTTTCAAAAAAATGTTTTTCCGCCGGTTAAGTTTTTGAGGGCTGATTTCTTGTCCTGTGATAAAAAGCCTTCTGTTTCGACTGCCAAACCTTTCAGGGAATCATTTGCAAGCGATTGGCACCATTTTGGAGTGAATTGCCAAAAGTCAGATTTTTGCTGAAATTGTGACCCCGGGGCTTAGGGATTTTTTCAAAAAACAAATTTTCGCCGGTTAAGTTTTTGAGGGCTGATTTTTTGTCCTGTGACAAAAGGACTTCTGTTTCGACTGCCAAACCTTTCAGGGGAGCATTTGCAAGCGTTTGGCACCATTTTTGAGTGAAGTGCCAAAAGTCAGATTTTTGCTGAAATTGTGACCCCGGGGCTTAGGGATTTTTTCAAAAAAATGTTTTTCCGCCGGTTAAGTTTTCGAGGGCTGATTTTTTGTCCTGTGATAAAAGGACTTCTGTTTCGACTGCCAAACCTTTCAGGGGAGCATTTGCAAGCGTTTGGCACCATTTTTGAGTGAATTGCCAAAAGTCAGATTTTTGCTGAAATTGTGACCCCGGGGCTTAGGGATTTTTTCAAAAAAAAAATTTCCACCGGATAAGTTTTCGAGGGCTGATTTTTTTCCTGTGATAAAAGGACTTCTGTTTCGACTGCCAAACCTTTCAGGGGAGCATTTGCAAGCGTTTGGCACCATTTTTGAGTGAATTGCCAAAGGTCAGATTTTTGCTGAAATTGTGACCCCGGGGCTTAGGGATTTTTTCAAAAAAATGTTTTTCCGCCGGTTAAGTTTTTGAGGGCTGATTTTTTGTCCTGTGATAAAAGGACTTCTGTTTCGACTGCCAAACCTTTCAGGGGAGCATTTGCAAGCGTTTGGCACCATTTTTGAGTGAATTGCCAAAAGTCAGATTTTTGCTGAAATTGTGACCCCGGGGCTTAGGGATTTTTTCAAAAAACAAATTTCCGCCGGTTAAGTTTTCGATGGCTGATTTTTTGTCCTGTGATAAAAGGACTTCTGTTTCGACTGCCAAACCTTTCAGGGGAGCATTTGCAAGCGTTTGGCACCATTTTTGAGTGAATTGCCAAAGGTCAGATTTTTGCTGAAATTGGGACCCCGGGGCTTAGGGATTTTTTCAAAAAAATGTTTTTCCGCCGGTTAAGTTTTTGAGGGCTGATTTCTTGTCCTGTGATAAAAAGCCTTCTGTTTCGACTGCCAAACCTTTCAGGGGATCATTTGCAAGCGTTTGGCACCATTTTTGAGTGAATTGCCAAAAGTCAGATTTTTGCTGAAATTGTGACCCCGGGGCTTAGGGATTTTTTCAAAAAAATGTTTTTCCGCCGGTTAAGTTTTTGAGGGCTGATTTCTTGTCCTGTGATAAAAAGCCTTCTGTTTCGACTGCCAAACCTTTCAGGGAATCATTTGCAAGCGATTGGCACCATTTTGGAGTGAATTGCCAAAAGTCAGATTTTTGCTGAAATTGTGACCCCGGGGCTTAGGGATTTTTTCAAAAAACAAATTTTCGCCGGTTAAGTTTTCGAGGGCTGATTTTTGGTCCTGTGATAAAAAGCCTTCTGTTTCGACTGCCAAACCTTTCAGGGGAGCATTTGCAAGCATTTGGCACCATTTTTGAGTGAATTGCCAAAAGTCAGATTTTTGCTGAAATTATGACCCCGGGCCTTAGGGATTTTTACAAAAACAAATTTCCGCCGGTTAAGTTTTCGAGGGCTGATTTTTTGTCCTGTGATAAAAGGACTTCTGTTTCGACTGCCAAACCTTTCAGGGGAGCATTTGCAAGCGATTGGCACCATTTTTGAGTGAATTGCCAAAAGTCAGATTTTTGCTGAAATTGTGACCCCGGGGCTTAGGGATTTTTTCAAAAAACAAATTTCCGCCGGTAAAGTTTTTGAGGGCTGATTTTTTTCCCTGTGATAAAAGGACTTCTGTTTCGACTGCCAAACCTTTCAGGGGAGCATTTGCAAGCGTTTCGCACCATTTTTGAGTGAAGTGCCAAAAGTCAGATTTTTGCTGAAATTGTGACCCCGGGGCTTAGGGATTTTTTCAAAAAACAAATTTCCGCCGGTTAAGTTTTCGAGGGCTGATTTATTGTCCTGTGATAAAAGCACTTCTGTTTCGACTGCCAAACCTTTCAGGGGAGCATTTGCAAGCGTTTGGCACCATTTTTGAGTGAATTGCCAAAAGTCAGATTTTTGCTGAAATTGTGACCCCGGGGCTTAGGGATTTTTTCAAAAAACAAATTTCCACCGGATAAGTTTTCGAGGGCTGATTTTTTTCCTGTGATAAAAGGACTTCTGTTTCGACTGCCAAACCTTTCAGGGGAGCATTTGCAAGCGTTTGGCACCATTTTTGAGTGAATTGCCAAAGGTCAGATTTTTGCTGAAATTGTGACCCCGGGGCTTAGGGATTTTTCCAAAAAACAAATTTCCGCCGGTTAAGTTTTTGAGGGCTGATTTTTTGTCCTGTGATAAAAGGACTTCTGTTTCGACTGCCAAACCTTTCAGGGGAGCATTTGCAAGCGTTTGGCACCATTTTTGAGTGAATTGCCAAAGGTCAGATTTTTGCTGAAATTGGGACCCCGGGGCTTAGGGATTTTTTCAAAAAAATGTTTTTCCGCCGGTTAAGTTTTCGAGGGCTGATTTTTTGTCCTGTGATAAAAAGCCTTCTGTTTCGACTGCCAAACCTTTCAGGGGATCATTTGCAAGCGTTTGGCACCATTTTTGAGTGAATTGCCAAAAGTCAGATTTTTGCTGAAATTGTGACCCCGGGGCTTAGGGATTTTTTCAAAAAAATGTTTTTCCGCCGGTTAAGTTTTTGAGGGCTGATTTCTTGTCCTGTGATAAAAAGCCTTCTGTTTCGACTGCCAAACCTTTCAGGGAATCATTTGCAAGCGATTGGCACCATTTTGGAGTGAATTGCCAAAAGTCAGATTTTTGCTGAAATTGTGACCCCGCGGCTTAGGGATTTTTCCCAAAAACAAATTTTCGCCGGTTAAGTTTTCGAGGGCTGATTTTTGGTCCTGTGATAAAAAGCCTTCTGTTTCGACTGCCAAACCTTTCAGGGGAGCATTTGCAAGCATTTGGCAACATTTTTGAGTGAATTGCCAAAAGTCAGATTTTTGCTGAAATTATGATCCCGGGCCTTAGGGATTTTTACAAAAACAAATTTCCGCCGGTTAAGTTTTCGAGGGCTGATTTTTTGTCCTGTGATAAAAGGACTTCTGTTTCGACTGCCAAACCTTTCAGGGGAGCATTTGCAAGCGATTGGCACCATTTTTGAGTGAATTGCCAAAAGTCAGATTTTTGCTGAAATTGTGACCCCGGGGCTTAGGGATTTTTTCAAAAAACAAATTTCCGCCGGTAAAGTTTTTGAGGGCTGATTTTTTTCCCTGTGATAAAAGGACTTCTGTTTCGACTGCCAAACCTTTCAGGGGAGCATTTGCAAGCGTTTCGCACCATTTTTGAGTGAAGTGCCAAAAGTCAGATTTTTGCTGAAATTGTGACCCCGGGGCTTAGGGATTTTTTCAAAAAACAAATTTCCGCCGGTTAAGTTTTCGAGGGCTGATTTATTGTCCTGTGATAAAAGCACTTCTCTTTCGTCTGCCAAACCTTTCAGGGGAGCATTTTTAAGCGTTTGGCACCATTTTTGAGTGAAGTACCAAAAGTCAGATTTTTGCTGAAATTGTGACCCCGGGGCTTAGGGATTTTTTCAAAAAACAAATTTCCGCCGGTTAAGTTTTCGAGGGCTGATTTTTTATCCTGTGATAAAAGGACTTCTGTTTCGACTGCCAAACCTTTCAGGGGATCATTTGCAAGCAATTGGCACCGTTTTTGAGTGAATTGCCAAAAGTCAGATTTTTGCTGAAATTTTGACCCCGGGGCTTAGGGATTTTTTCAAAAAACAAATTTCCGCCGGTTAAGTTTTCGAGGGCTGATTTTTTGTCCTGTGATAAAAGGACTTCTGTTTCGACTGCCAAACCTTTCAGGGGAGCATTTGCAAGCGTTTGGCACCATTTTTGAGTGAATTGCCAAAAGTCAGATTTTTGCTGAAATTGTGACCTCGGGGCTTAGGGATTTTTTCAAAAAAATGTTTTTCCGCCGGTTAAGTTTTTGATGGCTGATTTCTTGTCCTGTGATAAAAGGACTTCTGTTTCGACTGCCAAACCTTTCAGGGGAGCATTTGCAAGCGTTTGGCACCATTTTTGAGTGAAGTGCCAAAAGTCAGATTTTTGCTGAAATTGTGACCCCGGGGCTTAGGGATTTTTTCAAAAAAATGTTTTTCCGCCGGTTAAGTTTTTGATGGCTGATTTCTTGTCCTGTGATAAAAGGACTTCTGTTTCGACTGCCAAACCTTTCAGGGGAGCATTTGCAAGCGTTTGGCACCATTTTTGAGTGAAGTGCCAAAAGTCAGATTTTTGCTGAAATTGTGACCCCGGGGCTTAGGGATTTTTTCAAAAAAATGTTTTTCCGCCGGTTAAGTTTTTGATGGCTGATTTCTTGTCCTGTGATAAAAGGACTTCTGTTTCGACTGCCAAACCTTTCAGGGGAGCATTTGCAAGCGTTTGGCACCATTTTTGAGTGAAGTGCCAAAAGTCAGATTTTTGCTGAAATTGTGACCCCGGGGCTTAGGGATTTTTTCAAAAAAATGTTTTTCCGCCGGTTAAGTTTTTGAGGGCTGATTTTTTGTCCTGTGATAAAAGGACTTCTGTTTCGACTGCCAAACCTTTCAGGGGAGCATTTGCAAGCGTTTGGCACCATTTTTGAGTGAAGTGCCAAAAGTCAGATTTTTGCTGAAATTGTGACCCCGGGGCTTAGGGATTTTTTCAAAAAAATGTTTTTCCGCCGGTTAAGTTTTTGAGGGCTGATTTCTTGTCCTGTGATAAAAAGCCTTCTGTTTCGACTGCCAAACCTTTCAGGGAATCATTTGCAAGCGATTGGCACCATTTTGGAGTGAATTGCCAAAAGTCAGATTTTTGCTGAAATTGTGACCCCGGGGCTTAGGGATATTTTCAAAAAACAAATTTCCGCCAGTTAAGTTTTTGAGGGCTGATTTTTTGTCCTGTGACAAAAGGACTTCTGTTTCGACTGCCAAACCTTTCAGGGGAGCATTTGCAAGCGTTTGGCACCATTTTTGAGTGAAGTGCCAAAAGTCAGATTTTTGCTGAAATTGTGACCCCGGGGCTTAGGGATTTTTTCAAAAAACAAATTTTCGCCGGTTAAGTTTTCGAGGGCTGATTTTTTGTCCTGTGATAAAAAGCCTTCTGTTTCGACTGCCAAACCTTTCAGGGGAGCATTTGCAAGCGTTTGGCAACATTTTTGAGTGAATTGCCAAAAGTCAGATTTTTGCTGAAATTATGACCCCGGGCCTTAGGGATTTTTACAAAAAAATGTTTTTCCGCTGGTTAAGTTTTCGAGGGCTGATTTTTTGTCCTGTGATAAAAGGACTTCTGTTTCGACTGCCAAACCTTTCAGGGGAGCATTTGCAAGCGATTGGCACCATTTTTGAGTGAATTGCCAAAAGTCAGATTTTTGCTGAAATTGTGACCCCGGGGCTTAGGCTTTTTTTCAAAAAAATAATTTCCGCCGGTTAAGTTTTAGAGGGCTGATTTTTTGTCCTGTGATAAAAGGACTTCTGTTTCGACTGCCAAACCTTTCAGGGGATCATTTGCAAGCGATTGGCACCATTTTTGAGTGAATTGCCAAAGGTCAGATTTTTGCTGAAATTGTGACCCCGGGGCTTAGGGATTTTTTCAAAAAAATGTTTTTCCGCTGGTTAAGTTTTTGATGGCTGATTTCTTGTCCTGTGATAAAAAGCCTTCTGTTTCGACTGCCAAACCTTTCAGGGAATCATTTGCAAGCGATTGGCACCATTTTGGAGTGAATTGCCAAAAGTCAGATTTTTGCTGAAATTGTGACCCCGGGGCTTCGGGATTTTTTCAAAAAACAAATTTCCGCCGGTTAAGTTTTCGAGGGCTGATTTTTTGTCCTGTGATAAAAAGCCTTCTGTTTCGACTGCCAAACCTTTCAGGGGAGCATTTGCAAGTGTTTGGCAACATTTTTGAGTGAATTGCCAAAAGTCAGATTTTTGCTGAAATTCTGACCCCGCGGCTTAGGGATTTTTCCAAAAAACAAATTTCCGCCGGTTAAGTTTTCGAGGGCTGATTTTTTGTCCTGTGATAAAAGGACTTCTGTTTCGACTGCCAAACCTTTCAGGGGAGCATTTGCAAGCGATTGGCACCATTTTTGAGTGAATTGCCAAAAGTCAGATTTTTGCTGAAATTGTGACCCCGGGGCTTAGGGATTTTTTCAAAAAACAAATTTCCGCCGGTTAAGTTTTCGAGGGCTGATTTTTTGTCCTGTGATAAAAGGACTTCTGTTTCGACTGCCAAACCTTTCAGGGGAGCATTTGCAAGCGTTTGGCACCATTTTTGAGTGAAGTGCCAAAAGTCAGATTTTTGCTGAAATTGTGACCCCGGGGCTTAGGGATTTTTTCAAAAAACAAATTTCCGCCGGTTAAGTTTTCGAGAGCTGATTTATTGTCCTGTGATAAAAGCACTTCTGTTTCGACTGCCAAACCTTTCAGGGGAGCATTTGTAAGCGTTTGGCACCATTTTTGAGTGAAGTGCCAAAAGTCAGATTTTTGCTGAAATTGTGACCCCGGGGCTTAGGGATTTTTTCAAAAAACAAATTTCCGCCGGTTAAGTTTTCGAGGGCTGATTTTTTTGTCCTGTGATAAAAGGACTTCTGTTTCGACTGCCAAACCTTTCAGGGGATCATTTGCAAGCAATTGGCACCATTTTTGAGTGAATTGCCAAAAGTCAGATTTTTGCTGAAATTGTGACCCCGGGGCTTAGGGATTTTTTCAAAAAAATGTTTTTCCGCCGGTTAAGTTTTTGATGGCTGATTTCTTGTCCTGTGATAAAAAGCCTTCTGTTTCGACTGCCAAACCTTTCAGGGAATCATTTGCAAGCGATTGGCACCATTTTGGAGTGAATTGCCAAAAGTCAGATTTTTGCTGAAATTGTGACCCCGGGGCTTAGGGATTTTTCAAAAAACAAATTTCCGCCGGTTAAGTTTTCGAGGGCTGATTTTTTGTCCTGTGATAAAAGGACTTCTGTTTCGACTGCCAAACCTTTCAGGGGAGCATTTGCAAGCGTTTGGAACAATTTTTGAGTGAAGTGCCAAAAGTCAGGTTTTTGCTGAAATTGTGACCCCGGGGCTTAGGGATTTTTTCAAAAAACAAATTTCCGCCGGTTAAGTTTTCGAGGGCTGATTTTTTGTCCTGTGATAAAAAGCCTTCTGTTTCGACTGCCAGACCTTTCAGGGGAGCATTTGCAAGTGTTTGGCAACATTTTTGAGTGAATTGCCAAAAGTCAGATTTTTGCTGAAATTGTGACCCCGCGGCTTAGGGATTTTTCCCAAAAACAAATTTCCGCCGGTTAAGTTTTCGAGGGCTGATTTTTTGTCCTGTGATAAAAGGACTTCTGTTTCGACTGCCAAACCTTTCAGGGGAGCATTTGCAAGCGATTGGCACCATTTTTGAGTGAATTGCCAAAAGTCAGATTTTTGCTGAAATTGTGACCCCGGGGCTTAGGGATTTTTTCAAAAAACAAATTTCCACCGGATAAGTTTTCGAGGGCTGATTTTTTTCCTGTGATAAAAGGACTTCTGTTTCGACTGCCAAACCTTTCAGGGGAGCATTTGCAAGCGTTTGGCACCATTTTTGAGTGAAGTGCCAAAAGTCAGATTTTTGCTGAAATTGTGACCCCGGGGCTTAGGGATTTTTTCAAAAAACAAATTTCCGCCGGTTAAGTTTTCGAGAGCTGATTTATTGTCCTGTGATAAAAGCACTTCTGTTTCGACTGCCAAACCTTTCAGGGGAGCATTTGTAAGCGTTTGGCACCATTTTTGAGTGAAGTGCCAAAAGTCAGATTTTTGCTGAAATTGTGACCCCGGGGCTTAGGGATTTTTTCAAAAAACAAATTTCCGCCGGTTAAGTTTTCGAGGGCTGATTTTTTTGTCCTGTGATAAAAGGACTTCTGTTTCGACTGCCAAACCTTTCAGGGGATCATTTGCAAGCAATTGGCACCATTTTTGAGTGAATTGCCAAAAGTCAGATTTTTGCTGAAATTGTGACCCCGGGGCTTAGGGATTTTTTCAAAAAAATGTTTTTCCGCCGGTTAAGTTTTTGATGGCTGATTTCTTGTCCTGTGATAAAAAGCCTTCTGTTTCGACTGCCAAACCTTTCAGGGAATCATTTGCAAGCGATTGGCACCATTTTGGAGTGAATTGCCAAAAGTCAGATTTTTGCTGAAATTGTGACCCCGGGGCTTAGGGATTTTTCAAAAAACAAATTTCCGCCGGTTAAGTTTTCGAGGGCTGATTTTTTGTCCTGTGATAAAAGGACTTCTGTTTCGACTGCCAAACCTTTCAGGGGAGCATTTGCAAGCGTTTGGAACAATTTTTGAGTGAAGTGCCAAAAGTCAGGTTTTTGCTGAAATTGTGACCCCGGGGCTTAGGGATTTTTTCAAAAAACAAATTTCCGCCGGTTAAGTTTTCGAGGGCTGATTTTTTGTCCTGTGATAAAAAGCCTTCTGTTTCGACTGCCAGACCTTTCAGGGGAGCATTTGCAAGTGTTTGGCAACATTTTTGAGTGAATTGCCAAAAGTCAGATTTTTGCTGAAATTGTGACCCCGCGGCTTAGGGATTTTTCCCAAAAACAAATTTCCGCCGGTTAAGTTTTCGAGGGCTGATTTTTTGTCCTGTGATAAAAGGACTTCTGTTTCGACTGCCAAACCTTTCAGGGGAGCATTTGCAAGCGATTGGCACCATTTTTGAGTGAATTGCCAAAAGTCAGATTTTTGCTGAAATTGTGACCCCGGGGCTTAGGGATTTTTTCAAAAAACAAATTTCCACCGGATAAGTTTTCGAGGGCTGATTTTTTTCCTGTGATAAAAGGACTTCTGTTTCGACTGCCAAACCTTTCAGGGGAGCATTTGCAAGCGTTTGGCACCATTTTTGAGTGAATTGCCAAAGGTCAGATTTTTGCTGAAATTGTGACCCCGGGGCTTAGGGATTTTTTCAAAAAAATGTTTTTCCGCCGGTTAAGTTTTTGAGGGCTGATTTTTTGTCCTTTGATAAAAGGACTTCTGTTTCGACTGCCAAACCTTTCAGGGGAGCATTTGCAAGCGTTTGGCACCATTTTTGAGTGAATTGCCAAAAGTCAGATTTTTGCTGAAATTGTGACCCCGGGGCTTAGGGATTTTTTCAAAAAACAAATTTCCGCCGGTTAAGTTTTCGATGGCTGATTTTTTGTCCTGTGATAAAAGGACTTCTGTTTCGACTGCCAAACCTTTCAGGGGAGCATTTGCAAGCGTTTGGCACCATTTTTGAGTGAATTGCCAAAGGTCAGATTTTTGCTGAAATTGGGACCCCGGGGCTTAGGGATTTTTTCAAAAAAATGTTTTTCCGCCGGTTAAGTTTTGAGGGCTGATTTCTTGTCCTGTGATAAAAAGCCTTCTGTTTCGACTGCCAAAACTTTCAGGGGATCATTTGCAAGCGTTTGGCACCATTTTTGAGTGAATTGCCAAAAGTCAGATTTTTGCTGAAATTGTGACCCCGGGGCTTAGGGATTTTTTCAAAAAAATGTTTTTCCGCCGGTTAAGTTTTTGAGGGCTGATTTCTTGTCCTGTGATAAAAAGCCTTCTGTTTCGACTGCCAAACCTTTCAGGGAATCATTTGCAAGCGATTGGCACCATTTTGGAGTGAATTGCCAAAAGTCAGATTTTTGCTGAAATTGTGACCCCGGGGCTTAGGGATTTTTTCAAAAAACAAATTTTCGCCGGTTAAGTTTTCGAGGGCTGATTTTTGGTCCTGTGATAAAAAGCCTTCTGTTTCGACTGCCAAACCTTTCAGGGGAGCATTTGCAAGCATTTGGCAACATTTTTGAGTGAATTGCCAAAAGTCAGATTTTTGCTGAAATTATGACCCCGGGCCTTAGGGATTTTTACAAAAACAAATTTCCGCCGGTTAAGTTTTCGAGGGCTGATTTTTTGTCCTGTGATAAAAGGACTTCTGTTTCGACTGCCAAACCTTTCAGGGGAGCATTTGCAAGCGATTGGCACCATTTTTGAGTGAATTGCCAAAAGTCAGATTTTTGCTGAAATTGTGACCCCGGGGCTTAGGGATTTTTTCAAAAAACAAATTTCCGCCGGTAAAGTTTTTGAGGGCTGATTTTTTCCCCTGTGATAAAAGGACTTCTGTTTCGACTGCCAAACCTTTCAGGGGAGCATTTGCAAGCGTTTGGCACCATTTTTGAGTGAATTGCCAAAAGTCAGATTTTTGCTGAAATTGTGACCCCGGGGCTTAGGGATTTTTTCAAAAAACAAATTTCCACCGGATAAGTTTTCGAGGGCTGATTTTTTTCCTGTGATAAAAGGACTTCTGTTTCGACTGCCAAACCTTTCAGGGGAGCATTTGCAAGCGTTTGGCACCATTTTTGAGTGAATTGCCAAAGGTCAGATTTTTGCTGAAATTGTGACCCCGGGGCTTAGGGATTTTTTCAAAAAAATGTTTTTCCGCCGGTTAAGTTTTTGAGGGCTGATTTTTTGTCCTGTGATAAAAGGACTTCTGTTTCGACTGCCAAACCTTTCAGGGGAGCATTTGCAAGCGTTTGGCACCATTTTTGAGTGAATTGCCAAAAGTCAGATTTTTGCTGAAATTGTGACCCCGGGGCTTAGGGATTTTTTCAAAAAACAAATTTCCGCCGGTTAAGTTTTCGATGGCTGATTTTTTGTCCTGTGATAAAAGGACTTCTGTTTCGACTGCCAAACCTTTCAGGGGAGCATTTGCAAGCGTTTGGCACCATTTTTGAGTGAATTGCCAAAGGTCAGATTTTTGCTGAAATTGGGACCCCGGGGCTTAGGGATTTTTTCAAAAAAATGTTTTTCCGCCGGTTAAGTTTTTGAGGGCTGATTTCTTGTCCTGTGATAAAAAGCCTTCTGTTTCGACTGCCAAACCTTTCAGGGGATCATTTGCAAGCGTTTGGCACCATTTTTGAGTGAATTGCCAAAAGTCAGATTTTTGCTGAAATTGTGACCCCGGGGCTTAGGGATTTTTTCAAAAAAATGTTTTTCCGCCGGTTAAGTTTTTGAGGGCTGATTTCTTGTCCTGTGATAAAAAGCCTTCTGTTTCGACTGCCAAACCTTTCAGGGAATCATTTGCAAGCGATTGGCACCATTTTGGAGTGAATTGCCAAAAGTCAGATTTTTGCTGAAATTGTGACCCCGGGGCTTAGGGATTTTTTCAAAAAACAAATTTTCGCCGGTTAAGTTTTCGAGGGCTGATTTTTGGTCCTGTGATAAAAAGCCTTCTGTTTCGACTGCCAAACCTTTCAGGGGAGCATTTGCAAGCATTTGGCAACATTTTTGAGTGAATTGCCAAAAGTCAGATTTTTGCTGAAATTATGACCCCGGGCCTTAGGGATTTTTACAAAAACAAATTTCCGCCGGTTAAGTTTTCGAGGGCTGATTTTTTGTCCTGTGATAAAAGGACTTCTGTTTCGACTGCCAAACCTTTCAGGGGAGCATTTGCAAGCGATTGGCACGATTTTTGAGTGAAGTGCCAAAAGTCAGATTTTTGCTGAAATTGTGACCCCGGGGCTTAGGGATTTTTTCAAAAAACAAATTTCCGCCGGTAAAGTTTTTGAGGGCTGATTTTTTTCCCTGTGATAAAAGGACTTCTGTTTCGACTGCCAAACCTTTCAGGGGAGCATTTGCAAGCGTTTCGCACCATTTTTGAGTGAAGTGCCAAAAGTCAGATTTTTGCTGAAATTGTGACCCCGGGGCTTAGGGATTTTTTCAAAAAACAAATTTTCGCCGGTTAAGTTTTCGAGGGCTGATTTATTGTCCTGTGATAAAAGCACTTCTGTTTCGACTGCCAAACCTTTCAGGGGCGCATTTTTAAGCGTTTGGCACCATTTTTGAGTGAAGTACCAAAAGTCAGATTTTTGCTGAAATTGTGACCCCGGGGCTTAGGGATTTTTTCAAAAAACAAATTTCCGCCGGTTAAGTTTTCGAGGGCTGATTTTTTATCCTGTGATAAAAGGACTTCTGTTTCGACTGCCAAACCTTTCAGGGGATCATTTGCAAGCAATTGGCACCGTTTTTGAGTGAATTGCCAAAAGTCAGATTTTTGCTGAAATTTTGACCCCGGGGCTTAGGGATTTTTTCAAAAAACAAATTTCCGCCGGTTAAGTTTTCGAGGGCTGATTTTTTGTCCTGTGATAAAAGGACTTCTGTTTCGACTGCCAAACCTTTCAGGGGAGCATTTGCAAGCGTTTGGCACCATTTTTGAGTGAATTGCCAAAAGTCAGATTTTTGCTGAAATTGTGACCTCGGGGCTTAGGGATTTTTTCAAAAAAATGTTTTTCCGCCGGTTAAGTTTTTGATGGCTGATTTCTTGTCCTGTGATAAAAGGACTTCTGTTTCGACTGCCAAACCTTTCAGGGGAGCATTTGCAAGCGTTTGGCACCATTTTTGAGTGAAGTGCCAAAAGTCAGATTTTTGCTGAAATTGTGACCCCGGGGCTTAGGGATTTTTTCAAAAAAATGTTTTTCCACCGGTTAAGTTTTTGATGGCTGATTTCTTGTCCTGTGATAAAAGGACTTCTGTTTCGACTGCCAAACCTTTCAGGGGAGCATTTGCAAGCGTTTGGCACCATTTTTGAGTGAAGTGCCAAAAGTCAGATTTTTGCTGAAATTGTGACCCCGGGGCTTAGGGATTTTTTCAAAAAAATGTTTTTCCGCCGGTTAAGTTTTTGAGGGCTGATTTTTTGTCCTGTGATAAAAGGACTTCTGTTTCGACTGCCAAACCTTTCAGGGGAGCATTTGCAAGCGTTTGGCACCATTTTTGAGTGAAGTGCCAAAAGTCAGATTTTTGCTGAAATTGTGACCCCGGGGCTTAGGGATTTTTTCAAAAAAATGTTTTTCCGCCGGTTAAGTTTTTGAGGGCTGATTTCTTGTCCTGTGATAAAAAGCCTTCTGTTTCGACTGCCAAACCTTTCAGGGAATCATTTGCAAGCGATTGGCACCATTTTGGAGTGAATTGCCAAAAGTCAGATTTTTGCTGAAATTGTGACCCCGGGGCTTAGGGATATTTTCAAAAAACAAATTTCCGCCGGTTAAGTTTTTGAGGGCTGATTTTTTGTCCTGTGACAAAAGGACTTCTGTTTCGACTGCCAAACCTTTCAGGGGAGCATTTGCAAGCGTTTGGCACCATTTTTGAGTGAAGTGCCAAAAGTCAGATTTTTGCTGAAATTGTGACCCCGGGGCTTAGGGATTTTTTCAAAAAACAAATTTTCGCCGGTTAAGTTTTCGAGGGCTGATTTTTTGTCCTGTGATAAAAAGCCTTCTGTTTCGACTGCCAAACCTTTCAGGGGAGCATTTGCAAGCGTTTGGCAACATTTTTGAGTGAATTGCCAAAAGTCAGATTTTTGCTGAAATTATGACCCCGGGCCTTAGGGATTTTTACAAAAAAATGTTTTTCCGCTGGTTAAGTTTTCGAGGGCTGATTTTTTGTCCTGTGATAAAAGGACTTCTGTTTCGACTGCCAAACCTTTCAGGGGAGCATTTGCAAGCGATTGGCACCATTTTTGAGTGAATTGCCAAAAGTCAGATTTTTGCTGAAATTGTGACCCCGGGGCTTAGGCTTTTTTTCAAAAAAATAATTTCCGCCGGTTAAGTTTTAGAGGGCTGATTTTTTGTCCTGTGATAAAAGGACTTCTGTTTCGACTGCCAAACCTTTCAGGGGATCATTTGCAAGCGATTGGCACCATTTTTGAGTGAATTGCCAAAGGTCAGATTTTTGCTGAAATTGTGACCCCGGGGCTTAGGGATTTTTTCAAAAAAATGTTTTTCCGCTGGTTAAGTTTTTGATGGCTGATTTCTTGTCCTGTGATAAAAAGCCTTCTGTTTCGACTGCCAAACCTTTCAGGGAATCATTTGCAAGCGATTGGCACCATTTTGGAGTGAATTGCCAAAAGTCAGATTTTTGCTGAAATTGTGACCCCGGGGCTTCGGGATTTTTTCAAAAAAATGTTTTTCCGCCGGTTAAGTTTTCGAGGGCTGATTTTTTGTCCTGTGATAAAAAGCCTTCTGTTTCGACTGCCAAACCTTTCAGGGGAGCATTTGCAAGTGTTTGGCAACATTTTTGAGTGAATTGCCAAAAGTCAGATTTTTGCTGAAATTGTGACCCCGCGGCTTAGGGATTTTTCCAAAAAACAAATTTCCGCCGGTTAAGTTTTCGAGGGCTGATTTTTTGTCCTGTGATAAAAGGACTTCTGTTTCGACTGCCAAACCTTTCAGGGGAGCATTTGCAAGCGATTGGCACCATTTTTGAGTGAAGTGCCAAAAGTCAGATTTTTGCTGAAATTGTGACCCCGGGGCTTAGGGATTTTTTCAAAAAACAAATTTCCGCCGGTTAAGTTTTCGATGGCTGATTTTTTGTCCTGTGATAAAAGGACTTCTGTTTCGACTGCCAAACCTTTCAGGGGAGCATTTGCAAGCGTTTGGCACCATTTTTGAGTGAATTGCCAAAGGTCAGATTTTTGCTGAAATTGGGACCCCGGGGCTTAGGGATTTTTTCAAAAAAATGTTTTTCCGCCGGTTAAGTTTTTGAGGGCTGATTTCTTGTCCTGTGATAAAAGGACTTCTGTTTCGACTGCCAAACCTTTCAGGGGAGCATTTGCAAGCGTTTGGCACCATTTATGAGTGAAGTGCCAAAAGTCAGATTTTTGCTGAAATTGTGACCCCGGGGCTTAGGGATTTTTTCAAAAAAATGTTTTTCCGCCGGTTAAGTTTTTGAGGGCTGATTTCTTGTCCTGTGATAAAAAGCCTTCTGTTTCGACTGCCAAACCTTTCAGGGAATCATTTGCAAGCGATTGGCACCATTTTGGAGTGAATTGCCAAAAGTCAGATTTTTGCTGAAATTGTGACCCCGGGGCTTAGGGATATTTTCAAAAAACAAATTTCCGCCGGTTAAGTTTTTGAGGGCTGATTTTTTGTCCTGTGACAAAAGGACTTCTGTTTCGACTGCCAAACCTTTCAGGGGAGCATTTGCAAGCGTTTGGCACCATTTTTGAGTGAAGTGCCAAAAGTCAGATTTTTGCTGAAATTGTGACCCCGGGGCTTAGGGATTTTTTCAAAAAACAAATTTTCGCCGGTTAAGTTTTCGAGGGCTGATTTTTTGTCCTGTGATAAAAAGCCTTCTGTTTCGACTGCCAAACCTTTCAGGGGAGCATTTGCAAGCGTTTGGCAACATTTTTGAGTGAATTGCCAAAAGTCAGATTTTTGCTGAAATTATGACCCCGGGCCTTAGGGATTTTTACAAAAAAATGTTTTTCCGCTGGTTAAGTTTTCGAGGGCTGATTTTTTGTCCTGTGATAAAAGGACTTCTGTTTCGACTGCCAAACCTTTCAGGGGAGCATTTGCAAGCGATTGGCACCATTTTTGAGTGAATTGCCAAAAGTCAGATTTTTGCTGAAATTGTGACCCCGGGGCTTAGGCTTTTTTTCAAAAAAATAATTTCCGCCGGTTAAGTTTTAGAGGGCTGATTTTTTGTCCTGTGATAAAAGGACTTCTGTTTCGACTGCCAAACCTTTCAGGGGATCATTTGCAAGCGATTGGCACCATTTTTGAGTGAATTGCCAAAGGTCAGATTTTTGCTGAAATTGTGACCCCGAGGCTTAGGGATTTTTTCAAAAAAATGTTTTTCCGCTGGTTAAGTTTTTGATGGCTGATTTCTTGTCCTGTGATAAAAAGCCTTCTGTTTCGACTGCCAAAACTTTCAGGGGATCATTTGCAAGCGTTTGGCACCATTTTTGAGTGAATTGCCAAAAGTCAGATTTTTGCTGAAATTGTGACCCCGGGGCTTAGGGATTTTTTCAAAAAAATGTTTTTCCGCCGGTTAAGTTTTTGAGGGCTGATTTCTTGTCCTGTGATAAAAAGCCTTCTGTTTCGACTGCCAAAACTTTCAGGGGATCATTTGCAAGCGTTTGGCACCATTTTTGAGTGAATTGCCAAAAGTCAGATTTTTGCTGAAATTGTGACCCCGGGGCTTAGGGATTTTTTCAAAAAAATGTTTTTCCGCCGGTTAAGTTTTTGAGGGCTGATTTCTTGTCCTGTGATAAAAAGCCTTCTGTTTCGACTGCCAAACCTTTCAGGGAATCATTTGCAAGCGATTGGCACCATTTTGGAGTGAATTGCCAAAAGTCAGATTTTTGCTGAAATTGTGACCCCGGGGCTTAGGGATTTTTTCAAAAAACAAATTTTCGCCGGTTAAGTTTTCGAGGGCTGATTTTTGGTCCTGTGATAAAAAGCCTTCTGTTTCGACTGCCAAACCTTTCAGGGGAGCATTTGCAAGCATTTGGCAACATTTTTGAGTGAATTGCCAAAAGTCAGATTTTTGCTGAAATTATGACCCCGGGCCTTAGGGATTTTTACAAAAACAAATTTCCGCCGGTTAAGTTTTCGAGGGCTGATTTTTTGTCCTGTGATAAAAGGACTTCTGTTTCGACTGCCAAACCTTTCAGGGGAGCATTTGCAAGCGATTGGCACCATTTTTGAGTGAATTGCCAAAAGTCAGATTTTTGCTGAAATTGTGACCCCGGGGCTTAGGGATTTTTTCAAAAAAATGTTTTTCCGCCGGTTAAGTTTTTGATGGCTGATTTCTTGTCCTGTGATAAAAAGCCTTCTGTTTCGACTGCCAAACCTTTCAGGGAATCATTTGCAAGCGATTGGCACCATTTTGGAGTGAATTGCCAAAAGTCAGATTTTTGCTGAAATTGTGACCCCGGGGCTTAGGGATTTTTCAAAAAACAAATTTCCGCCGGTTAAGTTTTCGAGGGCTGATTTTTTGTCCTGTGATAAAAGGACTTCTGTTTCGACTGCCAAACCTTTCAGGGGAACATTTGCAAGCGTTTGGCACCATTTTTGAGTGAAGTGCCAAAAGTCAGGTTTTTGCTGAAATTGTGACCCCGGGGCTTAGGGATTTTTTCAAAAAACAAATTTCCGCCGGTTAAGTTTTCGAGGGCTGATTTTTTGTCCTGTGATAAAAAGCCTTCTGTTTCGACTGCCAGACCTTTCAGGGGAGCATTTGCAAGTGTTTGGCAACATTTTTGAGTGAATTGCCAAAAGTCAGATTTTTGCTGAAATTGTGACCCCGCGGCTTAGGGATTTTTCCCAAAAACAAATTTCCGCCGGTTAAGTTTTCGAGGGCTGATTTTTTGTCCTGTGATAAAAGGACTTCTGTTTCGACTGCCAAACCTTTCAGGGGAGCATTTGCAAGCGATTGGCACCATTTTTGAGTGAATTGCCAAAAGTCAGATTTTTGCTGAAATTGTGACCCCGGGGCTTAGGGATTTTTTCAAAAAACAAATTTCCACCGGATAAGTTTTCGAGGGCTGATTTTTTTCCTGTGATAAAAGGACTTCTGTTTCGACTGCCAAACCTTTCAGGGGAGCATTTGCAAGCGTTTGGCACCATTTTTGAGTGAATTGCCAAAGGTCAGATTTTTGCTGAAATTGTGACCCCGGGGCTTAGGGATTTTTTCAAAAAAATGTTTTTCCGCCGGTTAAGTTTTTGAGGGCTGATTTTTTGTCCTGTGATAAAAGGACTTCTGTTTCGACTGCCAAACCTTTCAGGGGAGCATTTGCAAGCGTTTGGCACCATTTTTGAGTGAATTGCCAAAAGTCAGATTTTTGCTGAAATTGTGACCCCGGGGCTTAGGGATTTTTTCAAAAAACAAATTTCCGCCGGTTAAGTTTTCGATGGCTGATTTTTTGTCCTGTGATAAAAGGACTTCTGTTTCGACTGCCAAACCTTTCAGGGGAGCATTTGCAAGCGTTTGGCACCATTTTTGAGTGAATTGCCAAAGGTCAGATTTTTGCTGAAATTGGGACCCCGGGGCTTAGGGATTTTTTCAAAAAAATGTTTTTCCGCCGGTTAAGTTTTTGAGGGCTGATTTCTTGTCCTGTGATAAAAAGCCTTCTGTTTCGACTGCCAAAACTTTCAGGGGATCATTTGCAAGCGTTTGGCACCATTTTTGAGTGAATTGCCAAAAGTCAGATTTTTGCTGAAATTGTGACCCCGGGGCTTAGGGATTTTTTCAAAAAAATGTTTTTCCGCCGGTTAAGTTTTTGAGGGCTGATTTCTTGTCCTGTGATAAAAAGCCTTCTGTTTCGACTGCCAAACCTTTCAGGGAATCATTTGCAAGCGATTGGCACCATTTTGGAGTGAATTGCCAAAAGTCAGATTTTTGCTGAAATTGTGACCCCGGGGCTTAGGGATTTTTTCAAAAAACAAATTTTCGCCGGTTAAGTTTTCGAGGGCTGATTTTTGGTCCTGTGATAAAAAGCCTTCTGTTTCGACTGCCAAACCTTTCAGGGGAGCATTTGCAAGCATTTGGCAACATTTTTGAGTGAATTGCCAAAAGTCAGATTTTTGCTGAAATTATGACCCCGGGCCTTAGGGATTTTTACAAAAACAAATTTCCGCCGGTTAAGTTTTCGAGGGCTGATTTTTTGTCCTGTGATAAAAGGACTTCTGTTTCGACTGCCAAACCTTTCAGGGGAGCATTTGCAAGCGATTGGCACCATTTTTGAGTGAATTGCCAAAAGTCAGATTTTTGCTGAAATTGTGACCCCGGGGCTTAGGGATTTTTTCAAAAAACAAATTTCCGCCGGTAAAGTTTTTGAGGGCTGATTTTTTTCCCTGTGATAAAAGGACTTCTGTTTCGACTGCCAAACCTTTCAGGGGAGCATTTGCAAGCGTTTCACACCATTTTTGAGTGAAGTGCCAAAAGTCAGATTTTTGCTGAAATTGTGACCCCGGGGCTTAGGGATTTTTTCAAAAAACAAATTTCCGCCGGTTAAGTTTTCGAGGGCTGATTTATTGTCCTGTGATAAAAGCACTTCTGTTTCGACTGCCAAACCTTTCAGGGGAGCATTTGCAAGCGTTTGGCACCATTTTTGAGTGAATTGCCAAAAGTCAGATTTTTGCTGAAATTGTGACCCCGGGGCTTAGGGATTTTTTCAAAAAACAAATTTCCACCGGATAAGTTTTCGAGGGCTGATTTTTTTCCTGTGATAAAAGGACTTCTGTTTCGACTGCCAAACCTTTCAGGGGAGCATTTGCAAGCGTTTGGCACCATTTTTGAGTGAATTGCCAAAGGTCAGATTTTTGCTGAAATTGTGACCCCGGGGCTTAGGGATTTTTCCAAAAAACAAATTTCCGCCGGTTAAGTTTTTGAGGGCTGATTTTTTGTCCTGTGATAAAAGGACTTCTGTTTCGACTGCCAAACCTTTCAGGGGAGCATTTGCAAGCGTTTGGCACCATTTTTGAGTGAATTGCCAAAAGTCAGATTTTTGCTGAAATTGTGACCCCGGGGCTTAGGGATTTTTTCAAAAAACAAATTTCCGCCGGTTAAGTTTTCGATGGCTGATTTTTTGTCCTGTGATAAAAGGACTTCTGTTTCGACTGCCAAACCTTTCAGGGGAGCATTTGCAAGCGTTTGGCACCATTTTTGAGTGAATTGCCAAAGGTCAGATTTTTGCTGAAATTGGGACCCCGGGGCTTAGGGATTTTTTCAAAAAAATGTTTTTCCGCCGGTTAAGTTTTTGAGGGCTGATTTCTTGTCCTGTGATAAAAAGCCTTCTGTTTCGACTGCCAAACCTTTCAGGGGATCATTTGCAAGCGTTTGGCACCATTTTTGAGTGAATTGCCAAAAGTCAGATTTTTGCTGAAATTGTGACCCCGGGGCTTAGGGATTTTTTCAAAAAAATGTTTTTCCGCCGGTTAAGTTTTTGAGGGCTGATTTCTTGTCCTGTGATAAAAAGCCTTCTGTTTCGACTGCCAAACCTTTCAGGGAATCATTTGCAAGCGATTGGCACCATTTTGGAGTGAATTGCCAAAAGTCAGATTTTTGCTGAAATTGTGACCCCGGGGCTTAGGGATTTTTTCAAAAAACAAATTTTCGCCGGTTAAGTTTTCGAGGGCTGATTTTTGGTCCTGTGATAAAAAGCCTTCTGTTTCGACTGCCAAACCTTTCAGGGGAGCATTTGCAAGCATTTGGCAACATTTTTGAGTGAATTGCCAAAAGTCAGATTTTTGCTGAAATTGTGACCCCGGGCCTTAGGGATTTTTACAAAAACAAATTTCCGCCGGTTAAGTTTTCGAGGGCTGATTTTTTGTCCTGTGATAAAAGGACTTCTGTTTCGACTGCCAAACCTTTCAGGGAATCATTTGCAAGCGATTGGCACCATTTTGGAGTGAATTGCCAAAAGTCAGATTTTTGCTGAAATTGTGACCCCGGGGCTTCGGGATTTTTTCAAAAAAATGTTTTTCCGCCGGTTAAGTTTTCGAGGGCTGATTTTTTGTCCTGTGATAAAAAGCCTTCTGTTTCGACTGCCAAACCTTTCAGGGGAGCATTTGCAAGTGTTTGGCAACATTTTTGAGTGAATTGCCAAAAGTCAGATTTTTGCTGAAATTGTGACCCCGGGGCTTAGGGATTTTTCCAAAAAACAAATTTCCGCCGGTTAAGTTTTCGAGGGCTGATTTATTGTCCTGTGATAAAAGGACTTCTGTTTCGACTGCCAAACCTTTCAGGGGATCATTTGCAAGCGATTGGCACCGTTTTTGAGTGAATTGCCAAAAGTCAGATTTTTGCTGAAATTTTGACCCCGGGGCTTAGGGATTTTTTCAAAAAACAAATTTCCGCCGGTTAAGTTTTCGAGGGCTGATTTTTTGTCCTGTGATAAAAGGACTTCTGTTTCGACTGCCAAACCTTTCAGGGGAGCATTTGCAAGCGTTTGGCACCATTTTTGAGTGAATTGCCAAAAGTCAGATTTTTGCTGAAATTGTGACCTCGGGGCTTAGGGATTTTTTCAAAAAAATGTTTTTCCGCCGGTTAAGTTTTCGATGGCTGATTTCTTGTCCTGTGATAAAAGGACTTCTGTTTCGACTGCCAAACCTTTCAGGGGAGCATTTGCAAGCGTTTGGCACCATTTTTGAGTGAAGTGCCAAAAGTCAGATTTTTGCTGAAATTGTGATCCCGGGGCTTAGGGATTTTTTCAAAAAAATGTTTTTCCGCCGGTTAAGTTTTTGATGGCTGATTTCTTGTCCTGTGATAAAAGGACTTCTGTTTCGACTGCCAAACCTTTCAGGGGAGCATTTGCAAGCGTTTGGCACCATTTTTGAGTGAAGTGCCAAAAGTCAGATTTTTGCTGAAATTGTGACCCCGGGGCTTAGGGATTTTTTCAAAAAAATGTTTTTCCGCCGGTTAAGTTTTTGAGGGCTGATTTTTTGTCCTGTGATAAAAAGCCTTCTGTTTCGACTGCCAAACCTTTCAGGGAATCATTTGCAAGCGATTGGCACCATTTTGGAGTGAATTGCCAAAAGTCAGATTTTTGCTGAAATTGTGACCCCGGGGCTTAGGGATTTTTTCAAAAAACAAATTTTCGCCGGTTAAGTTTTCGAGGGCTGATTTTTGGTCCTGTGATAAAAAGCCTTCTGTTTCGACTGCCAAACCTTTCAGGGGAGCATTTGCAAGCATTTGGCAACATTTTTGAGTGAATTGCCAAAAGTCAGATTTTTGCTGAAATTATGACCCCGGGCCTTAGGGATTTTTACAAAAACAAATTTCCGCCGGTTAAGTTTTCGAGGGCTGATTTTTTGTCCTGTGATAAAAGGACTTCTGTTTCGACTGCCAAACCTTTCAGGGGAGCATTTGCAAGCGATTGGCACCATTTTTGAGTGAATTGCCAAAAGTCAGATTTTTGCTGAAATTGTGACCCCGGGGCTTAGGGATTTTTTCAAAAAAATGTTTTTCCGCCGGTTAAGTTTTTGATGGCTGATTTCTTGTCCTGTGATAAAAAGCCTTCTGTTTCGACTGCCAAACCTTTCAGGGAATCATTTGCAAGCGATTGGCACCATTTTGGAGTGAATTGCCAAAAGTCAGATTTTTGCTGAAATTGTGACCCCGGGGCTTAGGGATTTTTCAAAAAACAAATTTCCGCCGGTTAAGTTTTCGAGGGCTGATTTTTTGTCCTGTGATAAAAGGACTTCTGTTTCGACTGCCAAACCTTTCAGGGGAGCATTTGCAAGCGTTTGGCACCATTTTTGAGTGAAGTGCCAAAAGTCAGGTTTTTGCTGAAATTGTGACCCCGGGGCTTAGGGATTTTTTCAAAAAACAAATTTCCGCCGGTTAAGTTTTCGAGGGCTGATTTTTTGTCCTGTGATAAAAAGCCTTCTGTTTCGACTGCCAGACCTTTCAGGGGAGCATTTGCAAGTGTTTGGCAACATTTTTGAGTGAATTGCCAAAAGTCAGATTTTTGCTGAAATTGTGACCCCGCGGCTTAGGGATTTTTCCCAAAAACAAATTTCCGCCGGTTAAGTTTTCGAGGGCTGATTTTTTGTCCTGTGATAAAAGGACTTCTGTTTCGACTGCCAAACCTTTCAGGGGAGCATTTGCAAGCGATTGGCACCATTTTTGAGTGAATTGCCAAAAGTCAGATTTTTGCTGAAATTGTGACCCCGGGGCTTAGGGATTTTTTCAAAAAACAAATTTCCACCGGATAAGTTTTCAAGGGCTGATTTTTTTCCTGTGATAAAAGGACTTCTGTTTCGACTGCCAAACCTTTCAGGGGAGCATTTGCAAGCGTTTGGCACCATTTTTGAGTGAATTGCCAAAGGTCAGATTTTTGCTGAAATTGTGACCCCGGGGCTTAGGGATTTTTTCAAAAAAATGTTTTTCCGCCGGTTAAGTTTTTGAGGGCTGATTTTTTGTCCTGTGATAAAAGGACTTCTGTTTCGACTGCCAAACCTTTCAGGGGAGCATTTGCAAGCGTTTGGCACCATTTTTGAGTGAATTGCCAAAAGTCAGATTTTTGCTGAAATTGTGACCCCGGGGCTTAGGGATTTTTTCAAAAAACAAATTTCCGCCGGTTAAGTTTTCGATGGCTGATTTTTTGTCCTGTGATAAAAGGACTTCTGTTTCGACTGCCAAACCTTTCAGGGGAGCATTTGCAAGCGTTTGGCACCATTTTTGAGTGAATTGCCAAAGGTCAGATTTTTGCTGAAATTGGGACCCCGGGGCTTAGGGATTTTTTCAAAAAAATGTTTTTCCGCCGGTTAAGTTTTTGAGGGCTGATTTCTTGTCCTGTGATAAAAAGCCTTCTGTTTCGACTGCCAAAACTTTCAGGGGATCATTTGCAAGCGTTTGGCACCATTTTTGAGTGAATTGCCAAAAGTCAGATTTTTGCTGAAATTGTGACCCCGGGGCTTAGGGATTTTTTCAAAAAAATGTTTTTCCGCCGGTTAAGTTTTTGAGGGCTGATTTCTTGTCCTGTGATAAAAAGCCTTCTGTTTCGACTGCCAAACCTTTCAGGGAATCATTTGCAAGCGATTGGCACCATTTTGGAGTGAATTGCCAAAAGTCAGATTTTTGCTGAAATTGTGACCCCGGGGCTTAGGGATTTTTTCAAAAAACAAATTTTCGCCGGTTAAGTTTTCGAGGGCTGATTTTTGGTCCTGTGATAAAAAGCCTTCTGTTTCGACTGCCAAACCTTTCAGGGGAGCATTTGCAAGCATTTGGCAACATTTTTGAGTGAATTGCCAAAAGTCAGATTTTTGCTGAAATTATGACCCCGGGCCTTAGGGATTTTTACAAAAACAAATTTCCGCCGGTTAAGTTTTCGAGGGCTGATTTTTTGTCCTGTGATAAAAGGACTTCTGTTTCGACTGCCAAACCTTTCAGGGGAGCATTTGCAAGCGATTGGCACCATTTTTGAGTGAATTGCCAAAAGTCAGATTTTTGCTGAAATTGTGACCCCGGGGCTTAGGGATTTTTTCAAAAAACAAATTTCCGCCGGTAAAGTTTTTGAGGGCTGATTTTTTTCCCTGTGATAAAAGGACTTCTGTTTCGACTGCCAAACCTTTCAGGGGAGCATTTGCAAGCGTTTCACACCATTTTTGAGTGAAGTGCCAAAAGTCAGATTTTTGCTGAAATTGTGACCCCGGGGCTTAGGGATTTTTTCAAAAAACAAATTTCCGCCGGTTAAGTTTTCGAGGGCTGATTTATTGTCCTGTGATAAAAGCACTTCTGTTTCGACTGCCAAACCTTTCAGGGGAGCATTTGCAAGCGTTTGGCACCATTTTTGAGTGAATTGCCAAAAGTCAGATTTTTGCTGAAATTGTGACCCCGGGGCTTAGGGATTTTTTCAAAAAACAAATTTCCACCGGATAAGTTTTCGAGGGCTGATTTTTTTCCTGTGATAAAAGGACTTCTGTTTCGACTGCCAAACCTTTCAGGGGAGCATTTGCAAGCGTTTGGCACCATTTTTGAGTGAATTGCCAAAGGTCAGATTTTTGCTGAAATTGTGACCCCGGGGCTTAGGGATTTTTCCAAAAAACAAATTTCCGCCGGTTAAGTTTTCGATGGCTGATTTTTTGTCCTGTGATAAAAGGACTTCTGTTTCGACTGCCAAACCTTTCAGGGGAGCATTTGCAAGCGTTTGGCACCATTTTTGAGTGAATTGCCAAAGGTCAGATTTTTGCTGAAATTGGGACCCCGGGGCTTAGGGATTTTTTCAAAAAAATGTTTTTCCGCCGGTTAAGTTTTTGAGGGCTGATTTCTTGTCCTGTGATAAAAAGCCTTCTGTTTCGACTGCCAAACCTTTCAGGGGATCATTTGCAAGCGTTTGGCACCATTTTTGAGTGAATTGCCAAAAGTCAGATTTTTGCTGAAATTGTGACCCCGGGGCTTAGGGATTTTTTCAAAAAAATGTTTTTCCGCCGGTTAAGTTTTTGAGGGCTGATTTCTTGTCCTGTGATAAAAAGCCTTCTGTTTCGACTGCCAAACCTTTCAGGGAATCATTTGCAAGCGATTGGCACCATTTTGGAGTGAATTGCCAAAAGTCAGATTTTTGCTGAAATTGTGACCCCGGGGCTTAGGGATTTTTTCAAAAAACAAATTTTCGCCGGTTAAGTTTTCGAGGGCTGATTTTTGGTCCTGTGATAAAAAGCCTTCTGTTTCGACTGCCAAACCTTTCAGGGGAGCATTTGCAAGCATTTGGCAACATTTTTGAGTGAATTGCCAAAAGTCAGATTTTTGCTGAAATTATGACCCCGGGCCTTAGGGATTTTTACAAAAACAAATTTCCGCCGGTTAAGTTTTCGAGGGCTGATTTTTTGTCCTGTGATAAAAGGACTTCTGTTTCGACTGCCAAACCTTTCAGGGGAGCATTTGCAAGCGATTGGCACCATTTTTGAGTGAATTGCCAAAAGTCAGATTTTTGCTGAAATTGTGACCCCGGGGCTTAGGGATTTTTTCAAAAAACAAATTTCCGCCGGTAAAGTTTTTGAGGGCTGATTTTTTTCCCTGTGATAAAAGGACTTCTGTTTCGACTGCCAAACCTTTCAGGGGAGCATTTGCAAGCGTTTCGCACCATTTTTGAGTGAAGTGCCAAAAGTCAGATTTTTGCTGAAATTGTGACCCCGGGGCTTAGGGATTTTTTCAAAAAACAAATTTCCGCCGGTTAAGTTTTCGAGGGCTGATTTATTGTCCTGTGATAAAAGGACTTCTGTTTCGACTGCCAAACCTTTCAGGGGATCATTTGCAAGCAATTGGCACCGTTTTTGAGTGAATTGCCAAAAGTCAGATTTTTGCTGAAATTTTGACCCCGGGGCTTAGGGATTTTTTCAAAAAACAAATTTCCGCCGGTTAAGTTTTCGAGGGCTGATTTTTTGTCCTGTGATAAAAGGACTTCTGTTTCGACTGCCAAACCTTTCAGGGGAGCATTTGCAAGCGTTTGGCACCATTTTTGAGTGAATTGCCAAAAGTCAGATTTTTGCTGAAATTGTGACCTCGGGGCTTAGGGATTTTTTCAAAAAAATGTTTTTCCGCCGGTTAAGTTTTTGATGGCTGATTTCTTGTCCTGTGATAAAAGGACTTCTGTTTCGACTGCCAAACCTTTCAGGGGAGCATTTGCAAGCGTTTGGCACCATTTTTGAGTGAAGTGCCAAAAGTCAGATTTTTGCTGAAATTGTGATCCCGGGGCTTAGGGATTTTTTCAAAAAAATGTTTTTCCGCCGGTTAAGTTTTTGATGGCTGATTTCTTCTCCTGTGATAAAAGGACTTCTGTTTCGACTGCCAAACCTTTCAGGGGAGCATTTGCAAGCGTTTGGCACCATTTTTGAGTGAAGTGCCAAAAGTCAGATTTTTGCTGAAATTGTGACCCCGGGGCTTAGGGATTTTTTCAAAAAAATGTTTTTCCGCCGGTTAAGTTTTTGAGGGCTGATTTTTTGTCCTGTGATAAAAGGACTTCTGTTTCGACTGCCAAACCTTTCAGGGGAGCATTTGCAAGCGATTGGCACCATTTTGGAGTGAATTGCCAAAAGTCAGATTTTTGCTGAAATTGTGACCCCGGGGCTTAGGGATATTTTCAAAAAACAAATTTCCGCCGGTTAAGTTTTTGAGGGCTGATTTTTTGTCCTGTGACAAAAGGACTTCTGTTTCGACTGCCAAACCTTTCAGGGGAGCATTTGCAAGCGTTTGGCACCATTTTTGAGTGAAGTGCCAAAAGTCAGATTTTTGCTGAAATTGTGACCCCGGGGCTTAGGGATTTTTTCAAAAAAATAATTTCCGCCGGTTAAGTTTTCGAGGGCTGATTTTTTGTCCTGTGATAAAAAGCCTTCTGTTTCGACTGCCAAACCTTTCAGGGGAGCATTTGCAAGCGTTTGGCAACATTTTTGAGTGAATTGCCAAAAGTCAGATTTTTGCTGAAATTATGACCCCGGGCCTTAGGGATTTTTACAAAAAAATGTTTTTCCGCTGGTTAAGTTTTCGAGGGCTGATTTTTTGTCCTGTGATAAAAGGACTTCTGTTTCGACTGCCAAACCTTTCAGGGGAGCATTTGCAAGCGATTGGCACCATTTTTGAGTGAATTGCCAAAAGTCAGATTTTTGCTGAAATTGTGACCCCGGGGCTTAGGGTTTTTTTCAAAAAAATAATTTCCGCCGGTTAAGTTTTAGAGGGCTGATTTTTTGTCCTGTGATAAAAGGACTTCTGTTTCGACTGCCAAACCTTTCAGGGGATCATTTGCAAGCGATTGGCACCATTTTTGAGTGAATTGCCAAAGGTCAGATTTTTGCTGAAATTGTGACCCCGGGGCTTAGGGATTTTTTCAAAAAAATGTTTTTCCGCTGGTTAAGTTTTTCATGGCTGATTTCTTGTCCTGTGATAAAAAGCCTTCTGTTTCGACTGCCAAACCTTTCAGGGAATCATTTGCAAGCGATTGGCACCATTTTGGAGTGAATTGCCAAAAGTCAGATTTTTGCTGAAATTGTGACCCCGGGGCTTAGGGATTTTTTCAAAAAACAAATTTCCGCCGGTTAAGTTTTCGAGGGCTGATTTTTTGTCCTGTGATAAAAAGCCTTCTGTTTCGACTGCCAAACCTTTCAGGGGAGCATTTGCAAGTGTTTGGCAACATTTTTGAGTGAATTGCCAAAAGTCAGATTTTTGCTGAAATTGTGACCCCGCGGCTTAGGGATTTTTCCAAAAAACAAATTTCCGCCGGTTAAGTTTTCGAGGGCTGATTTTTTGTCCTGTGATAAAAGGACTTCTGTTTCGACTGCCAAACCTTTCAGGGGAGCATTTGCAAGCGATTGGCACCATTTTTGAGTGAATTGCCAAAAGTCAGATTTTTGCTGAAATTGTGACCCCGGGGCTTAGGGATATTTTCAAAAAACAAATTTCCGCCGGTTAAGTTTTCGAGGGCTGATTTTTTGTCCTGTGATAAAAGGACTTCTGTTTCGACTGCCAAACCTTTCAGGGGAGCATTTGCAAGCGTTTGGCACCATTTTTGAGTGAAGTGCCAAAAGTCAGATTTTTGCTGAAATTGTGACCCCGGGGCTTAGGGATTTTTTCAAAAAACAAATTTCCGCCGGTTAAGTTTTCGAGAGCTGATTTATTGTCCTGTGATAAAAGCACTTCTGTTTCGACTGCCAAACCTTTCAGGGGAGCATTTGTAAGCGTTTGGCACCATTTTTGAGTGAGGTGCCAAAAGTCAGATTTTTGCTGAAATTGTGACCCCGGGGCTTAGGGATTTTTTCAAAAAACAAATTTCCGCCGGTTAAGTTTTCGAGGGCTGATTTTTTTGTCCTGTGATAAAAGGACTTCTGTTTCGACTGCCAAACCTTTCAGGGGATCATTTGCAAGCAATTGGCACCATTTTTGAGTGAATTGCCAAAAGTCAGATTTTTGCTGAAATTGTGACCCCGGGGCTTAGGGATTTTTTCAAAAAAATGTTTTTCCGCCGGTTAAGTTTTTGATGGCTGATTTCTTGTCCTGTGATAAAAAGCCTTCTGTTTCGACTGCCAAACCTTTCAGGGAATCATTTGCAAGCGATTGGCACCATTTTGGAGTGAATTGCCAAAAGTCAGATTTTTGCTGAAATTGTGACCCCGGGGCTTAGGGATTTTTCAAAAAACAAATTTCCGCCGGTTAAGTTTTCGAGGGCTGATTTTTTGTCCTGTGATAAAACGACTTCTGTTTCGACTGCCAAACCTTTCAGGGGAGCATTTGCAAGCGTTTGGCACCATTTTTGAGTGAAGTGCCAAAAGTCAGGTTTTTGCTGAAATTGTGACCCCGGGGCTTAGGGATTTTTTCAAAAAACAAATTTCCGCCGGTTAAGTTTTCGAGGGCTGATTTTTTGTCCTGTGATAAAAAGCCTTCTGTTTCGACTGCCAAACCTTTCAGGGGAGCATTTGCAAGTGTTTGGCAACATTTTTGAGTGAATTGCCAAAAGTCAGATTTTTGCTGAAATTGTGACCCCGCGGCTTAGGGATTTTTCCCAAAAACAAATTTCCGCCGGTTAAGTTTTCGAGGGCTGATTTTTTGTCCTGTGATAAAAGGACTTCTGTTTCGACTGCCAAACCTTTCAGGGGATCATTTGCAAGCAATTGGCACCATTTTTGAGTGAATTGCCAAAAGTCAGATTTTTGCTGAAATTTTGACCCCGGGGCTTAGGGATTTTTTCAAAAAACAAATTTCCGCCGGTTAAGTTTTCGAGGGCTGATTTTTTTGTCCTGTGATAAAAGGACTTCTGTTTCGACTGCCAAACCTTTCAGGAGAGCATTTGCAAGCGTTTGGCACCATTTTTGAGTGAATTGCCAAAAGTCAGATTTTTGCTGAAATTGTGACCTCGGGGCTTAGGGATTTTTTCAAAAAAATGTTTTTCCGCCGGTTAAGTTTTTGATGGCTGATTTCTTGTCCTGTGATAAAAAGCCTTCTGTTTCGACTGCCAAACCTTTCAGGGCGTCATTTGCAAGCGATTGGCACCATTTTTGAGTGAATTGCCAAAAGTCAAATTTTTGCAAAAATTGTGACCCCGGGGCTTAGGGATTTTTTCAAAAAAATGTTTTTCCGCCGGTTAAGTTTTCGAGGGCTGATTTTTTGTCCTGTGATAAAAGGACTTCTGTTTCGACTGCCAAACCTTTCAGGGGATCATTTGCAAGCGATTGGCACCATTTTTGAGTGAATTGCCAAAAGTCAAATTTTTGCTGAAATTGTGACCCCGGAGTTTAGGGATTTTTTCAAAAAACAAATTTCTGCCGGTTAAGTTTTCGAGGGCTGATTTTTTGGCCTGTGATAAAAGGACTTCTGTTTCGACTGCCAAACCTTTCAGGGGAGCATTTGCAAGCGTTTGGCACCATTTTTGAGTGAAGTGCCAAAAGTCAGATTTTTGCTGAAATTGTGACCCCGGGGCTTAGGGATTTTTTCAAAAAACAAATTTCCGCCGGTTAAGTTTTCGAGGGCTGATTTTTTGTCCTGTGATAAAAAGCCTTCTGTTTCGACTGCCAAACCTTTCAGGGGAGCATTTGCAAGCGTTTGGCAACATTTTTGAGTGAATTGCCAAAAGTCAGATTTTTCCTGAAATTGTGACCCCGGGGCTTAGGGATTTTTCCAAAAAACAAATTTCCGCCGGTTAAGTTTTCGAGGGCTGATTTTTTGTCCTGTGATAAAAGGACTTCTGTTTCGACTGCCAAACCTTTCAGGGGAGCATTTGCAAGCGATTGGCACCATTTTTGAGTGAATTGCCAAAAGTCAGATTTTTGCTGAAATTGTGACCCCGGGGCTTCGGGATTTTTTCAAAAAACAAATTTCCGCCGGTTAAGTTTTTGAGGGCTGATTTTTTGTCCTGTGACAAAAGGACTTCTGTTTCGACTGCCAAACCTTTCAGGGGAGCATTTGCAAGCGTTTGGCACCATTTTTGAGTGAAGTGCCAAAAGTCAGATTTTTGCTGAAATTGTGACCCCGGGGCTTAGGGATTTTTTCAAAAAACAAATTTCCGCCGGTTAAGTTTTCGAGGGCTGATTTTTTGTCCTGTGATAAAAAGCCTTCTGTTTCGACTGCCAAACCTTTCAGGGGAGCATTTGCAAGTGTTTGGCAACATTTTTGAGTGAATTGCCAAAAGTCAGATTTTTGCTGAAATTGTGACCCCGCGGCTTAGGGATTTTTCCAAAAAACAAATTTCCGCCGGTTAAGTTTTCGAGGGCTGATTTTTTGTCCTGTGATAAAAGGACTTCTGTTTCGACTGCCAAACCTTTCAGGGGAGCATTTGCAAGCGATTGGCACCATTTTTGAGTGAATTGCCAAAAGTCAGATTTTTGCTGAAATTGTGACCCCGGGGCTTAGGGATTTTTTCAAAAAACAAATTTCCGCCGGTTAAGTTTTCGAGGGCTGATTTTTTGTCCTGTGATAAAAGGACTTCTGTGTGGGAGTTGGAACTTAACTGGTTAAGTTGTTCCCATGATGCCTCAGCATTCTGACGTCACTTTTGGAAGCTCGGGAGGAGCTTGAGGCAAAGATTGCCAGTCCCACTCTGTGTTCCGTGGGGAACAGACGTAGCCTGTAATGGCGGAGAGGAGCCCAGGAAATCCCTGGGGGAAATGTTGGAATAAATGCTGTAAATAGACGAACTGGACTCTGTGTGTTTGTCTGGAAGCTGAATCAAGCTGGTGACAGTTCTACACCGCTGTGTGAAACTCTGCTGAGCCGTGACTGAGTGGCGCAGCTGAGGGAAGCGCGCCGGACCGAGCAGCCATATATCGCTAATCGAGGTTCGTAAATCAATTAGCGGGGGTCACGGCTAATAACCAAAAGTCACAGGTTATGGATGACCCTAAATCACCGCTTGTAAAACTGTCACAGAAGATACTGCCGGGAGCTTTGATCTGCGGTGTCGAGCAGGGGGCCGGCAGGAGACGGTGGTTGGTTTTTGCCTGGTGTTAAGAGGCAAGGAGAGCTGCGGAGCTAAAAAAAGCGGCTGGCTGAAAAACGCAGAGGACTGCTGTGGAGCCAAGGAGCTGAGAGCAGCAGGGAATCGTTTCTCCGGACGGGTGCTGGATGAGCTGGTGTTCTTGTGAGTACAGCTTGGGGCCCCTTGGGAGAACGGAAGAGGATGGCAGGCTGCCAGGTCTTGGAGGACTGTGGGAGGCTCACTTTAAGAAGTTGGGCAACCTGGCTGCTGATCTGAAGTCTACTGTTCTGGGTGCCAGGAAGCCAGAGGCCGTTCAGCGCTCCAGGGTGTTTGTGAGGCTGGAGGCGGAAAGCAAGGGCCGGGAGATGGCTGCTTCAGAACAGAAAGACAAGATGGCGCTGATCACCTACGTGAGAGCCGGTGCACAGCTGGGAAAGGCTGTGGGCCCCAGAGGGGGGGGGCAAAGGGACTATTGGCACTTGGAAATGTACTGCTGTGTTTGCTGTGAAGCTTCAGCAGGAGGCCAGAGCCCTGGAGAAGGAATACAAAAGCCTAAAGATGGCTGGAGCCCCTGTCCCTGATGCTTTAGCCACAAGGAGTGCTGCTGAGCAGGTCGGGGGGGCGGAAGGTTTCCAAAGGCACGTTTAAAGTTTTCCACTGTACGTGCTGGAATGAAGTGGAGGTTCAAAGGGGGCGGAGCTGGCAAGGAGTGCTTTTCCGGAAGAAGGAGAAGGAGGCCAGCTGGGAGGAGCCCCGGAGCAGTGTTTTTCCACTGGAGTTCGTAATTGCTACAGGCTTCAAGGCCAGCCATCTGCTGCAGCGGGAGATACGTGCTGCAGAGTTGTCTGGGAACTCTGAGATAAGTCCAGTCTTCAGAGCAACGCAGGATGTTGCGGTTTTCGGACGCTGCCAAGGACTGAGGCAGCGGGACGTTTGTTGCTTCTATGGCAACTGTGAAAACAACTCCAGCCAGGACGCGATGACACGCTGGGTGTTTTGGTTTCTGCTATCAGGCAGCACCTGATAGGCAAACTGCGGAACTGCAGGGCTGTTTTCAACAGGAACAATTGTTTTATTGGCTAACGTGTTTTTTCTCTCCTTCACAGGAGGAGCTAGAGATCTGCGTTGTGCCGGGACTGAATAGTTGTCAGTTATCTGTATCTGCTCTAACGAAGCAGGGGTTCAAAAATGTGCTTTGAAAATGACACCTGTTCCATTTTCAGAGGGGGGCGACAACGGGTCAACATGGCGAAGAGCAAGAACAATGTCTTTGTTCTGGAGTCACCTATGGAGGGTGGTGGGAATGCTGAAAAAGCACAGGCGCAGTGTGCTATGGTTCCCAAAGATGTGCAAAAGTTGCACAGGTGCACAAAAGGGTACAAGCTCCGGAAATGTGGGAGGAGGTCCCAAGGGTGCAGGGCATGCAAAGGTGCAAAGGTGCTTGGTTTTCCCGGGTTTGGGAGGGTAACCAAAGAGCCCTTTGAGCTTGTTCACACAGATCTGTCAGGACCCAAAAGGTCTGAGAGTCTGGGTGGGGCCAGGTATGTGCTGTCGCTGACAGGTAACCACAGCCAGGTTGGCTGGTGTTTCTCTCTCAAATCACAGGGAGAGGTGGCGCAACTGTTCCAGGATTGGGTTGCGGAGGTGGAACTAAGGTTCTCCACCAGGGTGCAAGGGGTCAAGAGCGACCAAGGGTCACAGTTTACTGGGTCTGCTCTGGAGGAATTTTTCAAGGAAAAGGAAATACGTCACCAGGTGACGGGTGCAAAGTCTTCTCAAGGGAGAAGGGAGGCTGTGGCTGAACCCAGTGATGGGGATAAGGTCCAGAATCAGGGTTCAGATCCCGGTGATGGGGACCAGATCCAGGGTCAGGGTTCAGGGCAGGTTTGGGCATCTCCAAGGGTTGTGAAAGGAGTGTCCAGGTGTGAGGCTTCATCTCCGGTAATGGAGAAAGCTCACGGAAGGGTTGTCAAGTCAGAGGGGGAAAAGTCTGACGGAGAAGACACAACTGCTGGCCCTAATGGGTCAGTAGGGTATCAGGTCACAGGTGCGTGGAAAAGTGTCGCACAGTGTGATTCTGGGAGTGTTGAAGGGGTTCAACAGGTGCCTGGGAAAGATGCCGGGGAGGGGCACAAGGCAAAGGGGAAGGTGTTGAACTCAAAAAAGGTCTTGTCAGAATGAGATGCAAGAGGGGGTGTGGGAGTTGGAACTTAACTGGTTAAGTTGTTCCCATGATGCCTCAGCATTCTGACGTCACTTTTGGAAGCTCGGGAGGAGCTTGAGGCAAAGATTGCCAGTCCCACTCTGTGTTCCGTGGGGAACAGACGTAGCCTGTAATGGCGGAGAGGAGCCCAGGAAATCCCTGGGGGAAATGTTGGAATAAATGCTGTAAATAGACGAACTGGACTCTGTGTGTTTGTCTGGAAGCTGAATCAAGCTGGTGACAGTTCTACACCGCTGTGTGAAACTCTGCTGAGCCGTGACTGAGTGGCGCAGCTGAGGGAAGCGCGCCGGACCGAGCAGCCATATATCGCTAATCGAGGTTCGTAAATCAATTAGCGGGGGTCACGGCTAATAACCAAAAGTCACATTCTGTTTCGACTGCCAAACCTTTCAGGGGAGCATTTGCAAGCGTTTGGCACCATTTTTGAGTGAAGTGCCAAAAGTCAGATTTTTGCTGAAATTGTGACCCCGGGGCTTAGGGATTTTTTCAAAAAACAAATTTCCGCCGGTTAAGTTTTCGAGAGCTGATTTATTGTCCTGTGATAAAAGCACTTCTGTTTCGACTGCCAAACCTTTCAGGGGAGCATTTGTAAGCGTTTGGCACCATTTTTGAGTGAAGTGCCAAAAGTCAGATTTTTGCTGAAATTGTGACCCCGGGGCTTAGGGATTTTTTCAAAAAACAAATTTCCGCCGGTTAAGTTTTCGAGGGCTGATTTTTTTGTCCTGTGATAAAAGGACTTCTGTTTCGACTGCCAAACCTTTCAGGGGATCATTTGCAAGCAATTGGCACCATTTTTGAGTGAATTGCCAAAAGTCAGATTTTTGCTGAAATTGTGACCCCGGGGCTTAGGGATTTTTTCAAAAAAATGTTTTTCCGCCGGTTAAGTTTTTGGTGGCTGATTTCTTGTCCTGTGATAAAAAGCCTTCTGTTTCGACTGCCAAACCTTTCAGGGAATCATTTGCAAGCGATTGGCACCATTTTGGAGTGAATTGCCAAAAGTCAGATTTTTGCTGAAATTGTGACCCCGGGGCTTAGGGATTTTTCAAAAAACAAATTTCCGCCGGTTAAGTTTTCGAGGGCTGATTTTTTGTCCTGTGATAAAAGGACTTCTGTTTCGACTGCCAAACCTTTCAGGGGAGCATTTGCAAGCGTTTGGCACCATTTTTGAGTGAAGTGCCAAAAGTCAGGTTTTTGCTGAAATTGTGACCCCGGGGCTTAGGGATTTTTTCAAAAAACAAATTTCCGCCGGTTAAGTTTTCGAGGGCTGATTTTTTGTCCTGTGATAAAAAGCCTTCTGTTTCGACTGCCAAACCTTTCAGGGGAGCATTTGCAAGTGTTTGGCAACATTTTTGAGTGAATTGCCAAAAGTCAGATTTTTGCTGAAATTGTGACCCCGCGGCTTAGGGATTTTTCCCAAAAACAAATTTCCGCCGGTTAAGTTTTCGAGGGCTGATTTTTTGTCCTGTGATAAAAGGACTTCTGTTTCGACTGCCAAACCTTTCAGGGGAGCATTTGCAAGCGATTGGCACCATTTTTGAGTGAATTGCCAAAAGTCAGATTTTTGCTGAAATTGTGACCCCGGGGCTTAGGGATTTTTTCAAAAAACAAATTTCCGCCGGTTAAGTTTTCGAGGGCTGATTTTTTGTCCTGTGATAAAAGGACTTCTGTTTCGACTGCCAAACCTTTCAGGGGAGCATTTGCAAGCGTTTGGCACCATTTTTGAGTGAAGTGCCAAAAGTCAGATTTTTGCTGAAATTGTGACCCCGGGGCTTAGGGATTTTTTCAAAAAACAAATTTCCGCCGGTTAAGTTTTCGAGGGCTGATTTATTGTCCTGTGATAAAAGCACTTCTGTTTCGACTGCCAAACCTTTCAGGGGAGCATTTGTAAGCGTTTGGCACCATTTTTGAGTGAAGTGCCAAAAGTCAGATTTTTGCTGAAATTGTGACCCCGGGGCTTAGGGATTTTTTCAAAAAACAAATTTCCGGCGGTTAAGTTTTCGAGGGCTGATTTTTTTGTCCTGTGATAAAAGGACTTCTGTTTCGACTGCCAAACCTTTCAGGAGAGCATTTGCAAGCGTTTGGCACCATTTTTGAGTGAATTGCCAAAAGTCAGATTTTTGCTGAAATTGTGACCTCGGGGCTTAGGGATTTTTTCAAAAAAATGTTTTTCCGCCGGTTAAGTTTTTGATGGCTGATTTCTTGTCCTGTGATAAAAAGCCTTCTGTTTCGACTGCCAAACCTTTCAGGGCGTCATTTGCAAGCGATTGGCACCATTTTTGAGTGAATTGCCAAAAGTCAAATTTTTGCAAAAATTGTGACCCCGGGGCTTAGGGATTTTTTCAAAAAAATGTTTTTCCGCCGGTTAAGTTTTCGAGGGCTGATTTTTTGTCCTGTGATAAAAGGACTTCTGTTTCGACTGCCAAACCTTTCAGGGGATCATTTGCAAGCGATTGGCACCATTTTTGAGTGAATTGCCAAAAGTCAGATTTTTGCTGAAATTGTGACCCCGGAGTTTAGGGATTTTTTCAAAAAACAAATTTCTGCCGGTTAAGTTTTCGAGGGCTGATTTTTTGTCCTGTGATAAAAGGACTTCTGTTTCGACTGCCAAACCTTTCAGGGGAGCATTTGCAAGCGTTTGGCACCATTTTTGAGTGAAGTGCCAAAAGTCAGATTTTTGCTGAAATTGTGACCCCGGGGCTTAGGGATTTTTTCAAAAAACAAATTTCCGCCGGTTAAGTTTTCGAGGGCTGATTTTTTGTCCTGTGATAAAAAGCCTTCTGTTTCGACTGCCAAACCTTTCAGGGGAGCATTTGCAAGCGTTTGGCAACATTTTTGAGTGAATTGCCAAAAGTCAGATTTTTCCTGAAACTGTGACCCCGGGGCTTAGGGATTTTTCCAAAAAACAAATTTCCGCCGGTTAAGTTTTCGAGGGCTGATTTTTTGTCCTGTGATAAAAGGACTTCTGTTTCGACTGCCAAACCTTTCAGGGGAGCATTTGCAAGCGTTTGGCACCATTTTGGAGTGAATTGCCAAAAGTCAGATTTTTGCTGAAATTGTGACCCCGGGGCTTAGGGATTTTTTCAAAAAACAAATTTCCGCCGGTTAAGTTTTCGACGGCTGATTTTTTGTCCTGTGATAAAAGGACTTCTGTTTCGACTGCCAAACCTTTCAGGGGATCATTTGCAAGCGATTGGCACCATTTTTGAGTGAATTGCCAAAAGTCAGATTTTTGCTGAAATTGTGACCCCGGGGCTTAGGGATTTTTTCAAAAAACAAATTTCCGCCGGTTAAGTTTTTGAGGGCTGATTTTTTGTCCTGTGATAAAAGGACTTCTGTTTCGACTGCCAAACCTTTCAGGGGAGCATTTGCAAGCGTTTGGCACCATTTTTGAGTGAAGTGCCAAAAGTCAGATTTTTGCTGAAATTGTGACCCCGGGGCTTAGGGATTTTTTCAAAAAACAAATTTCCGCCGGTTAAGTTTTCGACGGCTGATTTTTTGTCCTGTGATAAAAGGACTTCTGTTTCGACTGCCAAATCTTTCAGGGGAGCATTTGCAAGCGATTGGCACCATTTTTGAGTGAATTGCCAAAAGTCAGATTTTTGCTGAAATTGTGACCCCGGGGCTTACGGATTTTTTCAAAAAACAAATTTCCGCCGGTTAAGTTTTCGAGGGCTGATTTTTTGTCCTGTGATAAAAGGACTTCTGTTTCGACTGCCAAACCTTTCAGGGGAGCATTTGCAAGCGATTGGCACCATTTTTGAGTGAATTGCCAAAAGTCAGATTTTTGCTGAAATTGTGACCCCGGGGCTTAGGGATTTTTTCAAAAAACTAATTTCCGCCGGTTAAGTTTTCGAGGGCTGATTTTTTGTCCTGTGATAAAAGGACTTCTGTTTCGACTGCCAAACCTTTCAGGGGGTCATTTGCAAGCGATTGGCACCATTTTTGAGTGAATTGCCAAAAGTCAGATTTTTGCTGAAATTGTGACCCCGGGGCTTAGGGATTTTTTCAAAAAACAAATTTCCGCCGGTTAAGTTTTTGAGGGCTGATTCCTTGTCCTGTGATAAAAAGCCTTCTGTTTCGACTGCCAAACCTTTCAGGGGAGCATTTGCAAGCGTTTGGCACCATTTTTGAGTGAATTGCCAAAAGTCAGATTTTTGCTGAAATTGTGACCCCGGGGCTTAGGGATTTTTTCAAAAAAATGTTTTTCCGCCGGTTAAGTTTTTCAGGGCTGATTTCTTGTCCTGTGATAAAAAGCCTTCTGTTTCGACTGCCAAACCTTTCAGGGAATCATTTGCAAGCGATTGGCACCATTTTGGAGTGAATTGCCAAAAGTCAGATTTTTACTGAAATTGTGACCCCGGGGCTTAGGGATTTTTTCAAAAAACAAATTTCCGCCGGTTAAGTTTTCGAGGGCTGATTTTTTGTCCTGTGATAAAAAGCCTTCTGTTTCGACTGCCAAACCTTTCAGGGGAGCATTTGCAAACGTTTGGCACCATTTTTGAGTGAATTGCCAAAAGTCAGATTTTTGCTGAAATTGTGACCCTGGGGCTTATGGATTTTTTCAAAAAAATGTTTTTCCGCCGGTTAAGTTTTTGAGGGCTGATTTTTTGTCCTGTGATAAAAGGACTTCTGTTTCGACTGCCAAACCTTTCAGGGGAGCATTTGCAAGCGTTTGGCACCATTTTGGAGTGAATTGCCAAAGGTCAGATTTTTGCTGAAATTGTGACCCCGGGGCTTAGGGATTTTTTCAAAAAACAAATTTCCGCCGGTTAAGTTTTCGAGGGCTGATTTTTTGTCCTGTGATAAAAGGACTTCTGTTTCGACTGCCAAACCTTTCAGGGGAGCATTTGCAAGCGATTGGCACCATTTTTGAGTGAATTGCCAAAAGTCAGATTTTTGCTGAAATTGTGACCCCGGGGCTTAGGGATTTTTTCAAAAAACTAATTTCCGCCGGTTAAGTTTTCGAGGGCTGATTTTTTGTCCTGTGATAAAAGGACTTCTGTTTCGACTGCCAAACCTTTCAGGGGGTCATTTGCAAGCGATTGGCACCATTTTTGAGTGAATTGCCAAAAGTCAGATTTTTGCTGAAATTGTGACCCCGGGGCTTAGGGATTTTTTCAAAAAACAAATTTCCGCCGGTTAAGTTTTTGAGGGCTGATTCCTTGTCCTGTGATAAAAAGCCTTCTGTTTCGACTGCCAAACCTTTCAGGGGAGCATTTGCAAGCGTTTGGCACCATTTTTGAGTGAATTGCCAAAAGTCAGATTTTTGCTGAAATTGTGACCCCGGGGCTTAGGGATTTTTTCAAAAAAATGTTTTTCCGCCGGTTAAGTTTTTCAGGGCTGATTTCTTGTCCTGTGATAAAAAGCCTTCTGTTTCGACTGCCAAACCTTTCAGGGAATCATTTGCAAGCGATTGGCACCATTTTGGAGTGAATTGCCAAAAGTCAGATTTTTACTGAAATTGTGACCCCGGGGCTTAGGGATTTTTTCAAAAAACAAATTTCCGCCGGTTAAGTTTTCGAGGGCTGATTTTTTGTCCTGTGATAAAAAGCCTTCTGTTTCGACTGCCAAACCTTTCAGGGGAGCATTTGCAAACGTTTGGCACCATTTTTGAGTGAATTGCCAAAAGTCAGATTTTTGCTGAAATTGTGACCCTGGGGCTTATGGATTTTTTCAAAAAAATGTTTTTCCGCCGGTTAAGTTTTTGAGGGCTGATTTTTTGTCCTGTGATAAAAGGACTTCTGTTTCGACTGCCAAACCTTTCAGGGGAGCATTTGCAAGCGTTTGGCACCATTTTGGAGTGAATTGCCAAAGGTCAGATTTTTGCTGAAATTGTGACCCCGGGGCTTAGGGATTTTTTCAAAAAACAAATTTCCGCCGGTTAAGTTTTCGAGGGCTGATTTTTTGTCCTGTGATAAAAGGACTTCTGTTTCGACTGCCAAACCTTTCAGGGGAGCATTTGCAAGCGATTGGCACCATTTTTGAGTGAATTGCCAAAAGTCAGATTTTTGCTGAAATTGTGACCCCGGGGCTTAGGGATTTTTTCAAAAAACTAATTTCCGCCGGTTAAGTTTTCGAGGGCTGATTTTTTGTCCTGTGATAAAAGGACTTCTGTTTCGACTGCCAAACCTTTCAGGGGATCATTTGCAAGCGATTGGCACCATTTTTGAGTGAATTGCCAAAAGTCAGATTTTTGCTGAAATTGTGACCCCGGGGGTTAGGGATTTTTTCAAAAAACAAATTTTCGCCAGTTAAGTTTTCGAGGGCTGATTTTTTGTCCTGTGATAAAAAGCCTTCTGTTTCGACTGCCAAACCTTTCAGGGGAGCATTTGCAAACGTTTGGCACCATTTTTGAGTGAATTGCCAAAAGTCAGATTTTTGCTGAAATTGTGACCCTGGGGCTTAGGGATTTTTTCAAAAAAATGTTTTTCCGCCGGTTAAGTTTTTGAGGGCTGATTTCTTGTCCTGTGATACAAAGCCTTCTGTTTCGACTGCCAAACCTTTCAGGGGATCATTTGCAAGCGTTTGGCACCATTTTTGAGTGAATTGCCAAAAGTCAGATTGTTGCTGAAATTGTGACCCTGGGGCTTAGGGATTTTTTCAAAAAAATGTTTTTCCGCCGGTTAAGTTTTCGAGGGCTGATTTCTTGTCCTGTGATAAAAAGCCTTCTGTTTCGACTGCCAAACCTTTCAGGGGATCATTTGCAAGCGATTGGCACCATTTTTGAGTGAATTGCCAAAAGTCAGATTTTTGCTGAAATTGTGACCCCGGGGCTTAGGGATTTTTTCAAAAAACTAATTTCCGCCGGTTAAGTTTTCGAGGGCTGATTTTTTGTCCTGTGATAAAAGGACTTCTGTTTCGACTGCCAAACCTTTCAGGGGATCATTTGCAAGCGATTGGCACCATTTTTGAGTGAATTGCCAAAAGTCAGATTTTTGCTGAAATTGTGACCCCGGGGCTTAGGGATTTTTTCAAAAAACAAATTTCTGCCGGTTAAGTTTTCGAGGGCTGATTTTTTGTCCTGTGATAAAAGGACTTCTGTTTCGACTGCCAAACCTTTCAGGGGAGCATTTGCAAGCGTTTGGCACCATATTTGAGTGAATTGCCAAAGGTCAGATTTTTGCTGAAATTGTGACCCCGGGGCTTAGGGATTTTTTCAAAAAAATGTTTTTCCGCCGGTTAAGTTTTTGAGGGCTGATTTCTTGTCCTGTGATAAAAAGCCTTCTGTTTCGACTGCCAAAGCTTTCAGGGGAGCGTTTGCAAGCGTTTGGCACCATTTTTGAGTGAATTGCCAAAAGTCAGATTTTTGCTGAAATTGTGACCCCGGGGCTTAGGGATTTTTTCAAAAAACAAATTTCCGCCGGTTAAGTTTTCGAGGGCTGATGTTTTTGTCCTGTGATAAAAGGACTTCTGTTTCGACTGACAAACCTTTCAGGGGATCATTTGCAAGCGATTGGCACCATTTTGGAGTGAATTGCCAAAAGTCAGATTTTTGCTGAAATTGTGACCCCGGGGCTTAGGGATTTTTTCAAAAAACAAATTTCCGCCGGTTAAGTTTTTGAGGGCTGATTTTTTGTCCTGTGACAAAAGGACTTCTGTTTCGACTGCCAAACCTTTCAGGGGAGCATTTGCAAGCGTTTGGCACCATTTTTGAGTGAATTGCCAAAAGTCAGATTTTTGCTGAAATTGTGACCCCGCGGCTTAGGGATTTTTCCAAAAAACAAATTTCCGCCGGTTAAGTTTTCGAGGGCTGATTTTTTGTCCTGTGATAAAAGGACTTCTGTTTCGACTGCCAAAACTTTCATGGGAGCATTTGCAAGCGATTGGCACCATTTTTGAGTGAATTGCCAAAAGTCAGATTTTTGCTGAAATTGTGACCCCGGGGCTTAGGGATTTTTTCAAAAAACAAATTTCCACCGGTTAAGTTTTCGAGGGCTGATTTTTTGTCCTGTGATAAAAGGACTTCTGTTTCGACTGCCAAACCTTTCAGGGGAGCATTTGTAAGCGTTTGGCACCATTTTTGAGTGAAGTGCCAAAAGTCAGATTTTTGCTGAAATTGTGACCCCGGGGCTTAGGGATTTTTTCAAAAAACAAATTTCCGCCGGTTAAGTTTTCGAGGGCTGATTTTTTTGTCCTGTGATAAAAGGACTTCTGTTTCGACTGCCAAACCTTTCAGGGGATCATTTGCAAGCAATTGGCACCATTTTTGAGTGAATTGCCAAAAGTCAGATTTTTGCTGAAATTTTGACCCCGGGGCTTAGGGATTTTTTCAAAAAACAAATTTCCGCCGGTTAAGTTTTCGAGGGCTTATTTTTTTGTCCTGTGATAAAAGGACTTCTGTTTCGACTGCCAAACCTTTCAGGAGAGCATTTGCAAGCGTTTGGCACCATTTTTGAGTGAATTGCCAAAAGTCAGATTTTTGCTGAAATTGTGACCTCGGGGCTTAGGGATTTTTTCAAAAAAATGTTTTTCCGCCGGTTAAGTTTTTGATGGCTGATTTCTTGTCCTGTGATAAAAGGACTTCTGTTTCGACTGCCAAACCTTTCAGGGGAGCATTTGTAAGCGTTTGGCACCATTTTTGAGTGAAGTGCCAAAAGTCAGATTTTTGCTGAAATTGTGACCCCGGGGCTTAGGGATTTTTTCAAAAAACAAATTTCCGCCGGTTAAGTTTTCGAGGGCTGATTTTTTGTCCTGTGATAAAAGGACTTCTGTTTCGACTGCCAAACCTTTCAGGGGAGCATTTGCAAGCGATTGGCACCATTTTTGAGTGAATTGCCAAAAGTCAGATTTTTGCTGAAATTGTGACCCCGGGGCTTAGGGATTTTTTCAAAAAACTAATTTCCGCCGGTTAAGTTTTCGAGGGCTGATTTTTTGTCCTGTGATAAAAGGACTTCTGTTTCGACTGCCAAACCTTTCAGGGGATCATTTGCAAGCGATTGGCACCATTTTTGAGTGAATTGCCAAAAGTCAGATTTTTGCTGAAATTTTGACCCCGGGGCTTAGGGATTTTTTCAAAAAACAAATTTCCGCCGGTTAAGTTTTCGAGGGCTTATTTTTTTGTCCTGTGATAAAAGGACTTCTGTTTCGACTGCCAAACCTTTCAGGAGAGCATTTGCAAGCGTTTGGCACCATTTTTGAGTGAATTGCCAAAAGTCAGATTTTTGCTGAAATTGTGACCTCGGGGCTTAGGGATTTTTTCAAAAAAATGTTTTTCCGCCGGTTAAGTTTTTGATGGCTGATTTCTTGTCCTGTGATAAAAGGACTTCTGTTTCGACTGCCAAACCTTTCAGGGAATCATTTGCAAGCGATTGGCACCATTTTGGAGTGAATTGCCAAAAGTCAGATTTTTGCTGAAATTGTGACCCCGGGGCTTAGGGATTTTTTCAAAAAACAAATTTCCGCCGGTTAAGTTTTCGAGGGCTGATTTTTTGTCCTGTGATAAAAAGCCTTCTGTTTCGACTGCCAAACCTTTCAGGGGAGCATTTGCAAACGTTTGGCACCATTTTTGAGTGAATTGCCAAAAGTCAGATTTTTGCTGAAATTGTGACCCTGGGGCTTAGGGATTTTTTCAAAAAAATGTTTTTCCGCCGGTTAAGTTTTCGAGGGCTGATTTCTTGTCCTGTGATAAAAAGCCTTCTGTTTCGACTGCCAAACCTTTCAGGGGATCATTTGCAAGCGATTGGCACCATTTTTGAGTGAATTGCCAAAAGTCAGATTTTTGCTGAAATTGTGACCCCGGGGCTTAGGGATTTTTTCAAAAAACTAATTTCCGCCGGTTAAGTTTTCGACGGCTGATTTTTTGTCCTGTGATAAAAGGACTTCTGTTTCGACTGCCAAACCTTTCAGGGGATCATTTGCAAGCGATTGGCACCATTTTTGAGTGAATTGCCAAAAGTCAGATTTTTGCTGAAATTGTGACCCCGGGGCTTAGGGATTTTTTCAAAAAACAAATTTCTGCCGGTTAAGTTTTCGAGGGCTGATTTTTTGTCCTGTGATAAAAGGACTTCTGTTTCGACTGCCAAACCTTTCAGGGGAGCATTTGCAAGCGTTTGGCACCATTTTTGAGTGAATTGCCAAAGGTCAGATTTTTGCTGAAATTGTGACCCCGGGGCTTAGGGATTTTTTTCAAAAAAATGTTTTTCCGCCGGTTAAGTTTTTGAGGGCTGATTTCTTGTCCTGTTATAAAAAGCCTTCTGTTTCGACTGCCAAAGCTTTCAGTGGAGCGTTTGCAAGCGTTTGGCACCATTTTTGAGTGAATTGCCAAAAGTCAGATTTTTGCTGAAATTGTGACCCCGGGGCTTAGGGATTTTTTCAAAAAACAAATTTCCGCCGGTTAAGTTTTTGAGGGCTGATTTTTTGTCCTGTGACAAAAGGACTTCTGTTTCGACTGCCAAACCTTTCAGGGGAGCATTTGCAAGCGTTTGGCACCATTTTTGAGTGAATTGCCAAAAGTCAGATTTTTGCTGAAATTGTGACCCCGCGGCTTAGGGATTTTTCCAAAAAACAAATTTCCGCCGGTTAAGTTTTCGAGGGCTGATTTTTTGTCCTGTGATAAAAGGACTTCTGTTTCGACTGCCAAACCTTTCAGGGGAGCATTTGCAAGCGATTGGCACCATTTTTGAGTGAATTGCCAAAAGTCAGATTTTTGCTGAAATTGTGACCCCGGGGCTTAGGGATTTTTTCAAAAAACAAATTTCCGCCGGTTAAGTTTTCGAGGGCTGATTTATTGTCCTGTGATAAAAGCACTTCTGTTTCGACTGCCAAACCTTTCAGGGGAGCATTTGTAAGCGTTTGGCACCATTTTTGAGTGAAGTGCCAAAAGTCAGATTTTTGCTGAAATTGTGACCCCGGGGCTTAGGGATTTTTTCAAAAAACAAATTTCCGCCGGTTAAGTTTTCGAGGGCTGATTTTTTTGTCCTGTGATAAAAGGACTTCTGTTTCGACTGCCAAACCTTTCAGGGGAGCATTTGCAAGCGATTGGCACCATTTTGGAGTGAATTGCCAAAAGTCAGATTTTTGCTGAAATTGTGACCCCGGGGCTTAGGGATTTTTTCAAAAAACTAATTTCCGCCGGTTAAGTTTTCGAGGGCTGATTTTTTGTCCTGTGATAAAAGGACTTCTGTTTCGACTGCCAAACCTTTCAGAGGATCATTTGCAAGCGATTGGCACCATTTTTGAGTGAATTGCCAAAAGTCAGATTTTTGCTGAAATTGTGACCCCGGGGGTTAGGGATTTTTTCAAAAAACAAATTTTCGCCGGTTAAGTTTTTGAGGGCTGATGTTTTGTCCTGTGATAAAAGGACTTCTGTTTCGACTGCCAAACCTTTCAGGGGAGCATTTGCAAGCGATTGGCACCATTTTGGAGTGAATTGCTAAAAGTCAGATTTTTGCTGAAATTGTGACCCCGGGGCTTAGGGATTTTTTCAAAAAACAAATTTCCGCCGGTTAAGTTTTTGAGGGCTGATTCCTTGTCCTGTGATAAAAAGCCTTCTGTTTCGACTGCCAAACCTTTCAGGGGAGCATTTGCAAGCGTTTGGCACCATTTTTGAGTGAATTGCCAAAAGTCAGATTTTTGCTGAAATTGTGACCCCGGAGCTTAGGGATTTTTTCAAAAAAATGTTTTTCCGCCGGTTAAGTTTTTCAGGGCTGATTTCTTGTCCTGTGATAAAAAGCCTTCTGTTTCGACTGCCAAACCTTTCAGGGAATCATTTGCAAGCGATTGGCACCATTTTGGAGTGAATTGCCAAAAGTCAGATTTTTGCTGAAATTGTGACCCCGGGGCTTAGGGATTTTTTCAAAAAACAAATTTCCGCCGGTTAAGTTTTCGAGGGCTGATTTTTTGTCCTGTGATAAAAGGACTTCTGTTTCGACTGCCAAACCTTTCAGGGGAGCATTTGCAAGCGATTGGCACCATTTTTGAGTGAATTGCCAAAAGTCAGATTTTTGCTGAAATTGTGACCCCGGGGCTTAGGGATTTTTTCAAAAAACAAATTTCTGCCGGTTAAGTTTTCGAGGGCTGATTTTTTGTCCTGTGATAAAAGGACTTCTGTTTCGACTGCCAAACCTTTCAGGGGAGCATTTGCAAGCGTTTGGCACCATTTTTGAGTGAATTGCCAAAGGTCAGATTTTTGCTGAAATTGTGACCCCGGGGCTTAGGGATTTTTTCAAAAAAATGTTTTTCCGCCGGTTAAGTTTTTGAGGGCTGATTTCTTGTCCTGTTATAAAAAGCCTTCTGTTTCGACTGCCAAAGCTTTCAGTGGAGCGTTTGCAAGCGTTTGGCACCATTTTTGAGTGAATTGCCAAAAGTCAGATTTTTGCTGAAATTGTGACCCCGGGGCTTAGGGATTTTTTCAAAAAACAAATTTCCGCCGGTTAAGTTTTTGAGGGCTGATTTTTTGTCCTGTGACAAAAGGACTTCTGTTTCGACTGCCAAACCTTTCAGGGGAGCATTTGCAAGCGTTTGGCACCATTTTTGAGTGAATTGCCAAAAGTCAGATTTTTGCTGAAATTGTGACCCCGCGGCTTAGGGATTTTTCCAAAAAACAAATTTCCGCCGGTTAAGTTTTCGAGGGCTGATTTTTTGTCCTGTGATAAAAGGACTTCTGTTTCGACTGCCAAACCTTTCAGGGGAGCATTTGCAAGCGATTGGCACCATTTTTGAGTGAATTGCCAAAAGTCAGATTTTTGCTGAAATTGTGACCCCGGGGCTTAGGGATTTTTTCAAAAAACAAATTTCCGCCGGTTAAGTTTTCGAGGGCTGATTTATTGTCCTGTGATAAAAGCACTTCTGTTTCGACTGCCAAACCTTTCAGGGGAGCATTTGTAAGCGTTTGGCACCATTTTTGAGTGAAGTGCCAAAAGTCAGATTTTTGCTGAAATTGTGACCCCGGGGCTTAGGGATTTTTTCAAAAAACAAATTTCCGCCGGTTAAGTTTTCGAGGGCTGATTTTTTTGTCCTGTGATAAAAGGACTTCTGTTTCGACTGCCAAACCTTTCAGGGGAGCATTTGCAAGCGATTGGCACCATTTTTGAGTGAATTGCCAAAAGTCAGATTTTTGCTGAAATTGTGACCCCGGGGCTTAGGGATTTTTTCAAAAAACTAATTTCCGCCGGTTAAGTTTTCGAGGGCTGATTTTTTGTCCTGTGATAAAAGGACTTCTGTTTCGACTGCCAAACCTTTCAGAGGATCATTTGCAAGCGATTGGCACCATTTTTGAGTGAATTGCCAAAAGTCAGATTTTTGCTGAAATTGTGACCCCGGGGGTTAGGGATTTTTTCAAAAAACAAATTTTCGCCGGTTAAGTTTTTGAGGGCTGATGTTTTGTCCTGTGATAAAAGGACTTCTGTTTCGACTGCCAAACCTTTCAGGGGAGCATTTGCAAGCGATTGGCACCATTTTGGAGTGAATTGCCAAAAGTCAGATTTTTGCTGAAATTGTGACCCCGGGGCTTAGGGATTTTTTCAAAAAACAAATTTCCGCCGGTTAAGTTTTTGAGGGCTGATTCCTTGTCCTGTGATAAAAAGCCTTCTGTTTCGACTGCCAAACCTTTCAGGGGAGCATTTGCAAGCGTTTGGCACCATTTTTGAGTGAATTGCCAAAAGTCAGATTTTTGCTGAAATTGTGACCCCGGAGCTTAGGGATTTTTTCAAAAAAATGTTTTTCCGCCGGTTAAGTTTTTCAGGGCTGATTTCTTGTCCTGTGATAAAAAGCCTTCTGTTTCGACTGCCAAACCTTTCAGGGAATCATTTGCAAGCGATTGGCACCATTTTGGAGTGAATTGCCAAAAGTCAGATTTTTGCTGAAATTGTGACCCCGGGGCTTAGGGATTTTTTCAAAAAACAAATTTCCGCCGGTTAAGTTTTCGAGGGCTGATTTTTTGTCCTGTGATAAAAGGACTTCTGTTTCGACTGCCAAACCTTTCAGGGGAGCATTTGCAAGCGATTGGCACCATTTTTGAGTGAATTGCCAAAAGTCAGATTTTTGCTGAAATTGTGACCCCGGGGCTTAGGGATTTTTTCAAAAAACTAATTTCCGCCGGTTAAGTTTTCGAGGGCTGATTTTTTGTCCTGTGATAAAAGGACTTCTGTTTCGACTGCCAAACCTTTCAGGGGATCATTTGCAAGCGATTGGCACCATTTTTGAGTGAATTGCCAAAAGTCAGATTTTTGCTGAAATTGTGACCCCGGGGGTTAGGGATTTTTTCAAAGCAAATTTTCGCCGGTTAAGTTTTCGAGGGCTGATTTTTTGTCCTGTGATAAAAAGCCTTCTGTTTTGACTGCCAAACCTTTCAGGGGAGCATTTGCAAACGTTTGGCACCATTTTTGAGTGAATTGCCAAAAGTCAGATTTTTGCTGAAATTGTGACCCTGGGGCTTAGGGATTTTTTCAAAAAAATGTTTTTCCGCCGGTTAAGTTTTTGAGGGCTGATTTCTTGTCCTGTGATACAAAGCCTTCTGTTTCGACTGCCAAACCTTTCAGGGGATCATTTGCAAGCGTTTGGCACCATTTTTGAGTGAATTGCCAAAAGTCAGATTTTTGCTGAAATTGTGACCCTGGGGCTTAGGGATTTTTTCAAAAAAATGTTTTTCCGCCGGTTAAGTTTTCGAGGGCTGATTTCTTGTCCTGTGATAAAAAGCCTTCTGTTTCGACTGCCAAACCTTTCAGGGGATCATTTGCAAGCGATTGGCACCATTTTTGAGTGAATTGCCAAAAGTCAGATTTTTGCTGAAATTGTGACCCCGGGGCTTAGGGATTTTTTCAAAAAACTAATTTCCGCCGGTTAAGTTTTCGAGGGCTGATTTTTTGTCCTGTGATAAAAGGACTTCTGTTTCGACTGCCAAACCTTTCAGGGGATCATTTGCAAGCGATTGGCACCATTTTTGAGTGAATTGCCAAAAGTCAGATTTTTGCTGAAATTGTGACCCCGGGGCTTAGGGATTTTTTCAAAAAACAAATTTCCGCCGGTTAAGTTTTCGAGGGCTGATTTTTTGTCCTGTGATAAAAGGACTTCTGTTTCGACTGCCAAACCTTTCAGGGGAGCATTTGCAAGCGATTGGCACCATTTTTGAGTGAATTGCCAAAAGTCAGATTTTTGCTGAAATTGTGACCCCGGGGCTTAGGGATTTTTTCAAAAAACTAATTTCCGCCGGTTAAGTTTTCGAGGGCTGATTTTTTGTCCTGTGATAAAAGGACTTCTGTTTCGACTGCCAAACCTTTCAGGGGATCATTTGCAAGCGATTGGCACCATTTTTGAGTGAATTGCCAAAAGTCAGATTTTTGCTGAAATTGTGACCCCGGGGGTTAGGGATTTTTTCAAAAAACAAATTTTCGCCGGTTAAGTTTTCGAGGGCTGATTTTTTGTCCTGTGATAAAAAGCCTTCTGTTTCGACTGCCAAACCTTTCAGGGGAGCATTTGCAAACGTTTGGCACCATTTTTGAGTGAATTGCCAAAAGTCAGATTTTTGCTGAAATTGTGACCCCGGGGCTTAGGGATTTTTTCAAAAAAACAAATTTCCGCCGGTTAAGTTTTCGAGGGCTGATTTATTGTCCTGTGATAAAAGCACTTCTGTTTCGACTGCCAAACCTTTCAGGGGAGCATTTGTAAGCGTTTGGCACCATTTTTGAGTGAAGTGCCAAAAGTCAGATTTTTGCTGAAATTGTGACCCCGGGGCTTAGGGATTTTTTCAAAAAACAAATTTCCGCCGGTTAAGTTTTCGAGGGCTGATTTTTTTGTCCTGTGATAAAAGGACTTCTGTTTCGACTGCCAAACCTTTCAGGGGAGCATTTGCAAGCGATTGGCACCATTTTTGAGTGAATTGCCAAAAGTCAGATTTTTGCTGAAATTGTGACCCCGGGGCTTAGGGATTTTTTCAAAAAACTAATTTCCGCCGGTTAAGTTTTCGAGGGCTGATTTTTTGTCCTGTGATAAAAGGACTTCTGTTTCGACTGCCAAACCTTTCAGAGGATCATTTGCAAGCGATTGGCACCATTTTTGAGTGAATTGCCAAAAGTCAGATTTTTGCTGAAATTGTGACCCCGGGGGTTAGGGATTTTTTCAAAAAACAAATTTTCGCCGGTTAAGTTTTTGAGGGCTGATGTTTTGTCCTGTGATAAAAGGACTTCTGTTTCGACTGCCAAACCTTTCAGGGGAGCATTTGCAAGCGATTGGCACCATTTTGGAGTGAATTGCCAAAAGTCAGATTTTTGCTGAAATTGTGACCCCGGGGCTTAGGGATTTTTTCAAAAAACAAATTTCCGCCGGTTAAGTTTTTGAGGGCTGATTCCTTGTCCTGTGATAAAAAGCCTTCTGTTTCGACTGCCAAACCTTTCAGGGGAGCATTTGCAAGCGTTTGGCACCATTTTTGAGTGAATTGCCAAAAGTCAGATTTTTGCTGAAATTGTGACCCCGGAGCTTAGGGATTTTTTCAAAAAAATGTTTTTCCGCCGGTTAAGTTTTTCAGGGCTGATTTCTTGTCCTGTGATAAAAAGCCTTCTGTTTCGACTGCCAAACCTTTCAGGGAATCATTTGCAAGCGATTGGCACCATTTTGGAGTGAATTGCCAAAAGTCAGATTTTTGCTGAAATTGTGACCCCGGGGCTTAGGGATTTTTTCAAAAAACAAATTTCCGCCGGTTAAGTTTTCGAGGGCTGATTTTTTGTCCTGTGATAAAAGGACTTCTGTTTCGACTGCCAAACCTTTCAGGGGAGCATTTGCAAGCGATTGGCACCATTTTTGAGTGAATTGCCAAAAGTCAGATTTTTGCTGAAATTGTGACCCCGGGGCTTAGGGATTTTTTCAAAAAACTAATTTCCGCCGGTTAAGTTTTCGAGGGCTGATTTTTTGTCCTGTGATAAAAGGACTTCTGTTTCGACTGCCAAACCTTTCAGGGGATCATTTGCAAGCGATTGGCACCATTTTTGAGTGAATTGCCAAAAGTCAGATTTTTGCTGAAATTGTGACCCCGGGGGTTAGGGATTTTTTCAAAGCAAATTTTCGCCGGTTAAGTTTTCGAGGGCTGATTTTTTGTCCTGTGATAAAAAGCCTTCTGTTTTGACTGCCAAACCTTTCAGGGGAGCATTTGCAAACGTTTGGCACCATTTTTGAGTGAATTGCCAAAAGTCAGATTTTTGCTGAAATTGTGACCCTGGGGCTTAGGGATTTTTTCAAAAAAATGTTTTTCCGCCGGTTAAGTTTTTGAGGGCTGATTTCTTGTCCTGTGATACAAAGCCTTCTGTTTCGACTGCCAAACCTTTCAGGGGATCATTTGCAAGCGTTTGGCACCATTTTTGAGTGAATTGCCAAAAGTCAGATTTTTGCTGAAATTGTGACCCTGGGGCTTAGGGATTTTTTCAAAAAAATGTTTTTCCGCCGGTTAAGTTTTCGAGGGCTGATTTCTTGTCCTGTGATAAAAAGCCTTCTGTTTCGACTGCCAAACCTTTCAGGGGATCATTTGCAAGCGATTGGCACCATTTTTGAGTGAATTGCCAAAAGTCAGATTTTTGCTGAAATTGTGACCCCGGGGCTTAGGGATTTTTTCAAAAAACTAATTTCCGCCGGTTAAGTTTTCGAGGGCTGATTTTTTGTCCTGTGATAAAAGGACTTCTGTTTCGACTGCCAAACCTTTCAGGGGATCATTTGCAAGCGATTGGCACCATTTTTGAGTGAATTGCCAAAAGTCAGATTTTTGCTGAAATTGTGACCCCGGGGCTTAGGGATTTTTTCAAAAAACAAATTTCCGCCGGTTAAGTTTTCGAGGGCTGATTTTTTGTCCTGTGATAAAAGGACTTCTGTTTCGACTGCCAAACCTTTCAGGGGAGCATTTGCAAGCGATTGGCACCATTTTTGAGTGAATTGCCAAAAGTCAGATTTTTGCTGAAATTGTGACCCCGGGGCTTAGGGATTTTTTCAAAAAACTAATTTCCGCCGGTTAAGTTTTCGAGGGCTGATTTTTTGTCCTGTGATAAAAGGACTTCTGTTTCGACTGCCAAACCTTTCAGGGGATCATTTGCAAGCGATTGGCACCATTTTTGAGTGAATTGCCAAAAGTCAGATTTTTGCTGAAATTGTGACCCCGGGGGTTAGGGATTTTTTCAAAAAACAAATTTTCGCCGGTTAAGTTTTCGAGGGCTGATTTTTTGTCCTGTGATAAAAAGCCTTCTGTTTCGACTGCCAAACCTTTCAGGGGAGCATTTGCAAACGTTTGGCACCATTTTTGAGTGAATTGCCAAAAGTCAGATTTTTGCTGAAATTGTGACCCCGGGGCTTAGGGATTTTTTCAAAAAACAAATTTCCGCCGGTTAAGTTTTTGAGGGCTGATTTTTTGTCCTGTGACAAAAGGACTTCTGTTTCGACTGCCAAACCTTTCAGGGGAGCATTTGCAAGCGTTTGGCACCATTTTTGAGTGAAGTGCCAAAAGTCAGATTTTTGCTGAAATTGTGACCCCGGGGCTTAGGGATTTTTTCAAAAATATGTTTTTCCGCCGGTTAAGTTTTCGAGGGCTGATTTTTTGTCCTGTGATAAAAGGACTTCTGTTTCGACTGCCAAACCTTTCAGGGGAGCATTTGCAAGCGTTTGGCACCATTTTTGAGTGAATTGCCAAAAGTCAGATTTTTGCTGTAATTGTGACCCCGGGGCTTAGGGATTTTTTCAAAAAACAAATTTCCGCCGGTTAAGTTTTCGAGGGCTGATTTTTTGTCCTGTGATAAAAGGACTTCTGTTTCGACTGCCAAACCTTTCAGGGGAGCATTTGCAAGCGTTTGGCACCATTTTTGAGTGAATTGCCAAAGGTCAGGTTTTTGCTGAAATTGTGACCCCGGGGCTTAGGGATTTTTTCAAAAAAATGTTTTTCCGCCGGTTAAGTTTTCGAGGGCTGATTTTTTGTCCTGTGATAAAAGGACTTCTGTTTCGACTGCCAAACCTTTCAGGGGAGCATTTGCAAACGTTTGGCACCATTTTTGAGTGAATTGCCAAAAGTCAGATTTTTGCTGAAATTGTGACCCCGGGGCTTAGGGATTTTTTCAAAAAAACAAATTTCCGCCGGTTAAGTTTTCGAGGGCTGATTTATTGTCCTGTGATAAAAGCACTTCTGTTTCGACTGCCAAACCTTTCAGGGGAGCATTTGTAAGCGTTTGGCACCATTTTTGAGTGAAGTGCCAAAAGTCAGATTTTTGCTGAAATTGTGACCCCGGGGCTTAGGGATTTTTTCAAAAAACAAATTTCCGCCGGTTAAGTTTTCGAGGGCTGATTTTTTTGTCCTGTGATAAAAGGACTTCTGTTTCGACTGCCAAACCTTTCAGGGGAGCATTTGCAAGCGATTGGCACCATTTTTGAGTGAATTGCCAAAAGTCAGATTTTTGCTGAAATTGTGACCCCGGGGCTTAGGGATTTTTTCAAAAAACTAATTTCCGCCGGTTAAGTTTTCGAGGGCTGATTTTTTGTCCTGTGATAAAAGGACTTCTGTTTCGACTGCCAAACCTTTCAGAGGATCATTTGCAAGCGATTGGCACCATTTTTGAGTGAATTGCCAAAAGTCAGATTTTTGCTGAAATTGTGACCCCGGGGGTTAGGGATTTTTTCAAAAAACAAATTTTCGCCGGTTAAGTTTTTGAGGGCTGATGTTTTGTCCTGTGATAAAAGGACTTCTGTTTCGACTGCCAAACCTTTCAGGGGAGCATTTGCAAGCGATTGGCACCATTTTGGAGTGAATTGCCAAAAGTCAGATTTTTGCTGAAATTGTGACCCCGGGGCTTAGGGATTTTTTCAAAAAACAAATTTCCGCCGGTTAAGTTTTTGAGGGCTGATTCCTTGTCCTGTGATAAAAAGCCTTCTGTTTCGACTGCCAAACCTTTCAGGGGAGCATTTGCAAGCGTTTGGCACCATTTTTGAGTGAATTGCCAAAAGTCAGATTTTTGCTGAAATTGTGACCCCGGAGCTTAGGGATTTTTTCAAAAAAATGTTTTTCCGCCGGTTAAGTTTTTCAGGGCTGATTTCTTGTCCTGTGATAAAAAGCCTTCTGTTTCGACTGCCAAACCTTTCAGGGAATCATTTGCAAGCGATTGGCACCATTTTGGAGTGAATTGCCAAAAGTCAGATTTTTGCTGAAATTGTGACCCCGGGGCTTAGGGATTTTTTCAAAAAACAAATTTCCGCCGGTTAAGTTTTCGAGGGCTGATTTTTTGTCCTGTGATAAAAGGACTTCTGTTTCGACTGCCAAACCTTTCAGGGGAGCATTTGCAAGCGATTGGCACCATTTTTGAGTGAATTGCCAAAAGTCAGATTTTTGCTGAAATTGTGACCCCGGGGCTTAGGGATTTTTTCAAAAAACTAATTTCCGCCGGTTAAGTTTTCGAGGGCTGATTTTTTGTCCTGTGATAAAAGGACTTCTGTTTCGACTGCCAAACCTTTCAGGGGATCATTTGCAAGCGATTGGCACCATTTTTGAGTGAATTGCCAAAAGTCAGATTTTTGCTGAAATTGTGACCCCGGGGGTTAGGGATTTTTTCAAAGCAAATTTTCGCCGGTTAAGTTTTCGAGGGCTGATTTTTTGTCCTGTGATAAAAAGCCTTCTGTTTTGACTGCCAAACCTTTCAGGGGAGCATTTGCAAACGTTTGGCACCATTTTTGAGTGAATTGCCAAAAGTCAGATTTTTGCTGAAATTGTGACCCTGGGGCTTAGGGATTTTTTCAAAAAAATGTTTTTCCGCCGGTTAAGTTTTTGAGGGCTGATTTCTTGTCCTGTGATACAAAGCCTTCTGTTTCGACTGCCAAACCTTTCAGGGGATCATTTGCAAGCGTTTGGCACCATTTTTGAGTGAATTGCCAAAAGTCAGATTTTTGCTGAAATTGTGACCCTGGGGCTTAGGGATTTTTTCAAAAAAATGTTTTTCCGCCGGTTAAGTTTTCGAGGGCTGATTTCTTGTCCTGTGATAAAAAGCCTTCTGTTTCGACTGCCAAACCTTTCAGGGGATCATTTGCAAGCGATTGGCACCATTTTTGAGTGAATTGCCAAAAGTCAGATTTTTGCTGAAATTGTGACCCCGGGGCTTAGGGATTTTTTCAAAAAACTAATTTCCGCCGGTTAAGTTTTCGAGGGCTGATTTTTTGTCCTGTGATAAAAGGACTTCTGTTTCGACTGCCAAACCTTTCAGGGGATCATTTGCAAGCGATTGGCACCATTTTTGAGTGAATTGCCAAAAGTCAGATTTTTGCTGAAATTGTGACCCCGGGGCTTAGGGATTTTTTCAAAAAACAAATTTCCGCCGGTTAAGTTTTCGAGGGCTGATTTTTTGTCCTGTGATAAAAGGACTTCTGTTTCGACTGCCAAACCTTTCAGGGGAGCATTTGCAAGCGATTGGCACCATTTTTGAGTGAATTGCCAAAAGTCAGATTTTTGCTGAAATTGTGACCCCGGGGCTTAGGGATTTTTTCAAAAAACTAATTTCCGCCGGTTAAGTTTTCGAGGGCTGATTTTTTGTCCTGTGATAAAAGGACTTCTGTTTCGACTGCCAAACCTTTCAGGGGATCATTTGCAAGCGATTGGCACCATTTTTGAGTGAATTGCCAAAAGTCAGATTTTTGCTGAAATTGTGACCCCGGGGGTTAGGGATTTTTTCAAAAAACAAATTTTCGCCGGTTAAGTTTTCGAGGGCTGATTTTTTGTCCTGTGATAAAAAGCCTTCTGTTTCGACTGCCAAACCTTTCAGGGGAGCATTTGCAAACGTTTGGCACCATTTTTGAGTGAATTGCCAAAAGTCAGATTTTTGCTGAAATTGTGACCCCGGGGCTTAGGGATTTTTTCAAAAAACAAATTTCCGCCGGTTAAGTTTTTGAGGGCTGATTTTTTGTCCTGTGACAAAAGGACTTCTGTTTCGACTGCCAAACCTTTCAGGGGAGCATTTGCAAGCGTTTGGCACCATTTTTGAGTGAAGTGCCAAAAGTCAGATTTTTGCTGAAATTGTGACCCCGGGGCTTAGGGATTTTTTCAAAAATATGTTTTTCCGCCGGTTAAGTTTTCGAGGGCTGATTTTTTGTCCTGTGATAAAAGGACTTCTGTTTCGACTGCCAAACCTTTCAGGGGAGCATTTGCAAGCGTTTGGCACCATTTTTGAGTGAATTGCCAAAAGTCAGATTTTTGCTGTAATTGTGACCCCGGGGCTTAGGGATTTTTTCAAAAAACAAATTTCCGCCGGTTAAGTTTTCGAGGGCTGATTTTTTGTCCTGTGATAAAAGGACTTCTGTTTCGACTGCCAAACCTTTCAGGGGAGCATTTGCAAGCGTTTGGCACCATTTTTGAGTGAATTGCCAAAGGTCAGGTTTTTGCTGAAATTGTGACCCCGGGGCTTAGGGATTTTTTCAAAAAAATGTTTTTCCGCCGGTTAAGTTTTCGAGGGCTGATTTTTTGTCCTGTGATAAAAGGACTTCTGTTTCGACTGCCAAACCTTTCAGGGAATCATTTGCAAGCGATTGGCACCATTTTGGAGTGAATTGCCAAAAGTCAGATTTTTGCTGAAATTGTGACCCCGGGGCTTAGGGATTTTTTCAAAAAACAAATTTCCGCCGGTTAAGTTTTTGAGGGCTGATTTTTTGTCCTGTGACAAAAGGACTTCTGTTTCGACTGCCAAACCTTTCAGGGGAGCATTTGCAAGCGTTTGGCACCATTTTTGAGTGAAGTGCCAAAAGTCAGATTTTTGCTGAAATTGTGACCCCGGGGCTTAGGGATTTTTTCAAAAAACAAATTTCCGCCGGTTAAGTTTTCGAGGGCTGATTTTTTTGTCCTGTGATAAAAGGACTTCTGTTTCGACTGCCAAACCTTTCAGGGGATCATTTGCAAGCAATTGGCACCATTTTTGAGTGAATTGCCAAAAGTCAGATTTTTGCTGAAATTTTGACCCCGGGGCTTAGGGATTTTTTCAAAAAACAAATTTCCGCCGGTTAAGTTTTCGAGGGCTTATTTTTTTGTCCTGTGATAAAAGGACTTCTGTTTCGACTGCCAAACCTTTCAGGAGAGCATTTGCAAGCGTTTGGCACCATTTTTGAGTGAATTGCCAAAAGTCAGATTTTTGCTGAAATTGTGACCTCGGGGCTTAGGGATTTTTTCAAAAAAATGTTTTTCCGCCGGTTAAGTTTTTGATGGCTGATTTCTTGTCCTGTGATAAAAGGACTTCTGTTTCGACTGCCAAACCTTTCAGGGGAGCATTTGTAAGCGTTTGGCACCATTTTTGAGTGAAGTGCCAAAAGTCAGATTTTTGCTGAAATTGTGACCCCGGGGCTTAGGGATTTTTTCAAAAAACAAATTTCCGCCGGTTAAGTTTTCGAGGGCTGATTTTTTTGTCCTGTGATAAAAGGACTTCTGTTTCGACTGCCAAACCTTTCAGGAGAGCATTTGCAAGCGTTTGGCACCATTTTTGAGTGAATTGCCAAAAGTCAGATTTTTGCTAAAATTTTGACCCCGGGGCTTAGGGATTTTTTCAAAAAACCAATTTCCGCCGGTTAAGTTTTCGAGGTCTGATTTTTTTGTCCTGTGATACAAAGCCTTCTGTTTCGACTGCCAAACCTTTCAGGGGATCATTTGCAAGCGTTTGGCACCATTTTTGAGTGAATTGCCAAAAGTCAGATTTTTGCTGAAATTGTGACCCTGGGGCTTAGGGATTTTTTCAAAAAAAATGTTTTTCCGCCGGTTAAGTTTTTGAGGGCTGATTTCTTGTCCTGTGATACAAAGCCTTCTGTTTCGACTGCCAAACCTTTCAGGGGATCATTTGCAAGCGTTTGGCACCATTTTTGAGTGAATTGCCAAAAGTCAGATTTTTGCTGAAATTGTGACCCTGGGGCTTAGGGATTTTTTCAAAAAAATGTTTTTCCGCCGGTTAAGTTTTCGAGGGCTGATTTCTTGTCCTGTGATAAAAAGCCTTCTGTTTCGACTGCCAAACCTTTCAGGGGATCATTTGCAAGCGATTGGCACCATTTTTGAGTGAATTGCCAAAAGTCAGATTTTTGCTGAAATTGTGACCCCGGGGCTTAGGGATTTTTTCAAAAAACTAATTTCCGCCGGTTAAGTTTTCGACGGCTGATTTTTTGTCCTGTGATAAAAGGACTTCTGTTTCGACTGCCAAACCTTTCAGGGGATCATTTGCAAGCGATTGGCACCATTTTTGAGTGAATTGCCAAAAGTCAGATTTTTGCTGAAATTGTGACCCCGGGGCTTAGGGATTTTTTCAAAAAACAAATTTCTGCCGGTTAAGTTTTCGAGGGCTGATTTTTTGTCCTGTGATAAAAGGACTTCTGTTTCGACTGCCAAACCTTTCAGGGGAGCATTTGCAAGCGTTTGGCACCATTTTTGAGTGAATTGCCAAAGGTCAGATTTTTGCTGAAATTGTGACCCCGGGGCTTAGGGATTTTTTCAAAAAAATGTTTTTCCGCCGGTTAAGTTTTTGAGGGCTGATTTCTTGTCCTGTTATAAAAAGCCTTCTGTTTCGACTGCCAAAGCTTTCAGTGGAGCGTTTGCAAGCGTTTGGCACCATTTTTGAGTGAATTGCCAAAAGTCAGATTTTTGCTGAAATTGTGACCCCGGGGCTTAGGGATTTTTTCAAAAAACAAATTTCCGCCGGTTAAGTTTTCGAGGGCTGATGTTTTTGTCCTGTGATAAAAGGACTTCTGTTTCGACTGACAAACCTTTCATGGGATCATTTGCAAGCGATTGGCACCATTTTGGAGTGAATTGCCAAAAGTCAGTTTTTTGCTGAAATTGTGACCCCGGGGCTTAGGGATTTTTTCAAAAAACAAATTTCCGCCGGTTAAGTTTTTGAGGGCTGATTTTTTGTCCTGTGACAAAAGGACTTCTGTTTCGACTGCCAAACCTTTCAGGGGAGCATTTGCAAGCGTTTGGCACCATTTTTGAGTGAATTGCCAAAAGTCAGATTTTTGCTGAAATTGTGACCCCGCGGCTTAGGGATTTTTCCAAAAAACAAATTTCCGCCGGTTAAGTTTTCGAGGGCTGATTTTTTGTCCTGTGATAAAAGGACTTCTGTTTCGACTGCCAAACCTTTCAGGGGAGCATTTGCAAGCGATTGGCACCATTTTTGAGTGAATTGCCAAAAGTCAGATTTTTGCTGAAATTGTGACCCCGGGGCTTAGGGATTTTTTCAAAAAACAAATTTCCGCCGGTTAAGTTTTCGAGGGCTGATTTATTGTCCTGTGATAAAAGCACTTCTGTTTCGACTGCCAAACCTTTCAGGGGAGCATTTGTAAGCGTTTGGCACCATTTTTGAGTGAAGTGCCAAAAGTCAGATTTTTGCTGAAATTGTGACCCCGGGGCTTAGGGATTTTTTCAAAAAACAAATTTCCGCCGGTTAAGTTTTCGAGGGCTGATTTTTTTGTCCTGTGATAAAAGGACTTCTGTTTCGACTGCCAAACCTTTCAGGGGAGCATTTGCAAGCGATTGGCACCATTTTTGAGTGAATTGCCAAAAGTCAGATTTTTGCTGAAATTGTGACCCCGGGGCTTAGGGATTTTTTCAAAAAACTAATTTCCGCCGGTTAAGTTTTCGAGGGCTGATTTTTTGTCCTGTGATAAAAGGACTTCTGTTTCGACTGCCAAACCTTTCAGAGGATCATTTGCAAGCGATTGGCACCATTTTTGAGTGAATTGCCAAAAGTCAGATTTTTGCTGAAATTGTGACCCCGGGGGTTAGGGATTTTTTCAAAAAACAAATTTTCGCCGGTTAAGTTTTTGAGGGCTGATGTTTTGTCCTGTGATAAAAGGACTTCTGTTTCGACCGCCAAACCTTTCAGGGGAGCATTTGCAAGCGATTGGCACCATTTTGGAGTGAATTGCCAAAAGTCAGATTTTTGCTGAAATTGTGACCCCGGGGCTTAGGGATTTTTTCAAAAAACAAATTTCCGCCGGTTAAGTTTTTGAGGGCTGATTCCTTGTCCTGTGATAAAAAGCCTTCTGTTTCGACTGCCAAACCTTTCAGGGGAGCATTTGCAAGCGTTTGGCACCATTTTTGAGTGAATTGCCAAAAGTCAGATTTTTGCTGAAATTGTGACCCCGGAGCTTAGGGATTTTTTCAAAAAAATGTTTTTCCGCCGGTTAAGTTTTTCAGGGCTGATTTCTTGTCCTGTGATAAAAAGCCTTCTGTTTCGACTGCCAAACCTTTCAGGGAATCATTTGCAAGCGATTGGCACCATTTTGGAGTGAATTGCCAAAAGTCAGATTTTTGCTGAAATTGTGACCCCGGGGCTTAGGGATTTTTTCAAAAAACAAATTTCCGCCGGTTAAGTTTTCGAGGGCTGATTTTTTGTCCTGTGATAAAAGGACTTCTGTTTCGACTGCCAAACCTTTCAGGGGAGCATTTGCAAGCGATTGGCACCATTTTTGAGTGAATTGCCAAAAGTCAGATTTTTGCTGAAATTGTGACCCCGGGGCTTAGGGATTTTTTCAAAAAACTAATTTCCGCCGGTTAAGTTTTCGAGGGCTGATTTTTTGTCCTGTGATAAAAGGACTTCTGTTTCGACTGCCAAACCTTTCAGGGGATCATTTGCAAGCGATTGGCACCATTTTTGAGTGAATTGCCAAAAGTCAGATTTTTGCTGAAATTGTGACCCCGGGGGTTAGGGATTTTTTCAAAAAACAAATTTTCGCCGGTTAAGTTTTCGAGGGCTGATTTTTTGTCCTGTGATAAAAAGCCTTCTGTTTCGACTGCCAAACCTTTCAGGGGAGCATTTGCAAACGTTTGGCACCATTTTTGAGTGAATTGCCAAAAGTCAGATTTTTGCTGAAATTGTGACCCTGGGGCTTAGGGATTTTTTCAAAAAAATGTTTTTCCGCCGGTTAAGTTTTTGAGGGCTGATTTCTTGTCCTGTGATACAAAGCCTTCTGTTTCGACTGCCAAACCTTTCAGGGGATCATTTGCAAGCGTTTGGCACCATTTTTGAGTGAATTGCCAAAAGTCAGATTTTTGCTGAAATTGTGACCCTGGGGCTTAGGGATTTTTTCAAAAAAATGTTTTTCCGCCGGTTAAGTTTTCGAGGGCTGATTTCTTGTCCTGTGATAAAAAGCCTTCTGTTTCGACTGCCAAACCTTTCAGGGGATCATTTGCAAGCGATTGGCACCATTTTTGAGTGAATTGCCAAAAGTCAGATTTTTGCTGAAATTGTGACCCCGGGGCTTAGGGATTTTTTCAAAAAACTAATTTCCGCCGGTTAAGTTTTCGAGGGCTGATTTTTTGTCCTGTGATAAAAGGACTTCTGTTTCGACTGCCAAACCTTTCAGGGGATCATTTGCAAGCGATTGGCACCATTTTTGAGTGAATTGCCAAAAGTCAGATTTTTGCTGAAATTGTGACCCCGGGGCTTAGGGATTTTTTCAAAAAACAAATTTCCGCCGGTTAAGTTTTCGAGGGCTGATTTTTTGTCCTGTGATAAAAGGACTTCTGTTTCGACTGCCAAACCTTTCAGGGGAGCATTTGCAAGCGATTGGCACCATTTTTGAGTGAATTGCCAAAAGTCAGATTTTTGCTGAAATTGTGACCCCGGGGCTTAGGGATTTTTTCAAAAAACTAATTTCCGCCGGTTAAGTTTTCGAGGGCTGATTTTTTGTCCTGTGATAAAAGGACTTCTGTTTCGACTGCCAAACCTTTCAGGGGATCATTTGCAAGCGATTGGCACCATTTTTGAGTGAATTGCCAAAAGTCAGATTTTTGCTGAAATTGTGACCCCGGGGGTTAGGGATTTTTTCAAAAAACAAATTTTCGCCGGTTAAGTTTTCGAGGGCTGATTTTTTGTCCTGTGATAAAAAGCCTTCTGTTTCGACTGCCAAACCTTTCAGGGGAGCATTTGCAAACGTTTGGCACCATTTTTGAGTGAATTGCCAAAAGTCAGATTTTTGCTGAAATTGTGACCCTGGGGCTTAGGGATTTTTTCAAAAAAATGTTTTTCCGCCGGTTAAGTTTTTGAGGGCTGATTTCTTGTCCTGTGATACAAAGCCTTCTGTTTCGACTGCCAAACCTTTCAGGGGATCATTTGCAAGCGTTTGTCACCATTTTTGAGTGAATTGCCAAAAGTCAGATTTTTGCTGAAATTGTGACCCTGGGGCTTAGAGATTTTTTCAAAAAAATGTTTTTCCGCCGGTTAAGTTTTCGAGGGCTGATTTCTTGTCCTGTGATAAAAAGCCTTCTGTTTCGACTGCCAAACCTTTCAGGGGATCATTTGCAAGCGATTGGCACCATTTTTGAGTGAATTGCCAAAAGTCAGATTTTTGCTGAAATTGTGACCCCGGGGCTTAGGGATTTTTTCAAAAAACTAATTTCCGCCGGTTAAGTTTTCGAGGGCTGATTTTTTGTCCTGTGATAAAAGGACTTCTGTTTCGACTGCCAAACCTTTCAGGGGATCATTTGCAAGCGATTGGCACCATTTTTGAGTGAATTGCCAAAAGTCAGATTTTTGCTGAAATTGTGACCCCGGGGCTTAGGGATTTTTTCAAAAAACAAATTTCTGCCGGTTAAGTTTTCGAGGGCTGATTTTTTTGTCCTGTGATAAAAGGACTTCTGTTTCGACTGCCAAACCTTTCAGGGGAGCATTTGCAAGCGTTTGGCACCATATTTGAGTGAATTGCCAAAGGTCAGATTTTTGCTGAAATTGTGACCCCGGGGCTTAGGGATTTTTTCAAAAAAATGTTTTTCCGCCGGTTAAGTTTTTGAGGGCTGATTTCTTGTCCTGTGATAAAAAGCCTTCTGTTTCGACTGCCAAAGCTTTCAGGGGAGCGTTTGCAAGCGTTTGGCACCATTTTAAGTGAATTGCCAAAAGTCAGATTTTTGCTGAAATTGTGACCCCGGGGCTTAGGGATTTTTTCAAAAAACAAATTTCCGCCGGTTAAGTTTTCGAGGGCTGATGTTTTTGTCCTGTGATAAAAGGACTTCTGTTTCGACTGACAAACCTTTCAGGGGATCATTTGCAAGCGATTGGCACCATTTTGGAGTGAATTGCCAAAAGTCAGATTTTTGCTGAAATTGTGACCCCGGGGCTTAGGGATTTTTTCAAAAAACAAATTTCCGCCGGTTAAGTTTTTGAGGGCTGATTTTTTGTCCTGTGACAAAAGGACTTCTGTTTCGACTGCCAAACCTTTCAGGGGAGCATTTGCAAGCGTTTGGCACCATTTTTGAGTGAATTGCCAAAAGTCAGATTTTTGCTGAAATTGTGACCCCGCGGCTTAGGGATTTTTCCAAAAAACAAATTTCCGCCGGTTAAGTTTTCGAGGGCTGATTTTTTGTCCTGTGATAAAAGGACTTCTGTTTCGACTGCCAAACCTTTCATGGGAGCATTTGCAAGCGATTGGCACCATTTTTGAGTGAATTGCCAAAAGTCAGATTTTTGCTGAAATTGTGACCCCGGGGCTTAGGGATTTTTTCAAAAAACAAATTTCCACCGGTTAAGTTTTCGAGGGCTGATTTTTTGTCCTGTGATAAAAGGACTTCTGTTTCGACTGCCAAACCTTTCAGGGGAGCATTTGTAAGCGTTTGGCACCATTTTTGAGTGAAGTGCCAAAAGTCAGATTTTTGCTGAAATTGTGACCCCGGGGCTTAGGGATTTTTTCAAAAAACAAATTTCCGCCGGTTAAGTTTTCGAGGGCTGATTTTTTTGTCCTGTGATAAAAGGACTTCTGTTTCGACTGCCAAACCTTTCAGGGGATCATTTGCAAGCAATTGGCACCATTTTTGAGTGAATTGCCAAAAGTCAGATTTTTGCTGAAATTTTGACCCCGGGGCTTAGGGATTTTTTCAAAAAACAAATTTCCGCCGGTTAAGTTTTCGAGGGCTTATTTTTTTGTCCTGTGATAAAAGGACTTCTGTTTCGACTGCCAAACCTTTCAGGAGAGCATTTGCAAGCGTTTGGCACCATTTTTGAGTGAATTGCCAAAAGTCAGATTTTTGCTGAAATTGTGACCTCGGGGCTTAGGGATTTTTTCAAAAAAATGTTTTTCCGCCGGTTAAGTTTTTGATGGCTGATTTCTTGTCCTGTGATAAAAGGACTTCTGTTTCGACTGCCAAACCTTTCAGGGGAGCATTTGTAAGCGTTTGGCACCATTTTTGAGTGAAGTGCCAAAAGTCAGATTTTTGCTGAAATTGTGACCCCGGGGCTTAGGGATTTTTTCAAAAAACAAATTTCCGCCGGTTAAGTTTTCGAGGGCTGATTTTTTTGTCCTGTGATAAAAGGACTTCTGTTTCGACTGCCAAACCTTTCAGGAGAGCATTTGCAAGCGTTTGGCACCATTTTTGAGTGAATTGCCAAAAGTCAGATTTTTGCTAAAATTTTGACCCCGGGGCTTAGGGATTTTTTCAAAAAACCAATTTCCGCCGGTTAAGTTTTCGAGGGCTGATTTTTTTGTCCTGTGATACAAAGCCTTCTGTTTCGACTGCCAAACCTTTCAGGGGATCATTTGCAAGCGTTTGGCACCATTTTTGAGTGAATTGCCAAAAGTCAGATTTTTGCTGAAATTGTGACCCCGGGGCTTAGGGATTTTTTCAAAAAACTAATTTCCGCCGGTTAAGTTTTCGAGGGCTGATTTTTTGTCCTGTGATAAAAGGACTTCTGTTTCGACTGCCAAACCTTTCAGGGAATCATTTGCAAGCGATTGGCACCATTTTTGAGTGAATTGCCAAAAGTCAGATTTTTGCTGAAATTGTGACCCCGGGGCTTAGGGATTTTTTCAAAAAACAAATTTCTGCCGGTTAAGTTTTCGAGGGCTGATTTTTTGTCCTGTGATAAAAGGACTTCTGTTTCGACTGCCAAACCTTTCAGGGGAGCATTTGCAAGCGTTTGGCACCATTTTTGAGTGAATTGCCAAAGGTCAGATTTTTGCTGAAATTGTGACCCCGGGGCTTAGGGATTTTTTCAAAAAAATGTTTTTCCGCCGGTTAAGTTTTTGAGGGCTGATTTCTTGTCCTGTGATAAAAAGCCTTCTGTTTCGACTGCCAAAGCTTTCAGGGGAGCGTTTGCAAGCGTTTGGCACCATTTTTGAGTGAATTGCCAAAAGTCAGATTTTTGCTGAAATTGTGACCCCGGGGCTTAGGGATTTTTTCAAAAAACAAATTTCCGCCGGTTAAGTTTTCGAGGGCTGATGTTTTTGTCCTGTGATAAAAGGACTTCTGTTTCGACTGCCAAACCTTTCAGGGGAGCATTTGCAAGCGTTTGGCACCATTTTTGAGTGAATTGCCAAAAGTCAGATTTTTGCTGAAATTGTGACCCCGGAGCTTAGGGATTTTTTCAAAAAAATGTTTTTCCGCCGGTTAAGTTTTTCAGGGCTGATTTCTTGTCCTGTGATAAAAAGCCTTCTGTTTCGACTGCCAAACCTTTCAGGGAATCATTTGCAAGCGATTGGCACCATTTTGGAGTGAATTGCCAAAAGTCAGATTTTTGCTGAAATTGTGACCCCGGGGCTTAGGGATTTTTTCAAAAAACAAATTTCCGCCGGTTAAGTTTTCGAGGGCTGATTTTTTGTCCTGTGATAAAAGGACTTCTGTTTCGACTGCCAAACCTTTCAGGGGAGCATTTGCAAGCGATTGGCACCATTTTTGAGTGAATTGCCAAAAGTCAGATTTTTGCTGAAATTGTGACCCCGGGGCTTAGGGATTTTTTCAAAAAACTAATTTCCGCCGGTTAAGTTTTCGAGGGCTGATTTTTTGTCCTGTGATAAAAGGACTTCTGTTTCGACTGCCAAACCTTTCAGGGGATCATTTGCAAGCGATTGGCACCATTTTTGAGTGAATTGCCAAAAGTCAGATTTTTGCTGAAATTGTGACCCCGGGGCTTAGGGATTTTTTCAAAAAACAAATTTCCGCCGGTTAAGTTTTCGAGGGCTGATTTTTTGTCCTGTGATAAAAAGCCTTCTGTTTCGACTGCCAAACCTTTCAGGGGAGCATTTGCAAACGTTTGGCACCATTTTTGAGTGAATTGCCAAAAGTCAGATTTTTGCTGAAATTGTGACCCTGGGGCTTAGGGATTTTTTCAAAAAAATGTTTTTCCGCCGGTTAAGTTTTTGAGGGCTGATTTCTTGTCCTGTGATACAAAGCCTTCTGTTTCGACTGCCAAACCTTTCAGGGGATCATTTGCAAGCGTTTGGCACCATTTTTGAGTGAATTGCCAAAAGTCAGATTTTTGCTGAAATTGTGACCCTGGGGCTTAGGGATTTTTTCAAAAAAATGTTTTTCCGCCGGTTAAGTTTTCGAGGGCTGATTTCTTGTCCTGTGATAAAAAGCCTTCTGTTTCGACTGCCAAACCATTCAGGGGATCATTTGCAAGCGATTGGCACCATTTTGGAGTGAATTGCCAAAAGTCAGATTTTTGCTGAAATTGTGACCCCGGGGCTTAGGGATTTTTTCAAAAAACTAATTTCCGCCGGTTAAGTTTTCGAGGGCTGATTTCTTGTCCTGTGATAAAAGGACTTCTGTTTCGACTGCCAAACCTTTCAGGGGATCATTTGCAAGCGATTGGCACCATTTTTGAGTGAATTGCCAAAAGTCAGATTTTTGCTGAAATTGTGACCCCGGGGCTTAGGGATTTTTTCAAAAAACAAATTTCCGCCGGTTAAGTTTTCGAGGGCTGATTTTTTGTCCTGTGATAAAAGGACTTCTGTTTCGACTGCCAAACCTTTCAGGGGAGCATTTGCAAGCGATTGGCACCATTTTTGAGTGAATTGCCAAAAGTCAGATTTTTGCTGAAATTGTGACCCCGGGGCTTAGGGATTTTTTCAAAAAACTAATTTCCGCCGGTTAAGTTTTCGAGGGCTGATTTTTTGTCCTGTGATAAAAGGACTTCTGTTTCGACTGCCAAACCTTTCAGGGGATCATTTGCAAGCGATTGGCACCATTTTTGAGTGAATTGCCAAAAGTCAGATTTTTGCTGAAATTGTGACCCCGGGGGTTAGGGATTTTTTCAAAAAACAAATTTTCGCCGGTTAAGTTTTCGAGGGCTGATTTTTTGTCCTGTGATAAAAAGCCTTCTGTTTCGACTGCCAAACCTTTCAGGGGAGCATTTGCAAACGTTTGGCACCATTTTTGAGTGAATTGCCAAAAGTCAGATTTTTGCTGAAATTGTGACCCCGGGGCTTAGGGATTTTTTAAAAAAAATGTTTTTCCGCCGGTTAAGTTTTTGAGGGCTGATTTCTTGTCCTGTGATACAAAGCCTTCTGTTTCGACTGCCAAACCTTTCAGGGGATCATTTGCAAGCGTTTGTCACCATTTTTGAGTGAATTGCCAAAAGTCAGATTTTTGCTGAAATTGTGACCCTGGGGCTTAGAGATTTTTTCAAAAAAATGTTTTTCCGCCGGTTAAGTTTTCGAGGGCTGATTTCTTGTCCTGTGATAAAAAGCCTTCTGTTTCGACTGCCAAACCTTTCAGGGGATCATTTGCAAGCGATTGGCACCATTTTTGAGTGAATTGCCAAAAGTCAGATTTTTGCTGAAATTGTGACCCCGGGGCTTAGGGATTTTTTCAAAAAACTAATTTCCGCCGGTTAAGTTTTCGAGGGCTGATTTTTTGTCCTGTGATAAAAGGACTTCTGTTTCGACTGCCAAACCTTTCAGGGGATCATTTGCAAGCGATTGGCACCATTTTTGAGTGAATTGCCAAAAGTCAGATTTTTGCTGAAATTGTGACCCCGGGGCTTAGGGATTTTTTCAAAAAACAAATTTCTGCCGGTTAAGTTTTCGAGGGCTGATTTTTTGTCCTGTGATAAAAGGACTTCTGTTTCGACTGCCAAACCTTTCAGGGGAGCATTTGCAAGCGTTTGGCACCATATTTGAGTGAATTGCCAAAGGTCAGATTTTTGCTGAAATTGTGACCCCGGGGCTTAGGGATTTTTTCAAAAAAATGTTTTTCCGCCGGTTAAGTTTTTGAGGGCTGATTTCTTGCCCTGTGATAAAAAGCCTTCTGTTTCGACTGCCAAAGCTTTCAGGGGAGCGTTTGCAAGCGTTTGGCACCATTTTTGAGTGAATTGCCAAAAGTCAGATTTTTGCTGAAATTGTGACCCCGGGGCTTAGGGATTTTTTCAAAAAACAAATTTCCGCCGGTTAAGTTTTCGAGGGCTGATGTTTTTGTCCTGTGATAAAAGGACTTCTGTTTCGACTGACAAACCTTTCAGGGGATCATTTGCAAGCGATTGGCACCATTTTGGAGTGAATTGCCAAAAGTCAGATTTTTGCTGAAATTGTGACCCCGGGGCTTAGGGATTTTTTCAAAAAACAAATTTCCGCCGGTTAAGTTTTTGAGGGCTGATTTTTTGTCCTGTGACAAAAGGACTTCTGTTTCGACTGCCAAACCTTTCAGGGGAGCATTTGCAAGCGTTTGGCACCATTTTTGAGTGAATTGCCAAAAGTCAGATTTTTGCTGAAATTGTGACCCCGCGGCTTAGGGATTTTTCCAAAAAACAAATTTCCGCCGGTTAAGTTTTCGAGGGCTGATTTTTTGTCCTGTGATAAAAGGACTTCTGTTTCGACTGCCAAACCTTTCATGGGAGCATTTGCAAGCGATTGGCACCATTTTTGAGTGAATTGCCAAAAGTCAGATTTTTGCTGAAATTGTGACCCCGGGGCTTAGGGATTTTTTCAAAAAACAAATTTCCACCGGTTAAGTTTTCGAGGGCTGATTTTTTGTCCTGTGATAAAAGGACTTCTGTTTCGACTGCCAAACCTTTCAGGGGAGCATTTGTAAGCGTTTGGCACCATTTTTGAGTGAAGTGCCAAAAGTCAGATTTTTGCTGAAATTGTGACCCCGGGGCTTAGGGATTTTTTCAAAAAACAAATTTCCGCCGGTTAAGTTTTCGAGGGCTGATTTTTTTGTCCTGTGATAAAAGGACTTCTGTTTCGACTGCCAAACCTTTCAGGTGATCATTTGCAAGCAATTGGCACCATTTTTGAGTGAATTGCCAAAAGTCAGATTTTTGCTGAAATTTTGACCCCGGGGCTTAGGGATTTTTTCAAAAAACAAATTTCCGCCGGTTAAGTTTTCGAGGGCTTATTTTTTTGTCCTGTGATAAAAGGACTTCTGTTTCGACTGCCAAACCTTTCAGGAGAGCATTTGCAAGCGTTTGGCACCATTTTTGAGTGAATTGCCAAAAGTCAGATTTTTGCTGAAATTGTGACCTCGGGGCTTAGGGATTTTTTCAAAAAAATGTTTTTCCGCCGGTTAAGTTTTTGATGGCTGATTTCTTGTCCTGTGATAAAAGGACTTCTGTTTCGACTGCCAAACCTTTCAGGGGAGCATTTGTAAGCGTTTGGCACCATTTTTGAGTGAAGTGCCAAAAGTCAGATTTTTGCTGAAATTGTGACCCCGGGGCTTAGGGATTTTTTCAAAAAACAAATTTCCGCCGGTTAAGTTTTCGAGGGCTGATTTTTTTGTCCTGTGATAAAAGGACTTCTGTTTCGACTGCCAAACCTTTCAGGAGAGCATTTGCAAGCGTTTGGCACCATTTTTGAGTGAATTGCCAAAAGTCAGATTTTTGCTAAAATTTTGACCCCGGGGCTTAGGGATTTTTTCAAAAAACCAATTTCCGCCGGTTAAGTTTTCGAGGGCTGATTTTTTTGTCCTGTGATACAAAGCCTTCTGTTTCGACTGCCAAACCTTTCAGGGGATCATTTGCAAGCGTTTGGCACCATTTTTGAGTGAATTGCCAAAAGTCAGATTTTTGCTGAAATTGTGACCCTGGGGCTTAGGGATTTTTTCAAAAAAAATGTTTTTCCGCCGGTTAAGTTTTTGAGGGCTGATTTCTTGTCCTGTGATACAAAGCCTTCTGTTTCGACTGCCAAACCTTTCAGGGGATCATTTGCAAGCGTTTGGCACCATTTTTGAGTGAATTGCCAAAAGTCAGATTTTTGCTGAAATTGTGACCCTGGGGCTTAGGGATTTTTTCAAAAAAATGTTTTTCCGCCGGTTAAGTTTTCGAGGGCTGATTTCTTGTCCTGTGATAAAAAGCCTTCTGTTTCGACTGCCAAACCTTTCAGGGGATCATTTGCAAGCGATTGGCACCATTTTTGAGTGAATTGCCAAAAGTCAGATTTTTGCTGAAATTGTGACCCCGGGGCTTAGGGATTTTTTCAAAAAACTAATTTCCGCCGGTTAAGTTTTCGAGGGCTGATTTTTTGTCCTGTGATAAAAGGACTTCTGTTTCGACTGCCAAACCTTTCAGGGAATCATTTGCAAGCGATTGGCACCATTTTTGAGTGAATTGCCAAAAGTCAGATTTTTGCTGAAATTGTGACCCCGGGGCTTAGGGATTTTTTCAAAAAACAAATTTCTGCCGGTTAAGTTTTCGAGGGCTGATTTTTTGTCCTGTGATAAAAGGACTTCTGTTTCGACTGCCAAACCTTTCAGGGGAGCATTTGCAAGCGTTTGGCACCATTTTTGAGTGAATTGCCAAAGGTCAGATTTTTGCTGAAATTGTGACCCCGGGGCTTAGGGATTTTTTCAAAAAAATGTTTTTCCGCCGGTTAAGTTTTTGAGGGCTGATTTCTTGTCCTGTGATAAAAAGCCTTCTGTTTCGACTGCCAAAGCTTTCAGGGGAGCGTTTGCAAGCGTTTGGCACCATTTTTGAGTGAATTGCCAAAAGTCAGATTTTTGCTGAAATTGTGACCCCGGGGCTTAGGGATTTTTTCAAAAAACAAATTTCCGCCGGTTAAGTTTTCGAGGGCTGATGTTTTTGTCCTGTGATAAAAGGACTTCTGTTTCGACTGACAAACCTTTCAGGGGATCATTTGCAAGCGATTGGCACCATTTTGGAGTGAATTGCCAAAAGTCAGATTTTTCTGAAATTGTGACCCCGGGGCTTAGGGATTTTTTCAAAAAACAAATTTCCGCCGGTTAAGTTTTTGAGGGCTGATTTTTTGTCCTGTGACAAAAGGACTTCTGTTTCGACTGCCAAACCTTTCAGGGGAGCATTTGCAAGCGTTTGGCACCATTTTTGAGTGAATTGCCAAAAGTCAGATTTTTGCTGAAATTGTGACCCCGCGGCTTAGGGATTTTTCCAAAAAACAAATTTCCGCCGGTTAAGTTTTCGAGGGCTGATTTTTTGTCCTGTGATAAAAGGACTTCTGTTTCGACTGCCAAACCTTTCAGGGGAGCATTTGCAAGCGATTGGCACCATTTTTGAGTGAATTGCCAAAAGTCAGATTTTTGCTGAAATTGTGACCCCGGGGCTTAGGGATTTTTTCAAAAAACAAATTTCCGCCGGTTAAGTTTTCGAGGGCTGATTTACTGTCCTGTGATAAAAGCACTTCTGTTTCGACTGCCAAACCTTTCAGGGGAGCACTTGTAAGCGTTTGGCACCATTTTTGAGTGAAGTGCCAAAAGTCAGATTTTTGCTGAAATTGTGACCCCGGGGCTTAGGGATTTTTTCCAAAAACAAATTTCCGCCGGTTAGTTTTCGAGGGCTGATTTTTTTGTCCTGTGATAAAAGGACTTCTGTTTCGACTGCCAAACCTTTCAGGGGATCATTTGCAAGCAATTGGCACCGTTTTTGAGTGAATTGCCAAAAGTCAGATTTTTGCTGAAATTTTGACCCCGGGGCTTAGGGATTTTTTCAAAAAACAAATTTCCGCCGGTTAAGTTTTCGAGGGCTGATTTTTTTGTCCTGTGATAAAAGGACTTCTGTTTCGACTGCCAAACCTTTCAGGAGAGCATTTGCAAGCGTTTGGCACCATTTTTGAGTGAATTGCCAAAAGTCAGATTTTTGCTGAAATTGTGACCTCGGGGCTTAGGGATTTTTTCAAAAAAATGTTTTTCCGCCGGTTAAGTTTTTGATGGCTGATTTCTTGTCCTGTGATAAAAAGCCTTCTGTTTCGACTGCCAAACCTTTCAGGGCGTCATTTGCAAGCGATTGGCACCATTTTTGAGTGAATTGCCAAAAGTCAGATTTTTGCTGAAATTGTGACCCCGGGGCTTAGGGATTTTTTCAAAAAACAAATTTCTGCCGGTTAAGTTTTCGAGGGCTGATTTTTTGTCCTGTGATAAAAGGACTTCTGTTTCGACTGCCAAACCTTTCAGGGGAGCATTTGCAAGCGTTTGGCACCATTTTTGAGTGAATTGCCAAAGGTCAGATTTTTGCTGAAATTGTGACCCCGGGGCTTAGGGATTTTTTCAAAAAAATGTTTTTCCGCCGGTTAAGTTTTTGAGGGCTGATTTCTTGTACTGTGATAAAAAGCCTTCTGTTTCGACTGCCAAAGCTTTCAGGGGAGCGTTTGCAAGCGTTTGGCACCATTTTTGAGTGAATTGCCAAAAGTCAGATTTTTGCTGAAATTGTGACCCCGGGGCTTAGGGATTTTTTCAAAAAACAAATTTCCGCCGGTTAAGTTTTCGAGGGCTGATGTTTTTGTCCTGTGATAAAAGGACTTCTGTTTCGACTGACAAACCTTTCAGGGGATCATTTGCAAGCGATTGGCACCATTTTGGAGTGAATTGCCAAAAGTCAGATTTTTGCTGAAATTGTGACCCCGGGGCTTAGGGATTTTTTCAAAAAACAAATTTCCGCCGGTTAAGTTTTTGAGGGCTGATTTTTTGTCCTGTGACAAAAGGACTTCTGTTTCAACTGCCAAACCTTTCAGGGGAGCATTTGCAAGCGTTTGGCACCATTTTTGAGTGAATTGCCAAAAGTCAGATTTTTGCTGAAATTGTGACCCCGCGGCTTAGGGATTTTTCCAAAAAACAAATTTCCGCCGGTTAAGTTTTCGAGGGCTGATTTTTTGTCCTGTGATAAAAGGACTTCTGTTTCGACTGCCAAACCTTTCAGGGGAGCATTTGCAAGCGATTGGCACCATTTTTGAGTGAATTGCCAAAAGTCAGATTTTTGCTGAAATTGTGACCCCGGGGCTTAGGGATTTTTTCAAAAAACAAATTTCCGCCGGTTAAGTTTTCGAGGGCTGATTTATTGTCCTGTGATAAAAGCACTTCTGTTTCGACTGCCAAACCTTTCAGGGGAGCACTTGTAAGCGTTTGGCACCATTTTTGAGTGAAGTGCCAAAAGTCAGATTTTTGCTGAAATTGTGACCCCGGGGCTTAGGGATTTTTTCAAAAAACAAATTTCCGCCGGTTAGTTTTCGAGGGCTGATTTTTTTGTCCTGTGATAAAAGGACTTCTGTTTCGACTGCCAAACCTTTCAGGGGATCATTTGCAAGCAATTGGCACCATTTTTGAGTGAATTGCCAAAAGTCAGATTTTTGCTGAAATTTTGACCCCGGGGCTTAGGGATTTTTTCAAAAAACAAATTTCCGCCGGTTAAGTTTTCGAGGGCTGATTTTTTTGTCCTGTGATAAAAGGACTTCTGTTTCGACTGCCAAACCTTTCAGGAGAGCATTTTCAAGCGTTTGGCACCATTTTTGAGTGAATTGCCAAAAGTCAGATTTTTGCTGAAATTGTGACCTCGGGGCTTAGGGATTTTTTCAAAAAAATGTTTTTCCGCCGGTTAAGTTTTTCAGGGCTGATTTCTTGTCCTGTGATAAAAAGCCTTCTGTTTCGACTGCCAAACCTTTCAGGGCGTCATTTGCAAGCGATTGGCACCATTTTTGAGTGAATTGCCAAAAGTCAAATTTTTGCTGAAATTGTGACCCCGGGGCTTAGGGATTTTTTCAAAAAAATGTTTTTCCGCCGGTTAAGTTTTCGAGGGCTGATTTTTTGTCCTGTGATAAAAGGACTTCTGTTTCGACTGCCAAACTTTTCAGGGGAGCATTTGCAAGCGTTTGGCACCATTTTTGAGTGAAGTGCCAAAAGTCAGATTTTTGCTGAAATTGTGACCCCGGGGCTTAGGGATTTTTTCAATAAACAAATTTCCGCCGGTTAAGTTTTCGACGGCTGATTTTTTGTCCTGTGATAAAAAGCCTTCTGTTTCGACTGCCAAACCTTTCAGGGAAGCATTTGCAAGCGATTGGCACCATTTTTGAGTGAATTGCCAAAAGTCATATTTTTGCTGAAATTGTGACCCCGGGGCTTAGGGTTTTTTTCAAAAAAATGTTTTTCCGCCGGTTAAGTTTTTCAGGGCTGATTTCTTGTCCTGTGATAAAAAGCCTTCTGTTTCGACTGCCAAACCTTTCAGGGAATCATTTGCAAGCGATTGGCAGCATTTTGGAGTGAATTGCCAAAAGTCAGATTTTTGCTGAAATTGTGACCCCGGGGCTTAGGGATTTTTTCAAAAAACAAATTTCCGCCGGTTAAGTTTTCGAGGGCTGATTTTTTGTCCTGTGATAAAAAGCCTTCTGTTTCGACTGCCAAACCTTTCAGGGGAGCATTTGCAAACGTTTGGCACCATTTTTGAGTGAATTGCCAAAAGTCAGATTTTTGCTGAAATTGTGACCCTGGGGCTTAGGGATTTTTTCAAAAAAATGTTTTTCCGCCGGTTAAGTATTTGAGGGCTGATTTCTTGTCCTGTGATACAAAGCCTTCTGTTTCGACTGCCAAACCTTTCAGGGGATCATTTGCAAGCGTTTGGCACCATTTTTGAGTGAATTGCCAAAAGTCAGATTTTTGCTGAAATTGTGACCCTGGGGCTTAGGGATTTTTTCAAAAAAATGTTTTTCCGCCGGTTAAGTTTTCGAGGGCTGATTTCTTGTCCTGTGATAAAAAGCCTTCTGTTTCGACTGCCAAACCTTTCAGGGGATCATTTGCAAGCGATTGGCACCATTTTGGAGTGAATTGCCAAAAGTCAGATTTTTGCTGAAATTGTGACCCCGGGGCTTAGGGATTTTTTCAAAAAACAAATTTCCGCCGGTTAAGTTTTTGAGGGCTGATTCCTTGTCCTGTGATAAAAAGCCTTCTGTTTCGACTGCCAAACCTTTCAGGGGAGCATTTGCAAGCGTTTGGCACCATTTTTGAGTGAATTGCCAAAAGTCAGATTTTTGCTGAAATTGTGACCCCGGGGCTTAGGGATTTTTTCAAAAAAATGTTTTTCCGCCGGTTAAGTTTTTCAGGGCTGATTTCTTGTCCTGTGATAAAAAGGCTTCTGTTTCGACTGCCAAACCTTTCAGGGAATCATTTGCAAGCGATTGGCACCATTTTGGAGTGAATTGCCAAAAGTCAGATTTTTGCTGAAATTGTGACCCCGGGGCTTAGGGATTTTTTCAAAAAACAAATTTCCGCCGGTTAAGTTTTTGAGGGCTGATTTTTTGTCCTGTGACAAAAGGACTTCTGTTTCGACTGCCAAACCTTTCAGGGGAGCATTTGCAAGCGATTGGCACCATTTTGGAGTGAATTGCCAAAAGTCAGATTTTTGCTGAAATTGTGACCCCGGGGCTTAGGGATTTTTTCAAAAAACAAATTTCCGCCGGTTAAGTTTTCGAGGGCTGATTTTTTGTCCTGTGATAAAAAGCCTTCTGTTTCGACTGCCAAACCTTTCAGGGGAGCATTTGCAAGCGTTTGGCACCATTTTTGAGTGAATTGCCAAAAGTCAGATTTTTGCTGAAATTGTGACCCTGGGGCTTAGGGGTTTTTTCAAAAAAATGTTTTTCCGCCGGTTAAGTTTTTGAGGGCTGATTTCTTGTCCTGTGATACAAAACCTTCTGTTTCGACTGCCAAACCTTTCAGGGGATCATTTGCAAGCGTTTGGCAACATTTTTGAGTGAATTGCCAAAAGTCAGATTTTTGCTGAAATTGTGACCCCGGGGCTTAGGGATTTTTTCAAAAAAATGTTTTTCCGCCGGTTAAGTTTTCGAGGGCTGATTTCTTGTCCTGTGATAAAAAGCCTTCTGTTTCGACTGCCAAACCTTTCAGGGAATCATTTGCAAGCGATTGGCACCATTTTGGAGTGAATTGCCAAAAGTCAGATTTTTGCTGAAATTGTGACCCCGGGGCTTAGGGATTTTTTCAAAAAACAAATTTCCGCCGGTTAAGTTTTCGAGGGCTGATTTTTTGTCCTGTGATAAAAAGCCTTCTGTTTCGACTGCCAAACCTTTCAGGGGAGCATTTGCAAACGTTTGGCACCATTTTTGAGTGAATTGCCAAAAGTCAGATTTTTGCTGAAATTGTGACCCTGGGGCTTAGGGATTTTTTCAAAAAAATGTTTTTCCGCCGGTAAAGTTTTTGAGGGCTGATTTCTTGTCCTGTGATACAAAGCCTTCTGTTTCGACTGCCAAACCTTTCAGGGGATCATTTGCAAGCGTTTGGCACCATTTTTGAGTGAATTGCCAAAAGTCAGATTTTTGCTGAAATTGTGACCCTGGGGCTTAGGGATTTTTTCAAAAAAATGTTTTTCCGCCGGTTAAGTTTTCGAGGGCTGATTTCTTGTCCTGTGATAAAAAGCCTTCTGTTTCGACTGCCAAACCTTTCAGGGGATCATTTGCAAGCGATTGGCACCATTTTTGAGTGAATTGCCAAAAGTCAGATTTTTGCTGAAATTGTGACCCCGGGGCTTAGGGATTTTTTCAAAAAACAAATTTCCGCCGGTTAAGTTTTTGAGGGCTGATTTTTTGTCCTGTGACAAAAGGACTTCTGTTTCGACTGCCAAACCTTTCAGGGGAGCATTTGCAAGCGTTTGGCACCATTTTTGAGTGAATTGCCAAAAGTCAGATTTTTGCTGAAATTGTGACCCCGGGGCTTAGGGATTTTTTCAAAAAAATGTTTTTCCGCCGGTTAAGTTTTTCAGGGCTGATTTCTTGTCCTGTAATAAAAAGCCTTCTGTTTCGACTGCCAAACCTTTCAGGGAAGCATTTGCAAGCGATTGGCACCATTTTTGAGTGAATTGCCAAAAGTCATATTTTTGCTGAAATTGTGACCCCGGGGCTTAGGGTTTTTTTCAAAAAAATGTTTTTCCGCCGGTTAAGTTTTTCAGGGCTGATTTCTTGTCCTGTGATAAAAAGCCTTCTGTTTCGACTGCCAAACCTTTCAGGGAATCATTTGCAAGCGATTGGCAGCATTTTGGAGTGAATTGCCAAAAGTCAGATTTTTGCTGAAATTGTGACCCCGGGGCTTAGGGATTTTTTCAAAAAACAAATTTCCGCCGGTTAAGTTTTCGAGGGCTGATTTTTTGTCCTGTGATAAAAAGCCTTCTGTTTCGACTGCCAAACCTTTCAGGGGAGCATTTGCAAACGTTTGGCACCATTTTTGAGTGAATTGCCAAAAGTCAGATTTTTGCTGAAATTGTGACCCTGGGGCTTAGGGATTTTTTCAAAAAAATGTTTTTCCGCCGGTTAAGTTTTTGAGGGCTGATTTCTTGTCCTGTGATACAAAGCCTTCTGTTTCGACTGCCAAACCTTTCAGGGGATCATTTGCAAGCGTTTGGCACCATTTTTGAGTGAATTGCCAAAAGTCAGATTTTTGCTGAAATTGTGACCCTGGGGCTTAGGGATTTTTTCAAAAAAATGTTTTTCCGCCGGTTAAGTTTTCGAGTGCTGATTTCTTGTCCTGTGATAAAAAGCCTTCTGTTTCGACTGCCAAACCTTTCAGGGGATCATTTGCAAGCGATTGGCACCATTTTGGAGTGAATTGCCAAAAGTCAGATTTTTGCTGAAATTGTGACCCCGGGGCTTAGGGATTTTTTCAAAAAACAAATTTCCGCCGGTTAAGTTTTTGAGGGCTGATTCCTTGTCCTGTGATAAAAAGCCTTCTGTTTCGACTGCCAAACCTTTCAGGGGAGCATTTGCAAGCGTTTGGCACCATTTTTGAGTGAATTGCCAAAAGTCAGATTTTTGCTGAAATTGTGACCCCGGGGCTTAGGGATTTTTTCAAAAAAATGTTTTTCCGCCGGTTAAGTTTTTCAGGGCTGATTTCTTGTCCTGTGATAAAAAGCCTTCTGTTTCGACTGCCAAACCTTTCAGGGAATCATTTGCAAGCGATTGGCACCATTTTGGAGTGAATTGCCAAAAGTCAGATTTTTGCTGAAATTGTGACCCCGGGGCTTAGGGATTTTTTCAAAAAACAAATTTCCGCCGGTTAAGTTTTTGAGGGCTGATTTTTTGTCCTGTGACAAAAGGACTTCTGTTTCGACTGCCAAACCTTTCAGGGGAGCATTTGCAAGCGATTGGCACCATTTTGGAGTGAATTGCCAAAAGTCAGATTTTTGCTGAAATTGTGACCCCGGGGCTTAGGGATTTTTTCAAAAAACAAATTTCCGCCGGTTAAGTTTTCGAGGGCTGATTTTTTGTCCTGTGATAAAAAGCCTTCTGTTTCGACTGCCAAACCTTTCAGGGGAGCATTTGCAAGCGTTTGGCACCATTTTTGAGTGAATTGCCAAAAGTCAGATTTTTGCTGAAATTGTGACCCTGGGGCTTAGGGGTTTTTTCAAAAAAATGTTTTTCCGCCGGTTAAGTTTTTGAGGGCTGATTTCTTGTCCTGTGATACAAAACCTTCTGTTTCGACTGCCAAACCTTTCAGGGGATCATTTGCAAGCGTTTGGCAACATTTTTGAGTGAATTGCCAAAAGTCAGATTTTTGCTGAAATTGTGACCCCGGGGCTTAGGGATTTTTTCAAAAAAATGTTTTTCCGCCGGTTAAGTTTTCGAGGGCTGATTTCTTGTCCTGTGATAAAAAGCCTTCTGTTTCGACTGCCAAACCTTTCAGGGAATCATTTGCAAGCGATTGGCACCATTTTGGAGTGAATTGCCAAAAGTCAGATTTTTGCTGAAATTGTGACCCCGGGGCTTAGGGATTTTTTCAAAAAACAAATTTCCGCCGGTTAAGTTTTCGAGGGCTGATTTTTTGTCCTGTGATAAAAAGCCTTCTGTTTCGACTGCCAAACCTTTCAGGGGAGCATTTGCAAACGTTTGGCACCATTTTTGAGTGAATTGCCAAAAGTCAGATTTTTGCTGAAATTGTGACCCTGGGGCTTAGGGATTTTTTCAAAAAAATGTTTTTCCGCCGGTTAAGTTTTTGAGGGCTGATTTCTTGTCCTGTGATACAAAGCCTTCTGTTTCGACTGCCAAACCTTTCAGGGGATCATTTGCAAGCGTTTGGCACCATTTTTGAGTGAATTGCCAAAAGTCAGATTTTTGCTGAAATTGTGACCCTGGGGCTTAGGGATTTTTTCAAAAAAATGTTTTTCCGCCGGTTAAGTTTTCGAGGGCTGATTTCTTGTCCTGTGATAAAAAGCCTTCTGTTTCGACTGCCAAACCTTTCAGGGGATCATTTGCAAGCGATTGGCACCATTTTTGAGTGAATTGCCAAAAGTCAGATTTTTGCTGAAATTGTGACCCCGGGGCTTAGGGATTTTTTCAAAAAACAAATTTCCGCCGGTTAAGTTTTTGAGGGCTGATTTTTTGTCCTGTGACAAAAGGACTTCTGTTTCGACTGCCAAACCTTTCAGGGGAGCATTTGCAAGCGTTTGGCACCATTTTGGAGTGAATTGCCAAAAGTCAGATTTTTGCTGAAATTGTGACCCCGGGGCTTAGGGATTTTTTCAAAAAACAAATTTCCGCCGGTTAAGTTTTTGAGGGCTGATTTTTTGTCCTGTGACAAACGGACTTCTGTTTCGACTGCCAAACCTTTCAGGGGAGCATTTGCAAGCGTTTGGCACCATTTTTGAGTGAAGTGCCAAAATTCAGATTTTTGCTGAAATTGTGACCCCGGGGCTTAGGGATTTTTTCAAAAAACAAATTTCCGCCGGTTAAGTTTTTGAGGGCTGATTTTTTGTCCTGTGACAAACGGACTTCTGTTTCGACTGCCAAACCTTTCAGGGGAGCATTTGCAAGCGTTTGGCACCATTTTTGAGTGAAGTGCCAAAATTCAGATTTTTGCTGAAATTGTGACCCCGGGGCTTAGGGATTTTTTCAAAAAACAAATTTCCGCCGGTTAAGTTTTCGAGGGCTGATTTTTTGTCCTGTGATAAAAAGCCTTCTGTTTCGACTGCCAAACCTTTCAGGGGAGCACTTGCAAGCGTTTGGCACCATTTTTGAGTGAATTGCCAAAAGTCAGATTTTTGCTGAAATTGTGACCCCGGGGCTTAGGGATTTTTTCAAAAAACAAATTTCCGCCGGTTAAGTTTTCGAGGGCTGATTTTTTGTCCTGTGATAAAAGCACTTCTGTTTCAACTGCCAAACCTTTCAGGGGAGCATTTGCAATCGTTTGGCACCATTTTTGAGTGAAGTGCCAAAAGTCAGATTTTTGCTGAAATTGTGACCCCGGGGCTTAGGGATTTTTTCAAAAAACAAATTTCCGCCGGTTAAGTTTTCGAGGGCTGATTTTTTGTCCTGTGATAAAAGTACTTCTGTTTCGACTGCCAAACCTTTCAGGGGATCATTTGCAAGCGATTGGCACCATTTTTGAGTGAATTGCCAAAAGTCAGATTTTTGCTGAAATTGTGACCCCGGGGCTTAGGGATTTTTTCAAAAAAATGTTTTTCCGCCGGTTAAGTTTTTGATGGCTGATTTCTTGTCCTGTGATAAAAAGCCTTCTGTTTCGACTGCCAAACCTTTCAGGGGATCATTTGCAAGCGATTGGCACCATTTTTGAGTGAATTGCCAAAAGTCAGATTTTTGCTGAAATTGTGACCCCGGGGCTTAGAGATTTTTTCAAAATACAAATTTCCGCCGGTTAAGTTTTCGAGGGCTGATTTTTTGTCCTGTGATAAAAGGAATTCTGTTTCGACTGCCAAACCTTTCAGGGGAGCATTTGCAAGCGTTTGGCACCATTTTTGAGTGAATTGGCAAAAGTCAGATTTTTGCTGAAATTGTGACCCCGGGGCTTAGGGATTTTTTCAAAAAAATGTTTTTCCGCCGGTTAAGTTTTCGAGGGCTGATTTTTTGTCCTGTGATAAAAGGACTTCTGTTTCGACTGCCAAACCTTTCAGGGGAGCATTTGCAAGCGTTTGGCAACATTTTTGAGTGAATTGCCAAAAGTCAGATTTTTGCTGAAATTGTGACCCCGGGGCTTAGGGATTTTTCCAAAAAACAAATTTCCGCCGGTTAAGTTTTCGAGGGCTGATTTTTTGTCCTGTGATAAAAGGACTTCTGTTTCGACTGCCAAACCTTTCAGGGGAGCATTTGCAAGCGATTGGCACCATTTTTGAGTGAATTGCCAAAAGTCATATTTTTGCTGAAATTGTGACCCCGGGGCTTAGGGATTTTTTCAAAAAACTAATTTCCGCCGGTTAAGTTTTCGAGGGCTGATTTTTTGTCCTGTGATACAAGGACTTCTGTTTCGACTGCCAAACCTTTCAGGGGATCATTTGCAAGCGATTGGCACCATTTTGGAGTGAATTGCCAAAAGTCAGATTTTTGCTGAAATTGTGACCCCGGGGGTTAGGGATTTTTTCAAAAAACAAATTTTCGCCGGTTAAGTTTTTGAGGGCTGATTTTTTGTCCTGTGATAAAAGGACTTCTGTTTCGACTGCCAAACCTTTCAGGGGAGCATTTGCAAGCGATTGGCACCATTTTGGAGTGAATTGCCAAAAGTCAGATTTTTGCTGAAATTGTGACCCCGGGGCTTAGGGATTTTTTCAAAAAACAAATTTCCGCCGGTTAAGTTTCTGAGGGCTGATTCCTTGTCCTGTGATAAAAAGCCTTCTGTTTCGACTGCCAAACCTTTCAGGGGAGCATTTGCAAGCGTTTGGCAACATTTTTGAGTGAATTGCCAAAAGTCAGATTTTTGCTGAAATTGTGACCCCGGGGCTTAGGGATTTTTTCAAAAAAATGTTTTTCCGCCGGTTAAGTTTTTCAGGGCAGATTTCTTGTCCTGTGATAAAAAACCTTCTGTTTCGACTGCCAAACCTTTCAGGGAATCATTTGCAAGCGATTGGCACCATTTTGGAGTGAATTGCCAAAAGTCAGATTTTTGCTGAAATTGTGACCCCGGGGCTTAGGGATTTTTTCAAAAAACAAATTTCCGCCGGTTAAGTTTTCGAGGGCTGATTTTTTGTCCTGTGATAAAAAGCCTTCTGTTTCGACTGCCAAACCTTTCAGGGGAGCATATGCAAGCGTTTGGCACCATTTTTGAGTGAATTGCCAAAAGTCAGATTTTTGCTGAAATTGTGACCCCGGGGCTTAGGGATTTTTTTCAAAAAACAAATTTCCGCCGGTTAAGTTTTCGAGGGCTGATTTTTTGTCCTGTGATAAAAGTACTTCTGTTTCGACTGCCAAACCTTTCAGGGGATCATTTGCAAGCGATTGGCACCATTTTTGAGTGAATTGCCAAAAGTCAGATTTTTGCTGAAATTGTGACCCCGGGGCTTCGGGATTTTTTCAAAAAAATGTTTTTCCGCCGGTTAAGTTTTTGAGGGCTGATTTCTTGTCCTGTGATAAAAAACCTTCTGTTTCGACTGCCAAAGCTTTCAGGGGAGCGTTTGCAAGCGTTTGGCACCATTTTTGAGTGAATTGCCAAAAGTCAGATTTTTGCTGAAATTGTGACCCCGGGGCTTAGGGATTTTTTCAAAAAACAAATTTCCGCCGGTTAAGTTTTCGAGGGCTGATGTTTTTGTCCTGTGATAAAAGGACTTCTGTTTCGACTGACAAACCTTTCAGGGGATCATTTGCAAGCGATTGGCACCATTTTGGAGTGAATTGCCAAAAGTCAGATTTTTGCTGAAATTGTGACCCCGGGGCTTAGGGATTTTTTCAAAAAACAAATTTCCGCCGGTTAAGTTTTTGAGGGCTGATTTTTTGTCCTGTGACAAAAGGACTTCTGTTTCGACTGCCAAACCTTTCAGGGGAGCATTTGCAAGCGTTTGGCACCATTTTTGAGTGAAGTGCCAAAAGTCAAATTTTTGCTGAAATTGTGACCCCGGGGCTTAGGGATTTTTTCAAAAAACAAATTTCCGCCGGTTAAGTTTTTGAGGGCTGATTCCTTGTCCTGTGATAAAAAGCCTTCTGTTTCGACTGCCAAACCTTTCAGGGGAGCATTTGCAAGCGTTTGGCACCATTTTTGAGTGAATTGCCAAAAGTCAGATTTTTGCTGAAATTGTGACCCCGGGGCTTAGGGATTTTTTCAAAAAAATGTTTTTCCGCCGGTTAAGTTTTTCAGGGCTGATTTCTTGTCCTGTAATAAAAAGCCTTCTGTTTCGACTGCCAAACCTTTCAGGGAATCATTTGCAAGCGATTGGCACCATTTTGGAGTGAAGTGCCAAAATTCAGATTTTTGCTGAAATTGTGACCCCGGGGCTTAGGGATTTTTTCAAAAAACAAATTTCCGCCGGTTAAGTTTTCGAGGGCTGATTTTTTGTCCTGTGATAAAAAGCCTTCTGTTTCGACTGCCAAACCTTTCAGGGGAGCATTTGCAAGCGTTTGGCACCATTTTTGAGTGAATTGCCAAAAGTCAGATTTTTGCTGAAATTGTGACCCCGGGGCTTAGGGATTTTTTCAAAAAACAAATTTCCGCCGGTTAAGTTTTCGAGGGCTGATTTTTTGTCCTGTGATAAAAGGACTTCTGTTTCGACTGCCAAACCTTTCAGGGGAGCATTTGCAATCGTTTGGCACCATTTTTGAGTGAAGTGCCAAAAGTCAGATTTTTGCTGAAATTGTGACCCCGGGGCTTAGGGATTTTTTCAAAAAACAAATTTCCGCCGGTTAAGTTTTCGAGGGCTGATTTTTTGTCCTGTGATAAAAGTACTTCTGTTTCGACTGCCAAACCTTTCAGGGGATCATTTGCAAGCGATTGGCACCATTTTTGAGTGAATTGCCAAAAGTCAGATTTTTGCTGAAATTGTGACCCCGGGGCTTAGGGATTTTTTCAAAAAAATGTTTTTCCGCCGGTTAAGTTTTTGATGGCTGATTTCTTGTCCTCTGATAAAAAGCCTTCTGTTTCGACTGCCAAACCTTTCAGGGGATCATTTGCAAGCGATTGGCACCATTTTTGAGTGAATTGCCAAAAGTCAGATTTTTGCTGAAATTGTGACCCCGGGGCTTAGAGATTTTTTCAAAACACAAATTTCCGCCGGTTAAGTTTTCGAGGGCTGATTTTTTGTCCTGTGATAAAAGGACTTCTGTTTCGACTGCCAAACCTTTCAGGGGAGCATTTGCAAGCGTTTGGCACCATTTTTGAGTGAATTGGCAAAAGTCAGATTTTTGCTGAAATTGTGACCCCGGGGCTTAGGGATTTTTTCAAAAAAATGTTTTTCCGCCGGTTAAGTTTTCGAGGGCTGATTTTTTGTCCTGTGATAAAAGGACTTCTGTTTCGACTGCCAAACCTTTCAGGGGAGCATTTGCAAGCGTTTGGCACCATTTTTGAGTGAATTGCCAAAAGTCAGATTTTTGCTGAAATTGTGACCCCGGGGCTTAGGGATTTTTTCAAAAAAATGTTTTTCCGCCGGTTAAGTTTTTGAGGGCTGATTCCTTGTCCTGTGATAAAAAGACTTCTGTTTCGACTGCCAAACCTTTCAGGGGAGCATTTGCAAGCGTTTGGCACCATTTTTGAGTGAATTGCCAAAAGTCAGATTTTTGCTGAAATTGTGACCCCGGGGCTTAGGGATTTTTTCAAAAAACAAATTTCCGACGGTTAAGTTTTCGAGGGCTGATTTCTTGTCCTGTGATAAAAAGCCTTCTGTTTCGACTGCCAAACCTTTCAGGGGAGCATTTGCAAGCGATTGGCACCATTTCTGAGTGAATTGCCAAAAGTCAGATTTTTGCTGAAATTGTGACCCCGGGGCTTAGGGATTTTTTCAAAAAACAAATTTTCGCCGGTTAAGTTTTTGAGGGCTGATTTTTTGTCCTGTGATAAAAGGACTTCTGTTTCGACTGCCAAACCTTTCAGGGGAGCATTTGCAAGCTTTTGGCACCATTTTTGAGTGAAGTGCCAAAAGTCAGATTTTTGCTGAAATTGTGACCCCGGGGCTTAGGGATTTTTTCAAAAAACAAATTTCCGCCGGTTAAGTTTTCGAGGGCTGATTTTTTGTCCTGTGATAAAAAGCCTTCTGTTTCGACTGCCAAACCTTTCAGGGGATCATTTGCAAGCGTTTGGCACCATTTTTGAGTGAATTGCCAAAGGTCAGATTTTTGCTGAAATTGTGACCCCGGGGCTTAGGGATTTTTTCAAAAAAATGTTTTTCCGCCGGTTAAGTTTTCGAGGGCTGATTTTTTGTCCTGTGATAAAAAGCCTTCTGTTTCGACTGCCAAACCTTTCAGGGGATCATTTGCAAGCGTTTGGCACCATTTTTGAGTGAATTGCCAAAAGTCAGATTTTTGCTGAAATTGTGACCCCGGGGCTTAGGGATTTTTTCAAAAAACAAATTTCCGCCGGTTAAGTTTTCGAGGGCTGATTTTTTGTCCTGTGATAAAAGGACTTCTGTTTCGACTGCCAAACCTTTCAGGGGAGCATTTGCAAGCGTTTGGCACCATTTTTGAGTGAATTGCCAAAAGTCAGATTTTTGCTGAAATTGTGACCCAGGGGCTTAGGGATTTTTTCAAAAAAATGTTTTTCCGCCGGATAAGTTTTTGAGGGCTAATTCCTTATCCTGTGATAAAAAGCCTTCTGTTTCGACTGCCAAACCTTTCAGGGGATCATTTGCAAGCGTTTGGCACCATTTTTGAGTGAATTGCCAAAGGTCAGATTTTTGCTGAAATTGTGACCCCGGGGCTTAGGGATTTTTTCAAAAAAATGTTTTTCCGCCGGTTAAGTTTTCGAGGGCTGATTTTTTGTCCTGTGATAAAAAGCCTTCTGTTTCGACTGCCAAACCTTTCAGGGGATCATTTGCAAGCCTTTGGCACCATTTTTGAGTGAATTGCCAAAAGTCAGATTTTTGCTGAAATTGTGATCCCGGGGCTTAGGGATTTTTTCAAAAAACAAATTTCCGCTGGTTAAGTTTTCGAGGGCTGATTTTTTGTCCTGTGATAAAAGGACTTCTGTTTTGACTGCCAAACCTTTCAGGGGAGCATTTGCAAGCGTTTGGCACCATTTTTGAGTGAATTGGCAAAAGTCAAATTTTTGCTGAAATTGTGACCCCGGGGCTTAGGGATTTTTTCAAAAAAATGTTTTTCCGCCGGTTAAGTTTTCGAGGGCTGATTTTTTGTCCTGTGATAAAAGGACTTCTGTTTCGACTGCCAAACCTTTCAGGGGAGCATTTGCAAGCGTTTGGCACCATTTTTGAGTGAATTGCCAAAAGTCAGATTTTTGCTGAAATTGTGACCCCGGGGCTTAGGGATTTTTTCAAAAAAATGTTTTTCCGCCGGTTAAGTTTTTCAGGGCTGATTTTTTGTCCTGTGATAAAAAGACTTCTGTTTCGACTGCCAAACCTTTCAGGGGAGCATTTGCAAGCGTTTGGCACCATTTTTGAGTGAATTGCCAAAAGTCAGATTTTTGCTGAAATTGTGACCCCGGGGCTTAGGGATTTTTTCAAAAAACAAATTTCCGCCGGTTAAGTTTTCGAGGGCTGATTTCTTGTCCTGTGATAAAAAGCCTTCTGTTTCGACTGCCAAACCTTTCAGGGGAGCATTTGCAAGCGATTGGCACCATTTCTGAGTGAATTGCCAAAAGTCAGATTTTTGCTGAAATTGTGACCCCGGGGCTTAGGGATTTTTTCAAAAAACAAATTTTCGCCGGTTAAGTTTTTGAGGGCTGATTTTTTGTCCTGTGATAAAAGGACTTCTGTTTCGACTGCCAAACCTTTCAGGGGAGCATTTGCAAGCTTTTGGCACCATTTTTGAGTGAAGTGCCAAAAGTCAGATTTTTGCTGAAATTGTGACCCCGGGGCTTAGGGATTTTTTCAAAAAACAAATTTCCGCCGGTTAAGTTTTCGAGGGCTGATTTTTTGTCCTGTGATAAAAAGCCTTCTGTTTCGACTGCCAAACCTTTCAGGGGATCATTTGCAAGCGTTTGGCACCATTTTTGAGTGAATTGCCAAAGGTCAGATTTTTGCTGAAATTGTGACCCCGGGGCTTAGGGATTTTTTCAAAAAAATGTTTTTCCGCCGGTTAAGTTTTCGAGGGCTGATTTTTTGTCCTGTGATAAAAAGTCTTCTGTTTCGACTGCCAAACCTTTCAGGGGATCATTTGCAAGCGTTTGGCACCATTTTTGAGTGAATTGCCAAAAGTCAGATTTTTGCTGAAATTGTGACCCCGGGGCTTAGGGATTTTTTCAAAAAACAAATTTCCGCCGGTTAAGTTTTCGAGGGCTGATTTTTTGTCCTGTGATAAAAGGACTTCTGTTTCGACTGCCAAACCTTTCAGGGGAGCATTTGCAAGCGTTTGGCACCATTTTTGAGTGAATTGCCAAAAGTCAGATTTTTGCTGAAATTGTGACCCCGGGGCTTAGGGATTTTTTCAAAAAAATGTTTTTCCGCCGGATAAGTTTTAGGGCTAATTCCTTATCCTGTGATAAAAAGCCTTCTGTTTCGACTGCCAAACCTTTAAGGGGAGCATTTGCAAGCGTTTGGCACCATTTTTGAGTGAATTGCCAAAAGTCAGATTTTTGCTGAAATTGTGACCCCGGGGCTTAGGGATTTTTTCAAAAAAATGTTTTTCCGCCGGTTAAGTTTTTCAGGGCTGATTTCTTGTCCTGTGATAAAAAGACTTCTGTTTCGACTGCCAAACCTTTCAGGGGAGCATTTGCAAGCGATTGGCACCATTTTGGAGTGAATTGCCAAAAGTCAGATTTTTGCTGAAATTGTGACCCCGGGGCTTAGGGATTTTTTCAAAAAACAAATTTCAGCCGGTTAAGTTTTCGAGGGCTGATTTTTTGTCCTGTGATAAAAAGCCTTCTGTTTCGACTGCCAAACCTTTCAGGGGAGCATTTGCAAGCTTTTGGGACCATTTTTGAGTGAAGTGCCAAAAGTCAGATTTTTGCTGAAATTGTGACCCCGGGGCTTAGGGATTTTTTCAAAAAACAAATTTCCGCCGGGTAAGTTTTTGAGGGCTGATTTTTTGTCCTGTGATAAAAGGACTTCTGTTTCGACTGCCAAACCTTTCAGGGGAGCATTTGCAAGCGTTTGGCACCATTTTTGAGTGAATTGCCAAAAGTCAGATTTTTGCTGAAATTGTGACCCCGGGGCTTAGGGATTTTTTCAAAAAAATGTTTTTCCGCCGGTTAAGTTTTCGAGGGCTGATTTCTTGTCCTGTGATAAAAAGCCTTCTGTTTCGACTGCCAAACCTTTCAGGGGAGCATTTGCAAGCGATTGGCACCATTTTGGAGTGAATTGCCAAAAGTCAGATTTTTGCTGAAATTGTGACCCCGGGGCTTAGGGATTTTTTCAAAAAACAAATTTCCGCCGGTTAAGTTTTCGAGGGCTGATTTTTTTGTCCTGTGATAAAAGGACTTCTGTTTCGACTGCCAAACCTTTCAGGGGAGCATTTGCAAGCGTTTGGCACCATTTTTGAGTGAATTGCCAAAAGTCAGATTTTTGCTGAAATTGTGACCCCGGGGCTTAGGGATTTTTTCAAAAAACAAATTTCCGCCGGTTAAGTTTTCGAGGGCTGATTTTTTCTCCTGTGATAAAAGGACTTCTGTTTCGACTGCCAAACCTTTCAGGGGAGCATTTGCAAGCGTTTGGCACCATTTTTGAGTGAATTGGCAAAAGTCAGATTTTTGCTGAAATTGTGACCCCGGGGCTTAGGGATTTTTTCAAAAAACAAATTTCCGCCGGTTAAGTTTTCGAGGGCTGATTTTTTGTCCTGTGATAAAAGGACTTCTGTTTCGACTGCCAAACCTTTCAGGGGAGCATTTGCAAGCGTTTGGCACCATTTTTGAGTGAATTGCCAAAAGTCAGATTTTTGCTGAAATTGTGACCCCGGGGCTTAGGGATTTTTTCAAAAAAATGTTTTTCCGCCGGTTAAGTTTTTGAGGGCTGATTCCTTGTCCTGTGATAAAAAGACTTCTGTTTCGACTGCCAAACCTTTCAGGGGAGCATTTGCAAGCGTTTGGCACCATTTTTGAGTGAATTGCCAAAAGTCAGATTTTTGCTGAAATTGTGACCCCGGGGCTTAGGGATTTTTTCAAAAAACAAATTTCCGCCGGTTAAGTTTTCGAGGGCTGATTTTTTGTCCTGTGATAAAAAGCCTTCTGTTTCGACTGCCAAACCTTTCAGGGAAGCATTTGCAAGCGATTGGCACCATTTCTGAGTGAATTGCCAAAAGTCAGATTTTTGCTGAAATTGTGACCCCGGGGCTTAGGGATTTTTTCAAAAAACAAATTTCCGCCGGGTAAGTTTTTGAGGGCTGATTTTTTGTCCTGTGATAAAAGGACTTCTGTTTCGACTGCCAAACCTTTCAGGGGAGCATTTGCAAGCGTTTGGCACCATTTTTGAGTGAATTGCCAAAAGTCAGATTTTTGCTGAAATTGTGACCCCGGGGCTTAGGGATTTTTTCAAAAAAATGTTTTTCCGCCGGTTAAGTTTTCGAGGGCTGATTTCTTGTCCTGTGATAAAAAGCCTTCTGTTTCGACTGCCAAACCTTTCAGGGGAGCATTTGCAAGCGATTGGCACCATTTTGGAGTGAATTGCCAAAAGTCAGATTTTTGCTGAAATTGTGACCCCGGGGCTTAGGGATTTTTTCAAAAAACAAATTTCCGCCGGTTAAGTTTTCGAGGGCTGATTTTTTTGTCCTGTGATAAAAGGACTTCTGTTTCGACTGCCAAACCTTTCAGGGGAGCATTTGCAAGCGTTTGGCACCATTTTTGAGTGAATTGCCAAAAGTCAGATTTTTGCTGAAATTGTGACCCCGGGGCTTAGGGATTTTTTCAAAAAACAAATTTCCGCCGGTTAAGTTTTCGAGGGCTGATTTTTTGTCCTGTGATAAAAGGACTTCTGTTTCGACTGCCAAACCTTTCAGGGGAGCATTTGCAAGCGTTTGGCACCATTTTTGAGTGAATTGGCAAAAGTCAGATTTTTGCTGAAATTGTGACCCCGGGGCTTAGGGATTTTTTCAAAAAACAAATTTCCGCCGGTTAAGTTTTCGAGGGCTGATTTTTTGTCCTGTGATAAAAGGACTTCTGTTTCGACTGCCAAACCTTTCAGGGGAGCATTTGCAAGCGTTTGGCACCATTTTTGAGTGAATTGCCAAAAGTCAGATTTTTGCTGAAATTGTGACCCCGGGGCTTAGGGATTTTTTCAAAAAAATGTTTTTCCGCCGGTTAAGTTTTTGAGGGCTGATTCCTTGTCCTGTGATAAAAAGACTTCTGTTTCGACTGCCAAACCTTTCAGGGGAGCATTTGCAAGCGTTTGGCACCATTTTTGAGTGAATTGCCAAAAGTCAGATTTTTGCTGAAATTGTGACCCCGGGGCTTAGGGATTTTTTCAAAAAACAAATTTCCGCCGGTTAAGTTTTCGAGGGCTGATTTTTTGTCCTGTGATAAAAAGCCTTCTGTTTCGACTGCCAAACCTTTCAGGGAAGCATTTGCAAGCGATTGGCACCATTTCTGAGTGAATTGCCAAAAGTCAGATTTTTGCTGAAATTGTGACCCCGGGGCTTAGGGATTTTTTCAAAAAACAAATTTCCGCCGGTTAAGTTTTTGAGGGCTGATTTTTTGTCCTGTGATAAAAGGACTTCTGTTTCGACTGCCAAACCTTTCAGGGGAGCATTTGCAAGCTTTTGGCACCATTTTTGAGTGAAGTGCCAAAAGTCAGATTTTTGCTGAAATTGTGACCCCGGGGCTTAGGGATTTTTTCAAAAAACAAATTTCCGCCGGTTAAGTTTTCGAGGGCTGATTTTTTGTCCTGTGATAAAAAGCCTTCTGTTTCGACTGCCAAACCTTTCAGGGGATCATTTGCAAGCGTTTGGCACCATTTTTGAGTGAATTGCCAAAGGTCAGATTTTTGCTGAAATTGTGACCCCGGGGCTTAGGGATTTTTTCAAAAAAATGTTTTTCCGCCGGTTAAGTTTTCGAGGGCTGATTTTTTGTCCTGTGATAAAAAGCCTTCTGTTTCGACTGCCAAACCTTTCAGGGGATCATTTGCAAGCGTTTGGCACCATTTTTGAGTGAATTGCCAAAAGTCAGATTTTTGCTGAAATTGTGACCCCGGGGCTTAGGGATTTTTTCAAAAAACAAATTTTCGCCGGTTAAGTTTTCGAGGGCTGATTTTTTGTCCTGTGATAAAAGGACTTCTGTTTCGACTGCCAAACCTTTCATTTGCAAGCGTTTGGCACCTTTTTTGAGTGAATTGCCAAAAGTCAGATTTTTGCTGAAATTGTGACCCCGGGGCTTAGGGATTTTTTCAAAATAATGTTTTTCCGCCGGATAAGTTTTTGAGGGCTAATTCCTTATCCTGTGATAAAAAGCCTTCTGTTTCGACTGCCAAACCTTTAAGGGGAGCATTTGCAAGCGTTTGGCACCATTTTTGAGTGAATTGCCAAAAGTCAGATTTTTGCTGAAATTGTGACCCCGGGGCTTAGGGATTTTTTCAAAAAAATGTTTTTCCGCCGGTTAAGTTTTTCAGGGCTGATTTCTTGTCCTGTGATAAAAAGACTTCTGTTTCGACTGCCAAACCTTTAAGGGGAGCATTTGCAAGCGATTGGCACCATTTTGGAGTGAATTGCCAAAAGTCAGATTTTTGCTGAAATTGTGACCCCGGGGCTTAGGGATTTTTTCAAAAAACAAATTTCAGCCGGTTAAGTTTTCGAGGGCTGATTTTTTGTCCTGTGATAAAAAGCCTTCTGTTTCGACTGCCAAACCTTTCAGGGGAGCATTTGCAAGCTTTTGGGACCATTTTTGAGTGAAGTGCCAAAAGTCAGATTTTTGCTGAAATTGTGACCCCGGGGCTTAGGGATTTTTTCAAAAAACAAATTTCCGCCGGGTAAGTTTTTGAGGGCTGATTTTTTGTCCTGTGATAAAAGGACTTCTGTTTCGACTGCCAAACCTTTCAGGGGAGCATTTGCAAGCGTTTGGCACCATTTTTGAGTGAATTGCCAAAAGTCAGATTTTTGCTGAAATTGTGACCCCGGGGCTTAGGGATTTTTTCAAAAAAATGTTTTTCCGCCGGTTAAGTTTTCGAGGGCTGATTTCTTGTCCTGTGATAAAAAGCCTTCTGTTTCGACAGCCAAACCTTTCAGGGGAGCATTTGCACGCGATTGGCACCATTTTGGAGTGAATTGCCAAAAGTCAGATTTTTGCTGAAATTGTGACCCCGGGGCTTAGGGATTTTTTCAAAAAACAAATTTCCGCCGGTTAAGTTTTCGAGGGCTGATTTTTTTGTCCTGTGATAAAAGGACTTCTGTTTCGACTGCCAAACCTTTCAGGGGATCATTTGCAAGCGATTGGCACCATTTTTGAGTGAATTGCCAAAAGTCAGATTTTTGCTGAAATTGTGACCCCGGGGCTTAGGGATTTTTTCCAAAAACAAATTTTCGCCGGTTAAGTTTTTGAGGGCTGATTTTTTGTCCTGTGATAAAAGGACTTCTGTTTCGACTGCCAAACCTTTCAGGGGATCATTTGCAAGCTTTTGGCACCATTTTTGAGTGAAGTGCCAAAAGTCAGATTTTTGCTGAAATTGTGACCCCGGGGCTTAGGGATTTTTTCAAAAAACAAATTTCCGCCGGTTAAGTTTTCGAGGGCTGATTATTTCTCCTGTGATAAAAAGCCTTCTGTTTCGACTGCCAAAACTTTCAGGGGATCATTTGAAAGCGTTTGGCACCATTTTTGAGTGAATTGCCAAAAGTCAGATTTTTGCTGAAATTGTGACCCCGGGGCTTAGGGATTTTTTCAAAAAACAAATTTCCGCCGGTTAAGTTTTTCAGGGCTGATTTCTTGTCCTGTGATAAAAAGCCTTCTGTTTCGACTGCCAAACATTTCAGGGGAGCATTTGCAAGCGATTGGCACCATTTTGGAGTGAATTGCCAAAAGTCAGATTTTTGCTGAAATTGTGACCCCGGGGCTTAGGGATTTTTTCAAAAAACAAATTTTCGCCGGTTAAGTTTTCGAGGGCTGATTTTTTGTCCTGTGATAAAACGACTTCTGTTTCGACTGCCAAACCTTTCAGGGGAGCATTTGCAAGCTTTTGGCACCGTTTTTGAGTGAAGTGCCAAAAGTCAGATTTTTGCTGAAATTGTGACCCCGGGGCTTAGGGATTTTTTCAAAAAACAAATTTCAGCCGGTTAAGTTTTCGAGGGCTGATTTTTTGTCCTGTGATAAAAAGCCTTCTGTTTCGACTGCCAAACCTTTCAGGGGAGCATTTGCAAGCGTTTGGCACCATTTTTGAGTGAATTGCCAAAAGTCAGACTTTTCCTAAAATTGTGACCCCGGGGCTTAGGGATTTTTTCAAAAAAATGTTTTTCCGCCGGTTAAGTTTTCGGGGGCTGATTTTTTGTCCTGTGATAAAAAGCCTTCTGTTTCGACTGCCAAACCTTTCAGGGGAGCATTTGCAAGCGATTGGCACCATTTTGGAGTGAATTGCCAAAAGTCAGATTTTTGCTGAAATTGTGACCCCGGGGCTTAGGGATTTTTTCAAAAAAATGTTTTTCCGCCGGTTAAGTTTTCGAGGGCTGATTTCTTGTCCTGTGATAAAAAGCCTTCTGTTTCGACTGCCAAACCTTTCAGGGGAGCATTTGCAAGCGATTGGCACCATTTTGGAGTGAATTGCCAAAAGTCAGATTTTTGCTGAAATTGTGACCCCGGGGCTTAGGGATTTTTTCAAAAAACAAATTTCCGCCGGTTAAGTTTTCGAGGGCTGATTTTTTTGTCCTGTGATAAAAGGACTTCTGTTTCGACTGCCAAACCTTTCAGGGGATCATTTGCAAGCGATTGGCACCATTTTTGAGTGAATTGCCAAAAGTCAGATTTTTGCTGAAATTGTGACCCCGGGGCTTAGGGATTTTTTCAAAAAACAAATTTCCGCCGGGTAAGTTTTTGAGGGCTGATTTTTTGTCCTGTGATAAAAGGACTTCTGTTTAGACTGCCAAACCTTTCAGGGGAGCATTTGCAAGCGTTTGGCACCATTTTTGAGTGAATTGCCAAAAGTCAGATTTTTGCTGAAATTGTGACCCCGGGGCTTAGGGATTTTTTCAAAAAACAAATTTCCGCCGGTTAAGTTTTCGAGGGCTGATTTTTTGTCCTGTGATAAAAAGCCTTCTGTTTCGACTGCCAAACCTTTCAGGGGATCATTTGCAAGCGTTTGGCACCATTTTTGAGTGAATTGCCAAAGGTCAGATTTTTGCTGAAATTGTGACCCCGGGGCTTAGGGATTTTTTCAAAAAAATGTTTTTCCGCCGGTTAAGTTTTCGAGGGCTGATTTTTTGTCCTGTGATAAAAAGCCTTCTGTTTCGACTGCCAAACCTTTCACGGGATCATTTGCAAGCGTTTGGCACCATTTTTGAGTGAATTGCCAAAAGTCAGATTTTTGCTGAAATTGTGACCCCGGGGCTTAGGGATTTTTTCAAAAAACAAATTTCCGCCGGTTAAGTTTTCGAGGGCTGATTTTTTGTCCTGTGATAAAAAGCCTTCTGTTTCGACTGCCAAACCTTTCAGGGGATCATTTGCAAGCGTTTGGCACCATTTTTGAGTGAATTGCCAAAGGTCAGATTTTTGCTGAAATTGTGACCCCGGGGCTTAGGGATTTTTTCAAAAAAATGTTTTTCCGCCGGTTAAGTTTTTGAGGGCTGATTTTTTGTCCTGTGATAAAAGGACTTCTGTTTCGACTGCCAAACCTTTCAGGGGAGCATTTGCAAGCGATTGGCACCATTTTGGAGTGAATTGCCAAAAGTCAGATTTTTGCTGAAATTGTGACCCCGGGGCTTAGGGATTTTTTCAAAAAACAAATTTCCGCCGGTTAAGTTTTCGAGGGCTGATTTTTTTGTCCTGTGATAAAAGGACTTCTGTTTCGACTGCCAAACCTTTCAGGGGATCATTTGCAAGCGATTGGCACCATTTTTGAGTGAATTGCCAAAAGTCAGATTTTTGCTGAAATTGTGACCCCGGGGCTTAGGGATTTTTTCAAAAAACAAATTTCCGCCGGGTAAGTTTTTGAGGGCTGATTTTTTGTCCTGTGATAAAAGGACTTCTGTTTAGACTGCCAAACCTTTCAGGGGAGCATTTGCAAGCGTTTGGCACCATTTTTGAGTGAATTGCCAAAAGTCAGATTTTTGCTGAAATTGTGACCCCGGGGCTTAGGGATTTTTTCAAAAAACAAATTTCCGCCGGTTAAGTTTTTGAGGGCTGATTTTTTGTCCTGTGATAAAAAGCCTTCTGTTTCGACTGCCAAACCTTTCAGGGGATCATTTGCAAGCGTTTGGCACCATTTTTGAGTGAATTGCCAAAGGTCAGATTTTTGCTGAAATTGTGACCCCGGGGCTTAGGGATTTTTTCAAAAAAATGTTTTTCCGCCGGTTAAGTTTTCGAGGGCTGATTTTTTGTCCTGTGATAAAAAGCCTTCTGTTTCGACTGCCAAACCTTTCACGGGATCATTTGCAAGCGTTTGGCACCATTTTTGAGTGAATTGCCAAAAGTCAGATTTTTGCTGAAATTGTGACCCCGGGGCTTAGGGATTTTTTCAAAAAACAAATTTCCGCCGGTTAAGTTTTCGAGGGCTGATTTTTTGTCCTGTGATAAAAAGCCTTCTGTTTCGACTGCCAAACCTTTCAGGGGATCATTTGCAAGCGTTTGGCACCATTTTTGAGTGAATTGCCAAAGGTCAGATTTTTGCTGAAATTGTGACCCCGGGGCTTAGGGATTTTTTCAAAAAAATGTTTTTCCGCCGGTTAAGTTTTTGAGGGCTGATTTTTTGTCCTGTGATAAAAGGACTTCTGTTTCGACTGCCAAACCTTTCAGGGGAGCATTTGCAAGCTTTTGGCACCATTTTTGAGTGAAGTGCCAAAAGTCAGATTTTTGCTGAAATTGTGACCCCGGGGCTTAGGGATTTTTTCAAAAAACAAATTTCCGCCGGTTAAGTTTTCGAGGGCTGATTTTTTGTCCTGTGATAAAAAGCCTTCTGTTTCGACTGCCAAACCTTTCAGGGGATCATTTGCAAGCGTTTGGCACCATTTTTGAGTGAATTGCCAAAGGTCAGATTTTTGCTGAAATTGTGACCCCGGGGCTTAGGGATTTTTTCAAAAAAATGTTTTTCCGCCGGTTAAGTTTTCGAGGGCTGATTTTTTGTCCTGTGATAAAAAGCCTTCTGTTTCGACTGCCAAACCTTTCACGTGATCATTTGCAAGCGTTTGGCACCATTTTTGAGTGAATTGCCAAAAGTCAGATTTTTGCTGAAATTGTGACCCCGGGGCTTAGGGATTTTTTCAAAAAACAAATTTTCGCCGGTTAAGTTTTTGAGGGCTGATTTTTTGTCCTGTGATAAAAGGACTTCTGTTTCGACTGCCAAACCTTTCAGGGGATCATTTGCAAGCTTTTGGCACCATTTTTGAGTGAAGTGCCAAAAGTCAGATTTTTGCTGAAATTGTGACCCCGGGGCTTAGGGATTTTTTCAAAAAAAAAATTTCCGCCGGTTAAGTTTTCGAGGGCTGATTATTTGTCCTGTGATAAAAAGCCTTCTGTTTCGACTGCCAAAACTTTCAGGGGAGCATTTGCAAGCGATTGGCACCATTTTGGAGTGAATTGCCAAAAGTCAGATTTTTGCTGAAATTGTGACCCCGGGGCTTAGGGATTTTTTCAAAAAACAAATTTTCGCCGGTTAAGTTTTTGAGGGCTGATTTTTTGTCCTGTGATAAAAGGACTTCTGTTTCGACTGCCAAACCTTTCAGGGGAGCATTTGCAAGCTTTTGGCACCGTTTTTGAGTGAAGTGCCAAAAGTCAGATTTTTGCTGAAATTGTGACCCCGGGGCTTAGGGATTTTTTCAAAAAACAAATTTCAGCCGGTTAAGTTTTCGAGGGCTGATTTTTTGTCCTGTGATAAAAAGCCTTCTGTTTCGACTGCCAAACCTTTCAGGGGAGCATTTGCAAGCGTTTGGCACCATTTTTGAGTGAATTGCCAAAAATCAGACTTTTCCTAAAATTGTGACCCCGGGGCTTAGGGATTTTTTCAAAAAAATGTTTTTCCGCCGGTTAAGTTTTCGGGGGCTGATTTTTTGTCCTGTGATAAAAAGCCTTCTGTTTCGACTGCCAAACCTTTCAGGGGAGCATTTGCAAGCGATTGGCACCATTTTGGAGTGAATTGCCAAAAGTCAGATTTTTGCTGAAATTGTGACCCCGGGGCTTAGGGATTTTTTCAAAAAAATGTTTTTCCGCCGGTTAAGTTTTCGAGGGCTGATTTCTTGTCCTGTGATAAAAAGCCTTCTGTTTCGACTGCCAAACCTTTCAGGGGAGCATTTGCAAGCGATTGGCACCATTTTGGAGTGAATTGACAAAAGTCAGATTTTTGCTGAAATTGTGACCCCGGGGCTTAGGGATTTTTTCAAAAAACAAATTTCCGCCGGTTAAGTTTTCGAGGGCTGATTTTTTTGTCCTGTGATAAAAGGACTTCTGTTTCGACTGCCAAACCTTTCAGGGGATCATTTGCAAGCGATTGGCACCATTTTTGAGTGAATTGCCAAAAGTCAGATTTTTGCTGAAATTGTGACCCCGGGGCTTAGGGATTTTTTCAAAAAACAAATTTCCGCCGGGTAAGTTTTTGAGGGCTGATTTTTTGTCCTGTGATAAAAGGACTTCTGTTTCGACTGCCAAACCTTTCAGGGGAGCATTTGCAAGCGTTTGGCACCATTTTTGAGTGAATTGCCAAAAGTCAGATTTTTGCTGAAATTGTGACCCCGGGGCTTAGGGATTTTTTCAAAAAACAAATTTCCGACGGTTAAGTTTTCGAGGGCTGATTTCTTGTCCTGTGATAAAAAGCCTTCTGTTTCGACTGCCAAACCTTTCAGGGGAGCATTTGCAAGCGATTGGCACCATTTCTGAGTGAATTGCCAAAAGTCAGATTTTTGCTGAAATTGTGACCCCGGGGCTTAGGGATTTTTTCAAAAAACAAATTTTCGCCGGTTAAGTTTTTGAGGGCTGATTTTTTGTCCTGTGATAAAAGGACTTCTGTTTCGACTGCCAAACCTTTCAGGGGAGCATTTGCAAGCTTTTGGCACCATTTTTGAGTGAAGTGCCAAAAGTCAGATTTTTGCTGAAATTGTGACCCCGGGGCTTAGGGATTTTTTCAAAAAACAAATTTCCGCCGGTTAAGTTTTCGAGGGCTGATTTTTTGTCCTGTGATAAAAAGCCTTCTGTTTCGACTGCCAAACCTTTCAGGGGATCATTTGCAAGCGTTTGGCACCATTTTTGAGTGAATTGCCAAAGGTCAGATTTTTGCTGAAATTGTGACCCCGGGGCTTAGGGATTTTTTCAAAAAAATGTTTTTCCGCCGGTTAAGTTTTCGAGGGATGATTTTTTGTCCTGTGATAAAAAGCCTTCTGTTTCGACTGCCAAACCTTTCAGGGGATCATTTGCAAGCGTTTGGCACCATTTTTGAGTGAATTGCCAAAAGTCAGATTTTTGCTGAAATTGTGACCCCGGGGCTTAGGGATTTTTTCAAAAAACAAATTTCCGCCGGTTAAGTTTTCGAGGGCTGATTTTTTGTCCTGTGATAAAAGGACTTCTGTTTCGACTGCCAAACCTTTCAGGGGAGCATTTGCAAGCGTTTGGCACCATTTTTGAGTGAATTGCCAAAAGTCAGATTTTTGCTGAAATTGTGACCCCGGGGCTTAGGGATTTTTTCAAAAAAATGTTTTTCCGCCGGATAAGTTTTTGAGGGCTAATTCCTTATCCTGTGATAAAAAGCCTTCTGTTTCGACTGCCAAACCTTTCAGGGGATCATTTGCAAGCGTTTGGCACCATTTTTGAGTGAATTGCCAAAGGTCAGATTTTTGCTGAAATTGTGACCCCGGGGCTTAGGGATTTTTTCAAAAAAATGTTTTTTCCGCCGGTTAAGTTTTCGAGGGCTGATTTTTTGTCCTGTGATAAAAAGCCTTCTGTTTCGACTGCAAAACCTTTCAGGGGATCATTTGCAAGCGTTTGGCACCATTTTTGAGTGAATTGCCAAAAGTCAGATTTTTGCTGAAATTGTGATCCCGGGGCTTAGGGATTTTTTCAAAAAACAAATTTCCGCCGGTTAAGTTTTCGAGGGCTGATTTTTTGTCCTGTGATAAAAGGACTTCTGTTTCGACTGCCAAACCTTTCAGGGGAGCATTTGCAAGCGTTTGGCACCATTTTTGAGTGAATTGGCAAAAGTCAGATTTTTGCTGAAATTGTGACCCCGGGGCTTAGGGATTTTTTCAAAAAACAAATTTCCGCCGGTTAAGTTTTCGAGGGCTGATTTTTTGTCCTGTGATAAAAAGCCTTCTGTTTCGACTGCCAAACCTTTCAGGGGATCATTTGCAAGCCTTTGGCACCATTTTTGAGTGAATTGCCAAAAGTCAGATTTTTGCTGAAATTGTGACCCCGGGGCTTAGGGATTTTTTCAAAAAACAAATTTTCGCCGGTTAAGTTTTCGAGGGCTGATTTCTTGTCCTGTGATAAAAAGCCTTCTGTTTCGACTGCCAAACCTTTCAGGGGAGCATTTGCAAGCGATTGGCACCATTTTGGAGTGAATTGCCAAAAGTCAGATTTTTGCTGAAATTGTGACCCCGGGGCTTAGGGATTTTTTCAAAAAACAAATTTCCGCCGGTTAAGTTTTCGAGGGCTGATTTTTTTGTCCTGTGATAAAAGGACTTCTGTTTCGACTGCCAAACCTTTCAGGGGATCATTTGCAAGCGATTGGCACCATTTTTGAGTGAATTGCCAAAAGTCAGATTTTTGCTGAAATTGAGACCCCGGGGCTTAGGGATTTTTTCAAAAAACAAATTTTCGCCGGTTAAGTTTTTGAGGGCTGATTTTTTGTCCTGTGATAAAAGGACTTCTGTTTCGACTGCCAAACCTTTCAGGGGAGCATTTGCAAGCGTTTGGCACCATTTTTGAGTGAATTGCCAAAAGTCAGATTTTTGCTGAAATTGTGACCCCGGGGCTTAGGGATTTTTTCAAAAAACAAATTTCCGCCGGTTAAGTTTTCGAGGGCTGATTTTTTGTCCTGTGATAAAAAGCCTTCTGTTTCGACTGCCAAACCTTTCAGGGGATCATTTGCAAGCCTTTGGCACCATTTTTGAGTGAATTGCCAAAAGTCAGATTTTTGCTGAAATTGTGACCCCGGGGCTTAGGGATTTTTTCAAAAAACAAATTTTCGCCGGTTAAGTTTTCGAGGGCTGATTTCTTGTCCTGTGATAAAAAGCCTTCTGTTTCGACTGCCAAACCTTTCAGGGGAGCATTTGCAAGCGATTGGCACCATTTTGGAGTGAATTGCCAAAAGTCAGATTTTTGCTGAAATTGTGACCCCGGGGCTTAGGGATTTTTTCAAAAAACAAATTTCCGCCGGTTAAGTTTTCGAGGGCTGATTTTTTTGTCCTGTGATAAAAGGACTTCTGTTTCGACTGCCAAACCTTTCAGGGGATCATTTGCAAGCGATTGGCACCATTTTTGAGTGAATTGCCAAAAGTCAGATTTTTGCTGAAATTGTGACCCCGGGGCTTAGGGATTTTTTCAAAAAACAAATTTTCGCCGGTTAAGTTTTTGAGGGCTGATTTTTTGTCCTGTGATAAAAGGACTTCTGTTTCGACTGCCAAACCTTTCAGGGGAGCATTTGCAAGCGTTTGGCACCATTTTTGAGTGAATTGCCAAAAGTCAGATTTTTGCTGAAATTGTGACCCCGGGGCTTAGGGATTTTTTCAAAAAACAAATTTTCGCCGGTTAAGTTTTCGAGGGCTGATTTCTTGTCCTGTGATAAAAAGCCTTCTGTTTCGACTGCCAAACCTTTCAGGGGATCATTTGCAAGCGTTTGGCACCATTTTTGAGTGAATTGCCAAAGGTCAGATTTTTGCTGAAATTGTGACCCCGGGGCTTAGGGATTTTTTCAAAAAAATGTTTTTCCGCCGGTTAAGTTTTCGAGGGCTGATTTTTTGTCCTGTGATAAAAAGCCTTCTGTTTCGACTGCCAAACCTTTCAGGGGATCATTTGCAAGCGTTTGGCACCATTTTTGAGTGAATTGCCAAAAGTCAGATTTTTGCTGAAATTGTGACCCCGGGGCTTAGGGATTTTTTCAAAAAACTAATTTCCGCCGGTTAAGTTTTCGAGGGCTGATTTTTTGTCCTGTGATAAAAGGACTTCTGTTTCGACTGCCAAACCTTTCAGGGGAGCATTTGCAAGCGTTTGGCACCATTTTTGAGTGAATTGGCAAAAGTCAGATTTTTGCTGAAATTGTGACCCCGGGGCTTAGGGATTTTTTCAAAAAACAAATTTCCGCCGGTTAAGTTTTCGAGGGCTGATTTTTTGTCCTGTGATAAAAAGCCTTCTGTTTCGACTGCCAAACCTTTCAGGGGATCATTTGCAAGCCTTTGGCACCATTTTTGAGTGAATTGCCAAAAGTCAGATTTTTGCTGAAATTGTGACCCCGGGGCTTAGGGATTTTTTCAAAAAACAAATTTCCGCCGGTTAAGTTTTCGAGGGCTGATTTTTTGTCCTGTGATAAAAAGCCTTCTGTTTCGACTGCCAAACCTTTCAGGGGATCATTTGCAAGCGTTTAGCACCATTTTTGAGTGAATTGCCAAAAGTCAGATTTTTGCTGAAATTGTGACCCCGGGGCTTAGGGATTTTTTCAAAAAACAAATTTTCGCCGGTTAAGTTTTTGAGGGCTGATTTTTTGTCCTGTGATAAAAGGACTTCTGTTTCGACTGCCAAACCTTTCAGGGGAGCATTTGCAAGCGTTTGGCACCATTTTTGAGTGAATTGCCAAAAGTCAGATTTTTGCTGAAATTGTGACCCCGGGGCTTAGGGATTTTTTCAAAAAACAAATTTTCGCCGGTTAAGTTTTCGAGGGCTGATTTCTTGTCCTGTGATAAAAAGCCTTCTGTTTCGACTGCCAAACCTTTCAGGGGAGCATTTGCAAGCGATTGGCACCATTTCTGAGTGAATTGCCAAAAGTCAGATTTTTGCTGAAATTGTGCCCCCGGGGCTTAGGGATTTTTTCAAAAAACAAATTTTCGCCGGTTAAGTTTTTGAGGGCTGATTTTTTGTCCTGTGATAAAAGGACTTCTGTTTCGACTGCCAAACCTTTCAGGGGAGCATTTGCAAGCTTTTGGCACCATTTTTGAGTGAAGTGCCAAAAGTCAGATTTTTGCTGAAATTGTGACCCCGGGGCTTAGGGATTTTTTCAAAAAACAAATTTCCGCCGGTTAAGTTTTCGAGGGCTGATTTTTTGTCCTGTGATAAAAAGCCTTCTGTTTCGACTGCCAAACCTTTCAGGGGATCATTTGCAAGCGTTTGGCACCATTTTTGAGTGAATTGCCAAAGGTCAGATTTTTGCTGAAATTGTGACCCCGGGGCTTAGGGATTTTTTCAAAAAAATGTTTTTCCGCCGGTTAAGTTTTCGAGGGCTGATTTTTTGTCCTGTGATAAAAAGCCTTCTGTTTCGACTGCCAAACCTTTCAGGGGATCATTTGCAAGCGTTTGGCACCATTTTTGAGTGAATTGCCAAAAGTCAGATTTTTGCTGAAATTGTGACCCCGGGGCTTAGGGATTTTTTCAAAAAACTAATTTCCGCAGGTTAAGTTTTCGAGGGCTGATTTTTTGTCCTGTGATAAAAGGACTTCTGTTTCGACTGCCAAACCTTTCAGGGGAGCATTTGCAAGCGTTTGGCACCATTTTTGAGTGAATTGGCAAAAGTCAGATTTTTGCTGAAATTGTGACCCCGGGGCTTAGGGATTTTTTCAAAAAAATGTTTTTCCGCCGGATAAGTTTTTGAGGGCTAATTCCTTATCCTGTGATAAAAAGCCTTCTGTTTCGACTGCCAAACCTTTCAGGGGATCATTTGCAAGCGTTTGGCACCATTTTTGAGTGAATTGCCAAAGGTCAGATTTTTGCTGAAATTGTGACCCCGGGGCTTAGGGATTTTTTCAAAAAACAAATTTCCGCCGGTTAAGTTTTCGAGGGCTGATTTTTTGTCCTGTGATAAAAAGCCTTCTGTTTCGACTGCCAAACCTTTCAGGGGATCATTTGCAAGCGTTTAGCACCATTTTTGAGTGAATTGCCAAAAGTCAGATTTTTGCTGAAATTGTGACCCCTGGGCTTAGGGATTTTTTCAAAAAACAAATTTCAGCCGGTTAAGTTTTCGAGGGCTGATTTTTTGTCCTGTGATAAAAAGCCTTCTGTTTCGACTGCCAAACCTTTCAGGGGAGCATTTGCAAGCGTTTGGCACCATTTTTGAGTGAATTGCCAAAAATCAGACTTTTCCTAAAATTGTGACCCCGGGGCTTAGGGATTTTTTCAAAAAAATGTTTTTCCGCCGGTTAAGTTTTCGGGGGCTGATTTTTTGTCCTGTGATAAAAAGCCTTCTGTTTCGACTGCCAAACCTTTCAGGGGAGCATTTGCAAGCGATTGGCACCATTTTGGAGTGAATTGCCAAAAGTCAGATTTTTGCTGAAATTGTGACCCCGGGGCTTAGGGATTTTTTCAAAAAAATGTTTTTCCGCCGGTTAAGTTTTCGAGGGCTGATTTCTTGTCCTGTGATAAAAAGCCTTCTGTTTCGACTGCCAAACCTTTCAGGGGAGCATTTGCAAGCGATTGGCACCATTTTGGAGTGAATTGCCAAAAGTCAGATTTTTGCTGAAATTGTGACCCCGGGGCTTAGGGATTTTTTCAAAAAACAAATTTCCGCCGGTTAAGTTTTCGAGGGCTGATTTTTTTGTCCTGTGATAAAAGGACTTCTGTTTCGACTGCCAAACCTTTCAGGGGATCATTTGCAAGCGATTGGCACCATTTTTGAGTGAATTGCCAAAAGTCAGATTTTTGCTGAAATTGTGACCCCGGGGCTTAGGGATTTTTTCAAAAAACAAATTTCCGCCGGGTAAGTTTTTGAGGGCTGATTTTTTGTCCTGTGATAAAAGGACTTCTGTTTCGACTGCCAAACCTTTCAGGGGAGCATTTGCAAGCGATTGGCACCATTTCTGAGTGAATTGCCAAAAGTCAGATTTTTGCTGAAATTGTGACCCCGGGGCTTAGGGATTTTTTCAAAAAACAAATTTTCGCCGGTTAAGTTTTTGAGGGCTGATTTTTTGTCCTGTGATAAAAGGACTTCTGTTTCGACTGCCAAACCTTTCAGGGGAGCATTTGCAAGCTTTTGGCACCATTTTTGAGTGAAGTGCCAAAAGTCAGATTTTTGCTGAAATTGTGACCCCGGGGCTTAGGGATTTTTTCAAAAAACAAATTTCCGCCGGTTAAGTTTTCGAGGGCTGATTTTTTGTCCTGTGATAAAAAGCCTTCTGTTTCGACTGCCAAACCTTTCAGGGGATCATTTGCAAGCGTTTGGCACCATTTTTGAGTGAATTGCCAAAGGTCAGATTTTTGCTGAAATTGTGACCCCGGGGCTTAGGGATTTTTTCAAAAAAATGTTTTTCCGCCGGTTAAGTTTTCGAGGGCTGATTTTTTGTCCTGTGATAAAAAGCCTTCTGTTTCGACTGCCAAACCTTTCAGGGGATCATTTGCAAGCGTTTGGCACCATTTTTGAGTGAATTGCCAAAAGTCAGATTTTTGCTGAAATTGTGACCCCGGGGCTTAGGGATTTTTTCAAAAAACAAATTTCCGCCGGTTAAGTTTTCGAGGGCTGATTTTTTGTCCTGTGATAAAAGGACTTCTGTTTCGACTGCCAAACCTTTCAGGGGAGCATTTGCAAGCGATTGGCACCATTTCTGAGTGAATTGCCAAAAGTCAGATTTTTGCTGAAATTGTGACCCCGGGGCTTAGGGATTTTTTCAAAAAAATGTTTTTCCGCCGGATAAGTTTTTGAGGGCTAATTCCTTATCCTGTGATAAAAAGCCTTCTGTTTCGACTGCCAAACCTTTCAGGGGATCATTTGCAAGCGTTTGGCACCATTTTTGAGTGAATTGCCAAAGGTCAGATTTTTGCTGAAATTGTGACCCCGGGGCTTAGGGATTTTTTCAAAAAAATGTTTTTCCGCCGGTTAAGTTTTCGAGGGCTGATTTTTTGTCCTGTGATAAAAAGCCTTCTGTTTCGACTGCCAAACCTTTCAGGGGATCATTTGCAAGCGTTTGGCACCATTTTTGAGTGAATTGCCAAAAGTCAGATTTTTGCTGAAATTGTGATCCCGGGGCTTAGGGATTTTTTCAAAAAACAAATTTCCGCCGGTTAAGTTTTCGAGGGCTGATTTTTTGTCCTGTGATAAAAGGACTTCTGTTTCGACTGCCAAACCTTTCAGGGGAGCATTTGCAAGCGTTTGGCACCATTTTTGAGTGAATTGGCAAAAGTCAGATTTTTGCTGAAATTGTGATCCCGGGGCTTAGGGATTTTTTCAAAAAACAAATTTCCGCCGGTTAAGTTTTCGAGGGCTGATTTTTTGTCCTGTGATAAAAGGACTTCTGTTTCGACTGCCAAACCTTTCAGGGGAGCATTTGCAAGCTTTTGGCACCATTTTTGAGTGAATTGCCAAAAGTCAGATTTTTGCTGAAATTGTGACCCCGGGGCTTAGGGATTTTTTCAAAAAACAAATTTCCGCCGGTTAAGTTTTCGAGGGCTGATTTTTTGTCCTGTGATAAAAAGCCTTCTGTTTCGACTGCCAAACCTTTCAGGGGATCATTTGCAAGCCTTTGGCACCATTTTTGAGTGAATTGCCAAAAGTCAGATTTTTGCTGAAATTGTGACCCCGGGGCTTAGGGATTTTTTCAAAAAACAAATTTTCGCCGGTTAAGTTTTCGAGGGCTGATTTCTTGTCCTGTGATAAAAAGCCTTCTGTTTCGACTGCCAAACCTTTCAGGGGAGCATTTGCAAGCGATTGGCACCATTTTGGAGTGAATTGCCAAAAGTCAGATTTTTGCTGAAATTGTGACCCCGGGGCTTAGGGATTTTTTCAAAAAACAAATTTCCGCCGGTTAAGTTTTCGAGGGCTGATTTTTTTGTCCTGTGATAAAAGGACTTCTGTTTCGACTGCCAAACCTTTCAGGGGATCATTTGCAAGCGATTGGCACCATTTTTGAGTGAATTGCCAAAAGTCAGATTTTTGCTGAAATTGTGACCCCGGGGCTTAGGGATTTTTTCAAAAAACAAATTTTCGCCGGTTAAGTTTTTGAGGGCTGATTTTTTGTCCTGTGATAAAAGGACTTCTGTTTCGACTGCCAAACCTTTCAGGGGAGCATTTGCAAGCGTTTGGCACCATTTTTGAGTGAATTGCCAAAAGTCAGATTTTTGCTGAAATTGTGACCCCGGGCCTTAGGGATTTTTTCAAAAAACAAATTTTCGCCGGTTAAGTTTTTGAGGGCTGATTTCTTGTCCTGTGATAAAAAGCCTTCTGTTTCGACTGCCAAACCTTTCAGGGGTGCATTTGCAAGCGATTGGCACCATTTCTGAGTGAATTGCCAAAAGTCAGATTTTTGCTGAAATTGTGCCCCCGGGGCTTAGGGATTTTTTCAAAAAACAAATTTTCGCCGGTTAAGTTTTTGAGGGCTGATTTTTTGTCCTGTGATAAAAGGACTTCTGTTTCGACTGCCAAACCTTTCAGGGGAGCATTTGCAAGCTTTTGGCACCATTTTTGAGTGAAGTGCCAAAAGTCAGATTTTTGCTGAAATTGTGACCCCGGGGCTTAGGGATTTTTTCAAAAAACAAATTTCCGCCGGTTAAGTTTTCGAGGGCTGATTTTTTGTCCTGTGATAAAAAGCCTTCTGTTTCGACTGCCAAACCTTTCAGGGGATCATTTGCAAGCGTTTGGCACCATTTTTGAGTGAATTGCCAAAGGTCAGATTTTTGCTGAAATTGTGACCCCGGGGCTTAGGGATTTTTTCAAAAAAATGTTTTTCCGCCGGTTAAGTTTTCGAGGGCTGATTTTTTGTCCTGTGATAAAAAGCCTTCTGTTTCGACTGCCAAACCTTTCAGGGGATCATTTGCAAGCGTTTGGCACCATTTTTGAGTGAATTGCCAAAAGTCAGATTTTTGCTGAAATTGTGACCCCGGGGCTTAGGGATTTTTTCAAAAAACAAATTTCCGCCGGTTAAGTTTTCGAGGGCTGATTTTTTGTCCTGTGATAAAAGGACTTCTGTTTCGACTGCCAAACCTTTCAGGGGAGCATTTGCAAGCGTTTGGCACCATTTTTGAGTGAATTGCCAAAAGTCAGATTTTTGCTGAAATTGTGACCCCGGGGCTTAGGGATTTTTTCAAAAAACAAATTTCCGCCGGTTAAGTTTTCGAGGGCTGATTTTTTGTCCTGTGATAAAAGGACTTCTGTTTCGACTGCCAAACCTTTCAGGGGAGCATTTGCAAGCGTTTGGCACCATTTTTGAGTGAATTGCCAAAAGTCAGATTTTTGCTGAAATTGTGACCCCGGGGCTTAGGGATTTTTTCAAAAAACAAATTTCCGCCGGTTAAGTTTTCGAGGGCTGATTTTTTGTCCTGTGATAAAAAGCCTTCTGTTTCGACTGCCAAACCTTTCAGGGGATCATTTGCAAGCCTTTGGCACCATTTTTGAGTGAATTGCCAAAAGTCAGATTTTTGCTGAAATTGTGACCCCGGGGCTTAGGGATTTTTTCAAAAAACAAATTTTCGCCGGTTAAGTTTTTGAGGGCTGATTTTTTGTCCTGTGATAAAAGGACTTCTGTTTCGACTGCCAAACCTTTCAGGGGATCATTTGCAAGCTTTTGGCACCATTTTTGAGTGAAGTGCCAAAAGTCAGATTTTTGCTGAAATTGTGACCCCGGGGCTTAGGGATTTTTTCAAAAAACAAATTTCCGCCGGTTAAGTTTTCGAGGGCTGATTTTTTGTCCTGTGATAAAAAGCCTTCTGTTTCGACTGCCAAACCTTTCAGGGGATCATTTGCAAGCGTTTGGCACCATTTTTGAGTGAATTGCCAAAGGTCAGATTTTTGCTGAAATTGTGACCCCGGGGCTTAGGGATTTTTTCAAAAAAATGTTTTTCCGCCGGTTAAGTTTTCGAGGGCTGATTTTTTGTCCTGTGATAAAAAGCCTTCTGTTTCGACTGCCAAACCTTTCAGGGGATCATTTGCAAGCGTTTGGCACCATTTTTGAGTGAATTGCCAAAAGTCAGATTTTTGCTGAAATTGTGACCCCGGGGCTTAGGGATTTTTTCAAAAAACAAATTTCCGCCGGTTAAGTTTTCGAGGGCTGATTTTTTGTCCTGTGATAAAAGGACTTCTGTTTCGACTGCCAAACCTTTCAGGGGAGCATTTGCAAGCGTTTGGCACCATTTTTGAGTGAATTGCCAAAAGTCAGATTTTTGCTGAAATTGTGACCCCGGGGCTTAGGGATTTTTTCAAAAAAATGTTTTTCCGCCGGTTAAGTTTTCGAGGGCTGATTTTTTGTCCTGTGATAAAAGGACTTCTGTTTCGACTGCCAAACCTTTCAGGGGAGCATTTGCAAGCGTTTGGCACCATTTTTGAGTGAATTGCCAAAAGTCAGATTTTTGCTGAAATTGTGACCCCGGGGCTTAGGGATTTTTTCAAAAAACAAATTTCCGCCGGTTAAGTTTTCGAGGGCTGATTTTTTGTCCTGTGATAAAAAGCCTTCTGTTTCGACTGCCAAACCTTTCAGGGGATCATTTGCAAGCCTTTGGCACCATTTTTGAGTGAATTGCCAAAAGTCAGATTTTTGCTGAAATTGTGACCCCGGGGCTTAGGGATTTTTTCAAAAAACAAATTTTCGCCGGTTAAGTTTTTGAGGGCTGATTTTTTGTCCTGTGATAAAAGGACTTCTGTTTCGACTGCCAAACCTTTCAGGGGAGCATTTGCAAGCTTTTGGCACCATTTTTGAGTGAAGTGCCAAAAGTCAGATTTTTGCTGAAATTGTGACCCCGGGGCTTAGGGATTTTTTCAAAAAACAAATTTCCGCCGGTTAAGTTTTCGAGGGCTGATTTTTTGTCCTGTGATAAAAAGCCTTCTGTTTCGACTGCCAAACCTTTCAGGGGATCATTTGCAAGCGTTTGGCACCATTTTTGAGTGAATTGCCAAAGGTCAGATTTTTGCTGAAATTGTGACCCCGGGGCTTAGGGATTTTTTCAAAAAAATGTTTTTCCGCCGGTTAAGTTTTCGAGGGCTGATTTTTTGTCCTGTGATAAAAGGACTTCTGTTTCGACTGCCAAACCTTTCAGGGGAGCATTTGCAAGCGTTTGGCACCATTTTTGAGTGAATTGCCAAAAGTCAGATTTTTGCTGAAATTGTGACCCCGGGGCTTAGGGATTTTTTCAAAAAACAAATTTCCGCCGGTTAAGTTTTCGAGGGCTGATTTTTTGTCCTGTGATAAAAAGCCTTCTGTTTCGACTGCCAAACCTTTCAGGGGATCATTTGCAAGCCTTTGGCACCATTTTTGAGTGAATTGCCAAAAGTCAGATTTTTGCTGAAATTGTGACCCCGGGGCTTAGGGATTTTTTCAAAAAACAAATTTTCGCCGGTTAAGTTTTTGAGGGCTGATTTTTTGTCCTGTGATAAAAGGACTTCTGTTTCGACTGCCAAACCTTTCAGGGGAGCATTTGCAAGCTTTTGGCACCATTTTTGAGTGAAGTGCCAAAAGTCAGATTTTTGCTGAAATTGTGACCCCGGGGCTTAGGGATTTTTTCAAAAAACAAATTTCCGCCGGTTAAGTTTTCGAGGGCTGATTTTTTGTCCTGTGATAAAAAGCCTTCTGTTTCGACTGCCAAACCTTTCAGGGGATCATTTGCAAGCGTTTGGCACCATTTTTGAGTGAATTGCCAAAGGTCAGATTTTTGCTGAAATTGTGACCCCGGGGCTTAGGGATTTTTTCAAAAAAATGTTTTTCCGCCGGTTAAGTTTTCGAGGGCTGATTTTTTGTCCTGTGATAAAAAGCCTTCTGTTTCGACTGCCAAACCTTTCAGGGGATCATTTGCAAGCGTTTGGCACCATTTTTGAGTGAATTGCCAAAAGTCAGATTTTTGCTGAAATTGTGACCCCGGGGCTTAGGGATTTTTTCAAAAAACAAATTTCCGCCGGTTAAGTTTTCGAGGGCTGATTTTTTGTCCTGTGATAAAAGGACTTCTGTTTCGACTGCCAAACCTTTCAGGGGAGCATTTGCAAGCGTTTGGCACCATTTTTGAGTGAATTGCCAAAAGTCAGATTTTTGCTGAAATTGTGACCCCGGGGCTTAGGGATTTTTTCAAAAAAATGTTTTTCCGCCGGATAAGTTTTAGGGCTAATTCCTTATCCTGTGATAAAAAGCCTTCTGTTTCGACTGCCAAACCTTTAAGGGGAGCATTTGCAAGCGTTTGGCACCATTTTTGAGTGAATTGCCAAAAGTCAGATTTTTGCTGAAATTGTGACCCCGGGGCTTAGGGATTTTTTCAAAAAAATGTTTTTCCGCCGGTTAAGTTTTTCAGGGCTGATTTCTTGTCCTGTGATAAAAAGACTTCTGTTTCGACTGCCAAACCTTTCAGGGGAGCATTTGCAAGCGATTGGCACCATTTTGGAGTGAATTGCCAAAAGTCAGATTTTTGCTGAAATTGTGACCCCGGGGCTTAGGGATTTTTTCAAAAAACAAATTTCAGCCGGTTAAGTTTTCGAGGGCTGATTTTTTGTCCTGTGATAAAAAGCCTTCTGTTTCGACTGCCAAACCTTTCAGGGGAGCATTTGCAAGCTTTTGGGACCATTTTTGAGTGAATTGCCAAAAGTCAGATTTTTGCTGAAATTGTGACCCCGGGGCTTAGGGATTTTTTCAAAAAAATGTTTTTCCGCCGGTTAAGTTTTCGAGGGCTGATTTTTTGTCCTGTGATAAAAAGCCTTCTGTTTCGACTGCCAAACCTTTCAGGGGATCATTTGCAAGCGTTTGGCACCATTTTTGAGTGAATTGCCAAAAGTCAGATTTTTGCTGAAATTGTGACCCCGGGGCTTAGGGATTTTTTCAAAAAACAAATTTCCGCCGGTTAAGTTTTCGAGGGCTGATTTTTTGTCCTGTGATAAAAGGACTTCTGTTTCGACTGCCAAACCTTTCAGGGGAGCATTTGCAAGCGTTTGGCACCATTTTTGAGTGAATTGCCAAAAGTCAGATTTTTGCTGAAATTGTGACCCCGGGGCTTAGGGATTTTTTCAAAAAAATGTTTTTCCGCCGGTTAAGTTTTCGAGGGCTGATTTTTTGTCCTGTGATAAAAGGACTTCTGTTTCGACTGCCAAACCTTTCAGGGGAGCATTTGCAAGCGTTTGGCACCATTTTTGAGTGAATTGCCAAAAGTCAGATTTTTGCTGAAATTGTGACCCCGGGGCTTAGGGATTTTTTCAAAAAACAAATTTCCGCCGGTTAAGTTTTCGAGGGCTGATTTTTTGTCCTGTGATAAAAAGCCTTCTGTTTCGACTGCCAAACCTTTCAGGGGATCATTTGCAAGCCTTTGGCACCATTTTTGAGTGAATTGCCAAAAGTCAGATTTTTGCTGAAATTGTGACCCCGGGGCTTAGGGATTTTTTCAAAAAACAAATTTTCGCCGGTTAAGTTTTTGAGGGCTGATTTTTTGTCCTGTGATAAAAGGACTTCTGTTTCGACTGCCAAACCTTTCAGGGGAGCATTTGCAAGCTTTTGGCACCATTTTTGAGTGAAGTGCCAAAAGTCAGATTTTTGCTGAAATTGTGACCCCGGGGCTTAGGGATTTTTTCAAAAAACAAATTTCCGCCGGTTAAGTTTTCGAGGGCTGATTTTTTGTCCTGTGATAAAAAGCCTTCTGTTTCGACTGCCAAACCTTTCAGGGGATCATTTGCAAGCGTTTGGCACCATTTTTGAGTGAATTGCCAAAGGTCAGATTTTTGCTGAAATTGTGACCCCGGGGCTTAGGGATTTTTTCAAAAAAATGTTTTTCCGCCGGTTAAGTTTTCGAGGGCTGATTTTTTGTCCTGTGATAAAAGGACTTCTGTTTCGACTGCCAAACCTTTCAGGGGAGCATTTGCAAGCGTTTGGCACCATTTTTGAGTGAATTGCCAAAAGTCAGATTTTTGCTGAAATTGTGACCCCGGGGCTTAGGGATTTTTTCAAAAAACAAATTTCCGCCGGTTAAGTTTTCGAGGGCTGATTTTTTGTCCTGTGATAAAAAGCCTTCTGTTTCGACTGCCAAACCTTTCAGGGGATCATTTGCAAGCCTTTGGCACCATTTTTGAGTGAATTGCCAAAAGTCAGATTTTTGCTGAAATTGTGACCCCGGGGCTTAGGGATTTTTTCAAAAAACAAATTTTCGCCGGTTAAGTTTTTGAGGGCTGATTTTTTGTCCTGTGATAAAAGGACTTCTGTTTCGACTGCCAAACCTTTCAGGGGAGCATTTGCAAGCTTTTGGCACCATTTTTGAGTGAAGTGCCAAAAGTCAGATTTTTGCTGAAATTGTGACCCCGGGGCTTAGGGATTTTTTCAAAAAACAAATTTCCGCCGGTTAAGTTTTCGAGGGCTGATTTTTTGTCCTGTGATAAAAAGCCTTCTGTTTCGACTGCCAAACCTTTCAGGGGATCATTTGCAAGCGTTTGGCACCATTTTTGAGTGAATTGCCAAAGGTCAGATTTTTGCTGAAATTGTGACCCCGGGGCTTAGGGATTTTTTCAAAAAAATGTTTTTCCGCCGGTTAAGTTTTCGAGGGCTGATTTTTTGTCCTGTGATAAAAAGCCTTCTGTTTCGACTGCCAAACCTTTCAGGGGATCATTTGCAAGCGTTTGGCACCATTTTTGAGTGAATTGCCAAAAGTCAGATTTTTGCTGAAATTGTGACCCCGGGGCTTAGGGATTTTTTCAAAAAACAAATTTCCGCCGGTTAAGTTTTCGAGGGCTGATTTTTTGTCCTGTGATAAAAGGACTTCTGTTTCGACTGCCAAACCTTTCAGGGGAGCATTTGCAAGCGTTTGGCACCATTTTTGAGTGAATTGCCAAAAGTCAGATTTTTGCTGAAATTGTGACCCCGGGGCTTAGGGATTTTTTCAAAAAAATGTTTTTCCGCCGGATAAGTTTTAGGGCTAATTCCTTATCCTGTGATAAAAAGCCTTCTGTTTCGACTGCCAAACCTTTAAGGGGAGCATTTGCAAGCGTTTGGCACCATTTTTGAGTGAATTGCCAAAAGTCAGATTTTTGCTGAAATTGTGACCCCGGGGCTTAGGGATTTTTTCAAAAAAATGTTTTTCCGCCGGTTAAGTTTTTCAGGGCTGATTTCTTGTCCTGTGATAAAAAGACTTCTGTTTCGACTGCCAAACCTTTCAGGGGAGCATTTGCAAGCGATTGGCACCATTTTGGAGTGAATTGCCAAAAGTCAGATTTTTGCTGAAATTGTGACCCCGGGGCTTAGGGATTTTTTCAAAAAACAAATTTCAGCCGGTTAAGTTTTCGAGGGCTGATTTTTTGTCCTGTGATAAAAAGCCTTCTGTTTCGACTGCCAAACCTTTCAGGGGAGCATTTGCAAGCTTTTGGGACCATTTTTGAGTGAAGTGCCAAAAGTCAGATTTTTGCTGAAATTGTGACCCCGGGGCTTAGGGATTTTTTCAAAAAACAAATTTCCGCCGGGTAAGTTTTTGAGGGCTGATTTTTTGTCCTGTGATAAAAGGACTTCTGTTTCGACTGCCAAACCTTTCAGGGGAGCATTTGCAAGCGTTTGGCACCATTTTTGAGTGAATTGCCAAAAGTCAGATTTTTGCTGAAATAGTGACCCCGGGGCTTAGGGATTTTTTCAAAAAAATGTCTTTCCGCCGGTTAAGTTTTCGAGGGCTGATTTCTTGTCCTGTGATAAAAAGCCTTCTGTTTCGACTGCCAAACCTTTCAGGGGAGCATTTGCAAGCGATTGGCACCATTTTGGAGTGAATTGCCAAAAGTCAGATTTTTGCTGAAATTGTGACCCCGGGGCTTAGGGATTTTTTCAAAAAACAAATTTCCGCCGGTTAAGTTTTCGAGGGCTGATTTTTTTGTCCTGTGATAAAAGGACTTCTGTTTCGACTGCCAAACCTTTCAGGGGAGCATTTGCAAGCGTTTGGCACCATTTTTGAGTGAATTGCCAAAGGTCAGATTTTTGCTGAAATTGTGACCCCGGGGCTTAGGGATTTTTTCAAAAAAATGTTTTTCCGCCGGTTAAGTTTTCGAGGGCTGATTTTTTGTCCTGTGATAAAAGGACTTCTGTTTCGACTGCCAAACCTTTCAGGGGAGCATTTGCAAGCGTTTGGCACCATTTTTGAGTGAATTGCCAAAAGTCAGATTTTTGCTGAAATTGTGACCCCGGGGCTTAGGGATTTTTTCAAAAAACAAATTTCCGCCGGTTAAGTTTTCGAGGGCTGATTTTTTGTCCTGTGATAAAAAGCCTTCTGTTTCGACTGCCAAACCATTCAGGGGATCATTTGCAAGCCTTTGGCACCATTTTTGAGTGAATTGCCAAAAGTCAGATTTTTGCTGAAATTGTGACCCCGGGGCTTAGGGATTTTTTCAAAAAACAAATTTTCGCCGGTTAAGTTTTTGAGGGCTGATTTTTTGTCCTGTGATAAAAGGACTTCTGTTTCGACTGCCAAACCTTTCAGGGGAGCATTTGCAAGCTTTTGGCACCATTTTTGAGTGAAGTGCCAAAAGTCAGATTTTTGCTGAAATTGTGACCCCGGGGCTTAGGGATTTTTTCAAAAAACAAATTTCCGCCGGTTAAGTTTTCGAGGGCTGATTTTTTGTCCTGTGATAAAAAGCCTTCTGTTTCGACTGCCAAACCTTTCAGGGGATCATTTGCAAGCGTTTGGCACCATTTTTGAGTGAATTGCCAAAGGTCAGATTTTTGCTGAAATTGTGACCCCGGGGCTTAGGGATTTTTTCAAAAAAATGTTTTTCCGCCGGTTAAGTTTTCGAGGGCTGATTTTTTGTCCTGTGATAAAAAGCCTTCTGTTTCGACTGCCAAACCTTTCAGGGGATCATTTGCAAGCGTTTGGCACCATTTTTGAGTGAATTGCCAAAAGTCAGATTTTTGCTGAAATTGTGACCCCGGGGCTTAGGGATTTTTTCAAAAAACAAATTTCCGCCGGTTAAGTTTTCGAGGGCTGATTTTTTGTCCTGTGATAAAAGGACTTCTGTTTCGACTGCCAAACCTTTCAGGGGAGCATTTGCAAGCGTTTGGCACCATTTTTGAGTGAATTGCCAAAAGTCAGATTTTTGCTGAAATTGTGACCCCGGGGCTTAGGGATTTTTTCAAAAAAATGTTTTTCCGCCGGATAAGTTTTAGGGCTAATTCCTTATCCTGTGATAAAAAGCCTTCTGTTTCGACTGCCAAACCTTTAAGGGGAGCATTTGCAAGCGTTTGGCACCATTTTTGAGTGAATTGCCAAAAGTCAGATTTTTGCTGAAATTGTGACCCCGGGGCTTAGGGATTTTTTCAAAAAAATGTTTTTCCGCCGGTTAAGTTTTTCAGGGCTGATTTCTTGTCCTGTGATAAAAAGACTTCTGTTTCGACTGCCAAACCTTTCAGGGGAGCATTTGCAAGCGATTGGCACCATTTTGGAGTGAATTGCCAAAAGTCAGATTTTTGCTGAAATTGTGACCCCGGGGCTTAGGGATTTTTTCAAAAAACAAATTTCAGCCGGTTAAGTTTTCGAGGGCTGATTTTTTGTCCTGTGATAAAAAGCCTTCTGTTTCGACTGCCAAACCTTTCAGGGGAGCATTTGCAAGCTTTTGGGACCATTTTTGAGTGAAGTGCCAAAAGTCAGATTTTTGCTGAAATTGTGACCCCGGGGCTTAGGGATTTTTTCAAAAAACAAATTTCCGCCGGGTAAGTTTTTGAGGGCTGATTTCTTGTCCTGTGATAAAAAGCCTTCTGTTTCGACTGCCAAACCTTTCAGGGGAGCATTTGCAAGCGATTGGCACCATTTTGGAGTGAATTGCCAAAAGTCAGATTTTTGCTGAAATTGTGACCTCGGGGCTTAGGGATTTTTTCAAAAAACAAATTTCCGCCGGTTAAGTTTTCGAGGGCTGATTTTTTTGTCCTGTGATAAAAGGACTTCTGTTTCGACTGCCAAACCTTTCAGGGGAGCATTTGCAAGCGTTTGGCACCATTTTTGAGTGAATTGCCAAAAGTCAGATTTTTGCTGAAATTGTGACCCCGGGGCTTAGGGATTTTTTCAAAAAAATGTTTTTCCGCCGGATAAGTTTTTGAGGGCTAATTCCTTATCCTGTGATAAAAAGCCTTCTGTTTCGACTGCCAAACCTTTCAGGGGATCATTTGCAAGCGTTTGGCACCATTTTTGAGTGAATTGCCAAAGGTCAGATTTCTGCTGAAATTGTGACCCCGGGGCTTATGGATTTTTTCAAAAAAATGTTTTTCCGCCGGTAAAGTTTTCGAGGGCTGATTTTTTGTCCTGTGATAAAAAGCCTTCTGTTTCGACTGCCAAACCTTTCAGGGGATCATTTGCAAGCGTTTGGCACCATTTTTGAGTGAATTGCCAAAAGTCAGATTTTTGCTGAAATTGTGACCCCGGGGCTTAGGGATTTTTTCAAAAAACAAATTTCCGCCGGTTAAGTTTTCGAGGGCTGATTTTTTGTCCTGTGATAAAAGGACTTCTGTTTCGACTGCCAAACCTTTCAGGGGAGCATTTGCAAGCGTTTGGCACCATTTTTGAGTGAATTGGCAAAAGTCAGATTTTTGCTGAAATTGTGACCCCGGGGCTTAGGGATTTTTTCAAAAAAATGTTTTTCCGCCGGTTAAGTTTTCGAGGGCTGATTTTTTGTCCTGTGATAAAAGGACTTCTGTTTCGACTGCCAAACCTTTCAGGGGAGCATTTGCAAGCGTTTGGCACCATTTTTGAGTGAATTGCCAAAAGTCAGATTTTTGCTGAAATTGTGACCCCGGGGCTTAGGGATTTTTTCAAAAAAATGTTTTTCCGCCGGTTAAGTTTTTGAGGGCTGATTCCTTGTCCTGTGATAAAAAGACTTCTGTTTCGACTGCCAAACCTTTCAGGGGAGCATTTGCAAGCGTTTGGCACCATTTTTGAGTGAATTGCCAAAAGTCAGATTTTTGCTGAAATTGTGACCCCGGGGCTTAGGGATTTTTTCAAAAAACAAATTTCCGCCGGTTAAGTTTTCGAGGGCTGATTTTTTGTCCTGTGATAAAAAGCCTTCTGTTTCGACTGCCAAACCTTTCAGGGGAGCATTTGCAAGCGATTGGCACCATTTCTGAGTGAATTGCCAAAAGTCAGATTTTTGCTGAAATTGTGACCCCGGGGCTTAGGGATTTTTTCAAAAAACAAATTTCCGCCGGTTAAGTTTTTGAGGGCTGATTTTTTGTCCTGTGATAAAAGGACTTCTGTTTCGACTGCCAAACCTTTCAGGGGAGCATTTGCAAGCTTTTGGCACCATTTTTGAGTGAAGTGCCAAAAGTCAGATTTTTGCTGAAATTGTGACCCCGGGGCTTAGGGATTTTTTCAAAAAACAAATTTCCGCCGGTTAAGTTTTCGAGGGCTGATTTTTTGTCCTGTGATAAAAAGCCTTCTGTTTCGACTGCCAAACCTTTCAGGGGATCATTTGCAAGCGTTTGGCACCATTTTTGAGTGAATTGCCAAAGGTCAGATTTTTGCTGAAATTGTGACCCCGGGGCTTAGGGATTTTTTCAAAAAAATGTTTTTCCGCCGGTTAAGTTTTCGAGGGCTGATTTTTTGTCCTGTGATAAAAAGCCTTCTGTTTCGACTGCCAAACCTTTCAGGGGATCATTTGCAAGCGTTTGGCACCATTTTTGAGTGAATTGCCAAAAGTCAGATTTTTGCTGAAATTGTGACCCCGGGGCTTAGGGATTTTTTCAAAAAACAAATTTCCGCCGGTTAAGTTTTCGAGGGCTGATTTTTTGTCCTGTGATAAAAGGACTTCTGTTTCGACTGCCAAACCTTTCAGGGGAGCATTTGCAAGCGTTTGGCACCATTTTTGAGTGAATTGCCAAAAGTCAGATTTTTGCTGAAATTGTGACCCCGGGGCTTAGGGATTTTTTCAAAAAAATGTTTTTCCGCCGGATAAGTTTTTGAGGGCTAATTCCTTATCCTGTGATAAAAAGCCTTCTGTTTCGACTGCCAAACCTTTAAGGGGAGCATTTGCAAGCGTTTGGCACCATTTTTGAGTGAATTGCCAAAAGTCAGATTTTTGCTGAAATTGTGACCCCGGGGCTTAGGGATTTTTTCAAAAAAATGTTTTTCCGCCGGTTAAGTTTTCGAGGGCTGATTTTTTGTCCTGTGATAAAAAGCCTTCTGTTTCGACTGCCAAACCTTTCAGGGGATCATTTGCAAGCGTTTGGCACCATTTTTGAGTGAATTGCCAAAAGTCAGATTTTTGCTGAAATTGTGACCCCGGGGCTTAGGGATTTTTTCAAAAAACAAATTTCCGCCGGTTAAGTTTTCGAGGGCTGATTTTTTGTCCTGTGATAAAAGGACTTCTGTTTCGACTGCCAAACCTTTCAGGGGAGCATTTGCAAGCGTTTGGCACCATTTTTGAGTGAATTGCCAAAAGTCAGATTTTTGCTGAAATTGTGACCCCGGGGCTTAGGGATTTTTTCAAAAAAATGTTTTTCCGCCGGATAAGTTTTTGAGGGCTAATTCCTTATCCTGTGATAAAAAGCCTTCTGTTTCGACTGCCAAACCTTTAAGGGGAGCATTTGCAAGCGTTTGGCACCATTTTTGAGTGAATTGCCAAAAGTCAGATTTTTGCTGAAATTGTGACCCCGGGGCTTAGGGATTTTTTCAAAAAAATGTTTTTCCGCCGGTTAAGTTTTTCAGGGCTGATTTCTTGTCCTGTGATAAAAAGACTTCTGTTTCGACTGCCAAACCTTTCAGGGGAGCATTTGCAAGCGATTGGCACCATTTTGGAGTGAATTGCCAAAAGTCAGATTTTTGCTGAAATTGTGACCCCGGGGCTTAGGGATTTTTTCAAAAAACAAATTTCCGCCGGGTAAGTTTTTGAGGGCTGATTTTTTGTCCTGTGATAAAAGGACTTCTGTTTCGACTGCCAAACCTTTCAGGGGAGCATTTGCAAGCTTTTGGCACCGTTTTTGAGTGAAGTGCCAAAAGTCAGATTTTTGCTGAAATTGTGACCCCGGGGCTTAGGGATTTTTTCAAAAAACAAATTTCCGCCGGTTAAGTTTTCGAGGGCTGATTTTTTGTCCTGTGATAAAAAGCCTTCTGTTTCGACTGCCAAACCTTTCAGGGGATCATTTGCAAGCATTTAGCACCATTTTTGAGTGAATTGCCAAAAGTCAGATTTTTGCTGAAATTGTGACCCCGGGGCTTTGGGATTTTTTCAAAAAACAAATTTCAGCCGGTTAAGTTTTCGAGGGCTTATTTTTTGTCCTGTGATAAAAAGCCTTCTGTTTCGACTGCCAAACCTTTCAGGGGAGCATTTGCAAGCGTTTGGCACCATTTTTGAGTGAATAGCCAAAAATCAGACTTTTCCTAAAATTGTGACCCCGGGGCTTAGGGATTTTTTCAAAAAAATGTTTTTCCGCCGGTTAAGTTTTCGGGGGCTGATTTTTTGTCCTGTGATAAAAAGCCTTCTGTTTCGACTGCCAAACCTTTCAGGGGATCATTTGCAAGCGATTGGCACCATTTTTGAGTGCATTGCCAAAAGTCAGATTTTTGCTGAAATTGTGACCCCGGGACTTAGGGATTTTTTCAAAAAACAAATTTCCGCCGGTTAAGTTTTTCAGGGCTGATTTCTTGTCCTGTGATAAAAAGCCTTCTGTTTCGACTGCCAAACATTTCAGGGGAGCATTTGGAAGCGATTGGCACCATTTTGGAGTGAATTGCCAAAAGTCAGATTTTTGCTGAAATTGTGACCCCGGGGCTTAGGGATTTTTTCAAAAAACAAATTTTCGCCGGTTAAGTTTTTGAGGGCTGATTTTTTGTCCTGTGATAAAAGGACTTCTGTTTCGACTGCCAAACCTTTCACGGGAGCATTTGCAAGCTTTTGGCACCGTTTTTGAGTGAAGTGCCAAAAGTCAGATTTTTGCTGAAATTGTGACCCCGGGGCTTAGGGATTTTTTCAAAAAACAAATTTCCGCCGGTTAAGTTTTCGAGGGCTGATTTTTTGTCCTGTGATAAAAAGCCTTCTGTTTCGACTGCCAAACCTTTCAGGGGATCATTTGCAAGCATTTAGCACCATTTTTGAGTGAATTGCCAAAAGTCAGATTTTTGCTGAAATTGTGACCCCGGGGCTTAGGGATTTTTTCAAAAAACAAATTTCAGCCGGTTAAGTTTTCGAGGGCTTATTTTTTGTCCTGTGATAAAAAGCCTTCTGTTTCGACTGCCAAACCCTTCAGGGGAGCATTTGCAAGCGTTTGGCACCATTTTTGAGTGAATAGCCAAAAATCAGACTTTTCCTAAAATTGTGACCCCGGGGCTTAGGGATTTTTTCAAAAAAATGTTTTTCCGCCGGTTAAGTTTTCGGGGGCTGATTTTTTGTCCTGTGATAAAAAGCCTTCTGTTTCGACTGCCAAACCTTTCAGGGGATCATTTGCAAGCGATTGGCACCATTTTTGAGTGCATTGCCAAAAGTCAGATTTTTGCTGAAATTGTGACCCCGGGGCTTAGGGATTTTTTCAAAAAACAAATTTCCGCCGGGTAAGTTTTTGAGGGCTGATTTTTTGTCCTGTGATAAAAGGACTTCTGTTTCGACTGCCAAACCTTTCAGGGGAGCATTTGCAAGCGTTTGGCACCATTTTTGAGTGAATTGCCAAAAGTCAGATTTTTGCTGAAATTGTGACCCCGGGGCTTAGGGATTTTTTCAAAAAAATGTTTTTCCGCCGCTTAAGTTTTCGAGGGCTGATTTCTTGTCCTGTGATAAAAAGCCTTCTGTTTCGACTGCCAAACCTTTCAGGGGAGCATTTGCAAGCGATTGGCACCATTTTGGAGTGAATTGCCAAAAGTCAGATTTTTGCTGAAATTGTGACCCCGGGGCTTAGGGATTTTTTCAAAAAACAAATTTTCGCCGGTTAAGTTTTTGAGGGCTGATTTTTTGTCCTGTGATAAAAGGACTTCTGTTTCGACTGCCAAACCTTTCAGGGGAGCATTTGCAAGCTTTTGGCACCGTTTTTGAGTGAAGTGTCAAAAGTCAGATTTTTGCTGAAATTGTGACCCCGGGGCTTAGGGATTTTTTCAAAAAACAAATTTCCGCCGGTTAAGTTTTCGAGAGCTGATTTTTTGTCCTGTGATAAAAAGCCTTCTGTTTCGACTGCCAAACCTTTCAGGGGATCATTTGCAAGCGTTTGGCACCATTTTTGAGTGAATTGCCAAAAGTCAGATTTTTGCTGAAATTGTGACCCCGGGGCTTAGGGATTTTTTCAAAAAACAAATTTCCGCCGGGTAAGTTTTTGAGGGCTGATTTTTTGTCCTGTGATAAAAGGACTTCTGTTTCGACTGCCAAACCTTTCAGGGGAGCATTTGCAAGCGTTTGGCACCATTTTTGAGTGAATTGCCAAAAGTCAGATTTTTGCTGAAATTGTGACCCCGGGGCTTAGGGATTTTTTCAAAAAAATGTTTTTCCGCCGGTTAAGTTTTCGAGGGCTGATTTCTTGTCCTGTGATAAAAAGCCTTCTGTTTCGACTGCCAAACCTTTCAGGGGAGCATTTGCAAGCGATTGGCACCATTTTGGAGTGAATTGCCAAAGGTCAGATTTTTGCTGAAATTGTGACCCCGGGGCTTAGGGATTTTTTCAAAAAACAAATTTCCGCCGGTTAAGTTTTCGAGGGCTGATTTTTTGTCCTGTGATAAAAGGACTTCTGTTTCGACTGCCAAACCTTTCAGGGGATCATTTGCAAGCGATTGGCACCATTTTTGAGTGAATTGCCAAAAGTCAGATTTTTGCTGAAATTGTGACCCCGGGGCTTAGGGATTTTTTCAAAAAACAAATTTTCGCCGGTTAAGTTTTTGAGGGCTGATTTTTTGTCCTGTGATAAAAGGACTTCTGTTTCGACTGCCAAACCTTTCAGGGGAGCATTTGCAAGCTTTTGGCACCGTTTTTGAGTGAAGTGCCAAAAGTCAGATTTTTGCTGAAATTGTGACCCCGGGGCTTAGGGATTTTTTCAAAAAACAAATTTCCGCCGGTTAAGTTTTCGAGGGCTGATTTTTTGTCCTGTGATAAAAAGCCTTCTGTTTCGACTGCCAAACCTTTCAGGGGATCATTTGCAAGCGTTTAGCACCATTTTTGAGTGAATTGCCAAAAGTCAGATTTTTGCTGAAATTGTGACCCCGGGGCTTAGGGATTTTTTCAAAAAACAAATTTCAGCCGGTTAAGTTTTCGAGGGCTGATTTTTTGTCCTGTGATAAAAAGCCTTCTGTTTCGACTGCCAAACCTTTCAGGGGAGCATTTGCAAGCTTTTGGGACCATTTTTGAGTGAAGTGCCAAAAGTCAGATTTTTGCTGAAATTGTGACCCCGGGGCTTAGGGATTTTTTCAAAAAACAAATTTCCGCCGGTTAAGTTTTCGAGGGCTGATTTTTTGTCCTGTGATAAAAAGCCTTCTGTTTCTACTGCCAAACCTTTCAGGGGATCATTTGCAAGCGTTTGGCACCATTTTTGAGTGAATTGCCAAAGGTCAGATTTTTGCTGAAATTGTGACCCCGGGGCTTAGGGATTTTTTCAAAAAAATGTTTTTCCGCCGGTTAAGTTTTTGAGGGCTGATGTTTTGTCCTGTGATAAAAAGCCTTCTGTTTCGACTGCCAAACCTTTCAGGGGATCATTTGCAAGCGATTGGCACCATTTTTGAGTGCATTGCCAAAAGTCAGATTTTTGCTGAAATTGTGACCCCGGGGCTTAGGGATTTTTTCAAAAAACAAATTTCCGCCGGGTAAGTTTTTGAGGGCTGATTTTTTGTCCTGTGATAAAAGGACTTCTGTTTCGACTGCCAAACCTTTCAGGGGAGCATTTGCAAGCGTTTGGCACCATTTTTGAGTGAATTGCCAAAAGTCAGATTTTTGCTGAAATTGTGACCCCGGGGCTTAGGGATTTTTTCAAAAAAATGTTTTTCCGCCGCTTAAGTTTTCGAGGGCTGATTTCTTGTCCTGTGATAAAAAGCCTTCTGTTTCGACTGCCAAACCTTTCAGGGGAGCATTTGCAAGCGATTGGCACCATTTTGGAGTGAATTGCCAAAAGTCAGATTTTTGCTGAAATTGTGACCCCGGGGCTTAGGGATTTTTTCAAAAAACAAATTTTCGCCGGTTAAGTTTTTGAGGGCTGATTTTTTGTCCTGTGATAAAAGGACTTCTGTTTCGACTGCCAAACCTTTCAGGGGAGCATTTGCAAGCTTTTGGCACCGTTTTTGAGTGAAGTGCCAAAAGTCAGATTTTTGCTGAAATTGTGACCCCGGGGCTTAGGGATTTTTTCAAAAAACAAATTTCCGCCGGTTAAGTTTCCGAGGGCTGATTTTTTGTCCTGTGATAAAAAGCCTTCTGTTTCGACTGCCAAACCTTTCAGGGGATCATTTGCAAGCGTTTAGCACCATTTTTGAGTGAATTGCCAAAAGTCAGATTTTTGCTGAAATTGTGACCCCGGGGCTTAGGGATTTTTTCAAAAAACAAATTTCAGCCGGTTAAGTTTTTGAGGGCTGATTTTTTGTCCTGTGATAAAAGGACTTCTGTTTCGACTGCCAAACCTTTCAGGGGAGCATTTGCAAGCTTTTGGCACCGTTTTTGAGTGAAGTGTCAAAAGTCAGATTTTTGCTGAAATTGTGACCCCGGGGCTTAGGGATTTTTTCAAAAAACAAATTTCCGCCGGTTAAGTTTTCGAGGGCTGATTTTTTGTCCTGTGATAAAAAGCCTTCTGTTTCGACTGCCAAACCTTTCAGGGGATCATTTGCAAGCGTTTGGCACCATTTTTGAGTGAATTGCCAAAAGTCAGATTTTTGCTGAAATTGTGACCCCGGGGCTTAGGGATTTTTTCAAAAAACAAATTTCCGCCGGGTAAGTTTTTGAGGGCTGATTTTTTGTCCTGTGATAAAAGGACTTCTGTTTCGACTGCCAAACCTTTCAGGGGAGCATTTGCAAGCGTTTGGCACCATTTTTGAGTGAATTGCCAAAAGTCAGATTTTTGCTGAAATTGTGACCCCGGGGCTTAGGGATTTTTTCAAAAAAATGTTTTTCCGCCGGTTAAGTTTTCGAGGGCTGATTTCTTGTCCTGTGATAAAAAGCCTTCTGTTTCGACTGCCAAACCTTTCAGGGGAGCATTTGCAAGCGATTGGCACCATTTTGGAGTGAATTGCCAAAGGTCAGATTTTTGCTGAAATTGTGACCCCGGGGCTTAGGGATTTTTTCAAAAAACAAATTTCCGCCGGTTAAGTTTTCGAGGGCTGATTTTTTGTCCTGTGATAAAAGGACTTCTGTTTCGACTGCCAAACCTTTCAGGGGATCATTTGCAAGCGATTGGCACCATTTTTGAGTGAATTGCCAAAAGTCAGATTTTTGCTGAAATTGTGACCCCGGGGCTTAGGGATTTTTTCAAAAAACAAATTTTCGCCGGTTAAGTTTTTGAGGGCTGATTTTTTGTCCTGTGATAAAAGGACTTCTGTTTCGACTGCCAAACCTTTCAGGGGAGCATTTGCAAGCTGTTGGCACCGTTTTTGAGTGAAGTGCCAAAAGTCAGATTTTTGCTGAAATTGTGACCCCGGGGCTTAGGGATTTTTTCAAAAAACAAATTTCCGCCGGTTAAGTTTTCGAGGGCTGATTTTTTGTCCTGTGATAAAAAGCCTTCTGTTTCGACTGCCAAACCTTTCAGGGGATCATTTGCAAGCGTTTAGCACCATTTTTGAGTGAATTGCCAAAAGTCAGATTTTTGCTGAAATTGTGACCCCGGGGCTTAGGGATTTTTCCAAAAAACAAATTTCAGCCGGTTAAGTTTAAGAGGGCTGATTTTTTGTCCTGTGATAAAAAGCCTTCTGTTTCGACTGCCAAACCTTTCAGGGGAGCATTTGCAAGCTTTTGGGACCATTTTTGAGTGAAGTGCCAAAAGTCAGATTTTTGCTGAAATTGTGACCCCGGGGCTTAGGGATTTTTTCAAAAAACAAATTTCCGCCGGTTAAGTTTTCGAGGGCTGATTTTTTGTCCTGTGATAAAAGGACTTCTGTTTCGACTGCCAAACCTTTCAGGGGAGCATTTGCAAGCGTTTGGCACCATTTTTGAGTGAATTGCCAAAAGTCAGATTTTTGCTGAAATTGTGACCCCGGGCCTTAGGGATTTTTTCAAAAAAATGTTTTTCCGCCGGTTAAGTTTTTCAGGGCTGATTTCTTGTCCTGTGATAAAAAGCCTTCTGTTTCGACTGCCAAACCTTTCAGGGGATCATTTGCAAGCGTTTGGCACCATTTTGGAGTGAATTGCCAAAAGTCAGATTTTTGCTGAAATTGTGACCCCGGGGCTTAGGGATTTTTTCCAAAAACAAATTTTCGCCGGTTAAGTTTTTGAGGGCTGATTTTTTGTCCTGTGATAAAAGGACTTCTGTTTCGACTGCCAAACCTTTCAGGGGAGCATTTGCAAGCTTTTGGCACCGTTTTTGAGTGAAGTGCCAAAAGTCAGATTTTTGCTGAAATTGTGACCCCGGGGCTTAGGGATTTTTTCAAAAAACAAATTTCCGCCGGTTAAGTTTTCGAGGGCTGATTTTTTGTCCTGTGATAAAAAGCCTTCTGTTTCGACTGCCAAACCTTTCAGGGGATCATTTGCAAGCGTTTAGCACCATTTTTGAGTGAATTGCCAAAAGTCAGATTTTTGCTGAAATTGTGACCCCGGGGCTTAGGGATTTTTTCAAAAAACAAATTTCCGCCGGTTAAGTTTTTGAGGGCTGATTTTTTGTCCTGTGATAAAAGGACTTCTGTTTCGACTGCCAAACCTTTCAGGGGATCATATGCAAGCGTTTGGCACCATTTTTGAGTGAATTGCCAAAGGTCATATTTTTGCTGAAATTGTGACCCCGGGGCTTAGGGATTTTTTCAAAAAAATGTTTTTCCGCCGGTTAAGTTTTTGAGGGCTGATTTCTTGTCCTGTGATAAAAAGCCTTCTGTTTCGACTGCCATACCTTTCAGGGGATCATTTGCAAGCGTTTGGCACCATTTTTGAGTGAATTGCCAAAAATCAGATTTTTGCTTAAATTGTGACCCCGGGGCTTAGGGATTTTTTCAAAAAACAAATTTCCGCCGGTTAAGTTTTCGAGGGCTGATTTTTTGTCCTGTGATAAAAAGCCTTCTGTTTCGACTGCCAAACCTTTCAGGGGATCATTTGCAAGCGTTTAGCACCATTTTTGAGTGAATTGCCAAAAGTCAGATTTTTGCTGAAATTGTGACCCCGGGGCTTAGGGATTTTTTCAAAAAACAAATTTCAGCCGGTTAAGTTTTCGAGGGCTGATTTTTTGTCCTGTGATAAAAAGCCTTCTGTTTCGAATGCCAAACCTTTCAGGGGAGCATTTGCAAGCTTTTGGGACCATTTTTGAGTGAAGTGCCAAAAGTCAGATTTTTGCTGAAATTGTGACCCCGGGGCTTAGGGATTTTTTCAAAAAACAAATTTCCGCCGGTTAAGTTTTCGAGGGCTGATTTTTTGTCCTGTGATAAAAAGCCTTCTGTTTCGACTGCCAAACCTTTCAGGGGATCATTTGCAAGCGTTTGGCACCATTTTTGAGTGAATTGCCAAAGGTCAGATTTTTGCTGAAATTGTGACCCCGGGGCTTAGGGATTTTTTCAAAAAAATGTTTTTCCGCCGGTTAAGTTTTTGAGGGCTGATTTTTTGTCCTGTGATAAAAGGACTTCTGTTTCGACTGCCAAACCTTTCAGGGGATCATTTGCAAGCGTTTGGCACCATTTTTGAGTGAATTGCCAAAAATCAGATTTTTGCTAAAATTGTGACCCCGGGGCTTAGGGATTTTTTCAAAAAAATGTTTTTCCGCCGGTTAAGTTTTCGAGGGCTGATTTTTTGTCCTGTGATAAAAAGCCTTCTGTTTCGACTGCCAAACTTTTCAGGGGATCATATGCAAGCGTTTGGCACCATTTTTGAGTGAATTGCCAAAGGTCATATTTTTGCTGAAATTGTGACCCCGGGGCTTAGGGATTTTTTCAAAAAAATGTTTTTCCGCCGGTTAAGTTTTTGAGGGCTGATTTCTTGTCCTGTGATAAAAAGCCTTCTGTTTCGACTGCCATACCTTTCAGGGGATCATTTGCAAGCGTTTGGCACCATTTTTGAGTGAATTGCCAAAAATCAGATTTTTGCTTAAATTGTGACCCCGGGGCTTAGGGATTTTTTCAAAAAAATGTTTTTCCGCCGGTTAAGTTTTCGGGGGCTGATTTTTTGTCCTGTGATAAAAGGACTTCTGTTTCGACTGCCAAATCTTTCAGGGGATCATTTGCAAGCGATTGGCACCATTTTTGAGTGAATTGCCAAAAGTCAGATTTTTGCTGAAATTGTGACCCCGGGGCTTAGGGATTTTTTCAAAAAACAAACTTCCGCCGGTTAAGTTTTCGAGGGCTGATTTTTTGTCCTGTGATAAAAAGCCTTCTGTTTCGACTGCCAAACCTTTTAGGGGAGCATTTGCAAGCGTTTGGCACCATTTTTGAGTGAATTGCCAAAAGTCAGATTTTTGCTGAAATTGTGACCCTGGGGCTTAGGGATTTTTTCAAAAAAAATGTTTTTCCGCAGGTTAAGTTTTCGAGGGCTGATTTTTTGTCCTGTGATAAAAAGCCTTCTGTTTCGACTGCCAAACCTTTCAGGGGATCATTTGCAAGCGTTTGGCACCATTTTTGAGTGAATTGCCAAAAGTCAGATTTTTGCTGAAATTGTGACCCCGGGGCTTAGGGATTTTTTCAAAAAACAAATTTCCGCCGATTAAGTTTTTGAGGGCTGATTTTTTGTCCTGTGATAAAAGGACTTCTGTTTCGACTGCCAAACCTTTCAGGGGAGCATTTGCAAGCGTTTGGCACCATTTTTGAGTGAATTGCCAAAAGTCAGATTTTTGCTGAAATTGTGACCCCGGGGCTTAGGGATTTTTTCAAAAAAATGTTTTTCCGCCGGTTAAGTTTTTCAGGGCTGATTTCTTGTCCTGTGATAAAAAGCCTTCTGTTTCGACTGCCAAACCTTTCAGGGGATCATTTGCAAGCGATTGGCACCATTTTTGAGTGAATTGCCAAAAGTCAGATTTTTGCTGAAATTGTGACCCCGGGGCTTAGGGATTTTTTCAAAAAACAAATTTCCGCCGGTTAAGTTTTCGAGGGCTGATTTTTTGTCCTGTGATAAAAAGCCTTCTGTTTCGACTGCCAAACCTTTCAGGGGAGCATTTGCAAGCGTTTGGCACCATTTTTGAGTGAATTGCCAAAAGTCAGATTTTTGCTGAAATTGTGACCCTGGGGCTTAGGGATTTTTTCAAAAAAAATGTTTTTCCGCCGGTTAAGTTTTCGAGGGCTGATTTTTTGTCCTGTGATAAAAGGACTTCTGTTTCGACTGCCAAACCTTTCAGGGGAGCATTTCCAAGCGTTTGGCACCATTTTTGAGTGAATTGCCAAAAGTCAGATTTTTGCTGAAATTGTGACCCCGGGGCTTAGGGATTTTTTCAAAAAAATGTTTTTCCACCGGTTAAGTTTTTCAGGGCTGATTTCTTGTCCTGTGATAAAAAGCCTTCTGTTTCGACTGCCAAACCTTTCAGGGGATCATTTGCAAGCGTTTGGCACCATTTTGGAGTGAATTGCCAAAAGTCAGATTTTTGCTGAAATTGTGACCCCGGGGCTTAGGGATTTTTTCCAAAAACAAATTTTCGCCGGTTAAGTTTTTGAGGGCTGATTTTTTGTCCTGTGATAAAAGGACTTCTGTTTCGACTGCCAAACCTTTCAGGGGAGCATTTGCAAGCTTTTGGCAACGTTTTTGAGTGAAGTGCCAAAAGTCAGATTTTTGCTGAAATTGTGACCCCGGGGCTTAGGGATTTTTTCAAAAAACAAATTTCCGCCGGTTAAGTTTTCGAGGGCTGATTTTTTGTCCTGTGATAAAAAGCCTTCTGTTTCGACTGCCAAACCTTTCAGGGGATCATTTGCAAGCGTTTAGCACCATTTTTGAGTGAATTGCCAAAAGTCAGATTTTTGCTGAAATTGTGACCCCGGGGCTTAGGGATTTTTTCAAAAAACAAATTTCCGCCGGGTAAGTTTTTGAGGGCTGATTTTTTGTCCTGTGATAAAAGGACTTCTGTTTCGACTGCCAAACCTTTCAGGGGAGCATTTGCAAGCGTTTGGCACCATTTTTGAGTGAATTGCCAAAAGTCAGATTTTTGCTGAAATTGTGACCCCGGGGCTTAGGGATTTTTTCAAAAAACAAACTTCCGCCGGTTAAGTTTTCGAGGGCTGATTTTTTGTCCTGTGATAAAAAGCCTTCTGTTTCGACTGCCAAACCTTTTAGGGGAGCATTTGCAAGCGTTTGGCACCATTTTTGAGTGAATTGCCAAAAGTCAGATTTTTGCTGAAATTGTGACCCTGGGGCTTAGGGATTTTTTCAAAAAAAATGTTTTTCCGCAGGTTAAGTTTTCGAGGGCTGATTTTTTGTCCTGTGATAAAAAGCCTTCTGTTTCGACTGCCAAACCTTTCAGGGGATCATTTGCAAGCGTTTGGCACCATTTTTGAGTGAATTGCCAAAAGTCAGATTTTTGCTGAAATTGTGACCCCGGGGCTTAGGGATTTTTTCAAAAAACAAATTTCCGCCGGTTAAGTTTTTGAGGGCTGATTTTTTGTCCTGTGATAAAAGGACTTCTGTTTCGACTGCCAAACCTTTCAGGGGAGCATTTGCAAGCTTTTGGCACCGTTTTTGAGTGAAGTGCCAAAAGTCAGATTTTTGCTGAAATTGTGACCCCGGGGCTTAGGGATTTTTTCAAAAAACAAATTTCCGCCGGTTAAGTTTTCGAGGGTTGATTTTTTGTCCTGTGAAAAAAAGCCTTCTGTTTCGACTGCCAAACCTTTCAGGGGATCATTTGCAAGCGTTTGGCACCATTTTTGAGTGAATTGCCAAAAGTCAGATTTTTGCTGAAATTGTGACCCCGGGGCTTAGGGATTTTTTCAAAAAACAAATTTCCGCCGGGTAAGTTTTTGAGGGCTGATTTTTTGTCCTGTGATAAAAGGACTTCTGTTTCGACTGCCAAACCTTTCAGGGGAGCATTTGCAAGCGTTTGGCACCATTTTTGAGTGAATTGCCAAAAGTCAGATTTTTGCTGAAATTGTGACCCCGGGGCTTAGGGATTTTTTCAAAAAACAAACTTCCGCCGGTTAAGTTTTCGAGGGCTGATTTTTTGTCCTGTGATAAAAAGCCTTCTGTTTCGACTGCCAAACCTTTTAGGGGAGCATTTGCAAGCGTTTGGCACCATTTTTGAGTGAATTGCCAAAAGTCAGATTTTTGCTGAAATTGTGACCCTGGGGCTTAGGGATTTTTTCAAAAAAAATGTTTTTCCGCAGGTTAAGTTTTCGAGGGCTGATTTTTTGTCCTGTGATAAAAAGCCTTCTGTTTCGACTGCCAAACCTTTCAGGGGATCATTTGCAAGCGTTTGGCACCATTTTTGAGTGAATTGCCAAAAGTCAGATTTTTGCTGAAATTGTGACCCCGGGGCTTAGGGATTTTTTCAAAAAACAAATTTCCGCCGATTAAGTTTTTGAGGGCTGATTTTTTGTCCTGTGATAAAAGGACTTCTGTTTCGACTGCCAAACCTTTCAGGGGAGCATTTGCAAGCGTTTGGCACCATTTTTGAGTGAATTGCCAAAAGTCAGATTTTTGCTGAAATTGTGACCCCGGGGCTTAGGGATTTTTTCAAAAAAATGTTTTTCCGCCGGTTAAGTTTTTCAGGGCTGATTTCTTGTCCTGTGATAAAAAGCCTTCTGTTTCGACTGCCAAACCTTTCAGGGGATCATTTGCAAGCGATTGGCACCATTTTTGAGTGAATTGCCAAAAGTCAGATTTTTGCTGAAATTGTGACCCCGGGGCTTAGGGATTTTTTCAAAAAACAAATTTCCGCCGGTTAAGTTTTCGAGGGCTGATTTTTTGTCCTGTGATAAAAAGCCTTCTGTTTCGACTGCCAAACCTTTCAGGGGAGCATTTGCAAGCGTTTGGCACCATTTTTGAGTGAATTGCCAAAAGTCAGATTTTTGCTGAAATTGTGACCCTGGGGCTTAGGGATTTTTTCAAAAAAAATGTTTTTCCGCCGGTTAAGTTTTCGAGGGCTGATTTTTTGTCCTGTGATAAAAAGCCTTCTGTTTCGACTGCCAAACCTTTCAGGGGATCATTTGCAAGCGTTTGGCACCATTTTTGAGTGAATTGCCAAAAGTCAGATTTTTGCTGAAATTGTGACCCCGGGGGTTAGGGATTTTTTCAAAAAACAAATTTCCGCCGGTTAAGTTTTCGAGGGCTGATTTTTTGTCCTGTGATAAAAGGACTTCTGTTTCGACTGCCAAACCTTACAGGGGAGCATTTGCAAGCGTTTGGCACCATTTTTGAGTGAATTGCCAAAAGTCAGATTTTTGCTGAAATTGTGACCCCGGGGCTTAGGGATTTTTTCAAAAAAATGTTTTTCCGCCGGTTAAGTTTTTCAGGGCTGATTTCTTGTCCTGTGATAAAAAGCCTTCTGTTTCGACTGCCAAACCTTTCAGGGGATCATTTGCAAGCGTTTGGCACCATTTTGGAGTGAATTGCCAAAAGTCAGATTTTTGCTGAAATTGTGACCCCGGGGCTTAGGGATTTTTTCCAAAAACAAATTTTCGCCGATTAAGTTTTTGAGGGCTGATTTTTTGTCCTGTGATAAAAGGACTTCTGTTTCGACTGCCAAACCTTTCAGGGGAGCATTTGCAAGCTTTTGGCACCGTTTTTGAGTGAAGTGCCAAAAGTCAGATTTTTGCTGAAATTGTGACCCCGGGGCTTAGGGATTTTTTCAAAAAACAAATTTCCGCCGGTTAAGTTTTCGAGGGCTGATTTTTTGTCCTGTGATAAAACGACTTCTGTTTCGACTGCCAAACCTTTCAGGGGAGCATTTGCAAGCGTTTGGCACCATTTTTGAGTGAAGTGCCAAAAGTCAGGTTTTTGCTGAAATTGTGACCCCGGGGCTTAGGGATTTTTTCAAAAAACAAATTTCCGCCGGTTAAGTTTTCGAGGGCTGATTTTTTGTCCTGTGATAAAAAGCCTTCTGTTTCGACTGCCAAACCTTTCAGGGGATCATTTGCAAGCGTTTGGCACCATTTTTGAGTGAATTGCCAAAAGTCAGATTTTTGCTGAAATTGTGACCCCGGGGGTTAGGGATTTTTTCAAAAAACAAATTTCCGCCGGTTAAGTTTTCGAGGGCTAATTTTTTGTCCTGTGATAAAAGGACTTCTGTTTCGACTGCCAAACCTTTCAGGGGAGCATTTGCAAGCGATTGGCACCATTTTTGAGTGAATTGCCAAAAGTCAGATTTTTGCTGAAATTGTGACCCCGGGGCTTAGGGATTTTTTCAAAAAAATGTTTTTCCGCCGGTTAAGTTTTTGAGGGCTGATTTCTTGTCCTGTGATAAAAAGCCTTCTGTTTCGACTGCCAAACCTTTCAGGGGAGCATTTGCAAGCGTTTGGCACCATTTTTGAGTGAATTGCCAAAAGTCAGATTTTTGCTGAAATTGTGACCCCGGGGCTTAGGGATTTTTTCAGAAAACAAATTTCCGCCGGTTAAGTTTTCGAGGGCTGATTTTTTTGTCCTGTGATAAAAGGACTTCTGTTTCGACTGCCAAACCTTTCAGGGGAGCATTTGCAAGCGTTTGGCACCATTTTTGAGTGAATTGCCAAAAGTCAGGTTTTTGCTGAAATTGTGACCCCGGGGCTTAGGGATTTTTCAAAAAACAAATTTCCGCCGGTTAAGTTTTCGAGGGCTGATTTTTTGTCCTGTGATAAAAAGCCTTCTGTTTCGACTGCCAAACCTTTCAGGGGAGCATTTGCAAGCGTTTGGCACCATTTTTGAGTGAATTGCCAAAAGTCAGATTTTTGCTGAAATTGTGACCCTGGGGCTTAGGGATTTTTTCAAAAAAAATGTTTTTCCGCCGGTTAAGTTTTCGAGGGCTGATTTTTTGTCCTGTGATAAAAAGCCTTCTGTTTCGACTGCCAAACCTTTCAGGGGATCATTTGCAAGCGTTTGGCACCATTTTTGAGTGAATTGCCAAAAGTCAGATTTTTGCTGAAATTGTGACCCCGGGGGTTAGGGATTTTTTCAAAAAACAAATTTCCGCCGGTTAAGTTTTCGAGGGCTGATTTTTTGTCCTGTGATAAAAGGACTTCTGTTTCGACTGCCAAACCTTACAGGGGAGCATTTGCAAGCGTTTGGCACCATTTTTGAGTGAATTGCCAAAAGTCAGATTTTTGCTGAAATTGTGACCCCGGGGCTTAGGGATTTTTTCAAAAAAATGTTTTTCCGCCGGTTAAGTTTTTCAGGGCTGATTTCTTGTCCTGTGATAAAAAGCCTTCTGTTTCGACTGCCAAACCTTTCAGGGGATCATTTGCAAGCGTTTGGCACCATTTTGGAGTGAATTGCCAAAAGTCAGATTTTTGCTGAAATTGTGACCCCGGGGCTTAGGGATTTTTTCCAAAAACAAATTTTCGCCGATTAAGTTTTTGAGGGCTGATTTTTTGTCCTGTGATAAAAGGACTTCTGTTTCGACTGCCAAACCTTTCAGGGGAGCATTTGCAAGCTTTTGGCACCGTTTTTGAGTGAAGTGCCAAAAGTCAGATTTTTGCTGAAATTGTGACCCCGGGGCTTAGGGATTTTTTCAAAAAACAAATTTCCGCCGGTTAAGTTTTCGAGGGCTGATTTTTTGTCCTGTGATAAAACGACTTCTGTTTCGACTGCCAAACCTTTCAGGGGAGCATTTGCAAGCGTTTGGCACCATTTTTGAGTGAAGTGCCAAAAGTCAGGTTTTTGCTGAAATTGTGACCCCGGGGCTTAGGGATTTTTTCAAAAAACAAATTTCCGCCGGTTAAGTTTTCGAGGGCTGATTTTTTGTCCTGTGATAAAAAGCCTTCTGTTTCGACTGCCAAACCTTTCAGGGGATCATTTGCAAGCGTTTGGCACCATTTTTGAGTGAATTGCCAAAAGTCAGATTTTTGCTGAAATTGTGACCCCGGGGGTTAGGGATTTTTTCAAAAAACAAATTTCCGCCGGTTAAGTTTTCGAGGGCTAATTTTTTGTCCTGTGATAAAAGGACTTCTGTTTCGACTGCCAAACCTTTCAGGGGAGCATTTGCAAGCGATTGGCACCATTTTTGAGTGAATTGCCAAAAGTCAGATTTTTGCTGAAATTGTGACCCCGGGGCTTAGGGATTTTTTCAAAAAAATGTTTTTCCGCCGGTTAAGTTTTTGAGGGCTGATTTCTTGTCCTGTGATAAAAAGCCTTCTGTTTCGACTGCCAAACCTTTCAGGGGAGCATTTGCAAGCGTTTGGCACCATTTTTGAGTGAATTGCCAAAAGTCAGATTTTTGCTGAAATTGTGACCCCGGGGCTTAGGGATTTTTTCAGAAAACAAATTTCCGCCGGTTAAGTTTTCGAGGGCTGATTTTTTTGTCCTGTGATAAAAGGACTTCTGTTTCGACTGCCAAACCTTTCAGGGGAGCATTTGCAAGCGTTTGGCACCATTTTTGAGTGAATTGCCAAAAGTCAGGTTTTTGCTGAAATTGTGACCCCGGGGCTTAGGGATTTTTCAAAAAACAAATTTCCGCCGGTTAAGTTTTCGAGGGCTGATTTTTTGTCCTGTGATAAAACGACTTCTGTTTCGACTGCCAAACCTTTCAGGGGAGCATTTGCAAGCGTTTGGCACCATTTTTGAGTGAAGTGCCAAAAGTCAGATTTTTGCTGAAATTGTGACCCCGGGGCTTAGGGATTTTTTCAGAAAACAAATTTCCGCCGGTTAAGTTTTCGAGGGCTGATTTTTTTGTCCTGTGATAAAAGGACTTCTGTTTCGACTGCCAAACCTTTCAGGGGAGCATTTGCAAGCGTTTGGCACCATTTTTGAGTGAATTTCCAAAAGTCAGATTTTTGCTGAAATTGTGACCCCGGGGCTTAGGGATTTTTCAAAAAACAAATTTCCGCCGGTTAAGTTTTCGAGGGCTGATTTTTTGTCCTGTGATAAAACGACTTCTGTTTCGACTGCCAAACCTTTCAGGGGAGCATTTGCAAGCGTTTGGCACCATTTTTGAGTGAAGTGCCAAAAGTCAGGTTTTTGCTGAAATTGTGACCCCGGGGCTTAGGGATTTTTTCAAAAAACAAATTTCCGCCGGTTAAGTTTTCGAGGGCTGATTTTTTGTCCTGTGATAAAAAGCCTTCTGTTTCGACTGCCAAACCTTTCAGGGGAGCATTTGCAAGCGTTTGGCACCATTTTTGAGTGAATTGCCAAAAGTCAGATTTTTGCTGAAATTGTGACCCTGGGGCTTAGGGATTTTTTCAAAAAAAATGTTTTTCCGCCGGTTAAGTTTTCGAGGGCTGATTTTTTGTCCTGTGATAAAAAGCCTTCTGTTTCGACTGCCAAACCTTTCAGGGGATCATTTGCAAGCGTTTGGCACCATTTTTGAGTGAATTGCCAAAAGTCAGATTTTTGCTGAAATTGTGACCCCGGGGGTTAGGGATTTTTTCAAAAAACAAATTTCCGCCGGTTAAGTTTTCGAGGGCTGATTTTTTGTCCTGTGATAAAAGGACTTCTGTTTCGACTGCCAAACCTTACAGGGGAGCATTTGCAAGCGTTTGGCACCATTTTTGAGTGAATTGCCAAAAGTCAGATTTTTGCTGAAATTGTGACCCCGGGGCTTAGGGATTTTTTCAAAAAAATGTTTTTCCGCCGGTTAAGTTTTTGATGGCTGATTTCTTGTCCTGTGATAAAAAGCCTTCTGTTTCGACTGCCAAACCTTTCAGGGGATCATTTGCAAGCGATTGGCACCATTTTTGAGTGAATTGCCAAAAGTCAGATTTTTGCTGAAATTGTGACCCCGGGGCTTAGGGATTTTTTCAAAAAACTAATTTCCGCCGGTTAAGTTTTCGAGGGCTGATTTTTTGTCCTGTGATAAAAGGACTTCTGTTTCGACTGCCAAACCTTTCAGGGAAGCATTTGCAAGCGTTTGGCACCATTTTTGACTGATGTGCCAAAAGTCAGATTTTTGCTGAAATTGTGACCCCGGGGCTTAGGGATTTTTTCAAAAAACAAATTTCCGCCGGTTAAGTTTTCGAGGGCTAATTTTTTGTCCTGTGATAAAAGGACTTCTGTTTCGACTGCCAAACCTTTCAGGGGAGCATTTGCAAGCGTTTGGCACCATTTTTGAGTGAATTGCCAAAAGTCAGATTTTTGCTGAAATTGTGACCCCGGGGCTTAGGGATTTTTCAAAAAACAAATTTCCGCCGGTTAAGTTTTCGAGGGCTGATTTTTTGTCCTGTGATAAAACGACTTCTGTTTCGACTGCCAAACCTTTCAGGGGAGCATTTGCAAGCGTTTGGCACCATTTTTGAGTGAAGTGCCAAAAGTCAGATTTTTGCTGAAATTGTGACCCCGGGGCTTAGGGATTTTTTCAGAAAACAAATTTCCGCCGGTTAAGTTTTCGAGGGCTGATTTTTTTGTCCTGTGATAAAAGGACTTCTGTTTCGACTGCCAAACCTTTCAGGGGAGCATTTGCAAGCGTTTGGCACCATTTTTGAGTGAATTGCCAAAAGTCAGATTTTTGCTGAAATTGTGACCCCGGGGGTTAGGGATTTTTTCAAAAAACAAATTTCCGCCGGTTAAGTTTTCGAGGGCTGATTTTTTGTCCTGTGATAAAAGGACTTCTGTTTCGACTGCCAAACCTTACAGGGGAGCATTTGCAAGCGTTTGGCACCATTTTTGAGTGAATTGCCAAAAGTCAGATTTTTGCTGAAATTGTGACCCCGGGGCTTAGGGATTTTTTCAAAAAAATGTTTTTCCGCCGGTTAAGTTTTTGATGGCTGATTTCTTGTCCTGTGATAAAAAGCCTTCTGTTTCGACTGCCAAACCTTTCAGGGGATCATTTGCAAGCGATTGGCACCATTTTTGAGTGAATTGCCAAAAGTCAGATTTTTGCTGAAATTGTGACCCCGGGGCTTAGGGATTTTTTCAAAAAACAAATTTCCGCCGGTTAAGTTTTCGAGGGCTAATTTTTTGTCCTGTGATAAAAGGACTTCTGTTTCGACTGCCAAACCTTTCAGGGGAGCATTTGCAAGCGTTTGGCACCATTTTTGAGTGAATTGCCAAAAGTCAGATTTTTGCTGAAATTGTGACCCCGGGGCTTAGGGATTTTTCAAAAAACAAATTTCCGCCGGTTAAGTTTTCGAGGGCTGATTTTTTGTCCTGTGATAAAACGACTTCTGTTTCGACTGCCAAACCTTTCAGGGGAGCATTTGCAAGCGTTTGGCACCATTTTTGAGTGAAGTGCCAAAAGTCAGATTTTTGCTGAAATTGTGACCCCGGGGCTTAGGGATTTTTTCAGAAAACAAATTTCCGCCGGTTAAGTTTTCGAGGGCTGATTTTTTTGTCCTGTGATAAAAGGACTTCTGTTTCGACTGCCAAACCTTTCAGGGGATCATTTGCAAGCGTTTGGCACCATTTTTGAGTGAATTGCCAAAAGTCAGATTTTTGCTGAAATTGTGACCCCGGGGGTTAGGGATTTTTTCAAAAAACAAATTTCCGCCGGTTAAGTTTTCGAGGGCTGATTTTTTGTCCTGTGATAAAAGGACTTCTGTTTCGACTGCCAAACCTTACAGGGGAGCATTTGCAAGCGTTTGGCACCATTTTTGAGTGAATTGCCAAAAGTCAGATTTTTGCTGAAATTGTGACCCCGGGGCTTAGGGATTTTTTCAAAAAAATGTTTTTCCGCCGGTTAAGTTTTTGATGGCTGATTTCTTGTCCTGTGATAAAAAGCCTTCTGTTTCGACTGCCAAACCTTTCAGGGGATCATTTGCAAGCGTTTGGCACCATTTTTGAGTGAATTGCCAAAAGTCAGATTTTTGCTGAAATTGTGACCCCGGGGCTTAGGGATTTTTTCAAAAAACTAATTTCCGCCGGTTAAGTTTTCGAGGGCTGATTTTTTGTCCTGTGATAAAAGGACTTCTGTTTCGACTGCCAAACCTTTCAGGGAAGCATTTGCAAGCGTTTGGCACCATTTTTGACTGATGTGCCAAAAGTCAGATTTTTGCTGAAATTGTGACCCCGGGGCTTAGGGATTTTTTCAAAAAACAAATTTCCGCCGGTTAAGTTTTCGAGGGCTGATTTTTTTGTCCTGTGATAAAAGGACTTCTGTTTCGACTGCCAAACCTTTCAGGGGAGCATTTGCAAGCGTTTGGCACCATTTTTGAGTGAATTGCCAAAATTCAGGTTTTTGCTGAAATTGTGACCCCGGGGCTTAGGGATTTTTCAAAAAACAAATTTCCGCCGGTTAAGTTTTCGAGGGCTGATTTTTTGTCCTGTGATAAAACGACTTCTGTTTCGACTGCCAAACCTTTCAGGGGAGCATTTGCAAGCGTTTGGCACCATTTTTGAGTGAAGTGCCAAAAGTCAGATTTTTGCTGAAATTGTGACCCCGGGGCTTAGGGATTTTTTCAGAAAACAAATTTCCGCCGGTTAAGTTTTCGAGGGCTGATTTTTTTGTCCTGTGATAAAAGGACTTCTGTTTCGACTGCCAAACCTTTCAGGGGAGCATTTGCAAGCGTTTGGCACCATTTTTGAGTGAATTGCCAAAAGTCAGATTTTTGCTGAAATTGTGACCCCGGGGCTTAGGGATTTTTCAAAAAACAAATTTCCGCCGGTTAAGTTTTCGAGGGCTGATTTTTTGTCCTGTGATAAAACGACTTCTGTTTCGACTGCCAAACCTTTCAGGGGAGCATTTGCAAGCGTTTGGCACCATTTTTGAGTGAAGTGCCAAAAGTCAGGTTTTTGCTGAAATTGTGACCCCGGGGCTTAGGGATTTTTTCAAAAAACAAATTTCCGCCGGTTAAGTTTTCGAGGGCTGATTTTTTGTCCTGTGATAAAAAGCCTTCTGTTTCGACTGCCAAACCTTTCAGGGGAGCATTTGCAAGCGTTTGGCACCATTTTTGAGTGAATTGCCAAAAGTCAGATTTTTGCTGAAATTGTGACCCTGGGGCTTAGGGATTTTTTCAAAAAAAATGTTTTTCCGCCGGTTAAGTTTTCGAGGGCTGATTTTTTGTCCTGTGATAAAAAGCCTTCTGTTTCGACTGCCAAACCTTTCAGGGGAGCATTTGCAAGCGTTTGGCACCATTTTTGAGTGAAGTGCCAAAAGTCAGATTTTTGCTGAAATTGTGACCCCGGGGCTTAGGGATTTTTTCAAAAAACAAATTTCCGCCGGTTAAGTTTTCGAGGGCTGATTTTTTGTCCTGTGATAAAACGACTTCTGTTTCGACTGCCAAACCTTTCAGGGGAGCATTTGCAAGCGTTTGGCACCATTTTTGAGTGAAGTGCCAAAAGTCAGATTTTTGCTGAAATTGTGACCCCGGGGCTTAGGGATTTTTTCAAAAAAATGTTTTTCCGCCGGTTAAGTTTTCGAGGGCTGATTTTTTGTCCTGTGATAAAAGGACTTCTGTTTCGACTGCCAAACCTTACAGGGGAGCATTTGCAAGCGTTTGGCACCATTTTTGAGTGAATTGCCAAAAGTCAGATTTTTGCTGAAATTGTGACCCCGGGGCTTAGGGATTTTTTCAAAAAAATGTTTTTCCGCCGGTTAAGTTTTTGATGGCTGATTTCTTGTCCTGTGATAAAAAGCCTTCTGTTTCGACTGCCAAACCTTTCAGGGGATCATTTGCAAGCGATTGGCACCATTTTTGAGTGAATTGCCAAAAGTCAGATTTTTGCTGAAATTGTGACCCCGGGGCTTAGGGATTTTTTCAAAAAACTAATTTCCGCCGGTTAAGTTTTCGAGGGCTGATTTTTTGTCCTGTGATAAAAGGACTTCTGTTTCGACTGCCAAACCTTTCAGGGAAGCATTTGCAAGCGTTTGGCACCATTTTTGACTGATGTGCCAAAAGTCAGATTTTTGCTGAAATTGTGACCCCGGGGCTTAGGGATTTTTTCAAAAAACAAATTTCCGCCGGTTAAGTTTTCGAGGGCTAATTTTTTGTCCTGTGATAAAAGGACTTCTGTTTCGACTGCCAAACCTTTCAGGGGAGCATTTGCAAGCGTTTGGCACCATTTTTGAGTGAATTGCCAAAAGTCAGATTTTTGCTGAAATTGTGACCCCGGGGCTTAGGGATTTTTTCAAAAAAATGTTTTTCCGCCGGTTAAGTTTTTGAGGGCTGATTTCTTGTCCTGTGATAAAAAGCCTTCTGTTTCGACTGCCAAACCTTTCAGGGGAGCATTTGCAAGCGTTTGGCACCATTTTTGAGTGAATTGCCAAAAGTCAGATTTTTGCTGAAATTGTGACCCCGGGGCTTAGGGATTTTTCAAAAAACAAATTTCCGCCGGTTAAGTTTTCGAGGGCTGATTTTTTGTCCTGTGATAAAAAGCCTTCTGTTTCGACTGCCAAACCTTTCAGGGGATCATTTGCAAGCGTTTGGCACCATTTTTGAGTGAATTGCCAAAAGTCAGATTTTTGCTGAAATTGTGACCCCGGGGGTTAGGGATTTTTTCAAAAAACAAATTTCCGCCGGTTAAGTTTTCGAGGGCTGATTTTTTGTCCTGTGATAAAAGGACTTCTGTTTCGACTGCCAAACCTTACAGGGGAGCATTTGCAAGCGTTTGGCACCATTTTTGAGTGAATTGCCAAAAGTCAGATTTTTGCTGAAATTGTGACCCCGGGGCTTAGGGATTTTTTCAAAAAAATGTTTTTCCGCCGGTTAAGTTTTTCAGGGCTGATTTCTTGTCCTGTGATAAAAAGCCTTCTGTTTCGACTGCCAAACCTTTCAGGGGATCATTTGGAAGCGTTTGGCACCATTTTGGAGTGAATTGCCAAAAGTCAGATTTTTGCTGAAATTGTGACCCCGGGGCTTAGGGATTTTTTCCAAAAACAAATTTTCGCCGATTAAGTTTTTGAGGGCTGATTTTTTGTCCTGTGATAAAAGGACTTCTGTTTCGACTGCCAAACCTTTCAGGGGAGCATTTGCAAGCTTTTGGCACCATTTTTGAGTGAAGTGCCAAAAGTCAGGTTTTTGCTGAAATTGTGACCCCGGGGCTTAGGGATTTTTTCAAAAAACAAATTTCCGCCGGTTAAGTTTTCGAGGGCTGATTTTTTGTCCTGTGATAAAAAGCCTTCTGTTTCGACTGCCAAACCTTTCAGGGGAGCATTTGCAAGCGTTTGGCACCATTTTTGAGTGAATTGCCAAAAGTCAGATTTTTGCTGAAATTGTGACCCTGGGGCTTAGGGATTTTTTCAAAAAAAATGTTTTTCCGCCGGTTAAGTTTTCGAGGGCTGATTTTTTGTCCTGTGATAAAAAGCCTTCTGTTTCGACTGCCAAACCTTTCAGGGGATCATTTGCAAGCGTTTGGCACCATTTTTGAGTGAATTGCCAAAAGTCAGATTTTTGCTGAAATTGTGACCCCGGGGGTTAGGGATTTTTTCAAAAAACAAATTTCCGCCGGTTAAGTTTTCGAGGGCTGATTTTTTGTCCTGTGATAAAAGGACTTCTGTTTCGACTGCCAAACCTTACAGGGGAGCATTTGCAAGCGTTTGGCACCATTTTTGAGTGAATTGCCAAAAGTCAGATTTTTGCTGAAATTGTGACCCCGGGGCTTAGGGATTTTTTCAAAAAAATGTTTTTCCGCCGGTTAAGTTTTTGATGGCTGATTTCTTGTCCTGTGATAAAAAGCCTTCTGTTTCGACTGCCAAACCTTTCAGGGGATCATTTGCAAGCGATTGGCACCATTTTTGAGTGAATTGCCAAAAGTCAGATTTTTGCTGAAATTGTGACCCCGGGGCTTAGGGATTTTTTCAAAAAACTAATTTCCGCCGGTTAAGTTTTCGAGGGCTGATTTTTTGTCCTGTGATAAAAGGACTTCTGTTTCGACTGCCAAACCTTTCAGGGAAGCATTTGCAAGCGTTTGGCACCATTTTTGACTGATGTGCCAAAAGTCAGATTTTTGCTGAAATTGTGACCCCGGGGCTTAGGGATTTTTTCAAAAAACAAATTTCCGCCGGTTAAGTTTTCGAGGGCTAATTTTTTGTCCTGTGATAAAAGGACTTCTGTTTCGACTGCCAAACCTTTCAGGGGAGCATTTGCAAGCGTTTGGCACCATTTTTGAGTGAATTGCCAAAAGTCAGATTTTTGCTGAAATTGTGACCCCGGGGCTTAGGGATTTTTTCAAAAAAATGTTTTTCCGCCGGTTAAGTTTTTGAGGGCTGATTTCTTGTCCTGTGATAAAAAGCCTTCTGTTTCGACTGCCAAACCTTTCAGGGGAGCATTTGCAAGCGATTGGCACCATTTTTGAGTGAATTGCCAAAAGTCAGATTTTTGCTGAAATTGTGACCCCGGGGCTTAGGGATTTTTTCAGAAAACAAATTTCCGCCGGTTAAGTTTTCGAGGGCTGATTTTTTGTCCTGTGATAAAAGGACTTCTGTTTCGACTGCCAAACCTTTCAGGGAAGCATTTGCAAGCGTTTGGCACCATTTTTGACTGATGTGCCAAAAGTCAGATTTTTGCTGAAATTGTGACCCCGGGGCTTAGGGATTTTTTCAAAAAACAAATTTCCGCCGGTTAAGTTTTCGAGGGCTAATTTTTTGTCCTGTGATAAAAGGACTTCTGTTTCGACTGCCAAACCTTTCAGGGGAGCATTTGCAAGCGTTTGGCACCATTTTTGAGTGAATTGCCAAAAGTCAGATTTTTGCTGAAATTGTGACCCCGGGGCTTAGGGATTTTTTCAAAAAAATGTTTTTCCGCCGGTTAAGTTTTTGAGGGCTGATTTCTTGTCCTGTGATAAAAAGCCTTCTGTTTCGACTGCCAAACCTTTCAGGGGAGCATTTGCAAGCGTTTGGCACCATTTTTGAGTGAATTGCCAAAAGTCAGATTTTTGCTGAAATTGTGACCCCGGGGCTTAGGGATTTTTTCAGAAAACAAATTTCCGCCGGTTAAGTTTTCGAGGGCTGATTTTTTTGTCCTGTGATAAAAGGACTTCTGTTTCGACTGCCAAACCTTTCAGGGGAGCATTTGCAAGCGTTTGGCACCATTTTTGAGTGAAGTGCCAAAAGTCAGGTTTTTGCTGAAATTGTGACCCCGGGGCTTAGGGATTTTTTCAAAAAACAAATTTCCGCCGGTTAAGTTTTCGAGGGCTGATTTTTTGTCCTGTGATAAAACGACTTCTGTTTCGACTGCCAAACCTTTCAGGGGAGCATTTGCAAGCGTTTGGCACCATTTTTGAGTGAATTGCCAAAAGTCAGATTTTTGCTGAAATTGTGACCCCGGGGCTTAGGGATTTTTTCAAAAAAATGTTTTTCCGCCGGTTAAGTTTTCGAGGGCTGATTTTTTGTCCTGTGATAAAAGGACTTCTGTTTCGACTGCCAAACCTTACAGGGGAGCATTTGCAAGCGTTTGGCACCATTTTTGAGTGAATTGCCAAAAGTCAGATTTTTGCTGAAATTGTGACCCCGGGGCTTAGGGATTTTTTCAAAAAAATGTTTTTCCGCCGGTTAAGTTTTTGATGGCTGATTTCTTGTCCTGTGATAAAAAGCCTTCTGTTTCGACTGCCAAACCTTTCAGGGGATCATTTGCAAGCGATTGGCACCATTTTTGAGTGAATTGCCAAAAGTCAGATTTTTGCTGAAATTGTGACCCCGGGGCTTAGGGATTTTTTCAAAAAACAAATTTCCGCCGGTTAAGTTTTCGAGGGCTGATTTTTTGTCCTGTGATAAAAGGACTTCTGTTTCGACTGCCAAACCTTACAGGGGAGCATTTGCAAGCGTTTGGCACCATTTTTGAGTGAATTGCCAAAAGTCAGATTTTTGCTGAAATTGTGACCCCGGGGCTTAGGGATTTTTTCAAAAAAATGTTTTTCCGCCGGTTAAGTTTTTCAGGGCTGATTTCTTGTCCTGTGATAAAAAGCCTTCTGTTTCGACTGCCAAACCTTTCAGGGGATCATTTGCAAGCGTTTGGCACCATTTTGGAGTGAATTGCCAAAAGTCAGATTTTTGCTGAAATTGTGACCCCGGGGCTTAGGGATTTTTTCCAAAAACAAATTTTCGCCGATTAAGTTTTTGAGGGCTGATTTTTTGTCCTGTGATAAAAGGACTTCTGTTTCGACTGCCAAACCTTTCAGGGGAGCATTTGCAAGCTTTTGGCACCATTTTTGAGTGAAGTGCCAAAAGTCAGGTTTTTGCTGAAATTGTGACCCCGGGGCTTAGGGATTTTTTCAAAAAACAAATTTCCGCCGGTTAAGTTTTCGAGGGCTGATTTTTTGTCCTGTGATAAAAAGCCTTCTGTTTCGACTGCCAAACCTTTCAGGGGAGCATTTGCAAGCGTTTGGCACCATTTTTGAGTGAATTGCCAAAAGTCAGATTTTTGCTGAAATTGTGACCCTGGGGCTTAGGGATTTTTTCAAAAAAAATGTTTTTCCGCCGGTTAAGTTTTCGAGGGCTGATTTTTTGTCCTGTGATAAAAAGCCTTCTGTTTCGACTGCCAAACCTTTCAGGGGATCATTTGCAAGCGTTTGGCACCATTTTTGAGTGAATTGCCAAAAGTCAGATTTTTGCTGAAATTGTGACCCCGGGGGTTAGGGATTTTTTCAAAAAACAAATTTCCGCCGGTTAAGTTTTCGAGGGCTGATTTTTTGTCCTGTGATAAAAGGACTTCTGTTTCGACTGCCAAACCTTACAGGGGAGCATTTGCAAGCGTTTGGCACCATTTTTGAGTGAATTGCCAAAAGTCAGATTTTTGCTGAAATTGTGACCCCGGGGCTTAGGGATTTTTTCAAAAAAATGTTTTTCCGCCGGTTAAGTTTTTGATGGCTGATTTCTTGTCCTGTGATAAAAAGCCTTCTGTTTCGACTGCCAAACCTTTCAGGGGATCATTTGCAAGCGATTGGCACCATTTTTGAGTGAATTGCCAAAAGTCAGATTTTTGCTGAAATTGTGACCCCGGGGCTTAGGGATTTTTTCAAAAAACTAATTTCCGCCGGTTAAGTTTTCGAGGGCTGATTTTTTGTCCTGTGATAAAAGGACTTCTGTTTCGACTGCCAAACCTTTCAGGGAAGCATTTGCAAGCGTTTGGCACCATTTTTGACTGATGTGCCAAAAGTCAGATTTTTGCTGAAATTGTGACCCCGGGGCTTAGGGATTTTTTCAAAAAACAAATTTCCGCCGGTTAAGTTTTCGAGGGCTAATTTTTTGTCCTGTGATAAAAGGACTTCTGTTTCGACTGCCAAACCTTTCAGGGGAGCATTTGCAAGCGTTTGGCACCATTTTTGAGTGAATTGCCAAAAGTCAGATTTTTGCTGAAATTGTGACCCCGGGGCTTAGGGATTTTTTCAAAAAAATGTTTTTCCGCCGGTTAAGTTTTTGAGGGCTGATTTCTTGTCCTGTGATAAAAAGCCTTCTGTTTCGACTGCCAAACCTTTCAGGGGAGCATTTGCAAGCGTTTGGCACCATTTTTGAGTGAATTGCCAAAAGTCAGATTTTTGCTGAAATTGTGACCCCGGGGCTTAGGGATTTTTTCAGAAAACAAATTTCCGCCGGTTAAGTTTTCGAGGGCTGATTTTTTTGTCCTGTGATAAAAGGACTTCTGTTTCGACTGCCAAACCTTTCAGGGGAGCATTTGCAAGCGTTTGGCACCATTTTTGAGTGAAGTGCCAAAAGTCAGGTTTTTGCTGAAATTGTGACCCCGGGGCTTAGGGATTTTTTCAAAAAACAAATTTCCGCCGGTTAAGTTTTCGAGGGCTGATTTTTTGTCCTGTGATAAAACGACTTCTGTTTCGACTGCCAAACCTTTCAGGGGAGCATTTGCAAGCGTTTGGCACCATTTTTGAGTGAAGTGCCAAAAGTCAGATTTTTGCTGAAATTGTGACCCCGGGGCTTAGGGATTTTTTCAAAAAAATGTTTTTCCGCCGGTTAAGTTTTCGAGGGCTGATTTTTTGTCCTGTGATAAAAGGACTTCTGTTTCGACTGCCAAACCTTACAGGGGAGCATTTGCAAGCGTTTGGCACCATTTTTGAGTGAATTGCCAAAAGTCAGATTTTTGCTGAAATTGTGACCCCGGGGCTTAGGGATTTTTTCAGAAAACAAATTTCCGCCGGTTAAGTTTTCGAGGGCTGATTTTTTTGTCCTGTGATAAAAGGACTTCTGTTTCGACTGCCAAACCTTTCAGGGGAGCATTTGCAAGCGTTTGGCACCATTTTTGAGTGAATTGCCAAAAGTCAGGTTTTTGCTGAAATTGTGACCCCGGGGCTTAGGGATTTTTTCAAAAAACTAATTTCCGCCGGTTAAGTTTTCGAGGGCTGATTTTTTGTCCTGTGATAAAAGGACTTCTGTTTCGACTGCCAAACCTTTCAGGGAAGCATTTGCAAGCGTTTGGCACCATTTTTGACTGATGTGCCAAAAGTCAGATTTTTGCTGAAATTGTGACCCCGGGGCTTAGGGATTTTTTCAAAAAACAAATTTCCGCCGGTTAAGTTTTCGAGGGCTGATTTTTTGTCCTGTGATAAAAGGACTTCTGTTTCGACTGCCAAACCTTTCAGGGAAGCATTTGCAAGCGTTTGGCACCATTTTTGACTGATGTGCCAAAAGTCAGATTTTTGCTGAAATTGTGACCCCGGGGCTTAGGGATTTTTTCAAAAAACAAATTTCCGCCGGTTAAGTTTTCGAGGGCTAATTTTTTGTCCTGTGATAAAAGGACTTCTGTTTCGACTGCCAAACCTTTCAGGGGAGCATTTGCAAGCGTTTGGCACCATTTTTGAGTGAATTGCCAAAAGTCAGATTTTTGCTGAAATTGTGACCCCGGGGCTTAGGGATTTTTTCAAAAAAATGTTTTTCCGCCGGTTAAGTTTTTGAGGGCTGATTTCTTGTCCTGTGATAAAAAGCCTTCTGTTTCGACTGCCAAACCTTTCAGGGGAGCATTTGCAAGCGTTTGGCACCATTTTTGAGTGAATTGCCAAAAGTCAGATTTTTGCTGAAATTGTGACCCCGGGGCTTAGGGATTTTTTCAGAAAACAAATTTCCGCCGGTTAAGTTTTCGAGGGCTGATTTTTTTGTCCTGTGATAAAAGGACTTCTGTTTCGACTGCCAAACCTTTCAGGGGAGCATTTGCAAGCGTTTGGCACCATTTTTGAGTGAAGTGCCAAAAGTCAGGTTTTTGCTGAAATTGTGACCCCGGGGCTTAGGGATTTTTTCAAAAAACAAATTTCCGCCGGTTAAGTTTTCGAGGGCTGATTTTTTGTCCTGTGATAAAACGACTTCTGTTTCGACTGCCAAACCTTTCAGGGGAGCATTTGCAAGCGTTTGGCACCATTTTTGAGTGAAGTGCCAAAAGTCAGATTTTTGCTGAAATTGTGACCCCGGGGCTTAGGGATTTTTTCAAAAAAATGTTTTTCCGCCGGTTAAGTTTTCGAGGGCTGATTTTTTGTCCTGTGATAAAAGGACTTCTGTTTCGACTGCCAAACCTTACAGGGGAGCATTTGCAAGCGTTTGGCACCATTTTTGAGTGAATTGCCAAAAGTCAGATTTTTGCTGAAATTGTGACCCCGGGGCTTAGGGATTTTTTCAGAAAACAAATTTCCGCCGGTTAAGTTTTCGAGGGCTGATTTTTTTGTCCTGTGATAAAAGGACTTCTGTTTCGACTGCCAAACCTTTCAGGGGAGCATTTGCAAGCGTTTGGCACCATTTTTGAGTGAATTGCCAAAAGTCAGGTTTTTGCTGAAATTGTGACCCCGGGGCTTAGGGATTTTTTCAAAAAACTAATTTCCGCCGGTTAAGTTTTCGAGGGCTGATTTTTTGTCCTGTGATAAAAGGACTTCTGTTTCGACTGCCAAACCTTTCAGGGAAGCATTTGCAAGCGTTTGGCACCATTTTTGACTGATGTGCCAAAAGTCAGATTTTTGCTGAAATTGTGACCCCGGGGCTTAGGGATTTTTTCAAAAAACAAATTTCCGCCGGTTAAGTTTTCGAGGGCTAATTTTTTGTCCTGTGATAAAAGGACTTCTGTTTCGACTGCCAAACCTTTCAGGGGAGCATTTGCAAGCGTTTGGCACCATTTTTGAGTGAATTGCCAAAAGTCAGATTTTTGCTGAAATTGTGACCCCGGGGCTTAGGGATTTTTTCAAAAAAATGTTTTTCCGCCTGTTAAGTTTTTGAGGGCTGATTTCTTGTCCTGTGATAAAAAGCCTTCTGTTTCGACTGCCAAACCTTTCAGGGGAGCATTTGCAAGCGTTTGGCACCATTTTTGAGTGAATTGCCAAAAGTCAGATTTTTGCTGAAATTGTGACCCCGGGGCTTAGGGATTTTTCAAAAAACAAATTTCCGCCGGTTAAGTTTTCGAGGGCTGATTTTTTGTCCTGTGATAAAACGACTTCTGTTTCGACTGCCAAACCTTTCAGGGGAGCATTTGCAAGCGTTTGGCACCATTTTTGAGTGAAGTGCCAAAAGTCAGGTTTTTGCTGAAATTGTGACCCCGGGGCTTAGGGATTTTTTCAAAAAACAAATTTCCGCCGGTTAAGTTTTCGAGGGCTGATTTTTTGTCCTGTGATAAAAAGCCTTCTGTTTCGACTGCCAAACCTTTCAGGGGAGCATTTGCAAGCGTTTGGCACCATTTTTGAGTGAATTGCCAAAAGTCAGATTTTTGCTGAAATTGTGACCCTGGGGCTTAGGGATTTTTTCAAAAAAAATGTTTTTCCGCCGGTTAAGTTTTCGAGGGCTGATTTTTTGTCCTGTGATAAAAAGCCTTCTGTTTCGACTGCCAAACCTTTCAGGGGATCATTTGCAAGCGTTTGGCACCATTTTTGAGTGAATTGCCAAAAGTCAGATTTTTGCTGAAATTGTGACCCCGGGGGTTAGGGATTTTTTCAAAAAACAAATTTCCGCCGGTTAAGTTTTCGAGGGCTGATTTTTTGTCCTGTGATAAAAGGACTTCTGTTTCGACTGCCAAACCTTACAGGGGAGCATTTGCAAGCGTTTGGCACCATTTTTGAGTGAATTGCCAAAAGTCAGATTTTTGCTGAAATTGTGACCCCGGGGCTTAGGGATTTTTTCAAAAAAATGTTTTTCCGCCGGTTAAGTTTTTGATGGCTGATTTCTTGTCCTGTGATAAAAAGCCTTCTGTTTCGACTGCCAAACCTTTCAGGGGATCATTTGCAAGCGATTGGCACCATTTTTGAGTGAATTGCCAAAAGTCAGATTTTTGCTGAAATTGTGACCCCGGGGCTTAGGGATTTTTTCAAAAAACTAATTTCCGCCGGTTAAGTTTTCGAGGGCTGATTTTTTGTCCTGTGATAAAAGGACTTCTGTTTCGACTGCCAAACCTTTCAGGGAAGCATTTGCAAGCGTTTGGCACCATTTTTGACTGATGTGCCAAAAGTCAGATTTTTGCTGAAATTGTGACCCCGGGGCTTAGGGATTTTTTCAAAAAACAAATTTCCGCCGGTTAAGTTTTCGAGGGCTAATTTTTTGTCCTGTGATAAAAGGACTTCTGTTTCGACTGCCAAACCTTTCAGGGGAGCATTTGCAAGCGTTTGGCACCATTTTTGAGTGAATTGCCAAAAGTCAGATTTTTGCTGAAATTGTGACCCCGGGGCTTAGGGATTTTTTCAAAAAAATGTTTTTCCGCCGGTTAATTTTTTGAGGGCTGATTTCTTGTCCTGTGATAAAAAGCCTTCTGTTTCGACTGCCAAACCTTTCAGGGGAGCATTTGCAAGCGTTTGGCACCATTTTTGAGTGAATTGCCAAAAGTCAGATTTTTGCTGAAATTGTGACCCCGGGGCTTAGGGATTTTTTCAGAAAACAAATTTCCGCCGGTTAAGTTTTCGAGGGCTGATTTTTTTGTCCTGTGATAAAAGGACTTCTGTTTCGACTGCCAAACCTTTCAGGGGAGCATTTGCAAGCGTTTGGCACCATTTTTGAGTGAATTGCCAAAAGTCAGGTTTTTGCTGAAATTGTGACCCCGGGGCTTAGGGATTTTTCAAAAAACAAATTTCCGCCGGTTAAGTTTTTGAGGGCTGATTTTTTGTCCTGTGATAAAACGACTTCTGTTTCGACTGCCAAACCTTTCAGGGGAGCATTTGCAAGCGTTTGGCACCATTTTTGAGTGAAGTGCCAAAAGTCAGATTTTTGCTGAAATTGTGACCCCGGGGCTTAGGGATTTTTTCAGAAAACAAATTTCCGCCGGTTAAGTTTTCGAGGGCTGATTTTTTTGTCCTGTGATAAAAGGACTTCTGTTTCGACTGCCAAACCTTTCAGGGGAGCATTTGCAAGCGTTTGGCACCATTTTTGAGTGAATTGCCAAAAGTCAGGTTTTTGCTGAAATTGTGACCCCGGGGCTTAGGGATTTTTCAAAAAACAAATTTCCGCCGGTTAAGTTTTCGAGGGCTGATTTTTTGTCCTGTGATAAAACGACTTCTGTTTCGACTGCCAAACCTTTCAGGGGAGCATTTGCAAGCGTTTGGCACCATTTTTTCAGTGAAGTGCCAAAAGTCAGGTTTTTGCTGAAATTGTGACCCCGGGGCTTAGGGATTTTTTCAAAAAACAAATTTCCGCCGGTTAAGTTTTCGAGGGCTGATTTTTTGTCCTGTGATAAAAAGCCTTCTGTTTCGACTGCCAAACCTTTCAGGGGAGCATTTGCAAGCGTTTGGCACCATTTTTGAGTGAATTGCCAAAAGTCAGATTTTTGCTGAAATTGTGACCCTGGGGCTTAGGGATTTTTTCAAAAAAAATGTTTTTCCGCCGGTTAAGTTTTCGAGGGCTGATTTTTTGTCCTGTGATAAAAAGCCTTCTGTTTCGACTGCCAAACCTTTCAGGGGATCATTTGCAAGCGTTTGGCACCATTTTTGAGTGAATTGCCAAAAGTCAGATTTTTGCTGAAATTGTGACCCCGGGGGTTAGGGATTTTTTCAAAAAACAAATTTCCGCCGGTTAAGTTTTCGAGGGCTGATTTTTTGTCCTGTGATAAAAGGACTTCTGTTTCGACTGCCAAACCTTACAGGGTAGCATTTGCAAGCGTTTGGCACCATTTTTGAGTGAATTGCCAAAAGTCAGATTTTTGCTGAAATTGTGACCCCGGGGCTTAGGGATTTTTTCAAAAAAATGTTTTTCCGCCGGTTAAGTTTTTCAGGGCTGATTTCTTGTCCTGTGATAAAAAGCCTTCTGTTTCGACTGCCAAACCTTTCAGGGGATCATTTGCAAGCGTTTGGCACCATTTTGGAGTGAATTGCCAAAAGTCAGATTTTTGCTGAAATTGTGACCCCGGGGGTTAGGGATTTTTTCAAAAAACAAATTTCCGCCGGTTAAGTTTTCGAGGGCTGATTTTTTGTCCTGTGATAAAAGGACTTCTGTTTCGACTGCCAAACCTTTCAGGGAAGCATTTGCAAGCGTTTGGCACCATTTTTGACTGATGTGCCAAAAGTCAGATTTTTGCTGAAATTGTGACCCCGGGGCTTAGGGATTTTTTCAAAAAACAAATTTCCGCCGGTTAAGTTTTCGAGGGCTAATTTTTTGTCCTGTGATAAAAGGACTTCTGTTTCGACTGCCAAACCTTTCAGGGGAGCATTTGCAAGCGTTTGGCACCATTTTTGAGTGAATTGCCAAAAGTCAGATTTTTGCTGAAATTGTGACCCCGGGGCTTAGGGATTTTTTCAAAAAAATGTTTTTCCGCCGGTTAAGTTTTTGAGGGCTGATTTCTTGTCCTGTGATAAAAAGCCTTCTGTTTCGACTGCCAAACCTTTCAGGGGAGCATTTGCAAGCGTTTGGCACCATTTTTGAGTGAATTGCCAAAAGTCAGATTTTTGCTGAAATTGTGACCCCGGGGCTTAGGGATTTTTTCAGAAAACAAATTTCCGCCGGTTAAGTTTTCGAGGGCTGATTTTTTTGTCCTGTGATAAAAGGACTTCTGTTTCGACTGCCAAACCTTTCAGGGGAGCATTTGCAAGCGTTTGGCACCATTTTTGAGTGAATTGCCAAAAGTCAGGTTTTTGCTGAAATTGTGACCCCGGGGCTTAGGGATTTTTCAAAAAACAAATTTCCGCCGGTTAAGTTTTCGAGGGCTGATTTTTTGTCCTGTGATAAAACGACTTCTGTTTCGACTGTCAAACCTTTCAGGGGAGCATTTGCAAGCGTTTGGCACCATTTTTGAGTGAAGTGCCAAAAGTCAGGTTTTTGCTGAAATTGTGACCCCGGGGCTTAGGGATTTTTTCAAAAAACAAATTTCCGCCGGTTAAGTTTTCGAGGGCTGATTTTTTGTCCTGTGATAAAAAGCCTTCTGTTTCGACTGCCAAACCTTTCAGGGGAGCATTTGCAAGCGTTTGGCACCATTTTTGAGTGAAGTGCCAAAAGTCAGATTTTTGCTGAAATTGTGACCCCGGGGCTTAGGGATTTTTTCAGAAAAATGTTTTTCCGCCGGTTAAGTTTTTGAGGGCTGATTTCTTGTCCTGTGATAAAAAGCCTTCTGTTTCGACTGCCAAACCTTTCAGGGGAGCATTTGCAAGCGTTTGGCACCATTTTTGAGTGAATTGCCAAAAGTCAGATTTTTGCTGAAATTGTGACCCCGGGGCTTAGGGATTTTTTCAGAAAACAAATTTCCGCCGGTTAAGTTTTCGAGGGCTGATTTTTTTGTCCTGTGATAAAAGGACTTCTGTTTCGACTGCCAAACCTTTCAGGGGAGCATTTGCAAGCGTTTGGCACCATTTTTGAGTGAATTGCCAAAAGTCAGATTTTTGCTGAAATTGTGACCCCGGGGCTTAGGGATTTTTCAAAAAACAAATTTCCGCCGGTTAAGTTTTCGAGGGCTGATTTTTTGTCCTGTGATAAAACGACTTCTGTTTCGACTGCCAAACCTTTCAGGGGAGCATTTGCAAGCGTTTGGCACCATTTTTGAGTGAAGTGCCAAAAGTCAGGTTTTTGCTGAAATTGTGACCCCGGGGCTTAGGGATTTTTTCAAAAAACAAATTTCCGCCGGTTAAGTTTTCGAGGGCTGATTTTTTGTCCTGTGATAAAAAGCCTTCTGTTTCGACTGCCAAACCTTTCAGGGGAGCATTTGCAAGCGTTTGGCACCATTTTTGAGTGAATTGCCAAAAGTCAGATTTTTGCTGAAATTGTGACCCTGGGGCTTAGGGATTTTTTCAAAAAAAATGTTTTTCCGCCGGTTAAGTTTTCGAGGGCTGATTTTTTGTCCTGTGATAAAAAGCCTTCTGTTTCGACTGCCAAACCTTTCAGGGGATCATTTGCAAGCGTTTGGCACCATTTTTGAGTGAATTGCCAAAAGTCAGATTTTTGCTGAAATTGTGACCCCGGGGGTTAGGGATTTTTTCAAAAAACAAATTTCCGCCGGTTAAGTTTTCGAGGGCTGATTTTTTGTCCTGTGATAAAAGGACTTCTGTTTCGACTGCCAAACCTTACAGGGGAGCATTTGCAAGCGTTTGGCACCATTTTTGAGTGAATTGCCAAAAGTCAGATTTTTGCTGAAATTGTGACCCCGGGGCTTAGGGATTTTTTCAAAAAAATGTTTTTCCGCCGGTTAAGTTTTTCAGGGCTGATTTCTTGTCCTGTGATAAAAAGCCTTCTGTTTCGACTGCCAAACCTTTCAGGGGATCATTTGCAAGCGTTTGGCACCATTTTGGAGTGAATTGCCAAAAGTCAGATTTTTGCTGAAATTGTGACCCCGGGGCTTAGGGATTTTTTCCAAAAACAAATTTTCGCCGATTAAGTTTTTGAGGGCTGATTTTTTGTCCTGTGATAAAAGGACTTCTGTTTCGACTGCCAAACCTTTCAGGGGAGCATTTGCAAGCTTTTGGCACCGTTTTTGAGTGAAGTGCCAAAAGTCAGATTTTTGCTGAAATTGTGACCCCGGGGCTTAGGGATTTTTTCAAAAAACAAATTTCCGCCGGTTAAGTTTTCGAGGGCTGATTTTTTGTCCTGTGATAAAAAGCCTTCTGTTTCGACTGCCAAACCTTTCAGGGGATCATTTGCAAGCGTTTAGCACCATTTTTGAGTGAATTGCCAAAAGTCAGATTTTTGCTGAAATTGTGACCCCGGGGCTTAGGGATTTTTTCAAAAAACAAATTTCCGCCGGTTAAGTTTTTGAGGGCTGATTTTTTGTCCTGTGATAAAAGGACTTCTGTTTCGACTGCCAAACCTTTCAGGGGAGCATTTGCAAGCTTTTGGCACCGTTTTTGAGTGAAGTGCCAAAAGTCAGATTTTTGCTGAAATTGTGACCCCGGGGCTTAGGGATTTTTTCAAAAAACAAATTTCCGCCGGTTAAGTTTTCGAGGGCTGATTTTTTGTCCTGTGATAAAAAGCCTTCTGTTTCGACTGCCAAACCTTTCAGGGGATCATTTGCAAGCGTTTAGCACCATTTTTGAGTGAATTGCCAAAAGTCAGATTTTTGCTGAAATTGTGACCCCGGGGCTTAGGGATTTTTTCAAAAAACAAATTTCCGCCGGTTAAGTTTTTGAGGGCTGATTTTTTGTCCTGTGATAAAAGGACTTCTGTTTCGACTGCCAAACCTTTCAGGGGAGCATTTGCAAGCTTTTGGCACCGTTTTTGAGTGAAGTGCCAAAAGTCAGATTTTTGCTGAAATTGTGACCCCGGGGCTTAGGGATTTTTTCAAAAAACAAATTTCCGCCGGTTAAGTTTTCGAGGGCTGATTTCTTGTCCTGTGATAAAAAGCCTTCTGTTTCGACTGCCAAACCTTTCAGGGGAGCATTTGCAAGCGATTGGCACCATTTTGGAGTGAATTGCCAAAAGTCAGATTTTTGCTGAAATTGTGACCCCGGGGCTTAGGGATTTTTTCAGAAAACAAATTTCCGCCGGTTAAGTTTTCGAGGGCTGATTTTTTGTCCTGTGATAAAAGGACTTCTGTTTCGACTGCCAAACCTTTCAGGGGATCATTTGCAAGCGATTGGCACCATTTTTGAGTGAATTGCCAAAAGTCAGATTTTTGCTGAAATTGTGACCCCGGGGCTTAGGGATTTTTTCAAAAAACAAATTTTCGCCGGTTAAGTTTTTGAGGGCTGATTTTTTGTCCTGTGATAAAAGGACTTCTGTTTCGACTGCCAAACCTTTCAGGGGAGCATTTGCAAGCTTTTGGCACCATTTTTGAGTGAAGTGCCAAAAGTCAGATTTTTGCTGAAATTGTGACCCCGGGGCTTAGGGATTTTTTCAAAAAACAAATTTCCGCCGGTTAAGTTTTCGAGGGCTGATTTTTTGTCCTGTGATAAAAAGCCTTCTGTTTCGACTGCCAAAACTTTCAGGGGATCATTTGAAAGCGTTTGGCACCATTTTTGAGTGAATTGCCAAAAGTCAGATTTTTGCTGAAATTGTGACCCCGGGGCTTAGGGATTTTTTCAAAAAAGAAATTTCCGCCGGTTAAGTTTTTCAGGGCTGATTTCTTGTCCTGTGATAAAAAGCCTTCTGTTTCGACTGCCAAACATTTCAGGGGTGCATTTGCAAGCGATTGGCACCATTTCGGAGTGAATTGCCAAAAGTCAGATTTTTGCTGAAATTGTGACCCCGGGGCTTAGGGATTTTTTCAAAAAACAAATTTCAGCCGGTTAAGTTTTCGAGGGCTGATTTTTTGTCCTGTGATAAAAAGCCTTCTGTTTCGACTGCCAAACCTTTCAGGGGAGCATTTGCAAGCTTTTGGGACCATTTTTGAGTGAAGTGCCAAAAGTCAGATTTTTGCTGAAATTGTGACCCCGGGGCTTAGGGATTTTTTCAAAAAACAAATTTCCGCCGGTTAAGTTTTCGAGGGCTGATTTTTTGTCCTGTGATAAAAAGCCTTCTGTTTCGACTGCCAAACCTTTCAGGGGATCATTTGCAAGCGTTTGGCACCATTTTTGAGTGAATTGCCAAAGGTCAGATTTTTGCTGAAATTGTGACCCCGGGGCTTAGGGATTTTTTCAAAAAAATGTTTTTCCGCCGGTTAAGTTTTCGAGGGCTGATTTTTTGTCCTGTGATAAAAAGCCTTCTGTTTCGACTGCCAAACCTTTCAGGGGATCATATGCAAGCGTTTGGCACCATTTTTGAGTGAATTGCCAAAGGTCATATTTTTGCTGAAATTGTGACCCCGGGGCTTAGGGATTTTTTCAAAAAAATGTTTTTCCGCCGGTTAAGTTTTTGAGGGCTGATTTCTTGTCCTGTGATAAAAAGCCTTCTGTTTCGACTGCCATACCTTTCAGGGGATCATTTGCAAGCGTTTGGCACCATTTTTGAGTGAATTGCCAAAAATCAGATTTTTGCTAAAATTGTGACCCCGGGGCTTAGGGATTTTTTCAAAAAAATGTTTTTCCGCCGGTTAAGTTTTCGGGGGCTGATTTTTTGTCCTGTGATAAAAGGACTTCTGTTTCGACTGCCAAACCTTTCAGGGGATCATTTGCAAGCGATTGGCACCATTTTTGAGTGAATTGCCAAAAGTCAGATTTTTGCTGAAATTGTGACCCCGGGGCTTAGGGATTTTTTCAAAAAACAAACTTCCGCCGGTTAAGTTTTCGAGGGCTGATTTTTTGTCCTGTGATAAAAAGCCTTCTGTTTCGACTGCCAAACCTTTCAGGGGAGCATTTGCAAGCGTTTGGCACCATTTTTGAGTGAATTGCCAAAAGTCAGATTTTTGCTGAAATTGTGACCCTGGGGCTTAGGGATTTTTTCAAAAAAAATGTTTTTCCGCAGGTTAAGTTTTCGAGGGCTGATTTTTTGTCCTGTGATAAAAAGCCTTCTGTTTCGACTGCCAAACCTTTCAGGGGATCATTTGCAAGCGTTTGGCACCATTTTTGAGTGAATTGCCAAAAGTCAGATTTTTGCTGAAATTGTGACCCCGGGGCTTAGGGATTTTTTCAAAAAACAAATTTCCGCCGATTAAGTTTTTGAGGGCTGATTTTTTGTCCTGTGATAAAAGGACTTCTGTTTCGACTGCCAAACCTTTCAGGGGAGCATTTGCAAGCGTTTGGCACCATTTTTGAGTGAATTGCCAAAAGTCAGATTTTTGCTGAAATTGTGACCCCGGGGCTTAGGGATTTTTTCAAAAAAATGTTTTTCCGCCGGTTAAGTTTTCGAGGGCTGATTTTTTGTCCTGTGATAAAAAGCCTTCTGTTTCGACTGCCAAGCCTTTCAGGGGATCATTTGCAAGCGATTGGCACCATTTCTGAGTGAATTGCCAAAAGTCAGATTTTTGCTGAAATTGTGACCCCGGGGCTTAGGGATTTTTTCAAAAAACAAATTTCCGCCGGTTAAGTTTTCGAGGGCTGATTTTTTGTCCTGTGATAAAAAGCCTTCTGTTTCGACTGCCAAACCTTTCAGGGGAGCATTTGCAAGCGTTTGGCACCGTTTTTGAGTGAAGTGCCAAAAGTCAGATTTTTGCTGAAATTGTGACCCCGGGGCTTAGGGATTTTTTCAAAAAACAAATTTCCGCCGGTTAAGTTTTCGAGGGCTGATTTTTTGTCCTGTGATAAAAAGCCTTCTGTTTCGACTGCCAAACCTTTCAGGGGATCATTTGCAAGCGTTTAGCACCATTTTTGAGTGAATTGCCAAAAGTCAGATTTTTGCTGAAATTGTGACCCCGGGGCTTAGGGATTTTTTCAAAAAACAAATTTCCGCCGGTTAAGTTTTCGAGGGCTGATTTTTTGTCCTGTGATAAAAATCCTTCTGTTTCGACTGCCAAACCTTGAAGGGGATCATTTGCAAGCGTTTGGCACCATTTTTGAGTGAATTGCCAAAAATCAGATTTTTGCTAAAATTGTGACCCCGGGGCTTAGGGATTTTTTCAAAAAAAATTTTTTCTGCCGGTTAAGTTTTCGGGGACTGATTTTTTGTCCTGTGATAAAAAGCCTTCTGTTTCGACTGCCAAACCTTTCACGGGATCATTTGCAAGCGTTTGGCACCATTTTTGAGTGAATTGCCAAAAGTCAGATTTTTGCTGAAATTGTGACCCCGGGGCTTAGGGATTTTTTCAAAAAAATGTTTTTCCGCCGGTTAAGTTTTTGAGGGCTGATTCCTTATCCTGTGATAAAAAGCCTTCTGTTTCGACTGCCAAACCTTTAAGGGGAGCATTTGCAAGCGTTTGGCACCATTTTTGAGTGAATTGCCAAAAGTCAGATTTTTGCTGAAATTGTGACCCCGGGGCTTAGGGATTTTTTCAAAAAAATGTTTTTCCGCCGGTTAAGTTTTTCAGGGCTGATTTTTTGTCCTGTGATAAAAGGACTTCTGTTTCGACTGCCAAACCTTTCAGGGGAGCATTTGCAAGCTTTTGGCACCGTTTTTGAGTGAAGTGCCAAAAGTCAGATTTTTGCTGAAATTGTGACCCCGGGGCTTAGGGATTTTTTCAAAAAACAAATTTCCGCCGGTTAAGTTTTCGAGGGCTGATTTTTTGTCCTGTGATAAAAGGACTTCTGTTTCGACTGCCAAACCTTTCAGGGGAGCATTTGCAAGCGTTTGGCACCATTTTTGAGTGAATTGCCAAAAGTCAGATTTTTGCTGAAATTGTGACCCCGGGGCTTAGGGATTTTTTCAAAAAAATGTTTTTCCGCCGGTTAAGTTTTTGAGGGCTAATTCCTTATCCTGTGATAAAAAGCCTTCTGTTTCGACTGCCAAACCTTTAAGGGGAGCATTTGCAAGCGTTTGGCACCATTTTTGAGTGAATTGCCAAAAGTCAGATTTTTGCTGAAATTGTGACCCCGGGGCTTAGGGATTTTTTCAAAAAAATGTTTTTCCGCCGCTTAAGTTTTTGAGGGCTGATTTTTTGTCCTGTGATAAAAGGACTTCTGTTTCGACTGCCAAACCTTTCAGGGGAGCATTTGCAAGCTTTTGGCACCGTTTTTGAGTGAAGTGCCAAAAGTCAGATTTTTGCTGAAATTGTGACCCCGGGGCTTAGGGATTTTTTCAAAAAACAAATTTCCGCCGGTTAAGTTTTCGAGGGCTGATTTCTTGTCCTGTGATAAAAAGCATTCTGTTTCAACCGCCAAACATCTCAGGAGAGCATTTGCAACCGTTTCGCACCATTTTTGAGTGAATTGCCAAAGGTCATATTTTTGCTGAAATTGTGACCCCAGGGCTTAGGGATTTTTTCAAAAAAATGTTTTTCCGCCGGTTAAGTTTTTGAGGGCTGATTTCTTGTCCTGTGATAAAAAGCCTTCTGTTTCGACTGCCATACCTTTCAGGGGATCATTTGCAAGCGTTTGGCACCATTTTTGAGTGAATTGCCAAAAATCAGATTTTTGCTAAAATTGTGACCCCGGGGCTTAGGGATTTTTTCAAAAAAATGTTTTTCCGCCGGTTAAGTTTTCGGGGGCTGATTTTTTGTCCTGTGATAAAAGGACTTCTGTTTCGACTGCCAAACCTTTCAGGGGATCATTTGCAAGCGATTGGCACCATTTTTGAGTGAATTGCCAAAAGTCAGATTTTTGCTGAAATTGTGACCCCGGGGCTTAGGGATTTTTTCAAAAAACAAACTTCCGCCGGTTAAGTTTTCGAGGGCTGATTTTTTGTCCTGTGATAAAAAGCCTTCTGTTTCGACTGCCAAACCTTTCAGGGGAGCATTTGCAAGCGTTTGGCACCATTTTTGAGTGAATTGCCAAAAGTCAGATTTTTGCTGAAATTGTGACCCTGGGGCTTAGGGATTTTTTCAAAAAAAATGTTTTTCCGCAGGTTAAGTTTTCGAGGGCTGATTTTTTGTCCTGTGATAAAAAGCCTTCTGTTTCGACTGCCAAACCTTTCAGGGGATCATTTGCAAGCGTTTGGCACCATTTTTGAGTGAATTGCCAAAAGTCAGATTTTTGCTGAAATTGTGACCCCGGGGCTTAGGGATTTTTTCAAAAAACAAATTTCCGCCGATTAAGTTTTTGAGGGCTGATTTTTTGTCCTGTGATAAAAGGACTTCTGTTTCGACTGCCAAACCTTTCAGGGGAGCATTTGCAAGCGTTTGGCACCATTTTTGAGTGAATTGCCAAAAGTCAGATTTTTGCTGAAATTGTGACCCCGGGGCTTAGGGATTTTTTCAAAAAAATGTTTTTCCGCCGGTTATGTTTTCGAGGGCTGATTTTTTGTCCTGTGATAAAAAGCCTTCTGTTTCGACTGCCAAACCCTTCAGGGGATCATTTGCAAGCGATTGGCACCATTTCTGAGTGAATTGCCAAAAGTCAGATTTTTGCTGAAATTGTGACCCCGGGGCTTAGGGATTTTTTCAAAAAACAAATTTCCGCCGGTTAAGTTTTCGAGGGCTGATTTTTTGTCCTGTGATAAAAAGCCTTCTGTTTCGACTGCCAAACCTTTCAGGGGAGCATTTGCAAGCGTTTGGCACCGTTTTTGAGTGAAGTGCCAAAAGTCAGATTTTTGCTGAAATTGTGACCCCGGGGCTTAGGGATTTTTTCAAAAAACAAATTTCCGCCGGTTAAGTTTTCGAGGGCTGATTTTTTGTCCTGTGATAAAAAGCCTTCTGTTTCGACTGCCAAACCCTTCAGGGGATCATTTGCAAGCGATTGGCACCATTTCTGAGTGAATTGCCAAAAGTCAGATTTTTGCTGAAATTGTGACCCCGGGGCTTAGGGATTTTTTCAAAAAACAAATTTCCGCCGGTTAAGTTTTCGAGGGCTGATTTTTTGTCCTGTGATAAAAAGCCTTCTGTTTCGACTGCCAAACCTTTCAGGGGAGCATTTGCAAGCGTTTGGCACCGTTTTTGAGTGAAGTGCCAAAAGTCAGATTTTTGCTGAAATTGTGACCCCGGGGCTTAGGGATTTTTTCAAAAAACAAATTTCCGCCGGTTAAGTTTTCGAGGGCTGATTTTTTGTCCTGTGATAAAAAGCCTTCTGTTTCGACTGCCAAACCTTTCAGGGGATCATTTGCAAGCGTTTAGCACCATTTTTGAGTGAATTGCCAAAAGTCAGATTTTTGCTGAAATTGTGACCCCGGGGCTTAGGGATTTTTTCAAAAAACAAATTTCCGCCGGTTAAGTTTTCGAGGGCTGATTTTTTGTCCTGTGATAAAAATCCTTCTGTTTCGACTGCCAAACCTTTCAGGGGAGCATTTGCAAGCTTTTGGCACCATTTTTGAGTGAAGTGCCAAAAGTCAGATTTTTGCTAAAATTGTGACCCCGGGGCTTAGGGATTTTTTTAAAAAAATGTTTTTCCGCCGGTTAAGTTTTTGAGGGCTGATTTTTTGTCCTGTGATAAAAGGACTTCTGTTTCGACTGCCAAACCTTTCAGGGGATCATTTGCAAGGGATTGGCACCATTTTTGAGTGAATTGCCAAAAGTCAGATTTTTGCTGAAATTGTGACCCCGGGGCTTAGGGATTTTTTCAAAAAACAAATTTCCGCCGGGTAAGTTTTTGAGGGCTGATTTTTTGTCCTGTGATAAAAGGACTTCTGTTTCGACTGCCAAACCTTTCAGGGGAGCATTTGCAAGCGTTTGGCACCATTTTTGAGTGAATTGCCAAAAGTCAGATTTTTGGTGAAATTGTGACCCCGGGGCTTAGGGATTTTTTCAAAAAACAAATTTCCGCCGGTTAAGTTTTCGAGGGCTGATTTTTTGTCCTGTGATAAAAAGCCTTCTGTTTCGACTGCCAAACCTTTCAGGGGAGCATTTGCAAGCGATTGGCACCATTTTGGAGTGAATTGCCAAAAGTCAGATTTTTGCTGAAATTGTGACCCCGGGGCTTAGGGATTTTTTCAAAAAACAAATTTCCGCCGGTTAAGTTTTCGAGGGCTGATTTTTTGTCCTGTGATAAAAGGACTTCTGTTTCGACTGCCAAACCTTTCAGGGGATCATTTGCAAGCGATTGGCACCATTTTTGAGTGAATTGCCAAAAGTCAGATTTTTGCTGAAATTGTGACCCCAGGGCTTAGGGATTTTTTCAAAAAACAAATTACCGCCGGTTAAGTTTTCGAGGGCTGATTTTTTGTCCTGTGATAAAAGGACTTCTGTTTCGACTGCCAAACCTTTAAGGGGAGCATTTGCAAGCGTTTGGCACCATTTTTGAGTGAATTGCCAAAAGTCAGATTTTTGCTGAAATTGTGACCCCGGGGCTTAGGGATTTTTTCAAAAAAATGTTTTTCCGCCGCTTAAGTTTTTGAGGGCTGATTTTTTGTCCTGTGATAAAAGGACTTCTGTTTCGACTGCCAAACCTTTCAGGGGAGCATTTGCAAGCTTTTGGCACCGTTTTTGAGTGAAGTGCCAAAAGTCAGATTTTTGCTGAAATTGTGACCCCGGGGCTTAGGGATTTTTTCAAAAAACAAATTTCCGCCGGTTAAGTTTTCGAGGGCTGATTTCTTGTCCTGTGATAAAAAGCATTCTGTTTCAACCGCCAAACATCTCAGGAGAGCATTTGCAACCGTTTCGCACCATTTTTGAGTGAATTGCCAAAGGTCATATTTTTGCTGAAATTGTGACCCCGGGGCTTAGGGATTTTTTCAAAAAAATGTTTTTCCGCCGGTTAAGTTTTTGAGGGCTGATTTCTTGTCCTGTGATAAAAAGCCTTCTGTTTCGACTGCCATACCTTTCAGGGGATCATTTGCAAGCGTTTGGCACCATTTTTGAGTGAATTGCCAAAAATCAGATTTTTGCTAAAATTGTGACCCCGGGGCTTAGGGATTTTTTCAAAAAAATGTTTTTCCGCCGGTTAAGTTTTCGGGGGCTGATTTTTTGTCCTGTGATAAAAGGACTTCTGTTTCGACTGCCAAACCTTTCAGGGGATCATTTGCAAGCGATTGGCACCATTTTTGAGTGAATTGCCAAAAGTCAGATTTTTGCTGAAATTGTGACCCCGGGGCTTAGGGATTTTTTCAAAAAACAAACTTCCGCCGGTTAAGTTTTCGAGGGCTGATTTTTTGTCCTGTGATAAAAAGCCTTCTGTTTCGACTGCCAAACCTTTCAGGGGAGCATTTGCAAGCGTTTGGCACCATTTTTGAGTGAATTGCCAAAAGTCAGATTTTTGCTGAAATTGTGACCCTGGGGCTTAGGGATTTTTTCAAAAAAAATGTTTTTCCGCAGGTTAAGTTTTCGAGGGCTGATTTTTTGTCCTGTGATAAAAAGCCTTCTGTTTCGACTGCCAAACCTTTCAGGGGATCATTTGCAAGCGTTTGGCACCATTTTTGAGTGAATTGCCAAAAGTCAGATTTTTGCTGAAATTGTGACCCCGGGGCTTAGGGATTTTTTCAAAAAACAAATTTCCGCCGATTAAGTTTTTGAGGGCTGATTTTTTGTCCTGTGATAAAAGGACTTCTGTTTCGACTGCCAAACCTTTCAGGGGAGCATTTGCAAGCGTTTGGCACCATTTTTGAGTGAATTGCCAAAAGTCAGATTTTTGCTGAAATTGTGACCCCGGGGCTTAGGGATTTTTTCAAAAAAATGTTTTTCCGCCGGTTATGTTTTCGAGGGCTGATTTTTTGTCCTGTGATAAAAAGCCTTCTGTTTCGACTGCCAAACCCTTCAGGGGATCATTTGCAAGCGATTGGCACCATTTCTGAGTGAATTGCCAAAAGTCAGATTTTTGCTGAAATTGTGACCCCGGGGCTTAGGGATTTTTTCAAAAAACAAATTTCCGCCGGTTAAGTTTTCGAGGGCTGATTTTTTGTCCTGTGATAAAAAGCCTTCTGTTTCGACTGCCAAACCTTTCAGGGGAGCATTTGCAAGCGTTTGGCACCGTTTTTGAGTGAAGTGCCAAAAGTCAGATTTTTGCTGAAATTGTGACCCCGGGGCTTAGGGATTTTTTCAAAAAACAAATTTCCGCCGGGTAAGTTTTTGAGGGCTGATTTTTTGTCCTGTGATAAAAGGACTTCTGTTTCGACTGCCAAACCTTTCAGGGGAGCATTTGCAAGCGTTTGGCACCATTTTTGAGTGAATTGCCAAAAGTCAGATTTTTGGTGAAATTGTGACCCCGGGGCTTAGGGATTTTTTCAAAAAACAAATTTCCGCCGGTTAAGTTTTCGAGGGCTGATTTTTTGTCCTGTGATAAAAAGCCTTCTGTTTCGACTGCCAAACCTTTCAGGGGAGCATTTGCAAGCGATTGGCACCATTTTGGAGTGAATTGCCAAAAGTCAGATTTTTGCTGAAATTGTGACCCCGGGGCTTAGGGATTTTTTCAAAAAACAAATTTCCGCCGGTTAAGTTTTCGAGGGCTGATTTTTTGTCCTGTGATAAAAGGACTTCTGTTTCGACTGCCAAACCTTTCAGGGGATCATTTGCAAGCGATTGGCACCATTTTTGAGTGAATTGCCAAAAGTCAGATTTTTGCTGAAATTGTGACCCCAGGGCTTAGGGATTTTTTCAAAAAACAAATTACCGCCGGTTAAGTTTTCGAGGGCTGATTTTTTGTCCTGTGATAAAAGGACTTCTGTTTCGACTGCCAAACCTTTAAGGGGAGCATTTGCAAGCGTTTGGCACCATTTTTGAGTGAATTGCCAAAAGTCAGATTTTTGCTGAAATTGTGACCCCGGGGCTTAGGGATTTTTTCAAAAAAATGTTTTTCCGCCGCTTAAGTTTTTGAGGGCTGATTTTTTGTCCTGTGATAAAAGGACTTCTGTTTCGACTGCCAAACCTTTCAGGGGAGCATTTGCAAGCTTTTGGCACCGTTTTTGAGTGAAGTGCCAAAAGTCAGATTTTTGCTGAAATTGTGACCCCGGGGCTTAGGGATTTTTTCAAAAAACAAATTTCCGCCGGTTAAGTTTTCGAGGGCTGATTTCTTGTCCTGTGATAAAAAGCATTCTGTTTCAACCGCCAAACATCTCAGGAGAGCATTTGCAACCGTTTCGCACCATTTTTGAGTGAATTGCCAAAGGTCATATTTTTGCTGAAATTGTGACCCCGGGGCTTAGGGATTTTTTCAAAAAAATGTTTTTCCGCCGGTTAAGTTTTTGAGGGCTGATTTCTTGTCCTGTGATAAAAAGCCTTCTGTTTCGACTGCCATACCTTTCAGGGGATCATTTGCAAGCGTTTGGCACCATTTTTGAGTGAATTGCCAAAAATCAGATTTTTGCTAAAATTGTGACCCCGGGGCTTAGGGATTTTTTCAAAAAAATGTTTTTCCGCCGGTTAAGTTTTCGGGGGCTGATTTTTTGTCCTGTGATAAAAGGACTTCTGTTTCGACTGCCAAACCTTTCAGGGGATCATTTGCAAGCGATTGGCACCATTTTTGAGTGAATTGCCAAAAGTCAGATTTTTGCTGAAATTGTGACCCCGGGGCTTAGGGATTTTTTCAAAAAACAAACTTCCGCCGGTTAAGTTTTCGAGGGCTGATTTTTTGTCCTGTGATAAAAAGCCTTCTGTTTCGACTGCCAAACCTTTCAGGGGAGCATTTGCAAGCGTTTGGCACCATTTTTGAGTGAATTGCCAAAAGTCAGATTTTTGCTGAAATTGTGACCCTGGGGCTTAGGGATTTTTTCAAAAAAAATGTTTTTCCGCAGGTTAAGTTTTCGAGGGCTGATTTTTTGTCCTGTGATAAAAAGCCTTCTGTTTCGACTGCCAAACCTTTCAGGGGATCATTTGCAAGCGTTTGGCACCATTTTTGAGTGAATTGCCAAAAGTCAGATTTTTGCTGAAATTGTGACCCCGGGGCTTAGGGATTTTTTCAAAAAACAAATTTCCGCCGATTAAGTTTTTGAGGGCTGATTTTTTGTCCTGTGATAAAAGGACTTCTGTTTCGACTGCCAAACCTTTCAGGGGAGCATTTGCAAGCGTTTGGCACCATTTTTGAGTGAATTGCCAAAAGTCAGATTTTTGCTGAAATTGTGACCCCGGGGCTTAGGGATTTTTTCAAAAAAATGTTTTTCCGCCGGTTATGTTTTCGAGGGCTGATTTTTTGTCCTGTGATAAAAAGCCTTCTGTTTCGACTGCCAAACCCTTCAGGGGATCATTTGCAAGCGATTGGCACCATTTCTGAGTGAATTGCCAAAAGTCAGATTTTTGCTGAAATTGTGACCCCGGGGCTTAGGGATTTTTTCAAAAAACAAATTTCCGCCGGTTAAGTTTTCGAGGGCTGATTTTTTGTCCTGTGATAAAAAGCCTTCTGTTTCGACTGCCAAACCTTTCAGGGGAGCATTTGCAAGCGTTTGGCACCGTTTTTGAGTGAAGTGCCAAAAGTCAGATTTTTGCTGAAATTGTGACCCCGGGGCTTAGGGATTTTTTCAAAAAACAAATTTCCGCCGGTTAAGTTTTCGAGGGCTGATTTTTTGTCCTGTGATAAAAAGCCTTCTGTTTCGACTGCCAAACCTTTCAGGGGATCATTTGCAAGCGTTTAGCACCATTTTTGAGTGAATTGCCAAAAGTCAGATTTTTGCTGAAATTGTGACCCCGGGGCTTAGGGATTTTTTCAAAAAACAAATTTCCGCCGGTTAAGTTTTCGAGGGCTGATTTTTTGTCCTGTGATAAAAATCCTTCTGTTTCGACTGCCAAACCTTTCAGGGGAGCATTTGCAAGCTTTTGGCACCATTTTTGAGTGAAGTGCCAAAAGTCAGATTTTTGCTAAAATTGTGACCCCGGGGCTTAGGGATTTTTTTAAAAAAATGTTTTTCCGCCGGTTAAGTTTTTGAGGGCTGATTTTTTGTCCTGTGATAAAAGGACTTCTGTTTCGACTGCCAAACCTTTCAGGGGATCATTTGCAAGCGTTTAGCACCATTTTTGAGTGAATTGCCAAAAGTCAGATTTTTGCTGAAATTGTGACCCCGGGGCTTAGGGATTTTTTCAAAAAACAAATTTCCGCCGGTTAAGTTTTCGAGGGCTGATTTTTTGTCCTGTGATAAAAATCCTTCTGTTTCGACTGCCAAACCTTTCAGGGGAGCATTTGCAAGCTTTTGGCACCATTTTTGAGTGAAGTGCCAAAAGTCAGATTTTTGCTAAAATTGTGACCCCGGGGCTTAGGGATTTTTTAAAAAAAATGTTTTTCCGCCGGTTAAGTTTTTGAGGGCTGATTTTTTGTCCTGTGATAAAAGGACTTCTGTTTCGACTGCCAAACCTTTCAGGGGATCATTTGCAAGCGATTGGCACCATTTTTGAGTGAATTGCCAAAAGTCAGATTTTTGCTGAAATTGTGACCCCGGGGCTTAGGGATTTTTTCAAAAAACAAATTTCCGCCGGGTAAGTTTTTGAGGGCTGATTTTTTGTCCTGTGATAAAAGGACTTCTGTTTCGACTGCCAAACCTTTCAGGGGAGCATTTGCAAGCGTTTGGCACCATTTTTGAGTGAATTGCCAAAAGTCAGATTTTTGCTGAACTTGTGACCCCGGGGCTTAGGGATTTTTTCAAAAAACAAATTTCCGCCGGTTAAGTTTTCGAGGGCTGATTTTTTGTCCTGTGATAAAAAGCCTTCTGTTTCGACTGCCAAACCTTTCAGGGGAGCATTTGCAAGCGATTGGCACCATTTTGGAGTGAATTGCCAAAAGTCAGATTTTTGCTGAAATTGTGACCCCGGGGCTTAGGGATTTTTTCAAAAAACAAATTTCCGCCGGTTAAGTTTTCGAGGGCTGATTTTTTGTCCTGTGATAAAAGGACTTCTGTTTCGACTGCCAAACCTTTCAGGGGATCATTTGCAAGCGATTGGCACCATTTTTGAGTGAATTGCCAAAAGTCAGATTTTTGCTGAAATTGTGACCCCAGGGCTTAGGGATTTTTTCAAAAAACAAATTACCGCCGGTTAAGTTTTCGAGGGCTGATTTTTTGTCCTGTGATAAAAGGACTTCTGTTTCGACTGCCAAACCTTGAAGGGGATCATTTGCAAGCGTTTGGCACCATTTTTGAGTGAATTGCCAAAAATCAGATTTTTGCTAAAATTGTGACCCCGGGGCTTAGGGATTTTTTCAAAAAAAATTTTTTCTGCCGGTTAAGTTTTCGGGGACTGATTTTTTGTCCTGTGATAAAAAGCCTTCTGTTTCGACTGCCAAACCTTTCACGGGATCATTTGCAAGCGTTTGGCACCATTTTTGAGTGAATTGCCAAAAGTCAGATTTTTGCTGAAATTGTGACCCCGGGGCTTAGGGATTTTTTCAAAAAAATGTTTTTCCGCCGGTTAAGTTTTTGAGGGCTGATTCCTTATCCTGTGATAAAAAGCCTTCTGTTTCGACTGCCAAACCTTTAAGGGGAGCATTTGCAAGCGTTTGGCACCATTTTTGAGTGAATTGCCAAAAGTCAGATTTTTGCTGAAATTGTGACCCCGGGGCTTAGGGATTTTTTCAAAAAAATGTTTTTCCGCCGGTTAAGTTTTTCAGGGCTGATTTTTTGTCCTGTGATAAAAGGACTTCTGTTTCGACTGCCAAACCTTTCAGGGGAGCATTTGCAAGCTTTTGGCACCGTTTTTGAGTGAAGTGCCAAAAGTCAGATTTTTGCTGAAATTGTGACCCCGGGGCTTAGGGATTTTTTCAAAAAACAAATTTCCGCCGGTTAAGTTTTCGAGGGCTGATTTTTTGTCCTGTGATAAAAGGACTTCTGTTTCGACTGCCAAACCTTTCAGGGGAGCATTTGCAAGCGTTTGGCACCATTTTTGAGTGAATTGCCAAAAGTCAGATTTTTGCTGAAATTGTGACCCCGGGGCTTAGGGATTTTTTCAAAAAAATGTTTTTCCGCCGCTTAAGTTTTTGAGGGCTGATTTTTTGTCCTGTGATAAAAGGACTTCTGTTTCGACTGCCAAACCTTTCAGGGGAGCATTTGCAAGCTTTTGGCACCGTTTTTGAGTGAAGTGCCAAAAGTCAGATTTTTGCTGAAATTGTGACCCCGGGGCTTAGGGATTTTTTCAAAAAACAAATTTCCGCCGGTTAAGTTTTCGAGGGCTGATTTCTTGTCCTGTGATAAAAAGCATTCTGTTTCAACCGCCAAACATCTCAGGAGAGCATTTGCAACCGTTTCGCACCATTTTTGAGTGAATTGCCGAAAGCCAGATTTTTGATGAATTTCTGACCCCGGGGCTTAGGAATTTTTTCAAAAAAATGTTTTTCCGCCGGTTAAGTTTTTTAGGGCTGATTTTTTGTCCTGTGATAAAAGGACTTCTGTTTCGACTGCCAAACCTTTCAGGGGATCATTTGCAAGCGTTTGGCACCATTTTTGAGTGAATTGCCAAAAGTCAGATTTTTGCTGAAATTGTGACCCTGGGGCTTAGGGATTTTTTCAAAAAAAATGTTTTTCCGCAGGTTAAGTTTTCGAAGGCTGATTTTTTGTCCTGTGATAAAAAGCCTTCTGTTTCGACTGCCAAACCTTTCAGGGGATCATTTGCAAGCGTTTGGCACCATTTTTGAGTGAATTGCCAAAAGTCAGATTTTTGCTGAAATTGTGACCCCGGGGCTTAGGGATTTTTTCAAAAAACAAATTTCCGCCGATTAAGTTTTTGAGGGCTGATTTTTTGTCCTGTGATAAAAGGACTTCTGTTTCGACTGCCAAACCTTTCAGGGGAGCATTTGCAAGCGTTTGGCACCATTTTTGAGTGAATTGCCAAAAGTCAGATTTTTGCTGAAATTGTGACCCCGGGGCTTAGGGATTTTTTCAAAAAAATGTTTTTCCGCCGGTTAAGTTTTTCAGGGCTGATTTCTTGTCCTGTGATAAAAAGCCTTCTGTTTCGACTGCCAAACCTTTCAGGGGATCATTTGCAAGCGATTGGCACCATTTTTGAGTGAATTGCCAAAAGTCAGATTTTTGCTGAAATTGTGACCCCGGGGCTTAGGGATTTTTTCAAAAAACAAATTTCCGCCGGTTAAGTTTTCGAGGGCTGATTTTTTGTCCTGTGATAAAAAGCCTTCTGTTTCGACTGCCAAACCTTTCAGGGGAGCATTTGCAAGCGTTTGGCACCATTTTTGAGTGAATTGCCAAAAGTCAGATTTTTGCTGAAATTGTGACCCTGGGGCTTAGGGATTTTTTCAAAAAAAATGTTTTTCCGCCGGTTAAGTTTTCGAGGGCTGATTTTTTGTCCTGTGATAAAAAGCCTTCTGTTTCGACTGCCAAACCTTTCAGGGGATCATTTGCAAGCGTTTGGCACCATTTTTGAGTGAATTGCCAAAAGTCAGATTTTTGCTGAAATTGTGACCCCGGGGCTTAGGGATTTTTTCAAAAAACAAATTTCCGCCGATTAAGTTTTTGAGGGCTTATTTTTTGTCCTGTGATAAAAGGACTTCTGTTTCGACTGCCAAACCTTTCAGGGGAGCATTTACAAGCGTTTGGCACCATTTTTGAGTGAATTGCCAAAAGTCAGATTTTTGCTGAAATTGTGACCCCGGGGCTTAGGGATTTTTTCAAAAAAATGTTTTTCCGCCGGTTAAGTTTTTGAGGGCTGATTTCTTGTCCTGTGATAAAAGGACTTCTGTTTCGACTGCCAAACCTTTCAGGGGAGCATTTGCAAGCTTTTGGCACCGTTTTTGAGTGAAGTGCCAAAAGTCAGATTTTTGCTGAAATTGTGACCCCGGGGCTTAGGGATTTTTTCAAAAAACAAATTTCCGCCGGTTAAGTTTTCGAGGACTGATTTCTTGTCCTGTGATAAAAAGCATTCTGTTTCAACCGCCAAACATCTCAGGAGAGCATTTGCAACCGTTTCGCACCATTTTTGAGTGAATTGCCGAAAGCCAGATTTTTGATGAATTTCTGACCCCGGGGCTTAGGGATTTTTTCAAAAAAATGTTTTTCCGCCGGTTAAGTTTTTGAGGGCTGATTTTTTGTCCTGTGATAAAAGGACTTCTGTTTCGACTGCCAAACCTTTCAGGGGATCATTTGCAAGCGTTTGGCACCATTTTTGAGTGAATTGCCAAAAATCAGATTTTTGCTAAAATTGTGACCCCGGGGCTTAGGGATTTTTTCAAAAAAATGTTTTTCCGCCGGTTAAGTTTTCGGGGGCTGATTTCTTGTCCTGTGATAAAAAGCCTTCTGTTTCGACTGCCATACCTTTCAGGGGATCATTTGCAAGCGTTTGGCACCATTTTTGAGTGAATTGCCAAAAATCAGATTTTTGCTAAAATTGTGACCCCGGGGCTTAGGGATTTTTTCAAAAAAATGTTTTTCCGCCGGTTAAGTTTTCGGGGGCTGATTTTTTGTCCTGTGATAAAAGGACTTCTGTTTCGACTGCCAAACCTTTCAGGGGATCATTTGCAAGCGATTGGCACCATTTTTGAGTGAATTGCCAAAAGTCAGATTTTTGCTGAAATTGTGACCCCGGGGCTTAGGGATTTTTTCAAAAAACAAATTTCCGCCGGTTAAGTTTTCGAGGGCTGATTTTTTGTCCTGTGATAAAAAGCCTTCTGTTTCGACTGCCAAACCTTTCAGGGGAGCATTTGCAAGCGTTTGGCACCATTTTTGAGTGAATTGCCAAAAGTCAGATTTTTGCTGAAATTGTGACCCTGGGGCTTAGGGATTTTTTCAAAAAAAATGTTTTTCCGCAGGTTAAGTTTTCGAGGGCTGATTTTTTGTCCTGTGATAAAAAGCCTTCTGTTTCGACTGCCAAACCTTTCAGGGGATCATTTGCAAGCGTTTGGCACCATTTTTGAGTGAATTGCCAAAAGTCAGATTTTTGCTGAAATTGTGACCCCGGGGCTTAGGGATTTTTTCAAAAAACAAATTTCCGCCGATTAAGTTTTTGAGGGCTTATTTTTTGTCCTGTGATAAAAGGACTTCTGTTTCGACTGCCAAACCTTTCAGGGGAGCATTTGCAAGCGTTTGGCACCATTTTTGAGTGAATTGCCAAAAGTCAGATTTTTGCTGAAATTGTGACCCCGGGGCTTAGGGATTTTTTCAAAAAAATGTTTTTCCGCCGCTTAAGTTTTTGAGGGCTGATTTTTTGTCCTGTGATAAAAGGACTTCTGTTTCGACTGCCAAACCTTTCAGGGGAGCATTTGCAAGCTTTTGGCACCGTTTTTGAGTGAAGTGCCAAAAGTCAGATTTTTGCTGAAATTGTGACCCCGGGGCTTAGGGATTTTTTCAAAAAACAAATTTCCGCCGGTTAAGTTTTCGAGGGCTGATTTCTTGTCCTGTGATAAAAAGCATTCTGTTTCAACCGCCAAACATCTCAGGAGAGCATTTGCAACCGTTTCGCACCATTTTTGAGTGAATTGCCGAAAGCCAGATTTTTGATGAATTTCTGACCCCGGGGCTTAGGGATTTTTTCAAAAAAATGTTTTTCCGCCGGTTAAGTTTTTGAGGGCTGATTTTTTGTCCTGTGATAAAAGGACTTCTGTTTCGACTGCCAAACCTTTCAGGGGATCATTTGCAAGCGTTTGGCACCATTTTTGAGTGAATTGCCAAAAATCAGATTTTTGCTAAAATTGTGACCCCGGGGCTTAGGGATTTTTTCAAAAAAATGTTTTTCCGCCGGTTAAGTTTTCGGGGGCTGATTTTTTGTCCTGTGATAAAAGGACTTCTGTTTCGACTGCCAAACCTTTCAGGGGATCATTTGCAAGCGATTGGCACCATTTTTGAGTGAATTGCCAAAAGTCAGATTTTTGCTGAAATTGTGACCCCGGGGCTTAGGGATTTTTTCAAAAAACAAATTTCCGCCGGTTAAGTTTTCGAGGGCTGATTTTTTGTCCTGTGATAAAAAGCCTTCTGTTTCGACTGCCAAACCTTTCAGGGGAGCATTTGCAAGCGTTTGGCACCATTTTTGAGTGAATTGCCAAAAGTCAGATTTTTGCTGAAATTGTGACCCTGGGGCTTAGGGATTTTTTCAAAAAAAATGTTTTTCCGCAGGTTAAGTTTTCGAGGGCTGATTTTTTGTCCTGTGATAAAAAGCCTTCTGTTTCGACTGCCAAACCTTTCAGGGGATCATTTGCAAGCGTTTGGCACCATTTTTGAGTGAATTGCCAAAAGTCAGATTTTTGCTGAAATTGTGACCCCGGGGCTTAGGGATTTTTTCAAAAAACAAATTTCCGCCGATTAAGTTTTTGAGGGCTGATTTTTTGTCCTGTGATAAAAGGACTTCTGTTTCGACTGCCAAACCTTTCAGGGGAGCATTTGCAAGCGTTTGGCACCATTTTTGAGTGAATTGCCAAAAGTCAGATTTTTGCTGAAATTGTGACCCCGGGGCTTAGGGATTTTTTCAAAAAAATGTTTTTCCGCCGGTTAAGTTTTTCAGGGCTGATTTCTTGTCCTGTGATAAAAAGCCTTCTGTTTCGACTGCCAAAACTTTCAGGGGATCATTTGCAAGCGATTGGCACCATTTTTGAGTGAATTGCCAAAAGTCAGATTTTTGCTGAAATTGTGACCCTGGGGCTTAGGGATTTTTTCAAAAAACAAATTTCCGCCGGTTAAGTTTTCGAGGGCTGATTTTTTGTCCTGTGATAAAAAGCCTTCTGTTTCGACTGCCAAACCTTTCAGGGGAGCATTTGCAAGCGTTTGGCACCATTTTTGAGTGAATTGCCAAAAGTCAGATTTTTGCTGAAATTGTGACCCTGGGGCTTAGGGATTTTTTCAAAAAAAATGTTTTTCCGCCGGTTAAGTTTTCGAGGGCTGATTTTTTGTCCTGTGATAAAAAGCCTTCTGTTTCGACTGCCAAACCTTTCAGGGGATCATTTGCAAGCGTTTGGCACCATTTTTGAGTGAATTGCCAAAAGTCAGATTTTTGCTGAAATTGTGACCCTGGGGCTTAGGGATTTTTTCAAAAAAAATGTTTTTCCGCCGGTTAAGTTTTCGAGGGCTGATTTTTTGTCCTGTGATAAAAAGCCTTCTGTTTCGACTGCCAAACCTTTCAGGGGATCATTTGCAAGCGTTTGGCACAATTTTTGAGTGAATTGCCAAAAGTCAGATTTTTGCTGAAATTGTGACCCCGGGGCTTAGGGATTTTTTCAAAAAACAAATTTCCGCCGGTTAAGTTTTTGAGGGCTGATTTCTTGTCCTGTGATAAAAAGCCTTCTGTTTCGACTGCCATACCTTTCAGGGGATCATTTGCAAGCGTTTGGCACCATTTTTGAGTGAATTGCCAAAAATCAGATTTTTGCTAAAATTGTGACCCCGGGGCTTAGGGATTTTTTCAAAAAAATGTTTTTCCGCCGGTTAAGTTTTCGGGGGCTGATTTTTTGTCCTGTGATAAAAGGACTTCTGTTTCGACTGCCAAACCTTTCAGGGGATCATTTGCAAGCGATTGGCACCATTTTTGAGTGAATTGCCAAAAGTCAGATTTTTGCTGAAATTGTGACCCCGGGGCTTAGGGATTTTTTCAAAAAACAAATTTCCGCCGATTAAGTTTTTGAGGGCTGATTTTTTGTCCTGTGATAAAAGGACTTCTGTTTCGACTGCCAAACCTTTCAGGGGAGCATTTGCAAGCGTTTGGCACCATTTTTGAGTGAATTGCCAAAAGTCAGATTTTTGCTGAAATTGTGACCCCGGGGCTTAGGGATTTTTTCAAAAAAATGTTTTTCCGCCGGTTAAGTTTTTCAGGGCTGATTTCTTGTCCTGTGATAAAAAGCCTTCTGTTTCGACTGCCAAACCTTTCAGGGGATCATTTGCAAGCGATTGGCACCATTTTTGAGTGAATTGCCAAAAGTCAGATTTTTGCTGAAATTGTGACCCCGGGGCTTAGGGATTTTTTCAAAAAACAAATTTCCGCCGGTTAAGTTTTCGAGGGCTGATTTTTTGTCCTGTGATAAAAAGCCTTCTGTTTCGACTGCCAAACCTTTCAGGGGAGCATTTGCAAGCGTTTGGCACCATTTTTGAGTGAATTGCCAAAAGTCAGATTTTTGCTGAAATTGTGACCCCGGGGCTTAGGGATTTTTTCAAAAAAATGTTTTTCCGCCGGTTAAGTTTTTCAGGGATGATTTCTTGTCCTGTGATAAAAAGCCTTCTGTTTCGACTGCCAAACCTTTCAGGGGAGCATTTGCAAGCGATTGGCACCATTTTGGAGTGAATTGCCAAAAGTCAGATTTTTGCTGAAATTGTGACCCCGGGGCTTAGGGATTTTTTCCAAAAACAAATTTTCGCCGGTTAAGTTTTTGAGGGCTGATTTTTTGTCCTGTGATAAAAGGACTTCTGTTTCGACTGCCAAACCTTTCAGGGGAGCATTTGCAAGCTTTTGGCACCGTTTTTGAGTGAAGTGCCAAAAGTCAGATTTTTGCTGAAATTGTGACCCTGGGGCTTAGGGATTTTTTCAAAAAACAAATTTCCGCCGGTTAAGTTTTCGAGGGCTGATTTTTTGTCCTGTGATAAAAAGCCTTCTGTTTCGACTGCCAAACCTTTCAGGGGATCATTTGCAAGCGTTTGGCACCATTTTTGAGTGAATTGCCAAAAGTCAGATTTTTGCTGAAATTGTGACCCTGGGGCTTAGGGATTTTTTCAAAAAAAATGTTTTTCCGCCGGTTAAGTTTTCGAGGGCTGATTTTTTGTCCTGTGATAAAAAGCCTTCTGTTTCGACTGCCAAACCTTTCAGGGGATCATTTGCAAGCGTTTGGCACCATTTTTGAGTGAATTGCCAAAAGTCAGATTTTTGCTGAAATTGTGACCCCGGGGCTTAGGGATTTTTTCAAAAAACAAATTTCCGCCGGTTAAGTTTTCGAGGGCTGATTTTTTGTCCTGTGATAAAAGGACTTCTGTTTCGACTGCCAAACCTTTCAGGGGAGCATTTGCAAGCGTTTGGCACCATTTTTGAGTGAATTGCCAAAAGTCAGATTTTTGCTAAAATTGTGACCCCGGGGCTTAGGGATTTTTTCAAAAAAATGTTTTTCCGCCGGTTAAGTTTTCGGGGGCTGATTTTTTGTCCTGTGATAAAAGGACTTCTGTTTCGACTGCCAAACCTTTCAGGGGATCATTTGCAAGCGATTGGCACCATTTTTGAGTGAATTGCCAAAAGTCAGATTTTTGCTGAAATTGTGACCCCGGGGCTTAGGGATTTTTTCAAAAAACAAATTTCCGCCGATTAAGTTTTTGAGGGCTGATTTTTTGTCCTGTGATAAAAGGACTTCTGTTTCGACTGCCAAACCTTTCAGGGGAGCATTTGCAAGCGTTTGGCACCATTTTTGAGTGAATTGCCAAAAGTCAGATTTTTGCTGAAATTGTGACCCCGGGGCTTAGGGATTTTTTCAAAAAAATGTTTTTCCGCCGGTTAAGTTTTTCAGGGCTGATTTCTTGTCCTGTGATAAAAAGCCTTCTGTTTCGACTGCCAAACCTTTCAGGGGATCATTTGCAAGCGATTGGCACCATTTTTGAGTGAATTGCCAAAAGTCAGATTTTTGCTGAAATTGTGACCCCGGGGCTTAGGGATTTTTTCAAAAAACAAATTTCCGCCGGTTAAGTTTTCGAGGGCTGATTTTTTGTCCTGTGATAAAAAGCCTTCTGTTTCGACTGCCAAACCTTTCAGGGGAGCATTTGCAAGCGTTTGGCACCATTTTTGAGTGAATTGCCAAAAGTCAGATTTTTGCTGAAATTGTGACCCCGGGGCTTAGGGATTTTTTCAAAAAAAGGTTTTTCCGCCGGTTAAGTTTTTCAGGGATGATTTCTTGTCCTGTGATAAAAAGCCTTCTGTTTCGACTGCCAAACCTTTCAGGGGAGCATTTGCAAGCGATTGGCACCATTTTGGAGTGAATTGCCAAAAGTCAGATTTTTGCTGAAATTGTGACCCCGGGGCTTAGGGATTTTTTCCAAAAACAAATTTTCGCCGGTTAAGTTTTTGAGGGCTGATTTTTTGTCCTGTGATAAAAGGACTTCTGTTTCGACTGCCAAACCTTTCAGGGGAGCATTTGCAAGCTTTTGGCACCGTTTTTGAGTGAAGTGCCAAAAGTCAGATTTTTGCTGAAATTGTGACCCTGGGGCTTAGGGATTTTTTCAAAAAACAAATTTCCGCCGGTTAAGTTTTCGAGGGCTGATTTTTTGTCCTGTGATAAAAAGCCTTCTGTTTCGACTGCCAAACCTTTCAGGGGATCATTTGCAAGCGTTTGGCACCATTTTTGAGTGAATTGCCAAAAGTCAGATTTTTGCTGAAATTGTGACCCTGGGGCTTAGGGATTTTTTCAAAAAAAATGTTTTTCCGCCGGTTAAGTTTTCGAGGGCTGATTTTTTGTCCTGTGATAAAAAGCCTTCTGTTTCGACTGCCAAACCTTTCAGGGGATCATTTGCAAGCGTTTGGCACCATTTTTGAGTGAATTGCCAAAAGTCAGATTTTTGCTGAAATTGTGACCCCGGGGCTTAGGGATTTTTTCAAAAAACAAATTTCCGCCGGTTAAGTTTTCGAGGGCTGATTTTTTGTCCTGTGATAAAAGGACTTCTGTTTCGACTGCCAAACCTTTCAGGGGAGCATTTGCAAGCGTTTGGCACCATTTTTGAGTGAATTGCCAAAAGTCAGATTTTTGCTGAAATTGTGACCCCGGGGCTTAGGGATTTTTTCAAAAAAATGTTTTTCCGCCGGTTAAGTTTTTCAGGGCTGATTTCTTGTCCTGTGATAAAAAGCCTTCTGTTTCGACTGCCAAACCTTTCAGGGGAGCATTTGCAAGCGATTGGCACCATTTTGGAGTGAATTGCCAAAAGTCAGATTTTTGCTGAAATTGTGACCCCGGGGCTTAGGGATTTTTTCCAAAAACAAATTTTCGCCGGTTAAGTTTTTGAGGGCTGATTTTTTGTCCTGTGATAAAAGGACTTCTGTTTCGACTGCCAAACCTTTCAGGGGAGCATTTGCAAGCTTTTGGCACCGTTTTTGAGCGAAGTGCCAAAAGTCAGATTTTTGCTGAAATTGTGACCCCGGGGCTTAGGGATTTTTTCAAAAAACAAATTTCCGCCGGTTAAGTTTTCGAGGGCTGATTTTTTGTCCTGTGATAAAAAGCCTTCTGTTTCGACTGCCAAACCTTTCAGGGGATCATTTGCAAGCGTTTAGCACCATTTTTGAGTGAATTGCCAAAAGTCAGATTTTTCCTGAAATTGTGACCCCGGGGCTTAGGGATTTTTTCAAAAAACAAATTTCCGCCGGTTAAGTTTTCGAGGGCTGATTTTTTGTCCTGTGATAAAAGGACTTCTGTTTCGACTGCCAAACCTTTCAGGGGAGCATTTGCAAGCGTTTGGCACCGTTTTTGAGTGAATTGCCAAAAGTCAGATTTTTGCTGAAATTGTGACCCCGGGGCTTAGGGATTTTTTCAAAAAAATGTTTTTCCGCCGGTTAAGTTTTTCAGGGCTGATTTCTTGTCCTGTGATAAAAAGCCTTCTGTTTCGACTGCCAAACCTTTCAGGGGAGCATTTGCAAGCGATTGGCACCATTTTGGAGTGAATTGCCAAAAGTCAGATTTTTGCTGAAATTGTGACCCCGGGGCTTAGGGATTTTTTCCAAAAACAAATTTTCGCCGGTTAAGTTTTTGAGGGCTGATTTTTTGTCCTGTGATAAAAGGACTTCTGTTTCGACTGCCAAACCTTTCAGGGGAGCATTTGCAAGCTTTTGGCACCGTTTTTGAGCGAAGTGCCAAAAGTCAGATTTTTGCTGAAATTGTGACCCCGGGGCTTAGGGATTTTTTCAAAAAACAAATTTCCGCCGGTTAAGTTTTCGAGGGCTGATTTTTTGTCCTGTGATAAAAAGCCTTCTGTTTCGACTGCCAAACCTTTCAGGGGATCATTTGCAAGCGTTTAGCACCATTTTTGAGTGAATTGCCAAAAGTCAGATTTTTGCTGAAATTGTGACCCCGGGGCTTAGGGATTTTTTCAAAAAACAAATTTCCGCCGGTTAAGTTTTCAAGGGCTGATTTTTTGTCCTGTGATAAAAATCCTTCTGTTTCGACTGCCAAACCTTTCAGGGGAGCATTTGCAAGCGTTTGGCACCATTTTTGAGTGAATTGCCAAAAATCAGATTTTTGCTAAAATAGTGACCCCGGGGCTTAGGGATTTTTTCAAAAAAATGTTTTTCCGCCGGTTAAGTTTTCGGGGGCTGATTTTTTGTCCTGTGATAAAAAGCCTTCTGTTTCGACTGCCTAACCTTTCAGGGGATCATTTGCAAGAGATTGGCACCATTTTTGAGTGAATTGCCAAAAGTCAGATTTTTGCTGAAATTGTGACCCCGGGGCTTAGGGATTTTTTCAAAAAACAAATTTCCGCCGGGTAAGTTTTTGAGGGCTGATTTTTTGTCCTGTGATAAAAGGACTTCTGTTTCGACTGCCAAACCTTTCAGGGGAGCATTTGCAAGCGTTTGGCACCATTTTTGAGTGAATTGCCAAAAGTCAGATTTTTGCTGAAATTGTGACCCCGGGGCTTAGGGATTTTTTCAAAAAAATGTTTTTCCGCCGGTTAAGTTTTCGAGGGCTGATTTCTTGTCCTGTGATAAAAAGCCTTCTGTTTCGACTGCCAAACCTTTCAGGGGAGCATTTGCAAGCGATTGGCACCATTTTGGAGTGAATTGCCAAAAGTCAGATTTTTGCTGAAATTGTGACCCCGGGGCTTAGGGATTTTTTCAAAAAACAAATTTCCGCCGGTTAAGTTTTCGAGGGCTGGTTTTTTGTCCTGTGATAAAAGGACTTCTGTTTCGACTGCCAAACCTTTCAGGGGATCATTTGCAAGCGATTGGCACCATTTTTGAGTGAATTGCCAAAAGTCAGATTTTTGCTGAAATTGTGACCCCGGGGCTTAGGGATTTTTTCAAAAAACAAATTTTCGCCGGTTAAGTTTTTGAGGGCTGATTTTTTGTCCTGTGATAAAAGGACTTCTGTTTCGACTGCCAAACCTTTCAGGGGAGCATTTGCAAGCGTTTGGCACCATTTTTGAGTGAATTGCCAAAAGTCAGATTTTTGCTGAAATTGTGACCCCGGGGCTTAGGGATTTTTTCAAAAAAATGTTTTTCCGCCGGTTAAGTTTTTGAGGGCTGATTTTTTGTCCTGTGATAAAAGGACTTCTGTTTCGACTGCCAAACCTTTCAGGGGAGCATTTGCAAGCGATTGGCACCATTTTTGAGTGAATTGCCAAAAGTCAGATTTTTGCTGAAATTGTGACCCCGGGGCTTAGGGATTTTTTCAAAAAACAAATTTTCGCCGGTTAAGTTTTTGAGGGCTGATTTTTTGTCCTGTGATAAAAGGACTTCTGTTTCGACTGCCAAACCTTTCAGGGGAGCATTTGCAAGCTTTTGGCACCATTTTTGAGTGAAGTGCCAAAAGTCAGATTTTTGCTAAAATTGTGACCCCGGGGCTTAGGGATTTTTTCAAAAAAATGTTTTTCCGCCGGTTAAGTTTTCGGGGGCTGATTTTTTGTCCTGTGATAAAAAGCCTTCTGTTTCGACTGCCAAACCTTTCAGGGGATCATTTGCAAGCGATTGGCACCATTTTTGAGTGAATTGCCAAAAGTCAGATTTTTGCTGAAATTGTGACCCCGGGGCTTAGGGATTTTTTCAAAAAACAAATTTCCGCCGGGTACGTTTTTGAGGGCTGATTTTTTGTCCTGTGATAAAAGGACTTCTGTTTCGACTGCCAAACCTTTCAGGGGAGCATTTGCAAGCGTTTGGCACCATTTTTGAGTGAATTGCCAAAAGTCAGATTTTTGCTGAAATTGTGACCCCGGGGCTTAGGGATTTTTTCAAAAAACAAATTTCCGCCGGTTAAGTTTTCGAGGGCTGATTTTTTGTCCTGTGATAAAAAGCCTTCTGTTTCGACTGCCAAACCTTTCAGGGGAGCATTTGCAAGCGATTGGCACCATTTTGGAGTGAATTGCCAAAAGTCAGATTTTTGCTGAAATTGTGACCCCGGGGCTTAGGGATTTTTTCAAAAAACAAATTTCCGCCGGTTAAGTTTTTGAGGGCTGATTTTTTGTCCTGTGATAAAAAGCCTTCTGTTTCGACTGCCAAACCTTTCAGTGGATCATTTGCAAGCGATTGGCAGCATTTTTGAGTGAATTGCCAAAAGTCAGATTTTTGCTGAAATTGTGACCCCGGGGCTTAGGGATTTTTTCAAAAAACAAATTTCCGCCGGTTAAGTTTTTGAGGGCTGATTTTTTGTCCTGTGATAAAAGGACTTCTGTTTCGACTGCCAAACCTTTCAGGGGAGCATTTGCAAGCTTTTGGCACCATTTTTGAGTGAAGTGCCAAAAGTCAGATTTTTGCTGAAATTGTGACCCCAGGGCTTAGGGATTTTTTCAAAAAAATGTTTTTCCGCCGGTTAAGTTTTTGAGGGCTGATTTTTTGTCCTGTGATAAAAGGACTTCTGTTTCGACTGCCAAACCTTTCAGGGGAGCATTTGCAAGCGTTTGGCACCATTTTTGAGTGAATTGCCAAAAGTCAGATTTTTGCTGAAATTGTGACCCCGGGGCTTAGGGATTTTTTCAAAAAACAAATTTCCGCCGGTTAAGTTTTCGAGGGCTGATTTTTTGTCCTGTGATAAAAAGCCTTCTGTTTCGACTGCCAAACCTTTCAGGGGAGCATTTGCAAGCGATTGGCACCATTTTGGAGTGAATTGCCAAAAGTCAGATTTTTGCTGAAATTGTGACCCCGGGACTTAGGGATTTTTTCAAAAAACAAATTTCCGCCGGTTAAGTTTTTGAGGGCTGATTTTTTGTCCTGTGATAAAAGGACTTCTGTTTCGACTGCCAAACCTTTCAGGGGATCATTTGCAAGCGATTGGCACCATTTTTGAGTGAATTGCCAAAAGTCAGATTTTTGCTGAAATTGTGACCCCAGGGCTTAGGGATTTTTTCAAAAAACAAATTTCCGCCGGTTAAGTTTTCGAGGGCTGATTTTTTGTCCTGTGATAAAAGGACTTCTGTTTCGACTGCCAAACCTTGAAGGGGATCATTTGCAAGCGTTTGGCACCATTTTTGAGTGAATTGCCAAAAATCAGATTTTTGCTAAAATTGTGACCCCGGGGCTTAGGGATTTTTTCAAAAAAAAATTTTTCTGCCGGTTAAGTTTTCGGGGACTGATTTTTTGTCCTGTGATAAAAAGCCTTCTGTTTCGACTGCCAAACCTTTCAGTGGATCATTTGCAAGCGATTGGCACCATTTTTGAGTGAATTGCCAAAAGTCAGATTTTTGCTGAAATTGTGACCCCGGGGCTTAGGGATTTTTTCAAAAAACAAATTTCCGCCGGTTAAGTTTTTGAGGGCTGATTTTTTGTCCTGTGATAAAAGGACTTCTGTTTCGACTGCCAAACCTTTCAGGGGAGCATTTGCAAGCTTTTGGCACCATTTTTGAGTGAAGTGCCAAAAGTCAGATTTTTGCTGAAATTGTGACCCCGGGGCTTTGGGATTTTTTCAAAAAACAAATTTCCGCCGGTTAAGTTTTCGAGGGCTGATTTTTTGTCCTGTGATAAAAAGCCTTCTGTTTCGACTTCCAAACCTTTCAGGGGAGCATTTGCAACCGTTTGGCACCATTTTTGAGTGAATTGCCAAAAGTCAGTTTTTTGCTGAAATTGTGACCCCGGGGCTTAGGGATTTTTTCAAAAAAATGTTTTTCCGCCGGTTAAGATTTTGAGGGCTGATTCCTTATCCTGTGATAAAAAGCCTTCTGTTTCGACTGCCAAACCTTTAAGGGGAGCATTTGCAAGCGTTTGGCACCATTTTTGAGTGAATTGCCAAAAGTCAGATTTTTGCTGAAATTGTGACCCCGGGGCTTAGGGATTTTTTCAAAAAAATGTTTTTCCGCCGGTTAAGTTTTTCAGGGCTGATTTTTTGTCCTGTGATAAAAGGACTTCTGTTTCGACTGCCAAACCTTTCAGGGGAGCATTTGCAAGCTTTTGGCACCGTTTTTGAGTGAAGTGCCAAAAGTCAGATTTTTGCTGAAATTGTGACCCCGGGGCTTAGGGATTTTTTCAAAAAACAAATTTCCGCCGGTTAAGTTTTCGAGGGCTGATTTTTTGTCCTGTGATAAAAGGAATTCTGTTTCGACTGCCAAACCTTTCAGGGGAGCATTTGCAAGCGTTTGGCACCATTTTTGAGTGAATTGCCAAAAGTCAGATTTTTGCTGAAATTGTGACCCCGGGGCTTAGGGATTTTTTCAAAAAAATGTTTTTCCGCCGGTTAAGTTTTTCAGGGCTGATTTTTTGTCCTGTGATAAAAGGACTTCTGTTTCGACTGCCAAACCTTTCAGGGGAGCATTTGCAAGCTTTTGGCACCGTTTTTGAGTGAAGTGCCAAAAGTCAGATTTTTGCTGAAATTGTGACCCCGGGGCTTAGGGATTTTTTCAAAAAACAAATTTCCGCCGGTTAAGTTTTCGAGGGCTGATTTTTTGTCCTGTGATAAAAGGACTTCTGTTTCGACTGCCAAACCTTTCAGGGGAGCATTTGCAAGCGTTTGGCACCATTTTTGAGTGAATTGCCAAAAGTCAGATTTTTGCTGAAATTGTGACCCCGGGGCTTAGTGATTTTTTCAAAAAAAGGTTTTTCCGCCGGTTAAGTTTTTGAGGGCTGATTCCTTATCCTGTGATAAAAAGCCTTCTGTTTCGACTGCCAAACCTTTAAGGGGAGCATTTGCAAGCGTTTGGCACCATTTTTGAGTGAATTGCCAAAAGTCAGATTTTTGCTGAAATTGTGACCCCGGGGCTTAGTGATTTTTTCAAAAAAATGTTTTTCCGCCGGTTAAGTTTTTGAGGGCTGATTTTTTGTCCTGTGATAAAAGGACTTCTGTTTCGACTGCCAAACCTTTCAGGGGAGCATTTGCAAGCTTTTGGCACCGTTTTTGAGTGAAGTGCCAAAAGTCAGATTTTTGCTGAAATTGTGACCCCGGGGCTTAGGGATTTTTTCAAAAAACAAATTTCCGCCGGTTAAGTTTTCGAGGGCTGATTTTTTGTCCTGTGATAAAAAGCCTTCTGTTTCGACTGCCAAACCTTTCAGGGGATCATTTGCAAGCGTTTGGCACCATTTTTGAGTGAATTGCCAAAAGTCAGATTTTTGCTGAAATTGTGACCCCGGGGCTTAGGGATTTTTTCAAAAAACAAATTTCCGCCGGTTAAGTTTTTGAGGGCTGATTTTTTGTCCTGTGATAAAAGGACTTCTGTTTCGACTGCCAAACCTTTCAGGGGAGCATTTGCAAGCGTTTGGCACCATTTTTGAGTGAATTGCCAAAAGTCAGATTTTTGCTGAAATTGTGACCCCGGGGCTTAGGGATTTTTTCAAAAAAATGTTTTTCCGCCGGTTAAGTTTTTGAGGGCTGATTCCTTATCCTGTGATAAAAAGCCTTCTGTTTCGACTGCCAAACCTTTAAGGGGAGCATTTGCAAGCTTTTGGCACCATTTTTGAGTGAATTGCCAAAAGTCAGATTTTTGCTGAAATTGTGACCCCGGGGCTTAGGGATTTTTTCAAAAAAATGTTTTTCCGCCGGTTAAGTTTTTCAGGGCTGATTTTTTGTCCTGTGATAAAAGGACTTCTGTTTCGACTGCCAAACCTTTCAGGGGAGCATTTGCAAGCTTTTGGCACCGTTTTTGAGTGAAGTGCCAAAAGTCAGATTTTTGCTGAAATTGTGACCCCGGGGCTTAGGGATTTTTTCAAAAAACAAATTTCCGCCGGTTAAGTTTTCGAGGGCTGATTTTTTGTCCTGTGATAAAAGGACTTCTGTTTCGACTGCCAAACCTTTCAGGGGAGCATTTGCAAGCGTTTGGCACCATTTTTGAGTGAATTGCCAAAAGTCAGATTTTTGCTGAAATTGTGACCCCGGGGCTTAGGGATTTTTTCAAAAAAAGGTTTTTCCGCCGGTTAAGTTTTTGAGGGCTGATTCCTTATCCTGTGATAAAAAGCCTTCTGTTTCGACTGCCAAACCTTTAAGGGGAGCATTTGCAAGCGTTTGGCACCATTTTTGAGTGAATTGCCAAAAGTCAGATTTTTGCTGAAATTGTGACCCCGGGGCTTAGGGATTTTTTCAAAAAAATGTTTTTCCGCCGGTTAAGTTTTTGAGGGCTGATTTTTTGTCCTGTGATAAAAGGACTTCTGTTTCGACTGCCAAACCTTTCAGGGGAGCATTTGCAAGCTTTTGGCACCGTTTTTGAGTGAAGTGCCAAAAGTCAGATTTTTGCTGAAATTGTGACCCCGGGGCTTAGGGATTTTTTCAAAAAACAAATTTCCGCCGGTTAAGTTTTCGAGGGCTGATTTTTTGTCCTGTGATAAAAAGCCTTCTGTTTCGACTGCCAAACCTTTCAGGGGATCATTTGCAAGCGTTTGGCACCATTTTTGAGTGAATTGCCAAAAGTCAGATTTTTGCTGAAATTGTGACCCCGGGGCTTAGGGATTTTTTCAAAAAACAAATTTCCGCCGGTTAAGTTTTTGAGGGCTAATTTTTTGTCCTGTGATAAAAGGACTTCTGTTTCGACTGCCAAACCTTTCAGGGGAGCATTTGCAAGCGTTTGGCACCATTTTTGAGTGAATTGCCAAAAGTCAGATTTTTGCTGAAATTGTGACCCCGGGGCTTAGGGATTTTTTCAAAAAAATGTTTTTCCGCCGGTTAAGTTTTTGAGGGCTGATTCCTTATCCTGTGATAAAAAGCCTTCTGTTTCGACTGCCAAACCTTTCAGGGGAGCATTTGCAAGCTTTTGGCACCGTTTTTGAGTGAAGTGCCAAAAGTCAGATTTTTGCTGAAATTGTGACCCCGGGGCTTAGGGATTTTTTCAAAAAACAAATTTCCGCCGGTTAAGTTTTCGAGGGCTGATTTTTTGTCCTGTGATAAAAAGCCTTCCGTTTCGACTGCCAAACCTTTCAGGGGATCATTTGCAAGCGTTTAGCACCATTTTTGAGTGAATTGCCAAAAGTCAGATTTTTGCTGAAATTGTGACCCCGGGGCTTAGGGATTTTTTCAAAAAACAAATTTCCGCCGGTTAAGTTTTCGAGGGCTGATTTTTTGTCCTGTGATAAAAAGCCTTCTGTTTCGACTGCCAAACCTTTCAGGGGAGCATTTGCAAGCGTTTGGCACCATTTTTGAGTGAATTGCCAAAAATCAGATTTTTGCTAAAATTGTGCCCCCAGGGCTTAGGGATTTTTTCAAAAAAAATTTTTTCTGCCGGTTAAGTTTTCGGGGGCTGATTTTTTGTCCTGTGATAAAAAGCCTTCTGTTTCGACTGCCAAACCTTTCAGTGGATCATTTGCAAGCGATTGGCACCATTTTTGAGTGAATTGCCAAAAGTCAGATTTTTGCTGAAATTGTGACCCCGGGGCTTAGGGATTTTTTCAAAAAACAAATTTCCGCCGGGTAAGTTTTTGAGGGCTGATTTTTTGTCCTGTGATAAAACGACTTCTGTTTCGACTGCCAAACCTTTCAGGGGAGCATTTGCAAGCGTTTGGCACCATTTTTGAGTGAAGTGCCAAAAGTCAGATTTTTGCTGAAATTGTGACCCCGGGGCTTAGGGATTTTTTCAAAAAACAAATTTTCGCCGGTTAAGTTTTTGAGGTCTGATTTTTTGTCCTGTGATAAAAGGACTTCTGTTTCGACTGCCAAACCTTTCAGGGGAGCATTTGCAAGCTTTTGGCACCATTTTTGAGTGAAGTGCCAAAAGTCAGATTTTTGCTGAAATTGTGACCCCGGGGCTTTGGGATTTTTTTCAAAAAACAAATTTCCGCCGGTTAAGTTTTCGAGGGCTGATTTTTTGTCCTGTGATAAAAAGCCTTCTGTTTCGACTGCCAAAACTTTCAGGGGATCATTTGCAAGCGTTTGGCACCATTTTTGAGTGAATTGCCAAAAGTCAGATTTTTGCTGAAATTGTGACCCCGGGGCTTTGGGATTTTTTCAAAAAACAAATTTCCGCCGGTTAAGTTTTCGAGGGCTGATTTTTTGTCCTGTGATAAAAGGACTTCTGTTTCGACTGCCAAGCCTTTCAGGGGATCATTTGCAAGCGTTTGGCACCATTTTTGAGTGAATTGCCAAAGGTCAGATTTTTGCTGAAATTGTGACCCCGGGGCTTAGGGATTTTTTCAAAAAAATGTTTTTCCGCCGGTTAAGTTTTCGAGGGCTGATTTTTTGTCCTGTGATAAAAAGCCTTCTGTTTCGACTTCCAAACCTTTCATGGGATCATTTGCAAGCGTTTGGCACCACTTTTGAGTGAATTGCCAAAAATCAGATTTTTGCTAAAATTGTGACCCCGGGGCTTAGGGATTTTTTCCAAAAAAATTTTTTCTGCCGGTTAAGTTTTCGGGGGCTGATTTTTTGTCCTGTGATAAAAAGCCTTCTGTTTCGACTGCCAAACCTTTCAGTGGATCATTTGCAAGCGATTGGCACCATTTTTGAGTGAATTGCCAAAAGTCAGATTTTTGCTGAAATTGTGACCCGGTGCTTAGGGATTTTTTCAAAAAACAAATTTCCACCGGATACGTTTTCGAGGACTGATTTCTTGTCCTGTGATGAAAGGACTTCTGTTTCGACTGCCAAACCTTTCAAGCGAGCATTTTCAAGCGTTTGGCATCATTTTTGAGTGAATTGCAAAAAGTCAGATTTTTGCTGAAATTGTGACCCCGGGGCTTAGAGATTTTTTCAAAAAAATGTTTTTCCGCCGGTTAAGTTTTCGAGGGCTGATTTCTTGTCCTGTGATAAAAAGCCTTCTGTTTCGACTGCCAAACCTTTCAGGGGAGCATTTGCAAGCGTTTGGCACCATTTTGGAGTGAATTGCCAAAAGTCAGATTTTTGCTGAAATTGTGACCCCGGGGCTTAGGGATTTTTTCAAAAAACAAATTTCCGCCGGTTAAGTTTTCGAGGGCTGATTTTTTGTCCTGTGATAAAAGGACTTCTGTTTCGACTGCCAAACCTTTCAGGGAAGCATTTGCAAGCGTTTGGCACCATTTTTGACTGATGTGCCAAAAGTCAGATTTTTGCTGAAATTGTGACCCCGGGGCTTAGGGATTTTTTCAAAAAAATGTTTTTCCGCCGGTTAAGTTTTTGAGGGCTGATTTCTTGTCATGTGATAAAAAGCCTTCTGTTTCGACTGCCAAGCCTTTCAGGGGAGCATTTGCAAGCGTTTGGCACCATTTTTGAGTGAATTGCCAAAAGTCAGATTTTTGCTGAAATTGTGACCCCGGGGCTTTGGGATTTTTTCAAAAAAATGTTTTTCCGCCGGTTAAGTTTTTGATGGCTGATTTCTTGTCCTGTGATAAAAAGCCTTCTGTTTCGACTGCCAAACCTTTCAGGGGATCATTTGCAAGCGATTGGCACCATTTTGGAGTGAATTGCCAAAAGTCAGATTTTTGCTGAAATTGTGACCCCGGGGCTTAGGGATTTTTTCAAAAAACAAATTTCCGCCGGGTAAGTTTTTGAGGGCTGATTTTTTGTCCTGTGATAAAAGGACTTCTGTTTCGACTGCCAAACCTTTCAGGGGAGCATTTGCAAGCGTTTGGCACCATTTTTGAGTGAATTGCCAAAAGTCAGATTTTTGCTGAAATTGTGACCCCGGGGCTTAGGGATTTTTTCAAAAAACAAATTTCCGCCGGTTAAGTTATCGAGGGCTGATTTTTTGTCCTGTGATAAAAAGCCTTCTGTTTCGACTGCCAAACCTTTCAGGGGAGCATTTGCAAGCGTTTGGCACCATTTTGGAGTGAATTGCCAAAAGTCAGATTTTTGCTGAAATTGTGACCCCGGGGCTTAGGGATTTTTTCAAAAAACAAATTTTCGCCGGTTAAGTTTTTGAGGGCTGATTTTTTGTCCTGTGATAAAAGGACTTCTGTTTCGACTGCCAAACCTTTCAGGGGAGCATTTGCAAGCTTTTGGCACCATTTTTGAGTGAAGTGCCAAAAGTCAGATTTTTGCTGAAATTGTGACCCCGGGGCTTAGGGATTTTTTGAAAAAACAAATTTCCGCCGGTTAAGTTTTCGAGGGCTGATTTTTTGTCCTGTGATAAAAAGCCTTCTGTTTCGACTGCCAAACCTTTCAGGGGATCATTTGCAAGCGTTTGGCACCATTTTTGAGTGAATTGTCAAAGGTCAGATTTTTGCTGAAATTGTGACCCCGGGGCTTAGGGATTTTTTCAAAAAACAAATTTCCGCCGGTTAAGTTTTTGAGGGCTGATTTTTTGTCCTGTGATAAAAGGACTTCTGTTTCGACTGCCAAACCTTTCAGGGGATCATTTGCAAGCGTTTGGCACCATTTTTGAGTGAATTGCCAAAAGTCAGATTTTTGCTAAAATTGTGACCCTGGGGCTTAGGGAATTTTTCAAAAAAATGTTTTTCCGCCGGTTAAGTTTTTGAGGGCTGATTTTTTGTCCTGTGATAAAAGGACTTCTGTTTCGACTGCCAAACCTTTCAGGGGAGCATTTGCAAGCGTTTGGCACCATTTTTGAGTGAATTGCCAAAAGTCAGATTTTTGCTGAAATTGTGACCCCGGGGCTTAGGGATTTTTTCAAAAAACAAATTTCCGCCGGTTAAGTTTTTGAGGGCTGATTTTTTGTCCTGTGATAAAAGGACTTCTGTTTCGACTGCCAAACCTTTCAGGGGAGCATTTGCAAGCGTTTGGCACCATTTTTGAGTGAATTGCCAAAAGTCAGATTTTTGCTGAAATTGTGACCCCGGGGCTTAGGGATTTTTTCAAAAAAATGTTTTTCCGCCGGTTAAGTTTTTGAGGGCTGATTCCTTATCCTGTGATAAAAAGCCTTCTGTTTCGACTGCCAAACCTTTCAGGGGAGCATTTGCAAGCTTTTGGCACCGTTTTTGAGTGAAGTGCCAAAAGTCAGATTTTTGCTGAAATTGTGACCCCGGGGCTTAGGGATTTTTTCAAAAAACAAATTTCCGCCGGTTAAGTTTTCGAGGGCTGATTTTTTGTCCTGTGATAAAAAGCCTTCCGTTTCGACTGCCAAACCTTTCAGGGGATCATTTGCAAGCGTTTAGCACCATTTTTGAGTGAATTGCCAAAAGTCAGATTTTTGCTGAAATTGTGACCCCGGGGCTTAGGGATTTTTTCAAAAAACAAATTTCCGCCGGTTAAGTTTTCGAGGGCTGATTTTTTGTCCTGTGATAAAAAGCCTTCTGTTTCGACTGCCAAACCTTTCAGGGGAGCATTTGCAAGCGTTTGGCACCATTTTTGAGTGAATTGCCAAAAATCAGATTTTTGCTAAAATTGTGCCCCCGGGGCTTAGGGATTTTTTCAAAAAAATTTTTTTCTGCCGGTTAAGTTTTCGGGGGCTGATTTTTTGTCCTGTGATAAAAAGCCTTCTGTTTCGACTGCCAAACCTTTCAGTGGATCATTTGCAAGCGATTGGCACCATTTTTGAGTGAATTGCCAAAAGTCAGATTTTTGCTGAAATTGTGACCCCGGGGCTTAGGGATTTTTTCAAAAAACAAATTTCCGCCGGGTAAGTTTTTGAGGGCTGATTTTTTGTCCTGTGATAAAACGACTTCTGTTTCGACTGCCAAACCTTTCAGGGGAGCATTTGCAAGCGTTTGGCACCATTTTTGAGTGAATTGCCAAAAGTCAGATTTTTGCTGAAATTGTGACCCCGGGGCTTAGGGATTTTTTCAAAAAACAAATTTTCGCCGGTTAAGTTTTTGAGGTCTGATTTTTTGTCCTGTGATAAAAGGACTTCTGTTTCGACTGCCAAACCTTTCAGGGGAGCATTTGCAAGCTTTTGGCACCATTTTTGAGTGAAGTGCCAAAAGTCAGATTTTTGCTGAAATTGTGACCCCGGGGCTTTGGGATTTTTTCAAAAAACAAATTTCCGCCGGTTAAGTTTTCGAGGGCTGATTTTTTGTCCTGTGATAAAAAGCCTTCTGTTTCGACTGCCAAAACTTTCAGGGGATCATTTGCAAGCGTTTGGCACCATTTTTGAGTGAATTGCCAAAAGTCAGATTTTTGCTGAAATTGTGACCCCGGGGCTTTGGGATTTTTTCAAAAAACAAATTTCCGCCGGTTAAGTTTTCGAGGGCTGATTTTTTGTCCTGTGATAAAAGGACTTCTGTTTCGACTGCCAAACCTTTCAGGGGATCATTTGCAAGCGTTTGGCACCATTTTTGAGTGAATTGCCAAAGGTCAGATTTTTGCTGAAATTGTGACCCCGGGGCTTAGGGATTTTTTCAAAAAAATGTTTTTCCGCCGGTTAAGTTTTCGAGGGCTGATTTTTTGTCCTGTGATAAAAAGCCTTCTGTTTCGACTTCCAAACCTTTCATGGGATCATTTGCAAGCGTTTGGCACCACTTTTGAGTGAATTGCCAAAAATCAGATTTTTGCTAAAATTGTGACCCCGGGGCTTAGGGATTTTTTCCAAAAAAATTTTTTCTGCCGGTTAAGTTTTCGGGGGCTGATTTTTTGTCCTGTGATAAAAAGCCTTCTGTTTCGACTGCCAAACCTTTCAGTGGATCATTTGCAAGCGATTGGCACCATTTTTGAGTGAATTGCCAAAAGTCAGATTTTTGCTGAAATTGTGACCCGGTGCTTAGGGATTTTTTCAAAAAACAAATTTCCACCGGATACGTTTTCGAGGACTGATTTCTTGTCCTGTGATGAAAGGACTTCTGTTTCGACTGCCAAACCTTTCAAGCGAGCATTTTCAAGCGTTTGGCATCATTTTTGAGTGAATTGCAAAAAGTCAGATTTTTGCTGAAATTGTGACCCCGGGGCTTAGAGATTTTTTCAAAAAAATGTTTTTCCGCCGGTTAAGTTTTCGAGGGCTGATTTCTTGTCCTGTGATAAAAAGCCTTCTGTTTCGACTGCCAAACCTTTCAGGGGAGCATTTGCAAGCGTTTGGCACCATTTTGGAGTGAATTGCCAAAAGTCAGATTTTTGCTGAAATTGTGACCCCGGGGCTTAGGGATTTTTTCAAAAAACAAATTTCCGCCGGTTAAGTTTTTGAGGGCTGATTTCTTGTCCTGTGATAAAAGGACTTCTGTTTCGACTGCCAAACCTTTCAGGGGAGCATTTGCAAGCGTTTGGCACCATTTTTGAGTGAATTGCCAAAAGTCAGATTTTTGCTGAAATTGTGACCCCGGGGCTTAGGGATTTTTTCAAAAAACTAATTTCCGCCGGTTAAGTTTTCGAGGGCTGATTTTTTGTCCTGTGATTAAAGGACTTCTGTTTCAACTGCCAAACCTTTCAGGGGAGCATTTGCAAGCGTTTGGCACCATTTTTGAGTGAATTGCCAAAAGTCAGATTTTTGCTGAAATTGTGACCCCGGGGCTTAGGGATTTTTTCAAAAAAATGTTTTTCCGCCGGTTAAGTTTTTGAGGGCTGATTTCTTGTCATGTGATAAAAAGCCTTCTGTTTCGACTGCCAAGCCTTTCAGGGGAGCATTTGCAAGCGTTTGGCACCATTTTTGAGTGAATTGCCAAAAGTCAGATTTTTGCTGAAATTGTGACCCCGGGGCTTTGGGATTTTTTCAAAAAAATGTTTTTCCGCCGGTTAAGTTTTTGATGGCTGATTTCTTGTCCTGTGATAAAAAGCCTTCTGTTTCGACTGCCAAACCTTTCAGGGGATCATTTGCAAGCGATTGGCACCATTTTGGAGTGAATTGCCAAAAGTCAGATTTTTGCTGAAATTGTGACCCCGGGGCTTAGGGATTTTTTCAAAAAACAAATTTCCGCCGGGTAAGTTTTTGAGGGCTGATTTTTTGTCCTGTGATAAAAGGACTTCTGTTTCGACTGCCAAACCTTTCAGGGGAGCATTTGCAAGCGTTTGGCACCATTTTTGAGTGAATTGCCAAAAGTCAGATTTTTGCTGAAATTGTGACCCCGGGGCTTAGGGATTTTTTCAAAAAACAAATTTCCGCCGGTTAAGTTATCGAGGGCTGATTTTTTGTCCTGTGATAAAAAGCCTTCTGTTTCGACTGCCAAACCTTTCAGGGGAGCATTTGCAAGCGTTTGGCACCATTTTGGAGTGAATTGCCAAAAGTCAGATTTTTGCTGAAATTGTGACCCCGGGGCTTAGGGATTTTTTCAAAAAACAAATTTTCGCCGGTTAAGTTTTTGAGGGCTGATTTTTTGTCCTGTGATAAAAGGACTTCTGTTTCGACTGCCAAACCTTTCAGGGGAGCATTTGCAAGCTTTTGGCACCATTTTTGAGTGAAGTGCCAAAAGTCAGATTTTTGCTGAAATTGTGACCCCGGGGCTTAGGGATTTTTTGAAAAAACAAATTTCCGCCGGTTAAGTTTTCGAGGGCTGATTTTTTGTCCTGTGATAAAAAGCCTTCTGTTTCGACTGCCAAACCTTTCAGGGGATCATTTGCAAGCGTTTAGCACCATTTTTGAGTGAATTGCCAAAAGTCAGATTTTTGCTGAAATTGTGACCCCGGGGCTTAGGGTTTCTTTCAAAAAACAAATTTCCGCCGGTTAAGTTTTCGAGGGCTGATTTTTTGTCCTGTGATAAAAAGCCTTCTGTTTCGACTGCCAAACCTTTCAGGGGAGCATTTGCAAGCGTTTGGCACCATTTTTGAGTGAATTGCCAAAAATCAGATTTTTGCTAAAATTGTGCCCCCGGGGATTAGGGATTTTTTCAAAAAAAATTTTTTCTGCCGGTTAAGTTTTCGGGGGCTGATTTTTTGTCCTGTGATAAAAAGCCTTCTGTTTCGACTGCCAAACCTTTCAGTGGATCATTTGCAAGCGATTGGCACCATTTTTGAGTGAATTGCCAAAAGTCAGATTTTTGCTGAAATTGTGACCCCGGGGCTTAGGGATTTTTTCAAAAAACAAATTTCCGCCGGGTAAGTTTTTGAGGGCTGATTTTTTGTCCTGTGATAAAACGACTTCTGTTTCGACTGCCAAACCTTTCAGGGGATCATTTGCAAGCGTTTGGCACCATTTTTGAGTGAAGTGCCAAAAGTCAGATTTTTGCTGAAATTGTGACCCCGGGGCTTTGGGATTTTTTCAAAAAAATGTTTTTCCGCCGGTTAAGTTTTTGATGGCTGATTTTTTGTCCTGTGATAAAAGGACTTCTGTTTCGACTGCCAAACCTTTCAGGGGAGCATTTGCAAGCTTTTGGCACCATTTTTAAGTGAAGTGCCAAAAGTCAGATTTTTGCTGAAATTGTGACCCCGGGGCTTAGGGATTTTTTCAAAAAACAAATTTCCGCCGGTTAACTTTTCGAGGGCTGATTTTTTGTCCTGTGATAAAAAGCCTTCTGTTTCGACTGCCAAACCTTTCAGGGGATCATATGCAAGCGATTGGCACAATTTTTGAGTGAATTGCCAAAAGTCAGGTTTTTGCTGAAATTGTGACCCCGGGGCTTTGGGATTTTTTCAAAAAACAAATTTCCGCCGGTTAAGTTTTCGAGGGCTGATTTTTTGTCCTGTGATAAAAGGACTTCTGTTTCGACTGCCAAACCTTTCAGGGGAGCATTTGCAAGCGTTTGGCACCATTTTTGAGTGAATTGCCAAAGGTCAGATTTTTGCTGAAATTGTGACCCCGGGGCTTAGGGATTTTTTCAAAAAAATGTTTTTCCGCCGGTTAAGTTTTCGAGGGCTGATTTTTTGTCCTGTGATAAAAAGCCTTCTGTTTCGACTGCCAAACCTTTCAGGGGATCATTTGCAAGCGTTTGGCACCACTTTTGAGTGAATTGCCAAAAATCAGATTTTTGCTAAAATTGTGACCCCGGGGCTTAGGGATTTTTTCAAAAAAATTTTTTTCTGCCGGTTAAGTTTTCGGGGGCTGATTTTTTGTCCTGTGATAAAAAGCCTTCTGTTTCGACTGCCAAACCTTTCAGTGGATCATTTGCAAGCGATTGGCACCATTTTTGAGTGAATTGCCAAAAGTCAGATTTTTGCTGAAATTGTGACCCCGGTGCTTAGGGATTTTTTCAAAAAACAAATTTCCACCGGATACGTTTTCGAGGGCTGATTTCTTGTCCTGTGATGAAAGGACTTCTGTTTCGACTGCCAAACCTTTCAAGCGAGCATTTTCAAGCGTTTGGCATCATTTTTGAGTGAATTGCAAAAAGTCAGATTTTTGCTGAAATTGTGACCCCGGGGCTTAGAGATTTTTTCAAAAAAATGTTTTTCCGCCGGTTAAGTTTTCGAGGGCTGATTTCTTGTCCTGTGATAAAAAGCCTTCTGTTTCGACTGCCAAACCTTTCAGGTGAGCATTTGCAAGCGTTTGGCACCATTTTGGAGTGAATTGCCAAAAGTCAGATTTTTGCTGAAATTGTGACCCCGGGGCTTAGGGATTTTTTCAAAAAACAAATTTCCGCCGGTTAAGTTTTTGAGGGCTGATTTCTTGTCCTGTGATAAAAGGACTTCTGTTTCGACTGCCAAACCTTTCAGGGGAGCATTTGCAAGCGTTTGGCACCATTTTTGAGTGAATTGCCAAAAGTCAGATTTTTGCTGAAATTGTGACCCCGGGGCTTAGGGATTTTTTCAAAAAAATGTTTTTCCGCCGGTTAAGTTTTTGAGGGCTGATTTCTTGTCATGTGATAAAAAGCCTTCTGTTTCGACTGCCAAGCCTTTCAGGGGAGCATTTGCAAGCGTTTGGCACCATTTTTGAGTGAATTGCCAAAAGTCAGATTTTTGCTGAAATTGTGACCCCGGGGCTTAGGGATTTTTTCAAAAAAATGTTTTTCCGCCGGTTAAGTTTTTGAGGGCTGATTTCTTGTCCTGTGATAAAAGGACTTCTGTTTCGACTGCCAAACCTTTCAGGGGAGCATTTGCAAGCGTTTGGCACCATTTTTGAGTGAATTGCCAAAAGTCAGATTTTTGCTGAAATTGTGACCCCGGGGCTTAGGGATTTTTTCAAAAAAATGTTTTTCCGCCGGTTAAGTTTTTGATGGCTGATTTCTTGTCCTGTGATAAAAAGCCTTCTGTTTCGACTGCCAAACCTTTCAGGGGATCATTTGCAAGCGATTGGCACCATTTTGGAGTGAATTGCCAAAAGTCAGATTTTTGCTGAAATTGTGACCCCGGGGATTAGGGATTTTTTCAAAAAACAAATTTCTGCCGGTTAAGTTTTCGAGGGCTGATTTTTTGTCCTGTGATAAAAGGACTTCTGTTTCGACTGCCAAACCTTTCAGGGGATCATATGCAAGCGATTGGCACCATTTTTGAGTGAATTGCCAAAAGTCAGATTTTTGCTGAAATTGTGACCCCGGGGCTTAGGGATTTTTTCAAAAAACAAATTTCTGCCGGTTAAGTTTTTGAGGGCTGATTTTTTGTCCTGTGATAAAAGGACTTCTGTTTCGACTGCCAAACCTTTCAGGGGAGCATTTGCAAGCGTTTGGCACCATTTTTGAGTCAAGTGCCAAAAGTCAGATTTTTGCTGAAATTGTGACCCCGGGGCTTAGGGATTTTTTCAAAAAACTAATTTCCGCCGGTTAAGTTTTCGAGGGCTGATTTTTTTGTCCTGTCATAAAAGGACTTCTGTTTCAACTGCCAAACCTTTCAGGGGAGCATTTGCAAGCGTTTGGCACCATTTTTGAGTGAATTGCCAAAAGTCAGATTTTTGCTGAAATTGTGACCCCGGGGCTTAGGGATTTTTTCAAAAAAATGTTTTTCCGCCGGTTAAGTTTTTGAGGGCTGATTTCTTGTCCTGTGATAAAAAGCCTTCTGTTTCGACTGCCAAACCTTTCAGGGGAGCATTTGCAAGCGTTTGGCACCATTTTTGAGTGAATTGCCAAAAGTCAGATTTTTGCTGAAATTGTGACCCCGGGGCTTAGGGATTTTTTCAAAAAACAAATTTCCGCCGGGTAAGTTTTTGAGGGCTGATTTTTTGTCCTGTGATAAAACGACTTCTGTTTCGACTGCCAAACCTTTCAGGGGATCATTTGCAAGCGTTTGGCACCATTTTTGAGTGAAGTGCCAAAAGTCAGATTTTTGCTGAAATTGTGACCCCGGGGCTTTGGGTTTTTTTCAAAAAAATGTTTTTCCGCCGGTTAAGTTTTTGATGGCTGATTTTTTGTCCTGTGATAAAAGGACTTCTGTTTCGACTGCCAAACCTTTCAGGGGAGCATTTGCAAGCTTTTGGCACCATTTTTAAGTGAAGTGCCAAAAGTCAGATTTTTGCTGAAATTGTGACCCCGGGGCTTAGGGATTTTTTCAAAAAACAAATTTCCGCCGGTTAAGTTTTCGAGGGCTGATTTTTTGTCCTGTGATAAAAAGCCTTCTGTTTCGACTGCCAAACCTTTCAGGGGATCATATGCAAGCGATTGGCACAATTTTTGAGTGAATTGCCAAAAGTCAGATTTTTGCTGAAATTGTGACCCCGGGGCTTTGGGATTTTTTCAAAAAACAAATTTCCGCCGGTTAAGTTTTCGAGGGCTGATTTTTTGTCCTGTGATAAAAGGACTTCTGTTTCGACTGCCAAACCTTTCAGGGGAGCATTTGCAAGCGTTTGGCACCATTTTTGAGTGAATTGCCAAAGGTCAGATTTTTGCTGAAATTGTGACCCCGGGGCTTAGGGATTTTTTCAAAAAAATGTTTTTCCGCCGGTTAAGTTTTCGAGGGCTGATTTTTTGTCCTGTGATAAAAAGCCTTCTGTTTCGACTGCCAAACCTTTCAGGGGATCATTTGCAAGCGTTTGGCACCACTTTTGAGTGAATTGCCAAAAATCAGATTTTTGCTAAAATTGTGACCCCGGGGCTTAGGGATTTTTTCAAAAAAATTTTTTTCTGCCGGTTAAGTTTTCGGGGGCTGATTTTTTGTCCTGTGATAAAAAGCCTTCTGTTTCGACTGCCAAACCTTTCAGTGGATCATTTGCAAGCGATTGGCACCATTTTTGAGTGAATTGCCAAAAGTCAGATTTTTGCTGAAATTGTGACCCCGGTGCTTAGGGATTTTTTCAAAAAACAAATTTCCACCGGATACGTTTTCGAGGGCTGATTTCTTGTCCTGTGATGAAAGGACTTCTGTTTCGACTGCCAAACCTTTCAAGCGAGCATTTTCAAGCGTTTGGCATCATTTTTGAGTGAATTGCAAAAAGTCAGATTTTTGCTGAAATTGTGACCCCGGGGCTTAGAGATTTTTTCAAAAAAATGTTTTTCCGCCGGTTAAGTTTTCGAGGGCTGATTTCTTGTCCTGTGATAAAAAGCCTTCTGTTTCGACTGCCAAACCTTTCAGGTGAGCATTTGCAAGCGTTTGGCACCATTTTGGAGTGAATTGCCAAAAGTCAGATTTTTGCTGAAATTGTGACCCCGGGGCTTAGGGATTTTTTCAAAAAACAAATTTCCGCCGGTTAAGTTTTTGAGGGCTGATTTCTTGTCATGTGATAAAAAGCCTTCTGTTTCGACTGCCAAGCCTTTCAGGGGAGCATTTGCAAGCGTTTGGCACCATTTTTGAGTGAATTGCCAAAAGTCAGATTTTTGCTGAAATTGTGACCCCGGGGCTTTGGGATTTTTTCAAAAAACAAATTTCCGCCGGTTAAGTTTTCGAGGGCTGATTTTTTGTCCTGTGATAAAAGGACTTCTGTTTCGACTGCCAAACCTTTCAGGGGAGCATTTGCAAGCGTTTGGCACCATTTTTGAGTGAATTGCCAAAGGTCAGATTTTTGCTGAAATTGTGACCCCGGGGCTTAGGGATTTTTTCAAAAAAATGTTTTTCCGCCGGTTAAGTTTTCGAGGGCTGATTTTTTGTCCTGTGATAAAAAGCCTTCTGTTTCGACTGCCAAACCTTTCAGGGGATCATTTGCAAGCGTTTGGCACCACTTTTGAGTGAATTGCCAAAAATCAGATTTTTGCTAAAATTGTGACCCCGGGGCTTAGGGATTTTTTCAAAAAATTTTTTTTCTGCCGGTTAAGTTTTCGGGGGCTGATTTTTTGTCCTGTGATAAAAAGCCTTCTGTTTCGACTGCCAAACCTTTCAGTGGATCATTTGCAAGCGATTGGCACCATTTTTGAGTGAATTGCCAAAAGTCAGATTTTTGCTGAAATTGTGACCCCGGTGCTTAGGGATTTTTTCAAAAAACAAATTTCCACCGGATACGTTTTCGAGGGCTGATTTCTTGTCCTGTGATGAAAGGACTTCTGTTTCGACTGCCAAACCTTTCAAGCGAGCATTTTCAAGCGTTTGGCATCATTTTTGAGTGAATTGCAAAAAGTCAGATTTTTGCTGAAATTGTGACCCCGGGGCTTAGAGATTTTTTCAAAAAAATGTTTTTCCGCCGGTTAAGTTTTCGAGGGCTGATTTCTTGTCCTGTGATAAAAAGCCTTCTGTTTCGACTGCCAAACCTTTCAGGTGAGCATTTGCAAGCGTTTGGCACCATTTTGGAGTGAATTGCCAAAAGTCAGATTTTTGCTGAAATTGTGACCCCGGGGCTTAGGGATTTTTTCAAAAAACAAATTTCCGCCGGTTAAGTTTTTGAGGGCTGATTTCTTGTCCTGTGATAAAAGGACTTCTGTTTCGACTGCCAAACCTTTCAGGGGAGCATTTGCAAGCGTTTGGCACCATTTTTGAGTGAATTGCCAAAAGTCAGATTTTTGCTGAAATTGTGACCCCGGGGCTTAGGGATTTTTTCAAAAAAATGTTTTTCCGCCGGTTAAGTTTTTGAGGGCTGATTTCTTGTCATGTGATAAAAAGCCTTCTGTTTCGACTGCCAAGCCTTTCAGGGGAGCATTTGCAAGCGTTTGGCACCATTTTTGAGTGAATTGCCAAAAGTCAGATTTTTGCTGAAATTGTGACCCCGGGGCTTAGGGATTTTTTCAAAAAACAAATTTCTGCCGGTTAAGTTTTTGAGGGCTGATTTTTTGTCCTGTGATAAAAGGACTTCTGTTTCGACTGCCAAACCTTTCAGGGGAGCATTTGCAAGCGTTTGGCACCATTTTTGAGTCAAGTGCCAAAAGTCAGATTTTTGCTGAAATTGTGACCCCGGGGCTTAGGGATTTTTTCAAAAAACTAATTTCCGCCGGTTAAGTTTTCGAGGGCTGATTTTTTTGTCCTGTCATAAAAGGACTTCTGTTTCAACTGCCAAACCTTTCAGGGGAGCATTTGCAAGCGTTTGGCACCATTTTTGAGTGAATTGCCAAAAGTCAGATTTTTGCTGAAATTGTGACCCCGGGGCTTAGGGATTTTTTCAAAAAAATGTTTTTCCGCCGGTTAAGTTTTTGAGGGCTGATTTCTTGTCCTGTGATAAAAAGCCTTCTGTTTCGACTGCCAAACCTTTCAGGGGAGCATTTGCAAGCGTTTGGCACCACTTTTGAGTGAATTGCCAAAAATCAGATTTTTGCTAAAATTGTGACCCCGGGGCTTAGGGATTTTTTCAAAAAAAATTTTTTCTGCCGGTTAAGTTTTCGGGGGCTGATTTTTTGTCCTGTGATAAAAAGCCTTCTGTTTCGACTGCCAAACCTTTCAGGGGAGCATTTGCAAGCGTTTGGCACCATTTTTGAGTCAAGTGCCAAAAGTCAGATTTTTGCTGAAATTGTGACCCCGGGGCTTAGGGATTTTTTCAAAAAACTAATTTCCGCCGGTTAAGTTTTCGAGGGCTGATTTTTTTGTCCTGTCATAAAAGGACTTCTGTTTCAACTGCCAAACCTTTCAGGGGATCATTTGCAAGCGATTGGCACCATTTTTGAGTGAATTGCCAAAAGTCAGATTTTTGCTGAAATTGTGACCCCGGTGCTTAGGGATTTTTTCAAAAAACAAATTTCCACCGGATACGTTTTCGAGGGCTGATTTCTTGTCCTGTGATGAAAGGACTTCTGTTTCGACTGCCAAACCTTTCAAGCGAGCATTTTCAAGCGTTTGGCATCATTTTTGAGTGAATTGCAAAAAGTCAGATTTTTGCTGAAATTGTGACCCCGGGGCTTAGAGATTTTTTCAAAAAAATGTTTTTCCGCCGGTTAAGTTTTCGAGGGCTGATTTCTTGTCCTGTGATAAAAAGCCTTCTGTTTCGACTGCCAAACCTTTCAGGTGAGCATTTGCAAGCGTTTGGCACCATTTTGGAGTGAATTGCCAAAAGTCAGATTTTTGCTGAAATTGTGACCCCGGGGCTTAGGGATTTTTTCAAAAAACAAATTTCCGCCGGTTAAGTTTTTGAGGGCTGATTTCTTGTCCTGTGATAAAAGGACTTCTGTTTCGACTGCCAAACCTTTCAGGGGAGCATTTGCAAGCGTTTGGCACCATTTTTGAGTGAATTGCCAAAAGTCAGATTTTTGCTGAAATTGTGACCCCGGGGCTTAGGAATTTTTTTAAAAAAAATGTTTTTCCGCCGGTTACGTTTTTGAGGGCTGATTTCTTGTCATGTGATAAAAAGCCTTCTGTTTCGACTGCCAAGCCTTTCAGGGGAGCATTTGCAAGCGTTTGGCACCATTTTTGAGTGAATTGCCAAAAGTCAGATTTTTGCTGAAATTGTGACCCCGGGGCTTAGGGATTTTTTCAAAAAAATGTTTTTCCGCCGGTTAAGTTTTTGAGGGCTGATTTCTTGTCCTGTGATAAAGGGACTTCTGTTTCGACTGCCAAACCTTTCAGGGGAGCATTTGCAAGCGTTTGGCACCATTTTTGAGTGAATTGCCAAAAGTCAGATTTTTGCTGAAATTGTGACCCCGGGGCTTAGGGATTTTTTCAAAAAAATGTTTTTCCGCCGGTTAAGTTTTTGATGGCTGATTTCTTGTCCTGTGATAAAAAGCCTTCTGTTTCGACTGCCAAACCTTTCAGGGGATCATTTGCAAGCGATTGGCACCATTTTGGAGTGAATTGCCAAAAGTCAGATTTTTGCTGAAATTGTGACCCCGGGGATTAGGGATTTTTTCAAAAAACAAATTTCTGCCGGTTAAGTTTTCGAGGGCTGATTTTTTGTCCTGTGATAAAAGGACTTCTGTTTCGACTGCCAAACCTTTCAGGGGATCATATGCAAGCGATTGGCACCATTTTTGAGTGAATTGCCAAAAGTCAGATTTTTGCTGAAATTGTGACCCCGGGGCTTAGGGATTTTTTCAAAAAACAAATTTCTGCCGGTTAAGTTTTTGAGGGCTGATTTCTTGTCCTGTGATAAAAGGACTTCTGTTTCGACTGCCAAACCTTTCAGGGGAGCATTTGCAAGCGTTTGGCACCATTTTTGAGTGAATTGCCAAAAGTCAGATTTTTGCTGAAATTGTGACCCCGGGGCTTAGGGATTTTTTCAAAAAAATGTTTTTCCGCCGGTTAAGTTTTTGAGGGCTGATTTCTTGTCATGTGATAAAAAGCCTTCTGTTTCGACTGCCAAGCCTTTCAGGGGAGCATTTGCAAGCGTTTGGCACCATTTTTGAGTGAATTGCCAAAAGTCAGATTTTTGCTGAAATTGTGACCCCGGGGCTTAGGGATTTTTTCAAAAAACAAATTTCTGCCGGTTAAGTTTTTGAGGGCTGATTTTTTGTCCTGTGATAAAAGGACTTCTGTTTCGACTGCCAAACCTTTCAGGGGAGCATTTGCAAGCGTTTGGCACCATTTTTGAGTCAAGTGCCAAAAGTCAGATTTTTGCTGAAATTGTGACCCCGGGGCTTAGGGATTTTTTCAAAAAACTAATTTCCGCCGGTTAAGTTTTCGAGGGCTGATTTTTTTGTCCTGTCATAAAAGGACTTCTGTTTCAACTGCCAAACCTTTCAGGGGAGCATTTGCAAGCGTTTGGCACCATTTTTGAGTGAATTGCCAAAAGTCAGATTTTTGCTGAAATTGTGACCCCGGGGCTTAGGGATTTTTTCAAAAAAATGTTTTTCCGCCGGTTAAGTTTTTGAGGGCTGATTTCTTGTCCTGTGATAAAAAGCCTTCTGTTTCGACTGCCAAACCTTTCAGGGGAGCATTTGCAAGCGTTTGGCACCACTTTTGAGTGAATTGCCAAAAATCAGATTTTTGCTAAAATTGTGACCCCGGGGCTTAGGGATTTTTTCAAAAAAATTTTTTTCTGCCGGTTAAGTTTTCGGGGGCTGATTTTTTGTCCTGTGATAAAAAGCCTTCTGTTTCGACTGCCAAACCTTTCAGGGGAGCATTTGCAAGCGTTTGGCACCATTTTTGAGTCAAGTGCCAAAAGTCAGATTTTTGCTGAAATTGTGACCCCGGGGCTTAGGGATTTTTTCAAAAAACTAATTTCCGCCGGTTAAGTTTTCGAGGGCTGATTTTTTTGTCCTGTCATAAAAGGACTTCTGTTTCAACTGCCAAACCTTTCAGGGGATCATTTGCAAGCGATTGGCACCATTTTTGAGTGAATTGCCAAAAGTCAGATTTTTGCTGAAATTGTGACCCCGGTGCTTAGGGATTTTTTCAAAAAACAAATTTCCACCGGATACGTTTTCGAGGGCTGATTTCTTGTCCTGTGATGAAAGGACTTCTGTTTCGACTGCCAAACCTTTCAAGCGAGCATTTTCAAGCGTTTGGCATCATTTTTGAGTGAATTGCAAAAAGTCAGATTTTTGCTGAAATTGTGACCCCGGGGCTTAGAGATTTTTTCAAAAAAATGTTTTTCCGCCGGTTAAGTTTTCGAGGGCTGATTTCTTGTCCTGTGATAAAAAGCCTTCTGTTTCGACTGCCAAACCTTTCAGGTGAGCATTTGCAAGCGTTTGGCACCATTTTGGAGTGAATTGCCAAAAGTCAGATTTTTGCTGAAATTGTGACCCCGGGGCTTAGGGATTTTTTCAAAAAACAAATTTCCGCCGGTTAAGTTTTTGAGGGCTGATTTCTTGTCCTGTGATAAAAGGACTTCTGTTTCGACTGCCAAACCTTTCAGGGGAGCATTTGCAAGCGTTTGGCACCATTTTTGAGTGAATTGCCAAAAGTCAGATTTTTGCTGAAATTGTGACCCCGGGGCTTAGGAATTTTTTTAAAAAAAATGTTTTTCCGCCGGTTACGTTTTTGAGGGCTGATTTCTTGTCATGTGATAAAAAGCCTTCTGTTTCGACTGCCAAGCCTTTCAGGGGAGCATTTGCAAGCGTTTGGCACCATTTTTGAGTGAATTGCCAAAAGTCAGATTTTTGCTGAAATTGTGACCCCGGGGCTTAGGGATTTTTTCAAAAAAATGTTTTTCCGCCGGTTAAGTTTTCGAGGGCTGATTTTTTGTCCTGTGATAAAAGGACTTCTGTTTCGACTGCCAAACCTTTCAGGGGATCATATGCAAGCGATTGGCACCATTTTTGAGTGAATTGCCAAAAGTCAGATTTTTGCTGAAATTGTGACCCCGGGGCTTAGGGATTTTTTCAAAAAACAAATTTCTGCCGGTTAAGTTTTTGAGGGCTGATTTGTTGTCCTGTGATAAAAGGACTTCTGTTTCGACTGCCAAACCTTTCAGGGGAGCATTTGCAAGCGTTTGGCACCATTTTTGAGTCAAGTTCCAAAAGTCAGATTTTTGCTGAAATTGTGACCCCGGGGCTTAGGGATTTTTTCAAAAAACTAATTTCCGCCGGTTAAGTTTTCGAGGGCTGATTTTTTTGTCCTGTCATAAAAGGACTTCTGTTTCAACTGCCAAACCTTTCAGGGGAGCATTTGCAAGCGTTTGGCACCATTTTTGAGTGAATTGCCAAAAGTCAGATTTTTGCCGGAATTGTGACCCCGGGGCTTAGGGATTTTTTCAAAAAAATGTTTTTCCGCCGGTTAAGTTTTTGAGGGCTGATTTCTTGTCCTGTGATAAAAAGCCTTCTGTTTCGACTGCCAAACCTTTCAGGGGAGCATTTGCAAGCGTTTGACACCATTTTTGAGTGAATTGCCAAAAGTCAGATTTTTGCTGAAATTGTGACCCCGGGGCTTAGGGATTTTTTCAAAAAACAAATTTTCGCCGGTTAAGTTTTCGAGGGCTGATTTTTTTGTCCTGTGATAACAGGGCTTCTGTTTCGACTGCCAAACCTTTCAGGGGATCATTTGCAAGCGATTGGCACCATTTTTGAGTGAATTGCCAAAAGTCAGATTTTTGCTGAAATTGTGACCCCGGGGCTTAGGGATTTTTTCAAAAAACTAATTTCCGCCGGTTAAGTTTTCGAGGGCTGATTTTTTGTCCTGTGATAAAAGGACTTCTGTTTCGACTGCCAAACTTTTCAGGGGAGCATTTGCAAGCGTTTTGCACCATTTTTGAGTGAAGTGCCAAAAGTCAGATTTTTGCTGAAATTGTGACCCCGGGGCTTAGGGATTTTTTCAAAAAACAAATTTCCGCCGGTTAAGTTTTCGAGGGCTGATTTTTTGTCCTGTGATAAAAGGACTTCTGTTTCGACTGCCAAACCTTTCAGGGGAGCATTTGCAAGCGTTTGGGACCATTTTTGAGTGAATTGCCAAAAGTCAGATTTTTGCTGAAATTGTGACCCCGGGGCTTAGGGATTTTTTCAAAAAAATGTTTTTCCGCCAGTTAAGTTTTTGAGGGCTGATTTCTTGTCCTGTGATAAAAAGCCTTCTGTTTCGACTGCCAAACCTTTCAGGGGAGCATTTGCAAGCGTTTGGCACCATTTTTGAGTGAATTGCCAAAAGTCAGATTTTTGCTGAAATTGTGACCCCGGGGCTTAGGGATTTTTTCAAAAAACAAATTTCCGCCTGTTAAGTTTTCGAGGGCTGATTTTTTTGTCCTGTGATAAAAGGACTTCTGTTTCGACTGCCAAACCTTTCAGGGGAGCATTTGCAAGCGTTTGGCACCATTTTTGAGTGAATTGCCAAAGGTCAGATTTTTGCTGAAATTGTGACCCCGGGGCTTAGGGATTTTTTCAAAAAACAAATTTCCGCCTGTTAAGTTTTCGAGGGCTGATTTTTTTGTCCTGTGATAAAAGGGCTTCTGTTTCGACTGCCAAACCTTTCACGGGAGCATTTGCAAGCGTTTGGCACCATTTTTGAGTGAATTGCCAAAAGTCAGATTTTTGCTGAAATTGTGACCCCGGGGCTTAGGGATTTTTTCAAAAAAATGTTTTTCCGCCGGTTAAGTTTTTGATGGCTGATTTCTTGTCCTGTGATAAAAAGCCTTCTGTTTCGACTGCCAAACCTTTCAGGGGATCATTTGCAAGCGATTGGCACCATTTTTGAGTGAATTGCCAAAAGTCAGATTTTTGCTGAAATTGTGACCCCGGGGCTTAGGGATTTTTTCAAAAAACTAATTTCCGCCGGTTAAGTTTTCGAGGGCTGATTTTTTGTCCTGTGATAAAAGGACTTCTGTTTCGACTGCCAAACTTTTCAGGGGAGCATTTGCAAGCGTTTGGCACCATTTTTGAGTGAAGTGCCAAAAGTCAGATTTTTGCTGAAATTGTGACCCCGGGGCTTAGGGATTTTTTCAAAAAACAAATTTCCGCCTGTTAAGTTTTCGAGGGCTGATTTTTTTGTCCTGTGATAAAAGGACTTCTGTTTCGACTGCCAAACCTTTCAGGGGATCATTTGCAAGCGATTGGCACCATTTTTGAGTGAATTGCCAAAAGTCAGATTTTTGCTGAAATTGTGACCCCGGGGCTTAGGGATTTTTTCAAAAAACTAATTTCCGCCGGTTAAGTTTTTGAGGGCTGATTTCTTGTCCTGTGATAAAAAGCCTTCTGTTTCGACTGCCAAACCTTTCAGGGGAGCATTTGCAAGCGTTTAGCACCATTTTTGAGTGAATTGCCAAAAGTCAGATTTTTGCTGAAATTGTGACCCCGGGGCTTAGGGATTTTTTCAAAAAACAAATTTCCGCAGGTTAAGTTTTCGAGGGCTGATTTTTTGTCCTGTGATAAAAGGACTTCTGTTTCGACTGCCAAACCTTTCAGGGGAGCATTTGCAAGCGTTTGGCACCATTTTTGAGTGAATTGCCAAAAGTCAGATTTTTGCTGAAATTGTGACGCCGGGGCTTAGGGATTTTTTCAAAAAAATGTTTTTCCGCCGGTTAAGTTTTTGATGGCTGATTTCTTGTCCTGTGATAAAAAGCCTTCTGTTTCGACTGCCAAACCTTTCAGGGGATCATTTGCAAGCGATTGGCACCATTTTTGAGTGAATTGCCAAAAGTCAGATTTTTGCTGAAATTGTGACCCCGGGGCTTAGGGATTTTTTCAAAAAACTAATTTCCGCCGGTTAAGTTTTCGAGGGCTGATTTTTTGTCCTGTGATAAAAGGACTTCTGTTTCGACTGCCAAACCTTTCAGGGGAGCATTTGCAAGCGTTTGGCACCATTTTTGACTGAAGTGCCAAAAGTCAGATTTTTGCTGAAATTGTGACCCCGGGGCTTAGGGATTTTTTCAAAAAAATGTTTTTCCGCCGGTTAAGTTTTTGAGGGCTGATTTCTTGTCCTGTGATAAAAAGTCTTCTGTTTCGACTGCCAAACCTTTCATGGGAGCATTTGCAAGCGTTTGGCACCATTTTTGAGTGAATTGCCAAAAGTCAGATTTTTGCTGAAATTGTGACCCCGGGGCTTAGGGATTTTTTCAAAAAACAAATTTCCGCCGGTTAAGTTTTCGAGGGCTGATTTTTTTGTCCTGTGATAAAAGGACTTCTGTTTCGACTGCCAAACCTTTCAGGGGAGCATTTGCAAGCGTTTGGCACCATTTTTGAGTGAATTGCCAAAAGTCAGATTTTTGCTGAAATTGTGACCCCGGGGCTTAGGGATTTTTTCAAAAAAATGTTTTTCCGCCGGTTAAGTTTTTGAGGGCTGATTTCTTGTCCTGTGATAAAAAGCCTTCTGTTTCGACTGCCAAACCTTTCAGGGGAGCATTTGCAAGCGTTTGGCACCATTTTGGAGTGAATTGCCAAAAGTCAGATTTTTGCTGAAATTGTGACCCCGGGGCTTAGGGATTTTTTCAAAAAACAAATTTCCGCCGGTTAAGTTTTCGAGGGCTGATTTTTTTGTCCTGTGATAAAAGGACTTCTGTTTCGACTGCCAAACCTTTCAGGGGATCATTTGCAAGCGTTTGGCACCATTTTTGAGTGAATTGCCAAAAGTCAGATTTTTGCTGAAATTGTGACCCCGGGGCTTAGGGATTTTTTCAAAAAACAAATTTCCGCCGGTTAAGTTTTCGAGGGCTGATTTTTTGTCCTGTGATAAAAGGACTTCTGTTTCGACTGCCAAATCTTTCAGGGGAGCATTTGCAAGCGTTTGGCACCATTTTTGAGTGAATTGCCAAAGGTCAGATTTTTGCTGAAATTGTGACCCCGGGACTTAGGGATTTTTTCAAAAAAATGATTTTCCGCCGGTTAAGTTTTTGAGGGCTGATTTTTTGTCCTGTGATAAAAGGACTTCTGTTTCGACTGCCAAACCTTTCAGGGGAGCATTTGCAAGCGTTTGGCACCATTTTGGAGTGAATTGCCAAAAGTCAGATTTTTGCTGAAATTGTGACCCCGGGGCTTAGGGATTTTTTCAAAAAACAAATTTTCGCCGGTTAAGTTTTCGAAGGCTGATTTTTTTGTCCTGTGATAAAAGGACTTCTGTTTCGACTGCCAAACCTTTCAGGGGATCATTTGCAAGCGTTTGGCACCATTTTTGAGTGAATTGCCAAAAGTCAGATTTTTGCTGAAATTGTGACCCCGGGGCTTAGGGATTTTTTCAAAAAACAAATTTCCGCCGGTTAAGTTTTCGAGGGCTGATTTTTTGTCCTGTGATAAAAGGACTTCTGTTTCGACTGCCAAATCTTTCAGGGGAGCATTTGCAAGCGTTTGGCACCATTTTTGAGTGAATTGCCAAAGGTCAGATTTTTGCTGAAATTGTGACCCCGGGACTTAGGGATTTTTTCAAAAAAATGATTTTCCGCCGGTTAAGTTTTTGAGGGCTGATTTTTTGTCCTGTGATAAAAGGACTTCTGTTTCGACTGCCAAACCTTTCAGGGGAGCATTTGCAAGCGTTTGGCACCATTTTGGAGTGAATTGCCAAAAGTCAGATTTTTGCTGAAATTGTGACCCCGGGGCTTAGGGATTTTTTCAAAAAACAAATTTCCGCCGGTTAAGTTTTCGAGGGCTGATTTTTTTGTCCTGTGATAAAAGGACTTCTGTTTCGACTGCCAAACCTTTCAGGGGATCATTTGCAAGCGTTTGGCACCATTTTTGAGTGAATTGCCAAAAGTCAGATTTTTGCTGAAATTGTGACCCCGGGGCTTAGGGATTTTTTCAAAAAACAAATTTCCGCCGGTTAAGTTTTCGAGGGCTGATTTTTTGTCCTGTGATAAAAGGACTTCTGTTTCGACTGCCAAATCTTTCAGGGGAGCATTTGCAAGCGTTTGGCACCATTTTTGAGTGAATTGCCAAAGGTCAGATTTTTGCTGAAATTGTGACCCCGGGACTTAGGGATTTTTTCAAAAAAATGATTTTCCGCCGGTTAAGTTTTTGAGGGCTGATTTTTTGTCCTGTGATAAAAGGACTTCTGTTTCGACTGCCAAACCTTTCAGGGGAGCATTTGCAAGCGTTTGGCACCATTTTTGAGTGAATTGACAAAAGTCAGATTTTTGCTGAAATTGTGACCCCGGGGCTTAGGGATTTTTTCAAAAAAATGATTTTCCGCCGGTTAAGTTTTCGAGGGCTGATTTCTTGTCCTGTGATAAAAAGCCTTCTGTTTCGACTGCCAAACCTTTCAGGGGAGCATTTGCAAGCGTTTGCCACCGTTTTTGAGTGAATTGCCAAAAGTCAGATTTTTGCTGAAATTGTGACCCCGGGGCTTAGGGATTTTTTCAAAAAAATGTTTTTCTGCCAGTTAAGTTTTTGAGGGCTGATTTCTTGTCCTGTGATAAAAAGCCTTCTGTTTCAAATGCCAAACCTTTCAACCGATCATTTCCAAGCGTTTGGCACCATTTTTGAGTGAATTGCCAAAAGTCAAATTTTTGCTGAAATTGTGAAGCCGGGGCTTAGGGATTTTTTCAAAAAACAGATTTCCGCCGGTTAGTTTTCGAGGGCTGATTTCTTCCCGTGTGATGAAAAGCCTTCTCCTTCAATTGCCAAACCATTCAGGGGAGCATTTGCAAGCGTTTGGCACCATTTTTGAGTGAATTGTCAAAAGTCAGATTTTTGCTGAAATTGTGACCCCGGGGCTTAGGGATTTTTTCAAAAAACAAATTTCCGCCGGTTAAGTTTTCGAGGGCTGATTTTTTTGTCCTGTGATAAAAGGACTTCTGTTTCGACTGCCAAACCTTTCAGGGGATCATTTGCAAGCGTTTGGCACCATTTTTGAGTGAATTGCCAAAAGTCAGATTTTTGCTGAAATTGTGACCCCGGGGCTTAGGGATTTTTTCAAAAAACAAATTTCCGCCGGTTAAGTTTTCGAGGGCTGATTTTTTGTCCTGTGATAAAAGGACTTCTGTTTCGACTGCCAAATCTTTCAGGGGAGCATTTGCAAGCGTTTGGCACCATTTTTGAGTGAATTGCCAAAGGTCAGATTTTTGCTGAAATTGTGACCCCGGGACTTAGGGATTTTTTCAAAAAAATGATTTTCCGCCGGTTAAGTTTTTGAGGGCTGATTTTTTGTCCTGTGATAAAAGGACTTCTGTTTCGACTGCCAAACCTTTCAGGGGAGCATTTGCAAGCGTTTGGCACCATTTTGGAGTGAATTGCCAAAAGTCAGATTTTTGCTGAAATTGTGACCCCGGGGCTTAGGGATTTTTTCAAAAAACAAATTTCCGCCGGTTAAGTTTTCGAGGGCTGATTTTTTTGTCCTGTGATAAAAGGACTTCTGTTTCGACTGCCAAACCTTTCAGGGGATCATTTGCAAGCGTTTGGCACCATTTTTGAGTGAATTGCCAAAAGTCAGATTTTTGCTGAAATTGTGACCCCGGGGCTTAGGGATTTTTTCAAAAAACAAATTTCCGCCGGTTAAGTTTTCGAGGGCTGATTTTTTGTCCTGTGATAAAAGGACTTCTGTTTCGACTGCCAAATCTTTCAGGGGAGCATTTGCAAGCGTTTGGCACCATTTTTGAGTGAATTGCCAAAGGTCAGATTTTTGCTGAAATTGTGACCCCGGGACTTAGGGATTTTTTCAAAAAAATGATTTTCCGCCGGTTAAGTTTTTGAGGGCTGATTTTTTGTCCTGTGATAAAAGGACTTCTGTTTCGACTGCCAAACCTTTCAGGGGAGCATTTGCAAGCGTTTGGCACCATTTTTGAGTGAATTGACAAAAGTCAGATTTTTGCTGAAATTGTGACCCCGGGGCTTAGGGATTTTTTCAAAAAAATGATTTTCCGCCGGTTAAGTTTTCGAGGGCTGATTTCTTGTCCTGTGATAAAAAGCCTTCTGTTTCGACTGCCAAACCTTTCAGGGGAGCATTTGCAAGCGTTTGCCACCGTTTTTGAGTGAATTGCCAAAAGTCAGATTTTTGCTGAAATTGTGACCCCGGGGCTTAGGGATTTTTTCAAAAAAATGTTTTTCTGCCAGTTAAGTTTTTGAGGGCTGATTTCTTGTCCTGTGATAAAAAGCCTTCTGTTTCAAATGCCAAACCTTTCAACCGATCATTTCCAAGCGTTTGGCACCATTTTTGAGTGAATTGCCAAAAGTCAAATTTTTGCTGAAATTGTGAAGCCGGGGCTTAGGGATTTTTTCAAAAAACAGATTTCCGCCGGTTAGTTTTCGAGGGCTGATTTCTTCCCGTGTGATGAAAAGCCTTCTCCTTCAATTGCCAAACCATTCAGGGGAGCATTTGCAAGCGTTTGGCACCATTTTTGAGTGAATTGCCAAAAGTCAGATTTTTGCTGAAATTGTGACCCCGGGGCTTAGGGATTTTTTCAAAAAACAAATTTCCGCTGGTTAAGTTTTCGACGGCTGATTTTTTGTCCTGTGATAAAAGGACTTCTGTTTCGACTGCCAAACCTTGAAGGGGATCATTTGCAAGCGTTTGGCACCATTTTTGAGTGAATTGCCAAAAATCAGATTTTTGCTAAAATTGTGACCCCGGGGCTTAGGGATTTTTTCAAAAAAATTTTTTTCTGCCGGTTAAGTTTTCGGGGGCTGATTTTTTGTCCTGTGATAAAAAGCCTTCTGTTTCGACTGCCAAACCTTTCAGTGGATCATTTGCAAGCGATTGGCACCATTTTTGAGTGAATTGCCAAAAGTCAGATTTTTGCTGAAATTGTGACCCCGGGGCTTAGGGATTTTTTCAAAAAACAAATTTCCGCCGGTTAAGTTTTTGAGGGCTGATTTTTTGTCCTGTGATAAAAGGATTTCTGTTTCGACTGCCAAACCTTTCAGGGGAGCATTTGCAAGCGTTTGGCACCATTTTTGAGTGAATTGCCAAAAGTCAGTTTTTTGCTGAAATTGTGACCCTGGGGCTTAGGGATTTTTAAAAAAAATGTTTTTCCGCCGGTTAAGTTTTCGAGGGCTGATTTTTTGTCCTGTGATAAAAAGCCTTCTGTTTCGACTGCCAAACCTTTCAGGGGATCATTTGCAAGCGTTTGGCACCATTTTTGAGTGAATTGCCAAAAGTCAGATTTTTGCTGAAATTGTGACCCCGGGGCTTAGGGATTTTTTCAAAAAACAAATTTCCACCGGTTAAGTTTTCGACGGCTGATTTTTTGTCCTTTGATAAAAGGACTTCTGTTTCGACTGCCAAACCTTTCAGGGGAGCATTTGCAAGCGTTTGGCACCATTTTTGAGTGAATTGCCAAAAGTCAGATTTTTGCTGAAATTGTGACCCCGGGGCTTAGGGATTTTTTCAAAAAAATGTTTTTCCGCCGGTTAAGTTTTTGAGGGCTGATTCCTTATCCTGTGATAAAAAGCCTTCTGTTTCGACTGCCAAACCTTTAAGGGGAGCATTTGCAAGCGTTTGGCACCATTTTTGAGTGAATTGCCAAAAGTCAGATTTTTGCTGAAATTGTGACCCGGGGGCTTAGGGATTTTTTCAAAAAAATGTTTTTCCGCCGGTTAAGTTTTTCAGGGCTGATTTCTTGTCCTGTGATAAAAAGCCTTCTGTTTCGACTGCCAAACCTTTCAGGGGAGCATTTGCAAGCGATTGGCACCATTTTGGAGTGAATTGCCAAAAGTCAGATTTTTGCTGAAATTGTGACCCCGGGGCTTAGGGATTTTTTCAAAAAACAAATTTTCGCCGGTTAAGTTTTTGAGGGCTGATTTTTTGTCCTGTGATAAAAGGACTTCTGTTTCGACTGCCAAACCTTTCAGGGGAGCATTTGCAAGCGTTTGGCACCATTTTTGAGTGAATTGCCAAAAGTCAGATTTTTGCTGAAATTGTGACCCCGGGGCTTAGGGATTTTTTCAAAAAACAAATTTCCGCCGGTTAAGTTTTCGAGGGCTGATTTTTTGTCCTGTGATAAAAGGACTTCTGTTTCGACTGCCAAACCTTTCAGGGGAGCATTTGCAAGCGTTTGGCACCATTTTTGAGTGAATTGCCAAAAGTCAGATTTTTGCTGAAATTGTGACCCCGGGGCTTAGGGATTTTTTCAAAAAAATGTTTTTCCGCCGGTTAAGTTTTTGAGGGCTGATTCCTTATCCTGTGATAAAAAGCCTTCTGTTTCGACTGCCAAACCTTTAAGGGGAGCATTTGCAAGCTTTTGGCACCGTTTTTGAGTGAAGTGCCAAAAGTCAGATTTTTGCTGAAATTGTGACCCCGGGGCTTAGGGATTTTTTCAAAAAACAAATTTCCGCCGGTTAAGTTTTCGAGGGCTGATTTTTTGTCCTGTGATAAAAAGCCTTCTGTTTCGACTGCCAAACCTTTCAGGGGATCATTTGCAAGCGTTTGGCACCATTTTTGAGTGAATTGCCAAAAGTCAGATTTTTGCTGAAATTGTGACCCCGGGGCTTAGGGATTTTTCCAAAAAACAAATTTCCGCCGGTTAAGTTTTCGAGGTTTGATTTTTTGTCCTGTGATAAAAGGACTTCTGTTTCGACTGCCAAACCTTTCAGGGGAGCATTTGCAAGCGTTTGGCACCATTTTTGAGTGAATTGCCAAAAGTCAGATTTTTGCTGAAATTGTGACCCCGGGGCTTAGGGATTTTTTCAAAAAAATGTTTTTCCGCCGGTTAAGTTTTTGAGGGCTGATTCCTTATCCTGTGATAAAAAGCCTTCTGTTTCGACTGCCAAACCTTTAAGGGGAGCATTTGCAAGCTTTTGGCACCGTTTTTGAGTGAAGTGCCAAAAGTCAGATTTTTGCTGAAATTGTGACCCCGGGGCTTAGGGATTTTTTCAAAAAACAAATTTCCGCCGGTTAAGTTTTCGAGGGCTGATTTTTTGTCCTGTGATAAAAAGCCTTCTGTTTCGACTGCCAAACCTTTCAGGGGATCATTTGCAAGCGTTTAGCACCATTTTTGAGTGAATTGCCAAAAGTCAGATTTTTGCTGAAATTGTGACCCCGGGGCTTAGGGATTTTTTCAAAAAACAAATTTCCGCCGGTTAAGTTTTCGAGGGCTGATTTTTTGTCCTCTGATAAAAAGCCTTCTGTTTCGACTGCCAAACCTTTCAGGGGAGCATTTGCAAGCGTTTGGCACCATTTTTGAGTGAATTGCCAAAAATCAGATTTTTGCTAAAATTGTGCCCCCGGGGCTTAGGGATTTTTTTCAAAAAAACATTTTTCTGCCAGTTAAGTTTTCGGGGGCTGATTTTTTTGTCCTGTGATAAAAAGCCTTCTGTTTCGACTGCCAAACCTTTCAGTGGATCATTTGCAAGCGATTGGCACCATTTTTGAGTGAATTGCCAAAAGTCAGATTTTTGCTGAAATTGTGACCCCGGGGCTTAGGGATTTTTTCAAAAAACAAATTTCCGCCGGGTAAGTTTTTGAGGGCTGATTTTTTGTCCTGTGATAAAACGACTTCTGTTTCGACTGCCAAACCTTTCAGGGGATCATTTGCAAGCGTTTGGCACCATTTTTGAGTGAAGTGCCAAAAGTCAGATTTTTGCTGAAATTGTGACCCCGGGGCTTAGGGATTTTTTCAAAAAAACAAATTTCCGCCGGTTAAGTTTTCGAGGGCTGATTTTTTGTCCTGTGATAAAAGGACTTCTGTTTCGACTGCCAAACCTTTCAGGGGATCATTTGCAAGCGATTGGCACCATTTTTGAGTGAATTGCCAAAAGTCAGATTTTTGCTGAAATTGTGACCCCGGGGCTTAGGGATTTTTTCAAAAAACAAATTTTCGCCGGTTAAGTTTTTGAGGGCTGATTTTTTGTCCTGTGATAAAAGGACTTCTGTTTCGACTGCCAAACCTTTCAGGGGAGCATTTGCAAGCTTTTTTTTTTTTTTTTTTTTATAAAATTTTTATTGGTTTTACAAAATTTTTAAGAAAAACAGACAAACACTAAAAATGACAAACATACACGTATAGTTTCAAACATACTTTCATAAACCTCTTTTCTTGGACTTCCCCATACCCCCCCTCTCTGCATCCCAATGTCCATAGTTCAACTAGCAACTCCCAATTGTTACTTTCCAATCTCTATCATCTTAGTCCTCTTTTATAGTCTAACCTTATATCCCTGTACCCCTTTGTTTCTGAAAACCACGACATTTTAGCATTCATTAAGTTTATAGTAGTCCTTAAGATAGCTTTTAAATTTTCTCCATTCTTCTTCCACCGTCTCTTTTCGTTGGTCACGGATTCTGCCTGTCATCTCGGCCAGTGTCATATAGTCCATCACTTTCATCTGCCATTCTTCCAAAGTGGGTAAATCTTGTGTCTTCCAATACTTTGCGATGAGTATTCTTGCTGCTGTTGTGGCATACATGAAAAAAGCTCTATCTTTCTTTGTCACCAGTTGGCCGACAATGCCCAAGAGAAAGGCCTCTGGTTTTTTAGGAAAGGTACATTTAAGTACCTTTTTCATTTCATTATAGATCATTTCCCAGAAGGCCTTAATCTTCGGGCATGTCCACCAAAGGTGATAAAAGGTACCTTCAGTCTCTTTACACTTCCAACATTTGTTATCGGGCAAATGATAGATTTTTGCTAGCTTGACTGGGGTCATGTACCACCTGTATACCATTTTCATAATGTTTTCCTTTAAGACATTACATGCCGTAAATTTTATACCGGTGTTCCATAACCATTCCCAGTCAGCTGACATAATGTTATGTCCAACATCCTGCATTTGCAAGCTTTTGGCACCATTTTTGAGTGAAGTGCCAAGTCAGATCTTTGCTGAAATTGTGACCCCGGGGCTTAGGGATTTTTTCAAAAAACAAATTTCCGCCGGTTAAGTTTTCGAGGGCTGATTTTTTTGTCCTGTGATAAAAAGCCTTCTGTTTCGACTGCCAAACCTTTCAGGGGATCATATGCAAGAGATTGGCACAATTTTTGAGTGAATTGCCAAAAGTCAGATTTTTGCTGAAATTGTGACCCCGGGGCTTAGGGATTTTTTCAAAAAACAAATTTCCGCCGGTTAAGTTTTCGAGGGCTGATTTTTTGTCCTGTGATAAAAGGACTTCTGTTTCGACTGCCAAACCTTTCAGGGGATCATTTGCAAGCGTTTGGCACCATTTTTGAGTGAATTGCCAAAGGTCAGATTTTTGCTGAAATTGTGACCCCGGGGCTTAGGGATTTTTTCAAAAAAATGTTTTTCCGCCGGTTAAGTTTTCGAGGGCTGATTTTTTGTCCTGTGATAAAAAGCCTTCTGTTTCGACTGCCAAACCTTTCAGGGGATCATTTGCAAGCGTTTGGCACCACTTTTGAGTGAATTGCCAAAAATCAGATTTTTGCTAAAATTGTGACCCCGGGGCTTAGGGATTTTTTCAAAAAAAATTTTTTCTGCCGGTTAAGTTTTCGGGGGCTGATTTTTTGTCCTGTGATAAAAAGCCTTCTGTTTCGACTGCCAAACCTTTCAGTGGATCATTTGCAAGCGATTGGCACCATTTTTGAGTGAATTGCCAAAAGTCAGATTTTTGCTGAAATTGTGACCCCGGTGCTTAGGGATTTTTTCAAAAAACAAATTTCCACCGGATACGTTTTCGAGGGCTGATTTCTTGTCCTGTGATGAAAGGACTTCTGTTTCGACTGCCAAACCTTTCAAGCGAGCATTTTCAAGCGTTTGGCATCATTTTTGAGTGAATTGCAAAAAGTCAGATTTTTGCTGAAATTGTGACCCCGGGGCTTAGGGATTTTTTCAAAAAACAAATTTCCGCCGGGTAAGTTTTTGAGGGCTGATTTTTTGTCCTGTGATAAAACGACTTCTGTTTCGACTGCCAAACCTTTCAGGGGATCATTTGCAAGCGTTTGGCACCATTTTTGAGTGAAGTGCCAAAAGTCAGATTTTTGCTGAAATTGTGACCCCGGGGCTTAGGGATTTTTTCAAAAAAACAAATTTCCGCCGGTTAAGTTTTCGAGGGCTGATTTTTTGTCCTGTGATAAAAGGACTTCTGTTTCGACTGCCAAACCTTTCAGGGGATCATTTGCAAGCGATTGGCACCATTTTTGAGTGAATTGCCAAAAGTCAGATTTTTGCTGAAATTGTGACCCCGGGGCTTAGGGATTTTTTCAAAAAACAAATTTTCGCCGGTTAAGTTTTTGAGGGCTGATTTTTTGTCCTGTGATAAAACGACTTCTGTTTCGACTGCCAAACCTTTCAGGGGAGCATTTGCAAGCTTTTGGCACCATTTTTGAGTGAAGTGCCAAAAGTCAGATTTTTGCTGAAATTGTGACCCCGGGGCTTAGGGATTTTTTCAAAAAACAAATTTCCGCCGGTTAAGTTTTCGAGGGCTGATTTTTTTGTCCTGTGATAAAAAGCCTTCTGTTTCGACTGCCAAACCTTTCAGGGGATCATATGCAAGAGATTGGCACAATTTTTGAGTGAATTGCCAAAAGTCAGATTTTTGCTGAAATTGTGACCCCGGGGCTTAGGGATTTTTTCAAAAAAATGTTTTTCCGCCGGTTAAGTTTTCGAGGGCTGATTTTTTGTCCTGTGATAAAAAGCCTTCTGTTTCGACTGCCAAACCTTTCAGGGGAGCATTTGCAAGCGTTTGGCACCATTTTTGAGTGAATTGCCAAAAGTCAGATTTTTGCTGAAATTGTGACCCCGGGGCTTAGGGATTTTTTCAAAAAAATGTTTTTCCGCCGGTTAAGTTTTTGAGGGCTGATTCCTTATCCTGTGATAAAAAGCCTTCTGTTTCGACTGCCAAACCTTTAAGGGGAGCATTTGCAAGCGTTTGGCACCATTTTTGAGTGAATTGCCAAAAGTCAGATTTTTGCTGAAATTGTGACCCGGGGGCTTAGGGATTTTTTCAAAAAAATGTTTTTCCGCCGGTTAAGTTTTTCAGGGCTGATTTCTTGTCCTGTGATAAAAAGCCTTCTGTTTCGACTGCCAAACCTTTCAGGGGAGCATTTGCAAGCGATTGGCACCATTTTGGAGTGAATTGCCAAAAGTCAGATTTTTGCTGAAATTGTGACCCCGGGGCTTAGGGATTTTTTCAAAAAACAAATTTTCGCCGGTTAAGTTTTTGAGGGCTGATTTTTTGTCCTGTGATAAAAGGACTTCTGTTTCGACTGCCAAACCTTTCAGGGGAGCATTTGCAAGCGTTTGGCACCATTTTTGAGTGAATTGCCAAAAGTCAGATTTTTGCTGAAATTGTGACCCCGGGGCTTAGGGATTTTTTCAAAAAACAAATTTCCGCCGGTTAAGTTTTCGAGGGCTGATTTTTTGTCCTGTGATAAAAGGACTTCTGTTTCGACTGCCAAACCTTTCAGGGGAGCATTTGCAAGCGTTTGGCACCATTTTTGAGTGAATTGCCAAAAGTCAGATTTTTGCTGAAATTGTGACCCCGGGGCTTAGGGATTTTTTCAAAAAAATGTTTTTCCGCCGGTTAAGTTTCTGAGGGCTGATTCCTTATCCTGTGATAAAAAGCCTTCTGTTTCGACTGCCAAACCTTTAAGGGGAGCATTTGCAAGCTTTTGGCACCGTTTTTGAGTGACGTGCCAAAAGTCAGATTTTTGCTGAAATTGTGACCCCGGGGCTTAGGGATTTTTTCAAAAAACAAATTTCCGCCGGTTAAGTTTTCGAGGGCTGATTTTTTGTCCTGTGATAAAAAGCCTTCTGTTTCGACTGCCAAACCTTTCAGGGGATCATTTGCAAGCGTTTGGCACCATTTTTGAGTGAATTGCCAAAAGTCAGATTTTTGCTGAAATTGTGACCCCGGGGCTTAGGGATTTTTTCAAAAAACAAATTTCCACCGGTTAAGTTTTCGAGGGCTGATTTTTTGTCCTGTGATAAAAGGACTTCTGTTTCGACTGCCAAACCTTTCAGGGGAGCATTTGCAAGCGTTTGGCACCATTTTTGAGTGAATTGCCAAAAGTCAGATTTTTGCTGAAATTGTGACCCCGGGGCTTAGGGATTTTTTCAAAAAAATGTTTTTCCGCCGGTTAAGTTTTTGAGGGCTGATTCCTTATCCTGTGATAAAAAGCCTTCTGTTTCGACTGCCAAACCTTTAAGGGGAGCATTTGCAAGCTTTTGGCACCGTTTTTGAGTGAAGTGCCAAAAGTCAGATTTTTGCTGAAATTGTGACCCCGGGGCTTAGGGATTTTTTCAAAAAACAAATTTCCGCCGGTTAAGTTTTCGAGGGCTGATTTTTTTGTCCTGTGATAAAAAGCCTTCTGTTTCGACTGCCAAACCTTTCAGGGGATCATATGCAAGAGATTGGCACAATTTTTGAGTGAATTGCCAAAAGTCAGATTTTTGCTGAAATTGTGACCCCGGGGCTTAGGGATTTTTTCAAAAAACAAATTTCCGCCGGTTAAGTTTTCGAGGGCTGATTTTTTGTCCTGTGATAAAAGGACTTCTGTTTCGACTGCCAAACCTTTCAGGGGATCATTTGCAAGCGTTTGGCACCATTTTTGAGTGAATTGCCAAAAGTCAGATTTTTGCTGAAATTGTGACCCGGGGGCTTAGGGATTTTTTCAAAAAAATGTTTTTCCGCCGGTTAAGTTTTTCAGGGCTGATTTCTTGTCCTGTGATAAAAAGCCTTCTGTTTCGACTGCCAAACCTTTCAGGGGAGCATTTGCAAGCGATTGGCACCATTTTGGAGTGAATTGCCAAAAGTCAGATTTTTGCTGAAATTGTGACCCCGGGGCTTAGGGATTTTTTCAAAAAACAAATTTTCGCCGGTTAAGTTTTTGAGGGCTGATTTTTTGTCCTGTGATAAAAGGACTTCTGTTTCGACTGCCAAACCTTTCAGGGGAGCATTTGCAAGCGTTTGGCACCATTTTTGAGTGAATTGCCAAAAGTCAGATTTTTGCTGAAATTGTGACCCCGGGGCTTAGGGATTTTTTCAAAAAACAAATTTCCGCCGGTTAAGTTTTCGAGGGCTGATTTTTTGTCCTGTGATAAAAGGACTTCTGTTTCGACTGCCAAACCTTTCAGGGGAGCATTTGCAAGCGTTTGGCACCATTTTTGAGTGAATTGCCAAAAGTCAGATTTTTGCTGAAATTGTGACCCCGGGGCTTAGGGATTTTTTCAAAAAAATGTTTTTCCGCCGGTTAAGTTTTTGAGGGCTGATTCCTTATCCTGTGATAAAAAGCCTTCTGTTTCGACTGCCAAACCTTTAAGGGGAGCATTTGCAAGCTTTTGGCACCGTTTTTGAGTGACGTGCCAAAAGTCAGATTTTTGCTGAAATTGTGACCCCGGGGCTTAGGGATTTTTTCAAAAAACAAATTTCCGCCGGTTAAGTTTTCGAGGGCTGATTTTTTGTCCTGTGATAAAAAGCCTTCTCTTTCGACTGCCAAACCTTTCAGGGGATCATTTGCAAGCGTTTGGCATCATTTTTGAGTGAATTGCCAAAAGTCAGATTTTTGCTGAAATTGTGACCCCGGGGCTTAGGGATTTTTTCAAAAAACAAATTTCCGCCGGTTAAGTTTTCGAGGGCTGATTTTTTGTCCTGTGATAAAAGGACTTCTGTTTCGACTGCCAAACCTTTCAGGGGAGCATTTGCAAGCGTTTGGCACCATTTTTGAGTGAATTGCCAAAAGTCAGATTTTTGCTGAAATTGTGACCCCGGGGCTTAGGGATTTTTTCAAAAAAATGTTTTTCCGCCGGTTAAGTTTTTGAGGGCTGATTCCTTATCCTGTGATAAAAAGCCTTCTGTTTCGACTGCCAAACCTTTAAGGGGAGCATTTGCAAGCTTTTGGCACCGTTTTTGAGTGAAGTGCCAAAAGTCAGATTTTTGCTGAAATTGTGACCCCGGGGCTTAGGGATTTTTTCAAAAAACAAATTTCCGCCGGTTAAGTTTTCGAGGGCTGATTTTTTGTCCTGTGATAAAAAGCCTTCTGTTTCGACTGCCAAACCTTTCAGGGGATCATTTGCAAGCGTTTAGCACCATTTTTGAGTGAATTGCCAAAAGTCAGATTTTTGCTGAAATTGTGACCCCGGGGCTTAGGGATTTTTTCAAAAAACAAATTTCCGCCGGTTAAGTTTTCGAGGGCTGATTTTTTGTCCTGTGATAAAAAGCCTTCTGTTTCGACTGCCAAACCTTTCAGGGGAGCATTTGCAAGCGTTTGGCACCATTTTTGAGTGAATTGCCAAAAATCAGATTTTTGCTAAAATTGTGCCCCCGGGGCTTAGGGATTTTTTCAAAAAAATTTTTTTCTGCCGGTTAAGTTTTCGGGGGCTGATTTTTTGTCCTGTGATAAAAAGCCTTCTGTTTCGACTGCCAAACCTTTCAGGGGAGCATTTGCAAGCGATTGGCACCATTTTTGAGTGAATTGCCAAAAGTCAGATTTTTGCTGAAATTGTGACCCCGGGGCTTAGGGATTTTTTCAAAAAACAAATTTCCGCCGGGTAAGTTTTTGAGGGCTGATTTTTTGTCCTGTGATAAAACGACTTCTGTTTCGACTGCCAAACCTTTCAGGGGATCATTTGCAAGCGTTTGGCACCATTTTTGAGTGAAGTGCCAAAAGTCAGATTTTTGCTGAAATTGTGACCCCGGGGCTTAGGGATTTTTTCAAAAAAACAAATTTCCGCCGGTTAAGTTTTCGAGGGCTGATTTTTTGTCCTGTGATAAAAGGACTTCTGTTTCGACTGCCAAACCTTTCAGGGGATCATTTGCAAGCGTTTAGCACCATTTTTGAGTGAATTGCCAAAAGTCAGATTTTTGCTGAAATTGTGACCCCGGGGCTTAGGGATTTTTTCAAAAAACAAATTTTCGCCGGTTAAGTTTTTGAGGGCTGATTTTTTGTCCTGTGATAAAAGGACTTCTGTTTCGACTGCCAAACCTTTCAGGGGAGCATTTGCAAGCTTTTGGCACCATTTTTGAGTGAAGTGCCAAAAGTCAGATTTTTGCTGAAATTGTGACCCCGGGGCTTAGGGATTTTTTCAAAAAACAAATTTCCGCCGGTTAAGTTTTCGAGGGCTGATTTTTTTGTCCTGTGATAAAAAGCCTTCTGTTTCGACTGCCAAACCTTTCAGGGGATCATATGCAAGAGATTGGCACAATTTTTGAGTGAATTGCCAAAAGTCAGATTTTTGCTGAAATTGTGACCCCGGGGCTTAGGGATTTTTTCAAAAAACAAATTTCCGCCGGTTAAGTTTTCGAGGGCTGATTTTTTGTCCTGTGATAAAAGGACTTCTGTTTCGACTGCCAAACCTTTCAGGGGATCATTTGCAAGCGTTTGGCACCATTTTTGAGTGAATTGCCAAAGGTCAGATTTTTGCTGAAATTGTGACCCCGGGGCTTAGGGATTTTTTCAAAAAAATGTTTTTCCGCCGGTTAAGTTTTCGAGGGCTGATTTTTTGTCCTGTGATAAAAAGCCTTCTGTTTCGACTGCCAAACCTTTCAGGGGATCATTTGCAAGCGTTTGGCACCACTTTTGAGTGAATTGCCAAAAATCAGATTTTTGCTAAAATTGTGACCCCGGGGCTTAGGGATTTTTTCAAAAAAAAATTTTTCTGCCGGTTAAGTTTTCGGGGGCTGATTTTTTGTCCTGTGATAAAAAGCCTTCTGTTTCGACTGCCAAACCTTTCAGTGGATCATTTGCAAGCGATTGGCACCATTTTTGAGTGAATTGCCAAAAGTCAGATTTTTGCTGAAATTGTGACCCCGGTGCTTAGGGATTTTTTCAAAAAACAAATTTCCACCGGATACGTTTTCGAGGGCTGATTTCTTGTCCTGTGATGAAAGGACTTCTGTTTCGACTGCCAAACCTTTCAAGCGAGCATTTTCAAGCGTTTGGCATCATTTTTGAGTGAATTGCAAAAAGTCAGATTTTTGCTGAAATTGTGACCCCGGGGCTTAGGGATTTTTTCAAAAAACAAATTTCCGCCGGGTAAGTTTTTGAGGGCTGATTTTTTGTCCTGTGATAAAACGACTTCTGTTTCGACTGCCAAACCTTTCAGGGGATCATTTGCAAGCGTTTGGCACCATTTTTGAGTGAAGTGCCAAAAGTCAGATTTTTGCTGAAATTGTGACCCCGGGGCTTAGGGATTTTTTCAAAAAAACAAATTTCCGCCGGTTAAGTTTTCGAGGGCTGATTTTTTGTCCTGTGATAAAAGGACTTCTGTTTCGACTGCCAAACCTTTCAGGGGATCATTTGCAAGCGATTGGCACCATTTTTGAGTGAATTGCCAAAAGTCAGATTTTTGCTGAAATTGTGACCCCGGGGCTTAGGGATTTTTTCAAAAAACAAATTTTCGCCGGTTAAGTTTTTGAGGGCTGATTTTTTGTCCTGTGATAAAAGGACTTCTGTTTCGACTGCCAAACCTTTCAGGGGAGCATTTGCAAGCTTTTGGCACCATTTTTGAGTGAAGTGCCAAAAGTCAGATTTTTGCTGAAATTGTGACCCCGGGGCTTAGGGATTTTTTCAAAAAACAAATTTCCGCCGGTTAAGTTTTCGAGGGCTGATTTTTTTGTCCTGTGATAAAAAGCCTTCTGTTTCGACTGCCAAACCTTTCAGGGGATCATATGCAAGAGATTGGCACAATTTTTGAGTGAATTGCCAAAAGTCAGATTTTTGCTGAAATTGTGACCCCGGGGCTTTGGGATTTTTTCAAAAAACAAATTTCCGCCGGTTAAGTTTTCGAGGGCTGATTTTTTGTCCTGTGATAAAAGGACTTCTGTTTCGACTGCCAAACCTTTCAGGGGATCATTTGCAAGCGATTGGCACCATTTTTGAGTGAATTGCCAAAAGTCAGATTTTTGCTGAAATTGTGACCCCGGTGCTTAGGGATTTTTTCAAAAAACAAATTTCCACCGGATACGTTTTCGAGGGCTGATTTCTTGTCCTGTGATGAAAGGACTTCTGTTTCGACTGCCAAACCTTTCAAGCGAGCATTTTCAAGCGTTTGGCATCATTTTTGAGTGAATTGCAAAAAGTCAGATTTTTGCTGAAATTGTGACCCCGGGGCTTAGAGATTTTTTCAAAAAAATGTTTTTCCGCCGGTTAAGTTTTCGAGGGCTGATTTCTTGTCCTGTGATAAAAAGCCTTCTGTTTCGACTGCCAAACCTTTCAGGTGAGCATTTGCAAGCGTTTGGCACCATTTTGGAGTGAATTGCCAAAAGTCAGATTTTTGCTGAAATTGTGACCCCGGGGCTTAGGGATTTTTTCAAAAAACAAATTTCCGCCGGTTAAGTTTTTGAGGGCTGATTTCTTGTCATGTGATAAAAAGCCTTCTGTTTCGACTGCCAAGCCTTTCAGGGGAGCATTTGCAAGCGTTTGGCACCATTTTTGAGTGAATTGCCAAAAGTCAGATTTTTTCTGAAATTGTGACTCCGGGGCTTAGGGATTTTTTCAAAAAAATGTTTTTCCGCCGGTTAAGTTTTTGAGGGCTGATTTCTTGTCCTGTGATAAAAGGACTTCTGTTTCGACTGCCAAACCTTTCAGGGGAGCATTTGCAAGCGTTTGGCACCATTTTTGAGTGAATTGCCAAAAGTCAGATTTTTGCTGAAATTGTGACCCCAGGGCTTAGGGATTTTTTCAAAAAAATGTTTTTCCGCCGGTTAAGTTTTTGATGGCTGATTTCTTGTCCTGTGATAAAAAGCCTTCTGTTTCGACTGCCAAACCTTTCAGGGGATCATTTGCAAGTGATTGGCACCATTTTGGAGTGAATTGCCAAAAGTCAGATTTTTGCTGAAATTGTGACCCCGGGGATTAGGGATTTTTTCAAAAAACAAATTTCTGCCGGTTAAGTTTTCGAGGGCTGATTTTTTGTCCTGTGATAAAAGGACTTCTGTTTCGACTGCCAAACCTTTCAGGGGATCATATGCAAGCGATTGGCACCATTTTTGAGTGAATTGCCAAAAGTCAGATTTTTGCTGAAATTGTGACCCCGGGGCTTAGGGATTTTTTCAAAAAACAAATTTCCGCCGGTTAAGTTTTCGAGGGCTGATTTTTTGTCCTGTGATAAAAGGACTTCTGTTTCGACTGCCAAACCTTTCAGGGGAGCATTTGCAAGCGTTTGGCACCATTTTTGAGTCAAGTGCCAAAAGTCAGATTTTTGCTGAAATTGTGACCCCGGGGCTTAGGGATTTTTTCAAAAAACAAATTTCCGCCGGTTAAGTTTTCGAGGGCTGATTTTTTTGTCCTGTCATAAAAGGACTTCTGTTTCAACTGCCAAACCTTTCAGGGGAGCATTTGCAAGCGTTTGGCACCATTTTTGAGTGAATTGCCAAAAGTCAGATTTTTGCTGAAATTGTGACCCCGGGGCTTAGGGATTTTTTCAAAAAAATGTTTTTCCGCCGGTTAAGTTTTTGAGGGCTGATTTCTTGTCCTGTGATAAAAAGCCTTCTGTTTCGACTGCCAAACCTTTCAGGGGAGCATTTGCAAGCGTTTGGCACCATTTTTGAGTGAATTGCCAAAAGTCAGATTTTTGCTGAAATTGTGACCCCGGGGCTTAGGGATTTTTTCAAAAAACAAATTTTCGCCGGTTAAGTTTTCGAGGGCTGATTTTTTTGTCCTGTGATAAAAGGGCTTCTGTTTCGACTGCCAAACCTTTCACGGGAACATTTGCAAGCGTTTGGCACCATTTTTGAGTGAATTGCCAAAGGTCAGATTTTTGCTGAAATTGTGACCCCGGGGCTTAGGGATTTTTTCAAAAAACAAATTTCCGCCTGTTAAGTTTTCGAGGGCTGATTTTTTTGTCCTGTGATAAAAGGACTTCTGTTTCGACTGCCAAACCTTTCAGGGGAGCATTTGCAAGCGTTTGGCACCATTTTTGAGTGAATTGCCAAAGGTCAGATTTTTGCTGAAATTGTGACCCCGGGGCTTAGGGATTTTTTCAAAAAACAATTTTCTGCCGGTTAAGTTTTCGAGGGCTGATTTCTTGTCCTGTGATAAAAAGCCTTCTGTTTCGACTGCCAAACCTTTCAGGTGAGCATTTGCAAGCGTTTGGCACCATTTTTGAGTGAATTGCCAAAAGTCAGATTTTTGCTGAAATTGTGACCCCGGGGCTTAGGGATTTTTTCAAAAAAAAAATTTCCGCCGGTTAAGTTTTCGAGGGCTGATTTTTTGTCCTGTGATAAAAGGACTTCTGTTTCGACTGCCAAACCTTTCAGGGGAGCATTTGCAAGCGTTTGGCACCATTTTTGAGTGAATTGCCAAAAGTCAGATTTTTGCTGAAATTGTGACCCCGGGGCTTAGGGATTTTTTCAAAATAATATTTTCTGCCGGTTAAGTTTTTGAGGGCTGATTTCTTGTCCTGTGATATAAAGCCTTCTGTTTTGAGTGCCAAACTTTTCAGGAGAGCATTTTCAAGCTTTTGGCACCATTTTTGATTGAACGGCCAAAAGTCAGATTTTTGCTGAAATTGTGACCCCGGGGCTTAGGGATTTTTTCAAAAAACTAATTTCCGCCGGTTAAGTTTTTGAGGGCTGATTTCTTGTCCTGTGATAAAAAGCCTTCTGTTTCGACTGCCAAACCTTTCAGGGGAGCATTTGCAAGCGTTTAGCACCATTTTTGAGTGAATTGCCAAAAGTCAGATTTTTGCTGAAATTGTGACCCCGGGGCTTAGGGATTTTTTCAAAAAACAAATTTCCGCCGGTTAAGTTTTCGAGGGCTGATTTTTTGTCCTGTGATAAAAGGACTTCTGTTTCGTCTGCCAAACCTTTCAGGGGAGCATTTGCAAGCGTTTGGCACCATTTTTGAGTGAATTGCCTAAAGTCAGATTTTTGCTGAAATTGTGACCCCGGGGCTTAGGGATTTTTTCAAAAAAATGTTTTTCCGCCGGTTAAGTTTTTGATGGCTGATTTCTTGTCCTGTGATAAAAAGCCTTCTGTTTCGACTGCCAAACCTTTCAGGGGATCATTTGCAAGCGATTGGCACCATTTTTGAGTGAATTGCCAAAAGTCAGATTTTTGCTGAAATTGTGACCCCGGGGCTTAGGGATTTTTTCAAAAAACTAATTTCCGCCGGTTAAGTTTTCGAGGGCTGATTTTTTGTCCTGTGATAAAAGGACTTCTGTTTCGACTGCCAAACCTTTCAGGGAAGCATTTGCAAGCGTTTGGCACCATTTTTGACTGATGTGCCAAAAGTCAGATTTTTGCTGAAATTGTGACCCCGGGGCTTAGGGATTTTTTCAAAAAACAAATTTCCGCCGGTTAAGTTTTCGAGGGCTAATTTTTTGTCCTGTGATAAAAGGACTTCTGTTTCGACTGCCAAACCTTTCAGGGGAGCATTTGCAAGCGTTTGGCACCATTTTTGAGTGAATTGCCAAAAGTCAGATTTTTGCTGAAATTGTGACCCCGGGGCTTAGGGATTTTTTCAAAAAAATGTTTTTCCGCCGGTTAAGTTTTTGAGGGCTGATTTCTTGTCCTGTGATAAAAAGCCTTCTGTTTCGACTGCCAAACCTTTCAGGGGAGCATTTGCAAGCGTTTGGCACCATTTTTGAGTGAATTGCCAAAAGTCAGATTTTTGCTGAAATTGTGACCCCGGGGCTTAGGGATTTTTTCAGAAAACAAATTTCCGCCGGTTAAGTTTTCGAGGGCTGATTTTTTTGTCCTGTGATAAAAGGACTTCTGTTTCGACTGCCAAACCTTTCAGGGGAGCATTTGCAAGCGTTTGGCACCATTTTTGAGTGAATTGCCAAAAGTCAGATTTTTGCTGAAATTGTGACCCCGGGGCTTAGGGATTTTTTCAAAAAAATGTTTTTCCGCCGGTTAAGTTTTTGATGGCTGATTTCTTGTCCTGTGATAAAAAGCCTTCTGTTTCGACTGCCAAACCTTTCAGGGGATCATTTACAAGCGATTGGCACCATTTTTGAGTGAATTGCCAAAAGTCAGATTTTTGCTGAACTTGTGACCCCGGGGCTTAGGGATTTTTTCAAAAAACAAATTTCCGCCGGTTAAGTTTTCGAGGGCTGATTTTTTTGTCCTGTGATAAAAGGACTTCTGTTTCGACTGCCAAACCTTTCAGGGGAGCATTTGCAAGCGTTTGGCACCATTTTTGAGTGAATTGCCAAAAGTCAGATTTTTGCTGAAATTGTGACCCCGGGGCTTAGGGATTTTTTCAAAAAAATGTTTTTCCGCCGGTTAAGTTTTTGAGGGCTGATTTCTTGTCCTGTGATAAAAAGCCTTCTGTTTCGACTGCCAAACCTTTCAGGGGAGCATTTGCAAGCGTTTGGCACCATTTTGGAGTGAATTGCCAAAAGTCAGATTTTTGCTGAAATTGTGACCCCGGGGCTTAGGGATTTTTTCAAAAAAATGTTTTTCCGCCGGTTAAGTTTTTGAGGGCTGATTTCTTGTCCTGTGATAAAAAGCCTTCTGTTTCGATTGCCAAACCTTTCAAGCGAGCATTTCCAAGCGTTTGGCACCATTTTTGAGTGAATTGCCAAAAGTCAGATTTTTGCTGAAATTGTGACCCCGGGGCTTAGGGATTTTTTCAAAAAACAAATTTCCGCCGGTTAAGTTTTTGAGGGGTGTTTTCTTATCCTGTGATAAAAAAGTCTTCTGTTTCGACTGCCAAACCTTTCAGGGGAGCATTTGCAAGCATTTGGCACCATTTTTGAGTGAATTGCCAAAAGTCAGATTTTTGCTGAAATTGTGACACCGGGGCTTAGAGATTTTTTCAAAAAACAAATTTCGGCCGGTTAGTTTTCGAGGGCTGATTTCTTCCCGTGTGATGAAAAGCCTTCTCCTTCAACTGCCAAACCTTTCAGGGGAGGATTTGCAAGCGTTTGGCACCATTTTTGAGTGAATTGCCAAAAGTCAGATTTTTGCTGAAATTGTGACCCCGGGGCTTAGGGATTTTTTCAAAAAACATATTTCCGCCGGTTAAGTTTTCGAGGGCTGATTTCTTGTCCTGTGATAAAAAGCCTTCTGTTTCGACTGCCAATCCTTTCAGGGGATCATTTGCAAGCGTTTGCCAACATTTTTGAGTGAATTGCCAAAAGTCAGATTTTTGCTGAAATTGTGACCCCGGGGCTTAGGGATTTTTTCAAAAAACAAATTTCCGCCGGATAAGTTTTCGAGGGCTGATTTCTTGTCCTGTGATAAAAAGTCTTCTGTTTCGACTGCCAAACCTTTCAAGCGAGCATTTCCAAGCGTTTGGCACCATTTTTGAGTGAATTGCCAAAAGTCAAATTTTTGCTGAAATTGTGACCCCGGGGCTTAGGGATTTTTTCAAAAAACAAATTTCCGCCGGTTAGTTTTCGAGGGCTGATTTCTTCCCATGTGATTAAAATCCTTGTGCTTCGACTGCCAGACCTTTCAGGGGAGCATTTGGAAGCGTTTGGCACCATTTTTGAGTGAATTGCCAAAAGTCAGATTTTTGCTGAAATTGTGACCCCGGGCCTTAGGGATTTTTTCAAAAAACAAATTTCGGCCGGTTAGTTTTCGAGGGCTGATTTCTTCCCGTGTGATGAAAAGCCTTCTCCTTCAATTGCCAAACCATTCAGGGGAGCATTTGCAAGCGTTTGGCACCATTTTTGAGTGAATTGCCAAAAGTCAGATTTTTGCTGAAATTGTGACCCCGGGGCTTAGGGATTTTTTCAAAAAACAAATTTCCGCTGGTTAAGTTTTCGACGGCTGATTTTTTGTCCTGTGATAAAAGGACTTCTGTTTCGACTGCCAAACCTTTCAGGGGAGCATTTGCAAGCGTTTGCCACCATTTTTGAGTGAATTGCCAAAAGTCAGATTTTTGCTGAAATTGTGACACCGGGGCTTAGAGATTTTTTCAAAAAACAAATTTCGGCCGGTTAGTTTTCGAGGGCTGATTTCTTCCCGTGTGATGAAAAGCCTTCTCCTTCAACTGCCAAACCTTTCAGGGGAGGATTTGCAAGCGTTTGGCACCATTTTTGAGTGAATTGCCAAAAGTCAGATTTTTGCTGAAATTGTGACCCCGGGGCTTAGGGATTTTTTCAAAAAACAGATTTCCGCCGGTTAAGTTTTCGAGGGCTGATTTCTGGTCCTGTGATAAAAAGCCTTCTGTTTCGACTGCCAAACCTTTCAGGGGAGCATTTCCACGCGTTTGCCACCATTTTTGAGTGAATTGCCAAAAGTCAGATTTTTGCTGAAATTGTGACCCCGGGGCTTAGGGATTTTTTCAAAAAAATGATTTTCCGCCGGTTAAGTTTTTGAGGGCTGATTTCTTGTCCTGTGATAAAAAGTCTTGTGTTTCGATTGCCAAAACTTTCAAGCGAGCATTTCCAAGGGTTTGGCACCATTTTTGAGTGAAGTGCCAAAAGTCAGATTTTTCCTGAAATTATGACCCCGGGGCTTAGGGATTTTTCCAAAAAACAAATTTCCGCCGGATAAGTTTTCGAGGGCTGATTTCTTGTCCTGTGATAAAAAGTCTTCTGTTTCGACTGCCAAACCTTTCAGGGGAGCATTTGCAAGCGTTTGCCACCATTTTTGAGTGAATTGCCAAAAGTCAGATTTTTGCTGAAATTGTGACCCCGGGGCTTAGGGATTTTTTCAAAAAACAAATTTCCGCCGGATAAGTTTTCGAGGGCTGATTTCTTGTCCTGTGATAAAAAGTCTTCTGTTTCGACTGCCAAACCTTTCAAGCGAGCATTTCCAAGCGTTTGGCACCATTTTTGAGTGAATTGCCAAAAGTCAAATTTTTGCTGAAATTGTGACCCCGGGGCTTAGGGATTTTTTCAAAAAACAAATTTCCGCCGGTTAAGTTTTTGAGGGCTGATTTCTTGTCCTGTGATAAAAAGCCTTCTGTTTCGATTGCCAAACCTTTCAGGGGAGCATTTGCAAGCGTTTGGCACCATTTTTGAGTGAATTGCCAAAAGTCAGATTTTTGCTGAAATTGTGACCCCGGGGCTTAGGGATTTTTTCAAAAAACAATTTTCCGCCGGTTAAGTTTTTGAGGGGTGATTTCTTGTCCTGTGATAAAAAGTCTTCTGTTTCGACTGCCAAACCTTTCAGGGGAGCATTTGCAAGCGTTTGCCACCATTTTTGAGTGAATTGCCAAAAGTCAGATTTTTGCTGAAATTGTGACCCCGGGGCTTAGGGATTTTTTCAAAAAACAATTTTCCGCCGGTTAAGTTTTCGACGGCTGATTTTTTGTCCTGTGATAAAAGGACTTCTGTTTCGACTGCCAAACCTTTCAGGGGAGCATTTGCAAGCGTTTGCCACCATTTTTGAGTGAATTGCCAAAAGTCAGATTTTTGCTGAAATTGTGACCCCGGGGCTTAGGGATTTCTTCAAAAAACAAATTTCCGCCGGTTAGTTTTCGAGGGCTGATTTCTTCCCGTATGATTAAAAGCCTTCTGCTTCAACTGCCAAACCTTTCAGGGGAGCATTTGCAAGCATTTGGCACCATTTTTGAGTGAATTGACAAAAGTCAGATTTTTGCTGAAATTGTGACCCCGGGGCTTAGGGATTTTTTCAAAAAAATGTTTTTCCGCCGGTTAAGTTTTTGAGGGATGATTTCTTGTCCTGTGATAAAAAGCCTTCTGTTTCGATTGCCAAACCTTTCAGGCGAGCATTTCCAAGCGTTTGGCACCATTTTTGAGTGAATTGCCAAAAGTCAGATTTTTGCTGAAATTGTGACCCCGGGGCTTAGGGATTTTTTCAAAAAACAGATTTCCGCCGGTTAAGTTTTCGACGGCTGATTTTTTGTCCTGTGATAAAAGGACTTCTGTTTCGACTGCCAAACCTTTCAGGGGAGCATTTGCAAGCGTTTGCCACCATTTTTGAGTGAATTGCCAAAAGTCAGATTTTTGCTGAAATTGTGACACCGGGGCTTAGAGATTTTTTCAAAAAACAAATTTCGGCCGGTTAGTTTTCGAGGGCTGATTTCTTCCCGTGTGATGAAAAGCCTTCTCCTTCAACTGCCAAACCTTTCAGGGGAGGATTTGCAAGCGTTTGGCACCATTTTTGAGTGAATTGCCAAAAGTCAGATTTTTGCTGAAATTGTGACCCCGGGGCTTAGGGATTTTTTCAAAAAACAGATTTCCGCCGGTTAAGTTTTCGAGGGCTGATTTCTTGTCCTGTGATAAAAAGCCTTCTGTTTTGACTGCCAAACCTTTCAGGGGAGCATTTGCAAGCGTTTGGCACCATTTTTGAGTGAATTGCCAAAAGTCAGTTTTTTGCTGAAATTGTGACCCCGGGGCTTAGGGATTTTTTCAAAAAACAATTTTCCGCCGGTTAAGTTTTTGAGGGGTGATTTTTTGTCCTGTGATAAAAGGACTTCTGTTTCGACTGCCAAACCTTTCAGGGGAGCATTTGCAAGCGTTTGGCACCATTTTTGAGTGAATTGCCAAAAGTCAGATTTTTGCTGAAATTGTGACCCCGGGGCTTAGGGATTTTTTCAAAAAACAAATTTCCGCCGGTTAGTTTTCGAGGGCTGATTTCTTCCCGTATGATTAAAAGCCTTCTGCTTCAACTGCCAAACCTTTCAGGGGAGCATTTGCAAGCATTTGGCACCATTTTTGAGTGAATTGCCAAAAGTCAGATTTTTGCTGAAATTGTGACCCCGGGGCTTAGGGATTTTTTCAAAAAAATGTTTTTCCGCCGGTTAAGTTTTTGAGGGCTGATTTCTTGTCCTGTGATAAAAAGCCTTCTGTTTCGATTGCCAAACCTTTCAAGCGAACATTTGCAAGCGTTTGGCACCATTTTTGAGTGAATTGCCAAAAGTCAGATTTTTGCTGAAATTGTGACCCCAGGGCTTAGGGATTTTTTCAAAAAACAAATTTCGGCCGGTTAGTTTTCAAGGGCTGATTTCTTCCCGTGTGATGAAAAGCCTTCTCCTTCAACTGCCAAACCTTTCAGGGGAGTATTTGCAAGCGTTTAGCATCATTTTTGAGTGAATTGCCAAAAGTCAGATTTTTGCTGAAATTGTGACCCCGGGGCTTAGGGATTTTTTCAAAAAACAAATTTCCGCCGGTTAAGTTTTCGACGGCTGATTTTTTGTCCTGTGATAAAAAGCCTTCTGTTTCGACTGCCAAACCTTTCAGGGGAGCATTTGCAAGCATTTGGCACCATTTTTGAGTGAATTGCCAAAAGTCAGATTTTTGCTGAAATTGTGACCCCGGGGCTTAGGGATTTTTTCAAAAAACAAATTTCCGCCGGTTAGTTTTCGAAGGCTGATTTCTTCCCATGTGATTAAAAGACTTCTGCTTCGACTGCCAAACCTTTCAGGGGAGCATTTGCAAGCGTTTGGCACCATTTTTGAGTGAATTGCCAAAAGTCAGATTTTTGCTGAAATTGTGACCCCGGGGCTTAGGGATTTTTTCAAAAAACAAATTTCCACTGGATACGTTTTCGAGGGCTGATTTCTTCCCGTATGATTAAAAGCCTTCTGCTTCAACTGCCAAACCTTTCAGGGGAGCATTTGCAAGCGTTTGCCCCCATTTTTGAGTGAATTGCCAAAAGTCAGATTTTTGCTGAAATTGTGACCCCGGGGCTTAGGGATTTTTTCAAAAAACAAATTTCCGCCGGTTAGTTTTCGAGGGCTGATTTCTTCCCATGTGATTAAAAGCCTTCTGCTTCGACTGCCAAACCTTTCAGGGGAGCATTTGCAAGCGTTTGCCACCATTTTTGAGTGAATTGCCAAAAGTCAGATTTTTGCTGAAATCGTGACCCCGGGGCTTAGGGATTTTTTCAAAAAAATGTTTTTCCGCCGGTTAAGTTTTTGAGGGCTGATTTCTTGTCCTGTGATAAAAAGCCTTCTGTTTCGATTGCCAAACCTTTCAAGCGAGCATTTCCAAGCGTTTGGCACCATTTTTGAGTGAATTGCCAAAAGTCAGATTTTTGCTGAAATTGTGACCCCGGGGCTTAGAGATTTTTTCAAAAAACAAATTTCGGCCGGTTAGTTTTCGAGGGCTGATTTCTTCCCGTGTGATGAAAAGCCTTCTCCTTCAACTGCCAAACCTTTCAGGGGAGCATTTGCAAGCGTTTGGCACCATTTTTGAGTGAATTGCCAAAAGTCAGATTTTTGCTGAAATTGTGACCCCGGGGCTTAGGGATTTTTTCAAAAAACAAATTTCCGCCGGTTAAGTTTTCGACGGCTGATTTTTTGTCCTGTGATAAAAGGACTTCTGTTTCGACTGCCAAACCTTTCAGGGGAGCATTTGCAAGCGTTTGCCACCATTTTTGAGTGAATTGCCAAAAGTCAGATTTTTGCTGAAATTGTGACACCGGGGCTTAGAGATTTTTTCAAAAAACAAATTTCGGCCGGTTAGTTTTCGAGGGCTGATTTCTTCCCGTGTGATGAAAAGCCTTCTCCTTCAACTGCCAAACCTTTCAGGGGAGGATTTGCAAGCGTTTGGCACCATTTTTGAGTGAATTGCCAAAAGTCAGATTTTTGCTGAAATTGTGACCCCAGGGCTTAGGGATTTTTTCAAAAAACAGATTTCCGCCGGTTAAGTTTTCGAGGGCTGATTTCTTGTCCTGTGATAAAAAGCCTTCTGTTTTGACTGCCAAACCTTTCAGGGGAGCATTTCCAAGCGTTTGGCACCATTTTTGAGTGAATTGCCAAAAGTCAGATTTTTGCGGAAATTGTGACCCCGGGGCTTAGGGATTTTTTCAAAAAACAATTTTCCGCCGGTTAAGTTTTTGAGGGGTGATTTCTTGTCCTGTGATAAAAAGTCTTCTGTTTCGACTGCCAAACCTTTCAGGGGAGCATTTGCAAGCGTTTGGCACCATTTTTGAGTGAATTGCCAAAAGTCAGATTTTTGCTGAAATTGTGACTCCGGGGCTTAGGGATTTTTTCAAAAAACAAATTTCCGCCGGTTAAGTTTTCGACGGCTGATTTTTTGTCCTGTGATAAAAGGACTTCTGTTTCGACTGCCAAACCTTTCAGGGGAGCATTTGCAAGCGTTTGCCACCATTTTTGAGTGAATTGCCAAAAGTCAGATTTTTGCTGAAATTGTGACCCCGGGGCTTAGGGATTTTTTCAAAAAACAAATTTCCGCCGGTTAGTTTTCGAGGGCTGATTTCTTCCCATGTGATTAAAAGCCTTCTGCTTCGACTGCCAAACCCTTCAGGGGAGCATTTGCAAGCGTTTGCCACCATTTTTGAGTGAATTGCCAAAAGTCAGATTTTTGCTGAAATCGTGACCCCGGGGCTTAGGGATTTTTTCAAAAAAATGTTTTTCCGCCGGTTAAGTTTTCGAGGGCTGATTTCTTGTCCTGTGATAAAAAGTCTTCTGTTTCGACTGCCAAACCTTTCAGGGGAGCATTTGCAAGCGTTTGGCACCATTTTTGAGTGAATTGCCAAAAGTCAAATTTTTGCTGAAATTGTGACCCCGGGGCTTAGGGATTTTTTCAAAAAACAATTTTCCGCCGGTTAAGTTTTTGAGGGGTGATTTCTTGTCCTGTGATAAAAAGTCTTCTGTTTCGACTGCCAAACCTTTCAGGGGAGCATTTGCAAGCGTTTGGCACCATTTTTGAGTGAATTGCCAAAAGTCAGATTTTTGCTGAAATTGTGACCCCGGGGCTTAGGGATTTTTTCAAAAAACAAATTTCCGCCGGTTAGTTTTCGAGGGCTGATTTCTTCCCATGTGATTAAAATCCTTGTGCTTCGACTGCCAAACCTTTCAGGGGAGCATTTGGAAGCGTTTGGCACCATTTTTGAGTGAATTGCCAAAAGTCAGATTTTTGCTGAAATTGTGACTCCGGGGCTTAGGGATTTTTTCAAAAAACAAATTTCCGCCGGTTAAGTTTTCGACGGCTGATTTTTTGTCCTGTGATAAAAGGACTTCTGTTTCGACTGCCAAACCTTTCAGGGGAGCATTTGCAAGCGTTTGCCACCATTTTTGAGTGAATTGCCAAAAGTCAGATTTTTGCTGAAATTGTGACCCCGGGGCTTAGGGATTTTTTCAAAAAACAAATTTCCGCCGGTTAGTTTTCGAGGGCTGATTTCTTCCCATGTGATTAAAAGCCTTCTGCTTCGACTGCCAAACCTTTCAGGGGAGCATTTGCAAGCGTTTGCCACCATTTTTGAGTGAATTGCCAAAAGTCAGATTTTTTGCTGAAATCGTGACCCCGGGGCTTAGGGATTTTTTCAAAAAAATGTTTTTCCGCCGGTTAAGTTTTTGAGGGCTGATTTCTTGTCCTGTGATAAAAAGCCTTCTGTTTCGATTGCCAAACCTTTCAAGCGAGCATTTCCAAGCGTTTGGCACCATTTTTGAGTGAATTGCCAAAAGTCAGATTTTTGCTGAAATTGTGACCCCGGGGCTTAGAGATTTTTTCAAAAAACAAATTTCGGCCGGTTAGTTTTCGAGGGCTGATTTCTTCCCGTGTGATGAAAAGCCTTCTCCTTCAACTGCCAAACCTTTCAGGGGAGCATTTGCAAGCGTTTGGCACCATTTTTGAGTGAATTGCCAAAAGTCAAATTTTTGCTGAAATTGTGACTCCGGGGTTAAGGGTTTTTTTTCAAAAAACAAATTTCCGCCGGTTAAGTTTTCGACGGCTGATTTTTTGTCCTGTGATAAAAGGACTTCTGTTTCGACTGCCAAACCTTTCAGGGGAGCATTTGCAAGCGTTTGCCACCATTTTTGAGTGAATTGCCAAAAGTCAGATTTTTGCTGAAATTGTGACACCGGGGCTTAGAGATTTTTTCAAAAAACAAATTTCGGCCGGTTAGTTTTCGAGGGCTGATTTCTTCCCGTGTGATGAAAAGCCTTCTCCTTCAACTGCCAAACCTTTCAGGGGAGGATTTGCAAGCGTTTGGCACCATTTTTGAGTGAATTGCCAAAAGTCAGATTTTTGCTGAAATTGTGACCCCGGGGCTTAGGGATTTTTTCAAAAAACAGATTTCCGCCGGTTAAGTTTTCGAGGGCTGATTTCTTGTCCTGTGATAAAAAGTCTTCTGTTTCGACTGCCAAACCTTTCAGGGGAGCATTTGCAAGCGTTTGGCACCATTTTTGAGTGAATTGCCAAAAGTCAGATTTTTGCTGAAATTGTGACCCCGGGGCTTAGGGATTTTTTCAAAAAACAATTTTCCGCCGGTTAAGTTTTTGAGGGGTGATTTCTTGTCCTGTGATAAAAAGTCTTCTGTTTCGACTGCCAAACCTTTCAGGGGAGCATTTGCAAGCGTTTGGCACCATTTTTGAGTGAATTGCCAAAAGTCAGATTTTTGCTGAAATTGTGACCCCGGGGCTTAGGGATTTTTTCAAAAAACAAATTTCCGCCGGTTAGTTTTCGAGGGCTGATTTCTTCCCATGTGATTAAAATCCTTGTGCTTCGACTGCCAAACCTTTCAGGGGAGCATTTGGAAGCGTTTGGCACCATTTTTGAGTGAATTGCCAAAAGTCAGATTTTTGCTGAAATTGTGACCCCGGGGCTTAGGGATTTTTTCAAAAAACAAATTTCCGCCGGTTAGTTTTCGAGGGCTGATTTCTTCCCGTGTGATGAAAAGCCTTCTCCTTCAATTGCCAAACCTTTCAGGGGAGCATTTGCAAGCGTTTGGCACCATTTTTGAGTGAATTGCCAAAAGTCAGATTTTTGCTGAAATTGTGACCCCGGGGCTTAGGGATTTTTTCAAAAAACAGATTTCCGCCGGTTAAGTTTTCGAGGGCTGATTTTTTGTCCTGTGATAAAAAGCCTTCTGTTTCGACTGCCAAACCTTTCAAGCGAGCATTTCCAAGCGTTTGGCACCATTTTTGAGTGAATTGCCAAAAGTCAGATTTTTGCTGAAATTGTGACCCCGGGGCTTAGGGATTTTTTCAAAAAAATGATTTCCCGCCGGTTAAGTTTTTGAGGGCTGATTTCTTGTCCTGTGATAAAAAGTCTTGTGTTTCGATTGCCAAACCTTTCAAGCGAGCATTTCCAAGGGTTTGGCACCATTTTTGAGTGAAGTGCCAAAAGTCAGATTTTTGCTGAAATTATGACCCCGGGGCTTAGGGATTTTTTCAAAAAACAAATTTCCACTGGATACGTTTTCGAGGGCTGATTTCTTCCCGTATGATTAAAAGCCTTCTGCTTCAACTGCCAAACCTTTCAGGGGAGCATTTGCAAGCGTTTGCCCCCATTTTTGAGTGAATTGCCAAAAGTCAGATTTTTGCTGAAATTGTGACCCCGGGGCTTAGGGATTTTTTCAAAAAACAAATTTCCGCCGGTTAGTTTTCGAGGGCTGATTTCTTCCCATGTGATTAAAAGCCTTCTGCTTCGACTGCCAAACCTTTCAGGGGAGCATTTGCAAGCGTTTGCCACCATTTTTGAGTGAATTGCCAAAAGTCAGATTTTTGCTGAAATCGTGACCCCGGGGCTTAGGGATTTTTTCAAAAAAATGTTTTTCCGCCGGTTAAGTTTTTGAGGGCTGATTTCTTGTCCTGTGATAAAAAGCCTTCTGTTTCGATTGCCAAACCTTTCAAGCGAGCATTTCCAAGCGTTTGGCACCATTTTTGAGTGAATTGCCAAAAGTCAGATTTTTGCTGAAATTGTGACCCCGGGGCTTAGAGATTTTTTCAAAAAACAAATTTCGGCCGGTTAGTTTTCGAGGGCTGATTTCTACCCGTGTGATGAAAAGCCTTCTCCTTCAACTGCCAAACCTTTCAGGGGAGCATTTGCAAGCGTTTGGCACCATTTTTGAGTGAATTGCCAAAAGTCAAATTTTTGCTGAAATTGTGACTCCGGGGTTTAGGGATTTTTTCAAAAAACAAATTTCCGCCGGTTAAGTTTTCGACGGCTGATTTTTTGTCCTGTGATAAAAGGACTTCTGTTTCGACTGCCAAACCTTTCAGGGGAGCATTTGCAAGCGTTTGCCACCATTTTTGAGTGAATTGCCAAAAGTCAGATTTTTGCTGAAATTGTGACACCGGGGCTTAGAGATTTTTTCAAAAAACAAATTTCGGCCGGTTAGTTTTCGAGGGCTGATTTCTTCCCGTGTGATGAAAAGCCTTCTCCTTCAACTGCCAAACCTTTCAGGGGAGGATTTGCAAGCGTTTGGCACCATTTTTGAGTGAATTGCCAAAAGTCAGATTTTTGCTGAAATTGTGACCCCGGGGCTTAGGGATTTTTTCAAAAAACAGATTTCCGCCGGTTAAGTTTTCGAGGGCTGATTTTTTGTCCTGTGATAAAAAGTCTTCTGTTTCGACTGCCAAACCTTTCAGGGGAGCATTTGCAAGCGTTTGGCACCATTTTTGAGTGAATTGCCAAAAGTCAGATTTTTGCTGAAATTGTGACCCCGGGGCTTAGGGATTTTTTCAAAAAACAAATTTCCGCCGGTTAGTTTTCGAGGGCTGATTTCTTCCCATGTGATTAAAATCCTTGTGCTTCGACTGCCAAACCTTTCAGGGGAGCATTTGGAAGCGTTTGGCACCATTTTTGAGTGAATTGCCAAAAGTCAGATTTTTGCTGAAATTGTGACCCCGGGGCTTAGGGATTTTTTCAAAAAACAAATTTCCGCCGGTTAGTTTTCGAGGGCTGATTTCTTCCCGTGTGATGAAAAGCCTTCTCCTTCAATTGCCAAACCTTTCAGGGGAGCATTTGCAAGCGTTTGGCACCATTTTTGAGTGAATTGCCAAAAGTCAGATTTTTGCTGAAATTGTGACCCCGGGGCTTAGGGATTTTTTCAAAAAAATGATTTCCCGCCGGTTAAGTTTTTGAGGGCTGATTTCTTGTCCTGTGATAAAAAGTCTTGTGTTTCGATTGCCAAACCTTTCAAGCGAGCATTTCCAAGGGTTTGGCACCATTTTTGAGTGAAGTGCCAAAAGTCAGATTTTTGCTGAAATTATGACCCCGGGGCTTAGGGATTTTTTCAAAAAACAAATTTCCACTGGATACGTTTTCGAGGGCTGATTTCTTCCCGTATGATTAAAAGCCTTCTGCTTCAACTGCCAAACCTTTCAGGGGAGCATTTGCAAGCGTTTGCCACCATTTTTGAGTGAATTGCCAAAAGTCAGATTTTTGCTGAAATTGTGACCCCGGGGCTTAGGGATTTTTTCAAAAAACAAATTTCCGCCGGTTAGTTTTCGAGGGCTGATTTCTTCCCATGTGATTAAAAGCCTTCTGCTTCGACTGCCAAACCTTTCAGGGGAGCATTTGCAAGCGTTTGCCACCATTTTTGAGTGAATTGCCAAAAGTCAGATTTTTGCTGAAATCGTGACCCCGGGGCTTAGGGATTTTTTCAAAAAAATGTTTTTCCGCCGGTTAAGTTTTTGAGGGCTGATTTCTTGTCCTGTGATAAAAAGCCTTCTGTTTCGATTGCCAAACCTTTCAAGCGAGCATTTCCAAGCGTTTGGCACCATTTTTGAGTGAATTGCCAAAAGTCAGATTTTTGCTGAAATTGTGACCCCGGGGCTTAGAGATTTTTTCAAAAAACAAATTTCGGCCGGTTAGTTTTCGAGGGCTGATTTCTTCCCGTGTGATGAAAAGCCTTCTCCTTCAACTGCCAAACCTTTCAGGGGAGCATTTGCAAGCGTTTGGCACCATTTTTGAGTGAATTGCCAAAAGTCAAATTTTTGCTGAAATTGTGACTCCGGGGTTTAGGGATTTTTTCAAAAAACAAATTTCCGCCGGTTAAGTTTTCGACGGCTGATTTTTTGTCCTGTCATAAAAGGACTTCTGTTTCGACTGCCAAACCTTTCAGGGGAGCATTTGCAAGCGTTTGCCACCATTTTTGAGTGAATTGCCAAAAGTCAGATTTTTGCTGAAATTGTGACACCGGGGCTTAGAGATTTTTTCAAAAAACAAATTTCGGCCGGTTAGTTTTCGAGGGCTGATTTCTTCCCGTGTGATGAAAAGCCTTCTCCTTCAACTGCCAAACCTTTCAGGGGAGGATTTGCAAGCGTTTGGCACCATTTTTGAGTGAATTGCCAAAAGTCAGATTTTTGCTGAAATTGTGACCCCGGGGCTTAGGGATTTTTTCAAAAAACAGATTTCCGCCGGTTAAGTTTTCGAGGGCTGATTTCTTGTCCTGTGATAAAAAGTCTTCTGTTTTGACTGCCAAACCTTTCAGGGGAGCATTTGCAAGCGTTTGGCACCATTTTTGAGTGAATTGCCAAAAGTCAGATTTTTGCTGAAATTGTGACCCCGGGGCTTAGGGATTTTTTCAAAAAACAAATTTCCGCCGGTTAGTTTTCGAGGGCTGATTTCTTCCCATGTGATTAAAATCCTTGTGCTTCGACTGCCAAACCTTTCAGGGGAGCATTTGGAAGCGTTTGGCACCATTTTTGAGTGAATTGCCAAAAGTCAGATTTTTGCTGAAATTGTGACCCCGGGGCTTAGGGATTTTTTCAAAAAACAAATTTCCGCCGGTTAGTTTTCGAGGGCTGATTTCTTCCCATGTGATTAAAATCCTTGTGCTTCGACTGCCAAACCTTTCAGGGGAGCATTTGGAAGCGTTTGGCACCATTTTTGAGTGAATTGCCAAAAGTCAGATTTTTGCTGAAATTGTGACCCCGGGGCTTAGGGATTTTTTCAAAAAACAAATTTCCGCCGGTTAGTTTTCGAGGGCTGATTTCTTCCCGTGTGATGAAAAGCCTTCTCCTTCAATTGCCAAACCTTTCAGGGGAGCATTTGCAAGCGTTTGGCACCATTTTTGAGTGAATTGCCAAAAGTCAGATTTTTGCTGAAATTGTGACCCCGGGGCTTAGGGATTTTTTCAAAAAACAGATTTCCGCCGGTTAAGTTTTCGAGGGCTGATTTCTTGTCCTGTGATAAAAAGCCTTCTGTTTCGACTGCCAAACCTTTCAGGGGAGCATTTCCAAGCGTTTGCCACCATTTTTGAGTGAATTGCCAAAAGTCAGATTTTTGCTGAAATTGTGACCCCGGGGCTTAGGGATTTTTTCAAAAAACAGATTTCCGCCGGTTAAGTTTTCGAGGGCTGATTTCTTGTCCTGTGATAAAAAGTCTTCTGTTTTGACTGCCAAACCTTTCAGGGGAGCATTTGCAAGCGTTTGGCACCATTTTTGAGTGAATTGCCAAAAGTCAGATTTTTGCTGAAATTGTGACCCCGGGGCTTAGGGATTTTTTCAAAAAACAATTTTCCGCCGGTTAAGTTTTTGAGGGGTGATTTCTTCCCGTGTGATGAAAAGCCTTCTCCTTCAACTGCCAAACCTTTCAGGGGAGCATTTGCAAGCGTTTGGCACCATTTTTGAGTGAATTGCCAAAAGTCAGATTTTTGCTGAAATTGTGACCCCGGGGCTTAGGGATTTTTTCAAAAAACAAATTTCCGCCGGTTAGTTTTCGAGGGCTGATTTCTTCCCGTGTGATGAAAAGCCTTCTCCTTCAATTGCCAAACCTTTCAGGGGAGCATTTGCAAGCGTTTGGCACCATTTTTGAGTGAATTGCCAAAAGTCAGATTTTTGCTGAAATTGTGACCCCGGGGCTTAGGGATTTTTTCAAAAAACAGATTTCCGCCGGTTAAGTTTTTGAGGGCTGATTTCTTGTCCTGTGATAAAAAGTCTTGTGTTTCGATTGCCAAACCTTTCAAGCGAGCATTTCCAAGGGTTTGGCACCATTTTTGAGTGAAGTGCCAAAAGTCAGATTTTTGCTGAAATTATGACCCCGGGGCTTAGGGATTTTTTCAAAAAACAAATTTCCACTGGATACGTTTTCGAGGGCTGATTTCTTCCCGTATGATTAAAAGCCTTCTGCTTCAACTGCCAAACCTTTCAGGGGAGCATTTGCAAGCATTTGGCACCATTTTTGAGTGAATTGCCAAAAGTCAGATTTTTGCTGAAATTGTGACCCCGGGGCTTAGACATTTTTTCAAAAAACAAATTTCGGCCGGTTAGTTTTCGAGGGCTGATTTCTTCCCGTGTGATGAAAAGCCTTCTCCTTCAACTGCCAAACCTTTCAGGGGAGCATTTGCAAGCGTTTGGCACCATTTTTGAGTGAATTGCCAAAAGTCAGATTTTTGCTGAAATTGTGACCCCGGGGCTTAGGGATTTTTTCAAAAAACAAATTTCCGCCGGATAAGTTTTCGAGGGCTGATTTCTTGTCCTGTGATAAAAAGTCTTCTGTTTCGACTGCCAAACCTTTCAAGCGAGCATTTCCAAGCGTTTGGCACCATTTTTGAGTGAATTGCCAAAAGTCAAATTTTTGCTGAAATTGTGACCCCGGGGCTTAGGGATTTTTTCAAAAAACAAATTTCCGCCGGTTAGTTTTCGAGGGCTGATTTCTTCCCATGTGATTAAAATCCTTGTGCTTCGACTGCCAAACCTTTCAGGGGAGCATTTGGAAGCGTTTGGCACCATTTTTGAGTGAATTGCCAAAAGTCAGATTTTTGCTGAAATTTTGACCCGGGGCTTAGGGATTTTTTCAAAAAACAAATTTCCGCCGGTTAGTTTTCGAGGGCTGATTTCTTCCCGTGTGATGAAAAGCCTTCTCCTTCAATTGCCAAACCTTTCAGGGGAGCATTTGCAAGCGTTTGGCACCATTTTTGAGTGAATTGCCAAAAGTCAGATTTTTGCTGAAATTCTGACCCCGGGGCTTAGGGATTTTTTCAAAAAACAGATTTCCGCCGGATAAGTTTTCGAGGGCTGATTTCTTGTCCTGTGATAAAAAGCCTTCTGTTTCGACTGCCAAACCTTTCAAGCGAGCATTTCCAAGCGTTTGGCACCATTTTTGAGTGAATTGCCAAAAGTCAGATTTTTGCTGAAATTGTGACCCCGGGGCTTAGGGATTTTTTCAAAAAACAAATTTCCGCCGGATAAGTTTTCGAGGGCTGATTTCTTGTCCTGTGATAAAAAGTCTTCTGTTTCGACTGCCAAACCTTTCAAGCGAGCATTTCCAAGCGTTTGGCACCATTTTTGAGTGAATTGCCAAAAGTCAGATTTTTGCTGAAATTGTGACCCCGGGGCTTAGGGATTTTTTCAAAAAACAAATTTCCACTGGATACGTTTTCGAGGGCTGATTTCTTCCCGTATGATTAAAAGCCTTCTGCTTCAACTGCCAAACCTTTCAGGGGATCATTTGCAAGCGTTTGCCACCATTTTTGAGTGAATTGCCAAAAGTCAGATTTTTGCTGAAATTGTGACCCCGGGGCTTAGGGATTTTTTCAAAAAACAAATTTCCGCCGGATAAGTTTTCGAGGGCTGATTTCTTGTCCTGTGATAAAAAGTCTTCTGTTTCGACTGCCAAACCTTTCAAGCGAGCATTTCCAAGCGTTTGGCACAATTTTTGAGTGAATTGCCAAAAGTCAAATTTTTGCTGAAATTGTGACCCCGGGGCTTAGGGATTTTTTCAAAAAACAAATTTCCGCCGGTTAGTTTTCGAGGGCTGATTTCTTCCCATGTGATTAAAATCCTTGTGCTTCGACTGCCAAACCTTTCAGGGGAGCATTTGGAAGCGTTTGGCACCATTTTTGAGTGAATTGCCAAAAGTCAGATTTTTGCTGAAATTGTGACCCCGGGGCTTAGGGATTTTTTCAAAAAACAAATTTCCGCCGGTTAGTTTTCGAGGGCTGATTTCTTCCCGTGTGATGAAAAGCCTTCTCCTTCAATTGCCAAACCTTTCAGGGGAGCATTTGCAAGCGTTTGGCACCATTTTTGAGTGAATTGCCAAAAGTCAGATTTTTGCTGAAATTGTGACCCCGGGGCTTAGGGATTTTTTCAAAAAACAAATTTCCACTGGATACGTTTTCGAGGGCTGATTTCTTCCCGTATGATTAAAAGCCTTCTGCTTCAACTGCCAAACCTTTCAGGGGATCATTTGCAAGCGTTTGCCACCATTTTTGAGTTTATTGCCAAAAGTCAGATTTTTGCTGAAATTGTGACCCCGGGGCTTAGGGATTTTTTCAAAAAACAGATTTCCGCCGGTTAAGTTTTCGAGGGCTGATTTCTTGTCCTGTGATAAAAAGTCTTCTGTTTCGACTGCCAAACCTTTCAAGCGAGCATTTCCAAGCGTTTGGCACCATTTTTGAGTGAATTGCCAAAAGTCAGATTTTTGCTGAAATTGTGACCCCAGGGCTTAGGGATTTTTTCAAAAAACAGATTTCCGCCGGTTAAGTTTTCGAGGGCTGATTTCTTGTCCTGTGATAAAAAGCCTTCTGTTTTGACTGCCAAACCTTTCAGGGGAGCATTTGCAAGCGTTTGGCACCATTTTTGAGTGAATTGCCAAAAGTCAGATTTTTGCGGAAATTGTGACCCCGGGGCTTAGGGATTTTTTCAAAAAACAATTTTCCGCCGGTTAAGTTTTTGAGGGGTGATTTCTTGTCCTGTGATAAAAAGTCTTCTGTTTCGACTGCCAAACCTTTCAGGGGAGCATTTGCAAGCGTTTGGCACCATTTTTGAGTGAATTGCCAAAAGTCAAATTTTTGCTGAAATTGTGACCCCGGGGCTTAGGGATTTTTTCAAAAAACAAATTTCCGCCGGTTAGTTTTCGAGGGCTGATTTCTTCCCATGTGATTAAAATCCTTGTGCTTCGACTGCCAAACATTTCAGGGGAGCATTTGGAAGCGTTTGGCACCATTTTTGAGTGAATTGCCAAAAGTCAGATTTTTGCTGAAATTGTGACCCCGGGGCTTAGGGATTTTTTCAAAAAACAAATTTCCGCCGGATAAGTTTTCGAGGGCTGATTTCTTGTCCTGTGATAAAAAGTCTTCTGTTTCGACTGCCAAACCTTTCAAGCGAGCATTTCCAAGCGTTTGGCACAATTTTTGAGTGAATTGCCAAAAGTCAAATTTTTGCTGAAATTGTGACCCCGGGGCTTAGGGATTTTTTCAAAAAACAAATTTCCGCCGGTTAGTTTTCGAGGGCTGATTTCTTCCCATGTGATTAAAATCCTTGTGCTTCGACTGCCAAACCTTTCAGGGGAGCATTTGGAAGCGTTTGGCACCATTTTTGAGTGAATTGCCAAAAGTCAGATTTTTGCTGAAATTGTGACCCCGGGGCTTAGGGATTTTTTCAAAAAACAAATTTCCGCCGGTTAGTTTTCGAGGGCTGATTTCTTCCCGTGTGATGAAAAGCCTTCTCCTTCAATTGCCAAACCTTTCAGGGGAGCATTTGCAAGCGTTTGGCACCATTTTTGAGTGAATTGCCAAAAGTCAGATTTTTGCTGAAATTGTGACCCCGGGGCTTAGGGATTTTTTCAAAAAACAAATTTCCACTGGATACGTTTTCGAGGGCTGATTTCTTCCCGTATGATTAAAAGCCTTCTGCTTCAACTGCCAAACCTTTCAGGGGATCATTTGCAAGCGTTTGCCACCATTTTTGAGTTTATTGCCAAAAGTCAGATTTTTGCTGAAATTGTGACCCCGGGGCTTAGGGATTTTTTCAAAAAACAGATTTCCGCCGGTTAAGTTTTCGAGGGCTGATTTCTTGTCCTGTGATAAAAAGTCTTCTGTTTCGACTGCCAAATCTTTCAAGCGAGCATTTCCAAGCGTTTGGCACCATTTTTGAGTGAATTGCCAAAAGTCAGATTTTTGCTGAAATTGTGACCCCAGGGCTTAGGGATTTTTTCAAAAAACAGATTTCCGCCGGTTAAGTTTTCGAGGGCTGATTTCTTGTCCTGTGATAAAAAGCCTTCTGTTTTGACTGCCAAACCTTTCAGGGGAGCATTTGCAAGCGTTTGGCACCATTTTTGAGTGAATTGCCAAAAGTCAGATTTTTGCGGAAATTGTGACCCCGGGGCTTAGGGATTTTTTCAAAAAACAATTTTCCGCCGGTTAAGTTTTTGAGGGGTGATTTCTTGTCCTGTGATAAAAAGTCTTCTGTTTCGACTGCCAAACCTTTCAGGGGAGCATTTGCAAGCGTTTGGCACCATTTTTGAGTGAATTGCCAAAAGTCAAATTTTTGCTGAAATTGTGACCCCGGGGCTTAGGGATTTTTTCAAAAAACAAATTTCCGCCGGTTAGTTTTCGAGGGCTGATTTCTTCCCATGTGATTAAAATCCTTGTGCTTCGACTGCCAAACCTTTCAGGGGAGCATTTGGAAGCGTTTGGCACCATTTTTGAGTGAATTGCCAAAAGTCAGATTTTTGCTGAAATTGTGACCCCGGGGCTTAGGGATTTTTTCAAAAAACAAATTTCCGCCGGTTAGTTTTCGAGGGCTGATTTCTTCCCGTGTGATGAAAAGCCTTCTCCTTCAATTGCCAAACCTTTCAGGGGAGCATTTGCAAGCGGTTGGCACCATTTTTGAGTGAATTGCCAAAAGTCAGATTTTTGCTGAAATTGTGACCCCGGGGCTTAGGGATTTTTTCAAAAAACAAATTTCCGCCGGATAAGTTTTCGAGGGCTGATTTCTTGTCCTGTGATAAAAAGTCTTCTGTTTCGACTGCCAAACCTTTCAAGCGAGCATTTCCAAGCGTTTGGCACCATTTTTGAGTGAATTGCCAAAAGTCAGATTTTTGCTGAAATTGTGACCCCGGGGCTTAGGGATTTTTTCAAAAAACAAATTTCCACTGGATACGTTTTCGAGGGCTGATTTCTTCCCGTATGATTAAAAGCCTTCTGCTTCAACTGCCAAACCTTTCAGGGGATCATTTGCAAGCGTTTGCCACCATTTTTGAGTGAATTGCCAAAAGTCAGATTTTTGCTGAAATTGTGACCCCGGGGCTTAGGGATTTTTTCAAAAAACAAATTTCCGCCGGATAAGTTTTCGAGGGCTGATTTCTTGTCCTGTGATAAAAAGTCTTCTGTTTCGACTGCCAAACCTTTCAAGCGAGCATTTCCAAGCGTTTGGCACAATTTTTGAGTGAATTGCCAAAAGTCAGATTTTTGCTGAAATTGTGACCCCGGGGCTTAGGGATTTTTTCAAAAAACAAATTTCCGCCGGATAAGTTTTCGAGGGCTGATTTCTTGTCCTGTGATAAAAAGTCTTCTGTTTCGACTGCCAAACCTTTCAAGCGAGCATTTCCAAGCGTTTGGCACCATTTTTGAGTGAATTGCCAAAAGTCAGATTTTTGCTGAAATTGTGACCCCGGGGCTTAGGGATTTTTTCAAAAAACAAATTTCCACTGGATACGTTTTCGAGGGCTGATTTCTTCCCGTATGATTAAAAGCCTTCTGCTTCAACTGCCAAACCTTTCAGGGGATCATTTGCAAGCGTTTGCCACCATTTTTGAGTGAATTGCCAAAAGTCAGATTTTTGCTGAAATTGTGACCCCGGGGCTTAGGGATTTTTTCAAAAAACAAATTTCCGCCGGATAAGTTTTCGAGGGCTGATTTCTTGTCCTGTGATAAAAAGTCTTCTGTTTCGACTGCCAAACCTTTCAAGCGAGCATTTCCAAGCGTTTGGCACAATTTTTGAGTGAATTGCCAAAAGTCAAATTTTTGCTGAAATTGTGACCCCGGGGCTTAGGGATTTTTTCAAAAAACAAATTTCCGCCGGTTAGTTTTCGAGGGCTGATTTCTTCCCATGTGATTAAAATCCTTGTGCTTCGACTGCCAAACCTTTCAGGGGAGCATTTGGAAGCGTTTGGCACCATTTTTGAGTGAATTGCCAAAAGTCAGATTTTTGCTGAAATTGTGACCCCGGGGCTTAGGGATTTTTTCAAAAAACAAATTTCCGCCGGTTAGTTTTCGAGGGCTGATTTCTTCCCGTGTGATGAAAAGCCTTCTCCTTCAATTGCCAAACCTTTCAGGGGAGCATTTGCAAGCGTTTGGCACCATTTTTGAGTGAATTGCCAAAAGTCAGATTTTTGCTGAAATTGTGACCCCGGGGCTTAGGGATTTTTTCAAAAAACAGATTTCCGCCGGTTAAGTTTTCGAGGGCTGATTTCTTGTCCTGTGATAAAAAGTCTTCTGTTTCGACTGCCAAACATTTCAAGCGAGCATTTCCAAGCGTTTGGCACCATTTTTGAGTGAATTGCCAAAAGTCAGATTTTTGCTGAAATTGTGACCCCGGGGCTTAGGGATTTTTTCAAAAAACAAATTTCCACTGGATACGTTTTCGAGGGCTGATTTCTTCCCGTATGATTAAAAGCCTTCTGCTTCAACTGCCAAACCTTTCAGGGGATCATTTGCAAGCGTTTGCCACCATTTTTGAGTGAATTGCCAAAAGTCAGATTTTTGCTGAAATTGTGACCCCGGGTCTTAGGGATTTTTTCAAAAAACAGATTTCCGCCGGTTAAGTTTTCGAGGGCTGATTTCTTGTCCTGTGATAAAAAGTCTTCTGTTTCGACTGCCAAACCTTTCAAGCGAGCATTTCCAAGCGTTTGGCACCATTTTTGAGTGAATTGCCAAAAGTCAGATTTTTGCTGAAATTGTGACCCCAGGGCTTAGGGATTTTTTCAAAAAACAGATTTCCGCCGGTTAAGTTTTCGAGGGCTGATTTCTTGTCCTGTGATAAAAAGCCTTCTGTTTTGACTGCCAAACCTTTCAGGGGAGCATTTGCAAGCGTTTGGCACCATTTTTGAGTGAATTGCCAAAAGTCAGATTTTTGCGGAAATTGTGACCCCGGGGCTTAGGGATTTTTTCAAAAAACAATTTTCCGCCGGTTAAGTTTTTGAGGGGTGATTTCTTGTCCTGTGATAAAAAGTCTTCTGTTTCGACTGCCAAACCTTTCAGGGGAGCATTTGCAAGCGTTTGGCACCATTTTTGAGTGAATTGCCAAAAGTCAGATTTTTGCTGAAATTGTGACCCCGGGGCTTAGGGATTTTTTCAAAAAACAAATTTCCGCCGGTTAGTTTTCGAGGGCTGATTTCTTCCCATGTGATTAAAATCCTTGTGCTTCGACTGCCAAACCTTTCAGGGGAGCATTTGGAAGCGTTTGGCACCATTTTTGAGTGAATTGCCAAAAGTCAGATTTTTGCTGAAATTGTGACCCCGGGGCTTAGGGATTTTTTCAAAAAACAAATTTCCGCCGGTTAGTTTTCGAGGGCTGATTTCTTCCCGTGTGATGAAAAGCCTTCTCCTTCAATTGCCAAACCTTTCAGGGGAGCATTTGCAAGCGTTTGGCACCATTTTTGAGTGAATTGCCAAAAGTCAGATTTTTGCTGAAATTGTGACCCCGGGGCTTAGGGATTTTTTCAAAAAACAGATTTCCGCCGGTTAAGTTTTCGAGGGCTGATTTCTTGTCCTGTGATAAAAAGCCTTCTGTTTCGACTGCCAAACCTTTCAGGGGAGCATTTCCAAGCGTTTGCCACCATTTTTGAGTGAATTGCCAAAAGTCAGATTTTTGCTGAAATTGTGACCCCGGGGCTTAGGGATTTTTTCAAAAAAATGATTTCCCGCCGGTTAAGTTTTTGAGGGCTGATTTCTTGTCCTGTGATAAAAAGTCTTGTGTTTCGATTGCCAAACCTTTCAAGCGAGCATTTCCAAGGGTTTGGCACCATTTTTGAGTGAAGTGCCAAAAGTCAGATTTTTGCTGAAATTATGACCCCGGGGCTTAGGGATTTTTTCAAAAAACAAATTTCCACTGGATACGTTTTCGAGGGCTGATTTCTTCCCGTATGATTAAAAGCCTTCTGCTTCAACTGCCAAACCTTTCAGGGGAGCATTTGCAAGCGTTTGCCCCCATTTTTGAGTGAATTGCCAAAAGTCAGATTTTTGCTGAAATTGTGACCCCGGGGCTTAGGGATTTTTTCAAAAAACAAATTTCCGCCGGTTAGTTTTCGAGGGCTGATTTCTTCCCATGTGATTAAAAGCCTTCTGCTTCGACTGCCAAACCTTTCAGGGGAGCATTTGCAAGCGTTTGCCACCATTTTTGAGTGAATTGCCAAAAGTCAGATTTTTGCTGAAATCGTGACCCCGGGGCTTAGGGATTTTTTCAAAAAAATGTTTTTCCGCCGGTTAAGTTTTTGAGGGCTGATTTCTTGTCCTGTGATAAAAAGCCTTCTGTTTCGATTGCCAAACCTTTCAAGCGAGCATTTCCAAGCGTTTGGCACCATTTTTGAGTGAATTGCCAAAAGTCAGATTTTTGCTGAAATTGTGACCCCGGGGCTTAGAGATTTTTTCAAAAAACAAATTTCGGCCGGTTAGTTTTCGAGGGCTGATTTCTACCCGTGTGATGAAAAGCCTTCTCCTTCAACTGCCAAACCTTTCAGGGGAGCATTTGCAAGCGTTTGGCACCATTTTTGAGTGAATTGCCAAAAGTCAAATTTTTGCTGAAATTGTGACTCCGGGGTTTAGGGATTTTTTCAAAAAACAAATTTCCGCCGGTTAAGTTTTCGACGGCTGATTTTTTGTCCTGTGATAAAAGGACTTCTGTTTCGACTGCCAAACCTTTCAGGGGAGCATTTGCAAGCGTTTGCCACCATTTTTGAGTGAATTGCCAAAAGTCAGATTTTTGCTGAAATTGTGACACCGGGGCTTAGAGATTTTTTCAAAAAACAAATTTCGGCCGGTTAGTTTTCGAGGGCTGATTTCTTCCCGTGTGATGAAAAGCCTTCTCCTTCAACTGCCAAACCTTTCAGGGGAGGATTTGCAAGCGTTTGGCACCATTTTTGAGTGAATTGCCAAAAGTCAGATTTTTGCTGAAATTGTGACCCCGGGGCTTAGGGATTTTTTCAAAAAACAGATTTCCGCCGGTTAAGTTTTCGAGGGCTGATTTTTTGTCCTGTGATAAAAAGTCTTCTGTTTCGACTGCCAAACCTTTCAGGGGAGCATTTGCAAGCGTTTGGCACCATTTTTGAGTGAATTGCCAAAAGTCAGATTTTTGCTGAAATTGTGACCCCGGGGCTTAGGGATTTTTTCAAAAAACAAATTTCCGCCGGTTAGTTTTCGAGGGCTGATTTCTTCCCATGTGATTAAAATCCTTGTGCTTCGACTGCCAAACCTTTCAGGGGAGCATTTGGAAGCGTTTGGCACCATTTTTGAGTGAATTGCCAAAAGTCAGATTTTTGCTGAAATTGTGACCCCGGGGCTTAGGGATTTTTTCAAAAAACAAATTTCCGCCGGTTAGTTTTCGAGGGCTGATTTCTTCTCGTGTGATGAAAAGCCTTCTCCTTCAATTGCCAAACCTTTCAGGGGAGCATTTGCAAGCGTTTGGCACCATTTTTGAGTGAATTGCCAAAAGTCAGATTTTTGCTGAAATTGTGACCCCGGGGCTTAGGGATTTTTTCAAAAAACAGATTTCCGCCGGTTAAGTTTTCGAGGGCTGATTTCTTGTCCTGTGATAAAAAGCCTTCTGTTTCGACTGCCAAACCTTTCAGGGGAGCATTTCCAAGCGTTTGCCACCATTTTTGAGTGAATTGCCAAAAATCAGATTTTTGCTAAAATTGTGACCCCGGGGCTTAGGGATTTTTTCAAAAAAATGATTTCCCGCCGGTTAAGTTTTTGAGGGCTGATTTCTTGTCCTGTGATAAAAAGTCTTGTGTTTCGATTGCCAAACCTTTCAAGCGAGCATTTCCAAGGGTTTGGCACCATTTTTGAGTGAAGTGCCAAAAGTCAGATTTTTGCTGAAATTGTGACCCCGGGGCTTAGGGATTTTTTCAAAAAACAAATTTCCACTGGATACGTTTTCGAGGGCTGATTTCTTCCCGTATGATTAAAAGCCTTCTGCTTCAACTGCCAAACCTTTCAGGGGAGCATTTGCAAGCGTTTGCCACCATTTTTGAGTGAATTGCCAAAAGTCAGATTTTTGCTGAAATTGTGACCCCGGGGCTTAGGGATTTTTTCAAAAAACAAATTTCCGCCGGTTAGTTTTCGAGGGCTGATTTCTTCCCATGTGATTAAAAGCCTTCTGCTTCGACTGCCAAACCTTTCAGGGGAGCATTTGCAAGCGTTTGCCACCATTTTTGAGTGAATTGCCAAAAGTCAGATTTTTGCTGAAATCGTGACCCCGGGGCTTAGGGATTTTTTCAAAAAAATGTTTTTCCGCCGGTTAAGTTTTTGAGGGCTGATTTCTTGTCCTGTGATAAAAAGCCTTCTGTTTCGATTGCCAAACCTTTCAAGCGAGCATTTCCAAGCGTTTGGCACCATTTTTGAGTGAATTGCCAAAAGTCAGATTTTTGCTGAAATTGTGACCCCGGGGCTTAGAGATTTTTTCAAAAAACAAATTTCGGCCGGTTAGTTTTCGAGGGCTGATTTCTTCCCGTGTGATGAAAAGCCTTCTCCTTCAACTGCCAAACCTTTCAGGGGAGCATTTGCAAGCGTTTGGCACCATTTTTGAGTGAATTGCCAAAAGTCAAATTTTTGCTGAAATTGTGACTCCGGGGTTTAGGGATTTTTTCAAAAAACAAATTTCCGCCGGTTAAGTTTTCGACGGCTGATTTTTTGTCCTGTCATAAAAGGACTTCTGTTTCGACTGCCAAACCTTTCAGGGGAGCATTTGCAAGCGTTTGCCACCATTTTTGAGTGAATTGCCAAAAGTCAGATTTTTGCTGAAATTGTGACACCGGGGCTTAGAGATTTTTTCAAAAAACAAATTTCGGCCGGTTAGTTTTCGAGGGCTGATTTCTTCCCGTGTGATGAAAAGCCTTCTCCTTCAACTGCCAAACCTTTCAGGGGAGGATTTGCAAGCGTTTGGCACCATTTTTGAGTGAATTGCCAAAAGTCAGATTTTTGCTGAAATTGTGACCCCGGGGCTTAGGGATTTTTTCAAAAAACAGATTTCCGCCGGTTAAGTTTTCGAGGGCTGATTTCTTGTCCTGTGATAAAAAGTCTTCTGTTTTGACTGCCAAACCTTTCAGGGGAGCATTTGCAAGCGTTTGGCACCATTTTTGAGTGAATTGCCAAAAGTCAGATTTTTGCTGAAATTGTGACCCCGGGGCTTAGGGATTTTTTCAAAAAACAATTTTCCGCCGGTTAAGTTTTTGAGGGGTGATTTCTTGTCCTGTGATAAAAAGTCTTCTGTTTCGACTGCCAAACCTTTCAGGGGAGCATTTGCAAGCGTTTGGCACCATTTTTGAGTGAATTGCCAAAAGTCAGATTTTTGCTGAAATTGTGACCCCGGGGCTTAGGGATTTTTTCAAAAAACAAATTTCCGCCGGTTAGTTTTCGAGGGCTGATTTCTTCCCATGTGATTAAAATCCTTGTGCTTCGACTGCCAAACCTTTCAGGGGAGCATTTGGAAGCGTTTGGCACCATTTTTGAGTGAATTGCCAAAAGTCAGATTTTTGCTGAAATTGTGACCCCGGGGCTTAGGGATTTTTTCAAAAAACAAATTTCCGCCGGTTAGTTTTCGAGGGCTGATTTCTTCCCGTGTGATGAAAAGCCTTCTCCTTCAATTGCCAAACCTTTCAGGGGAGCATTTGCAAGCGTTTGGCACCATTTTTGAGTGAATTGCCAAAAGTCAGATTTTTGCTGAAATTGTGACCCCGGGGCTTAGGGATTTTTTCAAAAAACAGATTTCCGCCGGTTAGTTTTCGAGGGCTGATTTCTTCCCGTGTGATGAAAAGCCTTCTCCTTCAACTGCCAAACCTTTCAGGGGAGGATTTGCAAGCGTTTGGCACCATTTTTGAGTGAATTGCCAAAAGTCAGATTTTTGCTGAAATTGTGACCCCGGGGCTTAGGGATTTTTTCAAAAAACAGATTTCCGCCGGTTAAGTTTTCGAGGGCTGATTTCTTGTCCTGTGATAAAAAGTCTTCTGTTTTGACTGCCAAACCTTTCAGGGGAGCATTTGCAAGCGTTTGGCACCATTTTTGAGTGAATTGCCAAAAGTCAGATTTTTGCTGAAATTGTGACCCCGGGGCTTAGGGATTTTTTCAAAAAACAATTTTCCGCCGGTTAAGTTTTTGAGGGGTGATTTCTTCTCCTGTGATAAAAAGTCTTCTGTTTCGACTGCCAAACCTTTCAGGGGAGCATTTGCAAGCGTTTGGCACCATTTTTGAGTGAATTGCCAAAAGTCAGATTTTTGCTGAAATTGTGACCCCGGGGCTTAGGGATTTTTTCAAAAAACAAATTTCCGCCGGTTAGTTTTCGAGGGCTGATTTCTTCCCGTGTGATGAAAAGCCTTCTCCTTCAATTGCCAAACCTTTCAGGGGAGCATTTGCAAGCGTTTGGCACCATTTTTGAGTGAATTGCCAAAAGTCAGATTTTTGCTGAAATTGTGACCCCGGGGCTTAGGGATTTTTTCAAAAAACAGATTTCCGCCGGTTAAGTTTTTGAGGGCTGATTTCTTGTCCTGTGATAAAAAGTCTTGTGTTTCGATTGCCAAACCTTTCAAGCGAGCATTTCCAAGGGTTTGGCACCATTTTTGAGTGAAGTGCCAAAAGTCAGATTTTTGCTGAAATTATGACCCCGGGGCTTAGGGATTTTTTCAAAAAACAAATTTCCACTGGATACGTTTTCGAGGGCTGATTTCTTCCCGTATGATTAAAAGCCTTCTGCTTCAACTGCCAAACCTTTCAGGGGAGCATTTGCAAGCATTTGGCACCATTTTTGAGTGAATTGCCAAAAGTCAGATTTTTGCTGAAATTGTGACCCCGGGGCTTAGACATTTTTTCAAAAAACAAATTTCGGCCGGTTAGTTTTCGAGGGCTGATTTCTTCCCGTGTGATGAAAAGCCTTCTCCTTCAACTGCCAAACCTTTCAGGGGAGCATTTGCAAGCGTTTGGCACCATTTTTGAGTGAATTGCCAAAAGTCAGATTTTTGCTGAAATTGTGACCCCGGGGCTTAGGGATTTTTTCAAAAAACAAATTTCCGCCGGATAAGTTTTCGAGGGCTGATTTCTTGTCCTGTGATAAAAAGTCTTCTGTTTCGACTGCCAAACCTTTCAAGCGAGCATTTCCAAGCGTTTGGCACCATTTTTGAGTGAATTGCCAAAAGTCAAATTTTTGCTGAAATTGTGACCCCGGGGCTTAGGGATTTTTTCAAAAAACAAATTTCCGCCGGTTAGTTTTCGAGGGCTGATTTCTTCCCGTGTGATGAAAAGCCTTCTCCTTCAATTGCCAAACCTTTCAGGGGAGCATTTGCAAGCGTTTGGCACCATTTTTGAGTGAATTGCCAAAAGTCAGATTTTTGCTGAAATTGTGACCCCGGGGCTTAGGGATTTTTTCAAAAAACAAATTTCCACTGGATACGTTTTCGAGGGCTGATTTCTTCCCGTATGATTAAAAGCCTTCTGCTTCAACTGCCAAACCTTTCAGGGGATCATTTGCAAGCGTTTGCCACCATTTTTGAGTTTATTGCCAAAAGTCAGATTTTTGCTGAAATTGTGACCCCGGGGCTTAGGGATTTTTTCAAAAAACAGATTTCCGCCGGTTAAGTTTTCGAGGGCTGATTTCTTGTCCTGTGATAAAAAGTCTTCTGTTTCGACTGCCAAACCTTTCAAGCGAGCATTTCCAAGCGTTTGGCACCATTTTTGAGTGAATTGCCAAAAGTCAGATTTTTGCTGAAATTGTGACCCCAGGGCTTAGGGATTTTTTCAAAAAACAGATTTCCGCCGGTTAAGTTTTCGAGGGCTGATTTCTTGTCCTGTGATAAAAAGCCTTCTGTTTTGACTGCCAAACCTTTCAGGGGAGCATTTGCAAGCGTTTGGCACCATTTTTGAGTGAATTGCCAAAAGTCAGATTTTTGCGGAAATTGTGACCCCGGGGCTTAGGGATTTTTTCAAAAAACAATTTTCCGCCGGTTAAGTTTTTGAGGGGTGATTTCTTGTCCTGTGATAAAAAGTCTTCTGTTTCGACTGCCAAACCTTTCAGGGGAGCATTTGCAAGCGTTTGGCACCATTTTTGAGTGAATTGCCAAAAGTCAAATTTTTGCTGAAATTGTGACCCCGGGGCTTAGGGATTTTTTCAAAAAACAAATTTCCGCCGGTTAGTTTTCGAGGGCTGATTTCTTCCCATGTGATTAAAATCCTTGTGCTTCGACTGCCAAACCTTTCAGGGGAGCATTTGGAAGCGTTTGGCACCATTTTTGAGTGAATTGCCAAAAGTCAGATTTTTGCTGAAATTGTGACCCCGGGGCTTAGGGATTTTTTCAAAAAACAAATTTCCGCCGGTTAGTTTTCGAGGGCTGATTTCTTCCCGTGTGATGAAAAGCCTTCTCCTTCAATTGCCAAACCTTTCAGGGGAGCATTTGCAAGCGTTTGGCACCATTTTTGAGTGAATTGCCAAAAGTCAGATTTTTGCTGAAATTGTGACCCCGGGGCTTAGGGATTTTTTCAAAAAACAGATTTCCGCCGGATAAGTTTTCGAGGGCTGATTTCTTGTCCTGTGATAAAAAGCCTTCTGTTTCGACTGCCAAACCTTTCAAGCGAGCATTTCCAAGCGTTTGGCACCATTTTTGAGTGAATTGCCAAAAGTCAGATTTTTGCTGAAATTGTGACCCCGGGGCTTAGGGATTTTTTCAAAAAAATGTTTTTCCGCCGGTTAAGTTTTCGAGGGCTGATTTTTTGTCCTGTGATAAAAGGACTTCTGTTTCGACTGCCAAACCTTTCAGGGGATCATTTGCAAGCGATTGGCACCATTTTTGAGTGAATTGCCAAAAGTCAAATTTTTGCTGAAATTGTGACCCCGGGGCTTAGGGATTTTTTCAAAAAACTAATTTCCGCTGGTTAAGTTTTCGAGGGCTGATTTTTTGTCCTGTGATAAAAGGACTTCTGTTTCGACTGCCAAACCTTTCAGGGGAGCATTTGCAAGCGTTTGGCACCATTTTTGAGTGAAGTGCCAAAAGTCAGATTTTTGCTGAAATTGTGACCCCGGGGCTTAGGGATTTTTTCAAAAAACAAATTTCCGCCGGATAAGTTTTCGAGGGCTGATTTCTTGTCCTGTGATAAAAAGTCTTCTGTTTCGACTGCCAAACCTTTCAAGCGAGCATTTCCAAGCGTTTGGCACCATTTTTGAGTGAATTGCCAAAAGTCAGATTTTTGCTGAAATTGTGACCCCGGGGCTTAGGGATTTTTTCAAAAAACAAATTTCCACTGGATACGTTTTCGAGGGCTGATTTCTTCCCGTATGATTAAAAGCCTTCTGCTTCAACTGCCAAACCTTTCAGGGGATCATTTGCAAGCGTTTGCCACCATTTTTGAGTGAATTGCCAAAAGTCAGATTTTTGCTGAAATTGTGACCCCGGGGCTTAGGGATTTTTTCAAAAAACAAATTTCCGCCGGATAAGTTTTCGAGGGCTGATTTCTTGTCCTGTGATAAAAAGTCTTCTGTTTCGACTGCCAAACCTTTCAAGCGAGCATTTCCAAGCGTTTGGCACAATTTTTGAGTGAATTGCCAAAAGTCAGATTTTTGCTGAAATTGTGACCCCGGGGCTTAGGGATTTTTTCAAAAAACAAATTTCCGCCGGATAAGTTTTCGAGGGCTGATTTCTTGTCCTGTGATAAAAAGTCTTCTGTTTCGACTGCCAAACCTTTCAAGCGAGCATTTCCAAGCGTTTGGCACCATTTTTGAGTGAATTGCCAAAAGTCAGATTTTTGCTGAAATTGTGACCCCGGGGCTTAGGGATTTTTTCAAAAAACAAATTTCCGCCGGTTAGTTTTCGAGGGCTGATTTCTTCCCATGTGATTAAAATCCTTGTGCTTCGACTGCCAAACCTTTCAGGGGAGCATTTGGAAGCGTTTGGCACCATTTTTGAGTGAATTGCCAAAAGTCAGATTTTTGCTGAAATTGTGACCCCGGGGCTTAGGGATTTTTTCAAAAAACAAATTTCCGCCGGTTAGTTTTCGAGGGCTGATTTCTTCCCGTGTGATGAAAAGCCTTCTCCTTCAATTGCCAAACCTTTCAGGGGAGCATTTGCAAGCGTTTGGCACCATTTTTGAGTGAATTGCCAAAAGTCAGATTTTTGCTGAAATTGTGACCCCGGGGCTTAGGGATTTTTTCAAAAAACAGATTTCCGCCGGTTAAGTTTTCGAGGGCTGATTTCTTGTCCTGTGATAAAAAGTCTTCTGTTTCGACTGCCAAACATTTCAAGCGAGCATTTCCAAGCGTTTGGCACCATTTTTGAGTGAATTGCCAAAAGTCAGATTTTTGCTGAAATTGTGACCCCGGGGCTTAGGGATTTTTTCAAAAAACAAATTTCCACTGGATACGTTTTCGAGGGCTGATTTCTTCCCGTATGATTAAAAGCCTTCTGCTTCAACTGCCAAACCTTTCAGGGGATCATTTGCAAGCGTTTGCCACCATTTTTGAGTGAATTGCCAAAAGTCAGATTTTTGCTGAAATTGTGACCCCGGGTCTTAGGGATTTTTTCAAAAAACAGATTTCCGCCGGTTAAGTTTTCGAGGGCTGATTTCTTGTCCTGTGATAAAAAGTCTTCTGTTTCGACTGCCAAACCTTTCAAGCGAGCATTTCCAAGCGTTTGGCACCATTTTTGAGTGAATTGCCAAAAGTCAGATTTTTGCTGAAATTGTGACCCCAGGGCTTAGGGATTTTTTCAAAAAACAGATTTCCGCCGGTTAAGTTTTCGAGGGCTGATTTCTTGTCCTGTGATAAAAAGCCTTCTGTTTTGACTGCCAAACCTTTCAGGGGAGCATTTGCAAGCGTTTGGCACCATTTTTGAGTGAATTGCCAAAAGTCAGATTTTTGCGGAAATTGTGACCCCGGGGCTTAGGGATTTTTTCAAAAAACAATTTTCCGCCGGTTAAGTTTTTGAGGGGTGATTTCTTGTCCTGTGATAAAAAGTCTTCTGTTTCGACTGCCAAACCTTTCAGGGGAGCATTTGCAAGCGTTTGGCACCATTTTTGAGTGAATTGCCAAAAGTCAGATTTTTGCTGAAATTGTGACCCCGGGGCTTAGGGATTTTTTCAAAAAACAAATTTCCGCCGGTTAAGTTTTCGACGGCTGATTTTTTGTCCTGTGATAAAAGGACTTCTGTTTCGACTGCCAAACCTTTCAGGGGAGCATTTGCAAGCGTTTGCCACCATTTTTGAGTGAATTGCCAAAAGTCAGATTTTTGCTGAAATTGTGACCCCGGGGCTTAGGGATTTTTTCAAAAAACAAATTTCCGCCGGTTAGTTTTCGAGGGCTGATTTCTTCCCATGTGATTAAAAGCCTTCTGCTTCGACTGCCAAACCTTTCAGGGCAGCATTTGCAAGCGTTTGCCACCATTTTTGAGTGAATTGCCAAAAGTCAGATTTTTGCTGAAATCGTGACCCCGGGGCTTAGGGATTTTTTCAAAAAAATGTTTTTCCGCCGGTTAAGTTTTTGAGGGCTGATTTCTTGTCCTGTGATAAAAAGCCTTCTGTTTCGATTGCCAAACCTTTCAAGCGAGCATTTCCAAGCGTTTGGCACCATTTTTGAGTGAATTGCCAAAAGTCAGATTTTTGCTGAAATTGTGACCCCGGGGCTTAGAGATTTTTTCAAAAAACAAATTTCGGCCGGTTAGTTTTCGAGGGCTGATTTCTTCCCGTGTGATGAAAAGCCTTCTCCTTCAACTGCCAAACCTTTCAGGGGAGCATTTGCAAGCGTTTGGCACCATTTTTGAGTGAATTGCCAAAAGTCAAATTTTTGCTGAAATTGTGACTCCGGGGTTTAGGGATTTTTTCAAAAAACAAATTTCGGCCGGTTAGTTTTCGAGGGCTGATTTCTTCCCGTGTGATGAAAAGCCTTCTCCTTCAACTGCCAAACCTTTCAGGGGAGGATTTGCAAGCGTTTGGCACCATTTTTGAGTGAATTGCCAAAAGTCAAATTTTTGCTGAAATTGTGACACCGGGGCTTAGAGATTTTTTCAAAAAACAAATTTCGGCCGGTTAGTTTTCGAGGGCTGATTTCTTCCCGTGTGATGAAAAGCCTTCTCCTTCAACTGCCAAACCTTTCAGGGGAGGATTTGCAAGCGTTTGGCACCATTTTTGAGTGAATTGCCAAAAGTCAGATTTTTGCTGAAATTGTGACCCCGGGGCTTAGGGATTTTTTCAAAAAACAGATTTCCGCCGGTTAAGTTTTCGAGGGCTGATTTCTTGTCCTGTGATAAAAAGTCTTCTGTTTTGACTGCCAAACCTTTCAGGGGAGCATTTGCAAGCGTTTGGCACCATTTTTGAGTGAATTGCCAAAAGTCAGATTTTTGCTGAAATTGTGACCCCGGGGCTTAGGGATTTTTTCAAAAAAATGATTTCCCGCCGGTTAAGTTTTTGAGGGCTGATTTCTTGTCCTGTGATAAAAAGTCTTGTGTTTCGATTGCCAAACCTTTCAAGCGAGCATTTCCAAGGGTTTGGCACCATTTTTGAGTGAAGTGCCAAAAGTCAGATTTTTGCTGAAATTATGACCCCAGGGCTTAGGGATTTTTTCAAAAAACAAATTTCCACTGGATACGTTTTCGAGGGCTGATTTCTTCCCGTATGATTAAAAGCCTTCTGCTTCAACTGCCAAACCTTTCAGGGGAGCATTTGCAAGCGTTTGCCACCATTTTTGAGTGAATTGCCAAAAGTCAGATTTTTGCTGAAATTATGACCCCAGGGCTTAGGGATTTTTTCAAAAAACAAATTTCCGCCGGTTAAGTTTTCGACGGCTGATTTTTTGTCCTGTGATAAAAAGTCTTCTGTTTCGACTGCCAAACCTTTCAAGCGAGCATTTCCAAGCGTTTGGCACCATTTTTGAGTGAATTGCCAAAAGTCAGATTTTTGCTGAAATTGTGACCCCGGGGCTTAGGGATTTTTTCAAAAAACAAATTTCCGCCGGTTAGTTTTCGAGGGCTGATTTCTTCCCGTGTGATGAAAAGCCTTCTCCTTCAATTGCCAAACCTTTCAGGGGAGCATTTGCAAGCGTTTGGCACCATTTTTGAGTGAATTGCCAAAAGTCAGATTTTTGCTGAAATTCTGACCCCGGGGCTTAGGGATTTTTTCAAAAAACAGATTTCCGCCGGATAAGTTTTCGAGGGCTGATTTCTTGTCCTGTGATAAAAAGCCTTCTGTTTCGACTGCCAAACCTTTCAAGCGAGCATTTCCAAGCGTTTGGCACCATTTTTGAGTGAATTGCCAAAAGTCAGATTTTTGCTGAAATTGTGACCCCGGGGCTTAGGGATTTTTTCAAAAAACAAATTTCCACTGGATACGTTTTCGAGGGCTGATTTCTTCCCGTATGATTAAAAGCCTTCTGCTTCAACTGCCAAACCTTTCAGGGGATCATTTGCAAGCGTTTGCCACCATTTTTGAGTGAATTGCCAAAAGTCAGATTTTTGCTGAAATTGTGACCCCGGGGCTTAGGGATTTTTTCAAAAAACAAATTTCCGCCGGATAAGTTTTCGAGGGCTGATTTCTTGTCCTGTGATAAAAAGTCTTCTGTTTCGACTGCCAAACCTTTCAAGCGAGCATTTCCAAGCGTTTGGCACAATTTTTGAGTGAATTGCCAAAAGTCAAATTTTTGCTGAAATTGTGACCCCGGGGCTTAGGGATTTTTTCAAAAAAGAAATTTCCGCCGGTTAGTTTTCGAGGGCTGATTTCTTCCCGTGTGATGAAAAGCCTTCTCCTTCAATTGCCAAACCTTTCAGGGGAGCATTTGCAAGCGTTTGGCACCATTTTTGAGTGAATTGCCAAAAGTCAGATTTTTGCTGAAATTCTGACCCCGGGGCTTAGGGATTTTTTCAAAAAACAAATTTCCGCCGGATAAGTTTTCGAGGGCTGATTTCTTGTCCTGTGATAAAAAGTCTTCTGTTTCGACTGCCAAACCTTTCAAGCGAGCATTTCCAAGCGTTTGGCACCATTTTTGAGTGAATTGCCAAAAGTCAGATTTTTGCTGAAATTGTGACCCCGGGGCTTAGGGATTTTTTCAAAAAACAAATTTCCGCCGGTTAGTTTTCGAGGGCTGATTTCTTCCCATGTGATTAAAATCCTTGTGCTTCGACTGCCAAACCTTTCAGGGGAGCATTTGGAAGCGTTTGGCACCATTTTTGAGTGAATTGCCAAAAGTCAGATTTTTGCTGAAATTGTGACCCCGGGGCTTAGGGATTTTTTCAAAAAACAAATTTCCGCCGGTTAGTTTTCGAGGGCTGATTTCTTCCCGTGTGATGAAAAGCCTTCTCCTTCAATTGCCAAACCTTTCAGGGGAGCATTTGCAAGCGTTTGGCACCATTTTTGAGTGAATTGCCAAAAGTCAGATTTTTGCTGAAATTGTGACCCCGGGGCTTAGGGATTTTTTCAAAAAACAAATTTCCGCCGGTTAAGTTTTCGAGGGCTGATTTCTTGTCCTGTGATAAAAAGTCTTCTGTTTCGACTGCCAAACCTTTCAAGCGAGCATTTCCAAGCGTTTGGCACCATTTTTGAGTGAATTGCCAAAAGTCAGATTTTTGCTGAAATTGTGACCCCGGGGCTTAGGGATTTTTTCAAAAAAATGATTTCCCGCCGGTTAAGTTTTTGAGGGCTGATTTCTTGTCCTGTGATAAAAAGTCTTGTGTTTCGATTGCCAAACCTTTCAAGCGAGCATTTCCAAGGGTTTGGCACCATTTTTGAGTGAAGTGCCAAAAGTCAGATTTTTGCTGAAATTATGACCCCAGGGCTTAGGGATTTTTTCAAAAAACAAATTTCCGCCGGTTAAGTTTTCGAGGGCTGATTTCTTGTCCTGTGATAAAAAGTCTTCTGTTTCGACTGCCAAACCTTTCAAGCGAGCATTTCCAAGCGTTTGGCACCATTTTTGAGTGAATTGCCAAAAGTCAGATTTTTGCTGAAATTGTGACCCCAGGGCTTAGGGATTTTTTCAAAAAACAGATTTCCGCCGGTTAAGTTTTCGAGGGCTGATTTCTTGTCCTGTGATAAAAAGCCTTCTGTTTTGACTGCCAAACCTTTCAGGGGAGCATTTGCAAGCGTTTGGCACCATTTTTGAGTGAATTGCCAAAAGTCAGATTTTTGCGGAAATTGTGACCCCGGGGCTTAGGGATTTTTTCAAAAAACAATTTTCCGCCGGTTAAGTTTTTGAGGGGTGATTTCTTGTCCTGTGATAAAAAGTCTTCTGTTTCGACTGCCAAACCTTTCAGGGGAGCATTTGCAAGCGTTTGGCACCATTTTTGAGTGAATTGCCAAAAGTCAGATTTTTGCTGAAATTCTGACCCCGGGGCTTAGGGATTTTTTCAAAAAACAAATTTCCGCCGGATAAGTTTTCGACGGCTGATTTTTTGTCCTGTGATAAAAGGACTTCTGTTTCGACTGCCAAACCTTTCAGGGGAGCATTTGCAAGCGTTTGCCACCATTTTTGAGTGAATTGCCAAAAGTCAGATTTTTGCTGAAATTGTGACCCCGGGGCTTAGGGATTTTTTCAAAAAACAAATTTCCGCCGGTTAGTTTTCGAGGGCTGATTTCTTCCCATGTGATTAAAAGCCTTCTGCTTCGACTGCCAAACCTTTCAGGGCAGCATTTGCAAGCGTTTGCCACCATTTTTGAGTGAATTGCCAAAAGTCAGATTTTTGCTGAAATCGTGACCCCGGGGCTTAGGGATTTTTTCAAAAAAATGTTTTTCCGCCGGTTAAGTTTTTGAGGGCTGATTTCTTGTCCTGTGATAAAAAGCCTTCTGTTTCGATTGCCAAACCTTTCAAGCGAGCATTTCCAAGCGTTTGGCACCATTTTTGAGTGAATTGCCAAAAGTCAGATTTTTGCTGAAATTGTGACCCCGGGGCTTAGAGATTTTTTCAAAAAACAAATTTTGGCCGGTTAGTTTTCGAGGGCTGATTTCTTCCCGTGTGATGAAAAGCCTTCTCCTTCAACTGCCAAACCTTTCAGGGGAGCATTTGCAAGCGTTTGGCACCATTTTTGAGTGAATTGCCAAAAGTCAAATTTTTGCTGAAATTGTGACTCCGGGGTTTAGGGATTTTTTCAAAAAACAAATTTCGGCCGGTTAGTTTTCGAGGGCTGATTTCTTCCCGTGTGATGAAAAGCCTTCTCCTTCAACTGCCAAACCTTTCAGGGGAGGATTTGCAAGCGTTTGGCACCATTTTTGAGTGAATTGCCAAAAGTCAAATTTTTGCTGAAATTGTGACACCGGGGCTTAGAGATTTTTTCAAAAAACAAATTTCGGCCGGTTAGTTTTCGAGGGCTGATTTCTTCCCGTGTGATGAAAAGCCTTCTCCTTCAACTGCCAAACCTTTCAGGGGAGGATTTGCAAGCGTTTGGCACCATTTTTGAGTGAATTGCCAAAAGTCAGATTTTTGCTGAAATTGTGACCCCGGGGCTTAGGGATTTTTTCAAAAAACAGATTTCCGCCGGTTAAGTTTTCGAGGGCTGATTTCTTGTCCTGTGATAAAAAGTCTTCTGTTTTGACTGCCAAACCTTTCAGGGGAGCATTTGCAAGCGTTTGGCACCATTTTTGAGTGAATTGCCAAAAGTCAGATTTTTGCTGAAATTGTGACCCCGGGGCTTAGGGATTTTTTCAAAAAAATGATTTCCCGCCGGTTAAGTTTTTGAGGGCTGATTTCTTGTCCTGTGATAAAAAGTCTTGTGTTTCGATTGCCAAACCTTTCAAGCGAGCATTTCCAAGGGTTTGGCACCATTTTTGAGTGAAGTGCCAAAAGTCAGATTTTTGCTGAAATTATGACCCCAGGGCTTAGGGATTTTTTCAAAAAACAAATTTCCACTGGATACGTTTTCGAGGGCTGATTTCTTCCCGTATGATTAAAAGCCTTCTGCTTCAACTGCCAAACCTTTCAGGGGAGCATTTGCAAGCGTTTGCCACCATTTTTGAGTGAATTGCCAAAAGTCAGATTTTTGCTGAAATTATGACCCCAGGGCTTAGGGATTTTTTCAAAAAACAAATTTCCGCCGGTTAAGTTTTCGACGGCTGATTTTTTGTCCTGTGATAAAAAGTCTTCTGTTTCGACTGCCAAACCTTTCAAGCGAGCATTTCCAAGCGTTTGGCACCATTTTTGAGTGAATTGCCAAAAGTCAGATTTTTGCTGAAATTGTGACCCCGGGGCTTAGGGATTTTTTCAAAAAACAAATTTCCGCCGGTTAGTTTTCGAGGGCTGATTTCTTCCCGTGTGATGAAAAGCCTTCTCCTTCAATTGCCAAACCTTTCAGGGGAGCATTTGCAAGCGTTTGGCACCATTTTTGAGTGAATTGCCAAAAGTCAGATTTTTGCTGAAATTCTGACCCCGGGGCTTAGGGATTTTTTCAAAAAACAGATTTCCGCCGGATAAGTTTTCGAGGGCTGATTTCTTGTCCTGTGATAAAAAGCCTTCTGTTTCGACTGCCAAACCTTTCAAGCGAGCATTTCCAAGCGTTTGGCACCATTTTTGAGTGAATTGCCAAAAGTCAGATTTTTGCTGAAATTGTGACCCCGGGGCTTAGGGATTTTTTCAAAAAACAAATTTCCACTGGATACGTTTTCGAGGGCTGATTTCTTCCCGTATGATTAAAAGCCTTCTGCTTCAACTGCCAAACCTTTCAGGGGATCATTTGCAAGCGTTTGCCACCATTTTTGAGTGAATTGCCAAAAGTCAGATTTTTGCTGAAATTGTGACCCCGGGGCTTAGGGATTTTTTCAAAAAACAAATTTCCGCCGGATAAGTTTTCGAGGGCTGATTTCTTGTCCTGTGATAAAAAGTCTTCTGTTTCGACTGCCAAACCTTTCAAGCGAGCATTTCCAAGCGTTTGGCACAATTTTTGAGTGAATTGCCAAAAGTCAAATTTTTGCTGAAATTGTGACCCCGGGGCTTAGGGATTTTTTCAAAAAAGAAATTTCCGCCGGTTAGTTTTCGAGGGCTGATTTCTTCCCGTGTGATGAAAAGCCTTCTCCTTCAATTGCCAAACCTTTCAGGGGAGCATTTGCAAGCGTTTGGCACCATTTTTGAGTGAATTGCCAAAAGTCAGATTTTTGCTGAAATTCTGACCCCGGGGCTTAGGGATTTTTTCAAAAAACAAATTTCCGCCGGATAAGTTTTCGAGGGCTGATTTCTTGTCCTGTGATAAAAAGTCTTCTGTTTCGACTGCCAAACCTTTCAAGCGACCATTTCCAAGCGTTTGGCACCATTTTTGAGTGAATTGCCAAAAGTCAGATTTTTGCTGAAATTGTGACCCCGGGGCTTAGGGATTTTTTCAAAAAACAAATTTCCGCCGGTTAGTTTTCGAGGGCTGATTTCTTCCCATGTGATTAAAATCCTTGTGCTTCGACTGCCAAACCTTTCAGGGGAGCATTTGGAAGCGTTTGGCACCATTTTTGAGTGAATTGCCAAAAGTCAGATTTTTGCTGAAATTGTGACCCCGGGGCTTAGGGATTTTTTCAAAAAACAAATTTCCGCCGGTTAGTTTTCGAGGGCTGATTTCTTCCCGTGTGATGAAAAGCCTTCTCCTTCAATTGCCAAACCTTTCAGGGGAGCATTTGCAAGCGTTTGGCACCATTTTTGAGTGAATTGCCAAAAGTCAGATTTTTGCTGAAATTGTGACCCCGGGGCTTAGGGATTTTTTCAAAAAACAAATTTCCGCCGGTTAAGTTTTCGAGGGCTGATTTCTTGTCCTGTGATAAAAAGTCTTCTGTTTCGACTGCCAAACCTTTCAAGCGAGCATTTCCAAGCGTTTGGCACCATTTTTGAGTGAATTGCCAAAAGTCAGATTTTTGCTGAAATTGTGACCCCGGGGCTTAGGGATTTTTTCAAAAAAATGATTTCCCGCCGGTTAAGTTTTTGAGGGCTGATTTCTTGTCCTGTGATAAAAAGTCTTGTGTTTCGATTGCCAAACCTTTCAAGCGAGCATTTCCAAGGGTTTGGCACCATTTTTGAGTGAAGTGCCAAAAGTCAGATTTTTGCTGAAATTATGACCCCAGGGCTTAGGGATTTTTTCAAAAAACAAATTTCCGCCGGTTAAGTTTTCGAGGGCTGATTTCTTGTCCTGTGATAAAAAGTCTTCTGTTTCGACTGCCAAACCTTTCAAGCGAGCATTTCCAAGCGTTTGGCACCATTTTTGAGTGAATTGCCAAAAGTCAGATTTTTGCTGAAATTGTGACCCCAGGGCTTAGGGATTTTTTCAAAAAACAGATTTCCGCCGGTTAAGTTTTCGAGGGCTGATTTCTTGTCCTGTGATAAAAAGCCTTCTGTTTTGACTGCCAAACCTTTCAGGGGAGCATTTGCAAGCGTTTGGCACCATTTTTGAGTGAATTGCCAAAAGTCAGATTTTTGCGGAAATTGTGACCCCGGGGCTTAGGGATTTTTTCAAAAAACAATTTTCCGCCGGTTAAGTTTTTGAGGGGTGATTTCTTGTCCTGTGATAAAAAGTCTTCTGTTTCGACTGCCAAACCTTTCAGGGGAGCATTTGCAAGCGTTTGGCACCATTTTTGAGTGAATTGCCAAAAGTCAGATTTTTGCTGAAATTCTGACCCCGGGGCTTAGGGATTTTTTCAAAAAACAAATTTCCGCCGGATAAGTTTTCGACGGCTGATTTTTTGTCCTGTGATAAAAGGACTTCTGTTTCGACTGCCAAACCTTTCAGGGGAGCATTTGCAAGCGTTTGCCACCATTTTTGAGTGAATTGCCAAAAGTCAGATTTTTGCTGAAATTGTGACCCCGGGGCTTAGGGATTTTTTCAAAAAACAAATTTCCGCCGGTTAGTTTTCGAGGGCTGATTTCTTCCCATGTGATTAAAAGCCTTCTGCTTCGACTGCCAAACCTTTCAGGGCAGCATTTGCAAGCGTTTGCCACCATTTTTGAGTGAATTGCCAAAAGTCAGATTTTTGCTGAAATCGTGACCCCGGGGCTTAGGGATTTTTTCAAAAAAATGTTTTTCCGCCGGTTAAGTTTTTGAGGGCTGATTTCTTGTCCTGTGATAAAAAGCCTTCTGTTTCGATTGCCAAACCTTTCAAGCGAGCATTTCCAAGCGTTTGGCACCATTTTTGAGTGAATTGCCAAAAGTCAGATTTTTGCTGAAATTGTGACCCCGGGGCTTAGAGATTTTTTCAAAAAACAAATTTTGGCCGGTTAGTTTTCGAGGGCTGATTTCTTCCCGTGTGATGAAAAGCCTTCTCCTTCAACTGCCAAACCTTTCAGGGGAGCATTTGCAAGCGTTTGGCACCATTTTTGAGTGAATTGCCAAAAGTCAAATTTTTGCTGAAATTGTGACTCCGGGGTTTAGGGATTTTTTCAAAAAACAAATTTCGGCCGGTTAGTTTTCGAGGGCTGATTTCTTCCCGTGTGATGAAAAGCCTTCTCCTTCAACTGCCAAACCTTTCAGGGGAGGATTTGCAAGCGTTTGGCACCATTTTTGAGTGAATTGCCAAAAGTCAAATTTTTGCTGAAATTGTGACACCGGGGCTTAGAGATTTTTTCAAAAAACAAATTTCGGCCGGTTAGTTTTCGAGGGCTGATTTCTTCCCGTGTGATGAAAAGCCTTCTCCTTCAACTGCCAAACCTTTCAGGGGAGGATTTGCAAGCGTTTGGCACCATTTTTGAGTGAATTGCCAAAAGTCAGATTTTTGCTGAAATTGTGACCCCGGGGCTTAGGGATTTTTTCAAAAAACAGATTTCCGCCGGTTAAGTTTTCGAGGGCTGATTTCTTGTCCTGTGATAAAAAGTCTTCTGTTTTGACTGCCAAACCTTTCAGGGGAGCATTTGCAAGCGTTTGGCACCATTTTTGAGTGAATTGCCAAAAGTCAGATTTTTGCTGAAATTGTGACCCCGGGGCTTAGGGATTTTTTCAAAAAAATGATTTCCCGCCGGTTAAGTTTTTGAGGGCTGATTTCTTGTCCTGTGATAAAAAGTCTTGTGTTTCGATTGCCAAACCTTTCAAGCGAGCATTTCCAAGGGTTTGGCACCATTTTTGAGTGAAGTGCCAAAAGTCAGATTTTTGCTGAAATTATGACCCCAGGGCTTAGGGATTTTTTCAAAAAACAAATTTCCACTGGATACGTTTTCGAGGGCTGATTTCTTCCCGTATGATTAAAAGCCTTCTGCTTCAACTGCCAAACCTTTCAGGGGAGCATTTGCAAGCGTTTGCCACCATTTTTGAGTGAATTGCCAAAAGTCAGATTTTTGCTGAAATTATGACCCCAGGGCTTAGGGATTTTTTCAAAAAACAAATTTCCGCCGGTTAAGTTTTCGACGGCTGATTTTTTGTCCTGTGATAAAAAGTCTTCTGTTTCGACTGCCAAACCTTTCAAGCGAGCATTTCCAAGCGTTTGGCACCATTTTTGAGTGAATTGCCAAAAGTCAGATTTTTGCTGAAATTGTGACCCCGGGGCTTAGGGATTTTTTCAAAAAACAAATTTCCGCCGGTTAGTTTTCGAGGGCTGATTTCTTCCCGTGTGATGAAAAGCCTTCTCCTTCAATTGCCAAACCTTTCAGGGGAGCATTTGCAAGCGTTTGGCACCATTTTTGAGTGAATTGCCAAAAGTCAGATTTTTGCTGAAATTCTGACCCCGGGGCTTAGGGATTTTTTCAAAAAACAGATTTCCGCCGGATAAGTTTTCGAGGGCTGATTTCTTGTCCTGTGATAAAAAGCCTTCTGTTTCGACTGCCAAACCTTTCAAGCGAGCATTTCCAAGCGTTTGGCACCATTTTTGAGTGAATTGCCAAAAGTCAGATTTTTGCTGAAATTGTGACCCCGGGGCTTAGGGATTTTTTCAAAAAACAAATTTCCACTGGATACGTTTTCGAGGGCTGATTTCTTCCCGTATGATTAAAAGCCTTCTGCTTCAACTGCCAAACCTTTCAGGGGATCATTTGCAAGCGTTTGCCACCATTTTTGAGTGAATTGCCAAAAGTCAGATTTTTGCTGAAATTGTGACCCCGGGGCTTAGGGATTTTTTCAAAAAACAAATTTCCGCCGGATAAGTTTTCGAGGGCTGATTTCTTGTCCTGTGATAAAAAGTCTTCTGTTTCGACTGCCAAACCTTTCAAGCGAGCATTTCCAAGCGTTTGGCACAATTTTTGAGTGAATTGCCAAAAGTCAAATTTTTGCTGAAATTGTGACCCCGGGGCTTAGGGATTTTTTCAAAAAAGAAATTTCCGCCGGTTAGTTTTCGAGGGCTGATTTCTTCCCGTGTGATGAAAAGCCTTCTCCTTCAATTGCCAAACCTTTCAGGGGAGCATTTGCAAGCGTTTGGCACCATTTTTGAGTGAATTGCCAAAAGTCAGATTTTTGCTGAAATTCTGACCCCGGGGCTTAGGGATTTTTTCAAAAAACAAATTTCCGCCGGATAAATTTTCGAGGGCTGATTTCTTGTCCTGTGATAAAAAGTCTTCTGTTTCGACTGCCAAACCTTTCAAGCGAGCATTTCCAAGCGTTTGGCACCATTTTTGAGTGAATTGCCAAAAGTCAGATTTTTGCTGAAATTGTGACCCCGGGGCTTAGGGATTTTTTCAAAAAACAAATTTCCGCCGGTTAGTTTTCGAGGGCTGATTTCTTCCCATGTGATTAAAATCCTTGTGCTTCGACTGCCAAACCTTTCAGGGGAGCATTTGGAAGCGTTTGGCACCATTTTTGAGTGAATTGCCAAAAGTCAGATTTTTGCTGAAATTGTGACCCCGGGGCTTAGGGATTTTTTCAAAAAACAAATTTCCGCCGGTTAGTTTTCGAGGGCTGATTTCTTCCCGTGTGATGAAAAGCCTTCTCCTTCAATTGCCAAACCTTTCAGGGGAGCATTTGCAAGCGTTTGGCACCATTTTTGAGTGAATTGCCAAAAGTCAGATTTTTGCTGAAATTGTGACCCCGGGGCTTAGGGATTTTTTCAAAAAACAAATTTCTGCCGGTTAAGTTTTCGAGGGCTGATTTCTTGTCCTGTGATAAAAAGTCTTCTGTTTCGACTGCCAAACCTTTCAAGCGAGCATTTCCAAGCGTTTGGCACCATTTTTGAGTGAATTGCCAAAAGTCAGATTTTTGCTGAAATTGTGACCCCGGGGCTTAGGGATTTTTTGAAAAAAATGATTTCCCGCCGGTTAAGTTTTTGAGGGCTGATTTCTTGTCCTGTGATAAAAAGTCTTGTGTTTCGATTGCCAAACCTTTCAAGCGAGCATTTCCAAGGGTTTGGCACCATTTTTGAGTGAAGTGCCAAAAGTCAGATTTTTGCTGAAATTATGACCCCAGGGCTTAGGGATTTTTTCAAAAAACAAATTTCCGCCGGTTAAGTTTTCGAGGGCTGATTTCTTGTCCTGTGATAAAAAGTCTTCTGTTTCGACTGCCAAACCTTTCAAGCGAGCATTTCCAAGCGTTTGGCACCATTTTTGAGTGAATTGCCAAAAGTCAGATTTTTGCTGAAATTGTGACCCCAGGGCTTAGGGATTTTTTCAAAAAACAGATTTCCGCCGGTTAAGTTTTCGAGGGCTGATTTCTTGTCCTGTGATAAAAAGCCTTCTGTTTTGACTGCCAAACCTTTCAGGGGAGCATTTGCAAGCGTTTGGCACCATTTTTGAGTGAATTGCCAAAAGTCAGATTTTTGCGGAAATTGTGACCCCGGGGCTTAGGGATTTTTTCAAAAAACAATTTTCCGCCGGTTAAGTTTTTGAGGGGTGATTTCTTGTCCTGTGATAAAAAGTCTTCTGTTTCGACTGCCAAACCTTTCAGGGGAGCATTTGCAAGCGTTTGGCACCATTTTTGAGTGAATTGCCAAAAGTCAGATTTTTGCTGAAATTCTGACCCCGGGGCTTAGGGATTTTTTCAAAAAACAAATTTCCGCCGGATAAGTTTTCGACGGCTGATTTTTTGTCCTGTGATAAAAGGACTTCTGTTTCGACTGCCAAACCTTTCAGGGGAGCATTTGCAAGCGTTTGCCACCATTTTTGAGTGAATTGCCAAAAGTCAGATTTTTGCTGAAATTGTGACCCCGGGGCTTAGGGATTTTTTCAAAAAACAAATTTCCGCCGGTTAGTTTTCGAGGGCTGATTTCTTCCCATGTGATTAAAAGCCTTCTGCTTCGACTGCCAAACCTTTCAGGGCAGCATTTGCAAGCGTTTGCCACCATTTTTGAGTGAATTGCCAAAAGTCAGATTTTTGCTGAAATCGTGACCCCGGGGCTTAGGGATTTTTTCAAAAAAATGTTTTTCCGCCGGTTAAGTTTTTGAGGGCTGATTTCTTGTCCTGTGATAAAAAGCCTTCTGTTTCGATTGCCAAACCTTTCAAGCGAGCATTTCCAAGCGTTTGGCACCATTTTTGAGTGAATTGCCAAAAGTCAGATTTTTGCTGAAATTGTGACCCCGGGGCTTAGAGATTTTTTCAAAAAACAAATTTTGGCCGGTTAGTTTTCGAGGGCTGATTTCTTCCCGTGTGATGAAAAGCCTTCTCCTTCAACTGCCAAACCTTTCAGGGGAGCATTTGCAAGCGTTTGGCACCATTTTTGAGTGAATTGCCAAAAGTCAAATTTTTGCTGAAATTGTGACTCCGGGGTTTAGGGATTTTTTCAAAAAACAAATTTCGGCCGGTTAGTTTTCGAGGGCTGATTTCTTCCCGTGTGATGAAAAGCCTTCTCCTTCAACTGCCAAACCTTTCAGGGGAGGATTTGCAAGCGTTTGGCACCATTTTTGAGTGAATTGCCAAAAGTCAAATTTTTGCTGAAATTGTGACACCGGGGCTTAGAGATTTTTTCAAAAAACAAATTTCGGCCGGTTAGTTTTCGAGGGCTGATTTCTTCCCGTGTGATGAAAAGCCTTCTCCTTCAACTGCCAAACCTTTCAGGGGAGGATTTGCAAGCGTTTGGCACCATTTTTGAGTGAATTGCCAAAAGTCAGATTTTTGCTGAAATTGTGACCCCGGGGCTTAGGGATTTTTTCAAAAAACAGATTTCCGCCGGTTAAGTTTTCGAGGGCTGATTTCTTGTCCTGTGATAAAAAGTCTTCTGTTTTGACTGCCAAACCTTTCAGGGGAGCATTTGCAAGCGTTTGGCACCATTTTTGAGTGAATTGTCAAAAGTCAGATTTTTGATGAAATTGTGACCCCAGGGCTTAGGGATTTTTTCAAAAAACAGATTTCCGCCGGTTAGTTTTCGAGGGCTGATTTCTTCCCATGTGATTAAAATCCTTGTGCTTCGACTGCCAAACCTTTCAGGGGAGCATTTGGAAGCGTTTGGCACCATTTTTGAGTGAATTGCCAAAAGTCAGATTTTTGCGGAAATTGTGACCCCGGGGCTTAGGGATTTTTTCAAAAAACAAATTTCCGCCGGTTAGTTTTCGAGGGCTGATTTCTTCCCGTGTGATGAAAAGCCTTCTCCTTCAATTGCCAAACCTTTCAGGGGAGCATTTGCAAGCGTTTGGCACCATTTTTGAGTGAATTGCCAAAAGTCAGATTTTTGCTGAAATTGTGACCCCGGGGCTTAGGGATTTTTTCAAAAAACAAATTTCCGCCGGTTAAGTTTTCGACGGCTGATTTTTTGTCCTGTGATAAAAGGACTTCTGTTTCGACTGCCAAACCTTTCAGGGGAGCATTTCCAAGCGTTTGCCACCATTTTTGAGTGAATTGCCAAAAGTCAGATTTTTGCTGAAATCGTGACCCCGGGGCTTAGGGATTTTTTCAAAAAAATGTTTTTCCGCCGGTTAAGTTTTTGAGGGCTGATTTCTTGTCCTGTGATAAAAAGCCTTCTGTTTCGATTGCCAAACCTTTCAAGCGAGCATTTCCAAGCGTTTGGCACCATTTTTGAGTGAGTTGCCAAAAGTCAGATTTTTGCTGAAATTGTGACCCCGGGGCTTAGAGATTTTTTCAAAAAACAAATTTCGGCCGGTTAGTTTTCGAGGGCTGATTTCTTCCCGTGTGATGAAAAGCCTTCTCCTTCAACTGCCAAACCTTTCAGGGGAGCATTTGCAAGCGTTTGGCACCATTTTTGAGTGAATTGCCAAAAGTCAAATTTTTGCTGAAATTGTGACTCCGGGGTTTAGGGATTTTTTCAAAAAACAAATTTCGGCCGGTTAGTTTTCGAGGGCTGATTTCTTCCCGTGTGATGAAAAGCCTTCTCCTTCAACTGCCAAACCTTTCAGGGGAGGATTTGCAAGCGTTTGGCACCATTTTTGAGTGAATTGCCAAAAGTCAAATTTTTGCTGAAATTGTGACACCGGGGCTTAGAGATTTTTTCAAAAAACAAATTTCGGCCGGTTAGTTTTCGAGGGCTGATTTCTTCCCGTGTGATGAAAAGCCTTCTCCTTCAACTGCCAAACCTTTCAGGGGAGGATTTGCAAGCGTTTGGCACCATTTTTGAGTGAATTGCCAAAAGTCAGATTTTTGCTGAAATTGTGACCCCGGGGCTTAGGGATTTTTTCAAAAAACAGATTTCCGCCGGTTAAGTTTTCGAGGGCTGATTTCTTGTCCTGTGATAAAAAGTCTTCTGTTTTGACTGCCAAACCTTTCAGGGGAGCATTTGCAAGCGTTTGGCACCATTTTTGAGTGAATTGCCAAAAGTCAGATTTTTGCTGAAATTGTGACCCCGGGGCTTAGGGATTTTTTCAAAAAACAATTTTCCGCCGGTTAAGTTTTTGAGGGGTGATTTCTTGTCCTGTGATAAAAAGTCTTCTGTTTCGACTGCCAAACCTTTCAGGGGAGCATTTGCAAGCGTTTGGCACCATTTTTGAGTGAATTGCCAAAAGTCAGATTTTTGCTGAAATTGTGACCCCGGGGCTTAGGGATTTTTTCAAAAAACAAATTTCCGCCGGTTAGTTTTCGAGGGCTGATTTCTTCCCATGTGATTAAAATCCTTGTGCTTCGACTGCCAAACCTTTCAGGGGAGCATTTGGAAGCGTTTGGCACCATTTTTGAGTGAATTGCCAAAAGTCAGATTTTTGCTGAAATTGTGACCCCGGGGCTTAGGGATTTTTTCAAAAAACAAATTTCCGCCGGTTAGTTTTCGAGGGCTGATTTCTTCCCGTGTGATGAAAAGCCTTCTCCTTCAATTGCCAAACCTTTCAGGGGAGCATTTGCAAGCGTTTGGCACCATTTTTGAGTGAATTGCCAAAAGTCACATTTTTGCTGAAATTGTGACCCCGGGGCTTAGGGATTTTTTCAAAAAACAAATTTCCGCCGGTTAGTTTTCGAGGGCTGATTTCTTCCCATGTGATTAAAAGCCTTCTGCTTCGACTGCCAAACCTTTCAGGGCAGCATTTGCAAGCGTTTGCCACCATTTTTGAGTGAATTGCCAAAAGTCAGATTTTTGCTGAAATCGTGACCCCGGGGCTTAGGGATTTTTTCAAAAAAATGTTTTTCCGCCGGTTAAGTTTTTGAGGGCTGATTTCTTGTCCTGTGATAAAAAGCCTTCTGTTTCGATTGCCAAACCTTTCAAGCGAGCATTTCCAAGCGTTTGGCACCATTTTTGAGTGAATTGCCAAAAGTCAGATTTTTGCTGAAATTGTGACCCCGGGGCTTAGAGATTTTTTCAAAAAACAAATTTCGGCCGGTTAGTTTTCGAGGGCTGATTTCTTCCCGTGTGATGAAAAGCCTTCTCCTTCAACTGCCAAACCTTTCAGGGGAGCATTTGCAAGCGTTTGGCACCATTTTTGAGTGAATTGCCAAAAGTCAAATTTTTGCTGAAATTGTGACTCCGGGGTTTAGGGATTTTTTCAAAAAACAAATTTCGGCCGGTTAGTTTTCGAGGGCTGATTTCTTCCCGTGTGATGAAAAGCCTTCTCCTTCAACTGCCAAACCTTTCAGGGGAGGATTTGCAAGCGTTTGGCACCATTTTTGAGTGAATTGCCAAAAGTCAAATTTTTGCTGAAATTGTGACACCGGGGCTTAGAGATTTTTTCAAAAAACAAATTTCGGCCGGTTAGTTTTCGAGGGCTGATTTCTTCCCGTGTGATGAAAAGCCTTCTCCTTCAACTGCCAAACCTTTCAGGGGAGGATTTGCAAGCGTTTGGCACCATTTTTGAGTGAATTGCCAAAAGTCAGATTTTTGCTGAAATTGTGACCCCGGGGCTTAGGGATTTTTTCAAAAAACAGATTTCCGCCGGTTAAGTTTTCGAGGGCTGATTTCTTGTCCTGTGATAAAAAGTCTTCTGTTTTGACTGCCAAACCTTTCAGGGGAGCATTTGCAAGCGTTTGGCACCATTTTTGAGTGAATTGCCAAAAGTCAGATTTTTGCTGAAATTGTGACCCCGGGGCTTAGGGATTTTTTCAAAAAACAATTTTCCGCCGGTTAAGTTTTTGAGGGGTGATTTCTTGTCCTGTGATAAAAAGTCTTCTGTTTCGACTGCCAAACCTTTCAGGGGAGCATTTGGAAGCGTTTGGCACCATTTTTGAGTGAATTGCCAAAAGTCAGATTTTTGCTGAAATTGTGACCCCGGGGCTTAGGGATTTTTTCAAAAAACAAATTTCCGCCGGTTAGTTTTCGAGGGCTGATTTCTTCCCATGTGATTAAAATCCTTGTGCTTCGACTGCCAAACCTTTCAGGGGAGCATTTGGAAGCGTTTGGCACCATTTTTGAGTGAATTGCCAAAAGTCAGATTTTTGCTGAAATTGTGACCCCGGGGCTTAGGGATTTTTTCAAAAAACAAATTTCCGCCGGTTAGTTTTCGAGGGCTGATTTCTTCCCGTGTGATGAAAAGCCTTCTCCTTCAATTGCCAAACCTTTCAGGGGAGCATTTGCAAGCGTTTGGCACCATTTTTGAGTGAATTGCCAAAAGTCAGATTTTTGCTGAAATTGTGACCCCGGGGCTTAGGGATTTTTTCAAAAAACAGATTTCCGCCGGTTAAGTTTTCGAGGGCTGATTTCTTGTCCAGTTATAAAAAACCTTCTGTTTCGACTGCCAAACCTTTCAGGGGAGCATTTCCAAGCGTTTGCCACCATTTTTGAGTGAATTGCCAAAAGTCAGATTTTTGCTGAAATTGTGACCCCGGGGCTTAGGGATTTTTTCAAAAAAATGATTTCCCGCCGGTTAAGTTTTTGAGGGCTGATTTCTTGTCCTGTGATAAAAAGCCTTCTGTTTCGATTGCCAAACCTTTCAAGCGAGCATTTCCAAGCGTTTGGCACCATTTTTGAGTGAATTGCCAAAAGTCAGATTTTTGCTGAAATTGTGACCCCGGGGCTTAGAGATTTTTTCAAAAAACAAATTTCCGCCGGTTAAGTTTTCGAGGGCTGATTTCTTGTCCTGTGATAAAAAGCCTTCTGTTTCGACTGCCAAACCTTTCAGGGGAGCATTTCCAAGCGTTTGCCACCATTTTTGAGTGAATTGCCAAAAGTCAGATTTTTGCTGAAATTGTGACCCCGGGGCTTAGGGATTTTTTCAAAAAAATGATTTCCCGCCGGTTAAGTTTTTGAGGGCTGATTTCTTGTCCTGTGATAAAAAGTCTTGTGTTTCGATTGCCAAACCTTTCAAGCGAGCATTTCCAAGGGTTTGGCACCATTTTTGAGTGAAGTGCCAAAAGTCAGATTTTTGCTGAAATTATGACCCCGGGGCTTAGGGATTTTTTCAAAAAACAAATTTCCACTGGATACGTTTTCGAGGGCTGATTTCTTCCCGTATGATTAAAAGCCTTCTGCTTCAACTGCCAAACCTTTCAGGGGAGCATTTGCAAGCATTTGGCACCATTTTTGAGTGAATTGCCAAAAGTCAGATTTTTGCTGAAATTGTGACTCCGGGGCTTAGACATTTTTTCAAAAAACAAATTTCGGCCGGTTAGTTTTCGAGGGCTGATTTCTTCCCGTGTGATGAAAAGCCTTCTCCTTCAACTGCCAAACCTTTCAGGGGAGCATTTGCAAGCGTTTGGCACCATTTTTGAGTGAATTGCCAAAAGTCAGATTTTTGCTGAAATTGTGACCCCGGGGCTTAGGGATTTTTTCAAAAAACAAATTTCCGCCGGTTAGTTTTCGAGGGCTGATTTCTTCCCGTGTGATGAAAAGCCTTCTCCTTCAATTGCCAAACCTTTCAGGGGAGCATTTGCAAGCGTTTGGCACCATTTTTGAGTGAATTGCCAAAAGTCAGATTTTTGCTGAAATTCTGACCCCGGGGCTTAGGGATTTTTTCAAAAAACAGATTTCCGCCGGATAAGTTTTCGAGGGCTGATTTCTTGTCCTGTGATAAAAAGCCTTCTGTTTCGACTGCCAAACCTTTCAAGCGAGCATTTCCAGGCGTTTGGCACCATTTTTGAGTGAATTGCCAAAAGTCAGATTTTTGCTGAAATTGTGACCCCGGGGCTTAGGGATTTTTTCAAAAAACAAATTTCCGCCGGATAAGTTTTCGAGGGCTGATTTCTTGTCCTGTGATAAAAAGTCTTCTGTTTCGACTGCCAAACCTTTCAAGCGAGCATTTCCAAGCGTTTGGCACCATTTTTGAGTGAATTGCCAAAAGTCAGATTTTTGCTGAAATTGTGACCCCGGGGCTTAGGGATTTTTTCAAAAAACAAATTTCCACTGGATACGTTTTCGAGGGCTGATTTCTTCCCGTATGATTAAAAGCCTTCTGCTTCAACTGCCAAACCTTTCAGGGGATCATTTGCAAGCGTTTGCCACCATTTTTGAGTGCATTGCCAAAAGTCAGATTTTTGCTGAAATTGTGACCCCGGGGCTTAGGGATTTTTTCAAAAAACAAATTTCCGCCGGATAAGTTTTCGAGGGCTGATTTCTTGTCCTGTGATAAAAAGTCTTCTGTTTCGACTGCCAAACCTTTCAAGCGAGCATTTCCAAGCGTTTGGCACCATTTTTGAGTGAATTGCCAAAAGTCAGATTTTTGCTGAAATTGTGACCCCGGGGCTTAGGGATTTTTTCAAAAAACAAATTTCCGCCGGATAAGTTTTCGAGGGCTGATTTCTTGTCCTGTGATAAAAAGTCTTCTGTTTCGACTGCCAAACCTTTCAAGCGAGCATTTCCAAGCGTTTGGCACCATTTTTGAGTGAATTGCCAAAAGTCAGATTTTTGCTGAAATTGTGACCCCGGGGCTTAGGGATTTTTTCAAAAAACAAATTTCCACTGGATACGTTTTCGAGGGCTGATTTCTTCCCGTATGATTAAAAGCCTTCTGCTTCAACTGCCAAACCTTTCAGGGGATCATTTGCAAGCGTTTGCCACCATTTTTGAGTGAATTGCCAAAAGTCAGATTTTTGCTGAAATTGTGACCCCGGGGCTTAGGGATTTTTTCAAAAAACAAATTTCCGCCGGATAAGTTTTCGAGGGCTGATTTCTTGTCCTGTGATAAAAAGTCTTCTGTTTCGACTGCCAAACCTTTCAAGCGAGCATTTCCAAGCGTTTGGCACCATTTTTGAGTGAATTGCCAAAAGTCAAATTTTTGCTGAAATTGTGACCCCGGGGCTTAGGGATTTTTTCAAAAAACAAATTTCCGCCGGTTAGTTTTCGAGGGCTGATTTCTTCCCATGTGATTAAAATCCTTGTGCTTCGACTGCCAAACCTTTCAGCGGAGCATTTGGAAGCGTCTGGCACCATTTTTGAGTGAATTGCCAAAAGTCAGATTTTTGCTGAAATTGTGACCCCGGGGCTTAGGGATTTTTTCAAAAAACAAATTTCTGGCGGTTAGTTTTCGAGGGCTGATTTCTTCCCGTGTGATGAAAAGCCTTCTCCTTCAATTGCCAAAACTTTCAGGGGAGCATTTGCAAGCGTTTGGCACCATTTTTGAGTGAATTGCCAAAAGTCAGATTTTTGCTGAAATTGTGACCCCGGGGCTTAGGGATTTTTTCAAAAAACAGATTTCCGCCGGTTAAGTTTTCGAGGGCTGATTTCTTGTCCTGTGATAAAAAGTCTTCTGTTTCGACTGCCAAACCTTTCAAGCGAGCATTTCCAAGCGTTTGGCACCATTTTTGAGTGAATTGCCAAAAGTCAGATTTTTGCTGAAATTGTGACCCCGGGGCTTAGGGATTTTTTCAAAAAACAAATTTCCACTGGATACGTTTTCGAGGGCTGATTTCTTCCCGTATGATTAAAAGCCTTCTGCTTCAACTGCCAAACCTTTCAGGGGATCATTTGCAAGCGTTTGCCACCATTTTTGAGTGAATTGCCAAAAGTCAGATTTTTGCTGAAATTGTGACCCCGGGGCTTAGGGATTTTTTCAAAAAACAGATTTCCGCCGGTTAAGTTTTCGAGGGCTGATTTCTTGTCCTGTGATAAAAAGTCTTCTGTTTCGACTGCCAAACCTTTCAAGCGAGCATTTCCAAGCGTTTGGCACCATTTTTGAGTGAATTGCCAAAAGTCAGATTTTTGCTGAAATTGTGACCCCGGGGCTTAGGGATTTTTTCAAAAAACAAATTTCCACTGGATACGTTTTCGAGGGCTGATTTCTTCCCGTATGATTAAAAGCCTTCTGCTTCAACTGCCAAACATTTCAGGGGATCATTTGCAAGCGTTTGCCACCATTTTTGAGTGAATTGCCAAAAGTCAGATTTTTGCTGAAATTGTGACCCCGGGGCTTAGGGATTTTTTCAAAAAACAAATTTCCGCCGGATAAGTTTTCGAGGGCTGATTTCTTGTCCTGTGATAAAAAGTCTTCTGTTTCGACTGCCAAACCTTTCAAGCGAGCATTTCCAAGCGTTTGGCACCATTTTTGAGTGAATTGCCAAAAGTCAAATTTTTGCTGAAATTGTGACCCCGGGGCTTAGGGATTTTTTCAAAAAACAAATTTCCGCCGGTTAGTTTTTGAGGGCTGATTTCTTCCCATGTGATTAAAATCCTTGTGCTTCGACTGCCAAACCTTTCAGGGGAGCATTTGGAAGCGTTTGGCACCATTTTTGAGTGAATTGCCAAAAGTCAGATTTTTGCTGAAATTGTGACCCCGGGGCTTAGGGATTTTTTCAAAAAACAAATTTCCGCCGGTTAGTTTTCGAGGGCTGATTTCTTCCCGTGTGATGAAAAGCCTTCTCCTTCAATTGCCAAACCTTTCAGGGGAGCATTTGCAAGCGTTTGGCACCATTTTTGAGTGAATTGCCAAAAGTCAGATTTTTGCTGAAATTGTGACCCCGGGGCTTAGGGATTTTTTCAAAAAACAGATTTCCGCCGGTTAAGTTTTCGAGGGCTGATTTCTTGTCCTGTGATAAAAAGCCTTCTGTTTCGACTGCCAAACCTTTCAGGGGAGCATTTCCAAGCGTTTGCCACCATTTTTGAGTGAATTGCCAAAAGTCAGATTTTTGCTGAAATTGTGACCCCGGGGCTTAGGGATTTTTTCAAAAAACAAATTTCCGCCGGATAAGTTTTCGAGGGCTGATTTCTTGTCCTGTGATAAAAAGTCTTCTGTTTCGACTGCCAAACCTTTCAAGCGAGCATTTCCAAGCGTTTGGCACCATTTTTGAGTGAATTGCCAAAAGTCAGATTTTTGCTGAAATTGTGACCCCGGGGCTTAGGGATTTTTTCAAAAAACAAATTTCCACTGGATACGTTTTCGAGGGCTGATTTCTTCCCGTATGATTAAAAGCCTTCTGCTTCAACTGCCAAACCTTTCAGGGGATCATTTGCAAGCGTTTGCCACCATTTTTGAGTGAATTGCCAAAAGTCAGATTTTTGCTGAAATTGTGACCCCGGGGCTTAGGGATTTTTTCAAAAAACAAATTTCCGACGGATAAGTTTTCGAGGGCTGATTTCTTGTCCTGTGATACAAAGTCTTCTGTTTCGACTGCCAAACCTTTCAAGCGAGCATTTCCAAGCGTTTGGCACCATTTTTGAGTGAATTGCCAAAAGTCAAATTTTTGCTGAAATTGTGACCCCGGGGCTTAGGGATTTTTTCAAAAAACAAATTTCCGCCGGTTAGTTTTCGAGGGCTGATTTCTTCCCATGTGATTAAAATCCTTGTGCTTCGACTGCCAAACCTTTCAGGGGAGCATTTGGAAGCGTTTGGCACCATTTTTGAGTGAATTGCCAAAAGTCAGATTTTTGCTGAAATTGTGACCCCGGGGCTTAGGGATTTTTTCAAAAAACAAATTTCCGCCGGTTAGTTTTCGAGGGCTGATTTCTTCCCGTGTGATGAAAAGCCTTCTCCTTCAATTGCCAAACCTTTCAGGGGAGCATTTGCAAGCGTTTGGCACCATTTTTGAGTGAATTGTCAAAAGTCAGATTTTTGCTGAAATTGTGACCCCGGGGCTTAGGGATTTTTTCAAAAAACAGATTTCCGCCGGTTAAGTTTTCGAGGGCTGATTTCTTGTCCTGTGATAAAAAGCCTTCTGTTTCGACTGCCAAACCTTTCAGGGGAGCATTTCCAAGCGTTTGCCACCATTTTTGAGTGAATTGCCAAAAGTCAGATTTTTGCTGAAATTGTGACCCCGGGGCTTAGGGATTTTTTCAAAAAAATGATTTTCCGCCGGTTAAGTTTTTGAGGTCTGATTTCTTGTCCTGTGATAAAAAGTCTTGTGTTTCGATTGCCAAACCTTTCAAGCGAGCATTTCCAAGGGTTTGGCACCATTTTTGAGTGAAGTGCCAAAAGTCAGATTTTTGCTGAAATTGTGACCCCGGGGCTTAGGGATTTTTCCAAAAAACAAATTTCCGCCGGATAAGTTTTCGAGGGCTGATTTCTTGTCCTGTGATAAAAAGTCTTCTGTTTCGACTGCCAAACCTTTCAGGGGAGCATTTGCAAGCGTTTGCCACCAATTTTGAGTGAATTGCCAAAAGTCAGATTTTTGCTGAAATTGTGACCCCGGGGCTTAGGGATTTTTTCAAAAAACAAATTTCCGCCGGATAAGTTTTCGAGGGCTGATTTCTTGTCCTGTGATAAAAAGTCTTTTGTTTCGACTGCCAAACCTTTCAAGCGAGCATTTCCAAGCGTTTGGCACCATTTTTGAGTGAATTGCCAAAAGTCAGATTTTTGCTGAAATTGTGACCCCGGGGCTTAGGGATTTTTTCAAAAAACAAATTTCCACTGGATACGTTTTCGAGGGCTGATTTCTTCCCGTATGATTAAAAGCCTTCTGCTTCAACTGCCAAACCTTTCAGGGGAGCATTTGCAAGCATTTGGCACCATTTTTGAGTGAATTGCCAAAAGTCAGATTTTTGCTGAAATTGTGACCCCGGGGATTAGAGATTTTTTCAAAAAACAAATTTTGGCCGGTTAGTTTTCAAGGGCTGATTTCTTCCCGTGTGATGAAAAGCCTTCTCCTTCAACTGCCAAACCTTTCAGGGGAGTATTTGCAAGCGTTTGGCACCATTTTTGAGTTAATTGCCAAAAGTCAGATTTTTGCTGAAATTGTGACCCCGGGGCTTAGGGATTTTTTCAAAAAACAAATTTCCGCCGGTTAAGTTTTCGACGGCTGATTTTTTGTCCTGTGATAAAAGGACTTCTGTTTCGATTGCCAAACCTTTCAAGCGAGCATTTCCAAGCGTTTGGCACCATTTTTGAGTGAATTGCCAAAAGTCAGATTTTTGCTGAAATTGTGACCCCGGGGCTTAGGGATTTTTTCAAAAAACAAATTTCGGCCGGTTAGTTTTCAAGGGCTGATTTCTTCCCGTGTGATGAAAAGCCTTCTCCTTCAACTGCCAAACCTTTCAGGGGAGTATTTGCAAGCGTTTGGCACCATTTTTGAGTGAATTGCCAAAAGTCAGATTTTTGCTGAAATTGTGACCCCGGGGCTTAGGGATTTTTTCAAAAAACAAATTTCCACTGGATACGTTTTCGAGGGCTGATTTCTTCCCGTATGATTAAAAGCCTTCTGCTTCAACTGCCAAACCTTTCAGGGGATCATTTGCAAGCGTTTGCCACCATTTTTGAGTGAATTGCCAAAAGTCAGATTTTTGCTGAAATTGTGACCCCGGGGCTTAGGGATTTTTTCAAAAAACAAATTTCCGCCGGATAAGTTTTCGAGGGCTGATTTCTTGTCCTGTGATAAAAAGTCTTCTGTTTCGACTGCCAAACCTTTCAAGCGAGCATTTCCAAGCGTTTGGCACCATTTTTGAGTGAATTGCCAAAAGTCAAATTTTTGCTGAAATTGTGACCCCGGGGCTTAGGGATTTTTTCAAAAAACAAATTTCCGCCGGTTAGTTTTCGAGGGCTGATTTCTTCCCATGTGATTAAAATCCTTGTGCTTCGACTGCCAAACCTTTCAGGGGAGCATTTGGAAGCGTTTGGCACCATTTTTGAGTGAATTGCCAAAAGTCAGATTTTTGCTGAAATTGTGACCCCGGGGCTTAGGGATTTTTTCAAAAAACAAATTTCCGCCGGTTAGTTTTCGAGGGCTGATTTCTTCCCGTGTGATGAAAAGCCTTCTCCTTCAATTGCCAAACCTTTCAGGGGAGCATTTGCAAGCGTTTGGCACCATTTTTGAGTGAATTGCCAAAAGTCAGATTTTTGCTGAAATTGTGACCCCGGGGCTTAGGGATTTTTTCAAAAAACAGATTTCCGCCGGTTAAGTTTTCGAGGGCTGATTTCTTGTCCTGTGATAAAAAGCCTTCTGTTTCGACTGCCAAACCTTTCAGGGGAGCATTTCCAAGCGTTTGCCACCATTTTTGAGTGAATTGCCAAAAGTCAGATTTTTGCTGAAATTGTGACCCCGGGGCTTAGGGATTTTTTCAAAAAACAAATTTCCGCCGGATAAGTTTTCGAGGGCTGATTTCTTGTCCTGTGATAAAAAGTCTTCTGTTTCGACTGCCAAACCTTTCAAGCGAGCATTTCCAAGCGTTTGGCACCATTTTTGAGTGAATTGCCAAAAGTCAGATTTTTGCTGAAATTGTGACCCCGGGGCTTAGGGATTTTTTCAAAAAACAAATTTCCACTGGATACGTTTTCGAGGGCTGATTTCTTCCCGTATGATTAAAAGCCTTCTGCTTCAACTGCCAAACCTTTCAGGGGATCATTTGCAAGCGTTTGCCACCATTTTTGAGTGAATTGCCAAAAGTCAGATTTTTGCTGAAATTGTGACCCCGGGGCTTAGGGATTTTTTCAAAAAACAAATTTCCGACGGATAAGTTTTCGAGGGCTGATTTCTTGTCCTGTGATAAAAAGTCTTCTGTTTCGACTGCCAAACCTTTCAAGCGAGCATTTCCAAGCGTTTGGCACCATTTTTGAGTGAATTGCCAAAAGTCAGATTTTTGCTGAAATTGTGACCCCGGGGCTTAGGGATTTTTTCAAAAAACAAATTTCCGCCGGTTAGTTTTCGAGGGCTGATTTCTTCCCATGTGATTAAAATCCTTGTGCTTCGACTGCCAAACCTTTCAGGGGAGCATTTGGAAGCGTTTGGCACCATTTTTGAGTGAATTGCCAAAAGTCAGATTTTTGCTGAAATTGTGACCCCGGGGCTTAGGGATTTTTTCAAAAAACAAATTTCCGCCGGTTAGTTTTCGAGGGCTGATTTCTTCCCGTGTGATGAAAAGCCTTCTCCTTCAACTGCCAAACCTTTCAGGGGAGGATTTGCAAGCGTTTGGCACCATTTTTGAGTGAATTGCCAAAAGTCAGATTTTTGCTGAAATTGTGACCCCGGGGCTTAGGGATTTTTTCAAAAAACAGATTTCCGCCGGTTAAGTTTTCGAGGGCTGATTTCTTGTCCTGTGATAAAAAGCCTTCTGTTTCGACTGCCAAACCTTTCAGGGGAGCATTTCCAAGCGTTTGCCACTATTTTTGAGTGAATTGCCAAAAGTCAGATTTTTGCTGAAATTGTGACCCCGGGGCTTAGGGATTTTTTCAAAAAAATGATTTTCCGCCGGTTAAGTTTTTGAGGTCTGATTTCTTGTCCTGTGATAAAAAGTCTTGTGTTTCGATTGCCAAACCTTTCAAGCGAGCATTTCCAAGGGTTTGGCACCATTTTTGAGTGAAGTGCCAAAAGTCAGATTTTTGCTGAAATTGTGACCCCGGGGCTTAGGGATTTTTTCAAAAAACAAATTTTGGCCGGTTAGTTTTCAAGGGCTGATTTCTTCCCGTGTGATGAAAAGCCTTCTCCTTCAACTGCCAAACCTTTCAGGGGAGTATTTGCAAGCGTTTGGCACCATTTTTGAGTTAATTGCCAAAAGTCAGATTTTTGCTGAAATTGTGACCCCGGGGCTTAGGGATTTTTTCAAAAAACAAATTTCCGCCGGTTAAGTTTTCGAAGGCTGATTTTTTGTCCTGTGATAAAAGGACTTCTGTTTCGATTGCCAAACCTTTCAAGCGAGCATTTCCAAGCGTTTGGCACCATTTTTGAGTGAATTGCCAAAAGTCAGATTTTTGCTGAAATTGTGACCCCGGGGCTTAGAGATTTTTTCAAAAAACAAATTTCGTCCGGTTAGTTTTCAAGGGCTGATTTCTTCCCGTGTGATGAAAAGCCTTCTCCTTCAACTGCCAAACCTTTCAGGGGAGTATTTGCAAGCGTTTGGCACCATTTTTGAGTGAATTGCCAAAAGTCAGATTTTTGCTGAAATTGTGACCCCGGGGCTTAGGGATTTTTTCAAAAAACAAATTTCCGCCGGTTAAGTTTTCGACGGCTGATTTTTTGTCCTGTGATAAAAGGACTTCTGTTTCGACTGCCAAACCTTTCAGGGGATCATTTGCAAGCGATTGGCACCATTTTTGAGTGAATTGCCAAAAGTCAGATTTTTGCTGAAATTGTGACCCCGGGGCTTAGGGATTTTTTCAAAAAACAAATTTCCGCCGGTTAAGTTTTCGAGGGCTGATTTTTTGTCCTGTGATAAAAGGACTTCTGTTTCGACTGCGAAACCTTTCAGGGGAGCATTTGCAAGCGTTTGGCACCATTTTTGAGTGAATTGACAAAAGTCAGATTTTTGCTGAAATTGTGACCCCGGGGCTTAGGGATTTTTTCAAAAAAATGATTTTCCGCCGGTTAAGTTTTTGAGGGCTGATTTCTTGTCCTGTGATAAAAAGTCTTCTGTTTCGACTGCCAAACCTTTCAGGGGAGCATTTGCAAGCGTTTGCCACCATTTTTGAGTGAATTGCCAAAAGTCAGATTTTTTCTGAAATTGTGACCCCGGGGCTTAGGGATTTTTTCAAAAAAATGTTTTTCTGCCGGTTAAGTTTTTGAGGGCTGATTTCTTGTCCTGTGATAAAAAGTCTTCTGTTTCGACTGCCAAACCTTTCAGGGGAGCATTTGCAAGCGTTTGGCACCATTTTTCAGTGAACTGCCAAAAGTCAGATTTTTGCTGAAATTGTGACCCCGGGCCTTAGGGATTTTTTTTAAAAAGTGTTTTTCCGCCGGTTAAGTTTTCGAGGGCTGATTTTTTTCCTGTGATAAAAAGCCTTCTGTTTCGACTGCCAAACCTTTCAGGTTTGCAAGCGTTTGGCACCATTTTTGAGTGAATTGCCAAAAGTCAGATTTTTGCTGAAATTGTGACCCCGGGGCTTAGGGATTTTTTCAAAAAAATGATTTTCCGCCGGTTAAGTTTTTGAGGGCTGATTTTTTGTCCTGTGATAAAAGGACTTCTGTTTCGACTGCCAAACCTTTCAGGGGAGCATTTGCAAGCGTTTGGCACCATTTTTGAGTGAATTGACAAAAGTCAGATTTTTGCTGAAATTGTGACCCCGGGGCTTAGGGATTTTTTCAAAAAAATGATTTCCCGCCGGTTAAGTTTTCGAGGGCTGATTTCTTGTCCTGTGATAAAAAGTCTTCTGTTTCGACTGCCAAACCTTTCAGGGGAGCATTTGCAAGCGTTTGGCACCATTTTTGAGTGCATAGCCAAAAGTCAGATTTTTGCTGAAATTTTGACCCCGGGGCTTAGGGATTTTTTCAAAAAAATGTTTTTCTGCCAGTTAAGTTTTTGAGGGCTGATTTCTTGTCCTGTGATAAAAAGCCTTCTGTTTCGATTGCCAAACCTTTCAAGCGAGCATTTGCAAGCGTTTGGCACCATTTTTGAGTGAATTGCCAAAAGTCAAATTTTTGCTGAAATTGTGACCTCGGGGCTTAGGGATTTTTTCAAAAAACAAATTTCCACCGGATACGTTTTCGAGGGCTGATTTTTTGTCCTGTGATAAAAGGACTTCTGTTTCGACTGCGAAACCTTTCAGGGGAGCATTTGCAAGCGTTTGGCACCATTTTTGAGTGAATTGACAAAAGTCAGATTTTTGCTGAAATTGTGACCCCGGGGCTTAGGGATTTTTTCAAAAAAATGATTTTCCGCCGGTTAAGTTTTTGAGGGCTGATTTCTTGTCCTGTGATAAAAAGTCTTCTGTTTCGACTGCCAAACCTTTCAGGGGAGCATTTGCAAGCGTTTGCCACCATTTTTGAGTGAATTGCCAAAAGTCAGATTTTTTCTGAAATTGTGACCCCGGGGCTTAGGGATTTTTTCAAAAAAATGTTTTTCTGCCGGTTAAGTTTTTGAGGGCTGATTTCTTGTCCTGTGATAAAAAGTCTTCTGTTTCGACTGCCAAACCTTTCAGGGGAGCATTTGCAAGCGTTTGGCACCATTTTTCAGTGAACTGCCAAAAGTCAGATTTTTGCTGAAATTGTGACCCCGGGCCTTAGGGATTTTTTTTAAAAAGTGTTTTTCCGCCGGTTAAGTTTTCGAGGGCTGATTTTTTTCCTGTGATAAAAAGCCTTCTGTTTCGACTGCCAAACCTTTCAGGTTTGCAAGCGTTTGGCACCATTTTTGAGTGAATTGCCAAAAGTCAGATTTTTGCTGAAATTGTGACCCCGGGGCTTAGGGATTTTTTCAAAAAAATGATTTTCCGCCGGTTAAGTTTTTGAGGGCTGATTTTTTGTCCTGTGATAAAAGGACTTCTGTTTCGACTGCCAAACCTTTCAGGGGAGCATTTGCAAGCGTTTGGCACCATTTTTGAGTGAATTGACAAAAGTCAGATTTTTGCTGAAATTGTGACCCCGGGGCTTAGGGATTTTTTCAAAAAAATGATTTCCCGCCGGTTAAGTTTTCGAGGGCTGATTTCTTGTCCTGTGATAAAAAGTCTTCTGTTTCGACTGCCAAACCTTTCAGGGGAGCATTTGCAAGCGTTTGGCACCATTTTTGAGTGCATAGCCAAAAGTCAGATTTTTGCTGAAATTTTGACCCCGGGGCTTAGGGATTTTTTCAAAAAAATGTTTTTCTGCCAGTTAAGTTTTTGAGGGCTGATTTCTTGTCCTGTGATAAAAAGCCTTCTGTTTCGATTGCCAAACCTTTCAAGCGAGCATTTGCAAGCGTTTGGCACCATTTTTGAGTGAATTGCCAAAAGTCAAATTTTTGCTGAAATTGTGACCTCGGGGCTTAGGGATTTTTTCAAAAAACAAATTTCCACCGGATACGTTTCCGAGGGCTGATTTTTTGTCCTGTGATAAAAAGCCTTCTGTTTCGACTGCCAAACCTTTCAGGGGAGCATTTGCAAGCATTTGGCACCATTTTTGAGTGAATTGCCAAAAGTCAGATTTTTGCTGAAATTTTGACCCCGGGGCTTAGGGATTTTTTCAAAAAAATGTTTTTCTGCCAGTTAAGTTTTTGAGGGCTGATTTCTTGTCCTGTGATAAAAAGCCTTCTGTTTCGATTTCCAAACCTTTCAAGCGAGCATTTCCAAGCGTTTGGCACCATTTTTGAGTGAATTGCCAAAAGTCAGATTTTTGCTGAAATTGTGACCCCGGGGCTTAGGGATTTTTTCAAAAAACAAATTTCCGCCGGATAAGTTTTCGAGGGCTGATTTCTTGTCCTGTGATAAAAAGTCTTCTGTTTCGACTGCCAAACCTTTCAGGGGAGCATTTGCAAGCGTTTGGCACCATTTTTGAGTGAATTGCCAAAAGTCAGTTTTTTTCTGAAATTGTGACCCCGGGGCTTAGGGATTTTTTCAAAAAAATGTTTTTCTGCCGGTTAAGTTTTTGAGGGCTGATTTCTTGTCCTGTGATAAAAAGTCTTCTGTTTCGACTGCCAAACCTTTCAGGGGAGCATTTGCAAGCGTTTGGCACCATTTTTCAGTGAACTGCCAAAAGTCAGATTTTTGCTGAAATTGTGACCCCGGGCCTTAGGGATTTTTTTTAAAAAGTGTTTTTCCGCCGGTTAAGTTTTCGAGGGCTGATTTTTTTCCTGTGATAAAAAGCCTTCTGTTTCGACTGCCAAACCTTTCAGGTTTGCAAGCGTTTGGCACCATTTTTGAGTGAATTGCCAAAAGTCAGATTTTTGCTGAAATTGTGACCCCGGGGCTTAGGGATTTTTTCAAAAAAATGATTTTCCGCCGGTTAAGTTTTTGAGGGCTGATTTTTTGTCCTGTGATAAAAGGTCTTCTGTTTCGACTGCCAAACCTTTCAGGGGAGCATTTGCAAGCGTTTGGCACCATTTTTGAGTGAATTGCCAAAAGTCAGATTTTTGCTGAAATTTTGACCCCGGGGCTTAGGGATTTTTTCAAAAAAATGTTTTTCTGCCAGTTAAGTTTTTGAGGGCTGATTTCTTGTCCTGTGATAAAAAGCCTTCTGTTTCGATTGCCAAACCTTTCAAGCGAGCATTTCCAAGCGTTTGGCACCATTTTTGAGTGAATTGCCAAAAGTCAGATTTTTGCTGAAATTGTGACCCCGGGGCTTAGGGATTTTTTCAAAAAACAAATTTCCGCCGGTTAAGTTTTTGAGGGGTGATTTCTTGTCCTGTGATAAAAAGTCTTCTGTTTCGACTGCCAAACCTTTCAGGGGAGCATTTGCAAGCGTTTGGCACCATTTTTGAGTGCATAGCCAAAAGTCAGATTTTTGCTGAAATTTTGACCCCGGGGCTTAGGGATGTTTTCAAAAAAATGTTTTTCTGCCAGTTAAGTTTTTGAGGGCTGATTTCTTGTCCTGTGATAAAAAGTCTTCTGTTTCGACTGCCAAACCTTTCAGGGGAGCATTTGCAAGCGTTTGGCACCATTTTTGAGTGAATTGACAAAAGTCAGATTTTTGCTGAAATTGTGACCCCGGGGCTTAGGGATTTTTTCAAAAAAATGATTTTCCGCCGGTTAAGTTTTTGAGGGCTGATTTCTTGTCCTGTGATAAAAAGTCTTCTGTTTCGACTGCCAAACCTTTCAGGGGAGCATTTGCAAGCGTTTGCCACCATTTTTGAGTGAATTGCCAAAAGTCAGATTTTTTCTGAAATTGTGACCCCGGGGCTTAGGGATTTTTTCAAAAAAATGTTTTTCTGCCGGTTAAGTTTTTGAGGGCTGATTTCTTGTCCTGTGATAAAAAGTCTTCTGTTTCGACTGCCAAACCTTTCAGGGGAGCATTTGCAAGCGTTTGGCACCATTTTTCAGTGAACTGCCAAAAGTCAGATTTTTGCTGAAATTGTGACCCCGGGCCTTAGGGATTTTTTTTAAAAAGTGTTTTTCCGCCGGTTAAGTTTTCGAGGGCTGATTTTTTTCCTGTGATAAAAAGCCTTCTGTTTCGACTGCCAAACCTTTCAGGTTTGCAAGCGTTTGGCACCATTTTTGAGTGAATTGCCAAAAGTCAGATTTTTGCTGAAATTGTGACCCCGGGGCTTAGGGATTTTTTCAAAAAAATGATTTTCCGCCGGTTAAGTTTTTGAGGGCTGATTTTTTGTCCTGTGATAAAAGGACTTCTGTTTCGACTGCCAAACCTTTCAGGGGAGCATTTGCAAGCGTTTGGCACCATTTTTGAGTGAATTGACAAAAGTCAGATTTTTGCTGAAATTGTGACCCCGGGGCTTAGGGATTTTTTCAAAAAAATGATTTCCCGCCGGTTAAGTTTTCGAGGGCTGATTTCTTGTCCTGTGATAAAAAGTCTTCTGTTTCGACTGCCAAACCTTTCAGGGGAGCATTTGCAAGCGTTTGGCACCATTTTTGAGTGCATAGCCAAAAGTCAGATTTTTGCTGAAATTTTGACCCCGGGGCTTAGGGATTTTTTCAAAAAAATGTTTTTCTGCCAGTTAAGTTTTTGAGGGCTGATTTCTTGTCCTGTGATAAAAAGCCTTCTGTTTCGATTGCCAAACCTTTCAAGCGAGCATTTGCAAGCGTTTGGCACCATTTTTGAGTGAATTGCCAAAAGTCAAATTTTTGCTGAAATTGTGACCTCGGGGCTTAGGGATTTTTTCAAAAAACAAATTTCCACCGGATACGTTTCCGAGGGCTGATTTTTTGTCCTGTGATAAAAAGCCTTCTGTTTCGACTGCCAAACCTTTCAGGGGAGCATTTGCAAGCATTTGGCACCATTTTTGAGTGAATTGCCAAAAGTCAGATTTTTGCTGAAATTTTGACCCCGGGGCTTAGGGATTTTTTCAAAAAAATGTTTTTCTGCCAGTTAAGTTTTTGAGGGCTGATTTCTTGTCCTGTGATAAAAAGCCTTCTGTTTCGATTTCCAAACCTTTCAAGCGAGCATTTCCAAGCGTTTGGCACCATTTTTGAGTGAATTGCCAAAAGTCAGATTTTTGCTGAAATTGTGACCCCGGGGCTTAGGGATTTTTTCAAAAAACAAATTTCCGCCGGATAAGTTTTCGAGGGCTGATTTCTTGTCCTGTGATAAAAAGTCTTCTGTTTCGACTGCCAAACCTTTCAGGGGAGCATTTGCAAGCGTTTGGCACCATTTTTGAGTGAATTGCCAAAAGTCAGTTTTTTTCTGAAATTGTGACCCCGGGGCTTAGGGATTTTTTCAAAAAAATGTTTTTCTGCCGGTTAAGTTTTTGAGGGCTGATTTCTTGTCCTGTGATAAAAAGTCTTCTGTTTCGACTGCCAAACCTTTCAGGGGAGCATTTGCAAGCGTTTGGCACCATTTTTCAGTGAACTGCCAAAAGTCAGATTTTTGCTGAAATTGTGACCCCGGGCCTTAGGGATTTTTTTTAAAAAGTGTTTTTCCGCCGGTTAAGTTTTCGAGGGCTGATTTTTTTCCTGTGATAAAAAGCCTTCTGTTTCGACTGCCAAACCTTTCAGGTTTGCAAGCGTTTGGCACCATTTTTGAGTGAATTGCCAAAAGTCAGATTTTTGCTGAAATTGTGACCCCGGGGCTTAGGGATTTTTTCAAAAAAATGATTTTCCGCCGGTTAAGTTTTTGAGGGCTGATTTTTTGTCCTGTGATAAAAGGTCTTCTGTTTCGACTGCCAAACCTTTCAGGGGAGCATTTGCAAGCGTTTGGCACCATTTTTGAGTGAATTGCCAAAAGTCAGATTTTTGCTGAAATTTTGACCCCGGGGCTTAGGGATTTTTTCAAAAAAATGTTTTTCTGCCAGTTAAGTTTTTGAGGGCTGATTTCTTGTCCTGTGATAAAAAGCCTTCTGTTTCGATTGCCAAACCTTTCAAGCGAGCATTTCCAAGCGTTTGGCACCATTTTTGAGTGAATTGCCAAAAGTCAGATTTTTGCTGAAATTGTGACCCCGGGGCTTAGGGATTTTTTCAAAAAACAAATTTCCGCCGGTTAAGTTTTTGAGGGGTGATTTCTTGTCCTGTGATAAAAAGTCTTCTGTTTCGACTGCCAAACCTTTCAGGGGAGCATTTGCAAGCGTTTGGCACCATTTTTGAGTGCATAGCCAAAAGTCAGATTTTTGCTGAAATTTTGACCCCGGGGCTTAGGGATGTTTTCAAAAAAATGTTTTTCTGCCAGTTAAGTTTTTGAGGGCTGATTTCTTGTCCTGTGATAAAAAGTCTTCTGTTTCGACTGCCAAACCTTTCAGGGGAGCATTTGCAAGCGTTTGGCACCATTTTTGAGTGAATTGCCAAAAGTCAGATTTTTGCTGAAATTGTGACCCCGGGGCTTAGGGATTTTTTCAAAAAACTATTTTCCGCCGGTTAAGTTTTTGAGGGGTGATTTCTTGTCCTGTGATAAAAAGTCTTCTGTTTCGACTGCCAAACCTTTCAGGGGAGCATTTGCAAGCGTTTGGCACCATTTTTGAGTGAATTGCCAAAAGTCAGATTTTTTCTGAAATTGTGACCCCGGGGCTTAGGGATTTTTTCAAAAAAATGTTTTTCTGCCGGTTAAGTTTTTGAGGGCTGATTTCTTGTCCTGTGATAAAAAGTCTTCTGTTTCGACTGCCAAACCTTTCAGGGGAGCATTTGCAAGCGTTTGGCACCATTTTTCAGTGAACTGCCAAAAGTCAGATTTTTGCTGAAATTGTGACCCCGGGCCTTAGGGATTTTTTTTAAAAAGTGTTTTTCCGCCGGTTAAGTTTTCGAGGGCTGATTTTTTTCCTGTGATAAAAAGCCTTCTGTTTCGACTGCCAAACCTTTCAGGTTTGCTAGCGTTTGGCACCATTTTTGAGTGAATTGCCAAAAGTCAGATTTTTGCTGAAATTGTGACCCCGGGGCTTAGGGATTTTTTCAAAAAACAAATTTCCGCCGGTTAGTTTTCGAGGGCTGATTTCTTCCCATGTGATTAAAATCCTTGTGCTTCGACTGCCAAACCTTTCAGGGGAGCATTTGGAAGCGTTTGGCACCATTTTTGAGTGAATTGCCAAAAGTCAGATTTTTGCTGAAATTGTGACCCCGGGGCTTAGGGATTTTTTCAAAAAACAAATTTCCGCCGGTTAGTTTTCGAGGGCTGATTTCTTCCCGTGTGATGAAAAGCCTTCTCCTTCAATTGCCAAACCTTTCAGGGGAGCATTTGCAAGCGTTTGGCACCATTTTTGAGTGAATTGCCAAAAGTCAGATTTTTGCTGAAATTGTGACCCCGGGGCTTAGGGATTTTTTCAAAAAACAGATTTCCGCCGGTTAAGTTTTCGAGGGCTGATTTCTTGTCCTGTGATAAAAAGCCTTCTGTTTCGACTGCCAAACCTTTCAGGGGAGCATTTCCAAGCGTTTGGCACCATTTTTGAGTGAATTGCCAAAAGTCAGATTTTTGCTGAAATTGTGACCCCGGGGCTTAGGGATTTTTTCAAAAAACAAATTTCCGCCGGTTAGTTTTCGAGGGCTGATTTCTTCCCGTGTGATGAAAAGCCTTCTCCTTCAATTGCCAAACCTTTCAGGGGAGCATTTGCAAGCGTTTGGCACCATTTTTGAGTGAATTGCCAAAAGTCAGATTTTTGCTGAAATTGTGACCCCGGGGCTTAGGGATTTTTTCAAAAAACAGATTTCCGCCGGTTAAGTTTTCGAGGGCTGATTTCTTGTCCTGTGATAAAAAGCCTTCTGTTTCGACTGCCAAACCTTTCAGGGGAGCATTTCCAAGCGTTTGGCACCATTTTTGAGTGAATTGCCAAAAGTCAGATTTTTGCTGAAATTGTGACCCCGGGGCTTAGGGATTTTTTCAAAAAACAAATTTCCGCCGGTTAGTTTTCGAGGGCTGATTTCTTCCCGTATGATTAAAAGCCTTCTGCTTCAACTGCCAAACCTTTCAGGGGAGCATTTGCAAGCATTTGGCACCATTTTTGAGTGAATTGCCAAAAGTCAGATTTTTGCTGAAATTGTGACCCCGGGGCTTAGGGATTTTTTCAAAAAAAATGTTTTTCCACCGGTTAAGTTTTTGAGGGCTGATTTCTTGTCCTGTGATAAAAAGCCTTCTGTTTCAATTGCCAAACCTTTCAAGCGAGCATTTCCAAGCGTTTGGCACCATTTTTGAGTGAATTGCCAAAAGTCAGATTTTTGCTGAAATTGTGACCCCGGGGCTTAGAGATTTTTTCAAAAAACAAATTTCGGCCGGTTAGTTTTCAAGGGCTGATTTCTTCCCGTGTGATGAAAAGCCTTCTCCTTCAACTGCCAAACCTTTCAGGGGAGTATTTGCAAGCGTTTGGCACCATTTTTGAGTGAATTGCCAAAAGTCAGATTTTTGCTGAAATTGTGACCCCGGGGCTTAGGGATTTTTTCAAAAAACAGATTTCCGCCGGTTAAGTTTTCGAGGGCTGATTTCTTGTCCTGTGATAAAAAGCCTTCTGTTTCGACTGCCAAACCTTTCAGGGGAGCATTTGCAAGCGTTTGGCACCATTTTTGAGTGAATTGCCAAAAGTCAGATTTTTGCTGAAATTGTGACCCCGGGGCTTAGGGATTTTTTCAAAAAACAGATTTCCGCCGGTTAAGTTTTCGAGGGCTGATTTCTTGTCCTGTGATAAAAAGCCTTCTGTTTCGACTGCCAAACCTTTCAGGGGAGCATTTGCAAGCGTTTGGCACCATTTTTGAGTGAATTGCCAAAAGTCAGATTTTTGCTGAAATTGTGACCCCGGGGCTTAGGGATTTTTTCAAAAAACAAATTTCCGCCGGTTAAGTTTTTGAGGGCTGATTTCTTGTCCTGTGATAAAAAGTCTTCTGTTTCGACTGCCAAACCTTTCAGGGGAGCATTTGCAAGCATTTGGCACCATTTTTGAGTGAATTGCCAAAAGTCAGATTTTTTCTGAAATTGTGACCCCGGGGCTTAGGGATTTTTTCAAAAAACAAATTTCCGCCGGTTAGTTTTCAAGGGTTGATTTCTTCTCCTGTGATTCCAAATTCCAAATCAAACCTTTATTGCATTAGCATACAGCCATAGCAAAATAAGACAATACAAAAATGCTAGAGACAAGCAACCAGGAAAAATTCAAGGCGATATTGCTGGCGTAATGACATTTAAATTACCCTAAGACAATAAAACAAAGATTTAGTTTCCAGCGCCAGAAATCAACTATGTGGATATATATAAAGCATAAAGTGGCCCCAAAAGAAGCTCGGCACATTGAGATAAAAAAAAAAAGAATGTAATAAAAAGAGTTAAAACAGGTCCAGGTCTAGGACACACTACCCTGTCAGAGTAGCCCTGAGTTTCAGAGCCTGCTCTATGAAGATTGCCACCCCACGTGAAATTTGGGGATTTGCATCCACTAGAAGTGATTTCAAACAGTCTTCCTTAACTCTTTTTATTACATTCTTTTTTTTTATCTCAATGTGCCGAGCTTATTTTGGGGCCACTTTATGCTTTATATATATCTGCATATTTGATTTCTGGCGCTGGCAACTAAATCTTTGTTTTATAGTCTTAGGGTAATTTAAATGTCATTACGCCAGCAATATCACCTTGAATTTTGCCTGGTTGCTTGTCTCTAGCATTTTTGTATTGTCTTATTTTGCTATGGCTGTATGCTAATGCAATAAAGGTTTGATTTGATTTGATAAACTGCTTTGGTGCTTTTTTTTGGTGGAAAAGCGGCATACAGTGATGCCTCGCAAGACGAAAATAATCCGTTCCGCGAGTCTCTTCGTCTTGCGGTTTTTTTGTCTTGTGAAGCAAGCCCATTAGCGGCTTAGCGGATTAGCGCTATTAGCGGCTTAGCGGGCTTAGCGGATCAGCTGATAAGCGGTTTAGCGGCTTAGCAGATCAGCTGATAAGAGGCTTAGCGGCTTAGCCGATCTGCTGTTAAGCGGCTTAGCGGATCAGCTGATAAGCGGCTTAGCGGATCAGCTGTTAAGCGGCTTAGCGGTTTAGGATCAGCTGATAAGCAGCTTAGCGGCTTGGGAAAAGGGGGGGGGGGAGGAAAAAACCCCCGCAGGAACTCGCAAGACATTTTCGTCTTGCGAAGCAAGCCCATAGGAAATTTGCGAAGCACCTCCAAAATGGAAAACCCTTTCGTCTAGCGGGTTTTCCGTCTTGCGAGGCATTCGTCTTGCGGGGCACCACTGTACAAATAAAAGGAATGCAGGAATGAACAGATTGCTGTGTTAGTCAATCCTATTGCAAGATCTACTGGGGTGAGTGGAATAGCATCTAGTGTATTTCTGGCTGAACCAGGAGGAACACCCAGGAACATTTTTCTCCAATCTTAAACAGTGTAATCTCTGAAAAAATGAGTGTTATGTGGGCCTAGGGGGTGGAACCTTCTTCTTCTTTGGCATCACTCGTAGCCGAGTAAGATTGTATTCCACAAACATGATCTTAACAGTGAGTCCGTAAGTGACTGTGGAGGTCAATTCTGGATCCACACATCCTTCCACGGTGGGGATATAGGTTTCCAGGTGGGAGCTGATCACAGTGAGGGTTTGCCAAACATGCCTTCCTCTTAGCACGTTTCTCCCTTTCGTCCTGAGTTCGAGTGTCTTCAAAGCCCATGACACCTTTGGTAAAGGCCCTTCTCCAATTGGAGCACTTGCAGGCCAGTGTTTCCCAGTTGTCCCTGCTTATACTACATTTTTTTAGATTTGCCTTGAGAGAGTCTTTGGACCTTTTTTGTTGACCACCAGCATTATACTTTCCATTTTAAAGTTCAGAATAGAGTAGTTGCTGATGATAATTAGGCATCCACACAACATGACCAGTCCAACGGAGTTGAAGTTGAAGAATCATTGCTTCGACAATGGTGATCTTTGCCTCTTCCAGTACACTGGCATTAGTTTGCCTGTCTTCCCAAGTGATGTGTACATTTTTTCGGGGACACCGTTGATTGAATCTTTCGAGGAGTTGGAGGTGGCGTTTATAAGTGGTCCATATTTCACAAGTGTACAGTAAAGTTGGTAGTACAATAGCTTTGTAAACAAGCATTTTGGTTTCCATGCAAATGTCCTGGTCCTCAAACACTCTGCACTTCAGTCTGGAAAAAGCTGCACCCACAGAGCTCAGGGATGGAAGCAAAGCAATGGGGATGGGGCTTAAACTGGATCCTAAGCACGTTCAGCTCAGTCATGTGACCTGGAAACCTAGCATAAATTCAGGCAGCAAAGAGGGTAGTGTAGCTCAAACAATATTTTAAGGGCTTGGGCCAGCTCAGCCAGACTAGCTTCACTGCCAAACTAATTTTGGATCTGGTGTAACTTTACACCAGCTTCACACACATCACATTTTAAAGGAAGAGGAGCAATCTTGCATAAATGGAAATGTGCCTGTCCTCTGATATTTATAATGTTTCACATCTTGTTGGACAATTATAGAAGCAGATGTTTTTCAATCAGTAGTTCCTTCTTTACTTTTCAAAGAACTTTATGATAATCTTAGTATGAAATGTGAAATTAATCACAGGAGTACATTGATCTTTCTAAACCATTATTTCTGCCTTTTCAATCAAGTGGAATGTCTGTCTTTGAATTTCAAGTGGTACAAATAGATCTTTGGACTTCAAGCATGAAAATAATATGAGGGGAGATAATATTTCTATACTGTGTACTTTGCAGCAGTGTCATCTGATAGGGAACTGGCTTGCAAAAGGAAATAACAGAATGGGAACAGTTTTTACCTACTATTAATGTGTGATTCATTGATATTACTTGTTAAAAATTAAATTCTTGTCTGTGTTATCTTTTAAACATCGCCATGTGTTCCAAGCATACTGCCGAATCCCCTCTCAACCTAATAAAGAATACTCACTTATTCATATCAATTAGAAGGATTTAATGAAGGCTGAATTCCATTTCTGGGATGCACTACATTACACCCCATGTTCAGCACAATCCTATGCAAGTTTCCCCAGAAGTAGGTCCTATAGTATTCAAGTAAGCATGTTTAGGATTGCAACCTTAATCAGCAAGGGTTTGCATTAGGGTTGCCACCTTTGGTCTGGCAAAATACAGGACAGGACTGGGTGGAGGGTTGCACACCCCACAAGTGTCGCGGATCAGGATATCCCATGGCAAATTTTGGTTGCCATTATCTCCTTTGATTCTGCAGTGCAATTTCCTCCTTAAAAAGCACTTTTTCAGCACTGTGATTTCGTGCAGTGCCCCCAACGTGCATTTGTGGGTGCTGTGCTTGGAAAAGCACTTTGGGGAGAAATGGTGAGTGAGTGATCATGGCAACCAAAATGGTCTCCAAAATGGCAGGATGGCGTCTGGCAAGATAGTGACCCAGATTTTGGCTTCAGAATGTTGGAAGGTATGGGAGAAAAAGAGAGAAGCAGGAAGGTAAATGGCATTTCTGTGCACTCTGGCGTCTGTCATGGTAATCCATTGCACCAGAAGCGGTTTAGTCCTGCTGGCTACATGACCCGGAAAACTGTCTGTGGACAAACTCTGTCTCCCTCAGCCTGAAAAGTGAGACAAGTGCCGCACCCCATAGTCGCCTTTGACTGGACCTAACTGTCCAGGGATCCTTTCCCTCAACCTTACCTACTTAGAGGTAATACTGGGTTGTATCCAAAGCTCCTCTCCCCATACCCCTCCAAATCTTCTCTGGAGGGTCCCCAGACCCCCTTGGTGAATGGTGAAAGGAGGTTTCAGGGGAGAGGAGGGAAAAAATGATTCTGCTAGAGCAAGTTTCTGACACTAGGGGAACAGGAGGTTTGGATACTGTCACAGCTTTGGGTGCTGTTATATCTCATGTTAATTTATCTAATTCTTTTTAATTGACAGGCATCATCACATCTTGTGGTAGTGAGTTTCATAATTTGAACCCTGTTGTCTATTAGAAGAGATCGTTTGATCTCCATCCACCTCCTGCTTAGAATGTGTTTATGCAGTGTTCTCTGGTGAAATGCAAAGCAGTCACATATGAATTTGCAATTGACACCATAAGGGTTTTGTGTAAATTAAGGATTGTTAACTACGATGCAATGGAAGGGTGAAATCTAGCCATCTGCTATGTGCCATAAAACTTACTGACTTTGATAGGACTTTTAGATGAGTCACCAGGTGCCAAATTAGAGCCTAAGGGTACTTAATAAATGAAGATAGTGATTTAAAGATTTTGATACACTACTGTAACATACAGGAGAAACAATATTTATGGTTCAGAATTGTGCAACGTCTACTTAGAAAACAGTCTCACTGGGTTCAGTGGGGCTTGATCTCACGTGTGCATAGCATTGCAGCCTAATTTACTTTTACAGGTACTTTGAATGGTTAATCCTTTGGAACTTGTATCAAAATTTTGGTCACTTTGGTGCAATAGCATAGGAGGCAACTCTTAGGTGCTGAGGGTGTCATTGAAATTCTACTCAATATTAATCCAGAGCAGATTCCAGCATATAGTTAGCAGAGTAATAACTTAAACATGTTGCAGCTTCAAATATGGTTTGAAGCTCGACATCAAAAAAACGAAGATCATGGTCACTGGTCCCATCACCTCCTGGCAAATAGAAGGGGAAGAAATGGAGGCAGTTAGAGATTTTACTTTCTTGGGCTCCATGATCACTGCAGATGGTGACAGCAGCCACAAAATTAAAAGACGCCCGCTTCTTGGGAGAAAAGCAATGACAAACCTAGACAGCATCTTAAAAAGCAGAGACATCACCTTGCCAACAAAGGTCCGTATAGTTAAAGCCATGGTTTTCCCAGTAGTGATGTATGGAAGTGAGAGCTGGACCATAAAGAAGGCTGATCGCCGAAGAATAGATGCTTTTGAATTATGGTGCTGGAGGAGGCTCTTGAGAGTCCCATGGACTGCAAGAAGATCAAACCTCTCCATTCTTAAGGAAATCAGCCCTGAGTGCTCACTGGAAGGACAGATCCTGAAGCTGAGACTCCAATACTTTGGCCACCTCATGAGAGGAGAAGACTCCCTGGAAAAGACCCTGATGTTGAGAAAGATGGAGGGCACAAGGAGAAGGGGACGACAGAGGACGAGATGGCTGGACAGTGTTCTCGAAGCTACCAGCATGAATTTGACCAAACTGCGGGAGGCAGTGGAAGACAGAAGTGCTTGGTGTGCTCTGGTCCAGGGGGTCATGAAGAGTCGGACACGACTAAACGACTAAACAACAACAAATGTTGCAGGATTCCCCACAAAAAGACCAAAGGCAATTGTCTTTCATCCAGTAGAGCTTTACTGCTACTGAAGGCAAATGAGCATCATGGTCACAAATCCCATACATTCAGGATTGGCACTGTCCATAAGAAATCCAGTTGCAGCAGACATAACTCAAACTTACAATAACTTATAATAAGTTTAAACCTTAAAGCTATATACAGAACACCACGCCAGAAGGAAGAGAGACAGAAAGAGAAAGTGAAACTCAGACTCCTTCTGGCCTTACTATTATTGCCAAAGACATCTTGACCTCACCAGAGTTGACACGCCTAGTTCCAATGGAAGCAAATGTCAGAAAGAATGCAGAAAATAATCTCTCTCTCTCTCTCTCTCTCTCTCTCTCTCTCTCTCTCTCTCTCCACGGACATAAAACCCCAAAGATACATAGCAAATACCACTCGTGTTTGCTTGTGTGATTTCCATTCTTGACCTCAGGCAAATTGCAGCAATTTCCACTCCTATTTCCATTTCAGATGGAACTCTCTGACATCCCACCCAAAGAGGGGGAAAAATGCTTCTTTTTCTGATAACAAGACAGCTGTGCCAAAAATTACCTTTCCAGTCTCTTGGAAAGGAGAGAGAGTTTGAAATGCCAATCAAATGCTTCTTGCCAAGTAATGCCTTGCTAACTTTCTGATCAATATGTCTGCCTCTTCTTCCCAGGAGCTGAGGAAGGTAACAAATTTCTAATTGGTGATACAGTTTAGAGGATCAAATAGAAGTTACTTTTGCTACAGGGAAACAAGTTTGCTGCATTAGACTGGCAAAAGATACAGGGGCTGTCCCTTTTCCAGCTAGATGCTACAAAGACATGTTAGAATGGAGCTTGAAGGATTTCTTATTTATTTTTATTTTGTTTCATTTTCTGACAAAATGTTTGTATTCTCTAGACACTCTAGATGGGTGACAAGCATTTTTCTCATATGAGATAGTGAGCAATGTGGATGTACAGTGATCCCAACTGATCATAATTTGTATGTGTTTTCTTCCACTTTAGGAAAGAGCAAGCACCGTGATTAAACTATTGCCTCTGATTCAAAGCTATACCTGTCAGTCTGCTTTCCCATTCTCCCTGTCATTTTTCCTAGGTGGCAAGTCTAGGAAGAAATATTTCAATTTTTGCAAAAACACCCAAATCTTCAAATTCCCCTGAATTTCTTTGGATTCTGATTCAAGGCTCTTTGGAGAGTTCCCAAATCATGTCAGACAAGCCCCAAATCTGTCCAAAGCAGTCTGCTTTCAATCTTGATTCAAGATTTGTTAAAATCTGTTGCACATCCCACCTTTAATGCCTGGCAAATAGAAGTGCTTTTGATACTGTATACTTTCCTATGAAGTGTCCTTTATTTGCTTTGCATCAGACTTGGCTGAGTAACGCATACTGATGGATCTGGTAAAATGTATGCCAATTAAAACAATTAATATGCAATATAATAATACTCTGGGAGGCCCTGGGAAATCAATTCACTGAAGTTAAAAGATAGCTATGCCTATCAAATTGGAAGATCCAATTTGGCAGATGAAAATATTGGATTACACAGAGATGGCAAGATTAACCAGGGAAAGATTAACCAGGAAGATCAAAACTTCAACAAAGAATGGGACAAATTTACGTTATATTTGAAAGACCACTGTAAACACCTGAAGTCTTTGGCAGGTCTTAAGTAAATCTTGCAATGATACATAGATTTTGGATAGAATGGAGGATTCTAAATTAGACGAAATTATAATATGCAGTTTTAAAAGTTACCTCAAGAACCCACAGAGGGAAATCTCGAGATTCAGAAGAATCTTGTGCAATCTTTATTATTTGTGATTCGAAGTGTGAATGAATGAATTTGTAAAATTAAATAAAAACTATTTTCAAAAAAGGGGGGGAGATCCATTCCCTTCTCTACCCCTTCTCTTCTACATCCCCTTCTCTGTCAAGCTCTGGGCATTTTTTCTATCAAGTTGGTATCATTTCGCATAAACTCCCTGATCCATCTCAGCATTCAGGGATGATCTGGTTCAGAAATGTGAATTTTCCCCAAATTTATCCAATTCGCCTCATTATCAGGGGACACACAGAGTCAACCAATGCTATCTCTACATGGCAACTTCATTATTTCCAGGAAGATGTTTTTAGTTTAAATAAGAGGCTCCCAGCAGCAGCCAATCAGCGTGGAGAATGTCAGAACCTGTGATCAAACGAAGAAGATCAGCATTAAAGAGAAGTCTGCCGCCCTCTCTGAAAGACTAAAAAATGAAAATGTGCAGAATCAAAGCTTTGGCTCAGCATAGTTGGCATGTACCTAGTGAGAGAGAAATGGCACAGTGGGCGTGGGCAAGGAAATGGAGTCACCAACAATACGTTGCTTGCTTTTGGCAGAATGGATTCTGTGTGGGCAGACAAGCAGTTTCTGGGCGTCCCATCCCACTCTGGGATCAATGTGTATGCTTGTAAAAAAATAGTCATCATGAGACAATTGTGGCCTCTGGTATTCCTTGCTCCCAAGGGACTGAAACTACAAAAGGCTGTCCTCCGAAGACATCCTGGTTTTGCTGAAAATACGATGTCAGATTCAACCAAAGAGGCCCCAAACACCAGTAAAACGGCCCCAGCAGCACCCCACAAAAAGAGCCCTGGGTGCCTTAACCTGAGGGGTCATGGTTTCAGCCAAAACCAGACGACATCCGATTCCCTCAATAATGGTGACGTTGGGCAGTGCAAATGAAGTGTTTCACAGTAGGTCATAAAATGAGCCCTCGGTGCCCTAATCCACGGGGGTCACGGTTTTGCCAAAAAAACGAGGTTGTCCGATTCACTTGAAAAGGGTGTGAAACACCTGCAAATTGCCCCCTGCAATGTTTGGTGGTGCAGACGCCGCGTTTCCAGGTAGGCCAAAAATGAGCCCTTGGTGCCACGACCCACAGGTCATGGATTTTGCCGAAATTCCGATGTTGTCCAATTCACCCGAAAAGGGTGCCAAACACCTGCAAATCACCCCCTGTGACAATTTCATGGCAGGTTGTAAAATGAGCCCTCGGCGCCCCAACCCGTGGGGTTCTGGTTTTGCCCAAAATCTGACCTCATCTGATTCACTGTAAGGCAGCACCAACTGCTTGCAAATGACACCCTGGAACATTTGCCAGTGATGTTCTCCTGTTTCACAGCACTCCAGAAAAGGAGCCCTCGGCGCGCTGATTCACTTTAATGTGGCACCAAACACTGGCAAAAGTCTCCATGCAATGTTTGTTTGCGAAAACCCCACGTTTCACGGCGCTTTGAAAAAGGTTTCACCAAAAATACAACATTGCCAGAAAGAAAACAAAGCGGCTCAAAACACATGTAAAAACACATTTTTCAGTACCCTACCATTTCACTGAAAAAGCCTCTCCTCCTCCCAGAGGGGAGGTGTTGTGGGCGGGACGCAATTTCTGCATCACGCAGGGGGCGTTACGCCCCCTGCCCCACTCACCTGGCTGGTGCACCACGCCCACAGGTAAGCGCCCAACCGGGCGGCTTGGAGGGGGCGTGGTTTGCAGTTTAATTTACTGCTGTGCCAGCCATTCCACCTCATTTTCCGCCTTCTCGTCGCGAGTCACCCACCCTCCACTCCCTTAGAGCTTAGGGCTTAGTTTTTCTCTTGACCTTGCTATGGACCCTCGGTTGGTCACCCAGGTTGCCTAGGGGGCCTGGTAGGAATTTTCCCATCTGGCATTAGGCCTCGTGGTTTTTTCACCTACCTCGTAGCAATCGTCACAACTTTATTGGTATTGGTGGTTAGGTTAGGCATTGGAATGTGTTGATGGTGTGTGGAAGGCCTAGGTGTGGCCATCGCCTACCCCTTCAAATTTGGGTATTCCGTTAAAGGAATCCGGTGGTCGTGGATCCTGTCCGATGCCTGTGTGGCGGGGGGCCATGGCACGACCCTTGGTGACATCAGGGGGGAGCTTATAGTTGTATTAGCATCAACAGGCTTCACCTTCTGGTGAATAAACCCCCTTTGGGCTCACTCCTCTCCGAGTGGGTGGAGTCAATCTGTCGTGGTCCAATGCCTAAGCCAATACCTTCTCGCTTGCCGTAATAAAGTTGTGGCCTTTTCTTGCCCATTAACAATAAAGTTGTGGCCTGTTCTTGCCCATTAACCTTATACTCTGTGTCTGTGTGTCTTCATTCCACAAAGCGGGGATCGGGTCCTCGAACCACAATACGTCATCCTATTAAGTCCAATGCCACACTCTGGCAAGAGGTCCCTTGTCAGTAATGAGGCAGTACTGGGGAGCCCCCCCTCCCAATGCTGGCATCGCTGCAAATTAAGTTGAAGGGACCCGGGCAGGGCAGCAGCTCACAGCTACCTTTTGCCACTTCAGCACCCGTGTCAGAAGAGTGCTTCTGTAGCTGTGCCCCACCATTCAGGTCACAACTTCAGAAGAAGAGAACAATATCAAAGGAACAGCGTAGAGAAGGATTCGGGGTTTCTGAATGTCAAGTATGCACTCCAGTACTCGTACTGGAGACAGTCAAGTGAATCCATAGCAGTAACCACAGGAGGAATGAACAATGGGAATAGCACAGGGAGAAGAAATGCCGTATTGTATTTGCAGCAAACCAACCGGACCCCTTAATCTGCCCCAGTTGCAACAAAACAGGTCTCTCCTGGATCAGTTTCCACAGCCACAGCAGGCACCGTGACTCTTCAATAGTTTGACTTCAACCCCACGGGCACACTCCTCCATCATCTCCCAAGACAGACAGATGCTAACTAGTTTGAGGGTTGAATCCTGACAAGACAGAAGTACTGTTTTTTGGGGAAAGGGGACAAGCAGGGGTGAGGGACTCCCTGGTCCTGAATGGGGTAACTGTGCCCCTGAAGGACCAGGTGTGCAACCTGGGAGTCATTTTGGACTCACAGCTGTCCATGGAGGCACAGGTTAATTCTGTGTCCAGGGCAGCTGTCTACCAGCTCCATTTGGTACACAGGCTGAGACCCTACCTGCCCGCAGACTGTCTCACCAGAGTGGTGCGTGCTCTGGTTATCTCCCACTTGGACTACCGCAATGCGCTCTACGTGGGGTTACCTTTGAAGGTGACCTGGAAACTACAACTAATCCAGATTGCAGCAACTAGACTGGTGACTGGGAGTGGCCACCGAGACCACATAACACTGGTCTTGAAAGACCTACATTGGCTCCCAGTACATTTCTGAGCACAATTCAGTGTTTGTGCTGACCTTTAAAGCCCTAAACGGCCTCACCCTAGTATACCTGAAGGAGCGTCTCCACCCCCATTGTTCAGCCCAGACACTGAGGTCCAGCACCGAGGGCCTTCTGGCGGTTCCCTCACTGCAAGATGTGAGGTTACAAGGAACCAGGCAGAGGGCCTTCTTGGTGGTGGTGCCCGCCCTGTGGAATGCCCTCCCACCAGATGTCAAGGAAATAAACAATTATCTGACTTTTAGAAGACATCTGAAGTCAGCCCTGTTTAGGGAACTTTTAATGTTTGATGTTTTATTCTGTTTTAGTGTTCTGTGGGCAGCTGCCCGGAGTGGCTGGGGAAACTCAGCCAGATGTGTGGGGTATAAATAATAAAATTATTATTATTATTATTATTATTATTATTATTATTATTATTATTATTATGTAAGAGGTCATTCCATGATAGCTGACAAGTAGTCCTTTTCCTTTTTCCTTTACTATCTGAATGCAAACTTTTTGTTCTGCTAGGAGAGTTGTTCTTTTCTAGCTGGGATGCAAATTCACATTCCCATCCAGTTTATTTCTTCATATATTTCTCAGGTTTGCTTTTAGCAGCAAAACACACTAGAAAATTTCGATTTTATCCTTTACTGAACTGTTCTATGCTCATGTGCAAATACTCCGCTTTTTGTAATGCAAAAAAGAAATCCACAGCCTGTCTCAGGATTGTGTAGAACAAAGCTTGAATGCTGGCAAACATTTGTGGTTTGAATTTGACAGCAAGGCCCAAAGTACAGTTGTGTCTCAAGGAGTTTGCCGAGTTCTAAATACATCTTGAGGAAGAACTGCGTGAAGACGAAAGCAATTTGTTTAGATTTACCTTTTATGAAATGCAGTCAAGTAGCATGCTCTTCTTGCCTTAAATTTCATGGGAAGTTAAGAAAACATACTGCTAGCAATATTGTGGAGATAGGATTTCATTGTTACAGCACACAAACCACAAGACTAAGAAGAGCGAGACAGATTAAAGTTGTGCTTTTTGTAATACAGTATATGATTGACACCACTATAAAGCACTTAGCTCTTTTTCTTGCAGAGTTATCTTTCTCTCATAGCAATATCGGTTCATTTCCAATCTAAAATATTATATTTGTTGGATTTGTGTGTGTGTATTATTTAGTAGTAGACGTTTCACTCGAGTAGAGAAATCAATGTAGGTAGTTTTCCAGCTCTTTGTCAACAGCTTTTTTCATCCTAGAAGCCTCTTAATGGCAATTTAGGCTCCAGTTACAAAACTATGTGCACTTTACTCATGCATGTAATCCAATGTGTTTGAGGAGGAAACCAATAAACTCGGCAACCAATGAAACACGATTAAAGCCCATGAAATCCGATTCACAATTCCGGACAACACAATTTACTCATGGTTCCAATCACCAGCAAATCCAGAATCATGTGGTCTAATAATTAATAGAATAAAAATATGATCTGAATGTATGTCATTCCAGAATTCTTTGACTTTCCATCAGAACTAAAAATAATGTTAAAGGTAAATTTTCCTAAAAAACCCAGAAACATTTCTTCTGGATATGACAGGCACTAACACCCCCAAAGGTATAATTATTATTATTTTTTTGGTATGCTATTGCGGCCGCAAGGGTGCTTATTGCGACATACAGTGGTACCTCGGGTTACAAATGCTTCAGGTTACATACGCTTCAGGTTACAGACTCCGCTAACCCAGAAATAGTGCTTCAGGTTAAGAACTTTGCTTCAGGACAAGAACAGAAATCATGCTATGGTGGCGCGGCAGCAGCAGGAGGCCCCATTAGCTAAAGTGGTGCTTCAGGTTAAGAACAGGTACCACTGTATTGGAAAAATGACAAACTTCCTACCAGAGCTGAATGGTTACTCAAACTGACAGAATATGCAGAATTAGCCCCTCTTTCCAAAAGAATCAGACAAGCCCAGACAAGAGTTCGTTTTAGAATGGAATAATCTCAAGATTTGTTTGAAAAGTAGTTGTAATCTAAGCACAGTTGTTGCCTTTGACTGATTTCTGTAAATAATGTGTATGAAAGAAAATGATATCGAAATAGAAAAGAGATTTTTTTACAAAATAATAATGATAAATTAAAGAAAGATGTTTATTAGAAAAGAAATATGGAGAGGATGGGAAGTCATGGGTTTGTGTATAAAACACATAATTGAATTTGAATGTATTTTCTTGTTAACATAGACATTCTTATTGGACTGACTGAAATGAAGATAATTATATATTGTATATAATTGTATATATATGGAAAATGAACAATAAAGCATTTAAAACTAAAAAAAATAGAATAAAATATGATTACTAAAACACAAACTCTGAGTTCTTATTGGAAATCTAAATGAAGAGAATCAAATTGTCTGATAGTTCCGAGTTGAGCATTGGCAAATTGTAGTAAGTCAATGATAGGTTTATGGCCCAATATGTATGTTCATACATAGAATGGCAGCCAGTTTAAAATGAAATTGCATAATATGAAATCAGTTAGCTATAGCAACCATGCATTTTACCCATGTCAAGCTGGGGAAGAAAAACAACAAAACCCAAAATAATGAAAAAGTGGAGTTGTGCTGCTGTACATGAAATAACCTCCCAATTCCCCTCAAAATCCAAAAGCCGCACAGAATCTGCTGTATCTCCTGTGTTTCACACAAACTTTTTATAAAATAATGGAAATAGTTTATTGAATATTTACAAACAAACTGTAAATGGATAAGAACATTGGCAGGATTACTGCAATAACATGCATTTATATATATATATATAAAGTTTTATATATAGATAGATAGATAGTTAATTTGGATATTCAGAAGATATTAAAAATAAATTTAAGGAACTGCAGAAAGAGGGGGGAGGAAGTCAAGTTTTGAAATGTTAAAATTATTGCAAAATTAATGAAATGTATAAACTTGAAAAGCATAAAAAGCATAAATAAAAGTAAAAAACAAAACCAAATCATGAAAAAGTGGAGTTATGGTGCTGTACATGAAATAACTGCAACCAGCGGAACCTCCAAATTTCCCTCAAAATTCAAAAGCCACATAGGATCTCCTGTGCCTCACACCTTTTATATCTGCATGCCGAACTCAGAGAAGCTCTGCACTCATTTCTGTCAATTCTCCGGTCAGACAGCTCTCTGCAGCAGTCAGCCAACCCTAATCCAAAACTATGGCAAAGAGGTCCCCACTCCGTGTCTCTTAGCAGAAGGTGGTGATGACTAAATTTCATTTTCAAGGAGTGAGCACAGCACTTGTGAATATATATATTTAAAAGAATCTCTGAAGATGGATTGACCTTGCAAAATGTTCAAAAAAACCAAAGTCCGTTCCAAAACCAAAGCGTTCCAAAACCAAAGCACGCTTTCCCACAGGAAGTAATGCAAAACAGATTAATCCATTCCAGACTTTTAAAAACAACCCCTAAAACAGCAATTTAACATGTATTTTACTATCTAACGAGACCACTGATCCAGAAAATGAAAGCAATAATTAATGTACTGTACTACAAAACAAATAAGACAGTATTGTAGATGATAAAAATTAAAATTATTTTTTTCCTTACCTGCACTGATGATAGTCATTGTTTGGATGGGGGGGGGGGCTTTTATCCATTTCGGCAGTCACGCAATCAATCAATCAATCAATCAATCAATCAGTAGCTGAACTAGGTTCCACACAGTCACAAAAACAAATTAACCTAAAAGGCCTCAAAAACAAAAAAAAGCAAAATAAATAGCAAAAACAAAAGCGGCAAACTTAATCCGTTCCGGAAGTCCATTTGACTTCTGAAATGTTTGAAAACCAAGGCACAGCTTCTGATTGGTGGATACAATAGCTGACAGCCGTATCGGATGTTTGGCTTCCGAAAAACGTTCGAATACACTTACTCCCAAGTTTTCGGCGTTTGAGAACCAAGGCGTTTGAGAACCAAGGTACCATTGTATTTCAATATCCTACACACTTGCAAACATGGATGACAGTGGGCTGCAGTGGGCCTTGAGGCCTAACCCACATATTTTTAAAAAACACTGGACCCCCCCCCCTCTGCCCCCCTCTCTCTTTCTCTCGCTCATAGGATTCCTTATTTATCTCCAATATACTAAACCCAAGGATGACAATTGAGGCATCTCCAATACTCTATCGGTGACTGCAGCTGCTTTTAGATCAAGCCAAACCTCAAACTGGGACCCGGATCATGCTGATTTTCATGATCAATGGCTTTGTTTAAAGCCAAGGACATGCTGTTGGAATCTTTGCATTTGTGCTATTGAATTAAAATAAGTAAAAGTTGCTATCTTTGTTAGGAAGGAAAGTAATGCAATGTGATTATTCTTTTCATTATATCGTATGAGTGACAATCCCTCAGCAGGAGAAGCCCTTAGCTCCAAAGGTATTCTGTTTCAGAGGTTTTTATGTGTGCGGCAGACAATGAAATAACCGTGTTTAAGCTTTCTTTCCACTTTCTGTTATTTAATTCTTCAAAAGCCTATAGCAAACTTTTAAAAATTACTCTTTGAAACCTATCAATCTTATTACCGCTCTTCCATTTCCCAATCTTAATATATTGTTCCAAGATCAGTCAGAACTGATATTATTGTTCAGTGGAAGTTTGGACACACAAGGCATTATTGCGCATATTTGGGCACTTAGCATAACAAATGCCCCTCACTATGAAGTGGCACACTGCTTTGGTTCGAGTGAAATCATGTTTTCTGCTGCAAAGTTTTTAACAATGAAGTAAGCCAGGGCAGGGACACGGGTGGCTCTGTGGGTTAAACCACAGAGCCTAGGACTTGTTGATCAGAAGGTCGGCAGTTCGAATCCCCACGACGGTGTGAGCTCCCGTTGCTCAGTCCCAGCTCCTGCCAACCTAGCAGTTCGAAAGCACGTCAAAGTGCAAGTAGATAAATAGGTACCACTCCGGCGGGAAGGTAAACGGAGTTTCCATGCGCTGCTCTGGTTCACCAGAAGCGGCTTAGTCATGCTGGCCACATGACCCGGAAGCTGTACGCCGGCTCCCTCGGCCAGTAAAGCGAGATGAGCGCCGCAACCCCAGAGTCGGTCACGACTGGACCTAATGGTCAGGGGTCCCTTTACCTTTACCTTTAAGCCAGGGCAATTTCTCCTTCAGAGCAGTTAGTGCAGCTACCTGTAACGAGATGTAACAATTTCGAGGGTATGGGAAAGGAATTCAATTGTTGAGTACTTATTTTTTTAAAAATAAGTCTTCTCCAAGAAGGGTCACAAAAGAAATATATGGTGCAAGAAAGAAAGGAAGCTTTAACCGCAACAACCTTTCCTAAATGGTTAGCCATTCAGACTAGTGCACAGATAGCGGGTGGTGCTGTGGTCTAAACCACTGAGACTCTTGGGCTTGCTGATCAGAAGGTTGGCAGTTCAAATCCCCACGACGGAGTGAGCTCCCGTTGCTCTGTCCCAGCTCCTGCCAACCTATCAGTTCGAAAGCACACCAGTGCAAGTAGATATATAGGTACCACTGCAGCGGGAAGGTAAATGACATTTCTGTGCACTCTGGCTTCCATCATGGTGATCCATTGCACCAGAAGCAGTTTAGTCCTGCTGGCCACATGATCCGGAAAGCTGTCTGTGGACAAACGCTGGCTCCCTCAACCTGAAAGCGAGATGAGAAAGCAATCCAGTTGCCTTTGACTGGATTTAACTGTCCAGGGGTCCTTTACCATTATTCCCCCCTTTTTTTTAATGATAGGCCATAGTGGTATCAATGCACCACATCAGTGCAGAAGACTTCCTGTTGCACTGTGTGCTGCTGCAACACATCATCTTCCAGTACATTTGCTGGCAAGATTCTGGTCTCTAAAATCCAAAGCAGTCTACAAATGGGATGTAGGAAGGGTCAGTGGACATCTGGAAAATAAATACATCCCAGGGAACTTTTTCCTAGAGTGGAACTGGCTCATCACTAAAGATGGAATAGCTGTCGCCATTTTGGAATTAAAAGTAAGAATGTGCTGTTTTATTACAATGGGCAAAACTCACTCTAGTCAACAGAAGGCAACCAACCATGCCCTGCCCCCCCCCCAATTCTTCTCTCATTGCCAATGAAAACAAATACAGTGGTGCCTCGCAAGACGAAAAGAATCCGTTCTGTGATTCTCTTTGTCTAGCGGTTTTTTTTGTCTTGCGAAGCAAGCCCATTGAAGGATTAGCGGATTAGCGCTATTAGAGGCTTTTAGCGGCTTATCTGCTGATCAGATCAGCTGATAAGCGGCTTAGCGGTTTAGAAAAAGGGGGGGAGAGGGAAAAAACCAGCAGGAGCAAGCCCATAGGAGATTCGTTTTGCGAAGCACCTCCAAAACGGAAAACTCTTTCGTCTAGCGAGTTTTCCATCCTGCGAGGCATTCGTCTTGCGGGGCACCACTGTAACTGTAAAAGAAAGAGATCCTACCCACATGACGCTTACACAAAAAAACTCTCATCTTTCCCCCCCCTCTTCTCCCCCAACCTTATACTGTATACAGTGGTACCTTGGGTTAAGTACTTAATTCGTTCCGGAGGTCTGTACTTAACCTGAAACTGTTCTTAACCTGAAGCACCACTTTAGCTAATGGGGCCTCCTGCTGCTGCCGCGCCGCAGGAGCACGATTACTGTTCTTATCCTGAAGCAAATTTCTTAACCTGAAGCACTATTTCTGGGTTAGTGGAGTCTGTAACCTGAAGCGTATGTAACCCGAGGTACCACTGTACATTAAAGTCTCACATCAAATATTACTGATATGTAGAAAAGTCTTTATGATCTTAAAACAGAGACATGTACTGTATATATGTATGTATGCAGAAAGAGGAAGGAAGGAAGGAAGGAAGGAAGGAAGGAAGGAAGGAAGGAAGGAAGGAAGGAAGGAAGGAAGGGAAATGTTATCATGGGCTTCTGCAAGCCTATTTCACTGGAGAGATTGCAGGACCCTCCTTGGGCCAGTACAGTAATGTTCAGGACTCTAAGGAGAGTGTCTGTAGACCAGTGTTGCAAGGATCTAGCCCCTAATCTCAAAGCAATCCAGTTATCTCTACATTTAGCTCTTAATCTCCCATCCAATATGCAAATATTGGAAGAGAGTTCAGCTTTAACATGTTTTTGCTTGAGATTTCATTATATTAACGACCATTACTAATGACTGACATCTGTATATAATATGTGAAATACTTAAGAACATACAGCAGTTTTTCACTTTCTGGGTTCACAGGAAATCGCCTTCTATTGACTCAGACTATTAGTTCATCTGGTTCCGTACATACACAAACTTGCGGGAGCTGTCCAGGATTTCAGACAGGAGTTTCTTCCATTCCTACCTGGAGATGGCCAATTTGGGTCTTTCTTTATTCAAAGCATGTACTTAACCAAAATTAAATTTAAAAATGTAGCATTATCCATTTTAGATAAAGAAGTACTGTATTTTTTGTCCCATAGGACGCTCCGTCCCATAGGACGCACCTAGATTTTTTTGGGGAAAATAAAGGGAATTCCCCCCCCCCCAAAAAAAGCAGGTCGGGGAAACCGAACCAGGTCGAGGAACAGCGGGATGGCGGCGCTGCGCCTCCCTGCTGTCCCCCGAGCTTGTGGGGCTGGCCAATGTCTGCCTGGTGCGAGGGGCGCTCTGCTTCAGGGCGCCCTGCCCACCGGGCGGCAGGCTGCTATCCCCACACTGCAGATGTCTGTCCGGCCGGCGGGGTGCTCTGCTTTCAGGGCGCCCGACGCTCCGAGAAGCAGGCTGCTATCCGCAGCCTAGGCAACCCTGTGGGACCTCCCACAGGGCTGCCTGGGCGGCGGATCTGTTCCCGAAGCGTCGGGCGCTCTGCTTTCAGGGCGCCCGACGCTCCGGGAAGCAGGCTGTTATCCGCAGCCTAGACATCCCAGTGGGACTTCCCGCAGGGCTGCCTATGCTGCGGATGTGTTCCCAAAGCGCCGGGAGCTCTGCTTTCAGTGCGCCCGGCACTGCGGGAAGCAGGCTACTATCCGCAGCCTAGACAGCCCTGCGGGACCTCCCGCAGGGCTGCCTAGGCTGCGGATGTCTTCCTGAAGCCTGGAGAGCGAGAGGGGTCAGTGCGCACTGACCCCTCTCGCTCTCCAAGCTTCAGTGAAAGCCTGCATTCGCTCCATAGGACGCACCCGAATTTCCCCTTCATTTTTGGAGGGGGAAAAGTGCGTCCTATAGGGCGGAAAATACGGTAAATGCTTTGGAGAGCTGAAAGGTGGTTTTCATTTGGAGTTTTGTTGGTAAATTTCAAGCTACATTGAGTGACTTTATTCTAAAGCTGTGCTTTAAAATTATATATATATATATATATATATATATATATATATATATATATATATATAATGGTATTGATGCTCAGCTTAGGAACTGAGGTGCTCCATACATAGGAATTATGTACAGCAAACATTTATCTAGGCACATGCAGGATGCTTTTGTGGTAAAGGAAAAAAATATACATTTATAATATTAAGCCCTGTCCTAAAACATCACACTCTTAGCAGACTCTGATGTTACTGTGGCAGAGGAGAACATAAAGAATGAAAAGCTCAGAAATCATAGGGAGGCACATATATTGCAGCCAAGCTATAGGAAAGAACCAATCTCGCGGCATTTTTATAGTCTGCTTTTTTTCTATATAAATCTAGCATGCCTGTGGTTTTTGCACAGGCTGTCTTGATTTTCTGAAGATAAGAGGGGGCTCCTTTTCAACATTTGAGAAAAGGCAAGAATCGGAACACAACAGCCTAAGGGTCTTGAATTAAAATGTCATGGTAATAATGCATGTCATCTCTGCAATGGTGGTACTCTATAGTTAAAAAGAGAAATGCCTAATAGCTTTGTGAAAGACCTGAGCTCAGGTAAGGCGACTCTGTTTATGGCTGGGAAGACAGGCCTTCAGGCTCTACAAATAAAATGAAGATCAGCTAATACTTAGCATAAGATAGTAACTAAAACTGTCACTGAAGATTCGTGCACCTACACACCCATCACCCACCATAAAAGGTATCTTGCACATAATAAATTTAAAATACCGACAGTAATAACAGCAATCCAACACTGGCATTGGAAAGAAGAGCAGAGGATTTGTCCCTGACACCCCGACCCCAACAATTTTGCAGATATTAATATGGCACAGTTTGAAGCGACTGGAAGCATAAGAACTGACTCCTTTTGGAAATAAAGCATTGTCCAGAGTCATATTATTCAAACTGTTACTTGCAGAACTGTATTCCTAGCAGAATTAAAACATCAAATATACATCAAAAATGCCTACTCACCTGGTCCAGCGGTGGGCAGGATTTGCGGCCCCATCGTCCTCACAGAGCCACGCCCCTCTGCTAACTGTTGCCCCACCCCTTGGTCACCGTGGTGCATTGCGCAGACAGGCAGAGACCCCCCCGAACCTGGGCGACACCCGCGTGGAATAATGACTCAAGACAACGTGTTATGGGATTTAAATTTGGCCACAACTTTATTAAAACTTCAGATGTAGGGAGACCTTGGCTTAGGTATTGGGCGTTTATCCCTCCCAGTCCCCAGCCGGGGATCTGGGGAACATCAGGGTTATCCAGAATGTGTGGGGATTGGGCTGGCTCTGGAGAACATCTGTTCAAGCAGAGAGCCCACCCCCCATGACAATGACAATCTAACGGCGTATGGCCAATGCCGCCCCTCAAAACAACCTCTTTAACAGGGAACCCTGGGATCGCTTCCGCAGGGGTGGGGCATGGGTCACCACTTCACGCCCCCCCCCCATTTAAGGAAGATAGACTAAAGGATTGCACCCAAGGCCTGAAACCACCAAAGTTGTAACGTTTTGCTCCGGGGTGGCAAAACCTGCCAGTGCAGGAAAACTCCTTTCCAGCCCTTCAACAGCGACCATAACATAGCAGCGTCTGCATTCCTGTGAAAAAGAGGTTAACCTGCAAAAGAAGGCTTAACTAAGGGAGGGCAGGGTTGGGGAAGTTCTGGAGCCGACTGAGAACTCCCAGGTAAGTTTACTCCCAGGTAAGTAACTCCCAGGAGAGCCAGTGTGGTGTAGTGGTTAAGAGCGATAGACTTGTAATCTGGTGAACAGGGTTCGCATCTCCGCTCCTCCACATGCAGCTGGTGAGTGACCTTGGGCCAGTCACACTTCTCTGAAGTCTCTCAGCCCCACTCACCTCACAGAGTGTTTGTTGTGGGGGAGGAAGGGAAAGGAGAATGTTAGCCGCTTTGAGACTCCTTCGGGTTGTGATAAAGCGGGATATCAAATCCAAACTCCTCTTCTTTTTCTTCTTCCACCCACTGTTGTGTGGGCTGGTTGATTCCCTCCCCTTACCTAGCCAATTCAATTGTGAAAACCAATAAAAAAATATTTATGGGGGGGGGCGTGCTCTTTTGTTGACCACCAGCATTACACTTTTCATTTTTAAGTTCGGAATAGAACAGTTGCTTTGGAAGACGGTCACCAGGCATCCACACAACATGACCAGTCCAACGAAGTTGATGTTGAAGAATCATTGCTTCAACACTGGTGATCTTTGCTTCTTCCAGTACACTGACATTAGTTTGCCTTCTTCCCAAGTGATGTGTTAAAATTTTTCAGAGATACCATTCTGAAATTGCATTGGACTGATGATCCACCACAAATCCAATGTGATGGAAGACTTTCCACTAAACTTTCCTCTAACTGACTGCTAAGAAAAGATAAAATCCACTTGCCCGGGATCCTCTCCCACCCTGGAAACTCTGCGTCCTCTTAGATATTCTCTATTTCCCAAGGCAGTCTAAGCCCCCGGTGGGAAGACTCCACTGCATTAAGCAGATAAAAGAGCAAAATAAATTATTAGTACCTTGGATGGCAGCAGCCTGGCATTTTATCTAAGGAGAGTATCGTGAGACTGCGATGCAGTGATGTTCCTGAAACTGGGTTAATACTGCCATGTTTTTCTTTGTCATAATCTTTATCAGAGTCCAGACCTCCCCCTTTGAATGCATTTCTCATCTGCCTGTCACTCTAAGGATGAAAAGGCCTGTGCTTTTCTCTGTCCTTTATTATGTTCTTTGTCATGAAAATGGGTTAGTCTGGTACCACATTTCAGATTTAATACTAATCTTTGCCCTGGGATAAAAAAAAGGGGGAGGGAGAGGAGTATTTGCAAGCACACAACAAAGATACAGCAGACATTGAAGTTCTGTCACACAAATGTGTGTTGCTGCAGCGAGTTTCTTACACGTTTATTTTCTATATCATTCTTGCTAGGTCTTTTGTTCATGTTTGAGTGTGAACAATTATGTCACTGCAGCTACACCAGCCATACTTTGAAGATTAAAGCAAGAGTAATAACTTATTTCATCTGTACAGAGCACAAGGATGTGAAAGTAATTGTCCTTTCTGATTCAATAACCAGTAGCTGGAAATAGATGCTGCAGAAGCAACTTTTGCTCAACCTTGATGTTTACTGATGCAGATAATTGTATGCGCGCGAATTTTGTATCTGTAATATTGACTCGCAAAGAGTTGAGCTGGCAGTTAAGATTTACAAAACAATCGTTTTCTACTTTTCTTTGTAATCAGCCCTGGATTAGCCCATTATAGAGCTCATCAAGGGACAATTCCCTGTTCTGCATTCTTCCTGATCATCTGGCAAATAACTTGCCCTACTGACGTACATCAAATCAGGGTGATCGCCCTCTGAAATCCATGCTGCTCCATTGTTCCCGGGCAGCTTCAGAATCCTGGTCAGGAGCAGGAAGAGGGGTAGATTCCCACCATTCCTCATCAGAGCTGTAATCCTCATTCTGGTCTCTGACAGGAGCCCTACACCAGTTCAAGGATTCAGTGTTAAAGGGATCCGGGGGTGGCACACCCGAAAAGTGTGATTTGTGATTCTATATCTCTCCACCCACAAGAGCAGGGGTGGTTATTTGATATGCATTTGAAAACCCTCCTTTGGTTTAGGCTATCTATGTGAAGAAGGAAGTGAGGATTGCAATCTTAGCTTACATCCATTCACAACATCATTGTGCAGGTTTGAACACCACTCCCATTTGTTTCCATCTCGCTGTGAGATCACATTCACCTGGTGCTATACCAGCTGCACTGGCTCCTGGTGGAGTACAGGATCAGGTTTAAGGTGCTGGTTTTAACCTTTAAAGCCCTATACGGCCTAGGACCCTCGTACCTATGGGACCGCCTCTCCTGGTATGTCCCACTGAGGAACTTATGGTCTTCAAAGAAAAACATCCTGAAGGTCCCAGGCCACAGAGAGGTTAGGCTGGCCTCAACTAGAGCCAGGGCTTTTTCGGATGTGGCTCTGATCTGGTGGAATGCTCTGTCACAAGAGACTAGGGCCCTGTGGGACTTGACATCTTTCCGCAGGGCCTGCAAGACAGAGCTGTTCCACCAGGCCTTTGGCCAGGGCACAGCCTGACTCCCTCCTTTGGCAATCCTCACAGAACTCTAGCCCAATGGTTGACATCAATTTGATTTGAATTAATTTTATAATGAAATGATTTTAGAATGTTGTATTATTTTATTGTTGTTAGCCGCCCTGAGCCCAGCTTCAGCTGGGGAGGGTGGGATATAAATAAAATTTATTATTATTTATTATTATCTGTTTTTGAACGGATGCACTGTGGCATAATTCAGAATCAATCTGCAGTGGGCTTTTATTTTTGGCATTAAGGCAGTTTGTGAAGAAGTGCTTTTCAGGGGCAAGAAGTATGCAAGGGAACTATGTCGAAAAGACAGTTGCTCAGTCTCCATCGATTCTAGAATAAACTGTCGAGTGTACATTGTGTACACAGCATAAAGCACAGACAAAAGGTATACCCTCTGTTGGCACTTCCAAAGTAGCCAAGTTTAACTCTGAAGTATAGATTACCATAATTGCGTACATCTCTTCAGCTTATATGAGCTATTCAAATCTCTTTGTCGGCATTGATTGTGTTCATAGTGGTATCTTGACCTCAATTACAGCGGGGCATTGCTTTCCATAAACTGAAGGCAAACAAACACTTAAAGTGCATGTTTTGATGAGAACAACATTTTATATCAGGTAAGGAAAAGGAAGGTATCTTAATAGACAGCTGAAACTGGTGGAGAGGGAAGCATTTCGATAATTACTTAGATTTATTTATGTGCCGCCCTGGATGACTTTATACGTGACAAAATCTTCTGGGTCACAAGCATATTTCCTAATCCAGAGTCAGTTTTCATGCTATTGGTGTGCTTTTGTCACTGTAGAAAAAACTGTTTCAGTGGAGTAAGAACAATTCTGCTGCTGCCGCTACATCTGCCTGATGTTTCAGAGACACGCTATGCGATTCTGCTGAATGACATGTCTTCCAAGTACAGATCTGGCCACAAGATGTGGTTTCCCAAAATGGTGACGTCTTTTTGGATGGCCACCACGGCACTCTTGTATCATTAGAACTGGCTTTTGATCGGTATCCGTGTTTCCCAAACTTGGGCCTTCAGCTGCTTTGAGACTACAATTCCCAACATCCTTGACCACTGGTCTTGCTAGCTAGGGATGACGGGAGTTGTAGTCCAAAAGCAGCTGGAGACCCAAGTTTGGGAAATACCAATCTATCTGTATGGTCACTGGTTCCTGTATGGACTCAGTAGAGGGTGGATGTGATAGACACCCACTATGCTTTGAAAATGACCAGCCATGCAAAAGTCACACAAACACACCTCTCCATCCATTAGATGGCACTTGGGGGTTCCTTCCAACTCTACAATCATATGAAAAAGTCTTATTACAGTTCAAGGACACATTCTGACCAAGCAAAAGCATCACCTTGAGGCCAAATGAAGAGGCCTGGATCTGAGGCTCTCCTCCCCTCTCTTAACTGATTGAAAAGAGTCAATGCAAACATGTCTTCCATCTTCTTTCTTCTTTGGTGATCACTTGTAGCTGAGTAAGATTGTCTTCCATCAACACGGTTTTAACAGTGAGTCTGTAAGTGACTGTGGAGGCCAATTCTGGATTCACACGTCCTTCCACAGTGGGGACATTGGTTTCCGGACAGGAGTTAATCACGGTGAGGATTTGCCAAACGTGTCTTCCTCTTAGCAAGTTTCTCCCTTTTGTCCTGAGTTCGTGCTTCTTCAAAGTCAATGACATCTTTGGTAAAAGCTGTTCTCCAAGTGGAGCGCTCGCAGGCCAGTGCTTCCCAGTTGTCGGCATTTATACTACATTTTTTTTTAGATTTGCCTTGAGGGAGTCTTTAAACCTCTTTTGTTAAACCTCTTTCCATTTTTAAGTTTGGAATAGAGTAGTTGCTTTGAAGACGATAATCAGGCATCCGAACGCGACCAGACTAACAAAGTTGATGTTGAAGAAGCATTGCTTTGACACTGGTGGTGTTTGCTTCTTCCATACACATGAACCAGCTGAACACTTATCTAATGGCTGGCAGGTGGGTGGTGAGGTTAGTCAGCAAATGTATATCCCATGAAAAAACTGACCAGTGAAATGTAAGCAAACAGGTAGGTAGCAGTATTAATACGTTGTGGTTGAGTGTATGTGTCCTGCTCATCCTTTGTGAATGCAGTACCTATTTCCTCCAGAGAGAGAAAAAGTGCACATGCATGACAAATGGCTTTAAAGTTGTCTTATTATGGCCTGGCAGTTACCTATGTTTATGTGGGACATCAGTGTGTAGTTATTTTCATATGGCTGCTTTCTAAGCAGGGATTCCGTTCGACACAAGTATGTGGTGAAGCAATACTAAAAAAATTATGCTGAAACGCTTCCCCCTTTTTGCTTTCCCTAGAGCAGTGCTTCACTTTATATGCCAATAAATAGATGTATGCCCATTTCCTATCGCAATTACTTTCAGCACCTTCTTCCTTCCATGTTGGGAGGGCAAAAAAACCCCCAATCCTCTTAAGAAAAGTTTTACCGATTTGCATAAATTTGGTCCATGTCTAAACTCTTGCCCTCTGGGATTGCACGTTTGATATAGCTAACTTTTTGGCTCACAAAAAGTCCTTAAACATTCTGCTTCGATGGAATGATTCTTAATATTTTTGTGCCATTCCATTTTCTCGGCTCCCTCCCCCTCTCTATGCTGACAAATGTTAAGGCATCTTGTTATAATGACAGCACTAAGGTTTCATACTCTGAAGTGTCTGAACAGATAAATGCTAAATAACAGGACTTCTTCTGACATTTCAATTCAGAGGCAAGGCCACTGGCACTTACAGCTACTGCTGTTCTATTAGATATTTGTCAGTGAAAGGGACTAAGAATTGCCTTTTCTCTCTCTCTCTCCCCCCGCCCCCTGGCTTTGTACGTGCTGATCTGTATCCACGATACAATGAGCAGAATCTATCTTTGCTAGATAAGGGAAATCCTATCTTGAATAAACATATTGGCCTTTTCAGGCATTATAATGGAACACATGATGCTTTTAATTTGATAAAAGTGCAGGTAGATAGGTCCCCCATCTTAGATGGGAAAGTATAAATATGAAGCAGACTTAAACTGGGGATGGAGGTGAATTTCATTCAGTCTGCACAAGACATCCTAATTTGCACCACTTTGACTAATACAGTACATAAATAAAGATGCAGTCTTTCAGATTTTCACTTCTCCAAATCTTACAATGGAGTTATGGGAACAAAAAAATGCACTGAAGCATATAGAAAGGAATATTTTAGGATAAAGTATGTTTAGAAATGTGTATTTTGAGATAGAATACTTCTTGAAATAGACATTTTATCATACTTTATCAAAGATACAAATTTCATATTTTTTTAAAATGCTCATCCATGCAGAAAAAGTATTTAATGAATTGTGAATGAGCACATGTGAAATTGTCATTGACCAGGCATAGTCTGAGACACCTGTTTTTACTTTGAACTGAGAGATGACATGTATTCTTGCAGACCCTCAAAGTGCCCCTTATTTTCCAGGGACAGTCCCAAATTTACAGAAGCCGTTCCAGTTTGTGATATGATCCCAGAATGTACCACTTTTCCTTAGGACGTCCCTATATTCATCAGAGAAATGTTGGAGATAAGCAGTGCTTTTTTCTGGGGGTACGCATATCCCTAAACATTTTGTTAATCTGAATTTGACCTCATTGAGGGGCAGTATATGAGTAGGAAAATAAGAGTACCCCTAAACATTTTTTGAGGAAAAAAGCACTGGATAACTAAGTAACTATGCAACCTTTAGAAGACATTTGAAGGCAGCCCTGTATAGCCCTGTACATTATATATGTTGGAAGCTAACCAGAGTGCCTGGGACAACCCAGTCAGATGGGAGAGGTATAAATAGTAAAACTATCATCATCGTCGTCATGGAATAGGACATCCCTATTTTCATTGGAGAAATATTGGAGGGTATGTTCTTGCATTTAAAAACAGAGCAAAATGTTCCTTTTAGATAATCGACCCCACCCAAAATTTCTCCCGCTGCTTCTGATCTTCATCTACAGGGCTTGCATTTTTGCTGGCCACTGGGAATGGCATTCCATGTCTTTCCCATCTCTCTTTGTATTTAGTTATACACTCTAAAAATCGGCTCTGCATAGGGATCATCTGAGCTAATTTTGTGATATACAAGAATCTATCCAGAGAACGCTCGTGTTGCGCCATCCTTTCATTAATTTTTGGAAGCCTTTGTAAGTGGCTGTTTTACAAATCCTTTAAAAGTCTGTTTCTATGCTAGAAAATGCAATTACACAGCATGAGACGTCAGTGCAGATCAAATGCTCAAATGTGTTTACCTCTTTAATGAGAAACAAGGTTTTGGATGAGGAATGGGAAATGGAGGATCATCTTGCATGCCTGGACTACCACTCCTTCTGTCTATATCAGAAGCAGATCAGATGAAAAACTGAAATCAGCCAAGATGTGTTGTTCTATCACTTGTTTTAAATAAACCAAAGATTTGCAAAAAATTGTGGAAACAAATTAAACAGTGACTTTTTACAGTGCCATTGAAAATGTCCTCCTGGATTTCTTTTGACTTTGAATATATATCTTTATTACAGCCAATAATAAATGTCTATAAAATTGACTTTTTAATTTTTTTAGACCCTTTGATGGTTCAGCTAGACATGGTGCATGGTTTAGAACCTGGAAGATCAGGGTTCTTAATCATGTGAGGATGCTTCAGGGGTAGAAAAGGCTTCTCAGCACAGAATTATTATTATTATTATTATTATTATTATTATTATTACCCCACCCATCTGGCTGGGTTTCCCCAGCCACTCTGGGTGGCTCCCAACAGAGGACTAAATCAGAATAAAACTTCAAACATTGAAAACTTCCCTAAACAGGGCTGCCTTCACATGTCTTCTAAAAGTCAGATAGTTGTTTATTTCCTTGGTATCAGATGAGAAGAGATTCCACTGGGTGGGGCCACTACCAAGAAGGCCCTCTACCTGGTTCCCTGTAACCTCACTTCTTGCAGTGAGGGAAGTTACACCAGAAGATGGAGAAGATAGCATAGGCACCATTTAGGAGTATAATAGCTGAAGGGAGCTTTCATTTCTTCAGTCTCCTTCTAAGATCTCTTATGACCCAGAAAAGTACATTTCTGAAGACTGTAAAAGCCTATAATGATGTGACTGTTGGCTGCAAGAATAGTCTATGCAAGGAGCTGGAAAGAAAAAAATTACTCTGACAAAAGATCAATGGTTGCATAAATTAATAAATTTGTAGAATTAGCGAGCGTGGAGGCCAAAATAAGAAATTGGGATGGAAAGAAGCGAGTGGGACTATTTTGGAGAATATTTAAAAAGAGATGGTGTTAAGCTTAGCCTACGAGCGGGAATGAATATGTGAGCAGCAGTAGACAAGATAGACAAATCAAAGGGATGAAGAAGGGTGGGGAAATAATGTTGAGGCAGTGAACCAAAGAGTTTGAACCAGGATATGAATGGAGGATAGGTTGGGAAGTCTGTGTAGGAACTGTTGGGAATTCCATTCCACCCTTTGCTGCAGACATGGGATTGTTGCATGTCACATGTCTGTTTACATTCCAGCACAGATTGCTGGCATGAGCGGAACTTCCGCTCTGTATTGCTTTTGCTTTTTAGTCTCTCTCCGAGAAGACGGCAAGGAGAGATGCCATGTTTCATTTGTCCTGATTTATGTATAATAAATGTGTAGTTTAGTATGTGTCTACAGCCTCAAGCCTCTTCTGTTGCACAGTTTGCACTGCTGAGTAAAGTGTGCTCAAGTCTGCAAGCTTGAGTCACTGATGTACATGGGAGCAGAGGTCGATGAATCTCCACAGCGGCAAGGCTGAGGGGAGACCCTCCAACTGGGGCTGAGTCAGCTGGCCTTTCAACCCCCCCACCCCGATTCCGACAGGAATATGATAAGATGACAAATGTATGGGGGGGGAGTCCTGAAAAATGTATGTACCGTATTGGGTAGAATATAAGCTACAGCCCCCCCCCCCAAATAATTCCGACCATAAACAGTTAAAGTGCTGCTTATATTCGTGACCTTACGATATGCATCCAGGAGCGCGGGGCAAACAGCACCAGGAACGCAGCAAAGCGGTGCCCGCCTTGTGCATAGTCCCCCGTCCCCTTCCCCAAAGCTGGGAAAAGGGGGAAGGGGGAAGGCCGCTGGCGATGCAGCACACCCCCCCCCCCTTGCGCACCCAGTATGCAGCCAGGAGCAGCGAGGAAGGGAGCGGCTTATATTCAGGTATTTTTTTCTCCCCCCCTCCAATTTTAAAGATGTGGCTTATATTTGGGTGCGGCTTATATTCGAGCCAATATGGGACTGACAAAGTGACTTTCTATTGAAGGCTGCAGATGCCATGCTGGTGCCAACCTGATTTCGTGACGAGCCTTAGTTTCAGAGAGATGTCAGCTCAGCTTGTAAGTTCCAATACAGGGATGTTTCTACCATGCACTTTTCAATTCCAAACATAAGCAATATCATCTCCCACACTCGATAAAGTCTAGTTCTAGCCTCAAAGTTGCATTTTCTAACCACCTTGTCCCCGCATTCTGACAGGAGAGAACTCTGTAGATTGATTCCAGTGATATATCTTTCTATTGCCCGGAACACATATAAATCTCTGTTCTCAAATATGTCAAACATTTCTTTTTTTAATAATGTAGCAGGAAAATGAACACATACTCCCAGCTAAAACTGAAAGCCCATAAGCCTGTTTGCTGCACAGTCAGGCTCCTGAATTGTACTGCTTGACAGTCACACTTGCCTCGTAAATATTTGTTTACTCTTGAATGTGTGACGTCTTGCAACATATATTCAGACGTTTCCAACAAGATGCTTTTCCCTTGCTTCTATTGGCGAGCATCTTATCAAATGCTACCCTTCATAATCTGCTTTTCAAAGTCTGGCGCAGCATCGCTGCTCAGAGTGTGCTCAGTGAGTTAGGAAATCTTTGCATTTCTTAGTACAGAAAGTATTGAACAGATGTGTAGAGATCTTTCCTATTCTAATTAATTCAAGAGGGTTCTAGAAGCTTCTCTGTGTGAAAGAAACAAGCAGAAGGTTCATGGTGTTTGGGTTATTCCTTCAGAGAAGTTGAGTACAGATGGCTTAAACTGGTTCTGCTATCTCTTCTGTCAAGGTCATGCTGACTATAATAAGAGGCCAGAAGGAGCCCGAGTCTCTCTTTCTCTCTCTATTCCTTCTGGTGTGGTGTTCTGTATACAGTGGTACATTGGTTCTCAAACTTGCGCTTGTCCCGGCAATTGCTGTAACAAAGAAGTGAGAAGGGTGGGTGAAGAGGCAATCCCAGTAGCAGTTTCATGTCTCTTGTAATATTGAGTTCTAGTCTGATACTTGATTTCTTTTAAGTGCTACTGGTATTGTAGAAATGCCTCAGTCTGTGGACAAGAAACGATAGGGATGTCAAACCTTTAAGAGAAGGATGATGTGCAGTTCCACAGACTGAAGGCCTAACAGTTTGCTATGCAGGGGGGGAGGGAACCAGCTGCAGTGACAAGTTAAGCTTTTCTAAAATATGTAATGCATTACTTCTTAAATCATACAGCTTGGGTGTTTCACACTGGAGTGAGCACAAATATTTACCAAGCACTTTATTATTGTAATTTCTAACTGCTGCTTAAGCACTAGGGAACAGTAGCCGAGATTGTTTTTCTTCCGTAAAGATCTCCAGTGTTGTGAAAGCTGAATGGCACAGAAGCATTTTTTTTCCAGGGGAGCAGGAATGGAAATCACAGTCTTTTCAGTGAATTAATAGTGGCATGTGCACGAAAGCAGTAGATGACTCCTAACAGCTGGCAGACCATCTAGCAGGCTGTTGATGGGCTCGTGACCTGGCTGTGGTCATATGGAAACATTGATTTATGAATGGGCATGTAGGGAATAGACAGATGGATGCAGGTGGTTGGACTAGATGATGCTCAGAGTCCCAACTCTATAATTCTATGATTCAATGATTGAAACTGGGAAACTGTGCATGCAGATACTCTTCCACTGATGCCCTGAAACTTTGGATTACCTGGCAGTAAGTCAGTATATCAAGGCCAAAGTCCAGAGGGTCAAGTCACACAAGCAAAGACCAGAGGTCAGGAAACACAGTTCAAGGTTAATCTAAGAAGCCAAGACTGAAGTCCAGCAATAAGAATACAGTCCAGAGTCAAACACAAAGCACAGTCCCGCAATGGTCCAGGAGCATCCAAGCCAATGTCCATCAACAGGGGAAGACCCAACATTTTAGTTCTGCTTCCGTTTTGTACTTTGCATGCTGATTGCAGCATCTGGGCTTGAGGAGGCAGGTGACCCTCACCTGATCCCAGCCTACTCCAGCTGAGGAATCACAAACTTCATCCTAGAACTAGCGAGCCCCACCTGCCCAGCTAGAGAGCTCGGCCCTTGCCTGCCTTAGCCTCCTAGAGCACCATTCCCGCTGCTATCTATGCCTCAAAGCCTGCCATGTTTGTGAGGACAGGGCCCCTCTGGCTCTGGTGATGGGTCCTGCTGCTCTGATTCCTGTGCATTGACCTCCATTCCCTTGCCATTCTCCATCACCCTGTGAGGACTTCCTTCCCCATCCCCTTGCTTGCCCTGGTATGTCCCAGTACCAGCTACACCCCTCACAAGGATCCTCTTCCACCTCTTCCTCCTGCCCATCGGCTTGCCAGTTTATGACAACAGATCTACTTCTTTCCCCCTATTGGCCCTTCCACTATGGGACTAAGGCCGGATGCGATATGTAAATGCTGAGAACATTGTGTCTGAACACCACCATCACCAAGTGAAGTCTACTGTTCATACAGTTGGGGCCTCCATACTATCCCAGTAGGCCCATCAGCTGCCACATGGACTCTTGTACAAGACTACCTCCTCTTCCCTAGCAATCTATTTTTTTCTTTTAGTTTGGCATTCAATATGCTCTTTTCATCCTACCTGAATTATCCTTTCTCTGAATCTCAGTGATTCTTAAACTGGGGCCAGCAGTGAACTTTCAGAAAACGATTACTATAGCAAGGTATAGTTGGAAACTGCTCAAGAACAAAGGAAGTTGCCTTGTACTGAGTTAGACCATTGGTCCATCCAGCACAATATTGCCGAAAGATTCCATCAATGGTATCTCTGAAAAATTTTAACACATCACTTGGGAAGTCAGGCGAACTAATGCCAGTGTACTGAAAGAAGCAAAGGTCACCAGTGTCAAAGCAATGATTCTTCAACAACGGTGTTTCTGAAAAAATGTACACATCGCTAATGTGTCAGTGTGCTGGAAGAAGCAAAGATCACCAGTGTCAAAGCAATGATTCTTCAACATCAACTGGTTGAAGGCTGGTCATGTTGTGTGTATGCCTGATTATTGTCTTCCAAACAACAACATTATTCCAAACTTAAAAATGGAAAGCGTAATGCTGGTGGTCAACAAAAGAGGTTTTAAGACTCCTTCAAGGCAAATCTTTTTTTAAAAGTAATATAAACACTCACAGCTGGGAAGCACTGGCTTGCGTGTGCCCAATTGGAGAACAGTCTTTACCAAAGGTGTCATGGGCTTTGAAGATGCTCTAACTCAGGACGAAAGGGAGAAACGTGCTAAGAGGAAGGTATGCTTGGCAAACCCTCACTGTGATCAACTCCCACCCGGAAACATAAGTCCCCACTGTGGAAGGATGTGTGGATCCAGAATTGGCCTCCACAGTCACTTATGGACTCACTGTTAAAACCATGTATATGGAAGACAATCTTACTCAGCTACGAGTGATCACAGAAGAAGGAGAAGGAGAAGGAGAAGGAGAAGGAGAAGGAGAAGGAGGAGGAGGAGGAGGAGGAGGAGGAGAAGAAGAAGAAGAAGAAGAAGAAGAAGAAGAAGAAGAAGAAGAAGAAGAAGATTTTCTACACTGATTGACAGTGGCTCAGCTGTCCAAGATTTCAGAAAAGGTTCTGTTCCAGCATTTCCTGAGGATGCTAGGGATTGAACCTGGGCATAGCTGTCAACCGTCCCTTATTTGGCAGGAAATTCCCTTATCCCAGTGCCGTGTCCCACTGCTGTCCCTTATTGATGATGTCCCTTAAATTTCCCGGGTTTCAAAGGAAGCATCTCCTCTCTCTCCCTTCCTGCCGGCCAGGGAGGAGGGAGGCTCCAACTGTGTTGCTTGGCTGCGTTGCTCATCCAATAAGGAGTCTAAGAATGACTGGGGGGTGGAGCTTGCATGCCTTGTGCCAATCAAATCGGCTGCATTGCCAGAGGACTCGCCTTTGCTCAGCGCTTCCCAGCTGAGAGGTGATGGTGGTTTTCCTTGCTGCATCCCCTTTGCTGGGTTGCTGCGCTGTGGAAACCACTGCTTGAGGCTTCATTTGGCTGCTGGCTGGGCTTTCTGTAAGTTGACAGCTATGAACCTGGGACCTTCTGCAGGCAAAGTCGATGCTGTACCACCAACCTAAAGCCCTTCCTCTTGACCTGTGGTCCTTGTCCCATAATATGCAACATTTTCAGAGTGATTTCTCTCATACGGAAGGCTCTTTTTTTCCCAGGTGGGCAGCATTGCCATTCTAAGAGATCAAGGGAGAAGTTCATGGTGCGCTCTGGTACCTTATTTTCTAGAAAAACAGCACTGCCCTTATGATGATTGAAGCAACTGTCATAAAAGAGAAGGAAACCTATGTTTGTTTCAAGGGAGATAGTGTTGGGGGGCATTTAACACCGAGAAGATGTTTCCTCTAGCTTTGAATCAGGGGGCAACGATCTTAAAGTGTCAATAGAAATATATGTTTCTCCTCTTTAAAAAGCCTCATGTGGTGTTTTTTTTTATGTACATATATCTTCATCTTCACAGATGCTAACCAATAGTTGCCCACAACAACTATAATAGCACATCCATTGGGCAGTCTTTCTCTTGGGAATTCTATCAGTGGTGTAAGAAGCAGGTCCTCCTTATGTGTAGCAGTCATATGTGAGGAACATGCATGGAAAATTTAGAGACTGCTGTCTTGTTCATTTGCAAACAGTAGGCTGCTTCTGTCTTCCTCCTACACTGTGTGTCAGTTTGGTAATAAGATCACTTAAGATGCCAGAAGGATATTTCTGAAGTGCAAGATATTAGATAAAAGAATTCAGTTCACCAATCATAAAAAATGACAATATCATATTAACATTTATAAAGCTACCGTTGTTTTAGATTCTATTCTGCCAAAGCATACCATTCCCATTCCCAGAGGAAGTATTAAAAACCAGCTATTTTTCTATGCAAAAGCCATTTAATGGAAGTCTTGTGTAGAAATAGTATGGGGTATTAGTTGACAGAACCTCCAGCTGTTCTTGCAGTAATGTATTATGTCCATGCGCTTAAAATGACTTCTCGCAATGAAAATGAATGATGTACAATAATTTTCTACCTCAGTGAATGAATAGCGATCACAATCAACTGGTAAAGTATGTCTTAACCATCTGTTCCATAACTGCAGTTTTCAAGATTATAAAAGGTAAGAAAAATATTATAAAAAGAGAGAGAATGTCTAAATGTTAAATTGTGGTAGGTGATAAGGAACGAAACTCTCAGCTGTGCGCTATGACAACTTTTCCTATTACATTTACAGTATTCAAGGCTTGTGAAGTGAAGAAGCAGTTTTTATGAGTGGAATTCTCTACTTCAACCTCTTTGAGTTCATCGCTCCCTTGACCAACCACATTCTTTCTGCTGCTCCCCTGTGGAAGCCACTTACACTGGGGTTCTGTTACAAGACTGCAAATATGGGGATTTCCCCATTCTGCAGAAAGCTATGGACTGCAGGTTAATGAAAGGACAGCTCCCTGGGGCTCCCCTGAATGTTCCTCAAGTCACCCCAGGGTGCCACGGCACACTGGTTGGAAATCAAAGCTCTGCTACATCAACTTCTCCAACCTGGTGCATTGTGGATATTGTTGGACTCTAGGAGTCACCATCAGTCCCTGCCTGAATGGCCAATAGATTATGAGAGCTGTAATCCAAAACATCTGGAAGATGTCAGGGGTTTAGGAGCAGAAGCAAGGGCAAGGGAGGAAACAGAGAGCGAAGGGGAGGAGGCAGAAGAAAAGATGAGTGATGACGACGACCCGAGATCTCCGAGTCTTTCCAGTGAATCAGAGGATTCACAGAAAGGAGCACCAGTGGCCAGGGCAAGGGGGGAGTCTAGGGGGGCACCCCAGGAAGATAGAGCCAGAGGGGACTCAGAGGAGAGCAGTTGGAAATCGGGACCAGCGTCACCGCCAGAGAGCAGGGAAGAGGAAAGGAGCCAGGGGGCAAGCGCTGGCAGCTCACCACAGGAGGGAGGGCACGAGTCAGGAGTGGCCACACCTCCATCGGGGAGCGAAGAAACGGTTAAGCGGAAAGTGGAAGGTTGGGCGCGCGCGCCAAGTTCAAATGCAGAGGAGGGTGACGCAGTAAGCAGCCCGGAAAGGGAGCCAGGTCCTAAAGCCCGGCGCAAGGAGACAGGAGGGTCCGGGGGGTCAGCGTCAGAAGAATCCCGGAAGGAAGAGACCCCGGGGGGTAGAGGGACCCAGAGGAGGAGAGTCAGGCGGAAAAGGTGGAGCCGGGCTAGGATATTAAGTTGGTGCACACGGGGCGGAGACTCAGACGGAGCCTCGCCGATCTAGCTACTAGACGTAGAGTTGCGCGCAGCAGCGTGAGAATGGAAACTGTAACTCAATAAAGACTTTTACTTAATGATCGCTGGCTAGCGTGATCCTCTGTGAGCTAGGATCTTCAAGCAGCTCTGACAGGCGTTCTTCTCTAGTAGTGGTCATCTTGTGGTCCAAGGGATGAAACTATCCTACACCTTAATTCGTGATGCTTTCAGCCTCTGTAGTGTTAACATGGTCAGGATTGGGGTTTTCTAAACCAAATGTATCCTGTAAGAGACTCCATCTTGTTTCACACCTGGCAGAAAGAGCACCACACAGCAGAAAGTGGCAAGATACCCAGAACCTTTTGTGATAACATAAAGGCCTCTCGTGAACTCAGATTACAGAGGGCTGGTACAAGGGCACAGACCCTTAACTTTTTGTGACAGCCTCTGTTTTTCTTTATCCATACGGCATAGGATCTTGAGTCCTGATATCACAGTGTTATGCGTTCCCTAGCTTTGCAGGTGGTGATGTGAAAGGATGCGAGTGGCGCTGTGGTCTAAACCACAGAGCTTAGGGCTTGCTGATCAGAAGGTTGGTGGTTTGAATTCCCGCGATGGAGTGAGCTCCCATTGCTCGGTCCCTGCTCCTGCCAACCTAGCAGTTCAAAAGCACGTCAAAGTGCAAGTAGATAAATAGAAACTGCTCTGGCAGGAAGGTAAACAGCATTTCCGTGTGCTGCTATGGTTCGCCACAAGTGGCTTAGTCATGCTGGCCACATGACCCGGAAGCTGTACTCCGGCTCCCTCTGCCAATAAAGCAAGATGAGCACCGCAACCCCAGAGTCGGCCATGACTGGACCTAATGGTCAGGGGTCCCTTTACCTTTACCTAGCTTTGCCCCATTCTTGCTGGCAGGGATGGAACGCCAAATCATGAAACAGGTAAGTTATCCCTGAAGTAAAGGACAGAAGGATTACAAGCATGTTGTTGTCGTTTAGTTGTTTAGTCGTGTCCGACTCTTCGTGAAACCATGGAACAGAGCACGCCAGGCACTTCTGTCTTCCACTGCCTCCCACAGTTTGGTCAAATTCATGCTGGTAGCTTCAAGAACACTATCCAACCATCTCATCCTCTGTCGTCCCCTTCTCCTTGTGCCCTCCATCTTTCCCAACATAAGGGTCTTTTCCAGGGAGTCTTCTCTTCTCATGAGGTGGCCAAAGTTTTGGAGCCTCAGCTTCATGATCTGTCCTTCCAGTGAGCACTCAGGGCTGATTTCCTTAAGAATGGATAGGTTACAAGCATATCTACCATTATAATGTACAGTTCTAGCTTTGGTTTGTGGGATCCCTACCAAACTGACTTACGACTCCAGTTGATTAGGTTGCTTAACTACATCATGGCAGCTGCTTAATGTATTGTCTCATTGCTGTTCTGCAGTTGGAGAATTTGAATTGACACGAGGACAAGTAATGTGCAGTATTATATGTTGAAGAATGGCAGAACTTGTCATGGAATTCTACTCAATATTGATCCAGAGCAGATTCCAATGTATAGTTAGAAGAGTAAAAACTTAAACACGTTGCAGGATTCCCCCCAAAATTGAACAGAGGCAATTGTATTTCATTCAGCAGAGCTTTACTGCTACTGAAGGCAAATGAGCACTATAGTCACAAATCCAATACATTCAAGATTGGCACCGTCCATAAGAAATCCAGTTGCAGCAGACTTAACTTAAACTTTCAATAACTTATAATAAGTCTAAACCTTAACACTATATACAGAACCCCACACCAGAAAGAGAAAGTGAAACCTGGGCTCCTTCTGGCCTCTTATTATCGTCAGCATGACCTTGACAGAAAGACATAAGAGAACCAGTTTAAGGCAGCTGTACCCAGCTTGCGTGTTGAGTCCCACAGTGCCACCCAAAAAATTCACACTTCACACTTAATTTTTTGTTTAAGGTTTTTGGCATAATTTTTGGCCACAACTTTATTCAATACAAAAAATGTGAGTGGTTGCTTAGGCATTGGTTTGACTATCTGTCCTTGCCTCCAAAGGACAGAGCTGGCACTTCCGGACACCACCGGAAGCCAGCGTGGGAAACAAGTATTGGATGAGAAATGAGGCTGGGAATCAATCCAACACTTCTCACCCTCATGTTCCGGTGGGGCTTGCACGGCCCAAGCCCGGCTCCACGGACAGGACGAAAGAATGGCAAGCCCCTGGATTCCTTTAATGGAATTCCCTTTCCGCATCATTTGGAGGGATAGGCACTTACCCCTCCAAGAACCAATTTAACCAATGCCTAACTGCCAACCTTACAAGTTGTGACGATTTGCTACGTAGTAGGCAAAAACCAAGTGGCACAGCCAATCAGCCAAATGGCAAAATTCCTACCAGGCCCCCGCTCAAAGGCGGGCGACCCCATGACAGGCATAGCAAGGTCAATGAACCAGAAACCACCCTATAAAAGGGAGGGGGGCGGGTGATCCAGTGCAAAACGGCCAAGAGGACGTCCCAATGTCTGGCACCTATATTTATATCCTCTGACCCCTCCTCCGAATTGGCAACACTCAAAAATCCCCAGCAACCCAATTAACCCTTTAAGAGTTTGGGTTCCACTAAATTTGCCTAGTCATGAGACAGTGGCCTGTTCTCCCAACCGCAACACGTGCTCTCTGCTAGTGAGAACACGCTTTCTCTGAAGAATAACCCAAACATCATGAACTTTCTGCTTGTTTCTTTCACACAGAGAAGCTTCCAGAACCCTCTTGAATTAAGTAGAATAGGAAAGACCAAATCAATACTTTCTGCACTAAGAAATGCAAACTAACAGAACTCTCCACATCCTTCTCAACTTTCCATGCTTGTTTCTTTGTATACAGCTAACCAATTAGGTATTTCACTTCCTCTAAATGATTGTGCTGCTCAGGGAAACACAGGGTTATTTTTGTGCTTTAACACACTATGGAAGTTCAAGTTGACTTCAACAATTCCATTGCCACCTACAGCTAGAAAAATTATACAAATGACTCACAGCTATCAACTCTCCAGTACATGCTATTCTAATATCAACATCAAAAAGGCAATGAACCAGTTGTTAAAACCGTGTTATAAATGAAACATTGAACTGTTCTAGTGACACCAAGTTCTAACATTAACTGTTTGCAGGACAAAAATCTAACAAGTGCAAAAATCTAACTTAATCCCCCCTCCCACTGTTAACAGTCCCATTTAGGAATAAGAAGGGTTCTCAATATACTTTCAGCATTAATATTATAGTTCAGCTTCTCAGAAACAATTTGGACCATATTATTCCACAGTAAAATGATACAGTTATTAGAGGACAAGCAGGTCATTTAGGTTAAAAGTGTATATGTGTGTTTTGCTGCTTGAGGGAAGAAATTGGATAGTCCTCAGAAGGTATAAAGGATTTCTTTCATCCTTGTTAGGTAGCATATCAGAACTTTGCTGGCTCATGCACTATTGACTTGGTTTGTACTTTCCCCCCTTTCTTTGTCTCTGATGTACTAGATTTCTTATACATCTGTCTTCTAAGTCCCAAAGGAATATATACAAACACACGCTTTTTAAAACTGTCCCTTTAATCAAAGCACAGAGGGATACTATACAGGTCAGTTTTCCTTTGTTACATAGGTAGGCAAGCTACATTGATTGCAATCATTAGCTTCTCCATTGATATGCAAAAAGAAAAAGAAATAGGAAGGAGTAGGAGAAAATCATGTAGACAATAAAGCATGAATAGAGAAGAGGAAAATAATAATAATAATCTAAGACTGCACGTCGCTTAAACTTAGTTCCCAATTGTGTTTCTCACTAACAGCCTGTTACTACCCACGTAGCCAGGAGCATGTCTCTCTCATGTCACCAGTTTTCAGACTGATTGTCCACAAAACACTAGGGAGGTTCAAGTGATTTCTGTTGTATCCTCCCCCAAATGTTAATGCCTTCCCTTGTGCTAGGACTGCTGCAGCTACCATTCTGAAAGTCAGCAGGTCTCATCCCATCAGATGGGGCAAGCAGACCTGAACATTTCATCCAATTCTGACGAGAGAGAGAGAGAGAGAGAGAGAGAGAGAGAGACTCATCTTAGCAATTTATTTCAACAGTTTCCTCCATAAAACTGTCTAGATGGATCTGCCTGAAATTTGGCAAGCTTATTCTACTCTAGAGAGGCTCCTTTACCTGCAAATTTCATTTACTTCTGTAAAAAAGGGGGGGGGGGTTGTAGCCATTGCACCGCTCTCCAATGCAGTAGGTATGGGGAGAGGACAAAGTTTTGGATTTCACAGATGTGATTTGGACCAAAACAACAAATCAAATTGGCAAAACAGATTGGGTTGCTTCCAGGTGCTACATATAGAGACATCTTGTGGCCAGTGCACACCCCTAGTATAAAACTTACCAGCTCAAAAAGCAAGGATAATACTGAGTAGAGAAAAACAACTTAGAGTAGCACAAGTCAATTTTAAAATATATTCCAGAATAAAAAAAAAAACAATTTTCATAGATCATCCACCGTGCCGTTTTACACCCTTTGCTACTATGGTTTGAGTATGAGAAGATACTTAAATGGAATTAAGGGTAATTTAAGAAAGTTATTACTTGTTTAAGGAACATGATCATTATAAGCAGATAATGATTCCACTTAAAAATATATATGTCTGTTTAACATACACATTTGTGATGTACCATTTCATTGATTAGGCACCAGAATGAACATATAGGGGTATCTTCAACTGACTCCTACTCAGAGCAGACCCATTGAAATTAATGAGCACGACAATACAAAAATGTTGGATTGCTAGCACTGCTTCTGAACATACAAAGCACAATGTAGATTACCAAAGTTAAGTGATACAAGCCTTTCAAGGTGAATTCCTAAACATGCCTAATAATGTTCCGTTAAAGTCTTTGATGACCAAGTTGGAAGTGTGGCAGCCCCACCAAACAAGGAATATTCAGCAGGCTTTTGGCCAATAATATTGTGAAATATGCATCCCATTTTGTTAGGAGCCCTGTATAAATTGGTTAGATCTGTTCACTTGCAAGGACATTTTAGAAAACATAACAGCCACAATCTAGCACATATTTCAGCAGGTGCACATAACTCCACATTCATTTGTGACCATTTTGTTATTATTATTTTTTTATAAAATTTTTATTGGTTTTACAGAATTTTTTAAAGACAAACAAACACTTAAAAAGACATACAAACACGTATAGTTTCATAACATTTTTTCATAAACCTCTTTTCCTGGACTTCCCCATACCCCCCCTTTCTGCATCCCCATGTCCATAATTTTTTAACAACTTCTAAATATTCCTTTCCAACCTCTGTCGTCTTAGTCTTTTCTATAATCTGATCTTATATCACTGTATCCCTTTTTTTCCTGAAAACCTCGACATACTAGCATTCATCAAGTTTATAGTAGTCCTTAAGATAACTTTTAAATTTTCTCCATTCTTCTTCCGCCGTCTCTTTCCCCTGATCACGGATTCTGCCAGTCATCTCAGCCAGTGTCATATAGTCCATCACTTTCATCGTGACCATTTTGTTATTAAGGACAACCACACCTGGATATATATATATATATATATATATATATATATATATATATATATATATGCAGGTTTTGGTGTCTTCGGGTGTCTTCCCGTGTAAGAGTTGGGGTGTCTAGGCGACGTTTCGACGAGGTCTCACTCGTCATCTTCAGGCTGGTGCTTTCGGCTTCTTGTTACTGGAACAGAGCAGGATCTCAGTGTTTGAGTTCCTATAAATACTGTTGAGGGGGTGTGGTGTATAGCCTCCAACGTTCTGGGCAGAGAGGAAGTTCCCAGGTTAGTGTGCCTTTTCTTCTTTTGTTCCTTAATTACTTGAGGGATATCTTGAGTGATTTCTTGAGTGATATTCTGAGTACCACTTGGGTGGGTCATTAGGTGTGGATTAGTTGTTAAAGCTTTCGTGTCTTGACCTCTTGAGCTTGTGAAGAGTTTTTCTGAGAAGATGGCTGTACTGCACTTAGTTGTGCTCTGGCTTGGCTTCGTGTATAGGGGCGAGCTGTGGTTTTGTGCCCTGTGCCAGCCAGATCTGTGTAGGGATTGCAGGGGGGTGCAGCATCCGGAGGTGCCACTATGGTTTGGCTACTGGATGGTGTCTGTAATTTATCTGTGGAGAGGGTCTGGGTTTGGGTCTGGTGTGGTTGATTGGTGATAGCGTTCTGTGTGCCTCTGGTTACAGACACCATCCAGTAGCCAAACCATAGTGGCACCTCCGGATGCTGCACCCCCCTGCAATCCCTACACAGATCTGGCTGGCACAGGGCACAAAACCACAGCTCGCCCCTATACACGAAGCCAAGCCAGAGCACAACTAAGTGCAGTACAGCCATCTTCTCAGAAAAACTCTTCACAAGCTCAAGAGGTCAAGACACGAAAGCTTTAACAACTAATCCACACCTAATGACCCACCCAAGTGGTACTCAGAATATCACTCAAGAAATCACTCAAGATATCCCTCAAGTAATTAAGGAACAAAAGAAGAAAAGGCACACTAACCTGGGAACTTCCTCTCTGCCCAGAACGTTGGAGGCTATACACCACACCCCCTCAACAGTATTTATAGGAACTCAAACACTGAGATCCTGCTCTGTTCCAGTAACAAGAAGCCGAAAGCACCAGCCTGAAGATGACGAGTGAGACCTCGTCGAAACGTCGCCTAGACACCCCAACTCTTACACGGGAAGACACCCGAAGACACCAAAACCTGCATTCCTGTACCCGTGAAAATCTACGAAAGCAATATATATATATATATATATATATATATATATATATATATATATATATATATATTAGACCTGTATGTATTCAGATCATGTTCCTAAATGTGCACATGACGAAAAATTACATATACTTATTGCCATTCTGAAAAGTAGATTAAAAATGGTTTGTCACTCTCTTGTGGGCAGCTTCTTCTTAGCTTCCTGGCAAAGCAGATGATTAAGGGATGCTAAACCTGACCAGCTAGATCAGCGGTTCTCAACTTGTGGATCCCCAGATGTTGTTGGACTACAACTCCCATCACCCCTGAGCTCTGGCCTTGCTAGCTAGGGGTGATGGGAGTTGTAGTTCAACAACATCTGGGGACCCACAGATTGAGAAAGGCTGAGCTAGATGAAGGATAGGAAATGTGTCCTCCAGATGTTGTTGAAATCCAACTCCCATCAGCCCAGGCAGTGTAGCAAATGGTCAGGGAGGATGGGAGTTGGAGCCCAATGACATCTGAAGGGCATCACATTGGTACCCCTTTTGACTAAAGCCATGCAGTGTTTGCCTAGAAGACCTCAGATATGATTCATAAAATCATAGAACTGTAGAATCGGAAGGGACTCTGAGTCAAACTCCCTGCAATGCAGGAAACTCAACTAAAGCATTTGTGAGAGATTGTCATCCAACTTCTGCTTGAAACCTCCAAGGGAGTCCATTTCACTGTTGAACAGCTCTTACATCAGAAAGTTATTCCTGATACTTAGTCAGCATCTCCTTCCTTGTAACTTGAATCCATGGGTTTGGGTCCTACTCTCCAGAGCTGGAGAAAACATGCTTGCTTCATCTTCCATGTGACAGACCTTGAGATATTTGAAGATGGTTGTCATATCTCCTCCCACTGTCCTCTTATTCAGGCTAAACATACCGTATTTTTCGCTCTATAAGACGCACCAGACCACAAGACGCACCTAGTTTTTGGAGGAGGAAAACAAGAAAAAAAATATTCTGAATCTCAGAAACCAGAACAGCAAGAGGGATCGCTGTGCAGTGAAAGCAGCAATCCCTCTTGCTGTTCTGACCTCTGGGATAGCTGCGCAGCCTGCATTCACTCCATAAGATGCACACACATTTCCCCTTACTTTTTAGGAGGAGGAAAGTGAGTCTTATAGAGCAAAAAATACGGTACTCAGCTCCCTCATAAGGCTTGGTTTCCAGACCCTTGATAATTTTGGCCACCCTCCTGTGCACACATTTAAGGTTATCAATATCCTTTTTAAATTGTGTTTGGATTTGATGTCCCACTTTATCACTACCCGAAGGAGTCTCAAAGCGGCTAACATTCTCCTTTCCCTTCTTCCCCCACAAGAAACACTCTGTGAAGTGAGTGAGGCTGAGAGACTAGTGTGTGACTAGCCCAAGGTCACCCAGCAGCTGCATGTGGAGGAGCGGGGACGCAAACCCAGTTCACCAGATTACAAGACTACCGCTCTTAACCACTACACCATGCTGGCTCTCATAAAATGAGCCCGGTAAATCAGGCCAATGGCCCATGTAGTCCAGCATCCTGTTCTCACAGTGGCTGACCAGATGCCTGTGGGAAGACCACAAACTTGAGCACTACACCAGTTTTCCCACCTGCAATTCCCAGCAACTGGAATTCAGAGGCATAATGCCTCCGTCTGATACTTTCATTACACATCATGTGATTTTGGTTTGGGTGAGCTATGCATACTATAAACAGCTTGTGCCACACATGACCACTTGTTCACATTATCTCCTGGCTAATATCAATTGGTTAATTTCTCTCTCTCATTGAAATGTTTAGAAGCTGTGCTGGCTAGCCAGCGTTTCATATTGTCTTTACAAAATTGCCTCTGCTCCCATTTCTGGCAGTTGTTAGCATTCCCAAACACAATTCTAAATTGTTCCAAATAGAACTCAGCATGGCAATGAAGGACTATTGCAAAGTCAATATACTCTAATATTAAAATGTTTTTCTATTGTGTGCAGAAGGGGAAAGCATTAAATGTGAATTCTCTAGAGAATCAACTGAAAAATAAACCTCAGTTGGGGAGGCATAATTTGTTCTAGTGCTTTTAAAGAAGAATTTTCACGGCAAAACCTAAACATCATGGCAATAAAACAGGCACCAATTTCTCCAGTCTTAAGGAAAGTCTATTGTGTTCCATCACATTGTACCTTATAAAGCTTAATTTCAGTCTGTGTTTAATGGTGCACAAGGATTTCTTTAACTCAAAATGCACTAGTACTACCAAGGTTGAACGCCACCCCTAATATCTGCCAAGCAGCAGCAAAATTCCAGGTGTCCACCCAGGGTTGTGCTTCCGTTGGGAAATCGGGGCCTCTGAGCCTCTTGGGCTTGCCAATCAGAAGGTCACGCTTTGAATCCCCACGATGGGGTGAGCTCCTTTTGCTCTGTCCCAGCTCCTGCCAACCTAGCGCCACAACCCCATAGTCGCCTTTGACTGGACTTCACTGTCCAGGGGTCCTTTGCCTTTACCTTTTTTAGTCTTGTTTTATCTTGTGTTTGTTCTGCCCGGACGCTGAAGTCCAGCGCCGAGGGCCTTCTGGCAGTTCCCTCATTGCGAGAAGCAAAGCTATAGGGAACCAGGCAGAGGGCCTTCTCGGTAGTGGCGCCCGCCCTGTGGAACGCCCTCCCGTCAGATGTCAAAGCGATAAACAACTACCTGACATTCAGAAGACATCTTAAGGCAGCCCTGTTCAGGGAAGTTTTTAATGTGTGACATTTTAGTGTATTTTTGGTCTCTGTGGAAGCCGCCCAGAGTGGCTGGGGAAACCCAGCCAGATGGGCAGGGTACAAATAATAAATTAATTAATAATAATAATAATAATAATAATAATAATAATAATAATGGTATTGCTATCAGCAATCTCCTGAACAGGAGAACTGGTTCAGCCTTTATTTTAAATCCACCACCTGGCATCTTCCCTTCATACTCCAAAAATCAGGTAAATTTTACCCCTTTATAAATTTCTAATATTCACTAACTCTAGCAGTTTTGGGGTGCCCTTGCACCCCCAAAATCTGTTACCCCAGGTCTGCAACTATATGTACTCAGCTGACCAGGCAGCGTTTCATATTGTCTTTACAAAATTGCTATTGTCTCTGCTCCCATTTCTGCTAGTTGTTAGTGTTCCCAAACACAATTCTAAATTGCTCCAGATAGAAATTAGCATGGCAATGAAGGACTATTGCAAAACCAATATATCCTTATATTAAAATGTTTCTTTAATGTGTGCAGAAGGGGGAAGCGTTAAACGTGAGGTCTCCAGAGAATCAGCGCAAACAATAAACCTCAGTTGGTGAGGCATAATTTGTACTAGTGCTTTTAAAGAAGAGTTTTCACAGCAAAACCTAAATGCCATTGCAATTATATAGGCACCAATTTCTCCAGTCTTAAGTAAGGTCTATTGTGCTCCTTATTTTTGCCCAAGTTCCATCTGTGCCCATCACGTTGCACATTATAAAGCTTAATTTCAGTCTGTGCTGAATGATGCACAAGGATTTCTTTGACACAAAATGTACTTCCAAATATGCTTTTATACTTTCACACATCAAAACATTGGTCCCAAGAGTCTTTAGCAGTGCTATTTTTCTGAAAAAGAGGTGCCAGAACTCAACATGAATGCCTCCCTTATTCTCTTATAATGGCAATGGCGCCCAACTGAGAGATGCTGGAACTGAGTTCCGGGGAGTTCTGTCTGGGGGGCAAAAAAGCCCTGGTCTTTATGTTGCTCCAGTTCTGCAATATTATTTTTTTATGGATGAAACATTGGGTCTCATTCAGCAGCTGTGCTCCAATGTGCACACAGGCTTTCTGGTTTCAGGTGAAGGTGAAGACATTCCTTCTTCTCAATGCAAAAAGAGAGAAATTTCTGGCACACAGAACACTAGCACTTCAGGGATATACTGGTTTCCTACAGGTAGATTTAGAACAAAGACAAACAAAATGGGGGGAGTATTGTTAAGTTTCCACCGCACACAGCATTGTTTAATGGTACAGTCCCCAAAGGACACTACCAGCTGAGGGCTCACCTTGCCCCAGAATGAAGACATGAGGCATGTAAGTCACAACTTACAGCTAAGATATGTTTAAAAGGGGTGGGTGGGGGAGGTAGAGGACCCCTGGACAGTTAAGTCCAGTCAAAGATGACTATGGGGTTGCGGCGCTCATCTCACTTTCAGGCTGAGGGAGCTGGCGTTTGTCCACAGGCAGCTTTCCGGGTCATGTGGCCAGCATGGCTAAACTGCTTCTGGCGCCACAGGAAACTGAGATGGAAACCAGAGCGCACAGAAATGCTGTTTACCTTCCTGCAGCAGCGGTACCTATTTATCTACTTGCACTGGTGTGCTTTCGAACTGCTAGGTTGGCAGGAGCTGGGACAGAACAACGGGAGCTCACCCTGCCGGGGGAATTCAAACTGCTGACCTTCTGATCAGCAAGCCCAAGAGGCTCAGAGGTTTAGACCACAGTGCCACCCAGCCCACAGCCCATGTTATTGAGTGAAGGGAAAATCTTAATGCAGTTGGAGATAGACCTCATCTATGAAGAGAGGCAGTTTGACATTGTCCTGCTAATAATTTGATTCCTCTGTTGTTTTTGATGAACACAATTAATCTTCTTCAGAACTTAATGGTTTGGGTTTGTTTTAAGGTGAATGTGTTTTTGCTTCTTGATTAATTGGTGCCATTACCACATAACTGCCCCGATTAAACATCTATTTAAATACTACCTATTAACGCTGCAATAGCTTCTTTTTTATATTTCAGCTATTAACCCTTTGACTTGCCAACCTCATGATGCCAGAGTTGAAATTAGCACATTATCGGGTTGACATTCATTAATGCCAAAGCTCAGATGTTATGCCACCATATCAGTTCAGTTAGGAATTAATATTTTCTACATAAATACCAGATCCAGAAACTATGGTGTGCTAGACATTTCAAATGCTAAACGAAGAAGTGCCCTAGAACAAAAGGTGAGAAAGTACTACCTCTGTATTTGGCATATTGCTCTTGTTTATTGTGATTGGCTGATCGGCTGCATTCAGACAGCACTTTGTTCCATTTTCCTGAAGTTTCCCTACCTGATAACTCACATTTTATGAATATTTTACATATCGTAAAAGTCACTTTCTGCTGCTTTGATAGATCAGTGTTTGGGGCAGTGCCCTCCTGGGTGAATCATGTGGAAACAGAAAGAAGTATGCATGCATATAAAGTGTGTACAACAAGGGGTTAATCTAGGGGGGCAGGGGGCTGAGGGCCCCTCAAATTTTCCAGGGGGGCAGGATCCCCTCAAAATTCCATGGCGGCCATGCACAAAGCTGCGGGGCATGCTCGCATCATGCACGCAAGCTGCACACCATGCGCATGACACATCAGCACAACCCACAGTGTGTGATGTCAGCATGCCCTGTGGCATGTGTGCATGGTGTGTACATGTCACACAGCCCCAACCCCCTCAGTCACAGGGGCAAGGCGGCACACTTGGTGTCCAATGACATCCACTTTTGGCTTACACCATGGCCACTGGTGAGAATAAAATCTAGCACATCAAGACAGTTTTAGCAATTAAAAAAGCTACAGTCGCATAATGCAACAGTTAATGCAGTGCCAAAGGAATGTTAAAAAAAAACAAAACAGGACAGAAGCACTACAACTAGGATAACTAATATAATGTGCCAATCGTATATTTTGCCTGGTACATTTTTTTAAGTGTTTGGATTAACTGAAGAAGCTCCAAAAGAAAAAGCAGTTCAGGCAATGCAATTGATTTTGGATAAGAAATGCTTTCTAGGCCTAGGGTGGTGAACTATGTCCTTCGAAATGTTGGGCTACAGCTCCCATCATCCTTGATGAATCCGGCTGAGGCTGATGGAATTTGGTGCCTAACTAGCTATTCCCCAACCTTATTCCCCAACAGGAGAGCCAATTTGGACCCCAGGTTATGGGTGCCCAGCGTGCGTGATGCCATGACATCACGCACACCCCTCAGCCTTGGAAGCTGACTTCCACTGGTACCAGGTCAGGTTCTCGGACCTCAGAGATAGTGTCTGAGACCTTCCAGGACTTCCAAACCTGACTTCTGGTGTCACTCAGGTTCCTAGATCTCAGAAGGCCTCAGAAAGCGTCTCCAAGACCTCAGAGATGCTGTCTGAGGCCTTGTGACACCTCAGAAGTTGTGTGGGGGCCCTGCGGTGTGGGTGCTGAGCACCCACAACAAAATTTTTGTGGGTGCTCAGACACCCAGAGCCCCCCCATACTTGGCACCCCTGTTCCCCAACCTTATTCTACACCTTGCTTGGATAGTCGAGCTATCATAAAATCCCAAGCTTAAACTTTGATTTAATATATATAATATCTTGCTGTTGTTGAACTTTGGGCTGGATGCATATAGTGGTATCTCAGTTTTCGAACGTAATCTGTTCTGGAAGACCATCCAAGTTCTGAAACATTTGAAAACCAAAAACTCAATAGCCAACAGCTAGGCCTCAGGATCTCGCGCTCAGTGGAAGCTGCGTGGCATGTTTGACTTCCGAGGCATGTTTGAAAACCAAAGCATTTACTTCTGGGTTTACGGTGTTTGAAAACTGAAATGTACATCAGTGGAGACATTAAAAAAACTGAGGTACCACTGTATTTGGTTCACTCTAACTTGAAAGCAGTGGGAGAAGAGGACCAGATATGGACTGGCAGCCAGGTCTGTTACATGCTGCTATCAGCATTCACACACTGTTCCTCTGTTTCCTTCTGCTGGAAGGGTGTGATGCTGCCTCCTAAACCTTGTCATCTCCAATGAAGCATATGCTTCCAAGTTCAATCCCTTACATCTCCACTTAAAAGGATCAGGTGTATCACATGACGAGAAAGACCCTGGAGAACTTCTGCCATGCAGAGTAGAAGACAACACAGGGCAAGATGGGCAGCTTGTAGAAGGCAGTTTCTCCTGTTCCTAATTGTTCATTTTTAAAAAGCGAGTATGTAGAGCCACCAGAGAAGTGTTAACATTTATCAACATCATTATAAAAAATGCCTTCGTCCTGTAAAGCAATGATTACCAATTAAGCTACATATCAAACAACATAAAAAGGCTGTTTGTTGCAAGCGGCAGTTCTGCCCATTGTCAAGCAGGGAGGGTGGGAAAACAATTCACAGCATTTTGCTTGTTAGACTGCAGCTCCCTCAGGCAGAGATTTCAACAGAACATTTTGTATCAAAACCTACTTTGGATCAGACGAGCTTTAATAAGGTGTAAAGCAAACATCGTGATCCCAATTCTGAGAACCTTGCATTTGCACAGTTACTCCTACTTCCTGGCTTAGAATATGTTTTGCTTCATGTCTCGTTGCCAACATGGGAGACCCCACTTGCAAATGCCATATATTATATTGCATTGAACACAATGTCTTAGCATTTTCAGAAAACCCCTCCTCCCCAATTTGCATATAATAAAGCTTAATATACTGTAAGGATTGCAAGACTGAGCTATCAGCTCAGTGAATTCATAGCTAAACTGAGATTTCAGAAGACAGCATTAGACAAGACAAAATTCTATCAGCCTGAGCACTCAATCTGTTTTTGAATCATAGAACTGTAGCACTGGAAAGAACCACAAGGGTCATCTAATCCAACCCCCTGCATTGCAGGAATATGGAGCTGCGGTGGCATAGCGTGGGGGGTCAGGGGGGGGCGGCCGCACCGGGCGCAACATCTGGGGGGGCGCGCTCGCACTCTCAGCTCTCTGCCCCCTGCTAAAATCCACGGGTTAGGGGGCACAAATTACTTGCCTTGTCCCGGGTGCTGACAACCCACGCTACGCCACTGTGGAGCTGTCCCATAAAGGGGATTGAACTTGCAACCTTGCTATTATCAGAGCCACGCTCTAACCAACTGAGGTATTAGGGCAGGGGTCAGCAAGGTTTATCTTGCGTGGGCTGGATCAGTCCTGTGGAGATCCCTCCATAGGCCAGATTGCACCCGCGATTTCCGGCACCATGGGAGGCCAGTCCCCACGCTGCTCCGGTTTAGCGCAGCATGCGAGCAGGCAGCTCGGTTTGGGGGCAGGTCATGGGCTGGTCAAACGACCCCCATGGGTCACTTCTGGCCCATGGGCCTTAGGTTGCTGAGACCTATATTAGGGGGATAATAATACAGGTTTATAACACAACACTGAAATACAGATCACTAAGATTGGAGATGTGTGGAGGACTATGAGGAAATAGGGGAAGTCCTAGTTAAAGAAGGTTGCAAACCTCCACACAGGAAGTTGTGCAAATCCATTGATTCTGTTTGTAGTTTACGGTGTATCGGCTATGCGTAGCCAGCAAACTGCTGTCCAAACTGAATATACCTTTAATCTATAAGTGTGGTATCCCTTCTTTAAGGGAAAACGCTACTTAACTAATAATAATTTGTAGGAATCATAATATGTTGTCTATTTAAAAGCATCACATGACTGTTTTGCATCATCAAAAGGAAATTAGAATTAATTTTATGAACGTGATCAATCACTTCACAATATCAGTGTCATTGTTTACTGCACTTCCTCTACAAACACTTCCTAAAGCATCAGATCCATATTGACTTGTTTTAATCTAGATAAATAATGGGTAATTAGTGTTCTTTAATGCGTATTAAAGAACACTAATTACCCATTATTCTGGCTCAAGGTGTATGCATGACGACATCTTATCAACATATTCATCCAAACATTCATCTTATGATCAGAGGGGAGTTGCTGAACAGAAACAAAATAAATGTTAACTTTGAAAGGATCTAATCAATGACAGATCATCATTAAAATGTTGTGTGGTGCGTTCGGAATTTGTGATCCATAACAAACCAACTAAAAATGTGGTGAAGAAAACATAAGGGAATGTTACTTCTCTTAAAGCATTTGTAACAGAGCAGTCTATTTATTGGCGTAGTGCAACCAATCTAGGAATGCGGGTGGTGCAGTGGTCTAAACCACTGAGCCTCTTGGGCTTGCCAATTGGAAGGTCGGCGGTTCAAATCCCCACGACGGGGTGAGCTCCAGTTGCTCTGTCCCAGTTTCTGCCAACCTAGCAGTTTGAAAGCACAGCATTGCAAGTAGATAAATAGGTACCGCTGCAGTGGGAAGGTAAATGGAGTTTCCGTGTGCTCTGGCACTCATCACGATCCTCCGTATGCCAATAGTGGTTTAGTCCTGCTGGCCACATGACCCGGAAATCTGTCTGTGGACAAATGCCAGCTCCCTCAACCTAAAAAGTGAGATGAGCACCGCAACCCCATAGTCGCCTTTGACTGGACTTAACCGTCCAGGGGCCCTTTACCTGCCTTTTACTTTTGCAACCAATCTGGTCAGAGGCCAGATACTGAACCAGATTGCAATGAGATAGCTCTTAATTGTCCCACATTAAGCCAGCCCACCTGGAGCAGTTCAAGGTTTCTACAAAGCAGGACTATTGTACAGCAGTTGCCGTAAGGGAGGGTGGGGGCTGCTTCACTAGGGAAGATACTAGTGAAGCAGTATTGAGCAGAATTTACCTCTTTGCTCAAGGCAGCATCTCCTTCTCCTTCACCTTCCTAACTGCATGTTTAATTAGGGTTAATTAATTAATTAGACAACTGGATCAGGAGGTGTATGAGTGTGTGTGCACAGCCATACTTTTTAGATCTCTTATGCAGTCTATTTGTATCTATTATAATAAAAAAGATACTTAACAAGTTCTGCTCAACCAAATTTTGTTACCGTTTGTAGCTAAAGGCTGCAGTCTATTTGTATCTATTATAATAAAAAGATACTTAACAAGTTCTGCTCAACCAAATTTTGTTACCGTTTGTAGCTAAAGGCAAAATGTAGGGCAACTATTAGAACACTGGGCAAATGAGAGTTTGTTTCAAAGGTATATGGAAATAAAAATGTATAGACTTTGTGTGAGAAGATACACCAAAACAGACAAATTTCTATGAGTGATGTGAAAAAAATCCCCCACAAAAAGGCAATATTGCTATTGGAGAAAGAGAGAGCAAAACTGCAAAAGGAAGAAAGATTGAGGCTTTATATACCTAGGGGTGGAAAGAAGAAAACAAGCAAAACAGTAGCAGATAGAAAGCCATAATGTGTTCAGGTCTGGGGAGTAGCAATTAATAACAGGCAGCAAATAAATTATAGGAACTCAGATAGGAGAAAATGAAATGCTTGAATACAAATGCAAACGTAGAAATCCTTTGAGGAAAAGCTACCGTCGAGAACACTGCAAATACACCGGAAAATTAACAGGCAGCAATTAACCTCAGAGAGAGCCAGAACTGCATAAATTGGTGGAAAACAGGAGGAGTTCAGAAAGTGTAGAAAGGGCCTTCACAAACTCAAAAGGTGGGAGCACATTGCAGCAAAGCATTGACAAGAAAAAGAACGTTGCTCAATTCAACTTGGGTCACAAGGAGCTAAACACAGATCTCTGCACAGTGCCATAGGTGTGTGTATGTGTGCAAATGTCTTGAGCAAATGGCCCCAGCTAATTTTCTCCACACACCCCTTCTAATTCCAGCCTGCCACCGCAGCATCCCAAAGCTTTCAGGAAGGTCCCCCACGCAATGAGAAAAGCTTTCGGAAAGCAAAAGAGGCAGCAGTGGGGAGGAGATATGGGAAAACCTCATTGCACAAGCAGCTTCTGCTTGCACAAACCCCAAAAGCCAATAAAAACAAGATGAAGGCTAAAATCAAGTTCAAATGCAATGCAAATTTGAACTGCCTCAGAGATGACACTTTCAAAAGCAACAGTTTTACACTGTGTGTGAGGGGAGGGGAGGGGGGAGAGAGAGAGAGAGAGAGAGAGAGAGAGAGAGAGAGAGACCCCTTTAGGAAAAGAGATGGATTTCCTCACCTTTCATGGGAATGATTCTACATCCATCACTTTGCAATCTCTGCTGTATTCCATGCCATTGCTATTTGATCTGCCACAGTAGTAGCTTAGGGCTCATCCATACTTTTGCTCCGTGTTTTTTAGACACAGGTCTGCGATTTAAAGCACCATCTCCGAGTTCTCTCTCTCTCTCTCTCCTGGTGCTTTCCCTGTGAAAACACCGAATCAAAGCAAATGGAAATTTGGGTTTTCTGCAGATTACCACTGAATTGGAGCAAATTGCAAAGAGTGGGTTTTTGTAGGGAAATTGCTGGGGGAGGGGAAAAGCTTTAAAACATAGAACTGTGTCTTGAAATGCAACACCAAATGAAGTCTGGATGAGCCCTTTATAGTTGCCACAACACCTGCTTTCAAAACCCAGGCAGAATCCAATCAAAGTTAACTTATTTTACAGCACAAGCATATGTACGCACTCAGAAGTAATCCCCATTATGTTCATTATGGATCCAAGTCCCAGGTAAGTGAACATAGCATTCCTGCCTTAAACCTTCACTGATTTCAGTAGGAGGAATGTAGGCATGCCCATTGAAATCATGAGTTTAACATTGTTTGGCTGTACAGCTTTATATTTTCAATATGATAATGATTTTGAAGCATCATTAGTATGTGTGTGTGAGAGAGAGAGAGAGAGAGGGAGGGAGGGAGGGAGGGAGCTTAGGAGTTTGGGACCATAATAATAATAATATATTTTTATACCCCATCCATCTGGCTGGATTGCTCCCTCCACTCTAGGCAGCTTCCAATACATAATAAAATATCAAACATTAAAAACCTCCCAATACAAGGTTGCCTTCAGATGTCTTCTAAAAAGACAAGCACTGAAGTCTACTTGGAAAAACGAACATTCTCCATTTCTGACCTGATATATATCTGGTCTCTTTATTGTTATGTGTATTTGGCCAGTAAAATGTCAGTAAATTAACCCAGAGCAGGACAGCATGTAACATATTAAGTGTATACCCCAGAAATGTATGGGTGCTGTAGGCCATTCAGTATTAAATTAAAAATGTATTCCAAAAGAGACCCCAACTTTCATTGAAAAGCACAGTTTATAAATATTATACAATGAACTAGAAGCTCAAACTTTGGAGCTTGGTCTTTTCGCTTTCAGCCTCAATTATCTCCTCCTACACATTAGCTAGCTGCTATTGCATTGCTCCTCATCCAGGGTCCTAGATATTCACTTTTAAAGAAAAGTTAGTATGAGTAGTTCTATTTGTCAAAGTGATCCTTGTGTGAACTTAATTTGAACCGCGTTCCTGTATAGCTCTCGGTATTTTATGACAATGGAAGTAATTGCTCACAGGATATTGGGTTTGGCATTGAAATAAGACCACAGGACTATTGACAAAAGGCTCGGCTAACAGCAGACTTGAGATTAGGTGCTGAGGGTTATTGTCTAACTATAGTCCCCAAGCTGTGTGAAATGTCAGTTAATTGAAAATGGTAATTATCCCACATAACAACATAAACTGTTTCGTGTTCCGCTCTTAAATTAATAGCCATTGATCCTGAGCCATTTCATAATGCATCGCCATCCTCTTTTCAACTTAGCCAGCTTTCAGTGCTTGGGACAAAAACTGCCTTGTGCCATTTTTATTGACGGCAATTTAATAAGTGACCACTCCTTCCTATTTAGAAACAATGTAATAGGACCATCCATCTGGCCACATTTGGCTATAATGTTCAGAGGTACATCGGGCTTCCTATAATTTATACATAAAGAGGGATCATAGGAGTTCTTACCTCCACCGGTGTAGTAAGTTTCAAGGAAAATACTTAGCTTGTTGGCAAATAGTGCGGCTGGCAAACGTTTGTTGGCACTTGACCCAACCCAACAATTTCTAATGTGTGGGAACTCCAAAGAACACATCTTCTATCCACATGAATAGGAAAACCCACAGAACCTGAACATCTGAATGCATGTCAAACTCTGGACTGGTTCAAGTATTTAGCATCCCCCCCCTACAGGATGATTAAGCTTTAAGTTCATAGAGGGTGGGGTTTTTTTTTTTTTTTTTGAGATTATCCTACTGTGATCCGTGGATTTCTTTTATAATTATTTTAAAAATTAAAGGAGCATATGAATTAAACCTGCCTCCTCAGATTATATGTAAACTGACAATAATCATTTGCATTTTGCAGTGGGTATATTCCACCTTCCAAGACCTCGACCACATTTCTCCTTTTGGCCTAGAATACTTTTTTCATCCCAAATCATCCAAGCAAATTATAGCTCTTTAATGCAGCCTGTCTTCGAAAACATTTTTTTTTTCTTGGCCTAGAAGAGCTTTTCCATCTCAAACCATCCAAGCAAATTCTCTCTCCTATGGCAGCCTTTATTTGATAAGTCCGCTTTTAAAAAAAATGCCTCTGATTTTATTATAAGTTTAGCATATGAGGGAGGAGAATCAAAAAATGATTAAAACTGTACTATCATAACTAACAGCAAAGGTCTGTCATTTAGATAAAGTAACATGGTGTATATGCATCACCTAATAAGATTATATTCACCATTTTATAAAATTGTAACTCACAGCAAGGGAGAAACTTTTCTATTTATCACTGTCTACATTCTACCTGCTTTTTTGTTTGTGAAATAAATGAAAGCCAGTCATTGGTAAAAAATTCTACTTTGTATTTCATCATCATCATCCTATTATTTGTGTGCCCCCTTTCCATAATGCTAAACGTGGCTTACAACATAACACAATTTACATAATTGTAAACATTACAGGTAAAAGGTAAAGGACCCCTGGATGGTTAAGTCCAGTCAAAATTGACTGGGGTGTGGTGCTCATCTCTGGAGTTTGTCCACAGACAGCTTTCTAGGTCATGTGCCCAGCATGACTAAACCGCTTCTGGCACAGCGGGACACTGTGACAAATGCCAAAGCACACAGAAATGCAGTTTACCTTCATGCCACAGCGATACCTATTTATCTACTTGTGCTGGTATGCTTTCAAACTGCTAGGTTGGCAGGAGCTGAGACAGAGCAATGGGAGCTCACCCCGTTGTGTGGATTTGAACTGTCAACCTTACAATCATCAAGCCCAAGAGGTTTGGTGGTTTAGAGCACAGTGCCACCCACATCCTGCAAACATTACAAAAGTTATACACAAGAAATAAAATACATCAAAAAGTTCACAACCAAACTGAAACAATTGCCACACAAATCATAATATATAAAAATAAAGATATACAAATTAATATCAACAGCAACATAAAATGCCAGTGAAACTCCATAAACAACATCACAGCCCATGAGTCTGTTCAGCAGCTTTTGTAGCTGGAGTCAATCAGTTGGTTGGGCGGTCAGTCACGGTTCTACCCTCCCATGCCAGGTGGAAAAAGCCAGGAAGGCAGGGGGGAGGTTCTCTAGGACTCACAACCAAGGTGTGCTGGTCCCGGGGGGAAGGTTACTGTTGGCGTAGTCAAAGTCCGGTCCTGGGTCACTAGCCTGGAAACAGTTCACAAGGAGCGAGGCGAGGTCCGAAGCAGGAAGCCAGGCGGGGACAGGAACACTGGAGGGTCAAGTCTGGGCCCGGGCAGGAACAGGTACTCAACCCGCAACCTGGGACCGGGCTGACTGGCCTTTATCTTCTCTGAGGCCAGGGACAGTCCCGGCCCCCAGGAGACCCGCCTCTCCTGGCCTTAAGGCGAGCACTCCTCCTGGGAGAAACCAGTTCCCTTTGCCTCTCTGCCCTGAGCCTCTGCAGTTCAGGAGAGGCTGAAGGGTTACTGGGCCCAGGGGGAGACTCACCTGTAGGCACTGAGTCCTCAACCACCTCTGGAGCCAGAATGGATTCACCTGGTGCCTGCTCCTGAGGATCTGGCACAGGTGCAGGTGCCTCAGAATCAAGGCCCTGCCCCAGTTCAGCCGGCCCTGGAGGCGGGGATTCCTGTGCAGGCTGGGATTCCTCCGGTTCACCCTCTGAATCGGATTCCCTGGCCATCACACAAGGTGGTCTCCAGCGTCTTCAGCAATCTCAGCTTTTGTAGCTGGAGTCCGTCAAAGCCCTGCCCTCCCAGACCTGGTGGGAAAAGGCCAGCAAGGCAGGGAGCAGGTCTTCCAGGGCTCACAGCTACAATGGTGGGTCTATCTCAAATTTGCACATTCCCTAAGTTTAGCCATTTCTGCTGTTTTCAAAAACAAAGTTAGGCAGTCTTTAAGCATCAGTGGAGAAACATTTCTCCATTTCTGATCCACATAAAGTCTTGGCACTGTCAGCAAACCTTATGACAAACAGTCGAGGGAGTTGGGTACGTTTAGCCTGCAGAAGAGACGATAGAGACGTGATTTTTATAACCATGTTCAAACCTATCACAGGCTGTTATGTGAAAGTGGAGCAGGCATGTTTTCTCCTAGAAAGGAGATTTAGGCTAAACATTAGGAGGAACTTTCTGAAAGTATTAGCTGTTCAACAGTGAAGCAGATGACATTAGAAGGTAGTTGATGCTCCTTCATTTGAGGTTTCTAAATCTCAAATGAAATTAAGGATGCGGGTGGCGCTGTGGTGTAAACCACTGAGCCTTGGGCTTGCTGATCAGAAGGTTGGTGGTTTGAATCCCCGCGACGGGGTGAGCTCCCATTGCTTGGTCCCAGCTCCTGCCAACCTAGCAATTCGAAAGCAATTCAAAGTGCAAGTTGATAAATAGGTACCGCTCTGGCAGGAGCAGCTTAGTCATGCTGGCCACATGACTCTGAAAAACTGTCTGCAGACAAACGTCGGCTCCCTCGGCCAGTAAAGCGAGATGAGCGCTGCAACCCCAGAGTCGTTCGCGATTGGACTTAACTTACAGGGGTCCTTTACCTTTACATTTTTAAAGAAAGTTTTGATGGCCATTTGCCAGGGATTCTTTAATTGTGGCTCCTGCATTTCATTTTTGGACTAAATGACCTTTCCAACTCTGCAACACTTTGATTCTATGCCCTGCTTACGGGCTCTCTGAAGGTGGGAAAGAGTAGGTCAGATAGGTCTTTGGTCTGGTCTGTTCTCTTTTAATAGTGCTATATTGTATTGGATTATTTTACATCTTTGTAAAATAAGTCACTTTGTGAGTTACTGGAAAGTTTGGAAATAAACGATAAACAAATTCTCCCTGGATCACCGCTTATTAAGCTGTGGGTCGTTTCCTTCCCTCTTTCTATAGAGTTTTCTATTTGCCTTTTCATAGGCAAAATCAACATAGCCATTTTTACATGCTGTGGTTAATTAACATGTTCTGGTAATCATTACCTTGCTAAGCTGCCAGCATGTCGGAAAAACAAAACTCAAACACTTGCTACTTTCATTGTTAGCATTGCTGAGTTCATTTCCCCCCGACAACTGGACTCTAACTACTTTTCATTCTCTGGAAGCAGAGTGGAATAGAAAGGAATATATAGTTGAATATATAGCTTGTTCTGGGCTGGGGCATTCATTCGGAAGAGGGAGTCAACTGAATGGTAAATAGATTTATCCAATCCCAGACTGATATGTGGTGTGCACAACCAGCAATCCATGCATGAGAGTTTCTCCAACAGTCCCACTAACGTCAATGGGACTATTCTGGAATAAATGGCCTGAGCATTGCTGCCCCAGTATATTGTATTTTATATTGCCGTGTTGTGTCCATTACTGTTTACGATTTCATCTTTTCAAAGATATAGAACAAGAGAATGCTGGAGGAGATTTTGAAAGTACCGTATTTTTCGCTCTATAAGATGCACCAGACCACAAGACGCACTTAGTTTTTGGAGGAGGAAACAAGAAAAAAAATTTCTGAATCTCAGAAGCCAGAACAGCAAGAGGGATCGCTGTGCAGTGAAAGCAGCAATCCCTCTTGCTGTTCTGGCTTCTGGGATAGCTGCGCAGCCTGCATTCGCTCCATAAGACGCACACACATTTCCCCTTACTTTTTAGGAGGGAAAAAGTGAGTCTTATAGAGCAAAAAATACAGTATATAGCAAACAGAGGAAGGAGTTTTCAAAGGAGAATTGAAAGCGTCACTGACTGTGACATACAAGACAGCATGAATACTAAGGTGGCTTTATATGTATGGCAGAAGGAGGCACAATAACCACCACAGGAGATGGCCTCTCTCTCCATCTTGCTGCAAATTCTGTTACTTGACATATGCCAGATAACGCTCTAGTGCAGCATTGTCACTGCTGAGTTCTAATCCAGCTGCAATCAAGAGGGCTTGCCTAACAACTAGTGGCCACAAATGCCTGGGCACATCACCTGTTTACATCAAAAGATGCATCCAGCCAGTCCAGGAAGGCTCAGATAAGCATCACATTTAAGAAGATGGAAAGCTGGCTTTAGATGCTAATGCACACATGGGTTTGTATTCAGACATCTCTTGCTGACTGGCATAGCTATTTCTAAAGCACCAAAATATATTATTTGCCATACAAACATAAAAATAGAAAACATGTTTATCCAAATCCACATAACATATTTAGGTTCATTCCCTTTGCATTTCATGTTTGCTTTTTTTCAGAATGTGGAGGAAAAGAAATATTTGTGACTTGTGACCCAGTAAGTCAGTCATGGTGTATTACTGAGTTTCTGCTTCTTCTTGAAGAGCAAATGCTATCTTTTAAGCTATTTTAATTCCTTGAGTCAGCTCTCTAAATCCACATATTACTCTAAGACTTTCTCTTATATATGAGTCATCTCATTGGCTAAAAAAAGGAAGTCATGCTTAAATTATTAAAATTTTGAGTTTCTTCTCCCCGGTGTCACTCAGGTTCTAATTAATCTTCAAGAGGCTGGTGTTTACTTAGAGATTTTGGAAATTCAGACCATTTATGCAAATTCTCAATGCCTTGAGACTCAATTCAGATAGTCAGAAACTTTGACTATATAAGCATCTCTCTAAATATATTGCTTTTATTAAGAAGCCTTAAAGATCAAAGGCAACTTATGTCTTTGGAGTTTTACCATTTTAAAAGGCTAAATTTTGTGTGTGTGTGTGCACGCACACAAACTTTGCACAAAAATTATGATTGATAAAGTTTATAGATATCAAATGAACTTCATTGTTGCTGTTGCTGTGTAAATGTTTAAACAAGCAACAGGCTGGCAAAATCCACTAATTGGAGTTCAATAAAGGAAATATGGCATGCTAGTACCAGTGACAAAAAAAGATGAGACATTCATTGAAAAGATTGAATAGGATCTGCAAGGCTGGCTTGTGCAAGCAAACTCTGTTCCAGTGCTGGGTATTAGGATTGTAATGTCTGCCAAGTTTTCAAAATAAATTGCCTTTGGAGTGCCAAGTAGTTTAAAGAGAAATTGCCAATTACATAAATAACGAGCAGTATCTGGATCAACTGTGTGTGTGATTTTGCCAATCGGCCAAATAGACCAGAGTTACTCTTGTGATACGTTATGGTCTCTAGATATTTTAATTCATCAAGTTGTCTTTTCCCTAATCCTTCATGCCCAATGAAATGTGCTGTTTATCATTACAATATTGGTTCCTAACACATAGAACTGCATGAAGGATAGATTGACACCTGTCTGTCTCAGGAAACAATGAAGGAGTGTGCCCTTGAGGGTGAGGTCAAACTATTGGAAGGTCGCAGCGCCCGCTGTGGCTGTAGAAACCGATGCAGGAGAGACATGTTTTGTTGCAGCTGGGGTAGATGAAGGCGTCCAGTTGTGCTGCTGCACATGCACCATGGTATATCTTCTCTCTGTGCTCCTCCCACTGGTCATGTCTCCTCTAATCCCTACTAGGTAAAGCTTAAGTCCAGTCAAAGGCAACTATGGGGTTTCAGGTCGAGAGAGCCGGTGTTTGTCCACAGACAGCTTTCCTGGTCATGTGGCCAGCAAGACTAAACCACTTCTAGTGCAATGGAACACCGTGACGGAAACCAGAGTGCATGGAAACGCTGTTTACCTTCCCATGGCAGTTGTACCTATTTATCTACTTGTACTGGTGTGCTTTCAAACGGCTAGGTTGGCAGGAGATGGGACAAAGCATTGGGAGCTCACCCCGCTTTAGGGAATCAAACCGCCAACCTTCTGATCAGCAAGCCCAAGAAACTCTGTGGTTTAGACCACAGTGTCACCGTGTCCCTACGATGGTGTGCTGGGCCTGGGGGCAACCTGTGAAACGTGGTCCAGGACTGGTCCAGAATCTGAAGGTTCCGCTAGGAATTAGTCTGACAGGGCCAAGGCAGGACACAAGGCAGGAAACCAGGCAAAGACAGGTACAGGATCTCAGGCAGGATCTAGCATACAGCAATGTTACTCCCGCAACCTGGGGCAGGGACCGACAGCCTTTTATCTTTGTCGGGGTAGCGGCCTGTCCTGATCCCCCGGTGACTTGCCTCCCTGTTTCACCCAAAGGTGAGCACTCCTGCGAGTACTCAGGTCTCTCCTTCTCTCAGACATTAGTCTTTGCAGCTTGGGACGTTGGTGGGTTACTAAACCCAGGGGCCGCCTCAGCCTCCCCTGACTCAACCGGTAGTGGAGCAGCTGTAAGTGATGGCCCAGCTGAAGGCAACAAGGTAATCCCCGCTTCGGGAGCCAGGGCAGGCTCAGGCCCCTGACTTGGCCCAGCTGGTGTTTCTGGCAGGGGAACCTGTGAAGACTGGGACTGTTCAGGATCAGGCCCCAGACTTGGTTCAGATGCCTGAGGCAAAGGATCCAGTGTTGACTGAGTCTCCTCTGGTTCCAAGTCCGAGCCTGAGTCCTGGGGCATCACAGATGGATACATGACTCGACTACCTGTCTCCAGGCACAGCAGTCATCGACAAGCGATTCCCACATATCAGGGTTGATGTTGCCAGCCTTCATGTCATGTTTGCAGACATCTTTGTAACACAGAGTTGCTCTGCCAGCAGGCCTAGTGCTTGAAGCCAGCTCCCCATAGAATATGACCTTGGCGATCCTGCTATCTTCTATTCTGTGAATATGACCAAACCAGAATGACCGCTCCCCACATTAAACGGGGGGGGGGCGCCCTTTGTGTGGCCGCGCGCAGCCCCTGGACCCAGTGTGGCTCCATCAGCATAGGCTTGACTTCGCCTTCCCCCAGGTGGGATACCTGGAGGTCTCCGCGTACCTCAGTCAGTTGTCCAATCCCGCCTGGGGGAAGTGTTGCCAAGGAGATCAGGCCAGGTAGGGGAGGGACTACCTGCCCACACAATAGAGGGAGGATCTTACCTGGAAATCGGCGGTATCAGGCCTTGGGCGGAATCCTTTAGTCTATCTTCCTGAATGGGAGGGGCGTGCAGCGGTGACCCACGACCCCTTCCCCTGGCAGCGGTGATACCAGGGTTCCCCGTTAAAGGGGTTTCTGAGGGGAGGCTTTGACTGCACGCCAAGAGGTTGTCATTGCTCTCCCCTGCGATGGCGGCATAATGGGGGTAGCTATCTCTGCTTGAACAATAGTTCTCCAGAGCCAGCCCATCCCCCCCCCCCACACACACTGGATAACCCTGATGTTCCCTAGGTCCCCGGCTGGGGACTGGGGAGGGATAACGCCGAATGCCTGAGCCAAGGTCTACCCACATCTGAAATATAAAGTTGTGGCCAATTTAATCCCATAGCACGTTGTCTTGAGTCGTTATTCCACATGGGGGGGGCGCCCAGGGTTTGGGGGACTCCGCCTGTCCACGCAATAGATGTCACTGAGACAGGAGTGTGAACATGCTGGGAATGTGGAATTGGGAGAATTGGGAGAGCACATCTTTGTTTGGAATTCTGCCATGAAACCCATCCATTTATGAAGGTAGACCATTGGTCCAGTCAATGTACAATGACTCGCAGCAGCTCCCAGAGGTTTCACACTAGAGTCTCTTGTAGCCCTACCAGGAATATGATGGCAGTAATCTCCAGGTCTGAATGCACCCCTTGTCCCTGTCATCATCTGTTTAATAAAGCAACTTTTTTGCTGTTCTCTTGGTGTCTTCTGTGGTGCATGATTCACAGAAAGATGTGCAAGGATTTGAGAAGATACACAAGAGACCCACTCAAGAAGATTATAAGGATAACAGAAGTCTGAGAATTTCCAAAGCAACTTGGATTCACTAGGTATGGCAAGATGCCTAAATTCATATTGCACATTTTGTAATTGCCACAAAATAAACAGTTCATTTGGAGCATTAAAATGATCAGATTTGCTAGGCAAGTTCAGAAACTATTGACCCAACCTAGCAGTGTCTGTTTTCTGAGAGAAATTGCTAGCTTGGTAAGCATTCTCTTCAATCAGCAGGCCCAATTGAAAAGAGCAATTTATTTCTCTTTATTTCAGTTGGAACACATTCAATTTTTGCATTCAGTTTTCACTGGACTTCTGTTGTGCTCTCTATCAAAACACTTGCACACAAAGCTTCATTAATTCTGCTGTGCTTTTAACATGCTCTTTAAAAATTGCAAATAGCAGCCAGGAGGCTGGTCATTATTGAGAATGAACATGCCAGGGAGGGGGAGCTTAACCCTTTCCCACCCATCATGTGGTCCTGGTGAAAAATCAATCCTCCAAAGCTGCTGTTGCCAATGAGAGTTTTCCTTCCAGTACAAATGGCAGCTCAAAGAAGCGATTTTCATTGCTGCTAAAAAGATTCCCTTCTAATCAACACACCTAAAGTCCAGGGATCTCTGAAGATAATGGTTGCAATCAGGCAGTCCTTTAGCTTACTTAAATCATAATTTTCATTACTTTATGATGCAAACATTTTACCCCAAGTTTCTTGAAATTTGATAGGGCAATCAGAGGCCAGCTAAAAGTGTTAAGTTGGATAATAATCTTTTATTCTGATATGTGGTCATTTTAATGATGGTGTTTTACCTGTATGTGAATGTCTTTGTATGCTCTCCATGTTGGTATTTGTGTTTTACTCAAATGCTTTTTCGGTTTAGATTCCACTTTTAATCCTGTTCACAAGGTTATTGCTTTGAGACTTTTGAGGACATAAATGTTTAAATTAACTAATTTGTTGTCCCGGAGTCATAGCTAGCTCCCAGGTCTATGCCAAGCTAACTATTCCTCCATATAGCAAACTTTGCTTGGCATTTTTCAGTGGAGATAATATCAATCAATGATTTCTAGATATCGGATGTGTTGCTTTCAGATTTTGACAGAATGGCGATATATATATATATATATATATATATATATATATATATATATATATATGCAGGTTTTGGTGTCTTCGGGTGTCTTCCCGTGTAAGAGTTGGGGTGTCTAGGCGACGTTTCGACGAGGTCTCACTCGTCATCTTCAGGCTGGTGCTTTCGGCTTCTTGTTACTGGAACAGAGCAGGATCTCAGTGTTTGAGTTCCTATAAATACTGTTGAGGGGGTGTGGTGTATAGCCTCCAACGTTCTGGGCAGAGAGGAAGTTCCCAGGTTAGTGTGCCTTTTCTTCTTTTGTTCCTTAATTCCTTGAGGGATATCTTGAGTGATTTCTTGAGTGATATTCTGAGTACCACTTAGGTGGGTCATTAGGTGTGGATTAGTTGCTAAAGCTTTCGTGTCTTGACCTCTTGAGCTTGTGAAGAGTTTTTCTGAGAAGATGGCTGTACTGCACTTAGTTGTGCTCTGGCTTGGCTTCGTGTATAGGGGCGAGCTGTGGTTTTGTGCCCTGTGCCAGCCAGATCTGTGTAGGGATTGCAGGGGGGTGCAGCATCCGGAGGGAGGTGCCACCCGAAGACACCAAAACCTGCATTCCTGTACCCGTGAAAATCTACGAAAGCATATATATATATATATATTATATATATATATATATATATATATATCTCCATCCAATGTCCTTTTAAGTATAAGACTGGATGTGACCTTTTAAAAAAATGCTGGCAAATGATTAATGATCTTAATAAATATGTAGAACAGGAAAGCTGGAAAGGTTATATGTTAAAACCACTGTTTGCCTATAAATGCAAATACTTCACCCTCATGCTGGATAAGCAAGTATGATTGATATATTAATATTTGCAAATATTTCCACTAGCCCTATCCAAAAGCCACAAAATGCCAACACACACAGTCTGCCGATAAACAGATTATGAGACAGAGTGGGCAGTGTGTAGTATTTAGACAAGCAGCAATCCAGACTGACGTTTAAATCCATCACCCGACTGCTGGCTGAATATATAAGAGGGCAGACCAGAGCCAAAGGATGGCAGCAAGTGGAAATGTGAAGGCTGCTGGAAGGATCAGCGTGTTAAAACCCTTCTGGGTTATCCTTTCAGATTCTGCATAGGAAAATCACATGATTGTTAGGGAATTGCCATAGTAGGATATGCTCTGTTTTATAAAGACTTGTGGGTTGTCCTGATAAGAAAGCTACCATCTGCTTTTGCTGTGCAAGGTGCATCATTATTTACAGGGACATAGGAAATGTATTAGTAGCTCATTAGACTCAACACTGTCAAATTGTCAACACTGATTGACAGTAGATTTCAAGAGTATTAGGCAGGAGTCGTTCTCAGTACTACCTGTTTGTACCAGAGAATGTTCATGCAAAGCAGATTTTCTACCACTGCTCTATGCCCTCCCTCCAGCAGTGCCATCTAGGGGACCCCGAGGGTCTGAAGGCCCCCATAAAATTGCATGGACGGGGCTGGGCCCCCTCAATATTCTGTGGCTTGTGGCAGGCCCCTCTGGGCCTACCCATAACCACAACAGGCCCATTTGGCCTCCCTGTGGCTACGATGGGCCCCACTGGACCCACCCACAGGTGTGGTGGGCCCGATTGGGGCTTCCCAGGGGTGCAGCAGGCCCCATTGGGCCTCCTTCCACCACATGATGTCACACGCATGCATCCCTCCCCCCCCCCCAAGAAAAAAGTTGGTCGGAACTCTGTTCCTGTGCCTCCCTCATTATAGTGCTGCTTTTTCCTCTCTGTGTTTTGAAAACTATGCTAGAATTTTGGAGTTGCAGCAATGGTTGCATCAGGGTTGCCATATTCCAAAAAGTAAAATTCCTGAAACCTGCAAAATTGTTGAGCTTTTTGGGGGACACCCAAAACACATCCAAATTGTTGAGCGCCTGGAGCTGTTTCCGCTGCTTTTTCCATCACGTTGCCATTCATCCAGGTTGTTCCTGACATTTTGCAGATTAGGCAACATTCCCCCCGATGACATTTTTACACCCCAAAACCAGGACATGTCAGGGATTTCCCTGAAGTATGGCAATCCTAGGTTGCATGAGGAGGAAGCTCAAGATGTTAGGATATTTCCGTTCCACCTTAAAAGGGAGCAGGATGTTTGTGTCACAGCCTGCGTATTTCCTGTTCACAGGATGTTTCTGTTTTGTCTATGCTTTCGTTTTCTCTCTGTGTCTGAGACACTGAAGCAAGCAGTCATGTTTTTTTCTTTGTTCTGAATAAACTTGTAAATATGCTCTCCTGGGTGCATCTTTCACTGTGCAAAAGTCTGCTGATAGAGCGTGCACGAGCTCTGGAATGTGGAAAGCTATTTCCGAAGCTTTGTGTCGCTAATTGACTGATACTGCGTTATCTACGAGAGGTCGATGGATCGCAACGGAGACGGCTTGGGGGCATTCTGGCCTTTGTCTCCCTGGCAGTATCCCAACACAAGCAACCAACATTTCTCTTTTTCACCACTCCCTATACTTCTCAAAATAGTTTTCCAGAGTAGGAATCTTATGAGTCTGCAGGTGTTATGGAAGCAACAGTCATACCAGAGTCAGGGCAAACATAATGTGTGGAAGAAGAAGAAGAGGAGGAGTTTGGACTTGACATCCCGCCATTCACTCCCCTCAAAGTGGCTAAGGGTCTCCTTCCCCTTTCTCCCCCACAACAAACACTCTGTGAGGTGAGTGAGGCTGAGAGACTTCAGAGATGTGTGACTAGCCCAAGGTCACCCAGCAGCTGCATGTGGAGGAGTGGGGAAGCAAACCTGGTTCACCAGATTATGAGTCCACCACTCTTAACCACTAGGCCAAGCTGGCTCCTGGAAGGTGTGAAGAGAAGGGCAGCCAAGATGACTAAACGTCTGGAAACCAAGCCGTACAAGGAGCAGTTAGAGCTGGGTATGTTTAGCTTGGATAAGAGGAGACATATAGGAGATAGATAGCCACCTACAAATATCTCAAGGGTTTTCACATGGAAGGTAGAGCAAGCTTGTTTTCTCCTGTTCCAGAGGGCCTACCCTGACCAGAGTCAGACCAATAGCTTCAAGTTAGAAGAAAGGAAATTATGACTATACATTAGGAAACATTTTCTGACAGCAAGAGCTGTTCAACAGTGGAATGGTCTCCCTCGGGAAGTTGTGAACTCTCCTTCCTTGGAGGTTTTAAAGCAGAGGTTGGATGGCCATCCATCATGGATGCTTGAGTTGAGATTGAGTTGTTGGTGCTGACCTTTAAAGCCCTAAACAGCCTGGTCTCAGTATACCTGATGAAGCGTCTCCACCCCCATCGTTCAGCCCGGACACTGAGGTCCACCTCCGAAGGCCTTCTGATGGTTCCCTCACTGTGAGATGTGAGGTTACAGGGAACCAGGCAGAGGGCCTTCTCGGTAGTGGCGCCTGCCCTGTGGAATGCCCTCCCATTAGATGTCAAGGATATAAACAACTACCTGACTTTTAGAAGACATCTGAAGGCAGCCCTGTTTAGGGAAGCTTTTAACGTTTGAAGTTTTATTCTGTTTTTAGTGTTGGGAGCCACCCAGACTGGGTGGGGAAACCCAGCCAGATGGGCAGGGTATAAATAATAAATTATTATTACTATTACTTCTTCTGGCAATGGAGCTACAGCATAGCCATTGTTTGGCCAGTTTGGTCATCCCTATGATGACCCATGCCTTTTCTTTTTTTGTTAAAGCTGCTACGGTGGATCTGGCATATTGGATGATTGAATAAGAAATTTTGAAATAATATATATTTTAATAAAGAAGAGTTTCTGCTGGCATTTTAATTAATCCCCTCAGCTTTCCATACAGGACAAAATAAGGGCAATGTTCGGAAACCAGTAGGAAAACACTTCACTATCATACCACCAGCAGTATCTTAGTAATTGTGATACTTTCCTCCTGCAGAGGAATTTGAAAGAATCCAGCACAAAAAGCTGAATTTTAACCCGCATATTGAAATGTGTGTCTATTCATTTGAGTCTGAATAGAGGAAATTACTTGATTTGTATAGCTTAGTGTAATTTGGATGAGCTTCAGAGCTCTCATGATCCATTCCTCTTCTCCTCTGGCTTTGTACACCTAAAGATATGTTAATGGTCTTTTCTCATTTAGAAAATATGGCAGAAGGAGAATGAATGCTACCAACATGTAAATAGTGGGCAAATTGAATTACATAACAAATACAGTAAAGTAGATCTTGCAAATCTTGACTCACATACTTAATTTAATGGCCAACAATTTGGAGCCGGGGAATGCAGGGATGAAAGCAATCATTTTTTAAAAGTCTAAGATCTTCAGCGTTTTTTTTTATCTTACCAACATAATTTTTTAAAGAAGTGTGGCTAGGAAGCTTTCAGAAGTATTGAAGCTTGTCAAAATTAAGTTATCTAAGACAGAATATCCTGACAAAATCTTGACCTCCTTTGTTGAGATGAAAGGAACCTCAAATCCCATCACACAGAATTTTAATGTCAAACGCTTTGCTTTTTCAGAATGCATTCCCATTGGCTGAATCCTAGCAGGATTAATATATGAATGCTACTGCTTAGTAAAAGTGAATGAGGGGTGGTGAATGCAAATTCACAATGACATATAACAGTACTGAAATATGTAATGATTCGGGGGGAAAACTTCATTGTTGCATGTACGGGAATAGCCAAGTTCACACTATTAGCCCTAACTCAAAGGGTTTTATGGTGTTTTATGGACAGACAGTATGAGTGGAATAAAACATTGTAACGGTATGGGCATAGCCATGTATGAAACTAGCCAAGTTTGCAGTGCTAGCCCTAACTGAAAGGGTTTTGTGATGTTTTATGGGCTCCTAATGTTTTATGGACAGTCGATAGGAGTAGAGAAACAGTGGCCAATGCTGTGGGAAGAAAGAATGGGTTCCTTGATTTATCATACGAAGGGGATTTGTCTAGAGCTGAGGAGAATATTTTTGGCCAAAAGCAGAAGTTTCTAAGTGTCACGAAGCTTCACAAATCATCTTTTGAGCTTTGCTCCTGAAGAGATGTCTTCCTGCGCTTGTTCTGCCTCCTTGGAGGAAAAATAAAATGGTGGCTGACAGTCACTGAGCATGGTACATTTGCCACTGATGTTTGCCTCTTTTCACTCCTCCTTGCTATGTACAGTAGTACCTTGGTTCTCAAACGCCATGGTACTCAAACGCCTTGGTTCCCAAACACCTAAAACGTGGAAGTAAGTGTTACGGTTTTTGAAAGCCTTTTGGAAGCATAATGTCCAATGTGGCTGTTGGCTATTGTTTCCAGGGCACCTGCACCAATCAGAAGCTGCACCTTGGTTTTTGAACATTTTGGACATCAAACAGACTCCCGGAATGGATTAAGTTTGGCGCTTTTGTTTTTGCTATTTATTTTGTGTTTTTGTTTTTGAGGCTTTTTCGTTTAATTTGTTTTTGTGACTGTGGAACCCAGTTCAGCTACTGATTGATTGTGTGACTGCGGAAATGGAGAAAAGCCCCCCATCTAAACAATGACTATCATCAGTGCAGGTAAGAAAAAAATGTAATTTTAATTTTTATCATCTACAATACTCTCTTATTCATTTCATAGTACAGTACATTAACTATTGCTTTTATTTTATGGATCGATGGTCTCATTAGATAGTAAAATTCATGTTAAATGGCTGTTTTAGAGGCTGTTTTTAAAAGTCTGGAATGGATTAATCCATTTTGCATTACTTTCTATGGGAAAATGTGCCTTGGTTTTGGAATGCTTTGGTTTTGGAATGGACTTCCGGAATGGATTACATTTGAGAACCAAAGTACCACTGTATAGCAATTCATTGAAATTCTACATGCTTGTATGCATTACTATGTATTTAAATTTGGTTGGTAACAGAATTCTAGAGAGTTAGAATCATAGAATCATAGAGTTGGAAGAGATCACAAGGGCCATCGAGTCCAACCCCCTGCCAAGCAGGAAACACCATCAGAGCACTCCTGACATATGGTTGTCAAGCCTCTGCTTAAAGACCTCCAAAGAAGGAGACTCCACCACACTCCTTGGCAGCAAATCCCACTGTCGAACAGCTCTTACTGTCAGGAAGTTCTTCCTAATGTTTAGGTGGAATCTTCTTTCTTGTAGTTTGGATCCATTGCTCCGTGTCCGCTTCTCTGGAGCAGCAGAAAACAACCTTTCTCCCTCCTCTATGTGACATCCTTTTATATATTTGAACATGGCTATCATATCACCCCTTAACCTCCTCTTCTCCAGGCTAAACATGCCCAGCTCCCTTAGCCGTTCCTCATAAGGCATCGTTTCCAGGCCTCTGACCATTTTGGTTGCCCTCCTCTGGACACGTTCCAGTTTGTCAGTGTCCTTCTTGAATTGTGGTGCCCTGAACTGGACACAGTACTCCAGGTGAGGTCTGACCAGTTCTCTAGTAGTTTTCATGCGATCGGATATGCTTTCTGCAGGGGACATAGTAGTAATAGGATTTTGGTAAGTTCTGTGAAGATTCCCCCATGCTGCCTGTGTAAACGGAAGGGGCATACCTTTAGTATTTTAATACTGGACCTGCACAATTTATAAGCACTATAATTCATCCAGGTGTAGATGTGCTTTGTCATTTTAATGGAATGTAAGCCTTAGTCCCTGAATTTATGAAAGGTTCCAGCTACAATATTAAAAGAAGACTCACACAATCACATTGGTAATTTCACAACTAGTAAAAATAGCTTTCATTCCCAGACAAAATTGCTGATTACGGTTTCTCTCAATCATACATATGCGGTACAAGCCTAGCAATTTGTTCTCAAACATCTGGAGGGGAAACTTATTTTCCCTAAGCCATACAAGAAGGGGAATAGTAAAAACCCCACCACCAGCCACCCACCCACCATTTTCTTATCAAATAAAATGCTGTTCCTCCCATTTCTTCTGAAGTGACTTAGAAAGAGGCCAGCGGCTCTTTTAAAGGCCAGGAAACACACAGGAAAGAAGGAACTCTGATGGGGTGGAATAATGGGGCAACTTCCAGAGGCATTGGAGGCTTCATAAAATGAGGTTAGGGGCACAGTTTGCCCACCTGTGATGAAGACACATTTTCAGAAGCAGACCTGTCATGGCTGTTGGAGGAAAATCAAATACTACTGGAAGGCACAGCTGTATGTCTTCAATACTACAAGACAGACCTATTTAAGGTATTCAACCCCCCACTATGTGAAGTGGGAGGGCAGAAACATGCGCCCAATCCCACCCTTTCCATTGCATCACTGACACCAGCTTCCTCCCCCTCCACAGCATCACCCCTGTCCACACATTGGAGACTGAATGGGAAGCCTAGTCTGTTGGTGGAGACTCCTTGAATGATTTAGAACCATGCAAGATCAGAGTTTCAAATCATTGGCTGAACCTACATGAGAAGGCTCACGCATGCAGAAGTGAAGACAAGGAGTCCAACAGCGATAATGAGACTGGGGGTGGGGGCAAGGAGCATGGCCCTGCTGTTCCCCTCACATGACTATTTGGGGTCGCTAGAATAGGACTCGTATTTCCCTTTATTCTTACCCAAGGGTTTTGATGTAGTTCTGTGCTGCCAGTCATGGAAGATCCCAGTGGAGGCAGAAGCCAGCCAGCCAGCCAAGTCTCAGGGGAGGTACTTGCCTGGAGGCAAAGTCCATATACAAGGTCCAGTCCTGTCCTAAGATCAGGAGTATCTCAATTCACGTAGTCAGACGATCCAGGGGTCAAAAAAGCCAAGGGTCCAAGGTCACAAGAAGCAAAGAGAAGCAAGGTCTGGCCAGGAAAGCTGTATGTTGTTTCCAGCAACCGATTGAGGCTGGAAACCTTGCTCAAGAAAGCTGGAGAAAAGCTGGTTCTCATCAGGAGCAAGAAGGTTGATCAGCAGCAGGTGGAGTCACTTTGCCTTCTGCTCCTTCAGGCTGCTGCTCAGCAGGTGAAGCCGACTCCGGGCTCATGACAGGTTTCATATGTCTGATGAGCAGTAGAGAAGACAAAATGGAAACTGTTACAGAGTCATTACTCTTGGCAGCTTTTAATTCTTCATATCTCAGCTGATGATTGTGTTGTTAATGCAACAAGTTGTGAGATTGTTATCAACTGATTTTGCCCACCCCAATGGTGGTGAAGATTATGGTGGTGCAGCATTATGGTCTGTGTTCAGTACTGTATTCGGAATAACTGAAATAGTTTTGGATGTCTTAAAATATCGTGGGAGGCTTTTCTAGTACAAGGTGGTTCTTCCTGGTTTTACAGTCCTACTTGTATTCTGTGGCAATCCTGCTTGTACTGTATATTCTTTCAGCACCTTGTTTTTTGGGACTTATGTTAATTTTTTTTTTCATTATCCCCCTTTCCCCCTCTTTTTTATAAATTGGAAAATGTGCCTCACAGACAAATTTAGATGACGTGTTGTTGTGACAACTCTCAAAGAAGTCAGCCATGTCAACTGTGGTACATGTCCATGAGATTCCCTTGTTTCCCTTCAAAAATCAACCCAAGAGCGAAGTAAAATACACAGTTTATTATAATGCCAACCCCTTTTTTTTTTCAAACCAGCTCTCAGGAATGTACTTGAGGAGCCAGGAGCTAATTAATGTAGAAACAACAAGAAAATATAAAGGTCAGTGAAATCAAAAAGGTGACCTTACTGTCTCTGTCGCGGTGATTACTGTGGCTATTATGGGAAACGGCACACTGTTTGAGATAGCACAACCAAAATGCCAGCCCACTTCAGTTTCATTTGCTGGCTTTCAAAGTGGACTGACATTTTCTCCTATTTCTGGGATAGAGAAAGTGAGAGAAATTCTTCATAATTTCAGGTGAGGTGGGAACAACCTTCAGTGATGGTAGCCTCTTATCTCTCCTTTCTTCTTTAATGAGAAGCTTAGTAACATTTTGAACCCATACCATACATTTAAAACAATCTTATACCACTCTAACAGTCATGAGTCATGGCTTCCACAAAAGAATTATGAGAATTGTAGTTTGTTAAGGGTGCTGATGATTGTTAGGACCCCCCCCCCAGATCTACAATTCCCAGCACCCTTAACAAACTACAAGGTAAAGGTAAAGGACCCCTGGATGCTTAAGTCCAGTCAAAGGAGTCTATGGGGTTGTGGCGCTCATCTCGCTCTTAGGCCGAGGGAGCCGGCGTCTGTCCACAGACAGCTTTCCGGGTCATGTGGCCAACATGACTAAACCGCTTCTGGCACAACAAGACACTGTGATGGAAACCAGAGCGCACAGAAAGGCCATTTACCTTCCTGCCACAGCAATACCTTCCCGCTATAGTGGTGCCTATTTATCTACTTGCACTGGCATGCTTTCAATCTGCTAAGTTGGGACAGAGCAACAGGGGCTCACCCTGTTGTGTGGATTCGAACTGCTGACCTTCTGATCATCAAGCCCAAGAGGTTCAGAGGTTTAGACCACAGCACCCCCTGCACCCCCTAATAAACTACTATGGCCACAGTGTCATTATTTGGTCCCGCACTTCATGCCCTACTGCAAGATAGTCACAAAAGCAGCTGATAGTTTCTTCAGAAAGCTAAAATAAGTCTGAAAGGTGAATTGCTGCTATGCACACTTATTCTACATTCATTTCTAGTAAAAAAGCTTTGTAGGTTTCGCATTGTTGCAAAGACTTGTTTGCTCAGATTTGACAGTGGGACAAAAGGAAAGTCTGTGTGCCCTTCCCAAACCCCTTTCAACTTTCTTAAAAAGGCATCTATCTTAAGCCTTCGTGTCACTTTTTTGAAGTCCCATTCCCAATATCAAAATATTACAGAATAATAATACTGGATGCGCAGCTGCACTCAAAATCCATGGGTGGTGAAATTGCATGGAGGCCATTTCACTAAATATTCCCCAGGGATGGACTAGAATTCTCCAACAGTTCAGGAGCAGCAGCTTGAAAAAGTAAAATAATAATAATAAAAATGTCTGGAAATTCTTTTCAGAGACAATTTGACTCAACTGTAAAAAGAAAAAAAAAAGCCACTAGGCACCCCTCAGCAAACCATAAGTTGCTTTTGGATCCCAGAAGTGCTCTATTTGTTAGAAGAATGATTCTACTGCTTTTAAGCTTTAAGAATATGAACCAAAACATATGAGAAATGTTGAGGGGTGGGTGGGGAATATCATTTCTTGGGAGAGACACCAAAGACATGATGCAGAGAGGATTTGGCACCTCATGCCCTCCCCACATCTTCTCTGGAGTATTGAGGAAACCCCGGAACAGATTGAGGGGAGGAGAAGGGGGAAGAGATGGTTACTTAACGCTGCATGAGATACAAGCCATTGATTGTTTTCTCTTGCGAGTGGTGGTGGCTGGTACCCATTGGGAATGGTAGGTTAGAAGGCCGGGAGGCCAACAGTAGGGGGCGCCAGAGCTAATGAGAGGCAGAGCCACCTAATTCTGGTTCTGCCTCCATCCTCCTCCCCGCTGAATTCTACAAGGGAAACACTAGACTGGTTAAAAACAAAGCAGAAAACTGCAAAGGGGGGCAGGCAGTTGGTGAGGCAGTGCTCCAAGCCACTACGAAGCAACCCCCACTCTTATGAGTATTTTACTTAATGAAGTATTGCTTAAAATAAAACAAAATGTCCTTAATTTCTGCTTTTGGCTCAGATGACTGTCCATCTTTTCCCCCTGTTAACAGGTTGATTGCCATGACGCTATTGGTTTTCATTATTGCTTTACAGCTGCACATACACTGGCCCCCAAAAATCTCAATAGGTACTACTAGGTAAAGGACCCCTGGATGGTTAAGTCTAGTTAAAGGCAACTATGGGGTTGTGGTGCTCATCTCGCTTTCAAGCCAAAGGAGCCAGCATTTGTCCACAGACAGTTTTCTAGGTCATGTGGCCAGCATGACTAAACCGCTTCTACTGCAACAGGACACCGTGGCAGAAACCAGAGCACACAGAAATGCTGTTTCCTTTCCTGCTGCAGTGGTACCTATTTATCTACTTGCACTGGCATGCTTTCAAACTGCTAGGTTGGCAGGAGCTGGGACACAGCAATGGGAGCTCACCCTATCGCAGGGATTCGAACAGCCAACCTTCTGATCGGCAAGCCGAAGAGGCTTAGTGGTTTAGACCATAGCGGCACCCACGCTACTATTCCTTCTCAAATCAAATACCGTAACTTCAGTGGCTTTCTTCGCTACTGCATCGTCCCAAGTTGAACTTTGCTACTTATACACTGAATAAGGGTCTGCTTTATACCTGTAGGGCAGAGTGAGTTAGATCCTTGGCAAAGCTAGCACAGTACTGTTTGTTTCCTGGCAGAATCTCTTGACTGTCTCGTGAAATGTGAATCCAGGCACTCACTTAAGCATGCAAAGTGCCCTGAGGAATTGCCTTTTCTGCAGCACATACAGCACATGCTACTGTGGGATTAAGCCCCACAGAATTCAGTGGGGCTTAACCTGGTCCATTATGGAAAATGGGGCACTGCCCCACCAACATGAGCTTGCCCTCCTCCAGCTGCCACCTGCCTGCCTTCTTACTTACATCAGGTCTAGAGGCCATTGGTCATCAGCTTCCTCTTCCTCTTTGTTTCCTTTTCAGTTTTTCAAATTTTATTTATACTTTTAAAGTTTATGCATTTCACTAGCTTTAGACATTTCACCAATTTTACAATCATTTTAACATTTCAAAAGTTGACTTCCTTCCCCCTCTTTCCGCAGTTCCTTGAATTTATTTTTAATATCCTCTGCATATCCTAATTAACTTAATTTGCTCCTTTATTCATCTACTTTAAATATACACTCTTATAAAACTGCAGGTTATTGCAATAATCCTGCCAATGATCTTATCTGTTTACAATTTATCCGTAAATATTTAATAAACCATTTCCATTCTTTTATAAAAAGTTTGTTATCTTGACTTCTTATTCTTCTGGTAAGTTTTGCCATTTCTGCGTATTCTCTAAATTTTTTATCCATTCTTCCTCTGCTGGGATTTCTGCTTCTTTCCATTTTTGGGCGAGTAACATCTTGTTGCTGTAGTAGTATACATGAATAAGTTTCTATACAGTTTAGGTAGTTCTGTCCCTATAATTCCCAAAAGAAAAGCTTCTGGGTTTGTTTTTTTACAGAGATTATTTTAAACATCCTTTTCATTTCATTTTATATCATTTCCCAGTAAGCTTTAACCTTACTACAAGACAACCACATATGCTAAAAAGAACCTTCTTTCTCTTTACATTTCCAACACTAATTTGATTTACATTTAAACATTTTTTGCCAGTTTAGTCGGTGTTAGATATTCGGTGTTATGGATATAAAATTTACAGCATGTTATAGTTTAAGAGAAAATTATATGAAAACTATACAGTGGTACCTCAGGTTAAGTACTTAATTCGTTCCGGAGGTCTGTTCTTAACCCGAAACTGTTCTTAACTTGAAGCACCACTTTAGCTAATGGGGCCTCCTGCTGCCACCGCGCCACAGGAGCACAATTTCTGTTCTCATCCTGAAGCAAAGTTCTTAACCTGAAGCACTATTTCTGGGTTAGCGGAGTCTGTAACCTGAAGCGTATGTAACCTGAGGTACCACTGTATATCGATGGTATCAGCTTCCTTCTCCTTGACCTCCAGCACTGTTTTTGTAGAACTCAGCAGGGAGCGGAGCGATGGGAGCAAACCTAGAATTAGTTGGATCTGCCCAATATTGGTTCCGCCAAATATTGGCGCCACAGCCTTCCTCCTGATCAGTCCCAAATGAAACCAGCCACCACTGTCCAGGCTTACATTTGCTCTACATAAAAATAAAATTGCAAATGAACAAGTTGGCTTTGATCCACCCCAAAGTTATTCAATTATAATAGTATTAGTCATTAATGGGGATGATGACAATGATAATACAGTGGACATGTCATCATTGGCAGCAAATTGGGAGAAAATTCCACTAACAGTTCATTCCATCTCACACTTACTCAGCAGAACATCCCACTTAGTTGCTTCCAAGTAGATATACATAGGATTGCATCATATATCTATGGCTTACATCCCCCAAAGCACTTAAATGGATTTAGTGTCATAGAGACCCAGTGCATTCTTTTCTCTATAAGGGACATCTTTTTTTATCACAGAGCAAGACAAGGAGAAATACTTTGTAGCTCCTATATTCTGGAAGTCTTAGTCTTCAGAGAGATTGCAGAGGAACTACAGAGTTTCACTGCTGCTAAAGTACAAAATCATTTTAAAAGTAGAGCGTATTGTAATTCATGCGTACCAGCATCTGGTAAGCACTTAAAACCCTGTTGTGCAGAGTGAAATGCTATAAGATAAATTAGTAATAAAACATAAAAATTGCTCTCCCGTGAAGGAGGATAGATAGCAAATATAAACATCTCCAGGTTAAAAAGTGTAGAACAGCAGGAGGAAGGAATGGGAGGGAAAGAAAATTTGATTTCAAATTGTACTTGGTATAGTTAAATGACAGTTTTATTAAGTATGCTGATTTAAACAGAACAACCTGTCTGGTTTCCTAATCACATTATATTCAAGATGAGACCACGCAGATAGTTGCCATTAAGGATTGCACTTGGAGATGCTTTTTGTAGTGAAGGCAACACATGCCTCTGCTCTGAGACCAGCTCTTTGCACCCACCACTGGCAGTAGGGTGGCCCCCTTATGCATTACTTCCCCCACCCAAAAAGGAAATCACAGCATCTAAAGAGAAGACATAAGAAGACAGAGATCTGCATGACTTTTCACGGAGCTAACTGATGCATATAGAGACAAATTTAGAAACAATTGCTATAATTTTAAAGGAGAACTATAGCTCCACCTGTGACCAGGTAAGGTGTGTGCCAGCTCAGTTCACTGTCTAGGTGCTATTGATGGGTCCCTGCTCCCCTCCCTTATTCCATACCATTGTGAAAAAAATAAATTAGATTAAATTAAAATGTAATATGCTCAAACTCAGGAGTTCCTTCCTCAGGTGAGGAATCTGAGAAAAGCCCAAAAACATAGGACAAAAACCAGCAACATTTCTCAGAGGAGTTTGTTCCATCCCTAATAATAATAATAATAATAATAATAATAATAATAATAATAATAATTTTATTATTTATACCCCATCCATCTGGCTGGGTTTCCCCAGCCACTCAGGGCGGCTCCCAACAGATTATTGAAAACACAATAAAACATCAAACATTAAAAACTTCCCTATTCAGGGCTGCCTTCAGATGTCGGGGGTTGAGATCCATTCAGTGAAATCTGGGTGCCTTGTCTTGCTAGCACAAAGTCACCATCCCATTCAACCCTGTGTTGTTAAACGCTCCAACGTGTCACTAAAAACATTAGAATTGCCGCTTACCTGTGCTTTCCCGCTTACCGGTGCTTTCCCAGAAACCTTTTATGTCTAGGGGAAAACAGATCTGCTAATAAAATGTACCCCCTTTCTGTTGGTAGCTGCCTGACCGCTCCTGCAATTTTCATTTGGTTGCCTCTATTTGCCATGTGAGTGTTTTCATTCTTCCGAGCACTTTGGAATTAGGCCTGTGCTGTGAACTCTTCCTCGGCTGAAAAATCCACTTTATGACTACAGTCAATGCAGCTTCTTGTCATAAAGGCCTTAAGACAAAACACTTTGGTACTTTCTCCCTGTTCTTTCTCCTCCTCTTCCTCCCCCCCCCTTCTTCATAGAAGCAATTTATTTGAGGAGGTTGAGATGAGAAAATCTAAAAGCAAGAAAAGACTAATAAAAAGTCAATATCTCTTGCCTTTGAGGAGTGTCAGTCAGCGTGATTGAAATGGAAGGCACCTCTCCTTTGTTAGATAAGAAAAGATATTTTGTGCTGAAAGCAACCTCACATGTACCTTCAGTGCCTCATTAGCTGGGGAGACCCAAGGCCTTAACTTGGCATCTCCTGTTTCATGCACATGCCTTTTACTCTAGGTGCAATAAGCAGGCATTATATAATGATCGTTTTCAAAAACTCAACAATCTGAAGAGCACTGGCGGAAGCTGTAGGCTGCCCAGAAGCAGTTAGCAGGGTGCTAAGTAGGGCTGCATTGAGGAAGAATGATGGGAGCCACCCCTCCTCCTGATCCTGAATCTTCCCAGGAGCAGGAGAACAGTATAGATTTGGAACAGTGGTTTGCAGAGGGGCATAGTTCAGAAGGCAGAAGCTGGGAAATACTGGATGGGGAACAGCTAGCAGAAGAAACACTGGGAGAGAGAGGGTTAACAGATTCACAGTGTCTGGATAGCATCCACTCCCCCTTCTCCAAAGTTACAAAGAGCTCAGAAAGTGTCAGAACAGAAAGCACAGGTGGTACAAGGTCAGATTACAAGACATAGGAATGACGTAGATTAATAGGGATGGAAGGAGGTGTGATCCTTAATTGGGAACACCGTCATTTATAGAAGATATGTTCTTTGTTCTCTTGCTGTGATTATTAAAGATTCTAACTGGTAAGGTGTTCCTTTCATTTGATCTCTTATGTACTGCCCAGGAGGGAGGAAGCCAATTCCGCAAAGCCTTACATGCAGTCGGGTCAGTGTTTTGTGCCAGGCTTTCAAATAGTGAGCTTTGCTGCTGCTACCCAAAAGGAGAAGGGGAGGGTCAAAGCATGAGAGTAGATTAGCAAAGATGTATAAATCTGAATCAGATATCTGCTGGAAATGTAAAGAAAAAGAATGTACATTTTATCATATGTGGTGGGAATGCAAAAAGGTTAAGACTTACTGGGAGATGATATATAATGAACTGGGTGGGGGGAGTTTAAAAAACCATTTGTTAAAAACCGAGAAGCCTTTCTCTGAGGTATAATGGATGAAAGTGTATTGGAAAATCAGCCGTCTCTTTTTATGTATGCAACTACAGCAGCTCGAATGGCATATTGCCCAGAGATAGAAAGAGGGTATAATACCAACAAAGGAAGAATTGCAGATGAAACTGCATATGTAGAAATGGCAAGGTGGAAAAATATTTAAGAAATATGTAAGTGCATTAAAAAGTTAACAGTAATAGAGTAAATTCAGCAGTGATAACTATGGAGATATAAAAAATGAGGAAATTGAAAATATAGGGATTAATTAGAATACGTTGTGGAAAATAAAATAATGAAGTGAAGTAATGGGAGTTGCAACCCAACATTATCTGAGGGGCACGGGTTCCCCACCCACCTCCACTTATAAATGCCATCTCCAACTACTCGAAAGATTCCATCAATGGTGTCTCTGAAAAATTTTACACATCACTTGGGAAGACAGGTGAATGAATGCCAGTGTACTGGAAGAAGCAAAGATCACCAGTGTCGAAGCAATGATTCTCCAACATCAAGTGGTTGATAACTGGTCATGTTGTTCAGATGCCTGATTATCATCTCCCAAAGCAACTACAGTGGTGCCTCGCAAGACGAAATTAATTCGTTCCGCAAGTTTTTTCTTCTTGCAAGTTTTTCGTCTTGCGAAGCACGGTTTCCCATAGGAATGCATTGAAAATCAATCAATGCGTTCCTATGGAGACCGTCCGGGGACAGAAGGGAAGCGCGCGCCTTCCCCTCTGTCCCCGGAGATTGCGGGGCTGGCAACGGGGAAAAGCGATCTTCTCCCCGCCGCCCCTTGCTTCAAAAGAGGTCCGGGGACAGCGGGGAAGATGCGCTGCGTTTCCCCGCTATCCCCGGAGCTTGCGGGGCAAGCTTCGTTTTGCGAAGCAAGCCCATAGGGAAATGCGTCTTGTGAAGCGGCTAAGAAAACGAAAAACTCCTTCGTCTAGCGAGTTTTTCGTCTTCCGAGGCGTTCGTCTTGCGGGGTACCACTGTACTCTATTCCGAACTTAAAAATGGAAAGTGTAATGCAGGTGGTCAACAAAAGAGGTTTAAAGACTCTCTCAAGGCAAATCTAAAAAAAAGTAGTATAAACACTGACAACTGGGAAACACTGGCCTGCGAGCGCTCCAATTGGAGAACAGCTTTTACCAAAGGTGTCATGGGCTTTGAAGCTGCTTGAACTCAGGATGAAAGGGAGAAATGCGCTAAGAGGAAGGCACACTTGGCAAACCCTCACTGTGATCAGCTCCTGCCCAGAAACCTATTTCCCCACTGTGGAGGAACGTGTGGATTCAGAATTGGCCTCCACAGTCACTTACAGACTCACGTTTAAACTGTGTTTATGGAAAACAATCTTACTCGGCGATCGCCAAAGAAGAGGACCATCCTGTCTGTGTCACCACCTCCAACTATTGCTGCCACTTATAAAGGGTATATCAATTTTCAATTTGTTTTGTTTTTAAAGTCCTCGTGAAAATTCAACGTTTTAAATCAAATATCTCCAAATGCAATTTCTGGAAGACAATTTCCCATAATATAATGCCTTTTGTTTGTATGCTGTTTTCACAAAGACCTGCATTACTATCCACACTCAACACAGCATAGAATTGAATTTTTCCCACATCTCTAATCAAGGGGGAAGCTAAAGCTACTCCTACTTGTACTGCTGTTTCCTGACCAGTTACTGTAATGACATATTCCTCCATCTCTCTCTGATTACCCCACAGGGGGTGGTTCCTACTAGAGAACTGTTTAACTAGCCACTTCTACCATTAGGTTTGCTCCAAGTGACAAATAGTGGGGTAGCATAAAAAAGTAGCAGACTGTCAATTATTTAATGTTACTATATATATTTTAAGGACCATTTGGATGCTATTTGTATTTTTTTTTTTTTTGCTTCAAGTGCTAAAAGGGTTGTTGACTCTTTCTGAGACTGCCATTTTGAGAGAAAGCCCATTCAATTTGGTGCAGCAATAGAACATTTGAATCCCCATTGGTTATACAAATGTCCAGTATTTGGACATATAAAAATCGCCCCAAAAGGTAGAATGACCACTCACACATTGCCAATAATAATAATAAAGCAAATGCAGCAACCAAAGAGAGGGCAAAAAGGACAAGCACTATCTACACAACAACAATTTTCCTGAAGGTTAAATCTGTGTACGTTTGCTGGCTACCTTTTCAGGATCCATGTTCTTTACTCACAGAGACAGCTGGCTGTCATACTTTCAGGGCTGTGCTTAAAACAATTCTGTACTTGAAAAAGAAAGCAAAATCTTTCTCAGTTTTTAGTCCACTCTACACCACCAGCTTCCCTAATATGCATGAATTTCAAGTAGACTATATAGGGCTGGAGCAAAGTTTCCTTTTGAGAGAGAGAGAGGGCACCATGGCAGTAGTAGTATTAGCAACATCATCAACAACAAATTATTATTTATATGCCGTATATCTGACTAGGTTGCCCCAGCCACCCTGGGTGGCTTCCAGTAAATTAAAACACTGAACACAGTAAAACATCAAACATTAAAAGCTTCCCTATTCAGGGCTGCCTTCAGATGTCTTCTAAAAGTCAGATAGTTGTTTATCTCCTTGACATCTGATTGGAGGGTATTCCACAGGGCGGGCATGGCTACTGAGAAGGCCCTCTGCTTGGTAGTCTTGGGTTTGGATTAAGGAGACTTCAGTTCAATGTCTTGTAAACCCAAAATTGGGGGGGGGGGGGAGCTAATAGGCATCTAATCATCCACTGTAGAAAACAGGATGCTGAGGAGAAATGCACACCACTGATGGATTACCTATCAAAATATCACCAATATATGAAGTCGTGGGCAGGGTTTAAAATATAACCAGCGGATTACTCAAAGATTTAATGGTAGTGAGATTTAGATAATAAAAATATGTGTGTGATAAAACCAATAATAAAAAGGAGTAAAAGGCAAACATCAGGAAAGGAGGGGTGGGAAGTTAAGAACAAACTTTGTGTGCTAAAAAAATGTATATGGTAATGAATTGTGGAGATTTAATAACAATGAAATCTATATAAAAGCAAACAGGATCCTGGACTAGATAGGCCTTTGGTCTTCATCTGCCATTCCACTCTGACTGGGACTTGGTCATCTTCTTATGTATGTGATGACAGCTGCACGGATTCTTCTATCCGAGAGATGGAAAGATGTTTCTTCTCTTTTTCTTCCATTGTCGCCATCGCCAGAAATCAGTGTGCATTTTAAAATGGGGGGTAGAAGGTAGGCAGGGCTGGGGATTAGATGCCCCGTGAGGGACTCTTCCTGGCAAAAGGAAACTGAATTTGTTCACTGTCCCCTGATATGTGCCCCCATGATCTATCTGGTAATGAAAAACATATTGCTTTTGAACCCGGAAGCTTCATTCTTAACTATAGACAGAACAGACCATTTCTCACACTCGGCCGCAGAAGGATGGTTGAGACACATGTTAGGATTTGTTTGCATCCCAGCTCACATGGACATGTATGAAAATTTGATTCATCCATGCTGTTCCTCCTTCAAATGAAGTCAAAACACTTGCTGTGGTTCACTTTCCTGGTTCAGTTGAACTGAATTCTGCTATGGTGGCTTGAACAGCTCAGTTTAATTGTGTAGCCATTATTAATTCCCCCAGTGTTTCTTGTGATAACATTATTCTTGATGATCTCATTTGGTATTAATGTGAATGTCATATGTACTTTAATAGGATTTTCACTGTAATTCAGTATTAATTAAGTGGATCTATGTTGCTATGAATTCCCCAAATACACTGGGCTTTCTAGTGTACTGCAAAATATCAGAATCTTCTTTTCAAATCCTTTATTGTTCAGGAAAGTCACTAGTCTTCAAAGGAGGATATATTTTTTTAAAGAGCAAACATCCTCGCAAAGCCAGCAATAATAATGACACCTCTGTAGAAGCTCTTCCTTATGAAGAAAGAAGCTTTGGTTTGGCATTTGGTACAAATCATCGTATCATTTAGAAAGCACCAATTATAATTCCAAAAGTCCAGGGTGACTTGCTGTCAGGGCTGGTGGTCTGGAGACTGACAGCTGAGGCAGTGAAGTGGGAAGTCCTAGACCAGCTCAGGAACTATACCTGGGTAACAAGTTGATGTGACTGAGGATCCATGCCAGAATCAGCAGTTTTAGCAGACCAGTGTCAGGGACTGGTCTGAAGAGGGGGGCTGTGTTATGAAAATGGTATATAGGTGGTACATGACCCCAGTCAAGCTGGCAAAAATTTATCACTTGCCCGATAATAAATGTTGGAAATGTAAGGAGACTGAAGGTACTTTCTATCACCTTTGGTGGACATGCCCAAAGATTAAGGCTTTCTGGGAAATGATCTATAATGAAATGAAAAAGGTACTCAAAAGTACTTTCCTCAAAAAACCAGAGGCCTTTCTCTTGGGCATTGTCGGCCAATTGGTGTCAAAGAAGGATAGAACTTTCTTTATGTATGCCACAACAGCAGCAAGAATACTCATCGCAAAGTATTGGAAGACACAAGATCTACCCACTCTGGAAGAATGGCAGATGAAAGTGATGGACTATATGACACTGGCCGAGATGACAGGCAGAATCCGTGACCAACGAAAAGAGACGGTGGAAGAAGAATGGAGAAAATTCAAAAGTTATCTTAAGGACTATTATAAACTTAATGAATGTTAGAGTGTTGTGGTTTTCAGGAACAAAAGGATACAGTGATATAAGGTCAGATTATAGAGATAACTAAGATGACAGAGGTTGGAAAGGTACACTTAGAAGTTGCTAAAAAATACTTTGGACATTGGGATGCAGAAAGGGGGGGTATGGGGGAGTCCCGGAAAAGAAGTTTATGAAAAAAAGTTATGAAATTATACGTGTTTGTTTGTTTTTATGTGTTTGTTTATGTTTAAAAAATCTGTAAAACCAATAAAAAAAATTTTAAAAAAAAAATGAAGAGGGGGGCTGTGAAATGCCCTCTCCTTTTCCCCTGCCTCTTTCGAAGGAGGAGAGGGTGCGGGAAGAATCCCCCTCCCCATTCTTCGGTAGCTGCAAGAAGAGACAGAGACAGGACTGATTTACCACAGGACAGAGTTTTGATGTACTGAGAGAAGGAGGGGAGTTGGAGAACAGATAGCAGACATCCTTAGAGAGCCTGGGAACCCTCCTTACCTTCTCCAAGGACACGTTGGTCAATTAGAATTCAAGAGCAAAGAATGCAGAGACGTATGATTCCTGAGACTTTCCGTAAGGACACAGGATGTTGTTGGGGAAGGAAAAGGAGAGGTTCAGAGTGAGCAACATCATAATGGCATCCAGGACTAGACTTGTTGTTCTGCTCCACAACTGCTGAATAAAACCATAAAAATGAACTTCCTTGTTTCTTCCTTCATCCTGGAGGCTGCCGGGGGAGAAGAGAATCCCTCGAGTCGGACAACCAGGTTGAATGGAATGGGCCACCGTGTCACACATGCACACAAACAACTAGAGAGGAAAGATTTAATAAAACCTTAGTGAGCAAGAAATAAAGTACTTATTTATTCTATTTCATAAAATTTATATGTTGCTTATTGCAAAGGACCTCAAAGAAATAAATGGCATTAACATGTAAAAACAAACAAACAATTAGGGGAAGCAAATATGTTTTATATGCTGCTAGGAGGGTGTGATAACTATAGGCTCCTTTACCTATAGTTCCTTTTTTGGTTCATTTCATCTCCATTCAATCCTGGTTCATGAAAGGTTGATTTAATGATATATTTATTTTTGCCTGCTTTGTTCCACCTTCAGCTAAACATAGTATTTTTCTTTTTCAAGTGAGTGTAATACTTTTACTTTGTAAAAGCCTCCTTCATATTACTGTTCGTATTCAATTGATAAATACATTTCCAGTTAAGCATTGTGTGTCTTTGGCATGCATTGCACTGAGCATCTCATACCAAACAGCACCGAGACAATGTTCTTTCTTGTTGCTATCTGCTTTTCTGTGCCATGTGTAGCACCCCCTCCAAAACACTAACATGACATTTCACATGGTAAAATTGTTTTGCCAAAGCAGGGTTGGCATCCACTGCATTTTTATCAATATGTGGGTTAAACCACAGAGCCTAGGACTTGCCGATCAGAAGGTCAGCGGTTCGAATCCCCATGATGGGGTGAGCTCCCGTTGCTCAGTCCCTGCTCCTGCCAACCTAGCAGTTCGAAAGCACGTCAAAGTGCAAGTAGATAAATAGGTACCACTCCAGTGGGAAGGTAAATGGCTGTGCTGGTCCCAGGGGTAAGGTACCGTGAGTGTAGCAGAGTCCACACGAAGAGGGGCGAGGTCCGATGCAGAGAGCCGGGCGGGGAACAGGAACGCTGGAACAGAAGGCGGAGCAGGTAACAGGAACGCCGGATGGTCGGGAACAGGAGGCCGAGCAGGGAACAGGAGTACTGGATAGTCAGGAACAGGGAGCCGAGCAGGGATCAAGAACATAGGAAGGTCCGTAGCCAACAACGACGTTGCTCCCGCAACCTGGGGCCGGCCTGACTGGGCTTTTATCCTCTTCTAAGGTCAGGGGCGGTCCCGACCCCCAGGAGCCCCGCCTCCTCTGGCCTTAAGGCGAGCACTCCTCCTGGGGGCAACCAGTTCCCTTCGCCTCTCTGCCCTAAGCCTCTGCAGATCAGGAGAGGCCGAAGGGTTACTGGGCCCTGGAGGAGGCTCACCTGTGGCCACTGAGTCATCCAGCACCTCTGGGGCCAGAATGGTTTCACCTGGTGCCTGCTCTTGAGTTTCCTCAGCATCTAGGCCTTGCCCCAGTTCAGCCGGCCCTGGAGGCGGGGACTCCTGTGCCAGCTGGGATTCCTCCGGATCGCTCTCAGACTCGGAATCCCAGGCCATCACAATGGCGTTTCCGTGCGCTGCTCTGGTTTGCCAGAAGCGGCTTAGTCATGCTGGCCACATGACCCAGAAGCTGTACGCCGGCTCCCTCGGCCAATAAAGCGAGATGAGCACCGCAACCCCAGAGTCGGCCACGACTGGACCTAATGGTCAGGGGTCCCTTTACCTTTACCTTTAAGTACTGGCACCTCCTCTTTTTTTACCAAATTAAAAAAAGAGAAAGAAATGACTCAGTACACAATAGTGAGATAATCTGTGGGGCTCTCTGATCCCCAAATATAAAATCTACAGAAAATGTAAGGAAGCGGATTTAGCTCAAGTTTTTCAGGCAACATGACAAGCAGAAATGGGGACATGATCATTTATTAGTTTTCTTACCTGCACTTCATCCTAAGATCCCAAGGGCAGAGTGCAGCAATGTAATGATACGACATTAGAATTAGTTACAATGGTACCTTTGTTCTCGAATGTAACCCGTTCCAGAAGACTGTTCCAATTCCAAAACGTTTGAAAACCGAGGTGCAAAGGGCTGTCCGCAAATTCAATTGAGAAAACTGAAAAACACGCAGTGGAAGCCATTCAACCTCCAAAGCGCGTTCGGAAATGGAAGCATTTACTTCTGGGTTTTCAGTGTTTGGGTTCCTAAACATTTGTCAATGGAGACATTTGAGAACCACTGTAATCACAATCTTAAGATCTGCAGCAGGTGCATTTTGCTCACTTTATTTTTCAATGGACGAAAATCACAAAAGTTCATTTTTCAGCTTAATTTGAATTACTAGAAAAATAAAACCTCCAAACTTATTTTTTGCCCACAACAAAGGGAAAATAGCCACTCACATGCATAAAATTGGTATGCATTAGCTGACATTTTCAGTACTTTAACTCAGTCATTTTATAAACCCTATTCCATCTCGGCAGTGTAAGACACCAATCATCTATACACAATTTTATATTGTATTTTTCCCCTGTTCAGTGTCAGGGGAAATTATCTATCAGAATCATAAACCACTTCCCAACCTTCCTCCATTACTAGAATACCAAGCTCTGATCCCATTTAATTTTAGATGCATCGTCCTTCAAAACAATTTTCATAAGCAACTTCTAAATATTTTATTGCAGCCCTTTACTGTTACATGCTACATCTGTTTCTTGGTTTCCTGCCTCTTTACCTTGTCCCATAGAACTAGAGGTGGAGGGAAACTCGAATCAGTTCACATTTAAAGGCGAACCTCCTTAATTTTCAGTTTCTAAAACAATGCATGAACTCCTTCAATATTCACACTTCTCTGAATTTTGCAATGCAGTTCTCCTACCGAATGTGTACAAAAAAAATGTATTCTAGGGTAAGTGTGCATAAAAATACATGTATTAGTGAAAACACTATTCAAAATTCATTATATAGGGGACTATTGTTTTTTTAACATGCATATCAGGCAAATTTGCATAGAAAATGTGTATTAGAACTTTGCACTAAAATGCTAATGAATTTTCAGGAGGACTTTAAAAGGAAATGGACACTGATGCGGAAATGTGGAAAATGAAAGATTGGGGAAATGTGGAACTGAGAAAAACCAAAATTGACAGAATCACCCACTCTAGTAGATAACGTAGGGGCAGCCATTGTGAGCCCCTTCCTGTTTAGCTCTGTAACAGGTTCCGTGTCACAGTTATGTGAGAGTATGACCAAATATGGGGGAAATCTGTCAGAATCTTGGAAAGATTAATATACAGTGGTACCTTAGTTCTCAAACACTTTGGTTCCCAAACATCGAGAACCCGGAAGTGTTCCAGTTTTCAAAAGTTTTTCGAAAGCTGAATGCCTGATGCAGCTGTTGGCTATTTTTTCAGGGGCACCTGGACCAATCAGAAGCTGTGCCTTGGTTTTCAAACATTTTGAAAGTCAAAGGGACTTGCGGAACAGATTAAGTTTGGTGCTTTTGTTTTTGCTATATATTTTGCGCTTTTGTTCTTGAGGCTTTTTTGTTTAATTTATTTTTGTGACTGTGTGGAACCCAGTTCAGTTACTGATGGATTGATTGTGTGACTGCGGAAATGGATAAAAGCACCTCATCCAAACAATGACTATCATCAGTGCAGGTAAGGGAAAAAAATATTTTATTTTTTATCATTTACAATACTGTCTAATTCATTTTATAGTACAGTACATTAATTATTGCTTTCATTTTCTGGATCAATGGTCTCATTAGATAGTAAAATTCATATTAAATTGCTGCTTTAGGGGTAGTTTTAAAAAGTCTGGAATGGATTAATCTGTTTTGCATCACTTTCTATGGGAATGCGCGCCTTGGTTTTGGAAAGCTTTGGTTTTGGAAGGGACTTCTGGAACAGATTATGTTTGAGAACCAAGGTACCACTGTACCATAGTTCAAGATTGTTTCTCACAAATTCTCTCTTATGTTTGCTCATCATGCACATGGTTAGACTGGACAGTGTTTCAGCTTCAGGTGAACTGTGACTCCTCAAACCCTTCCTAATAACCCTCTGTTTGTAGTGATTTTCAGCTGCTGTGCATATTAAGAAAGCATCAAAGTCTTTCACCTTCTGAATGCAAGTACAGTGGTGCCTCGCAAGACGAAATTAATTCGTTCCGCAAGTTTTTTCTTCTTGCGAGTTTTTCGTCTTGCGAAGCACGGTTTCCCATAGGAATGCATTGAAAATCAATTAATGTGTTCCTATGGAAACCGCTTGCCAGGCTGGTGGTGCAGAGAAGGGCTTTTCTCCCCACCGCAAGCCTTCAGGACAGGTACGGGAACAGAGGGGAAGGGGCGCAGCGCTTCTCCTCTGTTCCCGGGGCTTGCGGTGGGAGGAGGATTTTTCCTCCCCACCGCCAACATTCAGAACAGCATTCTGAATGTTGGCGGTGGGAAGGAAAACCCTCCTCCCACCGCAAGTCTTCAGGACAGCCATCCGAAGGCTGGCACGGGGAGAAGGGCTTTTCTCCCCACCGCCAGCCTTCGGAGGAGCCTTCCGAAGGCTGGCGCGGGGAGAAGGGCTTTCCGCCCCACCGCCAGCCTTCAGAGGAGCCTTCCGAAGGCTGGCGCGGGGAGAAGGGCTTTCCGCCCCACCGCCAGCCTTCGGAGGAGGTCCGAGGACAGTGGGGAAGACGCGCTGCGCTTCCCCGCTGTCCCAGAGATTTCCCTATGGGCTTTCGTCTTGCGAAGGAAGCCCATAGGGAAATTCGTTTTGCGAAGCGCCTCCAAAACGGAAAACCCTTTCGTCTAGCGGGTTTTCCGTCTTGTGAGGCGTTCGTCTTGCGGGGCACCACTGTAATATGTGAAAACAGTAAAGAATGAGTGCAGCTGGAGTCAGCTGTAAAGCAAAGGTAGGAGCAGGCTTCATAAAGTAAAAATTATAGCTCCGGCATTAGAGGAATTTATAGCATACAGTTCCTATCATTTCCAGAGAGATTTAAGTCCACTTTTGCAAAAATTCCAAAGACTGTAAAGCACATTGCTGCTCAGCAGAGATTATTCATGGCTTATGTGCTACCATGTAGCCATTTGAATAAAAAAAAATGTTTCAAAAAAGATTCGTGTCAGGAATGATAATGATTATGAATATATTTCTCTATTGAGGCTGCCGAGCAGCTTATTAAAAACAAGGATAAAAAGAGGAATATATTTTTCTGTCAGGTTTAAATTGACCACGTCTTAAATCATAAAAAGGTTTTCACATGTGGAGGGAAAGGAAAACTGACCAAAATTTGCCTCACCAACTGAAGTCAATTGTGTAATGTGTGAAAGTTACATATTATACCTTTGCCTGCAATACTCAGGTGTATAGACTGTACAAGTATAGATTGTAGAGAGGTTATGTTTGTAACCCCACCTCTGACGTCTAGGGCACTCAACATACAATTATTTTGAAAAGAAGACAATAAACTAGCATGGGGGGGGTGTCTCATTGTCTCACCATGGGGCCATGTGAGACAATGTGATGTAGTGGTTAGGGTGTTGGGGTAGGTGCTAGGAGACCAGGGTTCAAATCTCCACTCAGTCATGGAGCTCACCTTGGGCCAATCACAGTCTCCCACCCTAGTCTACCTCACAGGGTTGGTGTGAGGGCAAAATGGGAAAGGGAGAACTGTGTAAACTGGCTTGAACTACTTGGAGGAAAGATGGGGTATAAACGTAATTATAAAAAATATATATATATTAGATCATCACACTGAGTCGCCGTGCAGCTTCTAGAGTCAACTTCATATTATTGAATTCAGTAAGTCCAAGATGGTGCAGACCTACAGGTGGACTAAGCAGAGAGGGGCTGCTGAACCATCATGCTGAAAAATAAATAATAAAAAAGCCTGTTCTGAATTTTAAAAAATAATTCAAGCTGCCCTTAAACAAAAGGTATATTCATTAGTTGTCAGGGTTTTTTTACTAGTTAGAGATCAGAACTGTAAATTGAGATGTTACATTTGAAAGCACAAGACATATTGAGACAAGAGCCTAGGTCTCATTAAGATATTTTAAAGCTTTGTCTTCCGCAAGAGTCTTATTTAAATGGAATTATGTTTTCGGTTACATCCTGGGAGACCCATAAGTGACCTGGTAAAATGTTGACAGTTTTACAAATGAGACAATGTATGTTAGCTTCAAGGCTACCAAGGCAGGAGAGTACAAAAGGCATAGCCTTTTTATATATAGATATGCAGATAGATAGATATATTGCTTGATAGCAGAGCCAACAAATTAGACATTATAAATGTCTAAATGAAACATAAAATTTATTTCTAGTTTCAATAATTTGAAGCTACCCAACTTCATGCTCACACAGTCTAACTCCCCACATTACATAATTTATAAGCTATCATAAAAACTGTTCTGTATTCCTGCTCTCTAGAGGGGTTTTTGTCTTGACAAACAGATCTGAAAGGGGCAAGGACAAGAAGGGGCAAATATGATAAAACAGCAATGCCTTCCATTTTATTGTGTTCTATTTTCCTTCAGAACCCATTGTCTCTACATAAGATATGTGCCAAAGGCAAAGACAAGCACTAGAAGGGGGGGAGTATATCGTATATACATTATACAATACGATTCTCCTACCATCTGTGATTGGATTAAAGACTTTCTGAGGGATCGTGCACAAATAGTGAGGATTGGGACTGTTACATCTACCTCTCTGAAGCTCAGCACTGGCACCCCACAGGGATGTGTGCTGAGTCCCTACCTGTACTCGTTGTATACATATGACTGTATTTCATCTGATCCATCCACTGCAATTATTAAGTTTGCAGATGATACCACCATAATGGGTCTAATTACAGGTGGAGATGAATCAGCGTATAGGGAGGAGGTTCAAAAAGTCTCCACATGGTGCCTAGAGAACAACTTGCACCTAAATATCAGCAAGACAAAGGAGATGGTGTTGGACTTTTGGAGGAAGAAAGGGGAACTGGCCCCGTTGTATATGGGGGGGGGCTGTGTGGAGAGAGTCTCTTCCTTTAAATTCCTGGGAGTTTCCCTTAGTGAAGACCTCACTTGGAAAATCAATACAACCCAGGTGGTTAGGAAGGCCCAACAGAGACTCCATTTCCTCAGGGTATTGCTGACTTCGTGCAGGAGGGAAATTTTATGAAACCAACAAGGTTCCCTCTATATTTACATAGCCACATTGAACAGGAATGCGTAAAATCTGTGGAAGCTTTAAATTAAAGAAACAATAGCATCTCAAAGCCTTAATAGTACTTTGTCAGGGTAAATGGAGACATGCAGGCACAAAATTGGTAATTGTGTGGAAGCAACCCAAGACTACATATATTGTAATATATGGTTGCTTTACATTACATTATTCACCCTCCCTATGTATTTGGCAACACTTGCATGAGAAGCAACCATGTAATTCCTTGGTGGGTGGTATATAACTTTAATTATGATGTAAATTGCTTTGGGATCCCTAATGGGAAGCGATTCATTTATGAAACCATCATCATCATCATCATCAACAACACAATAGAAGCCATCTTTGGCTGTTCCATTTGCTCATGCAAACTCTCATGAAGAGAAGAGTGTTGCCAAGCTCAGTCCCGTCCCGTCCCAAACACATCACCTTTGGCCTGTTGGTTCCATGAGTTAAAGGCAAAGGTCTGAAGTGCCAGAGCCCCCTCTGATGGAGGGTCCCTTCTCATGATTTAGAAACCATTCCATGATTTAGAACTTAGACAATGAGAGTTCTAAACTGAGTAGAGAGACTCTACTATTAGCAGAACCTCCCTGCGTCAGACCTTCACCTATAGACTAGTGTAGATGGGTCAAAACTGAAGTGTCAAGGTTTCTGGTCATGTCACAAATGAATGGCAATCACTCCCCTCTGCCCTCCACAGGCAGATAGGGGGAGGTTCAGGCAAGGGAAAGCCAGGATTTATGGGCAAAAATCCTGGCAATGTTCCCCAGTGGGGTCTGGGGAGTTTGCTGCATCCCACTGTGCGCTCAAGCCCGTGTCTGCCAACTTGAAAGGCAGAATGGGTGTGACCTGGGAGTATGTCCCTGCCATGGATGAGCCTCTGTCTTCAGCATTATTTGTGATTGGTTCCTCCTTTATCTGGAATATTGGCATTAAATCAAGAGGCGCTCCTGGACCGACATGTGATAATGGGCTGCAATCAATCAGCTGATGAAAGGACTGGGCTTGGCTCTTTGAAGGTATCTGAATGTGGAAGTGGTAGCTCTCCGTCAGATAGGAATTTAGCTGTAAGGAAATGGAACACCAGATAGGGCTAAACCTAGAAGAAGAAGAAGAAGAAGAAGAAGAAGAAGAAGAAGAAGAAGAAGACGATGACGACGGAGGAGGAGGAGGAGGAGGAGGAGGAGGAGGAGGAGGAGGAGGAGGAGGAATCATTTGAATGCACAGGGCTTTATATTTCTTACAGTGGGAAGATAAGGATCACCGTACAGTGGTACCTCGGGTTACATACGCTTCAGGTTACAGACTCCACTAACCCAGAAATAGTACCTCGGGTTAAGAACTTTGCTTCAGGATGAGAACAGAAATCGTGCTCTGGCGGCACGGCAGCAACAGGAGGCCCCATTAGCTAAAGTGGTGCTTCAGGTTAAGAACAGTTTCAGGTTAAGAACGGACCTCTGGAACGAATTCAGTACTTAACCCGAGGTACCACTGTACTAGTTGTTTTTTGTAGGTAACTGAGATGTCTCTAGGGGTCACCAGAAAGTGTGAGTAACTTGTTAGCCTAACTCTCGGAAACATAACCAAGGCAAAGAAACAGATTTACAGAGGGCATTTGGCCAAATACATATATGTATATATATATTAATTCACTCAATCAATCATAATAAAGAAGTGCTTATATAAAAAAACCCAGAAATCTTGTTTTCAAAAAGAATAATTTAACAGCTTGGCTATAGAACAAAACTGTTATTTGAAGAACTGAAGTGTCACACATTTCCAGTGCACTGGAAATGTAATTGTAGAACTAATCTAACAACAGAATTCTCCAGCAGATGTGACATTTTAGAGGGCTAATTTAATTTGATAAATATCCCCTGAAAATGTAATTTTAAGATGTGAGAATTTTCCCCTGCTGTATTTAGCAACAGATTGAGACGGCCAAGGTTACTGATGCTTACTTAAAACATGTTTCTAGTGGAAACTCATTCACATTCTGCATAAAAGAGTAATAAAGAGAAACTGATGCTTCTGGAATGGATAAATGTATGTCTTTCATTCTTTTCTTTCAGCAGTGGTATTGCATTTTTTTATTTTATTTTAAGGGAGCGAACCTTTTCTCTCCCTGCCAAGCAACAGCAAATGCTTTAAAACCAAAAAGTCCTGTGTCACTGCTAATGAGAAATCATTGGATTTAAATGTGGATATATTGAAAGTATAACCTTCTTCATAAAAGCTTTCCTTTCATACAAGCAACAAAGAAAGGGAGAAAAGGGAAAGCTTTTAGAATGAGAGTTATACTTACAATACATCCAAGTGGAAATGAGTACATTCAATATATTTATTTGGCTAAATACTCCCTGTCAATCTATACCTGCTAACCTTATTCTTTGAGACTAGCAGCTATTCACACTTCCTGGAGGCATTATCATTGTTGATGGTTAACTTTAGAATGTTTCTTGAAGCACATAAAACAGTTTATGTGTGCTGTTGAGCCAGAGTGCGCAGATGTGCACCCTCAGTTGATCTTCTGCAATAGCTAACAGAAAGCTCACCTTGATAGGCACAATCTTAAATATCACATATCAGAGCAATGCACAACCCAGAAGCTGTTTGTCAGTTGGGACAGAACGGCCAGCAGGTGGGCCCCAGTTGGTTACTGGGAGAGAACTGGGACGTGGGTGGCACTGTGGTCTAAACTGCTGAGCCTCTTGGGCTTGCCAATCAGAAGGTTGGCGGTTCGAACCCCTGCAACAGGGTGAGCTCCCATTGCTCTGTCCCAGCTCCTGCCAACCTAGCAGTTCGAAAGCACACCAGTGCAAGTAGATAAATAGGTGCTGCTGCAAAGGGAAGGTAAATGGCATTTCTGTGCGCTCTGATTTCCATCACAGTGTTCTGTTGCTCCAGAAGTGATTGAGTCATGCTGGCCACATGACCCAGAAAGCTGCCTGTGGACAAACACCGGCTTCCTCGGCCTGAAAAACTAGATGAGCGCCGCAACCCCATAGTTGCCTTTGACTGGACTTAACTCTCCAGGAGTCCTTTACCTTTTGTCCCAAACCTCAGATTCTTCGTCTACTCTTAACACCAGTCCCTGCAGGTTTGACAGGATAAATGTGGACATTTAGCTTTCATAGCATTCAGCTTTACAGTTTAAACTGTACACTTTTGCTAATTGTGTCGGGAAACTTTTTTTTTTGCTCAAAATTTGGTGATGTTGAGGAGAAAGAACATAGTCACATTTCTTCTGCTCCACAGAAGACATCAGAGAGAAGGCAGGAATCATTGCTCTTCTTATGACTGGGCTTCAAGATGGATGCCTTTAGAGTGAGAACTGAAGTAGAATTAATGATTTCTGTCTGCTGGAGGAAGAAGAACGGATGAATCTTTAAAAACAAACACATGGTCAGGAGAAGCAAGAAGCAAGCCACGATTACTCATTCCATTCCAAAATCACAAAAAGCCCAACTTATCAGCTGGCAAAGTAGACAGTCCCTTAAACAGCTCACCCCAATGGTCTAAATCAGCAGTTCCTAACCCCCCCCCCACTTGAAAATTGGTCTTCCTAGGCCATTTAATCATTATTCTGCTTGTTGTAAGCAATTGTAATGTGCTGTGCTAAATGCTGTATGGTTGTTATTGTTTCTTTTATTTCTTATGTTGTATTTAAAGGTAAAGGTAAAGGGACCCCTGACCATTAGGTCCAGTCGTGGCCGACTCTGGGGTTGCGGCGCTCATCTCGCTTTATTGGCCGAGGGAGCCGGCGTACAGCTTCTGGGTCATGTGGCCAGCATGACTAAGCCGCTTCTGGTGAACCAAAGCAGCGCACGGAAGCGCCGTTTACCTTCCCGCCAGAGCAGTACCTATTTATCTACTTGCACTTTGACGTGCTTTCGAACTGCTAGGGTGGCAGGAGCAGGGACCGAGCAACAGGAGCTCACCCCGTCGTGGGGATTCGAACTGCCGACCTTCTGATCGGCAAGTCCTAGGCTCTGTGGTTTAACCTACAGCGCCACCCGCGTCCCTATGTTGTATTTACTGTATTACAATTCCAGTTCCATAGAATTCAAATTGTATCACAATGCAGTATAAAAATAAAAAATAAATCTACAATTTAAAAACACTATGAAGAATTTATATGGGTACTCCATGGAACACATGAATTGAGCTGATGGGTACCTGGACAACAGTTTGGGAATCTTTGATTTAAATGTTCTTTTTTTATCAGTGTTTAACTTTCCCTCTGACTTCCCACGATGAATGATTCAAGTAGCTGCAGGATTGTTACTCTCGGTAAGACTGACGATCACATGTGGCATCTTTCTTCAGCTGGTAAAAGCATGGTGCTGATATTGCCAAGGCTGCAGGTTCGATTCCCATATGGGACTGCTGCATAATTCTTGCATTGCAGGAGATTGGACAAGATGATCCTCAGGGTCCCTTCCAACTCCACAATTCTATGATTTTATGAATTTTCCCCAGTTTCAGTTCTGTATTAGAGGACTGCAAAGGGCCTCTTCATCTCTCTCTGTTGTTGGAACAGTAAAACGTAGCAGTAAAACCCATTGCATTGCTTTATTTTTGAAATGTTAATCCACTAGTTGTTATGTTTCAGTGAACAGTTTGAATTTCGCTTCTGAGGACTGTGAATGTCTCCTTTATTGCTGCAGCTGTAAAATGTGTATATAGGATCTCATGCATCATTAAGAAGAACTTTGGCTATAGCTGTGGAATAAGGTAGGTGTAACAAGCTTCAGTGGCTCCCTGCTATGCTAAAATCTGGAGAAATATTGAAACAAACTGATGGAGTAGCTTGTTGTGGAGTAGTGCAGAAATAATGACGATGAATTTAGAAATTGTGGAATTTCAGAGAATAGAATTTTTATTTTTATTTTTTTGGCAACTGTACAGTTTGACAACTTTTACAATCCCCTTATTTGTGGTGTTTGCATATTTTCTTACTCTTACTGACTTGGATGCCAATTTTTTTCGTATATTTAGTAGATGCAGGCAGCAACTCTTTCCTGGGAGTAAATTCCATTGAACTCAGTGGGGATTACTTTTGAGTAGGCATGCACAGGACTGCAGTGGCTGTGCATCCATATCAGTGTTATTGTGTTCCTCTGGATTAGCCTCTCCCCCTTAATTTGGGTTCGATATATCTCACATTATACCAGTGAATATTTTTATGCCTATAGTTAAGCCCTCCTTTGATACTCCCTCATTAATCCTTCCCCATTTGAATTGGCAATTTATTTGACTTCCAACACCATCTTGTCAAAAATGAATTCCCTGCCCCCCTGGCCATTGGTTGCCAATCTTTTCCTTTAGTGAAACGTACCGCAAACACAAAGGTTACATTCCATATGGTGAGTGATAAAGGTTAGCCACCTAGCAATATGTATCATTAATTGTTAAATGAATAATTCAGTAAGAAGTGGCACTAAGCCAGGGTGAGTAACTTTTGTATCTTCATGAATATAGCTCAAATAGGCAGACTATTTTAAACCTTAAAATATTCAGCTAAGCTTGTCTCTAGACCTCTGATACATTGTGAGACTTGCTACGGATAAATACATACTCCCTAGAAAGGGAAAATTCCATTAGTTGGTGGGAATGTTGGATGAATCTGTTGAAAATGGACTATCTGAAAACATCTGAAGGCAACCCTGTACAGTGGTGCCTCGCAAGACGAAATTAATTCGTTCCGCAATTCTCTTCGTCTTGCGGTTTTTTCGTCTTGCGATGCACGGTTTCCCATAGGAATGCATTGAAAATCAATTAATGCGTTCCTAGGGAAACCGACTTCAGACCAGGTCCGGGGACAGTCTGTCCCCGGACCTCGTCTGAAGGCTGGGGGGGGGGACAAGGGCTTTTCTTCCCACCCCCAGCATTTTAAAAAACCCCGGAACAGCGGAGGACTTCTCCCCCCAGCCCCTTGCTTTAGAAGAGGTGCGCTATCTCCCCCCAGCCCCTTGCTTTAGAAGAGGTGCGGGGGAAGCGGGAAGCGAAGCGCTTCGCTTCCCGCTTCCCCCGACATCTTTTGCTGCAAGGGGCTGGGGGGAGATCGCTATCTCCCCCCAGCCCCTTGCTTTAGAAGAGGTGCGGGGGAAGCGGGAAGCGAAGCGCTTCGCTTCCCGCTTCCCCCGACATCTTTTGCTGCAAGGGGCTGGGGGGAGATCGCTATCTCCCCCCAGCCCCTTGCTTTAGAAGAGGTGCGGGGGAAGCGGGAAGCGAAGCCCTTCGCTTCCCGCTTCCCCCGACATCTTTTGCTGCAAGGGGCTGGGGGGAGATCGCTATCTCCCCCCAGCCCCTTGCTTTAGAAGAGGTGCGGGGGAAGCGGGAAGCGAAGCGCTTCGCTTCCCGCTTCCCCCGACATCTTTCGCTGCAAGGGGCTGGGGGGAGATCGCTATCTCCCCCCAGCCCCTTGCTTTAGAAGAGGTGCGGGGGAAGCGGGAAGCGAAGCGCTTCGCTTCCCGCTTCCCCCGACATCTTTTGCTGCAAGGGGCTGGGGGGAGATCGCTATCTCCCCCCAGCCCCTTGCTTTAGAAGAGGTGCGGGGGAAGCGGGAAGCGAAGCGCTTCGCTTCCCGCTTCCCCCGACATCTTTCGCTGCAAGGGGCTGGGGGGAGATCGCTATCTCCCCCCAGCCCCTTGCTTTAGAAGAGGTGCGGGGGAAGCGGGAAGCGAAGCGCTTCGCTTCCCGCTTCCCCCGACATCTTTCGCTGCAAGGGGCTGGGGGGAGATCGCTATCTCCCCCCAGCCCCTTGCTTTAGAAGAGGTGCGGGGGAAGCGGGAAGCGAAGCGCTTCGCTTCCCGCTTCCCCCGACATCTTTTGCTGCAAGGGGCTGGGGGGAGATCGCTATCTCCCCCCAGCCCCTTGCTTTAGAAGAGGTGCGGGGGAAGCGGGAAGCGAAGCGCTTCGCTTCCCGCTTCCCCCGACATCTTTTGCTGCAAGGGGCTGCGGGGAGATCGCTATCTCCCCCCAGCCCCTTGCTTTAGAAGAGGTGCGGGGGAAGCGGGAAGCGAAGCGCTTCGCTTCCCGCTTCCCCCGACATCTTTTGCAGCAAGGGGCTGCGGGGAGATCGCTATCTCCCCCCAGCCCCTTGCTTTAGAAGAGGTGCGGGGGAAGCGGGAAGCGAAGCGCTTCGCTTCCCCGCTTCCCCCGGTCTTTTGCAGCAAGGGGCTGCAGGGAGATCGCTATCTCCCCGCGGCCCCTTGCTTCAAAGAGAAGATCCGCTGTCCCCGGGGCAAGCTTCGTTTTGCGAAGCAAGCCCATAGGGAAATTCGTCTTGCGAGGCAACTCGAAAACGAAAAAACCTTTCGTTTTGCGAGTTTTTCGTCTCGCGAGGCGTTCGTCTTGCGGGGTACCACTGTATCGGGAAACTTTTAATGTTTAATGTTTTACAGTTTTTAATGTGCTGTATGCCATCCAGAGTGGCTGGTGAAACCCAGCCAGATGGGCGGTGTATAAATAATAAAATCATCATCATCATCATCATCATCATCATCATCATCATCATCAAATGGCTTTCCTTCTGTTTGTCTGTTTGGCCGGCATCACAAAACAAACTCTGTGCTTTTGTTTTAACATGTGCACAATTATATGTCAATAGATACGTGGATTGCTTTCAGTTTTGTAAGGGCGCACACAGGGAAGGTAATACATTGCAAGCATATATTTATGACTGCGGTATGCATGTCTGTTGTGCAGTCCAATGTACTTTTTTTAAAAAAAAAAACCCCTATGTATTTTCTGCATTAGCAAGTGGAAAAATCGGGGGTGGGGAGTGGTATAAAATAAACCAAGTGCAGAGTAATGGAAAATACTGGATGAAAGTGTGAATGAATGTCAGAATGGATTGGGGCATATTCTTGTTGGAAAAAAGCACCAATGCAAAAGCCAGCTGCAAGTGGCTGGAATGCAAAACAGGATGTTGTTGTCTCGAACTGTACTGTTGGGAAAAAGGAGGAGTCTATTCTCTGTACTGAGCACCGGATGTTAGCTCAGAGTGTCATCTGACCTGTGCTGGAAGTACAGGGGTGGAGCTGTGACTCTTCTGCTGGAGTCTGAAGGGTGCAGTCACGTTTCTATGTACTGCTGAATGACAGGAATAAAAGACATGTAAATAGGACTCCTGTCTGTCTCATTTCCCCTCCCTGGGGGGGAAAGCAGGGAGAGAGAAGTAGCAGAGGGTGTGTTCTTCTCTGACGAGGAGAATCGCCGATTTATGACCTTGCCTGCCGGGAGATGCAGCGGAAAGGTCAACAAGTATCTCACTCGGGTTGCCCGGGAGAGGCCAGTTTACCTCTGACTGTGAGCTGAGATACTGACAATTCTTACATCCCTATGTATATGCACCTCAAATCCCTTTGGTGTTCTTATATTGTGGGTGTCACCATTGCAGCGGGGTGGGTGCACAGTGCAGTTGTCATATTTTCACATGGAGTGGTTGTTGCTTACACTGCAAAATGTCAGAGATCATAGGAGCAAACTCCTAAGGCCTGTGGGGGCTTCAGCCCCCTAATAAAATATTTGAGGGGGCTGGGCCCCCATAAAGTTTATGGGCATCCCCATTCAAATGGTGTGAGTGCACTGCATCATGTGATTGATCACATGGGGCGAGGATTACCTGGGCCCCCACAATATTTCATTCAGGTTGGCAGCCCTGTCAGAGACGTCAACTGTACTGAAGTAGGCAGTGATAGCTTAACCTCTATTAGATTTATTGGGTGTATTTGAGGGTTGAAACGAGAACCTGCCATATAAAGTCTTACTGGTGTTTCGCTTGGTGGCAGTGAGACTTCTCAGTGTTAGGCGCTGGGGGTTTCAGGAGGATTGTGGCGAGAAACGTGGTATGAGTGGGTGTGGACAGTGGTTTTGGCAGAAAAGATGACGTGTCTTGAAAATGGCCAGAGGACTAATGGACTTTAGCTCATTTTATGGTCTAGTTTTACTTTGTTGTCGTTTAGTCGTTTAGTTGTGTCCGACTCTTCGTGACCCCATGGACCAGAGCACGCCAGGCACTCCTGTCTTCCACTGCCTCCCGCAGTTTGGTCAAACTCATGATGGTAGCTTTGAGAACACCATCTTGTCCTCTGTCGTCCCCTTCTCCTTGTGCCCTCCATCTTTCCCAACATCAGGGTCTTCTCCAAGGAGTCTTCTCTTCTCATGAGGTGGCCAAAGTATTGGAGCCTCAGCTTCACGATCTGTCCTTCCAGTGAGCACTCAGGGCTGATTTCCTTAAGAATGGATAGGTTTGATCTTCTTGCAGCCCATGGGACTCTCAAGAGTCTCCTCCAGCTCCATAATTCAAAAGCATCAATTCTTCGGCGATCAGATTTCTTTATGGTCCAGCTCTCACTTTCCTAGTTTTACTATATGTGGCTAATTGGGGGGAGCGTTGTAGTTACTAATCACCACCAGCCCTTGAGATACCTGGTGAAACTTCTCACTGTGCGGATTTGCCAATTCCTTTGCATTTCTGGAAAGTCTGCACATTTCAATTTACTGCATTAAATTCCATAAGTAATCTGTTTGTGTATGATGACACAAATAGGCAGAGTTGATGTCATGCCTGCATCCTGTATTAGCCTTATACTCTGTTGGTGATAATTTGAATGAAAGGGCAAGTATGTTAACACAGTGAGTTTGAATAACCTTTCTGTAATCTAGAAGGAATAGTACTCAGAAGATGGCACTCAGGCTGGAAAACTTCAGTAGCAGTAGTTGGTTTATTGACCTGTTCCATTTAAAAATTGCCTCCAGGCTTCACCTCTGTTTAGATAGGACATACCAATACTTGTTCATCATTTCATACATTCTGCTGCTACAATTCCCATACCGATTGTTCTGTATACCTCAACTTGCTAATACAGAAGCTGTTGGAAGCATCTGGGAGAAAACTCATTAAAGTGCAAAGGGATGCACATATTTTGCAGATACACTCTTGCAACTAAATATTTTTTTAAAATCCATACTGTAATAGAAGAGTCAAAATCAGTCATCAGACAAGCTTGTAGAGCACATACATGAATTGCAGAACTGTGAGCGAAGAGACAAATGACACATAATTGCTGCTGCCCTAACAGGGGTCACATTGCTTTTCTTCCCAATTGTTGTTTTAAAAAGTGTGGGCTTAAGGAGGGGGGGGGGAATAGTGCCAAAGGAGGGGGGAAATGTCCCCAAACCATGGAAACTTGATAAAAAGAGGTAACCTGACTTAAATGCAAGTCTGAAGTCTGTGAAACATCGCAAGCTATTGATAATGAGATCGCCGATAGCCTATTATTGAAATGAATCTCACTTCTAAGTATTATCTGAGCTGATTTAGCATTGTGTGTGCACATGTGATTAGGGAGGCAGGCAGGCAGGCACACACACACACACACTTTGTCTGTTGGGGGGCGGGCAGAGGTAGCCATTCTACTGCCATTGCGAATGGTGATTCCCACCACTGAGAAACTGTTGAGCGATCCCCTCTCCCATTTCTCTGCCCAGAAAAATGGTGGAGAATTTTTCCAAGGCCATTTGCATATAACTCTACCATCTGTGAATCTTTTGGAAACCTCGGATGTGAAGAACGTGAAGAGAAAAAGCAATCCGAGCACTGACAAGCTTCCCCTCCTGTCTGCATATAGCTTTTGACAAATTTGTCTAGCAGTCATAAGCACCCAACACTTCTTTGAAATGTAACATGCAGCCGTATTATCGTCCACGGTCAATTTCATCCCAACAGCAAATAGGAGGCATCCTCCGAAGACTACTGGGAGTTAATAAAATGTGGGCATTACTGTGAAATGGCTGGAACTAAAGAACAGTCCACACAGGGCGATGATTTAATCTTCCTGAAAACAGAGAGGATTTTTCTCTCTATTTGTACTTGTCCACGCTGGTGATGGAATGTGTATATGCACTCAAGCTAACACAAGGTGAAGGAAGCAGCATTGGAGGGTTAGGGGGGGGGGAACCAAAGATAGCAGCAGGCAGGTGGGCAGCCCAGTCAAGCAGGTGGGGGCAGGCAGCCAAAGCAAGCTGGGAAGGTTTGGTGAAATCCAAGGGGAGGGTTCTTGGCAAGTTCAAGAGGAGTGGGTGAGTTTGGTGACAAATAAAGAAAGGAGTAGATGGCTTTGGTGATGTGAGGTTGGTGAGGACCGGTGCCAATGAAGGGCTTGAGAGGGTTTGGAGAGTCTGACCTCATTGGCTTTGTTCATATGTTTCTCACAGGGCGTTCATGTAATATAAGCCTGAGAGTCATTTTGGATTCACAGCTGTCTATGGAGGCGCAGGTCAATTCTGTGTCCAGGGCAGCTGTCTACCAGCTCCATCTGGTACGCAGGTTGGGAATCTACCTGCCCACAGACTGTCTCACCAGTAGTGCATGCTCTAGTCATCTCCCACTTGGACTGCTGCAATGTGCTCTATGTGGGGACACATTTGAAGGTGACCCAGAAACAATTACTCCAGAATGTGGCAGCTAAACTGGTGACTGGGATGGTCGCCCGGACCATATAACACCAGTCCTGAAAGACCTACATTGGCTCCCAGTACGTTTCCGAGCATAATTCAAAGTGTTGGTGCTGACCTTTAAAGCCTTAAACGGCCTCTGTCCAGTATACCTGAAGGAGCGTCTCCACCCCCATCATTCAGCCCAGACACTGAGGTCCAGTACCAAGGGCCTTCTGGTGGTTCCCTCACTGTGAGAAGTGAGGTTATAAGGAACCAGGCAGAGGGCCTTCTCAGTAGTGGCATCCACCCTGTGGAACACCCTCCCATCAGATGTGAAGGAAATAAACAACTATCTCACTTTTAGAAGACATCTGAAGGCAACCCTGTTTGGGGAAGTTTTTAATATTTGATGTTTTGTCCTGTTTTAAATATTCTGTTGGGAGCTGCCCAGAGTGGCTGGGGAAACCCAGTCCAATGGGCCTGGTATAAATAATAAATTACCATATTCTTTGCTCTATAGGACACACTTTTTCCCCTCCAAAAATGAAGGGGGAAAGTGTGTGCGTCCAATGGAGCGAATGCAGGCTTTCGCTGAAGCCTGGAGAGCGAGAGGGGTCGGTGCGCACCGATCCCTCTCGCTCTTCAGGCTTCGGGAAGCTATCCGCAAGCGTGCGGAGCCCGCCGGGAGTTCCCGCCGGGCTCCGCAGGCTTGTGGACAGCTGCCTGCAGCCCAAAGTCTGGGGAGCACGGCTCTGCGCACCCTGGGCTTCGGGCAGCTCTCCGCAAGCCTTCGGAACCCGGCGGGAAATCCAGCCGGGCTCTGAAGGCTTGTGAATAGCAGCCTGCAGCCCGAAGCTGTTCTAGCTTCGGGATGGCTGTGCAAAGCCTCCGCAGAGGCTTGAAAGGCTACCCCCAAAGCTGTGCTCCAAAGGCTTCAGAGATCTTTGAGGTTGGCAGTTGGGGAAAGCAGCGCTCCCCCCCCCCACCGCCAGCCCCACTAGCTCAGGGGGCAACGGCAAGGCTGCGCACAGCCTTTGCGCTGTTCCCCGACCTGCTCTTCAACGCACCTTGTTTTTGAGGGGGAGAACAAGGAAAAAATTTCTATGGTCCAGTGCGTCCTATAGAGCGAAAAATACGGTACAATTATTATGATGCCTCCACCCCTCTACCACACATGTATTGTGGCGCATGAACCAGGACTGCAGCAAGCAAGCTTCTGATTTCATGGAGATTTTGTCTCCACTCTTACTCAAAAAAAAAAAAAAAAAAAATATGGAGGACAGGGAGATCTATACAAGATCCACAGTTTCCATGGAGGCTCCACTTCCGCATGGTGAGGGAAAGAAAGCACACCACTTGAAGACCTCAGTTGACATATGAACTGGCTGACAAGAGTCAGATGTCCTGAAGGAAGGCAACCAACAGAAGTCAACCAAGGCATCTATTTTGTAGAATTGTAATGTGCTTGTTCTAAAGTAATGCACAATTGAAATTTTTATTCAGATTTCTTTTACTTAAGCTAGCCAATCTGGACTCCTTCTGAGCTTCAGTTTGCACCATCTCTTCCATTGGCCATGCTGGATGGGACTGATGGGAATTGTAGCCGCAAAATGTGAAGCCCACCAAGCTGGGAGTAGGCTGATTTTTAACTATTCTCCTGTAAATTGTGCAAATTTGAAACGAGGCATCTCCTGTTCCATTTGCCTCGGAAACAATGAGAATGAAATGACATTGTTGTTTAATGGAAATTGCCCAGGAGTTGAACTGAGTCTTTTTGATCACAGAACTGTGCTTTGAAACAACCCAGTTCCTCTGCAGGTTTTTAGTTCATTTGCAAGTAAATTAAATTACATTTCTTAAAAGTGACCTGCTAGCAACTTTTGAAGGCAAAAACAAGGAATCGTTTAAAAAAATGGAGGTGGAACTGGTGGGAGGGAAACATTTCTTAAAAACAAGTTTCTCCAAGCCAAGCTAATTTGAATTAGTGGCTTTCTCTCTCTTATTATTATTAAGGTTTAACTGTATATGGGCAGAGATTAAAGAAGCTGCTGGCATCTCTTATCAATAGAGAATTAGGAGAGTGAGGACTCTTAACTGATAGGAACTTTTAGTACTGTAGTTAGATTCTCGCCTACAACGCAGTGCCTAAAAATCTGCTTACGCATCTTTGCCTAGATCTAGAATGACAACCTTGGCAGAGTCCAACTTTCAACACAGCTATCTGTTACTAGATTTAGCAAAACCAGAAATAGTTTGGGATGAGAAAAGTATATTCCTCCCTTGACAAATTCTGGGCTGTCACTAGTGTTTATTCAAAGTACCCCTGCCGTTTCAGCCACAGCAGTGGCATATATTTTTGTACCTTCAAAATACACTCCATATGATGCCTGTTAGTTAGGCTTTGAAGTTCAATCTGTTGTGGCGAGACAGCAGATCTTCGCAAATAGTAACATTTTGCTATCACAGAGCGAATGGAATAAAAAAGGGGGACAGCAACTGTTGAGTTTGATAAGCTACCATCCTAATGAAGAAATTCTTGCTATTGACCAGTCTGTGTGTTTTTCTAGGGATGAGCAAGCACCACATGGACTATCCTGGAGACAATTTGTGTCCCAACATTGCCATGGCCTGGACTGAGGCCTCTGTCCAAGAGCCCACATAGGGGCCGATGCATCATAACACCCATCCAAATGGCAGTCCTTATAGGTTTGACCCACGCACGGGGCAACCCTCAATCCAGGATCGACTCAACCCTCCAATCAGCCAGCAAGTCGGTTGGCTGATGCTGGATTCATACCCAATGCCTTCGCCAAAACTTACTTAAGTACATCTGTAAATCAATAAAGGATGTGGCTTATTGTAACCCAAATATGGATGCCCCATGTCTTATTTTACCTCGTCTCCAGCCCGGCTGGGATGCGTTCCTCCTGCGACCGGATATGTAATTTCATCCCATTTCAGTGTCGCTGGCAGTTAGTCACAGGTCCACCCCACCCAATCCCTTCTCTTGGTGCCCTTTTCCATTCATTCCTTCTTGCACTGCCCCATTGTAAGGTAAAGGTAAAGGGACCCCTGACCATCAGGTCCAGTCGTGACTCTGTGGTTGTGGCACTCATCTCGCTTTATTGGCCAAGGAAGCAGGTGTACAGCTTCCGGGTCATGTGGCTAGCATGACTAAGCCGCTTCTGGAAAACCAGAGCAGCGCATGGAAATGCCATTTACCTTCCCGCCAGAGCGGTACCTATTTATCTACTTGCACTTAGACGTGCTTTCGAACTGCTAGGTTGGCAGGAGCAGGGACCGAGCAATAGGAGCTCATCCTGTCGCGGGGAATTGAACCGCTGACCTTCTGATTGGCAAGTCCTAGGCTCAGTGGTTTAGCCCACAGCGCCACCCACGTCCCATTGTATGCCTCACTTAATAAAAACTTAAACAAAAATGGAGCTGCCATGTACATGACGTACTCCTCTCATAGTTGATACTGACTCAGAAACATGCCTTGCATGTCCACAACACCCCTCCATTTCAGCTTGGCTAAAGAAACCCCCAAATTAAAAGCAAAGGTCTGCAGCCAGCTCTGCATTCCTTGGGAGTTAAATCAAAAGCAGATTTTAAATCAATCAATTATGGAAAAATGTTCTGCCCTGCTTTAGATTTCAGTTCTTGAAGAACAGAAAGAAGGAAACGGTGCTAAACAATTAAATGCCCCGATCTGAAGACAATTTGTTCATTTCCCAGCCCATAAACCTCCTCCTTGTATCCTAAAAGGTAATTACAAAAGAGCCTAGCATATGTTCTTCCTTTGCAGAAAGAGAACCAATTGTGCAATCATATGCTTGTCTACTGAGAATTAAGCCCCATTGTGCTCAGTGTAAGTGTATGCAAGGTTTAAGGGTGGAAGAAAAACTCATTCAAGCCACAATTTTAAGCGAACAAACCTAAATCGCTGGTCCTGAACTTGTCCATCAGAATGCAGCTATCAATCTGATCATGCACTTCTACTATTCAATTGTGGTTCAAAGAAGTGTAGAAGAATGTTTATTTTAGAGGGGAATATATTTAGGGGGAAATATATGAATAAATGTGTATTTTAAGGAAGGGTGTATTAAAAATGCATACAATTTAAACATGAGATATGTGTGTGTGTTTATAAGACCATCACAAGAACAGAATGGAAAGAACCCATGATTGAGTGCAAACTGATACAGAATGAAAATAGCATTCTTTTCCATACACCCATTAGGATTACTGCCTATTTGAGTAATGATTACTAGGCTAGTATGTGTTCCCTATTATTATTTTTTGTAACTAAGCACTGCAATTGCATTATGCCATAGATGGGGGAAATGACCCAACTTGTTACAAAATGTTTAAGTGCTCATATTAACATAAATGGCAATTTTTGTAAAGCATGAATCTAGTTCAATTTTAAAATTGGGGGCGGTATCTAAGTAAACAGATCTGCCAGGGCAAGGATTTTGGCTAATAATAATAATAATAAGTTATTTATTCATACCCCTCCCATCTGGCTGGGTTTCCCCAGCCACTATGGGCAGCTCCCAACAGAATAGAAAATACACGATAAAACATCAAACATTAAAAACTTCCCTAAACAGGGCTGCTTTCAGGTGTTTTCTAAAACTCAGATAGTTGTTTATTTCCTTGACATCTGATGAGAGGGCGTTCCACAGGGCGATCACCATTACCGAGAAGGCCCTCTGCTTGGTTCCCTGTAACCTCACTTCTTGCAGTGAGGGAACCACCAGAAGAACCTCGGCGCTGGACCTCAGTGTCTGGGCTGAACGATGGGGGTGGAGACCCTCCTTCAGGTATACTGGTCCCAAAGGAAACAGACTGTGTTTTTATATGGATGACTGCCCCTTTGTTAGATAGAGTATGCCATGTTTAAGGACTGTCAGTGTGCACTCTCACATACTAATATATACTGTATTGAGGGATTGGAAATTAAAAGGCATGATTCAAGATATGGATGGTGGTGGATGGTGGTTTGGGATCGAGATTGAATTCTAACAAGACAGAAGTACTGCGAGCAGGTGTGGGGGATTCCCTGGTCATGAATGGGGTAGCTGAGCCCCTAAAGGCCAAAGTGTGCAGTCTAGGGGTCATTTTGGATTCACAGCTGTCCATGGAGGAGTGGGTGAATTCTGTGTCCATGGCGGCTGTCTTCCAGCTCTATTGGGTACACCAGCTGAGACCCTACCTGCCTGCGCACTGTTTTGCCAGAGTGGTACACGCTCTGGTTATTTCCTGCTTGGACTATTGGGAACACCTTTGAAGGTGATTCAGAAATTACAGCTAATCCAGAATGGGGCCCAGGACCATATAACACCGGTCCTAAAGGACCTTCCCAGTGCATTTCCGAGCACAATTTAAAGTGTTGGTGCTGACCTTTAAAGCCTTAAACGGCCTTGGCCCAGTATACCTGAAGGAGAGTCTCCACCCCCATCATTCAGCCCACCTCTGAGGATCTTCTGGCAGTTCCCTCACTGTAAGAAGTGAGGTTACAGGAAGCCAGGCAGAGGGCCTTCTTGAAGGTAGCGCCCTCCCTGTGGAATGCCCTCTCATCAGATGTCAAGAAAATAAACAACGATCTAAATTTTAGAAGGAAGTTTTAATTATTTTATTTCTTACTGTGTTTTTATTTGTTGGAAGCTTCCCAGAGTACCTAGGGTAACCCAGTCAGATGGGTGACATTTTGTTGTTGTTTAGTCGTTTAGTCGTGTCCAACTCTTCATGACCCCATGGACCAGAGCACGCCAGGCACTCCTGTCTTCCACTGCGTCCCACAGTTTGGTCAAACTCATGCTGGTAGCTTCGAGAACACTGTCCAACCATTTCGTCCTCTGTCGTCCCCTTCTCCTTGCGCCTTCCATCTTTCCCAACATCAGGGTCTTTTCCAGGGAGTCTTCTCTTCTCATGAGGTGGCCAAAGTATTGGAGCCTCAGCTTCACGATCTGTCCTTCCAGTGAGCACTCAGGGCTGATTTCCTTCAGAATGGAGACGTTTGATCTTCTTGCAGTCCATGGGACTCTCAAGAGTCTCCTCCAGCACCATAATTCAAAAGCATCAATTCTTCGGCGATCAGCCTTCTTTATGGTCCAGCTCTCACTTCCATACATCACTCCTGGGAAAACCATAGCTTTAACTATATAGACCTTTGTCGGCAAGGTGATGTCTCTGCTTTTTAAGATGCTGTCTAGGTTTGTCATTGCTTTTCTCCCAAGAAGCATTATTATTATTATTATTATTATTATTAGGTAAAGCTAGGGCCACTTTATCGGCCCATTTGGTGCCAGACAGTGGGGAGTGATATACTGAGGAATATGTCTAACAAGAGTCAACCTGGTCCTTGAAGCCCAAAGACAGGTGTGCCCCCTTCTTTCTGGACATAAGCAGGTTACATGGCTAGCAGTAGCAATGGAGAAACAATAGCAAATTCAAACCGAGTTTCTGAAAAATCCAGTTTGACAAATATCCATAGAGGGCTGTGCAGCCAAATGAATTCTACTGCAAGGATAACATTCAGTCAGTGGCATTCTATATAATGAGATAATTCTCTGATGTGCTGCAGCAGCAGAGAAGGTAGTTTGAAAGGAAATGAACGAAACCCTTGTGTTTTGGAAAGGTTACAGTGATCAGCTTGTCTCCTTCAGAGAGAGAATATTTATTCGTTCTTTCATTAGAAGTCTAGCAAGCAGGTGACAACAGACTTTCAAAGGGATGTCTAGTGCAAATAAATACAGTACACCTGCAGAAAGAATTGGTGTTTAAAGAGGCTGTCAAAAATAACAGCAGTGCAAAGATAAGCCAAAGAAACAGACAGAGCAACTTTAGGCACTAAACCACAGGGCAAATATCATCTGCTTATACACTTACCAAGATGCTCTTGATATACAGAATGGTCTAAAAGTCATGCACGGTATGGGTCTTGCTGTTATCAGACATTGGGCAAAATCCAGCCTTCTTAAGCCCTTTGGAGTCCTGTTGATTTCTGTAGAAGGTTTATGCACATACTTAAATTTCTTCCACTACAGCCAGTGAGAATTCAATGTATTTTCCGTTAGTGGAATCATTTTCCTTTACTGCAATACATCTTTTTCTTGACCCCCCTGTGAAAAAGAAAGAACACAGAGAGAGTAAAAGTAACACAGCAAAACTCTGGATACTTTGAACAACACTAAAATGTTTGGTTGGGAAACCACAAATGGTGTCAAACTGTTTCTGTCCTGTTTTCAGGGCAGAAACTGCTGGACTTAATAGCAAGTTTAACAGAATTTAGAGCAGGATGGTCTCAGAGAGAGAAATCACTGGAACTAAGCCAGTTCAAAGGTAGATTCCCCTAATCCATGAATGGCTCATTGTGAATAATTTTATCTGAATCAGAACTATAAAAATTGACTGGATGATAGATTGAAAATGGAGAGTTCCTCTTGGGGACTGGTTTTAACCACTACTGGTGACTGCAAGTCACGTTACAGAGTTCTCCAAGTGACTTATAAAAGTCTTACCCCAAAAAAACCCCCAGCAAATAAAACACAATTAGAGAATGGAAAGAAGGAAATGTGAAAACTGTGCTAACCCAAAGAGAAATATAAAAAAGAACAAGAGTGGTTGGAAAGAGTAATTAAACTAAGTGAAGTAAGGAACCAAAATGAAAAAGATAAATGCAAGGAAGACAGAAGTCTTCAAATTTAATCTAGTATATATTTTGGAAAGTTGTTTTGGGGTGCATTTGGACACCTCTTAAAATATTGCAACCAAGCTTTGCATGATGGTTCCTGAGATCAAGGAGCTGCTTTTTTCTTTGTTTTGCCATTTTTAATCAAGATGGTAGACGGAACCTTTCAAAACTGCACTGATTTTAACCACCAATTGTAATTGGGCTGACTTTTCAGTTTCCTAGAATTCTGAGCAAAACACCAGCTACGAGGCTGCTAGTAAGTTCTTAAAGTGGAGAGGCTAGGTGAATATTGAGAGACGGAAAGAGACAGGACACTACAAAAAAGGAACCAGAAGAGACAGCACAGAGAGATAAGAAATAGCACAAGGGACAGAAGTTTTAATAGGAAGATTTGTATTTGAAGAACAGAGGGACTGAGGAGTCACGTTGTGCCAGAACCTACCCTCCAATTTCTCAAAAGTGTTCTTCCTCTGAGAAAGAAGATTCAATTTTTATATCTTATTTGCCAAGCCTTTTCTGTATAATTTGGCGAGTGTGAGGTTGAGCTTACCATATCATATCATATCATTGTCCTAAGTGATGAGTATATTTTCCTTTCCTTTAAAATTTACCCAGTGCTCTGCAGCCTTTGTGCACTTTCTGTTCTGAAAAAAGAGAGAGGGCGTCTTCCTTTGGGCTTTAATTGACACGTGGGGAACTAAGGATATACTCTCCAACATTCCTCAAATGAAAATAGGGACATTTTTATCTGAGGAATGTTGGAGGGTATGCTGTCCTGTCAGACTTCAGGGAATCAACTTCCTCCCCAGTGGAAGCAGATAAGGAGAACAAAGGAAAAGGAGTCTTCTTACCAGTTAGAACCTTTAATAATCACAAAGAATACATCTCCTAGAAATGGCGGCGCTCCCAATTAAGGATATCACCCCCTTCTGTCCCTATTAATCTATGTCACTCTTGTAATCTGAGCTTGCATCTTCTGTGTTCCTGTTCTGAGACTTTCTGAGCTCTTCTTGACCTTGGGGAGAGCAGAGTAATGCTGTCCAGAGACTGTGACTCTATTACCCCTCTCTCTTCCAGTGCTTCTTCTACTAGCTGTTCCCCATCCAGTATTTCCCAGCTGCTACCTTCTGAACAATGTCCCTCTGCAAACCCCTGTTCCAAATCTATTTTTTTTAAACTATTTCCTTTACTTTTATTCTTAATTCTGTGTATCCTGGTTTTTGTTTGCTTTTGTTTTTGTTTTTTAAATATTTTTATTACATTTTTTTCCAGATAAAGATATACAGTACCAGAAAAACAAAGAAAAGAAGAAAAGAAAAGAAAAAAAGAAAGACAAATTATTTCAAAAGCTTGTTACAATCTTCCATCGAACTTCCCCATATCTCCCGCACAGTGCAATCTTGATAATAAATTTATCAGCAAATTATAACCTTGTTTCATGTGTTTCTTTTGTACTTTCAATTGCATTTTAAGTTTAAATCACTTATTATCCATTTACTCTATAAGCAAACATATTATCATTTTTAAACATTTAAACATTGATTCTTTCATTAATATTGTCTAATTTCATATATATTCCACTCTCATTGCTGGAGCTAACGTTCCAAATCATGCGAAAACACTGTTCCAAATCTATATTGTCCTCCTGCTCCTAGAAAGATTCAGGATGCGGATCCGGATCAGGAGGAGGGGAAGGCTCCCTGCAATCCTCCTCAATGCAGTCCTCCTCAGCACAGTCCCTGACATGTTCTTTTGGTGTCTGTGTTTCTACTGCTCCCCAGGAGTTCTCATTCCCCTCCAACTGACCCACATGGAGCTTCCCTTTTTCAGTCCCCCCTAGCTTCCACACAGGGCATTTCCTACCAGAGGAAGGGCAAGTGTCAGCAATACACCAATGGGATGCATCCCGTTCAGTACCTGAGCAGGTACTTCTGGGAGTGGAACATCTTCTGGCCACACAAACTTGCCCCCTCTCAAGATGGAATCGGGTGATGAGCAGATGGGTATCTGTGTCTCTCTATGTCTGCCTATCTTCTGCCCTGCAGCTGCCCCTTCGGCATCTGTGTTTCTGCCACCATCCCTACGACTGACCTTCCTCAATCCTCCAATTTTTTGGGTCACTCCCCTGTCCCCCGATCTAATCCCCATTTAGCCGTAGGACAGCCTAAGTCTGTCAGAGGGAAACAAACCTCTAAAATAGTGTTGTATGCCAGTTAATCCCTTACTGAACCAGGATGAGCAAGTTAACACCAGCTGAGCTGGAACACCCCTGTTCAGCAAGAGATCATAGAATCATAGAATCATAGAGTTGGAAGAGACCACAAGGGCCATCGAGTCCAACCCCCTGCCAAGCAGGAAACACCATCAGAGCACTCCTGACATATGGTTGTCAAGCCTCTGCTTAAAGACCTCCAAAGTAGGAGACTCCACCACACTCCTTGGCAGTAAATTCCACTGTCGAACAGCTCTTACTGTCAGGAGGTTCTTCCTAATGTTTAGGTGGAATCTTCTTTCTTGTAGTTTGGATCCATTGCTCCGTGTCCGCTTCTCTGGAGCAGCAGAAAACAACCTTTCTCCCTCCTCTATGTGACATCCTTTTATATATTTGAACATGGCTATCATATCACCCCTTAACCTCCTCTTCTCCAGGCTAAACATGCCCAGCTCCCTTAGCCGTTCCTCATAAGGCATCGTTTCCAGGCCTTTGACCATTTTGGTTGCCCTCCTCTGGACACGTTCCAGTTTGTCAGTGTCCTTCTGGACTGGACACAGTACTCCAGGTGAGGTCTGACCAGAGCAGAATACAGTGGCACTATTACTTCCCTTGATCTAGATGCTATACTCCTATTGATGCAGCCTACTAGATCCCAAGCTATTCAGGAGATCCACTGCATCCCAAGCTATTCATTCCAGTGGATCTTGCCATTAGTGTGGAAACAGCCCTAACTTGCACTTTTTAAAAGCATCGTTTATAAAAAGCAAGCTTCCCAACGCTCTACTAGAAAATGCTTTTCATATTTCTCCTTTAAGAATGTACACAGAGATTACTGTGGGGCATTTTCTTCTCCCCGCATATGTGAATGAATGAATAAATTCCAATGCCATAGTGTTTGCTGTGATTTGAAAGCAGATAAATACTGGTCAAGTGTTAATTACTTTATTTCAATATTTACAAAAATAAAGTACTTTATCATCGTTAGAGAATGTTTTGAATTCTCTAATTATCTGTACCACTGGCAAGTTCTATAAATATTAGTCATTTCCACTAGCGCTGTTTTCTTATCTGCTCCCTGCCCCTCAGCACTTGAGTGAATAAGGACGACGAAAAGGCAGTATCGTGTGCAGCCAAAGGCTGTGAACCGAGAAGCCCTTCATTCAAATGACACCTTAGCTATGCACTAATTAGATGAACTTCCCATCAACATCATGAGAATTATAACACTGCTTTGTTCTACAAGATAGTTGTTATGGTTTTAGAGACAGGATCTACATGCATATGCAGCACTAGGAGGTGGTAGAGACCTTCTGAGGCATCAGTTGGGTACCTTAGTTGGTTAAAGTGTGGTGCTGAGAACGCCAAGGTTGCAGGTTCGATCCCCATACGGGACAGTTGCAAATTTACCTCATTGAAGGGGGTTTGATTAATGATCCCCAGGATCCTATCCAACTCCACGACTCTGTGATTCGAGATAACAGAACAGACTGTTCCACTTCAATCTGCAGAACAGAGATAATATTTTTGAATACTCACCTGCATAAGTTCCTGCCAGTAGAAAATAAGGGTTGGAAATAATAAAGCAGAATGTAGCTATAACTTTTCTTTGATGGGGTTCCCTTTTCATTCCAGGAGATTAAGTGCTAATGCTTATTTGCAAGAGAGCAAATCTAAAGGTTACATTTCAGCTGCCTGAAGAGCTTTGGCTAAAGCACAATGGGTTTTTACAAATTAAAGCTATGTAATCAGAAGTACGGGATGCGGGTGGCGCTGTGGGTTAAACCACAGAGCCTAGGACTTGCTGGTCAGAAGGTTGGCGGTTTGAATCCTTGCGATGGGGTGAGCACCCGTTGCTCAGTCCCTGCTCCTGCCCACCTAGCAGTTCGAAAGCACATCAAAGTACAAGTAGATAAATAGGTACTGGTCCAGCGGGAAGGTAAGCGGCGTTTCCGTGCACTGCTCTGGTTCGCCAGAAGCGGCTTAGTCATGCTGGCCACAGGACCCGGAAGCTGCACGCCGGCTCCCTTGGCCGATAAAGCGAGATGAGCGTCGCAACCCCAGAGTCAGCCACGACTGGACCTAATGGTCAGGGGTCCCTTTACATTTACTTTAATCAGAAGTAAGCAAGCGCCAATTAGTTTGATAGAGTTTACACCCAAGTAGGTATCAGGGACTGGGCAGAGGAGGAATGGTGGAAACTGCCTCCCCATCCTGACCCTTCCAGGGAGGAGGAAGAGGAAGACAGTATAGAGTTACAACAGTGGTTTGAGGGAAGAAGCAGCTCAGCGGCAGATGAGGGGAAAAGCTGGGGAATCATGGGAGAGCCAGAGCAACACCCAGCTGACACATTGTCATTAGAAAGCATTCCACACCCTCCATCTCCCAGAACCCGGTGAGCCTTATAAGTAGGAGAGCAAAGAGCTCAAAGACAGGACAGGTAGCAGCACCCATAGAAGAGCCGATGAGATTGATGAATGAGGAGGTGGGAGAGACGGGTGTGTTTGGAGATTCACTCGGGACAATGCCATTATCCAAGAAGCTGGGTTCTATAGCCTCTCTCTGTAAAGAGTGAAATAAAAAAGGATGGTAAGAAACTTTTCCTTGTCTTTATACTGTCCTGGGCAAGCAGCTGGGAGCCGCTGGCAGCATCCTGGCAGCAGGTAACTATGCTAAGGACTGCAGTCATGCCTCATGGCTGGTCAGGAATAGGAACCCAGGAATAGGTGCCCAGCCAAGTTCCAGTATGCTAACTTTATAGGTGGCACAGTGGGTAAGTGGGTTGGGATGTTAACCAGAAGGCTGGTGGTTCGAACCAACCCAGGGATGGCTGTAGGCACGGATCCTGCATTGCTGAGAGCTGGGTTCCCTTCCAACTCTATGATTCTATTATTTCACCACCCTTTGAAAGCTCACTTATCCTAAGCTGATCCAAATCCATTGTTTATTATGCTATGTACTGCCACTTTGAGGGTATGTGTGATCTGGTTGCATTTTTGGACTCCATGTGGATATGTTGTTGTTGTTGTTTGAATTTATATACCCAGAGGCCTCAGGGCGCTTCACAAAAAAGAGCACAATCTATAAAATCAAATTAAAAACAATAAGCCAATAACACCTCCCCCCTAAAAAAGAGCCACATTTTAAAAGGGTATAGGATGTTGATCAGGTCAACCAAAGGCCTGGTTAAAAAGGAAGGTGCATAATGAAGGCGCCAGGTGAACTTCCCTGGGGAGAGCATTCCACAGACGGGGAGCCACTGCAGAGAAGACCCGTTCTCGTGTTACCCCATCCTGACCTCTCGAGGAGGAGGCACACGAAGGAGGGCCTCAGAAGATGATCTCAGGGTCTGGGTAGGTTCATATGGAAAGAGGCGGTCCCTGCTCCTTCCAACCTAGCAGTTCGAAAGCATGTCAAAGTGCAAGTAGATAAATAGGTACCGCTCTGGCAGGAAGGTAAACGGCATTTCCGTGCGCTGCTCTGGTTCGCCAGAAGTGGCTTAGTCATGCTGGCCACATGACCCGGAAGCTGTACACCGGCTCCCTCAATGAGTAAAGCGAGATGAGCGCCACAACCCCAGAGTCGTCTACGACTGGACCTAACGGTCAGCGGTCCCATTACCTCTACCTGGGTCAAAACAAGCACTTTGAATTGAGCCTGGAAACTATGGCTGGCTATGGGAGAATCATAATGAGCAGAATGAGCTTGCCATAGAGGCGAGCGCGGCTGGTAGGAGGGGAAGGGAGGAGAAGGAGACGGGGGAGGGGGGCAGATGGGAAGAGCAGATGGATGAAGGTGTAGGGGAGAGGTTGAAAAAGGGGGAGGAGGTGCAAAGTGGGGTTTTAATTAATTGAGGGGGGACAGGAGAGAGTGGGGGAAAAGAGGATTATGGTGAGTACTGGCACGTTTCTTCTAGGAAAAAAATGAGAGAGAGAGAGTGAGAGAGAGAGAGATATGATTAGATAGATAGATGATGATAGATAGATAGATAGATAGATAGATAGATAGATAGTAGATAGATGGATAGATAGATGATGATAGATAGATAGATAGATAGATGATGATAGATAGATAGATAGATAGATAGATAGATAGATAGATAGATGATAGATAGATGATTGATAGATAGATAGATAGATAGATAGATGATAGATAGATAGATAGATAGATAGATAGATAGATAGATAGATAGATAGATGATAGATAGATAGATAGATAGATAGATAGATAGATAGATAGATACCAAGAGGTCATGTACAATAATGCATACACTACAGTAAAGTATTCAGAAAAGATTCATATATTAGTGAAAACAATTTGAAACATTCTATTCGGGGGATAGCGTATTTTAGACATGGTTGCAGTAAAAATGTGATATTAAAAATCTGTGCTAAGATCCAAATACATTTTCATGGGGGCTTAAGCAGAGAACTAAATTTAATATGCTGGTGAGGAGGGAGAGAAAAAAATCAAGAACAACCAAAACTGACAGAGTCACTCATCCCTACCCGCTGTTGGTATTTTGCCCATAAAAAGGCGACTGTTAGGCTAGTAATGAAGATTTTTGCCACCGGACGTGTCACTCCCACCTTTCTTTGTGAGAAATTCATCATGACTAGTATGCTAATACTGAGCTGCCCAAGTGTATCTTGTTAGCAGCATTGTTCCACATAAATGTTATTATAATGGCCAAGATCTCCAGTCACCATCAACTTGCAGGAGTGAACAGTGTGCAGCAAAGTGGAAAATGGACTAACTTCTCCACCCTGCAGGGCTTAAATTTACAGGAAATATCAGAGGATTCTACAGAGAGGTTTCAAACATAGGGTTGGCCTGTATTGTGGAAGCAATTGGAGCAGAAGTGAAACAAGAGCCCGGAAGGCTTTCGCTGCTATTTATAGTTGCAAGATCGGTTTGTCTCCATGCATACAATATTTTACATGCAGCCTAGATAAAGGGAAGGGAAGAAATGAACCAATGGTTATAATGTGTGTTTTTAGAAAGCAAAACAAACACAGGTAGAGGATTCTAAAAGCTTCTAAAGGCCTAAGATACTTGGTTGTCTGATGTAGATCTAGACACTCTCTGTCATTGCAGCAAGAGCTGAGCAGTTCGTTGATCCTCAGATGAACTTCTTGTGGAACACCCTCCCTTCAGATGTCAAAGAAATAAACAACTATCTGAGTTTTAGAAGACATCTGAAGGCAGCCCTGTATCAGGAAGTTTTAAATGTTTTATGTTTTAGTATGTTCTGATATGTAGGGACGCGGGTGGCGCTGTGGGTTAAACCACAGAGCCTAGGACTTGCCGATCAGAAGGTTGGCGGTTCGAATCCCCATGATGGGGTGAGCTCCCATTGCTCGGTCCCTGCTCCTGCCAATCTAGCAGTTCGAAAGCACATCAAAGTGCAAATAAATAAATAGGTACTGCTCCGGTGGGAAGGTAAACGGCGTTTCTGTGTGCTGCTCTGGTTCGCCAGAAGCAGCTTAGTCATGCTGGCCACATGACCCAGAAGCTGTACGCTGGTTCCCTCGGCCAATAAAGCGAGATGAGCACCAGTTTCATTCGCGACTGGACTTAATGGTCAGGGGTCCCTTTACCTTTATGTTCTGATATATGCTGTGAGCCACCCAGAGCAGCTGGGAAAACCCAACCAGATGGGTGTGATATTATTATTATTATTATTATTATTATTATTATTATTATTATTCCAATTGTTCTCTCACTCTCTCTCAGACTCAGCAAAACAGCTGCAAATAAAATATTTTAAGTGTGTTTTAAGTGCAATATACAATGTGACACTAGATGGCAATGGTGAGCCTTATGGAATATTCAATGTACAGTGGTACCTCAGGTTGCGAACGGGATCCGTTCCGGAGGCCCGATCGCAACATGAAAAGAGCGCAACCTAAAGCGTCATATCTGCGCAGGTGCGCGGCGCAATTTAGCGCTTCTGTGCATGTGCAAGTGGTGAAACCCGGAAGTAACCCTTTCCGGTACTTCCGGGTCACCGTGGGACGTAACTTGAAAGAACGTAACATGAAGCAAACGTAACATGAGGTATGACTGTATTTTTAAAAACGCTTTTAAAGAAGCATTTTCAGAACATTTTTTATCTCTCTCTCTCTCTCTCTCTCTCTCTGCTTCCAGAATTTCCAATTAAGAGGAAGGGTATTAAAAGTTAGAAAACTAAGGAGAACCAAGTTGCAAAAGGCTACTGTAGGTCTGGAAAGTCAGTGGCAGTCTGGTGTACTGAGAAGGGAAGGAAATACCTAATTGTCTCAATATTTGACATATTGTGAAATATGTTGTTTTGTGGTCAAAGATTAAATCACAGTTCCCTGGTTTAGATGCAATGGGAGGCTAGATTTAATAATCTGCAGAATTTTATCTAGTCTTCATTTATTTATTTTTAATATAATTCTTATTAAATATGTTCTTGGTTTACTAAAATTTGTGCATTGTCTCTTTTTTCAGGTTGCAAAGTCTTTTCTACCCATCAGTTACATTTGTTATGAGACATTTGTGTTGAGTCCAAGTGTTGTCATTGTTGTTGCTTAATTGCCATTGTCATGACACCAAAATTGACCACTCATTGCTCTTGAAGAGAGAGCCATGGCTAAGCAGTGTCTCTGCAAATTTTTGTGGAAACAAAAAGATTTTTATGGTAACTTGAAGCCTGTATCTATCAAGCTCACCAAGCATCCCAGTTCTTTCACAATGCAAGTTTCCAGAAGGAACCAATCAGGAAATGTCTATCTCCTGTGATAATCTCAAAATAAGTTGCAAATTGCTAGACAGAAATTTCTGATTACTATTATCAGCAACGAGGGAAAACTGTTCTGTAATGGAGCACTTGAATAATGTATTACCTTTACTGGTAGGTTAGGTGTCACATCTGGAATTAGATTGTGACAGATAAAGCAGATAGCAAGTTTTAGGCTGTATCTTTATCACACAGAGCTATAGCGATGGCAGGAAAGATAAAAAAGGGTGGAGGCAACACTTTGCCCATTCCGTATTCACAAAAGGCCATCAACATAAGGCTCTGTTTTTAAAATTTCCAGAGGCATCTTGACAGCCACTGCTGGGAACAGAATGCTGGGCTATATAGACCTTTGGTCTGAACAATAAGGGTGTTACTCAATCAAGATGCTGTAGAATGGGCTACCCAATGCTAGGTTAAAGGTAAAGGTAAAGGTAAAGGACCCTTGGACAGTTAAGTCCAGTCAAAGGTGACTATGGGGTTGTGGCGCTCATCTCACTTTCAGGCGAAGGGAGCCGGCATTTGTCCACAGACAGTTTTCTGGGTCATGTGGCCAGCAGGACTAAACCACTTCTGGAACAACGGAACACTGTGACGGAAACCAGAATGCATGGAAATGTCGTTTACAGATAGGTGGGATTGTTACTTGTCACATGTCGGTTTACATTCCAGCACAGATTGCTGGAGTCCGGTGAGCGGAACATCCTCTCTGTATTGCTTTTGTTTTCTCTCTCTCTCGGAGAAGAACAACAAGGAGAGAGGCCATGTTTTTCTTTGTCCTTCCGCTCGCATCCTGGGGCAAAGTTCGCAACCAGGAGCAACTACTTCCGGGTTAGCAGAACTCGTAACCCAAAGTGTGTGCCAGGTTATTTAAACTTTCTACCATTAAGTCAATTTTAATATTTGCAGCATCCACTTTCATATTCATCACATCCGTTTTCTTGTGAAGCTGTTCCAGCGAGTCATTTATTTTCACTAATACAACTGCTAAGGCCTCTTCTGGTGACATTCCGTCTTTCCCATCTGCCATAACACTCAATAGATTCAAGGTCAGTCTCACAGTCTCATGGTTTTTATATTACAGCTGGAAATTTCCCAGCCCAGATCTTATATAGCCGCCAGTTTCAAGAACTTCCACTAGAGGGAAACAGTTTCTATTTGTATTGATAAATAATATCCTCTTATAGGCACAGTTCAAACGACCCAAAACTAATTTCAATTTTCAGTTACTTTCACTGCTGGAGACAGTAGAAACAATGCGTCTTCTCTTATGCTAACTGTCAATGAACGATCCAAACACTGTCAATAAACATCCCACCAAACGTCGGACCTACTAGCAGCCCGTTCCCAGAATCCGAGCGGCGGTATTTTTTACAAAAAGCTTTCCAAGACTTCAGCTTGCAGCCTCAATTGCTTCAGTCTATTTACAAAAGGGGAAGGTGGACTTCCTGTATTGAACCTTCCCCATTTCGATGCCAAATTAGACGTTTTAAAAATCCAATTTTCCCGATTAAGCTCTACTCACGGGTAGTTACTTTAGAGTCAAATTGTCCACAGGAAAAAGTCAGCGCTCTCCGACAACAGCTATGCGGCTTCGCTCCATGGAAGAAGCAGATGATTCGAAGCACTGCGCCGCTCACCCCACGTCGCTCCGGATCCCGGAAACCGGGTTTCCCCGCGAGTGGGGGAGGTGCAAAAGGTGCCCGCCGAATCCCACGCTCACAGGCTTCTCCCGCCTGTGATTTTTAACGGGTCTCCACCTTTGCCGTGGCGGCCAGACCCAGATTTCCACAGAGCTGATTCCTCCCGATCAGAGGAATCCAGCCATTGCCGGAGGCGCCTCCCCGGAAGAGGCCTTAGTGGTCGCATTAGTGAAAATAAACGATTCGCTGGAACAGCTTCACAGGAAAACAGACAATCTGGGACAAAAGGTGAATACCAATACAGAAACCACCCAGAAATTGATACAGGAATCTACCCTGATACGGCAAACTGCGGATGAAGTTAAGGAGGAAACCCTTGCTGCTGAAGGTAAAGTAATTCAACTGGAGAGAGAGAGAGTCCCATCCATACAAGGACAACTTGATGAATACAAGCTGACACTTGTTATGACTGAACTTAAAGAGAAACAGATGAAATTGAGGATCAGAGCCCTACCTGAGGAAAAGGAAAGCTTGATAGAGTTTCAGGAGGAGATAGGACTAACATTGGTTGAGAAATAGAGGTATTTGGGGGTTAGTATGACCGCCAGAAATGTGAATCTATTCAAGGATAACTGTGAAGGACGTTGGCTTGAAGAGAAGGGGGATTTGGAAATAGGGTTAAATTGGAAGTTGTTATTGTTGGGCCGAGTTGCTGTGGTGGGGACGAGGGTTGCTGTGATGTCGGGGATGTTGCTTTTGTTTCAAACATTGCAAGCTTTGGATGGGAGGGATTGTCTCAGGAGGTGGCAGAGGGACGTCTCTAGATTTGGTTGGCAGGGCAGGAAGCCTCAAGTAAAATTTAAGATATTAACGGATGCTAAAGAAGGAGGTGGACTTGCCCTGCCAGACCCCTAAATTTTGTTGTGAATCATCTGCTTTTTGCTGGCTGAGAGAATCGGCAGAATCCGAGACCAGGGAGAAGAGCTGGTGGAAGAAGACTGGAAGTTTAGACTATTTATAGAAATATTGCAAAATTAATGAATGTTAGAACAAAGTTGGAATGAAGTTATATGGCTTTAGCAGAAATGTTATAAGGAATTAAGTATGAATAGATTAATAGAGCATTAAAGGGAACAAAATAAGGTTAGAATATGTTAAGATAATTATAGGATAGAAAACAGAGGAAGGAATTGCTGAAATAATTGATGTGGAATACAAAAAGGGAGGTGTGAGGAAGTCGTGGAAATAAGCGAACGAAAGATATGACATTGAAATTGTTTAATGTGTTTTAAATTGTCTTTGTTTTGTTTTATTTGTCTTATGTGTTAGTGTTTTGTAGTGTTTTTGTATTGTATTGTATTGTCTTTCGTTTGTTTTTGCTTTTTTGTTTGTAGTGTTTAAATTTTTGGAAACTCAATAAATATTATTTAAAAAATAATAATAACCCAAAGTGTGTGTAACCAGAAGCGTTCGTAACCAGATGTACCACTGTACACCTATGCTGAGTGGGTAAGAGCCAAAAGCTCAACTGACCATATTCAGGTGTAGCTAGCTGCAGAAGTGTCCCTGGAGTTTCCTTTCTTCCTATTACTTTCCTGACTGAGCTGTTTGTGCCACAGACTAAAATAACGCTGATGGTTGCTGGGTCACAGAGAGCTGCCTCACACCAGACAGTTTCTTTGCCTCTGGGTGACCTAAATCACAGGCTGAGAAGCAGCCACAATGTCTCCTTTCATTTTGCCTTCTTAAGGCTTGGGAAACATATTCCCACTGTCAGTATATCTAGTTCTCTAAGCCCAAGAGTGAAAAGACAAATGATTTTCTGTGCCGCCAATTCACCATGTGAATCGGTGAATGGTGTCTGAGGCATTCTTGGCTTTTCTTGTCGCTGTACGCATGGGAACTGCGAGGTAGTGCCGTTGCCAAATGTTTACATGCCAATATTTCCCCTTTTGTATTCTGAAGCACATTTTTAGCTCTTTGGGGCATGCAAAAAGCTACAGAGCCGTGAGCAAAAGTGTGGCTCATACTGGTTTTTGTCTCTGTTAATGGAGGAAGGGTGAAGACATAATCAATCAAGTCTTAAGAGATCATCTGCCAGACACCTCGGCTTTAACCATTGCTTAGCATTATGTGTGAACATGTTGAGAGAGTACATGGGTAGAAATCTTTGTTCTTCTCACAGATTTGCAGTTCTCAAGACTTCTTGGGTGGGATTCACCTACTGAGTCCCATCAGGGCAAGTTCTGTACAACAGGCCTCAAGTGACATCTAGTTTGGGAAAGTGATGGGAATTAAGAAATTGTTGCTTAAGTTGATGGACTATGCCAAAATGGCAAAAATGACCAGAAGAATCAGAAATCAGGAAGACCAAAATTTTAATAAGGGATGGGGGAAATTTATAATCTATCTTAAAAACCATTGTAAACAGTTAAAATCGTTAGTGGGATTGGAATAACACTTGTACAGTGGTACCTCTGGATGTGAACGGGATCCATTCCAGAGCCCCGTTCGCATCCTGAAGAAAACGCAACCTGCGCCCACGCATGCGTGGGTCACGATTCACCGTTTCTGTGCATGCACACGATGTCATTTTGAGCATCTGTGCATGTGTGAGCGGCGAAACCTGGAAGTAATGCTTTCTGTTACTTCCGGATCGCCGTGGAGCGCAACCCAAAAACTCTCAACCTGAAGCAACTTTAACCCGAGGTATGGCTGTAGTTTAATGATGAACTGTGGACATAATGGAGATGGAAAAGATTTCGATTATTATAAGAGATGCAGGAGGAAAGGACTAACAATAGGACCCACAAAGGGGAGGAGGGAAGACCAGGAGATTCTGTAGACTATTGTTGCTATATTGCATGTTATTGTAAATTTTAATTTGAAAAACCCAAATAAATAAATTTACAAGAAAAGAAAAGAAAAGAAAAGAATTTGTTGCTTAAATACCCAAGGTGTTATTGGGTTGAGGGCACACTTTAGTCACCTTCCATGAGCTATGTCTTGGCGGGGCCAGGGGCCCCTTAGACTTCATAAGCACACTTGGGGTAAATGCTGGCTGGTGGGGCCACAGTGTGCATGTCAGGCTCCCACATCCATGGTACATGCAGTAGGAAGAGAGAATTCTTTCCAAACCTTGCTTTGTGACCACAGTGTGCCATTGTAAACAAGTCCAGGAGATGGAGTCCTGCTCGTTTTATTTTAGCTCACCTGCCCAGATGAATTTGATTTGGTTAATCTGGTTTTAGATGCTCTAATTTTGTTATATTTAATCAATATAACCTGTAATCCCGGTCTCAAAAGTCTTCTTTTGATGCAAATACAATTTGCAACTTTGTGGGGACCAGTAGAATAGTATGTTCATATCTTTCTTGGACTGAACTTCTCTTTAATTCCTTATTATACTATAATGAACAGAATCTAGCAAAAGTTAGTCAAAACCATGGATTGACAGATCTCCCTATTTCTATTATATGTCAGTTTCAGATGTGTTAAATCCATTCCATTGTGTTTTCTGCAGATTTTTAAAAACCACATTAAAGTGCATTTTAAAACTACATTATGTGTGTCTTTTTGTCACTATTTAGCCTATGATATGCATTTTAATAGGGCTCCCCCCTAAAATATGCATATCGTGCCATTTTTGAACTGCATTGCAAAATTCAGAGAAGGCTGCAATGCGATGGTTAATATATCAGTCCAAATTACAACTGTAAATCAGGTCAGTTCACCTTAAAATGTGAGATTCTCCTCCCTTCCTTTTCATGACTAGATCATATTGAAGTCAGAAGGGTCTCAGTTAGTCTGTTGCTTTCAGAGGACCTTAGTTGTAATTAAATTTAGCTCAACTGTGCCTGCATCACTTTACAAATGGGCCACTGACACAGGTATGTGCATTTTCATTTATTTTTAAGTCTTAGAAAGGCAAAGAACAATTTCCCTCACCATTTTATAGCAACGTGGCCACCTGTCAGATACTGCGAACCTGAGAAGGAATTTGAAACACATGGGACATGAGTAAGGACTTCAGTCACCACTGGGCTCACAAAAGGGAGGATGATATTTATAGACTAACAAGCTTGTAGAAGTATTACAACAATGACATTTTATTATTAAAATGCAATAAAACCATATTGAATCTTCACAGCTTTACTCACATATCCCTGTGGGCATTCTGAAGGATGAATACAAGAGCAGTTATGAATCAAATGTAATTCTGGCTACAATAAATAAACTCAACAAACAGCCCTGAGGGTAGCTTCAACACAGCAATTTACAGACTTTTTATTAGCTATAAAAACAGCCTCGAGATATTTCGTCTTGTGATACCTCCTAGCTCTTCTAAAATCCTTTGCATCTCCACATTCAAAGCTTGTTATGTGTCACTCAAGCTTCCAAACCTTTGACTAATCTACATGTGCAGTAAAGACTAATTTGTCTTTCTCTAAGCCTTTAAATGTAACCTGATGCTCTCTTAATCACCCCCGAGACTCTGTTCTGTTTATCCCACTTTTCGGGCTCAAAGCACCATCTACGCAAGCCTTTTTAAGTATTTTATTTTTGTCCTTTGGTATTGATCCCATTAAGAATAAAGAGGAATTTCATTCTTAGTTAAAGTGGGGGTGACTATCCTGGTATAAACAATTTCTTTTCTTGCCATGATTTACCTCAGATCCCTATATTCTTTCTGGTATTACCTATGCCAGGTTAAAAAAAATAAATCTATTAGCCAGGATAATCCTTTATTTCTAGATTTTTCAATTAGCCCTCGGCAGCACTGGAAATAATACAGGATTCTGACATAACTCACAAGAATTGTTGTGGTTAGTAGATATAGCCACGGAGCATCATTGTTTTCACTAAGCTGCTAAACAAAATTATGATTGAAATAATTTTATCCATTGTTTTCTCAAACCATCTTATCCAATCCTAATTTTAGCTAATATACAATGAAGCCTAATATATGCCAATAATCTATTGTTTACATCAATTGTTTCTTTCTCATGCTGCTGAAGAACACTGCAACCAACCATGTGGTAAAGGTAAAGGGACACCTGACCATTAGGTCCAGTCACGAACGACTCTGGGGTTGTGGCGCTCATCTCGTTTTACTGGCTGAGGGAGCCGGCATACAGCTTCTGGATCATGACTAAGCCACTTCTGGTGAACCAGAGCAGCACACAGAAACGCCATTTACCTTCCCGCCAGAGCGGTACCTATTTATCTACTTGAACTTTGACGTGCTTTCGAACTGCTAGGTTGGCAGGAGCAGGGAGCGAGCAATGGGAGCTCACCCCATCATGGGGATTCGAACTGCCGACCTTCTGATTGGCAAGCCCTAGGCTCTGTGGTTTAACCCACAGCGTAGCTTGGACCAATTCTTCCTTATACTGTATTGATTAGTTACCCAAGCATCCCTGATAATATATATATTGCTACATGCCACCCCAGTCTCCACAGCAGTACAACTTCCCAAGGGTCCAGGTGCAATTACCCAGGAATAGCAGAGACTCTGGTGTCTTTATGATATATGGTTTACTTTCACATATATACAACCTGAGTCTATGGCAGAGAAGATCAAAACATTACATTCCAAGAGGACCACATCTCTCCCATTGCTGCAGCCTCTGATTCAAAACAGGCAGGCCACATTTTGCTTTGGCCTCCGCTTGCCAGCTTGCCGCATTTAACAGCCTGCAACCACTTTTTCCTAGGTCACATCAGCGGAACTTATTATTGTCAGACCGAGATTGAGGGAGATGTATATGATATAGTCCGTCCCCATGGAGGAGGTGAATGCATGGTATCTACAGCCATTACAGCATATGGATGTATGGTGTTATTAGCAAAAGACCTGAGGAAATGTAATCTTGATACATCTGTTAATGGTAGATGAACAGCTAAATTATGAAGCACATATAGATAAGAGGTCTCCCAAGTGTATTGTCAGCAGATATAAAAATGAAGGGAGGAAATTGATGGTGTGGGGTGTTTTTTGTTTAGTTTTTTTGTTTAAATGAATTGGCCACTATCTATGTCACCAAGATTTTAACACACCATCCATCCTTCAAGGCTAAATGTACCTGAATAAATATTTAGTGTCTATATAACCATGAATGTAAATTTTGAAGTGTGGATTTCGAAGCATAGCTATGTTTCAGTTTGCATAGTGTCTCAGAAAGTGTGAATTAGGTATATTTGTATTGCAATGCAAACTGAATTGAATTTCTCCCCCACCCCTACAGCAGACTAAGTACCTAGTGTAAGGCTGTCACACGCCCAGAATTTCCTGGACATAGCCAGAATATGGAAGTCAGAAACATCATCTGGACAGAAATTGCTGAAATGTCTGGGGAAATCTGGATGTATGGCAACTCATGTCAGAAGTCTAGACTTTGGCAAATTTCCTTTAAAAAAAAGCTCAAAAACTCAATTTTTTGAAATAAAAAAATTCCTTCCAGCAGCACCTTAAAGACCAACTAAGTTATTTCTTGGTATGAGCTTTCGTGTGCATGCACACTTCTTCAGATACTGAAACAGAAGTTGCCAGATCCTTCTATATAGAGAGAAGGTGGGGAGGGGTATTACTCAGAATCTCAATTTTTTGAGATTTTGAAAAAAAATAAAACCCAACAACTATGGCCAAAAAAACCTAACCTAGTGGAGAAAGATGAACAATTATTTTCACATGCTGGCAAAGCACACACTTACTTCTAAGTAGATATGTTTGCAACTGTATCGTCAAAAGATTACAAGCAACAAAACTTACCTCTTGAATTAAAAGCTTCCTTTCAGGCTTCATCTGTCCAGAGAAGGATATTGAACTAACCTACTAGCCGTTTTGGAACCCAAGGCTTCCTAATCAAGTCTATTAGCGTGTGAAAGGTTCCATGAGAAGATTTGATGCATTTGGGGGAATTACGAGTGGTTGCTTAGAATCCACTTGCATGAACCCACCCCCAAACATAATATTGTGGATAATATAGCTGCTATAATTGACCATACTTTCTCCTTCCTGGAATTCAAAACCTGTAAAGTTGTGTAAAATGTCAACCATCTGGTAAGGGGGAGTGGGATTTCGTAACATTTAACTGGTTCCCCCAACTCCTCAGTTAATAACCAGAAGACTGGGAGATCCAGAAGGGGATAGACTGAGCTATACAGGTGAGAATATAAAGTGTGGGGAATTAATTGCTACAGGCCCCCTCACCAGGTGTTCAGCTATGAGCAATCTAGTGGCCAATTGGATTGTTGATGTAGAAACTAAGGATTCATTGAGACCGTGAAGAACAGTAGAGCAACCATAATCCAAAAATTACGTTCGTTTCTCCCCTCCTTCTCAAGTTTCCCTTTTCATTATTTTTTCACTCATTCAGAAGCCAAGCACTGCATCAGCACTTGTTAAGGTGTCAGGTGAATTAGGTTAGCATTCTACCTGGATTACTGGATATTGTAATTGCAGCTGCTCACCATCCTTTGCCTTTCAGTTTCTGTTGAGACAGATGCATCCTGACAGCTGGCCATATGCTTACGATGCTACAGTCAGCAGGACTCTCATCTCTGAGAAACATCTGGATACACTGAGGTTTGGGCTGAAACCTTGGAGCAACTTCGTTTCCTAAACATTTGGTTTTAATAAAAAGTCACAATAGCTTCCGATATATAGCTACTTACTGCACAATCCTATACATGTCTACTCAGAAGTAAGTCCCATTTAGTTCAGTTTGGGAAAGTATAGGGAAACCATGGCCTTCCAGGTGCTGTTGGACTCTTACCTCCCAACAAGCTCTGGCCAGAAACATCTGGAGAACCACAGGGTCTCCCTCTCCGGGTTATAATATTGCAGCCTTGGTTAGAAATTAATTTGGAATGGGAGGGTTTAAAACGAATATTCCTGAAGAGACTAAAAGGAGTTTAAATAAATATGCAAATGTTTACAGGAACGTGTTCCTAATTTCAATTATTTTTTAATTATTTTCAGTTGCTCAAATGGCAATTGCATATGCTAGATAGGGATAATTGGATTGACCCTATTCTGTTCTGTAACTGCTTCAGAAATTCAGGCGCTCTTTAGAGACCACCCCAGTCTGCCATCTTTCACCAACCCGCGGTAAATTTCTTTTAAAAGCTCTGTGAAGTATGTTTCTGTACAATTCGTTGCCATTTTGCATCTTATGCCATTTTTTGGTATGTTTATACGTATATTTTTTATAGAATCTGTAATCGTTATTTAGTGCTGTTAAAAGAAAAGTCAATTTTCCATTCAAAGAGGTGATTGCACACACCCAAGGAAAGAATATTTGTGTGTGCCCAGAGATACATTCAGCTGTTGCCTATCCCTTGGGGGAAAAAGACTTATTTAATTTAAATGTATGCTTTGTTGCAATTGGAATGACTTAATTCACCCAAATTGCAAATGGGGTGGTAAACATGTTGAACCCTTTCTCTTCCTACTACAGTCCTGAAAATAAAACCACCACAACAAAGCTATCATAGGCTCCCCCCCCCACTGACACGGGGGTTACGGCCCGGACCCCCATGCACATAACAGAAATACCGGGGAGTACCCCCATTTTAAAGGGGCAGATGTGGGGGGAAGAGAAAGAGAAAGCACATTAAGTGACTCTAGAGTAGGGAGGCTTGAAAGCTGGTGATGCTTGAAACTTGGTGACCCGGAGAGGCAGGGGCGGGGGGCAAGGGCACTGTGATAGACCAGGGGATGCCTGGGCTAGGCAGGTTGACCTTCCTGCCCCTCTCTTTCCCTCCCCCCTGCCCAAGCACAATGTCATGCATGGAGAGCCCACCTCCCCCTTCAGTAACTTCACAGATAAGAATTAACTAGCAGCTTATATGATAATAAGGGATGTGGGTGGCGCTGCGGGTTAAACTACAGAGCCTAGAACATGCCAATCAGAAGGTCGGCGGTTCGAATCCCCACAATGGGGTGAGCTCCCGTTGTTCGGTCAAAGCTCCTGCCCACTTAGCAGTTCGAAAGCACATCAAAGTGCAAGTAGATAAATAGGTACCGCTCCAGCGGGAAGGTAAATGGCGTTTCCGTGTGCTGTTCTGGTTTGCCAGAAGCGGCTTAGTCATGCTGGCCACATGACCTGGAAGCTGTTTGCCGGCTCCCTTGGCCAATAAAGCGAGATGAGCACCGCAACCCCAGAGTTGGCCACTACTGGACCTAATGGTCAGGGGTCCCTTTACCTTTACTTATATAAAAATAATAATAATATATTTTGTTATTTATACCCCACCCATCTGGCTAGGTTTCCCCAGCCACTCTGGGCGGCTCCCAATCCAATATTAAAAACACAACACAGCATTAAACATTTAAAAACTCCCTAAACAGGGCTGCCTTCAGATGTCTTTTAAAAGCAGGATAGTTACTTATTTCCTTGACATCTGATAGGAGGGCTTTCCACAGGGCAGGTGCCACTACCAAGAAGGCCCTCTGCCTTGTTCCCTGTAACCTCACTTCTTGCAGTGAGGGAACCGCCAGAAGGCCCTTTTGTTCTTTTATTCAGGCCTAAGGTTGCAAGCAAAAATCCACATCCCTCCCCAAGGAGAGCAGTTGGCTGCTCTAAAGCTTCCCTCTTTCGTCTTCTGCAACATAATAGGCACCAACGGGAAGTCTCTCCTCCTCTCTGCATCCTTTGCTCTCTAATACAGTCAGACTGTCTAGTTCATGGAGAGGTAGGGTCCCCCACACTCTCTAATGGTGTCTCTGCTATCTGTGCCCTCCCTTCTGTTCCCTTTGCCATTATCTCATAGCTAGGTAACTCCCGCCTAAACTGCTCTGTGCGTGTCTTAGCTTCTGAGACACCTGCAGGCAAGGGGGTGAATCTTCCCCTTCCAGCTCCCCTTTGGAGAGAAACTGCTCTGCCTGGGAATACATTTCCCTCTCCTCTGTTTCAGACCATTCCCTGACACCCAGGTTAGTTGCTTATGAGGAAAGCATTTTATCAGGGCTATAGCAGGGAGAGAGAAAGTTAACTTCCCCTTTCCATTCCTCAGAGCTGGGAGAAAGTTCAGACTTCCCCGCCGCAATTGCTTCCATAACAAAAAATAATTAAGTTCAAAGCATCCATGCAATTAACGTCATGATCTTGTTTGGCCCTTAAATGGAAGGGTGTTTGGTGATGTGAACTCACAGTTTAAACAGATACAATTCTGGAACAGTTTCACCACCTCACCTGTTGTTTGGGCGAAATAGTGATCTGAGTGATTGGAGCCCCAATCTGTATCCAATCTTAAATTTCTTTAAGGATGTGGGGTTACTGTGATCTTCATTTTTGATGTCCTTGTGTTACAGAGTCTTTTACTGGATGGCTGAGAAATAACCAAAGAATAAAGATTTCATTCATTTCAAAGGCCCCATATAAAATGCAGATGTCTATTCAATTAAGCCTCAGAATGCTTTGACAATCGTGACTCACAGAGAAAGGGGCCTTTATATGCAGTTTTTGAAAGCTTCTCATATTAATTCTTTATTTTAGTTGAAGAGTCTTATGATGGATATATAATTACTACCTTTTAGAATTTTTTTTTTTTTTTAAATGGCCTGCCTCCAGATAATAAAAGAAAAGAAACTAGCACATACAAAAGAGAGGCAAATATATGAAACTTGAATATGGGATTCATGGTTTATAAAATGCTCTTTCAAAATATCTAATTACAGTTTTTCAGATAAGTGATCTCTTTTTTTAATGATTAATAAAGCCAAAAAGCAAAAGCTTTGCAGTTTATATCATTCTGAAGGCTATTGGAATCTTCCACATTTTTCAACTCCTGGTAAAAGTTCTGTTTAACCTAACAGAAGATCATTCTCTAACGAAGGAAGAAAAGTTTAACCCACATGCTGATTCAGCACAAAATAGATTATGCTGTGCTCCAGTGAGCCATTTTAAACCTAATTTTGAAAAATGAGAACGCAGAAAATGCACTTTTTCCTGTGTTACAGCTCAAAGAAACACCACTTGAAAGAATTGTACCAGGCTAATCCTAATTCATAAATTAGTATGAATAGTGATTTCCTAAAAACTTTTCCTTCATAATCACCCTTCATATATGTTACTTCAGTAATCTTTGTAGCTATCTCATAAGGTATGCAGTACTGTCATCTTCATATTTTAAATCAATATATTTTCCAAGGTCACGGATAGCTGTGCAATCCTATGCAGGTTTACTCAGAAGTAAGTCCCAAGGAAGATTACCCCTGGTTAACTGTGCATAGGATAGGTGGAGAAATGAACCCTTAATGAAATGGATCTAGAAAATCAGTTTTCTGCAAGAGTGCCTGGGCCTGGTTTGTGACAACCCGCTCAAGAACCTTACCCAATAACACAAGTGCCAAATAACATCCCTGACCTAGGGATGTCAACTTGAATAAAATATTGGGGGGGGGGCAAGTATAATAATAATAATTTATTATTTATACTCCACGCATCTGGTTGGGTTTCCTCAGCTACTCCGGACAGCTCCTAACAGAATATTAAAGACACGATAAAACACCAAACATTAAAAAATTCCCTAAACAGAATTTCCTTCAGATGCCTTCTGAAAGTCAGATGGTTGCGTGGCAAGTCCCCTCCCCCATGTGAAATGAAGACACTGGACACATTATTTAAGGTTAATGGACATAAAAAGGCCACAACTTTATTGATTACAGAATTGAAAGGTATTGGCCTTAGGCATTGGCGCCTATAGACTACCCGGCATGGAGACCGGGAAGGGTTATCCACAAGCCGTGGGAGTCCTGTTGAAGTACGCCAACTAGGATCCCACGGGTGTCACCGCTTGGGGGCGTGCCGGAGGCCCTTACCTCCCTAGGTTTTGGACAAGGCAACGCCCCCCGGAGTCCTCTACCGGACTACCCTTTTCTTGGGGGAAGGTGATGGCGCTTCCTTCCCCCCCATTCATTTGCATAACAATTCACCCCTGCCAATGCCTAACCGCCAATACCGCGGAAGTTGTGACGTTTGCTACGAGGTAGGCGAAAAAACCAAAAGGCTGAAAGTGCGCCAAATTGGAAAAATTCCTACCAGGCCCCTTGCGGCGACCAACCGGAGTCCATAGCAAGGTCATAGCTAGCTAAGCCTAAGGGTGGGTGGGATGGGAAAACCGCTCAGCTGGAAAGGGAAAAGAGGGCGGTCCCTGGGCGTGCCTGGCCTTAAATAGGCTAGGCCACGCCTCCCCAGCCCACCGATTGGCGGGCCGGGTCGAAGACACGCCCGGGGATTCCCTGGATCTCATGGGGGCAAAAGGCCAGCCCCCGCGTGTGTGGGAGGGGGTAACCCGCAACCCCCTCTCCTCCCAAGCTTTGTTTATTTCCTTGAAATCTGATGGGAGGGCATTCCACAGTGCAGGCACCACCACCAAGAAGGCCCTCTGCCTGGTTCCTTGTAACCTCACTTCTTGCAGGGAGGAAACCTCCAGAAGGCCCTCGGAGCTGGACCTCAGTGTCTGGGCTGAATGATGGGGGTGGAGACGCTCCTTCAGGAATACTGGTTCTACATAATCAATCACATGACATGGTCACACACACCATTTTATTGACAATGCCCATGAACTTGGGGGGGGGGGGCTGGATCCCTGAAATATTTTATTGCGGGGGCTCACCAGCTGCGAAAAGCAGCACAATGGTTGTTGACATCATGTGATGTCTGGGAGCGTGAGACAGGAAGTCTCTGCTTGTTCTCAGTAACTGAAGAGTTTCTTTCGCTTCTGAGTGAAGTGAGTGTCGAGTCGAGCTTCTGTGCTTGCTGCTCAGGAGAGCAGACATGTCGGATGAGAGCTTAGTGTACAGTCTGTAAATAAAGTAGTATGTAGACTACTGACTGTCTCTTCTGTGATGGGATACCAGAAGATGAGTGTGCTCCTCTCAGGATGGAGGGGTCGCTTATTACCAGTCTCTCTGGACTGAGGGCAGTTTCCAACCAGAGAGTGACCACCGGAGAGACGCCTCAGTGTCTTGGGAAGGTGGCACCCTTCCCTGGTGTTTTTCCAACACTCTTGGCCTCTAGAAGTTGGCTCCTATGCCCTGAATGATCTAAACTCATTGTCCACATCCTCAAGCTTTACCAACTGAAATTCATCCAACACAACATGACTGGACAGCGCTCTGGACCTACCCCTTGAAATTCATCTGCCGTAACAGCAAAGTTAAGAGCTCAGTTGTCAGGGAACTGACATCGGAGCTAGAGGCGGAGGGAAGGCTCTCAAATGATGCTGGAGAAGGGCCCAGCAGGGAGAGAGGCAGTTCGGCAGATGGGGAAGCAAATCAGCGCAACACCATGGATATAGAGGGGCTGATGGGGGAATCGGCGAGAGGGCTCCAGGACTCTTCACCGGACACCAGCGGGGAGAGCATGGGTCCTCCGCTACCCACGCCCACCCTGCGCAGAAGACTTCCGCGCAGAGAGAGTAGGAGGAGACTGGGTGTCAAACAACTTTTATGCTGGAAAAGATTTAAGAAACACCCACTGATGGATTCTGCTAGCGACTGAGGCAGCCACGAAGTGAAGGGCTGCCCAGACTGAAAGGTTTAGCAAGGCAACAAAGCCTGGAGAGGCGGCAACTTACACACGAGCAACCCATACACATTACATCAGTGAATGCAAGTGATTTTATCATCAAAATGCTTTGGAAACAAGTCACCAGGAGCAAAAGGATACAGTGGTACCTTGATTCTCAAACTTAATCTGTTCCGGAAGTCTGTTCCAAAAGCAAAGCGTTCCAAAACCAAGGCGTGCTTTCCCATAGAAAGTAATGCAAAATGGATTAATCCATTCCAGACTTTTAAAAACAGCCCCTAAAACAGCAATTTTACATGAATTTTACTATCTAACGAGACCACTGATCCAATAAATTAAAGCAATAAACAATGTACTGCAGTCACACAATCAGTCAATCAACCAGTAGCTGAACTGGGATCCACACAGTCACAAAAACAAAACAAAAAGAGCCACAAAAACAAGAACGCAAAATATATAGCAAAAACAGACAGACCCCAGTGTAACACTCAAAATGGAAGTGTGGCACTCAAATTGGAAGCGTTACACTCAAAACAGAAGTGTGACACTCAAAACAGAGCACATTCAGCTTCTGAAAAAACGTTTGCAAACCAGAACACTTACTTCTGGGTTTGCAGTGTTTTGGTTCCAAGTTGTTTGAGTACCAAGGCATTTGAGAACCAAGGTTCCACTGTCTAGGTGTTAGTTAAAGCGTCAGTAACACTTTAACTCTGGGGGAGTGAATGTGAAAGGAAATGCCTCACCTGCTTCACTTCTGTGTTTCAGGTTTTCAGAGCAAGAGCAAGGTTTTCAGAGCAAGAGCAAGGCCAATAAAAAGTGGGAAATTGCAAGGGTAGTTATAAACTGCCGCAACTTTCCCATTAATTTCACAGAATTTCACACCAGACTTTTGAGAAAGTGCAGGGAAAATGGGACTCCAAAGGTAGCTTCTCCACTTCCCTGCCCAGGAATAATTTGCGTAGGAATGAACAAACGTTTGAAATTACCAGCCTTTAAACTTTTCCGTTCGGTCTTTGAACAGCTTAGCTTGAAAGAGTAATAAACTTTTCTCTAATATTATATATAATCTGATGATACTTTCTTCCCCTGCTGGGAAAAAAAAGAAAAGCACTGAAGTGCCACTTGGGAAATTCTGCTCTCTTTGAAGCCTGATTATTGTCACTATTGAACTTCTTACTAGCACAGATATAACCATGAACTTTTGAGATGATACAAATCAGCCTGCAAGCAATCAGATTCCTTCCTTCTTGTTCCTGCTGCTCTCAAGTCTCTTACAATTTCAGTTAAGAGAGAAAACTAGACAAGTGCTAAATCTTAATTCTCTTTTAGCCCAGTAAAAACAAGGTTGAGATTTAAAATGTTTATTTTCTTACAATCTAGTCAATTTCTTATCCCAGTCACTCGATCTCCCCCAACCCCACACATACCTTATCTCTCCCCCCCTGCCTCTACCCAACCTTCCACTTATCTGGACTGCTTCCCTGTCTTACACAATACCCTTCAGCTAACTGTAAGGCTTTCAGAAACTCAATGGTAGCAGTGGAAGCCTCTGCAAAAGCTCTGGGAAGCACTATGCTTTTATTCAACAGGAAGTGAAAGCGGGTCACTTCCTGTTTCATTGCAATATGGCCCCTACAATTTTCATAACCTGTATAGAGGCCTCAGAAACCACACAGGGCCATATGAAGATCAGTAGCCCCTAATGGTCAGCCCATCTGCTCTGGGGAAGCCGGGAGACCATTTTACATCAAGTTTGACATTGCCAATTTCTAATATGTTGTTTACTACGCTTGTATGATTATTGCATCAAAAATAATGCAGGTTGCAACAATTTCAAATATTGCATTAGGACTATTCTGCTGATGTTTAACATGTGGCAAATGTGGAGGAGAATACATGATATCTTCTTTTCTTCTAGTAAGAAATGCTTTGGGGTACAATTGGAATAGCAACCTTTGGCCAAATTTAATATGTGATCCATATCGGCACCTACAATTCCTAATAAAAAAGCTTTTGGTGCTTTTTTTAAATAAAAGTTATTTTAAACATTTTTTTCAGTTCATTATCATCACCACCATCATCAAACCTTTATTGGCATCACTTACAAACATTCAGAATAAATAAGCCAGTGCGATCTTGCCACCATTTCAACAGTAAAGTCATTTGCCAAAGGGAAGAAGAGGTGAGTGATCTATTAGTTCATTATATACCATTTCCCAGAATGCTTTTATTACCTTATACATCCACCACATATGATAAAAGATGCCGATATTCCAAAGGAGCAGAAAAGACTTTTTATGTATGTGACGACAGCCACAAGGATGTTACTAGCCCAGAGATGGAAAGAAGACAAAGTCCCTACCAAAAAAGAGTGACAAACTAAGCTGTTGGACTATGCCAGAATAGCAAAAGTGACCGGAAAGCTCAGGAACCAAGAACACCAAAACTTCAATAAAGAATGGAAAAATTGAGAACTTATCTGGGAGACCACTGTAAGCAGATGAAAACATTAGCAGGATTGCAAGAACACTTGTAATGTAGCAAATATTATGGACAAAATGGAGTGACATAAAATATGGATTACTGAATAATATGCAGCTGAAAAGGTTGACAATAGGACCCATGGAAGGGAAAGTGGGAAGTCCAGAGATTTGGAGGAATCTTTCAATATGGATATGTATCTTGTATTGTTATAATTTTATACTTGTAAAACCAAATAAAAATTATTTCAAAAATTATATATAAATACTGTAATATGTGATCCATAAATGAAAAATGCACAGTCTTGTAGTTCCAAAGTGAGACTATCATAGCCATCAACATTTCGCAAGGGAAAATAAGGCCACACTTCTAGTACACATATTCTCATATCAAACTTTGCAGTCCATGGCCTGTTCTCACACCCCACCCCACATTTTACCATTTCACACATGTGATGACTGTGTTCAGTTGTTTGCTGTATCATTTCCCCTGCAATAGCCTGCTGTCTCCTGCTATTCTACGGGACCGCCTCTCCTGGTATGCCCCACAGAGAAACTTACGGTCTTCAAATAAAAACATCTTGAAGGTCCCAGGCCACAGAGAAGTTAGGCTGGCCTCAACTAGAGCCAGGGCTTTTTCGGCTGTGGCTCCGATCTGGTGGAACACTCTGTCACAAGAGACCAGGGCCCTGCGGGACTTGACATCTTTCCGCAGGGCCTGCAAGACAGAGTTGTTCCGCCAGGCCTTTGGCCAGGGCACAGCCTGACTCCCTCCCTCGGCAATCTTCGCGGAGCTCTGGCCCAATGGTTGCCAGTGGCCTGAATTAATTAATTTTACAATGAATGATTTTAGAGTGTTGTTTATGTTATACTTTTATACTGTTTTATTGTTGTTAGCCGCCCTGAGCCCGGCTTCGGCTGGGGAGGGCGGGATATAAATAAAATTTATTATTATTATTATTATTATTTGTTCTTAAGAGAAAAGATTTGCTAGAAAAATGGTCTTACATTATATTATCTGGAGTTCAAAATATACCTTAGCAGCTGCAGTGGTGTGAAATAATACATAGTTCACAGTACTGCATTGTGACCGAATATTCAGGCAAAACATTAGATGCCTGTGCATTAAAGACAAGGAGCTGTATCCTGTGGTGACGTTGCATTCACAGACATATCAACTTGCACCTGCTGAAGCAAATGGTTTCTGCCAATCACCCACCTAGTTAAGTCCCTCACCACCAAATGTTGTTCCTGAGGGTTGGCAGCAGGGCCAGCACTTCCATGCCTCGCCTTTGCGCCACTGCCTCCAAAGATAGTGACTGCAGTGTGGACAGTCAGCTACAATTTTATTTCAGAAGACATTGGAACAAATGAAGTATTGTGGTATAAATGGCTAATACGCCCAGGAACCTCACCAAAATGCTGGAGAGGATGCACCTCCACATGTGGTGGGAATGTCCCAAAATCCAATTCTTCTGGACAGCAATCATACAATAAACATGCATCATAGCCAGACACTGGAGAGACCTGTCAGGAGTAAGCAAAGACCAATGGTATTAAATAGCCTTATTAGGAAAACTAACCAATAAACTGAAACTGACACAGGGACAAATAGAAGACGCCTTCACCCCGGTATGGTTCCCATTTATCACATACGCAGCCCAACAAGACAACAACAAGAATCCACCAACTGCATACGAATCAATCTGGCTAACCTGATTCAAAAATACACACACCACACACACACACACAAAAAAAAATCTCACTACAGCCAACCAAAGACAACCAACCACACCCTAGGCCACCCCCATACTCTCTCACCACCAAGGAAACACAACGAGCGAATAGTAAGAGAACCATACAAGTAATGCTGACATAAAACCCCACATATACGCTAAGTAGAAGAACAGAAACATAATCTCCCCACTCACCATTCCCCTGTCTCACAACAAATGAAGCTGAATTGTAGAAAACACAACTTGAAAAAAGAGAGAAGGCGTGTGTTTATGTACACTAAGAAATCTCCCTCTCCCTCTCTCTCTCTCTATATATATGTAAGTGTGGAAGGGCCTTTAATTGCAGCATACTGTTTCCATTCTGCTGCAGTTCAGCTTCTGACAAAAATGGCAAATCAAATCAACCAAAGGCCTGGTTTAAAAGGAACATTTTTGACTGGCACCTAAAGGTGTATAATGAAGGCGCCAGGCGAACGTTCCTGGGGAGAGCATTCCACAGATGGGGAGCCACTGCAAAGAAGGCCCGTTTTTGTGTCGCCACCCTCCGGACCGGAGGAGACACGTGAAGAAGGGCCTCAGAAGGTGATCTCAGGGTCTCTTTCCATATGGAAAGAGGCAGTCCTTGAGGTATGGCGGACCTGAGCTGTTTAAGGCTTTATAGGTCAAAACCAGCACTTTGAATTGGAAACTAACTGGTAGCAATCAGACCAGGATCAGTGTAATATGCTCAAACCGTCTTGCTCCGGTGAGCAACCCGCCTGCTGAATTCTGCATCAGCTGAAGTTTCCAAACCATCTTCAGAGGCAGCCTTATGTATAACGCATTGCAGTAATCTAACCTTGAGGTTACCAGAGCATAGACAACAGTAGTTAGGCTATCCCTGTCCAGCCAGAGGTGATGGAAGGCACTCCGGGCCACTGAGGCCACCTGAGCCTCAAACGACAGCAAAGTATCTAGAAGTACCCCCAAGCTATGAACCTGCTCCTTCAGAGGAAGTGTAACCCCATCCAGAGCAGGTGATCTCCCATCCATCTGGTGTAGGGAACCACCCACTAACAGTGCCTCAGTCTCATCTGGATTGAGCTTCAGTATGCATTGGGCATGGAAGTTGTATAGACTGGAGAGAAGAGGACTCTACTGGAGAGTTCCACGTGCAAGGGTTTTTTGTGGAGCAAGGGTGCTGGAATACAGCCAAACTATTCTTCTGGTTTAGATTTTGAAGGGAGATGGAGGGATACATCAAGAGGGGAACAACCTGACTAGTTTGACAGAGCTTGGCATGGAGTTTCCTCCATCATCAATTTGGGTGAGCAATAACCCCCTCCCCTTGATAATAATCTTGGCCAAAAATCAGAGTTAGACAGTTTAATTGAACACATTCCAAAAATTAGTTAATTCTTTTGAATCACTTGAGGTTCTCCCCCACCCCCATCTTCTACAGACTCATTATAGCTGGATATTAATTGCTTTTGACAAGAAGTATATGAGAAGACTACTAGTCTGTGAATTACTAATGGAAAAAGCTTTGGGCAGTATCAGTCTGTGCATGCTTAATATACGTTTCTTTGGAGTTTTACTCCTCAGGAAAAAATAGGAGATAAAACCTGTTATCTAAGATAACAATGTTTTATAGTATGAAAATAAATACTTGCAACCAACCATATTTAGTAGACAATGGGGGAGGGGAATACTGCAGATACAGAAATTGAGCAGAATACTAGAAAAGGGGGTAGAATCCAGTGCACAATTAAGCTACCTATATCCCATTTACTTCAGTAGGATTTAAGCAGCCTAACTTGAGTGCAGGATTTCATGTGGAAAAAGTTAAATATACAAGGACTTAAAATACCAGACAACTGTAAATAGTGGTTTCTTTCTTTTTTATGAAACACGGATTATGTATAGTGGAAAGCAGGGGTATTAATGATCTTCATACCCAAAGCCTACATTATTGCACATTTCTCTTACATTGCTCAGATTTTCCAAGCCTTTTCTTGCGATATCAGTGTGCTAAGAAAAATGCAAGCAGCACATCTGATTCCCCCGGTGTCACATCTTAATTGTAAGCAACATTACCTGGAGGTAAGCCCCATTCATTCCAGTGACTCTTCTGTGCAAAAGGCTTAGTTTGAAGTTAGCAGTCTTTCCGAGTCTAAAAATCCTAAGAAGAAAAAGCATCCTTGGCTACAAAAAAGCAGAAAGCGAATTGACCAAATTTCAGTAGGAGGAGAATATGATGAGCTGGAAATGTTGGGAAAGTTAGCACAAAGGTAACAGGGCTTAGTGAGATGGGAGAGTCTATGGCAGAGAGAAGTTCAGAATCAGAGGCAGAAGGTGAAGGAGGACAGTGGGGTGAGGGAGGCCAAGAGGCAGAAAGATTGGCAAGATCTCACTGTGGCATGTTTGTGGCATCTTTCTGACCATAAACTTTCCGCCAGAAATTATTATTATTGCTACTATTTATTGAATTTATATACCGCCCTATACCCAGAGGTCTCAGGGCAGTTCACAAAAAAGATCACAATAAATAAAATCAAAATAAAAACAATAACCCAGTAATAAACCCCCCCCCCCAAAAAAAAGAACCACATTTTAAAAGGGTATAGGATGTCAATCAGATCAACCAAAGGCCTGATTAAAAAGGAACTATTTTGCCTGGTGCCTAAAGGTATACAGTGGTACCTCTAGTTATGAACTTAATTCGTTCTGGAGGTCCGTTCTTAACCTGGAACTGTTCTTAACTAGAGGCGTGCTTTTGCTAATGCTCTTGCTAATGCTCTTTGCTAGTGCTCTTGCTGCCACTGCGCCACCTGCACACGATTTCCATTCTCATCCTGGGGCAAAGTTCTCAACTCGAGGTAACTCTTTCAGGTTAGTGGAGTTTGTAACCTGAAGCGTTTGTAGATGTTGGATTCTTAAGCCTTATCAGAGGAAACTGGCCACTCTCCAGGCACTCGGCTTAAGCTCCTTGTTGACCTCCCCGGCAGGATACAGGCTAGGTCACTATCGGCGATCCTCCTCAAGCGTGAGAAGAACACACCACTCTTCCCTCCTCCCTGCCTCCCCCAGGGAGGAGAAAGAGACAGACAGAAATGTATTTACATGTCTTTATTTCTGTCCTTGCAGCAGTACAGAGAAACGCATCTGCACTCATCAGACTCCAACAGTAGAGAGAATAACTCTACCCCTGTACTTCCAGTACAGGTCAGATGACACTCTGAGCTAACATCCGGTGCTCAGTACAGTGAATAGACTGCCCCTTTGTTCCCATGGTACAGTCCCAAACATCAACATCCTGTTTTGCATTCCAGCAACTTGCAGCTCGCTCTCGCATTGCTGCTTTTCCGTAACAGTAGCCTGAGGCGTTTGTTACTCGAGGTACCACTGTATAATGAAGGCACCAGGTGAACTTCCCTGGGGAGAGCATTCCACAAATGGGGAGCCATTCTTGTTTTTCCACCCCCCCCCCGGACCTCTTGAGGAGAAGGGACACAAATAAGGGCCTCAGAAAATGATCTCAGGGGCCGGGTAGTTTCAAATGCAAAGAGGCGGTCCTTGAGGTATTGCGGTCCTGAACCGTTTAAGGCTTTCTACGTCAAAACCAGCACTTTAAATTGGGCCTGAGTTCTGCACCAGCTGAAGTTTCCAAACCGTCTTCAGAGGCACCCCTACATATAACACATTGCAGTAATCTAACCTTGAGGTTAGCAGAGCATAGACAACTGTAGTTAGGCTATCCCCGTCCAGATAGGGGCGTAGCTGGGCCACCATCAGGCTGGGCCTGGGCACTCCAGGCCACTGAGGCAACCTGAGCCTCAAACAACAGCAAATGATCCAGGAGGACCCCCAAGCTACGAACCTGCTCCTTCAGAGGAAACCTAACCCCATCAAGAGCAGGTGAACTCCTACCAATCTCATGTTTACATTAGAAGAATTCTGTAATGGTTGTGTTTTAATATTTATTAAAAAAAAATGCGGGGGAGGGGGAAATATAGCCTTTGTGTGTTCTGCACACAAAGGATGGAGAAGAACAGGAATTGTGGTGCCACAACCCCAGCCCTGCTCCCAACACTGTCCAGCTGTCAGTGGCGTAGCGTGGGTTGTCAGCACCCGGGGCAAGGCAACTAATTTGCGCCCCCTAACCTGTGGATTTGCGCCCCCTAACCCGTGGATTTGTGCCCCCTAACCCTAACCCCCAGATGTTGTGCCCGGTGCGGCCGGCCCCCCCTGCACCCCCCATGCTACGCCACTGCCAGCTGTTCCCCCTCCCTCTGCATTCATGTATTTAGGGTCTGCAAAGGAGGAGCCCTTGTGTAGGCATTCTAGTTGCATGGAATGCCACTATGTAAGGAGTTGCACCTGCAACCCTACACTAGCAGATGACATCCCTACCACTGACATAAATGCTGGGAAAAATCTTCATTTCAGCAGTTCTTGGTGTACAGCTGCTGTTAACGCAGAGAAGGAAGGAAGGAAGGAAGGAAGGAAGGAAGGAAGGAAGGAAGGAAGGAAGGAAGGAAAGAGGGAGGAGTTTGGACTTGATATCCTGCCTTTCACTCCCCTTAAGGAGTCTCAAAGCGGCTAACAATCTCCTTTCCCTTCCTCCCCCACAACAAACACTCTGTGAGGTGAGTGACTTCAGAGATGTGTGACTAGCCCAAGGTCACCCAACAGCTGCATGCGGGGAAGCGAACCCCGTTCACCAGATTATGAGTCCGACGCTCTTAACCACTACACCATGCTGGCTCTCCAATACTGTGCAACATCTGAAAGGCTCAGTCAACTGGCAATGTCTTTGGCCTTTGCTTTAGAATCCCAAAATGGGACCAGAAATTAATATATGCAGTGCATTCTTTTCCTGGGGTGACGCAGGGCTACGCATACCCTAAACATTTTGTGAATCTAATAAGAGAAGAAACTAAAAATGTTAAATTTTTTAGTTTCTTCTCTAGCACAGTAAATCTTCCGTTCCGTTGAATAGCACAGTGAATTGTCAGTTCCGTTGCTACCCCCGATGTCCATTTACTGTATGTATTTTCCCCAATTTGAACTATAAAATGGTGATTTTATTGAGTCAAAATGAGAGTACCTCTAAACATTTTTTAAAAGAAAAAAGCACTGAATGTATGGATCTGATGACTGTATCTCATCTACCAGTTCACAAGCTTTGAAGAAATCAGAGTTAGCAACTCATGTATCTGGTTTTGCTTTTACATGTTTTTTTTTTCGTTTTTTTTAAAATACAAAAAAAAACCTTGCACATGAAATGTGTCATTTTAGAGCATTCGGGGGGACATCATGGAGGATACTTTGCAATACAATGTGATTGATTTTCTTCTGCGGTTGCAAAGGGAATAATCAAGCACGGGAGTTTTAAAAGTAGTCCAGAGTCATCACTTCCGCAATGCTTCATAGAACATAGGAGAAAAGCAATCAGCAAGCTGGAACTTACTGTGAAGAATATTAATTAATTCCACAAGAGGGGGAAATGAAAGCTACGCACATCTACTGTGCAGGCGTGGCAAATTTGAAATGCTTTTATTCCCTTTCTTTACTTTGTAGTATTCAAACAGTCTAGCCTTTCCGTTAGTATTTGAGAAAGAGATGACGATTCTAGCAAATCTCTGTATGGTGGTTCTGAATCTAGGTCAGAAAACTGCATCGAGATCAGGGAAAGGAGCTAAAGACACAATGGCAAATTTAAGACCAGCATTGGATATAGAGCATTCTTGGGTGATAACAAGTCAGAAAGCCTAGAGAGCTAAATAGGCAGTAACAGTCTGTGTTTCAGAGTAGAGTAAGCACAAATTGCCAGTGTGGTAGTGCTGATCTGGATCAGAGGGCATTGGGGCTTTAACTCCCAACACACACACACACCAGCCCCAATTCAGATTGGGGGCCTGTGCCAGCAATTGCACTCATTTAAATAAGAGCTTTCCCCTCATTGTTGTGTGGGAAGAGCAACGTTGAAATCCTGGTGAGGTGGGTGGCAAAGGCTTAAAAAGCCTGTTGTCCACACTGGGGTCCGGACCTAGATCAGGGCCCTATGTTGACTGTTAATGTTTTCTTAAAACAAACAAACAGTGCTTGAGGGCACAACTACTGAAGCAGCATATTGTCTAGGTTGGCCATGCATCAGTGCCAAGGAACATAAGAACACAATAAACTATCTCATGCTGAATCTGACCATTGTCTACACCAGAGATGGGAAACATTTTTGACCCCACAGATCAGCTTTGACAAGTGGGACAGTCCTGGATTTACAGAAGCCACACTGGTTTCTGATTTGCTCTCAGAATGGGCTGCTTTTCCATAAGGCGACCCTATTTTCATCAGAGAAATATTAAAGGGTGTGGTAGGATGTCCCTTTATTCATCAGAGAAATGTTGGAGGGTATGGAGTCACACACCCTTCAGTGATTTCAGCTGATTGTCAGGTAGTTGTGGTGATGTGAGAACAGCCTCACAAACTAATTTGGACCCACTGGTGTTGGTAAGCCTAAAGTTCCACACCCTTATGATACAAGGACATTTATATTCTTCAACATCATCCTTCTCTTATTTTTTGTCCAGTTAATCAAGACTTGGGGAAAGGACTGTGCTTTCAGGACAATGTTGATGACCCTGGAATTCCACCCATGGTTGTTGGATGTGACACAGAGTCATGGAATTCTATGTATTTCCACCTAAGGGAATGATATCACTGCACACCCAATCTTTTCTTTCATTATTTTTAATTCAAGAATTTTAGAAAAATAACCTGTTGGGCTGGGACTGAATATAATAATCTATTTTCCACTGTCTTTACATTGACAATGAAATGGACAAAGGTTGCTAATCAGACTTTCTAACATATGTTTAATGCCTGGCCCAGATATAAGTCCCCTGTAATTTCCTAATTTCTTTTAGCAGCATGAGCACCAGAGACCACACTAGCTTTCCTAGCCAAATCAAAATAGGATGTCATCCAAAATCTAGAGCTTGAACAGGATCTTCTCATTTATGTGGCATATGTATTTCCTAAGCTCTCTTTGTTTATGTGTAATATATGTTTTATAGAGGAGAAAACTGAGGAAGCAGTAGGCCATCATTTTGGCCTCTTGCTAAAGGAAGGTCTTTGTAAGACGGCCCAATTAATTTGCCCAGGACATTTGCTAAGATGCCAACTGACCTCATATTTATTGATGATAACATGAACATTTACCGAATGCAGATATAATAGGCATGTTTCATAGTAGGGTATAGTTTTCTGCAAATGACTTGCTTCAAGTATCCACAGAAGATGGAGCCATTTTAGTCCAAGTTCTTCCTTCTTGGACCATCACCAGAAGTTCTTAAACTAGGGCTATTCACCCTTCAGGTGCTGTTGGACCAGCTCACATTATCCATGACCAGTGGCTATGCTTGGAGTTATAGTCCCACATCATTTGGAGGGCATCATCCCTGACTTTTTTTTACCCATTTTTTCCCATAACGAAAAAAGAAGCATGTTTTGAAATACATTATAAATATGGTAAAGGGTGCTTTTAAAAAAATCAAGGTGTTCATGTTTTTGAACCCCACCTAGAAATCAAGCCAAACTGAAATTGTTCTTTTTATATAAAACAAACTATTGCCAAGGCATTATTATTACTATTATTATTACTATTAATGTATTTTCAGGATGTGTAGGGCATCGCCCGAGAAATCCTGTTAGGCTTATAGAAATAATTTTATGTTCCCTCAAATGTATCTTCCAAGGTTGAATTCTCAAATTTATTTCCAGTTTAAGGCAAATTGCATCCAGTTTTCAGTTCTTGGGGGAGACTTGGGTTCCCAGATACTGGTCCCTCCTGAACATTTAGTTCCACCCTGATTCCTCATCTGGAAACAGGCAATGATTATTGTCAAACTTGGCTCTCCGAAGTTGCCAGATGAACTTAATGTGTTTGGGTGTGACTTGATTTGTTGATGGTGCTCAACCTAACTGAGCAGCCACCCATTAAATGATACTCTGAGGAATGTTTCTGTGTGAGATCACACGCTTGGTCATTTAGCCCTTTTAAAACACCAGACTACATAAGCTCATAAAATGAAATTCAATTAACTTAATGAATAAGTCACTTAGTCACATGAACTATGATGAATTTCTCCATAAAGAGAAAGAATAGGATTTAAAGAAGAAGCATGCCTGTAACCTGTTGTTTAGATATAAGCAGCATAAAGTGTATCAACCAATTACTGTGCGAACACAACAGAGTGTGATCCTATGCTTAAGATATGGTGGCTGAGAGGTTATAGGATTTGGTGTGTGAGCAATCAGTATGTGAACAATGAAACATGGGAGCCATTGCTCATACAAGGGTGTGTCCCCTTGTCGTAGTCCTGTGCTGCCAGCCATGACAGAGCTCAATGGAGGGGGAAGCCAGCCAACCAGCCGAGTTTCAGGGGGGTACTTGCCTGGAGGCACAGCCACATGCAAGGTTCAGTCCAATCCTAAAGTCAGGAATATCTCAGGTCACTTAGTCAGATGATCCAGGAGTCTAGAAAGCCAAGGGTCCAGGGTCACAAGAAGCAAGAAGCAGCAAGGCCTGGCCAGCAACGATGAATGTTGTTTCCAGCAACTGACTGAGGCTGGAAACCCATCATCATCATCATCATCATCATCATCATCATCATCATCAAATTTTATTTATACCCCGCCCTTCCTGGTTCAAAAACCAGGCTCAGGCGGCTAACAACAAAATTAAAACACTTAATTATAAAAGCAGCATAAAATACAGTATGAAAACATTAATAACAATAAAATTCAAAAATCAATTTAGGGGAAATAAGCATTAGATAATCCCCAGGGCTAGCTGGCTGAATTGGTCCTACTTGGGCCAGCGAGGAGACCAGGGGAGAATTAGCTGTGGGGTCTCAGAGCAGGTGATCTTCATAAAGTTAAGGGGGAGGGAAGGGGAGGGAAATAAAAGATCATGCTGAATTCAAATTAAAGGCCAGGAGGAATAGCTCTGTCGTACAGGCCTGAAGGAAGGAGGTTAAATCCTGAAGGGCCCTAGTCTCATGGGACAGAACATTCCACCAAGTTGGAGCCATCACTGAGAAGGCCCTGGCCCTGGTGGAGGATAGTCTGACTTCCTTAGGGCCCGGGACCTCTAAACAATGGTTGTTCATGGACCTTAAGGTCCTCTGTGGGGCATACCAGGAGAGGTGGTCCCGTAAGAAAGCTGGAGCCAGCTGGTTCTCATCAGGAGCAAGAAGGCTGATCAGCAGCAGGTGGAGTCACATCACCTTCTGCTCCTTTAAGCTGCTGCTCAGCAGGTGAAGCTGACTCCTGGCCCATTATACCCCTTTCATGAGAAGAAGAAATGCAACTTAAGTTCCTGCCACCACACACACACAATTAGAGACATAGAGAGGGTCCTTTGGAGCTCGCTGTAGACAGAGGGATGGGCTTGACACAGAGAGCTAGGGAGTGAAGAGGGAGCAACAGGCCAGTCTGGACAAGTGCTTCATTTGGACTGGAACAACCCTTAGAAGTCTCCGTGTGTTCTTTGTCATGCTTTCAATAATAAAGAAGCTAACTGTAAGTTAGCCAAGTGTTTCGCTCTCTTTCTCTGATCTGTAAGTGACCTGCTCTCCTTGTCGGCTCCCTGACATTCACTTATGTTGTAGAACCTTCCATGTTAAGGTTTGTTGTCTAGCAGTGACCAATAGACAGGCAATGCTTTATCATAATAAAACCTCAGAGTGCGCGCTTCACCCTGTTTCTATGCACTCATGTACGAATGACTTGGCTTGATTTCGGAATTGCAAAATTCAGAGAAGTGCAAATTTTGAATTTAATTTCTCCACCAATCCTTAAATGGGGCCGAAGGGACCAGGGACGTGTTACCCATAGATGTTAGGGGCACGGGGTGCCAGATTTTGGAGGGTGCCACAGGCTGAGTGTCCGGGAAGGAGAGTCAGGGTGCGCTCCCATCCCTGCTCTGCGACAGCCGCCCATCGGAGCATGCCGCATCCAGCTCAGGGAAGCTCCTTTGTGTCCTCTCCCACCAGGGCTGCCTGGGTGCCTGGCGGGTGCAATTGGGGGGGTACAGGGCGGGGCAGGGGTGTCTCTCCCGCCCCTCTCTGTCTGAGTCACTGCCTGCACACTTCCCTGCAGAGTCTGCGAGCGGAGCAGGGAAGCGTCCTGTGCAACCCTGGTGCTGAGCGAGGATAGGACAGCTGGCGAGCCACCTGATCTGCTTGCTGGCCCTCCTGTCACGTGGACTTCCCCAGACGGGGGCATGTAAGGAGCACCGGGTGCTTAGAGGGAGGCTTCAGGGAGGGCGCAGGAGGCCGTCTGGGCACCTCTTACTTACCTGCAGCGCTGAGCGTGCGTTGGGCCATGCAATGTAAATGAGCCGGACTGAAGTCCCCCCCCCCTTAAGAAAGGTTGACAACTCTGGGAAATGGGGCAGGGGGCACAGGAGAGATATGTGCACCACGGCACCAGATATGCTTAAGACAGCCTTGGAAGGGACTTGGAATTTAACAACATCTAGAGGGCCACAGGTTAACTATTGCAGGACATTATTTTAAGCTGTGATCACCTTGAAAGTATTGACATGAACTCACACACTTACATTTGGAAATTGAAATATATGTGTAAATGGTTTCAAGGGGCACCTCGCCTCCAAGTTACACACATACTTTTATAGTTCTTCACAAGCAGCCTGATACATTCATTATTGATTCTAACAGCCCCTGTGCCATCCAATTGCAAGCATCCCCACCTAACTTAGCCACCAACTTCATCCTGTGACTAAGAGAGCTTCCTGTTGTTGCCTAGAACAAGGTGTTCAGAGATGCGACTGTTGGTCACACTGCATTTCCCAGAAACAGACTAATTGTGTGAGCCAGAGTGCCTCCATTTTCTAATACACTTAGCAAGGGAGGAGAATTTTCTCCCAGTCCTTGGCTGAGGGAGCCAGGGAATGTAGCTGTTTAAATGCCCAGAGGAATGGAGGGATGCTTCTCTCATACCCATCAATTTAAACCCACCTAACCCATAGTTCATAGAATCATAGAGTTGGAAGAGACCACAAGGGCCATCGAGTCCAACCCCCTGCCAAGCAGGAAACACCATCAGAGCACTCCTGACATATGGTTGTCAAGTCTCTGCTTAAAGACCTCCAAAGAAGGAGACTCCATCACACTCCTTGGCAGCAAATTCCACTGTCAAACAGCTCTTACTGTCAGGAAGTTCTTCCTAATGTTTAGGTGGAATCTGCTTTCTTGTAGTTTGGATCCATTGCTCCGTGTCCGCTTCTCTGGAGCAGCAGAAAACAACCTTTCTCCCTCCTCTATGTGACATCCTTTTATATATTTGAACATGGCTATCATATCACCCCTTAACCTCCTCTTCTCCAGGCTAAACATGCCCAGCTCCCTTAGCCGTTCCTCATAAGGCATCGTTTCCAGGCCTTTGACCATTTTGGTTGCCCTCCTCTGGACACGTTCCAGATTGTCAGTGTCCTTCTTGAACTGTGGTGCCCAGAACTGGACACAGTACTCCAGGTGAGGTCTGACCAGAGCAGAATACAGTGGCACTATTACTTCCCTTGATCTAGATGCTATACTCCTATTGATGCATAATTGGGTTGTTTTTTTGTAGTTCTGTTGTTAGCTCTGAACAAACATGACCTTTCCACCATTCATCAAATCTCTCAAGTCTTCTTCCATGGCGTATTGGCAAATGAATACATTGCTTTTCCAGAAAGGCTCTATTTCTTTAACAGTTCAACTGGTATGCCTTATCCTTTTGGGCACCAATGAGGGACAACTTTGGGACCACTGGATTTCTGCATCTGTTAAGTTCCTTCGAGAAGAAAAGTTGGCATTCCTATGAATATCAGAAGCTCGTCACAGCATGGAATTAATTTGTGAAAGTTTCCTCTCCGCTTCTCTCCCCGTGGTCTTCTTTCACAATGGCTGCCCTGGAACTACTTTTTAAAAGCCGTATCTTTAAAAACGCTAATTGTGCCCCCCCCCATTCAAAATGCCCGAGGAAAAAATAATAATAAATTGGGCTGCATGAATTATTCATCACATCCAATTTAGTAGGAACACGGCTCCATTTGATTATTAGGCACCTTTGAACGTGATCACAGAAGGGGATCATTTTCCTGACAACAGAACACAAGAAATTATGACCTGACATTTGCTAAATTGAGATCCGCATTAAAAAAAATAGAAATAAAATCCAGAGGATATTATTCTAAGATGTAAAAGGAGTACATGAGAAAATACACCCTGTTAATAAGGTCACACAAACAATGGCATAGCCTTTTGTAGCACATACCTACTCATTAAGTTTTAAGGCTATTTGGAATATAGTTGTAGGATTCCTTCCATATAATGAACTTACCACTCTTACCAACTGTGAGCTTTGTAATAAAGCTTTCCAAATTAATGTGCTCACACATCCTTTGTCCTACTTGCTTGGAGTATTAACAAGCACTCCAGTCAGCAATGGCGGAGAAATTCTACACTGCTCTACCTTTCACTAACATCCACACACACTGTGCTATCCAAGACAATTAATTGCAGTGCTATTTTTCCTAGAAAAAGAGGTGCCTGAACTCACCATGAACACCTCCCTTGTTCTCTTATAATGGCAATGGTGCCCAGCTGAGAGGTGCGGGAACTGAGTTCCAGTGAGTTCTGGCTGGAAAAAAGAAGAAGCCCTGATTAATTGGTTTTCAAACGTCTTTCCTCAAGGGACATTATCCACAGCAACCTCACTACTGAAGAACCGCTGTGCTTTTCCAGAGGGTTCTGGATAAGTTCTAGAGAGGGCCTTCTCGGTAGTGCAACCCACCCTGTGGAACGGCCTCCCATCAGATGTCAAGGAGATAAAGAACTATCTGACTATCTGACTTTTAGAAGACATCTGAAGGCAACCCTGCTTAGGGAAGTTTACACACACACACACACACACACACACACACACACACATTTTTATTGGTTTTCTTTTAACATCTCATTTCCAACAGTCATATAACAAAACTTTTTATCTTATACAATGTTTTAGACTTCCATCAACACCTCTGATGATTCTTTGTTCTTTATCACTTATTCTGCATTTCTTAATTTCACTATTACTCTTAATTGAGAGCCAGTGTGGTGTAGTGGTTAAGAGCAGTAGATTCATAATCTGGGGAACCGGGTTCGCGTCTCCGCTCCTCTACATGCAGCTGCTGGATGACCTTGGGCTAGTCACACTTCTCTGAAGTCTCTCAGCCCCACTCACCTCACAGAGTGTTTGTTGTGGGGGAGGAAGGGAAAAGAAGAATGTTAGCTGCTTTGAGACTCCTTCGGGTAGTGATAAAACGGGATATCAAATCCAAACTCTTCTTCTTCTTAATTGTCATTAATTAATAATTCTCCTCATAGTCTTTCTTGCAATATTTCAAGTAATCCTCCTTACAAAACTTCTTGCAGTCCTACTAGCGTAATCTGTTCATTACAATTACTTTTCAAATAGTATATTTACTCCAAGAGTAAATATTCTTTCAAGAATCTCTGATTCCACAGGGTTCAAATCCTTCCTGTTAATTTATCAAGTTCTGCATAGCCCATCAATTTCACCCTCCATTCTTCTTTCATTGGTAATTCTTCTTGCTTTCATTTTTGTGCCAATAATATTCTTGCTGCCGGCTTAGGGATGTTTTTAATGTTTGATGTTTTGTGGTGTTTTTAATATTCTGTTGGGAGCCACCCAGAGTGTCTGGGGAAAACCAGCCAGATGGCTGGGATGCTTTTGAACTCCTAGATTGGCAGGAGCTGGGACAGAACAAGCCCCAAAAGCTCAGTGGTTTAGACCACAGCACCACAATCAATTTTTTGCGTGTGTGTCTATATTCCTCTTCAAGGCATCTCTCTCTCTCCCCCCCACTCTTCTTTTTTCCTGGTAAGAATCTTATATGCTGCATTGGCTCGCTTATTTTGCTTTGTCCAGTTAACAAAACACACGAAGAAGGCAGATAAAAGGGAATGTTCCAGTGGACATTTCAGGCCATTGTGCAAGGAAGGTTGTTTTCTTTACCCTTGGCTTATGTTAAGTATTCTTCTCAGGTGAGGGAAGATGGTTGTCTGATTGCCTGTCCTATTTTTCTTCGCCACAGCAGATAGAGTATGCTTATCTATTAAAAGCACTCCAGAGTAACATTAAGCTCGGACACCTGTGGAGCTTGTCAGCACAGCCTCTCAAACAGGTCACTGGCTACGGGCAGCTTCAGCCGTGAAATGAAAAGCACCGACTCTTTCATTTGCCAAACACGTCCTTGTGCGTTGGTTCTGCCAATAGCCTGAGAAAGGGGGTGGGGGCAAGGCTGTATTGTTTTCAACAAGGAGAAGATTACTTTAGACTACTGTTTGGAGATGGCTTAACAACCTGTGGAACTCTCCTTGCCCATACAAATGATGGGGATGAAGAAAACTTCCCCAGATATAATGTCACTTCCGTTAACAGTGAGCTCAGCCACCGAGCAGAGCAGCAGAGATGAGATCAGAGATTTGCAAAACTCTGCCTTGAGTAGAGATGCAAAGCAGCAGCATTTTCCATTGTGTCTTGTATTTGCCACATGTGGCAGTTTCCATTTCCTTGCCATTCACCCTCTGTTAATAGCTATTTTTTTCATCTTGCTGCCCACATGGTGGCAAATTATGTGACTTATGCAATTAATTACACCACTGTCACATTTTTCTGCTTCGTTCATTTCTCTCTTTTTAAATTTTATTTATACTTTTCAGGTATACACATTTCACTGATTTTACAATCATTTTTGACATTTTAAAACTCGACTTCTTTCCCCATCTTTCTGCGGTTCCTTAAAGTTATTTTTAATATCTTCTGCATGTCCAAATTAACTAAACTTACTCATTTATTTATCTTCTTTAAATATATACTCTGAAGTAGCTGCAGGTTATTACAATAATCCTGCCAGTGTTTTTATATGTTTACAATTTATCTGTAAATATTCAATAAACCATTTCCATTCTTTTATAAAAGTTTGTTATCATGATTTCTTATTCTTGTGGTAAGTTTCACCATTTCTGCATATTCCATAAGTTTTTGTATCCATTCTTCCTTTGCTGGGACGACTTCTTTTCATTTTTGGGCAAGTAACATTATTGCTGTTGTAGTCGCATACATGAATAAATTTCTATACCATTTAGGTACAGTGGTACCTCAGGTTAAGTACTTAATTTGTTCTGGAGGTCCGTACTTAACCTGAAACTGTTCTTAACCTGAAGCACCACTTTAGCTAATGGGGCCTCCTGCTGCTGCCGCGCCGCTGGAGCACAATTTCTGTTCTCATCCTGAAGCAAAGTTCTTAACCTGAAGCAATATTTCTGGGTTAACGGAGTCTGTAACCTGAAGCGTATGTAATCTGAAGCGTATGTAACCCGAGGTACCACTGTAGTTCTATCCCTATAATTCCCAAGAACATCTGCTTTACATGCAGGTTCAATCTCTAGCATCGTTAGGTAGGGGTAGTAGAGACCCCTGTCTGAAGCCCAGCAGAGCTAGCTGGACCAATGGCATGACTCAGAATAAGTCAGTTTCCTCTGATCCTGAGTCCAATGCTTTCATTATGTGAGGTTCGACACCGGACAAAGTGTAATCCCTAAACCACACTAATTGACATATTGAGAACAGAAGCTTCCATGATAAGAATTCATTTGAACATTTCTGCTTCGGTCTGTTTTATTTGGTTGACCTTGTCAAATGATCAAACAGGAGACTGGTGGGAATTGTACGCACATGGAGGTTTGCAAGAGACACTTTCTTTGTGACACAGGTCGGACTGACGAGAATTACTTGTGACTAAATTTGCATAGTTGCACCTTTTCAGTGAAAGGATCTCATCAATCTTTGGGTGGACATCAATCAAAAATCTTCACTACACAGACCAATATGCCACCAGGCCAAATTCAAAGTGGTTGTACTGATTTATTAAGCCCTAAACAACTTGGGGCCTAGTTGCATGAAGGACCTAGTTATTATGAAGTTAGCTTCATACCTACCTGCCCATGAGATAAGACTGTGCTTGGAAGGAGGCCCTCTTAGCTGTACCACAGTTGAAAATTATCTGTTACCGGTATGTGGCAACCTGAGAAAAGATCTCCACAGTGACACCCTTGTTGTAGAATGCCCTCCTTTCTGAGATTTGACATTTGTTTGCTCAGGAATTTGTTATTGTTGCCACCTTTAGAAAAGAACAACAGTTGCTTATAGGAGACATAGGGGGCATGTAGGTGTGTCATATCAAATTTTTGCCTCCAGTCCTGCATGGATAATAAGCACATCGCACAGAGCCATGTCATTGTTCCTGGAGGCATCCACCCATTTCTGCAGCCAATATGACTGAGGCCAGAAAAGTAAGTCAAGCTGCTGCACTGTTTAGGTCAAAAATCCACTGTAAGTTTCAGAATTGCAAAAACAAAACAGCATCCCTATTTATTATCAAGCCTTTTGTGCCTAATGTAAGGCTGCACATTAGTAGTTTGCTGTTGATCTAGCAACAAATGAATGGTTCAGTGGGTTACAAAGGCTCTTTTATTTTCCCACTTTGTTATTTTATTTCATTATGAATCACTCAATTATCTGGGCCATTTTAAAGCGCGCCACACAATTTCTCAGATCTAAGAAAAAACACTGAGTGCTCCTAATTACCATGAATGGAATAACATAGCTTATTGGATTTGTGACCTCTGTGTGCTTCAAAGTTACATAAAGGCCCACCATTATTAAAAACAGTCTCAAATGATGTTCAGCCACTAAGGCTTAAATTGTGAAGGAGAGAGGCTGACAGCTAATGAACAGGTGAAATAGAATTGCTTACTGGCCCATCTTTCAGTTGCAAACTTAGCTTCACCTTGAGAGCTGTAAAAATGTGTTTTTAGGAGAAATTTGTATTGCTGAAGAATTTTCATTTTCATTTTATATATCTATCTATCTATCTATCTATCTATCTATCTATCTATCTATCTATATGAAAAATGGAAAATTGAGACAATCAAAATGGACAGATTCTTCCATCCCTGTCTCAGTCAGGAAGCGTTCCTTAGCCTAGATCTTGTCCTCTCACGTGTGGAGAACTTATGATCTTTCTAATGTTCTTTGGCTACAGCTCCCATCACTTGGCTGGGAGTTGGTGGAAACTGGAGACTTCAGAAACTTGGTTTTAAATTACGCTACATCGGTTGTATTTTTATACACATTTCCTGATGAGTGTCTATTGAAAAGCGGGATATAAAGCTGTTAAGTAAATTTTAAAAAACATCTGGAAGGCCACAGATTTTGTGTTGCTATATTGTATTTTTTTTATGTTGTGAACCACCCTGAGACCTACAGATTAAGGGTGGTATTAAATGAACAAATAAATAAATAAATTCCCCATCCCTAGTTTAAAGTGATGTGCCGAGGTTTAAATCTGGGGCATTCTGCAAGCAAAGCACATTGTCCTCTTCTGCTGCCCTACAGCCCCTGCCAGTGTGCCTGCCTTGCAAACAATATTACTTGGTCTGGATTATGCTCAAAAATGTACAAGGAATGTGCATTATGTACAATGGACACCCATTTGCAGACATTCCCCCTCTCCCATATAATTTCCCTCTGATATTAGTTCTAAGCAGTTCAGTAGGTTTCTCTTAAATTAGACACATCCATTATCCGGTTGTGGAACTGTAATGGTAAGAAGGATCCCATTTAAGACCGGCACATATGGCAAAGAGAGAGAGATAGAGAGATTATGACGCTCTAAATTTGGGCCACTCTCTTAACTATGCTTTTATAAAGCAACCATGCAGAGAGAGGATTTTTTGCTTCTTATTGATCTCCATACACAGAAATGCAAAGGAATAACCACTTTAAAGAAATTTCACAGTTGCTTTGTAGTCTAGCCACAGCCCTGAACATAAGATGTACCAACCCCTCTCCTTTTTTTGCAACTGAATGGTGCGCGTTCATTAAAATACAATTTTAAAATGAAAATATAAAAATATGATTATATTATAGGCATTATGGCAAGAAGCTTGGTAAAGCGTGTTCTCACTAGCAGAGAGCACGTGTTGCGGTTGGGGAGCAGGCCACCATCATGACTAGGCAATTTTGGGAACCCAAGATGAAAGGGTTAATTGGGTCGCTGGGGAAATTTGGGTGTTGCAAAATTGGAGGAGGGGTTTAGAGTCTATAAATTGAGGAGCTAGACTAGGGGACTTCCTCTTGGCCGTTTTGCATCGGATCACCCACCCCCCCTCCCTTTTATAGGGTGGTTCTTGGGTTCATTTGACCTTGCTATGCCTGTCATGGGGTCGTTCGCCTTTGAGCGGGGGCCTGGTAGGAATTTTGCCATTTGGCTGATTGGCTCTTGCCACTTGGTTTTTGCCTACTGCGTAGCAAATCGTCACAACTTGTAAGGTTGGCGGTTAGGCATTGGTTAAATTGGTGCTTGGAGGGGTAAGGTGCCTATCCCTCCAAATGATGCGAATGGGAATTCCGTTAAAGGAATCCAGGGGCTTGCCATCCTTTCGTCCTTGTCCGTGGAGCCGGACTTGGGCCGGGCAAGACCCCACCGGAACATGAGGGTGAGAGGTGTTGGACTGCATTTACCCAGCCTCATTTCTCCCCAATACTTGTTTCCCACGCTGGCTTCCGGTGGTGTCCGGAAGTGCCAGCGCTGTCCTTGGGGGGGCAAGGACATAGTCATAACCAATGCCTAAGCAACCACTCACATTTTCTGTATTTAAATAAAGTTGTGGCCAAAATTATGCCAAAAACCTTAAACAAAAAATTAACGTGTGCTGTGTGAATTTTTTTTGGGGGGTGGCACTGCGGAACTCAACACGCAATGTCTTAATTTTGTTCAATGCTTCCAATATGTCAAGTGCGACATAAGTAGTAAAAACGATTTCTCTGCTTTGAAGAGCCATATTTCAAAAAAGAGCTCCTCAAAGGATGTTTCTTTGATTTTATTCAAAAGGCTGGTAATTAGACACGGTATTTTTTTTTATAGAAATGTTTTGCCTTCCCCACCCCTGACTGTGGCGAGAGATCTTTTTAGAAAGTAACATTTTATTTTTATTTTTCCCCCAAAGAAAACTAAACAAACTTCATTCAGTGTTGATGCAGAAACATGAAACATACACACATGGTGTATGTTTCTCAAAGAGGAAAAGTTTGAGGAGCAGTTTGTGATAAACAAAGTGTATCTATGATTACCGAAAGGAAGAATGTCAGCTATCCCACAAGGCATGCCCAAGCGATTGGGTACATCTAAAATAGATCTTTGGATCTCATCAGCATTAAATTATATCAGATCAAAACAGCTTAAAGTTGCAATTATGTACACATTTTGGTTTACACTGTCCAGCTACAGTGGTGCCCCGCAAAACGAATGCCTCGCAAGACGGAAAACCCGCAAGACGAAAGGGTTTTCCGTTTGCGAGTTGCTTCGCAAGACGAATTTCCCTATGGGCTTGCTTCGCAAGAAGAAAGCCCATAGGGAAATCTCCGGGGACCTCTTTTAAATGCTGGCGGTGGGGAGCAAAGCCTCCCCTCCCCTCCGGCCTTCAGAAGAGGTCCAGGAAGGCCGGCAGGGGCCGAAAGGCTTTGCTCCCCACCGCCAGCATTTTAAAAGCAGTCCAGGATAGCAGGGAAGCGCTTCCCGCTATCCCGGACGGCTTTTGAAGGCCGGCGGGGGGGGGAGCAAAGACTTTTGCCCCCCGCCGGCCTTCAGAAGAGGTCCTGGACCTCTTCTGAAGGCCGGCGGGGGGCAAAAGTCTTTGCTCCCCCCTGCCTGCCTTCCCAGGGGCTTTTAAATCGCCCCGGACAGCGGAGAAGTCCTCCGCTGTCCCGGGTTTTTTTAAAATGCTGGGGGTGGGAAGAAAAGCCCTTGTCCCCCTCCCCAGCCTTCAGAAGAGGTCGGGGGACAGACTGTCCCCGGACCTGGTCTGAAGGCGGTTTCCATAGGAACGCATTGATTGATTTTCAATGCATTCCTATGGGAAACCGTGCTTCGCAAGACGAAAAACTCGCAAGAAGAAAAAACTTGCGGAACGAATTAATTTCGTCTTGCGAGGCACCACTGTATCAAAAAAATGCTGAGGACAAGTGGCTGTTGAAAACAAAAATGATGTATCTGAGCTTAGTGTAATACTATAATGCCAGGTGAGATGATGGGAGAAGGAAAGAATGCTGTTGTGACTGACATGCATAGCTTATAATCAGATGGAATTATTTACCATCACTTTCCAATCTCAGTGATTTGCGGGAGAGTTCAGATGTGCTAGAGCAAAGCTTATGTCTCCGAGATCAAGGCAGATCCAGGATAGCTTCTTCGGGACTGACAGGTCTAGCTTATAATCAAGAATCTTACAACCCAATCCAGAACGGCAAACCTCCTGCTTTGTATCACAGCATCGTTAGCAGATGAAGATGTCAAGCGCATTGGATTTATGTGCAGGTGAGATGTATCCAAATGGCACATTCATTGCACTCTATCATAGTTCTTCCAGGAAAAGGCTTTAAGCAGAAGCAAGTGATGAGCTTGACAGTGTGATTAGCCCAAGGTGACTCAGTGAGATTCATGGCTGAGCATGGGTTCAAAGTTAAGTTTCCTCTGTTCAAGGCCAGTGTTATATTGCTCTGCCTTCCCATACTACATGAATCACCAACTTGGCACCTGAGCATACCAGTTTGCTTCCTGGTACCTCTGATGGAGCCTGCAAAATGTCATGGTAAAGATCCCAATAGAAATCCACAATGCAGAAGAGACTCTTCGCTCTTCCTGCACAATTCCTATTTGCACTGATTCAGTGTCTTCTACATTAAGCATACGCCCTTAAATGTGCCAAATTTGATTGGATGCCAGGACTGCACATTCATCCTCCTTTCTATTCTGAACAGAGAGAGTGGCAAAGAACTTATCTCTGTGAGCAAGAATGGTGATGGATTATATAGCATTATTTTCCCCATTGATGGAGGTCATGCATACACTATATTGTGGTCCTGTATCTTTCTTCTTGTTTGATGTGACAACCAATTTGTGTCATGTGACCATAGCACTTTCTCAAAATTCCACTGGCCCCAAAAGGTTGACAACCCTTGCTATATGAGGCATTTAACTCCAGATGCAAGATGGGACCCAAAAGATTAGGAATTGTCAAGAAACGAGCTTTCCAAAAAGAACCATCTGCAAGTAAAGGAACATAAATGCACAAAGAGATCTGGCTTGGCTTTTCATTCCATGCCACATATTTTATGTGCAGCTAGAGCAGTATCTTAAATCAAAAGGCTTCCGAGAGATAACTGCAAGTAGCCTCATTGTGAAGGAAGATCATTTTGATTTTACAAACTGAATAAGTCGATAAATAAGAGTTCATATTTTGGAACAGCTAAACAGCTTAGTCTATCTTTAGCAGATGAAACAGCTTTGTACTCAGACTAGCTAAAGAAATTTAAATATCCCAAGATGATTTAGGCTACTATATAGAAAAGCAAGATAAATTTTATTGTGCCTCAGACATCATCACAAATTCAATACCAACCAAAATCATCAAAGTAAATTTAGATGTTGAAAAGTGTGCTCACCTCCACATCCAGTTTGAGGTTGTTCTGGGGTTTTTAAAATCACAAAAAAAAAAAATAATATTGATATAAATAATCGCTGTAAAAACAAAATGGATTATGCTATAATTACTACTGATCCATGAACAATTTGGAACATGGTACTCGATAAAGGCCCACCAGTGTTGTTTCTTTGTAAAACACTGTTCAATATTTTCATTAACTATCTTGAGAATAAAACAGAAACATACAATAATCACATTTGAGGCCAACACCTGACTGATGATAAGGAAGAAAACAACAACCCTACAAATATTTTGTCTTCCATAATTTTAAAGCAAAATCCCACAAGTAAGTTGAAACAACTGCCAAGTTCTGAATAGGTTTTCCATAAGTAAAACATAATTGTACTATTTTAAGAAAACTTAACGTAAACAATACAGGTCAAAAAGGAACATAAAAACACCACAGGAAGCTCCCTTATACTAAGTCAAAGCATTGGTTTATTGAGTTCAGTACTGTCTATACTTACTAGCAGTAAAAATGATAAGGTAAAGGATCTTTGGATGGTTAAGTCCAGTCAAAGGCAACTATGGGGATGCGGCGCTCATCTTGCTTTCAGGCTGAGGGAGCTGGCATTTATCAGAAGATTACAGAACATTACAAATTTAAAAACTTCCCTACAAGGAGCTGCCTTTAGATGGCTTGCGGGGGGGGGAGCGGTTTGAGATAACTCCATACCCATAACGCATGGGACACATGGGATGCGGGTGGCCCTGTGGTCTAAACCACTGAGCCTCTCGGACTTGCTGATCAGAAGGTTAGTGGTTCAAATCCCCTTGATGGAGTGAGCTCTCGTTGCTCTGTCCCAGCTCCTGCCAACCTAGCAGTTCAAAAGCACACCAGTGCAAGTAGATAAATAGGTACCGCTGTGGCAGGAAGGTTAACAGTGTTTCCGTGTGCTCTGGTTTCCATCATGGGGTTCTGTTGTGCCAGAAGCAGTTTAGTTATGCTGGCCACATGACCCGGAAAGCTATCTGTGGGCAAACGCTGGCTCCCTCGGTCTGACAGCAAGATGAGCGCCGCAACTCCATAGTCGCCTTTGACTGGACTTAACCACCCAGGGGTCCTTTACTTTTACCTTTTTACGTATACCATTCAACATTTCTCTGATGAAAATAAGGATGTCCTACTACACCCTCCAAAATTTATCTGATGAAAATAAGGACGTCTTAAGCGAAAACAGGCCATTCCATGATCACATTAGAAACTGGGACATCTTCTGTAAATCCAAGACTGTCCCTGGAAAATAGGAACACTTGGAGGGTCTGTGTTCCTACTGCGGCCAACCATTTGTCACAGGTACATTAACACTACAGCACTCTTCTCACTTCTCATTCCTCATGAACCCCAGATCTGAGGTATATGCAGAAACAATATGTGGCTATATTCAATAGAATTCTAGATAGTGTTTGATCTGAATTCTGGAACACATGCTTAATACCGAAGTCCTAAAGTTTCACCATGAATACATCTTCTTTGTCTCTGAATTTCAGTTTCCAGGACTTCTATTGAATTAACATTCTTTGGTTTCTATTCTTCAGTAGAAGAGGTGCTTTTTGTTTTTTCTAAGGTAGCTTCACATATAAACAGTGCAATCTTAACAATTTCTACTCTTAAGTAAGGCTTATTGAATTCATTCAAGGTCGGAAGAAGCTACACCCAGACATGATGATGATGATGATGATTTATTACTTGTACTCCACCCATCTGGCTGGGTTTCCCCAACCACTCTGGGAGGCTTCCAACAGAGATTAAAAATACATTAAAATACCAGTCATTAAAAGCTACCCCAAATCACCCATAGAAACATGGAGGTGGGGAAGGTCATGTTTACTTTGATGAATGAAATAATACTATGCTCCTATTGGTTGTACTATAATTAAATGTAATTGTTATTTTAATAGCTAGAATTATCTCCTAGGTTAGACTTTCTGTTATAACTGTTGTATTGTAGCAAATGCAAATGGTTCCAGTTTATAAGAACGGTTTATACTTCCTTGGCATTTTGAATTCTGAGTTAAAATCTCTTGTAAAAGCAAATTGCAGTTCAAAACCTCAATCTGCACAAAAAAACCAGCGTAATCAGGGAGATCTTCACACTTTCAATGGTAAGTTGAAGGTCTTACCCATCAATAGCTCATTCAGTGTTTTAGCTGTCATTGACAAGTAACCACATGGGTTGTTAAAAAACAGTCATCTGCAAGTTAAATGTTTAGGTCATCTGTCATTTTCAAAGAGCAATCAATACAATCCATAACTAGCGCTCAGTCTTATTTAAGACGAGAGAAAGGAATAGGTCAATGAATGGCTCAGTAAGCAGCATCTGATTTTCTACAATACTTCATTTTTCTTCTTCAGTTAAAAGAGCTGTTTGATGCATTGCAAATAGGGATGGGAGAATCTACCAATTTCAGTTTCTCTGTTTCTCATTTTTCCAATCTTAAATCCAGCTCTCCAAATTTCCACACCAGTTTGTGGGTTGTTGTTTTTTTTAAGTCCAAATGAAAATTCACCAGCATTTTAGAGTAAAATTTTCCTATTATCTAGTCAGATAATTATGTATAATTTGTTCTCGTGTACTGTATTTTCATTTAGCCACAACCTGTATTTTTTAAAAAAAGGATTTGATGCTAATGTACACCTATTTAATTGCAATTTTATCTAACACCCATTTTTGCAAAGCCATTTCCCTTAATATAACATATTTTATATATTATTTTTACTAATAAATGCATTTATATGCCCCATTATTTTATTTTATTCATTTCATGAAATGTATACAGTGGAACCTCGGGTTACGTACCATCCTCCTTACGAACAGTTTGGGTAACAAGCTCCGCTAAGCCAGAAGTAGTTGCTCCTGGTAGCGAACTTTGACCCGGGATGTGAGCAGAAGTTGCACGCCGATGGTGTATCGGCAGGAGGAGGCCCCATTAGCGAAAGCACACTTCAGGTTAAGAACGGTTTCAGGTTAAGAACGGACCTCCGGAATGAATTAAATTTGTAACCGGAGGTACCACTGTACACTGTACACTGTAGGGGGGGCGGGATGCAATGCAGTTTTCTTTACCACACATATACATTTTTGTACGTATGACTTAGCAGCAGAATTGCATTGCAAAATCTGAAGATCTACAAATTTCAGAAGATAGTTGTGTTTTGATTTACAGATGGTTTCAGAAAGTACAAATTAGGTGAATTTGACTTTAAATATGAACTGAATCATGTTTCTCTCCCATCTCTATTCAAACTAACTGAATTTAAATATTTGCACATGGTAGTACTACAGCGTATTTTAACATCCATTTCGGTCAACAAAATGAAGGCAATAAATCTGCCTTTGTGTACTTATTTACTTCAAACAAAAACACTCATTCTTATCTTTTCACATTTCTGTAATGGTGCGGTTTTCTCTGGTATTGAAAAAAGGAGGGGGGAAATGTGATTAAAAGTAGTACATATCACTATAATGACTCCTTTAATTTTAAGATGGGCGCTGCATGGTAATTGTTGGAAATCTAAGACAATATTGTCGGGTTTCTGCTTGGGAAAAAAATACAGTCTACTGCTTAAAATTTCTTAGGGGAAAAACTATTTCCTTGAGCCCCATACTTGTGGCTCAAGCTTTGAGGAGACAAAGCCCACATCTTCACAATATTATTTAAAGCAGTACCTTGCCATTTTTATTTTTTTTTTATAAGATTTTTATTGGTTTTACATAAGTTTTTATAACAAACAAACAAACATACACAAAACAGACAAACAAACAGATATAATTTCTTAATGTTCTTTCATAAACTTCTTTTCCTCAGACTCCCCCATACCTCCCCTTTCTGCATCCTCATGTCCAAATCTTATAGCAACTTATAAATGTTTTTTCCTGTCCTAATTCATCATAGTCATTTCATAATCTAATCTTGTATTACTGCAACCCTTTCTCTCCATAAGATCTCGACATTCTAAGCTTCATCAAGTTTATAATAGTCCTTAAGATAAGTCTTAAATTTCTTCCAGTCTTCTTCCGCAGTCTCCTTTCCCTGGTCACGAATTCTGCTCGTCATTTCCGCCAATGTCATGTAGTCAATCACTTTCATCTGCCATTCTTCCAAGGTGGGTAAATCTTGTGTCTTCCAATACTTTGCGATCAATATTCTTGCTGCTGTTATTGCATACATGAAAAAAGTTCTATCCTTTTTTGGCACCAATTGGCCGACGATGCCCAAGAGGAAGGCCTCTGGTTTCTTTAAGAAGGTATATTTAAATACCTTTTTCATTTCATTATATATCATCTCCCAGAAAGCCTTAATCTTCGGGCATGTCCACCAAAGATGATAAAAGGTACCTTCAGTTTCCTTACATTTCCAACATTTGTTATCAGGCAAATGGTAAATTTTTGCTAGCTTAACTGGGGTCATGTACCACCTATAGACCATTTTCATCAGATTTTCCTTTAGAGCACTACATGCCGTAAATTTAATACCGGTATTCCACAACCTTTCCCAGTCAGCAAACATAATATTATGACCAATGTCCTGCGCCCACTTAATCATGGTTGATTTAACTATTTCGTCTTGTGTATTCCATTTCAGCAGCAAGTTATACATTCTTGACAGATTCTTAATATTGGGTTCTAACAATTCTGTCTCAAGTTTTGATTTTTCCACCTGGAAGCCAATTTTCCTGTCTTGTTTAAAAACCTCCATTATTTGATAATAGTGGAGCCAGTCTTGTACTTTGGGTTTTAGTTTTTCATGGCTCCTCAATTTCAATTTCTCTCCATCTTGTTCTAAAATCTCACAATACTTTGGCCATCCGACCTCCATATTGAGTTTCTTGTGAGCCTTGGCCTCTAAGGGTGATAACCATCTAGGGGTTTTGTTTTCCAGCAGATCTTTATATCTCATCCAAACGTTAAACAGCGCTTTCCTTACAATGTGATTTTTAAAGGCACTATGCACTTTAATTTTGTCATACCATAGATATGCATGCCAACCAAATGCATTATTAAAACCTTCTAAATCCAAGATATCTGTATTCTCGAGGAGCATCCACTCTTTCAGCCAGCAGAATGCTGCTGCTTCATAGTACAATTTTAAGTCCGGCAAGGCAAATCCCCCTCTTTCTTTTGCATCTGTTAATATTTTATATTTTATTCTGGGCTTTTTGCCCTGCCAGACAAATTTCGCAATATCTTTCTGCCACCTCTTGAAACAGTCCATCTTGTCAATAATCTGTAAAGTTTGAAATAAAAATAACATTCTAGGCAGTACATTCATCTTAATCACTGCAATTCGGCCTAACATTGACAATCTCAAATTTGACCATATTTCTAGATCTTTTTTGATTTCTGACCAGCATTTTTCATAATTATCCTTATACAAATTCAGATTTTTAGATGTTAAGTTAACCCCTAGATATTTCACCTTCTTAACCACCATCAGACCTGTCTCTTCTTGAAACTTATTCTTCTCCATATCTGTTAAGTTTTTCCCTAAGACTTTAGTTTTTTGTTTATTCAATTTAAATCCAGCTACCTGTCCAAATTGTTGGATTATTTCCAACACTCTTTTTGTACTAGTGTTTGGCTCTTACAAAGTCAATACAAGGTCATCTGCGAACGCTCTTAACTTATAATGTTTAGTTCCGACCTCTACACCTTTGATTTGCTGGTCCTCTCTAATCATGTTCAGCAGCATATTATTTAAAGCAGTACCTTGCCATTTTAAACAGCCATGCTTTCCCCCCCAAAGAATCCTAGCAACTGTAGCTAGTTAAGGTTCCCAATACATTTCCAGGAACAATTCAAAGTGTTGATGCTGAACTTTAAAGCCCTAAACTGCCTTGCCGCTGTATATCTGAAGGAGAGTCCCCATCACCACTGTTCAGCCCGGACAATGAGGTCCAGCTCCGAGGGCCTTCTGGTGGTTTCCTCACCTCCCTGCAGACTGTATTGTTAGAGTGGTGCATGTTCTGGTTATCTTCCGCGTTGACTGCTGCAATGGGCTCTACATGGGGCTACCTTCGAAGGTGACCCAGAAAGTGCAACTAATCCAGAATGCGACAGCTAGACTGGTGATTGGGAGCTGCTGCCGAGACCACATAACACCGGTCTTGAAAGACCTACATTGGCTCCCAGAATGTTTCTGGGCACAATTCAAAGTGTTGATGCTGAATTTTAAACCCCTTATGGCCTTGCCCCTGTATATCTGAAGGAGAGTCTCCACCCCCATTGTTCAACCCGGACACTGAGGTCCAGCCCCAAGGGCCTTCTGATGGTTTATTCCCTGTGAGAGGTGAGGTTACAGGGAACCAGGCAGAGGGCCTTCTTGATAGGGGCGCCCACCCTGTGGAATGCCCTCCCATTTGATGTCAAAAAGATAAACAACTATTTGAGTTTTAGAAGACATCTCAAGTCAGCCTTGAATAGGGAAGTTTTTAATGTTTGATGTTTTGTTCCATTTTCAATTTTCTGTTGGGAGCTGCCCAGAGTGGCTCGGGCAACCCAGTCAGGTGGGCAGGGTGTAAATAAAATCATCATCATCATTGGTGCTAAGAGTTATTAGGAGATTCCTATTCCTTGAAACAGCTACAATTAGCCAAGTTCCCCACAAAGAGAGATTGACTGTGAATCCATTCTGACAACTCTAGCTTTGTGTGGAAGATAGGAGTCTCCTAACAACAGTGACATTTTACTGCTTTAAAGGTAAAATACCCCTGGACGTTTAAGTCCAGTCAAAGGTGACTATGGAGTTGCAGCGCTCATCTTGCTTTCAAGCTGAGGGAGCTGGCGTTTGTCCAAAGATAGCTTTCCAGATCATGTGACCAGCATGACTAAACTGGCTTCTGACGCCATGATGGAAACCAAAACACATGGAAACACCATTTACCTTCCCACTGGAACAGTACCTATTTATCTACTTGCACTGGCATGCTTTCGAACTGCTAGGTTGGCAGGAGCTGGGACAGAGAAAAGGGAGCTCACCCTTTTGTGGGGATTTGAACCGCCGACCTTTTGATTGGCAGGCCAAAGAGGCTCAGTGGTTTAGATCACAGTGCCACCCACATCTCTTTTACCTTTTAAAGGTATAATGCAAATGGGGCCAAACTTGCAAATTTTGTTGTAGAGCTAGACAGAGGATTTCATCTGCTTGTACAATGGAGCTCTTTCTCTCCTTTCTCTCTGTTATGACTTGTTTTGCTCCCCACAAAATCTCTCCTGGATAAACCACACACAACTGAGGTCTGCATTTTCCATTCTGACTAAGTCTATTTTCTGTTATAATAACCATTGTTTTAAAAGCTAGATTTAGGCAAATGCTCCAGTTAAAGGCAAACAAAACAAAAAATCTATACTCACTTCTTCTCCTCAGGAAGCTCTTTTGGTTGGTGGAGGGAGGTTTTCCCAATCTAAAAAGACACAGTGAACAAGATTAATTGCTCACTACAGATGAGTTATTGAACCAAGAAACTAAAGCCTTAGATCTTCCCACTTCAATTCCCTTCAGCCAATCAGAGGTCTAGAAATCAATAGAACCATGATATAGCCCCAGTATGTGTTAAAAATTGATTCATTTTCAATACACCTCACAGTATGTTTTTGGGGTAGGTTTTCCCTCCCCCTCCTGGTTGATATCTCGAAATCACTGTTTTAACGGACTTCACGTTTCATGAAATCCGCTCTGTTGCCCAATCTGGATGTATGCTAATCCCATCTTCTCTAATTCCCAATTGTCATCATGTGGCAAAAATTCACTACCAGCAGAGATCTAGTTGGGAGTTAGATTTTTTAAAACAACAACAACGACATGAGCTAATGTAAGGGGTCTGCAATACCCTGGTGAAATTTTTGACTTTTCAAGAGCGATCAACCTCACTCATCCCTTTCCCCTCCCATGATAACACAAGCAATTTTTTTCGAAGCTCTTTTGACTATATTACATTTATATCCCACCTTCCCTCCAAGGTGGTGTACAAGGTCTCCTCTCCCAATTTTTCCCTCACAACAATCCTATGGAAGTGTAATAGTGACTGGCTCAAAATCACCCAGTGAGTTTCATAGATGAGTGGCTATTTGAAACCTGGTCTCCCAGGTCCTAGTCCAACACTCTACCTACCACCATATTGTAGTGGCAGGAGGGCTGTAGTTTGAGAGAAAACAAGTCAAACTCCATTATGTAAATAGGTCTTATGTTCATTAAAGCAGCCCTGCAGCAGGATGAGGTGGTAGAATCCTGAAAAGACCAATGGTGTCAATTGACATGGAAGGCAGGGGTGCCATTTTGAATGCTTCCCCACATTTTGAAAAGACTTTAAAAAAAATCTGGTGTATGCCAGGTCTTCAGATAGATTTTATCACTTCCAAATCCAGAAGGAAATATTATACCTTAGCTGAATCCCAACTGTGCAAGTATTTTGCTACATGGATTGTTTGGGGGTATTTTTTTTTGTTCCCATGTAGAGCCATTTCAAAAAAGGGTTCTCCAAACCGAAATGATATACTCACTTTATTCTACCTCATTCGGTTGTATGTGTAAACCATGGTTCTTTAGATCCTCACAAAGTGACGAGATCTTGGTATCTGAGGTTGCATTCAAAATAAACGTTCGTCATACGAAAAATAGCTAGGAAGAGTCACCTTCCTGATGCTTTGATCATATCAACAATGAATGTGAGAAAACAGCCTTCAAAATCCACAAAGCAGTTTGAGTTAGGGAATTGTTCTGTGTTCTCTATGGCCACCTCAGACTCAAATAAGATCTGATATAACTTTCAGTCACATTTATCTTTACTTTCTAACATTTTGAAACATATGAGAGCACCTTCATCCTTATCTTTCTTAACACCTGCCTTTGCTAGGATCACAAACTATCATAGAGAAAATAGTTCATTGCCATACCTTTCGAATCAATCCATATGTGTGTGTGTGTGTGTGTGTGTAATTTATGCTTTTCAGGTTTATACATTTCACTAATTTTATGATCATTTTAACATTTCAAAACTTTCTGTGGTTCCTTAAAGTTATTTTTTTAATATCTTCTGCATGTCTAAATTAACTTAATTTGCTCTTTTATTCATCTACTTTAAATATATACTCTTATCAAACTGCAGGTTATTACAATAATCCTGCCAATGTTCTTATCTGTTTACAAATTATCTGTAAATATTCAATATACCATTTCCATTCGATTATAAAAAAATTATTATCTTGATTTCTTATTCTTCCGGTAAGTTTCACCATTTCTGCATATTCCATAAGTTTATGTATCCATTCTTACTTTGCTGGGACTTTTGCTTCTTTCCATTTCTGGTCAAGTAACATTCTTGCTGCTGTAGTAGCATACATGAGTAAGTTCCTATACAGTTTCGGTACTTCTATCCCTATAATTAGGAGCAACCCTAAGTGGGGAAGGGGTTAAATGATGGACGATTCACTAGTTACAAAGCCACTCTCTGGTCAGAGCAGAGGTCCTCTCCATCCCCCACAAAACAACATTTTTTTTAAAAAAGGGAATGAAATTAACAATGCCAGCTTCAAGCGTGATACACTTCTACAATGCCTCGGATCAGGTTTTTACTGCCTGCAGATATACCTCTGGCAGTACATCTATGTCCATGGTACTTTCTGCAGACAGCACAAAGGCCTTCTGGGGAAAGTAGACTGTTCTGCCAGTGGGTCCATATTCCTACACCCATTCTACCCAGCTAGCCAACTGGCCTTGGATTGGAGTTAAGATTGCTGCATTTGTGTGTTGTATTTACTTATAAGAATTATATAACACTTTCCTTTGGGGGGGGATGCTCCAGCTGAGCAAATTAATGTGATATAATATTAAAGTGGGCTTGTTACTAATGAGTTAATTCTACAAAAAAATAGCATATGGTTCCCGATTCTCCAGAAATGCATCCCATTTCTGGTTATTTTCCTTATTTAGCCATAGCTGCATATCCTCCATTTAGCTATTGACTCCTATCTTGGGTATTTTAGATAATTTCTAGGATTTAATTAAAGTTAATCTGGGGGCTATTATCACATAGCTCATCAATTTTTTACATTCTTTTATTATGAGTGTTGGTATTTTTTTATTGCATGTGTAGCTGGCATTTGTGTCCATTATACAGCACATTGAGAGCTGTTCGGAAGAAGGGTAGTCTGCTAAACAGTGGTCTGGTAAATAGCCTCGGCCCAGTATACCTGAAGGAGAGTCTTCACCCCCATGAGGTCCAGCTCTGAGGGCATTCTGGCGGTTCCCTCTCTGTGAGGTGACAGGGAACCAGGCAGAGGGCCTTCTTGGTAGTGGCGCCCGACCCGTGGAACGCCCTCCCATCAGATGCCAAGGAAATAAACAACTACCTGACTTTTAGAAAACATCTGATAGCAGCCCTGTTTCGGGAAGTTTTTAATGTTTGATGTGTTATCGTGTTTTTCATAGTCTATTGCGACTTGCCCAGAGTGGCTGAGAAAACCCCCAGATGGGTGGGTTATAAATAAATAACTATTATTATTATTATTATTATTATTAAACGAATAAATCAGATTCTGGAGGAAGTTAACACACCTCCACCTTGTTGCTATGGGCGGATGGTAGATCTAAGGTCCATGTGTGGAGGAAATATAGCTTTAGACAGAGATAGAAAAAGAGTGTGAGATATCTGCAAGCAACAGAACCATATTGATGTTTGGGGAAGCCTCAATGTGAATCTGATATGGGTTGTGGATCGGTATAGGCTAATTTGTCAATCCTCTCAGTTCCTTATTTTTTAATCCTTTCAGTTCCTCATCTATTGTTCAGTTGTGCACATCAGTGTGTGATTTTTTTAAAATCCTCATATAAATAATCAGCATTTTAGTACAAATGACGCTTAATAGACTTTTTTTTTTTTTACAAAAAGTTGCCTCATATACACATTTTGTAAAGTCGTTCCCACCAAAAAATGCATTCTGTGCACATTTTGTATGCATTAATTGACTGCATTGCAAAATTAAGAGAACTGCAAATTTTGAAGGCTGGCAGTGTTTTGATTCTCATACCGTTTTGGGAAGTATGACTCCAGTATGTTTACCTTTAAAAGTGAACTGAATTGAATTCCCCCTTCTCTAATTGTGAGTTGCTGCCTTACTAGGAATGCTATGATGTTTCTCTCCACCTATGCCCTATTGATAGACTTGTCAATAAACCACATATTACAGAAAACATGTAAATCTCCAGTGATCTTTCCTTTAAAAGGAAGCCAAACCCATGTTAAAAAACTGCCTGTGGAATTTCTCTCTGCTCGAGGAAATGAGTAAACAAGAATCTAAAATCTGAGAACTGCAGCTTCACTTCCCTGGGACTCAGTAGACATGTATAGGATTATGCTGTAAGAAGTTGTTCATCTCTTTGAATTTGATTTTTAAAATGATTGATGCATTTTCAATAAGGATGTTGCTACGATACTGAATGGGTCTTAGGAATTCTCTATACAGATGATTATAAATCAGTTGGCAGTATTGGGATGATGAAGATGAGGAGGAAACACGCAGGGAAACTCTTAAACATTCATTACTATCCAGTGCAGGTATTGGACTACAACTCCCATCATCCCTGACAAAACTCTATTTTGGCTGAGGCTGGTGGGAATTTTTGTCCAACAACATTGAGACCGTATTGGTGGTCCGTGATCTTATGGTACAATGCACTGTGGTCAAAAGCACACCAGTGCAAGTAGATAAATAGGTGGGAAGGTAAACAGCATTTCCATGAGCTCTGGTTTTCATCATGGTGTTCCATTGTGCCAGAAGTGGTTTAGTCATCCTGGCCACATGACCCGGAAAGCTGTCTGTGGACAAATGCTGGCTCCCCTGGCCTGAAAGTAAGATGAATGCCGCAACTCATAGTTGCCTTTACTGGACATAACCATCCAGGGGTCCTTTACCTTTACCTTTTTCTTTTTTTAAAAAAACAGGCAATACTGCACTGCTTTTCTCTCTGTCTGTCTTACATATTTGCTTTAAAGGTAAAGGTAAAGGCCCCGTGGATGGTGATGTACAGTCAAAGGCAACTATGAGGTTGCCAATAATCTATTGTTTACATCAATTGTTTCTTTCTCATGCTGCAAGGAACCATGTGGTAAAGGTAAAGGGACCCCTGACCATTAGGCCCAGTAGCAGACAACTCTGGGGTTGGAGCGCTTCCCTCGCATTACAGGCCGAGGGAGCTGGCATTTGTCCTCAGACAGGTTTTCCGGGTTATGTGGTGAACTAGAGCAGTGCACGGAAATGCCATTTACCTTCCCACCAGAGTAGTACCTATTTATCTACTTGCACTGGTATGCTTTCGAACTGCTAGGTTGGCAGGAGCTGGGACTGAGCAATGGGAGCTCACCCTGTCGCGGGGATTCGAACCACCATCCTTCTGATCGGCAAGCCCTAGGCTCTGTGGTTTAGACCACAGTGCCACCCGCGTCCTGTCCCACTTAATAAAATGTTTTTCCCCAAAAAATGTTTTTCTTTAAATTAACCTTTATATTCCAAAATTACATTAGCACCAAAAAATGTAGTTTAAGATCATTGCAATTAATAAGAACATTATATTCTGAAATAATATGCTATTCAGAAGAGATTAGAAGTGTATATTAAAAATCTGGTGCTCTCTACCAGCATTAAAGCTATACAATCCCACCTTCCTTTGAGTAGAGCTCTGAGGGGAGCCACCCCCTGTGGTTCAGATTCTTAGTCATCAAATGATTTATTACTTTTTCCCTTTTCTCTCTACCCAAATTGTACAAGAGAGTTCATATTAACAACGTTCTTGTCCTGCTGGGCCTTTTTTATTCACTACTCTGAGTTTTGCAAATGGACCAGAGTTCTGTATTCATTTCCCAGAACCCCAAAGCAATTTTCACTTTAAGCATATTTTAACATAAAAGCAGTTTAGTAAAATAACATTTAAAAAATTGTGTGTCTTTGGTATTCAAGGAGATTCCTAGCTTTTAAGTCCTAATGAAGACTTACCTTGGCCTCTTTTTAATTGAAGGATTAATAACTTGGCAAACGGATCAGAGGTGTCTGTTTTATACACTTGCTGTACATTTTTTTGCACTGCTAGCTTCTTAATTAAACAGGAGTTCTTCTCTGTGGCTCTCTGGAACATAAATGGAAAGTTAATAGCATAATGAAGGGTGTTCATCAGCACAATGTCAATGGATGGAGTTATATCTGGGTTTAAAGGATTGAGGTCAAACTAAACGGTATGTTAAAAGCATGCTTGCCACCAAAGATGGGTGTTTCATTCACCCCTCCCACGATATAATATCTGGAACAACGTTTAGGGTCTTCCTTTACCAGCAGGAGACAAATAGGTAGAAGCACAGAAAAACACAACATGCTAGAACATCACAACATTCTATATAAAAGTTAGAACATTCTGAGTGGGAACACTAGACAGCAGACATTATGCTGGGAGAATTTGAAGAGTTCATTCCATGAACTCTTACTGAAGTAGAGTGCTTTTAAGGTGGAAAGACCAGCCCTTCATGGACCATTTTTACAGTTGGTTGGGGCCACCCACCTGGCAATCACCTGACCCCATATTATGCCATGTACCGTACTGGCCTGAATATAAGCCATACCTTTAAAATTTGGAGGGGGGAGAGAAAAAGACAGGCACACACACCTGTTCTGTTTTACCATATGTCTGTTTCAGCAGCGATATCGTAAAAGCCAATTTTTGTAAGGTCGCGAATTTAAGCTGCACTTTAACTTTTCACGGTCAGAATTTGGAAAAAAGAAAGAAAGGGTGGCTAATATTCGGGCCAATATGGTGATGTCAAAGAGCGGGCAATGCCTTCTATCTGATCTTAGCACTGTGGTCCCACAGCACTAAGATCAGTCTTGCCTGCTCTCTGATGATAAACTGCCAAAGAGCAGAATTTCTCTGATCTTAACACTGTGGATTCATGATGCTAAGATAAGAGCTCAGCATCTGCATGCTCCTAAAAAGGCAGAATGTGGGATGGGGGGAGAGAAGGTAGCAGCAGAAGCTTATCTCTGATCTTAGTGCTGGGGGAACACAATGCTAAGAAAAGCCATTGCATCACAAACAGCCCCCGGCCCTTTAAAAAATAAGACAAATGCAAAAAGAAAAAACGCTTTGCCTTGCTCATGAGGATTTCACATAAATGTCCTCATGCTTTGATAATATCTGGAGGCACTTTATTTTCTTGCTAATTGGAGGAGCATTTGCGGGGGGGGGGGGGATAAAGGAGACATTTCAGCACAGCACCAATTGAAAGCATGTTCCTAGCTGGAGAGAGACTTAACTGCTTTCTCATGCCATGTAATTAATGGTCACTTGTCATTTCCTCCCAGGGATCATGGTGCGTACAGTTCATCCAATTACCTCTTCTGTCAAAATATGCTGCAGATGTCACATCTCAAGCAAGATGACCACCAGGTCACTCCAGTCTTTGTCAGAGCCCTCCAACACCCCATCCTGTTCCCCACTCCCCAAGGTGACTCCTCGCCCCCTTGGTAGAGAGACACGTGGTAACAGACATATGACAGCAAACAGAAACATCAGAGCATGTGCTTCTCCAGTGTCTTTATTATAGAGACATTCATGCTAGCCTCATCTTATCATCACTGCATAAGTACACAGGACAATTCTATACCTCTCGGCTGCTTTCAGATGCCAATCCTGCTATAGCATACAATGTTGCCAGATTCTGCATAGCAGCACTCAAGATTCGATGGACGATGACCTGTGCCACAAACCAGATACAGTCATACCTTGTGTTGCGTTAGGTTCATGTTGCGTCTTTTCGGCTTGCAAACACGGCAAACGTGGAAGTGTATACTTCCGAGTTTCGCCGCACATGTATGCATAGAAGTGTTCTGCGCACTTCTCACATGCACAGAAGCGCTCTATCGCCCTCCATGCTTGTGCAGAAGCGCTGCTCTAGTTGTGGACTTTCCAGGGTGCAAACAGCACCCCAGAATGGATTGTGTCCGCAACTAGAGGTACCACGGTACAATGGGCACTCATATTGGAGTGCTCTGTAAACTGATTTCTGTGGTCTTCTTTATACTAGCCTTTTGCACTCTTTCACTCTTGTCTGATGTTCCTAACCCTTCTTTTAAACTTTCTTAGCTTCTTTTGGATTCTTATGGACTTATATAGATATATATATTCTGCTTTAACTCTTTTTAGTGTTTTTTTAAGATTTTAAATCATTTTAAAAGATTGTGCCCCTCCCTCCTTATGCTGGTTTACGACCGTAATAAAGTGTTGTTGTTGTTGTTGTTGTTGTTGTTGTTGTTGTTGTTGTTGTTGACATGCTATCATATGTTCCTTCCAAATACTTCAACCCAGCTGCCAACATTTCATGTGTTCAGTAAGAATGCTTTAAATGAGTGACACCTACATTCCATTGAACAATGTTTCAAAGCAGTTTGATAAGATGCGTGAGGATTCTTTCTTTGAAAAAGATGTATCATTTGCCTGTGGGCACATTAACTATAGTTCCAGGACTTAACATTATTTTATTTATTTACATTGTATTGCTCTTATCACATTTGTTTTTTGCTTTAAGAATTGTTTCAATTTAACACACAGTCTGCATACCTCACTGAGAACAGTGTGGGGACCAAAACCGGACAATGGCAATCCAGTACTCTTTTTCTAGAAAAAAGAGTTACCGAAACACCTCCCTTATTCTCTTAGAATGGCAATGGCGACCACCCGAGAGGTGCCAAAACTGAGTTCTGGTGAGTTCTAGCTGAAAAAAAGCTCTGACAATTATGTTGCTCCCAATAACAGGAAGGGCTAAAAGCCCCACTCCAGTACAAAGCTGGCTGGATGACCATGGCTGCATTGAAATGAGCATGGTAAAGACTTTTCTTGTTTGATGCCTTATTTATTTGCAGGTGCGGGGTTCATCTCTCACTGTAAACTGCCTCACTGGATTGTTGTGAGAAGAATATGGTGCTCACCAACCTTGCGTGCCACCCCAAGTCCCTTGGGTGAAGGTGGGATTACAAACATAGCCGATAAATAGGACTCCATCTGGCTTCCATACAAAGAAATTACCTTTGACCTTGTTGAAGCGGTGCTCAGTGTTTTATTCCAGTAAAGTCAATTGCCTTAAAAGCTTCCTCCCATTCATTTTTTTAAAAAATAAGGATATTGCTGAACCCAATGATGGGTTGCTGCTTTTGAAAGTTTATTCCAAAGAAAGTTAAATTTGTCGTCTACAGCAATACTCCATTTCACTTAGGGCAAATCATTGCTGTTTTTGGTGTCAAAGGCTATGGGAACACCAGTCATTAACATAGATCTTTACATAGTGTCAGTGCCCTGTGTATACGTTGAGCTGGCAAAGCAATTCCCCAAGAATCAGGAAAAGTTGGAAGCTACTCCACTCTCATCCCACACCCGTTGATACTTATCCCTTTTAATTTGTGTCTCTTAAACTGTTAAAGCAGGTTTCCCTAGGGCTAGCATTGGCTTCTTTTGAGGAAAAGAACAAAATTAAATCATATTATTATTCCGTTTTATTCTGCCCTTTCTTGTACAAAGATTTTCACTTAGGACAAAATCAAACACAGAAGCACCAACGGGTTTATTTTGCGTTATATGACATAAATCTGACAAGAGCTTCTTTTTGCCAAGGCCTAAGTAGAAGCAGGCTGGGAAAAGACGGGTGAAAAAATAAACTATTTATTTTATCTTTCCTCTTCCCTCTTAAAATCTTTTTAAAGAACCCTCCAAATAGCCTATTAATTTAAATAGTTTGATTTGGGAAACTTCCCAGTTGTGCTCTCTTTTCAGAAACTGTTTATATTAGGGTGGGCTCATAGAAAATCCCACCATGTGCTTGTAGAGAGCATGTCAGATTGTGTTACTAAGATAAGATGCTTAGCAGATGATGTCTGTCGTTTTCTCTGTTGGCTGCCCCCCACCCCCCATTGCATCTAGTTCCTGTTAAACTGGAAAGCATTTTACAGGACTCAAGCTCTACAGTCCTGTTGACATGAGAAGGAGACTCTATCCTCCAGACACAACATTTCCCAAAACACAGCCATGATCCAATGGCTCAGTGCATGAGAGGGCCTTACTGATCTATACCGTGAGAAGAGAACTCTCTGTGTATGCAAAGCCTGACTTGGCTCCCAGTTCTCTTATTCATGCATAAACACCAATGGGATTTAAAAAAAATCCTTCCAGTAGCACCTTAAAGACCAACTAAGTTAGTTCTTGGTATGAGCTTTCGTGTGCATGCACACTTCTTCAGAAGAAGTGTGCATGCACACGAAAGCTCATACCAAGAACTAACTTAGTTGGTCTGTAAGGTGCTACTGGAAGGAATTTTTTTATTTTGACTATGGCAGACCAACACGGCTACCTATCTGTAACTGGAACCAATGGGATTTGCCTCTGAAATGCCACACCTTTGAATCAAAATGTAAAATTGACAATGAAAGCTCAGAGGTCAATTTGACACATTGCCCAAAGGAAAATGGAGTATGCTCAGCAGATAGCTGTGTGAGTCCAATGTGAATAATGGGTTAAATTACACAGTGCTTGGGCTCATGTACTGAGGAGCACATCCTCCGCATCTAGAAAATCTGAGATCAGGGTACCAGGTGCACTGGGTTACTGTAGCAACACCAGCAAGGTTGAGTGTATGACTTGCTGAGTTAGTCACCCTCCCATTGGCTCACAAAATATGCCTACCTGTAGAGATGTGTGTAATAGTCTCAAGGTCATTGCTTTCATTATGACATGTCTTGTGTCCAGTTCTGTTTGTTGTCAGGGAATGACTCTGAATCTGTAAGAACCAGAAAAGAGGCTGTGGGCTTTACACAGCAGCATTAGCTAGCATGGTGATAGCTGGTCTTTGACTATAATCAATTATGAAAGAATGGTGATAGTGTTAGTGAACCTCTCCATACATATGAATCTTTATTTCAAAGACCAGAAGAAGTATATATAGTAGATAGTAGTGTTTAGCTTTGTCTCATGCTTGGAGACACTAAACACTTTGTTACTTTGAACTGTGTAGAAGAAGAATTTTCCCCTTAACTGAGGACTCTGGAATAAGCTGTTCTGCTGGGAGCAGGAAATCTCTGAAGACTCTGCTGGTGTTCCTGATACTCTGCAGATGCATCACACTATTGCAGATATTGAAGCAACTGGATGCATTAAAAACTGACCCCTTCTGGAATAAAACATTGTCCAGACCCATAAGTCTTGTTCCAAACTTTGCTTGCAGAACTTTCTTCAAAACAGAACAAAAACCATAGTGATACATAGAAAATAGTTGCATACAATATACTGTGCATGTCCAGCACAGGCTCAGCAGCTCAGAAAAATACCTTTACTTTTTATAGAAATCAAAACTGTGTGTCTTTCCCATTCCAGCCTGTAATAGCCTATGTATTGTGTAAGGGCATGCAGCTCTTGTACAGCTATTATCACATTCTTTGTTGCCTCTGTGGTGTCCAGAGAAAGACTAGCAGGCAACTCCCTTCAAGATGGTGATTTGCAACTGAATACCTTACTCATGTGATCGAAGGTTAAACACACGTATTAGAGCAGAGAACATCACAGTTAAGTATCAACCAGCTAAAGTTCAGAGAGCTCTCAGCCATAGAAAATACCCAATGTTAACAATACAGTTAAACAAGTATACTTAACACACACTGGTTGAGGCGTGGTGAACTACCAACTGACTTCTACAAGTCACCAACAAGCTGCAAGCACTTAATTTCTAGACAAAGAAATGCTAAGGCTCAATTACTCCCACAAGCAACACTCATTGATCTGAAAGCCCTAAAACTTGATAATGTGTGGACTTTCTGGAGTTACTCAATAAATGTCCCCTACAGTCACTCAGGAGTTCCTCCATTTATTCTTGATACTTGATCTATTCCAAGGTTGTTACTTGGCACAGAAAACTGATCTCAGACACAAATTTGCTCCAGCCTCGGAGCTGAATCACAGGTAGCACACATATTTGCATGCATATGTTTGCAAGCACACCCCTTTTAGGAATAAACCCCAAAATGATCTGCTTTACAATATCTTATATCAACAGCCTTCGCGCAGTTATGGTAGTCCCATGCACATTACTAAATCACCTCTGCCTATGTGTATGAAAACTGTGGGATGCAATCCACTGGTGCAGTCAAATGCAACATTCTTTATTTCCCTAGAGTGGGCACATGCAGGGGGACATCCAGTCAGTGGAACTTCCTGTTTCACTGGTCTGGAGCTTCCTCCCCCTGCATGTGACCAGGGAGGTGGGTGTGGCTCTGGGTGACTCCATAAAAGAGCCGAGTCATGCAGTCATTTTCTCAGTTCATCTTGATACTGCTGTTTTCTTGCTGCCATGCTGCTCTCTTGCAGCCATTTTGTCTTAATATAATTTTTCTGTCTGCTGGCTCTCAGCCAGCAGCACATGAGTTCAGTCTCCATATGAGATGAACTCACACTTTGTTTATGTAACTATGAAGTAAAGCCTGCCTTTCAGGGATCAAATTGTGAACTGAAATGTGAGTAAACTTTTTGTTACTTTACTCAAAAAGACTCTCGGGTCTTTCTTCTTTTAAGAGGGATTAAAGGGGACACCAGGAAATAATCTTAACTAAGAGATTCAAACGAATCTGCAAACTAACTTCCAGCTATATTGAGAAGAATTTGCTGTGCTGCATCACTCATTAGTGTGAGTGAAGGAAAGATAATACTTATTCAATATATCCTTTCCTAGTCTCCTTAACATTTCCACAAAAGTCTCCTCACCAGCATCAGATTCTGGTGTTTTCTCCATTTCCCCTGTTGCTAGCAGTGCAACAGTTGCATTTGACAACATAACTGGAAACCAGGAAGAAGTTGTATGTTCCCATGGAGATACTACACTCTCCTTGCCTTCAAAATTCTGTCTGAGCTACAAAGCTTCACCTGTGTGTCATCTAGCAGGAGTATCTTCCGTGATGAAAGTATAACTCTAATTTTGCATGCTGTTGCATCAGTTTTCTCAATATATGTTATGAGTTCACCTGTCAGTGGTTGTGTCCTGCTTATGCAATCCCCTCCCAAAGAGGGTCACCTGGCAGCTCACACTATGGTCTTTTAGGTGCCAGGCAAATACAGTGGTACCTCAGGTTACAGACGCTTCAGGTTACAGACTCCGCTAACCCAGAAATAGTACCTCGGGTTAAGATATTTGCTTCAGGATGAGAACAGAAATTGTGCTCTGGCGGCGCAGCGGCAGCGGGAGGCCCCATTAGCTAAAGTGGTGCTTCAGGTTAAGAACAGTTTCAGGTTGGAACGGACCTCCAGAACGAATTAAGTTCTTAACCCGAGGTACTACTGTATATTTTTGTTCTCATGTGCCTTTTAAATTTAATTATAATGATACATGTCAGTGTTTATATAAAACCAGCTAGGGGAATAATTAATATATATACACACACACACACACACATATATATATATATATATATATATATATATATATATATATATATATGCTTTCGTAGATTTTCACGGGTACAGGAATGCAGGTTTTGGTGTCTTCGGGTGTCTTCCCGTGTAAGAGTTGGGGTGTCTAGGCGACGTTTCGACGAGGTCTCACTCGTCATCTTCAGGCTGGTGCTTTCGGCTTCTTGTTACTGGAACAGAGCAGGATCTCAGTGTTTGAGTTCCTATAAATACTGTTGAGGGGGTGTGGTGTATAGCCTCCAACGTTCTGGGCAGAGAGGAAGTTCCCAGGTTAGTGTGCCTTTTCTTCTTTTGTTCCTTAATTACTTGAGGGATATCTTGAGTGATTTCTTGAGTGATATTCTGAGTACCACTTAGGTGGGTCATTAAGTGTGGATTAGTTGCTAAAGCTTTCGTGTCTTGACCTCTTGAGCTTGTGAAGAGTTTTTCTGAGAAGATGGCTGTACTGCACTTAGTTGTGCTCTGGCTTGGCTTCGTGTATAGGGGCGAGCTGTGGTTTTGTGCCCTGTGCCAGCCAGATCTGTGTAGGGATTGCAGGGGGGTGCAGCATCCGGAGGTGCCACTATGGTTTGGCTACTGGATGGTGTCTGTAATTTATCTGTGGAGAGGGTCTGGGTTTGGGTCTGGTGTGGTTGATTGGTGATGGCGTTCTGTGTGCCTCTGGTTCTGGTGTCGGTTTTTGTGGGGAGGGCTAATTTCCAGATGTCTGGCAGGCGGGACGTGTCGTCACGCTTGTTCATGTTGTGAGGGTGTTTCTCTATCTCGATGGCTTCCATGATTATTCTCTTGTGGTGATGTTCCATGTTAAAGAGCAATTTGGAATCTGCAAAATTAATTTCGTGTCCTGTTTCTTTCATGTGTTGGAAAAGAGAGGAAGTTTTTTCTTCTTTTTTGACGGCATTCTTGTGTTCTGCGATACGTGCATTTATTCGTCTGTTTGTTTGTCCAATGTACGTGGCTGGGCAGACTTTGCAGGGTATTTCATAGACCCCTTGGTTTTCCAACTGGATTTTATCTTTGGGGTTTCTGAGGATATTGGCTATTTTTTGGTTGGTGCAAAAGGCTGTTTTGATATTGTGTTTATGGAGGATTTTGCTAATTTTATCTGTAGTGCCCTTGATATAAGGAAGGAGGGCCATGCCATTGTTTTCTTCTGTGTCTTGGTTTTTGGGGGGTGTTTCTTTTTGGATTAGCTTCGTAACCCTGTTTTGCTGGTATCCATTGGCGATTAACACATTTGAGAGATTCTGTAACTCAGTTGTCAAGTGGTCTTTGTCAGCCAGGCGTTTGGTTCTGGAGATGAGAGTCTTGGCTACGGAGTTTATTTGTGCAGGGTGGTGGTGTGATTGTGCATGTAAGTAGCGGTTGGTGTGTGTTTTTTTCCGGTAGATAGTGTGTCCTAGGGAGCCATCAGGTTTTTTGTAGATTAGGACGTCAAGGAAGGGAAGTTGGTTGTTGGCTTCTATTTCCATAGTGAATTGTATTTTGGGGTGTAGGCTGTTGAGATGTGTGAGGAAGCTATCTAGTTTTTCTTTCCCGTGTGGCCAAATTACAAAGGTGTCGTCAACATATCTGAGCCAAAGTTTGGGTTTGTGTTCTGACTTGTCTAAAGCATTGGTTTCAAAGCAACTTTGAAACCAATGCTTTAAGCAACTTCAGCCCTATGCAGAATCCATCGCTTCACACGTTACTAACTCCTTCCAGTTCATAGAAACAATAAAGAAGCAAAACCTACATCCCGATGACCTACTTGTGAGCTTCGATGTTGTATCTCTCTTCACACAAGTGCCCATTAATGAAGCCTTGACAGCCATTCAAAACAAATACAATCCCCCCGAATACATCCTGGACCTGACCAACCACTGCCTAACCAACACGTACTTCATCCACAATGGACAAAGATACAAACAGATAGAAGGAGCACCTATGGGATCACCCCTCTCACCGGTCATCGCAAATTTGTACATGGAACACTTTGAAACCAATGCTTTAGACAAGTCAGAACACAAACCCAAACTTTGGCTCAGATATGTTGACGACACCTTTGTAATTTGGCCACACGGGAAAGAAAAACTAGATAGCTTCCTCACACATCTCAACAGCCTACACCCCAAAATACAATTCACTATGGAAATAGAAGCCAACAACCAACTTCCCTTCCTTGACGTCCTAATCTACAAAAAACCTGATGGCTCCCTAGGACACACTATCTACCGGAAAAAAACACACACCAACCGCTACTTACATGCACAATCACACCACCACCCTGCACAAATAAACTCCGTAGCCAAGACTCTCATCTCCAGAACCAAACGCCTGGCTGACAAAGACCACTTGACAACTGAGTTACAGAATCTCTCAAATGTGTTAATCGCCAATGGATACCAGCAAAACAGGGTTACGAAGCTAATCCAAAAAGAAACACCCCCCAAAAACCAAGACACAGAAGAAAACAATGGCATGGCCCTCCTTCCTTATATCAAGGGCACTACAGATAAAATTAGCAAAATCCTCCATAAACACAATATCAAAACAGCCTTTTGCACCAACCAAAAAATAGCCAATATCCTCAGAAACCCCAAAGATAAAATCCAGTTGGAAAACCAAGGGGTCTATGAAATACCCTGCAAAGTCTGCCCAGCCACGTACATTGGACAAACAAACAGACGAATAAATGCACGTATCGCAGAACACAAGAATGCCGTCAAAAAAGAAGAAAAAACTTCCTCTCTTTTCCAACACATGAAAGAAACAGGACACGAAATTAATTTTGCAGATTCCAAATTGCTCTTTAACATGGAACATCACCACAAGAGAATAATCATGGAAGCCATCGAGATAGAGAAACACCCTCACAACATGAACAAGCGTGACGACACGTCCCGCCTGCCAGACATCTGGAAATTAGCCCTCCCCACAAAAACCGACACCAGAACCAGAGGCACACAGAACGCCATCACCAATCAACCACACCAGACCCAAACCCAGACCCTCTCCACAGATAAATTACAGACACCATCCAGTAGCCAAACCATAGTGGCACCTCCGGATGCTGCACCCCCCTGCAATCCCTACACAGATCTGGCTGGCACAGGGCACAAAACCACAGCTCGCCCCTATACACGAAGCCAAGCCAGAGCACAACTAAGTGCAGTACAGCCATCTTCTCAGAAAAACTCTTCACAAGCTCAAGAGGTCAAGACACGAAAGCTTTAGCAACTAATCCACACTTAATGACCCACCTAAGTGGTACTCAGAATATCACTCAAGAAATCACTCAAGATATCCCTCAAGTAATTAAGGAACAAAAGAAGAAAAGGCACACTAACCTGGGAACTTCCTCTCTGCCCAGAACGTTGGAGGCTATACACCACACCCCCTCAACAGTATTTATAGGAACTCAAACACTGAGATCCTGCTCTGTTCCAGTAACAAGAAGCCGAAAGCACCAGCCTGAAGATGACGAGTGAGACCTCATCGAAACGTCGCCTAGACACCCCAACTCTTACACGGGAAGACACCCGAAGACACCAAAACCTGCATATATATATATATATATATATAAAATTCCCCTAGCTGGTTTTATGTTGATTTTTTTAAAATTCTTCTTATTAAGTTCTTTTTTAAGACAAAAACATACAAAGTGAGGGAACAAAAACATACAAACGAACAACAACAACAAAAAAAGAAAAAGAAAAAAGACAAAGCAACACATAAAAAAAGAAAACAAACGGAAAACAAACCAACATCAATTCATAACGTAACATTGATTGACTTCCCTCCATCTCGGTTTTGGGCTATGTAGCCACAATACCTTTCTGCGGTATCATTTTATAACCTCTATCTATACATCACAGGCTTTATGTTACACCTACTGTGATTTTAATATTTCCTAAATTTGCTTCTATGTATGTTATGAATTTGTTCCAATCGTTAATAAATTTTACACTTTTTTGATGCCTGATTTTTTGTGTCATCTTTGCTAATTCTATATACTCGAATAATTTAATTTGCCATTCTCTAACAGTTGGGATATTAGGGGTTTTCCAATTTTGCGCTAGCAATATCCTGGCGGCTACCGTTGCATATTGGAACATTATTTGGTCTTCTTTCTTGATCTCCTCTCCGACCATTCCCAGGAAGAAGGCTTCGGGGGTTTTGGAAAAGTATATTTCAATTTTTTTTTTAATTCATCATAAATAAGTCCCCAAAACCTTTTCACTTCTTCACAAGTCCACCACATGTGGTGGAAATCACCCTCTTTTGTTTTGCATTTCCAGCATGTTTTGTCTCCGGTCTTATACATGTTTTCCAATTTCACAGGGGTGATGTACCATCGGTACATCATTTTTTCCATATTTTCTCGGAGTCCAACACATGCTGTGAACTTCATATCCTTGTTCCAAAGTTTCACCCACCTATTGTAATCTAGGTTGTATCCAAGATCTATGGCCCATTTGACCATAACTTCCTTTATCTCTTCATCCTTAGTATCCCAATCTAGTAATTGATTATAAATTTTGGATAAGAGTTTGGAATTACCTTCTAGTATTTCCACCTGGTATCTGGACTTTTTCTCATTCATCCCTGTTTTTTTATGTTCATTCCATAAGGCATAAATTTGGTGAAATTGTAGCCAACCCGTTAATTTATCCTTTAAATCTTCATATGTTCTGATTTTCCATCCTTTATCTGATCTTATGTTGATTTTAAGTTGTTGTGTTGGTTTTACCTGGTTTTACCGGTCTTTTATTTATTTGTAATAGGTTTAAGGGGTCTTATATCAAATATTGTACTGTAGTTTGCATTTTTAGTCGTCTGTAAACCACCCAGAGAACTCAGTTATATGGCTGGTAGATAAATGTAATAAATAAAAAAAATAAAAATCCAATGTGTGAAGTGACACTGATGCCCATCATCTTTCTGAGCTGACTGCGATGGGACTGTAGTACAGATACACTTTGCATTTGAGCTTTTCCCATCTGTATTTACGAAGGAATATGAATTTGCCCTGGAAGTGGAAAACATTTCCATCCCGGCTTCGCCTTTGTACTGCTGTTCTCTTCACGGTCGTGTGAATGGCTTGAAGCAAATGTCCAAGGGCACCCGCCAGCTCTTAGCTAGTTCTGTGAGAAAGAAGATGTATTTCACTTAGTAGAGTGCATTCACCTAGAATTGCATGAGGAACAATACCTTTGACATTTTAGTGAAAGTTAACTGCCTGTAATAATAGATCAAGCCAGGTCATTTATAGCACATTGCATTATCCAATTGAGTCAAATAACTCACTCTACTGGAGATGAGTACCTCTAGGTGGGATGAGGTCTATTGCATGTGTAAGAGTGAATGGGCGAGTGGGAGGACCCAAGTTGGGAATTTGAAGAGAAATTGCTGGGCCTAATTAGTCAGTTGGGAACAGGGCTACATAATAGAGGCAGGATCTCATTTAAATTAGTTAACCAGCAAAATCTCCGGTGGGGGGAAAGAAAAAGCTGGAAGGTTGAAATTCTAATAGTAAAATAGACCCAGTGCTTTCTAGGCAGAACAATGAAGCGTGCTTGGTAGAGGGCACAAAGCCAGGAGAGAGTTCTACATGAAGAGCAGGATGAAATTACCCCATACACACGCTCCCCATCCGGCTTTCAAGGCAAGGCAGTAGGTGGTCTGACAATGCTTTGATAATGGGACACAAGTTTGTTGAAGTTTGGAATGGCTTCTCCAATACCTTTGTAGTTAGGAAGATTATTGTCTGATATGAGAGGAGGACTGGTTTCCATAAGAAGCCTGCTGGATCAAACCAGAGACTCGTTTTGTGAAGCATCCTTCTCTCCCTCTCCCCCCAATTCTGGAATGGGAGTTGCTCCACTCTTATGCTGCAAAAGTCATGTGAGATCAGGCTCACACAGCAGTAACCCATACTGCAGCTCCTTTGGAGGAGAACCCCAGCAGTGATTTAACATCACAAAATATACAGCAAAGCAAAGGTGGGCTGTTAGACCTTTAAAACATGTCCTTCCAAGTTGCTTCCAAAGTTCCCCACTTCTCCTACCATAGAAAAAGACCACACATTTGGAGGGGTGGGTCCATGTATGTTCACCTGAAGGCATTTAGAATCCTTCTTCAGACTTTAAAACGGAACACAGGCAGATCTGAAGAGGAAGTGGCCTTATGGTGACACTGGGGCCATGTCCCTTCCCATTTTAAGTCGACACACGTGGACTCAAATACATGAAGAGGGCTTTCATCTGAACCGAAGCTACATAGTTCATTTTATGTTCTTTTTTCACACCTCTTTTCAGGTTTGTCCTTTTCTATGACAACACTGAAGACAGCGCCTTTTCTGTTTCTCCAACTTCTCCTTGTATACTTCAGAGCTCCAGATGACCCCACTCAGTTCTTTCATGTAGCACGAGGGGTAAAATCAAACCTTGAAGAAGACCACTTTGAAGGCTCCATGGAACCAGAGCATTCCCCAAGCATCACCATCCAAGTAGGACTGGAACCCAGCAAAGCAGTGCCACCCAGAAGGATACCATGGTCAATGGTATTGAAAGCTGCTGAGAGGTCAAGGAGAATGAACAGGGACACATTTCCTCGGTCACTCTCCTGACACAGGTCATCATACAGGGTGACCAAAGCAGTTTCTGTGTAAAAACCAGGTCTATGTATCTGCTTATAATATGTAGGTTAATTCTGCAGCTGATCAGGTTGGCACTAAATCACATGTTTTTCCAAATCCTTTGAATATATACTATGCTGAGCATGTATAATGCATGCGCTCAATCCACAGAGCAATACTCCTGGACAAACCCCACTGAAGTGAACAGGGCTACTGAGGGGATAATGTTTTTTGAATTCCTCATATCACTGTAAAGCATTCTATGAATACTATTATTTAAACATCTTGAAAAATGTAAACCATAACGGGATGTTTGGTAGTAAGTATTTCTAGTTTAATCATGAATTTATATGTTGCCAAAGGCAAGAAAAGGCAAAGAACAATATGTGTTCAGTGAGTAAAGATGCTTCCCTCGAAGCAGTTTCTCCTTTCACTGTCAACTGTTTGAAGCCAGAAATTTGGCTGGCTTATTTCAAATCAAACCGTGAAATTTAGCCCTGCCATCTTGCTGATTTGCTGACTGAAAACGGTGTGGCAAAGTTGGTTCCAAATTAAAAAAAGAAATGGAGATGGTGTGATAACCAAGATTTTACTGGAGACGTGCCAAGCAAACAATGGACTCATCAAAGAACTATTATGGTGTATTCGGTCATTAAGCAGACTCCTCTGATGCACTAGTCTGCTTAATGACTGAAGACACCATAATAGTTCTTTGATGAGTCGATGCGCTAGGGATACGGGTGGCACTGTGGGTTAAACCACTGAGCCTCTTGGGCTTGCTGAATCCCCGCGACGGGGTGAGCTCCCGTTGCTCGGTCCCTGCTCCTGCCAACCTAGCAGTTCGAAAGCATGAGGTGCAAGTAGATAAATAGGTACCACTCAGGCGGGAAGGTAAACGGCATTTCCATGCACTGCTCTGATTTGCCAGAAACGGCCTAGTCATGCTGGCTACATGACCCGGAAGCTGTACGCCGGCTTCTCGGCCAGTAAAGCGAGATGAGTGCCGCAACCCCAGAGTCGTCCGCGACTGGACCTAACGGTCAGGGGTCCCTTTACCTTTACCTTTACTGATACACTATGGTAGGCTCAATGACTTCGAGGGTGGTATGTGTAGCCCTGTTTCTTAGCACCATTATGATTTACAAACACACCTAAAACAAATAGTTTCAAATATCCCCCCTATTTCTTAGATATTATAAGAGGCAACAAGAAAATGTGCATCTTGGCAGTGTGGAAGAGGTGAACATACTGATTTTGCTCACCGAATGGGGGAATAAACCAACCCACAGGCATTACAATATCCACATTCTAGATGTACTCTTTTTCCGACTCAAGCTTCTTTCTCGGGCTCTGTCTGAGGCTTATAAGCCATCGTGCCTAGACTTGAGACTCGCAGCCTCTCATCAGACCCACTCTTATTCAGCAGCAACACATGCTGGCTGATTGCTGGTTGAGCTACTCATGAGCAAGAAGACACTTCTTCCCCATGCTTCCACCATTAAGGGAAGTGCTCAACCCTGCAGGGTGCACTTGTTTCCTAAATTGAAGGCCTACTCGATTGATTTCACACACGTTTCTGAGAGCATTGCCTACGTTTACAGAGCAAGTGCCATTGTTGGGTGGCTGATGACACATGCACGTAAACTTGTCCCCTCTAAGGGAAATAATTTACTATTCATAATAAAGGTAATCATTACAGGATGCCCAAATTACTATATATTTTTAAAAAGTAGTATAAACACTGACAACTGGGAAACACTGTTCTGTGAGCACTCCAATTGGAGAACAGCCTTTACCAAAGGTGTCATGGGCTTTGAAGATGCGCGAACTCAGGACGAAAGGGAGAAACGCGCTAAGAGGAAGGCACACTTGGCAAACCTTCACCGTGATCATCTCCTGCCCAGAAACCCATGTCCCCACTGTGGAAGGACATGTGGATCCAGAATTGGCCTCCACAGTGGCTTACGGACACACTGTTAAAACCGTGTTTATGGAAGACAATCTTACTCGGCTATGAGTGATCACCAAAGAAGGAAAAAGAAGACTGGTGGAGAATTGCAGCACCATTACTAAACTAAAGCACTCCTTAGCTGGTCTTTCGAACTCATTGTTCTGGGGATTTCCAATCATGGTTAATCTCATGTAGCAACTGTCCTCCTAAAGAGAGCTGGTCTCCTCTCTTTGCGTGGACAGGCGGAGTCCCCAGATCCCGCGCGGTCCCCCCCCCCCCGTCATGTGAAATAATGACTCATGACAACGTGCTATGGGATTAAATTGGCCACAACTTTATTAACTTTCAAATGTGGGTAGACCTTGGCTCAGGCATTGGGCGTTCTCCCTCCCCAGTCCCCAGCCGGGGACCTAGGGAGCATCAGGGTTATCCAGTGTGTGTGGGGGGGGATGGGCCGGCTCTGGAGAACATATGTTCAAGCAGAGATAGCAGCCCCCGTTACGCAGCCCCCGTTACGCTGCCGCCGCAGGGGACAGCAATGACGACCTTTCGGCGTACGTTCAAAGCCTCCCTTCAGAAACCCCTTTTACGGGGAACCCTGGTATCGCTGCTGCAAAGAGGAAGATGGACTAAAGGATTCCGCCCAAGGCCTGATACCGCCAAAGTTGTGATGTTTTGCTACGGGAAAGGCGAAACCTGCCAATGCAGGGAAATTCCTTTCCAGCCCTTTAACAGCGACCTTAACGTAGCAGCGCCCGCATACCTGTGAAAAAAAGTTAACCTGCAAAACCTGTGAAGAAAAGTTAACCTGCAAATAAGACATTAACTGAGGGTGGGTAGGGTGGGAGAAGCTCTGGAGCCAAGTGAGGATTCCCAGGTAAGATCCTCCCTCTATTGTGTGGGCAGGTAATCTCTCCCCTACCTGGCCTGCTCTCCTTGGCAACGCCTCCCCCAGGTGGGATTGGACAACTGACTGAGGTAGGCGGAGACCTCCAGGTATCCCACCTGAGGGAAGGCAAACCAAGCCTATGCTGTTGGAGCCGCTCCAGATCTAGGGGCTGCGCGCATCCACACAAAGGGCGCCCCCCGTTTTAAGCGTGGAGCGGTCATTATGTTTGGTATTTTGTGATGTGCTTCTTCAGCTTCTGACAATTCCACCATTGAATGGGGTGCTTTTTGAGAGGTCTATCTTTTTGAGAGACAGATGTTGGCTCAGCCCTTTTAGGGGCTTCTGTTATAGCAAACACCACCCATGGCTGTCTTTTCTTTGATACATTCAATAGAAGATGCCACCTTATGAAGATGGGCTGTGCTGCTTCTGACTCCGGCATCTACCCCAGTAGAAAAAGACTGCTGTGTACTGGGACTTTATACTTAGGCTACCTCAGATTTATTGCACATATTAAAGTAGAAATACTGACCAATAAAAAATAGGCTGCACTTCAGTACACACATCTAGCAGGCAGTCTCTCCTCCACAGAGAAAAGTCCAGATTAAAAGAGACCTAGGCAAAGGTATTTGGGAAAACAGTAAGACTTTATTTGAAGAAAATAAAAAAATTGGCCTAACTTTCCAGAATATTTCCTTGTAAACCTGGGGTGGCTTGTAAAGTTGAAACAGTACAAATATAGGCTTGGAGCTGATGATGGTCCTACTCAGAGTAGACCCACTGAAATTAATGAATGTAACTCAATTTAGGTCCATTAATTGTAATATATCTACGTTGAGCATCAGGGCCAGCCCCAGACACTTTGGCACCTGAGGCAAATCAGAAATTGATGCACTTCTGGGAATTGTACTTTGTTAAGGGTACTTAACAGTCCTAGAAATTGTAATTTGCTAATGGTGCTTAAGAGAGCAATCTATCACCTCACTGCCCCCCTTTTTAGTGAACCTCAAAAAATAGGGTTGGAGATAATATCCTCTTCTATAAACTGTTTCCAACTGCCTGATTCTAAATATCTTTTCACTGTGTTTTTGAAATTTTGTTTTCCCCACCTGTGGGCACTATAGGAGTCTGTTTAAAGCATGTTGCATGTACTTGGGTATGTGAAAGTTACATACATGAAATATATGGGTTTAATATTTCCAGGGTACCCAGTGTGAGAAACTATGGTATCCCAGAGAATTTATAACCCCTGGGTGGGGGACAGAGGTAGGTGAGTGGCTGATTATGCCCTTTTCATACATAACTGACCTAGGGATGTAAATTAAATGCAGTTTGCTTTTAGAGGTGAATCTGAATAATTGGCAGTTTCCAAAATGATAGAAAAAACAAAAGACAGCCATCCTTCAAAACTGAATTTTGCAGGGCAGTTCTCCAGCCAAGTAATGTGTCAAAAATGCATTTGCCCAGGCAGGCACATTATATGACCCATGGGAGCAGCAAAATAACAGGACTGTACAATGATGATGGGATAAAATCAGGCCAAATCTTTATTGACAGCAGCAGGCAAGACAAGGGTTGCATGGCATTGCATTCCAGGATCAGTTCGTCATTCCACAAGCCCCATGTTGATGGAAAGGATCCGCCCCAGTTTTGGACCACCCCAAACCCATTCCATGGGAGTTGGCCAGCATTGAACCTTGCTGTGATGCAAACTAAGTAGGCAAGCTCTCACTGGGAGACCAGGGTGCAGATTCCAACTAGGGAGATACCAAACCCAATATTAGGGGTGCCTATCAGTTTTCATTTCTGAGTGCAGAAAGTATTGAACTGATGTGTAGAGATCTTTCCTGTTCTAATTAATTCAAGAGGGTTCTGGAAGCTTCTCTGTGTGAAAGAAACAAGCAGAAGGTTCATGATGTTTGGGTTATACCTTCAGAGAAGCTGAGTACAGATGGCTTAAACTGGTTGTCTTTATCTCTTTCTGTCGAGGTCATGCTGCAACTGGATTTCTTATAGACAGTGCCAGTTCTGAATGTATGGGATTTGTGACCATTCTGCTCATTTGTGACCATTCTGCTCATTTGACCATTTTGCTCATTTTGGGGGAATCCTGTAACGTATTTAAGTTTATACTCTGCTAGCTATACATTGGAATCTGCTCTGGATCAATATTGAGTAGAATTTCGTGACAGTGCCATAGTCAATCCTCCCCTCAGGCCCCTTCTATGGTCCCACCCTATACTATGTTGATTCTGTTCATTGCCATTTCCATCTTCAACAAACAATGTTTTTCCGCCTAACAAAGGAAGGCCATAATTTCACAAAAAAACCCCAACTTAAATGCCAATCATGTTGGGAGGGAAGAAAATATTTTTTGGCCCTGTCAACCAGCAGCCCAAAATTGCTCAGTGAAGGCTCTAACCCAAGGGTGTGTGGGCAGGAAGATCTCAAGGGAAATTTGACTCTGAGCTCCAGGAGAAGCAGCCTTATATAAGTTTTTCTCTCCCTTTTGCAAGGGGCCTGTCTCACATAAAGGATATGGGGCAAAACCGTGCCCAGTATTTGGGTGCAATGTATGGGCCATAGCACCACTGGGCAAAGGTGTCTCATGCTTATTTGACAAAGAACAAGGCATACAGGGTAAAAGGTTTCCCAAAATGGCTGTTCTAGTGAAATGACATGCAAAAACGCATTGTGTTAGAGAAAATTGGAAACAAAAATGTGCACCTTAGAAGAAATTTCTGCTATTTTTCGTATCTATAAATCGGTAAATGCTGTTTTATTTTAATGAGCCTCTTAAAATTTAATTGTTATTGAAGAAAGTCAAACAAATCAATTCAAAAAAAATAGAAGCACACAAACTTGCAAACTGTTGTGGAAATGTGGAGAACTGAATTGAAGACTGGAAAAATGAGAAATTGTGAGGAACCAAAACTGAAAGATTCTCTCATCCCTAGTAGAGGATAAGCATATTGAATAGTACTTCATGGCTGCAAATTTAGCCTGTCTGAAGCAGGAAGTTTTCTCTATGTGTGAAGGGTCCCCAGGCAATTCAGTACTCTGATTGCCCAGGATTCTAAATCATGCAGGGAGCCTTGTTTCATCACTATATTGACAACTAGAAAACCCTACCCAAATAAACTAAAGTATAATAAGCCAACCCTTAGCTAAGTATTCATCTTATCCATCAGTGTCAAAGCAAAGAGGCAAGTGAGACTGAAGTCCTTTGTTTCCAAGTAAAGTGCCTACTTTTGTTCATTATTCATATTTGTTTGCCTACAACAAAGACTCCTTGTGGCCAGATCTCTGTATAGTATCTTGAGGAAGTGTGTGGGAGTGCTTCACAAAAAAAAACCCCAGCTTGAACAATCTGAAGAATAATAAGAGTGCTGTCCAATTTATGTGTGTGACAAGGGCAGGATGAGAAGATTGGCAAGGAATGTGAAGTGTTCAAAATGTGGTTTGTTGCAAACATGGGGAGGAATTGCCCATCACACTCTTCCAATCATTCTGTCAGTACTTTCTAAAGGGGAGACTTAGAACTAGGGGAAGGGCCAAACGGGTTGTCAGGAGAGTGGCCCACCTCAATATCACCAGATTTCCCAAGGGCAATGTCACTGCTAGCCAAGGGGAAGAGACTTCTCTTTTGGGGGAAGCAAACAAACTCTCATCTCCTCGTCAACACAAAGAATCCTTTCGCTCTTCTGATATTTGTCAGAGTTGAAAATCCCTGCTCATGACATTATGTCATGGAGAACTGTAGAAGAATACCCAATGCTCTTGAAGAGAAGTATGGGTGATGTTTCTGGTTGTATATCCTAGACAGATACTATACTATGCTATTCTGAAATGTTTATTTGATTGTCCTTGAATCTTTCTGCCACACTTGCCATCCTCTCTTGCCACACCAGTGTGGCACACCACACCCTTTAAGAACCACTGGCCTAGCTGACAATTACCCTTGGTCCGGCTGATAATATCTCTGTTTCATTGTTTCTTGTGCCTTGCACATGGTGACGAACCTGTTGCTTTTCTCTGAGACCAAATTCATGCCCTGCATGAATTAGAGAGAGAAGTTTGGTTTTTCTTTATATATATAAAAGGATGTCACATAGAGGAGGGAGAAAGGTTGTTTTCTGCTGCTCCAGAGAAGCGGACACGGAGCAATGAATTCAAATTACAAGAAAGAAGATTCCACCTAAACATTAGGAAGAACTTCCTGACAGTAAGAGCTGTTCGACAGTGGACTTTGCTGCCAAGGAGTGTGGTGGAGTCTCCTTCTTTGGAGGTCTTTAAGCAGAGGCTTGACAACCATATGTCAGGAGTGCTCTGATGGTGTTTCCTGCTTGGCAGGGGGTTGGACTCGATGGCCCTTGTGGTCTCTTCCAACTCTATGATTCTATGATTCTATGATTCTTTGAGACTAATTTCTGCCACAAAGTTTGTTTCAACCTCTTTCGATATGGTACTTCCTAAATAAACCATTTTTTTTTTGAAGGGTGCTGTTGGGTTGGTTTCAATTTCTTTCACATTAACTACTGAAGGAATATTTAGCATCCAATATACACCAGGTGCTGAAGATAAAATGACTTTCAACACAGCACTGGATATTTTACTGTATTTAAGGGTGAACTGTTGTTTTTCAATGCCTTGCCCGCTAGCAAATTCATGTTTGTGTTTGTGTGTTTTTAAAAAAGGTATGGTCTTTCATTGTGTGGCAAGATACTTCCATGTAAAGAGTTGAACACACAGCGGTTACAGTACTTTGTGCATGTTCTAATGAACGTTTGTATGTCATAGGATGATGCCACTTTCCTGATGCATGTCAGCCCTTCTGAACATCTGAAAAGAGCTTGTGAGCCAAGAAGATGTATGATGGCACTTCCCTCCCTGTCTATCTGTAGTGTATCATAGCTAAAAGACATGTGTACCCATATACATTATTCGTCCTGTTCTGAAACTCCCCCAGATTCCTGAACATTTCTTCCCCCACAAAAGTAGCTTCTGTGTTCCTACTCTATTCTCAGAGTGCCTCCAAATTTCTTTATAATTTTGGTGGTGCTGGGTTCAGCTGTTGTGGAGTGCATGTCTGTACTTTAGTTTCCATTAAACTTTTCTCCAGCATTTGCAAACTCCCAGGCTGCCTATTCTTCCTGAACTAATAAGAGCTCCTTAGGAAGAGTTGCTTCTAGAAATCATCTCCTGAGCTTTAATTGAAGCATGGGAAGCCAGGGAGTCAGACTACCGAACACCTGAGATCTGTGTTCTTGCTGATTTTGTTTTTCAGGGGATGTCTTAGGTTTTTTTTTAAAAAAATAACCATCGTTCCACACTGATTTCTTTGAAAGGGCAAAGACTAAAAAATAACAATGAAGAGCTTTCAGATGCTTGGTGGGCAGCCTCCCCGCCTATCTGCACTTACAGGAAAGTCCACTGAAGGACATAATGAGATTTTCAGAAAGCAGGGGACCTGGGTACGCTGAGGTACTTAGATCTCCTGGGAGATGATATGTAGACTGAAAGAAAGGACACTCACAAAACCTTTTGGCCAATTTGGAACTAACCTAAGGACAACCCCCATAACCTATAGAAAAATTCACCTATATTTCACTTTGCCTTTCATAATTTTCAAATGTAATTTCTTTTCTCATCAGTAGATGAGAAATGTTTGGGGGTTTTTTATTCAGAAGAAACTTTTAGCAAAACACTATTTACCGGTGCTCTTATTACCAGTCAAGTCATCCTAAAGAAATACGGAAACATACACATACCGTAATTTAATACTAGGTTATTCCCTATAATTTAATCATGGTGTTCCGCTGCGTCAAAGGTGGTTTAGTCCTGCTGGCCACATGACCCGGAAAGCTGTCTGCGGACAAACGCTGGCTCCCTCGGCCTGAAAGTGAGATAAGCGCCGCAACCTCATAGTCGCCTTTGACTGGACTTATCTGTCCAGGGGTCCTTTACATTTTACCCTTTTACTAGGGATATAAAAAGTCATCAATTTCATCTCAATGTTAAAGAAAGGCCTTTCTCCCCTCTCATTCCATATAACAAAACACAATTTGATCCTTGATTTTTCTTCTTCAGTGGCAGATCTTTATGTACATAATGCTGGCATGTTCACCTTCCCTACTGGCTCCAGAGACAGACGTATTTCAATGGCTCTGTGGGGTTGAGGCAAAGCCTCCCTCTCCCGAATGCTAACCATATCCTACCTATGCTGCAACAATCCAAGACCCACTAACCAGAGAGTAGGCATCACTGAATTCAACAGGACTTACTTCTGAGTAGACATCAGACTACTTTGCTACATTTCTAATGCTTGCGTTGGATACACTAGATCGGCCCACAAATCCCAGAGTGCAGCAGCAGATTGAATGAACACATAGTTGTGTGGAAGAAACTTTGCGCATGGTAGAAGTGTGGTGGTGAGCAGAGGAGCTCCATAAGGCATTACAAACTTAGAAAGCAGGGAATGAAACATTTGGAGAGACTCCGTATTATAGAAGCTGTTGCTTTAAGAAACAATGGGAGCGAGAACCCTAGAGAAAGCAAAATAGAAACTGTCTTGAGGGAGCAAAGAGTTAAAACCCAGACTTATAAGGTATACAGGGGGGCAGCTGTTGTTGGGTCCCCAGCTGCAACTCCCATCATCCCTAGCTAACAGGACCAGTGGTCAGGGATGATGGGAGTTGTAGTCCAAAAACAGCAGGGGATGCAAGTTTGAGAAGCACTGGATCCTATGCATGCAAATTCAGAAGTAAGTTTCACTGGGTTCAATTGAGCTTGCATCCAAGTAATGTAACTTGAACGCAAGTTACATTAATTAGTGATAGATATTCACAGCTTTGAAATTTAATTACAACAATTTCCCATTTGCATGAAGTTAATCTGGTGCCAACAGTGAGCGGATCTGCGAACAGTGGCAATTTCCCAACCAGTTGCTGTCTCAATCGGGATTCTTTTACTTCCTACACAGTTGGAAGTGTATTCTTCACTTTGCAGTTCATGCAATGGGATTAGACAATCCTATCTCAATTTAGTCTGATTTAGACTAAGTGAACATGGCAGATGCACATCATTTCCAGAGAGCAGACCCTAACATCTCATGCCCTATCCCCCCCCCCATTTCTTCTAATATTACTTCTTGTACACATTATTTGGTTGGAGAACTGTATCACAAAATTCAGAGAAGGGCAAATTTCAAAGAATAGCTGTGTTTAGGCTTTATTTATTCAAAAAAGTGTACATTTGCGTTAAAATGTGAACTAGATCCAAATTTCAGCCTGTGGTCCGTGTAAAATCCCTGCATATTTTTTCCGGTTTGTGTGTGCAAATTCTCCTACAGATCATCGAGGTGATTTAAAATGCAAGTTTTCTAACCAATTCTGTTTTAGCTTGTGGTACATGACTAAGCATATTGCAAAACACTCAGGTGATACGAGTACTACTGGTAAGGTCAAGAAGTGCAATTCGACGTTAAGACTTGCGTAATGGCTGAGGTCTGAAAGAAGTCACATTTAAGCTTAAAATGTCTTGCACGTTTACCATCAACTTACAGCTCCAGCATTGTACAGTGGATGCAACAAGGTGGAAAATGGAATAACCAGGGCCTCCTGCAGAGCTCAAATTTACAGGAAACATTGACGAAGCCCAGAGAGGTTTTAAACACAGGTTTGACCTATATGTGGAATCAATTGGAGCAGAAGCGAAATGAGACTCTTAGGTTTGCCCTGCTTGTTAGGAGTCTAGGATCAGGCTGGTCTTGTTGTGTGGAGCAGTTACATGCCCTAGCGATAAATCAGTTATTGTAATGCGTGTCATGTTGCGCTTGTAGAAATAAAGAAAGAAACAGCTGTTTCTCGTGCAGGTATAAAACAACATACTAGTGCAGCTATCAAAGAATGCATTATGAAGTTGAGATTAATCAGTGTTGTCTTGACATTTCAACATATGTTAGGACTGCTAACAAAAACTGCAACAAGAAGAGGCCATACCTTCTAATTTTTTTCGGATGAAAATAGGGACATCATCATCATCATTTTACCCCATCATTTTGCCCCAGCCACTCTGCAGCTTCCAAGAAATATAAAAACATAATAAAATATTAAGCATTTAAAACCTTCCCTATACAGTTGTACTTTGGATCTCAAATGGCTTAGTTGTTGAACAAATCGGCTCCCGAACGCCGAAAACCTGGAAGTAAGTGTTCCAGTTTGTGAACGTTTTCAGAAGCCAAACATCTGACAAGGCTTACGATTGAATGCAAAAATCTCTGTAGCCAATTGGAGGCTGCGCTTTGGTTTTTGAACAGTTTCAGGTGTCGAACGGATTTCCAGAATGGATTAAGTTTGAGAACCAAGGTACAGGGCTGCCTTCAGGTGACTCGGGGGTCAGATAACTTCATACCCTTCAAAATTTATCCGATGAAAATAAGGACATCCTACCAAAACATTCAACATTTCTCTGTTGAAAATGAGGATGTCATAAGGAAAAGCAGGACATTCTGGGGTCAAATCAGAAACTGGATGGCTTCTCTAAATCTGGGACTGTCCCTGGAAAATAGGGACAGTTGGAAGTTCTAAGAGGCACTAAGTGAGAGAAACAATTTCAAAAGGACCTATGTCTTGTTTGCAGCTATGGTCGAAGAGCATAATATGTTTAAACCTTTTTCAGTGTCAAGTAATCCAAGAGCCATCAAAACAGCTTCCTGTTTCTGTATGGTTTGGAGGTTGCGAAACTAAACTGTCCAGGGCAGCTGTTTACCAGCTCCATCTGGTACGTAGGCTGAGACCCTATCTGCCTGCGGACTGTCTCGCCAGAGTGGTGCATGCTCTGGTTATCTCCCGCTTGGATTACTGCAATGCACTCTACGTGGGGCTACCTTTGAAGGTGACTCGGAAACTACAACTAATCCAGAATGCGGCAGCTAGACTGGTGACTGGGAGCGGCCGCCGAGACCATATAACACCGGTCTTGAAAGACCTGCATTGGCTCCCAGTACGTTTCCGAGCACAATTCAAAGTGTTGGTGCTGACCTTTAAAGCCCTAAACGGCCTCGGTCCAGTATACCTGAAGGAGCGTCTCCACCCCCATCATTCTGCCCGGACGCTGAGGTCCAGCGCTGAGGGCCTTCTGGCGGTTCCCTCATTGCGAGAAGCAAAGCTACAGGGAACCAGGCAGAGGGCCTTCTCGGTAGTGGCGCCCGCCCTGTGGAACACCCTTCCAGCAGATGTCAAAGCGATAAACAACTACCTGACATTCAGGAGACATCTTAAGGCAGCCCTGTTCAGGGAAGTTTTTAACGTGTGATATTTTATTGTATTTTTGGGTTTTATGGAAGCCGCCCAGAGTGGCTGGGGAGGCCCAGCCAGATGGGCGGGGTATAAATAATAAATTATTATTATTATTATTATTATTATTATTATTATTATTATTATTATTATTATTGTTATTAACAGTAGTTTTCAACACTGGCAGCACCTTTTTACGAGAAAAGCATATGATCTTCTTTTATATACTTTGCTTCACGGACCTAACTATACTGTCATATGGCTTCATTCCACCTTAGTGCAGAAGCTGTTTGCCCAGTGGTGTGGAGTGGCTGGGGCAATCCAGTCAGATGGGTGGGGTACAAATAATAAAATTGTTTTTGTTGTTGTAATGCTAGCTTCCCAGCAATAGGGGTCATTGCTACTTGCTGGGAAGGGTTAGATAGTGGGAGGTAGGTGCAGTGGGGGCACACTGGCAGAAGCATTGGATTTGCTCCCTTGTTATGCCCACTCCATCCCAAATTACCCTACTCCCCCCCCCAGTAAATGGCAGTGACCCCACCACTGAAAGCTAGCATTAGAGCTCTGCCCCACCAGGAAGGCTGTTTCCACCTTCGTGATGTGGTTGCCTTTGGCTGCTACATCTTTGAATTAAAGCAAGATTCAAAGCAAATTTGGAGGGTTATTCTCAGAACAGACCTTAGCTCACCTCACTAAGGTGATAAGGTCAAGGCAACCTCTTCTGTACCTGACGTATTAATTCATCCCTTGTCCTTATCAGACACATATTTGCTTCATTCCTCTATGCCACCTTCAGTAGTCCAGGGAGGGGGACAATGTGAAGGTTCAGCAGAGCATTATGGGAGGTAAAGGTAAAAGGTAAAGGACCCCTGGACTGTTAAGTCCAATCAAAGGCAACTATGGATTGCGCTCATCTTGCTTTCAGGCCGAGGGAGTTGGCGTTTGTCCACAGACAGCTTTCCGGGTCATGTGGCCAGCATGACTGCACTTCTGGTGCAATGGGACACCATGATGGAAACCAGAGAGCACAGAAACACCATTTACCTTCCTGCTACAGTGGTACCTATTTATCTACTTGCACTGGTGTGCTTTCAAACTGCTAGGTTGGCAGGAGCTGGGACAGACAAACGGGAGCTCACCCTGCCGCGGGGATTCGAACTGCCAACCTTCTGATCAGCAAGCCCAAGAGGCTCAGTGGTTTAGACCACAGCGCCACCCGCACCCCAGATGGGAGAAGCCACTGTTGGCATGACTTCTGTCATTGCACATACGCCAACAGAGCAATCACATTATTCTCCAGGGCTGCTTGGGAGTTGTCAGTTGCCTGTCAAACTATAGCCAACCCTTAGATTTCTGGCAATGCTTTAGTCCAAGAGGTAGTTTTACCAACTAGGCTGAAAGCATGTACTGTATTCTACTCCCATTTTCTTCTGTTTGATATGTCGCTCCTTTATGAGTGTCTCCTGGGCAGCCAGAAACCTATTTCAGTCTCAGGCAAGATAACAGAAATATCTCTACATGACTTGTTCTTCTTCCAGAGGTTTTTAATTTATTTTAAATGGGGCTGATTTTGACGTTGTTGGGATTAGTTATTGTTTTAGAACTGAGAGCATTTTAGTTTTCAGCTCCCATCTTTTATTATTAGTCTTTAGACAATCTAACTTTCTCACAAAAGAGGAAAATGATGCATTGTTTGTTTTACAATGATGCTATGTTTGCCTTGCCCCAAAACACTTCTATAGCCTGTGCCTCGTCTCCTTGGCTTGGACAGGGAACTCCCCATCACCCACCCTCCATTTTTATGTTACTGGAGGTGATTTCAATGGAGAGGTTCAGTCTAGGCCAGGAGATCCACAGGCTTCAGTTGCTACCATACGTGGGTGGCCCATCTGAAGCATCTGGGAGATGTCTCAAGTCCAATAGCAATGGTTTAAATTTTAGGGCTTGCCAGAACACATGCTTCAGAGCTTTTTAATAAACAACACCTATCATTCAGGAGGGGGAGAAAGAGAGTAATCTGGAAAAGGTGCCCTCGGAAATGTCTTAGGCTAAATGAGTCTTTTATTTTTATCCTTTGGGAATGATTTAATACGACTCCGTTTTGCTCCCAGTGAGAAGCTCTGGTCTTGTTTTTCTCCATGTCTGGAACAAATTGAAATAGCTGAACCAATGGGTACAACAGAGCCTCTTGCCCAGCAATGATTGTTTCATGACAGGCTTTTCAGACCTTCTCATTCTTCTCCCTTTGGGATAGTTCTGCGGTTTCCATGCCATTAATGGCAGACTTGCAAAGCACAGTCTAGAGTCAGATGTTATTATTGTTGATCTGATAACATCTAATCAACTCTTTCCCACCACCGCTCACTTAAATCAACCATTTGATTGGGATCTTCTACTACAAGACAGAAACGGAGACCTGTGCCCTCACTCTGCAGTTCTGCCATGTTTTGGAACAGGAACACCCCATGTTTTGGTGGGTGCTAGCACAGCCACACTCTGACAACAAGCAGTTGGTTCTATATGTTGTTGTTGTGGTAGTGGTGTTAATTTATTTATTAATTAATTAAATTTATATAACATCTGTCAGGGAACTGACATCAGAGCAGAGTGGAGAGGCGAGGCTCCCAGATTCTGCAGGAGAGGGAACTAGTAAGGGAAGAGAGAGAACGTCCTCTGGGGAAAGAAGTCCAGGTGACACCAGGAAGAGGGGAGAGGCAGAGAGCACTTCGGAGGGGAGGCTCCAAGACTCTTCCAGTGAAGTCAGTGAGGAGGGTGGAGGACCACCACTTGGCACGCCCACTCTGCGCAGAAGGCTTCCGCGCAGAGAGGCGAGGCGAAGGTTGTCCGTTAAGGAATTCTTATGCTGGAGGAAATTTAGGAGACGCCCACTCACGGATTCTGCCAGCGACTGAGCAGCAGCGCAAAGGGCTGCTCAGTCAGGGAAAGACGCAACCACCCTTAAGCAGTTTGGAACAGCTGGAGGTTTACACACAAGCAACCCCAATTCCCTTGATAGCATCCTTCAACCAAAGTTCTAAAGGCAGTTCACAACGTAAAAATACAAAATAAAACCACAAAATACATAATAAAAACAAGAGGAAAGCAAACCTATATGCTCCCTCCCTCAAGGACACAGACTGCCTTTGACTTCAGGATTTTTCAGTCTCTTGTTGAGAACTGGCTGTTCCGTAGGCAGCCTCCCAAGGTGTGTGTGTGGGGGGGGTCAAAATACACAAACATAGAATTTTCTTGTTTTAAACTCTTTGTAACCATACTTTGCAACAGGGAGGTTTGGTAATAAATTCAGGGGCAAGCCAAAGCAGCCAAACCAACAGACTTCAAAATCCCATTTCATGTGATCAGTTCTACTGAAAATTAACTGCACTGAAATGTGCTTAGCTGTTGCTGGATCTAGCCCTTAATGTTCAAAATCCACTCTGGAGGTGCTCCCATGCCTACAAATTTTATCAGCTTCTGTAAAGAGGGGGAAATGGTATAGTTGTTTTTAGATATCTGATTACAGTGAATGGGGAGATGGGGAGAAAGAGATACCTTTGTTTTTAACTGGTCTAATTTGTTCCCAATAATGAGTTGACCCAGAAACAGAAGAGTGGCTTTGAAACAGATTGGAGTTACAGATACAAGCATAGCTGTCAACCGTCCCTTATTTGGCGGGAAACTCCCTTATCCCAGCGCCGTGTCCCGCTGCTGTCCCTTATTGATGATGTCCCTTAAATTTCCCGGGTTTCAAAGGAAGCAGCTCCTCTCTCTCCCTCCCTGCTGGCCAGGGAGGAGGGAGGATCCAACTGTGTTGCTTGGCTGCCCCGCCCGCCCCCCTCCAGCCTCCTCTCACCAGCCTCGGCCCCCGGGAGCCCCTCCCCGCCGGGACTGGCGGGAGCCTCAGACCCTTCTGCCGCCATCCTCCTTGCGGGCGCCGAACTGAGCGTCTCTGCCTGGGGCCTCCCCTCTGCCCGCTGCCGCCGCTCCCGCTAGGCCGTACTGCGGCTGTGCTGCCGAAGGACCCGAATGAGATGGGCAGCCTGGCGCAGCCTATGAATTGCTGAGAAGCCTTGAGAGGAGAGCGAGGGCAACCACAGAGAAAGCAGTTCAGAGAGAGGAGGAGGAGGCGGAGGCGCGGGCAGGTGTTCCAAGGGCTAACCATAGAGGGGGAAAGCAGAGGAAGGACCGCAAGTGCTTCTCCCATAGATTTTTAGTGGTAGACTAGCATAGATGGTCTGATCTGCAGGTTTACTTCGGCCGCTATTTGCCCCCCCTTCCTCCTGCCCCACCTGATGGAACTGAGAGCTGCAGATGGAGCACGAGAGAAAAGATACAGAACTGCAGCAGCATCTTCGTAGCTTGGACTTCGTTTTGCACAAAAAGTGGTTGCTGCTTGTAGTTATTTAATTGCAGTGTTTCATCAGCCGGTGTCTTGAGCAGCAACCTCTGGAAACGAAGGGCTAAAAACTGGCGCTGCTCTCCAAAATTATCTGGTCCCTTTTAACTTCACATTTCAACTGGTTGACTAAAATCCCTTATTTTGGCTGCTGATCCCTTATTTTCGAGGCTGCTGGTCCCTTATTTTCAAATCTGCAAGTTGACAGCTATGGATACAAGCCAATCTTGTGCCCAGACCATATATAGATACAACTATGGAAGATATCTGTCTATATAAGGAGTTCAGAGGAATCTTTGCTTTTAGTCGCCTTTCCCTGGTGCCCTCCATATATTTTGGACTACAATATGCATCAACCTCAGCCATTGTGACCAGTGTTTCAGGATGATGGGAGTTTTAGTCAAAACATATGGAAGGCAGCAGGTTGGAGTAGCTGCCTTAAATTTGCAATAAAATGCTCATTAAAAAAAAATCAGTTGAAACATAAAATCTGGGAGACAGTGACCAGTTTTGCAGTGCCATCCCTCTCATACCTACACAGTATCTCACAAACAGATGCACTTAAAATAGATCCAAAATTGAAGTTTAAATTGTGACCGGCTGTGCTGTAAATGGCACAGCCTAGAATAGTCTCACTCAAATACTGGTGATGATGTCCAGGGGACCATTCCACAATAAGCAGTTTGTCTGCTGAACTCGGAAAACTAAGCCTAATAATGCAAGTAAACAGGGCACTTAATGATGCAAGCCTTGGGAGCAAGGTACTCAGTTACTCAGTAGTCTTTTAAGGCCTGTGACTCTAATAAAGCTCCCATAGAAAAACCATATTTCCTCCCCAAAGAGCAATATCTTTTTTGGCCATGCCTTGGTGCAGAGAGGAATGTGCTTTGAAAAATGACACCTGAATACAAAGCAATGGAAATAGATTGAGATATGAAAGACATAGGGCCTGCATTTTACTTGAGAGCTTTGGCTGTAGCCCAGAAACCATTTTTTTCCACTTATTCCAAAGTGGCTGGGTTTTCATTGCCTGTTCAGTTCTCTAGGTAAGAATCTGCCAGTGGTTTGTTTGCTTTCTTTTCTTTTCTTTTGACAAGGTCACTCATGCACAGTGCAATTTATTATTTATATAGCACCATCAGCATACAAGGATCTTTAATGTCTTGTTAAAGGACAGTCCTGGTAAGCTAAGATACATTTCTGAAGTACAAAAAGAAATCAGACATATTTCTAAAAATCAGCCCCTCTGCCTCTTTATGCAGGTAGCAACAAAAGACAAATTGAAATATATATATGGATGGAGCTTAAATGATGAGAGGCCTTGGATGAAATGCACTGACCAACTCCCAGAAGGGTTTGTTCATATTGTCAATGCACGGAGAAATCTTGGCTTGGCAAGCAGTGAAGTGGAAGTGAGCAATTAGTTGCACAACCAAATTCCCTGTAATTCAGGGTTACAAAATTTAACCCTCACAGATTTACCCATATAGATTGGGCTTTCCCAACCAGGGCCATCTTACCCATAGGCGCTAGGGGTGTGGGGCACCCAGGAGCTGGGCTCTCAGGGGCACCAGGCCGAGAGTCTGGGGCTGAGATTTGGAGTCCGGGGATTGGAAGAGCCGGCAGCAGCTGCAGAGCAGAGCAGAGCCTGTCGGAGTGCCGCAGCTCTTCTGCTGTGGGCGAGCGAGGTGCTGAGGCAGCTGGCTGGCTCCACCCTCCTGCACGCCTGGGATTGGTGGGCTGCCAAGAGGTCTGCCCAGCGCACGCTGTTCACACGAGGTGCCCGGCTTCTCTCAGTTGCCACTACCACCGCCTCGGGCTCAATTGTTGTTGCACTGGGCTCTGCTTGCCCCCCCCCCAGGTGCCCGGCCCCAGCCTTGCTCTATCTACTGCCTCCGCCTCAGGCTCCTCTGTTGCTGCTGAGACGGCCAGCCCTAAACCCTAAAAAAAGGTCAACAACTTTGGGCAACCTGGGGGGGGGAGCACCGGGTGGGTTCCCAACTTGATACATACCAGGTATTATACTACAGCTTCAGTCAGTTGCCGCCGCCTTGGGCTCGACCGTTGTTGTGCTGGGCTGGGCTTGCCCACCCCCCCACCCCCCGCGCCCTAACTATTTGCAATACTGGGTGGTGGGAATTATAGCCTGAAATGTCTGGAAGGCTCCAAGTTGGGGAAGCATGATGTAGATAGCCCCTACAGCATACCACACAAACACAAGTAAACTGCCTTTTACTCCTAACTCCTCTTATCAATTTTATTTTTTGTGTTATCTGAACCCCTATTTTTCTTTGAACAAGCCCAATAAGTTATATCTAGTTAACATGCTTTGTAACCCCCCCCCCCAGATTTAATCGGGGCACCCTGAATTTACAGACGCTTCCCCAGCTTCTGATCCCAATCCAGGATGCCCCAATTTTCCTTGAGGCTGCTCTAGGCCACGCAGTGTCTCCCAACGCAGCGTCTTGGGAGCAAGAGGCCAAAGACAGCAAAGGTAAGAAAGAGGAATCAGTGGCAGGGAGGGGGCAAGTGACAGAGATTGGGGTGCCCCAATTTTTTCTTCCAAAATGATGGCGGGTATGGTTTTGATTGTGAAGTCTGTTACTATAGGCTTATCCAATGCTTGTCCGATTGCTCTCCCCACCTCACCCAGGAAAACCACTCTTTAGTGCTCAATCAGAGCAAACAGCAATCGGCTTTTCTGTGGATTGCCATTTGTTCTGATTTAGAGCTAAAGAGTGGGTTTTCCCTGGGGAAGGAGCAGGGCAAGTGGAAAAAATCACGGTCCCTATGCCTAGAAAGCATGGGTCAAGTGGAAAACCATTCTGACCCTCTTGTCCCGTGCCTAGAAAGCAAGGAAGTGTGGGTGAGTCTTATGGCTGCCTTCACACAGCAGCTTATTCCATTTCCCTGACATTTCCCTGTTAATTTCTGCATTATCTGTGAACTGTCACATGATGTAAAGGCCACTTCTGGAAACATAGCAGAATATAGGGCAAATTCAGTGCTCATTTGTGTGTGCTTTTTTTTAATCCTGGAAGCAAATAACACAGAAATGAGAGGTAAAGTTGTACAATATTCCACTATAACTCCAGGAGTGGCTTTTATGTTGTGTGAAAGCTCAAATTAACAACTTGGGGAAATGGAAAAAATGGCATGTGAATGCAACCTAAGTTAACTTAAGGCCTACATAAGATGAGTGGTTTGAGCATTTGAGGAGTTTTCATTGAAGACCGTAGTTAGATCTGCATTTTGCATTCTTTCCAAACGTACTTTCTTTCTTTCTTTTTCATTAACTTGAGTAGACAGGCTGGTATGAAATATACTGGTCATATGACATATTTTTGTAAAACAGATACGTGTGTGCAGAAAACACAATTGACTTGTCTGAAATTCATCACGTTTATTTACAGTCTGGAAATCTAATTTGGAGAATGGGTTTGAAAATTGTTTATACCTGGAGGGTGGAATCCTTCTGACAATAAAAGGATTACATGGCAAGAACTCCTTCTCCATTTCAAAACATCTAGAGAGCGGGGGAGAGAATCTCTTTGCCTCATTACCTATACATCACACTTTGCTTTCAAGCATTATAAATGTGACACCTTTTTTGTCCTTGAAAAGCAGCTGTATTGTTACGCCTTTGTCCCAGATGGTGTTAAATGACAAGAGGAGAGTCGCAGAAGCAATTTAAGAAAGTTGCTTAAATCTCGACAGGCACATATTGTGTTCTGTATTGAGAGCTGGGAAGCGATGGTTCCTTCAAGTCAGAATTGCATGTGGCTTTTGAAGGTTTCCATGGGATTCAGCTCTTACAGTTGTGTATCCTTTACTTTCATGGTTTTCGTCTTGTTAAACATGGGGGTGGGACTGCCTTTCAGGATCTCTGTTGAATTACCAGTTCCCGTATGAGTACCCATGTGACCAAAGGGAGGGCATATCCAATTCCCTCTCATCCATCCATACAGAAAATGTCAGGTCACCTTCTGGTTGTCCCCATTCTGTGGGAGGGATTCCAGAGCATACTGGTAATTTAGATTTGCATAGATTGAAGCACTCTGTCACCACACACATCAAATCCACTTAAGAAATACAGTCTTTTTCAACTAGGAAAGTAAAGGGAAAATGCAGTCAAAAGTGTGGGAGGAACCAATTATTGATGCATACGCAAATCAGGATGGATGTCCATTGTTGTGTAAGCTTTCCCCAAAATAAAAATCCTCGGTAAACGAATCATTTGGAGAAGCCTATAAACGCATGGCAATTAAAACCACAGGTTTATGAAACAGCAGCCACTAACTCAGTCTTCAGCAATAGTGCCAAGTTCATCAGACGACTCTCTCAAGACAATAAGCATCTTGTTGTTCTCTTAACAAGATATTGATGCAAAGTGCTTGTTCCCTGCTGTGGAATTCGTCAAAGGGTGCAATGTACCACTTGATCAGAGACTTCTCCCTTGTGCTTAGGGACAACATCCATCTCTAACATCCAGTCCAGGGCTGCAGCTTGCAGTACTGCTAGTAACATCAAGAGTCTTCCAGTCAGGCACTTGCTTCCCAAGAACCTAGGGGTCAGCTGGGATAGAGAGGTGGTAGAATCCTTGCCCAGACAGTTTAGGCTGGGGAGAGACACATGGTCTTTGAAAAGGTAAGGGATGGTGGTTTCCTCAAGATGTTTCATCTGGTTTTCCTTGCTTGGTATTACCATAAGAAAGCCCATGAGGCACCAGGGCAGACTTCTCCTTTTCTTCCTCCATACTCAGCCCAGCCAGTGCTTTCCCTCACATCTCTGCCTGGCTTTCCTTTTCCGGATCTCTCTTTCTTGCCTCTTGGGCCAACCTCACCCTAGTATCTCCGGCTATCCTGTCTCTCCATCTTCTGTGTCATCAGTACCCATCTGAACATCTGGCACCATTTGAAGAAGAAGAAGAGTTTGGATTTGATATCCCGCTTTATCACTACCTGAAGGAGTATCAAAGTGGCTAACATTCTCCTTTCCCTTCCTCCCCCACAACAAACACTCTGTGAGGTGAGCGGGGCTGAGAGACTTCAGAGAAGTGTGACTAGCCCAAGGTCACCCAGCAGCTGCATGTGGAGGAGCGGGGAATCAAACCCAGTTCACCAGATTATGAGTCCACCATTCTTAACCACTGCACCACACTGGCTCTATTTAAGGATACAACAGTGACTTCTAGTGCTGCTCCACCCTCCTGGATTGCCTACAGCTGGTCTCCTTGCCACTAGGGCTGGGCGATACCTGGTTTTCAATATCACAATATATCGCCAGCTAAATATCACAATATCTTGATATATCTGTGGAGGTGGACAGCCTTGCTGGGCTTCCCTGTGGCAGCAGAGGGTCCTGCCAAATCCCCCTGCAGATGCACCCCTACAATGAGCTAACCTATATCAGGAGTGGTAGTCTATGGACACATGCAAGGATTGGTAGTTCAGAAACACATCTGTAGCTCTATTCTGGTGTTTGTCGCAAACAAGACTGGGCTTAAAGTTGGGAGCACCCTGCCCAGAACATCCCAATGAATGGCATATTCATAGAATCATGTTGTTGTTTAGTTGTTTAGTCGTGTCTGACTTTTTGTGACCCCATGGACCAGAGCATGCCAGGCACTTCTGTCTTCCACTGCCTCCCACAGTTTGGTCAAACTCATGTTGGTAGCTTCAAGAACACTGTCCAACCATCTCGTCCTCCGTCGTCCCCTTCTCCTTGTGCCCTCCATCTTTCCCAACTTCAGGGTCTTTTCCAGGGAGTCTTCTCTTCTCATGAGGTGGCCAAAGTATTGGAGCCTCAGCTTCACGATCTGTCCTTCCAGTGAGCACTCAGGGCTGATTTCCTTAAGAATGGAGAGGTTTGCTCTTCTTGCAGTCCATGGGACTCTCAAGAGTCTCCTCCAGCACCATAATTCAAAAGCATCAATTCTTCGGCGATCAGCCTTCTTTATAATAATAATAATAATAATAATAATAATAATAATAATAATAATTTTTATTTATATCCCGCCCTCCCCAGCCAAAGCCGGGCTCAGGGCGGCTAACAACAATCAAATAAACAATCAAATAATAACACATTCTAAAAATATTTCATTATAAAAATTAGTTAAAATCAAATTGATGGCAACCGATTAAACAAAATTCTGTGCAGGTTGCTAGAGGAGGGAGTCAGGCTGCGCCCTGACCAAAAGCCTGGCGGAACAACTCTGTCTTGCAGGCCCTGCGGAAAGATGTCAGGTCCCGCAGGGCCCTAGTCTCTTGTGACAGAGCATTCCACCAGTTTGGAGCTGCAGCCGAGAAGGCCCTGGCTCTAGTTGAGGCCAGCCTAACCTCTCTGAGGCCTGGGACCTTGAGGATGTTATTATTTGCAGACCGTAGGTTTCTCTGTGGGGCATACCAGGAGAGGCGGTCCCGTAGGTACGAGGGTCCTAGGCCGTATAGGGCTTTAAAGGTTAAAACCAGCACCTTAAACCTGATCCTGTACTCCACCGGGAGCCAGTGCAGCTGGTATAATACCGGATGAATGTGCTCTCGCAGCGAAGACCCCATAAGGAGTCTCGCCGCGGCATTCTGCACCCGCTGGAGTTTCTGGGTCAGTCTCAAGGGCAGCCCCACGTAGAGCGAGTTACAATAATCCAGTCTGGAGGTGACCGTCGCATGGATCACAGTGGCTAGGTCAGGACGAGAGAGATAAGGGGCCAACTGCTTAGCTTGGCGGAGATGAAAAAATGCCGCCTTTGTTATAGCTGTAATCTGCGACTCCATAGAGAGGGAGGTATCGAAGATTACACCCAAACTCTTAACGGACGGTGCTGGCACTAATTGCACCCCCGCAAGAGATGGGAGTTGCCCCTTCGATCCCATATCGTCCCGCCCCAGCCAGAGGACCTCTGTCTTCGAAGGATTTAACTTCAACCGGCTCCCACGTAACCATCCAGCCACCGCTTCCAGACATCTGGTCCAGCTCTCACTTCCATACATCACTACTGGGAAAACCATAGCTTTAACTATATGGACCTTTGTTGGCAAGGTGATGTCTCTCATAGAATCTAATTGCAGAGTTGGAAGGCAGCGCAAGGGTAATCAAGTCCAGGCCTCTGCAATGCAGAATTTTTTTGCCCAATACAGGGCTCAAACCCATGATCCTGAGATTAAGATTCTCATGCTCTACTGACTGAGCTATGCCAGCACATCATACTTAGCAGCATTCAGGTGAGCAAGCTTAGAATCTTGCGACTGTGAATCTTGTTTTGTCTCAATTCAGATGCAAGTTATCAGGTGTTGTAGGACTCTGAATTCAAAACACACGATACATAAAGCACCGCAGAGTAAAGGAATGCTAACACCCCAGTGTCTTGAATGAGATTTAAAAATGTACAACTGTGAACTGGATTATGACCAGCTTCTTTAAACAATAGCATGGATGTTGATACAATTGTAGATGAATTTTGAGGGCAAGTAATTTTACTATAACATAGCTGAAAACCTTTCTAACCATGATCAATGATTATTTTAACAGTGTGCTCATGCTGTGATGGCAATTAGGATTTTAGATAATGCTATCTTCTGATATCTGTGCTTAGAAAGGATTCCTGCTGGTCTAATGAGCAGTAAAATATGTAGTGCTGTGTTTGTGCTTAATTTTAGGGATGACCAAAACTCCCGTGGGGGATTTTAATCTGATCTTCTTCAAAACAATACCAACTCATTATGTTCCCATAACAAATGGAAATAATGCACATCTTTCCAAACTGGCAGGTCTACATGGTACATGGAGCTGAGTCTAGGAACAGGTCTGGAATAAACCTTCTTGGAATGGGACACATTAAGATAGGAATATGTGTTTTCTATGGCTGCAATCAGCACACAGTTAGGCTGCTTAAATCCTGTTGATTTAAGCACTATTGTGGAAAACATGAATAGCATTTAAATCTACTTGTGTACAAGATTTCATCATCTCTCTCTCTCTCTCTCTCTCTCTCTCTCTCTCTCTTACAGATAGGTAGCCGTGTTGGTCTGCCATAGTCAAAATAAAAAAATTCCTTCCAGTAATCACCTTAAAGACCAACTAAGTTAGTTCTTGGTATGAGCTTTCGTGTGCATGTATCTGAAGAAGTGTGCATGCACACGAAAGCTCATACCAAGAACTAACTTAGTTGGTCTTTAAGGTGCTACTGGAAGGAATCTCTCTCTCTCTCTCTCTCTCTCTCTCTCTCTCTCTCTCTCTGTGTGTGTGTGTGTGTGTGTGTGTGTGTGTGTACAAGTCCATAAAAGATGAAACCTTGTACACAATTAAGACTTTATAGAAAACAAAACAGAATTTCTTGACATCTCTATAAGATTGCAATGGGCAAAATTTCAGATACACATTTTGGAAATGTCAGTTGTAGAAGCCACCCTTCAGAATTCCCTCCATCACATTGATCCATCACATTCTCACAACCACTTGCTCTTCTTTGATACATATTGAAAGTAGGTTGGCTCCTCTTTCATTCCAGCTTTGTTTTTTTTTTACATTTGTGTTGGATTTATTTTAGACTATTTGCCTTGTGTGCTTTTGTCCAAGCATCTACATTGAAAAAGTAACTTAAAACATTGAGTGAGTGAGTGAGTAAAAAAATCTCTCCTCAGATGAAGGGTGAATTTATATAAATCATTTCTGAGAAAATATCACAGAAAACCTCAAATTTCCCCATGGTTAATTTGTTATGTTTGACCATTTCCGAGAAAACTTTTTCCTGAAAATTGAAACATAGGTAGAAGTGAAGAGAGACTATTCTAACTTAAGAACAGTATCATGGCAGCACCTTCATAGGAATGGGGAAGAAATTTGATTCATTTCACATTTAAAGGCAACTTGATTTGCTATTTCCAAAACTAAGTGTGAACCAAAACCCAGCCAGCCTTTGAGAATCACACTTTCCTGAATTTTGCAGTACAGATCTCCAACCAAATGATGCATACAAAAATGCATATACTAGGCTAAAGTGTGCATGAAATGGCATATATTAGTGGAAATAACAAAAAAAGTATAAGGGGGGAATTATTTGCAAAATACATAAATACACATTGCACAATACAAGTGTATATTAGGAAAAATGTTTTCCTGAATTTTTATCTCTCAAAAGAGAAATGTGGAGAACTGAACTTAAGACTGGAGAAACTGAAATCAACAGATTTGCCCAATTCTCTATCCATGCCACCCTGGAAGCAGGAAGGAAGAAATGGAAAGCCAAAAAGTCTCTAGATCAGCCCAACTAGTAGCCTGTAGCTCAGGAGAACAGAACAAGGATTGCAATGGAGCAGGTTTCCCTAGAATATCTGACCTAATTTTCCACCCCTAGGTTTTTTCTTATCCCCCCCCCCAAACAGGCTAATTACCCAAGTACAGAGAAGCAATTTCCAGATGTGTTTAGTAGACAAACTAAGACCCAGGGGCCAGATCCAGCCCAATCACCTTCTAAATCCAGCTCGCGAACGGTCTGGGAATCAGCGTGTTTTTACATGAGTAGAATTTGTCCTTTTATTTAAAATGCATCTCTGGGTTATTTGTGGGGCGTAGGAATTTGTTCTTCTTTTCTTTTCTTTTCAAAATATAGTCCGGTCCCCCACAGGGTCTGAGGGACAGTGGACTGGCCCCCTGCTGAAAAAGTTTGCTGACCCCTGGTTTAGAAACATGTTCGGAGCTGGCATGACAAAAGAGGGGGAGGGGGAGGAGGCTAGTCATGTTATGCGGATGCCTGATTATCATCTTCCAAAACAACTACTCTACTCTGAACTTAAAAATGGGAAGCATAATGCTGGTGGTCAACAAAAGAGGTTTAAGGATTCTCTCAAGGCAAATCTTAAAAAATGTAGTATAAACACCGACAACTGGGAAACACTGGCCTGCGGGCGCTCCAATTGGAGAACAGCCTTTACCAAAGATGTCATGGGCTTTGAAGATGCTCAAACTCAGGACGAAAGAGAGGAACGTACTAAGGCACGCTATGAGTGATTGCTAAAGAAGACGACAGAGAATTTGCAGATGTGTTTAGAGACATGTTCTGAGCTAGCAGGACAAAAGAGGAGGAAGAGGGAAGAGGAGACAACCTGTGTTGTTATTTCCTTGTCCTGATTACTAGAAGAACCATAGCTGAATGGTAGAGCATCTGCCTTGCATGCAAAATGTCACAGATCTGGCATCTCAGCTAAGACTGGTAATTGCCCCCGTTTGAAACCCTGGGGAGCCATTGCCCAGTAGATGGAATACTAAGCTAGATGTGGCAGTAGTCTGACTCCATATATGGCAACTCCCTCTGTTTTTATGAGCTTTAACCCATGCTTACAGCACTGAATGTTCTGGAGCTTAAATTCTAGGATAAGGTTTCTTGATTCAGCAATGTCTGCTGAGTTGAAATTGGAGTAAGAAACAAATGCTACTTTGCACTTTGAAAGATGAAGAAAACCTGGCTCTCTGATCTGTGTCAGCTACTATCAATATTTCAAAAGCGGGTCACACATTTATTGAGGCTGTTGATTGTGTTTTTCTCACTTCTACAGGTTTTTTTTAATTAAAAAAGAGGTGTAAGTAAACAGATCACATTCAATTAATTCCCTCCTTGATGATCTGCTGAGAATTCTTTTAGCCTCTCTTCTTCATTATTATTTTAAAAGAAGTGTTTAATTGGGCTATCACATTAACAATAGTGCTGTTCTGCTACATTCCCGACCTTTCACTTCTGGTGAGGATACCTGTTGAGTCGTTAGGAACATATTGGAACCATTGGAATGTATTTGGAACCATTATGAAGGTAATTTGACCAATACTTTCTATTTTGCCTTGTAATGCTGGTGGTTTCACTAAAACCCACCAGCCAAAATGGTGAAACAGATACTGATGGTCTACATGAATTCTGAAATCTCATGCTTGAATATTTCCCACTGTAATTAATGGCAATTATAAATACTTCAGTTATTTAAAAAAAACCTTTATTAGTAGTACACTTGAACTGAAAATAATCAGTTGCTCAATAAGTGATGTTCCAACTCTGTTGAGTTTAAGATAATCCAAACCATACCTCTGCTTCCTATCTGAGGACTGGATTCCTTAAGGCTAGCGGGTGAGAGAACTTGTTTGCTTAAGAGAGGCTTAGTAAGACCCATGTGGATAAATTGATCATCATGCATACAATTAGCTAAAAGCAAGAACTCCCATTGGATTTAATGTCCAGTTAAACATGCATGAATCATACTGTACATTTTATAATTGGATTTGCTTAGTGGTATTCAATGACTAAGGTAGGGTGGCCATATTTCAAAAAGTCAAAATCCAAACACAAATGCTGTTTAGGTTTTTGTGGGTTTTTTTGTCCGAAGTAGTTGGTCATATGGCAACCATAACTAAGGAGTCAAAGAAGTCTCAGGAAATATAGACATAGAAGTAAAAGTGGTAGACTTTAGCATTCTTAATTCTGTGTTGAAGCATGGATCTTAATCCCTTCCTGAGATGACTGGCCTTAGTATGGAAAAATGGAGCAACTATCTCAGGCAGCAGCCAACCGGCTATTCATCTGGAATCCCAAGCATGCCAGTAATACTCCTTGATTGCTGAGGTTTGGTGGTGGTGGGGACAACGCCCACAATAGTAGGCTAACATGTTTCTGTAACCATGGAAGTTGCATTTAAATGCTCTCATCTGGAGCCCCCTGAATGCCCTAATATGCACACAGAACACCTGCAGCTCTTGTGGGTGGTGAAGTTCAATGCAACCTGGAACACTAGCAACTGCAGTAAATTACTGGACTATGGATAGGTTTTGGGGGTGTACTACTTTTATTCTTTTCTTTATATGCACATTCCTGTAATCCATAAAGAAAACATGTATCCTACATGTCGGGAAAGATAGGTAAGCAGGTTTTGAGTGTATAGGCTCCAAATCAATTACAGTTGTTTTAATTTCCATTCTTTGTTTTTCATCTGTCTTTTCCTTCCTGTAGCACTTCACAATAAGCAGCTCCACTGAATGAAGAACAAATGGAAAGCTTTAGAAAATAAAGTTATATTTTTAAATGAGACGATGAAAGCCATGTGCATTGCAAAGTAATTGATTTTTCTTTAATTGCGAGGCACCCCTCTGCCCAAATCTTGACAGCTTCTTTGGAACATTCATTTTTTTAAAATAAATAAATAAATTCTTAAGGCTCTTAGGATTAGCTTTTTAATTTGTTCTTCATTAACAAAGTAAGCGCCTGTCACATTTTGACTAGTTAAATTTCTCAGTTTCATTCTCAGCACAGTGATGATGCATTGTGTGCTACAAAGTCGTCTTGGGTGTTTCATTTTATAATCTAGGATTTGAGACAAATGGTGGGGTTTGCGGTGCTTAATTTTTGCATGTCTTTCTATCTGCTCATCCCTAGATTGTATTCCAAATCCAAAAGCCCTTTTATATTTCAGCACCTTATTCCTGTCACAAGAAGTAACAGAAGCCAGCAATGTACTCCATGGATGAATGGAGTAAAGCCCCCATGGACTTTTCTGGAAGAAAATAAATGGGGCACAATCTTGGACAAAGCTGAGAGGGACAAGTCTTAGTGATCCCTGGAATGCAAACTTCTGTTTATTCATGGTACTGTTCATTTCCGCAGAGAAGGATAAAGAAACTTGGAGACAGTTTGTCATGGATAGAAACTGTGCCGTCATTGACACTGCATGGCCAATCTTCATCCCACAGGTATCCTGTGGAGACAGTGGCGTAGCGTGGGGGGTGCAGGGGGGCTGGCCGCACCGGGTGCAACATCTGGGGGTTAGGGTTAGGGGGCGCAAATCCACGGGTTAGGGGGCGCAAATTACTTGCCTTGCCCCGGGTGCTGACAACCCATGCTACGCCACTGTGTGGAGATATACTGTATTACTGTGTGCACGGACATCATTGACGTCATTGTCTAAGATGGCAGAATAAACTGCTAGCTCTGACCATCCACCTCCCTTATTGATTTCAAGCCCCTGAATGCTAAAGAATATCCAGGAAAGAACTGGTAGGGTAAGCCTACCTTGCCCCAAATATCTAAAGAAAAATCACCCAGGAACTACTTTGGCTCCAAAGGCAGCAAGGAAAGATCACTGCCCCTGAAAGTCACATGTCTCTCCAAAGAGGACTACGAACCCTTCAAGGACCATTTTAAGCAATTCCAAAAAGATCTAGTGACGGAATGGGACATAGCTTTCAAAGACTTTAGAAATGAAATCATGGAATTGAAAGATTTACCTACAAAATTTACTGAACTGTCCACTTCAACTAATGAACACCTGGAACTAGGAATACACCATAAATCTGCTGTTAAAAAACTCACTAAATCTTAATTTGCATGGAGTCCTGGGAGGATCAGAGTAGATGTGTAATTTAAAGCTGGAAGGCGCTCCTGCAGGCATTGAGAAAATAGAAAGCCTTTTTTGTTAACCGGCTGAACTAGCAATTTCCAATTGATAAGGTAGGTTTCCAATATCAGCATGGATTAACGTAGCAGGTAGCTTAAAAATACCCTTGAACTATTATGAATACCCTTGACTATTATGAATAGTCAACGTGGTTTAAGAACTGGTGTTCCACAGTGGATTTCGTGCTCTGTTGTTATGACATGCTGCACACACAGTGTTTTGAGAGGAGGAAAAGTATGATGAGTTAATTATCGCTAAAATGTATTAGATGAATATTTTTACACTTCAATATCATAGCTAACATCTACAACTGGTTGATTGCAGAGATGTGAAGCTGCCAGCAGGTCTGCTCCTTAGGGAATCGTGCAAACATCAGACAGGGGTTTTGATCCACAGGCGGTGTCCTTGTAGCTTTTGACAACCCCCTTCAAATGAATACGTTGATAAAACAGATAAATGTCTCTGCTTCCAAAATCTTCTCCCACTGGGAAAAACAAATTCACACTCTGTTTCCTAAATATAGTAATTAGGGAGAAGGAGCGGTGGGGAGGCAAACTGAGCAATGCCTTCAGCAAGCACATGCACCACAGAAGAAAGGATTAAGGTCCCAGAGAAAAGAGTCTGGGGACTCCAGCCATGAGAGTCAGGCCCATTACTCCGTTCCACCAAAGTAGCCTAGCAGAGGAGAGAGGATCTGAACCTGCCCTCTGTTGTTCTTCAGTGTCTGCTTGGAGTAAAGGTAAAGGGTAAAGGGACCCCTGACCATTAGGTCCAGTGGTGGCCGACTCTGGGGTTGCAGTGCTCATCTCTCTTTATTGGCCGAGGGAGCCGGCGTACAGCTTCCAGGTCATGTGGCCAGCATGACTAAGCCGCTTCTGGCGAACCAGAGCAGTGCACGGAAACGCCGCTTACCTTCCCTCCAGAGTGGTACCTATTTATCTACTTGCACTTTGACATGCTTTCGAACTGCTAGGTTGGCAGGAGCAGGGACCGAGCAATGGGAGCTCAACCCATCGCGGGGATTCGAACCACCGACCTTCTGATTGGCAAGCCCTAGGCTCTGTCGTTTAACCTGTCTGCTTGGAAGAAGTATGCAAATACCAGGTGTGAAAGGACTGTGTGGTATTGGGGTGAATGTGCTCCCACTTGCCAAATGCGCCAACTTCCACCCAAGACTGAGGAGACCTGGAGCACATATTTTATTGGGGAGGAGAAGTGACCTTGACCCCTAGCAATTGGCTCCTATTGGTGGTGCTAATACTGAAACCCCTTAGGCTGCATCACAGTTTACAGTGAATTTCATGGCTGATTTTAATTCTGGTCTCCAAAGTCCTCTAGTGCATTAAATATTCCTTAACCTTATTCCACATTGGGGGGGGGGGATATATAGAAGTGAATAAGCTGAAAAGGGCAGATAATCTTTTCCATTGGTCTGGAAATTTATAGGATCCCTTATTAACCGCCTGTGTGGCACCTTTAAGACTAATTCAGACTGCAATCTGTCTCTTGTTTCCGTCAACATTCCAAATGTGGCCATAGTTCTTAGAAGTGAATATTAGGTGGCTGGGTATTAAACGATTGTCTGCCATGCACAGGGTCTCTGTTTCCATGTTTCCTGATGCAGCTAGGTTGTTTTGATGAGCTCTTATGCCACGACTGTTAATTATTATAGTAAGAATGTCCTTGAAAGATATCATGAATAAGAAGCCATTCTGTGAAGAGCACACATTCGCTAAAGAAGCCAAGACCTAACTACATGGGATGTTAACAGCATGAATAGCAATCATGTGTGTGGTTTAAAAATGAAATCCCAGGTATTTGTGTCATTGAAATTCTACTCAGTGTTGATCCACGGTAGATTCCAATGTATAGCTAGCAGAGTAACAACTTAAGCATGTTGCGGATTCCCAAAATAGACCAGAGGCAATTGTACTTCATCCAGCAGAGCTTTACTGCTACAGAAGGCAAATGAGCATAATGGTCACAAATCAAATACATCCAGGATTGGCACAGCCTATTGCAAAAAATCCAGTTGCAACAGACTTAACTTTAACAATAACTTATAATAAGTCTAAATCTTAACACTAAGCATACTATGTACAGACCACCACACCAGAAGGAAGGGAGATAGAAAGAGAAAGTGAAACCCAGGCTCCTTCTGGCCTTACTTTTATAGTCAGCATGACTTTGACAGAAGAGATAAGAGAACCAGTTCAAGCCAGCTGTGCTCAGCTTCTCTGAAGGTATAACCCAAACATCATGAAGTTTCTTCCACACAGAGAAGCTTCCAGAAACTTCCAGAAACCTCTTGAATGGATTAGAATAGGCAAGATCTCTACACATCAGATCAATATTTAGAATCATAGAATCATAGAGTTGGAATAGACCACAAGGGCCATCGAGTCCAACCCCCTGCCAAGCAGGAAACACCATCAGAGCACTCCTGACATATGGTTGTCAAGCCTCTGCTTAAAGACCTCCAAAGCAGGAGACTCCACCACACTCCTTGGCAGCAAATTCCACTGTCAAACAGCTCTTACTGTCAGGAAGTTCTTCCTAATGTTTAGGTGGAATCTTCTTTCTTGTAGTTTGGATCTATTGCTCCGTGTCCGCTTCTCTGGAGCAGCAGAAAACAACCTTTCTCCCTCCTCTATGTGACATCCTTTTATATATTTGAACATGGCTATCATATCACCCCTTAACCTCCTCTTCTCCAGGCTAAACATGCCCAGCTCCCTTAGCCGTTCCTCATAAGGCATCATTTCCAGGCCTTTGACCATTTTGGTTGCCCTCCTCTGGACACGTTCCAGTTTGTCAGTGTCCTTCTTGAACTGTGGTGCCCAGAACTGGACACAATACTCCAGGTGAGATCTGACCAGAGCGGAATACAGTGGCACTATTACTTCCCTTGATCTAGATGCTATACTCCTATTGATGCAGCCCAGAATTGCACTGGCTTTTTTAGCTGCCGCATCACAGAAAGGTACTTTCTGTACCTAGAAATGCAAACTGACAATTTGCGGGCTTCAGGAGGATCAAGACCATGGCATGTGATAAGGGGAGCTTTAGGGCTTCCCTCCCCAGCTGCATTTGGGAAATCCTTCTCTACACAAGCATGACAAATAAAATAGGGAAATTCTCACCTCAGGCCCACTGAGGTGCATAAAAAGGGGAAGAATTCCATAAGCTCTATTTTTCTTCAAATAGGAAACGAGTCAGTCAAAGAGCCCATTGTCTGTCTCCCCTAGTGTGGTTATGAGCCAGTATCAAAGGCACTTTGCCTCTGAGTACTACTTACAGGATCGTGACTGATGGCTGTTGTGCTCATGTTCTGCTTAAGGACTTCCCATAGACATCTGGTTGGCCACCATGAAAACCTTTAGTCTGATCTAACATGGCTTTTCTTAAGTTCTCATGACAGTGGGTGGAACCAGTGTAGCCCTAGCTAAATAGAAGGAAATATGGCTCATGTTAAATCTCTGCGTTGCCATTCAAGGTCCTGCTCTCTCTTTGAAACACAGTCCCAGAGAATCAGGAAAAGTTCTGACGCTGTGAATGACTGAAGAAATGGGAAAGCAGTTAATCAGAAACATAAACTTCTAAAAGTTTAGCAAGAGGCATAATGTCCGTAATTATGTATCCTGAGAGTAATTTACTAGGTATATATATTTTGCACACATGCATGCACACAGGCTATTCATCTTTGAAGGGTAAAGAAAGGAAAAGAATACAAAAGACAAACTGTAAAATCGATATGTCAGATCTGTAGACCCGAGCTTCTGTATAATGTGTCTCTTCCAATGCAGTAAAGCTTACCTTCTGAATCACATATGTATTGACCTAATTACATAAATATTGACTTGTCTTTATATGCAGCCCTTTTCAGTCTCCGTGTAACCACAATGTCAATATTTGTTGCATGTAATAACACTCAACTTCAACTTGTTAATTTTGATTGATAGTTGTACTCTTTGAATTCTAATACTGGGTGAAGACTAAAATGACAACCCTACTGTTGCAAGATACATCTCTGTCTCCTTGTAATTGGGATTTGCGGAATGAGGCATATGATGAATCATGGAGAGTTGTTATCCTGGATTATATGCCGGAAGCATTTCTTTTGTAAAAGACATGTTGTCTTTAATATCTAAAGTGGGAACTGGGAAGCATTCAAACTGGTGGAATAGACCATTACATGGTTTACAGGTTGAAACAAGTACTTACTTTATTCCAACAAATGGATTTGGTTCACAGGGTTTGTACATCAAAAGGAAAGGCATCCTTTTAGCATTGTAAGTGGGAAAGATCTCGTTCACCAGCATTTTGAATAGCAGACAGGGAATAAAGCACAGGTCAACATGCCAGGCAGTCCATGATGAATTCATTTTGTCTGCCCCAATCCAACACTTCCAAACTTGCTTGCAGATTGGAATGCAAATCTCAGTCAGATTACACATTTATCTGTATTTTGCAATGCAGTTTTGGTGCACAAAAAGTAAACACAAAAATTTACATTTAAAATGTGCTTGCTTTGGGCGGAAATGTATTAAAAGATGTGTCATTCTTGATGGAAAATATGTATTTGATGAAAAAAAGTGCACAAAGAGTATATTTGTATATTTCGTACAAAGAGATTTTTCGTATATTCCAGAAAAAGTGCCAAATGTTGTCACATTTCCTCTTAGGGGAGCTGCTCCATCTCCTTGATCATTTTGGCTGCTCATCTCTGAACCTTTTCCAACTCTACATCAATCAATTTGATGTGGTCACATCACAGATTTGTATAATGGTGTTATGACATCAGGAATTTTATTTTCAATCCCTTCCCTAATAATCCCTAATATATAATCCATCCATTTCACAACTGTTGCACACGGGGTTAACATCTTCATCAAACTATGAACTATGACTCCAAGATTTCATTCCTGGTCACTCACTGCCAATTCAGACCTCATTAGCCTATATGAGGAACGAGGATTTTTTTCGGCTTCAATGTGCCTCACTTTACACTTGTTTACATTGAACCATATTTGCCATTCTAACATCCATTCTCCCAGTTTGGAGAAATCACTTTGGAGCTCCTATAAATTGCTTTTTTCTTTTAACCACCCTGAACACAGAATCATAGAATTGTAGATACCCAAAGATTCATCTAGTCCATTGCCTCAACTAGTTCATGCATAACAGATGGCCATCCAACATCTGCTTAAGCACCTCCAAGCAAGGAGAGTCCACCACTTCTCACAGGAGTCTATTCCACTGTCAAACAGTTCTTACTGACAGAAAGTTCTTCCTGATATTTAGTTGGAATCTCCTTTCTTGTAACGTGAATCCATTGGTTTAGGTCCTATCCCCTGGAGAAGGCTTGCTCCCTCTTCCATGTGACAGCCCTTTAGATATTTGAAGATGAGAATGATGGATGCTCAGAACATTTGTTTGGAGGTTCTAGCAGGGGAGCGCAGCTATCGTATACCCTTGACCGAAGAACGGTACACTCCTTCTATCTGGGATGGTCGTCCTCTTCCACCGAGCGCGCACATGGGACGCACATGGAGCGGTGAGGGAGGAAGGGGACACCCGCCTAGCCAGCCAGATCAGCTGAATCAACCCTGGCGATCAATGGAGTGACAGATGTCGCAGCCAGATCGCCCTCACATCCGGATGCTCAGAACATTTGATTTCTGTGAAATCCAAAGGAAACTGACTTGATGAACACCTCCAACACAAATGTGAGGGTCAAAATGCAATTATCCAACAGGTTTTGTAGTTGTCTTAATATGTATATAAAATACCAAAATGCAGTTAAAATACATTTTTAAAAGTGTGTTTGTGATATGATGCATTTATGTAAGTATTTTGTGCATTTTTAATAGAAGATATGCATATAAATGTGAAATGGAATAAAACAGACTGGTAAATGTGAACTCGACTTAGACCAGAAGTAGACTGTTCTGTCCATCTCTAATAAAAGCAATGGTGTTTCACATAAATCTACAACAACAATCCCTTTTTTAGGTGTTCAAGACCACAGGATAGTTACCAGGTGGGAGTACACATGTTCTACATTCCCTAAAGCTGATAGTATCTGAAACTTTCCATTTTTATTCAGGAAGCCATCTTCACGGTGTTAAGAGACAAAAACTTGAAAATGTGATTCACAAAGGTATTCCTAAACCAGGAGACAATTTTAAGCCATTGCAATGATTTCTGAAAGGATGGCTTTGTGATCTCAATTTAGCAGCATCAGGCCTTCTGTCATTAAAACTGGGTGGAAGTATCTGAAAGGGGGAGCTGGTTCTCACATTGTCCCCCCCCCCCCCAGCCACTGCCTGTCTGCCAGCAGAAATGGAACACCATTAAAGTGTCAGCAGGTAGAGAAAAGTTTAAAAGAATATAAGGATCAGGCAGAGAAACTAGGGCGGGCGTTTGAAAGCAGCCAGACTCATTTGAAAGCAGCCAGATTACAGAATCGTTGCTGGTCTGTTTGTGTGCAGGGCGAGGGCTCGCTAAGGCATTTGAAGATACTCAGATATTACTTCAGGTACCCAGAAATAGAACTTTGTGAGAATGGTGTATGCAGCTTGTCTTTTTATTTATTAAATTTATATTCCCTCACTGGGAGGCAGGATTTAGAAGGCGATTGGGCCTGATCCACCTCTTGGGCCTTAGTTTGCCGTTCCATGGCTTAAATGGCCTCAGCCCAGTATATCTGAAGGAGCGTCTCCACCCCATTGTTCAGCCCGGACACTGAGGTCCAGCTCCAAGGGACTTCTGGCAGTTCCCTCACTGCGAGAATTGAGGTTACAGGGAACCAGGCAGAGGGCCTTCTTGGTAGTGGTGCCCACCCTGTGGAACACCCTCCCATCCGATGTCAAGGAAATAAACAACTATCTGACTTTTAGAAGGCATCTGAAGGCAGCCCTGCTTAGGGAAGATTTTAATGTTTGCTGTTTTATCATGTTTTTAATATTCTGTTGGGAGCCACCCAGAGTGGCTGGGGGGGCAGCCAGATGGGTGGGGTTAAGTGATAAGTTATTATTATTAGACAGCCCACCTAACTCAGGAGTGGGGGGATTATCCATCAATCAACTGCCTCCTGTCTATGTTTGTCATTTACAGTGTGACATCAGAACCCAAAGCACTAGGGCCAAATATATTTTACCTCTTGAAGCAAAGGATGAGATTCCTCCCTCTCCCCAGTCCACCGAATCCTAGCAATCGGATCTCATCCTGCACCACACCCAAGGCAGTAGAGGAGTTTAGGAGACCAAGGGCATGCTTCATTCTTGCACTGCTCTGTCATCTAACAGAGCAGAATGGCTCAAGAAAAACTGCTAGGGGCGTCTGTGCCATTGCTCTCCATCATTTGCCACCTGAGGTGGTTGGCTCATTCTGCCTAATGGTAGGGCCAGTTTAGGAATTAAAATGTTTGCCAGATACTATACATCACTATGAACATGTCTACAGTGTAAAGATGAACCCATACAGTACCTTCAGGCACCATTGACATCCCTGCATGGTGTCCATCAAATTACGATGGATGTAGGTATTTTTCACCCGCTCTAAGGATTCTAAAATTTGAATCAAATCCATTGACAGGGTGGTGAAAACAGCGAAACAAATGTACTCGCTTCTGCAACACCTGCTTAATTTGTGGAATTTGTTGCCAGAAGATGTGATTATAGCTTCTGGTTTAGGCGGATTTTTAAAAAGTAGACGTTTATAGAGGATTAGTCTCTTGCAGTTATTAGGCATGACAGAGCTTCTACATAAAGAGACATTATCCCTCTCAACAGTGACTGTTGTAGGAAAAGAGCATGGAAAGGCTGTTCCCTAAATGCCCAGCTTGTGGAATACCTGAAGGCATCTGGCTGGTCACTATGACATAAGAAGAGTCCCAGTGGGCCATCTCATTCAGTGTGCTCTTCTAATAGTGGCCAAACGGATGACATTGGGAAGGCCACATCAAGTTTTGAATGCAATCGCACACTTCCCATTGTGATTCCTAGCAACTAATATTCAGAGGCACACTTCCTCCAACAGGTGGAGGTAAAGCAAAGCCATTATGGCTAGAGATCACTTGGAAAGCAGGCTACTGGGTTAGACAGAACTCTTTCTTGATTCAGCAGGGCTGATTTTATGTGCTTATGTCCCCTACAATGCATAAGTACCGCAACTCCCCGTTCAATTCAGGAAGGAATTTCCAATTATTCAGTCATTTAAAAAATGAACAGTTCTTGGCTACAGTGATGTCCTTCTGGAAGTCATGAGTTCTTTTCATCCTAATCTTTTAATATCCTAAGATTTGTTGGATTTAAATTAAAGTTACTCAACATTTGTCAAAGAGATTGACTGTAATTGCTGAAGATATAATGAGCTGGACTAGGAAGGATGATAGATTTCAGTTTAAATGAGAAGAGGGTGATGAGAAATATTAGGCACTTGCAGAGTTGTAGCAGTTCATAGAATAAAAGAAAAGGAGGGATGGTAACACTGCAAGTCAAGGGTCAGATTTTGCCTGCCATGTTTATGGGGCCACTATTGAAGCTAGTGCAGAATAGCTTGGTTAAATGAGACAGCCACCATTGTTCTGTTGTTATCATGGTGTCATGAAAAACTGAGCCATCCGTTTCAAGGCCCTTACTCCAATTCATAAAATGAAGGCAAGCGTTAGTTTGATCTTACTTTAGGTTGTGGTACAGAACAGGTTAAATCCTTGCACAACAATGAGAATAGCCGTCAGATGGGATCCTCCTAAATCAAGGGTTCTGGTTGCGCTTGGGACCCTTAAGCCACCCCCATGGGGTGTGTTGTTGCTAGGCATGGCCCAAGCCTTGTCTGTTGGGCCACGGGATCGCGCTTGGCTGTTTGGGCCAACTGGGGCGAATGGCGTGATCCCGGGGACTTATAAAATGCGGCAGCACTACGGGGGTGGGGCACTTGCTTCGTGCTGCCAAACACTCTCCCTCCCTCCCTATTTTCGGTGCTGCTACTTTGGCCTTGCTTTGGATTGGGTCGCCTGCTTTGGAGCAGGGACTGGGTAGGAATTTTTCCATTTGACAGACTGGCTTCAGCCATTGGTTTTTGCCTACCCTCTTAGCAATCGTCACAACTTTGTAAGGTTTGGTGGTTAGTCACTGGTTTATAGAAATGTGAGGGAGGGGAGGTGTGGCCATCACCTGCCCCTCCAGAAATAGGGTATTCCGGTAAAGGAATCTGGGGGTCCTGGATCTCATCTGAAGTCCGCCTGAGGGACTAGGGCCATGCCAGGACCCCAGGAACCTCAGGGAGAACTTCTATCGATAGTGATAGTCCCTGACCAATGCCTAGGCCAATACCGCTCAATTTTTTTTTGTAATCAATAAAGTTGTGGCCTAAATATTGCCCCAAAACTTAAATTATGTGTCCGTTTGAAGTTATTTACTGGGAAAGCGCTTGGGGGCCTTGGGGCACAACTGAAATACCATGAGTCCCAGGACATAGGGCAAAGCTGTACCTCGCCTGCGGTGTTTGCTAATAATAATAATAATAATAATAATAATAATAATAATAATAATAAATTTTATTTATACCCCACCCTCCCCAGCCAAGACCAGGCTCAGGGCGGCTAACAACCAAAAATAAAAACAAGTTGATTAAAATACAATTTAAAAAACAAGATTAAAATACAACATTGAAGCATTAGGATGCAGCCCCTTCACAGGAGGAGAATGGAAAAAGAAAGAGGTGGAGGGAATTAAACTAATTCTAAGCCAAAGGCCAGGTGGAACAACTCTGTCTTACAGGCCCTGCAGAAAGAAATCAGATCCCGCAGGGCCCTGGTCTCATGAGACAGAGCGTTCCACCAGGCTGGAGCCAGTGTTGAAAAGGCCCTGGCTCTGGTTGAGGCTAATCTAACTTCCTTAGGGCCCCGGACCACTAGGGTGTTGCTGTTTATGGACCTTAAGGTCCTCTGTGGGGCACACAAGGAGAGGCGGTCCCGTAGGTACGAGGGACCTAGGCTGTGAAGGGCTTTAAAGGTCAAAACCAGCACCTTAAATCTGACCCTGTACTCCCCCATATATCTCTCCAAAACCTTTTGAGCACACATGGGAAACATTTGCCAAGCTATGACTCCCATCACTCCTGGCCACTGTCCTTGCTTGCTGGGACTGTTAAGAGATGTAGTTCAGGAAGATCTGGGGGCTGGCAAGGTTCCCTATATCTGCATTTAAGTTTACAGGCCAGTAGCAACTGTTTGGGTTCTCTCTGTGCCTACGAACCTGAAAGACCGAATGCAACATCCAGCCCTCGCCACCACTGCAAAACACTCAATGAGTGTTTGTGAGGCTGGTTTACACCTGCATACACACAATTTCCTTGCTTGCTTGCTTTTCCCTAGAAATTCCTTTCCCCTAGAATTACTACCGTATTTTTCGCTCTATAAGACGCACCAGACCACAAGACGCACCTAGTTTTTGGAGGAGGAAAACAAGAAAAAAAATATTCTGAATCTCAGAGGCCAGAGCAGCAAGAGGGATTGCCGCACAGCAAAAGCAGCAATCCCTCTTGCTGTTCTGGCTTCTGGGATAGCTGCGCAGCCTGCATACGCTCCATAAGATGCACACACATTTCCCCTTACTTTTTAGGAGGGAAACAGTAAGTCTTATACAGCAAAAAATACGGTATATTTTGTTTACTCCCTTTTATAGAGCAGGCAGATCACATTGCCAAATAGTTCGATTCTAGGGTTCCCCCTCCCCAGTCCAGTGCTTTTTTCAGAACTGGTTTGAGGCAATTATTCTTGTATTAAAATTGCAGCACCACTCTGTCCAATATGGTTAGGCAATATGCTATTGAGGTCCTAAGATGCTACTGTGCCTTTAATCAGAAGCTTCTTGTTTGCAGATTGTGCCATTCTTTCTCTTCCTGTTCAATGCTGCATAGGATGTGTTTGTTGATGTGTGTAGGGGTGATCTCTGCTTAAGCAGCCAGCTTCGTTTTTCCATTGGGAGAGGAAGCTTTTTTTGTTTTTAAAGAAACAACAACTAAAATATTGCTGTTTCACTGTTTTTAAATTGAACATAAATAAATAATGGGGAAAAACCAGTCATCGAAAAGAACAAAAGATGACTAATTAAGGGACAATTAAGGGTCTATTCATCACCAATCACTCAGCTAAATTAAGCAGAAAGCAATAAAAGAGCTGAACCTGCAGGTAGGGAACTTTAATTTAGTGCTGGATAATATAGTGCTTTATTAACTGCTTTTCCATTTGAATTAGGCTTCTAGCTAATTGCGGGAAAAGTTCTAGCACTGTAGACATATTCTCCTGGAGAAGCAGCCATACCATCTTGCAGGGGAAATGATGGGTGTGAATCCAAAAGACAGTAAGAGAAGATTAATTTATCGGGAGCACTTGTACATTTAACCTCCTGCTTTAAAAAGCCCAAATCCTGCCTGACAAACAGCTAGCTCGTGTGAGTCGTATGAACCAGCTGCCTTGATTCCTACATAAAACACCCCTTATTTTTCTCACCATTAATCACATTTATTATCATTCATGTGTTAATATTTCAGAATCTTTTCCTTCATATGAAAGTAATTCCTATTGATCTTGGCGGGATTTGCAGTCAACAAAGCAGTAATCTATTAGAGGGATTGTAGTTTGGTGGCTGTTTCTGAAGGCATTTCTCACAAGCTCCTCACAAGACTTTTAATCACTCCTTCTCGGGCCCCATACCTTACAACTTGTAGCTGAGTGCTCTATACCACTCCAGACTCCAGTGATATAAACAGCGCTCATTGTACCTTGCTTTGAAGACAAAAGCACAATTACGTCTTGTCAAGGCTGTGCAGAGAGACTACTGATGCCACAGAAAACTCTATAAAAGACTGTTGAAAACAGGCCCTCTACAAGGGATTGTTTATACATGAGACTATTACAGCCCTGTATAGCATATCAATCAGAAAATGAATATAGATGTCACATAGATTAGGCAGGGTCATTTCACACATTATAAAACAACAAACCTGCTGCTGATTTGTCACTCCTGGCTCCTTGATCTCTGCAATTCTATGATTCATTTTAAGTGCCAATCTAGTTTGTGAATACAGATACTCTATGATCCTCTTAAAAGAATGATTAATCATAAAACTCTATAATCTCATGTAAATAGGGCACAACTCTACAATCTTGTGTATGCACATTACAAAATTAGAAGTGCACAGAGTAAGGTAAGAGGAAAAAAGAAGAAACAACAAAAAATAGCGCCCATGTAGAAAACAGAACAGAACAAAACGGTATCTTGTACATCACAAAAAAGGGGGATATTGTTATTGTAGTTAACCAGACCTTAAATGAATATGGTCATGTCTACAGTCATGTAAAGGTAAAGGTAAGGGGACCCCTGACCATTAGGTCTAGTCGTGATTGACTCTGGGGTTGTGGCGCTCATCTCGCTTTATTGGCCAAGGGAGCCGGCATACAGCTTCCGGGTCATGTGGCCAGCATGACTAAGCCGCTTCTGGCAAACCAGAGCAGCACACGGAAACGCCGTTTACCTTCCCGCTGGAGCGGGACCTATTTATCTACTTGCACTTTGACGTGCTTTCGAACTGCTAGGTTGGCAGGAGCAGGGAGCGAGCGTAGACATGTATTACAAAACCCCCACAATGGCCAATGGATGACACGTGTACCAAAACCATTTAAAAGGAGTATTAAATGTAAAACAATACAAGATGTGTATTGTCCACTATATTTCCTGTTGAGTCATTTTTTCATCCCATACGGTATTGACGTTGTTTGACTTCAGCCAACAACCCTGCTATTCAACAGTTATAAAGTACTTTACATATTCTGTGCATGGAACCGTAGCAATCCAATTTACTGCTAATTCCCAGTGAATGGCTTATTGTTGTTTCAGATCTCGATTCAATTGTTGAAGCATCTTTTGGTGTGGCTTGGTTTTCTTTTCTTTTTTTAAAAAAAGTACAGCCAAGCAAGGCTCAGTGCACCTCTCACGTTACAGTGGCTGGTTGCTTACCCCCTTTGTGCCTTCACATTTGGTGAAAATTTGTCAAAATCTGCTTTCGTTTTGCACCAAGAAACATGTGTGAATAGTCTGCCAATGATGTAGCTGTCTTCGGAATCTGCATTAATTTTAGTTTGCTTTCTTTACCTTTATATCCCACCTTTCTTCCATTGTGGAACAAAAAGCATTTGGTTCTCAGGCAGTCACCCATTTTAAACCCACAAAACACTTGCCCTGCCCCGGGCCCTGGCAACCCATGCTTCACCCCTGGCTCAGTCTAGTCTTTAGCTGAACTCAGGAACCCAAGATTTGCAAACATATCTTTTTTGCCCCTCTCAGTGTTACCCCTGTTTTTGGCACACCACCATCCTCTGATTTATGTAAGGGGCAAAGCTTTAAAATTATTGCTTGATGATGACCAACTTACATTTTTCATGTAGCGCATTCTCCTAAATTTCTTCTTCTTCTTTTTAGGGTTTACCAGCTCCAAACATCTTAGTTCCCATAAAATGACCATGAAATTCTAATGTATTGCCTTTTTCTTCTAGCTGGTTTCACTACATTTTCTACATTTAATTCTATTCCTTACCCCATTGGTGGCTAACATTTTTTTGGTCTTAGGGCCACCTACACTCTTGGCCGTATTACCACAGCCCTTCTCCTGTATCTGTTTATTATAAGGCTTCTAAAGGTAGAGTTGGCGTAGCCGTAAACACCATTCTTGTAGTGTGACTATTTTGCCATCCCAGCCAAAATTTATGGAATCTTGAGGGTAAGGCAGGAAAAAATGTATTGGGGGATGATTCCTATGGATTTCCAGGCCAAGGGGTAGCTGCCCCTGCTCCCACTCCCCAGATTTAATACCCCAAACCCCTAGCATATTACTGTAGAAAGAATTCAAGGAATCGTAAAATAGACCGATAATCTCTTATTTGGGTCTCTAACCCCTATTTCATTGATGGACTTCATGTTTGAAGGCTCCCAGGAGAATCTCATTAATTCTGTTGGTTGATTGTAAATTGTTATCTCCTCTGACTTTACAGAGGTTAAGGCAAAATGTTATCAAATCTAATTCAGATCTGGCCTGGAACAGTTTCTCACTTTAAGTGATCGTAGAATGCGCAGACAGATTAGTGGAAAGGGTGCTTGAGGCACGCTAAGGAAAGATGTCTTATGTGAGTTTTAAGATACGACTCCCCCCCCCCCATCTACAAGAGCTGAGTGCATCTGGGTAAAAAGAGTACTTGTTCACGGAATTTTTTAACTATGCAAAATAAAATTCTATAAGGAAAAGGAAATGTAGTCAAAGTCCAAAATACAGCTGTGATGCATTTTTTGCATGGCAGAGGTGCAGAATATTTGTCAGCCCACATTCTCTTCTGGACCACCTTCCAGGGGCAAATAAATGTGGTGCATGGCACCAGAGACAAAAAATAATAATGGGTAAATCAACCAATGCGAATTAGACTTTTGCACAGTAGGCTAGCTTCTCTGCACACCCACAAATTCCTCTAACCACCATCCAAGCAAGAAGTATTATAGTTGAGGGCAGACAGGAGAGTGCAAAGCGGGATTGGTGAGGGTTGTTGTGGCTCAGGAGGGCGTCCACTGGGGGAAGAGCCCCAAGGACCAAATAGACTAGAGAGACTTGGAGAGACACATCTGGCTTCCAGACCTGAGGTTCCCCATTTTCTGTCAGGTGGCAGTAAATAAGCAGATCAAATGAAAGGAGCTTCTTACCAGTTACCGTATTTTTCGCTCTATAGGATGCAACGGACCATAGGAGGGGGAGAACAGGGGAAAAAAATCTCCCCCTCTCTGCTCAGTGCCCCTTCAGCGAAGCGGGAGGAGAAACAGAGCCCCTTCCATTTCTCTTCCCACTTCGCTGAAGGGGTGCTGCGCAGAGAGGGAAAACTGTGCAGCGCCTCTCCAGCAAAGCAAAGCCTGGAGAGCAAGAGGGATTGGTGTGCACTGACCCCTCTTGCTCTCCAGGCTTCAGGAGGCTATCCGCAAGCCTTCGGAGTGCAGCAGGAACTCCTGCTGCGCTCCTAAGGCTTGCGGATAGCTGCCTGAAGCCCCTGGAGCGCAGTGGGAGTTCCCTGCGCTTCAGGCTTCAGGCGGCTTCAGCAAAAGCAACGCGAAGCCTCCGGAGCGCGGGGGGAGCTCTCCCTCTGTGCTTCGGAGGCTTCGCACTGCTATTGCTGAAGCCAAGGAGCCTGCATTCTCTCCATAGGACGCACACACATTTCCCCTTCATTTTTGGAGGGCGAAAAGTGCATCCTATAGAGTGAAAAATATGATAGTTTCTTTAATAATCACAGCGAGAGGCAAAGGAATGCATATCCCTCTAAAAATGGTGTTGATCCCAGTTCACCCCCTCCGTCCCCATTAATCCATGTCACTCCTACATCGGGTAATCTGAGCTTGTTGCCTCTGCGCTTTCTGTTCTATCACTCTCAAAGCCCATCTAGTCTTAAACAAAGTGGTAGTGGTGGTCAGGAATGCTTTCCAAAGACAGCAAATCTGCCAGCTGACTCTCTCCTGGTGTTTCCTCTTCTAGCTGCTCCTCACCCAGTATTTCCCAGCTTTCCCCCTCTGGACTATGCCCCTCTGCGAACCACTGTTCTAAATCAATACTGTCCTCCTGCCTTTGGGAAGGTTCAGAAAAAGGGAGTGGCTCCCACCATTCGTCCTCAGTCCAGTCCCTGACATCCTCCCTGTATGGCATCCATCAAGGAACCTGCTATCTTAGACACTAAAATCAAATCTATGCCTTGGATAAAAGAGAAGTCAATGGCTTGGACTTCCACAAGGGATGCTGTTGTTTTATATGTTGTGTTGGGAAATGTTTGTCTAAGCAGTTGTGTTGTGATGGCCTGGGATTCAGACTCGGAGGCTGAACCTGAGGAATCCCAACCTGCACAGGATTCCCCACCTCCAGAACCAGCTGAGCCGGGGCTGCGGCTTGAGCCTGAAGGGTCCTCTCCTGTGCTGGATCCTCAGGTGCAGGCATCAGCTGAGTCTGCTCTGGCTCCTGAGGTGATGGAGGACCCATTGCCTGCAGGTGCTCCACTCTCAGCCCCGTCAGGGGAAGCTGAGGTTGCCTCTGGGTCCGGTAACCCTCCAGCCTCTCCTGAGCTGCAGAAGCTCAGGGAAGAAAGGCAGAGGGAACTAAGTTCCCGCAGGAGGAGTGCTCGCCTCCAGGCCAGGAGAGGCAAGTCATTTGTGGACCGGGGCCGCCCTAAGCCTTGGGGCAGATAAAAGCCAGCCAGCCCCAGTCACAGGTTACGGGAGCAACATTGTTGGTAGCCTGTTCCTGCCTGCACCCTGTTCTGCTCTTCTGCCAGAGTTCCTGACCTCACCCGACTCCCTGCCTTGGACCCCGCTACAGCTTTGATGGACAGCCTCCATATCGCACCCTCGACCTCGGACTGAACTCGGACCTCGCCACACGGTTAACCCTCGGGACCAGCACATGTGTCTTCAAGAGCTGGTGGAATGCCAATACCGATGGGATCTCTCATATTTCTGCAGGAAGAGCATTCCACATCATTCAGTGGTGCTACCAGTGAAAAAGGCCAACTCAACAGGAGAGATGGAATTCCTAGCTGGAAGAACTTCAAGATGAGCATGAAGCTGAGGCAGTGTACATCTTTAAGGCCAGGCCTTTTTAATCTATCTGCTGCACCTGTAGAGGTTAATGAGACACATGTCTTCAAGTCTCCCTAGAATGATCTGCTCATGAGAGCCGAGAGAAATGCAATTATTTGGGTGTGAGAGGATTTGCATGAGCAAATTTTGGGGTGTGTAACAGAGGTTAGGCACCCCTAACAGCAGCCTGCTGATACCTATCGCCATAAGTGCTCTCTACCCCCCACATTCCTGCTATCTTGACACAGTTCAGATACAGAGTCTAACTTCTATATGTGTGAATTAACAGTTCTGCTGCTACCAAGTAATACGTTAAGACACTTGAGCACACAGCTATGCTAAGGCGAAGCAAGTTTTTCTCCTCATCTTCCCTGCATTCAGAATGCATTCATTGCCTTATAGCGGTTCTGGAACTTTGGGGATTTATTGATTTTTCTCTCCAACTTAAAAGGTGCATAAACAGAACCAACTTAGTTAAGCTTGCAGGCAATACTAATCTTTAAATACAGACCCATCTGTCATGATTCCTCCATACATCCTTTACTGTCTAGTGGTTTTGAACCCGGAGGGCAGTTTTAAAGCCCAGGTTTGATCATAACTGTCTCTTGTAATTATATGGATTTTGGAGAAGTCCAAGGAGAAATCTACCTTCATTATATATTTATATATAATGCTAACCAGCCTTCCATACAAAGAATCTGACAGATGTGGTATCTATAGATATTGGCATTGTGTATGACTCCACCTGGCAATCTTCCCTATAATACACTGCTCCATTTCCACCCTAGTTAGGGATATTGCAGAAGTTTGCCCAAGTCTAGATCAATATCCAGACTGGCAATGGTACCTGCTCTCTAAACCTTGGTTTATTACCCCTCTTAAGGCTCCCACATTATTTGAATTCCTTAACTTCGGCTCATAGATATGCCTTTATAAAGGCAAGATTCAACACCTTCCCATCGAACGTGCTGAGAAATAGATTTTCCAATGGACAGATATCGCTCTTATGTGATTGTAATTGTGGGGCACCGGAATCGTTGCATCACATAATTCTTGATTGTGCTTTTCACTCATCGGCCAGGAGCAAGTTTCTTGCTCAATATCTAAAGGGAATCGCCGATGATACGAATGAAGCCAAACTGAGATATCTATTAAATGATGAAGACCCCCTAAGATCACTCACGGTTGCCAGATTCTTGATCAGCGTCCTATCCCTAAAGAAGAAAAACGGACTCCTGTGCAGCTCGGATAACCCTTTTAAACCATGATCTATGTTTTAGGATGAAATTAGGTGATATCACCATTGATGTCTTTTATTAATTTATGAGCAGAGGGCGATGTTTAGGTTGCAAATTTATTGTAATGTATGATGTGGTCTTTTGTTTTTGTTTTGCTTTGGTTCTTGTCTGTTTTTGTAAGTTTTGGCGGTTTTAAATTTGGAGGTTTAAGTACATTATGTTGGTATGGGAAACTGTCGTGTGACGGGCCAATGGCCGTAATAAATATCAATTCAATTCAATTCAATATCCAGACTGGAGAAGGCTCTCCTCTTCACTTCCTCTCTCCATAGTCACCAAAGCAACTACTGTGTCCCCCTTCCCCTTCCCATCCTGATATGTTCCAGTTCCCAATGTCTGCTAGGGATGGGGGAAGAAACTCAATTCTGTTCACATTTAAAGGCAACCCTACGTAATCTGCACTCTCTGAAACAGTTTGGGAACTGAAACACAGTCGTTCTTCGACATTCAAGCTTCTTCAAATTTTGCAGTGCAGTTTTTCCGGCCATGTAATGTGTACAAAAATGTGTATATTAGAGAAAATAACATATAAACATGCATCGTGTTAGAAAAAAATGCTTTGCAAATATGTTTCGTATTGGGCAAAATTGCATGCAAAAATGGGTGCATCAGGAGAAACTCTTTCTGAAATGATGAATTTTCATGGGGACGTGTGTTTTTTTTTTTTTTTTTTAAACAAACTTTTCTGGAAATGTGGAGAACTGAACCCAAGACTGAAAAATGAGAAACTGAAATACATTTGTTAAAAAACCAGAGGCCTTTTTGTTAGGTATAATAGGTGAAGAGTTACCAAGAGAAAAGTCTTCTTATGTATGCAACAATGACAGTGAGAATGCTACTAGCCCAGAGATGGAAAGAAGAACTACCAACAAAAGAAGAATGGCAGACAAAACTGATGGAATATGTAGAGATGGCAAAACTGACAGGGAAGATCAGAAACCAGGAAGATCAAGTATTTTTCAAAGACTGGAGTAAATTCGTAATTGATTTAAAAAAAACACGTAATTTATTTAAAAAACAGTTAAAATCATTGGCAGGGTTGTAATGCGGAATAGACTATGGTAACTGTAGATATATAATAGATGGATAATAGTAAAAGATGCAGAAAACTTAATTTTTAATATAGAACCCATGGAAGGGAAGCAGGCCTGACAGTTCAAGAGAACCTTTTACAGTGGTACCTTGGGTTACATATGCTTCAGGTTACAGATGCTTCAAGTTACAGATTCTGCTAATGCAGAAATAGTACCTCGGGTTAAGAATTTTGCTTCAGGATGAGAACAGAAATCGTGTGGCGGTGGCGTGGCGGCAGTGGAAGGCCCCATTAGCTAAAATGGTACCTCAGGTTGAGAACAGTTTCAGGTTAAGAACAGACCTCCAGAACGAATTAAGTTCTTAACCTGAGGTACCACTGTACCTTAATGTTTGAAATATTTAGAGATAAAATGTATAAAAGTGTGTAAAACCATTAAAGAATACTTTTAAAAAGGGGGAAAGAAAATTGAGAAACTGAAATAAATCAAATTTGAGAGATTTGCAATCCCTAGCTAGCCACCATGCTTGGTTATCATAACACTACACCATAGATCAAAAAGAGAGAAGGCTGGTGGTGCCATCACATTCCCGCCATCCCTCTTGAAAATAAGGAAAAGGGAAGAGCGAGGGAAAGATAAATTTTATGGTCCACTTAGATTCACTCTCTTTCCTGGGTTTATCTTTCTTTTTTTCCCTTTTTATTTTTTTTTTGGTTAGGAAAGAACTCCTGGTGCCAGGAGAGTCTCATATGATTTACCATTCTCTAATAATAGAAGAATTATTATAAAAATTAATAATAATCCTACACGGTAATAAAAATTAATAATAATCCTACACGATCTCCTGACAATAGTCTCCCTTTAGAGGGGGAAGCATATTGTTACAACTTTATTTTTAACATATGCTGTTGCCTATGATTATTTAATCCTGAGTGGCCTAGTTACACTTCCATTTATAATTTATATTTGCTTTTGAAAAAAATATAAACATATAACAAAGTCAATTTCAAAAAACCATATAAAGAAATTGCTCTGAATATCAGGACTTCCCCCCATGGGTCCTAATGACAATATTTACAACTGCATATCAGTCTGTTATCCAGATATTTTTATCCTTCTAAATTGTCCATAGTTTCTGTTACGTGCTTTACAAGTGTGATTAAAATTCTGCTAAAGTTTTCATCTGCTTACAATGGTCTCCTAAGCAAGTTATATTTTCCTCCCCATTCTTCTTAAAAGTTCTTGTCCTCTTGGTTCCTGAGTTTCCCAGTTAATTTTGCCATTTCAGCGTAGTCCATCAACTTGATTTGCCATTCTTCCCTGGTCGGGGCCTAGTTACATTTCCAAGACCTGGACATGGCTACTCTTTGTTGCATACAGTGGTACCTTGGGTTACATACGCTTCAGGTTACAGACTCTGCTAACCCAGAAATATTACCTCGGGTTAAGAACTTTGCTTCAGGATGAGAACAGAAATCGTGCTCCGGTGGCACGGCGGCAGCAGGAGGCCCCATTAGCTAAAGTGGTGCTTCAGGTTATGAACAGTTTCAGGTTGAGAACGAATCTCCGGAATGAATTAAGTACTTAATTCAAGGTACCACAGTACTTTCTTTAGGAAGGATAATTTGCAAAGGAAAAGCAGTGCGCAGCAGCTTTCTCCTAGCCTGGTGCATGACCCATATTTGCTTCACAACTGCTCATCTAGAACCCCAGTTGGGGTACTGAGAACTGTCTGAAAGTAGGTGTACAAAGTGTGGTTAATCCCAGTGGCGTAGCGTGGGGGGTGCAGGGGGCGGCCGCACCGGGCGCAACATCTGGGGGGCGCACGCTCGCACTCGCAGCTCTCTGCCCCTACCTGGCTCACTCACTCTCTCTCACTGCAGTGCTGGCTGTGCGAATCCGATCCGAGCCGCTGGGTCGTCGCCCACTGTGGAGGGGGTGGGTGCCAGGCGTGCGGTGCGGAGAGAGAGCGAGGGACTATCTGGGGGAGGGACAGTGCAGCGGCCGCCCAGCGCAGCACTGAGCGCGGGAGAGAACCCCACCAGACCAGACCAGGCAGCAGCAAGAAGAAGCTGGCAACGTCGGCAGGTTAGGGGTTAGGGGGTGCAAATTACTTGCGTTGCCCCGGGTTAGGGGGCGCAAATTACTTGCCTTGCCCCGGGTGCTGACAACCCACGCTACGCCACTGGTTAATCCTCCTCCTTCTTTCTATCACTTTAGCACAGAAGTGGCAACTCAATTTGGAAATATAGTTGCCCACGCAATGTATAATTGTTGCCTGTCTATCTAGGTCATCTACTCACAGCAAAATAAACATAGATGCTGCATTTAAATTCAGAAAGCACACTCTCCCTAAACAGTTATTGTTTCTATGTAGGAAAAGGGGTGGGGGTTGGGGAGAGAAGCAAGACTTGTAAATTGGTTCTCTAAGAGCTACATGGCTATTTTCCAAGCTGAAATTTGAGGGCAAAAACATTTGATGCTGGGAGAAGCAACTCCCTAGAGATCAAGAGGCTCCAGCACTTTGTTGCCAGATTCTAGATTGCAGATGAAAATCCAAGGGGAAGCTTGCAAATAGCTACTATGTCCTTCCTTCCCTCCTTTAGCTGAAAACTTAAAAAGTTTCGCCTAGTTTTCATTGAGGTGACAAATCTAGGGCTCTACCACTTCAAAATCCAGGTAGGGATCAACATGGCTGAATTCACCTTCCAGACCCCAACTCCCTTCACACAGAAACCAAGCATTCTAGTCCAGCCTTTCTCCCTGATATGCTAGATTTATAAGAACTTGTGTTTTTCCTTCCATGATGGGGAAGCATCCCATCATGTAAAGTACCAAGTGCAGTCCAGAGAAATACAGTTCAGACACAGACTAACCACCATACTGAGAAGTAAGCCCCAGATAGTGGTCATCTTGTTTAAACAACTTTTTAGTGTGCCTCTAAACATGTGGGCACGGGTGGCACTGTGGGTTAAACCACAGAGCCTAGGACTTGCCGATCAGAAGGTCAGCGGTTCGAATCCCTGAGACGGGGTGAGCTCCCGTTGCTCGGTCCCTGCTCCTGCCAACCTAGCAGTTCGGAAGCATGTCAAAGTGCAAGTAGATAAATAGGTACCACTCCAGCGGGAAGGTAAACGGCGTTTCCGTGCGCTGCTCTGGTTCGCCAGAAGCGGCTTAGTCATGCTGGCCACATGACCCGGAAGCTGTACGCTGGCTACCTCAGCCAATAAAGTGAGAGGAGCGCTGCAACCCCAGAGTCGGTCACGACTGGACCTAATGGCAGGGATCCCTTTACCTTTTAAACATGTGGGCAACAGCAGACAACATGGTGGGGCACCTAATTTCTGGTCAGGTGTGTTGCTACTGCTTACAGGGAGGTGGAAAAGTGAGGTAGCAATGTTATTACCACCTATTTTGTACTCTGAATTATGTGCATGCTCAGAAACACTTTTTGTCTTGCTTAACATATGCCACTTTTCCTTTTCCTTTCACTTACACATCTATAATATATATTGATCAAATAAATAATGTACTACATGTGGTTAGAACCATCAAATGACTTACAGAACTCTGATTTCTGCTTTTGATGATCTGAGCAACTCAGACCTGTGCCCTATGACACAGGAGTAAAAAACTGGCCTATTGATATCAAGGGCAATGGTTTGCTCCAGGGATGATTAAACAGGATATGGAGGGTTAGATCTTTAAGCAGCTTGTGCAAGCTTAGGGCAGATTAGCTCTGAATGAAAGCAGTGTGTTTTTTAATTTTGTGGGGTGTTTTTTTTAAAAAAATCTCCTGTTCAACGTTGTTGTGATAGACGAGGGCGATGCTACACATTACATTTTCAAAAATCTGGTTTACCACCAAGTGTGCATTGGGCAGGGTGCATATCCTGGATCTCTGGTGAGTGTACATATATAATATACATGTTTCAAAATGCCTGGTTATAGGTGTACTCCAAAAAATGTACTAGACAAAGAAGCTTATACTTGAGGCCTGAGTCAAACCCTGAGTCAAGCGTGAACATTTAATAGAAAGAGGAAACTCTCATTGCAATTTTCTTAGGAAACTATAGAAAAGCAGTGCATTGGCTACGTAAACTGCTTCCAATTTAAAGAAAAAAGGAAAGCAGTTTCTAGGAACAGCAGCCAGGAGGGGAGAAAATGTGGGAGTGCTCACCTCTGCTTCTTCCAAACTCCCTCCTCCTCCAAAAAGAAAGAAGCTAATTCTGTTTTTCTTTCACTGTTTTTATTGGTGTATTTTATATGGCTTTGCAATAATATTTAGCAAGGCTTTTGCTGATTGATCTGCTGATTAAAGCTTGCAGCTGTATTAAAACTGAATTGTTTCTGCCAATCCAAATTTGGCCCTGTTCCCTTCATGAAAGAGGACACACTATCAGCAATTCTCAGTCATTTAAGTCAGAAGGCAAGGTCATATTCTGTACACAGACATATTTACAGACATCCAGGGGACTCAGTCCTGCAAATGCTAGGCTCCAAGCCCCACTGAAATAAATGGGATTTAAGTATTTCATTTCATTCATTCTAGTGGGGCTTTCCTGCTCATCTTTCAGGTTAAAGGTCTTATGTGTATGGGTGGTCAGGCGCAAAACCGCATGGGCTACTGCATTGGATAGTTGCATGGCAAGACCCCCAAGCCGATCCCCCATTAGAATAAAGAAATTCACGAAGACACAGATATTTTGTTTAAGCTTTTTGGGCAAAATTTTGGCCACAACTTTATTGATTACAGGAATGAGAGCGGTATTGGCTTAGGCATTGGCAAGACTATATCTGACTCCTGCCCCCTTTGCAGGGAGTCTGTAAGGGTAAACCACCCAAAGGGAAATTGCTTCGGGGGGAACCAGCCTGCATCTCCCCCGGTGTTCCCAGAGGCCTGGCATGGCCCTAGCCCCTCAAGCAGACTTCGGACAGGATACAGGCCCCAGATTCCTTTAACGGAATACCCTTGAAACTGGAGGGGCAGACGATGGCCGACCTCCCCTCCCCCATTCAACAATAAGCCAATGCCTAACCACCAAACCTTACAAAGTTGTGACGATTGCTAAGAGGTAGGCAAAAACCAAGTGGCCCATGCCAATTTGCCAAATGGAAAAAAATCCTACCCGGTCCCCATCCTAAGATGGGAAACCAACCAAAGTTCAAAGCAAGGCCAAAGGACACTTAAATTAAAGGGAGGGTGGGCGGGTGTTCGGCAGTGCGATGCAGGAGTTTGGCACACGTCGTGCTGCCGCTTTTATACTTCCCCCCACAATCACCCTTCAAAATTATTGGGCAACAGCCCTGGGTGATTGTGGTGTCACTCAGAGGGCGGCGGGGGGGGGGGATGACCAGTTTGAGGGCCTTCTCCCAACTAGGACCATCTATTAAGATGATCCCATTTGCAAAGAAGAGGGAATTTCAGTATGTGTAAACCAGCACAGGGACTAGTGTATTTTTCATCCCATTGTCAAGTGTGTGCTGGCGGATCAAGAGTCTCATTCAATCCACCCCAACATTCCTCCATTCCAACCAATATGCCCCATTTTCCCCAACTGCTATTGGAGCAACTGGTGGCAGAGGGGATGAGGTCCACAATATCTTACGGCTACTTGGATGCTCTCACAGGATTGCAAACCAACCATTTAACCTTATGATTGTGTGCTCCGATATAAGTCTCATTGAGGGGCTGTAGAAAGAGTAGCTCATTGGTGAATGTCACCAACTGATTGGATGCAGAGGAACGGTGGGCGGACCTAAGTTGGGGAACCCCCAAGGAAAGAAGGCTTAGAGCCAGGGGTATTGGTGGTGGCACAACGATGAGAGGGAGAAGAATGGGAGGAGGTGCTGGAAGCTGAATAGGTAATAGGGATTAGTGAGTGGGGGGAGTCAGAGAAGTTCAGAATCAGGGACAGAAACTGAAACAGGAAAGAAAAGACTGTTTATGTATGCAACAGTAGCTGCCCGAATGCTCTTAGCTCAGAGATGGAAGAAAGACAAAGTTCCTACCAGAGAAGAATGGCATACCATTATTCTATGCAGTGATGATGAAAATGACTGGGAAAATCAGAAAGACCAAAACTTGCATAAAGAACAGGGGAAATTTATAGCTTATCTTGGAGACCACTGTAAACAGTTGAACTCTTTAGCAGGATTCTAAAAGAAGAAGAAGAGTTTGGATTTGTTGGACACGACTAAATGACTAAACAACAACATCCCACTTTATCACTACCCAAAGGAGCCTCAAAGCGGCTAACATTCTCCTTTCCCTTCCTCCCCCACAACAAACACTCTGTGAGGTGAGTGGGGCTGAGAGACTTCAAAGAAGTGTGGCTGGCCCAAGGTCACCCAGCAGCTGCATGTGGAGGAGCGGGGACGCGAACCCGGTTCCCCAGATAACGAGTCCACCGCTCTTAACCACCACACCACACTGGCTCTCTAATAACACTTGTAAGGTAACAAGTACTATGGACACAATGGAGAGTTAAAAATTGGAGTGACCTAAAATATGCAGCAGAAAAGGATTTGTAATGGATCCCATGGAGGGGTGGAGGAAAGTCTAAAGATTCAGGTCAATCTTTCTATATTTGTTATTATTTTTGATGAATGCAAATTTTAATATGTAAAACCAAAAAAAGGAAACTGAAACAGGAGGGAAAGGAGGCCAAGAGGCAAAGATGAGTCCAGTTGGTGAAGGGGCACAGGTGTCTCTTCCTCCTACTGCAACAAGCTCCCCTCCCCACTGATCTCCCAGAAGAAGAAGAGGGATGAAGTGAGTGGAAGAGCTTAGCTTCTTGCAGGCACAGTCCTAGATTGCTTGGGGAAAACCTTGGAGAGGAGGGGACTTAGGCAGGGGAGGAGGAGGCAGGGACCTTCAGTCTCAGCAACTGCTTCATGGGGACAAGACCTGCCAGAGATGAGTAGCTGGGCTCACAGGAGGAACTGACACTCCTGTGCAGCTCCTGTTTTTGCTAATAAAGAGTTAATGCCTGCAGGGTATGATTTATTGCTATCTTGCTCTCGTCAGTGGAGCACTTGCTTTGCCATTCAGAAGGTCCCAGCTCGGTCACCACCACCTCCAGGTAGGACTGGAAAATACACCTGCCTGGAACCCTGGAACCACTGTCAGTGTAGAAGATAATATTGAGCTGGGTCAGTATACCTTTATACCTGACTCAGTATAAAGCAATTTTCTAAGCAGCCTTGCAGTTCTTGATTCACTTCTCATTTAAAAGTGAACCAGCCCAATTCACACTTTCTGAAACAATACATGAACTGAAACACAGCCAAGCTTCTGAAATTCACATTTCTCAGAATTTTGCACTGCATTGCTCCAGCCAAGTGACACCTACAAAAAGGCATTTGCTAGGGCGAAGAGTGCACAAAAATACATTTATTTGTGAAAATAATATTTAAAATGCATTATATTGGGAGGTAACTTTGCAAAAACCTATATATTAAGCAAAATGGCATTCAAACGTATGTATTATGAGAAATTCACCAATGACTTTTCATGAGCATTTTTCTTAAAAATTGCAAAGTAATGTGGACATCTGAACTTCAGATTGGAAAAATGAGAAACTGTCAATGACGGATTCACCCATCTCTGTTTAAAGGGCTACAGTCCCTATAGAAGGGTGTTCTGGGAGATAAGAAGCCAAATGTTGCTTGCAGCTAAATTGATGGAGGGAACCTTGCTGTCTCACTCCCTCCCTTGCCCTCATTGGTCAGGTGGAATGAGAAGCCATTAGGCATCTTGATTACGTTTTAACTCTGCTACATAGCCACTGATCCAACAAATGCCGTCTTCAGAAGTAACGAGGAAAACAACAACCAAGATGCCCATAAATTACGGATGTAACAGCACTTACCAAATCAATATTTTGCATTTGTGTTGGATCATTACCACTTTTACTGACTTTATTTTGTCAGGGGGTGGGGAGAACATTTTATTTTCAATGAGTTGCATGATTAAATATAACATTTACTGTGGAACGAGGCACTAGGAAATCTGTCTGTTTTAAAAGGTTGTAAAAGAAGGGGTCAATAAACAGGGAACTCTGAAGGAAGAGGAAACATCCACCCAGTAAAATCCTTGGAGAATACTTCCGAGTATAATGCAAGACAATTCTGCCCTTCTGCTGCCGGCAGAGCTTATTAAAACGGCACCGAAATTGCACAATAAACCTAACACGTTAAATAGGCAGAGACAAACGTTTCCTTCGGTTTCCCTAAGGACCCAAATCTGCCTGTAGCTGTTCCTTCAATTGCTGCTCACAAGTGGCAGAATTCTATACCTCAGCCGTCGACAACCAGGTGCCTTCTAGATATTGTTGGGAAACGGCTCCAGCCAGCGCGTGTTTGAATTGTGGTTCGTGTTTGAGCTGTAGTCCAACAACATCTTGAGAGCACCAGGTTGGTGAAGGGAAATATTAAGTCCCACTGAAATCAGTCAGGCTTACTGATACAGTCAGGGGATATGGGTTAGCCGTCCAACTATCCCCGATAAAAGCAAGTGGTGGTTTTGTATGCAAGGGATGCTGTCTCTCAAAAGTGGAAGTGACAAGGATGAGATCCCTTCATGAAGTGTTGATATTCATGCCTCAAGGAGACACTTCATTAGGAAAATCAAGACTGCATGTTGCAAGATGAAATGCCCGGTCTTTCCGATGTCAAGGGTTGCTGCACACAGAGCGTTATTCCTATATCGAAATAGTTTCAAAAACTGTGGAAGCTCTGTCTAATTAGGATTTGCTTTCAGTTTGCTGGCTCCCAATGAGCCCGTTACATTGCCAGACACTGGTCCAAGAAGTGTGTGACCTCTCTTTAGACAGATGACAAGGCAGAATGGAGCTGAGTGTCATCTGCATACAGAGAAAGGAGGATTTCTAAATAATGTGTTGGCATCTTCCGATAATTTGGACAGCACTTCCAGAGTTACTATTTAAGTAATAGATTCACCCATCTTTTTAAGTACTAGCAGTTTTGGGAAATGATTGTGAAGAAAGAGACACACTTTTTTTTCCAAGGATCCACTTAGTGTATGTTGTACCATCCATATTTCCTGTAAAATGCTCCGTCAGGTTAATGAAAAGGAAAGGAAGCACAGAGGCAGATTCAAATCGCTGCAATAGAAGCATGTTGCTGTTAGATGCTGTAAGGCTTTAATGGAGTTACTTAGTTTGAGCAGGGATAGGGAAACATCTTTGCTCAGCTTTCAATCCTTTGAACAATGTATATACACTGCTCTTTTCATCGACTTGAATAATGGCCCTTAAAACCTTGCTAAATCCCTTTGTTTGGGCTTCCTGCATGAAATATTTTGTTAAAGGAGAGGTGTATTAAACAACATGACAAATCTTACACATGGTTTCAAGCCCTTGTCTGGAGATCCCTATAAAGAAGAGGCTAAATGGGGATCACCAGATTGACTGAAAACATATTGGGATGTAATGGATTGCTTGAAAATATATCACAAAATGACACAAGAGAAATACTCTGCCAAAAGAAGCTTTTCTTCCCCCTTGGGTGGCATCAATTTATCTGTTGGGGCCAGTCAGCTCACTCTGTTTCATTCATCCACAGAACTGAATTACTTGGAAGAGCCAGGATGCCATATGGTATACCAGAGATCTTGCCTAATAAATCTAGCTAAGCAGACCTTTCCTTCAAGCTGTTGTGGGTGGTTTTTTTGTGCGTGTTTTTTAATGCAGTCTACTGGTTGTTTCAAACATCTGGGTCTAACAATGGGGGCAGTGCTCATCCTACAAATGTATTCCAGTCCTCTATTTTCTGCATCGTTGACTTTGAGTGTTTGAAATGATATTTTGCTACCGCCTCATAGCTATCTTTATGAGACATTGGAGAAATAAAATGGAAAATGGGATGTAAGCGTTGACAAACTAGGACTGTTTTGGAGGATTGCTTTTTGTCTTTAGTATTGCAATGAAGGAGAAAATATTTCGGTAATAAAACTAAGTGACAAATTAAGTTGTGTGTGTGTGTGTATGTGTGTTTTTAAAAAAGGAAGAATGTCATTTCCACATATGCACTTTAGTAAATATTATCTGAGAAGAAGCTGTTACTATACATCTAGCTCCTAAGAATTCATGTCCACAGTCAGAAGGGGTGAAATTATACCGGGTCACATTCTCCGGTAAATAATTCCACTTACTTCACTATATTCATTACTTAAGGTAACCAGATACAGAATCTCAAAATGCAAGATGATCTGTTTGCGTGTAATGCACATGATCCACAAATGATTTTAATCATACTGCTTGAATGTGTTTGGACCAAGTGAAAGAAAAACTCTGCATGCTCTGTATTAATAGCATGTTGCTTGAGAACTGAAGATACTGAATATAGGTTGAGGAGGATTTTTTCAATATATATTTTATATTGTGAGTGTCTGGAGGCGGTTGGAGGATGGATGGAGGCTAACGGATTGAGGTTGAATCCTGACACGGCAGGAGTACTGTTTCTGGGGGACAGGAGGCGGGTGGGTGTGGAGGACTCCCTGGTAACTGTGCCCCTGAAGGACCAGGTGTGCAGCCTGGGAGTCATTTTGGACTCGCAGCTGTCCATGGAGGTGCAGGTCAATTCTGTGTCCAGGGCAGCTATCTACCAGCTCCACCTGGTACGCAGGCTGAGACCCTACCTGCCCGCGGACTGTCTTGCCAGAGTGGTGCATGCTCTAGTTATCTCTCACTTGGACTACTGCAATGTGCTCTATGTGGGGCTACCTTTGAATGTAACCCAGAAACTGCAACTAAACCAGAATGTGGCAGATAGACTGGTGACTGGGAGCAGCCGCCGAGACCACATAATACCGGTCTTGAAAGACCTACATTGGTTTCCAGTACGTTTCTGAGCACAATTCAAAATGTTGGTGCTGACCTTTAAAGCCGTAAACAGCCTCGGTCCAGTATATCTGAAGGAGCGTCTCCACCTGGATACTGAGGTCCAGCGCCGAGGGCCTTCTGGCGGTTCCCTCACTGTGAGAAGCCAAGTTACAGGGAACAAGGGAGAGGGCCTTCTCAGTAGTGGCACCCACCCTGTGGAATGCCCTCCCACCAGATGTCAAAGATAACAACAACTACCAGACTTTTAGAAGGCATCTGAAGGCAGCCCTATTTAGGGAAGCTTTTAATGTTTGATGAATTACTGTATTTTAATATTTTGTTGGAAGCTGCCCAGAGTGGCTGGGGAAGTGCAGCCAGATGGGTGGGGTATAAATAATAAATTATTATTAATTATTATTATTATTATTATTATTATTATTATTATTATTATTATTATTATCATCATCATCATCTCAGGCCATTCCCAAGTAACTTGGGACACCATATAGCTGCTCACGTTTTATCCTCACAACAGTCCTATGGAGTAGCTTAGACTGAGAAAGTGCTGTTCCAAGGCTCAATTATTTTCCCCTCCTGATTTTCACTTTCTGGACTAGAGCACAGTTTGGAATGCAGTTATCCTCCAGTTTTTGCACTTAAATGAATTCTGCAATGTTTAAATATGGGTGAACTTCTGCGAATTTTGCCTTAAAAATGTACCAAAATGCACATAAAAACCCTACTACATGAGGTAAAATATGCATGTGCTTTACAGAACAGAATGTGTACTCTTAAGCTGCCTTCAAAAGAAGTAAATTTTGAAGCTGCCTTCAAAATATGTACCAAAAATGTGAATTCTGGGGTGGATTTACAGTCACAGAACGATACTGAGCTGCATTTCTCTCCCTCCCCCCCAGCCAGAACTCAATTCCGGCACCTTTCAAGTGGGTGGCCATTGCCATTATAAGAAAACAAGGGAGCCATTCATGATGAGTTCTGGCACCTCTTTTTCTAGAAAAATAGCACTGCTGAACTGGAACGGAACAGATCAGACTTGCAAATGAACCAATACTCAACCTTGTTGATAACTGCTTCCTACCCATCACCAATTCCCCCACCAAATGTCCTGAGCAGCAGTTCCAAGGCCCATGTTCAACCAACATTTTGGGGGGCATTTCATGTCTTTGTGTATGTTTCAAGAATTTGTAGCGGATTGATAAAAACTTGAGTGGTTCCTTTTAAGCAAAAAATAAGATAAAAATACATGTGGGCAACTTTTATAGCAGCAGCTGTTCTTTCTCTTGACCCAGTTATATTCATTATTAATAATTGTTCATCTCCATGGTTCACTACTTTGTTACCACTGGGTATCCCTCCAGCTGTCTGAAGAGCTCCTTGAGATCCACAGGTTAAGAGCTGTTGTGTAGTGATTTTTATTAATGCTCTTAACCATATTTCCTCAGGTACTCTTCAGATGAATAACCACTGCCAAGTAGTTCTTCATCATCCCCCAGGAAATCTCTTTTTCTCCTAGTGAGTCAGAAGAACTAAATTAATTTTCTTAATAAAAAAAAATGGGATGAGATGTAGTGCTGATTGTACGCTTTATGCCAGGTAAAAACAGCCTTGTGTCATGGCTGAGGTAAATTGTCAGGATCCATGACCACCCTTGCTAAGTGATATATCCACACTGGGAAGTCCATCATGGCAATTAGGAACAGTGCAGTCATGTCTTCCTTTATTCCACCATCTCAGAAGCCTCTTGTCAAGCTGGTGAAGCTCTGTATTCAAGGCCCTTCCTTTGATCTCTGCTTTTAATTGTGAGCCACGCTATATCAAATGAAGGTCCATATCCCCCTTTTACTCCTGTGGGTTATCTCAAAACAGCTACAACTTCCCCTCGCTTTTGGACAAAATAGATGGAATTTGCAGACAAGCCCAGGAGGTTAAACCTGCAATTTTTTTTTTTTAAAAAAAAAGGCTAGGGGCTCTTTCTGGGGTAAGAAAAAAGGGGTTCACTGTCCTATATAATCTGGGGCAGTTGTCTTTTTATACCTTAAAATAATTAAGAGGTGGCTAAGTGATTTGTATTTTGGCTTAAACATTAAAACACACACACACACACACACACACACACACACACACACACAAACACAAACACACATACACACAGCTTCACAATGACCAGCTTAGTTTTACTGGTGTTTGTTTGCATTGGAAAAAATGTTCTCCAGCAGGCATTACAAAGTGAGGCTATCCTAATCTCTATTTTAACAAAAATAATTATAATAATTCAGAGGTCTTCAATGCTCCAGAGATAGCATGGCTTTGCTTTTTATAAAGCCCCTGGACCTAGACAAGTCGTCTTGTTTTCTCCTCATTTCTTGCACTAGGAATGCATCCGATCCCAATTAAGTTATTCTGAAGTTGCACCACTATAAGCCAGCTGCCAGTGCAGAGGAGCCATAATATTGTGCATCTTGAATTTTAGTATATTGTTATAACATTTGCCATAGGTGGTGTACCTGCAGCTTGGATCAGGGGAGGTACATATGCATAATAATACATTATTGAGGTCCAAAGACCCACAAAACAATTTCAAAACTAGATACAGTTAAAACGACCAGATAGGCAGATGGAAGAAACCAAGGGAGTCATTTTGTTTTATCTAGGGCATAATGATCTTTGTTTCTTAGAACCTCTGAAAGAAACTTTGCCACGGCCAGTGTAATATCACTTGACCAGTCTTCCAAAAGATATTTAATATGGGAGGCTTCGGATTTTCCTGGCAAATTTGCCAGTAAGGGTTTGATCACTTGATCTCTTGCTTGCTCATATTGCCCACAATGAAGTAACATATGCTTCATACAGTCGACGTCCTAGGAACATAAACAAAGTCTATTCTGATATGGGATGCCTCTCAGTCTGCCATTTAGAACTTCCAAGGTAAATACATTTAGTCTGGCTTTGGTAAATAAACACCGATAGGTGTTGTTGTTGTTTAGTCGTTTCCGACTCTTCGTGACCCCATGGACCAGAGCACGCCAGGCACTCCTGTCACCCACTGCCTCCCACAGTTTGGTCAAACACATGTTGGTAGCTTCGAGAACACTATCCAACCATCTCGTCCTCTGCTGTCCCCTTCTCCTTGTACCCTCCATCTTTCCCAACATCAGGGTCTTTTCCAGGGAGTCTTCTCTTCTCATGAGGTGGCCAAAGTATTGGAGTCTCAGCTTCACGATCTGTCCTTCCAGTGAGCACTCAGGGCTGATTTCCTTAAGAATGGATAGGTTTGATCTTCTTGCAGTCCATGGGACTCTCAAGAGTCTCCTCCAGCACCATAATTCAAAAGCATCAATTCTTTGGCGATCAGCCTTCTTTATGGTCCAGCTCTCACTTCCATACATCACTACTGGGAAAACCATAGCTTTAACTATATGGACCTTTGTTGGCAAGGTGATGTCTCTGCTTTTTAAGATGTTGTCTAGGTTTTTCATTGCTTTTCTCCCAAGAAGCAGGCATCTTTTAATTTTGTGGCTGCTGTCACCATCTGCAGTGATCATAGAGCCCAAGAAAGTAAAATCTCTCACTGCCTCCATTTCTTCCCCTTCTATTTGCCAGGAGGTCATGGGACCAGTGGCCATGATCCTCGTTTTTTTGATGTTGAGCTTCAAACCATATTTTGCGCTCTCCTCTTTCACCCTCATTAAAAGGTTCTTTAATTCCTCCTCACTTCCTTCCTACCTACCAATAGGTAGATACAGACAAATTCCTAAGGTATGAGGATATCTGAAAGTCGAGGTACCTATGCATACATAGGCACATACCTTACTTTGCCCCATTGCAGCTCTGGGCTGAGAGGAGATGCTTGTTTTCCTCTCAGCCTAGCACTGTGATGGGGCTAAGGTGTGTGCCTATGTATGCATATGTCCTGCGTATGTGGCGAGTTTATATGTGATCTGTAGGTGTGGTGAGTGTGTGGTTTTTTTCCAATGGCCACTTTGGCATGCAGCCCATGAAGGCTTAGCCAACCTTGAATATAAGCTTAGCCACCCCTCTCCTACGCTTTTATAGATTTTGGTGAAATGATGGAGCTGGCTCCAATAGAGTCTAAGGTATCTGAATGTTCTTTCATTTGAGAAATAAGGAGTGGCACATATTCAGTTTCAACTTAAAATTGTCAACACAGTAGGAGATGTGCAAGATATTTTGCATAAGATGCATTGACCAATGTTGGTATACAATGAGAAAAAAACAACCCTGCACATTTCTTAAATGAAACATCCCATAGAAATGAAGAAAAGCACTCTGGCTTTTTTAGTTTAATTGCCAGTGTTAAAACATTCTTTTTACTCTATTGTTACGATGGACAGGGGGTTAATTAAAAGACTGTTAGGAATAAGAAGTGTAATTAGAAGACCTATACTTGGTTTCTTTTCTTCTTCTTTTTTAAAGACCCTCAGCACTTAGTTATAGAAATAGTTGTGAACTAATCAAAATAGAAGACAGTTATAAGAGAAATAAAAATATTTGGGTGACCAACAAAGTTCCATAGTTTTAAAACAGCCGTCATGCAACTGAAACATACCTGGAGTGACAATGAGACAGAGCTTTGGGCAAGATAGCATTTTCATTCTCCCATGGAGAGGAAATTAATATATCTCCTAGGTAAAGATATGTTGAGGTTGCAACTTTTGATTTTTGAAAGTCTTTTTTCTTTAACTTGAAACCCCTCAGATTAAATCCCTAGAGAGGCTAAAGAATATAATATCTGTGAATTCTGTCAGGGAAAGGGTGGCAGCTAGAGAGGGGAGGGGGCTTGGAAGCACTTACCGAGAGCCAAAAGAGCCTTTTTCTTTTCTTTTTTTATAAAATTTTTATTAGGGTTTTCACATTTTTTTTTAGACAAACACAAAAACATAAACAACTACAAACCGACACTACACACAAATAACAAGTATAATTTTAAATCCTTAATTTCTTAACCACTTTCCCAGACTTCCCCCACCTCCCCTTCTTGCATCCCAATTCCAATAGTTAACTCAGCAAGTTCTTATCCCCAAATTATCTCTTATTAACATTTTGCTTAATTCGTCTTAATTAACCAATTTTAAACTTCTGAACCTCATTTTAATACTCAACATTTACCCCTATTTCTAAGGTCGACCCAAGTTCCCTTTCACGAGTTTCCCAATTTTTATAATAATTACAAAACAACCTAACAAATAAAAGCATATAATTATACCCCTTTGGATTCCAAAACTTTCTCCCCCCCTTCCCCGGTTTCGATCCCCGGAAATTATCCTTCAATCTATCAGTTCTCAGCCTGGATCTCTCATGTCCGAGGCCCTTAAGTCTCTCTCAGTCCCTCTCAGCCGGTTTTGTTGACAGTCCTTTATGTTGAGCATCAAGTCTCAGAGCAGCTTTGACCCACTAGGATCTATATTTTTTCCAACCAGACCTCCATATTCAAAGAAGGAGTCCAGATCCTGCTTCTTACTCTTTTTAGGTCCAAATGTCCCAAATGTCCCAAACACTCCAGTTTTCGCCTCAATCGAATTTGTAATCCAAAGGTCTTCCAAACTCCCCATAGGAAAAAGTCCCCAATCTTCATTCTCGATTTCAAACCAAATTTTCATCATCCAAACCTTGCTTTCCTTATATTCCATCTTAACAGGCCTCTGGTTGCCCTTTTTCACCTGCAGCATTTCAGCTCCTCCTTCCCACTCCTCTGAAACAACGCATGTTTCTTCTTTTCCAGCTGCAGACTTTTCTTGAGTCAAGTCCTTGACAGCATCAGCAAATTTGTTTACTTTAAAGTTCAAGGTTGTAAGATTTGTAGCCATGACTTCACTCTGCTCTTGCAGCTTTCCCAGGAAATGAAACGTTCTATCCAACTCTGCCTGTATTTTTCCATCTGCAGCCATTGTAATATCTCAGAACCCCCTCTAGAGGGATTCTGGTTGCTAATGTTCTTTCTCCAACAATCAGGTTATTTTGTTCTTATTTCTTCTTTGTTTTCAAAAGCTGAAATTCCAATGTAACAAAAATAACTGGCAAAAGTAGCAAAAAAAGAAATTTCCTGACTTTGACAGCTCATTTGACAGCTGTCAAACTCTGTATATATCCTCCACAGGCTCTCTCGCGGATCGCTCCCGGATCCGGGGGGTTACACTTCGGCTCTAATGATCAATTCTAATCCTCCAGCAGAAAACTTATGTAGCCAAGTCGTGAAATTAAAAGTTTTTGTCTCGAAGAGAAAAAGACAGTCTCTCGACCTTAGTTATCCAATTCTTGCTTTAAATTATCTGCAAGGGGGGGGGAGGCGGACTTCCTTTTGACACCTCCCCCGGTCGTACCGAATTCAATTAAAAGAAAATTTTAACTCCGATTTCCGTATTACTCACGGGTTGTTACTTTTATAGTCCAAATGATCAAGGAAAGAAGTCAGCGCTCTCCAGCCATGGCTTGTGGCTTCACTCCGTGGAAGAAGCGGTCTACTCATAGCACCACGCCGCTCTCCGTCCCCCGCTCCGAAGCCTTTAAAAAGGCTTCTTCGCGGGTCGGAGGGGGCGCAAATGGTGCCCGCCGAGTCACCAAGTCCACAGGCTTCAGCGCCTGTGGTTTCTGAGGGTCCCCGCGTCGCCGCCGCGGCAGGGCCCCTCTTCCGCAGAGCCGATTCCCTCCGGAACTCGGAGGGAATCCGCCATTAGCTGATCGCGCTAACCCAGAAGTCCCCCGACTTTGTCTTCCGACTCGGAGGGAGAAATAGGGAGGGGCCAGTCAGTCCCCGGAACTAGCTATTCACAGAACAAGGGAAGTAGGAGGCGTGCCCTGCACCAATGGGCATGCTGGACAAAAAAACGTCACAAGGATTCAGAAGAGACAACTGACTGAAAAGGATGGACGCGTTTGTTTGAACAGCGTCCTGTACAGTGGTGCCTCGCAAGACGAAAAGAATCCGTTCTGTGATTCTCTTCGTCTAGCGGTTTTTTCGTCTTGCGAAGCAAGCCCATTGACGGATTAGCGGATTAGCGCTATTAGCGCTATTAGCGGCTTTTCGCGGCTTTTCGCGGCTTATCGGCTTATCGGATCAGCTGATAAGCGGCTTAGCGGCTTAGAAATAGGGGGGAAGGAAAAAAAACCCGCAGGAACTCGCAAGACATTTTCGTCTTACAAAGCAAGCCCATAGGAGATTCGTTTTGCGAAGCACCTCCAAAACGGAAAACTCTTTCGTCTAGCGAGTTTTCCGTCTTGCGAGGCATTCGTCTTGCGGGGCACCACTGTATTTGCTTTTGAACTTTTAGTAATAAATCTACCAGACAATAATGGCTCAGTGCCTGGAACTTTATCTTACTAGTTTGGCAGCAAACACACTCCTCACAGAATTCCTATATGAAATCACTGGTTCCATATGCCCTGGAGAAATTCACCAATTGGAACTTAGACTGCGTGTGCATCATACATTTAAGGTGTGTGTGTGCATGCACACCACGAGCTGTAGGAACTGTAGCTTACCTCTCACAATCCCTAGCACCCTTAATGGAATATACTTCTCAGGATTCTTGGAGGGGCAGTGTGCAATAAATATATTGTGTGTATGCAGCCTTAGCGGTCCAGTAGAATTCACAGTTATCCAGAAACTGAGACACTTATTAAATATATCAAGATTTCAATATGTATTTTGAGAGAAAATGCATGTGAAGAGAGGGAGGTAACCAAAGCAAAGCTTCTTCCAACCACACTCTTCCCTAGGAGCGAATGATGTGATGGGGTACTGACCTCCAACCAGTTGCATTATTGCTGCTTACTGAGAGGAAGAACAAAAGGGGGAGTTAGTAGTGAGGTTGACATGGTGCAAATTCACCAGTGGAGCCAGTCTGGTAGTCCAGTCAGTGCATTTAAACCAAGTCAGCCTTACCACAGTCTTCCATGCTGCCTCCCAGTAAGAGCAGCAATACACTTGATGGGAGGAAAAGTGAATGGTGGTACCCCAGCCCAACCATCTGCTCCTGTTCTTCATTCTCTACATTCCCTGGCAAAAATTACCCTGTGAAAAGGAACGGGAGAGTGAGGGACTAGACAAGGAAAGCAGACCTCCGACTTAACTGCCCCCTCTCCCACTAGGGCCAACTGATACCCACTGAGCTGTAAGAAGGCAACTGATGACTTGTTACATTATTTACTTGTGATTTCATTAAAGTATTATGATTTTACTTGAGCGCCATCTTGGAAGGGTTTTTATCCTCAAGGGCGACACATAAAAATGGCAGTACATAATGAAAAAGAATAAACAGTTTTGTATTATGATTATATAATATAATTACATTATGAGAGGAAAACACACACATAAGTATTATAGCATCTCTTTAAATATGTGGGTTTTCCCCAGAGGATTTCTGAAATTGCAAACTACTGATTAATGCTGAAACAGAGCAGATTCAAATTATGAGCTACATGCAAAAGTGACAGGGACTGCAAATAAACAGAGCCAGCCATCCCTAGACTATCTGAAGTGACATAGGGCAGAATTTGAGCGTCCCATTCTGCATGAGGGAATGGGCTCGACTGCAGTCTATTGATTGCATAGGCTTCTTTTTCCCTGCTCATATCAAATAACTAACACTCCAAAGGTATAATGGAAAGCTTCGAACAAACACAACCCTCGGAACACTGCTGTTTCTCATTCTCTCCATCCACACAAGTGATCCCCTGAGTCTTAGCACAAGATTGAGTGGGAGTCTGAGAAATGAGCGTTGCAAAACGTTGGCCTTAATTAACTACAGTTTGAAGAGCAAATAAAAAAAAATACCAATAAGGAAACAAATAGAAAATCTAGCAGCACTTTTAATTCAAAAGGCAGATTGGGTTGCCTCTTGGACTTCTGTTTTGAGCTCTATGCAACTCACGTTTAACTGCAGTGGTGTCTTGCTGAGACAGTTGCTTCCCTGAAAAGAAGTCCCCAACTCCTCCATGAAGGATGCCATTGTGGTGGAGCCAGCAAAACGATACCTTCCCATGCAAATGTTTCCTGGCCAGGAGATCAGGTAACATTTGGAAGTGAAATGTTTCTCTGGTTTCTCTGCTTATATGGTTCCTTCAGGTATACATTCCCAATGTGGCATGAGATTACACCACAGAGATGTTGCACCTGTATTGTGGCAGGCATGTGTGAATCGGGGACACGAGGGATCAACAACAGTGGTATAGAAAATTTGCCAAACGCAAAGGCAGCTGCACAGGTTGATATGATATCCAATGCATTCTGAAGAACACGACGAATACCACCACTACCCTGAATAAAAACAGATTTGCAATCAAATTCACACCATTTTGCGCAGCTTTCCTTGCACCATGTATGGATCAGCCGAGGCAGAGTGGGAAGGAAATATACTATTGCTTCCACTCATCTAGTCCTTTGTTACATCTCAAGCAGCATGAGATAGCACCACAGGCAATCACATCCTATGCTTCTGTAAATCATCTCTTCCTACATTCATTGAAGGGAAAATTCCAGCTGCTGTGGATACTCTTGCTTCCGATTGATTGGAGGAAGCTCCTGCAGCCAATCAGAAGCCGTGCCTTGGTTTTCGAACCATTTTGAGAGTTGAACGGATTAAGTTCAACAACCAAGGTATGACTGTACTAACTGGATTTGAAATATGTGCATCATAGAAGTGAAGATTCATATTTACTAATTGGATACTCCCACTCCAGCTGGGCCAATGGTTTGGATATTTGGCTCAGTAAGCTCCTTCCACTAACTCTATAGGATATAACAAACTCACTCAGTCATTTTTGTTTACTAAAAGGGGATGTTGACAATTGATGAACGGGCAAAAGGACTAATTCAAGCTAACATTTGAACATTCAGAGCTTCTAGCATGTAAGAACATAAGAATATAAGAAGACCTCTGCTGGATCAGACCAAACACGTGTTCACATTTGTGATTCACAGCAACTGTGCCAAGTGGAAGAAGCCAATCATTGTGATGCATTTCCATGGCAACTTTTTACAAAAACAAATCAGTGTGGAAATGTGTAGAACCGGAGATTGCAAAAATGAGAAACTTAAATCAATAAGCTTCCCCATCTCTAAATAGGACTTTCGAGTTACACGTTCCCTTCTCTATCCTCCCATTCCAGATTCAGAATGAGACCAAGAGAATCTGGGGTGACATCACAGGGTCTTAAACAGAGAGATAATGTGCTATGAAGTGGGAAGATAGCTCTAGGGATGTATCAGGCTTTAATCCTAAACCTGCCAATATCAGCAAAAAAAATATGGTTGCACCAAATGGCATGCTATTGCAACACCTACAACCTTAAATTGGGAAAATTCAGAAAATTATGGAATGGCCAAGTTTATGAAAATACCACCAAATAATTTTTTTAAAGCTTTGAAAAATGCTGATTATCTTACTGAAATGAAGAAAACTATAAACAGAGACGTGTTTTTATAGCGTTCTACACAATTTGCTGTTTCTTCTTGGATTATAGGCACTCAACATTTATGTATGCGCTTATGTTTCATAATAAATCTCACCAAAAAGATTAAAGCAAACAACAGAAAACTAACAAATAAAAACAGGATTGATTATCGTTCGTTTACGGGTTGGTCCACAGGGCAAAGCCTTTCTCACTCTACATTTCAACTTATTTCAGAGTGTAGAAGAAGAAGTATTTTCTTCTGATTCCTCAGATCTCGATTCTCTGATATATAATGCATGCTATGCTTACGTGTATTGGACTGTGCCTTAGCTGTAATGGGTGGTGGGAGGGTTGGGGATGTTTTTTGGATTTTGGTGCTATGTAATGTATTGTGAGTTGCAAGTTGTATGGCTCAAATCATAGATACCATATATTAGTCTGCCTCCCATTAACATATAGCTCTGTACCATCTCATATCATCAGCAATGTTGCATTAAGATTACTATTTTCCCCATTGGCGTGCTCTCTCTCTCTCTCTCTCTCTCTCTCTCTCTCTCTCTCTGTGTGTGTGTGTATTCTCACACAAATGCATTACATCAACCCCTCTCCCAGATCCTATGCTCCCCTTCTAAGCTGGTCCCATGAAAGTATATGAAAGCTGAGCTATGCTGTTGACTGTGTAATGCAGTGCTGGGAATGCATCCAAATTTGTGACTATTCTTTCATGATCAGCACTTCAGAACCGGATAGATAACAGATCAGATTTTCAAGGGAGAGGAACACAAAGCAGTGCTTCTCTATGATGCTTTGAATGCTCAGGGACAAGGAGTGGTACCAAAGAAGACATAACCTTTAGAAAGGATCACAGATTGTTCTCTCTGTAAAAAAGTAATAATCTGTTTATTTGGCTCCATTTTGTTCTTCACAATTCTTCTTTGCAACAAGCAACAAGAGTTCAGATAGGGTTTTGTAGTAATACTGATTTCAGCTTATGTATGCAACTGAAAGTTTGCCAATGAAGATGCATTGTCGAGCGTCGTCTAGGTTTTATTTATTTCGAACCCTACAACAGTAGTTTAAGGGCTTCATATTACTAACCCACAGAGAGCGTTGCTGGGGTGTGTGTTTGAAAAATAAGCCTTTCTAGGTTCACTGCTTTCCTCACTCAGAAATCTGTAGTGTATCTGGGGGAAAAAGCAGTCAGACAATTTGTCTTCGCAGGAGGAGTAGATTACAGAAGCAGTTCGGAAGGTGGGGGGGTGGGACTCTGAGAAGAGCTGAATATGAACTGGGTTAGATATCAGAAATAGCGTTAGAAATAGCTTTCTGGTGCTGTTTGTGTTCCGCCGTTCCAGAAACATAGCGTGTGGGATGATGAGTGTCAGCTAATAAACATGACAGCTCCAAGAGGGAGTCATGAATTGATGGCACAAGCAGCTGTTAAGTCTATCCCTTACCGAGAAATCCCACAAGATCAGCTTGTGAGATTTATAAGCTGCGCGGAAGGTGCCAAGATGTTAAACATGAGGCAATTTTTTTTAACACCAGTCCAATCAGGTGGCTGGCTGAGGAGTCAATCCTTTCAATGATCCTTTCAAGACCACATATGATTATTCCTCAGTTTATTCTCTGGCAAAGTCACTAGCTCTGCACACTTGAGTGGCTCCAGACAGAACAAGATGTTATGGAAGATTCATGGCTGCCACTTGAGCAGCAGGCTGCCTCTCTTCGCTGCCACCTCTTTTCTGTGACTTCCTGCACTATAAAGATGTGTGACAAGTGCTCTGACAAGGGCCCCTCTTGAAGACACACCAGATCTCCTGACTGAACCTCCTGATCTTAATTGCTTGAATTGCTGTTTCAAGTTTTATGCCACTTTAATGTTCAGCGTACATTTTAATTATGGGTGTTTATTTTAATGTTAAAAGGGACGCAGGTGGCGCTGTGGGTTAAACCACAGAGCCTAGGACTTGCCAATCAGAAGGTCAGCGGTTCGAAGCCTCATGACGGGGTGAGCGCCTGTTGTTCAGTCCCTGCTCCTGCCAACGTAGCAGTTCAAAAGCACGTCAAAGAACAAGTAGATAAACAGGTACCGCTCTGGCAGGAAGTTAAACGCTGCTCTGGTTCGCCATGCGCTGCTCTGGTTCGCCAGAAGCGGCTTAGTCATGCTGGCCACATGACCCGGAAGCTGTACGCAACCCCAGAGTTGGCCATGACTGGACCTAATGGTCAGGGGTCCCTTTACCTTTACCTTATTTTAATGTTTGGATCGAATTGTTTTATTATGTATTTTATTTATGTGTGCCCATACTTTTATAACTTGCTTTAGATGGGACGCGGGTGGCGCTGTGGTCTAAAACACTGAGCCTCTTGGATTTGCCAATCAGAAGGTTGGCGGTTTGGATCCCTGCAACATGCTGAGCTCCCGTTGCTCTGTCCCAGCTCCTGCCAATCTTTCAGTTCAAAAGCATACCAGTGCAAGTAGATAAACAGGGACCACTGTGGAGGGAAGGTAAATGGCGTTTCCGTGTGCTCTGGTTTCTGTCACGGTGTCCCATGTGCCAGAAGTGGCTTGATCATGCTGGCCACATGACCCAGAAAGCTGTCTGTGGACAAACGCCAGCTCCCTTAGCCTGAAAGCGAGATGAGCGCCACAACCCCAGAGTCGCCTTTGTCTGGACTTAACCATCCAGGGGTCCTTTACCTTTTAGCTAACTGGCTTTATACTTGCAAACTGTTCTGAAGGCATTTGGGGCAAGTAAGTGGTAAATACACGCAAACACACACAACATAAACATATACACACGCCTGCATATGTATTTCAAGCAGCAGCCAATGAAGTCAAGCAGGACAGAGAAACTGCAGCAGAACGATGGCGCAATATTTATATTGTAATTTTTGAAAGTTTAGAGCACTTTACGTATCTTATCTAGGTGATTGTTACAACAGTCCTGTATGCTAGAGCAGGGACAGAGAAGCTGAGGTCGACCGTATGTTGTTGGACTCCAATTCCTATCATCCCTGTCCACTGGCCACACTGTCTGACTCCTACAGAGTTGGAGTCCAACTCCACCATTTCCCCCACCTCTCAGTCAGAACAATACAGTGATACCTTGGGTTACATACGCTTCAGGTTACAGACTTTGCTAACCCAGAAATAGTACCTCGGGTTAAGAACTATGCTTCAGGATGAGAACAGAACTCGTGCTCCAGTGACGCGGCAGCAGCAGGAGGCCCCATTAGCTAAAGTGGTGCTTCAGGTTAAGAACAGTTTCAGGTTAAGAACGAACCTCTGGAACGAAATAAGTACTCAACCCATGGTACCACCATATTATTTTTGCTATGTTGCAAATGGAAGGGCTGAGGCCCAGCATAAGGGTTTTCACAACCAGCACTGTTTCTGTTTTGATACAGTTCAACTTCCACTAAGACCCACATTATTCATCTCAGTGTGCACTATGGCCAAAATGTGTGTAATTAAGGGAAATCTCTAAAGCAAATTGCAGACCTCAGAATGCCACATAGTGAATACTGGTTGCATTCACTTGTGTGACTTATTGTATCCTCCCTAAAAGGGGGCACGTGTTGCGGTGAGACCTGGAGACTGACCTCCTGGTTGTGGGTAGGTCTATTGAATAGCCACAACACCCGATTGGTAGGTCCCTCGTTGCTGGGTTTAATCTGGCCAATGGGGTGCAGTCTAAATGGATCAAGGGACCTATATAAAACCAATACACATGTCCCAGAGCTTCCTCTTCCGGCTCGTGCATCGGAACACCCACCCACCTTTCCCTAATTTTAGGGCATTTTTTTATTGACCTTACTATACCGTCGTGTGTCGTCTGTCATTGGGACAGGGGCACGGCAAGAATTTTCCCCACTTGGCTGATTGGCTGTAGGCATTTGGGTTTCACCTGCCGCTTAGCAATTCGTCACAACTTGTAAGGTTGCGGATAGGCACTGGTTCATGTGATAGGGATGGGAGAACGGTCTCGCCATCCCAATGTGAAAGGTATTCCTTTAAAGGAATCCAAGGACTCAACTTGGTTTGGTCAACCCCCAAAAGGGGGCTGTTCCCGTGCCTGAGTCCAGGGGAGCATCTGGGGAGTCAACAGAGTCTGTTCCCAGGCTTTTCACCTGCCTCAGGTGTTCACCCTTGGCTGACCTATGATAGAGCTCTGGGTCAGCGCTACCTGCAAGGGTGTAGGGAGCTAGTTGAACCAGAGCCTATGCAACCACTCACTTTTCTGTAATCAATAAAGTTGTAGCCTAAATTCTGCCAAAAACCAAAACTAAAATTTGAGTCAAATGTGTGTTTATTTAGGGGCAAGGTCTCTGGGTCTGAACACGCAACTGTTCCTGGTCACTGATGAATTGTGGGAATTTCCACTCTCATTTCTATTTCTGGCAGAATTCATCATTCCTTTGCTGAGACTGAGAGGAGTGGAGCTTACCTAAAGGTTTCTAGTCAGTTGCTGGCTGAACTCCAGAATTAAACCAGGAATTTCCTACTACTTTCTCTTAGCTACTGCAATGCTCTAAATATGGGATGAGCATTAGATCTGTATCAGTAATAATATAGATCTAAGCTGCTCCTCTCTTTCTCCTTTTCTTTTTGTTTGCAATTAAATCGTGAATATATGCAACAATATCTTTTTAAAACTTGCTATATGAATGTTGTCATTCCCTAGAGAAATCCACACAAACTTAAAATGGTAGATCAATATTGGCACAACTCACAATTCATATTTGCATCCTGTTAAGGGTGACCTGCCTTTTCTAGAAGTTCCCTGCGCTAGATTTCTGGAAATCTGTGCTAACCCACAGTGTTTGCTGTAAGAAAGAGGAGTCACATGTCAAAGCCTGCCTTCCCCCATCCATCCCAGTTCGACATGCTAAATAATGCCCTTTTTGTTAAGCTGAGTACACATGGACCTACATCAATAAGCTTCATAAACCTGACTCTGAAAAGCTTTCATTTAACCTTTCTGCTGTTCTTTTGGCAAAGAGGGCCATTTCAAGATTACAGCTCAGTATGAATCAGAGAGGAGAAAATGCTTACTTGTTCTTTCAAGATGTAATTCCATTAGTAAAGTTCACAGAAAGAAAATAACTACCAGAGGACTGAGGGTACCTAGAAAGTTACTATTAGAGATGATTGAAAATACGTGGACCTCTGCTTCATTTCAGAAAATAAAGGCAAATAATGTCTTTCCCTGAAAAGGTTGATCTTTTGTTTTAGGGATGGCCAAGAACTATATGTTCATGGACCACTTTATTCTCTAGTCTAGACACTAGTTGTGGAACCAAATGGATGGTCAGACTCTATAATAAAATTGGCAACACAAAGCAGTGAGGATATCATGGCATCAGATTATAAGGACTCAGATGGGATGACAGGGGTGGATTTAGGCAATCTTCTGTGCAAGGCTAAAATTGGGCACTCCCAAATGGATCTTCTTTTTAAGGAAAAGCAACACCTGAAGCAACATTTTTTGGCCCACTCCTGCTTCTAGCATTGCTGGATAACTTCATTGCCTAAGCTGTGCATAAAGAGGATTGTATTGCTTTCTAAACAGGGGATGCACATGTTATGCAGTAGCAACAAAGGCACTGCTTGAAACAGGTCCCTTGGGTAATTTATTGTGCATAAAACACTGAAGTAAGCCAGAGTGAAAATTTATTTAGAAGAGAAATAATGAAAGGATGTGGCAAGGTGCTTCAGCTCTGCCTTGTGAAAATTAAATGGATATTGGTGTACAAGTCAAGACAAAGATGCTAACTATACAGCTTGAGGAAATATTCTTCTTGTTTCCATTTATAGAATCCCAAACAGTGGGCTGTATCCAATACTGCATGTGCAGAATCCTGTTCATGCAATGGGACGTCCCCTTCCTCTCCTCACGCCATGCACCTTCAAAATCCGCTCCTCCAAGCCAAGGGTTCTGCTGTAGCCTTATTAGACTTTACCGACTGGTGGGGTCTGCGTTGCTCCCGGGAGGGAGGAAGAAAGTCAAATGACACCGAGGTTGATTGAGAGAAAGAGTTTATTCTGCTCTCCAGAAGGCACTTGCGTGGTCAGTCCACAGCAAGTCCAAAGAAATGAGAGATTTCATGCAGTATATATATCCTCCAGGCACCCTCTCCCCCTTTCCCCAGGAATCCAGCCACGTCACCTTATACATGCAAGTTGACATCACAGATGTTCCTGCTCCTTACTCTTAACCTTAAGAGGGTTTTCCTCTTCCTGGACTCTTGACCATAAAAGGGTATTCCTGTTCCAGCACTCTTATATTGGGGTAAGAAGGTCACCAACTCTCCAGGCGCTGTTCCTGGACTAGGTTTGTTTGTCAGAGTGTGGTCAGGATGTGAGATAAGACCCAGACATGCCATCCCTGCTCCACTGGAACAGTCAAGGTCATACATTGCCGTCACAGACTGATAAAGGAGAGCGCTTTGTTCATACAGCTGGATTCCTGTTATGCATTTGCTCAACAGCGCAAGTTAATGCATTTTAGAAATGCTCCATTGCAGAAGGAAAAATGCGGATTTTGGGTCAGTTTCAAACTGACTGCACAGAAACCCATTCCTTCACTGCAACCGTCTGGTTCATATTTTGATAGTGCTCAGGGGCAGCAGGGCAGAGAAATTAATCATCATCATCATTTATTATTTATGCCCAACCCATTTGACTGGGTTTCCCCAGCCACTCTGGGTGACTTCCAACAGAATATTATTATTATTATTATTATTATTATTATTATTATTATTAATAAAACAATAAAACATCAAACATTAAAAACTTCCTTAAACAGAGCGGCCTTCAGGTGTCATCTAAAAGTCAGATAGTTGCTTATTTCCTTGACTTCTGATGGGAGGGTGTTCCACAGGGTGTGTGCCACTACCAAGAAGGCCCTCTGCCTGGTTCCCTGTAACTTCACTTCTCGCAGTGAGGGAACCGCCAGAAGGCCCTCAGAGCTGGACCTCAGTGTCCGGGCTGAACGATGGGAGTGCGTGCATCACCAAAAGCAGAAAATAGATAAAATCATCTGTCTTTTATTTCTTATATGCTTCCTTTCTTACTTTTAGTATTTTTACTAATATTATATATTTTATATTTGTAAGTAGAATGTGAAGGGGGCCTAACTGTGTCATTACTTTCTTTCCCAGTGCAGCAGGGTAAACTACAATTGTTAGAAATACATTAAATCCGGTTGAAAAGTCTTATGGTGCTTGTCTTTGTTTAAACCCTTGCTTGTTATATGTAACAAAGATCCAGAATTTCAAGTTTTGTTGAAAAACAACAGAAGGGCCATAGGTATCCCTGTTCTAGGAGATAACATTTCTATTTTTCCCCTCTTAAAACCATCATCTATTCTTTGTAGTTAGCTTGTATTTAGAAGCTGAGAAATAGCCGTGGGATGTACTGCAGAACGAAAATGTATAGATTCAGATCCCAAATAGCATAATGTTTTTTACTTTTTGTACTATGCTACTTTTTACATAATTTTATGTCACTTACATGGCCCAGGGTGCACAAAAAGTTCCTTAGAACAGAAAGTGTGAAAGGTCAAAAGCAGAGAACAATTGTTCTGCAGACAGACCAAGAAATTCTTTTTTAAATGCTGCCTTCCTGTCTTGAAGAAAAGGAACAAGTTGGCATCACTGAAGAAGAAAACTACGCACACCCTAAAGCCACAATTTTAGACATGAGGTGTTTCCCCCCCCCCCCACACAGAGAGACACCAAGAATCTAAAATAATAACACCTGTGAAGTTTGGACTTACTAGTTATTGAAAGACAATAAGAGCAAGAAAAGTTTGAAGAGAAAATATATTCTGGCAGTGAAGGTTGTTTCAGTTTTTGAAACTACTGAAGAAACTAATGTCTGGATTTGAATATTAATTGAGTTTTAAATTTAAATTTTAAATTTAAATTTAAAAAACAGGTGTTGTTTTTTTACATTGGGTTGGACTAACTTAAATTCTGCAATCTTTAATTTTGTCTAATGTAATTTCAGTGAGACTAAACTGTATCTTTGCCTGGATCCAAGCGTTTGTATTTTTACTATAGGTCTTCTTGTTGTTTTTTGGTTGGAGAGACGTTCTAAACTGTCCTGATTGCATTAAAATATTATTTCCATTAAAATATTATTTCTCAAGCATTAACTTAACCCTGCGAGTCAAATTCAGAATGAGATAAGAGGTTGTGTAAAGCCCTTGCAGAAACTGAAATTGCCTTATACATAATTATAGATCTTTTACTAATGTGCACTGGTATAATGTAACGAGAAGTCTCACCCAGAGTATTTTACAGCAAAGAGTAATCTTGCTCATTTGCTGACTTGCACATTGTGCACTTTAAATAGTTTCTGATCATATATATTCTGATAATATTAAGTTAAGAAATTACAGTGAGAAACTGCATCTAGGTATCATTTAGCCTCACAGATACCTGAGGAGGCAATAATACTTTCATGTTACAGCCCTTTGGTGTAGAAGATTGTGATATTGTTTCTTTCTAAATGAATGATTATGATAGACTAGAGCAGGCATAGGCAAACTCCGGCCCTCCAGATGTTTTGAGACTACAAATCCCATCATCCCTGACCACTGGTCCTGTTAGCTAGGAATGATGGGAATTGTAGTTCCAAAACATCTGGAGGGCCAGAGTTTAACTATGCTTGGACTAGAGGGTTATCTGGTGTTAGGGGAGGGGTAGTACATCTGGTAGGGGACATTTTGTGTTTCTGGGGTGGAAAAAGTAAAAGGTAAAGGTAAAAGGTCAAAGGCAACTATGGGGTTGCGGCGCTCATCTCGATTTCAGGCCAAAGGAGCCAGTGTTTGTCTGCAGACAGCTTTCCAGGTCATGTGGCCAGCAGGACTAAACCGCTTCTGATGCAATGGAACACCATGACGGAAACCAGAGCACACGGAAACGCTGTTTACATTCCCACCACAGAGGTACCTATTTATCTACATGCACTGGCATGCTTTCGAACTGCTAGGTTGGCAGGAGCTGGGACAGAGCAACGGGAGTTCACCCTGTCGTGGGGATTCGAACCATTGACCTTCTGATTGGTAAGCCCAATAGGCTCAGTGGTTTAGACCACAGTGCCTGGGGTGCTATGGACACCTTGGGTCCCCACTCTCTACTCTTTTCTTATCTGTGGCTACAAGAAGCTGTCAGCATGTGACAGCAGCCACACACCAGAAATAGCTTTGACTGGCCAGCTAAACCAGATGAGGGTAGTTGATGGGTCTCAAAATGGTGGTGAGTTAGGGACTTCCCCTGCATGCAAAGACAGACTCTAGTGGATTGAGCAGACAAGACCAATATTGGGTCCAGCGATAAAGAAGGTGGTTTCAGCCTGTGCTGTAGAGGGAAGTGAGGGGCAGATAATAATAATAAATAAAATAATAATAATAATAATAATAATAATAATAATAATAATAATAATAATAATAATAATTTATTTCCCCAGCCACTCTGGGCGGCTCCCAATCAAGTATTAAAAACAATACAGTGTTAAATATTAAAAACTTCCCTGAACAGGGCTGCCTTCAGATGTCTTTTAAAGACAGGATAGCTACTTATTTTCTTCACATCTGAAGGGAGGGTGTTCCACAGGGTGGACGCCACTACGCCCCTCTGTCTGGTTCCCTGTAACCTCATTTCTCGCAATGAGGGAACCGCCAGAAGGCCCTCGGCGCTGGATCTCAGTGTCCGGGCTGAACGATGGGGGTGGAGACGCTCCTTCAGGTATACAGGACCGAGGCCGTTTAGGGCTTTAAAGGTCAGCATCAACACTTTGAATTGTGCTCAGAAACGTACTGGGAGCCAATGCAGATCTCTCAGAAATGGTGTTATGTGGTCCCAGCGGCCACGCCCAGTCACCAGTCTAGCTGCTGCATGAGGCTCATCAACGTGGGAAAGTAGCCCATCTAGGAGAAGGAAAACCTTGATGCTAAACACCCGCTGCCTTGTGGGATATCTTTGGGAAAAGATAAGGCAATTGGTTCGCCTAGCTCTGCATTGTCTACAGTGATTGGCAGCAATTCTCAAGGGTTTCAGATAGGGAAACTTTTCAGCCCTATGGAGACTGAGCCTGGATGCAAAGCACATGCTCTGCCGCTGAGTTATGGTCTTGCTCACCACAGAGCCACATCAGCCTTTCATGGGCTAACAGATTTCTGTACAGTGGTGCCCCGCAAGACGAATGCCTCACAAGACAGAAAACTCGCTAGACGAAAGAGTTTTCCATTTTGGAGGTGCTTCGCAAAACGAATCTCCTATGGGTTTGCTTCGCAAGACGAAAATGTCTTGCGAGTTCCTGCGGGTTTTTTTTCCTTCCCCCCCTTTTTCTAAGCCTCTAAGCCGCTTATCAGCTGATCCGATAAGCCGCTAAAAGCCGCTAATAGCGCTAATCCGCTAATCCGTCAATGGGATTGCTTCGCAAGACGAAAAAACCGCTAGACGAAGAGAATCACAGAATGGATTATTTTCGTCTTGCGAGGCACCACTGTATTTGTGTTAAACATTTGCCATTGTTTAGCGCTTCAGCAGCACTCACATTTAAATAAAACCACACAGATGTAAGAGAACGGCGATTTTGATGCATTTCAGCTGTTAAGAAAGTTCTGCAGATTAACAGGGATTTCCAATTTGTTATCCTTTCCATTTTGCTGGATTTGCTTTCAAACCTTTTTAATAAGGAAAAAAAAAATAGCAGACATAGATAAAGGATCCTTTTAAATGAGCTAGTTAGAATTATCAATTCCTTTCAGCTTTCCTAAAGCCTTTTAAAGGCCTCTGCAATCTATGGACATGAGGCAGGCGTAGTTTTTTGGCAAAACCTGCTGTGCCTCCATCTTTCCATGTTCATTCATTATATATCCATTTTCAACGTGTGAGGACTTAAGATAAGCATCAGTTTGTTTTTTAAAAAAATAAACCCGGAAGATTGCCAAGTGTTTAGAATATTTTGTACTTCCCCCCATGACCCAGTATGATGAGCTATTTCATTATCATACAAGTCAGAAATAATGTCTGTATATGCATGGCACTCAACAGTCCACAGATCCAGGGGTCAGAACTATATTTTGTCACACACCTAGACTGTTTCATGGGTGATTAGGGGCATTAAGGTAAAGGTAAAGGGACCCTTGACCATTAGGTCCAGTCGTGGCTGACTCTGGGGTTGCGGCGCTCATCTCGCTTTATTGGCCGAGGGAGCCGGCGTACAGCTTCGGGGTCATGTGGCCAGCATGACTAAGCCGCTTCTGGCGAACCAGAGAAGTGCACGGAAACACTGTTTACCTTCCCACTGGGAAATAGATACCTATTTATCTACTTGCACTTTGACGTGCTTTCAAACTTCTAGGTTGGCAGGAGCAGGGACCGAGCAACAGGAGCTCATCCCGTCACGGGGATTCGAACCGGCGACCTTACGATCAGCAAGTCCTAGGCTCTGTGGTTTAACCCACAGCGCCACCCGCGTCCCAGTACATTACATAGAAGACCTCAAAAAGAAATGTGACCTTAATCTCCCCATAGTATCTCCCCACACATTGATTTTATTTTCCTGTACAGTGGTGCCTCGCAGGACAAAATTAATTCGTTCCGCGAGTTTTTTCGTCTAGCGAATTTTTCGTCTTGCGAAGCACGGTGTCGGGAAAGTTTTGGAAAAGCTTCAAAAATCACCAAAGTCTTCAAAAACCTCAAAAAAGGCTACCACACCGCGTTCTATGAGTTGCTCCTCGAAGTCAAGGCGCAACTGTATTAACGGTGTTAAGAAAAAGGAAACAAACTTGCAAGACGTTTTCGTCTTGCGAAGCAAGCCCATAGGGAAATTCGTCTTGCGAAGCAGCTCAAAAAACACAAAACCCTTTTGTCTAGCGAGTTTTTCGTCTTGCGAGGCATTTGTCTTGCGGGGCACCACTGTATAAATTGCCAATGTACGAGAAGCTGGCATAAATTAAACTGGCTTAAAGTTATCTAGACCCAACCCCTATTCAGCAACAGGACCTCTGCTGTTGCTCTACCTAAACCTTGCAGAGGGAAGATTAGCACTCGGGGGATTATTCCCAGTGTGTTAATTAATGGATTATTATTGAAAGATTAAATGGAAGAGCAGTGCTAAAGGCACCTATACCTGCTACACTTCCGTTCTTCTGTATATAAAAAAGCCTTACTGTCTGTGGTCTTAGGAAAGACAGAAGAACACATAGAAAATGCTGAGTGGCAATGATCAGATGATGCCCCATAAAGAATGAGTGAATGAAACATGGTTATTCCACACTATGATGGATAAAAATCAATGATTTTTTAAAATAAATAAATAAAATCAGATTTTTTAAAAAATCAGGTTTTTTATTTAAATTGGAGGTTTTTTTTATTTAAATTGGATTTTTAAAATAAAATGCTTTTGGGGGGGGGGAATCGTTCTAAAGATAGTTTTCTATTTAAATTACATTACAGTCAGGAAATAAGGTTTTGTTTTGAGTTTTTCATGTGTGCTAAAACTCAAAGTTTCTTTTTTTAAAAAAAAATGCTTAACCACATCAGTTAACAAACATGGATACATATACAATAATGTTATTGTTTTAGTTAAATAAATTGTTTACATTGTTATTAAGGAAATGGCTATTTTTCTCCTACCAATAAAGTACAGCAGAAAAGTTTTCCAAATATAAACAGTTAACTAATTAAACCTCACAATAATTTCATAATTATCTGTCTATGCATTTCTAATAGTATACCAAAACAGTAATTTTTGATATAACTGTAAAAACTACTCTGAAAATTTATTATTCCAAACATGAAACCTTCATGTGGTTGCAAATATTAAGATTATACTAGCAACAATGAGTCTTTCTGTAAAAAAGAAGAAGATTTGAATCAAGTCTTACTGACTAGTGATTTAAATTGTGATTTAAATCAATTTGGTTTAAATCAAATCCATCCTGTTCCACACTAAACACACTTAGGCAAGATTCACTATTAACAGATTTGACTCCATGAGGGCCCATCAGAAATTCAACTTGAGGTATCACAGTCTGGCTTGGAAACAGTAATTTAGAAGCAAGCCAATGAGCATTGTCAACCCATAGCTTCTGCATCTAAATCTATGACTGATGTCAAAACCACTGAATGTATAAATTGGAAAAAAGTGCTGTTGGGGGTCTTGTTTTCTTCTGATCACTTTTTGCAATATATCCATAGGCAGACAGTTCATGTGCTAATGGACCACAAGGCCTTCATCGCATTGCTTAGAAAACTGGTGGATGGCTGTACCTTAAGGATTCAAAGAAATGCAGAAGTATGATTTGATTATCACCTAACACACCAGGTAAATTTATGTTTACTGCAGATACACTTTCCAGAACTATAAACCCTACTTTGAAAGCAGAAAAGACCTCTGAGATTGCACTACAAGCAAGCCTTTGTGGACTTACTTGTCACTCTCAGTGTCAGACAACAGAATGGAACAAACCAAGTATGAACAGAGAAATATGACTTGCTGCTTTTACCCAGGAAAATGATATATTGACATTACATTGGTTTGCGCGCTCTCTCTCTCTCTGTGTGTGTGTGTGTGTGTGTGTGTGAGAGAGAGAGAGAGAGAGAGAGAGAGAGAGAGAGAGAGAGAGTTTGTATATTGGACTTTATATTTCACTGTGTCATATATATGTGCAAGGCTTCTTGCAGTGTATCGTAGGTTTTGAGCAATCGCTCTACAGTCCAATTCTATACATTCTATTCAGAATTACTTAGTTCAATTGAGCTCAGTCCAAAGGGTATAAAATCACAGTTACAGTGCGTATATCTGATAGACTGTGGTTACCACAGATATATTTTCTCTTCTTTTTAGCTCAAAAGAGAATGACCATGACTGACTTACTATGTTGGCTCATCATCCCACTATTTTATCATGAATTTGTTATTTGTAATTAAGGCGGAAATCCTGAACGCCCATTGTACTTTCATAGGGCTTGCTTCTGAGTAAACACCTGTCCTATCTGACTGCAATTTCATAATCATGAATAACGTCCACAGAACAGCCTGAAACAGGTTAATCATATAATTGCAGTTGTCACATCAGTTTGTGATAGTACCAACATCAGTCGCCACAGACCATTGCCTCCAGCACCCCTGACAAATATTTCAAAATGGCAAACAAATTTGGACTGAAATGAAATAAGATATTTGGTGACTCACCAAGTGATTATTTATGCTAACCGAACGTCTGTTTTCAGATTCTCACATTCATAGACAATTATTTCAAAGCCTGCAGTTTTGCCTCTACTCTTTGGGCATGACAGTGATAAGTAACTATCATCAACAAATCTAATCTGACAACCTACATGTGTCAGATATCTGTGATTGTTAATTCAGCTCTACTGATACCATTAACCAGCTGCAAATAACATGCATATTGATCTGATATATCATTTGGATGCTTTATGTTTTAATATATGGCACAACAAGGAGTAATGTATGGCATCCCTGGGGGACTTGTCATAATTGTCACTTACCTCTTCAAAATCATATGCCAACTTTCAGTACTGAAGATGAATTGAAGCTTGTTTTGACTAAATTGAATACCCCATTTCCCATAAGAGGGGAAGAGTTTCAATGACCTCAGATTATTGAAATCCATAATATATCCAGAAGGCTTGTTCTCTGGGCTATGTAAAATCCTTAATTACTGTTGTTTGGATTTGTTTTTCTTGGTTGTAAGTTGTGAAAATGGCAAACCTTAAGTAAACTTTGGAATGCAGGGCGCAGAGCCCATTCTTTTTAAAACGATGGAGGCAGAGAAATAGCAAAGAAACTGATCTTTCGCAGAGCAAACTCCAACACTGAGCTGCTATTTTGTACAGTGTTTCCTTGAAGAAATATTGGTTCACTTCTAAATCAGTCCGTCACAAAACTAATCTAAAGGGAGTTCTAGTTTAGAGATCCTCTGATAGCTAAATCATTCAAGGCTTTGCAATTGCGCTTCTCAGTTAAATCTGGAAACTTTTGTGTATTCCCTATCTGGGTAAAAAACTGAAGAACATACTTTCCATGAATTCAAGTATACTTATGAGTTACAGTATCTTTGTATCTGTGTTACCTGCTTGGAAACATGGTGAAAAAGCAGAACCCTGCAGCCAGCAAGCTGGCACCCGTGGATTCCTGAACTTGTTGTTCCCTCCTTCTATGTTTTGTGAAGCCAAGCCACAGTCCCAGAGCTGGGGCAAGCTCATGGGAGTTTGTGAGATGCAGGGCTTCCCAGGAAGACTCCCAAATGCACAGTTCTAATGCTTTATTGAAAATAGGTATTTGCTTAGAGCAAAGCAGTCTGCCAGTTCCCCTTGAACTTACAGACATGCGACAAATGCTATAGCTCCTGCCAACCTAGCAGTTCGAAAGCACGCCAGTACAAGTAGATAAATAGGTACCACTGCGGCGGAAAGGTAAACGGTGTTTCCGTGCACTCTGGTTTCCGTCATGGTGTTCTGTTGTGCCAGAAGCGGTTTAGTCCTGCTGGACACATGACCCGGAAAGCTTTCTGTGGACAAACGCTGGCTCCCTCAGCCTGAAAGCGAGATGAGCACTACAACCCCATAGTCTTAACAATCCAGGGGTCCTTTACATTTTACCTTATAGCAAGTAGGGACCACAGTCAGGAGATGGCTTGTCTGCACCTATCCCAAAGCGAAGACATTCTGTATACATTAAGGCAGGTTACGTTAGCCACCTGACCAGGGGTGCAGGTAACAGATACTCCAAACATCACAAGTTTCCTCTTCTGGGCTCCAAGCCCAACATCCCAATTCCCACAGATAAGGGTGTCATCAAAGCTAAGCCAATTAGGATATCAAAGCAGGCATGGATAAACATATATGAGCTCATAGCCAATTAATTTAAGGGTTATCTTGAGCTTCTGGAACTGTTCATATTCAGTACAGCACACCATGTCACTGCCCCCAAAGTTGCATTATGCAAATAAATAAATAAATAAATAAATAAATAAATCTCAATGTGACTTAGCAATATCAAATACAAACAGATAAAATCAATTTGAAGCCAGGAAATTTGAAATTAAATGTACAAAATTCCTAAACTGTCCATCCAAGAACCCAGTCAAATTAGAAGGGCAAGTTGTATCCAACCCCATTAAAAGACAAGCATGACAGTTGTGGCTAGCGTAACTACCGAAGGCCTGGGGAAATAGAACAGTCTTGCCTGGTGCCTAAAAGCTAGCTATAGGGGCACCAGGGCTGTGGGGGTTAGGCACTGGGACTTGCCGATCAGAAGGTCGGCGGTTCGAATCCCTGAGACGGGGTGAGCTCCCGTTGCTCGGTCCCTGCTCCTGCCAACCTAGGAGTTCGAAAGCACCTCAAAGTGCCAGTACATAAATAGGTACCGCTCCGGCGGGAAGGTAAACAGCGTTTCTGTGCACTGCTCTGGTTCGCTTAGTCATGCTGGCCACATGACCTGGAAGCTGCACACCAGCTCCCTTGGCCTATAAAGTGAGATGAGCACCGCAACCCCAGAGTCGGTCATGACTGGACCTAATGGTCAGCGGTCCTTTTACCTTTATCTTTAAGCCTTTGTTCAAGGGAGAGGAGGTTGTAGCCTCCGCCTGCCCCTCCTCAATAAGGGTATCCTGTTAAAGGGTTCCAGGGGTGTGGATCCGGTCCAATGCCTGCACGTGGGCTAGGGACATGCCATGACCCAAACAGTGACCCCTCGGGGTGCCCCTATTTGTCATAGTACTCCCCCTACTGATGGTTTGCCATTATTTGGACTCCCTGCAGACAGACGGGAGTCAAGATATAGTCTGGTTTCACCCAATGCCTAAGCTCACATCTGTAACCAATAAAGTTGTGATGTTTTATATCACATAAACCAAAATACTTGTGTCCACGTGTTTCTTATCGATAGAGAACTGCGGAGCATGGAGCCTTCACATGCAACTAGCAAAGGCTTGGGAAGATAGAACAGTCTTGTTGTTGTTTAGTCGTTTAGTTGTGTCCGACTCTTCGTGACCCCATGGACCAGAGCACACCAGGCACTTCTGTCTTCCACTGCCTCCCACAGTTTGGTCAGACTCATGTTTGTAGCTTCGAGAATACTGTCCAACCATCTTGTCCTCTGTCGTCCCCTTCTCCTTGTGCCCTCCATCTTTCCCAACATCAGGGTCTTTTCCAGGGAATCTTCTCTTCTCATGAGGTGGCCAAAGTATTGGAGCCTCAGCTTCACGATCTGTCCTTCCAGTGAGCAGTCAGGGCTAATTTCCTTAAGAATGGATGCGTTGTCTTGCCTGGTTCCTAAACACAAGCAATGGGGGTATTGGGGTGTTTCTCTGGGGAAATCATTCCACAGATGTGACAAATGCACAGCCCAACTTAAGGCATGGGCAGACTCATGCAGGAAAAGGTGCTCCCTCAGATATTTGGATGCTGCAGCTCAATAGAAGGGAAGGCTTGGCCTCGCTGTGGTTCTTTTGCATCAACTGTACCTTCAAATCAGCAGTAGCAACAGCAGCAGCTTCTGAATAATTCCACTTCCCCAGGCTTTTCTGTAACCTCCAGTTCTTCCTGCTCTCCTGAGTCACCCAACAGAATTGGAAAATATACCGAGGCGCCTGCAAAGAGAATTGTGCACATATCTGCAATGAAAGGTGAACTCAAAACCTAACACCCACCAAAAATCTAAATAAATTCTGAGGAGTCCTAAGAACAAGGCAGAAAAGGTGAAGCATCTTTTGCAGAGGAAGGAAACTTTTGGAAAGAAAAAAAAGGATAGATTTTGGTCCAGCACTAATTTCTGATGCGTGTGCTTTTTAGTATAGTAGGAATTACCAGCAGACTGCCTGGAAGAGATGGAAAGCCTACAGTTAAAGTTTATCTGAACTGAAATTCAGGGATGAGGAAGCCGTGCCCCTCCAGATGTGACAGAGCACACACTATGTTATTTCATCTTGGTTTTGTTTGTAATGTGGCAGCCATGCCTGAGTGCATCAGCTCTGTAACTATGCAGTCCTTATTTGTGCTGCCCCAAATTCTCCTGCGATTTGCATTTTTATATGGACAATACAATATATTACGCTTCTAAGAGAGAAGCTCTTTAAATATTTTTCCATTCAAGTTTTATAATAATAATAATAATAATAATAATAATTAAAAAAAATCCATTGCTCAAGGTAATGTTGTAACTTGCAGTCCAAACCGGTGATAAATACAAGCAACCGGGAGCGGGGATACTATACTATACAGTGGTACCTCGGGTTAAGAACTTAATTCGTTCCCGAGGTCCGTTCTTAACCTGAAACTGTTCTTAACCTGAAGCACCACTTTAGCTAATGGGGCCTCCTGCTGCTGCCAAACTGCCGCTGCATTATTTCTGTTCTCATCCTGAAGCAAAGTTCTTAACCCGAGGTAATATTTCTGGGTTAGCGGAGTCTGTAACCTGAAGCATATGTAACCTAAAGCGTACGTAACCTGAGGTACCACTCTACAGTGGTACCTCGGTTTTCGAACATAATCTGTTCTGGAAGACCGTTCAAGTTCAGAAATGTTCAAAACTGAAAACCTAATAGCCAACAGCTAGGCCTCAGGATCTTGCACTCAGTGGAAGCCACATTTCATGTTCAACTTCCGAAGCGTGTTCGAAAACCAAAGCATTTACTTCTGGGTTTACAGCGTTCAAAAACCGAAATGTTCGTCAATGGAGACATTCGAAAACTGAGGTTCCACTATAATTATTTCTGCAAAATGTGTCTCTCCTTGCCAAATGATAAGATTTTGTTTTTGCAAAAGAGGATCTTAAATATTAGAGCCCTGAGATATGAACTGTCCTGTGAATGAATGAGTGTACCCACAAATGTACTGAAAAAGCAATGCAAGTTACTGGAGAAATCCTCTCCTTCAGCTGTGATTGCAAAATGAAGACATTGCATTGAGGCTGATCGCTGAATCAGCCTAGTTCCAGTATGTGTTATTTGTTCAAGCATTCAGCATCCATAAATCTACTCCACCCTATTTCATCATTAATCTGCTTTTAAAAGAATCTACATGAAAAATCGCATTTATATATGCATATAATTTAAAATATATTTTCTCTCAAAATGCACATTTCTAGGTAATTTCTATCAAAAACTGATCATTTTAGAAAGTATTTTGTTCATATTTATTTTTGGACCAAGGAACATCTGAAGTGCATGGAAACCAATGGTCAACTAAGTTTCCACCCACACCTTCCTTTGGGAGTTGTGAATCATGTCCACAATATCTGGGGGCCATATCCCCAGACACTGAAATAAGAGATTTAGCACCATCAGACATCTTTGTGTTCACTTTGCCTCCTCCTATTTTGTCCCCAGTTCTGTAGCATTGCAGTCCAATCAATGATCACTCAGCTCAGCTTCAAACAGATGACCTCAAAAGACCAGAGTGCAATTCAGTGATCTGAAGCTGTCGATAAAAAAATGCCAGTTTTGAGAAGAACAAATATTGCTCTGTGAGCAAGTGTTATCAGATTGTGACCCCATTGTGCAAATTCTTGGTCGGAGTCACGGGGATGCATGCACCCCTTTCTTCAGAAATTATTACAGTCAATATTAATTAGAATGAGCCATTCATCTGATAGCGAGCCTACAGCAAGCAGACTACAGTTCAAAATTGTGCTGTACTTGCAGTCAAAGGAAAAACAGTTCTTTTCATGCCTTTATTTCCTGTCCAAATGCATTTGAAAAAATAAATTATTAGAGAGTTGAAGCAAAGAGGTAAACAGAATATAGAACTGAGTTGTTTATTCCCCTAAGAAAAGCTCAACCTTCTTGCTCTGCACCCCCCAAAACAGGGCTTTCCATTCTACAAAAAGCTCGACAAAGTTGACCTGAACCCCCCAAAAGGGGTAGAGCCCTGCCAGTTTATAACTCTGTGAGTAGATCACAGTCTCTTGGGATTTGGTCACCCCTGTCCTAGGGCATCATAATACCAATGAAATACTGTGTTAATACTGCCCTACTTTCGGGCACCAACCATCCAAGGATGAGCAGAACAACCACAAAGTGGTGACCCAACTCAGACAGCTGTTCCCAAAGGATACTGTGGTCTGTGATCTCAACAGCCACTGAAAGGCTGGAGAGAGCCAAGAGAATTGAATGCAGCCTGTCTCATACCACTCAACCGTCCCGATTTAAGTGGGACATCCCAGAATTACAGAAGCCATTCTGGCTTCTAATTGGATCCTGGACTGTCCTGTATTTTGGTCCAGTGCTCTGACACAAGTCAGCTGGCTCATACCTCAGCCCAGTATTCCTGAAGAAGCTTCTCCACCCCCATCATTCAGCCCGGACACTGAGGTCCAGCTCCAAGGGCCTTCTGGAGGTTCCCTCACTGCAAGAAGTGAGGTTACAGGGAACCAGGCAGATGGCCTTCTCAGTAGTGGCACCACCCTGTGGAATGCCCTCCCATCAAATGTCAAGGAAATAAACAACTATCTGACTTTTAGAAGACATCTGAAGGCAGCTGTGTTTAGGGAAGTTTTTAATGTCTGGTGCTTTATTGTGTTTTTAATATTCTATCGGGAGCCACCCAGAGTGGCTGGGGAAACCCAGCCAGATGTGCAGGGTACAAATAATAAATGATGATGATGATGAAGATGCCAGATGAAAAGGCACTCATTTTTTGGTCTCACTCTCTCACGCCAATCAGCTGGCTCCCACAAGAGCTTGGGATCAAAAAGCAAGAATCCCAATTTTGATCAGTGCGAGAGTATGTTGTCTCTTTCCTGGCACAGGATATCCAAGGCAGTCTAAGTACAAAAACTGGGGCTGCACCATAGGCGCCGACTCCATGGGGCCTGAGGGGGCCCGAGCCCCCTCAAAAATTCGTTGGGGGGGGCTCTGCCCCCCCAATAATCTCAGGCGCCCCTCCAGCAGAGCGCCATCGCCACCCCTCCCCCAGCCCCAAATGCACAGGGTCGGGCTGCATGCCTCCTGCCCTCCCTCCCGAGCAAAAGCTCCACCCAATTTCCTTCGGAGCTGATTAATAGGCGCAGCACGCTCTCCCCTATTCGCTCACAAGGAGGCGGAGCCACTTTATTTGCATATTCATGAGCTTATTTATTATTCATGAGCTTTCGCGGGCTCCCCCAATATTTTTTATAAGTCGGCGCCCCTGGGCTGCACCCTGGTGGAAGGGATCCAGAACTAGTTTTATCCAACTAGTTTTAACCACTTTATGAGCCGGCACCTTAGTCTTGTCACCTAGGACATTCCCCCTTGCCCCTGATGAATTCAGAAATTAGGGCTAAAAGCAGTAAACGTAGTGAAAGACAGTATGCTTCTGAATACTACTTGCTGGAAACTTCAGGCGGGGAGAGTCCTCTTGCACCTAGAACTTGTTTTCAAGTGAAAACAAGATGCTGGAATAGATGGGTCACTGGCCTGATCCAGCATGCTTTTCTTATGTTATTAGTAGCATACGGTGGGTTGGGTTGAGGTGGTAGCGCTCACCTGACCTCCCAGCAAAGGGGCAAAGCAGAGGAGTACAGTGCAAATGCCATCTAAATTGTAGACCAGCTGGATAAAGTGTGCCATGTTTCTGAAGATTAGAGCTTTCCTGTGTCCATGATTTCAAAGAATGCTTAGGAGTCAAGCTCAAATCATTAAGAGAAAGGTCAAAAAGGTTCAGCTTTGAAGAGAACTCTCAAACAGGGTCTCCCATTTATAGTTTAATGAGAAGTCTGTTAACCTCTGAAAAGCCAAGGGATAATTACAGCAGATGTGTAATGCTGAGGTTAACCTTGAAGCACTCTGCAGAGGGGAAATCAACATGTTAAGAGAATGTTTGGATTGCTAGCATAAATAACAGATTGGTGACTTGAGAAGCCCACAGGACAATTTACAATGGCTTTGTTATAAGGTAAATTTGAGGTCTCGGAATTGTTTGAATAGCCCCATGGTGGCTTATAAGTTTGAGAAATGTAAGTAAATTGTCTGGAATGATTACCAGTTTAAGCACAGGAAGGCAGTTGGTTTGTGTTAAAGTGCTGATTAAAAAGGAAATATGGCCAGGCAGCAAATTTCTATGTCAATTAAGCCACTTTGGTTGTAGGCTTTGTAATTTTTTTTCAAGCCTTTATGATGTCCAGTCACATTTGCTTATCTAATGACTTTAAAGACATTTCAAGGATTTTTTTCCTTTAGTTTGATCCCATGCCTATTTTTTTAAGCAGAGGAACGAATTAACAAATTTGAAGGGGAAATGGTGTGTGATTGATCATTTGTTTAAACTTACACCGATCTTGATGACTTCTGAGTGAAATTGAAAGCTCAACATGTGTATGTGACTCAGGGCCTATGGGCACAAGTAACCCATGGACCCACATCTATTTTGTGTTGGGCTTATCCCCAACCTCCTAGTCAGACCATCCATTTAAAGCCCTGTGATATGACTTTAAACAATCATGCCTTCCCACAAAGTATCCTGGGAGCTGTAGTTTGTTGAGGGTGCTCAGTGTTGTTAGGACGCTGTAGTTCTCTTCCAGAACTACAATTGTGGTTCGAGGACCCGACCCCTGCGATGCAAAATGAATACACAAGGACACATGATATAAGGTTAATGGGCATGGAAAGGCCACAACTTTATTGATTACAGCAGTGAAAAGGTATTGGCATAGGCATTGGATCTCAAAAACAAGTGGGTTTATTCACCAGTAGGTGGAGCCTGTTGGTGCTAATCCAACTATAGGCTCCCCCCTGATGTCACCGAGGGTCGTGCTATGGCCTCCCGCCAAGCAGGCATCGGACAGAACACACGACCGCAAGATTCCTTTAACGGAATACCCAAAAATTGAAGGCATAGGTGATGGCCACACCTAGCCCTTCGACACACCACAACACATAATTCCAATGCCTAACCTACCCACCAATACCACAAAAGTTGTGACGATTGCTACAAGGTAGGCAAAAAAACCAAAAAGCCTAATTCCAAATGGAAAAACTCCTACCAGGCCCCCTAGACAACCAGGGCGACCAACCTAAGGTCCATAGCAAGGCCAATGACCTAAGCCCTAACTCTAAGAGAGTCGAGGGTGGGTGACTCGCGACGAGACAACGGCGAAGAATGAGGCCGGAGAGAGGCTGGCGCCGCAGCAAAGGCTGCTGAACACGCCCCCTCCGAGGCACCTGGTTGGATGCCTCCAGAGGGGCGTGGGCGCCAGCCAGGTGAGGTGGGGGCAGGGGGCTACGTCCCCTGCTAGGGGCGGAGCTCGGGCTCCCGCCCACAACCACTCCCCTCTCTTCCAGGGAGGAGAGTCTTTCCCAGAATGGCTTAGCAATCATTCCCTCTTCACAGCAAACTCTGGGAATTTATCCTTCCATTTATCTTTTGGAAGACTCTGCTGATGTCATTTCTCCACCACCAATAGCTTCCAAACATTCATATCAAGAGTGATATGAATTATCAAGAGAAATATTAAATCATAGAGTGGACTCATTGAAATTAATGGACTTCAGTGATTTCAGTTGGTCTATTTTGAGTATGACAATGCCTCTGGGTTGGCGCTAGATTGACAATCCATTTCTGTCCATGTCTTTTCTTTTTTTCAAAAAATGGAGATTTTGCAGACCATTTTTTTCCAGAAATATACGGTAAATTCCTCAAAAAGAGCAACGGTTAGAATAATAATTGACATTTGCCCCTGCTAGTACTTCCAACCTTATTATCTGGCAGGGCTTAAGTGCCTAACTTGCAATAATTTAACTGCCAGTGCATTTTCAGACACAGAAAAGGTGATGGGGGAAATGTTACTGGCTACATTTCTACATGTTTGATAGCTGTTAAAGGCTTAGGGACATCATTGATATAAAGGTTTTCGGTCCTAGACAGTAGGCTTTAAATCCCCACTTCAGCTGAAGGATAAAAAAGGAGAGCTGATTTGTAGGCTCACGTTTCTGATTCAGAAGATCCAAAAGCCACAGAGGTCATTTGTGTGTGAGATGGGATTTCCTTTCAAAAAGGTTTGACTGTTGGTATTGATTAGGTGCTCTGACATTATAAGAGAGCCGTTCATTAACAAACTTGGAAAGGTCACAGATTGCCTTGGCTTCAACAATCTCAAATTCAGCAATAGTTAATTGTCTTCAATTAATTCAGAACAATGTTCTGGATTTTTTCTCTCCTGTTTTCATGTAAGTGTTCCTTGAGGTTGTGGACAAGCTCTCTTAACTATCTGTGGTAAAACTGCATGGTGTCTTCACAAAGTATTTAAAAAATGAAAGAGTGTTTTCATATAACCCATCATGTGTGCAAGAAGTATTTGCTTTTTGCTCATATGTTTCCAGCAGATCACACATCTTCCCTCAAGAATGCATTTCTGTGGCAGGAATTTTACCTTTCTTTCTGAATAAAGAAAAACCCCTTTCGAGCTACATTTAGATTAATCATTTAAACCATTTTGAATCAAATAAAAGGTTTCCTCTGATTAACGAGAAGACATATTTTACTTTTGTAAAGAAATATTTTACTGCAAGTACTTGCAGCTATTGCCATCTTCAAAGACCTCCTGAGTCAAGGAGACTTGATTCTTTAAAGATGATGTATGATCTGCCATTAGCTAAAACAAAGCATTTTATTTTACTGATGTGATCATATAATTTTCTTCCAATCAGTCAATAAATCAACTAAAATTTCTTTAATCAAGAGGTGGGCCGACAAAATTTGTACCCAGCAAAAAGGTGATCCTACCTCCCTGTAGAAAACTTCCAGAGAGGAAGTCATGTCAGTCTTCTGCCAAAACAGCAAATATTCTTGGTGGCAGTTTGAAGACTAAGAGCTAAAGTGTTCATGGACTTAAGCCCATTTCAGCAGATGCATGCTGATATTCTGTATTAGCAAATAAAAAACACATGCAAATGAAGACAGAGGAACAAATGAGCAGCGTGGCCTGGGGCTACATTGGCCAGCCATGCCCTGTCATCTTACATCCCTTTGTACCCACCCACAATGTTACTTCTTTGAGCACAAACACCCACGGAAGTAAAGTCTACACACACCTAACTCTGTGTGCTTAACTTTCCATGCTATTGGGAGACTTGATTGCATAGGATTCCTGATTGTCTGGAATCTTACATAAGAACATAAGAAAAACCAATTGGATCAAGCCAAAGTCTCATCTCGTTCAGCATCGTGTTCTCACAGTGGCCAAAAAGATGTCCATGCGAAGACTGAAAACAGAACCTGAACTCAACAGCACACTCCCTATCAGTGATCCCAGTATCAGCTGGTTTTCAGAGGCTTACTGTTTCTGACACTGGCAGTAGAATCACCATGGCTAGTATCGACTAATAGACTGTCATGGAATTCTACTCAATATTGATCCAGAGTAGATTCCAATGTATAGTTAGCAGAGTAACAACTTAAACATGTTGCAGGATCCCCCCAAAATAGATCAGAGGCAATTGTATTTCATCCACAAAACAAAGGCGTATGAAGGGGGGTGGAGGGGTGTGTGCGCCCCAGATGCCACCCTGGGGGTGACAAGATGGCCCGCTGCCTTCCCCCAGTTGCAGAGTGGCCGAGGGCGCACATGCAGTCAGTATGGATACCATGCGTGCAGCGCAATGACCATACTGGCTGCCACGTGTATGCAGTCGGTATGGGTGTCGCACATGCGCCACCGGGTGGTTCGCCCCACCCCTCGGCATCCTGCCCCGGGTGCCAGAGAGGTTTCCTCTGTGACTGCCAGCAAAGCTTTACTGCTACTGAAGGCAAATGAGCATACTGGTCACAAATCCATTCAGGATTGGCACTGTCCATAAGAAATCCAGTTGCAGCAGTCTTCAACTTACAATAACTTATAATAAGTCTAAACCTTAACACTAAGCATACTATGTACAGAACATTTACAATGAAATGATTTTAGAATGTTGTATTATTTTATTGTTGTTAGCCGCCCTGAGTCCGGCTTCGGCTGGGGAGGGCAGGATATAAATAAAAAATTATTATTATTATTATTATTATTATTATTATTATTATTATTATTATTATTATCACCACACCATAAGGAAATGAAATAGAAAGAAAAAGTGAAACCCATGCTCCTTCCACACTTATTATTATAGTCAGCATGACCTTGATAGAAAGAGATTACAAAACCAGTTTAAGCCAGCTGTACTCAGTTTCTCTGATGGAATAATCCAAACATCATGAACATTCTGCTTGTTTCTTTCACACAGAGACGCTTCCAGAAGCTTCCAGAACTCTCTTGAATTAATCAGAATAGGAAAGAACAGATCAGATCAATACTTTCTGCACTAAGAAATACAAACGGACATAGACTTCTCTTCCATGAATTTGTTTAAACCCATGCAGAGTTGTATGCGCATCAGCTTCGCCTCTGAAACTGTTCCTAATGCAGAATGTGACCAAAGAGGAATGTAATATCAAGGCATGGTACTCCTCACATATCGATGAGCACAGGAGTAAGTTTGTCTGAAGAGAGCATTAGTCTGTGACATTTCTATATAAAATCTGTACCTGCAGAAGATAAGCTCAGTGATAACTCACAACATCCAATTACAGACTGGATGGGTGACCAACTGAGAGCTATATGTAAGCCATTCTGAGATCCTAAGACATAAGAGTGGGATATCAGTGAAAAATTATAAGTCATATATGCATTGTTATTAAAGTGATGTGTGAACCAGCCCTGAGAATGTTTTATTTTTTTAAAAAAAATAATAATAATGGTGAATTAGTGGGTAGGCAGCTGAACAAAGCGTGACTAACAAAAGCAGCTAATATAATGTTCATTTCTCAAGTGGTGCAATTTCAGTGGAAAATTCTATGCTGTCATAGAGCATGCTTATTACTATGTTTTATATAGCACCATAGGTTTATAGTCAGAAAATACATTTAAAAGGGCTAGGGCCATAGAGGGCCTATGCAGTGTAAAGGTAAAGGGACCCCTGACCATTAGGTCCAGTCGTGGCCGACTCTGGGGTTGTGGCGCTCATCTCGCTTTATTGGCCGAGGGGGCCGGGATACAGCTTCCAGGTCATGTGGCCAGCATGACTAAGCCGCTTCTGGCGAACCAGAGCAGCGCACGGAAACGCCGTTTACCTTCCCGCCGGAGCGTTACCTATTTATCTACTTGCACTTTGACGTACTTTCAAACTGCTAGGTTGGCAGGAGCTGGGACCGAGTAATGGGAGCTCACCCCGTCGTGGGGATTCGAACCACCGACCTTCTGATCGGCAAGTCCTAGGCTCTGTGGTTTAACCCACAGCGCCACCCACGTCCCTATGCAGAGTAGATGAAGCATTTATTCTACTGTTCAGACCTAGATTCAAAACCCTATTCATCCACCCATGGTCATGGCTGACCACAAACCCATCACTAATTCTCAGCCTGACTTAATCTCACAGGACATATGTGAGGATAAAAGCAGAGGATCCCATGTAATTTACCTCAGTGTCAGCCCTAACATTAGACAAACAGAAGCGTAGGGACAGCAAGAGCCTCTGAAGCTAGCCTGCTGCCTGCCGGTGGAGAATGCTAGTTTGTTGCCAGCAAAGTAATACAGTCATACCTCGGGTTACAGACACTTCAGGTTGCGTTTTTTCGGGTTAGGGACTGCCGAAACCCGGAAGTACAGGAACCACTACACCACACTGGCTCTCCAGGAGGGCTGTTAAGAAAAGCAGGTGGTGTTACGTTACTGCTATTTTTGTCGATGGACAAGTAAAGTGATTAAATTGTATAGCTACCATCTTGCACAAAGGCGTTCTAGATTTCACTGGAAACCACCCAGCAAATTCAGCCTTATTTTATGATGTCATATCTGCCCTGCCTGTGTTTCAGTAAAGGGAGAAGGGCTTGTAAACCAGACAATCTATTTTAAATCCTCGAGCTTTGAGAAGCAGTATTTCAAAGGGCTGCCGGTAAGAGCAATGATACACTGTCAGTAGGTAGACTTTAAATTTATTTAAATAAAGTTCTCTCTCTCTCTCTGTAGGGGAAACTGAAAGAATGATTTTCAGTCACAAAGATCAAACAACCTGTTAGTGAACTGCAAACGACGAGCGCAGTAAATTGCATTGCAAGGTTTCATTTCAGTTGTATCCTCAGCTAGCAGAAGCAACAGGAAATAATATGAAGATGCCAGCACATCTGTCTTAAGCAGATAAATATATAAATATATACTTAGAGACATTGGGGGGGGGGAGTTTTCTCTAGCTGATGTCATTCAAAATAAAATAATTGAAAGAGTTTTGTACGGTTGAAATATGATTGCGTCAGTTCTGCTCTGTTTGTGCAACTTTGTAGAAAAACAACCGGAAAATACGTAACACTTCAGGAGAGGGGCTGTATTTTTAAAAAGAAAAGGAATTGAAATCTTTAATTTTTTAGGAATGCAAATAAAATAAGTATAGTCCTGGATGATGGTGGTGGTGGTGATAATTTCAAATATAATCCTTCTCCTGGGCCACAGTCCAAGGAGCAACCACCTAGAGATCCCTGCTGCTCCTAATTTTTACAGAAAAATTACATTTGCTTTACAAAGTTCTTCTTTGATGTGATTAGCAAAATCCGCAACGTTTCGAAAATCCACCTGATCTGAATTTCTTTGCAGATTTTAGATTTACAAATTACCCAGATTTACAAATTACCCAGTCTTGTTTCCAATCCATTTGTCATTTAAAAGGAAACACCGAAACAGATTTTGTATAAAGCAATGTTTGTGTGCTGTTTGCCGCAGCTTACAGTTTCTTTGCCTCTCCCCCACCCACAGTAAATTCATGTCCACTGATAAATCACTGGTGGGAAAGGGCGGGGGAGGGGGTCAACATTGGTTTTGTACGGTTTTTACCAATGTTTGTGCAGCAGTAAAACGCCACACAAAAAGATTTCACCAATATTTCTTTTTCTTCAGTGTTTTATGCATGCATTCATGTGTGTTGGTAAACTGGAGAGGAGAAAGCTAAAGAAAGCTGGTGAAACTGCACATGCTCCAAGTTCAGAAATAATTTTAGAGATTCTATTTAAATTCTGGCATCTTCACATGTGTAGAATGAGCTCCACTCTGAGGCAGGTCTCTTGTCAACATTACTGACTTTTATCAAGCAAGCAAAGACGCACCTCTTTGTCCAGACCTTTAAGGAGTGGCGAGGTGAACAAAGTGTACTCAGTATCAAGAGAGAATTGTTTCCATTGATGCTGCCATGTGGCTTTCACTATTTTCTATTTCAGGGTGCTTATAGCTGGGTTTTCTTTTAGCCTTTGCATTGTAGATCTGAGTTGAATGCTTCTGCATTTTCTGCCCTGGCAAATTTGGGTGAAATGCAGACTACAAATACTCTTAATAACTAACCAACTAACTACTGGAGCACTGGAATGTAAAACAGAGCACATCAGAGACCAATAAAAGAAGGGAAGAAATGGAGTAGTAGGGAAGGAAGGAAGGAAGGCCCTTGAGTTCTCAAGTATACATGCTCAACATCACTTAACAGATTAATTATGCCCTAACTGTTAAGAGATTATGAGAGTACTCTTGTTCCCACACTTTCTATTTTTAAAAAGCGCCAGATATTCTAGCTAAACCCAAAAGAAAACTATGTAAAACTAAAGTAGGCACACCTAGGGATAGACAGAGAAGGCAGAGGGCCTTCTTGGTAGTGGTGCCATCCCTGTGGAAGGCCCTCCCTTCAGATGTCAAGGAGATAAAGAATTGCACAACTTTTAGAATCCCGAAGCCCTGTATCAGAAGGTTTTTGAACGCTTTATGTTTTTCTTATGTTTTTAGATATGTTGTAAGCCACCCAGATGGACAGATATTATTATTATTATTATTATTATTATTATTATTATTATTATTATTATCATCATCATCATCATTTTGTTATTATTATTATTTTACAAATCTGTCCAATTTGGATCCTCTCCATTTCTCATTTTTTTTCAATCTTAAATTTAGCTTGCCCTATTGATCTGCACCAGTTTGTTGAAAAACGAATCAAGTCCTTGTAAAAAATTATAAGCGTTTGGGTGTGCCTTTCTCCTAATAATGCTCATACAATTTTGCCTACTAAATACACTTTCTGAGCAATCTTCCCTAAAACAAAGCATTGTTGTATGCTATTTTCACAACTAGATACCTGCTTTTATGCACACTTTCCCCTAACATATACATGTCTGTGATTAAAGCAGTCTTTCCTTGATGGCAAGATGGCAGGCAGCACGTCTTCTGAAACAAGAAAGTGAGGCTCAACAGCTGAATCTCACTCAGCCTATGATGGAAGAAAAAAATAGGATATCCCTACATAACAGAACAGCATCTTAAAAAGTAGAGACATCACCTTGCCAACAAAGGTCTGTATAGTTAAAGCCATGGTTTTCCCAGTAGTGATGTGTGGAAGTGAAAGCTGGACCATAAAGAAGGCTGATCGCAGAAGAATTGATGCTTTTGAATTATGGTGCTGGAGGAGACTCTTGAGAGTCCCATGGACTGCAAGAAGATCAAACCTCTCCATTCTGAAGGAAATCAGCCCTGAGTGCTCACTGGAAGGACAGATCGTTAAGCTGAGGCTCCAATACTTTGGCCACCTCATGAGAAGAGAAGACTCCCTGGAAAAGACCCTGATGTTGGGAAAGATGGAGGGCACAAGGAGAAGGGGACGACAGAGGACGAGATGGTTGGACAGTGTTCTTGAAGCTACCAGCGTGAGTTTGATAAAACTGCGGGAGGCAGTAGAAGACAGAAGTGCCTGGCGTGCTCTGGTCCATGGGGTCACAAAGAGTCGGACATGACTAAACAACTATGCAACAACAGCATAACAGAAGCAAGGCAGCACACAAATATCTTGGGAAACAAAAAGGGCTGTTGAAGCAAGGAGGAAAGAAGACCAAGCGTTGTTAAATGAGGGCTGGACAAAAGGGGGGAGGTTTACAAGCTCCTACTCAATGACTCCCGGCACTCAGCTCTCACCTGTGGCTCCTGGAAGCTGTCAGTATGCAACAGCAGCCACGCCCCAGGAACAGCTTTGCCTGGCCAGGTAAACCAGGTGAAGGGAGCCAATGGGTCTCAAACCCTCAGTGAGTTAGGAGCTTCCCCTACATGTGAAGACAGGCTCCTGCGGATTGAGCAGTCGAGACCAATAGTGTGATCAATGGTCGAGAAGGCAGTTTTGGTGTACTCTAGAGGAAAGTGAGGGGCTGATGAGGCTCGTCAGCTTGGGAAGGTAGCCCAAAGAAAAGGAAAAGCCCAATCCTACCTCCTCTACCTTGTAGGATGGCTTTGGGAGAAGAAAGGGCTAAGAATTAAACCCTACACAAATCTGGAGTGGAATCCCTAAGACAGTTGGGTGGCGCCTTGTACACCTTCCAGCAACTCCTGCAGCCAAGCTGGTGCCAAACATATTGCTCTGCTTTCCTTTGGACCACACCAGCAAGGCCAGGGGTGTCGGAACCACAGGATGGAAATCCAGCTGGACAGACCGCAGCTGGAGCGTCTCCCTTCTCAGCCTTGCAGCTGTGGAGATCCATCAGTCATCCTCCTCGACGTGTGTGTGCGACTCATGCTGCTGTGCGTGAGCACACGTTACTCAGCAGAGGAAACACACAACAGATCTAGGCTACATTTATTATACATAAATCAGGACAAAGAAAACATGGCTTCTCTCCTTGTCGTTCTTCTCGGAGAGAGTGTGCACAAAAGCAATACAGAGATGATGTTTCGCTCACGGGACTCCAAAAATCTGTGCTGGAATGTAAACAGACATGTAACAATCCCACACATCTGCAGCAAAGGGTGGAATGGAATTCCCAACAGGGTGTGTGTGTGGGTGTGGGTGTGTGTTGCTATCTGGACAGCCCCAGACCTCCATACACACCACCTAGGCTTGTGCCCCAAAGAGGCAGTTTGACTTGACCCTGGGAGGCACTCCATTGTTTCCTGAGGTAAACTGATGCCAACCAACCAACTCTATTACTTCTTTTCTGTCCCTTGAGGCCCTTATTTATTTTCTTCCTGGGGCTTTCTTCATGCAATACACAATGAATATTCAGAATGGAAAATGCATATACAGGGGAGGGGGGAATTAGAGGAACTTACATTGGGGTGCCACTGGTTCTCCAATCAGGATTTGATCCACATTATGCCCACTTAGGTAAAACTAAGCAGTGGCATCAAGAGCTCTCTGGTCATTAATTGAGAACATTTCTCCTTTGCTTCTAGCTCCACCACTTTAGCCTGAGCCATCCAGCAGCTGTGTAAGGAGGAAAAGGGTGATTTGGCCAGGAGATTTGGCAGTCAGTAACTAGTATACAAAATTGCAATTTCACATATGCTCAGTGGCATTTGTAAAAATAGCAGGCTTAATCGAGGAAATGCCAGCAGGCTGGTTTAAATTACATCCTTTGCGTCTTAGGGCTCCGTTGTTCATTGCAGATGTGGTTGAAGAGTTCTTCCAAAAGCATGACCGAGTGAGCTTTACAACAGATTACTTGAGTCCATTTTGGAATATTTACTGCCACCTGAACTATTTGTTATGAAATTATAAATGAGTCTCCTGCCCTTTGCTGTACCTCTTAGGACTGGGGAAAAGGCAGCCTAGCTTTCCCAGATCCCAACATTGCATCCAGACAAATTTCACCTATGCCATCTAAAAATCCTTCACATTTGATGTTCAAGCGTGGAAAACCTAGGGCTTGCCGATCAGAAGGTCGGCGGTTCGAATCCCCGTGATGGGATGAGCTCCCGTTGTTTGGGCCCAGCTCCTGCCCACCTAGCAGTTCGAAAACATGTCAAAGTGCAAGTAGATAAATAGGTACCACTCCAGCGGGAAGGTAAACGGCGTTTCCGTGCACTGCTCTGGTTCACCAGAAGCGGCTTAGACATGCTGGCCACATGACCCAGAAGCTGTCTGTGGACAAACGCCGGCTCCCTCGGCCTATAGAGGGAGATGAGCGCCTCAACCCCAGTCATCTGCGACTGGACTTAACGGTCAGGGGTACCTTTACCTCTTTAAGACTTTTAAACACACTTGTAGTAAGGGGGATGGCCATGTAGGAAGGTGAATTTCTAATTCTATTTCAACTTCCTGCATAATCTTTGAATATTGTGTTGTTTTTATGATGTTAGCTGCTCTGAGCCCAGCCTCAGCCGGGGAGGGCGGGATACAAATAAAAATATATTATTATTATTCTATCTGAAGTGCATTCAGCCCCCACCTAGGGTGAATCTGCTTGTCAATGGCTCGACCTGCAGTTGATATCCCTGCCTTCTAGCCTATCAATCCCAACGGGGCACCCATCACTACTGCTGTGAAGAAATATCTCATATCACCAAAAAGAATACGATGGGAACATGTGTGAATAGCCTGCCTGTGGCATTTGCCCTCCTAGGTGGGTCATCAGGAAAGGGTTAAATGAGTGTGAAGTGATTGGCCAGTGGGAACCCAAGGGGAGGAGTTAGAGTTAGAGTTGGAGTTGTTGGGAAGTCAGTTGGGAGTTGGAGAAGGAAGAGGGAGGATAAGTCTGTGGGTTGGTCTAGTTTTGATGTGAGAGCGTGAGTGAAACTGTTAGGAGGAGTCAGATAGACAGTTGAGATAATCAGTTAGAAGTTATTAGGTAGGTATAGGCCGGTATAGAAACTAAGGATAAGAAACTGACAAGAAAAATTATCTGAAACCATAAACTTGTTCATGCTTATAAAATAAACTGATTATTTGTTTTAATGTTAACAACTGTCTGGACTCCGTGTGTACCCGAGAGAAACGGGTTGGTGGCAGCGGGGAAGCAATCACAGTGGTGGCACAGGGATCAATAGACCGTCAAACATCCGGGGACCCTGTGTGATCGCCACACTGCCCTATTAGACCTAATGGTGAGTGTCAATAACTTGTGGTGCTAAAACATTTGAAGGGTAATTTGGGGATGAGCTATTCTCTCATTGTTAGGAGTTTACTGACCACAGCCGTTCAATTCATGCAGATCTGCAGCTTTCATTACAGACTCTATGACATTATTTTTCAGTACAGTGATTCTTTGATTTGCCTCGAATGTGACATGCAATCTTTTAGTAAAGGCTCCTGGTGGGTCTGCTCACACAGCAAGCTCTGGGCGGCCATACCGTGTTGTCACATTTTATTAGGAAGTGGCTATCTTGTCACCACTGTTGACTATGTGTGGACAAGTACACAGGAGGGTATTGGCAATGATATTAATTTAAAGGGCAAGAAAAGAACCATCTGGGAGTGTCCAAATGTCTGCTCTGACTTACTACACTACTGTGAGGTCACGACAAGCCCTCAGCTTCTAGCCGAGCACACAACCCAGCAAATCAGCTTTATCAGAAAGATGGTACTGCAGCTGCCATCGAGACTACTTGAATTAGCTATTAGCTAAAACAACAAAGATTTTTGTAGCTTAAGCATTAACATTGTTTGCTTTTTTTCCTCTGTAATAGAATAGTACAGAAACTCTGCAGTTTCTTCAAGGAAATTGATCTGTACCAAACTCATGAATCAAGCCTGCTTCATTCCCAGGAGTTCACAAGTTTTAATTTTTTAGCAGAGCTTTTTTTCTGGGGGTACACAGGGGTACGCATACCCCTAAACATGTTGTGACTCCAACAGGAGAAGAAATTTTAAAAAATTAAAATTTTAGTTTCTTCTTCAGCACATTGAATCATCAGTTCCATTACTACTGCTGATGGCAGCCTCATTTCCTGTCATGGTGTTTCCTGAGTCTCAGACGGAAGCAAGCGTTTAATGTGTGAAGTAGGAATTGGAATCAAGCATGGTGATTAGTCATTGTCGTTGTTACCACCTCTGATGGTGACTTCCTTTTCTTTCCTGGTGTTTCCTGAGTATCAGATGGAAGCAAGCATTTAATGTGTGAAGCAGTGTGGAATGTGGATGTGTGGTGTTTTACTGATGAAAGTTTGGCCTCAATAAGGGGCAGTATTTCAATATGAGTAGGAAAATTACTATTTTTCATCAACACCAAGCAGAGGCATTGGGAAGATGTTAGTGCACACAACCTCATGCCAATGTGGAAGTTACAGTGAGCTGTCAGATGTGTAATATGAGGTAATGCATGCTCTCTGTACTTTTGTCCACTTACTGTATTTGTTTTTCCTGATTTGAACGATAAAATGCCAATTTCTTTTGTCAAAATGAGAGTATCCCCAAAACGTTTTTTTTAGAAAAAAGCACTGTTTTTTACTATTACTACTACTACTACTACTACCTACTACTACTACTACTACTATTATACATGAAGACATGGTGCACCTCAAGCTCACAGTCAGGAAAAGAGGGCAGGTTTGCTACACCTCCAGTGACAGATGGAGCTCAGCTATAACAGCAAACCAGTCAGAGACCGCTGACTACCTGAAAAAAGCAAGACTATCCTCTTAGGGTTACTGCTGCTGAGAAGTCTGTTCACTCTCCCTGGTGTGGCGAAATTGTGGGCCAGCGGTGGCTTCCCACAGGTCTGACGAGGGGACTCAGATCACTGGGATCCTGCCTGAACAGGTGAGGGGGTTGGCCAGGGTGCCAACGTGAATAAAATATTGGGGGCCTCAGGTAAGCACCACCCTGCATAATCGATCACATGATGAGATGCACGCACACCATTTGAACGGTGATGCCCATCAACTTTGGGGGGCCCTCAAATATTTTATGGGGGGCAAAGACCCCTTGGCCCCTAGGAGTTGGCTCCTATGGGGGTTGGAAAGCCCACCCCCACAGCTATCAGGAGATGCCTGCATGATTGGCCAGTGGCAGGCAGGCTTGGATGCAGGGCTGGCCTTGCGGGTGGACCTGACGGAGCAGGTAGGATTTCCTCAGGTCCACTCCCACTCCCATCATCAGGTTTTCGTCATCTGCTGAGAAAATTCTATCCACCATCATCCCCAATCTGTAGCATTGAGGCAAGGAAGGAAGGGCTACCCCTATACTATCCATATAACCAGTTATCAATAATCAATATATTCAATATATATGCTTACACGAATCAAGGATTACAGTATTTTATAAATCCACTTGAATCAAAAAGGGAAGCTGTGCCTTAGCAAAATGCAAACTGCTTGAAACAGCAAAGTTAGGAACCGACCTTTCCCCTAGAAACATCTGTGAACCCCGGACAAGACATGAATCAGAGATTCTGGTACAAATTCCCCATCAGGAACAGGCTAAATTAATCCTCAGAACAGGAAGAGCAAAACCACAGAATGTCCAAGCTCCCTGTGCTGTCATAATTAGGGGAAAGGTTAGACTGAGCGTCACTGGGAGCATTGGAAAGCGGAACTTGAACCCTGTGCTGGACCAGTGCTATACCAGTAGCTAGGAGCGTGACAACTGCTTGCTGATTGGCTGATATTTTGCTGACCAAGTTATGAGTCCTTCATGATTGTCTTATGATCTATGATTTGCTGTGATTTGCTCAGGTATAAAGACCCCTGTATTTCTGTCAATCGGGGTCCCAGTTCTTTGGAAGAGATTCCAACTGGGTCCTTATTGCCTGGCAATAAACTTCTCCTTCTTATTCTCCATTGCTGCGTCTGTCTGGTCCCTTTCTTGCAACAGCATGGGATAATGCAGCTGCCTGAATCAGCTGAGTAATTTGCTTAAAGTTTGGGAGTAATTTGCTTAAAGTTTGGTCTCCCCCACCCCTTTTCACTGGCATTTAGGACCATCTTTTTCACCTGCCCCATACTTCCTAAAGTGGAGCATATAGTGAATTTTGCTCTTTGAGTCAATGGCATTATTTGGTCACATTTTGTAATGCATTTTGGTACATATTTTTTTTTTTAGCTGAGAATCAATTCCTGTATTTCAGAGAAGTGCCAAATCTGAACGATAAGTATGTTTGATCAGCACATTAGTGCAGGAGGGGCTGATCAAGTCAGCAGACATTGGAATTCGCCCTAAAACGAATTCCTTAAGCAACCTTACTACTCTAGGAGGGCGACAACTAAAAGGAATTTGTAAGTCACCAGTTTAAAAAACGAGATGGACTCTGAAAGTGGAAAGTAGAAAGGATAATTTTGATGGCATACAACCAAGGAAACGGGGGCAATTGGCAGGCCCCCAGCTGGCTCCAGCCCACCGGCCATTGTGCCGGGCAAACTTCAGTCCTTGATGCAGCAAGAATCTGCAACCCGAGCTTCAGAAGCTAGGGCACGCTACTCAGCAGAGTAAACACTGTGCAAACAGAAGTGGCAGGAGAGGCTGTGTGAGCATATTTACAAGCAGTTTATTCAGCGTACATCAGGACAAGAGGAAACATGTCTGATATCCTTTGTGTCCAAAGCAAAATGGCAGAAGCAAAAGCCATACACAAACGGAAGTTGCCAGCAAGCTGTGCTGGAGTGTAAACAGGCATGCGACACACAACAATCATGCCTGTTCCTTAAGGTGGAACGGAATATCCCAACAATTTTATCTGGGCTTTTGTCTGAACTTTAGCTTTGGTACCCTTCCCTGGTTGAAAATATATGCCCAAGCTCTTGTTAGTTCACAAAGTGAAAGGCAGGTAGTGATACTGTTGAATTTTCCAACTAGGATCATTTTGCCTGCTCTCCAAGGTGATGTTCTTGGCTATACATTTAGCAGGTGGTAGACTGCATCTTGGATACCTTTATGCAAATGGTAAAACCAGAAGTTTTAACCTTAATATGCTCATTTCTACAAGCAGGGAGGTTTGGTTGTTGCTCCACAATGAGCAACGCTCAGAAATAGTTGAGTGGTAACTAAAAATAGGAACATGTCAGTTGTATTATTCTTGGCTTGTATGCTAATATTTGGCATATTTGTCATGGTTACTCATGTGGGATGCTTTTATATTGTTGTCGGAATAAGTAATACAACTCCAAAATCACAACTGTGTGGTCTTCTCTTTCAAATCTAGGCCTATGTTTTCTCTTTCAAAGTTGTCATTTTATAAAAATAGAAAGGGTTATTTGGAGGGAGGGGAGAAATTCACAGGACAGAAAGAAAAGTCCTCAATGTCCTGGAAGTTTAATTGTACCACAAGGAAGTCCGGCAAGTACCACCAGCTGCTGTGTAGCAGATGGCTATCATTAGTGAGTGATTTTTGACTGCCATCTTTCAGAAACACATTAAGACATGCTTCACAAATTCTATGCATGGCCAGATCATCCAAGTATTCTCTGTGTATTAGCCCTCTGAACTACTGGCCAGTTGGGAAGGCTTAATTTGTCTTGCGCGTCCAGCTTCTTTTGACAGCTAGGGATGAGAACGTAAACACAGAATGCCCCAGCTTTTTGTTGTTGTTGACTAGTGTTTGGATGCTCATGCTGATATCTCTCCACCATTGCATTATTACAGCCATGATCCCTTACGATGGATTTTAGCCAAAGAGAGTGGGAAGCAGTGTATAGGGCAGACACAGCCAACTATAAACAAGCAAATGAAATACCATCTCCACGAAGAGAGACGGAGAAAAGTATTTGAGATTAGCTCCTAAACCACTACTGAAAACGTGTAATTAAAGCTGTAATTCTAAACATGCTTACTAAACATTATGCCTCATTGAATACAGTGCTGCTGCTTATACTGTGGATGGATGAGCAACCTTATGCCATTTATTTAAAATATTAAAGGCTACCTTTTAGGAACAAACTCTCTTGAGGAGTTCTCCAATGTAGTTTGTGGTATCCAGAGCAGCAGTAGCAGATTTCTGCTGGCATAGCAACACTTCTGTTCACTTTCACCCCCCTGCACCACCAAAATATTGTCGGGAGGGTCCTCCTGCCGAGCTGAGTTTGAAGCTGTGTGTGTTTAGGGTAATCATCCTCATATAACCAGCATGTTTAAGTCTAGTTAATACATGAAGTGGTTAATGCCATAGAGTAGGTTGTCCTGCCAGTCTTTCCTGTGTCACTTCCTCTCACCTTGGGAGAAAATGGGTAACTAAGCCTTTTTGTCTACATGTGAGTTTGGTGTGTGAGGAGCTGTGTGTGACTTGACCACTTATAAACACCATCTCTAACTCCTCGAAAGATTCCATCAACGGTGTCTCCAAAAATTTTTACACATCACTTGGGAAGACAGGCGAACTAATGGCAATGTACTGGAAGAAGCAAAGATCACCAGTGTCGAAGCAATGATTTTTCAACATCAACTTTGTTGGACTGGTCATGTTGTGCGGATGCCTCATGATCGTCTTCCAAAGCAACTACTCTATTCCGAACTTAAAAATGGGAAGTGTAATGCTGGCAGTCAACAAAAGAGGTTTAAAGACTGTCTCAAGGCAAATCTTTAAAAAGTAGTATAAACACTGACAACTGGGAAACACTGGCCTGTGAGTGCTCTAATTGGAGAACAGTCTTTACCAAAGGTGTCATGGGTTTTGAAGACACTTGAACTCAGGATAAAAGGGAGAAACATGCTATGAGGAAAACATGCTTGGCAAACCCTCACCATGATCAATTCCCACCCAGAAATGTCCCCACTGTAGAAGGATGTGTGGATCCAGAATTGGCCTCCACAGTCACTTATGGACTCACAGTTAAAACCGTGTTTATGGAAGACAATCTAACTTGGCTACAAATGATCGCCAAAGAAGTGAGGAGCTGTGAGTTCCGGCACTTGTCAGATGGGCGCCATTGCCATTATATGAGAACCAAGGAGACATTTGTGGTGAGTTCCAGCACCTCTTTTTCTAGAAAAATAGCTGGGTCTATCTATCTTACTGCTGTGCACCCTGACTAGCAGTAGCTCGCCCTTCCCAGTCCTACCTGGAGACATTGGGGATTAAACATGGAGCCTTCTGCAATCAAAGCAGGTGCTATGAGATATGGCCCTTTCCCCCAATTCAAGCTTGAAATCTACTTTTTATGCTAGAGAAACATGAAAAATCTTGTGGATGATGCACCACTCTAATAGCTATTACTGTTCTTTTAAAGATGTTACCTTTAATGATGTTACAGTTACTTTAATGCTATAACTGTTGCTTTAAGAGGTGCTTTATTTAAGAGGTGTTTATGGAATTGCTCCCGTTCCAACCCCTGTACTGTTCTTTACAGTTATTTACTGAAAATACCTTCTGAAATTGTCACATGAATCTTGACAGAGCATTAGAAACTGAAAGAACATATTGCATCAGTTCCAGAGCATTATTACTTTTTTATATAAATAGTGGAATGATGATATGTAGAAATTTCAAAACACTGGGTACAAATTTAATGTGAAGTTTATTAACAAGTCTGCACACCATGGATTCTCAACTGATTTTTTTTGTTACTTCGCGTATTTTGTGCTATTTAAGATGTGTAAGCCTAAATAGTTTAAATTAATTTCATTTAGGCTTTTTATATCAGTTTTTTATTAGCGTGGCAGTTTTGCTAATGTAGCATTAATTGTTAATGCATTTTAATGGAATTCTAATTGGTACATAAAAAAACATACTCCATACTCAACAGAAGACTGAACTTGCTCAGTCAAGTATCAAAGATTGGCTTTTGAGCTACTTATAATTGCTTCCCCCCACTCTTTTTTCCCTTTTTGGTCTGCAATCCCAAACATACTTACTAGGGACTAACCCCATGGGACATGCTTCCGTGAAGACATGCTTCGGATTGCAATGCACAAGTCTATCCAAGCTCATAAGTTAGATAAGACATAATTGACTTGAGACCCACCAAGCTACTAACAGCATCCTATCAGCCATGACTAGTATCCTACTAGGGGCTCAGTAAACTTCCTATTTTAGCTGCCTGGCTGGTACTTTAATAGCAAATGGATTGTCAAGTATCTAGCAAAGCATGATACACAGATGATGGGTCACTAGTTCAGCAAGTGCAAATTAAATATTTGTTGGTTATCCCAGATCACACTTCCTTTCTCAGCTAGTGATGGAGCAGGTGGAGTTTGACCCATGCAGATTGAGTTTCACTTCTATATTTTTAGAACATTACATCCATTGGTGCCAAGAAGACCACCAGAAGGCACCAGGCGAACCTTTTTGAATGGGTTATTCCATAGCTGGGGTGCCACCACCAAAAATGCCTTATTCTTGTGGCCACCTGCCTCAATTGGCTTGGCATGGACACATGGAGTAGGGCATCTGAAGAGGATTTTAAGGTTCAGTCAAGTATATAGCAAGAACATGGTATTTCCCTTATCTTGGTTCTGTGGACTACTGAATAGACACGCAAAGGATTGCTCAGTAAATTGAGCTACCAATTGCTCACCTGTACTCTAAATGCTGCTCATTCATGGAACTTTGCAACATGCTGGAAACTCTAAATTTCATCAGTTTAAGAAACCCAAGTTCCTAATATATTTTGGAATTTTGGAGATGTAGAATACTAGACTATCTCCTACACCATCAATTTTCTATAACATGATACACAAAAACAACCCCACAAAGCAACCTCCCGGAGAACAGGCTCCCTTCACCATCAACAGCATCACCCACCATTCACTTGCCCATTCACTTTTTACATCCACTTTTTTCAAAAATGGCACTTTGTGGGGAGAGACACCAAGGTGTTTTCTGTTCCAATAAGTTTCTATATTTCTCCCATACTGATTAAATTGATTTTCTCACCAAGTGGTTTAGGAAACCTTTATGTACTTTTGGCTTTTCATACCATAGGTATGCATCCCAACCAAATCTATTATCATGACCTTCTAGATCTAAGATATCCATATTCTTTAAAGTAACCCACCCCTGAACCCAGCAAAGACAGGATGCCTCATAATATAACCTTAAATCTGGCAGGGAAAAGCCACCTCTTTCCTTAGTATCAGTTAACAATTTATATTTTATCCTTGGTTTCTTCCCCTGCCAGATAAATTTAGAACTATCTTTCTGCCATTGCTTGAAGTGTCCTATTCCACTGATTACTGGAATTGATTGAAATAGAAATAACACTCTACAGTTCCCACAATCCAGTGCTTAGCCAACACCAAATAGCTGCCCAGTTGCCAATGCTGAGAAGGGGTGAAAGGGAGCTAAAGTTCTAGCAGGACCAAAGGCCATACCACTGAGGCGTCCCAGTGGTTGTGAGTGACGGTGGTAGGGGCTCGGGCAAGGTGCTGATGACCACCTTCTACAAAATGACTTACAAGTAGTAAAAGCAAGCATCTATTATGTCAGGGGCAAATAATCTCAGGTCTAGGGGCCAAATGTGGCCTCCTGGCCCTTTTACTTGTCCATCTCTTCCAAGTCTACATCCCACACTGGTCCTCTGATGTGAAATGCATCTTTCAACTGGCAATGGCTCTTATCTGGATGGAGGATGGAGAGTATGGGGGTGTGAGTATGCGTCAAAACTATCCTCCCCTGCAAAGGAAAATTTGAGTTTTGTTGTCCCATACATTTTTGCTCCTGGCCCCACCTGCTATTGGCATGTGGACTTGGCCTGAAAATGGGCATGCGGAGTCTACCTTCAAGGGAGGCCAGGTCTCCAATACCTGCCACATTTTGTAGAAGCCTTCTGGCAGCCGAAGTTTCCCAAACTAGGTAGGAAATGTGGTGCGTGCTGAAATTCTCCTCCTCTCTCACCTGAAATGGCTTTCTGGTTATTGAGCCTACCATGCTGTAGATAAATGCACCATGGTTTGTTCACGCAGAAAGCTATGAGTTCTGATTTGTGAGGGGACATGACCCAGTGTAGGTTTTGACATCTCTTGCTATGCGGATTGGACTGGAAACCACTGAAGTCAAGTTCTTTCCCACCACTTCCAGATAACTGGCTCATGGGAAGCACATCATTTCATCACTTCTCCCTCCCCCCCCTCCCCATGCCAGCATCTCTTTCCCAGAAACTAGGACAATGCTGCTCTAGGAAGGAGCAAAGCAGCCTCCCACATGGCCCAAGGGCTTCTCACATCATCAACACACACTGCCAGGAGAAGGGTGCCCATATTGAAATATCCATATTGGAAACCCCTTAGGAAATCTGGGTTATAAAGCATAGTCTTGATAAAGTGAATGCCTGTTGTTTGGCTGCATCTAGCTGGAGGTCGGCTTGTGTCCTCTGGGTCTAGCTGAGTGGGACAATGTAATTTTTCATGCATTTAGAAATTATAATTTAATTAAGTCCTGAATGGTAGAGGGCTTCCAGAATGAATTAAATTGATTTTCTTCCCTCCCACGCTGGCAGAACAGTGGCAGCATTTCAACTCCTACAAGGTAGCATCTTTTGGCTCCACGGAATTGGCTTCTTCTCCAACTATTCCAACTCTGTGTTGCAGTCAAATGATGATATGATTTCCACCTTAACACTGTCACAGAGTTCACACCTCATCCAACAGTGAGTCTTAATTAAACCATTCAGTGATCTGTAGCGTGTGCCTTAAGCAAAGGTTCTGCGGAACACTTAACATTTCAGTAAGGCAGTTATTAACTAATGGTAAAATGAACACACAAAAACAATTGCAAGCTAATGAGTTCATGTTAAAGAGATCAGCAGACGGCAACAGCTGTTTAAGATCTAGAAAATGCAAAAGGTTGAAATAGCAATAGGATTAGGAAATTAGGGGCAAACATGTAGTCACTAGGTTTACCAAAATTGCACTCTAGGCTTCTTCTTCTGTTGCTAGATCTCTGCATTTTCTGTAACTCTTTCAAGAAAAGCTCTGTTTGTTGTCCCAGTCACCGCAGAAGTTGTGTGATAATCTTCCCATGTGAAACTCCTCTGAAACCCCATTCAGGTATTGGCCCTTAGTTATATTTTACGCATATGGTCGAAAGTTGAACCCTGGCACAAGGGGAGAGGGGACCTCTGACGCCTGGGGCCTAGGGTGCCAACTTAAATAAAATATGGGGGGGTGTAAGCCCCGCCCTGCATAACCGATCACATGGTGTGGTGCACACAGATCATTTGAATGGCAATGCCCGTCAAACATGGGGGCCCCAGCCCCCTCAAATATTTTATTGGGGGAAGGGACCTCGGCTCCTAGGAAGCAGCTCCTATGTCTTGGGCTGAGTCCCAGCATGAACCAAGTCCCAGCTTCTCCGTATTCCAACACAACCTTAATTAAATCATGTAATTTTATGAATGCCAAAGACAGGATCTTCCGTTGTGTGATAAAGGTATGCTGATAGTCCTGCACGGAATTTTAAAAAACCAAAACAAACACATAATCATTCTATCTGGTTATCAAAATAGGGTTGCCAGGACTGAGTGAACACATATCAGGTAAGATCTTCACTTTTTCTACTCTTTTTACACTCTGTATACAGTACATTTAGAATGCATTTAGTCTATCTTCCCAAGTGAAGCAAGTGCTTAGACAGGACACTGATGACTTCTTAATGGTCATTGTGAAGGCAGGCAGAAGGAAATAAAGAAAAGACCTGCCTTCCAAATATTTGCCAGTTTATTTGTACTTTAAGTGGCCAAGTTCAGTAACAATGTTGAGAGACATCACACTGTTTTCATGGGGAGAACAATTACTTTGGCTGAAGACATTGGACTTGATCCTTTCTGCTCGAGTGTCAATGCACCAGACACATCAGAACAATATGAGTTGTCCGCATTCCTATTGACACTGAGTTAGCATTATGAGATAGGGATTCCTCTGCCTTTACGGACATTCCATTTAGCCTCCATGGGATTCCCAGTGACAGCCAAAAATGTATGTCAATCCAAGCTCGCAGCATACAGGCTCAACTTACCAGCATTATTGTAATGCTGATAAAATGAGTCCTACTGACTCTGTGGGAACCAAATCTGATTAGGGAGATGAGCTATCAAGCAGAATAATAAAAAAAAATTCATTTTGTGTCTCTGCATTCTAAGAAGGGAAAAAAGAGAGAGCTTCTCTGGTGGTTTTAGATTGTGTTAACTAATGCAAGGAGCTAGTTGAGCAATTCTGTTTCCTCTGCTCCTGGAACCTCTTCTTTCTTTCTTCTTTCCAGTATAATAAACACATTTTTGGAATAACCTAATCTTTTCTTTTATATCAAAATAGATAGATATATATGAAAGCATTTCCAAACATCTCTGACCTGTACTTGGGCCAGATTAGATAGCATTATTATTACCCAAACCAGTCAAAAGTAAGCCTTTAAAAGAAGTTTTTTCAGATATTGAGCCATCTTTTATTGGTTCTCTTTAGCAAAACAAGTAACAGCTGGTGGTGGTTCATTTCAAGACTTTTGACAGAAAAGTTGTGCACTAATGTATTTCTAGATGACAGCATTTATGATAGAATTCAGCCTCAAAACCGGTTTTTGTCACATTCAGATTCCAACTTTGTGTCAAATGGTTGCTGAAATCTGCAGAAATTTTATGGCATATGGTAAAACTTGCATAGCACAGTACAGTATAATGGTTTGAGAACTGAAAATTATGTTGTCCAGTATATCTGTTCAATCAAAAAGTAGGTTAGCCTATTGTTTGCTTTCAGTGGCTGGGCTTTTTTAGAGGTCTTTAAAAGTAGTCTCACATACAGAGCAATGCAGAAGTCAAGCCAGCTGGTCCTGTCTGCATACATAACATGCTGGCTGCAAGGAAAAATAGGTATAGAAAAAGGAGAACTCTTGGATGCCAAGATCCAAGTTTGGGGCAATTACTCTCTGGCTTGGCTTTTGAAAAATATGGAGTCCACGGTACTTAGCTAATTTGGAACCACTGCTCTATGGTATTAACTTCTCCATGCATTAATTACATTTAAGCACGTTAGTAATACAGTCAAACCTTGGTTGTCGAACGTAATCCATTCCAGAAGCTTGTTCAGCATCTGACATGTTCAACAACTGAGGTGTGGCTTCCAGTTGGTTGCAAGAACTTCTTGCACTCAAGCAGAAGCTACGTCAGATGTACGGCTTCCCAAAAAGTTTGAAAACAGGAACATTTACTTCTGGGTTTCTGGTGTTCGGGAGCCAAAACGTTCCAAAACAGAGCCATTCGAAAACTGAGGTTTGACTGTATGAGGCTGGTTATCTCACATAACAATGGCCAGCTTGTCTCTGTCCACAAGGGAAGATAAGTGGTGAATCAGTCTTAGCTGGTGCACAGACGTTTCCAGATACAATGTGGTATCCAACAGCAACCTTAAACTTGAGCCTTTAGCAACAGAGGAGGAAACATCCAGGGTTTCATCCCTTCCTCTGTCTCTGCCTCTTTCTCTCCCTCTCCCCTTCCATCAACAATCTGGCAACTGCAAAAGCCATCATTCATTATCCTCACAGAGTCTCTTGCACCCTGTGTAATTCATACCAAGCAATGCTGGCAGGGAGGGGAGATATAGACAGATGGGAAGGAGAGCCCTATCTCCTTTGCCTCTTTTCAGTCTTGCTGTCACCACTGCACCTGCTCTTGCTAGGTGAGAAGTATGAGGAGTAACAGAAGAAAGGGAAGAGAGGGCGTGTTTGAGGCACCTGGTGCTAGGTGCCAATTCCATGGGGCCCTGGGTGCCTAAGCACCTACAAAATTCCCCATGGGGCTGGGCACCCACAAATTTCAGTGCCAGTGTCATGCACATTCCTTCTTCTTCTTCTTTGGCGATCATTTGTAGCCAAGTTAGTTTGTCTTCCATGAACACGGTCTTAACAGTTAGTCCGTAAATGACTGTGGAGGCCAGTTCTGGATCCACACATCCTTCCACAGTGGGGACTTATGTTTCCGGGCAGGAGTTGATCACAGTGATGGTTTGCCAAATGTGCCTTCCTCTTAGTACATTTCTCCCTTTTGTCCTGAGTTTGAGTGTCTTCAAAGCCCATGACACCTTGGGTAAAGGTAAATTGGAGCGCTCGCAGGCCAGTGTTTCCCAGTTGTCTGTGTTTATACTACATTTTTTTTAGATTTGCCTTGAGAGAGTCTTTAAATCTCTTTTGTTGACCACCAGCACTACACTTTCCATTTTTTAAGTTCAGAATAGAGCAGTTGCTTTGGAAGACGATAATCAGGCACGGTGTGACACCCATAGGCCCGGGCACCCATGGTTATGGGGCCAAGCTGGCACTCCTGATTTGGTGGTGGTGTGGGTTGCTTTGGGGGGGTGGGAGTTGCATCCATGAATGGAAGAAATGACCCCTGAGATATGTATGCATGTCAAAGGCAGAAACCAATTTTCTTTTCTTTTTTAAAGAAGTAGTTAATGCATTCATAACAATTGCCATCATTCATACGCTTCTTAAGTAATTCTTACCAAGGCTGCAATTTGCAAAATGACTGGTGTTCTTTTGTACTGCAATTTATATCTCAATGCATCCCAAACCAGACCTTTGTCATCCTGAAAATCCTGTTCATATCCCCCACACTTGGAATCTCTTGCCTGCTCCCAGTTAAAATTTGAAATTGCACTCGCTAGTGTCAAGTTCACAGGAGCTGCTGCTTTGCTACCAAGGAGGTTACAGCATTAGCATCTGGAGCATCGAGGTGGCACTGTTCTTTGTGTTTTGCTTCCACATCCACCCTCAGCCCAAATCTCATATGATTGTTGAACTCTCCTGCTGCAGGTCCTTATGACTAATTCATAAAGCCCAAGTTATCAGGGAGCTGGAATGAGCAGGCTCTTTGGTCGTTCAATTTATCACTTCTTTCATGGGAAAAGACATCTGATTTTACTCCAACTTTCCTTTTTTTAAAATAGGAAGCCTACCAAGCATGAATCATTCCTCAGCCATCTAATCATTCCTGCCTTCTTGATCCATTGTGTAATTATAACATCATAGTTCCATTTGCGTTGGTCTCTCACATTTTAAACACTCAACTTCAGATACTTATAACTTCCATTAAAATCATCCCAGAGGTCTAATAATCCCTATCTCATTTGAAACTTAAATTTGATTCACTCTTCTGTTCTGATCTTAAGGCGGCATTAAGGTGAGGATGAAGGGGGTGTTTCCTATCTAAAAGCTGTTTTCCATTATACTTATATAACATTTTCTTCATGCTTCATTCCAAAGAAAAAGAGGGAATGTCCCCCATATTCCACCTTAGAGTAAAAATAAATGCTTGTTAATTATCTGATGAAATCTAGCCTGGGAGGAATTGGGATGTATACAAGGGAATGTCAAGTATTTCACAAGCTCCTGTGGCATCTAAGATATTTACAGTTGTAACTCGGAAGGTGAAATGTTCGGAAACCAAGGCACGGCTTCCAATTGGCTGCAGGAAGCTCCTGCAGCCAATTGGAAGCCATGGAGCCCACACTGGATATTTGGGTACTATTTAATGTGCTACAAGTCTGTTAGTTTTTGCTGTGGCAGACTAACACAACTACCTCTCTGAAAGAATATTTAACATGTGTGAATTGTAGTTATTATTCCACGTCAGGAGTGGGAACCAAGAAGACCAAAACTATAATACGGAAAGGGAAAAAGTTATAATTTATCTTGGAGACCACTGTAAACAGATGAAAACATTAGCAGGATTGCAATAACACTTGCAATGTAACAGGTAAAATGTAAAGGTAAAGGGACCTCTGACCATTAGGTCCAGTCGTGGCTGACACTGGGGTTGTGGCCCTCATCTCACTTTATTGGTCAAGGGAAGTACAGCTTCCGGGTCATGTGGCCAGCATGACTAAGCCGCTTCTGGTGAACCAGAACAGCACACGGAAACACCGTTTACCTTCCCGCTGCAGTGGTACCTATTTATCTACTTGCACTTTGACGTGCTTTCGAACTGCTAGGTTGGCAGGAGCAAGGACCGAGCAACGGGAGCTCACCCCGTCGCGGGGATTTGAACCGCTGACCTTCTGATCAGCAAGTCCTAGGCTCTGTGGTTTAACCCACAGCGCCACCCGTGTCCCCAATGTAACAGGTACTATGGAGTTAATGGAATTATATAAAAAAAGGGATTACTGAAAAAGATGCAGTATAAAAGATTTAACAACAGAACCCATGGATGGGAAGGTGGGAAGTCCAGAAATTTGGAGGAATCTTTTAATTGTGGATGTGTGTTTTGGTATTAGTATAATTTTATATTTGTAAATTCATACAACAATTATTTCAAAAATAATTAAAAAAAAAAGAGGAGGGTTAAAAAAAAGAATGTTTCCCTGATACTCTGTTATTATTATTATTATTTTGAAAACATACTGAGATTTTAAATGTTGGAGGCCTAATTAATACGTTAAATTTCGACTAGTGTATATTTTATCATTGTAAGCCACATTAAAGTAGGAAATATATATATAGGCAACCACAAGCCTCTAAGAGGTGTAGGGATTTGGATACTGAGGAAAGGCACAATATAGATGCTAAACAGTAGCATCATCATTACAAGAACCATGCAATTAAAATAATTCTCCCTTTCCTTTGTTGGGTGCAGGAGAACAGAAGGATGAGTCAGAAGAGCCTGCTTAGCTAAACTGCAAGCGAGGAATTTCTGCCTACCCCAAAGCCAGCTCCTCAACTCTTGAAGAAGATGACCTTGACTTATCTCCAGAAGATGCATAAAACATAAGCCTCTCCTTTTTGTAGCAGTTGTTGTTTGACTTTTTTAAAAGAGGAAACTGTCTTGTGCATGAAAAACATAACTCTCTTCTGATATACTTTGATATAAGTAGTGACCTAAAGCTCCACAATAGCTCTTCTTTTGAGAAGGGGGTGAGCTTGGCTGGGTTTTAAATATATGATTCTACATACCGTAGTTTTCCATCTATAAGACGCACTCATGAATAAGAGTTTTTGGGGGACTCCGATTTAAGAAAATGGGGGAGATAGCTCAGGGTTGTTGAGCTTTTTTGGGAGGGTGGAATTGATGAAAATCGCTCACCCGCCGCTGATGATCGCATGCGTCGCTGAAGACCAGCAGCCACCAATCAAGGCAGCCACAGAGGCAGCCAATCATATTCAGTCCTTCACACAGCCACCAATCACCAGCCCTATTGCCACAGAAAATCTCCTGCTCACAGCTGCAATCAATTGCCCAACCTCCCTCTGCACTGTCTAAGATGAGGGCAAATTTTAAAGCTAATTTTCTAAGAAAAAACCCTCGTCTTATACACGGAAAAATACAGTACTTGCTGGGGAGATCAGTATGAGAAGCAGGAAACGGCAAGGCAATCCATTCATTGCAGGTGTATTCAAGGCCTCTGATGTATTGATTCAGATAATCTAATCCCTGCAAAGCCCAATGTGCTCACACACAGGTCATCTTTCCTGGTCATCTTCCGAGCAGGTCCAGGAAATGATGATGTGAATGACATAGAGAGCATCTGCAGCATTTATTGTGCTGTACTCCGCTTAAGTTGGAAGGCTCATGTTAATTTATAATGGTTTTTACCTAGCACTGTCATGATATTCAAGAACCCCTTTTGAGAACTGCTGTGGTTGACGATGGTCAACCATGGTCACTATGGTATACAAATATGGAATGCAAATAAGGCTTTGTTTGCTAGCCATGATGGACCATTGAAGAGCTCCAGATTAACTCTTTTATGTTTATATGTTTGATTTGAAACTGTTTAAAGCACTTTGTGCATCAAGAAGGCACACCACCATTGGCAATATTGACTTCATCTAGAGTGGTTTTAATATTGGCATATATACACACTTTCTCATTTGATTATCATGCTTTCAGCTGCAGTGGCATTAGAAGTCTACCTATCTAAATTCCTTCCATTCTCATTCAGTTTTATTTTTAGCTAGATATTTCAAGTCTCTGTCCCTTCCATTTTCCCAGCTCATCATGTACTCTATTCATCTCTCTCTCTCTCTCTCTCTCTCTCTCTCTCTCTCTCTCTCTCATAACGTATTCTTCCTGTCCTAATTCCTCCTTGCCGTTCCCTTTGTTTCATGACTCTTTCTTGTCCACATCTCATTATCTGTCCTATTCACTGCATAAGATTTTTTTAAAAAATAGAGAGAGAACCACAATTTTGTGAAGTCAGCTCCTCAGCTAGGCAGGTCTGAGAGTTAAGAGAATCTTTCTTCTCATTCCATATTTTAAATAGACATCAGGAAATGTTGGTTGGAGACATATAATTGATTCACGTGTTACTGCATAAAAGCCACTTCTCCACGGTCCAATTCCATGCTACTCTGGCTTTGAGGAACCATAGGAGAAGGGTCAGTGGCATGTTTCTTTGCCATATCAATATCTTTTCTTGGCAGCTGGTTGTGGTGGGGCTGTCAGGGCAGGACTTTGGAGCAGAGGTCTGGGGTTTTACACAGCAAAATTAGCCGAGCTGGCTTATCAATTTTTAAAGTAAATAAAGTTCTGCACATTATCATTTCAAAAGCCCCATTAAGGATGGAGTTTAAAATGAGCTAAGTACATCACTGGCTGGTTGATGTTTCTCCATATGCAAGTATGTTTTGCTCCTCCTCTGGGAATGTAAGTTGATTATCAAAGATACCAGATGGGCGGGGTATAAGTAGTAAATTATTATTATACCAGCCTGCTCTCTGAAGGTTCTCCAACCCAGATTGATGTCAGTGTGTGAATCCCATGGGGTACTGCCCATTGGTGGAAAGTTGATGAATAGTTTCACTCTGAAGATGTTTCAGCAAACTATAATTCATAATACTATGAATTACGGTACATGTAATGAAATGAAATTATGAATGATCATTATACAGATGAGAATGGAAAATACTGACAGACTGAAACTATCCTGAAATCCACTTCATAGGTGGTTGCAGTGCTTTTTTTCTGGGGGGATGAATCTTTTGTACTTTTGTCCATTTACTGCATTTATTTCCACAATTTGAAGTATAAAATAGTGATTTTCTTGAGTCAAAATGAGTGTACCCCAAAACATTTTTTTTTTTAGAAAAAAAGCACTGGGTGGTTGCATGATTGAACTTAGTGGCATTTAAGCATCACTGTACACTAGGTGCTCCTCACTGGAATGTGTCCATGCTCAGAGTAGACCCGTTGGCTTTCATGGGCATAACTATCTAAAGTTCACTGATCTCAATAGTCAAAATAAAAAAATTCCTTCCAGTAGCACCTTAAAGACCAACTAAGTTCTTGGTATGAGCTTTCGTGTGCATGCACACTTCTTCAGATACACTGAAACAGAAGTTGCCAGATCCTTCTATATAGTGAGAAGGTGGGGAGGGGTATTACTCAGAAGGGTGGTGAGAATGGGAGATTGGCAGATAGCTGAGATGACCCTTCTGAGTAATACCCCTCCCCACCTTCTCACTATATAGAAGGATCTGGCAACTTCTGTTTCAGTGTATCTGCACACGAAAGCTCATACCAAGAACTAACTTAGTTGGTCTTTAAGGTGCTACTGGAAGGAATTTTTTTATTTTGACTATGGCAGACCAACACGGCTACCTATCTGTAACTGATCTCAATAGGTCTACTCTGAGTTAACTTAACGGAGACCAAGTAGAACAAACATTGATAATAATTAATTAATCCATCAATTAATCTTCCAGACTGAGGCTATCCCTTTAAACACTTCATCAGCAAAATCATTCCTGTAAGGAATCCCCAAGGAACATTGTGTCTTCATTAGCAATCAAAATAATATTCTTTCCCCTCTGGGTATTGTTTTGCAAGCTGGTTCCATTTGAGATGTTCTGTTTTGAAGAGAGCTGATCAATTGATCAGAGTGGCAGTAGGTGAGGAAGTTGGCAGGTTAGAGGAGTCTCGTTCTCTAATGAGAAAATGTTGATGTTGACTGATTAATGGAGATCAATTCACCCAATTTCTGCAGAATTAAATTTGCTCAGGTTCAATTCCCCCTCCACACATACACAGAAATCAATGTATTTACCACCAACCTACCAAGAGGCTGTGCTCAGTTCAAAGTGTCTTAAATGCTGATAGCACAAATACAGGATAATTTTCAGGATTTTTTACACTGATCCAATGCTACTTCCTCTTTATATACACGTATTTCACCCTGCCCACTTCCCACCTATGGAAACGTTTCATATTTGTCTTTCAAAACAGGCAAATGTCCTTATTTTACATAGGACATGATATGTTCCCTAAAACTACTGTGGGAATTTTCTTCAGACGCCACCCCCCTTTTATAATGAAGTTGCATTAGAACTGGGAATTCATTTGCATTTGAAGCGGGGGTGGATTTGATTAAAATCAAATCGATTTAAATCACTACTGTATTTTTCACTCCATAAGATGCACCTGACCATAAGAGGCACCTACGTAGTGGCTGGATTCCTCTGGAGTAAATAGGGGGACGTGTGTTCGGGTGCTGATCCGCTCCGCTTTGGAGCGTTAAAGAGATGCATCTTAGAGGCTGCCGAAAGTGCCCTGCAGGGGGCTCCAGCCACATTTGAGGGCAGCCGGTGCCGCCCTCTTGCTGCCTGGAGATTCAGCTCCAGGGGCCACACATTTGCTCCATAAGACGCACAGACATTTTCCCTTACTTTTTAGGAGGAAAAAAGTGTGTCTTATGGAGTGAAAAATATGGTAGTCAGTAACACTTGATTTAATTTTTAAATTTTTTTACAGGAAGACTCATTCTTGCTGGTATAATCTCAATATTTACAACCAGATGAAGCTTTAATTTTTTAAATAATAAATTTTCAGAGCAGTTTTTACAGTTATATCAAAAATTACTGATCTGGTTATGCTATTAGAAATAGATAATTATGAAATTATTGTGGGGTTTTATAAGTTAACTGCTTATATTTGGACAACTTTTCTTCTGTACTTTATTGGTAGGAGAAAAATAATCATTTCCTTAATAACAATGTAAACAATTTATTTAACTAAAACAATGGCATTATAGCATATGTATCCATGTTTGTTAACTGATGTGGTTAAACAATTTTTTAAAAAAAGAAATTTAGAATGAGTTTTAGCACACGTGAAAAACTTAAACAAATCCTTATTTCCTGATGAATAGCCTTTGGACTATAATGTAACTTAAACAGAAAACTACCTTTAAAAAGTTTTTTTCCTCCAAAAGCATTTTATTTTAAAAATTCAATTTAAATTAAAAAAAATCCATTTAAAAAATCATTGATTTTAATCATCCTGATTTAAAGGTAAATATGCTTAATTCACACATTTCAAAACCATACATGAACCGAAACAGCATTCAAACTTTGCACCCCTCCAAATTTTGTAGTGTAGTTCTCAAGCAAAGCAATCTATACCCCCAAAAAAGAGTATATACCAGGGCAAATGGTGTATGAAAGTGCATACATTAGTTTTTAAAACATTATATTAGTGGGAATTACTTTGCACAAATGTGTATATTAGGCATGCATGCATGTGTATATTAGGAAAACTTCACACCAAAATATTGGTTTGCATTAGGGTATTTTCTTCAGCAGCAACAACAAATCACAAACTGGTGTGGAAATGGGAAGAACTGAACTCAGGATTAGAAAACGAGGAATTGAGAGAAACGAAAATGGACAGATTCACCCATCCCTAAATTGCACTGATATTTATGGCACCAAAAGAAAATATTTATCTCTGCATTCTGAGAGGCACACACTTTTTGAGCACCTAGAACAAACAGATCACAAAATACATGTCCCTTTCCAAACTGACAATGTTTTGCGGTACCTTGAATTGCTGCCCAGTCCCCATGATTATTATAACGAGTTATTGTGGATGAGATCTCTCCTAGGGAAGCTTGGTGTCTATGTAGTACCTCTCATTTTAAAATGTAGATCCCAATGAGAGGGCTATGTGGCTTTTCCATAGTGTTGCATGTTAATTAAAAATATATCTCTACAGAACTAGTTATGTCAGAATTTGCCTTTGGCAAAAGGAGGGAAACACTGGTCGTGTATTATGCATGGTAATTATTATTGCTCTAAGCAAGGAAAGGTCTGTCCTGTTTAAGAAACTTTTTATGTATGTTTGCAAGGCTGTGGACGTCAGTAGTGTGAACTACAATAAACTTTGGCTACGTTTGTCCCATTCAAGATAATGGGTTTAATGTGTGGCTGCATAGTAGGTAGGTTTGCTTGATTCTGAATTTATATGCCACCGTTCCTCCTGAAGGTGCCCAGGGCAAGTACATATCATTATCATTATTTCCTTGCTTTTACTATGTCTGTAAAGGGTTTTTTGTGTTACTTGTTTATTTGCTTGGTTGTAAGTCACTTTGAGGGACGCGGGTGGCGCTGTGGGTTAAACCACAGAGCCTAGGACTTGCTGATCAGAAGGTCGGCGGTTCGAATCCCCACGACGGGGTGAGCTCCCGTTTCTCGGTCCCAGCTCCTGCCAACCTAGCAGTTCAAAAGCACATCGAAGTGCAAGTAGATAAATAGGTACCGCTCCAGCGGGAAGGTAAATGGCGTTTCTGTGTGCTGCTCTGGTTCGTCAGAAGCGGCTGAGTCATGCTGGTCACATGACCTGGAAGCTATATGCCGGCTCCCTCGGCCAATAAAGCGAGATGAGCGCCGCAACCCCAGAGTTGGTCACGACTGGACCTAATTGTCAGTGGTCCCTTTACCTTTACATTTAAGTCACTTTGAGTTGACTTGGGCAAGAAAGAGTGACTAGCACTATTAATAAATAACAATAATCATGTTGTTGTTATTAATACGGTGGTACCTCAGTTTCCAAACGCAATCCGTTCCAGCAGTCCGTTTGAGTTCTGAAATGTTTGAAAACCGAAAACTGAAAGTGGAAGCCTCAAAAGGGAAGCCACAATATGGAAAACTCAAAATGGAAGCTGTGTTTCCTGTTCGAGTTCTGAGGTGCGTTTGAAAACCGAGACATTTACTTCCGGCTTTCCGGCATTTGAGTTCTGAAACATGACTACGGAGGGTGTTATGTACTGATGTTCTCATCCTGGGCCAGCAGGGGGATACTGTAGATAGTTATGCAAATGAAGGATCAAAAGTAACGTTCAGTGATTGGATATTTTGTATGCAAATGAAGGATCGAAAAATGACGTTCTGTGATTGGATAGTTTTAGAAAGTTGCAACAGTTACAATTGTTCTGGAGCTCTATATAAGCAGGCTGACTGAGCTCCTCAGTTAGTTCTGTTCCAGCTTACAAATAAAGAGCTGCTTTGGAAGAATCGCTGTGTCATCTGATATGTTCGCCCACAACATAACAGAGGCGTTCGGAAGCCGAGTTCAGAAACTACGGAGGCGTACTTAAAATATATTCTAAGAACAGTTAAAATATTCAAAAAACAGCTATGGTTAAAAAACATTGTACATTGCACCCCAACTAACAAATGTCTGGATAAACACACCTACCAGGCATAAGATGGTTAATGTCAGGAAAGGCACCCTTTTAAGTACACACAAACACAATTTTTGATGATGCACAACACCCTTACTAATCACAAGCTATGGCTGTCTTTTAAGGTGTTAGCTTTAAGTTTCCTGATTTTGTGGAACAGGTGATATAGCCTGCACTCTGCTCTAACAGAAGCAGGTTTTTAAAATGGTTAAATTTCCTGATCCCCTTCTGCAGAACAAGATAGATAATGATTGCTATTCCAGAGTGAAACCAGCGGAAACTGCAAACAGTGTACAGTCATACCTTGGGTTGCGACCGTGATCCGTGCGGGAGGCACGTTCGCAACCCGCAGCGCCACATCTGCGCACACGCGTGACGCAATTTAGCGCTTCTACACATGCACGTGATGTCATTTTGTGCTTCTGCGCATGCGCGAGCGCTGAAACCTGGAAGTAACCTGTTCCGGTACTTCCGGGTTCAGCACGGTCCGCAACCTGAAAACGCACAACCTGCAGTGTTCGCAACCCGAGGTATGATTGTATTGGGTGTAAAGGCAAAGGCTTTCTAGTTTTAACACTGAGAAAATGGCATGTTTTCTACATGTATGGGAGTGTAGAATATTCTGTCGTACCCAGTTGCTCATACCAAGCTAGTTGCTGAATGGAACATATTTTCATATGTAGCAAGAAGAAGAAGAAGATCCACACAATATATCCTGGTGTTCAACTGGTTAACAAAAACCAAGGCAGGTGGCAATAACATGTCAATATTGCAACACAGACAGTGCCAGCTGTACTTCCTAGCAAGTCAAGAAGATTAATTTCCTTTCTGGCTCATAGTTACATGACACCTAGTGACCTAACAATGAATTGCAAGATCTAATAGCTTTACAGTGACTGTTCAGTTAACTGCATGGGAAACAACAGAACTATTTCATTGGAAGACATGTGTATGCCTACTGATGTTTGATTTTCACTGCAAAAGAATATCAAATGACTTATGGGAACAAATATAAATAGAACATGCATATAGATAATATTAGGGGAATGTTGGAGAATGCCAATGAAAATAGAAATGGGAGGGGAAGTTGCCAGAGTTTGCTTATTCATCCCTGTCTGGAAAGGAAATTGATCCAGGGAATATGATTAGCATCCACTGATGTTGCTACTTTCAGCCCACAAACAAGCGTAATTGATCATTTTCCCCATTTGCTTTGCTTTCCATTGAAACGTATGGGGTGGAGTTGCAAGATAATTCATGCAACTTTAGATAATTCATGCAACTTTAGTAAGCTATGTAATTAATCACATACATTTTGTAAGCTGTGTCTTTTTGCCATGGCAGATGGTGAGACGAATAGCAAAGGTTTGGGCAGAAGGCGAATTGCAGTGGAACACAAACAGTGCTGCATGGGATGGAAGAAAAGGATGCCTTCTTAAAGCACTGGCTGCTATGCATTCATCAGTCATGTTCAGCTAATAGCATATGGAGTTGGTGCATACCAAGTCAGAACACTGGTCCTTCTTAGATCAGTATTGGGTACACTGACTGGCAGAAGAGTTGTCCAGAGTTTCAGCAAAGAGTTTTGCCAGGTCTACCTAAAGGAGTTGCCAGGGATTGAACCTGTGTGGCATAGTGGTTAAGAGCAGTAGTCTCGTAATCTGGTGAACCGGGTTCGCATCTCCGCTCCTCCACATGCAGCTGCTGGGTGACCTTGGGCTAGTCACACTTCTCTGAAGTCTCTCAGCACCACTCACCTCACAGAGTGTTTGTTGTGGGGGAGGAAGGGAAAGGAGAATGTTAGCCACTTTGAGACCCTTTAAAAGGTAAAGGGACCCCTGACCATTAGGTCCAGTTGTGACCGACTCTGGGGTTGCGGCACTCATCTCGCTTTATTGGCCAAGGAAGCCAGCGTACAGCTTCCGGGTCATGTGGCCAGCATGACTAAGCCGCTTCTGGCGAACCAGAGCAGCGCACGGAAACACCATTTACCTTCCCACCGGAGTGGTACCTCTTTATCTACTTGCACTTTGATGTGCTTTTGAACTGCTAGGTTGACAGAGCAGGGACTGAGCAATGGAAGCTCACCCCGTCGTGGGGATTCGAACCGCCAACCTTCTGATTGGCAAGCCCTAGCCTCTGTCATTTAACCCACAGTGCCACATAAAGCAGGATATCAAATCCAGACTCTTCTTCTGGTCTACTGCTGGATGCCACAAAGCATCCTCAGTTCCCACAGCCCCATCCACAGTCTCTCTGGCATTACTGGGAGATGCTGGGAATTGAGTCTGGAGCTTTCTATTTGGATACACTGAGTTACAGCCTTCCAGGTTGCACTATGTTGTACACTAGGGTGATTTGAGTTCTCAGATTTAATGAAAAGAAGAATGAAAATTCCAATCTTTACGAGAGCTTTCACAATCAATTAAGTAGGAGAAGACAACGGTGGCCATACACACAAACTGATTTTTTTTCCCCAGTTATATCATAAAAGCAAATTAAAATACTTTGAGCTTGACCCCAGCAGCACTCAGTAGCTTTGACTGAAACATAGTTAGCAAAAGCTAAAAACCCATTCCTAAAATTCCAGCCATGTGCTTAAAGGCAGCGGAGGCGGTTCACTCGAGTTGTCTTGTTTATCAAAATAATTGGTCTGCTATTTCTCAAGTGCATTGTGGTGATCGAAGAACATCCGCAAGGTTTTTCATTACATAAGCAGTCGTGGCATTAGCAATATGGCATGACTGTAGGTAATGCAGATTGGAAAGCATTTGATGACAATTTAATGCTTGAAATGTAATGAATAATTCAGCCTGTGGATCCTGAGAATCATCTTTCTTGCCACATTATTAAAACTATATGGCAGAGATTATTGTTACGAGATCAAAGCAAAGCACTTGACGAAATAAAAACTGACATCATAGGCCAACACCTTTTATAAAAAACATTATTTTGCTATCTCTTTGAAGAATGCCTTTGACGAGATGGGAATACAATGTACTAAGTCTATTACCTAATCCTTCACCATTTCCCCCGAAGTGCAGCATATTGCATCACTGGTTTATTTTTTAGAGGCTCTTGAAACAGTGCCTGCCCTTTCTGGAGGTTTTTTTTAAAAATAAATAAATGAATAAAATGACATCAATAAACTTGTATAATTTCAAAATTACAATATCTGCCTCTGCTTCTGGACAACAAAGAAACCAAGAAGAAATCAGAAGAAAAGGAAACAGCACACGAGATTTACATAAAGTCATACCTTGGAAGTCGAATGGAATCCGTTCTGGAAGTCCGTTCAACTTCCAAAATGTTCAGAAACCAAAGCGCGGCTTCTGATTGGCTGCAGGAAGCTCCTGATTGGCCGCAGGAAGCTCCTGCAGCCAATCAGAACCCGCGGAACCCACATCGGACGTTCAGGTTCCAAAAGAACGTTCAAAAACTGGAACACTTCCTGGTTTCGATCGTTCAGGAGTCGGTTTGTTCAAGAGCCAAGGCATTTGAGATCCAAGGTACAACTGTAATTTGCTTTGTCTTAAACTTTGTCTTAAATACAATTCTGAAACGGAACCAAATGGTTGTACATGATCCTACATCTTGGAGTTCCACCACATAACAACAACAACAACATTAATTTTCAAAAAATGCCTTTCCCTGTTTCTGACAAAATCAGCTAATAGGTTCATGAACAAAATTTTATTTTATGTGAGCTGGGGGGGGGGGGGGTCAGTAAAAAAGGAAAGGTAAAGGACCCCTGGATGGTTAAGTCCAGTCAAAGGTGACTATGGGTTTGTGGTGCTCATCTTGCTTCAGGCCAAGGGAGCCGGCGTTTGTCCACAGACAGCTTTCTGGGTCATGTGGCCAGCATGACTAAATCGCTTCTGATGCAATGAAACACCGTGACGGAACCCAGAGTGCACGGAAATGCCGTTTACCTTCCTGCCGCAGTGGTACCTATTTATCTACTTGCACTGGTGTGCTTTCAAACTGCTAGGTTGGCAGGAGCTGGGACAGAGCAACAGGAGCTCACCCCATCATCAGTATAACCAGCCACCTGCAGCAAAGACACATGATACATGACAGGCGTATGCATCAACCCAAAACTTAAATCCTATATTTGTAGCAATTGGAAGCATCTCCTTGAAACCCACTCTTTGAGGCTCTGTGGTTCACCTTTAAATGCAAACGGAACTGAATTCATTCCCCATCCCTACCCAACAATGACCACATATTATGCGGTCATCTGAAGAACCCCTGTGAATGAATGCTTGTGGAGCTTTTCCACAGCAGGGGAGATTCTGATTGATTGAAAGATCCACAATTGCATGCTAAAGGTCCCTTTTTGCAGCCAAAAGATATATAACCAGAGAGGTGTGTGCCTGGTGCACAGGTGAGCTCTCTATTTTGAGACCACTTGTCCACCTCATGCATTCTTTCAACATACAAGGGGTTTCAAGTGAAACACTATTATTAGTTTGAAAATCTTCAGGCAGGGACCTGCTAATTTCATCTATGTAAAGCATCGAGCTATTTTAAGCACATAATAATTATTGTCATCATCTTCATCAACAGATATCATCTCCGCCTTCAATCATTATGGTGTTCATTTCACGACATACATCAGATATGCTAAAGCTGCCTCTTTTATGTGAAGTGATTGTTAGCTATCTAATTCCAGAGTTTTAGTTTAGCTTCCTGGTTTGTTGCTTTTTAAGCAAGCATTTCTGCAGTAGTCCTTTAGGATGAACACACGGGTTTGCAAATACAGAATGGAAATTCAATCACTGCATATAAATACATGTACATCATAAGTATATCAGCTTGTATGAATATTTCACATAACTGTCACTTAAAACTAGCTTTCAATCTGAGTAATATCATTAGCTCTTTTCTTTCGCATTTTCTCTCTCGTTTTTCTTTCAATAAGCTCTAAATAATTACCATTCCAAAAGAAGCACTGAGCATTTTGAAAATATTAAAAAATGGAAACCGTAGATGGTAGTAATATGATCCTTTTTGAATAGATTTAATCCTAGTAATATGAAATGATGTGGCGTTGTTATTGTGATATAAACTATAACTTGCCTATGTTGACATGCCATGCTCCCTTTTCCGGGTAGACTTGGAAATTTATCAGGTGAAGCTTTTGGAGTATGTTCTGTGGTTTTGTGGATGAAACTGCCACTAAGGCCCACAAAGGACTGCCTTTAATTATTCCTGATTCCCAAAATAATTCTGAATGGACAGAAAGGAGCAAAATGTGAAGAATTATATAATCAGGATGATGGCTTTCAAAAAAAAATCTACTGTAAAATATCTACTGTATGTATAGCTATACAGTGGTACCATGGTTTACGAACTTAATCTGTTCCGGAAGTCTGTTCTTAAACCAAAGCATTCTTAAATCAAGGCATGCTTTCCTGTAGCAGCGGGGGACTCAGTTTACAAATGGAACACACTCAACAGGAAGTGGAACATGTTCTGCTTCCAAGGCAAAGTTCACAAACCAAAACACCTACTTCTGGGTTTGCAGCGTTCTTAATCCAAGTTGTTCATAAACTAAGCTGTTCTTAAACCAAGGTACCACTATATAGTGTTTCTTGCTTATGTTGAATAAGTGTGCTCTAGTCTGGAAAGTACATCTACAGTGGTACCTCAGAAGTCGAACATAATCTCTTCTGGAAGGACGTTTGACTTCTGAAATGTTCGATTTCCGAGGTGAGGCTTCTGACTGCCTCCTGCAATCAGAAGAGCCAATCAGAAGCCGCTTGTCTGCTGCGTCGGGCATACAGCTTCTGAAAAATGTTCGAAAACCGGAACACTTACTTCTGGGTTTTCGACGTTCGGGAGCCGAAACTTTCAACAATGGAGACGATCAAAAAACGAGGTTTGACTGTATTGTGGGCATCTGTTTTAATCTTGAATATATTACACACCTGCTTTTCACTTCATTTGATGGATATATCAGAGAAAAGGATCATTGCGGAGCCCTGTCACGACCACTATTTGCTCACAACAAAGCTCAGTTAAATCTGGATCGGGACCTTAAGAGTTATGTTCTGCTGTTGTCTTCAATTTCTTCAGCAAAATAATAATAAAAAATCTATATACCATTATTTCACAAATGTTGTATTAAGGAAATACACCCATAATACTAGTGAAATAAACTCAGCAAACAAATACAGTGGTACCTCAGGTTAAGTACTTAATTCGTTCCGGAGGTCCATACTTAACCTGAAACTGTTCTTAACTTGAAGCACCACTTTAGCTAATGGGGCCACCAGCTGCCGCCGCGCCGCCAGAGCACGATTTCTGTTCTCATCCTGAAGCAAAGTTCTTAACCCGAGGTAATATTTCTGGGTTAGCGGAGTCTGTAACCTGAAGCGTATGTAACCCGAGGTACCACTGTAAACAGACAAGCCCCATGTTGTACGAACACTGGAATCTCTTTATGCCTATGGTTTGACTCACCATGTGATCCTTGATTAATCCTGTCAAATACATGGGCAGGAAACAATTCACCAAATTGCCCAGATAAATATTCAGCATAATCATTTCATTTCGTTCACTCTAATATGAAAATTCCATCTGCCTGACAGGGGAATCCATCATATCACTTTTCTGTGTTTGTAGCACAGAAAACTTTCAGGGCAGCCCAAATGCAAACAGTACCACATACATTCCTCCGTTGATATTTTGGCTTTGACCAAAGAAATGGGCTTTTATGTGCTTTTGCAGCTCGACGTAGGTGGCCAGAACATGTGTTTGCACTTCAGAGCCAATCTTCCTTGCCAGCATTTTTGAAATCTGCCCAAGGTTGTTAAAACAAAAAGAAAAGATGCTTTCCTAAATTTGGAAGTAAGAGCACAGGATCTTTATCCCAACAGCCACATCTCGTATCTTAAGGAAATGCTACAAATTGCAACGGTGGTCTTCAGGTCATGTCAGGTTTCCCTCAAAACCATTTTGTCCCATCATTTATGATCTCATCTTGAAATGTCAAAGAAGCGTTGGGCGTTTCTAGGGCTCTCATTGGACTAAGTGCTGCAGGGATGTGTATAGATGCTAAGAGAGGTTATATTCATTAGATATTATCCTTCCTTCCTCACGTTTGTGAGTTCAGCGGAGGGCATCCCTTTTCACCTTAAAACAGAAGCCTTTAGTTTAAGTAATACAGTTTGATTTAGGGCAGGCTGGATTCTCTTGCTATCTCCAATTTAAAACAATAATCACACAGACAGTCTTGTAAAAAGTAAAAAAAAAAACAGCAACAACATTTACTCACCCAGCATTTCTTGTTAGAAGAAAAACAGGTAACAGCTGGTTTTGTTCAGTCAGATTTAACATTTTAATCCAGGTAATCCAGTTACAGACATACTTTAGTCTATCTTAAAATGGTGTCTGAGCAATGGAGCTCAGTCATGCAGATGTTTCAAATTGCTGGAATGAGGTGAAAGAGGAAAGACGAAGTACCTGGCCAGGTGAGGGGATTATATGTGACTACAGCTTCCTCCTGTCAAGACACAGTGGGAGTGTCTCCCAGAGTTCTCTCTAGGAAATTTACAGGGAAACTCTGAGCTTCAGCTCTTGTCATGTGCCTATCTAGGAACCACGCATTGTTGGCTTGACTACATTGTAAATATCCCACAAGTGCTACCTGGATGGTATACCTTAGTGTGCTTTTCAGACTCCTCTGCAAGAAGCAGCTGCCATATGACAGGTGTACAAGGTTTTCCTCAGCATTCAAATGAAAGTGGCAATGATCTAGGGCGGTTTCTTCTATATCACCCCAACACACACACAAAAAGAAGAAACATCACCGAAAAGAAGACAGAAGAGGTCACAGAGCTGCCTAAAACTTGCACATGCCGATTTATATGTAGAGGTGCCATTTAACAAGTAATAATAATTATAATAATAATAATTAATAATAATAATAATAAAATAAATTCATTTATACCCTGCCCTCCCCAGCCAAGACCGGGCTCAGGGTGATTAACACCCAATATAAAAACAAATTGATTGAAATACAAATTAAAAACAAGATTAAAACACAACATTAAAACATTAAAATACAGCCTCATTTCAATGGAAACTCAAATCAAAAACTTTTTGGAGGATGAAAACGTCAAGTCTTCACCAAGGCTAACTATCCAGACTGGTCCTACATGAGCCAGAAAAAAAGCCAGGGAAGTCCCCAAATAGGAGTTCCATCACAGGAGGAGAAAGGAAAAAAGAAGAGGGGGAGGGAATCAAATTGATTCTAAGCCAAAGGCCAGGCAGAACAACTCTGTCTTACTGGCCCTGCAGAAAGAAATCAGATCCTGCAGGGCCCTGGTCTCATGAGACAGAGCGTTCCACCAGGCCGGAGCCAGTGCTGAAAAGGCCCTGGATCTGGTTGAGGCTAATCTGGCTTCCTTAGGGCCTGGGACCTCTAGGGTGTTGCTATTTATGGACCTTAAGGTCCTCCGTAGGGCATACCGGGAGAGGCAGTCCTGTAGGTATGAGGGTCCTAGGCCATGAAGGGCTTTAAAGGTCAAAACCAGCACCTTAAATCTGATCCTGTACTCCACTGGGAGCCAGTGCAGCTTGAAAAGCACTGGGTGAATATGCTCCCATGGCAGAGACCCCGTGAGGAGCCTTGCTGCAGCATTCTGCACCCGCTGGAGTTTCTGGGACAACTTCAAGGGCAGCCCCGCGTAGAGCGAATTACAGTAGTCCAGCCTGGAGGTGACCGTTGCATGGATCACTGTGGCCAGGTCAGGGCGGGAAAGGTAAGGGACCAACTGCTTGATGCGGCGAAGGTGGAAAAATGTCGCCTTGGCTGTTGCTGTAACCTGCGCTTCCATGGAAATGGAGGCGTCAAGGATTACACCCAAACTCTTAACGGAAGGCAATGACACTAATTGGGCCCCTGCAAGAGAAGGGAGTTGGTTCTTCATTCACATGCCATCCCAACCCAGCCATAGGACCTCTGTCTTCGAAGGATTTTGCTTCAATCGGCTCCCACGAAACCATCCAGCCATAGCTTCCAAGCATATGGTCAGTGTGTCCAGGGCCGAGTCAGTGTGGCCACCCATCAGCAGATAGAGCTGAGTGTCATCAGTATATTGGTGACAACCCAGCCCAAATTTAAATTAATATAATTTAAATCAAAATGCAATGCATTATAGTTGGGAAGACTGTCATCAAATTACCTGTGTGCTTGGTCATTCCTCTGTCTGAGTGCTTAATGTTGATGGGTAGCTTAAAAGTCCTTGCTCTCCTTTTTTAGGGTTCTTTATATTTAAACTGAACGTTTCAAATAGACGACTCCTTCAAAAAGAAGGCTGTCATCTGTACAGCAGGATGACTAGACACCCTAAAACAAGATCATGAAGGGGGGAAAGTAATGAAAACAAGAACATAAAAACCCTAACCTTTGACAAAATCTATACAGTCTTTTTTGTGTGGGGGGTGGGGGAATCATACACTGTCAGGTTGCCACCTGTAATGAATATAGGGGTTGCTCGTGCGTAAGTTGCCGCCACTCCTGGCTATGTTGCCTTGTTAAACCTTTTCTGTCTGGACAGCCCTTCACTTCGTGGCTGCCTCAGTCGCTAGCAGAATCCGTCAGTGGGCGTTTCTTAAACCCTTTCCAGCATAAAAGCTGTTTGACGCCAAGTCTCCTCCTACTCTCCCTGCGCAGAAGTCTTCTGCGCAGGGAGGGTGTGGGTAGCGGAGGACCCGTGCTCTCCCCGCTGGTGTCCAGAGAAGAGTCCTGGAGCCCTCTCGCCGATTCCCCCATCTGCCCCCCTTTATCCCTGGTGTTGCACTGATTTCCTTCCCCCGCTGAGCTACCTCTCTCCCTGCTGGGTCCCTCTCCAGCATCACTTGAGAGCCTTCCCTCCGCCTCTGGCTCCGATGTCAGTTCCCTGACACCACCCTTGGTTTTTAAACCAGCTATATCCAAGCTGTCCATACAGGTTAAACTGTAGCAAAACTCAGCTTGTTGTGCCCCAAGTTTTATTTGCAGTCCTTTGTTTTGCTACATATTCTCCCAGTTAACGTCAGAAGGACAATGAAGCATTGAACAAGGTGCCATTTTCTAGAGAGATTGTATCTGGGAAGGGGAGAAGCAAGGCCTTTCTTGCAACAACCTCAAAGCTTTGAAACATACTTCCAGGGAAACTACATCTTTCTGCCTCCTTACAGAGATTTAGGAGGTTCTCCCAAGCCCCGTTTGTTAGGCAAGCATTTGAAGATTAAGCCTGTTTTGAGGCCTTGTTGGGTGCTTATCTTCATAGGAGTGCAATCTTGCCTGTTGTTTACTCAGAAGCAAGTCCCACTGAGTTCATGAGTAGGTCTTACTCCCAGGTAAGTGGACAAAGAATTACAGACATACAGTCATACCTCGGAAGTCAAATAGAATCCGTTCCGGAAGTCCGTTCGACTTCCGAAATGTTCAGAAACCAAGGCTCAGCTTCTGATTGGCCTCCGATTGTGCAGGCACGTCAGAAACAATAGTGGAAGCCAGGCCAGACATTCAGGTTCCAAAAAAAGTTTGGAAACCAGAACACTCGCTTCCGGTTTTCAATCGTTTGGGAGCTGGAACGTTCGACTCCCAAGGCATTCGGGAGCGGAGGTATGACTGTATTGCTTTAAGATTGGCCATTTCTGTGAATGCTGCTTAAGCTATTTGCGGAACATTTTTTAGAGTTTAGCCTTGTTTCAATTCAGCAAAAGGCCATGCTGACTTAACATCTGTCACGATCAGCTTGTTAAAAACAAACAAACAGCCAAGGAGTTGGCTGTAGCCCTGATCCAAACATAGCAGTTTATGGGCGTGTGAGAAACGACACAAACAGCAGAAGTTTTCAGTTGCAAAACCAATAATAGGCAGATTGTATGCACATACAAAGCCTTCTTTAGATTCCCGTCCCATGTTTACACATTTTAGGCCCCGTCTTAACAATGCAAGTTCTGTGCAAAGAGCTGACATGTGGATCTCATCCGTTTGCAACGTACCTGCAACTATGTTGGTTGCTGGAAGCCAAGTTAGGGCCCGGCAGGATGCATGCATGCTCTGTTACTTGGCTTTTTTCTTTGTTCTGATTAGAAAAAATTCTTGAAACGCAGACTTTGGGTGGAACGTGGTTATTTTTCCAGTTTCATTTGCTGGAAACCTGCTGTTAATGGACAGAGCCAGCAGGCTCAAGGGTGGACTGCCTGGATCCTGTCCATTTCTCTGGCTGTTTTTTAAGCCCTTGTTTTTCTATTTGATGTCTGTTTTATAACAAGTGGCTGGCTGTGCGAATCTAAAGGGTCTCATCTTCCATGATCTTTCCCAAAGGGACGCGGCAACAGCTGAAAGTGATTTGGCAGTATGTAAGAGCATTTCTGAGTAATGTCCTTTGCTTTGAGGGATAGCTTCTCCGTGCCCAAGAGCCATTCTATGGAATCCTCACATTCAGAGTCACAGCAGACTCTAGGTTTGAGGGAGCATTGGGGAAAACGTCCTCCAATGTGTGTGCGTGGCTGTGGTGGTCATAGTCCAAACCATACTAAGTGGCTGGATCTAGCCACCATTTTAATTTCTCAGAGGGACACTAGGTTGGAATTATTGTGGGAAATTAAAAAAAACTAGGAACCTGGGCTACTCAGGGATCTGGACCACAAAAAATGTTAACCACAGGAAACCCAGGGAAAGCATCAACAGCAGATCCTGCCAGGCACCAGCTGAGGCCCAAGAGGCCAAATCCTGGTCCTGTTCAGAGTAATCACTAAACACAGCCTTAATGGGATTGTAGCATACAGGAAGTTGCATGTTTCCAAGTTCTCCTCTGTTAGAGACTCCTGAGACTACAGATAAAAGATAGCCTTGCCTTCTCTTTGATTAAATAGTTTCTGAGGTGCAGAGATTGCGTAAGTTTTTATTCATTCCTTCCTCTGTGTGAGTGAGACCCAGGTAATGGTCTGGCAACATTTAGAGCTGCAGTACATGAGCATTGAGATGTTCAGTGCCTGGGTGGGGAACCAGTGAGATTCCCAAGCTGCTCTGTACTTTATGTTGCTTTTCAAACCATAGTCTAGGAAAACCCTGAATCATCAATGAGATGATGAATAAAGTCAAATGGGTGTTTCTATGAAGATAAATGGCCAGTCACTGCCAATCTTCTTCTGCAGTGTATAGTCTCGAGAGACAGAGTTGGGTGCTTTCTAGGACAAACCCTCAATTCACCTGGGAGTACAGGAAGCTGCCCTATTTTAGCTAAGACCATTTGTTGATCTCACTTAATATTGATGGGGACAAAAATGGGAACAGGTGTGGTATTTGCTGCTGCTGCTGCTGCTGTCGCTCGCAGCCCACAAACGAAAAACATAACAGATTTACTTCCCTGCTCCCATTTGCAGTGGGGTGGAATAACAAAATGGCAACACTATTTGTGTAACTGATTGTGTAAATAAGTTATGTAATTTCACCACATCAGACAGCAAGATGAAAAATGTAGTTGTGAGTGGGAGATGAACTGCAGTGGTACAGAAACATTGTTGCACGTGATAAAATACAAGGTGGAATAGAAAATGATGCATCCCTGCCACAATGGCGGCTAGGATTTTAAAAGCCCCAAAATGGAAAGACGACAACATACCAATGAAAGAAGAATGGCAAGTTAAACTTATGGACTATACAGAAATGGTGAAACTTACGGGAAGACTCAGAGACAAAGACAATAGAGACTTTAAAAAACACTGGGAATCATTTATGTCACATTTACAGAAACATTGTAAAGAAATGGACTCACTAGCAGGGTTTGAGTAAACACTTACAACTAACAATAAAGGGTAAGAGATAACAATATGGAAATTAATTAAATGTAAGATATAACTGGAAGGAAATTTGGTATAAAAAATGATAAAAACAGAAGAGCATTCAGCTATAAGATGGAAAATAAGATAAAATTAAAGCAGAAGTAGCAAATAGTTAAAGAACCAGAAGGGGAAGTTGAGGGAAGTCATGGGGTGGTTGTTATTGTTGTTGTTGTTGTTGTTGTTGTTGTTGTTGTTGTTGTTGTTGTTGTTGCTGTTGCTGTTGTTATTATTATTTCCTTTATATGATTAATATGTTGAATATAAAATGTAAAACTTAATAAAAAAGAAAAGAAAAGAAAAAGAAAATGATGCATCCCTACTCTCCAGATCCTACTCTCTATTGTTTCATCATCTGCAAACTATTTCTTTAAACTGGATACGACAAAACTGAACCAGTAACTTTCTTCATGTGCTCTGCCACTACGCTCATGATATGACAGAGAGGTGTCTTAGAACACAACCCACAATTCAGAGGCATCCCTCCGTAGACAACTTTATGTAGAAGTGTTCCCTGCAGTGTAATGGAAACAAGGAATCTGAGAATAATTAGGAGGGTATCAAAATTACCTAATCAAGTCACCATTTATTTACTGCTCTGTTTTGAGATTTCTGCCCTACAGGACTGCATTGATAAAGTCATCTACTGCCTGCTACCCTCTCACCTTTGGGCCTTTTTAACTTGAGGAACAGGAACAAGGAGCTGCAAGAACAGAGGGCAACAAAACAGGCGTGAGTCCGATTCACCATAGGGAAGATGCCATTAAGTCTGCCTGTAATTGATGCTGCTCTGTTTTGAGCAAAGCGCTGCTCACTTATGGGATCACCCTTGCTTTGAATACTGCAATTGTCCCATCTCCCTTGTGAAAGCCTGCCCTGTTGTCTTCCAGTTCTGTGCCTCCCACAACAACCCGTCTTCATCCTGCCTCTTCTCCCCTTCCCACTCATTTATCCAGAAGGGCTGGGAGACTATTTTCCAAAAGAAATGATTTAATGCCTTTTTATAAGTCTTCCTCCTAGGGGTCTCCATTTCAAACCCATTGGATTTCTCATCATTGGGCTGAGGGGGTGGGGATGGACACACCCTTTTCCTTCAAAGTCTTCTAGCATGTATGGAAAAGAGGGTGTTTTCCCCATTCTTTTGTTGTTGTGATAATGCACGATGTTTTGTGATGTATTATGCATGCCATTTTTGCCACTTTTATTAATTTATATCTGCTTCCCCCTAGAGCTGTGTGTGGATGCCTGTGCGCTGTTCTGTTTAAATTTTTAAGCAGAGCTCAGAACTGTCTGCTGAACAGAACACAGGATGCTCTGTTGCAGAGAGAGGAAGGATAAATATCTCACTAGGACCACTCCCAACTGAGAACAGGAAAAAGAAAAGAAGCAGAAGTTCTGGCTAGACTGAACCTCAGTGGGCTGATGCAAAGAAGATGGAATGTGAACATGAAGGAGTAAAGTTGGGGGGGTGGGGTCCCCCCCAAAAAAGCCAGTTTTAGCTGGTCTTATAATATTCTTGCAATCATGTCCAGGCATCACAATACACACATACGCTGCCTGTTATTTCTGGAAGAGATTTTAAAATATTTTAACATGTGCCAGAATCGATGTACTCTGCTGCTTCCACCTAAATAATAATAGAAAACAGCAAAATTACTAATAATAATAATAATAATAATAATAATAATATAATAATAATAATAATAATAATAATAATAATAATAATAATAATAATAATAATATTTTAGAAACTGAAAAATAAAGTAATTTGAGGAGGAGGAGGACGTACTTTACCATAAGTAGAGAGGGGGGAATCTATCAATTTTGGTATTATTGAGAAATCCCAGATGAATAGCTATAGGTGCAGCAGTGGCCAAAGAGATGTCATAATTTTGTGTAGTTTGGTCCTTAACTAAAATACTTCAACACAGCAGCTGTAGTATGTTCTTTCACACCATTAGCCCAAGATTCATGGATTATGAAGAACATTAACCTTATAACCTTCTTTGCACACAGTATCTGCTTAACCTCACAACTACCAGCACTTTGGGGGCTGTGAATCACAAACCACTTAGCTTGGAGTTGTCCGACCAGGTCAGTTTTAGTCACATTTTCTTTAATAGCTGAAATCACTTTGCACAGAATTGCCAGCTCGCTAAATGCTGCTCCATATGCATTTTGCCCATTCTTGCAGAACATCTGTCAGTAACGTCCTACAAGATCCTATTTCACAGGCAGGGAGATAAGAGGATATGATCTGAGGGGGAAAAAATATTCATGGCCAGGCAAAGATTTGAACCCACAACTTCTAATTCCAAGCCAAGGGCCGAGATTTGTCATGGGCTGAAATCAATATGGAGTAGTTGTAAAAATGCGGCACCTCTCCTTATGCATGCAAAACCATATCCACTAGTTCAAAACAACCACTTAATCATGCAACTGGTTGTTTATAGTTTATGTTAAGGTTACCAGACATCCCCGTTTCCTGGGGACAGTCCCCGGATTTACAAATCAGTCCCCTGAGAAAATCCTATCATTCCTACTGAAGTTGAAAAGTGTCCCTGGATTCATTGGAAAAAATCTGGTAACCTTAGTTTATGTTAAGTATAAGGGCTTGATTGACACTGAAATGAGAATGCCTAAATGTGTATTGGTGAAAAGGTTTAACATGGGAATTTTCCATGAAGCTATATCGACAACAAGAAGAGCTCTCTCTGAGCTGTAACTAGTTCATGACTTTTATTTTTTTATTCAGTCCTGAGAGTGAGCATTTGGTCATGTGATGAAGGTATTGAGTCGCAAATCTCCATTTTGAAAGGGAGTTGCCTTTAGTTCTTTGTTTCCCAAACTCCATGGAGTAAAAGCTCTTCTGAAGGGAGAGTAAATAACCTAAGGCAAATGGAAGCTGGAATGCAGGTTGTGGGGAAAGACAGACATCTGCTTCGAGGTCTGTTTGGATTATTTCATATTTTCTTAGATGCTGAGCCTATACTGGAGAGCCCACTACATTGTATGGATATTTTGGATGTATATTTTATGTTTTGTTTTGAAGAGTTCTGCCAGTAAAATTTTGAATAATATTTTTATGGGCCTGGACAATGCCTGACTTCCAAAAGAAGTCAGTTCTTATGCTTCCAGTCACTTCAAACTGTACAATATTAATATCTGCAACAATCTAATATACATTATGTTGCAGTACTGCACAATGAATGAGTAGGACCAACTTAGCCCTCTGAAATAACCAGTTTGCAGAACATATGCTGACGATCAGTTAACTGGGCTGCTTTTCCTAATGTATCCATCAATTATAAAACTCAATAACACATAAAATTTTATTTCCCCAAGGGCTCTTATCACAGACTCCAACTAATGGGGAACTTGCTGCTTTCTGGTTCTCCTCTCCTGAATAAATTCTCTATACCTTAGAGGATATATTAATAATGAATTGGTTCGCTTCTAGTCCTCTACAGTTCAGAAAAACCATCTTTTGAGTCATGCTCCTAACCATGTAAGTTCTAGTAGTTAATAAAACACAGCAATAAGCTCCCCTGGGACATTGACCAACTCAGTCTGCTGGTTCCAGATTTGGATGCTAATCAGAATTCAGCTGCCAGTCAGATTGTGCACTTCTGCAAATGACGCACACAAGAATGCAGATTTGACAGGGGAAAGTGCTCTGAAACATGCATTTTAAGGAAAGAATCTGTCCAACATGTGTCTCTTAATGAAAGGTACGGTTTCAATAAGTGTTTGCTGAGCATTAAAAAAATCCACAAAAAGCAGGATTTCCTTCAGATTCTCTGATCCGTCATCTGTGGTTGCTTAACTCTCCAATTAGAGGTGGGCGGCTCTCCACTGCCCTAAGAAATGTCACAAGCCTTTTACCTCTTCTGCTTCCCTTTGAAATTCCTCAAAGATTTCACTCCAGATTGGTGGGAGGGGTATTTTGGTAAGGTTGTCATCTGCTTCTGTATCTCCAGTTTGGACTGGGAAGATCACTACCAACCAGGCCTTTTTTCAGTCAGAACTCTCTAAAACTCAGTTTCATTGCCATTATAAGAGAACAAGGGAGGAGTGTTCAGGGTGAGTCCTAGCACCACTTTTTCTTGAAAAACAGCACTACCACCAACTAGTAGTTGGGTGTGGGTTTGCTCCACCACGGTGTGGAAGCAGGTCTTGTTTGGCTTCCTTCAGTGTGCAGGTGAAATCTACTTCTCTTCATGTGACCTGTTGGAGCCAGTAGTGTTGAGGCAGGGGAGACGGCCTATAACAGCTGGCTTCTGCAAGGTCACTTCCTTCTCTTCCTTGCAATTGCATCCTGTCATCCCTCTTAGAAAAATACTGGGGCCTAATTTGAATAGTAGAATGTCTGGCATCTGGTGGGTGGGGTTTTTGTGTTGTGCTCCGGAATCGGCCCCTCCCTTCAGGTGTTCCGTTAGAGAGGCCAACTGTCATTCTTCCTTCCCCCCTCATGCTGTTGTTTCAGTTTCTCTCAGGCAGCATGCTATTGTGTTGCCATTTTCTTTATTATTAAAGCTTTGTTTGACATATAGGTGAGCCGCTTTGCCGACAGAAAAGAAACTCTGCTGAGAACAGTGGAATATCCTCAACTTGGGTGAGTGAGGGGATATTCCCAGTCTGACAGGACTGATTTTTTAATCACCACCACGTTAACTGCTTTCAGTTGCTCTGTTGGATTTTATAGGTATATAATTGTATACATTGATATAAACTGATCTGGGAGGCAATTTGACTTAAAAAAAAAAGCAGTCTAAGGCTATAATTTAAATGGTATATGACAAGTTGATTATTTTTTTAATCACTCCCCCATCCTCCACAACAATCCCACGCTTGAGCAGTTGGCAAGTGGAGCTGAGTCTTCTTCTTTGGTGATCACTCGTAGCCAAGTAAGATTGTCTTCCATGAACACGGTCTTAACAGTGAGTCCGTAAGTGACTGTGGAGGCCAATTCTGGGTCCACATCTCCTTCCACAGTGGGGACATAGGTTTCCCGGTGGGAATTGATCACGGTGAGGGTTTGCCAAGCGTGCCTTCCTCTTAGCACATTTCTCCCTTTTGTCCTGGGTTCATGCTTCTTCAAAGTCCATGATGCTTTTGGTTAAGGCTGTTTTCGCAGGCCAGTGTTTCCCAGTTGTTTATGCTACCTTTTTTTAGATTTGCCTTGAGAGAGTCTTTAAACCTCTTTTGTTGGCCACCAGCATTATGCTTCCCATTTTTAAGTTCAGAATAGAGTAGTTGCTTTGGAAGACGATCATCAGGCACCAGTCCAACAAAGTTGGTGTTGAAGAATCATTGCTTCGACACTGGGGATCTTTGCTTCTTGCAGTACACTGGCTTTAGTTCTCTTGTCTTCCCAAGTGATGTGTAAAATTTTTCGGAGACACCGTTGATGGAATCTTTTGAGGTGTTGCAGATGGGGTTTATAATAGGATTGGCATGAGGCACAGTGATTTTGGGGAGCTCTCTCTTTTTTTTGGCCTGTTTTGCTCTATTCTGAATTTGATTGGCTTGTGATGGGATGGGGTTTCATCTGACCGTTTGGTTTATTGGCCATTGACCACAAACAGGTGAGCGTTTTAGATACCAGCCAGCCTTCTGGCACACATTGAGTGAAGGACACACCACTAACCACCGCATGTAGATGAATAGAGTGGGGCGCAGGCTGCTTCTTATGGTCCTCATGTAGCCTAGCAGGCACCACCTGCTGAATGCTGAGCAGTGGGCAAGGGGGCCTATGGCTTCCCAGTACCTATGGCTTGGGTGTTGGGAAGAATTTCTGCCTCCCAGCACATCTTATGCCTGCCTGCACTTCTGTTTTGGTTTGGCACAGGTCTTCCTTGGGATGGAAAATCACCTTTAACCATATCCCTGTATTGAGCCCTTATTCAAATTGTGAGGCAAATATCACAATCTGAAATAAAGCAGTCACGCTCAGTCAGTATTGACAATTCTGAGCTAGATGGAGCAAGGACAGCTTCCTATCTTCCTATCCATGAAATCAAATGTGTAATAATTTTAGTCAAGGGAAGATTTTCCAAACGATTTATTCACATGCCATTTTGCTTCTTTTCATCTTTGTATATCATTACTTGCTTGCTATTCCAATTGGAGACAGGATGTTTCTCAAATATCAGATTATTTGACTATCCACCATTCCATGCAATTGTTTTAATTATGTGCCACAACGCACCACTTTCTCACTCTCTCTTTTTAATTGATCAATGACAATCAGTTAGAGTGTGATTGATTGATTGATTGATTGATTGATTGAAATTTGCTCTAGCCATTTTCACTCCAGGAATTTAAAACCATATGTGTGCATTATACCACTACTCTAAATAGTATAAGCTTTACATAGAAATTAATGAACTGAAAAGTCAGGATAAATCTGAACTAATAAAACAGTGAACATGATGGTTTAAACAGAATCATCTGAGATACCACTGACTCACACGTAGGTCAAATGAATTATTTCAACCATTTCAGTTGAATGATCTCAGTTGTCTTTCTCATTCTTATTTTGGGGAGTCAAATTGAATCTCTTTTTTAAAAGTCCTGATTTTTCCATTGGATAAAGAGGGCATGTATAATCCAGCACTTTTTAAGTCGTGCTGATTTCAGTGAGATTTAAGCAAATGTTCGATGTGAAATCAATGGAGCATGTTTAAAATTGGTTGTATCCTGTCTGCCTCTAGCACCCCCATCTCACCTAGGCTTTTGTCCCTTCTTCTAAGTGGGTCTCCAGACTATAGAATTATCGGTCACATTCTTATTACAGTCTGACCTTGTAATTTTTTGAGCCGGATGGAAACAAATGAACTGTAAATTACCTGGAAAGACTCAGCCAAGATTTGATGGTTGCTAAGATACTCGTGGTGCAAAGGTGAAACTGTAAAAGTCAGTTGTTTGAAAAGAAATGGCAAGCCTGATCGCTTTTGGGAGGGGTGTGTGGAAATGGCCACTATAATAAATTCTCAAGACAGTTTCAGCCAGGAATTGCTTTCTAATGGGTATCACAACAAAGTTTGCAAATGATCCCCTTGTCCTTATCTCTCATGTGCTAATCCCTTCCTCTTGTCAACCCTACGACCTCACGACAAGCCTGGAATGGTTTCTCATGAACATAGGGACATCCTAAGGGAAAGTGGGACATTCAGGGATCAAATCAGAAACCGGGATGGCTTCTGTAAATCAGGGACTGTCCATGGAAAATAGGGACACTTGGAGGGTTCTCACATCCTGAAAAAATAATTGTGGAGAGGAAATACTGCTAAAATATTATTCAATTTTTCCACTATGCCCCGGCTACAACTGATGACACAGCGGTATCACACCTACTGTGGGCAGAACTTCACAGCCACTTGACTCTATATGTTCTGTAGCTGTTAAGGAAGGTAGTATGAACTTAATTCTTAAAAAAAAAAAAAAAACCAAAATACCAAAACCAAGGGCTCAGCTAGATTGGTAAACAAAAAGTGTTTTATATGTGTTGTATATGCATTATAACACTGTGAAACCAGATGGCACTGTGGAGCTCCGTTTTTGTCAACCTGATTTCTCATACAGTGGTACTTCGGGTTACAGATGCTTCAGGTTACTGACGCTTCAGGTTACAGACTCCGCTAACCCAGAAATAGTACCTCAGGTTAAGAACTTTGCTTCAGGATGAGAACAGAAATCGTGCCACGGCGGCGCGGCAGCAGGGGGAGGCCCCATTAGCTAAAGTGGTACCTCAGGTTAAGAACAGTTTCAGGTTAAGAATGGACCTCCAGAACAAATTAAGTTCTTAACCCGAGGTACCACTGTACAGAGTTTACAACATGTTTAACTAAAATGCGTCTTTGATGTGTCTAGCTCCAGCGCAAGTTATTTCCATTCCAATCTCCACAGTAGAAAATTCCAGGTTTGCTGTTGGCATAAAGTATGCAAACTCTGCATATATTTTTCTTAATTTCGCACAATTTGTACTGCTGTGTGTGCTGATTTGCTTGGCCATGGGATGGGCAAGGGCACTGAAGGCCTACTGCCACTCCCAAGGAAAATATTCTCAAGCCACTTCTCTAGTTTCTGTTATTTTACAGCCTTTGTATACATTTCAAGCAGCTGTAGGATCTGGGAGCTTCGTCTGTTCTTCAAATGAAGGCTGAAATTCTCAGAAAGCTGAATTCTGCACTAACAGAACTTTCTTCTATGCCTCTGGAAATAATGGCTTGAAAATGCAGTGCTGGTTTCAGGTACACATCTAAAAAATAGGAGGGAAGGATTCAGTCTTATCTGTAGCCTGTTCGGTCATAATTCTGTTTTCTACATTAATCTATGCTTTAAAATAAAATTTAAATATGTTTTAATACGTTCTTCACAAAATATGTCTTTATAAACATATTTTCTCTTAAAAAACATATTCTGGTCTACTTTTGCAGCTGAGAAGTGCCTAGAAGGCTAGTTTAAAGCATCACATGAGTCCAATAGGAGCAGATCAGGTCAAGCCATATTGGGACACACAAACTTTAAATTCCTTGGGTATTCTGACTAACAGTGGAAATAGTTAATATGAAAAACAGAGGTTTGAGCACATGGTATCATACTATGGGGCTAGGGTGAAATGGGGGGCATTTCAGTGAATTTCAGGGGTCCATTGTTGTCCATTGGGGTGGACAAAACTTTAGACCCCTTTGATGTACCATCCTTTATTGGCGATCACTTGTAGCGGAGTAAGATTGTCTTCCATGAACACGGTCTTAATAGTGAGTCCGTAAGTGACTGTGGAGGCCAGTTCTGGATCCACATGCCTTTCCACAGTGGGGACATAGGTTTCTGGGTGGGCGTTGATCAGGGAGAGGGTTTGCCAAATGTGCCTTCATCTTAGCCCTGTGGAATGCCCTCCCATCAGATGTCAAGGAAATAAACAACTATCTGACTTTCAGAAGACATCTGAAGGCAGATCTGTTAAGGAAGTTTTTAATGTGTGATGTTTTATTTTGTTTTTAGTCCTCTGTTGGGAGCCGCCCAGAGTGGCTGGGGAAACCCAGCCAGATGGGCAGGGTATAAATAATAAAATTATTGTTATTACTATTAACTCATTTCTCCCTTTCGACCTGAATTTGAGTATCTTCAAAGTTCATGACACATTTGGTAAAGGCTGTTCTCCAATTGGAGTGCTCGCAGGCCAGTGTTTCCCAATTGTCAGTGTTCATACTACTTTTTTTTTTAAGATTTACCTTGAGGGCATCTTTAATCCTCTTTTGTTGACCACCAGCACTACACTTTCCATTTTTAAGTTCGGAATAGAGTAGTTGCTTTGGAAGACGATCATCAGGCATCCAAACAACATGACCAGTCCAACAAAGTTGATGTTGAAGAACCATTGCTTTGACACTGGTGATCTTTGCTTCTTCCAGTACTCCAGCATTAGTTTGCCTATATTCCCAAGTGGTGTGTAAAAAAATTTGGAGACACATTGATAGAACCTTCTGAAGAGTTGGAGATGGTGTTTGTAAGTGGTCTATATTTCAAAAGTGTACAGTAAAGTTGGTAGTACAATAGTTTTGCAAACAAGCATCTTGGTTTCCCTGTGAATGTCCCTGTCCTCAAACTCCTCACTTCAGTCGGGAGAAAGCTGCACTCAGAGCTCAGGCAATGCTGGATTTTGGCATTAATGTGGGCCGTTGTAGAAAAATAACCGCCTAGGTAGGGAAAATGATCAACATTTTTCAACTTTACACCATTAAGTTGGATTTGTGGTGCTGCAGAGGGGTTGTTTTGTGCTTGTTGGTGCAGCACTTTGGTTTTTTGGATATTGAGCAATAGCCCAAGCTTTTCATAAGCTTCTACATATATATTTAGGATAGTGTGGAGGTCACCCTCTTAGTGTGCCCACACTACATTGTCATCAGAATATTGAAGCTCTATGATGGAAGTTATGGTAACCTTACTCTTTGCTTTCAACCTACTCAAATTGAAGAGCTTTCCATCTGTTCGATATATGATTTCTACCCCAGTGGGGAGTTTCCCTTCTACAATGTGTAGGATGAAAATAATAAATAGAGTTGGGGAAATAACACATCCCTGTTTAACACCTGATCCCACTGTGAATGGTTCACTTTGAGATCCATTGTTATCTGTGATTGTTGCTGTCATATTATTGTGGAGCAGCCGAAGGATGTTTACAAATTTATTAGCCACGTGTTGTGTTTGGATTTGTACAGATTTATTTGGGCAGCTGATTTTCAGAAGGACAGTCCACAGGGCAGTATGATTTACAGTGTCGAAGCCCTTAGTCAAGTCAATAAATGCCATATACAGTGGTACCCCGCAAGACGAACGCCTCGCGAAACGAAAAACTCGCAAAACGAAAGGTTTTTTCGTTTTCGAGTTGCCTCGCAAGACGAATTTCCCTATGGGCTTGCTTCGCAAAACGAAGCTTGCCCCGGGGACAGCGGGTCTTCTTTTTTGAAGCAAGGGGCGGCGGGGAGATCGCGATCTCCCCACAGCCCCTTGCTTCAAAAGAGGTCCGGGGGCAGCGGGGAAGAAGCGCTGTGCTTCCCGCTGTCCCCGGACCTCTTTTGAAGCAAGGGGCTGCGGGGAGATCGCTTCTCCCGGTGCTCCGAAGCGGGGCGGGGGGCGGGAACACCTGCCCCAGCCGCCCCGCTTCGGAACGCTGCTCTGAAGCGGGGCGGGGGGGGCGGGAACACCTTCTGAAGGCGGGCGGGGGGCGAAAGTCTTTGTCCCCCCTGCCTGCCTTCCCAGGGGCTTTTAAATCACCCCGGACAGCGGAGAAGTCCTCCGCTGTTCCGGGGCGATTTTAAAATGCCGCCCGCCAGCATTTTAAGATCGCCCGGACAGCAGAGAAGTCCTCCGCTGTCCCGGGGTTTTTTAAAATGCTGGGGGTGGGAAGAAAAGCCCTTGTCCCCCCCCAGCCTTCAGAAGAGGTCCGGGGACAGACTGTCCCCGGACCTGGTCTGAAGGCGGTTTCCCTAGGAATGCATTAATTGATTTTCAATGCATTCCTATGGGAAACCGTGCATCGCAAGACGAAAAACTCGCAAGACGAAGAGACTTGCGGAACGAATTAATTTCGTCTTGCGAGGCACCACTGTACATGGGTTGGTTTTGTTCTCTGCCTTTTTCTTCAAGCTGTCGGCAGTGAAAACTTTAGAACTCTTTGATGTTCCATCCAGCAGGAAGTTGGCCTTTTTTATTTCCCAGAATGCTCCATCCAGTGCTATTTTTCTAGAGGCGTTTTCCAGAACACCTTCCTTGTTCTCTTATAATGACAACAGTGCCCACATGAGAGGTGCTGGAACTGTGTTAATTCCAGCTGAAAAAACGCCCTGGCCCCATTCCAGGTTGCATTTTGAAGGAAAAGGTGGCCACCACAGAGAAATTGTAGTTTCCCTTGGAAATGTCTCTTGGAGTGGGACATTCTGTGAGATAAAAAACTGACCATTATCCAGATGTAGTCATCAAAGCGCTACAGTAAGTAAGTATCCCCTCTCCCATGTGACCCCAGACCTGAAAACATGCACTAGGGGAGATGTTTTTGCCCCCTCTTCCACTGCCATCCCCCCATTTTTAAATGAACATTTGGCCTTTCAAAAATGAAAATTTCACCTAGCCCAACAAACAGGTACAGTGGTACCTCAGGGTACATATGCTTCAGGTTACATACACTTCAGGTTACAGACTCCACTAACCCAGAAATAGTACTTCAGGTTAAGAACTTTGCTTCAGGATGAGAACCGAAATCGTGCTCCGGCGGTGCGGCAGCAGCAGGAGGCCACATTAGCTAAAGTGGTGCTTCAGGTTAAGAACAGTTTCGGGTTAAGAATGGACCTCCAGAATGAATTAAGTACTTAACCCGAGGTACCACTGTATACTCTTCCAGGAGCTAGGATTGTCTGCAGCTTCCTGTTCAATGAGCCCTCGGTGACAAATCTGGTAATGCATGAAATGGACCTCTGTCATGCCAGAATCATGCTGTTCACCCTGCAAACTGTCTTTCCTGTTGTTCATTGCAAAGTTTTGCCATTATTCTCATCGGCTATTCTGAGGGCACTTGCCTTCTTTGTGCGACATGAGTCACTGTTTTGTCAATACTGCATACAAATCACATTTTCCAGTTAGTGACCTCAGTCTTCTAGCGTACTATACTAGAAAGTCTAGAATAAATGAGGCAGAGGGGTAGCTGTATGCAAGAGTAGGTGTCCATATTTGTTTATGTAGATGGCATGTCTTAATTAGCTTATCTGTCTTTCGGCGGTATGTTCAGGAGTAGTCATTCGGCTGAACTTTACTTTGCAACCTGTTCTGTCCTATTTGGGTAAAATTTGCATAAACAATACAACTATAATTATCCATGTTTCCCACCAGATTAGAGGAGAAAATTACTAATTAATCTTATTTACACGAGGATGAGGTTAATTAGCCAGGCATACTAATGCTTGCTATCCTGCTCTATTGCAATGTGTCATTCCTATGATGACGGTGCAAAATATTATTTTTACAACACTTCGCTAAAAGTGTCTGCAGCTATGTAGCTATAGCTAAATTTCCATCTGGATTTTCCTTAAAAGAGCAGAAACAAAACCCTTGGGCTGAGGTTGCTTCCAAGTTAGCTGCTTGTTGAGCATTCATTCTGATTCATTTGCAGAAAGTTTCTGTTGAGGTTATGTGATGTTAACTAACCGTATTTTTCGCTCCAGAGCGTACACCGGACCATAGGGTGCACCTAGTTTTTAGGGGAGGAAATAAAGGGGGGGGGAAAATGTGTGTGGCTAAAGAGGAAGCCAAGACAGCGAGTGTCTTGGCTGACTGTATTGGCTTCCTCTTTAGCCGCACGCTGACTGTCTCCAGCAGGGAGAGGTTGCGCGCGGCTTTGGCAGAAGCCAAGACAGCGAGCGGGATGGATCCCACTCGCTGTCTTGGCTTCGTTTTTAACTCTGGGTCTGGGGCGGGGGAAGCCCGAGCTTCCCCTGACCCCAGCCCCCAGAACAGGTCCGGGAGCCTGGTGCTTCAGGTTAAGAACAGTTTCAGGTTAAGAACGGACCTCCGGAACAAATTAAGTTCTTAACCTGAGGTACCACTGAACACACATCATATTTTGTCAGTCACAGATATAGAGCTTCATGATCCAGACTCATGAGTTGGCTACTCGGAGATACTTCAGGGTAATGAAACTATTTTTTAGAAGAATCTACCCTAAGTCACTAAATGATAAAGAATAATTTGAAATGCAGATATCTTCTGACAACGTTATACGTCATCACAACCTGAGTACAGCTGTGGAGTTTGCTCTTTTTACTGAGTTTTCATGTTCTTCTCCATGCAGTTGTAGATGAACCCAAACCTTCTCTCTCTCCTCTCCCCCACCCTCCAGCAAAAAATAAATAAAAATAAAAATCCTCTAGAAGCAATAGGAAAAGAAAATATGTGTTTGATTTAGAAGTCCTATTTGGGCCAAACAGACTCCAATAAATGGGGCACTAGTGTTTTAAGTATGTGCAAGCTCATGAGTCCTGTAGATTGAAAAAAGGAATTATGAACTTGAAAACTGTTTTTACGATTATGTCAAGCGTGTGTTTTGTGCGTATGCTGTCTGCGTTCTTAGCATTCGGAATCACGGCAGAGTGAGCTGAAGGGCTTCACAGAATGTGAAAGCTTGAGGTGTGAATTGCACCCAAAGGATTTATCCTTCTAGTATCGGCAATAACAATAGAGAACATTTGTGCTTAAGTGACACAAATGGGAAGAGTACACAAAAAGGAAGACTACACAAACAATTTACAACTTTAATGTAAAACTTGAACTGAACTATCTCCTGGGATCACGAAGTGGAAATGGCATCATGAGTAAATATAACAAATTATTAGATGAGGCATTAATTTGTGCAGTTTTCCTGTAAAGTGTTGTTTCTCTTTCAGGTGGCCTGTTGGTATATGCGCTTACGACTCAATCCTGTGAAGCAGGCCAGTAGCAAATGAGTGGGTCAGGTTAAGCGTCAGATCTACTGCACCAGTGCAGCATTGTAAATTGTGGTAATAGGTACTAATCCCACCATTTTTTGAACAAAAGCATCAGGTCCAAATCTCTTGCATTCTTATCATTGAAATGAACAGGGCAAGAAGCAAGAAGAGTTACCGTCGATTGAAGAATGGAGGATGAAGTTAATGGACTATGCAGAATTAGATAAATTAACAGGAAGGATTCGAAACCGGCGAGACCAGAAATTCACGGAAGAATGGAGTAAACTTACGGACTATTTGAAAAGTAATTGCGTGGACAGGCGGAGTCCCCAGATCCTGCACGGTCCCCCCGTCATGTGGAATAACGACTCAAGACAACGTGCTATGGGATTAAATTGGCCACAACTTTATTAAATTTCAAATGTGGGTAGACCTTGGCTCAGGCATTGGGCGTTCTCCCTCCCCGGTCCCCAGCCAGGGACCTAGGGAGCATCAGGGTTATCCAGTGTTTGTGTGGGGGATGGGCCGGCTCTGGAGAACATATGTTCAAGCAGAGATAGCCGCCCCGTAACGCCGCCGCCACAGGAGAGAGCAATGACGACCTTTTGGTGTACGGCCAAAGCCTCCCTTCAGAAAACCCCTTTAACGGGGAACCCTAGTATCGCCGCCACAAGAGGAAGATGGACAAAAGGATTCCGCCCAAGGCCTGATACCGCCAAAGTTGTGACGTTTTGCTACGGGAAAGGCGAAACCTGCCAATGCAGGGAAATTCCTTTCCGGCCCTTTAACAGCGACCTTAACGTAGCAACGCCCGCATACCTGTGAAGAAAAGTTAACCTGCAAAATAAGACATTAACTGAGGGTGGGTAGGGTGGGAGAAGCTCTGGAGCCAAGTGAGGATTCCTAGGTAAGATCCTCCCTCTATTGTGTGGGCAGGTAATCCCTCCCCTACCTGGCCTGGTCCCCTTGGCAACGCTTCCCCAGGTGGGATTGGACAACTGACTGAGGTAGGCGGAGACCTCCAGGTATCCCAACTGAGGGAAGGCAAAGCCAAGCCTATGCTGTTGGAGCCGCTCCAGATCTAGGGGCTGCACGCGCCCACGCAAAGGGCGCCCCCCATTTTAAGCGGGGAGCGGTCATTGTGAAGAACAGATGACGTTTGTAGGGCTGCAAGAAGTTTTGTGAGGAGTATTATTAGAAGTATTGTAAAAATGGACAAAGGGGAGGATGATTTGTTAAGAGATGTAAAGGCAATATAAAGTTAAGAAATGCATAAGAAGTGGTTAAAACGGTGGATCATCAGAGGTGCTGATGGAAGTCCAAAAAGATTGTATACGTGATAAGTTTTGTGGTACATTTTATAATTTATATGTTAAATTTAATTAAAAATATATATATTAAAAAAAGAAATGAACAGGGCTTTTTTCAGCTGGAACTCAGCTGGAACCCACTGAAACTCAGTTCTGGCATCTCTCAGTATTGGTATTATTGCCATTATAAGAGAACAAGGGATATGTTCATGGTGAGTTCCGGCACCTCTTTTTCTAGAAAAATAGCGCTGGAAATGAATAAGAGAAGCACAAGAGCATGGTAATATGTTGTGTGGGTTCTAGGTAACACAAGGCAACATCAAGATCAGGCTTCCCTGAGTGTTCCTTGGCAAATAGACATTATCCATGTTATTAGCTGCAGACAACTATGTAATAGTGAGAAATTGGAAAACAAGATGGAGGAATCAATCTCCTTTATTGGCTTAGTGCTTCGTTTACATGAATCAGGACACAACACAGTTAATGAAACATAGTAGGAGATACTTCAGGATAAAACTGTCCAAAATAGCTCTTAGGACCTATGGTGATGTAATTTCATGCTGTCACTCAAAAATCTTGCCACATTCTCCACAACGTCATTCCTACAATTATTCAGCAGATAAGACACCCTGGAAGATCCAGTGCAATAAATCTCCTCCTTCAATAAGGGACCCAAATACTTATCCTATATATTTGCATAACATGGGCAATAAAATAAAAAAAAAGTGTGTGATGGATTTGTCCTGTTTTGTGCCGCAAAGGCAGTAGGTGGAACATGTCAAGAAGGGGAAATTGTAATACGGCACTAATGTATGCTTTAATGGAAAGATTGACAAAGTAAGTACAATGAGAAAAACAAATATGGAAGCTGGCTTCACAGGATAGTATTATGGATTCATTCTATCAAGAACTACAGTGGTACCTCTGGTTGCGAACGGGATCCGTTCCGGAGTCCCATTCTCAATGTGTAAAGCCCGCAACCTAAAGCGCCATATCTGCACATGTGTGTGATTCGATTTGGTGCCTGTGTGCATGCACGAAGCACAATTTAGTGCTACTGCGCATGCACAAGTGGCGGAACCCGGAAATAACCCTTTCCAGTACTTCTGGGTCGCTGCGGGATGCAACCTGAAAAAACGTAACAAGAAGCGGACGTAACATGAGGTATGACTGTGTTGAAATGGGCTGTTCCTCAACAGCTTTGCAAGAACTTTGATGGAGAGACTCGATAGGTTGAGGTACCAACTGAATAGCTGAGTTGGTAGAGCAGGAGACGCTTAATGTCAGGGATGTGGTTCGAGAACCACGTTGGGCAAAATATTCCTGCATTGCAAGGGGTCTTGTGATCCCTTCCAACCTCATAATTCTGTTAATTCCATGGAGTGATACATTTCTTTTCATATTCTCCCTACATAACATGAAAATAAGAATAATGACAGAAATGGTAGTTTTGTATACCACACAAACCGAACCAAATATGACTTCCCTGTACAGTGGTACCTCAGGTTAAGTACTTAATTTGTTCCGGAGGTCCGTACTTAACCTGAAACTGTTCTTAACCTGAAGCACCACTTTAGCTAATGGGGCCTCCTGCTGCCGCCGCGCCGCCGGAGCCCGATTTCTGTTCTTATCCTGAAGCAAAGTTCTTAACCTAAAGCACTATTTCTAGGTTAGCGGAGTGTGTAACCTGAAGCATATGTAACCTGAAGCGTATGTAACCCGAGGTACCACTGTATTGGTTTGTTTGTTTTTCATGTTGTTATATATGCGGGGGGGTGGGGCTTTTTAAAGGATATGCTTTTGCTTCAGTCTAGGTTAAAGCTCCCTGCCCTTTGAACTAACATCAAAGTACAGAGGCAGCTGTTGTAATATTCCCCTGCTCATTCCATTCATTCAGTGGGTAATTAGGATTCCTTCTCCCTCTTTTCACCTGCAACAGCAGCATGACAGGAAGAAATTCTACAGATGCAGCTTTTCCCAGCAAGGCGATTCCCCAGTGCTTTAGATGTTGAATGCTAACCAACTATTAAATACACAGTCTCTGTTGGAAGATGGTGACCTAATGGGAGATTCAGAACAGGTGCGGGTTTAGGTGAAGGAAAATAAGCCCTGAAAGAAGCACTAATTAAATGTTCCCCCTCAAACTGCATCTGTTCCCCATCTGCATCACACATGAAAGTGAATTGGCCAGAGCTATGTAGGACTAACCCCCTGGCGATTGGTGCTGATGTTGCTGCTGCATCAATGGCGTAAGGAAACAACAGCAACGAAACCTTCAGGCAATGTGGTTCTTAGCCATGCCACACCCATTTCTATGCTGCCTTTTTGCCAACAAAAAGCAGCATGTCCCACTCCTTCAATTACCCCGAAATAATATCTTGAAAGGACAGGGAATGCCTGTGAAATATACTTGGAGTCCAGCAGTGATTTCATGCTCTTTATAGCAGCTTGTAAAACAGTGATTGAATTGCCCCCCAAACCTCAGGTCTTTATATACGTTATTTACACATTGAGTCCCGTCTGATTGGCTAATTCTGTTTCCCTCCTGGAGCCTGATTGGTCTTCTCCTGCAAGCCAATCAGTTGTTGCATTCTAGGATCCTACCTGCCTATTGTTCTAGGATCCAAGCTTAGTACATAACAGCCTGCATGATTAAATGGTTGTGATAAGGACCTCTGATCATGTAAAGTAAAGGTGGGAACCTTTCCCCCCCCCCTCTCAGGGGTCAAATACTGATCCCGGTGGAGCCTAATGAATAATGGGTGGGGCCACTGGCAGAGGAATGGGGGGGAGGGCACTGCCCCCGGCACCATCGGGGGGGGGTACAATCGTGGCCGCCCCCCTGGACACACACCACACCCCCGGGGCAGTGCACCATGCCCCATGGATGCATACCAAGCCCCTCGGATGCACGCCACACACCCCCATGGGTGACGTGCCACGCCTCTGGGACACGTGCCATGCCCCCAGGACATGTGTCAGCCACGCCCCCGTCTGCTCTCTGCTCTCAGAGCCGGAACATGCATCTTCACCATTGGGTGGGGCATAGTCTTTGTTATGTATTCAGTGGTCTGTGTTTGCCTGAGCTTGAGTCTGGACTGAGGATTCTGAGCTCCTGTGTTCTGCTTCGATACATGATATCCAATCACAGAACATTTCAGGATATGGGCCTCTGCCATTGGCCCTTGAACTCTGAGTCATGATTCGCAGCTTGGAAGTTTAGACAGCCAATCACGGTGGGAGTGGTCCAGGTTTCTGGAATGTATATAAGCAGTTGCTTTGCCCCTGTTTCCCAGTTATGTTGTTCAATAAAGGTTATTGCTGTAATCACTGTGTCTTGCCTTGTAGGAACCCACCTACACTTCAGTTTTGTTCTTTCATTCTCTGTCACCCCCTCTCCCCGCTTCTCCATCTTTGCCACACACATGAAATTAAGCTGAGAGACACATTAAAACAGCCTGTACCGTGATCCAGCCAATAGCTACTCTGCCAGCTGAAATGTAATGAGCTCATGTGGCAAAATAGATTTCCACCCCCTGACAATGCTCTGGAAAACAATGTGACCGACCCCAAAATACAGAAGTTGGTTATCTTGGATCTACACTTTTTATGTAGGGAAAACATTTATACACCTTCGCAGGTTTGCAGGCTGACCTTTTACCAATCAAGCCTTTGAATAATAAATGCTATATTTTTTAAAGACGTTTTCATTAAGCAAGTAGGTCAGTGATAAACTCAACATTTCTGTGCTGTTGTGTGAATGCTAAATGAAATTCCATTTTAAGATATGCAATTTGCTGAAGGGGCTTAGAGGGAAATTATTAAATTAGACTAGCGTGCAGTGTTTGCACTGTGTATTTTCCTGCCTTTCTATCCATTAGTGAAATTGACTTAAATGGTCAGCATGGTAAATGGTCTGAATGAGCTAGCTGATATTAAAATTCTGCTAATTAAACTAATTTCTAAATTCACCTACTTGCTTTTACCAAGGTCACTTCACCAAACAGCACTGCAAAAATATTAATATTCTATATCCCTTTTATTAAATCGGCTCAGAAGGATTAACAGAGAAACCAGATTGCTCTTCAACACTTAACTTTTTTATCCATTTGGTCTATTTTACTGAGTCTCTGGCTCACATTTTGCTCTATCAAAAATCCCATAGTTCCACAGATTTGGGTACTGGGCACACAGATTTGGGTATTGGGCACACATTTTTCTGGGTTGTGACTCAAGATCAAACTGTTTCTGTGCCTACATTCTGGTTTCTTTTTCCTAAATTTTTATTAAATGAAATTTAATGCATTTTCCACAAAAAATAATGAACATGGCATTAAGATTATAACATCATTTTACATGTTCCATTGAGCGGGTGAATTTGGCAGTAGTAGGTGGGAAAATAAGAATATTCGATAGGAGGAAAATGAAAAGGGAAGTAGATAAAATATCAACATTTACGGGGTCCATCAGGGTATGGGAGAGGGGAGCTTTTCCCTGGCCTCTCTCCCCTTGCCAAAATGTAGTATTATGATAAAATGGCCCCGTTAAGGGAGCTCGTCCTAAAGGAGGTAGAGGATAAATTAAAGGAGATCTCAGTTGAGGAGATGGAGAAGAGTTGGGGAATAGAAGGTACGATGGAAAGGGGAAAGTGGTATGTGGAATAAAATTAATAGGTTACAGAAAAGACAAATTTCCTCTCTGCTAAAGGAAGAAGAAGTTTAAAAATGTGGTAAAAGAATCATTACACCCTTTGAAGAATTAGTGAAAGGATATAGGACAGATAGGGCCAAAATAGTTTCAAAATTGTATAAGGTGTTATTAGACAAGGGGAAATCACCAAAGGAAAGTTTGAAAGAATATTGGAAGTTAGAAATTCAGGAACAGATTTTAGATGAAGAATGGGAAAGAATCTTTCGGCAACCACCCTTCGTTGCGACCTCTAGGATAATCCAGGAACAGGGGTTGAAGTTGGTACAAAAATGGTATTATACACCTGTAAGGTTATATCATATTACAAAATCAAGAAGTAAGAATTGTTGGAGGAAATGTGGAGTGACGGGAACGTACAGTCATATGTGGTGGGATTGTCCATTAGTTAATGAATTTTGGATAATTTCCTTTTCGCAAGCCTACCCAGATATATTTCATAACATATAACAAATTTAAAGTTTAATGTGTTCTATTTTTGTTTTTAATTGTGCTTCAAAAAATCTTAATGTTGATATTCTTATGTACTGGGATTTTTTGTGTGGACTGGATTTCAGCTGTGTCTTATCAGGCTATGCTCTGTGTTAGAATCTGGCAGAAGTCAGAAGTGCTATTCCTGGGAGTCAGCTTTGGAAACAGAATGGTCCAACTTGCCTTCCACCTGGCCTGTTTCTGCTGGGGGGGGGGAGGAGTCTGGCGTCTCTGGTACATACAGTCCTACAGCAATGTGTGTTTGTGGGTTTTAGAATCCATTGCTATGAAGGTGGAGTTACACTCAGATATCATGGGCTGCAACTCCCATTATTCCTAACCATTGGATGGTGGGAGTTGTCTTCTGCAACATCTGCAGAGCACCACATTGGTTGCCTGCTATAAAGTAGGAACTGATGAACAAGAGCATTAAAAAGATAAACACAACCTGTGTGTGATGAAAACGCTAAATGAAGGGTCTCATTGCTTGACTTTATGTTTGATTAATATTTGTATTTGATTATGAATATCGCAGCCAGACTAGCTTCCTTTTTAGCTTTTGCTTGTTTTGCCGGTCAATTAGAATATAATATGCTATCACCTTTTGAGATCCATTCTGTTAGCCCATTCTTAAACATTGGCCTGGGCCCAAAGAACTACATTACCAGTGTTGTGTGCACAAGGGAGATTTGGATTTGTGTTTCTCAGACAGATATCTCCCATGCTATATGGCAAATCTCTTTCGAAGCTGAGAAGAAGAGGTCTGGGAAAGGTAATGGTGCTCCACTGATCCAAGATGGAAATCCATATTGGATGCTTCCAGACTATCACTATTTTCAGTTGGGATGAAATCACATATCGGACAAGTTCAGGTTGTGCAATAACAGTTGATTGGGAGGTCTTGCCCAACAAACTCACTTCCCTCAAAATATCAGACTTTTTGCAATAGAGGTAATGATGGAGAAGTGTTGATAAGTGTGGACTAACACTTGCTTTGAAACAGCATCGTCTAACCTCCCCACAAACAGCAACTATTCCACATTTAAAGTGTGGAATTGGTCCATTTACTTATTTATTGTCTACTTTGACTGGAAGCAGCTCTCTGGGGTTTCAGACAGGGGATGTGAACCCAAGGCCTTCTGTTTGCAAGCAAGTCCTTCAGCACTGGACTACAGCTCGTGACTAAAGCCATTAAAAATCCCAGACCTAAAACAATCCCATGCAGAACTGTGTTACTAGCAGCTAGAATTTTGAAGTAGCTATTCTGCCTGGCATTAACTGGCATCTGAAATGTTGGTACCTTCTTGGTAGAGGTTTATGGTGGCTCATGGGAATTTGAAATCACACAGAGAGAAAGGGAGCAGTAGAAGTTGCTGGTGGAAAATGTTTCTATAGCCGTGGTTCTTAAATGTGCGACAAAAGACAAATAGGGAAGATACAAGATCTTCCTTTGCAAAGCCTAGTTGTGGTCAAAAGAGCGAGTCCTTTGTTTTTGTTTGTATTTAGTATGGATGCTTGTGAGGAAGAAATTGAGAGAAAGGCAAGAGGGACTAGAAAAATGGGATTTAAAAATAAGAAACATTTTTCTTTTTAACCTTTCCTGCTGCCTGTGTGTTAAAAACAAGCTTCACAGCATTGTGTTATACCTTCATTAATTTGTGGGTGCGTCTTCCACATTCTGTGCTGCTCTGCTTATGGCCCAATGTCAAGTGTACAAACACAATCTGGATTCCTTTAGGGCCAATTTAGGTTAATGGGAAATTAAATTATGCCAGTAGTTCCCAATCCTACCCTCCACCCCTGCCCCCATGGACCACTATTTTCATCTGTTTTCAGGTGGACACACTATGGGGTAATGAAGAATCAATCTGCAATGAACTTTTATTTGTGGAATGAAATCAGTTTCTCAAGAAGCACTTTTCAGGGGCAAATATATATATATATATGCAACAGACCCAGATTCTGTGTGGACTATTTAGAAAAGACTAATACTCAGTCTCCATTGATTCTAGAATAAAATGTTCTGTGAACACAGTCAATGTTTGACTTGATGAACAAACCACCTGGATCCACCACTGCACCAGGAGACAGAAGAGATGTCTTCAAAAGCTCTGCTGCCTGTTCCATAGATGATGAAAGCCAGTCATTTAGCCACCACTTAAGAAGGCCTGCAGTCTTGCAAACACATTTTGTGCCTATTTTCAAAAAAATCACGTGCTCTTTTTTGAACAGCAATGGCTGCGTATTGGCATAGCCTATGCAAGAGTGTTTAATTAGGCATGCTGTTTGCATGGGGCTTTCCTGTCCTTTGCAATTAAGCCAGAATAATTGATCCTCTGGTGTCTCAGATCAGCGAACTTAATCCACACACTTCTCTAAGCAGATGATGGAACTGATATTCAAATTATGTTCTGCGTATGTGGAGCAGAGTCATGTTGTTTAAATTATCTACCTAACAATAAAGGCTTCAATGTGCCTCTTAAGTAAACAATTTGGCTGAACTAGTAAACCACGCTGTGGAAGTTCTAAATAAATAAATAACCCTTGCTGGTGTAATACATTCCACACTAAGAAAAGGTAGATTATGTTACCAATATAATTACTGCAACTCAAGCAAATTGGCTCATTTAGCATAATTTATAGTTCAATCTAAGACATGAACTTCAGATGTAAGTTTCACTGAGTTCTATGGGGCTTCCTCACCACCCTAATGAGTAGGATGCGGGTGGCGCTGTGGTCTAAACCACTGAGGCGCTTGGGCTTGCTGATCAGAAGGTCAGAGGTTCGAATCCCCATTACGGGGTGAGCTCTCGTTGCTCCGTCTCAGCTCCTGCCAACCTAGAAGTTCAAAAGCATGCCAGTGCAAGTAGATAAATAGGTACCGCTCTGGTGGGAAGGCAAACAGTGTTTCTGCGTACTCTGGTTTCTGTCACGGTGTCCCATTGCACCAGAAGTGGATTAATTCTCACCAGGATCTTATCAGCCCATTTCTACTTCATCAGTGCTCCTTCACTACTATACAGTTTTGCCATGAGATTGGATTAGCCCTGTGTGTTGGGCCCTTAAGGCCCACAAAGTTTCCCTCGTTTCTCCATCTGACCACTATATAATTGCTACTGTATTTCAATCAAAACTTTGCCAAAAATAGAAGGAAAATGTTGAAAGCAAATAAGTACTTTTTTAAAAAAAACAGCAGCAACAACTACATGCCAGCTGTTTAGCCTTTTAATGCAAACAGAAATTAATAACTCCAGACATGATGTAATTGAAAAGCAAATAGCGGGCCAAAGACTCTTTCTACAATGGCAAAAGTCCACAGTCAACCTCACTAGAGCTGAAGACTGACATAACATTTAAAAAGTGGCTTCAAAGTACCCTCACTGGGTTCTATACAAAGGCTTTCTTTCTCTCCCAAGGGAATTTCTGAAAGAAAGAAGAAACTTCTACAAGTTTCTACTGTTGTGATTTTGAACTGGGGGAAAGCAGGTGTTGAAGGTACCAATTGGCTAGCACCTTTGTGACATCAGGTGCATTTTAAATTGCCAGAGCTGTTTTAAAAAAAAGTTGAAGAAGGTATGTGTAAACCTATAAGATTTGTTCAACATTTCAGTCTTTAAATCTCTTTATTTAAATTATTGGTGGTGTTATATATTATAAAGAAAAAAGTTCATGCATAACAATAGCAATGAATTGCGTGGCGAGTTCCCGCCTCCCCCCAGTGGAAATAAAGACACAAGACATTATTATTAAGGTTAATGGGCTAAAATTGGCGACAACTTTGGCTTAGGCATTGGTCCTAATCTAACCAACTATCCGGCTGAAGGCCGGGAAGGGTTAACACCAGCAGGGGGAGCCCTGCTGATGCACATCAACTAGGCACTCCCCGGGGGTCACCACTTGGGGGTGTGCCTTGGGCCCTGGCCTCCATAGGCTTCGGACAAGGTCACACCCCCCGGAGTCATTTAGCAGACTACCCTTAAATCACTGGGGGAGGAGATGGCACTCCTCCCCCCATTCATCTACATAACAATACCCTGACCAATGCCTAACCGCCAAACCGAGGAAGTTGTGACGATTTGCTACGAGGTAGACGAAAAAACCCAATGGCTGGTGCCAATTTGCCTACCAGAAAAATTCCTACCAGGCCCCTTAACGGCGACCAATCGAAGTCCATAGCAAGATCAAAGGAAAACCTAGAGGGTGGGTGGGTGGGGAATTCCCCAGCTGATCAGCGGCAAAGAGGAAGCTCCTCTGCCGCACTTGCCTTAAATGCGGCACGCCACACCCACCAAGCCCCCCGATTGGCTGGCCAGGGAGATGATGCGGCAGAGGATTCCCCAGATCACGAGATTGTGCGGGGCTGGGAGCCAGCCTCCGTGCGAGTGTTGGGGGCGGGAGCCCGCAACACCACCTCCTCCCTAGGGTCGGAAGTGGCTTTGTAGTCTTTTGAATCTCAGAAGTACAGGTTGAGATGGATAACATCCCAACAAATAGGAAACAACTTTGAGCGATGGGGAGTACTGAGAAATTTGATGTCTGGGTGGCAAATTTGATACTGATGCACAGCTACAAGCAGATCCATAGGGTAATACTGGAAACCTAACTCTTAGCTCAGCAAAGGAAGAGAAAGCTAATGAAATCATTAGCACTAAAGTAATTAGTTCATTAGTATAATTTAATAGGAACAAATGAACACTGCTTTTATAAGGGCAAATCGGATGTCTTTAGTCCATTAAATTCATTGGAGCAAGAGTGCTCATTTATAGAGTGGTAACATCTTTTTTTATGGCAACCCCCCGAAATGGATTTTCAATAGGCATCTGTGGATTTAGAATCCATTGTAAAGCCAGGGCTATGGTGCAATATTGAGAAACCAGTACCTGGAAGTAAAGTAAGCTGTTCAAAAGAACCTTCTGTTATGTTTGGTTACACACGCCTTCAAAAAGTTCAGATCAATATAATTTCCTGGGCAGGTTAATAGGTCTGGTCAGCAAGTTAACCTTTGTCAGAGGGAAGAAGTGGGAACTAGCCTCAGTCTGGTGTTTTCTCTAGACCACAACATTTATTTACCATATTTTTTTATCCCCTGCATTTCCCATGGGGATTTCACAAGGCAGTATAAGAACAAGAGGTTGCAATATGAAAGCGCATCATAACACAACAAGTGATGACAATACAGCAAATCTGGACCAATGGAATCAGCAAATAAAGACCAGTTGATTTTATTTCCATGTGGTCACAATCATTGACAGTTCTTACTAACAGGTCTCCTTCCTAAGGGAAGTGATATTATGGCCTCATACACCACACTTCTGCAAGTGGTGAGATGTTCCAGCGGCAGTGCTTACCAAGATTTAGTTTCTTTTGGAGGGAGAGATCTCTGGAGACTTGTGATATTTGTGTAGTGTTTAGGTTGATTTTTGGCATTTGCATTTATGCAAGCGAGATATAAATGGAGACTAATAGCTTAGCACTCATCCAGGAACTAAATCCATAAAACCAGTTGGATCCATAGGGCGAGTCCAGACAAATAACATTTGGGAAATCTAATAAATTAGACATTTTTTAAAAAACATCTTTATTGAAAATTCAAAAAGTACATAATTATATGTGCACTAAACATGGTGAGATGTAAATAAAAGAGAGAAAAAGAAAAAGAGAAACAGAACCTGTGTATAAGGGAAAACAAAGGGGGGAGGGGGGAAACGCAAAACTGTATATTTTACATATTTGTTATTGTACTTCAACAGATCTTAACCTATTGCAGTATTTGTAAGAATGGATTCCAAATATCATTGAATTTGTCCATTGAAAGTCTGCGTTTATATGCAAGTTTTTATATGCAAGCTGTAAGTTTGTATAAATTTCCAATCCAATCATAGAAGGGAGTCACATTTTTACTTTTCCAATTCATTAGTATCAGTCTTTTTGCTGTGGTAAGGGCATGGAGAGTCCACTCGTATTGTCCTTTCATAAGATTCCATGTGCTGGGTATATAATTCAAGAGGATATTTTGCTCTGTAAATGTAAGGTTGTTCCGTACAGTTCTGTTGATAGTTCCAGTTACTTTCTGCCTAAAATCTTTCATTCTAGGAAAATGAACTCTGCAACAAACCAAATTAACAAGATTGAGCATCCACCTAGACCAGTGATGGCCAAACTTGGCCCGCCATCTGTTTTGGGACTACAGTTCCCATCATCCCTGACCACTGGTCCTGTTAGCTAGGGATGATGGGAATTGTAGTCCAAAAACAGCTGGAGGACCAAGTTTGCCCATCACTGACCTAGACCATTTGACTGACAAAGGATATGGTCTGTGTAGCTGATACACCTTGGTCATCATTAATAGAATCATTGAATTGTATAGTTGGAAGGGACCACAAGAGACATCTAGTTCAGCCTTCTGTAGTGCAGGAATCTTTTGCCCAATATGGAGCTTCACAGCATTATTTATGCTAATGTATTGGGAGGCCTGGCAAGGTATTACTGTTAGTACATAACTAGAGTTTTTGTGCTACCCATAGTAGGCAATGCCTGGTACTAGCATGGAATGGACATTCTCCATGGACCTGGCATTACGTGCAACAATGGGGGTATGTAAAAGCCATCCCAAAGCTATTCCAGCTTTTTCCATTGAAATTTTTTGTGTGAAACTATATAGGGTAGACATGAATATGACTTCTGGAAGTCTACAGGCAGAACAGAACGGAATCTGGCCAGACAGGACAAGGGAGAATTGGGATTTTGTCTTTTTATTAATAATTTTCCAGTACAACCTGGGAGCCCACTAATCTTAAGAGCAAACAAGCATTTTAACAAATGGGGAGAGGGAAACAAATGTGAAAGATTTCCTGGATGAGAAATAACATTTGTACTTGTATTACTTTTCTTGACTTACAAGGGAAATGGAATATGCAGCTCTTGAAGGCATGCGTTATTTCCAAAACAGTGCTTTATAGTAAACCAGCAACTGCGATTTGCTAACCTTGATTTTACATGTCAGGCAAATCACCCCACTGGATTTTCCGGTGGGTTCAACTGGTGCAGAGCCCTGTGTGCTTTCCTGCCAGCGGAACAGGCAGCAAAAAGATGTTACGAGGCATCTTTGTGGAAGCTGGTCAGTCTTACTTGCGAATCAATCCCTGCTATTGAGTTTGTGCAGAGCTGGCAGACAACTAAAATGGAAGCATAATTAATTTGGATTCCCTCTGGAACACTTACGCTTTTTCCATACAAATGGGGGGAGAAGAGGGAGGAATTGCACGCTCTGGTCTTGGCTACCGTTATGGAAAAGAGTCAAAAAGCTGGCATGGGCAGAGTAAGAGTAAGGCAGCCTCGAATCTTCCCTTGTTACCTTTATGCAAACATGGGCCCAAGATTCATCTTTAAGGCTCCATAATTTTCCAAGTTTCTATTGCTAAAACTGAAGTCAGCACTTCTAATAATTACCTTTTGCTCATAGGGTGAATAGGCTGACAAGGTATTAATTTCTGGATAAGCGTTCTTGAATCTCAGTTCCTTATATTGAAAATCTCTCTTGTGTGCGTGCGTGTTTTTAATCACTTTGCTCATATCTAGCATTTCCAATAAGGATAATATTTTAAACTGAACCTGCAGTCCAAAACCATTTGCTACCAGCTCTGCAGAAGTCCTGCTGAAAATGGTTATAATTCATACGCTCTAACATTTATCCAATAAAAATAGTGATGGCCTATTCAATAATAATAATAATAATAATAATAATAATAATAATAATAATAATATAAAAAAAATACCCCACCCATCTGTCTAGGTTTCCCTAGCCACTCTGGGCGACTTACAGCATATCTAAAAACATAATAAAACATTAAACATTAAAAAAACCTCCCCATACATGGCTGCCTTCATACATTTTCTATAGGTTGTATAGTTACCTATCTCCTGGGCTGTCATTTTTCTCTGCCTCCACATTCCCTTGCTCAAGTTTACGATAATTTCTTGCTATCAGTAACAATGGTACTCACAGCCTGAACATCAGCAATAGAGGGAATTATCACGAATACTGCTGATTCTGCTATTAGATTCTGTTTAGATGTTGGTGCGGCAAGGCTCATCAACCTTCTGTTACATACTATAAAGCACATTCAAAGCATATTTCTCCCCTCAAAGAATTCTGGGCACTGTAGTTTACCTCTCACAGAATTACAATCTATGAGCTCCCGTTGCTCGGTCCCCAACCTAGCAGTTCAAAAGCATGAAGTACAAGTAGAAAAATAGGTACCGCTCCAGCCAGAAGGTAAACTGCGTTTCCGTGCGCTGCTCTGGTTCGCCAGAAGAAGCTGGCCACAAGACCCGGAAGCTGTACGCTGGCTCCCTAGGCCAATAAAGCGGGATGAGCGCTGCAACCCCAGAGTCGTCTGCAACTGGACTAATGGTCAGGGGCCCCTTTACCTTTATCTATCTATCTATCTATCTATCTATCTATCTATCTATCATCTATCATCTATCATCTATCATCTATCATCTATCATCTATCATCTATCATCTATCATCTATCATCTATCATCTATCATCTATCATCTATCATCTATCATCTATATCTATCTATCTATCTATATCTATCCCCTTTATTGGCATAAAAAGTGCATTGTATACATGGATCAGGACGCGGGTGGCACTGTGGGTTAAACCACAGAGCCTAGGACTTGCCAATCAGAAGTTTGGCAGTTCGAATCCCCGTGACGGGCTGAGCTCCTGTTGCTCGGTCCCTGCTCCTGCCAACTTAGCAGTTTGAAAACATGTCAAAGTGCAAGTAGATCAATAGGTACCACTCTGGGGGGAAGGTAAACGACGTTTCAGTGCGCTGCTCTAGTTCGCCAGAAGTGGCTTAGTCATGCTGGCCCCATGACCCAGAAGCCGGCTCCCTTGGCCAATAAAGTGAGATGAGCGCCGCAACCCCAAAGTTGGTCATGACTGGACCTAATGGTCAGGGGTCCCTTTACCTTTTATACATGGATCAGAACACAACACAGTTAATGAAACATAGTAGGAGATACTTTAGGATAAAACCGTCCAGACATTGTGAGGTACGAAGATGGCTCTTAGGATCTATGGTGATGTAATTTCATAGCGTCACTCAAAAACCTTGCCACATTCTCCACAATGTCATTACTACAATTGTTCAGCAGATGGGAATATGGATGGAGCTTTGGGCGATGGCCATCCACCCTGTGAAAACAGGGTGCAAGGTCATTTAAGAAAAGGTTGAATAAATATGGGACTAAGACACAACCCTGTTTTACCCCTTGGTTGGCAATGATTTGGGGGGTGGGGGTAGCTTGCCTGCCTGGGAGCATCTCACCTGGCAGCATGTGGAGGTGTGTAGTTTTCTGATGAGAAAGAGTTACCTTTCATCAATGTTCAATATGGACAGTTTGTTCTGGAGCAGCTCCCTCAGGATTGAGTCAAAGGCTCCTTTTAGGACCAGAAACACTGTATAAAGTATAAAGTATTTGATTAGGCGCACTAGAGAAGTTATTCACTAGGTGGGAAAGTAGGACACAATGTTCCAAGGTGGTTTTGCCCTGGCAGAAGCCCACCAGCTCGGGTTCTGGTAATGCAAATTAGGTAGGTAAACGGTGTTTCCGTGTGCTGCTCTGGTTCTCCAGAAGCAGCTTAGTCATGCTGGCCACATGACCCGGAAGCTGTACACTGGCTCCCTCGGCCAATAAAGCGAGATGAGCACTGCAACCCCAGAGTCGGCCATGACTGGACCTAATGGTCAGGGGTCCCTTTACCTTTAAGGAGTCTCAAAGTGTCTAACAATCTCCTTTCCCTCCCTCCCCCACAACAAACAATCTGTGAGGTGAGTGAGGCTGAGACCAGAAAAGTGTGACTAGCACAAGGTCACCCAGCAGCCGCATGTGGAGGAGCGGGGAAGCGAACCCGGTTCACCAGATTACAAGTCCACCACTCTTAACCACTACACCACGCTGGCTGGTTGTTGGTCTGAGACTGCAGTGGCACAACTTTCAGTTGGGAGTATGAATGATTGACAGAAAACAGTGTTTCCCAAACTTGGGCCTCCAGCTGTTTTTGGACCACTGGTCCTGCACAGTGGCGTAGCATGGGTTCTCAGCACCCGGGGCAAGGCAAGTAATTTGCGCCCCCTAACCCGTGGATTTTAGCACTCGAGTCTCTTCCGCGCCCCCCCCCAGATATTGCGCCAGGTGCAGCAGGCCCCCCTGCACCCCCCACGCTACGCCACTGCTCCCACCACAAGTCTTCAGGACAGCCATCCGAAGGCTGGCGCGGGGAGAAGGTCTCTCCGCCCCACTGCCAGGCTTCGGAGCAGCCTTCCGAAGGCTGGCGCGGGGAGAAGGTCTCTCCGCCCCACCGCCAGGCTTCGGAGCAGCCTTCCGAAGGCTGGCGCGGGGAGAAGGTCTCTCTGCCCCACCGCCAGCCTTCGGAGGAGGTCCGAGGACAGTGGGGTTCCTGCTTCCTCGAGGAGGGCCGGCCAAACGCACCCCCCAAATGTTGCGCCCGGTGCGGATGGCACCCCTGGCACCCCCCACGCTACGCCACTGGTCCTGCAAGCTAGGGATGACGGGAGTTGTAGTCCAAAAACAGCTGGAGACCCAAGTTGGGGAAACACTAACCTACTAACAAAATAAAAGGGGGATCTAACAAGATCCACTCATTGTCAAAATTAATGTTCCAATTTGGTCTCAGATTCCCCATATTTCTTTTGAATGCTAAAGCCTGCATGATTCATTAGGTTTCCATTCATTGTGAAACTAAAATTATATCCTTTTGTAAATGGAATCATTACAGCAGTAATTTACAAAATATATTTAGCCCTTTGATGATCTTTTGCAAAGGAGAAAAAGGAGCTCCATATACTTTTAAACACATTGCCAATCAGTTATTTTAAAACTGTATTACTTCTTGGAAAATATTTTTGTGTACATCTGATGTCCAAATTGGGATGTAGTCGCACACTATGGGTTTTCTAATTGTCAGAAAGATTAAAGCTTTAATGGAATGTGTGAACAAGACATAATGGTAAATTGCCTTAAATTGATTCACTTTTTAGTTCGACATTGTTCTAGCTCAAAAGCAATGCAAATCAGCTTGTCCATCAAGGGTGGCTGGCATATTAAATGTTCTGTTGAGTAATGTTGCTATAACTTTTTTTGGTGTTTCTGATGGTGATATACATACAGAAATTACCAGTGTGGACTACAAAGCCCTTGCAAACATTTTGAAGACCATTGAATTGTGGGCTTAACTTTCAAAGGGGATGTTAAAGGACTAAAAGGGAATGACATAGATTTTTGCTTTCTTTCAGGAGAATTGGGAATGACCCATAACTGCCCCATAACTGTGCGGTATGGCCAGTCAGGAGTACAGTTGGGAGGCTGGGACCAAGCAAACACAATGGAAGAAGTGCCCTCATTGGGCCTATGAACTTTTTGCAGCACAACCCTAAACATGTTTTCTCAGAAGTACATTACACTCTGTTCAATGGGGTTTACTCCAAGGTTTACCTTCCCGCCGCAGGAGTACCTATTTATCTACTTGCGCTGGCGTGCTTTCGAACTGCTAGGTTGGCAGGAGCTGGGACAGAGCAACGGGAGCTCACCTCATCCTGAGGATTTGAACCACCGACCTACTGATCGGCAAGCTCAAGAAGCTCAGTGGTCTAGACCACAGCGCCACCCACATCCCTTGCGTTTCCATGCATTTCCAGGCACTCTGGTTTCCATCACAGTGTCCCATAGCGCCAGAGGCAGTTTAGTCATGCTGGCCACATGACCCAGAAAGCTGTCTGTGGACAAATGCTGGCTCCCTCGGCCTGAAAGCGAGATGAGCGCCGCAAGCCCATAGTCGCCTTTGACTGGACTTAACCATCCAGGAGTCCTTTACTCTTACCTTACTCCAAGGTTAAAATGTACAGGCTTAATTACAGCACCTCCCTGATGACTTCTGGCACCAACCCTGGATAGAACGATGTTATTGTCACCTTGAGAGTCCTGAAAGAAAACATGACATGGGGGTAGGCAGTAGGAAACCTCTTAAAATATTTGGATGGCAAAGGATAGGGAGGTGGAATACAAACCATATATTTAGAGCACTCCCAAGAATCTTGGGAACTGAATTTTGTTAAGGGTGCTGGGAATAGTTGCTATGTGAGGGGTAAATTAAAGTTCTCATGATTCTTTAGGGTTGCTTTAAATCACAGAACCCCGCCGTGGGGTTATCATGTAGTTGTTTGAGTACTCTTCTCCTCAGGTCCCCTTCTGGTATGTACAATGCTCCCTTATAGTACAGAGCCCCCTCCTTTTCCTCAAAACCCTTTAAATGTATGGACAGCTGTGACTACATTTTCATACAAATCCCCATTTAGTTGACGTCCTGCTACTTTCTTCCATTATTCCTTCAATAATATTCATGGTTTACATTTCCTAAGTTCCTTAGAACTAGATTTCAACTCATTTTCTCTAGGCATATTAAGAATGATTGATGAATATTAAACACAGAAAGGTTATGTCAAATGCTATGTGGGCAGGATGAGCAATCAGGAACAGCATTTGCTAAGTTTCTTCTTGAGAGACACTTTTAGGAGAATGGAAAGAAAAATGTAAGCTACTTGCTCAGGACTACAGTGGTACCTCGGGTTACAGAAGCTTCAGGTTACAAACTCCACTAACCCAGAAATAGTACCTTGGGTTAAGAACTTTGCTTCAGAATGAGAACAGAAATCGTGTGGCAGCAGCGAGAGGCCCCATTAGCTAAAGTGGTATCTCAGGTTAAGAACAGTTTCAGGTTAAGAACAGACCTGCAGAACGAATTAAGTTATTAACCCGAGGTACCACTGTATATATTAGAAAGGGGGACAAAGTCTTTGGTTCAGTTCAGCTGCACTCTTCTTCTTCCTTTAATTATTTTAAATGCGGTGAAATGGCTAGATACAAATCCAATAAAACAGACTTCCAGGGTGGCGCCATCGGTAATGGCGGACTCCCTCTGATCCGGAGGGACTGGCTCCACGGAAATCGGGTCTTTCCGCTACGGCGAAGCGGGGACCCTTTAAGAAATCACAGGCGGGTGGAGCCTGTGACCGTGGGACTCGGCGGGCACCTTTTGTGCCCCCCCAATTTGCAAAGGAACCCAGTTACGGGCTCCGGAGCAAAGCGGGGCAAGCGCCACGGTGCTGAGAGTCAACTGCTTCTTCCGTGGAGCAAAGCCGCACAGCCGTTGCTGGAGAGCGCTGCCCTTTTCCTGTGACAATCTGGCTACAAAAACAACTACCCGTGAGTAGGTTATATTTGGACAATTGGACTCCAAACAATGACCCGTGAGTAGAACGGAAAATTGGACTAATTCTTTTTAATTTGGCACCGAAGCGGGAAGGTCTAAACAGGAAGTCAGCCTTCCGCTCTTTGTAGAAAGATTAAAGCAAAGACATGGCAAGCTAGAGTTTAGAAAACCGTTTGTAAAGGAACAACTTTCATCATCTAAAATTACTAACCCCCCTTGGAAGCAGGAGAAGAGGGGGGATTTTTTCTGGGCTGTTTAAACCTGAAGAAGAGTGTGTAAAGTAAAGCAATTTTCCACCGTCTTGAACCTGGGAGCGGGGTGTCAGGACAGACGTTCTCGGAGTTCATTGACTATAGCAAACGTTTTTGACAAACAGTTAAAAGAAGAGAAACATAGTGATTCCATTGTTCTCCTTTGCAGTTAAAAGGAAAAAAAAAATATTGACAAAAAATCTGAAAAAGGAAACTTTGTTGTTAGATCTGCTTTGTTGCTAGATCTGCTTTTAAAAAAGAGAGAGAGAGATGGATACAAATAGAAGTTCTTCCCCTAGAGGGAGCTTGTGAAACTGTTATTAAATCTGAACTGGGGAGCTATGCAGCTGCAGTAGATTAAGATCGTGGGATCAGACTTTGACCTTGTACAACAATGTACTTGGAGGCTCTGCTGCGTGTTTTCTGTAAGACAAGTGCTTTATTGGAACAGTTACATGAGAAGACGGATTTGATGACTGTTGCGATCAGAAATTTTGGACAGGTAGTGGGTATCTATATAGAACCCACTCAGGAATCAATTCAGGAGTGTGCTCTGACAGATCAGATGAGGGAGGAGGCTGTGGCTGGACCCCGGGAGGCAGAGATGGAGGGAACTGTGGCCCAGCAGGAACATGAGTTGTGGGACCTGACAAATAAACCTGGAAAAAGCCAGATTTGGAGAGATAGAGTCTTGTTTGGCTTGGAGATGGGGGGCTGGATAGACCCCCCCCTATGCAGGGATGTTTTGACTTTTCAAGTCTGGCGTTGAGCCGGGAGGAGTTTGGAGTTGTGGGGATCCTCAACTTTGGAGGGACCTTGAAGCATGTTTTTAAATACCACATGGAGTTCAGTGTGGACTATGGAGAAGGGGTAGATCTGTCGAGAAGGGACAAAAATATTGCCAATCTGGAGTCTCCACGAGTGAAAGGAGCAGAAGACAAAGTAAAGTACAGGTATAAATATGAAGAAGATCTGTGGAAGGGACATGGAAGAGACTTAAGGGCCTCGGACATAAGGTTACCAGGTTAATGAACTAGATGGATGAGATAGAAAGGACTGACAAACCCGAGACCAGGAGGAAGAGACGTTGGATAAAGATTGGAAGAAAGTTTTAAAAAATTCTACTTAGGAATGTTCTCTAAAATTAATGAGTATTAGAAAAATGTTGGAACGAAATTATTTGGCTTTAGCAGAAATGTTAAAAAGAACTATGTAAGAATATGCTATGGTTATGAGAAATTGGTATAAATAAGATTCAAGTTTTAAGTTTTAGGGTTCTTTATGGTAAGATAAAATTAAAATAGATTAAGGTAATTTAATGACATAATATGAAAAATGGAAAGGATTTGCTGTGACAATCAACAACTAGAATACAAAAAAAGGGAGGTGTGAGGAGGTCAATGAAATAAGGTAATGACAGTTAAGGATTTGGGAATATTGGATCTGTTTTTAAATTTTTGTGGCCTATTTTTGCTTTCTGATTTTGATGTGTTATGTGTTTTGTTTTTGCTTTTGGATTTTGATTTTTATCGATTTGTATTGTTTAATTGCTATTTGTTTCTTGTTTTTTCCTTCTTTTTCTCTTTTTTTGTAATTTTAAAATTTTCAATAAACATCATTTAAAAACAACAACAAATCCAATAAAACAGAGCATATAGCACAAAGCAATACATAGTATAACAATAGCATAAAAACTCATCTGCATCTTAGTGTGAACTTTTCCTAATGAACACATTTTTGCAAGCAATTTCCCCAAATATAATGCATTTTATGTGTTATTTGCTCCAGCATATGCATTTGTAGGCACACTTACCTATAATATACATATTACCTGGTTGGAGAACTGCATGACAAAATTTGGTGATGTGTGAATTTTGACTGAGAGCTGTGATTCATCTTGTGTGTTCTGGGAAATTCAAATTGGAAAGGTTTGCATAGAAATACCAATCTCAACAACGTTCGCCTCCATCCCCACATCTCTTGCTAGTGGGTGACACATCAGGGCAGGATCCTCCACACCTGTTTGACTCTGCCAGCTTCCAGTGCCAGACCCGACCTCCCTTGTCATACTTAACTCTGCTTAATGGCAAACATATTGTCTCAGCTGTTCATTGCAAGCACGCATTACCATTTCCTTTGCCCATGCTGCTGCTATCGCTCAATCCACATCAGGGGAGCTTTTTAAAATGGACAAATAAAGAAACTCGCTATAAACTCACAGGGTAATTTGAAACTGTGCTTTGTGCAACTCTGTGTGATTGTTCCTGGTAATATATCTTGGAAAATGAGGACAGGAAGAACCTGTGATGGCTGCCACTTTTTTTCAGGCAGCAAAGGGACACAGAGAGTGCACAAATGCTCAGCTACATCTTGACTGAGGCTTTGTGCTAACCGTTCTCGACTCCTTCTGAATGCATGAGGCAATTCTCTGTAGGGGATCAGGAAAAGATGCCAGAGCAGGTGCTAAGCACCTCCCTGACTGCTCTCCCCACCCCTTTTATTCCAAGTGTGGGTCTCTGCTTTGCCAGGAGGCAAAATGCCAACCCACCTCCTCCCCTACAACGCAGGTGGCTATTTGCCCAAAATCCCTTGCTAGGATTGTTTGCATTGGCAGGCCTTTTGCTCCCCAATAATCTTTCTTTCATGTGGGCCCTGGGTTTTGTTTCCAAAATGTTGACTCCCGGGATGACAGCGAGCATTTCCAGATGATTTGCTTTGCATGCAAAAGTTTCAAGGCTCCGGCTTCCATCTCCTCCTTCGTTTGGGGAAGAGTCATGGCTCAGTGCTGGAGCATCTGTCTTGCCTGCAGAAGGTGCCAGGCTCAATCTGTAATGAAGATGATGATAATTTTATTATTTATACTCCACCCATCTGGCTGGGTTGCCCCAGCCCCTCTGGGTGGCTTCCAACACATATGTAAACATAATATAACAACAACCATTAAAAGCTACCTGATACAGGGCTGCCTTCAGATGTCTTCTAAAAGTAGTATAGTTGTTTATCTGCTTGACACCTGATAGGAGGATGTGCCACGGGGCACCACTACTGAGAAGGCCCTCTACCTGGTTCCCTGCAACCTCACTTATTGCAGTGAGGGAGCCACCAGAAGGCCCTCGGCACTGGACCTCAGTGTCTGGGCTGAACGATGGGAGTGGAAACATTCCTTCAGGTATACTGAACTGAGGCCTTTTAGTAATAATAATAATAATTTATTATTTGTACCCCGCCCATCTTATGCCTTATGAGGAACGGCTAAGGGAGCTGGGCATGTTTAGCCTGGAGAAGAGGAGGTTAAGGGGTGATATGATAGCCATGTTCAAATATATAAAAGGATGTCACATAGAGGAGGGAGAAAGGTTGTTTTCTGCTGCTCCAGACAAGCGGACACGGAGCAATGGATCCAAACTACAAGAAAGAAGATTCCACCTAAACATTAGGAAGAACTTGCTGACAGTAAGAGCTGTTCGACAGTGGAATTTGCTGCCAAGGAGTGTGGTGGAGTCTCCTACTTTGGAGGTCTTTAAGCAGAGGCTTGACAGCCATATGTCAGGAGTGCTCTGATGGTGTTTCCTGCTTGGCAGGGGGTTGGACTCGATGGCCCTTGTGGTCTCTTCCAACTCTATGATTCTATGATTCTATGATTCTGTGATCTGGCTGGGTTTCCCCAGCCACTCTGGGCAGCTTCCAACAAAGATGAAAAATACACTAAAATGTCACATATTAAAAACTTCCCTGAACAGGGCTGCCTTCAGATGTCTTCTGAATGTCAGGTAGTTGTTTATCGCTTTGACATCTGATGGGAGGGCGTTCCACAGGGCGGGCGCCACTACCGAGAAGGCCCTCTGCCTGGTTCCCTGTAACTTGGCCTCTCGCAGTGAGGGAACCGCCAGAAGGCCCTCGGAGCTGGACCTCAGTGTCCGGGCAGAACGATGGGGGTGGAGATGCTCCTTCAGATATACTGGACCGATGCCATTTAGGGCTTTAAAGGTCAGCACCAACACTTTGAATTGTGCTCGGAAACATACTGGGAGCCAATGTAGGTCTTTCAAGACCAGTGTTATATGGTCTCGGCGGCCGCTCCCAGTCACCAGTCTAGCTGCCGCATTCTGTATTAGTTGTAGTTTCCGGGTCACCTTCAAAGGTAGCCCCACGTAGACCTCAAAGGTCAGCGCCAATACTTTGAATTGTGCTCAGAAACATACTGGGAGCCGGTGAAGATCCTTGAGGACCAGTGCAATATGGTCCCAGCGGCCACTCCCAGTCACCAGTCTAGCTGCCGCATTCTGGATTAGTTATACTTTCTGAATCACCTTCAAAGGTAGCCCCAAGTAGAATGCATTGTAGCAGTCCAAGCAGGAGAAAACCAGAGCGTGTGCCATTCTGGTGAGACAATGTGCAGGCAGGCAGGGTCTCAGCTGCCATACCAGATGGAACTGACTTTACCTCCATGGACAGTTGTGAGTCCAAAATGACTCCCAGGCTGCACACCTCCTCCTTCAGGGACACAGCAACCCCATTCCAGACCAGGAAGTCCCCCAAACCCACCTGCCCCCTGTCCCCCAGAAAATGTCTCTGGGCAGAGCTGAGAAAACTCCAGCTGAAACCCTATCGAGCCACTGCAGGTCAGTTTGGACAACACTAAAGTGGAAGGATCCATGGTCTCATTTGGTACAAGGTGCCTTTCTATGTTCCTATTTCAGTCACTGTGAGAAACTGCAGCAGCTTCATATAGAATCCTCAGCAAGTAATTTCTATTTCAGTCCAAGTACAGAGTTCTTTCCATTTCCCCCAAAAAAGTGTCCCTCACGAAGAAACCTAGCAAATGCTGTTCCCGATTGCTCATCCTACCCACACAGCTTTTGACATAACCTTTCTGTGTTTAATATGCGTCAGTCATTCTTCACAGATATGGCCACAGAAAATGTTTCCAGGCTCCAGATTTCTCACCCACCCCCCTTCCTTTGGGGAAGAGCTGTAGCAAAGTAGCAGACGGACTGCTTTGCATGCAGATGATACCAGGTTCAATCCCTCATCTGGAACCCTGCAGGGCTGCTGCCAGTCTGTGTAGACGAGAGTTTCCCAAACTTGGGCCTTCAGCTGTTTTTGGACTACAACTCCCATCACCCCTGACCCCTGGTCCCGGTAGCTAGGGATGGTGGGAGCTGTAGTCCCAAAACAACTGTCTATGCCCCTTTTCTGAGCTTCCTCCAAATAGGGGACAGCTTTTTATGAGCTCCCTCCTTTTTTTCTTTTTTTAATTGTAAGCTCAACCTCTTTCCCATGGTCTCAGTAATGAACTTTTATGTGCACCAGACTGACTTTCTAATTACTCTGGTTGTCAGGGAATGGAATAGCAAACAGCCCAGTATTGGCTCGGAGTACGGCCACAAAGTTGCCATTTACTCCTAAGAATCAAAGTAACATGCTAGGTTGCATCAAGAAGGCTGCTGCAAAGAAGGCTAAGACTTCTCCAGGCATATAATAGTAGTCAGTCCTGGCCCGGTGGCCAATGAGGGAGGGGCCAAGTCTCTGTAAACAGATCACCCTGAGGGGCATCGCCGCCTGCTCCACAAGGCATTTGGAATGTGAAAGTTATGCAACACTGTGAGTCATATTCACAGGGACATTGACAGCATCTTAAAGTAGGCAAAATGTCCCTTGGCTGATGTTCAGCAATACCTTTTCAGTAATTTCTTTTCTTTCTTTCTTTTTTGGGCAGAGGGAGGCTGACAAACTGGGTCTGCTGAATTTCACTTTTCTATACAGTGGTACCTCAGGTTAAGTACTTAATTCGTTCCGGAGGTCTGTACTTAACCTGAAACTGTTCTTAACCTGAAGCACCACTTTAGCTAATGGAGCCTCCTGCTGCTGCTGCGCCGCTGGAGCCCAATTTCTGTTCTTATCCTGAAGCAAAGTTCTTAACCTGAAGCACAATTTCTGGGTTAGCAGAGTGTGTAACCTGAAGCGTATGTAACCTGAAGAGTATGTAACCCGAGGTACCACTGTACAAATATTAAAGCTGAACCCTGTTAGTGGGGTAGGAGAACAGAAAATAATGTCAATATATTTCATATCTGGCAACCCATGCTCCCCTTTGGTTTCAGACAGTACGTGGGTAGATGAGTCTAAAAACTTGGACACAAATTTCCATGGCCCTCTAGAGGCTATGATGGAACATATACCAGAATACTCTATTCTGACCAAACTAAGCCTCCTGGAGCACAATTTACATCAGGAGGTTTAGTCTAGGCAGAATTGAAAACACATTTCCAGAGTTAATGCTAAATACCGTATTTTTCGCTCTATAACACGCACCAGACCATAACACGCACATAGTTTTTAGAGGAAAACAAGAAAAAAAAATATTCTAAACGAAATAGTGGATATATGATTTTTGTGGTTCATGCTGTGGCCACAGACATGTGATCTGACAGTGAGTTTGGAGTAGCCCAATGCAAAAATCCTGAGGATCCATGTGGATCCATGCTTTGTAACCACGGAGGAGGGAAGGAAGGGGAACCATGGATCCTCTGCTCACGACTGCAGCAGATCCCCCCAGCCACCCGCAGGCATTCGCTCCATAACACGCACAGACATTTCCCCTTACTTTCTAGGAGGAAAAAAGTGAGTGTTATGGTGCAAAAAATACGGTACCTTATTTCTGGTAAATGTGCCCCCATAGACACTAGACAGTTGTGAAAAATCGTGTCCCAGGCTTTTTAGACTTGTCTACCCATGTACTATGTGAAGCCCAAGGGGCCCATTGGTTGCCAGATGTGAAATATATTGATATTATTTTCATCTATCCTTCCTCACTATATCCTCTTTATCACCTGGTCATCCTAACCAGTGCTGGATTTACATATAAGCTAAACAAGCTATAGCTTAGGGCCCCACTCTCTTGAAAAAACAAAAATTGAAAAAACAAAACAAAACCTGGATGTACATTTCCAAAATATAAGATAAAAAAAATAAATAAAAGAAAGCCTACATACAGCAACAGTTTTTTCTGTTGCGTAGGCTCCTATGACGTAAGTAATGGGCCCCGCCTGCTAGCCTGCTCACTAAAATATCACTGGTTGGCTCATTTCTATATACATTGGTACCCTGGTTCTCAAACTTAATCCGTTCTTAATTACCATATAGCATATATTCAACACAAAAGAACAGTGACAATTTGTTGTTGACAAAGGACAGCTGGACATATAAAGGGCCCCATTACCTTCAGTTGCTTTGGGCCTCATCAAACTCTTCCTTTTAATTCATGGGAGTTTACCTTAGTGAAGACCTCACTTGGAAAAACAATATAACTCAGGTGGTTAGGAAGGCCCAAAAGAGACTCCATTTTCTCAGGTTCTTGCGAAAGAACAATGTTAAGCAACAACTGATGACCTCCTTCTACCGGTCCACAATAGAAAGTGTCCTCTCATATTGTATCACAGTGTGGTACGTTGGCTTGACAGCCACAGACAGAAAGTCTTTACAGAGGGTGGTGAACACAGCACATGATATCATGGGCTGTCCCCTGAGCCTGCTATATGACATCACAGGGGATCGTTGCCTTAGGAGAGCGAGAAAAATTCTCAGGGATGATTCACACCCCGGCCAGCACCTCTTTAATCTTCTACCCTTGGGCAGGAGATACAGAAGTATAATCAGTCGTACCAACAGGCTAAAAAACAGTTTCTATCCATGGGCTGTTAGGCTGCTGAATGGAAAATAACATAGTGCAACTGACTGGGATGATACTACATAAGCAAAATCTGACTGTGTGAGGTGTGAGGTCATGTCTCTCATTACATTATCCCTAATTGGCTGGGGCAGAGAGGAGAAAACATGGCCCTTCCACACAAAAAGGGTACAATTGAAAGGTTTTTAGGGGCACTTAGATAGGTTTATCTTCCCAAAAGCATTTTCACTAGTGATAATTTTGCTCGGCTCTAATAGAAAGTCAAAGGACAGTATGCCAACAGCTTCTGACTTTGCTGCATTTGTGGGAAAGTGCATGACTACAATCTCGTAGATCAGGGGTGTCCAACTTCCAAGAGACTGCGATCTACTCCCACTATAAATAAACTGGCAGTGATCTACCCATTGGATTGACCAGATCCAGGATCGACCAGGGACAGCATGTGATTGACTGGTAGATTGCGATCAACCTGTTGGACAGCCCTGTTGTAGATGATATCCACTTAAAGGTGAAGTAAGTTTTTTTGCACTTGCCATCACTTTTTCACAACCAATAGATGCAGCTGTTTGGTCCCACCAGAGGTATTTGACTGCACATCTTTTGCTTTCCCCTTATCTCTGACATTAGAATTGCAAAGTGGCTGGCAAAGCCTTTAGTCATACTGACCAAAAATAGCCAGCTGCAACTTTGTCCTCATCACAATTACAAGATGATTTGAGTCACCTGGAGTTTCACACCAGGCAATTCACATAGGAGAAAACTCATCATGACCACCATGTCACAGAAGATGAGGCTTAGCTTCAGATACCCCAACTATTTTGGACCTTGGGGATACATTTGAGAATACAGAAAACTGCTGTCAGCATCAGAAGAGATCCATTTCACAGAAGAAAAACTGGCTACGCTCAGATAACTGCCTTTCAAAAACAAGCTAATACCGACAACTCCCCAAACAAACAAAAGCAGCCCCCCACCCAACCTCACCCCCCCAAACAGACAACTCTCCCCAAACAATTGCCACAAAGCCAAAATTAATCCACCTTTGGCAGGTCTTGGGAAACTTTTGCTCTCCAGCTCCCATCCCTCTTGGCCATCCGTTGATGGGACTTGTAGTTCATAACACCTGAAGGATCAAAGGTTCCCCACACCTGGCTTAAACAAATAATATTGGAAGGCAAGGAGTTATTGCTGGGTGCCAGGGGTGTGTGTGAGGGTCCTGCAGTGGGCAAGACACTGGGGACTCCAGGACTATAGGAGTGCCCTGTACAAAATGGGAGAACAGCACAACCTTACACCTGTCTGCTCAAAAGTAAGTCCCATTCAAGGAAGAACTCAAACTCAGGGCACAGGACACAACTCAGAGTGGCAAGTGAGTCTGGCTCTCAGACTGGGCAAGCAACCTAGTGCTTTCCTGAGAATGCTGAACTGTGTTGGCACCTCTGGGAGCTGGGTGATGGAGGTTTTGCTGCCTCCTCAGAGGCAGATGGGACAGGCAGGGTATCCCTCTCCCAGAGTCTGCCTCAGCCCTGGAGATGGAGACAAAACTTGTGCCTTGCGCTGCAGGACTTGTGGAGAGATGGCATGAGGCGAGAGCAATTTCCTCCTCAGGATCTCCCCCAGGATCCCCTTGCTTGAGTGCTCCCAACACCAATAGAGATCTTCCCATCCCACTGGATCCATCCCCATGGTCTTCTGTCGGCCGCTCTTCCTGGCCCACGCAGGGCCCTTGTTATGCAAGGCCCTACAATTCCACATACTCCTAGGAATGTAGCCTGAATTGGGGCATCTTTATTTCAAATCTTAAGCAGGTCTCTTTTACTCAGCTCTAATAGCAACTGCAGTGGGACGCGGGTGGCCCTGTGGGTTAAACCACAGAGTCTAGGACTTGCTGATCAGAAGGTCAGTGGTTTGAATCCCCGCGATGGGGTGAGCTCCTGTTGCTCAGTCCCTGCTCCTGCCAACCTAGCAGTTTGAAAGCATGTCAAAGTGCAAGTACAGTGGTGCCCCGCAAGACGAATGCCTCGCAAGACAGAAAACTCACTAGACGAAAGGGTTTTCCGTTTTTGAGCTGCTTCTCAAGACGAATTTCCCTATGGGCTTGCTTCGCAAGACGAAAACGTCTTGCAAGTTTGTTTCCTTTTTCTTAACACCGTTAATACAGTTGCGACTTGACTTCGAGGAGCAACTCATAGAACGCAGTGTACATAGTAGCCTTTTTTGAGGTTTTTAAAGACTTTGGTGATTTTTGAAGCTTTTCCAGACCTTCTTTTGCAGCCATTTGGTAAGTTAAGCTTTTAAAACTTGTTTGGGGGGTTTGGATTTTGGGTTGGGGTGTTTGGAATTCAAGGACTTGGTGTTGGGAAGGGGTTTGCAAGAATCTGGAAGCTTGTGTGTTTTTTTCCTGCATTTTTATGATTTTCTGTGACCATTGGGCCACTCTGCTGTTTTTTTTAAAAAAAAATCTGGGTTTGAATTTTGAAATGCTCTTTATAGAATGTGTGACTTTAAAGAGCACTTAATAAACTCTTGTTGTACCAAATTTGGCTTTGTTTGGACTTTTTTTGACCATAGGAACGCATTAATTGATTTTCAATGCATTCCTATGGGAAACCGTGCTTCGCAAGACGAAAAATTCGCTAGACGAAAAAATTCGCGGAATGAATCAATTTCGTCTTGCGAGGCACCACTGTAGATAAATAGGTACCGCTATGGCGGGAAGGTAAACGGCGTTTCCGTGCGCTGCTCTGGTTCGCCAAAAGCGGCTTAGTCATGCTGGCCACATGACCCGGAAGCTGTAGGGCGGCTCCCTCGGCCAATAAAGCGAGATGAGCGCCGCAACCCCAGAGTCGGCCACGACTGGACCTAATGGTCAGGGGTCCCTTTACCTTTACCTATATTACTTAACAGGCTCAGAGTACTTGAATTAGAGAACCAGCAAAGTTGACTGAGCAACTGTAATAATAATGCTAATAATGGTGTTCAGTAATCTACCTTGCAGAATCGCTGTGATTATGGGAGGTCAGCCTAATATTTAATATGCTACAAGTGGAGGCAAAAGTATAAATCACAGCAACATGTACTTCTAGGTGACTCAAGCAAGTGAGCCAAGCTACATGTTCTGCAGGATATGAGAAGGAGAGGGTAATATACCCCAATCGTATAGTCCTCCTTCAGGTACTGCAGATGGATTTGGTAAAACAGTCATCCATAGCCTCACATCTGGCAGTCAGTTATAAGGTGTCAGGGGCAGACTTCGGTAGTCTTTGGTAGTAAGGCGTCCTGTGCAGGAGAACTGCCCCAAATCTGGCACTGAAGGTGATCAAGTGACTGGCGTGGAGGGAATCCAGCTGTGCCTTCTCCTGTTCCTTTTTTTATGGAGCGGTATTTTTTATGGAGTGGTGGAGTAAATGCTTTGCATGCTGAAAGCCCAGCTTCAGTCTCTGGAATTTCAGGTAGGGCTGGAATAGACCTCTGCAACACAATTCTGAGTTAGATGGAGCAAAGCTTTTGCTTAGTTTAAGACAGTTCTCAGATGCTTTTCACTGTATGTTGCCTGGCCAATGTCTGCACACCCAGGCATTGTTAAGGATGGAGAAGAAGGGACTGATGAAAAGCAAAGTTGGTCACCCTCCTTATCGCTGTCCCTGATGTCACCACATTTCCTAGGGCACTGCAAGGAAGGAGAGCCTGAGCTGCTGCAGACGTTGCTGCACTCCAGCTCCCCCGCCCCCACTAACCATTGGTCATGCTGGTCAATGGGAACAAAATCAGCAGGACCACAGCCGCAGCCCCCCCCCCCCAAATCCGTGTATCACTGGAGATAAGCAGGGTACGATTCCCCTGCTTAATGTCAACATATCTCCTGCTGAGTGGGATGGGGGCCCCACTTACAAGGGTATCCTTGTTCTTAACTTGGGGAGGGGATGCTAAGTGACCCCCATCCTTTCCGCGCGTGAGCCCCCCCCCGTTTCCTAATGAATAAAGTGGGGGTGCTCTGAGCGAAAACGTGCGTTGTGGGGTTCCTCCCCTCTGGAGAGAGCGGGGCGTTCTTTTCATTTGGGAGCGGGCAGCATTGGTCGGCGGCCGGGGGAGGGGGGGGGGACACGACTCGGAGTCCATCCCGGGTTTTCCTTCGCGCTCCTCCTCACCGGCAAGCCGCCGCTGCAATGTGGAGCACGTTCCTCGGCCGCTCGCTCGCCTGCCCCGCGTGCGCTCCTGCCGGCTCCCTGCTAGGCTGCCGCGGCCGCCTGTTCTGCCAGGAGGCGGTTGCTGCTGCTGCTGCTGCTGTTCTAGGCAGGCTGCGCGGCGCAGCGGCTCCCCTTTCCTGGATGTCCGCCTCTCAGCAGCACCAGCAGCGCAGCGCGCAACAGCCAAGCCAAGCCACCCTCTCCAGGCTCTCCTCCTCCCCGTGCGTAAAGCCAAGCCAGCGGCTGCTTCGCCATCTCCATCCTCCGCGCCGCACCTCCGGGCTTTCCGCGCTCCCGGGCGCCGAGGATCAGCGCGCCCCACCACCAGCGGCGTTGAGCCGGGCCGGACTTTAACGGGACCCGCCGAGGAAGGAAGAAGGGAGGAGGAGAAGGAGGCGGAGAGACGAGAGAAGGGGCGGGCGGCTGCCGCCTTGCCTCGCCTGCCTCGGGTGCGCCCTCCTCCTTCGCCTTCCCAGCCGGCTTCGCAAAGTTTGGCCGCGACGGGAGGGGGGCTCCCGGTTGCTCTTTCCCCCGCGGGGGTGCGCTCTGTCGAGGCGCGCACGGCTGCGCAGGACTCGGGGCTCTGGTAGAAGGCTCTTCCGTGGGATTTATCTTTCCAAGTGGATTTGGCGAGGGGCTCTCTTTTTGGGGATTGGAGGGGGGAGGCGGGGGTGAAAGAAGAGGGGTGTCTCTTTTCTTTCTTTTTGGTCTGTTCTTACCCCCTTTTTTGGGCATCATGGTTCCTTGGATCGGGGCGCTTCTCGGGGCGCTGCTGGGGCTGCTGCTGTCGCTGCGCGCCGGAGCGGCGGACGCGAAAGCGCGGAGCTGCGGCGAGGTGAGGGAGGCGTACAAAGCCAAAGGATTCAGCCTGCTCAACATCCCCTATCAGGAGATCGCAGGTAAGCACCTGGGCAAGGGGAAATCTCGGCACTCGCGTAGCCATGGGGCTGCCTTCGTTCCTCTCCCCCCCCCCTTCCCCAACCACCCCCGGTGAAACGCTCGCTTTGCCTGGATATCTCCCTCTCGCTCCCTCTCCCTTCTCCTTTCGCCTCCCAGGGAAAGAGAGCAGTGCCTTTTCCACTCTGCTGCTGCTTAGGCGATGAATTGCCTCATTGTGCAGTGAATAGAGAATCCGTTTTAGATTTCCAAAGAGACCAACAGGGGGAAGAACGAGTTGGGGAAGGGGGGCGCGCGCAGAGAAGAGACGGAGATATTTGGCAAGATGTTCACTTTTTTCGCCTGGGGGGGGGATGTGACAAGAACAGAGGGAAGGCTGCCCTCCCCGCTCTTTTCAAGTTCTAAGTTGCCTTGAAGGAATTGCACAGTGGAACGCAAGTTTCTAGTCCCTTTTAGATGGTGTAAGTGAGGCTGCCTGTTGCCTCTTTCATTAAAAGAGCGGGCCTTCGTGCTTGTGGCACAGCAGTCTGCCACAAACTACAGAAAGAGAAGGACCCCAAGTTGTGTCTCTTATTTGTGTGTGCATGGGGGGGGGTGCCCCCTTTTATTTTGCACCTGGCCGGCTTTATTAAGGGGTCGTGACAGTTGTCCTTTGCCAGTAGGGTGTGCTCTGCCTCGCTCAAGAGTCTGCTTACCCCTCTCGGGTGGAGCACCTGTAAAAACATTGCTTCACCTGGAAAAAAGGGGAAATAAAACAACTATAGACTTCAAATTATCTGGGGGAAATGAAAAGATTAGGGGTGTGAGTTACCATGAAGATCTCCTCTGAAGGTCCACCTTCAAATCCAACTAACGTTCTGAGTTGCTAAGGATGATTAGTTGTCCCTTCCCCTTTGCACAGTAATGGTATGTCAGGTTTTCTCTCAAGCCTATTTCTGTGCTTCTTGCTGTCCTCTTATCACTGCTGTATCTTCAGAACTCAGTGTGCAAAGAATGAATCGGTGATTAAGAAAAGAAAGGGGGAGGAAGGACCTGTGGTGGGTGTGAGCAAAGGACTGTAAGAAGAAGGAACAGCTGCAGCAGCCTACCTGAGTGAAACTTGCCGCCTGTCAGTTTCCAACACTGAATTAAACCATCTGCAGTTTCTAGGACTGAATTAAGTCGTCCGCATAGAGGGTACCATAGACTCAAAGATGTCATGTTTAAATCTGATTGTTCCCTTCTTAGGCTTAAGTGATGCAATTAATATTGATAGTTGGCCGTTTGCGGGGGTGCATTCATACATCTTCAGAGCAGCACAGCCAGTCGGTTCCTAAAACATGCCGATTAACCTCTGGGATTAAAGCGAATCTGGGGCCTGTGTGGTTGCCAACTAGGTTAGCTGTTTCGGTTTGAGGTGACCCTGGTAGAGTTGTCTGCCAATGGGCCATTTTTATTTCCCCATTGGCTTTCTGTGCATGTATTTCTGGGGGCCAAGTTAGATGGGATGTTACCTGCTTGATTGCAATTAACATGCAGGTTTTAAAAAGAGGAATTAAATAGCAACTGTAGGGGGCCTGAACAGTGTTAGGACCACACACACACACACGTGTGTGTGTAGCCTTCTCTTCCAATGTAGGTAGCAGCATCTCAGAAGTGATGTATGATTTGGCAGGACCACAGAAGGGGACGAAGGGCTAAACTCCCCCTTCTATTTACTGTAGTCTTGGCATTAAGATACTCAGGACTGCCCCAAGCCATGGACGTTTTATTTTTTTAATGAAATATGTCTCTCAATTACATCCATGTGATTAACGTTACATCTGGCTTGGCTCTAAAGCTCTGTTTTAACATTAGACATCCATAACAAGATTTGATACATTTGATACATTTATGGAAATGGGTGTATGGCTATGAATGGTGTTTGCCAGAAAAGTCACAAGTGCACACACCACTCATCTGCATTCCTTATTCATTTATTAGAAAATGGATAGTCTTGTTCTTAGATTAGGGGTGATTCACATGGCTCGTTCCAGCCTATGGAAGCTGCACTTTTGCGAAGTTCCACATTGCCCACAGCCCCAACTTTGTGAGTGACTGCAACTATGTGCTGCTTTGCACTTCAGGGCTCAGTATGTGGTACTGGTTTCGATGCCGTTGGCTCAGGCTATGGCAAAGGGACTAAAAAATTGGCTAAGGTTAAATGAAAACCAGAGCTTCCAAGAGCCAAAAGAGATGGGGGAATATACCCTTAGAAAGTCATCTGGTTCCCGGAATCTACTGATGGTTGTTGCCAGGAGAAACCCATCCCTTGAAATGGGTTGTTTTGAGTGTGGCAATGGGTACAATCTGAGTCCCTTTGCTGCTCCAGCCTGGGCATTTTTCCTGCCCCCCCCTAATGCTCTGGCCAGTGCAAACTGGGAGCCTGCTGCTTCATCATTCTCTACCACTGCTAGGGTGACCCCTAATTTATTTTTGTCTCTTGGTTATTATTACATTGTGGTTGCTTCCATATGCTGTTGGACTAGGATGTCCATCATTGCTGGCCATTGGTAATGCGAGCTGGGGCTACTGGGTGTTCACGATCCCTGACCTACAGCCTTCCATGTATTTAGGATGGAGCATGTGGTTATATACAGTGCTGGTCTTCTTAACAGGACATGGATCAGCTGTTGTCATATATAACTGAACAATCCACCCAAACTATGGTCACCAGTTTTTCCCCCAATGAATCCGAGGACACTTATTGTTTGCTATCTACATGTGAATGCTGAAAAAGCTGTATATTTGGGGACTGTCCCCTGGAAGCAGGGACATCTGGTAACCTTCACCCAAACCACATCTAGCCATCACTTAGAGCACCATGGAAGTAATCAGAGGGCAAATGCAACCACATCACTCTTGGACTTTGCATCTCTTTCTAATCTGTCTTCTTTAAAGTGGAGGCAGATTTGTACCGCTTGTGGTCTGGGAACAGGCATAAACTAGAACAGTGTGTGTGTTGCATTGATGTTACTGATAGGACTATGGCTTTTTTTCTGTGGGTACTCAAGGCTACACAGTACCATCACCCCCCCCCCCCACAAAATGCTTCAAGTGTGACACTTACTGTAGCAACTTCATGATGAGTACTGGCACATTAACAAAAACTGGGTAGGACCATGAATTTGGAGTACTTGCTTGCCCCCCCCCCCCAATACCCCAACAACACAAACCAGAATGCCCTTTGCTTTAGCCCAGGGGTCTGCAACCCATGGCTCCGGAGCCGCATGTGGCTCTTTTACACCTTTGCCGCGGCTCCGGGGCGGATACTAGCGAGGGGAGGAGGCGCATTGTGCGCCCCGACACTCCCCACTGTAGCGGGCACTGTACTGGCTGTGACGTCGCATGGGGGTGGTGCGTGCGTTAGTCACGCACCGTCCCGACGTCACCTTCCCGCCCGCTGTCAGATCGCGGCTCCAGAGATATATTTGTTTTAAATGTCGCAATGGTTTTGCGGCTCCCAGTTTTTTTTCCTTCGGAAACGGGTCCAAGTGGCTCTTTTTGTCTTAAAGGTTGCAGACCCCTGCTTTAGCCAAATTAGGATTCTGAAAGCCAGGCAGGAAAGTGAGCAATAGAAGTGAAGTGTTGTGCTTCAAGTAATTTTCAAAGGCCTCACTGTGCCGTTTCTAAACTTCCCCTCAAGTTGCTAATCAATTACACAAGAGCTCTCTTCTGAGTGAGACCGAAAGCCTTTGGGTTCTTCAGTCAAGTTTTTCCTGGACTGACTGTTATTTCATTTTAGGTCAGTGATGGATGGCTTCTGCTTTACTCTGGCTCCTCTCTCTCTCTCTCTCTCTCTCTCTCTCTCTCTCTCTCTCTCTCTCTTATAAAAAAGACCAGATATCACATTTTGAATAGTTTGGGTTCCTCTTACCACTTGCTCGCTGGAATGTTTTGATTTGCGCATCCTCCTTTCCATTTTTTTAGATAGCTCCCAAAGCAAAGCTTGAACGAGCTGCATTAATTAGTGTTCAAGTATTTGCAAAAGTAGTGGAAATAAGTGCTGGGGAACCTAATAATCAGCTTCTGGTTTAAATAACGACATCAATCACTGTTAAATCCAATATTAATCTTCAACTTTGTCTTAAGACTTCAACACCATCTCCTCCCCTTTGATGTGTACGGAATACGAAATTGCAACCAGATCCAGGTGGATGCTTTTTTTCTCTTTTTTGACTAAGAGTCTCTTGACTTTTTAGTGCTGTTGGATGCAAAAGGTATAAAAGGGTAAATGGCCCCTGGACAGTTATGTCCAGTCACAGGAGACTGCGGGGTGTGGGCTCATCTCACTTCAGTAACAAGTTGATGCAATTTAATGGAGACGTTTGGCTTGGTTGTCAATATATTTGAGGAGAGGTAGACTTTCCTTGGAGAGGGCTGCATTGTTATAAGGGAATGTAATTGGCAGTGTACTCTTTTGTGCGTAATGCTGAGTGCCTCAATTAAAGAAAAAGCTGGTTTGGGAAAGACATGCCGGCATTAAATGTTGTGATGTTTCTTTTGTCACTGTTATGAACAGACTGCCAACAACCTGAAGAGTTGGGTCTCTTGGTCTGTTTTTATTGTTGGCCCCCGTATGCAAAATATACGAACAGTTCAGTAGTTAGTTCGGTTTTTCTTTTTTTCTAAAAGAAATCTGCAGTTGTGCATCAGATTTCATAGTGTATTGATGAAGAGCTTGTCCCTACTTTTGCTTATCCCCCACTCCTTGAAAAGCCCACTCTTTAGTGCTAAATTGGAGCAAACTGAGTGCTAAAGAGAGGTTTTCCCCGGTGGGAAAGCAGTGGAGCAACAGGACATACGGATGAGCCTTCAGATTCAATATCAACAAATAGAGACAGTGTGTCGTAGTGGTTAGTCAACCTGGGAGGTCATTGTTCCAATTCTCACTTGGCACTCAGTCACTCTCAGCCTAACCTGCACCACAGGGTTTTTGTGAGGAGCAGAGCTATATATACCACCATGAGCTCATTGGAGGAAAGGTGGAAGGCAAAGGCAAGAAATAAATAGTCCAGCTTTTATTACAGTTGCACATTCTTACCATTTTTAATAGAAAAAAGGCTGCATTGGACTTTTTTGGATCTACTGTAAACAGATTATCTGATATGTTTGATAACAGGGTGTAAAAAAGAAATGTGAAGAATACTGTGTTGGTCAAAATTAAGTATCCTTGGATCAAAATTATAGGGATATTGTAGATTGACAGTGCATGGCTGAAATAAGGTTATTTAGATTCAGTCTGTATGGCAGCCTCAGAGTACCAATACATCTGAACTGAAGCACCAGTTCAGATGCTTCATAAACATTTTTATTAAGTCACTTTTGTATCAAACTGAATGTTTTGTTTAGAATGAAGACTTGCATTCTTCTTAACTTTTTATATCCAGAAGCTTGAGTTATATTTTTTTTTATGTTGGATTATAAAACAATGTAGTGGTGACGTCTCTGAGTTTGTAATGCTTTCTTCTTGTTCTCATGATCTTGTTCAGAAGCCACAGCAAACATGTGACTCCAAGCATAATACTCTGACGTTCTTCTTATACTTGTGCTAAATTGCTAAGTGTAACAATTTTTATGTGCCAGCTAGCAAATTTTGAAACAGAACACATACATCTAAATCTGTTTGGGGATTTGCATACATGGAGAATGTGCAGTGTTGCAAATTCCTTTTTAGAGCACTGGATGTAGAGGCAGAATTCCCATTATATGGGGGCCAGTGGCTGGTCTCGCACAAAACCCTGTGAAAAGAGCTTTCTTCTTCATCATCTTTTGGCCTGCGAGGCTGATGGATCAGAGATGGCTGAAAACTGCTTTTAAAAGGCTGCTGCTTCTGAGTAATGTTGGATGCAGTTCTTCAATGCATCAACAGCCCACAGAACAGAAATGAATTGAATAGTACCTATAATAATTGTATGGCATAAATTGGGACCTCTTTGAAGGCTGTGAAGCCCATACACAGTTCTGCAACCAGATCTTTTACATCGTTTTAAGCAAATCTTCTACAGGAATTACTGAGTGGCCTGAAAACTGGAGCTACTTGTGGGAGGGTGTGATTTCATATGACAGTAAAAGGGCAAGAATCTTGCAATTAGAATGCAGTATGTTAGATCAAGGTGGAAGGAGGGGACAGATAATATTCCCAGGATAAAACACAGTGCATACAGGTTTATCGGGGTCACTTAGACATTGCCTAAAAAGCGGGGAAAATGGGTACTTAAAAAGGTAAAGGTACCCCTGCCCATATGGGACAGTCATGACCGACTCTGGGGTTGCGTGCCCATCTCGCTTAAGAGGCCGGGGGCCAGCGCTGTCCGGAGACACTTCTGGGTCACATGGTCAGCATGACGAAGCTGCTGTGGCGAGCCTGCACCAGCGCAGCACACGGAAACGCCGTTTACCTTCCTGCTATAAAGCGGTACCAATTATCTGCTTGCACTTTGACATGCTTTCGAACTGCTAGGTGGGCAGAAGCTGGGACCGAAAGACGGGAGCTCACCCCGCCGCGGGGATTCGAACCACCGACCATGCGATTGGCAAGTCCTAGGCGCTGAGGTTTTACCCACAACGCCACCCGCGTCCCTTAATGGGTACTTAATAGGACATATATTTGCATGTGTTACACTATATGCTTATGAAATAATTGCTATAATGTAAATACAGTGCATATTCCCTTAGTGGAGAAGACTGTGACCAGATGACATGTCTGCTTGCTTCTGTCCAAGTGTTGTTGATGGGCAACTTCAAGACCCCATCTCTTCCTTCTTAGAGTTCTTTCCCAGTAGGTAAAGGACCCCTGGATGGTTAAGTCCAGTCAAATTCAATTTTGGGGTGTGGTGCTAATCTCTGCTTTCAGGCTGAGGGAGCTGGTGTTTGTCTACAGATGGCTTTCTGGGTCATGTGGCCAGCATGACTAAACCACTGCTGGTGCAACAGAGCACCGTGACAGAAGCCAGAGCGCATGGAAATGGACTGGAGAGCCCTTGAAGTTGAGGACTGTCCTCTATAAAGCAAGCTACCCTAAACCAGAGACCTTCATACAACGTATGTGTTTTCCCATGGAGATACTCTCCTTCCCACATATGGTGGCATCTCCAGGGCTGGAAAGGTCCTTGCCTGAAACCTGAATAGCTGGTGGCCATTAGCATAGACTCTGCTGAGCTATCTAGCTGAATGGTCTGAGTCATTTCAAGGCAGCATCCTATACTAAGTTTTGGTGGAACTTATTACTGGAATGTCAGAGGTTCCATTAAAACCATAGATGCCTATAAAGAAGATAATCCTTCAGATTATAATCAGCTTCAACTGTTACGGCAAATATGCTGGCCTTTTTTTTTAATGCCTCCACTATAACATCTGGAAAGGAAGTTGTGTAGACAGGATACAAACAGCTCCAGAGGCAAAGTGTGGGTTGCCAGTGCCCGGGGCCATGTGGAGGGTGGTAGTTGGAGGGAGGAAAATGGGCAGAGTATGTATGCATATTCAACTGCCTAAGGGCATTCACATCACCCAGGAGATCACAGCCACAGAGATAAGAAAATAAGAGTTGTTCCCGTTGTCTGGAGAGGTCACTTCCTGGTTCACATGGAGAAGCCATTTTCCATTTCCTAACCTATTTGCATCTGGGGCAACCTTCCCTGTGGCCCCACACTCGCTATGCAACTGCACAGCTCTTTCCCACATCGAGAGCTTTGGCCTTACCAACATCTTTCTTTTGTGAAGAAACTTAACTCCAAGCATTTTCTTTAAATACACAGTTGTACTCAGAAGCAGTTAAGTGGAATGTCAAGCTTTTTAGTTCACCTTGGTCTTGTAGAATGAATTCCTCAAACCTGCATTAAATAGTAAAAAGAAGCAACTGACTAGTATTTATTTCAGTGCTCCACATTCTGACTGAAGGGCTCATTGTGACTTACAAATTCATCTGTCATTGTCTTGTCCTTGCGATAAGAGAGTGAGAATGTGAGAAACAGAGGTTGCATATGCCCCATACATTTAAAGCACAGGCTCCCCCAAAGAATCATGAGAACTGCAGTTTACTCCCTCCAGAGCTACAGTTCCCAGGCCCCATAACATACTACAGTTCCCTTGATTCTTTGGGGAAAGTAATGTGCTTTAAATGTATGCTGTGTATTCAGCCAGAGAATTGTCTATGGGCATCATTGAACTTCATCTTGTAATTACTGTAAGTTCGTTTCCTGTAAAAAGGGGAAAAAACATTTTCATAGAAAGCTTTAAATTTGTAAGTTGAAATTGAGTTCCTCAGAGAGAGAGTTTAAATGGAAACAGTACTTATGATGTTATAAAGTGAGTCCTATTTCAATTTTAAATGGGAACCTTACAGGTGGGATGCAGGTGGCGCTGTGGTCTAAAACACTGAGGCTCTTGGGCTTGTGGTTCGAATCCCTGTGACAGAGTGAACTCCCATTGCTCCGTCCCAGCTCCTGCCAACCTAGCAGTTCGAAAGCATACCAGTTCAAGTAGATAAATAGGTGCTGCTCTGGCAAGAAGGTAAATTGTATTTCCATGCGCTCTGGTTTCCATCACAGTGTTCTGTTGTGCCAGAAGTGATTTAGTCTTGCTGGCCACATGACCCGGAAAGCTGTCTGTGGAGAAATGCCAGCTCCTTCGGCCTGAGAGCGAGATGAGTGCTGCAACCCCATAGTCGCCTTTGACTGGACTTAACCATCCAGGCGTCCTTTACCTTTCTTAGATTCATACACAAGCTAGTCACCCTTTCCTTAGCAGTGACAGCCCCAATCAGTGATGCTTTTTTCAGTATTGCAGCTATATATTTTTCCCCATCTAATGCAAAGGGAAGGTTTGTGAAAGCTGCAGGTATTCTGTGCATTAGCTAAGTGCTAATGTACTAAAACCATTTCTTCAGCTGCTTTGCTCCTTTTTTCTTCCCAGGGTACCTTGTAGCGTTCCAGAGACTTGGTGATGTTCAAACACCACAGAGGTCAAGCAGTGTGTTAAAAGCTCGGGTCACTCTTTTTATCTGTCTGCAATAAAGAATATATTAATTTCATTTATATTACCACTTGGCTCTCATAAAAGGTCAGTTTCGGTTGAATGTCCAATTACTTGCAAATGGCAAGTCTTATAACAAGTGATCAACAATAAAAGCTTTTTCTGGGCAATTTGTTTTTAAAATTACTACCTGCTGTTCTCTTGAATGACTCCGTGGACCCAGGAGGATCAGTAGTTGCTTGACTTGGGGTGGTGTGTGTGTGTGTGTGTGTGTGTGTGTGTGTGTGTGTGTAACACAGGGCAGAACACGATGCATGCTAATATTGCTTTCTGCTTAGCAAATGAAGGATTCATGTAATTACATTAAGGCTTTCGGTTGAAATGTTAAGCAGAATTGTGTTAAAGGATCAGAGTTCATATTTCCACAGCATAGTGAAATTACATTTTCATTCAAATATTAGACTTCGTGAGTTCCACCATTTTAATCATTAGGGGTGATCCTGTAAGACTCCCGGGGTCTTGGAACAAGGACCCAAAAGCTATAGGCTGCAATCCTTTGGCTGTCTACTCATAAGGAAATCCCAGTGGGAGCAGGGGGGATTGGGAAAGAGAGTTTTTATGTGAGCAGAGGCCCCATGTATCATTGTAATGGATTGCTTTGAAGTTATTTCTGCAGCAGGTAGAGTCATTTTTAGCCCCCAAAATCCCCTTAGACCCGTCTCGTATGTTGCCTGACTTATCATTTATTTTGCCTGACCAAAGGTGGCAACCCTTCTGCGGCTCTTTGAGCCAGCTGATGTTTCTGAGGCCCTTTTGAAGGCAGCCCCACTGAGAAAACATTACAGTAATCCAAATGGGATTAATTAATTAAGGTGTGTGTCACTGTGTCCAAATTGGACATCTCAAGGAAAGATGAGTGCTATGTCACCAAGTAGCATCATTCTGAGGGGGGCGATGTCAGCCTGGAGTTACCCAATTGGCAAAATGCCTCATTGCTTATTATTGTTGTTGTTTGTTTATTAAATTTGTATTCCACCCTTCTCCCAAAAGAGCCCAGGCAGGCAGCTTAGCCATTTTGGTTCTGGTGACCACTATTCTCAGCTAGATTTCTGCAGTCTCATATCTTAGAAAAACTTGGAGCAGAGTTTCTACTCACTTCATATAAATCGCTGTTCATCAGGTGGCCATGGTGGCTGTTATCTAGCTAAAAGAGCCGCTTCTAATGGAATCTGATGCCTGCATTCACTTGGTTCAGAGGAAAAACCTTTCCTGTCTGTTTGACATTAAAATATCAAAGCATCTGGCTAGGTGAAGTATTTTAAGAAATGGACCAGTGAGCATGCAAAGAAGATAACGGTTATCATTTGTGCAACCACATCTCTTTCACAAGGCTGTTGCTATAAGGATGTCTGCCGCAAAGGATCAAACTATTGAACTTCAGAGAAGTGGGGAAGGAGGGACTGTGAAAATTTATCTTTCATTTTAAGCTTTGCAACCTAGTCTGTATCATGTGGGGCCAGCGAATATGTCCCTTTCAAGTGCTTCTCGCAGTGTTCCTTGGTAAATAATACCATTTTTTAAAGCTAGAAATTGGTGAAAGAGTTGCCAGTGAGCTTCCTTGGCATAATTCCCTGATCTCTACATTACTGATGTATGTTAATGAAACACTGCAATCTGGATATGCTCAAAGGCAGTGGTTATCAAAGGGTGTGACAGGAGACGATGGCAAGTGTTGTGGGAAGATTCAAGGACAATCAAAGAAACATTTAAACTTTTCAGTATAGTGTAATATCAAAATAATTCTTTTTGGATAAGGTAAAAGGGTAAAAGACTGCTGGACCACTTGTTGCTGGACTAAAAATCCATCCAGTCAGCCCCAACCAGCATGGCCAGTGGTCAGGGTTGATGGGAGATGTAAAAGGTAAAGGTAAAGGACCCCTGGATGGTTAAGCCCAGTCAAAGGTGACTGTGGGGTTGTGGCACTCATCTCACTTTCAGGCCGAGGGAGCTGGCGTTTGTCCACAGACAGCTTTCCGGTCATGTAGCCAGCATGACTAAACAGCTTCTGGCGCAACAGAACACAGTGATGGAAACCAGAGTGCATGGAAACGCCACTTACCTTCCTGCCACAGCGGTACCTATTTATCTACTTGCACTGGCATGCTTTTGAACTGCTAGGTGGCAGGAGCTGGGACAGAGCAACAGGAACTCACTCCATTGCGGGGATTTGAACCGCTGACCTTCTGATCGGCAAGCCCAAGAAGCTCAGTGGTTTAGACCACAGCGCCACCCGCGTCATGACAGTTCTTTTTGGATATGCATCCAGAGGCAGTAGCTACACGCCTCTTCAAGAAAAATGGCTGTTCTACACTACTCCACGAAATATGACAGATTCTGACAAATATGAAAGATCAGAAAAGAGAAAGGCTTCTTTTTGTGTTGATGTACGGATGAGAGTTGATTTGTCTCAAGTTAGACATGATATACATGAGATGAGCTGGCAAAAGGAAGCTCACACCTCATTCAGTTTGTACTTGAAGTACATATCTAAGAGGTTTGTTCATAGTTATATTTTGGGAATGATTTGTGTTCTTATGTAGCTGCTTTGTTTTAATATTACTGATAAGTGTTAGAAAGTAGCCAGGCGTCAGGCACAGTTTGCTCTTGTCCATCAACCACTTGTGATCAAGTGAAGATGCCTGGGTGTCAGGCTGGCGTCTGACATCACCATCTGGAGGCGCATGCCTGGGGATCCTTGGATCTTGACCGTTTTCACACATCCCGTAGATTTCTGTCTGTTACCTTTTATCTGCACAATCAAAACAAATTTCATGAAACAAGAAGTTGCATTGGAAAATATGACTTTAGAGTCTTTTGGCCCCCAAATGGCAGCTAGATATTCTGTTTTAGTGACTGTAACCCTGGTTTAAGGAGCCATTTGGCACCTAGCCTATATATCTGAGTTTCTACCGCTGCTTTCTGGATGTCCCATGATCATATTATAAAATAGTTGTGTTCTGTGTTATAAACCAAGCACTGCTAGGAATTGTTTCTTTTTTGTTTTCCAACGTCTTTCTCATCACTAAGCAGCTCAGTGGCACAAGCAAATTTTTGTTCTGAAACTGTAGCTGCCCTAAAGGCTTGTTCAGATGACCTGTTGATGGAGCATTCCTCCTATTTACCTTGGACACAGCTTACGCATAAGTTAGACCATGTCTAACATTCGTTCTGAATTGTTTGTATGTGACTGCACCAAAAAAAGGTAAAGATAAAGGACCCCTGACAGTTAAGTCCAGTCGCGGACGACTCTGGGGTTGCGGCGCTCATCTCGCTTTACTGGCCGAGGGAGCCGGTGTTTGTCTGCAGACAGTTTTTCCAGGTCTTGTGGCCAGCATGACTAAGCCACTTCTGGCAAACCAGAGCAGTGCACGGAAATGCTGTTTACCTTTCTGCCGGAGCAGTACCTATTTATCTACTAGCACTCTGACATGTTTTCGAACTGCTAGGTTGGCAGGAGCAGGGTCCGAGCAACGGGCGCTCACCCTGTTGCTGGGATTCGAACTGCCAACCTTCCGATCGGCAAGCCCTAGACTCAGTGGTTTAGACTACAGCGCCACCATTGACTAATCATCATAGATGCAAGAAAAAGGATGTGTGGAGGGGCCTGAGCTACAAGTGACTGCAGTTTTATAACTATTTGCAAAACAAATCCTACTGTTTCTGGCAGTGAACATAGCTAGTGTGGCTAGATAGCCTTATTCTCCATGAATTTGTCTAATTTTCTCTTAAAGCCATCCAAGTTAGTGGCCATCGCTGCCTCTTGCGGTTGCAAAATCCATAGTTTAACTATGTTCTCTGTGAATTTAATGCACAATATATCCTCCAGATTTGACGCAGCATATGTCCTCCAGATTGGTTACGCAAAGATGAAACGTAGGGGGCACATAGAAGTAAATTCATGTACTGGCATAAGGCAGCACACAGATTCTCACAAGCATAACAGGAATCCCACTTTATCCTGCACCATCCCCAAACCTACTCTGGAGGGTTGATGAAAACTCCAGAACAGATTTTGGGAGTGTGCAGGTAGGAGGGAGGGGAAGAAGGTTGTGTTGACATGACCTTGGCCTTAGTGCTATGTTGAACACAACCCTAGGACCACAGCACTGAAATCAGCAAATTGTTCCAAGGCCTGATGTTGTCATCCTAGAATTAAGGAGGAAATGGAGGCATAGCTCAGTGGTAGAGCGAATCCAGAAGATCTTCGTTTTAATTGATTCTGCAATTCAATATCTCCAATGGAAAGGCTTGTGGAGTGCATAGGTGGAAACTCCATAGGGCTGAAGTGTCTTAAGCCCCTCTCAAGTCTGGTTAGATGGGGCTGAGCCCCACCCCCAATCTTGAGGGTCAAGGCCTTACAGCAGTGGGCCTTGCGGTGGCGATGGCGGGCCTTCACGGGTCTTGCAGCGGTGGTGATGGCAGGCCTTGCTGGGCCTAGGAGTGCGCAGCATGGCATGTGTTGCACGCTTGATGGCATGCACATGTGACGCTCCCCCGATATTGGGCGGAACTTGGTACCTTTGTTGGAGTGTGGACACACTGAGGTCCTGGAGGGCAGCTGCCCATCAAGTAGGTGCTGAGTACAAGACAGCTTCATCAATTGATAAGGTGGACTGGTGACAGGCACTAGAGAACTAGAATGTCCAGCACAGTGACAATGCAGCTACAATGTTATGCGACTCTCATCATGCACAGACACTCATGGGTCAAAGCTGGCTTGGTTGGAATCTTTGCTGTCTCGGTCAGGATTAAAGTAAGCACTTATCCCAGTGGGCACGATCTGAGGTGGTTAATGTTCTACATTTGCTTCCTAAACCCTTTCTTTGTTGCTCTTTTGGGGAGTAGGGCGGGGGAAAGAGCCCAATAAACATTAAAAGCCCAATAAAAATTAATTAAAATAACATTCTTTCCAGTTATGCTTAATCTGACTGTGAAAGCAATGTCTTCCTACTGATAAACTAGTGAATCATCAGGAACAGCATTCACTAACTGTTATCTCCTTTCCTGCTGCGGTCATCTATGATTTTTTTATCCTGGAAGGGAGAGAGAGGTTTATTTTTTTTTGGGGGGGGGGTATTCCTCTTTTTCCTAAGGCATAGCAGACAATTGTCAACAAGATCACCGGCACAATAATGTACAATTTACTTTCACTAACACGACCTTTTACTTCGAGCAATATAAAACAATGCTTTATTGCCTTTAAGGATATTTGAATACTGTTATTTGGAAGAAAGGGCATTCTAGGCAATTACTGTAATCCTGAACACAAAAGAGGCAAATAAAACCAAGCATTTAGCTGATTCCACCCCCCCCCCCCCACTTGGCATCGCTTCCTGCTGCTTACGCTGTGCGTCGTTGTAATTCAGACTTTACAGAGCCAAGTCTCCTGCGAGGCTCCCCAGGAAAGTTATTAATAGTACCTGAACTGTTATTTGTTTCACAAAGCCTTTGGGGAGCGTTCTTTGTAAAGCGGCTTGTAGATCCTGCTAGTGCCCAGAAGGAGGCTCTACTGCGTCAGTTGGTCCTAAAGGCAAGAGATCCTGGAGCCCGTTTTACCCTCCTTATTGTAGAATTGATTTTCACGGCTCGTGACAGAAGCTGTTTGCAGTCCAGGCAATGGAAGTGGCTGGGGCTCCCATGCCAAACACAAACAGCAAATTGCTGCACCGTTTTTTTTCAAAGCCCTGTAAGGGTCTGTTACCCGAAGATTCTAATAGCCTTTTAACAGGGTTTCCAATTGAGCTGCAGATTCAAAGGAGATAAGGATTGCTGGTGGATGGAAATGTCTCTCCCGCCCTCCTTTCTACAAAAGGAAAAAGATGTCTTTGTCTACATTGTTAATACAGTGGGTACCTTGGTTCTCAAACTTAATCTATGATGCTGTCACTAGCTTTCTCCCACATTATGCATTTATGCAGTGAGTCAGAATTGGACTCAAGGTCCATATATATCTGTTTCAGAGAGGAGAATGGCTCAGTCAACGTTGCTGGTTCTCTAATTCAAGTACTCTGAGCCTGTTAAGTAATATAGGTAAAGGTAAAGGGACCCCTGACCATTAGGTCCAGTTGTAGCCGACTCTGGGGTTGTGGCGCTCATTTCGCTTTATTGGCTGAGGGAGCCGGCGTACAGCTTCCGGGTCATGGGGCCAGCATTACTAAGTACTTCTGGTGAACCAGAGCAGTGCACGGAAACGCCGTTTACCTTCCCGCCAGAGCATTATCTATTTATCTACTTGCACTTTGACATGCTTTTGAACTGCTAGGTTGGCAGGAGCAGGGACCAAGCAATGAGAGCTCACCCCGTTGTGGGGATTCGAACCACTGACCTTCTGATTGGCAAGTCCTAGGCTCTGTGGTTTAACCCACAGCGCCACCTGCGTCCGTTAAGTAATATAGACCAGGAGCTAATTCAACAATAGAGGATGATTTGATTCTTTTTTGTAGATGAATTTTTGTTAGTTTTCGATTACATTCCAATAATAGCCTCATTATAATAATGCCAATTTATGATACAATTATGAAAACCAATCGTTCAAATACCAAATTATATAATTTAATTAAAGTGCGCCCCCACGTGCTAGATTTGATGGCTTTCTGATGTTCTTTATTACTGTGTTCTAAAATCAACCAACAGCTAAAGGAAGCATCCTAAGCATAGATACAGTGGTACCTCGGGTTACATACACTTCAGGTTACAGACGCTTCAGGTTACGGACTCCACTAACCCAGAAATAGTACCTCGGGTTAAGAACTTTGCTTCAGGATGAGAACAGAAATCATGCGGCAGCAGTGAGAGGCTCCATTAGCTAAAGTGGTGCTTCAGGTTAAGAACAGTTTCAGGTCAAGAACGGGCCTCCGGAACGAATTAAGTTCTTAACCCGAGGAATCACTATATATGGATGGCTTGCTTGGGATGTAAAAGTGGATGCAAGGCCTAGAAGGAGGGATGCTAAAATGGAAACCAGGCAGTTAGCGATGGAGATGAGGAATACTTCACATGGGCAAATGACGGCAGCTGTGGAACATCTGAAGTTGCTTCATACTGAGTAAGACCATTGGTCTGTCTGGTTCAATTTTGCCTACACTGACTGGCAGCTGCTCTCTGTTTGGAGATGGCAGGGATTGAACTCGGAACCTACTGCATGTACCGTATTTTTCGCTCTATAAGACTCATCAGACCACAAGACGCACCTAGTTTTTGGAGGAGGAAAACAAGAAAGAAAAAATCTGAATCCCAGAAGCCAGAACAGTAAGAGGGATCGCTGCGCAGTGAAAGCAGCAATCCCTCTTGCTGTTCTGGCTTCTGGGATAGCTGTGCAGCCTGCATTCACTCCATAAGATGCACACACATTTCCCCTTACTTTTTAGGAGGGAAAAAGTGAGTCTTATAGAGCAAAAAATACGGTAAGTCAGATCCTCTAAAACTGAGCTGCTGCCATTTCCCAATGGAAGGAAAGCCAAGGTACATGGAAGCAAAGGAGCTGAGCTCTAGAGAGAAAGGGGAGAGCAAGGGGTCAGGAGGGTCATAAGAAGCAGAAGAAGAGAGGCTCTCATACCCTCCAATATTTCTCTGATGAAAATAAAGGTAATCCCTGACCATTAGGTCCAGTCACGGACAACTCTGGGGTTGCGGCGCTCATCTCGCTTTATTGGCCGAGGGAGCCAGCGTACAGCTTCCGGGTCATGTGGCCAGCATGACTAAGCCACTTCTGGCGAACCAGAGCAGCGCACGGAAACACCGTTTACCTTCCCACCAGAGCGGTACCTATTTATCTACTTGCACCTTGACATCCTTTCGAACTGCTAGGTTGACAGGAGCAGGGACCGAACAATGGGAGCTCACGCTGTCGCGGGGATTCGAACCGCCGACCTTCTGACCAGCAAGTCCTAGGCTCTGTGGTTTAACCCACAGCGCCACCCACATTCCTCTGATGAAAATAGAGATGTCCTATTCAATAACTGCTGCTGCTACTACTACTACTACTACTACTATTTATACCCCTCCCACCAGGGCAGCTTTCAACGTATATAAAAACATAATAAAACATTAAACATTTAAAAATTTCCCTATACAGGGCTGCTTTCAGACGGCTCAGGGGTTGGATAACTCCGTATCCTCCATCATTTCTCAAATAAAATAGGGATGTCCTAAGGAAAAGCATGACATTCCAGTATCATATCAGAAACTGGGAAGGCTTCTGTGAGTCTGAGACTTTCCCTGGAAAACAGGGATGCTTCGAGGGTCTTTGCCCTCTGCTTTTAGTTTTTGGAGGGATAAAGAACGGATGTTACATTTCGCATTTTGATTTAAAACAACCTGCTAGAATGTTGAACCCCAGCTCTCTAGAGGGGTGTGCAAATTTTCTGGGTTTGTGCTCTCCATTTTAAGTCCCAGTGGTGCTGTATTCCCCACAGACGTGCCCTTCTCTCAGAGCTGAGGCTTATGTCGACAACATTTTTTGCTGCTGCTTCTGTTTTTACAGCACAAAAGCGCCGTTAACTTTCAACAATTCTCTACGAGTTCATCACGGTTAAACGTGTTGTGCTATAGAAAAAGATATACTATGAATCTCTGGGTTCTTAAATAAAAAACCCACCATATCTTTTTAAAAGGGTATCTGTTCTGCGTCCCACTGAGATTCCTCCCATAATTGATGGGTCCTTTGTGGTGGCATCTTTGTACCCAGTTAATTAGCAACGTAGAGTTTGAGTTAGCTTTTTTACATCCGCTCCAGCTGGATGCATTAAATCATTGTCTAAAACACAGTCCACCTAGGGCAGAGAAACCGTCCCTGCATTTTCAGGCCAAGCCACAAATTCTTTAATGCTTTGCAAGCTGAAATCTGGTGGCAAGAATGATGTTTTAAAAGAATGAATCCAGGCCATTGATCAACTGGGAGCCTTTTTCCCCACTGCGGGTGACTTCAGGTTTCATTTCTGCCTCTCTGATTTGCGCACAAATGGGCAATCTGCCTTTTGTTCTCTTGGGAGTCCAGTGACATGGTGGGAGCAGATATGACCGAAAACAGCAAAAAAATTCAAAGGATTTGAAGCCATGGTGAATAAATGAAGTGAAAGCTGGGCAACTTTCAGTACGTAGTCCATATTAATTTATGAGCCATGTTTCTGGTGTCATTGTCAAGTCACTCCTAAGAAAAGAAGCATGGCATCATATAGCACGTTCCCAAAACAAGCTAACTCCAGTTAGTGGGTGTGGATGTGATGGGGGATAGCATGAAAGTCTGTTGCCAGATACCATCCAAATAACTTGGAAGTGCTGCAAACAGGTCCACCCAGCTGTAACAAAGTTGTAGCACATTAGGAATGTAGGAAGGTGTCTTATATGGAGTCAGACCTTTGATCCATCTAATTCAATATTGTCTACACTGGCTGGCAGTGGCTCTCCAGGATTTTGAACAAGGGGCATTCCTACCCTGGCAATGCCAGGCATGCTCTATCCCTGAGCCCATAGTGCTTTCTTATCCACTCAGGCTTTCTTATCCACTGGATACTTGTAAACTGCCCTATGGGCTCCACTGGAAAATTACCATATTTTTCGCTCTATAAGACACACTTTTCCCCTCCTAAAAAGTAAGGGGAAATGTGTGTGAGTCTTATGGAACGAATGCAGGATGCGCGGCTATCCCTGAAGCCAGGAGAGCAAGAGGGATCTTTGCGCACCAATCCCTCTTGCTCTCCTGGCTTCAGGGATAGCCGTGTGAAGCCTCTTCAGGGCAATGGGAAGAACACTCCCCCTGCCTTGAAGAGGCTTGGCACAGCTATCCCAGAAGCCAGAACAGCAAGAGGGATCGCTGCTTTTGCTGCGCAGTGATCCGATCCCTCTTGCTGTTCTGTCTTCGCTGGAGAGGCGCTGCACAACTTTCCCTCTCTGCGCAGCACCTCTTCAGTACTGAAGAGGCGCTGCACAGAGAGGGAGAGCTGCGCAGCGCCCCTTCAGCGAAGTGGGAAGAGAAATGGAGCCCCTTCCATTTCTCCTCCCACTTTGCTGGAGAGACGCTGTGCAGAGAGGGAGAGAATATATATTTTCTTCTTCTCCTCTAAAATTAGGTGTGTCTTATGATCGGGTGCGTCTTATAGAGTGAAAAATACGGTACATCTATTCATTTCTTACCTTTATAGTCCATCTTGCCCCCAAGGAGCTCAGGGCAGTGGCGTAGCATGGGTTGCCAGAGCCCGGGGCCACATGGAGGGGAGTGGGATGAGGAGGGAAACCGATGGAGTATGTATGCACATTCAACTGCCTAAAAGCATCCACGTCACCCAGGTGATTGCAGCTGCAGAGGAAAGAAAAGAAAAGTTGTCTGTTGTCCAGAGAGCATGGAGAATCCATTTTCAGTGGAGCCCAGTGATGGAAGTGCACAGCTGTGTAGAGGCAGCACTGGGTGTTGAAATTTTGTTCCCCTAAGAATTTTGCACCAGGGATAACCGCCCATGTGCCTCCCCATGCTACACCACATGGTCAAGGTGGCATGTGCTGCCTATCTCCTCCACCTCATTTTATCATCAGAACAGCTGTGTGAGGTGGGCTGGACTGCAACACAGCGATGGGCCCAAGGTCACCCAAGTGAGCTTCACAGCAGGGGACTTAAGCTTCCAGGTCGTAGCCCAAAACTCAAACCACTGTGCCATACTGACTCACATCGAAATGATGATTCAGTCCAGGATTGAACCATTGAGCTTCCATGCATGAAGCAAACACCTTAGATCAATAGAATTGCATAAACCACATACAGTGGTACCTCAGGTTACATACACTTCAGGTTGCAGATGTTTCAGGTTACAGACTCCGCTAACCCAGAAACAGTACCTCGGGTTAAGAACTTTGCTTCAGGGTGAGAACAAAAATCATGCTCCGGCGGCTCGATGGCAGCGGGATGCTCCATTAGCTAAAATGGTGCTTCAGGTTAAGAACAGTTTCTGGTTAAGAACAGACCTCCAAAATGAATTAAGTACTTTACCCGAGGTACCACTGTACAGTGGTACCTCGGGTTACAAACACTTTGGGTTACAGACTCCGCTAACCCGGAAGTAGTACCTCCGGTTAAGAACTTTACCTCAGTATGAGAACAGAAATCGCACAGCCGCGGTGGCAGCGGCAGTGGGAGGCCCCATTAGCTAAAGTGGTACCTCAGGTTAAGAACGGTTTCAGATTAAGAATGGACCTCCGGAACGAATTAAGTTCGTAACCAGAGGTACCACTGTACTAAAATGGTTCCCTTGAGAAGACATTTTTAAGCAATGGGACTTAGTAGTTGGGACTTAGTAGTTGTCACATTGATTTCAGTATGACTGAGGGAACGGTCATATGCAAAAGTTGCACCAGGTCCAAACCTTTTTCAGCGGCTCAGCTTCTGCTCTGTTTATACCTAGCAGAGGGAAAGCAACATTAAAGGAAAAACACTTATATATACATTTTAAGGCACACTTTCCCCCAGTGTAATGTGGTTTTGTGCACATTTTGTGTGCATGTGTGGAGAACCTTCAAGGTGAAGTCTGGGGGGGTGTTGTTTGTTTTTATTTGTATGTTTTGGAATCATGGAATCATAAACAGAGAGTTGGAAGGGACGCTGAGGGTCATCTAGTCCAATCCCTTGCAATGCAGGGATATTCAGCTGTCCCTTATGGGAATCAAACCTGCAACCTTGGCGTTATCAGCACCACGCTCTCTGCTCTAAATGCAGAAAGAGATCCTTTCTAACTGCATATGCCAGACCTACTTCTTTTTCCTTTTTTTAAAAAAAGCTGTATAATCACAAACGTTTGTTTTGATATTGATTTTGTAATCCTGGTTTGCCTGTTCAGCCACTACTGCATCTCTTGTGCAAGACAATATAAGTATTCTAATAAAGAGCCAAGAAACATGAAAATGGGGCTGAATCAATATAGTGGCTAAACCACAAGTCCTGTCATCGGGCAGGGAAACAAAAATAGCTGTGGACGGAGGCTTAGAAATGTGATACAGACTATAGGCAGCCAAAATGCATTTATCAAGGGTGTTTTAAACCCTTTCGGCATGTACGAAGGAGCAGGTTAACATACTCAAATTATCTCTTAGCAGGACTTGTCTTTTTGGAGTTCTTGTCCCAGCTAAAACAAAATGTCCCTATTGCTAGTGCCCTCACATTGACACAGTTCTCTGTGCTGCTAGCTTCCTTCTTCCAGGTTTCTGGAAGTTAAATCTGTGAATGAGGGGCATCTGTGTCTTGTCCTTACTCTGTTTGAGTGTACAGTGGTACCTCAGGTTAAGTACTTAATTCGTTCCGGAGGTCTGTACTTAAACTGAAACTGTTCTTAACCTGAAGCACCACTTTAGCTAATGGGGCCTCCTGCTGCTGCTGCACCGCCAGAGCACGATTTCTGTTCTCATCCTGAAGCAAAGTGCTTAACCTGAAGCACTATTTCTGGGTTAACAGAGTCTGTAACCTGTAGCGTATATAACCTGAAGCTTATGTAACCTGAGGTACCACTGTATGTCTGGATAAATGTAGACACGAAACCCAGAATAATAACTCCCTTCTATTCCTTCCCATCACCACCTAACACATACTAAGTGTTGCCAAATTTCTCTTGTTATTGTATAATAAATGCAACACAATCCATTGTGAAACTAAATATTCTATTTAAGCCTCAATTTTTAAAATTTTTTAAAAATAATTTTTATTTGATTTTACAACTATAGAGTTATATCAATACAAAACACATATCCATATTTGGAGATCTTTCCGAATCTCTGGACGTCCCATCTTCCCCTCCATGGGTCCTATTTTAAACCTTTTCAACTGCGTATTATTTCATCATCCAAATTTTATGTCTCCCCGTTTTATCCGTAATATCTTCTACATTACAAGCATTATTGCAATCCTGCTAATGTTTTCATCTGCTCACAGTGGGCTCTCAAGTAAATTATAATTTTTTCCCATTCTTTATTGAAGTTTTGGTCTTCTTGGTCCCTGAGCTTTCCGGTCAGTTTTGCCATTTCAGCATAGTCCAAAAGCTTAGTTTATCACTCTTCTCTGGTAGGGACTTTGTCTTCTTTCCATCTCTGGGCTAGTAGCATCCATGCAGTTGTTGTTGCATACCTAAAATGTCTTTTCTGCTCCTTTGGAATACCAGCACCTACAATTCCTAATAAAAAAGCTTCTTTTTAAAATAAAAGTTATAAAAGTGGTTTTTTAAAAGAAAAAGAACAACAACTGTTAATGCTTGCTGGGTTAACAGGAATGTAACAATTCACCTGCGAAATATTTGGAAGTTGTGGAGATGAGCATCCTAAGAGTTTGTTGCTGCTGTTTTTGCTGCCACTTTTCTGTTCGCAGCACAGGAGATCTTTGCTGCCACTTTAAGTTTGGCAGCTGAGCCACCAGTTTGGATCCTCTGCAATAGGAGTAGGAAACCTTTTCAGCCTAGCAGGTCAGATCATCACCTACCCCATGGAGCACTTTGGCAGGACTGCTCACCTGTCAATCACCAGATGCCTTTATGACATCAGGCTGTAAGTTCAAAGGGGCTTGCTGTCAGCACTGATTGGTTGACAGCGAACCACTTTCAAAGGGCACTGTCAGCACCAATCAGCTGGTTGATGGTGACAGCATGGCTTCAAAAAGGCTCGCTATCGGTGCTGATCAATGCTGTCATGGAGCCACTCAAACGACACCCTCAAACATGCTCTGCAGACCAGAAAACATGTCTGCAAAGGGGGGAAATGTCCATATTCAGGCATGGCCTGAATTGAAACCGTGCCTGTAAATAGACAAAGTTGGGATTACTGAAAGCACTAATAGTGAGTCCTACTTGCCAAGGAACAGTTGAAAGCACATTTTAAGCTCCCCATTGTTTCTTTGCAACACAGATGAACCTAGCAAACTTGAAAGCACTGAGGCGGAGAGATGGGGGGGGGCAGTCAGCACCAATGAAATGAAATGAAATAAATAGTGGCTTTGGCAAACTTCTGCAAAGTAGATATCTTTTGTGGGTGGGGGACAGAAAAAAGTAATTTTTCTCTTCTGAGAAATTTGAACTCAGCTCTATTCTCAGTTATGAAACTCACTGCTTGAGCTTGGCCTAATCACAAACACTTAGCCCCATGTTATGTACTGAAGTTCTCACCCTGGGCCATACTGTAGATAGTTTTCACTCAGGTCCACATATGCAAATAAGGGATTGAAAGTGACGTTCGGTGATTGGATAGTTACAGAAAGTTGTTACAGTTGCGTTGTAGTGGAGCTCTATATAAGCAGGCTGGCTGAACCCTTCAGTTCAGTTCTGTTCTGGCCTGTGAATAAACAAGAGCTGTTTGAAGAATTGCTGTGTTGTCTGATATGTTCACCCACAACTTAACACCTCATGTTCCCCACGGGGTTATTAAGAGGTTAACCCAGCCAGAGGACGTTGCATGGCACCTGAGCTTTTAGGGAGGAAAGATGGTTTATAAATAAAGCAAATAAATATTTGTTCATTCGGAAGCTGGTTCTGTTCAGTTGAGAAACATCGAGTCATGTCATGAGTTGGATTGTCCTTACATACAGATAGCAATAAGAAGAGGGGAGAGGTTCAAAGCAGCCCTCTGCTTTCAAACAACATGAGGATGGAGTGATGGGGTGTGTGCCAATGTGCAATGTGCCACAGTTTTGACCCTTTCTGCAGCTGCTCACGGCCCCACCATGGTTGGAGTCCCTCCTCACATCCTTCTTTCCCACAGATCAACACACAAATGGTGGTGAAGTTTCTCTGTTGCAGTGGAATAACACTTGGTACAGACAAGACAACTTGTAATATGCTTTGCACTTAGGTTGCAAGCTTCTCCAGTTATTACTGGAAATTAAGAAGATGTCCACCTAAATTAAATAAACTCAAGAAACTTCTAATTGAAAATCCTTACGGAGGACCAGACATTGAGAATGAGGGAAGTTCGGCTAACTCAGAGTGCACATCGGAAGAGTTATTAGGTCCAAGAAAGTGAGGAAGAATAATGTATCAACTGGAGGTTCCAAAAACATGCCAAATTGAAGGATGTTGGAGGATTCTAGACTTTGATTATGAGATGAAACTCTTGGATCATGTGACACAATTGATATATACTGAGTTCTGGTCATTCAGCAAGGTTCCTTTAAGCCTCTGTCTTCAAGAACTCAAACCTTAAGAACTCACGTTCTTGTGAGTTATGGAAAGGAATACATTGATGAAGATGAGACTTGCTTTGAAATGAATGAAGAGAAGATATGCAGAGCGACAGTACAAAAGCTCTTGCAGCCAAATTCAGTCTCTCAGAATGTCAAGAAGTATGGCAGCAGAGCGCCCCAGACAGAATGATGACTAAGGTGAAGGTAAAGGACCCCTGGATGGTTAAGTCTAGTCAAAGGCAACTATGGGGTTGTGGTGCTCATCTTGCTTTCATGCCGAGGGAGCTGGTGTTTGTCCACAGACAGTTTTCCGGGTCATGTGGCCAGCATGACTAAACTGCTTCTGGTGCAATGGGACACTGTGATGGAAACCAGAGTGCATGGAAACGCCGTTTACCTTTCTGCTGCAGTGGTACCTATTTATCTACTTGCAATGGTGTGCTTTTGAACTGCTAGGTTGGCAGGAGCTGGGATAGAGCAACAGGAGATAACTCCGTCACGGGGATTCAAACCTTTTGATTGGCAAGCCCAAGAGGTTCAGTGTTTTAGACCACAGTGCCACCCAACTAGGCTGGGCTAGCTCCTGTGGCCCTGCTTCATGCATATGAAGCTTTAAGGGGAAAGTCTTGTGAACCATCTTAACGTAATTATCAGTGTAGGATACTTGATATCTCTTGGGTGACCTTGGTAATACTGGCTGGCTTCTTTCAAAGTAGCATGTGTGTGAGAGAGGGCAGGGATGCAGTCTTCCTTTATAAGTCATAACGGAGTCAGAGAAGCAGAGCGGAGTGGACACATGGAATCTTCCACTAGTAGAGTCTGATTAGCCTGTGTATTTGAAGAGCTCCTGAGGTTTGCAAAGGTCCTGATGGCCAACAACCACAAAGACAGCTTGATGAAGTAGCAAGCCTTAAGCTGCTGTTGAAAGCCATCAAGTTAATGATTCTGTTTCAGAGGAAATGGGTTCATTATTTTTTAATTGGGCTGCTGTTTGAGCATTTTCACGAACTGCTTATCAAAATGCATCAGGAGTTCCTCGGTACCAGAAACCAAATGCTTGTTTAAGTGCTTAATAACCTACAGAGGAGGAAAGGGAGCTGACATGTAATGCCTTTCGCAAGATGCTTGGTTTCTACAGTATATTGGCCGTATTTCCGTATGTTCCGAGAACGATCTTGTATCAACATAAAATCAGCACCTTCTCAGCCTCGTGTCGATTATGTAAGTATGAACGGGCAAAATACCGACAACAAACAACAAAACACATAGTTTTAAAATGGAAATGTGGCTTGGGTTCATATGCTAATGAGGGCCAAAAATCCCATTCCTGGGGTGAAGGAATAGGTTTTATGGCTCATTCGTAGCCCTCCACACTCATAACAGAAGATGCAATATGGGTCCAATATAAAGAAACCTGAGGGGCAGAAGCCCAATTATTCCTCTTAAAGAAAACTTTTAAAATTGCATGGTATGATTAGGCATTTATGCTCATCTGAGTGGAAATGTCTCCCTCCTATATCGCTATAGCATGGTGGAATAAGTGAGTCCTCTACTATATGAATTGGATAGCCACCACCTATTTCTCCACTTGCCCTCAATATTTCTCAGTCACACTTCATCCCATCCATCCTCAAACTCTACGTCTCAACATGCCTTCTGGGTATTGCCCACAATTCTGTGCACAGCCTCCCCCCCCCTCCTGCTTTAGCTAAAAAAATTCTTGAATATTCCAGCTATTTTTCTTCCTCCTGTACAAATCCAGAAATGGATGCTTCGTTATGAGCCTGCATACATGTGGACTGACTGGTTTTCTTCAATGTAGCAAATGAGCAGTGCTGAGTTCTTAAGTGTGAAATTTTAGCATGAAATACAAGGGGCAGTGTTTACACTGGGCGTGATTTTCAAGGGAAGATTAATCTCAAAGGGTTAATCTATTGCAGTGTTGTCCATGGCAACAGCTAATTTGTGTTTGTGTGTTTGCGTGTGTGTGTGTGTGTGTTGTATCTGACAAAGACAGTAGCAGCAGAGATCTCCCTTGAAACAAAAGTACATGCAAATATAGCATCTTTCCCAGGACATTTTTATTTTTTTGGAGGGGAGGGGGTGGACCAATATAAAGGGTCTATGAAGAGGAACTCAGATGCAGCTGCTGTTACCGAAACCAGGTAAGGAGCCCTGAGGCTTTAAGGTGAATTTTAAATATCTCATGAAATCACTGAAATTCCTACCCTCCACGACAAGAAAGTAAAATCCATTTTGTATATAGTCAGAACATTTTAAGTCCATCCTAAAAATAATACAAATCCTCTTTTTAAAAAAAATCATTTTCAGAGATCTGATCACTTCAGGGGGAAAAAAAGCAAAGCAGTATTGCATCTTCGTTCTGTTCTGTGTTCCAGATGCTATAACACAGAAATCAGTAGTTGTAATAGCAGACATTGCACTGGATAATTCCCTCTCTGCCTTAATGTGATAATTTTAAAAGAGCTTGAAAAATCCCAATCCCCTGCTATTACCATTTCATGGCTTGCTCTTCTGATTTACAGATTTGAAGTCTTGTCGAAACAGTTGATGCTCAAGTGCTCCTTGTCAAAACTTGGTTGCCAAATGAAATCTTTCGGCACTAATAATTAAACAGCCTTTCCCAGCCATGGCCCATAGAGATGTTTTATGCATGGCTGTGCACTTGAGACGTTTCTTGTACCTATCTTACAAATTTAAAACATATTGTTGTTGTTGTTTTCCTTGACTACCAAAACTGCCGTTCAGTCAAGTAGAGGTTGCCACTATTTGTATTTGACTGTAACCCTACTTGGCCATTTTGATCATGTGAGGGGAAGAGGACAACCATGGCTGACATCACAACCCCACCTCCAGCACCAATATGGAAATAACTACCTCCATGTTTCTGCACATGCTGCTCTCACGGCTATTCTTCTTTCCTGGAAGGAGGTAAACACATATTGGTGATCCAAACAGACATGCAGTGGGCAATCTTCACGTGGGCCATTCTTTTGCACCTCTCTGTCACCAGTGATGCGGGTGGCGCAGTGGTCTAAACCACTGAACCTAGGACTTGCTGATCAGAAGGTCATCGGTTTGAATCCCCGTGACGAGGTGAGCTCCCGTTGCTCGGTCCCTGCTCCTGCCAACCTAGCAGTTCGAAAGCACGTCAAAGTGCAAGTAGATAAATAGGTACCGCTCTGGCGGGAAGGTAAACGGCGTTTCCGTGCACTGCTCTGGTTCTCCAGAAGCAGCTTAGTCATGCTGGCCACATGATCCAGAAGCTGTACGCCAGTTCCCTCGGCCAGTAAAGAGAGATGAGCGCCACAACCCCAGAGTCAGACATGACTGGACCTAATGGTCAGGGGTCCCTTTACCTTATCACCAGTGATTGAATCATCTAACCATGCTTGATTCAGAGAAATAACCCAACAACCCATGCCCAGCAGAGGCAAATTACATTCATTGAGAAGCTTTCTCTAAACTCATTCTTCAGTTTATTTATTTATTCACAGCTTGCTTACAGCTCTCCTGCAGCAGATGAGAGAGCCCTAACAACATAGATGGGAAATTACTGATGTAAGTGATACTTTTATTCCTGCCTATTTCCCCCTTTTTCTTCTCTAGCTGGAAATATGAGGGGTTCCATCTTATTAAGAGAATATTTTAAGGCTGCCATCCTGTGCTCGCTCACCTGGAAGAAAAACCAATTGAACTCAATGGGGAAATAAAGGATTGTGATGTAAAGGAGGAATGCAAGTTCATGCAGCACCTTTAAATTACTGAGAATTTGTATGTTCAATATCTACGAGGAGGGATCCCCTCCATGTTGGAAACTTTTTTTATTTCCAAGGTTAGAAGCTAGTCTATTGAAAACAAGCTGTATGCAAATGTATGCATTTTTCTTGTACTCCAATAACAGCTTTGAAGGAAACTAGGAAGCGAAACAAAACAAAAAGTCAAAGGTGAAGGTGGCAAGTTAGAGGAATCTGTAAATTGTGAAGATAACAGTGTTTCCAACTGTGAGTTTTAACCTTGGCAGCACAGGAAACAGAATATCTGAAAGTGCAAGGAAAAAGTGTTTACAGACACCAGCTCTGCCTTGTCACACAACTCTTTGTTGAAGAAGCTGCTATTTGATTACTGGTGACTAGTTGAAGAAGTATGCTACCGGTATTTAAAGGTTAGAATCAGTGCTGTTTTTCCAGAAAAAGAGGTGCCAGAGTTCACCATGACCTTCTCCCTTGTTCTCTTTGAATGGCAGTGGCGCCCAGCTGAGCTCCTGTGAGCTCCAGCTTAAGACAACAACACCCTGGCTAGAATGCAGAATATAAATTGGCTCTCTGATCATCAAATAATGCACTTCATATCAAATTCAGAAGTTAAAACACATGCCACAAGACCTCGGACGTCATTTGAAAATTTAATTTGACACGCAAACATGCAAAATACCCTTCTCCCTATACTTGACAAAATAATGAATGAGTTAACAGTTGGGCAACGCAATTCTGTAAAACAGCAATGGAAATCCGACCTGGGTACGTACCAAAATTTTAATAATTAAATTGCAAATTGCCGCAGAAATGTGAAGAGCTGAATTTAAGCTTGGGGGGGGGGGGGAGAGAAAGAGAAATGGAGAGAAAGAAATTGACAGATCTGCCCATCCCTAGTCACCCTCCACAGCTTGGGGAAAATAATTGTCAATACAAGGATGCCGTTTTGGGTGAAACCCTGATGTCAGATGTAACACATAGTTCTGTGAGGAACATTTTGGGAAATAAGTTTGTTCGCAGCTTTGAAAAGCTTTAAAGCACTGCTTCAGACCTCAGTATCCTCAAACAATTAATCACACCATTTGGAGCTCATGTGGAGGTTTTCTGTTCTTATTTTTATTTTTATTTATTTATTGAATTTATATACCGCCCTATACCCAAGGTTCTGAGGGCGGTTCACAGAATAAAATCAAGTTATAAAACCACAAAATACCTAATAAAAATTAAAACAGCAACCCAATAACCCCCCCATCCACATTTTAAAAGGGCATAGGATGTACCGTATTTTTTGCTCTGTAAGACTCACTTTTTCCCTCCTAAAAAGTAAGGGGAAATGTGTGTGGGTCTTATGGAGTGAATGCAGGCTGCGCAGCTATCCCAGAAGCCAGAACAGCAAGAGGGATTGCTGTTTTCACTGCGCAGCGATCCCTCTTGCTGTTCTGGCTTCTGAGATTCAGAATATATTTTTTTCTTGTTTTCCTCCTCCGAAAACTAGGTGAGTCTTGTGGTCTGGTGCATCTTATAGAGCAGTCTGGTGCATCTTATAGAGCGAAAAATATGGTAAATTGGCCTAGTTAAAAAGGAATGTTTTTGCGGGTGCCTACAGGTGTATAATGAAGCGCCAGGTGAACGTCCCTGAGGAGAAAGGCACTGTTTTCTGTTGTGTGTGTTTGGCTTTGTGCTAGATATCAGTTGGAGAAGACTAGGAAGTTTGTGGCTCTCCAGATGTTTCCTGAGGCCCTGCCACCAGTGGCCAATGGTTGGAGATAATGGGAGTTGTAGTCCAATGACACTTGGAGGGTCACAGGTTATGGTTAGACATAGGTGACACCCACTTTGTGCATATTTATTCAGGGAAACTGTTCTGTGTGTCGTGGCAGACGGACAAAGTTTCCTCTACTTGACCCGGATCCCTGTCATATTTATTCTGCTTCACCACTGCCTTGGTCCTTTTGCTTCTTGGCATCTTGGATGGATTGGCCAAGAAACTCCCCCTCGTAATCCCATTAATTCTCAGTGTGTGAGGCAAGGTTTGGTTTTTGGTCACTTTGTTTGTACTTAAGACATGCTTCTGTAACGTCTTAAACAGATCTTTCGTGTGCTTTGTTGAATCACATAATTAATCACTGCAGTCAAGCTCTTTTCACGGGAACTGACAAATGGAAATTGTTCATAGGCTCAGGAAAAAAAGAGAGGAGAAGACTGAGCAAGCGCCAATTTTTAACTGTCTCGGGATTCTTGGCGCAGCAGCGACTTGCTATGTAAGAGACATATTAATTACCTGAAGGAAGATAAGGGATCTTGCTGCGTATAAAGATAGTCTTTCAGCAAAGGACAGCATAGGGCATTTTGAATTTATTTATTTATTTTGTACATTTCTATTTCACTCATCTGAAGGGGCTTCTAGAATAACGACAAAATCGAAAGGAATTTAAAATGATTGACTATTATCAGCCAATATAAAAAAGCAGTACATAGAACTGGACAACAGGCCAGATAATACTAGAACTTTTTAATATTAAAAGAGCATCTAAAAAGTCTGATTTATTAAAAGACTTCACCTGGTGATAAAAGTAGCAGGGTCAATCAGAATCAAACCTAGCTGGAAATTCTTTAGATGCTGTGCAACAATGGAAAAGGTTATCAGGAAGGTGTATCAGGAAAAGTGGAATAAATTTAATGATTATCTAGTTAAATTTGTTAAGTTAAATTAACTGAAAATAGCTTGCAGATACTTAATTGGCTTAGGATTTTATTTATGTTAAGTGATGAATTAATATGTTTAATTCCATAATGTGAAGATTTAAGGATGTTAATGTTTAAGTTAAATTTCATAAGAATTGGAATTTGGAAAACCGTTAAAAGGACATGCAATGAAATTCAACCAAGGGGAAGCGAGGAAGTCACTTAACAAAGTTAATAAGTGTAATTTTCAATAAGGCTATGATTTATGTTTGTTTGTCTTGTGTGTTGGTTTGTTTATAATATTGTGAAAATTAATAAAATATTTTTGGGGGGAAACCAACGGAAAAGGTTATATCTCAGGTTACCTTATGCCTTGCTTTCTAACAGCACGTATAAGAAAGAGCTTCTTTTTTAATAATAATAATAATAATAATAATAATAATAATAATAATAATTTTGTTCCTTTTTCCATGCAGAAAGTTACATTTTTTACTCAACAATTATATTCCAATGCAGCAAAACCAGTGACTTTTCACTCACCCAATATTGATGTTTATAACCCAAATTACATACAATTGTGTTTTAAGGTTCCATCTTATCTAATTTCATCCTCTCTAACGTGTTTCTTAATATATTCTGCTATCTTCTTACACTTCAAACCACACTGTGGTCTTTGCATATGGGAAACAACTTTTTATATAGACTAGAAAGGGGTTCCAGTCTTCTTTAAAAGATTCTCAACCTGTTTCTTTTATTAGTGGCATCAATTTTATCAGTGGCATCTCTGCATATTCCAAGATTTTGATCAATCATTCTTCCTTTGAGGGTGTCCTCTTCTCCTTCCATTTCTGTGCTCAGAGAATTCTTGCTGTAGTCACATACATAAATACTGTTAGGACATTTTGGAGGAATTTTGCTATCTAATATCCCCAGCAGGAAGGATTCTGGCCTCTTGGGAAAAGTCACTTCAGAAATTGTCTTAATTTCATTACAGTGGCACCTCGGGTTAAGTACTTAATTCATTCCAGAGATCCATACTTAACCTGAAACTGTTCTTAACCCGAAGCACCACTTTAGCTAATGGGGCCTCCTGCTGCTGCCACGCCGCCAGAGCACGATTTCTGTTCTCATCCTGAAGCAAAGTTCTTAACCTGAAGCACTATTTCTGGGTTAGTGGAGTCTGTAACCTGAAGCGTATGTAACCTGAAGCGTATGTAACCCGAGGTACCACTGTATATATCATGTCCCAAAAGGCATTTGCCTTGTGAAAAAGAGCTTCTGAAGAACACTGTATGCAACACTCCAATTAAGCTGCAAAGGAAGGATGGGGAAACTGCGGTGGGCCAGTTGTTGATGGACTAAAAATCCAGTCAACACCAACCAGCATGGCCAATGTTCAGGGACCATGGGAAATGTAAAAGGTAAAGGTAAAGGACCTCTGGGTGGTTAAAGTCAAAGGCAACTTTGGAGTTGTGGTGCTCATCTCACTTTCAGGCCAACAGAGCCGGCGTTTGTCCACAGACAGCTTTCCGGGTCATGTGGCCAGCATGACTAAACAGCTTCTGGCGCAATGAATGGGACACCGTGACGGAAACCAGAGCTCATGGAAACGCTGTTTACTTTCTCGCCACAGCGGTACCTATTTATCTATTTGCACTGGCATGCTTTTGAACTGCTAGGTTGGCAGGAGCTGGGACAGAGCAACGGAAGCTCACCCCATCGTGGGGATTTGAACCGCCGACCTTCTGATCGGCAAGCCTAAGAGGCTCAGTGGTTTAGGCCACAGTGCCACCCGTGTCCCTTTGATGTCCCAACCACATCTACATACTTGATCTTAGCCAAAAGGCTAAGAAGCGATATCTGGAAGGCAAAGGGTGTTTTTTCATGGTAGTAAAAAAAAAAAAAAAAGGCAGATTTGTACTCGCTATAGACCCAGTGCCAGCCAGTAACCTAGTCGTGAGTTTCTGAATCATTTTCAAAGGCAACCCCACATAAAGCACCTTAGAGCACTGCACTGACTGTCCCAATCAGAAGTTGCAATGTAATTCAGCCTGATTGGCCTGAAGCCAATATCGCTGCTCTCTCTTCCAGAAGATCAGGCTACCACTCTGTGTCTAGTCCACAACACAAAAGAAGGCCACTTGAATTAAGTGCTTAGTCACAAAGGCTACATAGAATTGTCTGCTAAGTGCCTATCATGTCCCACTGCTTATTATGATTTCCATGAAAGTGTATTTAAGAACCCTGCAGTTGGTTATTCAAGGAGTTAAACACATCTCTTATGGGTGTTTTAGGGGCCAGGCAGAAAATACTGCATTTTATATTTGTCTGTTGCTTTTTTTCTCAACGTGTTTTGTAATAGGCTCTCTAGACGAGTCTGGATTCGGTTTGGCTCTTGCTTTCTAGCCTTCCACTGATTATCTTCCTGAATTAATAATTGGGTTGCCTGGAAGAGATGCTGCAACAGGTGCTGAAGATGGAAAAAAACACACACACACTGAAGGGACATGCATGGATTTCTGCTCAAAGTACAGCTAAGAGGCTCCCTAAATAATGGATGAAGGCCCCATGTCTTCAGTCCGATAGCTAACAGTGGATGTGTAAAGAATTTCTGGATCTGTACTTCTGGATGACCCCATGAACTTTGTGGGTGCTTTAATTTGGCAATAGTAGTTCCTCAAGAGCAGCAGCTAACCATTCCACCAAGCAGCAGGCATCCGATTCCCCTTTGAGTGATGAAGCAGCAAAAAGGAAAGGAAAACTGATACCCTGAGAGAGGAGAGCAAGGAGGCATCCTATATGAGCAGAACAGAGGCAGCTGATCTTTCATTTTGTTTGAGCATTGAGCAGAGGACTGTTCTGGGAGTGGGATGGAAAGTGAAACGAATAGATAAGCAGTGTGAGGTCTACAAGGGTCTGGACTCTGCACACAGCAGCAGATTGCAATTCTTGATACAGTATTCCTATAAAGCAGCCTTTCTTAGAGGTTTTAGAGTGCAACTCTGATTATTGGCTATGCTGGCTGGGGCTCAGTTGTAGTCACTGTTAGGTATAATTGGGTTCATTGACACTGAAAGGGTGAATGTCTAAATGTGTATTACCAAAGGCTTTAACACGGAGATTTTCCATGGGGTTCTTCTTCTTCTCCTTCTCCTTTGGCGATCACTTGTAGCCGAGTAAGATTGTCTTCCATAAACACGGTTTTAACAATGAGTCCGTAAGTGACTGTGGAGGCCAGTTCTGGATCCACACGTCCTTCCACAGTGGGGACATTGGTTTCCGGACGTGAGTTGATCATGGTGTGGATTTGCCAAGCGTGCCTTCCTCTTAGCACATTTCTCCCTTGCGTCCTGAGTTTGAGTGTCTTCAAAGCCCATGACACCTTTGGTAAAGACTGTTCTCCAATGGGAGCGCTTGTAGGCCAGTGTTTCCCAGTTATCAGTGTTTATATTACTTTTTTTTTAGATTTGCCTTGAGACAGTCTTTAAACCTCTTTTGTTGACCACCAGCATTACGCTTTCCATTTTAAAGTTCAGAATAGAGTAGTTGCTTTGGAAGACGATCATCAGGCACCCGCACAACATGACCAGTCCAACAAAGTTGATGTTGAAGAATCATTGCTTCAGCACTGGTGATCTTTGCTTCTTCTAGTACACTGATATTAGTGTGCCTGTCTTCCCAAGTAACGTGTAAAAATTTTCGTAGACAACGTTGATGGAATCTTTTGAGGAGTTAGAGATGGCGTTTATAAGTGGTCCATGTTTCAGAAGTGTATAGTAAGGTTGGTAGTACAATAGTTTTGTAAACAAGCATTTTGGTTTTCCTGCAAATGTCCTGGTCCTCAAGCACTCTGCACTTCAATCGGGAGAAAGCCGCACTCACAGAGCTCACACGATGCTAGATTTCAGCATGAGTGTTGGCGCTTGTGGAAAGATAACTGCCTAGGTAGCAGAAGTCATCAACATTTTCCAACGTTACACCATTGAGTTGGATTTGTGGCATTGCAGAGGGGTTCTTTTGCACTTGTTGGTGCAGCACTTTGGTATTTTAGATGTTGAGTGATAGGCCAAGCTTTTTGTAAACTTCTGCAAAGATATTTAGGATAGGTCATCCTCTGAGCGTGTGCACACTACTTTGTCATCAGCATACTGAAGCTCTGTGATGGAAGTTATGGTAACCTTACTCTTTGCTTTCAACCTGCTCAGATTGAAGAGCTTTCCATTTGTTCGATATATGATTTCTACTCCAGTGGGGAGTTTCCCTTCGACAAAGTGTAGGATCATGGCAATGAAAATAATGAATAGAGTTGGGGCAATAACACAACCCTGTTTAACACCTGATCCCACTGTGACTGGTTCACTTTGAGAGCCATTGTTATCTGTGATTGTTGGTGTCATATTATCATGGAGGAGCCAAATGATGTTTACAAATTTATCTGGGCAGCCAGTTTTCAGAAGGACAGTCGACAGGGCATTACGAGTTACAGTGTCGAAAACCTTAGTCAGGTCAATAAACAGGGGTTGGTTTTGCTTCTCATTTTTCTTGAAGCTGTTGAGTGGTGAAAATCATGTCCACTGTCCCCCTAGAAGGCCAAAAACCATTTTTGGATTCAGGAAGGGTCACTTCACATATTGTTATGAGATGGTTTGCTAAGATCCTTGCAAGAATCCCCAGCTGTAACCAATCTGCCTAGAATGTCACTCCTAACTATTAAAGAAAACTTATTTAAAGCTACAAGCACCTGTCTTCCCAAGTAACGTGTAAAAATTTTCTGTTTCTTTGAAGATTGACTTCCCAACAATTCCCATGGCATGTGGAGGTATGTGTCTGCAGCCTCTCCAGTGTTTTGGTGAGGTTCCTGGATGTATCAGCGCCAATTTCCATGGTGTTTGGTACTATCTATTGCCAAGTTTCAAAGTGAATTCCTTTCCTTTGGGGAAGATGGATTTAAAGGGAGGTATAGACCACAATTTATTCCATTGAGTAGGGTCTGTTTCATAGCCTGTTCTATCCCAGCCTTCCTCCCAAAAGATGGAGCCCAGGACAACTGAACCTCTACTTACCTGAGCCAGTGCTTCACTTCAGTTGCTTTGCATATATATATTTTCATCCTTTTATCATCTAGTGTAGGAAATCTTCTCCATGGTATGAACTCATGCCATTTGGAGCTTTCCTCGCACATGTTCCCATCAGGCTGCTCCCTTCATTGGCTGGTAGCAGCCATCTCATCAGGCTGCAGCAGAGATATGCTAGCGGTACTCATATTTTGTTCAGGTTCTTTGTCAAAGAAATTTGAAGGTCTGCAACTCCCATCAACCCTAGTGAACATGACCAATGGCTGGGTACAATGGGAGTTCTAGTTCAGCAACTTCTGGATGGCTGAAAGTTCCCCACAGTTAGTCTACAGAGACTGGTGAATTCAGTATTAGCATAAGCCAGGGTCCCCAAACTTTTTTCAAAAAGGGCCAAATTTGATGAAGTGAACATGCATGAGGGCTGACCCAAGTTGAGTTGTTTTTTTAGAAGGCTGTTTTATTCCAAGGCTGTTGAGCTTTTTTCAGAATTGAAGTTGCTGAACTTTTTTTTGGGTTTTACCCCAGCACATATACTGCCACAGGGGCCAGATTAAATCAACTGGCAGGCCGGTATAGGCCCCCGAAATGGATTTTGGACATGCCTGGCATAAGCCCTTTAGAGCTCTTTGTCATGGTCACAAGTGGCATTTAGGCACATTTTTCCTCATGAAATTTGGACCTTTGCAGTGTGATTCTGAATGTAAAAAATGAATAGTGGGTGGAAGCCGAGGACTCCTTTTATTGTTGTTGTTATTATTATTATTATTGTAGACAATTGTTCTTGTACCGGATTGCAAAAGAGAACAAAGACGTTTGGAGATGTCATTTTGCATCTTTAGAAAGCTCTTAATCAGAGCATGATTCTTCTTCCAAATACATATTCAAAGCACCATTTGGGAGACAAATGCCGTGATGAAGCTTGTTGTATCATTTATATGATATGACACTGCATTATGTTAAGATGTACTCCTAGGCCCTGACATGAAGGCTACGCCAAGGCAGAAGGGGACTTGACGCAAGACAGAAGAGCAGTCGATCTCCAGGCCACCTGTTCCGGCATCCTGATTAGCTCATTCAGCCGTCCTCTGGGCACAAACATTCCTTTCCCTTCTCTTAGTACTTAATCAGTCCGAGGGCTGCAAAACAGCATTGGGGAGAGCGGCAGCAGCTTTCAAGAACAAGCTCTGATTACAGATTTGGGGCGGGATGTATCCTCCCCCAAAGGAGATTACAATGGCTAAATAATTTTGATCATACTGAACGGGGTTGGCTTTTGAGGTCCAAATCAAATGTCTCAAATGAACCTATTTAAGCCTCCCATCTGTGATGCATGACAAAGATGCCATACATCTTTATTTTGCTTTTCTTGTTTTAAATGTCACCACCTTCTGTAATGACGGTGAGGGCTGTGAGGATGGGCTAGAAATTAATTTATTAAATGGAGGAGATTCAGGCTTCAATCCTATGCACACTCATCCAGGAACAAGCGCCATTGAGCACAGTGGGCCTAAATAAGCAAATATGCATACAAATTCAATGTACAGTGGTACCTCGGGTTAAGAACTTACCGTATTTTTTGCACCATAACACTCACTTTTTTCCTCCTAGAAAGTAAGGGGAAATGTCTGTGCGTGTTATGGAGGGAATGCCTATGGGTGGCATGCCTACGGATTTTCCTCCTCTAAAAACTATGTGCGTGTTATGGTCGGGTGCGTGTTATAGAGCGAAAAATACGGTAATTCATTCTGGAGGTCCATTCTTAACCTGAAGCACCACTTTAGCTAATGGGGCCTCCTGCTGCTGCCGTGCTGCCAGAGCACGATTTTTGTTCTCATCCTGAAGCAAAGTTCTTAACCTGAGGTACTATTTCTGGGTTGGGAGAGTCTGTAACCTGAAACGTCTGTAACCTGAAGTGTCTGTAACCCGAGGTACCACTGTGTATAATTTAGGCTTCACCATGCCCATCTGACGGCCACTAGACTGGTGATTGGGAGTAGATGCCAGGACCATATAACACTGGGCCTAAAGGATCTTCACCAGCTCCCAATATGTTTCTGAGCACAATTCAGATTTTGGCACTGACATTTAAAGCCCTAAATGGCCTCATTCCTGTATACCTGAAAGAGTGTCTCCACCCCCATCATTCAGCCCAGACACTGAGGTCCAGCTCCGAGGGTCTTCACTGCGAGAAGTGAAGCTACAGGGAACTAGGCAGAGGGCCCACTTGGTAGTGGCACCCACCCTGTGGAATGCCCTCCCATCAGATGTCAAGGAGATAAACAACTATCTGACTTTTAGAAGACATCTGAAGGCAGCCCTGTTTAGGGAACTTGTTAATGTCTGACATTTTATTATGTTTGTATATTTTGCTGAAAGCTGCCCAGAGTGGCTGGGGAAACCCAGCCAGATGGGCAGGGTATAAAGGAATAAAAAATGTTGTTGTTATCTATAATTCAGACTGTTGCATGCCTTCCATTTGTTCCAGGGTTATATTTTGTGCATGTTTTTCAGCATTTTAAAGCATAGTTCCTAAGGGCTTTTGATACATGACGTGTCACATTGCAGTAATGTATGTTTTAGGATACAGTCCAAAATAGACTCTGTGGGACTTGATTCCAAATAAAATATGCACCATTTGGAGCTGGTAAGAAAGCTTGCCTCCCTTGCATGCCATTTGTTTTGGTGTCTTCTTTTAAATAGCCAGTGCTAGAGGTTTCAGATAGCCTGGAAAACTAATCACAGTTAGGTAGGATGCAACAATTCAGCTGAAAGCAGATGGTTTCTTTTAAAGACAGAGCTATCAATACATTTGTTTTCTCTTGGCCTTTATTTATGCCCCTGAGGAGCCATCTGGGACTTGAGGCGTATTAGGCATACCTAGGTAGCATTTGCAATCTCATCAACTAAACCCCACAAACAAGGCCAGAAATTAATTTTCTTTCTCTGCGTTTCCCTTCCACCTTTGTCAGCTTAAAAAGCAACGCAGACCACCTCGCACCGGCTAATAATGGAAGCTTAGATATTTGGCATTTTCCCAACTCATGAGAGAACTGACATTTTGTAAAAGCTGTCCAAAACAACAATAATTTCACTTTGTTTGCTTTTGTTTAAAGAAAGTATATTATTATTTGTCATGTCTTACAAATGGCTGTTCCCACCCCCTCAAAAAAAGAACAATAACAACAACTATGTTGCCACTCTACTTAGGGACTACCAGTTTCTGTGGAACAGATGGACTTTTTAAAATAAAAAGGGTAGTAATTTGTTTGCTGTATAACACCTCTTCCTCATAGCTTTGTGAATGCTGTGAGTTTTCTTAAATGCCAGAAATATCATACCAAGTAGGAAAAATATATATTAGTGAATGATAAACATGTCACATTCAGTAGGATGGCTGGTTGTCAGCCTTTTGATAATTCAGTACTTGCTGGCATGCAGTTTTTATCACAGTGATAGGAAGCTGCACTACAAATCTGTATAATTTAGTTATCCTGGATTTCTACCTGAGTCTGGACCAAACTACACATTACATATAGACTAATTTTAAGATTCTATTAAATGCCCTTGGAAAGCAACAATGGAACAGGATGACTGAGAACAGAGGTATGGAGGGGAGCGGGAAGGAAGGGTGCTTAACCCTTTCCTCCCCTGCCAATTTTCTGCCCCCAATTGCCGCTAGCTGCTTCTGTACACTGCTAGTCCCAAATTCATGGCTCCTCTCTCTCTTTCTTCCTTGGAGAGAAGGGAAAAGCAAAAGCAATACAGCGTATCTGAACTTCCGTTCCCATGACATCCAGCACTGTGGAATGTAAATGTGACAACAGCAATCACACATCTGCAGCACGGAGGGATGAAATTCCCAACAGTTATCACAGTGGCATAGCATGGGTTGCCGGTGCCCGGGACAGGAAAACCACTGATGCTGCTGGAGTAACCCCCACTGGAGCTAAGTGAGGCTGCACTGTTCTGCCTGCTCACCCACACAGAGGAGAGCCCAGCCGGCCGATGTGTCCCTGGGCTGTGAATTCCCCTGTCACCTGCAGAGAGCCTGCTCTGCCACCTTCACTGTGCCAGGGCAGAGGTCTCTGTGGAAGCTGGTGCCTGTGTAGTGGTGCCTGGTTTTTGCTTCCAGGGCCATGGGCCTTATGGCCCCCCACACTATGCCACTGTGTTATCATCCAGTGAGGCGTTGTCAGCTTGTGTTGGGGAAGGATACAAATTAGCAGAGCTAGTGTGGGTTGTACTGTCTCCCCAAAGCAAGATGCCATATTGGCACATTAATTCCATGTATTAGGTGTGGGAAGGGGTGTTGAGCATGTTGGGAGACAGCAAGCAAGTTGCCTGATGGTTTATGCGGTGGCCTGATTGCCTACAATAATGGAACAGCTCTCAAGGCCCTATGTTGGCCAGAGACATGATCCAGATTGATCTTCTGGATTATGGGATGATTCTGCGACTGCCCCTGCTGGAAGTGGTTCTCATCTTCTCTTCAGATAGGATGCATAGTGTCTGATCCATGGGACTTCTGGTCCTCCATGGTCAGGATCGAAAGAGATACTTGAAGCACACCAAGTGTTTGGAGCTTGCCAGTATCTTATTTTTGTTAAACATCAGACCACTATGCCATACCCCAAACCAGCTTTGAAAGTCTCCCCCATTTCAAAAGCAGTGTTTCATGCAACAAGGATTGCTGTGGCCTTAGGTGAAGGGTCCTAGGCTCTGTCACTGGCATGTCCACTTAATGCCAGAAATAACCTTTGAAACGCTGGAGAGCTTCTGCCAGTCAGAGAAGGGAGCACTGGGATATATGGACCAATGACTTGATTTGGTACAATGTAAAAAAGGTAAAGGTACCCTTGCCCATACGGGCCAGTCATGTCCGACTCTAGGGTTGTGCGCCCATCTCACTTAAGAGGCCAGGGGCCAGCGCTGTCAGGAGACACTTCCGGGTCACATGGCCAGCGTGACGAAGCTGCTCTGGCGAGCCAGCGCCAGCACCGCACACGGAAACGCCGTTTACCTTCCCGCTATAAAGCGGTACCTATTTATCTACTTGCACTTAGGGGTGCTTTCGAACTGCTAGGTGGGCAGGAGCTGAGACCGAACAACGGGAGCTCACCCCGCCGCGGGGATTCGAACCGCCGACCTTGCGATCAGCAAGTCCTAGGCACTGAGGTTTTACCCACAGCGCCACCCGTGTCCCTTGTAGCTTCATATTATTTCCTCCACTGCAAATTTGTCAGGCTCAAAGTTTGAGGCGTGATGTGAGCTTGAGTCCTGATCACAGACCCCTCCATGTGTCCCTGTTTACATAAGCCATCCCGGTTTTTTATTTGATCCCAGAATGTCCTGCTTTTCCTTAGGATGTCCCTATTTACATCAGAGAAATGTTGGCGGGTATGGAGTTATGTGACCCATGACCCAAGGAGATAAGTAACTATAAAACCTTTAGAAGACATATGAAGGCAGCCCTATGTCTAGGGAAGCTTTTTTAATGTTTATTGTTTTATTATGTTTTTATATATGTTGGAGGCTGCCCAGAGTGGCTGGGGCAACCCAGTCAGGTGGCAGGGGGTAAATAACATTATTATTATAATCATAATTGTTATTGAATAGGACATCCCTATTTTCACTGGAGAAATGTTGGAGGTGTACAGTACATGCTGTGCAACCAATTCCAACCACCGCTTTATTTCAGATATGAGGGAATAGCCACATTTGATAATGAATACTTCATTAGGCCTATTTAAATAAGGTAGCTTTCACCCTCCCATTTACATTAATTCACCTGAGATACATTTGTAATATCACACCAACCAACTGGTTTCCACATTTGTAATGTGGGGCAAAAAGTGGCTATTAAGCCCCCGTGACAATTAAGTCCTTGACAGTTGATTCATACCACCAACAGTTATTAGAAGGCTGCTTGAATAATGAAAGAAATCTTTAAAATGTATATGTTATAAATAATAGCCCCACAGCTATCCTATTCTCACTTCAGAATTCTTCTTGAACTACATTAAGATTAGTGCATGAACGTAGTAGCTTTTTTGTCTGTGTGAATATTTAATAACTCTTCATTTGGATTAACAAGGAAAAACGCCTTACCAAATGTTCCTCTTTCATATAGCTGCTACAGTAATTTGATATTCTGTTTATACATGTGTAACAATGTTGGAGAAGCAGAACAGGCTTCTGCAACTCTTATATCTTGCATTTGAAAGTTTTTGCACATCGGCACACGTTCCAGAAGCTCTAATAACACTTTGTCAAAGGCTTGCCCTGGTGTTATTCGTTAATTGCAATCAACAGGCAATGTTACCCCTCCTTTTAAACCTCATTTGAACACTGATAATTAGTGTTTATGTGCATGTATGTACAGAACGGGACATCACTCTTGGCTGTGCATTATGGCAATTGTAAGCAATGACCTTTGATGGAAAGCTATGATAAGCATCTACATTTAGTGGAGATTCTTGTCGATGACTGAAGTTATATAGCACATTATACCTTGACACCCCCAAATCTTGGGTCCTTTCAGGATCATCATGAATTTTGGAAATAACAGGATAGCTTTTGTGGCAAAGTGATTGGTACTGAGGTTCCATTGCACAGAAACATGACTGAATGTATAAGGATGAGGACATAGAGAGCAATAATGAAGACTGAAACCATCTCTCCTTGCTCTTGCTTGTGGGAGTGGAATTGGGCCCACTCAAAAATTATATTGCTGTGAGGTAAAAAGGTAACGGTAAAGAGACCCCTGACCATTAGGTCCAGTCGTGACCGACTCTGGGGGTGCGGCTCTCATCTTGCTTTATTGGCCGAGGGAGCCGGCGTTTGTCCGCAGACAGCTTCCGAGTCATGTGGCCAGCATGACTAAGCCGCTTCTGGCGAACGAGAGCAGTGCACGGAAACGCCGTTTACCTTCCCGCCGGAGCGGTACCTGTTTATCTACTTGCACTTTGACGTGCTTTCAAACTGCTAGGTTGGCAGGAGCAGGGACCGAGCAATGGGAGCTCACCCTGAAGTGTTTATCTAGCTCTTCTTTCCCTGTTTTAAACTGTTTCACCTGGGCTTCTCCGAGACTGCTTGAGAGGTTTAGATTCCCTGCTCCTGGGCTACAGTACAATGGTACCTTGGTTCTCAAAATGCCTTGGTACTCGAACAACTTGGAACCCAAACACTGCAAACCCGGAAGTAAGTGTTCCAGTTTGCAGACTTTTTTCGGAAGCCGAACGTGCTCCATTTTGAGTGTTATGCTTCCTATTTGAGTGCGACACTTCTGTTTTGAATGTTACATGTATTTTTAAACTCCTGTTGGAAGCCACCCAGATTGACTGGGGAAGCCCAGCCAGATGGGTGGGGTATAAGTAATAAATTATTATTATTATTATTATTATTATTATTATTATTATTATTATTATCATTATCATTATCATTATTACACTGGGGTCTGTCTGTCTTTGCTATTTATTTTGCATTTTTGCTTTTTCAGCTTTTTCGTTTTGTTTTTGTGACTGTGTGGAACCCAGTTCAGCTATTGATTGATTGATTGATTGATTGTGTGACTGCTTTCATTTTATGGATCAATGCTCTCGTTAGTTAGCAAAATTCATGTTAGATTGCTGTTTTAGGGTTGTTTCTAAAAGTCTGGAACAGAGTAATCCATTTTACATTAGTTTCTATGGGAAAATGCGCTTTGGTTTTGGAACGGACTTCCAGAATGGATTAAGTTTGAGAACCTCGGGTTAAGAACTTAATTTGTTCTGGAGGTCTGTTCTTAACCTGAATCTGATCTTAACCTGAGGTACCACTTTAGCTAATGGGGCCTCCCACTGCTGCTGTGCTGCCAGAGCATGATTTCTGTTCCCATCCTGCAGCAAAGTTCTTAACCCGAGGTACTATTTCTGGATTAGCGGAGTCTGTAACCTGAAGCGTCTGTAACCTGAAGCGTCTGTAACCCGAGGTACCACTGTATACAAAAGGGTGCTTGCTTGCTGATCCTCTGCTTGCTGATCTGGGCCAGAAAGCCACTGCCGACATAAGGAGGGGGGGTTGCGGGCTCAAGCCCACCTACATCCGCGTGGGGCTGGCTGCGGCCCCACGTGACTTGGGAATCCTCGGGCTGCATCATTCCCTGCACCAGCCAATTGGCTGGCGGCAGGGGCGGGGCTAAAGGGGGTCATTTAAGGTCGGGGCAGCCCAAGATTGCCCCTTTCTGTTTAGGGGTAGTCCGATAAAGGACTCCGGGGGGCGTTGCCTCGTTCGAACCCTATGGAGGCTAGGGCCTAAAGCTGACCCCCGAGTGGTGACCCCTTGAGGAGCGTCTAGGGATGTGCATCTCAGGGGCTCCCCCTGTTGGTGTTAACCGTCTCCGGTTCTATACCGGATAGTCTGATAGGACCAATGCCTAAAGCCAGTACTGCTCTTACCTGTAACCAATGCAGTTGTGGCCATTTTTCGTCCATTAATCTAAATTCTGGTGTCCAGTGTCTTTATTTATTCCAACTGGGGGGGGGGAATCGCCACGCAAGGCTGGGAGAACCTCTGGAATCTGTTTCTTTAACCATCTCTGGCCTTGGATGTCCTTGGATGTCCTGTGCATAGGAGAGGAAAGTCTTGTATTTTTTCTTTCCAACACCACACACAATAGTGAGAAAAATGATCTGTGCTACAGTGGAATATAGGAAAGTGCAAATGACCATTTCCACATTCATTGCTTCTGACCTACCAATGATTCCATTCCACAGCAATCCTGCTTCTTCTGTCTGATAGAACGATATCTGTTTCAGCACATCTGATGCAGAATTATACCTGGGTTTCTTTTTTTCTTTTGTCGCACGTGATGTCACAATTTAGACCTCTTCATGCGTCTCCGTTTGCCATGTCGACACAGTATTTCAGCAATGTTTTTATTTATTCCTTATTTTCTAAGTTATTATCAGGGTGTTCATCTGCATCTTTCTCATATCTCTCCAAATACCACCCTTGCTGTCTCCTCCAACCCCCAGCCCTGTCTAAGTAACTTAGTGCCATTTAGACTATTTCTATCACTGGCTGTTGAAAGTGTTGTGGAAGCTTCAGTTAGTCTCTCCAGAGATGTTTGCGTGCATTGTGAATTTCCATTCAAGTCATCCATCTACTCTCTTTATTTTGTCTGACTAGAGTTATCAGGACACCATTATTAATTAATTTGAGAGTATCATTTTACTTTGCATGAATGTCTGAGTGCTGCGTACTGTTGTGCTGTATTAGGCAAGTGGCTGAAGGAGTCCATGTCACACGTTTACATAATTCTTTTTGGTCACCTATCTCAAATTTTACAGTCACCATCAGCTACTTGTGTCATTTGCTGAATCATTATTTTCTCCATATCATCCCTGAATGTTCTCTTTTAATGTTAATGAAGCAGCTAATGGACAGTCACAGAGCCATCTTTCTGCAGGGCAATAGTTGCTCACCCATGAATGATGCTTGGGACAATAGTATTCAGATTTTATAAAAATAAAACCTCCAGTGGCACAGACACCCAGCACAAATATGTCCAAAAAGCCATAATATATTGTGTAACATTTGTGGACTTTTTATTTTAAACCCCCCCCCCCCACATAAACTCACATTGATTGTGTTTGCTTCTTGGTGTTCTGTTTCTGATCACTGGTGAAATAGGTGGATGGAGAAGGTTACTATACAGTGGTACCTTGGTTTAAGAACAGCCCTGTTTATGAACGATTCGGTTTACAAACTCTGCAAAACCAGAAGTAGTGTCCCGGTTTACGAACTTTACCTCAGTCTAAGAACGGTATCCGAACGGTGGAAGGGCACCGGCGGTGGGAGGCCTCATTAGGGAAAGCGCGCCTTGGTTTAAGAATGGTTTTGGTTTAAGAATGGACTTCCAGAATGGATTAAGTTTGTAAACCAAGGTACCACTGTATTTGCTGAATCCTCTGACATCATTAGCTAGGACATGCATCTTGATGTAGTTGTGCTAGTTGTCAATAGAAATCCCATTGAGAAAAATGCAGTGTCACTGGAAACCCACATTCAGCTCCAGACTCTATAAACTGAAGAGGCATATTTTTATTATGTATTTAGGACATACCTTTAGTGTATATTTAGGACACACCTTTGTGTGATTGTATGTACCGTTTCAAATGGCCTTTAGCATTGTGTTTTAATTGTTGCAACTTGTCTGGGGATCTTAGAATGAAGGGAGCCTAACAAATAGTTGCTGTTGTTGTTCTTACTGCCAAATGTTTGTCCTAGTCTTCTGGTGAGAGACAAAACCATCTGAAGCTTTTTTCAATTTTACTGAGACAGGGATACTTCATGCCACTTAATAATTGCCCTGTTTGCCCAAGGTTAAGAGGATTGGAATGTGTCTAACTGAACAGATCCTTAAATCCATGATGTGAATGGGTGGCATTATTTTCCTATATGGTCTGTTTTGAATATTGTTTGGTTCATCTTTTTATTATCTCCCACCTTTTCAAAAGCACAGGACAAACTCTAATACAGTGAAGCAAATGTTAGGCAGAGGCCCTTGAACAGAGACTAATGGTTTACAATCAAAAGCAGAGGAAGGGCAGAATAATGGTACCCGACAAGCTCTTAAAACCCTTTGAAGTCAATGATACTTCAGAAACTATGAGTAGCCTAGACACTATTGTAACATAGTAGTCTAAAGAGTAGAAGGATGTATTCCACTTCAGTTGAAAACCCAGTCCCAGCTCCTTCGCTATGCATGACTGGGAGATGGGGCATTCAGCAAAGATGGTTAGGAAAGAAGAAAGATAATGAATTCTTTCTTGTTCATCTTTTTCTTTCTCAGTTTCTTCTTACATAGCCCATGAGCAGCCTTTTCTAGGGCTGACCCCAATGTCCCCACAGTAGGACGTTTGGTGATTTCCATGGCGAGAGGCAAAACCCATGCTGAAGACAGAGACAAGAGACAGTGGCATAGCGTGGGGGGTGCAGAGGGGCCGGCCGCACTGGGCGCAACATCTGGGGGGGGGCGCGCTCGCACTCGCACTCACAGCTCTCTGCCCCTACCTGGCTCACTCACTCTAGGGGGCGCAAATTACTTGCCTTGCCCCGGGTGCTGACAACCCACGCTACGCCACTGACAAGAGACAAACTTCAGAGTGATGTGGCAGAAGTAGGACTACAAGATCCCTTTGCAAACCACAGAAGGATCCGTGCTTCCTGTCCATCCCATGTGGCTTTTGCCTTGGGAAACAAAGGTTCCTGTGTGGGAACCTTCTCCCAGTCTGTATTCATGATGATGACATGAACCTGGAACCCCAAATTCAATACACTGGAAGAAATTCATTACTAGCAACATGACAAGTACAGTGGTACCTCTGGTTGCAAACAGGATCCATTCCGGAGGCCCATTCGCAACATGAGCACAACGCAACCCGCATCTGTGCATCTGTGCGTCTGTACATGCATGGGTCACAATTCACCACTTTTGCGCATGCGCATGACGTCATTTTGTGCGTCTGCGCATGTGGGAGCGGCAAAACCCGGAAGTAACCCTTTCCTGTACTTCTGGGTCGCCGCGGGACGCAACCTAAAAACGTTCAACCTGAAGCAAAAGTAACATGAGGTAAAGCTTATATGAATGGTCTCAGGTGCCCCTTCTCTTCCGTGATGCATGCGCTCATGTGATGCTAAAGCAAATGCATTTCAGCATAAATCAGAGGCTTAGTGCCTGGCTACTGTCACAGCAAATGAGATTGCAAGGCCAGCAACAAAAATGGATTGTTCTTCTGTATGTGGCTTCCCCACATCTACCTCCCAAAAAAGTTCAGCAATTTGCCCTGAGAATGTGCTTGGATTAAGGGCGGTATACAAATTATTATTATTAGTGGTGGTAGTAGTAGTAGTCTGTAACTCAAACCCAATTGTATTCAATGAACATACATGGAGTGGAAGTGTGTAATACTGTAGTGCAAGGCTGAGCTCCCTGGTTTATACACATTCATTGCATACAGTTGTTCAGGCAGGAGATTGGCATGTGAGGAGGGTGGAGCGTGGGTACTGAATTGTTGGAAAAATATTTGAAAAGAACTGATGCCTGTAAGGCCTAATACGATTAATAAAAGGCTTCAATATCACTAGATCTGTGTAGCCAAATAAGCAGTAAAAGAAAAAGAAAATGCAGTTTGGATATAACTCTACATCAGGCTTTTTGATTCACTGGAGAGGCTTGCTTTTCATTTTTTTATTTTAAATATTGACACCCTGCCTCACTGTCATTCAGGGTAGTTTACAAACGGATTGATTTTCTTTTCTCTCTTTGGAGTCAGCCTATTGCTGATGTAGCATGCAGCAGTGGCAATTTAGCATCATCAGAATGGCATTTTAAAAGGAACTCCATAATATTTTGTTTGCCTTCCAAATGCTGTTTTTTAATAGAAGCAAGTGGTGATACAGATTACCTGAAGGAGCGTCTCCACCTCCATCGTTCTACCCAGACACTGAGGTCCAGCACCGAGGGCCTTCTGGCGGTTCCCTCACTGTGAGAAGCCAAGTTACAGGGAACCAGGCAGAGGGCCTTCTCGGTAGTGGCGCCCTCCCTGTGGAACGCCCTCCCACCAGATGTCAAAGAGAACATCTACCAGACTTTTAGAAGACATCTGAAGGCAGCCCTGTTTAGGGAAGCTTTTAATGTTTGATGTATCATAGTATTTTAATACAGTATTCTTTTGGAAGCTGCCCAGAGTGGCTGGGAAAACCCAGCCAGATGGGCGGGGTATAAATAATAAATAATAATAATAATAATTATTATTATTATTATTATTATTATTATTATTATTATTATTATTATTATTATTATTATTTTAGTGCAAAAAGTATCATGCCCTCCAAGTGTCCCTATTTTCCAGGGACAGTCTTGGATTTACAGAAGCAGTCCCGGTTTCTGATTTGATCCTGGAATATCCCACTTTTCCTTATGGCGTCTCTAATTTTATCGGAGAAATGTTGGAGGGTTTGGAGTTTTGCGACCCCTGAGTCAAGGTGATAAGTAACTACACAACCTTTAGAAGACATCTGATGGCAACCTTGAATAGAGAAGTTTTAAATGTTTAAGGTTTTATTATTTACATGTTGGAAGCCGCCCAGAGTGGCTGGGGCAACCCAGTCAGATGGGTGGAGTATAAATAATAAAATTATTAGTATCAGTATTATTATGGGCTAGGATGTCCTTATTTTCATCAGATAAATGTTGGAGGGTATGGAATATATACTTCATATACCAACACATTTTCTGGTTGCAGTGTTCTGTGTTCTTACCACTTTTCGATTCAGCACAAGAGAGACATGAAAACAGTTACAGAGTTCAAGTGTTATGTCATATTTTACATGGTAGAGAAACAAACAACAAAACATACTGAAATTCAATAGCCTCCCTGTCTTTCATCACCACCTTCCTTCCTTGAACTGTGTACAATCTTGCACCTTATAGGCTAAGCAAATCTACTGTAATGTAAGCTTTCATCAGAAGTATGGAGTGGCTTTTAAGGTAGTGGGTTTGTTTACAAACGGATGAAAAGTAAGTTATTGACTATGGGGTCAACTGGTTCAAACTATTCAAGAGATAGTAGGGGGCATGTATAGAGTTGTCAGAAGTCTGTCAAATGGGAAAATAGTACTGTAAATCGCATCCATTTGCTTGTCTTCCTGCCAACAGGAGCAGAAATCAGGTGGGCAAATATAGTAGTTCATATAACTGCACAGTACTCTTAACTGTGCAGTTATATGAACTACAAATGTGCATTTTTCTCTCCTACTCCTGCAAATGTAGATATACAAATCTCTTCATGTTGTCATCTCTGGACCAGTAGTTTGCTAATGGAACAGTGGGGCTGATAGAATGATGTTGGGATGAAAGAAAGTTTAGCATCTTTAACTCTAGGAGCTGCCTATTTTTATTTTTTACTAAATTTCTATACCACCCTCCATCCAAGTATGACAGGGCAGTTGACAGTACAAAAACACAAAAATACATAACATAAAAACAAACAAAAAACCATACTCCCTCCCACACTTTAAAAGGCTATAGATTGTTTAATTAGCCAAAGGTCTAGGTAGAAGAGGGTTTTTCTTTTCGCCTGTAAAATAATTTCAATAAGTATTAAAGATGAAAGAGACTGTTTTTTTAAAAAATAAAAAGAACAGTAGCAGCAACAACAATAATTTTTAAAACATGGCTACCATGAGTACCTTGCTATCATTGCAAGGTACAGTGGTGCCCCGCAAGACGAATGCCTCGCAAGACAGAAAACTCGCTAGACGAAAGAGTTTTCCGTTTTGGAGGTGCTTCGCAAAACGAATCTCCTATGGGCTTGCTTCGCAAGACGAAAATGTCTTGCGAGTTCCTGCGGGGGTTTTTTCCCTTCCCCCCCTTTTTCTAAGCCGCTAAGCCACTTATCAGCTGATCCGATAAGCCGCTAAAAGCCGCTAATAGCGCTAATCCGCTAATCCGTCAATGGGCTTGCTTCGCAAGACGAAAAAACCGCTAGACGAAGAGAATCACAGAACGGATTCTTTTCGTCTTGCGAGGCATCACTGTATAATCTTGGCTTCTCTCTGCATATGGCAAAGTTACCTTCCACTCAAGCCAGAATGTAAATAGAGTTTCTAATATTTAAAATGAAGAGCTGCCAAGAATTATTCAGACTATCTCAACTTGGAGTGGTGAATGTTAATCAGCTGTCAGAACATATACTGTATATAATCATTGTCTGACTTCATAGGGCTAAAGCACAAGTACCCCAACTTGCTTCTTTGAGCCTGGGAGACCTGTTTTGAGACAGGGATGAAGATGGTAAAAGGCAGGAATGTATCTTCTGCTGAGGCAAACACAAATGTGCCGTTTGAAGAAATAAGGCTATTTTCCCAGTTGGAAATTGTGCCGAATCTGCCAATGGCAGTAAGGCAAATCACTCAGAAGAGGCTGGGTGGTATGAAATTCTAAAAGGGATGTGGGAGAGGGGTCCAACTGTTCCCGGCTCCAAGAAGACTGGACTCAGAACTTTCTGAAGTTAGGGACTTATCTGGATGGGATCTGTTTTAGAGCCACTACACATCTGAGGACTCCTTCCCTATACCCCCTTCCCCTTAATTTACCAAGATAGTAGGCGTCCATCAGGCTTCCATTGCTGTCATAGAACATTTACCAGCACCCAGAGATGCTCAGAAATACATGCTATTTCCATTGTCTCCAGTGTCCTCAGAAGCTGGTCACATATGGTCACAAATCAAGGCTCTACCCAGTATTTTGTGCTAGTATGGGGAATGCTTGTGTTGGACACTGCTACAGAGCTTCAGGGATGCAGGTGGTGCTGTGATCTAAAGCACAGAGCCTCTTGGGCTTGCCAATCGGAAGGTTGGCAGTTCGAATCCTTGGAATGGGGTGAGCTCCCGTTGCTCTGTCCCAGCTCCTACCAACCTAGCAATTCAAAAGCACATCAGTGCAAGTAGATAAATAGGTACCGCTGCGGTGGGAAGGTAAATGGCATTTTCGTGCTCTCTGGTTTCCTTCACAGTGTTACGTTGCACCAGAAGTGGTTTAGTCATGTTGGCCAAATTATCCTGGAAAGCTGTCTGTGGACAAATGAGGGCTCCCTCAACCTGAAAGCGAGATGAGCGCTGCAACCCCAAAGTTGCCTTTGACTGGACTTAACCGTCCAGGGCTCCTTTTCCTTTCTTTACCTTTACAGAGCTTCAGTCTGCTCTGGAGCTGATTTGGAGCTTGCAGTTTTAACCAAATGCTTGGATAACATTCTGCCAATCTGAGTTCCTTGAATGATTTCTCCTTCCCCTTAGATAAATGTGTACAGATTCAACTTTGCAATGTAAGAATTACATGCTCGCTAAGCTGGAATAGCTCCTTCCAGCTTCCAGACCTTGTTAACCTAACTTTTTCTAGCTGATAGCCCATTCTTACAACTTTTATTAGTATTAAGTGAATAATACAGGCTTAGACAATCCAGGAATACAGCTAAATTAACTCTTGGTGAACGCAGTGGGAATCTTCTCTGCTTAGTTGATTTCTGTGGGGTTTACCACTTATTTTCTCAGGAGTACATAAATTTGCACGTTTGATAGTTTAAATAATTCATCCTGGGCCACTTTTGATCAAACACCTGCTATATTCCAACTCACTTCCATGTAGATATCTTTGTTTTGTTATTTCTTTGTTATCCTTAAACTTGGCGAAGTCCAAAGACATACAGGATAAGAGGTGGGAGGGATCTGTTGACAAGCTATTAATGTTTCACCGAAAGTGAATGATCTGGTAACTGCCTGAAATGTAAACAATAATCTTTGGCAATCTTTCAAGTTAATCTTCGTCAACTTTAATGAGACTTTAGTCAGAGGATCATGTGATTGTCAAGCGTAGGGGGAAGAACCTCATTGTGTACCACTGCATACATTTACATACCATATATAAATGAAATCACCCCAGTCCATGAGATTAATCCCTTGGTCTTTGAAAATGAGATATATTCTACATTTCCATTATTGTATATATTCTATATTCTATATTTCTGTTTAACCCAATGAGATTGGATTTTGTTTAATAAGCAGAGGCTCATGAGTGCATGTTCCGAAAGATTGTGGTAGATGGTGGATGAATAAGGGTGATTGTGGATTGGTCATCTCCACCTAGCCATCATTTAGTTGTTTTGATTACATGGGGTTAATTCCATTTTCAGACAATGGAATCAATCCATGAATGGCTTCATACTAGACTGATTTGGAATTGTCACCTTGCAACCTGGATACCTTTTGATGAAGTGGGAGACAAGGCGGCTGCGTATTCTCCCCTTGGTCATGCCACAAACCTCCATCTCTTGCCTAGAGTTGGCACAGCTTGGGTCCTGATTCCTACAGCTGCTTGAGGAAGGGGTAGACAGCAGCACTGCAGAAGAAATTGGTGGGAGGAGCCATTACTCCCTTGTCTTCTCCCGCACTGGGAAATTTCAAGGCATGCAAACAATGTTTGAGTTGCAAGGTGGCACCCCTAGACCAATCAGGGCCATCTCGCCCATAGGTGCTAGGGGTGCGGGGCACCCGGGTGCCAGGCTCTCAAGGGCACCAGGCCGAGAATCCGGGGCCTGGGAGTTGAGTCCGGGGAAGAGTCCACCCATCTGTCGGAGTGCTGCTGCGGGCTCTTCTGCACTGAGAGTTCGGGGGTGACTGAGCCAGAGAGATGCTGAGGTGGCTGGCTGGCTCCACTCTCCTGCGCCCCTAGGATTGGGCAACCTGGGGGGGTGCGCCGGGTGGATCTTTGCACCGTGCCGCCACATATGCTTAAGACAGCCCTGAGACCAATTGTGCCCATAAGAATGTCCAGGCACAAATACTGTATTTTTCGCTCTATAAGACACACTTTTCCCCCTCCTAAAAAGTAAGGGGAAATGTGTGTGCGTCTTATGGAGTGAATGCAGGCTGCGCAGCTATCCCAGAAGCCAGAACAGCAAGAGGGATCTCTGCGCACTGATCCCTCTTGCTCTTCTGGCTTTGGGGATAGCCATGCAAAGCCTCGTGAGCGCAACAGGAGCACTCCTGCCTCTTCGCTCAAGAGGCTTTGTGTTGCTTTCCTGTTCTTGTTTTCCTCCTCTAAAAACTAGGTGTGTCTTACGGTCGGGTGTATCTTATACACCAAAAAATACGGTATATGTTGACGCCATTTGGGCAAATGTTAAAATTGCTTCATTTGGGGGTGCATATTTGATTCTCAACTTGGTTGATATTGTACGTCAGTCATTCTCTGAAAGCAGTCAAAATTAATAAAGTAAAGAAGATAGTAATCAGAGATTGTATTGCACTGATTTACATAAATTAATTAACATCAGCACTGGCAGTGAAATTTATTGTATCGGTGCTGAAGAAAAGCAACAGGCTTACAAAGCTGAGAGATTCTCTCTTTGAATACCTATCAAGGTCACCAACTGCACAGCACTGTAGGAATCTTACTTAGCACAACTCATAGTTTCATCTGTAATATAGGGTAAGAAAATATATAGATGTATGTCTGTCCCTCGCTGCTTGGTCTGCTCTTGTTTCTACACTGCTGCTGTTGCCATAGTAAGGTTCTCTTTTACAAGTAGAACTGTGTTAATAATTTACAGCCAATAATTTATTCAACAAATTGCTCCACTCTCTGTTTGTGAATTGTGTGCCAAATCATGTCTACTATTTTCTCGGCTCTTTTTGGTATTCAGTAACATTTAACCAATATATTTTGTGACTGATCTTTGGTGGGTCCTATGTAGAGTTAGTTTGGCGTGGTGTTTTTCATATTTAAAAGATAAGGGCTGCCCTTGGCCTAATGGGATGATTTTGTGCTTCCTTAATTTGTGAGATAGACCTGATAGAAGGCATTCTTCCTCAGGAATTCCCTATCCCATATCTCTGTACAGTGGTACCTCGGGTTACAAACACCTCGGGTTACAAACACTTCGGGTTACAGACTCCACTAAGCCAGAAGTAGTACCTAGGGTTAAGAACTTTACCTCAGGATGAGAACAGAAATCGCGCGGCAGCAGCAGCGGAAGGCCCCATTAACTAAACTGGTATCTCAGGTTAAGAACAGTTTCAGATTAAGAATGGACCTCCGGAATGTATCAAGTATGTTACCAGAGGTACCACTGTAGTCTCTAAACAGGCCCCGCCCCAGTAAACTTGGCATTTTTCTATTTTAAAATACATACCCTTCAACATTTCACTGTAGGGACATCCCAAGGAAAAGTGGAACGTTTCAAAATCATATCAGAAACTGGAATAGTTTCTGTAAATCCAAGACTGTCCCTGGAAAATAGGGGCACTTGGAGGGTCTGAAAACAAAATAATATTCATGAAATATTTCCTGGAATGAACAAAGATGCTACTTCCAGCCACAACATTTACAGTTCAGTGTTCTTGCTAATCCATTAATAGAATGTTACATTCTTAAAGGAGTTATATTTTGCCTATATAATGTGCATAAGTAAACAAATAAATCAACTGTTCTGCTACAGCAACTGGAAAAAAGTCCATTGCATTAGAGAATGCCTTTAATAGAGTTTTGTAAAGCCACAACAAGAAAAGAAGAAGGACGTAAATGGAGCTAACGTTAATTCAGACATGTGTTATATTTAATAAATTTAATAAAATGTACACGACTATGAGACCTTTCAAAAATAATCTCTTAACTATAGTGCCAGAGAGCCTGAATCCACTTTTCACCATCCTGATCATTCAATACTCTCATCTCATTTAATTCCCTGCTTCTTTCTGAGTAATCTCCACTTATTCAAGTTGACTATGGTTTCTTTACATGGTCTGTTCCAATGTAGCTTCCAGGCTCTGTGGTCTCACCAGCAGCCAACCAGTGCTGTTGAAGTTCTTTTCTCATCTCTTTTTCCCCACCCCCTTTCCTCTCCCTTATGTAACGGCTTGGCGTGATTTGGCAGATGGAAGATGTCTGCCAATGAATGGCACTTTCCAACAGGAATGTTGGTGAGGTGAAGTAACTTGCATGCCTGCTTTCCCTTCCTCTAGTGCTTGAAAGTCCGTGGGGGGTGAATCTATAACCTGACAACTTAAGAAAGAATAATAAACTGCATGTACTTATGGAAATCAGGACAAAGTATTCAATATTGTATTCAATCTTGGCGTGTTTTGTTTGGCTTAGTCCCCTTTCCTTTGCTGTGTTTATATTGGCATAGCTTCGTGTTTCTGGTTGATTTCCACCACATGAGAAAAAAGGCATATGGTTTGCCTGTTTTTCGTTTGATTGCTGCAATTTCTTCCCAAGTCCGATGAAATGTGCTGTTTACATAATTCCTGTTTCACGTGTGCAGCCTGGAACGCATTACATAGTCATGTCTTTATAACGCCTCCTTAGCCCTTGAATCTCATTTGGCTCCTAATGCATTTACAAGAATTATCTCATATAGGGCTAGCTGTTGCCGCAGTTCCAACTAGAGAGATGGATGTGTACAAACAGACTCACGCACAGGTTATTTCACTAGGTGGATCAGGAACTGCTAGCATAAATCAGAGGTGCAGTCAAAGGAACATGGAGTAAAAATAGAGTCTGCCAATAAGGTAGCTACCTTATGTGTCCTGCTTTAAAGTCCTATGTTTCAAGCGGTGGCCAGTCCAAGTCTGGTATAAAATGAAGGGCCAGAGGGCAGCCGTTGTCTTCAAGTTGTCCATGAACGGGACAGCAGAACTGAACATGCACTTCCAGTCGTCTGGTCAGTCTTCTCCACTATGATTGAAATTCCAGTAAACGTAAAGGGACCCCTGACCATTAGATCCAGTCGCCACTGACTCTGGGGTTGTGGCGCTCATCTCACTTTATTGGCTGAGGGAGCCGGCATTTGTCCGCAGACAGCTTCCGGGTCATGTGGCCACCATGACTAAGCCGCTTCTGGTGAACCAAAGCAGCGCACGGAAACGCCGTTTACCTTCCCGCCGGAGCGGTACCTGTTTATCTACTTGCACTTTGACGTGATTTTGAACTGCTACGTTGGCAGGAGCAGGGACCAAACAACAGGAGCTCACCCCGTCACGGGGATTTGAACCACCGACCTTCTGATCAGCAAGTCCTAGGCTCTGTGGTTTAACCCACAGCACCACCCGCGTCCCGCATCCAAATCTATAGCCACATATAAATAAATACGCACATGCAAAACTTATGGGAATCTCTGTCTTTCTATAATCCTATTTTTGTGCTGTGTTTAGTAGCCACCCTTGCTGTTGATTCAATATACAAATCAGGTGTGCTGACTTGCCCCTGTAATTTAGGGGGCTGGCACTGCACAGCCTGCTGTCATGTGTGCATGCTGCATGACGTGCACATGCTGCATGGCCTGCTAGTTTCACACACACATGCCATTTGACATGTTGCATGCACACCATGTGGCTTGTGTGCATGGCGTGAGCATGTTGTACAGCATGCACGAGTGACATCAGCACATCATGTGGTGTGTGTGCATGGCATGCGCATGTCACCACAGAATATTGAGGGGGGCCAGCTCCTTCCTTGAAAATCTTGGGGAGTCCTTGGCCACTCAGCCCCTGCGATCCAAAGGCTCATTGACATTCCTGCATGGATAATCACTGCAGCATCTTTTTTAAAAAACGTGGCATATTGCCTGATGAAAAAAAAAGGTAAAGGTAAAGGAACCCCTGGGTGGTTAAGTCCAGTCAAAGGCGACTATGGGGTTGCGGTGCTTATCTCGCTTTCAGACCGAGGGAGCTGGTGTTTGTCCACAGACAGCTTTCCGGGTCATGTGGCCAGCAGGACTAAACCGTTTCTGGCACAACAGGACACCGTGACATAAACCGTAGCTCACGGAAACGCCATTTACCTTCCCACCGCAGTGGTACCTATTTATCCACTTGAACTGCTAGGTTGGCAGGAGCTGGGTCAGAGCCATGGGAGCTCACCCCATTGCGGTGATTTGAACCACCGACCTTCTGATTGGCAAAGCCCAAGAGGCTCAGTGGTTTAGACCACAGTGCCACCCGTGTGCCTGCTGTACTCTTCATTAAATTGTGGTTCCCTCACCCTACCGAGTGCTTGGTGATTGTATGACCCATTCAAGGAAGAGAATCATTTAGTGAACTGGAGCTTTTAGAGTTCCCCAAACTCCTCACGGTCAGATGGCCTATTGCCTTCTGATTTCTCGTTTCCATGCAATGTTTGGGGTGAACATTTCCAGGAAGCGATTACTTCTGAATATTCATTCTCAGATCTTCAGAGTTTTTATTTAGTGCTGAGTTCTTCGTTAGCTGTGTGGCATTAAGATTTTATATCTATAATGCAATGATTTCCATTGGGATTATTTTCATCATCTCTTATTTGGTATGCGGTAGTGATAGCAGTAAGATTTTCATTCTTTACTAATTAACTTGATTGCTTTTGTTAAAGCCTCTATTGTACTGTCTGTTACACTAGTCCATTCTGTCATGAATTGTGCCATGGAAACAAATAGGTTGTCCATTGTCTCATCCTGTGGCAATTGCTCAGCAATTTTTAGTGCTAATTGATAGTGTTGGTGTGCATGACTGCAAGTCATATTCAAACATCTATTGATGTGCAACTTATATTGTAATGTATATAGTTTCATATTATTTGATGTTATAAGATAAAGATTTTTCACATCCAATTTCTAAGGTCTACTGTACAATATATACATCCAAGTGACCAAGATGAGGTAAAAGGTAAAGGACCCCTGGACGTTTAAGTCCAGTCAAAGGCGACTATGGAGTTGTGGCGGTCATCTCACTTTCAGGCCGAGGGAACCGGCATTTGTCCAATTGGGTCCCTTCCAACTCTGCAATTCTATGATTTTATAGTGCATTAAAAACCTATCCATTTTTTAAAAACCTAGGATTCCAGCAACTATAGAAGTGACCTGTACATTTGTCGGAGAAACACATATGTAGTCAGGACTATATCTATTTATGCTGAAGAGACCATTTTAAATAGAACCTTAGCACTTTGGTTATGGAAACCGTGATATAAACTACAGCAGAACTTTCTTAACTTGGACTAGGCAAATTTGATCTGCCAGATAGTAATGAATATGGAAATGTTTAATGTCTTATGGACGGCCGCTATCATTTATCTCTGCTACTTAAATCTGCTCCGGTGTTCACAGTTTTCTATAGGCTACTCAGATATGACAAATTCTCTTAATAAAGTACACCTATTAAAATGTTTTGGGCTATTTAACATGCATGTTGATGAGTTACTTAACCAGGTGAAATATAAAGTTGTTGAGTTTCTCCTCATCAGGTGTGGGGGTGGGGACTATTCTTTTTTTCCTTCTTTAGGATGAATTGGCAAAGTAGCTCAGATCCATTTTCTGAGATTAAAATTGTGACATGAACATTAATTGATTAGTTTTAAAATATTTGTTGTGTCCAGTCTGTTTATCAATGAGAGGTGATGTGCATTATGTATGCTCATTTGCATAGTTAACTCCTAGATTATGAGTGTGTGTGTGTAATATATAATTTTCTAAATTACATTTCAAAATATTCATTTAAACAACCTTAAATCAATAACTTCCATTCTCTTTCTATGGCTCATTTTGCATACCATATATCCTTGCATATTTTACATGACCTAGACCATTCACTAATCCAATGTTGCATCCATCAAAACTTATTTACATTGTTTAATTTATCTTAATGCTACCAGCATTTTTAAATGAACACAGTTTTCACCCATATATTCAGCAAACATTTTCCAGTCTTCTTTAAACTCGTTAGCTCCTATATTAAACCAAAGTTACACACACCACTTCATAAGTGTGGTGGGTGTGAAGCCACAAATGGTGGGTATGTTTTTCATATTATGCATATGCATATTCTGAAGTGAGAGCTGGACCATAAAGAAGGCTGATCGATGAAGAATTGATGCTTTTGAATTATGGTGCTGGAGGAGACTCTTGAGAGTTCCATGGACTGCAAGAAGATCAAACCTATCCATTCTGAAGGAAATCAGCCCTGAGTGCTCACTGGAAGGACAGATCCTGAAGCTGAGCCTCCAATACTTTGGCCACCTCATGAGAAGAGAAGACTCCCTGGAAAAGACCCTGATGTTGGGAAAGATGGAGGGCACAAGGAGAAGAGGACGACAGAGGACGAGAGGGTTGCAGTGGCGTAGCGTGGGGGGTGCAGGGGGGGCCGGCCGCACCGGGCGCAACATCTGGGGGTTACGGTTAGGGGGTGCAAATCCACGGGTTAGGGGGCGCAAATTACTTGCCTTGCCCCTGGTGCTGACAACCCACGCTACGCCACTGGATGGTTGGACAGTGTTCTCAAAGCTACTAACATGAGTTTGACCAAACTGTGGGAGGCAGTGGAAGACAGGAGTGCCTGGCGTGCTCTGCTCCATGGGGTCACGAAGAGTTGGACACGCCGAAACAACAACAACATATTCTGAGCTATTTTAATATTGTCTGATGTTAAAGGAATTACATGAAAGTGAAAAATTAAATTAATTTGGTCGATAAAAATGATTTCCTCTAGCCAGCAGCAGAGGCTGCTCCATTAGGACAAATGAGTTCCATTTGCCCTCAGCTGCCCTCTCCTGCTTTATGAGTCTCAATAGGCATCAACCACCATTGCTAGGCAGCGTTCCAGCATTTTGAAACTTATCCCTGCAGCCATGAAGTCTAAAATAGAAATATTAGTAATAATAAGAGGAAACAGCCTCATACTGCACCCACATTTTTTGGATCTTTGGAAATACTGAAACTCTCACAATGATTTCCAAATTGCTCTTTGTTTTTTGAGAGAGGCTTGCACAGATTGTGACTCACCGTGCCATTTATTTTGGTCCACCAGGTGTTTGACAAGCCAATCATTATTTAATAGTCTAGCTCTTCTATGAGATAAACATTGGAAGGTCACCTGAAGACAGAGGAGAGCGTTCAGATGCTAACAAAATCTATTGCAGAAGTAAATATGTCACATTCTCATAATGGTGAGCTAAAAGAAAAGAAAAGAAACACGGGACACAGAAACACCTGTTGCTTTTGTTTGTTACTGTGTTATGTATTTTTGTGTTTTTATATGGTAAACCTCCCTGTGACCCTCGCATGAAGGAGAGTATAAAATAATAATAATAATAATAATAATAATAATAATAATAATAATAATAATAGGTTTCTGACTGAAAGTGATAGAAGGTGCAGAATTGGATGAAAAAGTAGAGATACTGATGTCACCAGAATTAGCCATTAACTTTGCTTCAGTGTAAATAATTGTCCCATTCATAATGTTTGGCTTTACTGCAAATCAAGCCCTCCTTCCCTGGGTTGGAATGTTAAATGAGCATTCTTATATCTACAGTCAGTGTTTGGAAGAGCAGGTGTAGAAAACAAGTTGCCTTTGTGGGTACATCTCCATAAGTTCTTTACTGTAGACAAGTCTCAATAAAACTCTACCTGATTGCTCTGGGGCTATCATTATTATTTTATTTATTTATTGAATTTATATACCACCCTATACCCTGAGGTCTCAGGGTGGTTCACATAAAAAGATCACAGTATATAAAATAAAAGCAATAACCCAATAATGCCCGCCCCCCAAGAGCCACATTTTAAAAGGGTATGGGATGTTGATCAGGTCAACCAAAGGCCTGGTTAAAAAGGAACGTATTTGGCTGGCGCCTAAAGATGTATATTGAAGGCATCAGGCAAGCCTCCCTGGGGAGAGCATTCCACAGATGGGGAGCCACTGCAGAGAAGGCCCCGTTCTCGTGTTGCCACCCTCCAGACCTCTCGAGGAGGAGGCTCATGAAGGAGGGCCTCAGAAGATGATCTCAGGGTCTGGGTAGGTTCATATGGAAAGAGGAGGTCCTTGAGGTATTGTGGTCCTGAGCCGTTTATGGCTTTATAGGTCAAAACCAGCACTTTGAATTGGGCCCGGAAACTAATCAGTAGCCAGTGCAGTCGGGCCAGGATCGGTGTAATATGTTCAGACTGTCTTGCTCTGGTGTGCAACCTGGCTGCTGAATTCTGTACCAGCTGAAGTTTCCGAACAATCTTCAGAGGCAGCCCTACTTATAACGCATTGCAGTAATCTAACCTTGAGGTTACCAGAGCATACACAATAGTAGTTAGGCTATCCCTGTCCAGATAGGGGCGTAACTGGGCCACCAGCTGAAGGTGATGAAAGGCACTCTGGGCCACTCGGGCCACCGGAGCCTCGAGCGACAGCAAAGGATCCAGGAGTACCCCCTACGAACCTGCTCATTCAGAGGAAATGTAACTCCATCAAGAGCAGGTGACCTCCCACCCATCTGGTCTAGGGAAGCAGTGCTTCAGTCTTATCTGGATTGAGCTTCAGTTTGTTGGCTCTCATCCAGTCCATTACTGAGGCAATACACTGGTCCAGCACCTCCACTGCCTCACCTGCAGATGTAAAGGAGAAATAGAGCTGAGCGTCATCAGCATAATGCTAACAACGTACTCCAAAACTCCGGATAACCCCACCCAGTGGTTTCATGTAGATGTTAAATAACATGGTGCATAGAATTGAGCCATGAGGAACCTCACATTGAAGGTTCCACGGGGCTGAAAAGCAAACTACAAACCCAGCTGCTTTGGGCATAATAATAATAGTAATAATAATAGTAATAATAATTTTTATTTATTCCCTGCCCTCCCCGGCCAGAGCCGGGCTCAGGACAGCTAACATCAGTAAAATTACAATAAAAACATAATTGGGGGGACAATTTAAAATACAGGTTAAAATACAGTTTAAAATGCAGCCTCATTTTAAAAGTAGCCCATGGATCAAAACCGTTGGGGCCAGTACTGAAAAGGCCCTGGCCCTAGTTGAGACCAATCTAACCACCTTGTGACTTGGGACCTCCAAAGTGTTGTCATTTGTGGACCTTAAGGTCCTCCGCGGGGCATACCAGGAGAGGCGGTCCCGTAGGTACGTGTGTCCTAACGTGAACTGTTCATTGCCCCTGCAATTTCCCAACTGCTTTTTTGTGGCAAGTGGAGAGGTTGAATTTGCAAACAGCTTTCTGCAATGGCTGGTGCTGCGAAATTGTCGCAAGGTGGTAGTGCCAAATTTCAGTTCCCAGTGGGCACTGAGCAGTGCAACAATGTGCAGCACAGAACACACTTATTAGTTTGTTATATGGCTAACTTAACACCCACTAATTTCAATGGGTCTGAAACTGAATCTTCTGGATCCAATCCAACAGAGTTGCCAACTTGAAGAATATATTGGGGGGCCATGTAAGCCCTGTCCCACATAATCAATCACATGATATAGTGCACACACACCATTTGAATGGCAGTGCCCATCAACTTTGGAGTGCCCTGGCCCCCTCAAATATTTTATTTTGGGGAGTGGAGCCCTCTCAGCCCCTAGGAATTGGCTCCTATGCAGCCCAATGTGTCAGTGCTGTGAGATGGGCAAGAAATTTTGGGGAAAAGATGAGTTTTTGTTCTTGTTGAAGATAAAGGGACCCCTGACAATTAGGTCCAGTCGTGGCCGACTCTGGGGTTGCGGCGCTCATCTCGCTTTACTGGCCGAGCGAGCCGGCGTACCGCTCCCTGCTGTACAGCTCCCAGCATGACTAAGCCGCTTCTGGTGAACCAGAGCAGCGCACGGAAACGCCGTTTACCTTCCCGCCGGAGCGGTACCTATTTATCTACTTGCACTTTGACGTGCTTTCGAACTGCTAGGTGGGCAGGAGCAGGGACCGAGCAACAGAAGCTCACCCTGTTGCAGGGATTCAAACCGCCAACCTTCTGATCGGCAAGCCCTAGGCTCTGTGGCTAAACCCACAGCACCACCCGTGTCCCTTTGTTCTTGTTACAAATGGTCAAATCTAGTGCTAAATGCTAGTCTGATTCTGAATGAATGCAAGGGGAGGGTTGTCTAACAATAAATGGGTAGGACAGTAGAGAGCTCAGAAAAAAAAAGAAATTATGTTTCTCCTTCTCCCCACTTCTCTCTACATTTTTTGTTTTTAAGGAATAGAGCAAAGCCTTTGAACATTTCTGCTCAATTGACTTCCCTGAATGATTTGACGTATAAGACAAGCCATGCAGAAAGTCTGTTTGGTTTGTGGAAATGAATTTCGTCTCTGTATCCAATCATCCTGCCAATAGGTTTTCCCTTTCAGTTTTGATGATTTCCAAATGGCAAATATTGATTTCTTTTTCATCCCGCCACCTTTTGTTTTGTTTTTTTCTTTGCTTATGTATCTTATCACTAATCGGGCTATCATTAATTTCAGAGACTGCAAAAATTGGTCTCCTCATTAAAGTAAGGTGAAGAGACTGGCTTAGAGGAAAAGAAAACCCATCAAAATTAGCCTTAAAGATCAAGAAAGCTCTGCCCAAATGGGAGTGACATATATCAGAAAGATGCATCTTTGAACACATTTTTCAAATATGGATGCCTAATGGCATCAGTTTGAAACTTGCATTTGAGAACTGAAACGTGCCTGGCATGCTTACTTCAGTGTTTATACAGTCATACCTTATTAATCCGTTCATTCCCATCAATCAAGGGGCCATGGAAACGAAATTATCCATATTTTAAATCACTAAAATCTGTACTTTGAATCTTTGCATTCATTTAATTGCACAGCCTCTTGCCATCATAGAAAAGTGATGTACATTTTCCTCATAGTTAAGTCTCCTTGCTGTACTTCTCTTCCAGACAGTAGTGGGTCAGAGTTTAAGGAAAGAACTTTTGCCCTGCATTCACATATTTTGACAGTTTAAAAAGGTAAAGGGACCCCTGACCATTAGGTCCAGTTGTGCCTGACTCTGGGGTTGCAGTGCTCATCTCGCTTTATTGGCCGAAGGAGCCGGCATACAGCTTCGGGGTCATGTGGCCAGCATGACTAAGCCGCTTCTGGCGAACCAGAGCAGTGCACGGAAACACCGTTTACCTTCCTGCTGGAGTGGTACCTATTTATCTACTTGCACTTTGACGTGCTTTTGAACTGCTAGGTTGGCAGGAGCAGGGACTGAGCAACGGGAGCTCACCCCATCACGGGGATTCGAACCGCCGACCTTCTGATTGGCAAGTGCTAGGCTCTGTGGTTTAACCCACAGCGTTTAGTAGACCTCAAAAACACACTCACGTTAAAAAAAGACATATACAGTATGCTTGAATGTCTTACATGTTTCAGACTATGTCAAATAATGGATTAAAACCAGAGCCTTGTGAAACCTCCATGAAATTAAGGTTAAATTAATTAACCTTAAATTCTATTCAAATTCTTACAGGTCTTTCCCTCTTTATAGGTCCTTTAAATTAGGGTGGTCCACCTTTTTATACCAAGTGGGCTGCAGGAGTACTTGGACATGGAACCTGCAAGCCACAGACTGCCTTGTCGTGAGGGGGAGGGGGATGAGGCCAACATTTAACACACACCCCAGCCTTTGTGCTGCCTTCCCAAAGTTGGCTAAGCTAGGTGCTGGGCATTGGAAAGGAGGCACAAGGCTCTGGCAGGGTCCTGGAGCCCTCCCATCTCTTTACAAAAGCTGGAACAGTGCTAACTCAGCTTTGAGTAGCAGAAAGGAGGGCTCTAGGGCCCTGGCGGAGCCCTTACATCTCCTTCCCAAAGCCCAGCGCCTTGCTTACCTGCTTGGGGAAACCAGTGTGAGGGTTGAGGGGAGGGTGTCTAATTTTGCCGAGGGCCACCAGGAAAGGCCTCGAGGGCTGCATGTGGCCCTTGGTCCATGCGTTGGACCACCCTGTTCTAAATTGATTTCCGATTTTAGCATATGCAGGGAACCTGTGGCCCCTAATATGTTGTTAAAATCCCATCGCCCTCAACCACTGCCCCTGCTGGCAGGGCCCAGTGAGGGTTGTAGCCCGGAGTGCCACAGGTTCCCTGCCCCTGCCCTAGGGGAAATAATAATAATAATAATAATTTATTTATACCCCGCCCATCTGGCTGGGTTTCCCCAGCCACTCTGGGCAGCTTCCAACAGAACACTAAAATACAATAACCTATTAAACATTAAAAGCTTCCCTAAACAGGGCTGCCTTCAGATGTCTTCTAAAAGTTTGGTAGTTATTTTTCTCTTTGACATCTGGTGGAAGGGCGTTCCACAGGGCGGGTGCCCCTACCAAGAAGGCCCTCTGCCTGGTTCACTGTAAATTGGCTTCTCGTAGTGAGGGAACCGCCAGAAGGCCCTTGGTGCTGGACCTCAGTGTCCGGGCAGAACGATGGAGGTGGAGACGCTCCTTCAGATATACTGGGCCGAGGCCATTTAGGGCTTTAAAGGTCAGCACCAAATCTTTGAATTGTGCTCGGAAACATACTGGGAGCCAGTGTAGGTCTTTCTCTGTTATATGGTCTCGGCGGCCGCTCCCAGTCACCAGTCTAGCTGCCGTATTCTGGATTAGTTGTAATTTCCAGGTCACCTTCAAAGTTAGCCCCATGTAGAGTGCATTGCAGTAGTCCAAGCGAGAGATAACTAGAGCATGCACCACTCTGGCGAGACAGTCTGCGGGCAGGTAGGGTCTCACCCATTTAAACTCAGCTACTCGAAACCCCAGTGTACCTGTCATAAGCATGTAGGGTACAGTGGAAAGGGAAGTATTACTTGATATATGGTAGGTTAGTTTTGTACATGCTTCTCAAGGTCATTTGTGGTGTCTCCAGATGTTGCTGCACTACAACTCCCATCTTCCCTAATCGTTGGCTGTGTTGGCAGAGGTTATGGGAGTTGGGTCCCCAACAGTGTCTGAAAGGCCACAGGTCTAACCACCTGTGGTTTAGAGCAGCCACACTGTATGGCAACACTGTAACACCACAAAACTTCCCCATGTTCTTTCAGGGGGGTTGAGTGAAGCTGCCTACAAGGACAGTTAAGACAGAAAACAAGGGCCCCAGGCTTTAAAAATGACAATATATCACAATAATGCACGGGGAAATCACTGGCAAATTATTTTAGCAAATGGTTTTGCTACTGGTTTTGCTTCTAAAGAAAGAGGATTTCCACCAAATTCCACTTCCAGTGCTACCACCCATGCTATTCAGGAGGGTACCCAAACTATCCGACACAGGTTTTTAGGAGGAGTACAGTGGTACCTCGGGTTACATACGCTTCAGGTTACATACACTTCAGGTTACAGATTCCGCTAACTCAGAAATAGTGCTTCAGGTTAAGAACTTTGCTTCAGGCTGAGAACAGAAATTGTGCTGCGGCGGCAGTGGGGAGGCCCCATTAGCTAAAGTGGTACCTCAGGTTAAGAACTGTTTCAGGTTAAGTACAGACCTCCGGAACGAATTAAGTACTTAAAATGAGGTACCACTGTATTTGGAAATGCACTGGGGGAGGGGATGCCAGAAAGGGGAGAGGGATGCTGTGTCCTTAGTGGGATTTTATTACCAGCAAGAGTGGATTTGGTGAAAAGGCACTGAAGCTATCTCAAAATTAATAGCTTGAAACCAAAATAAGATATACCAGAGTTTTTACTGTCTTTTAAGGTCATGGGGATACTTTTAGATCAGAGCATAGCACACATAGCTTGGACAGTGATCTACTGCAACACAGACATTTTACCGAGTCCTTTGTCAGTACTGCATCACCAGTATTTGTTTCTGATGTATGGTGCATCAAATCACTGGAATATTTAAAGAGCACAAGAGAGCATAGATTGGCTTCAAACTGCCATTAATCCCAGCACTTTTCTTCCCTTAATGAGATGATTTGTTTTTCTCCTTGGGTTAACTGAAATCATCTCGTATATCATTGTCCCAGCACCCAGCATCTAATTAGTGGCTCCATACATTCTTTTAGGAAACAGAAATTCAATAATTTTTCATAGCGATGTGTCCACCATTAACAGATTTGTTACAGTTACCCTTCCTCTGGAGAAATCTGTGGGTCATCTGTTCATGATATTATGGTTTTATTTAGAATATTAAACGTTATAACTTATAAGCAAGCTTTAGCAGTGTTAGAATTCTTAATGCTCTTTATGTTCCTGTACTGAGAAGGAATGTAAGAAAGGAGAAGACCACGTGGTTAGGCCTTTTCCTGAAGAGAGAAAGAAAAATAGCTAAGATTTTTTCCTAGAGTTCATACCAACTATAATTAGTTTTCAGGCCTGTTTTTCACATATTTATGCAACAAGAAAATCAAATTTGCCTCTGAAACACCCAGGTGCCACAAACAATCCCATATCTCTGATACCACCATTTTTATACCAATCGGGCTGTCAACTTGAATAAAATATTGATAATACAAAGTGTAGAATTGAAAATGAAGCCTAGAAAACATAGTGGGATGATTGGAAGTCAAAGGAATATGTGGTTTTTTTTCCTTGTTTGTTTATTCTTTGATGTTGTTACTGTTTTGTTTTGTGTTGTTTATTGTTTGTTTGTTTTTAAAAGTATTGTTTCAATAAAGTAATTTATAAAAGAAACCTTGACTAAAGTACTGGCATGCCCGGGTAAGCCCCACACCACATAATCACATGACATGGCACACATACACCATTTGAATGCTAATGCTCATTAACTTTGGGGGCCGGCCCCTCAAATATTTTATGGGGGGGCAATGACCCCTTGGCCCCTAGGCATTGGCTCCTATGATAGCAGTCAATCCAGGCATAACATAGCTTACAATGTAATAAAAACTTATCGGGAAGGCGTGTTTACAGGGATTGGATTCTGAGAATCATTCGCCATCTGGATGTTAAGGAGAGGTTGGTCTCAGCTGCCATGAAATAGGTTCCAGTATGAAATGTTTGGGGGTTCTGAGCTACACAAAAAGTCATCAAGAGCAATCTCTGCATTTGTGGAACTGATAGTCCTCTTTTGTGTTACATCAAGAACAACTTGTTTTTACACTGTAGCAAGGTCTAAGTGGCAGAACCTTTAAGACCATGCATAGGTTTTGCTATCAAAATGGCTACAAGAAACATGCTTGTGTTTTACTTTTATTGCAATAGTGTAGGCCAGGGGAAGCCAACATGGTGCCCTCCTATGCTGCTGGACTCCAGTTCCCATCAGCCCCAGCAAGCATGGGCAATAGTCAGGAATGATGGGATTTGTGGTCTAGATACATCTGGAGAGGTGTATCGGAACCAAGCAACACTAGCATAGTCACCAATGCAGGACACATCTGAGAAATATTCCATCAGTGTCAAGTCTCCTTCATAGGGCCTAAGTAAATGTGGAGGTAGGTGTTGAGTAACATATTCAAAATTGAAGTTCTTTCTTGCCTTTGTGTGGACGTATTTGTTTCAGACCTATAAAATCCAATGAGCAAGTGCAAGAAGATATATCTTAGCACGCCTTGATTTCATGGTGTCACCGTCCACCTTTCCAAGGTCAGATGTTTAGATATGCTGTATCATATATAACAGCAAAACAATGTATTCTGGAAAGTATCTAGAAGACCTTGGTGGACTAAATTGATTTTTGAGCACTGTGGATATTTCCAGTGGGCTAGAGCATAGACGAACCTGCTTTGAGTTTAACTCTGACAGGTAACAGTTAATAACTTTTTTATGTCATTGCCCTTCAGCCAGTAAATCCAGTACAGGAGTTCTCAGAACTTGTCCTTGTTAAATCAAGGAGTGAAAGTTGTTTGAATTTCTACAGTGTGTTTGCTAAAAAAATAAAAATAAAATAAAAATCTTAAAAAATAATAATAATATTCCTCATTGGTTCCAAACAAGCAGACCAAAGGGAGGAAGTGAAATCCATTCAAAACTACTAGCCCAAATATTTAGAAGTACACCTGTATGTGTTTATGGAAAGCTTACGGCTGCAACCTCTATGCAAACTTTACCTGGATAGCCAGTTTTTCAACCAGTCTCTTCACTGGTGCCTTTTGCAGCAGCTTGGTCTGCAGCAGTTGGGTCGATGAGGGCTTTTTCACCACAGTGTTAAAGGTTTTGCTTGCTAATTCTTATGTGCCAAGTTACTGTTAGCTGCAGAGGCCAGCCAAGTGGTCTTTGGGTAGGCAGTGAAAATGTGCTTGTTCCACTGTGCCCTTTCATGCCAACTCACGTGGCTGTCCTTCCCATTAGGCAAAATGAAGCAGTCCCCCTCCAAAACACACACACACACACTTTGTTTTGGGTGAATGGAAAGGACAGTGAATGGTTAATTATTTGTTTTATCACTGTTGCGTCTTTACTCCTGTGCAGAAGGAGGTGCTAGTGGGATTTTCTGCCTCAGCTGCCAAAATAACTTCCGAAACAGATCTTGGAACTAACATATGATGATATCCTTGTTTTAGATGGGAAAAGTTGGCTATAAATGATTCAGAATATTTTAAATCAATACAGTGATACCTCGGTTCTCGAACATAATCGTTCCAGAAGACCGTTCAACTTCCGAAACGTTTGAAAACTGAGGTGCAAAGGGTTGGCTGCAAGTTCAATTGAAAAAATTGAAAAACACGCAGCAGAAGCCGTTTGACTTCCGAGGCGCGTTCAAAAACCGAAACGTTCAGCTTCCGGGACGCTCAAAAACTGAGGTTACACTGTACATGTCATCAGCGGGGGAAATGCAGCCATTTACTGAGCATCCCTTCCTTGGGAATGTGTGATACATGCTGTCTTATGTTTTTATGCTGAGTTAATTCTGTGTCCAGGGCAGTCGTCCACCAGCTCCATCTGGTATGCCAGCCGAAACCCTACCTGCCTGCACACTGTTTCATCAGAGGGGTGCATGCTCTGATTATCTCCTGCTTGGACTACTGCAATGTGCTTCTACGTGGGGCTACCTTTGAAGGTGACTTAGAAACAACAGAATGCAACAGCTATGGGAGAATGGGAACAGCCACTGAGACCATATAACACTGGTCTTGAAAGACCTACATTGGCTCCCAGTACGTTTCCGAGCATGATTCAAAGTGTTGGTGCTGACCTTTAAAGCCCTAAAGAGCCTCAGCCCAGTATACCTGAAGGAGCGTCTCCACCCCCATCGTTCAGCTCAGATACTGAGGTCCAGCACCGAGGGCCTTCTGGCGGTTCCCTCACTGTGAGAAGTGAAGCTACAGGGAACCTGGTAGAGTGTTACGATATGGATGCAATGCGGCAGCGAGCTGCAGCTAGCTGGAAAGCAAAACATGATGGGAATGTTGGGACTGTTCCGTGGGAACAGAGGGACAGTCTATTCACTGTGCTGAGCACCGGATTTAGCTCAGAGTGTAATTTGAGCTGTACAGGAAGTACAGGAGGTGGAGTTTGTCTCTCTGCTGTTGGAGTTTGAAGAGAGCAGACGTGTTTCTCTGTAACGCTGCAAAGACAGAAATAAAGGCATGTAAATACATTTCTGTCTATCTCTTTCCCCTGCCTGGGGGCAGGGAAGAGTGGTGTGTTCTTCTCACGCTTGAGGAGGATCGCCGATCGTGACCTAGCCTGGATCCTGCTCGGGAATGCAGACAGGGAGGTCAACAGGAGATCAAGCCGGGTGCCTGGAGAGTGGCCAGTTTCTCCTGAGAGGCAAGATTTCCTGACATCGAGGGCCTTCTCAGTAGTGGCGCCCACCCTGTGGAATGGCCTTCTGTCAGATGTCAAGGGAATAAATAACTGTCTTAGAAGACATCTGAAGGCAGCACTGTATAGGGAAGTTTGATATTTTACTTTGTTGGAAGCCACCCAGAGTGGCTTGGGGCAACCCAGTCAGATGGGGAACATATAATTTTTTATTTTTTTTATTTTTACAGCCTGTGTACCTGTGTACACAGCCACTGAACTCTACATATCAACAAACTTCCCTTTCTTTCACATAAACGTGTATATATGTGTGGACAGCTGGTGTTTGTTTTCAGTATAACATGTGATCAAGCCTTTATACTACATGCTACCAAGGGGAGGAGCTCAACTTGGAGGATGCAGTGTGTAGGCTTAGCCACAAGTTTTACATAATATGAAGATCCATTGCTGGGAACAGCTTGCTATGATAGCAAATCAAATCCCTAATCTCCATAAACCTGAATCAATCATCAGCACTCACACATAGTCTTATTTTAAGCCCAGGGACACAAAACAATGGGCATATATTCTCTCTTACTGTGTAGCTATTTCCCCCCAAAACCCACGCACATGTCCTTGTGGAGCAATTATGCCTGCTAAGCATGACAGTGCCTAAGGTCTTATTACTAATACTGTAAACTGTTCAGCAAAAGGAAAATAAAATCTGTATTAAAAAATGCAGTGGTCCATGGGAACTTCCAGAGGGAAATGGCAGTGTCTGATAGAGAAGAAATGTGTGGTGTTTTGAACGTGTTTACTTTTCATTTTCCTTGTGCAGTACACTGCTGCTGCAGAATGTACATGGAATGATTTTAAAGGCAAATAAGCAAAAAATATATATGAAAGCAACCTTTATTTGGTTATTGCCTGTCTTCCTTTCCCATTTGAACCACAATCCTATATATATCTACTAAAAAATAAATGAAATGACCTTTTCTGTCTGCAATTTGTGAAGCAGCAACCATCAGATAACTTGCAAATTTTTGGCTAGGCTTACCCTGACCAGAAGGTTGGACTTCCTAAACCTCTGTTTTACTTGCTTTTTATATGTGTTTTTCCTGGTTGTATTTTTGTTGTCAGTAACTTTAAAGTTATGAAGAGGTTTAGAAATAAATGAAATAGAATAAAATAAAATAAATAAGTCCCACAGAGTTCAGTGGGGCTTAACGTGAGATAACTGAATATAGGGTGGAGCAAGAATACTAGATGATGATAATGATTTATTAAATGTACATCCCACCCTTTCTCCAAAGGAGCTCTGGGCAGTAAACATTTTAATACTAAAATGTATGGAATCCAATAGGCACCATTTTTTAATCTGTTGTTTCAAATGGCAGAAGCATATACGTACACACTTCCATTGCATGTTTTGTTTTAGCAAATATATTTATATCCATATGTATCTCTATCTCTATCTGTCTATATCATGGGTAGGCAAACTAAGGCCTAGGGGCCGGATCCAGCCCAATCGCCTTCTCAATCCAGCCCGCGGATGTTCCGGGAATCAGCATGTTTTCACATGAGTAGAATGTGTTCTTTTATTTAAAATGCACCTCTGGGTTATTTGTGGGGCATAGGAATTCATTCATATTTTTTTCTTTCAAAATAGTGTCTGGCCCCCCACAAGGTATGAGGGACAATGCTGAAAAAGTTTGCTGACTGCTGGTCTATGTCTATATATCTATATACTTATATATCTCTATATATCTCTATATCTATATCATCTATATCTATATCTATATCTATATCTATATCTATATCTATATCTATATCTATATCTATATCTATATCTATATCTATATCTATATCTATATCTATCTAGCTACTAGCTAGCTACTAATAAAGGGCCCATCCATACAGGTGTGCTTTTTCTGTGTGTGTGTGTGTCATATTCTGCAACATAGTGTTGACACACGCATTAAAGTTGGCTTTATATTTGATCATCCACTTTATTTGTTGTATGATTTCACCAGTGCTACATTCCATGGCGAGGCCCCGAGCCACACCCTATTTCTTAGATAATAACACACGGACACCAATATTACTGGGGCAGGAGGAGAAAAGGAGACTGAGACCCCGGCCGTGCAGATGTTTAAATCAGGTAAGCCATGCCCCCCGGTCAACCAGATTGGTCAGCCGTGGGGCATAAGGTGGCCGGGACTCCCAATGATATGGCTGGCATCGCCATGCCCCCGCTGTACATGGGGAGTGCTCGTGGCCAGCCTGCAACTCCACCCCCCCTGGGAAGGTGAGCGGTTCTTTCACTATAGCATGATGAAAAAACCAACGCCCTCCACTTCCTAGATCATTTATGGTATGAAGGGTTACAGAACTTCAGCAGGAAGTTGCTGCACTGATTGGAAGCAGAGCAATATATCCACCTGGAAACTTGTGCAGGCACAAACAATATTGAAAGCGAGATTGCTTACAACCAGAGGCATAGGAAGGTCAGGTGGTACCCGGTGTGGAAAATTTCTTGTGTCCCCCCCCACCTCGATTGGGGTTTTTTTTTTGGTTTTGTTTTTTGCCTGCAAATATGGTTTTACGTTATTTCATATTTTCTTACAAAGGAAACAACAACAACAGCTTTTATTTATATCCTGCCCTCCCTGGCCAAAGCTGGGCTCAGGGCGACTAACATCAGATACATAACGTTGGTATAAAATCAAACAATAATTAAATTACCTCCTAAAAACACCTCAAAATCAAATTAAAATCTAATTAGATGGCTTTCCTCAGGGTTAGGGTTGGGAACAGTAAGTGCTCCACTGAATTGAAATTTCAGCCTTCACGACAGGAAAATGGCCAAGTAAACAGCTATTTTCGTGAAGGATGGTCAAGATATTAACTGATATGCATGAAATTTCATATATAGCTATAAAATCCCTAGTGTAGTAAGATAAGACCTTTGGAGCAGGCAGGTTTTTTTTTTAAAAAAAGGTTTTTTATGAACCACCCTAGTAGGGCAGTAATTGTTCCTTGATAATTTGTCACACACGCCCATGATGGCACCCGGGGGTAGACCGCCCCCCCGCCCCCTTCCTATGCCCCTGCTTTTAACCACCCTTGATACCATCATGAGCACAAATCAACATGAATGTACAATCAAAAGTATGCCTGAATGGACTCAGAGTTGCTTCCCCAATATATGTTTTTCACCTCTTTCCCCCAAGTCTGTGAGGCAACTTCCTTTCCACACCATTTCTTGGTCAGAATGCTAATATTGATGAGCCTTGGGAATGTATCTGGGCCCGTCACAGACACAGTAATATCTCTAGGGAATACTCACATCTTTCCTAATTGTTTTAAACTATTCTGAAGAGACCATGAAGTGAGATTTCTGACAGCAGTGGAACTGAGAAGGAAGAGTAATTTTTATCCGCAGCGTCTAGAGCCAAATATATATATAGCCGCTTAAAACACAGATGTTACTATTAGTAGGTACACAATAGGTCTTGAATGCATATCAGCTAGAAATGTCATGCGTAAATCATTCCTAAATACAATATTTTAAATATGTTATTTTATCATCCATCTTGCTGGGGCAACAGTAGAAATATTTTTATGAAAATCAAAAGCTTTCTTTTCTCTCATTAGGGCTTCAAGAGTCCTAGCAAAGGATTGCTGAGAGCACAGCTTCAATTAAAGAGATATTTTAGGACCACATTCCATTAACAGTTCATAATTTCTACCTACTGTTTTTAAATCTTATTTAGGGATAATTGTACCAGTGAATGCCTCATGCTATTGTTCCCTTGATGCTTTTAAAACGGAGTTTGGTAGATGTTTTCTTCAGAAAGTAAGGTATTTTACATTTTTCTTTCAAAAAGTGCCTGGTCAACTCATTTATATATATAAAAAAACAAAAACAACAAAGGAACAGACTTAGTATTGATCTATCATTTAGATGGCATTACATGTTTGTATACACCCCCCCGGGGGGGGGGGGGGTCTTGGAGCAATTTGAGTTGCGGGTTTGTGCCCACGGCAGTGCCTGCCATGTAACCAAATGTGGCAGAAGGTCTGAGTGTCTGTTCATGTACAAACTATATGGACAGTTGAAGCCCCCTTCAACTGCTTTGCATGCCGAAGATCCAAGGACAACCCAGCCACGAGGCAAGGGGAGCCAACTGCCTCGGGCGGCAGGATCCACAAAGGCATCAGATTCCAATGTATATCTGTATTCCCACCTTGTTCCTGACGTATAAGGCATCTTCCTGTGAATAGGCAGGGTATACAATCATCTAGGAAAAGTTTATGCACATACAATTTATATGTACATAGGCTCTTTTCCGGGATGCGGGTGGCGCTGTGGGTTAAATCACAGAGCCTAGGATTTGCCAATCAGAAGGTTGGCGGTTTGAATCCCCGCGACGGGGTGAGCTCCTGTTGCTTGGTCCCTGCTCCTGCCAACCTAGCAGTTTGAAAGCACGTCAAAGTGCAAGTAGATAAATAGGTACCGCTCCAGCGGGAAGGTAAACGGTGTTTCTGTGCGCTGCTCTGGTTCGCCAGAGGCTGCTTAGTCCTGCTGGCCACATGACCCAGAAGCTGTACGCCAGCTCCCTCGGCCAATAAAGCGAGATGAGCGTCGCAACCCCAGATTTGACCACGACTGGGCCTAATGGTCAGAGGTCCCTTTACCTCTACCTTTAGCCTTGTTTCCGGGCTTCCTCTGAATTCCTATATGGATTTAGACAAGGAGCTGCAAGTGGGTGGGATCCCATTTCCCCCACCCTAATGTGAATCCTGATGAATGTCTGAACTAGTGCTTCTTTTCTGAAAAAAAACGCTTAGGGGTACTCTCATTTTGACTCAAGAAAAGCACCATTTTATAGTTCAAATCAGGAACAATAAATACACTCGGATGACAAAAGTACAAAGAACATGCATTACACTGGGAAAGGAAGGAAGCTGCCATTGGAGGTGGTAACAGCGAAACTGACCAATCACCATGCTAGATTCCAACTCCTACTTCACACATTAAACGCTCGCTTCCACCTGAGAATCAGGAAACACTGTGACAGGAAATGACACCGCCATGGGGCGTAGCAATGGAACTGGCAATTTACCATGCTAGAGAAGAAACTAAAAATGTTAAAGGCGTACGTGTACCCCTGCGTCCCCCCAGAAAAAAAGCACTGGTCTGTACATTGCTAATATTCTTCTGAAACAAGTCAGGAAGCTAACCTTTGAAGCCATCACCACTTGGTTAATCCGGATTTTGCAAGGAAAGTGTACATACAAATTTTAAGTGATCCTTGGTGGGGGTGGATGAGAAATGAACGTGATGAGAGCTGCTCAAGAGGCAAATTGGTTTTTTGCCATACTAGAACGCTCATGGGCCAACAATAGAATAACCTTTGGAAGGAATCTAAATGGTGACTTGCCTCTTATTTTCCCTACAAATGAAACTGTAAGCAAAGGTTCTTACCACACCTTGATAAAACATTGGTAGGTGTGATGAATATAGGGGTTACTCATGCGTAAGTTGCCGCCAAGTTGGCTTGTTAAACCTTTTCTGTCTGGACAGCCCTTCACTTTGTGGCTGCCTCAATCGCTAGCAGAATCCGTCAGTGGGCGTTTCTTAAACCTTTTCCAGCATAAAAGCTGTTTGACGCCAAGTCTCCTCCTACTCTCCCTGCGCGGAAGTCTTCTGCGCAGAGAGGGTGTGGGTAGCGGAGGACCCGTGCTCTCCCCTCCAGCGAAGAGTCCTGGAGCCCTCTTGCCGATTCCCCCATTGGCCCCCCTTTATCCCTGGTGTTGCGTTGATTTCCTTCCCCCGCTGATGAGCTACCTCTCTCCCTGCTGGGTCCCTCTCCAGCATCGCTTGAGAGCCTTCCCTCCGCCTCTGGCTCCGATGTCAGTTCCCTGACAGTAGGGATAAGGCCAGGGAGGTAAATAGACTCGGGGGCTTAATGCTCTGCCAGAACCTGACCTCTAGTTTCTTGCAAAAGAGGCTTCCATTTTCCTACCTTCTAACTCGGAAAGTTATGTTTAATTAGAGCAGATTCTGTTTTTAATTGCTGACTTGTTCTGTTTGGCTGTGGTGTATTATGTGTCACCTACAAAGTACTTGCACAGGCAACTCATACATTCATTGTTATTAGTATATTGTATATTATTATTATTATTATTATTATTATTATTATTATTATTATTATTATTATTATTCTCCTTGGATATCTTGCTTAGTATGTGGAAGCAGCATACAGAGGGAGAGCAAAAGTTTTTGCTCAGCTGTAAAGTAATTTAAACTCGCAGTCCTTAGGCTATTTGTTCTCTTTTCCAATTACATTAGCTGCTTAAATCAACTTTAGGCTACCTCCCTCTGATGAAGGCTCTGTGTAGATCTTGGCAGAGGATTTGTCCTCTCTGTGGGCATGTCTTCCAACACTTGTCAAGATAAATAACTAATCTCTCTCAAGCATCGGTAAGTCCTCCAGTGTATCTGTTGTGTGAAGGATTCATAAGTAGTTGTTTGAGTAGCATTAAGGAGGCCTCTTGTTCCGATAGCAACTTAAGCAGTTTGATAAGTTGCCTTGAATTTTCTTTTCTCCCTTTCTCCCTCAGCTTGCTTTCACTCCCCTTCCTTCCTTTTATCACTAGGATGACAAAATCCAGAGCAAATTCTCTACATCTTTGTATGGATTTTTTTAAAGGGGGGGAAAAAAGAGCATTTGAGCCTATCAGTTGATTTTCTTTCTTTTTTTTTAAAGGAAAAAAATCTATATCTTGGCCTTACAGCTCTTTTATTCTCTATCCTTGGCCAGGTGGGAATTCAGTTTCAGAAGTAAAATTAGGCTGTCTTTGTGCCGAACTCATAATTGTGCACTAAACTAAACTATATATCATTCTTTTGAGAAAATGCCCTGAGGAATGTTTTAAACGAAGATGTTTCCATTGTGCGCTCTTTTGTTTTTGACTTTAAGGTTCGGATAAAAGTTGGTGAGGGGAAAATATTTTTTTCAAGTAATAGAAACGTGTAAGCAATGAATCTTTTATCATATTAGCCTCCAGCATGTAATGGCAGTTGCCTGAAGAAATCTTGGGAGTGTTTCAATTGCTGTGTGGTTAAGTGGTTTGATTTACCCAAATTTCACTCAGAAAGATTTAGGGCTGCTTCATACATGACTAGATTCACATTGCTTCATGTCTTGCTCTTTGGTTATTCACCACTTGATGGTTTCTTGGTGAATGTATGAACCCACTCCTTTGAAAAATCATTCTGTTTGAGGTGAGAGGTTCTGTTTGTGCTTTTGATATGTGATGGTTCACGGTGGTATTCCTGAAGTTCAAAAATGACAGGCTTCAAGGACTATCCCACCCCAACCCCCATAGCTTGCATGCTTGATCCAACTGCATTGTGAGGAACAGTGCCTTCTTTCCCTCCAATTCTTCTTCTTTAATTAAAATCCAGGTATTTTACAAGTGTGTGGTGATCTTGTGGCCATTATTCATCAGACCAAGTGCCCATAGTTGTTAGCTGCTAGTAACAATACTTAGAAGGTGCTTACTTTTGAGACCTTACTGTAGAATAACACTGCCTTTATTGTTGGAAATGACTTAAAATTTAATATGGATGCATTGAAAACACACATTGGATTCTGGGAAATCTGTTGGCTGGTGGATGTTGCCTATGTTTGGCCAAGACAGGAAGGGGTGGGTCCAAGCTGCTTTGCATTCTGGCTTCAGTACCATTACTGAGAGGCTTCTTTGGTAGTTTCCTGGAAGATTCTTGTGTGCTTCACAGTTTTTGGCTTTTCTTCTGTGTGGGGTACGTGAAAGCTTTGTAGAGCACTTGTGGATTCAGTATTTGGTGTAGAAAACAGGCTGTCTTCCTCCATTGCCCCTCTACAATTCGCCAGAATTATCTCAAGAATAAAGAATCATGGAATCACATGCACAAACTGTGGGCCAATTAGAACTTATAAAACTTAAAAAAAAAAAAAAAAAAGCAATCAACAGTACTCAAAATCAGTATTTGGAATGTGTGAGCCAATTACAATTTGAGTCAGCGGTATTACTCAAATAATACATATTGCAAACATATTATTAACGCATGCATTCAACTCATCCCTTAACATTATAACTGTCCAAGTTATGGAGTTGCAAATATGAGAAATCCCATTGTTGGCTGTCAACCAACTCTGTGAACACTCTCAGTTGCAAAGGTGTCTGCATGAATGCTCTGTAGTCTTTGGGTCATTCACACATATGAAGCTCATCACTTGATAGTGCAGTCAAAAAGCAATAATGGTGTATGTGTGACCAGGCCACCGAAATGAAGAGGATTTCTGGTTTTATGTGTATATTGGTTTGCTGTTCTTCCGAATGCCTTTGCCACCAAGAGATAATGTTTTGCCAGTCAGACTCCATGAAGAAATGAAGCGGTAAATTGCATTATGTTTTATATTATCTCTGCGTATCACTAAACAGTGCTGTGTCCAATTGAGGTGTTATGTACAACATTTTTTTAGTGCAAAAACCATCAGTTTTGATAAATTTGGGCTAGACAATATGGTGCTGTTTCTCAGTCTTCAGGCTGAAGTGAAGGATGAAAAGGGTTTGGCTCTATGTTCTTCTCAAAGTGTTGTGTTGTTGTTGTTTTTTAAAGAACTGCCTATTGCGTCAAAAGCAGTGGGGCTGAAAACCAGAGTTTTTAGAGTCAGTACTCTGGGGAGAAAAAAATTGAGTTGCTGTGATTAGGTGGAGAAAATAGGTACGACTAACCTTGAGCAAAAGCCCCCAAATTCCAGTTTCATGTTCTGTATCACAACAATATGGGTCCCACCCCCAGCCCACAACCGAGGGTGAAATTCTGACTCTATTGCAACCAATTTCAGTTTTGCAGAAGATGTCAGTGGAAGAAGGATTTCATCTCTTGAACAAGGATCATGAAGGTGAGGAAAGAAATCAAAGATAGTGCTGACATTTTTTAAATTAAAAAGGAGAAAACAGGGAGGCTGCGAGAGATCAAGCTACAAAGGTTTTCTTGGCAATAGTGTGCTGGTCTGTGTGCTTAGTGAATCATGAAGCTGAGCAGGTTTTCTCTGGTGCATATATTGATTATAGCAGTCACCCACACCATCCAGTTTGAATGGGAGGAGAAGTGGGTTGGGGAAAGCAACTGAGTGGCATATGGCACTCTTATATTTCTCTCTCTCCCACTCCTCTGAACTTTCTGCCTCCCCCCCCCAAAGTTATTAGCTACTAGTGCATTCATTCTCAAACTGAGTGCCGAGTCCCTGAGTGCACAAGAATTACATTTGTTAAACAGCAAAGATGCTTGAGAACTGAAAACATCCACCCACCCACCCACCAAGGAAGCTGTCTTCATCATCATCATCATCATCATCATCATTGTTTACTTGTATGCTGCCTTTCCATAGTTAAACCATTCTCAAGGCAGCTTACAACTTGAAGATTTACTTAAGTACAAAAATATAGCAAAAGCAGCCATAAGCAATTAAAAACAATCAGTACATATACAGCAAAATTAAACAATCCCTATATAAGTCATGATAACAATAAGGAAACCAACAGTTAATACAAAAACATGGTACCTTGGTTTTCGAACGTAATCCATTCCGGAAGACCGTTCGAGTTCCGAAACGTTCAAAAACCAAAAGCGCAGTACAGAAGCCTCAATATGGAAAACTCAGTACTGAAGCCACATGGCATTTTCAACTTCTGAGGTGTGTTTGAAAACAGAAGTATTCATTTCCGGGTTTTCAGCATTCGAAAACCAAAATGTTCATTAACGGAGACGTTCAAAAACAGCAAAAATTAAGCATCTCCAAAATGAAAACTCAGCACCCAACAAAATTTCCTAAACAATTCCCCACCCCATGAGTCTCTTGGAATACTGAGAAGCACTCACATCAAAGATGGTCTCTGACTTCTTCATCAGCCTCACCTTTTGTAGTTGGAGTCAGTCAAGGGACTCCAGGCCCTGCCCCCAGGTGCACAGCATATGCGCCGCTCCGGGTGCCAGAGCCACTAGCTCCACCTCTGACTCCCTGGCCTCTAGGAGTTACTGCAGTGATAATGAAGATCTGATTTGCTGCCACTTAATTTGTGTTGTAGGAAGGTACGTGATCAACATCCATCTTATCAGTCTTTTTACAGAGTTAAAATGGCATTGAAACTCAACTAAAACAAACAAACACAAAACGTAATTCAGATAGAAGTGGTGTTTCGCCTGTGGGTTAGTTCTTTATATTTCCTCTTGAAACCAACAGGATGCAAACGTGTTTCACTTTGGCAGGAATATGCACTCTGTTAGGTAAAGAGAATACAAGCCATTAAAAATTTGCTTGCCTAAAACAGAATGTTGCGCGCAAACACAGGTGTAGATCTTCTTTACCCTGTTATTTGAGGTTTCTGTGGCCTATGGGTACTTTATGCAAAGGCTTTGAACTTGGTTAAATATAAAAAGCCACTTCCCTCAATCAGAGTATGCTGTAAGCCTGGGGAACAGTCAGCAAACTTGGCTGCCGAATGTTTCTGGGCTGCCTGTCAACTGAATTTCTCTAGGCCCCTGTAGAGGTGATCCTATTCGTGAAATTTGGGTAAGTAACCATATTGACTACAAATCAGATATATACATTCAAAGTACAAGTGGGAAATAAATGTTAAACTCTTCTGATTGCAAAAAGCAATTTACATTAGGAGGCAACCTGTTTTTCAGTTACAGGGTGAGTATTGCTCACTTCTCTGTGTCCACCTCCTTTTATAAGTGCTTGATGCTAGGCATGCAGATTGATGTGGAAATTGGCTGGTAATTTCAAAAGAGAGTGTTTCCTTTTCCTCCTAAAGCAGAGGAATGCAGTTCATTTCTTCCATGTAGTTAAGAAGAGCCCGTTGGATCGCGACAATCGCCCTTCTTGTCCAGCATCCTGTTCTCACAGTAGTCAACCAGATGCCTGTGGAAATGGCTATTCTAGGTGAAAGGGACGCGGGCGGCACTGTGGGTTAAACCACTGAGCCTAGGACTTGCCGATCAGAAGGTTGGCGGTTCAAATCCCCGCGACGGCATGAGCTCCTGTTGCTCGGTCCCTGCTCCTGCCAACCTAGCAGTTTGAAAGCACGTCAAAGTGCAAGTAGATAAATAGGTACCGCTATGGCGGGAAGGTTAACGGCATTTTCGTGCGCTGCTCTGGTTCGCCAGAAGCAGCTTAGTCATGCTGGCCACAGGACCCAGAAGCTGTCTGTGGACAAATGCCGGCTCCCTCAGCCTATAGAGTGAGATGAGCACCGCAACCCCAGAGTCGGTCACGACTAGACCTAATGGTCAGGGGTCCCTTTACCTTTATTCTAGGGGAAAGGCTGTAATATCCTAATGGTTGGTTAATTTCCTCTTTCCTCTCAGTTTCCCAGTGGTACTTTTCTCACTCATGAACTAAGTGGCTTGGCATGAGAAGGCAGTGGTGTAGCATGGGAGAGGACACAGGGGCAGTAGCCCCGGTGCAAAATTGTTAGGGGCACATAATTTCAACACCTGGTGCTGCCTCAATAAGAGCTGTTGCCAGGCTCTGTTGAAAACAGCTTCTCCATGCGGACTGGGAAGTGACCTCTCCAGACTATGGAACTACTCTTCTATTCTTATCTCTCTGGCTGCGATCTCCTGGGTGACATGGACACCGTTAGGGAATTGATTGCGCATGCATACCCCGCCCAACAGGGAGAATGCTGTTGTGCTTCTTGAGGGCTTCCTATAGGCACCTGTAGTGATTTATGGAAGTGAGAGCTGGACCATAAAGAAGGCTGATTGCCGAAGAATTGATGCTTTTGAATTATGGTGCTGGAGGAGACTCTTGAGAGTCCCATGGACTGCAAGAAGATCAAACCTCTCCATTCTTAAGGAAATCAGCCCTGAGTGCTGACTGGAAGGACAGATCCTGAAGCTGAGGCTCCAATACTTTGGCCACCTCATGAGAAGAGAAGACTCCCTGGAAAAGACCCTGATGCTGGGAAAGACTGAGGGCACAAGGAGAAGGGGACGACAGAGCACGAGATGTTTGGACAGTGTTCTCAAAGCTACCAACATGAATTTGACCAAACTGTGGGAGGCAGTGGAAGACAGGAGTGCCTGGCATGCTCTGGTCCATGGGGTCACGAAGAGTTGGACATGACTAAACAACTAAACAGCAACTATCTGAGTGCCTCACATACCTTTGTAGGGCAGTCAGAGTGACTGGAGCCAATGACCTTTTTGATGAAGTGTAGTTTTGTTTGGTTTCCTGTTTGAACTCCAGTTTGTCTGTTCCTCACTTGCCTGCAACTATGTATGTGGAGAAGTAATATCAATGACTCTCGCTTGTACCTTTAACAATAGTACTGCTCTTAAAGGACATTTATTTTAAGTGTACTGTGCACAGTGTTTGATATTGTTTCTGTTGTATTCTTTTATTTCACCTTCCTAGATGTTCCACAAGCATCTCCATATGTTACATAGAAAACAATAAAGTTATACACACACACACACACACACACACACACACACACACACCTGACTTTTACAGTCAAAGTTCTAGGTATTTATCTAGAAGTCAAACAAGCAAACTTTCTTTCCTCTGGTTAGTTGGTAGATAACCCTATCATGTGGAAGAACTCTTTGTCAGCCTGAACTCTTTATTCTGGAAGTTCGAATGAGACAAGGATTATGAAGCATTTTTAGACTGAAAGTTTGCTGATGAAGAATTGAGCACAGAAACATTGAAAAAGATTTTAAAAAATAAACTCCTTGCTTGAACTTAGTTTCACCTCAGCTAAAATCCAGCTGTATTTGTTATTTTGTAGTAAAAGGGTTCTCTTTCTTTTGTGTGAATGAACTGACCAATGCACTGAAGAAAGTATGTGCTTTGATGTTTGTAAAACACTAAAAGTTCTTTTCATCAGAAAAGTACAGACAATTCTCAGCTTAAAATGTTCTGACAATAACTCTTCTCACGCACATTTAGGTCAAAGCTGAGTATAGGCATAGATTCTAAAGAATATGTTTCACTGTTATATAGCATTATAGCAATCATTTTTTTATAATAAAGAGGAAGGCACATAGGTAAGAATGTATGTCCTACACCAACCCAATGATGTAGGATTCTTCCAAGATGCTGAGGGCTAATACCTACATTTATATTGTCATGTATTTGGGTCTAAGCTTACATAGAGAGGACCCTTGCATTTAGTAAGGGCCTCAAATTCCAGGGAAATTCCTATTCTCAGAGATCTTTGCAGAAGAGCAGAAGGGTACAAAGGAAGTGTTTCTGAGAACTCTGGAAAACATGATAAATAAAGGGCACGTTCTAAATTGAGATGGGGTAAATTTACCCATATCTATCACAAACAGGGCATGACAGTGACATAATTTCCCTTGCTTGCTTCCCAAGTAATATGACAATCCCCACAAACTCAGATTCTCTCATAATACGCAGTGCTCAGGCAAACCAGAGAGAATTTGGAAGAGGAACATTTCCACCTTTAAGAACATCCTCCATATTTCAAAGGTTGTGATGCTATTTGATTACAGTCTGGTGGGGAGGCTTTTACTAGCTTGCAGACAAAGCCAGATTCTTTCAAAGTGAATCACTGTAGCTTCAAGGATTTCATGGTAGGTTTGTGACTTATGTGTTGTTGTTGCATTAACTTTTTTTTTTATAAAAAGTATATAGCACAAACATTGTCTTTCTCTTGAAATCCAATTTAGAGGGCCTAGAAGTAAGAGATTAGAGGGGGAGTCAGTGTCAGGAGTTCAGCCTACACTCGAGTAGGACCATGGCAGAGACACATGCCCGACTGGCATGTTCCCTCCCTCCTGGTTGATCGTTCAGGAGCTTCAAAAGCTTTCTTCAGCCCAAACATCACAGCAACCGATGCCAGCCGACACCGGCACACTTAGGGATCCTCAGAGTTCGCGCATCATGCATAACAGACATCAGCAACTCAGCATTTTGGCTAATCTATTTACATAAAAAGGAGCACTGCAACATGGCTCCCTCTCTCTCTCTAGCATCAGACAGCAAAGAGAGAGATAAAAAACAAAGGACAATAGTCCCACTTCACGGAACACAGTAACACAAACATCCTGTTTCCGTCACTTCCCACTCTGTGGAGTCAAAACACATACCGTCATGTGAAAGACAAAAATCCCATGACTGCCATCATGGAGCAGGATTTCTAACAGTCAGTGTGGTGTTGTGGTCAGATTGTTGGACTAGGACTTGATAGACCACAGTTCAGATTGACTGTGAAGCTCACCAGGTGACCGTGGGCTGGTTTCAGTTTTCTCAGCTTAAGGTACCTTAAGGTACTTGAAGATAAAATGGACTGGAGGAGAACCGTGTGCACATCTGGAGCTCCATGAAGGAAAAGCTGGATATAAGTATAATAATAAATAAATATGAGCCCAAGCTTTAAAATTTGGAGAGTAAACAACCTTTTTAAGATTTACAGATTTAGTAACTCAATATGTTACCAAATGCTTGGCAGGGGGTTGGACTTGGTGGCCCTTGTGGTCTATTCCAACTCTATGATTCTATGATTCTATATAGAATGCTTGATTATTCAGATATCAGAAAGGATTTAAACCACACAACCTCCTCATCTCTGGTTCAAATATTTAGATTCTTGTGGGCAAATAAATCATTTAGTTACTGCCCAAGTGCTAACAATTGCAGAAAGTCTTCAGTCTTCAAATGGTGTTGCTTGCCTGGGGGCGTGGGTATAAATAGGTGGGTGGGGTTACAACAACAACAACAACAACAACAACAACAACATGTTCTGTGTTTCTAGAACTTTTCCCCACTAGTCCTGTTGCCTAACAGTTTGATAAGCTAAGCAGACAGAATTCTTGGTAACTATATTTTGACTTTTGTTTCCTATTTAAATTTAGTAACTTAAAACACCAAGAGCCAGCTTCAAGTTAGTTCAACTTCTCCAGTGGCTGAATCAATCTCAGCCCACTAATCTCTTGAACACAGCCAGTGTTGGCCAAGACCTCCCAAGCTTAAACACCTCAAAAAGATTGACAATTGTAATAATAATAAGGCTGTTTTCTGATGATGATTAGAAAGATTCCATTGAAGAGGAGACGCTGTCCATGGTACTGATCCTTGGAGCTGCCTAGAAACACTGGAGTATATGGACTCAGTACATAGTATTAAGCTCCAGAGGTAGACTTGGAGGAATTGCCTTAACACTGAGCCAGAATACAGAAGTTAAAGGTTTCAGTGCTGTTTTGTTTTACTTAGTTCATAGATTTTGATACTGGCCTACCCCATTTTGCCAACAAATTCTTTTTGTTTTAGTTAAAAGAATTAAACTTGATAAATTTTTGGTGTTTCTCACCAAAGATATTGTGTTCAAGTGACAGTACTAGTGGGCTTGTACAAGAGTAGGCAATTGAAGTCAATTGTGAAATAAGAATAACAGATTTTCCCTCCCATGGTGTACCCTCCTAAGCAAATCTTACACATGACATAGAGTTTGCTGACATAGATGCTCAACATATACCGTATTTTTTGCACCATAACACTCACTTCTTTCCTCCTAGAAAGTAAGGGGAAATGTCTGGGCGTGTTATGGAGGGAATGCCTACGGGTGGCATGCCTACGGATTTTCCTCCTCTAAAAACTGCGTGCGTGTTATGGTCGGGTGCGTGTTATAGAGCGAAAAATACGGTATATATATTTATATTTTATTTAGAATCATTTAGAAACTGCTTCATCAAAGAATCCTTTACCAATGTGCACAGAACAGCATAAAACAATGTAAAAATAAAGCCATCAACATTTAAAAACAGTATATACCATGATATGGCCGTCTCCATTCCGCTACACGTATTGTAAGCCTCTTTAATAAGTGGTGAATGGTTTGTTTACTCCAGAATACATCTGTAACATGACACAATGCAACTGCATGGTGTCATGGAAGTGATTTTTTACTCTTGACTTTTGACTGTTTGATGCATGATGGCTGCTAACTGCTGTTGCCTTGAACAGGGAGGAGCTGAAAAGCTTGGAATCAGATATTTGAGGGTTGCAACTGGTTGACACAGCCTCTAGCAGCTCCAAGGGGGAAGCCTTAAGTCTGTGACCTTCTTGGTAATGCTGTCTCATTATCCCTGCACCACTGTTTTATTTGTAAATAAGCATATATTACAAAAAAAAAAAAACCCACAAGAAACCACAACTGTAAAATGCTGCTTCTGAAACTTTTCAAAAAAAGGCAGACTTTAAAATATAAAGGCATCCTTCTCTATGGTTTATAATTTCAGTGCCCCAGTCAATCCCATTATAAAATTCCTTTGATTTGTAGTTTCCACCTTTATGAGCTAAAAAGTAAATTGAACTGTGCATACAGGAACAGTTTGAAATACATTCCTTGCCTATGGCAGCAGGAGGGGGTTGCAATTCTTCAAAAAAATCAGCACATTGTTTCTGGTCCCCCCCCCCCAACTCCTTGAGAATAATGGGAATTGCTTATCAAAGCTGAACATTCTTCTCCTGGTGGGCAATGCCCCTTTCCCCCAATTTGCTATAGAAATAATTCAAGGCAGCTGAATGGTGTTGCTGAACATCATCCAGATATTTAAAATCTGGGGATGAAATCCCAATCTCAGATAGGGCTCCTCCACACTTCTGTTTGTCCAGCCATGAAAACCCACCATTTACCACTGAATTGGAACAAATGTCAATCTGTTTTTCTGTGAATTGATGTTTGTTCTGATTCATTGGTAAACTGTGGTTTCCTGAAGAAAGCAGAGGCAGAAAGGAAAAACCACGGGACAAGCAGAGACCCTCTCGGACCCTCTCGGACCCATGCTTTCTAGGTATGGGGCAAGCAGACGTGTGGACAAGATGATAGAGTCTGCTGCATATGGACATGCAGCCACAGATATCCTTTCAGATAGTTTCTGCCTCCAGTTACTTTTCTCAAACTTGCAGTGGGAGCTGTGATGGACATCTCATAGCAGCAGTGTGCAGAGTTACTAAGTGCCACGGGAAATGTAGTTCCCACAGTACACTCTTCATGCTCTTGTTGCATATGCTCACAGCAGTACTTAGCACTTAATGGGGACCCCAGTATGGTGCCTGCCATAAAAGGTAAAGGGCCCCTGGATGGATAAGTCCAGTCAAAGGCCAAGGGGGCCGGTGTTGGTCCATAGACAGCTTTCAGTGTCATGTGGCCAGCATAAATGAATGAATGAATGAATGAATGAATGAAGGCTAGCATGACTAAACTGCTTCTGGCGCAACGGGACACCGTGATGGAAACCAGAGTGCACGAAAACACCGTTTACCTTCCCGCCACAGCAGTACCTATTTATCTACTTGCACTGGCGTGCTTTCGAACTGCTAGGTTGGCAGGAGCTGGGACAGAGCAACGGGAACTCACCCCGCCATGGGGATTTGAACCGCTGACCTTCTGATTGGCAAGCCCAAGAGCCTCAGTGGTTTAGACCACAGCGCCACCCACATGCCATTGCCCCTCCCTGCCATGGGTGCCAGCTTGAATAAAATAGGGGGGGGTTAAGCCCTGTCCCTGCATATTCAATCTTATGATGCAGCACGCACACACCATTTGAATAGCAATGCCCATCAACTTTGGAGGGCACAGCCCCCTCAAATATTTTATTGGGGGAAGGGCGAAGTGACCTTGGCCCCTAGAAATTGGCTCCTATGCTAACTGCCATTACTGCATCCAGGTAACTGTTAGAAAGGAAAGAGAGCTATGGGAGAGTGCCCAAGAAGTTGCCCAAATAGACCCATTTTGTGCCGGGAATGGCTTTGATCCAAAATAGATCTGCGAAAAACCTGTAAAATCCAATTTCTGAAATCTACCTCATCTTCCAAGAACACATTTTCCTCTTCTTTAATGACCACTAACCCACCAGACTTAGACCCATGCCTGTTGGGGAAGGATTTGTGGCTTTTGAAAAAACCAGAAGATAGGAATGACTGGTTAAAATAGCGTATAACGTTGTGTACTCTGGCTGCCTTCTCCGTAGTGTAAAGGATGCATAAAGCTTTAATGAACTGAAGACGGCGTTTTAGCTTTCAATGTTTGCTGTTTATTTGATTTTTTTCCTTCGTCTTCATACCAAGTTCGAGCCCAACAGTTAGACAAGCGGATTTTATCCAAAGCTATCCTCATTCACTCAAGAAGTGCCACTTTTGTTATGTTTTGTAGAGTGTAGTGTTATTATCCAAAGAGCAATTTCATAGCACTTTTTTGTGATGGAAAAGCACATTCTTTTATTTTATTCCAGAAAATCCTGGGCCCAGTTTGCATTGAGCTCAAGGTTTTCAAACATAGAAGATTTATTTGCCGTGCTCATACTCTGCCTTTCTGTTCAATGTTCAAGGTGGCTTTCAAAAGCCCCTCCCCCCCAAAAAATATCAACAACACAACAGTAGATAAAGAACCTCAACATATTTAAAAGAACAGTAAATCAGCCACATTTTATTTTTTTCAGAAAAACAAAACAAAACCTTCATGCTCCCCAACCCCCGTATGAGACTCATTGATAGAAGCAAAAATTAAAACAGCTTCCTATTCAGTGAAACACTCCTTTTTCTGTACCTAAAGTCTTGGATGCTTTAGCTGAGATTCCTGCGTTGCAGGGAGTTGGACTAGATCACTCTTAGGATCCCTTCCAACTCTATGATACCTTCTATGATTCCTTCATGTCAGGCAGGTTGAATTACCGCAGCTACTACTATGCCATAAGATCCACTGTCTTGTAATATCAGATACGGTATGTACAGTTATTTATCGTTTGATATTATTTTTGCTGTAAAATGTGTGAGATCATGATATTGTATATTGCACTAATTTAAACATTGCATATACGTAAGCCTTTAACTACTGATGAAGCCCAGGGTAGCGAAACAAGTCCAATATTCCGGAAATCCTTGTCTGTGAAAGGATTTTGTGGAACTGTAACAACCTTTCATGTGGATCATTTGGACTTTATGAACAAACAGGTGGAATAGACACCATTACATGGATGGACCTTATGCATGAACAGACTAGAGAATGCGGTCTTCTGCTATGTTCGTTTGTTGAACTTTATGGGTTACTTCTGTTGAAATTTACAATTTGACACAATAAATAGTACAGTGGTGCCCCGCAAGACGAATGCCTCGCAAGACGGAAAACCCGCTAGACGAAAGGGTTTTCCGTTTTGGAGGTGCTTTGCAAAATGAATTTCCTATGGGCTTGCTTTGCAAGGCGAAAATGTCTTGCGAGTTCCTGCGGGGTTTTTTTCCTCCCCCCCTTTTTCCCAAGCCACTAAGCCGCTTATCACCTGATCCTAAGCCGCTAAGCCACTTAACAGCTGATCCGCTAAGCCGCTTATCAGCTGATCCGCTAAGCCGCTTAACAGCTGATCCGCTAAGCCGCTTATCAGCTGATCCGCTAAGCCGCTTAACAGCTGATCCGCTAAGCCGCTAAGCCGCTAATAGCGCTAATCCGCTAAGCCGCTAATGGGCTTGCTTCGCAAGACGAAAAAACCGCAAGACGAAGAGACTCGCGGAACGGATTCTTTTCGTCTTGCGAGGCACCACTGTATACCTTATTTCTCTAAGAACACAGCCGGTTACGTCTTGTGTGTTTATTGAGGTTGAATGGTGGAGAATAACTCGGTGCTCCTGCTATTTCTTTTCTTCATTTTCACAATTATTTGTATCTGTTACAAATCATATCTGTTGCAAATCACACCAGAAGCAAAATGTGATTGACTTGCCTGTAGCAGTGGGAATTTTTGGGCTCTTCCAAATGAAAGAATAAGTGATGATCCTTAATGAGAGAGTGCTTTTAGAGGCCTGTGTCTGGCTTTTACTCTTCATAATCAATTGACTAACTGAACAAATTGTTTTGCTTTCCAAGAGCAGACGCAAAAGTAAATGTGACTGCCTAATGCAGTAGCCAATGCGGAATACTTCATGAAGTTGTCAAAAGCCACAGGAAGTGCAATTTCTAGTATGAGTGATCAGAAGTACCTCTTACAAATGCTTTGTGCTTGCAAGTCAAATGGAGTTCATGGCTGCACATTTCTGTATATCCCACATTTATTTCTTTGGAGCGCTGAGTACATCTAATATAGTTTATTGTTCCAAGTGTGTTGTAGGATATTCTTATGCAAATTGCTCGAGTATCATACTCTAAACTGTTTTATTTCCTTCTAGGCCTCATGCTATCCGTCTATAACAGTAACACCTTTGTAAAAGATAAAATATCACTCTGACGTGTGATCTGATGTGTGCTACAGAAGCTGTGCTGTCACGAACCATTCAATTTCAAGTGGCCAGTGTTGGAACGTCAGAAATCACTGTGGTGCTGCATTAATGCATATTAGACAGGCCTGGAAAAATTTAGATTTCCTTCTTGTAGATCTTGGCTTCTTTTGGATGTTGTTCCCATTGAACAGGGATGGGGAAACATCTGGCTTTGCCTGATCTCCTTCGATTTTTACCAACCCCTGAGATCCATCAAGTGGAACCAAGCAGGGTGGATTTGATTTAAATCAAATCGATTTAAATCACTAGTTAGTAAGACTTGATTTCAATCATTTTTTTTAAGAGAAAGACTCTTTCTTGCTGGTATAATCTTAATATTTACAACCAGATGAAGGTTTCATTTTTGGAATCATAAATTTTTCAGAGTAGTTTTTACAGTTATATCAAAAATTACTGACTTGCACAATTATTACACAAAGACCCCAAGACTTATATTCTGCTCACAAGGTTGCACTTTCATTTTTGCTGCTTCACACTTAGCTACTTGTGCAGATCTATTTCACTCCAAATAATCTATTCATTGAATCTCTTGGAACTTAGCATTTAAGAGGTAAGGGGCTGATTCTGTGTACTGTATATAAATCCAGTGGCGTAGCGTGGGGGGTGCAGGGGGGCCTGGCCGCACCGGGCACAACATCTGGGGGTTAGGGTTAGGGGGTGCAAATCCATGGGTTAGGGGGCAGAAATCCACGGGTTAGGGGGCACAAATTACTTGCCTTGCCCCGGGTGCTGACAACCCACGCTACGCCACTGTATAAATCTGCAAAGGAACAATGGGATTAAGGTTTTTTCCTCAACTCTGTATGTTTATTTTGTAACATTTTTCCTGTGAAGAAAATTCATGTTATCTCTGAAGACACAAATTCACACTTTTGAGAACTGCAAAATTATCTGTGATAATATCTTCTCGTTAGAAATACTGCCCCAGATAATCTTACAGAAACCTCTGGAAGAGCATGACATTGTGAATGGAGTAATGGAATTCATTTACCCCCCAAAATTAAACATTGCATATAAAGCCTCATGCTACATAATTAAAAACAAATCCTTATTTCCTGACGAATAGCCTTGTACTATAATGTAACTTAATTAGAAAGCTATCTTTAGAAAGATTTTTTTCCTCCAAAAGCCTTTTATTTTTAAAATATCCAATTTAAATTTTAAAAATCTGATTTAAATTTTAAAAATCTGATTTTAATTTTTTTTATTAAAAAAAATCATTTATTTTTATCCACCTTGGAACCAAGTGAAAAAGACACGTGATTAGAATTAAAAAATTCTGAGCCCAGAAATTGGTTTTGAGGAACAGAACTAATAGAAAAATCCACATGAAAAATCCACTCCTGGTTCCCCCTAAGCATTCATAGTTTCATCAATACAACTGGAGTGGGGAGTCATCTTACTGCTGCTATTCTTAAATAATTGGGTGTCAGAAACCCTTGCAAATATACAGCAAATCACCCAGTCATTTGCTGGGATATCGAAAACTTCTTTCTGTCCACCTCTGTCATAGTTCTTTCTTTTTCCCTGGTCAAGCAGCATGTTATAAGTCTCTAGGATGACATTGCTTGGTTGTCTTTTTCCAAAGCAAAAAAAATTACAAACCTTTCTGTGTGTCATAATCAAGAAGGTGTTGCACAGCTTGATTATTTTGGTTGCTTGAAAAGGGTCAGCCAGAACTATGCAACATTCCAAATGACTGTACCATTGACATGAATTAGGGCATTATGATACTGGCAGTTTTATGTGAAATCCATTTCCTCATAACCTCTAGCATGAAATTTGAAGCATATGTATTGACATTTCCATTGAATTATTCACTGTGCATCATACACTGGTGTCATGTCTAATATGGGAATGAAGCATAACTCTTGTATTAAATGGGACAATATGGAGGCTGCTTTGATCCCTCTTGACGCTTACCTCTCTAGATGCTTCCTTGCCTCAATTGTACATCTAAAAGGCTTTTGGTCCATACACGTGGAACATACGCTTACAGTGGTGTAGCGTGGGGGTGCAGGGGGGGCCGGCCACACTGGGCACAACATCTGGGGGTTAGGGTTAGGGGGCGCAAATCCACGGGTTAGGGGGCGCAAATCCACGGGTTAGGGGGCACAAATTACTTGCCTTGCCCCGGGTGCTGACAACCCATGCTACGCCACTGTACGCTTATAAGCAGATTTGGGGTGGGAGTCCCTTTTGGTGGTGTGCAGTTGTTGGAAATTCATGCTATGGCAACTGTAAGGAGGGCTTTGTCAGTAGTGACACCTCATTTATGGAACCATCCTTTGAAAGGAAGTGTCCACCAACACTTATATGTTTTAGGCAACAGCTGAAGGCGTATCTTTTTGCACAGAAATATGACACTAGCAAATGGCTTAAGGGCTTTTAAAAAGTGACACCAGCCATGTGGAACACCTACACAAGAGAGGCCATGGGTGAGAGGATTTTCCATAACCATCATCAATTTGAATTGACACTCAATATAGGCTTCATATTGTTTTAAAGGACTAGAAGTGGTAAATACATCACATCCCTAGCATGCTGTACAACTGGGTCAATAGAGAAGTAATATCTGTCTTTCGATCTATCTGGTCTTGGTATTTAAGAACCAGTTAGCATAAGGCTGTGAATGAGTTCCGAATGTGTTCTGAATCCCTTGAGTGCCAACATTTCTGCAGTTGATTCCATACTTTCCAACATTTCTTTGATGAAAATAAGAACATGTTGTTGTTGTTGTTGTTGTTTTAATTAAACATTAAAAATACATCCCTATACAGGACTGCCTTCAGATGTCTTCTCGGGGGGGTCATATAACTCCATACCCTGCAACAATCCTCTGATGAAAATAGGTACATGCTAATGAAAAATGGGACATTCAGGGATCAAATCAGAAACTGGGATGGCTTATGTAAATGCAGGACTGTCCCTGAAAAATAGTCTGTGATTATGACAGCTATTATAAATAGCCTTCTGACAATATTTCTGCCACTTACGAATTGGGGCCATTTGCGTGGCTTCTTTTGGTGGTAAACAGGAACAATAAGGTTGCCCAATGTCCCTTCATTGTATTGCCCTTGTTCCTTTCCACTACAACCTCTCACATCTGATAAAGTGCTCCATAACGTCAAGAGAGAATATGGAGTGCCTCTAATGCAAAGGCAGCATAAATTCAGGGTGTCTCCATGTTACCACAGAATCACTCAGTGATTCTCGTGGAAATCTTTGGGCCTGCACACTTGCAGGGCTTTTTTTCCAATCCTGGCTTGCATATTTAACTGGTTCCTTGTTCTCTAGTCTTTTCTTTCTCTGTTAAAGTTACTTTGGGGACGTTGTTAAACATGTTTGTATGGTTTGTCTCTGCTAGTTTTGCCTGCTGTTCTGACAGGTACAAAAGCCTAAAAAACAGGATGGAAATACATGTACCATTACAGCGCCTTTTACACCAGTGAAGTGCATGCACTTTGGTGAGGCAGATGGTTTTCCCCATAAGTTATTCATGATGGATTTGTTGCACATCAGCACTTGAAAGAATTAAGTATCTCAGTCAGATCCTGCTCAAATCACTCCCCCCTTGTTTTGAATGCAATCATCCAATGGGATACAATGGGATGCAGATTGAGGTTGAATCCTGACAAGACAGAAGTACTGTTTCTGGGTGACAATAGGCATACAGGTGTGTGGGGGGGGGAGCTCCCTAGTCCTGAATGGAGTACCTCTGCCTCGGAAAGACCAGGTGCACAGCCTGGGAGTCATTGTGGACTCACAGCTGTCAATGGAGGTGCAGGTCAGTTCTGTGTCCAGGGCAGCAGGTATACCGACTGAGACCCTACCTGCCACGCGCTGTCTTGCCAGAGTGGTACATGCCCTGCTTATCTCCTGCTTGAACTACTGCAACATGCTCTACATGGGGCTACCTTTGAAGGTGACTTGGAAACTACAACTACTAATCCAAAAGGTGACAGATAGGATGATGACTGGGAGTGGCCACTGGAACCATATAACACTGGTCTGGAAAGAATTTCATTGGCTTCTGGTATGTTTCTAAACATAATTGAAAGCATTGGTGCTGCTCTTTAAAGCTGTAAATGGCCTCAGCCCAGTATATCTGAAGGAGCGTCTCCACCCCCATCATTCAGCCTGGACATGGAGGTCCAGCTCCGAGGGCCTTCTGGTGGTTCTTTCACTGCAGGAAGTGAACCTACAGAGAACCAGACAGAGGGTTTTCTCAGTAGTTACACCCACCCTGTGGAATGCCCGCCTGTCAGATGTCAAGGAGATAAGTAACTTTACAACCTTTAGAAGACATCTGAAGGCAGCCCTGTATAGGAAGGTTTTTAATGTTTAATGTTTTACTATGTTTTTGAAAATGCTGGAAGGTGCCCAGAATATGCTGGCTTGGGCAACCCAGTTCAGTTTGATTTATTGTGCTTGGCGAGGAGCTGCTACACACATAAAAATAATAATAACAGAAATACTGCTAATAATAGTGGTTTACATTTCTTCTCCCAAACCTTTACAGGATAAATCATTTCCCATTCCCCCTTTAAGTTTCATTAGACGAGTATGTAAAGGCTTGGCAAGAAATTGGGATGTTCTAAAGGATGTATATCTCTCCACATCCGACAACAAAAAACAGGTCTTTTGCAAGAGACGTCCTTCCCTTCCGCGATTTTAGCAATGGGTGGATGTAATTGTATCTAAGGTCATTATAAAAAGGGCATTATTATTTATAGTAATAGTACAATTAATCTTCTATTAACTATATAGATAACCCTCTACCTATGCACTGTAATGTAGAGAATAGCTAGTATAATGGCTCGAGAGAGAGAAGGTACAAAGTAATAAACGTACATTGGTGCGGGAATAATAAATAAATATTATGTATCTAGTCTTTCAGTGTCCAAAAAGCTTCATTTACATCATCTTGGTAAACCTTGGTAAAAAGGTATACCAGTGCTAGTGTATCCATAATCGCCATGCTAGAACTCAGCCCCTAAATCTACCTCTAGCCACTGTTGCTGCCTCATCAGTGATGTTAATTGAGGCTTGAGTAAGGTTGCTATACGTCCAGATTTCCCAATGACGAAATTAGCACCCGGGGGGGGGGGATTTTGGGAAATCGGCAAAATGTCCAGGGTTTTCTTTGGGTGATTACCCCCCAAAAAACCTCAGCAACTTCCCCAAAAGCCTCTCAGCAACTCTTTGCGTACAGATTTTTACTTCTAGAAATATGGCAGCCCTAGACTTGAGCAACTGCATGCTATTCTAGAATGAGGCTGTTGTTTAGTGCATCACTGTAAAGGCTACGAAGTGCCCCAAGGCCATTAAATCAGTGGAACTTTATAACACTTCCAAGAGTCAGTTTTGTATGAATGTGCATTACTTCTTGTCTTGCAGCTGAACATGTTGTATGCTCACATGTAGTGATCAGGTGAAAAGTCCTGTTCACCAAGTTCTGTTTGCAAAGGTGCAGATCAATGACTTCAGTGTGTTTAGGACCAGTCGCTAGGATAGCTTGTTTACTATTTCCAATGGCTAGCCAAAGTAGGATTTTAAATACAATTGTGGTTCTCTAGGTGCCAAGACACTGCTAAATAATCAGACAATGGGATAGGAGCTTAACTAAATAATTAATGGTACAATTATTCTGACAAAACCTCAGGCTAGAAACAAAAGCTGTAAAATCCAGTATAGTGCTTTCCTTGCTTCTGCAAATGGCAACACTGAGGTCCGATGGTGATTTTGTCTGTAATAACATGAAAGGCCCAATTCTATAATGTATGTTGCTGTAGTAATAATGCAACACAGTTGTTATCTGCTTTTGAGCAAAAATGACATTTTCCTCTCAGCTGTTGACACACATCTTATTAAGAGTGACAGGTCTGAAATCCAATGCCAACCTTCCTAATTAGGAGGCCTTGAAGATCTTAGCCTGGAGGTTCTTCAAGCAGGAAAAGCATTCACTAGCACAAACATATTTTATCTCAAGTGCAAGTGTGCTTTGGTTGTCTAAATTGCAGCTAGTTGTTACAGAGATGCACCCCTCTGGCTTTGGGGAAATGCTCAGAGTAGCATTTGTATTCTAGATGATAGGTACCCATCAGTGTAAATTCATGTCTCCCATGCAAGATGCATCTTCTGAACTTTTCAGAAAGAGCTAGAAAATTGGATGGTATTAGCAAGAGCCTTTCAGCTGAGAAATGTCAATAATGTAATTGTGTTGAGCCCAGTACATGGAATTGACTTGTTGCGAGTTGGGTGACTACAGAGGCAAGAATGAAATTTGTATCTGACGGTTACAAATAACTGAGTTTACAGAGGAGGGATTGTACACAGGACCTGGGGTCACAGGGGTGTGCAGAAAATCAATGCCGTGGCAATTTCATAAATAGACTACCAATTCCTGATTTCAGACTCTCTGAAAAAGTTGAATTCCTTTGTTTCCTTGCATAGCTGCCAACTCTGCCAATTTCCCATAATTCCTCTAAAGCTGGAGGACCCACTGAAGAATTAGATTTGGGTCACGTGCCCTCAGAGATAGGAATAAACTTAATTTGCCATATTGTACTGTCCTCACACTTTCATGGTGCCACACCGTGGAAGCCATTTTCTTTTTGCCATACAAAAAGAATGGACACTTTTCCCAACCAAGGGCAAATGAGATTCCTATTTAATGTCTTTAAGAGAGAGAAATTTGTGGATGACACCAAATTGTTCAGGATAGCAAGATCCCAAAATAAGCAATGAAGAGCTCCAAAAGAGTCACTCCAAATTGTGTGAATGAGCTGATAAAACTGCTTTGTACTGGGTGGAGAGCGATGCAGTCGTCCCACCGCTAATATTTTACATATATGCAGGCTACTATGAGAGAAATTCAGCATGTTATTCTAGTGATATACCCAAAATATTGACCAAAAGGAAAGATAGTGGTGTATTTCATGCCCTTCCAGCTAAGGGGCTGGCAGCCTAGCTACCATTTGGCATCCTCCACAGTGCCCTGGGCCTAGCATCCAGATGGTGTGTGTGTGTGTGTGTGTGTGTGTGTGTGAGAGAGAGAGAGAGAGAGAATGAATAATGGCCACTGAACTTGTTTTTAAGCATAGAGCACATTGACAAATTGTTGTTGCTCAGTGTACTTTTGAAAGTTCTCTCATATTAGCCCACTGAATTGAATGGCAACTGCACCAAAGCCTTTCCCACTGGTCGACGTGCCTTTTGACAAAAGTGAATAAATGCATAAAATGTTTATCCTATCGCCCTTTATCTCTTTGTGTGAGGATTTTGCCAGTCTGCAGCGCTTAATGTCCCTCTCTGCGGGTCACTTCCTGCCATCCACATTACTCCACGAATATGAAAAATAATTACTCCATTTTAAAGTGATTATCATTTTTCTGCATTGTGTTTGCTAATCCATTTTCTTTAAATAGATTACGCTTTTAATTTTTTTTTAAAAAAAATGCATTCAAGGCACAGTTGTTTATCCTATTATAAATTCTATCTTGTATTTTGGACAATGCCATTCTATTATACTTCCGATATTGCTGGAATCAATTTTTTATAAAGGCAAATGTTGCAAGCACTTGCACACCATTACAGAAATGTCAGAGATAAATAAATATATGTTTGGATGGCATTGATAACAATAACAATAATCAAAATGAGCAACAATGGAATAAAATATGGTAGACCAAGGAAACTACAAAGGAGAAGGATTGTTTCAAAAAATCTAGGCTTCATATTTGAGACGGGAGCAGTTCAGAAACATAGGATGGTGCCTGGTACAAACCCTGACCTGCCTGCTTTGTGTCAGAGTCAATGTTAAATTTCAATATAGCTGTGGTATTTTTTAGAGTTTTTTATTTTGGAAGTTACAATCTCCAGAGACTTAGGTGTGCAAAAAAAATAAAAAATAAAAATAAATGATCAGACATCATACAAAACACCGAGAATGCAGTTGCTCCTATGTGCCCTCATTAAATGACATCATAGTTTAGAAATAATAAATTTCGCCATGGACAGAGCAACTTAAACCTCCCTTTTACTGGACTAAGGGGTGAGTCTCCTGCTAGCCAACAAACACGTGGGCAGGAAGCCCATTGACAGCAACTCCATTAGTGTTGGCCAGTGAAAAACCACAGAAGTCAGAGATAAGGTGGGGCTGAGTCAGCCCATGACCCACTGAATCCCATGCTGGTCTCAGAACCATTGCATAATGACATTCTGTCCAAATCAAACAGTTTGCTGCACCAGTGTGGAGGTGGCACAGCAATTCAGTCTGAATCAAGCCTCGTGGTCCTTCCTCCCCATCTCCCACTGCCTCCCCCCACCCCATTTTTCAACCAGTGGTGTGGATTTAGGACATAATTTCATGTCATATATTCTTCTCTTTCCTCTAATTCAGGTTATAACAAAACAGCTGCCAGATTACCGTATTTTTCGCCCCATAGGACACACTTTTTCCCCTCCAAAAATGAAGGGGAAATGTGTGTGCGTCCTATGGGGCAAATGCAGGCATTCGCTGAAGCCTGGAGAGCGAGAGGCATCGGTGCGCACTGACCCCTCTCACTCTCCAGGCTTCAGGAAGCTATCCGCAAGCCTGGGGAGCCCGGTGGGAGTACCCGCGGGCTCACAAGGCTTGCGGGCAGCAGCCTGCAGCCCCGGCGAGTCTCCGCAAGCCTTGCACGCCCGGCAGGAGGTCCCGCTGGGCGCGCGAGGCTTGGGGCGGCAGCCTGCAGCCCGAAGCACGCGGAGCCCTCCGGAGGGTGCCCCGTGCTTCGGGCAGGTGTGCGCAAGGCTTGGGGCGGCAGCTGCGGCGGGTGGGGGGAATAATTTTTTTTTATTCATTTCCCCCCCCCCCCCAAAAAAAAACAAGGTGCGCCCTATAGGACGAAAAATACGGTACGTATTCCCAGTGCATTTTTCCAGGAAAAAGTGGTGCCAGATCTCATCATGAATGCCTCCCTTGTTCTCTTATAATGGCAGTGGCACCCACCTGAGAGGTGCCAGAACTGAGTTCCAGTGAGCCCTGACTGAAAAAAGCCCTGCATATTCCCCATACGCTCTTATTTTAAGAGTGAGGGAAAATATTCCCGTTTTACATATAGATTTACTGTAGGCCACTGCAGGAGCATTCATAAAATCATTAGGTGACTGACACATTTCTAAAACATTATTAGTTGTTCTGTTCTCATGAATGAAAAAACACACACAACTATTTTCATGTTGATGAACGCTGAATGAAACCCAGTGAGGGCAACGCTGAAATCTGTGGTAGCACCTGTGCATTCAGTCTTTCAGAATAATTTAAGCGGGGAGTGGGAACGTTTAAAGCCATTCTTTCCACGTAATAGCCTCAGAGTTGCATGCAGCCTTTTATTCTGCCTTTAACGCAAAAGTCAATATTGTTATAGTTGCTCTAAAGAGAAGAGAAGATAGTTTCTCTGGTGTATTAATTATATTTCATAACCCTTTAAGTGATAGAAGTTGGTGAGTAACCCTGAACTCAGCAGTTCTCTCAGAGTCTGTTTCCAGGGCCACTATTAAAAGCAGTAATACCACTCCTTTACAGTGTTGGCTTCTTCTGGGATTTTCTGGAAGCTAGCAACTGTGACTAAGTCAGAAAATACCTCAACAATTCACACCTGAGACTGTTGAGCTAAGAAAGCGGGTGTTCAATCGACAGAAACACAGAAAACGCTAGGGATAGAGGTTGTCACATGTTAAGGTCTTTTAATGGAGAACTTCCTCATTATAGAGCATATTTTTTATAGAATTTAATAGAAATTGCCTACCAGAGCTGGCCACTCCCTCAGAATCTACAGAAAGGAGACTCAGTGTCCTTTGTCTGTTATTTTTATATTTAAGTTTAATTAGGGAAACATAACTGAGGTCCATGCGAATACAAACTTCATGTTTGGTCCTACATATTTTTGTTTTCTATTCTTGGGACAAGTATGTCATGTATCCACTGAAGGAATCAGCTTCAGGAGATGATCTGGAGCTCCCTGAACCAAACATCACAGAGAAGCAGCAAACTTTGAGGGAATTGGAGCAGATCAAGGGGGCCCAGGGCCCTTTGGGGTTGCAGCAGTCAGCTCTTCCCTTCAAGACATGAAATCAATCAGAGCCCTTGAGAACACAGGCACCTAAAGGTGCAGGCTCAGTTGTCTACCTGAGGAATAAGGTTACTCCATGAATAAGGCACAATACCCAAGAGTAAGCCAGTCCACATAAATAGACCAATTTCTGATAGTAGACCAACTCTTGCATCTGTGTTCTGAGCAGGTTTAAGAAGTTTCCATTCAAAGCAAAGTGCTGGAACATTGTCTGTGTGCCAGTTCCCAGCCTGGTGTATCCCTCAACACTGTTCCCTCCTTATGTTTGGGCCTCAGGGTGCCTTAAGACTACATTCCTGGTAAGAGCATAAGAAAAATGTCCTGGATCAGACCAATGACTGATCTAGGCTAGCATCCTGTTCCCCCAGGTGCCTATGTTGTTGTTGTTGTTTACTTGTTTAGTCGTGTCTGACTTCGTGACCACATGGACCAGAGCACGCCAGGCACTCCTGTCTTCCACTGCCTCCTGCAGTTTGGTCAGACTCATGCTGATAGCTTCGAGAACACTGTCCAACCATCTCGTCCTCTGTCGTCCCCTTCTCCTTGTGCCCTCAATCTTTCCCAGCATCAGGGTCTTTTCCAGGGAGTCTTCTCTTCTCATGAGGTGGCCAAAGTATTGGAGCCTCAGCTTTATGATCTGTCCTTCCAATGAGCACTCAGGGCTGATTTCCTTCAGAATGGGTAGGCTTGATCTTCTTGCAGTCCATGGAACTCTCAAGTCTCCTCCAGCACCAGAATTCAAAGGCATAAATTCTTCGGCAATCAGCCTTCTTTATGGTCCAGCTCTCACTTCCATACATCACTACAGGTGCCTATAGGAAGCCCTCAATTAGCACAACAGCATTCTCCCATTCTGGAGTTTCCAGGAACTGGAATTTGATGTGATTTTACTCAGTTTGAGGTGCGGGTTCCAAGCTGAACTGATTTTTATGCCTGTGAAGATATCGTCACCCAACATGGTGTGGCTTAGCCCCATTTGGTGCAATGGTTCCAAAATGCACCAATTTGGGTGCCTCTGAAGATGCTGTTAAGTAATTTGGTGTGATGGTGATGGACACCATTTTGAGTCCAGATGGCAGACTGCACTGAGGACAAATCTGATGATAATGTCCCCCCATTTGGCATGATGCCCAGTATGGCGTGACAGTTCCAAAACATCAGCTTGGACTCCTGTTAAGATTTTTGTTTTTCCAGCAGTAAAATCAGTTGAGGCACAGTGAGATGTGGAAGTAACTTCAGCACTTTATTTTGCACTGTTAACACGAAAATATTATTGCATTTGTATGTGCGAGTGAGCCTTTCTCCTTTGAAAATTACTATTGAAACAGGTAGAAACAATATTAATTCAAAAGCTCCTGACTATTTTTGTCAATATTTATTTGGGTTTATTTGAAATTTATGCATGTACTCAATTTTCTACTCTGTCTAAATCCAAAGGCTGTCTTTAGCTGTTAAAAACATAAAACCTTATGCAAATATTAATACACAACTTTCATAATACATAATCTTTTGCTACTAAAAACTAACTGAATTTTCAAAGAGTTTTGCAGTAAAATATGTATCTAAATATTAAATACTAGAATGGGTTTTTTAAAAAAATGTATTGCTTTAAAGTTATTGCTGTCAACTTTACCACAACCAATATTTATTTATTTAACAAAAATTCTATATGGCTTAATTGTAGCCTCTAAGTGGTTAATCAATTGTTAACTTTTATTATTAATGAATTAATTCCTCTTTCCCTCTAGCCATTTCCTTAATCAAGGGTAAACACATTTTTAGATGGTTTTGCAGCCTGGTCCACATTATTATGTCTCTCCTCAAATCCTTCATTTGAGAAAAACAAATTTGAGGTTCATCTACTTCCAAGGATCACTTGAGTTGACAAGTTTTTTTAATTAATTGTTTCACAAACTTGTTGCCATGATGAAATGACTATGTATTTCCTCTTGAGGTTTCTTTTAATTAAAACACCAGAATAGTTGTGTCTTCTAAGACCCAAACTACACCTGATGTTAGAGGCATTTTTAGATCTAAATATTCAGTTTTTCCAAAAAAATGCAGATTACATCAGTGGATATAAAGGAGCTGTTGACGAACCAGGTCATCCACAGGGCAGGCACACATATGGAAGGCAAGGAATGCCTTAAGCTTTTTATTAGCAGAAAACAACAACAACACAGCAATGTCCCTGGTTCGTCTGAACTCAGTGAAGGCGTCGCTGAAACTAAGCTCTAGGCATGTCCTTCCCCCTTTAGCCTCTCACTCCAGATCCCTCCCAAGCAGACAAAGGCTGCGTCAAGGGGTGGGCTCCTACTTTGGGCCTGTCTGGCACATTGCTTAGCAATGTGCTTCTTCCTCTTCTTTGGCGATCACTCGTGGCCAAGTAAGGTTGTCTTCCATGAACATGGTTTTAATAGCGAGTCCATAAGTGACTGTTGGAGGCCTATTCTGGATCCACACATCTTTCCGCAGTAGGACTTAGGTTTCCGGTGTGGAGTTGATCACGGTGAGGGTTTGCCAAACATGCCTTCCTCTTAGCACGTTTCTCCCTTTCGTCCTGAGTTCAAGCGCCTTCAAAGCCCATGACACCTTTGGTAAAGGCTGTTCTCCAATCGGAGCACACGCAAGCCAGTGTTTCCCAGTTGTTGGTGTTTATTCTACATTTATTTAGATTTGCCTTGAGAGAGTCTTTAAACCACTTTTGTTGACCGCCAGCATTACGCTTACCATTTTTAAGTTCGGAATAGAGTAGTTGCTTTGGAAGATAATAATCAGGCATCCAAACACATGACCAGTCCAACGAAGTTGATGTTGAAGCATCATTGCTTTGACACTGGTGGTCTTTGCTTCTTCCAGTACACTGGCATTAGTTCTCCTGTTTTTCCAGGTGATGTGTAAAAATTTTAGGAGATACCATTGATGGGCTGAACCCTCCAACACATCAGTGAGCCTCCAGTGAGAGGGGGAAGAGAGTCAACAGGACTGGGACAATCTGTCTGCATGCTGTGACTCACAGCTTCTAATTGTGTCAGGGATGATGGGAGTTGTAGTCTAAGTTGGAACAGTTGAGTAACATTTGTTAAGAGGAGCTGCTAGTACATTTGCTTGGATCAGGTTAGAGAGACAGAATGCTACAAACCATTCTATCCTTTTCTTCTACTGATTTTCTTCTCATTCTTCATTTGTCCAATAGACTTTCTCTAATATTGTAAAAGCAAGGCTCATTGTAGATTTCTTTGTAGCCTTGTGCATTTACCTGAAAAGTATATGCTGGGTGGTTCTGCTATGTTTACCTGATGATCTGGAAATTTATTGCACCTGGCGTCACAGAAAGAGAGAAGCTTAAGAGATTAAAAACCACACAGCACAAAGACAATAATTGGTTAAGTGCCAGTTATACCTCCTATAGCCAGATTCACATAATGGAGACATACTAACCTCAGCACAGTCAAGATTTGTGTTAATTCCCCCCTTCTTCAAAATCTCCGAGGGTTTGAATATACTTTTCAAATATGGCTTAGCTGAATTCAGAGTTTCCTTTGGTGCCCTGAAGGCTTTCCTCACATCTAATTTGCTTTAACAGAAAAGCAGTATAGTAACTTGTAGTTTGAAAACCCTCTTTCTAAAAATCTAATGAGCATTTTCAACTGACTTTGGTGCATATAACCAAGCTGTCATATATTCGGTTTGCTGTGGTAATGTAGTTTCACATTTAACATTCAGTCTTGGCTGAATATCACTTTTTCCTTTCTTTTGGATGCCACTGTGGTAATTTTCATGAAAATAACGTCTGCAAAATAACGGTGCTCTCATATGCACAACTACTCAGACTAAAGTCATACTATCAGTGGCATAGCAGGGAAGGCACAGGAGTGGTTGCCCTGGGTGCAAAATTGTGAAAGGTGAAAAATGTCAACACCCTGTGCTGCCTCAATACAGTTGCTCCGTTGAAAATGGCTTCTCCATGTGAAGCAGAAAATGACCTCTCCAGATAACAGAGCAGCTCTTCTTTTCTTATCTCTGCAGCTGCAATGTCCAGGGTGAGATTAGGCAGATGTCATTAGGCAGTTGAATGTGCATGCATACTCCATTTCCCTCCCTTTTATCCCCCCTCCATGTGGCCCCAGGCTCTGAAAACCCATGCTACACCACTGCTTACTATATTCAACGGGGCATACTTCCTAGTAGGAATGGAGGAGAAATTCAATACTTACTAGTACTAACACAGTCATCCTTGGGAAGTCTCACCTCTCCAGAGTTTGCAGTGCCAAGTAATGTGCACGAAAAAGCATATACTGGAGTAAAGTGTATTAAAATGCATGCATTGTTGAAAATAACAAGCAAGCGTGCATTACGTTGGAAAAAATGATTTGCAAAAATGTACTTTAGGGAAAACTGCTTACAAAAAATGTGTATATTAGGAGAAATTCACACTAAAATGCTGAGGAATTTTCATGAGGATTTTTTTTAAAAAAATCTAAAACTGATGTGGAGTACTGTTTAAGATTGGAAAAAATGAGAAACAGGGAGAAACTGAAATTGACAGATTCATCCATCCCTACTCCCTAGTAAGTAGGTTTAGGGTTGCAGCCTCAACGTGGAATGTTTCACATCTATGCTTAGCATAGCTGCCTGAAGAAACTTTTGAAATTCCATCATTATTTGAAGTCAGTAAGTATCTTTTCTCCCATGTAACCCTATATAACTACAAATCAGCCTAAAGAGCTTTCTGTTCTCCATATAACACAATATCCTTATGCTTTCAGCCTTGGCTCCAGAGTGCAATCTCTTGAGCCATTCAACAAACTAATCATGTTGTATCACTCTGGTGACATCTAAACTGAGATGTGTGCATGTGGGTTGTTGTTGTTGTTGTTTTAAAAAAGGAAGGTGGCATTTAACTGAGAGGGAATATTCCTGAAGGGCATACTACACGGTGACTTTTGCACAGGATGTGATTCTGCCGTGACCAGACAGATGGGTGGCTGTAAATGAGGTATCGTGCTATTCCCCTCCCGAGACATATGAAACTGTGTCCTTCCTTAGATGTTCTGTCATGGTAGTGCACACAATTAGCTACAGAATATTAGTTGCCCTGCTGGATGCAAGTCAACATTTCCCCATAAAATAGAGTAGCACGACAAACCTATCAGCCGCATTAGGCTATGTCGCAGCATACCTGTCTATCAGCTTACAGAGAGTTTGTTTTTGAGGTTGTGGAATATTTGTAAAGGGTGTAAACAGGCAACTTTTCACCTGGCCCTACACTGAGGTGAGGGACACGGGTGGCTCTGTGGGTTAAACCACAGAGCCTAGGGCTTCCCAATCAGAAGGTCGGCGGTTCGAATCCCCACGACGGAGTGAGCTCCCGTTGCTCGGTCCCTGCTCCTGCCAACCTAGCAGTTCGAAAGCACAAAGTGCAAGTAGATAAATAGGTACTGCTCTGACAGGTAGGTAAACGGCATTTCCGTGTGCTGCTCTGGTTCACCAGAAGCGGCTTAGTCATGCTGGCCACATGACCCGGAAGCTGTACGCTGGCTCCCTCGGCTAGTAAAGCGAGATGAGTGTCGCAACCTCAGAGTCATCTGCGACTGGACTGGTCAGGGGTCCCTTTACCTTTACCCTGAGATGAGGAGACCACTGGTCGCATTAGAGTAGGACTTGTGGAGTAGGCACCATTTTGTGGAATGAGCAGGAACGCATCCATTTGAAGCAGAACTGACTAACCACATTATGAAACAATGCACACCACCATCGAAACAGCCCCTTCTCCCCTACCCCTCTTAAGAGCATTAAGTCTCAACTGCTCCTTAACTGCACATTTATGGATTTTGTTGTTCTGACTCTGATCTGTTGGATTTTTAGTCTGTTTTATATGCTATAGTACATTGCCTTAGTCCCCTTCGTACACTGCTTGTGATTAAGGGTGCTGTGGAAGTCATAGCTCCAATTCAGCCCATGACAACTTGCAGCTCACAGTCCCTGCACAATCAGAAAAGCTTACACATAGTGGTGTAACACGGGCAGTTGTCCCAGGTACAAAATTGTTACCAGCACAAAATTTCAACACCCGGTGCTGCCTCAATACAGCTGCGCTCTTCCATCGCTGGGCTCCAATCTCTAAACAATGGAATGATTAGTTTTTTCTTATCTCTGCAGCTGCGATCTCCTGGGTGATGTGGATGCTGTTAGTCCGTTGAATGCACATGTGTACTCTGTTCATTTCCCTCCCACTCACCCACCCCTTGGTGTGGTCCAGGCAACCCACGCTATGCCACTGCTTACACATACAGACGTCTCTGTATGTAGGCCTCCCCTTTTCAGTGTCTACATTGATGTGTGGAGGGGAGGTGGTGAGGCCAAGGAGAGCTGCATGTTAGCAGGGGTACAATCCCACAGCCATTTGAGTCACTCAATGACCCTGCATGACATTTGCTTGTGAAGTGGGTTCTTGACTATAGGATTCCAGTACAAAGCCAACTAACGCTGCATTGTCATTAGTAAAAGCACTACAGGGTTACCTCTGCCTGTTTCCTAACCAGCCCTATCATTAGGCAAAGAGAGGCAGAAGCAGAAAGGTGTTGGGGACAGAAGCAGCAAGACACCTGCTCTTCCTCCTGAATCCCCTGGCCATTTCCCTCTGATGGAAGACAAATCTGTTTGTCAAGCAATCAGGGGTGGTCTTCAGATTAGAAGTAAAATTTAAGTGCCTGTCCATTTCAATGGGGACATTCCTGTCCATTTCCTCTTCCATTTACATTAAATAAAAGACCTCGTGAAAATTCACCTGCAAATTTCTCCGAATATACATGTGTTTGTATGCATATTTGCCTAATATACACTTTTGCAAAGCAATTCCCCCCAACACAGTGCATACTTGTGCGCTATTTTCATGTGCACACTTTGGTATATGCATTTTTGTACACACTGCTTGGCTGGAGAACTGCACTGCAAAATTCAGGTGTGACTTTTAAAGGATGAATGTGTTTCAGAAAGTGCAAGTTCACTTTTGATTGAGAACTGAATCAAAATTCCCCCCCCCCCCAGGCTAGCACTGCAGACTGCAATGCTGTACTGACTCAGATGTGTCTAAACCTCATTCATATGAAATCAGGGAACTGCTTGTATCCTTGCTATACAATATTTATATCCACAATTACTTGTTTTCTCTTCTCAGTACCAATTTAAGTTAATCATCAGACGTATTAGTGTTGCAGTTGCATCAGTATCTATCGCCTTTTTGTCAGTGTTGGCTCTCACACTCTATAATTTGTCGCAGTGTTTGCAAAGAAAAGAAAGCTCCCAGAATCTCTCTGGGGCACACTTACATGACACTTCCAGGGCAGCTTGTGGTTTTCAGGCACCAGTTGCCATTTTGTATGAAAGCAGGAGGAACTGTGAACTGCAATGCTGTGTACTTCTGCAGAGCAGAGTTCAGAGGCCAGTTGCAAGGCAGGTAGTGGTGTGTCTGCTTCCAGTGTAACCCCACGCCTCTTAATCAGTAGTGCATTGGTGACTGTGGAGGTATAGGAGCTCAAAATTATAGATCCCCTAGCCACCCCACTCCCCAATAAAAATCCAAAAATTCAGGAAACTGTACTGGTCCTAGGCATCCCCCCCCCCCCACACACAAAATGATCAGGACATAGCATAATGTCCAGAATTAACTGATCGTTGACAATCACAGAATAGGAAGCTAGTAAAATGTGGTGCAATAGTTAATTATAGGATTTTGATTATGGAGACGTGGGTTCAAATCCCCAATCACCCTTGAAGATTTCCACTATGTGCCAGTCACTCTCTGAGCCAAAATAATAACCATTTTCCAGTCACTATCCAAGCCTAAATAATCAGATAATCCCAATAACTGACCTCACTTCCCAGACCTCATTGGTTTTGGTTAAATTTGGCTCAATTATTCTGATTGTAGATTGTATAGTTATTATATTTTAATAACCTGTGGAATATGAAAGCAGGCCAGAAGGGATGTTTAAACCTTTCCTAAAGCAAAACAGAACCACAGATAGTGATGTGACAGAAGTTGGGGAACATAGGTAAATGGTCTTAAGGAACCAATTGCAGTCTTGATAGCATGGCAAGAATTGATCAACCCCCTTTTCTGATGCCAGTGCTCTGATAAAATTGTAACACAAGAATACACACTTTCCCCCCGTGTGGCTGCATTTCATTAAAAAAGGCAGTGCCGGGAGATGCAGTAACAGAATCATAGAATCATAGAGTTGGAAGAGACCACAAGGGCCATCGAGTCCAACCCCCTGCCAAGCAGGAAATACCATCAGGGCACTCCTGACATATGGTTGTCAAGCCTCTGCTTAAAGACCTCCAAAGAAGGAGACTCCACCACACTCCTTGGCAGCAAATTCCACTGTCGAACAGCTCTTACTGTCAGGAAGTTCTTCCTAATGTTTAGGTGGAATCTTCTTTCTTGTAGTTTGGATCCATTGCTCCGTGTCCGCTTCTCTGGAGCAGCAGAAAACAACCTTTCTCCCTCCTCTATGTGACATCCTTTTATATATTTGAACATGGCTATCATATCACCCCTTAACCTCCTCTTCTCCAGGCTAAACATGCCCAGCTCCCTTAGCCGTTCCTCATAAGGCATCGTTTCCAGGTCTTTGACCATTTTGGTTGCCCTCCTCTGGACACGTTCCAGTTTGTCAGTGTCCTTCTTGAACTGTGGTGCCCAGAACTGGACACAGTACTCCAGGTGAGGTCTGACCAGAGCAGAATACAGTGGCACTATTACTTCCCTTGATCTAGATGCTATACTCCTATTGATGCAGCCCAGAATTGCATTGGCTTTTTTAGCTGCCGCGTCACACTGTTGGCTTATGTCAAGTTTGTGGTCAACCAAGACTCCTAGATCCTTTTCACAGATCTGCCCCTCTGCTTGCAGGGCCATTTCCTTTGGGGAGAAACACAGTTGTCAGTTCCCCATGATTCTGCTCAAAAGCAGAGGCATTGGCAGAATCCTGGAGAAAAGCAGTTATCTTTCTTGTGCTCACGCAAAATGCTTATTTATTTCCAAAACAGTTTTACTCTGCTAATCAGCTGGGGGGGGGGAATCAAAATAGCCTGTAATCAATAAAGAAACATAAGCAATCCCTGTCCTCAGACGTACAGCCTAATAAAGCCATACAGCTTAAAAGGCTAGTGGGATGTAGTGGTTAGAGTTCCAATCCCCGCTCAGCTGTGAAGTTCACTGGGTGACCTTGGGCCAATCACTCACCCTCAGCCTAGCCTAGCTCACAGGATTGTGGTGAGGGCAACATTCCCCTCCCTGGAGGAAAAGTGGGATAGAAATTAATAAACAAATATTAATAAACAAATACCAAAAGAAAAGGGAGGGAAGAGCGGGGAGCAAACAGCAACAGCTGTTAAAGTTGCAGGTTTTGTTTTGTTTTTTGCCAAATTATTTTTATTGGTTTTTCCAAATTTTTACCAAATTGTGACAAAATTAATACAACCCCCCCCAAAAAAAATGGTTTTCTGCACTCCTTACTTGATGTGCCCCAAGTTTCTTCTTGTTGCTGCATTATTTCCCTAGTTATTTATAATAATTCACATTCCAACCTTATAATACAATAGTTTTTTAAAAACTTATTACCCTGAACCATCAGCTATCCACGTGCCAATTCCTGCACATAAAATATTTAACACTTACAATATCTACAAGAGTTCTTTTAATATGCCCAGTTGGGATCGAAGTAGTTGGATGAGAGCAAGGAGCAAGTCCCCCAGCAGAGCTGATGGAGATGCCTTGCTTCCCACCTCTTCTGCAGTCGGATGGAATGGCTGCCACTAGTTGACAACTGAGAAAGAGCCAGAGGCAGCAGGCCTCTAGGCAGATACCACTGAGTGACCTGCTTTTCTCCCCCCCCCCTTCTCCTTTGCAGCCTAATTTGTCTGTGTGAGCTAATGGAGAAAGGAGACAGGCAGGAGCAAACCACGCCACTAGACTGCGGGTACCACAAAAACTTGAAACAGCAAGGAAGACCCCTGCAGATACAGCGAGTGCTGTGCTGTGACACTAGCCATCACAAACCCAGATTCCCCTCTCTGTGGAATCTGTGGCAAGCACACCTTTGTATATTATGCAGCAGCCCAGAGGCGAGAAAGCCAAAAGGTTGCTTTCTCACTTTGGGGGTGTCTCTGTCACTGAAATTCAACAGCAGGTGGCATTAGAAATTAAAAGAAGACATAAGACCACTGTTCATGTATGCCACCACAGCAGCAAGAATTCTTGTGGCGAGGAAGTGGAAAAACGAAACAATACCGACAATTACAGATTGGCAGATACTCATGTTAGAATATTTACAACTAGCAAAACTGACGGGAAGAGTTAGAGGAGTATTGAACCAGAAAATATTTGGAGAATGGAGAATATTTAAGGATTATATAAGATCATATTGTACCAACCACACCATATTAGCAGACGTTGAGTGATACTTGTAAACACAACAAATACCATTTGTGGAGTAGTCGGGAACAGTATTAAACAATATAAAACTATGTGAAATAAACAACGAAAGTATCAAGTATTAATTAGGAAGATTAAGGTTTTTTATGCGCGTCAATTTGCTTTTCCTTTTTCCTTTTTTCTTCACTTTTTTCTAAATTGTTTTTTCTTAAATTTTCTTTTTGCAGTATGAGATTGTAAATTCTTTGTAAATGTGTATAATTTAAATTTTAAAAGATTATTTAAAAAAAGAGGGGGGGGGGGAGAAATTCCACAGAAGGTGCTGCAAAGGCCATGTCTCCTTTCTTCATTCCATATATGCTGGCAGAGAAACTAATTTGAGAAAGCAGACGCTTGTATTATACCACCATCACCCAGCCATCCAATGAGAAGCTGGAGCATGAGAGGAATCTTTGATGGAACTAGGTTCTCGTATGAATCATTGCTCTCTGTATTGGCAGCCACCAGCTCCTGCCTTTGCTATCTCTGATGATGGCACACTTGCCTGCATATTGATATGGCTTCGGGCACTCTAGAATCTGAGCACATCAGGAGATATCACTGCATTTGGCCATCTAGGGACATTGGGTTGCCTCAGACTATGACAGAAGGGTGGAGGAGAAGCATGGGCATGATTACAAGATCTGAGAGTACAATTGGGGCTTTAGCATTCTCTATAGCAAGGGAGGAAAGCAACTGATCTTCAGCCCCTTTCCAAGTACGGCTCGTTTATTAAACTAAAATCATGCTTCTTCTTTCTTCTCTCTTCAAATTGCAAACAATGTAATCACAAAAGGGGATCTGTTTTAAGAGGGAATATTTGTGTCCGTTGCTATTATTGCGTGGAGGGTATTGCTGACTTTCTGCTCGCCACAGAAGAATTTTGGGGGAAACGTCTCTCTCTCTTTAATACATGAATCTCAGAGCTGCCTATGGGCTGCTGTGGATAAGCATCCCAAAGAGCCCACAGGATTGGAAGTATTGATGTATCCATGGCAAAACACAGCAACTAAATGTGTAAATTGTTGAGCGATTAAGCCAACTGCTGGCAACAGCCTGATGTGAAGCCATTCAAATACATGTTGCACCACTTGGAAAGCTTTGCATTTGAATGGTGCACACAGATGCAAGCGGCACTGTGGTCTAAACCACTGAGCCTCTTGGGCTTGCTGATCGGAAGGTCAGTGGTTCAAATCCCAGTGACAGAGTGAGCTCCCGTTACTCCATCCCAGCTCCTGCCAACTTAGCAATTTGAAAGCACACCAGTGCAAGTAGATAAATACGTACCACTGCGGCAGGAAGGTAAATGGCATTTCCGTGCACTCTGGCTTCCATCACGGAGTTCCGTTGCACCAGAAGCTGTTGAGTCATGCTGGCCACATGACCCGGAAAGCTGTCTGTGGACAAATGGCTGCTCCCTCGGCCTGAAAGCAAGATGAGCGCCGCAACCCCATAGTCACTTTTTACTGGACTTAACCATTCAGGTTTCTGTTTTTTACAGTGCATGGGCAGTGCATTCAACTTAGCAATGTGCAGCTGTGGTTTGAGGTCTGCACTGCAAAAACTCCATATCACCTGTGATGGATAACATAACATATGATTGAGGAAGACAGAAAAATCTATATGCCTGATGTGGCAAGTTCACCACAACTATTCCTGAAATCAAGATGAGCACCACAACCCCATAGTTGCCTTTGACTGAACTTAACTGTCCAGGGGCCCTTTACCTTTTACCTTTCGCCTTACAAAAGACAACCTGTAGTCACAGTTTTTCTCAAATTTCTGTCTTCACAGGTCTATAACAACTGGATATATTTTGTTTTCTCAGGCAAAATTCTCAATGTGATAGTAAACCTGTGCATTAAGTATGTGTAATGGGTATGAGTTACTCGTGCATAAACTGGTGCCTTTCTGGGCTAATTTGCCTTATTAAACCTTTCTGACTGCACAGCCCTTTCTCATCGTGGCTGCTTCAGTCGCTGGCAGAATCCGTCAGTGGGCGTTTCTTGAACCTCTTCCAACATAAAAGTTGTTTGACACCCAGTCTCCTCCTCCTCTCACTGCGCGGGAGTCTTCTGCGCAGGGAGGGCGTGGGCAGCGGAGGACCTGGGCTCTCCTCACTGATGTCCAGTGAAGAGTCCTGGAGCCCTCTCTCCGATTCCCCCATCTGCCCCCCCTTTCTCCCTGGTGTTGCGTTGATTTGCTTCCCCCTCTATTGAGCTGTTTCTCCCCCTGCTGCTGGGTCCTTCGCCAGCATCATCTGGGAGCCTCCCCTTCGCCTCTCACTCCGATGTCAGTTCCCTGACAGTATGCTTCTAAAAGTGGGAAAGTATCTAAAAGGCAAGAAGACCAGTCAAACATCTTTCTTTAATAAGCCCATTTCTTGTTCAACTCCTGAACTGCTCATCATTAAACTGAGAATATTACAGTGTGCTTCTACTTTGGTGCCTTATATTTGCATTTTTTTTTCTTTTTTAAAATGTACATTTTAACAGCATACAAACTGTTTCCTCTGTGCTTGGGAAGTGATTCACACCTCATCTTGTCAGTCAGTCAGAAACACTAATTGTTCCTTGTCCCTTGCTTGAAAAGGCTATGATGTCATCTCTGGTCCTGAAAACTAAAAATGGAAGGTTGCTAATGTGTGATGCAGTCAGGTTAATTATTCATCCATTCTTACTGGTGTGTGTTATCCTCGGACTCTTAATGTATGTAAATGGTTTCTTTATAAGCTTGTGTTCTAATCTGTTCATAGAATACCTGGATGGCAGAGGAAGAATTGTGCATGTACTGGTATCCGAAAGAATTTTTTTTTCAGCAGACTTTCTGTTTTTCTGAGGGGGTTTTTAAAAAGCAACCTAGCATGTTATTGTTAGGAAATGATCAGAATAAGTTCAATAGTAAAATGCTCCTGTCTGTGGAAAAGTTTGTTGCAAATAATAATAAAAAGTAGTAGATCAGGATTAAAGATACATAAATTGCCTGGACAAATGGTTCTTTTGTTAAGGAATGTTTTCAATGTTCCTTGTCCAACATTATTTTTTGTTGCATATGTAGGGGTAAGGTAAAGGTAAAGGACCCCTGACAGTTAAGTCCAGTCATGAACGACTCTGGGGTTGCGGTGCTCATCTCACTTTACTGGCCGAGGGAGCCAACGTTTGTCTGCAGACAGTTTTTCTGGGTCATGTGGCCAGCATGACTAAGCCGCTTCTGGTGAACCAGAGCAGCACACGGAAACACTGTTTCCCTTCCTGCCCGATCGGTACCTATTGATCTACTCGCATTTTGATGTACTTTCAAATTGCTAGGTTGGCAGGAGCAGGGACCGGACAATGGGAGCTCACTCCGTCGTGGGGATTCGAACTGCCAACCTTCCGATCGGCAAGCCCAAGGCTCAGTGGTTTAGACCACAGCACATTATTCTGCCCCTGAATTCAGTCTTGTCAGCAGCCCTCTTTGAAGTTTTCTGACTTTCAGGGAGGTGTATTCTTTTTCTTTTGGGGGTTAACAGAGAGAGCATTAAAAATGTGAACTCCTACTTTCACTCTGATCCATTCTGTCACCTTATCCAGCTTCATATGTCTACCAGCTGGTCAGAAATACAGCTTTGAGTGGGCAAGCAATGCAAGTCTGCTGGCTGATCCTGGCTTAAGATTTAACATGTGAATATGGCATGCAGCCTTCTCATGGTGTATTGGGCATTTTTGTAGGGCAACTTTGCAAAGGGAGACCACCTTTTAATTGCCTAGAGATGGCAGAAGAAGCATTGGGCTACACAGAACAGTGCTTGCCTGGGTAGAGGAGTGTATTAGTTGAAGAGCAGAGAGAGAGATTAGATAGACAGATAGACAGATAGACAGATAGACAGATAGACAGATAGATAGATAGATAGATAGATAGATACCGGTGTGTGTGTGTGTGTGTGTGTGTGTATGGGGCTTGGGGTAGGGTGGGGGAATCCCCAGCCTATAAATTGCAGCTACACCATGTTTCTGCCTTGTATGTTCCAGAGAGTGATTTAAGTGCCCTATCGATGTATTGGTGTGCTAATCGGTCGTGGTTATTTGTTGCTGTGCTTTGGTATTCTGCTGCACAACTAAAGCCAACAGAAGGAAGAGATGTAAAAACTTACCTGCTTTCCTGTAAAGGTTCACCTCTTCATTTTTAGTTGGGTACTCTTAGCATTTTATATTCCTTTAATTTGAGGGCACGTTCAGTGAATAGCTGTGGAAGCCATTAAGGGCTTTCATGGAGAATTTATTCTCTTTTAAGGTGGAAGTGCTGCGGTAGGCACCAGGCAGCTTCAAAGTTTAGTCTGCCTTATTTTTATTTTTATTTAGCCTTTCTTATTTTTATTTGTGTGTGTGTGTGTGCACGCACACTTTCTAAAAGACTACATTTATTGTTTCATATTATGCCTCCCTGGGCTGTTCTAACGGTGGCTGAGGATGCTGCCTTAGCTGCTGTTGTCAAGAATAAAATTTATGGCAGAAGCGTGGCCCAGGAGAGCAAATTCTGTCTAGTGTTAGTGGCTACACTAATAGCTCACAGTTAGGGTCACCAGGAACTTGCAGAAAACATGTTTAAAAATCCACAGAGGCCCGTGGGGACTACAGATTCCAGAGGCATTTTTCTTTCTTTCACTCTGAGAGGAGGAGAAATTAGCTCCATGCTAAATTACTCTTCACTCATTGTTTCCACACTGAGTATATCTGCCCCTTGGTATACTTGGAAGGTATATGGATGTCATAGATTTGTCAACTTTTCATCTTTCTATGTGAATATAGTGTAACACAGTTATCTATAGGCTCAAATAGTTTGTATCCTGCTATTCCCCCAAAGAAGCTCAAACCCAAATCCCTCCCTCAATACTGAGGTAATTTATGCTGAGACAGGTAAGTCTTGTAAGTCTTAATTTTGTGGTGGTCAGATCCCAAATTTACAATAATCATAAAAAGGTGAATATGTTCTATTTCTACACTTAGGTCCCATCTGCACTATACATCTAAAGCAGCATCGTACCATTTAAAACTGTCATGGCTACCCTCAAAGAATCCTGGGAAATGGAATAATGGTTGTAATAGAGATTTAGTAGAATTGGATTAATAGACAAGATTAGGAGGAAAAGGACCCACAAGGAGCAGGAGGAAAGTCCAGGAGATTCTACGGAATTCTCTTTCAAATTTCAAAATTTGAAAAAACCCCAAATAATTATCTGTAGTTAATTAACTGTATTAATTGGGAACTGTAGTTTAAGGTTGCTGAGTGTTCTTAAGAGACACCTATTGTCCTCACAGTGCTACAATTCCCAGAGTTTCCTGAAATGAGCAACTGATCTTTGAACAACTCTGGGAACTGTAGCTCTGTGAGGGTATTGCTTTAAATGTGTGTGGTGTGGTTTGGTGCAATGCCTTGTAATATTTTATATGGAGGTGATCATAACTGTACACTCCCTGCAGAGTCACATGTCAACACCCATGGGGCTGTACTAGAAATAAGCTAAAAACCCCTGGACAGTTAAGTCCAATCAAAGGTGACTATGGGGTTGCGGCACTCATCTTGCTTTCAGGCCAAGGGAGCCAGCGTTTGTCCACAGACATTTTTCCAGGTCATGTGACCAGCATGACTAAACCACTTCTGGTGCAATGGAACACCGTGACAGAAGCCCCTGGAAACGCTGTTTACCTTCCCGCCACAGTGGTGCCTATTTATCTACTTGCACTGGCATGCTTTTGAACTGCTAGGTTGGCAGGAGCTGTGACAGAACAATGGGAGCTCACCCCATCGCAGGGATTTGAACCACCAACCTTCTGATCAGCAAGCCCAAGAGGCTCAGTGGTTTAGACCACAGCTCCACCCCTATCCACTTGTGTTATAAATAGGCATAAGTGTGGTGTTTGCCCTCCTATGTGTGTGACATCATACTGGGTTCATAGGCAAAGGGTTAACTAATTGTAAAATGACTAACCAATGGGAACCCAGGGGGCAGAGTTAACTGGTTTTAAGGTTTAAGCACAGAGGATTTTTTAGAGAGTTAGAGTTGTTGAGAAGACAGTCTGGAGTTAGAAGAGACAGAGGAAAAAAGTCTGTGGGTTGGGCTAGTCTGGTGGGAGAGAGTGAGAGGATTTGTTAAGAGGAGTCAGTCAAACAGTTGAGATAATCAGTCAGAAGATATTAGGAAGGTATAGGCCGGTAAAGAAACTAAAGTTAAGATACTGACAGGAATATTATCTGAGAAACCATAAACTTGTTAATGTTTGTAAAATAAACTTCTTTTTTGGTTCACTTTTAACAACTGACTGGACTCAGTGTTTTACCAGAGAGTAACTGGTTGGTGGCAGCGGGGAAGTGAGCACAGTGGTGGCACAGGGATCAATAGACCATTATACGTCCGGGGACCCTGTGTGATCGCCACAAAGGAGCAGACGGCAGGATGCTCCAGGAGACTAAGACAGGCAAGGGCCCACAGCCCAGCTCCCTAGCTGGCCAGGTGGGGCTCGCTAGCTCTGGAAGCAGGTGTGTGATTCCTTTGCTGGAGTTGGCTGGGAACAGGTGAGGGTCACATGCCTCATCAAGCCCAGGTGCTGCAGTCAGCATGCAAAGAGTGAAAGAGCAGCAGAGCTGAGGTGGTCTGTATACTCAACTGTCCATGTTGATGAACCTCACCTTCAATGCTCCAGGATCTCTGCGGGAATGTGGTTCGTTTGGAAACGTTGATTGACCCTGGGCCAGGGACTTGACATACTTACTGGGCACCAGGTAGGCCAGGGGATCAGGACAAATGGCTTGTGCTTTTGTGCAGCTGAGCAAAGGATATTTGTTGATAGCAACTGCATTTGAATGAGCTCCTCGATTTATAAGACAATATGTGAACTGACAAACAATATCAATTAAATAACTCTGCCAATAATATGCTCCACCCCTTTAATTAGTGACTTTTATGTATACTGAAGGGATAACCACAGCATCCAAACTTGCCATCTTTTGTGCCAGCTCTTCCATTCCACTTGAAGAATTACAGCACAAAGTGTGCCTTTAATTGGCCAGCTGAATCCAATCAATGTCCTTTTTTAAATAAACTGAGAGTACACTAACAGTTCTTCCCATTGCATTTATTAGAAACAATGAAGGGACACATTCTGTTTAATTGTTTCTCAGGGGAGTAGCTTAGTCCCTTGTTAAGCAAATAAAGGCTACTAAAGATTTCTTTGACCGTCAATTTCCCCCATTTGTTTGATAGTTTTTCCAACTTGTAAAAATAATCCCATGTGCATGAATTTGCAGAAATTAGTCGCTTGTGCTAGAAAAAAAATTATTTGGCTTAATAGGTTAGATGGAAGACTCACACATAATAACCAAAATGATTAAACACACACAATCATTTAAAAATAGTAGAAAGCTTTCTAGAACAGCCATGGGAGCTAGACTTCAAGGCAGACTCCATGAATTCAATTGATACTATCTTCTGACTTCACATGGAACAGTTATGGCTAGTATTCAGGGCTGGCCCAATATATTATTTACTGCCTGAGGCAGAGCATCAGATACTGTTCCCCACATGTCAAGGTGTATATCATCCAAGACCAGTCAGTTAATTTTGAAACCTGAGGCAGGATATCTGGCAAGCACTTCTGGTCCCTTCCCTGGCAGTGGAAAGGAAGGAAATAATAATAATAATAATAATAATAATAATAATAATAATAATAGTAGTAGTAGTAGTAGTAGTAGTAGTAGTAATAATACAAAATAAACTATTTTCTACCCTTTCATGAATTCAGGGCTATACATACACCATGCATTGAAAGCAAAATTAAAGCACAGATCCACCCTCAAAAAGAATTCTTCTTAGCAGCTTGTTCCTTACTAGTTCATTCATTAGAGAAGTCCAAAGACATTCATATCGGCAAACAAAACTGTTTGGGAAGTAGTGTACTGCATATTCATGAAAATAACATTGACATGCATCAATATCAGAGGAAATTGCTTTGCAAAAATGTGTATATATTAGACAAAATTGCATACTAGCATGTGTATACTGATACATTTGCAGATAAATTTTCATGAGAATTTAAAAACACATATTGATGTTAACATGTAGAGAAATTGATTTAAGGTTTGGACAAATGAGAAACAGAGAAACTGAAAATGACAGATTTGCTCATTCCTTTATGCAGGTAATTGACCTATTGGAATTGCATCTAGGAAGCCCAGATTCAGTTCAAACATGAAATATTGCAAGGAACTGTAGCTAGTTCATAATTATTTTGGAGCCACTTGTTGCAATCATATCCCTTTTGCAAGTCTCTGAAAATGTAGGATAAGTGAGTCTCTGCCCAGCATAATGAGGGACCGTTTCCCTCTCTGAGCCTCAGAAATGCATGGAAAATTCAAGGAAGGGCAGCGGTATTTCTTGCTGTGTTGTTTAATAATCAGAGAGAAAGGGCTGCCAGACAGAGGTAGCCACTAGCCATGTACTGATCACACATAACTTGTGTGCCCAGTGTTAATGCTGAAACACAGAGCGAGGGAGGGGGGAGGTATCTGTAGACATGCAGAGGGCTGGGAGGCCAGCTGGCAAGCCCCAGCTGGGCCGTTCCCTTCCAGCCGTTTCCCTTCCAGCCATCCAGACCATTGCCTCTGCTCCGATGTAAATCAGCAACCTGGGCTTCAAAGCCAGGGCACACTATCAGCAGACTGAACTGCGCACATAGAATAGGCATGAGGCTTGTGGCAGCATACTACAACTAAAGATTTATTAAGCATAAATCAGGACAAAGAAACTGTCGTCTCTCTCTCATGCTATCTCAGAGAGAACAGCAAAAAGCAAAAGCTATACACAACGGAAGTTCCCAGCATTCTGTGCTGGAATGTAAACAGACATGTGACACGCAACAATTCCACACCTCTGCTCCTTAAGGTGGAATAGAAATGTCAACAGTATCTGTCTGTCCCGAGAGAGAATGGAGTGCACCTCCAGGGGTGAAGTCAAACTGGTGAAAAATCACAACGCCTGCTATGGCTGCAAAGTCTAATAACTCATAATTGCTACCTCCCACATGGTTTCTTTCTGTGTTAGCAGCACTGAACTGACCTACGCAGGGTGCAAACCTGGACAATGTGTATGCCCAGACAACGAGGCCTCTCTCGGCCTCTCTGATATAATCCAAAGGAAAGCACAGGAATGCATTTGGCAACAGCTTGGCTGCAGGATTTGCTGAAAGGAGGTGTACAAGGCGCAATTCAACCGCCTTAGGGACTGCACTCCAGATTTAGGTAGGGTTTACTCTTTAGCCTTTTCTTCTCCCAAATCTATACTGCAAAGCAGTGGATGTTTAGGAGCAGGGTTTTCCTTCTCCTAGATGAGCTCCCTTCCCAGGATGGCAAGCCCCACCTTCCCCTCATCTCCTTCCAGGGCATGTACCAAGCTGTCTTCTTGAGCATTGGACCCACAATTGGTCTCCTCCACTCAAACCTTCAGAGCCTGTCCGGAGTATGGCTGTTGTCGTAGGCTGACCACTTATAGGAGTCGCAAGTGAGATCTGGGTGTAGGGCAGGAACCAAACTATCCCAAAAGGAGCATGATGTACTACCCCACTCCCTGCAAAACCCCATAGTTATTGCTGTATATTTTAGTAAATCTTTCGTTGGAGCAAGAAAGCAGAATTAAATTTTCTTCCCCAGTCTTGATCTTACAGAGAAGCAGATCATTCAATCCCTTTTCACTAGGGCATTTCTTCTGAAAATACTCTACAGAAGAGGAGGACAGTATTCACTGGGACTTTACCTGCATTTATACCTCCAGGAAATGAAAATGCAAGGGAATTTGAACTGTGTTGCTCAAGATCATTAGTTTGAGGAGTGATTCCAAAATTAATTTTTTAAATTAACTGGCTGACTCCTTTTTTTTTTTTTTTTTTGGCTGCTTCTCAGATGGCTAATCCATATGTGTCCTCAGGGCAGACGGGTGTCGCCTTATGAATGCAAATTGTGACTCCATGAAGCAGTCAAAGGGAAAGGCTCTCATTAGAAAAATACACTGTGCCTTACATACAACCACAATTAGCACACTTTGAAGCAGACCAATGTTTTTATAGCTGCCTTTAGGAATAATACACAAAGCTAAAGATTTTGTGGGGATTGGGTTAAAACCATAGGTTTTCAAATAATGGTGAATGGTGTATGATAGTTCCTTTTCACATGACATCGTCTTCCATTGTTCAGGTAGAAATTCACCATGAGCTGAGTTAGTGGTTAAGCACACTTTATTTCTGGTGAGGCCTGCGAGCCTCATACCCTCCAAGTGTCCCAATTTCCCTTGCCAGTGCTGCCGCCACTGAGCTCTGGGAGGAAGATGAGCTGGCGCTTGCCCTGAGATACTGTGGTGGCAGCAGTGGTGTTGGCGAAGGAGCATCCTATGGCTTCTCCATGGCTGCCACCCAGGCTCCCTCCCCCTTGTGGATGGGTGGGCAGGTGGCACAGAATAGCCCCATGAACCCTCCATGCCCTGCACTGGCCTTCCTGGTGGCGTTGGTGGCAAGGGCTGAACTGACACGGAGGGGTTTGTTCACCCTCCATGCCCTGCCATGGTGCTTCCCAGTGCCCCAGGCACCAGAAAAGGATGCAGCGCCACTGCAGCACACTTAACAAACCACAGCTGCCAAGATTCCTTGGGGGAAGCCATGACTGTTAGGGTAGGGGGAGAAATTGGTGTAGGGGGGAGAAATTGAATGGATTGGATAACTAGACAGATTTACCTATAAGCATGCTAACGATCAGAGCAAATGAAATGAAATGATCTGCCGACAGTTGTGCCTGGAGAGTTTCCAGAAATGTTTGGACAGGTTATCTACCTGAGATGGTTTAGAGAGATGATATCCTGTCACTGCATACCTTCCAATTATCTGAGTCTGGGATTGTCCAGCTCTAAGCTGACACAATGGCTCTGAAAACAAGGAGCGGTCAAGGATGCTTTAAAATCCAGTAGAACTGGAAAGAAATCATCTGAACAAAACAATTATGTGTGAATGATTTTTTTCATTTAACAAATGATCATTTGTATCAAGAAATAAGCCAGCGGAAAGTTGGAAGCTGAGTAGAATATGCTGTTGGCAATCAACTTTAAGGTTTCCCACCGCACCTAACTTTCCTAATCATTTTTACTAGGTCAGAAAGTGTCTAGTTAAATATAATATGCTGAGTGACAGTCAGGTCGTTTTCTGGGAGGAGTTTTTGGGGGTCAATATGGACATCAAGATTTGCTGCTCTGTTTTTAAGGATAATAGATGGTGCTCTTTTCCATCTCATTTTGTTTGAGGGAGCACACCCTCGAAGATCAAGGGATCTCCATTTAGCTGTCAAGACTGTGATTCAAAGCTGCCCACCTTGTATAAAGCTGACTAGCAGGCCTCCTTTTGAGAAGAATACACAAATTCTCTTTCCATTTTTTCCGCTTGCTGGAGATGGTGCATTGCTTACCTATTCTGCGTTTAAACATAACTATCACTCAAGCGTGCTGTGACTCTTATAGGCCCCCTGCCTGTTGTTGTATGGCTCATAATGCATTGTGGCAAGCTTGCAAGCAAAGTGACTTTGGTGGTATGATTAATATGAACGTGTGGCTATGAGGGAGAATGGAAAGGGATATATTTTTAAGCTGAAGACGTCCTGTAACTAAATAAAAAAATTAAAAGTGTGCATTAGGTAGGGTAGAAAGAGTATTTGATGCCAAAAAATTACCAACAGAGGGATTTCAAAGGGAGATAAAATAACTAAATTAGAACTAGCATAATTAGAACCTTTGTTATTATTTGAGACTGCTTGTGTAAAACATTTTCCTAGAGACAGGGCATCATTCTGGGAATGTGCAGTTGTATGGCTGGAATATTTTTATTTATTTTGTGTTCTTTTCCTTTCACCTTCTGTTTCATTTTCCAGTCCATGGAATCTCTGTAGTTCTTTTTATTTTATTTATTTTATTTTATTATTTTGACAAAGTAATAATCATAAATAAATAAGAATAACAATGTCCACCCCACCACTGAGACCATTCCATTGTAACTATCCAGCCTCCCCAAATCTCAATACCTCTTGTGATGGTTTGACCCCTTTCCATTTTAACAGTACAAATTCTACAAACACCCTCCATTATCTTCTCAAAATCATTTCTCCTGCATATTCCCCATCTTACATGAATGGCACATGTTAATTTATCATTAATAGCTATATCCCACTGGAATCTCTGTAGTTCTGAAAACCAATGAGATTCCCCTTTTGTCCTTCCTAACCACCAAGTTGCATCTTTCTTCTGGTGGTTTCATCTGAGAAAAGCTTCTCCCTACAAGTTATGTTCTGCCAATGCTACTACATAACAAATAACTGATGTCCAGGCATCAAAAATTCCTCTGCACCCAACCGATCCATGACACCAAGTACCTTGGCAACCGGTGTGTTGGACAGTGTACCAGTTCAAAGCAAAACAGCGCTTCAAATGCTCAGTTAAAAAGGATTGCTGGCTTCCTTCTGTCATTGTGGTTTGCAGATTGGGAAGCAGCACTGGGAACATTCACTTCCCACCACACCAGTGGGATCCTAACCCTTTCCTAGCTTTAACCACATCCTGCACAAATGAGAATCCCATTTTATGCTCACCGTCTTAACAATGATTCAAAACCAAGGATTTAAGCAAATTTGGAAATCCTTTTTAAGGGCAGCACTCTTCAGTCCAGATGTTCACCTGCCTGGAAAATGGCGGGACTGGGCCAGTGGCTGACAGTGGCTCTCCAAGGCCTCCGATGAAAGCCATTCCCAACCCTGAAATTTGAGGTTCCTTTTTGAAACTGCCATGGACTGATTCAAGCTGGACTCCCTGAACTTGGTGCCATCCAGATGTTTTGGACTTCAGCTCCCTTGATTCCTAGGCCATTGGCTGGGCTTTCTGGGGCACATGAAAATTTCACTCTAAAGCACCTAGAGGACACAGGATGGGGAAGACTGAACCGATTTGTACATACCATCCAACATTTATCCAATGAAAATAGGGATGTCCTATTCAACAACAACAACAACAACAACAACAACAACAACAACAACAACAACAACAACAGTTTTATTATTTATAACCCCTCCATCTGACTGGGTTGCCCTAGCTACTCTGGGCAGCTTCCAATATATATAAAAACATAATAAAACATTAAATGTTTAAAAACTTCCCCTTACAGGGCTGCCTTCTTCTAAAGTCTTCTAAAGGTTGTATAGTTATCTCCTTGGCTCAGGGGTCATATAGCTCTGTACCCTCCAACATTTCTACAATGAAAATAGGGACGTTCTACGGAAAAGTGGGACATTCCAGGATCAAATCAGAAACTGGGATGGCTTCTGTAAATCTGGGACTGTCCCTGGAAAATAGAGACACTTGGAGGGTCTATATGTGGCCTCTTACTAACTACAGTGGTGTTACGGAATGCTAAAATGTCTCAAACATTGCACATACTGACTTCTGGAAATCAGCGGGAATCTTTTTTTAAAAATAATAATCAGAAGCAGTTAAAATATAAATCCACACTTCATTGGTTCAATTTGATTAAAGATCCAAAGAGAGTGGAGGCGTCACTCACCATTTGCACTTGAGAAATGATCTTCCGTTCAGTCAACATTCAATGGGAAACTTTTAAAGAAACTTAATGCACACTTATACTTTGAATGGCTCCGACATCTCTCATTTTCCACCAGCATTAAAGGCAAACAGTAGAGTACAGTAAGAAAGGGTGGCTGGTTCTTTGTGATTGTGGAAAGTGCCTATTGTGCAGTTCATAAATTGAGTATTATTGGCAGAAGAGATGGTTATACATTACTGAGTTCAGCAGTCTGAAGACCTGGCTACAGAGCTGTCATTAAAATGAATGCTAAATGAGGTTCATTTGGATTAGCTCATATGCACAAGCCAGTGATTGATTTTCACAGTCTGGCTAACAGAACATTTTTCTAGACTTTGGTGCAATTACATTACTATTATGATTTTTTCAATTTTCCCTAGTATTATGTTTTAATAGAATCTTTGAGGCTACCTGCTACTGATAAGTCTTGATTTAATTGGATCTGAAAAATCTCAGCGCCAGAAAGTTCATCTTTTTTTATTTTTCAGACACAAATTGCTTTCTCCCTCTCTCTTTCTCTCTTTCCTTTTTCCTGGCTCTTATACACAAAACGGGTATTTGCATATATCAGATTTAACCTTAGTGACACAATTCTTCTGTCGGAAATGCATCACTGGAATTTTTAAAGTGACACTTTTTTAAAGATAAGATTTAAAGACTGTAAGCTATACAAACCTCCCAAATGAAATGTGATGTATGATGTTGGTGGGTGCTTAAAAATAAAATAAAATCAACCACAATGTAAAATATCATGAACTGATAATCAATTCAGGGCATTTGTGTTAATTCATTACTGGCTAGCCTATATTACAAGATTGGGACTCAAGTATGTGACCATCTTATATCATTTGCACCCCTTTACCTGGCTGGACGGGACGCGGGTGGCACTGTGGGTTAAACCGCAAGGCCTAGGACTTGCCAATCAGAAAGTCGGCGATTCAAATCCCTACAACGGGGTGAACTCCTGTTGCTCAGTCCCTGCTCCTGCCAACCTAGCAGTTCGAAAGTATGTCAAAGTGCAAGTGGATCAATAGGTACCGCTCCAGCGCGAAGGTAAACGGCGTTTCCATGCGCTGCTCTGGTTCACCAGAACGGCTTAGTCATGCTTGCCACATGACCCGGAAGCTGTACGCCAGCTCCCTCGGCCAGTAAAGCGAGATGAGCGCCGCAACCCTAGAGTCGGCCACGACTGGACCTAATGGTCAGGGGTCCCTTTACCTTTACCTTACCTGGCTGGACACAGTGGGAGTGCCTCTCATAGGAAGGATTTCCTGTAGACCTTGTGAGATCCAACTTCCTTTGTGTGTGCCCTTCTAGCAATCAGATGTAGTTGGCTTTGACTGCCTTACTTTAGACATCCCACACCTACAACGTGTAGGAGTGCTATGCAAATACCCTTTCAGCACAAGAAAACAGCAGGTGTTGTAGAGGAACCAGCTTTTAACTCACATTAGTGGATTGGTTCACCCCAGTGTGGTGTAGTGGTTAAGAGCAGTGGACTCGTAATCTAGTGAACTGGGTTCACTTCCCCGCTCCTCCACATGCAGCTGCTGGGTGACCTTGGGCTAGTCACACTTCTCTGAAGTCTCTCAGCCTCACTCACCTCACAGAGTGTTTGTTGTGGGGGAGGAATGAAAGGCGATTGTGAGCCGCTTTGAGACTCCTTAGGGTAGTGATAAAGCGGGATATCAAATCCAAAAATCCAAACCACAGCTGTTACCAAATCTGCTTGTGTGACTGGACATGTGGGAATCTGTATCCAAGACACATATCCATTTAGAATGTTCACTCAGGTTTATTTGTCTAGTTGTTATAATCATTTAAAATACACCTAGGGTTATTTATTCATTTTTATAATTGTTTACAATCTGCCCTTCGCTGAAAGGGTGGAAAATCCATAAACATTTAAATCAAAAATCTGCAATGTAGAAACTAAGCAGAACACAGGAACGTCAATAAAACTCAACATAAAATTGCAGATAAGCACACACATGCTTGGGAACTTTACTGGAGATGATTTTGAGCTGCAGACAATTGCATTGGCTACAGATACCTTGCTTGCTTTGGGGGATTTTAGCAATGATCAATAAAAGCAATGTCAAAGTGCTTGCTCGGGGGAGCTAGCAGTAATCACATTGGGGCTGCAACAGTAATATTTATTTATAGACGAGTAAAACGGTTTAGTAGCAAAAATAATGGTCATTGCACTTGGAAAGACCATTTTGCAGAGTTAAAAGGGCTAACAGTACTTTAGACCACCCATCCCACATTGCCAGCACATTGCCCATATATTGCCAGCACATTGCCCATATAGGTACCGTGCAATATACAAAATAGGAACTATAACTAAAAACCTATAAGCCATCCTTCCATTATTCATATGTAAAACATTTCCCCAACAAAAATATCCCCAATATAAACAATAAAAGTTGTCATTGAGAGAAAGACATTAACTCTAAAAACCTAAAAACATGCCATTGTTTAAACAGTTTAAAAACCTGATAAAAGAGTCCTTTGAATTGCACCAAAAAGATTGCACAGAAGATGCTAGATAGACTTCCATGGGGAAAGTGTTCCCCAGGGTGGGGGCACCATCCAACAGGCCCTGTCTCATCATCATGCCATGCACTTCTGATAAAAGGAGCACCCTGAGAATGGCCTCTGTAGATGGTATTAAGGTTTGGGTAGCCTGATATGGGTAGAGTCGTTCCTTCAGAAATTGAAGGTACCATAAGGCATGATTTTATAGGTTAATACCAGCTCCTTGAATTTGGCTTGAAAGTGTACTGGCAGCCGGTACAAGTGAACAAGGACTGACATAATATGTTCAGAATGCCTGGTCCTGTTTAGGAACGTCACTGTCAAATTGTACATCAGCTGAAGTTTCTGTACTATGTTCAGTGGCAGCCCCACATAAAACACATTGCAGTAGTCTGGTTGGGAGATTACCAGCATATGGAGATCATTAATGCTAGGTTATCCCCAACAAGATATGGCTGAAAATTGGGTCAGGAGCCTAAGCTGATGAAATGTACTCTATGCCATGGAGACGTCATGCCTAGCCCTGACTTGGTACCAGTCATGAAGTCCTCAGAGGACTATTCGGAAGGCAAGGAGCTAGAGGGGCAAGCAGAGCCCTCAGAATCTAATGCTCAGGATCCTCTTCCTGGACCTTTCTGGTTGGTATGTGGGAAAGGGTCCCTGGAACTCTCAAAGGAAGAGTTTGATCTGCCCCTGAGACCTTTTTCTCACTTATTTTACTAGGTAGCATGGAGAGAATAAATGCTCAGACATTTGGGTTTTGAAAATGTTAGTTTGACTAATAAAGCGCACCTGGATTTGAAAATACTATGTCATCTCTAAATAGAATAGGTGAAATAAAATGAAGTGTAAGTGAAATAATATGAATAAGATTTATCTTTTCTGGCACCACCATTCCTTAGCTTATACTCTTATTCCCATATTTATGCTAAGCGGAGGGCTATGACAGCTGTCAAATTCACAAGAAAATGTGCGGTTCAACTAGTCTTTGAATGAAACCTTAATGAGATCTTATTTGCTCTTCATAAAAACAATGGGAAATTTTATGTTGCATGTTTCATAAAGGAGCACAGAAATACAGTAAATAGAGACGTAGTGAGTGCTAAATGTAAAGACTGGTGAGGCGGTTTCTGTAGGGCTCCCTCTCTCCACAGCAGCTAGAAAAATATATGTGAGAATAACAAAACAAGTAAAATGTATCTGCTTAGAGAAATGCTTCAGGCGGGTGCTCTGGGCTCCTTGTATCCAAGTCAAAATTTGCTTACCTGGATCATATTATGTTTCTAAATGACTTGACTGGAACTTTGCAGGTGATTCTTGAGAGAGCCAGTGTGGCATATTGCTTAGAGTGTTGGACTAGGACCTGGGAGACCCATGACCTAGGTCAGTCCGTGTCTCTCAGCTTTGTTTATTCAACAGGGCGATTGTGAGGGTAAACTAAGGAGTAGGTCAACCACGCACCGTATTTTTTGCTCTATAAGACTCACTTTTTCCCTTCTAAAAAGTAAGGGGAAATGTGTGTGCGTCTTATGGAGCAAATGCAGGCTGCGCAGCTATCCCAGAAGCCAGAACAGCAAGAGGGATCGCTGCTTTCACTGCGCAGCGATCCCTCTTGCTGTTCTGGCTTCTGGGATTCAGAATATATTTTTTCTTATTTTCCTCCTCCAAAAACTAGGTGCGTCTTGTGGTCTGGTGTGTCTTATAGAGCAAAAAATACAATACATCGTCTTGAGCTCCTTAGAGAAAACATGGGATATAAATGTTGTAATAATATTATGGGGCCAGTCCCATCTTAATGGCAGGGAGCTGAAGCATGGGCTTCTTGGTTGTCCCATTGCAGACACTTTGCCATAGTGGACAGCGTGGTGGGGTGGCGGTGCTCACCTCCCGACATCTGAGTCACTGCTGCTTCCCTGGAAAGAGAGGACGATGAGTGAGTTGCCAGGGAGGTTGGCACAGTGCAAATGCTCAAGCAGGAACACAGGATTAGCTCCACTGATGCATTTGCACAACACTTCCCTGCCACCATTTATCTTTCCTGGTAAGCAGCAGCGACTCAGCTGTTGGGAGGTCACTGCCACAACACCACCCATTACTATGACTTCATCACACTAGCTCTGAGCTAGGAGGTGGGATGGATGAACTTGCACAGGCAGGAGGTTTATCAGCTTACTTACTTAAAACCTTTAAACTGGATTGTGTTTTGGCCAGAAACTTAGTAATCTTTGTTACTCAGTACTGGATGAGTTCCCATTTAGCACATCTCACAGGGCTGGAAATCATATTTTGGAGATATTTTAAATTACAAGAAAGGTCAGCTGTTCAAAAAGTAATTAAAATGGGGGAAGAAAGTTAACCTTCTCTTGGAAGAAAAGCTATATCAATATACATATTTAAAGGAAGTCTCTTTTCCATAACTTGTTGACATGGCTCAATTTCAGGAAGTATAAATCAGTTAGATATGGAATCCATGGATATAAAGTTTGGATCACATGGACACAGCTGTTTCAAAAGGAGAACTCTTGAAAGAAAAATTATATTTCTGCCAATTGCTTTGTCTCATTGTCATGACCTTTGATTTTCTCATCAAATTCATGGCCAAAGGATTAAAGATATTGGACTGAGAAAACTACTGTGATGTTCCACTCAGAGTTAGCTTTGCGGTCCTCCCTGGAATTACCATCTGTTACAGAGACCTCTCTTCACTATAGATTTTTGTGCCATAGGTTCAGACAATCTAGATTTATTGCTTCCTTTTTCTTCTGTGGGATATTTTACTGAGTTGATCAGCAGGTGTGTGCCCTGCTCTGAAGCGTTATGAGATTATGAGGTCTGCTGTAATGTCTTTCCCTTATAAGATCCCAAAACACCAAAGTGCCAGTATAGTACATTATCCACCCGGGCACTAAAAGCCTGCCTAACCTCAAGCATACAGGCAGGCCACTCAACTGAATTCAACTATAATAACCATTAATTTGAGAACATGTAAATGGATATATGTGCAAATGCACATACTCCACTACTGCATTCCATGACTGAGGCGTTCATTAAGTCAAGTGCTGTGGCAGATTGTTTTGGGTTTTTTTTAATATAAAAAACCTTTCTCTTAATTCCTTGGCCAGTGATAGTAAAGCTAGAAATCACAGATGTATAACAAAGAGAGAAAAGATAAAATTGTATTATAGGAGCTAAGAGCTGGTAAAGATGCTGTCAAACAGCTCTTAACCTCAGAAACTTCTTCCTGATGTTGAGTTGGAATTTCCTTTCTTGTAACTTGAATCCATTGGTTCGGATCCTAGCCTCGGGAGCAGCAGAAAACAAACTTGCTCCATCTTCCAAAAGTGTGACAGCTCTTTCGATATTTGAAGATGGCTATCATCTCTCCGCTCAGTTTCCTCCTTACCAGGCTAAACATACGCAACTCCTTCAACCATTCCTCATAAGGCTTGGTCTCTAGACCCTTTGTCATAATGGTCACCCTCCAGGAGTCTTTGGGGTTTTGCAGGTCTTTTAGCCTTCTTTGTTCTGGGCAAGTATCTCTCTTCAGATTTGACACCATTTCTTAGGGTTTTATTTTAATGGGAATCGATGTCACTTCAGCTCTCACTGTGAACAGCTGCAAAGGAGTGGTGAAAGAAGCTGCGTTACTGATTAATAGTGAGGGGGACCGCTGTGCTGTAACCTTATTCATTCCAGGGAAGACGAAGCAAGGCACACCAGGGATTCTCAGCTCACACCAGGTGAAACAAAACTAAATTAACTATCCCAGGAATTAGATGGCTTCACAACCCGTGACAAGTAAATCTTCTAGATCAGCTAGAAGGGTGTCCTATTAGGCTTTGGTTGTGGTTGTAACTAATATTTACAGAACAGTAAAAATGAAACATTTCTGGTGTAATAATGTTTTGCTTTGCTTTCAAAGGAAACACATACTGGGTTAGGAACATGCATGCCAAACCAACAGCTATGAGGAACTTGGATGCGTTATCTAACCTGGGTTTCCTTATGGCATATTTACTGTATAAACTTGTATTATCCGGGTGCTAGTTTCATTGCCATAAGTCCCCACCCCCAAAATAAAATACTAAATTATAATTGGGGAGAGTGCTGAAAATTCTTAGTCAGAGATCCCAACCTCTATCCCTCTTACTAACTTACATTTAACAGGGTTTTGTACTTAACTCGTGCACATTCAGTTAATTTTATGCTGTTGGCCAGAGAGAGAGAGAGAGAGAGAGAGAGAGAGAGAGAGAGAGAGAGAAAGAAAGAAAGAAAGAAAGAAAGAAAGAAAGAAAGAAAGAAAGAAAGAAAGAAAGAAGGAAGGCATGGTGGGGGGCGACTTTGGCAATCCCACTCATAATTGCACTCAATGTTATTTGACAATATATAATTTTGGCTTTATGCATTATCTCTAGAATATAACTCCTGTGTAAGTCTACTGTCCTGTTAAATCATGCAAAGTCTGAAATCTAGCTATGGACACCTGAGTCTGTTCACAGGATTCCATCCCTGTTTCTTAAAGGTACTATGGGTTTTTGGTTTTTTTGTTCCTTGCTACTGATTACCTTTACTTTATACATGACTCATGGTATAGCAGCAGCAGCAGCAGCAGCAGCAGCAGCAACAACAACAACAACAACAACAACAACAACAACAACAACAACAATGTTGGTGTTTTGTCAGCTTCACAATTTTGTGGTGTAAAATGCAGTCTGAAAAGTGCTATTGAGTATACAGTGGTACCTCGGGTTACATACGCTTCAGGTTACATACGCTTCAGGTTAAGAACTTTGCTTCAGGATGAGAACAGAAATCGTGCTCTGGTGGCACGGCAGCAGCAGGAGGCCCCATTAGCTAAAGTGGTGCTTCGGGTTAAGAACAGTTTCAGGTTAAGTACGGACCTCCAGAACGAATTAAGTACTTAACCCGAGGTACCACTGTATTCAGGCAGAGCAAACAGAGGAAGGTCTCCATAATTCTGCACTCACTATTTCATTCTTACTGAAATGCTGCACAAAAACCTTCTCTGTGGTGAGCCAGCATAAGGATGGTGAAGAGTGCTAGAAGAGTACTTGCTCCCACTATCTTTAGCTCCTCTTGCCAGCTACTGATGCAAGCAACAAATAGCCACAGGTCAACTCACAAAAAGATTCCTCTATCAATACAATAAGGTTCATGTACGTCATAAGGCAATGCAGGGCTTTCTGCAAACCCAAATATTTGTTTGCATTTGGATTCAGTCCAGTGATTCCAGGGATGATCCTTTGCATGTATTGCTTGAGCTATACCTGCAAAACAGGGGGAAATACTGTGGGTGCTACCTACCTGCCATAGTGACCCATGGGGCTTAGAGGAGGTCAGGTTCCACCTGCCAGTTCTAATTCCCAATCCAAATAAAAGGTCTGATCCGAAGGCTCATGAGATCACTGCCTTGCTGAAGCTGCACAGGTCTGGGTCTGGCAGTGCCTGGATTGGATAATAATAGGAACCACTGGTATCCCACTTTGCGGCTCATGATGGAAGAAAGCTAAAGTATAAAAGTAAATAAAAGATAGTAGGGTTCTCTAACTTGTGCCACTTTCAATGGGTCCCAATCCAGGGGGAGGCAGCTGTCTCCAGCACACAGCTCCATCACTGCAGATGGCCAGAGTGGGATATTGCATCTACCAGCTCAACAGACGTCTAGTAACAAAAGGGAACATTAGTGTTCCATGTTGCTGCTGCTGTAAACTCTCTCTTCTGAGTGAGCTAATCTGATAGTTCCCTGACTGCCAACCCACGTGACTCCAGACCACCAGCACTGGCTAAAGAAAGTGGTTTCCACAGGTGCTTGTGCCTCTTTTCCCAAGTTAGCACAGGGAATCCTGTGTTCATTCGGCACAATGTATCATGGACAATATCCATGACCCAACTGCTTCAACTAATCGGTAGAGTTCTGCATGCATAAATCCCAGTCTATTCAGTCAGCACTGGGATACAGTGGTGCCTCGCAAGACGAAATTAATTTGTTCCGTGAGTTTTGTCGTCTTGCGATTTTTTTTGTCTTGCGAAGCACGGTGTCCGGAAAGTTTTGGAAAAGCTTCAAAAATCACCAAAGTCTTTAAAAACCTCAAAAAGGCTACCACACCGCGTTCTATGAGTTGCTCCTCGAAGTCAAGTCGCAACTGTATTAACGGTGTTGAGAAAAAGGAAGACATTTCCATCTTGCGAAGCAAGCCCATAGGGAAAATCGTCTTGCGAAGCATCTCAAAAAACAAAAAACCCTTTCGCCTAGCGAATTTTTTGTCTTGCGAGGCATTCGTCTTGCGAGGTACCACTGTACTGTGTTTGCATCAGCATTATTAAGAACTGAGCAAGGGGGATTTTTGAGTGTTCAGTTAGGGACATGCAAGAAAGCCCCATTGTCTTCCTTGACTCCCTTTCCTAACTTAAAAAACCCTTGGAGGATATGGCGGTGGCAAGGGTAGCCATTACCACCAATGCACAAAGCACTATTTCCCCCTACTGCTCTTTTCCTACTAGTCTCAGGAACCCCAACAAGAGTGGATGCTCTCCCACTGAAGGACTAGAGATCCTGAGATGAAAAAAGATGGCACTCTGTACACGTTTGGGAAGCCTTGCTGCCTCCCCCTTCTCATGTAAGGTTGGGGGTTGTCTTGGTGAAGGGAAATGGCGCACCTTCTGGAATCCTCCGAGTAAGACATGACCTCCATAAAGTGTTCTCTCCAAGCCCCATCCCAGTTAGGCAATCCAAAAGGTTATATTAATTGATGGTATTAAAGCCTGCTGAGAAATGTACCAGTAGTGACAGGATCACACACACTCTATTTCCTAATGTAGGTCATCAACTAAGGCGACTGAACTGTTTAGGTTCCATAATGTGCAGATTTTATCCTGGCTAACGGAGTCAACCAGCCTCATTCACCTTAGTTGATGACCTACAGAAATGGTGCATAGTTCAAAGCACCATGGGCCAGGTCTTGGAGATGACCTACATTTGACTCTTGTTTGGGGACTTCCATAGATATAATTATTTTGTTCTTTGAAGAAAAATGAGATATATATGTAAGAATATTAAATGAGGCCAGTGAGCTGCTTTTGACTTGCCTGAGCAGAACCGGGTTTTGCAGGCCATGATTAAATCTGCTTGCGTGACTCTGACATGGCAGATAACACGGAATGAATATTTGTTTATAAGAAGAAGCAAGGAGGGGAAGGAGCAGTGAAATTCAGAACAAAAAGTACTTTGGGGCCTGGAGAGGAGAATATCTAAAGAAGAAAGGGTCTAATCTACAAAATGTTACCCTATGCCATTGGAGTGCTACTTGCTTTCAATGCAGCTTTTAGTTGTAACAATACTCTGAGGACCAAACTGTTTCGAAAGGGGAATGTCAGGAAATTACTAAGGAGGCTGTTTCACTAGGAAGCAGAAGGTGAGAGGAGATTAGGGAGACGGAAGACAAGATGGATAGATATCATTAGTACCAAACTGAGGGGGCTATAAAGTAGAAGCAGCTCTGGAGTCTCTAGAGCTTATACACCACATAGAGAACAGACTGTTGAAAGCTTGTGAAACATCCACAATATGAACTCTGCAAGGAATTAACTGATAATGACTATGAAGACAACATTAATATACTCCCTTCATAAAATGTGACTTGTTCTTGTTATCAGAAAAAGCCTAGGTAATGCTCTTGTGTTAATGGCTGCATTGATCGTCTCTGCCAAAGTGGCAAGTAATACCTTCTGGAAGAAGTAACTCTCTTGCTTGGCTCGATCGTTCAATGGGAAATTAATATATATTAGAAAGTGTTAATGTGTAAGTAGCAGCAGGTCCTTACAAGAATGTAATTGGAATTTATAATGATCCTGCTATTGGACCAAATTCAAGGTGATACTGTTCGTATCTAAAGCTTGGGACCTGTTGACTTACCCCATATGTGCCCACTCAATTGCTTCAATCTGCAGAACTCGCACATTTACAAATACCATATAATGTTCATTCTGCACTTGCAAGGAATCAATCTTTTACTGTGGCAACACCCATGCGCTGGATTCCCTGCCTATTAATATCAGGCAGGTACTTTCATTGTGCTATTTTCAATGACTGCTCAAAACTTGGCTAGCCTACCCAGACATTTTATTCTGTGATGTTTGCTTGCTTTTACATTCTGTTGATGCTATCTACATTTTGCTAAATTTATTGTGCTTAAAGTTTCTTGATTTTTTTCATGTTCATTTGGTGAATATTTCATGTAAAGTGCAATATGTAGTTTGGTGATTTATATACTGCTTATTTCCAGTTGTCTCTAAGCAGCGACAGAGAGCTGAACAAACACAATAGAGATCAAATCAGTTAAAAACTAAATATAATATCAAAAATAGCTGAAATAAAAATGACTTCACTAGGCACCAGATCTTCAACAGGGAGGGAACTAGTTTGATCTTAGCTGGAAGGGAGTTCTGTTAGCTATTTGTGAAAAAATAGACTCCTTGCACAAGACTTGAATGTAAATCTTTACTTGTCAGGTTGGCAACACTTGAACAATGTGTGTGTGTGTGTGTGTGTGTGTGTGTGTGTGTGTGAGAGAGAGAGAGAGAGAGAGAGAGAGAGAGAGAGAGAGAATCTATATATGAATACAATGTGTTTCTCTCCCGAGAGAGGGTTTAGTCCCTTTTGTTTTCAAATCTCCTTCATAGCAGTGCATAAATTATAAATCCGTAGCTTGCCTGTCCTTACAAACTCCTCTAGACAGTATCTGCCTGAAGGTCCCCCACTCTCACATTCTCAGTCAAAGAATCAACTAACAGAATAACCAGCCAACTGCCACCTTCTTTCCCCAGTACCATTTACAGTGGTGCCTCGCAAGACGAAAAGAATCCGTTCTGTGATTCTCTTCGTCTAGCGGTTTTTTCGTCTTGCAAAGCAAGCCCATTGACGGCTTAGCGGATTAGCGCTATTAGCGTTATTAGCGTCTTATAGCAGCTTATCTGCTGGTCGGATCAGCTGATAACCAGTTTAGCAGCTTAGAAAAAGGGGGGAGGGGAAAAAACCAGCAGGAACTCGCAAGACATTGTCGTCTTGCGAAGCAAGCCCATAGGAAATTCGTCTAGTGAAGCACCTCCAAAACGGAAAACTCTTTCGTCTAGCGAGTTTTCTGTCTTGCGAGGCATTCGTCTTGCGGGGCACCACTGTATTCTTTGTGAAATACATTTGCAATGCAGATGCAATACAAATACAAACAAGTTCCACAACAATTAGTTAAATAAAAAATTAATGCATCATTTATTTATTTTAAGCACACATGTAGAGTTACATCTGATGGGCAGTGCAATCCTAGTATAGGGAGTCCATGAAATTCATGGTGAGGTAACTTACCTCTCTTCTAGATGCCACTCAGGAGTGAGGCTACTGCTGGCTGAGCCGGCCTGAGTGAGGGAAAATAGCATTTGACTTACACCACCCTTTTTTGCCCATGTAAGTTCTGCTGGTTTGCTGAGTCACAGTTGCGCAGAGGGAGGAAGAGGAGGAAGTCATCCACCCTGCTCTACCTCATCACTCCTCTGAAATGCCCCTTTTTCATGACTTTCCTTAGTCTCAGCTGAGGCAGCTTCAGTGAAGAAAGCTGAACGTGGGATGAGGGACTTTGGCAGATATCCAGCTGAGCTGGAATGAAGGACTTCAGCTAGCTGAGCCCAGAGATCTTAACCAGAGATCCACCTGTACCAAACTCCCTTCATCCTGGCAGATCTTGGGTTTAGATCGCTCCTTAAGTCATATGCACAGAAAACAACAAACTAAAGTTAATGCAAGACTTTTAGTAGTTCTTGTGGGGGAAATCCCCCCTGGGGTTTAGGTATGGAGGCTCACACCAAATTCTCAATTAGTCAGTCTTTATTCAGTAATGCATTGCTGCATAGTGTCTGAAAGAGCCTGCAGAACATTACGGCCCACACCATATAGGCAATATAGGGAATGCATACATTATCTTAGTTGTTACCACTCTACCCAACCATCTTCTACCATCAGCAGTGGAGCAAGGGGGTGTTGTGGGGGCGGTCTGCCCCAGGTGTCACCACTGTATGTATTTGCATTGCGTGACCTTGGGCAATTTACTCTCTGTCAGACTAACCTTCTTGACAAGGTGATTCTGAGATGCCAGGTATGTCACCTAGAGGTAGCGGTGTATGAAGTTAGCAAGGCCTGTTCTGACCCACATTCGTCTTGGTCAACACTGTTTTCATTCTGCTGCAGTTTGGCTTCCACTCTAAACTATGCTATCCATCTCATGGTTTGCTGTAGCTGAATTCAACACAATCAAACCATTATGTTGTCATAGCATAATTCCACAGCATTCATTTCAATGCAAAGGAAAGTTCAGAATAATGTTATGTATCATTTGTAGACTGAGGAAGGGAAAAACAAATAGAGAATACCAATTGTATTACCTAATTTCCATTCCTGAGCACAAACGAATATGCAAATTTCTGCTTCTGTTTCTGCTTGGAATGGAATTTTCGGCATTCCTTCTTGAGCTCCTTGATGGAAGGGAGGTTCTAAATGCAATAGATACAGTGGTACCTCAGGTTACATATGCTTCAGGTTACATACGCTTCAGGTTACAGACTCCGCTAACCCATAAATAGTGCTTCAGGTTAAGAATTTGCTTCAGGTTTAGAACAGAAATTGTGCAGCGGCGGCATGGTGGTAGCGGGAGGCCCCATTAGCTAAAGTGGTGTTTCAGGTTAAGAACAGTTTCAGGTTAAGTATGGACTTCCGGAACAAATTAAGTACTTAACCTGAGGTACCACTGTAAATATATAATGATGCTAAAAGCCTTCCCACTGAAAGAAAGCAAGGCAGAAATCCTATTGGGCACACACAGCAGCTCTTTTGATCCTAGACTTAATTTCTTTTCTGCCCTTCCAAATGATTTGAGTGGTTTACAACACTGAACATTGAACCCAATTAAACTCCACAATGAAAACTGATGATGACAGTGGCAAAAGATTGCGCACATAGCCAGGCGGCCAAAACTACAAACAAGATTAGTGGTAATCAACTTAATTTGTGAATGGCTTGCAACAGTGTTTACTGTAAAATACTTCCAGAAAGGTAGCAGAGGTGGTCATCTGTGCACTTCAATTTTATGGCGATCACAATGAATACTCAGTCTATCTGAGACTTTCCTTATTCCTCCATTACCTTTAACAGGGTCTCTCCCTTGACCTTAATGGATGGGTGAGTTCATAGGGGAAGAAGAACTTTTTAAGCTATGCAGGTTCCAGGCTGTTAAAGAGCTTTTATAAGCTAATAACAGTATCTGAAATGGGACCCTAAAGGACATTGGCAGTCAGTACAAATTGCCACAAAACTGGTTGAATATACACCTGCCTTCTAAGTCCTGCCAGGAGCCAAACTGCGGCACTTCGTATCAACCACAGTTTCCAAACCACCTTCAAGGATAACCCAAGACAGAATGTGTCGCAGTGGTTGTCATTGCGTGCCAAAGGATCTGAACAAATCTGCCTCTTTCAGATGACTTTTAAAAGGGATTAGATTATTTAATGGATTATAATTAAAGTCTGCTAGTCATGGTGGCTGGATGTTGGTTCCAGCATGCCTTTGACTAATCTCATCTGTTTATGAGCTCTGGTCAGGCACTGGAGGGAATGTTGGACTTTATTGTCTTCTGGGTTGATTTAGAAGATCACTTATGTTCTCAAAATATTATGTAAGATCCCAAATATGTAGACCCATTAGGAATTTCACAATATTTTTGGAGTCACAAGTTAAGCATTGCTGCATTTCCCCCCACATTTACTTGGGAGGAAACCTCATAGAATTTGATGGCATTTACTTCTGAGTAAACGTTTGCTGTGTTTTAGTCCCATTACCCTGAACAGAAAAGCTGAGTGTTTGCTTCACTTCACTTCCCACCCATCCCCATGAAAATCAGTTGGACTTCAGGGTTGACTTTTAGTTTTTCCTTTTCATCTCTCTAAGTGGTTTTAGGCTTAATTCTCCCCACAATTCCTTAAACAGGAACAAAAAAAGTAAGAAACAACCTTTTTGTTGTTAATTTGCCACCTGGCAACAACGATCAACAAATAGAAGAAAATGCATGTTTGCTAAGACAAAATGAAGTAGCAAATTAAAAGTATTTGTCTCCCTTTTTCGCTCTTTAAATTTGTTATTAGCTAATCTTGAAGTACAAGGGAAATGGTAAACTCATTGTTCAAGCTCCAGGAGTAATAAAGAGGAGAAAAACAGGTTGATTCATGCATGGCCATCTCTTGCGGTGCTTATGAGGGTTCATTCACTCGTGGATATTGCTTGTCGAGCTCAATGTCATTGATTTTCAGTGTAATATATTTTTGCCTTTTTCATCCATGCTATTTGATAGCAAGGGTGTGCGATCTACAGAGGGAGATAAACAAAGTTGTAGGCTACTGTGCTTATCACAAAAAAATTAGCTGGTGACGCTATGGTCTAAATCACAGAGCCAAGGACTTCCGATCAGAAGGTCGGTGGTTCGAATCCCCGCGACGAGGTGAGCTCCCGTTGCTCGGTCCCTGCTCCTGCCAACCTAGCAGTTCGAAAGCACATTGAAATGCAAGTAGATAAATAGGTACCACTCCAGTGGGAAGGTAAATGGTGTTTCCATGCACTGCTCTGGTTCACCAGAAGCGGCTTAGTCATGCTGGCCACATGACCCGGAAGCTGTACGCCGCGCCCCTCGGCCAATAAAGCGAGATGAGCGCTACAACCCCAGAGTCGGTCACGACTGGACCTAATGGTCAGGGGTCCCTTTACCTTTACCTAGAAGTCTATGATTGTCACACAATACTTGTTTACCACCAAGGCTAATATGAACACAGAACAGCTCACAGTTACCAGCAGTGCTTTTTTTCTTTTTAAAAAAAGTTTAGGGATACTCCTATTAAATGCTCACTTCTGTCTGAGACTCAGGAAACACCGTGACAGGAAACGAGGCTGCCATCGGGGGTAGCAACAGAACTGATGATTCACCGTGCTAGAGAAAAAACTAAAAAATTTAGTTCGATTCACAAAATGTTTAGGGATATCCGTACCCCTGCGTCCCCCCAGACAAAAAGCACAGGTTACCAGTAATGTTCTGGTTCTCTTGGGCCCCTCCTGACAAACTGTTTCTTGAGCATCCATCATGGTTTTGCTTGTGCAAAGCTTATGTGGGAGTTATACAAGGGGTTATACAATGCCTGCCCTTTACTGAGCATTCTTTCCAGTTCATTTGCACGGAGGTTACATGACAGTGAACATTAATCCTGATTTGCTTGCATGGACGTGGCACATCTTCCCAAATCAGTCATTTATCCCGCGCTTTTTAGCTCACTTCCCCCGTTCCTTTCCTAGATACAAAAATTCTGTTTTGTCATTGCACCAGAGCAGGTTAATCACTTTAGTCATGAAGCCTGAATTTCCAGTTTGCAACTGAATTCCTCCCGCAAAACGTTGACAGTCTGAAGGTCACCCTTGTTAAACTTTTTGTTGTGAGGAATGGTGAAAGTGGGGAGCAGGGGCAATGTTCTGCATTTTAAAAAGCCAAAACACCACACAAGGCTGCCTTGGGTGGTTTCACCCCTATATTTCTTGGGAAAGGGACATGATTCAGTAGGAAAGCCTCTGCTTTGTATACAGAATGTTTCAGGGTCAATCCCCAGCATCTCCAGGCAGGTTTGGGAGAGAATTTCTGTCTGAAATCCTGGAAAGTCAAACTAGACGATACTGAATTAGATGGGCCAGTGGTCTTAAGAAGAAGAGGAGTTTGGATTTGATATCCCGCTTTATCACTACCCGAAGGAGTCTCAAATTGGCTAACATTCTCCTTTCCCTTCCTCCCCCACAACAAACACTCTGTGAGCTAAGTGAGGCTGAGAGACTTCAGAGAAGTGTGACTGGCCCAAGGTCACTCAGCAGCTGCATGTGGAGGAGCGGAGACGCGAACCCGGTTCCCCAGATTACGAGTCTACCGCTCTGAACCACTACACCATACTGGCTCTTATACTCTTAAGCAGTATAATGAATCTTCTTATGTTCCCTTATATCTCTTATGTTCAGGCTTTTATGATCCCATCCCCCCCCCCCTGCATGTTAATTTTTTTTTATAAGATATTTATTAAGATTTTTTCATACATTACAATAAAAATAGAAAAAGAAAAAGAAAAATGCAAAATAAAAACAGTTAAAAACACATTAATTTTCCGTTTCTTATTTTCCTTAAGCTTATTTCCCCGGACCTCCTCATACCTCCCTTTTTTGTATTCCACTTAAATTTATTAGTTCAGCAAATCCTTACCATTAAGCTTTTACCCATTTATAAACCTTTGTTTCATATTCTCTTAAAGCATTACAGCTAGAAACCACTTAATTTCTATCCAACATCATTCTAACATTCATTAATTTTACAATATTTCTGTAAGTAATCTTTAAATTTCTTCCAATCTTCTTCCACCGACTCTTCTTCCTGGTCCCGGATTCTGCCAGTCATTTCTGCCAATTCCATATAGTCTATCACCTTCATCTGCCATTCTTCCAAAGTGGGTAGATCTTGTGTCTTCCAATACTTTGCAATGAGAATTCTTGCATCTGTTGTAGCATACATGAAAAAAGTTCTATCCTTCTTTGGCACCAATTGGCCGACTATGCCCAGGAGAAAGGCCTCTGGTTTCTTCAAGAAGGTATACTTAATTACCTTTTTCAATTCATTATATATCATTTCCCAGAAAGCCTTAATCCTTGGGCACGTCCACCAAAGGTGAAAGTATGTACCTTCAGTTTCTTTACATTTCCAACATTTATTATCGGGCAGATGATAGATTTTTGCAAGCTGGACTGGGGTCATGTACCACCTGTATATCATTTTCATAATATTCTCTCTTAGGGCATTACATGCCGTAAATTTCATACCTGTGGTCCACAACTGTTCCCAGTCAGCAAACATAATATTATGTCCAACGTCTTGTGCCCATTTAATCATAGCAGATTTGACCGTTTCATCCTGAGTATTTCATTTCAACAGCAAGTTATACATTCTTGACAAGTTCTTAGTTTTGGGTCCCCCCCCCCTGCATGTTTAGTGGGGAAACTTTAGCTACTTGGAGATTTTGCTTGATTTTCTTCTGACTTTTTCACCTTTTGAGGCTTTGCGTGACTTGAGCTCCTAGAGTTTCTTTCTCCTCTCTATGGCCCACCTTTCCTCTATCTCCTGTAGATCAATTTAGCCAATTATCTCAGTTGGATAAGCTCAGTTGGTTAGAGCATGGTGCCAATCATGCCAAGGTCACAGGCTTGATCCCCATATGGGACAGCTGCATATTCCTTCTTTACAGGGGTCTGGCCTTGATGATCCACAGAAGAAGAAGAAGAAGAAGAAGAAGAAGAAGAAGAAGAGTAGCAGCAGCAGCAGCAGCAGCAGCAGCAGCAGCAGTTTGGATTTGATATTCCGCTTTATCACTACCCGAAGGAGTCTCAAAGCGGCTAACATTCTCCTTTCCCTTCCTCCCCCACAACAAACACTCTGTGAGGTGAGTGGGGCTGAGAGACTTCAGAGAAGTGTGACTAGCCCAAGGTCACCCAGCAGCTGCATGTGGAGGAGCGGAGACGCGAACCCGGTTCACCGGGTTACGAGACTACCGCTCTTAACCATTACACCACACTGGCTCCCTTCCAGCTCTACAATGATTCTAAGATCCTGTTCTCTCCTCTATTTTGCCTCAGTTTGAATAAGTATGGACAAATCTGTCAATTTCAATTTAACTTGGTTTCTTATTGTTCTCAAACTCAAGTTCAGCTGACCTCCTCAGCTTGCAGATTTTGAAAATAACAAGTCCTTGTGAAAATCTGTAGCATGGGGACTGGAAGAACCTTGGAGACCATGTTGAACTATGCTGACATGTCACATTGGTAAGCGCACCACAAATTTTTGCCATCAGAGGACGAACACCATTAGTCCCTCCAGCATGCTGCTCACATCCTGTCTGTGGCACATCAACATTGCTCCAGGCCACATCTTTCTCTTTGCTCCTCCTTTCCTATCAATCATGAGCACATTGGCACAAAGGCAAGCGAGATCCAAACTAGATGTGACATTAATTTTGCGAATCCTATTAACATGCATGTTTTTTGTGGTGTTGTTTTTTTAAAATGCAAATGGCAGCTCAAGGCTTTGTTGTTGTTAAAATATTACCCTTCCTTGGCCCAATCCTGATGCTGCTCACCTCTAGTGGCTATTTACATAGTAATAATAAAAAACAAAGAACCACACACATTAATTTGATTTATGCAACAGACTTTGTGTCTACTTTTGCCCAAAGGCAGAAAGGTCTAAGGTGGTTGCATTGTGGCAAGAAAGTACTGTATCGAGGGTCTTCAAAATATACCTCAAAGTGCTACTGCTTACTGAACACGAAAGAAAAGCAAGTGAAACTGGTACTTACTGTCTGTTTTTTCATGTCTATAATTCTATCTAATATTTCATGGGCCTTCAAAGGCTTGACTTCAATGGTCCCAAAGTAACAGTAGCATCCTTTGGTCAAAGTCTGTTGATACCCTGGAGCCACAGGGGCTCTTGAACTGTAAGGACTGTGTCATGTTCTATTTTCTTCCTCAAGCACGTTGGCTAAAATGGTACTCAAATGAACTGTTTCATTCATGTCAAGCTCAAGACTGATTTAAGCAGGAAGGAGCTCTATCTCTTTTCATTGCCTTGAGTTCTCAAAGGCTTGAAGAGCACTAAGAGAGGACAGCATAGACAGTACATCTCATAAGATAGGTCGTGGGCAATGAAGCTAGTTTTTTTTAAAAAAAAATTGGTTTGATTTTAGACTATGGCTGGAATCCTAATCCACTTACCTGAAAGTAAACCCCATTAGACCCAGTAGGGCGTATTTCTCAATAGACATGGTTACAATCAGGGCTTTTTTATCCAGAACTCAGCAGAATTCAATTCCAGCACCTCCCAGGGAGACGCCATTGCCATTATAAGAAAACAAGCGAGGTGTTCATGGTGAGTTCCGGCACCTCTTTTTCTAGAATAATAGCACTGCTTTAAAAATGCTGTGTAAATTGCAGGTAGGCTGCAATCCCAGAGGCGTTTACTTTGGAGTAAGTCTCATCGAGCTCAGTGGGATTTATTTTTGAGTGGACATGTACAAGATTCCGAGCGAGCTCACTTTCCTCTTCTGGTGTGGGTGCCATCGCCGCTGCAACTCCAAGATGGGCAAGTTTGTGAAACCAGGGAAAGTTGTCCTCGTCCTCGCTGGGCATTGCTCTGGACATAAAATTGTTATTGTTAAGAATATTGATGATGGCACCTCTGACTGCCCCTACAGCCATGCTCTGGTGGCTGGGTTTGATTGCTACCCATGCAAAGTGATGGCCAGCATGAGCAAAAAGAAGATTGCCAAACATTCCAAGTCCTTTGTGAAGGTCTCCAATTACAACGGCATGCTGCCTACCAGGTATTCTGTTGATATTCCCCTTGACAAGACTGTTGTCAACAAGGGTGTCTTTAGACCTAAAGCTCGGCGAGAGGCCAAAGTGAATTTGAGGAGAGATACAAGACAGGCAAGAACAATTGGTTTTTCCAGAAGCTCTGATTCTGAGTGGCATGCATTTGCACCTATAAATATTATTGTAAAGCGCCCTCCCCCCCAAAAAAAGATTGCACTGTTCCCATTGAAATCATGACTAGCTTGTTTTCAATTTGACTCATATTCAACTAACTGACATGATACAGCCATGGAGCACATTGGATGCATTTATTATATTCCTTTGGTTTGTCAACTGTCAGAAAATTCTCTAGAGGGTTCAGTAATCCCTCACATTGATAACTCTTTGGCAGGGCAGGACGGGGGAACAATAACTGGTCATCCACCTTCGCAGGATACATTGCCTGGTTACTTCAGTCTCTTTGTATCTCTGCACGTAGTCATTTGTATGCAACTTGCTCTCAGCTGTGGCCTATTTGTTTCGTGGACTCCTAGTGTATCCTGTGGTTCTGTCGGGTGGCTGCCAGCATCTCCCATGGTCCAGGAACATACAAAGAAAAGGAAATGTTTCTTACCGTCTGCTTTTTATTCAGTATTTACAGAGGGAGGCTATAGTATCCAGCCTCTTGGATAATGGGTGTTGTTCCAAGTGAATCTCCACCCCCATATCTCCCATTTCCTCATTCGTCATATCTATGGGTGCTGCTATGTGCCCTCTGCTTTGGAGGTCTTTGCTTTCCTACTTTCAAGGCTCACCGGGTTCTGGGAGAGGTGGGGTCTGGAATGCTTTCTAAAGACACTGTGTCCGTCAGCTGTTGCCTCCTTGGTGCTTCCTCTCCCTCCTCCTTCTCTCCCATTATTTCCCAACTTTCCCAGCTCATCTGCCTCTGAGCTGTGACCTCCCTCAAACCCCTGTTGTAATTATGAACGGTCTCCTTCTTCTCTGGAAGGGTCAGGCTGGGAAGGCGGTCTCCACCATTCCTCCTCTGCCTAGTCCCTGACAGGTGTCTCATTTGATCTGGGCCATGCTACCATAGCTGCACCAATGTTTCCTTTATTGTGAAATATTGCATAAACGACTGTATATTCATATTCATTATAGTTGCAATAGCCCACAGCTCCATGTTCATATGGGTCCAAATGTACACAGAAAGTGGAACATGACCAGAACCTGTCCTCTCATTGCAGCACTGAGTGGCTCTCTCCTCACATACTACCTGTACACTGTTGCTGAAATTACTGAAAGTGAGAAAATGTTGGTAACATACTAACTGTAGAATCAGAGGCATCAAAATATCAGTTTCTGGGTGACAGCAGGAGGAGATTTGCCCTTATCCACTCCTGCTGTAGGCACCTATTTAGTCACTGTGGCTTTTTGTATGTTCTTATAAACGTAATGAATTCTGCAAGAGACCTAAGGGAAAGTTTTTCAGGCACAGCAAATTACAGCCATAGCTAAAAACATGAAGCTCATTCATAAATTTAGTGCTCATTAATAAAGCTGGTATTACTGTGTTGTCAATTTAAAAAGAAATACAGCAAGTTGACCAATTTCTAGTGGCAACCATATTTTTTAGTAAACAAATTCCTATTTTCTGTATTGTGACTTAACTGTTGTATGTTTGCAGATTTGTTGCATTCATCTAAATGACTGGGAATTGCTTGCAAATAGTGCCAACCCCTATATATCCATTAATTTATTCATTGCTACTGGTGATTGCATTATGTTAGACAAAACAGAGTCGTTTAGCACTCTGGAGAGTTAAACCATGCCTAAATTAAATGGTTTTCTACATTTTCCCCCATTCCAGAAACAGGATGAAATTAATGTCTTATGGTTGTCTAGGTGTTGACTTTTTTCCCTACGATGAAAACAAGTAAGAGTCTTCTACTGCCCTTTAGGTAGCTGAAACGGGAGGTGTTAATTGCTTGCCCAGTGAAGAAAATCCTGAGATTTTAACTCTGCCTTAAATCTTAATTGTGACCTTTATTCTCCAGACCAACATCTTTTATTTCAGAGAAGCAGACAAAAATAAGTGTGGGATTCCTTTGTCTCTGTTATTGCACTCAGCTTCTATTCTTTGTCATTTCTTTCTCAACATCTATTTTTGCCACACACCCTTTCATGATGCTGCATTTTCATTGATCTTGGTCTGCTCTAAATAGCAGACATAAAGTGCAGCGTCATTCAGCATAAGCAGACCTGAGTAGAAAACGCATTCATGCCCTTTTTTCACACCTTCCATTGACTGCCTAACACTAACACTAATCCAGAGATGTCTGGAGGTGGTTCAGTATTTGCTAGTGTGAGTCTTGTTTTAAACCAGTGGGTATTGCCCCCTTGATATTGAGGGACGATTTCCAATCATCGTGGGAAAGGGAGGTCACTAACGAGGTTCAATCCTGCGGATTGTCTCACCTTTACTTTGAGTCTATGACGTACAATCAAGCTAGAGCTGTGATCTCCCGGAGGCTGAGTGACATTGCCAGACAAGAGGACATAGCCCAGGTAAAACCAGGGATGTTCCTAGGGGACCAGATTTATCAGACCATACCAGCCCCCTACCTTGCAGAAATTCACTATGTGGAATACCGTAGACTTCTTACAGCGGCTAGATTAAATGTCCTTGACTCTGCGATATTGTGGGGAAGGTACAGGGGAGTACCATACGCCCAGAGAACCTGTCATTGTGCCATGGGTGTGGTTGAGTCCACCAAACACATCCTCTTGACTTGCCCTTCTTACGCAGAGCTTAGACAAAACTTTATAGACCCACTCCTATGTCAATCTAGCTTCCTATCCGGAGAAAACCAGGTTTTACACTTGCTGAATAACGTCACTAGAGCTATACCTTCCTTGGTGGCCAAATTTCTTTTTTTAGCTTTTAAGCGTCGCAAGACTATAATTGACTGTATTGATATGGGGCTATCTGTTTAGCCCATTTTAGTGTTGGCTAAGTTCTAAAATCTTCCTGGAGCTTTTAACTGTGTACTGACAAATGTACATTTTTCTGACTGACGGTCGAATAAAAGGTTGATGATGAAGGCCAGTGTGAGTCTTTCCTTGGTGGACAACAGAAAATGTTAGCTGATACCTTGATCAAGATAGCAAACTTTTTATAAATGAATGGAAATGGTTTGTTGAATATTTACAAATAGCTTGTACACAGCTAAGAACATTGGCAGGATTATTGTAATAACCTGCAGTTTTATTAGAGTATATATTTAAAGTAGGTGAATAAATGAGCAAATTAAGTTAATTTGCATATGCAGAAGAGATTAAAAATAAATTTAAGAAACCACAGAAAGAGGAGGAAGGAATGATTATAAAATTATTGAAATGTATAAAACTGAAAATCATAAATAAAATAACAGATAAATCCAAAAAAGAAAAGAGAAAATGTTAGTTTTTGGTCATTTATCAGTCTGGGACAGTAGCAAAAATTCTGGCAAGTGAATACACATCGGCTCTTCAAGCTGTAAATTGTGGTAAATACCTTACAATTAAGATGTGAAGTTTACACATTTTTGTAGACCAATAACAAGGGAAGGATACTTTTGGGAAATTAGGCTCAGTGTCTGTTCATCATTGATAATGTGGTGTTCCTTACGTATCCAGGATGTGGCTTAATTTGCATTGATTTTCAGATTGGACATTGTGTGTGTGTGTGTGTGGTCAATTTCATGTTTCCTAGTTATACACTATTATGCACTAAGTTTCTGTTATGTGCTGTATATAGGATATATTCTGATATTTGCAACCTAGCTTGATTATTTGTCTGGAATCAACCTTCTTTTACTTATGAGACTGTAGCTGAAAGTAATGTTCTAAGCGACAAAGCCTGAAGAACACACAACAGATATAGGGTGTTACAGTCACAGGGGAGGCACTTTATAGAGTATATCAAAGTGTCATTTGAATATTTCATTTGTATTTTTTAGGGCAAGTCAACATTCAGCTTGTACCATATGGTTTAGCACAAAAACCTTCCCTTTTTTTTGAAATCAGCTATTTTCTGACTTGCCTCCCTTTGCTGTACCCTCTGTAAAATCAAATTAGCTGCTGGATAAATAGCTCCATCTGATTCATTCAAGTTCCAGAATCACTAAAGCCTAAGAATCTTAAGGATCACCTGTTCAAATGGCCTCTCGTTATTAGGCTACAAACTATGCTAAGAAAGAGCATAGCTGCAGTCAGGGCTTTTTTTTCAACTGAAACTCAGTTCCGGCACCTCTCAGGTGGGTGCATTGCCATTACAAGAGAACGAGTGAGGTGTTTATGGTGGATTCTGACACCTCTTTTTCTAGAAAAATAGCACTGGCTGCAGTGCACATTTCCAAATACACTGCTGATGATTCCTATTCTCTGAATGCTGCTTCGTTGTTTTCCTCCCATCAAATGAGCCAGCGATGTTCAAATTTTCTAGCTTAACGCAAGAAGGGCTTTCACTCTTGCTAGAAGTTTGGCCTTGCCCTCACCAGTTCTGGAAGGCTCCTATATAAGAGTCCTGTATGCACAGAGACTTTGCGCCGGCCCATTAGGGGAAATAGGAAGCCCCAAACATATATTTTTTAGATGTCCTTTTTATGTTGAGATTCGTAGAGACACCATTGATCCTTTGCTGAAGAGGCTCGCTGGTCTTTCAGACAAGTCTAAACTAAATTCTCTCCTCTTAGGCAAAGATCACAAGAGAACCTGGCTGGTAGCCAGATTCTGTGCCCAGATTTGTAGGCACAGATCATCCTCTGGAATAAAATAGCTTACTAGGGAAATGCTGAAATCGCCCTTTGAGGGTGCCTCAGGGTCAATTTTTATGGTAGCCCAAATCTCAGTTGTATGGGTATATGTATATAGTTCAATTTTAACTCATGAGCTATTGCTGTAATCTGCTCTGATTGTATATTTTATCTTTACGAATGCTATTTTTATTGTGTTATGCAAGCTGGTCTTTGACCATAATAAATTATCTATCTAGCTTAAGAGAATCCCTGCATATCTGCCATGGAACCCTACAGACATCTGTTAATAAGTAGATGCCCTTTATTACTGGCAGTGAATAGAACTGTAGAGTTGAAAGGGAATCCTTTGCCCAACGTGGGGCTCCAACCCACAACCCTGAGATTGAGTCTTGTGCTTTACCGACTGAGCTATATAAGTTTCTTGATTGAACCATTTGGAAAAATTGAGATACATTAAATGACTAGAAACTCTCTTGAAAACATACACTAAAGAAATTAATTATTCCAGTGTGTATATATCTCACAAGGCAACCCAGTGGTTTTAGTCTCTTTGTCTCTCTTCATTTTATTGCAAGGCACGAAACTCAAAATAGTTTCAGTAAGTAGTTTTTCTCACTCACGCAGAGCAAAATGGAGCGGTGGAAGATCTGACTGCTGCAGTGAGGAAGAGACGACAAAACAATGACTTTTATAATTGAAAACTTTGAGGACTGTGAGTTCAGAACAGCCAGCAAAGCTTTGCCTGTTGTATTTGATCCCACTTTATTGACATGCTTTGGTATCTGTTTAGTATATAGAGACCATTACACAACTGATTGGATACGCTGGGCTGTCAAATAATTTGATTTCACTGGAGCATGGTGTCTACAAATATCGGTTGGGGACAGGTTTATGGGCCCTCCCACGTCTTGGAGGCAGCAGTTGATGGTTTGTGCAAGTTGGCTTCAGTCTTGGAATTGCATTTCTGGTTGTGCTATGCCTTAACAGAAAGAAAGAGGTTTCCATTTTTCTGCCATAAAATGAAAGCAATAATCAATGTACTATACTATAAAATAAATAAGACAGTATTGTAGATATCAATTAAAATTATTATTTTTCTCTTACCTGCACTGATGATAGTCATTGTTTGGATGGGGGGCTTTTATCCATTTCCGCAGTCGCACAATCAATCAATCTGTAGCTGAACTGGGTTCCATGCAGTCACAAAAACAAATGAACTGAAAAAGCCTCAAAAACAAAAATGCAAAATAAATAGCAAAAATAAAAGTGCCAAACTTAATCCATTCCAGAAGTCCGTTTGACTTCTGAAATGTTCGAAAACCAAGGCTCAGTTTCTGATGGGTGCAGGCGTCCCAGAAACAATGGCCAACAGCCGCATCAGTCGTTTGGCTTCTGAATAACGTTCAAAAACCAGAACACTTACTTCTGGGTTTTTGATGTTTGAGAACCAAGGAGTTTGAGAACCAAGGTACCACTGTATTAGCAAATAATAATTAAACAGAAATTTACCCTTAATAAATAATATCTAAACTATAATCAAGGAAAATAACAGCAAGTCACAGTGCATAAAATAACACAATACAAATTGAGAAGCAAAGACATATAACTTAGAAAATTATTTTAAAATTATTATTTTTTTAAAATAAATGATGCATTTCCCTGGTTTTCAGTTGAAGTAATTGGGTGGCTACCAAGCACATCAGACTGGTGCACACACTGATTTTCTCCAATTTATCTTAGAAAATAAACACTTGTGGTGCTATGACCTAGAAGACCAGGGTCTCAATCCTCACTCAGCCATTAATCTCATTGGGGGGACCTTGGGGTTAGTCACTGCCTCTCATCCTAACCTACCTTTACGGTGAAAATAAAAAAAATTCCTTCCAGTAGCACCTTAAAGACCAACTAAGTTAGTTCTTGGTATGAGCTTTCGTGTGCATGCACACTTCTTCAGATACACTGAAACAGAAGTTGCCAGATCCTTCTATATAGTGAGAAGGTGGGGAGGGGTATTACTCAGAAGGGTGGTGGGAATGGGAGATTGGCAGATAGCTGAGATGAGCCTGTTGACGACTCTTAACGACTGTAATAGGTCTTACAGGAAAAGGCAAGGGGTGAGAAGGTGAAAAATGGCTTAGTCATGTATAATGGGATATGAATCCAATGTCTTTGTTCAGACCAGGTCTCTCCATGGTTTTAAGTTTGGTAATGAGTTGGCAATTCAGCAGCTTCTCTTTCCAGTCTATTTCTGAAATTCCTTTGTAGTAAAACAGCTACTTTACGGTGGTACACCTTGAGCTCATTGGAGAAAAAAATGCTACATAAATATACTGAACAGATAAATAAATAACAGTGGGGAGGCTAACCTTTTTGGAGCCAAGGGCCACCGTGACACATGGCCAACACTTCTGAGGGTGCATTTCAAGATCGACAGGGCCAAAGTGGTGTAACAGTTCTAAGGTGATTTTGCAGTTGTGAATTAGGTCCCACGGTTTGAATCTAGATCATGCAGTGTGGCCAAAAGGAGACATAATTTCTGTTCCTAAAGAGCTGTTATGAAACATGTCATTGGGTGGGTGGGAGAGAGAGAGAGAGAGAGAGAGAGAGAGAACACAAAGCACAAGAAAATCATAAATGAAATATAATCTCTAAAAACATCAGGCACCTACACACACCAGACACTTGCAAGTGTCCCGATTTCACAGGGAAAGTCCATTCTGGTTTCTGATTTGATCCCAGACTGTTCCTCTTGCCCTTTTTAGAAGGATGTCCCTCTTTTCATCAGAGAAAGGTAGGAGAGGATGGAATAGGATGTGTCCTTCTTTTCATTGGATAAATGTTGGAGGGGATTTATGCATGCATGTCCACACACCCAGTATGGTCCCGAGTCCTGAGGGTATATGATAAAGCTGTCTTGTTGAAGCTTAGCTGGTTCAGCAGTGGTCAATCTGCGGAGAGAAAACTGTACACAGGGAGAAGCATACAAACAGGTTTTTAAATTTCTCCTGAATGTTAAGAATAAAAGAGACAGATGTTTCTCACCAGGGAGGGCATTCCACAAAGGGGAACCAGCCACCCAGAACACCTGTTACAGGGTTATATAAAGGAAACAACAACAACAACAACAACAACAACATTTTATTAATTTATGAATTGCCTTTCACATAAGTCTTGGGTCACTTTACAATCATGAAATAAAAACAACCGAAGATAGGCATGAAAGCAAATGAACACCCAAAGGCAAAGACCATATATTTTCTAGCTGGAAAAGCTTGTTGAAACAAAAAATGCCTTCTGTTGTTTCCGGAAAGTACAAATAGTGGGTGTTCGTCATATAATAATCATTTCAGACAATTATAAGCCTCAGGCAAAAGATTTAAGGGGCCTGGATTAAAATGGCAGATAGATTGTGTGTGATGTTAGCAATTTACTGTTTCTTAGCTTCTGTCTCTCATCTGTAAAACTGGCTTAATCATAATCTCCTTCACAGGGCTGATTTGAAGGTGAGGGAGGGACTGTAAATCTCTTAACGTACCAAGGCATAAAGCTTGCACCTTGTTATGCATTTGCAAGTCCCACTGAAACCAATGGACCGTAATGTATTGGATTGAAACCATAGCATTCTATAGACACAGTAAAAAGAAGATGGGTGGGCGAGATGCAATTATCCTTTTAAAATATAGGCAAAGCATAGGCGGCAGTAAAATCCACTTAATTTTATGACCAGGGGTGTTTAAGATTTAGTAAGAAGGTTACCTTTCTTTAAACTGGTCATTAGACAAATTTCCAAAGGTAAGCTGGCTCTGAGCATATTAGGCGCTCCCTGAGACCATTGAGTATTTTAGTGTAACAGATCCGAGCAAATGCTGTTTACCTTGCTTAAGATGGGCTCTTGCAGAATCCTAACTGGAGGCTCTTTCAGTGATGTCCTTTAGAAAGAAATCAGTGTGTCATCTGCCAGCTGTTTCTCTGTAAAATGCATTAAGAGTACACAGCTAATTAGGACTGACCTTTTCCAATATTCATCACACCATCGCTTTACCGTGCTGAAACTTTGCTTTCAAGAAGATGCCGAGGATCTTTGCATAAAGGGACCATGACTAGTTTTACATTTTTTCTTTTGTTATGGTAGCTTCAAGAATCTTCCCCAGGTACAGATAAGGTGATTATTTTATGTTGTTGTTCTCATTTCTATTACATGGAATGAAGCAGCAAGGTAATGAATGGAACAGCAGAAAGAAGCTTTGTTCGATTGTTTCAACATCCGGCTTCACTCAGCCTAATTCTTGCATAATTTTTTTTTTAAAAAAAATCAATTAAATGAGGATGAAGTGGCCTTCCAGATGTTGATGGATTCTGACTCATACCATCTCCACGTCAGCATGGTCCAATACATTGGGGTGATGGGAATTGCGAGTCCAGAAAAATCTAGAATTAAAATAAAAGAGGTTGCTTTATCAACTTGTAACAAAGGACCAGTTTGGGAGTCACGGAAGCAGAGGGATATGGTAGATTTCTTTGTGGTATAGCACAAAGGGACAGCTTATGCGAACAGATAAAGGACCTTCTCAGTGCTATTTTTCTAGAAAACGAGGTGGCAGAACTCATAATGAACACATCCCCTTGTTCTTGTATAACGGCAACGGTGTCCACCTGAGAGGTGCCAGAACTGAGCTCTGGCGAGTTCCAGCTAGAAAAAAAGCCCTTGACCTTCTTAATTTGACAGCCAATATCATATGCTCTCTGGCCCTCTACTGATGTTTCTGTGCTCAGCTGACTTGTTGACCCCAGCCCCTCCTCTTCTCTGAATTTCAACAGAGTTCATTAGCATGAGACCATAGTTGCATGTGGAAACTTGGAGAGAAAGGTACAGGACAGACTTGTTTCCTCCCAAATTTGGCACTGTTATGTCTGTAGGCTCCACAGATAATTGGGTGCGTTAGGCCAAAGCAGAGACAACACCTTTGCCGACAAAGGTCCGTATAGTTAAAGCTGTGGTTTTCCCAGTAGTGATGTATGGAAGTGAGAGCTGGACCATAAAGAAGGCTGATCGCCGAAGAATTGATGCTTTTGAATTATGGTGCTGGAGGAGACTCTTGAGAGTCCCATGGACTGCAAGAAGATCAAACCTATCCATTCTTAAGGAAATCAGCCCTGAGTGCTCACTGGAAGGACAGATCCTGAAGCTGAGGCTCCAGTACTTTGGCCACCTCATGAGAAGAGAAGACTCCCTGGAAAAGACCCTGATGTTGGGAAAGATTGAGGGCACAAGGAGAAGGGGACGACAGAGGACAAGATGGTTGGACAGTGTTCTCAAAGCTACCAGCATGAGTTTGACCAAACTGCGGGAGGCAATGGAAGACAGAAGTGCCTAGCGTGCTGTGGTCCATGGGGTCACGAACAGTCAGACATGACTAAACGACTAAACAACAACAACAACAACAGCCCAAAGTTCATGCAATGGCACTCTTGTAACTGAAAGCAAGTGAGAATCACTTGTCAAAGGTTTACTTCTCCGGGGCGGGGAACCTGTGACTCTCCAGCTCTTGTTGGACTTCAGCTCCCATTAACTCTTATCATTGGCCATTTTTTCTGGAGATGATTGACGTTGGACTCCAACAACATCTGAAGAACCACAGGGCCTCCCACTTAGGGTTTACACATAGACACAGCTGCTTCCTTAGTAAATGCTATGTCTCTTTTTCATGCTAGACAGTTAATGTGCCAGCAATAATCCCATGTGCCCTTAATCATTCATAACCAGACATATCTGATTCTCTGCAGCTAAAAGCTTCCCTATTCATAATTAAGTGATAACAGCCAAAAGAAACTAGCAAAATCTGGAAATGGACAGGATGAAGGCTTGAAGGAAGGTTTAAGTCTGTGTCATTACTGAGGTACGGTAGGTAAGAGTAGCATGGCATGTTGCATCCTGAAAAGTAACATTAATAACAATTGCTCCCTGCCGTGGTTTTCACACAAAATGAAATAAAAATTTTAAATTATGTGAGAAATAAAATAAATAAATAAATCTTTAACGCAGCGGTTCTCAACCTGTGGGTCCCCAGATGTTGTTGGACTACAACTCCCATCATCCCTGAGCTCTGGCCTTGCTAGCTAGGGTGATGGGAGTTGTAGTTCAAGAACATATGGGGACCCACAGTTTGAGAAAGGCTACTTTAATGGATGGGGTCATACTACAACCTCCCCATTCACCCCCAATGCAAAATGAAATTTGAGAAATACAGAAATTAAATCTGATCTGAAGTAGCCAGGGCCTCCAATATTTCTGATGAAAGAGCAGCCCCACCCCAAGTTCCACAGCAGCTGTGCATGCCATGGGGCATCCCGTACTCGCATCACACTGGGACATGGATGACACTGTGGTCTAAACCACTCAGCCTCTTGAGCTTGCTGATCAGAAGGTCAGCGGTTCAAACCCATGTGATGGGGTGAGCTCCCGTTGCTCTGTCCCAGCTCCTGCCAACCTAGCAGTTCAAAAGCACACCAGTGTAAGTAGATAAATAGGTACCGCTGCTGCAGGAAGGTAAACGGTATTTCCATGCGCTCTGGTTTCCATCACAGTGTGCCAGAAGCGGTTTAGTCATGCTGGTCACATGACCCAGAAAGCTGTCTGGGGACAAACGCCGTCTCCCTTGGCCTGAAAGCGAGATGAGTGCCGCAACCCCATAGCCACCTTTGGTTAGACTCAACCATCCAGGGGTCCTTTACCTTTCCTTTACTCAGGTCACACGCACAAACCATGGGGTATCTGCACGACACATCAGCACCCTCAGCAGCATGCACAGGTGACTTCAGCACACCCCAGGGCCCCTCAATCATGGGCACTCGTTCTTCTTCCTTGGTGTTTTCACCAGACGCATGCATAGCAAGGAAACTAATATGGGAAACTAGTAGAAATAGAGCCAACCTGCTGCTTTCAAAGGCTGTGTGTACAGTGGTACCTCAGGTTACATACACTTCAGGTTACAGACTCCGCTAACCCAGAAATAGTACCTCGGGTTAAGAACTTTGCTTCAGGATGAGAACAGAAATCGTGCTTCGGCGGTGCGGCAGCAGGCCCCATTAGCTAAAGTGGTGCTTCAGATTAAGAACAGTTCCAGGTTAAGAACGGACCTCCGGAACGAATTAAGTACTTAACCCGAGGTACCACTGTACTCAGAAACAACATGTCCATGGCTCTTGACCATCCCTTAAAACAAAGCTCCAGCTGCAGATGTCTTTCGAACATTTTCTATAAGTATGATTAGGAATTTCTCTCCTCCACCCCTCTTACAAAGACTCTTGTGGGCATCAGGCCACAGAAGTACATTGATGAGTTCAGTTTCTCTTATTTTTCTTTTCCTTCCAATTGCAGTGGTTTGAAACTGTTCACTCTTAGTGACATTTGCTTTCAATTAAATTGCTTTACATTTGAACTAATAACAAAAGTATGTTACTGTCATCTGGGACCCCCACCCCACCCAGTCACTTTGCCAAAACAATACAATGCTCTGGAATGAGCTAAGGTTTGGATTGGGTTGCCTTAATTCTGATGAGAGATGAATGAAATGATTGGAAGGCAAAGAGTGCCTTATTGACAGCTGTTGAGCTGAGCCAAATTCCGTTTACATCAATGGGAGAAAACGCCCTTAAGGCGCCTGAGTAGTTTGCTGAAGCAGGTCCAGTATTTGGTGTAATTTCCATCATGATGTTAGATGGATTGCATTGGAAAGTACGTATGCAAGTGCTTGGCAGGCTGGGATCTTCTGACTGCTTCTTCTGCAGTATTTTTAAACTGGGGTGGGAAACCTCAGGTCTCCATGTCTGGAACTCAGCACTCTCCCCAGGCTTCACCTCTTACTGGGTAGACCTTTCTTTTCATCGTTGGCTTATAGAAAAGTATGCATTATCAACTATATTCTGCGCACACTGTTTTAGTGGTATGTGTGCATGTTTCTGTGGAGTGTCCTGAGAGTGCATTGAAAGCTGGGTGTCCCAAGCAGGGAGTTGTTTAGTCATTTAGTCGTGTCCGACTCTTCGTGACCCCATGGACCAGAGCATGCCAGGCACTCCTGTCTTCCACTGCCTCCCACAGTTTGGTCAAACTCATGCTAGCAGCTTCGAGAACACTATCCAACCATCTCGTCCTCTGTCGTCCCCTTCTCCTTGTGTCCTCAATCTTTCCCAACATCAGGGTCTTTTCCAGGGAGTCTTCTCTTCTCATGAGGTGGCCAAAGTATTGGAGCCTCAGCTTCAGGATCTGTCCTTCCAGTGAGCACTCAGGGCTAATTTCCTTAAGAATGGATGCGTTTGATCTTCTTGCAGTCCATGGGACTCTCAAGTGTCTCCTCCAGCACCATAATTCAAAAGCATCAATTTTTCGGCGATCAGCCTTCTTTATACTCCAGCTCTCACTTCCATACATCACTACTGGGAAAACCATGGCTTTAACTATGAGCTCTGCTGTGCAGGGCCACCCAAGATGGACAGGTCATAGTGGAGAGTTTTGACCAAACATGATCCACCTGGAGCAGGAACCGGCAAGCCACTCCAGTATCTCCTCCAAGAAAACTCCATGGACAAAGGCAACAAGCAGGGAGAGGGGATGATATTTGTGTGTGCTTAATATTTAACACAGCTCCCTAAGCCAGACATATTTTGAATCAAAACTTCCGTCTTTCAAGTGCATATGATTCCCACTCAGCCTTAAATAAAGTCATTAGCTGTTTTGAATAGAATCCAAAATCTGGACTGGAATCCAAAATACTGAGTAATAGATAAAGCATCTATCTGGAAAATGTATGAATAGCAGGAGCCAAAGTACTGAAAATTCATTCCACCTACAGCTCTTTTATTAGTTTCAGCATTTTACATCCAGTTAACATGGTTCTACATATGTGAGGAACAGACTGAAGGAACAGCCCCCTTCTGAGATGTGGCTGTAGAAAGGGTGAACATTTTAACAGCTACCATTACTAAATATTATTTAAAAGCTGTCAGAGCCTTCATTTGCCTTTAGGAGTTGTGACATATGGTCAGAAATGGTTTGAAGATTTATAGTCGTCCCCGCTGGATGGGTTTCAAAACATTCTCTAACAAGATTCGTGTCCCCTTATCCTTGGCAAAAACCTTTCAGAAACTGTGGCGCATATAAGCAAGTAGACAAAGAATGATGAGGCTCAGGTGGTTTAAAAACAGACTTGAAGCAAGGTTGCCTACTCAAAGGAGTGAAACAAGACTGATTAAAGAAATTACAGCTGGGCCAAGATGATTTCTCTCTCTTCTTGCTGCCTGGAAATGTTTCACTATTAGCATCTACAAAAAACCACAGAATGCATGTTGTGTTTAATGGGACTTACTCCCTAGTGGGTGTGTTTCAGCCTTGCATGCGTTCCATTTGCATAGTGCATGCAGGAAAGTATGTAATGTGTATGCAAGGAAGCAAACAGAACTAGAACTGTCCCTTTTCTCCCACACCATACAGCCTGAATTCTGAACGGAGATATGTCAAAGTCTATTAGGATAAAACAGGACAGATTATTCTAATAGCTTTCCCATTGTGGGGAGGATACGTAAATACTGAAGTGTCAAGCATCCATTGTCCCGCATTTTCCAGTGCATTTTCATATCACTTTCCATATCATAAGAAGTCTCTTTTTTGGGGGGGGGGGAGGGTTGTTGCTCAAGAGTGCCAGAGCTATTTTAGTTGGACAAACTGAATTTGCTGGTATGTGATGGTTGCTATTTTCAGATGGGATTCAATCTGGAAAGGTTTTGGGAGTCTGTCTGTCCCTGTCCCCCCGGCCTGCCAAATCCATATTGTTTTTTTGCTTTAAATTGGACATATTCAGTTATGGTTGTGGCTAGGCTTTGTCTGATGGAGAACCGTTGTTTGAAAGTAATTATATTGCAGTATTTTTTTTGTAGTTTCCCCTTTAAGAACTCAACAAAATGCGAAGAATCACAGCAAAAGTAATAAACACAGCACACATGTTTTGAGATGTTATTATTGTTATTTTCATTTCTATATTGCTTTATATTTTTAAGGGAGGGAAATCTCAAAGCACTTTACAACCTACATTAAAACAACAAATAAAACAATCCAGAATAAAACCTTATGGAAGAAAGTCGAATATAAAGAATACATTTAAATGCAATTAACATTCATTCAAGCATAATTAACAGGAAACTAAAATATTATCCTAAACATTTTTTAAAAAACTCTACAGAGGAGGTCAACTGCAGAATGCATGTTTAGCAGAGCAAAGATAACAAAAAAAATTATCTTAAACATTTGAAAAGAAAGCATTACTAAGTGAAGTCAAATATAAAAGGCACATTTGAAACAGCATAACTGGCAAAAGAATAAAATGTTCTCATAAGCATAGAACATATCTGCTGCTGTAGTTATGGGCCAATTACACCTGGAAGCAAGTCCAATGGAACGTCTGTGTAAACATGTATAGGTTATGTCAGGGAACTGACATCGGAGCTAGAGGCGGAGGAAAGCTCTCAAATGATGCTGGAGAAGGGCCCAGCAGGGAGAGAGGCAGCTCCGCAGATGGGGAAGCAAATCAGTGCAACACCAGGGATATAGAGGGGCTGATGGGGGAATCGGCGAGAGGGCTCCAGGACTCTTCACCGGACACCAGCGGGGAGAGCACGGGTCCTCCGCTACCCACGCCCACCCTGCGCAGAAGACTTCCGCGCAGAGAGAGTAGGAGGAGACTGGGTGTCAAACAACTTTTATGTTGGAAATGATTTAAGAAACGCCCACTGACGGATTCTGCTAGCGACTGAGACAGCCACGAAGTGAAGGGCTGCCCAGACTGAAAGGTTTATCAAGGCAACAAAGCCTGGAGAGGCGGCAACTTACGCACGAGCAAACCATATACATTACAGGTTAGCACTTGAAAAGAACATGGAAGGAATTTTTTTAGTAGGAATCCCCTTAGGACCAAAGTTTTTTTTTTTGGGGGGGAACCCATGACCATTAGGTCCAATCATGGCCGACTCTGGGGTTGCAGCGCTCATCTCGCTTTATTGGCCGAGGGAGCTGGCGTACAGCTTCCGGTCATGTGGCCAGCATCACCCCATCACGGGGATTTGAACCACCGACCGTCCTAGGCTCTGTGGTTTAACCCACAGCACCACCCGTGTCCCTAGGACCAAAGTAAGTACCCTAATAAATGGACACGGGTGGCACTGTGGTCTAAACCCCTGAGCCTCTTGGGCTTGCCTATTTGAAGGTCGGCGGTTTGAATCCCCACTATGGGGTGAGCTCCCATTGCTCAGTCCCAGCTCCTGCCAACCTAGCCAATTGAAAGCACGAAGCACGTCAAAGTGCAAGTAGATAAATAGGTACCGCTCTGGTGGGAAGGTAAACGGCATTTCCGTGCACTGCTCTGGTTTACCAGAAGCGGCTTAGTCATGCTGGCCACATGACCCGGAGGTTGTCTGCTTACAAACGCTGGCTCCCTCAGCCTGTAGAGCAAGATGAGCGCTGCAACCCCAGAGTCGTCCATGACTAGACCTAACGGCCAGGGGTACCTTTACCTTTAAGTACCCTAATGGGACCCCCCATTAGGGGGCTAACATCATACTGCCACATATAAGGCAATTTGTTGGAAAAAAGTACAAGTACAAGGGCGAAATATGAATGTGTACATGGATTGAAAGAATGCCAACCATAACGATTCTCAACCATGGTCTGAATATGTGGCAAAAACCGAAATTTCTTTCCCCTTGCTAGAGAGATTGCAAAAGTAGTTGGTTAGTACAATCTTTCACAGCTATGCCTGCAGAAATTAAATGTAAAACTGATATCTATGAATATGGAGAGATCTCTGATCTCCAAATGTTAATGTTTCAGTAAGACATGAGTAAAGACTACACACACACAGTCGTACCTTAGAACTCGAATGCCTTGGCTCCCAAACAAATCGACTCCTGAACATTCAAAACCTGGAAGTGAGTGTTCCAGTTTTTGAACGATTTTTGGAACCCGAACATTTGTCATGGCTTCTGTGGCTTCCGATTGGCTGCAAGAGCTTCCTGCAGCCAATCAGAAGCCACCCTTTGATTTTTGAATGTTTTGGAAGTCGAACAGAGTTCCAGAATGGATTCCATTCAACTTGCAAGGTACAACTGTATATATAGTTATTATTCTACTATTTTCCATACCAAGATGTATTACAAATGTAATATGGATTAAGGCATAAATGTAAATTACTGCCTCACCCTTCAAACAGTAATTCAGGATTCAGATTACATTTTCTTTAAAGCACAATATAGTCAGAATATAGGACTAAATTTTGCATGAGTCAGGGTGCTTTTAGGCTTGAGCAGAATAAAATCTTCCAGTTTTAGCTGCCTTGGTTAAAATGTGTCCTCTTTTAGAATAAGAAAATAATGCAGAAGCATAATCCTCAATCATATGTTCAAAGGCAACTTCAAGTTATAAATCACACAGCTTGCAAGATGGAGCTGTAGCCACCTTATAATAAAATGCCCTTGACTGTCTTTTGGATAGCAGTAATTTGTCGCATGCCTGCAGTTTATGAACTTTCTTACCTCTGTGGTAAGGAGGGAAGGTGATGTGGCAGACCGCCCATATGGCTTGGGATTGCCAAAATATAGATGTTCTGCAAGGACACAGAATCACCAAACCCTTAGTTTGTGGCTGGTGGCTTCACCAACACAATGCTGATGCTACATTTTCATTTTTGGCAGGGGTGCTAGTCTAAATCAGGTGATTTGCATATTTCTGGATGCAAGGCAACTAAAACTCAAATCAATTTCACCCCCCCCCCCACACACACCCAAAACAATTCTCAAAATTAGCCTCTGCAAATTTTGCTACTGAATATTCTCTTCATGTATAGATCTTATTTAATTGTAACAACAACAATAACAGATTTCTGCTGAATTCCACCTTTTTCAGTGTTTTGGCTCTAAAGCAATTATTCAAAGTGGCATAGAAATGGGCTGCCCATTATATTAACCAATATCCTTGTGGTGAGCTTTCAAACAGTAATCTGTTTGAACAGTTAGCATGCATGTGTAAGGGGGGAGGTGTATACAGGCAGTGCTTTTTTCTGGAGGCACGCAGGGGTATGCATGCCCTTTAACATTTTGTGAATCTTTGGACTTTTGTCCATTTACTGTATTTATTTTTCCCGCTTGGAACTATAAAATGGTGATTTTCTGGAGTCAAAATGAGAGTACCCCTAAACATTTTTTTTTAGAAAAAAGCACTGTATACAGGCAACTCCCCATTTACATGGGGGTTATATTATGAGGCACTGTGTGTTTAAGTGAAATTGTGTATATCGCGAACGCCATTGAAAAAGCTGGCAAACACCCTCCAAACCTCCTTGCTCAAACTCCAGCTCTCCACAGACCTAAAAGATCAGTGCAAGGGCTCCTGGGATTGCACATGCAAAGGCCCATGGGATTGCTAGACGCTGGTTTTGTACCATTTTTTTTTTTTTTGCAATTTTGTGCTCTTTTAGGGCTGTTTTTGCCCCTTTTGCCCCATTTCCAGGTGCGCACATGCGCAGTTGTGCATGCCTTAAACGCACGTAAATGGGGAGTTGCCTGTATACATGCACATACCCACACCTACATTTTGGACCTGAATAGGCTTAATTCTGAATATATATGCACGAGTGAACTGTTGGTATCCAAAGGCCAAAATTTTCACTTGGGAAAGACTGGTATACCAACTGCTTAAGAAAATGGCTGACAACCATTATTTCTGCATCGTGGGGGGGGGGGTGCGAGGGCAGGTTCACAGAGTTTTCCACATCCCAGCTGTTTTGTCTTCTTCTTCTTCTTCTTCTTCTTTATTACTTGCACCCCACCCATCTGGTCAGGTCTCCCCAGCCACTCTGGGCGGCTCCCAACAAAATATTAAAAACACGATAAAACATCAACATTAAAAGCTTCCCTAAACAGGGCTGCCTTCAGATGTCTTCTAAAAGTCAGATAGTTGTTTATTTCCTTGACATCTGATGGGAGGGTGTTGTTTGTTTCCTTGACATCTGATGGGCGGGTGCCACTACCAAGAAGGCCCTCTGCCTGTTTCCCTGTAACCTCACTTCTTGCATTGAGGGAACCGCCAGAAGGCCCTCAGAGCTGGACCTCAGTGTCTTAGTTTTCTGATGGGGATCTTTTATTTGCATGAAATTCTACTCTGCTGGCCCCATCGTTGGCTTTGCAGAAACTTAATACGCAGTCATCCAGATTTGCAAGCTGTGTGCTGCAAAAATTTCCCAGGTGGGTGGAAAGCTCCCCCTGAAATCCCCATTCCAATGGGGACCCCCAAGCCTGTAGCCTGACATTCCAAAATCTGACTGCCTTTGGAATATGAAACATTTTTATTATTGCAGTCATCTCAATGGACAGCTCTGACCCAGGGCAGACAGAAGTCAAGGTTATGTGCATACTTTGGGTGAGGGAATGGGATGGTGGTAGGTTTCTAAATATAACCAGATTGTTGCCCCCTTTTACTATTGTAAAACATAGTTGCTAGGGTGGTATCCTCATATATTCTTGTCCATCTGCTCTAACTGCTTTAGTGTCAGGATTATTCCTCGGGGATTTGAGAACTCTTGCCTCCAGCTTGCTGTTGATAAAGCACCTTACCTGCAGTAATGTTTCCAACCATTGGTTATAAAAATTACCCGTCTGTGGCTCCCTGTCACCAGATTTATAATTTATTACGGTTATTGTTACACATCAGCAAAACAGCTAATGTATATGTATCTGTGGTCTCAGATGGGATTCTGTAGCTATGCCAGGCCTTTGGGGAACTTTACCATGAGCATCTGTATTTGGGCTAAATTAATATTTCGTTTTCTCCCGGGCAAATGAAAGGGGAGGACAAAAGGCACTAATCAAAAGAGATGTTGAAATTCTGAAATTCAGGCGAACTATCCAGTGTACCTGTTATTGGCACCGCCGAAATCTTCTGAGTAATTATGTACGTTTGTGTGTTGGTTTTATTTGTTAAATTTGTTTCCCATGTTTTGACCAATAAAATACAATAAAAGATCAGTAAACTATACAAAGAGGCAGATGAAATATCAGTAGAAGAATTAGGCTAGTATTTTTCACGATTCCAAAGCTGGCCACACACATGCACACACCTCCCCCAATTCAAAATTATGGGACAGGCAGGGAATATTTAACCATATGTCTGGAAATCTACGTAGTCCTTTTGTTCACAGTTCTGTGTAACACCTTTAAAGGTAAAGGTAAAGGGACCCCTGACCATTAGGTCCAGTCGTGACCGACTGTGGGGTTGTGGTGCTTATCTCGCTTTATTGGCTGAGGGAGCTGAAATATAGCTTCCAGGTCATGTGGCCAGCATGACTAAGCCGCTTCTGGCGAACCTGCCGGAGCAGTTCCTATTTATCTACTTGCCCTTTGATGTGCTTTCGAACTGCTAGGTTGGCAGAAGCAGGGACCGAGCAATGGGAGCTCACCCCATCGTGGGGATTCAAACTGCCGACCTTCTGATTGGCAAGTACTAGGCTCTGTGGTTTAACCCACAGCGCCACCCGCGTCCCTCATGTAACACCTTTAAGGCTTCCTAATTCATAGAATCATACAACAGTAGAGTTGGAAGGGACAACAAGAGTCATCTAGTCCAACTCTCTGCGATGCAGGAATCTTTTACCCAATGTGGGACTCAAACGCACAACCCTGAGATTAAGACTCTCACACACTCTCAACTCAGCTATGCCAGGCATGCACTGCATGCACTTACCAGGGTGCAATCCCCGTGAAATCTAGTGTGGCTTACCTGTGAGCAACGTAAGATTATTGCAACCTTCCTCAACCTCAGCCCTCCAGTTTTTGAGACTACAATTTCCATCATTCCTGACCACTGGTCCTGCTAGCTAGGGATCATGGGAGTTGTAGGCTAAAAACATCTGGAGGGCCGAGGTTGAGGAAGCCTGGATTATTGTGACGTGAACCTGCACTAGAAATTGTGACAGCAATTCTGAACCAAGGGAAGACACCTGGGTGCTAGGTGTTTAGACAACTGCAATGCTTTCAAGCATCCGTTGAGTTTTTGTTTTGTAAATGAGAAGGATAGGGAGAGAATTAGAGCAAGTGGAAACCACACAAGGTTTCTCCCAGCAGAAAAGCAACTGTGACAGCAGTGATGCTTTCCGAGCCAAAGTAAGACACTTTTCAGTTTTGTTTGGTGCTAAGTGCTTATGCAGCTGCAATGCTCAAGTGCCCACGGAGCCTTTTCAAGGAAGGAGGATGGGGAGAAAACCAGTACAACTGGCCATGTCCCTGTGACCTCATTGGCCCCACAACTCCCTGTCATCCATGCTGCATCCTTTGATCATCAGCTGCCACTGGCCACAGGTTTCCTGTGGGAATGTTGTGGATACTAGGAGAGGATATATTGATTTAATAGTATCCTTCCTCACTCACGCTTGTGAGTCAGCAGCAGAGCGACATTCCCCAATATATAGCAGGAAGCTAGTTGGTAGATTCTTTTGAATCTCTTTACTTAAGCAATCCAATCTGGCTTTGTCCAGATTGGGTTCTGTTCCTGGTAAGTCCCCTTTTCTCCTTCCTAAAAAGAATAAAGACACAAGAAGCTTCTTTTGAAAGTAATAAGAAGTTTACTCACATTCAGTTCACAGTTGGATTCCTGAAGGCAGGCTTTAGCTTGTACTTACAGATACAGTGTGGCTTACATCCCTGTAAGGGATGGGCCCATGTGTTGCTGGCAGAGAGCCAACAGTGCAGTCCAAAAGAAGAAAAGGCAACAAAAGAGGAAGGTGGCTGCTTGACTGGACCTTTTCTAGGGACTGCAAGGGTCACGCCCACCTACCTGGTCACATGCTGGGAGAGGATGCTCCAGACCAGGTGTAACAGGAAGTTCCACTGGCTAGATCAGCATCCCCCTGTCTGTGTCCACTCTGGGCAAACGAGGAATGTTGTATTTGACTGCTCCAATGGATTACATCCCACATTTCCCACCCCTGCAAGTAGTACAATGACAGCTTACCTGCTCTGACTCACTTCAACCCTGTCTTGCTTCCTGAAATATTGTTTGTGGGTCTTGCTACAGAGAGGTTTGATATAATTCCAAGGGAACAAGCCAGCAGCATGACAAGCCTGGGCAGTGCTGAATTTTAAATCAATTTCCTTTTTCTTTTTAAAAGCATGAAGCACAAAATAATCCACTGATCTCACTAGCATCTGCAAGGTATGAGTAACCCCAACAGGATTTACTCTGTCAGTGTTCAGCAGACTGTTCAGGCAGGCAGATATTAATTCATTTTTAATGTTAGTAAAATACAGTCATTAAAAAGCAGCTAACACAAAATGCCAGAAATGCTTTTAACGTTGCACAAAGTGCACTCCTTTGCCGAAATTGCTTGTTACTTTTGGAGATCGGGAGATGCTGGAGTCTTTAAATATTTAAACTAGAAGTTGCTTTTTTCCAAATGCAGTGTTTCTGATCAGAAAAATTGTTTCAACAAGCAACGCTGTTGAATAATGCACGATGCTGCTAATAAGATAGTCTGGGAGAATCATTTGTTATGCTGCGAAAATGACTAGCCTTTTGAACGTGAAAGAGGCTTGCATTGATTGGAAATTCTGTAGCAAATATGTAAAAGTGCAGCCAGAGTGCGACAACTTTCAGATAAACATTGTGTCCCAACTCTTCTCCTTTGTTAGCAAATTTACTTTACGTGATCTCTATCACCAGACCATTCCTAATACATCTGAATTCACAAGACCTTTGCACAGATCCAAACCTATGTAGGGCATGGATAAATAGGCATCTAGAGGACATGATATAACTTGCACTTTTGGATTAGTCTGCAAAACATGTAAGCAACGTTTTGAAACCAAGATATGCAATGCCCGTTTAATAGCTAGGAAGAGATACTGCACTGTAAACTATAATAAGTCACACTTTGTTCTGTGTGACTGAATTACTTAATGAACGTATTTAGGTTTGAATATCCTACATCCATATAGTAAAAGCTATGGTTTTCCCAGTAGCGATGTATGGAAGTGAAAGCTGGACTATAAAGAAGGCTGCTCACTGAAGAATTGATCCTTTTGAATTATGGTGCTGGAGGAGACTCTTGAGAGTCCCATGGACTGCAAGAAGATCAAACCTATCCATTCTGAAGGAAATCAGCCCTGAGTGCTCACTGGAAGGACAGATCCTGAAGCTGAGGCTCCAATACTTTGGCCACCTCATGAGAAGAGAAGACTCCCTGGAAAAGACCCTGATGTTGGGAAAGATGGAGGGCACAAGGAGAAGGGGACAACAGAGGACGAGATGGTTGGACAGTGTTCTCGAAGCTACCAGCATGAGTTTGACCAAACTGCGGGAGGCAGTGGAAGACAGAAGTGCCTGGCGTGCTTTGGTCCATGGGGTCACAAAGAGTCGGACACGACTAAACAACTAAACAACAACAACAAATCCTACATCCCTCCATTTGTTTATGCACCGCGTAAATGGCGACAGCCTTGTTTAGAGGTCTCATGTGGAAGCGCTGACTCATCCGCTGCATCATGTTTGGAATCGTGTTGTGGTGCCAGCCAAGTTGCGAACCCATCTCCCACAAGCCCTTACACAGGGGCTTTCAAAGCACCAGAAACAGACCTTGCCGTCAAAACATCTAAGGATTAGTTTGATTGGTGGTTTTTAACCGATGCTTTTTCTACATACGGTAGCTGTCTGGAGACAACACTGCAGCCGTTATACAGAGACCATTCTGTATAAGGTTGTCACTGTCAACCAGCTTTCAAAATCCAGTGATATGGGGAAAACTGTGTTCTGCCACCCTGTGTGTGGTGTGGAGCACTGCATGCGAATGATGCAACATGTGCTGGCATGTAGCTGTCAAGTGAAGCCGTTTAGGGACTTGCATATTATGACCATGATGTGTGAATCAGTTACTAAGAAGACAAGTGGATATGACAGAAAATAGACAGGGTCATTGGTGCATCTGACTCTTTCCTCACTCTTGTGATGTTTCGCAGGGCTGCAATTCATTGATGAATAATGGTTTTTTTTAAAAAAGATTATCTACCCCCAGTGGCATGCCAAGCCTTCTGTAGATCAAATTCAGTGCAAAGTAATTCTGGGCTGAATATTTTCCCACAGCCTAGCTTCATTCGTCATCTATATCCTCTTGCTAAGTGGCAAGATGACTTTTTGGCACAATCTTTGAATTGTAGAGTTCAAATAGACCCTGGGGGACAACTAGCCCAACTCCTTGCTTATGCAGAAATCTCAGCTAAAGTATCCATGATAGATGCCATCCAAACTTTGATTAAAAACCGCCATTAAGCAGAGTTCCCAACCTCCCAAGGGAATCCATTCCACTGTCAAACAGCTCTTACCATCAGAAGTTCTTCCTGATGTTTAGTCACAATCTCCTTTCTTGTAACTTCAATCCATTGGTTCGAGTCCTACCCTCCGGAGCAGGAGAAACCAAGCTTGCTCCCTCTTCCATGTGACAGCCCTTTAGATATTTGAAGATGGTTATCATATCTCCTTTCAGTCTCCTCTTACCCAGGCTGAACACACTCCCCAAAATGGATATAGCTACCCATTGTCTAGCTACATGTAATATGAGAATGAGGGCAAAAATAAACACCATCTTTAATATGATAACACCCTTATGAGATGATTGTATCTTTTCACCTTTGTGTGATAAGGATTTCAAATGTTGTGGGATCAATAAATAGCATTTTCTACATCATGTAAAACGTCGAGAGCTGTACAAGGGTGTAAATTACTTGTCACATCACAGAGCAGCACATTCATAGCTGGTACATCAAGGGTGTGAAATCATCTCATGATCAATTTATTGACTTATTATGTTCAACTTAAATATGAAGCAAGGGTTTAAAAAAAATCCAAAGTTCTTCTCCAGCTCAAATTTAATATAAAAACTCTCCACCCACCCACTCATGAGCCTCTAAATCTCAGTGGCATTTTCTGATCTGCAGTGAGGAGATCTCAGTATGCCAGAGAGGATGACGAGGTCATTCATCAGTTACAGAAGATCCATGTGATGAAAGTCAAGTGATATTGACTTGTCATGGTGAGAATATTGCAGTAGTGCCTACTGCCATATAAACTACATTTTGCATATCTATTTTAAACTTATTACTCTTCCTTTTAGACAATTATGGTGAGGTTCTGCAGCTGTGGCAAGATTTCAGTAAATGTGTCTTCAACCCTTTAGCTCCAAATGAAAGGCAATTAAGCACTTGTTTGGTGTTTTGTCTTCAAGGAACAAACCCCTTGAGTTCTTCAGGCAAATATAGAGTCCACTTTGTTGGAAAATAGAATTTAGGCTATACTCCAAACATACAGTCTGACACCAGACGTCGGGTCTCTTGGAACTATTAAGTATACTCTGATTCACCAGTGTTGCATTTGCCCCTTGAAATATTAATGTCTTCCATTTACTGTTGAAGTAAATCAGAAAAACAAAGAATGGGATAAAGCCTCATCGCATCATTACACGTGCGCAATATCCTTTGTACTTTCACATCAATGCTGGTAGCAGTTCATCTCCTCCCCCCCACCCTCCAATTCTCAGATGTCAGATTAATAAAATAAATGCTCAAAATACACATTGGGTGCACATACATAGGTACATTAGCCATATTCTGAAATGGTGTAGGTGAGCAATCCTGAAACCATTTTGACTCTCTTAAAGGTAAAGGTAAAGGGACCCCTGACCATTAGGTCCAGTCGTGACCGACTCTGGGGTTGCGGCGCTCATCTTGCTTTATTGGCCGAGGGAGCCGGCGTACAGCTTCCAGGTCATGTGGCCAGCATGACTAAGCTGCTTCTGGCAAACCAGAGCAGCGCACGGAAATGCCGTTTACCTTCCCGCCGCAGCGGTACCTATTTATCTACTTGCACTTTGACGTGCTTTCGAACTGCTAGGTTGGCAAGAACAGGGACCGAACAACGGGAGCTCACCCCGTCGCGGGGATTCGAACCGCCGACCTTCTGATCGGCAAGTCCTAGGCTCTGTGGTTTAACCCACAGCGCCACCTGCGTCCCATGTCCCTCTCTTAAATGACCCCAAATATTTCTCTGCAGTAGGAGGAAGGAAATAGGAGAGAATACCTTCCCCAAATAGTTATTTTCACTCATAAAACTTGTAGATTAACTGTGTGGAATGTAGATGCTTATTCCTTCTTACAAAACCAGTCTGGCAAGTATCTGTTAAACTAAGCTGACCTGTCAATAGAACATCTTAGCAACAGGTGTAAGTTTGTAAAAGGGATTCAGGAACCCGGGTATTTACCATATCAAAGTGATATCGCAGGCTGGTCAGATGATGCAAACAGTGACCATTATCATAGGGTTGCCATATTTCAGAAAGTAAAATTCCTGACACCCCAGGAACAAACCAAGATTGTTGAGCTTTCTTGGGGAAACCTTCTCCAAAAATTATGATTTTAAGATTTTCCAGCAGTTTGCGCTGATTTTTCCATCGCGTTGCCATACATTCAGGTTTTCCCTGACATTTTGCCGATTTGGCAAAAATTCCCCCTGATGCCATTTTTACAACTGAAAACCAGGACAATACTTATTATCAGGTATCTTGTCAGTCAGGAGCTAAGCCTCAAACTTCTGTTGTAGACCGCCTATTTCTGTGTTGTATGTATGATGCTTTTGGCTGGTCTTTGATAAATGGTTAGCCAGTTTCCCAAGACTTTCAGAGTTCTTGCACAACAGAATAATAAATATCTGCCTTGCTGGATCCTTGCTCAACTCATTCATCTCTGACCATTAACAAATGTGGGGGTCTCAGAGTCCCTTAAAAGGGGAGTTAGGCCTTTAAAGGCACCCCCCTATTTTCTGAAAACAAAGTTAACCTGAAACCTTCTCACAGAGAAGAGTGAATTCCGATTGCTGTAAAACTCAACTTGCTTTATACCAGAGGTTGCTAGATGATTGATTGCCTAATGGATTCCAATTTACTGTTGAGCTCCTTCCCAGGCCTAGTACGTCTGTGACAAGTGTTTAGGTTGAAATTACTTCTCATCTTTCATTTATATAATTTTTCTGTAAAGGCGTTCATAAAATATGAAAAAGATACAGAGCTTGGGTATACAACTTAATCCAATCGTCAATATGTTTTTGCAGCTCCCCACTGAAAGATTTTAGCAGCCACTTCTCTATGTCTCTGTCTATTTATTTGTCTGCCGGCAAGGTAAACAAAGAAGACAGGAGATACCTTTTGGTGGCTCAGGACCTGTTTTGAAATGGCTCCTTTGATGTCCTATCCCTATGGAAAGTAGATGCATGACTATAAAGTGATTTCATCATGTAGGCTTGGATGGTGTGTTTAATATAGTGATGGCTGACAATCCCTATCTCTTCAGTTTGATTTGTAATTGGACTTAGCAACCAAACAGAGAATAGCTTGGATTTTTCAGTCCAATTCTGAGTCTGAGTTGAAGCCTTTTGCACACCTGAAGACATTCAACAAACCCTGAAACCCCCTTCTATGTCTCCCAGCCCCCTTCACACTTACCTGACCAGGCAGCAGTGGTGGAATTAGCAAAAGCAGCAGCATAGGCATTTCTGATGGGCTTCTGATCAAATGTACCAGGTGCTAAAATTCTGGGAAACAAAGTTTTCTCCAGGGTAACTGAGATCTTTGGAAGATGCAAGGATGTGGGCAGCAAGATTCCTGGGACTGGAACATGTAGTTTCTAGGACACCTGAAACCTGTAAAGAGTTGTGATTGCTTCTGTTCCTCTCTTTTCATTTTAATGTTTATTGAGAGTTTCTCAGCCTTATCTCTGATGGTTCCTGTCAGACACCTGGCCAGATAATCAGGACATATCTGCTTGACCATCCCACTGTAATTCTCTCTGTTCCTGGCAAAGCATTAGGTTTATGTAAATGTGGTGATTCAGCTTTCTCAGAAAAGGTGTGATATCCACCTTCAAAAGAATATATAAATTTGCTTTAAAAAGAGAAAGTTCATTCAAGGATGTGTCACAGTTCAAACTCATCCCACCCACATCAGAACCTGGAGATCAGAAAAAAATGGGAATGTTGTCATATGTATGAATATTTATATTCACCAGAGAGCAACTGCATATAGCAATTTCTCATTCTGAGCCAAAACAAAACAGAAAAAACCCTCAAATGTATATTATTTAAGTGACTACTAGGGATGAGGAAGTGCCCACTAAATAATGCTTGAGAATCTGTTCACACAATAATTCATGGCTAATCTCAATTCAGAGATAATTTGAAATTAGGGGGATTATTTAGTTGAGGTTTTATTGATTCATCACATCTGGAACTTGCAAGAAAACATGGCACTGTGGGGTGCCGATTAGCATTGACTGATTCCTGGATACTCCACATTCCTGGAATCATGGAATTATAGAACTTCATTATAGAATTATAGGATTACAGAGTTGGCAGGAACTACAAGCGTCATGGAAACAGTCTGTGAGCGAGTACATTTGGCTTTGCGCAGGTGCAATATAATCGCAATGACCAGTTTAGCAGCACAATCCTAACGAGATCTACTTCAATATATATTGAATTTAATTCAGTGGGCCTTAATCTCAGATAAGTGGGGTTAAGATTACAGCCTGTTAGTAGCAACCCCAGCTGCAGTTATCACACAGTCTTCAAGGCAGCCCCATTTCCTAGAGCAGGTGGTGTTGTGGCAGTGGCAGCAGAAGACCTGTTCCACAACTGAGTTTGCTATGTCCCCACCCCCAGCATTCCCTCTCAGGATGGTCCTGCAATTCCGTATGTGGTGTGATATTATTAATGCATCATGGGTTAACCTGGGATTCCTCCTAGGGCAGCTTGTGTCCTGGTCAGCTGTGGTTTGAACCAACCATCAATTACAATAGCATTGGCAAGGTATATACCTCCATGCAGAATTGACTTGGCCAGTGGGTTTCAATACCAGCTTTCCATCTGTGGGGAGGGGGAAGCACAAGGAGGCAGGAGGGTCAACATGCTGTGGGAGCATCAACAGAGCAAAGTTGGCATGCTTATTGGAACATACCCTCCAACATTTTCCCAATGAAATTAGGGGTGGCCACTCTGGGTGGCTCCCAACATAAATAAAAACATAATTAAACATTTTTTAAAAAAACCTTTCCCTATACAGGGCTATCTTTAGATGGCTTGTGGGTCAGATAACTCCATACCCACCAACATTTCTCGGATGAAAATAGAGACATCCTAAGGAAAAGTCCAGGATCAAATCAGAAACTGGGACAGCTTTTGTAAATCCAGGAAAATAGGGACACTTGGAGGGTCTACCCCAGGCACCCCCAAACTCGGCCCTGCAGATGTTTTGGGACTACAACTCCCACCATCCCTAGCTAACAGGACCAGTGGTCAGGGATGATGGGAACTGTAGTCCCAAAACATCTGGGATGCCGAGTTTGGGGGTGCCTGCCATAGTTCAACATGGTCTTCATGGTTCTTCCATGACACAATCCAATACCATATGTCGGTAGTATTCCAATGCCTACTTCAATGGTGTAAATGAAAACAATATCCAGTAGGGCAGGTGAAACCAGTATTAATTAAAGGAAAAAATGGCTGCGTGCTGTTCAGAGTTTTAAGATCAGCAGAGCAGGCAGAGAAATTTCCATGTGAACCTTTCAGCAATGATAATCCAAGTGTAACGGAAGAACAACAAAAATGTTGATTCAATCAGCTCTGGAGGAGAAACAAATGAGACCACAAATAATGGGGAAATCTGCAAATTTATCATTTACAGGCAAATAGATGTTCTCAATATAGGCATGATTAGAGGGGCACTTTAGCAACATTGATAAGTGAATGTCGGAGCATGCAGTTTTGAAACAATAATCTGATTACTTCAAACCTCTGAGCTATAGTATTCAAATTTCATAAAGAGATTGTTTTAAATATGACACTTGTAGCATTTGTAGCAGTGCTTCCTAGTAGCCAATTGTTTTGATTAGCATATATAATATAGGCAGCTTTTTGCTTTGTTTGTTGTATGTAAGAATGTGGTGCTCAGCCAGTTCTTTTGGATGTGAATGCTTGTGTGGCTAGGTTATGTGGCCAGGGGAAAACTATGCCTAGCACAGAAGTAGTGGTGTATTCCTGCTGCTCCCTGGGACTGGCCCTCCATTAGGCGCAGTGGGACAATTGCCTCTTGCAGCAGATTTTGGATCTCTTGCAAGGGCAATAAATTGCTAGTTATTATTGAAGTATCTTTACTCCCAAGGAAAGTTGCTTGTGGGATTTTCTGTCTCAGGTGCCAACATAGCTTTGGGTGCTATGCATCTTGAGTTTAGAGTTCTGTTTGCTGTTCCACCTTGGGCTGCAAATTGCCTCGGGCTGGTTCTGGTCTTCCTAAATCACATATTCTGGAGGACAGCTTTATTCATGGATTATCAGCTGCAATGAAAGCTCTATATTTTCAGAGGCATTGTACCTTTTGATTATGAAGTGCTGGCAGTAAACAAAAACAGACGACCCGTTGAAAAGGCCCGTTGAAAAATATGATATGCAGATATGCATATAAAAATATAAAAATACGATATCTCAGATATGCAGATGACACAACATTGATGGCAGAAAGTGAGGAGGAATTAAAGAACCTTTTAATGAGGGTGAAAGAGGAGAGCACAAAATATGGTCTGAAGCTCAACATCAAAAAAACGAAGATCATGGCCACTGGTCCCATCACCTCCTGGCAAATGGAAGGGGAAGAAATGGAGGCAGTGAGAGATTTTACTTTCTTGGGCTCCATGATCACTGCAGATGGTGAACAGCAGTCATAAAATTAAAAGACGCCTGCTTCTTGGGAGAAAAGCAATGACAAACCTAGGAGCATGCATCTTAAAAAGTAGAGACATCACCTTGCCAACAAAGGTCCGTATAGTTGAAGCTATGGTTTTCCCAGTAGTGATGTATGGAAGTGAGAGCTGGACCATAAAGAAGGCTGATCGCTGAAGAATTGATCCTTTTGAATTATGGTGCTGGAGGAGACTCTTGAGAGTCCCATGGACTGCAAGAAGATCAAACATATCCATTCTTAAGGAAATCAGCCCTGAGTGCTCACTGGAAGGACAGATCCTGAAGCTGAGACTCCAATACTTTAGCCACCTCATGAGAAGAGAAGACTCCCTGGAAAAGACCCTGATGTTGGGAAAGATGGAGGGCACAAGGAGAAGGGGATGACAGAGGACGAGATGGTTGGACAGTGTTCTCGAAGCTACAAACATGAATCTGACCAAACTGCGGGAGGCAGTGGAAGACAGGAGTGCCTGGCATGCTCTGGTCCATGGGGTCACGAAGAGTCGGACATGACTAAACGACTAAACAACAACAAAACATTTCCAAAGGCATCCTCAACTTGAATCTTTACCCAATCAGTGCCTGAGTGAAGAAATTCATTTCCCAGGCTCTTCCAGAGTGGATGAAAAATGATGAAACATGTGTCTCCTCTGCCTCTGATTTACCATAGTAATGCAGGTAGCAAAGCTGATGCTTTGAGGCAAGGTCCATATATTGGTGGATGGCTTCAGCCCACCAGCTCCAACCCTACTGCTGGTTCACAATAATATTTCATGGGAAAGATGAATCATACTGTGCCTAACACAGACAGTATGCTTCTTTCTAAGAAACTCCCTCGCCGTCCCTTTTAAAAGCCTGCCTCCTTTTGCTTCTGAGATAAATTACTAATCTCAATATTTTCCGCAATTGAAGATGCCTTTGGCTTCTTCATTGAATTTCATCCAAAAGTAATCAAAATGCACTGGGATAACTTCCAGGCTTAAAACATACCAGCAATTTCTCTGTTCATGCCAGTGGCATTTTTCAGATGTTCCAAAGAGCAGATGTTGTTCCTGTATTTTGCTTAAAGACTTCTTTTCATTGAGCTTTGTTTCCTATTTAGCAACCCACAGTCATATGTTCTGCTTTTCTGGAAGTCTGTAATTGTCACTGTGCCCTGCATTTTGTGAGAATTGTATTATCGATGAGGCCAGTGCACTGTTCATTATCCTGCTGTGATGGCAATGGACCTTTCAGCAAGCGATGTCATTTGGCCCTGCAAGAGGATCTTGGGCTTTTGCTGCAGGTGAATACTGATTGCAAGCTGGTTGTGCTTTGCGGTGCTTTGCGATTCTAAAACGCAGAAGACAAACAGGCTATAAGGAACTAAGAACAGATTTTGTCTGTGAAGCAGAAGTCTGCTTTAACATGTCACGGGAATTGGGGAGGAATGGATGTAAGTGACGAGGCCATGATTGGCACAATTTCTATATGTGCACAGCTATGTTTCATCTCAGGGAGAAATGGTGGATTTAGAGATGCTCCACGAACCTTTCAGAAAACCAAAAATTACCTCCCGTCAAAGCAAAAATACAACAAATGAAAGGGTTGCCCTTTAATGCTACCACGTCCCTCCATCTGCTGTGACGCTGCTTTTCTGTGACTCCAATAAGACCAAGAAGAAGCCACTTGATTTTCTTATAGAATAACCACTTCAGGATGAGGAATGAGATAAGCATGTTATGGAGAGTGAGAAGCGAGGAGACTGGTCCTTAATCCTTTTTGACGTTATCATGCATCAAATGGCAGAAGGTTAAAATCCCACATATATTGCAAACTCCCTTAACTGGCTTGTGTGGGGAGCGGGCAGCTTGCATGTTCAAGGAGTGCATTGGAGAAGTTGTGGGCTGTCCAGCAGTCATGCCCTGCCTGTGTACTCATCATCCGTACATATGAAGGGGCTCTGTGTGCATACCAAAATACCTGTGTAGGCCATGTGAGTGAAATACTGAAGATGATTAAAGTCTTACTTATTTGATTTAGGGATGCTCCCCACTCCCTCCAGCAGGAAAAAAAAATACCCATGAAAAAGGTATCAGAAAGTAGAATCTACCTGATTTTGCACTACAGTCCAATGAATCTATCTTCCCTGCCAATTTCTCTCCCACCATAGACCATAGATCTAACTCAGAACAAGTCTCAGCTTATCTGGGCTACTACTACTACTACTACTACTACTACTACTACTACTACTACTAATTTATTATTTATACCCCGCCCATCTGGCTGGGCCTCCCCAGCCACTCTGGGAGGCTTTCATAAAAACCAAAAATACAGTAAAATATCACACGTTAAAAACTTCCCTGAACAGGGCTGCCTTAAGATGTCTTCTGAATGTCAGGTAGTTGTTTATCGCTTTGACATCTGCTGGAAGGGCGTTCCACAGGGCGGGCGCCACTACCGAGAAGGCCCTCTGCCTAGTTCCCTGTAGCTTTGCTTCTCACAATGAGGGAACCGCCAGAAGGCCCTCGGTGCTGGACCTCAGCGTCTGGGCAGAATGATGGGGGTGGAGACACTCCTTCAGGTATACTGGACCGAGGCCAGTACCAAAACTGGCTTATAACAAGGAGGAAGTCAGACTGAAAAGAATTGAGATGAGGAAGGCTGGTACAGCAACAGGCCTTCTGGCTCTGATCTTAAGATATGAGCAAGACAACTTGGGTGTGGATGAACAGAAAGAGCAAAGGCATGAAAGAAAGACTGCCTGCACAACTTGAGACCAACCAAGTTGAATGAAACTGGCTATGTGTTCTGGACTAGAACGGGCTCTCAGCCATGGGAAGGTCTCAGTGTCTGTCTTTTCGCCCCTCTGTGCAATCTAGCAGGCCATAATATTATAGGTACGATAGCTGGTGAACTGAATTTCAATGGATAGAAAGTTGTGCTAATCTGATTTACAAGGCAAGGAGAAATAATTGACCCCACTCTAATCAGTCAGTTCTTTCTCAACCAGGAGAAACCTGTTCGAGTGTTTGCAAAAGTTTCACAATTATCTGCAGATGGATGGCAGAGTCCTTCCTTGCCTGCAATCTGGTGACCCTTTAATTCACTCGAGGGCTCCCAGTGTCAATTTGTTAACTTTCACCCAAAGCGAGATATCTGACAGAAACCCTTAAGGCTGGTTTTATATTCATGCAAGTATATCCATAAAAACTAATCATTAAGCTTAAGAGTTCTCAATAGAGTACCTACTTCCGCAATTAATTTCTTTATTGTGAAATGAAATGCTATCTTAAATTAATCTCATCCCGAATCTGGACATCCTAGCTTAATATAGCCTTGGCTTTTAAGGAATTTAGTATTCTCGGTTGCCTTGGAGATTAGCTGGCATTAATTTCTGCAATATCTTACAAAAGATATGTCTCTTTCAATCTGTTAGGTGCACAATAAATTATCCAATAATTATACATCCTACACATTTTCCCAACTCATATGGAATGGGTGGCCCATTTCTTTTGCTTCCATTTTCCTTTGATTTCTGATTTTCCAAACTCTCTCTTAGAAACAATAGTTGAAGCTTTCTTCTTTACAGCCAAGTTCACCACCCCCCCCTTCACTGCCAGTAGAAAACAGCTTGTATTCTTTGCAGCAGGTACTTTTCTGAGACCCTTAACTTTCCCAAACAAAGGTAGACATCAATTTTAAAGAGTAAGTTAGCTTGGCTACCTCAAGGTAGAATAAACATTGATTCAGAATGCAAAAACTCAGCAGAATAATGTGTAACATGAGAAATGACCATCAACAGTCATTGCTTAGAAAATAGTGATTCCGCTTTCCCCTGTTGCATGCATGGAAGTTGATGGAGTGGAGCTGAAAGCTCTTCTGGGATCAAGAGGAGACGGCATGGCCATCAGGAGTAAGATGAGACACTGTTGACTAAAAAAAAAAAAGGAGCCATCTGCAAAATAAATTAGAGCTTCGGGCGACTGCAGGCATGGGGTTTGGTTAACGGCATGGCACATTGTGAACACAAAGGTTTGTCTCCTCTGTGGGAATGGTCAAACTGTTTGACAGGCAGTAAGCTCTTTTCCATCTCCTGTCATGGATTACCTTTATCTTGGAAGGATAGCAGCAAGCGCAGGTGGAGGCCTCCAAGATGAAAAGCGAACAGGAGAGGAGAAAAGCAGCTTATGTGCACAGGGCCTCAGGTTTATTGATTCGGCTTACTTCCACTTTGTGCTTTGGGGCATGCGCACCACATGGACTGACAAACTGTGCTTGCATTGGAAAGCAGCATAGACCGCAAGAAGGCAGGCAGTGAGTCAGTAAAAAAAAAGTTAGAATTAACCATCTGTACTTTTTGAGACAATTTGTTCGATATTCAAAGAACCAGGTTCTCCCAGACCATTCTCAAACGATGGCAGGTTCACATCAGTCTGTCTTGGAAGACAAGGGAGGACTGCGACTTTAGGGGTGAAGTCAAACTGTTGGAAGGTTGCAGCGCCTACTGTGGCTGTAGAGACTGATATGGAAGAGACATGTTTTGTTGCAGCTGGGGCAGATGAAGGCATCTGGTTGTGCTGCTGCAGATGCACCATAGCGTTTCTCCTCTCTGTGCTCATCCCAACGGTCATTTCTCCTCTGGTTGAAGGAATGGGTTTCCCAAACCCAAAACCGACTGCAGGCAGTTTGAAACAGGCACCAAAATCCCTATTTTTCCTTTGCTAAAATCCATTAACTTGAGCTCTGAGTCAATGTATAAACAAAAACCCGGCTGTATAAACAAGTGCTCAGAGCCCTCTCCTTTATCAGTTCATGATGGCAAGGATGGCCTTGGCTGTTCCAGTAGAACAGGGATGATACGTCTAGGTCTTATCTTACGTCCTGACCTCACTCTGACGCACAGACCTAGTCTGGGAACAGCGCCAGAGTATGTTCTTGGAGTTGGAGACCTCTTGTTCCAAGATAAGAGTAGGAACAGGAATACCCTTTTATGGTCAGGAGTACAGGAAGGAAAACCCTTTTATGGTTAAGAGTGCCGGAGCAGGAACATCTGTGATGTCAACCTGCATGTACAAGCTGACGTGCTTGGATTCCTGGGGAAGGGGGAGAGGGTGCCTGGAGGATATATATACTGCATGAAATTTCTCATTTCTTTGGACTTGCTGTGGGCTGACCACACAAGTGCCTTTCTGCTGCTCCGGAGAGCAGAAATAAAGAATTATTTCTCTGAACCAACCCTTGGTGTCATTTGACTTCCTTCCTCCCATCCGGGAACAACGCAGAGCCCACCAATCGGTAAAGTCTAATAAGGCTACATGGTCACTGCTATGGATACACAACCTGACTTTCCCTAGGCACTGTGGTCATCTGCCAGGGATGGTCACACAGCGGTGTTGATGTTGCCAGTCTTCATGTCAAGTCTGCAGACATCTTGGTAATGTAGAATTGGTCTGCCAGTGGGCCTGGTGCCTGAAGCCAGCTCCTTGTAGAGCATGTCCTTGGGGGTCCTGCCATCTTCTGTTCTATGCACATGACCAAGCCAGTGTAGACATCGCTGAGACAGGAGTGTGAACATGCTTGGAATGTGGACTTGGGAGAACACATCTTTCTTTGAAACCCTGTTGTGCCATGTGATACCCAAAATCTTTCCGACATATTACCTGTGGAAGACTTTGAGGTGTCACTCCTGACAGTTGTAAGCTGCCCACGACCCTCTTCCATAAAGTGGAGGGGTCAACATGCAATCCTGGTATTGGATGTTAGCATCACATTCTCCTATACCCTTTTGGAGAGACAAGCCATTGTCATGGCTGCCTTGCCAATATGCTTTCCCAGCTCAGCGTCAATGGAGAGGCTCCATCTTGTGCTGGAGGTGGATGGAGGCGAGGCGAGTAAAAACATTATGGAAGTTTTTACATTCATGATTCGGCAGCCCTCTCCTAATATTGAATTTTAAGATATACAAGTGAGGATGGTTTGGTGTATGATGTAACATGGAGATTTAAAAGAAGATGTAAAGCTGCGTGCGGCTTAAAAGGAGTAAAGCTTGGTTGTTTTGTTTGGAAGGATTTTCCTGGGAGTTAGAGCCTACCCCTCCCCCCAAGACTGAAAGATATCATGGAGATGTTGAGCTATACCGTATTTTTTGCTCTATAAGACTCACTTTTTCCCTCCTAAAAAGTAAGGGGAAATGTGTGTGCGTCTTATGGAGCGAATGCAGGCTGCGCAGCTATCACAGAAGCCAGAACAGCAAGAGGGATTGCTGCTTTCACTGCGCAGTGATCCCTCTTGCTGTTCTGCCTTCTGGGATTCAGAATATTTTTTTCTTGTTTTCCTCCTCCAAAAACTAGGTGTGTCTTATGGTCTGGTGCATCTTATAAAGCGAAAAATAGGGTGTGTGTTTTTTTAAAAAAGCAAAATGCTATGGTAGCCGAGAAAGGAAAGTGGTGTGAGGGCTGTTTGGATGTTGGGAGAAGAATGGTACAGTCATACCTCATGTTGTGTTAGGTTCATGTTGCGTCTTTTTGGCTTGCGAACATGGCAAACCCAGACGTGTATACTTCTGTGCGTGTGCAGAAGCGTTCTGTGTGCTTTGCACATGCACAGAAGCGCTCTATCACACCATGTGTGTGTATGCAGAAGCGGTGCTCTAGTTATGGACTTTTTGGGGTGCAAACAGCACCCAAGAACAGATCGAGTCCGTAACTAGAGGTACCACTGTACTGCCTTTCCCCTCCCTTCCCAGCCAGAGGAAGAAATGGTGAATCTCTGGACCTTGTTGATTCTTGGTGCCAGTGGAAGGGAGGGATCTGCTGTTGTCGATTTCAAACTGCTTGAGTATTATGGGAAGGAGCTGAGCCTGAGAAAGAAGAGGGTTTAACCTTGAATTTGCAGCTCCACCTCAACCAGGCTGGAATACAACAGCAGTGGGAGCAAGGAGATAGTCCCAAATGCCACAGGAAAAAGGGAAACATCTGAGAGATATATAAGGTCAAGAAACTATCAAACTTTTTGGATGTGGCACACGCAAGATGAAAAGGAAAAAGCTATGGTTCCTCACTTGAAGCCTTTTTTTGGAATGTAAATCATACAATAACAAGAATAGAAATCATTAAGAGTGGAGCTTTTAATTATGTGATAATTTTGAAAAGTAGAATGTAATAGAAATAAGTAAGAATATGAAACACAGTAATATTAGATCATAAAGATCCATCAAGAACATTGTGTGGGAAGCCTCTTAACAAAATTGTATTCATTTGGAAGTGATTTGTGTAATTGGGTTTATATTGTAAAATCAATAAAAATAATTGGCAAAAAAAGTCATTTGAAGATGGTTATCATATCTCCTCTCAAGTCTCCTCCTTTCCAGACTAAACATACCCAACTTCCTTCAACTGTTCCTCATAGGACTTGGTTTCCATATCCTTTATCAGCTTTCTTTCCCTCCTCTGCACACATTCCTGCTTCCCTCCTGATAAACAATCTCAGCAACAAAATGGCCTCCCTAATGATGATGATAAGAGTAATAATAATAATAGAATATAAAGCTAAACTAAGAAAGGTTGGACCTATTTGGGGAAGGACTTTGAGCTGCTCATAGCAAGGAACCATGTCCTTTAATTCTAATAGTATGTGTTTTGCCTGCCCTGCATAAGGAATAACTTGTGGAAGAAAAGTTAGAAGTTGGTTCCAAACTTTTGTAAAAATGTCCGACCCTGTTTTGCGAGGTCTGGTGTCACTATTTCACACATCTCTCCCCATGATTTTTAGAAAATAATGTCTACTTCTGCAAGGTTATTTTGTTGAAAGCGAAATGCCTGGAAATTCCCCAAAGGCAGAGACGCTAGTGCTTGAAGGTGGTGAGGAGAGATGTTACATTCCATGACCCTTTGTTTGAGTGAAAAATAGAATGAGCACACCAATCTCCTGTGGGCTATTAATTAGTGGAGACTGATTTCCATATTAATTGTTGATATACAAGGGGCACCTGCTGAGAGTAAAACACCTTCATCCTCCTGTCACAAAAGGCCAGAAGAGATGGAGTGCGCATGGGGCCAGCTTGTGTTTTATTGCAAATGTGTTAGAATAAGTGAAACCCTGTTGGGCTTATGAAAGCTGCTGATTCTGTGCACAAAGGGCAGGAGGAAGCATTAGCTACTGAGAATGAATTTGTAACAGAGCTTATGGGAGCAAATACAGGATCTCAAGTCACCAACTGGAGGAGCCTCTTATTCACTATGCATGCCCACAGGAAGAAACAAAACAAATAGGGGCAGCAGCTGCAGTCCCGGCTTCTGTTCCTCTTCCAGGTCTACTGCCCATGTTGAGGGATGCTAGTGGCAGTGTGATCTAAACCACTGAGCCTCTTGGGCTTGCCAATCAGAAGGCCGGCGGTTTGAATCCCCGCGATGGGGTGAGCTCCTGTTTCTCTGTCCCAGCTCCTGCCAACCTAGCATTTTGAAAGCACACCAGTGCAAGTAGATAAATAGGTACCACTGCAGCAGGAAGGTAAACAGTGCTTCCGTGCACTCTGGTTTCCATCATGGTATTCCGTTGCGCCAGAAGTGGTTTAGTTATGCTGGCCAGATCACCCAGAAAGCTGTCTGTGGACAAACGCCGGCTCCCTTGGTCTGAAAGTGAGATGAGCACCGCAATCCCATAGTTGCCTTTGACTGGGCTTAACCATCCAGGGGTCCTTTACATATTTTTTTTTTTTACTGCCCATGCTCAAATCCAACCTGCTGGAGCAAGCAAGGTAAGGTGAGGTGAGGTGAGGTGACCACCTCAGTTGGCAAGATCTGCAGGGGCAACAGAAAGGAGATACCGACTAAACATCAGGAAGATTTTTATAACAGTAAAAGCTGTTTGACAGTGGAACAGACTCCCACGAGAGGTGGTGGACTCTTTTTCCTTGGAGATTTTTTAAGCAGAGGTTGGATAGCCATCTGTCACGTATGATTTAGTTGAGATTTCTGCATTGCAGGGGGTTGGACCTGAGAACCCCCTGGGACCCTTCCAACTCTGTAATTCTATGTTTCTATGAAACCTTCTGGGGGCCACATACCAGTGTTCAGCAGCTCAGGAGGGGCGATTAATGCACAGCACAGTAGTCTAGTTTATACAATCCCTTGAATTTGCCCCCTATCTTCCATCTGGAGAAACAAGAAGTATCAGAAGTCAAGAACACATTCAAGACAAGCAAAAACTGGGTTGGAAAGGGTGTGGACTGGGACATTCCCCAGGGGCCTGGAGGGCAGCATTTGGCCACTGAGTTTTCCCATCTGTGAGCTAAGATCCACCACCTAGTTCTGACTGAACTGAGGGCATTTGGCAGCCTAAATGCACCAGGCCTAACACTCCATTTGACAGAACAGGAGGCACGATTTTGGGCTGCACCACTGCATCCTCACCCTCATCATTATCTCAAGATGTTCATCCAGAAGTTGAAGGTGGAGTCACTTTCTACCTGTATCTACCTGAAATGTGCATCACCTCTCATATTCCATGCATCATTATGCAGTATCATACCATACGTACTTGCAAAAATTTTGCAGGTTCTGTTAAAAGTATTGCACAATGGTGATTTTTATAGTGCCCCGGAACAACACAGCTAACTTTGCTTTTTATCATTTATTAAAGATTCCTAGTTAATCTGCTACACACAGTACCCTATATTTTTTTGAGGCACAAAATATAATAAAGGTCATATATCTTGCTCCACTTTCTGGTTTTTGAGCCAAAAATTGATAACCCACCTATGTGTGCCTTAGACAGTCCCTCTAACCCTGTCCTTGGCAATGCTATGGGATTAGTTTGCGGTTCTTAACAATGTCATTTCACTGATTAATTTAGTTCACATTGAAGCAGAAATCTTTAGGTAGGAAACCCATTCAATGATGTAGATAAGAGTTCAGGTCTGTCATGAAAATCTATGCAAGATAATCTCCTTTTGTTTTTCAGGCAGTTTATTCATTTATAGAAATTGGTGAAAGATTAGATTCAACCAATACATTATATTACAGATTACATCATACACTCAGTTTGCTAAATCTTTGAGGTTATCTAACTTCACATATATTTTTATGAGGGGAAGAATTCTTGATTACTAAAACTATCAGCATCATGTGGACTTTTAACTATTTCAATACAGATTCTTGTGACTTTGTTGTATTTTTTATTTTTTAAGAGATTTGCTCAGAAATATAGCAACCATCATCTTCAGGTTTTATTCAGAAGCTGTGCCATTAAAACACTTTGTTAGAATTGGTTGATTGACAATCCCAGGACTTGGATGTAGGGGAAATACTTGACTTGTTAAATGCCAACCTCTAGATGTTTCAGAATAGACTGAGGAGTCCAATTCATATGAACCAGGCCAGCTCAGAAGAGTTGGCATTAGTAAGAGTAATTGTGGCTCACTCTTCCGGTGACTAATGGATATTCCGTTTTTTGCGACCCAAACTGTCTTTGACTTTAATTGGGGGTTTTACATTTTGCTCCTCCAAACTCAGATGTAATTGCATTGTGTTGACCTTTTCACTCTGCAGACTTGTTCTTGTTTCCTTGGAATAAATGGGAGTTGGTGCCATTAACCTGGGTGAGAACAGCTTGGAGTCCTATGAATTGGCAAAGGGCACACTTTAAATGAAAATTGGATCTCTTCATTCCGTAATAACATACTTAAAAAGGAGGTGGAATTTTCTCTTTTATCTTTTGGAGGAGCATGGAATCATTTTAAACCAACAGGGAATCCAATTTCTTCTTATTAAACAAACAAGTCAATCTACATGACAAGCGATCTCCCCCCACCCGATTAATTGCTACTCATTAATTTGTGTATATTCCTACATTCCATGCAAGGATCACAATATACAATTTTAAGATGATTTTTGGGTGATTAACAAAAAAAAAATATGATCTAATCCTTCCATCTGAATTTTTGGGAGGACAGAAAGGTCCTGGCTGTGGATGAAGGAGAAATTAGTTCAGTTCATATTTTAAATGTGAATCTGCCTAATTCTCACTTCTTAAAGCAATTTCTCGAACCTTCCTGGTTATCTCCCGCTTGAACTACTGCAATGCACTCTACGTGGGACTACCTTTGAAGGTAACCTGAAATCTACAAGTAATCCAGAATGCGGCAGTTAGACTGGTGACTGTGATTGGCCACTGAGACCATATAACACCAGTCCTGAAAGACCTACATTATCTCCCAGTATGTTTCCGAGCACAAGTCAAAGTGTTAGTGCTGACCTTTAAAGCCCTAAATCAGGGGTCAGTAAACTTTTTCAGCAGGGGGCCAGCCCACTGTCCCTCAGACCTTGTGGGGGGCCAGACTATATTTTTTGGGGGAAATGAAGGTATTCCTAGGCCCCACAAATGACCCAGATATGCATTTTAAATAAAAGCACACGTTCTACTCATCTAAAAACACACAGATTCCCGGACTGTCCGCAGGCCAGATTTAGAAGGCAATTGGGCCTAATCCGGCTCTCAGGCCTTAGTTTGCCTATTCATGCCCTAAATGGCCTCAGCCCAGTATATCTGAAGGAGCGTCTCCACCCCATCGTTCAGCCCGGACACTGAGGTCCCGCACTGAGGGCCTTCTGGCAGTTCCTTCCCTGCAAGAAGTGAGGTTACAGGGAACCAGGCAGAGGGCCTTCTCAGTAGTGGTGCCCGCCCTGTGGAACATCCTCCCATCAGATGTCAAGGAAATAAACAAGAATCTGACTTTTAGAAGACATCTGAAGGCAGTCCTGTTTAGGGAAGTTTTTAATGTTTCATGTTTTATCGTGTTTTTAATATTCTGTTGGGAGCCGCCCAGAGTGGCTAGGGAAACCCAGACAGATGGGCGGGGTATAAATGATAAATTATCATTATCATCATTATTATTATTACTACTACTACTACTTAGTGGAGTCGAAAGAAGGGGACTTGTTCAAGACTATGAGGACAGTCAGTGAGTTTGACTACTAAACATGAAACTGGATCTCTAGTCTTGGATAGTCTTTTGCTGTCTTCTGATGCCCAAATTGCTTCATTAGGTGTTAGCAAAGTACCAACATTCCCATTCGTGCATTGCAGGGGCTTGGATTAGATTGGGTCCCTTCCAACTCTACAATTTATAAGTCTATGGTGGAAACAGACATTGCTACCAGAACCTACAAAGGGATTTCCCCCCTCTCCTCTTTGCTTTATGATAAACCATGAAATAGTGTACGGGAGCTCAACGCTTGTTTAAAACCATTTGTATATAACTTTTTCTTGTGAGTCAGAAGTTTTAACCCAGTGGAGTTATGTTAGCACTGCTTCCCACTTCACTGACTAGAATACAACTCTAACCCCATTTTGCTTATCTTTGTTAGCAAGACTCCTGCCTTCCCCCTCCCTTTGAGCAGTTCTTAACTCAGGGATCAGCCAGGTCAGGTCTCGAAATAAGGGATTATGTAGTAGAGGTATTAGTGAACTAGTAGGCTCAGCACTTCTTATTTAACTCCAAGAGAATGAGACCTGTCTTGGGAGCTAATGCTTCGTCACAGCCTTTGGGCAAGGAGCCAAAAGCAAATTGTATTTCAGAGGAGAAAGGGGGACCTAGTATAGGACTGGCTGGATAATCCTGGAGAGCTAACATGGAATGTGTGGCCAATATAAAACAGCTAACACCAGCCCCACCCCCCACCCCCAATTCAGCATGAACAGGACTTCAAATTCCTCTTGGTTAGCAAGAAAATCAGAGTTGTGGAATCAGAGTTCTACTAAAGCTGAAAGTTTGGAGTGAATGTTTGGACTGAATGCTTCTTTACCCTAACATACTAGAGAATTTAATGTAATAGGTAAGGTTTGCAAGTTAGGGATCATCTGTGTTCTAGACTTGTAAAGGTAAAGGACCCCTGGACGGTTAAGTCCAGTCAAAGGCAACTATGGGGTTGCGGTGCTCATTTTGCTTTCAGGCCGAGTATTCAGTATTTATCTACTTGCACTGATGTGCTTTCAAACTGCTAGGTTGGCAGGAGCTGGGACAGAGCAACGGGAACTCACCCCGTTGCAGGGAATTGAACCACCAACCTTCCAATTGGCAAGCCCTAGGCTCAGTGGTTTAGATCACAGCGCCACCCCTGTCCTTTCCCTTACCTTTCTAGTTATGTGTATCTGAAGAAGTGTGCATGCACACGAAAGCTCATACCAAGAACTAACTTAGTTGGTCTTTAAGGTGCTACTGGAAGGAATTTTTTACCTTACCTTTCTAGACTTGAAACAATTGTTAAAAGGCAAAATTATTTTGGGGACAGATTTGCAGATTTCTGCTGCTCCCAAGGAATTTTAAGAGAAGCAAGAGGGTTTAAGTAAGGCGAGTGAAATTTCCCAGGTGATTACACACTTCTCTTGTTCATATTTCAGGCTTACACAGGCAGTGAGATGAGACTGTAGATGTTGTAGTAGTTGCATGGCTTGTGTTGCTTTCAGACTTAAAGGAGCACTGCTGTTTATAAGCAAAGCACATGTTTTGAAAACAGACGGGCTCACATTCAATCCTGACATTTTCAGGTAGGGCTAGAAAGATGATCTGGTTTAAAAATCTGGAGACCCGATGCCAGTCATTGTATACTTTATCATACTGCGCTAGATGAATGAATTGTTTCACTTGGTATAAGACAACTTATTATGTTATTTCCTATCCTTGTGCATGTATTTTAAAATCTTTCAGGGAGAAAGGTAGCATAAGGAGGAGAATATTCTAGCCCAGACCTTTTCCTATTGTGCTTGGTAGCCAACAGCTAAAATTTTATTTTGTTTCATTTATCTGTTGAAGGTAATGATTCCTTCCCTCACACATTTTTTTTCTTTACAATAACAACAACAATTTATTACTTATACCCCACCCATCTGGCCAGGCCTCCCCAGCCACTCAGGGCAGCTCCCAGCAGAATAATAAAAACATGATAAAACATCAAACATTAAAAACTGAAGGGCTGCCTTCAGATGTTTTCTAAAAGTCAGATAGTTGTTTATTTCCTTGACATCTGATGGGAGGGTGTTTCACAGGGTGGTGCCACTACCGAGAAGGCCCTGTGCCTGGTTAGGCTGAGAGGTTGTAATTGGCTCAAGGTGACAGATGTATATGTGTATATGACGTCTGTGTGTGCGGGAGACCAACAAGGGAGAAGCTTCCTGAAGTAAAATTGAACGTTCCTATTTTCATCTTTTCAGATGTTGGAGGGTATGATGATGATGATGATGATGATGATGATGATGATAATTATTATTATTTATTTGTACCCTGCCCATCTGGCTGGGTTTCCCCAGCCACTCTGGGCGGCTTCCAACAAAGCCCAAAAATACACTAAAATGTCACACATTAAAAACTTCCCTGAACAGGGCTGCCTTCAGATGTCTTCTAAATGTCAGATAGTTGTTTATCTCTTTGACATCTGATGGGAGGGTGCTCCACAGGGTGAGTGCCACTACCGAGAAGGCCCTCTGCCTGGTTCCCTGTAGCTTTGCTTCTCGTGTTCTGCTACATCCTGTGGTAGGCCCAGCCTCAGCTATGTGTCATCATGTATTGAATAATAAAATGATGGTAAATCAGGTGGCATGCATGTATATATTACGTAAGGGTCAGTTGGAGAGATCCAGGTTCAAATTCCCATTGGTCACAGACTCACTGGCAGGCTTCCTCAACCTTAGCCTTCCAGATTTTTTGAGACTACAATTCCCAGCATCCCTGCACACTGGTCCTGCTAGCTGGGGTCATGGGAGTTGTAGGCCAAAAAGATCTGCAGGGCCAAGGTTGAGGAAGCCTGCTCTAAGGGCTTATCCACACTTCTGCTTAATCCGTACGAGTGATTTTCCCCTTGCTCTGCTTCTTTTTCAAGGAAAACCTGCTCTTTAGTGCTAAATTGGAGCAAATGTCCATCTGGAGAAAACCGGAATTGCCACTTGCACCAACTGAGTGCTAAAGAGTGGCTTTCCCCAAGGGGAGGGGGAAGCAGTGGGGCCAGAGGTAGTGTAGATAAGAGGAGAAGAAGATGAGTACATTTCCAAGCACAATTCAAAGTGACCTTTAAAGCTCTAAACAGCCTCGGCCCAGTATACCCGAAGGAATGTCTCCACCCCCATCATCCAGCCTGGACACTGAGGTCCAGCTCTGAGGGCCTTCTGGCGGTTCCCTCACTGTGTGAAGTGAGGTTACAGGGAACCAGGCACAGGGCCTTCTTGGTAGTGGCACCTGCCCTGTGGAACAGCCTTCCATCAGATGTCAAGGAAATAAACAACTATCTGCCTTCTAGAAAACATCTGAAGGCAGTCCTGTATCAGGAGGTTTTTAATGTTTGATGTCTTCCTAGAATCATAGAATCATAGAGTTGGAAGAGACCACAAGGGCCATCGAGTCCAACCCCCTGCCAAGCAGGAAATACCATCAGAGCACTCCTGACATATGGTTGTCAAGCCTCTGCTTAAAGACCTCCAAAGAAGGAGACTCCACCACACTCCTTGGCAGCAAATTCCACTGTCGAACAGCTCTTACTGTCAGGAAGTTCTTCCTAATGTTTAGGTGGAATCTTCTTTCTTGTAGTTTGGATCCATTGCTCCATGTCCGCTTCTCTGGAGCAGCAGAAAACAACCTTTCTCCCTCCTCTATGTGACATCCTTTTATATATTTGAAGATGGCTATCATATCACCCCTTAACCTCCTCTTCTCCAGGCTAAACATGCCCAGCTCCCTTAGCCGTTCCTCATAAGGCATCGTTTCCAGGCCTTTGACCATTTTGGTTGCCCTCCTCTGGACACGTTCCAGTTTGTCAGTGTCCTTCTTGAATTGTGGTGTGTTTTTATTTTTTGGAAGCCACCCATAGTTGCTGGTGTAACCCAGTCTGATGGGCGGTGTGTTATTGTTATTGTTATTATTACTACTACTACTATTAGATCTCAGCCTAACCTACATCACAGGTTTGTTGTGAGGAATAAATGGAGGCACGGGCAGTGAACTGTGTACACTGCCTTGAAAAGTGGGATATAAATGAAATAAACAAAGAAGCTACATTATCATTATAAGGACTTGTGCCCTTTTTTCAAATATATAAAAACCACCAATTTATTTGACATTTTATACTGGAAGACTTCTCATCAGGTAAGAGAGGATTCTGAAATTCCACCACACGCCCCCCCCCCCCCAATATGGTGTGTGTAACTGGAATATTCCATACATTTTAGGGCTTCTCGTTGCTAGACAAATATTGACAAATTGCAGAGAATTCATACAATAGGAGCACTCGTGGAGCTTGAGAAAACTGACTTATGAGAGCAGATTAAAAGAGCTAAATATTTATCATGCTGCTAAGCAATAACTAATGGGAACATAAATCTAAGGTTGTTGAAGGGTATAAATGCCAAAGAGGGGGAAAGAATAATTTAAACATACAAGTGGTGTAATTGAGATCAGTGGAATGAAATTAAAGAAAGAAACACTGACATTGAACAACAGAGACATAAATACATTGGAGAATAGCTCCAAATTCTGGTGTGTCTTTAGGGTCATTGAAAAGCATTCAGCACAAACTGCTAGGGATTGGAGTAATGAACACCGCCCTTTTAACATCAGCTTTGTGGCTATACAGCAGGGAAGATTTTTTTATTGATGTCAGGGTAATTTTTATATCTGAGTTGGACTGTGCCATTTCATTGCATATGTAGGGAACATCCCTGAAGTCCCTTTGGCGATGGAACATTTAATTTAATTTCACTTTTAATTTATGTACTGGCTTCCTGTGTCACTACACACAAGGCAGTTTAGCAAGCTGAAGAAACGACAAAATAAGTAGCAAAGATCACACATGTAATAACAAACTGATCCAATACAACAGCAACGAAAATCACGGTAACTTTAAAATTAACATCTTCTATAAAATAAAACAATTTTCAATAATCCATTAGAATATAATGTTAAGCAGTAAAATTAAATATTGCCAAATAATAATTAAACCGTTTGCAATTTATCAGTTACAATAAATAATTACTAAGCTGTACTCAATGAAAATAACAACATAGCTTTTTTAAGGAAAACCTGTAAGTGGTTATTTTTTTTCTTGATGCTACTATAAACAGCCACAGCTTCCCCAAAGAATTATGGGAGCTGTAGTTTGTTCAGGGCACCAAGAGTTATTAGGAGACCCCTATTCCCCTGCCAGAGCTACGATTCCCAGATGTCCCAGTGAAGATGGATTAGTTGTTAAACCACTCTGGGAATCGTAGCTCCGGGAGGAAAACAGGGTTCTCCTAACAACTCCCAGCACCATTAACAAACTACATTTCCCATGGTTCATTGGAGAAAGGTGTGTGAAGTGGTATATATATCCTCTTCCCACTTCTTTTCCTACCAAGGGGCAATATCTGTATTTTGAAGATTTAAATTTCCTCTCGCTTCTACCTCAAACTTAGCTTTTTAGATGATTGCCTTAGTAAAGTATAGCACTACAACCAAATGTAATGATTTTCAAAACTGTTCATTTTACTCATATTATCCATCTTTCCCTCTGTATGTTTTATGCAAATAGCGACCATAATGAAAGAGAGGCAATAATAAATGTAGGTACAATCAGTAAGCAATGGGATTTTTAAAAAAAACCAAAACAAACAAATACAGGGCTTTATTTCTTATTTAGATTTGTTCTTGTGTTCAGATTTATACCAGAGAACATGACATATTTTAGTTTTTCATTAGTAATTCATATTATTTGTTTTTATGTACTTTATACTTTTTATTGTGTGTGTATGTGTATTCCAATATAATTTCAACAGCAGCCTCATTAAACAATACCAATTTTATCCAATTAATACAATTATTAATACCAATTATTCAAATTTCAAATTATACAGTTTAATCAAACTGGCCTCCCCGCGTGCTAGACTTGATGGCTTTGCTCTTCTACATTTTTTCTGCATTCCCAAATCTTAATAATTTCCATTCCGTTCAGATATAATAATCCCTTATACAATAGCTGCAATATTGTGATTTCATTCGAGTCAATATATTAGGTAATTTATAAAGTTTCAAGTGAGGAGCTCTAACTGTAATCCTTATTGTTTCTTGCGTGTGACAGTTCCCCCACTATGATGTTTTTCCAACCATATATGGTGTTATATCCTTCATTCCTACAACTGTTGATGGTTCCCATCATGCCTTGGGAGAAGCGGTTATCTCACAGTTTCCAAAAGTCACTGCATCCCTTGCAGTAAATAAGTCATCTTCGCCATTAATCCAGACTGCAGATAGTTAATCCAAAAGCTTCTATTCCCGCAGCTGGGGGACTCCTTTCCTCACTGCCACTGATTTATGGCCAATTGTCTCAAACACATACCTTTGTGGATAACGGGAGGTTGCTCCATATTTTCAAAGTGTAGCGCTTCTCCCCTCCCTCTCAGTTCGTTCCTCTCACACATGCAATTCCATATTTATTTTCCAATTTCTTCCATCCTCACTTGTACAGATAAAAACAAACAAACTGGCATTCTGGGGAGGGTTTCCATATCATGAATGTAGAGAACAACTTTAATATAAGCAAACCGTGGGCTCCCCTTTCCCCATCATCTCTTTCACCAAATGAATTCCTCTCTCAATCCAAACCTTTTAAATCCTTGTAGCTTAACAGTGGTACCTCGGTTTCCAAACGTCTCCGTTGACGAACATTTCGGTTTTCGAATGCCGTAAACCCGGAAGTAAATGCTTCAGTTTTTGAATGCACCTTGGAAGTCTAACCGGAAACACAACTTCCGTATTGAGTTTTCTGTTTTGAGGCTTCTGTACTGAGTTTTCAGTTTTTGAACGTTTTGGATCTTGAACAGTCTTCCAAGGTACCACTGTATATGTAATAGATATCTTTGTCATCTGAAGCATGGAAATAATGACACTCACCTAATTTATAGAGTTAACAGTTCCCTGTTATGCGAATACAGCATGTTGAGCTTTTGATTTGTCCTTTACATGGTGGAAACTTTTGCATGTATACTCAAAAGTAAGATGCACTGGTAGGGATTATACAAACATGCCTTGACCCATTCTGACATACATTTGTACTTTCATCAGGTATTTCCCATTTCTCTGCAACTGGTTTATTTTGCACAAACCTTCCTTTTCATCATCTGTTGATGCGGATATGTAAATATATGCTCTACCTCTGCATCATAGACATGCATAACTCAGCCATCAACAGATACTTATAAAACAATTACCTTCCCCGTGTGTTCCCTTTCCAAGTAATGAATTTCCAGAAGGGTAGGCCTGTTAGTCTTTTGCAGCCAAACCAAGAGCAAGTCTTGTGACACCTTAAAGGCAAAGCTAATGAAGTGGCTAATGGCCCATCACAAAGCCCACCCATAGCTGCAATCCTAATCATCTCTACTCAGCAGTCCCCCTGAATTCAACTGAGTTGACTTCCAGGTAAATGGGGTTAGGATTGTAGCTTTGCTGTCTTGATTTTACAGTTCATCACAACCTTAATCCTGCCTCATTTCCCTCACCCAGTATTCAGGGAAGGACAGTTTAGTACCCTGTTGATATTTCACTGTCTGTATCCTGGATGGTGTGGATTCCATATTAAAAGATTCTGCAAGCATTCTACTGCTGCATACATAAGTCCTTTTTGTAATGCTAGGGTTGCCATATTTCAAAAAGTTGAATTCCTGACACCCGCGAAGATTTTCTTTGCATTAAATGTACCTTGCCTTTTGCAAGGAAAGATCTAGATCTAGAAGTATAGGCTCTGTGCAACACAGGAGCTATCCATGGTGGAAGAAAAGAGAGTTCATTGCCAAAATCCAGTTCCCCCTCCACCCATTGATTTGTATCCTGTTTGCAGCTGAGCAGACAGGTGCTTCTCTGAATGTGGCACATTAATAATAATAATAATAATAATAATAATAATAATAATAATAAGAGTAATAATAATATTTATTTATATCCCGCCCTCCCCAGCCAAAGCCGGGCTCAGGGCGGCTAACAACAATCAAATAATCAAACAATCAAATAATCTAACATTCTAAAACATTTCATTATAACAATTAATTAAAATCAAATTAATGGCAACCGTTAAGCAAAGTTCTGTGCAGGTTGCCAGAGGAGGGAGTCAGGCTGGGTCCTGACCAAAGGCCTGGTGGAACAACTCTGTCTTGCAGGCCTTGCAGAAAGATGTCAGGTCCCGCAGGGACATTACAAAGAGGTGTGCATTGCTAGAATGCAGTACAAGCCTGCATAAAATGAGCTCCACCAAAATAAATGCAGCCCAGCCAACCTGCCACCTAGATGGGTTCCCCAAGGATTTCACAGGCCTATTTTTGGTTGCCCTGTTTAAAAGGGTTTTGACAACCATCGTGGCAGAATACGCAACAGGTGGTGGGTCACTCTCTGGGTAGGCCTTGAGTAGAACATTCACATTATTTTAATCCGGCACTGACCCTTTCGGCATGATGCATGAATAGGACTGACAAGATTAGCTTCCGAGTGCTGGGAAAAGCACTCAGCATTCAGCTACAGGGGCTCATGCTAAAATGTTTTGACAGTGTGCAGGATCATATTAACCCAAGGCTGAATATTTTGTGTGTGCAGCCATTAACTGCTCCTGATTGTTTTGGGAAACAGTGACTGAGATGACAGGGAAAGGAAAGGAGAGAGAAGTGCAGACTAAGGCCTGGAATTAATTGCATTGCTCCAGCTCTTCAGAGCATTACTGACTTCCTGTGTGCTGCAGGTACACATTAATTAGGCGGCTTAAGCTGCTGGCAACCCATGTCTGTGGTTTTGGTGGGATTTGAAGGTGATTTACGTCAGTGTTACTCTCTGAAAGTTATTTGCACTAAATGGATAAATTAGGAGGAACTAAGGCTTATGTCTGTGTTTTGTGACGATGTGCTTAGCGTGTCAACTGGCAGAAGACCTGCCTGCTAAATTCCTTGTTATTTATTTAAAAAGGAGATCATCTGCAGTTCTTATTGCTGGACCGTGAGGGTTTTGCAATGAAACACTCAGCAGATAGAAAACCCAAGCAATACCTTGAATTCCAATATATTATCTGTCGTCTGACAGTCGTCTTAGCATTAGGTCTGATAAGGAAGAGTGTTGCTTCTCCATGTACGAAATCTGAATAGAAATCTATGCACCGAAGTATTATTTTATAGTAAGAGTCCTGAAAAGCCAACACATCTCTCTCTATAGATATACATAAAAGAATACTTTGCTGCGTAGCATAGAGCGTCCCTGTTGTTTTCTGTTAACCTTTTGTGTAAAGACTTGTAAGGCATAGAGCAGTTGCTCAGCCTGTGTTCACGTTTACAATTAATGTTTGAAAGATGGCTCCACATATTCCTTCAAGGCAGCTTCCGATATACATAAAAACATAATAAAACATCAAACATTGAAAAAAAACCCTTTCCTATACAAGGCTGCCTTCAGATGGCTTGAGGGTTGGATAACTCCATACCCTCCAACACTTCTCTAATGAAAAGAGGGACGTCCTAAGGAAAAGTAGGACATTCCAGGATCAAATCAGAAACCAGGAAGGCTTCTGTAAATGTGGGACTGTCCCTGGAAAATAGGAACACTTGGAAGGTCTAGGATCCTGTTACCCAAGCAGATGTGTCCTACCCTCATTAACTGGGGAGTTAATGCAGAAACTTTAAATAGCAGCAACTGAAGCACAGTTTCTTGTTCAGTCCTCCCTCCTGAGTCCTTTAAATCTTATGTTTCTTTTGGTGTTAATTTTCCTTGGTCGTTAGCCACCCCGTTAGGTAGAAAGGCAATATGTTTTATAATGTATATATCCATGTTTCATATTTTATTATTTATATATTGATTTCACAGTCCCACCATATAAGCCTTCAAAGTAAATTTCAAACATGGCACAACCAGGTTGTTTATGGCCTTCAGTTAGGGCTGGCATATTCTGAAGAGCAAAAAAGAGGCCACATTTGTCGACTTCTTCTTTTAATTATGGATCTCTGTGACAACTCTCATCATGAAAAAAAGGACGTATCCTGGAAAAAGAGGACATATGGCAACCTCACTTCAGCCAAGGCAAGTCTCAGGATGTATATCCTCAGCCATTGAATAAAGAAACAAATTCCCTCACCTGACACCTACACAAAAGTGCACACAATTTTGCTTAAAAATTGCATTGCACTTTCTCATAGTAAATTGTACCTTCTTTTACAGGTGGAGGGTGCCAAAAATAAGATGTCTGACAGACAGAATGTCCATGCATGATACTTTCCCCCATGGGTGGCACTCCCCCCCACAATTGTTTTTGCATACTAGAAAAGGTTTAGCCTGTTGAAATTTATGCTACTATTCAGTTGTTAAAAGTACAGGAACCTTGCTGTCTTCCCCAATGCCAATCCTAAACCATGCAAAGCACTCGGGTTTCATGAGCTGTAAATCATTTATATTACTGTAGGCCTGTCATCAATTTATTTTAGACCAGCAATACTACTCAATGCAAGATCAGGTGTGGCGTTTCAGATGGCTGAGACGGGGTGGAGAGACAAAATAGATTTTAGATTGCAGCAGCTAAGGTTCAGCTACCCATACTTGGATGAATTCAAGATTAAAAAGCAAGTAGTATATTCTAAGGGTATTTGTTGTGGTTATTTATTCATCCCCCACAATAACTACGGCACTGTTATCAGCACAAGTCAAAATATCCACCCTTCTCTCGCTCTGTCTTGGAGAAGAAACATTGACGCTGTTGACAGGAATATACTAATTCATATGTTTGTGCCAGTAGCAATAGGGTGGGAACCCAGTAATCTCTCTCTCTCTCTCTCTCTCTCTCTCTCTCTCTCTCTCTCTCACACACACACACACACACACACACACACAGTGTTGCTGCTGTTACAACCCAACATTAGTGGTCCCTGCATTTATTGAAAAGCATATACAAAACCAGCACACCAAGACACTGGACACCGACCCTGGACTACCCTGCAGAGTTATCAAACGCTTTCTCTCAGCCTCCTACCCAAAATATTTGTATACCAAAACTAGACTAGACTATCAAAGGCTGACACAACCTACATTTTCTCAACCATAATACTCCACCTTGTAGTATGGATATACTGATTATGGATTTTATTTTCATTTGCATTTAGTTGCATGTTTTAAAATGCTGACACACATACTCAGAAGCACTTACACACCATACATTCATTCCTCAATTTTTCATTTATTTTTTTCCGGGTAACAATGAGTTCTCTACCAGGGAAGACTAAAAAAAAAAAAAAGTTTCAAAAGGACCCCAGAAGTACCTTCAAAACAAACCGCAAAAAACCAGATGGTCCCTTCTCCCTTCTCTGAATGAAGTGAAAACTAGAGGGACACAAGCTTCAGAATAAACACAGCTTCAGAATAAAGTTCTGGTTTGAGGTCCTGCCTAAAGTTCAGTGTCTGGGTTCCCTGCTTACTCTGTTCTCAGAGCAGGAATAACATTTCTATTCATGTCTTGGTGACCCAGCTTGAACCTGGTGTCTACTCAGTCACTGACTGTCCTTAGTGATGGGGTAAAAGGCAAGCCCTCCCCTGAAACATCTGCTCCTGTCCAGAAATCAAATTTCAGTGGAGCAGATAACAATCTCCAGGTCTGGAGGTCAGAGCTGCCCCTCTCACACAATTCTCCCCTCTTTTTTATCCTACTCTTCCTTCAAACAGCTCTTAAGCGGCTTCTGTTTTTGTTTGTTCTGGTTGGTCAGGTGCAAACTGAATTCCTGATAACTTCCCTTGATTTATCTATCCATCATCTCACCACTTTTATACAAACAACCAAAATATAAGAGTTTTGGCAAGGGCATCCATCTGGTTATTGAAATCCACCTGTGCTTATTAAAATGTGCTTTTCCGGGGGTTGTGCGAGGAACGGAACTGAACTTTCAGACTGGATTCATATTCTCTGCCAACCAATATTTGCCTCTGAAGCACCATTACAACTGCATGTAGCTGGTTCGAACAAGTGCCTCTTAATAAGTTCTGCCCACATTCTTGGCATCATTCATTTGAAATGCCATTGTCTTTCAGTGTATATCAGGAATATTTTTATTGCTCTTTGAAATCAGCTCAGTACCGAGGGCACTCTTTAAACTGCAAAAAAAGCTGGTTTTTCCAAAGCAAATTAGCTGCTTTAAAATATAATTGTTTCTAGGTGCTTTTGAGTCACGCCTTTTCACAGTATGTTTCTGAAAAATATGCTTGGTGAAAGACATGCAGATGTTTGTCTCTGAAAGGCAAGCATCCCTTCAAATATTCATGAAATTCTTGCTATTGCATTTTAATTTGCTTTAGAAAATTGCCTACTTTGTTATTCATTTTTGGTTTGCATAGTAGTTACCCTGCCTCAGATTGGTTTCCGTTTCTAAGGAGGATTTGCAGATGACACAGGAACACAGATTTTTGTGTTGGATCGTAAATTGAATTCCTTTCATTAAAAAAGTAATTTTCACTGTGTTACTAGCACAATTTTTATTTTGCTAATGTGCCAGATTTCTTTGATGGTTTTGTTGGGCTTTAGATGTTCAAGTGTAGTGAATATTCAAACACAAACTCCATATACTGAATGATTAGTGTATCTTGATTGATACTTTCTAGCACAACCTGATGAATACTGTAAACGGAGCAAATTCAATAGGAATTTTAAAAGAGATCGAAAAAGTACGCCGTGCACCAAAGCACTAACACTATCTGAATTTCACACAGTTCCCTATAAAGCAGTGCTTCTCAAACAGTGGGCTGAGATCCACCAGTGGGCACTGGGCCCCTTTTAGATGGTCTCCTCATTTGCTCATTCTACCACCTAAGCATGCCATAGCCTTTTGGTTAGACCAGTGCCAGCAGCAGCAACTCCTTGTCTGCTGAGTAGAGCTGGCCAGCAGACAGAGAAGTTTAGGGCCAGGGGGGTGGAATAAAGGTCTCCACATTCTGAATGGAAGGAGCCAAAGGCAGTGATGAAGGAAATTGCAAAGTGAGGTGAAATGCTGTTGATGATGGTGATAAAAAATAAACAAACATGTAAAGAAAGGAAACCACTAAGAAAAGTAACAACAACAACAACAACAATTTTATTACTTATACCCCGCCCATCTGGCTGGGCCTCCCCAGCCACTCAGGGCAGCTCCTAACAGAATATTAAAAACATGATAAAACATCAAACATTAAAAACTGCCCTAAACAGGGCTGCCTTCAGATGTCTTCTAAATGTCAGATAGTTGTTTATCTCTTTGACCTCTGATGAGAGGGAGTTTCACAGGATGGGTGCCGCTACCAATAAGGCCCTCTGCCTGGTTCCCAGTAACCTTGCAGTGAGGGAACCACCAGAAGTCCCTCGGCGGTGGACCTCAGTGTCCGGGCTGAAGAATGGGGGTAGAGACACTCCTTCAGGTATACTGGGCCGAGGCCATTTAAAGCATGGATAGGCAAACTAAGGCCCAGGAGCCGGATCTGGCCCAATCGCCTTCTAAATCTGGCCTGCAGACAGTCCAGGAATCAGTGTGTTTTTAGATGAGTAGAATGTGTGCTTTTATGTAAATGCATATCTGGGTCATTTGTGGGGCATAGGAATTCATTCATCCCCCCCAAAAAATATAGTCCGACACCCCACAAGGTCTGAGGGGCAGTGGACCGGTCCCCTGCTGAAAAAATTTGCTGACCCCTGATTTAGGGCTTTAAAGGTCAGCACTATGACTTGTGCTCGGAAACATACTGCCAGCTAATGTAGGTCTTTCAAGATCAGTGTTAAGTGGTCTTGGCATTCACTCCCAGTCACCAGTCTAGCTTCTGCATTATGGATCAGTTGTAGTTTCTGAGTCATCTTCAAAGTAGCCCCACGTAGAGTGCATTGCAGTAGTCCAAAGCTGCTATAGAGAAAGCAGTGGACATAAAAGCATCAGGGAGGGGGGGATAAAGAAAATGGAGCATCAAGGAGAAATAAGGTACAAGGAATCATAGCGTTGGAATTCTGGGGCACATCACCCTACTAGTTGACAGCAGATGTGTAGTGGAAGCACACAACCACATGTATAAAAACAAGGGTTGCCATGTCCATAATTTCCTGGACATATCCAGAATACAGTGTCCGGGCAGAAATCGTGAAAATGTGTGGGAAAATTTGGGTGTATGGCAACCCATGTCAGCAGTATCGTTTTGGGCTATTTCCCTTTTTAAAAAGCTCAAAAAGCCCCCCCCCCCCGAAAAATAGCTCAACTGTTTGGCTGTTTGAAATATGGCAGCCCTATAAAAACATAATAAAACATTAAACATTAAAAAAGTTCCCAATACAGGGCTTCCTTTAGATGTTTTCTTAAGGTTGAAAACATCCGGAGGTCCCATAACTCTACAACCTCTAACATTTCTCCAATGAGAATAGGGATGTCCTAAAGAAAAGTGGGAGATTCTGGGATCAAATCAGAAACCGGGATGGATTCTGTAAATAGGGACACATGAGGGGTCTGAGGTTGCATCCTATGTTCCTAAAAAACGCTCCGCATATTCCATGCATACAGTTTCATATGTTTCACCAGAAGCGTGTACAAGTAGAGGATTTCGCTATAGGGGACAAACAACATGAATTGGTTTTTAAGCAAGAAATCACCATTGACAGTACAACAAATAGAAACAACTCAGACAAAACACACAAATAGACAAAGCACACAAACAATGGTACCCTAATGCCCCAGAGATACATTCTTGTTCCAATCAGCTGTGCCAGCTAATGCATTTGACGTGCGATATGGCATGCAGTCTTCACATCTCTGTGGAGCAATGTGCTTCTCTTGCTTACTTCCTACTTATTTTGAAGCTAAAAACATCCACATGGCCTCCTCTGTCCTACTGCTAAACAAGTGACAAGAATACAGTGCAGCTTATTATGGCATAGTGATGATTCTTGTACAGCTATTCATTCTCACATGCAGTGCTTTGAAGATTCACTGAGAAAAATTAGAAGTCATTCCATACAGTAAAGGTAATTAACTGTTAGATTAAAGTCTTGGTTTTATAATACCATTGTGATCTTGAGCATGCAAAAGATCTTAGTTTTGGAGAAGATTTAGACAACTCTTTGGAAGTTCAAAGTACAAGGAAAATAATATCTTGGAAAATGAGATAAAGTGGCTCAGAACTCATATTCAGCACAAAAAGTAACACAGATAGATAATCTTTTGAAAGTGAGTATTGATAAATTATTTGGAATTCCTTGCTTAAATCTGAAGATTGCGCCACACTTTTAATAATTCTCTGAATGTCTGCATTCAAACTTGGCCTAGTCAGATCCTAGTTGTAACCAGCAAGCTTTAGATAGAGTGAAAAAATATAGCTCAACTCAACTTTTACAGAACTTTTACGTTACGCTTCTTCAGAGTTCTTCTGTGGGGCTTTTTTTTTTTTTTTTGTCTGTATGTTTTGAGGATGGACTTGGATAGAAGAAAAATCTTTATTTGCATCAGTCACCAATAATAGCAGTAATATAAAATAAAATGTACTGAAGATAGAGGTAAAAACTTAACTAGACAAAATACATTTTGGAGATTTACATCAATAATCAAATTATAGATCTTTTCTAATTGCTCCTGCTGAAAACCTTGCAGTTTTTGCTGTCACCTGATCATCTTGATCTGCTAAAAGAAAGGGCACAGTAGCAATGGTTGAGCGACCTGGAATGGACAACAGTAGAGGGGTAATAACCTCACTCCTTAAATCTTGTGGACTTGGATATTTTAACTGTAAGAAAAACTCTGGGGCCTAATTTGAACAGTAGAATGTCTGGCATCTGGTGGGCGGGGCTTTGGGTTGTGCTTCGGAATCAGCCCCTTCCTTCAGGTGTTCATTTAAGTTCAGTTAGAGAGGCCAACTGTCATTCTTGCTTCTTGCCTCATGATTTTGTTTTAATTTCTCTCAGACAGCATGCTATTGTGTTACCATATTCTTTATTACTGAAACTGGGAACGGTGGTTTGTTAAATAATATAAATAATAATTACTAGTATTGTTGTTGTTCCCCTCACAGAGCTTCAGTTTCCAGAATTTTATGGGAAGTGGGATTGACTGTTAAATCACTCTGGGAATAGGAGAGGGGGGCTATTGGGTTGTTGTTTTTATTTTTATCATGTATTTTGTGATTTTATATCTTGATTTTATTCTGTGAACCACCCTGAGACCCCCGGGTATAGGGCGGTATATAAATTCAATACTACTACTAATAATAATAATATGGTATATTACTGCTTTAAAGACATAGTACATATGAAGCTTTAGCTCATGGGTCAGCAAACTTTTTCAACAGGGGGCTGGTCAGGCCTTGTGCGGGGCTGGACTATATTTTGGAAAGAAAAAAAAATTAACGAATTCCTATGCCCCATGAATAACCCAGAAATGCATTTTAAAGAAAAGGACACATTCAACTAATATAAAAACACGCTGATTCCTGGACCCTCCATGGGCCGGATTTAGAAGGCAACTGGTCTGGATCCGGCCCCTGGGCCTTAGTTTGCCTACCCATGCCTTAGCAGATTCGTTGTAGGAGTGAAAGGAGATATAGGGCTGCTCTTTTTCATGATATCCTTGAGCTTTCTACAATATCAAGTCGTTTAGTTGAATGTCTCTGAAATTTTAAATTATCACATTTAGGCTGAAGGTCCCCTGACCCTCAGTGTACTTGAATGAATTTCATTAATGAAAGACCCATTTGCTGAGACTAGCAAAACTTGCTGAGCCCAAACAAAGCTCACTGAGGGACTGAACCCGATAAATGTAAAATGAGAATATAATTTAGACTTCACATCTAAGGCTTTGGGTAAAATAATAATGCTTCAGAGTTCCTTTAGGATGTGCTGATTAATATCTTTGTTAATGAGTTAATTGGAGTCTTCTCAGACTTGAACGTGTTCTATTTAATAATGCTTGTACATTTTGTTTCTTAGATCCCGCAGCCTCACTATCTGGTTATGTTACGCACTTTGGATGTTGATTGTGTTTGTGCTATTTTTCTGTTTTGATGAAATTAATAGTGCAATGCTATAATGCTTCCTCAGAAGTAAATTCCATTAAGCCTCATTATGTTCAATAGTGCTTACTCTCAGGAAAGTGATTGAAGCCTTAGGGGACCCCTGATCATTAGGTCCAGTCACTGCCGACTCTGAGGTTGCGGCGCTCATCTCGTTCTATAGGCCGAGGAGCCAGTGTTTGTCCACAGACAGCTTCTGGGTCATGTGGCCAGCATGACTAAGCTGCTTCTGGCAAACGAGAGCAGTGCACGGAAACACCGTTTACCTACCCGCCGGAGCAGTACCTATTTATCTACTTGCACTTGACGTGCTTTTGAACTGCTAGGTTGGCAGGAGCTAGGACCGAGCAATGGGAGCTCACCCTGTCGCAGGGATTCGAACTGCTGACCTTCTGATCGGCAAGCCCTAGGCTCTGTGGTTTAGACCACAGCGCCACCCATTTCCCAAGTGAAGCCTTAGTAATGACTAAATTGATATTAAGCTGAAGTAATTCCTTACTTTGTTATATTTTCACAATTATCCTTGACATTTCAGATCCCTTAGTAATATACAACTCAATTGTGTCAATACAAATACAACAGTTACTGAATACAGAGCAGAGATGTATAAGAGATATGAAATTCAATATTTGTCAATACTCATTTGACTGATTGAGTACTTTCATATGATATGTTCTGATGCTTTTGACAACAACAAATTAATTTATTATAGTATCTGTAAACAAATGGTGTTTGATCCATTTTAGATATACCAGGAGCCAAGTTTAGGTTCTATGATACCTAGAAGGTTCAAGTGGCAGTTTAGCTTAATGTCTCTGAAATTTTAAGGTAGATTTCAGGTAGATGCTCATCGCTGAAATGGTGTACTTGACTATTTAGGTTGGTCATTAGTGGGTAGAGATGTAAAAAGGCATTTCCCCCCTTCTGTACTGTATTTGACATATGCCACCTTCATGATCTTCCTCTGCAGTTTGTCTTCCTCCAAAAATGACGTTATTTGCCTTACTGTTCGATATGGCAAGATTATGTAATTTATGGAATTAATTGCATAAGTTACATGGTCATTACATTGTTCTGCCCCATTTGTTTCAGTGCAAAGGAAACACAATGTAAATGGAGGAGGGAAATGTAATCAATTACATATCATTTGCAGACAGAAAGCATCAACAGCAGCAAATACCGATAATATTCACTGGATTGATATTCGTTCAAGACACAGGATGAATAAGCAACATCAGCAATGGACTTTTATTTTGATATGAAGCTAAACAGGCAATGCAACAAAATCACTAATGAAGAGAAAAGGTGGAAATTGTTAACAGTCCCTAGTATATATCATAGGGGAGCTTGTAGATATGTAGAATAGATATGTATGTGTGTGTACACACACACACACACACACACACACATTTGAGTGCAATGTGATCAAAAGCTTGAAGGGCTTCTATAGAAGAGATAAATGGAAGCCATAAGATCTTTTTTAACATTGCAATTGCTTCTCTTGCTAAGTTATTTTGTGGTTTCCAAAAGCTTATTCCAAAATACTTAGAAGATTGCTTGGGAGACTTCCAATAATATGTGAAACATGACTTCATTGCTGAATACAGTTGCTCAGAAAGATCTTTGTGCAGGAACTCAGGGTCACCAGGTTCAGAATGATGAGAAAGCTTTGAGAGTTGACCTGCAGAAATTGACCTGGTTGTAGTCAGCAACTATATTCTAGAATATTTACATCATTGGGACATTTGAAAGAATGAACCCACCTGTCAATGCCCCTTTTATCAATCCCGCTATCCTACCATCTTCCTTTCCCCATCTTTATATGATGCACACATTTTAGCAATCACCTGCTAAAATAAAACTCCGTTCTTCTTGGTGTAATCAACTTGAAGTAAATTATAACTAAGGATAAGGGTTTAGAATCGCTAGCGTGGCTCAGAAATCATTCCCCAGTTCTTCAGAACATGGTGTCACTTTGCTACTTAGCTAATCCTTGTCTTGTTTTAACCACCTTGTGCGATCATAACTTGTGTTTAGGGTCTCCATGCCCTATCCACTGAATCTGCCCTTCTTGTAAACACTTCTAACTACATTACTGTATGAAGCTAGAACTGTCTCAAGCTATTTACGACAAGAAGGTTTTGCTAGATGAGCCTATAAGTCGGAAAGAAAATAGATAAATAAACACTCTCATGAAGGCATGTTGCCTTCCAATTCACCTTCAATGAAAGGGAAATAATTCTGTTCTGTTTCTGCATGGGGAGTGATTTGAGTTGGTGATCCAATCACATACAGTGCAGAGACTCATACCAGAATCAGCTGCCCTTACTGGGTGTCCCCCACTGTGTGTCCGCAGGCCAGTGCTCTGGATGTAGCTACTACCCAGGCTTTTCAGGTGTTAAAGTGAAATATTGCCTCCAACTTCAATTCAGGGGGAAAAAATAGATTTGTTCCATTCATACCAGGAACTGAAATATCACAGCTGGAAGACGCTCCATGAAACAGTGAATGTTCTTTCTTCCTCTGATTCCTGTGTGGTACCAGTAGCATATATATGAAAATCAAGATGAAAGTAACCTTACCAAAATTCTAGGATGCTTGTGGGTTCTCTCTGGAATCAGATGATAAGACGTGAGAGTTGCTGCATGACTTTCAAAACTAGTTACCTTGGAAATGTTGCAGGGTAAATAACAACCACAACAGTAATGATAATAAATAGAGAGCCAGTGTAATATTAGCCATTCTCAAACAAGACAAATGCATAAAATGATACATTTCATATAGATTTTGCATGTTATGGCCCAGCAATACTATTAAATATGAAAAATTGTGCATATTGGGACAAATAGCTGTAATTATTACGTGCAAAACTGTAAGCACTGAATTAGCTATTAGCATTGAAGAAAGACACCTGGGAGTCACTAAGAAAAATTGCCTGCAAGGGTCTGATAAATATACTGTAGACAAAGAAACCAAATAAGAAAAAATATTGGAAAAGGAAATATAATTCCTTGGTGAATCAAGTGGTTTATCCACACCTTGACTATCGTTTATATTTCTGAGGCTCTCATTTCATAGGAGGTACATTCCATAATAGGGACACGGGTGGCGCTGTGGTCTAAACCACAGAGCCTAGGACTTGCCGATCAGAAGGTCGGCAGTTCAAATCCCCACAACGGGGTGAGCTCCTGTTGCTCGATCCCTGCTCCTGCCAACCTGGCAGTTCGAAAGCACGTCAGAGTGCAAGTAGATAAATAGGTATTGCTCCGGCGGAAAGGTAAATGGTGTTTCCGTGCACTGCTCTGGTTTGCCAGAAGCGGCTTAGTTACGCTGGCCAAATGACCTGTAAGCTGTAAGCTGGCTCCCTCGGCCAGTAAAGCGAGATGAGCGCCGCAACCCCAGAGTCATCTATGACCAGACCTAATGGTCAGGGGTCCCTTTACCTTTACCTTTTTACATTCCATAATGTTCAAGGACCAGCATCAAAACATATCCCAATAATGCCACAAAACAGTGATTTTAAAACAATTTCAGGGGCACAGTGGGTTCATATGAAATGCTATCAAACCAAGCAAGCCTTGCTACACTAATTTGTGACTGTGCATCTTCTGTCACAATTGTTAGTGGTGTGAGATATTTCAAGGAAGCTGGTTTAACATACCCCTGGTCATTTTGGAATTTGGCCCAGAAAACTGATCTATTTTTACTTAAGAAGAGATTGCTGACTCAGTCCCGTAGCCCATCTAGTCCAGCACACTGTTCTCACAATGGCCACACAGATGCCTATGACAAGCCTGTGATCTAAAACCATTTTTCCAAAACAAGTATTAGAAAATAGCTGCGCCAACCCCAATACGAACCAAGTTGTGTTCTCTCACCCCAAACCTCACTCACCTACATGACTGCTCTCCTTTGGAATGTTTATCAGGAGCCCTTAAAACAGTACGTTTCCCTGGGAAACTGCTGTAGAAACAGATGGGGGGATTTCTTCTCTGGCTTGGATTACAATCTGAACTACAAAAGAATTATCAAGGGAATCGTGCTAGAGTCAGAATATAAGCGTGTGAGATGAGCATCATATTCAGTATAGGGTAATTATGATCTGGGTGGCCTATCACAATCTGCCAATATACAGCTTTCAACTGAGGCACTCAGCATATACCCCAGAAGAAATGTAAGATCTCCCAGAACACAATTTTTTAAAACACTGCCTTAGAAATCTTATGCCCTTCATATCAAGGGCTCTTAGTAATTTTCTTCCATAAATTTTACTACATTTTTATTGCCTTTCTTCCATATTGTTCAGCATGGCATATACGTCTCTTCCCACAGTACTAGTATATAATATAACTATTAGTCTTGCTTGTACAAATGTTCTTAGCTACTTGAGCACTTAATTTTTATTGGGGTTAGGGTGAGAATAGGGATGGTCCATTCTGTCCATTTTGGTTTTTCTGTTGTTGATGTTTTCAGTTTTATGTTCATTACGCCACATTTTCATATATATTTAAAGTCCTTACAAAAATTCATAATCATTTTAGTAATTTTCCCAATATACACCTTCTTACAAAAAAAACTTTCCCCTAATATTTATATTTCCTCAAATATAGAGCATTTTCATATGCTATTTTCACTTTAGGCATTTTTATGCATGCTTCACCTTACATTTTGTACACATTTCTTAGCTGGAAAAGTGCATTGCAAAATTCAGAGAGGTGCAAAATTCAAAGGATGACTGTGTTTGTGTTTATGCATTGTTTTGGAAAGTAAAAATTGCCCATGAAAGCAAACGGAATTGACTTTTTCGTCCATCCCAAGGTGAGAAACATAACTGACATGTGTCACTCAGTGAGATGAAAGAAGTGAAGCTGATATCATATCCTAGAATTGATATTATAAGCACACACACCGTTTAAACCACGTTATGAGAATGGGTCAATTCCTGCATAACTGTTAAGTATTCACCTACACGGAGTATTAAGTTTGATTAAAACTGTACTTTGGTCTTTGCTGCAGGACAAGGCTCTCCATTAAGAAGAAGATACTCTTTCTAATTTCCCCCCTATGATTGACTGAATAGTGCTGTTATTGATTACAGATTTATATCTAGAGTTCTATATCTCATTTCCATTAAAGCTGTTTCCAGTGCGTTCAGCATTATCATTGTGATTCAGTGGTTACATTGCTTGAGCCAAATCTCATATATCCACTATTGTTTGAGAATGTGTAAATGGATCATTGGAAAGCTATTGCTATTTGCTCAGAGGACTCGGAATCACTGGCTATATATGTGTATAATCTCTTGAGTCAAAGTAATGATTTAAGCAGCTTTTCTTTGGTGTGTTGTTTGCAAATAATATAATAATTTATCCTAAAAGAATCCAGTATTGAGCTATTTTGAAATTTATTGCCATCGCAGAAATAAATCTGTCTAATTGTGCCAATAAATGCACACGGCTATGCCATACAATACAATATAGATTGACAATCAGCTAAATTTAGTATAGTGGTCCTATTTAGTTATAAATTAACATATCTTAATAGTTCTGTCAGCTAATGAGAATACCTTTCCCCCCAGAAATTAACTGACATACAGATGGGAAAACCGGATTAAAGTCACAGATTTAAATTAAGGTTTTCTGCTCAGTGCTTTAAATCATTATTTAAGTTGCCCTAGATTCAACGGTGTAAAAAGAAGAAGGTAATATAGCTTTTTAGAATCATGTAGTAATCTACCTTGTAGTTCTTCACTGCTGATATGATAGCAGCATATTTAATCATGAAGGTATGGCACTGACTGATCACACTTTCACCTTTATGGACTTTGCACACTATATTATCTGTCAGTTTCATCTAAAAACGCTTCTGCCGATGATACAGTTTCTTGTAATGGAAATGCAGGCATTTTGCCTTTTCTGAAACTCCATTCACTGGTAAAACAACTGGCAAGGCTTCAGTTTGATTGCTCCAGACTTTGAATGTACCTTGTCAAACACGGCTTTGATACCATCTTGACTATAATCGCTGCATCAAATTAGCATGAAATCGCTGGTCCTTACCTCAGAATTGTCACCAGCAGTCATACCATTATAGTTTGACAGAAAGGATCTCCCTTAAATAGGTAGACATGTCTTAACTGGAAAAAAGGTTATTTCCAGTATCTTACTACAGAATTCACACAAGCCTGGTCCCCTGCAAGGTTATAGATTATTATTTTTTTAAAAAAAATAAAAAATAAAAATGCAAAATAAACATAAAGCCTTAAAACCGACAGCAACATAAATATGACAAGTGACAAAAACCATCTACAACCCCAAAGTTAAACAAGGATCAGACTCTGCGAATTTATAAAATGGGTTACTGAAATAACATTTGTGCTTCGAGCCCCAAAACCCATGCTGAATGGAAATAAAGACACAGTTTAGACAGAATTTAGTTTAAATATTAATGGGCAAATTTTGGCCACAACTTTATTAAAATACACAAATGTGACTGGTATTGGCTTAGGCATTGGTATCAAACTATATCTGGCTCCTGCCCCACCCTGCAGGAAGTCTGTAAGGGTAAACAACCAGCAGGGGGATCTCCATCTGTGTATATTGACTGGTGCTCACCCCTGGGGTTCTCGGGGGTCCTGGCAGGGCCTAGCCCCTCTCCGGGCTTCAGACAAGATCCAGACCCCTAGATTCCTTTAACGAAATACCCTATTCATTGGAGGTGCAGCTGATGGCCGCACCTCCTCTCCCCACATTCCCCTAAACCAATGCCTACCCACCAAACCTTACAAAGTTGTGACGATTGCTAAGATGTAGGCAAAAACCAAGTGGCCACAGCCAATCTGCCACATTGGAAAAAAATCCTACCTGGCCCCCATTCCAAAAACAGGCGACCAACCGAAGTCCACAGCAAGGCCAAACACGACCTAATTAACGGGTGGGTGGGCAGGTGTTTGGAAGCGCGAAGCAAAAGGAGGTCCCTACATCGCGCTGCCAAATAGATACCGCCAACCTTGCCACGCTGCTGATTGGCTAAAGGCCATTTGCATAACTGTGGCACCACCGGCTTGGAGCAGGGCAAGCCCCGCCCACAAACTGGTTAGGGAAGAGTTTCAGGGCCGAGCACAACATGAACCCTCTGTTAGGAGGATCCAACTTGTGGAAGGCCAGTAATGAGGAATGGATGAATCTGTCAATTTTGTTTCTCTCCGTTTCTCATTTTTCCCCAATCGTAAATTCACTTTTCCATGTTTCTACAGCAGTTTGAGATTTTTTAAAATAAATAATCCTCATGAAAATTAATCATTATTGTGCAAAGTTCTTCTAATTTGCATACACATATTTGCATGTAGTTTTGACTGGTTTTTACAATCATTTCCCCCCTACATTAATGCATTTCTGTGTGTAATTTTTCCTTACATGCATTTTCATGAACATTTTCCTGCATATTATTTGGTTGGAGAACTGCATTGCAAAATTTGGAGAAGTGTGACTTTTGAAGGAAACCTATATTTTGGTTTCCATATTGCTTTGAGAAATGCAAATTAGGTGGTTTTGCAATAAAATGCAAAAAACAAACAAACCCACATTCCTCTCCCAACACTAGTAGTGGGTTAGTGATAGAGTACAAGCTTTGCATGTAGAAAGTCCCAAATTCAATCCCAAGCATCTGCAGCTATGGCTAAGAAGACCTGCAGATGGCCTGATTTAGTATAAGGTGGCTTCCTGATTTCTTTCTTTCTTTCTTTCTTTCTTTCTTTCTTTCTTTCTTTCTTTCTTTCTTTCTTTCTTTTTCTTTGCAGAATTCTAAAGAATTTCATACCATATCCTCAAACTGTTAATCCACCATATACTTCTTGGTGCCGTTGTATGGTCTGAGGGTCAATTTAGATATCAGAGCAGCAATCATATTTATTTACATTTTTCTTTAGTCACCATCCCCAAATCTCCAGATGGGAACCATCCTTTGGTTAGCATCCATCTGTTTCAGGTGACAATGGAAGATCAAATGGTTGGAGAGTTAAAGGGCTTGCTGTGCCTATATAGGCCAATATGGGAGAGACATGTTTTGTTGTAGCCGAGGCAAATGAAGGCATCCGTATTGCAGATATTAATATTGCACAGCTTGAAGCAATATGATATATAGAAACTTACTCCTCTTGGAATAAAAATTGTCCAGATGCATAAATTTGATTCAAAAGCTTTACTCAAAACAGAACATAAAACAAATGACAATACATCCAAAATAGTTGTATAATGTCATGTACATGTCAAACACAAGTTTCATCTTTGTACAAAATTGAAATAGCTCCAAACAGACCTAAAATCAGAGGTCTGTCTCTCTCCACACAACCTCCATTAGCCTTGAGCTGTTTTCTCTCCAGGAGAGACCTCATTAGCACAACCTTTGTTCTCTGTGGCTTCCAGAGAAAACCTCAAAGACCAACCCCCCAATATGGCAATTTGCAGTTGAATACCTCTTACATGTGATCTAAAGTTAAACACCATGTAAGAGCTAGCAAATATCACCGACGGTTAATTATCAAGCCATCTAGGTCAGAGAGCTCACATTCAAACACATAGAAGGATTTTCTATTTCAATGCCAATTAAACCATTATACTTATATTTACTACATATCCATTTGGATGTGAACAATTTAGACAGACACAAAGCTTCACACAGATTGCTACACAACCGGGCGGCTGCTTGTGTATTGGGGCTTTTTTGCAGACAAATGTATGAAACATGTGGTTGTTGGAAAGACATATGACACCGGAACATGCCTAAAAGAGCAGACTTACTCTCAGTTAAAGGACGCATTGCCCAGCATGCTAGTAATGTTATGAATGGGGCTATGAGATCAGGCTTCTGTAGAATTGAGACACAAGCCCTGTGAATTCATTAGGGCTTGCTCCAAAGTAAGCGGGGTAAGGATTGCAGCCTAAATAATTCCTGATGAGGCTCAGGGGGCCCTTGGTTTCCTATGAATAATGGGATAATTTGCAGAGCACTGGCATGCTAGGCAGATGGCAAAGGAGAGAGAAATTATGCTGTACTTCTGTGCAGTGTTCCTTTGTACCATGGCTACCATACAAGAACACACCATACCATTCATCTTTGAACAGATATTAAGGGGGGTGGTACACTTCATTGTGTACACCATTCAAACTCAGATATGTATATACTTTGCACTTTGATCACTCAACATTTACAGGGAACAAAGAAAGCTATTTGCATTTTTGTTATAAGTGGACAACTTGGTTCACCTGTTGTATGGTTACATGCATTTGTATGGTTATTCGCATTTTGCTATACCAGCCTTTGTTTACCTAGTGTTCTCCAGATGCCTGCAGATGCACTACTTAGCTATAAGGATATATATCATCTGAAATGTCACATTCTAATGCCCTGTGTTTCTGCAGTGACAAGATAATTGTTTGCCGCTATGAATTACAATGATTGATAAAAACTGCAGTTTCTTGCAGTTAAGTTTCCTAATAGCCCCCCATGTTAGAGATGCCTAGCCAGCCTCCTTTAGAAGTTAGCATTTAATGTTCTCAGTCTCATTCTGTAGAACTCTCTCCCAGCAAAGATTAAGAAGGCATCCTCGCTTTTGACTTCCTTTTTTTTATGCCCACAGGCCTATGCAGTTGTTTACAATGTAGTTGAACAGCCAGTAATTTTAATGGTGGTTTTGTACTTCTTACAAATGGTGTTTTATATTTTATTGCACACAGATTTTTGTACACTGCCCTGATATTTTCTGAGATGGCAGTATACAGATACTTAAAATACTGTGTTACTGTGTTCAACAAAACAGTTTTATTTATTTATTTATGGGGCAATCCATTTTGACCAGGGGTTGGCAAGCTTACCGTTGGAGGATGGGCTGGAGCGTGCGTGCATGTGCGCTCTTCCAGGTCGGAGGAGTGCCCGTGCGCATGCACGTACACTATTTCCGGCATTCCTCTGCCCCGGATGTGCGCCGGAAATAGTGTGTGCACATGCGCACGAGCACTTCTCTGTCCCACACATGTGTGCACACACTTTTCTGGTGCACATCCGGGTCGGAGGAGTGCCCGTGCGCATGCATACATGAGCCATCAACCCGGAAGTCAGTCCCCACACTGCACTGCACCACACCGTGCCGGTAAGAGTGGGCGGCGGGGGGCGGCAGGGGTTGCCATAGGCTGAATAGATGATCCCCGTGGGCTGCTACCGGCCCATGGGCCTTAGGTTGCCGACCCCTGATTTTGACCTCCACTGCCACCAGCTGCTCTAATTATAAAATGAACTGATGCTGCTTCCCAGGTGGAAATTATGGAGCTATGAGTATAGCATGCTTAGAAGGGCTTCATTCACTGAATCTGAACAATGCTGGTATGATCCTTGAGGATGGGGCTATGCAGTGTTCATTTTTCTCTATATTTGTACTAGTCTGGGATTAAATGAGGGGGAGAACCATGTACCTTGAGCTCCTTGGAGAAGAGGTGGGATATAGGCGTAATGAATCAATCAATAGTGCTGGCAACAGACTCCTCATGTTCCAGGATGAGGGAAGCATCTGAGACAGGCAGCCAGCAGGATGGGTGAGCAGGGCTTGTAGCAGCAGGGCAAACAAGTGTGATGGTGGAGTGGGTGAGCAGCAGGGCTGGCGGGAAAGCATATTGCAGATATTAATACTGTTACGTTTGTAGCGACTGGAAGCATAAGAGCTGACTCCTTTTGGAAAAAATCGTTGTCCAGGCCCATGAAAATGTTATTCAAATTTTACTTGCAGAACTCTTCAAACAAAATAAATAAAGTGGTACATCAGAACATCCATTCAATGTCTTATGTTGTCCAGCACAGGCTCAGCATCTTAGAAATAATAAAACATCATTCCCAAAACCCAAACGTTGTCTCTCTCCTCCACTCCAGTCTGCCGTAGCCTGTCGAAAGCTCTGCAAGTCTCAAAAAGCCATTATCATATGCTTCTGTTCTCTGTGGTGTTCAGAGAAAGACTAGCAGCCACCACCCTTTAAAGATGGTGAATTTGAAACTCAATAGCCTCATCACGTTATCAAAGGTTACGTTAACTTTCGTGGAACAGAAAATAATCAAAAGGTAATTATGAACCCAGGACTCAGCTACATTAGTCAAAAAGCAGCATTTTGAATGTGTTATAAACATGTGACACTACGTGGTGCTGTATAGAACAAAACTTTTCTATGTGATTTTACATAGGTGTTTTTCTCTTTTGTTATAAAGATTTAATTTATGACTTATTTATAGTGTTTTTCACCCCTTTGTGTATATCCACCCCCATTAAGGAGCTTAGAGTTCCCTAGAAAACTACCGTGGGAAAATCCCAATGTTAGCAATTTTCCATTTTAAACCTTCATTAATACACAGGCATGTTCCCCATTTCAGCGTCAATTAGATCATTTATATTAACAAAGCAAGCCTGACTTCCAGTGGAGGGTTAAGTGGCCAAGTGAGCTCGACTTGTGGCAGTGGGTGGGTTGAGCAAGAGGGGTCTGCAGCAGCATGGGAGAGTGAGCAGGAGTGGAGCAGGCAAGAAGGTGAGCTTGTGACAATACAACAGGTCAAGTAATAAGTGGGGAATTGGGAGGGCAAAGAGAATGAGCAAACTAGGCAGCTAATCCCTTAGACCTAGGTCACTAGTTTTCCGTAGACATTTGGCACAAGGAACTGCGGATGTTTACATGACTCCACAGCCCCAGCACAATTGAATGAATTGGCGTACAGTCCAACCTAGCAGTTTGAAAGCACATCAAAGTGCAAGTAGATCAATAGGTCTTCTTTGGTTATCACTCGTAGCCAAATAACATTGTCTTCTATAAACACAGTTTTAACAATGAGTCCGTAAGTGACTGCGGGGGCCAATTCTGGATCCACACGTCCTTCCACAGTGGGGACATTGGTTTCTGGATGGGAGTTGATCACGGTGTGGATTAGAGTCCTGAGTTTGAGTGTCTTCAAAGCCCATGACACCTTTGGTAAAGGCTGTTCTCCAACTGGAGCGCTCGCAAGCCCGTGTTTCTCAGTTGTCTGTGTTTATACTACATTTTTTTAGATTTGCCTTGAGACAGTCTCTAAACCTCTTTTGTTGACCACCAGCATTACACTTTCTATTTTTAAGTTCGGAATAGAGTAGTTGCTTTGGAAGACGATCATCAGGCATCCGCATAACATGACCAGTTCAACGAAGTTGATGTTGAAGAATCATTGCTTCAACACTGGTGATCTTTGCTTCTTCTAGTACACTGATATTAGTTCGTCTGTCTTCCCAAGTGATGTGAAAAAATTTTCAGAGACACCGTTGATGGAATCTTTCGAGGAGTTGGAGATGGTGTTTATAAATGGTCCAGATCAAAAGGTCTAGCTCAGTAGGTAGGTACCGCTCTGGCGGGAAGGTAAACAGCGTTTCTGTGTGCTGCTCTAGTTTCGCCAGAAGCGGCTTAGTCATGCTGGCCACATGGCCCGGAAAAACTTTCTGCGGACAAATGTTGGCTCCCTCAGCCAGTAAAGCGAGATGAGCGCCACAACCCCAGAGTCGTTCGAGACTGGACTTAACTGGCAGGGGTCCTTTACCTTTACCAAACCTTGGTTGTCAAACGTAATCCATTCTGGAAGACCGTTCAACTTCCAAAATGTTCAACAACCGAGGCGCCGCTTCCGATTGGTTGCAATAGCTTCTTGCACTCAAGCGAAAGCTGCATTGGACATCCGGGTTCTGAAAAAACCAGAGCATTTACTTCCGGGTTTTCAGTGTTTGGAAGCCGAAACGTTCCCAAATGGAGCTGTTCAAGAACCGAGGTTTGACTGTATCTGGAAAGAGACAGAATTCCAGTAGAGCATTTCCTTGGCACAATTTTTTATCAACCCACGATCTCAGTCAGGGATAATGTAAGTTCTGTATGCAGGAGTTTCCGTAGATTCCGATATGAAACTTTCCCTCCAATTTTAATGAAAATTGTAAGATAAGGTGTCAACAAATGGCATTTTCAGAAGCACTCTTCCCACATGCAGTGAATCTCTAATGATGCAGAAAGTAGAATCCTGAGGCTTCAGTGCTGTGTACATTTATAGGGGAGCAAAGGTGGAACTATGGCTACAATGGCAAACACAGGGCAGCTGCCTCAGTGGCAAAAGAGTGGGGGAGTCACAATTGGCAGAAGAGGGCAGAAAGGAAAGGTTCCTTCCTCCACTTACCCACCATGGGTCTCCAACAAGTGCCCTGGTGTCAGGAACGAACGAGCTCCCGGTGAAGGTTTGCAGCCAGCTCTCAGTGAAGGTTTGCAGCCAATGGAAAAAAGCAGCTGGGAACAGAGAGAGTTAACTTTCATGCAGGATGAACAGCTAGTGCCAACTCCTCTGCACCTTGGAATGCTGGGTGATAAGGAAACGGCTGAGAGCGAGCAGGAACCAAGTCAAAGCTCTCGGGAAGTTCAAAGAGGCACGGACAGAGATGAAAGTTTGTCAGAAAGGGAGGAAGGGGCAGTTGATCCAATCCGTTCTCAGAGTCGGCTAAGGGGTGGGCTGTTAGACCAGAAACAAAGCAACATATGTAAGACGCGAAAGTTTTCCATCTTCTGTCGAAACTGGAAGGGGTCTTCAGAAGGTTCATCTTGATTGATGATGTCGGAGACTGTGTTAGAGCCGTCCGGAGCTATCTGTTTGTTTTGACAATAAATCATCCTTTTTAATGAACTACGCTTGCTGTGTTATCAAGCTAGGAACCTGGACTCCTGAGACCTCGCTTGCCCCCGCGATTGAGGGGGCCAGGGCTGCATGCTATGCACACATGCTGCGGGGCGTGCTGACATCACTTGTGCATGCCGTTGGGCATGCTGACGTGTCGTGAGCATGCTGTGCACCTTGCACGAGTCATGTCAGCACTCCCTCTGCCGGGTACATACAGCTACCGCAGAATTTTGAAGAGACCCAGGGAGAATTCTGAGGGTGTACTGCATTATGTACCACTGAATTCAGTATCGATCCATTCCTAGGAAACATGCATAGAATCGAGCTCTTCTTGAAAACAGGTAGCAAATCCAGCTATTGTTGTTTGCAGAAATATGGATATTTTGTCATGCTAAACTAGGAACTTTATTTATTTATTTTGCCAAGCGTTTTAAAGTGCAGAAGTAAAAATAATACCAATGATCTTGAAGTATGTTTAAGAAATGTTTGGAAAGCCAAGTTGAACAGAAGAGTTTCTACTCACAGTGGTAGTAGATGTGCTATAACACCTTTCAGCCTTTAAGCAGAATTATTAGGACAGTCAGTATCACTTGCACTTAGATGTTCCTCATTATAAACCAATAAATCTGTCTTCCCTAAACAGAAAGCACTACGGGGATCATTAGCTGATAATAAATGAATATAATCAGGTTGATGAATGGCTAATTTGTAATTAAAAATATAATAAAATAAGCTAAGCCAGTGTTCATATTATCTAGTGGACAGGTATGAAGTTCTGTTCTGTTCTGTTTTGAAATGGTTTGACCTTGACTTTATAGATGACTTGTTCCTGTATCGTATACACATTGAAATAAATTGCATTACACATTATTTCTTTGATCTCCAAGAGTCAAGGCAAGGAAGCAACAACGCTTCTCCCTATTGTAATATTCTTCAATATCTAGAAATGTCAGTTATGTTGAAGAGAACACCCTGTCCACAAATGTACATTCGTAAAAAGGCTTAACTTTTTATTATTTGTGATTTTCAGTTATATACATTTCGATAGTCTTACAGTCATTTTAACATTGCAAAACTCGACTTCCTTCCTCCTCTTTCTGTGGTTCCTTAAATTTATATTTATCATTTCCTGCATATTCTAAATTAACTTAACTTATTCTTTTATTCATCTACTTTAATAATTTACTCTTATGAAGCTGCAGGTTGTTTACAATTTATTTGTACATATTCAAGAAACCATTTCCATTCTTTTTAAAAAAGTTTGTTGTCTTGATTTCTTTCTTTTTTAAAACTAAGTTTTGCCATTTCTGCATAGTCCATGAGTTCTTGTATACAATCTTCTTTCGTCGGGACTCCTTCTTCTTTCCATTTTTGGGCAAATAACATTCTTGCCGCTGCAGTTGCATACATTAATAAATTTCTATATTGTTTAGGTAGTGCTACCTCTGTAATTCCCAGAAGGGAAGCTTCTGTTGCTGTTTTTTACAAATGTTATTTTAAACATATTTTCCAATTCATTATATATCATTTCCCAGTAAGCTTTAACCTTACTATAAGATATAACATATGATAGAAAGTACCTTCTTTCTCTTTGCATTTCCAACACTTAATCGATTTAGATTTTTACATTTTTGTCAATTTACTCAGTGTTAGATACAATCTATGTAATATTTTCATATCGTTTTCTCTTAAACCATAGCATGCTGTAAGTTTTCTATCCATATTCCACAATCGTTCCCATGCTTCCTTATCTATATTACAGTGATACCTCTGGTTAAGAACTTAATTCTTTCTGGAGGTCCGTTCTTAACCTGAAACTATTCTTAACTTGAGGTACCACTTTAGCTAATCGGGCCTCCCACTGCCACCGCTGCATGATTTCTGTTCTCATCCTGAAGCAAAGTTCTTAACCCGAGGTACTATTTCTGGGTTAGCAGAGTCTGTAACCTGAAGCGTCTGTAACCTGAGTTACCACTGTATAACCAATATCTATTGCCCAATGTATCATTGAAGTTTTTACTTGCTCATCCTTTGTTTCCCAGTCCAATAGTATCTTCGCTGTGGGTTAAACCACAGAGCCTAGGACTTGCCGATCAGAAGGTCGGCGGTTCAAATCCCCATGATGGGGTGAGCTCTCATTGCTCAGTCCCAGCTCCTGCCAACCTAGCAGTTCGAAAGCACATCAAAGTGCAATTAGATAAATAGGTACTGCTCCAGAGGGAAGGTAAACGGCGTTTCCATGCAGTGCTCTGGTTCACCAGAAGTGGCTTAGTCATGCTGGCCACATGACCTGGAAGCTGTACGCTGGCTCCCTCGGCCAATAAAGCGAGATAAGTGCCGCAACCCCAGAGTCGGTCACGACTGGACCTAATGGTCAGGGGACCCTTTACATTGGGAAAAGCTTGTGACAGAGATGGAAATACCTTGGGTTGCATAAAGAGAAGATCCCAGTTAAATATAAATAGATGAGGGAAAGTAACAGTGTGGATATTACAAACTCCTCCTCTGATCTTAAACCCCCTCCATTGGGCTTTTTGCTTGAGTCTTGCTTCACAATGGAGAAATTGCTTGGATTTTGACCAAGTGCTACAGATTTGGAAAGGAAAGGTGCATTTAAAAGGATAGGTACAGAAGACATCCCAGTATCCTCCCAGTTTGTTGCACAGGGTTTGTTGAGTTGGTTGCACACACAAAAAAATAGAGCACAGCGAATTCTGGCACATGACTCAAAAAGTATTCAAAAGTAAGTCCTATTCAGTTCTGTGTGGCTTAGGTAAGTGGTTTAGGACTGAGGCATTCAAATAAACGATGGGTTTATGATGCAACACCAGATCATAAGTGTCAATTTGATTTAACCTTCAATTTTACATAGCATTCTTTGAACTTATGAAACTGAATTTACTTTTTATTTCCTCTGTCTGGCAGAGAACACTCCACCTGCCCCACCAGAGCGGGAGATATTGGATTTGAGCTCAGAGTCCCAATGGCAGAACTTGAGGGCAATTTTCAGAATTAAAATACTTTCCATTAGGTAGCATGTGGACAAATACTTTTTTTTTTAAAGAAAGGACGTTGTCTGTTCTTGAGAGATGAGGGGGTTAGCAATATTTAAAGAGATAACTAGAGAGAAGGCATAAAATTTCGATGTGGATTTCCTTTGAGGTTGATCTTTAACTGGAAAGGTCAAACCTTTGCCATTAAAGACGTTGAAGGGCAAGAATCTATTACATTTGGTTATTGATCTTGAAGGCTCTGAACCTTGCCAAGAATAGGAGGCTGCCAAGAACATAAATCCATGGATAATAATGAAGATAACTGACAACTTTTAAACCCAGCTCGTGGCCAAAACATACACTATGTAAACAGATCTTGAAATGCCAGTGTCCGTTTTATGTGCTCTGTCTTCTTTTTCTTAGTATCATTAATACAAACCTGGGAGGCTTACAATGAATAAAGGTGACTGTTAGCTGAACAGTATGAAGTAAAAATGCACATGTCTTAAGAAATCATCTTTAAAGATGAGCGCCAGTGGCTATTTGAGCTCCCTGTAATGCGGCTTTGATCCATTGCAGTATCAAATAATCTAATAGAAAGGTCAGATTTGGATTAATATACTGCTGAAAGAAAATGAGAAAGCATATAATTGCAGACTACTGCGTCACATGTGGCATTTTCAGAATAAACTGTAATATCTTTTAAAATGTGTGCCTATATATCTGTTGTAGTATTCCATAACTGATAGTTAAATAGGTGTTTGTGTGAGTCCATCCTTATCTTCCTGAACCACAAATTTAGGTTTTGTGGCATAGAATATGAGGGGGTTCCCCATCATTTTCTCATAATCTTAGAACATGGGTGAACAACCTATGGCTCTTGGGCTCATTTTATGTGGGTGCTGAGCATGAGAAATGAAGGGAGCCCTGCAAAAAAAGAGATGAAAAAAGGGGTGTGTGGCAGAGACAAAGGGGGTGTCCTTCCTACTTGTGGCTCTGGCTCAATCCAGTTTTAACTCTGGATTTTTCCACTGCTAGAATGGGGTCCAAGGGAATATATCCCACAATATATTAAAGGTTGCCCCCTTTGGCATTACATCATGGGCTCACCCAATGTTATTTATTGGCTGTAACTTTAGGGATTCACTGGCCCAAGCTGCCATGATGGCTACTGGCTCAGATGGTTTGAAAAGGTCATTTGACGGATCTGTGGTTGGTAGTTATTTAAGTTGTTGTTAGCCGTGATAACTATATTCAGGTGCAATATACATCTGAATAACACAGAGAAAGATAGGAAACCACTAAAGCTGCTGGGCTCCCAACTCCCATCAGCCTTAGCCAGCATGCCCAATAATCAGCAAGGATGATATTTGTAGCCCAACGATATCTGGTCTCAGGCTATTGCCTTCCTGCCTTGCTTGTGGGTTTCTTGGAGGTATTTGACTCTCCACTATTGGAAACAGATAATAATAATAATAATAATAATAATAATAATAATAATAATAATAATCATAATAATAATCATAATAATAATATACATACCCCTTACCTTTCCTGCCCCAATTTGGCCACAGTGATCCATGCTATGGTCACCTCCAGGCTTGACTACTGTAATTCGCTCTATGCGGGGCTGCCCTTGAAGCTGTCCCAGAAACTCCAGCGGGTGCAGAATGCTGCAGCGAGGCTCCTCACAGGGTTTCTGCCATGGGAGCATATTCACCCAGTGTTTTTCCAGCTGCACTGGCTCCCGGTGGAGTACAGGGTCAGATTTAAGGTGCTGGTTTTGACTTTTAAAGCCCTTCATGGCCTAGGACCCTCGTACCTACGGGACCGCCTCTCCCGGCATGCCCCATGGAGGACCTTAAGGTCCATATATAGCAACACCCTAGAGGTCCTGGGCCATAAGGAAATTAGATTAGCCTCAGCCAGAGCCAGGGCCTTCTCAACATAAGGGCCTTCTCATAAGACCAGGGCCCTGCAGGATCTGATCTCTTCCTCATTGCCTGTAAAACAGAGTTGTTCCACCTGGCCTTTGGCTCAGAATCAGTTTGATTCCCTCCCCCTTTTTCTTTTCTCCTCCTATGATGAGATTGCTCCCTAATTGTTTTAATATTGTATCTTAATCTTTTAAATTGTATTTTAATCAACTTGTTTTTAATTATTGGTTGTTAGCCGCCCTGAGCCCGGTCTTGGCTGGGGAGGGCAGGGTATAAATAAAAATTTATTATTATTATTATTATTATTATTATTATTATTATCATCATCATCATCATCATCATCATCATCATCATCATTATCATCATCATCATCATCATCATCATCATCTGGCTGGGTTTCCCCAGCCCCTCTGGGTGGCTCCCAACAGAATATTTATAATAATAAAGTCGTACCTTGGTTTTTGAACAGAATGCGTTCCGGAAACCCGTTCGACTTCCGAAACATTCGGAAGCCAAGGTGTGGCTTCGGATTTGCTTCCGATTGCACAGGCATGCCAGAAACAATAGCGGAAGCTACACTGAATGTCTGGCTCCCCCCCAAAAAAAGATCAGAAACCAGAACACTCACCTCCGGGTTTCGATCATTCGGGAGCCGAAACGCACGAGTACCAAGGCGTTCAACAACCAGGGTATGACTGTAATAAAAAAGCGATAGAACATCTATCATTAAAAACTTCCTTAAACAGGGCTGCCTTCAGATGTCTTCTAAGAGTCAGATAGTTGTTTATTTCCTTGACATCTGATGGGAGGGCATTCCACTGGCCTGATTCAGTAGGCTATCCTAAAGCTATCCGTATACTTTAAAAGCCACTCTCAACAATATACATTCACGCATGCATTCACAATAATGCTCACATCTGGTTAGGCCATTAAAATAAAAAACCCAGCTGTCTACCTCTGTATGTTTGAAGAATATAATGACAAGACAGCAAGAGACGATGGTCTTCAGACAGATTAGGAAATAACATTCCAGGTATCGTTCTTTATTACACCCCATGCAGTGCTGGAGAGAATAGCTTTGCCATGACCTTCGTTTCTGTGAGTTTGATGGTATTCCAAGGACAACTGGGTCAGGACTTCTTGTAAATTAATGTTCCCCATGGGACTTATAATGAAGAGACTGTTAACTAATTATCAGTCTGTTTTGGAAGGCATTCATTTTTTAATTGACCTCAAACCTCTAAGGGAACAAAAGGTGTCTGAAGAAAGATGATTTCTCTGTTGAGGACAAACAGATGAATTCATACAGGGAAAGGGGGGACGTATTGATTTCTTGGGGTGGGGAAAGCAGTGAGGGAGTTGTGTGCTTTCCTTTTTGCAGGTTTAACTCAAAGAGTAGAGTTACTTGCATTGCATCCTCAGTGTATTAATCTACTCTTTTGGAAACCATATTTTGGGGGGATGTTCTTTCAATCTTGTCCTGTCTGGAAGCATTGCAACAGAATGCATTCAGATCATTGCATGCATAAGTTTGGGTTTAAGTAGAAAAGTTGAATTGCGCTATTTAAATGCCAGATGCAATTTCAGCAAGGCAATGTGCAGTGTTGTTATACCCTACAGAGAAGTTAATTGCTGTGCCAGAAGGAAGAGAGTCAAGACGGCTGTTCACTGGGAACAATCTTTGGTCCGGTGGATGGATATTTCAATTTTCTTCACTTGAATATTAGCTAGAATGCTAAATCAAACATTTCTGGTTTGCTAGCATTCAGCTACACAGACAGACAGACAGACAGACAGACAGACAGTGTGAGATGTGGTTAAATCTGCATTGATGTTATAACCTGTGTCTTAGGATAAAGGTAAAGGGAGCCCTGACCATTAGGTCCAGTCGTGAATGACTCTGGGGTTGCGGCACTCATCTCACTTTATTGGCTAACGGAGCTGGCGTACATCTTCTGGGTCATGTGGCCAGCATGACTAAGTTGCTTCTGGCGAACCAGAGCAGCACATGGAAATGGCGTTTACCTTCCCACCGGAGCAGTACTTATTAATCTACTTGCACTTTGCTGTGCTTTCGAACTGCTAAGTGGGCAGGAGCAAGGACCAAGCAATAGGAGCTCACCCCGTTGTGGGTATTCGAACCGCCGACCTTCTGATCGGCAAGTCCTAGGCTCTGTGGTTTAACCCACAGCACCACCCGCATCCCAAGTGTCTTAGGATACATACACCGTATTGGCAGATTGCTGGAGTCTCCTCAAAATTGCTTTTTGTGCTGAAGAGGGAGATCCCACTATGTTGCAAACAACACAAATACATTTGTTTTGTACAGTGTTAGCATGTTAGCATTGTTTGAAATGACTTCTGCTCTGGTGGCAGGAAGAGTTGGAGGTGCAGTAACGCGTGAGCTTTCCACACCATGACAGAAGCATGTTGGAAATGGTCGGGATCAGTCAGGGACTAGGGAAGGGGCTTCTTGATCTGCTGCCCTGCTCAACTGCCTTAAACAGTTGTGTTATTCTCTCAGGTCCCAATGTAGCTCTACCCACCCAAGCAGTCCATTGGTTGCCCCTGGTCAAGCCTGGCTACAAACATTATGCGTTGACTCATCTACAGGTGCCTTCCAAGGCTGGCCCAACCATTTAGCAGAATAAGGTGGATGCCTCAGGTGATGAATGCTATTAAATGGGGAATGGCAGCAAGGTGTGTGCTGTTTATCCCCTAAGCTAGTTTGTGCCCCTTGGGTGTGGTCTAAGTTTGGGAGATCTGTCTCATCACTATTGTTGAAGTAAGATTCAACTGCAGGTCCACAAAATCATAGAATTGGAAGGGACTCCAAGGCTCATCTTACTTCAACTTCACATCCCTAAAGTTCTCCCTCATAATAAGGTCAGCAGTGACTCAGGAGTTTGAAAAACAAAACAAAAACCAAAAAAGTGACTCAGGAGTTTGAAAAAACAAAACAAAAGCCCTCAGTCCTAGCCTTGAGAACAACCTGGATGATGCTTGCCCTTGCCTCAGTACCCTATTCAGATATAAAGGAAACAGAGGTGTGAAACATTCACACTATTTGCAAACAGTATGAAAGTTTTAATTGGTATAAGTTCTAGAAGCTTAGACAAAAGTCTGGTCGACAGAGTAGAGCTGCCTGTTTGCTCTGAGTTTTAACTAGTGACCCCAGGGATCCCAGCCGGAAAACACACATTCCACATCTAAATTTGGGTACAGCTGCCTCTTATCCAAACTTGACCCTATAACACTTCCCAAGCTTACAGACATTTTTGCGCCCTCTCTTTCAAAGATGGCCATGTAGGCTTGTTCGCATGCATATTTTATAGTGAGATAACCAGTGCTAAAAGGCACATAAATCACCCACAGTTCTGATGCGAAGATCTTTGCAAATGTGACTTTGGAGACTCGACATGAATGAGTGGGAAACTCTGGCAAGCAATGGGAACATCTGGCATCACAGACTCTGGGCTGGCATTTATTATAAGAAATTTATGGTATTAAATCTATAACTCCAGAAGAATTGTGACTGCAAGGAGGCGAGTGTCAGTTGTGACCTTTCTACTGAATAAACAGTTAGTGAAAGAAATGTAAACTAGATTCCCAGCAATGTTCTGAAAATACTTAACAGGGTGCAAGCAAAATGCAATCTTTGAAGTACAGCTTTGGACCAAGATAGATGCAATGTTTATCTGCATCCAACTTTTGTAAAGAAAGAATGAGGATGGATGCAGTTCTAAACCCACTGAGTGTGGAAGTTAGTAGTACAATGGTGGTGGCAGTCTGACTTCAGAGCCACATGCTGCCATAGCTCAGTTGAACAATGGCTGTTTTGCAAACCCTGGCCTCAACAGCTGAAGGACCTTCAATGGAAGACCTCTGTTCTCCTGTGGCCCTGGAAAACTCTGGAGAGCCAGTGTGGTGTAGAGGTTAAGAGCAGTGGACTCGTAATCTGGTGAACTGGGTTCGATTCCCGCTCCTCCACATGCAGCTGCTGGGTGACCTTGGGCCAGTCACACTTCTCTGAAGTCTCTCAGCCCCACTCACCTCACAGAGTGTTTGTTGTGGGGGAGGAAGGGAAAGGAGAATGTTAGCCACTTTGAGACTCCTTAGGGTAGTGATAAAGCGGGATATGCAATTAGTGTGATCAGTACTGGCCTAGAATGATTAATGATTTGGCTCAGTGTAAGTCAGCTTCTAATGTTACTACAGTGGATGCTCGGGTTGCGAACGTGATCCGTGTGGGATGCACGTACGCAACCCGCAGCATCCGCAACCCGCAGCGGCGTGTCTGCGCACGCCCGGGTTGTGATTCACCACGTCTGCACATGCGCAAAGCGCAATTTAGTGCTTCTGTGCATGCGTGACCGCCGAAACCTGGAAGTAACCCGTTCCGGTATTTCCAGGTTTCAGCGGTCCGCAACCCGAAAAAACGCAACCTGAAGCATATGTAACCTGAGGTATGACTGTATATTCATATAGGAAGCAGCTGATGCTCCTGTATTTATTGACTAGCATTGATAGACCCTCTTGAAAACTTTATGAAAACTATATTAAACTTCTGTCATTGAATCAACAAAATACAGAACAACATTCTCAAACTAAGGATCATTTCTCAAACTAAGGTTTATTCCTCCTTGTGGTGCAGCAATAAAATGCTAGCACATTTGCAACACTAAGCAGGGTATGGCATGGTTTCAAGTTGTCTTTGGGGCTCCGTGTCAAGATTCCTGCATTGCAGAAGGTTGCACTAGATAACCCTCTCTGTCCCCTGCATCTCTACAATCCTATGAATATGAAACCAAACAGTTTCCTCGATTGTAAGAAAGAAGAAGAAAGATTGTCCACCCTTGCAAAGTATAGAAAAGTTCAAAAATGGTCATATCATTCTTTTCATCATTCTTACATGGATTTAACCTTAGGTAGTATACTATAAATTGTAGAGTTTATGACTGGCTTTCAACTGGGGTTAGGGCAGGCACTATCAAAATTGAGTATATCATAAAAAATATTATTCTTGTAATTGTAAAATTTGTGCCGCAAATCATAAGAAATTCAGATACGTTTGTGTGATTAAGCTCTACTTTAACAAGGGTGCCATTATAATTAATGACTGTGGTCTGAGCTTTAGGAAGATTTCAGCTGTGGGAGAAGTAAAAGCCTAATTTTACATTTTGGCTATTCTTCTAGCAAGTGACACACTTATTTTAAAACTCTGTGTCATGATACCCTTTTTCTAAGTCCCACATCATCAGGCCTGGTGCCGACATGAGCAGCTCAGAGGGTTCCTTCTCAAACTTGACTTGGACTCCACTTTTAACTTACTTCAAAATTACATGTTTATGGTGTCTGGCACCAAGAGCTTTCTGGCCATCATCTTGGATTTTTCACCAGATACTAGGTTACTCCAGAGCACTCCGTGAGGAAAAGAACATGGCAGCCACCACAGAAACATGACATGTTGGGTAATATCTTGCCACCCCCTGCCCAATACTCCAGTGTCATACTTCCTGAGGCCCTGGGAGGTGGGAGGGTCTACAAATAGTATGTTGCCATGACTAGGCCTGGGTGATGTAACAATACATTGCCCAGGACCGGTTTGAGGGCACGATTGCACCTTCATCTAGCTGTATATCATGAATTAAACCACCACTGCTCCTGAGTCCCTCCACCACCAGCACTCAGCACACAAGCAAGCTACATCGGCCCCAACCCTTCTAGGTGCCAAGGTGAAATCGCCATTGGTCCTGCCAAGGGAGTCGAGGCGGTTTCACTCTGGTGCATTGCAAGGTTGGGTCTGGTGCAACTTGTTTCTCCCTCCACTTTTCTGCATTGTGATGGATTTTTTTTTAAAGGGTTTTTATTTATACTTTTCAAATTTATACATTTCATTAGTTTTCCAATCAATTTTTCCTTTCAAAGTTTGACTTCCTTCCCCCTCTTTCTGCGGTTCCTTAAATTCATTTTCTAAAAATATCTTCTGCATATACAAATTCATTTAATTTGCTCATTTAATTATGTACTTTAAATATATACTCTTATGAAACTGCAGGTTATTACAATAATCCTGCTAATGTTTTTTATCTGTTTACAGTTTATCTGTAAATACTCAATAAACCCTTTCCGTTCTTTTATAAAAAGTTTGTTATCTTAATTTCTTATTTTTCCAGTGAGATTTGCCATTTCTGCATATTCCATAAGTTTTTGTATCCATTCTTCCTTTGCTGGGACTTCCACGTCTTTCCACTTTGGGGCAAGTAGCATTCTTGCTGCTGTAGTAGTATACATAAATAAATTTCTATACAATTTAGGTAGTTCTATCCACATAATTCCCAAAAGATGTATCATTATATTGCAGTGTATTCACGATGTTGAATAGCTGATATCACCCAGACCTAGTCGTGACTCCGCTTAACCCTGGAACCATCCCAGAGTATCATGACATAACCCCAACAACAGACCTTAAACTTGTGACCTGAGGAATATCAGGCCGGGACTTGGCCTCTGTGTTACCAAACAGCACTGGCAAAAGAAGAAAACTTCTGGGAAACTAGAGAGGTCTCTTTGTACTACCACTAGACTAAAAGTCTCCACTAAAGTAACTATAAGGCCTGGGTTTTTTTCCTGCTTTTACTTTGCTTTGCCCTGTTTCTCACAATTCTCTGGGTGGTTGCCTGACAGGTCCCCCATACATAAATATAGGGCTGTTTCATTTCCTGTTAATCCCTAGAGACTGGGGAGAGTGGGAGACAGCTGTTGTTCAAACCCTACAATAATCTGGCATTGAGTATAGAAGTTTGGTTCGTAAGCTGCCGCGCTACGTTACATAAGTTCCCAAATTCAACTGTAAATGCTTGCCAATATGGAGCAAGTGCAGACAGGTGTGAGATTACAGCTGTAATAAAAACTGGAATTGAACACTAGTTGTTGAATTTGTAGCAGGTGATTGGCTTGATTTATATAACGTGGGCCACAGAGAAAGGAGAGAGATGTAAGTCAGCATCTTTAGTCTGAAGCACTGTGGTTCACTGAGTTGCAGTAGGTCATTGTGAGCTGCTGAATTAATTCTTGTTTGTGTCTGGCATAGTGCTGGCACAGCATAACTTAATGCAGTCAAGCTTCTCTATGGAGACACCCTTTGGGGCAAGGGAAAGCCAGCTAGCTGTATCTGATGCCCCTTATACTATATAATCTTTGCTGAGAGTGCCATAAGAATACAAAATGCATGGAATTTCCCAGGGTAAAAGAGTAGCATGTTCGTTGTGAGTGGTTACAGCCTGTAAAATCGCCAAGGTTTGTAAATATCAAAATCGATACCTTGATGTCATTTTAGAACAATGTGTTACAAAACCAAGAACATGAGCTTGATTTGAGGGAAAAGGTGAAGGGATTCAAACATAGCCTGTTCAGGGATCATGTTGTTCACGGAGAAGCCATTAATTTGTTATTGTTGCTGTTGTTATTGGCATAAGGTTAATTTGCAAGATTACCGATAGCAATTCACTGAAGCATGGAAGCCTAACAACATCGAACATTTACAGACTAACTAGGCTCTAATGTCCTGTGAGGATGTTTGTAAACCAAATGCTTGCCAGTCTGAAATCGGTTTGGCTTCATCCTCTCAGAAGGGGCACACAAATTCCATCAAGTTCTGCCAATAAATAATTTCAGCCTACTCTCTTGTTCACCCACCTCTTACCCAGAGAGTTGTGGTGGTGGTGAGGATGGCATTGCCTGATTGCTCATCTTCTCCCTGACTGGCAAGCAAGCAGGTCCACTCTCCCTCATCTCAGTGTTTTGATTCTGTCATATTTAGGATTGTCTGGTTTGTTGGGCCCACCTGTCAATCATGCACTGTTGCCCTATGAAAGCCCAGAATTTCAGAAGGAACGCATTTCAGTCTCGTGCTTGCCTTTCGCACCACTGAGTTTCTTGCTAGAATCCCAAGTTCATAGTTCCCCTGCTGGGTTGCAATGTTCACGTTAAAAACATCCTAGATAAGAAAAACCTAGTGTTAGAAGCATGAAGTGAACTTCAAAGCAAAAGCAGATGGCTTTTGTGTGCACGATCAAAATGGGGCAGGTAGATGCATCTTGCTTGTCATTGAATTTTAAAATGAAACCATTCTGCTCTGGCCAAATTCTTAAGTAGAAACTGGACTCTACAATCCACTCTAGACATGTGCAAATAGGTCTGGTGTGGTTGGGCATCTCTTCACAGGGACAAAAGGCACAAACTGAGTGAGGGGTTGATGAAAGCACTACCTGTACACTGCGTTGGACGGCCACTAGGATGTGAGGTAGAGTCCAACACAGTCCAAGGACATTCCTGAGTCAAGCTAGATTCCTACCTCACAGGGATGAAGGTTGAAAATTAAGAAGCAGAGAATCCTGACTCGATTCTGGAAATGCTTTCACCCCACTTGGAACCGAGGTTCTAGGAACTGAGCTAGCTTGGGTTCCATTGGTGACAAGCATAGCATAAGTAGAGAAAGAAAAGCAGATGGGCAAGTCAATGGTACAATGTTCATGGTATGAGTACTATACGAACCTATAGAGATCTAAATATATATTTAGTCTTGGAAATGGGATCCTCTTATTGGAGGGTCCTGGGGCGCCTGGGACTTACCCCATAGGGGTAAAATGGGTGGAAGGAAGTGGAAAATGCCCTGGCCCCAGCCCCTGGATCATGCCAGGTTGTTTTAGCCAATCCCCAGAGGGTGACATGATCCAGGGCTTTAAAAAGCGGCAGCGTGACGGGAGGAGGGGCATTCACGTTACGCTGCCTAACACCCTCCCCCCCTAGAGTTAGGTAGTTTAGTCTGACCTTGCTTTGGTTTGGGTCGCCTGTTTTTGGAACAGGGGCTAGGTAGGATTTTTTTCCAATTGGCAAATTGGCTCTAGTCACTTGGTTTTTGCCTACCCCTTAGCAATCGTCACAACTTGTAAGGTGGCGGTTAGACCTTGGCTCAGTTGGATTGCGGGGAGGGGAGGTGTGGCCATCACCTGCCCCTCCAGGAACAGGTATTCCATTAAAGGAAGCTGGGGGTCCTGGATCTCGTCTGAAGCCCACTTGAGGGGCTAGGGCCATGCTAGGACCACAGGAACCCCGGGGTGAACTTCAGTTGGTCCACATTGATGTTGCTCTCTTGTTTGGTTTACCCCATTGGACTACCACCCAGAGAGGTGGAGTCAGTTATAATCGGAAGTCAATGCCTAAGCCAATACCGCTCACGTGATTGTAATTCAATAAAGTTGTGGCCAAAATTCACCCCAAAACTTAAAACTAAAATATGTGTCTGAGTGAAGTTAATTTTGGGGTGGGTCCTGGGGGCCTTGGGGCGCAAAAGTTAGGCACTGAATAATATGTAAGCCCTTGTCTAGCCTCTGTGCATTAAAAGAGCATGTTGAGATTTTAATCAGCATGGTTTGTGCTGAAAGTGAAACATTTACATTGGCGCATGTGTAGCTCTTCTCACAGTCAGGGAATTTATTATATTTCTCAAGGGGACAGTGGATTTTTCTCCTTTTTGCAAGCCAGCCTAAATATTTCTGACAACCAGAGAACAGCACCAATTGGAAATTCACGGTTCATGTAGTAATAACCGAGTATTTTAATTTCATGAGCTAAATAATGGGCATCCACTTGTAGCCTCCATTGAAGAAACCAATACTGTCAAGAGCAGTGGCATGGTACACCCAGAGATAAATCTGGGGAACTGAATGAAAATCATTACTTCTCTATTGCTTTTCTTTTGTGTAGCATAAACATTAATTAAATACTTCATTGCATTTTTACTTACAATGATGTGTGTCTAACAGGAAATCAGCTTTTGTTTATGAGAACTTGTGACAGTCAGACGTTGCTATTAAAATGCAAAAGATGAAGCCAGAATTGAGCTTAAGCTCTAATATATAGGCACACAAATATTAAAGTGTAATAAAACATAAAACATTTAAAAGTTCTCTATATTGGGCTGCTAAAAGTTGTGTAGTTATTTATCTCCTTGACATCTGATGGGAGGGTGTTCCACAGGATGGACACCTCTACTGAGAAGATCCACAAGTGATGTACAGTCCTACCTTGGAAGTCGAACGGAATCCATTCCGGAAGGCCGTTTGACTTCCAAAATGTTCGAAAACCAACTTGCAGCTTCTGATAGGCTGCAGGAAGTTCCTGCAGCCAATCAGAAGCCACGGAAGCCTTGTTGGATGTCCAGGTTCAAAAAAAAAGGTTCACAAACTGGAACAATCACTTCCGGGTTTGCGGCGTTCAGGATGCAAGATGTCCGAGTTCAAGGGCATTCGACAACCAATGTATGACTGCATTTCTCTTTGTGTGGCCAATATTGGAGGTGCATTTACCAGAGGTGTTAGAGAGGGCTTTCTCCATGGTATTTCCAAGATCCAGGGACTCACTTATTAGTTAGGGCCCTTTTCTGCTAGCTTTCCTTCAGCTGGCAAAGACCTTCCTTATTTAGATGTCCTGGAGTGTGAAACTTGTGGCTTTGTGACCTTTGACCTTATTTCATGCAGCCCATTTCATATGGAGGAGGAGGAGACTGGGATAGAGAAGGAGATTGGAAGGGGGGATTTGGTCTTCCCTGTTAGCATATTGAGTGGCTGAAAGAGAATGAAAAGCGGTGCCCCCTCTGCTTTTGTTTCTGTCTCTACCCACTGAAGCCTTAGGCCCTATGCAGTAGACATCACACATTGCCTCTGAATGCTTCATGGAATACCACCCTGGTGAGAGAATGGGTCCTCATCCCTGAGAAGACTCAAACACCTGGTTTCACCAGTACGTTCTTTTCAGTTCAACACTGAAGCCCCTTCAGCCATTACACTACGCAGTCCTTTTGGTTGCAGAAATGAATGGCTGGGCAGTGACTAATAATTCATTGCAAATGAATGGAAAGCAATTTGCTGGTAGTAACTTGACAGTACATGCACATCTTGCTTACCGAACACAAGGCGTTCCCTGGAAATCATTCGCTAGGTGGAGGAGTTGACAATTTCCATTGATTTCTATGGGAAAATGTCTAATGCATTTTCAACCACACAAATTTGACCCCCAATTTTTTATTTTTATTTTTTTTAAAGACAGGAAAACACGCAAACAAATGCTTCTGGTTTATCCGATTTCTCCCCCTCCCTCCGTTCCTCAGCCAGCCAACAAAAGGCAAGCAAAGAAGTAAAAAATGTTCTGCTCAGGTATCTGAATATGTACAGGTAATATGCATAGGTTTGCCTACTGATGCCTCCGGTATGGATATGTGAAATTTCGCATAGCGAATGTTCGTAAAGTGGGACCAGTATGTGCATATGAACAGGGATGTAAATTTTGCATGCCTTCATTCATACGTTGCATTCATTTATGTTTATTGCAGGGGAACATTTGAGAATCTGCCCTCAGGAATATACATGCTGTACATCAGAAATGGAAGACAAGTTAAGCCAGCAAAGCAAACTGGAATTTGAGAACTTGGTGGAGGAGACAAGTCATTTTGTGCGCACAACCTTTGTGTCCAGGCACAAGAAATTTGATGGTGAGTAGCATGTTATATTTTGCTTATTCTTGGAGCCAATCTACACAGTCATCCACGAAACTGTACATAATGTAGACAGCCTATTTCACTTCAAGAGGCAGATAAAAGATGCTCTCCCGTGGAAAATCATTTTCCGAACTTACAAAACAAACATGTCATAGATAAGGCTAGGCTATTATCTTCTTCTTTAGCATACTAGTTTTATATGCACATGATGCTTTTAAAATAGGGCAGCCAAACATTAGGTTTGATTTGATCCAAACACCTGCAGTCTGAACGATACCATCCAGCAATAGATAACCATATGAGACTGTTGATCATGTGTGTCACATCATAAAAGGCTCAATCAATTAATCCATTGTACGGTCAGATTCCTTACTTGGAATCCCCTAGTTTATCATAGGATACCACTTATTCAGAATGAATGTTAATTGTATTTTCCAGGCAATTAGATATCAGATTCAGTTGTTGTCCTGCTAGGATAAGAGCGTCCTTTAAAGCTGGCATCCCTTATCTGTAATTATTCCTGTTAATCCCAATGATATGAAAGAATGGGCTGCTGAGAGATGAAAGACTTGCACACTGTTTAAAACAGCACATGGATGAAATATTAGGTCCGTCTCACTTGATATGCCATGGCCCCTTTCCCTATTTGTTTGCCTGAATGGGCACATTTACATTTTGCAAAATAATCCATGGGTGCTGCGGGGGCTTGGCTAAGCTCTTGCTGGAATATGCTGCCTAGGGTTTGCTCTGAAAATGATACTAATAAACATCCTTTATGAAGTGAAATGTCCCTCATGAAGACCATGATAGGACTACTATGGTGGATGCAGAACCCTGGCCAGAAAGTAGATTGATAGATAAACTTTATTCGCATTAGCCAACTGCCATAGCAACATAAAACAAGCAATATATACAATTAAAAAGACAACAGTGGGTAAAAAGGGCAATCAAATGACCAAGATTATCGTTCAGATAGTGGCCCTTAATCTCATTGCACCCTTGGAAAAAACCTAAACGACAAAACAGATCCCAAATGAGCAAGCCGGACCATCACAAACAAGATCCATCAGTTTTAAAAATGAAAGATACATCCTGCCTTGATATTCAACCTCCTACAAGAGACAGTGAGGACTCTGTTTCTGCTGAAGAACACGCTTTAATAAACCATTTCTGGTCATTGCAGCCCTCAGCTCAAAACGAAATCTTGGATAGACTAGACATACTCAGAAGCCAGAAAGTAGAAAAATAAGTCATTGTTCTACACACCTTATTCTAAAGCTATTAAGCTTTGGGGTTTTTTAAACTTACTTTCCCCAATAGCACACAACTTTTGCCATTAATATATAAAAATGAAAGTGTTTGATTCCCAAGGGACTTATATCTCTTCCCAGGATGAATGAAGGTTGCAGTGTCGCCACCCCGAGAGAAATATCCTTTGTCAATATGACCAGAGATGCTCTTTCCTAACCGAATCTACAAGCGCAGAAAAAGATCGAATTCTCACACTTGCCTTATGACATGGTTGCCAAAGGGCAAATATTTGCCATTGTCTATGCCCAGTGCACTTGTAGTGAGGTGACTTTAGACTTCCTTTTGTTGTGTTCCGAATCACTCCAGAGAGATTGTCGCGTCCTCCAGAATCAAAGCAAAAGATGATTCAGCAGCTTTGCAGGGGTTGAACACATTTTCCCTTTCTTCTGTCAGAGGGGATGAGTTCATTGTGGATATTTTCATTCTCTCCATCAAAGCATATGCTGAAATTATGTAGGGGGAAGAAAATTGTGTTGATTCATGGAAGGATGAACAATGCTACTCTAATTATGCTGAAACTTTTAGTACTCATTTCATCACATAATTGGCGTGCAGTTTTGGAAGAGCTCTTTCATGGGATATGCAGCAAATTGCAATAGATAGATGCAAAAGGTAGAAACCGATCACCTGAATGCAGTGCCTTTTTGGTGGAAGGAAACTCAAACAGCTAGGGAAATTTACCAGCAGAGATGTCCCACAGATGGCTTTTGTGCTTAGCTTCTGAATAGCCCTTATTTATTGTCTAGTACATTTCAGAATCATAGTTATTATTGTGATTGTGCTGCGTTTTTTTTGGGGGGGGGCCATAGCAGAAAAGCACTTAGTGACAGCTCAGTATATTTTGCTGCCTAAAACCTAATCTGGCATTCCAAAATAGTGGTTGAAGGGTAGAAGATTCTGTTGTCTCTCTCTACCCCTTTCTCACTACTAGTAATACTTCTCCTCCAAGTGCAAGCTAACTAGTGGGGTAGGAGAGCTGAAAATAATGCCAATATACTTCACATCTGGAAACCAATGCGCCCCTTGGGTTTCAGATAGTACATGGGTAGACAAGTCTAAAAAGCCTGGGACACAAATTTTCATGGCCCTCTAGCAGCTATGGTGGCTCATTTACTGGAATTAATGTACAGTGGTACCTTGGGTTAAGTACTTAATTCGTTCCGGAGGTCCGTTCTTAACCTGAAACTGTTCTTAACCTGAAGCACCACTTTAGCTAATGGGGCCTCCCGCTGCCGCCGCGCTGCCGGAGCCCGATTTCTGTTATCCTGAAGCAAAGTTCTTCACCTGAAGCACTATTTCTGGATTAGCGGAGTTTGTAACCTGAAGCGTATGTAACCCAAGGTACCACTGTATCTAGTGTTAACTATGGAAGTGTATAATTGATGCTGACCAAATTAAACCTCCTGATGTATGTTTTGCTCTAGGAGGCTTAGTTTGGTCAAAATCGAGTGCAGTAGTACCTTGGATCCCAAATGCCTTGCGAATCGCACGTTTTGGCTCCCGCGGAAGTAAATGTTCCGGTTTGCGAACGTTCTTTGGAACCCGAACGTCTGACATGACTTCACCAGCTTCCAATTGGCTGCAGAAGCCTCCTGCAGTTAATCGGAAGCCACGTCTTGGTTTCCAAACGTTTTGGAAGTCGAACGGACTTCTGGAACGGATTCCGTTCAACTTCCGAGATACCACTGTATACACTTTCAGAGTTAACACTAAATACATTACTTCTGATTAATAAGTATTCATAGCTGCTAGAGGGCCATGTAAAATTGTTTGCGGCGCTTTTAAAACTTGTCTACCCATGTACTATCTGAAACCCAAGGAGCGCATTGCTTGCCAGGTGTGCCATTTTTTCAGCTCCCCTACCCAACTAAGCAGGATTAGTAGTGGACAATCCACGTCCCTTTGAAAGCTTTGAAATATCAGAATATGCATCACCCTGCAATAGCCTTCTGGCTTCTTTGCGAAATCTGTTTCCCTGTTTATTGTAGTGAGTAGGACGCCGTTTTGTCCTACATAAAGTCGGGAGTAGAAAGCTGATGGAGGATCGAAGGAAGTATGAGACCAAATTACATCAGCTGCACACTCTTCTGTTGCTCTGGAGCAGGGGTCTGCAACCCGCGGCTCCGGAGCCGCATGTGGCTCTTTTACACCTTTGCCACGGCTCCGGGGCGGATACTAGCGAGGGGAGGAGGCGCATTGTGCGCCCCGACACTCCCCACTGTGGCGGGCACTGTACCGGCTGTGACGTCGCATGGACGTCGGGTGCGTCCCGACGTCACCTTCCCACCCGCCCACCCGCTACATTGTAAGGGGCATGTACGCTGGTCACTGTTTTGAAGGGGAATGAAGAACACACACACACAAAAAGGTAATTTGTTAATTTAACGTTTATTTCTATGAGGAGGAGTAATTCTGAGGGGTCAAACAAAGAAATAATAAAAAAGTGACAAAAAAGTTATTTTTATAATGATGAGTTTTGCGGCTCCCAGGGTTTTTTTCCTTCGGAAACGGGTCCAAGTGGCTCTTTTTGTCTTAAAGGTTGCAGACCCCTGCTCTGGAGCATTTAAAGGAAAACATGTGCTCTCCAGGTTGACAGCTGGCTGCCAACCATCTATGCCACATACAGCAACAGTGAGCCACAACTTTAGAACTATTATTTAGCCTCAGAATAACATCAAGCACTTCCAAATGTCCTGGCATCAAGTGCCTCAAATAAAGGAGCACTGGAGCAAATCAGCTGATATTCTTTCATCCCTGAAAGTATGTATGGGACAAAGAAACATCACAATTTGCAGAGATTTGATTCACAGTTATAGCTTTGCTTGATTTTCAGGAAATGATGGGGATCTGAACTGTTTGCCCACTGAGGAACAACCCCTTACAGGACTGGGCAAACAGTTGTGTTTATTAGTACTCAGACAACCCAAGGCATACCTCAAAACAGCTTAAGATATATTATCCTCCCAGAGTTGTCGTAATACTATCATCTCATTATCACCAATTCCCCCTGCATAGTGGCTTTGCTGAGCAGCTGTTTTGCAGCCAAGCCAATATCTTTTTAAAGTATTGCTCTATCAGCAGCTGAAACCAACCCACCAGAAGGGGTAATGCCATGAATGTTAATGAGCAGGCGGTATCTGTTCACTGACATTTCTTAACTAATCCTCTGAATAACTATAGGCAAATTGCAATGAGATGTTGATTTTTATTTTTTTAAGGGGGGAAAACAGTTAAAGGAAAGCTGGTTACTGTCTTACTCTGCCATAGTAAGTGGAAAATAATTCCGCATTAAGTGGTTTCTACATCCAAGTGGCTAGCTTCTCAATGTGATACAGATGAAGTAAATTATATTGCTGTACATGTGGCTCTGAAAATGTATGCAAACAACATAAATGCAGAAAACCAGAGGGACTAGCTTCCCAAATGTTATGAAAATGTCTTTAATTAAATCAGTCTTTTTCAACCTGTTGCCTCCAGATGTTTGTGGACTGCAACTTCCAGTATCCCTGAGCTTTAGTCTTAGAATATATAAGACAAAAGCACGGTTTTTCCTCATTATCAATACAGTGGACCTTCCAGATACGAACTTAATTTGTTCTGGGGGTCCAGTCGTACCCCAAAAATTACGTAAATAGAGGCGTGCCCCTGCACATGCACACAGCATGATTGAGTGCTTCTGCACATGCGCGTGTGGCCGTAACCCGAAGATTCCGTATCCAGAGGGATACGTAAGAAGAGGTACAACTGTATATCACATATATGTATCTTCCACTGATGAATAGATGGGGAAATTGTTATTTGCTAGCAAGACACACACAGTTTGCTACGGGTGGTGGGGTGGTGGGTAAGTCAGATGCCTTACCCAGCCCAAAAAATGGCTATAAATATAGTTCAAAATCTCATAATCTCTTCAATACCACCATAACCCCCCCCCCCAAAATGCCTGTAATACAAACAAATATTTTGCTTCTGTAGAAACTGAGATTGCAAGAGGACATTTTTTATTTGAAAACTTTCTTTTACTTGAGTATGTGAGTGTAATAAGGTTTGTTTTGAATTGGAAGGTTTATGATGGGTTTTGAGAAGTTTAAAAGTTTTCAGAAGTGTGTGTGTGTGTGAGGGAAATGTTTTCACGGCTTATGCATGTGATTTCTTTTAATTGAAAGGTTGATACTGGTTTTCAACCAGCGAAAAGTTGGCAGGGGTGTGTGTGCAGATTGAAATAACATTTGATGAATTCTACATTCCTGGATAGAAATAAGTTTGAAAGTGACAAAAACTTCTCTCATATAGAGAAATGCAGTAGAACTTCACAGCACTTTTAGTATGTTTGTGTAACTATCCCTACTTTCTGCGCCATGCATCAATTTTGTTCCAATTTCTTTTGCAAATTGAATAATTTCTTTCAAAATGTGTCAGTGTTGTCAATAATAAAAATAATACTAGCATACCCTCCAACATTCCTTCAATGGAAATAGGAACGCCCCATTCCATAATGATAATTTTACTGTTTATACCCCACACATCTTCCTGGGTTAGCCCAGCCACTCTGAGCAGCGTCTAACACATATAAAAACATACAGTGGTGCCCCGCAAGGCGAATGCCTCGCAAGACGGAAAACCCGCTAGACGAAAGGGTTTTCCGTTTTGGAGGTGCTTCGCAAAACGAATTTCCTATGGGCTTGCTTCGCAAGACGAAACTGTCTTGTGAGTTCCTGCATTGTTTTTTTCCTCCCCCCCCCTTTTCCCCAAGCCGCTAAGCCACTTATCAGCTGATCCTAAGCCGCTAAGCCGCTTAACAGCTGATCCGCTAAGCCGCTTATCAGCTGATCCGCTAAGCCGCTTAACAGCTGATCCACTAAGCTGCTTATCAGCTGATCCGCTAAGCTGCTTATCAGCTGATCCGCTAAGCCCGCTAAGCCGCTTATCAGCTGATCCGCTAAGCCCACTAATCCGCTAATAGCGCTAATCCGCTAAACCGCTAATGCGCTTGCTTCGCAAGATGGAAAAAACCGCAAGACGAAGAGACTCACGAAATGGATTCTTTTCGTCTTGCGAGGCACCACTGTACTGTATTTTTCCGCATATTAGACTAGGTTTTTTTTACCAAAAAAATAGGTTTAAAATTGGGACTCGTCTTATACACAGGTAGTGCTGAGGAGGTTTTCTTAATTTGGAGTCCCTCAAAATACGTCTTATACACGGAAAAATACAGTAATAAAACATTAAACATTGGGAGGAAAAAACCCTTCCCTATACAGGATTGCCTTCAGATGGCTCGGGGGTCGGATAACTCCTTACCCTCAAATGTTTCTCCAGTGAAAATAGGGACATCCTAAGGAAAAGTGGGACATTCCAGGATCAAATCAGATACCGGGATGGCTTCTCCAAATCAGCGATGTCCCTGGATAATAGGGGCACTTGGAGGGTCTGTTCTTGCCTTCTCCATCATGGTGCCTCCCTCATCCCTTACACTCACTATATTTACATCTGTAGACCCTGTGTATTCCTGTTTCTGTCATCACAAAGAAAGCGAGGTTCCAAAAGGGCCACCCTTAACATCACAGTACTTGGGGAAAGAGGGAGTATGAAGTGAGCCATATTTTCCTGGAAGAACTAGCTGAGTTCTTTTACACTTCGTAGGCTTCTCTGCATGCATAAGTGTGCAGATCTGCTTCAGAAAAATGTTGCATTTCACGTAGGGTTGGGGTTTTCTGTTTTAAAATTGTATTATATTTTTATATTATCTTTGAGATTTGACACTTGCTCACAGTCCATGGATAGAGGTCAGTTATTTATTTATTTTCAGAAAGTATGCGTTTGTGTATCTTGCAGAAGTGTGAATTTCCATGGATATAGATGGCATATATAAAGGTGTCTTTTTATTGTTATGGTTGGTGCCCACCTGACATGCGAATGCTTCTAATGGTATCATCATAGTAGGTGCATCTAAGTCAGGTATATCAAGTTTCAGATAAAGCAAGGATTTATGGCAATTTACTGCCCCAATTTTATACAGACTCTGGTCTCAAAACTGCACAGACAGTCACATTAGTTTGAGAAGGAGAGGCAGTAAAAGCCCCATAAAACTTGTCTGATTTATAGTTCTTTGATCTTTTCTCACTGAAATATCCAAATGGCATAAACAAAATGTCTCTTTCCCATGGAAGATTCAACAATACGATAAAGGCACCAATCCGTCGGAGTATTTGTAGAATCAAGGACTACATTTAGAAAGAGTTACCTAGGAGCATCTTTTATCACAGTAAAACAGACCTGCTTGCTATTTATATTCTTTTCGTGCAGACCTGGGTCTCAGCTAGATTGGTAAAGAAAAAGTGATTTATATGCATTGTACATGCAATATAACATTGTGCCACCAGATGGTGCCGTGGAGCCTGTTTTTCTCTACCTGTTTTCCCTGTTTAAATTTACAACACATTTAAATGAAACACTTCTTTGAAACACAGGACTTGATGTCCTTCCACAGGGCCTGTAAGACAGAGCTATTCCACCTGGCCTTCAATTTGAATTAGCCTGATCGTCTATTCCCTTTCCCCTTTCCTCTTCTATGAAGAAACCCTTTCTGGGAACCCACATTTAAATTCTTCCCTGGTCTCCGTGCTGGCCCTAGTAGGACCAACTTGACCAATTAGCCCTGGTGATCATTTGATGTCTACTGACTGGGGTTTTTTCCCCTTTCTTCCCAAAATGACCCCTGAATTTTTGAATTATATTGATATTGATGCTGCATTTTATGGTTGTATTTTATGCTGTTTTATGCTGTTTTTAAGTCGCATTTTAATCATTGTTTCATATTTGCTGTTAGCTGCCCTGAGTCTGGTTTTTAAACCAGGAAGGGCGGGGTATAAATTATTATTATTATTATTATTATTATTATTATTATTATTATTATTATTATTATTTGTCCAGTTCCAGCCATGGATAACCTGTGACACCCATTTCAGAGTGGTTAATGATGTCCTTGTAAGTGGTAACACTGCATGCAAGTGACATTTAGGTTTTAGCTGCACTAAGAAAATCTAAACCTATATCTAATGGAAGGTTCTCTGAGCATAATCCAGTGTTTGCCCTCTGTAGTAAAGCTTGTCATATTGCCTTCCTTAAGAAGAGCCCTGCTAGATCACATCAAAGGGCCCATCTAGTCCAACAACCCATTCTCACAGCGACCAATCAAATGCCTACAGAACATGGGTGGCGCTGTGGTCTAAACCACCGAGCCTCTTGGGCTTGCCGATCAGAAGGTTGGTGGTTCGAATTCCCTTGAGGGAGTGAGCTCCCGTTGCTCTGTCCCAGCTCCTGCCAACCTAGCAGTTTGAAAGCATGCCAGTGCAAGTAGATAAATAGGTACCACTGTGGCGGGAAGGTAAATGGCATTTTCATGTACTGTGGCTTCTGTCACAGTGTTCCATTGTGCCCGAAGCAGTTTAGTCATGCTGGCTACATGACCCAGAAAGCTGTCTGTGGACAAACGCCGGCTCCCTCAGCCTGAAAGCGAGATGAGCACCACAAACCCATAGTTGCCTTTGACCGGACTTCCCCTTCCAGGGGGGTCCTTTACCTTTACCTTTTTCCTTTCTAGGACCTGAGCAGGATTGACCTGAGTGAAACAGCTCTCTCCCCACTTGCAATTTGAAATAACTAGTATTCAGAGGCATAGTGCCTTCAACCCTGGAGGCAGAACATATCTACAGTAGCTAATAGCCATTGACAGCCTTTATCCTCCATGATTTTTGATTAATCTGATAATAACTTCCACTGGGAAACATGACCATGGAGGACTAGCTTACAGCTCCATTCACAAATGCATATCCAGTATCCAATGGACTATAACAGTACACAGTTACCTGCAGCTGCGAAGGAGTCATTGCAGATCAAATGCTACAGGTATACAAATGTAATTAATAAATATTAAATCTCATCTCAGATACCTCACCAGAGGAGGATGCTCAGGAGGCTAAGCCTCTAACCTTGATAAAAATGGACAAAGAGTCAATTAATAAGCTTGCGGGCCAAGGTGCAGTATTCAAAAGAATTAGGGTCTGTGCCACAGAAGAATGAAGTGCAAAAAGGTAGCTCCAAAAACATTAACCTTATTTGTATCTCGGCAGACAGCCATTGCTTGACTGGCATCAGAAGTTTGTTTCTTTAACTACGTGTCAGCAGGAGGGTTTTCTTTCTCCTAAAGACAGATACAATTCTTTGTAGCGGACAATTTCTTATGTGTTCAGCACATGATTAACCATGGTTTTCCCATGATTATCCTGACATAGCACTGGAAACTTCCATTCATGCTCCTGTTCACCAATAGACCAGATAGCCTTGCAACAATTAAAACAGGTCTCCTTCTCATTTTCTGTTGGCAAAATGCACCAGGGCTGATGGTGTGCATATTTATTTACGGCTGAGATACTGACCTGAACTCTGGATAGTATTTTACCATGAAAGGCCTAATCTGAAAAGAGATCTAGATTATTAAGACACACTGGGCTGAACATCTAAAGCTGCCTAACCTTTCTAACTGGATTAACATATTTGTTCAGTGGGTAACATGGGAAGATGACTGCTCTGCTCTCTTGATCGGCTCTGTTCTGGCATTTTTCATAATTAGAGAGAATGGCAACCTCCCTCAATTAAAATTCCCATTTATGTCCGGTTGGAAAATATACTGTCACCTATCTTAATGGGGCAGAAAGGTCACAGTCTGTAGCATATGAGGGGGTGGCTGTGAATAACCAACTTCGACTTTTAGTAGGAAGTATTAATTAAACATGGAATAACAAGTTATCCAAAGGCATTTAAAGAGAGATTTTTCAAGCAGGACTACCCAGGTTATTTATAATTTGTAAATCAGGTAATTGCAGTCTGGAATAGCATATCCCAATACTCTTATTTTTGGTGAATGACTACTTCACCACTACAAGAGAGAACTTTTATTTCAGAGGCATTGTTCTGTGAATGTCTAAATAATTTCATTTAAATTTGTGTGTAGAAACCGTGAAATAATATTTGCTAGGTATTCCAGTACTAAAAAGAACTGAAGACACACATTGGTGTCCACCCCCAGCTGAGTCATATTTGTCAAGTGTGGAGCTTTATTTTGTTAATTTTGTAAAGTAAGCTTCTGGTTCTTGTGGAAGTTGAGAGATGAGGCACCACATGCAGAAATCTTTTGATTTATGAGAAACTAGCCTGCTCCTGCCTCTTAGTGATTTTAGCCACTGACTAAAGTCATAAAATTGATTGACTTTTAGCAGAGCATATCTAGTTATCTAGGGCTGACTAGAGTGAAACACCAAGTGGGATGATCTTAATAGATGGTCCTGGTTGCGGGCAGGCCCTCAACCCAGTCCCCCTACCCTGGCATGGGTGGAACCATCACCCTCACGCCAGGGTGGCACCACGATTACCCAGGGCTATTGTCCAATCAATTCGAATGGGCGATTGTGGGGAATGTATAAAAGCGGCAGCGCAATGTGTGCCAAGCACCTGCTTCGCACTGCTGAACACCCGCCCAACCTCCCTTTAATTTAAGTGTCCTCTGGCCTTGTTTGGACTTCGGTTGGTTGTCCATTTTGGGTCGGGGACCAGGTAGGAATTTTTCCATTTGGCGAATTGGCACTGGCCACTTGGTTTTTGCCTACATCTTAGCAATCAAGGGACGTGGGTGGTGCTGTGGGTTAAACCACAGAGCCTAGGGTTTGCCGATCAGAAGGTCAGCGGTTCGATTCTCCGCAACAGGGTGAGCCCCCGTTGCTCAGTCCCTGCTCCTGCCAACCTAGCAGTTTGAAAGCACGTCAAAGTGCAAGTAGATAAATAGGTACCGCTCCGGCAGGAAGGTAAACGGCATTTCTGTGCACTGCTCTGGTTCTCCAGAAGTGGCTTAGTCATGCTGGCCACATGACCCGGAAGCTGTACGCCGGCTCCCTCGGCCAATAAAGCGAGATGAGAGCCGCAACCCTAGAGTCGGTCACGACTGGACCTAATGGTCGGGGTCCCTTTAACTTTACCTTTACTAGCAATCATCACAACTTTGTAAGGTTTGGCAGTTAGGCATTGGCTTATTGTTGAGTGGTGGAGGGGAGGTCGTCCATCGCCTGCCCCTCCATTTCAAGGGTATTCTGTTAAAGGAATCTGGGGCCTGTATCCTGTCCGAAGTCTGCTTGAGGGGCTAGGGCCATGCCAGGCCTCTGGGAACACCAGGGGAGATGCAGGCGGGTTCCCCCGAAGCAGTTTCCCTTTGGGTGGTTTACCCTTACAGACTTCCTGCAAAGGGGGCAGGAGTCAGATATAGTCTTGCCAATGCCTAAGCCAATACCGCTCTCATTCCTGTAATCAATAAAGTTCTGGCCAAAATAATTGCCCAATAAACTTAAACAAAAATTCTGTGTCTGTGTGAATTTCTTTATGTTAATGGGGGGTTGACTTGTGGGTCTTGCCACGCAATTGCCTAGACTCTAGAGAAGGGACTTCCTCGGTTTATTTTTAAGCCTTTTATTTTGGGGAACTGATTGTTGTCCCATATTCTGTTATTCAGAATGTTAGTGCAGCTGTGATGGGGAGTATCATAAAAGCACAAGGTATCAGCAAAGACAGGTGTTTATGATATTCCTAATGGGCCTTATTTCATACCAAAAATATGATTCCCACTGCCCTCTGAGTTTGCAAATATTTAAAAACCATTAACTAATCACTCTGCTAATGCCACTGCAAAAAGCACCCATCATATTTTTCGGGAGGGGAAATCAGAGTGCTGTTATTCTGAAGTTTCGGGTGGATATTTTTTTTTTAGGAAAATGGAAAGATGCTGTGAATTTGACTACAGCAGCAGTGCAATTAAGCAAGAGCTGGATGGGGCAATGGGATCCAGGGAAATAATGAAGGTTTCTGGGATGCTAGGTCTACCCATTGAGATATGATGGAGGGATAGACAAAAACTGCAAGTTTCTCAGAGGCAAATAGGAACTTCGGAGGAACAATTTTCATCAAGATCATAATGGGGAATGTGGGGAACAGGGTTGAAACTGCCCCTACACAACTGCTGTGAACTCAATTATTATCAGCCCCTGCAGCTGCTTTTTGCACTCTAAGAGACTGAGCACAATAAGTGCAAAGACACATTAAACATCATGTCTAGTATGGCAGGGATCCTGTATATAGTGCATAGGCTGCCTCCGGCTTGCCAATCCTGGGCTGCAATTGTTTTGCCATTCAACCCCAGGCCAGTAATTTCAGGCAAGAGGGAATCCTTTCCTGCAAGAGTCTGCCTTCCAACATTTCACAGATGAAAATAGGCAAATGCTTGTAATGTTCTTATTCTAATACCAAGGTTCACTGCCTGAGCTGCTGCTCCCATTATTATACATGGTTGAAGACTCGACTCCGACATATTTCATCAGTAATAGCCTCTTCTGCACTGTTTTAAGTTTGGCTTAATATATGCTAGGATATGACACAACTATCCTATTGTAAGTGGGCTTTATTAGCCAGTAAAACGGAACACAATAAGCTATATGACACTTTGGTGCCCCTGTTTGTGGGTTCCACCTGTTGGGAGACAGGATGCATCCATCTCTTCTTTTATCAAAAATCTAACTAGAATAGCATTAGCATTTATTTATTTATTTATTTATTTATTTGCTTGGTTCTGCATCACACTGTTGACTCATGTTAAGCTTGTGGTTTAGTAAAGGCCCCTAGATCCTTTCCACCTTATATTGCTGCAGCTGTTTTCCCCCCCTGCCTGTGTAGAATCTTACATTTGCCCCTACAGTGGTGCCTCGCAAGACAAAAATAATCCGTTCCGCGAGTCTCTTCATCTAGCGGTTTTTTCGTCTTGCGAAGCAACCCTATTAGCGGCTTAGCGGATTAGCGCTATTAGCGGTTTAGCGGATTAGCGGCTATTAAAGGCTTAGCGGCTTAGCAGCTAAAAGGCTATTAGCGGCTTAGCGGCTTAGAAAAGGGGGGGAAGCGGGAAAAAATCAGAACACTCGCAAGACGTTTTCGTCTTGCGAAGCAAGCCCATAGGGAAATTCGTCTTGCAAAGCAGCTCAAAAACAGAAAACCCTTTCGTCTAGCGGGTTTTCCGTCTTGCGAGGCATTCGTCTTGCAGGGCACCACTGTATTGAAATTCATTTTGTACGTTTTGGCCCAGCTCTCCAATCTGTTAAGGTCATCCTGAATCCTGATTCTGCCTTCTGTGGCATTAGCTACCCCTCCCAGTCATCAACACCCAATTCTATTTTTCTAGAAAAAGGAATGCTGGAATTCACCATGAACATCTCCCTTGTTCTCTTATAATGACATTGGCGCCCACCTGAGAGGTGATAGAACTCAGTTCCGGTGAGTTTCCACTGGGGAAAAAAAACCCATGTCAGCATCAATGGTTTGCGCATGGATGGCAGTAGTTGGAGCAGGCAGACAGGTCCCCTGGTCACAGTCTTCCCCTCTATGGCAAAAGCATTAGTGCTTCTATCTCTGTTTATAGCAATTATTTCTAAATGTGCCTCTATGCATATAAATTAGCACATGCAATTTTTATGCTAATCTGTCTCCTCTTATTTAGTGATGGGGCCATTCTGTCTATCGGCCTAAGTGTAGGGAAACGGAAGCCTACAGAATGGCAAGTCAAACAAGTGATGCCAATGAACTTGAAAAAATTGATTCCCAAAGGCACAAAAGTGTAGCGATTAACCAGAGATAGGGACAAGAAAATAGGCTCTGTGTGTGGAAAGCAGGAACTGTTTGAGCATATAAGAAAGAACTTTGTATAAGCCACATATTTAACATTTTCCCCAAATTGAAAACCATCTTTCATTCAATAAAAACACACAGTTCAGATCACAATAAAAAGTCAATAAAAACAATAAAACCACCAAGCACTAATGTTATAAAAGGCAGAACTCTTACAGAAACACTGTGGAAGGGGGGGGGGATGTAGCTTGGACTAGTACCTAGAAACTAAAAATGAATCTGTGGAGGTCTGATAATCCCTATACCATTTTCAACTGTATAGTAAGCTCTTGTTGCATTCAAAGTACGTTAAAAAGATACCAGATAACTGGGCTAGTAAACCGCTTTAGTGCAGGTGGAAATTCATGATTAAATGTTCCTTCATTTAAAAAAAAAAAAAAAAAACAGCAACACATGTAAAGCCAGCATGTTAGGGACCTTTTAAGTGATAAACAGTCAAGGACTTTTTGTATAGAGAACATTAAGTCACACGGATTCTAATGTACAGTGTGAACTGTGAAGTGAAAAAAACAAGCTTACCACTTTGCAGTTGTTGGGGAAGTGAATGAGCCTGCTCATGGATACTGATGTATCACATTATTATTATTTGCCTGTGTTTGCTTTTTCCAAAATCTTTTAAATAAATATTGGTCACTTCCAAACGACCAGTTTGATGAGTATTCATCCTTATTTGTTGGTGGAGAGATATCCTTATTTGTTGGTGGAGAGATTAGGTAACATTGTGTTATAGGAGTTAGCCCATACTTTCCACTGCATTTCCCACCAAATTCATCACAAATAGTTTAAGTCCATTTCGGGGGCCTAATCTGGCCCGCCGGTCAATTTAATCTGGCCCCTGGGGCAGTTTATTTCCTGGGGTAAAATTCTAAAAAAAATAACCCTCAACAACTTCAACCCTAAGAAAAGCTCAACAACTTCATTCCTTAAAAAAAATCACCACTGGTTAGTAGAAGTGGGCTTGTTTTGTGAGAGCTCCAGACTATCTTTCATTGTGCAACCTGAATTTGCTGGGATGTGAATGACTCCCACCTGAAAAATAGTGACAGTCTGGAAGCGCTCATCATCTTTCCAATGTGCAATGTCTCCATTTCTCTGCATCCTTTTCCCCATTGCATTTCTGGTATCCCTGTCACCTCTCCTGAATTTCTTTTTTTTTGGGGGGGGGTGTTCCAATTTAGGTAATGTGATGTTTTAATCTTGGTTATGGATTATTTTAACATAAAGCATCTACTGTTCATTAAGGATTTGCTTCTAACAATAAAGCATCACTATTCATTTGGGCTATGCTTCTAACAAAGATCATGAAAGTGCTGATAGTCTGCCATAACCTATTTCCTCTCATTGCCATCCACAAATATTCTCAAACAAACATGTTCTGTAAACATTACAACGAAACCTCAATAGATCTTTGAACTTTACGTTTATCACCAATTAATGTAGGAATGTTGTCAGGGAGAGCTGGCACTATTATCCACATATCAGTATTTCAATTTTCAAACCCTTTTCAAATCTCCAGGAAAAAATGTACCATGATTTGTTGTGGTGATTGTTAAATTTAACTGGGTATCACTGTTTATGCCTTTGGTTAGCCAATCCAAGCTGGCTCTTATTTTCTCCATGTTAATATGTCGGTCTTGTTGGATTGTAGTTTTTGGCTGCTTTTATGGCGACCCTTTATCCTTCAGGAATCTTAAGTTTGTTTCTGTTAAAGCCTAGTGCAGATGTACGTAGTTCTCCCAATCTTCTAACAATTGTTGGGATATTGGCAGCATATTACATGGTCTATCCCTCTATTTTACATCCTTCCTTCCCTTTATGGGGTTTTCATTGGATCTATGCATAGACAGCACAAACATTGGTGCAAATACAGTGCTGGATGTGGGTGGCATTGTGGGTTAAACCACAGAGCCTAGGACTTGCCGATCAGAAGGTTGGAGGTTCGAATCCCCACGATGGGGTGAGCTCCCATTGCTCGGTCCCTGCTCCTGCCAACCTAGCAGTTTGAAAGCACGTCAAAGTGCAAGTAGATAAATAGATAATGCTCCAGTGGGAAGGTAAATGGCATTTCCGTGCACTGCTCTTGTTCACCAGAAGCGGCTTAGTCATTCTGGCCACATGACCTGGAAGCTGTATGCCAGCTCCCTCGGCCAGTAAAACGAGATAAGCACCGCAACCCCCGAGTCGGCCACGACTGGACCTAATGGTCAGGGGTCTCTTTACCTTTATTTTACCCATGGTTAGTTTAGAAAAGGGAAGGTGGGGAGAATTCACATTTTGTGGGATGATGAAGAAGAAGGTGAAAAGACCAACAACGAGCCTATGTGTGGACCTTTCATAGTGCAAAATATTTACTTATGGAACAGAAAGGAGGACTTGCTTATAAAATTAGTTCTGTGTCTGTCATGGAAAGTTGGTAATTCAGTTGGGTTCAACTGTAGGCATGTTTGATAACTTGCGAATCTACAGCTAACTCCCTGCCTTCCTCAGTAGGAAAAACTGCATGTTGGTTTGCCTTTATATTGCCCCTGTACAATATCCCAAAGTAGTTTCTGCCAAAGTGGCTGTTTCCTAGCCCCTTCCATCCTTTAGCTTACTTGCATTATATACACATGGGGTCTCTTTTAATGCATTGAATTGTTTGCACAGTGTCACCCATTTGTGAAGGCTAATGAGTTTGTCATGGTCCTTTGGAGTCCAGGGTGGAATCTACACACACATATATATTTTTTTTGAAAATATGTTTTTTAAAACTGTTTTTAAAAATCACATTGAATTTTCCATCTAGCATTGCATTGTATATTGCACTTAAAACACATGCAAAACATTTTATTTGCAGCTGTATAGCTGAGTCCCAGGCTATTTTGTCTGCCAGGATTTTGATTCCTGATTCAGCTGTTGATTCCTAAAATTGATTTCGGCAGTATGTGAGAGATTACTGTCTATTACAGGACAATTCTTCAGTAGTAGAACCAGCATTTTCATTGTTTTTTTAATGGGTTGTGCGGTTCCAGAGTAAGGAGATGAGTAAGGATACCGTGAAGGACTTGAGAAGCATCAAGGAACCAAATTGCAAATGAAATTGTTGTGGTAACAGTTCCTGGGTAGTGCTTAAAAGAAAAGTATACATTTTCATCATTTTTTAAATGCCCATATATTTTTGCTTTACATTTCTGGACCTGCAAGACCTGGTTAGTATTAAGCCCTTTGAGTAAAGTGCTTAGTCCTCTGACTCCTGTGCTATCTAAAATCTCCAGTCTGAGTCTTTGGTATACCAAGATTCAGTATGTCATCGCAGAGGTTTTCCCTGTGAAATATTTGTGGACAGAATACCAAAATAAATACTCCCATGTCCTTTACAAAGCTATTGCTGGCAGATAGCTTATTACTTGGAATGATTGATTTGTACTTTGCCCTTTTCCATTCAATGTGTAATCTGTTTGTTTTATGCCTCTGGAACATGGTGCTGTTTATCACAGAATGGTAGAAGTGTCCATCTGCTAGCTTTTAAAACATATTTTAAACATCCTGCTGATGGGAGCCAGGCAGTTGTCCCTGTTTACAATTAATTCAGGGTGTCTGTGTAAAACGCTCCTAGACATAACACTGGGGGAAAGGAAGGATACATCATTTCAGAAGGGAAAGTCACATATTCACAGAACATATTAATAAATGCCACATGTATTGATAAACAGTTGGTCAGTTTCAACAAAGTGGACTTTGTCCAATTATTTTGTTTTTCGGGGTATTTTTACAGTATTTGCAATGATGTATATGGTTCGATTCAGACTTCTTTTAAACTACTCAGGGGATGCTTCTGCTGTTAGAGGGGGGAAAGATCCCCCCCCCCGTATTCCACTGTATATCTTAGCATCATCGCCCACACTTTTCCAGTGGACTGGAAGATCCCTGTGTGGGAAGAAGCATTGGGGGCAGCAGAAAAATAATAATATTATAATAATAATAATTAATTATTTATACCCCACCCATCTGGCTGGGTTTCCCCAGCCACTCTGGGTGGCTTCCAACAAAACACTAAAATACAATAACCTATTAAACATTAAAAGCTTCCCTAAACAGGGCTGCCTTCAGATGTCTTCTAAAAGTTTGGTAGTTATTTTTCGCTTTGATATCTGTTGGGAGGGCGTTTCACAGGGCGGGTGCCACTACCGAGAAGGCCCTCTGCCTGGTTCCCTGTAACTTGGCTTCTCACAATGAGGGAACTGCCAGAAGGCCCTCGGTGCTGGACCTCAGTGTTCGGACAGAATGATGGAGGTGGAGACGCTCCTTCAGGTATGACCGAGGCCGTTTAGGGCTTTAAAGGTCAGCACCAACACTTTGAATTGTGCTCGGAAATGTACTGGGAGCTAGTGTAGGTCTTTCAAGACCAGTGTTATATGGTCTCGGCGGGCGCTCCCAGTCACCAGTCTAGCTGCCGCATTCTGGATTAGTTGTAGTTTCCAGGTCACCTTCAAAGGTAGTCCCACATAGAGCTCATTGCAGAAGATATATGTTACCTCTCCTCTGACTTCAGTGCCACTCCACCGGATCAATACCCTTTCCCAGATGGAAGATTCTTTTCATCCGTAGAAACTGAAGTCTGAATCCAACCTATGTACGGTTATAGTGGTACCTTGGTTCCTGAACGGCTTAGTTGATGAACAAATCGGCTCCTGGACACCGCAAACCTGGAAGTAAGCGTTCCGGTTTGTGAACGTTTTTTGGAGGCTGAATGTCCGTTTCGGCTGTCAGCATTCTTTCTGGGGCCAATCAGCCATTCAGAAGCCATGCCTTGGTTATCAAACATTTTGAAAGTTGAATGGACTTCCAGAATGGATTGAGTTTGAAAACCAAGGTACCACTGTATTTCTATTTTAAATGAGATAGTGGGTGATGGTTGTACAACTCCCAAACCATAACAAACTTGGGGATTTTTTTGTTGGCCTAGTTTTAGTAGGGGAACTGAAATCTGGATCCAAAGAAGTGTTGCAGATAACTTATTGTGCCATATCCGCAGTATTTAACATTTCAGTGATATGTTGCTTTAAGATGTAACGCAAAAACAGTGCACATTAAACTCAGCTGTTCATTGTACAGCACAGTTCCTGCTGCTGTCTTAGTACATTTTGTAAAGTTTTTCACAATAGCATTCTCTTAACTGTGTTAGGCCTCTACATTATTCAAACTGGAGTTCTCTTTATTGTGTTGGTATATGCAAACCACATACTATTAATATTGCAAGCAGTTGCAATCTATCCAGGTGGCTGAAATCCTGTGTGCAAAGTGGGACCTTCAGTAACTGGTTGGAGCCATACAGAGGTGCAAAGGTGCAGCAGTGAATTATAGCTAGATTTCCATAGTAGAGCGGGTGCTCTGTCCCAGCTCCTGCCAACCTAGCAGTTTGAAAGCACGCCAGTGCAAGTAGATAAATAGGTACCGCTGCAGTGGGAAGGTAAACAGCGTTCCTGTGCGCTCTGGTTTCCGTCACGGTGTCCCGTTGCTCCAGAAGTGGTTTGGTCCTGCTGGCCACATGACCTGGAAAGCTGTCTGTGGACAAACGCCGTCTCCCTCAGCCTGAAAGCGAGATGAGCGCCGCAACCCCGTAGTCGCCTTTGACTGGACTTAACCGTCCAGGGGTCCTTTACCTTTACCTTTATGGAAGAATATGGCTTGCTTCTAGGAACATAGCTTCTTCTTCAAAAAAACAAAACAAAACAAAACAATAAACAAAAAACACCAGCATCCTTATATCCCAGATTATCACTGTGCTTATCAGGAGGGACACTGTCAGTTCTCCCCCATATTTCATTGTATTTTTACAGTGTTTCATTGTATTTTTATATTCCGTTGGAAGTCACCCACAGTGGCTGGGGCAACCCAGTCAGAGGGTCGGGTACCATTATTATTATTATTATTATTTTCAGGAGCCCAACTGACTTCAATTTGAGATCCCATCTTAATACATTTGAGAACTTATGTATGCTCCCATTGAGCACTTACTATCCTTTTCTTACATTCATATCTTCATCCGTTGATCAGGCCGATTCACTTGATCATGTTTACGAAGTGATGATCAGGCAGATCAGCTTTGTGAAAAGAATATCAAAGGTCAACTGTCATGGACAGAGCTTCCTAATCATTTATATGCCAAAGCTGCCAATGGCTGCAAGCTTATTAATTAGAAAGTTTATCATTTGACACACTTGATAAATAACACATTGACTGAGTGTTTGTTTGTATTGAGCGACTGCTTATGTTTCTGATTTTTAATATACCAGGGGAAAAGATCAATATTTGGAATATGTTACGGACACACAGCAATACACCTTGCAAAGTTACTGTTTCCAAGCATTCATCAAATCTTGAATGCTTCTGTCAGATTGAGCTCTCATGTGCAATAACAAAGTTATCTGCTTTGGGGCTGGCATTTGATCATCAGAAGTCAGAACACCACATACTTTCAAATTCACTGAATATTAAGAAATGAAAATGGAGAACTGTAATAAATCTTTATCCAGCAATGAATTTTTTTCCCTGGGACCTTAGTAACTCTTCTGGAAAAGTTTTAATTTGTTTACCCTGCATCAAAGTTACTGCATGGCTCAGGGTATCTCTCCATCCTTTTCATGCATAACATTGAAAATTAATTGTCTGATTTAATGATCTAATAATCAAAAAATCCCTAAGATTTAATGTGGAGCTGAGACAGAATTCTTCCCAGTCAACAAACTCTGTCTTTCCCAGATGCACAATTGGGTTAGGTTCAGGGTTAGGCTTCCATTTTAATCTTGGGTTTCAAATTTCATTTACAATTAATCAACAACGCAGGTAATCTGTTTCTGGAAAAAGTGTGATTTTTTGGGGGGAGGAGAGGAGATTATGGTTTCTTAGCATAGTGTTTCCTGAATGACTTGAAACAAACTGGCTATGAAGTTATGCTATTGTATTATTGTTTGTGTGATGGTTGATGGTCAGTTTCCCTCCATTTCCCCATTTTTCTTAAAATCCTGGGAAGCCTGAGTGATTTTGTTGATTTGTGGTTGTATTGTTATGGTGTCTCTCAGTAGATTCCAGCGGATGCAAGTGACCCCAGGCAGACTTATACCTCAGTCCTAATCACATTTACTTGGACACAAGTTCTGCTGGATCTACTGGGACTTTTCTTGCAAGAAAATCTGATTACAGTCTTGAGTCTTTTGACTTAGACCTCTTGAGGTGAAACAGTGACAGGAATTTAACTCGCGACAGCTGCCTCCAGCACAAAGCAAACTTCAGAGAATTCTGTTAGAAACCACATGGCCCCTATGACAAAATCCCTGCCTCTCTTCTGTTGTTTTTATATATATATATATACATTATCTCAACACATGTAGGATTTAAAAACAGAAATAAAGTGCTTTTGAATTTTGAAAAGAAAAAAAGAATATGGAAACAATGTTCTCTTTGGTTAGAGTAGTTCATAATTGGGAATCTAGTTCGGACTTGATTACACTGGGCTTTGTCTTTCATGAGATGTTTTTGAACTAATGTTTTCTTTGCTGTTCTCATTTCAAAAGAGGCAATTTGCTGAGTTAAAAAGTCAGAATCTGCATTTAAATGGAATGCTTTCTACACCACCACTGGAAAATTTCATTTCTGTGTGCAAGGATTATGCAGTTCCACACACTTCCTAATTCTGAATCAAGTATAAAGTAGAACGGTTTGTATTTAAATGCAGATTTTTTTTTAAAAAAAAAATGAATACCAACTTCATTTGACAGCAATGCGTTGAGGTTGTTTGTATTTTGTTTTTGTTTTCTATACTTAGATTACTTTTAAATATTTATTTTAATTCAAGTTTCGCTTGTGCAGCTTGTTTATTTCTTTAGAGCAGACTTATCAAACAGGTCTTCAGAGCTTCAGTGTTAATATCTGCTTATAAATAACATTTGTCAGACTGGCTTTATTATGCTAAAAACAATACATTTGTTTTGTTGAAAGCGCTTCTATTTCTTGCACAGAACCAGTCCCAAGAAGAGCATTGTTAGGGGCTCACTGGCAGGACCAGAGTCAAAATTAAGTGTCCTGAAAACTATTGGAAGGACCTCAGAGCACAGGGGCACAGAACGAAAAAGGCCAAAGGGTTTTGAGAAGACAGTTCTCAATTTAAAGCACTATCCATTCCTTTTCTCTTCTCTGCCCCCCCCCAAGTTGGCAGTTTTATTAGAGGATCCCAGGCCCCATTTGTTCATTAGTTCATGTATTTATAATCTACACTTTCAATTAAAAAAAAAAAATATCAAGGCGATATACAACATATAAGAATAAAATCAATAAAAGGCACATACAAAAATGCCATTAAAAATCAATAAATGCTGATTGGTTAAAAAGAGAAAAGGCGTACCAGCTGGACTTGGGGAGAAGCACTCTTTGCCACAGACGTGACTTGGACCTTTAGTGACAAAGAGAGATCATGGAGTCCCCCCAAAATGTGTACCTCCTCCTTTTGGAAGGAGTGCAACCCAGAAGAAGGGGAAATGGGGGGGGGGGACACAGGAAAAGTAAAAATCACTCCACCCCGGTGTTTCACATCTCTAACACTGCTCCACATAACCAGTATAATGTTTAAAAAGCACTTTATATGCCCCTTCCTCCATTTCCCTCCCTTCTTGCTCTGAGTGAGACATTTGTTCTTTGTCGGTGTTACTTTTTCAAAAGGGGTTGCACAAGTCAGCTGATTTGACTAAAATGTTCTTTCTCCTGAAAGATTATTACCTCATGACCATTTATGGTGCCACCTGAATGAGGATTTAATTCTTAACTCTACGTTAATGGGGGGGGTGATTAGAGGCAGTCTCAAGGTCATATCAAGGACATACAGTCATACCTTGGTTTTCGAACGCCTTGGGACTCGCAAGTTTTCGCTCCTGAATGCCGCAAACGCGGAAGTAAGTGTTCCGGTTTGCGAACTTTTTTGGAAGCCAAACGTCCGACGTGACTTCCCCTTGACTGCAGGAAGCTCCTGCAGCCAATCGGAAGCCCCACCTGGGTTTTCAAACTGTTTCAGGAGTCGAATGGACTCCCAGAATGGATTATGTCTGAAAACCAAGGTACCACTGTATAGCATTTTAAAGGTGTGACCTCAGCATGGAGACAAATGGGCAGGCAGTGCATATAGTAAAAAGAAATATTAAGGCCCCTGTGCTCTGAGGTCCTTCCAATAGTTTTCAGGACACTTTTGAAGGCTGGGGCGCTCCATTGTTTTAATCAAGAACAATCCTCTCCCACCCGGTAACCTCATAATGTTACAAAGCCTTAAGCGTTGCTTAAGTTTTCCCCTCCATGAAAGAGACAAGAAGGCAACAGTTTCTCTTAAACAGGGAGGGAGAGGAGAGCGTGTCTCAAAATGGGAGAACGTCTTAGCACAGCACCAGTTTTCAACTTTGCCTCAATTACTTACAAGCCCTGTTGAGTTTCCTGAGCTCTATTGGACCACCAAACTCTTTCAAAACTGGACTATTGGGAACAAGTCCCTGATGAAATAGTTGTCCTGTTTTTGGAAGGCTAGTGTGTGACGCAGCTCCTCGTTTTAATTTACCTACTTATCTCCGTCTACATAGGGGTGCAGCATGGTTAACAGCATGAGAAACTACTGCAAAATGATTATCCTTTTGCACAGTCTGCATTGGCTGGGAGCTAGTGGTCCAATCCCTGTCTCACAGGTTGCATTCAACAAAGAACCAACAGGGTCATACACTCTTGTCTTTTGCACAGTTACAGTTCATCTATGACGACCACAAGCAACACGATTGCAAACCCTGTCCGGGAGCCATGTTGAAACTAATCCAAGTAATCAATTTCAATTTCATCCAGAGCTATGCCACCACCCACTCTACCACCTTAGGCTATAACTGGCCCGTTAGATACAGGTCTATATAATTACCTAACACTCTAATCAATTCCATAATAAATGATGGTGAAGGAAGACTCTTTAAATGGACATGTGCCAAGTGCCTCTTAAAGGGCTGGTGTCCATTGCCCTTCATGCAAAGAGGCATGCACAACCACTATAAACACAATTAGCAGTCTTCCTTGACAGGCCATTAACAACTAGGATGGGCAAGGATCTAAAAGCTGAGCCCTGAAATCTGAGAAAGGGGAAAGTGCTGATGGGGACAGTTGGGAAGGAAGATATGTGTGAGAAATCGATTCCATTTCTGTTTCTTTCCCTTAAAAAGGGGTGTATTTGCTGTTTACACTTAGCTCATGTTCATGAGTTTACACTCATGACGGATTTCCAGGGAACAACTAACGAGCTTTTAATTAAGAGACAGCATGAGAATGCCAGGGAAATTTCATTGTCTTGTTAGTTCTTCCAAAAGGCTACCTTTAGGTAAAATCACACCAATTACTCTGTTTATCTATCATCTCTTTTGAATCAGCATCAGGGCAGTTAATGGTAGTGGCTGTACTGCTTGTGGCTATCATGAGATTTGAATGCATAACCATGGCCCAAGCATACCTGTGACAGTTGCTTGTAGTCACAGCAGCTCCACATGTTCATTTCATACCACTTTGTGACTTCTTTCATCAGTTTCCTCCCGCATCAGCTACATATTTTAAGTGGCTGTTTAGTGTTATTCAGAGACTACGGAAATAATGTGTCCATTAACATTAATCTCGATGACATCACGCAGAGCTAGTTAGAACACTGGAAGGAGGATAAAGCACTTTTGGCCTTAAGGACTTCTAAAATGAGAATAATTTATTCTCAGTCATCTTCTGTGAAATAGAACCTTGCTGTTACTAATGTAAAAACCTGCTGCTAAATGTTTAGATTGCGCATATTAGCTGGTTGGTGGTTGAATCCTTGCCATTGAGTTGCCAAACACTAGAATAATTAATTTCCCAAGGAAAATCAAATGATGGTGTATACCTTTCGGATTTGTGGCTGTGATTTGTAGGCAGTGCGGAACATACTCACAGGTGCAATTAAACCTGCCATGGTACTTCATAGCATAATTGATGGGAAACAGAGATATTTCCATTAATAAGCATTGAAACTTTAAGTGCAAATTCTTTGCAGCTGACAAATGTTTACATCAGTATATTTCCCATATGAGTAGATTTGTCAGCCTGTCACAGCAAAAGCAAACCAATAATTTTGTGGCACTATAAGAATTTACGCATTTAGCAAGGCATTGGCAACCATGGACCAGAGTTATTAAGGTGCCAGAGGACTTTTGTATATCAGTATATGCTACCTAAACAAAACCATAACGTATTGAATTTGGGGGATTTTACCTACATATGATTCACAGCATTCCCATGCCCAGCAGAAGGCACTTTACTGCCTGAGATGAGTGAAAAGATGTGATCCTCTCTCAATTCCATGTACAGGAGTGGTATTGTTCTTTAAGAGAAGCACAAAGATTTGTAGCAGCTACTGCACCTGAGGCTAATTTTGAGAGTCCAGCACAGGCCATGTGGCAAACATGGTCCTGTCCTGCAACAGCAGTGATGTTCTACTGAGCTCAGGAGGAACTGCTGAGCACTGTCAGCCCTTTCCCACACCAAACATTTGCTGCCTGAAGCCATTGCCTCACTCTGCTTAATGGTAGGGCCAGCCCTCAGTGTTTTCCTTCTCTTATCCCTTTTCTGTAAGCCAAACACACTTCTTCAAAAAAATAAAATGGTGCTATTGCTCTGGAATGTGACAGGGTAGAGGAAAAATTCCCTTTTATAAATCTTTGAGATCAGGTTACTGAGAGGCATTAAGTATTTGTTTCTGTTCTGCTTTTTCATTTTTTCTGACTGGACAATTGAATAGTTGATATGTTGAATAGCTGAAGTGTTGAGCAGTTGACATGTAAAACGTTACAGTAGAAAATGTAATAATTCTAACTCATTGTCAATATAAATTCTGAGCTTAGTGATGTTGTGGGAAATGTATATGCACTGGAGAAGAGCCAAAATGTCTCAGGCATGGCGTCATAACAGAACGAATGGGATACCCCACAGGTCAAGGACCTTAAGGAGCAAGCAGTGATGAGAATCCCCTTGAGTAATGGTCTGGGTTAGTACCTGATGAGGAACCCCGGGAGCTCTCAGAGGAGAAGATGGAAAAGCCCCCGAGTCTTTGAGAGTGGAGCTGCCAAAAGTTTCAGGGCCAAGTATGTATGAACCCTTTGGACTACTCATGAGTAAGGTGTATACTTAGGAGTAAAGGGTATAATTGTGAGTAACGCATCCCTGATGTTCCTTTACTGCCAGCAGCTGTGGTTAGATGTGGTTCAGGAAGCCAATGTATATAGCAGCTCGCTCTTAAGCCTTCTAGTTATTGTAAGCAACACAGATCTCTGGCTTCTAGTTCCTGATTCTAGTTACTGTGTCCTGTATGTTGTCTGATCATCCTCTTAAATTGACCCTGGTTCTAGATTATAGGCTAATTCTCTGTGCTTGACTTTAGTTTGTTTGGAGTATGCTGGATATGCAATCCCATCTTCAATGGTGAGTTTCTCTGGCGAGAACTTACTTGCTATGTAACCGAGACTCTAGTCTCTCAGGGCATCCCTTGGACAGTGTGGTGGAGCAGTAGAGTTTATCTGACTTTCCAGCAGCTGAGTTGCTGCTACTGGAAGGAGGAATGGGAGATCCACATGGTGCAAATACAATGGCTGAAGTGCTAGATTGGGATGTGTGTGTGTTGGTGCATTTGCACTGTGCTGACCTCCTCATTGCTTTGCCTCGTCCCCTCTCCTACCTTGTAAGTAGTAGTAATGTCACTGTTAGGAGATCAGGTGAGTACAAAAAAACAAAACCCCAACACTAAGTTTCTAAGACCCATGGGATGTTGCGGGCATAAATAATTTTTTTTAACCCATCTAACACTTAAAACTCTTCTTTGTTGCTACCATTAAGAATACTGTGTTGCTCAATCACAACTCGGTAAAAACCCTGATTTTCTACATTGTTTTCATAGGTAGCTTTCATTTCAACCTTGTGGGAAGGAAAAAGAAAAGGTCTGAAATGGAAGTCAGGCAGACTGTGTGAATCTTGGCAATTAAGTCTGTGGTTGCGGGCAGTTGACCCGTGGAATATTGAAGGTGTCACTTGTGGGGGGGGGGAGAGAAAATAGAAAGAAAGAGAATTGGCCTTCTTCAGTCCATAAAAGGTTACAGTATTTCGGAGGTGGGCATTAGGATCAGGAGATGTGCTCCATGAAGTTATATATCTTTATGTGATACTCCTCTGCCAACTACATTGCCATGTAAAGCCGGTATGACTTGCTTTTCTCACAGAAGGATTTGGGACAAATGTGAGATTTGTTTTCATCTTGTTGGGAACTTCTTTGGACTCTCATCAATTCGAGGGCTTTCCAAATAGTAGCTGTAAATTCAAAAGACAAGTATTTGCAGGAATAGTGGATGACATATGCTGTTATAGTTTTGCAGTAAAGTGATTTGCTCTAGTGGGTTTCAGAATCTGCTGGTTCAGACAGATGAGCAGATAAAGCAAGTGGACCGTGAGAGGGTCAGTGAAAAATACCCAGAAGAGAGACAGTTTTGATTGGATTGTGAGACAGCATTGATAGGACTATAATCTCTCTGAAAAGCTGCTTAAAAATAAAACGACTATTCATTTTAAACATGTTTGCATTGTCAGAGTCCATTTTTGGGTAGCCATATTTTTGCTGTTGTAACGTTATTATCTGCTACATACATGCTGGCAGATGTTTCATTAGTGCAAATAAAGAAAAGCCTAATTAATCTTGAAAAATGTGACAAATAGGAGCCAGAACACAGCCCATTTTCTGCTGAAGTGTGTGTGTTCTGTTTTGGAATTAATATTACCCTAAAAGTGCAGATTTTGAAGAGTGGAATATACATTAATTAAAAAAACAAAATGAACAAACATAAATAATGTGTTATCCTATCTCTGGGCTGCCTTGATTCTTAACTGGTTTATGTTGGTTTTCATACAGAACCCACAAACTTGTGGAAGGGTTTGGACTAGCTGAGGTACAACAATATAAACATGTGTTTTCTAAAATGGAATTTCTTTAGCATTACTGATGAGTGGCGTTCTCTTATCAGCCCACACCAGGTCCATCTTAATTTGCAATGGTCATGGTAAAACACATTACAGTAGTCAAAATCACAAAGAAGAAACGTTTTTCCTGAGACCATTCAGAAGTTTGGTCCTTGCGTGCTACTGATAGTGTCATTAGCAATACCACGGAGCCTATAAGTCTCTCTCTGCTAACCCCTGGGAGCCTGTCTTTTCTTTAAATAAATATATATATATATTTAAATATATATATTCTCTGTTCTGAAATAAATAATGCTGAGTTATGTGAGGTTTACTCTCTGCTAAATGAATATGAGATTGCTTGGTCACAACTTTGAACTGGACCAGAGCCATAAGGTGTATAAAGTGTGCCAAACTTTGTAGAACATCATGTAAATGCTAGATTATTATTTTTAAGGGGTAATATGCCCATTGGCATTTGAGGAAGCAGCATCATATATTCAACATTTTTAACCTTCTTAAACTCCCAGTTTTCTAAGAACTGATGAACGCTGTTATGTGTATCTAGCACAAAGTGAAGGGTTCTATTTAATTTCATTTTACTTACAAGCTGTTCCTCTGCGTTTAAACAAAGGGCACATTTCCATTAAACAGCATCATCTTGATCTATTGCATTACCAAATTATCAGCAAGAGCTGTGAATGTCACACATGTTAACAGAGACTGTGTAAGAATCCAGTACTGTATAATTTCACAGAGAACTAAAGGAGAAAGGGCGTCGTAATGTCAGGTGAAAGATTGGATCTTAGCTTCATAATAAGATTTGGGCCTTTCTATTATCACTAAGTTTGGTATAATATTTGAATGTGTATAGCTTTTATATTGGCCCTTAAAGAAGAATTCCTCTTATGAGATCATGATAGAAAGAACCTGGTAACTGCACATTCTGCCCTTTTTTTTCTTTTCTTTTTTTTGACACTGTCTCAAACATTCAAATGCAACATCCCAAGGATAAGTTGGACAAGTTGCACTTGTACAATTCTTTCTGGAAATGGAAGTATAATAAAAAGACAGGTGGTATGGATTATGCAAAGCATATAGATAGGATGAACTAAGCTAAGTGTAGCATGCAATACTTGAATTACATGTGCTATAGAATAAGGGACTGTCTTTCATATTTATATTTAGAGGCTGCAACCTACAAATCACTTAAGCTGGCATCTTGTGCTTAACAGCACAGGACCAGTCTAGCTCAGTGACGTCTAGACTGGATCATAAGACTATAATCCTTTTACTTGTGCACAGATCCAGTTGGATTTGAAGGTTTCAAAGGTCTAAGGTGTTCAGTGAGTCTTCTCAGTAAGGTTCCTGTTCTGGGAAGGACCCATAAAGCTGATAGGGTTGCTTCAAAGTGAAGGCAGTTAAATAAAAGCCAAGAAGCAAACACATGAGCCTAAGATAATGAACAGGTAAGAAATACTGTTTGGAGAGGGGAATCTGAAGCCAAGAAAGTTCAGATCATTAATTTTCCCATTTCAAAAGGCTCAACCCCTTTTGAAAGTGGTGCCAATATTGGGTCTGACTTCCCGTAGAATTCATTTCTCCCATCCACACTACTAGTTAGCCTTCCTTGTCGGTTTCTGCTTCTAAGAAGGTGTGTTTGTGGGAAATCCTTACTGTTAAGGAGGACTAGGAGGCAACTGGAAATGAGAGAGCTTGCTAGAGGCAGGAGAGGCCTTCTTCGCCTCTCTGTGATGGGAAATAACACTTCTAAGGAGCATCATTTCTGTTTCTTATGTATCTAAGAAACCCTGCCATTGCGAGTTATCCCTCCACATTCTCAAAAGTGTTTGTACTTTCTGCCATCCTAGAGCAAGGGCGAGAACTTTGGAGAATTATCCAGACAGGCAACAGCGAAGTTGAATGCCAGTCATCTGGCAGGACCTGGTGATCTCCCTCAGTGAAGTTGTATGCGCTGAGAAAAAAGAAATCTGGGACAGTGGGCTGGTCTTCTGATGTCTGCTAATTTCTCAGCCAGAATTCTGTAATATTGTGAGAATTGTCCCTGTTGGAACTGTTGGCTAGCATCTCCTAAGATCAGCAGGCTGGGGTGGTGCGATGTGAGGGTGCAATTTTCATGGCTGTTTAAGTGTCCCCCTTCTTTTGGTAACTTTTGAGGTCATGAAAATGTTTGGAGGACATCACAGGCATTGGCGCTCTCTCCACCCATAATACTTTATTCTGTCAGGTGGCAAATGGTGGTTGTGGGTTTTTTGCCCTCCGCGAAGCAGCGACAAAGTGAAAACCAATTGGTTTCACCTTGCAAGGAAGACTTCTGTAATGGTAGAATTATATGTGCGCCGGTCCTTTCTCATTAACACTGTATGACATCAAAGCCAGCAGGTGCTGTCTGGATCCTACTTTGTTCATGTGTTTTGTGGACATGCGTGTGAGGTATCGTATACCTCCTAAAAGCAACCCTTGGTGAAAGAACATTTTTCTAAGGAATCGATAACACCACTACACAATTGTTGAAACATCTCAGCCAACTGAATTGGTTGCTAGCAGTGATTGAGGAGGTGGCACAAGTTTATCCTAAACTTAGAACTTTACTAGGTAAATGAAGATGAGGAAATGTAATTATACCAGCCCCCCCAAACTCACATTGTACTTCATTTTTACCCTTGGGGTTCTGATTAGAAGAAATGAATACATAGAGCTTTTATAAGAATATAGAGCACAGCAAGGCAGTGAATTAGAATTTTGAAAGTAAAAGATGATATCAAATATTAAAAAAGAGTGAAAGGTTCCACTCTACAAAGATGTTGTAAAAGAAGTTAATTGCCATATAAATTTGTCTGATGGAGATGCTGCTAAGAGTAACCTCTAATTATAAATATAATTAAAGTGAAGCACCTTTTCTCATAAAGTGGCAAAAGATGAATCACTATGGCTGTTGAACAATTTCCATTCATTTTTTCCTGCCTTGTCAGTTTAGCAACAATAATATTTCACAGGAAGAGTGGCATAGAATGTGGTGAAACTTTATTAGGGAAAGGGCAACATGCAGGCATGTAGGCAGTCGTGAGGAAAGCTTAAATTCTTAAAGCCACTGAATTAACAGCAGCTGGATGACTTTTATCATTTATACCTGGGCCCATGCATAGTTATTTAATGTGTTGGAGTTCTGTTTGAAGACCTATAAGCCCCATTCCATGCCCAATAAGCATAGGACGCCTTTGCCCAGTGGCACTGTGGTCCATAGGTAAAGGTAAAGGGACCCCTGACCATTAGGGCCAGTCGTGACCAACTCTGGGGTTGCGGCACTCATCTCGCTTTATTGGCCGAGGGAGCCGGCGTACAGCTTCCGGGTCATGTGGCCAGCATAACTAAGCCGCTTCTGGCGAACCAGAGCAGTGCACAGAAACGCCATTTACCTTCCCGCTGGAGCAGTACCTATTTATCTACTTGCACTTTGACGTGCTTTCGAACTGCTAGGTTGGCAGGAGCAGGGACCAAGCAACGGGAGCTCACCCCATCGCAGGGATTTGAACCGCCAACCTTCTGATCGGCAAGTCCTAGGCTCTGTGGTTTAACCCACAGCGCCACCCGCGTCCTACTGTGGTCCATAGATTGCAGCAAAATGCTGGGCAAGGTTTTGCCCAGTATCTTCTCTGTGTGATGGGCTCATGGGGAAAAGCTCTCCCATGAATCCTTGTTGCAAAAGGGAGGGGAAAGCCTATATAAGGCTGCTTTCGCTGGAGCTCAGAGCCATTTTGCATTGAGAGCTACCCAGCCACCCACCCACCTTTGAGTTAGAGTCTTCACTGAGCAATTTTAACTCACTGGTTGACAGGGCTGGAAATTATTGTTTTTTCTCCTTTCCCTCCATGAACTTATGGCTTTCATTTGTTAGATGGAAGAACGTTGTTTGTATGAGGGCAGAATCAACATACTATAGAGGGTGCCCCATAAGGGGCCTGAGGGGAGGATTGACCATGGGAAACCCAAGCTTGGGTTTGATATCTGTCTGGTTAGAATCTGAACCCTGGTTCCCCAGTGAGACCTTGCTTGCTTGGCTTGTACCCCAGCAAGGTTCAACGCTGGCTGACTCCCATGGAGCAGGTTTGGAGCAGTCCAAACCCAGCGGATCTATTCCATCAGCATGGACTTGTGGAATGATGAACTGATCCTGGGACCCCGTGTCAACCCTTGCCTTGCCCTGCCTGCTGCTGCCAATAAAGATTTGACCTGATTTTATCCCATCACCGTTGTACAGTCTGGTTATTTTGCTGCTCTCGTGGGTTACATAATCATAGAATCATAGAATCATAGTGTTGGAAGAGACCACAAGGGCCATCGAGTCCAACCCCCTGCCAAGCAGGAAACACCATCAGAGCACTCCTGACATATGGTTGTCAAGCCTCTGCTTAAAGACCTCCAAAGAAGGAGACTCCACCACACTCCTTGGCAGCAAATTCCACTGTCAAACAGCTCTTACTGTCAGGAAGTTCTTCCTAATGTTTAGGTGGAATCTTCTTTCTTGTAGTTTGGATCCACTGCTCCGTGTCCGCTTCTCTGGAGCAGCAGAAAACAACCTTTCTCCCTCCTCTACGTGACATCCTTTTATAATTTTGAACATGGCTATCATATCACCCCTTAAACTCCTCTTCTCCAGGCTAAACATGCCCAGCTCCCTTAGCCGTTCCTCATAAGACATTGTTTCCAGGCCTTTGACCATTTTAGTTGCCCTCCTCTGGACACGTTCCAGATTGTCAGTGTCCTTCTTGAATTGTGGTGCCCAGAACTGGACACAGTACTCCAGGTGAGGTCTGACCAGAGCAGAATACAGTGGCACTATTACTTCCCTTGATCTAGATGCTATAATCCTGTTGATGCAGCCCAGAATTGCATTGGCTTTTTTAGCTGCCACGTCACACTGTTGGCTCATGTCAAGTTTGTGGTCAACCAAGACTCCTAGATCCTTTTCACATGTACTGCTCTCAAGCCAGGTGTCACCTGCCTGGGCAAAGAGATAATGGGGAGCAACAGATACATGAAATCCAGGGCATGTGTGGCTTTCCTTGTAGTTTTGTATGGGAGGAAAAAGGAACAATTTAACATGTTCTCTAATTTATGTGTACACATTTCCTGATGATTGCCGTCTGATGGGAGGAGGGAAAAGACCTGCTTATGCCCTGATAAATCCTCCTTGGGAAATCTGAAGTCATGTGAACACAAGCCTAAAAGAAAGGCCACTACATAAAAGTTACACCCAATCTCACTCAAAGATTAAAAATAAAAATTTGCCCCCTCTCTCATTCAGGTCCCCACTAAAATCTTCAGCCTAGAGCTGAATAAATAGCTTTGCACCATCGAAGCAACATATTCCCATTGGGGACAAATGTTAAACATGCACGAAGGCTGAGCTTTTAAAATACACTAAATCAGGCATGACCAAACTTGGCCCTCCAGCTGTTTTGGGACTGCAATTCCCATCATCCCTGACCACTGGTCCTGTTAGCTAGGGATGATGGGAGCTGTAGTCCCAAAACAGCTGGAGGGCAATAAAAGCATACATCTACTGTTTTGAAGCTGAAATATTGACTGCATGGTGCACATCAGTCCTCCTGTGCTTAACTAGGTATTTTGTGAAATAATAGGGGTAGGGACTAAAGAGAAAAAGGAAAGAATTGTGTAAATTTATGGTTTGAGGAGATGAGGCTATGTTATTAAGTGAGAAAAAGGAAGAAAGGAATTGCAGGTTGTAAGCGGAAACGCAATAGAACAGTTTGGACTTTCTATCGTAGAGTTGCTTTTTTCTTAAATTACAGGTGAGACATGCCACAATTATAAAAAATTGGGTTACAGTAGGGGTCAAATCACGAAATGCAGGGAAAAAAGATTTTATAAAAAGCAAAACAATGTAGTACCTGAAATTTTCAAACTAAATAAATGAGTATTGGGGGAAAAATTATACCTGCCAAAATGAAGTGAGATACAGAAGAAATAATTGTTTTCAAGAGAATTTTACTTCAGTATCTCTCTAATAAGTGTCATCACAAAACTAAGTATTTATTTATAAAAATGCATTGAAATTTTTCATTATTAATATAGTAATATGACCCTTTCCCAGATTTTCCAGGGTAGCTTTGTTTCTTCTTTGTGATCCCCTAGCAGAACCAACCCAAACTGGATCACAGTGGAATTAAAAGTAGAGCAGAAATGAGTATCGAGAAATATTCAATATTTGTAAAAAATAAAATATTTTTTTAAAAAGTGCTGCTAAAATGTTCAGTTAAACAAAAATTAATTTGTTAATGTGTAATTTGGAATTGTTTGCATTTGATGGGAATTCAGTGTGATTTAGGATTGCTGTCCTTTATTACAGGGGGTTGGACTATATTAATCTTGGGGCCCTTCAAACTCTACAATTTTATTATATTTGTCCTTACTCCCTGCTAATTGGATGTGGAATTACAGTTTAACAGCACAATACTGCATGACTACTCAGAGCTAAATTCCATTAAGTTCAGTGGAGCTTATCTGGGCTGCACTGTTAGTATGGATGCAACCCATTGTTGTAACATATATTTAGTTACTAAATACTTTTGCAAGTCACCTATGAAATAGCTGTCAAGTTTTAAATAGCCGAAGCAATTAACTTCAGATGTCAAAAATAGTATTAAAAAGTTGGTGAACATTTGGAAAAATTCAAACAGTATTTGGAAAACTGAACATTGAAAACTGCAGTGAAGGAAACCTGGGAGAAGTTTCAGGGCAAGATTCTGCTTCAGCTGAAAGAAACAAAAGGCTACATGTTTTTACACATGTCTGTGAGGTCAGTGGAATTAACATGCCTGTCCACTGCCCTGATAAGATCGGTGCATTCCGGTTTTAGATGCCTTGATCTCAGCAAAGCACCCCCAAAACGTGTGATCACAGATTCCCAAAACGTGTGGAACCACAACCTTGTATGATATCACAGAGCCCAAAAATGTATGTTTTGCCCCAAAACACACACTTTGAGGCTCCATGATCTCGTGCCGGAGCATGGCCATTTTCCAGATTACAAGATAAAAATGGTGGAGGGTGTGAGTTAAGATAGCATTGAGGCAGATCAATGACATAATTTGTGACATTTTTGACCAATTTGCCATGTCCATATGTAACCCCAATTGTAACAAAACTAAGTAGTAGTAACTAAAGATAGGTGACTCGTTTGTTTTAGATTTCTCTCTGTTCTTTGTACTCCATGTTTCCATATCAGTTTGTTTTTTTACAAAGAAAAGTCCTGAAAATTCACCAGCATTTCAGTGCTGATTTCCCCCCAGATAATGCAATTTTGTATGCCCCCCATGTATATATGTGTTTTAATGCACACTTGGCCTTAGTTGCATGCTGAGGTCCCCCCCAAAACACCCCTACCCCAATAACTCACACATCACTCATAAATTTTTGTTCAAGGTTTTTGGCATAATTTTGGCCACAACTTTATTAAACATACAAATTGTGAGTGGTTGCTTAGGCATTGGTTATGACTAGCTGTCCCCCCCGCCTTGGGGGACAGCACTGACTCCCGGATTCCAGCGAGAGCCAGTGTGGAGGAACAAGATCAGGGATAACTGGAGCTGCGACACAGACCCTCAGCTTCTCCCCGCATGCTCCCAGGAGCTTACGCGACCCGCACCCTGCACCAAGGGTTTGGACGAGAGGATGGTAAGCCCCTGAATTCCTTTAATGGAATTCCCGTGCAGCAGCAGCATTGGAGGGGCAGGCACAGCCAATCCATACCCCTCCACCAACCAATTTAAACCAATGCCTAACCACCAACCTTACAAGTTGTGACGATTTGCTACGCAGTAGGCAAAAACCAAATGGCACACACTAATCAGCCAAATGGAAAAATTCCTACCAGGCCCCCGCACCAAGGCGGACGACCCCATGACAGGCATAGCAAGGTCAAAGCACAAGCCCAATCAAGGGAGGGCAGGCGGGTGATCCGGTTCCCATATCGAAAGAGAAAGCAGCTTGCTGTGAACCTTGTTTAAATAAACTCTGTTCCCACCCCCAAATTGGCAACATCAATTTTACCCCAGCAACACAAACAGCCGATCCTTGCCAGGCCCCTCTATCTTATCCTGCCTGGCAACTACGGGGTGTCTTGCTAGGCCCCATCCGCAACACGTGCTCTCCTTTAGTGAGAACACGCTTTACAGTATATGTCTCTTTATACAGATTACTTGGCTGAACTGCTTTGCAAAATCCAGAGATGTGCAAATTTTGAAGGATGGCTATGTTTTAGTCAGTTTGTTTTGGAATGTGCAAATTGGATAGGTTCAGTAAATTAATCAAATTTCTCCCCTTCCCCTACTGTACCCCCATTTGTTCATGCATCCCTTGCTATTCTGATACCTCTCCTTTCTGTTCTTGGGTCATCCCAGCATCAACACATATCCCTGATGATGATGATATCCCTGAAGTCCTGAAGTTGCTGCTGAAGCACTACGTACACTTACATGCCTGCATACTGAATCATCACATTTCAGCCCCAACATTTTTAAAAGAAATAATTGGAAAGACCTAAGGATGGGGGGGGGGCAGGATGTGCATTCCAGAACAATATATACAGGAAAATAAAAATGTTGACATGCGTGAGAAGTTTCATTTAAAATGGGTTGTGGCGCTGCAGAAAGTTCTCTTGTATAAATCATTTAAAATAAATAAAATGAATAATTTCTGTTCTAATAGAGTAATAAACCTATGGGGAAATCTCCTGCCTGGTACTGCAGAAGCAGTCTGTTATGCCTTCGTATGAAACAACTACCTTTCTGATGAAGGGTTTTTTATGTTGTCGTATGGAAAGATTTGCTGCTAGGTAAAGGTAAAGGGACCCCTGACCATTAGGTCCAGTCGTGACCGACTCTGGGGTTGCGGCGCTCATCTCACTTTATTGGCCGAGGGAGCCAGCGTACAGCTTCCAGGTCATGTGGCAAGCATGACTAAGCCGCTTCTGGCGAACCAGAGCAGCGCACGGAAACGCCGTTTGCCTTCCCGCCGGAGCAGTACCTATTTATCTACTTGCACTTTGACGTGCTTTCAAACTGCTAGGTTGGCAGGAGCAAGGACCGGACAACGGGAGCTCATCCCGTCATGGGGATTCGAACCGCCGACCCTCTGATCGGCAAGTCCTAGGCTCTGTGGTTTAACCCACAGCACCACCCGCGTCCCCTTCCATGCTGCTACTAACATCTTATTTGCAGACATAAGTATTCCCAAGCAAGGAAGCTCATTGCCTTTCTCTACTTCAGAGTGCCTTCCTGCACCAGATTGGTCCCTCCAATCAAAATTACTTCACCCCAAGGTGAAAATCAAAGTCCACAGTGTCTACTGCCACCTCCACCACTTTCCCTCCCCCTTACATAGCAGTTAAAACACAGTTACAACTAAAGGAAACCTAGATCAAAATGAGGCCAGATGAAACTCTTTTGACAGAGATTTTAAAGTTGCCTGTGGGTTGGATTCACTTCCTGGTATATTGAACGTTCAGCAATTCGTAATGTAAAAATAATCAACTCGGTGATGAATTTGTCTTTGAATGGACATTTGCACATCTGTTGTAAAATAACTTTTTAGTGTTTATTTTTCCAAGCGTACCAATTTGCATTTGGAAAAAAAGTCTAAATAGCTAACACTTACCGGCTCAGAGTTCCAAGGCAAATCTTTATGCTCATTGCATTTTTTATATAATGACGTTCATTGCATGGAAGATAACCATTCAGCTGTGTTTGCTGATGGTGCTTTCTGTCTCTTTCATATGTTTGCAATTATTTTAAGAGGAAGTCTCTCTCCCCCCCCCCCAATATAACTCTGTATGTGTGTGTGTGTGTGTGTGTGTGTGTTTTGCTTGTTAGTAAAGATTTGTTTCCTGATCCTAAAAATATTTCTTTGGTCCAAGCCATATTCACAATGCTGGTATGATTTCCTTTTAAAATGGTGTGTTTTGATGATCCTGTTGGGAAGGGGGGAAAGTTAAAACAGAAAGCACTATTAAAGTTATTTTACACATGAACAAACATCGGCATGGCATGATTGCAGATATCCATGTATATAAAACTTTTTGCAACAGTATTTTAAAATAAATTTGCAGATCCTGTTGTTTAGTAGTTTAGTCGTGTCCAACTCTTTGTGACTCCATGGACCACAGCACGCCAGGCACTCCTGTCTTCCACTGCCTCCCGCAGTTTGGTCAAATTCATGCTGGTAGCTTCGAGAACACTGTCCAACCATCTCATCCTCTATTGTCCCCTTCTCCTTGTGTCCTTAATCTTTCCCAGCATCAGGGTCTTTTCCAGGGAGTCTTCTTTTCTCATGAGGTGGCCAAAGTATTGGAGCCTCAGCTTCAGGATCTGTCCTTCCAGTGAGCACTCAGGGCTGATTTCCTTCAGAATGGAGAGGTTTGATCTTTTTGCAGTCCATGGGACTCTCAAGAGTCTCCTCCAGCACCAGAATTCAAAAGCATCAATTCTTCGGCGATCAGCCTTCTTTATGGTCCAGCTCTCAGATCGTAGTAAGTAAATAGTTGCTACTAGTGTGAGTTGACTGGAGAAAAGATCTCTATAATCTATAGTAATTCAACTACATACTCTGTAGAACAGCCTTTTCTAACTTGATGTCCTGTAGACAACCCCCATCTTCCCTGACCATTGGCTGTGCAGGCTAGGACTTTTGGGAGTTGTAGTCTAAAACATCTGGAAGGAAGACTTCATCTGAGGTATCTACTTATGAGCCCTATTGTACAGTTAGGGATTCCTGCTGAGTGTAATCACCTTCTTCCTCTTTAATTATATGTATTGCCCCCCACTATGTGACATAGTTTAGTGAAATGAAAACATAAGGTTTTTTAAAAAAACAAACAAACAAACTAGAAAATACAGTTGACCAGATTTTTTATTTCACCTTTGATATGGCAATCCCCTTCATTATTTTGCCATGGTAACTCATCCCATTGTCCTCCAATCTGGTAGAAACAAGACTTCATGCAGTAATGATTATTACAGGTAGTGACTGAGATTGGATGTAAAGCTGGTCTTTCTGTTGATTTTTTTAAAAAAATAAAACTTGTCTTCTCTGCCGGACTGCAGGGTATTTTGCCCCATATGTTGGGTTTGGACTGGCGAAATTCAGTATTCCTATTCAAGAACAGAACCCCAAGATCTTCCCTGCATGTGTGAAACTAGTTGTGTAGGTCTTTGGATTGTGGAAACAAACTCAAATTCCATGTATCTTGTTTTGCCTAGTTGTGGTTTTTAGTCAAACACACACACACACAAACACACACTTCAACATGATGATGACAACTCTAAGCACACTTAGAGGAGCAATTCCACGAAAAGAAAATGAAGTACCGTATTTTTTGCTCTATAAGACTCACTTTTTCCCTCCTAAAAAGTAAGTGGAAATGTGTGTGCGTCTTATGGAGCGAATGCAGGCTGCACAGCTATCCCAGAAGCCAGAACAGCAAGAGGGATTGCTGCTTTCACTGCGCAGTGATCCCTCTTGCTGTTCTGGCTTCTGAGATTCAGAATATTTTTTTCCTTGTTTACCTCCTCCAAAAACTAGGTGCGTCTTGTGGTCTGGTGCGTCTTATAGAGCGAAAAATACGGTATTTAATAGAACAATTGACTGCAGAAGTATTGAAAGCTATGTATACTACAGACTGACAGACTTCCAGTATACGCAGACTTCCAGTATACGCAGCAGATTCAAATGCTTGAGCAAAAAGCATATATGTCGTGGGTGGGTGGATGATATATACACACATTTGATTGCATCTTTGTTGACCTCATTTTGATGGGACATTAACTTCCATTAGACAGTTGACTTGCATCTCACCTGAGATGTCAACCAGGAGTCCATAGCAGGGGCTTCATTGAGTGTACAAAATTCAGCTGAGATTTGCCAGAAGATCAAGTCCAAGTGTTTGTTCTGGAGTGCATAGCAGAAATAGTTTTAGTGTAAATAAGTGGTGCAGGGAAGCATGAAATTGAGAGAGCTCGAAAGGCCTCTGGGAATGGGAGGGCGTTTTTGCTTCTGCTACATTTGATGCTCTTGTTCTGGTGATTTGTCTTTAAAATGGGGTGGAATGAGATAGGAAATCATGAAATGTCCCACACACAATCCTTCTAATGACTTAGCATATTATATATCTGGAGGGTATTCAGGGAAACTTAAGAATCATGGACATAATGCTATCTTGCCGCATGTGCCAGATAAAACCTCCAGTTTGCATAATGCTTTAAAATGTAAACACTAAATGGGTTGTCAATAGACGACCCCCCTTTTAACTATTGATGGATCTACACTGACTGTTTAACGTTATTTCACCCGATTAGAATGAGACTAGACACAGTGGTACCTTGGTAATCGGATGGCTTGGCTCCCGACAAATCAGCTCCCGAATGCCGCAAACCCGGAAGTGAGCGTTCCAGTTTGTGAACGTTTTTCGGAAGCCAAACGTCCAACACGTTTCCACGGCTTCCAATTGAGTGCAGGAAGCTCCTGCAGCCAATTGGAATCCACACCTTGGTTTTTGAACCATTTTGGGAGTCAAACCGATTAAGTTCAACATCCAAGGTATGACTGTATTCTAAAATGTCACAGGGCATACTTGTTAATTATAACGTTTTTTACCATGGCTTTTTCATCAAATGTGAGTAATACCTGGCCACACCATTTTCCAAAATCTTTCCATGACGCTGGTTACTGGTTCCTCTGCTCTCTGGTTTCATGTTTTAATTCTTCCCCCTTCCCCCCTACATGTCCTTTGTTATCTGCACATGTCAGACTTTCAAATTTAATTTATGAGAAGTGTTTCCCCAATATAGCAGCATAAATTGATTAAAGACTAAGCGATTGAAAGGACAAGTAATAACATATCATGAATGTAAAAAGCAGGATGTCATGTGTCCATCTACGTTATCAAAACCATTCCTTAACCCTTCCTTAACATTAAAACCCACGAGTATAGATCTACCCTATAGCTCTTATTATACTAACACACACAAACACACACACACATATTTAAAATAACTCAGTTCAGCTGTGTCTAAAATCATAGAATTGTATGGTTGGAAGGAACCCCCTTCAGTGCCAGAATCATAGCTAAAGAATCCCTGATACATGACCATTCAATGAAAGAGAATGGTTTCAGTCATTGCCCTCCAGTTCTGAAAAAAAAGAAAAAGAAATCTCCATCACATCCCCACTAGGACCGTAGTTTAAGTTTAGATTTAGGGGAGTCTAATGGACGAACCATGGAATGTATCTTTTCACAATTTCCTTTCTTTCAAGATCCTCAAGATGTCGACAGGTCTTGGACACCTGCCAAGTTATTTCCTGCTGCCTGCTAAACCCCTTAATATGAAGGGCTATCAAAAGGAACAAACAGAAATAAATTCAGGACTCTGTGGGTTTTGCTAAATGTTGACTCTTCTCCCACAGGGTTAACAACATGAACCTAAAATCTACCCTTGATAAAGGCTGTGGGATGTAACCCGTTCTGATTTGAGTCTAGTCTGCTCCCTTTTCCCTCACCTATCGTTTATTATTCCATAATTCATCAGGCTTTTTTGTTTCAGGATTAAAGGAGGTCAGCAATGTAATGCTACTTTCCTCCTATAACATTGTTGTCTCTTAATGTGGCTGCCTTGGTCACATTCACATCATATATTTCAAGCACATGGCTTCCCCCAATAAATCTTGGCAACTGTATTTACCCTCTTAAAAGGTAAAGGTAAAGGACCCCTGACAATTAAGTCCAGTTAACCACAGTCTGGGGTTGTGGCGCTCATCTCGCTTTACTGGCCAAGGGAGCCAACGTTTGTCCGCAGACAGTTTTTCCGGGTCATGTGGCCAGCATGACTAAGCCGCTTCTGGCGAAACCAGAGCAGTGCACGGAAATGCTGTTTACCTTCCCACCGAGGCGGTAACTAGTTTTCTACTTGCACCAGTGTGCTTTCAAACTGCTAGGTTGGCAGGAGCTGGGACAGAGCAATGGGAGCTTACCTGGTTGCGGGGAGTCAAACTGCCGACCTTCCGATTGGCAAGCCCTAGGTTCAGTGGTTTGGACCACAGCGCCACCCACATCCCTATTACAATTCTAAGGTAAAGGTAAAAGGACCCCTGGCCATTAGGTCCAGTCGTGGCCGACTCTGGGGTTGTGGTGCTCATCTCACTTTATTGGCCGAGGGAGCCGGCGTACAGCTTCTGGGTCATGTGGCCAGCATGACTAAGCTGCTTCTGGTGAACCAGAGCAACACACAGAAACGCCGTTTACCTTCCCGCCGGAGTGATACCTATTTATCTACTTGCACTTTGACGTGCTTTCAAACTGCTAGGTTGGCAGGAGCAGGGATCGAGCAATGAGAGCTCACCCCATTGTGGGGATTCGAACCACTGACCTTCTGATCGGCAAGTCCTAGGCTCTGTGGTTTAACCCACAGTGTCACCCGTGTCCCGCTAATTCTAACCTTTTACAATTCTACAATTCCCAGCCCCCTTAACAGACTACAATTCCAAGGTTTCTTGTTAGAGTTAGTTAAATAAAATGGTAAAAACAAAGTCCAGAGGGGAGTTATAACTTTACGACTGACTGTGTCCAGAGACAGCTGGCATTACATCTTTTCTTTTCTTTGGCATCTTTGACATTTTCAGCATAATATGAACCTGAGCATGTGTTGCTGTGGTTTGGAGATCCCACTTTCAAAACAGAACCAGCTGCAGTAAAATAAACAAGGATGTGGTTGTCAGGTGTGCTATAAAAACACAGCTCTTGTTGACGTCCAACACCTCTCAGCTGAAGTTGAAACAAACAGAAGAAAAGCTGGAGAATTTGATTCAAACAATTTAATTAAATTATACCTCATCTAATTGGGATGATCTAAGCAGGTTTGATTAAATTTATGCAATCAGAAACGAAGGCAATTTTCATTGCTGTGAGTAATGGGATCTGGCAATTGTTCTGTGTTCTTTTCTGCCCCTCTCATCGCTGCCAGCCAAGCTTCCCACACATTGAGAGTGTATATATTTCACTCCTGTGGGGAGGTGCCACTCCCCACTTCGGATGTTGAAGCAGAAGCAGGAGAATTTCATTCATTTAAGCCAAGTGTCCTAATTTGCACTTCCTGAACCAGTACGGTGATCTGAAAGTGGTTATCCTTCACATTTTGCAGTTATCTGAATTTTGTAATACAATTCTCAGATCAGTGTGCTGAAATGAATGGAAAATTCATGTTTTAGGTTGCAATTTGTTTTGAAATGCATACATTGAGATAAAACATGTATTTGAGATAAAATATGCATTTTCACACTAATAATAATAATAATAATAATAATAATAATAATAATAATAATAACAACAATAATTTATTATTTATACCCCGCCTATCTGGCTGGGTTTCCCCAACCTCTCTGGGCCACTTCCAACCAAATATTAAAAACAATACAGCATCAGACATTAAAAACTTCCCCAAACAGGGCTGCCTTCAGTTGTCTTTTAAAAGTAAAATAGTTGTTTATTGCCTTGACATCTGCTGGGAGGGCGTTCCACAGGGCAGGCGCCACTACCGAGAAGCCCCTCTGCCTGGTTCCCTGTAACCTCATTTCTTGCAGCAAGGGGAACTGCCAGAAGGCTCTCGGTGCTGGACCTCAGTGTCCAGGCTGGATGATGGGAGTGGAGACGCTCCTTCAGGTATACAGAACCGAGGCTGTTTAAAAAAATCACCAATGCAGAAAAAGGACAGAACTGGCTTAATAACGAACACATACAGAATTGACAAATATGAGTGTAAGCAGGCTGATTTGCCAATCCCTAATCTGAATCCTACCTCAATATATCCTACTAGTTTCTCTTTTTGGGGTGGGGGTGTGCATAGTCCTTACCCCAAGCCTGGATATATCAAAGACATTTGTTTCTTTTTTTCTGTGTGCCCAACTGCAAAAAAATGAAGTGGAAGGAAGTTTATCTAGGACCTAAGAGGCCACAACATATAACTGGTAGCTGTGTTTTTCTTGGATGCTGAGACATCGGATAGTCCTAAACTACTCCCCCCCCCCAGTATCAGGCAGGTGATAATGTGTTTGAATGTTCTCTCACATAGAAAAATGTCCTGTCTGTGGAATGGTAAGAGGTCTCAGATCTGTGGTAGAATCATGTGGTAGAATCAGGACAATACATTTCTGTATTCATCAAGAGTGAGAGTTCTCTGCCACTAAAAACAAATATTCACGGGTATGAAAAGACTATTTTTCTGGGGAGAGGGGTCTTTCACCATAGATTAACATCCAACCATAGGACTATTATACCACCCAGGAAGTGTTATGCTACCATTTCTGATTATGTGCTTCGGTTCTGAAAGACAAGCAATTGGCGGACGTGAGATCTCCAGGCTGATAGTAGATTAAGACTGATGGACATTTTTGGGGGCTGAAACCGGGAAGGGGGGGGTGGAGTTTGGGAATCCAAAGGGTTCATAATTACAATTTACTTTGTTGTTTTTATTCTTTTTATTATTATTATTGCTATGTAAACTGGGAAATTCGTGGAAGGGAATCTTGGTCGACCTTAGAAAAAATGTTTTAAGAATATGAACTGAGGTTTAAGTTTGATGATTAAGTTTAGATAACGTAAAACTGGATTTCTCTTTTTTAAATGAACTAAATTAAATGAAAATAAGGTTACCAAACATATTGAAGAAAGGGTTGAGAAACACGGCAAAATTAATAAATGTTAGAATGATGATGGTTTAGAAGCTAGGTGGTTTATAGCAGTAATGTTTAAGTTAAAAGAAAAGAATGGTTAAAACTAAACGAAATTAAGGGAGAGGACTTGCTGAATAAATATTTTGAAATTGGAATACAGAAAGGGGAGGTAGGAGGAGGTCAGCGAAGTAAGCTATAAGAAAATAAGGGACTGAAATTATACTTGTTTTTTTTTGTCTGTGTTTTGTTTGTGTTTTGTATATAATTTCTGAAATTTTAATAAATATCTATTTAAAAAATAATGAAAGACAAGCAATTGGCTATCCTAGGTAGAACAGGGATGATGAAGGGTATTCAGATGGGCATATTCACTTACATTGGTACTTTGTACAGGCCAGTAGGACTTCCAAAATGTGGTTGGGGAACGATTCTATTCAGTCTTTTATGCCTCTGCCCTTTTTGTTGATGTTATAATACTGTGTAGCAGAAGCTCCAAACAGTAAATTTCAAGGCAAATTGTCATATTTATTAGATAGCAAGAACTTATTCATCTCCAGACTTGTGCTTTTACGCCCCCCAGTTGCATAATAACCATCCAAACATGAACCATCATTTTGTATTATTTAATTGAAATGAATTTCAGGCTGTGTTCTGAAACCTCCTGTTCCCACTTCGAATAACAATTTTCAAACTGAACTATACCTGGGAGTTCCTGCTAAATTGGAGGTTCAGGGGACTAATAATCTGTCCCATTAGCCTTTGTGTATGATACTGATTTATTCTACACTTCTGCATTTTCAGAAATGTAGTGACAATAAGGCTTTCCACTAGTAGTGAACCAAAACAGGGATGCATAGAATAAAAATGATATTTCTATTCACACATGAGGCCATGATCATGTTACTAGTATCACATACTAGTTGAACATGTAAACAGCTGGTGTTGTGCAATGGTTATAGATATGGAATTAGTTGTGGGCAAACCCATGCTCAGATTCTCTCTCTCTTTTTATTGATTTAAACTTTTATTTGTACATGCTCTTTTCTTTTAATTTCTAACTAAACAAAAATAAACCAAAGTAAAAAAAATCCGATAAACTAAATTATATGACTTCCCGTCATTTCCCGATGTAAGTTACATTTACGACATTGAATGTACTTATACTTCTTATTTTACTCTTACTATAGTTTCTAGTACTATCTTATAACATATTGTACCGTTTTTCCTTGCTTAGTAGTATTTAATTTGCCCAAGGGTCATTCAAACGCTGCCATAGATGTTATGTTGTTGTTATATTTTTGTAGGTATTTCTTGAACATATCCCATTTTTGCGTGAATGATTGTTTTGTATCTCCCCTTAATCTATCTGTCAATTGAGCCAGTTCTGCATAGTCTAATAACTTATTCTGCCATTCCCTGCCATGCTCAGATTCTCATATGGTCTTTTACCAAGTCATGATGTCTTGATTCTCTGGCTGAAATGACTGGCAGAATCCGAGACTTGGGAGAAGAAACAATGGAGGAGGACTGGAAAAAATTTAAGGACTATTTACAAAAATATTATAAGTTATATGAATGTTAAGAACTTGCATGATTTGGAAAATCTAGCTTCAGCAATAAGATTTGGTGATATGGGAAATTAAGTTATAATTATGAAAGGTCTAAAGTTTAAAGTAACATTATATCTATTTTAGGGTAAAAGTAAATTGATAACAAGTATTTTAAACCCAAAATATAATTATTTGAAAGTACAAAGGAACGCACGAAACAAGGTAACAATTGGCTGATACTTTTATTGTAAAGAATGCAGGGTGAGGGAGATGTGGGGAAGTCTGGTTGGTTATGAAAAAATGTCTTGGAAAGATGGATTTCTTTTTTCTTTTTCTTTTCTTTTTTCTGTTATTTCTTTATATATCTGACTTTATATCTGTACCTGGAAAAAAAGCAATAAAAAATATTTATTAAAAAAAATGATGTCTTGATTCCATCATAAGCCTTGTTCTTACTAAGGTGGCAAACCTGTGTCTGGACTGCGTGTTCAGACTGCAGGTGGGCTTTCCCTTGATTAACTGCTCTGCAAACTGCCGTGAGACCCCCAGGTGTAGGGCAGTATATAAATTCAATAAATAAATCAATACCAGAAAGATTCCATAGATATGGATAGGTTAGTTCAAGCTTCTTCCCAGACCCACCCAACTTTCTCTGTAGGTTTTTTAACTAGGCCACAGAGGTGTTGTGTGTCTTAGAAACATGTTCTCCTAAGACAGTGGATCTTAACCTGAGGTGCCACTTTAGCTAATGGGGTCTCCTGCTGCCGCTGTGCCACTGCCGTGTGATTTCCGTTCTCTCCCTGAAGGAAAGTTCTTAACCTGAGGTAATATTTTTTGGTTAGCGAAGTCTGTAACCTGAAGTGTCTGTAACCTGAGGTACCACTGTATTAGGTCTAATTTGAGTCAAACTCTCATCTCCTCATCAACACAACAAAGCCTTTCTCTTTTCTGATATTTCATATTTGTCAGAATTGTGTTGACAGTGCTTCTAGGAAGTGCAATTTATGCAAGGATCTTGGTCTCTAATATTTCACTTTCTTCACTGAATTTGCAAGTCAGGAAACTTTTTTCTTCTTTCCTCTACTTTTATTACCTGTGACACTGTGAGCCTCCGGAGATTCTTCATCCGCTGGGTAATTTCATCAGTGTTGGCATGGATGTTAGCTAGTGGCCTTGACTCTTCAAGTTAGTCATTGACAAAAGATTCAAACAGACAACAATAAGGTATTGGCTGGGATTTCTATGTCGTTGAAATGTCAAAACTGTACATTTCCCTATTATGATTTTGAGCTTTCTTTGCTTGCGTGCTTGCTGTATGCAAATAACAGGCAATTCCTTTTGCAGGAATATTTCTAGTTTGCCCAGCATGATTACGTTTCTTTTCTTTCTTTCTTTAATAACATTTTATTGAATTTCCAAAAAATAACACAAAAAACACAAAAAAACCTACAAATTGACTTCCCTCTAATCCTTTCCTTGGTTCTACTATTTATCAAGATACTGCATGTCCAGTGTTACATTTGTAACATATTTAAATCACCTATTATCCATTCATAATAAAATTACAAGTAATCTTAAAACCCTGCTAATGTATTAACCATGTGTATATTGCTTCTGTATATATGCAATAAACATCTTCCATTCTTCCTTAAATTCATTATCATCTCTTCCTCTTAATTTCACCGTCAATTTTGCCATTTCAGCATATTCCGTTAGTTTAACTTGCCAATCTTTTTTAGATGGGACACTTTCTTCTTTCCAATATTGTGCTAATAAAGTCTGTGCGGCCGTTGTTGCATACATAAACAAATTATTTTGTAATTTTGGTAGGCCCACTCCTATAATACCTAATAAGAAAGCTTCTGATTTTTTTTTTAACAAAGGTTATTCTAAACAATATCTTCATTTCATTATAAATCATTTCCCAATATTTCTTTATAATTTTACAGTCCCACCACATATGGAAAAAATGTCCCCCTCTTACTTTACATTTCCAACACTTGCTTTCCTTAGTTTTATACATTTTTGCTAATTTAACTGGCCTTAGATACCATCTATACATCATTGTCATCTCATTTTCTTTAATCACCACACACAGCATGATTACGTTTAAAAGATTAGCTTTTCCCTGGTTCATGCAGCAATCCATGACTGAAAGCTCTGCATAGTGTTCTCGCTAGAAATTAGGTAGGCAGGCAAAATATGCCTACCTCAGTTCAATGTTGAGCTACATCTAGATGTGTCCAGAGTCCTGGCCTATTGAAAACCCTGCTGTCAGGGTTCAGCTCTGGCCCCAGACCTAGAAAGCGAGTCTCCTCAGAGAAGGAGCAAGGGGGGTGGAATACTCCAGCCTGATGCCACCTGGTGCAAATGACTCACTTTGCTTAACCACCCGCCTCTACCTGGGTTCTCGGTGCTTCCAGTGTATCTTGTAGAACTAACTCCTCCTTTCCTTTTCTGTAACTCATCAGTCATTTTTTCCTCTTACTTTGTTGCTCTCTGGCCATATTGGTTCCTGCTTCCAGCCCGCTTAGTATCAGGCTGAAAAAGACCATAAGAGCACAGCTATTAAGGTGGCCAACGTTTGCTTCTAGGGCAGGTGTAGCTAACCTGTGCCCTTTCAGATATTGTTGGACAAAAACTTCCTTCAGCTCCAGGCAGCATGGCCTATGGTAAAGAATGATGGGACTTGTATTTCAAGAGCATTTGGAGGGACACAGGTCAGCTGGTCTGACAACTGGGGGTTTCTCCATCTTTCTGTTCAAGTAATCAATCAATCAATCAATCAATCAATCAATCAATCAATCAATCACCATTCCTTACTTGTCTGTACTATAAGCCGATTGGCTTACACCTCTATGGTCTTGGGCAAGTATGCCCATCTGTGCTCCCACTTCTGCATGGGGCTGCCTTAGGGAGAAGTCCTCAAATTTCAAATAAATAAATAAATTTGGTGCCTCTTGTTCCAAATAAGGAACTGTCACTAAATGATAAACTGTCGTTGCAAGGTAGGATGGTGATCTTCAAGAAAGTGGTATGTAACGATTCTGGGTCTGGAAATAATAGCAAAATATAAATGAAAGGAATAAGTATTGGCGTAAAGCACTTTGAATCTGCAAAGTGACTCAACAGTTCAGCCTCCTTGGCTTTGCAGCTCTTGTTTTTGCTCCTTATTTGTGACTACACGATCAAGAAGATGGTCGGAACTGTTACGTTGCAATGCATGGGCATAGCCAATGGGTGGCAGGGGCAGCTGCCCCCCCTAGATCAAGTAAAACAATATAAATACTTAACTAACTGACCAATCATGTCGGTTCTGCTCTCCTAACAAAAATCCTGGCCACACACATGCTGCAATTCATGACTGGTCCAACTGATGTCAGTGAGTGAGAGATTTAACCATGTGATCCGTTCTCCCATTTTCATCATTGAGGCTTAGCAGTCCTTAACTTTGGCTGGATCATATCCTTGCTCTTTGCTATTTTATATCAAAGGAGGTGGTGCAATAGGTTTATCTCTTCCGTTTCCTTAAATGTAAAGCCACTGCTACTGCTGTTGCAGAAATAAATATATAAGCAAGCTTTCAATAGAAACAATGCCTGGGTTTAATTAATGAAGTAATACTTAACCCCTGCACACTGCATCTCTATTCTTTAGGCTTAGAAATGACAGGAGGGCAGTTCTGTAATGCTCTTTTCAGTTTTAAAATCTGCAGCCACGGTGCAAAACAATGGCAGCTGCATCTGGTTTGTGAGATAAACTGGGCAAAGGAAGTGGTTTGCTTGAAATAATAAAAATCATCACCATCGTTCAAAATTGCCTGTGTCAGATGCTTGCATTCATTGTACCTTCTAATATATTTTAAAGCAAGAGGAGCAGATAAATCACATCATGGGATTCAACAGCTTTTTTTGTTTTGTGTCTCTCCCTGCCCCCTTCTTCTAGCACCTACTGTTTCATGTAGAGATGTAAGAATGGAAACACATGACACTGAAGCTCTTCCCTGGCTAGAGCTTTCCATAAGCTATTCAGCAGTGATCTGATTCCAGGTTAGGTTAATGGTGCTGGAAAATTAATGTGGGGAGCTCATATAGGCAAGCACCCCATGCAAATTATGATGAGAAGAGTCAATGGCACCACAGCCACTGCAATCAGCCTGTGCCCACCACCACAGTTATCCCCTTCCCCTGTGCTAAAGCCAAAAAACTAACCTTGAGAAGGGAGGTGTGGATTTTGTCTTTTCAACTACTCTTCAAATTTTGCATTGACTCATTTGGGGGGAAATGAGAGGATGATTACCCATCCAGTGTGGTGTAGTGGTTAAGAGCGGTAGATTTGTTATCTGGGGAACCGGGTTCGCGTCTCCGCTCCTCCACATGCAGCTGCTGGGTGACCTTGGGCTAGTCACACTTCTTTGAAGTCTCTCAGCCCCACTCACCTCACAGAGTGATTGTTGTGGGGGAGGAAGGGAAAGGAGAATGTTAGCCGCTTTGAGACTCCTTCGGGTAGTGATAAAGCGGGATATCAAATCCAAACTCTTCTTCTTCTTATGAAGTTGAGCATGAAGCACGTACCGTGGCTTGCCAGGTATTCTACAACCCTAACCCACCTCCCATTTTTTGATTTCTAGGAGCAGCAATGCTCCTAGAGGATCATTGAGTTCTGTAGCTATGGGATGAGGGGGGTTTGCAATCTCAGTGGAATAGTCCATTTGGGGTGGGGCCACGACCAGAATAAGACCTTTAGAGGCCCTAAGCAGTTACAAGATTTTGGTGCCTCCATGTATATCTGATTCAAAATACAGCGGTACCTCAGGTTACAAACTTAATTCATTCCGGAGGTCTGTTCTTAACCTGAAACCGTTTTTGATGCCCAGACGCCGAGAATCGTGCCTGCGCAGAAGCGATTTTCGGTGTCTGGACATGCGCAGACCTGATTTCCAGTATCTGTGTGTGCGCAGACGCAATTTCCGGCTCCGATCGGCAAGTCCCCGCACCACATTGTGCCTGTTTAGTGCAGCATATGGGGGACTCACCGAGTGGGCGGCTTGGTTCGGGGGGGCTTGTGGGCCAGTAAAACAGTCTTCGTGGGCCACATCCAGCCCATGGGCCACACGTTGTCGACCCCTAGTATAAACCATAATAAACAGTAAAATATAGTCTTCTACAATTATTTTATAAAGTTCAGCATGACTGAGATCCAGCGCCGAGGGCCTTCTGGTGGTTCCCTCATTGCGAGAAGTGAGGCTACAGGGAACCAGACAGAGGGCCTTCTCGGTAGTGGCGCCCGCCCTGTGGAACGCCCTCCCATCAGATGTCAAAGAGATAAATAATTACCTGACATTCAGAAGACATCTTAAGGCAGCCCTGTTCAGGGAAGTTTTTAATATGTAATGCTGTACTGTTTTTAACACTGATTGGGAGCCGCCCAGAGTGGCTGGGGAAACTCAGCCAGATGGGTAGGGTATAAATAATAAATTATTATTATTATTATTATTCTACATTTTTTGTTGCACTGAATTTATGACGTGCACATTGTGGGAGCCTTTTCTGTGGAACCTGGTTCAGCTGCACATTTGGGCGATGGTAAATTTGGCAATGGAAAATTTCTGTGGTGCCCCCCTTTCCTTGATGCCCTATGCATGTGCTTATTTTGCTTAATGGTTAATCCAACCCTTGGGTGGGGGACATCAAAGAACATGATGGAATGATGTGCAGTGTCTTCATCTGATAATTTTTTTTTACACACCTTTTGTAGGAAAGCACACATTTTCGAGTGTACTTTTTGCACACCAATATTGTGGCCCAAATTCTGGAGAGTGATCCGACTGGGTGCTGCAGATCATTTCAGGAATGAATTGCTCCCACAGCAGATCTAGCAGAAGGAGAAGGGAAAAAAATTCCACCAGTTCTTCCTGCAGCCCTTTAGCTAGTTTCCATGCTGTTCTCTGACCTTCTGGAGCTACTTTTCAGGGCAGGAAGGACCAATTGTTTCTGCCACAGCCATGTCAAAATGGGATGGGGAAGGAGATAACAAAATAAAGTGGGGTTGAGGGAATAGTAGAACTCCATGGGGAACTGTGGCAAGGGATTTGAAGCTTGTCATGATTAGCATGACTTTAGGAAGACAAGTGGGTCCATGAGGGTAATTGGACTTGAAAATCATTGAGCTAGCTCCCAAGAAATTATATTTAAAAAGCTTGGTTAGTTGAGCCCAGTTACAATGCAGCCCATCTTTTGTGCTCGCTAGCATTTCACATTTTGTTTTGTGTTGGCTACAACCAAGTTGCCAAAAGGCAGTAGTTGCACAGCATGTTCCTGGCTTTAGGGATCTCCCCCCCCCCCCAAAGATGACAGGCTATGGAACTCAGTCCTAAAACAAAGCTTTGCCTTGGATATCTGGTGTGGCCTCCATATTTTTTTACATTGGCAATAGGGATGCGTTAGCTACTGCCAGTAGCTGTGACATCTTTGCCGCTCTTGGCTGGAAGCCCAGGGGATGAATGACAGCCGCCGTGGAAGCTTGGAGTTACATATGCATGAGAGCCTCAGTCTCTGCCAAATCAAATACTCGGGATGTAACTTTATGTGTGTATTTTAGAGCTGAAATGGAAGATATTTGAAATGGGGACCGCCTTATTCAGCGGTTCTTCGGCTGATTTCCTGTCTTAACTAATTCATGTCAAACCTTGGCCTATTTACTGTGATGGTGGCACATCTGAGCAGGGGAAGGCAGTGATGGAGGCAATTGACTGATGGGTGTTTTAGGAACTTCTGTGCTGTGTACCATTGTGTAATCGATTAGAGAGGTTGCTCATGGCAACTGGGAAAAAGAGATATTATTCTGAGGATAAGGAGTATTCTCATCCTAGCCACCTGGCACTGGTCAAAGCACTTGCGGGATCCTTCAGTTAATTTCCGCAGAGATGAAATGGGGAATTGTTATTTCAGGAATTTGGAGCGAAAGCGGTTGAACTAAATGCTCCTTGTATTTTCCACCACTAGGCAAGAAATCTAAGTGGACATAAACCAGTCAGTTCTTGTTTTCGTGAAATGATGTTTAAAACGATAACTACAGATGGAAGCTGGTCTTTCCTGACCTAAGGAAATCATGGATGGGGATAGGCCGCAATTCTCACTCCCAACAGCAAACTACAGTTCTTAAGATTCTTTGTGGGGAAGCTATGGCAGTTAAGTGGATATATAACTGATATAAATGTGTAATGCAGGTATCCCAGTTGAAGAGCAGTGTGCCACGTTGCAGTTAGCTGCCAAAGAAGACCCAATTTCAAACTGCTGTTGAGTCATTAAGCTGCTGGTTTAGGTCATTTTCCAGGGTGGTCAGGAAGATAAATGAAAGGAGAATTGTGAGACTGTTTTCACTCATGGAAAAGTTATGCAGACATTGCAAATAAAAAGACGTTCTGTTCTAAAGAGCACTCAAGCAAGTGCGGTCAAGTATTAGTATCTGCCATGTTATCTTCTGGCAGTTTGCGCATTGAGAACATGCTTTGTGGTGCAGTTCTGAGTCTTCAAATGTAAATAGTGTGTCATAGATCTAGGAAAACTTAATAAATCCAGTATCGTCTTGTCTAACCATGAACTCTCTGTGTTAATAATGTTGGGATTTAAGATCTTCCATTATAACTTGGATTTTTTTATTTAAAAAATTGTCCATTTTTGAAGATGTGCAGATATTTCAGTGTAAAGTTTTGTGCAAACATGCCCATAAAAGGAAAGATGCAATGCCAATATTAGCCGTTTCCCTCCTGCTCCTTCAACATATGCTGTGCTAATGAGGACAAAGATACCATGAAGAAGGGCAAGAGGTATATCGAATTGTACTTTGGAGTTCATTCCTCAAACAATATGCTGTCCTATTTAATTTGCAAGGTTCCTTTAATCAAGAACCAGCAAGGGAAGGCAATGGATTGTAGCCTTGCACAGTCTAGCAAGTCAGGAAGAGAGGTCAGAGTAGGACCATCTCCAGAGCACTGCAGGAATCATAACTAATAATGATCCGTCCTGTAGAGCAGTTTCATTAGTTATTCTTGAATGGATTGGGCTCTAGATGCTACTCAGAATAACTCCATGGAGTAAGTGCTCCATAGAAGTACTCAAATCTATGCTGTGTTGGCCATGGGAAAACAACAACAACAACAACAACAAACCTATGGTTATGTGAAACATACACAATAAACACACAAGACATAACCAGCTGTAAAGGTAAAGGTAAAGGGACCCCTGACCATTAGGTCCAGTCATGACCGACTCTGCGGTTGCGGCGCTCATCTTGCTTTAGATTTCAACAGAAGTCTCATAAAGTTCAACGGAAAAAGCAGAAGTTCAAGCTAGTCAGTTCATGCATAAGGTCCATACATGTATAAGTGTCTATTCTACCTGTCTGTTCATAGAGTCCAATAATCCACATGAAGGGTTGTTACAGTTCCACAGAATCCTTTCACAGAGGCTAAGACAAGGATTTCTGGAATATTAGCCTTGTTTCGCCATCCTAGGCTTCATCAGTAGAAGAGACTCATATGTAATATTACAGTATAGTGGATTTTATAGCATAGTAGTGGTTGCAGTAAGTGAAAGTGCATAGTATACCTCATTTATTTAAAAGTACAGCCGGTTACATCTTGTGTGTTTATTGTGTTGGCCATGGGCTCTTGAGATGTCACACTTGCACAGTCAACCCACACAGATGCTCTGAAGATCAAGGACAAATGCCAGGAAGGAGATGCAAATTCTTAGTGCTTTAGGCAAGCCTATTGAAACCTACTGTGCACAGGGATAGGTCAATTATTTTGAATTCTGTCCACTGGGGAAGCACATTTCACTCATGCTATGATGTCTCCATCAGATCCCTGTTCTTTCCCAAGCACAATTCAAGTTGCTGGTTATAGCTACAAGCTGGAGCCCAATAGCCTCTTTCCCTGTGTCCTGTCTTTGAGATCCACCAATGGCACTCTTAAAGATGCCATCAATATAGATGGGAAGGCTGGTGAGAAGAAAGCCTTGGTGGCTGTGTCCTCATTTATGGAACTCTTTCCCACACCATATTATTCACCCTGATGTAGGATGGAACACTTTCTAGAAGTGTTGTAAGGCTGTCCTTCTTTGTTATTGCCTTTGGGTTCAGGATATATATATATATAAATAAATATAGGAAAGGGTAAGTAAATTAGTCGGTTATGATACATTGGGCCAAAGACTTTGGTTGTGATATACAGTTAAAGATTGGGAGAAATTGTGGAAAGAAGGAATAAAATTTACTGCATGCAATGCCTTGAAAGAAAATGCGATGAAAATGATGTACAGATGGTATCTTACACCAGTGAAATTAGCTAAAATGTATAAAATAAGTAACAAATGTTGGAAATGTAAGGAAAAAGAAGGTACTTTTTATCATCTGTGGTGGGAATGTAAAAAGGTGAAAGGTTTCTGGGAAATGATTTATAATGAGAGGAAAAACATGTTGAAATATACATTTACTTTAAAAAAGGCAGAAGTATTTTTACTTGGGATTGTTATTAATAGGCAGGATGGATATTAATAGGCAGGATAAAAAAAACTGTTTTTGTATGCGACAATGGCAGCAAGAGTACTATTGGCACAGAAATGGAAGCAGGAAGAATTGCCGATGAAAGAGGAATGACAGGTGAAATTAATGGACTACGCAGAATTGGATAAGATGACAGGAAGAATTCAAAACCAGCGGGACCAGAAATTCTGTGAATTATTTGAAAAACAATTGTAATTAGCTGACTACACTTATAGGAGTACAAGAAGTTTTCTAAGGAGAACTATATGAAATATTACAGAAAAAAATTAGGAGCATGGATTCTAAAGTATGGATTATTAAAAGTAATGGTTAAGAGAAGGGAATGCAAGACTAAGAGATGAAGGTCGAAAATCACTAGACGTGGTTGATGGAAGTCCTAGGCTTATAGCCAAAATGTGGTATAAGATGAGAGATGTATATGTAAAACCAATAAAAATATATTTAAGAAAAGAAAAGAAAGGGGAAGTAAATTGAAATGAATTGGATGGGAGTTAATTCTGATTTGCTTGAAGGTAGGGGTGTGTGTGTATGTGTACAGTATGCATTGGTGTGTGTGCATTTTACTTGGCCCAATCCTTTGAATTGGAGCAAGGATCAGTCCCCCCCCCCCACGTAACAACAAATCACCTCCACAAACCAGCCTGTTAGTTCATGGAAATTCACTGAACTAGCTACACTTCTGTGTCCCATTTTCTTGGATTAATGTTGCAGAAGGAAACAAGGAAACCTGCCCAGAATAGTTGGATGGCACCAAAGAGACATTGTGTCAAATAAAATGCATATTATTCAGAGGTCTAGAAAACAAGAGCAGCAGTGCCCAGATATAATGCGTAATTAGGGAGACAAAGATCAGGGCTTTAAAGTGTGAGCTTAGCTAAACAGATGTCCAAGTGGCATTAGCAAGTCAAAATGTCTCTAATTACACTTTGGCTGAAAAGAGGTATGAAATACATGACTGCTCGTGCTTCTAGAATGAGCTCTAATCTTCAAATGGTTTGCTGGTGTTTCTCACTGGTCCTTATGTACTTAGTCTATTCCTCATTTTAATTTCAAATTTTACATTAATTGGTTTTCTGGGGGGGGGGGAGTGTTGAGTAGGAAAGGAAGCATGGTTTGAATACATTCATTGAAACATGCATTTAACAATTGTTTATTATAATGGTGCACATTTCTGTCTGTAAGTAATTGTCTGTTTTAGAAGCACAGACCATTAAGTGCAAGCAGACATGATACCAATAATTTTTTAAATTGTCTATATTAGTCCTCTTTTAAACAAACCCACCCACGTGCTCCCTCGTGCATGCATAAAATAAAAACATGGCTTTCAGCACCCTCTCCAGCACTGCCAGAGTTGGTACACATCACACATGAGGAACATAGAAACTTGGGTGAATATTTACACATAGCCAAGAAAGAGAAAATGCATTAAAAAAAATCAAGAAAAAAACAGACTAAATGAATGCAAATTTGTATAACATTTGCATGTGAAGATAGATATAGATAGAAAGATAGATGCACAAATTTAGAAATAAATAGAAATAAATAAATAGAAATACAATACATCACACTAGAGGAAGATGTATTTGAAGAGAGTGCGACTGTGACCAGGTGACTGTATCTAGGTGACCCTTGCAGAAGATAGTGACTTGTGTGTCTGCTGCCCAGGTTTTAAATGTGGATAAACATCTTAGGGACGCGGGTGGCGCCGTGGGTTAAACCACAAAGCCTAGGACTTGCTGATCAGAAGGTCGGCGGTTCGAATCCCCAGGACGGGGTGAGCTCCCGTTGCTCGGTCCCTGCTCTTGCCAACCTAGCAGTTCAAAAGCATGTCAAAGTGCAAGTAGATAAATAGGTACCGCTCTGGCGGGAAGGTAAACGGCGTTTCTGTGCTCTGCTCTGGTTCACCAGAAGCGGCTTAGTCATGCTGGCCACATGTACGCCAGCTCCCTCGGCCAATAAAGCAATAAAGCGAGATGAGCACCACAACCCCAGAGTCGGCCACGACTGGACCTAATGGTCAGGGGTCCCTTTACCTTTACCTTATAGATAGATAGATGATAGATGGATAGATAGATGATAGATAGATGCACAAATTTAAAAATAAATAGAAATAAATAAATAGAAATACAATACATCACACTAGAGGAAGGTGTATTTGAAGAGAGTGGGACTGTGACCTGGTGACTATAACTAGGTGACCCTTGCAGAAGATTGTGACTTGTGTGCCTGCTGCCCATGTTTTAAATGTGGATAAAAATCTTGTGGGCAGGCCTCTGCTCTTCCAGTTCTTTATCTCTAAATGGGATTGGTGAACTTTTCAAAAAAGAGCAGAGGGGAGTAACCTGTGGCCTTCCAGATATTGTGGGAGTGCCATGAGTTCTGGCCAGCATGGCCAGTGGTCATTGATGATGGAAGCTGTATACCAGTAACATCTGCAGGTCCATAGGTTAAAGGTAAAGGGATCCCTGACCATTAGGTCCAGTTGTGACCGACTCTGGGGTTGCAGCGCTCATCTCGCTTTATTGGCCGAGGGAGCCAACGTACAGCTTCCAGGTCATGTGGTGAACCAGAGCAGTGCACAGAAACACCGTTTACCGTCCCACTGGAGCGGTACCTATTTATCTACTTGCACTTTGATGTGCTTTTGAACTGCTAGGTTGGCAGGAGCAGGGACGGAGCAGCAGGAGCTCACCCTGTCGTGGGGAATCGAACTGCCGACCTTCTGATCAGCAAGTCCTACGCTCTGTGGTAGAGGATGCATTGCACGGACAGGTTAGTGCAAAATAGTCAGCACACATATGTTTGCATATAGCTGTGTCGTTGTTTGTTTCAGGAAAAAAGTAAAACCACACACAAAAGAATGGATGCAATCACTTCAGTGAATGGGGTGTGTGTGTGGTTTTTTAAAACTGTTTTATCAGTACACATTTAGAGAAAGGAAAGATGAAAAAGAACTAGAAAGAACTGAAAGCTGCAACAGAACTGTTCATGCTCCAGTTCTGGAATTGATTTTAGAAATTCTCATACTTGAAACTGGAATTTAGGAGGAGTAAAAAACCGAGTGAGCCAGAAATAACTATCAAGGAAATCCTTTCATCCTTAGCCAGGGTACTAATGTAACATATAAACGTAAACTTGTGTTCTTAATGTGCAGAAGTGAAAATTATTTTGTCTCAAGGCCTATGCTTTTTTCCCTTTCCCTTTTCCTATTTTAAGAAGTTTCTTATTGAAAAGTATAGGTCCCTGCAAAAGGAGGTCAGTTAAAACTTTTGGAATTAATCTGGCTGCCAAGAAAACAAATGAGAAATATCCACTGAGATTGATCGGAGAAAGTGAGAGCAAAATGCCATGTCAGAAAGTAGACAAAGCATACTTCCTGCAGTTTAGAATGATTTTGCCCAGGAGAGTAATTTTGGTCTGTTAGATAAAATAATTTCTTGTAAAAGCTAATGACAACTTGGATGAGGCATTATAGAGTTGGAAGTTCATGCAGGCTCACTTCCAGGGAGCTGCTTATGAAATAAAAGTTGTCCAGTTCTGAAATAGGTACAGTCTTCATTTAATAGATAAATTGGAGTATGTAAGTTGGTGAGGTAAAATCATTTCCTGGACTGCTGTTTGTAAGTGATGTAAAATATACCGTATTTTTCGCTCTATAAGACACACCAGACCACAAGACGCACCTAGTTTTTGGAGGAGGAGAACAAGAAAAAATATATTCTGAATCTCAGAAGCCAGAACAGCAAGAGGGATCGCTGCGTAGTGAAAGCAGCAATCCCTCTTGCTGTTCTGGCTTCTGTGATAGCTGCGCAGCCTGCATTCGCTCCATAAGACGCACACACATTTCCCCTTACTTTTTAGGAGGGAAAAAGTGAGTCTTATAGAGCAAAAAATACGGTAATTATATTACGTTTCCCATTGACAAAATGAAAGCTCACTTCAATCAATCAATCAATCAATCAATCAATCAATCAATCTCCTTTATTGGCATAGAAAAATTGCATCATAAATGGATCAGAACACAACACCATTAACTGTATTGCTTATTGTTTCTTAGTACAGTCTGTGAATACTGCCTACCATATCCATGATTTTCTCTTGCTTCTGCCTCCATATTTTGGGTGGGAACTGATGTGGAGAGCAGGCAAGGAAACTCATTTCCCGATGAGCAGAATTTATGGGGTGAGTTTTACTAAATTATATGACTGGGATATGGGATGTCAGTCCCTGTTGTGTAATATCTAGATCAACTCTCTCGTGGTGAGCTGATGTCGTCAGGGTGAAATGATTCTTCTTTTGCTGAAGGCTTTACAATTGACTTTGGTTCTGCTATGTCTGTCAGGCATTGTTTTCAAAATATAACTTCCTATCCTTGTTCAAAGGAAGGCTATGATCAAATGCCAGTCATAATTTGAGAAGAATCCTATCTGGGCAGACTTCTGTCCTCTTACTGCGTTCCACTTGCCAACACTGCCTTGGCTAATTGGTTGTTTGATGGTTGTTTTATGAATTGCCTGGCTTTAATATTTTGACTGACAGCTCAGAATAGAAAATAAAGAATAATATACAGAACATTATTCTCGCCAATGCTAAGTCCATTAAACTTGAAATCTTACAGGTGAATAATTAGCCCACGGAACCTCACACTATCCTTTAGCCTTGAATTTTAAATGGAATTATTATTATTATTTGAATTTATATACAACCCTATACCTGGAGGTCTACAATGCAACACCTTTTCCCATTCTGAGTATATAGAGAGAGGAAGGTGGTTTAATGTTGTATCTGTCCGTATAGTAAAACTATAAGATTGTTATTGTACAGTCCCCACTGAATTAATTGTCACAATCCTGGGGTAGGCAGGTTGCAGATCAGCAGGGGCCATGGTATGGGAATGAAAAAGGAGGAACACTGAGAAGGAAATTGTGGTCTTAAATAATGGCAGAGGTATAAGTAAAGTACTATGGGATATTTAAGGGTTCTACAGTGGTGCCCCGCAAGACGAATGCCTCGCAAGATGAAAAACTCGCTAGATGAAAGAGTTTTCCATTTTGGAGGTGCTTCGCAAAACGAATTTCCTATGGGCTTGCTTCGCAAGACGACAATGCCTTGCGAGTTCCTGCGGGGTTTTTCCCCTCCTCCCCCCTTTTCTAAGCCGCTAAGCCGCTTATCAGCTGATCCGATCAGCAGATAAGCCGCTAAAAGCCGCTAAAAGCCGCTAATAGCGCTAATCCACTAATCCATCAATGGGCTTGCTTCGCAAGACGAAAAAACCGCTAGACGAAGAGAATCACAGAACGGATTCTTTTCGTCTTGTGAGGCACCACTGTACATCTTTATCTCTCTCACACGAAGCAGTTGAGGAATGGAAGATGGGAGAAAATAAGTACAGTGCGAAGGGAGGGCCACTCAAAGGGGAAAAGGGGAAACAACCGCCAAACTTTGGGTAAAGCAGGAATGGAGTGATACTGAGAGGGGGAAAGCAGCTATTTTAAACAACAGCAGAGGTTTGAGTAGAGTGAGCAAGGGTTACAGTTGGAGGAGACTGGCAGTGTAAAACAAGGTTTGATTACTGTGTGACGGTAATTTGGAAGGGATCTGTTGTATTAGCAGAGATGGATGGAGACAGTATTTCCCCCTTGGTTTTCTTCTTTTTATGAAAGTATTTTTGTGTTACAAAGCAAACAGATAAACAAGGGAAAGGACATAGAGCACCTCCACTTTTGATTCAGAGAGTCTTTTTCACATTTCATTTACGTTTGGTGTGAGACACTATTGCCATAGACCAGTGTTTCCCAACCGGTGTTCCGCGGCACACTAGTGTGCCGTGAGACACTGGCTGGTGTGCCGTGGGAGGGAGGCGGGCGAGTCGGGCGGCGAGAGGCGGCGGCGGCGGCGAGGATCCGCGTCGAGCCGGGGGCGGCTCCGCGGTGCTGGTGCCGAGCGGCGGGGCAGCGCGCGCAAAAGGGAGGCGCGCGAGACAGCGGAGGAGGAGGAGGCCGGCATGTCCGGGCAGCAGCAGCAGCAGCAGCAACTCCCGGCGACGGCTCCTCCTCCGCCCGCTATCGCCGCCACCACCACAACAGCCGCTGCCGCCGTCCCTCAATCCCTCGCTCTGCTGCCTCCTCCCACCCCGGCAAGGGGAAGGGAAAAAACTTTAACTTTTGTGCGTCCCTCCCGGCGTGACGCTGCGCGCTGACGTCACGGGGCGGGGCTTTAATGGTGGTGTGCCGCGAGATTTTTTCCCGGTAAACAGGTGTGCCGTTGCCCAAAAACGTTTGGGAAACACTGCCATAGACATTGGGGGAAAAGAGGGGGGAGAGAGAGGGTAAAAGAGGGTGGATAATTTCATTCTATTGCATAATGTTTGTGCAGGGTTTTTGTGTCAGCGTCACATAGGTAGGTGCTTTATTTTTTATATCCTTTTTATTGATATTGTGAGAGATTGGAGGCTCCAGAGTTTGTTTGGTTGTGTTCAGTTGGTTGCAGTTTGATTTGCTTGTATGTATTAATGGTCAGGAGATTTGTATGCTGTTGGGGGATAGGTCATTGTCTTTTTGAGCAGAAAGGTCTTGTAAGTACTATCTTCGTACTCAGAGATAAATAGGGCTATTTTATCCAGCCCACAGCTTTATGGGCTTTTCAATGGAGGTGGTTCAAAGTTGATTTAAGTAAGGGGGGGAGGTTTAAAAGTTCACCCGACAGCTCCCAGAGTCTTTTACTGATAAAAGTTGGCAGATATTTTCATAGTTTGAGCCTTTTTATCAGGGTAATTTGATCATTAGAGCTCCTACTCATGCAGCAGAGACTCAGTTGAGACTTGACCCAGCACCCAGCAGAAAGGTCTTATGAGGACCTTGTCAGAAGCTTGGCCTACACTCGAGTAGGACCCTGGCAGAGACACATGCCCAACTAGCATGTTCCCTCCCTCCTGGTTGATTGTTCGGGGGCTTCAAAAGCTTTCTTCAGCCTGAACATCACAGCGACTGATGCCAACAGACCTCGGCACATTTAGGGACCAGCAGAGTCTTTGCAGCTTGCGTAACATAACTCAGCAACTCAGCATTTTGGCTAATCTACTTTATTTACATATAAACACACATGGAGCACTGCAACATGGCTCCCTCTCTCTCTGGCATCAAACAGCAAAGAGAAAAAGAACAAAGGACAATAGTCCCGCTTCACGGAACATAGTACAGTGGTACCTCTGGATGTGAACGGGATCCGTTCTGGAGCCCCGTCCGCATGCTGTAGCAAATGCAACCCACGCCTGCGCATCTGGGCATGTGCGGGTTGTGATTCACTGCTTCTGCGCATGTGTGTGACTGTAATTTTGAGCATCTGCGCAAGCGGCGAAACCTGGAAGTTATGCACTCTATTACTTCCAGGTCGCCATAGAGCGCAACCCAAAAATGCTCAACCCAAAGCTACTTCAACCCGAGATGTGACTATAACACAAACATCCGGTCTCCATCACTTCCCACTCTGTGGAGTCAAAACATATACCGTCATGTGATAGGCAAAAATCCCATGACTGCAATCATGGAGCAAGAATTCTAACAGACTTCTCCTCCCCCCTCCCCAATGATGGACAGTTTGGCTTGTGGGGGCATGGCAGTACATACAGGAACAGAGAGACTAGAGCAATTAGTTATGGGCAGTTAGAAATGCATGTTGTACATGTGCACAAATTTGAAGATATGCTTGTGAATTGTGAGAATCACCAAAATACAATTGTCAACACTCAGAACTGTAACTCTGACAAAAGGGTCATTATATTCTCAGTTTGGGAATTCTCACTTGTCAGCTTTCCGTTCCATAAGCTTGCAACAGGCACACTTTTTCTGACATCCATGCACGTATATTTATAAATCTGTTTTTCTATTCAATCTACTCCTATTATCTGAAATCTCTCTGCTGATCTCGGATGCTTCCAAGTCTCTCTCTGTGCAAGCAGAGGTGATGTTTCAGTATATCTTAATGCAAAAATTAAAGCCCCTATTACTATATATCAGGAAATAAAACCTTTCACATACACTTTTACATTTTAGAGCTATACTATAATGTTTAAGTAGAAAAATTATGACAAGTTTTATTTAAGAATACTTCCTGCTGAATTCTCATATACATTTGGGAGTTGGGCCAGGAAGCAATCATGAAACAAAATAAAGAGTAGATTAACATTGGGTAAACGCTTCTGGCTTTGAGTTTAATGGTGCATGTGGTTGTGAATATAGTATTTTTGTCTACACTTGCTTTACAGCAGGCTGGGTTACTTTTCAGATTTTTCTTTCCTTTTTTTTGCAGTGTTCAAATCTCAGGTGGAGGTTTTATTATCATTTGCCTAGAACATTTCTAGGTTTAGACATGGTATCCTCTGTTGACTTTTATCAAGCAAGCCTTCCCCAAATTGGCACCCCCACCCCAATGTTTTGGGTTACGGCTCCCGCCCTCATCAACCCCAGCCAGCATGGCTAATGGTGAGGTGTGATGGGAATTGTAGTCCAAAATGTTTGTAAGTCACAGCTTGGAGAAAGCTAAGCTAGGCTATTGCAGGACAATAATCTCTCAAAGGACCTGTTGATGGCATTTTACCATTGTACTGTTGAGAGTGTATTAACTTATGGTCTGTGTGTGTGGCTTGGGAGCTGCACAGTCAGAGAAAAAGCAATGCTGTCCAGGGTTGTAAAGACTGCGGAGAGAATAATTGGGTGCATTCTTCCCATCTTAGATCAAATCTATCCTTCCAGGTGCCATAAGAAAGCTGCAGAGATAGTGCAGGATAGTGCGCACCCTGGAAATGATCTCTTTCAGCTTCTGCCTTCTGGAAGAAGGTACAGGGTTATAAAGACGAGGACTAGCCGCCTGAGAAACAGTTTCTATCCAAATGCGATTTTGGTTTTAAACGCAGTGAAAGGTAGTCTTTATGTGGGTATATTGTATTCAATTATGCGGTATCAGAGTTTTTAGGGGGTTAACAAGGCTGGAATAGCAGGCTTGTAGGACGCATCAAAAGCAGTAGGTCCTGCCAGAGTACTGAGCTCCCATCAACTGCTTGAGGATGCTGGATGTTATGATGGCTATAAATCATTTGTAATGTGTAAGAATTCCATGACTCGTGTCAAGAAGTTCCCATGTAGACAAATCGATGGGGAATGGCTTTCCTGGTGGATAGAAACCAGCAGTTTAAACCAAATACCACACGATATCTAAAATGTCAAACTGTATCCTTCTGAAATATCAGCTTCAGGAAGAAACAAGTCTGTATGGCTTATTAGACAGGATCACCTCCGTAATAGTTTTGCTGTGCTCTGCATTTTTTAAAAAAAAGGAGGGAGGGGACTTGTGACTGTATGTGGAAGTCATTTGGATGAAAACTGCAGCCCATGAAAGAGGCAGTTAATGGTGGCAGCCATGGCTTATTGCTAGGAGTAATGGCAGTGTCATCGCCTCCAACATTTCTCTGATGAAAATAGGGATGTCCTGCTGAAGTGAAGGACATGAGGCAGGAGTTGGTAATGCAGGTGAGCTGTGCACAAGCAAGCTGCCAGCTAGCTCTGCCGAGGCTCTTTTTATTAGCACAATATGCAAAACCAGTCAGATACATTTTGGACTGTGCCCTTTACATCTTCCAATCACACAATCGTGGGGTGGTACAAAGTTATTTTGGCACCTGTTTCCACTGCGTCATTTCCCCCTTGAACAATGTATGACGAAGGAGACAAAGGTCACAGACAGGGTACGGCAGACCACTAAGAGAGCAAAGGTTAGATAGAGGGCATGATGTTCAGACAGCTGTGGCTTTGTCTGCAGGTGGAAGTGTGCTCCACATGAAGGTCATTCCTTCATCCTACCATGCACTCCAATGTTTCTGCAATGAAAATAGGGACATCCTAAGGAAAAGTGGAACATTAGTTTTGCATGAGGGGTATTTTTTGCCCCCCTTTTTTGGGGAGACATCTGTGCCCCTATCTGCCAGCTGAAGAGGTACAATTCAGTCACAGGTTTTGCCCCTGTTACAATTAGGCCTAGTTTAGAGGGGGTTCACTTACTGTTTCTGAATGTGCATTAAAGAGGTGACCCTCTTATCAAGCTGATAGCAGGCAGGTAAAAGGCTTTTCCTCCCTCCCTCCCTCTCTTTTGCTCCCCTCACCACCTTTTCCTTCTCCCCCTTTGCTCCTCTTTCTGGCACACTGATGTTTTAGGTCAGTGTATGTTGTCAAGATCTATCGCAGCCAGTGTTACTTAGAGTTATCTTGCTTCACTTCTTTGCCATCTAGGACATCAGAAAAACAAATACTTGTTAAAGCAGAAAGCTTCCGGCTGGCGCACATTTTTGGCCACACTTGGCTGACTGAATTATATCTGACTAGCGAACATGCTGAGGTTTAGCAAATCTATTCCTTCAGGATCCAAGAAGAATAAAAATTAATGTCCCTCTTGAAACAGAGTGGTGCAGATGGTTTGGTGTTATAGCAGTCTTTGAACACCAAAAGCCAGACTGCTTTCATACCAAGGGATGACACTATAAAAGCTTAAATACAATCTCATAATCGGGCATAAGCAATGGACATAGCACAGTTGTTTTGAGCAGGACAACGCTGAATGTTTACTAAATGTTTTACACTTGTACATGTTGAAATTCTAAAGCATGTATATTTTATACACTTCTGTAACTGATAAATAGTTGGAGAACCTTTTTGTTACCCCACCACCTTAAGCCAATGCTCAGGTATATTTCTATTCCTGATCCTTTAGCACTGTGGACTGGCTCAAAAAACGCAGATAAGATCTGCCTTGTATGTCAAATTGTGAACAAGTGGACTATTTGCTCTGCATTTGGAGAGAGGCTCTGCTTTTTTGCAGGATTCCATGTTGTACACACATCAAAAACATGCAGCTGACCACTTGACAACTGAGTTACAGAATCTCTCAAATGTGTTAATCGCCAATGGATACCAGCAAAACAGGGTTACGAAGCTAATCCAAAAAGAAACACCCCCCAAAAACCAAGACACAGAAGAAAACAATGGCATGGCCCTCCTTCCTTATATCAAGGGCACTACAGATAAAATTAGCAAAATCCTCCATAAACACAATATCAAAACAGCCTTTTGCACCAACCAAAAAATAGCCAATATCCTCAGAAACCCCAAAGATAAAATCCAGTTGGAAAACCAAGGGGTCTATGAAATACCCTGCAAAGTCTGCCCAGCCACGTACATTGGACAAACAAACAGACGAATAAATGCACGTATCGCAGAACACAAGAATGCCGTCAAAAAAGAAGAAAAAACCTCCTCTCTTTTCCAACACATGAAAGAAACAGGACACGAAATTAATTTTGCAGATTCCAAATTGCTCTTTAACATGGAACATCACCACAAGAGAATAATCATGGAAGCCATCGAGATAGAGAAACACCCCCACAACATGAACAAGCGTGACGACACGTCCCGCCTGCCAGACATCTGGAAATTAGCCCTCCCCACAAAAACCGACACCAGAACCAGAGGCACACAGAACGCCATCACCAGTCAACCACACCAGACCCAAACCCAGACCCTCTCCACAGATAAATTACAGACTCCATCCAGTAGCCAAACCATAGTGGCACCTCCGGATGCTGCACCCCTCTGCAATCCCTACACAGATCTGGCTGGCACAGGGCACAAAACCACAGCTCGCCCCTATACACGAAGCCAAGCCAGAGCACAACTAAGTGCAGTACAGCCATCTTCTCAGAAAAACTCTTCACAAGCTCAAGAGGTCAAGACACGAAAGCTTTAGCAACTAATCCACACTTAATGACCCACCTAAGTGGTACTCAGAATATCACTCAAGAAATCACTCAAGATATCCCTCAAGTAATTAAGGAACAAAAGAAGAAAAGACACACTAACCTGGGAACTTCCCCTCTGCCCAGAACGTTGGAGGCTATACACCACACCCCCTCAACAGTATTTATAGGAACTCAAACACTGAGATCCTGCTCTGTTCCAGTAACAAGAAGCCGAAAGCACCAGCCTGAAGATGACGAGTGAGACCTCGTCGAAACGTCGCCTAGACACCCCAACTCTTACACGGGAAGACACCCGAAGACACCAAAACCTGCATTCCTGTACCCGTGAAAATCTACGAAAACCAATATATATATATATATATATATATATATATATATACAAACAGAATATATACATAATCATCCTGGTGTTGCGGGCAGGTAGAGAAAATACTCACAAACCATGCACAGAAGTTGGGATTAGGTTAGTTTGGTGGTTGTTCAAACCTATAAATTATGTTTGTCCTTATTTATGGGTGATCTTAGATAACCCACACACTTACTGGGCGTGACCTCCTCTTCTGAGTGACCTGTCTTGAATGATTCAGAAATATTTCATCTACCTAAAACCACAAAAGGCCTCTTTTCCAATATATTAATTATTGTGGCTTTTATTGCATGTACATAAGCTGATTTAATGCACCTTAACTACAGTAGAAGATGTAATGATGGATAAATCCCATAGAGATCGTTTGGAGGAAGCAATACCTGACTGAATGTGATCTCTCTTGCTATTTGGCTTACTTTCCAGATGTTGTAGCACAAGGGTAGCTAAGTCCTTAAAAGAATAATTTTATTACCTAATATATTAAGATGCATCCCTTTTCTCCTCTTCAGGCCATGCTGATCTCCACATATGTACATGTCAGGGAACTGCCATCAGAGCATCAGGTGGTGGAGGGACTCAGGCAGGATGAAAGAGACTCAACTGCTGAAGCAGGGACCAGCAGGGGGAGGAGTGGGTCTCTGAGGGAATGCGAGCAGGAGGGAGGGCTCAGGGAGGCTTCCAGCGAGAACAGTGGGGAGGTATCGGAGTCTCCCATAGGGAGACCCACACCTCGCAGGAAACTGTCACGCCGTGAGTCCAGGAGACGCGTTTCCGTTAAGGAACTTCTTTGCTGGAAACGCTTCCGCAGACAGCCACTGTCGGACTCTACTAGTGACTAGAGCAGACATGTCTGAGGAGCTCCGTCACACACGGAGGTTTGTGGGGTCGCACAAACTCTGAGGGAGCACGTTTTCACGCACAAGCAGCTAATCAAACCCTCACAGCAGTCCGACAGTCTTTGTACGCTGCCTGTGCAAGAGAAGGCATCATGAGCGAACCAACCGGAACCGGAGGAGCAGGGGCTGGAGCTGGTCCAAGCTTGGAAGATAGATACCGAGCGTTGGAGGTTCAACTGGCCCTGCAGACGGCGAGGTTGGAGGAGAGAAGGGCTCAGGATGCAGACAAGAAGGGGAGAGCCACGCAATTCCCCAGAAAGGTACCAGGATTGGTGCAGAAATTTGGGGGGGACCCCAAGGACTACCATGCTTTTAGGACAGAGATGCAATATGCCCTTAATGTGCAGTTCGATGAGTTCCCTGATGAGGAATCGCGAGTTGCGTTTGTAATTGGGCATCTTGAGAAAGGGGCTAGAGACTGGGTTCGACCCCTAATGGCAACGCACAATGAAATACTAAAGGACACAATGAAGTTCTTTCGTGCAATGGATATCATGTTTTCCAGCGATATTGAGGAAGGGGTGGTGCGCAGACAGCTAATGGCTTGTAAGCAGGTAAAAGCCAACGCCTGGTTGCCACAATTGGGGCACTGCAGCCAGGCCAAAGAGCAGTGAAAGTGCCCGTGCCAGAAGCTCCTCGACCTGCTCTAGTGATTGAAGTGTCGCTAGAGCTGCAGAATGGGCACCCCCTAAAAATAAAGGCGCTATTGGACTCAGGCAGCTCCTGCAATTTTATGAGCAAGGAGTTTGCTGCTGAACACCAGATACAGACCATCCCTTTAAGCAACCCCCTGCAGGTGACCACGATTGATGGCAGGGAGTTGTTGGGAGGAGGAGTCCGCTTGCAGACTGTCCCAATGATAATGAGGGTGGCAAGGCACACAGAACTGATAGCGTTTAATGTGGCCACCCTGGGGGGCGCTCCCATTATTTTGGGAATGAGCTGGCTAGCTCTACATGATCCGCTGGTTGGCTGGCATCAAAGAGTGGTGTCCTTTGGTTCAGCACATTGCCTAGAACACTGCAAAGGGGAGAAGGGTTCAGCAGGGGCCCAAGCCACCCTAGCAGGGACTGAAGTAATGGGGAAGGTGAAGGTACCACCACAGTATGCAGATCTCAGCGACGTGTTCAGCGAGAAGGAAGCTGACCAACTACCACCTCATAGACCCTTTGATTGTCAGATCAATTTACTCCCAGGAGCACAGCTTCCCGTGGGCAAGTTGTATGCCATGTCAGACAGGGAAATGCAGGAGTTGCGAGGGTTCATTGACAAGAACCTGAAGAGAGGCTTCATCAGAGAGTCCAAAGCAGCAGGGGGGAGCCCAGTGTTCTTTGTGGACAAAAAAAATGCGGACAAGCCGAGACTTGTATGTGATTTTAGGCGGCTGAATGCAGTGACTGAACCGGTGGCGTTCCCTATGCCCAGAATTGATGATATTTTGACCAGGGTGAGGAAGGGAAAGATTTTCACAAAGCTGGATCTAAGGGGGGCGTACAACCTGATACGCATAAGGAAAGGGGATGAATGGAAAACCACCATGTTTACCCCTTTGGGGGCGTTTGAATACCTCGTTATGCCATTTGGATTACAAGCAGGCTCCGCGTGTTTTCAATCTTTTATGAACCACGTGCTGGGCCCTTTGCTCTACAAGAATTGCGTTGCCTTTCTAGATGATGTGTTGGTGTATTCTGAGAATGAGGAGCAACATGTGAGAGACGTCAGAGAAGTGTTGAGCAGACTGCAAGCCAACAGGCTGTGGGTCAAACTGGAGAAGTGTCGGTTCCATACCAAGGAGGTGGAATTCCTGGGGTACCGCCTGTCAGACAAGGGATTGGCCATGGATCCCGGCAAGGTACAGGCAGTGCTGGAATGGAAAACACCCAAAACCAAGAAGGATGTGCAGAGGTTCCTAGGGTTTGGAAACTTTTATCGTAAGTTCATCCGCAACTTCGCCCATCTGACGGCGCCCATCACTGACTGTCTCAGCAGTAAAAAGAAGTTTGTATGGACGGCGGAGGCGGAGCGAGCGTTTGAGGAACTGAAAAGGGCCTTCGCCTCTGAAGAACAACTTCTGCATGTGGATTTACGAAAGAAGCTAAGGGTTGAAACAGACGCATCTGACAGAGCCATAGGGGCGGTGCTTCTTCTGCAGCCGGGGAAGGAGGAGTCAGAGTGGCGTCCGTGTGCCTTCTTCTCGCGGAAGCTGAACAAATCCGAGAGGAACTACACGGTGTACGACCGAGAACTGCTTGCTATTCATGAGGCGTTCCGGAGATGGAGGCATCTGCTAGTTGGTGCACAACATAAAGTGCAAGTGTGCACGGACCATAAAAATCTAGAGTACTGGAGAACGGCGCGAGTGCTCAACCAAAGGCAGTTGAGATGGGCCCAAGAGTTCTCCAAATTTAACTTTGAGATTTGTTATGTGCCAGGCCCAGAGAATGTTAGGGCGGACGCTCTCTCACGCAAACCTGAATATTTGGAGGGGGAGGGAGCACCCGAAGAAACCCATATCATTCCAGAGGACCGCTGGGTGTGTGGGGCGACTTTGGTGGGGCAAAGGGAATTGGTAGAGGGTACGGTGCAGGATGCATACGCCCAGGGGAAACTCAGGGATCTCAGAGGGGAGGAAGACAAATCCGGTGGTTTTGAGGAGAGAAATGGGGCATTGTATTATAAGGGAGCGTTATATATACCTGAAGGGGAATTGAGGGAGAAGGTACTCAAGCAGCTGCACGATAGCCCCACAGCAGGGCACTTTGGGCAACACAAAACCATGTGGCTGGTTACCAGGGAATTTTGGTGGCCCAAGGTCAGGGAAGATGTGCGGGAGTATGTGAGAGGGTGTGAACAATGCCAAAGAGCCAAGGGGGAGAGGCAGGCGCCGGCTGGTTTATTAGAACCACTGCCCACACCTGAGAGACCGTGGGAAGCAGTGGCAATAGATTTCATGACTGATCTGCCAAGGTCTAGAGGGAAAACAGCCATCATGGTTGTAGTAGACCTGTTAACTAAAATGGCCCACTTCATAGCCTGCTCACATGCGGTTACAGCAGAAGAAACCGCCAAATTGTTTGTAGAGAATGTGTTTAGGTTGCATGGCGCCCCCTTGAGGGTGGTTTCAGACCGAGGGAAACAATTTACTTCCAGGTTCTGGAGGAAGCTCATGAGCTTACTGCATGTAGAGGTTAATTTCTCGACGGCCCGCCATCCTGAAACCAACGGGCAGGCGGAAAGAGCAAATGGGGTTCTCCAACAATATTTGAGGTGTTATGTTAATGACAGAGAGAATGATTGGGTGGAGAAGTTGGCGTTGGCAGAATTTGCCTACAACAATGCAGAGAACGTGTCCACGGGGATGAGCCCCTTTTTGGCTAATCACGGGTGCCATCCCAGAGCCTTCCCAGGGGGGGAGGGGGAGAACTGGAGCGTTCCAGCTGCAGAACAGTTCGTGGAAGAAATGGAAGCGATCCATCGCCAGCTCCAACTCAACTTAAACAGGGCTAAGGAGGAATATAAGAGGCAGGCAGACAAAAACAGGAGGGAAGGTGAAAGCATCAGGGTGGGGGACCAGGTGTGGCTGTCAACCCAGGGGTTGCCATTCAAAGGAGGTTGTAAGAAATTAAGACCCAAAAGGCTGGGTCCGTTTGAAGTCATACAGCAGGTCAATCCAGTGGCTTTCAGGCTCCGGTTACCGAACCACATGAAGCTGCACCCAGTTTTTCACAGGTCGTTGCTGTCACCGTATAGAGGAGACAGTGAGGGGAGGGTCACTAGGGGACCAGCAATGGAGGAGAAGGAACACAGCTACCATGTAGCGGAGATCCTCGATTCCAGGTGGAAGGGAGATCAAGTAGAGTATTTGGTAATGTGGGAAGGGGAACCGGAGTCGGAAAACACCTGGGTTAGGGCAGAGGATGTCAATGACGAGGTTTTAATAGAGACTTTTCATCAGAGGTTCCCACGTAAACCTCAGCCTGTAGCGAGGTTCCGAAGGGAATACTTTGCCACCACCGACGAGGAAGAGGAGTTGGAGGGGTTCCCAGATTCTGAAGAGGAGGAGGATGCAGCTGGCCAGGACGACGATCGATGGAGAGAATTGTTCGAGACGTCAGAAGATGAGGAAGATTCGTTTCGGGGTTTTAGCCCTTCACCTCCCAGGGGGGAGGAATTGGGAGGGGGTGAGGGGGGCCCTGGAGGGGAGGTGGATGTCAGGGAACTGCCATCAGAGCATCAGGTGGTGGAGGGACTCAGGCAGGATGAAAGAGACTCAACTGCTGAAGCAGGGACCAGCAGGGGGAGGAGTGGGTCTCTGAGGGAATGCGAGCAGGAGGGAGGGCTCAGGGAGGCTTCCAGCGAGAACAGTGGGGAGGTATCGGAGTCTCCCATAGGGAGACCCACACCTCGCAGGAAACTGTCACGCCGTGAGTCCAGGAGACGCGTTTCCGTTAAGGAACTTCTTTGCTGGAAACGCTTCCGCAGACAGCCACTGTCGGACTCTACTAGTGACTAGAGCAGACATGTCTGAGGAGCTCCGTCACACACGGAGGTTTGTGGGGTCGCACAAACTCTGAGGGAGCACGTTTTCACGCACAAGCAGCTAATCAAACCCTCACAGTACATCATAAATATTTTTGATTTAGCCATTTACATTTAGCTCCTTGGAAAAAAAACCCAAAGGACCATTACATTAATATGCTAACTGGCAGTTTAAAGTGACTGGGAGTGATTAAAGTCTTAAAATATTTATTTCCCCTTGGCCTTCAGTCAATGTAAGAAAAGAGAAAATAACCCAAACTTCTATTGTTATTTTTTGAACTGCAGATTTTCCTGAAAAACAGTCTTTAATGACTCACTTGATCTTTCAAAATTGTTGGTTGTTTTTGCTATTTCATTTATTCATTTCTTTTTTTTAAAAAAAAATCATTGCTTACCACCAAATTATAATTGTTTATATGGCTCACTTGCTCTTATTTTGTTTTGAAATAAGCAAAATGGCTCCCACCATGATTCGTAGGTTGCAGGTGAGGGGGGGGGCTTATACATTACAATGACCCCTGTGGGGCACAGAGTTTGTTGCCTTAAATTTACACACATATGGTGGAGTGAGAAAAAAGAGAGAATATGAGTGAGAATGAAATAAAAGAAAGAAAAATACTCTTACTTTCCATACATTAATATATAATATTCTTATTATCCTAATACACATATAATTGCCAATAACCTAATATATTCTGTGTAAACTCATTCCATATATCACTGTATTTATCCAAAGAAAGTCTGTGTCTATAAGCTGTCCTTTCATACGTTGCCAATTTTGTCATGATGTCAAGCCATTGATTAAGGGGAATCATATCTCTATTCTTCCAATTCATCAGTATCCATCTCTTGGCCACCATCAGGGCTCATAGAATCCCATTTTTGCTGTCCTGTTGTCTGTTTCCATGCAATGGGTATGTGGTTCAAGAGAATATTCACCTTGGAAAATCTTATTTTTTTTCTGTGGTGTCTTATTTATACAGGAAGCCATCTTAAAGGCTGTGAGGATGAGTACAGTACACTGCCCCCAAATACAGTGCTTTCCCATAGCAACAAAGAGCAATTTCCCAAATACATATTATTATTATTATTATTATTATTATTATTATTATTATTATTATTATTATTTTATACCCCATCCATCTGGCTGGGTTTCCCCAGCCACTCTGGGCGGCTTCCAGCAAAATATTAAAATACAATAATTCATCAAATATTAAAAGCTTCCCTAAACAGGGCTGCCTTCCGATGTCTTCCAAAAGTCAGATAGTTGTTTATTTCTTTGATATTTGGTGGGAGGGTGTTCCACAGGGCAGGTGCCACTACCGAGAAGGCCCTCTGCCTGGTTCCCTGTAACCTCACTTCTCACAGTGAGGGAACCACCAGAGGGCCCTCAGTGCTGGACCTCTCTCTCTCTCTCTCTCTCTCTCTCTCTCTCTCTCTCTCTCTCTCTCCATATAATTTATAGATCACTTCCTATGTGATCTATAAATCACTTCCAAAGTGATTTCTGAAAAACTTTTTTAAAAGAACAACTACATACAAAACAATTAAAAACAACATAAGGTACTGAACCATCTTCTAGGTACAGTGGTACCTCGGGTTAAGAACTTAACTCGTTCCAGAGGTCCATTCTTAACCTGAAACCGTTCTTAACCTGAGGTACCACTTTAGCTAATGGGGCCTCCTGCTGCCACTGTGCCGCTGCCGTGTGATTTCTGTTCTCATCCTGAAGCAAAGTTCATAACCTGAGGTACTATTTCTGGGTTAGCAGTGTCTGTAACCTGAAGTGTCTGTAACCCGAGGTACCACTGTATTTTGGTCTTGTGATGGATAGGGCTTTCTGTACCACAATGAGCACCAGTAGTTAAACAACATCCAATATTTTCTAAGACGTTAGAAAATGCTACTCAATTGATTCTGATATCACATTCCTTTCCATGTTAAGTCCAAATATTACCTCCACATGATGATATCCTACAGGTCATTCTATTCTGGCTAACTTTGTCAGAAGCAAAGAATTCCTAATATTTTCACAGCTTATTTTAAATGTCATGCTTATGGCAGTGCTTGCATCACAATTTACAAAGGTTAAGTCCAACCACCAAATAATTTAAACACAGAGATAACCTCAGAGCAATTGTGTGTGGGTTGCTGGGTGACTGTTTATCTACACGATATACAACTGTAGCTGTTATTTATGGGGAAACCTTCAGTAATCTGCAGTTTGGGAGCAAAAACCAAGATGTAACATTTAATAACTCCTAATAGTTTTTTTAAAAAAATAAAAGTTAAGAATGGGATGGGGGAGAGGGTACATATTTTAGAAAAACTTTGATATTCTTTCTCATCCATGCAAAATTAACAACTGTGTGTGTGTGTGTTTCAGTCTCCAAGACTGGTTGTATTTCAGTATTTTTACTTAAGATGGGAAATGCATGAAGCAGATGTTTAGGAAAATGAAGAGATGATTATAATGTGCATTTGATTAATATATCCCAAAGTAGAGTTTAGGTCAGCTTTGAACGACCCATTTCTTCAGATTAAATGTATTTTGGTCTAAATAATAGCAAGCCTCTAATTTAATCAACTTTTGCCTTCGAATTGCCAGGACTCAAATGGAAATGTCATGGGCATTTAGGCTGATGAACCTTCACAGCTACTGCATCATTCTCATTAAGGACAGGAAATTAATGCATATTTGACCTTTGCTTAGTCAAGTTATGCTGCAGTGTAAATATATATATATATATATATATATATATATATATACAAAAGCGTTGGGAAGATTTCATGAGAGAGTTTGCTAATATGCAGTAATTCTTCATTTCGGCTCTCCTTCATTTCAGCCAGTGTGGTGTAGTGGTTAAGAGCGGTGGACTCGTAATCTGGGGAACCGGGTTCGCATCTCCGCTCCTCCACATGCAGCTGCTGAGTGACCTTGGGCTAGTCACACTTCTCTGAAGTCTCTCAGCCCCACTCACCTCACAGAGTGTTTGTTGTGGGGGAGGAAGGGAAAGGAGAATGTTAGCCACTTTGAGACTCCTTCGGGTAGCGATAAAGCGGGATATCAAATCCAAACTCTTCTCCTCTTCTTCTTCCTTCCTTGGCATATAAATATTTAGTGCTCAGGCCCAACTACTGCTCAAGTAAACCTACATATCCAAATATGTAAAAATTAGTAGTATGCACCACCACAAAATTTCTGTTTTATGCTTTGGGTCCAAAGTGCTTTGGAGACTGCCTGATTTGGCTTTTGAAGAAATGAGGTTTATTTCCCTTCTCTCCCATTCAGCAATGGGAGATGGGGAGGAGGCGCTATTATACCCACCCCCACCCCCCGCTTTTGACAGAAGTGGAGAAAATTTGCGAGCATAGTAGACCTTCCACAGTGTATCAAAACAGCCTGTCCAATTATGGACAAATCAACCCAGGGTTTTGTGGGGGACAGTGTTGTATTTTGCTTTTATGAGGGTACTTTGTTACAGATTCTGCTTTGCTTGACAGCAGACCTGTCTAAAGCGCCCAACTTATGCTCAGAGACCATTCAAATCTAATGCATACCTCTAGTAGAAATACTAGTCCTCCTGTGCCAGATCTTACATATGGTAGGGCATTGTCACAAGACTGAAGTTGATGATAAACAACATAGTGTAAAATTACTTTAACATTTGCTTTGCATAAAGCCCTGTTGTAGCTGCATCAATTCATCCTTCTTTCTGTACCATTACACCTAAATTCTGTGGGACTGAGATGGAACAGATTATGCCTTTATTGCTGCAATTGTATCTCAACTTTCCTCCCAGGATTTGATGGTAGCATCTCCATCCCCATCCTACCCTTACAACCACCCTGTGAGGTAGGGGGCAGCAGTGTAGTGTGCCACTCACTTGACCTCCATCTACCTCAGCCCATTGCAGCATACAAAGATGGAGAGGGGTATCCACAGTGAAATTAAAGAAGTGCAAACATGCCAAAGAAGGCAATCCAGCATTCCTGCCAGTGGGTTTGCACCATACTGGTTGTCTCTGCTACTGCGCCCCTCTCCATCCTGGTATGCTGCAGCAATTCAGCCAGATGACAGTCAAGTGAGCAGTGCATTCCCACCACCAAGTAGTCTGCTTCTGGTGGTATGTTAATATTGAGATAAAGTGACTGGCCTAGAGCCACCCAGAGAACTTAATGGCTTTCCAATACTCTTTATCCAGTACAGTCATACCTCGGGTTATGGACGCTTCAGGTTGCACGTTTTTGGGTTGCGCACTGTGCCGAACCCGGAAGTACCGGAATGGGTTACTTCCGGGTTTTGGCGCTCGCACATGCACAGAAATGCTAAATCATGCTTTGCGCATGTGCAGAAGCATCAAATTGTGACCTGCGCATGGGCAGAAGCATCAAATCGAGACCTGCACATGCGCAGCCACGACAGGTTGTGCACGTGCTTCCCGCATGGATCGCATTCGCGACCCCGAGCATGCACTGTACTCTAATCACTACAACATAGTAGATCAACAGAGGGGAACCTACTTGTGTGCACACCCATACCCACACACCCGGACTTGGGCAAGGTAGCCCAAGAGACAGCAAACTCTATGGCAGCTCCTAGATTATAGAACTGTCTCCCTACCATGGTGTGTCTGACACGTGGGTGGCATCTAAACCACTGAGCCTCTTGGGCTTGCCGATCGAAAGGTCAATGGTTCGAATCCCCACGATGGGGTGAGCTCCCATTGCTCTGTCCCAGCTTATGCCAACCTAGGAATTTAAAAGCAAGCCTAAGGTAAATGGTCTTTCTGTGCACTCTGGTTTCCGTCACGGTGTCCTGTTGCACCAGAAACAGTTTAGTCATGCTGGCCTCATGACCTGGAAAGCTGTCTGTGAAGAAATGCTGGCTCCCTTGGCCTGAAAGCGAGATGAGCGCCGCAACCCCATAGTCGACTTAACCTTACAGGGATCCTTTGTTGTTTAGTCGTGTCCGACTCTTCGTGACCCCATAGACCAGAGCACGCCAGGCACTCCTGTCTTCCACCGCCTCCCACAGTTTGGTCAAACTCATGCTGGTAGCTTCGAGAACACTGTCCAACCATCTTGTCCTCTGCTGTCCCCTTCTCCTTGTACCCTCCATCTTTCCCAACATCAGGGTCTTTTCCAGGGAGTCTTCTCTTCTCATGAGGTGGCCAAAGTATTGGAGCCTCAGCTTCAGGATCTGTCCTTCCAGTGAGCACTCAGGGCTGATTTCTTTACCTTTACCTTTTACCTTCATTATGTGGTTTCCATGTATGCTGAAGACACACCTCTTTCCCCATGCTTTTTGACACCTCAGACAAATATTTCTAGGACCCAACCTATTCCTGTGACTGTAATTTGTTTTTAACTGTTTTTGACATTGACTTTCAAATGGTTGTAACCCAGCCTAGGCCCTTATGGTGAAGGATTGGTGCCAAAGCAGACCATTGCTCAAGACCACCAAGCTCAGCATTGTCTAAATGGACAGGCAGCAGTTCTCAGGGGTTTCAGGCAGGCCCTTTTTTCAATAGTTTCACTTCTTAGTACTGTCACATTCTTTTCTGACACAGGAAAAATAGGAGGAAAGGTGCAAGTAGGCTCAGGAACACAATAGGCCTCTAGATAATGCAGGAAAGTAAGCAAAGATGGGACACAGTTCTGTGAATGAAAGCAGCTGGATTCCATTTTGCTTGGCTTCCATACAGCACAGTGGGATTAATGAGTGGAAATTGACCCGGGAGAGATCCCATTAGCTGTGACTATTTCCTAAACATAACAGGGGCAGAATTATGGCCATCCATTTCTAACTCATAATGGCAGCTCTGCTTATTTTTACGGTGCACTCTTGTCCCAAAACAAGTTGTTTCAGATAAAAATAAATTGTAAAGGAAAACAGCTGTGTTTTGTTTCAAGAGTCTTTGAATAACTATGCACAATGGAGCTGTGTGTATTTCTCCCTGTGGCCACCTTCGAACTAAATTCTACTTAGGGCTTCAGCTTCAGCTAATATCTTTGTGCTAGGGTGAATATTTCAACAATACTCAGCTTTCCCTTTCCCACTTGCTACTACCTTTAAGAAGTGCTGTGCCAAAACTTTCTTCCATTTCTTTAACTAGTTTCCATCCATTAAAGAGACAGGAAAATGATTTCAGAAATTAACAATGGGAAGATAATTCTCATTGGTAGGGTGCAGGATTCTTGTTGCACTTACCTTTTCAGGTGACCAAGGCGTGTTGTGAGTGTACTTTCTTTTATTGTACATATAATCTCTCCAGTGGCCTGCATTTTGCAGTCTTCCGGGTTGCCAATACCCTGGTGTGCTTATCTGGGCTTTCATATAGCCATGAGAAACCAGAGAAAGAAGAAAGCTTATTCTTCTGCTGCTGCTTGTTGCTGTTGTTTAAGTGAGGTCTTCTTCTTCTTGTTGTTGTTTAGTCGTGTCCGACTCTTCATGACCCCATGGACCGGAGCACGCCAGGCACTTCTGTCTTCCACTGCCTCCCGCAGTTTGGTCAAACTCATGCTGGTAGCTTCGAGAACACTGTCCAACCATCTTGTCCTCTGTTGTCCCCTTCTCCTTGTGCCCTCCATCTTTCCCAACATCAGGGTCTTTTCCAGGGAGTCTTCTCTTCTCATGAGGTGGCCAAAGTATTGGAGCCTCAGCTTCATGATCTGTCCTTCCAGTGAGCACTCAGGGCTGATTTCCTTAAGAATGGAGAGGTTTGATCTTCTTGCAGTCCATGGGACTCTCAAGAGTCTCCTCCAGCACCATAACTCAAAAGCATCAATTCTTCGGCAATCAGCCTGCTTTATGGTCCAGCTTTCACTTCCATACATCACTACTGGGATGTATTACTTTAAAATAAATTGGTACGGGAAGGCTTTTTTTTTTTTTTTTTAAGGAAGAGCATCCCTTAGGAAGAAAAATCTTGACCAGAACAGTCTTAGGATTTTGGTAGCCAGTCTCCCTGTTTCCCCACAATTGAATTAAAGTCCAGGAAGTAACTATGGAATTCCTATGGAAGTTTTTTAAGGTCAGGAAGTGTGGGCAACTGGAGACGCTGCAGAAATGTCTAATGAAAAGAAAAAACACACATACCACTCTCGGTTGTACTCATTTTAAACAAAGTCACAAATTACAAACTCATGTACATTTCCTAAATGATGTAGTGCAGTTCTAATATTTATCATTGAAAGGAGTCCATGAGCAAGGGGCACTCTGCCAGTAAAAGATGTAGCCATATGTTTTTGTTTTTGCATGACATTTTATCTGTGATAGATTGCCAAAGATGCCTGGACAGGAGAAAATATAAGGAAATGTATTAAAATATTGGGTAATGTAATGTGAATTGTTGAAGAACAGAGGCTTGGACAAATTGATTTCTCTAGCCAGAAAATTAAAGTGTTTAGAGCCAGGAAATGAAAGGAGGGATTTCCTTGGCTTTCCTTCAAACTCTTAAATAACTCTGCTTTATTTTTTATTTTTTATTTTTTTTAAGGCAATTTCAATAAGTTTGGCCTGTTATCAAAAAGTATAAACTACAGGAATAGTTTTTGAACTTGGTGCCCCTGACACTTCAGAACTAATGTGATATTTTACATGAATGCTTTCTGGCAGTACTTTTTTATGAATGAATTGTTCAAAAAGTGAGAAAAGACACCCAGCTGTAAAAGCAATGCAAAGGTTATTTTAAAGAGGAATAATTTCTCAAATATTTTTATCTTTAAATTTAATCTTCAGTGAAAGCTGTTGAACATTTCTTGCCTGACACTTCTTACTATTTCCTTCTTCTGAATGTGTAGATTGGGCTTCAGGCATCAGCCTTTCTGAGGGGTGTATAGATATTCATGCAAAAACACACACACACACACACACACACACACACACACACAACACTGCTTCCAGTGATTTTAGCATGTCAAAACAATAACATAATGGAGAAGGGGAGAAATAAGTACAAGGATTTTTCTCCTCCCTGAAGTTAGTGTATTTTCAAAGGCTCCTCAACCATGCTTTTGGTATTCAAGCCTCATACGAGGTACTGGATAGAGAGATATTTTGCTCTTCTACAAGTTTAAAACTTCTCTGAAAGTTTGTTCCTCAGTTATTTTACTTCTCTTCTAGATATAAATCTGGAACTTAGGCCTGGCACCACCATGTGGCCTGACAGGGCAAACACCAGGGTCCATGCCACTAGCAAAGTCTTTGGGGAGCCCAGTGTGGACTGATACCCCTTCCATTTCTTGTCCCCTTGGAAACTGCATGGTGGATATGGTGTTTTTCTTGTTGTTTTACCTACAGGGCATCTTTAAGCCAGTTAGGGGTGTGGGAGTGCAAGGTAGGAGAGGGGCAGCCTCTTCCCAACACTGATGTTGTTGTTGTTGTTGTTGTTGTTGTTGTTGTTGTTGTTATTATTATTATTATTATTATTATTATTAGACGCAGGTGGCGCTGTGGTCTAAACCACTGAGCCTCTTGGGCTTGCTGATCAGAAGGTCAGTGGTTTGAATCCCCATGATGGGTTGAGCTCCTGTTGCTCTGTCCCTGCTCCTGCCAACCTAGCAGTTTGGAAGCACACCAGTGCAAGTAGATAAATAGGTACTGCTCTGGCGGGAAGGTAAACGATGTTTCCATGCGCTTTGGCACTCGTCAAGGTCCTCTGTGCACCTGTAGCAGTTTAGTCATGCTGGCCACATGACCCAGAAAGCTGTCTGTGGACAAACGCCAGCTCCCTCAGCCTGAAAGCGAGATGAGCGTCGCAACCCCATAGTCGCCTTTGATTGGACTTAACCGTCCAGGGGTACTGTTGTTGTTGTTGTAAAGTGGTACCTCAAGTTAAGAACTTAATTTGTTCCGGAGGTCCGTACTTAACTGTTCTTAACCTGAGGTACCACTTTCGCTAATGGGGCCTCCCGCTGCTGCTGCACCACCAGAGCACAATTTCTGTTCTCATCCTGAAGCAAAGTTCTTAACCCGAGGTACTATTTCTGGGTTAGTGGAGTCTGTAACCCAAAGCGTCTGTAACCTGAAGCATCTGTAACCTGAAGTACCACTGTATTTTACACACATAGATAATTTTATTCGTATGTCACCTTTCCATAGCCAAAATCACAGTCAATGCAGCTTACAAAATGATTCCCCCCATAATTACAATAAAAACTAGTCATAATAAATAAAACATCAAAAAGTGCACAATCAAATCAAACAATTCCCACATGAATTATAAGATCCAAAGCAAAGATACAGAAAAATTAACATCAATAACAGCAACACCCCAGCAAAAAAACCAAAACCCAAATAATGCCCTAGCCCAATAATTGCCTGTAACTAAATTAGAGATTTCAAAATGAGCGGGTCATTTGCCAGATGCCAAAGCCCATGGGGAGATTGTGCCTCTTGGAATTTTCAAAATCTAATACTTGGTGGTGGGATCAAAGTATGAGTAAACCATTTGTGCATATTCGCACCAACATTTGTGGAAACTTAAGTATTCTGATCCCCATGCCTTAAAGGGGTTGCTGAAAAGAACTAAGGAGTTAGAAATCAGTTAGACAGACAAATTTGCACCGATTTCCACCAGCAGGACTCAGGGTTTGATTCTGACCTTTAGGCTGAATCCTAAACTCATGTACCTAGGCATAAGAACCATTGTATTTGGTGGGTTTACTTCTAAGAAGCATTTGGGGAGCATCAGAATCTCTGAAGCACTAGAAGGCATTGGGGGGGGGTCCCCACTTTGACTCAGACACACCTCACTTCGCCTCAGACAAGCCCAGAATTCTTACAAAGCTGAGACACACCCCTTGGGATTTGTACAAAGCCCCTACACATGCCTGGTAGGAATGTATTTCTTTTAAGATGCACTCGGAAGTCCTTCAAAAAAAAAAGCAAGGCATCTAAATATTTTAGTTACTTTATCTGATGCTCTGAGCAGCATTTAACCTTGTTGCATTTAAGTGACTGGCCAGAATTCTTTCTTATCTGATCCCAGAAAATGACTGAGTGTCTCTGGAAATGCCATGATAAAGAAGAGAGAAAGAGTTTCAGCACTGAAAGAAAATGACAACGTGCTCTCCTTCATGGGATCCTGTCACCTTTTGTTATCTTTATCAAAACTCTCATGAAAGCGATTCATTTTCCTCCACTTACTTATTTAAACACCCAGCACAACTTCTGTGTCTCTTTGCTTGATAAAATGTTTTTTGAAAGATATTGTTTAATGACTCTGGTAGCTTACACTGCCCTCAGCTGACTTTCTTCCTCCTTTTTGCCCCCTCTCCCATAAGATTTTGGAAATACATTTGCATATTAAAAAGTATATCTGTTTCTTTATAGCATGGTCTTCCTCAGCTTTGCCAACATTCAGGCAGAGGGGGAAATAATAAGCACCTCTTTGAAAGTTCACCATCCATCATTACAGGTCCTTCAAGGCCAGAGGACATCGCTTTGTTTCAGAAAATCACTCCAGGGGCATCTGCAATCACCCACATTGTGTGATCAAATGGCTGCAAAACAAAGCAATGGTCCTTTGTGGGTACATGCCAACTGTTCAGAGTGGGGCACGATCAACAACAGAACCAGTGTCATGGGCCAGGAGTCAGCTACACTGGCTGAACAGCAGTCTGAAGGGGGAGAAGGCAGACTGACTGCAGCTGATCAGCCTTCAAGAACTCTGAGGAGAAGGTGCTAATGCGAACCAGTTGGCTTCAGCCTTCTTAAGCAGGATTTCTAGCTTGTTGTTCCTGGCCCAAGCTTGCTGCTTCTTGCTCCTCTTGACCTTTGATCTTCAGTTTTCCTGCTCCCTGGGCCGTCTGACCACAGTAATCTGTTGTATGACCCTAAGACTGGACCTGAGTCTGGATACAGACTCTGCCTACAGGCAAGTGCACCCCTGAGACTGTGTTTGTTGGCTGGCCTCCCACTCCCCTGAGCTTGCTCATTGTTGCTCAGCAGAGGACTGTGACAACCAGCCTGGCCATCCTTCAGAACCCCTCAGAATAATTGCATCAGTGCCCTCCTCTGTGGATGAAATCTCTCTAGCCTGCTTTCTCAGAGTGATCTGTCCAAGGTCCTGATTGCTTCCCCCTTGACTAAGCCAGACCTTGCTATATGTATCTTGACCTGACCTTACCAGACTGCCTTACCTGCCTAGATGTAACATTTCTCGAAGTGACTCTGCCTTGCCAGTTTTGACCCAATCTTTGTAGTTGTGACTCGGTCTTGCCACTTGTTGCACTGTGCTTCCAAGTAGTTGCCACTGTTCCAGTATGGTGATTTCAGAGACCGACACCTAGATAAGAATCAGGGGGCAAAGCACATTACTCCCCTTAAAAAATGACTGGTGAAAAAAAGGAAAAGGAGCATTATACTGCAACTGTTGGTTTCACTGTAGCAAAACTTTTCCATACTACTCAGTCATCTCTGCATAGATGTCTAGGCTGCTAAAAGAGCTTGATCTTAAGCCAAGTTAATTAGGGAGCTGTTGTACAGGTTTAATTGATTTGCCAGGTGTACAGCCAAAACCTTACATCCCTGCCAACTTCTGGAAATCCATTAAAGTTTCAAACACTTCATGAAACATCCACCAGATAGCCAACTAAATTCTACTTAGAGTAGATCCATTGAAATTAATGAGCCTAAGCTAATCACAGGTCTGCTTTGAATAGGACTAGCCTTGGCAGCAACCCCATGCATTTTCTTCAGTATTAAGGGAAAACAAATCTTGTTAGGCGTTTGCATGGATGATTTAATTATAGGGTAATTATACTTTCCTCAAACTATGAAGCTGTCTATAGCCAAGTTCTTACTGAAATGGTAACCCTGAGTTAAGTCTACGCCATTTCAAATATCAGATGTGGGTACTCATAATTCACCAAGCAAAAAACATTTCTTGTACAAAGAAAAGCTGGCACGTCAGGAAGAAGCCCAATTCCCACACACCCCTATCCCTTACCTCTGGTAATGCCAACTTTTCTAACCTAGGATAGATTTAAATTATACAGGAATTCTCCATCATAGAAGACCCTGCCTACAGTCCACGCACAGATATTACCAGCTCTGTGGCACCTAGGCCTTTGAGTCTACAAATTAAAGCAATGTTTCGTGGTCATTCAGGGTCAAAGAGGGAGTGCAGAGAAGTGTGATTGGAAAGCCTTCCCATTCCCACTGGGCCCCTGCCAAAACTTAGTGTTTACTACCCCAACGTTGGAGTCAGTACACTTCTGAATACCAGTTGCTGGAAGCTGCAGAAGGGAAAAGTGCTCTCATGCACTGGTCCTACTTAATGCATCAGCATTAAGTTGGCCACTGTGAGAATGGGATGCTGGACTAAATAGGCCATGTTCTTATGGTGCCAATGAAAAAAGGTAAAGGTAAATGACCCCTGGATGGTTAAGTTCAGTCAAAGGTGACTCTGGGGTTGTTTTTCAGGCAGAGGTAGCCGGCGTTTGTCCACAAATAGCTTTCCGGGTCATGTGGCCAGCATGACTAAACTGTTTCCGGCACAACGGAACACCGTGACAGAAACCAGAGCGCACAGAAACGCCGTTTACTTTCCCACCACAATGGTTCCTATTTACCGTATCTACTTGCACTTGGCAGGAGCTGGGGGCAGAGCAACAGGAGCTCACTCCACATGGGGATTCAAACCGCCAACCTTCTGACTGGCAAGTCCAATAGGCTCAGTGGTTTAGAACACAGTGCCACCCTCCCTCTCCAAATTGAATTGCCGCACTACCCCACACTTACTATTAATTTTTGAAATGTTGGAGTTAGCTGCACGCTAGTACTGTAATGTGGAGTTTGACCATAGCATACAGGGGTGTTTCCTCCCCTCTCCCTTTCAGTCAGTCAGTAAGAATTCAGGCAGTAGTAAAAAATACCACCTCCCTTGTTAGATGATTTTATTACCATCAGCCAGAAGCCCTAGATGGTGCCTAGAAGGCTGGGCACATTTGCGGGCAGTTGGTCAAGAGAGGCAGAGTGGGAAAATCCTTGGCACTGATCGGTGCATTCCTAAAGTGGTCTGAGGAGGGTGGCAGGGCATGATCCCTATTTAAGGGACAAGCTGACTTCCCTCGAGCCTCTCCGTTTACAGCAGCACCAGAAAGAGGCCTCAAACTGTGCTTAGGACTACATCTCGGCCTGAACACAGTAGAGTGGGGAAGGGTAGGAGTGAGCCTAGAGCAGCCTTTCTCAACCTGTGGCTCCCCAGATGTTGTTAAACTACAACTCCCATCACCCCTAGCTAGCAAGGCTAGAGCTCATGGATAATGGGAGTTGTAGTCCAACAACATCTGGGGACCCACAGGTTGAGAACCGCTGGCCTAGAGAGTCTGGGAGAGTTGGTTCTCCTTACTGCTCCCTTACTCACAAGAAGGCCAGTGGTGTGGCAGGATCCTTAACAGCCTAGGCTGGCTGCAGATGACTACAGTTGCTGTAGGCCTTGTCAGTTGAGGGAAACCTGGAGTGGATGCAGGAAAGGACGTTGGCCGGCAATTTCTTTGGTTTGGTCTGAAATATGCTGAGAAGAGCTCAGCAGTTCTCTTGATCCTAAGGGAAAAAATAGGCCAAGGCCCAGATGTCAACAGGGAAGCTTGGCTTGTAGTTCAGGGCCGGTGAGGTCAAGTAATCTGCCATGAAAGTATAGTGGGAATGGGGTTGAAGTGTATAGGCTTGGTGGAGTCCATTTGATGGATGTCAGCAATGACGACATCTTTCTACTGATCTGCAGAGGGGGCTACAAGAGCACCTCTTGGAGGTGAGGAAAGGGACTATATAGAGATTTGTCCCCTTTCAGTGGCAGTTTAGGTGCGAGAAAAGAAATGGTTTGGTTTAGCCTGGTGACATCCTTTAGGCACATTTCAGGTGATGAGTCGATCCCGAGGCTCACTTCTCAGACTCCGCAGTTCAGAGCGTGAGATAGTGGCCTCCTTTGAGGCCAAACTCCCTCATCCACCTGGGGTTTTGCAGTCGTGGGGTGCAGTGACAAGATAAGGCCTCCCTTCTCACCTGCAAAGTGTGGCCTGGAAATTGGGGCAGGCTAGGAAGCCACCCTAATTCCTTAGGCAAGGGTGGGTTGCCCAGTGGCTATAGTTATACAGTGAAGTTAGTTCCTGCCCCATAGCCATCCCACTCTGCTGATTTTAGTTTGAGATTTAAATAAAAGTGTCCCAGTTCAACCCTAGCTTATGTGCCTGCCTCTTTATGAAGAACACTGGGGACATTTCTGCTGATTTACCGATGTGCCGATGAAGCCATCCAGCCTCTGTGATGTGTCATTTTTCACTGCCTCCTTATCAACGTGGTTCAGCTGTGCCCAAACCAGGCCTCATAATTGCTTTAGTTGCTCATGGCAAAGTTACATCAATGTCAGGCGCTAAATGACTTTTGACTGTTTCTTGTCAGACGAGGCTCTGAAAAGAACAGGGTGGGCTTTTATATGGTGGCAGTGCATTCATTTCAACTTGAAAAGGTGTTACCGAAAGAAAAAAAAAGGAAAGAAAAACCTCCACAGTGGTGGATAAAATATTTTGCTCTTGTGTGTTAACGGCAGAAAGGCAAGGGAATCTGTTCATCCAAATCTAGCTCCGTGTATGATATCCATGCTGTTTTTGCCTAAGAGTGCAAGAACAGGAAGTACCACCTGGCAGAACAGTTGGCGGGCTAAGTTTGGCTTAGTGGACCTATAGGCCTGATCTACATAGTGGCTTAAAAAAACGTAAATGTGATAGTGCTTTTTCCCACAATGCCATTTTCCCCAAGTCATGTCCACTGGCTGTCAGGGCTGGAGTAAGGTGTGGGTGAGCAACAAAGCAATACATCAACCAAGGCCAGTGAAGTTAATTCTTTATTCAATGAAACAAACCACAGCTGTGGCCTGGTGGTTGCAGCAACTCTTTCTGGGGGGCCATGCCCCAATGAAGCAGTGGTGAGGACTGAAGGTCCCCATCTTCCCAGCACCCACTGGGACTCCTCTTCTTCAGGGACTTTCCCACACAGTCTCAGCCTGTGTCTGTGCACAACCACCCTCTGCTGTGTTCATTTCATTTCTTTTTGTGTTCTAGGAGATATGGGGAGAGGGGAGCTGATAGCAGGCAGAGGGGAAAACTCCCTGGCTTCTGCTTCTGCTCTGAACTGTGCTCTGCTGCAGCCTCTTCCTGTTCACTATTTTTTTTATAAGATATTTATTAAGATTTTCAAAAGATTACAAAATAAAAAGAAAAAAGAAAAATACACAATAAAAATAATTAAAAAACAGTTCAATCCTTCCATCACATATTTTTCATTTGCTTATTTCCCAGACCTCCTCACACCTTCCTTTTCTGTATTCCAGTTCCAATTGTTAATTCAGCAAATCCCTCCCCTCTTCATTCATCTTAATCTTCAATTTTTAAATATTATAACATTAATTTTTTTAACCTATTAATAACCATTTTCTCATATTCCCTTATAGCATTACAGCAAAAGACCACTTAGTTTCTATCCAACATCCTTCTAACATTCATTAATTTTACAGTGTTTCTTTAGATAATCTTTAAACTTTTTCCAATCTTCTTCCACCGACTCTTCTCCCTGGTCTCGGATTCTGCCAGTCATTTCTGCCAGTTCCATATAGTCCATCACCTAACCCTGTCATCACTACTGCTTCTGACACCGCCTGCTCCTGGTCTACTCCTTCTCCCTTTGACCACTTATTGCCATCTCACCAATCCCCTGGCTCTGAGCTTTCCTCCCCTGGAGGTTCCCAAGGGGGTTCCCCGGCTGGTGCCTCCCACCACTCCTTGGCATCAAACCAGCCCATGACAACTGCCCCACGACACTTCCTGCCTCTCTGTCACATCCTTGTCACCTGGTGACATGGCCCTGATGATGTTGCAAGGGTGGTTTTATGCAATGAGGACCCTGCTGCATGTGTTTAGCCTCTCCAAATGATTTAGAATCCTTATCTTCCAGGGTTTAGAATCTCACAGTCTGCCTACATGCTTACAGCTGTTGCCCTGGTTGGTATGTTACCACTTCAGGGTAGGAGAGGGCAGTGGACCAGGTAACGGAGGCAGGGCAAGAAATCTGAACCCCACTGTTCCTCAACCCGTTTTGACTGCATTTGTGTGGAGCAATAGCTCAGCTGGAAGAGCATGAGACCCTTAGTTCCAGGGTTGTGGATTTGAGCCCCACTTTGGGTAAAAAATATTCCTACATTGTAAGATGTTGGACTAGAAGACCATACCGGCGTTAATGAGTGACTCTCAACCCTTCGAATAAAGCTAACCAAAAACCACTGAAGAAAATTTTTACTCTCAGCTGGATTCCGTCCTATCAGAGGCACCTAAGGAAGATAAAATTATCCTCCTGGGTGATTTTAATGCAAGAGTTGGGTGAGATTTCGATCTGTGGCCTGGGACTATTGGGAAAGAAGGAATTGGCAACAGCCACCAGAACAGAATCTTACTTTTGACGATATGTGCAGCGCACAACCTTGTTGAACTAGACGGTCTTCATGATCCCTTCCATCTCTATAATTCTGTGAAAGGACGGCTAATGTCTTCTCTGAATCCAGGCTGAGATTAAGGGATAATGACTTGTTTAAGGTCCTGTAATGGGTTGGGCATTGAGTTGGGATTTAACCCAAATTTTACTATAATGGATGCTTTTCTTTTAAATTGTGTGTTTGTGCTGGAACAGCACTCAGATTCATATGAATACAATCAATTTGTATATAATTTAAATGGGCAGCCTTTGTGCACAAGTTTGTAAAAACATAATGACTCTAACTACTCTGAAAGTAGTGTTTTCACCATCACTAGCCTCAACTTGAACTGCAGCTCTGATTTTAACAGCTTCTGGAAAAATACATTATGACCATCCTGTTTGTAATCAAAAGAGTGGATAAACTAATGTGGGGAAAGTTAGTGGAACTGCCTTGCCTACAGAGGCATCACTACCAGTACCATATTGTGCATTTTACTAGACAAACCAGTTGGAGGAAGGAAAGAGGTTTGTCTTTGTGGTAATTGGTGGTTTTTGGAATGAGGAAGCTTGTTCTTCCTGCTGAGCTAACAGCTGCTGGAACAGATTCAGGAGGATAGCATGGCCCTTCGCGCTGCCCATCAATTTGCCAGAACACACTGGAGAAAATGTTTGCTTGCCCTTGGTAAAGGTTTATTGCAAATAGGAATATACAGAAGCTTGCCTTTATCATATGTTTCTCAGAAAGTTTAAAAAATATGAGACGAGCTGTTAAAATATGGATCGAAGGTTTGCTAAAATATACCGGCATCTCACAGATGCTTGGGGAATAGTTAAGATCAGTGAGAGTGGGCTATCTTTAAGGAATACATCAAAATTTACGTGGAAAAAGTAGACGTTCTGACAGATATTGAGTGAATCCAGAAAATGATTAGAGTGAAAGGAGAGTAAAGTTAAGATAGAAGAAGAGATTAAAGAAATAATGAAATGTGTTTAAGTGAGTTGGAAAAATAAAGTAGCGTAACAAGAACAACTGGAAGTCAAGTCACTTGGTGGGTGTCCATGTGGGGTAGGTGTGTAGGTATGTTGAGATGTATAGTATAGGTAGGTATAGAGTACAGTGGTACCTCGGGTTAAGTACTTAATTCGTTCTGGAGGTCCTTACTTAACCTGAAACTGTACTTAACCTGAAGCACCACTTTAGCTAATGGGGCCTCCTGCTGCTGCCGCACTGCCGGAGCACGATTTCTGTTCTCATCCTGAAGCAAAGTTCTTAACCTGAAGCACTATTTCTGGGTTAGCAGAGTCTGTAACCTGAAGCGTATGTAACCTAAAGCATTTGTAACCCGAGGTACCACTGTAATGTAGGTATGTTTTATGTTATGAGAATAAGGTTGTGTGTTGTGTACGTGTATTCTGTAAATGTATATGTATGTGTTTTATATGCTAATAATTTATTATTATTATTTAAAATAATTTTTATTAACAGGCCAATCAAATCACATTAATTCCAAATCACATTAGTTCCAAATTACACAGCCAAATTTTTAAATTTTTGTTGGGGGTACCCATACTTCGAGCTCCGAAAGGGATCCAAACATCTCTCTTGCTGCTGCTTTAATTACACAGTTCTGTCCAGATAGTCTCTTTGTTATTTTCCTCATCTTCTTGTTGTTATCATATATTCCTTTCTTTGTGATCTCTGATAGTCTCCACAAGCGGGTTGAAAACAAACGTTGTTATATCCTGTGTGGATTTTACGCTTCTCCAAGAGCCATATAAAAAGAAAAGACAGACACCATTTCCACTCCTCCGTACAAAACATTCCCACAGTCTGTCCGTTGATTTCCACAGTCCTGCTAGTCTGTCATCAATTTTCTCAGGGGGTCCTCCAGGTCAAACTCACATTCTCTCACATTCCGATATAATAACCAACCATGGTCCTCCACCCCCTCGTCCTCCTGTGGGGAGGTCTGCTGTAACAAATCTCTATTTGTAACTGCGTCACAAAGCTTTCATTCCTTTCCCGATGTTCCCACAAGCCATATCTTTGATTAGTAATTTATTTCCACACAGTTCTTAATCTCCTGCTTGTGATCAGTAATTGCAATGATTCTTTCTCGGGGGGGGGGGGGGAGGATTATTGGGTACTCACATAAGACAAAAAAAAGAAAAGATTTTTCCTCCCCCCCCTTTTCAGTTTCGCTCCGATGTACCAATCCTTTGATGAGTCTTCTTGATTTATTATCCAGCCCGTCGCTCCACTTCACAGAGATCCCTTTAATTAGCAGTCTTTACTCCCGATCTTCACTTGAAGTATGTGCATTTGCTTCTCTCTCTAATTGTTTATTTTGAGCTGATGCAGCTAGTGTGCGATCAGTGACAGCATCCGGGAGAGCCAGACCCACACAAGGGCTTTGTGCCTAGTGCCCTCATCCCCTTCATCCGGGGGTGATTTATGGCCACAGCAGGCAAGGCAGTGTTCCCCATTTCCTTGGGGCAACAAGGGAGGCTACATGCTCCCATATCAGCCTCTTAATTACCTCATGTGAGCCGGAGAGATGGTATTGTCGGCCATCTTCCAATGCACCCCTAGTGGCTCCCCCTATATGTTAATATTTTTTTAAAAAATCAGTGATTTTTTTTCTAGAAAAAGAGGTGCTGGAACTCATCAAGAATGCCTCGCTTGGCAATGGCAATGGCACCCATCTGAGAGGTATTGGATCTGAGTTCCTGTGAGTTCCAGCTGGAAAAAAAGCCCTAGTTAAGATCCTGTTTAGTAAACTGGCATTAAACCAAAGTTCTCTGTTTTGAATGCAAATGCCAAGGAAGAGAAGAGACTAGAGGAGTAATGAAGGGAGCACATAACCTCACATGACCCCAACTATTAAGCTACGGTTTAGCAAGCGTCAAAACCCAAGCTTGTAACAAAACCTATGTGAATTACCTTTAAGCCTTTCCTGTTTCTGATGTCCAGGGAACCTATTTACTATGTCCCTTGGATTACATCATGAATTGGGGAGCTGAGCTTCCACCAAAATCTCTAATGGATGTGCTACATACTGGTGTGACTCAGGCTTCAATTGAAAATGTGAGTTTCTAACTCTAATTGTTTCATATGTTACCCATAGTAACATTAAAGATACAATAAAAAGTGGGGAGCATGCTTCTCCATGAAAGGTCACATTGTTTCTTTACTTTATTCTATATAGCATGCATATAGATATAGATATATCTCAAAATAGGTTACATGTGAGAAAGGAAGAGGAAATTTCCACACCTAATAAAAACAGAATATCCCCCCCCAAAAAAATCAGATCAATGCAAATTATTTAATTTTATCAAACTTCTACTCCTCACAAGGCAGATTTGTTTCCAATCTTTCTTTGAACCTATATATTTATAGATTTCTAGCCTCATGATCCTAATTTGCTTTCTGAGTTTGCAATTTGGGGTTTCAGTTTCTTAGAAGCAAATGACGTTCCCACAAAGTGAGCCTTTTTTAAAAAAAGTAACCAGCGTTTTGACCATCATCAGGTTGTCATGATGTTAGAAACCAAGTAAATTAATTTGTTTTGCAAAATCCAAGCTAGATAATCTAGAATGATCATTCATTCATCCATTTTTGAATTGCATCCTGGTTAGTTTGCACTGTATTCATTGGCTAAAATCACGGGTGTGTCCTAGATATTCCTCTATTTGAGGAATAGACTATTATCAAATAATTAACTGCAAATCTCTCAAGAGAATAGGATTTGAAACTCTGGTCTCCTGTGGAATTGCTTACTATAATGTCCTCAACGCTGGTCCAGTTATGCAGGCAACCACTTTTCTTAGAGCTTAAATTTTTGGACAGTGCAAACAGGAGTAAGTTAATTGATAGCACCATCACACTCAGCCAGTACTTTGCTTTTGCCCTGACTCCCACCCCCACCCCAATGTTGGCTTGCTCTTTATTAAGTTCCTTCTTGGGGGAATCACTCTGAGGATTCAGAGACGAGTACAAAGATGACAGTGAATTTAGGAAGCCTTTCATGTGAGCTTGAAAGATGCAAGTATGCTTAGCACAAAACAGTATATTAAAGGTGAACTTGACAATTTGAACACTACCTTCAAAATGGTGAAGAAGTTGTTGCAAAAGATGGAAAGAATGCCTTCAGGCAACATAGCCCTCAAAAGGTCAAGAAAAGGATTTTTTTAATTATTATTATTAAAGTAACAATTAAAATTGACCTTCACCAACTTGGTGCCCTGCAAATGTTTTGGACTGCAACCGGATCCTCCCAGCTCTACAATTCTGTGATTTGTAGCCAGCATGGCCAATGATCAGAGATGGTGTGGGCTGTAGTCCAAAATGTCAGGAAAGCATCAGATTTGGGAAGAGTCCTTCTTAAAAATAATCAATGGAGTTTTCATAAGCATGAGACCATTTTGAGACCAATTTGACAGTGAAATAAACTCATGTTTCTATGAATCCAGGGACACTTCATTGAAATGAGTTGGAATGTTAGGATTTTGTCAGGGGACTGATTTGTAAATCTGGGGACTGTCCCTGGGAAACGGGGACGTCTGGTAACCTTAGTTTGTATGACAATAAGCATGGGGTGGCATGGAACGAGATGGCACAGAGACCACCACCCAGACAGATTCCGTTTTCAAAACATGGCCAAGTTTCTAGATCTCATTGGTCTTTGGTATAAAAACAGGGATGTTGCGAGCATGTGCCTATTTTTGTGTAAGAAGCAGGGCCGGCCCACCCATGAGGTGGACTGAAGCAACTGCCTCAAGTGGCAGAATCCTGTGTGGCGGCACCACCAAGGGGAGCTGGCACTGCCACTGGGCTTGTGTGGTGGCAGTGGTTTCTGGCAAAATCTCACAAAGCATGTGAGAGCTCCACAATAACTTCACAAGATAAAAGCTGTTGGAGGGTACGGAACAGATGCAGCAAAAATAATGAGTGTCTCCCCGGCTATGTCTATTGCTCTCTTCTACATGTTCAGATTTCCCCTTTGCCTTTCAGACTTAGACTGCAGTCCTGTATAGCATTATGCATGGCTGAATATTACTTTCAATGGGGCCTACCTGCATGTACCTGTCAGAAGGATTGCTGTCTTAATATTTGTCAGTATTTAATATGAACAGCAGCAACATGAATGAATTGCTTATTCATAGAGCAACCAGATGGGAACTTGCATTGCAGATTCATTTAATTCCTGTTTAGACTTTCTCCTTAAATCCATAATGCAGGCCACAAAAGGAATTCAGGTTGGTGAAATAAATTTAAGCTGCTCTGAGACTTGGAGAGACATGTTGACTCAATAATTGTTGTCGGTGAGTTCTCTCCTTTTTTTGGGGGGGGGGAGTGTCTTGTCACAACATAAACCTTAACAAAAAGCTTTGCAGAGAGGTTGGAAGGGCATTAACCTCTGCACTATCCAGTGCTATTAAAATGAATTGTCAAATACATCTTCGTAAGTTGTATTCATGCATCCAATGAAATACTTGTGTGGACAGCATATAACTGGCTTCAGAATCACAAACCCCTTTTAGAAACTTGTAGGGTCATCGTTTCTGGTAACAACAGGGGTGGAACAGGGAGTTAAAGATGAATAATGCAATCTTCAAATGAATGTGCTTGAAGCATAATAGCAGTAGCTGGATTTTTCTGCAGGTGTTATCCAGCAAGCTCTTTGTCAGTATCTGCCGAATTCTTGTGCATTGTCATTCATAAGCATGCTCTTTATTTCATCTCATTTTAAAATACTGCCTGTTTTCTATCCAAGCTTAAATCTGGACAATGGTAAAGCAATGACTTCTGCTAACTCCAAAAGCTGATTCTCCTTTCAGTCCACATGCAATCTTTATAGTTTCATCCATTTGAGTTCTGTATCACTGCATTTACTTTCACAATATGTGCCTGTAGTCAAACATGATAGCATGAGGACATAATAGGAATCCTTCAGGATCGGTGCAACAAAGCCTGTCTAGGGCAGGATTCTGTTCTCACAGTGGCCAACCACATGCCTACAGGAAGCCCAGAGGTACCATTAAGACAACTGCTAATTAGCAGTTATATGAATATTTTTTCTAAGCATCGACAGCAGAGGAGAGGCAAAGGCACTGTTCTAGCTAGGGAACCTGATATGAGAGCTTTCATCAGCACAGAAGAAGCTTTGGTCCCAGTGCAAATGGCAGGCATCTAGCCTCTGATCCACATAAGCACTGCAGTGGGGGCAAAGGGTTCAAGCACCAACCACAGTCCTGATCTGAACCCTGGCCGCATGAATAGTCTTGCATTGAGTTTTGTGCTAAGTAGCTTGAAATTGCGAAGATTTGAGTTAGGCTATAAACATGTGAATTAGCTCTTAGTAACTAGGACCTTCAGAAACCCACTAGATTTGGGGTTTGTTGACTCTATATTTCCACTATACTTTTATCTCATGGTCCTCGCCTATCCTAAACACAATGGGTAGAAAGAGTGAAGTGTTAGTTATTTTTTTCTGAGTCGCACAGAGGGATGCAGTGGTTTCACCCTTGAATCCCTAGTGATGAAGTAGATTTCACACACAAGACTTTGAAGATGATGCTTTACTTGCAGGATGGCAACTATTAATAAACAGTAGTATGTATACATATCAGGTGCAATACATTGCATTTCTCTCCCTTGAGCCCAAGAGAGGGTCTTCTTGCTTCCAAAACTTCTTCGTCACAGTGCATAAATTATCAGTCCATTGCCTGACTGCCCTCACAAATTCCTTTGGAATGTATGCTTGAAGTTTCCACACTCAGCAAAACAATGGCAAAACAACCAGCCAACGCCCACTCCTCCTATCTAAGACACATACACTTACACACACACACTTTTAAAGGTAGCTAACCGGTGAACAAGACAGCGTCTCAGCGTTTCTGTGACCTTAATTGAGGTCACAAGTTTTTGCAGCTGTTACATTACATTACATAGCTTTTCTTTTCCCCAGTACAATTTATTCGTTGTAAAATACATTTTCCAACAAACACTGTTCAAATGCTAACAGCGAGAAGGTTGCATCTTGTGCGAGATTTCCCTGGCTCATTCACCGATTTCTATCCACTGTGATTTCTCCACAGTTGAATACTAGAGCCAAGTATTGACTGAACAACCTCATAAAGTACTGCAGTATGATTTTATTTACCCCCCCCCCAAAAAAAAAACACACACACCACACAATCGTGCTAAGAAATATTCCAGTAACTATGCTAATAGGTTTCATACAATCAGATGCCTCTTTTTCTGGTGTTCTTTTGAAATTTTCTCCCCATCTTAATCAAGCACGCCAGCTTTTCCCCCTTGGTGGAGTGGTAGATGTTTAATAGTGCCCTGGCAAGGGAAGGAAAATGCTTTCTGAAGCCCATAGATGCAGCAGGTGTTTAACAAACAGGAAGGAGTGAAAATAATTGCGTGGTTGTAATAATTGCATGAACCACTCTACCACGTCCTGCGTATCAGCTGCACATCTGTTCGTTTACAATGCTAGTGGAAAATTAGCAGCATATTACAGTCACACACAATATATTTCTGGTTTTCAATTATGTTTTTATGATTGTGCCTTGGTTGTATAGTCCACCATATTTCCTCACATTTCATTTCACCACACAGACGTGCACATCTTTTAATAAGATGTAGGCTAGCGGAACAGGGAGGGGAATTGTAGTCTTTGGTGCCGTGTTGTGGAAGTTTTCTTCAGAGAGAAAACAGTAGATGATGGATGCTAGCTTTCCTGCGTAACGGTTCTGTGAATGATAATCCACTGTCTTCTTTTCAAAGGAAAGCTTAATATGAAGTTTGTTTAAGCGTATTATAACATATACAAAAATCACAGTAAATGAATTTGCATAAATCCACACTCAATCCTCTTTCTTATAATTCTTTTATAAATCTTATGGTTATCTTTGCATTTGGTGAATATATACTGTGTGTGTGTGTGTGTGTGTGTGTGTGTGTGTGTGTGTGTGTTGAAACTGCACACATTCTATATATTTGCTAGTTCTCAGAAGTCATCTTTGGTCCAATCCTGAATGTCTTAGAATGGGTAATATATATAGCCCTGTGTTTAAATCTACATGATAATGAGAGTCAGGAATCCTGAGTTCTATTTTCAGTTCGGCTGCAAGAATGGTATTTATAGTCATAAGATGATTTTGAGGGAATATATTGACAGTTTCTGGTTGCATTACTTTTCAGACAACTGTAACCATGATACTTCTATGACTTTCCTTCTGCGGATTTTGTTATGAACTAAGCTACAGCTCAGAAAATTATTTGGGTTTTCAATTTCCTAATACTGCTAGAAATAAAAGATCAACTTCACCGCAAAATGAGCACTGCTGTTGCAAAATATTTAAATAAATATATGCTGACTAAAACAAGCACATTGCTGCAATAAACTGCATTGCAGTGTTTGATGAAGGTGTAAGTTAAAATGTCAGTTCTTTCCATTTGGCTGGGAAGTTTTTTTGGGATTCAAGAGCGCTTCCGTTTTTTAAATAGTGCTGAGGGACTCTGCATTTTGGTTAAGCAAACATATGTACTTTGCACTTTCTGCATTAATACAGCGATTAAGTAAAGGGACCCCTGACAATTAAGTCCAGTCACGAACAACTCTGGGGTTGCGGTGCTCATGTCGCTTTACTGGCCGAGGGAGCTGGCGTTTGTCCGCAGACAGCTTCCGGGTCATGTGGCCAGCATCACTAAGCTGCTTCTGGTGAACCAGAGCAGGGCACAGAAACGCCATTTACCTTCCTGCTGGAGCGGTACCTATTTATCTACTTGCACTTTGACGTGCTTTCGAACTGCTAGGTTGGCAGGAGCTGGGACAGAGCGACGGGAGCTCACCCTGCCGTGGGGATTTGAACCGCCGACCTTCTGATTGGCAAATCCGAGGCTCTGTGGTTTAACCCACAGCGCCACCCGTGTCCCTATATAGCACATCCTTAGGAATGTTTATTTAGGACTGAGCAGTCTCACTGTTCACGGTGGTCTGAGTAAGCATATACGCAATTGAGATGCATGTTGGTGCAAAATTGCACCCCAAGCCTCCACCCTATCCCCTAATACTTTCAGAATTCACAATTCCTCTTATTCCAGGCTGCTTTTTGTTTCCGTGGATAAGACTTGTTGAAATGTGCTGGAGAGGAGTTTGAGTCAAGAAGCGGATGGGTTGTGAAAGGTAACAGATCATCATGCTGATCCTATGCTGTCAAAATTGCTATTGCTATGGATGAGGCGATATTGGTGAAATGTATTCAGGAGCATGAAGCTCTGTGATGTTGGGCTTAAGGTAAAACTAGTTTCTAATCATTTTTATAATGAGAACATAATCCATGACAACTTTTCATTCATAAACCTAGGCTTTTTCAAATACACAAATGTGGTGAGTGCACTTCAACAGGACAAAATCTAATTACTTTTTTTGCGGTGCAATTCTAAACATGTCTATTCAGAAGTAAGCCCCATTGAGTTCAATGGGAGTGACTCCCGGATAAGTGTGCATAGAATTGCAGTCTTACCCATGACGGCAAATGCTTCCTTCCATAAAATCATGACAAAAATGTGAGGAATTTGGATTAATAGATTATAGAGTTGCCTTTAAATAAAGAAAGAAAGAAATTCATTAGTTATCTCAGAAAGGGTAACTCTTCAGCTTATAAGGTTATCTGCTATTCTGTACCATGTTGTGAAGAGGTCAGGCCTTTCCAAAAGGTTGAAAGCATAAATTGGTAAGATAACTGGGCAACCAATTTGTAGAATATGCATGCATATTACAGTTCAAATAATTGCACTCCCTGCCCCCCTTATAATCATTTCAGCATGAGATTAACAAAGCTTAGTTGAAATAGAGTTTAATTTTGACTCGGGGGTGAATCGAAATGCAGAACGATCGCAATCGGAGGCGCCAACGTGCGAGGGCAGTTGGGTTGGCAATGCTTTGTGTGTGTGATGTCAGGATGTTGGGAGAAGCCAAGGGCGGAGCTGAATGTGGTGGCTATGAGGCTTCAGTGGTTGGTGGCTCCTCCTTCACCTCCTTTTGGTGCTGCCACTGGTGGAAGGCTGCTTCCACCCTGCTTCCTCTCCACGACCATTAGATATGTGGACTCTAAAGTGCAGCAGTGACTGATACAGTAGTTCAGAGATAGACTACCAGCTTCTTCTACTGAGCACTGCTATATGGGAAGGGGGTATATCAAGCCCTCTCTTGGCAATGTCCCACAGGGGTTTTTATTTCAGCACGGCAATGCCAATTGCCCAGTGTTGAGAAATAATAACAGCAATAATAGTAATAAATTTATTATTTAGAGATCTGGCTGTCTGAGTTTTCTCAGCCACTCTGGGCGGCTCCCCACAGAATTTAAAGGACAATAGAACATCAAACATTAAAAACTTCCCTATATAGGGCTGCCTTCAGATGTCTTCTAAAAGTCAGGTAGTTGTTTATTTCCTTGACACCTGATGGGAGGGTGTTCCACAGGGCGGGCGCCACTACCAAGAAGGCCCTCTGCCTGCTTCCTTGTAACCTCACTTCTTGCAGTGCACTGGACCTCAGTGTCCAGGCTGAATGATGCCTAGTAGGGGGGAGCTGAAAGGGAACACCAAAGGAGGACAAGGATAAGAGCAGGAAGTGCCAGCTAGCACCATAAGAGCTCCATGTAATTTCTGTCCCTGACACCAGAACTGAATGTGAGAGAATCCTTTGTAAGCTGCTTTGACAGTCTTCAGGGGCTATAAAAGTAGGAGATATATATTCCAACCAAAGCAATAAACTGCAGCCCAATGCTTAATGCACTTGCTATACTGTAGGAATTGTTCCTCCCTACAGTCTCCAGCTTAAATGTTTTCCTGAATCTAACATGCCAACCTAAACACATTTCTGCCAGCACGTCTGCCTGCAACACTGGCACAGAAACCTGCTTTCAGCTTGGAGCACTGGCTCTGCCTCGTTTTCTGTTATGGCAGTGATTTGACACTGGGCTGTGAGCGTCCTCTCGGATATCAAAAGCTTAGCCAAAAACACAGTACTTGGCCATGAATTTATATTCAATTAACAAAAAAGCTGTTGTGTCAAGGACTTTCCACATTCCCGCAAGCTCTGAAATGACAGGAAATGACAGCTGCCAAAGGCCACGCCCTTAAGAGATGTGGCGGTTAGGCAATATGGATGTGGTACAATATATCCTAAGTTGTGGACAAGTCATGCTTCACCACTGTCTTGGAGCCGAATTGCTGCCACTGAATACCTTCAAGCGGTATTGGTGGATTGCTGTCTGTGCCAGTGGGGTGGATCCAAGTTCCAGATTTGTCTGGCCAATGGCATAGACAGATGGCGTCTATGTAACTGAAGCAAGAATGCAACGGAAGCGATCACAGTTTGATCTTGGCTTGTTCTTGATAACTATCATAATTCGGGCATCATGGGGAACTGTGGTTTGTTTAAAATGGGAAGGGGAAACGTTTGGTCTTCTCACTGGCACCCAGAGAGTACAGAGGAATGTTCTAGTCTCAGGCCCACTGTGATTCATTAATGTAGCAGACAGCCATTGGGTTTCCCATAATGCCTAAATCAGGGGTCGGCAACCTAAGGCCCATGGGCCAGTAGCGGCCCACGGAGGCCCTTTAATCGGCCCACGAGCCGCTCCCCAACCAAGGGCGAGTCCTCGCGCACTGCGCTGTGCTAAACCAGTGCAGTGCGGCGCAAGAACTCTCTTCTGCAGCTCCGGAAATCGCTTCTGCCCATGCCCAGATGCCGAAAATCACTTCGCGTGATCACTCTCGGCGGGAGTGATCTGGCCCATGCCTTGCCGACCCCTGGCCTAAATGTATATGTATTTAGGATACATGAGATATCCTCAGCTTTTCCACAAAGCCAGTCTTACTGAGGTCCGATTATATCCTGAAGGTGGAGTGACATTTTGTAACAGAAACAAGACTGCCACTCAAATGACATGTCTGGGCCAAATTCTCCCCTTCCTTTTCATGACATGTACACAACATTTGCATTCTGATGGCGACTATGGGGTTGTAGCACTCATCTCACTTTCAGGCAGAGGGAGCTGGCTTTTGTCCACAGACAAGTTTCTAGGTCATGTGGCCAGCATGACTAAACCGCTTCTGGTGCAACGGAACACCATGATGGAAACCAGAGCACACGGAAACGCCATTTACCTTCCCGCTGCAGCGGTACCTATTTATCTACTTGCACTGGCGTGCTTTTGAACTGCTAGGTTGGCAGGAGCTGGGACGGAGCAATGGGAGCTCAGCCCGTCATGAGGATCAAACCGCCGACCTTCTGCTTGGCAAGCCCAAGAGGCTCAGTGGTTTAAACCACAGCACCACCAGCATCCCCATAATGATACCATTATGTTGTGCATTACCTGTACCTCAACAGCGTCAGCTAATGTTTGAAATGGAAATGGGGAAATGGGTATTGTGATGACATTGGTGTGCTGGTCATGGTGCAGCACACATTATGGGGAGGGGGGAATTGTGGGCAGCCATTGTTCAGCTGTTAGCTTGTGTTCCACTCTAAGTAGTTCCACTCTAAGTAAAACAAATTAGGTTCATTCAAATCTACCATCAACCTATATAGCCAGCTAGTTATGCTAATAACCACCACCACTCTGTTGTCCTTTCTCACAGATAGTGGTGTAATGGCTGAAATCACAGTCACACTCCCTCCCTACCTTTCCTCAATGACAAGCTTTTGTGGCTGATCCCAATATATACTGAGCTCAGTGTGGATAGGTGTTCTCCAGACCACAACCCTGACTGTACTACAGTACATTCACCTGTGTAGGAACCATGCTAAAAACCCAAGGCATGCTGAGACCAGCATGTCCCTGGGGGAAGTCATGCAGCTGGCTCCAGACCCTCTGCTGGGGTAGAATTCAATGCATAGACTCCATGAATTTGTGGTGGCAGTCTGCGCTAAGAGGGGTTGTGTGGCTTCACACCTTAGGCGAGGAGTTGGGAATCCGTGGCCTTCTAAATGTTGTTGGACTCCAACTACCATCAGCCCCAGCTAGCATGGCCAAAGCTCAGAGATGATGGGAGTTGTAGTCCAACAGCATATGTATTTTCCTGTTTCCTTGCCCCTTCCTTAGGTTAACCACATATGATGTTGGATAAGAATAGGTTTGCAGACCAGAGTATTAGATATAAAGGAAAACATACTGTGCTATAAAACTGACATTCTGAAAAGAGGATGGATTTTTCACAGACCTGCAGCTATTTAAATAGCAGCTTTTGGCACTTTCCTTGAAAGTTCTGGTGTCGTCACTGGTTAATAACAAAAACCAGCCTTGTTACCCTGTTATTATGAAGCTTTTGAAGGGTAGTGTAAATGGCTGTAACTCAATAGTAGCCATGCAACCTCCCATCCATCACATTTTGTCTTTCATGAGAAATTGTTATTGCTGGAATATGTGTTCATTTGCCTAGGAGAAGTGGAGCACTAAGAGTCATTTTCTATTCAACAAGAGGTCTTTTATTTGGAGATATTTTTTTTCAACGCAGCACTGAAAATGTAATTCAGCTCAACCTTAGCATGAGTTCAAGATATGAATTGAATTAGCAGCTAAAACAGTTTAAATAATGTATCCCTTTGAAATTTAAAGGAGAAAAAGATTTAAATGGCGAAAGCACAGTAAAAAGAAAAATGAATGGGTTTCTTTCTGCTGTTTCTGCTTTTCAACTTGAACACTGCAGGGCTCTGCAGGTGAGGGAGGTAAAATACTATTTAAAATGACTTCTGGGCAATGCTACAATGTGCCTTGCCATGGAAATTGGAGCGACTGTATATCAGCTGTTTAGAGTTTTACTATCCCAAGAGTGCTTACTTGACCAGTAAATCTCTTGCTTAAGTATCGCTGATTTGTGGAGATCGTAAAATAGTTTTTAAATGATTAATGTAGCAGATATGCCATGCTCTTGGCAAAGGTGATGATAGCACAGATCAAGCCTGGAAGGAAAGCTGTTTTCTCACCCACCTACCTCTGAAAAAAGGCCACACTGCAACGTTTTCTCTGCAATTGCTGCTGCTATCACTTGCATATGCAGGAAAAACACAACAGCTTTGGGGGGTGACGGCCAAATGAAGCTTGCTACTGCCTCTGTTAATGGTAAGCCCCACTCCATAAAACCCATTAGAGATTTTCTCCATCTCCAGGAAAAAATAAGTGAAATGTCCCTGCCAACGTCTCTGCTCATTAATAGAGTGCAGAATTTCAGGAGGCCATTTGTGTGCAGTTTTGCTAGCTTGAAGTTAATTTTCTTTATGGTGCAATTCCCTTCAAGTTATCGCTGTTGTTTCTTCATGTGTAATCTTGGCTTGAAACTTGTGCATACCTGCAAGGGAGAAAGCCCCGCTGAACCTGACTTCTAAGTATTTGGGGCCAATTTTCTATCTTCATTTGAAAATAGTTGGCTATTTGGGGGGAAGCAGTGCACGAATTCCAGGGAGTTCTTTGGAGGTCTAGTAGTATGGATGCGGGTGGCACTGTGGTCTAAATCACTAAGCCCCTGGGGCTTGTCGATTGGAAGGTCGGCGGTTCGAATCCTCACGACGGAGTGAGCTCCCGTTGCTCTGTCCCAGCTCCTGCCAACCTAGCAGTTCGAAAGCACACCAGTGCAAGTAGATAAATAGGTACCGCTGCGTTGGGAAGGTAAACAGTGTTTCCGTGTGCTCTGGTTTCCATCACAGTGTTCCGTTGCGCCAGAAGCGGTTTAGTCATGCTGGCCACATGACCCGGAAAGCTGTCTGTGGACAAATGCTGGCTCCCTCAACCTGAAAGCGAGATGAGCACCACAACCCCATAGTCACCTTTGACTAGACTTAACCACCCAGGGGTCCTTTACCTTTCCTTTTTTTCGTAGTCGGGTAAATGCCATTTTGATTTCCCCAGAACACCCTGCTCCAAGAGACAGTATTACAGTCAGCAGCTAAATGGAGAAACTGCCATTAAGTTTCTCCCCTCCCACATGAAAAGCATTTGCCACCCCTCAAATGTCAAAGATGCAAATTTGGAGGAGGGGTTTTCACTCTGAAATTCCTCTTCCTAATTCAGGATTAACTTTCACATTGTTGAAAGTTCAACCCAGTCTTAAGGTTGTATTGCAAGAGTTTCTTTATCTCCTTTATTGCCTGTCACCACTCTGAATTGGCAACAAACAAACAAATATCAAGGAATGGATGGGAGCAAATGCAGTTACATGTACAGTCGTACCTTGGAAGTCAAATGGAATCCGTTCCAGAAATCCGTTCGACTTCCAAAACATTCGAAAACCAAATTGCAGCTTCTGATTGGCTGCAGGAAGCTCCTGGAGCCAATCAGAAGCCGTGGAAGCTCCGTAGGATGTTCGGGTTCTAAAAGAATGTCCGCAAACTGGAACAATCACTTCCGGGTTTGCGGTGTTCAGGAGCCCAAACGTCCGAGTTCCAGGGCGTTCAGGATCCAAGGTATGACGGTAGTTCAGATTTGTTACAGCTGGGAATGAAGATTAAGGGGTTAAATCAAGAGTTTCATGGAAAAGATTGACTTTGAGGAAAGGTGAGGAGAAAGAGAGAAGGGGTGGATGTTCATGTGTCCTATTCTTTTCACCTATGGTGAAATGTAATTCTATTTAAATTATATTTCTGAATTTACTTCTATAAATTGGTGTATGTACATTTTATGCAGATCTGTCTCTTCTTTTTAGATGATGCACTATCTCTTTTAAAATCTGCATTTTGATAAATTTATTGAGCAGAAGACCCCTTTGCAAAATGTTTGGATGTGCAAAAAATCTGCATTTTGATCTGCACATTTGTCTGAGAGGTACAGATCATGTCAGTTGGAACATTTCAGTGGAAATGATAAATTCCTTGAGGATCCCTAGGGAAAATCCATTTTTAAGTTATTGGGAAATACCTTCTGTGATATTCTGTTTATTCTTTTATATTATTATTAAAGTAAAAACACAGCAACACATACACACATTCCATGCTGTCTAGATGCAGAAGAACTGCCTTGTAGAAGATAATGAAATAAATCACTCAATAGAACTAATTACAATTAAAAGGCTGAACAGATGGTCTGTGCATGGCTGGGAAGTAGGAATATGGAAGGTAGCCCATGTGTTTGCTAAGATGGTTCTGCTGCAAGAAAACACACCTGTTTGTTTTTCTAATAACAGAAAAAGTTGAATGCTGTGTATATTACTACTTTGCAGTTAAATTACTCCATAATATCTCAGTCCCTGTTGTATTCTGACAGTTAATTAGCTGTTAGAATCTCTTTTTTTGCCCCAGAAGTGTTCCTCCCCCTCCCTATGGACCCCATAATGTTAATCATGACATCAGTGTAGCAAGGTGATTTTTCCAACTTGCATAATATTGTTTGTGCACCATATGGCAAAATCAGCCTAACCAGAAGTGGAGGGGAGAGCAACGTTGCAACTCAGCAGCGAGAAGAATGCCTTCTACCGATATAAAAGATCTCGACAAAGTTCAAGCTCTCTTGATATTGTGCCATATCCTAGTTAGCAATTCATACTTTCATATAAACATTCCCACACAGCTTGGGATTGCAAGCACATTCAGGGGCATGGGTTATGGTTCCTTTCTGTTACCTCAAGCTTTCTGAAGGAAGAAAGAAAGGCAAAGTCTGCAAGTTTACCACTAGCCAAATGTGATATAAAAATACACCAAGTGATACAATTGCTGCAAGGTTGACTATGTTTCATAAAAGGAGGACAAAACCAGGGGATGGACCAAAAGTTATAATTTGCTCATGCAAGAGCTTAATTTTCATTTAACACACCTGAGATTTTGTCATTGAAATTCTACTCAGTATTGATGCAGAGTAGATACCAATGTATACGTAGTTAGCAGAGTAAAAACTGAAACATGTTGCAGGATTCCCAAAATATAGACCAGAGGCATTTTATCCAGCAGAGCAGAGCTGAAGGCAAATGAGCATAATGGTCACAAATCCAATGCAATGCACTGTCCATAAGAAATCCAGTTGCAGCAGACTTAACTTAAACTTGCAATATAGGTCTGCAATAACTTGCCATAATAGGTCTGAAACCTTGACACTGCATACAGAACACCACACCACAGAGAAAGAAAGAGAAAGTGAAACCCAGGCTCCTTCTGGCCTTATTATTTAGTCAGCATGACCTTGACAGAAAGAGATAGGAGAACCAGTTTAAACCAGCTGTACTCAGTTTCTCGGAAGGAATAACCCAAACATCTTGAAACTTCTGCTTGTTTCTTTCACACAGATAAGCTTCCAGAACCCTCTTGAATTAATTAGAATAGGAAAGATCTCTACATATCAGATCAATACTTTCTGCACTAAGAAATCATGTCCTCCCTAAAAGAGTGCTGCGGTGAGACCTGGAGACTGACCTCCTGGTTGTGGGTGGGTCTATTGGATAGCCACAACACCCGACTGGTAGGTCCCTCGTTGCTGGGTTTAATCTGGCCAATGGGGTGCAGTCTAAATGGATTGAGGGACCTATATAAAACCAATACACGTGTCCCGGAACTTCCTCTTTCAGCTCATGCACCTCTCCCTAATTGTAGGGCATTTTGCGATTGACCTTGCTATGCCGTTGTTGTGTCGTCTGTCGTTGGGACAGGGGCATGGCAGGAATTTTCCCCACTTGGCTGTTTGGCTGTAGCCATTTGGGTTTGTCACGTAGCAATTCGTCACAACTTGTAACCAGATAGGCACTGGTTCATGTGATAGGGATGGGAGAACGGTCTCGCCATCCCAATGTGAAGGGTATCCCGTTAAAGGAATCCAGGGACTCAACTTGGTTTGGCCAACCCCCAAAAGGGGATTGTGCCCGTGCCTGAGTCCAGGGGAGCATCTGGGGAGTCAACAGAGTCTGTTCCCAGGCTTTTCACCTGCCTCAGGTGTTCACCCTTGGCTGACCTATGATAGAGCTCTGGGTCAGCGCTACCTGCAAAGGTGTAGGGAGCTAATTGAACCAGAGCCTATGCAACCACTCACTTTTCTGTAATCAATAAAGTTGTGGCCTAAATTCTGCCAAAAACCAAAACTAAAATTTGAGTCAAATGTCTCTGGGTCTGAACACGCAAATGCAAGCTGACAGATTTTACTCACTTCACCTCTGATTTTTTTTGTCCATACTGTAGCTGAGGGGTAGCTAACCTTTGTACCTCCAGATGTTACTGGACTACAACTCCTGGACTACAACTCCCATCATTCCTCACAACGGGCTACAGATTGATAGAATCGTAGAATTTTAGAGTTGGAAGGGACGACAAAGGTCATCTAGCCCAACCATCTGTGATGCAGGAATCTGCTGACTGGGGCTGATGGGAGTTTGATTCCTACATCTGGGTTGCCTGTAGGCTTTCTGCACCTGCTGTGACTATTCCTTGTAGTGCACCATTACCATTTAGAATAAGTGAATGTTACTTAATAATATTTAAACTACTCTGCAGTAAATCTTCAGTTCACCTTCACAAATAAAATTTCTGTGTCTAGAAGCAGGTAAGGCATCTATGCATTGCTACACTGAGCACTTCGAAGGAAGGGAAGGATGCAAATGGAATAAGGACTTAATCATGAAAATTTATTGGGACATAATCTGGAATTAAAGGTAAAGGTACCCCTGCCCGTACGGGCCAGTCTTGACAGACTCTAGGGTTGTGCTCCCATCTCACTCTATAGGCCGGGAGCCAGCGCTGTCCGCAGACACTTCCAGGTCACGTGGCCAGCATGACAAGCTGCATCTGGCGAGCCAGCGCAGCACACGGAACGCCGTTTACCTTCCCGCTGGTAAGCGGTCCCTATTTATCTACTTGCACCCGGGGGTGCTTTCGAACTGCTAGGTTGGCAGGCGCTGGGACCGAACGACAGGAGCTCACCCCGCCGCGGGGATTCGAACTGCCGACCATGCGATCGGCAAGTCCTAGGCGCTGAGGTTTTACCCACAGCGCCACCCGCGTCCCAATCTGGAATTAGTAGCCCCACAAATCCCTGAGATGAATCCTACAGTATGGGGTTTTTTTTGGGGGGGGGACAAAACTGCTATAAAGACCATTTAAAGTGTGCATGTGTACCCAATGAAAGTGTGAAGTTAGCAGGCCACTGCTGTTTCATCATAGATGGTTGACCTCATCTGCTTTCGTCTTCATAGAGTTCACGTCTGTCTTCTGCTTCAACCTGGTTTCATTCTGTGATTTGAACAGCCCAAGGAGAGGGGAAACTCCTAGTATATAAGATTTAAAAGAACCACTGCTTAGAGTGAACAACACCCTACGTGAATGGCACGGTGCTGAAAGGATCCTTTTTCCTCCTTTGTACATAATAGCATACTTCAGAAGTTGATAGGGATTTTTGTCTTCCTCTGAGAGGCCTTAATTTGATCCATATGCTCCTGCTGAATTGCTGCATTACCCTACTTTTGTTAGTTCCTGCTTTTTCTTCTTTGCTATCCATCCATGAAATGGCTTGCTCAGCTGCCAGGCAAGTTCATTAGAAGCCTCCCAGTATTTCACCACAACCAGGGCAGGCGGGCAAAGGAGCGCTCTAAGACTGGATTAATTTGAGCTAGGTGTGAGGCGGAAAGAGGAATTGTTTGTTCTTTCTAGCTGACAGCTCAGGATGCATCCCAGTAACACAAAAGCATTCGAGGAGGGTGTGGAGCAATGGCAGTGAAGGTGTGTAGAGAATAAAAACAGGTCTAGAAGCCCACATTCAGCACCTGGGGCTGAGGGTCCCCACCCTCTATTGGTCCTTTTCAGTAATTCAGTTACATACAATGATGTGCATGGAGTAGGCGCCACCTGACCACCATAATCAGAGGTGGATTTAGAGGAGCACAACCAGTTATGCTGCAGGGCCCAAGGGCACACCTTTCTGCCTCCTTCCCAAAGCTGTAGCTTCATGTCTTGCAGTGAGGGAATCGCCAGAAGGCCCTTGGAGCTGGACCTCAGTGTCCATCATTCAACCTGGACACTGTCATCCACCTATGAGGGCCTTCTGGTGGTTCCCTCACTGCGAGACGTGGCACTACAGAGAACCAGGCAGAGGGACTTCTTGGCAGTGGTATTTTTTGTAGAAAAAATGGACCGCGAACACCTCCCTTGTTTTCTTATAATGCCAATGATGCCCACCTGATGTGCCAGAACTGAATTCTGGCGAGTTCCGGCTGAAAAAAAAGCCTTGGGTCTACATGTGTTTATTATTTGTTTTTATTAAATAAATCATGTGTGGCTGTCTCTTGACGGAAGAGGTGTTTCAATCGCAGGTTGACTCTTCCTGTCATGCTCTCCATGTGGCAGTTTTTGTTAGGATATTCCGTTCCACCTTAAGGGACAGGCATGACTGTTGTGAGTCGCATGCCTGTTTATACTCCAGCACAGCTTGCTGGGAACTTCCGTTTGTGTATAGCTTTTGCTTTTAAGCTGCTTGCTTTGGACATGAAGGAGAGAAGACATGTTTTCCTTTTGTCCTGATGTATGCTGAATAAACTGCTTGTAAATATGCTCAACACAGCCTCTCCCTGCCACTTCTGTTGCGCAGCATTATTTACTCTGCTAAGTGTGCGTGCCCAGCTTCTGAAGGCTTCTGAAGCTAGGGTTGCTGTTTCATGCTGATCCAAGGACTGGAAATTTCCTGGCTCACCAGCCGGGGCCAGCTGGGGGCCTGCCAATTGCCCCTGATTCCTTGGCTGCATCCCAACAGTTTTCTCCTCCCAGGACAGCATGAGTCTTCAGCTGCCAACCAGAGATGAGTTAGAGCTGCAGTCTCAATTGCTGGAGAGGGCAAGTTGACGTTGATGGAAGTTGACCTTGAAGGAAGGGATGAAGCCAAAGGCATGGAAGAATGAAAGGTGGGGCAGGGAGAACCAGCGGCGGAGGTGCGCTCCTGAGGGGAGTGGGGGGGCGCTCACAAGTGGGGCAGGGCACAGAGGGTGCCCTCCCAGCTATAGCCACTTGGGTGCATGGAGTGGCACGTGTGCCCTGCAGCCGTGGGCAGAGAAAGCCGCCCACGGGGGCGGAGGAAGCTGCCAATGGTGGACATTTGGTGCACCGCCCTCCTGCAACTTCCAAGCCTCCCCTGAGTTGTCAAAACGAAGGGGGAAGGGGAAAATGCCACCGGCAAAGTGGTGCAGCTCCTCCCTTCCCCCAATGGCTCGGGGTAGGCTTGGGTGTCACGGGCAGGCGATGCACCAAATGTCACCCACCTCAGCGAAGGCACCCAGGGCGATCCGTCCCCACTGCACCCCCTTCCTCCACCCCTGGGGAGAACCAACCGAAAGAGGAGCTTCTGTGAATGAGTTTGATGGGCTGAGGGAAAGCAGAAGGTAAGACAACAGGGGTCTGGGAGAGCTTCTGAGGTCTCACATGGCAATTTGAAAAAAGGACAACTCTGAAGTAAGTCCCATTCAGTTTAATGGAGCTTCCTCCCTGGTTGCAGCCTCACTTTGAGGGGAAGGTGGGAAAGGCACAGCAGAGGTAGTGAAGAGAGGAAAAGAGGGGGAACCCTAAGACTATAAAATGGAACTTATGTGTATCGGTTCTGACAAACGAGCATTGCCATCGTGAAGGAAGGTGGTAGACCTCTTTTACTTCCAATTCCTGTGTGTAGGACTGATTCTCCCCCAGATGTACAAAACAGCAGTCAGTGTTCAAATTATATATAGTGCTGCTCTTTTTGTGTTCATATTTGATCTTGAATCAGCAGTGAGTGAAGTATTTTGCCCTATTCTCTCCTCCCCTCATTTTTTATGGATAGACCTTAATAAAACCAGCAGTTGTGCATAATCCCTTTTATTAATCTTTAGTGCATTCAGCAAAGAAATAGGTGTATAAAGCAGAAAAAAAAGAAAGAAGAAAAAGAATGAGCTGGAAATAATAGGTTTACAAGTAGGGATAACTGGAGACATACCTGACATTTAAAATAAATATGATTTGACAAATTAATCTTAAAGAAGCTTAATACAGGTGTGACTGGCATATACATAACTCTGTAGTATTTTCTTCTGGACACTCTGTAACACTATCATTGATTTCAACCCTGCCTATCTTCCCCTTCCAACGCAACACAATGCCATGACTGTGTGGGCAAGATTTGTGAATGTGACTGTGTGGGCAAGTCTGATCATGTCTGCCTTTTCCAAATTGATGGGCGCCATTCAGTGTATGTATTTATTATATTTTTATGCCACCTTTCCTTCATGGAACTGAGGACATTCCTCTGCTCATTTTATCATAACTTCCCAGTGAGGTATTAGAATGAATGGCCTGACTCTGCAGTTGAATGGGGATTTGGACCTGATGAGAAGTTAAGGAACTTTTGGCAAATTTCAATAAAATACCGTTTGCCCACCTTGACTTTCCTTTGTAGAATGCAAGTATAAATAGACAAATATCTGCTCTGCCAAATCTGACTATCAAAATTTGCAAAGCAAAATTTTTGGAGCAAAGGTTATTTCTGCCATAACAACAACCACAAAGATATATTTGTTTGGGTTGGTTTTTTTTCTCTTTAACCTAAAGGGTTTTCTGGGTACCTAACAAGAGAGTGGGGAAAGTAGAAAGTTTCTGTTGATGGTCCTAATTGTGTAAGGATTGAGACCAATTTAGACCAATTTGCTGCAAATTATAGATTTGGTTTTCTTTCAGCTCTTCTGTCTATATAAATATGAAATTTCAGAATTCAAAGGCGCCTGAAGGTCTATTAACCCTACATCTCTTTCTGGGTTGGAATTCCTTCCTGATGAAACACTCATAACCCATAGCCCATATCATTCATATTACAGTCCACTATAGCAGGAGATAACAAGATGATCTTCATGACTGATTTCAGTTCTGTCATTTCATAGAATCATACTGTTGGAAGGAACCACAAAGGTTATCTGGCAGTGGTATCAGAAGCACACACAAATAAACAGGAAATATCCTAAGCATCTTGGAGCTGTAGCAAGAGTAGATGTGTGGGCAAAATGGCAGCAGCTAGGAGGGAAGTATTATGTTCTGATGGGATCAAAGGGATAAACCACAGAACAAGATCAACACTCAGATACCAGAACTGAAATGTTGCATTAAAGATTGAAGACCATGCAGATCCTTTCTGTGATAAAAGTTGTCTGATTGTATTTCTGGACATCAAGTAGAAGGAAAGCAGTAGGAAAAAAATTATCTCTGCAATCTGAGTGAGTCTTGGGAATGAAACCAAACAGAGCTAGTAAATGATTAATACTGTGAAACAAGAACATGCTACTTAGACTAAAACAGAAGAGATTGAGCCATCAAAGGAAAATATTCATTAAAGCTTTAAAACGGCAGCCTTATATTATCCCAGATTTTGCAATGACTTATAGCATGGGTTATTTCACCCTCAATTACAGAAAATTGTCGGTTATTGCTAGAGCTGCAGCAAATATTCACATACAGACATTTTATAGACAAAAAGTAGGCTTTCGTGGGATATTTTAAAAAACCCTAGTAAACCTCCCTGCCTTATTATTATTTTTCGTGGTCCTCCCTCTACACTTGTTTGCAGTTCTTGCTTTGCACTATTTTAAGCTTTTTTCATATTCACTGCATGATTTCGAACAGTCAAGGATCTGATTTGGGCGTTTCAGAAGAGACTGCTAAACACATACAGTGGTACCTCGGGTTACAGATGCTTCAGGTTACAGACACTTCAGGTTACAGCCTCCACTAACACAGGAATAGTACCTCAGGTTAAGAACTTTCCTTCAAGATGAGAACAGAAATTGCGTTGCGGCGGAGGCCCCATTAGCTGAAGTGGTACTTTAGGTTAAGAACAGTTTCAGGTTAAGAACAGACCTCCAGAACGAATTAAGTTCTTAACTTGAGGTACCACTGTACATCCAATGTATAGAGGGGTAAAGCCATCTAGATACCGACATGCATGCACTGAACAAAACGTCAGCAGGGGCACCATGTACTATACATGGCTATGCCCACTTGTTGTTTAGTCATTTAGTCATGTCCAACTTTCCATAAACCCATGGACCAGAGCACGCCAGGCACTCCTGTCTTCCACCGCCTCCCACAGTTTGGTCAAACTCATGCTAGTAGCTTCGAGAACACTGTCCAACCATCTTGTCCTCTGTCATCCCCTTTTCCTTGTGCCCTCAAACTTTCCCAACATCAGGGTCTTGTCCAGGGAGTCTTCTCTTCTCATGGACTCCATGAACAAAAACAACAGGCATATAAAATGCCCACTTACATCCACTTATTGTATGGTTGGCAGGAGCTGGGAGGTGTAAAGGGGGCATTTATAAGCAGCCTCTGTGATCCCCGATTGTTCAAAATCATATAGCAAAGAAGTCCTAAAAATGGCACTAAAGCAGCAACAAATCAGGGCTACATGCAGCTCTCCCTTCCTGATATTCCATTCAGGGCATCAACATCAGAGATAGGGCTAGGTGGAATGCTGACATCAGGCTGGAGGCAGATGATGCTGGCTGAATCGTATATGTCTTGGGCATATGCATAGAGACAGCTCTTCTGCATAGTCCTAGAGAGTACATGACAGCTGCACAGTACATTGCCTATTAACATTTAACTTGCGTATTGTTGGTTGACTGCTGTCATATCTGCTTCCTGGAACAATTGTGCATATCATGTAAGAAAACCTCAACTGGACTCCTACTGCATGTAGGAAATTTGTGCAATTGGGACAAACAGTTGTGTGGGTGTCCCAAATGCATGGAGCCTTTGTACGCAAACAGCAGCTTGCATGTTGGGTTTTCCTTATGCACAAAGCATGGTTGCAGGGCTGGATTTAGATTTGATGAGGCCCTAAGCTACTCAAGGTAATGGAACCCTTTATATGTCCAGCTGTCCTTTGTCAACAACAAATTGTCACTGTTTTTTTGTGTTGAATATAAGCTATATGGTAATTTATAGACCTAATACACAACACAAAACACTGTTGCTGAATGTAGGCTTTATTTTATTTGTTTTTTATCTTTTATTTTGGAAATGTACATCCAGGTTTTTTCCTTTAATTTTTTTTGGGGGCCCCCCAAGAGAGTGGGGCCCTAAGGTATAGCTTGTTTAGCTTATACATAATTCCAGCACTGCATGGTTGTTCTAGAAAACAGAAGCAGTCTTCCACCAGTCCTCAGTTCACACTAGGAAGGGAATTCACAGGGATTTTTGCATTCATTGGTTTTTTGAAATTACCTTGTTCAAAATTGTTTCATTAAGTCATTCAGTTCACAAAATGCTTTGTAATCATTTATTACAAAATTTATATGTGACTGCCAATGCCACACACACACACACACACACACACACACACACAATTGATTGCACAACTAAAGTTCTACTACTTTTAATCAATATTGGCTGCCATCTCCACTAGTGATATTGTGCCCACTGGGTCTTGTGGTGTCATCGTTCTCAGTGAAACAAAGTTTGTTCTTCACCTTGCACTTCCCTCAATAACCACACCTTCTTTAATCTCCACCCCCCTGTCACCCCCCACCCTGGTTGTCTCAATCAACTAGAAAGGACCTATAAGTATTTTCCCCTTTTGATAACTTAAATTTACCGGGCTTTTTTTGTTGTTCTTTTTAAATCATTTTATGTAAATTTTGTGGGTGCTGTTGTGGTTTTTGAATTGTTAAAGTAATGGTTTTAATTATTCTTTTGTCATGCTGATTGCGTTCCTTAGTCATTTTGTTCTGGATTCCCTATTTTTCTATTACTCCCATGTCTCATTTTACTCACTAGCTGTGCCATCCAACCCTGTCCCCTGCTCTTTCTGCTTTTCCCTGATTTTTTTTCCTAAGACTGCTAGGTGTCATTTATATGAGGGTCACTCATATGAGTGGTGCTTCCCTGCCACCATTGAGCTTTACTACCATCTCTCCCCCGCCCCCCACAAAGCACACGGTAGACAGGATTTGTAAGATAACTTAGAGGCAGAAAAGATGACAAAGGATGTTAATGGCTGCCATAAACAGAGTAAATGGTAATACGTTTCACACAGGAAATACAGAGCTGATATAGAAATTGGTAGCAGATTTTGACACAGGGTAACAGCATATCTGACAGAGAAATTTGTTGCACAGTTTGAGTCATCGGACTCCGCTACATTAGTGTGTTTTAAATGTGTTATAACCACCTGTAATACCAGGTGGCACTGTAGAGTTCCGTCTTTCCGCAATATGATATCCCGTTAGGAGGTTCACAATGCATTTTCCTGAAAGGTTCTTCCAATGTGTCTAGATCCAGCCACCACATTCAGTAACTCGCAGAAGCAGAAGTTATATTCCATTTCTTTGTTGTTTTGGTGAGGATACACCTAGCTTGCTCCACCCTCCACCGTCAAATATAATGCTTCGCTGCTACCGTGCATGAACTTGTTTTAAGATCGATTATATATAATTAATGCATTCCTCATCAAACTTGATCTGTGGAACAACCACAGCATTATTTGAATGCCATCTCTTATGGGATGGAGGGAAAGAAACATAGGACAGGGGTCAGCAAACTTTTTCAGCAGGGGGCCAGGCCACTGTCCCTCAGACCTTGTGGTGTGCCGGACTATCATCTATCTATCTATCTATCTATCTATCTATCTATCTATCTATCTATATATGAATGAATTCCTATGCCCCACAAATAACCCAGAGATGCATTTTAAATAAAATCACATATTCTACTCATGTAAAAACACCAGGCAAGCCCCACAAATAAACCAGAGATGCATTCTAAATAAAAGGACACATTCTATTCAGGTAAAAAACATGCCCATCTGTGGGCTGGATTTAGACGGTGATTGGGCCGGATCCAGCCCCCAGGCCTTAGTTTGCCTACCCATGACATAGGAGGTATAGTAAATTGTATTACTAATCTCAGTACATACTGAGATTTATTAAATGACAAATATTTGGGTCATCAATCACAAATGTGTACAAGCATTTGTGTAAAACAAAGATGGGGAACCTGTGGCCCTCCAGGAATTCATAGAATCATAGAGATGGAAGGGACCCAAGGGTCATCTAGTCCAACCCCATGCTATGCAGGAATCTCAACTGAAACATCCGTGACAGGTGGCCCTCCAACCTCTGCTTTTAAAAGCTTTGAGTGTGCACCTTTTTGCAGCTGGCTTATCAAAATATCTCTGCCCATCACCAAGCTTTTTATATGCTAAGAATAAACTCATTCCCCATTACAGACAATTCTGTAGGCTCCTGATTTCTCTTCTGGTGCCCCATATATCCTGAAAGAGCACCTGTCAGTCTGGGGAGCAGCTTCACCTGCTTGTTCTCACCTGCCGCCACCTCTCTTTGATCTGCAGGCTCTTTTCATTCCTCTCCCCCTTCTGTGACAGCCCCGTCAGTTGTGGGCCTAGACAACATGTCTCTCAGCAGCAGACAATTACTGGAGGTGGTGGTGAAGCATGACTGAGCCCATGGGCGCTGTAGCTGTCACAACAACTGCTGGGGTTTGTGAATTAATGATCGGGTGGATTCTGCTGCTTGTACAACATTAACTCAAAACTGGCATTTGGGTTGGACTAGGAAGTCAGACTGAGAAAGAACATGTTCGTCCCTCCAAAAAGGAGGGAAAAGGAAAACGCCACTACCTGACACTGTCATGTTGTGAAATTACATGAAGGCGAACAAAGGGGCTTTTGCAGGAACACTTGAACTCAGTGCTCTCAAATGCCCATCATTACAGTTTCAGCATTGCTGCTGCAAGGTTGAAACTCAGTAGCTTCTCAAAACCTGATCACTTGCTTATTTAACCATTCCTTCTCTCTTTAGACCAATTTGGGTGTGATTTGTTTATTCCTCATCTGATTATTACTCAATGTAAATAGCCCTCATGCATAGACAGGAGCTGTGGGGCCGGCACAAAGTGGGCAATCATAGAATTGTAGGGATGCAATGCAGGAAAGGGGACATGGGTGGTGCTGTGGTCTAAACCACAGAGCCTAGGGCTTGCCGATCAGAAGGTCGGCGGTTCGAATCCCCATGACAGGGTGAGCTCCCGTTGCTTGGTCCCTGCTCCTGCAAACCTAGCAGTTTGAAAGCACGTAAAAGTGCAAGTAGATAAATAGGTACCACTCTGGCGGGAAGGTAAACGACATTTCTGTGTGCTGCTCTGGTTCGCCAGAAGCGGCTTAGTCATGCTGGCCACATGACCCAAGAGCTGTCTGTGGACAAACGCTGGCTCCCTTGACCAGTAAAGCGAGATGAATGCCGCAACCCCAGAGTTGTCCGTGACTGGACTTAATGGTCAGGGGTACCTTTACTTTTTAATGTAGGAAAGGGAAATCAGTGAAATGGAAAGATTGAAGGGGGAAATAGGGAAAATCAGGGGAAGCACCCCCTCTCCCAACCTGGCCTTTGTGGGCCAGTACAGCTGATGCATTAGATCTGTCCTAGCTGAAAGAGGCATAGTTCCTCTGCACATGCACAGAGAATGCATGTGTATTTGCCTCAAGTGTCGCCATTTTCAACAAGCTTTCATCCCAAAGCAGTCCTTCAGTCCTCTCAGATGATACTGCATCCTAGTAGCTGGACAATAACCCAGCTTTTCCCCTTCACTTTGTAGTTTTTCATCTGGGCTAACTCTAAAACAGGTGCCACTGTAGCAGCTGCCAGCCAGCGAAGGGTGAGAGATTTCCCTTCTATGTTACAATTACTTTACAGCCTCTGGTATCAAAATCCTGTTTGATGTGCCTTCTGTTCCCCTCTCATCTATCTGTACCACAGCTTTGCACACAATCCCTTCCCACTGCTCCTCACAACGAAGACGATATTCCTGGCATTCAGCAAAACATACCTTTGAGCTCTACAAAATTAATAAAATGGCTTGTGGTGGTATTGCTTTTGATTTGCATTATGAATCTATGAAGAATTCTTGATTTGCATTATGGATGTAATGCATAGCTGTTTTATCTTTCTGGGAATAAAAATGTGGATTACACCCTCTGCCCCAAAACCTGTTGGATACATTGTTCTTACCTTAACTCTGCCCGACCTCATTGAGCCACGAAGATATTTAAGGGGAAGAATTACTACATAATATCTTACAGTTTTATGTGATGAAAGACAGTAAATTGTGTCAGCTACCTTGGAGGGCTGTTGCACTTAATGTTTGCAAAATGGCTCCAAGTTCTTAGATAAAAGGTAGCTACAGAAGCACAGGGTGTTACCAGGTGGCATAGTAAGAAACAAAATCAAAGCTGCACAGAGGATGGAAATTCAATATTTCTGATGCAGAATAGCATTTTAAACGTGGAAATTTAGAATCCAGGCAGGCTGCTCAGAGAACATCTGATAGCTTTAAACATCTTATTTTATTGCAGATGGTCAAATTGATTACAGGTTAACATTTCAGAATGTAGAATGTACTTTGACAGACTGATGACTCCAGGAAAGAATCACCCATATTCTGAATGTTCTGGGAGTGTTCTCTCTTTTCCTGTTGCACTGCCTAGTTTCCTAGCCTCTTGACATCTTCCTTCTCTGTACATCCTCCAATGAGTTTACTTTGAACTTTGCTTTAGGATTTGGTAAGGCAGACCCATGTTTGTGTCTAGGATCACCAACTAACCTTTAGAAGGAAAAAAATGGGGTGGCTGGGAATGTTTGCTTTGGGATCTATTGACAAGAAAACATAGGCAAGGCTGAGGTTGATGGACCTTAGGTGACATGTTCCTGTTCCAGACTGTCAGGCCTCACACACTGTTTAGACCACAAGGCTCTATCTATGAAGTAGAGATGGAGGAGATATTTGTTCACTTCATGCTTTAATGTGAATTTCCCAAGCTGGAGCTTCCCAAACCAGTACCTGAGCTGAAACTCAGCTCTCCTTCAAAATGTTCACTTCTCTAAATTTTGCAATGAAGTTCTCCAACAAAGAATGCATACAAGTATTCTCTCATTCTTTTTTTAAAAAAATGCACACACTGATTCATATATTAGTGAAAACAACATCCAAAAATGCACTCTATTTGGGGGGAAATGATTGTCAAGTTGCTTATGCTAGGCACAACTGCATATAAAAATGTATATTTTTGGAAATATTTGAATAAAATTGAGTGTCAATTGCCATGCAGATTTCCATATATGGGAATGTTGCAAACCAAATTGATGATTGGTAAAAATGAGAAACTGAAAGGAAAGGCAGGTTCATTCATACACTATGCTACACCTGTTGACACAGAAGATTCTACCTCCAGGACTCTCTCAAATACCAGCATTCTATTCTTATTCTTCTATTGTCTTAATAGTTACCAGCCAAATTTGGACCACACAGCATATGTCAGGCTTTGTGACAAAGGCAGGGCTTCAGATCAGGGAGATTACAATGCAGTGCAAGACATGGTGCTGAAGAGTTGTTATTGCTGTTGTTGGTGATAATGATACCATGTCTTTCCCCCTGATGAATCCAAGCCACTCTTAAAATGGAATCCAAGCCATGCTTAAAATGGAAGGATCTACAGGTGGTGGAAGCTTCTTTGGCGATCACTCGTAGCCAAGTAAGATTCTCTTCCATAAACAGTCTTAACAGTGAGTCCGTAAGTGACTGTGGAAGCCAATTCTGGATCCACATGTCCTTCCACAGTGGGGACATTGGTTTCCAGGCGAGCGTTGATCACGGTGAGAGTTTGCCAAGCGTGCCTTCCTCTTAGCATGTTTCTCCATTTTGTCCTGAGTTTGAGTGTCTTCAAAGCCCATGACAACTTTGGTAAAGGCTGTTCTCCAATTGAAGCACTCGCAGGCCAGTGTTTCCCATTTGTCAGTGTTTATACTACATTTTTTTTAGATTTGCCTTGAGAGAGTCTTTAAACCTCTTTTGTTGACCACCAGCATTACGCTTTCCATTTTTAAGTTCAGAATAGAGTAGTTGCTTTGGAAGACGATGATCAGGCATCCGCACAACATGACTAGTCCAACGGAGTTGATGTTGAAGAATCATTGCTTCGACACTGGTGATCTTTGCTTCTTCCAGTACACTGGCATTAGTTCGCCTGTCTTCCCAAGTGATGTGTAAACATACACACACACTCTAAATAACAAGCTAAATAACTCTAAATAACAAGCTTTTGCAATCAATGAAGATAGGGACCCTTGGATTTGCACTGAGGCTGAGGGAGCTATTTGCCAACTCTTTGCATCTCCTTCCCAATGGCCAGGTAACCAGCTGTGCTCTTCCTGTGATAAGGGCCAACCCTACAATGAGGCAGAGTGAGGCAGTTGCCTTTGGCAGCAAATGCTGAGGTGTGGGGACGGAACAAGAGTTGAGAATGATTAGAAATATTGAGTCCACTACAAGCTTGCAGATCAGCGTCAAATGGTTTCCACCACCCATCTGCCACAGGCAGCTGCCTCTAGGAAGTGAGTGCCGTGCAAATGGAGAGATGCATATACAGCCTTTCTCTGTGCAATATTACTTTAGCAGAAAAAAACAACCCACCATTGGGACCATCTTGTATTTCTCCTGGCAAGATATCTGCTTAATTGCTTAGGTGCTTGAGTTCAAATCCCCAGCTAGCTGAGCCTTAGGTATCAGTGCCCAGCAATTTGTTAGCATTAGCACAGCTGGAAAGTTCATAAAACATGTATTAGGAAAAAAGGAAGGGCAAAGGGATATAACAGTATTTATTTTGCATGCCACTGAAGCATGCGTTTTTAAATGCACTGTGGTGCACGGGATTAAGGGCACAATTCAGGCAAAGTCCAGCCATTCCATATCTCAGTGATTTCAGGATGAGAGCCCAAAGGCTAGGTCTCTCAATTTCAGTTTCTGTTTCTCTCTGTCTCTCTCTTTTGCAGTCTTAATTTCAGTTCTCCACATTTCAACATTCCTAATATAGACATGCTTTTGTATGCAGTTACTGCAAATATGACATTTTCCCCGAAACAAATTTCTGTAATATAACGCATATTTACATATTTACACCAATACTTGCATATTTATGCACCCTTTATACAGATATCTTGGCTGGGGAACTGTGCTGCAAAATTTGATTTGGAAGGATGGCTGTTTCAGAAAGTGCAAATTTTCTAGGCTCATCTTTAAATGTGAATTGAAATGAATTTCTCTTCCACCCCAGCTAAGACCATACTTAACACCGATTTTTTTTTAAAAAAAAAAGTTTACATAGATATTTAGTGTAGTTTCTGCTACTCATGAATGAAAATAATGCATCTTGTGAACCAAATTATTCTGTTTATTAAAAGCCCCAATACTTTTATTAAACACCTCCTGCCCCCTCCTGCCACTGATTTGGTTTTCCCTTGGTATTTGTCATAGTTATACACCCCAAACCGGGGATTCCTTTCTACATAACACAATAGTAATGCTTACAATGAACTGCTGTTTTGTGTGCAGTGCTCTAAGATATCTTAACCACATATGGAAACACAAACTACTTATCCTTCCCTGTACCGAAACAGCTGTGGGATTCTATGGGGCTAAGGAAACAGGTTAGCACAACTTTTCCCCACGTGTACAGAGTTTTGTGCTTGAGGAAATGGACACAGGGCATATTGGCTTTGCACATGTTAATTCAAGGAATATTGTGAGCATGCACCAGTGTAAATACATGCTTAGGACTTAGTAGTACAATGGTACCTTGGTTCCCAAACTTGATCCATTTCGGAAGTCTGTTCCAAAACCAAAGTGTTCTAAAACCAAGGTGTGCTTTCCCATAGAAAGTAATGCAAAACGGATTAATCTGTTCCAGACTTTTAAAAACAACCCCCGAAACAGCAATTTAACATGAATTTTCCTATCCAACGAGACCATTGATCCATAAAATGAAAGCAATAATCAATTTATAAAATAAATAAGACAGTATTGTAGATTATAAAAATTAATTATTATTTTTCTTATGTGCTCTGATGATAGTCATTGTTTAGATGGGGGACTTTTATCCATTTCTGCAGTCACACATTCAGTCAATCAGTAGCTGAACTGGGTTCCACACAGTCACAAAAATGAAGTCACAAGCCACAGTCACAAGTCAGTCCCATAAAATGAAGAACAAGTCACAGTCAAAAAACCAAAAAAGCCAACAAACCAAAACAAAAAAATAGCAAAAACAAAAGCTCCAAATATCTTCTCTGTGTTGCATGGGTGCTCGGGACTCAACAGCCAACAGACTCAACAGGAAGCCTCTGATTAGCAGCGGGGTTTACAAATGGAACATACGCATCAGGAAGCGGAACATGTTCAACTTCCAAGGCAAACTTCATAAACCGGAAAACCTACTTCCGGGTTTGCAGCGTTCTATTTCCAAGTTGTTCATAAACTAAGCTGTTTTAAAACCAAGGTTCCACTGTAGCTGAATGCAATGTCAAATGAAACTTGGGTAATCAAGCCCTGCATGATGTTAATCATATTTACACAGAAGCCCAACTGAGTTCAATGGGACTTACTCCCAAATAAGTGTGCATAGGATTGCAGCCTTACTCAGATCTCTGATCTAATTAGACTGCCTTCTTAACTAATAAATATTTCAACCTTTCTAGAAAGTCATATAATTTTTATTGGTTTTCCCTATGGGAAATGCTCCATTTTAGTCTTTTTTCACTCCCCACAGACTTGTTCAATGCAATTGCTCCCCCTATCTGCTGTAACCCAGACATCATTTTTCCTGTAATGAATGCATATTCCTCCTGTATTAGTCACTTGGGTAATCCTAGTCAAACAGGGATGCTGTCCTAATGCTAAACACATTTACTAGGAAGTAAGTCTCATTGGTCACAGTGGGGCTAAGTAACCATGCAGAAAATTGCAGTGTAAAAGGGATGGTGTTACAAAGCAATGGGGGAAACTAGATTTGGCTATGTGAATGCTAGGAATGAAGGAGAAATCTGTGTCATCACTGGTGGAAGGCATGTTTAGTCTTCCCATACAGTTCCCCCCCCCCCCCCAAGAGTGATGAAACATCAAGTCCCATCACTCCCACAGGGACTTGATGTTTGCATTCATAACATGCAGCAGCAAGAAGTTCCATGTGCTTTAAAAAAATGAATGGAGACAGCCAGGGACGTCTTTACCTGGGGGTGCAAGGGGTGTGGGGCACCAGGCGTCAAATTATGGGGGAACCAGGCGCCCGCTGCTGAAGCCGCCTAAGCTCTTACCTGTTATGAAATAATAAATAATTTTGATCAAGCTAGAAAAACAAAATACATATATACCTAGGTATTACCGAAATGTATACCTACTGTTACTGGGACGCGGGTGGCGCTGTGGGTTAAATCACAGAACCTAGGGCTTGCTGATCAGAAGGTCGGCGGTTCAAATCCCCGCAATGGGGCGAGCTCCCGTTGATTGGTCCCTGCTCCTGCCAACCTAGCAATTCCAAAGCACGTCAAAGAGCAAGTAGATAAATAGGTACCTCTCCAGCGGGAAGGTAAACGGCATTTCCATGCGTTGCTCTGGTTCACCAGAAGCAGCTTAGTCACGCTGGCCACATGACGCGGAAGCTGTACGCCGGCTCCCTCGGCCAATAAAGCGAGATGAGTGCTGCAACCCCAGAGTCAGTCACGACTGGACCTAATGGTCAGGGGTCCCTTTACCTTTACCTTTTTATACCTACTGTTTCACTAAAGGGCCTTTGACTTTGTGCACTCATTTACCAAAGGCGGCGCTTGTCATTCACAATGATGCCGTGCACGCGAAATAAACTCTTACAAAATATTGTGTTACGTATTGTTTTGAGCTGCTATGCGGCAGCGGGGTCAGTGGCAGCTTTGACACGACTAATTTCGTGCCGCCTGCATACAAGCCGCGCGAGATCAGTCATGTCAAAAGTGCCGCTGACCCCGAGTGAAACATTGCAGAATGTGTTTTTATTTCATCACTTACAGTTCAAATTCATTTAGAGAAATCATTAAAAAAAGCGTGGTGTCTGACATAAACATAATAAAAGTTAATTTGGGGGCTAAACTAAATTTGGGGGTACTCGGCGGATCTTTGCACCCAGGCGGTGCATATGCTAAAGACGGCCCTGGAGACAGCACTGCAACCCTCAGACCACTTCATAAGGACCCTTAAAAAAAACAAAAAGATGTTTCTGCAAAGATGGACTTTGCCCATCCCCAATGAAAACATTTCAAAGTCTGTTCAGAGTGATGGCAATGCTATCTCTCTATTTTAAGTTTTTATTTATACTATTCAAGTTTATACATTTCATTAGTTTTACCAACAATTTAACATTTCAAAGTTTGACTTCCTTCCCCCTCTTTCTGTGGTTCCTTAAATTTATTTTTTAATATCTTCTGCATATCCAAATTCATTTAATTTGCCCATTTATTCCTCTTCTTTAAATATATACTCTTATGAAACTGCAGGTTATTACAATAATCCTCCCAACGTTCTTATCTGTTTACAATTTATCTGTAAATATTCAACAAACCATTTCCATTCTTTTATAAAAAGTTTGTTATCTTGATTTCTTATTCTTCCAGTAAGTTTCGCCATTTCTGCATATTCCATAAGTTTTTGTATCCATTCTTTCTTTGCTGGGACTTCTGCTTCTTTCCACTTTGAGGCAAGTATCATTCTTGCTGCGGTAGTAGCATACGTAAATAAATTTCTATACAATTTAGGTAGTCTTTTCCCTATAATTCCCAAAAGGCAATGCTATCTCAGCAGCTAGACATTTTCAGGGAGCAATCCTATGCATAAGAAGTTGCCATAAACCAAGCAAGTGTCACGTTAAACTGCATACCCCTCAAATGTCCTGATTTAACCAAGACATCGCAGATTGACAGAAGCCATACCAGCTTCTGATCCCAATCCTGGATCTCCCATTTTGGCTCTGGCTGTGGGTCACTCTGTTATTCTGAGTGTTTTGGGCATCCAAAACTGCTTATCTTCTCTTCCTCCTTCTCTTTGATGCTGAATTGTGCCTCCAATATTCAACGATTTTCAGCATTTGTTTTGTCAACTTTGATGTTATTTTTCTTGAGTCATTTCCCTTCTGCTTTGCATTCACAGTCTTTGGCCTGATTTGCCCTTCTCTGTGTGTTTTGGTCCTGCTTCCTCTAGAGCAAGCAGCTGTATAATTTTGTCAATAGCATCATGATGTCGTGTCTGATGAGGTGACATCTTGTGATTATCTTTTGTCTGGTGTGATGACATCTTGTGTTAGGATAAGGATCAAGAGAGGGAGAGAAAGAATAAAATTGGTGTCCTTAAGCAGCAGTATATGGCAAACACAGAGACAGCAAATTGAGAGTCTCTTATGTTCAAGATAATGGAAAATTCTGCCCAGTTTAAGTGGTATTGATAATACTTGTATCAATAATAGTTGCTCTGATTGTGTTGGATATTTTGAACTAGTTTTATTGTACGTTGCCTAGAATATTGAGTATATGGTGATTCAATAATAGTTGCTCTGATTGTGTTGGATATTTTGAACTAGTTTTATTGTACATTGCCTAGAATATTGAGTATATGGTGATTCACAAATTTAAAATAATGATAGTAATGCATCGTAGAATTTGTGACAGAATGAATGCTGCCTTAAAATCCCAGTAACTATTACTGATATATGTTAAGAAAAATCCAACGATGTGTGTGTGACAGTTTGCAAAGAAGTTCCGGCCCGGGTCTTTTTCTTGACACCTATTTTTGCACTGCACATGCTCAGGTCCTTAAATATTCCATAATAAAGCAGTAGGTTCACTAGAAGGTTGCTGCAAAAACAAATGCTAATTGCAGTGGTGGATTGGAGGAGCTGCCTGGGTAAATTTGTGAAAAAATAACAAGCGGTGTCCTTGAGTGTCCCATCACCTCCAGTCTACTGCGGAGATTGCAAATTGCACTGCCGCCAAGCACTGTCTTAGATGGGGAGTATTCCTGTTGTTACTAGAATATCCCCTTTTGCATCTAAGATGGAAAATCATCTTCTGTGCAGACATAGGCGGTATGGGACCAATCTAGGGAGCACCTTTGAGGCTTCCGCTGCCCCTTTCCTCATTTACAAGCAGATCAATTCTTTTAAATTGCTATTTATGCATTTTACAAAAATCATATACCACTTGATTGTAGTAAAAACCTCTAAAGTGGTATATAAGGAATATTAAAATTATCAATAAAGGAACATTTAAAAATAATTAAGAGATTAATACGTGTTGGCATCTACGAAGCAAAAATCTCTGTATAATTTCCACAGCTGTGACCCAGTTTCCTACTCAGGAAGTGAGATTCTGATTAGAATGCCACATCCGAGATCTGCATCAACCTTCCAAACAAGATCATTCGTGCAGGTTTCCTGCAAACTCCCAGTTCACTGAAATGATGTAATATTTATACAAAAATACAAATGTAAAAAGAGCCATGCTGGATCAGACCCCCTCCCTGCCCCCCAGGCCATCTAATGCATCATTCTGTTTTCTCAGTGGCTAACCAGATGCCTATTAGAAGCCGTATCTATATCTCTATTCTTTGTATAGAAAATAATTTGTGGCAAGGTATCGGAGCAAATAACATAATTTCATTTTTGTTATCAAATGCCTGTTAATTTCAAATAAGCAAATATATATTTTTACAGTGGTGAAAGCTGAATGCCACTGAAACGAAAATTACTTTGAGATTAAAGTAATCTCAAAGTTCATATCCCCCACCTTGGTAGAGTGTATCAGAATATACAAGAAGGAATTGCAAAGAACGAATTCTCTGCTTGAAATGGTTTCTCATATTCAAATGAATTGCTGAATATTATTCGAATAGCACTTGACCACAAAGTACTTCATACTCTCATGTTAAAACTGTTTTGATTTAAATCAACATGAAACACATATGTTGTTGACAGTACTAAAATTGGAGGAGGTTGTCTGTAAGCTCATTATTTCTTTTCCTAATAAGCAGATACCTCTGCTTGATAAATAAGCCCCAACAGAAACAGCTGAAGGGAGCTGCAGATATAAGTTCCAGTATTAATATGGCACTCGGGGCATCATTCCTCTTAATATGTTCGGTTCTTGAATAATTCTGGAAGCGTAAAATAGGATCTACTGTATACTTCATTAAAAAAAAGTGCACTTGTGATTTCTGGAGCTTGACTGTAGACCAGTTTGTTGAGAAGCAAGTTGTATGCATTGATGCAATTGCTCCAGTTGAACACAGGAGATTGGCATGCAAAGCAGACTTCTATGACAGTGTATACAGAGGAAAATCATATTTACGTGGTGCTGCTTGTCTGAGCCTCAATGAATTGTCTGGGTAGACTTCCCCTTGCAAGGAAAATAAATGTTACCAATTGAGAGCAGTGCTGGACAAGAAACTTTTGTAGCCTGATTACTCCCAAAATCAAATATATACAGGACTGTAGGCTAAGTGGTCACTAATACCAAGTGTAGCCCAGATATGTTGCAGCAGCTCTTGAAGCCATGCAGGAGAAATATGAGTGGTATCTAGAAGCTAACTAGAAGTGATATGGGACAGACCAGATCTAGAAGCAAAGCCTGGAAAGACCACAGAAGGAGATCAGTTGGAAGTGGTGTGGCTATTCTGTAAGGCTTGTGCAGGCAATCAAGAATTCATCTTTCTACAATAATTGGCTGAATTCCAGTTTAAACTTTTTATCTTGTTTTCATTTTACAGTTTTATGTATTATTCTTGCAAACCACTCTGGCATTTTCTATTATGAATAGTAAAGGTAAAGGGACCCCTGACCATTAGGTCCAGTTGCAGACAACTCTGGGGTTGCGGCGCTCATCTCACTTTATTGGCCGAGGGAGCCGGCGTACAGCTTCCAGGTCATGTGGCCAGCATGACTAAGCCGCTTCTGGCAAACCAGAGCAGCGCATGGAAACGCCGTTTACCTTCCCGCCGGAGCGGTACCTATTTATCTACTTGCACTTTGACATGCTTTCGAACTGCTAGGTTGGCAGTTTTACTATTATGAATAGTGGTATTTAAATATTTTTATAATATATAGTGATGGTCAAGCACACACACACACACACAGAGAGAGAGAGAGAGAGAGAGAGAGAGAGAGAGGTGATGAGCAAAGGAAATCAGCAGATTTAGCTGTGGGTGAAGCTGAGAAGGGTGGAAGGTGGTATGTGTTTCAGACTACAGAGGTTTTTCATCTGAGGAGCTACAGATCCCAGAGGCATCAACTTGAGGGGGGAGACAAGCAGAAGTATCCAAGCTTACCTCACAACACCCATTCCCAAATTAGCCTCACCATTACAGCCATAAGGCTTTCCGATAGGGAGTTGGGTAGACCTGGTGTGGGAGCAGCACCACTTCTTAGAGACCCTTAAAGGTAAAGGTAAAGGGACCCCTGACCATTAGGTCCAGTTGTGACCAACTCTGGGGCTGCAGCACTCATCTCACTCTATAGGCCGAGGGAGCCGGTGTTTGTCCGCAGACAGCTTCCTGGTCATGTGGCCAGCATGACTAAGCCGCTTCTGGCAAACCAGAGCAGCGCACGGAAACGCCGTTTACCTTCCCGCCGGAGTGGTATCTATTTATCTACTTGCACTTTGACGTGCTTTTGAACTGCTAGGTTGGCAGAAGCAGGGACCAAACAACGGGAACTCACCCCATCGCGGGGATTTGAACCACCAACCTTCTGATCAGCAAGTCCTAGGCTCTGTGGTTTAACCCACAGTGCCACCCGCGTCCTGTTTAGAGACCCTTGCCACCCACAAATGCAGTACTCAGGTCTGAAAGTCCATTAAACTCCAGATTCTGCCAAGTTCAACCCATGATTTGCCAGATTCTGTACTGGTTCCACTTCTGACCCACAAGATTCCATTCTGGCTCTGCCTTACCAAGCAGTATCCCTCCACCTTCCACCCCTACATCCTCTCTGACATTCTTTGACTTTTGTCACTGGGGAATGTGCCACATGTGTCAAGTAAGAAGGCTCTCCTTATAAGGAGTGAGGTTCTGCAGTGAAAACTAAACTAGATGCCGGGCATGCCAGGTAGATTGGGTGTATTGTTGCCAGGAACTCAGTGTCAGTGTTCAGTACCATTAGTTAAAATAACTGAGGTGTATTTTAAATCAGGTTTTGACAGTATTAAAAGTGTGTGTTTGAATGAAATGACCCTTGTGAGGTTGCTTTCCTCATTGGTATTCATCTGGTACTAGCATTTTCATACATATTGCTTAGCTGGAGAACATTACAAAATTCAGAATGGTGCAAATTTCAAAAGATGGGTGTGTTTTGGTTCAAAATGTACAAATTTGATAGGTTCACCTTCAAGTGCAAACTTTATTGAACTCCCATCCCTAGTTGTGAATGCCTTTCCAAATACCCATTGCAATATTAATTTGAATGCATCACCCTGCAGCCCAGAACCACTGCTTTTCTTTGTTTTGCATAAAAGAAACGAGTACATTATTATTGTCACAAAAAGTCACACCCAAAACATAAACACGTTTCAGCAAATTTAAAATGTAACTTAGTCTAGCAAAAAAGGCAGGGCCCAACTCCCAAATAAGAGAAATGAATATAAACTACTACAGTGGGGAAGACAGATCTAGCATTATGTATGTGGTCTGAAGCTACAGGATATAGTAAGCTTAGCTAAGTGGATATGGAACTAGTCAGTGCTGGATGGGAGCTGCATGAATACCACCTTGAGTTCCATGAAAGAAAGCTGTGTTGGAGGGCCAGTCAGCCCATGAAGCAAGGTGAGGCAACTGCCTCAGGTGGCAGAATACACAGGAGCAGCAGATCCTAACCTAGCTCTTTAGTCCCTCCTTGTTCCTGATGTAGATTTTCACTCATTCCTTCTTCACTGGTAGGGTGCCAGGCACCATTTTGTGGTTTACCTGAAGTGTCAACATGTCTTGGGCTGTAAAAACTATGTTAGAGGTTTCTATAAATTTGGGACACCTGTCATTTCAGTGGTGATTTTAACTGGAATGCAGGATGCTCCAAGCTTTGGCTCCCCACACCACTCCTTGCCCTGGCTAGTTCCCCTTGTCTTCCCCATCTCTTCCCTCCATTTATTCCCCCTTTCTGCCTAGATTCAGAAAGAAAGTGCCTTGGAAAGATCTCACCTTTTACTCTGTGGACACCCTGGTACATTGATTATGATTTCAGAAATAATAATTCACGTCCTGATCATGACACACTTTCAAGAGCGCAAGAATTAATCGTTACAGGGACCAGAGAAATGTCAAACACTTGCAAGGGAAATGAGGATGTGGGTCTTTTGTTTCCACTAGGAAAGGAAGATGTAGGTTGAGATGTAGCAAGAAATGAACGTTGGAGTCCATTTGATGAGTAGGTAATGAAACGGCACATACTATTCTCTGATTGCCCTCAATTAGCCTATGCAAAGTGGGAATTAATTGCCAGTATTGAGAAAAACTTCACCTTTGTCCCTCATTTCAGGATCTTGCTTATATTGAGTATTTCTCAAGCAGTATTAATCGAAGTCCTGAGAACTTGATCACAGCTTCCATGCTTCCCTTGCCCCTCCTTTCTTGCCCCACCCATTTCCCCTCCTCCTTCAATAAAAAGACTGGTCCCCCAGCAGGAGTTTAATTAATAAGTGAGGGTAAGGACTAAAGTATAAACCAGTACTCTTTAAAAGAACTAAACCCCATCTCACGTTTCCTTACCACTGTGTCATCTAGAATTGCTGAACTCAGACTGGTTAGTTTGGTCCATTTGCTTTCAACAAAAGATGGCTGTGTCCTTGAGAACATTTAATTTGTCACTATTAATCAAGTTGACTTGCAATGAAAAGTATGCAAAGTATACAAATAAGCCAAATAAATTCAGTCCTAGAACTGCATGCCATGTTTCTGTGCATCTTTCTTTAATGAATCAGAAAGTGTGATCACATCCTCATTACAGGCTATCAGGTCATTATTACAGTCAAATGCCACCAATGGGAACTACAGCATATTAAATACAGGCAAGACAAGGACCAGCAATGGTAATATACAGCCTTAGAGAACCATTTCTGAGCATTCAAAGAATGTCAGTAGTCCTTAAACTAATCCTATAATGTCATACCCTTCAAAGTTTCCCCAGTGAAAATAGGGACATCGCTGTGGGTTAAACCACAGAGCCTAGGACTGCTGATCAAAAGTCGGCAGTTCGAATCCCCGCAACGGGGTGAGCTCCCGTTGCTCGGTCCCTGCTCCTGCCAACCTAGCAGTTCAAAAGCACCTCAAAGTGCAAGTAGATAAATAGGTACCGCTCCGGCAGGAAGGTAAACGGTGTTTCTGTGCGCTGCTTTGGTTCGCCAGAAGCGGCTTAGTCGTGCTGGCCACATGACCCGGAAGCTGTACGCCAGCTCCCTCAGCCAATAAAGTGAGATGAGCCCCGCAACCCCAGAGTCGGCCACGACTGGACCTAATGGTCAGGGGTCCCTTTACCTTTATTCAACAACAACAACAACAACAAAATTATTATTTATACCCTACTCATCTGATTGGGTTGCCCCAGCCGCTCTGGGTGACTTTCAACATATATAAAAACATAATAAAACTATACAGGGCTGCCTTCAGTTGTCTTCGAAATGTTGTATAGTAACATCTCCTTGGCTTGAGGGTCACATAACACCATGCCCTCCAACATTTCTCTGATAAAAAGAGGGACATCCTAAGGAAACGTGGGACATTCCAGGATCAAATCAGAAACAGGGACTGCTTCTGTAAATCTGGGAATGTCCCTGGATAATAGGGACACTTGGAGGGCCTGTTAAATGCGTTACAATATTATTATCATAAGAACATGAGAACCATCTCCTGGGTGGGATGGTCCAAGAGCATCCTGTTTTCACAGTGGCCATCCAGATGTCTATGGGAAGCTCGTGAGCAGGACCTGAAAATAGCAGCACTCTCTGCATTTGCAGTCCCAAGCAACTGGGATACAGAGACATACTGTCAGGCGTGGGAGTTCCTCTCCTCCCCCAGTGGCATCAAAGAGCAAGGAAGAAGCAAGATTTTTATTCAGTCGTCATGGTGCAAGACAAAGACTCCAGTCCTTAGCTCCATAGTGACGTTGCTCACTCTGAGCTCCTCCCCTTCTCTCCTCAGCAACAGCACTTGGCTCTACAGGGGCCCCCAGTAGTCAAATGTCGCTGAGCCCGTTGTTCTGGCACTCTAATTGAGTGATGAGTTCTCGGGGATGGTAGCTCTTCTATGCTTTCCAAGGATGTCTCTGCTGGCTGTGGTCCATCTCCCCCTCCTTCTCCTAACACATCATAACTAAGCTGTTGTGAGTTCTGCTGTAATTCAATTCCATCTCCTTCTTCTCTGGAAGCTACTGGAGAAGGGGGGGGATCCCCACCATTCTGTTGGTTTCTATTTCCCTCACTGAGCAGCAACTGCAGTCACAAGACATTGTTTTGCATTCCACAGTCATTACTGTTGGGTTCCCACGGGAATGGGAGACTGGATGTGACGTACACTGGTTTCTTCAGTGTATCTGAAGAAGTGTGCATGCACACGAAAGCTCATACCAAGAACTAACTTAGTTGGTCTTTAAGGTGCTACTGGAAGGAATTTTTTTATTTTGACTATGGCAGACCAACACGGCTACCTATCTGTAACTGGTTTCCTGTTTTTCACTGTTCTCTCGGTTTCTTTGTTAGAGAGATGGTTGCTTCTCTGCTCTCACAGAGGCAAGATGCATGTTTGTATTCTCTCAGCATAGAGAGGTAATAAAGTTAAGAATGTGGCACATACTGCTTATCCTTCTGCTGTGTGGACTACTCTGCTTGGGCTCAAGATGAGACGAGCCTGTATCAGCTTCAGAGGGACATCTGAAGCTCGTCAAAACCTCATACAGTGGTGCCCTGCAAGACGAATGCCTCACAAGACGGAAAACCCGCTAGACGAAAGGGTTTTCTGTTTTTGAGCTGCTTCGCAAGATGAATTTCCCTATGGGCTTGCTTTACAAGACAAAAACGTCTTGCGAGTGTTCCAATTTGTTTTCGCTTCCCCCCCTTTTTCTAAGCCGCTAAGCCGCTAATAGCCTTTTAGCCGCTAAGCCGCTAAGCCTTTAATAGCCGCTAATCCGCTAAACCGCTAATAGCGCTAATCCGCTACACCGCTGATAGGGTTGCTTCGCAAGACGAAGAAACCACTAGATGAAGAGACTCGTGGAACGGATTATTTTCGTCTTGCGAGGCACCACTGTACATTCCTCCTCCTCCAAGGGAAGCAGAGGAGAAGGAGGGGTGATCTCCAGCCCTCCCCCCCTCCTCTTCAGTCCAGTCCCTGACACATAAACCCTCACATACAGTGGTACCTCGGGTTACATATGCTTTAGGTTACAGACTCCGCTAACCCAGAAATAGTACCTCGGGTTAAGAACTTTGCTTCAGGATGAGAACAGAAATTGTGCTCTGGCGGCGCGGCGGCAGCAGGAGGCCCCATTAGCTAAAGTGGTGCTTCAGGTTAAGAACAGTTTCAGGTTAAGAACAGACCTCCAGAACGAATTAAGTTCTTAACCCGAGGTACCACTGTACTGTCATTTATAGCATTATCGTCCATGACTATGCCTAATACTCTTTTAAAGTCATCCATTTTGGCAGTGCTCCCTCCCTCCTCTGGCAGTGAGTTCAAGTTTAGCTATGTCCTGCATGGAGAAGCAGCTGAATCTTCCAAAATTCAGCTTCATTGAATGCCTATTTCCCAGGGCTACTTGTAGCATTGCTGCAAATTACATTTTTAAAAAATAAAGTATTGGAATAGGAAAGGAATCAAGGGGTCTGTAGAATATATATTTCCCCACTCAAAAATCAATATATATGTGTGTTGGAGTTGGATGTGGAAAGTTTAGTCTGGCTGCAACCTCCATATGGGCTAAAAAATTAGGAGTGATTCAACTTCCGGTCCTTTTCTTGTTTGCTCGATGAAGCAGGCTGGAGGCTAGAAGTTCAGTGTAAGAAATAGAAAGAATTCAAGTCTATACATTTTCTGCAGCTGAATATCTCCCTGTAGCATAATTGTACTCCACATAAGAAAAGTGTAGATCTATGTTCTTCCTCTGATTTACTTTATGTAATAAATACTGAAAGGCTATCAGGGTACAGTGAATGGTTGGGAAAGAGAGTCTGCTGGAACATTCGCTGATCAAAGACCTCGGTTCACCAGTGCTGTTAGCAGAAATATGTCTGACTGAGGGAAATGGAGCAGGTTGTTATAGAAGAGCCAAGGTGCTCAGTGAGAAGGATCTACAGGTCTTTTTTCACCCTGGCAATGCGTAATGTTGCACACCATCCCAGCTTGAAAGGAATAAGCTGTTACTGTACAGCTTCGGTTAACAATGTAACTGTGATGGCTTTGCTAACTCATACCCTCCAACATTTGTCTGATGAAATTAGGGGTGTCCTAAGGGAAAGCAGGACATTCCAGGGGAAAAAAATCAGAAATGGGGACAGCTTCTGTAAATCTGGGACTGTCTTTGGGAAATTGGAAGGTCTTCTAACATGCCTGTTATTTTGCTACATGAAAGTTGTATTTTGCTCTTTGTGCATCTGGGGACAGATGTCTTTGGAGGGGGGAGTAGTCCCCTGGAGATCCATCGTTAGTTAGATGAGGCAATGCTGAGTTAGGCGAACAAATGACTTGGTATTGTAATAATAAAATTTAAGGTCTTATATATATAATAATTGTTCATAAATGTACCAACCAAGCACGTACATTGATCAGCACATGAAGACCGACCGGAAACCATTTTGACTCCCAAGCTGACCAAATGTTTCTTTGCAAGGAGGGAGGAGGTGGGGGGGGGGAACCTTCCTTGTTACTGGAATTTAGTAATCACCATTTCAAAGGGTGACAGACTACCAGGAAAGGCAATCAGATAAGGCATTATCAGATAACCCGGCAGACAGGAAAAACAACATTCAAATTTCTGTTGTAGACCACCTTTTCTGTGATGTAGGTATGATGTTTGTGGGGGGTGGTCTTGGGTTACACCCCTTCTGTGATGTATGCATGATGTATGGAGGGGTGGACTTGAGCTCCAGGGCAGGGAATTTAAAATGTCTATATAAGGCCTTGTGCGCCATTGTTCGAGGTCCTCCTCCTTTCCTGCGTGTGAGGGGAGCACCCTGTTGCAACAGATCAATAAAGATCAGGCTTACTAGCTGCTTTGCTTCTCAATATTCTCTGGTTGGCCTCTGTTATTTTCTCCTACCAATAGGGAACCCACGTAAGGACACTGTACAGGCTCTTGGATACCCCATAAGGGAAAAGAGGCAGATTTTGTTTGCAACAGTATCCAATAAAACATTCAGAGCTGCTTAATTCTCTTTAGTGCCTGGGATTGTTCTGTGTTCCTTCTTTTATCAGCTTGGCTCCTTGGTGCCGGTTCCTTATTTTCTCAACTTGGATTTGTGTGTGAAGTAATGAAAACGCGCTTTTCAAATCCTCCTCCTAGCTGTGTTCTGTAGGTGACCTTTGTCTTAGAAAGAGCGGATTAAAAGTGTCATTTAGATAAGGGATACACTCGGAATTCGATCTGATCAGCTTTCGCTATGGAAGGAGGCCTATCCAAGCCTGCTTCACAGATATGCAGATTGAAATTGCATACACAGATTGGAATTGGGTGAGGATAAAATAGGGGCCAGGACTATGTGTGCTGCCTTGAAGTTGTTGGAGAAAAGGTGGAATATAAATGAAGTTTAAAAGTTTAATAGCATTGGTTGGGATAGCTCAGCTGGAAGTGCATGAGACTCTCGGGGTATCTCCCAACTCTACAATTCTATGATATATTGAAGCTAAACAACAACAGCTTATTCTGTCAGTTTAAAAAAAAAGAAAAATTGTGATTGATTAATGGAAGAGAGTAGAGGGAAATGATGAATTAAAATAGGAAAGGCACTTGTGACACGGTAGAATATGTTTGCTCATCCCAATTTCTGATGAAACCCACCAAAGAAACATAAGTAATTTCAGAGTCACCTTTACTGGCCTGACAGAATTGCTAAAGTGAAAAATGAAATTCTAGCCTCAGGTAAATCCCAGGATGTTGTAGAAATTTTAGCAACTAGTCACTGTTTCCAAACTATATGTGAAGTATGGCATGGATTGATGACTTTTTTAGGGTTTATTTTCTCTCTCGCTTAAAAAAAATGAAAAGAATGTCCTTGCTATGCATCTCCGTGTTCTTTCATGTTGCTCGTACGCTGTATTCAGTGTTATTTCCTGTTGTTCAATTTCAATCTTGCTGACTGCAGCAATTTTAAAATTGCTATCTCCTCTGGTACAGAAAACACAGTAGTTTCCAGTGTCCCTCAGACATAATGTGCTTGTATAGTCCATTTGTCATTGACACAATAACAGTAATGACTCTATATTCTTTTTTGTGGTGAGACAAACAGTCTCTCTTTATATACAGATAATAGTTGCAGCTGAAGAGAAACATTTTGCTACTATTGTCTGCTGTGGTGCTCTGTAGTCATGCAATTTCTCCTGTCTCAGAATATCAATTCCGTAGCGTCAAGGCTACAGGCCCGATCCGTCCAGAAGGGTTCTGCTGTGCAAGGGCCACCCAAGTGAATGAGAATTGTGCAAGAATGTGCAATAAGAAGATGTGCATGAAAACTGTGGATATTTTATTACGATAGATTTATTTATACCCTACCCTTTCCCCTGACAGGGATTCAAGGTGGCTTAGAGATAAAAATTGGTGGCATCCATCTGTCTTGAGAGACAATGGAGTTCGCCTCCATGGGTGAAGTCAAGCTGCTGTGCTAGCAGTACTGAAGTGACCTCCCTGAGGCACAAGTTTGGGGTATTTTTTTATGGATGTCAGGAGTCCAGTCCTCGGCTTGATAACACAGTAAAAGGTAATGGTACCCCTGACAATTAAGTCCAGTCATGGATGACTCTGGGGTTGCGGCACTCATTTCGCTCTACGTATAGGCCGAGGGAGCTGGTGTTTGTCCGCAGACAGCTTCTGGGTCATGTGGCCAGCATGACTAAGCTGCTTCTGGTGAACCAGAGGAAACACCGTTTACCTTCCCGCTGGAGTGCTACCTATTTATCTACTTGCACTTTGACGTGCTTTCGAACTGTTTAGATGGGCAGGAGCTGGGACTGAGGAACAGGAGCTCACCCTGTTGCAGAGATTTGAACCGCCAACCTTCTAATTGGCAAGCCCTAGGCGCAGTGGTTTAGACCACAGCACCACCCGTGTCCAGCTAACTGTGATAACACAGTGAGCGTAGTTAATGAAAAAGGATGATTTATTGCCAAACCAAACTGATAGCTCTGAATGGCTTTAACACAGCCTCCACCATCATCAGTCAATATGACCCTTCTAAAGACTGCTTCTGGCATGACCAGAAGCAACTGAGCTTTTGCTTCCTACACCTTTTGTTTTACTTCCTATCTTGCAGCCCTCCCATTCGTTGAGATTTCGGACTGAGTGGGTCAGCTCCCTCCTTTCCCCCATTCTCTGAGAGGCTGTCTCTTAACTCTTTCCCGCCTGTTTGTGCTTCTGGCAAGCTTTGACTGCATTCTAGCTTGCTCCCCGCCATTCCCTTATCAGCCAGCATTCCAAGGGGTAGGGGAGTTGGTACTAGTCAATGCTCATCCTGCATGGCAGTTAACCCTTTCTGTTCTTGGCTGCTTTCTTCAGTTGGCAGCAACCGTCCCTGGGAGCTGACTGCAAACCTACTCTGGGAGCTGGCTCACTCATGACAATGGAGGTCCTGGGCTACACAGGCGACAAGACCCCTCTCTTGGCCTTGCCAAAGGAAAGCATAACAATACATCTGGCACCAGTTTAGCTGTTGGAGGTGCTGGAAGGAGGCGTACTAGGCACCATTCAACCATCTTAGGGATTCCACTCCAGATTTGGTTTACTCCTTAGCCCTTTCTTCTCCCAAAGATATCCCACAAGGCAGTGGAGGTTTAGGATCAGAGTTTTCATTCTCCCTTAGATGGACTACCTTTCCAGGCTGATGAGCAACATCTGCCCCTCACTTCCCTCCGTAACACATGCGGAAAACACCTTCTTGACCCACTATTAGACTTCTCCCTTCAATCTGCCGGAGCCTGTCTTCGCATGCAAGGCAAATCCTAACGCACCGAGGGTTTGAAACCCATCTGCTACCCCCATCTGGTTTAGTAAGAACAAGTAAAAACATAGGGGGTGGAATAGGGCAAAACATTGATAGAATACACGTACACACACACTTTATAACCATGCAAATACAGTGGTACCTTGGTTCTTAGTTGTTGAACAAATCAGTTTGAAAACGTTTTTCGGAAGCCAACATGGCTTCCGCTTGAGTGCAGGAAGCTCCTGCTACCAATTGGAAGTCGCACCTTGGTTTTTGAATGGTTTTGGGAGTCAAACCGACTCCCAGAATGGATTAAGTTTGAGAACTAAGGCATCACTGTAATTACAATAGAAACAGCACAGCACCAGTGGAAATTTTAACTGACACACCATGCACAATTTTGTTTTTCACATGGATACAAGTTGCCCCCCATTGAAATTCATTATCTGCCTAAATCTAACAACAGCAACAAACATTTGTACCGTTGCCATGTTTGTATAAAAAACATGATTATATAATAAATGAAACTTCCATCCTAGCCAGCGATCTCACATATAGCAATATTTTCCAGATGGTCAGCATTCTTGCGGAATGCAGGTTATTTTAAGAAGAACTGGCTCTTCTTGACTTGAATTAGTGGGTGGCATGTTTATGTTTCCTACATGTGGTGAAAACACAGCATTACTTCCTTCCTAACTAGCTTCTGAAGTTTGTATCTCTTTGGGCTTTTGCATTCCTCTGAGCCATTTGGATGGTGGCCAGCGAAAATATTTTCCTTTCAGCAAATCGGCTCCTTGCTGTTTCACATCTCAAGAACATTCTGAAAGGTACTTTACATTCTGAAGACATAAGCATATCACGCAACAGTAATTTCCTTGCTACCCACTTTGCAAAGTCAAAGTATTTACCTTTGGTTATCCAATTGTCATGGATGTGGAGAATAGCTCCAGCAGCCCACGCACTGCCATCAGCACCAAAATAGGGAGATTGTACAGATTGTGTAACTATGATACAGTGACGCCGACAACAGCAACAAATATCTGCCACACTGAGAGTGGAGTGTTTAGGGAGACGTCTCTTCCATCCCTTCCTCAGCCATGAAGTACATTGGAGCCATGGTCCAATCACAGCTGCTCAGTTTGATGTACCACACAAGCTGATTGTTGTTGGAAATGATTTTTATCCAAATTTTGCCATATACAAGCTGCAAATACATTTCTGGAGTCACTCCATTTCAATAATACAAACTAAAAATAAACAATGAATAGGTTCAACTCACCCAGTATGCTAGTGGAAGCCAGTATAAGTCCTACTGCTAGTAAAAGGTAAAAGGTAAAGGACCCCTGGATGGTTAAGTCCAGTCAAAGGTGACTATGGGGTTGTGGCGCGCAACTTGCTTGCAGGCTGAGGGAGCTGGCGTTTGTCCACAGACAGCTTTCTGGGTCATGTAGCCAGCAGGAATAAACCGCATCTGGCCCTATGGGGCACAGTGACTGAAGCCAGAGTGCATGGAAATGCCGTTTACCTTTCCACCGCAGTGGTACCTATTTATCTACTTGCACTGGTATGCTTTTGAACTGCTAGTTGGCAGGAGATGGGACAGAGCAATGGGAGCTCACTTCATTGCGGGGATTTGAACCACCAACCTTCTGATTGGCAAGCCCAAGAGGCCCAGTGCCACTCACGTTCCATCCTACTGCTAGTGCAACACTGAAGGAATTTATTGTTATTATTTTTATTTATTACATTTTTATACTGCCCTGTACCCACAGGTATCAGGGCAGTTACAACATAAAATCACAATACAAAACACAAAATTCATAATAAAAACAAAAACAACCCAATAATCCCACTCCCTCCCTGACACATTTTAAAGGGGCACTGAATGTCAATCAGCTAAAGGCCTGGTTAAGGAGGAGGAGGAAGAAGATGAGTTTGGATTTGATATCCCGCCTTTCACTCCCCTTCAGAAGTCTCAAAGTGGCTAACATGTGGAGGAGTGGAGACGCGAACCCGGTTCCCCAGATTACGAGACTATCGCTCTTAACCACTACACCACACTGGAACTGTTTTGTCTGGTGCCTAAAGGTGTATAATAAAAGTGGCAGGCAAGTCTTCCTGGGGAGAGCATCCCACAGACGGGGAGCCACTGCAGAGAAGGCCTGTTCTTGTGTTGCCACCCTCCAGACTTTTTGAGGAGGAGGCACATGAAGGGCCTCAGATGATGATTGCAGGGTCCGGGTAGGTTCATAAGGAGAGAGACGGTCCTTGAGGTATTGTGTTCCTGAGCCGTTTAAGTTTTTATAAGTCAGCACTTTGAATTGGGCCCAGAAACTAATTTGTTTATATATATCTACGAAATCTACGAAAGCATATATATATATATATATATATATATATATATATATATATAATATTTATTAAAGAAGTTTCACAAATTATACAAACAGACACAACAATACATACAAACACAAACAGAAAAAAGAAACAAGTATAATTTCAAACCCTTATTTTCTTGTAACTTACTTCTTCAACCTCCTCATACCTCCCCTTTCTGCATTCCAATTTCAAATTTTTGTTCAGAAAATCCTCACCCTTAATTTTATCTAATTTTTAATCTTTCTTTTCTTTTAACTTAATCGTCACAACTGTAATCCACTTAATTTCTAAGCCAGCATCATTCTAACATTCATTATTTTTGCAATATTTCTTAAGATAGTTCTTAAATTTCTTCCAATCATCTTCCGCCGTCTCTTTCCCCTGGTCTCGGATTCTGCCGGTCATTTCTGCCAGTCCCATATAGTCTATCACCTTCATCTGCCATTCTTCCAAGGTGGGTAGATCTTGTGTCTTCCAATACTTTGTGATGAGTATTCTTGCTGTTGTTGTAGCATACATAAAAAATGTTCTGTCTTTCTTTAACACCAATTGGCCGGGCATGCCCAGAAGAAAGGCCTCTGGTTTCTTAGGAAAGGTATATTTAAATACCTTTTTCATTTCATTATATATCATTTCCCAGAAAGCCTTAATCCTTGGGCATGTCCACCAAAGGTGAAAGAAGGTACAGGGCCCAGAAACTAACTTGTAGCCAGTGCAGTTGGACCTGGATCGGTGTAATATTGCTCAAGCTGTCTTGCCCAGGTGAGCAAATAGAAACTCACCTTGGGCAAACTACCAAAGCTTTCTTCATGGGTTTGGTCTGAGTGCAAAATAAGAGGTACTGAGCTCCTAGGAGAAGTGATGGAATGTCAAAAACAATTAATAGGAAAGAAAATGTAGTTCTGTTGTGCTGAGGTAGACTGCACTTCTCAAGCATCTGCTGATCAGACTGACCAAGATGTTTGCACCGGTTCTGAAGGGCAAATGGAGCTGGGGCGTCCCGTCGTGTTTCGCCACCTGAGGCAAAATGGAAAGGTGCTGTCCCTCACTACCTCCCTCCACCCTGGCAAGCCTAACTTACCAAAACTGTAGCTGCGGCTTCTGGATTCTAGCAAGATCTCACAGAGCTCTCACCCAGAAGCTGCCAGTGCTTCTTCTCACTTCTCCAGTGGTAGTAGCGGTGGTAGTGAGCAGAGAACCCATGGGGATGCAGGCCCTGGGATTGTGCCACCCGAGGCAGCTTCCTCAGACAGCTTCATGGATGGGACAGCCCTGAATGGAGCTCAAGCAGAATGACTTATGAGGTAAAATTTGGGTTTCTGACATAATTCAGTGATGTAGGGCACTATATGTCTTCTTCTTCTTCTTCCCTGCCATCTGGCTGGGTTGCCCCAACCACTCTGGGTGGCTTCCAACACATTTAAAACCGCAATCTAACATCAAACATTAAAAGCTTCCCAATACAGGGCTGCCTTTAGATGTCTTCTAAAAGTTGTGTAGTTCTTTATCTCCTTGACATCTAATGGGAGGGCATTCCACAGGGAGGGCGCTACTGCTGAGAAGGCCCTCTGCCTGGTTCCCTGTAGCCTCACTTCTCTCAGTGAGGGAACTGCCAGAAGGCCCTCGGAGCTGGACCTCAGTGTCTGGGATGAACAATGGAGGTGGAGATTCTCCTTTAGGTGTACAGGGCCATTTTTGATCCATTTTTCCTGGTCAACGTCTGAAACCAGAATGAGAGCTAACCAGGGAGAGAAAGTGGGGAAGGGATAGTTGCAGGGGGGAATTTGTGTGTCTCAGTGTTTCTCCTGCTTGCCTGCTGATTCACTTCTAAAAATCCCATCCAGTCAGGCTGCCTTGGTGAACGTAGATTTGGGAATACACATTTGCCAGGTAACCAGTAATTCTTTGCCCATGTAAACAAGAATAGATTATTTTAATGGTTGGAAACATTTGCTGTTGTCGACTGGAGGAGTAGGTAATTGAGTTTACACTGTACTACAGAGAGCGCTTCTGCTGAAGAGAAAAACCTTCTCTGAACACTTATAATTCTTCATTGCTCTTGTTGGATTTAGAGTGACTATTTCCACTTGAACCAAGTACACAAAATCCAAGCTGGCACTTGAACCCCCGGTTGCTATCAACCTCTTTCAGGTGAAGAGGAATGAGGGAAAAAAATGATTGTAGCAAAAAGAGTGCCCTTTTGAAGAAGAAGGAGAGAGAGAGAGAGAGAAACACAAATTTCAGGCTAGAAATAGAGCTAAATTCTTTCTTAACTTCTATTTTTAAATGCCATCTAACGTTATGTGCGGGTGGCGCTGTGGGTAAAACCTCAGTGCCTAGGACTTGCCGATCACATGGTCAGCAGTTCGAATCCCCGTGGGGGGGGGGGGTGAGCTCCCATCTTTCGGTCCCAGCTCCTGCCCACCTTGCAGTTCGAAAGCACCCCTAAGTGCAAGTAGATAAATAGGTACCGCTTTATAGCGGGAAGGTAAATGGCATTTCCGTGTGCGGCGCTGGTGCTGGCTTGCCAGAGGAGCTTCGTCACGCTGGCCACGTGACCCAGAAGTGTCTCCGGACAGCGCTGGCTCCCGGCCTCTTAAGTGAGATGGGCGCACAACCCTAGAGTCGGACACGACTGGCCCTTACAGGCAGGGGTACCTTTACCTTTAACATTATGTGCATGTGAACCAAATGTGCTGTTTTTCTGCTCAAGGCTATCTACATTTGTTTATAGTTTAAAGTGTGCATAAGGTGTGAAAACATAGAATTAAAATGTGTTTCTCTCAAGTTGCTGACTGAAGCTCAGCATGAACACGTCAGTTCTCACACAGATATGCCCTTGATTTCTTGTCCTGCATTTTTGCAGTAATGCTTTTTGATGTAGATCAAAATGCCTTTTGGAGCTAAACTTTCTTTACATTTTGACATTGAGGTGTGGGGTGGGGGACTGAAAACCAGCCTTCTGTAAGTATAAACGTTTTCATGTACATCTCATGCTTTTGTTTATGTGTCTTTTTTATCTCAAGGTTTTATACAGGGAGATTTGAAAAACATTTTATCCAGAAACAAACCTGGAGGTAGGGGAAAGCATATGTGATATAGTCCCTTATCAACCAATATTTTGTTGTGGAAAATATAGGGACATGATTTCTGGTAAGCCACACCGAAGATCTATCTAGTTCAGTATTGCCTACACCTGCTTCTGCAACTTGGTATCCTTCAGATGTTTGGACCACAACTCCTATCAGCAGAATGCAGCATGGCCAGTAGACCAGGAATGATAGGATTTGTAGTCCAAAACATCTGTGAAATGGGGGGTTGGTTTCATACACAGGCAGGAAGTTGTTGTGGTTGTGTAGTGGCTTTGGTAGGTATCTGGAATGAGATATCTGGAATGTGAAGGAGGTAATCGAAGCCATCTATTGTCAACAGAGAGGAGCTTCTCACAAGATGAAAAATTTCACACTTAAGTCCTTTGAGAGCTTGATTTTATCTTCCACTGTCAAGACAGATGCAAGGAATTCATTCAGTTCCTCTGCAATCTCTTTATTCTCATTGAGAACACCTTTGATTGTTTTGTCATCCGAGGATCCAACCACCTTCCTAGATGGTCTCCTACTACCAATGTATTTAAAGAACTGCTTGTTTGTCTTAATGTTCTTAGCAATGTGCTCTTCAATTTTTATCTTAGTATCCCTTAACAGCTTGCTCATACGTCTTTTGCCAAAGTTTGTGTTCTTATTTTGTTTTATTGCTTTTGGACAACTCTTCCATTTTTTTTACTGCAAACCTTATTGCCTTTAATATTACAGTGGTGCCCCGCAAGACGAATGCCTCGCAAGACGGAAAACTCGCTAGATGAAAGAGTTTTCCGTTTTGGAGGTGCTTCGCAAAATGAATCTCCTATGGGCTTGCTTCGCAAGATGAAAATGTCTTGCGAGTTCCTGCGGGGTTTTTTCCCTTTCCCCCCTTTTTTTAAGCCGCTAAGCCGCTTATCAGCTGATCCAATAAGCCGCTAAAAGCCGCTAAAAGCCGCTAATAGCGCTAATAGCGCTAATCCGCTAATCCGTCAATGGGCTTGCTTCGCAAGACGAAAAAACCACTAGACGAAGAGAATCACAGAACAGATTCTTTTCGTCTTGCGAGGCACCACTGTAGTTTTGTCTTTAAAATCTGTTGTAAACAAAATCTGCCCTTTTCCCCTTATGGGGTATCCAAGAGCCCGTATAGAGTCCTTACGTGGGTTCCCTATTGGTAGGAGAAAATAACAGAGGCCAACCAGAGAATATTGAGAAGCAAAGCATCTAGTAAGCCTGATTTTTATTGATCTGTTGCAACAGGGTGCTCCCCTCACACGCAGAAAAGGAGGAGGACCTCGAACAATGGTGCACAAGGCCTTATATAGACATTTTAAATTCCCTGCCCTGGAGCTCAAGACCACCCCTCCATACATCATATCTACATCACAGAAAAGGTGGTCTACAACAGAAATTTGAATGTTGTTGCTTTTCCTGTCTGTCAGGTTATCTCATAATGCCTTATCTGATTGCCTTTCCTGGCAGTCTGTCACCCTTTGAAATGGTGATTACTAAATTCCTGTAACAAGGAAGGTTTTTTTCCACTTCCTCCCTCCTTGCAGAGAAACATTTGGTCAGCTTGGGAGTCAAAATGGTTTCCAGTCGGTCTTCGTGTGCTGATCTATGTACAGTGGTGCCCCGCAAGACGAAATTAATTCGTTCCGCAATTTTTGTTGTCTAGCGAATTTTTCGTCTTGCGAAGCACGAAATCCCATAGGAATGCATTGAAAATCAATTAATGCGTTCCTATGGTCAAAAAAAGTCCAAACAAAGCCAAATTTGGTACAACAACAGTTTATTAACTGCTCTTTAAAGTCACACATACTGTAAAGAGCAGTTCAAAAATTTAAGGGAAAATAAATTAACTTTATAAACAAAACATGTCTTTGTTTTTAGTCAAAGAAAAAAAAGTCGCGAGACGTTTTCGTCTTGCGAAGCAAGCCCATAGGGGAAATTCGTCTTGCGAGGCAAATCGCGAACGGAAAAACCTTTCGTCTAGCGAGTTTTTTGTCTTGCGAGGCATTCGTCTTGCGGGGCACCACTGTACGTGTTTGGTTGGTACATTTATGAACACTTTTTAAATATATATAAGACCTTAAATGTTATTATTACATATCCGACTGCACTGGCTACCAACTAGTTCAGAGGTTTTCAACCTTTTTGGGTCCACAGCTCCCTTGACCAAGTACATTCTTTCTGCAGCAACCCCTGTGAGGCTCAGAAGACCAGTTATGTCACCTGCAGAGCCAGCAGTCCTCATCCTTTTTCAAACACCCTCTCCCTTGTGGAGCGGTAGTCACGTAATCTGGGAAACCGCTAGTCACACTTCTCTGAAGTCTCTCAGCCCCACTCACCTCACAGTGTTTGTTGTGGTGGAGGAAGGGAAAGGAGAATGTTAGTCACTTTGAGACTCCTTAGGGTAGTGATGAAGTGGGATATCAAATCCAAACTACTACTACTACTTACTACTACTACTCTTCTTCTTCTTCTTCTTCTTCTTCTTCTTCTTCTTCTTCTTCTTCTTTATCTTCATGGATGCAGCAGCATAACGTGGGGGATGCAAGCAGGGCTGTGGCCCCAAAGAGTGGATTTTTGAGGGAGTGCTTTTTGAGGCACCCACACGCAGGCATCACCGGCATGGCCTGGCCCGGCACTCCTCTCCGGGCATTGGAGGAACCAGGGCTTGTGGGGGCACCTGGTTCATGCCCATAAAAATGCTGTGTCGGCTGACTGGGTTCCACCCTGTATGTGTGGGCAGATGGCTTAGCACGGGTGGGGTGGGGTGAGTGGAGTCACTCCAGCAGTGTTGATGATGAGGGCTGTGGTGCCGCAAAAGGTTCCTTCACCCTCCTTGCCCCAACCCTGGCGTGTGCACACCCCTCTGGCGCCCAGAAATGGGGAGCTCACCCTATGCCACTGCATGGCTGAGTGGGGATCAGGAACTCTCAGTCTGAGACTCTAACCAGTATACATCACTACATACCAGTCAAGAGGTTTCTACACACACACACACACACACACACACACCGGGATCTTGTTTCCCCAGGTCCCAGTCTTACACTCTACATATCACTATATATCACTACATAGCCGTCAATAGGTTTCTCCACACACACACACACACACACTTCTCCTTCCTCCACCCATGCGAGACATTTACACTGTTTGAACTAATTCAATGCACTCTACGTGGGGCTACCTTTGAAGGTGACCCGGAAACTACAACTAATCCAGAATAAGGCAGCTAGACTGGTAACTGGGAGTGGCCACTGAGACCATATAGCACTCGTCCTGAAAGACCTACACTGGCTCCCAGTATATTTCCAAGCAAAATTCAAAGTGTTGGTGCTGACCTTTAAAGCCTTAAACAACCTCGGCCCAGTATACTTGATGGAGCGTCTCCACCCCCATCATCCAGCCCGGACACTGAAGTCCAGCTCTGAGGGCCTTCTGGCAGTTCCCTCACTGTGAGAAGTGAGCTTACAGGGAAGCAGGCAGATGACCTTCTCAGTGGTGGTGCCCGCCCTGTGGAACACCCTCCCATCAGATGTCAAGGAAATAAACAATTGTCTGACTTTTAGGAAACATCTGAAGGCAGCCATATTTAGGGAAGTGTTTAATGTTTGATGTTTTATTGTATTTTTAATATTCTGTTGGGAGCCACCCAGAGTGGCTCAGGTATAAGTAATAAATTATATTATTATTATTATTATCATCATTATCATTATCATTATCATTATCATTATCATCATCATCACATTCCAGCCACACAAAGACACTTGAGGCAGAGAAGGGAAGGGAAGGAGTGTGAACTAAAGAGAGGGGACATGGCCTTGGGAAATTCCTGATGGCTGACTAGAGCAGGCATAGGAAAACTCGGCTCTCCAGATGATTTGGGACTACAACTCCCATCATCTCTAGCTAACAGGACCAGTGGTCAGGGATGATGGGAACTGTAGTCTCAAAACATCTGAAGGGCCGAGTTTCCTATGCCTGGAATAGAGTGTTCCAGAGGACCACATTTGGCCCCTTTAACACTGAGTGGTCAGGGAGCCCTGAGGATGCAGTCCAGCAATATGGACCGAATAAAGTAGTGGTTTTCAAAGGATGTGGTGCACAACAGTGGTGTGGCAAGAGAGGAGAGCAAGTGTGGCAAGAAGATTTAAGGACAATCAAGGAAACATTGAAATATTTCATTGCAGTATAGTATAGCATCAAAGCCTATTTTATTAACTTTGAGAGTGTGTCACCCAAGAACACAGTCGGAAGAAGTATGAGTTTTCTGAGAACAATGGCTCTTCTCTTTGGACCAGTCTTCCCACTGCTTGACCACTATTTTGCTCTCGAGCCATTGGGCCTTCCAAGCTCAGCCCTTTTTATTTATTTATTGCTGGTAAGTGCCAAGTTCCTCTTCGTTTCTGCACCAGAGTTCTTTTGAGGAAGCAAATAATTGCCTTCCAAGTGTTCTCAAGTGAAGCTCAGCACCTGGTGGAAACTCAAGCCACAATTGGAGAGCTACAGATGTGAACTCAGACTGTGACCCTCCTTGCAATGTCTATAAAAAGGATCTAAAATGAAAACTCTGTATTCTAACAATTGACAGTGCTTTTGCAGAGTTTTCTGTTCTCAGAAGGACCACCTTTTCCTGTATTGCAAAGTGGGATCAGCTTCTTCTAAGCAGTTTCTTCCTGCCAAATCCACACAGGTGCTAGAAGTAATATATCTATATTAGCCCTCTGAATGCTTGCTTTGAGCAGTCCTTTATCTTCCGGGGGGGGGGGAGATCACTTGGGCAGCTGGAGAATGCTGAGGATACTATGTGCAGGTGGCTTGAGAATACAAATGTGAGAGAAAAACTGAGTGAAGTAGAGAAATCAGATTGCTGCCCAACATTGTTGCAAAGTAGTCATTGCTATTTCTTTATTTGCCAGGTTATGGCTTTGATTTCCACCCCCGGGGCAAAGTGGCAGCTCAGGTGGAAGTATGGATGAGCCTTATGTTACATCCATTAATTTAAATAGGTCCACACTGGATAAAAGTTTATTGGTTACTACAATATGTGTTTACAAACAATAACTAAATTTTTATCCCAATGCATGGAAAATCCATTAAGAACCATTCTAAGTCCAAAGTTGTGGTATATTGAAATGCGTCTCAGAAAAATAAATAGCTACGTGATGAACAGGTGACAGAGCAATTGAGTCTTTCAGACAATAGATCCAAAGAAATTTCATTTCACCGCTCTTAAATTAACAAGCTATGTGAACTATGTCTACTTCAAAACCATTTACAGTAAATAGTGGCAACTAACGGCTCCAGTTTTGAAGGGTTTTTGTTTGTTTGTTTTGTTTTTACCTTCCAAGGTCTTAGGTCAATTGTTATACAGGACTGAAGGTTGAACTCATAAGAAGAAGTCTTTCAGAATATTTTTATGGAAGGAGCTTGAGCATTCATCAGGGATATCGTCTCATGAAAAATGGAATGGATGAGACAAGTCTCATTGAATGTTTGGGCTGGAACAACTGAGGGTCAGAATCTGACCACAGAAATGTCAATATTTATTGTTGTATATCAACATAACTATTAAAGTATTGTTGGCAACAGGTCCTTGTTACACCCTGAGGAACTGAGGATGCTGAGAAAGATGTCATGGTGATAAGTAATTTGGTTTCTGTAGGCAGCATGCTAAGATCATGAAAGGTTATAACAGGGCACAATGCCTTCATACTCACTTAGGAAGGGTTTTCGTGGTACGCAGGCGTCAAGTAAGTACGTAAATGTCTTTCCTTCCTCTGATGCCCTCTAGCATCTCTGCCTCCCAAATGCTTGCACAGCTGTTTGTTGCAGCAGCCTTGGCTACAAGCTCCTCAGGTGAATGGTGCCTCTGGGGCTGGCCAGAGGTGCTTCCCAGGCACCTGTGGGGCAGTGTGAGGAGGCACCTCTCTTTGGGGTGAGGGGCAGCTCAGAGACCAGGGGCAACAGTAACAGCTGCTCAGAGAAGTCCCAAGGAAGAAGAAGAAGAAGAGTTTGGATTTGATATCCCGCCTTTCACTCCCCTTCAGGAGTCTCAAAGCGGCTAACATTCTCCTTTCCCTTCCTCCCCCACAACAAACACTCTGTGAGGTGAGTGGGGCTGAGAGACTTCACAGAAGTGTGACTTGCCTAAGGTCACGCAGCAGCTGCATGTGGAGGAGGTGCGAACCTGGTTCACCAGATTACGAGTCTACCACTCTTAACCACTACATCACACTGGCTCTCATAAAGCTCCCTGGGTGACTGTGCTGGTCCCGAGGGTTAACCGTGCAGCAAGGTCCAGTCTGAGGTCGAGGGTGCAGTATGGAGGCAGTCTGTCAAAGCTGAAGCTGGGTCCAAGGCAGGGAGCCGGGTGAGGTCAGGAACTCTGGCAGAAGAGCAGGACAGGGTACAGGCAGGAACAGGCTACCAACAATGTTGCTCCTGCAACTTGGGACTGGGGCTGGCTGGCTTTTATCTGCCCCGAGGCATAGGGCGGCCCCGGTCCACAGGTGACTCGCCTCTCCTGGCCTGGAGGCGAGCACTCCTCCTGCGGGAACTTAGTTCCCTCCACCTCTCTGCCCTGAGCCTCTGCAGCTCAGGAGAGGCTGGAGGGTTACCGGACCCAGAGGCAACCTGGGTCCTCCATCACCTCAGGAGCCAGAGCAGACTCAGCTGGTGCCTGCACCTGAGGATCCAGCACAGGTGAGGACCCTTCAGGCTCAAGCCCCAGCCCCGGCTTAGCTGGTTCTGGAGGCGGGGATTCCTGTGCAGGCTGGGATTCCTTAGGTTCAACATCCGAGTCCGAATCCCAGGCCATCACAGTGACTGTCTCTCAGCCTAACCTACCGTCCAGGAGTTCTTGTGAAGATAAGATGGGGGAGGGTGAAGAACTATGTTTGCCACCTTGAGCTACTTCTAGGGAAAGTGGTATATAAATGTAATAACAAATAAATTGAAGAATTGCTCTATTAAGGCAAGACATTTGCAGCTCCACCTGCTTTTACCTCTTAATCTGTACACCACCTGTGGCTAGCTGACTTTAGAAAGGTTTGTCACTCCTGAGTGACAAAGTGACAAAGAGAGCTGGAGCCTCATAAAATGGGCTCACCTCACAGAAGAAAAGAGAGGCAATAGCTGAGTGTGATTTGACTCCAACCCCAGTTTTGGCAAACCCTGTCGGTTGAACTAATCAAGTCAAAACTTGAGGAAGAACATTGTTGCAAGCTATTGGCGTTAAATAAACTTGAAGTATTGGTGATGGCAGTGCACATTTGCATGCAGAGAGGAGAGTGAAATTGCAGAGAGAATGCCCTTGGAGTTGCATCACCTACTTTGTGGCCATCTGCAAATGATGGCAACTAGAATTATGGAAAGTGCAAGTCAAGTGGTTTCAGGTGTGCTGAAAATTGGCATCCCAAAGCTGTAAACGCAGCGGCTCTTCATGCCCTGCAAAATGGCTGGTCATTTACATATAAATGGAAATAGTTAAAGGGAGGCTACAGTAGAGGAGGTTCCACAAAACAGTGTTATGCAAATTTATTTTGGCTTCCTCTTCGAACAGCTTTTCTAAAAAATAAACAACAAAAAATCCCCAAATAACATTGCACTCATTATTATGGGATCACTTTTTGTGATTTAACACATTGCAAGAGACCAGAAGCCTTCCTAGTTGTCAAATTTCAGAACGCAGGTGTTAAGAGAACACGGATGGTTTGACATGGCCCTTATTTAATATACTGCATGTTATTTCCTCTACAAAAGATTTCCCTGTCTTCTTAGCACTGCCTGTGCCTGACAGGGGTCATAGTCCAGGAGAAAAGACACTTAAATAGGCATAGTTATTTTGTCAATTATGAATCCCTCGTGGCATGCTTGCACTATGAAATAAAGTCATGGTTGTGTTTCCAGAAAGCAATATTCTGTGTGCACAGGACTCAGGCAGTGTATATGCTATACAGCGGTACCTCGGGTTACATACGCTTCAGCTTACATACGCTTCAGGTTACAGACTCTGCTAACCCAGAAATGGTACCTTGGGTTAAGAACTTTGCTTCAGGATGAGAACAGCTTTTGTGGAAAGAAACTCCAAAGGCACTTGTGTCTGCAGAATCTTTTCCAGGCACTTTAAATTGGCTTGCAATAACGCAGTTATTTTGAATTATGCTGCTGGAGGAGACTCTTGAGAGTCCCATGGACTTCAAGAAGATCAAACCTACCTGTTCTGAAGGAAATCAGCCCTGAGTGCTCACTGGAAGGACAGATCCTGAAGCTGAGTCTCCAATACTTTGGCCACCTCATGAGAAGAGAAGACTCCCTGGAAAAGACCCTGATGTTGGGAAAGATTGAGGGCACAAGTGGAAGGGAACGACAGAGGACAAGATGGTTGGACAGTGTTTTCGAAGCTACTAACATGACTTTGACCAAACTGCGGGAGGCAGTGGAAGACAGAAGTGCCTGGCGTGCTCTGGTCCATGGGGTCACGAAGAGTCAGACACAACTAAACGACTAAACAACAACACAGCTAAGTCTGTGTTTGGAGTTTGTTTTTTCTATAAAAGCAGAGCTCAGAAATAGGGAACAAGAGAGGAATAATTGTTAATTGTTCAAAGCACTCTCGGTATCCCTCTTCAGATGTTCAGGAAACTCAGTAAGCTAAACATGGGTGAGCATGGGAACAAGTATGCTAGCTCCAGCCTCCACCCCATGCAAGTTTGAATGTGTGACAGCCTGAAGCATAGGAGCTACTCAGTGGTGTAGCATGTGGGGGCACAGGGGTGGTTGCCCCGGGTGCACAGTTTCAACACCCAGTGCTGGTTCAGTACAGCTGTTCACTTCCATCACTGGGCTCCATTGAAAACGGCTTCTCCATGCGAACCAAGAACTGACCTCTCCAGACAGTGGAACAACTCTTATTCTCTTATCTCTGTGGCTGCAGTCTCCTGAGTGATGTCGACGCCATTCGGCAGTTGAATGTGCATGTGCATTCCATCCTTTCCCCTCCCCTCTGCATGGCCCAGGTGCTGGCAACCCACACTATGCCAATGGACCTGCTTCTACTCATGTAGAATCCCTGTGAGAGGTAAAACCCTGGTTATTTCATTTTGGTACGTGGTATTGGGTGACGCTCCTGCCAACCTAGCAGTTCGAAAGCACATCAAAGTGCAAGTAGATAAATAGGTACCACTCCGGCGGGAAGGTAAACGGCGTTTCCGTGCGCTGCTCTGGTTTGCCAGAAGCGGCTTAGTCATGCTGGCCACATGACCCGGAAGCTGTACGCCGGCTCCCTTGGCCAATAAAGCGAGATGAGCACCTCAACCCCAGAGTCGATCAAGACTGGACGTAATGGTCAGGGGTCTCTTTACCTTTACCTATTGGGTGACACAGATGGATTAGCACTAAGGGACCTATTCCAACTTTCTTCTGTAAGGACAGTATAGGTGGCTTCTGTTGTTCTTTGATAGCACAGATTGGCAAGCTATTCTTTTTTTGTTTTATTTGCTATAGACTGATTATTTTGAAGGGTATTCATGGGCAAGAACTTCCTTGCTTAAAGAGAAGGCTATAACAATTCCATTAATTGTAATGTTTTGTTAATCACTCTTGAACAGGAAGGTGAGTGGGACCTGGAAGTAAGCACATATGGATAGCAATGAGAGAAACGGTTCCCTCATATTTCAGATGTGCTGAGCATGGCTTATTTGTAAAGCAGCCCATATGGCTAGGGTGGAGCCAGAGAGATTAAGAAATCAGCAATGTGAGGGGAGGATCACGAAGAAGGAGATTTGGACAAATAAGACAATGATGCACAACCATTAGAAAGTTCATGCACAATAAATCTGAAGAGAGCAGTTAGTGAATTATGAGGTTTGCAAAACTACATTTTTTGGTTCACTGCAATCACTTGTGCCCTGTGACCTAAGAAAGAAATTGCGTTTTCTGAATTACTTTATCTGTAAACAAAAGTGTGTGAAATATGGTTTGTTAAAATAAAGGAAGGCAAGTTCACAGTGCATACAAAAATGTATTGTATCAGCATGAACATCGAGCTGGAAAATTGGACTCCATCATATCCCATATTTCTTTTCTATCTCAGGCAATGTCTTTTTCAAATGCACTTTTCTTTTGTTTCTTTTTTAATGTCAGTGCAGATAACAATCAGCAAGAAATTTACTCCAGAAGACACACAGTATAATGGTCTAAGATTCACTTACTAGAAAACAAGAGGCATAGATAAAAAAAAATTGTGCTCCATGTTTATTTTAGTTATTTAAATTTATTCCACCCTCTGCCCTTTAGGCTCTGGGTGCATCACTACATTTAAAAAAGATTAATATAACAGATCTGTAGACAGGGGGAACATATAAAAGATATACTGCTACATAAAGCCTTCCTCATTTATTTATTTTTGGGGAAAAAGAAAGAAGTACATTTCCTCCCAAGGAAAACATTTATCACCTTTTTATACATTATCAGGATACAAACATAAGCACTGCACAAGGAACTCATAATACTCTTTTAACCATACCAATTATTTTGTGCGAAGAGTGAACTTATGTCTCTCTACTTCATAGCTAACTCAGAAGCAAGTGGAAAGGATGCAAGAGTCATTTGCTTATTTGCTCATACATAGGGAGGGGGAGAGTAAATTCAACTGAGTATCATTAAAGGTGAACTTAATTCACACTTCCTGAAACAATACAAGAACCAAAACACAGACATCCTTCAAAATTTTCACCACCGAATCCCAAATTTTGCAATGCGATTCTCCAGCCGATTAATGTGTAAAAATAAATGCATAGACTAGGGTGAAGTGTACAAAAAGATGCAGATATTAGCTAAAATAACTTTTTGAATTGTATTTATATTATGGGAAATTGCTTTATTAAAATGTAAGCATTGCGTCCAAGTCTGGAGAAATGATTTATGACTGGGGGAAAAGAGAAACTGAGATAATGAATATTGGCAGATTCATTCCTACTCATGTACCACAGTTGCTTTCTGCTTATGTACACAGCCATGTGCAGAATTGGGCCTTGGTGGGCTGAGAGGAATGGTGTTCAAAAAAACTGCCTACACGCCCTTGCTGTGAGTGTATTTGATACGTGAATGCTCACCACCAATAGGTCTCATTTCACCAAGCTATAACAGGGCATAGAGTAATGGGAGATTTCTGTGGTATATAAAGCTATTTAGAACCTGGTACAATGGTGTAATATGTCTTTAATTTTCACCATTGTAGAGCACATTACGATAATTGATTCTCAAGGTTATAAAAACTCATTGCGTAATGAAACATCAAAGATAGCAATAGTTTTAAGGTTTTCTTTCAATTGAAGTCTATAAAAGGTCACACTCTAAAATAAGTTTTTTAAAAATATGCCATGAAGACCAAATCTTCCATTTTGTTTTAAAACAAAGAACTGCAGACTAAAACAGCTACAAACTTGAATCAGATAATGCAATACTGTTTAGAAATATTTTTCACTCATGTGAAAGCGAATGCTAAATTAATTTGCACAGTCCAGTTAACCTACAACTAGAAATTTGTGCACAGTGACCACTGTAGAGCTCATTTTGTTATTACATGTTCCTGGTCACTCATCCAGACATACAAGAACGTATACATGTATCACCAATGGGGTATTTCTTAAAATCTTGCTATAAATTTATACCAGGGGAAAATTAACTACTGACCATAGACTACTATTTGCAAAGAGCATATATATATTTATTACAATTAGGAGGCAGTTTATATCTATGAAAAGTGGGTACAAATAAAAGACAAGGACCATGCAGACAAGGGGAGCTTGGACCAGCAGTTTTTCAGGTTAGTTGTATGGAAAACGAAGAGAGTGAGGAAGGAACAGGCAAAGGTGAAAGAACTCAACTCAACCGTGGAATAGAAGGGAGAGCTAAACTCAACAGGGGAAACTCAAGATGTAAATGACCCTGGATTTGGACTACACAAGGAGTAGGACATAAAGTCAGGAGGATAAGCCTGTCGCCACCTCTTGCACTGCCCAACCTACCACCTTCGTGGCGACAGAGAAGCGCCATTGGCATCAGCATCAATTTCCAGTGAGATCTTGTGTGCTCTGCACAACAGGGGCATAGGCAGTGTGGCAGATGAGGCACTTGTGGGGGTTCAGCTCAGATGCTTCACCCCCACCTAATGGGTGCACCAGCCTTGATGGCAAAAGTGAGGTGGCATGAATAGTTGGCTATTGCAGAGAAGCGTAGAAGCTCTTTCTTGGATGCAGAAAAGTTGATAGATAGCTCTCATATTATACCCCTTTCATATGCTCTCCAGATTAAATATAGGAAATATATTCCGTAAGACCAAAGCTGGACCCTTGCCAAATGCTTATTTTAAGTAGGAACCATGATTTCTCTACAAAATTATTTTGTATTGGTTTTATAGAATATATTTCCTATATTTAATCTGGAGAGCCTATGAAAGGGGTATCAGTGTTTCTGACTGATGGTAGGGCCACATCTATACTTCTTGGGCAAGCATATTGAGTGGACATAGAAGAATCTCAGCCTCCAATTTTTCCAATCTGAAACTTGGTTCACTGCATTGCAAATTAAAAGAAAAATCCTCATGAAAATTCAGCAGCAGCTAAGTGCGAATTTCTCCTAATAAGCACATTTTTTTTGTATGCAGTTGTGACTAATGTGCACATTTGTGCCACCAGTTTTCCCTAGTATGCTTTTCTGTATGTTATTTTCACTAATATATTCGGTTTTATGCACATGCTCCCATAGTACAGTGGTACCTCGGGTTAATTACTTAATGCTTTCCGGAGGTCCGTTCTTAACCTGAAACTGTTCTTAACCTGAAGCACCACTTTAGCTAATGGTGCCTCCAGCAGCCACCGCGCCGCTGGAGCACGATTTCTGTTCTCATCCTGAAGCAAAGTTCTTAACCTGAAGCACTATTTCTGGGTTAGCAGAGTCTGTAACCTGAAGCATATGTCACCTGAAGCGTATGTAACCTGAGGTACCACTGTATGTGCATTTCAAACATAGTTTGGTTGGAAAACTTTGTCAAAAAATTCAGGAAACTTCATCAAAAATTCAGATCAGTGCAGATTCTGAAGGATATCTGTGCTTCAGTTCATGTATTGTTTCAGAAAATGAACATTTGGTAGATTCACCTTTAAATGTGGAGTGAATCGAACTTGTTCCCCACCCCTAGTCTTCAGAGTCCACCCACCACTCAGCTAGGTGAAAGGCCCCCACATCCCTTTTCAATGGGCTAAACCCATCAGAACTCACCGAAAAGCCTGCAACCTCTCATCAACATGTCCATTTTAAGGAAGGCACAAATGCCTTTTGCTTAGCCAGACCAGCCTGTAGCTACTTTTATGCTGAGTTTCTATTGGCCCAAGAGACTGTAGATATATTTCACCATAAATGAAATAGACCAAAGAGCAGGATGTGACCAGATTACAAGACGATCAATGCAACACGAAAGCTTTTACAAAGATCATTTAAAGAAGCTTAGCAAAGTGCACCTCCCTATTAAACTCATTAGGTGTATCTCCAGAGACGACTTAGCAGAGCTGTAGTAGGGAAATAAATATTTAGAGCAAGAAAGGAAGAGAGCTTGATCAGAGGTTAAGAACTCCATAAAAATGTAATAATCAACCAACTATAAATATTTTAAGTGCCTCTGATAATGATGGATTAAGAAAAATGGCCCAGGCTATTAAAAAAATGGACCAGTCAGAATTTTGGAGTGCACTTCTACCCACATGCAGCTTTGAACCAGGCACATTTTAAAATGTTAATGCAGTTTTTTAAAATGTAGGGCATTGAGAGGAGCTGAACCCCACAACAGATGTAAAATGGGATAGGGGATTAAGCCTCCAACCTAGTTTTGCGCACAGCAAAGACTTTCAAAATAGAAGTGAATAAGAAATTAGAAGTGAATAAGATTTCAAAGTTTCACAGTTGGCTAATAGTTTTCTCAGTGTTAGGTTCTGCCTCTCCATACAGTGGTGGATGATGCGGGTGGTGCTGTGGTCTAAACCACTGAGCCTCTTGGGCTTGCCGATCAGAAGGTTGGCGGTTCGAATCCCCGCAATGGGATGAGCTCCCGTTGCTCTGTCCCAGCTCCTGCCTACCCAGCAGTTCGAAAACACACCAGTGCAAGTATATAGATAGGTACCTCTGCGGGGGGAAGGTAAATGACATTTCCGGGCACTCTGGCTTCCATCACGGTGTCCCGTTACACCAGAAGTGGTTTAGTCATGTTGGCCACATGAGCAGAAAAGCTGTCTGTGGACAAACACTGGCTCCCTTGGCCTGAAAGCGAGATGAGCACCACAACCCCATAGTCACCTTTGACAGGACTTAAGCATCCAGGGATGGGATGCGGGTGGTGCTGTGGGTTAAACCACAGAGCCTAGGACTTGCCAATCAGAAGGTCAGCGGTTCAAATCCCCATGACGGGGTGAGCTCCTGTTGCTCGGTCCCTGCTCCTGCCAACCTAGCAGTTCGAAAGCACGTCAAAGTGCAAGTAGATAAATAGGTACTGCTCCGGTGGGAAGGTAAATGGCATTTCCGTGCGCTGCTCTGGTTTGCCAGAAGTGGCTTAGTCATGCTGGCCACATGACCCGGAAGCTGTACGCCGGCTCCCTCAGCCAATAAAGCAAGATGAGCGCGCAACCCCAGAGTCAGCCACGACTGGACGTCATGGTCAGGGGTAACCATCCAGGGGTCCTTTACCTCTTACCTTTTACAGTGCTGGAATCAGGAAATGTTGGACTCAGGACTTAATGGCCTGATCCATGGCTCTTTAGATTGAAAAATGCATTGCTTTGTTCAAAACATAGCAAGCCGGAATCCCACGGGTGGAATCGCCTGCTGGCACCCAGCTCCTCTCCCTGGAGAAATGGTATCAGATTCCAGCAAAATGTCACTAGCAGGCACCATATGACCTTGGTAAGCGATGCTTTGGCAGTAGGCAGTCTTAATGGTGTATCTTGCAAACAACATGATTTGTTTACTGGCTTGGGTCTGCAATCCTACGGTCAGTTGGAAGGCTGGCTGAGGAGCCTTAGGAAATGGTGTTAGTTGGCACTCTGCTAGTGGAGAGGTAAGTCATCAGGTAGGAAGACATCAGGGCTGCTGGAAGAAATCTCCATTGCCACAGATGTTCTGATAAAGGGGTCCCTCCAGTGATGGGCGCAAAGAGGGACATTGCAGGGGGATGTCAAGGGTAGCTATGGATGCGCAGAATCCAAAGCATTCTCCCATTATACCCACAAAATTGACTTGGAACTTCAGCAGCTCTGGTGCTTGTATAGTCATTAATGGGAGTTAATGGGAAAGAGGATTACCCCAAACCCAGCTCTAGTTTCAGTGAATAATAATAATAATAATAATAATAATAATAATAATTTATTATTTATACCCCGCCCATCTGGCTGGGTTAACCCAGCCACTCTGGGAAGCTCCCAACAGAATATTAAAAACACGATAAAACATCAAACATTAAAAACTTCCCTAAACATGGCTGCCTTCAGATGTCTTCTAAAACTCAGATAGTTGTTTATTTCCTTGACATCTGGTGGGAGGGTGTTACACAGGGTGGGCACCACCACTGAGAAGGCCCTCTGCCTGGTTCCCTGTAACATCACTTCTTGCAGTGAGGGAACTGCCAGAAGGCCCTCGGAGCTGGACCTGATCTGTTTTAGACAGTTTACTTTCATGCCTGAAAGTGCCCTAGAATCCATGTACTTTCATTGCTTGGTCTGATCCTATGGAGTTATGCTGGCGAGCAGGATACTTGCTCCCCCTCCCCCTCTCCACACCTGGGATAGGATTCCTGCGTGAATTGGTTATCCTATATATCAGGCATGACCAACAGGTCGATCGCAATCTTCCAGTTGATTGCTGGGTGTCCCTGGTTGACCCCCCCCCCAAAAAAAGCGCTCAACAAGTTTGGCTAGATCACTGCCAGTTTTTTTATAGTGGGAGTAGATCACAGTCTCTTGAAAGCTGGACATGCCTGCTAGATATTTTATTTTATTTTATTTTAATCACCTTGTAAAATGTGTTGGGATAAATAAATAATTATAAATCTCTGTGTTTGTGTGTGTGTGTGTGTGTTTGTGTGTGTGTGTTGCAAAATCCTGGGTTTCAAAACTGACTTTTTATCTCAGGGCTTTATGGAAACACTCCACTTGTAAATTTGTATCATGCATTATTTTACTTAAAATACAATAAGAAAATCAATTGAACTTTCCCAAAAGGTTTGTCCAGGGCCAGTGAGAAATGGATGTAGTAGAAATATTCTACTAACAAAAAGGCACTGCCAAAATGATAAAATATTAATTCCATTACTTTGTATGCAGATATGAATGAAGCAGAAGCAATTACCCCAATTTTAATTGCTTCGTAGATGAATACAGTTATGATGTTACTCATTCTGTTGGTAGTCTATGTATAAAATAGAATCCACATACCACAATCATGGATTTCATTTAAAAGTAAAAGTTACCAATGTGAGATATATTAAAGCAATAAACGGGTAAGAGATTAAACTTTCATAAACAGTAAGAGCTCATTGTTTTGTAAATGAGTGTATAATAAACATCTTGGTAATGCAAAGAAGCCCATTAAAGTGACTGGGAGCCTCATGCTTTTGGAAAACTTTTGATTTATATTTTTAATCATTTGGTAGTGCATGGTGTAGCAATTAAAGAATGGAAATGGGCTTCAGCGTTCCCTCTCTCAATTGTCAACTTTTTTTATTAAATGGGCAAATGTACAGATGCGGTGCAGTATCAACAAAGCTCAGTGCTAAGCTGTACTTTAGTCCTAAATGAATTAAGTCACAATATTAGTGACAATTGAGCACCTTAAATAATTAAATGCTGGTGGATACTTTTTCTGCAACTGGAGTATGATTCAACTTTTAAAATGTTACTATGTTTTCAGGCTTGTTTTTACATTTATCTATCTATCATCTGGGATGCGGGTGGCACTGTGGGTTAAACTACAGAGCCTAGGACTTGCCGATCAGAAGGTCGGCGGTTTGAATCCCCACGACGGGGTGAGCTCCTGTTGCTCGGTCCCAGCTCCTGCCAACCTAGCAGTTCAAAAGCATATCAAAGTGCAAGTAGATAAATAGGTACCGCTCCAGCGGGAAAGTAAATAACATTTCCATGCGCTGCTCTGGTTCGCCAGAAGCGGCTTAGTCATGCTGACCACATGACCCGGAAGCTGTATGCCGGCTCCCACGGCCAATAAAGCGAGATGAGTGCCACAACCCCAGAGTTGGCCATGACTAGACCTAATGGTCAGGAGTCCCTTTACCTTTACCTTTCTATCATCTATCTATCTATCTATCTATCTATCTATCTATCTATCTATCATCTATCTATCTATCTATCTATCTATCTATCTATATATCACATTTGCAAACCAGTAGAAGCAACACAGCTGGGAATAATTTTAGAAGCTTAGAAAAAAGCAGGTGTTTTGTTTCGTATTCCAAATCCATGATTCTTAAAAACCAATTCACACAGCTGCTATGCCCTTGTTGGCACTGTTATCGGACCACCCACAGGCATGGCAATTGGGCTCTCTGACTGGTCCAGCATGTTATTGTTTTGATGGGTTTTGTGATGTTTTGGAGTTACGGTACCTCTTTTTAAAAAGGGAGGGGGAATTAAAGATAGCCTTCTGAAAAGCTTGTAAAATCCACTGGAATCCAGGTTCTGAAGGAGGACCATATTCCAATATACACATTCAGCAGACTTCAGTTCAGAATTTGGGCCCACTAAATCCCTTGAGTTCTCTACTGGTTGAAGCAGAATATGGATGGGGATGCACATCCAGGTGTATAGATGAATGCAGAATCAGTGGAAACTAATGTACCATGAACCATTGTAATCTATATCCAGATGTGCGTTCAAATGGGGACATCAGCCTTTTGAACTGCACTGAGTGCCTCAAATGGGGCATGCATCTGTGTCCATATCCCTACCTACTTATGCATGAGTACATGGGGCTAGAGCTGGATTGGGATGACCATTTTGCCCAATAGTTTTATCCTTGTCTCTCATACTTTTACATGCTTTAATCATGCCAATAGAAAATACCACCTTTAGTGACTTGTTCGTTTTTATTTCCTTTGATGCTCTGGTGGGGCTTGTAATGCCAGCAATAACAGGCGAAGATTTCTTTTGTGCTCTCTAACTGCTAACTGATTAATTGTTGCTATGCTCCTCACTAGAGAATATATTGTAATTATACCACAACAGGCTACATTAAAGTAGCATTAAGGTTGTGACTCAATCCCCACAAAAGCAAAGGAACTTGGAGTTTTACTATGAAGTGCCTGATGTTATGTTTATAGAGTCAACAATTCTCCCTGGAAGGGGTAAAAGCTGATAAGATTGACTGCAGGGTTCAAATTTCATTATTAATTGCTAACATGAAGATCTAAATTTCTAATATGATTGCTGGGTTACAACTATGGGCCTGATTGTGGTGGCTGAATGTGAATCAAATTGGGCACGTGGAGTATCTAGATGACTTTATTATGGTACCAGTGGCCATATAGGACTGTCAGTTTTGCATTTTTGTGGTACAGAAAGTATTGGTTTAAAGTGTAGAGATATTTCCTATTCTATTAATTCAAGAAGGTTCTGGAAGCTTCTCTGTGTAGGGCAAGCTGGAAGTTTCTAGCTAACAAGCAAGCTTCTAATTCTGCCTAGAAACCAGCAGGAGGTTCCTCATGCTTGGGTTATTTCTTCAGAGAAGCTGAACGGCTGGATCAAACTGGTTCTGTTATCTTTCACTCAAGGTCATGCTGACTATAATTATAGGCCATAAGGAGCCTCAGTTTCACTTTCTGTCTCTCTTTCCTTCTGGTGTGGTGTTCCGTATATAGTATGCTAAGTGTTAAGGTTTTAGTCTTACTGTAAGTTTAAGTTAAGTCTGCTGCAACTGGATTTCTTATGGACTCAGTGGCGTAGCATGGGGGGTACAGGGGGGGCCGGCTGCACCGGGCGCAACATCTGGGGGTTAGGGGGCTCAAATCCACGGGTTAGGGGGCGCAAATTACTTGCCTTGCCCCGGGTGCTGACAACCTACGCTACGCCACTGTATGGACTGTACCGATCCTGAAGATATTGAATTTGTGACCAATATGCTCATTTGCCTTCAGTAGTAAAAACTCTGCTGGATAAAACTGATTGCCTCTGATCTATTTTGGGGGGAATCCTGCAATGTGTTTAAGTCTTTACTCTGCTAACTATACGTTGGGATCTGCTCTGGATCAATTTGAAGCAGAATTCATGACGCTTATGGTACCAGTGGCAATTTAGGACATGGTTTCCACCACTGAGCAGCTACTGAATGAGAAAAGCAGCTCCTGTTCCTTCAGTGCATGTGGGTGGCAGAAAGGGGATGGCTGGCCAGGAACGGGGAAGAACTATAGCACAATGGCTGAATGCATAATTTGCATAGAGAAGGTCTCGGGTGCAGTCCCTGGCATCTTCAATGAAATGATCAGAGAGCAGTTATCTTGAAAGGCCTTTGCCTGTGACCCCAGAGAACTGCTACTGGTCAGAATAAACAATTTTTGTCTATCCATTTGAACCGTCTGAACTAAGACAGCTTCCTGTGTCTGTAAGTAGAAGTGCTGTTGTATTCTGTTATTGTCAGGCTTCAGGGAATCGGGTTTCTCCCTCAGTGGCAGTAATTAAGCAGATCACATGAAAGGAGCGTTCTTACCAGATATGTTCTTTAATAATCACAGCGAGAGACAAAGGAAGGAATAGCAGGCTAAAAAAATGGCGTTGCTCGCAGTAAAGGTTTACCCCCTCCGTCCCCATAAATCTATGTCACTCCTACATCAGGTAATCTGAGCTTGTTGCCATTGTGCTTTCTGTTCCATCACTTTCCAAGCCCATTTAGTCTTAGGGGGAAGGGGGGTGGCTTCAGGAATGCTGTCCAAGGACACCGAATCAGTCAGCTGTCTCTCTCCTAGTGTTTCCTCTTCTAGCTGCTCCTCACCCAGTACTTCCCAGCTTTTCCCCTCTGGACTATGCCCTTCTGCAAACCACTGTTCTAAATCAATACTGTCCTCCTGCCCTTGGGAGGGTTTGGAAAAGGGGAGGGGCTCCCACCATTCCTCTTCAGTCTGGTCCCTGACAACTATGCACTTTTGCAGGGTTCCTCAGACACCTGTGCAAATGTTAAGGATGACACCATCCATCCTTCCTGATATCTGAAGACCCAGCAGAGCAGTACATGGCAGCTTCTCTCCATCATTTGCTGGTTTTCTTGATGCAGTGAGAATCTTTTACATTCACATACTGCCAGCAGAGTGAAACAGTACCACCAACATGGTTTGGCTGAATGTGTGTTTGTAAAATAGCATCAGTACACTAAATATATATAAAGAACAATTAGCACTTGTGGCTTTCAAACACCCTTCATAGTGAAGGAAAGTACCAGTTTCGGAATAGTCTGAAACATGTGCTATATATTTCAGTGGAAGGAAGATAAGAATGAAGATTTCTACCTGAACTTTTTGAGGTTCGGGTGATTGAATGCCAAGTGGGACAATCAATATGGAAGACCCCCCCAAAAGCCACATAGTAAAATATGCATGTAGCTGGTTTTATATTTCAGGAAATAAAGTTGTGTACCAGCTGGCTCAGTGTTTTATAGAAATTCAAATTCCCTCCCAGAGGTAATAACTTTAGATTTCACAAATAAATTGGCTTAATAATGCTTCACGAACACCCAAGTTTCTAAAATTCCACTGTCCAGCCAAGCACATATGTCAAGCGCTGTAGCAGATGTTTACCCTTGAGCGATATACTTTATCCGTGTGAAGATTTTTCAACAGAAATTCTCCCAAGCCCTAATTGTTAATGTGATGTCCCCTCTTATTCCATGGAGCTTGAAAAATATATGTAGAATTTTATCAGCAGTATTGAAAGTATGCTTCTCAAGTTGTCATAGCTGTACAAATGAATTCACATCTTGTAACACCTCATAAATATGCCACCATTGTGTGCCAGAAACAATGATTTCATGTTTTCTGGATATATATTTTCTCCACACAACTGTCTAGGAGGGTGGATTTTGATGCTTGCTTAGCAGTTTTGAAAAAGGGCCAATCTATTTGAGATTGCTGATGCTCCCAGGTGCCACTAATTCCCACTTCTTTCTGGGGGAAGGGGAAGAAATCTGTTAATTCTCTAACTATTGACAAAATAATATAACTTCGGGCAGAATGGAGAAACTGCAACCCTTCTTAAATGATTTAGATAGTGAAAAGTTATGTTAAGGAACAAGCATCTTGAACATTCTTCCTCCAAAGTGAGGGTTGGAAGCCTGTGGTTCTCCAGATGTTAGACTCTGACTTCCATCTTTCTTGAAGTTTGGATATGCAGGGTAGCGCTGATGGAGACAGACGACAAAGGGTGGTGGATTGTATCTCCCACCTGCCACCCATGGGCGAGCCAGATTGCCTTATCCTGCCAAATCTATGGCAGAGCAGTCAGCACTCCACCGACCCACTGAGGCTGTCATTGCTGCTGACTGAGAGTGGCCGCTGAGACCATATAACACCAGTCCTGAAAGACCTACATTGGCTCCCAGTACATTTCCCAGTACAATTCAAAGTGTTGGTGCTGACCTTCAAAGCCCTAAACGGCCTCGGCCCAGTATACCTGTAGGAGCGTCTCCACCCCCATCATTCAGCCTGGACACTGAGGTCCAGCTCCGAGGGCCTTCTGGCGGTTCCCTCACTGGAGAAGTGAGGTTACAGGGAAGCAGGCAGCGGGCCTTCTCAATAGTGGCACCCACCCTGTGAAATGCCCTCCCATCAGATGTCAAAGAAATAAACAACTACCTGACTTTTAGAAAACATCTGAAGGCAGCCCTGTTTAGGGAAGTTTTTAATGTTTGATGTTTTATCGTGTTTTTAATATTCTGTTGGGAGCCGCCCAGAGTGGCTGGGGAAGCCCAGCAGATGGGTGGGGTATAAATAATAAATTATTATTATTAAATTGTTGTTGTTATTGTTTTTGCCCACCCACTCACGGTGAAGTTCTGCTACCGCTGCTGCAGGAATGCAGCAGTCAGTGTCTCGAAAGAGTTCTACATACATGGAAAAGGTTGTGAGGTTCTTCCTCAGAACGATGTGGCCATAGAGTGTGCCTGTACTCTTGTTGGTTTCGTGTGATGATGGCAACCAAGGTTTAAACAGGATTTGTCACCATTGTGGTAGTGGCTCAGGCACTCGCGGTGGCCATCTCACCACAATGCCTCGCTCTGAGGAAAGACCTACTGCTCAGAGTGTGACTCTGAGGGCCAAGCTTGGGACCAGACCTCAAGCAGTGCTGGGAGGAGTGGGAGCAACCTCAAGGAAGGTGGCAGGCAGGAGGAAGGAGGAAAGGGCAGTGTGGGCACAGAGTAGGTTAGATGTGTTGGTGGGGTGCATGGAGAAGGAGGGGAAAGTGGCAGGTGGTGGTGACCACAACCCAGCACAGGTGCTAAATTGTTCTGCGGCTATCCCATGTAGGGTTATGAGAAGGCAGCGGTTTCCATTCTGACTTGCATTCATCACAAACAGTGCTACTTCCATTCTCCTGCAGTTCGGTTTCTGCCAACTGCTGTGCTGTTTGTCTCAGTGTCTGTTATTTGGCATGTTGCATAACTATTTACCTTGCTTGCATAACTTGCTTTCATTTCAGTGTAAATATACCCCCTCCAATCACTTGTATATTTTAAAAAAGCAGCTCGGCAGATTTCCATTCCTGACCACAGATGAGCATGCTAATTCCAGAATTCCAGCAATTTATAACCTCCTTTTCCATTTTCACTGGAATTTCCGGACATCCCTCAGCCCATGTACTATTTATTATATTGTTTTATTATTTTAAATTAATAAGAGGTGATAGCCTAAATAAAAGGATATACATATTTTTATAGTTAGGTAGATAATTAGACTAGGGGGCCATAGAAGATTTTAATGCACATGTATACGTAGTACCTAGTATATTCTAGAAATCAATGCTCATGTGAATTGTTCATGTGTTCATTCATAAGCCCATTTCATTTTTTCCACATTAATTTGTGATTTAACACAACACACATGCATACTCATGTTTAAATACATATGTTTATCTACTTTAAATGTCCCCCCCCCCGAATGTATGCATTTCCAAAACTATCTTATCTTAAAATACATTTTCCAGGAACGTATTTTGGCTTGTTCTCTGAGCTGGAAAGTGTATCTCACATTTCAGCTAAGTGTGAAATCCAAATAATAATCCGTTCCAATCCATGAAGTGTGAATCCAGGAGTGTGAATTAATTGGTTGCTTAAGAATACAAACCAAATGAAATTCCCTTCACTCTCTATTTATTTTATGAGACAAGAATACCAAATAGGCTTCTAAATGCCTAATAGCAATCATGCGTGGCCATTGGTGGCCATTGGGAAATTCCTTGGACCACCACATATTGGCACCACCTGGACTTATACCTGAATGGTTCATTGTTGTGCTGAAATTAGCACTATCCTGAAAAATCATGCTCTTCTCTCATGGGCCCACTCAACCCCTACCAAGTGAGAGAGAATGGTGATTTCTGCTACTGTCATGGGATAGGTAAAATGTCCCTGATGCTTTTGTGGTTGGTGATGGCTTATCCATGGGCATTCCGCATCTGGAAGCATCAGGAGCTCAGAGCGTTGTGGCAGCTCAAAGGGTTCTATTGCCGTGTTCTTTTAAAACTTAAAATAAACCACTCTTCCCTCAGCCACCTCATTTAAAGGAAAGCCGACCCTACTGCCACGTGGCAGGGAAGAAGCAAGTGGAAAGAGCATTAAGACAGCTTGAGCACCACCGTAGGTAGATAGATAGATAGATAGATAGAAAGATAGATAGATAGATAGATAGATAGATAGATAGATAGATAGATGATAGATAGATAGATAGATAGATAGATAGATAGATAGATAGATAGATAGATAGATGATAGATAGATAGATAGATAGATGATAGAGATAGATAGATGATAGAGATAGATAGATGATAGATGATGATAGATAGATAGATAGATAGATAGATAGATAGATATAGATGCAAGATTGCAGAATCAGATGGAGCAAAATTTAGAAAGGGTGGAATGTGAGCAAACCCTTGTTCAGAAGAATAAGTACCATCAAAACAAATGTTCTCCCCCAAAATCTTTTTTAAAAAAATACTTTTTATTAATTTTCCATATAAACATATATAATCACATCATTATTATCCATTTTACTTCTTTGGCTCTTTAGATCCTGTCAACTTCCTTCCCTCCCGCCTCTTGGCTTTCAAATCTAACCTTTATAGCACAGCATTTTATATATTTTCCAGTTCTAATATAACTCATTACAAAATACTTCCTGGTTTAAATAAATATAGAAAGGTAAAATAATTCTCATTACAAGTCTTCAGATAGCCCTACTAGTGTTGTTAATTGCTTACAATGATCTTTCAAATATTGTATAAATTTACTCCAGTCTTTTTGTTTTTTAAAAAAATAATGTTTATTAAAGTTTCACGAACAATAAAAAGTTTCAAAATTTAAACATAAGAGAAACTACAAAAATGGAAAAATACAAAAACAAAACACATAAAAAATACACAATAGAAAACAGTTAACAAAAGAAGGGAAGGAAAAAAGGAAAGAAAAGAAAAACCAAAAAGCAAAACAGAAAATAGATTAGTATTTTCATATCTTATACTTCATTCACTAGTTTCTTGACCTCCTCACACCTCCCTTTTTGTATTCCAGTTCAGATATTTAATTCAGCAAATCCTTACCCTCTAACATTTATCCTCACTCAAGATATTAACCTATTATAAATATCAATTTTCCAATTATCAATCCCTATTTACATTTTCTTATAAATCTTTTTACCAATACCACTTATTTTCCATCAGACATCGTTTTAACATTCCTTAATTTTACAGTGCTTCTGCAAGAAGTCCTTAAATTTCTTCCAGTCTTCCTCCACCGACTCTTCTCCCTGGTCACAAATTCTGCCAGTCATTTCTGCCAATTCCATGTAGTCCATCACTTTCATCTGCCATTCTTCCAGTGTGGGTAGATCCTGTGTCTTCCAATACTCCAGTCTTTTTGGAGTACTTGATAATGCTGGTTTTGTCAGATTTTTCCCGTCAGCTTCGCCAGTTCCGCAAAGTCCATCATTTTCACCTGCTGTTCTTCTTTCGTTAGTACTTCTTGTTGTTTCCTTTTTGGGGCTAAAAGAGTTCTTTCTCTCCCAAAATCTTGTGTATACTTCAAAATACTTTGGTGCCCAAGTAAAACTCAGTGGTGGGAGATTGGCAAAAGATAATTGACACATTCATGTGAAAAGAGAGAAAATATCATCACAAGTAGACTGGGGTGGGGCTAGGTATACCAGGGACTCAGCTATACAGCTGCAAATATAGCATTTTAAGTGTGTTTTAAGTGCATTATACAAATGTGAGGAACGTGGGTGGCACTGTGGTCTAAACCACAGAGCCTAGGGCTTGCCAATCAGAAGGTCGGCGGTTCGAATCCCCGCAACGGGGTGAGCTCCCGTTGCCCGGTCCCTGCTCCTGCCAACCTAGCAGTTCAAAAGCACGTCAAAGTGCAAGTAGATAAATAGGTACCGCTCCGGCAGGAAGGTAAATGTTATTTCCGTGTGCTGCTCTGGTTCGCCAGAAGCGGCTTAGTCATGCTGGCCACATGACCCGGAAGTTGTACGCCGGCTCCCTTGGCCAGTAAAGCAAGATGTGTGCCGCATCCCCAGAGTCATCCACGACTGGACCTAACGGTCAGGGGTCCCTTTATCTTTACCTTTATACAAATGTGACATCAGACGGTGATGTTGAGTTTATCACAAATTCAATATATTTTTCAGAACTTTTTAATAAAGTATTTACACAGCGTTTTTCATATGTGTCTAGATTCCACCCAGATACCTGGAGTTATCATGAAGCAGCTGGCTTAGGATGGTTAGCACAAACAACTGATACAGGGGAAAAAAATTAGACCATTGATAGAACATTCGTTCAGTCAAGGAAAATATTTTAAAATGGTTATGGTTATAGAAAAAGGATAAGAGCATTGGAGCCAACTCCTAGGGACGGAGCTCCCTTCAGCCCTCCCATAAAATATTTGAAAGGGGCAGGGGCCCATGGGCATGGCTATTATAATTTACAGTTGTAAATGCTATATCACAAATATTTGTCTTAAAATCTGGCTGAGCCAAGGTTAGGGACTTAATGCCAGCAGAAACAGGAATCAGCTGGCTAATCCAAAATTCTGCTGCATCCTAAATTGCTCATGCCAGTGAATGTTTCCATGGGATTGGCCCCTAGGTTAGAAACATATCAAGAGTGGGAGTTGATAGGAAATTATGAGAAGGTGAGCAAATGATTCCATCTGTTTATTTACTATTACACATAAGGACACATTTAAATGATATGACACAATAATAAGCGTGAAGGAAAGACAGATTTTGAGATATTGTTAGAAAGAACAAGATGGGAACCTTTTTCTAAGATTTGTCAAATATTGTTAAAGAAATATCACTAAAAATGGATGTGATTACATTGAGGTGTAATAGACATGCAGAAGAAAATACCTATAGGTATGTTTAGGAAAAGATCCAGTTTTCCAGTTGAAACCAACTATAACTGCATTAAAATGGCAGTTCAATGCCGCTGGTTGAACTCTCTGGAAGAACAACATGAGTAGCAGAACAAGGGATGTTAAATGCTGGATTCAGCATGAGGAAAGGGTTTTTTCCTCTGATATGTGATGGAGGTACAATAATGCAAAAACCTGTTGGCAAATGGTTATATCCAACATTAAAGAAATGCTTCCGGTAGAAATAAGTTCAACTCCTTATTATGCCTTGCAAGAATGACTCTTGCAAATTTTAAAAAAATCTAAGAGTTGGTATCAGAAGCAGATTCGTAAAATTTTCACAACTCCAAATGTCACGACACACTTTTCAACTCAAGAAATGTCTAAAAATGCACGTTAAAGTGCATATTTTGAGAGAAAACGGAGCTGGGCTGGAAGTGCACATTGTAAGAGAAAAATATTTATGCAAATGAGGGAAAACATCTTACAATGTAGTTTAAATACACATTTAAATGGGGGGGAAATTAAAGTTGTAAATTAATGTGCAAATGGGATGAAACAGACTTACGAGTCAGAGGTACTGAAAAATAGACTGGTGTTTCCATCTCTAGTTCTTTCCCAATTTAAAAGAGAGCATAGCTCAGAATGCAGGTTTTGAAAGACACACAGACACACACACACACGCAAAATCACCAAAAAGAGGGGGTGGGGGGGGGGACTTTACATTGGCAAATGATCTGTCAAGTGACCCATGAAGAAAATCAAGATTGAGTTGCCCTTTGAAATAAACCTATTTGAATTTTATTATCTTCAGAGCACCTTGTGTCCCTAATCTTGTGAAAGGTTAGTATTCCATCCATCAGTGGAAGATTAGAGCGCTCCTTGACGCCTGTGCTTGATGATAACTGAATGCAGCACTTGGGGCCAGAGGAAAGAGATTCATTACCATCAGCCATTCTCAGGAAGATTGGGTAAACAGTCATTTGGGGGGAAAGCAGGTTCTCTAGGCAGGCCACCTATATCCTTGGGTCAAGATGGCAAAAATCAGAGGAGCAGGTTGTCACCGAAGATTTTAAACCTTTTAACAACAAGCCCAACTAAGGCACAGGCATCTTATTCCCGGTAGCATTCTGCCATTCTCACCTCCTACTCTGAATTGCTGATTACTAGTCTTAAAATATTTCTGTCTCTCTGCTTGAAATAGCAATGCTTTTTTCAGGACTGCTGTAAAGAAGCAGGTGAATGGAATATGTGCGCGCACACACATGTACAGTATGTATATATTTATATCCAAGCTTAAAAGAAGCATAGATTCAGTACAGCAGCTGTGACAATTAGGGCAGTTAAGATAAAAGGGTCAGATCATGTATGCCAAAGGCAAGCTTTATGATATTACTGGGAAAAATCAAACTTCATGTATTAATATGCAGTGTGCTTTCCCTTTGTTTTAGATAATAGCTATATTTTTTGTGTGCGGCAGCCTCTCTTGAAAGCCTGGCTGCTGTTAAATGCAGACCCTGGAATTGTGGTTCCTTCACGGACCTCTTGCTTTTGAGCTTTAATTTGTGATCAGGATGAAATCAGCAGTTCAAGTAATGACCTGGCGTCTAACTTTCTAAAACGGTGTGTGATTTTTGCATCCCGGCCGTATCAGCGTTAAGTAACAGCATCCCTGAGCATCACCTTGAAAAAACAGGAGGTAATCCAAGGGATTAAACATGCCTGCAGTTTGGTCCATTTGTTCCAGTAAACTACTCCTGGGAGATATGCCAAATCCCTGGCCTTCTGCTGCTCCATGTATTCATTTGAGACATCACAGACACACAGAACTTTAAAAGAAGGGGGAGAAACTGTGAATGAATAGGGGAGGTCGGCGGGCAGTCAAAGACTCCCAGGATGGGGTTTACACAGTACTTATGGAAGCCTTCTTCCCATGTTATGCTGCCATGAAGTTCAAGTGCTCCTATCTGTTCCTGAAAACTTCTTAAAATGGACTATGTAGGGACTTAAATGGGCTAATGCTACAGCTTTTCCTCTCTCTCTCTCTCTCTCTCTCTCTGTGTGTGTGTGTGTTTTTAAAAAATCCAGCTGTGGAAGGGGGAGTTATCTAAATTGCCTTTTGATTAGATGCTGGAGATGTTCTTAGATGATTTCTAAATTGAAATGAGGATTCAGCAACCTTATGAAATAATGCACAACATTATATATATATATATATATATATATATATATATATATATATATATATATATATATATATATATTTTTTACACCACCTATTTTCATCAAACCACCTTTGATGTCCAGGGCAGGTAGCAGCACTTGGCATTGATGGGGCAGCTGCTGTGGCCCATAGAATTTTTTCTTAGTGGGTTTTTTTTGCCATTTTAAATGCTTCTTTTCATAAAAGGTTGTCTGTAAACAAATCAAAACAGCTTAGCACATGAAGGAGGAATTTATTTCATGGCACAGATCCTCTGTCCTTCTCTCCCACTTCCAATATACAGAATAACACAAAGGAACACTCAGAAATATGACTTTTCACCTGATGTGGTGCAGTGCATTCTGCCACATCAGCTGTTCTGTTTCCTCAGCCTGTTGCTTACGTAAGCCAGGCCTGAGGTAATATAATATCATATAATATTAGGCCCGACATTATCACCATAGTTAACTGTGGGCAGGAAAAATATATCTGCCAATTAAAACATAGTTTATATTGAAAGTTGAAATGTAAATATGAATAAAGCACTATTTGGCTATTCAGGGGGTTAACTTGTGCCTAATCAAATTATGCTTATGTCAGTGAAAGTGACAACTGTATTTTCAATGCTAGGTTGACTGAACAGTGTAATTTCATAATGAACCCTAATATTACATTGCTTAATGGGAACTCACACTTAATTACATGCTTGGTAAATACAGCAGCACTTAACATCTAGGGCTATGTAGGGGACAATAAAATTATAACATACTGGAGGTGGTTTTTACTAATATAGAGGCAAATGTGTAATTAGTTGGCACCTAGCATTTTATAGGCTGTGAGGGAAGCTGGGTTGTACGCACATTCCCATTGCTGTAATGAGTAGAGCCATGACTTTTCAAAATCATTTCAGGTTCCATTCCCTTCAGGGGCTTGCATTACCGTATTTTTCGCCCTATAGGACGCACTTTTTCCCCTCCAAAAATGAAGGGGAAATGTGTGTGCATCCTATGAGGCGAATGCAGGCTTTCGCTGAAGCCTGGAGAGCGAGGGGGGGTCGGTGCGCACCGACCCCTCTCGCTCTCCAGGCTTCAGGAAGCTATCCGCTAGCCATGGGAGACCCAGCTCTCCCATGGCTAGCGGAGACCTTGCCGGCACCCAGAAGCTTGGGGGGCACTGAGCTCAGCACGCCCCAAGCTTCGGGATTAGTGCAGCACTCCGCTAGCCGTGGGAGAGGCGCGCAAAGTCGCGCGGCTCTCCCAAGGCTAGCGGAGACCTTGCCGGCACCCAGAAGCTTGGGGCGCACTGAGCTCAGCACGCCCCAAGCTTCGGGCTTAGCGCAGTGCACCGGGGGGGGGGGGGGATAAAAAGTTTTTTCTTTATTTCTCCCCTAAAAAACTAGGTGTGTCCTATGGGCCGGTGCATCCTATGGGGCGAAAAATACGGTATTTTATTTGCTGATTGCATTGTGTTTAAATGTTGATGTGTTTGTGTGTGTAAGTGGTAAGCAGCTTCCAACACACTAGGCACAATCCAATGTTGCACAAACTACCCACACAATGGGAATTACAGTGCTACCTCGGTTTTCAAATGTCTCCATTGACAAACATTTCGGTTTTCGAATGCCGTAAACCCAGAAGTAAATGCTTCGGTTTTCGAACTCGCCTCGGAGGTCAAGCATACCATGTGGCTTCCGTTTTGAGTTTTCCGTATTGAGGCTTCCATACTGAGTTTTCGGTTTTTGAACGTTTTGAAACTCGAATGGTCTTCTGGAGCAGATAACGTTCAAAAACTGAGGTACCACTGTAATCTCCTCCTCCCTACAGCCTCCCAAATCTGCTCCAAAGGATTCCCCAACCCTCTGAAGCAGCTTTTAGGATGTGCAGAAAGCTGCAGAGGAGAGGAGAGACGAGGACGACAGTCTTAGCAAAAGTTTCAGTAGCTAAAGTCCATTCCACTCTCACAAACAGCATTTCCAACTTCCAAGCTAGCATCTCAGCCTTCAGACATGAGGTAAAGTATTTATTTAATTGCATTATTACATTCATAATACACCCATCTTCCAAGAAACTCAAGGCAGCCTGCATAGTTCTTATTTCCTCATTTTATTTTCACAAGAAGCCAGTTAGGCTGATAGGTAGTGACAGGCTCAAGGGATTTGAACCTGGATCCTGCCCTAGTCCAACAGCACTAACCACTATACCACATTATCTCTCAGTTATGTCCACTGATTGCATACGGATTCCTTTTGTATGCTATATAATATGAAGGTAGCAAACGTCTGGATTTGTTGCAATGGCTTTGTCATGCATCGTATAATGTGCATTAGGTACTTAGTTTGGCTTAACAAAAGCAACAACAACAACAATAAAGTCAATTTGTGGCATGGGAGACCAGGAGAAAACTGGAAGATTTTTTTATTATTATTATTTTTAATAATGATATTTATTGGGAAAAGAATTTTTAAAATTACAAAGGAAAAAAAATTACAGAAAAAAGACAAAAACAGAAAAAAAGAAAAAATAAAACCATCGTTTTCAAATTCTCCACTTTCATTACCTTCTTTCCATGACCTCCTCCTCCTCCCATCTCTTGTATCTTAATTAATAATTATCACAGCAAATCCTTTCCATAATTCATAATATTATGTCATTACATTACCTTGCTCTATTTTCATCTTATCTTATAAAAAACCTTAAAACCTAAAACTTAAATCTTATTTTTACCAGCTTCTCATAACCATTACCTTTTTACCTAATTCTTTAAACATTTTTACAAAAGCCAAATAATTTCATTTCAACATTTTTCCAACGTTCATCAATTTTATAAAATATTCCTAATGATAGAAAAGAAGAAATAAAAACAATCCAAACTTCTTCCAGCGTCCCCTCCCCCCGGTCCCGGGATTGTCAGTCCTTTTTATCCCATTAGTCTAGCACATTAACCTGGTGATCTTATATCCGAGGCGAAAACTGGAAGATTTAAACCAGCCTCTTGAAATAAGAAGCCACTCTTTATCCAGAAGACAAGGTTGGCCACAAATCCCATTGTTGGCCACAAATCCCATTGTACAAATTGCATCTCATGTGAGCCAGATATTTAAGAATGCCAGTGTGTGCGCAATTTGTGCAGTTCTAAATAACTCTTTGGTGAAAGGGAATGATCATAGAGAAGAGTTAAATATGACCCCATTCACATGGCGATAATTTTAAGCACTCCCAAGTATCAGACCTGCTTCCTGACACAGGTAGAATTATACTGAAAGGCAAAACACCCCACAGAATACGTACAAATAGGATAACTTAACACTGACCGTTTAATTTTCCAGGAGTTCCAGAGGGTAATATATGGAGGTGTGAATATTGTAATCTTTTGCCAAATGCACTTAAATCCAATTCTGAAACATGTTTCATATCTCTCAGCCCCACTCACCTCACAGAGTGTTTGTTGTGGGGGAGGAAGGAAAAGGAGATTGTTAGCTGCTTTGAGACTCCTTAAGGTAGTGATAAAGTGGGATATCAAATCCAAACTCCTCCTCCTCCTCCTCCGCTTCCTCCTCTTCTTCTTCTTCAATTGTGGCATCTGCCCATATATGCTGTGATTTTACCCTTCATCAGATCATCTTTATAGATTTGTCTTTCCATATGCATTTTCTTTATGTCCCTAAATATGGCTGCAATGTGTGCTTTATGCTTGTCTGTTACCTCATGGTACTGATGAGAGATAGAGGAGAAGAAAGAAGTGTCTCCAATGATGACTGAGTTGGCTCACCCACAATATCAAAACACTAATATCTGACCTCTGCTAAAGAATAAAGAAAAGAAGAAGAGGTAGTTGATTAAAAAATTGCATGTTTGAGGCAGGCTTTTCTAAGTATTATACTTTCTTTTTGACCTTATTTACAGCAGCATTCTATATCTGTCTTATCAGTAGTAAGTCCTGTTGACTCCCATGAGACTTACTTCTGTGGTCAGTGTATCCATGGTGTATTTGGTGTAAATTAGAGTATGCATTACACGACTGACCTTGCATTCACTGTATGGCTGATGTTTTCACACTGACCTTGTGGGAACAAATGCAATATTTGCAGAGGTGGTTGTTCAAGGGACAGACCATAAAACAGGGACATTTCCCATCAAATGAAAGAAAATATATTGAGGAAAGAAAAGCTCTTTTCAGGATCCACTATGTACTACATGTGCAATCTGTCTTGTCAGCAAAAAATTCCTAACAGTTCTGAAAGCATTGACCAAATCTGTTCCTAATATATCACCAGTTAGAATGCAGGATGTTGCTTGTTTCCCATTAGGCAGGAATTAAAATAACTCGTATATTCCATAAAGAAAGTTGTACTTATTCCACATCAACTGGGGCCTTCTTGTAACACCGCTATTTCCCATAAAAGAGCAATTAATATACCAGATACACAATATTCTAATAGCTTTAGCTAGATATTTGTGATTATTTCTCTTGGCAGAAAATAAATGTATTTGGAACAAAAGGATAAATTTCCTTTGTTTCTTGCTTTTTCCTGCTCATAACTTACAGTTTTACTCTCTTGCACTGCTCTGCTCCCATTCTCACTTTCCATTCTTCATCTTCAAATTCTTGTGGCTTATATGTTTAATACATATTTAAATATTTAATAGATTTCATAAATTTGAACTTCTAATCTGTTAGCTAATTTTTCTTGTCGAGTGACATGTGTTTCATCTGTGGGATAAGAAAACAAGACTGCAAAGCTGCTACTATGAACTCACCCCTTCTCATTAACAACAATACATATGTTCGTAATATATGACATTGTATCTGCCAGTCTAGGATTAGGCTTGGATCTCATATGAAAAGCCATAAAATCTAAGTACTCATAGTGACCACAAGAGAGAGAGACAGCTTCTGTTATAACATTTTCTTATTGCTAAGCCTTTAACTGTTAACTTTAACATTGTTTAATTAACACAGTGGTGGTTTTGTAATGCTGCAGAAAGTTTATAATAAATGAAGTGAAGAAGTTTCTAGTGTGGCTTCAATAAAGCCACGTGTTAACAGGGATTTTCCTCTATTAGCAATGTGAGACTTATTCAGCTCACAGTATAAATGATATACAATGTATTGGATGTAGTCTGCACTTCTGAAAGTAACAGGATACGCCAGTGTGGATTATAGGTGATTGGGAGCACAAACGTTTTGCAAAAAGGAAAACATGACTAGCCGAACTGTTCGTGATTCTGTCCAAAAGGCATTTTAACACGCCCTGCTGGGAAATGGTATTAAACTGATGTGTTTGCTGGTGAGAATTTCTGACATCTGCTTTCTTCACTTGGCTGCAAAGGAGGAGTAAAAACACAAAGATGCGGTCACAACTGGCAGAGTATTCCGAGATCAAATATCGCTTTAAATTGTTTAGGGTGGAGCTATAGCTATCTTAGGAAATACATGTTTCCAAAACTGTATGACTTCAGACAAAGAGAGTGTATATCGCTGGCAGGTGGAAGAGAAGAACCGTGCACTTGAACTTGCTTCCCCCATGCAAACTGTTCTTCTTTTGGCCATCTCCACTTATTTGTGGTTTCATAATTTATTATTATTATTATTACCCCACCCATCTGCTGGGTTTCCCCACTCTGGGCCGCTTCCAACAAAATATTAAAAATACAATAAAACATCAAACATTAAAGACTTCCCTAAAGCCTTCAGATGTCTTCTAAAAGTCAGGTAGTTGTTTAGTTCCTTGACATCTGATGGGAGGCCGTTCCACAGGGCAGGCGCCACTACCGAAAAGGCCATCTGCCTGGATCCCTGTAACTTCGCTTCTCGCAGGGAGGGAACCACCAGAACACCCTCAGTGCTGGACCTCAGTGTCCAGGCAGAACGATGGGGGTGGAGACGCTCCTTCAGGTATACTGGGCCTTTGAGGCCATTGAGGGCTTTAAAGGTCAGCACCAACACTTTGACTTGTGCTTGGAAATGTACTGGGAGCCAATGTAGGTCTTTCAGGACCGGTGTTATATGGCCACTCCCAGTCACCAGTCTAGCTGCCACATTCTGGATTACTTGTAGTTTCACCTTCAAAGGTAGCCCCACATAGAGTAAGGTTACTAGATTTTTTCAATGAATCCGGGGACACTTTTTCAACTTCAATGGATTTTGTATGGGGACTGATTTGTAAATCTGGGGACTGTCCCCGGGAAAAGGAGGCATCTGGTAGGTAGCCTTAACACAGAGCGCATTGCAGTAGTCCAAGCGGGAGATAACTAGAGCATGCACCATTCTGGCCAGACAGTCTGCGGGCAGGTTGGGTCTCAGCCTGTGTATCAGGTGGAACTGGTAGACAGCTGCCCTGGATACAGAATTGACCTGTGCCTCCATGGACAGCTGTGAGTCCAACATGTCTCCCAGGCTGCGGGCCTGGTCGTTCAGCAGCTCAGTTACCCCATTCAGGACCAGGGAGTCCTCCACACGTGCCTGCTTTCTGTCCGTCCGTCCCCCCGCACAGTACGTCTGAGCTTCACTGAAGAAAAATCAATTAAAATTGGGTCATGGTGGGAATCATCTACTGCAGATGCATCAAGCACCTCCTACCATCCACTGACAAGTGCTTCCTGACCCACGTGCAGATTAGTCAAAAACACTGTGCTTGGAAATACAGGTTTCCTTCAGAAGTCCTGTTTCATCCTCAGCAAAGCTTGAGATTACTTGATGCAACCTCTTCCATTAGGGAAGAGCGCTAAGGATTTTGCTTGGGGGAGAATCATGAGTCAACCATGTGAAGGGAACTACAGTCAATAGCAAGTGATTGGTACCTTTCACTGGACAAGTGGCATTGCAAACAGCAGCGACAAGGGGTTTCACTTTATTTGGGACCGTAGTGTAGGGGCAATGGTTTGAAGCCCCTCCTATTGCCACAGTACTGATCTATCTCCCCCTTCCACTGCCCACTTATCAAAAAGACATATAATATGTGCATGGAGCCACAAACTATGAAGAATCAAATACAGTGGTAACTCCGGTTACATACGCTTCAGGTTACATATGCTTCAGGTTACAGACTCTGCTAACCCAGAAATAGTGCTTCAGGTTAAGAACTTTGCTTCAGGATAAGAACAGAAATCGTGCTCCGGCGGTGCGGCAGCAGCAGGAGGCCCCATTAGCTAAAGTGGTGCTTCAGGTTAAGAACAGTTTCAGGTTAAGAACGGACCTCCGGAATGAATTAAGTACTTAATCCGAGGTACCACTGTAAATGTTCCATGAACAGGAATGGTAGGAGTGCTAAGTTACTGAAATGGAGACAGAATGTCTCCCCACAGTCGATACATGAGATGATGGGTACTCCAAATGTAGCAATGGGTGCTCCAAGAACAGCAGCAGACAGAACACTTCTTCCAGGATAATGAACTGTTTCCATGATAATTCTTCACCAGCAAATTAATTGTCCCCAAAGGTACATCAAATGGCCATGGATCAGCAATCACTTAAAAGTGTAAATAAAAAAATTCCTTCCAGTAGCACCTTAAAGACCAACTAAGTTAGTTCTTGGTATGAGCTTTCGTGTGCATGCACACTTCTTCAGATACACTGAAACAGAAGTTGCCAGATCCTTCTATATAGTGAGAAGGTGGGGAGGGGTATTACTCAGAGTTCTTGGTATGAGCTTTCATGTGCATGCACACTTCTTCAGATACACTGATACAGAAGTTCTGTAACTTCTGTATCTGTAACTTAAAAGTGTAGTAAGCTTACAGTGTTCTGTTTTACAACACGGGGTTTTCTTTGGTGTGCACTTATTAAAAAACCCAGTTATGCACATCTGGCATCTAGTTTCCCCCTTATGCTGAACCCAACTATGACAGCCTCATCTGATTTTCTTCTCATTCTGAGCATGACCATGTGCTAAATTAGGCTCTGCCATGATTGCACTCCTCTAAGCCACTCCCTCATCCCCCTCTACTCCCACATGCAAGCCTTTAAAACAACACTTTATTTTAGACTTGTTGACTTAGGCACAGAATTTGCTAAATAGCATTCTTCCCCTTATTTCATACTCAAAAGCAGAAACACTGCCAATTCAGTTTCTAAGTGACAAGAGCTGCATTGCTTAAACAATCCTTTAAATATAAATGGAACAGCTTTTGTAGCAGTTTTCCTTAAAAGCATATTTAACATTTAGGGCTATGGATTTTTTTAAAAATGATATATTCTGCATCCTCATGAGGAATCTAATGTTCTCTTAATATTATTTCAAAGGAACTCTTCTCAATGTCAAATCTTCAGAGCAAAGCTGCATAATATTGACCAACCCACATGCACAGGCAACAAGATTCTTGGCACAAGATTCTTTCTTGACCAGTTAATTAAGGATGGAGATAGGCAGGGTTTTTTTTAGTTGAAGGCTGGACGCCCAGAATAGATCTGTCCAAGGAAGTGGGGTGCTCAGAGTTTGTGCAACTACCCCACATTTTCATACACATTACACAAACACACAACCACAAAGAGAGGCACAGAGTCCACAGCTGTCAAGGAGCTGTCAGGCAAGCGCAGGTTCTCTGCAGGGCAGGAAAGAAATTGAGGCAAGAAATGCAATTAGCTTTTCTTCGCAGAAAGTTACAACACAGCAGTGTTACTCTGGCTCGACTCATTAAGCATGAGACGTTGCTGAATCTGACCACTGGCCCCCACCTACCCCTCTAGCCTCTCACTCTGTATCCCTACCAAGCAGGCAGAGACTTTGACAAGCAGGTGGGTTCCTCCTCTGAGCCTGCCTGGCCCATTGCTCAGGATGCGCGGGACCCTCCTTGAGTGGGGTGGCAGAGGAGGAGGAGAACCAGCAGGACTGGAACTGTCCAGCTGACAGGTAGCAGGGACCATCTCTGACTGCTCTCTGCTGAGTCTGCACTGACATTGAGATCAGCCTCCAGCCCTCTCCTGGAAGGGCCTCCTTCCAGTGGCGTAGCGTGGGGGTGCAGGGGGGGCCAGGCGCACCAGGCGCAACATCTGGGGGGGCACTCGCACTCTCAGCTCTCTGCCCCTACCTGGCTCACTCACTCTCTCTCACTGCAGTGCTGGCTGTGCGAATCCGATCCGAGCCGCCGGGTTGCTGCCCATTGTGGAGGGGGGGTGCCAGGCGTGCGGTGCGGAGAGCGAGGGACTATCTGGGGGAGGGACAGTGCAGCGGCCGCCCAGCGCAGTGCTGAGCGCAGGAGAGAACCACACCAGATCAGACCAGGCAGCAGCAAGAAGAAGCTGGCAGCGGCGGCAGGTTAGGGGGCGCAAATTACTTGCCTTGCCCCGGGTTAGGGGGCGCAAATTACTTGCCTTGCCCCGGGTGCTGACAACCCACGCTACGCCACTGCCTCCTTCTTCTGACCACCCTACCCTTGATTGCTCAAGCCTCCTGCTTCAAGCACCTCCCAGCTCGTCCCTTCCCCAGACTGCTCTCCAGTGTCCCACAACCATGATCCGAGGTCTAAATTGTCTTCTGCGTCATCTTTGGTGGGCTCTAGACCAGGCGGCACCCATCGTTCTTCCTCAGCCAGCCAGTCTCTGACAATAGCTGACTGGTGCAGATCAGTGGAAGAGTGCAGCTGAGTGCTGCAGTGGGACAGAAGATTGTGCTCTTTCTGCTCTACAGTGTATTGGTTAAGGAGTGAAGAAAGTACACTTTTAATATCCTACCTATACAGTAGTTGTCTGGGCAGGGAGGCTGAAATGTCTCCCTTCAGCTCAGTGCTATGATGTTACTCCAGTGCTCTACAACACATTCAGAAGGTGCCTGGTGAGTTTGGGGTCTGATTCTGGCACCCCCTTACTTTAAAAGTTGAAAACAAATGTGACACGCTGTCCTAATCCTGATTATCACTAATATTGTTTGCTTTCCTTCATATTATATATTGTTTTCCTTACGCTTATGCTTCTATTTTGTACAGAATTTTTCCGAGAACTCCTGGAGAATGCCGAAAGATCTTTAAATGATATGTTTGTACGGACATACGGCATGCTGTACATGCAGAATTCGGAAGTGTTCCAGGACCTCTTCATAGAACTGAAACGGTATTATACAGGAGGCAACGTGAACTTGGAGGAAATGTTGAATGACTTCTGGGCTCGGCTATTAGAGCGAATGTTCCAGCTCATAAACCCCCACTATCATTTCTCTGAGGACTACCTAGAGTGTGTAAGCAAATACACAGACCAGCTTAAGCCTTTTGGAGACGTACCCAGGAAACTGAAGGTTCAAGTGACAAGAGCTTTCATCGCTGCAAGGACCTTTGTTCAGGGGCTGACCGTAGGCAGAGAAGTTGCTAACAGAGTATCTAAGGTAATCCAAATTATTTCTTTTCATTGCTGGTTCTTTCCTTTCAATGCTTCACTGGAGCCTTCATCTCCTATTCCATGCTGTCCTTTATGGTGCGCAACTTTCAATCTATGCCACAATTATAGCTGAAAGGCAAGTTTGTTGACGTGTAACTGTGGGATGTTTTCTTCCTTGGACTAAGTCAAGATGATAGCTATACTGTTGAGATTTCCATTTAGAAAGGAACATATGTCAGTATTTATGTAGCACAAATCCCTTTATAGGGATGCCAGCCTGCCTGACCCATATTTCCCCCTCCTTCTGAGTCTCAGTGTCTGAGACCTGATTCCAGCATACAGAAGAAGTAACATGATGAGGAGCTCTGGAGTACAACTAATGGATTTCACGTTGGATGCTGCAGGTGGAAAGCTAGCCTGTAACGAATGTCTGAGGGTGTATGGGGTGGACAGATCTGTCAGTGTTGGTTTTTCTCTTTTCCTCATGTTATTTAAGTTCAGTCAAACTCTTTTCTGCATCAATTTGCCTTTTTTAAAGAAAGTAACCTCCTCCATTCATATACGCATTTCCAAGCACATTTCTTCAAGCGTTTCCCTCCAGCACAATACATTTCTGTATGTTATTTTCACCAATATCCACATTTTTCTGTGCTCTTTTCCCAATGCACACATTCTGCACATGTGTTTTGGCTGGAGAACTGCATCACAAAATGTAGAGAAGTGTAAATTTATAAGGACAGCTTCATTTGGTTCCGGGATTCATTTACAGTGGTGCCCCGCAAGACAAATACCTCGCAAGACGGAAAACCCGCTAGACGAAAGGGTTTTCCATTTTTGAGCTGCTTCGCAAGACGATTTTCCCTATGGGCTTGCTTTGCAAGACGAAAACGTCTTGCGAGTGTTCCGATTTTTTTCCGCTCCCCCCCCTTTTTCTAAGCCGCTAAGCCGCTAATAGCCTTTTAGCCGCTATTCCGCTAAGCCTTTAATAGCGCTAATCCGCTAAGCCGCTAATAGGGTTGCTTCGCAAGACGAAAAAACCGCTAGACAAAGAGACTCGCGGAACGGATTAATTTTGTCTTACGAGGCACCACTGTACAGAGTGCAAATTAGGTAGGTGCGAATGGAACAAATTTCTTCCACATCACCAGAAGTTGTAGGATCTAAGGGCAGACTACGTATCAAATGAGAGATTTTTGTCATTAGGATCTCCCAAGTTTGTTCTTTTTTTTCTCAGATGAGGGCAAGGCTCTCTTCTCTTCTCATTTGTTTTAAACCTCTTTCCAGTATATAAATCCAAACCATATGCTTGTCAGCTAAAGAGGAAACAAAACATGTAAATGCATGACATCAGTATCCCAAAAGAAGGATTGTTTGATCAAAGGTTATGTCCCAAGCAGAGCAGTGGAACCTGAGGACTGCTGATGGACAAAACCATGATTGTCATTTTTATATATGTTGATCTTTGCAAAGCCATTAGTTCTGACTCATGACTTTGGATGGTGCTGATAAGAGGTTCCGACTAAACATCAGGAAGAATTTTGTGATGGTAAGATCTATTTGACAGGGAATGGACTCCCTCGGGAGGTTGTGAACTTTCCTTCACTGGAGGTTTTTAAGCAGAGGTTGGATGGCCATCTGTCATGGAGGCTTTAGTTGAGATTCCTGCATTTCAGGGGGGTTGGCATAGATGGCCCTTGGGGTCCCTTCCAACAATTAGCTCAGATGGTTAGAGCATGGTGATGGTAATGCCAAGGTTGATGGTTTGATCACAGTATGGGACAGCTGCATATTCCTACATTGGACTAGATGATCCTCAGGGTCCCCTCCAACTCTATAATTCTATGATTCTGTGAAATAATTTAAATGTATATTATCCATCCAGAGCACTGAGGACCCAAGCCAAACTGTTTGTCCTTACTTTTGTGAATCGTTGCATTGGTATTCCCCCATGCTTTCTTTTCCAAGGCTTCCCCCACATTCTAGTCTAAAATGAGAGTGTGAAAGCGGCAGTCTGATTAAATAATTTACATTCATATCACAGAATGTAGTTGAGTAGGTAAAGAGTAGACAGCTCAAATCCAGAATATAAAAATAAGTCATCTGTCACATTCCCCCGCCCACTCCGTATTGCAGATCTTTGTAATCTACTGGGAGGTGTTCTGGTGCAAAAAGGAATGATGTGGATGACTTAGAGTCTTCATGATTAATGAAATATTCAGCAAAGAATTTGCTCGCCTTCTCTCTAACTGTGTGCATGCTTTTCGTCAGTGTCTCTCTTCTTGTACTTCAAGAACTTGCAGCAGCCCACAGCTCTGACATATCTTTAATATAGATAACTGAGGGCTTGCAGTTGTTTCAGGAATTGCTCTATATTGGCGACGAAGTTAATTTCCACTGTGTTGTCAAACTTCAAGAGACTGGTCTTCATTTAGATGAAATTATAAGGAGGACAAAGAAGCGTCACTTTTCACTGGATCACCAATTTTGCAGCAATATCACAACCTGTGGGTGCCAATAGGACATAGCTCCTACTTTGAGGGCTTTGGATCAGGGAAGCATGGGTCTGAATTCCAGCTTACATGTGAAAGACCTTGATCAAGATACTAACACTCTGTTGCTGTGCTGATATCTGGGCTGAACAAGCGTATCTTGCTCTGAGTACTTTAAAGCAAAGGTATAAAACAAACATGAACCCCCCTCCCCCCAAAAAACCACCCCAAATGCTCTGCTACATTTTTCTGATACAGGTTGCCAGGATATATCTGAGCCCTGATTCACCTTGGATGAGCTAGTTACGCCAGGGGAGATCAACTGAGCCAGGAATCCTCCAGCTGAGCTGGAGATTTCCTGCATCGTGAGTTGTTCATCCAGCTGGATCTTTCCATAGGATTATGTCCTTAGATCTGTCTAAGAAAAACAATAAACCACACCCAGCATTTGATGTGGGAAGGGTACATTGCATATTTTTATTGCAATATGCCATTGTTTTCCCTGACCTTCTATTGACTTCTTTGTTATAACTTCCTCTTTGGGATAGTTACATGGGAGGTGCCAGCCAGATCACATAACAAGCGAGGTGTCATTATGTAGATACATAGCCAACCAGCTATGTGTCAGCACTGACGGCGAACAAAATAGCATTGCTCGCTCTTTCAATACTGAAAACGTTTGATCACTTTCAACAGGACACTCCAAAATTGCTACTGTTTGGGCAATTCTCGGCCTTGTTGAATAGATTCTTGAGAACTGTTAACAGAAAATGAACATCTAGGTCGGTCTTCTGAAATGTGGTATCTTTCAGATGTGCTATGTTGGCTGGCACTGAAAGGACTTGTAGTTTGAAATTTTGGGTAGCACTAGAGTGAGGGGGGAGAACCTCTCTCCTTTCGTAGTGGGCAGCATTGCAGCCGGGCATCTGGGCCCTTGGGTTGATCTGGCTCGGGGGCAAGGAATTGATGTCCCCTTGCGCCAACCGCAGCCACATCACACCTGCCCAGCCAATTATGGGATTTATAGAGGAGATGCCTTCATTCACTCTATGATTCTAAGTTTATTCCAATCCATTTTTACAAGCAGTCTGTGGATGTCAGACACTGTGCCCCTTTTGAGGAATTATACCCTCCCTCAAAGCAATATTTTAAAGATAATATATTAACAGTTGACCATGCTACAATTAGAAGTGGTTCTGCTACTATCACAACTGACTGGTATATGGATTGGCAAGTCAACATTTGCAGAATCTTCATGGTCAGTATATGAATTCAGGCAAAAGGAGACAGAGAAAATAAAAACTCCATTCTAGTGCTGCAAAAATAGCATGCCTTTTCCAATATCTCCATGTTGGAAAAATATAGCATATGAGACAACTCTAAGCTGCATCCAACATACATTGGAGCCTTTCAAATTCTCCCATAAAAGATAATTATTATGGTCATGCAAATATCTGGAGCATTTGACCCTGTAGCTAATATCTTGTTATTCCTGCAAAGGAACTTAACAATTAAATTAGCATCTAATCTTTTTAATGGTTATTTGAAAACTTTTCTGAACACCTGGTGTCAATTATGCCACTACCTTATTTTTGAGACTGACTAAATCAGTTTTGATCACTGGCTTTCATTAAATTATACAGATAGCTGGTTTCTTGCCACAAACACAGTGCTTTCTGGGAAGAGCGGAGCGAATGCAGTAATAGAATTAGAAGGTAAAGGCAAGGTTTAGCAGTGAAAAATGTGCCCTGCTAATTGCCAGTGATCACTTCGAGTTGCAGCCTGCCAGCCTGCTGCTTTTTAAAGACACCAAATCAATATTCTCACAAACTCAGTTTTCATGGTTTATAAATAAGCATTCACCCTCTTTTCTGTGAGGGGGAGAGAAAGCTAAAAATAAAGGTCAATATCAAGTGTCACACTGATTCGGAATATAATTACTCGGAAGGGGGGAACAAATATGACATGCTGATAAAGCAGGTAATTAGGAGCCAAAACAAATAGTATATTAATGCTGGAAAATGCAATTTGAAGACATTGATAGAGTGTTATGTGAACCGGGTGGAAAAGGAGTTATTGCACAGAAGAGGCAAAATGCTGCTTCTGCTAGGCCAAAGCATATAAAAGAATACCAAGTGAAGATTGCCACTTTTCCCAGGAGGTGAGGGTGTAGGTTGGAGCCATTTATCATGCGCAGAATTTGTTGATTCACTTAAGCATGGATGGGTGCAGACGCACACATGTGTAATGCTGTACCATATGTATCATTTAAAGCAGCGGTGGGGAACCTGCAGCCCTTCAGATTTTGTGGGATTGTAGCTCCCATTATCCCTGACTGTTGGACATGCTGGCTAGGGTACATGGAACTTGGAGACCAACAGCTTAGGGAGGGCAGAGGTTAGCTCACCCGTGTTCTAAGGAGTAGGAGGTCAGGCAAAGTGAAATCTGAAGCCTGTGACCAGACTCCGTTTCTTCAATTTAGTAATTCAGCAGTGGGATGTGACGTATAGGTGGGCTCCCACAAGGCAAGACAGCAATAACAGCAAGAAGCTTTATTGAACTACATAACTGGAAAACAGGGGCAAAGCAACTGCTTATATACATTCCAGAAACCTGGACCACTCCCACCGTGATTGGCTGTCTAAACTTTCAAGCTGCGAATCATGACTCAGAGTTCAAGGGCCAATGGCAGAGGCCCAAATCCTGAAATGTTCTGTGATTGGACATCATGTATCAAATCAGAACACAGGAGTTCAGAATCCTTAGTCCAGACTCAAGCTCAGGCAAACATAAACCACTGAATACATAACACCGGATGCTAAACAGGAGGAAAGGGCTTCTAACCACCTTAAAAGGGGACTTTATTTCTCATAAGGAAAACTCATTTTAATGGCTATGTGAAGCTACCAAATTTCGCTTTTATTGACCTTTTGCCTAACACACCACCTAAAGGTAATTTCCACCGTTGCCCCTGTAAGGCCTGCCTTGTTTCTTTTGATTCCTATTTTCCTCCAGTTAAGAACTTTTTGAGTCCCACCTAATGAGGCAGACAGACCTAGTAACGGCCAGTTTGTTTTTGTGTTTTAAGAGATGGGGGAATCAGCCACTGTTATGCAGGCTAATTCCAATACCAGCACAGCACCTTAAGAGCCTCATTTGAATGTTTGCTACCTCCTACCCATTCCACATCAAGACTTTGATCAGATGCAGACGCCATGCTTCCAACACCAGCCAGTATTATTCTCTGTCTCTGCCCCAGCTGTTCCATTTACGTCTAACCCGATGAAGAGTTCTGGACAGCTTAGAAGCTTGGGCACTGTTTTGTGACATTTTGCAGCTCGATAAAAGTATTTGAAATGTTTCCTGTACACTGTTGTAGGAATTCAGTCTCTGTCCTGGGCTAGGACTTGTATCGTCTCATACAAGGCAGTATCCATTCAGTCGCTTTCTTTAATGGGTATCTTCCGTACAGGGGCAGAGGAAGGGGTGTGTCATGGGGGCAGGTCGCCCTGGGTGTCACCACTGAGGGGGTGACAAAATGCCAGGTGGGACTCACTGTCGGAGCCTCCGTACGACCGAGCTGTAATGGCTACTCCTCCGGCGGTGATTAAAAACCTAAGCCTCTGAATGAGACTTCAGGCATGCTCTCCATTGCACAGTGTACTCAGACAGCAGCAGAATGAGCCAGAAATATGTGCTACATTGCTACTTTATTCCTGACTATGCCAGACAGAAAAGAATATGCGTCTGCTCTCTGTGAGAGACAGAAAACAACAGGACACAGAATCAGGAAACCAGTAACTTCAACATCCGTCTCCCATGAAACTTCCAACAGTCTGGAATGTCAACAGAGTCTTGTGACTCCAAGAACTGCACAGTAGCATGACAGAAACCTAACACTCACCACAGGGCCTGCAGCATGCCCGAGCCATGCATCTCTCCTGGGAATAACGTGGTGGCTTGGGCGCTCGCAGACTCCACGCTGCCCTAAACGGTCTGCCCACCGCCTCCCGCTCAGCTGTAGGGCGGCTGAGTGGGATAAGGCAGGTAGACTCTTTGGAGGCCCCATGGAGCGTCCTGCCCCTGCTTGCCCCACCCTGCAGGTAGCTGGCCCCGCCCCTGGGCGCAGGGCACATGCGCCGCCCCAGACACCTGATCAGCTTGCTCCGCCACTGCTTCCATATTCCTTAACTTCTTCTGACATGTTAGGACAATTCACACACAGCACAGAAGAGTGGAAACCTTCTCCAGCTGCTGCTGTGCAAAATACTATCTCACCATGCCTTTCGCCCCCCTCAACACACTGTTCCTTAACAAAGAATGGTTTGATGGGCTTTTCCTTGCACAGCCCATTTCCCATCCTTTCTAGGGTTGTGTTTAGCATTTGGACCACCTCGTATTTCTAATATGCATCTTCACAGTCACGGTAAGGGAAAGGTTAAGCAGATTGCCGCTCGGAAGAAACTTCAGAGCTTTCTGCCAGTATTGCTGAGAGGTAAGTGTCAGAGGCCAGACTTCCAAAGGATTCCCAAAAAGCTAACTTGTATCGCCACAAGGGCTTACAGAATGACAGTAACAAAAGCCAAGGGGGGGGGGAGGAGAGGTTTGCAATGAATTCTCTGGTGAGGAAATTTGATAAACGTGCCACCAATGATCTGGAGCTCATCTGATCCCCACCATTGACTCTTCTGCTGACACTGCCAGAATTGAACATAGCGTAGTTCTTCTGTGATTAATCTTACAGCAGCTTTAGAATTTTTGCTGTTTTAGCATGCCGAAGTAAGGAGGGGTAACGTGGAGAAATGCAGAGGAATCAAGCGGAGGATGGAAAGGGAGATAAAGAAGCCGGAAGGTTAAACAGCACGCTGAGATGTAAATCATTCTGCGACATGCTGACTTTTTAGAACTACTGGAGTCACTGATTATCTGTAAGATGTTTTAACAGACTGCCAACAGGAACGGTGTTTTCAAACCGTGGTTTGATAAGGCCTACTTATTTCATTTCTTATGCAGATCTGAAGTAAAAAGAGCAATGGATTCCGCCCATCAAGTCTTCATGCAGTGTATTATTCAAAAAGATATCTGATTTGGGCAAAATGAATGATATTTGAACTGGTTGTCTTTTGAAGCAGTTCCTTTAAGGAGATTCATCATTGCCTAATCCATAGGTACCAAGGTTTTTTTTTTAAAAATGGCTGGGAGTACACTTGGAAATCTAACAGGCTGTCATGGCCATACTGTTGGCTTTTTGCAGTATAGTGACGCTGCAGAGAGCTTGCTGGGGAGATCATGCATTAAAAAGAAAGGACTCAAAAATAACTTAAAGAAGGTTTTAATAAGAAAAACAAAAACTCCATTAACACTAAATATATTAACAAACAAACATGACCCAACCACCAACCCATCCCCCAGGGTAAATGGGAGAGCTAGGTGCTGCTTCTTATATACTACACCCAGATGCTGACACGCCTTAATCAAATACAACTCAGCAGCACCTGCTATGTTACACAGCTGTAAAGCTGGGTCTCGTTAGTTTGCTCTGGCCCTTGCTCCGGCCCCTTAAAGACACACACATGGAGTGGAATAATGATGAACCTTTACATTTAAAGAAACCATTCAACATTTCCCCTGCGGTTCATCATTGTGGAACAAAAACATAAAGCATACTTTGTACATGTTTTTCATGTGTAACCTTTGGAAGTGCTTTAGTAAAAATGTCCGCAATTTGATTGTCACCTGGAACATATTTAAATACAACCATTTCATCAGCAATTAGTTTCTTTACAATTTCTAAACGTAATCTTAAGACTCTAGTGCGCTGCGTATTGGTCTCTGAACACAGGATAGCAAGTCCACTCTGGGAATCAAGGTAAACTTTTACTGGTAGTGTTACTTGCATCTGTAGGTCTGCAAATACTTGCAGATACCATTCTACATCACGAGTGGCCTGAACACATGCACATAATTCACTCTCTGTTGTGGAGAGACAAATAATGGTTTGTGTCTGGGACTTCCATTCAAATGGACAACCGTTATAACAAAACACCATACCAGACACACCCCTGCAATTATTTTGTTCTACTGCATGAGATGCATCGCAGAAAATTTCAAAACCTTTATCAATACTGGGTGTAAACTGCAACCTATAATGTTTGGTATGTTTAAGGTACATTACCACTCTCTTAAGAGCAGAGAAACATTGCATAGTGGGCTTTTCCACATTGTGATGCATCTTTTAACAAAAGCTTAACTGCTTCATATTTTACACTTGGTGAATAACACAAATCATAATCTCCTGGAATTTGTTGAAAACCCCTAGCAACTAATCTTGCCTTGTACCTTACAACTTCATTTTTGTCAGTCATTTCAACTCCATAAACCCATTTTGAATCAATAAGTCTCATATCTGGGGTTTGTGGTACAAGAGACCAAGTGTTATGCTCTTTTAAAGAAGCTATCTCAGAGTTCATAGCTTTATACCAATTTACAGCTTGGTGCTTAGGTAAATTCTGAACATCATTGTAGCTTTTTGGCTCAAAAACCGCCTTATTGGCACACACAGTATTAAAATGTTCATCTGCAAAACGTTGTGGCTTCTGCCTCTTTCTATCTGAACGTCTCAGTCCGGAAGGAGAGTCAGACTCCTCAGACTTAATGGGACTAAGTGAACTACTAGTTTCAGGTTGTAAATTATCATTGTCAGACTGAAGAGGTGCCTGTAGGCTAAGCTCACGGTCAGAAAACTCAAGAGAATCTAACCTCCCCTCAGGTGCCTGTGACTTTAAATCAAACAAATTATCAGATTCACCAGGCTTTTTGTCTTTTTCTATTAATTCAGAATCACCATTTCCTCCTGCTGCTGCTGCTGCTTCCTCTTCTTCCTCAGTATCATTTATACCATCAGTATCTTGGAAAACAGCAACTCCATTCCAATTTACAGTTTGTATCATGCTTCTGGTAATATGAAATTTGCCAGTTGCTGGTATGTAAATTCTGTACGCCCCCTGCTGGTAGCCCATTAATTTTCCCTGAACACTACGTTCACCCAATTTCTGCTTAGCAGGATAATGCATAATTACATCTGAACCCCAAATACGTAGGTATTTCAGATTAGGGCGTTTTTTAAACAGCTTCTCATAGGGGGTGACATCTAAACCAGAATGATAACTGCGATTTCTAACATAACAAAAGGCATGGAGCGCTTCAGCCCAAAACGCTTTGGGCAGATTAGCATCGTGCAGATAAGTTTTAACCCCTGCCTGCAGGTCACGCTGCACAACTTCAACAAGCCCATTTTGCCAGGGACTTCGGGGGCAAGATAACTCATGAGTAGTCCCCTGCGCTTCCAGGAATTTCTCAAAATCCTCAGAAACAAATTCCCCGCCCCGGTCAGAAAACAGGTTCTTAATAGGTTTGTTAAAGTGCGTTTTTACCCAGTTGCAAAAAACCTTGTACTTCTCAAATGCTTGGGACTTCTCAGCTATTGCATAAGTCCAACAATATCTACTATACTGGTCTATCAGAGTAAGCCAGTACTTTGAACCTCCTAATGAGGGTGGGAGTGGCCCAACTAAATCACAATGTACACACTCAAATGGCTCAGTTACTTTCCTATCTGAGCACCTACCCTTGCGTGCAACCTTAATCTTATTCTTGCAACAGGATAGACATTGCATAAAGAATTTGCATGGTTTTAAGTTGAGGCCATTGACAATATTCTTTGTCTTAATTACATCAGCAAAATTCAGGTGTCCCAGAATTCTGTGCGCCATGTGGACACACCCAGAATGTGGCCTTACATTTCTCAACCCCTGGCTTGACTGTGCTGCTCTGCAATTTATAGGCGATTGGGAGTAGGTGCGAAAATACAGTCTATATAAACCATCAGATTCCCGGGCATACAATAGACGTTTGTTCCCCTCAAAAAACTCACACATAGACTTTAAGAAACGCACAGTTATGCCTTGACGAGCAAAACACCTTACTGATAATAAATTGTCCATTGAGGGGCAGTAAATGCAGTTCGCTATTGTAATGTTTAAAGAGTCAAGTTTAACGGTACCCCTGCCAAGCGACTGCAAGACTTGTGAATTGGCTAAATGTACATTACCAATTTCCTCTTCGAAAGAAATAAACAAGCTTCGATTGTTGCAGACGTGCTGGGATGCACCTGAGTCGACAATAAAAGAATTCCACTTGACACCTTTAATTCTTTTACGATCTGTAGTCCGAGCGTGAAAAGCTCGCGGCTCATTTCTGTCCCTACTATACGATGCCGGCTGCTGGGCTGACGACCGTGATTGACGAACAGAAACAGGCTTGGGAGTACTTTGCTTTCTTTTGGATCTGCAGTCCCTTGCAAAATGTCCTTGCTTATTGCAGAACCAACAACGCTTTGCAGCTTTAAATGCAGTTGTATCACCACAGGTTTGCATATGGCGTTCCTCATTCTTTCTGGAAACAGGAGTGCTTATGGCAGAAGCCTCCCTTCTATCCAACTCGCCCATTAATCTTGCCGTTACCCCTTCCACAGTTAATTGTGCTGGTGGAACAGCAGATATCTGGCTAGCTATACCATCAAAGTCCTCATTAAGGGAACAAAGGATGATAAAAACATACTGAATATCAGGTATCTCCATGTCCCTTCGAATTAACTCGCCGCGTATTGCCTCCAGACGTCTCAAGTGTGCTGCCAAATCTCCACCAGGCTGCAACTTCGTCTGGTACAACTGCTTGAAAAATGTCAATGCAGACGCTGACTCTTTTCTAACATGCACTGCTGCAAGACTGTCCCACATTTCTTTGGCAGTTTTCTTATTTCTTATATAGACTACTTGCTGGTCGCTGACTGCCAAATTAATTATCGCCCTGGCTTTTGCATCTCCTTTCGACCAAGCATTAGTTACAGGGTCAGGAGGGTCATCAGTTACATAGGTCCATACTTCTCTAGAGGTCAAAAGCGCCTCCACCCGAAAAGACCATAAACTATAATTCTCATCTGTTAGCTGTGGGAAGACCAGAGCCTTCTCAGCTTCAGGAACCCGGTCAACCATTCTGGAACTCTTCCAGACCCACAAAAACTACACTAACAGGAGAAGGAGTTTTCAAACCTTTTTCAGAGTCCAAAAATATGCAGTCATCCACTCAGCAGCTGGGCCCATAACCAAAGATAATAAAAACATAATAAAAACCAGTGTTGCTCAGAAACCCTATCCCTCAAAACAAAAACCAACCAACAAACAAAACCCCACAACCAAACAACAAGAACCTGATCCCCAGAGTAAACCTCCATTAAAAAAAATCAAATCCTTGTAATGGGCAAAGGGCCTTGGTGGATGCTAAGGGAAAAATACCCTCTGCAAGGAAAGACCTTTCTCTCCCTAGAGAATTAAGTCTGCTCTTTGGCTCTGTGATGCTCTCTCAAAGACCATATGATTGTATGATCCATTTCTGAGAACTCCCTGTGAAACCTTATCAGTAACAAATGCAAAAGAAGTTCCCATGAACTCTTTATGATGCTATTTCTGATATCAGAGTTATAAATTACTTGGGGCCAACCTGTCTAACAGTGTAGTCCTAACCATGTTTATTCAGAAGTATAAATTTAATGGGACATACTCCATAGTAAGCGACGTGGGTGGCGCTGTGGGTTAAACCACAGAGCCTAGGGCTTGCTGATCAGAAGGTTGGTGGTTCGAATCCCCACAATGGGGTGAGCTCCTGTTGCTCGGTCCCAGCTCCTGCCAACCTAGCAGTTCGAAAGCACGTCAAAGTGCGAGTAGATAAATAGGTACCGCTCTGGCAGGAAGGTGAACAGTGTTTCTGTGTACTGCTCTGGTTCGCCAGAAGCGGCTTAGTCATGCTGGTCACATGACCCGGAAGCTGTACGCCGGCTCCCTCAGAAACCTCTTCAGATTGATCAGTTAGCAATGCCCCTCCTGCCCTGCTCCTCTACTTCCTGAGAATTTTCCCAAACTTCAAATTAAAACTTTTTTAGGGAACAGTTTGATTTGTCAGAGTATCGTCTTTCTTTTACTTAATGGGTTAAAACCCATAATTTGAAGCATTGGTGTAGTGTGGGTTGCCAGCACCCCACATGGAGGGAAACAGACAGAGTATGCATGAGTATTAAACTGCCTAACACCCAAAAGGTGGCAACCACAGAGAAGAAAAAAAGAGTCATTCCGTTGTTTGGAGAGGTCACTTCCTGGTTCGCATGGAGAAGGTGCTTTCAGCAAAGCCCAGCAACGGAAGTTTGTAGCCGTATTGAAGCAGCACCGGGTGTTGAATTTTTTTTGTCCCTAATGATTTTGTACCTGGGGCAACTGCCCCTGTGCCCCCCCCCATGCTACCAAACAGATTTGAAGAAGATTTTAATAGTAAGCTGTTTACACATTTGACACATACATGATTTGACTGGAATGCTTCCATTTACTGGAATGTGCATTCCAGTGTAAAACAGAAGAAGAAGAAGGAGAAGAGTTTGGATTTGATATCCCGCTTTATCACTACCCGAAGGAGTCTCAAAGCGGCTCACATTCTCCTTTCCCTTCCTCCCCCACAACAAACACTCTGTGAGGTGAGTGGGGCTGAGAGACTTCAAAGAAGTGTGACTGGCCCAAGGTCACCCAGTAGCTGCATGTGGAGGAGCGGGGAAGCGAACCTGGTTCACCAGATTACGAGTCTACCGCTCTTAACCACCACACTAGCGTTTTCATAACCCAAACAGCTTTGGGTGTTTTCATAACCCTTAGTTTGAATTGAATTACTTCTCCAGCCATTTTCACAAGGAATGGCCTTTTGCATTTCCTGCATCTATAATTCAGATGTAAAACCTATATTGACTAGAATACCTACTTATTTGATAAATGATTCTTTTTCTCTTCTATTTGATTTTAGCTGGACATTTATAGAACTACTCAATAGTCTAGTCACCCTGAATCTAGATGGGAAAGGCCAGAAAAGTGGCCATTTATAAATAGATGGGATAATATATTCTCCACATCTCTCTTCAAAATGTCATTTGTTGTAAGGTACTGGTATATGGTTAAGAATTACATATGTCAGTGGCTTTTAAATGGTTTTCCAGGAAAATTGTTTCCTGAAAAGCTTAACAGACGTTCTCCAAGAATATCCGTAATGACCGCTCCCCGCATGAAACGGGGGGCGACCTTTGCGTGGACGCGCACAGCCCCTGGATCTGGAGCGGCTCCATCAGCATTGGCTTGGCTTTGCCTTCCCTCAGGTGGGATACCTGGAGGTCTCCTCCTACCCCAGTCAGCTGTCCAATCCCACCTGGGGGAAGCGTTGCCAAGGAGATCAGGCCAGGTAGGGGAGGGATTACCTGCCCACACAATAGAGGGAGGATCTTACCTGGGAATCCTTAGAAGACTTTGAGTGCAAACTAAGTTTGGTCAGTCACGACACAAGATTTGCCCAAGCCCTGCACAAGCAAAGAGTGTTTCTTAAGATGAATTCCAGAGCATTCTGCAGCATCCTGTGGTTTGGGATCAATATGGAAATTGAACTCCATTGTTCTAACCATACAAGGCTGTGTGATTAGCCACTTCTCTGCTTTGGTGTCAAGTCGACTTGCACATCGTTTGATTTGCATTTCAAATGGGCACTTAAGAGTTTGGGGAAGGAAGAGACAGCTGGAAGCATTATTATTTTTTTCCTGTTTGAATTTGGGCATAGACCAGGATAAAATGGTGACATGCCTGAAAGTGAAGCACTTTGGAAACAGTTGCTCTGTTTAAGAACCTGAAACAGGGCAAGTAGTTGTGCTTTCTGCTCTCAAAGTGCTGTGCTTCCGGAATGAACAGCTTACATCTCCAGTGCTCTCTTGGCAAAGGAAGTGCTCAGGTAGTGCTAACCACAGAGGAGATGTAGGACTGTACTCTTTGACATTTGGAGAAGTGGAAGATGCATAACAGCAAACCATCCAAGTGTCCGTATTTTCCAGGGACATTCCTGGATTTACAGAAGTTACCCCGCTTTCTGATTTGATCCCAGAATGTCTGTATTTTCATTAGGATGTCCCCATTTTCATCAGAGAAATGTTGGAGGGTATGGAATTATGTGACCCGCCGAGCCAAGGAGATAAGTAACTATACAACCACAGTTCAAGAAGGACACTGACAAACTGGAACGTGTCCAGAGGAGGGCAACCAAAATGGTCAAAGGCCTGGAAACGATGCCTTATGAGGAACGGCTAAGGGAGCTGGGCATGTTTAGCCTGGAGAAGAGGAGGTTAAGAGGTGATATGATAGCCATGTTCAAATATATAAAAGGATGCCATATAGAGGAGGGAGTGAGGAAACGATGCCTTATGAGGAATGGCTAAGGGAGCTGGGCATGTTTGGCCTGGAGAAGAGGAGGTTAAGGGGTGATATGATAGCCATGTTCAAGTATATAAAAGGATATCATATAGAGGAGGGAGAAAGGTTGTTTTCTGCTGCTCCAGAGAAGCAGACACGGAGCAATGGATCCAAACTACAAGAAAGAAGATTCCACCTAAACATTAGGAAGAACTTCCTGACAGTACGAGCTGTTTGACAGTGGAATTTGCTGCCAAGGAGTGTGGTGGAGTCTCCTTCTTTGGAGGTCTTTAAGCAGAGGCTTGACAACCATATGTCAGGAGTGCTCTGATGGTGTTTCCTGCTTGGCAGGGGGTTGGACTCGATGGCCCTTGTGGTCTCTTCCAACTCTATGATTCTACAACCTTTAGAAGACATATGAAGGCAGGCCAGTATTAGGGAAGTTTTTTTAAAAAAAACATATTTAATGTTTTATTATGTTTTTATATATGTTGGAAGCTGCTCAGAGTACCTGGGGCAACACGGTCAGATGTATGTGGTATTGATAATGATAATGATAATGATAATTGTTGCTCTGATTTGCAGCCTCTTTGGATGATTTTGCCTCTCTAGGATGTGTCAAACCCTGGAAATACCCGTTGGTTGCCCAGATGGAGTTATGCAATCCCCAAGCTAGGGAGATAAGTAACTACACAACCTTTAGAAGGCAACTGTATATGAAAGATTTACATGTTTAATGCTTTTATATATGTTGGAGGCCGCCCTGAGTGGCTGGGGAAACCCAGTCAGATGGGCAGGGTTATAAATAATAAAATTATTATTATGGAATAGGACGTCCCTATTTTCATTGGAGAAATGTCTGGAGGGTATGTAACAGTGCAATAAGGAGCTCGTTTAAGCATTTGACTGAGGTACGTGAAAGAAAAATCAAGGCACGCTGTCATCTTGTCATACCTTCTAGAGATCTTAAAATAACCTTCAAGGAAGAAAACTTCCCTCTGCATCAAGTGGCGGGGAATGGACGCTATGAGGAGGTGTTTAGAAAGCTGCCGCTATCCCATCCGTCATGCGTGACATGTACTTCGCTAGGAGAGATAAGCACTTACAGGTCTTTCATCATCTCTCCTTCCACCTTCCCTCCCCTCCCTTCCCCCCATCTTTTCTCATTCCTTTTTCAGAGCATGAGGCAGAGAAGCTCAACCACAGGGTTAGCTGCTGTCAGAAACCTCCCTAGAAAACCTTCCTGCCTCAAGCTCTTTGGGGAGTCCTCAGGCTATTTCCTAGCCCAGTGTAATAAACTGCTAAAATCTCTGAACTCCCAGATTGAATGCATTATTACTGTGGTATACAATTCATTCCATCTAAGCTTTCAACCTGCTAATGCTAAAAGGGAATAGGCTGGCTGGAAGCTGCAACTCCCTCTCTTTTACACAGCAGCAGCGAGTGGAAAGTAGCAGCCAGCCAGCCAGCCCCTCGCTTTTTTGAGCTGCATCCTCAATGAATGCAGCAAAGTTGTCAAAATATTTATTAGCACTAATGCTATATTTACAGGGAGCTGGATTCCACCCCCACCGTTTTCCCTTTCATATTTCTGGTTGAGAGTAAAAAGAAAAGAACTCGGTGGAAAAGACTGATGTGTCTAGAAGAATAATTTAGAGATATTTTACATACAGGAGGCAGTTGATGATGATGATGATGATAGGAAAGTTTTTTTGGAGGCCTTCATTGATTCCAGGTCTTCTCCATGGGTCCTATTGTCAACATTTTCCACCGCATATTATTTCATAATCCATATTTTGTATCTCTCCTTATTGTCCATAATATTTGCTACATTGCAAGTGTTATTAAAGTGAAGGTAAAGGGACCACGTGACCGACTCTAGGGTTGTGGCGCTCATCTCACTTTATTGGCTGAGGGAGCCAGTGTACAGCTTCTGGGTCATGTGGCAAGGATGACAAAGCTGCTTCTGGTGAACCAGAGCGGCGCACCGAAATGCCATTTACCTTCCCGCCAGAGCGGTACCTATTTATCTACTTGCACTTTGACGTGCTTTCAAACTGCTAGGTTGGCAGGAGCTGGGACCAAGCAACGGGAGCTCACCCCGTTGCGGGGATTCGAACCGCTGACCTTCTGATCAGCAAGTCCTAGGCTCTGTGGTTTAACCCACAGTGCCACCCGCTTCCCATTGCAAGTTTTATTAGATTCCTGCTAACGTTTTCATCGTCTTACAGTGGTCTCCTAGATAAATTATAAAATTTTCCCATTCTTTATTGAGGTTTTGGTCTTCTTGGTTCCTGAGCCTTGACCATTTTTAACACATTTGCAATCTGCAAAGAGGAAATATAAATGCATATGCCCATACTTTTTCTCCACTGTTCAAAGAGGCTATGCATTGGTTATTGCTGACGTGTAGTGAGATGGTGGGCAAGCCTGATGCAGTATATGCCCGTAGGAACACGCTATATAGGTGTGATTCAAGCATTTATGCATACAAGTGTATGTGTGATTCACACAATTTCCACTTTCCTGAATAACACATTAAATGGTGCCTGCAGATGTAGGCAAACCACAGTGGTGAGAAACATGCCCCCCACATGAAATAGGCTTTTACCAGAAGAGCAGATGTCGGGACAAACTCATACTTTGATTTCTTCAAAACCAGATACAGTGGTACCTCAGGTTACGAACTTAATTCGTTCCGGAGGTCCGTTCTTAACCCGAAACCATTCTTAACCTGAGGCACGCTTTCGCTAATGGGGCCTGCTGCTGCTGCCGTGCCACCAGCACACAATTTCCATTCTCATCCTGGGGCAAAGTTCGCAATCCGGAGCAACTACTTCCAGGTTAGCAGAGTTTGTAACCCGAAGCGTTTTGAACCCGAAGCGTTCGTAACCCAAAGTACCACTGTATGTGCAGTTTTATTTGCTGCTGACTGTAGGTAAGGGCATCCACGTCTGCATATAGGCCTGTTGTTCTGTCACAGTTGGTGGTCAGTAAATCCCATCCCGGTGAGATGGGACACCTGGATTGCTTGTATCCTGCACTCCTGCTAGCATCTCCTCTATTAGAACTACTAACACTGTCAGGCGTGGCACTTCCTCCTCCTCCTCCTCCTCTTCTTCTTCTTCTTCCTCTCCCGCCCATCTGCTGGGTTTCCCCAGCCACTCTGGACAGCTCCCAAGTGAATATTAATAATAATAATAATAATAATAATAATAATAATAATAATAATAATAATGTGAGAAAGCATAAAACATTAAAAACATTAAAAACTTCCCTAAACAGGGCTGCCTTTAGATGTCTTCTAAAATTGTTTATTTCCTTGACATGTGACGGGTGGGCATTCCACAGGGCGGGCGCCAATACCAAGAAGGCCCTCTGCCTGGTTCCCTATAACCTCGCTACTCACAGTGAGGGAACTGTCTGAAGACCCTTGGAGCTGGACCTCATGCGATCAAACCTATGACTTTGATGGACAGTATCCATACATTACCAGTGTGCTTTGGATCCAGCCATAGAAGGGCAACTTTAGACTGGCTACCATGCGGCAAAGATGATTTATGGACCTGAGTAAGAGACTAGGAAGGGATGAAACAGTGAGCACCCACTTACACTACTGAAATGAGTCAAAGGTATACAAAACCCTCAGCCAGCTTGGTGAGTTGTCATTCCATCCCAGAAACACTTCACACTCTACATGGCAGTCACATTTGCTGCGGTTACGCAATGTATTGCACACTAAATACTTAACATGTACATATAAGATTGAGACACATGTGCATTACTACTTTGGTACTACACTGAACAGATATAATCCCTGATTGGCTTACTCTCTTCAGTATGAGTTCTACAATGGTGGAACAGTAAAGGTAAAGGACCCCTGGATGGTTAAGTCCAGTCAAAGGCAACTGTGGGGTGCAGCGCTCATCTCGCTTTTCAGGCCAAGGGAGCCAGCGTTTGTCCACAGACAGCTTTCCAGGTCATGTGGCCAGCAGGACGAAACTGCTTCTGATGCAACAAGACACTGTGATGGAAGCCAGAGCGCACGGAAACGGCGTTTACATTCCCTCCACAGCAGTACCTATTTATCTACTAGCACTGGTGTGCTTTCGAACTGCTAGGGTGGCAGAAGCTGGGACCGAGCAGTGGGAGCTCACCCCATCGCGAGGATTTGAACCGCCGACCTTCTGATTGGCAAGCCCAAGAGGTTCAGTGGTTTCGACCACAGCACCACCCACGTCTCATGGTGGAACAGTAGGGAATAAAGAAATTGTATCCCATGTTGTTAAACATTGAAGCCTGCCCTTTATATGTGTTTTATTACTGGGACCGGTGTGTGTGTAAAAAACCCATATAGCCAAAGCAATACCAATTCCTGCATTAAGTAGCTGTCAAAAGCTCTAATCTTGGTGGCATTCCATGGTGTGTTCATTGGTTTCAGGCAGATTAGAGTGACAACAGTTTGCACACAGGTGCGTTCATAGAGAATGAGAAAGAAAGAGAAAAGCTATGAAACGATATTGACAGGCACTATTTGCTTTTATTTGAAAAATTGTATTATTTATCTGAAAAGCTGTTTATTCCTCGGTGTGCCAGTGTGCAGTATCAGTCAGCAATTGAACAATAGCATCATTGTGGCAATGCAAAGCTTGTGTTAAAAGGAGATGTTGTCAGAGGAGAAGGCAGAGCTCAGTACCGTAAACTGATCTTGGAGGAATGTTTTGAACATTGTTCTTCTGTCATTCCATCTGCAGAGGCTCAGTTGTACAAGGACGTTCCCTTAGGCAGTATCAATACAGTATTGAGGTTTACGAGCCAAGATGCACATCACAAAGAATTTTAATAAAGCTTGACAGATATATTGCATTAATAGTGCTGATGTTAGTAAGGTAAGACCTGCAGAGTCAGGTGTGTGTATGCTCAGCAGTGGTTAAAATCTGAGAAGAAGAAAAAGCACCAGTTTATAGAGCAGATGTTATTGGTTCAGGGGAAATCCATTTGTAAATGCTATCCTTTTTGTGATTGGTCAGAAGAACTACATGTTGTGATACAGCATTACATATAAGGGAGGGGATTGGGGCTGACTCAGTAATGGACAACTGGGGCTGGCGAAAGACTGGATAGCTCAGTTGGTTAGAGTGAGCAAGGGGATAGTCCTGCTAACAATGAGGTTGCAGGTTCGGTCCCTGTATGGGACACCTGTATATTCCTGTATTGCAAGGAGTTGGACTGGATGATTCCCAGGGTCCCTTCTAACTCTACAATTCTATGATTCTGTGAACCAGGAGCTTTCCAATTCACTACATCACTCTAAAAAGGTAAAGGTAAAGGTACCCCTGCCCGTACGGGCCAGTCTTGTTAGACTCTAGGGTTGTGCGCCGGGAGCCAGCGCTGTCCGCAGACACTTCCGGGTCACATGGCCAGCGTGACAAGCTGCATCTGGCGAGCCAGCGCAGCACACGGAACGCTGTTTACCTTCCCGCTGGTAAGCGGTCCCTATTTATCTACTTGCACCCGGAGGTGCTTTCGAACTGCTAGGTTGGCAGGCGCTGGGACCAAACGACGGGAGCGCACCCTGCCGCGGGGATTCGAACCGCCGACCATGCGATCGGCAAGTCCTAGGCGCTGAGGTTTTACCCACAGTGCCACCTGCGTCCCTCTACATCACTCTAGATTATGCTAAATTAGAAATGTGAGCATTACAAGCTATGCTGCTTTCCACTGGTGGAGATGGCAACAAATTTATCAAATGTTGCTAATGTTCACTTATTCCTCCCATGTTCCAGAATGGAAAACAATGCAGTGGAAATAACAACAACAACAACAACAACAACAACAACAACAACAACAACAACAACTTTATTTACACCCCGCCTTCCCTGGCCAGAGCCAGGCTCAGGGCAGCTAACACCAGTAAAATTACAATAAAAACATAATGGGGGGGGGGACCAATTTAAAATACAGTTTAAAATGCAGCCTCATTTTAATAGTAGCCCATAGATCAAAACCATAAGGGGAGGGAAACATAAGGGTCAGACTGAGTCCAAACCAAAGGCCAGGCGGAACAGCTCTGTCTTACAGGCTCTGCGGAAAGATGTCAAGTCCCACAGGGCCCTAGTCTCTTGTGACAGAGCGTTCTACGAAGTTGGGGCCAGTACTGAAAAGGCCCTGGCCCTGGTTGAGACCAACCTAACCACCTTGCGACTTGGGACCTCCAGAGTGTTGTCATTTGTGGACCTTAAGGTCCTCCGTGGGGCAAACCAGGAGAGGTGGTCCCGTAGGCACGTGGGTCCTAGGGTATTTGCTGTTGTTGTTTTCGGTTCACAAACAATAGGTACTTGATGATGCCCCAAGTTGCGCTGTGTTTCCTTTGCAATGAAATGAATGATTTTGCATTGAAATGAATGGTGCAGAATAACCCAGTGATAACTTAATTATTTGCGGAATGAATTACAATGAATTTGGTCACAGTGGTGTCAGAGGCAAATAACGTAGTCTCTTGTCAGAAGCCAAACTGCAGTGGCACAGAAAAAATGCTGTTTGAAAAGAACACAAGTAGGTACAAAAACCAATGCCTTCTTATATCCGTAGTCTAGGATGAAGCATGGATCTGCTGTAAAAAAAAGTCTCTTCCTTTCTTATTACTCATTGCCCTCCACCATTCTTTAAATAGTCCTGCCCCAACTTCCAAGTTTATCTGCTGTACGTACCCCTTCCATCCACTCCTCAGGAAATCTCAGTTATGAGATACCTTCCAAATCAGTTTGTGAACAATGTATATTTGTTGTTGTGTGATAAATCCTTTCCTCCTCAGAGACATGATAGTGATGAGTTTGTGGTGCTACTTCCAACCATCTTTTAAAATGCAAATGCTGCTTTGATATTCAAACAACCCTGCTTCTTCACTTTCTAGCATTTGGTATTACCATTTTTTACCAAGACTTACAAAGCTTTGTCCTTAATAAGGGCAAGTTGCCAGAGCATTTAACTTGCCTCTTACGGACACTGAGCTTGGCTCCATTCCCCTAAGTACCGAAATCCAATGAAATACATAATAAAAATAGAAATAGACTGCAGTCTTTGGCTTTTATTAAGAAATATTTCCAAATGGAATCATTTTGTCAGATCTTTTTTAAAGGGGGAAAAAATAGTTCACAACATAATAGGAAGCTATTAAAGTGGAATATTAGCCGCACATGTCTTTGGAACCTATAAAATGCTTACCAAATAATCCATAACCAGTCAGCTATAAGTACAATATTTAAAATATTAGTGCCAAGGGGAACATCCGCAAAGGAGTCAGTAAAAGGCAAGGATGGGGAATAAGAAAACTGAGAAAACTGATTGGTACAGATCTTTTTATATTATTATATAAGAAGCAGGTGTATTTTTAAGCGCAATCTAGCAGGCATGACTCAGCCTTCATTTATTTCAGTGGAGCTTGTATGGAAGCATACTGGCATCTTCTGCAACAGTTTGCACCTGGGTAGAAATAAACATAGGATTACAAGGGAAGGTAGGAAAACTGAGCTGCTGCCGTGTGGGGAGAATGGCAAGTATCTTAGCTATAAGATACAGTTCTCACTAAGGTGTTTAACATGTGTGACCTGTACCACTGTTGTGGGATTCACATAGATACCGTATTTTTTGCTCTATAAGACTCACTTTTTCCCTCCCAAAAAGTAAGGGGAAATGTGTGTGCGTCTTACGGAGCGAATACAGGCTGCACAGCTATCCCAGAAGCCAGAACAGCAAGAGGGATCGCTACGCAGAATCTTCTGAGATTCTGAGATTCAGAATATTATTTTTTCTTGTTTTCCTTCTCCAAAAACTAGATGCGTCTTATGGTCTGGTGCGTCATATAGGGTGAAAAATACGGCAAGTGCTCCTCTCACTCACTCTCTCTTTCTCTCTCTCTCTCAGACACACACACACACACACAGAGAGAGAGAGAGAGAGAGAGAGAGAGAGAGAGAGAGAGAGAGAGAATGATATCATGGAAAGGGGTAGGATAGAATTTGCTCTGACATGTTGAGCTAATAATAATAATAATAATAATAATAATAATAATTTATTATTTATAAGCCGCCCATCTGACCTCAGTTGCCCAAGCATTCTCATTGCCCAAGCCATTCTGACTGGCTTCCAAAAATTTATAAAACCACAGTAAAACATCAAACATTAAAAACTATCCTATACAGGGCTGCCTTCAGATGTCTTCTAAAAGTTGGATAGTTGTTTATTTCCTTGACATCTGATCGGAGGGTGTTCCACAGGGCGAGTGTGACTATTGAGAAGACCCTCTGTCTGGTTCTCTGTAACTTCACTTCCCACAATGAAGGAACTGCCAGAAGGCCCTTGGAGCTGGACCTCAGTGTCTGGGCTGAATGATGGGGGTGGAGACGCTCCTTCAGGTATACTGAGCTGAGGCCGTTTAGGGCTTTAAAGGTCAGCACCAGCACTTTGAATTGTGCTCGGAAACATACTGAGAGCCAATGTAGATATTTTAGGACTGGTGTTACCTGGTGGCTGCTCTAAGTCACCGGTCTGCCAGCCACATTCTGGATTAGTTGCAGTTTCTGAGTCACCTTCAAAGGTAGCCCCACATAGAGTGCATTGCAGTAGTCCTAGCAGGATGTAACCAGAGCATGTACCATTCCGGTGAGACATTGTGCAGGCAGTGTACCAAATGGAGCTGGTGGACAGCTGCCCTGGACACAGAATTGACCTGTGCCTCCATGGACAACTGTGAGTCCAAAATGACGCCCAGGCTGTGTACCTGGGGCACTGTTGCCCCATTCAGGACTAGGGAATCCCCCACACCTGCCCGCCCCATCTCCCAGAAACAGTACTTTCCCTGTTTTGTCGGGAGTCAACCTGAATCCATTGACTACCAACTTGTTCAGACATTCCTCTCTCAGTTTTAGCTGAGATTAAATGAGACTTTCATCTGCATATGCAGCCCTTTCATTCAAACTGTGATTAAATCAGGAAGTCTCTAATGAATGATTGTTTTTGGTTTCATCCAAATTGAGGAAGATTGAGTTATGATGCACAGAACAAGCCAGGATCGTAAACCATGCTTGAAACTGGCTTAAGTTCCTGACTTGCTCTGAATGCGGTAACCCTGATTTCTTGGTTCAGATTAAGCAGAAAACTCTAATTGATTGGAGACTCCATTGTGTTATCGTAGCTCATGTGAACAGAGAAGTGGCATGAACAAGTAAAATGCTGCTTCATATCTTGGCATGTTAAGCTGAGATATAATGTCCAAAGTGGGTCATAATTTTACATGTGGGGGATTTTCACGTTTGGTGTGTTATAAAAGAGCATCCTATGATTACCACCTCATATATTCTGAATTGGTACAGCCTCCTCAGTAAGAATTTGACCAAAGTTTGCAGGAAGACATAAATAGAACATGCACGACTTCAGTATCTCAGCCAGGTGCTACAAGTTACTGATAACTAAGAAAGAGTCCGGTGTTTTGTTGTGAGTTGCAAATCCCAATATTTATTTCTGCTTGTATGAAATTGCTCTTTGAAGGAAAATTCCGCAGCTGTTGTCTATCATATGGGAATAGAAGGACCTGATGACTATACATATATTTTGCCAACATTTAAAATTATTGGCTTAAGGGATTTCCCAAGCCGAGAGTCTACATCCCAATGAAACCAATTGCTTTATGATTGCTGTCAAAGGTATAGTGACATTTGGAGAGGCTTCTGGCATGAAGGAAGCATGCAAATTTGGGATCGGTTGTTTGAGCTGGCGGTCACAGCTCCGTGGGACAAAAATAAATCAGCAATTCTCAGTTCGCCATCTCTCTGTACTGTGTGCTTAGTGGATCAGAAATGGGCATTGGCAGGTAGGAGCCAGAGGATAGCCAAAAGCAGCTCACATCAATATTCATATGTCAGGAGTCGCAGCTACAGGATGTGAACAAATAAAGCGGAACCATTTAGCTTCCTTTTCAGCAGGAAATGATTTGAAGCAAATATATCTCATTTAAAAACTGGACAGTGGTGAGGTGGGGTAAGGGGCCGTGTGACACCTTGCCAGGGATCTGAACAAAAAATAATTGACTATTACTGTCAGCTACTGAGAGGTGTGTAGTGGGCTTCTCCCCCCCCCCCCAGCATATTTTAAAAGTTCTGGTCTTATTAGCAAGGTAAATTTGCCTTTGACTTGTTAATCATATATATATCTTTAGGAAGGCCTCACAGCCGATATGGTACTTTTCATTTGTTTTTCATAGACCCATGATGGATTGCTGGCTGTCCCACTTTGATATAGAACCCTAAATGAAACTGGCGAAGGAGTTACAGCCTCAGTAAATAGCATCAGCCGCTGTCGGAGTCTGCCCTGGCATTCTAATAAGTCTCATCTCCAAGCATGTGGTTTTCTTAATGAGAGAGCTGACTTTGGGACTCTTTCATGAATTATATTGTGGTCAAGTTAGAAAGTAGAATATGATTTCTTAGTCTTTCCTGCCCCTTTCATTACACACACACACAAACACACACACACACACACACACACAGAGAGAGAGAGAGAGAGAGAGAGAGAGAGAGTGCTAGTGTTCTATTCCATCCCTGGAAGCTGTAACTGCAAAGTACAAGACACAAAATTGACTAAATAATGGATCGGAAGTACTGCTTCACTGTTTGGTGCTCTGTCTCTAAGATGTGGGCTAATAACAGACAATAGACTGCTGAAGATGTTAATGACAGAACCATCGCTCCTTCTAGTCTATATACTCATTTTTCCTTTCCAGTATTGTTTCTGGTCCTTTCAAAAGCTGGAAAACCTTGTTTCACTAGAAAGGAAAAAGTGTGGACGTATTGGCAACAACGGGCTGAATGAATTTTCATTTAAGTCTCTTCTAACATTTTTTTATATTTTGAGTCAGAAACTAGTTTGAATGTTCTTGAACAGTTTGCCCCATGGAGGAATATTCTGGATATTTCCAGAGCTGTTCAGCAGCAGTGCTCCTCCTAACTGCTGCATCAACCATCTTGAAATAACCATATGAGCAGTCCCATCTTATTGGATATCACAGAGAGGAAAATATGATACCCAAATGCCCCAAATCTGGCTACATTGTTTACTTTAGCATTCAACAAGACGTATAAACTGCCTGATGAACCTTAAAGGATGATGTTGCTAGGCTCAAGTGAGAACTGTTAAGAAGAAACTGAGAGATGACATAAGTTGGGAAATGTAAATGGACAAACAAGTACTGTCATGGGAATTTGTCAAAAAGAGAGGTCATTTTTGGCACTGGTAAAAACGACAAGAAACTGTGAGCGCTTGCAACTCAACTGCACTTTCATCTCTCTCAGAAGCTGTTGTCAGTTTCTAGCCTCATGGCTGTTCTTACATGATAGAGCTACTGGATAGAGTTGCCACGGCTGTGGCAGCATATTGAACTGACATTTTTGGTGTCAGCATGACTCTTCCTTGAATGGTCCCAACGTATTTCCATTGCAATGCTATACATGTCTACTCAGAACTAAGAACCACAGATGAGGAGGAGGGTTGTTGTTAATTTATTAATCACTTCCTATACAATCGTTTCAAGGTGATTGTACAACAAAAGCAGAAAAAATGAATTTACATTTAAAACAAAACTAAAACCATACAAAATAGGCATCCAGTTGGGTACTCAATGGTGCTTACTCACATGTAAGTGAGTGTAGGATTCAGCCTTAGACTCCATCAGATAGCATACTTGTGAGATTAGGACTTTTTTCACTCAGTCTCTTCATACTTATTTACATTTAACTTGTCAAATTTACATCCTGTTGCCAAATCTGGAGACATCCCTTTCACACCCTGCTAATCTGCTCATGGTCCACTCTGGAAAATTTCAAAAAAAGGTATCTGTCCCAAAACAGACCTTCGAGGAACCCCACTGTGGGCCCTTGTTTGATCCCGAAAGATCAAGTTCAAAGGTCACCAACATGGTGCCCTCCAGATGATGTTGAACTGCAACTTTCATCATGGCCGTCTTACCCATAGGCGCTAGGGGTGCAAAGCACCCGGGCACGAGGCTCTCAGGGGCACCAGGCTGAGAGTCCGGGGCCTGAGAGTTGAGTCCAGGGAAGAGCCTGCCCATCGGTCAGAGTGCTGCGGTGGGCTCTTCTGCTGCGGGCGGCTCTGCGCTGCAAGTTTGGGGGCGTCCGAGCCAGCAAGACGCTGAGGTGGTCGGCCGGCTCCACCCTCCTGCGTGCCTGGGACTGGACAACCGGGGGGCGGGGCGCGCTGGGCGAATCTTTGCACCCTGGCACCGCATATGCTTAAGATAGCCCTGACTTTCATCATCCCTGAACATTGGGCATGTTGGCAGGGGCAGCACCATGTCTGCTTTCCTGATCTAGTTGGTCACTAACCCAGTTCAAGTAAAAAAATTCCTTCCAGTAGCACCTTAAAGACCAACTAAGTTAGTTCTTGGTATGAGCTTTCGTGTGCATGCACACTTCTTCAGATACACTGAAACAGAAGTTGCCAGACGGGGAGGGGTATTACTCAGAAGGGTGGTGGGAATGGGAGATTGGCAGATAGCTGAGATGAGCCTGTTGATGACTCTTAACGACTGTAATAGGTCTTACAGGAAAAGGCAAGGGGTGAGAAGGTGAGAAATGGCTTAGTCATGTATAATGAGATAAGAATCCAATGTCTTTGTTCAGACCAGGTCTCTCCATGGTTTTGAGTTTGGTAATGAGTTGCAATTCAGCAGCTTCTCTTTCCAGTCTATTTCTGAAATTCCTTTGTAGTAAAACAGCTACTTTCAGATCTTGTATAGAATGTCCTGGGAGATTGAAGTGTTCTACTGGTTTCTCTGTTTTGTGATTCTTGATGTCAGATTTATGTCCGTTTATTCTTTGGCGTAAGGTTTGGCCTGTTTGTCCAATATAGAGAGCTGAAGGACACTGTTGGCATTTGATGGCATACACAATGTTAGACGATGAGCAATTAAATAGTCCCGAGATGGTATGTGTGATGTTGTTGGGGCCAGTAATGGTGCTGTCCGGGTGTATGTGGCAGCAAAGTTGGCATCTGGGTTTATTGCAGGCTCTGGTGCCAGTGTCCGTGTTAAGTCTGGTTGTAGTATTATTGTGTGCTAGGGGTTGTTTGGTAATACCCCTGAGTAATACCCCTCCCCACCTTCTCACTATATAGAAGGATCTGGCAACTTCTGTTTCAGTGTATCTGAAGAAGTGTGCATGCACACAAAAGCTCATACCAAGAACTAACTTAGTTGGTCTTTAAGGTGCTACTGGAAGGAATTTTTTTATTTTGACTATGGCAGACCAACACGGCTACCTATCTGTAACTGGAACCAGTTCAAGTAGCATGTTAAACCAGGTATCTTCAACCTTTTCAGACACAAGGCTCGCTTTTAACCCCAGCATGCATTTGGTGACCAATTCCTAAATCGTTTGCCATATGTTTGCATGATGATAGTGCTCCCATTGTGACCCACCTTGGAGCAGGTCATAAACCACTAGTGTGTCCCGACCCACCAGTTGAATACCAATATGCTAAACAGTCATTTAGCATGACCAGAACAAGCCATAGAGAACCTCAGGTTTATGCCTCCGCTCCTTCCACTCTGGTATGGTCATGATCTTCCTTCTAGTTTGTATTTGCTGCAGCTTGCCTGTAGCTGAATCCCCAAAATGCTGGCTAATCCCAAATATGGTGTTCTGGTAATTGGCTAACTTCAAATCATGCATCATGATATCGGCTAGTTCAAACAAACCACACAGGTAAGCCTTTCTATCCTTCAGTTTTCAGATGATTTGCTAAACTGTGGTTAGTGGAAATTGAAAGCAAATCCTTCCTCTAAGCTATGATTTAGTATTGTGAAGTCCAAATGGGGATCTTAAGTGCTCCTCTACACTTCGGTTTCTCCCACTGCATTCTGGGACATGCAGAAAACCTCTCGGACCTCTGCTTTCTATGTGTGGGACAAGCAAAGTGTGGACAAACCCTCAGTTTCCCGCTTACCCCCAGGACAGCAGGGAACTGTTACAAACAATACCTATTCTCACCCTTTGTCTAGTGTGTTCTTGAATGTCTCAATCCATTGGGCTTGCATCGCTTCCTTGAGAGACTATCCCACAGCATAATAGATCTCAGTGCAATGTAATTTTGTGTCAGAATATATCTTTAGAGGTAGAGATGTATTAGCAGGTTAAAAGATTTATTTCTCCTTTGTTTCCACAACACAGAGGGAAAGGCCATTCCTTCTTCCTCCTCTGCATCTGTCATGGGAATTTCGGTTCATATTTCTCACTGGGGAACAATAATAATCACACAGCCCCTAAACAAAAAAGTGAAACATTTCACAGTAAGGCTGACCTTTGAAGCCGTTTAACTAAAATAGAGGTTGAATCGGAATTACATTGCAATGCGTATTCCTAGACACTTCAGTGATTCACCGTAACTCATTCATTAAGCCAATATTCCCACTCCCCCCCCTTTACCATATAACTCAGAGCACTCTGCTATGCATTCTCTCTCTTGTGTTAACTTATAATGGCAATTTAATGAATACTATTTAGTTGCTTGCACGCATTACTTAAATTCACAGCTGTGCAAGGGAAGGTAGCTGAAAATCTGTAGATGAAAATGCGTCAGGTAAATAGCATGTTATTGCAAAGAAGCAGGGTAGCTCATTTACTCTGAAGAACAAAAACGTACAGGTTTTATTTTAAGGTAGCTTCTTCTGTAGGGATGCTAAACATTCCAGTAGCGTTGCAGGTTCACGTTATGTGCCAGAAGTCAGCAGCCTTATGAGGCCAGTTGGAAATGTTTGGGGCCTTTGTGTCACTTGACCCCTGAGGAATTGGTAAGTGCAGTAGCACTCTCTTACCATCTGTATTGGAGGCGCTGAAGAGCAATAATGAGCAAGACCAATAGTTCCGCCCTCGTGCACTAGACTATGTTAGGTATGAGGCCATTTGTAGCTTACAGCGTCCCAAAGTCTTTCAAATACACACTTCCTGTCATACTCCCCTCCTACCTTACAAATTAAGTTTGGGACAGGATGGGGGAGAGGATATAGTAGCAGGGAAATAAACCAGGTCTTTCTGACATTCCAGATAATAACCTGGAAAAGCTTGGAATGGACTGGTACACTTGGAACGGGAACAGAAGGAGTTCAAATAGTAGTAGTACAGTGGTACCTCAGGTTAAGTACTTAATTCGTTCTGGAGGTCCGTTCTTAACCTGAAACTGTACTTAACCTGAAGCACCACTTTAGCTAATGGGGCCTCCTGCTGCCACCGCGCCGCCGGAGCACGATTTCTGTTCTCATCCTGAAGCAAAGTTCTTAACCCGAGGTACTATTTCTGGGTTAGTGGAGTCTGTAACCTGAAGCGTATGTAACCTGAAGCGTAAGTAACCCGAGGTACCACTGTAATAATAATAGAAAATCTGTGGCACCCACCAGCCAAAAATAAGCACATTAACCACCAGCTACCGCAGAATAGTGTTAAACACTGAGTGAAACGCTGAATTTATCTCCTTAAAATCAAGAATATAAAAGCGACTGATTTTAAGAGCACTTCTTGTGGCAACTTTTTATTCATCACAACAACTGTGGCGCAGCCAGCCACACAAGGCAGCCACTCTCTTTCTTAAAAGCAAAGGGTTTCTAAAATTATTAATTTTTGTGTTTGGCTTGCATGCACAGTACATAAGTTCACAGTACATACGTTTCTAGCTGTATACACTTTGGGTGTAGAGCAGATGTGATGAATACTCACATAGCATCTGGTGTGACACAAGGTGTGGAGGCAGAGAGACTAGCATCCACCACCGTCTTAAATGTCACCACTGCAAGACTACCTTGTGAGATGTGTGTTGAAGACCAATATTATTCCGTTGACATCTACCCACAGCTTTTGCAAGCACCTATTGAAATAGGACTAACTGGGGTGCTGAACATGAGATCTATTTGTAGCATTAAAGTTGCAGTCTTATGCACACCTACATGGAAATAGCTCCTGTCACATTCAATGGGATTTATGAATATATAGCCTGCATTTGGACACAGGGCTTATTGTGTTAGTTTTACTGGTTATAATGTCAGCGCTTCTGTCCCAATGTCTGTTACCTTTATGTTACAGTGGTACCTCTAGTTACAAACTTAATTCATTCTGGAGGTCCGTTCTTAACCTGAAACTGTTCTTAACCTGAGTTGTGCTTTCGCTAATGGGGCCTCTTGCTGCCACTGCGCCGCCGGCAAACGATTTCCATTCTCATCCTGGGGCAAAGTTCTCAACTTGAGGTAACTCTTCCAAGTTAGCGGAGTTTGTAAGCTGAAGCGTTTGTAACCTGAGGTGTTTGTAACTCGAGGTCCCACTGTACTGTGTATTTTTATCAATATGTTGTGCTAAATTTTAAATGGCAAGGAAGAACTATATGCCAGAATACCAGCCCAAATATTGTTACATAAAATCATAGTGCGATTTTCCGAGGTGATGGGGTTACCAGCAGATTTTTCTTTCTTTCTGGAAATAACACAGAAATTAGCTCTAAGCTTTCGCTAGATCGCACTAGTTTTTCAAAAGTGGTGAAACATAACATAAAAATCAGAAATTAACAGGTAAGAAAACTGGATAAAGTGCTTAATGCCCAGTGATCAACAAATGGAACTTAGTTAGTTTTGCCGCAGCCAGATTATTCTTGACTGATTGTAACACAAAGGTGGGCTCTTTGATTGGCAACACCCATATCATAGCACACTCTTCCTGCTGAAATACAAAAGACCTCACCACCACTGGCATTCGACCCGACACACCCATTTAGACAGTGGTGTATGGTCAGTGGACTAGAGGGACTAGGCTAGTCCCCTAAATGTTCCAGGTAAATTAGTGTATTAAAGTATGTAAACCTGGTGCATCCCTCCCAAAGCCCGGGAAGCTTCTGCCTGGCTTAGGGAGGGAGGCATGGTGCTCACAGCTGACGTCCCTTCCTCCGCCAATCACTCTTGCAAGCTGGTGCCTATGGCTTTAACTCTTCCTCTACAAAAATTCCACCATGAACCATTGTATTTAGACAATTATTGCCCAGACCTCCTAACCTGAACCTCTTGTTTTCATTGCTTTAATGAAGTTGTTTTCGTGCACATTCATTTATTTATTTTATTAGTTTAATGGAATTATTTTGTTGTGTGCTCATATGTTTTGTATACTTTTCAACCACTAAGAAGCTATCTTGGCAATTAAGGGGTATATAAATCAAACAACAGCGATATGTATTTCGTTACTGAATTATTTCTGAGCCCCACTTTACTAAAAGTATTTCAAGATGGTAATAAAGGATAACAAGGCAGATCATGAGAATGACGAGTCTTCATATAACACATTTTTAACTTTCTTGTTGAAAAACATTTAATGCCAGTTAGGAAGTTATAATGTGTTCATACTGGCTAATTTGCTGAATGACTTGGTGTTCTGGGTTCCATTAATTATGTTTGTGTTAGTCTTTTGAAGGGATGAATAGTTTTGCAATTTGCAGCTTTTTCATTTGAGCCTTAGGGAGTTGCACTTTTTTGGTCTCATATGCTTGGACACCTGTGCTCTTAATAAGCTTCTCAGGTACCTACGGCAATTCCATTTGCCTTTGGCAGGATGTGGTTGGGGGCACCATGCCAATGTTTTCCCTATTGTTCACATATTACATGTTGGCCCATCAGGTGCTTGGCATTAATGTGACATTGTGCATGTAAACAGCAGCCGTCCTGCAGAAGATAAAGTACTGGCTGTTCCTCATCACCTAAGCCCATCTTTGAGTGACAGCTGCGTCCTGGAAAATTGGCATAATGCTTTGTTAAGAGGCATGTTGCCATTGATGAGAGATTAGGCAGAAAAATGATTGCAAATGCGGTCTTTCAGGACTGTGGAAACTGGCAAAAGCATTGTAATAATAATGATGTTGTCCTTTTTGTGATTTGAGTCTAGAGGCCATTGCAAGACAAAAGTGTATAAATGGGTGTTTTCCAAATGTCTGAAAGCTGTGGCCATTTTTTTTTTACTCAGATTAAAATTGGAAAGATATTTTATTTTTACAACACAAATGGTTTACTCGGATAGTGTGAAATTACCGTATTTTTTGCTCTATAAGACTCACTTTTTCCCTCCTAAAAAGTAAGGGGAAATGTGTGTGCGTCTTATGGAGTGAATGCAAGCTGCGCAGCTATCCCAGAAGCCAGAACAGCAAGAGGGATCACTGCTTTCACTGCACAGAATTTTTTTTGTTGTTTTCCTCCTTCAAAAACTAGGTGCGTCTTATGGTCTGGTGCGTCTTATAGAATGAAAAATATGGTAAGAGTTTGCCAACTCAGAAATGCCACCCCTCTATTTCTACCTGTTGATAGAAAGACAAGACAAGTATAGTGGTACCTCAGGTTAAGAACTTAATTTGTTCTGGAGGTCTGTTCTTAACCTGAAATTGTTCTTAACCTGAAGCACCACTTTAGCTAATGGGGCCTCCTGCTGCTGCTGTGCCGCCGGAGCACGATTTCTGTTCTCATCCTGAAGCAAAGTTCTTAACCCGAGGTACTATTTCTGGGTTAGCGGAGTCTGTAACCTGAAGTGTCTGTAACCCAAAGTACCACTGTATCCTCATTTGAGGCAAATTGTCAGGACTAGGCTGTGAGCGACAAACCAGAGGTGAACGAGCAGCCAGAAACCCAAAACCATGGGACAAGCCAATAACAGGAACAAAGTGGACTATATGGACTGCCAATGATTGAAGACATGTAAAATGATGCCATGGGCTTGATTCTATGTTCTTTTCTTTGCTGTGACTGTATTGCATAATAAAATTTTAGAAATGAAATGAAATGAACATAGTGAAAACCAGACCAGGAACCAGGTTTGAGGAACAATCTAGAAACCAGGACCAAAAGCAGCAACCAATGAAACTGTAGCACACCGGAGTTCAGGAAGATTGCCTTGCAAGGGCAAGGGGGAAAGCCCTTTATAACCCTTCCTGTCCAGAAAAATCCAATATCCAGCCTGCTAGGCAGACTCATTCCAGGGCAGGCCTGAAGATACTTCGTGTAGAAGGCTACCTATATTTCAGTGGTTTACCACCTAATTGGAAAGAATTGGAAAGCATGCAGAGATGCTGTGGTAACGGACCCCTGTGTGTGTGTGTGTGTGTGTGATAGAAGCCTTCAGGTTTTTGGTAGTTGTTTCTAGCAGGTCTCTTCTGTCTCACTAGCTGGTCTCTTGTGTCAAACACACAGTTTGAGAACTGCTGCTATAAATGTGCTTGTGCCTTCTTAAAATATTGTAATATATACTAAATGTGCATGCAGTTTTAGGAGGTAAGGTTGTTTGGGATTGGAGGGGAAAGGTATGCAATGAAAGGTATGCCAGGACAGGGGGAAAAATGTTGATTTCACTCCCTAGATTATTTTATTTTTTTAAAGGTGAATTCTATCAACTTGAATTTGAAAGATCTAAGCAAACTTTCAGCAGAAGGTTCTATTTTGTTTGGGTGTTGCCTTCTTTCTAAATGTATCTCTGTACAAATTGATGGCAGAGTTTCTTTCCGGTGAAATAATGGGGGAACATTTGTTCAGCTGTACTAAGAAAAAGAAAAATGCCCAGCGAATACACTCGCTGGGAGATTGGCAGATAGCTGAGATGAGCCTGTTGACGACTCTTAACGACTGCAATAGATCTTACAGGAAAAGGCAAGGGGTGAGAAGGTGAAAAATGGCTTAGTCATATATAATGAGATAAGAATCCAATGTCTTTGTTCAGACGAGGTTTCTCCATGGTTTTAAGTTTGGTAATGAGTTGCAATTCAGCAGCTTCTCTTTCCTATTGCAGTCGTTAAGAGTCGTCAACAGGCTCATCTCAGCTATCTGCCAATCTCCCATTCCCACCACCCTTCTGAGTAATACCCCTCCCCACCTTCTCACTATATAGAAGGATCTGGCAACTTCTGTTTCAGTGTATCTGAAGAAGTGTGCATGCACACGAAAGCTCATACCAAGAACTAACTTAGTTGGTCTTTAAGGTGCTACTGGAAGGAATTTTTTTTATTTTGACTATGGCAGACCAACACGGCTACCTATCTGTAATTTGAATTTCCAGTGAGGGATTGCTAGAGAATGAGGAGATACAGTTGTACAGATTTCAGCAGACCTCCAAGGGTGAGGAACAAGTGGTCCAGTTTTCCATTTAATACTAAATTGGGGGCTACCTTACAGGTTAAAGCAGTTGTGCCGGTATTAAAGAGAGGAATCTGAGCCATGACTTTTCATGTTTCAGTGGCTATTCCTGTTATTAGTCCTTTTTGCCTGTTCCCTCTGTGAAAAATTGATATTTCTTCACCCCTGTTCATATCACACACACACGTCAGAACTGAGAGTGTCCCTGCGACTTGCTTTCTTGGTTAAGCAACAAGGCCTGCTCTTTCCTTCTAACCTTAATCTCTGTTCTCCCCGCTCTGCATCTGTGATGGCTTTATCCATTTGTGATACTGCTGTGGGTTATGTCACTCCAGATGTCAGCAACATCAGCCTCATTGCTAGCAGTATCAGTTGCTGCTAGCAGGGTCATGATGGCAGCACTAATCTCCCACCATAAGCCTTCTTCTGGAACAGTATATTGACAAGAGGCTGCATCCCAGTGCAGGGATGAAAAGGAGGTTTGTCACTAAAGGGAAATCCTAGATAACCCAAATAATGAATGAAGGGAATATGTTTTGAGTAATAGTCTTCATAATACAGAGCTATCTCCCCAAGCCTCCATGAGTTATTTCCACCTTGCTCCCCACAAAAAAAAATCCCAGGTCAAATAGGCATGAGTTGGTCTGTTTTTTATGGGTATATCAGACCATGCAGTACGCCAAATTCCCCCTATTTATGAAACCTTTCATTCCCCCAAATATAGATATATATATTGGGGGGGTTGCTGCTTTGTGGGGTTGGGGAGCTGACAAGATTCAGAACACAATCTGACATTCCTTTTGCCCATACTAATATTGCACAGTTTGAAGCGACTGGAAGCATAAGAAGTGACTCCTTTTGGAATAAATCATTGTCCAGTCCCATAAAAAATATTATTCACATTTTTGCTTGCAGAAATCTTTAAAACAAAACATAATTATCAAATATGCATTCAAATTATCCAGACAATGTCTTGTGCTGTCCAGCACAGGCTCAGCATCTTAGAAATAAAAGATAACTCCAAACAGACATATAAGCAAAGATTTAACACCATCCATTTTCCTTGAGCTGTTTTCCTTGACAGCTTCATTTACATCCTTCTGTTCTTTATTGTGTTCAGAGAAAGACTGAAAATACCACACTTCTCAAGATGGCGAATTTGCAACTCAATACCTTTGTCACCTGATCTAAGGTTACAACACTTACATGTTGGCTGGCAAAAAACAACAGTTAGTTAATTATCAACTCAGCAAGAGCTCAGAGTGCTCTTCTTGGCTTCAATTGAATCACCCTGTGTTAAACCTTTTCACTAATACACATTTAGCCATTTTCCATTTCAAACTTTCATTAAAGCACATTTTCCATTTATGTGTCAATTAAATACTTAACAATTCCCACTCATTTTAACTTTTAAATTTGCTTTCACTCTGCTTGTCAGGTCTGTGGTTTGTGGTTTGCTTCCCAAGTTTCACACAGATCGGCTGATTTGTTGCTGGTGTTTAATCTCCTAGGAAAACTTTATTCTATAGCTTTATGGAATTTACATAGGGCATTGTGTCAGTCAGCTGGGTGTAATGAATGACAGGAAATTCCACTCATAACATTTTCATTTGAATTCATCATATGCTTGCCATCCAAGCAAATGTTTCTGGTCTTTGAAATGCATGGTAGCAATTGCCAGTACAGTGCTGGGGCAGCTGACCAGAGGCAAAGTGCAGCATTGAGAATTGTTCCATTAGTGGCATCCAAATCGTGGACAGAAAGTGGGCTGCCAGCGACTGGTCATGATATGGATGTCAGGTCCAAAATTGGACAATAAAATGGTTTGTTGGAGAACTAAAGACCAAAATTAGGTGGGTGAACAAATTGATACAAGAACAAGGAAATTGATAGGGCTGCTATAATTGTGTCCCAAACAAGACTTTGCTCAGCATATGGGGCTATCTTTAAAAAAAATGTTCAGAAGCATCAACTGGCTCAGAATAAAGCATCCAGGTTGTTAAATAGAGCCTGTTGTGCTGGTCTTGAAAAACTTCATTCTTTGCTCCCTGCAATAGACAATGGAGTCATTCAAGTGAGAGATTAAGTTTAACCACATCCCCAGAACTTTCCCTGGGCATAATTATTATATTTCTTTCATCCATTCAAACCTATCCAAGCCTCCTTGAGACTGGCTTCAGAGGCTCTGCTTTCTATCCCATCATTAGTGAAGATAAAGTTGTGGGTACCAGGATAGGACCTTTTCAGTGGGGGCCCTTTGCCTTTGGAATTCCCTTTCTAGTGATATCAGCCCTACACACACACACACACACACACACACACACACCCCACTTCACTGGAGGAAAGTACATATTAATCTTAGGGACATTATCACAGTGGGTGCAAAATCTGCTTATCATCAATAAGGACTCCTTGGTGGAGGAAGGGTGTGTGTGAATTCTGTATCACAGGGATAGAGTAATAGGATTGTAGAGTTAGAAGGGACCTCAAAGGTCATTGGTCCAACTCCTTGCAGTGCAGAAAACCTGTTCACAGCCAACCCTGGAAGGGCTCGAACCCGCAACCATCTGGTTAGCAGCACTGAGCCAGGAGAACTAAATGGCCTGCAGATGTTGGACTACAATTTCCATCATCCCTGGTCATTGCCCATGCTAGCTGGGGTTGATGGGAATTTGAATCTAGCAACGTATGGAGGGCTACTGGTACACCATGTAAGGAACATATTCCAGGGGGAGATGCAATATAAAAATGCTTGCATATAATTCCTGTCTATAATAATGATGGCCGTTTTGCTAGTCTTCATAAGAACAGTGAGTAGATATCTTTGTGGAAATAAATAAATTGGTGATTGTCTCAATTTTTGTGCCCTAAATTGAATTCGGAAGGCAATTACCTTCCTGCTCATGCCTTTTCCAAACTACAAAGGCCAATTGAATACAAAATAATCAGAGGAGACAGCTTCCTATCCAGCACAAAAGCACTTGAAAATGATCCAAATGAAGCTGCATCTGAAAATTAGTTGCTCATTTGCTGACAGCTTAAGATCACAAAAACACAGTTGACTGTTTTTGAATGCATCTCTTGTAGTCTGTATGCTAATCCCATTTGTATCCAATGCTTATGCAAATTTGGTCTTTATGTATTATTTTTTTCCTCCGGCAAATTGGACTTGTATGCAATAGGTCTGAATGCGTAAGATCTAATATAAATACACACAAGGGCAAAGCAATTAATTCAAAATGAGTTTGCTAGCCTCAGATAGGTGTCAGATACTGTAACAATTGTAGGCTTCCTCTTGAAGGTTAGGATTTGCAGATCTGATTAAACTTTAATACGGTGAATAAGCCTTGTAAAATCAGATGCTTGTGCAAACCTATGTCAGCAGTGTGTTCAAAGCTATAAATTGCCAGGGATCCTTGTGATATGCAAGCCCTCTCAGGTACACACGTCCATCACAATGGTGGGCATTTTATGGGGGAAATCAGCATAATTTATAGTAAATTAATAATAATCAACAGACTTCCCGTGACTGTAAAGTACCCTTCCCTAATTATGGTTATTTATTTATTTAATAATAAAAAGAACCCTCCTTTTAGAGTGTCTACCCTGCCAGGGCAGCTTAGAACACAGTAATACCTTGTAGTATTTCATGGCCACTGGTCCCATCACCTACTGGCAAATAGAAGGGGAAGAAATGGAGGCAGTGAAAGATTTTACTTTCATGGGCTCCATGATCACTGCAGATGGTCACAGCAGCCACGAAATTAAAAGACGCCTGCTTCTTGGGAGAAAAGCAATGCCAAACCTAGACAGCATCTTAAGAAGCAGAGACATCACCTTGCCAACAAAGGTCCGTATAGTTAAAGCCATGGTTTTCCCAGTAGTGATGTATGGAAGTGAGAGCTGGACCATAAAGAAGGCTGATCGCCGAAGAATTGATGCTTTTGAATTCTGGTGCTGGAGGAGACTCTTGAGAGTCCCATGGACTGCAAGAAGATCAAACGTGTCCATTCTTAAGGAAATCAGCCCCGAGTGCTCACTGGAAGGACAGATCGTTAAGCTGAGGCTCCAATACTTTGGCCACCTCATGAGAAGAGAAGACTCCCTGGAAAAGACCCTGATGTTGGGAAAGATGGAGGGCACAAGGAGAAGGGGACGACAGAGGACGAGATGGTTGGACAGTGTTATCGAAGCTACCAGCATGAATTTGACCAAACTGCGGGAGGCAGTGGAAGACAGAAGTGCCTGGCGAGCTCTGGTCCATGGGGTCACGAAGAGTCGGACACGACTAAACGACTAAACAACAACAACAAATTAAAATGGCAAATTTTTAAAACAATAAAATGGCAAGCAACATCATGACCAGGAAACTTCAGCAAGTTCCAAAGGCAGCTGCCAGATTACAGACTGGGTTTCTGTCTAGGTCCAAGCACAATTCAAGGTGCTCACGTGACTGTTCAAATCCCTACATAACTTAGGTCCCAAACATTTGAAATACTGCCTCCATTCCCTACAAACCCTCCCAGATGTTAAGATCAGTGGGGCGGGGGGGGGGGTTCTTGGTAGTTCAGCCTCCCTCAAAAATTTGAAGGGGGTGGCTTGGAAGAAGGTTCTTTGTGGAATGCCTTCCCCATGTAAGTGCATCCAATACATTCATTATATAGCTTTCATAGCATGCTGAAGATCCACCTTGGCCTTTTACAGCTGAGATATATGCTTTAGAACCAACACCTTTCTTCTGATTTGAAATGTTTTAAACTGATTTTCATATTGTATTTTCAAATTGTTGTAAGTATAATAACTGCAGAAGTGGATAAAATTTGCAGGCACACTAACCTCCATCCAAAGTGTGTAACACGTGCTGAATGGAACCAGAAGTTTTTGCGTTAAACACCTCTAAAGTGTTACTCCTTTCCCCAAAAAGAACCATTGCTATGATTGTGCAATGACTGATTGCTGATAGCTGAGTCAATAGAGCATAAGACTCTTAATTCTGCCCGGACACTGAGGTCCAGCTCCGAGGGCCTTCTGGCGGTTCCCTCACTGCGAGAGGCCAAGTTACAGGGAACCAGGCAGAGGGCCTTCTCAGTAGTGGCGCCCGCCCTGTGGAACGCCCTCCCATCAGATGTCAAAGCGATAAACAACTACCTGACATTCAGAAGACATCTGAAGGCAGCCCTGTTCAGGGAAGTTTTTAATATGTGACATTTTAGTGTATTTTTCATCTTTGTTGGAAGCCGCCTAGAGTGGCTGGGGAAACACAGCCAGATGGGCAGGGTACAAATAATAAATTATTATTATTATATTATTATTTTTAATCTCAGGATTGTGGTTCCTGCATTTCAGGGAGTTGGACTACATAACCCCCGTAGTCCCTTCTAACTCTGCAGTTCTACGAATCTATGCTTCTGTGAATTTTTCCTTCTGCTGAATGAGTGACAAGCCGACAAGCTGAATGTCTGTCACTGAATTCTGTTTTCTCCATATGGATGAGACCATGCTTCACTGAAACTGAAAAGCATCCATCAAGAGCAATCCCTCCTATCACAAACTCCCTCCCACTGATATTAAATGAGGATAAACCTATGAATAAGGAAATTATCTTAGCATACAGTCTTCCAGAGCAATAGCTGCGTTAGTCAGCTGCAGCAAAACCAGCAAAATATCTTATAGCAACAAACAAGTTGACTGTGGTATAAGAGTTGCCACTTTGCACTCAATAGCAGCTGCAACTTCTTCTTCTTTGCTTGTTCCCTTCTTGGTCCTGTCACCCACCCTTCCTGTGGAGTGATCAGGGCTTCCCACAGGGCTGCTACACAACTGATGAGGGGGAAAGACAGAGAACCAGGACTTGAGAGACGATGGGGTGGCCAAGGAAGGAGGATTGGCTGCATAGAATGGTTAAAAGTTATGAAAACCGTGCCCAAGTGCAATCAGCCATGTGGGTGCGGCAATGAGGCTGAAAGACAATGACTTGCTCAAGGCTCCTCAATTAGCTCTTGGTTCAGCTGGGATCTTCTGACTAGTGCTTAACCGCTAGGTGACACGGTCTCACTGTGCATAGTAGCTATGATTTTAATAGCAAGTCACTGCATAACTTGAAGCTTGTCTTCAGTCATGAAACACAGCCTTGAAACTCATGCAGCCTTTCCGGTGGCTGCTGTTCTGCCTAGTTCTTAGTCTTCTATTATTACTCCTTTGCTTATTGCCTTGTTGTGTTTGCCCACTGGATTTTTGATTTATGCTGTAAAATAAAAATAAAAATAAAATAAAAATAAAAATAAAAAATTTCTATCCCTCCCACCTGGCTGGGTTGCCCTGGCCACTCTAATTTGCTTAGTTTCCTATCAGCTTTTTTGAAAATTATTGATATTTACCTTCCCCAATTTTCGGAAACAGCTCTGAGTTCTTTTCTAAGGAAAGTGAGAAATGCATTTTAAAACAAACAAATAACAAAATAAATAAAGTGATGATTATGACAGAAATTCTCCCAGGCCTGGGCAGATTTACTCATCACAGCCACACCCATCCCCATACATCTAAGGTAACAGAGTATTAAAATAAGAGGGCATGGTTTCTACATTGTCTTGAGCTGTTCCATATCTTATTTTAGAAAGCAGTGACTGCAGCCATTCTGTGTGCACAGTCAGCTTCATTAGGGAAGGGCTATAGCTCAAGGTCCGAGCTTCAATCCTGGATATATCCAGATATGGCTGGGAATTTCCTATGCCTGAATTCCTGGAGAACCATTGCCAGTCAGTATAGATAGTATTGAACTAGATCAAGTGTCCCTATTTTCCAAGGACAGTCCCAGATTTACAGAAGCCATCCTGGTTTCTGAATTGATCTTGGAATGACCCACTTTTCCTTAAAGGTAAAGGGACCCCTGACCATTAGGTCCAGTCATGGCCGACTCTGGGGTTGCAGCGCTCATCTCGCTTTATTGGCCAAGGGAGTCAGCGTACAGCTTCCGGGTCATGTGGCCAGCATGACTAAGCCACTTCTGGCAAACCAGAGTAGCGCACAGAAACGCCGTTTACCTTCCCGCCAGAGCGGTACCTATTTATCTACTTGCACTTGACGTGCTTTCAAACTGCTAGGTTGGGATGAACAGAGACTGAGCAACGGAAGCTCACCCCGTCGCGGGGATTCGAACCACCGAACTTCTGATAGGCAAGTTCTAGGCTCCATGGTTTAACCCATAGCGCCACCCATGTCCCTTCCACTTTTCCTTAGGACGTCCCTATTTTCGTTGGAGAAATGTTGGTCAATATGGAGTTGTGTGATTCCTGAGCTAAGAAGACAAGTAACTAACTATACTGCCTTTAGAAGGCATCTGAAGGCAGCCCTGTATAGTTTCACTGTGTTTGTATATATGTTGGAACCCAGTCAGATGAAATAATAATAATAATAATAATAATAATAATAATAATAATAATAATGGAAGAGGACATCCGTACTTTCATCGGAGAAATGTTGGAGTGTATGTGTTTATACCATTTCTGCAATGAACGTGGATAAGAAGAGACAGGTGGAGAGGGGAGGGGGCCTGTTGCCATCTGGTCCTATAACTAAAAGAAAAAAGTGATTTTGTTTAACCTCGAGATGCTATTTTTCCTGTTGAAGAAGTGTGAGCCATAACCTCTTGCCCTATTTATCATTTTCTCCCTTGACAAGAGGGGAAAGGCAAGTACGGTTAAATTCCCTGCGATTCTTCTTTTGTACAAAATGGCTCTATCTACTGTAGGTGGCAGTTAGCCTTGTTTGGCACACTTTATCTCGATTAAAGTCATGGGAAGGAATCATGTATCCTGGGGTGCTATTGTGTATATATACCCTCGGTCACCATTACACTATTGAGTGGGCTGTGCCTGTGGTTAGAACAAGATTTTGTTTCATCTTTTCAAGGTCAGTGAAACTGCCAGGCTCTTAGGCAAAGGCTTTGTCCACTGAACACACACAGTTCAGTTTCCCACTAATAATAAAAAGAAAGAAAGCTTGGTTGGGACTATCTCCTTTGTGTGGTTGGGAAAGCAACCAACTTAAATCCCTGTTTGGCCAACCTTGCCTTGCTAATGAAGCAAACAGAAAGTATACAACATGGCACAGTTTCAGTAAAGATGGCACTTAATCTATAAGATGAAAAATATGTCATGGTTATGATGACACAGCCCAAACAAACATTAGTCAATAAATGTGAATGTGTTAGTGGAAATCATTACAAGGAGAATGATTGCTTAAATGCAGAAGGGTAAAAGTCAGTAATTATTAACTGGGAATCATTTGCCAACTTGCCAAGATACAAACCTGTGAATATTTATTATCCTGGGGGGGGGGGGGGAATCGATATCTTCTAAACAGAAGCTCATGCATTTTAGACTTTACTGAAGTTTACGTACTGTACTCTACCAATTCTGATGGTGATTAAAACTGCACTTTCTGCCCCCTTTCTACTAGAGTTGAAGCTCTGAGGCCAGGTATAGACTGGAGGATGCTGGTGTCAAGAATGAGCCAGCTCCAAGCAAAGGTTTGCAGCCAACTGCAGAAAGCAGCCAGGAACAGAAAGGCTTTGATGTTAGTCAGGCAGGGGAGAGCCAGCAGCTGCAGACCGGCTCTTCCTGACCTTGATGGGCAGCTTATAAGGAAGTAGCTGAGAGCAGGCTAGAACACAGCCAAAGCTCGTCAGAAGCACAAACGGGCGCAAACAAACTCAGAGACAGCCTCTCAGAACGGGAAGAGGTTGGAGCGGATCCACTAAGTCCGAAGAGTCAGCGAATGGGAGGGCTGCTAGATAGGAAGCAAAACAAGAGACGTACGGGTTGTAAGTTCAATATCTTCTGTTGACGCCGGAAGGTATCTTCAGAAGGGTCATCTTGAGTAATGATGTCATAGGCTTTATTAGAGCTGTCCAGAGCCATCTGTCTGTTTTTGCAATAAATCCTCCTTTTTAATTATCTACGCTTACTGTATTATCAAGCTGTGAACCTGGACTCCTGACAGCTGCTATGCAAAGAGGCTGAAGAGACGAAACAAAGCTCTGCGCACCTCTGCGCTCTTTGGGGCTTCCTCCGCCCTCACTGAAGTCCTCTTTGGACTCTGTGGAGGGTCTCCTTGTGAGCATTCTTGCACCATTTCCTGGTTTGACTCTATACATTTATTTACTGGCACCGTGCATAGGCACGGCTGCACACAAGTGGCTCACGTGTGAATGGGGGGGGGGGGGATGCCTATATATTTTTAGGACCAGTCTTATTTCTGTGAATCCAGATTGTTTTTAATATAGTGCTTTAGCGTTGTAACCCACCTTGGAACCTTAGAGTGAGTAGTGGGATCAGGGCTGCATTTAGGTTTAATGAGGCCCTAAGCTACTGAAGGGGCCCTTTATATGTCCAGCTGTCCTTTGTCAACAACAAATTGTCACTGTTTTTTGTGTTGAATATATGCTATATGGTAATTTATGGACCTAATAGGTATCTAAAGCCACTTGCACATAACAAAATATGTATTTTATCAAAGTAATTGTTGAACTGAAATACAATTAAGAAGAAGTATATTAATAGTGAAATAATTATTAAGTTCTAACCTAAAATGATTTTTTATTCATAGCAAACTTAATAATGCAAACACATTGGCATTTGGCAATAACAAAAGTTTTATTTTATTTGGTTTTTTATCTTATATTTTGGAAAAGGTTTTTTTTCCTTTAAATTTTTTGGGGGGCAGCCAAGAGAGTGGGGCCCTAAGCTATAGCTTGTTTAGCTTATACAGAGTTACCTCGGGTTACATAAGCTTCAGGTTACATACGCTTCAGGTTACAGACTCCGCTAACCCAGAAATAGTGCTTCAGAAATAGTGCTTCAGCACTGGGTGGGATGATGCTGATGGTATTATTATTATTATTATTATTATTATTAACAACAACAACAACAACAACAACAACAACAACAACAACAACAATAGACACAGGAATCAAGGAAGACAGAAACATAGGACTGCTTGGACCACACATTCTCAGCCACATTTCAGCTTGTTATCAGGGTCAGTTATATTGCAGCCTGGAAACTGAATTATGGATGCAGTGAAATATGCTGGAAGCCAGTCGTGCTAAAGCATAAGCAATACTGTCACATGGCTCCAAAGCAAGGCCACATATCACATTGCTTCGAGGAGGAGGGGAAACTTGACATCTCTCAAAATTCTATTATTGTTCAACAGTTTCAAAGCTGTGAATGAACTGTGGGCAACACTATTTATATTCGACCAACTGATGCATTAGATTCACTTTTGTCTCATTGGTAGTCACCAGCTTTTCTACAGATTTATGCCCCCTCTTGTCCCTATTTAAAGGGGCGGAACAGATATTTATGTTTTTAGCCATGACAGTTCCCCTGGAAGCCGCGATTCCTGAATCGCCTCCATATACTACATGTGACCTTTTATTTACAAGTGAAATAAATCAAAAGCTTGGGAGCTTTGCTTTAGGATGGTCTGTTACAAATGGGGAAGTTCCTACTTACAGCTGTGGCTGAAGCGATTGAAAAATGTAACACTGGAGAGCTTATTCCAAGGCAGCTGAAGGAATTTATAATCCTCCTTTCTCAGAGCAGTGTGTGTGATATTTGGCCTTCTCCTCACAGCCATAGTAACAGGATTGCTACTTTGCTTTTTGCACAACCATCTCGAATGTGCATTTCCTTGGCCTCTCTCTCAGCTAGCAATATTTCTTGGCAACGTGGAGAGAGTGAAGAAGAAAATAGAGAGAAAAAAGAGGCAAAAGGCAGTCTGACCCAGACCTGATGAAAATGCATGAACTTCAGTGCCTCAGACTGGGTGAGATGCAGCAGGCAAGGAAGGTTGTCTATGAAACAAAACGTGTTCTCCTTTATGGAGAGCACATGTTGCAGTGGGGGCTAGAAAGACACCCACTGTTGCTGGGCGGGAAAAGAGTTTGGCCATCGTTATCATTGAGTTACCTGTTGCTGGGGAGATTCATATGTTGCCATTTCGTGATTGACAGCCATAGCCTTTAAATACCCTGCGCGCAGCGTTGAGCTTCCTCTTTTTGCTGTGCACAAGGGATCACCCGCCCTCCCTCAATATTTTTAGGTTGATCCCTTGACCTTGCTATGCCTGTCATGGGGTCGTCTGCTTTTGGGGCAGGGGCCCGGTAGGAATTTTGTCCATTTGGCTGATTGGCTGGTGCGATTTGGTTTTTGCCTACTGCGTAGCAAATCGTCACAACTTGTAAGGTTGCGGTTAGGCAGTGGTTTATGGTTTGGCTGGTGGAGGGGCATGGATTGGCTGTGCCTGCCCCTCTAATGCTGCTGCTGCAAGGGTTTTCCATTAAAGGAACCCAGGGGCTTGCCATTCTTTTGTCCGAACCCTGTCAAGGGACTAGGGCCACGCAAGAGCCCCTGGGAGCATTTGGGGAGAGGTGACGCATGGTACCCAGTTCCATCTCTCTCCCCAAAATGTTTTTTTTTTAATGGTGTTTATTGAGAATTTTAAAATTACAAAAAAACAAAGAAAAGAAGAAGAAACAAGAAAAAAACAAATAACAATTAAACAATACAAATCGATAAAAGTCAAAATCAAAAAGCAAAAACAAAACACATAGCACATCAAAATCAGAAAGCAAAAGTAAACCACAAAGATTTAAAAACAGACCCATTATTCCCAAATCCTTAACTGTCATTACCTTATTTCATCGACCTCCTCACACCGCCCTTTTTTGTATTCTAGTTATTGATTGTCACAGCAAATCCTTTCCATTTTTCATAATATTCTGTCATTAAATTACCTTAATCTATTTAAACCTTATCTTACCATAAAAACCCCTAAAACTTAAAACTTGAATCTTATTTATACCAATTTCTCATAACCATAGCATATTCTTACATAGTTCTTTTTAACATTTCTGCTAAAGCCAAATAATTTCGTTCCAACATTTTTCTAATACTCATTAATTTTAGAGAACATTCCTAAGTAGAATTTTTAAAAACTTTCTTCCAATCTTTATCCAACGTCTCTTCCTCCTGGTCTCGGGTTTTGTCAGTTCTTTCTATCCCATCCATCTAGTTCATTAACCTGGTAACCTTATGTCCGAGGCCCAAAATGTTTTCCCTTTCTGACTTTGTGGGCATGCGAATGTCAGTCTGTCCCTGTGCGGGGTCAGATAGTCGCAACCAATGCCTAAGCAACCACTCACATTGCTTGTCATTTTAATAAAGTTGCGGCCAAAATTATGCCAAAAACCTTAAACTAAAATCATGCGTCACTTGTGTTTTATTCAGGGGTGTCTTGGGGACCTCAACGCACAATAGTCTATATTTAATAAGCCTATGTCCTATTTTAAAACGCTTTTCTTAGCTCAGGAGATGGCAAACTTTTTACCTTAAGATGGATGAGCAACCCATCAGACTAACTCTTCAATAAGAGGATCAGTTTCCCAGAAATGTATGTTTCTGAGCACAATTCAAAGTGTTGGTGCTGACCTTTAAAGCCCTAAATGGCCTCCGCCCAGTATACCTGAAGTATACCTCCACCCATCATTCAGCCCGGGCACTGAGGTCCAGCTCCGAGGGTCTTCTGTGAGAAGTGAGGTTACAGGGAACCAGGCAGAGGCCTTCTCAGTGGTGGTGCCCGCCCTGTGGAATGCCCTCCCATCAGATGTCAAGGAAATAAACAACTATCTGACTTTTAGAAGACATCTGAAGGCAGCCCTGTTTAGGGAAGTATTTAATGTTTGATGTTTTATCATATTTTTAATATTCTATTGGAAGCCGCCCAAAGTGGCTGGGGAAACCCAGCCAGATGAGTGGAGTATAATTATTATTATTATTATTATTATTATTATTATTATGATGATGATGATGATGATGAAAGTTGGGAAATGGCTTGGCTAATGTACAAGACAATCTGAGTTTGAAAGCCCACCCATTTGCACTTCCCCTCCCCCCCCCAATCTCATCATTTCTTGAAGTCCATCCCTGTTAAACTTTTGCAAATGACAGCTTCACGTGGCCCCGGGAAGCCTCCCCCAGCACTGATCCTGTCATTTGAGGCCAGGGATAATGGAGGCTTCTATTTACTGCAAAGAGTCACGGGGCCTGCAAGGCTCCACAATCTCTGGCTGTAAATGACAGCTTTGCACTGCCTGGAAAAGAGCTTCTCCTGGATGTGCAAAGCTGTGATTTGTAGCTGGGAATAGTCAGGTGCAATCGCTCCCATTGCCATTTCATACAATGCACTCAGCACTATGTACACGCAATATATAATATTTATTACAAAAACCAACTTGTTCACCTTGCCTTTAGAGTTATTCCTTCTAAAATGAAGAGTGCATTTTGCCTCTCTTTTTAAAAACCCTTTTCACCATCTAAACTATAACAAAAGACCTTCCCATACAAACCATAGTGGGTATCAAACTTATTTATCAAGCCATACCCTTTGCAGTGTATATTTTTCCCCCTAGTTTAAAACTTTATTCATCTATTACAAAAGAAACCTGGACATGGGAAAGCTTTAAGAAAGGAATAAATCATTCCTGACCATTATTTTAACAATGTTTCTATTAACAGAACCATAAGTCATACAAAGGCTGGGGAAGTATTTGACAACAAATAAATGCTTTTGAACTATTTGACAATGGGCAAATGTGCTTTTGGACCCCGCAGGGGGAAAGCTGCCATAGAGAGGGTGGAACTGGAGAAGAGGTACGGCAAAAAGGGGTAAAAAGGAAGCGCTCTATCCTTCTCCTGGTGCTTTCCACCTTTCCAAACCAACTTCCGTGTCGAGGTCCCCAGGGCCACCCCAATAACTCACACATCACACAGAAATTTTGTTTAAGGTTTTTGGCATAATTTTGGCCACAACTTTATTAAAATACAAAAATGTGAGTGGTTGCTTAGGCATTGGTTGCGACTATCTGCCCCCCCCCCCCATGGGGGACAGACTGACATTCCGCATGCCGGCGAAAAGGGGAATACACTTGGGGGTAGCGACGGAGCAGGGAACCTGCCCTCAGCCCTCCCCAAATGCAACCAGAAGCTCATTGCTATGGCCCGAGCCCCTTGACAGAGTGGACAAGCAATAGTTAGCCCCCAATTCCTTTAACGGAATCCCTTGCAGCAGCAGCATTAGAGGGGCAGGCACAGCCAATCCATGCCCCTCAACCAACCAAACCATAAACCAATGCCTAACCGCAGCCTTACAAGTTGTGACGATTTGCTACGCAGTAGGCTAAAACCAAATGGCCTCAGCCAATCAACCAGATGGACAGAATTCCTACCTGGCCCCTGCCCAAGAGCAGATGACCCCATGACAGGCATAGCAAGGTCAAAGCGAACAACCCTAATTCTAGGGAGGGGGGGACGGGCAATCCGATGCAAGGGGCGAAAAGAGGAAGCTCTACGCCTCGTGCAGAGAGTTTTAGTATTTCTGGCTGTCAATCAACAAATGGCAACATTAACTTCTTCCCAACAACTGAAGCCCAATCACATCAGTGGCCAATGATCAATTAGCCGGCCCAACAACTTTGGAGTGTCCTGTCGGCCCCCACCGCTTTTTCATTTAAAAAAAAGGCACGTGGACTCAAATGCTATTCAGTTATTATTTGAACTGCAATTAAATAACACCTGTAGATTCTCTGCATGCCTGCTTCATACCCGCACAAACCAATATGCCCAACAGCACTGCTTCAAAAAACTCCATACCTGCGCACAGCCGCATATATGCCAGAAAAATAAATTGGTTTAAATTTCAAAAAGGGCAAAAATGACCCCCAAAGAGCAGGAAAATGCCTAGCCTTTGCAACTGCAATCCTCTGCGCCTTTGTGGAGAGTTGGAGTGTGAGAAAGGAGGTTTGTAAGGTTCTTTAAGGGTTTTTTAAAGGGTTTCCGCAGGTTCAGAGTGTGTTCATAGGCTTTTTAGATGGGGTTCCCCATGATACGCAATTTCACATATACCCGCAATCAGTGCTATTTTTCTAGAAAAAGTGGTGCTGGAACCCACCATGAACACATTCCTTCTTCTCTTATAATGGCAATGGTGTCCACGTGAGGGCTGCTGGAACTGAGTTCTGATGATTTCTGGCTGAAAAAAAGTCCTGCCCACAGCAGACCTTCCAAGTGTTCCTATTTGCATGTCGAGGTCCTCCAAGCCACACCCAGATAATTCATACTTCACATATAATTTTTGTTTAAGGTTTTTGGCATAATTTGGGCCACAACTTTATTAACATACATAAATGTGAGTGGTTGCTTAGGCATTGGTTATGACTATCTGTTCCCACGCCTAGGGACAGAACTGACTTCCGGATTCCAGGGAAAGCCAGTAAGGGAAAACAATATTGGGGAGAGCATGGAGCCGGGCACCAGACCCTCCCCCTCCCCGCATGCTCCTGAGGGCTTGCACAGCCCTAAGCCCCATTCAGGGATATGGACACAAGAATGGCAAGCCCCGGAATTCCCTTGCAGCAGCAGCAGCATTGGAGGGGCAGGCACTGCCAATCTTTACCCCTCCACCAACCATGCACACAGCAAAAGAGCCCAGTCAGTGCTGCGTGACTTCACTTTATAACCTTTGGTCCAACCCCCTAAATGGCAACACCAAAATTTGCCCAACAACCCAACCACTGTGGATAGTCATCCAAACTAACCCGCCCAGCAACAGAGGGGTGGCCTGCCAGACCGCACTGCAACATGTGCTCTCTATTAATGAGAACACGCTTTTCCAGGGACGTCCCTGATTTAGAGAAGCCACCCCAGTTTCTGATTTGATCCTGCTTTCTGATTTGATTTGAAAGCTGAAACGTATGAAGTCCTTAAAAAAAAAAAATCTTTTATTATTTCAGAACAAATTGTTGTCTTTCAAGTTGGCCCTTGACTTGGAAATCATAGTATGGGTCCTATCGAATTTGCTAGGGTGGGTTGATATGTAATTGGTGGAGGAAAAAGGACCAGGAGAGTGTTGGGGCACCAAAGGATCCAGCTTGGGTCATGACATCACACACTCCCCCCCCCCCACTCCTGGCCTTGGAACCTGACTTATGGTAGCACCAGAAGTCAGGTTCTGAGACCTCGTGAGACCTTGAAAAGTTTGTCTGAGGCCTTGTGAGGCCTTGTAGATGGTTCCTGACCTCTCGTGAGGTCTCAGATGCAAGGTTCTGAGGTCTCAGAAGGCTTCAGAAAGCATATCTGAGGCCGTGCAAGACCTCGGAAATTGCAAGGGGGCCCTGTGGTGTGACGTTAACATATGAGCGTGCTGGAGGTGAAATAGAAACAGGTTACCCAATCAGAACCCAGGGGGGTGGAGTCAGAGGGACTATAAAACCAGCTCTGGGAGGGCAAAGGGAGGAGTTTGTTGGGAGTTTGGTGGTTGGTTGGAGTGGGAGTGAATTGGGATAGAGTCTGTGTGTAGGTTGAGTTAGCGTAGCGAAAAAAGCTGAGTCATGAACAGTTAGGAGCTAGGAAGACAAGTACCGTATTTTTTGCTCTATAAGACTCACTTTTTCCCTCCTAAAAAGTAAGGGGAAATGTGTGTGCATCTTATGGAGCGAATGCAGGCTGCGCAGCTATCCCAGCAGCCAGAACAGCAAGATGGATCGCTGCTTTCGGTGCACAGTGATCGCTCTTGCTGTTCTGGCTTCTGGGATTCAGAATACTTTTTTTCTTGTTTTCCTCCTCCAAAAACGAGGTGCGTCTTGTGGTCTGGTGCGTCTTATAGAGCGAAAAATATGGTAAATATCTGAGAGGTGGTTTAGTGAGTGAGAGCAGGTAGCAGAAGTTATAGGTCTGGATAGGCACCCCATGATTGTAATTGACCGATACCATTTATGAAACCACACGTTTGTTAAACTGCAATAAATAAACAGAAGTTTATGTTCCAATTTAACCCTGACTGGACTCAGTATTTTACCAGGTAGGGCCTGGGCAGTGGCAGTGAGAAATAAAGTGGTGGCACAGGGATCAATAGACCTTGAAACATCTGGGGACCCTGTGTGATCTCCACATGTGGTGAGGGTGCCGAGCACCCACAACAAAAGCTTTGTGGGTGCTCAGGCACCCAGAGCCCCCCATATGTGACACCCCTCCAGGGCACTTTCTCTTTCCCCACTTATCAATTCTCCACTGCAAATCACCCCCCTTGTTTCTCCACCAGATCCCCTCCTTGGCCCCACAGCTGCTCTTCCCCTAAAGGATTCCAGAAGCATCTTTGACTTGCTGACAAGCATTTCTCCAGCATTTTGTGTCAGGTGCCTGTAATGAATAGTGGCGAAAGCTCATTGCCCAGTCCCATGACAGCTCCTGATCTGTCTCGTCGGTTTCAGCCAACATAAAGAAGAAACACAGGTCATTTTTTGTTCTGTTACCAGGCAGGCTTCTGGGGAAATTTAACCTTCTCAGTGTGTGTTGGCTTGCTTAGTTGGCACAAAGAAGTAAATAAATGAGAATTGATACAGCGATATGATGGCAATCTCTCCCTCTCTCTCTTTCTCTTTCTTTGTTATGACTGATGGGGTAACTTAGCAAGTAGAACACCTATTATTCAAACCCCAGCTATCCATAACTCCTGGTAGTATCTTGTGTAGCCCATTGTAAATCTAAGTCAATTGTACCAATCTCCTTTTGTCAGCGCTACTCCCAGAGCACTGGCCAGAGGGAAAGATTGTGTCTGCTCCGCTAATATAATACGAGTGTTATTCTCGTTGAAATGATCTTTCCTGTATCAAGCTTTGACCCAAAACTGAGATCAAATCAGGGGAGTTCACCGAATGTGTCTCTCATTTATGCAGTTAAGTCTCGCAGTTTATCGGGGAAAGTGCTAGAACTGGCAAGTGTGCTTGTCTTGTTGCGCAGTCAGTTTGCTGCCTTCGTAACATGCAAAGAAAGGAGGAAACAGATTGTAAGTAATTATTTCTTTGTTATGTAAGGGGTGCAACATCTCCACCTTCACTTTCCTCCGCTGGCTTTTTGAAGCCTAAAATCTGAGGGAACACTTGTTATGCTTACTTCCTAGCAGTTGGCTGCCTGCAGCCATAACAAAAAACAGCTGAAGTGAGACATGTTGTCAAGCAACGAATGGGGTGGGAATTTAAAAAGAACACCTGTGCCTTGTTATTACAAATCATATCCACACTGGACTTCTAATAGACCCAATAATACAAATTTAGCTACACGTAATGCAACAAATGAAAACACCTGTATGTGCCATGCAGTGATAGATATTGAAAGGTAGCTGGGTGTCTCGCTTTGGTCCCTCACTCTGTCGGTGGTTTCTAAACAGCAGGGTTTTTCTTTCCCTGCCTTTTAAAGTCTCCTGAATCCTTAACCATTTTAATACTTAAAAAAAGGCACTATTTACTTGACCTCCATCACTTCTGCCAGCACATTTGTATCATACCAGCTTCCCCATCTCCCTCTCAGTATGTATCAGCAGTGCAGACAGAACGAAAACAGATGAGCGTCACCATGCCATCTGCTGCTGTCAGTATCCCATTTGCCTCCACTGGTCTACTTAGAGGTAAGCCCCTTTGAGTTCAGTGGGTCTTACTTCTAGGTAAGTATGTATAGGACTGCAGCTGAAATCTGCCAACCATTGTTTCAAAGCCAATCTGATATATCTGTTCAGTTCTGCGCTGCTGTATACCTAGATGTGAAAAAATATATACTTTGGTATTCTAGAAAGCAATCAATTTATGCCCTGAAGCATTGAAATCTGGTGACTTCTTGAACCTTTTTTGACCTGAGGCACATAGCATTCAACATGGTTGCCGTTCGGGTAGTTATTTAATCCTACCAGAGCGTTTCCTTCAATAGTTTATAGCAGATGCTCTGAAAAGTTTCTCTATGCTTCAGCTTGGTTATTTTTTCTTTAGATGCTTTCCAAGGATGAGGTATACTAGAGGCAACCTTTTCATTAAGGACTCTTTTTTTGTAATGCAGAAACTGAAGTGGCATAATCCTGCCACTTATACATGGCAGTGGCTGTTACTTGTTTGGTTGTAGTAAAATGGAAAGATGTACTTTGCAGACTCCTATCTAACTACTCAGTATGAAATCCAGTAAACAAGGACACACACGTGCGCACATACCAACAGAATAAAAATATTTTAAATGTATTATTCACCCACCTCTAGGGATTCGCCGCTATTCTCTATTACTGTGCTTCCTAAATAAATTATTTAATGTTCTACAAACAGAGCAACCCATTCAGGTAGTAATTCAGATTATACATGGGGAACACGAAATATCCCCCAGAACCCCTGTAATCATATCCTTTCCTGAACTGACAGCACATTACCATAATATTTATTTATTTTCTTCTTTTGTGTATCTCAGGGAGGGGGGAGCATACCATCCCACATTTGGTTATTGACATTGTAAGAAGATAAAAAAATATGCATGGGCAGTGCTAAACTATATATGTATGAGGTAGTTAAAAGTAAATCTGAAACAGTGCGCCCATCATATGGACAGACAGACCTTTTCTGAAAGGTGGATTCATTTGGATGAAGTACAGTGGTACGTTGGTTCTCAAACTTAATGCGTTCCAGAAGTCCGTTCCAAAACCAAAGCATTCCAAAACCAAGGCGTGCCTTCCCATAGAAAATAATGCAAAATGGATTAATCCGTTCCAGACTTTTAAAAACAACCCCTAAAACAGCAATTTAACATGAATTTTACTATCTAACGAGACCACTGATCTATAAAATGAAAGCAATAAACAATGTACTGCAGTCACGCTATCAATCAGTAGCTGAACTGGGTCCCACACAGTCACAAAAACAAAACAAAAAAAGAGCCACATAAACAAAAAGGCAAAATAAATAGCAAAAACAGACAGACCTCAGCGTAACACTTGAAACGGAAGTGTGGCACTCAAATTGGAAGTGTGGCACTCAAAACGGAGCACGTTCGGCTTCCGAAACAAGTTCACAAACCGGAACACTTACTTCTGTGTTTGCAGTGTTTGGGTTCCAAGTTGTTTGAGTACCAAGGCATTTGAGAACCAAGGTATCACTGTACTCACATAGGTAATTTTGTGCATGGTTTCCTTAGCCTGAGACCCTGCAACCCCAAGAAAGGACGAACATCACATGTTCCACATTTATCTATATTTCCCTGCTCTGAATAGTTTTTGGGAAAGTTTGTCTCGTGGACAAATAGTGGGTCTCCAGGCAATGTGATCTACTCCCGGAGGCCTAATCAGATTATTTATTACATGTATACCTCACCTGTCCTCTGAGGTGCTTAAGATAGTACATATTAATCTCAACAGCCCCACATGGGATCCCAGTTCTGTGACTGGGAATGGCCCAAAGGGTTTCTCTTTCACTAGCATTTTACCCCACACCGCCATGACTGCCTTGGATTGCTGAAACTAATATTTAACTGCTGGGTTTTTATCTCCTTGGTTTTTTTGTAGATACTGGAATTGTTGTAGTGCTGCTATTCTTACCATCATGCTGCCTGTTACTGCATGATTGCTTTCTATTTTATGCTGATCATAAAAGGACTGCTTAAATCCACATTTTGGCTTTTCTTCTCTTTCTTCATCTAGCGCAGAGTCCTTCCCCTTGCATATTAAATCTCCCCAATGCCTCACCCACCCTAGCTGTTGTTGTTTTTTTAAATTCTTCTTCCTATATCCTGGACCACCTGTAATTCCTCCAGTTCTATCACCCAGAGCCACCTAAAGTTATCATCTTGTCTCAAATGAATTCCCTCAAGCTCTTTTGCCACTAGAACACACTCCTAGCTTGCTCCCCGCCAGGAGAGAGGAACCTGTGGAGCTCCAAATGTTGTCAGACTCCAGCTTCCATCAGTTCTAGCCAGCCTGGCCACTGCCAGTGCTGAGGAATGGTGAGAGTTGTGGTTCAGCAGCGTTTGAAGCTGACCTGCATGATGTTCTCTTCAAGTCCCTCTCCCAAATCCACCTCAGAGCCATGGCTGTAGTGACTTCCTACCTCATGTCTAATGAAATAAGCCTGAAGTATGAGTTGTTGTCTTTGTCCATGGAGTTTTCTTGGCAGGGATACTGGAGTGGCTTGCCAGTTCCTCCTCCAGGTGGATCACGTTTGGTCAAAACTCTCCACTATGACCTGTTCATCTTGGGTACCCTGCTTGGCATAGTTCATAGCTTCTCTGAGTTATTCAAGGCAACGCAGTGATCCATGAAGCTATGGTTTTCCCAGTAGTGATGTATGGAAGTGAGAGCTGGACCATCAAGAAGGCTGATCGCCGAAGAATTGATGCTTTTGAATTCTGGTGCTGGAGGAGACTCTTGAGAGTCCCATGGACTGCAAGAAAATCAAACCTATCCATTCTTAGGGAAATCAGCCTTGAGTGCTCACTGGAAGGACAGATCCTGAAGCTGAGGCTCCAATACTTTGGCCACCTCATGAGAAGAGAAGACTCATGAGAAGGGGACGACAGAGGACGAGATAGTTGGATGGTGTTCTCGAAGCTACCAGCATGAGTTTGACCAAACTGCGGGAGGCAGTGGAAGACAGAAATGCCTGGCGTGCTCTGGTCCATGGGGTCATGAAGAGTCGGACATGACTAAATGACTAAACAACAACAACAAAATGAGTTGTGTTTGCTCACATGTATTCCTTATTACCAATGCTATCTTTCCAGAAAAAAAGAGGTGTTGAAACTCACCATGAACACATCCCTCATTCTCTTAGAATGGCAATGGTGCCCACCTCAGTTCTGGCAAGTTCCAGCTGGGGGAAAAAGCTCTGCTTATTACCCATTCCTCCCCTTCCCTTCCCTGACTCACCCACTGTCAAACCTTGGACTGCAAGCTCTCAGGGCAGGACCCCCTCGTTTTTAATTTGCATTGCCCTGTAAGGTGTTATGCAGCAGTGATGCTTTATAAACAAATAATTGCCATTTTTATTTTGGCACTACAGCCCTTAAGCAACTGCATCAAGTAGGAAGGCGATCTAGAAATTTTAGAAATAAATATCGAAACAATAACCAGAGGCTGCAGTGAAGCATGAATGTGACTTTGCTGGGACACACTTTGCTGCCAACACAGCAAGAACACTGCACTCGGTGTGCCTGCCATTCTCTCTCGGGTCCCAGATGTCACCATCAAATTGAGTATTTTAGCAAATGGAGGGAATGGAAAAGATAAGCTACTATTAACGTAATGGAACAAATGCCCTGTAATGCAAAATGGAATACCGTATATATAGCCAAGAAATATTGTTGTTGCCCCGATGCCAGACTCCAGCTAAAAATGGCACCTGAGAGCGGTTCTTTTACAGCCACACAGCAATCAAATCAGAATTCATACTTTGTCCTAAAAAAGTCCCTCTCCTTTTCCTGTCACTTTGCCATGCCCTGTGTGAAGAAAACCACCAGTGTCTAAATTTTCCGTAGAGCAAGCAATTTGTCAGTTTCGAAAGATGACACTAATTCCCAGAGCACATTTTTACACTTTGAGCAATAGTTTCTGCACCTTCTTCTTTCTCACACATACGCTGCATACTAATGAATTCAGAGCCGAGACTTCTGTGATTCTCAACTCCTTCGTATTTAGAAAACTTTGGACCTAGACGGCTTAGGCAAAGACATGTCAGGTGGTGAAAGGGTTTCAAAGCCAAAAAGAAAGAAAGAAAGTATCCTGTTTTTTTAATTCCAATGTTTTAACTATGGAGGGTCTTGGGCCAGACTTCCAGGGTCTTGCATAGCTGAATGAGCACAGGGACTTCCACATATCAAAGGCTGGAGTATCATATTCTGAAGTAAGTGAAGTAAAGCATCTCAAGTGGAATTTGGAGCATAAGACCATTAAGTTCAGAGCCTAAACTGTCCTAAACTACCTATTGTAGGGTTTGAGATGGTTGATACTGATGAAGCTGCTCTTTTGGGCACATGGGTCCCAGGCCACTTAGGGCATTATACACAAGGGTTGCCATATTTCAAAAAGTCAAAACTAGGACACCCTGAAATTCTGCCTTTCAAATCCCGGTAATTTTACTGCCAACCTTACTGTATGCTTGTGAAACATGGAGCACTTATAAATGCCATCTCAAACTCCTCGAAAGATTCCCTCAATGGTGTCTCCGAAAAATTTTACACATCACTTGGGAAGACAGGTGAGCTAATGCCAGTGTACTGGAGGAAGCAAAGATTACCAGTGTTGAAACAATGATTCTTCAACATCAACTTTGTTGGACTGGTCATGTTGTACATATGCCTGATCATCATCTTCCAAAGCAACGACTCTATTCCAAACTTTAAAATGGAAAGTGTACTGCTGGTGGTCAACAAAAGAGGCTCAAAGACTCTCTCAAGGCAAATCTTTAAAAAAAGTAGTATAAATACTGACAACTGGGAAACACTGGCCTGCAAGCTCCAATTGGAGAACAGCCTTTACCAAAGGTGTCATGGCCTTTGAAGACGCTCAAACTCAGGATGAAAAGAAGAAACATGCTAAGAGGAAGGCACACTTGGAAAACCCTCACTGCGACCAACTTCTGCCCAGAATCCTATGGCCCAACTGTGGAAAGATGTGTGGATCCAGAATTGGCCTCCAATTCACAGACTCACTGTTAAGACTGTGCTCATGGAAGACAATCTTATTCGGCTACGAGTGATCTCCAAAGAAGAAGAGGAATATCTGGGGAAATCAGGATGTATGGCAGCCCTATTATATGCTACTACTAACACCTTGAATTGCTGTGCTGTCAGGCCTTTGGTTGAATTTTATACTTACATTATAAGTAAGGGATATACATATGCTAGGAGCCTTCACAGAAAGCAATATATCACAGAAAGCAAAAGAATAAATAACATGGAAATACGAAACTGATTTGAGGTTCAGCTGTATCTGAACATTCCATTAGTATAGTTGTATTTTTTTAACCAAATTATCCCTCTAAGACCAGCAGTTAAGTGATTTGTAAATAACTCTCCTCGGGGGTGAGAGGTACTATCGCCTATGTTACTATGGAGATCGCAGCAGAAAGTAGGTGTAAAATAACAGCTTGCATTCATGATCTGAGGGAGTAGATGTGAAAATCTTTGAAGGGTTTATTCAATCACAGTAGTTAAAAGAAGGGAGCAATGGGGAATAAATGCAATACCGTTTATTCAATGACTCCTCTGAAGTGTGGTGATTTGGTAATAAGTTTGGGATACAAGAGAGAATGGACATCTGCAATTCTGTGATTATTAGTCAGTCACTAATCTGCAGGGAGTTCTTATCACGTCAGAACACTGGGCTTATAAACAAGTACAGAGAAACATCTACCAATATAAATAAAGTTTCTAAAACATGCATTAGAGCTACTATAGAGTTTTTGGATGTCTGGAATTTTAGGAATTTATTCTGAAGCAATAGAAACACCCCACCTTTAACAGCATAAACCTAATCCAGAGATGATTGCTTTTACTCAGCACCAGGTAATATCTGTGTTTATCCAAAGTGGACTGGTAAAGGACCCCTGGACAGTTAAGTCCAGTCAAAGGCAACTATGGGGTGCGGCGCTCATCTTGCTTTCAGGCCGAGGGAGCCGGCGTTTGTCCACAGATAGCTTTCCTGGTCATGTGGCCAGCATGACTAAACCGCTTCTGGTGCAACGGGACACCGTGACGAAAACCAGAGTGCATGGAAACACCGTTTACCTCCCCCACCACCACAGTGGTACCTGTTTATCTATTTGCCCTGGTTTGCTTTTGAACTGCTAGGTTGGCAGGAGCTGGGACAGAGCAATGGGAGCTCACCCCGTTGCACGGATTCAAACAGACGACCTTACAGTCAGCAAGTCCAAGCTGCTCAGTGGTTTAGACCACAGTGCCACCCACATCCTAAAGTGGGCTGGATGCTTCTGTAGCATGTTGGTGACACCCTTCTAATGGGGTGGGCTTGTTGTTCATGTGATAGCCATGTGATTCTGTCACTACATCTGTATATGAGTAGTTGGAGATTTAGCAGCTGTCTGGAGTAGCAAAGGTAGCAGTCACCATGGTACTGCGAGTAATATGAGCAGGGTCAAATTTCTCAGGTTTCAAATTTGTCATCAGAAGCGCTGCATGGACATTATCCTGTTCTCACACCTCATTCAATAACATCACTGGTTAGAGAAGTCTGTAGTGAGGAGAGGGTGTTCTCTTGTGGGCAGGACTTTCCATTTTATAGGTCAGTTTTGTGAGAGAATCCAAGACTCTGAGGACCAGCTACTGGAGACAAGCAACACCGAGTATCATCCATTGTCCTTTATGATGCCCCATTTTGTGAGTGTCCTGAGCATCTTTATGGCCAGAGCAGGAAGTAGGAAGCCCAGCCGGAATGTCTCTTGGCTTGATCCTTCTTCTTGAAGCTCCTACTGAAGCTCTGCCTCTCCTCAGAGTTATTGTTCTTCATGGTTGTTGTTTGTAAAAAAGAAAATCTACTGACTAAAAGGACATTGAGGGTTGTTCCAGAAAGCAAATATTTCCCAGGGAAAGGCAACTAAGAGATATAAAACACGTATCATCCAGGTAGAAGCATTCCCGTAATCATTTAAATCAGTCGGCTGCAATAAAGGTAAATCAACTAACTTTTTAATAGTCATCTTGCTGGTTTCTTGGCAACTCCGGGAAACAGTGGGTTTCATATGAGCGAAGGTGAAAGGGGAATGGGGTTGAGAGACAGCTAGCATGGAGAGGTGCAAGTGGGAGAGACTGAAATATGTCATTGCACTGCTATGTAAAAGGCAAAGCGTAATGGCTTAATCAAAAATTAGGTAATGGGTTTTTCAGGTGACATTTTGGCTACTCAAGTTGCCTCTGGGGTGCAGAGAAAGGGCAAAGTTGATTGGAAGAAGATGGAAGTGAGAAGGAAAGATAAAAGTGCAGTATGGGCTAGGGGGCTTGTCTGGTGATTGTAAGATACAAATGCAAAATTAAAAGAGACCCACTTCCATTCCTGAATTCATATGGATAAGATTTACTGTGCACTCACTTGGAAATTTTCCAAGTCAAATATATTTCTCAGGTTGTTGTGAAAGTAGATAGTGCAAAACGCTTTGAAAACTATTAATACCCTATAATGATTTAAAACCTTCTTACTGTAATAGGATCCACAAAGGAGATGGCTCTCTCACCCGGCCTAACATCTAATTTTGTTCAGAATTGCAGGATTCTTTCTAAAGTGCATTTCATTTCTACATCAAGTGTTTAGAGCTGATAGCAACTGGTTTTGCCAGATGCATGGCTTGTAATCATAGCAAACACCCCTATTTTCATCAGAGAAATGTTGGAGGGTGTGAGCATTACATATGTCCCCATTCCATTGTCCTCAAATGTGATGCCAAATAGTGCACTTCAGAGAAGATTTTTAAAAATGTGTGTGTGTGTGTGTGTGTGTGTGTAAAATATTTTTAAGGATTGCATTGGCAAAGAAAACTAAGCCAGGGCTTTTTCAGATGTACCCTTCCTGATGTGCTTTGATCAACAGGTCACAATACAACATGGGGTAGAATCCTACTCAGACCACCAGTCAAAAGCAAGTCATAGAGCACTCTTACTCTAAAACTGTCTTCCCAGTATGTGTTTCAGAAGGCTTTGCTGGAGTCAGGAAGGAATGCAACAGAGCAAAGACACTCATTTTGTTAAATAGTGGGTAGACATAGCAGACGACATAGCGTTTTCTCCAAAGCAGCTCTTTATTTGTAAGCTGGAACAGAACTGAACAGCAAACAGCTCAGCCGGCCTGCTTTTATAGGCAGCCGGCTGTCAACGTTGTAGCAACAACAACCCAGGGTTTCCCGCCTAAAGTAACTGACGTGGACTGAGTGAAAACTATATACATGATACTCCTGGTGGCCAGGGTAAGAACTTCAATACATAATACATTTCCTGCTCCCTGCTGGGAGTTTTAGCCATAATAATAATAATAATAATAATAATAATAATAATAGTCCAATACCAAATTGAAAAATGCGAGAAATGGGTTGAAGACTTCTTATTTTATTCTTTGGTCAGAAGAAGAAGAAAAAAACTACCACCACAACCACCAACCACTCATGGACGCTAAATCAAAATATCTTTAAAGATTTAGACCCATTCTAACGTACAGAGAACTTGATTCTTGAAGTATCTGAAGAAGTGTGCTTGCACACGAAAGCTCATACCAAGAACTAACTTAGTTGGTCTTTAAGGTGCTACTGGAAGGAATTTTTTTGTTTTGACTATGGCAGACCAACATGGCTACCTATCTGTAACTTGATTCTTGAGTTCGAGTTGTGAATTCATTGGCCATTACTACCCACAAGGTGACAAGTTTATGATTTCCCACCCAATCAATACCTGCATTGTCTTGTAGCTGTTGTTTAGATGATTAGTCGTATCCTACTCTTTGTGACCCCATGGACCAGAGCACGCCAGGCACTCCTGTCTTGGTTAGTGCATAAAACCTTTAGAGTAGACATTTGCCCTATTTATGTATTCTTGCTACCATGTCCTGGACTAATTGTAGTTTCTCCTCCCTGTCTCCCAAGTCTCACCGTGGGCAGTTCAGGAAAGACATCTGCTGTCTTGTACAGCTGTTGCCAATGAGGTTAATACAAAGAGAGCAAGTGTGGCTGTTGTTTCTCTGGGATTTTGTAGGTGAAAAGATGGGCCACTTCAGTCACAGTGTGTTAAAGAGCAGAGCCATCATTGCCCACAGTTGGAGGGGAAATACCAGACCAGATGTCCCATTGTTTCCTCCCAGTATAACAATTCAGGTGAAAGGAACAGCATTTTTATATGCAAGGAGGAACAAGGGATCTGCCTGTAACAAGCAATTAGCAGATCAAAGGGTAATTAACTAAGTTCTGAAATAAAGTTGTGAAGGTGACAGAGGCAGCTAGGTTGGGAATTGTAACAAGGAAGAAATAGATCAAGGAAGGATTCACTAAACCATTTAGCAGTGCTCAAAATATTAAAACATATGTCCATTAATAATAATAATAATAATAATAATAATAATGCTGTTAATTACACACACACACACACACACACACACACACACACACACCATCTCCACAGGCAGGTGACCTAAATAACAGGCATGTAAAGAATTGAAAAGAAAAGGGCTATGGGAAACAAAGGACGAAGATACATGGGGCAGGAAATGGAGACTTGTGGCTTCTCTGAATAAGCCAGGAAGCACAGACCCAAGTTTAGGTGAACAAATCACAGTTAGCCTTGGGCTTGTGTGTTTTTCTTCCCTCTCCTGCTTTTTTGCATATGCAAGGAAGATACTGAAAGTTTTTGCTCTAAGCAAACCACAGTTTCCTGTAATATTCAAAGAACGATAGCTTATTTAAATTAGCCCTCCCCAACATAGTGCCCTCCTGATGTTTTGGACTATAATTAATTAATTAAATAAATAATTTTGTATTCCATCCTTCGTTTAAAGATCCCAGGGAAGGTTCACAACAGAGAAAATGTAAAACGACTATACAAAATACATAATAAAACAAACACAAACCAATATCCCCACCCCGACCACAAACACATGTTAAAAGCCGTAGAATGTGAATCATCCAAACGACTGGCTGAAGAGAAACGTTTTCACCTGGCACCTAAAGATATGTAATGAAGGCATGAGGCGGGCCTTCCTGGGGAGAGCGTTCCACAATGGGGGAGCCACCGCAGAAAAGGCCCTCTTGTGGATGAAGCACATAAAGAAAGGCTTCAGGTGATGATTGCAAGGTTCCATGGGGAGAGGTGGTCGTTGAGGTATTATGGTCCTGAGCTGTTTAGGCCTTTATAGGTCAAAGCCAGGGCTTTGAATTGGGTCCAGAATCTATTTGGCAGCCAATAGAGCTGTGTGATAACGTTCTCCAAAACTCCAGATAACCCCACCCAGTGGTTTCATGTAGACCACAGCTCCCATTCTTCCTGTCTATTGGCTGGTTTAAACCACGGTTAGTGATGATAAGTGAGAGTCAAACTATGGTTTCGTATATTGACTTGTTCTCAAGCCACAGTTTAAATGAACTACAGTTCCTCAAGTTTGATGTCATGGGAAACTGTGGGTAGTTTAAAATAGATCAAAAGATTCTAAATTAGCCGATGGTTGCTGTGCTTGACTGGACACTCATCAGCCTGATCCTGGCTTGAAAGGAGTGTGGTGCAATGCGGGAACAGCGTGCCTGTCCCCAATGTTTTGCTTAAGTTGGCAAAACTGCTCGGAAACCATGCTGCTGTAGTAGAGGAAACCAAACCAAGCTCTGCCAGTTTGCTTGTTGGGTATATATAGTCAATCGTATCACAGACAGATGGAAGAAACCCTCAGGTGTACCACCAGTAAACCAGCTCTGCTACTGCTGGAGCTTTTCTGTCAATCTTTGTGTAGCAAGAGAATGAAAACTCATAAAGCAATAGTTAGGGCACTTAGAGCTGAACATATAAGGACTTAGAGCTGTGCATAAATTTTCCACATTTCACAAATACATCACTTTCACTGGTCAGGAAGCCATTCTAAATTATTATGTTGTTGTTGTTGTTGTTGTTGTTGTTGTTGTTGTTGTTGTTGTTGTTGTTGTTGTTGTCATTATTACTACTACTATTATTATTATTATGTTTCCCCAGCCACTCTGGGCGGCTTCCCAAAAATAAAAACACAGTAAGACTTCAAACATTAAAAGCCTTCTGATACAGGGCTGCCTTCAGATGTCTTCTAAAAGTCAGATAGTTGTTTATTTCCTTGACATTTGATGGGAGGACATTCCACAGGGTGGTGCCACTACCGAGAAGGCCTTCTGCTGGTTCCCTGTAACCTCACTTCTAGCTGTGAGGGAACAGCCAGAAGGCCCTCGGAGCTGGACCTCAGTGTCTGGGCAGAACAATGGGGGTGGAGACGCTCCTTCAGGTATGAATCTATGCACTGGGCACACTTCATACTGTGAATTTTTCTTTGGAATGTTAGTTGTTTAGTTGCGACTATTAGATCGGTTGCTTGGCCCAGAAGGGCAAATCTTATGTTTTGTTTTGTTTTTAAGTGTAGTGTGAGGTTCAAGTTTGTTTATAAAGCTAATATGGTTATAGGCAGTGATCCCACACCAAATCATTTCCTGAAGAAATGACTACAGTTTCAGAACACACACATCTTAATTAGAGCAAATTGCCCCTGATAGAATAAACACTCTGATGAAGATTGGAGCGGGGAGGGGGGGATTTAATTCACAGTGCCATGAAGAGGGCACGGCTATTCAAAAACACTCTTTAAATCATAGCAGCCACGCTTTTGAAGTGGTAAGCTAATAGGACTGGGGAGGAAATAAGCCCGATTAGCATTTTGCAAGTAATTGTGAGCACAGAAGATACATGAACAACAAAAGCCAAGACTTATCCTCTGCAATGGAAGTTGACACTTGTGCAAGAAAAAAAGAAGTAAATTGAATCCATTAAAATGACATTAAATAAATTAGGATATTTGTTTGCTCGTACGTTGCTTATCACTTTCGTTTTTAGGAAATATGGCTGGAGCACTCAAGAACTTAATTGGTGTGGAGGGGTAACAATGATTTTGACAGCCTATGGCATGTTTATGTGTGTTATTCTGCCGCTGTTCTTAATTCACAACACGACGGTCTACACCGCATTTCACTTTGATATGGCAATATCTGTAATACAAAAAGAGAGGAATCCATTAGGTCTATCTCAGACAATTTGAATCCATATCCTAAAGGGCTTTTGTGTGCTGGATTAAGCTGCATTCTACTGCAGTGACTATGGAAGGCTTGTGGGTCTGGTTTCTTTGCGTTCTGGATAAATGAAGAGCGCCACTGGTGGGACTACAAACTGCTTCACAGTGTATAGCCCTTGGTCTGTTGGTACGTCCATATTGGCCGGGAAGGAATCTGCACAAGAATGGAACACATTTTGCTAGTCTTGAAATAACTGCTCTAGAAACTGGACTGCTTCTGGGCACAATTCAGTGTGCTGTCCTGTGCATGTGAAGACCCCCCCCCCAAAAAACCCCTCCAAAATAAATCACACAGGCCACAGAATACCGTATTTTTCGCACCATAGGGTGCACCGGACCATAGGGCGCACCCAGTTTTAAGGGGGGGAAACCAAGCAAAAAAATATTCCCCCCCCCAGCCCCAAAGAGCAGCATACAGGCTGCACACGACCTCTCCCTGCCAGAGGGGTTGTGTGCAGCTGTGGAAGAAGGCAAGGCAGCGAGCGGGATGGATCCCGCTCGCTGTTTTGGCTTCCCCTTTAGCCCCGTGCAGCCTCTCCTTGCCGGAGGGGTTGCGCGCGGCTATGGCACAAGCCTGCATTCGCTCTATAGGACGCACACACATTTCCCCTCAATTTTTGGAGAGGAAAAACTGCGTCCAATAGAGCGAAAAATACGGTATTTGTTTAAGATTTTTGGCATTAATTTTGGCCACAACTTTATTGATTACAGCATGTGAGTGGTTGCTTAGGCATTGGTTCGGACTACCTGAACCTGCACCGGCAGGAACAGGACTGACAACTGGAACCTCCAGAGGTCAGTAAGGGAAAACATACTGGGGGAGCACAGAGGCGGATTTCCGCCTCTTAGTTCACCCCAGATGCTCCCAGGAACTCTGGCATGGCCCTACCCCTGAGAGGGGATCGGACAGAGCAAATTGAGCCCCTGGATTCCTTTAATGGAATTCCCTAGCAGCAGCAACAAAAATGAGGGGCAGGCACAGCCAATCCATAATCCCCTCCGCCAAAGGATGAACCAATGCCTAACCGCCAACCTTACAAAGTTGTGACGATTTGCTATATGGTAGGCAAAAACCAAATGGCACCAGCCAATCAGCCAAGTGGCAAAAATCCTACTGGGCCCCTGTTCCAAAAACAGACGACCCCTAGGCAGGCATAGCAAGGTCAAAAACACAAGCTTAAATTATAGGGAGGGAGATCCGCTGCACGATGTGAAAGAGAAAGGGCGTCGCCTTGTGCAGCCCCTTAAATAGGCCCTTAGTTGCCAATCAAACTCCAACCGACAGAAAAATTTCCCCGGTAACAAAGAGGCAACCAATGAGGTGCGGAGGTCTCCAAATGGGGCCACCCCAGCAAGAAGAAGGCAGTTGGGTGATCTCACTGCAACACGTGGCTCTCCGTGATTTGGAGGACACGATTAACTTTTAAAGCTCTCTATGTTTTAGGACCAGTAAGCTCTTTCCACCTGTAATAGGACATTGAGCAATGTGGGGTAGGGCCTTTTCTGTGGTATCACCTTGTCTTGGAATGTCCATCCCTATAGCTTTTTTATTTTTAGGTTTGCAGTTGTGATCTGTTGAAACACTGGTCCTCAGATTATTTTAATCTCAGGCTGTTCTGTTCTATTTATTAACCAGTAGGCAGGCCTCTTATTCTCGACTTCATGCAGATATTTCCTCCTTCCTTAAGGGCACGAGAAGTGGCTTTGCAGATAAGATCTACCCTACAAGTGATGTAACAGTGGCAGACCCTTGTCTTAAAGTGAAAGGGGTGGAATTTCAAGTGTAACAGGATTGCCAGGGGTGAGGCTGGACTCTCCCTCAGCCCATCTCCCCTTAGCCTCCTTTCTCACAGCAGGGCTCACTTCCTGCATCAGAGCATTAACGGGTAAAAAAGAGGAGGGACTGCGGAGCTGGAAATAGAGAGCACAGGTCCCCAAGTGTTCGGGGTCAAGTCACTAATTCCTTGTTCTTCAAGGGAAGGGGTCTGGCAGCAGTCCTAACAATCCAGATTTCTTCATGCTATTATTACCCCTGTGAAAGAAATGTAAATAACTTGTGACAAGTTTCATTGGGGCACAGTGGCGGTAAAAACTTCTTCCACCTCTTAGGGATATGGTACTTAATGTTTCCTAGGCTCCATGCAGCCATCAGTATCAAGGTATTGGGATTCTAGCCTAGCAGGGCAGTTCTCTATATGTATATTTAGATATAAATCCCATTAGTTCAGTGTACCCTTCCCTAGGTAAATGAGTGTAGGATTGCAGCCTCAGACTTTCAGAGTATACTTACCTTAGCTGGAAATAAATTACACAGATACCCAAGGTTTTGGACTAGGGTTTTAGGACTAGGATTGGGCTGTTAAAGGGTTGAATTATTTGGATGTTTTTCCTTAAAGTGTTGGAGGATTGCCAGGGCCATATGGCATTTTCCCTCTCTAGTGGACTTGCATCATACACAAATGTGTCGTTGCCTTTTATCTAAGGGGTTTATGCTTTGGTGTTAGCTTTGCAGATTTTTACGTCTCTTTTAGCCAGTGAACTTCTCCAGAAATCAGCTTCCTAATCATAGTATGGCTCAGGTGCGCAATGTGCTGATTCAGTTCATAATTCTTGATGTTCTGCAGAGAAAAAAAATGTTTAAGCAAATCCTCTTGATGTTAAAAACAGGCGTTCTACAAGCCAGATGTTCAGATCATTGGCTTGGAACACCTAAAGGTCTCTGAAAGTTCTCACCAGTTGAGTATTAGTATTCTCTTTTATTCCAAATGAGGGCCATGTGGTTTGCAAAAACCTCCAACTCATTTAGTTTCAGGTTATTAATTATTCAAGTTCCATCCATTTCTTTTATCTCTGTAGTCTGAAAATGCTTCAGTATGTCAGCAAAGGCAATCACATTAGTTACAAGACTGTAGATATAAAACAGAGAACTCTCTATGCTCAGCACTACAGTTCAGATAAGCAGTTGGAAGTGGGCTATATTCCTGTTTTCTAACAGAGTTGTGATTAAAGATGGGTAGATCATTCTGTTTCCAATCTATGTCAGTTCTGTATGTATCCATTCATGAGTCAGTTCTGTCCCTTTTCTGCATTAATCTGCTGTTTTTAAATTTAAAAATCTGTATAAAAACCTCAATGTATGCATTTTATCCTCAAGTTATGCATCTTGGTCTGTCTTTAAAGATGAATTGGAGAACTGCAAAATCAAAATGATAATTATGTCCTGATCCAGGCATTAGTCTGGAAGGCATGGATTATGTCAGTTTGCTTTAGAATCCACAGCAATTTAATTCCTTAAGTATCCCTACCTATTTTCTTCTGTGAAATTTTTAGCATTAAGAAAATGTGGGGAGATATTACCTGAAATGTGTTTTACTTGCAACATGTTTTGTTGCCAATGTAACACTATAATGTGCAATTTACGTCACATGAATGTGTTGTCCTGTGTGTCATTTAAGCCTCTTTTTAGGACTCTCATAATTCCTTCCCTGTTAGGCCTCTTTCGTAGGGGATCTGACAGAGTTTTACAAAAAGGGAGCGGTGCCTGCCCTCAAGAAGCTTACAATTAGAAATACCAGCCAAACAAGGGGAGGGGGAGCATACACTATTACTTTCAGGGGGGAAAGGTATATTAATATATTTCGTAACTTGGTAGCTGTTCAGTTTAATTACCACTAACTTCGACCCTGATGTTGGGAAAGATGGAGGGCACAAGGAGAAGGGGACGACAGAGGACGGGATGGTTGGACAGTGTTCTCGAAGCTAGCAGCATGAGTTTGACCAAACTGCGGGAGGCAGTGGAAGACAGGAGTGCCTGGAGTGCTCTGGTCCATGGGGTCATGAAGAGTCGGACACGACTAAACGACTAAACAACAACAACAACAACTTTGACCACTTCAAGGAAGTGTAGAACTGATATTTCTCTGTTAGCCCCCTATCACCTTCTTAAAGCATCTACCGGCTTCTCTCAGATGCGTCAACAAGCCCATCCTGGTTGGCTCTCCCTAGCTAGGCTGAATAGGTGTGTTCATCTAGAGCAGGGGTAGGGATCTGTCTCACAGGCCAAATTTGACAGATGGGCAGGGCATTTTGCTCTCATCAGAGTGAGAGCACACTTAAAAGGAAAGCGGAGGAATTCCCACCATCCTTTTTAAGGCTGGTCTATCTGCATTCTTAAAGATGAAGGTGGAAACTCCCATGGGCTTTTGCAAATGTTTGTTAGTGCATACGTAAAAGGGAAGGGATAAAGGGAGAAGTATTTGGGAGTCCCCCACCCCTCACTCCTGTTTCACAGCACAATCAGGCTTATAAAGGAAGGGAAGAGATTTCTCTCTCTTCCTTTTTAGCACAAAGTTTGGATACATTCAATAGCTCTCTGCAGGGAGGGTAGTGGCATGCCTTATCACCCTCCCAAGCCCAGCACTAAGTGGGACCACCCCCTCTCCTGATGGCAGGACAGTGATCCTGCTTAGTGTTGAGTCTGGGCACACCACAGAGCCCAAACTCGGCAAGATTGCTCTCCTTTGGATGACATGAAGCTGGAGCATGTCAGGAGCCCGTCCTACACTCGAGTAGGACCCTGGCAGAGACACATGCCTGACTGGCATGTTCTCTCCCTCCTGGTCGATCGTTCGGGAGCTTCAAAAGCTTTCTACAGCCCAAACATCACAGCGACCGATGCCAACAGACTCCATGGAACACAGTAACACAAACATTCTGTCTCCATCATTTCCCACTTTGTGGAGTCAAAACATACACTGTCATGTGATAGACAACAATCCCATGACTGCAATCACGGAGCAGGAATTCTAAAAGAGTGATCCTGCTTTGCATGGGGTTCCTCGCCTTGTGTGGCGCCTCAAAGGCTCCTCATTGTCAGAGGCGTAGCAAGGTCAGGTGGTACCCGGTGCAATTTTTTTTATGTCAAACCTCCCACACACACACACACACTTTGTAATTTTTGAGAACGTTGCCTAGAGTTGTTGAGCTTTTTTTAGGGTGCCCCAAAGTTGTTTACCTTTTTTATGGAGAGTTGGCCATGAAACAGATATGTCCGCAAATTGCGTGAGTCCGACCAACGATCACATGAAACCGCCCACCAGGGGGCATGAACGGCGCCTGCTACGGGGTGCCAGGCTGATTGTCAGCCATATTTGCGTGATCAGCCGGCAGATTTTCATGACGACGATCGCACCAATTGCAAAAATCCACCCACTGGGGGTGCGAGCGCCGCCACGCTTATCCGCCCAGGGGGGGATTTTGTAACACACACACCATGACACCCAGGGTGGAGCACACCCCCTGCACACCCCTTGCAATACCCCTCCTCATTGTTAGATGCTTTGCGAGATTTAGGCAAGCTCCATCCTTTCAGTGAAGCCCTGCCCTCCCCTGTATGACATCAGGTGCAGCGGCATAGCATGTGCCTGTGCTGCCCAGGGTGGGCACGCTCCCGAGCGGGACAGGGTGCAAAGGGTGCCCTCCCAGGTGCGGGATAGCTGCTCGTGTGCATGGAGCGGTGCATGCACCCTGCCACCGGGGTGAGAGCAATCTGCCCACAGGGGTGGAGCAAGCCGCCGATGGCAGACATTCGGCGTGCCACCTGCCCGCGACTGCCAAATGTCACCTCCCTCAGTGAAGACACCTGGGGCAATCTGCCCCCACCGCACCCCCCTTCCTCCCCCCCCCCCGGGTACAGGGTAGGTGAGTGTGGCTTGCCCAGAACAGTCCTATGGAACAAATGGAGGAGGCTGGCAGGCCGAGATTTGTCCATGGGGCAGAGTTTCCCCACCTCTGATCTAGAGATGTAAAAATTCACCTCAGGAGCTTTTTTCTTTTCTTTCCATCAAAACTCTGAAACAAAAGACATATGTACACAACATACATACATACATACATACATAAACAAAGACACACACATTTTGTTAAGAGAAATCAAGGCGGAAGCTTGCAGCAGTTGACTCCAAGAGGAATGATAAAATCTTAACAAAGCTAAAAAGTTTCTTCCCCAATTTATCATGTTATTTTTTAAATAAATAAAAATTAAAGAGTGGGGAAAGTAACAAAATGGAAATACCTGCAGAATAATTTAGATCAATGCAAACATGCATCAGAAACTCCATTAAGAGACAAGTGTATTTCTATAAGCTGTAATTTTGACAAACGACTCTAAACTGGAATTGTATTTCACTGTCCAAGCACATATGCACTCAAGCTGTCAAATCCTCTTCTACAAATCTGTCTAACTATATCTCATATGTTTTAATCACAGCACACACGGCAAAATGCTACATCTTCAGATCCAAATAAGCCAATCATGCCTCTTTAATTAACTGCAATGATTTTAATTGAACGGGAATAGCAAGAAAGCGACACGATAACCAGAATGAATCAAGATTCCATAGCCCTTTAAATAAATTGCTTGTTTCAGTTCACTGCTGAGCCAAATTCTCTGTGCAGCTGCTGCTCTCGGTAGTTTTGCATGTGGCACACCACCCCATCAATCCACAAATGCATTGTCCTGCGTAAGGACATAAAGTGAAGGAGAAATGGCTTAGATGAACTGCAAGGTAATAAGACGCATGTCTTCAATTCAGTTATCTGGAGAATTCAGTTCAGAAATACTCCGCTGACAGGGCAAGATGTTCAAGTGTTGCCAAAGCATGTACAGAAAAAGAGATCTGTTACAGAGGGTGGTGAATAGGTGAATATATCACTCATCCCTGTTCTGAGCACTGATTTATTACTCCCCATTTCAGATCCAGTAGCAGGTGAAGGTGCCGCATGAAGCTATAGTGTGTGTTTCACTGTCTCCCCTCTCAAGATCAGGCAAGGTTTCTCCTACAAACTATTTGATGGGAAACAATCTATTGAAGTTTAGGAATTTGAGGGAAAGCCTTCCAAATCACATTTGGATAGTAGAGCAGAGCTATAATGGTTCACCATTACATTAGTATAAGATAGCTCATGCAACAGATTTTTCACTTCTGTTTCTCCTGAAGCCCCCTGTACCTTCTGAAAAGCATTTCCAGAAGGTTGTGGGGGGCTGTGCTCTGGGGTACAGTGGAGCGGAACACATGTCCTGCTATGGAACCCCCATGTAAGTGGGGATTCCCCTGTACAGTTCAGGGAGCTGTAGTGAGATTGGAGAGGAAGGAAAGATTATATTCCACTGGCACAACTTTAGATGTAACCATGGGGAGATTCAGATGCCACTATTCCATCCTGATAAAATCTATTGGACTTAGTCATAGTAGATCAAGCTAGGAACTAGCCCTGTGCTTGGCACATTCTCTGTTCCCTCTTCTCCTCTCTTCGTGTGCTTTGCTTGGATGCTGGTATCTTGCCTTGTTAAACCACAGTTTCCTGTGATGTCTGAAGCAGGATACCATGGTTTGAGTCCTGCTTACAGATCAGGTTATTAATCCAGGACCTGAGCTATGCCGAGCTTTGAAGGTAAGCACCAGCTGTTTGAATTGTTCTAGGAAATTAAAGCCTGTGGAGGGCTATAAGCACATTGGCAAAATGGTGAAGCTCGCTTAGCAGCCTAGCAGCTTGCATTGATGGCAGTTTCTGAAGAGGTTTCAAAGGCAGCATTGCCACAATCTAATCTGGAGGTTATCGCGGATAACTGTTGTCACGCTCTCTCTGTTATTGGTGTGTTTAAATTTCTCTAAAATCTTCTTCCCCAGCAGAAGATACTTCTAATTGTCTGCCTCATTCTCAGGTTTAGGATGTCTTTAGCATTTTGGTGACCGTTTATGTTACTGGTGGGGGTGGTCAATATGGTATGTGTGTTTTTCTTCCCATTAGGCATTTCTCCTGTGCTCTGCAGCCTCCTTGGCTGACCACTGTTCCTGATGTGGAAAAGCTCCATGGTAGGAGTTACTTGGCCTTGAATGAAAGAGTGGACAACCAGGAAAGTTACAGACCACTGATGAGATGGTTTGCAGAATGAAAGACAAGTCATTCACAAAATAACCCTCAGTCACCTCAGGGGTCTTGCACCAACACCTGGGAGAGTAGGGTGGAAGCCTTCCAGATCCCATCACACTGGGATCTGAGCACTGGACTAAGCAGTAGATCACCTAGCACCATCTTCTGGCATTTTCAGCTATGCATGCAAAGCTTCACCACATTTCATCTCTCAATGTGAATTTGTCAAAATACCACTTCATTCTTTAACTCTTACAGTATAACTCTTGTAGTAAGCTTCACTTGAGTTCACTCACTAGCCAGATCTTCTTAGCCAGCAATTTATGTTCATGTTTCCCTTACCCTCAATTTACAAATTCCTCACTCTGCTTTTGTATACCAACTCATTAACCTAGTGATTTTTGTAGACAGAATGCTTGATTTCTCCTGCAATCAACAGCCTTTAAGGCTAAATGACATAAGTAAGAAGAGCTGAGCAGAACAATGAAGGAAATCAGCAGCTGTCCCCTCAAATGCCCAATAATTAATATTTTTCAAAGAAATATTAGCTAATCTTCAGTCTGGGTTAGCTTGGTTGTATTTCTCAAGTCCTTTCCTATATTCCATGCATATACGCCATCCCACTTAGCCTATGATTTCCTGAACTTTCTAGTTATTATCATCCAACTTTAAATTGTTTTCCTACCAATGTCTTTATTAAAATGAATGCAAAAGCACAGCTGTGTCTTTCAGTAGCCTTTAAAATTAATCAAGATAAGGGGGGTGGTCAATATGCTCATCTATATCTAGTGGTGGTGGGTATTTTGGGTTCACTTTCTGGAAATGGTATCAGTGTCTTAAGGTGAATTATTTTATGTAGCCTAGCAGGTAGTTGCACAGATGAGCATATTGTTTGGGAGCGCTATATATTTTTTTCCTGTCTCTGAAACTCCCTGTTTCTGAAACGATAGTTATGCATGATAACATTTTGTTGAGATGTTTCAGGAGTTATCCCAGTGTGATTAAAAATCATTATTCCATTAACTCTCATGCCAAAAAAGAATTAATGACTTCATGAATCATAATTAAGGCTCCCAGGTTTTTGGCTTGGAGAAAGCTAAACATTTCATGGGTCTGCTTCTTATCTGGCTTCATGCATCATTTTTCATCTAGTATTCATTTTAACGTGGATATCTGCACCTCTCTGTTTCATTTCTCTGCTGTTCCGACCACTGCAATCACTGAGTGCCAGTGCAGAACAGAAAATACAACTTTCCCTAAAGTAAACTAATTTCCACTACTTGTAAATATATTTTTATTTAGCTCAAAAATTGTTGTTTGATTTCTCTTTCTATTTTTTCATTTAAACTGAAACACATGAAGATTCACTTGTAGATTGCGGACCTCAAGTGCTGTTTATGCAACCTTTTTTTGTTGTTCATCAATTAGTGATGATATTTTTTCTACTGAACTTAGAAACTTGCTCAAAGGAACCTTTTAAAACCGTGTGCCCAATCATGGAATGGGTTCTGCATTCAGATGTAATGTCTTAGTGTGCAATCAGTGCCGGATTTACATATAAGCTAATTTTAAAGGAAAGAAACCTGGATGTACATTTCCAAAATAAAGGATAAAAAACAAATAAAATAAGACCTACATACAGCAACAGTGTTTTGTACATATTTTGTTATGTGCAAATGGCTTTAGATACCTATTAGGTCCATAAATTACCATATAGCATATATTCAACACACAAAAAACAGTGACAATTTGTTGTTGACATATAAAGAGCCCCATTACCTACATTACCATGTACTAGAATGTCCCAGTAAGTTCAGAGGCACTTACTTCTTAGAACGCTTAGGATTGTGTTGTCAGGAATCTGTCCATTGTTAATGCATTACTGCTTTGATTTCTTCAATGCTAAATAAAGTAAATTCCTCATCTATTGGTCTATTGGATGATGGGGAAAGTATTATTGATGGGCAGTTAGAAATCAACTGAAGCAAGAAACTGTCAGTAGTGAACAGCATTGCCATGATTTATGGAAGCCGCCCAGAGTGGCTGGGGAGGCCCAGCCAGATGGGCGGGGTATAAATAAATTATTATTATTATTATTATTATTATTATTATTATTATTATTATTATTCCCTGGGGGTGTTGTGGAGGGGGTGATCAGACCCAGAGAAGGAATGGGAGGAGCTCAAAGAATAGGCACTGGAAGACGTAATTTTCTAGTCAACTGCAGTGCATTGATGTCTGATCCTGGGATGGACCCAGAAGCTTGGAGGATGGAGACCCAAACCAAGTGTGTTAGCAGAGCAGCCTTCCATCCTTCTCCCTCCAAACATACCTAGTCCTTTGCTTCCTGTCAATGAGCTGCCATCATCACCTCCCCCTGTCACCCAGGAGCTTACAGTATTTCCTCTGGGGAGGTGGCTAACAGTAACACTGATGTTGAACCAGCAATGTCCTCTTCTCTGTTACCTAGGACACAGAGATATCAGCATTGGCATGAACAAATCTCTCAATGTCAAGCCACTCAAGGGAATGCCCAGTTGCTTGCCAAGTCTTGAGACTCTACTCACTTGCCATACTAAACCCATGCCTACACCACTCCTCAAAAGGAAGATGAAGTGGGCATGTTGCTTGTTGGATCAATACCCTAGCTTACCCTAAGTCACCCATTTTACCATTCATGCACCGGCTCATTCCTGTAACCTGTAACTTTCCTTATGTTCCTCTTTAGCCTGCATTTTGACACTTGAGCTGTACAAAAGGATCCCCCTATCGTTGTGATTGTAACTTGTTTTCAGCTGGTTTTGATGCTGAATTTTGAATTGCTGTGACGTATTGTTGTGCCAAGGAAACCTCATTGAATCAGTAGGCAATGTGGCAGGCAAAATTCCCCAATATTTATAAAAGCTGCTGGGTCAGGCCTGACATTGTTCTGAAAAATGTGGAGACCTGTATACAGGGTGCTTTCACTCCTCTTCACCATTTCATGTTGCCTGCTTCTGACAGGCTTGGCTTGGACATGTCTACAAGATTTCTCAGAGTAATCTCACCAGTATTAACTAAAAGTTGCTTGACTTTTAGTCAGTTCCTCAGATGAAGTACCTCCCATTTTTGCTTTGATTTTTGCTTTGTACCACCAGCACAGCAACTTAAGAATTCTTGTTAGTCCTATAGCAGCTCTTTTAGGATCCATCATGATTTCTCTTTTTGCATGTGAAAACCTCTACGTTGTCTTCAATTTTCCTAGTCCTTTGGCAACTCTATACAAGGCATTTTAATTTCTATGGCCTTGTGCACAAGAGTGTGGCCACATGGCGTCCTCTTTCACTGAGGTTTAAGGCTGCCAGGGGATGTGGAAGCAGTCAGACACAGCCTCTTTTGGGCAGGAAAAAGCATTTAACCAGCAAATGCGGATATGGCCAAGGCAATTCACATCACAGTAAAAGCAGACCAGGTAAAGGCAAAGACAGGAGTCAGAACCATGGACAGCTCTCAGTAGTTGAGCTATGGAGAGATGTTATATCAGCAGGGAGCTCAAACCAGCTGAAGCCTAATGTAGGCAGACAGAACCTGTACTGTGGTTCGCGGCACCTGCCTAGAGAAGCTGACTGTAGCTTCTGTGAGGTTGGGGAATTAAAGATGCTGTTGGGGGCTGAGTCCAAGGGTGATGGTGGGGTCACATTCTGTGACAGGAAGGGCATGTGAGAAGATACTGAATGTTATCTCCTTGCTGGCACAATCCTGTACTTCATCCTTTAAGTTTTCCTGGAGTACTGCTAGACTCTATAGTCAGGGGTCATGATAGACATGGCTAATACCAAATTAATACACAAATATTTGCAGGAGGGGAAAATTTTAAGCTGGCAACCTGTATAGAAAACTGGACCCAATATTATTGAAGCCACAAACAGAAGAGAAAGGAACAGAGGTCTTACAAAAGTATTATCTTCATCCCCTGTCTCTTTCCACATACACACGATAAAATTCCAATTCATATGGGAATAATATTTTCTAAATGTCACCAAATAATAAAATAGAGTAGTTTGACATGGGAAGATGTCCTCTTTAGAAAGTAGAACATTTTATATGTTTCATCCTAACTCTTTTCAGCAAAATATGATTTCTTGCCCAAAGGCAAGGGAAGATTAACCAACTCTGTTTGGCTGCTCAGCCAATAATTCAGCTGGAAAGGAATCTAAAGAGCAAATTGTAAGCTTCACAAATGCAATCAGTTTATCAAGGTCAGATAAGGACAAGAACATGAATGGATGGGATTCAGGAGAAAAATGGAATAGATACCGATACAGTATGATTAGGATGAAAATGAGGCCACCTACTGAATCACAGGGCTGAAATACAAGACAGTGTGCCAACTGCATTGTCACAGCCTGGAAATCCCTGCTGCTGAGAAGAAATTAGTTTTACAGGCAACACAATTATCTCTATTTTCTTTTATTAAATGGAAAATGGAGTTGCACACCAGAATGGAATGGAATGGCTGTAGATAACAGATAATTTCCCAGAGAATATTACCATATAAGTAGTAGTAGTAAGTAAAAGTAATAAGTTGATAAAAATGGCTTCTAGTGGAATTGTAGGTGATGCTATGGTGTGATGGCATGATTCAAGCATGATTCAATATTCAGTATTGATTTCCTACTTTGCATTGACTAATTTGCAAGAAAGGAGGAATTCTCCATGTGCGTGCTTGCATAATAGCTACCATTAACACACACAAAACATCACAAAAGCACACCTTTTTGCTTCAAATGTAAACCCAGTGATTACATATGAGAATGGAGCATAACTGAGCACATGCTTTTCATGCAACAAACAGTTCCTGGCACCTCCATTGAAAAGAATATCAGGGCTAGGAAAGACCTTGTGATCCTGTAGAGCAACAATGAGTCAGAGCAGTAAGCACTGGAGTAGATTGGCCAATGGTCTGGTTCAATGTAAAGCACTTTCATATGTTCAGGCCATCTCATATGTTTCATGTGTTCAGCATATTAGAACGTGTCTCTCTGTGTAGACATAAACTATAAAATTCAGGCACAAATTGGGTTGTACATGCGTACCAACCAGTGGAAGCACTGGTTCCCCCACTCCCAGCAAATCCCCTCTCAGTTATGAAACATGGGTCAAGAATAGATATTGCCTGGGCAAATATGTATTCCCATAGCTGCATTTGCCCATGTATTTCAGAATGGGTGCATCTGAAAAGGAGAACAAGCCGGCAGGGAAATGAGTGATTTATTTCCTCCACCTCTGCAAATGCCCCCAAGGTCATTTCTCTCCATACTCTGCATTCTAGGAATCTAAATTCAGTGATCAAAGACAGTATGAATATGTAAAATTGAGAAATTGTGGCAGCTGCATTGTTGCAGAAGCATTGGGAATCAATGATTATCGGGTCCTTAAATGAGGTGGTATCTAATGTCAGTAATATCTGCCATACGTCATGTTTCACCTGAAGGATCAACAATGCTTCCATTTCTTATGGTAAACCAGACATTTACAGAGATAAGGCTGGAGAATCAAGGCTTAACTAAAGGTGACATTAATCACATGATTAGTAACTGATTAAATATATAACTCATGCCATGTGTATGTGTGCCTTGGAAACAAAATGTGCAAGGGAAGGGAGGTATAAGTCTCCCCCCTCGCCTGTAGTATTGATACCGCTATCCAATTCAACAATTTGTAATAGTTTTTAAGAATCTACAATGTGATTGTTAGACCCTGGTGGATGATGCCCATTGGGACTGGTGGGGCAAAAAGGCTGGGAGGCTACTGACAGACAGAGCCAACTAATTCTAGTTTTGCCTCCATCCTTTTCCTTGATGAGTTATACAAAGGCACCAAGAGGAGGAAGCTATAAGTAAAAAGGCAGTGGGGAGGAGGTGGGGGACTGAGGGTTGTGGGACAGTGCCCATTTTCCATAATGGACCAGCCTCCACTGTCTGCATCCTTGTTACAACAGACCACATTGCAAAAGACAAATGAGCTATACAAATAACATTACTGCAGTGGTAACATTTAATTCCTCCTCTTAGCTGCACTTTAGCTCCTACTTCGAAATCAAACCCAGTTCATGATCTACCTTCTCGAGCTATCCATGCAAGACCTTAGCATGAGCTTGCTAGCTCTCAAAACCCCATAAAGGGCTAAGGAAAAATTGCATATTTAATAGCTGCACTTCACTTTGACCCTTTTAACTCAATCGGACCTTGATTTATTAAAGAGTTACATTTAAATCAGATTTTAGGATACACTTTTGGCATCAAAGATAATGGAGTGTAACCATTATCTCATAAGTCATTATTTAGAGAAAACGGTAACTGACTTCAAATCATAATTTAAATAAAATGAGCCTTTGGTAAACATCACCTCACACAGTTAAAAGGGATGTGCGTCCGTAATGGCGTAAACTATGAGGGATCTATTAAATGCCAAGTCTCTGTGGATTGGTTCTCATATTGCTTTTGAAGGACAAGGTCAATGGCACAGAGAAAATTCAAGGAAAAGAAAACCGACCAGTAGCAGAGATTGAGGTAAAACTATCTATGCAAGGGATAAGAGGCCATGTCTTTCTGGGTGTACAGTTTATTAGCAACTTGGGATTTCAGAAATTCTGTGCATTAAAAAAAAAAAAACACCACACACACACATTTACTCCAGCCTATGAAAACATTCAAGACAGCAAACAACACACACAAAATGTGGCAGATCCATCTCTTGGTCTCAGAATGCCCTGGGCTTAACAAAGTGTTCCACCTTACTAAAACTTTAAATAGTGATAGTTAGTACAAAAACTACAGTGGTCAGAAACCTGTTTTAAAGGCAATGCCCATAAAAAAGCTAAAATAATGAATTGGGCCAACTTCTTTTGATGTGGTTTCCATCTCAACACCACAGCAGAAAAGGTCCTGTCTCTTTTGGGCCCAGACAGTGAGAAGATGCAGAGGAAGGCTTCAGTAGAAAGGGTTCTCAAAGGTCAGGTTGGAAGTAATATGGGTGGAAGTAATTGCTAAGATTTTTAAGATACCCCTGGCAAGTTTATGGCTTTAAAGGTCAAAGCTCGTACTTTGTATTGAAGCTGGAAACAAATTGGCAGCTTGCGTAGATGACAAAGTGTCAGAGTTTTATGTACCAAGCTGCCTGCTCCAATTAGTATCTTGAGAGCTGTATTCTGGACAAGTCATGCCCCCAGATGGTCTTCAAGGACTGCCCCAGAAAAGGTACATTGACCGGAATCTCACCTGAAACTGACTAAGGTGTGAATGACCAAAGCAAGTCTGACTCCTCAAGGAAAGGCACAGGGACACACTAGCTGAATGTATGATTGTGTAGGACAGCACTTCTGCAGAGTGCTGCACCGACAATTCCTTCATTTTTTGTTGGTGTACAGGCAAGCATTTCTGCAAATAGAACTACTTCTTTCTGTATGCGACAGGGCCATTGTACTAATCCCATACTGGTAATCCCTGTAATTGTCACTGTGTAACTTTTGTCCAAACTGTGCAAGAGAAGTGGTGGTGAAATTGACTTCATTCCACAGGGGAAGGAAGGGAAGGGAAGGTTATTTAATGGTGCAATATTGCTGAGAGGTGACCCTACACTGCTTTACAAGGAGTGGGTACAGATATATGTATATTATATACATAATGTAAGTATCATAATAAACTTTCATGAATATTATTTCAGGCAATTATTTTTTTTAAATGCAGCCAAAAGCCTTATTCAGAATTACTGCAGGTATAAGGGCCAGGGGGGATGTGCTAGTTGTCCAGGGTACTGTCTATAGTTGTCCACAATGTGTGTTGTGGTGTGTGTGTGTGTGTGTGTGTGTGTGTGTGTGTGTTGCAAGGAGCTACAACTGATGTTTCCCAGGTAATTTCTGCAGTACTTAACAGCTACCCAAAAATCCACTTTGCTCAGAGACCAAGCCAAGGTGGGAGCGGCAGGGGATGAAACAGTGTACCAAGAGCGATCTCAATGCAACCTTCTGTTCTCTGTAAAATTGTGAAAGCCAGTGAGTTGCAGCAGATCCCCTTGCCCATATATCTCCATATATCTCTTGCCCACTTCCTGCCTGCCTGCCTATACTGCATAGCTGTTTCCTAGATTGTGTGGTGTTTTGTCCTGGTACAGGGGAATTCCTGCTTACACAGGGATTCTGCTCCTGGATGCTTCAGCAGGATGCATGTAAATCCCTTCTGGTCCCTTCTGCCCCTGCCCTGCTCCTTTCTGCTCCATCCCTTTTGGCACTGTAAACTGCATGTGTCAGCAGTCGCACTCATTCTGATTGTGAGTATTTCATTCAGCAATGCCTCTATTCATGCCTTCACCACCTATCGTTTCCTCAAGTCTCTGGTTTCCAGGCTACTGACTACCTTTCATCAGTTCATTTCGCCTCTCTCTCTTGACCATCCTCCCTAGTATTCGTTTGTTAGTTTAGCAAATCCTTACCATTAAGCTTTTACCCATTTGTGAATCTTTTTTTCATATCTCCTAAAGCATTACAGCTGGAAACCACTTAGTTTCTATCCAACATCCTTCTAACATTCATTAATTTTACAATATTTCTTTAAATAGTCTTTAAATTTCTTCCAGTCTTCTTTCACCGACTCTTCTCCCTGGTCTCGGATTCTGCCAGTCATTTCAGCCAATTCCATGTAGTCGATCACCTTCATCTGCCATTCTTCCAGAGTGGGTAGATCTTGTGTCTTCCAATACTTTGTGATGAGTATTCTTGCTGCTGTTGTAGCATACATTAAAAAAGTTCTGTCCTTCTTTGGCACCAATTGGCCGACAATGCCCAGGAGAAAGGCCTCTGGTTTCTTCAGGAAGGTATATTTAAATACCTTTTTCAGTTCATTATAAATCATTTCCCAGAAAGCCTTAATCTTTGGGCACGTCCACCAAAGGTGAAAGAATGTACCTTCAGTTTCTTTACATTTCCAACATTTGTTATCAGGCAAATGATAGATTTTTGCAAGCTTGACTGGGGTCATGTACCACCTGTATATCATTTTCATAATATTCTCTCTTAAGGCATTACATGCCGTAAACTTCATACCTGTGTTCCATAACTGTTCCCAGTCAGCAAACATGATATTATGTCCAACATCTTGTGCCCATTTAATCATAACAGATTTCACCGTTTCATCCTGAGTATTCCATTTCAACAGCAAGTTATACATTCTGGACAGATTCTTGGGTTCTAACAGTTCTGTTTCTAATTTTGACTTTTCCACCTGGAAGCCAATTTTCTTATCCAAATTGTATACCTCCATTATCTGATAGTAATGAAGCCAATCTCTCACTTTGTTTTTTAATTTTTCAAAACTCTGCAATTTCAGTTTGTCTCCTTCTTGCTCCAAAATCTCACAATATGTCGGCCATTTGGCCTCCGTATTGAGCCTTTTCAAAGCTTTTGCTTCCATTGGTGACAGCCACCTTGGAGTTTTATTTTCCAACAAGTCTTTGTATCTTATCCAAACATTAAACTGCACAGTTCCTTCCTTCACCCTCCCTCCCTTCTTCCAAGTCCTTGGCCTGGATGCAAACCTAACCAGATGAAAAGTTTTCCTTTCCATCAGATAATCTCAGCCGGAAACTGCTTTGTCCTCTGAGCAACTGAGCACCAGTTAAACCAAGAAGTGTGATGCTTTATCACCACACATGCAATGTAGGGTAGAAATCTGTACTACAAACCTATTTCCATCGATAGTGGATTAATAAGCATAGCTTTTTGCAGAAAGTCTTGCAATTGTGGTTTGGAGAAATTAGAGTGAAAATTAAATAAGAGAAACTGCTGTAGCTTTTTGTTGTTTAGTCGTTTAGTCTTCTCCGACTCTTTGTGACCCCATGGACCAGAGCATGCCAGGCACTCCTGTCTTCCACTGCCTCCCGCAGTTTGGTCAAACCCATGCTGGTAGCTTCGAGAACACTGTCCCACCATCTTGTCCTCTGTCGTCCCCTTCTCCTAGGGCCTCAATCTTTCCCAACATCAGGGTCTTTTCCAGGGAGTCTTCTCATGATAGTAGTAAAGGCAGTAGCTTTTATGCATAGCTTAGAAAGAGGAAATGCGTCAGCAAATGACATAAATAAAATTTGCATTTATTAATTTAGATGCAAACTCGGAAATACTTTATAAAGCATTGAATGGAGAAAAAGGTGGTCCAAGTGCCTATTATGGCAACTGCAGGTTGTCTCGGAAGGAAGGGCATATTATGACAAGCCATTGCTTCCCGGGAGCATTTAAAAATGCCTTTTGCAGCTACAGTAGAGTTATTAGCTGTTCTAAGCTGCTGTCAAATGTTCAAAAAGGAAGGGAAAAGTAGCCCTTGTACCACCTCATATTTCTTCAATAGTACTGTTATTACCCATGCATGTCTCAGCTCATGGATTATGCCGACTAATCTTCATATCTGCATTTCAGTCCTCACATAGATCTGGCAGGGCCCCCAATATAGGCATACTTCCTTCTAAATGCAAATACAATTCCTCCCACATCCCTTCCAGGAACCCTGGGGAATATGGCAACTTCAGAGTTTATTCTGAAATAAAACATATTTTTTTATATAAAAAAAATTGGGGGGGGGGAGAGGAAATGGAAAATAATTATTTTTACTTGAGATCATTCATCCTGAATTGAGCTGGCTGTCAGTCACTAAGTAGGACATCATTTTGAGGCCTCACATTTTCTTCCTAATGCTGATTCAGACAGAGATGAAGGCAAGAAAGACATAGCAGTTTCTGAGGCAAAGCTGAGGAGCAGCTGGTGATTCCATGCCCGGTGGACGGCTGTTGCTACATGATAATCAGATGTCAGATGTCTGCTGTGCTTCCCAAACTGTTACAGTCTGTATATTCTGTCAGAAGACAACTTTTTATTTTATTCCTCTGAAATTGATAGGGAACTGGTGCCCCCCCCCCCAGATGCCGTTAGGCTACAACCCAATCATTATGAAGTCCAGCAACATATGGAGAATCACAGGGAATTGGCCCATCGACTACCCTATGTACTACAATGTACCAGTTGCCACCATTGGCAGCCTAATGGCCCATCAAAGGGTCCCACCCCATCCATCCTTTTGGAACACTTGAATGAAGCAAAACTGCACTTTCATTTATTTCCTTTTTGTAGCCTGCATTTTTAAAAACAGGCAATTTGCGTGTTGCCATGCATTTTCAATAAGCTCTCAGTCAAGAAAATTGCCCTTTTAAATTACCATTCTCAAATAACAGAACCCAGCAACTATGCTCTTGAATTCTAAACTTAAGCAGAGGGGAGGGAGGGGAGGGGAGAAAGCAAAAAGCCAGTAGTCCTGAGAGATGAGAAATCTGTTTCTTGAGATGCAAACTGCTTGGATGTAAAAAGCAGCCAGTCCTGTGGTTTGTTTTAGGGAAGGGAGGCGGGGTGTTGTTCATAACTTATGTATGATTTTGCAAAGTGCATCCGTCTTTTCTCCAGGGTAACAACACTGATTAAATTAGAATGGCCAGTACAAGGTAATTTTAAAAAAAAATACCGAAACAGCTGAATGTACGCAGTACATTAGACTAATTTAGACAAGGTGAACTCAAGCTAATGGAGTCTGAAGTTTTGTTAGCCTCTCAGACTTTTCCCTTTTTGCTGGAAAAGCTAATGTAAGTTCATAAACCAATTCCTCACTGTAACATTAACCGTGTTTGTTTATTTTGCCTGCACATTTCTTTGAAGGTTGTGCAATCAGATTCCTACATAAAGAGAAAAATGAACCACATACATCTTTGCTTTAGAAGGATCTTTTCCCACTTGTGCCCTTTTTTAAGCCTCTTCTGGGAGATCACGCCAATATATGCATTGCACACCTTCCAAACCAAAAGAAAAAAGAAAGAAAGAGAGCTGACATCTTTTGCACTGCCTAGTCATTTAAACAGAAAGCACAGGAGATTCAATACATGAGGTTTATTTAGGGTGCTCTCTGCTGAACACCGGTCCCCTATACAACCCCATTTAATTTGAATGGGATTTTGTGAGAGCAAATGCCTGGTGGTATTGCAGTCCTGCAACCAGAAACACTGGTCTTTTTGAACCAGAATGCTTCAGGGTGTGCGTAGCTTTGTTTTTAGATGCTTGATGAATAATAAACAAAGATTCTGATGAGGCGGTTCATGTTTAATGTTGCAGGCAGTTTTTCACTAATGGGAAGTATCTGCTCACATGAGCAGTACAAAATAGAAGTCTGTAGCAAACAGATCGCATTGACTTCCATGTTCCATGCAGTACATTTTGAGGCCTTACAGGACACAGGACCTGACGTGGCTGAGGTCCATGTTGGCTCAGGCTATATGACTCGCAAGTAGACAGCATCCCCATGAGTGGAAAGGGTAATCTGGAGTTCTGCATGAACTCTTAATAAGTCTGGTTTTAAGCATAGCCTTATATCATGGACTGGTTAGATGCAGAGGTAAGGTATGTGGTTAGATGCAGATGATGCGGGTGGTGCTATGGTCTAAACCACTGAGCCTCTTGGGCCTGCTGATCAGAAGGTCAGTGGTTCGAAGCCATGCAATGGGGTGAGCTCCCATTGCTCTGTCCCAGCTCCTGCCAACCTAGCAGTTTGAAAGCACGCCAGTGCAAATAGATAAATAGGTACCACTGTGGAAGGAAGGTAAAGGGCATTTCCATGTGCTCTGGTTTCCGTCACTGTGTTCTGTTGTGCCAGAAGCAGTTTAGTCATGCTGGCCACATGACCCAGAAAGCTGTCTGTGGACAAACACTGGCTCCCTTGGCTTGAAAGTGAGATGAGTGCCAGAACTCCATATTCGCCTTTGACTGGACTTATCTGTCCACAGGTTCTTTACCTTTACCTAGAGGCAGAGGAAGCACCAGCTGAGGAACCCCCAGGGAACTGGTGGTGGGATGACAATAAGTGGTCAGAGGGAGAAGAGGGGGCAGACTAGGAGGAGGAGGTGTCGGGAGCTGAAGAGGGCTTGGTGAGCAGGAAGAAGCAGCGGCAGAAGGCAGCCAAAAATCGGAGGCAGGAGAGGAGTGGGGCCAGGAAACATGAGTCAGGCTGTTGAAGAAGCCCAGGAATCTCTCTCTCCTGCAGTGGCCAGCTTCCCTCTCTCCTGGTCTCCCAGAACATGCAGTAAAATGAACAGGGTGGAGCCAAGTGAGACAAGACAATTGAGTCTTAGGCTTCTGGGGAAGGAATAGGGAGAGGAGCCTTAGAGAGTGGGAATCTTCAGTCCTCACATCTACCTCACTGGGAAGAGTTGCTGTGATCACTAGGCCTACACTGTTTTAGTTTCTTTGAATAACGAGTTAACTTCACTGATACCAGTGCTTTTTATTGCTGTCCTACACCTTGACTCCGGCTCCTAACACCTTATTAAGTAGCATAAATCTAATATTTATATGAGGCATATGATAGCAGTTCGATGGTATCTAGTGTTAAAATGATATAAGGCCCTATAAACTACCACACTGGCAATGCCCAAGACTGCTTACATAACTAACTTTAATGGCACAGCAACTCAACTTCTGTTCTGTTATTAGTGGTGGGATGTAGTCCAGCCAACAAGCATTTATATAGTCCATTTATATACTGCTTTTCATATAAGGTTATAGGTGGTATCAAAGGCTCTACCTTCTCCCCATTTTATTCTAGAGGTTTCCCATCCCTGTTATCAAGCTAGTTCTTCCACCATGTATAATGAAAACATGGATGGGAGATTGTGAAATGGACTGTCATCATCAAACAACTTTCCCTTACTTTCGCGGGACATAGAAGCTCTGGGAGTGCAAACCATTCTTTACACTACTGTGGCTTGATGGAGTTCAGTCAATCTAATGCAAATGAATCATTCCTTAAACTAAAACCTCATGAATTATTTCATCTTATTTGAGTAATCCTCTCGTCACTTGTTCCGTTTATGCTCTAATCTGATTTATGTTCTTCTTCTTTTTAGTGCTTTGGTGGAAGCAAAAAATAGGAAGATGACAGTGTGTCATAACTCTCCTACCTCTTTAGTTTAAAAATATTTTATTCTTTCTGCATAACATGTAAATTAAATGTAAACTAAATAATCCATATATAGGTCAGAAAGATTTGTCATCTGTATTATCTCAAATAATTTTTAAAAGTTGTGTAGCGGTTTTGAAGGACATAAATTTTATGCATTGTAAAATCCTAGGGTCAAGCTTATCTTGAGTCTTTTAGAGAAACTACTGAGAATGACATGATTCCTCCATTCAGCAAGCACTTGCATGCTAACATCTCTATAAAAGTTGTCTTTACAGCTTTTTCAAGGCAGTTTCTCCATCTTCTACAGGTTATTATAACACAGGATAAAACTGCAGGCACAGTTACTTTGGGAGGAAGCCACAGTGAAGTCATGAAGACAATAGTTATTCAGATGAGTGTTGCTATTCAGTCAAATTCTGGTCTGTTAGTAAACAAATCCACTGATTTTTGTCCTTCATTACATTGTTTACTTTTGCTGTATTCATTTACAATTTGCCTATCCAAACTTTTGAACCATTTGGCCACAGCTAACAAAACAACATTTAAAACAATATAACAAAGTGAGCAATTGTTGTTACTCCATCTAACAGCAAACTCAGTCAATAAAATGGAGCCAAAATAGGGCCAGTGAGAAACATGGGGGAAATATCTACATACTCCAAAGTTTACAAAAGTGCAACCCGCCCCTTCAAAAAAAATCCAGACCAATGAATATTGACAGTGGCCACAAAATAGAAAAGGAGGGGTAGCATGAAGTGTCCTGAAGGAAAGTGTTGCAAATCCAACTTTTCCCTGCAACAAGAAAATCATGTAACTCGGTTTGGAAGCAAAATGGCCTGACGATATCTGTGAGCGTCTAGGTCTTACAGAGTGTTGTGGTGCCAATTGATGAGGTAGTGGGGGGAAATGAAGGTGGAGATAGGGAAAAGAGGAGGAATTGGCCTCTTAAGTCTGTGACAGCCAATGGGAAGCATCCTGAGAGGGATTAATGATAGGTGGTAGTGGTGGTGATGATGATGATTTATACCTCGTCCATCTGGCTAGGTTTCCCCAGCCACTCTGGGCAGCTTCCAATAAAATATTAAAATACAATAGTCTGTTAAACATTAAAAGCTTCCCTAAACAGGGCTGCCTTCAGATGTCTGATAGTTGTTGTTCTCTTTGACATCTTGTGGGAGAGCGTTCCACAGGGCAGGTGTCACTACCGATAAGGCCCTCTGCCTGGTTCCCGGTAACTTGGCTTCTCACAGCAAGGGAACCTCCAGAAGGCCCTCGGCACTGGACTTCAGTGTCTGGGCAGAATGATGGGGGTGGAGACGCTCCTTCAGGCATACTGGACCAAGGCCGTCCTTACAGATTATATCCCGGAGTGGGTGGGAATATACAACTACAACACTGTTATTTTTTTCAGATCCCAGTGGTCTCAATAAAATTAAAAGCTTCAGCAAATAAGCAAGCCAGATTCATAACCCCTGGTTTGACTTGGCATGTTTTGAAACTGACCAGAGCTTGTTTTAAGGAACAGGTGCGCAGCCTGGGAGTCATTTTGGACTCACAGCTGTCCATGGAGGCACAGGTTAATTCTGTGTCCAGGGCAGCTGTCTGCCAGCTCCACCTGGTACGCAGGCTAAGACCCTACCTGCCCGCGGACTGTCTTGCCAGAGTGGTGCATGCTCTTGTTATCTCCCGCTTGGACTACTGCAACGCGCTCTATGTGGGGCTACCTTTGAAGGTGACCCGGAAACTGCAATTAATCCAGAATGCGGCAGCTAGACTGGTGACTGGGAGTGGCCGCCGGGACCACATAACACCGGTTCTGAGAGATCTGCATTGGCTCCCAGTACATTTCCGAGCACAATTCAAAGTGTTGGTGCTGACCTTTAAAGCCCTAAATGGCCTCGGTCCAGTATACCTGAAGGAGCGTCTCCATCCCCATAGTTCAGCCCGGACACTGAGATCCAGCACCGAGGGCCTTCTGGCGGTTCCCTCATTGCGAGAAGTAAGGTTATAGGGAACCAGGCAGAGGGCCTTCTCGGTAGTGGCGCCTGCCCTGTGGAACGCCCTCCCAGCAGACATCAAAGCAATAAACAACTATTTTATTTTTAAAAGTCATCTGAAGGCAGCCCTCTTTAGGGAAGTTTTTAATGTTTGATGCCGTACTGTTTTTAATATTCAGTTGGAAGCCGCCCAGAGTGACTGGGGAAACCCAGCCAGATGGGCGGGGTATAAATAAATTATTATTATTATTATTATTATTATTATTATTATTATTATTATTATTATTATTATTATGCCATGATCTCTGGTTTGCATATAGCAAGGAGCCAGGAATTGTGGGAATGAAACTACTCCTGGCAATGTCCTCCTTTTGGCCATGTAAGAGGAAGAAACAGGAGGGTGAGTACACAAGCAAGAGACTTCACACGGGTCCTTTTCTGCTTGTGTACATAGGGCTAACCATGGTTTAGCATTATGTGCAAACACAGCCTTTAGCTGCATCCCTAAACATACTTGAATAAAGTCCTGCCAGACTTCAAGTTAAAGTACTATAAGTCTTTTTCTTCTTCTTCTGTGGCTGCAGAAGCAGAGCATCCATCACTAAGCTGATAAACCTATTGGGATCACACTTGGAAAGATGTTTTTAGGGCAACGGTCCAGGTTCATTATGTAAAAAATATTTTTTCATGTAGTCAGTTTTTGCAAAAAACTCAAATTTAATTATTTCCAACATCTTGGCAATATCCATGAAGCTATAAAAACACTGACTTAAGTACATTTGCTTTTCTTTGTTTGTAGTCTGCCTCAGGCTTATGTTTGGGTACATTAAAATGTATGTAAAAATGCAAGTTAACTTCCTCTCTACAGTAGAGTTCAGTTGACACAACCAAATCTGACTCCCATTTATCTAGACATGGGGATATACCTGTATCTTTGGCACTTGCTGATCTCTACCTCTTCAATGGACAAAAAAAGAAGGTCCATCATTTGTGTGAAGAGGACCGTAGAAATCACTGTCAATATGCAAATCTCGCATCACTAAACGGGGGCCAGAATCTGTCGTTACTATTAAAAAAGCTGAGTTTTATGGGAATGTGTACATCACTACGAGAAATTGCTTCATTCATAAAAGTAGGTAGGAACAAAAGAAGATTGGCTGAGCCCGGCTTCGGCTGGAGAGGGTGGGATATAAATAAAAATATATTATTATTATTATTATTATTATTATTATTATTATTATTATTATTATTATTATTATTATTCCTTCTGGTTCAGCATCATGTTACAACAGAGCCCAAGATGCCAAGCCTCCAAGCAGGACAGGAATGCACACTTCTGAACCAGAAACTGGTTTTCAGAGACATTTCACCTCTGATACGAGAGGGAGTGCATAGCCATCATGCTAATGCCCATAATGATAGCCTTATGATACCTGAAGGAGCTTCTCCACTTCTTCAGCCCGGAAACTGAGGTCCAGCTCTGAGGGCCTTCTGGCGGTTCCCTCACTGCATGAAGTGAAGCTACAGGGAACCAGGCAGAGGGCCTTCTCAGTAGTCACACCCACCCTATGGAACGCACTCCCATCAAATGTCAAGAAGATAAGTGACTATACAACCTTTAGAAGACATCTGAATGTGTAATGTTTTGTTATGTGTTTATATATGTTGGAAGCTGTCCAGAGTGGCTGGGGAAACCCAGTCAGATGGGCGGGGAAGAAGGATGAGGAGGAGGGGGAGGTGGTTTTCCATGAATTGGTCAAACCCATTTGAAGGTTCCATTAATGGTGGCCCTTAATACATCTTGTGGTAGTAAATTCCTCAATTTTATATGGTGCTTTCCTGGCTTATGATCATTTTGGATGCCTTTTTCTGAGCTCTCTTCAGCTCTGCAGTGGAACCTCGGGTTCCGAACGTGATCCGTGCAGGAGGCATGTTCGCAACTCGCAGCATTCACAACCCGTCTGCGCATGTGCATGACGTGATTCAGCGCTCCTGCACAGGATCAAAGCGCGATTTAGTGTGTCTGAGCATGCGCGAGCGCTGAAACCCAGAAGTAACCCGTTCCAGTACGTCGGGTTTTGGCGCGTCCGTAATCTGAAAACCCGCAACCCGCAGTGATCGCAACCCAAGGTATGACTGTACAATATCCTTTTTTGCGCAGGCCAACTAGAACTGCTCACAGGATGGCCAGTGGTCAGGAATGATGGGAGCTGCCGTTCATGCCAGAAATTGTGTTTTTTGTTGTTGTACCAGCTCCAAGATGGTGCAACAGAGAGATGCAGCTCAGGTCTATTGTAAGTAGATGGACTGGCTTAGGATCCAGCAGATCATTGGTCAGCCCAGATCTTTCCCTTGCCCACCCCCAAAAATGCCCTGGGGTTTTTGGGGGGTGGGGAGGGTTGTTCTGGCAACCAGCAGTGAGGAATCTGCAAGCAGTAGTTTCTCCATTCCATGCTTTCTGCAGGCACATTGTGGTGACAAAACACACACACACTATTGACCCATCTATGAATGGACACTTCTGGGGCACCTCAACCCCCTCTAGCTTGGCAGAGCAGGGGTTCAGCTTGTTCTATTACTCTTGTTGCCCATTTCATTAAAAAAAAAGATATTATTTCCAAGAGACTTAAAAATGAGCTCTGTTGATATATGATTCATGGATTTCTTGTTTTGTTTTGATTTTCACCACCTTGTTCCAGTGACTAACATTAATTTATCAGCATGCCAACAGGGCTGCACTTACAATCTGCGGATGATGAATTTTAAAAATGAACATCCCTTTCTGCAGAAAATATTTCATCTTCTTTTGCTCTGTCAAGGCTTACCAATTTATCATGGACATTTCAAGCCACTTTGGCGAGGAGTTGGAGCCTGCTGAGATTACCGTTCTCATTAAATGTCTCTTTTCTATTTATATCTTATAAAAAAAAAAAACTGAGCCCAGTATGGCTCGTGAGCATCACAATCTCTCCGTCATTGTGCCTCTTATTATTATTTCCGTTTTAACCATACGTTGTAGCAGCACATGTAAATCCAAACCTAGATCTCTACTGCTTAGCCAAAAGCTGTTACCAGTCATGCAACAATCCAATCAAAAATGCAGTACCACTCAGATATGATTAAAACAAACAAATGGCATGATCCACTGAAATATCCAACATATATCCAATCTTTTCCAATGACAAAAACTGTACTGATTATAAAATGTCTAACCTGCAATTTAACTCGACACTTAGCACGACAGTCCATTACTATCTAATATTCTTCATTCACCTTCAATATTCTTAACATAAATTCAATATAAAACAAAAGCAGAAACCCTACTGAAAGCCACATCAAGCAACTATTTCTGCTAACATCATAAAGCAGGGATGGCTTGTGACTCTCCAGGTGTCCTTAGACTCATAGAATTGTAGAGCTGAAAGGGTCATCTACTCCAGACCTCTGAAATGCAATTGGACTCCAACTCTCATCAGCCCCAGACTGCATGGCCAATGGTTAGCAGTGATGGGAGATGGAGTCCAGAAACACTTAAAGGACCACAAGTTAGACACCACAAGGAACACATCACACCACAACAACAGGTTGAAATGTCCCTCTTGCTTAACAGTGCTTAGAGACGAGCTTGATGTAGCACTATGGCAATTTTTTACATCAGTACAAGGTTTTCAGCTTGCCAGAGGAAACGACCTCTCCTCTGACATGCTGCACTGGGGGCTTCCTGCCACCGAGCCAATTGTGAGAAGGGTGTGTGCACGAGGGGAGGTGGAAACAAAGCCCTCCAAAATTAATTCTCTTAATTTTGGAGGGTCTTTGAAACATGCTTTTAAATACTACATGGAATTCAGTGTTGAACATGGAAAAGGGGCTGATCTGTCGAGAACGGTTAAAAACATTGTCAAGCTGAAGTTACCACGAGCAGGAGACAAGGGAAAATACAGTTACAAATATGAAGAAGAGCTGCGGAAGGGACATGGAAGAGACTTGAGGGCCTCGGATATAAGGTTGCCAGGTTAATGGGCTAGATCGATGGGATAATAAGGACTGACAAAACCCAGAACCAGGAGGAAGGGACGTTGGATGAAGATTGGATCTATTTGTATCTCTTTTCTCTACCATTAGAACTGCTTTATAAAATTGATGAATGTTAGAAAAATGTTGGAATAAAATTACTTGGCTTTAGCAAAGATGTTTAAAGAATTATGAAAGAATATTATGGTTAAGAGAAGTTGGTGAGGATAAGATTTAAGTTTTAAGCTTTAAGGTTTATTTTATTATAGAAATATAAGATTAAAACAGTTTAGGGTAATGCAATGACAGAATATTATGAAACATGGAAAGGATTTGCTGGGATAATTAACAACTAGGATACAAAGAAAGGGAGGAGGAGGTCTAAGAAAGAAGGCAATGACAGTTAAGGATCTGAAAATAATGAATTTGTTTTTAAATGTTTTTAACGGTTTGTGATGTATTTTTGTATTTTTCTTTTTTTTTTTGGTCACTTTTTATATTTTGAATCTTCACTCATATGGTGGGAAGGGGTTTGTTGTTGTTTTTCTACTTTGTCAACTATTTTTATTTTGTACCTTCTTCTGTTTCTATTTTATTTTTTATTTTTTGTAACATTTTGAAAATTTCAATTAAAAAAGAAAGAAAGAAAGAAAGAAAGCCCTGTTGCGCTAGCAGAAGTTGCCGTGCACAGCCATTTCTTTAATCCTGCTGCTGCTATATTATTATTATTATTATTATTATTATTATTATTATTATTATTATGTTTTATAAACAAGAACAATGTTATACGAACAAGTATACCAAGTTTTCTCATGTCATTTGTATATCACAAAAATAGCATAATAAATGTGGAAAAATTATCAACAACTTATGTTTCATCATTAGTGGTCAATGTATAAGTTCTTGGTTTATGAATTGGTTTAAACCATGGTTAGGCAAACTAAGGCCCGGGGGCCAGATCCAGCCCAATCACCTTCTAAATCCAGCCTATGGACGGTCCAGGAACCAGCGTGTTTTTACATGAGTAGAATGTGTCCTTTTATTTAAAATTCATCTCTGGGTTATTTGTGGGGCATAGGAATTCGTTCATTTTCCCTCCTCCCCCCCCAAAAAAAATATATAGTCCGGCCCCCCACAAGGTTTGAGGGACAGTGGACCGGCCCCCTGCTGAAAAAGTTTGCTGACCCCTGGACAATTAGGAAGAAGAAGGGGGGGAGAGAAAAATGGGAGAGGGGGAGGGGAAATGGCGAGTGGGGTGGGGTTGGGTAGTTATGCTTCTATTCTTCTACTTAGTGTGTGTGAGGGTTTGTGTCAGCATTACTTAGAATCATAGAATCATAGAGTTGGAAGAGACCACAAGGGCCATCGAGTCCAACCCCCTGCCAAGCAGGAAACACCATCAGAGCACTCCGGACATATGGTTGTCAAGCCTCTGCTTAAAGACCTCCAAAGTAGGAGACTCCACCACACTCCTTGGCAGCAAATTCCACTGTCGAACAGCTCTTACTGTCAGGAAGTTCTTCCTAATGTTTAGGTGGAATCTTCTTTCTTGTAGTTTGGATCCATTGCTCCGTGTCCGCTTCTCTGGAGCAGCAGAAAACAACCTTTCTCCCTCCTCTATGTGACATCCTTTTATATATTTGAACATGGCTATCATATCACCCCTTAACCTCCTCTTCTCCAGGCTAAACATGCCCAGCTCCCTTAGCCGTTCCTCATAAGGCATCGTTTCCAGGCCTTTGACCATTTTGGTTGCCCTCCTCTGGACACGTTCCAGTTTGTCAGTGTCCTTCTTGAACTGTGGTGCCCAGAACTGGACACAGTACTCCAGGTTCTCTTACTCTTCACTTGTTGTATTTCCTTGGTGGTGAGAGAGGTTGGGTGTGGTTGGTTGACTTTGGTTGGCTGTTGCGAGAATTGTTTTTGTGTGAGAGCGGGGTGCGGGTGTGCATTTTTGAATCAGGTTAGCCAGATTGATTCGTATGCTGTCGGGGGATTCTTGTTGTTGTCTTGTTGGGCTGTGTATGTGATAAAGGGGAGCCAAATGGCATTTGGAGTGTTCTGCTTCATTCTTTCGGCAGGCAAGTCAATAATGCTAATATGTTTGCTTATTTTAGAGATTTCAGCTATGTTTCCAAGGTGAATTGTAATGACAGAATACAAGCATGATAAAACCACAACAATAAGATACAAAATGACACAATCAAGACAATGGAACCAGCAGCTAACAGCAGCAATGGGCCACACTGGAAGCATTGGATAGCGTAGGGATCACTGGCATCAAAGATATCAGGTGCCACCTCCTTGGCACGATGGCAGAATCTCAGATGAGGATGTAGGAGAGAGCAAGAACCACCCTGACTTTTGCCTTGCCAGCAAGAGCCTGGCACGAGAAAGATTGAGCACCTTCTTCCCTCCCATGACACACACACACACACATTTAGGATTGCAGATTAGAAAATACAAGTAAATGGATAAGGTTGAGAAAGTGGCTTGCCTCAGACTGCCTAAGGAGTTTGTAGCATGGGCAGGGACTGAGTTCACAGCTCAGTCTCTTTCCTACCATGATCTGCTACCATAATACAATAGATCAGGGGTCTAGAAGCCAAGCCTTATGAGGAACAGTTGAAGAAGCTGGATATGTTTAGCCTGGAAAAGAGGAGACTGAGAGGAGATATGATAGTCATCTTCAAACACCTCGAGGGCTGTTTTCTGCTGCTCCAGAGGCTAGGACCGGAACCAATGCATTCAAGTTACAAGAAAGGAGATTCCGACTAAACGTCAGGAAGAACTTTCTGACAAAATAAAAAAATTCCTTCCAGTAGCACCTTAAAGACCAACTGAGTTAGTTCTTGGTATGAGCTTTCGTGTGCATGCAGACTTCTTCAGATACACTGAAACAGAAGTTGCCAGATCCTTCTATATAGTGAGAAGGTGGGGAGGGGTATTACTCAGAAGGGTGGTGGGAATGGGAGATTGGCAGGTAGCTGAGATGAGCCTGTTGACGACTCTTAACGACTGCAATAGGTGGTCTTACAGGAAAAGGCAAGGGGTGAGAAGGTGAAAAATGGCTTAGTCATGTATAATGAGATAAGAATCCAATGTCTCTGTTCAGACCCGGTCTCTCCATGGTTTTAAGTTTGGTAATGAGTTGCAGTTCAGCAGCTTCTCTTTCCAGTCTATTTCTGAAATTCCTTTGTAGTAAAACAGCTACTTTGAGATCTTGTATAGAATGTCCTGAGAGATTGATCCATTCCCACCACCCTTCTGAGTAATACCCCTCCCCACCTTCTCACTATATAGAAGGATCTGGCAACTTCTGTTTCAGTGTATCTGAAGAAGTGTGCATGCACACGAAAGCTCATACCAAGAACTAACTTAGTTGGTCTTTAAGGTGCTACTGGAAGGAATTTTTTTATTTTGACTATGGCAGACCAACACAGCTACCTATCTGTAACTTTCTGACAGTAAGAGCTGTTGGACATTGGAACAGTCTCCCTTGGTTGTGGACTCCCTTGGAGGTTTTTAAGCAGAAGTTGGGTGGCCATCTCTCATGGATGCTTTAGCTGAGATTTCTGCATTTCAGGGGGTTGGACTAGATGCCCCTTGGGGTCCCTTGCAACTCTACAATTCTATGAAAGAATAGTAGGACGTTGGTGGATTCTATGAAAGAGGTTTTCATTCCTCATATGGTTCACACAAGTTTATCTATTTAAGAGGGAGTACTTGTTTCCCTCCCACACCTTGCACTCCCTCCCGCCTTGCCAATAATCAGCCATTGAATGAAAAAGATTCTTTTCAAACACACAGCTGTTCTCTGCTCCTAACTTTAGTCCATTTCAGCCCCCCAGATGTTTGGTAGGTGCATTATTCCAACATAAATTCTATTAAGAAAAGGGTGTTTTTGCATGTTTCCTCATCAAAGAGTGTGAGAATCACTTAACAATAGTGCCTCAAAGTTTTCAATTTGCATTTTCATTGCACCTGGGAAAGCGGCTGTATAAAGAGTACATTGACTTTCACAGACAAAAATAAACCCAAAGAGTTTTAATGCTTTGGCAAGGAGCCAACGTTTCATCATTTTGTTCCCTGAGACTCTTATGGGCTATAACTCAAATTTAATGATCTGATTCATTGAAATGATAAAATCCTAGCATTTGGGTATGTTTCTCTTTTTGCAAAAGGGGGAAAAAAGTATTTGCCTCTGCTAAAGCAGCCTCATCTACCAGCCAGGCTCTGACAGATTGCAATCACTACAAAAAGTATCTGAGTCACCAGCAGATCATGAACGTACATGGAGGTCCACATTTGAATTGCTAGAAAGCCAAAAATCTGACCTTCAGAAGAAAAGCAGAGTTCAAACATTCCGGTTGGTAAAAGTGGATCATATCATTACCACAATATTGATCCAATTGAGGGTAGATTTTTGAGGGGTGTTTATTTATAATTTGCAGGCAATGAACACCCTGAAAGGTGGTATTGTGTCAAATTGGTTCAAGCTGGTTATCTGTCTTATTCTCAGAATGCTGCTTGGAAGGTTCATTTTTAAAAGAAACTGTTTCAAGCGCATCGTGTCCCCAAAGGGTGTTGTTCCAGTTCAGATGTGTCCTTTTACAAAACAAACTAGTTTGAGTCCACCTAAATTAATGGATTAGTTCATAAAAAGTTCAACCTCGTCATTTTTTATTTTTTTTTACAGCTTTAGCTTTTAAAGAACACGACAGTTTCTAATTTGGCAATTTACCAGCTTACAGTGCTATCCTAACCATGTCTACTGAGGATCATGTTCTGTAGAGTAGCGCTTACTTCTGAGTAGGTGTGGTCAGGATTGCAGCCTTGGCAATGGAGCAAGAGCAGTTAACAGCCTCCTCTTAACCCAAGGTACCACTGTATAGGATTGACTAGAGGGCTCAATTAAAGTCCCATCGATTGCATGGGCTAGATTAACTTCTGTTCTCAGTGGGAGCAGAATGAAGTGAGAGCCAGCGTGGTGTAGTGGTTAAGAGCGGTAGCCTTGTAATCTGGGGAACCGGGTTCGCGTCTCCGCTCCTCCACATGCAGCTGCTGGGTGACCTTGCGCCAGTCACACTTCTTTGAAGTCTCTCAGCCCCACTCACCTCACAGAGTGTTTGTTGTGGGGGAGGAAGGGAAAGGAGAATGTTAGCCGCTTTGAGACTCCTTAAAGGGAGTGAAAGGCGGGATATCAAATCCAAACTCCTCCTCCTCCTCCTCCTCCTCCTCCTCCTCCTCTTCTTCTTCTTCTTCTTCTTCTTCTTCTTCTTCTCTTTGTACCGAGACATTTCTCAGTGTGAGTAACGTGTTTGTTTCTATATGACATTCTTATCCCAGTCTGCTTCAAGCATGACCAAACAGTGGCTTTTCAAGCTTCCAACAACCCCATGATATAGTTTGATCAGCAGAGAGCAGCTTATTTTAAGTCGCCCAGATCGGAGCAGGCTGAGCTGGGATTCGAACCTGAGTTTGCTACTTCTAGATCATGCATTCTTCCGACTATGCTAGGCTGGATCTCTGTTCTTAAGTTATCTCACGATTTAAAAGGGGCCTTTTGTCATAATTAAAAAGTCGTGCCCCCACTGGTTCCCCCTATATAATGTCATACCAGAAAGGTAAAGGTAAAGTTACCCCTGTCCATTAGGTCCATTTGTGACCGACTCTGGGGTTGCGGCGCTCATCTCGCTTTATTGGCCGTGTATTGGTCATGTGGCCAGCATGACTAAGCTGCTTCTGGCGAACCAGAGCAGTGCATGGAAACGCCGTTTACATTCCCGCCGGAGCGGTACCTATTTATCTACTTGCACTTTGAGCTGCTTTCGAACTGCTAGGTTGGCAGGAGCAGGGAGAGAGCAACAGGAGCTCACCCTGTCGCAGGGATTCGAACCGCCGACCTTCTGATCGGCAAGTCCTGGGCTCTGTGGTTTAACCCACAGTGCCACCCGTGTCCCTATGTCATACTATAGCACTCACCTAATGTACATGCATCTTAGCAAGTTTCTACCTGTGTCCTTTAAACTGAAGACTCAGGCAGACATAGGTAGATTTCATTTGCAATTGCCCCCATGGTTTGAGGGGTATGTATGTTCCTGGAGAAAACAAGTAATGATCTGTTAGAATGTCTTCCAGATGTTAGAAGTTAGAAGATGTCCCTGTTTGCTAGCCTTTTATGCAAAATCAATGGGAATTTTCCATCTTCTCTTTTTTCCACCTGTATTCTTACACGGAAAAAGTGTTTCAGTTGAATCAGCCCATATATCATGTTCTCCCTTCTAATTTCCATCAGCATTTTTACATCGCTGTGTTCTTTGAAAGAGAGTAGCCTTAGGCTTTGGAAGATGCTGATAGATTCCTATAGGGAGAATTAGTCATTTCAAGGTAGAACGCATGACAGACCCAGTTCCTGTTTTAAATTCAAAGTCAACTTCATCTTTATTGTACAAATATTGACTTCATTCTGAGGAATTCTAATCAGCAGGTTCCACACAAAGGAAAAGTGTAGATTATACACATGTCTCAAAAGTTCTAAATACACTCAACAAATTGCTTACACCATCTAAATGGATCTGGGGCAATAGCTTTCTGGAAATGGCTGCCTGGAGTAACTCTTCTATAAGAAAATCAATGTTTATCATTATTTTGTTTTCTTAAGTGATGATGTCACTTATGCCTTCTTTATGGTGTTACGAATATTTCGATATTGATAGGAGGCTGATATTGAAATTCTGTGTAAAAGTCAGTATTTCGTTTACAAGCAAACACCAATTAAAATTCATTGGTGAAGGTGGAATTCATTGTAGCACTTTGGCAAACATTCTATCAGCACAAGAAGAAATTAATCATTTTATTCGTATGCTGCCTTTCTAAAGTTATAATCATGCTCAAGGCAGCTTAGAACATTTAAAATTTACCTAACTACAAACGTAATGAAAGAAGTCATAAACAACAAATAAATATCAAAAGTGAACGATTTCCACATAAATAAGAAGATCCAAAATAAATAAAGTTAAATGACAGCAACAAATCCCCCCTCTTAAAAAAAAACAACTCCTTAAACTCCCCAGCCCAATATTCTGTTCAGCAGTCTCAGCTTTTGCAGCTGGAGTCAGTCAAGGCCCTGTCCTCCCAGGCTAGGTGGAAAAAGGCCCGCAAGGCTGGGAGCAGGTCTTCCAGGGCTCACAAGCAAGATGGTCCTTGTGCAGTGGAACATTTGCTCCCTCTCCTTCCCCATCATGCCCCTTACATCTACATCTCTTTCCCCCCAACCCTCTGGAGCAGATTTGGGGACGGTGTGGGATGTGCCTGGGATAGGGAGAAGTGGAATGCCCCCGTTGTACTTACTTACACTGCAGATTGTCACCACATTTCCCCAAGTTTCTATGCTCCCATCATGTGCTCTTGCTGGACCAGACATGTAGATTCTTCATATGATGTAAGCATTGCAATGGAGCATGGTATATTGATATACGATGGTGGATGACTTATGGTGGCATCCCATGCCAATCTTTCAGTGCAACCCTATGTATATCTACTTGGAAATAAGTTCCATTGAGTTCAATAGGACACACTCTCAGGTAAGTGTGTATAAGTGTATTTCTGTTCATCCCAATGAAATACTCTTCTACAGTAGATCAACATTCAAAAGGATAGTCAACTAAATAATTATGCAAGCAGTTCTCTTCTACATTACTGTGGGAGGAATGGAGAACTCACCATAGACATATAATTTTTGTTAGCATAACTGTTTCAAACAAATATGCGTGTTTGAACTCCCCTGTACTTATCTTCCCATATTCATGTAGTGAGAAGGGACATAAAAGCAGGGTATCTAATTTATGTCTTTATTTATCTATTTAATAAGTAGGAACATTAAATGTACAGTCTGAAATCTTGGGTGACATTGTATGAAACACAAGTGATACCTTTTAATTTTGTTCTGTGTTATGAATCTATGAAAACCCTTCAATATATTATGAAGAATGTGTGCCGTTTTCAAAGTACCATTAAAGTATAGCTTCTTCTTAGTCATTGTGATCACTGCTGCCTAAAATTCATGCATTCACATAATGCGGGTGTCAAACATAGGTTCTCAAAGTCTGGATTAAAATGTCCTGAGAAAGTGGAAGAGGTTGAAAGGGGAAAGTGAAAATGAACTATGTGCTTGCTACGATCTTGAGAGAGATAATTTTCTTTTTAAATAAAAATGATTCCCAGCATAATTGCTACAGAGCAGACCTTCTGAATTGCTATGTGAAGGGAAGGGCCAAATAAAACGAAACTCAGTTTTTAAACCTTTTATAATATTGCAGTTTAAGCCAGTATTTTTAACACTTAATGCCTATGTTGGTATCAATCAGCATTTCCTACTTGGGTAACACATACAGCCTTTCCCCTTGTGTTTACCATATGCGAGAATTGTATACCAGCCTACCTGTTAAGAAGCAGCTACAGATATTCCAAAGCAAGCGCGTTCCCACACCCAGATTGTTACAGACTTCCACACCCGACGTTAAACACATTTACATCTCACCCTGTTAGAGAGATGAAGCAACTCCCAGTTCAGGAAGCTCAACTTTCCAAGGGGAAAGTTGTGAGATTTGCTGTATGGAACAGAGTAAAAGCAGGAAATTCAAGGCACTTACTCTTCCTGTTCCCAGGTACTGCTGAGCCTTCAAAGCTGCTCTTATATTGAATCTGAGCATCTATTTCAAGGGTGGCGCTGTGGGTTAAACCACAGAGCCTAGGTCTTGCGGATCAGAAGGTCGGCGGTTTGAATCCCCGCGAGGGGGTGAGCTCCCGTTGCTCGGTCCCTGCTCCTGCCAACCTAGCAGTTCGAAAGCACGTCAAAGTGCAAGTAGATAAATAGGTACCGCTCCGGCGGGAAGGTAAACGGAGTGGCTTTGGCATTCTGGCCACATGACCCAGAAGCTGTACGCTGGCTCCCTCGGCCAATAAAGCGAGATGAGTGCCACGACTGGAACTTAATGGTCAGGAGTCCCTTTACCTTTACTTTTACAACCTGAAGCGGAGTAAGCTAATCAGGCACTTGGGGCAGCACGTGTGCCCTACACTCAAGGGTGGGGCCAGCCACCCGTGGGGCAGGGCAAGCTGGGGCAGGACACTCCACGGGGCTTCCGAGGAGTCTGCCTGTCCACTCAACTGCCCTACAGCTGAAGGGGAGGCGGTGGGCGGACCATTTGGGGCCCAAGCCACTGCGTCACTTCCAGGAGAGCCGCGTGGCTCGGGCACGCTGCAGGCCCCGCGGTGATTGCTGCCCGGCATTTTGTCACCCCCTTCAGTGGTGACACCCATGGGGCCTGCCCCCACTGCACCCCCCTTCCTCCACTCCTGTCGCCAACCTTTTTGGGTGCACAGGCACATTTGCAAACCAGGGAAACTGGTTTGAGCTCCACTTGAGTGATGCCGCTCTCCCTTCTCCTGCTGAAATCACGATTGTGCCACAGGTAGGTTTTAACAAGGCTGCTTGTTGACTAAAGAAGGCCTTTTCCAAGCCTAATTTCAGTCAAGGAGTGTGTGTGTGTGTGTGTGTGTGTGTGTGTGTGTGAACCCTGTGAGCTCTGTGTGCTCGTGAGCATCTTGTCGGAAACCCATGATCTATTAGAATCCATAGATAGGATATCTGTTGTAGAGCATCCATATGCAACTTCCATATGGTACCAAAATTATTATACAATCCTGCAAGGATCCATGCAGAGTAGTCTCTTGGGCACAGATCCTCTGTTCCATTAGCCACCATGCTTGTAAAAGCTTACTGTGTGCATCTTTGTACAGTGGTGCCTCGCAAGACGAAAAGAATCCGTTCCGCGAGTCTCTTTGTCTTGCGGTATTTTTGTCTTGCGAAGCAAGCCCATTAGCGGATTAGCGGATTAGCGCTATTAGCGGCTTAGCGGGTTTAGCGGATCAGCTGATAAGCGGCTTAGCGGCTTAGCGGATCAGCTGATAAGCGGCTTAGCGGCTTAGCGGATCAGCTGTTAAGCAGCTTCGCGGATCAGCTGATAAGTGGCTTAGCGGATCAGCTGTTAAGCGGCTTATCTGCTGATCGGATCAGCTGATAAGCGGCTTAGCGGCTTGGGAAAAAGGGGGGGAAGGGAAAAAAACCCCGCAGGAACTCACAAGACATTTTCATCTTGCGAAGCAAGCCCATAGGAAATTCGTTTTGCGAAGCACCTCCAAAACGGAAAACCCTTTCGTCTAGCGGGTTTTCCGTCTTGCGAGGCATTCGTCTTGCGGGGCACCACTGTACCTCATTAGAACTCGCTGTGTTAAGACTAATAATAATAATAGTACATTTTTCTTTATGCTCCGCCCTTCCCGGTTCGGGGGAACAACAATTTTAAAACACTTATTTGATACAACAAAAAACAGCATAAAATACAGTATAAAACGTGGATAACAATAAATTCAGAATTCAAAAATCAATTTAGGGGGGAAATCCATCCAATAAACATTAGATGATCACCAGGGCTAGCTGGCTAAATTAGTCCCATTTGGGCCAGCGAGGAGAGCAGGGGAGAATTAGCTTTAGGATCCCAGTGGGTAATCTTCATAAAAAGGGGAAGGGGAGGGAAGGACGGGGAATAAAAGATCAGGCTAAGTTCAAATTGAAAGCCAGATGGAATACCTCTGTCTTACAGGCCCTGCGGAAGGAAGTTAAATCCTGCAGGGCCCTGGTCTCATGGGACAGAGCATTCCACCAGGTTGGAGCCATCACTGAGAAGGCCCTGGCCCTGGTGGAGGATAATCTGACTTCCTTAGGACTACATGTGCACTATCAAACAGATGATTGGTGGTGTCAGATTTTTCCATTGCTTGCTTGTTTCACAAGTCTCCAATTTCCCTTTCGCTTGCTAATGGCGACGGGTAATGTCAACGACCATAACAATATGCACGCACATATTCGGCATGTGCAAATACACAGGTACAAATACGCATGCTGTGACATGCAAGATCTGTGTGATCGGGGCCAAAGAGTTTTGTGGCACCTTAAAATAATCTCTTACTATTGCATGAGCTTTCATAAACAATACTTCTTTGTTTTATTATATACAAAAATGCAATATATCTGAAAGGTTGTGTAAATAAAGTTCCATCAAATCCCTGTCAATGAACAAATACAATTCAAATGTGCAATTCAACCTTTTAGCATTGTTCTTGTAATACGGATAATTATCAAAGCATATAATGCAAAACCAAAGCTTTCAAGAAAACCCTGCTTCAGAGGACTAAAAGGTTACAATCAATAAGCACAACCTTTTTATGACCTTCTAATATTAGTGAAGCAAGACAGGCCCAATATATTACTTGCAGTTAATGAAATGAGCAGATTTGTTTTCTTTTAGGTGCTTACATACATGTGTGATAGAGAGCAGACGCATAGTATATAATATTGAAGAGCCATAAGGTTAACAGGTCTTTAAATTGATTGATTGATTGATTGATTGATTGATTGATTGAAAATGGCACTCATAGTATTTTGGATCTGTTTCATGCTTATAAAAAAAAAAAAGCATTGTACTTTGCTGTCATTTTATAAACCCATTCTGAATCTAGAACTGCACGCTTAAATTATTCAGCTTCAAGAACTCCTGGGCTGCAGGGACAATATTTGATGATGTGTAAATTCAGCGGAAGTAACAACCTGCCCTGTTGTGGATTTTTACTCCTCCTGTCCCCGGTCGGATTCAGGGGCATTGCTACTGACAGCAGAGACTCAACATAGCTTAAAAATGGTAGGAGAAGCTTGTAAATTATTGCCGAAAGGATAGTCACCTAATATACTCCGTTTAAATGGACTGGTAGTGCACTTCGCAACATTGCAAGATAAATAAATGCTTTGGGGAGCCAGCTTTAAAATGAAATTCACCCATGCACGCTTTCGGGGATAAATCAGCCTAATGTCAATACAGTGCACATTCAGCAAAGAAATATTAGCCTTGTATAGACAAGGAATGCAAGCTCTAACATTGAGTGTCAGCTAAAAGTACACAGTAGCCCCCTACAAGACAAAAAGAGAGGAAACTCGCTATATTTAGTTACCCAAATAAAGTGCTTGTTTGACAAACCAAAGGAGTAATTTGTGTGATAACTAAGGTTTCTTATTACTAAGCTAGGATAATTATAGTTATTTTATGAAATTTTAATTAAGTTTTCTGACTGCTGAGATATTGGTTTGCAACACTGAGCTGCTCAGAAGGCATTTCAATGAAGGGGAAAAAGCAAAAGGAAAATGGTTTGTTTATTTATTTATCTCACTGTATTGAAGTCTTAAAATCATAAGCAAGTCAACTGGGAGTAGGAGACTGTTCAAGAGACACAGTTACTGTGTTCTCTCTGCTGAAACGGGAGCAAGTTTTGGGAGAACACAGTCACCAGATTGATTGGGTAGCATCTCGAGAGAGATTTGCACATGCATGCACATCATTAAATGTCTCATGACTTAGTATTTACCAATTTAAGATCCACATCTGAATATGCATATTGCCTCCGGCAAAAAGTGCCCTGAAATATTTGCTCATGTCCCGGCACCTAATGATGCAAACAGGGTTTTTTTGATGACTCCAAGCCACTGGAACATGTGTCAAACCTTGCCTGCTCGGAAGGGAGCTAAGAGAAAGCGTGTTCTCCATAAATGAGAGCACGTGTTGCGGTGGGGTACACTGAGTCACCCCTCTGTTGCCAGGTAGGGTGATAACTATCACCCTGGCATTTAATTGGATGGCTGTGTTGCTAGGGGAATTTACTTGTTGCAAATTTGGTGGGAGGGACCGAACTGTTTAAATTCAGAGCACGCAGTTTGATGCTTTCTCTTTCGCTGCATGAGCCGAATCACCCACCCACCCGCCCTGAGTTTGGAAGATTTTGCTTGACCTTGCTATGCCTGTCATGGGGTCGTCTGCCGTTGGGGCAGGGGCCTGGTAGGAATTTTGTCCATCTGGCTGATTGGCTGTGCCATTTGGTTTTTGCCTACTGCGTAGCAAATCGTCACAACTTGTAAGGTTGGCGGTTAGGCATTGGTTATCAATTGGTTGTTGGAGGGGTAAGGATTGGCTGTGCCTGCCCCTCCAATGCTGCTGTGGAAGGGAATTCCGTTAAAGGAATCCAGGGGCTTGCCGCGATTTCGTCCGAATCCCTGGAGAGGGGCTAGGGCCGGGAAGCCCCACGAAGCATGCGGGTGAGCGCTGAGGGCCTGTGACTCAGCTCCATTGCTCCCCAATATTGTTTTCCCTTACTGGTATCTGATGGAGTTCGTATGTCAGTTCTGTCCCCAGGCGGGGGGGGACAGATAGTCTTAACCAATGCCTAAGCAACCACTCATAAAAACTGTATTTTAATAAAGTTGTGGCCAAAATTATGCCAAAAATCCAAACCAAAAATTATTTGAGTTGTTTGAGGTGTGGCTTGGGGACCTTGACACGCAACTGCAGAGTTTATGAAGACTGAACGTTGCAGGATAAACAGGGAGGAGTCATAACATAGTTTGCCAGAAGTACTCACTCCTATGATAGCAGAAACATACTAGTTGTCAGGGACTGGGCAGAGGAGAAATGGCGGAGACCGCCTCCCCAGCTTGACCCTTCTAGGGAGGAGGAAGAGGAAGACAGTTTAGCATTACAACAGGGGTTTGAGGGAGGTCACAGTTCAGAGGCAGAGGAGGGGGGAAAGTTTGGGAATAATGGGAGAGGAGGAGGAGGAAGAGGAAGCACCAGGAGGGTGACAGCTGATGGACACAGTGTCTTTAGAAAGCATTCCAGACACACACACCCTTTCCCAGAACTTAGTGAGCCTTGAAAGTAGGAGAACAAAGAGCTCAAAGACAGAGGGCACGTAGTAGTGCCCGTAAAGGAGACGATGAGAATGATAAATGAGGAAGTGGGAGAGATGGGGGCGGAGATTGACTTGGGACAATGCCATTATCCGAGAGCATGGGTAGGCAAACTAAGGCCCGGGGGCCAGATCCGGCCCAATCGCCTTCTAAATCTGGCCTGTGGACGGTCCAGGAATCAGTGTGTTTTTACATGAGTAGAATGTGTGCTTTTATTTAAAATGCATCTCTGGGTTATTTGTGGGGCATAGGAATTTGTTCATTATTTTTTTCCAAAATATAGTCCGGCCCCCCACAAGGTCTGAGGGGTTTGCTGACCCCTGCCCAAGAGGCTGCGTTCTATAGCCTCTCTCTGTAAATACTGAATAAAAAGCAGATGGTAAGAAACATTTCCTTGTCTTTGTACATTCCTGGGCAACTGGCTGGGAATCGTTGGCAGCAGCCGGACACTGGGTGTTAATGGCCAAATGATGCTTAAAGATATTACATCCATAATCTAAAGATGGGGCAGCCTGATGACTTCAGAACATATCTAGTCTAGGTGGTAGCTAGTTGTTTTAGCCATTACAGTGGTACCTCGGGTTAAGAACTTAATTCGTTCTGGAGGTCTGTTCTTAACCTGAAACTGTTCTTAACCTGAGGTACCACTTTAGCTAATGGGGCCTCCCGCTGCTGCCGCACCGCAGCTGCACGATTTCTGTTCTCATCCTGAAGCAAAGTTCTTAACCCGAGGTACTATTTCTTGGGTTAGCAAAGTCTCTAACCTGAAGCGTATGTAACCCGAGGTACCACTGTATTTAATATATATATGATGAATCCTGCTTAGAGATACGGACCCCCCCCCCCCCAAAAAAGAAAAAGTCAGAAAAATTGGCAAGGCACCTTTTTCTATTTTATTTGGGGGTGGGTCCCTGAAAAAAATGAGGTGGGGGAAATTGGGAGGGAAATGGGTGCCCCCACCCTGCCCTTCACACCTCAAGTCTTGTTTCTCAGTGGAGGCTGGCTAATGAAGGGCCAGTGCCCCACCAACCTTTGTCTGACCCCCCTTAGCTAAGCCCACCTGTCTGCCTTCAGTCCAGGGGGTGGCACTGCCAGTCAGTTCGCTCCTGCTTAGTCTCACTGTTGCCATAATAGAACTCAGCAGAAGCAAAACTGGAATTACCATATTTTTCGCTCCATAAGATGCACCAGACCATAAGACGCACCTAGTTTTTGGAGGAGGAAAACAAGGAAAAAAATATTCTGAATCTCAGAAGCCAGAACAACAAGAGGGATCGCTGCACAGGGAAAGCAGCAATCCCTCTTGCTGTTCTGGCTTCTGGGATAGCTGGGCAGCCTGCATTCACTCCATAAGATGCACACACATTTCCCCTTACTTTTTAGGAGGGAAAAAGTGAGTCTTATAGAGCAAAAAGTACGGTAATTGGCTCTGCTTTTCATTGGTTCTGGCTCAAGCTACCTTTGAGTAACCTGCCTTCTGCCTTATGAAGCTCAGTGGGTACCAGCCATCCTTGTTGTTTCTGTACTAAAAACATTGTGGATCTGGGGCAAGGGGCAGAGTCTTAAAAATGGGTTAAAAGCCTTCTTCAAAAAAAGAAAGAAAAAGAGCATGTGGACGGGTGCATCCGAAAATGCAAGAAGTCTGCTTTAACTAGATAGAAGCAGATTGACACTGAACTGATGTGACAAGTTCCCCATGTTTAGCCATTGCATATGTTTTCTGTCTCAGTGATTTATTTCCTCTTGTAAATTACACAGGACAGTGACTTCTTTCCAAAACACACACACAAACCCGGTCACCAGATTTCTGCACTATTTCATTTTATGATTGCATTGGCTCATCGAAAATAACCTCAGTTCCCACCTGCAAGTCGCTGTTTTTGAAATAGGGGTTCCTCTGCGAAAGCTAAGTGTACATCTTTATTACTGGATGGGCTTTTCTGTATACTGACAAAGAACAAAGTGTTGCATCATCTCTTGTCTCTGAATGGGTCCGTTGGGACTGAAACAAGAAAAACGAGGCACAGGTATAGAGAGGCATATCTAGAGACAGAATTTGTGCACAATTTTCCCCCTTCTCATTTCCGTCTTGCTTTCTTATCTCAGCTGCTTCTGTTAAAATTATGAACACTTCCCACATATAGGCATTGTAATACATATAATATTGCATGCATGTCACATGCATATACCTCCACCTTCATCGTCCATCTTGGAAACTGAGGTTCAGCTCTGAGGGCCTTCTGAAACTTCCCTCACTGTGAGACATGAAGCTACAGGGGCATTCTTGGTAGTGGCGCCCACCCTGTGGAATGCCCTCCCATCAGATGTCAAACAGATAAATAACTATTTGACTTTTAGAAGATATCTGAAGGGAAGTTTTTAATGGTTGATGTTTTATTGTGTTTTTTAATATAAATTTTGTTGTTGTTGTTGTTGTGAGCAGCCCAGAGTGCCTGGGGCAACTCCTCAGAAATCCTTTTAATGGGATACTCTTAACCAAGGAGGGACAGGTGAAGGCCTCCCCTCCAGCCAAGACTAAGGCTTACCCAATGCCTAGGTTTCAATTCACAGGAATCTCCAGGTAAGGCTGGATCAGACTTCTGTCCAAAACCCTCGAAAGCCACTGGCGGTCAATGAAAAAAGTACTGAGCTGACAGGCTCAGTCGGGGTGAAGGAAGGCGTCATGACACCTGGAGCGGGTGTCACTACATAGGGCACATGTGCGGCGTCGCTATGTACGGCGCATGTGCCATAAGTAGTGACACCGCACATGCTCTGTACGTAGCGGTTTGCCTCCAGCACCGCTCCAGCACCATATGGACGGTGCCAGGATCCTCTGCTTGTGGCTGTACCCGCAAACAGAGGATGCTCCGTTCACAGCAGTAGTGGCGACAAAGGGATCTCGGCACCGTCCGTATGGTTCTGGAGCACCACCGGCAGCAAACAGCGCTGTTGGGATACTGCTGGGAAGACGGGGGCATCAGGTAGGCATCAGGCAGGCCCCCAGCTGGCTCCAGCCACCTCCCAGCAGCCGGTCTCCCTTGGAACAGCATCAATTAGCGAAACGAGCCTCAGATACGTTTAGAGACCCGTGCACACTCTGTCAGCAGAGTGCGTAAAACTTTTCACAGCAGAAGAGGCAGACAGAGAATGTGTAAGCATATTTACAGCATTTTATTCAGCATAGTTCAGGAACAGAGGAAAACATGTCTGCTTCCCTTTGTCTCCAGCATAACAGCAGAAACACAAAAGCTATATACAAATGGAAGTTCCCAGCAAGTGCTGGAAGTAAACAGGCATGTGACATACAATAGTCATGCCTGTTCCCTTTTAAGGAGGAGCAGAACTATATCCTAACAAGCGCATGTGCGGCATCGCAATGTACAGCGCATGCGTGCGATGCTGCACATGCGCTGTACTTAGCGGTTTGCCACTGGCACCGGGATCCTCTGCTCACGGCTGCAGCCACGAACGGAGGATCCTCCACATGCGGCTGTGGCAGCGCAATGGCTGCTCACGCCTCCACGGGCCCCCGCGGGGTGACTTCTTGTCACCCCTGCAGACGTGGAACACGGGGCGAACCCCCCATTGCGGTGCCACTGGGCTCAGTGGCCTCATGTGGTCCAAGGAAGGATCCTATGTTTGCTTGCTTTTATTTGCAGCACTAGAAATAAATACTGGGGGGAAAGAATCTTTGGAGGTTGATTTAGCAAAGTTTTGAAAAGCACGCAACTTTCTTAATGAATGATGAAGCCTTACTTTCAGCAGGTGGTACCTCATTAAATTTTAGCTAACAAAATTACATCCAAAGGAAGTCATAAAACGTCAGTAAGGATGCTGAGATACTTCCTCGTAAATGGCGAGTTTGTAGGAAGATGGCAAATAAAAATGTTATAGCAAGAAATGCTGCACTGGTCACATAATCTGTTGTATGCATTGGCCTATAGCCCAACATTATTCATTCAGAGCCACTTTTTTAAAAAATTGTTACATAATGCAGTTAATTTTGCTTTCGAAATAGTTAAACCGTTTTGTCAGCCACTTTGCGCACAGGACAGGGAAGGGGGCCGCAAGTTGGGTTGTTGTTTTTTAAAAATTTACTTTTGTCCTTCTGCATTTGAATTCAATGAATTATACTTCTGTTAGGATCCCAGCAATAATATCTGACAAACCAAAAGCCACTGTCGCATCATGATACTGCTTGGTGATTTGGAAGACTGCAAAAGTGAAGAATGGTGGAAATGTCCTAGAAGAGAGCTAGATATCTTTTGAGCACACCCACCCACATATACACAAGCCTAGGTGTTAAATGATCATTAAGACATCAGAAGCCAAGGTGGCTATGGAAAAATGAAGGTTGCTTCTTCAGCCTTTTCCAATACTTCTTAACAATTTTGCAATCTCACCACATATGAAAAAATGAGGAAGGGGGTTTCCCAATGGTGGCACCTCAACTTTGAGACACGCTTGCTAAAGGGTAAGTTTGGCACCAACTATACAGTCTTTTCAGTGACAGGGTTTGGTGCTTTTATTTAACCAGGTATTTTAATTTATATAATCCCTCAGTCTGCCTTGCCCTTTTATTATCTGCTATCATTTATGTTGGTGGTTGCTAGTAAATGTTTTATTGTATCATATTAGTTATCAAATAATTTATTGCCTACATTGTTCTATATGTTGAAATAAATGAGTTGTAGCCAATGAAGTGGAACAGATGCATGGAAACTCAGAGCACATTGATGTCACACCATGCTTGCATTTTCATTTACCAGATTTTACAGGGTAGAAGGAAAGGAACGGAGTTGAGGCTACTGTTTTTTGTGGTAGACATGAGATTCTCTTCACAACTGTATGATTATTCACTATTTTCCATCTAGTATGGGTTTTTGTTTAGGTTCAATGTAAGCCCAGAACCTATAAACCCTCTGTCATTCATTGGGAAGTTCTGGACAATTCACTCCTTCAGGAAAAAGTCCAGGACTCTTCAGGGCAACCACACCTATCCAGTGTTATATGTTGCAGAACCCCTCACAATTTTTCTTTTTCTATACATAGTGTTAAGTAAATTCCCCACATGCCTTGTAATTGGTTCCCTCTTTACTGTGTTGGTTCTGGATCTGGCATGCTACATCATCCTGTTATCTTTAGCCTTCAAGGTTAGTTGATGTCAGTCACACAGCAAGCCTCCCTGTACACCCTTCCACTTGTGTCTCCTCACAACTACTAATTCTGTTAGCTCAGTATGTGAAACCATAGTATGAAAACAACACACCTTTCTTCTTTCCATGCCCTGGAGTGATTTTCAATGACTCTCTGTGGCTTGGACCCAAGAACTGCATCCTTCACTTGGACACAATTCTGAAGTACAGCAGAGCCATGAACATCTGGATGCATCATGTCACAACTGGTGGAAGCCACTTAGAAGGTCCAGAGTGTGGCGAATGTGTCTTTACACAATGGATTGGTGCCTGCTGCCCACCCATGAGGAAGCCCACACTGGACACTATAAGAACTAGTGCCCAGTTCCATAAGGTGGTTTGAGAGGGTGGGAGCCAAACAATTGCAGGTGTTCCTGAAGGGTACTAATCTTTGGGTGTGGTTTTTGGACTGAATCACCGTGATGACCGGTACTGAGACAGTGACTGGGTGAGTGTGACTCTGCTTCTCAATCTCTCAGCAGCTTTGGGTAACATTTACTATGGTATCCTCCTCAGCAGCTCTGTGAGATGGGTACTGGGGAGCACATTGTTTTACAGTGGTTCCACTCCTACTTGCAGGGTCATGTGCATTGGGAATTTGTGTTTTGGCTCCATGATATTTGTGATATAGTGCACCACAGGGTGCAATCTTGTCTTCACTGATTTTTAACATCTATATGAAGCCACTGTACGCAGTTAGGATTTTGAAGTCAAATAGTGCTATGAAACCAATTAAGCTTAAGTTTCAGGGCCCAGAAGGGTCCCAGAAGTGACTTTAGTCCACCTTGATTCCAAATTTTGCTTTAAAAATGTATCATGCATTTCCCTAATTTTCATCCCCCTATAACTCAAAAACTAGGGATAGGGGTTTTTTTGTTCACACCAGTGACTTTGACATGTGAGATAATCCAGAACAGCAATTTTAATCAAAATCTGAGATGTAGTAGCTATTTAAAAATAAATAAATGTGGAGTTCTGTCATGGAACAACCCCATTGAAGATAATAAGAGTGGTTACCCCTACTTTGTCGCTGGTTGCAAAGCTGCCCCCATATCAGTTCCAGCTGCAGGGTCCCCAAAATGTAGGTCCGCCACTGAGCCTGAATGACTAAGGATTGTTTCAATTTGGTTGTATACGTCTTTATGCTTAATTTATTGTCCATGACTACTTTTGTAATTATGTGTGTTCCTTTTCGTGTTGTAAGCTGCCTTGATCATGGTTTTTAGCTATGGAAAGGTGGCATACAGATAAAACGGTGTATACAGATTCTGATCTTTCCCAGACAGAAAGAAGCATAGCAGTAAACCTTTTCCTTCTGAGAGAGGTCTTGCAAAATCTTACTGAAAATAGAGAAAATTGCAACCTTTCAGATGGTTACTTAGCTTTTCACATGCTTGTCATATAATGAAAATGTCACGCCATCTATCATCCCTTCGTTCTTACCTTGGGTAGAGGACATGCTTAGTAAACCCATAATGTGTAAAAGGAAAAAGGCAGGGGAGCTACCAGTCCTTAGCAGAATTACTTTGATAGGCACCAAATGGAGGTGTTGATTTTAGTTTTGCCGAGAAATGCAGTCAGAACACGTAGTGCTGGGCAGCAGAAGGTCAGATCACATGTGGCTATCTGTAGCATTTCAATTTCCTTCGTTCTGTTTCAATTTAAATCGCCTGCTTAATTTGAGCCTCCTCATTATTTCAGGTTTGATTGGGCTCTCTGTCGATGCTTGTGGGGTATTTTACTGATAATAAGGACATATTTCAGGTAAATTTAGAGTAAGATGCAATACAGTAAATCATTAGTTACGCCATTATGGCCAAAACCCAAATTAACTAGATCTTGGAGAGAGCATTATTTTTTAACAATAACAGTTTCCCCCAGACCTTTCCCCAAAGTAAGATTTATTGCCAAGGTAGTAGGACAGCCACTTTATGGGACTAGAATTTCAACTGCAAATGAAGCGCAGTCAGGAAGCATCTACCATAATGAACAAAATATACAAGTTTCCCTGTAAGAAGACTTTTATGTGCCATGCCTGCGTCTCTGGGTCATTGCAGCAGAAGGGGTCAAGTTGCGTGTCCTGTATTTATAGTTTTCTCTTGTGGGGCAAATATAATTGGGGTGGGGTGGGCAGTTTAGATCAGGAAAGTGGCACCCAGAGATAAGCTTGGCTCCTTTCCCCATTGCTGTGGCCTTGGTGTGACTCAGTGCTGTGGATATGATCTGATGAAAGGTTAAAAACCTCAGAAGATCTGATCATCCATATCTCCCATCATGTTAGCCATTTTCCCCTAGCCTTGCCAGCTACTGCTGCCACCACACACCCAGTGCTATTTTTCTAGAAAAAGAGGTGCCAGAACTCAGCTTGTTCTCTTGTAATGGTAATGGCGTCTACCTGCAAAAAAGTCCTGCATGCACCACTGCCATACTGCCGCCCTGATAAACATGCATTTGAGATTCATCAGAAAGTGTTCTCCATACATACAGAGATATGCATGGATTGTTCCTACACATCAGGTGAGGATTCTAGCCAATCAGGATCCCTTCTCTCAAGTAGGAGTTTTCTATGCATACATCTGTATGTGTGGAGACACTTTTTCCAAATGAACATCAAGTAGACATCCAGCAAGGGAACATGGCAGTGGTCAATGGGAATGGCAGTAGGCAGGACTAGCCTAAACACCTCTGTGATCCCCTCTGTAGGTTCACATTGAAAGAGGCAGTCCTTGAGGTATAGCGTTCCTGAGCCGTCTTCCATTGCCTCTTTCTATTTTAGCCTGATCTGATGGAACCCCACACTGGCATCCACAAAATGAAGTATAAAGATCCCTCTGCTAGAAATGTGCCACAATATGTGCCATTGCACTGGTTTAATAGGAACAGAAAACCACCTTGTAGTGAATAAAATCACTGTCTTGGTGTTAACTATGCTAACTGGCAGTGGCTGGTATCAGGCTTTAATCTTTCCCAGCTCTACCTGGGAAATTAGCAGAAATTGAACCTTGGGATTTTTGCATGCAACTCATGAGTTATGCTACTGAGCTACAGCCAGTCCCCACCATCTGAGCACCCGTGGTCAACTTTTAATTTCATTCATGCTACTTCAATTTCTGTCTATGGCAAGTCAAGGAGAGTTTGAGTACACATGTATGTTATACAGGCTTATTTATATCATAGAATCATAGAATCATAGAATCATAGAGTTGGAAGAGACCACAAGGGCCATCGAGTCCAACCCCCTGCCAAGCAGGAAACACCATCAGAGCACTCCTGACATATGGTTGTCAAGCCTCTGCCCTGATAAACATGCATTAAAAAATATGAATGGCTAGGAGTCACACAATATATATATGGACAAATTTATGCACAAGGATGCATCCTTCTAATCTGCATTAGTTAACTGAAATAATCACCACACCCTCAGGCTTCTTGTTGTTGCTTTTCTTACTATTATGTTGACTTGTACCTTGCCCTTCCTCTTGAATGATCCCAGTGTGGCAACATAGGTTAAAAACCCTCCTTCAGCCATTAACAAACATCAAAAGGCAAAATAACACCCACCAGTTTGCCATCATGATTGTGGAAATGACAGGATATTTAAAGGGTTCAACAGTAGCTAATTCATGCTAAGTGATCTTGAAAATGTTCCCTTAGATAAGTAAGAAAGCTATTTAAATATGATAACAGTGACAGAGGAAGGCTGGTTGACATGTCATACAGTACAGAAAAGTGGAGGATTTTTTTTTTCCGTTAAAATTATCCATTTCATTGTGAAGGAACACCACAGTAAATAAGTTATTGATTATTATTTTCAAGCAGCTATTATTCCCCTCTTGCTTTCTGCTGATGAATGAACTCATTTATCCCTGCAGAAAGCACTTACATTTCAGTTTACTATAGAAAAAAGGGCAAAAGCATAGGGAAGCAATCTAAACATTAGTCACACAGACAAAACAGCTGCCTAGATAGGCATTACTGTTAATTCATGAGGTCCCTTCTGATTTATGTAGAATACGTTTGTGTGTGTGTGTGTGTGTGTGTGTGTGTGTCCGTGTATCCTGACAGCTAATACTGCCTATGATTTGAAATCATTTTCAATGACAGCATTTGAAAAGACTCAACATATGATATTCACGGTTCATTAGAATTTGTCTTACAAAATCCAGATAGTGTAACTGAAAGAATTATCTATGGCCAATCTTGACGCCTGCATTTCTGTGGCACTTGGCGTTGTTATTTATTTACTATATTTGTCAATCAGCGGTTTGGAAGATTATAGAAAACACACTGCAAATCAATCCTCTAAAAAGTGAATTCATTCTATTCTTAATGTGTAACACAGAGTTAGACAGCAACCAAAGGCATGGCCTAAATAGAATTATAGAGAAATAGCTATAGACCACACACACACACTGAATTGAGGAAACATATACTGAAACACACATCCAAATACTTAATATTTTTTTTAGTCTACGGTGTTTTTGGTCATTAAAACCAATGTGTGCTCCAAACAGTCAACGACAGGATAAAGCAGTGTAAGGGGATGTCCGGGTTTGTTCTACTGTAAGGCAAGGAGGAGTTTTAAGGAAAAAATGAAGCCAAAATGATACCACCAAGCTATTGGTAGCCACACCCAATGCAGAAAGCAGGCAAAACTATCTCACAGTCAGAAGCCAGTTAAAAATATGGCTGTTACCAAGTGCCTGGACCCAAGCACTAGGGAGATAAGAGGAGAAGTGGGACACTCTATTACTGTTTCCGTCTCACAGGCCAGGATCTGACAGATGTGCAGCCTGATAGCTGTTGCTTTCATCTCCCACATGCACATCCTTAGAGAGAAGGGATGCTAGTGGAGACGGAAAGCTGGTTGGACTGCAGTGGTAGAAAAATGTGTTGTGGTCTATGGGGATTGTATTCCAATGAGATTCAAGATTTGTGTCAAGGAAGAGCCCCAAATCTGCTTGCAGTGCCTGTTTGTCAAAGAAGCCCACCCAAATGAGGAGCTGTACTTGGAAGTCCACCTCATCTAATAATTAGATTCTGGCTTTGAGCACCCATGATGTCTCTGAACTTTCCGGCTAATCTGTGCTTTTCAACCTGCTCTTTATAATCCCATGGCTAGAAAAAATATGTCTTTATGCAGTCATGAAAATATTTGATACCATATGATGATGTCATGTTTGAATGAGTAGGAGATACTGTATAAAAGGTATGACCAATGCTATCCCTATTGGCTCAAGTATCTGTGCTAGCATAGCCCAGGTCACCAAAGGCATCTGACCTGGGAGAGTGGGGTTTAAATGCCCACTTAGCCATGACGCTCACTGGGCCGATCACCCTCTCGTAGCCTAGTCTACCTCACAGGGCTGTTGGGTAGATAGAATGGGGAAGAGAACCAAGTACCCTGCCTTGAGATTCTTGGAAGATAAAGGTGGTTATATAAATGTAAGAAATATGAATAAATAAATAAACAGGCCACTATTACTATAAGGTGACCAAAACAGGCATTTTGGCTCAGCTGTAGTTTTAACCCTTTCCTCCCAATGAAACTCTGGATGGCTGATAAGATTATTTTTAATTAAAAAAAAAACACCAGGAATGTCATTTATAGAACAGTACCTCAGCTCCTAGGGACGTGGGTGGCAATGTGGGTTAAACCACAGAGCCTAGGACTTGCCGATCAGAAGGTTCGAATCCCCATGAGCTCCCTTTCCTTGGTCCCTGCTCCTGCCAACCTAGCAGTTCGAAAGCACGTCATAGTGCAAGTAGATAAATAGGTACCGCTCTGGCGGGAAGGTAAACGGCGTTTCTGTGCACTGCTCTGGTTCACCAGAAGCGGCTTAGTCATGCTGGCCACCGCTGTACGCCGACTCCCTCAGTCAATAAAGCGAGATGAACGCCGCAACCCTAGAGTCGGCCATGGCTGGACCTAATGGTCAGGGGTCCCTTTACCTTTACCTTGGCTCCTGAGCAATAAGTTCTAAGTTCTCATGCACATACATTTTCAGTGGTATAGTTACCAGGGATAGGTGTTTCCACTGCTAAATGAGCACTCTAGAAGTTGAGAGTACAGTGATACTTTGATTCCTGAATGGCTTGGCTCCCCAACAAATTGGCTCCTAAACACGAGCGTTTTTTGGAAGCCGGCGCTGCTTCCGCGGCTTCCAATTGAATGCAGGAAGCACCTGCAGCCAATCAGAAGCTGTTCAAGTTCGAGAACCAAGATACTACTGTAATGAAGAAGAGGAAGGAAAAAGAAGGAGTAAAGCCTAAACAGCAGATGTGTCATTTTGTTGCAGTTGCTTGCACAGTCACCCCTTGCCCCATAGCATCTTGGCCCAAAGGTGCTGATTTCTGCTAAGCTCTAATACTCTAACAGGGGGTCAGGCTTCATTCTTCCACACTGTTCATGATCTTGACCAGAGATCCATGGATGGTTATGGAGCTGTTAGTCCTGTAACACCAGTGTTTGGTATGTAATGATCTTAGGGAGCGCTTCCACATTGAGGTCACACTTGCTGGGCCCTAGCTGAATGCTGTTCCTTGTAGTTGCAGTGAGATCAGGCTTCTCAGGCTTTGATGTCTGTCTTTGGCCGGTTTCTCATAGCAAGCTTTGTGATGAAGCTAACATTGCCTGCAGCTTCTTTCCTGGTAGAGGAACTTTCATTTCTAAGCCAGACGATCATTCCTCACTTACACCAAAGACATTAAAGAGTGGTGTGTATTTGTGGACAGTGTTGCAGAAACGTAAAGGAAGATGCAGAGAAGGTTCGCCGGAGGCACTACATGCCTCTTAGAAAGCAAGAACATACAAGAGTACATGAAATAGGAAGACGCTACATACTACATATATCATTTTTAAAAAACATACCTAACATTAAGATTTGTAGCACATTAAAGTAATTCATGAGTTTGACTGATTAGGGCGGAGAGGAAAACCTTGTGTTTAAAAAGCTGCACACAATCTAGCTCTGATTGCACTCAGGGAAGAATGGGAGAAGAACATAAGAGGACAGATGAATTAAATCAAAGATAAAGGTTGTATATAAATAAAATTGATTGATTGATTGATTAATAAGACATCATTAATTGAAAAGACAACAGAAATGTCACCTGTCTAATTAATTTTTAAAGGGAAGCAATTTATCCCTTTCTTTCTATATAGATATAAACATAAGGCTGCCATCATACAGCCCCCACTAAAGGATTTGTAGTGCCTAATCACAATCTTGGATTTATATGAAGTTAGGGCAGGTTATAGGAGTAAAAGCAAAGGCAGGTTGCACAACAATAGTGGCCAAGGCAAGGAAGGGAGAAGAGGGGAAAGTGGGGGTTTAAAACAATGGCAGAAAATTGAGTAAAACAGGGGTGGAGGGGAAGGAGGGAGAAATAGTGGTTTTAAACAACAGCAGAGCTTTGAGCAAACTGCCTACATACTGTACTATATTGGTTTCAAATTGCCTTGAGACTCAACGTGGAAGACAATTCGTAAATCAATAAAACAACAATATATATACCTGAAGGAGTGTCTCCACCCCGTCATTCAGCCTGGACACTGAGATCTAGCTCCAAGGGCCTTCTGGCAGTTCCCTCACTGTATGAAGTGAGGTTACAGAGAACCAGGCAGAGGGCCTTCTCGGTAGTGGTGCCCAACCTGTGGAACGCCTTCCCATCAGATGTCAAAGAGATCAGAAACTTTAGAACATTTAGAAGACGCCAGAAAGCAGCCCTGTATAGGGAAGCTTTTAATGTTTGGTGTTTTATTATGTTTCTGTATATGCTGGAAGCTGCTCAGAGTGGCTGGGGCAATCCAGTCAGATGGGCAGGGAATAATAATAATAATAATAATAATAATAATAATAATAACAACAACAACAACAACAACAACAACAACAACAACAACAACAACAACAACAACATATCTTCAAAATAAAAAAAAATCCTTCCAGTAGCACCTTAAAGACCAACTAAGTTAGTTCTTGGTATGAGCTTTCGTGTGCATGCACACTTCTTCAGATACACTTCTTCAGATACACGTGTATCTGAAGAAGTGTGCATGCACACGAAAGTTCATACCAAGAACTAACTTAGTTGGTCTTTAAGGTGCTACTGGAAGGAATTTTTTTATTTTGACTATGGCAGACCAACACGGCTACCTATCTGTAACTGGAACATATCTTCAGTTCAACAGCCTGTTTATACAGTGGGCATCCAGGTGTCTATAGGAACCTACAAGCAGGGCATGAGGGTGAATGCCCTTTTCTGCTCATATGGTCTGATGACTGGTACCCAGATGCATGCTGCCTCTGATCTTGGACTTAATATGCATGCAACGTGGGTGGGAATCACTGATAGGCCTATGCCCCATCAATTAGGAGTGTATTTGGCCACTAGCAGAAGGCAACATGACCCCTCATGCCCTAGCCCTTAGCAAAATGCCTTCCCACCCACCCACATACAATCCCCAGGCAGCATTGAAAGATATACAATCCCCAGAAAGGAACCACATATGCACACTGCAGAACTTTCAGCAAAACAACATTTTCCAGTGAAACGCATAATTGCCAACCGCTACTCTCATTGCTTAATATTTTCATGTAGATGTCACATCAAGAAAGAGATCCAACAATAGCATACAAGGATGTAATGTAAATAGTTTTGAACTGATGGGTTTCATGGCCACATGGTATTCTGGTTTCATCCCCTCCCTTAAACAGATGGTATCTTTGCTGTGTTGTTGTGACACTTTGTGTTTGCTGCCAGCTGATGACTCACTAGAGTAAAGTCCCAGGATGCTCAATACTAGAAAATAAGAGTGTTTGGTGTTCTTTGCTACATCTAATTTTCCAACAGAATTTCGACAGATGTGACAATTTCACTGAAATCTTGTCAAAATAACATCAACACATTGACAAATTAAATCTGGCTCATTTTCATCCCCTCGGTATTGCAGTGCTTCATCTGCCATAACTGGGGATTTTATATCAGTGTCATCCTTGACAACTTGATCATTTCGGATGGCAGATTATCAATTTGTTTCCCCTTCCTGATGGCTTGCTTTGCGGTCTCTATGCTACTCTCCCTCGTATCTTTTTCAAATAATTATAACCCAAGAAAGAATGCTTGGAACTGATCCCACATTGTTCAGGGATGAAAGAAAAGCATAACTCCCATAGTTCTCTGGGAGAGGTCAAACAACTAGCTTTAGCAACCAGCTGAGCAAGTTTCTGTTCTGCTGGCTGTCTAAGGTTGCAATCCAGTACACACTTCCCCATTGAACAAAGTGGGACTTAATGCTGAGAAAACACACATAGGATTGTGCTAAGTCTGTACTTCTAGGAACGCTTATTTGAGACTGAAGTTCCATTGAATTCAACTCATAACTGTGCTGTGTATTAGGTTCTAGAGTGAAACATGTAACAGTTTGTCATGTTATGGCATTGTTGTATTAGAAAATAAGAGTTACTTATACAACCATACTTAGTTTGATTTCAGCATCAAATCCAATATGGTACATAAACTCAGTGCCACGTGGCATATATTGCTTTGCTTATATTCTAAAACAAGTATGGGTCTATGGGGTGCTAGGGGAGGGGTAGCAAGTCTGGTGGGGGTCATGTCATGATTCTTCTGGGATATTTTGTCCACCTTTGGTCACACCTGTGGCTCCTAGAAGCTGTCAGCTTCTGACAGAGACCACACCTGGGACTAGCCAGCTCAATCAGGTGAGGGTAGCTGATGGGTCTCAAATGCTTAGTGAGTTAGGGACTTCTCCTGCATATAAGAACATGCTCCATTGAATTGAGCGGATGAAACCAATAGTGGGTCCAACATTCAAGAAGGTGATCACTGCACATTCTGTAGAGCGAAATGAGGGGCTGATGGGGCTCAACAACCTGAGAAGGTGGCCCATCTAGGAGAAGGAAAACTCTGATCTGAATTATCCGTTGCCTTGTGACTATATTTATTCATGAGAAAGGTTTCAGGAGTAAACCCCAAAGAGAGTTGCATTTTCAACTGAATTTGGGGGAACCACTTAAAGCATCCATTGTGTTGAGCTATTTCAATGGCGTTTGTTTGATTTGCTCATTGCAAACAGCTGAAAGTCTGTACATTTTGATAATAAACCTGATTTGCAATGGGGGCTGAATAATTTCAGTTGCAACTCTACATTGGGGTTATAACTTTTTTACAACTACATGTTCCTAAAGCTTAATTAGATGAAGTTTTTCCCTAAAAACAAAGGAATGAGCTGTCATTTCCAAGTCTTTTGAAAAAAGTTCACCCCCAAATCATTATGTAATATGTATAACATGTATTATAATACAGGAAAAAATAGAGCTTGCAAATTTTCTAATACTAGTATAATATTTTGTATGTTGTATATATCACTTCCTATTGTTTAGAATAAATCGAGGTTGCAATTTGTCTTTCTTTCTGCTGCAAGCACCATAAAGTTCCTGCATAACTTTGATTCCATGTTCTGCGCACGGATTATTTTTCGGTATCTGCAGTATGGATGGCTCCTGCTTCCAGTGATTCTCCAATGCTTTTAAAACTTCTTTTACAGCTGTAAAAGTTCTAAACAGTTCCATAAAGTTTTTAAAAGTGCTAATACTTAATGAATAGTAACATTACATATATGGTGATTCCAACTTTTCATTTCGTGGTGACCTGTTTTCATAACTGAGAAGGATTACTCCCTTTTTCAGTGTTTCTAAGCAATAGTTCATCCTTTTATGATACAGGAATTTTATTTTTAATAATAATTTTTATTAGTTTTCCATTGCAATCCAACAATGGCCTATTTATAATACAACTATTAATACTAATCGCTCAAAAACCAAATTATATAATTTTGATAAAGTGGCCCCCCGCGTGCTAGAATTGATGTCTTGATTATTTGCTTTATTTCTGCATTCCAAAACCTTATTAATTTCCATTACATTCCAGTCATAATAATAATCCCTTATACAACAACTGCAATATTAATAACTTCTATTCGTGTTGACACATTAAATGATTTATAAAACTACAAGTGAGGAACTCAAACTATATCTTTGTTCTTTCATTGTGTGGGTTTATTTATTTTTAGGTCAAAAAGCTATAACCCTTATAGACATGTTTTCAAGCTGTAAGCAACCTCATCAGTACCATTCACTGTACACTTACTGCATAGATAAACTCCAGACTTAGACTGGCTTCAACAGTTATTCCATCTTGCATGGAAGCTGTACAGGGTGAGGTATCTCTCACAGGCAACTCTTAGAACTATCACCATGCAACACTTCCCAGAAAACTGTAGTAGGATCCATGGGAATTAAACTGGTATGTGGTTTTTCATTCAGCTTGAGAGGCAATAGCCCCAGTCTAGCAAAAGAGCTGCTTCTGCACAGTTTTCATTGCTGGACCAGTAGCTGGGCACCTAGGGCATTTCCACACAAATGGCTTACATCTGCTTGGGCTTCCTTCAGCTCTGAATACCAAATGTGCCTTGGCAAGAATTCACCTCCCTCCACTCTCTCTGCCACATAAACAACCACCACACTTAAACATAAATAGTGCAAGACAGGCTCAAGGGTGGTTTATGACCCTTGAAGCTTGGAAAGACCCATATTACAATGCACAGATGCAAGAGATCACAGGATGGTTATGAAATCTGCCTCAACCAGATTGTGCCTTGGATTTTGCAGTTCCATATTTTCCAGCACGGTTTCCAGATTAGAACTTGGCAAGGCGAATTCCGAAGGAGTATTTTTTGAAAAATTTGCCCGGCGGCAAACTAAACTGCTAAAGGTTTTGAAAGAATGGCTTTTTTTCTGCTTTAAAGAAAATGTTACAGATGTGCAATGATGAAATGATTTATTATTCATAATAATGATCTATATCCCACCTTGGAAGATACAAATCCATCTAAGATCACTTACAAGTAAAATCAAAGCACAGTAATAAAATATTGGCACATAACAAGTCAGCATAATCTTTCCCACAATGCAGTTGGTGTACGCTGGCTCAGAGGGAAGCGGACAGTCCAAAAGGAGCCAGCATCTGGTGTCCTATATCCCTGGTTCCTTTGCTTCTTCCTCCCCACAGGGATTTGTTGAAAAATGGTCCCAGGGGAATGGGATAGTTCAGCAGGAGCAGATACCTTATACAGTGGTACCTCAGGTTACAGACGCTTCAGGTTACAGATGCTTCAGGATACAGATTCCGCTAACCCAGAAATACTACCTCGGGTTAAGAACTTTGCTTCAGGATGAGAACAGAAATTGTGCTCTGGCAGCGCAGCGGCAGCAGCAGGAGGCCCCATTAGCTAAAGTGGTACCTCAGGTTAAGAACAGTTTCAGGTTAAGAACGGACCTCCAGGACGAATTAAGTTCTTAACCTGAGGTACCACTGTATGTGTTTGCTTCTTTGTTTTGAGAGGTAACCCGGCACTGTTTTTCTAGAAACAGAGGTGCCGGAGTTCACTATGAACACCTCTCTCATTCTCTTAGAATGGCAATGACACCCACCTGAGAGGTGCCAGAAGTGAGTTCCTGTGAAAAAAGCCCTGGTTATACCCTGGTTATATACCCTGGTTATACTGAGGCAGCTTACAATATAGTTAAAATAAAATTGATGATACATTACATAAAATTGATGATACATAGGGTGAATATAGAAGCTTTCCCCCCGGTTCTCCAGTGTACCAGCCGCCATTCAACTGAATGTTCTGTCCTAGGGCTGGCTGTTGAAGCAGACAGATGGTTCTCCCTTTCAAGCCAGGGCTGCCTCACTTGGCTACTGCTGAGGCCTCTCTCAGCCTCTGGGTCTGGTGGCAGATGCAGAAGGCACTAAGGGAGGAGAGATGTTGCAAGCCTCCTGCCAATTCTCAGATATTCCAACCTCTGCTGGGCTGCTGAATCTCTCAACCACAGCAAGGCCTCATTGGAAATAATCCTGGCCCAGAAATGGCTTCCAGAACAGCCAGATGTCACAGGTGAGGGCTTCCTCACTGTGTTGCTGCTGCTCATTATTGTAGCTTCAGGTTCTGGTGTTTGCCTCCCTTCTTCCTCGTGATAAAGTGGTGCAATGGTGCAAATGAAATCGATAAAGGTATTGAAATAGGCTGCAGTTCAACCCCTGAGCATCTTCTTGGCGTAAGGTCTTCCGCAATTAGATTTTTCTTGCTTCCCGCCAGAATAAGAGCTATAGCTCTATCAATCCTCTAACTGATTTCAATGGAGACATTGTGTATCTATCTATTAATTCTTGTTGTTTAGTTGTTTAGTTGTTTAGTCGTGTCCAACTCTTGGTGACCCCATGGACCAGAGCACGCCAGGCACTCCTGTCTTCCACTGCCTCCCGCAGTTTGCTCAGACTCATGTTAGTAGTAGCTTCGAGGACACTATCCAACCATCTTGTCGTCTGTCATCCCCTTGTCCTTGTGCCCTCAATCTTTCCCAGCATCAGGGTCTTTTCCAGGGAGTCTTCTCTTCTCATGAGGTGGCCAAAGTATTGGAGCCTCAGCTTCAGGATCTGTCCTTCCAGTGAGCACCCAGGGCTGATTTCCTTAAGAATGGAGAGGTTTTATCTTCTTCTATCTATTAATAGCTATAGCCATCTATTCTGCTTTTAAAGAAATTGTATGTGTACAGAATTCTACTGCCTATATTCTAAAATACAGATTTCCGGCTAGAATTAATCTGTTTGGAATCAGGAAGATGTGGAATCCCAGAACCATTATAGAATGGAACTTTTCCATTCTGCTTCTCCATAGCGATATCAAACCTGGCCTCCACCTGCACTACAATTTTGAGGGGGTGGGGTGGTGTTCTATCTGTGTTGCAATGCAGCCTGAAAACTGCATCTGTCCACCATTTTAGGGAGCAATCCTATGTAAAAGAAGCTGGTGTAAAGCAAGCTGATCTTAAGCCAGCGTAACATTGCACCAGATCCAAATTCCTTAGCCTTAGAGTGAAAGCAAGCTTCTACACTGAATTGCCAAGTAACATGACTGAACTGAATGGGTTCAAGATCCAGCCTATGTGCCCCCTCTCTGGTCCTGCCTCCTCTACATCCCTGGAAAGCTCCTTGCTGGGGACCAGTCTTGGCTCAGCCAGCCAAACCCATCGGTTTCCCCTCTAAATCTGTTCAATTGTTACATGTACAGTGGTACCTCGGGTTAAGTACTTACCTTAATTCGTTCTGGAGGTCCGTACTTAACCTGAAACTGTTCATAACCTGAAGCACCACTTTAGCTAATGGGGCCTCCTGCTGCTGCTGCGCCATCGGAGCACGATTTCTGTTCTCATCCTGAAGCAAAGTTCTTAACCTGAAGCACTATTTCTGGGTTAGCGGAGTCTGTAACCTGAAGCGTATGTAACCTGAAGCGTATGTAACCTGAGGTACCACTGTAAATATATTTGGGAGCCAAAGGTACTGAAACAAAGAGATTGTGACTTCTCCAACCCGCGTGTTCATAGGTGGTATCACATGTGCATCATAAATGTGATGGCTGAGAGTAGCCTCCAACTCCAAAGTGATTGCCGTTGTTCAAAATGATATTTCAGTGAACTGTGGTTCACGGTCAAGGAGTGGGTGAATCTTTAACCAAGCTGCCAGTGAAATGTATAATACTTTATATCAACCAGTAATGCCTTGATTTAAGAAAGAAAGCCACACGCAAAACAAAAGAGGCAGGCACATATTCTTTTGTGTTTCAAGATAATTTTAAGCAGCAGTTGGGACTTTATTTTAGCTATAAAGCTGATATTGTAAACCAGGATGCTGCAAAACTTCCCCGGGGGTTTCAAACCCTGTTTCAAGTCTTTCAAAACAAAGCACGACATTTGGACTGGTGAAATGTCATCATACCACCCATCTCTCTTGCCTGCCCCCCAAGTATAAACTGAAAAAGGGGTCTCAGCAGAGCTCATCCAGCCTGCTGTGATTTTCCAGTCAGGAACCTTTCTGTAATCTTTATTCTGTTCTCCTTATTTCAGTCTCCACTATACCTCATCCTTTGATTGTAATGTTTATAGAATAATACATTTATGTAGCAGCCATTTTTTATCATATTATGAAAGGGAATTGGATATTTGAATGAGAACTAGAGTCGTCCAATACTAATACAACCACAGAGGATTAAATGGAAGATGTTACAGGTATTTTAATGTATTATGTAGTGGAAAGCATTGGGTACAATGGAATGAAAAACTGACTTCCCATATTTGAGAAATCTTCTTCTGTAGATACCTTCCTAATACATATACCACCCTCTTCTGCTCTGATGACCTCATGTGTGAATTTATTTATTATTGGGGTAGCTCCTGGGAGTCTTCACACGCAATAATATTTTTTTTTATTCACAGAGATTGTTTTTTAACATAAAACTTTTGTTAAAGTTCTGAACAGCAATAGTAACTCAGATTGTGCTAAAATAATGCCTCAAAGGGGGCATTTATCTCAGGCAGGTTTTATTTCAAAGTTCAAAGAGTCTCATCAAAATGCATTGGGAACCATATCAATTGGTAGAGCATGTTTGTTTGTTTTGCTGGGTTTTTAAAGGATGGGCAAATCCCAGAAAGCAGCAGTACCTTGAGGATCATGGATCAGGGCAGTTCCTGAGCCAGCAATGGGAAACCCTTCAACCCAATCAGCTTATAGCTTTTGAAAGGGATTTTAGCCTTTCTCTATTAACTACCCCAGCCTGTATTTTCTTGACATTTTTCAGATAATGGCCATGAGGGGGGAGGACACCTCTCTCTCTGAAACCTCAGAGTATTAAATGTGCATTAGGCTATCACTCTGCACTTGACTGCTAACTTGCCCGGTTCTGGCCTTCCTGCCCTCTTTGACTTCCACCTGCCTGCCTGCCATCTGCTTATCTGCTCCAGGTACTTGCCAGCTCTCGGACCTGAAAGCGTGTCACCTCCATTGTGGCTCAAACTACTGCTGGGCCTTCGTGACATAATTAATACAAAACTACTGCCAGCCGTGTGCACAGTTTAACAGTGCATGGGACTCGGCAGTGGCATCTGGGCATGAACGAAGGCCTGGGAAAGTCAATCACACATCAGCACTGTGTTTCTTTGACCGCGTCAACAGCAAGCAGCATTCCAGGTCACATCATGCATCCGGTGAAGTGGGCTTTAGCTCATTAATGCCCACGAAACAATATGTTTGGTGCAGCAAGAGGAAGGCATATGGAGATTCACATCTGGAGGGAAGTAGCCCAATGGCAGGTGAGCCTGCAGAGAACTCGCAGCATCTTCGGACCATAGGGCAGTAAATGCAGTTTCCTCTTACAGCTTTGCTTGAGTATACAAGCAAACACTTGCCTGTGCATCCCCAGATTTAAGTGTGGAAAACATTCTGGCTTCTGCAATTCACTGTGGAGTTTGGGCAGGCAGAGCAGAATTTAATTTGCTATTGACTAAAATGGTAGGGGAACCAGGTGGTTGCACATATTCCTATCTAAACCATACCGTGTTTTTCCATGTATGAGATGCCCCCATGTATAAGACTACCCTTATTTTTTTTGAACCCAAAATTAAGAAAACAAAACCCTAAGACTAGGGCCCTTCAGGATTTAACCTCCTTCCGTCGGGCCTGTAAGACAGAGCTATGCCGCCTGGCCTTTAATTTGAATTCAGCCTGATCTTTTATTTCCCTTCTCTTCCCTCCCCCTCCTCTTTTATGAAGATTACCCACTCTGAGACCCCACAGTTAATTCTCCCCTGGTCTCCTCGATGGCCCAAGTAGGACTAATTCAGCCAGCTAGCCCTGGGAATTATCTAATGCTTATTAGATGGATTTCCTCCAAATTGATTTCTGAACTTTGAAATTTATTGTTATTCATGTTTTTATACTGTAATATAAAATTATTTATTTATTATTAAAATAGAAGTGAAAATCTGGATGGTCTGCGGCAGCAAGTTTATTTTTTTTGGGGGGGGGAATCTTCTTCAAGTTTTGAACTGGCCATTGACTCTGCCTGTGACTTTATCAACCTCAGAAATATTCATTTGGATGGAGGCATGGTCTTTAGCACCAGTTATCCGGTTGCTAGCAGAGCATTTACGAGGAACATAGAGATCCGCAAATTCCCCAGCGTCGTTCTGCATTGTGTTTTTCTATGGTTTTGCCACAAGTGACGTGCAACAGGAAATTTCTCCTCACACACCGCGAGCCCAGGCCGGAAAAGGGACGTGGGTGGCACTTTGGGTTAAACCACAGAACCTAGGACTTGCCGATCAGAAGGTCAGCGGTTTGAATCCCCACAATGGGGTGAGTTCCCATTGCTCGGTCCCTGCTCCTCCCAACTGAGCAGTGCAAGTAGATAAATAGGTACCGCTCTGTCGGGAAGGTACACAGTGTTTCCGTGCACTGCTCTGGTTCGCCAGAAGCGGCTTAGTCATGCTAGCCACATGACCCGGAAGCTGTACGCCCACTCCCTCAGCCAATAAAGCTGAGATGTGCGCCACAACCCCAAAGTTGGTCACAACTGGACCTAATGGTCAGGGTTCCCTTTAATCGCCTTCAAAGTTTCCAGCATGAGGAGCATGCAGTGCACCGTGGTGCAGCGGTTGGAGCACCGCAAACGCTCCCTCGGTGGCAGCTGCTGCTGTGGGGAAGCAAGCGGAAGGAGGCTCCCAAGAAAGATACCAAGGAGGAACTGGGGGAAGGCAGCGCCCACTCTTATGCCGGCCGGGCCATCAAGGAAACTGAGCTGAGGAAGGTGGTGAGTGGGCTGGGGGCAGGGCAGGAGTTTGAGAGGGGAAGAGGGGAAAGAAGGAAAGAAGGGCAAGGAGAGGTAGCTGAGACAGCGGCGGTAGCAGCTACTTTTGCTCCAGTGATTGAGCCAGTGGGGTTTCAGGAGGCAAGCCAGTCGTCAGCCTGCAACCCAGGGGAGGATAAAGGGGGAACGGCAGCAGGAGGGACCACCTCAGCTGGCCCAAGCCAAAATTCCGGACATAAGCTTAAATAGTTTTTAAAAATTCCCCCCGGATGCCCATGTTCCATGTACAAGGCGACCCCCAAATTTTTACTAATTTTTTTTAGCAAAAAAACTCATCTTATGCACGGAAAAGTGCGGTATTTTCATGATTTAACCTAACCAAGTAGTGAGTCACCATGCTGGGTCTACAGAGCTGTGGCCGTTGATTTGCGACAGTCCCTAGTTTTTCCATTGACAGAATACTTAAATTTCCCTTTCAATAAAACTTGCTAAACTGTCCCCCCCCCCGTAATCCTGTATAGCAGATATTGACACCTTTATCAGCATATCATTACACAAAATTGTGATGGTATCAACAATTTTTTCTTCAGCACCCCGATTCTTTGCTGTCTGGGGGGGGGGGGGGACAAGCACTAAGTTCACTGCTAAGAAAGTAAGCAGAAGTATTATTCTGTTATACACATGATGTAATGTAGTTCCATTTGTGAGTAACATGGCCATTCCTAGTAGTCGATATAAAACAACAACAACAACAATTTGATTATTTATTTTATACCCCGCCCATATGGCTGGGTTTCCCTAGCCACTCTGGGCGGCTTACATTACAAATTTTTTTGTAAAACATTAAACATTAAAAATTTCCCGATACAGAGTTGCCTTCAGCTGTCTTCTAAAAGTCAGATAGTTGTTTATTTCGTAAAAAATGCGGTATTTTCAAGCCATTTCCTTAACCCTTCCATCTCTGCTGTGCACTGTGTGCATTGGTTGTTAAGAAAATAAACAACAATAACCCTATAAGATATTTTGTATTCAGGTTGCACTAAAGGCTGCTTTTAATGTTTGCCATCAAGCACTCCATCCATAAATGCTGTCACAGCAATATATTTATGCAGTGACAGTTGACCCTGTTATGTTATATTTGCTCCCGCTAAGAGGGGAAAAAGACATCCAGGTGCGAAAGGCCGTTGAACTAGATCACTCTGACACCTATCACACTTGATCTATGGCACTGATGTTTTCATTAGGTATTAACTGAACAACCTGCGCCATATGGTTTCTGTAGTATTCAAATGCTTGAAGGTAAAAATTATTTTGTCTGCCCGGATGGTGAATGTCCACTTTAACTTTCACAGCCTCTTTGAGTGCTAATTAGCTCACACTTTGATGCCAGCTTGCAGAGATGTTACTTTTTAAATTATAATCCCTTTAATATAATTCTACTCTGAGCTTTTTGGCCTCAGAAGCAGCTCATGTTCTGTGAAGCATACCACAGGATGTAAGTCTTTTCATCCTGATCCAGCTTGATGCATATTACAATCGGGAGCAGGATTTTCATCCAAATGCACATCCAGTTGAAAGTAATGCAGTATGAACAGACAATATCAACATCAGAACATAATCCAATTTACATCCGTGGTACCTAGGGCACAATCCAGTTTACATAGTTCCTCACAGTGTTCGAAACTCCCATTGTTCTAGGCGCATGTTGCGACAGGGAATTTCATTAGCGCAATCAGTTTCTGAGCTCTAGGCGCAGTCCTGCACCTAAGATTTTGGATTAAAACTGCAGAGTGGAAGGAAAGGGGGACCTTTTTCTGCCAGTGTGGTATACTGGTTAAGAGCGGTAGAATTGTAATCTGGTGAACCAGGTTCGATTCCCTGCTCCTCCTCCACATGCAGCTGCCGGGTGACCTTGGGCTAGTCACACTTCTTTGAAGTCTCTCAGCCCCACTCACTTCACAGAGTGTTTGTTGTGGGGGAGGAAGGGAAAGGAGAATGTTAGCCGCTTTGAGACTCCTTCGGGTAGTGATAAAGCAGGATATCAAATCCAAACTCTTCTTCTTCCCCACTGCCAGCTACTCTCTGAAGTCTAAAGAAGAGACCCCCTTAAGAATATTAGGGGGGTGAGCAGGGGAAGGACTAGACCATGTGAAAAATGAACGTAATATTTTAGCTGTAGTTCATTCATTTTCAGCTTGGGATTCTTGTTATAAAAAAGTGTGCCTGGATATTCTGTTGTTGCACCCATAACCTAAGTTTAAGGTGCCATTTAGCTCCTAGCTTCCATCTCTCAGTTTTTAACACTGGTTGTTCATCTAGTAAGTGATGCCTATGTGGAAATCTGTTTCTGCATTTAGATCTCTTTATCTGATTTGGAGCTATTTCACTTATGCATAATGTAACCTTGGTCCTGAAAAGGAGATCGACTTGCCAAAATGCTTGTTGATGACATCTACTGGCATGTCATGTGCTTTGGGAATGTGTATCTGAAGGTGTGTCTCCATCCATATTGCAGTCCCACTACAATATGCACAACTGGAACCATCTCAGGCATGTTTCTTTATAGTCTCTTACACATTTATGTTGGGTGTTAAGTTGTGTGTTAGTTGTGGCTACTGTTCATTAAACACTTTTCAAAGATTTGTGCAGCACTGTTCAAACCAGATAAAAGCAAGCAAGGGTTTTACCTCCAAGCTTACAATCTAAATGTGGGCGAGAAATCTCCCTAGCTTGTTTTTCCTGCTCTGGAGGGTAGGACTCAAACAAGTCACAAGAAAGGAGAATTCAGCAAAACATCAGGAAGAACTTTCTGACAGTAAGAGCTGTTCAACAGTGGAACAGTCTCCCTCAGAAGGTTGTGGACTCTCCTTCCTTGGAGGTCTTTAAGCATTGGTTGGATGGCCATCCGTCATGGATGCTTTAGCTGAGATTTCTGCATTGCAGGGGATTGGACTAGATCAGGCACGTCCAAAGCCTGTTTCGGGGGCCTAATCCGGCCTGCCAATTGGTTTAATCTGGCTGTTGTGGCAGTTTATTTCCTGAGGTAAAAGCCAATAAAAAGCTCAACAACTTCAATCCAATAAAATGCTCAATAACTTTGGGGTAAAATCGTAAAAATAAAATAAAAAAACTCAACAACTTTGGCCCTTTGGTTGCCCCTCACGCATGTTCACTTCATCAAATCTGGCCCTCTTTGAGAAAAGTTTGGACACCCCTGGACTAGAAGATCCTTGGGGTCACTTCCAACTCTACAATTCTACGAAAGAACAGTAGGACATTGGTCGATGGAGGGGCTCTAGGTTTTTTTATAGACTACCATACGGGAAATTGTGGGAAGGTTATTAACTCCCTACCATAACTTCTGGTATCAACCATTTGTTGTGGCAGGGAGGTATCTCTGTTCCTCATTAGGAGGGGAGAAGTGTAGCGCAGGATCGTGCTGTGCGGATACTGTTCTCTCTTCGGTGCAGATGCCACCTGTGCACAGTTCAAACAAGGATTGTGTCAGGTTGCCATCTGGCTCTGCCACTCTGGCAATATTGTCATGCGGTGACACCATCTGCCTTTCCTTTCGGGGATGCAAAGTGAATTTACAGAGGAAACTGGCACTGTACCTATTGAGCAGATACGAGAGTACGCAGTGTTCCTAATGAGCAGACCCTTACATAGAGTTGGCATATTCTGGACAAACCATTGAGCTTTTTGGGGGAAACATTTTGGACTTTTCTTGAATTTTAAAAACATTTTTTAAAACAGTATCGCCCTACTTGCCATACGTCCTGGTTTTGCCGAACATTTTGCCGATTCAGCATAAATATGCCCGGACGCAACCCAATTCCCAGACGTGTCCAGGGAAACCCTGGCGTATGGCAGCCCTACCTTACATGACAAGTAGGACTCCTGCACTAAACTGCATTTCTTCCCACCCTCAAAAAAATAAGTTTGTTAGAATAATAGTTGATAATGTACCAGATGTGCTAAAATGTTATCAGTTCGGCAACGTCAAAATGGTGTCCGCCAGATATAGGTCTTTATGAAGCTAAGTCAAGAGAAGAAGGGAGGATGTGGACGGAACGGAAAGGTTTCTATTCCCAGGAAATCATCTGAAGGAAGTCTAATAATAATGAAGCCCAGAGTGTAGAAATGAGAATTGCCATATTCTTTTCACGGTAGCTCTCTTGCATGTTTAGACCTTTTAACCTCCCCCTTAAATAAATTCAGACAAGACTCAAATTTTGGTTTGGTTTTTGGCAGAATTTAGGCCACAACTTTATTGATTACATCAAGTGAGCGGTTGCATAGGCTCTGGTTTGACTAGCTCCCTGCACCTTGGCAGGTAGCGCTGACCCAGGGCACCAGCATAGGTCAGCCTAGGGTGAGCACCTGGAACAGCGGATAGCCGGGAATCAGGCTAGTCCACCACCCAGATGCCCCCCTGGACTCAGGCACGGGCACAACCCCTCTGAGGGTTGACCAAACCATTGAGTCCCTGGATTCCTTTAAAGGAATACCCTTCTCATAGGGATGGCAAGAGCGTTCCCCCATCCCTATCACCTGAACCAGAGCCTATCTGCAACCTTACAAGTTGTGACAATTTGCTACATGGCAGGCGAAACCCAAATGGCAGCAGCCAATCAGCCAAGTGGGGGAAATTCCTGCCATGCCCCTGTCCCAACGACAGGCGAAACACGACGGCATAGCTAGGTCAAGTGCAAGCCCTAAATATAGGGAGAGGTGGGTGGGTGTTCCGATGCACTGGCCCAAAAAGAAAGCTCAGGGTCACGTGCATGGGCATATATAGGTCCCTCAATCCATTTGGCTAGTGTCCCATTGGCCAGATTAAACACAGCATCAAGGGACCTACCAATAGGGTGTTGTGGCTATCCAATCATACCCACTCACAACACAGGGTTTGGTTGTCAGGTCGTACCACAACCCTCTTCGAGGGAGGAGACGATTTATAGCTCTAGTATCTATATAGACAGAAGGCAGGTCAGTGGGTATAGCCTTTCCTGGCACCAGCTACCAAAATTCCTGCTTCTGGACAACCATGACAACTACAAGTACACCACCCCTTTCTGTCTGCTCGGGCTCAAACTTAGCGAACCTGAAAAATCCAGGAGTGATCCTTCTTTCTCTTTGCTGCCCACATTTGTATCACTAGATATGCTTTGTGAGAAGTTAAGGAGGGCCAGTTATTGAGTAACATGTGGCAGCTTGGTCTGACGTTAGTTCTGGCATCTCAGTGTGAGATGCACCCAGCAGGATTTTTGCACCAGTTACCAAAATCTACATCAAATGCAGGATTATGTGAAAACATCAGCAGTTTCCCAGCCCCCGTTGATAATATATGTGCTAATAAATTTCACAGGCAAAGACAACATAATGCAGATTTCTCCCCTGAAGAAAGGAGGTTGGCAATCTGTCTTTGTGAATATTTATGATGGGTCCCTAGTTTTTCCATTGACAGAATACTTAAATTTCCCTTTCAATAAAACTTGCTAAACTGTCCCCCCCCCCCCCCGTAATCCTGTATAGCAGATATTGATGCCTTTATCAGCGTATCATTACACAAAATTGTGATGGTATCAACAATTTTTTCTTCAGCACCCCGATTCTTTGCTGTCTGTGGGGAAAACAAGCACTAAGTTCACTGCTAAGAAAGTAAGCAGAACTATTATTATGTTATAAACGTGATGTAATGTAGGGATGCGGGTGGCGCTGTGGGTTAAGCCACAGAGCCTAGGACTTGCCAATCAGAAGGTCGGCGGTTCGAATCCCTGTGACGGGGTGAGCTCCTGTTGCTCAGTCCCTGCTCCTGCCCACCTAGCAGTTCGAAAGCACGTCAAAGTGCAAGTAGATAAATAGGTACTGCTCCAGCGGGATGGTAAACGGCGTTTCCGTGCGCTGCTCTGGTTCACCAGAAGCGGCTTAGTCATGCTGGGAGCTGTACAGCAGGGAGCGGTACACCGGCTCCCTCGGCCAATAAAGCGAGATGAGCGCCGCAACCCCAGAGTCGGTCACGACTGGACCTAATGGTAATGTAGTTCCATTTGTGAGTAACATGGCCATTCCTAGCAGTTGATATAAAACAACAACAACAACAACAACTTTTTTTTATTTATACCCCACCCTTCTTGCTGGGTTTCCCCAGCCACTCTGAGCGGCTTATATAAAAAATTGTGAAACATTAGACGTTAAAAATTTCCCGATACACAGTTGCATTCAGATGTCTTCTAAAAGTCAGATAGTTGTTTATTTCCTTGACGTCTGATGGGAGGGCGTTCCACAGGGCAGGCACCATTACCGAGAAGGCCCTCTGCCTGGTTCCCTGTGACCTTACTTCTCGCAGTGAGGGACCTATCTCCTACAATTCATCCATTTTCCTGTTTCTGAGGAAATTGTCAATTTGCCATAGCCTCCGAGGAGAGCCTAACAAAACTCCCTTCCATATGGAAAATATCCACCTCACCTCACCTGGGGCTTGGGGTGTGGTGGTGTTTGCCGCACGGTGTAGCCGCATCTGGTCTGAGGAGGCAGCCATCTTCCTGCACAGCTGGGGGAGGGGAAGGTCACCTGGTGCCACCCACCTCAGCCATCCCAGGCATTTCAGGTGTGGTTGGGCATCACTGGCAAGGCCAATCATGGCAAAGGTCCTAGGTGCTGCCCCCAGCCCACCCCTGGGGTATTTAAGGGAGCAGCCAGGTGCAGACTGCCTTCTTTGCTGACTGTCACAAATCAACGGCCACAGCTCTGTAGAGCCAGCATGGCGACTCACTACTTGGTTAGGTTAAACCATGAGAAAAGCCCCTCTGGGTGTTATTACAGCTTCTATGTGCAGAACTACCTCCTAGATACAACTTTTGGTTTACTCTGTATGGGGTCTATAGCGTACAAAGAAATCCGGAGGTTTCACATGTCGGTGTTTCTTTTCAAACACTTTTCATTTATTTTTTAACAATACCTGCTTAAGAAGTCCCTCAGATGTTCAGTGAACATCTGTATCAATTTCCAGTTATTGATTGCAGCCCCTTCCATTTTTTAAAATTCATTTTCACACATCAGTCGGATTTTCTAAGGATATCAAAATGATGGTCATTCTGACTGAAGTTTTGTTTTCCTTTCCTCATCCCATGTGTTTTGAGAGAGGTAGAGGAGGGAGCATCTAGTTTAGCTAACATTATTTTACAGCAGGGGCAAGATAAAACTATTTTCTGTACACCAACGCTCTTGTCAGGCTACTGAGCCAGCACGCAGTTTGACCTACCTGACGCTTTTGAAATAGAGTTGTAAACTCAAGAGTGTCTCTAAGAACATTGAAATGGGAGGAAATGACTTTATGCACAAAGTACTATTCGTATTAAGTGCGTGGAGACCTTGTGACCAATTTTCTTAAATCGTGTGAGATGATCACAAAAGCCAAGATTAATGTGTTACACACATCTCTCTCACAAAAAACATCTGCATCTGGTGGAGGAAAAGCATGCAGCCTTTTGTCATGGGCTAGGAGTCGGCTTCGGACACGGGTGGCGCTGTGGGTTAAACCACTGAGCCTAGGGCTTGCCGATCAGAAGATCGGCGGTTCGAATCCCCACGACGGAGTGAGCTCCCGTTGCTCAGTCCCTGCTCCTGCCAACCTAGCAGTTCAAAAGCACATCAAAGTGCAAGTAGATAAATAGGTCCCGCTCCGGCGGGAAGGTAAACGGTGTTTCCGTGCGCTGCTCTGGTTCGCCAGAAGCAACTTAGTCATGCTGGCCACATGACCCGGAAGCTGTACGCCGGCTCCCTCGGCTATTAAAGCGAGATGAGCGCTGCAACCCCAGAGTCAGCCACGACTGGACCTAATGGTCAGGGGTCCCTTCACCTTTACCTTTACCTAGGAGTCAGCTTCACCTGCTGAGCAGCAGCCTGAAGGAGCAGAACACATTGTGAATCCACCTGTTGCTGATCAGCCTTCTTGCTCCTGATGAGAACCAGCTTTTCTCCAGCTTTCTTAAGCAGGGTTTCCAGCCTCAGTCAGTTGCTAGAAACTACATTTGTCATTCCCGGTCAGATCTTGCTGCTTCTTGTGACCTTGGACCTTCGGCTTTCAACCCCCCAGATCGTCTGACTACATGAACTGAGATACTTCTGACCTTAGGACTGCCCTGAACCATATTACAACACCACCCCCCCCCCCGGTGATTGAAGGGATCTGGGGCTGCGCGACATCATCATGCCATACATGCATGCCCTGTGGCGTGCTGACGTGTTTTGTGGATGCCCCACAGTGTGCATGCCTGACACAAGCATGCATGCCCCACGGCCTGCTCACATTTCTGCTGAGGAACTTGGGGGGTGGCCCCTTCATTTAATTTTTTGGGGGGGGAGCTCTGGTCCCTCACACACACCCCATTCAGCGCTGGGAAGCCTCAGTGCTTCATCCCATTTACTCTGCTTCTCTTTCATTGGTACGTTTCCTTTTCTTCAGTTGTCAGAAATGCAACTTCAGTGTGACTTTGTATGTGTGTGTGGAATTTGTATGTGTGGTGCTGAGAAAGCTCAGTGTCGGCTATAGCTTGGATCCAAATTACCATTTGATTAGCTCATTGAATTTGTGCCCACAACAGCACTAGATTTCTGTTTCTCCAACATCAGTCCTCTATGCTGCATCAATCCTTTAAAACTGAGGGAAAAATGAGTTCATTACGTAGCATACAGGTGTGCCACTCTAAGTAATAATAATAAAAAAGTTAAAAAAATATCACTGGCCATACCTGAAGTAGTTTTATTAGTTCCAAACTTAGAGATACTTGGAGTACACCCACTGAAACAAAATGGATTTACAGGAATAATCCTATGGTAAGATCTGCCAAGATGAACAGCTTTAGGATGGAGCGGATCTCCAGCTCAACCATCATTAAGTCCCAAACCCTAAATTGTAAAGGAAAAGGTAATTAAGTTCAGTGGTACCTCGGGTTACAGACGCTTCAGGTTACAGACGCTTCAGGTTACAGACTCCGCTAACCCAGAAGTACCTCAGGTTAAGAACTTTGCTTCAGGATGAGACAGAAATCGCATGGTGGCAGAGGGAGGCCCCATTAGCTAAAGTGGTACCTCAGGTTAAGAACAGTTTCAGGTGAAGAACGGACCTCCAGAATGAATTAAGTTCTTAACCCAAGGTACCACTGTACTGATGGATAACATTTGTTCTTTAATTTTAAACTGAAATCAGTACAGATACAGACATATTTGTGGTGGATGAAGCTTTGAGAAGTAGCTATGAAAACTCACATCATGTTTCTATTAAAACACTGCAATCATAATTTGTTTTATTGACTCAATCATTTTTCTTTCTTTGTACTGGAAACCATGCTGGTAATTGCAACATTCACTGTCGGTGTTTGTTTACTAGAGTTCTGATGGGTGAGCTGAGGCATACTTTTTTCTGAATTAACACTGGAGGCAAACTTCACTCTCCTACCCAAAAATGTATTTGTGCAGGATTCATGAACAAGAATTACATGAACTGTGATGTTGGGGGAAAGGAAAAGGCTCAGCTGCCATGTACTTTTGTACTTTTGTGATGTCACAGGTGGTACTTAGTCCATAGCAACAACAAGGGATGCAGCATCACAGTCTCCTCAGGCCTCACAACTGTGAGTTCCCCTCAGCTGTGCTTTGTGTGCTTCTTTAGTTTTAGACCAATTTTCATCTGTACCAAGGAGGTGCAAACCATAAAACTGCTGGTGGTCAGAGGCAGGAGGCGACTCTTATCTTTATACAACCACAGACCCTCCAATTGTCCCTATTTTCTAGGGATGTCCCTGATTTAGAGAAGCTGTCCCAGTTTCTAATTTGATCCCAGAATGTCCCACTTTTCTTTAGTATGTCCCTATTTTCATTGGAGAAATGTTGGGAGGGTATGGAGTTATCCGACCCCCTAGCAATCTGAAGGCAATACTGTATGGGTAACTTTCTTTTTAAATGTTGAGTGTTTATTATGTTTTTATATATGTTGGAAGCAATGTGTGGGGTATAAATGGTAAAATTATCATTATGGAATGGGACGTCCCTATTTTCATGGGAGAAATGTTGGAAGGTATGTGATTGGCTCAGGACCGCAATACCTCAAGGACTGCCTCTCTCTATGTGAACTGACCTGGACCCTGAAATCATCATCGGAGGCTCCTCTTTGTGTGTCTCTTCCACAAGAGATCCAGAGGGTGGGCAACACGAGAACAGGGCCTTCTCTGCAGTGGCTCCCCCTCTGTGGAATGCTCTCCCCAGGGAAGTTTGCCTGACACCTTCATTATACACCTTTAGTTGCCAGGCCTTTGGCTGATTGACACCTAATGTCCTTTTAAAATGTGTTGTGGAAGTGGGGGATTATTGGGCTGTCTTTTTTATTATGTATTTTGTCTTTTTTATTGCTATTTTATGTTGTCAATCACCCTGAGATCTATGGGTAAAGAGAGTTACACAAATATTTATTTATTTATTTATTTATTTATTTATTTATTTATTTATTTATTTATTTATTTTTCCTGGTGTCCAAAAGCCAGAGGTTTCTGCACCGCATCACCCATCTTTCAACCCACTTAAGTAAGAAGCATTATCAAAGTTCGAGGGAGCATTCAAACTAGGCAAAATCAGTACAGCTGGTAATGGGAATTACTCAGAGACCCTTTAACCCATGGGCTGGAGGCTCCCCACCCCTTTTATAAAACTCAAGGGTTGTATTCAACATTAGTTGTATTCAGAGTAATCCATTTAACTGGATGACCGAGTAATCCATTTATTTTGATGGCTCTACTTTGAGTGTGAAGCATTTGGATATCACTCCCAGTTATTAAGAACACCAACACAGAAAGACACTAAAACAACCTACACAGAAGAGATGGCTAATGTTATATATTCAGTGGTCTGTGTTTGCCTGAGCTTGAGTCTGGACTAAGGATTCTGAGCCCCTGTGTTCTGATTTGTTACATGATATCCAATCACAGAACATTTCATGATTTGGGCCTCTGCCATTGGCCCTTAAATTCCAAGCTTGGAAGTCTAGACATCCAATCACGTTGGGAATGGGAGTAGCCCAGGCCTTCAGAAATGTATATAAGCAGTTGCTTCGCCCATGTTGTCCAGTTCTGTTAGTTTAATAAAGGTTCTTGCTGTTCTCGCTGTGTCTTGCCTCGTGGGAACCCACCTACACTTCAGTTAATATATATATTTAAAAACAAACCTTAGAAGCCTGAGGGGCTTTTCTGGGCCCTAGCGCTACATAAGCCCCATCTATGCCCTTGCAAATGTGAAGAGAAGGTGGCCATTTTATTTTGCTGCTGTTGCCTGGCAACCTCTCTCTTCTACAAGCAGCATCAAAATGGCTTGGGTTGGCAGGGAAGAACAAAAACATTGCAGGCGCAATTGCAAAAGGGAGTGTGTTCAGAATAAAAATGACGAAAGGCATTTGGGAATGATCCAAACAATCACCAAAACATCAGTCTACACTTCAATTGCCATTTTCCCACCAGTGAACAGGATACATGTGTCCTGCAAAATTAGCTGTGCACTATATGTGCCTCGGCTATGTTGGAGAACTTTGGTCTGAACATCCCAAAATAGATGAAGTGAGCTACGGAAAATGATGTCCACTCAATTGGATAAAACCAGGGTCCCAGAACAGCTTTGCCACCAATAAAATTATTCAGATTTCCTATGAACCATGGATTATCCCCTTGAAATTCCTGGCAGACCCTGAAGATTTCATCCAAAACCTGTTCTGAAAATTGGGAAGGTAACTTATTACACGCACACACAGATGTATGCAGGAATTTGCTTATTCGTTATTTCCTTATTTGCTACATTTTTAGTCCCTGCTTAACCCGGTCCTCCAGGTGACTGATTTCTAGACAGACACTAAATAAATAAATATGGAGGTATATTATGTTATGCCTCCAGACTACTTGATTTGTGCAACATGCACGGAAGTTTTTTCTGGTCCTTTTAGTGCTATGTAGGCCCGGGGTCTTCAGGCCCTCTTCACAGATTTTGTACCTCCCCCTTTTCTTTTTGCTGGTTTTGCATTTCTTAATTTTCATAATGCACACACTCCTTTCTCTTATTACCTACAATGCCTTTTGTGCTTCAACCCCCCAGCCCCAGCCATTTTGCTGCAGCAAGTAGAATAGAGCATGGTTGCTAGGCAACTGCAGCAAAAAATAAAATGGCCGTCTCATAACAGCATGGCTATGGCACACTGGGGAAACTCGGCAGCTGCTTGGGGCCTGCTGCAGCCCCGGCATTTGAAGCAAATGTTCTTTTTGACTCATAACCACCTGGCCAGGACAGCAGCTATTGAATAAGTCATACAGCTTGGTCCTGTGGTTGTTTACTTGGAAGCAAGCACCACTGATGGGACGTGTTCCTATTAAATTTAGTTTAAAGGTTGCGCTCAGGCCCTGTCCACACTTTCATTTGTCGCACGCTTTCTTAGAATTTGCAGTGGATCAGTCCACTGGTCCAAAAGCTTTTCATTTATATAAAGCACTGGTCCAAAAGCTTTTTGTTTATATCCGAATACAGAAATGTAGAAAACTTGCTCTTTAATGGGTTTAACGAAAAGCCCATTAAAACCCAAATGGAAAATTGTTCCCCTTCCAAACTGGGGAAGGGGGAATAAAATGGAAAAACACAGAGTTTCCTTTGTGACACATTATATGGATGTTCTTCTTTCACCTCTTTCAATTCCACCCCTTTTGTCTTTGCCTATGAATAAAATCTGCCAGTTGTCTTCACAGCATGTTGCTCTGCACTTCCAGTTCTCTCCCCCATTCTAATTTTTATATATGTGCCCTCCTTTTCAACTCAGACAAGGCACTGTGTGTATGTGAGCCAAAGCAGTTTCTCTTTCCACCGCCAATCAGTGTTAGAAACTGAGATATGGAAGCTAGGAGCAAAATGGCACCTAAAACCTAGGTTATGGGCGCAATAACAGAATTTCTAGGTGCAAATTTTGTAACAAGAATACAAAGCTGAATATGCAGCTAAAATATTATGTTCATTTTTCATAATGGAAGTTTCGAATGTGTGTCAGATATGCGACTACAACACAAAAGTTGGGAATACAATGGACCACAAGAACCTGGGTTCGAGCTAAGCCAAGATAGGGGAAAATACGCCAGTGCATCTCCAGTTGAGCTGAGGGTGAGAAAGTTAATGTGACACAGCCTAGCTGCTCTGGGTTCCTTCTGAGTCAGCCCATAGATCTGTTGTATCTTAACCCACTCATCCCAGCAGATCTTGCTACAGGATTGCTCCCTAAAAGATTTATTTCTTAAAAGTGAGGAACAAGTCTTAAGTGCCAGTTCCGCAGATCAAAGTGGTCAAGTGGGCATATGTGGGGTAAAGCAATCCCGTAAAGGAATAAGGGGAAAAAATAGGGTGAAAAATGTGTCTAGGCCTCTTATCACATCTTATATCATATATCACAAATATGTATATATTACTGAATCTCATCCAGTGCACATTCCTCAAGCCTACAAATGTTGATAAATTGAGAATGCAAGGGAGAGGGCCTTGAAAGGAAGAACTAGAGGACAGGAGGGGGTACTTCACTCCTCCACCCCCACACCCCAACTGATTCTCCTCTGAAATTGGAGTTTCCCCCTCAGCTACATTGGTGTTTATATTCAACTCCAGATACTGGCTTGGAGGAAAACAGTTGTTGAGAACCTGGGACACATTTGTCCAATCAGAAGAAAGTGGCTATAAATGCCCATTTTTCTGCCTGCAAATTCTCCTCTGCAAATTGCCCCCTCCACTGCCAAATTCATGTGATGACTAAAATATGGGTTTGGAAACCCCCTGGTTCCCTGTAGGTGTGCTCTTAACCTGACTTTAAAATAGCACATCTAAAAGCACACCCAACCGCAGAAGAGACCCCTAACTAGCATGAAGTGTTTTTATCATGTACAAAAGTACTTCTTGCTGTGTCAGCTGATTGCTTGTTCCTACAGTTCTTAACATGCCCTCATAGAAAAAGTATCTGCAATCTGCATATAACTGCTGCTGACAACAAATCCTCTTTGTGCAAGACAGAAGTGCTCATATTATATGTACTGATTACACCTGGCAGGTGAGCATCTTCAAATTCTATACCTCTTAACTTCTGCCTATTAATTTACCTTTAAAAAAACTGCATTGTCATTTTGATTTCACTGACTTCCAAAACACATTCCCTTTCTTGGCTTGCCCAGTACAAGGTGGGCCATGATGAATTAGTGGAGAACATAGGTTTTGCATGCCAAAAGTCTCGGGTTCATTCCCTGACATTTATTCACATCAGCCAAAATTTCTCACAAGACATTTTTTTTCCAAACATTCTTTTGGAAATGTGTCCCTTTCTTTTCACCTGTGAGTTATTTTTCTCGTGATACAGTGGTGCCTCGCAAGACGAAAAGAATCCGTTCTGTGATTCTCTTCGTCTAGCGGCTTTTTTCGTCTTGCGAAGCAAGCCCATTGAAGGATTAGCGGATTAGCGCTATTAGCGGCTTTTAGCGGCTTATCTGCTGATTGGATCAGCTGATAAGTGGCTTAGCGGCTTAGAAAAAGGGGGGGAAAGGAGAAAAAAAACCAGCAGGAACTTGCAAGACATTGTTGTCTTGCGAAGCAAGCCCATAGGAGATTCGTTTTGCGAAGCACCTCCAAAACGCAAAACTCTTTCGTCTAGCGAGTTTTCCGTCTTGCGAGGCATTCGTCTTGCGGGGCACCACTGTATTCTCCATCATTATTTTCTGGTGGATGCCATATCCCTCTAGTATAACCAGAAATGATACCAGGGGCTCATTCAGGCTTCCTATTGTGCATTTCTCGGCACAAGTCTGGGATTTAAATCTCCATGCCTGAATGGTTTTTGTCATTGTTACTGTTTGTCCTGGCACTTTCCCTGGGAAAACCCATGTTTTACCACTGAATCGGAGCAAGCAGCAATCGGGTTTTCTGCAGATTGTCATTTGCTATGATTCAGCAGTAAAACACGGATTTTCCCAGGGAAAGCGTCAGAACACACACACAAAACCCACACTCTGACACAGAAGTTTAAAGTGTGGACCTGTGCCTAGAAACTGCAGCACAAAAGAGGTCTGGATGAGCCCCGGGTCTGGGAATAGACAATAACAGCATCTATTTAAAGAATGACAGCTTGTTTTAATCCTATACACAAGAAGTGTAAAGCAAGCTGGTGTAAATTAAGCTGGCGTAAAGTTACACCATATTCATACCCCATTCAGCAACGGGGCAGCGGCTACTCTCTGCCTGAGCCTGGCAGAAGAAAAACAAGCCTTTAAAACAGTATTTTATGCTGGTTTGCCAGGCCATGTGACTGATCTAAACAGGCTTAGGATCCTAAGTCCCCCATCTCTGGTCCTGCTCCCACTATGGCCCCAAACTGCCCCCATTGGGGGCCTTACACCTGCCTCACCTCCTCCAGCTGAGTCCCAGCTGGGACAAGCAGGCTAGGTTGGCATGTCTCCAACTGAGCAAAGTTTGGAGGCTTAACTCCTACTGAGCCAAGAATCAGCAGACTGTGCTGGAGATTGCATGTTAAACTGCTCATCTTGGTGGATCTTGCCATAGGATTACCCCCTAAACTTTTCTCTTTTTTGGGGGTACTGTTGTTGTAATTATACAAGAATGGGGGGGCATCACATTAGTTTTTTAACTTCTTAGTTATAGCAGAAACTATTTTCTTTGCTTTACACCTTTTGGTATCATATAGTTCACCGTATCCTTGATATCCTTTCCCCCCCTTATGAAACAAAAAAATTGCCAGTCACTGAGTTCCTGCTGTTCCTGCTAAATTTTCTTTTTAGCCTGACCTTTACACAGCCCATTATGTAAGTTAGCACACTTTCTGCATGGAGGACGAGCGAGACAGAAGGTCAGATCTTTTTCCTTCCCCTTACCTGGACTGTACATCTTCTTTGAATTTGCTGGCACTGGACACCTCCCACCCTGAAATGTCCAGCTACAAATGTGACTGCCACGCCTAACAAGGAAAACTAGTTACATGTCTGTGTGTAAGGCAACCTTGTATATTTATAGTTTGCATTTTTAATTCCTCGTGTAATTTTTTAAAAGATTCATTTTTATTGCATGGATTGGATTTCAAATCTACTTTTGTCACTGCAGCAGTCTGATTTTGAGCCAAAGAACACAACAAGCTGTACATTACATTATGTATTGCTAGCATTGAACACATTACCTGATGAGAGACAGAGAGAGAGAGAGAGAGAGAGAGAGAGAGAGAGAAACAACATTTCAAATGTCTCTTGTTTTTAGATACGCAGATCAAGACATCTGCCCTGAGGAGGATACAGTTTAATACTGCTTGAAGGTTCTATTAGCGTAGAAGAAAATGCATAGTCCTAAATAAAAGGAGACAAGTTTGTAAATGGAAGCTATTAAAGGCTGAAATGCTAAACAAAGGTGAAGGGCAACAAACTGGGACTGCAGGTGTTTGAAGAAGTTCGTGTCTAGCACACCAAGTGAGTCCATTTGTTCATAAACATGGCCCCATATAAATCTGCTGATTTGTCTACATGCTCAAAAATGGCTTGCACTCTAGTGGGCGATGATATAAGTATCCTGGAAATAGCCTCAGAGGTTCACACAAGTAGTTTTCCCACCACATTGAAAAGAAGGGGTAGGTTCACGTGGCTGAAATTGGACCGAAGCACTTTTATTTCAAGGAAGAATCCACACTCTCAAAACTGGGGGTGAACTTTGCCACTCTGCCACTGCCCACTATGCAAATTACAAGATAGCGAAAAGTACAGTGGAACCTCGGTTGGCGAATGTAATCCATTCCGGAAGACTTCTGAAACTTTTGACAACCGAGGCGCAATTGCCGGTCGGCAAAATCCATTGAAAAATGGAGAAACGCACCTCGGAAGCCGTTCGACTTCCGAGGCACGTTCGAAAACAGAAGCATTCACTTCTGGGTTGTCAGTGTTCGACTTCCAAAGCGTTTGACTTCCAAAGCGATCGACAACCGAGGTTCCACTTTATCTGATATTCATGCAGTGACTCTCAAAAGGATGCGCCAGGGGAAGATGCTTTGAGGACTGTCAGAACACCTTCCCGGAAGGTGCGCTGGCGATCTCTGCGAGGGACGCTCAGGGCAAAGCATCTGCACCTAAGCATCCCTTTCTAAGGCAAGATGGCTGGCAGTGGGTGTGGCTCATCAAAATAATTACGTTGTTTTCATTCAGCTTGCAGTTAAATCTAGCAATTCCTCATCTTCATCGTGCACACGTTTCTTTCTCCCCTTGCTCCCATCATTCTTCCATTCCCCTTTCCTAGATGCTGAAATATAACGAGCTCCCTCGGCCTTCAGGACATACACCATACCAAATTCCTACATTAAAGTTCATAACATTAGCTAAGTTTTAACAATGAAATACATGTTATGTCTGACTGTTTGCATCTGACTCAGGCTGCCTTGCGCTTGCACATCTTTCATCCTGAAAGATTCTTTAACTTTTCAGCAGCTTTCAGAAGTGACCTTTAGCGCACGGGGTCCTATTTGCATCAGCAAGGTATTCAGGTGGGGTGGTGAAAATACATCAAGCTGAAAAACCATTGCTTGAGTGAACAAAAGGTCTTGGCCTCTCCACAGACAGGCAGACGCAAAGATGCTACATGATATAATTTGACAATAAATCCTTGGTATGATAGTTAGTATATTAATATGTAAGCAAGAATTTGGGTTTTGTGATCAGCTGTGATAGGGTGTGATGAGTGGTTTGCAATGCAGATGAGAAAGGTATATTTGCTGTGTCTTTGAGGACTTTTTGTGTCAAAATTTAGATTGTCACTTTGGAGCACTTTGGGTTTGAATGACAGGGGCTGTTTCAGCCCTCGAACGAGAGATGGAGATAGCACCATATTGTAATTCCAAGGAGAAACTGGGAAGCAGGTTCTTAATATAGGGTATCATAAACCATTCAAACTAAATTGTGCTTTATAACATGCTTAAAACTGCTTTCGGTGTAACATGTTAGAATTTTCATGGCATATGGAGACTGGTTTTCAATTATATATCTTGACACAAGAGAATCTGATTCAACTCTTGCCCACTTCAGAAGCTGATGCACGTGATGGTAAAGAACATATGGCCCGGTTAGTAGGTTGGAAATTCTATACAGTTGTACCTTGGTTGTTGAACGCCTTGGTACTTGTACATTTTGGCTCCCGAATGCCACAAACCCGGAAGTGAGTGTTCCGGTTTGCTAACATTTTTCTGAAGCCAAATGTCCAACACAGCTTCCAGTTGAGTGCAGGAAGCTCCTGCAGCCATACGGAAGCTGCGGCTTAGTTTTTGAACCATTCTGGGAGTTGAATGGACTCCCAGAATGGATTAAGTTAGAAAACCAAGGTACCTCTGTAGTGAGAACCTTCACTTGCCCTACTGAATGTGCACAGGCAATTGGAAACCTTGATTGTTCATGGCTCTTGATCCATGTGGAGGATCTGGCGCATGTTCAGCTAAACGTATGTTGGTTCCCCCTTCAAAATTTCCTCCCCAGTCAGAAAAGTTGGGGTGATGCTGAGGGGGACAGAAATGTTGGAGCATGTGTTGCCCCACTGCTTCCTCTTTTCTGAATAATTCCTATTGGGGCTTAGGTGAATTATCATTCTGCTATGTAGTTTGTAAACAGAAACTGTAATTCTGATCTTATTAAAATATTGATCATTATACCCTTTTATTTTATTTTCCGGTTGTTTTTTAAATGTATTTCATTTATTCTGAGATAATCATAGGAAAGAGAGAGAGGGAGATCCAGGAGTGGTTGGGTGAGTGGGGATCCTTTCCAAAACATAAGGTTATATTGAAAAAAAAAAACCATCCTGTTAGCTCAATAACTTCTTCCTGCGCAATGGGACTTCCTCTTCTCTTCTCATGCGGGGGTGGGGGGGGGGAGGGAGATGAAGTCCTGTAGCACAAGTGAAAGTCACTGCACTAACAGAATGACTTTGTTGGCTACAACCCATAAACTAATACTTTTAAAATGCTAGTGTTTCTTCATGTCCTACTCAAGTATTTTTGTAAATAAAATGCAGCTGAAAAATGAGGATCCCCCCCATGAACAAAATATTTGAAGATAATTATTAAAGTAGCAAAGTATATATATACTTTTCCAGGCTTTAGTTACATCCATATAATACATTGTCCTAGCTCTATGAATTCTATTAAGTATGATAAAATAATAACTAAATTATACTGAGTTTGATAAATAGCCATTCTTGTCTTAATGAGATCATCACATTGAGTTATGCACTTAAAGGACTTTCCTTTGCAGAAGAGAGTGCAATTAATGAGTTATATTTTTAGTTCCTTGACAAACGGTTGTCATAAAAAAGGCATAAAATGTACTAAAAGATTATCTGTGTACATGTGCAATCTTTTCTGAAAACAGTTATTTCTTTAACTGAATAAGATATTGGCTCATATCCCGCGTAGTATTATAGAACAAAATGAGTGGGTTTTAATAGATGCAGTGAAATTAATTATACAGCATACAGAAAGGGCTGGTAGATTTAAGGTGCTCTTAGGACCACTTCACAATGCTAAGTTTCTTGATATAAAGTGTATGCAGGAATACTGTCATGTAGATTACAGCTCTGCCCATGGCAGCCAGCAGCTATCCCATGGTTGGTTGAATGGGGCTTATAGTCTGTTGACTCCATAGCTGGGGTGGGGACATTTTGTGACTGGCGGGCCAGATTTTAATCTCCCCAACCCTGGTGGCCAAATCTGGCAGGTGGGTGGAGTCCACAACTGGCGATGCTGCACTTTGAAGCCCTGGTTTTCAGAACATCAAAGTGCAGCATGTTTATAAAGGGCCTTCAGCCACAGACAGCTATTTGAACCTCAGGTTTATAGAGTCTGTGGATTTAGACAATCTCTAAAAAGCAGGGACAGGAATTTTATCTCCCCATTTTAGCACTTAGATTGAGAAATAAAGCACAACGTTCTTTAGAGTCCCTCTCTAAAGATCAGGCAGAGCTTCATCTTGCAATGTGATCTATAGGAGCTGGCAAGTCAATTCCTGAAGCTCACTGAGGTAGATCTGATTTGCAGGCTGCTGGCTAGTCATTCTTGCTGCAGAGCTCACATGCCATGGAGATAAGTATGCCTATTACATTCTCTAACCACTGAACACACTCATTCCTCATTGTGTTTCTTGGTTCTTCTCCTCAAGTAAGGTTTTCCCTGCAAAAAAAAGCTACTTTGTACGTCTGCAAATTGTGAGGCTGATATCTCCTTCTGGTTGATGGATGCTACCATTTTGGCTACAAAAAGATCCACACTTGTGCTTGTTGTCAGCATATACAATTCCACAGGCCAGGCTGCATCAACAGAAGTACAGTGGTACCTCGGGTTAAGTACTTAATTCGTTCCGTTCTTAACCTGAAACTGTTCTTAACCTGAAGCACCACTTTAGCTAATGGGGCCACCTGCTGCCACCGTGCCGCCGGAGCACAATTTCTGTTCTCATCCTGAAGCAAAGTTCTTAACCCGAAGCACTATTTCTGGGTTAGTGGAGTCTGTAACCTGAAGCGTATGTAACCTGAAGTGTATGTAACCTGAAGCGTATGTAACCTGAAGCACCATTGTACAGTGTCCCGATCAAGGGAAGCAATAGCCCCACTCTATTCTGTCTTGCTCAGACCGTATCTGGGGTACTGTGTCCAGTTCTGGGCACCACAATTTAAGAAGAAGGATATTGACAAGCTGGAACGTGAGCAGAGGAGGGCAACCAAGATGATCAAGGGTCTGGAAACCAAGCCTTATGAGGAATAGTTGAGGGAGTTGGGTATATTTTACCTGGCAAAGAGAAGGCTGAGAGGAGATATGATAGCCATCTTTAAATATCCATAGGGCTGTCACATGGTGGATGCAGCAAGCTTGTTTTCTCCTGCTCTGGAGGATAGGACCAGAGCAAATGGGTTCAAGTTACAAGAAAGGAGATTCTGACTTAACGTCAGGAAGACCTTTCTGAGAGTAAGAGCTGTTTTTTCAGTGGAACAGACCCCCAGGAGAGGTGCTGGACTCTCCTTCCTTGGAAGTTTTTAAGCAGAGGTTGGGTGGCTATCCATCATGTATGATCTAGTTAAGCAGTCTAGGTGGTTTGACTGGATGACCCTCAGGGTCCCTTCCAATTTCACAATTCTGTTCTTCTACGAGACTGAACCATTTGCAGGAAACAAATACAAGTTTTGGGAAGTAAAATCTATTCCAGGCTTCTATTTTGAAGCTAAGGTTATGATCAAGGTTAGGTTGAGGTGTCAAGAAAGTGTGACTGTGACAAGATTTAGTGACAATGTGAGGACAAATTAATGCAAGATCAGTGGCCCAGCTATTGATTCTTATCATGGGATCCTGCTGAAATGAAGTAATGATTTAATTAGCCTTTTATGTATACTATTCTGGCTCCCAGAATAGACTGCTCTCAGCTTTGATGTCTACAGTTCCTTTTCCACTCTCATAAGTGAGCAGAGAGACTCTGGAGGGTTGATTAAATAATGATGCATGAGCATGTGCAGGAACACAGAGACACATACACAAATCCTATTTGTTAAACTATTCCTGCTGTTGTTTTCTCATAAAAGGCAGCAAAGGCTTGTCTTTCACTTCCCCATTCGAGCCTTTAGTGTTTCAAAACTGTCAAATGGGGATTACTCACCTGCAGTAGCAATGGACTATTTGAAGCCTGAGTGTTTGTGTAGATTTCTGAGTATTACAAATAGTTAAGGCCTGCGCACTTATTGCTTTTAAGGGAGACGTTTCAACCCAGCAGGAGTCTTCAGCATATTGCACTTTCACCTTCCATTCACCAGAAGAAAGTTGCAAGTGAACTATGCTGTACCACGTGCAGTTTAATGATAATGAATTGTTCGACTCATGCTCCCCCTTGCTAGTATCTGTTGACAAATGACCACCTGCGATGACTGGTGAAATTAAATCACTAACACGGCAAGTTAAAAATAATCAGTCCTCGGGGAAACCTTTACAGTGGTGCCTCGCAAGACGAAAAGAATCCGTTCTGTGATTCTCTTCGTTAGCGGTTTTTTCGTCTTGCGAAGCAAGCCCATTGACGGATTAGCGGATTAGCGCTATTAGCGGCTTTTAGCGGATTATCTGCTGATCGGATCAGCTGATAAGCGGCTTAGCGGCTTAGAAAAAGGGGGGAAAGGGGAAAAAAACCCAGCAGGAACTCACAAGACATTGTCGTCTTGCGAAGCAAGCCCATAGGAAATTCGTCTTGCGAAGCACCTCCAAAACGGAAAACTCTTTCGACTAGCGAGTTTTCCGTCTTGCGAGGCATTCGTCTTGTGGGGCACCACTGTATTTAATTTAACTTACTAAAGGCATTAACTGAATGCTGGGCACCAGTGTTGGTCTTGCTTTCTGCGTATGATTATGGTTCACAGAGAGTTCTGACTTAATAGAAAGATGCAATACTGGTGGTGGTGGTGGAGTGTGTGTGTGTGTATGTGACAGGAGAATACTTTGCCAAATATTTTATTTATTTTATTTTAAAAATTTGTAGCTTCATCTTGCCCAAGGCAGCAACTAACCAACCAACCAACCAACCAGAGAAAAAGACATACATTTAAAGCAACCTGCTCATTTCTAAAAGGCCACAGATAGTTAAAGACCAAAGGTCTGGTTAGAGAGGAAAGATTTTGCCTAGCACTTAAAGATATACAGTGGTACCTCTGTTTTCAAACGTCTCCATTGACAAACATTTCAGTTTTCGAACGCCGTAAACCTGGAAGTAGATGCTTTGGTTTTCAAACACGCCTCAGAAGTTGAACATGCCTCGCGGATTCCACTGAGTGCAAGATCCTGAGGCCTAGCTGTCGGCTGTTGAGTTTTCTGTTTTGAACGTTTCAGAACTCAAACAGTCTTCCAAAACGGATTACGTTAAAAAACCGAGGTACCACTGTATAAAGATGGGTTGTTCATCCCTGGAGAGAGGACTCCACAAATGGGTTGTTCTTGAGTTGCCACTCTCCAGACCGCACACAAAGAAGGGCCTCAAATAGTGATTACAGAGTCTGGGGTGGTTCATATGGGAGAGTCGATCCTTGAGGTAGTGCAGCTTCATAGATCGATACCAGCACCTTGAATCGAGACTGGAAACTGTCACGGCGCTGTTGACAAGGAATATCCAGAGTGAGGAACTAACTCTTTTTTGTGAAAAAGACAATTGCAAGTTAGAAAAGGCATGTACATCAGTCCTGTGTCTCTCGGCTGCTCTTAGGTGTGCACTGAATGAGGCAGTTGCAGCAACAGGGAGGGCCTGCCCCCGACTCCACACCAGCCTGACCTCTCCTCCCTCCCACAACTGTTCTCCACTCTCCAATCCTGCAGATTCTCCTTCCTCTGACTCTTATCTCCTGGCTGTTACAGGCTCCCCCAGGCATACAAGGCTTTAGCTATAGGAGAAGCAAGAACCTCTTTGGAGTGTTAGTGCTGTTAGCCTCCCCATCATAGGCTCAGGTTGTATATATGTGGAAATAAACCTTATATCATAGAGACACTTCAGTCTCTGCTGTGCCTCATTGTCAGAAGAAAACATAGAGCCTGGGTAAAGCATGCCTGGAACTCCCTGGAATCTCACAGAGCTCAGAGACTGGGGATGACACGTAACAGTATTTTAGTATTTGTGAATTAGCATCAGAAATGTATGCCAAATAGGAATACCGTATTTTTTGCACCATAACACTCACTTTTTTCCTCCTAGAAAGTAAGGGGAAATGTCTGTGCGTGTTATGGAGCGAATGCCTGCGGGTGGCGGGGGGGATCTGCTGCAGTCGTGAGCAGAGGATCCATGGTTCCCCTTCCTTCCCTCCTCCGTGGTTACAAAGCATGGATCCACATGGATCCTCAGGATTTTTGCATTGGGCTACTCCAAACTCACTGTCAGATCACATGTCTGTGGCCACAGCATGAACCACAAAAATCATATATCCACTATTTCGTTTAGAATATTTCCCCCCCTTGTTTTCCTCCTCTAAAAACTATGTGCGTGTTATGGTCTGGTGCGTGTTATAGAGCGAAAAATACGGTAGCTTGTTTCTAAGTTGAGAAGCTTTTGCCTACATAGAATAAACACCTTCCTTAAATAAAGAAGCACCTTATTTAATAACATATTTTAAATAACAACACCTGGTTTATTTATACCCATATAAATAGGGCAGGTTTTATGGCTGAGGCTATGCTGGCTATATGAAAGTCATGTAAAAGAGAAAATTTAAAAGTGCCTTGCATTAAATGGCGCATTCATAAGAATTTAGGGTGTTTATAGTACGCATGCAGCCACCCTCGGTCACGATTACATTTGAGTGAGCTGGGTGGGGGGAACTAATGCAAAAACCTATTATTCTCAAGGCACGTCTTAGAGCCAGGAGATTCTTAAACAAAATGCTGGGACTATCGAAAGAAAAACAGTGGTGGTGGTGAACATTATAGTGGTAGAAACCAGTACACCAAAGTAGAAAAAGTCAGGCCACACATTGAATGAAATGTGGTGAATTATATTGCCCCTTCATTTACTTGAATCAGGCTTGGATTGGGGAGGCCAGTTTGCTGGTGGCAGTAGATGCAATTGCCTATGGTTGCAGAATGCAATCTGTTCACTAATTAATTATTAGATATATTTGGTATGTTCCATTCATTTCTCAGAACTGGTTCACAAATGCGTGTAGATCAACGGATCCCTTGTCATTTCATTATTCAATGTCTGGAGTGTGTGAACTGTCTACATTGAAAAGCACTTTCCTGACCTACGGCTAACACCCTATGTGGCTCCCCAAGCAATTTTTCTGCCCTCCCCCCAAAGCTACAAATGATTTTGGCAACAATGAATGGCGCAGGGAGGGGAAATTAAGTATATGTGTTGTTCAGGTGGGCAGACTGACTTCTAGCCACAGCTCAACCTGGCAAGTAGTCGCCAGAGAGTCAAAAAATGTTGTGAGCATTGCCTTAGGCCAAAAACCTTAGCCTCCTCCGACCTGAGGGAATCGGATAGGTCCATCTTTGGTATGTGATCTGTCAGGGCTCATTCACAATCACAATTCATGACTTGATATGACTATCAACAAGCATGCAGCATGAGCGTCTCCTTCGTTAACCCGGCAGTAAAGACAGGCAGATTGAGATACAGAAAGTATTGCCGTACAAGGTGGGGGAAGGGGTCCTAAAATACAAAGAAAATACTTTCGTATGTTCCTGAGTCCAGATTGCCAAAAACAAAACAAAAATGTAATTGAAGTGTGCTTGCTTAGCATTATTAAGACTCATCCCAGAGCAAGGCTATTTCAGACTACAGTCATTGTCCCATGGGTTACTTGAGCGTATGCTAAATATTTGATCAGCAACAGCATGTGTAAAGAAGAGAGGGTGCTCAGGAGAGCGTCTCAGCAACACCACTCCTTCTTGGGTGTAAAAATATAATTTGTTGGCTTATATCACATAATTAATAGCTTGGGCAATGGCTCTACCCAGTGCCTCTGTGACCCTTTCTGTCTTATTCACACATCACCTAGCATTGGTCTTATTGGTAATGGGGGGAAATGTTTTTTTACTAGAGTTTCTTCATATTTACAAAGATGGCTTCCGCTTCTATGCCTGCATGGGGGGAGTGATTTTCGTGACTGCTTCATACAGGAAGGAAGAAGAGAGATTGAGAGAGCAAGAGGGACGGTGCTTAGAGGTTTAGTGGGAAACCACAAAGTATGTTTCCCCCTGACTATCTTCTAGTCTCAGTCCTGCCCTCTACTGACTGGAGGCCATAAGCCTGTTCTCTGTTCCAAAGGAAGTCCCATTGAGTTGAAAAGGACTTCCTCCGTAGTTAAGTAGATATAAGACTTCAGCCGTCACTGATTTCAGCTTTCAGTGGGTGATGACCACTATGTTGGGTACAATATTATGCAGCAAATAATGGAATTTGTAACCATAATGAGAAGTTCTTTTTTATAGTATATATCCTCAGATGATGCTTATACCATTGCAGGCAAATGAGCACTGTTGTTGACACCTATTCCTCGCTTTTAATTCAAGCAGAGAGAGATATAACTATCCTTGAAAACCCATTCACATACTGCTACAAATGTTCAGTGTGTTGCCATTTATGTTCATATTCAGAGCAACACTTCTTGTAGGTCTCTTACAGTGATGATGCGTGGTTCTTGACCATCTACGTCAAAAGAAATACAAGCCAAATGCTACATCCAAATGCTATAGGTTAGAGAATATAATACCTGTGCGATGCCATATAACATCACATACTGCAAAGTTAATTGTGACAGAACACAAGTCTTTTTTTGCCAGTCTGGCAATCCTTCCCTGTTCCTTCCCTGATGGAAGAGTGTTGGCATTTCTACTGGACATTAGGACAATTTGCTATTGCACTCTAAGAATACTAGGGTTTAAACCTACCCATCTGAGAAGCTTTTGTCTCATTACATTCAAGGTTAAAGCCTGAGTTACATGAAGATTGTTGGAAAGAGGGATATGATGTTCACTAAAGTGAAAACTTCTGGTACCATTGAATTATCTGATGATGAGTGTTTTTAGTTATCCAGACTGACATTGATGGTCTGAGAATTATGCCCCCCAAGTTTTAAATCCCCCAAAAGCTATAGCATGTGTTTTTTGCAGAAAATTGGGTAAGCAGTGCCAACATTACTTCACTGACTTTACTACACTTTTAAATATTACCTTGCTTAAGTCTCCGCATTTGACTTTCCTACAGAAGAAGTCCCCCTGCTTTCCTGTACTATAGTCACTTGTCAACAATTGGTTGCCTTAGTTCTTAAATGATTGTGTTGTCCATTTGCTCTCTGCCTTAGGAATCCACCATTCTCCATCCCTCTTAGTTTTCTTAACATTATCTTATCTAGAGTTTTGATCATCTTGCCATAACATTGGTGAGGTTAGTGCTTCCTAAGCATGACCACTCAGAAGCAACTCCAGTTGAATTCAAGGGGACATTAGCTTGTTTGTGTTCATCCTAAACATACCTGCACTGGTGATGTCAGTAGTAGTAGTTGTTTTTTTCCCATTCTCCTAGGCTGGAGAAAGAAAGGATACTTAAGCAGCAACTACATATAGCTGAAATATGGCTGCATATAAGACTTACATCACACATGCCATTTTTACGTGTGTACCCCTTTTGGAGGGGAGGGCATACACCTAAAATTTTACAATATGAATGCAACTTAGGCGGTATTTGGAAACATGTACATGTGCTCATTTTGACTGAACTCTAGCCAGCAAGCCCAGTGTTGTAACATTGAGTGAATGTATACTGTGAAAGGAGTTAGTCGAGTCACTGACTGATACACCAAATGTCATTCACACCACAATGGGCTCATTTGGGTGGAGCAGGACACAAGCAAGGTCATTGTTCAATTACACCAGTGCAACTAGAGGAGACCAGGACTAATAAAGCGAGCGAGCTGGAAATTGTGAAGGGAGAAGCTTTCTTGTATACTGCAAAATTGAAACTCTCAGTTACATGTTGGGAGACGAGAACAGCATCTCCCCTTTGAAAGTCGGGGATTAGCTGTGCAAGATGAAAGAGGAACGTTTCTCTAGATCAGACCCTAGTTGCTCCACAGCATAGAAAATGGCAAGTCTGATAAGTCGTGGTGCAGCTTGTTAAACGAAAGCAGCAATAACAAACTGAACGTGGGAGAGATAAGCGATCATCAATGTGAAAATGAAAATGTTGTGTCAAGCAGAGAGCAAATTCGGTTTTAAAAGAAAAAGAAGATAGGGACTTCTTTTTTTCAGAACATCATTATTTGTTAAATGGCATGTGCTTTCCCTAATATTTGCAGAACAGTCAGCGGGAAGCGACTGCATTCTGCTAAGATAATGAGTCAAAGAAACACAGGGAGCATATGGAGCGGAAGGGATGATTGGGTAACCCAGTAAACACAAACCAAAATAGGTTCAATATTGTCGGAAAGGGACTGTGGCTGAGCTTTCTTTATGGTTCCCCAAAACAGAAATGTAGATGATAACATTTAATGTGCTGTGTGTGAGAGAGAGAGACATGAGAGACATTTATGAAATTATGCATGGCATGGAGACAGTGGATAGAGGGGTGGAAATTCTCCATCTCTGATAATATAAGAACCCGTGGACATCCAATAAAATGGAATGTTGGAATATTTAGGACAGATAAAATAAAGTAATCCTTCTTGCAGTGTGTGGTTATACTTTGGAGCTTGCTCCTGATGGCCACCAACTTGGATGGCTTTTCCAGGGAACTAGACAAATTCATAGAGGACAAGGCTATCAGCAACTACCAGCCACAATGCTTGGCACCTCCAAAGTCAGAGGCAATATGCCTCTGAATACCAGCTGATGGGAACTGCAGGTGGGCAAAGTGCTCTTGCACTCAATTCAGCTTGCAGGCCCACAAAGGATATCTGGTTGGCCACAGAGGATGCTAGACTAGATGGGTCGTTGGCCTGATCCAGTGGGTTTGCTTTACATTCTCATATTCCAATGGTCCCCACCCCCTTAAAAGCCAACATAGGGCTGGTTCATAGCACTCCTTTAGCCATGTTTTATCCAAGGGCCAGATAGAGGGACAGGGGACTTTTAATTTAGCCGAAAGAGCTGAGCTGCTCCCTTGAAAGCTAACAGGACATGCTTAACTCAGCACATAGTCGCTTCTGTCACTTTGTTTAGCCCTGAATAATTTAATAAGACCTTGGAAATGGAGACTGCTGCTTCCATTCAGAGCTTTTTAACCAAAGGGTTGAAGCAGGGACCTGCAGCCACAGTTGCTGCCTGAAATTCAGAGGGAAGACCTTTCTCATTGTAGTGAGGTGGCACAAACTCTTCATTTCTTGACCAACAGGGGTTCCAGCTCCTGGGGACTGAGCACTGTCCCCCCATATTTTAGGAGTTGGGGGTCCCAATATCCCCAAAGCACAGAGGCAAAGCACAGAGACGAGCGTGGCATAGCTTCAGTGGCCAGCTCTTTCTCCTGCCATGGAGGGAGGAGGAGTCAAAGCAGCCTCCCACCAGGTGGTGTTGTGATTATGTATTGATTTATGCTTTATTGCGAGCCATTTTGGGCATATTTATATGAAAAGGGTAAAGTGCAAGTTGGAAAAACAATAACAACAACAAATAGGGTGTCGACAAGGTGCTACCACTTTTATTGCTAAAGGCTATAGCAAGCAGAAACTCAGTTAGAACAGCTTTTCCTGGCAGGGAGATGCAATGAGGGACTAGAGTACATCTGTTGATATTTGCCTTCTATGTGGGCTTATAAGTTTTGGGTGATAATTTTTGAGTTGCCCTTTTAAAAGAAAAGAAAAGTCATAGAACCACTTTCCACTGAGGAGGAGGAAACCTTGTTACAGGGTGGCAAAGCCAGCTAAGGTTGATCATCAAAGATGGGGAAATTGTCCACAGGAATTCCCAAGAAATTCATTCCTGGTATAAACTGACATGATCCGCTACTCCGAGATGAATGTGAGGATCGGAATGTTGTTATCCATCTGCATACGAACTGACCCAGAGCCTGCACTTGTCATCTGAGGCCCTTGTATATGTCCCCCATCCCAGAAAGCTTTGTAGGGTGGCAACATGAGAAAGGGCCTTTTCTGATTGTGGAATGCTCTCCCCAGAGAGAATTGCCTGGCACCATCACTACATATCTTTAGTGCCAGGCAAAAATGCCTATGGCTATAAAATAATATTTGGCCTGTAAAAGTCTGGGGAAGAGGACTGTTATATATTTTATTAGGCTGTCTGTCAGTACGCTTTTTATTATGTTTTTATTATTGGTGTTCTATAATGTGTTTTTAAGATTGTACACTGCCCTGGGATTTTTTAATAAAGGACAGTATATAAATTGAAATTCATCATCATCATTATCATCATATATTGTTATGCTTCTTGAATGATCTGACATAGTTCTCAACTAAAAGAAGAAAATCAAAATAAGTGTGTGTGTATAGTGTGCATGCATATGTGTGTGCGTGTTTTCAGAGAAGATTTTTTAAAAATGTTTTTTAAATGCAAACTTTGGGATGAGGTATTTTTTAAAAAAATCATAGCTTAATGTGAAATGGTGTAGAGTGAATACATTAAAAAAGAGGCTGTTCTATCCATCGCTAACTGTCCATTCCTGCCAGCCTGCTGCTTCTTTATTCAAGCAAATCTTTTGAAAAACTCCCTGTCTAAATATCACAGGTGTCAACTGGTGTGTGTGTGTGTCCTTTGAATCGTTGATATCTATACTAGCTTAAATAATTGGAAGATAAGTAATGGTTCCACCAGAAGTTATTATTAAGTGCTAAACAATTGTCATGCAGTGCCAGTTGTGGTTTTGTTGCCCGAGGGCTGCATTTTTTTCACCTACCAGGTCTCTGGATAGACACAGGAAATTGACTTCCTTTGTTTTCCTTTTCCTGCCCTTAAACTCTGCAGGTCAGCCCTACCCCGGGATGCATCCGAGCTCTAATGAAGATGCTCTACTGCCCTTACTGCCGGGGACTTCCCACTGTGAAACCTTGCAACAACTATTGCCTCAACGTAATGAAGGGCTGCCTTGCAAACCAAGCTGATTTGGATACCGAATGGAATCTCTTCGTAGGTAAGAACAGTTGGAGGGGAAGGGAGGGGAGGAGGCGGCGGGAGGAAGCCATTAATCTATATAACTCCGTGAGAAGTTCAGAAAAGTTCAGCCTTTGCTAAATTGAAAACGGGACATAGTGACTGCATGCCTCCGTTTGGTTGTCACTCACACTCTCTGATCAAAGTTTCTGCGGTTTATAGGGGACGATCATTGTTCCGCCTTGGAGCTGTTTTCATTAAATCTGCCTCAGTGTCACATTGTCATGTGATGTTGAAATTCCTAAGCTAAATTCGTAGGTGTGTGTGAGAGTGAGAGAGAAAGAGAGAGGGGGGGCATACTGCAAATGTTTGGGTTGGGTTTGTGGTAGCAGGAGAGAGAAATTGTGTGAGAGAGTATGCTTTGTGTTAAAGCTATCCTGCTTTAAGCTGCTCTGAAAATATGAAGGCAACACAATCCTTGGTTCGTTTTTTTCCTGAGTCAAGTATGATTGGGGGAATGAACCATCGATGTGACAGGCAAAACCATCAGCCCCATAACTCGAGTTAAAAATATGCCAGATTCTCTCCTTCCATGCCCAGAATAATAATAAGGCATCCTGCTGATACATAAATAAGAAAACGGGAAACTTCATTTCAGATAGGTGGCCATTCTGCTGCAAGTCAATTTAGGTAGCTCTGTGTCTTCCCGGAAGATTTTTGTTTTGCCTACCATCCAGAAATCATTGGTGGGAAGAGGAGATGCCCAGCTTCTAAACAACAAAATGTAACCATAATAAAGATAATGAGGAAAAGGGAACAAAAAGAAGTTGATCTGAAAGTCGTCTTCACCTGACTGAGTGCCACTACAGGGTGATAAGTTTTGGGTTTCTTAAAATAAAATATAAAAAGCACCGTATTAGTGAAACAAAGCAAATATCTGATGTCTTCCCATTCCAAAAAAAGCCCATTGGGTGTCGAGTGATTTTCTTCCCCTTGTCACAAAAAAAGCAATTAATTTTCTTGAAGTGCCTATTTCATCTTTCTGCCTCCTTTTGAAATAATTCCCTTTCACTGAATACCTTGGAAGAAAACAAACGCACAATGAGCAACGAGGCAGAACTCTGCTGTGAAGGACAAGCAAAAATGTAGAAGAGCTCTTCACATCTTAATTCCGGCAGAAAACACACCCAAGTGGACTTGTATTGTTATGTTGGGTTTGTAGACTGTGTAGAAACTACAGGGGGCTGGATGAAAAAAGGAACAGAGAGAAGGCACACTGAGGAACATATATAGAATATACTTTTAAAAGGTACTTGAGGGAGAAATGACCGTGATGAATCAAGATGTGTTTACATTCTTAGTTATCCCAAGATACACCCTTCCTGGACACACATCATTATGTAAAGTGAATTGCATGAGATTCAATAACCAGAGGGAAATCGGCACACTTCTCTTTCATCCAATGACAAATTATTTCATCGATAATAAGCAGGGTCAATATGAAGTTTTCACCACACTAGATAAAAGACAAAAGACTATAAAAGTGCCCAGCCCACTCAGTTACAATCACATGGAGGGGAAGAACACGGTTGTGACCATAGACACAGTGTTGTCATGGCCCCATCACCAACCACATTTTTGGGGGCACAACTATAGAACTATAGAATGAAAAGGTGTTGTATGTGTAAAGGCTCAACACTCCCCCATAATGTGGAACCGAATCTAATCTACTACTAAAGAGAGTCAGCAAATGAGTGTGTACACATGCATTCATGCCATTATTATATGTGGTTTTGTAATTTATTTAAAAAAACCCCGAATGACTGGAGCTGATGGTTGGATGAATAAATGAGTTTGTACACTATAGGTAGGGCAGTGGTGCTTCTACCGTATATTTTTTCTTTTAAAAAATGAATGAGGAATACTTTCTAGTACTAATATATAATGCACAATATAATGTCGCTAGATACTTTAAAATACTATAATAATGTATAATGCATAACTTTGTTATATACTGCATTGTTAAACATCCTTCTCCCACATACAACCTCCTAAAATAATGCCTTCCTTATCATTTCATTTTAGCAGTGCCAAATAGTTTGATGATTAAACCTTTGTTTCCTATGTTGCAAATGTGGTGTAGGGGGGAATTTTTTTTCAAACTGTTCCTTTTTCCGCCTTCTTTCCCTCAACCATTCCATTTAAAACTCTTGAAGAGTGTGCTACATTTTTACACAACCATTTTACTGATACCGGAACTGTCAGGCTTGAGGTTTATGCAAGAGTCTTGTTTGCCAGGTGTGTACATTTTGGGATTAGCCATGGCGAGCAGTGAGTTCCCAGGAACACACCCAACAGAAAAGATCACAGATATAAATTTAATTAATTAATAGGCAGTATATTTGGGAGGGGTTTTTGTACAACGGTGCCTGCTTCTGTAGAGCAAATGGAATGGATGAAACATATTTTCTGGTTGAACAAACTGTATCTGAATTTTAATGCTGGGGAACCAAATGCAACTCCACTCCCTTATGGGCATTCCCAATTATTCCTTAAGGCAGTGTTTCCCAACCTTGGGTCTCCAGCTGTTTTCGAACTACAATTCCCATCATCCCTGACCACTAGTCTTGCTAGCTGAGGATTATGGGAGTTGTAGTCCAAAAACAGCTGGAGGCCCAAGGTTGGGAAATGCTGCCTTAAGGCACCGTGTAAGCCAGGGATTGTCAACCTGGTCCCTACTGCCCACCAATGAGCGTTTCAGGATTCTAGGTGGGTGGTAGGGGGTTCTACGGCACAAGCTGAATCTTCCGTCCATCGAGCACTGGTGGGCGGTAAGGAAATTTTACCATCAAGAAAGATGCATTAGTGGGCGGTAGGTATAAAAAGGTTGACTACCCTGGTGTAAACTGATGGTATAATAAAAATAATATTTTGTCCAATGCAAAATATATAATTGAGTATTAACAAATAGAGAGCCAGTGCGGTGTAGTGGTTAAGAGCAGTGGACTCGTAATCTGATGAACTGGGTTCGCTTCCCCGCTCCTCCACATGCAGCTGCTGGGTGACCTTGTGCCAGTCACACTTCTCTGAAGTCTCTCAGCCCCACTCACCTCACAGAGTGTTTGTTGTGGGGGAGGAAGGGAAAGGAGATTGTGAGCTGCTTTGAGACTCCTTAGGGTAGTGATAAAGCGGGATATCAAATCCAAAGATAACTTTGTAGTAAGGCAACGTGGTGTGGTTTTTTTCCTATTGGGAAAAGGAATTCTGTATAATCATACATTCGGCAGGTTTTCAAAAGAGAAAGAAAAATCATAGCTCACCTTGAGGATTGAACTGCAAGCAGGCTACTTCTGTCAGACAGCTGTCAAGCCTCTTCTAATAACAAACACCATATGCAATTCCCTTCATACAAAACACTACATAACTTTTACTAGCCAAATTAAAATGAAAAAGCAGAAATATGCAGCACCACTGAGCTATGAAAGATTGGATAGGCTGCATGAGCGGTTTTACCTCTGGAGCTTGTGTCGAGAACCATGCATGAAGAAAATAATATATAACGTTGTGCATTAGTAGTCTTTGCTTAGGTAAATGTGACTGAATGTTTTATTCCCCCCCCCCCTTCATTCTACTTTTTCTTTGTATGTACCAAAACCGAAGTGGCAAATAAATGGGGGAGGGAGCTATCCAACATTTTTTCGGATAGCTTTACTTCCAATTATTGGGAAAGCTGCTGCCACACAGCCTTGCAAGCTTCTCCTTTCGTATAGATTTTCTGTCCCCATATGGCAGCGGGTAGACAATTTATGGTGCCCTCCTGATGTTGTAGGACTACAGCTTCCATCATCCCTGACCACTGATGATCAGGAGGGCTGATGGGACTTTCATCAACAGAAATATAATGTCCAGGTCAAGGGAAGTAATAGCCCTGCACTATGCTGCCTTGGTCAGAGACCACTCCTGGAATACTGTGTCCAGTTCTGGGCACCACAATTGAAGAAGGATATTGACAAACTGGAATGTGTGCAGAGGAGGGCAACCAAGATGACCAAGGGTCTGGAAGCCAAGCCTTGTGAGGAATGGTTGAAGGAGCAGGGTGATGTTTAACCTGGTAAAGAGGAGGCACTGAGGAGATATGATTGCCATCTTCAAATATCTAAAGGGCTGTCATGCGAAAGATGGAGCAAACTTGTTTTTACCTGCTCTGGAGGATAGGACCCAAACCAATGGATTCAAGTTACAAGGTGGTGGACTCTCCTTCCTGGGGTGTTTTTAAGCAGAGGTTGGATGGCCATTTGTCATGTAGGATCTAATTGAGATTCCTGGACCAGATGACAATTCTACAATTCTACCTGCAAGGCACCATGTTGAAAACCCCATCATATGATCTACCAAGCCAGGAACACGTGAAGTTCTGTATAAGGTGATTGTGGAAAATTGACCTGTTATCGAAATCATTTGCCAAGCCTATGGATTTCAATGGGTTTACTCTAAGTATGACTTAACTGGATACAAGCAGATGTGTATATAAACCTTCTGGATAATTTGTATCTGCCTTAGGCCACTCTTAAGTGCCGTGACTGCCAACCATTGTTTGCACGCTACAAAGAATCCCAAGAATTGTAGTTTGAGAATGTTTGACATTACTGCTGCAATTTTATCCTGCTCAGAATGCATTTTCAGCTTCAGCAACACTAGCCTCCCTTCCTTCAAATTTAGCATGTAACTTTGTCACCAAAACGACCCCAGGGACTTAAAAGCAAGAAATCCTATCCTTCCAGGCTCAATGCTTAGAGAGCTTGATTCAAAATGACCTTTCTTAGCTTGAGAATGGATGCCTCATCTCAGAATAAGCCTTGCTAATATGCTTTTCACAAGTTCTCCCTCTCTTATCTCCAGTATGTTGATTGGTCCATGTCACAAGAAGTGGGTGGTCAGCCATTTGCAATCCTGAAGGTCTTTCCCTCCTAACATGTTTCCCAAGAGATTCAGAATCACTCTGAGCTGCTTTGGAAGAATCTGATGATATGGGAGGTTCCTGCTTCTATATGTTTTGAAGGACAGGAGTTTATTTCTCCTTCTTTGCCCTTTAGTGGTAGACTTTAAAACCTGCAACTCAAGCAAATATGTACCTTACCACTGGGATAAAGAGTGTTTTAGCAACAATGTGTTTTCATTTATTCTTGAATTCTGGAACTGAAGTGAGAGGAGTCCTATTCACACAAAGCTTCATTGGAGGAAACCATTTTTCCTTGTTCTTCCTTCTCTCTGAAGCTTCCTGTGCCTCATTGAAAAGCTACTTCTGATGGTTAGTGGACCTCTGGAAGAGAATGGGAGATCACACCTGGGGAAGGGGGAAATCGGTGTAAATCATCCTTCCCATTTCTTATGATAAGAATGTTAGTTAGATTCCCTTCTGTGAATGTCTGGATCCAACTCCATGTGGTCTAATTTCCTAATAATACCATTGTATCTATTACATTAAATTGCCTCTGAATTCCAGCTTTCTTAGATGCTCTGCTGTGCTACATTCTACTAAGAGGCAGATATTTTGGTTTTATAAGAAACACTAAGGTTGAGTAAGAGACACGGGTGGCGCTGTGGGTTAAACCACAGAGCCTAGGACTTGCCGATCAGGAGGTCGGCGATTCGAATCCCCGCAACAGGGTGAGCTCCCATTGCTAGGTCCCTGCTCCTGCCAACCTAGCAGTTTGAAAGCACATCAAAGTGCAAGTAGATAAATAGGTACCACTCCGGCGGGAAGGTAAACGGCGTTTCCGTGCACTGCTCTGGTTCGCCAGAAGCGGCTTAGTCATGCTGGCCACATGACCCGGAAGGTGCACGCCGACTCCCTCGGCCAATAAAGCGAGATGAGTACCGCAACTCCAGAGTCGGTCACAACTGGACCTAATGGTCAGGGGTCCCTTTACCTTTACCTAAGGTTGAGTATACACCATGCAATTAAAATGCATTCAGAGCATATGCACCCCAATGAATCTTGGGAGCTGCACCTTAATCCTCACAGAGCTACAATTCCCAGCTCCTTTAGCATACTAGAGACCTTGTGAACCTCACAGGGAAAGGTACTGACATTCCTTGTTAGAAACTTCCAGCCACCTCACTGTTGAATGGTTTCTTTAAATGTAAAGGTTCATCATTGTTCCACTCCATGTGTATGTCTTTAAGGGGCCAGAGCAAGGGCCAGAGCAAGATAACGAGACCCAGCTTTACAGCTGTGTAACATAGCAGGTGCTGCTGAGTTGTATTTGATTAAGGTGTGTCAGCATTTGGGTAGAGTATATAAGGAGCAGCATCTAGCTCTCCCATTACCCTGGGGGATGGGTTGGTGGTTGGGTCTGGTTTGTTGATGTATTTAGTGTAAATGGAGTTTTTGTTTTTCTTATTAAAACCTTCTTTAAGTTATTTTTGAGTCCCTTTTTAATGCATGGTCTCCCCAGCAAGCTCTCTGCAGCGCTACCATACTGCAAAAAACCAACATCTTTGGTTATGGGCCCAGCTGCTGAGTGGATGACTGCATATTTTTGGACTCTGAGAAAGGTTTGAAAACTCCTTCTCCTGTTAGCGTAGTTTTTGTGGGTCTGGAAGAGTTCCAGAATGGTTGACCGGGTTCCTGAAGCTGAGAAGGCTCTGGTCTTCCCACAGCTAACAGATGAGAACTATAGTTTATGGTCTTTTCGGGTGGAGGCGCTTTTGACCTCTAGAGAAGTATGGACCTATGTAACTGATGACCCTCCTAACCCTGTAACTAATGCTTGGTCGAAAGGAGATGCAAAAGCCAGGGCGATAATTAATTTGGCAGTCAGCGACCAGCAAGTAGTCTATATAAGAAATAAGAAAACTGCCAAAGAAATGTGGGACAGTCTTGCAGCAGTGCATGTTAGAAAAGAGTCAGCGTCTGCATTGACATTTTTCAAGCAGTTGTACCAGACGAAGTTGCAGCCTGGTGGTGATTTGGCAGCACACTTGAGACGTCTGGAGGCAATACGCGGCGAGTTAATTCAAAGGGACATGGAGATACCTGATATTCAGTATGTTTTTATCATCCTTTGTTCCCTTAATGAGGACTTTGATGGTATAGCTAGCCAGATATCTGCTGTTTCACCAGCACAATTAACTGTGGAAGGGGTAACGGCAAGATTAATGGGCGAGTTGGATAGAAGGGAGGCTTGTGCCATAAGCACTCCTGTTTCCAGAAAGAATGAGGAACGCCATATGCAAACCTGTGGTGATACAACTGCATTTAAAGCTGCAAAGCGTTGTTGGTTCTGCAATAAGCAAGGACATTTTGCAAGGGACTGCAGATCCAAAAGAAAGCAAAGTACTCCCAAGCCTGTTTCTGTTCGTCAATCACGGTCGTCAGCCCAGCAGCCGGCATCGTATAGTAGAGACAGAAACGAGCCGCGAGCTTTTCACGCTCGGACTAAAGATCGTAAAAGAAGTAAAGATGCCAAGTGGAAGTCTTTTGTTATCGACTCAGGAGCATCTCAGCACGTCTGCAATGATCGAAGCTTGTTTATTTCTTTCGAAGAGGAAATTGGTAATGTACATTTAGCCAATTCACAAGTCTTGCAGTCGCTTGGCAGGGGTACCGTTAAACTTGACTCTTTAAACATTACAATAGCGAACTGCATTTACTGCCTGTCAGTGGACAATTTATTGTCAGTAAGGTGCTTTGCCCGTCAAGGCATAACTGTGCGTTTCTTAAAGTCTATGTGTGAGTTTTTCGAGGGGAACAAACGTCTATTGTATGCCCGGGAATCTGATGGTTTATATAGACTGTATTTTCGCACCTACTCCCAATCGCCTATAAATTGCAGAGCAGCACAGTCAAGCCAGGGGTTGAGGAATGTAAGACCACATTCTGGGTGTATCCACGTGGCGCACAGAATTCTGGGACACCTGAATTTTGCTGATGTAATTAAGACAAAGAATATTGTCAATGGCCTCAACTTAAAACCATGTAAATTCTTTATGCAGTGTCTATCCTGTTGCAAGAATAAGATTAAGGTTGCACGCAAGGGTAGGTGCTCAGATAGGAAAGTAACTGAGCCATTTGAGCGTGTACATTGTGATTTAGTTGGGCCACTCCCACCATCATTAGGAGGTTCAAGATACTGGCTTACGCTGATAGACCAGTATAGTAGATATTGCTGGACTTATGCAATAGCTGAAAAGTCACAAGCACTTGAGAAGTACAAAGCTTTTTGCAACTGGGTAAAAACGCACTTTAACAAACCTATTAAGAACCTGTTTTCTGACCGGGGCGGGGAATTTGTTTCTGAAGATTTTGAGAAATTCCTGGAAGCGCAGGGGACGACTCATGAGTTATCTTGCCCCTGAAGTCCCTGGCAAAATGGGCTTGTTGAAGTTGTGCAGCATGACCTGCAGGCAGGGGTTAAAACTTATCTGCACGATGCTAATCTGCCCAAAGACTTTTGGGCTGAAGCACTCCATGCTTTTTGTTATGTTAGAAATCGCAGTTATCATTCTGGTTTAGATGTCACCCCCTATGAGAAGTTGTTTAAAAAACGCCCTAATCTGAAATACCTACGTATTTGGGGTTCAGATGTAATTATGCATTATCCTGCTAAGCAGAAGTTGGGTGAACGTAGTGTTCAGGGAAAATTAATGGGCTACCAGCAGGGGGCGTACAGAATTTACATACCAGCAACTGGCAAATTTCATATTACCAGAAGCATGATACAAACTGTAAATTGGAATGGAGTTGCTGTTTTCCAAGATACTGATGGTATAAATGATACTGAGGAAGAAGAGGAAGCAGCAGCAGCAGGAGGAAATGGTGATTCTGAATTAATGGGGAAAGACAAAAAGCCTGTTGAATCTGATATTTTGTTTGATTTAAAGTCACAGGCACCTGAGGGGAGGTTAGATTCTCTTGAGTTTTCTGACCGTGAGCTTAGCCTACAGGCACCTCTTCAGTCTGACAATGATGATTTACAACCTGAAACTAGTAGTTCACTGAGTCCCATTAAGTCTGAGGAGTCTTACTCTCCTTCCGGACTAAGATGTTCAGACAGAAAGAGACAGAAGCCACAACGTTTTGCAGATGAACATTTTAACACTGTGTATGCCAATAAGGTGGTTTTTGAGCCAAAAAGCTACAATGATGTTCAGAATTTACCTAAGCACCAAGCTGTAAATTGGTATAATGCTATGAACTCTGAGATAGCTTCTTTAAAATAGCATAACACTTGGTCTCTTGTACCACAAACCCCAGATATGAGACTTATTGATTCAAAATGGGTTTATAGAGTTAAAATGAATGACAAAAATGAAGTTGTAAGGTACAAGGCAAGACTAGTTGCTAGGGGCTTTCAACAAATTCCAGGCGAAGATTATGATTTGTGCTATTCACCAAGTGTAAAATATGAAGCAGTTAAGCTTTTGTTAAAAGATGCATCACAATGTGGAAAAGCCCACTATGCAATGTTTCTCTGCTCTTAAGAGAGTGGTAATGTACCTTAAACATACCAAACATTATAGGTTGCAGTTTACAACATGTATTGACAAAGGTTTTGAAATTTTCTGCGATGCATCTCATGCAGTAGAACAAAATAATTGCAGGGGTGTGTCTGGTATGGTGTTTTGTTATAACGGTTGTCCATTTGAATGGAAGTCCCAGACACAAAACATTATTTGTCTCTCCACAACTGAGAGTGAATTATGTGCATGCGTTCAGGCCACTCGTGATGTAGAATGGTATCTGCAAGTATTTGCAGACCTACAGATGCAAGTAACACTACCAGTAAGAGTTTACCTTGATTCCCAGAGTGGACTTGCTGTCCTGTGTTCGGAGACCAGTGCGCAGCGCACCAGAGTTTTAAGATTGCGTTTAGAATTTGTAAAGAAACTAATTGCTGATGAAATGGTTGTATTTAAATATGTTCCAGGTGACAATCAAATTGCGGACATTTTTACTAAAGCACTTCCAAAGGTTACACATGAAAAACATGTACAAAGTATGCTTTATGTTTTTGTTCCACAATGATGAACCGCAGGGGAAATGTTGAATGGTTTCTTTAAATGTAAAGGTTCATCATTGTTCCACTCCATGTGTATGTCTTTAAGGGGCCAGAGCAAGGGCCAGAGCAAGATAACGAGACCCAGCTTTACAGCTGTGTAACATAGCAGGTGCTGCTGAGTTGTATTTGATTAAGGTGTGTCAGCATTTGGGTAGAGTATATAAGGAGCAGCATCTAGCTCTCCCATTACCCTGGGGGATGGGTTGGTGGTTGGGTCTGGTTTGTTGATGTATTTAGTGTAAATGGAGTTTTTTGTTTTTCTTATTAAAACCTTCTTTAAGTTATTTTTGAGTCCCTTTTTAATGCATGGTCTCCCCAGCAAGCTCTCTGCAGCGCTACCATACTGCAAAAAGCCAACACTCACCTGTTCCTCTACAATTGCCGCGGTTCTCTGGTGAGCGATAATAGCTATTAAACCAGTTTAACAGCACAATTCTGTGTATGGCTACTGAGAAATAAGCCTCATTGAGTTCAATGGAGCTTACTTCCAGGTTAGTGTTTATAAGCTGGCAACCTAACTCTGCAATGTGCTGAGTGTTTGTGAAAGAAAGAGCAACAATAAACACAGACATGGCCTCCAAGAAACAATTATAAAATCATTTCCCCTAAAAGAATTTCAGGGCATGAGAGATGTCTTTCAAAGCATGTCAGTCATTTTGGCTCTGAAGGGCTCTCCCAAGATGATTTCAAATGTCACATTTGCCATGTTGCATTGTCAGTCACAGTGAGGTAAATCTGGGGCCTTTGCAGATGATTTTTATCGAACAAGAAATGTGCAATTGTTACTCAAGTTCTGTACATGATCCAATCCCCCCACCCACCCAAATCTCCTAGTTGCTACAGAGAAATTGCCTGAAATGAAGAACCCAAAACAATCCATTTTACAGTTATTCTGAATGTGCTGGTGGGTTCTTCCCAGTTCTTCAGGAGGAAGCTAATTGGTCAATTTCTGGTCCCTGCCACTTTTGTATGAGATCACCACGCTTGGTCTCTGTCCAGAATCTGACTCTGCACTTATAGCCTTCTCCTCAGTCAACTCTGTGTCCCCCGCAGAGAGCAGAAGAGGCCCATCGGAACCCACTGGAAACCTCCCCAGAATCATTCAACTCTTCCAGCTCCTCCCACCCTTCCTCCTGATCCAACCACCCCCTCCAGTTGGACTACAACTCCCATCAGCCCCTGGGGGGATGTTAAACATTCTACTCCATCTCTACAATCTGGAGGCAACTTCAGAAGGGAGAGGAGAAACGTTTCTTCTTTTCCGCCATCAGATTTTTGTTGGTGGCAGCGACATTATCTCATCCCAAGAGTAGTGGGCAGAATTTGCACCACCACAAAGAGAGGCTATGCCAGTAATGTCAGGTAATAGCTGAACTATATTTTGTTTTCTCATTGCCATGTCAGGAAGCATCTGAGATCTTACCCCACTTCAAGATGTCACCTACATCTCCTATATAGATGTGGTTAATTCACAAAGGTGCCAATATTTGGTTCTGATAATGAGTCCATTGTGTAACTGTCAATAGAAAATTTGCTTTCAATAGCATAAGCGTTCATATGTAGCGGGAGGCTGTAGCTACATTTTGATTCATTGGTTAATTATTTTTTGTTACAATTATTTTTCTCATTTGTTTTATCCTTCCTTGAAGCAGTCTTGTAGGAAAGGGGGAGGGGTATCAACAGCTCAGTGGGAAAAGATGTGAATGCTCTAGCTCATCAGTCTCATTCCCAAGAGTTTCAAGTAATTTATTTTAAAATGGATGATTATGTTTTGGAAACACTTCTTTTTTCATTTGCTTACAAATCAAAATGCTGACATTTTGCAATTATGAATTATCCCTAAATTGCCTTGCATTTCAAGAATAGTGCTTGAAGCAACATCTACAAACTAAAGTGGCTTAGCGTTTACTTTTTCTTTGTTTTTTAGTTTGCTACTTTGCTGTGTATTAATGGCTGAAAATGGGTATCGGCATCCTGGCCTTGCCTATGACAAGTAGGAAGTTTCAGTGACAGAAGATTGGATATGTGATATATACAATACATAAATATTTGGAGACCCTTTGAGGATAAAATGGATGTTGTTCACCTATTGGGGAGGCTACTGTTGTGGATTTCATGCACGAATATATGTTCACTAATATATGCATTTTTATGCACACTTTATCCTGGTAAGTGCATTTGTGCACATTACTTGGCTGGAGAACTGCATTGCAAAATTCAGAGAAGTGCAAATTTCAAAGGGTGGCTGAGTTTTGGTTCTTGTATTGTTTCAGAAACTGTAAATTAGGTAACTGAATCAAACTTCTCTTTTTTTTAAAAAAAATATTTATTAAAGTTTCAAAAGGTACAAAAAGCAAAACAAAAAGACAAAGAAAAACAAAATAAAAAATTCTACCTTTAAAATCTCATTTTCAATAACTTCTTTTCACGACTTCCCCTCACCTCCCCTTCTTGTATTCCAAATCCAATTATTTGTTCAGCAAGATTTATCCCTAATGTCTTAACCTTAGTTTGTTAATGTGTTTATTTGTAATAGATTTTAACCCTTAATTCATTATTATATTTAGTTCAATTTATAAATCAACTTTTAGTTTATATACCTTAATCATACGTAAAAGAAAAAAAGAAAAAAAAAGACTTTTTCTAAGGTTGACCCTATTTCCCTTCCACGAATTCCCCATTCTTATAATAATAAACAACATGAAATTTAACACAGCATAAAAAAGATCAGGCCCCCTTTGGACTTCCAAACCCCACCCTTCTCTCCCCGGTTTCAATCCCAAACCATAGTCCATTTAGTCCATCTATTTAGCCTGGTGACCTTACGTCCGAGGCTCTCAAGTCTCTTTCAGTCCCATTCAGCCGGCTTCTTTGAAAGTCCCTTATGGTTAACACCCAAACTTCCCTTTGTCCCTGCTCCCAGTAAAAATTGCAGCCTGAAGCACACAAATGTCATCCTTTGGGCCAGTTCAAGTTTCCAAGGTGTCTTCAAGGGCAGCCCCATGTAGAATACATTGCAGTAATCCAATCTGGAATTGATGCTTTTGAATTATGGTGCTGGAGGAGACTCTTGAGAGTCACATGGACTGCAAGAAGATCAAACCTCTCCATTCTTAAGGAAATCAGCCCTGAATGCTCACTGGAAGGACAGATCCTGAAGCTGAGGCTCCAATACTTTGGCCACCTCATGAGAAGAGAACACTCCCTCGAAAAGACCCTGATGTTGGGAAAGATGGAGGGCACAAGGAGAAGGGGACAGCAGAGGACGAGATGGTTGGACAGTGTTCTCGAAGCTACCAGCATGAGTTTGACCAAACTGCGGGAGGCAGTGGAAGACAGGAGTGCCTGGCGTGCTCTGGTCCATGGGGTCACGAAGAGTCGCACACGACTAAACGACTAAACAAAAACAAAATCCAATCTGAGCTTGGAGCACCGTGCCCTAGTCATCTCTGCCCAACAGGGGCTGCAGCTGGCGAACCAACTGGAGCTGAAAATTGGCACTCCTAGACCCTGAGGCCACTTGGGCCTCAAGTGTCAATGTTGAATCTAGGTGTACCCCCAGGCTACAAACTTGCTCCTTCTAGGGAAGTGCAATCCTGCCCAAAACAGTCTGTCTCCATACCTCCTAAACTCAGGAACTTGGAACTCTAAACATCTCTGTCTTTTCAAGATTCACTTTGTTTGTTGGCCCACACGCAGTCCATCAATGCATTCAAACTTCTGTCTAGCACCTTAGCTGCATCTCCAGATTCAGATGGAGTAGATCTGTGGCATAGATTCTCGCCGAGCTTCGCTTACTGTGATTTTGAATAGTCCTTCAACATTCTGGAAAGATTTGACTGGCTTGATGTGTGCGCAGGCAAAATAGCCATATTGGGAGTAAGTTCCCCACGAGGCATGTTTGGCCCAAGCCATTTACTTGGAAATGTCAGCTGGCCAAATTTTAACCTACTCTACAGTAATATGGAAGGGGAGATATTTTCCACCCTGGTAATGAAAGGCTGGATTTTGTGTAACATTCTCGCTTCTTTGGAGACATGGGATATTGTGCCATTCAGAGCCAAGAGAATTGCCCAGGGTTGCAGTCTGTAAAACCATTTTCTGTTTAAATGTGCAGCTATATGTAATGGAACCATAACCCATCATTAGAGAATGCTGAAAGCAATATACCAGCCCTAATACCCCCAGAACTGAGGAAACAGACCCCTTGGAGCAAATGTTCTGCCGTGTCCTCTAAAATGACTAGTAAAATAAGTCGGTTCATGCATTCCTTCAATCTAATAAGAACATTACGGCTGCAGTCCTGTCTTATGCTTATTCAGCTGGGAGTGAGCCCAATTGAACTCAACAGTACTTATTTCTGAGTAGACATGCATAGGATTGTGCTAGAAAGGCAGGAAGAAAAGGAGGTCGATATTCTTTGACATTTTGGAGGCAGTTGGATTCTTGCTTCAGAAGCAGATGCTATAGAAGATGAATGTATCATTTATACTACTGCAAGGTGATTTACTTCATCATGCATATGTAAAACAACACTTTGGGGTCCAGTTATAATAGCTGGAGCAAAACAACCGTTTTTGCCCAATGGAAACTATATATGTAAGGAGCTTTTAGAACTATTTTTTAAAAACTCCATTGGGAGTAGATAGCTTTCCAGCCCATTAGCATTTAATTCAGGTAGTGTAATATTTTACTTGGAGGTGAAAACACCATGTGTGTGATTTTGCTATGTAAACAAATGCACCAAAAATTGGCTGGCTGCAATTCTGATGACTTTCAGGCGACCTGAAATTTTCACTAGTTTCTAAACAGTTTGCAAATACCTTTATTCGTAACATAGAGTCTTTTGACGAAGTACCATTACCACTTTTTCCACCCAGCTATTTTCCAAGGGATATTGCCAAGTAATCCATTCATTTTCCTGGTGATGTTTCAGTTTGAATGCTGAAGCTTGCAAGAGTCTTTTAAAGTAAGAGCAGTTTATTGAAATTATACTACATTTTGCATTATACCGAATTTGCACAGTATCAGAGGTGGTTTGACAATCACAGCTTACTGCATATAATCCACATCCCAAATATTATGTTTTCCTGCTTGATGATTACTATTTTTGAAATCATGAGGTTGGCTTTTAAAAAACACACTCAGAGCTATCCGAATTACCTGTGGAGCCATCTGTGCATGCAATCCTATCACCAATGGCAGAATTCCCATTGGTTTTATCGGAGCGGGTAGCCTTAAATAATCTTAGTGTGTTGTGTACATAGTATTGCTGTGACTTGGGGAAAACTAAATTATGAATTTCTTTGTACCCATGAGCCTCTGTTGGCTGACTCTTTCCTGGTGTTTCACCATACAGCCAGTGTGGTGTAGTGGTTAAGAGCGATAGACTCGTAATCTGGGGAACTGGGTTCGCGTCTCCGCTCCTCCACATGCAGCTGCTGGGTGACCTTGGGCCAGTCACACTTCTTTGAAGTCTCTCAGCCCCACTCACCTCACAGAGTGTTTGTTGTGGGGGAGGAAGGGAAAGGAGAATGTTAGCCGCTTTGAGACTCCTTCGGGTAGTGATAAAGTGGGATATCAAATCCAAACTCTTCTTCTTCTTCTATGCACAAATGTCTTCGATAAATGTCCCCCACCCTATTTGTGATCAGAGAAACTGAGATGGCTATTTCTATAAAGCATTGCCAAAAAAGAGGGAACGGGAAAGTCATTTGCAGGTGCTGTATGGGCAGGTGCCGTGTAGGACAGTTTCTTCCAATTGCATTTGTCACAGTGAGTCTCTTGAACACAGAGAAGGAGAAGGAGAGGACAGTGTCTGAGTGCAATTTTAGTTTTGAGTGCAACTCCCAGTTAGCAAGAATAATCATTATCCTTCTGTTTGGTGTGATGGGGGTAGCGGCACTCACCTGACCTGTGGTTGGTTGCATTGCTGCTGCTTACTAGGAGATAGAGGGGAGGTTGGTGTGGTGTAAACACACCAGCGGGAGCACCAGGTTGGCTCTGTCGGTGTGTTTGTACTGCACCAACCTCACTGCTGCTTCCTGCTCTATCTTCCAGAAAACAGCAGCAATGAAACCCACCGGAAATCAAATGAGTGCCACTTGTTAAGTATAGTCATTTAATCCACTGAAATTGCAAGTGCTGGTATGCATTACTATGCATTTAAATCTGAGTAGTTGAGAACTGAATTCTAGAGCGTTCTCTAGTAGTTCTGATGTGATTGGCTCACGGTCACATGGGAGGTATCTAGTGAAGAAGAGACTCCATTTTATGTGAAGCAAGATGGCTGTATTTTAGAATCCACTGTGAACACTGCTAAGTTGAATAGAGTGTTGGAGTGCTTCTTCTCTGCTTGAAAGAAAAAGAGCCAAGCTGCAGGAGAAGGTGAAAGTGGAAATTTCTTATACAGTGGTGCCCCACAAGACGAATGCCTCGCAAGACGGAAAACCCGCTAGACGAAAGGGTTTTCCGTTTTTGAGCTGCTTCACAAGACGAATTTCCCTATGGGCTTGCTTCGCAAGACGAAAACGTCTTGCGAGTGTTCCGATTTTTTTTCGCTTCCCCCCCTTTTTTCTAAGCCACTAAGCCGCTAATAGCCTTTTAGCCGCTAAGCCGCTAAGCCTTTAATAGCCGCTAATCCGCTAAACTGCTAATAGCGCTAAGCCGCTAAGCCGCTAATAGGGTTGCTTTGCAAGACGAAAAAACCGCTAGACGAAGAGACTCGCGGAACGGATTAATTTCGTCTTGCGAGGCACCACTGTAGAAGCTGCAAGGCATGGCCTAACTGAGATACAGAAGGCTGAATGCTGAGCTCTGGAAAGAGAGGAAGATACCGTTGTTTGGAAGTTAGAAGAAGAGGCTGTAGGGCCATGATAAGCATGTGATTGTAAATAATTAAATTCATCTATAACTATAAGTTTCTGCAAGCAAAGTTTTTGAATGTTCATGTCTGGACATTGGTTTAATTTCCAAAGAAGAGTGCCAGTCATAAATATGATTTGAGCTTCTTTGCTGCGTTTTCGCTACTCTTACTTCAACACTGCTGTCCCAACACCTCATTGGTTACTGTTGCTGTGCTTGTAGCTACAACACTAGCTTCCCAGTAGGAGGGGCGGTGTTGCTTATCATGAGGGAGAGACAGCAGGGAGGTCAGGGCGGTGCAGATGCATGGCATGAATGCCAGATTGGCACCACCAGGGCATTCGCACCGCACTGACTTTGCCATTATCTCATCTCTCTCCTCTCAATAACCAACAGCGATCCGTCTTCTGGAAAGCTAACATAGCAGCTCTGCTATGTTGAGTCACTTCTGGAGGTAACAGTGATGCGGAATTCTTGGAGGCGGGGAAGTGGTCTATTTTGAGGGGGGGAATTCACGGCATGTAATGCCTTGAAAGAGAATATTATGAAAATGATATACAGGTGGTACATGACCCCAGTCAAGCTTGCTAAGATATATCATTTGTCTGATAATAAATGTTGGAAATGTAAGGAGGCTGAAGGGACATTCTTTCACCTCTGGTGGACTTGCCCAAAAGTGAAGGCCTTCTGGGAAATGATCTATAATGAGTTAAAGAAGGTGTTTAAGTACACCTTTCCCAAGAAACCAGAGGCCTTCCTCCTGGGCATTGTCGGCCAGAAGGTGTTAAAGAAGGACAGAACTTTTTTTACGTACGCAACGACAGCAGCAAGAATACTTATTGCAAAACACTGGAAGACACAAGATTTACCCACACTGGAAGAGTGGCAGATGCAATTGATGGACTATATGGAACTGGCTGAAATGACTGGCAGAATCCGAGATTTGGGAGAAGAAACAATGGAGGAGGACTGGAAAAAATTCAAGGACTATTTACGAAAATATTATAAGTTATATGAATGTTAAGAATTTGCATGATTTGGAAAATCTAGCTTCAGCAACAAGATTCGGTGATATGGGAAATTAAGTTATAATTATGAAGGGACTAAGGTTTAAAGTGATATTACATTTATATTAAGGCAAAAGTAAATTGACAACAAGTATTTTAAACCTAAAACATAACTATTTGAAAGTACAAAGGAATGCATGAAACAAGGTAATAATTTGTTGATATTTTTATTGTAAAGAATGCAGGGTGAGGGAGACGTGGGGAAGTCCGGTTGGTGATGAAAAAATGTCTTGGAAAGATGGATTTCTTTTTTTTTTTTCCTTTTTCTTCTTACTGTTACTTCTTTTATATATCTGACTTTATATCTGTATCTGAGAAAAACAATAAAAAATATTTTTAAAAAAATTTAAAAAAAAATTTTGAGGGGGGAAATCAGAATTATTATTAGGAAAAAGTCTTCTGAGATATTTTGGCTCAGCTCTTTTGCTTCAGGCAGAGTTTTGTTTTATCAGACAGATGATTGTTTTGTTCAAAATCTCCATTTTATCTGCTGCACCTCTCTGTTTTTTATGGTAATGTGTATTTGGCATGTGATTGCATTTCATTCTTTATTTTAATTGTTGTTAGCTATCCCATCCTTCTAGTGCTTAGGTACCACTTAGATTGGCTATCTTTGTATGTATGAATGCATACAGACAATAATAAATGGATAGATTGGCCTTGCGGAAATAGCATGATGGAAAATCTACCTGCAAATTACTATTTCCCCCTCTATTAATGAAGGATTTGCTATGACTGGCATTTTGTTTTAACTGGATTATAGTTGTAGTTGGACGTGGAAAAACTAGTCATCTTTAAAAGATGAAAGGGATTTTGATTTTGACCTTTGTACAATTAAATACAAGAAGCCAATTCACACCAATTAGCCCAGCTTTCATTTACAATCCAGAAACTATATTCCATGCAGGATGATGGGGGGGGGGAATCATACTTACCCTTCTAGTTTCTTACACTGCTAGTTTCAGTCAGGAGGGGGAAGGAAAGGGTTTTCTAATGTAGCTTTATGAAGGTCAAAGGCACTCTGGATCAAATGTTCTGTGAATTCTAATTGACGCAGCTTTGCAGAAATCATTCTGCCAGCAACCCATATATTTGCTGTTGCGTTGCTCCCATTTGAGGATAAATCAGAGAACAAGGCACTGAGCAAACCTCATCATGCTTATGAATGGTTTGGGAAGACTTGATTCCAGCTTGCCTTCAGTGGGAAGATTTATTTAATATCCTGATGGCAATCTAAATACACAAGCTGCATCAGAACCTTCTAAATTCTTAAAACTGTTAGGAACAAATAATATATTCATTACTGTGCTGACAATTTACAGTGAGTCTAGCGTGTTAACAGCGTTTTGAAAACGCCCTGCAGGTTCTTCAAGGGAATCACTTCGGTGGCCCCTCTGTGCATAGTTTTGGAGAGTATCTTGGAGGGTATTCTCCAGTGTTGTATAAGAATTACTGCCAATGGTAAATTCACCTAGGTAAGTGTTTATTATTTATAACCATGTCAAAGGCTCTAGTCCTATACACACTTATCTGGGAGTAGGTCCCATTGAGCTCAACATGCCTTACTTCTGAGTTGACATGTGTAGCACTCGAGAGATTTCTAGTCTCTGTACAAAAGTAAAAACACGTATTCAACCCCTGATGCATTCATTCAGGAGCCCACTGGAAGGAAAGGCACCTCAACAGCAGAAAGGGTAAAGGAACTTGTGACCAGAGTAAGGGTCGAGCCCTTCTGGGCCACTTCTACGCTTTCAAAATAATTTTTCCAAACAGAAACCAAAACGCTATCATCAGAGCTCAAATACCTGGGTTTGCACATAAGATGGCATCTGATTTGAATAATGGGCAATACAGTGGTACCTTGGGATGCGAACGGGATCCGTTCCGGAGCACAACGTAAGGCGCGTCTGCGCGGGTGTGGGTCGCACTTTGCCGCTTCCCACATGCGCATGACATAATTTTGAGCCTCTGCGCATGCGCGAGTGGCAAAACTCGGAAGTAACGTGCTCCGTTTCTTCCGGGTTGCCACGGAGCGCAACTCGAACGTGCTCAACCCGAAGCACATTCAACCTGAGGTATGACTGTATGAATAAATAACCATAAATAAATAAATACCTTTGCTTACAGTAATAAAAAAACGTATTTGGTCTTATTTTAAGTATTATTGCATACCTTTTCAAGCTGAGAGTAGAATTCTGCAACTTCAGAAGTTGCCCTGAGCTTGAAGTCCCATTACAGGAAAGCCTTCTTGTAGGAAATGAATTTACGGTGATCTTTTAGATTTGAATCCGCTGTGTGGACAGATGTTGTTGTATGGATGTTAATACTCTATATATTCAAGTTCCTTTGAATTCAGTGGGGCTTACTTTTGGCTAAACATTCTTAGGGTCAGGGTGCATGGCTCCTGCCAAAACCCTCTATGCTCACTCAAGGGGAAAATATGCACACAGTGGAAGGTGTTTTCATCATATCTACAGCAACTTCTCACATGATAGGGCAGACCAGTCCATTTAAAACTGCCAAAGTAGTAGACTAGTAGGAAACTTAAATATAAATCCAGATGTGTGTGCTGTTTTGCATTCCCTTGCAGTTTTATCCATTAGGGATTGATAGAAAGTAGATTCAGATCTACTGGTAGAACTCAGGGTGATTTTCAGGAGATTGGTAAGGGTGTCTGCTTCCCCATTGTTCCACTAGGTTCAGATGCGCCTTGAGCCAAATCAGACAGACTGCAAAGCACTTTGGATCCAGATGAACTGTTTTCCAAATTGCCAAATTGAAGCTCAAACTGAATCTCGCGAACGGTGCATATCGATAATAGCAACAACAAAATGACTTTTTGTTCCTTCTAAATTGGGCTGCTGGGACGAGGAAAGCTAACCTGTGTGGAATGGTTTGTGAACTCAATTCTGCTCTAGTATTGAAAACAAATTCTTAGGCCCAGAATGTGCTTAGAGTCCAAACTGTTTATAGTCCTCCTGTATTTTACACCTGGCTCAAGTTGGTAGATCTTGGGGTGCTAGTGGGGGAGGAGCTTCCACAAGCATGAAGTTTGCCCATCCCTGTACTACAAAGCATAGTAGGATTGTAGATCAAATGTGGAGAACGGTTTGTGGTAGGCCCAGTAACTAGGTTCATAAAGTGGTTAAGCATTGTTCATCATCTTCCTGTGTAGCATTGCTCATTTGCCAGCCCAGTTGAGTGTGGGAGGATAGGACATTGTGAGTGAAGGAGGGCTTTGTTGCATTCTTCTTCTTTGGTGATCATTCACAGCCGAGTAAGATTGTCTTCCATGAACACGGTCTTAACAGTGGGTCCGTAAGTGACTGTAGAGGCCAATTCTGGATCCACATGTCCTTCCAGTGGGGACATAGGTTTCTGGGCAGGAGTTGATCATGGTGAGGGTTTGCCAAGTGTGCCTTCCACTTAGCATGTTTCTCCCTTTTGTCCTGAGTTTGAGCGTCTTCAAAGCCCATGACACCTTTGGTAAAGGCTATTCTCCAATTGGAGCCTTCGCAGGCCAGTGTTTCCCAGTTGTTGGTGTTTATATTACATTTTTTTTTAGATTTGCCTTGAGAGAGTCTTTAAACCGTTTTTGTTGACCACCAGCATTATGCTTTCACTAATAAAAAGCTGGAGCTAGTGAAAAATTTGGTGCTTTTGAGTGTTGAAAGTGCTTCACGTGTGCTATCTAGTTGTAAACTCAGCCTTCCCCAAATATTTTGGGTTACCACTTTCCTTGGCCCCAGCCACCATCGCCAGTGGTCGGGCATGATACAAGTTGTAGTCTAGCAACATCTTGGAGGGCACCAGGTTGGGAGAGGCTACTGTAAGCTAGGTCAGTATCAGTAGCCTCCATTTTGCAGGTGGAGGGGAGGACTGAGGCTGAGAAGGTGTGACATGTTCCAGTTCATGGCTGAGGCAAGATTCAAACCAGGGACTTCCTGATTCATAGCTCAGTCTCTTGGTCATTCTACTACATCAGCATTTCAGGCAACATGGAGCTGCTGTTAAATGCAGCAAACCTCCATCTCTTTGTTTCTCCCCAGACATATCTGGGTGACTGGGAGCGGCCGCCAAGACCATATAACACCGGTCTTGAAAGACCTACATTGGCTCCCATTACGTTTCCGAGCACAATTCAAAGTGTTGGTGCTGACCTTTAAAGCCCTAAACGGCCTCGGTCCAGTATATCTGAAGGAGCATCTCCACCCCCATCGTTCTACCCGGACACTGAGGTCCAGCACCGAGGGCCTTCTGGCAGTTCCCTCACTGCGAGAAGCCAAGTTACAGGGAACCAGGCAGAGGGCCTTCTCGGTAGTGGAACGCCCTCCCACCAGATGTCAAAGAGAACAACAACTACCAGACTTTTAGAAGACATCTGAAGGCAGCCCTGTTTAGGGAAGCTTTTAATGTTTGATGTATCAGTATTTTAATATTTTTTTGGAAGCCGCCCAGAGTGGCTGGGGAAGCCCAGCCAGTTGGGCAGGGTATAAATAATAAATTATTATTTTTATTTTTATTATCTACTGACACAAAAAAGTGTGCGCTGGTATCAGGGACCAAGTATTTCCTCGCCTACACTGAACTTTATTGGCTGGTCCTGCTAGAGGACAGGGACACATGTAGCATGACATTATGTTGCCAGTTTTGGATCACTGGAATGAGACAGGGCTGTTGTTTTGGGTATGGCACCACATCTGCCCTGTCGTCTCTTTCCAGCCCTAGTTAAGCTCTTGCGCTCTGCAAGGCTGAAGCGGCATAATAGTTGCACTGAGCCCAAGGAACCAACTAAACCCCAAGAATTTATGGGTCTCCTAGTCAGCACCTGTTACTGGGGAACCATCATATAAAAGAAGCATCAATAACAACAGCTTTAAAACGCTTTGCTATGTTTCTTTTCCTCGCTATCAGTTTAGCGATGTATTTTGCATGGCGTGCGTGGAATATACGGCGGCATGGTGCGCTATAAAAGTCATTTTGCTACTTCTTTGAGATGACCTGCATAACTCATAGGTAGCAAAGCGTCAATAAAACCTTTATATCAATACAAACTATTACATAGTATACAGTATTGCTGGATAGCTATACTGACTTGTGCTATAAAGTACCAAAGTGTGCCCTGGCACGACAACATTTCTTTTTTCTTTTTTAAGATGACCATCCGTTTACCTTAACAATGGGAACATAAAAGAAAGTTTCCAGAACACAATTTGGAATCTGTGATGTAGCACTATGAATCAGACCATAATAAATCTCATGGCAAACAGGTGCAGAGGGGATTGATAGCTGATGAAAGTATTTGATTTGCTCCACATTTCCTATCAACCTTTCCACCCCGCAAAGTGCCATTTCTATTTCATATTGCAGGCAGCAAATATACCCAGATAATTGCCCAGTGAAATAAAAATAAGGATTTCTGATTTCATAAATTCGTCTTTCTAATAAAAAGAAAAATTATCTCAGAAGAGTAATGAACAAATGGCAGCTTCCAAGCTAGATAAACCCCCTGAAGAAACTTTACTGCCCCTTTCACTGGTTTTACTAATTTTTAATCCAGGTAAAAAATTTCACCTGCAACCTCACTTTTAAGGAATAGTCTGCACTGTATTTTACTGCCAATCTACCTTTTGAAAGGACCTTTCAGAAAGTTTCCTCCCACACCCAGATGAACTAGTGAAGATGAGACAAGCAGTAACAACCAAGAAATTGCAAAAAAAATAGATCAAAAGTCCGGGAAAAGAAAACTAAGAACATTAAAACAACAAGGAAAATAAAGATAAGCCGACATAAACAATGGCAGAAATTATTTAATCTACTCCCATTGGACTCAAATAAATCTGCTGTACATGTACTACAATACGCACACAGCCCTTATTGCTAATAATTAATGTCAATTTTATTATAGAACCTAACAATCCATAAAGAAGCTAGGTTCTTTAGAACATAACTGTTCCCCGAGACTACAGAAGTAGGCAGTCCTGACTTTGCAGGATGGCCATTTTTGTAAAACTCTGTGTCCCAGAACCGGCAAACATTTCTGACTTCTTCTTCCCTGAAATAAGGCATGCATTCCATTCCGAATGCTTCTTGTGAATGTGGAGGTTTTGATGGGCAGACAAGAAGTTCCCTATTAACAATGAACAGGGGCTTGTTCCATACATATGTCCAAACGTTCACACCCCAGTGAACTAGATGGAAAATCTATATGTGCAAGAATTGTACATAGCTCCAGATCAGATATATAGATGTCAGGAGATGCTGTGTAATCAATTTGGTATTCCCAAAAGCCTCCTTCATTTATTCCCCCACCCCTCCTTGTTTCAGCACGATTTATGACTACAGCTCCCTAAAGGACAGAAAGGAAAGTGAGTGGGTAATAATTATACACTTGTGTAAGCACAACAGCTGTGTGTAGTGTCATATACAGAGTTCAAAAACACATGACATTTAATTTCTGTATTATATAAATACCATTTACAGGAACTAAAAGCGGTTCTCAAGGACCTCTGATCAGCCAAACGCCAATTTCCTCCTGACCAAGCATTTATAGATGGCAGAATAGAATTTAACTTAAATTTGGGCTCAGACTCATCTTTTGATACTGAAATTTGTGGATGCCTTGTAGAAAGAAGCGTGTGTTGGAGAATATAGCTAAAGGATACTGGCTGAATGCTTTATGTTATAAATTATTTTGAAGGTCAGTGTCCCTAATGTAGATGGCATGGGACCATAGATGCAATGTGCTTCAAAGCAGTTACTATTCCTTAAAGCAATAATGTCCAGACCTTTCCAGTGACCTTGCCAGGAGTACCTTTGTTATGCAATAGCATTTAGCCGAAGTGCCATTTACTGCAGCTACAGATGCCAACAGGAGGCTTTCAAGAATTGTGATGAAGATCCCCAAGAAACATAAGGTTGGCTTGAAAAGTCATGATATTTCAAGAGAACTGCACAATGAATTCTTTCAAATTTCCTTTTCATTATGGGTCTGCAAGGGACTTGTTATCGTGCCTTAATATTCCTTTTCTTCTTCCTCCTGAGATGATGGGGACCAGTTTCCATTTTCAATTTCAGGCTAAGGTCAGGTGTAACTATAGGAAAATTGAATATGACCAGAGATTCTTCACACTATTTTTGAGAACTTGCAAGACTCACAGCTGCATTAGACCTATCTTGGTATTTCCATAAGGGCATCTCTGCCATATGCATGTCCATTTTTTTCGTGACAATATTTACAGAACAGAGCTGAAAGAGAATAGCTCTTTAGTGCAAAAGCTAAGAGCTAATAATCTCTCATTTCAAATCTCAGCTAAGCCATAAACTTCCAAGGTGACATTATGCAAACTGCTACTTATTAGCTTCAGCATCCAATTCATCTGTAACATGGAAATAATAATGTAGAACTACTTGATAAGGTTGTGAGGATTACCAAAAGAATGTACATGAAGTGATTCTTTGAATTACATGAAAACTGATATACAAACTCTGCAATCCTAAGGGTTGTAGTCAACTAGGCCCTACTCAGAGTAGTGAAACACTGGCCTGCAAGCGCTCCAATTGGAGAACAGCCTTTACCAAAGGTGTCATGGGTTTTGAAGACGCTCAAACTCAGGACGAAAGGGATAAACGCACTAAGAGGAAGGCACACTTGGCAAACCCACACCATGATCAACTCCCGCCCATAAACCTATGTCCCCGCTGTGGAAGGACGTGTGGATGCAGAATTGGCCTCTACAGTCACTTACAGACTCACTTTTAAAACCGTGTTTATGGAATCTTACTCGGCTACGAGGGATCGCCAAAAAAGTAGACTCAGGGTAGTCCCACCAAAACTGATGAACCTAAATTAACCATGTCCATTAACTTCATCAAATGTCACCCAGCTGAACTCTTGGAGCTTACTTCCATCCCTTAAATAGGATTGGGCTGAGCACGGGCTATCATTAGGCAGATTGAGACAATTGTCTCAAGTGATCAGGGTGCAGCACAACCCCACCACACTGACCACTCCTGCCTGTGACTGGGTCACCTGCCATTTCTATTTACGGTGAATGAGAAAAAACATTGCAGCTGCTGCACAACCACAGAGTGCTTTCTTGGACTCCCTTCACTTAGATCCACAGTCCCCTTGACTGGCTAGTTAGAGGCAGAACTTGCTGTGAGCCCTCTTGAGTATACCATTGTGGCGATCACACAGGGTCCCCAGATGTTTGATGGTATATTGATCCCTGTGCCACCATTGTGATTGCCTCCTCGCTGCCACCAACCCGTTTCTCTCGGGTACACACGGAGTCCAGACAGTTGTTAACATTAACAAATAATCAAGTTTATTTTATAAGCATGAACAAGTTTATGGTTTCAGTTAATTTTTCTTGGCAGTTTCTTCATCTTAGTTTCTTTACTGACCTATACGTTCCTAACAACTTCAAACTGATTACCCCAGCTATCTATCTGACTCCACCTAAGAGTTCCTCTCACTTTCTCACATCAAAACTCGACCAACCCACAAACTTATCCTCCTTCTTCCTTCTCCAACTCCCAACTGACTTCTAAACAACTCCAACTCTAACTCTAACTCCTCCCCTTGGGTTCCCACTGGCCAATCACTTCACACCCATTTAACCCTTTCCTTATGGCCCAGTATGATGTCACCTAGGAGGGCAAACGCCACAACTATCTACCCCATCTGTCCAACGAATGGTTCATCCCGGCACTGATAGAGAGCTGTGAACTGTTGCAACTGTTGCAATCTCTGAATCAGTTTCTGCTGTGGAGGGGGTAGAGGTTTTTTGAGATTTGTCATAATATCTCAAAACGAAACAACGAAAGGAAGAGTAGGAATGAAATAGGGAGGAGAGTGCCGGTGCAGACTCCTTTGGGTCTGGTAACACAGCAAAACTTGTTTGAGCTATACGATGTTCTATGCTATTGTTGTAGACTATGCTGCTGAATCAATACGTTACTGACGTCCATTTGGATGTAGGTAGCGCTGTGGTCTAAACCACCGAGTTTCTTGGGCTTGCCCATCAGAAGGTTGGCAATTCGAATCCCCACAGCGGAGTGAGCCCCCGTTGCTCTGTCCCAGCTCCTGCCAACCTAGCAGTTCAAAAGCACACCAGTGAAAGTAGATAAAGAGGTACCGCTATGGCGGGAAGGTAAACGGCATTTCTGTGCACTCTGGTTTCCGTCATGGTGTTCTGTTGTGCCAGAAGTGGTTTAGTCATGTTGGCCACATGACCCGGAAAGCTGTCTGTGGACAAACACCATCTCCCTCGACCTGAAAGCAAAATGAGTGCCACACCCAATAGTCGCCTTTGACTGGCCAGGGGTCCTTTACCTTTACCTTTTACCAACTTTACTCATAACAACTTTACCAGAGCACTGTTTCCAGTTATTGTAGGTAACACTATACCAAATCTCTCTTCACCTGCACCGTCCACTCTTCATGTCAGTGATCAAAGAATGCTAAACACTAAACTGGATTGTACATATACACCACTGAGCCACCATAATCAGTTTCAGAGTTATTATCCTTTTCTTTAATTCTGCCTACAGGTGCAATAGAGTGAAAATATGTATGCATTGAAGCGTATTTATAATACTACTCAGGCTGGCAGGTGGGTTGTTAACTAAACATAATTGTTTTCAAAGTATTCTACTAGATTAGCATGGATTAACACGTTCATTTTCAAAGCCAGGGCAGGAGAACATTGTTAACTGTTTTTGCACACGATTCCTTGTGCTTCGCTCCCTCAATGCATAGACCCACTAATACAAAGTAAATACTCCACGAAAGAAAGAGCATTTTGTTTTATTATTCACTTTCACCTAGAAGGAACAAATCTGTAATCAAGAGAAACAGATGCTGTCCATATTGATAAAGACAACATGAAACTGCCAGATTTTACAGCCCAAGCGTGAACAAAATTGGATGATGGGAATTTAACAAAATAATGGCAACTCAACAGCAGCAAAGCACACAGGTTTTATGCATTTCTTTGTTTAGCATTTATAATTTTAGTGCGCCCGCATCAACAAGGCACTGGTCCCATGTCTGGGAGATCTATTAGATTTATAGTTTCCTAGCAAACGCCATGATTCAAAGAGTGGATTCAGTCAACTATTTTGTTTTCCATAATGAAACACGATTTTTACAAGTTATATCATATAACAACCTACAATCACTTCGAAGAAAAATTGAGTCCCAAACTCTGGTTCTACTGCTTCCAGCTCCTGACAGTTTGTGATCTGACAATTCTGGCAAACATTCCGAAATCTACCTTACTTTTGGATCTCCGTATGAATTAGGCTTGCAATGTATCCAGAACCCTTTGTTTCATTGCTATGGTTTTCATTCATTCATTTTATTTGTACAGTGGTACCTCGGGTTACATACGCTTCAGGTTACATACACTCCAGGTTACACACTCCGCTAACCCAGAAATAGTACTTCAGGTTAAGAACTTTGCTTCAGGATAAGAACAGTAATTGGGCTCCGGCGGCGCGGCGGCAGCAGGAGGCCCCATTAGCTAAAGTGGTGCTTCAGGTTAAGAACAGTTTCAGGTTAAGTACAGACCTCCAGAACGAATTAAGTACTTAACCCGAGGTACCACTGTATACCACTCTTCCACACAGAAAAAGATCATGCTCAAAGTCACTTACAACAAAGAAATGAAGATGCTTGATAACCCAGCAAAACAAATACATAATAACATAGAAAAGAACATTTCAATGCTATAAGCAAGATATATAACAATATATTACTTAAACAACTTGCAGTATCCAGTGGCAAAAATAACAAGGGGGCTTCATGGTTTCACCTTAGTCCTAGAAACACCCCCCTCATGAAGTTTCTCAAAGTCCCTTTCAAGTGATGTTTCCCCATCCACTAAATTTATTTGTTCCTTGCATAAGATCTCCACGTCTCGTTATTTGTTAACTAATCCTGGAAGAACTGAACCCTCTCTGGTTCTGCTGCCACCGTTATTGCGAGCTGATTCTCATGACATGAAAGCAAAATGGTTGCCATGTTCTTGCGGTTCCATCCAAGATACTCCAGTGATGTGAGAATGGCAGAATTGTGTGGGACAAAACTCAGTAGCATCAGAGGCCATGCTTGGAATGGCTTTAGTGTTTGTGTGCATGTGCACACACAGTGACACATTTGCCATGTAATGGTTTCTACATTGTTGTAACGGTCATGAGGCCAGTGCCACTGAAATTAGTGTGACAAGCTAGTTATGACTCATTTAAGTCCCAACTGATTTTAGTAAGATTAAATCTGGGGGAGCTGTGCACCCTTTAGATCAGGGTTTTCCAAACTTCGGTCTCCAGCTGTTTTTGGACTACAGCTCCCATCATCCCTGACCACTGCTCCTGCTAGCTAGGGATGATGGGAGTTGTAGTCCAAAAACAGCTGGAGACCCACGTTTGGGAAACCCTGCTCTAGATGTTGCTGGATTGCAGCTTACTCACCTCTGACCATTGGTCCGTTCCCCCCACCTAGGCAAAAACATGACTAACTTGATCTGGATCCTACCCCACCCCACACACTTTGTACAATAGCATGCAGTGGATTGGCAGAGAAAAGACACATTTTTCTGCCTTTAGTGGTTAAGTTGAATTAAAGGATTGTAAGTGAAACCTGAAGAATATTGACTATGCACTTTTAGGTACCACGGAAGGAGCTCTCTCTCTCTCTCTCTCTCTCTCTCTCTCTCTCTCTCTCTGTGTGTGTGTGTGTAATAAATGAATTGTCCAGATCTTCCACTTTCACTTTTTAACCCCTACATCAAATGATGTTTAGAAATCTTAGGTAATAATAGTGAAAAAAATTACTCTTCCAGAACGTCAGGATTAGATGGGGTAAGAATCTAAATACAGTGGTGCCCCACAAGACGAATGCCTCGCAAGACGGAAAACTCGCTAGAGTTTTCCGTTTTGGAGGTGCTTCGCAAAACGAATTTCCTATGGGCTTGCTTCGCAAGACGACAATGTCTTGCGAGTTCCTGCTGGTTCCCCCCCTTTTTCTAAGCCGCTAAGCCGCTTATCAGCTGATCCGATCAGCAGATAAGCCGCTAAAAGCCGCTAAAAGATGCTAATAGCGCTAATAGCGCTAATCCGCTAATCCTTCAATGGGCTTGCTTTGCAAGACGAAAAAACCGCTAGACGAAGAGAATCACAGAACGGATTCTTTTCGTCTTGCGAGGCACCACTGAAATGGAACAAATGAATACATAGAAGGGATAGCAAAAATGCTTGGTAGCCAAAGCTTTGTTGGCCAAAAGAATAGTAGGATTTTAGAGAGACTGTCAGTTTCTGCAATGGCCGCCTGTACTAATGTAGAGCCTCATTTGCACAACTTTAAAACTCCTAGGCAAGAAAGGCAGTATGTCTGAGCATGCCAAAACGGAGAGAGAGTGTGTGTTGCTTTTCAATAAACCCATTCATGGGCATATTTGCTTTCCCTTATTTAACCACGGGCAAAGATTAGAAAAGTCAGGTAGTTAATGATTTTGCCTGTGTCCATGGAGTTGCTGATCCATGACCTCGTTTTCATTAGGCTATCATTTAAATTTCATCCTTATATTTTGAAGCTGTCGTGAGCAATTAAACTACACAAAGCCCAGATTAGAATCAGAAGAAAAGCATTGCTTTGTGGTCTCCCTTGCGGATGGCTGGAGGGCAGCCAAGGTACTTAAGGGCCATGTCCCTTTCTAATCTTCTTTCTAACCATTTATGTCTGGATTAAAAACCCAATGTATAAACGAAGGAAAACACACACACATACTGTATATATGCACTTGGCAGAGAGACCGGGCCTAAACTGTGGGCTAAAATGCTGTACTGTCTGTTCAAATATATTCAACACCAGAAAAGAAACCAGAAAATGAATGGCTTAAGACTAGGGCTATTTGAAATCTCCAGAGCAGGGAAATTCAAAACTCAGCAATTCCTGCACTCACTGGCTAAAACTCTATCCCACAACATACTGCTCCACAGACGTGCCGGGTTCTGCACAACATTGTGGGTGCCCGGCGCATGTGTGTGATGTCACATGGCAAGAAGAGGCCTGATGGAGCCCGCCACTGCAGCAGGAGCGCCCAATGGAGACTGTTGCAGTTGCGGCAGGCCCTGTTGGGCGTTTCAGAGGGTACAACGTGCCCCATCGGGCCTCCTGCCGCCACATCAGCAGCAGAATATTGAAAATTGAGGTGTTCGATTGGCCCAAAAATGGAAGCAAGAAGAAATACCGACGATGGAAAAACGGAGGATGAAATTAATGGACTATGCGGAACTTGACAAACTAACGGGAAGGATCCGAAACCGGCGGGACCAGAAGTTTACCGAGGACTGGAGTAAATTTACGGATTATTTGAAAAGTATTTGTGACGCCCAGACGACGTTTGTAGGTTTGCAAGAAGTTCTGTGAGGAATAATATTAGAAATATTGCAAAAATGGAGAAGGAGACGTGATATGTTTAGAATGTAAGGGCAATATTAAGTTAGGAAATGCGTAAGAAGTGATTCAGACGGAGGATTGTCAGAGGTGCTGATGGAAGTCCAATAAGAATGTATTTGTGATAAATTGTGTGGTATGTTTTATAATTTTGCATGTTAAAAACTAATAAAAATATTTTTTAAAAAAAGAAACAAAATTGAGGTTTTCGGCCCTCATGGCCCCACAGAGATGGCGCCCCTGCTGCAGCATTGGCTTCAACCAGATTGTCTTTCACCATTTCATCATTTTTAATTTGTATGCCGTCTTTCTATCTTACAATACTCAAGGTGGTTTACAAGCTGAAGAAACAAAAAATGTACATCTTATAACAATCTAATGCAACACAAAAGTGTGATAATAAAACATAACTTTAAAATAGACAACCTACGTCAAAAAAGTAACATTCAACAATCATTAGAATAGTATTAAATAATAATAATAACAACATATAAAATTTAAACAGAAATCCACTCAACAGTTACAATAAATAATTTCTAAACCATAATCAATAAAACAATGGCAAACCACAGTACATAAAATAAAAAGGTAAATGTAAAGGGACCCCTGACCATTAGGTCCAGTCGTGACCGACTCTGGATTTGTGGTGCTCATCTCGCTTTATTGGCCGAGGGAGCCGGCGTACAGCTTCCGGGTCATGTGGCCAGCCTGACTAAGCCGCTTCTGGCGAACCAGAGCAGCACACAGAAACGCCGTTTACCTTCCTGCCAGAACAGTACCTATTTATCTATTTGCACTTTGACGTTGAGAAGCAGAGACTAGAGGGTGGGGCAAGGCAGGTGGAAAGAGGCCTTGCCTGATGGAGTCTCTCCCCTCACAGTTCTTTGTTGATAAGGATGCTAATAACACACAAAACTGAATGCAAGATCTCAGTGGCTGAGGCAACTGCCTGCTCCTTTGTACATGCCTTGGGCAGCAAAAAAAAAAAAGCTGTTTAGGCTAACCTGATTATTGCGCCACTCACCTCTCTCTTCCCTCAACTGGAGAGTGAATATTTGACTTCCCAGTCTTCCAATGAATTGCTGCTCCAAACAGACAACTCCAGACCACCTAGAGCATGCATGGGTCCAATTTTACGTAGGGCAGCTGTTTTGAAAAGCTGCCAGAGGGTAGCACTTTAATTTCAGGGCAGTATGGTCCATAGCTGTCAACTTTCAGATTTGAAAATAAGGGATCAGCAGCCTCACCTGTCCCGGGGACAGTCTATGGGATAGCTAACAATCCGGGATAGCAGCAGGAAGCAGTGGGAAACGGTGCTGGAATAAGGGAATTTCCCCGCAAAAAAAGGGAAGGTTGACAGCTATGGTGTGGTCTACCCCTGCTGTAAAGATCAAGGACCTTGGAAAAAGAGAATATGGCACACCAACAGTTAGCACCATAGCTGTCAACTTTTCCCCTTTTTAAAGGGAAATTCCCTTATTCCGAATAGGATTCCTCGCAAGAAAAGGGACAAGTTGACAGCTATGGTTAGCACCGAGACACCAGACCTGAGCAAGACTGTCATCAGGTCACAGTCTTTCCCACTGTGGTGAGATGTACTGGAATTGTAGTACTTATTTCTGATTTGCCTCTACACATCTTATACATTTTGGGTATTTGTGATGTATTTCCATTTCGGGGCAATACACAGGGAGGGGCTGTTGATTCTGTCAATTTCAACCTCCCCCCGTTTCTCATTTTTCCCCAATCTTAAATTTAGCTATCCACATTTTGACATGTAAGGTTCAGTTGAAAAGCCATCAGTGTTGTAGTGCATATATGCTTATTTTTCATCTACCGTATTTTTTACACCATAACACTCACTTTTTTCCTCCTAGAAAGTAAGGGGAAATGTCTGTGAGTGTTATGGAGGGAATGCCTACGGGTGGCATGCCTACGGATTTTCCTCCTCTAAAAACTATGTGCGTGTTATGGTCGGGTGCGTGTTATAGAGCGAAAAATACAGTAATTTTACCTAATAGACACATTTTTACAAAAAAGTTTTCTGTTATATAATGAATTTTTGTATGTTAGTTTTCATGAAGATACACATTTTTGTGCACATATTAGCTCAGTATATGCGTCTTTGCATTGCACTGCAAAATTCAGAGAAGTGTAATTTCCGAAGGGCAGCTGTTTCTCAGTTTGCAGATTGTTTCAGAAAGTGCAAATTTTCATACCTTAAATGTGAACTGAATTGAGCTGAATACCTTCTCCTACTCCCCACTAGTAAAAATGTCAGGGGGAGTTAACAGCTGACAACAATGATGATTAGAATGTCTGGTGTTTCCCTGGAGAGGGGCAGAAAAAGTGAGGGAGCTCCCAAAATGAGGAGAGAACAGAAAAAGGCAGAAAAAGGCTTAAGGTAGAAAAAGGAAGAGAGAAAGGGGAAGGATGTCAACAGCCTAGGAAAGCATCGTTAAAATTCATTGCTCCACCCACTTCTGCCCATAGCCATGCCCATCACTGGCATTTGAGCTACAAGGACCATGTCATCTGCTTTAAGATAGGAAAAGAGCTAAAGATCTGTTTACTGTATGCTCACCCTTCCTCCAGAGATAAGTTACAGGAGGGTGAATTATTTGCAGGGAATGAACAGGCAAACCAGGCAAAACAGGTGTAAGCATGAAATTAGTAGGCATAAACAAGACATAATTACAGCCTAGACTTTGTTGTGAATCCATATTTCAATGACACTGCTGATGTGCGAAGAAATGATTAAGCAGCATTTAAAGCATATACTATACTTTTTCTTCTCTCCTGGAGGAACACACAGCCAATCCACCCATGTTTCTGGGTTGGTAGGGGAACAGAGAGGAAAGCGGGCAGGGAAATCAAAATTCATACACCAGTTTCTAAAGAGTTGTTCCTATTATTGGTTCAGGAATATATGAATGAATTCCTTGATGTGAAGATCCAAGTTTGGAGCAAGTACTGTTTCGTGAAAGAATCCCAGCAGAGATTTAAAAGCACAAAATATGCAGCAAAGTAAAGCATAGAAATATAGGCTGTAAGACCTTTAAAATATGCCCTTACAAGTTCCTTCCAAGGTTCCCCTCTTTCCCTTAGATTTTAAAAGACCACACATTTTGTAAGTTAAAAATTGGTTTACTTACAAACTCTTTAAAGGTCAGATTCATGTGTTTTTCCATACATCAGTCAGAAAAGTTGCACATGCAGTAAAACTTGGCTTAGTTGCCCATCTTCCCCCCCCTCCACCTCTTTCTCCCTTTTCTTCCTAATGTCTCAACAAATGAAACTGATTTGTAAAAATGTTACATGGGGGGGAAAACACGAGAGACATTGCACACTTTTGTAAATCAACAAAATCTTTAATAAAATTAAAAAAAACAAAGTGGTAACCTAGACTATTGGTATAGGCACTCAAGAATGGCTTGTGAGAGCCATGCTGTCTGAGCTAGAGCAACCAGCTCAGAACGTCTTCACACACTGAGCTTCTCAGGCAGACTGGGGAGGGAGCAAAAGCTTCACTGCATACAGTTCTTTACTGCCATTTTTATGGGGGAATAATGAGGGAACCAAAGCATGCATGTGCGGAAAGGGTGGGGGAGTAGTAATGTTTGCTGTTGTGTTGCAGCACACCAATTGGTGTGGATGAAAGTTCAGGGATGCATGCCAGTATAGTGATCAAAAAAACACAATTGCTTAACACAAGTATTACAGTGTGAAAGGAATGTTAGGGGAAAAAGGACAGAAATGCTAGCATGGAATTCGGAAAGCTAACGCAATATTCCCCACATCTGAATGCACCCTTATTTTCTTAATTTATGCGAGAGAAGCGCCCAACATGAGAATGTAATCTACTCAAACCTTTAGCTTGGCTGAAATCTGAAGCCAGGTCTTCCAAATCTACAGCCATACATCCCTTAATGAACCTTTCTGCTGTTAAAACTTTCCACAAATATGAAGACATAATCACTGCTGTGAAGACTTCTTTTTGATTGCCTTTTCTCCCTTAATGTCAGCTAGAATTAGTATCTGCTAAATATCAAGTTCTTCCTAAGCGCTTGGGGCGGAACAAAGTATCAGTGTAATTTAATAGTAGAAAACATATGCAGTTGTTTTTAATGTGTTGCATGGTGTCTCCATAAAACTGGGCTGACATTTCCATCAGTGTGGGCTACCTTACATGTCACCTTCACAGAGAAATTGAGAGTGGTTGCAGTCCAGCAGAAGGGAACTATCTAGATGCCACCTTCACAGATCTGGGGCAGCTCTTACTTCCCAGATAAACAATGAAGCAAGGCACCTATCAGGATCTGGACTGCCAGCTCTGGTTTCCCAGAGTATTTCTCTGAAAATAAGGTTGTTTGTTAACAACCTTAGCTTGGTTGGCAAGTGTTTGACAGTGGAGAGCACCAACAGTGAGCCATAGAAGATGAAGGCTGATAACGCAGCCAGGACTACTCACAGCTAAAATGAGCAGCTACACCCAAAAGGAGTTGGAGCAATAGAACACATAGCAGAGCCTGAATATGGATGCTATAAAACTGGTTTCATATCAGAGCAGTAAGCCTCTTGTGCACCCACTCTAGGGACATGGGTGGCGCTGTGGTCTAAACCACTGAGGCGGTTCAAATCCCAGCAGAGTGAGCTCCCCTTGCTCTGTCCCAGCTCCTGCCAACCTAGCAGTTCAAAAGCACACCAGTGCAAGTAGATAAATAGGTACCGCTGTGGCGGGAAGGTAAACGGCGTTTCCGTGCACTCTGGTTTCTGTCATGGTGTCCCGTTGCACCAGATGTGGTTTAGAAATGCTGGCCACATGACTTGGAAAGCTGTCTGCAAACAAACACCGGCTCCCTCGGCCTAAAAGCCAGATGAGCACTTCAATCCCATGGTCGCCTTTGACTAGACTTAACCGTCCAGGGGTCCTTTTGTGTTGTTGTTGTTTAGTCGTTTAGTCGTGTCCAACTCTTCGTGACCCCATGGACCAGAGCACGCCAGGCACTCCTGTCTTCCATTGCCTCCCGCAGTTTGGTCAGACTCATGTTTGTAGCTTCGAGAACACCGTCCAACCATCTCGTCCTCTGTCATCCCCTTCTCTTTCCCAGCATCAGGGTCTTTTCCAGGGAGTCTTCTCTTCTCATGAGGTGGCCAAAGTATTGTAGCCTCAGTTTCACAATCTGTCCTTCCAGTGAGCACTCAGGGCTGATTTCCTTAAGAATGGATACGTTTGATCTTCTTGCAGTCCATGGGACTCTCAAGAGTCTCCTCCAGCACCATAACTCAAAAGCATCAATTCTTCGGCGATCAGCCTTCTTTATGGTCCAGCTCTCACTTCCATACATCACCACTGGGAAAACCATGGCTTTAACCATACGGACCTTTGTTGGCAAGGTGATGTCTCTGCTTTTTAAGAGGCTGTCTAGGTTTGCCATCGCCTTTCTCCCAAGGAGCAGGCGTCTTTTAATTTCGTGACTGCTGTCACCGTCCTTTACCTTTACCTTTACCTTTCTATGGCTACTGGGAGGTACGGGCCTGAATACCAGCAGACAACCCAGCAGCCAACTACATGAAGGTTTCCCCACACCTTTCAGATTGCTTCCTCTGTGTTGTAATGACCATAGCAGAACTGCCCTGCCTCTGCTTGCTGGAGTGAGTGATGGCCCAGTCTCTTGACAGGACTGCAGGCTGAATAAAGCACTTCATGTCTACCACTCCCTTCCCCTTCGATTCCTCTTCCATTAAATCAACTACATACACAGTTGTGCATGATATTACAGAGGCCATAGGGTCCAAAGAGCACATTCATCTTGGTACCATCAGGTGGTGGCACTGGAAACCCAATCTTATGGGTCATTGCTGTTTCCCTGCTCAATGCAAGCAGAGGGACAAGTACCAATTTAACCTGACACTTTGAGTGTGTAAGCTTGGTCTCTGCATGCATGAAGACTGTAGTGAAATTTATATCACAGTTGAGAAGAGGATTGATTATTCCAGAGCGCTAAAGGCATCAATAATTCATAGATGTACTTTTGGATGATTTAGATCAAGATAAAGTCATTATGATCCATGAATACACTATTAGTATATTGCCACCACGATTTATGAGTTCTGATATGTCTTATGTACAGATGATATGCAGGGTTCATATGATTTCCCTTCCAGAGTGACGGCATTTTTACTTTTGCTGGCATTTTTTTTTCTTTTATGGAAAAAACGCAATCTTTTAAAGACTTTAAAGTAATTTGGACCGAGAAAAGAACATTTATCTCTCCACCTACTCCACCCACTGAATGTACAAATTCCAGTTGCGTTTTACAAATGTGTTCTGACTCATGCACATATTTCAAAGCTCATAGAAAATGTAGGAACATAGAAAACTGCATGATATTGAATAAAACCATTGGCCCACCTACCTCAGTAGAGGCAACCTCCCATTTACACATTGTACCGAACCTGAAAGTGACCTAAAAACGGGCAAAACAGGGCACGGCATGTTGGCTGAATAGCTGAACTGCAGCTAGGAAGCCAAATCATGTGCAATACCGACTCTTTCCTTGAAATTAAACACTTGTCAAAATATACAAAAAGCTACAGCTAAACAAAAATATATGCAAAGTATTCACATGCTTATCCAAGCAAGGGCTTAGTCCTTCTTAGGTGAAGATTACAGCTTCTTCCTTAAATATTCAAACAAACTGTGTCTTTCTCTCTTTTCAGCTCTTGCACTCAACCTTCTGTACCTTACCCAGCTTGGTCATGCAGTTCCTTCTGAGACGTTTCCACTTTCTCCTTCCGGCACACTTCTCCTTCCTGCTTATTTGGGAGAACATCAAAAATAGAGAACTCCCATGTGACCAGAATTAACAAATCACACGAGAGTTACCGGGGAGCATTCCAGAATTAAATGCACAGTAATGCATTTAAGCATTCCCAGATTCAGTAAATTAAATCACTACAGTGGTACCTCAGGTTAAGTACTTAATTCGTTCCGGGGGTCCGTTCTTAACCTGAAACTGTTCTTAACCTGAAGCACCACTTTAGCTAATGGGGCCTCCTGCTGCTGCCACGCCACTGGAGCACGAATTTCTGTTCTTATCCTGAAGCAAAGTTCTTAACCTGAAGCACTATTTCTGGGTTAGCGGCGTGTGTACCCTGAAGCATATGTAACCCGAGGTACCACTGTATACGTAACAGGGCAGCGGCAGAACGGGGTGTTTGCAGGCTTTTTCAATGGTGTTTCAAATATATGCCATTTCACTGGTGCACCTTGGAACATAGCCCCCAAGTTAATGGGGGGTTGCCTGTATTTTCGACGCTGACTGGCAGCTCTCAACAGTTTCAAACTATGGTCTTTCCCAGCCCTGTGTAGATACCATCGCTTGAACCTGCATGCAAACAGATGCTCTACCGCTGAGCCTATGACCTTTTTCTTAAGTGTGCAATCTTCTCATGTGAGTGTTAAATGTGTGAAAATCACAACAGCATTTATTTATTTGTGTGTGTGATGTAGTGTACCTGCTGGGCCTGTTGATATGAAAGGGTGCAGACAGGCCACTCCTTGTAATTGAAGTACCCCATGAAGTGAGACCAAAGCTTTTCTTGGTTTTGCTGACAGGCAGGGGAAAAGGAGAGAAAACCCTCTACTGCCTCGTGAACTAACAGTAAGCCCCACTGGTTTTTCATTTCTGCCTCAGGGGAGAGCAGCAGAACTCACTGCTGACTCTTTGATTTGATTTCACCCATTTGTTGCTGATGCTTCCTGGATAAAAGAGGCAAGGTGGGGGTACGGACAAGATTTTGTTTTGCTTTTTTAAAAAAAGTGATAAATTGTCATAGAAGTGTCAACATTGTTAATGCACTCTATAATTCACATTCATCACTGCAACAATCCAGACAGCCTCTTGAGATAATGTTTAACAAATATTTCAGACACTGGATACTTCCAACCAAGCGTCGTCTGATTTTCATAGCACATAATTTTATAAAAGACTGCACATTGTTGTAGAGAAATTAACTTTAGGATCAAGGAGCTTGGAATTGTTTAGCATATTTATTCCTCGTGTGCTTACATTTGCTGAAATAATTGAATCTGTATGAATTATAAGCCATTGCAGGGCTGTCTCCAGCCATCTATATTGATTATTACCCTAAAGTAGCTTTACCTCATTAAAAACAACATGCCTTGCTGCAATACAAGTAACTAGTATGCCCTTGCTAAAATTATCACAAGCACAGCACATTCCAATCATAATGTAAATGCTTATGGAAAATGGGTTCTACATTGGACTGATGCTGGCAATGCCCACAAAGGAGAAAATAGCAAAGGCTGCTGCATATATCACCCACCTTTGGACCAATATACATTGATACTGGTAGAACAGGTCTTACCAGTGCTATTTTTCTAGAAAAAGAGGTGTCGGAACTCACCATGAACACCTCCCTCTTAGAATGGCAATGGTGCCTACCTCAGAGGTGCAAATTCCTGCTGAAAAAAGTCCTGGGTATTAGACATTCACAACATGAAGCTTTGTTTTGTTTTGTTTTGAAACGGTAATACAGTCATACTTTGGAAGCCAAACGCCTTGGCACTTGTACGTTTTGGCTCCTGGACGCCACAAACCTGGAAGTGAGTGTTCTGGTTTGCAAACGTACTTTGGAACCCGAACATGCAGCGCGACTTCTGTGGCTTCCGATTCTCTGCAGGAGCTTCCTGCAGCCAATCGGAAGCAGCGCCTTGGTTTCCGGATGTTTTGGAAGTCGAATGGACTTCTGGAACGAAGTACGAGTTATGACTGTATGAGCTTCTAAAATTATTTATAATGGATTTGGACATCCTGATTATCCCAGGTCTCATACAAACCATCTCTTGGAATATGGATGTCACATTCGGGTGGAGGGTATCCGAAGGGCATTTTTCAGTTACTAGAAGTCAGTTTGTATCCCTTGCAGTGCATTTAATAATATGGACTCAGTAATGGTTCTCCAGTAATGGTGATGAAGAAGACTCTGTTTAAAAATCAGACTTGCTTCATTGAATGAATTACTGACTATGGGACACTGCACATATTACAGAAACATGCCTAAATGGGTTCAGGAATCACCACTGGGGTCCTGCAGCTGTGTCTGAGCATCCAATATTGGGACCAAAATGTCAGTTGACACATCTGCATCATCTCAGTGGTGGTTCTTACTATGACTAAAGTCATATTCAGGTGTGTGTGCATGATGTGGTGACGTCGTGCCCCCGGGCCCCTGGCAGCGCACCTAATGCATAATGTATAGATCTTTCAATGGCTATTAAGTATAACAGTTCAACACGGAACCTCTGGGTTGACGGTCTTCATGCATATGTTCGCCATTTGCAAAGGACAGGAATATCTACCTCCACCATGCGCTTTTTCTGAGCTTCCCGGGAAAATCTGGTCAGGTTTTGGTTGGATTCAGCAAAATTCTTACTTTCTTATGAGGTCCCGTGCAACTCTATCATTTTACAAGTTAAACAAAATGCTTTTTTCCAGAGATGCGAGACAGAACAAGACTAAACAGTAATCCTCGATGGACAATTTCTGCAGTTCTACCAGTGTTTATCTTTCAAATTGATTCTGAAATCCTCTCCAAAGGACTCTAAAATAGTCTTGAGAATGGTTAAGATTAGTAATTAGGCTTTATCCTGGATCTTAATACTAGACTTGGGAAATACTTGCAAAATAATTGTCACATACCTTAGTTTGCTGTTAGATTAGGATCCTAAAGGGCCTCATTAGAGGTCCTTAGCTGGGCAGATTGCCCTTTCATAGATGCCCACGGAACTCTTTGTTTGTGAAATGGCTGCACAATTGGACCCAGCCTATCCTGTAATGTGCGCTCTTGCACAGAGTTACAGTTCAGCCTTCTTTTAACTGTTCATTTCCGAAATATTTCTGGCTCACTGCTGTAGTTCCGTTCCGTCCTCTCTGAGAAATAAAAAGCTATATTGCTGTGTTGTGAAATGACTGGGATCATTTGGGACTCCTAAAGACGTTGCTTTGGGAACTCCTCAATTGTAGTCTATCATTTCGAAACCAGGTTAGTAATGGATTCTGCATTGAGCTGGCCCCATCAGACCTTCCTTGATTAGAAAAACACACACACAACTCCCTCCCTCTGTGCCAGTGGGGTCTGGAATGCTTCAAGCAAGGACTGTAAAGTTTGCCTATTTAGCAATGGTTTCCAGATTCTGACTTTAGCATTTTAATTCTCATGATTCTTTTAGTAGTAGTAGTAGTAGTAGTAGTAGCATTCATTAAATTTATATACCACCCTACATCCAAGGCAGCATGGCTTTGGTGGCCAACAGCTCTTGTTGCTGCTGCTGCCACCGCTGGTCTGGGGTGGCTTCCCCTGTCTTTCTCTTGTGTGGCACTGGCTGCTGGGACTGTGCTGCCACCACATTCTCATTGCGATGTCACATATGTAACATCAGGACATCGCGTCAGGCCTGCAATCAGTATACCTGAAGGAGCGTATCCACCCCCATCGTTCAGCCCGGACACTGAGGTCCAGCTCTGAGGATCTTCTGGTGGTTCCCTCACTGCGAGAAGTGAAGTTACAGGGAACCAGGCATAGGAACTTCTCGGTAGTGGTGCCCGCCCTGTAGAACGCCCTCCCACCAGATGTCAAGGAAATAAACAACTACCTGACTTTTAGGAAACATCTGAAGGCAGCCCTGTTTAGGGAAGTTCTTAATGTTTGATGTTTTATCGTGTTTTTAATATTCTGTTGGGAGCCGCCTAGAGTGGCTGGGGAAACCCAGCCAGATGGGTGGGGTATAAGTCATAAATTATTGTTATTGTTACTATTGTTACCAGTGTGGTGTAGTGGTTAAGAGCGGTAGTCACGTAATCTGGGAAACCGGGTTCGTGTCTCCGCTCCTCCACATGCAGCTGCTGGGTGACCTTGGGCCAGTCACACTTCTGTGAAGTCTCTCAGCCCCACTCACCTCACAGAGTGTTTGTTGTGGGGGAGGAAGGGAAAGGAGATTGTTAGCCGCTTTGAGACTCCTTAAAGGGAGTGAAAGGCGGGATATCAAATCCAAACTCTTCTTCTTCTTCTATTATTAGAAATTGGTGCTTCTGTCTTCAGCTGAGCTGAAATTGGGAACTGAGCCTGGCTAAGGCAGGAATAGGCTGTCTAAACTGGAGATCCACTGTATCCTAAATTGTTCATCGCAGAGGATCTTGCCATACCATTGCACCTTAGACTAGGACCCACTGTATGAAAAATAGTTTAAAATGCTTTGCAATCGGGTCTGCATAATAACAAATATGCAAATGCTGCTATTAATAGAAGCAACATAGACACTGTGATGCTTATTTTTTCCTCAATCAAGAGCAAATCTATAAATTGCCACTTCAGAGAGCATCCTCACCTTGCCAGGTTATATTCTATACAAAAGCAGATTATATGTACACCGGCACAACTGCATGTAATCATTATAAACAAGCTCATTCCAAAAGGCAAGGCTAAACTTGGGAAGAGAGAAGTGAATGAAACACAATTTTAATGACAAACCTACAGCAAAACAATCAATCGTGCAAAAGGCGCTACAGACAGTGAGCATAGCAGTAATTTGCAATGACTCTAGGACCTTGGACAATCTAATCAAATTTCACCAAAGAGGTCTGGATGAACAAGTGACTTAACCTGATATTTGAAGCCCAATAATGTGATGGTCATCTGCTTCTCTGGGAAGAGGGAATTCCACAGTCAATGAGTCACTACAAAAAGTGTTGTTTGTTGCCCCACACCTACAGGCGAAGGGCCCACCCTGCTGATATCAGGACCGTGGTTGGACCATTATAAGTCCCTGGAGCTCAGCCACCCCAGGCAGATGCCTTTACCGCCTACTGCCAGGCTGGGAACATCTCTAGATGTTGGATTCCAGCTCTGATCAGCTCCAGTCAGGGATGATGGAAGTTGTAGTCCCACAATTTCTGGAGGGACACAGGGTCCCCAGTGCAGCCTGCTGGATTCAGGTGGCCTTGTGAATTGGCAAAACTCATTTGACCAGAGGCAAGAGCTGGACACAAAGGGATAAGCATACACCGCAGGAAATGATCCCTATATCCATCAAACACCTGTGTTTGCCATCTCTTGAGTTCATTAAAACAGGGCCAAATTGAGCAGCAGCTGCAGGGCAGTTTTTGCCTGTTGGGTTTGTATAGAATTTCTTCAGCTGCCCAAACCTACTCATTTTAGACCTTTGCTTCCATATGCCTTGCACTTTTTATAAATCTGTCCCTTTAGCCTGCCATCTGTTCTGAACTCCCGTTCCCTACCTTGTCTTCCTGCCTGCCTTATGCATATATGTTTATGTGTTCCTGGACCTGATTCCATCTTGCTTCTCATTTGGACCACCCAGTTACTACTAACATCCTAGCTAGAAGCTGATGCAGGAGTTTTTTCACCTGCGCTCTGTAAACCACACACCTGTTGCCCAAGAAAAACTGCAACATTTCTTATTTCTGAATATTTGGAAATTGCACTGCTGTGTGTGATACCTTAAGGGCAGAATAATCTTTCCTTGGAAATATTTAAATTGTTCCACCCATTTCATTTGCCTTTCTAAGCACAATGTCCCGACCAGATGCTGGCATAGCCTTCAGAGGATTTTCACCCCCCTCTCTTTTATAGTATAAGATTGGTTTTGAATATCTAAAGGTTTTTCTCCATGGTGACGCCTTGTTTCCCCCTCCCAGCTCCTTGAGCCACTGTGAAAAATAAGCCGTTTGCCTAACGTGTTCTGGTCTAGTCCCTTCAAGCTACCCTGCAGCCATACCACTTCAGACTGTGATTTCATCTGATCTTTTAAAATGAGCAGGTTTGGGTATAATCAGTACCAAGGCGGAAGCAGGAGAGTGAGGTGAGGGAAAGAGAGTCTGGCTGCTGCAGGAAACAATAGCAGCAAAATGTAATATATCATACACTCCCCTTTAAGCTAGGATTTAGCTACCGTCAGGCATTGAATGGAAAGGAGATGCCGTCCTCATTGAATTACCCATAAGACGACAGTCATTTTAGAGCGCATCTGACAAGTGCAAGAATGATCATTCAGGTGGGTTATTCTAATTCCTGTTTAAGTATTCAGTTGGACTTACTTCTGTAGTATCAAGCACACTTTGGTATAGTACTGTTTGTTTCTTACTACGCGACATCACTCTCACACAAACAACCGCATGCACTTTGTTTCTTACTACGCAACATCACTCTCACACAAACAACCGCATACACTTTGATTTTAATAATATCCTATTTTCCTATTTCTATTTTCTGTTTTCCAAAATGGAACTGAAGATGGCCTCCATACAGGCACAAGATTGCTGCAATGTGTTCCTTCAGACCATGGCTGGATCTACACCGACTTTTTAAACGTTATTAGAACGATATTAGATAAATTGTTCTAAAATACCACAGGGCATACTGATAAATTTAAAATGGCCCTTACCTTGTTTCCTCCATAACAGTGCAATTTTCCTTACTGCTGGTTCTGGGTTGCTCTACAGCGCCATCTCATGTCACATTTTAATAACGTTACAAGCAAAACATAATGTGCCTATTACATTATGTAAATCATTCATTAATCCTTCATTAACGTTATAAACCATGAGTGTAGATCCGTCCCATCTTTTGAGACATAATACATTTCATAATTATTTCAATACCAAACTGTTGCTGCTGTTGTTTGACAGTATCAAGGGATACTTGAGGAATACTGGTATGAACTTGGGATATCCACTGAGACCATAATATTGCTTTTGGGGGCTGATTTTACACTTCAGAAAACTACTTACTTTGGCCCTAAGTGCTTCAACAGATATCTGATTTGGTGTGTTGATATGAATCAATACAAAATTCCCATTCATTATTATGGGGAAACCAATGTTTTCCTTTTTGGCAGAAGTTAATGATCTTTTCGGGCATCATAGCCCCTCCAGGGTGGATAAAGTGAGCCATATTAAAGGCAAACAAATCCAGGGTAGGCTGAATTCTGTGCCATTTCTGAACCATCTATAACTTGGCAGAATGGAATGAAATTTGTAGGCATAGTAGTGGTTTCTGAGGTGATGAATCCTGCCAAATATCAAGGGTATAGCTCCTGTGGTTGTCCTGAAAGGGCAGCCTTTCCTCTTTTAAGTGTGCTTATGAAAGGATTCACTAAGAGGGCTATGCTACGGCAAGATCCACTGGGATGAGCAGCTTAGGATGCAATAGATCTGTGGCACAGCCAGCTGATTCCTGGCTCAGCCAGTATTAAGTCTCCAACTCAGATGAAGATATGCCGCTGTAACATTCATACATCTGAGCCAAGGCTGGTGCCAGTCCCCAAAAAGGAGCATTTGGGAGTGAAGCAGAACCAGATTGGGATTTAGGCCCAATCCTAAGCCTGTTCAGCCTGTTCACATGGACTGGCAGGCTTCTTTTCCCTCTGCCAGGCTTAGGCAGAGAAGAAGCAAGAGCTCCACTGCTGTGCAGATTTTGGATCTGATGTAATGCTATGCTTGCTTAAATTACAGTGGCTAGCTTTATGCCAGCTTCATGTGCATGGGGTCGCTCCCTTAATCTCCAGAAGTGTTTTGAGGGTTATGAAAATAGCAGTCATAAGAGAGGTGCCTGCAGGTAAGAAACCTAGCAAAGCTTAGACAAACAATTTCAGGGGTTTTTTGTGCAAGGTACGTTTAAATTTGAATTTGTGGGGAGAATGCAACTAGCCACACACACACACACACACACACCATATTCTCTCCATTGTTTGTTTGTTTGTTTGTTTGTTTGTATATGTGCTTGCTGGAGAGGCATTGAGGATATTTTCACAGATTTTCAAGTTATGAGTATTCAGTGATTTCAACAAACTATATAGCACAATTATGTTCCCAGAATATAACTATTTAGGAGTAAGTTACCATATGTTTACAATTATCTGTGGCTATATTTATGATCCGTGATAGACATACACATTTTCTGGATTGCAGCTCTTTAAAGATTTTCTGTTTTATTTTCACGGCGTTGGTGTATATTTTGGTTCTAGCAATTTATAGGAAGGCTTTAAAAATCCAAATAAAAACTAGAAAGTTTAATTCAAGTAGCAGTAAGCTGTAATCTTCCTAGCCATAAAAACCAGAGGGCTGGTAACTAGCAACAACAAATTTAATAAATGCTTAACTGCATTAATGAAATGTTGTGTACAAAGTAGTAGAGAGTGCTGAGACTCCTTTTTGATATCATTTTTATCTGAACCAATTAGCATTTAAAGTTTTCAAGTTACACAGGACTATTCCACAGGGTGTGTGGAAGAGGTAGATGTTGCTAAGTCAATGTGTTTCTTCAGTATACCAAGTTAGCCAATCTTTGCCCACGCACTTTAGTTAATTATTTAAAAATATGATACAGTCAAACCTCAGTTCTCGAACGTCTCTGTTGATGAACAATTTGGAACCCAAACGCCAACAACCCGGAAGTGAATGCTTCCATTTTCGAATGCGCCTCAGAAGTCAAATAGCTTCTGAGTCGCATTTCTCCATTTTTTCAATGGATTTTGCCAACCAACCTTTGATCTTCGGCTTTTGAACATTTTGGAAGTCAAATGGTCTTCCGGAACGGATTACGTTGCTCCCTGCAAGAATACATATGCTTATTGATAAGTTTTTTTCACTAAATACCAAATAGCAGTTGGGGGGACTTTGCCCAGCTTAGGCTGGTACTCAAAGCGAGACCCATTCCTGAAAAGTTTAGACCTGGCCAGGTTTGTAAATGTCTTGGTTATATCCAGGTTGGGTTACTGAAATGTTCTATACCTGCAGCTCCTTTAGAAAAGTCTTTGGAAACTTCCAGTGATTTAGAAGGTGGCAGCAGCTGCACTTGTTGCCTCTGTTTCCTGGCACAATTCATCACGGACACATTCACACCATATGTTTAAAGCATGTTTGGCTTCTTCCAAAGAATTTTGTTACCTGAAGTTTCTGAAGGGTGCACAGTCACCAGGAGACTCTATTCCCTTCTCAAAGCTACAATTCCCAGTGTTTTCTTTGAAGAGGGATTGCTTGCAAAACCAGTCTGGGAACTGTAGCTCTGGGAGAGGAATATAGGGCACCAAACCTCTGAAATGACTTCACCCTTCTGCTTCTAAAAACCTGACCAGAAAAGGTGAGCTTTTACTTGGCATCAAAATGACTATAAAGCAGGAGCAAGATGCACGTCAATGAGGAGATCTTTCCACCGTCTTTCCCAGCACTGAAAAGGTTGTACCATGAGCCCCTGTTCTATGCACTTCATTTAAGATAGGACCCACCAGGAGAATATTACCTTTAACGCTATGGAGAACAGTAAGGGAAGGTTTCTAGAAGGTAAAAAGGAAAGGAAAGAAGTGCTACAAAGTTCCTGTTCCAGGCTGGCTGTAGCCATGAACAGAAAGACTCCTATCAGGGTAGCAGTGTTGGTCTGCCATAGTCAAAACAAAATTTTAAAAATTTCCTTCCAGTAGCACCTTAGAGACCAACTAAGTTTGTTATAGGTACCAATAACAAACTTAGTTGGTCTGTAAGGTGCTACTGGAAGGATTTTTTTATTATTTTGTTTTGACTTCTATTAGGGGTCTGGAATACACATCAACATTTGTTGCAGGTCCCCATGTTTAATTAGAGAAAAATCATTACTAACATAAGGATTGGAAATTTCTTATGGACTTTTTGCATGAAAGAGAAAATGTATTTGTTATATCTGTACAATGGTACCTCGGTTTACTTTACCTTCGGGTAATGTAACTTTCGGATTGCGAATGCGGCAAACCCAAAAGTGTATACTTCCGGGTTTCGCCCCATGCACATGTGCAGAAGCGCACTTTGCACATGCACAGAAGCAGCACCTCAACTTGAAGGCTTTTTGGGGAACGTACGGAATTAAGTTCGTATCCAGAGGGTCCACTGTATTTGAAGATTGAAAACATACTGGTTTGTAGAAGATAGAATGGTTGGATCTTCAAAAATGAATATCATATGTAGTTGCAGAGAGCCAGAATTCCTTTTACAGTGGTACCTCGGGTTACATATGCTTCAGGCTACAGACTCCGCTAACCCAGAAATAGTACCTCGGGTTAAGAACTTTGCTTCAGGATGAGCAGGAGGCCCCATTAGCTAAAGTGGTGCTTCATGTTAGGAACAGTTTCAGGTTAAGAACAGACCTCCGGAACGAATTAAGTACTTAACCCGAGGTACCACTGTATTTTACTCTTTCTTTAGTTTCTTTCTTTCTTTTCCTTTTCTCTTGCTTTCCCCTTCTTTAGATTTCTCCTTTACTTGTATTTTCTTCCTTCTGACTTTGCTCTTTTTTTAGATCAAGTAGCTGTTTTATCTCAGCATATTATAAAAAGATACTTTGTAATGGGTATGTATTTCTGTATATCAATAATTATTTTTTTAAAAAACACAGTTTGCTCCCTTGTAACCTACTGTTTAGTGTTTATAATAATGCCAGCTCCATGAAAGTCAAAAGGTATATGTAAATGAATGGAACCATATCTCAAGACCATTATTTCTTGAATGGAAGAAGAATACCAAAACAGAACCCTTTATAGAAATGTTCAGTATAAGTTTATAATTTTCTTGCCTTTTCCCAAAGAAAGGATATGGAGTATAATCTTCCTTAGACTATGTCACACAGTGAGACCAGTTTCCTTTGGAGCGGGTAGCAGCCCCAGAGAATTGTTGCAATCCCAAACATACTGCATATTCCATGTGCTGCAGCCCGAGACCTCATTCGTAAATGCAGCGAGCTCAATCCACTGAGCTCCCATTGACCTGAAGTTAAATCCAAGGCACAAGCCAAGTTTATCAAGCAAGAAGACTTTATAACAAGATAAGTTTCTGTGAACAGCATATATAAAGTGCAGCAGAAGTTACAGTGAGGTTATGTGGGAATAAATCCCAAACACAACCCTTTGTCTAGCCCATAGAAAATAGTTCCCTTGATGCAAGGCTAGCCTATCTTACTATGTGAATCTTTCAGCACTGGCTATCTTTTCTTGACAGTCGGGGGCCTATTCTCCCCAGTCAATAGACTGATATGATAACGGCGGGTTCTTTCTTAGCATTTTTATAATGAGAAAGTCGCTCTGAAAATTGAATCCAGGCATCAGATGTGGCTTTGCATTTACATCTCCAAGTCAAACAATGTGATCCTTCTCCCCCGCAACCCTCTTTTCTTCTCTCATTTCATTTCTCGCTGACATGTGCTGATATGCATCAGTGTCACATGGCGCAGGAGTGGCAAAACAAAAAGTTGGCAGGGTTTCAGTTTGGGAGGGGCGGGGGCATCTAAACAAGGGCCACTATCTCCAACACATGGATGTTGGACAGGTGAGACAAACTGCCTTCTTCCACACTTGTAATGTGGTGGTCAACCAGCCCTTCTATGCACCACCCATACTAAGAGGGCCCCAAACTGGCCCAATGGGTTAAGAAGAATGTGCTGCAACAGTACAGTGGTACCTCAGGTTAAGTACTTAATTTGCTCCAGAGGTCTGTTCTTAACCTGAAACAGTTCTTAACCTGAAGCACCACTTTAGCTAATGGGGCCTCCTGCTGCCACATGATTTCTGTTCTCATCCTGAAGCAAAGCTTTTAACCCGAGGTACTATTTCTGGGTTAGCAGAGTCTGTAACCTGAAGCGTCTGTAACCTGAAGTGTATGTAACCCAAGGTACCACTGTATATAGATATAGCATGATGTTCCATATTTTGTATACCTGGGATGCAGGAGAAATTCAATTGAGTTCACATTTAAATGTGAATCCACCCAACTGGAGTTGCCCAAAACAATACACAATCTGAAACATAGTCATTCTTTGAAAGTAACCCCCAATTAAATTGAGATTTAATTTTATAAGCATAGTCCATATTCTACTTCCTTTTTTATCATATCATATCTAGAATGATGATATCTCCATCCACCTGGATAAGAAACCAACATGGCAAATTCCAGTTTAGAAGTTTAAACGTTTAGAATTGGACCATATTGAACCATATATTGAAAAATATATGCCCATGTAAGACTTATTGTTAGGAATCTAGGAAGCTGTCTTAGACGGAGTAAAATCACCATCTATTTCAGTATAGTCTACACTGGCTAGAAGTGGCTCTCCAGAGTTTCAAGGTGGGTGAGACATTATTACAGACCTCTCTAGAGATACCAGGGATTGAACCAGGAACCTTATATCTATATGCATTGTACTCTACCACTATGTTACTGATGCGAGTAGTTGGACATACAAAATCTGTATTTGAAATGCAATTGTGTTATGCATGGATTTGACCACCAATACTCATGCAAGTTTGATGTATCATCTCATAAAAAAGCAAAGAGTAGCCATTATTTCTTAAGACTAGATGTTGGTATATTCAGAACGTCTTGATCAAAGTCAAAATGGGAAGTTCAAAGTTTTGTCAAATGGGGGTGCAATTTCAATATAGCTGCAGTATATATTCCTACAGCTCTAGTGGGGGAGAAAAAAGAGACAGGCCATTCCTTTTATAGGCAGATTTTCTTGTCGCCCTTATATAGAGCTTACTTTTTCCTGCAGAGACCTTTGTAACCCACAAGTTAATTGCTCCATCTTTGCTAGTGAATGAAATAAAAAGCCAACCTCAGCCCATAGAAGGAGTAATTGCTCTTATCGTTTTTGCTAACACTGTTGAAATTCTTTTCGGCATCAAGCAGAAAATGTCTCTCCTGAGTCTCTATTTTAACTTTATTGTGTGATATTGGGCATCCTCAGAAAACCCAGACACCTAGTTTTGGCACTATATAACTGTTCACAATGAGGTTAAAAGCTCTCAAGGAGTTACCTGCATTGCACCCTCAAATACCTCAAGGGCCATGTTAACAGATGTGTTGATGAGAGCCCTAGTCTCCCATAATATTTAATAGTGCTCCATCAAACATCAGATATTATATGGTGGTGTTAGAAGCCCTCTATTGCCCTGGGGCATCCTATCCTTATAATTTGTCCTTGGGCTTATCTGATGCTTAGTACTTTCCGCTCTTAATTCTTCAATTTACTTGCCTTGTATCTCTTTCAATAAGCTGTGCACGAATAGAGGAAATTTTTGGTTAAAAAATAATAATTCACACACACACTCACACACACACACACACACACACATGCATCTTGATTCTCTGAACTCCTTCAACTGTTCCCAGGATATTCCATTCACAAATAGAGTGGCATCATTCTTTAGCATGAAAAAAAAGTTGGAAGGGGGAAGGAAAGATTTTGCTCATTGTGCTTTTACTAGTAAACACTCTGCTCCTAAAAACCTTCTACAACCTCCTCCTATAAGAAAAGTTGCCCCCAACTGCAGGTTTGGAAGGGGATTATTTGCCTAGCCATAGCTGAGAGAGACTACTTGGTTCTGCTAGATCCTGCACACACACAGGGAAAAAACATATGCACAGTATAGCTAAGGTAAGGTTAGAGAGACGAAGTGACTTCACTATGCCTGTGCACACATGCATCTTGTTATTTATTTTTGATTGCATTTCTATCCCATCTTTTCTCCAAAGAGCTCAAGGTGGTTTATATAGTTCTCCCTCTACCTATTTTATCATCAAAACAACCTTATGAGGTAGACGAGGCTGAGAGAAGGTGACAAGTCCATGGTCACCCAATAATAATCATTTCATTATTTGTACCCCGCCCATCCAACTGGGTTGCCCCAGCCACACCGGGAGGCTTCCAGCATATACAGAAACATAATCAAACATCAAACATTAAAAACTTCCCAATACAGATGTCTTCTAAAAGTTGTGTAGTTCTTTATCTCCTTGACATCTGAAGGGAGGACGTTCCACAGGGTGGGTGCCAATATCAAGAAGGTCCTCTGCCTGGTTCTCTGTAACTTCTCTTCTCGCAATGAGGGAACTAGCAGAAGACCCTCAGAGGAGGACCTCATTGTCTGGGCTGAATGATGAAGAATGGAGACACTCCTTCAGGTATACTGGACCAAGGCCGTTTAGGGTTTTAAAGGTCAGCACCAACACTTTGAATTGTGCTCAGAAATGTACTGGGAGCCAGTGAATATCCTTTAGGACTGGTGTTATATATTCCCAATGTCCATTCCCAGTCATCAGTCTAGCTGCCGCATTCTGGATTTGTTGTAGTTTCTGAGCTACCTTCAAAGGTAGTCCCATGTAGAGACTAGAGTGGTTCAAGCATTTGCTATCTGCCAATCCAGATAGCAAATGCTGCTGAAAATTATTCATTTGCAGCTGTTCCATAACAAGTGCAACTGTCTTTGTTGCAATATGTATCTTTAAAACTGGGGTGGAGATGGAACCTGAGGCACTTCAGCTGTTGATGAACTACAGATGCCACCACACCTGATTATTGGTCACACTGGCTGGGGCTAGTGAGAGAGCTGGAGCCCAAAAGCATCTGGAGGGTTGTTTTTAAGAAAACTGTTGGTATTTTTAATCAATTTTTAAACACATGCTTCAGACATGAGTGCAGGACAGGTTATCTCCAATCCTGGGACCTTAGGGTGAATAATATTTCAGGAGAAATGAATGTAGCTTAAATCAGGAAGAGATGAACCTTCAGTAATATGTAATTACTTGTGAGAACTGGGATTCAGACTGTGATCTTGGATATGAGAACAGGGGTGTTAACAAGCACACAGGAGAGCCCCTATTTTCATTTGTGAAACAGGATGTACAATGTGCCCTTAGGGACATTCCGATACTTTGCTTCAGTCCCGGGGAGTGAAGACAAAGTAGGAGCATACATCCTAGAGGATGACTTTCTTTGAAGTGATACCAGTGAATGACAAATTCCTCCTCTTAACCCTGGCTGCAAATGTGTTAAGAACACCTCTCTTCTAAAGTTGAAAAGAAAGTTGTTAAAATTTTAATCTGGGCACTGATCATAAAAAAGAAACATTTCCTGAAGGAAAATCTGTATGCATTAGCATTAAAAATGTATAGGGATGGGAGGAATGTTGCATCCTTTGTTTAATGGAGCTGTCAAGCTGCTTTACGAATGCAGCGAGAAGAGACCTAGGCAATCATATTTGCTAAAAGGAAGAAGCCACTATTCTGGCTCCTATCAGCTGTCGGCAGGAAAGGGCTAGTCAGTATGAGAAGAAGCCCTGAAGGCAACATTTCATAACACCACAAGTATTATGTGCCATTATGTTTACAAAGAAAGTGTGTGGCTTTCTTTGGCCTATATATACATTTCTGCCGATACAATCTTTTCCACGCAGGCATTGATCAGGATGAGACGTCAGCACGGATCACAACACTTAGATGTTTCATCTTCCTATTGTTCCACTACCTTTGTGGCAGCTGCAACTGGCACACACACACACACACACACACACACACAACACACAATCACACACACATTTAAATTTCCACTTTACTGTCAAAGCACACAGAAGCTTGGGGCAACCCGATTCTTTCATAAGCACCATTTTTAAATATTTCTGCAATGAAAAAGCAATACTAATTCCAGTCTTAACTGCCACCTGTTTATTCTACTCAGGTACACAAAAAGCATATTGTGAGAAGTGACCACGTCCCATCATCTCCCCAAATTGTATTTTTCTAGAAATGATCTGAGCTGCAACCATGGTGTACCTCTGTGTTGTACTGTGTTGGTGACTCAGTGAGCATAATTTATGTATTGCAGCATGAACTAGACATATATCCAATTTAATTTGAGAACTGGTGCCCAAAAAATTGTTGCTGGATTTCCAAATTATATATGCATGGAATCAGACCTTTCCATGGCAATGGTGTTTATTGACCTGATAAGAAAGCAGGCTGCATTTTGCCTGTGTGAGATTTATAATTCACAACTGGCTATCAGGCTGTCAACATATATTATCATGAATTGGGGCTATTTGTATATTAAATTATCTTCACTAGAAACAGAAAAATGTAAGAAACACCTCATTTAGAAAGGTGGCTTACAGATGAGAGGGAGCAGGAGAAACATGTTTCCCTTACATTAGAGAACAAAACAGAAAACACCAATTCAGTTAATAAAGCCAATAAACTGTAAAATGGTATGGTACAAATAGGGGGTGACTGCAATCTGCACTAAATATTGCTGCAAATTTAGGCTTTATTGCATAATGCAAATAGCTCTGAAAATTGTTTAGTAAAGATGTGAGTGTTACTTGGTTTCTATATCCAGAGCTCTGCTGAAGTGTGGCTCAGGAATGGTAAGAAGTTACATTTAATCTGGTACACATTTCTATATTTCTCAATAATGTATGACTATTGTATTTTAATATTCTGTTGGAAGCTGCCCAGAGTGGCTGGGGAAACCCAGCCAGATGGGTGGGGTATAAATAATATGTTATTGTTATTATTTCCACACAGTCCAAAGTGATTTTCTATGGATTATGTCAATAGTTTTCAAACTGTGTCCCGGAGAACACTCTGGTTCCTTGAAAACTGATTGAGTTCTTTTAAAAAAATAAAAATCATTGGACATGCTTCTTTGAGAGACAACTTGCCCACATTGTTTTCCTCTCCAACGGGAAGTCTTATGAGTTTGGGGTAAGTGTACTCACAGTCCACATGGCTCAACAATGAGGTCTTAAGAGTAAAGTCCAAGACTTGTCAAGCATCCCACATGAATTTAGCATATGTCACAGAAAACTACCCAGAATCCTCTGTTGTGTCCAGAGGTCAAGTGGCAAAACTTCAAGGGGTTCTTTGCAGAAGGTAGAAGTGGAAATGGTACCCTGAGAGTTGTGGGCATCTGCCTGTCTTGAGAGACAATGGAGTGTACCTCACCTGGTTCAGCTGGCTAGTCAAAGCCATTTCATGGGGTGTGGCCTCTGTTGTATGTTGACATGTTCCTCACCAGGGTACTATCCCTCCCCTAACACCCCATACACCCCACGCTGAGAGTATATAGCTTGAAAAAACTATAAGGTTGTGTGATTTTCATATAATCTAGTGATACACTGAGCATGAATAGGAACTAGAGGCGGCTCGAAACAGGTGTTACAATGCATTAAAGTGAAATAGAATATCACTGCTATTTTTCTGGAAAAAGAGGTGCTGGAACGCACCATGAATGCCTACCTTGTTCTCTTAGAATGGCAATGGCACCCACCTGAGAGGTGCTGGAACAGTTCCGGTGAGTTCTGGCTGAAGCAAAGCCCTGTCCAAGGTATATATTTACGGCAATGATAATACCCCAAAGTCTGAACTGACTGGGGGAATATCCACAGTATAGTGAGTGAAATACGGCAGCTCCTAAAGCCAAATAACAGCTAGGTGTATAAATAATAGTAACTACCCTATTCTGTGTAATAGTACTTTTGACAGGCAGTAGTTTAGTGATAGAATATATACTTTCCCTGCCAGGTTCATATCTGGTTTCTCCAGGTAAGGCTGGGAATATCCCCTTCATTGCAGTAGGCAGTTCTGAGTGAGATGGACCAGTGCTCTGACTTGGTAAAGGCAGCTTCCTATGTTCCTGCACACCCCTGTTACATCCCTAAAATACCACACAGGTTGTTTCTGGATAGTAACTATTGCTTTTTATGGAACTCCAAAACCATGCAATTACAGATTTGACCAACAGCTGATCCAGCCTGCCTGGAGACCTTCTACTCACAGTTGCAACTGAAGATTCGAGCTCCACATTGTACAAACGATTCCTGCCTTGCAGGGGTTGGACTCGATGGGCCTTGTGGTCCCTTCCAACTCTACATTTCTATGATACTGTGATCCAGTAAGATCAGTGTTTCTCAGCATGTTGTAGATCCATTCATGTTAGCAAACTATAAAAACAAAACAAAAAACCAACCCACAGATTTTCCTTCCCTTCTGATTCCAAATCTTTCTCAAAATTCTGAAGTTCAAAATTCATCTCTGGATGCATAATTTCACAATTCTGAAACGTTGCAATCAGAGCCAGGTGACTCTTTTGGAATGAAAGTTACAAATTTATCTTTTAGGTCCTGAAAGAACACAATCATTAGAGATCTCAGATCTGATTGCATGCATTTACAAGCCACTTCAAAGCAGGACCCTATGTGACCATTATTGTATTATTTAATATTACTTTTAATATATTAGTGGCCCTGCGGTGATTTTAGCTTGTTTTATTGTCTAATGTTTCGGTTTGTATATTAAAGAGTTTCTATAGCTTTGTGCAGATTAGGTCATGTTTTGACAATGTAAATGTTTTAAGTTTTTGTATCAAACTAGTATATATTTTATTGAATGGCATTGTATATATTGCAGCAGCCTTTGGCTATAAGCAATAAACTTGACTGACTGACCATTGTGTGGTATTTAAAAATTAGTTCCTTTAAGTTGGAACCAAAAATGGATACGAGTTTCTTGTAAGATGTAAAAGGTTTCAGTTTGCCATCAAAGCTCAAGTGAAGCTTCATATTTTACAGAAGAAAGAGTCCTGAATTTCAATCCTGGATAACTTTTTGTAGTGTTCAAAGAGCTTCTGTAATGTTTGAAAACCTGAAGTAAACTAACTACCCAGAGCTGTAATTAGCCAAGGTGTCTCAGAACACTGATGTTTACAGACATTTAAATAGTTTTAGAAGTCACAAAATGAGACATGAGCCCTGGTCAAGGTGATATGTACACATCGAGGTGATATCAGAACCATATCTATCTGATGTTACCCATGAGCCAAACTTGCTCATATCGGCTTGAATGTCTCCATAGCAGCTTTACTGTACACCCCAATGCACACTACATCTATAGCAGGCATGCATGCAGGCTAGCATGTACATGTTGTGATCCATGCTGACGTCTCATCCTGACCAATGCCTCCTCAGAGAAAAGAGGAGAGTGTATCTTTGAAGGGTGTAGACCTAGGTGGCATTTGTTTGTGCGGTGTATTTCAAATATCTAAAATTATGAGTTCATTTCAGTAAATCAGAGCCACTTTCGATATTGTTTCTTGCTGCTTCCTTATACAGTGGTACCTCGGTTTTCAAATGTCTCCATTGACAAACATTTCGGTTTTCCAATGCCATAAACCCAGAAGTAAATGCTTCAGTTTCCGAACACGCCTCAGAAGTCAAACATGCCACACGGCTTCCCTGTTGAGTTTTCTGTATTGAATTTTCTGTATTGAGTTTTCGGTTTTCAAAAGTTTCAGAATTTGAACGGTCTTCCGGAACGGATTACATTCGAAAAGTGAGGTACCACTGTACACCCAACATCTGACAGAGCAGTCATACATAAATACAATGTGTAGCCCAAGACTTGTGTGGTGGTCCCATCGTACAGATATGTGCCTTTCTTATTATGTGAGTATACTTGTCTTTGTGGGGAGACTTAATGTAAAAAGCAGTACCTAGTACAAGGGTGAGGGATCTGTGGCCCTCCAGATGTTGTTGAACTCCAAGTCCCATGAGCCTCAGCCAGCATGGCCAATGGTCAGGAATGATGGGAACTGTAGTCTATGTTGGGATACTGCCAGGGAGACAAAGTCCATCATGACTCCACGTCGCCTCCGGATGTCCATCGATCTCCTGTAGATACAGTATCAGCAATTAGAGACACGAGCTCCAGAAATAGCTTGCCACATTCTAGAGCTGATGCATGCTCTATCAGCAGATAATGCACAGCGAAAGATGCACGCAGGAGAGCATTATTTACAATTTTATTCAGCGTTGGTCAGAACAAAGAAAACATAACTGCCTGCTTTGGTGTCTCAGGCACAGAAAGAGAACGAAAGCAATAGACAAAACATAAACTTCCTGTGAACAGGAAATACGCAGACTCTGTGACTCACAAAGCCTGCTCCCTTTTAAGGTGGAACGGAAATATCCTAACAGTCTAAGAGCATTCGGACCACCACAGGTTTCCCACTTGTGCCTTAGTATGAGTGGACTGCAACTGTGAAATTTCTTAAAATTGGTAGTCTTCACATTATGGATTAAAATTTTGAAATCTGAAATTATGAATGACCTAAATTAAATTGTTTTGCCTTTTCACTTCCAAAGGACACAGTCAAAATCAATGAAGGATATTAATGTTTTCCTTATGTCGATGCCTATGTGTGAAAACCTTTGCACATTTAATGTTAAAATGTTCTCTTGACTTTCGCACCTTCCTGAAACAACCTTAGAGTGAACTGCACAGTAAAAATGATAAAACTGAGATTTCTTTCAGTTGTTATACCTATAAATCCAGACACCTTGTGCTTTCATGCTTCTACATTTCCTTCAGAGAAGAGGTCTTCTCTACATAGCAAGAAATTTATTTTATGCAAATCATTCGTGACAATGAAGCGCTGGCTGATATTTACCAAGGAATAATTTCTTTAGAAGCATAACCTCCATAATCATGGGTGAAGTTCTGGTGGTAATTGCACAAATCAAACAATGGCAAAATGGTAGTCTTAGATTAGTGATTCTCAAACTTTTTGGCATGGTATTCCAGAAGTCCAACTTGCTTGATTCAGTGACCCATCAATTTATTGTCACATTAATTTTGGATTTTAGACCAGGTTGCAGTTGAGTGATTCCCAAGTGTTAAATCAATTTAAATCCACAGTCATGAAGCTTTCTGATGTTCAGTTTCCAAGTGTCAACACATTACAGTGGTACTTCGGGTTACAGACACTTCAGGTTACAGACTCCACTAACCCAGAAATAGTACCTCAGGTTAAGAACTTTGCTTCAGGATGGGAACAGAAATTGTGCAGCGGTGGCACGATGGCAACGGGAGGCCCCATTAGCTAAAGTGGTACCTCAGGTTTAGAGCAGTTTCATGTTAAGAACGGACCTCCAGAACAAATTAAGTTCTTAACCCGAGGTACCACTGTATTATAGTATGCCAATGAGTCAGATTCAAAAACAACAGTGACCCACAAGTGGAAGGAAAATTGCCACTAGCATCATTCCACCAATGTTTGCACAATTTCATAAAGGATAGTTTTGACAGCGGCATAAGAGTTAGGTCCTAAAGCAGTTTTCAACTTCTGCTTCTGGAACAGGTTTTGCAAGTTCCCATGCAAGTAGATCAAAACTGGTTTTTACTTTTGTTTCTCTCGTGTAATACTGTCGATAAGATGTTTAAAACCAGCACTTCCATGAGCAGAAAACACTTTCCATGTGCGGAACCTGGTCATTTCAAAAAGCACCGCAACTAGCATGGAAATTACAGCACTTGTGTACACAGAACCAATGTGGAATACTGATCCTAAAACACAAGTGTGGCCCATGGTGCACTCTGTATATTTTCAGTGTGGTTGAAAGGGTCACTATATGAGCCATGGTAGTCATACCAATTGATTGATTGATTGATTGATTGATACTACTTTGTCCTGTAGACTCCGGTAGACATTCAGCAAATTTGTCAATGTCAGTCTCTGTCTTCAAAAGACTTACAGTCTAAGTATCAAGTTTGAATGGTTTAATGGAAATGAGGAAGATCATACTAAAAGTAATAATTTCTTTCTAGTCATTAATATTTTCTTACCACAGTTCATCTCCCCCCCCAAAAAAATCCACACTATGTTTTAGTTCAGTTCACCACCCTCCCCCTATTCAACTAATTCAGGACTAAGAGGAATAATTAAAACAAAATTAAAAACCTTTTAGAACTATTTCCGTTCCTGATGTTCACAGCCATGCACTGATGATCTCTGAATTAGAGTTCTGTGATTCATCACCATCAAGCCTTGGCAGAGTAAAAAAAGAGCTGTAGGCCAGGCTGCTCCAAGACTTATAGTGCAATCAATCCATATTATTAAGCTGTTACGTATCAAAGTGCAATAAAGGGCTTTAGGTAAAACAAACCATGAAGTAATAAAACAAATGTTGGCAAATTATTTTCTTTTAAAAAAAAATTCAAAAAACAAATGTAAAACTTAACTGACTGTGAAATGAACATACAAAGTCAGTGTAGCTTGCTCAATATAATCCTAATTTATTTCTAATTTTTCTTGGTCGCCCATCACAAGGTAATAAGCTTTTGAATGTTATCCCTGTCTCAATGAGGAATGTGTCTGAACATCCTGCACCAAAAGGCTCTCAAACATGCAGCCCCCATAAACCTTTGTGTATGAAGGGATGATTGAGAGCAGCAGAAGGCAACATGGCTGTGATTCTCCTTCCGTGGTTGGTTCATTAAGGAGGCACACTAAGACAAGACACTCAGGCTGTGCGTTTCTGGATAACTTGTACAGCTTCTGGGTCATGTGGCCAGCATGACTAAGCCGCTTCTGGTGAACCAGAGCAGCGCATGGAAACGCCTTTTACCTTCCCGCTGGAATGGTACTTATTTATCTACTTGCACTTTGACATGCTTTCGAACTGCTAGGTTGGCAGGAGCAGGGACCGAGCAATGGGAGCTCACCCCATCACGGGGATTTGAACCGCCGACCCTCTGATCGGCAAGTCCTAGGCTCTGTGGTTTAACCCACAGCGCCACCTGGGTCCCTAACAGAATATAAAAAACACAATAAAAGATCAAACATTAAAAACTTCCCCAAACAGGGCTGCCTTCAGATGTCTTCTAAAAGTCAGATTGTTGTTTATTTATTTGACATCTGATGGGAGGGCGTTCCACAGGCCAGGCGCCACTACCAAGAAGGCCCTCTGCCTTGTTCCCTGTAACCTCACTTTTCGCAGTAAGGGAACCACCAGAAGGCCCTCGGAGCTGGACCTCAGTGTCCAGGCTGAACAATCTCTTTCCCTCCACCCAGCCACCCATTTTCTGGATAACCTGCCTCCTCCCCTCCCTCTTCCAATCCAAACTGAGGGTGCACACTTCTTCCATGTGGCGGCAGCACAGCAACAGGAAGGAAGAGGATGACGGTATGCATTGGCAAGCGCCTCTTCCCCTCTTTGCTACTTGCTCACTTGTTCCCTGTTCCACCTGCTTTTCTTAAACTGAGGTACCACTGTAAGAGCATTACTGAATCTCCCACCTCTGCTATCATAGACTTGTTCTCTCTGTTCAGTCGCAAACCAGTACCAAGTGTGCATAAAACTGCAGTCTATGGGAAATAAGATTGTATACCAGTCAACTATCCCAGAATTACAGAAGCCATCTCGGCTTCTGATTGGCTCCTGGAATGTCCTGTTTTGGTTCCCACAAGAGAATAACCCCGAAAACACATGTCCTGATTTCACTCTGTGGCATGTTGGAGGCTCTAAGATTGTAGGCACATTAATTACATTCAGGAGAGCATTTTAACTCTTTTTCATTTCGGGTTTACTAATAGACAGGCTTTCCCAGTTGCATAAATAGGTCTTTGCCATAAGTGTCTATTTCAGGCTTCCTCAAACTCGGCCCTCCAGATGTTTTGAGACTACAGTTCCCATCATCCCTGACCACTGGTCCTGCTAGCTAGGGATCATGGGAGTTGTAGGCCAAAAACATCTGGAGGGCCGAGTTTGAGGAAGCCTGGTCTATTTTGTATGTGATTGAATCCCACCTAAAAAATAGTGACAATCTGGAAACACCCTGGATCTTGAGTTTGGGGATGATTTGGCCAGGACTGGGATTCAGCCATGCTTGACTGCCAGTCTGCCTCTGAGAATAGCTAGCCTGTTGAAATCTGGTTTCAGGGCCTATGTCCTAAATTGTTCTCCGTGTTAAAGGAGCTATTTGTGAAACAAGGAAATAAATGCTAAGAACGCATTATCTCTAGCTTCCCAAGCTGTTACAAGATAACGGCTGCACAAGCAAAGCACTTTTAGAACCTTAGATGAAATAGATCGGCAATGTATTGCAGGATTAGAATACTTTTAAAAAAACAATACAGCTGTTCACCTTTAACCACCCATCCATATATCTCTGTGTTGCACTTTGTGCTGGAAATGGATCTAAATTAAAAGCAGCCACGCATCACTGACTTTATCATTTTTATCGCCGCTGCCTCGAGTAAAATATGGATGAGAGTTGAGTAATACCAATGGAACAGTATGAAGAAACCTAATGATAACCTCTCTGGTTGATATGGTCATCATTTTATTCGCACTATTACCCCCCAAGCAATATTATGTATTGAGGTAATCAGACCTCACCCCCGGTGATTACGCAAATACATATTTTATAGAGTTCATCTACCACCTGAGTTGTGGGTCTTGAAGGCGGCAGTGTACAAATTTCATCTTCTGGTTGGCTCTCGGGTATTTGGAACAGATACAAGCAATTTATGCAGGCGTGACAGGCCGCCTGCTGCGTTGGTTTCCCTGCGAATTGTGGCACTGATTAATGGAATCGCACATAGTTATATACATTTCCGCACTGATCTTTGTGATTTTACACTTGATAATGAGGCTGTATTACTCTAAAATGCATTAAGGCCCTAAAGATAGCAAAAAGGAAAAAACAGAAATCTTTTGAGCAATGCAATTTAAGTAATCTTAGGCGGCAAGAGAAAAAAAGAACAAAATAATGGTCTTTTAAGGCACAGTGTCCTGCCAGCTTTTTACAGCATTCTCCATAGTATTTTATCCCACTTGGTGGGAAGGAAATCCCACAAGACAAAGCATCAGTTGTACAGATATTGAACAATGCTTCACGGTACTCATTCTGCAAAACTAAAACTGGATTACCAGGAGACGTCAGCAAATGGAAGGGGCAGTTGGTACATTAGATCAGGGGTAGGCAACCTAAGAAGGCCCGGGGGCCAGATACAGCCCATTCGCCTTCTCAATCTGACCCATGGACGGTCCAGGAATCAGTGTGTTTTTACATGAGTAGAATGTGTCCTTTTATTTAAAATGCATCTCTGGGTTATTTGTGGGGCATAGGAATTTGTTCATTCTCCCCACCACATGGTCTGAGGGATGGTGGACCGGCCCACAGCTGAAGGTTGCTGACCCCTGCATTAGATTCTAGATGCATATTTCAGTATGTGTCTGTAAATATACAACATATTTGTCAGTGCACACTGCCACATTCCTACTCCATGTGTTGGTCTCATGAAGGGAGCTCTTGTCAACATGCCTTTAGTTAGACCTGGCCTTGCCTTGAAAATGTTATGGCTTGCCTTAGCACATGGGTAAGAAACCTCCGGTGTAAGGGCCAAATATGAACCTCCAGGTCTCTCTCTGTGGGACTCTCCTCTCTCGTCAAGCCACAAGCCTCACTGGCCCCATTTTGTACCACCATTAGGATATTTTTGGCTTGGCTGGAATACGTCTTTGAACTCTGTTAATGGCTTTTGCATGCCTGAATAGAAGACAAAAAGGGGTGTGGGTGTGCGCTAGCCTACAAAAATAAAAATCACATTCATTGCTCTTCTGCCTCTGGCCCAACACCACTGGCAGGTGATGCACACACCTGAAGGTTGCCAGAAGAGAATGAAGGCCATCAGGGTGTCAGGGACTCGGCAGAGGAGGAATGGTGGAGACTGGCTCCCCAGCCTGACCATTTCAGAGAAGAAGAAGACAGTTCAGAATTACAACGGGTTTGAGGGAGGTCACAGCTCAGAGGCAGATGAGGAGGAAAGCTGGGAAATAATGGGAGAGGTGGAGGAGGAGAAGGAGGAAGCATCAGGAGGGGTGACAGTTGACATACTCAGTTTCATTAGAAAGCATTACAGACCCACCCCCAGAACACGGCAGGCCTTGAAAGTAGGAGAGCAAAGAGCTCAAAGGCAGAGGGGACTTCAGCACCCCTAGAGATGATGAATGAGGAAATGGGAGAGACGGAAGGGGTGGAGATTCACTCGCAATGCAATGCCATTACAGTGGTACCTTGGGTTACAGATGCTTCAGATTACAGACGCTTCAGGTTACAGACTCCACTAACCCAGAAATAGTACCTTGGGTTAAGAATTTTGCTTCAGGATGAGAACAGAAATTGCGTGGCGGTGGTACGGCAGCAGCAGGAGGCTCCACTCGCTAAAGTGGTACCTCAGGTTAAGAACAGTTTCAGGTTAAGAACGGACCTCCAGAACGAATTAAGTTCTTAACCCGAGGTACCACTGTACTCTGAGAGGCCACATTCCCAAGCCTCTCTCTGTGAATATTGAATAAAAGCAGATAGTGAGGACTTTTCCTTGTCTTGTCTGTTCCTGGCAACCCTGGCACAGGTTGATAAAGCTTCCCCACCTCTGTTTTAGAGCATGTTCAACATATCTGTCATTATGCGTAGCAGAGATGCAATGATCATGGGGCAGGAGCCTCTCGGGAATATTTGTCTAGCCTTTCTTATATTGCTGTTGGCATCTTTCTGTCTTGAGAGACAATGGACTGCAACTCCCAGGGAGAAGTCAAACCTCTGTGTTAGCAGTACTGAAGTGACCTTCCTAGGGCAATTTGCCTGGGTAGCTCTTGTCTAGATGGCAAGATCCCCCCTCTCTGGCTTGCTGATGTGGTTCAAAGGAACACAGAGCAATATGATTGGTACCAGCTTGGCTGCAGGAGTTGCCAGAAGGAGGCATACAAGACGCCATCCTACCATCTTAGGGACTGTGGAGGTAACGCTCCACTTTGCAAAGGCAAACCTCGCACCAGACATGCAACAGTATGTCAAGGAGCGTTGCGCCTGCTGTCCCTGACCTTTTGCCTTCTTGCCTAGAAAACAAAGTTTTCCCCTTGACCTTCGGTCCTTTCACAATTTGTTTGTTAGACATATCGCTTGGCTGGAGCATGACTGGGGACGCAAACGTAATCAAGTATCGGAAAACATTTTAGGGACTTCTCCAAATTCTTTATGTATGTATTGGCAAAAAGTAATATGAATTTGAAATATGGAATAGACGGGAGGTTGGGTCTTTAGTGTTAAGACCAATAGATGTTTTATTGTTTGCTAAGAAAATTATGTGTCTATGGTTATTTTTGTAATTTGTGTGTAATTTGGTATTTGTGGGGTTTTTTCTTGTTGTATAAAAAAAAACTTAAAATAAAAAAGGAAAACATTTTAGAGAAACACCTGCTGACACGTGTATTTGCTAACGCTGGAAATGTGCTTAGATGGAAATACATTAAGTTCAGGGTGGTGTCACTGCTGTTTCCAATTGTTGACTTCTGCTAATAAAAGGAGCCTCAGCAGAGCTAGCCGGCAGCTTGCTTGGAGCATGCTTGCCACTGTGCTTCTGCACAGTTCACCTGCATTCAACCTCCCATCGTCGCCGTTATTCCTACAAGGGACTCCACTCTGGATATGTGTAGCCTTTTCTTCTCCTGAAGATATCTCACAAGGCAGTCAAGTTTTAGCATCCTTCTCCTAGATGGGCTACCTTCCCAGGTGGACGAGCCCCATCTGCCCCTCACTTCACTCTGCAGCATGTGCAGAAACTGTCGTCTTGACCATTGGACCCACTATTGGTCTCATCCACTCAATCTCCCAGAGCTTGTCTTCACACGCAGGGCAGGTGCCTAACTCACTGAGGGTTTGAGGCCCAGTGGCCACCCTCACCTGGTTTAGCCGGCCAATCTAAGCCATTTTCTGGGGTGTGGCTATGGTTGCATGCCACAGGTGAGAGCTGAGTGCAGGGTGGAGACCAAAGGTGGACAAACTACCCCAGAAGGGGCACAGTGTGTCCCCCACCAGAGATACTACCCCTCCCCTAATACCACATACACTCCTAGCCTTTGTTAAGCTTCCCAAGAACCTCAGCATTGGCAACACGGTATCAGCACTGTTTGAAAATCACAGAGCTGTTTTTATCCCCATTTTATAGAGAGAAACTCAATCAGAAAGCATGTGGCTCACTGAAGACCTCCGAGCCATGACTGCAACTTGGATTTGAAGTGTAGCAAGACCTACCCTGAGAGGGAAGAAGGCTGAGGATTAAGCCTCAGTGCCTGGCAATCAGTTAGAAGTTTAAGCAAAATTTTATCCTTTACTTTATGTAAGACACCTGAATGTGACTCTCCATGGAGGTTGCACTCTTTTGCAATGTTTTGAATTTGGAATGTGAACGTTATTTCAGTTCTCACCAGCATTTTGAATCAGAGGCTTTTTCTTCCCCCTCTAAAAGTATCGTAAGAGTGTTTTGCTGCCGAGGACTTTATTTGACAGGTTACTAAATGAAAAGCACAGGAGAGACTTAAGAGGGAAGAAAAGGTGCCAATCAAACCAGTTGTTTCTCCTTTATTTTGCAGCAGTGGGAGAAAAAAACATGTAACGATGGAGACGGCTGTAGCTCCTGGCACCTTATTTCAATGCCAGTATTTTGATATATGGCTTTATTAAACATAGTAATAAGATAATGCATTTAACAACGGAGGCATGACATACTGCCTAAATGCATGTTATAGGTGTTAGAAGACCAGCTGTGTAGCAGCTTGAACATCTTACTAGGATCCTAGTACCAAGGAATCATTTAGCAGTTCCAGAAAATATTCCAGCCATAACTGAAAAGCCACAATGGTGTTTATATATATATATAGAATCTAAGCTCCATGTGCTGGGCAAACCTTATTCAAATATTGTTCATACCACTTTTTAATCTTGCAAGGTGATTTATTGTCTTCACTATGGGTTTACTCACACTGCACGCTTGTGTGAAGCAAACCTATGCCTATGTTCTGGTAACCTCAAGGTTAGATTACAGCAATGTGTTATACGTAGGGCTGCCTCTGAAGACTGTTCAGAATTCAGCTACCAGGTTGTTCACCGCCTCTTTTCATATGAGTATAGGATAGTATAGTTCCTGTTTTTTAAAGATTTTTTGGCATGCTACCATTGTCATTATTCATCAGGTGTTCTGGAAGAGAGTCCAAAAAGAAAGCTAAACCAGTTTTCCTTCTACCACTGAAAATCCAACTTTTGTGGAATATCCAGAATAGGTCCTCTCTCTTTCATGTAGGAAAAGCATCATCCTGCTATCCGTATCGCGAGAGCAGGGGTTGGTGGAGGTGATTTGGGAAAGGTCTGCTTTGTGCCACTTTCCTCTGACTGGTTTGAGCTGTCAGCTTGCAAGCTCGGTTCAGCAGAGAGATCTAGGAGACAGAGAGGATGGCACTGAGTCAAAGTACTGCCTGTGACAGCGGTCATTAGCTGCAGACAAAATTCTGTCGCAATAACCAGGTTTGGCATAGCTCAGGCAGACACACAGTTCCTCTTCTAAGCTCCCATAAGATCATAATTTTGGCATTTGTTGTTTAGTCGTGTCCAACTCTTTGTGACCCCATTTTGGAATGTTGTTGTTGTTTAGTCGTTTAGTTGTGTCCGACTCTTCGTGACCCCATGGACCAGAGCACGCCAGGCACTCCTGTCTTCCACTGCCTCCCGCAGTTTAGTCAAACTCATGCTGGTAGCTTCGAGAACACTGCTCCACCATCTCGTCCTCTGTCGTCCCCTTCTCCTTGTGCCCTCCATCTTTCCCAACATCAGGGTCTTTTCCAGGGAGTCTTCTCTTCTCATGAGGTGGCCAAAGTATTGGAGCCTCAGCTTCACGATCTGTCCTTCCAGTGAGCACCATTTTGGCATAGTAGACATTAAATACATTGGGAGGGGGACATCTGTGAAAGGGATATCCCCATGTGCTCTTAATCCCAACATTTACTAGCTGGAGAAGCACAAGGGGACATAAGCAACGTGACTACAGCCATGGGATTTTTCTCAATTTGGACCAAACCTGCTATTAGCATGGAAAGGAAAACACACTCTTTAATAACAGGCCCATTTAAATTAATGAACGTAGCTGAATTAGGGCTTATAATTTCCATGGGTTTACTCTGAGTAAGCCTTAATTGAATGCCACCCGCAGTGAGCTATGTGGTGAACTCCAGTCTTGGAGCAGAGATCTTTGACTCAAATGGCTTTTCAGGTCATTGGTAATGTAGAGATCTGTAACAGGGGAGGTCTTGCTCCCCACCCACCCCTTCTCTTCTCAGGAGACCTCAGGTTCTAGGTCAAGGTAGGACTGAACTCTGGCAGCTTCCACTGAGAGAAATACTCATGGAAAGCATTTCAGAGAAAGGATTCCTTTGCATTCCGTAGAGCTGGTCGTATCTCAGCTTTCCTTATCCTAGCGACTCCGCTTGCTACGGATGTATATGAAGGGAAGGATTCTTGTGGCTTTTTTTGATCTAGTCTTTTAACTGCCCACGAGAGATTACATATGCAAGCCAAGCGCCAGGTCTCTTTCCAAAGGCATTTACTTGCGACAGGTTTACAGAGCGGCTCAGGATGATGACTTGAGCAAGGTGAAAGCAGCCTGCTGAGTTGCTAGAGATAGCTTCCCAATATGCCAAGGCTCCCTGTGGCTAGTGCCAAATGCAAGTCCCCGAAACAAGCTTCTAAATGACATTGATACTGGAGGGTGTGCAAGAAAAGCCTTTAAAGCTCTCTTTTGGAATATCAGCAGGAAGCACTGAGAGGACAGCTGAACGGAAGACTGTGGCTGGTGGCATCTGGGAAAATGTACCTTTAATGCTTTTTAATTCTATTCACTTGGGCTGGGTCCCCCACCGCTGCTGCCTCCACCTCCCTACATATTTACAGAGAGATCATAAAACTTGTGGCATCTATGCTACCTTTGCTTCTAAAAAATTTAGAAAGGTGGGGCTTTAAACTCCTGGTAGTTTCTAGGAAATTGGATTTTTGTGGGTAAATTGTAAGAAGTCTCTAGTGAACGCCATATTATTGAATTTAACAGGGCTGCAGCTGATGCTGACACGGGGGGTTAGAAATGGGTATGTGTGTGTGTGTGTGTGTGTGTGGCGCACAGGCTCCCTGTTGAACTGTGCCGTCTTTTTTCCCTTCCCTAACCTTTCAGCTTAAATTGGCACTTTGAAAGTTCAGAAATGGTATATAAAGCAGGTCTTATTTTCCTTGCACAAAACTCTTTGGTGTTATAATGAAGTAGATTTATTTGGGTAAAGTGTATTTACCCCCATGGGAATTAGCATGATTTGTTGGATGAAAAAGGTATGAAAGGCTGGGGTTAAATGAGTATTAAAGGACGAGCCTTTGCTCAGCCTTGTTATATCCTCTTCCGTTTGGATTTGGTGCTGTCTAAAATGTAAAAGGAGAAATCTGATGGTTACTCATAGCCTACGTGGATGGCCCCTGGTATGTGGTAGGGTGAGATGGCTTCCTCAGGTGGTGGGTGGCAGGGTGAGCATGTGGCGGATCTTTCCAGCTCTTCCTCCTGAGCTGGTGCCCAGCAGAGGCAATGTTTGATAGTTGTTGGTCTGGGCAGGCTGACTGTCTTCACTAGTTACCTCCTCCCAATCACTAGGAAAGGTAAGCCAGCAGAGAGCCACCACAGGTCACACTCTCCAGCAGACATTTGGGATGATGATGCTCTGCTCACGTTATGATCACAAGGTTGCATTGCAGCATCTGTTTGCGTTGGCAGTGAGCAGATGTCAGAAGACCTTTCTTCATGTGGGAGGTCTGCAGGGTGGCAACACAAGGATGGGCCTTTTCTGTGGTGGCTCCCATGCCCTCCAACATCCCAGTGATAAAAATTGGAATGTTCTTTCCCCCCTGTCATGCATACACACACAGCCTCGGCCATGGCAACCAAGTGGAAACTCAACCATTGGGGCAGCCTACCCACCATCACGGGGCGCGGTTGGCGCCATGGGTTAAACCACAGAGCCTAGGGCTTGCCGATCAGAAGGTCGGCGGTTCGAATCCCCGTGACGGGGTGAGCTCCCATTGCTCATCCCTGCTCCTGCCAACCTAGCAGTTCAAAAACACATCAAAGTGCAAGTAGATAAATAGGTGGGAAGGTAAACAGCGGGAAGGTAAATGGCGTTTCCGTGCACTGCTCTGGTTTGCCAGAAGCGGCTTAGTCATGCTGGCCACATGACCCGGAAGCTGTACGCCAGCTCCCTCGACCAGTAAAGCGAGATGAGCGCTGCATCCCCAGAGTCATCCGCGACTGGACCTAATGGTCAGGGATCCCTTTACCTTTACCCACCAACCAGGAACTGAGCACGAATAAGAGCGTTGGTTGCCCACACCCCTCAATGCACACAATTAATTGGGAGCTGGATTCTGGAACCCTACCAACCCACCCTAACCTGGTACTGGAGCCATTGCGGGAAGGTGAACTCATCATCCAGCGAGACAGGCAGTGGCGAGTGGGTCTCCCCAAGGACCTCTTGGGGTGGCCCCAAGACCAGCAGCAGCAGTCTGTGTGCAGAGACTGCAGTCACCAACATCATCAGGGTCCTTGCCGCTGCCTTGGAGAAGGCGAGGAAGAAGCAGCCATGCTCAGCCATGCTTGGGCAGGAGGGCACACAGAGAGCAGCTCCAGCCCTCTACTAAGATGGGGCCATGCGCATTTCTGCCACATTTTTTTTTTTTTAGAGCATCCCAGTTGACTCGCCGGCACCCAAAAACAATTGCACAAGACCAAAAGACAGGATCAACTCAGGATCCAGGATGGCGCCTGTTATTCCCAGATGCTCCAGTCAAATTGGAACGGTTGGGGGATATATGCTCCCTGTTTGTGGAATGCCATCCCCAGGGATGGTGTCTTCATTATATACCTTCAGACACCAGGTGAAAACATTCCTCTTCCCTTAAACCTTTGACTAACTAAACAATCTATGGCTTTTTTAAACTGGGGCAGGGGTGTTATTGTTTTGTTTCCTATATGCTGTGTATTTTTGTGTTTTTATGCTGTAAACCAGCCTGTGTTCCTCAGATGAAGGGCTGTTGTTGTTTAGTCATGTCCAACTCTTTGTGACCCCATGGACCAGAGCATGCCAGGCACTCCTGTCTTCTGAATAAATTCTGTATATGAATTCATTAAGTAAATAATGAATAAGAGCTCTGTGTGCTTTGTGGCTGGACCTACAACCCCTAAGCTTTGCTTGCTGGAAAATGCTGCCCCTTCACCTGTGGCCAAATAAGACTCAACCTTCATTAGACTCTGCTTTGGGGTGCGGAGTGGGGATCACCGTCTTGTCCTCCAGCATCAGAGATGCAGGCAATGCAGGGAGTGGGAGGGGGGCCTATTCCTTTTTGTCCCTATTGATTAAGCACAGTAGCATCCATGATCTTACTGTGCTGTGCACACTGCCTTGAAGAAAAGGCGTTTGGGGGTGGAGGTGGGAAGGGAGCAGAGCGAGAGCAGCAGGATCTCAAGTAAGAGACGCAGTAGGACAAGGAAGCGTAAGAGAGAAGAATGAGCGATGTGAGCAGGAGATAAAGGGAAGAGCCAGTTCACACAAAGGGACCGTTGACAGGCTGACTGTTCGACGAGGAACTCGCAATGACAAAGAGGCCAGACCTAAAGTAAATAAAGAAATAAAGGCCTTTAAAAATGCTACACATTAAAGCACTTAGCTGTAGTCTGGAGGTTTGCTGTTGTTGTTGTTTAGTCGTTTAGTCGTGTCCGACTCTTCGTGACCCCATGGACCAGAGCACACCAGGCACTCCTGTCTTCCACTGCCTCCCGCAGTTTGGTCAAACTCATGCTGGTAGCTTCGAGAACACTGTCCAACCACCTCGTCCTCTGTCGTCCCCTTCTTCTTGTACACTCAATCTTTCCCAACATCAGGGTCTTTTCCAGGGAGTTTTCTCTTCTCATGAGTGGAGCCTCAGCTTCATGATCTGTCCTTCCAGTGAGCACTCAGGTCAGGGCTGATTTCCTTAAGAATGGATACATTTGATCTTCTTGCAGTCCATGGGACTCTCAAGAGTCTCCTCCAGCACCATAATTCAAAAGCATCAATTCTTCGGCGATCAGCCTTCTTTATGGTCCAGCTCTCACTTCCATACAGCACTACTGGGAAAACCATGGCTTTAACTATACGGACCTTTGTTGGTAAGGTGATGTCTCTGCTTTTTAAGATGCTGTCTAGGTCTGCCATCGCCTTTCTCCCAAGGAGCAGGCGTCTTTTAATTTCGTGGCTGCTGTCACCATCTGCAGTGATCATGGAGTCTGGAGGTTTAACTGGAAGAAAAATCAGGGCAATCCAATGTGCTATCATCCGCCTAGATCCCCATTTAGAGCACATTGCATTGAGGTTGAAGTGTGAAGGCATGTGGCGTTGTAGCCTAAGGGTTTTCTCAGAAAGAGGCACTGTCAGCCTCCACAGTCTGATGCTGAGATCTAGCCCAGGGAGCTAGGACGGTTTGGTGGGCTGTAGGTGTCCAGGCATCAAAGTGTTTATTCAGCCTTCCGATAGGGTTTAAAACATTTGTACTCTGCGGCTAGAAGGTAGGCTTTTGAACTGGCCAATCCCGGTAAAGAAAAAGCATGGATTGCTGCAGGAAGGCACATATGAGTGCATTTCCTTTATCTATTCTGTATCGCTAAAGAAATCAACAAGGCGCCTAGCAACAGATATTATATGACAAATTACTTTTTAATTACAAGGTTAATTTTTTTAAAGGCCAAATATTGAGAAAATATTGTGATACATCAAAATGGAGCTGGGGGGGCGAATGCTATAAAATAGGGAAATGCCCTTTAGAAAAGCATTTTGATAAAGACCCTTGTGGGCACAAGAGTATCTGCCCAGGAGAGATGAGTTCTTGTACTCCTTTCTGAAATAATGTCAGGCAAACAAACATTTAAAATAAGAACAAACAACATTAAAGAGCAACACCCCGGAAAATCTCTCATTGAAAAGTTAAGTTTTCACTATTCATCAAATGGCAAGCAGAGAGGGAACTAGGTAGGGCACTCTTTGAGGGCACTCTGCAATCTTGATGCCAACAGAAAATGCTCTTCCCCTCATGCCCACTCACGATGCTTTTGATAGCTGAGAGAAAAGAGCAGGTAGTGCTTGGACAGATTCATATTGTTCTCAAGGGACGTGAAGACCAAAAATAGCACTTCAAACTGAGCCCAGAAACAAACTGGGAGCCTGTGAAGATGGCACAATATGAGACTGATGTGCTCCAACCTGCAAAACCCAGTTAACCCCTTAGCTGCTACATTTTGAACCAACTGAATTAGCTTTCTGCAAAGCAGCACATCCAAATATACCATATTTTTCGCCCCATAGGGCACACCGGCCCATAGGGCGCACCTAGTTTTTTTGGGGGGGAATAAAGAAAAAAAATTATTTTCCCCCCAGGTGCGGGGCTGGGGTGGGGGAAGCCCGAGCTTTCCAGCCCCCAGAACAGGCTGCTATCTGCGAGTCTAGGGAGCCCGGCGGGAAGTCGCGCCGGTCTCCCCAGGCTTGCGGATATCTGCCCGAAGCCCGGGAGCACTACTCAGCGCGCCTCGGGCTTCAGGATGCAGGCAGCTCTCTGGAAGCCTTGGGAGACCGACGGGAACTCCCGCGGGCTCCCAAGGCTTGCGGATAGCTTCCTGAAGCCTGGTGAGCAAGAGGGGTCGGTGTGCACCAACCCCTCTCATTCTCCAGGCTTCAGCGAAAGCCTGCAATCACCCCATAGGACGCACACACATTTCCCCTTCATTTTTGGAGGGGGAAAAGTGCATCCTATAGGGCGAAAAATACAGTACCTCTTAGGGGATCACAAGTGTATGTAGCTCACATGACAATTCTATATTTGATTACTGTGCACTTGAATCCTGTTCAGGTGACAGCATGTGCATGGAGGCAATGAGACTGCATTTGAAGTCTCAAAGCATTCCTATTAACCTCTGCACCAAGACAGTATGTATATTACACCCAAAGCACATGCCGATTGTACCTGAATTCTCATCTGGAAAGGACCAACTGGTGAATGCGCTGTTGAATTTATGGAGTGAAATACACTGAAATATATTTCATTCTAGGTGATATGATTTAACTTATATTTATGGTGATATAAATTATGTCACATCTGTGTTGGCCCATCTATACATGCAAATCAAGTGATGAACATAAATGTGTGAACCAGCCATGAATGAATGGAGGTGTCCAGGAAGCAAAAACTCTGAGATAGGATTCCCTGATTGGGGGAAGTGGGGTACAAGGAGAGATAACTCCTGTTCTTCCCATCATCAGCATGCAAGAGGGGGAGCTGGGAAATTTTCTGTCTGCTATTATTAGCTCCATTATTGACCTTGAGGAGCAACAGGGGTAGAAGAAGAGGAGGAGTTTGGATTTGATATCCCGCTTTATCACTACCCGAAGGAGTCTCAAAGCGGCTAACATTCTCCTTTCCCTTCCTCCCCCACAACAAACACTCTGTGAGGTGAGTGGGGCTGAGAGACTTCAGAGAAGTGTGACTAGCCCAAGGTCGCCCAGCAGCTGCATGTGGAGGAGCAGAGACGCGAACCCGGTTCCCCAGATTACGTATCTACCGCTCTTAACCACTACACCACACTGGCTCTTCACTACCAAGGAGTTCAGCTGTAGTACATGCTTCTTAGTGCCCCAGATGCCTCACATGACATCACAAGACCTCTGGAAACATACACAGCTTTGTTGAATATAAGAGTAGCAAAAACGCAGCAAAGAAGCTCAAATCATATATATGACTGACACCCTTCTTTGGAAATTTAACCAATGTCCAGACTTGAACATTCAAAAACTTTACTTGCAGAAACTTATAGCGATTGACAGATTAAAACATCAAATTTACAGTCACATCCAAACATGGCCCTACAGTCTCTTCTTCTAACTTCCAAACAACTGTATTTTCCTCTCTTCCCAGAGCTCAGTACTCAGCCCCTTGTACCTCAGTTAGACCATGCCTTGCAACTCCTAAGAGAGATTTCCACTTTCACCTTCTTCTACAGCTTTTCTCTCTTTCTTTTAAGCAAAGAAGCAGCACCCCAACTCTCTATTCAACTTAGCAGTGTTCATAGTGGATTCTAAAACATGGCCATCTCGCTTCACATAAAATGGAGTCGCTTCTTCACTAGATACCGTCCTTGTGACCAACATTAGCCAATCACATGAGAACTACTAGAGAACTCTCTAGAATTCAAAATAAAAAAATTCCTTCCAGTAGCACCTTAAAGACCAACTAAGTTAGTTCTTGGTATGAGCTTTCGTGTGCATGCACACTTCTTCAGATACACAGAAGAATTCTCTAGAATTCAGTTACCAACCAATCAAATTTAAAGACATAGTAATGCATACAGTGGTGCCCCGCAAGACGAATGCCTCGCAAGACAGAAAACTCGCTAGACAAAAGAGTTTTCCGTTTTGGAGGTGCTTCGCAAAACGAATTTCCTATGGGCTTGCTTTGCAAGACGACAATGTCTTGCGAGTTCCTGCTGGTTCCCCCCCCCTTTTTCTAAGGCGCTAAGCCGCTTATCAGCTGATCCGATCAGCAGATAAGCCACTAAAAGCCACTAAAAGCCGCTAATAGCGCTAATCCGCTAATCCGTCAATGGGCTTGCTTCGCAAGACGAAAAAAACCGCTAGATGAAGAGAATCACAGAACGGATTCTTTTCGTCTTGCGATGCACCACTGTACAAGCGTTTACAATGTCAGTGAATTAAATTACTATACTTAACAAACTTGCGGTGCCTACTTTAAAAGCCTGAATAGTTTGGTTTCTTCCATGCACTGAATATAAACCGAGGCCTATGTGCATGTATTTGTGAACAGGGTCTTAAGTGGGGCCCACCTATACCCTCCATCCATTCTTTTCCATGTAGCAGACAAATTCTGTAAGTGAGCCTTGCCTCACTGGCATGCAAACATGCATACCTATGATGTCTTGCCTGCTGAGTGAACCGCAACCTTAGAAGATTAGCATTCTTCCCGAATGCTCTGGAGACCATTACATATATAGCTGACATTGTTACCTGACTGAATTCTTCACTCTTACCTGCTGAGTTCTTGTGCTTTTCTTTAGAACAGCAGAAACAGTAAACAGGTAGTCTCCATATGCATCCATGTACAGGACTACTATTATTGATAAGTAGGCTCCCATGGAAGGTCAGTGCATTTAAGGATTTTTGGTTGCCAAAAACTGCTCCTACAGAACGTAAGGAACGCTTAGAGTCTAATCTTCCTGACTCGCTTAATATCAAAAGAAGTTAATGGAATTTCACCCTGTTAAAATTGGAGTGCAAGAGTTCATGCAGGCATATTTAAACATGCCTATTCATTTAAACCCTATAAACCGCACAGCTACTGCTATGCATTAATTACACATCTTGTGCTTTGCTCCAGCTCATTCAGTGAGAATATAATGTGGCTCATCAGCAATTCTTATTTATCTTTGGTTAGAAACAGTTAGGAACTAAATTAAAATAGTTGAAACAAATCAAAGGGAGAAAGACGGGAGGTAATTTAGGCTTTCTGACTGTCCTCCTTCACCACCACTCCTAAGAAGGTTGCACGTTGTTTAAATGTTTGCAACATATTGCGATGAACAATGGAGGGTGACGTCTGTGTTTCCAGTTATGATTTGACCGCTTGTGTCCTTGCCTTTTCTCTGTCTCTTTTGCTAATGATTTGTGCCAAAAAGAAAAAGAAAAAGGAATCCATCGGGAGCTTGAGAGAAAGTGAGTTCAGCGCCTACAGTCAGCAAGTGAAGTTTGGAATGGAGCAGAATGAAAGTGGAAAGCCATTTGGGAGCCACTCCCACTTGACTGGAGGAAATGGGGAGCCTTGCTTGAGAATCAGAGCTATTATACGGAGTCAATTCCCTCTTGAAAGGAGCAGGTGTTCAAATAATGTAATACAAAATATTTCCTTCTCTCCACCCTGCCACCCTTTGGGCATTCAGCAAGTCTCATTCACTCATTCTGCATGAAGCCCCTATTGAATGCTGAAAAAACAAAAATATTTCCATTTAGCTTGAGATTTGGCAGAAATGGGTCTTATTAATTTAAAATGGGGTCACCAACCCAGCACCTGTGGGCGCCAGAACATTCATGAGTTTGCATTAAAACCAAAAAGTAAGTCTCTACCCCTTCTCCAAAGAATGTCATGGGGCAAAATGTGAAATGAGGGGGAGTGGTGTGGCTATTTTGTATAGTTTTCATGGTACTGAAGAGTGCTCTCTGTTGCTATCAGAGACCAAGAGCATCAGTGTACAGTGGTACCTTGCTTTACAACCATAATCCGTTCCAGAGATCCGGTTGTAAACCAAAACAGGTTGTGACCCAAGGCGCACTTTCACCAATGGGGCCTCCACCAAAACATGTGCTGTAATCCCCCAAAAAAGGGTTGTAATCCAAAAAAGGGGACACACACTTCCGGGTTTAAGTGGTTGTAATCCAAAACAGTTGTAATCCAAAGCTGTTGCAAACCAAGGTACCACTGTATATCCAAGGGGGTCAATATTGTGCAGTGTCCACAATCAGGATATAGCTGACTTCTCGTGGAGAGCATAAGGTTGCTGGGGGCTGTCTGTCTAATTTTGTGTTATGCCATGCTCCACATACCAGGACACTGTAATTGTTTTACATATTTAATATGTTAGCCCAAGAAAGTGGCTTTGCTTAGAAAATGAAGGATACTCTGGTGGTCAGAGAAAATTATGGCAAAGGAGATGCAGTAAATCAAATAGCTCTGCTTTCAAGGTGGCGTTTTGGATTCATCACATCATTTAAGTCTCTTTATATATATATATAAAAAAACCATATAAAAATAATATAAAGAATGAAAGTCACTATTAAAAATGGTATTGCAAAGATTTTACAGTACCTAATCTAAAATCAGTAATGCATAATGCAGGTATTGTAAAAACCTTGTAACACCATTTTAATAGTTAATTTTATTTTTATAACTTTATACACTTAGCGCTATAAAATTCTGAGCCAACACCTAATCGTCATATCAATATGTCATGATAACCCAATAACTATGGAATTCATTCCCACAAGATATAGTGATAGCCACCAACTTCGATAGTTTTAAAAGAGGATTAAACAAATTTTCAAGGGAGTTGCCTTGTGAGTCTTTGTGTCCCAAACTCCATGGAGCTCTCCTGAAGGGAGGGTGAACTGCTCTCCTGAAGGGAGGGTAAACCTAATAGAGGCTGGAATGTAGGCTGTGAAGAGAGAGAAAGAGAGAGAGACCTTTGTGTCTAGGTTTGTTTGGATTATTTCATATTTTCTAAGATGCCAAGCCTGTGTTAGAACAGCACAAAACATTGTATGGCTATTTTGGTTATGTCGTTGATGCTTATGTTTTGTTTTGAAGAGTTCTGCCAGTAAAAGTTTGAATAATATTTTTATGGGCCTGGACAATTATTCATTTCCAAATGGACTCAGTTATTATGCTTCCAGTCACTTCAAACTGTGCAATATTAATATCTGCCACATATAGGTGACTTCAGATGATCACCCTTGGGTTGACAGAACATGAGCTCATCATGCCTTTGTGCAGAAGCTTTAGGTAAACTCAGCCAATCAATATTTGAAGGCTCCCTGTATTAAAACAGCATTGTCTCTGGTTTCTAAAATCCAGCAAAACATTATTCATTAATGTTCTTTCAAGAAGATTAACAGGGCAAGTCTATGCATGCCTTCTCCCAACTTAAAAAAAAAAGGAAAGCGTAATGCTGGTGGTCAACAAAAGAGCTTTGAAGATGCTCAAACTCAGGACGAAAGGGAGAACCCTGCTAAGAGGAAGGCACATTTGGCAAAACCTCACCGTGATCAACTCCCGCCCAGAAACCTATGTCCCCACTGTGGAAGGACGTGTGGATCCAGAATTGGCCTCCACAGTCACTTACGGACTCACTGTTAAAACCATGTTTATGGAAGACAAGCTTACTCGACTATGAGTGATCGCCAAAGAAGAAGAAGAAGCCTCCCCACTAAGTTCAATGATAAATACTCTCATGGAAGTATGTATAGAATTTCAGCATAAGTAATGATGTCAGTACTGGCTCTCAAAAACAGCGCTACTTTCAGCCATGCAAATTAGGAAACAGGTTCTATACTGGCAGGCTTGACCACAAAGTGTGTGGGGATGAGGGAGGCAGTTAGTTTATCTTTGGAGAAGGTTCCATAAATAGTTGAGTGGCAACGAAGTGGCAAACCCAACATGAGCACTTTGGAGCTTGTAAAAATGGAAACGCAGAGTCAGCTTCATGCAGGGTGTGTTTCTGAAAGTCTCTTCTTCCACTTCTGTGGTCACTGCTAGGAACTCAAATGTGCATATCTGGATAAGAGCAAAAACGTAATCCCATAGGATGTTGAAGCACATCCATGCCAGAAGTTAAGAGCATCTTTCAATCAACAATAAAAATGAGATTGAACACAAAACTGATTTTATGATGGGGGATATATTTGTGGCCTTAGCGGAGTTGTAGACATTGTGGGTGTAAATTTCTTCATCTCGATTACAAGAAATAATGAAAATATGGTGATTTCATGGCAGGCACCCTTGGTTTTCTCACAAGTGTTACTCCTTGACAGCAAGGAACTGGTAGCCATTTTGTTAAAGTCAAAGGTGAAAATTGTAGCATTTCTGTTTTCCAATGGAAACTATTGGAAACTGAAAAAAATGAAACAGTATGCATGTAAGTTTCTAGTATCTGCGTGCTTTTTATCCAAAAATTCACTTATTCTCACTTGAAGAATTATGCCCAAACCTTGCTATATGCTCCATAGATTCACTTATTTGAACAGCCAACTTACTTTCTTGGGTTTGTATAATCTGCAATATTCAACTTTGTAAGTCTGCAGTCTTGACGTAGGAAGTTTTGGATCTCAGTGTATATTTGTGGATATGTGGAAAAGAAGTCTGGTTTAATTCTCTACTGGCCTTGAAGCTGCTATCTGTGGTGCCTTGTAGCGCTTTTCCTATTTCCATTTGAGCATTTTTTTCCTAATGGCAGGCCATATATCTGGTGCAGCAGCCCCATATACTGTCAGTCTGCACCTGAAGGAATCAGTACATGCCAGTCAACTTTCATTTCCCTTAAAGCAGCCTAATAACTCTGGCAAACTTGATGCATACAGGTAAGCAGAAACAAGTAAAGAAATCCAGATTTTAGAAATTCAAAAAAGGGCTGAGGCTGGGGAAGGAAATGGGAAAGGCTGCTGAATTTAAATCAGAAACAAATGCTTGGTTTGCCTAAACCTCCCGAGAATCAGCAGAGCCACTAAGAAGTAATATATCTGGCATTTCATACTGGCCTATTTATTCAGCACAACAGGGAGGCAAATACATTGCTTAAACTTGAAAGCATCCAGGTGTGACAGCTTTAGCACTGTGAAGAACTCCTGTAAAAAAAAAAATCCACAGCAAAATAAATATAATCATGCCTTCTCTCCTTGTGGCAAGCGACTTCAGGATGCTACCCTGAAGCAGTGTGAAGCAGGGAGGGGAGGGGAGAAACTGCCCCAGAAGCCAGGGCTTGCAAAGAAGGGGAAGTTTCTTCCAACCATCTTCTGGTCAATTGAGAGATTATTATAGTTCAGTGATACAAAGCATGTTTTGATGAAGGTCCATTTTGCTAGCACCTTCTTCCAAAGACTTGGGGTAAAATCCAAGGGGGCACCTTTAACTGGAAGATCTACACAGATGTAGACCTGCAACATAGTGTGCTGGGCCCAGGGGTAACCTGAACAACACAGTCCAGGTCCGGTCCCAAATCCAAGGGTTCTGCGAGGAGTCAGTCCAACAGGGCCAAGGCAGGACACGAGGCAGGAAACCAGGCAAGGTCAGGCACAGGGCAGGTACTAGCAAACAGCAATGTTGCTCCCGCAACCTGGGGCGGTGTCCGACAGCCTTTTATATTTGTCGGGGTAGCAGCCGGAGCTGATCCCCCCGCGACTCACCTTCCTGTCTCACCCGAAGGTGAGCACTCCTCCTTGCGAGTACTCAGGTCTCTCCTTCTCTCAGACCTTAGTCTCTGCAGCTTGGGAGACATCGGTGGGTTACTAGACCCAGAGGCCACCTCAGCTTCTCCTGACACAACTGGTAGTGGAGCACCTGTAGATGACTGCCCAGCTGGAGGCAACGAGGTAATCCCCGCATCTGGAGCCAGGGCAGGCTCAGGCCCCTGAATCAGCCCAGCTGGTGCTTGTTGAAAGGGAACCTGTGCAGACTGGGGTTCTTCAGAATCAGTCCCCAGACTTGGTTCAGATGCCTCCTGAGGCAAAGGATCTGGTGTAGACTGAGACTCCTCTGGTTCCAAGCCTGAGTCCCAGGCCATCACACATAGTCATTTGCGGATATTGTCACCTTCTAGATAGAGGTCACCATCCCTAATTTCATTCACTTAGCATTTATAGATTGTTCTGGAAAGTTTTCTTTCTATGTGAAAGAAACAGGCAGAAGGTTCTTGTTTGGGTTATTTCTTCTGGGAAGCTGAGTACAGCTGGTTTAAACTGGTTCTGTTATCTTTCTGTCAAGGTCATGCAGACTATAATAATAAGGCCAGAAGGAGCCTGGGTTTCACTCACTTTCTCTTTCTATCTCTTTGTTCTGGTGTTCTGTTCTGTGCATAGTATACTTAGTGTTAAGGTTTAGTATTGTTGTAAGTTCACACGTTTTTGTAAGTGCTGCAACTGGATTTTTTTATGGACTGTGCCAGTCCTGAATGTACAGTGGTACCTTGGGTTACAGATGCTTCAGGTTACAGACTCCGCTAACCTCGGGTTAAGAACTTTGCTTCAGGATGAGAAGCAGAAATCGTGCTCCGGCGGTGCAGCGGCAGCAGGAGGCCCCATTAGCTAAAGTGGTACCTCAGGTTAAGAACAGTTTCAGCTTAAGAATGGACCTCCGGAACGAATTAAGTTCTTAACCATAGGTATCACTGTATTGGATTTGTGACCATTGTGCTCATTTGCCTTCAGTAGCAGTAAAGCTCTGCTGGATGAAATATAATTGCCTCTGGTCTATTTTTTGGGAACTTTGCATTGTGTTTAAGATTTTTCCTCCCCCAGAGGGGGGCGACAATATCTGATTGAAGCCATTGTTTTGGAGCGCTCTCAGCAACCTCTGACTTGCCTGAAACAAAAATGGGCAAGGGATTAGTTTAGCTACATTTCATAATGCACATAGCAATGATAAGAGTAGCCACACAGAGCTGAGTCAGATGTCACTCAATGTGCCTCCCTTGAACCGTGTAGTTGGTGATTTGCAGTATTGTTTTGCTACAATTTGCTTCATATTTTGAAACTAGTTCCTCCCCCATTTCATTGTCTCCTCCTGATGACTCTGGTAGTGACAGCATTCAGACATAATTAACTTAGAAATGTGCATTATTGAGTTAATAGTTTGCAATGGCTCCAGAGGAGCTATTACAGAGAATCTCATATTGTAAATACATAATTATGGACTTGTTAAAGCAGACGTTTACTCAGTGGCCCATGCAGGCTCCTTAAAGTCTACCCTGTAAGCAAATCTATATTTAATGTAACATTGATCAGCAATTGAAAGGCATTAGGATGCTAATAATGAAATGTATCATAAACAATTGTATGCAATGAACTTTCCGTGTGGTTTATACAAGTGCTTTGAGGGAACCTCTCAAGCTAATAAAGCTGTCTTTCTCTGTGTGTTTGCTTTCCTTTAGAAATGACTCCTCTGATTAATTTCCTTTAATTGGCAATAAAAGATATTGTACTCCAAGCTGAAAATACAATGTAGCCAAGAATGGATCTTTAAAAGCAGACTTATTGAGACAAGGTGAAGACAGGTCATGACCAAGGAAGTGCTGTTAATCCTTACATCATTGTGGTTATTCTTTTCCCCCATTTTGTCCGCCAAGGTCAGGAAAGCTAAGCCCTTTCTGTACCTTTTGTGTTACTTGTCTTATTTTAGGTCATTTTTAAAGGACGGGGAGGGACATTGTCTGCCCTTTCTTCTCCCGCTTGGACCAGTTTCAGCGCAATCCATGGTTGTTTGTTTCAACAGTTAGAGTTGAGTTTATACCCTGACCTTTCAAAAGGATTCGGGAATGGGGACTGGTTGTTTGACACAAAACTTGCAAGGGTTAGAGCTTATTTCCTTCCTATCTGCATCCACCAAAAGCCAAGTTTAAGAAAATGATATTCATTGGCCACTTCTAGAAACTGCCTAGATGTGGCCTTTGTTGAATATCCAGGGGAGAAACTGCATGGGTCCAAGGGCATGTTATATATGTCAAAGGGCACTTGCACTAGGCAAGCCCTGCCTGCAAATTCTGCCAATTCCCTCTTTAGGTTCCCCTAGCAATACTTCAGGCAGTATCAGGGAGAGAATGCAGGTCCCATGGATTCTGAGGAGCTCAGCATGACAGAGGCAGGCATATCACAACAGGTTTTGTGTGTGTAATTGGTGATTTGTAGTGACCCGCGTGGCGCTGTGGGTTAAACCACAGAGCCTAGGGCTTGCCGATCAGAAGGTTGGCGGTTCAAATCCCCGTGACGGGGTGAGCTCCCATTGCTCGGTCCCTGCTCCTGCCAACCTAGCAGTTCAAAAGCACACCAAAAAGTGCAAGTAGATAAATAAGTACCGCTCTGGCGGGAAGGTAAATGGCGTTTCCGTGCGCTGCTCTGGTTCACCAGAAGCGGCTTAGTCATGCTGGCCACATGACCCGGAAGCTGTACGCCGGCTCCCTCAGCCAATAAAGCGAGATGAGTGCCGCAACCCCAGAGTCATCCACGACTGAACCTAATGGTCAGGGGTCCCTTTACCTTTACCTAGTATCATTTTGGTACAATACTTTTTGCTTCATATTCTTCATAATCTTCATATTCTCTTTCATTGGCTCTTCCTACCTAATGACTTTGATAGTGACAGTGTTAATTAACTTAGAAATGTGCATTGAGAAACTGAGAGGGAGATTTTTGTGTTCTTTGTTCTTCTATTTCCAATAAATGTGATAAAGATTTTTTTTTGTTTTTAAAAGCACTTTTGTGAGGAGGTAGACAGGAGCATGCTATTCACTAGAGCATGTCAACGAGAAGACAAAATTCCTCCCTTTATTGAAAGTGGGACATAGATAGCACACCTACAAAACTTGTAGGTTTCTGAAGTATCCTTTCCAATAGAGAATCTCTCCAAATACGAAGCACGTTACCTGTTTTGTGTTATAGGAGTTATAGCTTTATTACCCAAGGTGCTATAGTTAGTTTTGGCCAATTGGTTCTCAATAGATCTTGCAAGCACCACAATTTACTAACCCATGCTGTTTGCATTAACTGTGTTAAAGAGGATGTTCATTTTGTTGTGTGTCTGCGCCTCTAATTGTTCTATTCTCTGCATTAACATTAATTAGTAAATGCATATTTCAGGCTCTCACATGTGGGACAGATTCAGTCAGGGTTGGGTGGGTAGGGAATTTAATTAATCTTTCAGCAAATTGGAATTTCATTAGGTGTCCGTGCTTCCCTCTCCCCCCCTCACTTTTTTTAAATAGATTTTTTTCCCCTACTCTGTGCGAGTTGTATTAAAATGTGTTATTTTATTTGAATGAGGGTTGCTTTTTCCAGGTCAGTTTCATTTATTCCTTTACAAGTCACTACAAAACAAGGCTTTATTTAAACTCAAGCCAGGAAAATGCCGTATCAAGATGCAGACCTAATGAATGCCAGTTATATCACACCAGTTAGAAAACTAAAAGGACATCATACATTTCTGTTTTTTTCCAAAAAAAAATCCTTTTAAAAATAGAATTAAAAGTGAGGCTTTGTCCCCCAGCTAATTTGGTCCTTTCCTGAGCCCCTTTCCCCCTGTCCCAGACTACCCTGATGGGAATTCTAAGTTACAGTAAAGCTGCCAATAGTTGGATGTATAAAGGCCTGATATTTATGGCTTAAGAACAAAGGGTATCAGTGTGTGAGAATTCAATTCAGCAAGGCTAATCTCAAACGCAATTAATGTTCACATTCTTTATGTGTCCCTATGGTGGTGTGTTTGCCCAAGGAATTTATTGGAAGTGATACATTTAATTAAACTCCTTGAAACACTTGGGCAATGATATATTATTTGGTCTATAAGGCGCCGCTTATGGAAAGTGGATGGTGAGACAAAATGATTGCATTTAACATACTCCTCTGCCTTCAGAAACATGGAAGCATTTCAGATATGAATGGGATGGAGAAGGAAGGTCTATCTAGGAAAGCCTCTAAAGGATCTCCCTGATGGTGTGTTTCGCGTCTCCAGTTTTGTTTTGTTTTAATCTGTACCGATCCATCGCTCCTTGAATTTCTCCAACATTCACATACAGGTATATATGCTTATTTACACTGCCCACATGAAATACCAGTATACAGATACTACTTAAACATACCATCCACATGGTCTGTATATTGTTATACAAACACAATAGTTGCAAACAAGGCCTAATATATATGGACTGATACTTCAATGGCACTGCTCCTCTCTCCTCTGAACCACTTTTTATTGATAGTATACAAACCCATCACATTAGGTCCTATGTTTCATGTACTGGCAAACTGGCCCAATGGCTGTGTTCCCAGAGCAAATAGCTACAAAGGTTTAAGACTGCAGCTTACATTTCCCCATTTATTTTCCCCCTTTCGTCAGGTTTAACATATTCTGGGAATAAATTGGCAAAGCAACTCTTACGTTCTGTGCATTAATTTAATTCAGTTGTCTCACTGCAGTGACTGGCTGGTAAGTCCCCTACTTCACAAATACCCATGTATTGAATGCCACTTCATAACTGTTACATGCCCTCATCTAAAACAAGCAAAAACTAATTTAAGTTGGAATTAGCTTGCTCTCTGCTAGGACCTTTTATCTTTGTTTAAGAGGTAACATCCAGATACGGTGGATGTTCATGATATCCTTTCCCCCATCTCTTACAACCTTGTCTTTCTAGATTCTAAGCATAAAGGCAAGATTGGTTCACTTTTAATTTGCTGTACAGCACCTAGTTAATAACACTGGTCAACAACAAATTTGTTGTCTGTGTTTTTTCAGTTGATTTAGGACGAATCTGATGCGCTGAATCCAAAAATCACATTGGTTTTGCTCAATCAGGTCAAGTTTTTGAGCTATGGCCACATGTCGTTTTTTTAACGTTTTTCTTCACATGTACGCTTGTGTGGAGCATTTTAGAAGAAGTTGGTGGGGGTAAAATGCCATGTCGAATAATTGTTTTGACTGGAAATGATTATTTTAATGACAATAAGTATTCAGGTCCGATAGTTCTGGGTGATTATGTCAAAAAGGGATCAGTTTGAAGTCATAAAACCTCGAAATCTTCCATAAATTGGTGCGGCAAAGCATAAAGTTGGGGGATCAAAACTAAGTTAATGGGGCAACCGCCCCACGAAGTATCCTGATCTTAAATCAGCACGTCGTCCTGTAGCTCATTGTGATGAAATTCCAGTGCCTATCTTTGGAGAACTTCCTGACATTAGTGACGAAGATGCCTCCAGTGTTGAAGGACATGAAGAAGAAGAAGTGGTTCTTGAAGATGATGCTCCACATCCATTTTCCCAAAAGGAGTTGAATGATCTAGTTCGCAACCTCAGCTTGTCAAAGGACTCTGCCGAACTGTTGGCATCCAGATTGAAGGAAAAAAAACCTCCTCTCTGACAGTGCTCGCATCGGCTTCTTCCGCAACGGGCATCAAGAGTACCTCCGTTTTTTCTCGGAAGAGAAGGACTTGGTGTACTGTGCAGATATTGCACAGCTTCTGCTCAAGCTTGGAGTGCCACAGTATGAACCCAAAGATTGGAGACTGTTCATTGACAGCAGCAAGCGATAACTGAAATGTGTTCTGCTACACAACGGCAACCAGTTTGCCTCTATACCCCTGGCTCACTCGAGTTCACTGAAGGAGAACTATGAAGCGGTGAAGTATGTGCTGGAGAAAATTGGTTATGATCAGCATAAGTGGTTTATTTGTGTTGACCTGAAGATGGTGAACTTTTTGTTGGGACAACAGTCTGGCTTCACCAAGTACCCATGTTTTCTGTGCATGTGGGATAGTAGGGACCGTGCTCAGCATTACACGAAGAAGGACTGGCCTGTGCGGGAGGAATTGGTGCCTTGCAAAGAAAAGAACGTCATCAACGACCCTCTGGTGGACAGAGACAGAATACTCTTCCCACCGCTGCACATCAAGCTCGGCTTAATCAAGCAGTTCACCAAGGCTCTGGACAAGGATGGTGACTGCTTCACTTACTTGTGCCAGGCTTTTCCAGGATTGACCATAGAGAAGTTGAAAGCTGGCATCTTTGACGGTCCTCAGATCCATCAGCTCATCAGAGATCCAGAGTTTGGGAACTCAATGAACGAAGTGGAACTGGAAGCATGGAAGGCATTTGTTCTGGTAGTGAAGAACTTTCTTGGCAACAATAAGGCCAGAAACTACGTAGAACTTGTCAACAACATGCTGACTGCTTTCAGAAACCTGGGCTGCAACATGAGCGTCAAGATGCACTACCTATTTTCACATATGGACCGGTTTCCTGAGAACCTGGGTTCAATGAGTGACGAGCAGGGGAAGAGATTCCATCAGGACATGAAAGAGATGGAGACCAGGTATCAGGGTCGCTGGGACGCAGTCATGATGGCTGACTACTGTTGGACTCTGAAGAGAGACCTCCCTGCCACTGAGCATTCCAGGAGTTCCAAGAAATGGAAGTTCAAGCCCTGAAGTTTGAAAAATGGTGAAGCAACATGCAATTTACGTGTACTTGCCTTTATCAATGCCCACTATTCAGTTTACAGTAAACCTGACCTGATGGAGAGAAACGGATGCCATTTCCTGATTTAGCAGTGCAAAAATACCCTAAATCAGTTGTAGAAATCTAGACAACATTCAAAAAGTAAAAAATTGTTGCCCAGTGTAATTGTTGTAATGTATGGAGGGCCATCCAAATATTGGGCCAACTGCAAATTATTCCCTTCCGGAAGGCAGTATCAATTTCTTTGTAGAAGCCTGGAGAATACTTAAACTGTGGCTGAAGGATGGTCTTGTGACCCCAGGCTATCCTATTTCATGGTCACAATATCTGGGTGTTTCATTCTTTATAATCCAGCCTGGATTATCCAATATAGATAGTAAGAAGACAAGGCATTTTCCAACTTTTCTAAAGTCTCCAAATACTTGATTTTTAAGAAGAAGAAAAATAAAGAAGAGTGACAAAGGAGACAATAACAAATGAGGATTTATGTGCTAGTTGCAACCCAGCATGGATCCATACATCTTTCTCCGTGTAGGTGTGCCAGCACTTCATCAATCCAAAAAGCTGCTCTGACAGGAGGGTTATAAGGTATCCTGCAGCCCCATTAGTTATACTGTCGGCTCATCATGCAGGAATATCGAATACAGGATGTGAAGACAATATTTTTGAGATCCCAATAGGCAAACTGAGATGCTTCCATACCGTGTGGTTTCTGTGCTATCCCATTTTTGCTTCTGCAAAATAACATTGCATGAAAACATTGCAAAATAAGATTGCAATTAAAACATTGCACTTTTTAAATAATGCAAACACATACACACAACACACAGTCAGCTTTATTAAGAGACACACCCCAGACATCCTTTTTATTGTGTGTCCATGATTAATTGTGCTCACACATGTTCCCACTTTCAATTGCTTACTGTTTGTGCCCACAAAGGATTTGGAGATGCCCAGTCAGTGAATATCCCATTACTTCCTGTTGAAATCCCAAAACATTTTGTGCCGCAAATGTTCTTGTTTATTTTTGTTCCACTTTTGTTGCACTAAACAGCCACTCCAGACAGCAACAATGTGGAAGCATACTAAGGCATAATGAAGCCGTCACTAATACACTATTATTGTATCAATATCAAGAGCATGTTGAAGGAATGTTGGCACTTGTCTGTCTCGGGAGACAATGGAGTGTACGGGGTGAAGTCAAACCACTATGGTAACAGCACGGGATGCAAGCAATCAATACACCTGCAATAAAAACTTGAGAGGACCTAATAAAAGAGAGACCCTGATTCCTGAGAATCCAAATAGTCATTACATTTTTAAAAAAATCTTGCTTGTTTGCTTGCCGATGACTAGCATAGGTAGTCATGTGTTTTAAATATGTAAAAATAAACTTTTTTCTGTTAGCATTGTCCTTCATGTACCCAGCTAGGCAAGTGAAAAAAGTAGCTGGGGGGGGGGGGGAGATTGGTTAGAGTTGTGTTTTACCATCTCTTACCACATACCACTTTCTCTCTCCCGCCCCCAAGACTAAGGTTGCAATCTGAAAACTAGTTTATACCAGGCAGTAGATCCCACTTAAGACAACAAGACTGGTAGTTGCAGCAGCAGAGGGGGATCCAGAACTTTGCACACCACGCTTTATGCCATTGATGGATTATGTAAGTGGGCCCTACTGTGAGGGACTGGACTGAGGAGGAATGGTGGGAGCCCCCCCCCCCCCGCTTTCTGAACCTCCCCAAGGGCAGGAGGACAGTATTGATTTAGAACTGTGGTTTGCAGAAGGGCATAGTCCAGAGGGGGAAAGCTGGGAAACACTGGGTGAGGAGCAGCTAGAAGAGGAAACACTGGGAGAGAGACAGCTGACTGATTCGGTGTCCTTGGACAGCATTCCTGAAGCCCCCCCTTTCCCGCCTTTCCCCCTAAGACTAGATGGGCTTGGAAAGTGATGGAACAGAAAGCGCAATGGCAACAAGCTCAGATTACCTGATGTAGGAGTGACATAGATTAATGGGGACGGAGGAGGTGAACCTTTACTGGGAGCAAGGCCATTTTTCAAGTCAAGTACTTTATTATGGCCATAGACCAGCATAAGCAAAATATCTAAATAAATAGCATAACAGTATGAATCTAAGCAAATAATTATTAAATAAATAGGAGCAAGAATCAAATGTAGACTTAAACATGTACATAGAATACCTAATTAAGCATAGATAATGGGTGAGTTGGGATGCGGGTGGCACTGTGGGTTAAACCACAGAGCCTAGGACTTGCAGATCAGAAGTTCGGTGGTTCAAATCCCCGCGACGGGGTGAGCTCCTGTTGCTTGGTCCCTGCTCCTGCCAACCTAGCAGTTCGAAAGAACGTCAAAGTGCAAGTAGATAAATAGGTACCGCTCCGGCGGGAAGGTAAACGGCGTTTCTGTGTGCTGCTCTCGTTTGCCAGAAGCGGCTTAGTCATGCTGGCCACATGACCCGGAAGCTGTCTGCGGACAATCGCCGGCTCCCTCGGCCAATAAAGCGAGATAAGCGCCGCAACCCCACAGTCGGCCACAACTGGACGTAATGGTCAGGGGTCCCTTTACCTTTAATGGGTAAGTAAAAATTGATTTAAAAAATTAAAAGATGAGTTAACACAGCTATATAGGGTGGGCTTCAGAAGTGTGGATCTAACAATATGGGCCTTCAGTTTAGCATTGAATTGTAGCATAGACCATTCTTCGTCAAATATCTATCATGGCAGCGCAAAATCTGGCGACTTCTGGGCTCTCGTCCTGTAGTAATAGGGAGATGTTGTGTTGTTCTGAATGCCCAGGAAACTTATATAAGATGGGTTGGATAAACCTAGTTCGAATGTCTATATAATACTATGCAATTTTTAAGCTTGTTGTGCCTTCCTTTGTCTCTCGCTGTGATTATTAAAGGACTTATCTGGTAACAACAACAACACTGTACAACACCTACTAGTAGAGGCTGGTGCAGCCTAGCAGAGCCACTCTCCTGAGACAGGTATCATTGCTGCTTACCTGGAAGAGGATGAGGGAGGACGGCAGGAATGTCAGAGCTGTTGGGGGTACACTACCCTCCCCTAGCCAGTGTGGTGTAGTGGTTAGGGGCAGTGGACTCGTAATCTGGGGAACCGGGTTCGCGTCTCCGCTCCTCCACATGCAGCTGCTGGGTGACCTTGGGCTAGTCACACTTCTTTGAAGTCTCTCAACCCCTCAACTCACAGAGTGTTTGTTGTGGGGAAGGGAAAGGAGAATGTTAGCTGCTTTGAGACTCCTTTGGGTAGTGATAGAGTGGGATATCAAATCCAAACTCTCCTCCTCCTCCTCCTCCTCCTCCTCCTCCTCCTCCTCCTCCTCCTCCTCCTTCTTCTTCATACAGACATCAGGAGGGCAGCTTCACTACTACTGGCTGAGTGGAAAGATCCTAACTCCCACCTTATCTCTCTTCTTCCAAAGTCCAGTTCCAATTCAAGCAATTCACCCAAACATTTCTGTACCCCATTTATTTTGAATTTTACTTACCAGGGATCGAGTGATGAGGGATTTGCGTAATTAAATGAAGAAGGTGAATTGATTTTAAACAGGATCCAGTTGGAGAATTAACTAGGGTAAATTAACATTTGGGCGCTCTGGAATGGGGTGAAAAATAAGAGGAGGAGCTATTTGGGGTGATTTATATGGGTAATTTCCTCCTGTAAAAAGTGGTAATTATTTCTAAATTTGCATATCTACACATAAATTAGCATATGCAAATTTGTGTTAGCTTTTGTCCTCTTTGGGGGCGACGTATAAGTGACCACCTGAAGAACTTTTATACCACTGCATGAGATAAAGTAACCTAGATGCATTATCAGATACATCAGATACAGTGTCTTTACAGTATTTTAGGGGGGGGTATATTCTTCTGTATCAGATGCTTAGGTTCTTATGCAAGCTAGTTTCATAGCAGTGCCATAATGTAATCATTTCTGCTTCTCTTTCTGTGTGAACTGCGTGCTGTTATCTGTGTTGCCTCCATTAATAGGAATAGGATGCATTTGTATAAATCATCTTGTGCACACAATGTAAAGAAAAAGAAAAGAGACTCTCTAGTCTAGTCCTGCATGGAACAATACACAATGTTATCATCAAGCCATGAAGAGAAGCTATCAAATATTAACTACAGATTGATTTAGCTTACTCAGATTTTTCCCCCTCTCAATATTGCACATGAATGATTTATTTTGCAGAGGAGGAGATGCTATCTTAAATTATGGAGGAAAGTGAGTGCTAAAGGAAGGCTTTAGGGCAGGGGTGGGATTGCATGGGACTCCTAAAGGCATGGGTTCAAACTTTGTCTGTTGTGTAACAAACATTTGTAGAGACCCCTAAAGCACCAGATATCTGCCATAGAAGTTTTAGAAATGTTTACAGTCTTGTTCTCAAAGAACAAGATTAAGCTGTTCCTCTTCAGACTTAAATGTCTGCTTTCTGAAAGATGTGCCCCCAAGGAATACCTAGGCTCCAGGTGGAAACTCAAATCTTAGGGTTTTTAATGCAGAGAACTCTGGCATTAAAATACTGGGTGTGGCGTGTGAAATGTGTTCCCAGCGACGGAATCACAAGCCCATCATGATGGGGAAACCTGGGGAAACCCTAGAAAACCCTCTGAAACCTTGTAAAACACAAACAAGGAAAGAAAGATTTGTCTGATCTCCACCTTCCAACCCACATGGTTTCTAGCAAAATTGCTGCCAAGGACCAGCGAAACATGAAAAGTAATGCTTGCTTAAGGTTACTTATTTCATTACAGTACTACATTCATGTCTGGCTCTTTGGAGATCTGAATCTCCAGTTCGTAAAGCAAGGTTTCGGTACCAATTCCTCATGTTTGGATAAGTGAATTAACAAATAATAAGCATTTGGATAGCTGGACCTGTGTGTGGGAGGGAGCCCATGTTGCAGGAAATCCCTGAGGACTTCCTGCAAACTAGGCCAATGAACTTGCCATCTCAGCTCTCTTATCTTTCTCTGAACATCCTTGGGATTGAGTTCCACTTCTATTGAACTCAGTGGGCCTTGCTTCTGTGTGAACATACATAGAACTGTGATATCAACGTAATTTATGTGGAAGGAGAAAGAGCTTCGATACCGTCATAAATTATGGAACAAAGGTGTTTTTAAATACAGACTTCATTTATGGAAGGCTGTCTCATGAAAAAAAGATGAATATTTTTAGTCAGATACTGAACAATTTTGGACCCTCCGCTCCCCCCCCCAAAAAAATTTAATTCAGATATTGTGGGGTGTGGTAGTAAAACGTGTGCAGCAGACAGTTTAAAGGTTTCCTTCATATTCTACCATTCTGCTTTATATACTATTCAAGAGGGCAAACAGACTGCAGACTGAAGGAGCTTCACATACATTCTAGTAATTTGTTGCTGAAAATAAGTGGGGCTTCATAAGTTGTTTGCTTATTTTATTACAGGCATGTAAAATATACACACGGTAATAAAAGAAACTGTAAAAGCTCCTTTGGGAACAGAGCAATAATTTTTTTTATAATGCCACCAGGGAAATGTGTTTCGGTAGTGGGTGGGAAGGAAAAGATTGTGAAGATATATGACTGCCGTCAGAACACTGTTTCAATGAAAAGCTACACGGTATAATGCATAGATCTAACCATATTTTATTCATCATTATATATTTTTTATTATTCATATTGTTACCTTCCCTTAAATCTTTCTTTTTTCATCCAACGCTACTTGGCCTAAAGGAGAAAAGAAAGGTCAATGAACTAGATGTATTTTAAATCAAGTGGAAACCAGAGAGTGAAAGCAAAGATATTAACCAGAATTTTGAGTTGTGAACTGTACAAACTAGCCCATGATCTTGAAAACACCATCGTACCTAAAAACAAGCTAACAAACTATTTATTAGTTTCACAGTTGTCATCCTTGTATTAGATGGATACAAGATGGATCTAATTATTTTCTACAGCATTTGCTTTGCCAATTTGGGCACATACCCACAGGCTAGTCACTTCACCCACCAGGATTCCAAGTATATAGAATATGTACAGAGTAGGGAGTTGGACTTCCCCACCAATGTCCCTATGTATCCATTGGCCTCACCTTCCACTGTCCTCATGTTTAGGCAGAGCTACTTCTTCCTTTCTTCTTTTTTTATTTTGACAAAGTAAAAATCGTAAATGGGATGTGGGTGGTGCTGTGGGTTAAACCACAGAGCCTAGGACTTGCTGATCAGAAGGTCAGCGGTTCAAATCCCTGCGACGGGGTGAGCTCCTGTTGCTCGGTCCCTGCTCCTGCCAACCTAGCAGTTCGAAAGCATGTCAAAGTGCAAGTAGATAAATAGGTACCGCTCCGGCGGGAAGGTAAACTGCGTTTCCATGCGCTGCTCTGGTTCACCAGAAGTGGCTTAGTCATGTTGGCCACATGACCCGGAAGCTGTACGCTGGCTCCCTCGGCCAATAAAGCGAGATGAGCGCCGCAACCCCAGAGTAGGTCATGACTGGACCTAATGGTCAGGGGTCCCTTTACCTTTACTAATAATAATAAATAAATAAGAATAAAAATGTGCACCCCACCACCAAGACCATTCCATTTGTAACTATGCAACCTCCCAAAATTTCAACACCTCTTGTGATGGTTTGACCTCTTTCCGTTTTAACAGTACAAATTATACAAATACTTTCCATATCTCCTCCAAATCATTTCTCCTGCATATTCCCCATCTTGCCTTAATAGCACATGTTAGTTTATCATTTATAGCTATACCCCACACCACTTTATACCATTCTTCCATTTTATATCCACCTTGCCCCTTCCACTTCCTGGCTATAATAACTTGTGCAGCTGTCAATAATTTTGTGAGCAAGTCCTTCATAGCCTGCAAATCTTCCACCCTATTGTAAATTGATAACAATGCTACTTTCAGTCAGCTTTATCCCAGTGATTTCTTTACCCCACCACCACCACATGTGAACATAAGTCCCGGTTTCCTGGCATCCCCTCCAACATAACACCAAATATTCCTTGTTTATTTGATTTAATCTTACTGGTGTTAAATGCCACCTCCAAACTAACTTATAATAATTTTCTTGGATCCTTATAGACAACATTTTCAAAATGTGTTTCTCCCATATTTCCTCTACTTTGAAGCAGAGCTCCTAAAAATATAGCCTACATGCACACAGCTCTGTACATGTCAGGCTTTCTCCAGACTGAAATTCTGGGTTCCCAGTCAGGTAAAGGTTACATACAGCTTTATGCATGTAGCAGACCCTCTAAGTGTCCCTATTTTCCAAGGACAGTCCCTGATTTACAGAATCCATCCCAGTTTCTGATTTGATCCCCAAATGTCCTGCTTTTCCATAGGGACATCCCTATTTTCATCGGAGAAATGTTGGAGGGTGTGGTATAGGCTCTTTTTCTCTGGCGTTCTGCTGAATTGGGAGAGGGGGCACTGATCACACAAATGTATATTTCCATGTCCACTTTCCACTCCACACCATTCATTGTATCAAATACACCACAAAGTTGAGGATTTTCTTAACCCCCCTTTCTGCATTATGGCCAAAGGGGAGGGGAAAACCCCACACATCATTGTGAAATCACATGTTAGAGAAAGGGGGTGAGAGAATTTGATGGAGGATGTCATTTTTTGACAGTATATTTGTGTCTCCTGCATATAAGTGGTATTCAAGATAATTAATGAATTAATTAACAATGGCAGCATCTAACTCTGTCCTCAGAAAAGGAGAAGATGATCTGAGACTAGGGCAATTCCCCTGCAGTGGAAGGGGAAAAGGGAGTTGGCATGATGCGAACACGCCACATCAGAGCTATTCTGGTGCTTCTGCTGATCTGTTTGCACTGTGTTGGCCACCTCACTCTTTTCCTTCTCCATGCTGGTAAACAGAAGCAGCACCTCAGATGCCACTGAGTGCCACCATCCTACCATGCCCGTCTACTACTGGAGCAAAGAGCAAATGAACTTCCTCCATCTCAAAATGTGGAGATTCAAGGATATGTTGTTGTCAGCGTGTTTGTGGTGAACAAAGGGAACTGTTTAGGAGTGCAGTGTGGTGACTGGTTTACCTAGCTTGTTGACATCAAGTGGCAGCAATAGGATTTGCTGCAGAACGAAGTGCTCATTTGGATTGTACATTTTCAGTCGCATGCTTGAATGTTCTCCCACATAACAAGAGATGAATGCCTGATTCAACTTCATATGTCTCTTCTTGGAAAAATGTTCTTCTCTGCAGTACTGTTCAAGTATTTTATGTTCCTGGAATGTGTTTTTCCAGCATGGAAGTGGCAGCAGCTCTATAGGGTTTCAGACTGGAGTCTTTCCTGTCTGGAATGGAAGTGTCTGTATTTGGAACATTAACTATTAATCTTTTTTATACACGCACGCACACACACAGTTGGTTTTATTCATATTTTGGACTGTTATTTAAACTTGATTTTTCTTAAGAATTTTAATGTATATCTCATATTCTTTCCAAAACACCCAGAGGTTTTATTTACAATAAAGCAGTATACAAACTTTGTTAAATTAAAGTTAAATCCAAAGAAGAGCAAAATAAAATCCAAAGCAAAGCATTAGATTCACATTCTATGTTGGTTTCACTTTTTAAAAATGGACTTTTTTTTCAAAGCACCCTTTGTTGCACATTTTGAGTACTATCTTAAGAACAACAACAACAACAAAAAGTACAAATTATCCTACAAATACATGTAATACTTAGCAATTTTACGCTCTAGTGTTTCATTTGCCGTACTAAGGTATTACAACCGTATTCAATATTTCCTTATCTTTTTGTCCATACAATTGGGGAATTAGCACAGGCTGTTATTTATAATTAGGTACAGTATCACAATTTCTTTCTTTTTTTTAAAAAAAATGTATATTTAATTTTCTTGGGTTTATAATGAACTTTTCCACAATAAGTGAGAAAGAAACCCCAGCTTAAACCACTTTTAGGCAATTAAAATGTAACACCCCAACACATTATTTATCTTAGTGCTTTGCTTATCTTCTCAGTATTAGAAAATGCTTACTGTTACACCTTGCTAAATATTTGCAGTCAAAAGGTTTCTTTATTTTAAAAAGCTCATGGTAATTAAACTGCAACACTCGCATTATGATAATGCACGCTCTTGTGTTTTCCCAACCAATGTTTGCTGAATTAGTAGAAGTCAAAAGGATAAGTTCGTCTCTATAGAAACAATGACAATAAACCAGGCATAGGCAAACTCGGCCCTCCAGATGTTTTGAGACTACAATTCCCATCATCCCAGACCACTGGTCCTGTTAGCTAGGGATGATGCGAGTTGTAGTCCCAAAACATCTGGAGGGCCGGGTTTGCCTATGCCTGCACTAAACCAACCACTGGAAGGGGTCTGGTGGTGATACATGCAGACAACAGTGATCCTGTTTGGTCCCTTGGCTGCATGGGCTAAGGTATCATTGAGCCAAGGGGCTCCCAATACAGTAGTGCCTCGCAAGACGAAAAGAATCCGTTCTGTGATTCTCTTCGTCTAGCGGTTTTTTCGTCTTGCGAAGCAAGCCCATTGACGGATTAGCGGATTAGCGCTATTAGCAGCTTTTAGCGGCTTTTAGCGGCTTTTAGCGGCTTTTAGCGGCTTTTAGCGGCTTATCTGCTGATCAGATCAGCTGATAAGTGGCTTAGCGGCTTAGAAAAAGGGGGGGAAGGGAAAAAAACCAGCAGGAACTCGCAAGACATTGTCGTCTTGCGAAGCAAGCCCATAGGAAATTCATTTTGCGAAGCACCTCCAAAACGGAAAACTCTTTCGTCTAGCGAGTTTTCCGTCTTGCGAGGCATTCGTCTTGCGGGGCACCACTGTACTCCAAAAACAATTTGCATAAAGGTGACGACATACTTTTGGCCAGTATCCTATCAGGTATGAGTGGCCCCATTTCTATTTCATATCTAAAAATCAAAGTCATGTGTTCAGATGACTATGGTTATACTTTGGACGTGAAAAGCTCCTTGAGATCCTTCATGTTTTGACCCAATTTGGCATGCTTAATAGCTTGGATGCCCATAAGTGGCCGGGTGGAAAGGGAACTGAGCTTTGCTCAGGTTAGAATGCTGACATGGAGGCATGTTGAAGTTATTTAATGCTACATAACATGGTGTATGGGACGCGGGTGGTACTGTGGGTTAAACCACAGAGCCTAGGACTTGCAGATCAGAAGGTCGTGGTTCGAATCCCCACAACGGGGTGAGCTCCCATTGCTTGGCCCCTTCTCCTGCCAACCTAGCAGTTCGAAACATGTCAAAGTGTAAGTAGATAAATAGGTACCACTCCGGCGGGAAGGTAAACGGTGTTTCCGTGCGCTGCTCTGGTTCACCAAAAGCGGCTTAGTCATGCTGGCCACATGACCTGGAAGCTGTACGCTGGCTCCCTCGGCCAATAAAGTGAGATGAGCGCCGCAACCCCAGAGTCGGCCATGACTGGACATAATGGTCAGGGATCCTTTTACCTTTACCTAACATGGTGTATAATTGTACTTGTATTTTGTCAGCGACTGGCTAGAGGAGAAGGAATGGTATGATGCTACAGCCAGGGAAACCACACTCACACACCCCACCAGAGAAGCATCAGAGTGGGAAGGCTCTGAGCCAGGAGAATGCTGGTGGGGTGCAGGATGGGATGCGGGTGGCACTGTGGTTTAAACCACTGAGCCTCTGGAGCTTGCCGATCAGAAGGTTGATGGTTCGAATCCCCGTGATGGGGTGAGCTCCCGTTGCTCTGTCCCAGCTCCTGCCAACCTAGCAGTTTGAAAGCAAGTAGATAAATAGGTACTGCTGCAATGGGAAGGTAAATGACATTTCCGTGTGCTCTGGTTTCTGTCATGGTGTCCTGTTGCACCAGAAGCGGTTTAGTCATGCTGGTCACATGACCCGGAAAGCTGTCTGTGGACAAACGCCGGCTCCCTCGGCCTGAAAGCGAGATGAGCACCACAGCCCCAGCCTTTGACTGGACTTAACCATCCTGGAGTCTTTTACCTTTTTTTTTTTTCCTTTACCTGCAGGAGACAGGTCAGAGGAAGAATGGGGCAGATGAGTTAGAGGCTGGGCAAGCAATAGGTTTAAGTGAAAGTGAGGCAGCTGAGAAGAAGGAGGAGGAGGAGGCTGAGGCTGTGACAGATCCCCAGCCACCTGCCAGTTCCACTGTCTTCTTCTCTGTCCCCAAGAATGAGGTGTTCCATGTAGCAGAACAAAAGGCACAGAGAGCCCCTCCTTGGAGGAGTTTGCGCCTGTTGGGTAGGGAGCTAGCTGGGAAAGAGCCGTAGGAGAAAGTAGGAGTCTCAGATCCTCAGTTCTGGCAATTGCTCCCTCAGGCTAGTCCTGCCTGTGGAGTTCTCTGTTGGGTTTTGTCTCTCTGAATAAAGAATCAACCTTACTTCTCATCTCTGAGTTCCTGTGCTGAACCAGCCCTGACATATTTTAAGTTACTGTGAAAAATGTATGAACCACAATAAAGGCTTGTATTTCTCCATTGCAAAGGTAGGCTGCTTTTATGCCAGAGTCATGGGTCTTTGGTTAGAAGTTCAGAATGTTTACTTATGTAAATGAAATAGACCACACCATTCAGAGACACAGGTTGCTTTGCAAGTAGACACCCTGGGTGTTGCCCAAGATGCAAACAAGCTGGAAACATCACAACCTTTCAAGAAGGCAATAAACATTTAGATAATTGAGATGCAAGAGTTCAGAGCCCACAAATTGTCTGGCAATTGCATGGCAATAGCTAGGAAGGAAAATGAGAGGTCCAGAAGTCTAAACTGATATGAATCATCTAGCTTACAAAAAGCTGGGTTTAAAACGTATGTGTGTGAAAATACCCATTAAATAATGTTGTTTTAGACAGTTTATTGGGTGCTATCTCAGGGTAGACTCTAGGTCTACAGAAAGTTCCTAATTTCATTGTCAAAATTGTGCAGAAGCTCTAGGAACTTTTCTGGAGTTCATTTCTAGAGTCTGCTATGAACTCCAATTATACTTTTGTTCTTTTTTTTAGTAGTCCTCCTCCCACAAGAAAATGCCCTAAAAATGGTTGTGATTAGCTATGAATATACTTAAAATGCAATTATATCATATGTATATCATCTTATGTCTAGCCTTCCATATATTTCCTCTTAATAATAATAATAATAATAAATCTCAGCAGATAGATGAAACGTTGCATTTTACTCCACGATTTAGTATAAGATGTTCTGTTCTTTTGGGACAATGGTGACTTAGCTCACCCTCCATTAATCAGATAAGTTCATTATTTGGCTTTGACCAAACTCAATTTTCTCACATTTTTATCTGTGATATGGGATAAGCAAAGTGCTCCCAGAGGACCAAAAAGACAATTAGCAATTAGTAATTGCCTTGTGCATTTGTATCACCTGAATATTTAGAGGCAATTCCTGCAAGACTTGCATATAGTGGCCTCAAGGAATTGCTTGTGCCATGGCAATATGCTATAGAGCAGAATGTGTATGATTGCCAACGAACGGATTTTTTTTCCCTGGCCTAGTTAGGTTTCTCTTACCTTCTGGCCCAGTTGCAAAGTTTTTGGTTTTTTTCTTTCTTTTGGCATTTTTATTCCACCATTCCATGACAATGCTCACACAAGGCAATGTAGCACCGAATTATATGTACAGTGGTACCTCGGGTTAAGTACTTAATACGTTCCAGAGGTCCGTTCTTAACCTGAAACTGTTCTTAACTTGAAGCAACACTTTAGCTAATGGGGCCTCCTGCTGCCACCGCGCCACCAGAGCACGATTTCTGTTCTCATCCTGAAGCAAGGTTCTTAACCCGAGGTACTATTTCTGGGTTAGCGGAGTCTGTAACCTGAAGCGTATGTAACCTGAGGTACCACTGTACAGTACAATCAAATAACTTTGTTTGTGAAGCTGGAATTTGTAAGGGAGAGTCGATTTCTGCACAGCCAATTATGAATCAAACACTTCTGTCTATGAATCAAAGTTATGGAACTCTCTTCCCAAACACCTGGATGGGGAAAGCTCTCTCTTTTGTCCATAAAGATCCTCCTCAAAACCAGCCTGGCCTCTGAATTTTCATTCCCAATTGCAAATAAGCTTTAGGAAGCAATCCACACCCAAGAACCACAGGGGGCTGAGCACAGATTGGAAAATACTTTTTTCTGGCTGAGCCGAGTCCCTCATCCTGGTCCAGCCACATAAGTCCTCCATCCTAGCTCAATTATGGCTTAGTCAACTGAGCCAAAGGGGAATGAGCTAAGAGCAACATACATCCCAAAAAAGGGTGTGGCAGAGGAAGGGCGGGGCAGAGCAGGGGTGATCTAACTCCTTGCAGCGGTGGACCTTGGGGTCTCAAATTTCAGCAGCGTCCCCCACCTCTCGCACTCCGTTCTAAAGCATAGCGATGGCATTACCCACAGTGCTTGCAAGGCTCTGCACCCAGTGTGACTGAATCAGTCGTGCTTCCCTAAATTCGCCTCTGCCTCCTGCTTCAAACTTCATTCAGGTTGGTTACAAGTGTCAACAAAGGTAGCATACCATCCAACATTCCTCAAATGAAAACAAGGACATTTCTCACTCCCCGCCAACTGATGGACTTACACCAACATATCTTTGGTGAAGCTAGAATGAGGGACTTCAACCAGATGAAGATCTGCCTATTACAAACACCACCCAACACAGTAAACCATGCCCTGCCTGAACAGTGATTTGGGGCTACTAGCGCTTTCATTATTTATTTACTTCCTAACATTGATATGCTGCTTGATGGTAAAAACCAAACCAAACCTCAAAGTGGTTTACAAAAGGATAAAATTTAAAAAATTTAAAAAATCTAAAAAAATCGCAACTATACATTAAAACATACAAAAGTTAAAATCCTAAAACAGATAAAAATTGCCTCGGATTTCCAAGCATCTGGGTATGCTTAGAATGTTTTTATCAGACACCAAAAAGAGTACAGTGAAGAGCTCCTCTTGATTTCAATAGCCAGGGATTTCCAAAGTTGTCAGTGCTACCACACTGACAGAATTTTATCTCTTCTCCTGTTTCCTTAAGTCTTCACACAAACACCCCATGCATAAGTTATAATAAAGATAAGAAAATTGAGGGAAGTATAATAAACTAGGAGTGTCAGAAATTCTATGAAGCAAAAATGCCTTTGCACTTTTGAAAGGTTCACCTTGATTCAAAATGGCATCCAAACGCAGATGAAAATCTCCTTGATCTCAGGAACCATCCTGCGAAATTTGGTTAGGATCTCTTGAGAGATGTGAAAATGCAGAGTGAACTAACAACTTTCCAGAATACAACTTTCCACATGCATTCTGTTAAGTCGTGGGTTGACATAGCAGCCGGCACAGCGATTTCTTCAAGTAGCTCTTTATTAAGGTAAGCTGGAATACAACTGACTGCGAACAGCTCAGCCGGCCTGTATTTATAGGCAGCCGGCTGTCAACATTGTAACCACAACAGCCCAGAGTTCCCGCCTAAACTAACTGCCGCGGACCTGAGTGAAAACTATCTACAGACCTGAGTGAAAACTATATACAGTATCCCCCTGTTGGCCCAGGGTGAAACTACACTACATAACACCCCTCCCCACCGAGATAAGGCGTTAGTTACAATCGTAATGGTTTCCTTATATACAGCACTACGCGTAATGGTTCCATTAAGCACAAAAGCATATCGGTTACATTTCCCATACTTAGACCAACAGTGATACCTGTCCAACAACATAGTCCTTTAAATAAGTTGGGCGCTTGGAAACTCTGCCAGACCGCCGGGGACTGGTAGCCAAGTCCGGAGGGCCACACAGTTCTCGCTGAGGCTGTGGTGCGACCCTAGGTGGCGTTGGAACCAACTCCCCTGGATCCGCTGCTGTGGGTGGAGCCTCCGCAAGTGGAGTGGTCTGAGTCTGTTCTGAAACGGCTTGGTTCGGCTCCACGCTGGCAGTTTGCGAGGGAGGTGTAGGTGGGGCCTCGCCATCTGTACGTGTCTCTTCTGGAGCCGCAAGCGCAGTTGGGGGCACCTCGGTAGTGTCCAAGTCCCCAACCCTGCGCCTAAGCTGGTCTATGTGCCGTCGCCACAAGCGTCCGTCTTCGAGTGCCACCTGGTACGAGCGAGGTCCAGTGACTCCCACTACTGTGGCTGGCACCCAAGGGATGTCCCCCACATAGTTCCGGGCAAAGACCTGGTTTCCTGGGACAAATGACCGTGGTGCGTTGGCACAGCCTGGGGGTTCAGCCACGGCAAAGTCTGGGTGTAGCCGGTCGAGCGGTGACCTGAGGCGGCGGCCCATAAGCAGTTCAGCAGGACTCCTCCCTGTGGCCACATGAGGGGTGATGTGTTGCACGAACAAGTATTCGGCGACCCGCTCATGCCAGTCTCCCCGGTCCAGGCGCGCCAGTGCCTCTTTTGTCGAGCGCACCATTCTTTCCGCTTGCCCGTTGCTGGATGGATGAAAGGGTGCCGTTAGGGCATGGCGGATGCCCAGTCCCAAAAGATACCGCTCAAACGTGCCTGACGTGAACTGCGGTCCGTTGTCAGAGACAAGGACATCAGGACACCCATGCGTTGCAAACAGGCCTCGCAGCACCCGGATGACAGCTTCGGTAGTGGTGGAGGGCATCAGGGCGACCTCCAGCCATTTGGAATAGGCGTCCACCACTACCATAAAGGTCCGGCCGTGAAAGGGGCCAGCCAGATCGATGTGCACCCTCGACCAGGGTGTCTTTGGCGTCTCCCAGGTGTGTCCCTTAGCTGCCGGTGGTGCAGGCCTCGACTCCTGGCACGCTTGACAGGCGGACACCCAGGCAGTGATGGCATCGTCCATATTAGGCCACCAGACGTAACACCGAGCCAACGCCTTCATTTTGACAATTCCCGGGTGGCCAACGTGCAGAGCCTCCAGGACGCGCTGACGGAGTCCCTGGGGAATCACGACGCGGTCTCCCCACAGCAGGCAGCCACGATGAGCTGAGAGTTCATGTTGTCTGGTTGCGAAGGGCTGGAACTCCGATGCAAAAGGCCCTTGTGGCCACCCCCTCCACACCCAGTTGAGCACCCGGCTGATGGTGCGATCCTGGGCAGATGCGGAGGCCACAGTGGCAGCCGATACAGGCGCTGCCGGAAGATCCTCAATCAGAAGGAGCGATGAAGCTGGAGCCGGGTCTTCCACAAATGCTGGAAGAGGGCAACGGCTGAGGGCGTCGGCATGGCCCATCGATTTCCCCGGGCGATGGATGAGCCGGTAGTGGTAGGCAGCCAGGAAAACAGTCCATCGCAGCATGCGTGGTGAGAGGACCGGAGGAGTTGGACGATCACCGGCGAGGAGGCCCAGGAGTGGCTTGTGGTCAGTGATGAGGTCAAAAGTCCTGCCATAGAGGTATTCATGGAACCTCTTCACTCCAGCCACAAGTGCCAATGCCTCCTTGTCGAGCTGGCTGTAATTCCGTTCCGTCGGAGATAGTGTCCTGGAAAAGTAGGCGAGCGGTGCTTCTCTTCCATCTGGAAAACGGTGACTAAGGACAGCACCGATGCCAAAAGGTGAGGCGTCGCAGGCAAGGACCAGCGGCCTGGATTCACTGTACTGTACCAGCACACTGTCTGAAGAAAGGAGAGCCTTGACCGCGTTGAAGGCCGCCGTCTCCCGATGACCCCAGGCCCAAGGCGTCTTAGTGCTAAGGAGTCGGTGAAGAGGCTCAGCCACTGTGGCTTTGTGGGGCAGGAACATGTTATAAAAGTTCAGCAGTCGCAGGAATGCCTGCAACTCCGTTTTGTTCTTTGGGGTGGGGGCCTGCTGGATAGCGCGGATCTTGGATGTGGTTGGATGAAGACCGGAGGCATCGATAAGATAGCCCAGGAACTCTACCTGTGGAACGGCGATCTGGCACTTCTCCCTCTTTACCTTGAGCCCGGCCTCCTGGAACCTGGTCAGCACGGCACGGAGGCGCTCGAACAGCTGCTGGTGTGAGTCTGCAGACACCAAGACGTCATCAAAATATGGTACCACGCCCGGAAGCCCTTGCAGGAGACGCTCCATAAGGCTTTGGAAGATGCCAGGAGCCACACTCACCCCGAACTGCAACCGGCGGCAACGGAATGCCCCCCGGTGGGTGACGATCGTCTGGGCTTCAGCAGTGGCATCATCGACTGGCAGTTGTTGATAGGCTTGGGCAAGGTCCAGCTTAGCGAAGACCTTACCCTCACCCAGGGAATGCAGCAGGTGTTGGACAACAGGAACCGGATAAGCGTGCTGCTGAAGTGCCTTGTTGATCGTGCACTTGTAGTCAGCGCAGATTCTCACCGACCCATCTGGCTTGACAGGCGTGACGATGGGGGTTTCCCACTTTGCGTGGTCAACCGGCTCCAAAACTCCTTGGGCGATCAGTTTGTCCAGTTGTTCGTCCACCTTAGCCTTGAGAGCAAAGGGAACCCGGCGTGGCTTTAGCTTGATGGGGGCGACTTGTGGATCAAGGCTAAAGGAGATGGGCGTACCTGTATATTGGCCCAAGGTGCCGTCAAAAACCTCGGCAAAGTCTTTGACCAGACCCTCAGTCTCTGCGTTAGAGATGCAGTTGATGCCGGTGACTTCCAGGCCGAGGGCATCAAACCAGTCTAGCCCTAGGAGGCTTGGCCGCTGACCTTCGACCACCACCAACCGGAGCAGGCCCGAAAAATCCTTGAAGGCGATCCGGAACCGGCCAACGCCTACCACGGGAATGTCGTTTCCCTGGTAGTCTCTCAGGTGTACGCGGTGAGAGTCGAGTTGCCTTTTGGACACTCTGGGTACCAGTCTTTTGATGGTGCTCCATGACACGATGGACAGGGCAGACCCGGTGTCGATCTCCATGTCACATGGAGCTCCTTCAATGAGCACCGTGACGTTCAGCTTGCGTCGCGTAGGCGAGTCGGTTTGGCCATTCGTGGTTCCAGACGGGCAGCGGCAGTTGGTGAGAGCGAAACAACTTTCCTTGGCAGACTGGAGTGAAGACTTGGACTTGCGAATCGATGAAGGGGGGGTGTCAGACGGAGCCGATCGGCAGACCTTAGCGATGTGGCCCCTTCTGGAACACTTCCTACAGATGGCGTCTCTGAATCGACACTTGGCACGGGAATGGTTGCCTCCGCAGCCAGCACATTCCGGTTGGCCCTTGGACTTCTGTTGGAACTTCCTGCGCTCCCGCTTTGTCTGGTGCACGTCATCGTCTTCACTGGAGGATGCCTCCTCACTGCTGGCCTCTTCATGATGCACCGGAACTGGCTCCCTAGCAAGACGCGGGCTGCTGGACTTGCGGATCTCCTGGGCGGAGCGTCCAGCAGCTTCTGAGGCCACAGCCTCCTCAATGGCTTTCTGTAGCGTGAGGTCTGGCTTGGCTAGGAGGCGCCGTTGCAGATGGATGTCCCGGACCCCGCAGACGATTCGATCCATCAGGGCATCGTCTAAGTCTCGGAACTCACAGTGCATTGCAGCCTGTCGCAGGGCGGTGGTGTAGTTGTTGATTGACTCCCCCTCTGCCTGGTTCCGGTGGTAGAACGCATGGCGGGCAGCAATCTTGGACGGCTTTGGTGCGTAGTGGTTGCGGAGCTTCTCTTGGATCGTGTCCCATGGTGTTGCCTGGACTGCTTCAGGCGCAACCAACGCTCGGGCCGTCTCAAACACCTCAGGCCCACAGAGGCTGAGGAATAGGCCCCGCTTCCGATCCTTTGATACTGCTGTCAGCTCGTTGGCTTGGAGGTAGCAGTCGAACCGAGCGAGGTAGGAGTCCCATGATTCAGAGGCTGGCGCAAACGACGGTAGAGGCACAAGTGAAGCCATGATTCCGATGCCGGCGTGAAGGGCGATGGATGGAACACAGTGCTCTAGCCAGAACAGTCAGCTCTGAATTGGTTCTGCCCAGTGATTTCGCTCAGTGATTTCGCTCTGTGATTCAGCTCAGTGATTCAGCTCAGTTCAGAGGCTGGCCGCATCTGGCTGTGCTCTGATGTCCATCCATCCCACCTTCGTCGCCAGAGTTAAGTCGTGGGTTGACATAGCAGCCGGCACAGCGATTTCTTCAAGTAGCTCTTTATTAAGGTAAGCTGGAATACAACTGACTGCGAACAGCTCAGCCGGCCTGTATTTATAGGCAGCCGGCTGTCAACATTGTAACCACAACAGCCCAGAGTTCCCGCCTAAACTAACTGCCGCGGACCTGAGTGAAAACTATCTACAGACCTGAGTGAAAACTATATACAGTATCCCCCTGTTGGCCCAGGGTGAAACTACACTACATAACACATTCATTCTGGTCTTGTTTCAAAGAATGTGCTAAAACCAAAAATGTTAAGTTGCTTTATAGTGCCTTGCTTGGAAGCTGAAGGGTAAGTATATTGTATTGGGTCTATTTGCAAGACTTTACATCTCAGCTGTCTAGAATGTGAGACGCTGAAATGTTTATATGAAGGTCCTAAGAAGGTCTTGCTCGTCTTTCACCTAGGAGCAGCCGAACTCCTTTGGAGCGGCACCTCCAAACGACAGGAGCTGAGCTGTGTTGGAAATATGCTTGCTTTCAGCTGTGCTGCAGATTGTTAGATAAAAGTAAAGCAATCTCGTGAAAAACACAGAGCTGCTTTCATTAAAAGAATTTAGGAGGGGACAAACATGTCTGTGAAAGTGACCTTCCAGGCTGAAAACTGCATGACTCTCAAACACAGAGTCTTTTCAGACATGGAACTGGCAGCATCTTTGAATTTCTCAGTTATTGTTTTTGACGTATGTAAGTGGCATTATTTTTGTTTTACATTGACCAGATCCCAATTTTAATCAGAAATGGCCATTTTAGTCTTCTGTGAGGGCTTGTGTTGCCCATCTTCTTTTTCAACTGGAACTTGCCGGAACTCAGTTCCAGCACCTCTCAGGTGAGCGCCGTTGTCATTCTAAGAGAACAAGGGAGGTGTTCATGGCGAGTTCTGGCACCTCTTTTTCAAGAAAAATAGCACTGGATGCAACTCTGGCTGAAGCACAGACTTGATCCTTTTGCCTGACCACTGTTAACCAGCACAACTTTCTGGGCAAAAGCAGGCAAGCAGAAGAATGTCCTTTCCATCATTAACTAGAGAAGGTATGGTGACCTTTAAAGCAGAAGGTGTCTTTAACTTTGAAAGTTAAGTGATGCAAATGACCTGGAGGAATCCCGATGTCCCAAGAGATAGGTTGTGAGAGTTTCAAGACAGACATGTCTGAGGAAGTGGGAGGGACTGACAGCTCTGCAATAGCAAGATCTGTGAAAGTTCTGAGGACCAAGGCAACAGTCTGTAAAGCTAAGAAGGAAAGGTTTGGAGCTGGAGTTTTCTGGACTGAGAGCAATTTGCACACCGGTGGTTGGTTTTTTTAATAGCCGATATACGCTGACATATCTGACATAATAAAATGGAAAATGTTAATAGACTGCTTCTTAATATTTCCCCATTCCAGCCGGTTTACTCCTGAGGTTTCTACATTTCTTATCAATCCTAAGAAGGTGCTTTCAGTATTCAGTTTCGAAATTGTCTAAGGGACTGAGTACCAAAAATACGTGCAGCATGCCTTTGCAAACATTGCTCAAAGTGACCTTCAGACAGGCAAGCACACACACACACGTAGAGTCCTCATCAAAAAATGATTTCCATACCTTGGCTGAAATGCCTGTGAGCTTTTCGGGGCCGAATGAAATGGATCTCTAAATTATTTGGACTCCCAAAAGCAGAGCTCACATTGCAGGCCTCTTGCTAACTATCTTATCCACTCAGGTGTCCAGGAAGAAATTTTTTACTTTCAGGTTAGGGGCTGGCTTCATGAGACTTCTGCTCATAACTAGAGAGGAAATGAAATGTACATTCCTTCTCTCTCTCCTTGTGTGTGTGTTTCTCTGAACAGCAGGGCAAGCAGGTCTTAATTTGTTGCAGTACAGGTGACGAGTTTCTAACAAGTCCCGAAGCCAGGAGTAGGGATGAGTGAATCTATCTGTCTCCGTTCCTCTCCATATCTCATTTTCCCAGTCTTAAATTCAGTTTACCCCACTTGTGCATGCATTTTTTTAAAAGTCCCTATAAAATTTGTGTGCATTTTCATGCCCATAAATCCCAATATGCACATTTTGTAAACAATTTTGCCTACTGTCTGGATTTATATAGGCCATTAGTAACCTTTCAGCAATACACACTGAGCCGTTTTCCATTTTAAACCTTCATTAATGCACATGCATTTTCCATTTTTGTGTGAATTAAATCAATTATACTTAACATGCCCCAGCCACTTTCTTTTTCCTTGCCAGGCTCTCGGAGTGGAGATGAGCCTGGCTGCAGGGGTGAAATAGGAAAAGACTGGTACCCTCCTCTCGCTTGCCATTTCAGCACTGGAAATTCCCATCCCACTCCGTGACTTCACTGGTCTTGGATACCCACCTCCATTGGAAAGCATAGCTCTGACACCATCATAAGCATAGCTCTGACACCTAAACGGCCTCGGTCCTGTATACCTGAAGGAGCGTCTCCACCCCCATCGTTCAGCCCGGACACTGAGATCCAGTGCCGAGGGCCTTCTGGCGGTTCCCTCCCTGTGAGAAGTGAGGCTACAGGGAACCAGACAGAGGGCCTTCTCGGTAGTGGCGCCCGCCCTGTGGAACACCCTCCCATCAGATGTCAAAGAGATAAATAATTACCTGACATTCAGAAGACATCTTAAGGCAGCCCTGTTCAGGGAAGTTTTTAATATGTAACGCTGTACTGTTTTTAACACTGATTGGGAGCCACCCAGAGTGGCTGGGGAAACTCAGCCAGATGGGCGGGGTATAAATAATTTATTATTATTATTATTATTATTATTATTATTATTATTATCATCATCATCATCATCATCATCATCATCATCATCATATCATATGTAGTTCTGCCTTGATGCAGAAACATCTCCTTAGCAAGCCTGACAATATCTTCATTAAGACCTTGAATATGGGCATTCTCTTTTTCTTCAGAGACAATTATGTATTCTGGTAGAAGACCTTAGCCTTAGAATGGTGTTCACAGTTTCTGTAAGACCATTAGTGGCAGACACCAATACATCTGCATTAAGGGCAAGCTTTGCATTTTGCAGAGCTAAGCCATGGCATTGAAGTCAACCCTGCTAACTCCCGAGAGAAGAAATACACAATTCTGAAACTGCCTGGGTTGCTTTACTTGGAAGTAAAGAGAAGATTCTTCTGGCATCCTGCTGGGAACCCCGAGACCTGGCTCACACAGGAGGTCTGTAAAGAGCCTTCATATGATAAAAAGCTTCCACCAACAGCATGCAAATCAATATGGCTAACCTGATCCAAAACACCCACCCACCTCACTCACACACGAAAACAAAGATCACCACAGCCAGTCACAAGCAAACAATCACACCCTAGGCCAACCCCAACCTCTCTCACCACCAAAGGAACACAAGTGAACAACACAAGCAACGCTGACACCAAACTCTACATACATTAAACATAATAGAAACACCGCCACCCGACCCCACCCCTATCCATCTTCCCTCTCTCCACTCCCCCTTTCTTTTTTCTTTTTTCTTTTCTTCTCCCCCTAATGCCTCAACAAATGAAACGGATTTGTAAAAATGTTACATGGGGGGGGGGGGAATACGAGGCACTATACTTCTGTAAAACAAGAAAATCCTTAATAAAATATATATATTAAAAATAAATAAATAAATGAATGAAAAGCTTCCACATGCCTGTAATAGCTATTGGATCTGACAGGAGCTACAGTTAATCTGAAAGCCCCATCTGATTCTCCAGGTCACCACCACTGCCATTGCACGCTTGGCCACCCTCTAGCAACATTGCTATGGTGCTGATTTTCTTCATTGCATATGGTTGTCAGTGTGTTACCGACTTAGGGTAACCTCCAAAATCCCGCAACAGCTGCTGCAGATAGACAGCAGCTGCAATATATTAGTGTCAGTTCACATTCCTTCGTTCCTGGTTCCTGTTTTGATCCCCATTTTAAAGCATTCTCTCCCTTTTTAGTTTCTCTGCCTGATTGTGGTGCCAGCCTTCTCTTAACAACTGCAGAAGAGTTGTCTTTTGTAGAGAATTGTCTGCTGGGGTGCATGTTAAATAGCTCTCAGTGGTTTGGACACCATTTTCCATGGACTTAATCTCTCCTAGTGTAGGATTTGTCATCCATCTGGCTGCCGGAGAATTCCTAGTATGGAGGTCTTTATATTTTAAGCTGCCAGCATGAAGGACATCTGTCCTTCATTTCGACATGATACAAAACAGAAGCATAAACCTGGAAGCCCGTTCCGACATGTCTTTTTAAATATCTGGACTAAGCGAAATAATTTTCCTTGCTTCTGATTCAGCCACCTGCCCAGATTCTTCCAATCTGATCAAGAAATTGTTTTGTTTACCAGATGCTGCATAGCACATTTTGTTCGTTGAGAGTTAAAGAAATACAACACAAGTGAAATTGCTGTAATGGATGGAATTAAGTCTGGGAATTCTGGAAAATATTCTTAATTGCCTGCGTCCTGAACAAAGAAATAATTGTAAATGAGTTATTAATGAACTAAAGTGCTTATTAGCCAGTCATCACTATCATTGTCAAGTTTATTTATAATAAAAAATTCCTTCCAGTAGCACCTTAAAGACCAACTAAGTTAGTTCTTGGTATGAGCTTTCGTGTGCATGCACACTTCTTCAGATACCTGCGGCTCAATGTGGTGCCTTCCATGGTTCCAGTAGTAGATAGGTAGCCGTGTTGGTCTGCCATAGTCAAAATAAAAAATTCCTTCCAGTAGCACCTTAAAGACCAACTAAGTTAGTTCTTGGTATGAGCTTTCGTGTGCATGCACACTTCTTCAGATATGCACACGAAAGCTCATACCAATGCACACGAAAGCTCATACCAAGAACTAACTTAGTTGGTCTTTAAGGTGCTACTGGAAGGAATTTTTTATTTTGACTATGGCAGACCAACACGGCTACCTATCTACTACTGGAACCAAGTTTATTTATATAATGCTTTTCCACATAGTACTCAAAATAGACCGTAAGAACATTTAAACAAATCAATGTATATTTAGAATCTGGCTGCGAGGCCTAGTTGACACACCACTCCCAGAGTGTTGCCAGTATGCACAGTGGATGCAGTCGTACCTTGGATCTCAAACGCCTTGGCTCCCAAACAAATCGTCTCCTGAACAATCAAAACCTGGAAGTGAGTGTTCTGGTTTTCAAACGATTTTGGAAGCCGAACATCCGACGGGGCTTCTGCAGCTTCTGATTGGCTTTGGTTTTCGAACCCTTTGGAAGTCGAATGGACTCCTGGAACAGATTCCGTTTGACTTCCAAGGTACGACTCTATAAGCAAACATAAGCTCATACTTCTGTGTATACTGGGGGCTCTGCCCTTGTTCACTCAGTTCTCGAACCCCACCTATCCCCTTGGCAAACCCCCACCCCCACTTGCCAACTCCTCACTTTACCCCAAACCCCCACAGCTCCTTCCACCCCACGGCTCAGCCGCTGGGCAAAGGGCCTCTACATTCCTCTGCTAAACTTCACTGAAGAAACACTTAACAAACCAGAACAGGCGCTTGGTGCCCCCACCCCCGTTTAAGCAGTTTGCCTGGCATTCCTCATATTGTCTGGCTGGCCTCCTATTGACCGCCACACAGCATCAGGGCACAATGACATTTTTCATCCTTATGTATATAGGAAGAAACGTGAACATTTTTACACTTCACCAATGGAAAATCAACCTACAGAAGCAGCTATAAAATGTGAGAGAAGTTGCATAGCACAGGAGAGGATGTACAGTGGTGCCCCGCAAGACGAATGCCTCGCAAGATGAAAAACTCGCTAGATGAAAGGGTTTTGCGGTTTTTGAGCTGCTTCGCAAGACGAATTTCCCTATGGGCTTGCTTCGTAAGACGAAAACGTCTTGCGTTTTTTGTAAGTTTGTTTCCTTTTTCTTAACACCGTTAATACAGTTGCGACTTCGAGGAGCAACTCATAGAAGTGTGGTAGCCTTTTTTGAGGTTTTTGGTGATTTTTGAAGCTTTTCCAAAACTTTTCCGACACCATGCTTCGCAAGACGAAAAATTCGCTAGACGAAAAAACACGCAGAACGAATTAATTTTGTCTTGCGAGGCACCACTGTACTTTCAGACGTGCCAATTCTAGACAATTGTTCTGTGCATAGCTGTAAACATTTCCTTTTTAATGGGAAATTCCCTTATTCTTTTTTTTCCCTTTTTTTTAATTCAAAATTATAACAAGACATATTATCCAAAAACATATCATCCTTGTCCCCCCCCATTTTTCCTCCCTCCCCCCCCCCACAAAACCCACCCACCCCCCGACTCAGTTCCAGTTTTGGAATGCTGTTTTCTGCATGTTACAAAGTTGTATAGATCCTCAAACTACGTATTTAGCTGATTATTATCAATAAAAAGTTTGTGAATGTTTATTCAAAACCTGCCAAGGAGTCCAGTTCGCTTTGTTGCATCTTCAGATACTTTTGTAAAGGGTTCCCATTCATCCTTAAAGTCACAGTTATCCTTGTCCCGTAGCTTGTATGTCAGTTTTGCCAGTTCTACATAGTCCATCAATTTTTCTTGCCATGATTCTTTAGTTGGGGTTTCTTCAGTCTTCCATCCTCGTGCTACCAGAACTCTTGTGGCCATTGTTGCATACATGCAGGAAATTCCCTTATTCTGAATAGGATTCCTCACAAGAGAAGGGAAAAGTTGACAGCTATGGTTCTGTGTGTGATGAAATAGCATATGACCTTTGACTTGCTCCCAGCAGGAGTGTGTTTTGCAAAGGGCTTTTTTGCAAAACCTGCAAATTATGCCTCTGCTTTACTTGGTGTGTGTGTGGGGGGGGGTGTTCACACAAAATGAACCGAAAATGTTTCCTCTAAAACACTCCCTCCAACATGAGTGCGTTCTGGCACAGCCACACAGGTCTTCTCCTGCTACCTGTTAAGAAATATTGCAGACGTAATCACCTGCTGCATAACTCTAGAAACAAGAAATTGGTATCACATCCCATCAGATTTGGATGCGTCACAATGTTATTGAAAGCAGAAAAATCTTATGGGCAAAGACTCATATTAAACAGCTTTGTTTGTCCTGCTGGTGTCATCAGCGAGCCAAATCTGATCAGAATAAGCCTTGAAGCAACAGATGATCAGGGCTGGGGAAACCCACCTTCCACCGTGAATATGCTTTGTTTTTTTATCCCTCCACACAAAAATTCAAACTAAGAGAAAACCCAGCAGAGTCCTCAACAATAGTACATATATGTAGCTGGCTGTGCTGTACTGCTTTAGTGCTATGCTGACTTATTACGGACAGGTCATCATGGTGACCAGGGATAGTTGCCATTTTATACCACTAGTAATCTTGGGGTTATTTTTCTGATTATAAGGCTTTGAGCAAATATTGTTGACAACCTGATACATTCTCCTGCTGTCTTTTAAATCTAGGCAAAGATCATTTCTCAGCAGAAGCAGGACCCACCATCATGTGGTTATGATGATCATGGCCATCTCTTTCAAATAAGACAGCTTTTTTTAAAAAATGCCACATTTCAAAATACTTTGGCTAAATTATCTCACACAAGCTCGTGCAACAGGGGGGGAAACAAAGTTGTTTCAGGGGGTCTTTGCCTGAGACTAATCGGTTCCCGGGATTCATTTCTTGTGTCAGTTGTGGATAAGGTTGTCCTTTTCTCCTCATATTGTATGAAGTTTCCACCTATCCACCAAGAGGAAACCAAGAAGCTCTTGTTACATCATGTCTGTCATTTTATCAGTGCAAGCTTCTCTCCCAGAGATACACAGGCAAATAAAATTACTTGTGGAACTGGAGCAATCCCACGAGGCCATATAACTTTCTGTACCCCCTCCTTCTCTTTTTGCAAGGCATTGATCAGCATGCATCATTATCCCTTCCTGTTTGATGGAGGAAAAATAAATCATTTATTTTTTCGGCTAGATTGATTTATGTGCGTCTTCCATTTTAAAGGTAATTAATTTCATATGAAGTCATTCACTGTGTGTAGCATGCAGAAGCTTGAAATATTGATGCCACGTCGCACTGTTATGATGGAAGCGCTGTCATTTATCATTTGAGGACACGCAAAGTTTGCAAACATAAACAAAAGGTTTGGAGGGATAAAATGCACTAATGCTCTTTAATGAGCTCTCTTTCCCACTTTCATTGTTCTCCCAGATCATATTAGCTAGTCGTTTGGGGAAAAGGTTTTTTGTTGTTGTTGTTGTTGTTGTTCACTATCCTTGGGAGTGAGAGAGTTTACTCATTTGTCTGAGTTGCCTGAATGTCTTTGCTCTATAGAGTCCTTCTGTAGCACACCTGTCTATTTTTTTTCTCTGGGCTGACTTAACACATTTAAGAAGAGTTCTGGTGCTATTAAAAACCAACCAGAAAGGCAGCTTTGACAGAATAGAACTGGGAGTGAGAAAGTATCAAGGAGGATAGATAACTCTTTCCCCAACTTTCTTCCCCAGCAGATCTTTTATGTGATTTGAAATGAATTTTAAGGTATTGACGTTCGGGTGGGGAAAGGGTAGGGCACACAGGCCCATATTCTCCATGCCAAATTCTCTTCCCATAGGTGTTTTATTTATGATTTTGAGGGGGGGGGGAAGCATTGGATTGCCATTATTATAGGGCAAGATCTGCCAGAATAAGTAGTTTAGGATGCAGCAGAACTCTGGCTCACCCAGCCAGTGGCGTAGCGTGGGGGGTGCCAGGGGTGCCGGCCGCACCGGGCACATTTGGGGGCGCGTTTGGCCGGCCCTCCTCGAGGAAGCAGGAACCCCACTGTCCTCGGACCTCCTCCGAAGCCTGGCGGTGGGGCGGAGAGACCTTCTCCCCGCGCCAGCCTTCGGAAGGCTGCTCCGGAGCCTGGCAGTGGGGCGGAGAGACCTTCTCCCCGCGCCAGCCTTCGGATGGCTGTCCTGAAGACTTGTGGTGGGAGCAGTGGCGTAGCCTGGGGGGTGCAGGTGGCCTGCTGCACCTGGCGCAACATCGGGGGGGCGAGGAAGAGACTCGAGTGCTAAAATCCACGGGTTAGGGGGCGCAAATTACTTGCCTTGCCTCGGGTTAGGGGGCGCAAATTACTTGCCTTGCCCCGGGTGCTGAGAACCCACGCTACGCCACTGCACCCAGCTAATTTCAGTCTCAGTGCTATCAAGTCCCCAGGCTCAGCTCATCCAAAGATATGCTGGTGTAATTTGCTCAGCCAGCAAAGACCATTGCAAGTCCCCCAAAAGAGGCATTATTGGAGCATTCTCTCGTGCATAGGATTGCTCCCCAGGTTACTTGAAATTATTTCCCACTGAAATCAATGGGAAATAGTAATGACTTAAGTTTCATTTATTTTGATGAGAACTAAGTTCAGCTAACTTAAGCTTTATCCGACCCACTGAGTTTTTCATGCGTTAGTGAATTTGTGCCAATTGCGTATTAAAAAAGAATATATTATACAAAGAATTGATGGCAAGTTGCTAATGCTGCCATATTTGTGTATTTTTGTTGTTGTTGTTTAGTCATTTACTCATGTCCAACTCTTCGTGACCAGAGCACGCCAGGCACTCCTGTCTTCCACTGCCTCCTGCAGTTTGGTCAGACTCATGTTAGTAGCTTCGAGAACACTGTCCAACCATCTCGTCTTCTGTCGTCCCCTTCTCCTTGTGCCCTCCATCTTTCCCAGCATCAGTGTCTTTTCCAGGGAGTCTTCTCTTCTCACGAGGTGGCCAAAGTATTGGAGCCTCAGCTTCAGGATCTGTCCTTCCAGTGAGCACTCAGGGCTGATTTCCTTCAGAATGGATAGGTTTGATCTTCTTGCAGTCCATGGGACTCTCAAGAGTCTCCTCCAGCACCATAATTCAAAAGCATCAATTCTTCGGCGATCAGCCTTCTTTATGGTCCAGCTCTCACTTCCATACATCACTAGTGGGAAAACCATAGCTTTAACTATAGGGGCCTTTGTTGGCAAGGTGATGTCTCTGCTTTTTAAGATGCTGTCTAGGTTTGCCATTGCTATTCTCCCAAGAAGCAGGCGTCTTTTAATTTTTTGACTGCTGTCACCATCTGCAGTGATCATGGAGCCCAAGAAAGTAAAATCTCTCACTGCCTCCATTTCTTCCCCTTTTATTTGCCAGGAGGTGATGGGACCAGTGGCTATGATCTTAGTTTTTTTGATGTTACACCTACTTCATCATCCTTTGCTAACCTTCCCATGTGTTGCACAGATTTGCAACTAGGTTACAATAAACATGGCTCAGTTTGGATCTACCGTATTGGCCCAAATATAAGCCGCACCCAAATATAAGCTGTACCTTTAAAATTGGAGGTACGCCCCATTCCTCACTGCTCCTGGCTGCATACCTGGGGGCAGGGGGGGAGCTCCGCTGTGTTGCCAGCGGCCTTTCCCCTTCCTCACTCTCCCCCTTCCCAGACTAGGGGGAGAGGATGGGGCGGGCACTGCTTCTCTGCGCTCCTGGCACTGTTTGCCCTGCGCTCCTGGCTGCATACCGTAAGGTCGCGAATATAAGCCTCACTTTAACTTTTCATGGTTAGAATTTGGGGGGAAAGTGAGGCTTATATTCAGGCCAATACGGCAACTGTGAATATATCAAATCAAATCTTTATTGTTTGGGTCAGTGTTCAGCATTAAGGAAACAAGAAACATATTATCCAAATGTGTATAATAGGGTAAAAAAATGTTAAACTAAAATAAATAAAAATAGGGTAGAGTGAAATGAAACGAGCATTGGCATTCTAAAATATGTAACAATGGCATGAAATCCAAAGAGGAAGATTTCAAAATGTCTGCTGTCTGTTGCTGGCTGGTTTTGCTTGCTGGCACACAGAACTTGACCACACTGAGGGTGATAAGATTTTTTTTTTATCTTAGAGGAGCAGAAGGACATAGAATTCATCTGATCGTCCTGGCAAATTTAAAAAAGAAAAGAAAACACCTTAGGCATGTTTCATACAGTGTTTCATGTAATAGTCCGTCGGCATTCCACTTACGAGCCCTAATTGGGCTATTTGACTCCTCCTTCAAGTCTTTCTTTTTCTAAATATTTTTTAGTAAAGGTAAAGGGGACCCCTGACCATTAGGTCCAGTCATGACCGACTCTGGGGTTGCGGCGCTCATCTCACTTTATTGGCCGAGGGAGCCGGCGTACAGCTTCCGGGTCATGTGGCCAGCATGATTAAGCCGCTTCTGGCGAACCAGAGCAGCGCATGGAAACGCCGTTTACCTTCCCGCCGGAGCGGTACCTATTTATCTACTTGACATTGACGTGCTTTCGAACTGCTAGGTTGGCAGGAGCAGGGACTGAACAACGGGAGCTCACCCCGTCATGAGGATTCAAACCGCCAACCTTCTGATCAGCAAGTCCTAGGCTCTGTGGTTTAACCCACAGCGCCACCCATGTCCCTTCATATTTTTTAGACTTCTGCAAATCTTGGTGTTTCCCCTCTGAAACCTCCCTTGTGCGTGGTGCTGTTTTGACAATGCACTGGCACTCACAACCTCAGCATCAGAAATGGATAATGCAATCCTTAGTATTTGCCAGAAGGAATGAGAAAGGGACAAGTCTCCTGCTTACCCCTGTGGTTCTCATTATACTTTTCTAAAGCTTCCTGTGCTCTTTAAGTGTTGCTGAAACCATCCACAAGTTTGCACCATGCTGCACTTCTGTTACTGATCAAGTTCTGTTTTCATCCCAATAATGTCATTAGCGCAGTAAGACAAGTGTGAAGAAATTTCCCATTGAGGTGTTTCTAACTTCCCCAAGAAGGGATGTCAAAATAACAGATAAATCGTATCGGCTGTATCGATCTGCGGCTGTCCTGGTGTGCAATGCCATTTGGGAATACAAATGTGCTTTTCAGAGTTTAAGTAGTTGAGCACTTAGCTGGATGTTAACCAAAAGAAAAGGGGGGAAAAACTTTTCGCTTTGTTTTTTTTCATTTTTTCTAAACCTCATGTTTATTTGTGGTATTGAGCTCTGTGGAGAATAAATGCAGCTAGCAGATTCTGGACTGCTGTGAGCAATGTGCAGTAGGTTTCCATATTAATCAAAAAGCTAGAGGCAGAAAAAAATCAATATTACCTGTGCCCCTGAGTTTGATACCTGCTTAGCAGCAGTGCCATTGGAATTTATTACATACTAGTAAAGCTGGCAGCAGCCGCATTGGCTCTTCAGGACAGCAAAGTAGTTGCTGGCACGGTGACTACTAAATAGTCTGTATAATTTTTGCTAGCATTTTTTAAAAAATAAATAAATGCCCTGTCCCAAAGGTTAGCATAGACCTGCCCACCCCCACCCCGGGCCCTGAATAACAACAGATCCCAGCAATACATAAAATGTGGCTTTTTGCAAGAAATAGTTTCTGGTTGGCATTGGCTCAGCAGTGCAGAGATATAGGCAGTGACGAAGATCTGTAGAGTAAAGCTCTCAGCCAGAGAACTTGGGGAACGTATTATTATTTCTGCTGTTCGATACCAGATGTCACCGTTACAAAAAGGAATTTTGCTACATACTCCATGGATTAGGAGGATCTAGCTAAGCTGGTATTAAGGCAGGAACAATATGGGCTAGGCTCAGCAGCCCCTCCACTAGCTCAGATCTCATTTTCCGATTTTCTCCAAATACATTGACATTTCTCCAGAGGTGTTGACTTTAGGGCTCAGCTGAATGCTCTCCAGGGAACATTTTTGGGGCATAAAAAGGGAGGTGGGAGCTGAACGGTTTTCTGAAAGCACCCCCATGTCCTATTTTACTTGTCTGCGCAGCCCTCTCTTGTGGGACACAACACACAAACACACACACAGAGAGAGAGAGAGAGAATGGTTAGTGGGAAACATGGTGCTTTGGGTGGAGAGGGGGTATCGTGAAAATGCCCCTTCCCTTTTTTGGATTAGCCCTGTTTCCATCCTGTATATTTTATTGTTTTGTCTCTCTTTCCTCCACTGCATGGAAAGTGAATTGCAGTAAACACTAAGGCAAGGTGTGTGATACATTGCTATTAATCACATTTCTGTAGTATTGCTTTCCCTACACCAACTCCTAGGGGCAGAGGGATCTTCGGCCCCCTCAATATTAGCTGGCAGGGGGCCTGGCCCCCTCAATGTCACATTGAGGCCAAGCGTGGTTCAATGACTGCCTACTCCTCAGCTCAGGAGAGGAAGCTGCGCTGCAGTGGGCTCCCCACTCGGCATGCTTCGCCCTGCCCAAGCTTGGGTACAAGTCTTGAAAAAGCATTCTGGGGGAGTTGTGGACATGGGATGGAGCCAGGAGAGACTTGCACCTATTCCAAACTTCATTCAACTCAGGTACGTGGCCTAGCAACTCCTAGTGATCCATGCAACGGTCACCTTCAGGCTTGACTACTGTAATTCGCTCTACGCGGGGCTGCCCTTAAAGCTGTCCCAGAAACTTCAGCGGGTGCAGAATGCTGCAGCGAGGCTCCTCACAGGGTCTCTGCCATAGGAGCATATTTACCCAGTGCTTTTCCAGCTGCACTGGCTCCCGGTGGAGTACAGGGTCAGACTTAAGGTGCTGGTTTTCACCTTTAAAGCCCTTCATGGCCTAGGACCCTTGTACCTACGGGACCGCCTCTCCCGGTATGCCCCAGGGAGAGCCTCAAGGTCCATAAATAGCAACACCCTAGAGGTCCTGGGTCCTAAGGAAGTCAGATTAGCCTCAGCCAGAGCCAGGGCCTTTTCAACACTGGCTCTGGCCTGGTGGAATGCTCTGTCTCATGAGACCAGGTCCCTGCGGGATCTGATTTCTTTCCGCAGGGCCTGTAAGACAGAGTTGTTCCGCCTGGCCTTTGGCTTAGAATCAATTTGACTCCCTCCCTTGTTTCTCTTTTTTCCTTTCTCCTCCTGTGATGAGGCTGCATTTTAACGTTGTATTTTACCGTATTTTTCGCTCTATAAGACGCAGCAGACCATAAGACGCACCTAGTTTTTGGAAGAGGAAAACAAGAAAAAAAATATTCTGAATTTCACATGCCAGAACAACAAGAGGAATCGCTGCGCAGTGAAAGCAGCGATCCCTCTTGCTGTTCTGGCTTCTGGGATAGCTGCGCAGCCTGCATTCGCTCCATAAGACGCACACACATTTCCCCTTACTTTTTAGGAGGGAAAAAGTGAGTCTTATAGAGCAAAAAATACAGTAATCTTGTTTTTTAAGTTGTATTTCAATCAACTTGTTTTTATTATTGGTTGTTAGCCGCCCTGAGCCCGATCTTGGCTGGGAAGGGCGGGGGTATAAATAAATTTATTATTATTATTATTATTATTATTATTATTATTATTATTATTATTATTAGGCTTGTTTTCCCTTTGTTGGGTTCGGGCTGGTTCAGCCAACAGCAGCTCTGTTACTGAAAGGAGTTTGAAGCAAGGGTAAGGTACACTGGCATAACTCACCCTGTTATAACATACACTGGCTTCCTTCAGTTTGGATCGCCCAATAAATTTGCTGCTCCTGCAGGACTGTGCGCACTGTCTTCTTAACGGCGAAGCCCCCTGAGGAATGCTTTGCTGCTAGCTCTTCTAGCACTAGTTAGAATGCTTTTAGCACTCATTTAGAACCAGTGCTTTTAGCATGCATTTCAAATGGAACAGGTTGTCCTCTTGAGGACTAGACCATTTCTGATTCTAATTATAGAGACAAACTCCACAAAGTCGCATTATCATAAAGAGATGTTTATCGCACTGTAACTGTTCCGTACGTGAAAGGGGGCCGTTCGAGCGCACAAATAGGCAATCCATTCTTATGAATGGTTCTTCAGAATGTATACAATGGTGTCTACTTGCCCTAGGCCATTTGGTAACTCCCATAGTGTATGCCTCTCTTTGGTTGCTGTTGTTGTTTAGTCGTTTAGTCGTGTCCACCTCTTCATGACCCCATGGACCAGAGCACGCCAGGCACTTCTGTCTTCCACTGCCTCCCGCAGTTTGGTCAAACTCATGCTGGTAGCTTCGAGAACACTATCCAACCATCTCGTCCTCTGTCGTCCCCTTCTCCTTGTGCCCTCAGTCTTTCCCAACATCAGGGTTTTTTCCAGGGAGTCTTCTCTTCTCATGATGTGGCCAAAGTATTGGAGTCTCAGCTTCACGATCTGTCCTTCCAGTGAGCACTCAGGGCTGATTTCCTTAAGAATTGAGAGGTTTGATCTTCTTGCAGTCCATGGGACTCTCAAGAGTCTCCTCCAGCACCAGCATGCTCAGAAAGAAAGGAAAAAGTGTGTGTGTGTGTGTGTGTGTGTGTGTGTGTGTGTGTGTTAATCCTTCAAGACAATCCTGTTATGCTGAGTAAGATCTAAAGTTTAATCATGGCCAGACATGACCTTGATAGGCTGATTAAAGTGGCACATAGCCATGCAGCAGGCTGGCTGCTTCGACTGGCGAGCAATCCTGCCTGCAACATCTTTCAAGTGAGCAATCTTTTCTCTCATTGCTTCTTCAGCCTCAGCCCTCTTTTGCTCGCTTCTCAGCTATTTAATATAGACCACTGGAGGAGCAGGAGGAGATTTGTAAGGAGGAGAGCTTGAGACTTCCCCTCTCTTGAAACCTCCCCCCTACACACATACAGAGGCAACACAGGCAAGCCAAAGCTGCAGGAGTTAATTCCCTACTCTGTCGCTACTAAAAAGCTTCTCCATCCCTGTCCTTAAGGATAGGAGTAGGTGGAAGAGACATTAAGTGGCAATGGATACTACTGGTGAGCTGTCAGTAGGCAACTGGACAGAGAGGTCTGGCAAATCCAAACTCAAGCCATTTGAGTATGGCATTCCTCTTGGAATATCCCCTTATGTTATTCAGGAGATGCAAATTCAGACTTAATCCAATTAAGATTTTTTTTTCCTCGTGCTGATTAATACATGGATATGAGCATAAACTAATACTACTTGTATTAGTTGTGGACAAATTTTGGGGGATTAGGTATGGCTGCACTTACACGGTTCAAAATATAGATCAGGGCAGGGAGATTCCACTGTATGGCAGTTGCTGTGGCAGCGATACCATAGATTTTTGAAGTAAGAATAGCAAAATAGCAGCTAAGAAGCCCAAACTGTATATTTGGCTGACACTCTTCTTTGGAAGTTAAACCGATGTCCAGACCTGAACATTCAAAAACTTTACTTTCAGAAACTTATAGGTAAAGGTAAAGGGACCCCTGACCATTAGGTCTAGTCATGACCGACTCTGGGGTTGCGGTGCTCATCTCGCTTTATTGGCCAAGGGAGCCGATGTACAGCTTCCTGTGGTCATGTGGCCAGCATGACTATGCCGCTTCTGGAGAACCAGAGCAGCGCATGGAAACGCCGTTTACCTTCCCGCCGGAGCGGTACCTATTTATCCACTTGCACTTTGATGTGCTTTTGAACTGCTAGGTTGGCAGGAGCTGGGACCGAGCAACAGGAGCTCACCCCGTCGCAGGGATTCGAACCGCCGACCTTCTGATCGGCAAGTCCTAGGCTCTGTGGTTTAACCTACAGCGCCACCCGCCACCTGTGTCAGAAACTTGTAGTGATAGACAAATAAAAACATTGTATTTACAGTCACATGCTTCTCCAAGCATGGACCTACAGTCCCTTCTTCAAACTGCATTTTCCTCTATTTCCAGAGCTCAGCACTCAGCTTTCTGTATCTCAGTTAGGCCATGCCCTTCAGCTTTTACGAGAGATTTCCACTTTTACCCTCTCCTGCAGCTTGGCTCTCTTTCAAGCAGAGAACAAGCAGTCCAACACTCCATTCAATTTAGCAGTGTTCACAGTGGATTCTAAAACACAGCCATCTTGCTTCACATAAAATGGAGTCTCTCCTTCACTAAATACCTCCCATGTGTCCAACGTTAGCCAATCACATGAGAACTACCAGAGAAAACAGAGGTAGTCTTAGCATTCTTGCCACCCACCTAAGGAGAGAGGGATTTGCTGGTTTCAGTACTACATATGTATATCACATAGCTATTTTAGTTAATGAATGGAATGTATTGTTATGGTTATTCAATATCCTACAGCAAGCTGTGTGCGAAGCATACAAGAAGGGGGCATATTCCAGTTTATAAAAAGCACAACACAACAACCTTGTTTTTGTTCCAGAAAAGCTGAAAACTCTTTCCGAGTTCAGCTGAAGCTCAGTGAAAAGACTTGAGAAGCAGTGGAAATGAAAAGTAGACTTTGATTTATGAAAAGGGATTTGAAAAGATAAATATGTATACTTTTGGGAAATATTGACTTAGTAAGTGTATGGCAAGTATCTGCAAAAAAGAACATAAACATCTTTTTTTAAAAATTGCAATTGTATATGATCCGTATAAATGAGGTTATCTGGTCAAAAAGGAGCAAAGAAATTGCAAGCTAAAGAATAGAACTTAAAATTCTGACTCTGTGGTGCATTGGATACTGAAGTGGAATGATGACAGCCTTAGCACCTGAGCCATTTTAAAATTGGACTGGAAGCAGCCCTGCAGAATATATAGAGCAGGTAATAATTTTCCAGTGGCGAGGGAATGAACTAGCCGGCTGAAAACGTCCCTTTTTTCAGCTCTGATTTCTGTGATTGGAAGAAGATGAAATGAACAGTAAATTCAGAGGATTTTTTTTTTCAAGGGAAGGGTAAATTAGACTTGAAATTTCATGTGGTGGTTTGCTGTTTGAGCATATCTCATCAAAGAAGGGGCCAGACCCAGTAAGTTTCTATGAATTATGCTAGCTCTCCAAGCTGCAGATGACACAGAAAATAAATATTCATATAAATAAGCAGCAATAACATACCCTCTAAGTGTCCCGGATTTCCAGGGACAGCCCTGGAATTACAAAAGCCACCCTGGCTTCTGATTTGATCCAGGAATGTCCCTATTTCTCCTGCCAGTGCTGCCCTGAGCTCAGATGAACTGGTGGTTGTCCCGAGCAATGGAAGTTGCGGTGGCTGTGGCTCTGAGGGAACATCCCGTTGCCTCTCCATGGCTGCTGCTGCTGCCAGCCTCCCCCCTTGGGCAGCTGGTAGTGACTGCTGGCAAGGAAGAGCAGAAGCTTCTGTCACCAAGGCCCAGCCCAGCATAATGTGCCAGCTCTCAGGGGAAGGCAGAGGAAAGGACTGCCCAGGATGGAAAGAAAAAGAGGAGCTGAATGGGGTGCAAGGAGTCTTGATTTTTGTTATTTAAAAAATGCTTTGTGTGTCCACAAATCTGCTCCACTTCCCAGTGGGGAGGAGTTACGGTGGATTACGTGGCCACCCACTCCCCTCCGGGGGCGGGGGATGAAGTCCCGCATCCCCCAGAGGTTCCCAGCCATGTCATTCACCTGCCAGCCAATCCGCTGGCTGGGGGGCGTGGCCGGGCCCCATTTAAACTGAGGCACGAGCTTCCTCTTGGCTCGCTTCCTCGACCTCCCTCCCTCCCTCCCTATTTTCAGGTTTCAAATTTGGCCTTGCTATGGACCTCGGTTGTTCGCCGTTGAGGGGCCTGGTAGGAATTTTTCCACTTGGCAAATTGGCATGGGCCATTTGGTTTTCGCCTACCTCGTAGCAATTGTCAGAACTTTGTAAGGTTTGGCATTTAGGCATTGGTTGATCTTATGATGGGGGAGGGGAGGTGTGGCCATCACCTGCCCCTCCAAGTTTAAGGGTATTCCGTTAAAGGAATCTGGGGGGTGTGGATTTTGTCCGAAGTCTGGGGCTGAGCTAGGGCCATGCCACGACCCTGGCGGAAACTCAGGGGGAGCTCGAGTTGGTTTGCATCAATGGGGCTCCCCCTACCAGTCGTTGACCCTTACTGGACTCCCTGCATGACGCGCAGGAGTCAGATATAGTTGGGTCAATTCCAATGCCTAAGCCAATACCGCTCACATTCTGTAACCAATAAACCTGTGGCCTAAATTTGCCCAGTAACGTTAACTTAATATGTGTGTCCTTATGTCTTATTCATCAACGAGGGGGTGGTCTCAGGGTCTTGACACGCAAAGGGGTTTTCTCGGAATGCTGTAGGGCGTGTGTACTGTGTTCCATTGGTGTAGTGCTGCTGGATGACCCAAAAAGGGTGGGTTGAGGAGGGTCTGTCATGAGGGGAGTGAGAAATGTCCCTATCTTCATCTGAGGAATGCAATAAAATTTTAAACACAGGGTTATAGCATGTCGGCAACTGGGGAGGAGGAATGGTGGAGACCGCCTCACCAGCCTGACCCTTCCAGAGAAGAAGGAGACAGTTCAGAATTCCAACAGGGGTTTGAGGGAGATCACAGCTCAGAGGAAAATGAGGGGGAAATCTAGGAGATAACGGGAGAGGAGGAAGAAGAAGCACGAGAGGGGGGACAGCTGAGGGACTCAGTGTCTTTAGAAAGCCTTCCAGACCACCCCTCCCAGAACCTGGCGAGCCTTGAAAGCAGGAGAGCAAAGAGCTCAAAGGCAGAGGGCACTTTTCAGAACCTGTAGTGATGACTCACTGTAGGAGATTCACTCGCAGCAACGCCATTATTCCGAGAGGCCACATTCCCAAGCCTCTCTCTGTCAATATTGAATAAAAGCAGATGGTAAGGACTTTTCCTTGTCTTGTCCGTTCCTGGCAACCTGCCGTGGGGCTGGACCCTCTGACGCCTGAGATAGCAAAGACCAGACAGGCAAAGACCAGGCAGGCCATAGGATTATGCAATGAAACACTCTGCTGCCATTTCAGCTCAGGGAATGCAATCTCCATAAGGCGTCTCCTCCAACAGACCAGGGGGAGATCCTTTCCGGATCCGCCCACCCACCAGAGGGGCTTTGTATTGACTCCTCCCTTTCGGAGAAGCTGGCACAAAGCCCCATTCCTCTGCCAGGTGGGGGGCTGATCTCCTACCTGCGCCCAGTAGCAAAGCTGGGTGGCAAAACTCCTCTCCTAATCCTAACCCCTAAAGGCCTAGTCCCAGGTCCAACACCAATATGTCACACTGGCCCTTCCATCTTTTTCCACTGGAAGCAATAGAAGGCAAGCTCATTATGTCAAATCCAGGGCTGGTATAGTTTTTGCAGTCATTTTGGGGTGGGGTGGAAGACTGAAAAGACTATTAATATTTTGGATCCCACAGCCAGACCTGCTCCCCCGGCACAGACCCTATTCAGCCCTAAGGTAAAGGTAAAGGGACCCCTGACGGTTAGATCCAGTCGCGGATGGCTCTGGGGTTGTGGTGCTCATCTCGCTTTATTGGCCAAGGGAGCCGGCGTACAGCTTCCGGGTCATGTGGTCAACATGACTAAGCCGCTTCTGGCGAACCAGAGCAGTGCATGGAAACGCCGTTTACCTTCCCGCCGGAGAGGTACCTATTTATCTACTTGCACTTTGATGTGCTTTCGAACTGCTAGGTTGGCAGGAGCTGGGATCAAGCAACGGGAACTCACCCCGTGGCAGGGATTCGAACAGCCGACCTTCTGATTGGCAAGGCCTAGGCTCTGTGGTTTAACCCACAGTGCCACCCGCGTGCCTACTGAGGTCCTATTTAGCCCTTGAAGACGGGTGGAGATTTCTACAGCTTCTGGAACACCCTCCCAGAGACAATGGGATTACAGATTAATAATAGGATTCAAAGATTAATAATCATTTGACAGTTGTTGCTGTTATTGCTGCTGCTGCTGCTGCTGTTAGAATGAATGCTCAGCGTACAGCCAACATCATGATCTTCCCACACATTTTGTGCAAACAAATTGGGATGGAGGCTCAATTAGCATGCCATCGATATTTTATGCTATCACAACTGGATACTCCCAATGAGTAATTACAACTCATTACTATAATTTTGAGTGTGTGAGCATAATTCCTTTTTGTGTATTTTGCACAGACCACTCACAAAAAGATACTCCATTTCCTTCTGTATCTTCCATCAGGGTGTATGAAACTGAAGGTGCAATTCTATTTTCAATTTCATTTTCCCAGCCCTGAAGATAAACTTCAACAGGAAATCTATATACCTGTTTAAATTTTGGCTGGTTTAATCTGCACAGGTGTTTCTTCAATATTGTTAGTTGTGTGTTGCAGTTAAAGGCCCCAGATGTTTCTATGTAAATATATTTAAGTCTCTGTCACAATGCATCATGGATCTTGTAGTCATAAGGCTACATAAATCATTGTTATTTTTACACCTGCATCTTCTTTTTCACTTCTATAAATGACTGCAGCTGAGAAGAAAGGAATTTAAACCACTCACTGATAGTAGGAATGGGGGAATTTGATTCAGTTCACATATATGAGTATAAATCTAATTAATTTGTGCTTTCCCAAACATCGTATGAACCTAAACACAACCATCCTTCAAAATTTGCACTTCTCCAAATTTTGCAATGCAGTTCTCCAGCTGCAAAATGTCTACAAAAATGCACTGTATTAGAGTAAATGTGTATAAAAATGCATATATTGGTGAAAAATAACGTACAGAAAATGAACCATGTAAGAGAAAATTATTTGCATATTTTTTTTACAAAATTGCATATAAATATGTGCATATTATGTTGTTGCTCCTATAAACCTTTAGTGGGGTGGCTAGGTCTTAGTCCTTATTAATAAGTTGGAGGATGAACATTTTATATAATTTTTTACTGTCAATGCTTTGAATTCTTTTTGGATTTAAATTGCATTCCATTGCATTTTATTCTGAGACTTTGTTTGTGGAAAAAGAGAGGGATGAAATAAATAAATAAATAAATAAATAAATGAATGAATGAATGAATGAATGAGAAATTTGCCCTAAGATGCTTTTGAACATTGTGAGAACCTTTCATAAAATGCAAACTGATTACAAAAGCTAGAGTTATGGTTGGAAAAGGAAGAAACTGGGGGAAATGGAGATTGACAGATTTGCCCATCCCTAACTGATAGTTGGACATTAAAGGTGAAATACTGCAAGAATGCAAATATAATGAGAATACACAGAGCTCATGTACTGTACCTGACTCATAGGTAGATTAATCGAAAGCACAGCCAATCACAAAGTGGCTGCAAGGTTTTCAGATCAGAGAAGAGCCTGCTAGATGAAACTAAAGGACTTTGTAAATTGTTTTTGGCAAAGAGCAAAGCCAGTGCACATTGCAACACAGATCCTTGCAATTCATTTAGAAAGGACCTAAGCCATTCTGAGCTGCACTTTATTTTGCGTTACCAACCTCTGCTCTTGGCAGACTTAATTGTGAATGACTCTGTGTAGGGAAGTTGAACCAAACTGCTCACAACTAAGATAAAGTTGGGAGATCGGGGCTGAAAGTGCAGGGAGAGAGATGAGCAGTCCCTGATCTTATGTCTGAAGTTTCAAGATTCACTCCCAAGTATTATTTAGTGAATTGTTTCACCAAGTCTCCATCACACGTTGCATAGAGCATAAGGCAGCCATGGGGAGTCTTTGGCATGGAAATGCCGTTTGCCTTCCCTCCAGAGTGGTACCTATTTATCTACTTGCACTTTGACGTGCTTTTGAACTGCTAGTTGGCAGGAGCAGGGACCGAGCAACGGGAGTTCACCCCGTTGCGTGGATTCGAACCACCGACCTTCTGATTGGCAAGCCCTAGGCTCTGTGGTTTAACCCACAGCACCACCCATGGTATGTAGGTGTAAGGGACCGGACAGAGGAGGAATGGTGGAGACTGCCTCCCAGTCCTGACTCTTCCAGGGAAGAGGAAGAGGAAGACAGGATAGATTTACAACAGGGGTTTGAGGGAGGGAGCAGCTCAGAGGCAGATGAGGGGGAAAGCTGGGAAATCATGGGAGAGCCAGAACAACACCTGGCTGACATGTTGTCATTAGAAAGTATTCCAGACTCTCCATCTCCCAGAACCCGGCGAGCCTTACAAGTAGGAGAGCAAAGAGCTCAAAGACAGAGGGCAGGTTAAGAGGGAGGGGGAGGGAAACTGAGCCAAGGAACTTGAAATCTTTATCCACACATACAGAGCCTATTTTGCATATCATCGTCTACACCAACCTAGTGCCCTCCAGTTGTTGTTGGATTGCAACTGTCATCCATCATGGCTTGCATGGCCAATGGTTAGGGGCAATGGGACTTGTAATCCAACAACATCTGGATTGCACTACAGTGGTACCTTGGGTTACAAACGCTTCGGGTTACAAACTCCACTAACCCAGAAGTAGTACCTCGGGTTGAGAACTTTGCCCCAGGATGAGAACGGAAATTGCACGCCATCGGCATGGCGGCAGCAGGAGGCCCCATTAGCGAAAGTGCGCCTCAGGTTAAGAACGGTTTTGGGTTAAGAACGGACCTCTGGAATGAATTAAGTTCGTAACTAGAGGTACCACTGTATACTAATAGAGAACACAATTTTCTAAATCATGGATACTTATGAAAACAAAAGAGCAGTCCCAGTCTCTCTCCCCCCCCTTCTGAAATAGAAGCTGTAAGGAGGGGGGGGGGAGAAAGCAGTCCAATTCCATTCTCTGTGTCCACTGAATGCTGACTAATTGTTGAGGGAGTAAAATATGGAAAGCGGTCCAAGAGGAGGAGAAATGGAATAGACTTTCCTGACAGAGAGCTTAGTTGACTGGAACCAGGAACCGATGCACTCAACCTGCAAGTCCCATTCATTTCAAGTCCCACTTGTTTAAGTGAATGGAAAACCTGCTGCTTGCATGAACGTTTTATATGCCCATTTAAATATTTGCATTCGTACACATACTGGAACGGCTGGACCAAGGCTATAATCCGCTCCCACACCTCAAGGTAAGTGTTGATAGGCAGGTGAACTGTCAAGTACGCTTTCAGATGAACCTCTGGGAAAGGTGGGGGAGAAAAACAATAAAAGGAAAAGCGGAACAATACAAAAGAGTTTATTTGCTTCCTCTCTCAAACTACAATGAAGACAGATTTTCCATCAATCCCGTTATGCTTGTCTCTCGCCCTCTGCGTAGAACAGTTCAAGAAATCATTCTCCTACCACATAGGACATAAAGAGTGAAAAATATTGGCAGGCTTTTGTCATCTTGTACTAGCTGATAGCAAGGAAATGAGTTTCTGTGGATGAGCAGAGGGCTTTCTGCAGTGGATTGGACATTGGCACAGCACATTTCTTCACATGTCTGAGAAAATGACATTCTGCTTGTAGGAATAAATATATTAAATAAAAAAAAGCCAAACAAAACCCACCCAATGCTTAATACATTACAACATTAGCAATTCTATACAATTTAATTCAGCCCACTCTGACAAGGTCTCGGTGTGCTGAAAGCACAGAAAATAGACTGGCAGATCAAATATTTTCAAGTACAGAAAGTATGCTTGAGAAAGTGGTTTCCTCTCTCTTCCCACATCTCTTAAAACTGAAAGCATCATCTATCCATCCATCCATCCAGGAAAAAAAAACATAGGGTTTTGATTATGCGATTTGATCCAATCCTACTGTCAGGCGGCAGTGGAACCAACCCCCATGGCAGGTTGCCAGGAACAGACAAGACAAGGAAAAGTCCTTACCATCTGTTTTTATTCAATATTCACAGAGAGAGGCTTGGGAATGTGGCCTCTCGGAATAATGGTGTTGCTGCGAGTGAATCTCCACCCCCTCCGTCTCTCCCACTTTCTCATGAGTCATCACTGCAGGTGCTGAAAAGTGCCCTCTGCCTTTGAGCTCTTTGCTCTCCTGCTTTCAAGGATTGCCAGGTTCTGGGAGGTGGGGTCAGGAAGGCTTTCTAAAGACACTGAGTCCATCAGCTGTCACCCCCCTGGTGCTTCTTCCTCCTCCTCCTCCACTTCTCCCATTATTTCCCAGCTTTCCCCCTCATCTGCCTCTGAGCTGTGACCTCCCTCAAACCCCTGTTGTAATTCTGAACTGTCTCCATCTTCTCTGGAAGGGTCAGGCTGGGGAGGTGGTCTCCACCATTCCTCTGCCCAGTCCCTCACAGCAGCCCTATATAGGGAAGTTTTTTTAATGTTTAATGTTTTGTTATGTGTTGATATGTGTTGGAAGCTACCCAGAGTGGCGGGGCAACCCTGTCAGATGGGTGGGGTATAAATAATAATAAAAGTATTATTATTAGTATTATTATTAGTATTATTATTAGTATTATTAGTATTATTATTATTAAATAGGATGTCCCTATTTTAATCAGAGAAATGTTGGAGGAGATGCCTTAATAAAGACTGTTCTCCTTCATGGAGAGCACATGTTGCAGTGGGGTCTGACAGGCCACCCCTCTGTTGCTGGGCAGGATCGTATAGATCAGGGGTCTGCAACCTTTAAGACAAAAAGAGCCACTTGGACCCGTTTCCGAAGAAAAAACAACAACTGGGAGCCGCAAAACCATTGCGACATTTAAAACAAATATATCTCCGGAGCCATGATCTGACAGCGGGCGGGAAGGTGACGTCGGGACGGTGCGTGACTAACGCACGCACCGCCCCCATGCGATGTCACAGCCAGTACAGCGCCCGCCACAGTGAGGAGTGTCGGGGCACACAATGCGCCTCCTCCCCTCGCTAGTATCCGCCCCGGAGCCGCAGCAAAGATGTAAAAGAGGGTTGCAGACCCCTGGTATAGATGGCCATAGCAGTGATTGAGCTGTTTGAGTTACGGGGGAAATTTTGATGTTGCCAATTTGTGGGATGGACCAAGGGTTTTATATACTGAGCACGCAGCATTGAGCATTCTCTTTCGCTGCGTGCACCAGATCACCCACCCACCCTCCCTAATTTAGGGCTTTAGCGTTTGACCTTACTATGCCTGTCGTGGGGTCGTCTACTCTTGGGGCAGGGGCCCGCCAATCCATTTGGCGGATTGGCTGGTGTCATTTGGTTTTTGCCTACTGCGTAGCAAATCGTCACAACTTGTTAAGGTTGCGGTTAGGCATTGGTTAATTTTTTTGGTTGGTGGAGGGGATGTGGTTGGCTGTGCCTGCCCCTCCAATGCTGCTGCTGCAAGGGAATTCCATTAAAGGAATCCAGGGGCTCGCCATGCTTTCGTCCGAATCCCTGGCATGGGGCTTGGGCTGCACAAGCCCCTGGGAGCATGCGGGGAGAGGTGAGGGTCTGGTGCCCGACTCCATTTTCTCCCCAATATTGTTTTCCCTTACTGGCTTTCGCTGGAATCTGGAAGTCAGTTCTGTCCCTGGACGTGGGGACAGATAGTCGTAACCAATGCCTAAGCAACCACTCACATTTATGTATTGTAATAAAGTTGTGGCCAAAATTATACCAGAAACATTAAATTCTGTGTGAATTGTGATTTATTTGGGGGTGGCTTGGGGACCTCGACATGCAAACAGTGTTCCTGCCAGGTCATTTGCACAGCACCCTTCTCCCCACCAACTTGGTCCTCCCATTTCCCCCCACCCCGGTAAACAGCAGCCAGTCCGTGGCCTGGAGGTCCATTTAGTTCTGTTGCTTCTCCCCACCGTCTGCTTCTGCACCCTTTTCTGAGCTCATGTCAACAGTGCACCACAGTGGCTTTGCAGAAGGTCATGACACTAGGATTCCTGCAAGGATCGAGAGATGTGTGTAAAGCACAGGTGTAGCACAATTTGGTATTTAAAAAGAAAAGGGGGGAACTCGAAACGAAAGAGGATGAAGTGAGTGGTAACCTGACTGTATGCATTCAAGGCTTAATACATCATTTTTTGTTCTTTGGCGTTTGGGTTGTTAGGCTGCTCTGGCAACACTTGCTTCGTGAAGGAAAGATCACTCACCCTGACCCTTCAGGTCTGAAATCATGCTGCATTCACATGGCTGAAAGGCAGCCATGCCGCAGCCATTTGCTCTAAATAATAGCCTTGATTTGAAATATAAACTGAGCGCCTTTTAAAAAAATAAAACCAACATCTTGGCATGGCTCCTAATGGGGAATCTCGTTTGCGGAGGGGAAAAACTCAACTCATTTGTATATTTAAAGAAAAGCACACATAGGAAGTTCTGAACACTTTCATTTTAACGTAGTTATTTTGATTGTTGGGTTCAGTTAAAACCAGCACCTGAAGTTTATTTGCTGTAGCCTTTAATTTTCATTTGAATGTTGTTATGATTTTGGTGTGATATAAGTCTACCGTTGCTTGAACTGTAATTAGTAAAATCCGTTGCCTACTCATTGTTTCCGAATGTGATGCCCTCAGCCCTTGGGTCTCTTCCAGGTCATGCCCCAATGTAATAATAATAATAATAATAATAATAATAATAATAATAATAATAATAATAAATACCTTTATTGTCATTGTACAACCTGTGTACAGTGAAATTAAAATAGCCTCCCTCCCCCCCCCAACACTCAATCTCTTATCGAACAACACACCACCTCGCAAGTCAATTTCTCTATGTTATTTTCTGTTCAACAGCCTAACAGCCCACGGATAGAAGCTATTTTTTAGCCTGTTGGTATGGCTAATTATACTTCTATATCTCCTGCCCGAGGGTAGAAGATTAAAGAAATGATGGTCGGGGTGTGAGTCATCCCTTAGAATTTTTCTCGCTCTCCTAAGGCAACGATCCCTTGCAATGTCATCTAGCAGACTCAAGGAACAGCCCATGATATCATGTGCTGTATTCACCACCCTCTGTAGAGACTTTCTGTCCATGGCTGTCAAGCCAGCATACCACACTGTGATACAATATGAAAGGACACTATTGGGGACCGGTAAAAGGAGTTCATCAGTTGTTGTTTAACATTATTCCTTCGCAAGATCCTGAGGAAATGAAGTCTCTGTTGGGCCTTTCTGACTACCTGAGTTATGTTGATTTTCCAAGTGAGGTCCTTACTAAGGTCAACTCCCAGGAATTTAAAGAAGGAGACTCTCTCCACACAGCCCCCCCCCCCCGATATACAATGGGGCAAGTTCCCCTCTCTTCTGCACCCTTCTTGAAGGCTTTTACCTGACCGGAATGTGTCCCATGAGGATGCCTTTTGAATGCAGAGTAGGAACCTCTGGCTTTTGTGGGGCTGGAATGTAGCCTACTATACAAAGTCACATCCATTGCTCCACCCACTTTTCTCTTTGGCCCCGCCCACCAGAAGGCTGTGGTCCCAGAAGGTCGCTCATAAGGATAATGTGTCCTCAAACTAAAAAAAAAGGCTCCCATCCCCAGTATATAGGGATGCAGCCTAAAGTGTCATTCATTTCAGGCCCCATCTGCTCTGTAAATTTAAAGCAGTATAGTACGATTTTTTAAAGCCATGGTCTCCTGCAAAGAATCCTGGGAAGTGAAATTTGTTAAGGGTGCAGACAGTTGTTAGGAGATCCCTATTCCCCTCACAGAGCCACGATTCTCAGAGGGGTATAACATAGGGTTACCAGACGTTCCCGGGACAGTCCCTGGATTTGCAAATCTGTCTCTGGACAAATTCCGTCCCCGGAATGTCCCCAGATTTGCAAATCTGTCCCCGGGAAATGAGGCAGCGGCAGCCTCAGCAGCCCGGAGCCAGCCTGGTAGCACAGTTGGCTCTGGCTGGCTTCCGGAGCTGCTCGCTGCCGTGGCACCCACCATTTTTCCTTGCCGGAAGTCCCCATATGATGTGTTGCGCTGTGGTTCTGAGAGATGGAGGGTCTGGAGTACTTTCTAATTACGACGTGTCAGCTGGGTGTTGCTCCGGCTCTCCCATGATTTCCAAGCTTTTCTCTTCATCTGCCTCTGAGCTACTACCTCCCTCAAACTCCTGTTATAAATCTATCCTGTCTTCCTCTTCCTCTTCCCTGGAAGGGTCAGGATGGGGAGGCAGTCTCCGCTATTCCTCCTCTGCCCAGTCCCTGATGTTGGGTGACACCTGGGGTGGTGGTCTCCACCATTCTTCCTCATCTACCCAATCCCTGACACTGGGTCATGAGAAACCCCACACAAGTAATTTGACATTATGTGAGAAACAGTGTGGTGTAATGGTTGAATACAATCCAGGTTCAACTCTCTGCTGAGCCATGAAGCTCACCATTTCATCTTGGGCCAGTCATACCCTTTGAGCATGTCCTATCTTGAGGGTTGCCGTAAGGATAAAATAGCTCCATGACCACCGGTATGAAATTTACGGCATGCAATGCCTTAAGGGAGAATATTATGAAAATGATATATAGGTGGTACATGACCCCAGTCAAGCTTGCAAAAATTTATCATTTGCCCGATAACAAATGTTGGAAATGTAAAGAAACTGAAGGTACATTCTTTCACCTTTGGTGGACGTGCCCAAAGATTAAGGCTTTCTGGGAAATGATATATAATGAACTGAAAAAGGTATTTAAATATACCTTCCTGAAGAAACCAGAGGCCTTTCTCCTGGGCATGGTCGGCCAATTGGTGCGAAAGAAAGACAGAACATTTTTTATGTATGCAACAACGGCAGCAAGAATATTTATTGCAAAGTACTGGAAGACACAAGATCTACCCACCTTGGAAGAATGGCAGATGAAGGTGATAGACCACATGGGACTGGCAGAAATGACTGGCAGAATCCGAAACCAGGGAAGAGAGACGGTGGAAGAAGATTGGAAGCAATTTAAGGACTATCTTGGGAAATATTATAAAATTAGTGAATGTTAGATTGATGTTCGACTGAATAAGGGGTTACTAGCTGTAATGATTAAGATAATTGGGGGGGAAAGAAGAAAGAAAGGTGTAAAATTAAGTGAAAATTAAAGGTGAGGATTTGCTGAATGAATAATTGGAATTGGAATACAAAAAGGGGAGGTATGAGGAGGTCCGAGAAATAAGTTAAAAGAAAATAAGTGAATGAAATTATACATGTTGTTAATTTTTGTATTTTTGTTGTTGTTTTTTTGTTGTTTTTTTGTATAATTTTTGAAAAGTTAATAAATATATTAAAAAAGAAGATAAAATAGCTCCATGGAGGAAGGGCGGGGAATAAATTGAATAGAATAAAATACAAATAAATAAATTGGCCCTGAATATTCCTGTTTCCAGTCCACAAATAAGAAAGGCTTCCTCTCTTCCGCTTCATGCTAGTTCAAAACTGTATAAATCCCGAGTGACGTATATCACTTGAGAGATGAGAACTGACGTGCTGGATGCAAAAGCTCTCATTTCCACAGTCTTTTCTTTCCCAAATCTAAAAGACTAGAAGTTGGCTTAGGTCCCAGCATACTCATAGATGCCCAATAATTCAGCATTAGTTTTATACTTTCCCATTAAAACTTCTCTAATCCGTTGCATGTATAATAAGTCAGTGTTGTGAAACTTCATCCATTTTCTTTCAAGAGGAGGAGTGCCATTGCATGATTTACCAGTCGGCACTGGGCAAAGGAGGGGAGGGAAAATAGAAAAAATGGGTTGATTTCTTTTTTGTATAAAGGTGATATAAATGCACTGTTTCTATCTACACATTGGCTAGGTATAGCTGAACTGCTTTATGTTTTGGGGCACCCCCTCTCATCATCAACAAACGAATCCCACAAAAAAACCCATACCCAATAAAACAATAAAAGGGGGTGGAAGACCTCAAGCTCATTGTGATCTCTGGCCTGGACCACAACCTAATTCTTTGGCGATCCCTCGTAGCTGAGTAAGATTGTCTCCCATGAACACAATCTTAACCGTGAGTCCGTAAGTGACTGTGGAGGCCAATTCTGGATCCACATGTCCTTCCACAGTGGGGGCATAGGTTTCGGGGGGGGGGGAGTTGATCATGGTGAGGGTTTGCCAAACGTGCCTTCCTCTTAGTACATTTCCCCCTTTCGTCCTGAGTTCCAGCAGCTTCAAACCTAATAACATACCCGTCTCTCCAGTCAGCCAAGTTGAATCAACCAGCAGTGTTATTGGCATCCATCTGTCTTAAGAAACAATGGAGTGGGCTTGGGGGGTGATGTCAAGCTGCTCCATTAGCAGCACCAAAGTGAATTCCCTGGGTGAAAGCCAGGGCACTGTGTGTGGAGGTCCTGGGCTGCTCATACAACAAGACCCCACTCTCGGCCTTGCTGGTGTGGTCCAAAAGAAAGCAGAGCAATATGTTTAGCACTGGCTAGGCTGCAGGAGTTGCCAGAAGGAGGTGTACAAGGCACCGTCCAACCATCTTAGAAACTCCACTCTGAGTTTCCTTCTCCTGAAAATGTCCTGCAAGGCAGCGGAGGTTTAGAATCAGAGTTTTCCTTTTCCAAGATGAGCCACCTTCTCAGGTCAGTGAGTCACATCTGCCCCACACATGCAGAAGCTCCCTTTTTGACTGTTGGACCTGCTCTTGGTCTTGTCTGGTCAATCCTCTGGAGCCTGTCTACACCTGCAGGGAAAGTCCCTAACTCATCATGAGTTTGAGACCCATTGGCTACTCTCAACCTGGTTTAGCTGACCAATCGAAGCTGTTCCTGGGGTGTGGCTGTTGTCGCCCATCCTTTCATGCCTTTCTCTGCCCCCACTTCTGAGAGAAACCGTTCAAAGCTGGTCTGTGAAGGGTGTGTGGCAAGTTCACCTCCATGCTATGATGGAAATGACAACATTTTGAGTCAAACCATGAGGTCTTTTGCAGCATTTCTGTAAATTCTTGTTTGCTTGCAGAGCAGATATTGCGGTCTATCTAGTGCAGAGCTTAAAGGGAATTCTACACTGTGGAGTGGAGGGGAGGATATTCTTTTTAAACAATTGAGAAAGGAAGCGCTGTCTGATCATGGGCTGAGGTTAGAAGGCATGGGAGCACATACTTCTCGGGGATGGATTAGCTGGTAGCGTCTAACTTGGTCAAAGGTGCACTGTAAACACAGTAGAATATGCATCACTATGCTCTTATGATTGTACATTATGTAATTCTCTGAGCACGGCGCCATGTAATTAGACAAATGAGTTTGTGTAACCCCAGCAGAACCATAAAATATATCTTGCAGCCGACAGCAGACAGCTGCATTTTGTACAAAGCACAGAGCATAAAACATGACTTGTACCTGTACGTCATGGCAGGAATCCAATATTTATCCCCTGTTTGTATTGCAAGGAAATGAGGTCCTTGGGGTCAGAATGAACAGCTGCTTTAATTATAAGATCCCAGTATATCACATAAAAGTTTTCTTCGTCTTGTGCAAAGCTCCAGAATATACCCCAAGGGTTCATTTCGATCAGCTTCCATTCTTATGATTGATATGTCTATGTACGAATCGTCTGGCAAATTATCTGTTTCGGGTGTCAAGATAAAAGGCCCGTTTTCAACTCTGCTGCATGAGGCAATGGGATGTGGCATCTATTATTAATGCAGTTTTTAAACTCTCTGCTGCCTTTTTTTTTCTTAGAGAAGTATGACAAGAGACGGCTTTTGTGAAGAAAGTTTTCAACCTGCTTCTTGTTGCTTCAAGCTGAAGCTTTGATATATACTGTATTTTTTGCACCATATCACTCACTTTTTTCCTCCTAGAAAGTAAGGGGAAATGTCTGTGCGTGTTATGGAGGGAATGCCTATGGGTGGCATGCCTACAGATTTTCCTCCTCTAAAAACTGTGTGCGTGTTATGGTCGGGTGCGTGTTATAGAGCGAAAAATACAGTATATCAGTAGGCTTTCCTTACTGCCATGGGCTCCAGTTTTGCCCTGCAATCCCTTCTGTGCCTCTCCTGGTCCACCTTGTTACGTATCAAACCACTACCACCCTGTGCCGCGCAGGCTGTATGCTGTATGTTGGAGAGAAACACAGCATGGGTCAAACATATTTGCAATAATAATAATAATAATTTATTATTATTATTATTATTATTATTATTATTATTATTATTATACCCTGCTCATCTGGACAGGTTGCTCCCACCACTCTGGGTGGCTTTCAACACATATAAAAACATAACAAACAAACAAAACCATTAAAAACTTCATGATATCTTCTAAAAGTCAGATAGTTGTTTATTTCCTTGACATCTGAAGGATTCACAAGGAGGGTGCCACTACCGAGAAGGCCCTCTGCCTGGTTCCCTGTAGCTTCACTTCTCGTAGTGAGGGAACCGCCAGAAGACCCTCAGAGCTGGACCTTAGTGTCTGGGCTGAACGATGGGGGTGGAGACACGCCTTCAGGTATACTGGGCCAAGGCCATTTAGAGATTTAAATGTCATCACCAACCGTTTGAATTGTGCTCAGAAATGTACAGGGAGCCAGAATGGATCCTTTAGAATCCTTTAAATCATCATTCCCTGGCCCAGTCACCCCTCACAAATATATTCCAAGAAACCACAAACAACAGGCTGACACACATGGACCCATGTAGATATGCATTTATGGAGTAGACTGTGTCACCACCTAACAGTGATGCTTAGAGTTCCGTTGAGCAGCAATATTGAGTTTTTCAGAACACCTCTCTGTCTTGTGGGCCACACCATCTTCAAAGCATTTATACACACCTGGCTCATATATTCACAGATCCTCAGCTATAACGACCGTTCATTTCATCTGGGCTTTCAATTGCTTGGGAAGAGGGATTCTGCTCCCTATTGCTTCTAGTGCTGCCTTCTCAAGAATTTCCAAGATGGCTGGCAGAGGAAGGTGGGGTGGCTGCATTCTTTTCTGTGGCTGGCAAATAAGCAAAATCTGCATGACACTGATGAAGAAACAGCAGGTCTCTTCACTTTCTCATCCCTACCTGAAGTTGACATGGGTTGACCTTCTTCATGACAAACATCTGTTCTGTCATGGAGCTATGGCTCTTCCCTAACAGCTGGGGTCACTGTGCCAGGCTAGCTTTGGACGACTTGAGAGGCCAAAGAGAGGCCAAAGATCAGCCATGAAGATCACTGGGTGGCTTTGAACCAGTCACTCTGTTTTAGCCAACTTCCCATGGTTGTCATGAAGATAAAATGCAATGATACATGTTCCACACTGAGCTCCTTGGAGAGTGGGAAGATAATAATAATAATAACAACAACAACAACAACAACAACAACAACAACAACAACAACAACAACAACAACAACAACAACTGTTACGGAAAAGCAGCAATGCAGGAGGGAGCTGCAGGTGGCTGGAAAGCAAAACAGGATGTTGATGTTTGGGACTGTACCATGGGAACAAAGGGGCAGTCTATTCACTGTACTGAGTACCGGATGTTAGCTCAGAGTGTCATCTGACCTGTACTGGAAGTACAGGGGTGGAGTTTTTCTCTCTACTGTTGGAGTCTGATGAGTGCAGACACGTTTCTCTGTACTGCTGCAAAGACAGAAATAAAGACATGTAAATACATTTCTGTCTGTCTCTTTCCCCTCCCTGGGGGAGGCAGGGAGGAGGGGAGAGTGGTGTGTTCTCCTCACGCTTGAGGAGGATCGCCGATAGTGACCTAGCCTGAATCCTGCCGGGAGACGCAGACGGGGAGGTCAACAAGGACCTTAAGCCGAGTGCCTGGAGAGTGGCCAGTTTCCTCTGATAAGGCTTAAGAATCCAACATCTGGTAGCAATGCCGGTGGTTCTGAACCAGCCCTGACAGATGTAAATGTAAAATAAAGGACTGCTACCCAAGCCAGTTCTGTTGAATTGGTACATGTAGTTGAAAACAGACTTGTGTGATGATGATGATGATTATGGTGATTTATTGTTGTTGTTGTTGTTGTTGTTGTTGTTGTTGTTGTTGTTGTTGTTGTTGTTTATACCCCGCCCATCTGGCTGGGTTTCCCCAGCCACTCTGGGCAGCTTCCAACAGAACACTAAAATACAATACAATGTCTTATATTAACATAAGCATAACAAAGCTTTCTAGGTACACCTTTTAAAATATATGTGAGTGAGTGAATGAATCAATGAATGAGTGAGTGTATAAGAGAGAGAGAGAGAGAGAGAGAGAGAGAGAGAGAACTCCACTTTTTGGTACACCTGTTGGCTGAATTTGCAGTACTCCTCTCTCTCTCTCTCTCTCTCTCTCTCTCTCTCTCTCTCTGTGTGTGTGTGTGTGTGTGTGTGTGTTTCCCTCCCTCCCTCTCCTCCTCTTTCTTTCTCCTCCTGGTGTCCGATTCAGGTGCTCTCGACTTTTTCTCCAGCTGAGTACTGACATATTTTAAGTGCTTATATAGGACAGACACACCTGGTTTCCATTGTCTCTCTGTGAGACAATGGCACGTTTCTGAAGTTGAATCATCTGTCAGGACCCTTTGTGTTCCATCATGTGAGGCTCCATAGTTACTTATTATCTGACGGCTGGCTGCTTTGTCTTTCAACAGATGCTATGCTTTTGGTAGCAGACAGATTAGAGGGACCATTCAACATTGAATCTGTTATGGATCCTATTGATGTCAAGATTTCCGAAGCCATCATGAACATGCAAGAAAACAGTGTACACGTGACAGCAAAGGTATCAAATACGTTGTTGCTACTAAATGCCTCAGCTAGATATCAAACTCTACCATTGCTTCTTTAGAAATTTGGTTGTTTCTTTCCTTAAATATCCAGATGACCAACCACAAAACCAGGAAATCACCACGAGCAGGGGGAAAAAGAGGGGAGAAACTCCAGGTGCTTGCCATATGATTTATTCTATGAAATGAGGTAGTAAAGTATAGAGCAAAATAAGGCTATGAGAATCTATTACATTAGTTGCTTTGCTATCCCATTTCTTATGTATGTTATTGGTATATTTATATTGTGTTCCTCCTACTCCCCGAGGAAGGATTTGTTCTGAAATGTGTCAGGCTTGGAGTAAGTGTTATTGTAAGCATCTGGAGCATTTTCCTCTATTTTTCCTGAAAGGTCTGGCCTGAAATCTGCTTTCTGAGCTTCTGAAGTCCTGTGCAGGGGCTGGACTGAAGGCATGAAGAGGCTTGAACTCTCAGTAGGTCTTCAGCAGGCAATCAAGGGATCCTGCCTGTGCAACAAATCAAAGGAGGGAATGGCACAAAAAGACCATCCACACCAACAGAGGAAATTTCATTACAGTGGTACCTTGGTTCTCAAACTTAATCCGTTCCAGAAATCCGTTCCAAAACCAAAGTGTTGCAAAACCAAGGTGCGCCTTCCCATAGAAAGTAAGGCAAAATGGATTCATCCATTCCAGACTTATCAAAGCAACCCCTAAAACAGCAATTTAACGTGAATTTTACTATCTAACGAGACCACTGATCCATAAAGTGAAAGCAATAAACAATGTGCTGCATTCACACAATCAATCAGTCGGTAGCTGAACTGGGTTCCACACTGTCACAAAAACACGAAAAAGCTGCAAAAACACAAAAGAAATAGCAAAAAGAGACAGACCTCAGCGTAACAGTTAAAACAGAAGTGTGGCACTCAAATCGGAAGCATAACACTCAAAATGGAGGACTTTCTGCTTCCGAGAAAGGTTAGCAAACCAGAACACTTACTTCCAGGTTTGCAGTGTTTGGGTTTCCAAGTTGTTTTAGTACCAAGAGGTTTGAGAACCAACGTACCACTGTACACCAATAGTCAAGAGTGGGTCAAGTTGTACTTCCAGATTCCCACAAAAGCTTCTGGACCATGCCTGTTCACTGGGCTAGAAAATACAGAGGTTGCAGTCTTGTTACATGTTGCTAGCTGTGGGTTGCTCTTTCTTGTCCCACACTAGACCTTTGTCTTGTTCCTCCCATAATATAACAAGGAAATGTTGCAACAGGTCCCCAACTTTATTAAAACAGCCTTCAAAAACCAATTACCATATTTGCAACACGGCATCCGGACAGTTGAAGGGCATGCCCATGGGAGTTAGCTCATCTTACCATTGGTACTTTTTTCCAATATAATTTTAAGTGAATTTCCATTTTTTTTTTTTTTACAAATTGACTATAAATTAAAAACTTGATTCAGTTTGCATTTACACTGATTCACACTTTGCGAAGCATTACATGAACCAAAACGCACCGTTCTTCAAAATTTGCACTTCTCTGAATTTTGCAATTCAGTTCGGCCAACCAATGCATACAAAAATGCAGATACCAATGTAAAGTGTGCGTAGAAACGCATGCATTCGTGAAAATAACATACAAAAATGAATTGCATTGGACAAACTGTGTATTAGGCAACTTTGCATGTGTCTTAGGAGAGATTTGCACTAAAATGATTTTTAAAAATGAGAGCTGTGGAGGGTGTTCCCACATTTCACCCCATCGGTTTCTTAATATTTTGTAGGCTGGGAGAACCAGCTTTTATTTACCACTGCTGATTCACTTTCTAATGGCTGGGAACTATTTTTCTGTCCTATACTGTTTGCCAATGTTTTTTAACTATATCCCAGTAGCTTGGTAATTTAGATGTGATTTTGTGATACAAAATCAGCCAGACACACTTTTTAGAATTAAATAAAAATAACAATATAGTCTTTATTTATTTGTAAACTATAAAGATATAAGGACTTGATGACTCTCAGGGTCTCTTACAACTTTACAATTCTGCAATTCTACTAGGGGTTTTTTTTTTTAAAAAAAAAGTCAAATAAGAATCTCTCTCTTTATTTAATAAATTGTCCTAGCTGAAGAGCAGCTACTGACATGGTACCAGAATCAATACAGCCAACCTGTACTGCTTTGCAAACACACCTTATAAACATATTTTGCAAGGGAGGTGAGCTGAAGGGAGGGGGGACAACAACGTGAAGAGCAGGCTTAGAACTACATTTAACTGTATTTACAAAACTTGCAATCTCTCTTCTCCCTAGTTTTCTTACAAGTTCTTTAAGGCTTAGTTATAGATGATGTAATAAGGTTACTGTAGCTTTAAGTGACAGTTGCAGAGGCTTACATGATGGCTGATAAAACCTAGTTCCTAACCTTGTTTACCGTATTTTTCGCTCCATAGGGCGCACCGGACCATAGGGTGCACCTAGTTTTTAGGGGGGGAATCAAGGGGGGAAATCTTATTTTTTTCCCAGCCCCAAAGAGCAGCGTACAGGCTGCGCGCAACCTCTTCCTGCCGGAGGGGTTGCGGGCGGCTAAGGCACAAGCCAAGGCAGCCAGCAGGATGGATCCCGCTGGCTGTTTTGGCTTCCTCTTTAGCCCCACGCAACCTCTCCCTGCCGGAGGGGTTGCGCGCGGCTATCCCTGAAGCCTGGAGAGCGAGAGGGGTCGGTGCGCACTGACGCCTCTCACTCTCCAGGCTTCAGCGAAAGCAACGTGAAGCCTTTGGAGCGCAGAGGGAGCGCTCCCTCTGCGCTTCAGAGGCTTAGCGTTGCTATCGCTGAAGCCAAGGAGCCTGCATTCGCTCCATAGGACGCACACACGTTTCCCCTCAATTTTTGGAGGGGGGAAAATGTGTCCTATAGAGCGAAAAATACGGTAATTTATACGCCATTTACCCATATTCAGTGCTTTTTTCGGGGGGGGGTACACAGGGATATGCATACCCCTAAACATTTTGTGAATCTTTGTACTTTTGTCCATTTACTGTATTTATTTTTCCCAATTTGAACTATAAAATGGAGATTTTCTTGAGTCAAAATGAGAGCACCCCTAAACATTTTTTTTAGAAAAAAGCACAGCCCACATTTACCCATATTCCTTCTTCCCTAGTCAATCTCACCACAAGGTCCTGTAGACTTGTTTTCTTTGAGCCAGGCTTGCATGAGGTTCTCACTGTGGTCAGTTCCAGAAGCTCCTTGTTGAATTCTCCTCACTGCTTAGCATCTTTATATGGCCTCGCTGCCAATCTTCATCTTCAGGGCAGGCTGTAGCTTCAACTTTCTTCAACCTAGGTTGTCTCTTGCCCTCCTTCCACCTACTTCTGCCCCAGACTTCTCTCTCAGCTTCTTAATCTCAGCCACTCTCAGTCTCACCCTCCGTCTTGTTCAGCAACTTTGGTCACTCAACAGTATGAATTATGTCATGGCCAGCCTATCCTTCGACAAGATTTGGGTGGCAGTGATTTCTCCCCACTCATCAGACCACCTCAACTGTCCAATGAGTGACCAGGCATTCGAGCCCAAATGACCAATTGAAAGTTTATCAAAAAGGACCGAGTTTCCCCAGACCAGCCTGAGGTACTTACATGGCAGCCAACTGTCAGCTGTCAACAGATATTTGATATTTTAATCTAACCCTCACAGGGCCTCCCACCATGTACACACTCTTTCTCTAACTGAACCCAACTGTTTGCTTAAACAAAATTTAAAAGGTATTTTCTCCAAAAGGCCTTTATAAAAGATGTGGGGAACTGAACTTATGTTCAGGAAAAAATGAGAAATTGAGAGAAACCAAAATTGACAGATTCACCCATCCCTAAAGATGGAGGAGGGTTTGTTGAAACTGTTGGTGGTTTCCTTAAGAGCTGATAGCATGTGTTCCCCTCCTGGGCTTTTCTTTAGCAACGTTCACCTGAAGGTGCACAGATCTCCCCCAAACCCCAACACCATATATCAGGATATGTCCATTCCCCCCCCATCTACTTAGAAGAGTCCTAGGGCTGCAAACAATGCAACTTTGTTTTATCAATACAGAAATTTCCAGGTTTCAGCTTTCCACATTGGCAAAACCTTTTCTGACAAGCTTGTTGCTAGCTAGTAGTCAGACGGAGGTCATTCACGTCAGCCTGAATCAAAGGCCCTTAACATCTAATATGACATATGAATATGACAAATGGTTATTTATCTAGATCTGCATACCTCCAGCCTGACCTGAATGGGGCTTATCCAGGTCCAATCTAGAATTCCTATATGTTGACTACCTTTCAAAATATAACATGTGGAAAGTGATTAAACGAAGCATCCGCTGCGCTCAATTTTAAAACCATTCAGGAGCATGACATTATATTCTTCAGCCTCCAAATACGCTATTTTATTCTGGCGGAACTCTGTCTTTATTCTGACACATCACTAAGTAGAACCAATGAGATCAATTTCCTCCTTTTCATTTTTAACCCCATTGTCTCCCCCACTTATTACATGAGCCATATTGAGGCTGCTGTCACACAATCACCTTTGCAATATGTCCACTCCTTCTGCATTGTTTTCACCTTCAGTTTATGTAGATTGTGTTGCTCATAATTCTTTGGTGCACACTTGAATGCAAGAGACTGGTCCTTACAGCTTCTTATCCAAAGTGAAGCCTGCTCCCCTTGATCTAGCAGTGGCTTACTGCACAACTGTATAGCTTTTCTCCATTTGGTGGGTCTCAGAAAACACACCAGGAAGCCTTGATGCAAATGCCTCTTCACCAAACACAAATAAGGCTTAAACAGATGGGAGCTGGAGTGGTAGTGGCTAAGTTTTAAACAGAACTCCATTTAGTTCCAAAAACAAGTTACACTCCTTTAAGAAAATAACACCTGAAACAGAACACTTGCCAGTGCAGTTCATTCACACATTTGGCTGCCAGTTAGGTGTAGAAAAATCAAGTGAATGGCCTAAGGAAGTCAGTGAATCACCTGAGCAATTTGAGCCATAATTTCATGGGTTTTGATTTTTACCTCAAATGTTGTCCTTTCATTGAGGTTGATTTTTGTTCATTGAAAAAAATAGGTAGCCAGTCAGTAAAAGCAATGTTTTCAAGGCTGTTTGATAATTATGTTGGAATGTACTTAGACTTAAAATTTAAGACTTAAATGTACACATTTAAGAAACTACCCAGTCTTTGTGCAGTTCCAAGAAAGAAAGAAAGAAAGAAAGAAAGAAAGAAAGAAAGAAAGAAAGAAAGAACCCAGAGAAGGTCTTGAAAGGGATAACTATATGATCCTTGAGACGGTCCATGCTCTGGTAATTTTTGTTCATGCTTTTGAGTAGCAGGTTGGGGGGGAAATAGTCAAAAAACAAAGATATTGATTAGTGTCAATGAAAGCCAAAATAGAGCCATTCAAGTATTTTGAACTCAGACCTTCATATTGCATGTGTGAGGTATCTGTTTTGATACAGGTGACACAGCTTGAAATCCAGTTCATGTAACTTGGTGCTTAGACAATAAAATTCACAAGTATAACACATTGAGTCAGTAACAAAAAATCTGCTTATTCAATTGTTGATGATGCTGTTGATCAATCACTTTGACCAGGTTATCAAATTTATCCATTTGAAATTGAGACCCAGGGAATAAGATGCTGCTAGATTCAATTCTTAGTGAACCTTTGGAGTAATTTAGCATGGTTCTTGCAGGTCTTTCAAGGATGTGGACAGCCTAAACCAGCTCCAGCTTTAAGATCCTCCCGCTCTGTTCCGGATACCTTTAATACCCGCTTTCGACCCTATAATCCTGAGGAAAGACCAACAACAGCTGCTGGTACAAGTTTGGACAGGCTGGTAAGTAATAACTGTGGTAAAGTGATCTCAATTGTTATGAAAAGGAAGGGATTTTATTTTGAAAGTTGACCTTCTCCACACTCTTAGATGCTCATACCTGTTGCATGACACCACCAGATAAAAATGTCTAACAGTACAATGAACAGCTATTTCACTCTGAAAAGAAAGAATAGCAAAATAGTTGAATTATTTGGGCAGTGAAAAACTAACAATACTGGAAGTAACAATGATCTTTCCTGCAGACCACTAGAACAACGTAAGTATGTGTCATGTGTGACCCTTCAAAGCATTTCCCTTGGGAAAGCTTTTCTCTCCTTTTCCTTCAGAATGACTTATTCTTGAGTGAGGTGGCACACAATGGTAGGAAAAGTTTGTGTTAGTTGGGGAAGTTTTGTAGGCCAGAGACTTAAATATTGCTTCATCTTGAGGTAAGTGGCTCAGTGAATCTACCTAAAATGTTAGAAACACAACCTACCTCAGATATTCATTTAAATCTTAAATGAAGGACATAGAAAGCTAGCTTTTCAAAGTGTGGACCTATAAAACAATTCTGACCTGTGTGTCTTCATGCATTATAGCAGTTTTCTAATTTTACAAATTGAAAATATAGGGAGGAAAGATTTTTGGTCAGCTAGAACTTAACAGATAATTAATCTTTTCTCATTCACCTCTTAATCTTGGTTATGTATGTGGCTTCACCATATGGCTATACATGGCCAAAGCAGCTGGCTAGTAACAACAAAACCTTGCTCATATGATGTGAACAATTATCACCCAACAAAACAAATGTTTTCTTAAAAACTAGGGATGTTGCAGAATTATGCTGAAGACTTGCCTGCTTGCTTACTCAACACTGTTCCTAGAACCGGATGAATCTACTGAGCTCTAGCCTAACAGAATGTGAGAATGGCCTTTTGAGGGTCACAAGTGCACTATAGCCATTTGCCATCCTTCCCCACGTTGTCCTTTGCACTTCTGACTACGGGGGTGGAAAGGAGAAGCACATGGGAGTATGGGTGCTCAGCCTTACTTCCAGTGAGACAGTAGGGCATGTAGGGTAAGGCGAACCATCCTTCCAACACCAGTGCCATTGTTGCTTACCTGGATGGCGATGGATGGGCCAAGATGGCGGCAAGGTCAGGACCACTGGCTTAGTAGCAGTAGTACCCCCAGCATATGAACTTCTCCTGCAATGAGATGTAAATCCCCATTCACATTCCAGTACAACATATCTCATATAAATAGTAGCACTGGATTGACTTTGCCCTTCCTGTCATCTCCCTGCACATGCTTTGTGGCATAGGAGCCAACTCCTGGTGGTTGAGGTCCCTTCAGCCGCCCCCTAATAAAATATTTGAGGAGACTGGAGGGCCCCAAAGTTGACAGGCATTGACATTCAAATGGGGGGGTGCCGCATCTTGTGATAGATTACGCAGGGCGGGGCTTACATAGATCTCCACAATATTTTATTCAAGTTGGCACTCCTGATTGGTGGTGTTTGCTGATGCTGAATGTGGTGTTATCAAAGACGAGGGGAGTTCCCCATTGTCACTGCCCCAGATATATCAGGCCAGAAACCTTTGGGGAATGTCATGAAACATTTTTGGATAGGTAGAAAGGCTCAGTTTTGCCCCAGATTTCTAAGAGTAGGATACTACAAAGTCAAGACCAAATCTGAAGCTTGCCATCTTTCATGACACCTTTCATGGCATTCTTAATAAAAACACAGTCACATTTCGGATACTTACAGGTAATTATATAAGATATGCATGTGTAGTTTCCATTTCATTTAGAAAGCTCCCTGCTGCTTACATGGGCTTCTCAGGAGTTCCCAGTTGTCTATCATCCAGATAAGGAGCCCTCAGCTGTCTTATATCTAGGCCCTGATCAGGTCCATGCCTGCTTCGTTTCAACAATGCTTATAGCATAAGGCGCTCTCAGCTCCTTCACTGTCAGTTCTGATTATGTAACTGAGTAGGGATGCTACATATCTCTATTCCCTGCATTGTTTTCAGTGACATGTGCCTCTTTGTACCCACATTCTGACCCAACTCTTTGAGAACAGATTGCTGGATGTAATAGGAACAACTACTATAAATGACAATCGCTTTTTTTAGTTCACTTTTTATGCTATCCATTTCTGATACTTAACAGAATTAAACCACTCTGTTCTGCCCAGCAGAATGACAGACACCCAAGACACAATATTAAGATACAAAAAACATTGCCTGCTATTTGGTCCACTTCACCCACATCCATCCCATTTCAAAACAGCAGGAAGAAGATAGACTGGGATCTCCTGGCTGTAAACCAGCAAGAGTTTCTGACTCCCAATACAATTGCCCAAAAAATTCCCCAGAACATTCTTTCCTTCTTTCCCCCTCTGAAATTAAGACAGCTTGTGGGGAAATCAGAGCAGACTTGCATGTGAGCTAAATTTTTGGTATTGAAAACAAATCTGTGGACTGAGCAAGTATTTACCTTGTCCTACAATTCTATGTCCACTTTCCTGTTTTGCACATAGGTCCAGTTAGTAGACCTCAGACTTCTTTTAGGGCAGAGAGTAGATCTGCCAAGCCTACAATTTGACTCCATCGTTCCCTTTCTTTGGGTCACCCTTGTGTTTTCCCTGCAATAGGCTGTTGCTACTCAACCAACCCCATCTTCCCTGGGCCCTGTTAAACTTTTACTACCCTATTAAAATATTGCTGGGCTCCATTGACCCAGCTTGCCTCCCTGCAATATCACCATTCAAGCCTCTCTTCATGTGCTACAGAAATGCAATACATCATAGGAACTACTTTCCATAGAATTCTGCAATAAGAGAAGTCCTCATGTCTCCAAATGAAGAATCATGTGTGGTCACCTAGTGGAAAGTCCGCTCCAGGCATCCAGTGTTAAAGGATTGTGCTTCTCCCTTGTATGGGAGAGAGTTCTTCTCGCCGCCTAGCTATTTTTTCTGAAACATGTTTCCTGTGGTAGGTACTGTCAGAAAGGGATGCGGGTTGCACTGTGGTCTAAACCACTGAGCCTCTTGGGCTTGCGGATTGGAAGGTTGGCAGTTTGAATCCCCATGACGAGGTGAGCTCCCATTGGTCTGTCTCAGCTCCTGCCAACTTAGCAGTTCGAAAGCATGCCATTGCAAGTAGGTACTGCTGCGGTAGGAAGGTAAACAGCATTTCCGTGCGCTCTGACTTCTGTCACGGTGTTCCGTTGCATCAGAAGCGGTTTAGTTCCCAGACATTTCACCATCTATTGATCCCTGTGCCACCACTTTATTTCTCGCTGCCACCACCCAGGCCCTACCTGGTACAATACTGAGTCCAGTCAGGGTTAAATTGAAACATAAACTTTTGTTTATTTATTTCAGTTTAACAAGCATGTGGTTTCATAAACGGTATCGGTCAATTACAATCATGGGGTGCCTATCCAGACCTATAACTTCCACTACCTGCTCTCACTCACTAAACCACCTCTCAGATATTTACTTGTCTTCCTAGCCCCTAACTGTTCCTGACTCAGCTTATTTCACTACACTAACTCAACCTACCCACAAACTCTATTCCAATTCACTCCCACTCCAACCAACCACCCAACTCCCAACAAACTCCTCCCAGAGCTGGTTTTATAGTCCCTCTGACTCCACCCCCCTGGGTCCTGATTGGGTAACCTGTTTAACTATTTCACCTCCAGCACTCTCATATGTTAACATCACAGCCACATGACCTGGAAAGCTGTCTGTGGACAAACACCAGCTCCCTTGGCCTGAAAGTGAGATGAGCGCTGCAACCCCATAGTCACCTTTGACTAGACTTAACCATCCAGGGGTCCTTTACCTTTTTTCTGTCAGAAAGCTGAGAGATGGGGATCCAAGAGACTCTGTCTAGGGGATCTATGCTTATTTACTTGGAAGAAATACCCCCAGATAGTTCATTCCATCCCTGCACAGAAAAGCAGCAAGGAAAAAGACTATTATAGCACTAGCAGAAGCCAGCAGATCAGGGATGCTCAAACTGTGACCTTCCTTATGGTCACTCCAGCTCCTGTCAGCCTCAGCCATCATGACGAATAGTCAGGGATTATGGGGAAGGCAGGCCAACAACCTCTGGAAAACAACAGTTTCCTCCTCCCAGATTTACTGGCTGCTGCTACTAGCAAACTAATCTCCACGATACAAACTCCAAATGGCGAATCTATGCTGCAGATTTAAAACATTCCCACAAATTTGCCATGCATCTCACTAGTCATAATATATTACTCTTAAGATGAAATGGCGAGAACAGCTTTTCAACGGAGAGATCCATTTCTGTCCATGAGAAAATTGAATGCGCCCAAAACTGAAACAAGTAATCCAGAGCCTGTCAAATTAAAGTGCAATCACTTCAACTCCCAATTAACTTTACAATACACTCATTTTTACAGCTCCTCTCATAATTAAATAAGCACTTATTGTTGTTAAGTGTCCATATGCATAATGCATCTTCGCTCGCTAAACTTTAATTAAGGAATTCATGTTTCAAACGAGTTGGGACACAAAACTTATTTCACAACTACATTAAACATATGAATCAGTGTTCTTGTTATCAATGCCTTCAACCATCGGGTACTTTTCTTTTGTCCCCTCAGACCAAAAAAAAAAAAAGTTTTTTGACACTCCCTTCTTCTCAGAAATGACTCTTAACGTGCAAAATATAAAAGTGATGCTGTTATGTGTGGTACATAAAAGCAGCTCTTGACTTTCATTGTGAAAGTCTGCTTATTTCACCCTCTATCTTTTTCTACTGTTTTCTAACTCTGCAGCCGATTCAAAGAGTTTCAACAGACAAAGCTGCAATAACATTTTATTACAAATTTACAAATATGAAAGGGATTCATAACACTTACATGTCTTAGCTATCGGTATACATTTACACTTAAAAAAAATAATCAGAAGAAGCATGTTGCTGGGGTTATCGGTTATCACGCACAATCATTTTGAGAATTAAAAATATAGAATCACAGAGGTGGAGAAGTCTTGAGGCCATCATGTACAACCCTCTGCTTAATGCAGAAAATTCAGTTCCAGGGCATCTGGTCTCTTCTGAGAGAGGAAGAGTGGGTTATGAATTTAATAAAATCAATCAATCAATCAATCAATCAATCAATCCCCAAGAGATGGCTGTCCAGCCTCTGGTTGAGATCTCTAGATTATTTTCTGCTGCTGCTGCTACTACAGCTACTACTATTATTATTATTATACCACCTTTCATTTCAAAAAGAAATACCAGGGTGGTTCACAAACAAATAAAACCAATAGTAAAATGACAAAAATAAAACTAATTAAAAACACAGCTGCTGTAATTAAAATACATAGTAAAACGGCTACATTAAAGCATCCACAATTAACATATGTAGGATAAACAAGCCAATCAGGGAAATGCTTTCAAGAAATGTTTTCAAGAGCCGGCAGAATGCCAATGCTGATGGGGCTTCCAGTTTTTCATCAGGGTAGGGATTCCACAGCACTGGTGCTATCAGTGAAAAAGGCCCATCTATCTATCTATTACCTATCCGTCTACACATGCACACACATATTCAAATTTGAATGTGTGAAAACAACAAACCTCTTGCAATATAATGGATGCAGTAATGTCCATGATTAACAAATCTTTCAGACTTCTAAGCTTAGAAGCATATAGGTGGCCACTGTTCAGTCAGGTGAGAAAACCCTTCTCCCTCCCTTTAACTGGGGACGTGGAATTTTCAATTTGAGATGGATAAATTAAATTAGGGCTACAAATTTTTTATTCTTATTGTGGATTAGGAGCATTCTTAGAGTGGGGGCCATGGCAAAATAATGAAGATAGTGGTTATGAATATAATACTGTTGAATACATCTGAAATCCCAGGCTTTCAAACCCAAATATATATGGTATATAACCTTCCGGAATGTGTCTTTACTGGTGAAATAATGAACATCTGGCAGCTCTAATACAGAAGTCTAATCTTTCCAATCAACTTGGCAGAAAATGGGTAGAAGAATAAGCTGCCAGGTCCACAGGGTCTGACTTTTCAATTTGATAAATCTAGAAAAATTGTGCTTATCCACACTTAGCCAATACGGACACAGATGTGCATCTGAATGTGCAGTTCTAATCATACCGTAGTGCTAATTTCACCCCATGGAACTGACTTCAGGTGCCTATGGATGCTTCCACATCAGTACTCAATACATTAAGAATAGGGAACCCATGGCAAAATGATGTTGTACTACAACTATCAACCCTAATGGGACTTCAATCACCCCAATGGATGGGGCTGGGCTGGTAAGAATCTGCATCCGAAAACATCTGGAGAGCCACCAATTCCCCAACTCGTTGGGGCAGCATTGGGGCCATTGAGTTGGATCCACACATAGACTTAGAGGAGACTCACTGATTGTAGCGTTAATTAGTCCCAATGACTTTAATAGTTCTACTCATAACCAGACTAAACATGGATCTAACCCTTTGTTTTTTAAATAAAACTTCCTGGAGTCTTAATCAAGGGCAGAAAATGCAACTAGCACAGTACAGTAGTATTTATTTTATGCAGCGAATTTCTTCTATTCATCCCCTTTCATTTACAACCATAAATAAGCTGTAAAATGATTTGCCATGTCCCCACCGGGGACATTTTCTTTAAAAAAAGAAAAGAAAACCCTTTAAAGATGGGTTTATTCTTCATTCTACAATAGGAATAGGTATTTTTAAATGTGAAAAACACTATTGTATAGACCAAGTGCAATATCTTCTTTGTGTATTTTACCAGGCAGGAGTCAGCTTAACCACTGTAAATTCATAAGACAGGCTGACAAAATGGGGGATAAGTGACGGCTTGAAGCTGTGCTACTTACCAGCAGCTTGACTCCAGGATCATTTTAGAACAACTCATGTCTGTCTTTCCTAAGGATTTGCAGGAGCTATATTGGGCGGCTGGTCCTAGGTTTCTGAAAGGCAAGCAAATCTCAGCATAAATAAGGCAATCTGCTCTATGCATTCCCATTAACTTGCAGCGACAAATTTAGCTTTGTGTGACTCTGCCAGATTCTTTTCTGCATTTCTGCAGAAACAGCAGGCAAATAACCAAGCTCCCCGCTTAGCCATATGCTACAGCTAATGGTTATTTCTTCCCCCCCCCCCTCCCTGGGTAGCTTATGAATGGGAAAGCCATGTGTCGCTATTCATCTTTATTTATTTATTTTAGTTATATATTTATAGGACTTGTAAACTGAGCCTTCATCCCAAAATGGATTTCGGAGCAGTAGACATTTAATATCTACAATAATAATAATAATAATAATAATAAGCCAATGTTGAACATCAATATAATAAAAGTGAGAGGAATAAAACCAGTCAACCAGCTGAAAATATAATAATTTAAAATTAGGCAAATAAAAAGGAGCCAAAAGATTGTCGGCGCCAGGATTGCCATTCTCAGGAGGGCATTCCAAAGCTGGGATGCTACCACACAGAAAGCGCTCTTTTTTGCACACTTCTCCAATAGCTGGAACATGGGAAAGTGCCTCCTCTGGTTATCTTAATGCATGGCCAGCTTGATATGGGGAGGAGGTGCTCCTTCAGATACCGTATTTTTCACTCCATAGGACGCACTTTTCCCCTCTTAAAAACTAAGGGGAAAAGTCTGTGCGTCCTGTGGAGCGAATGCAGGGGGGAGGCAGGCAGGAAAAGCCCCCAAGCTTCGTGCGGCTCTTGCGGCCTTTTCCCCAGGCAGGAGAAGGGGCTGTTCTGGGGGCTGGGGTCTCGAGCTTCCCCCGCCCCAGTCCCGCAAGCTCCAGGAGCGGAGGCAAGGTTGCACACAACCTTGCCGCCGCTCCCGGACCTGTTCTGCCACTGCGAACTGCCGCTGCGCTCCGGGGGTTTCATGCATCTATCCGTAAGCCTTCAGAGTGCAGTGGGAGTTCTCGCTGCGCTCAGAAGGCTTGCGGATAGCTGCCTGAAGCCTGGAGAGTGGGAGGGGTTGGTGCACACCGATCCCTCTTGCTCTCCAGGCTTCGCTTTGCTGGAGAGGCGCGGCACAGTTTTCCCTCTCTGCGCAGCGCCCCTTCCGCGAAGCGGAAGGAGAAATGGAAGGGGCTCCGTTTCGCCTGCCGCTTCGCTGAAGGGGCGCTGAGCAGAGAGGGGGATATTTTTTCCCTGTTCTCCCCCTCCTATGGTCCGGTGCGTCCTATAGAGCGAAAAATACGGTATTTGGGGCGCAAGCTCTTTAAGGCCAAAACCAGCCCCTTGACATTGAACAGGAAGCAAGTATGGTTCCCTCAGAATGGATGTGCTTTGGCTCCATGAAGAAAAACCATCTGGGATTCTGTACAGGTTGAAGATTTCAAACCGTTTTTCTGTGGCAGCCCCACATATCGCACGTTATAATAATTCAACTTGGAGATTACCAGAGAATGGTTTACTATAGCCAGGCTATCCTTATCCAGGAAAGGTCACCACTGACCAATGAAGCAAAGCTGGTCAAAGGTGCTGTGAGCCACTTGGGGTTTCAGTGACAATGATGGATCAAGCTATTTATCTGCTCCTTTGCAGGAGTGCAACCCCATCCAGAAAAGTTAACACAACTACTTTCCAGACCAGGAAACTATCACCCCACAGTGCTTGTCTCCTCAAGAGTCAGCTTCAAATTATTGGTCCTCATCAAGTCCAGATAGTAATTCAGTACCTCCATAGCCTCACCTGACTTTGATGACAAAGTGAAATGGGGTTAGGGGTCATCTAGGTACGAATGATACCTCCCTCCAAATTTGTAAGGCACCTCACTCAGCAACTTCACTTCAGGTTTCATTTAGCTGTCGTGATCAAATGAGCAATCTTCTAGAATCCCCAAAGAATGTCCTCTGTGCTTTCGAGACTTCAAGAATCAAGAAGCTCAAACGTCAAAGTCCCAGTAGTGCCCACTTCCAAACCCTTCACAAATCACAGTGAATAGACCAAACCCTGAATCTCCCAGATTAATATTTAGACATTCAATGCAGTTGGTCCCAGGGCGCAGCATAATCCAAAAAGCTGAATCTAAGCAAGTCCCAATCTGGTCCATAAATGTATGGGAGACCACTTGAGAATTCTAAGTCTGCCACCTTGCCCTTCATTGTGAAAGAAAGATGGAATATAAATGTCACACTAATGATTGTGATTTCACCTTTGAGTAGCAGCACAGGACAATCTGAACTGGTTCCAACTGGTGAGAAAGAAAGAGACAGACAGAGCGTTACCTGAAGCAGAACAAAGCAACAAAACAATTGATTGCAACTAAGCCAGAATAGGACCAAAATAAACACAAGGGCTTTGGAAGAAAACTGCCTTTGAGGCCTCCCTGATAATATACGGCCAAATTGTTTTATATTGATTTATCATAACACACTCCAATACCAGGCAGCATAGAGTGGTTAAAATGAAGTGAGAGACACCCCTGCCATCATCAAAGCATCAGTCTTTGTCAGAATGTCACCTTTTAAAGAGAAGAGAGAGTGCAAAATGGTCACCTGTGTTTATGGTGCACAAAAGTTCAGAAACCCTGATGTATCTTCACTGCAGTCTGAGTTTCTAAAAGTGCATACATCTCCTTATACATTAATTCACTGCCCCGATTTTACTTCCATTAAGGTCTTAAGCAGGAAGTGTCTGATATTATTATTGTGGAAATGTGCCCCTTTCTGTTTAGCAGAAGAGACTTTGATAACTTTGATAGGAACCAGGGATGGGTGAGTGGTGGGACACAGAGATTAATGGCAGGAGAGAGAAATTATGAATTCTGTTATTACATTCCTGAGAGTTTGTATTCTGAAGTTTTTAGCATTAGCCCTATAGAAAAGTTGAAACATGCACTCAATTAAAAATAGAACAAAATAAAAGCTAAATGTGATACAGAGGTGGTTTGGGGCTAATTGGATATGTGTATATTGTCAGCCATAATTAAATAAGTCCCATTCACAGTGGTTTGCCAATACTGATACACTATCTTCTTTGCAGCTGTCTTCTCTCTATAACCTAACACTTTGTCTTGAATTATTTTCTTTTCTTTTCTCTCTCTTTTGCTTCCCAGAGGACTATCTGGAGGACAATGCAACATGGTGTAAGCTCTGGTATTCTTATTCTTGACTTTCATATCCATTCGCCTGTTTCTGATTTTGCTGTGCAAACTCCATCTAGTATCATCTGTGTCACGTTCCCTTGGCTTTCCTGCAAAATGAGTTCATTTCCAGTTTTCAGAAATCTCAGTGTTTGGAACGGGTGATTCGGGTTCTTTTCATCACCCCTCATTTCCCAGAGTGGTTTTCATCTAAGTCCGTGTTTCCCAAACTTCTAATGACTGAAATAATGTGTTGTTTTTTTCTTCTGCCTTAAAATTCAAATGACACACCAGCCATACAGCTGTACAGATTTCCTTTTAGACTGCGTTATTACTCCTCTTGAGCACCCACCTAAATGCAATGCCATCCAAACAATTGTGTTAATGGCTTTTAAAAAATAAATTGTGGGCAAGGAGCCTCTGAATCTGATCGGGACTCTGGTGTGGGGAATAGGGGGGCTTTAACCCTTTGGCCACCGCAGTGGTTGCAAATCTCCCTGTATGGAATTTCCTTTTCCAAAGCCGTTTGTGTAATTGCTCATCTCGTTTGGCCCTCAGGTGTCTCCATCCTCTGCATGAATCTGCATTTGCTTCAATCCATTCTAATTGTTGCAGACTCTACTCTTTAAATGATCTGGAAAGGACTGCATGAAGTAAAACTTAGTTTCAGCAAGGCCCCAGAGTAAAATTTCATATTTTAGGATAGTGGGTAGATAGTTCAATTGGAGAAATACAAGATTCAGTAAACTTCAAAGGTACATGCCCTCCTACAAGCTACGTTTAATTTATTGTAAAAAGGGAGGGAAATAATAGAAATATATCTTATGTTATTTTTAATGCATCATAAAAAAACTATAGCAATGGAATCAACACAGTACTTATTTCACAATGGGATTTGTACCTTTGACTTGCATACCTAGTGCACAAGCTCATTTAATTTATTGTTTGAAGCAATCGTTTCTCTGTTCGTATAACCAGTGTTTATTTCTGAGCTGGACGGGGGGGGGGGATAGGTCATGGTAAGAATGAAGTCTGAAATACAGGCAATTTCTTACTTTCCATAAGGACTCAATCAGCGAATGCCAGAGCAAGATATTCATACATTTATTTATGTGTCATGTACTTCTGAAAAGTGATTTCACAGCTCCTGCGCTACCTTTTCCTGACTACTGCTTTTCCTGTTTTACCAAGGGTTGTGGAATAGAATCTATCCATCTCATAGTCTGGGCGCCACCCAGGAAAACATAGTATATCCTCTGGTTAGGCTTATGCAGTCAAGCAACTTTCATAACAGGAAAATCCAAGGGGGAACTATGGCGGTGCTTAAGGAGCGTCTCCACCCCCATCGTTCTACCCGGACACTGAGGTCCAGCACCGAGGGCCTTCTGGCAGTTCCCTCATTGTGAGAAGCCAAGTTACAGGGAACCAGGCAGAGGGCCTTCTCGGTAGTGGAACGCCCTCCCACCAGATGTCAAAGAGAACAACAACTACCAGGCTTTTAGAAGACATCTGAAGGCAGCCCTGTTTCGGGAAGCTTTTAATGTTTGATGTATTATAGTATTTTAATATTCTTTTGGAAGCCACCCAGAGTGGCTGGGGAAGCCCAGCCAGATGGGCGGGGTATAAATAATAAATTATAATTATAATTATTATTATTATTATTATTATTATTATTATTAATTTCAAAAACTGGTTTAGTTGATGTCAGACTCCAGAACTTCTTACAGTTGCTTGGTGGGTCAGGGAAGAGCTATGACAGAGGAATTCCTTAATGTCATCCACTTAAGCTGGCCATTTCTCTATCTGTTGCATCACCAAGCCAGGAGGAAGTGCATTGTGTTTGAAGGAGGGATGAATTTGAGTCAGCTGCCTGGGGCACATCAGCACACTTGTCTCAATAGAATACATTTAATCAGTCTGCAGTCACCATAATCCTCCAGCCAGATTTCATTTACAGTTAGCTGGTGTGTTGCAATGTAGCAAAAAAAAAAAAAAAAAAAGAGGATTTTTCTCTAGCATCGCTGCTTAAACCTGCAGACATACAGTATGTCTGAGTCAGGAAGTATATTAATACTCTAAATATACAATTTGTCTCTCAAGCATTCACAGAATATAAAGTAGAATAAATTCATATTTAATGAATGCAAATGACGTCTAGTATCTTTAACACCACGGGACGGATACAGCCTTTTCCGCAATTCTTCTTCATGGGTATATGTAGATGTGAATACGGAATACTTAGATGTGACAACAGAATATGTTAAAGGGGCAAGACCTTGCATGGTCTCAGTCACACCTCCAAGTCAGAAAATAACAGGTTGAAAAGAAGCCAATGATGTAAACGTGCCAATATTTTCACACTGCTGGGTTGCTAAGCTGCTGCAGGTGCCATTTCCTCATGCATAAAATGGAACATATCGTGGATGAGATCACAACAGAGGATCTGATCCCAGTCAAAGCATACAGTTTCCATTTAGCAACCTCCGCCTGTCTGTCTGTCCTCTCTGTAAGAGACAGTGATGTAGTTGAACTCCTTTAGAAATGTTCTTCATAAAAGGGAGCACCTGTGGTCATCCTTAATCAGAGGTGTAGCACATCTTCTTGAATGTGAAGAGTGATCCCTAATCTTAATCATGTTCTTTCCTGCAACATCTCACTGTGCTATTCCAGAGAAAAACTGATGTTGATAGAACACGGTTTGCCCATTCAAATGAGCCGTGAGCAAATGTGGGGTTTCAATCCTGGCCTCCCAAACAGAAGAACAAGATTGGCCTACTACAATTCCAGCAACCATCTACTTTTGTCAGAAGGCTACTTTGACTGGGAGCAGAGCCGTCTTTCCCACTGGGTTTATTGGTGCATTGCGCCAGAACGCTGGCCTCTCAGGGGCACCCCAGCGAGTAGGGGAGCTACATGGCTTTGCCGGCAGCCTCCCCTTTCCCTCCTGCATGCCTGCCAGCTGTGCCCCGTCAACCATGTGGCTGGCAGGCATTCAACTTCCTTCCCAAGCCCCCGCAGGAGAAGAGCAATCCCCGCAGAGGCTTGGGAAAAGGTTGACAACTCTGGGAAATGGGACATGGGACGCCGGAGGGATCATTGCACCACGGTGCCGGATATGCTTAAGACAGCCCTGACTGGGAGGTAGGAAGTGGTGAGCCAGCACTGCAGTTCTCCTCGCCCCACACTCTCTGCCACAGCTGCCACTCTCTTGTCAGAAATCACACTGCAGCATTATGCACTAACTGCAGTTTCTGGACCAAGGCCAAAGGAATGTCATTGGAATTCTACTCAATATTGATCCAGAGTAGATTCCAATGTATCGTTAGCAGAGTAAAAACTTAAACACATTGCAGGATTCCCAAACAGTGGACCAGATGCAATTAATATTTCATCCAGCAGAGCTTTACTGCTACTGAAGGCAAAATGAGCGTAATGATCACAAATCCAATACATTCAAGATTGGCACTGTCCATAAGAAATCCAGTTGCAAACAGTCGTTCCTTAAACTTGCAATAACTTATAATAAGTCTAAAACTTAGCACTAAGCATACAGAACACCACACCAGAAGGAAAGGAGAAAGAAAGTGAAAGTGAGTGAAACCCAGGCTCCTTCTGGCCTATTATTATAGTCAGCATGACCTTGACAGAAAGAGGTAAGAGAACCATTTAAACCAGCTGTACTCAGCTTCTCTGAAGGAATAACCCAAACACCATGAACCATCTGCTTGTTTCTTTCGCACAGAGAAACTTCCAGAAGCTTTCAGAACCCTCTTGAATTAATTAGAATAGAATCATAGAATCATAGAGTTGGAAGAGACCACAAGGGCCATCGAGTCCAACCCCCTGCCAAGCAGGAAACACCATCAGAGCACTCCTGACATATGGTTGTCAAGCCTCTGCTTAAAGACCTCCAAAAGAGACTCCACCACACTCCTTGGCAGCAAATTCCACTGTCGAACAGCTCTTACTGTCAGGAAGTTCTTCCTAATGATTAGGTGGAATCTTCTTTCTTGTAGTTTGGATCCATTGCTCCGTGTCCGCTTCTCTGGAGCAGCAGAAAACAACCTTTCTCCCTCCTCTATGTGACATCCTTTTATATATTTGAACATGGCTATCATATCATCCCTTAACCTCCTCTTCTCCAGGCTAAACATGCCCAGCTCCCTTAGCCGTTCCTCGTGGCATCGTTTCCAGGCCTTTGACCATTTTGGTTGCCCTCCTCTGGACACGTTCCAGTTTGTCAGTGTCCTTCTTGAATTGTGGTGCCCAGAACTGGACACAGTACTCCAGGTGAGGTCTGACCAGAGCAGAATACAGTGGCACTATTACTTCCCTTGATCTAGATGCTATACTCCTATTGATGCAGCCCAGAATTGCATTGGCTTTTTTAGCTGCCGCGTCACACTGTTGGCTCATGTCAAGTTTGTGGTCAACCAAGACTCCTAGATCCTTTTCACATGTACTGCTCTCAAGCCAGGTGTCACCCATCTTGTATTTGTGCCTCTCATTTTTTTTTTTGCCCAAGTGAAAGATCTCTACACATCAGATCAATACTTTCTGTACAAAGAAATGCAAACTGACAAGGAAGCCCCATGGAGAGTTCATTACAGTAAACCAGTCTTGAAATCACCAGTGGTCTACAAATGGCCTCAGCAGGTTAAAAACAACAACACCTGGTTTGAAGCATGAGGGCAAGGGGTTCGGAAACCCATTTCCCTTTGTGCCTGATAACTATCTCAAATTGTAGATTTGGGGGCACCAGGTCCAGTGTCTGAAATAAACAATCACAGAGGTTCATGTGATGCTCAGTTCCTCCATAAGAGAACGTCTCCCAGATGAAGGCTGAACATTACCCTTATTTCCCAAGATTCTGACAACTGCAGACAGCACTGTTAAAAGTCGAGCTGAATCCTGCAAGAGAAAGTTTACCCGTTTGATATCAATGGAGAAGGATGTCCCAGCAATATTAGATTAGATGCTGGATTGTTTTTTTCTCCCACTCATAGCTTATTACTAGATTCAGTTGACAAGGAGTTAGATAACAATGGCTTTCGAAATCCTGCAGAGACATGCATGCACGCACACCTTTTAAAACTGCAATATTATTCCAAAAAGCAGCCAACTACGTTCACATTATGCTAATTCTGATGCTTTGCTGCTGTTTAGCATATGAAGGCGCTGAACTACTTCACCACAACGCTACTTAAATTCTGATGTTTCATAAGAACCGCTGTCCAAAAGAAACTGGTCGTTCAGCTGGCGATTTTTAGCAATATTCTACTGCAATAACAACCATGAATCTCTGGAGCTAGGTTTCCTCGCAGCCTTCTTCTTTGGTTAAAGAAAAAAATTGCTGGTCGTAAAATAACTCCTCTCTAAATCTCTTCCGTAGAGGAACCTGTTACTCCCAGTTTAGTTCTCTTCGGTTCTGGTAGGTTTTCAGTTCAGTAATAGTAATTATAAAGAATGAATACATGAAACAACTGAATAGACTGCCCAACACTGAGGAAACTTGAGCCTTTGAAAACAAAAGCTATGGTGACAATTGACCTTTTCTGTAAAATGGTAACAAGGGAAAAGGCTCTCCCCTAAGGTACTCTTCATTCAGTAAATTTTCGGGCATACAATACTCCATCTTCATTCTGAAGTCCTCCCTGGAGAGGACTGTACCACCTCTTTTTCTTAATGTCTGAATCGGCTTCACATTTCTTATTATTGATTTAGTATGAGCATAGCAAATGTTTCAGAATTCTACTTTTATTTAACCTCATTCTAGATCAGCAAAATTGGAGGCAGCGACTTCCCTCCGACAGGGAAAGCAGGGAATGACACTGGCGACTCACACTCGGTTGGGAATGTAAATCTCATTTGACAACGCTGATGTAGTGCGTGTCAAAATCATTCCAGGAAGAAGTCACTTGAGAACCGGGGTGAATATGATAAGTGAAATTAAATCTCTTTGCTGCAGTCTGAATTTATCACAAGACAAAGAAGGCCAGAGCTGCAAATGGAAAACCCCGGTTCATCTATCCTCTTGATACTAGTTCTCCCAAACCATTTTCAGCTTTTTGGTTTTAACAGATGCACTGCTTGAGTAGTCATAACAGAAATGCGCTGCGGAAGATTTTGCCTTTGACAGACAAAGTCATAACAGGAAGTTGGTTTACAGCAAATGAAAAGTGATTTCCCAAGCCAAACATATAGCCCCTAATACATTTCTCTTTGGCTCGTAATGGACGTTTGACACTTTATGGACTTCTAGGGATGTTACTAGCGCTTAGAGAAAAAAGTCAGATACTGAAACTAAAGGGATTTATTTACTTTTGCCGCGAGACTTGTTCTCTCCGTGAACTTTCAGGCAAGCCCAAAATGGTGAGCAATGGTACTGAACTCATGAAGATGGCCAGAGAGAGTGAAGTGGAATCTGCACACACATAAAAAGAAATGTTGTGGAAATGCTTTTTTAAAAAAACGAATTGAATTTGCCATAGCTCACCATCGCCCTCTACTGTCACACTTTTATAATGCACTTTACAACACGTTCAAAAACGTTTTACTTGCAGCTGTGTAGCTGAGTCCAGAGAGGGATGCGGGTGGCACTGTGGGTTAAACCACAGAGCCTAAGACTTGCCGATCAGAAGGTCAGTGGTTCAAATCCCCATGACGGGGTGAGCTCCTGTTGCTCAGTCCCTGCTCCTGCCAACCTAGTAGTTCGAAAGCACGTCAAAGTGCAAGTAGATAAATAGGTACCACTCTGGCAGGAAGGTAAATGGCGTTTCTGTGTGCTGCTCTGGTTCGCCAGAAGCGGCTTAGTCATGCTGGCCACATGACCCGGAAGCTGTACGCTGGCTCCCTCGGCCAATAAAGCGAGATGAGCACCGCAACCCGAGAGTCCGCCACGACTGGACCTAATGGTCAGGGGTCCCTTTACCCTTTTCTTTAGCTGAGTCCAGAGTCCTTCCCCAGCCATTTGAAGATGTCTAGCATTGAATAGAGATGCTATTGCCTTGTTCGCACCACACCTTTCTCTTCCCACTTGCAAAGCCAGCTGTGGGTTTTTGTGGTGGTCTCTTCCCCTCACATCCTCACATCACAGAGGCTTTCACCCACTGCACCTGGGTGGAACGAAACTTACTCCTATCCTTTCCTCTCTCCTTCCCATGTAACACAAGGGAAAAACCGCCATGTAACACAAGGAAGAAGAGCACTGTTAGTGGCAGAAAGGGGTGAACAAGTGGCAGGAGGAGGAGGAGGAGCAGAAGCTGGTATAGCCACTCAGCCGCCTGTCTGTCCTCTCTAAGCTGAGTCCTCACCTGGGCTTAGCAAAGCAGTGTTCTCTGTCAATCATTCATTCAGTCCTTCAAAGACATTGCACCCCATCGCTTGGCCAGAAAAGCTTTCAGAGTGGCTGAATTAATGAAAATAGCACAGACTTTGCCCTCAAGCTTACAGTTTAACAAGACGACTCACAAAAGGAAAAAGCAGGAAGGGAAGGGGCAATGAGCAAACTCAGGGATTGTGAATGGCACAAAGTTCCTATAATGATCAGTCAAGCGGGCCTTGGTGGTCCCAGAGATCTATGGCCTGGACCAAACCTCCTAGAAGCAGATGTAGCCAGGAGATATTTACTTGAGATGAGACCTTGGCCTTCTGGGGCCTAACTGGAATATGCCAGTTTCTTGTCATTCCTATTGTGGCAGTGACATCATGGGAAACCATTACCTCCAGATCAGATGGTCCTGCCATGGTTGCTTACTGGGCAATTGATTCGGTGAACCAGTTGATTTTGAAATGGCCCAGCCCTGGTGATGTGGGCAGTGACTGTCTGCTGCTTCCAGCTGCCTAGAGAAATGCAGTGGTACCTCTGGTTACGAACTTAATTTGTTCCGCAGGTCCGTTCTTAACCTGAAACTGTTCTTAACCTGAGGTACCACTTTAGCTAATGGGGCCTCCTGCTGCTGCCGTGCTGCCGCTGTGCGATTTCTGTTCTCATCCTGAAGCAAAGTTCTTAACCTGAGGTACTACTTCCGGGTTAGCGGAGTCTGTAACCTGAGGTGTTTGTAACCCGAGGTACCACTGTAACTGTATTTTCCATTGTGGCACCTGCTTCAGTATTGCTAGCAGAAAGTAGTGAAAAGGTGTGGCTTCTCATTGTCCTTCTTCTTAAACCCACACGTATGTTTTACAGGAGGTGATAGCAGGATCTCAGTACTGGGAGAGACGTTTTATACATGCTCAGATATCCGTAGACTTGTGGATCGAGGGCCCGACCCCGCTATGTGAAATAAATACGCAAGGACACGTGATACAAGGTTAATGGGCAAGAAAAGGCCACAACTTTATTGATTACAGCAGTGAAAAGGTATTGGCTTAGGCATTGGATGACTATAGGTGGTGGGTTTATTCAACAGTAGGTGGAGCCTGTTGATGCTCATCCAACTATAGGCTCACCCCCTGATGTCACCGAGGGTCGTGCCATGGCCTCCCGCCAAGCAGGCATCGGACGGAATACACGACCGCCAGATTCCTTTAACGGAATAACCCACGGTAGATAGCATAGGTGATGGCCACACCTAGCCCTTGACACAGCACAACACATGAATCCAATGCCTAACCTACCCACCAATACCACAAAAGTTGTGACGATTGCTACGAGGTAGGCGGAAAAACCAAAAGGCCTAATGCCAAATGGAAAAATTCCTACCAGGTCCCCCAGCCAACCAGGGTGACCAACCTAAGGTCCATAGCAAGGCCAAAAACCTATACCCTGAGCTAAATGGGAGTGGAGGGTGGGTGACTCGCTGAGGGACGACGACGAATGAGGAGGAGGCGGAGCTGGCACCACAGCATTAAGCTGCTACACACGCCCCCCAGAGGCACCTGGTTGGCCACCTCCGGTGGGCGTGGGCGCCAGCCAGGTAGGAGGGGAGGGGGCTAATGCCCCCTACCAGGGGCGGAGCTCGGTCTCCCGCCCACAACCACTCCCCTCTCTGTTCCAGGGAGGAGAGTCTTGTTTGCATTGCTTCCCTGAACCCTGATTCTCTGTTTGCAGCCATCACTGAGAACTAGACCCCTTTTGATGTATACTGAGAGAAAGCCAACCTGGTTCAGATCAGAGTCATCTTCCCCACTTGTGATGTCTTTCATATGATTCTGAGAATGAAGAAGCATGATTTGTCATTGTACAGAAATGTATATGCATGCGGCTATGTCCCAGCTTGGAGCTTATGGCACTGATTGCAAAAAGGGGAGCCTTGGGGGTCAGCCAGATGTTCAACTAACTCTGGTGTTAACTGAAGTACTGGGAACTGTGATTTTTGCACACCACACATGAATGCTCCTGGGCTGAATCTGGTGCACAGATACTCCTGTACAAGGCCTATTTGAATCAGTAGATTTGACTGTGCAAAACTGATGACAAGACTGCATTCCTAAGTGCCTTTGGTCAAAAACTTCAGAAAGTCAAATGCAAAGTTTCTCACTTGAGTAAGAGCTAGCAGCTTTTGTTTGAAAACTGCAAAAAGCCAAATGCAAAGGCTCTCACTTGAGTGAAAGCTGGCGCCTCTCTATAAATAAAACATTAAAGATGGATAGGTAATATTTCCTGTATGCAGATTGCCGTTTTATGTCAGTGTATTTGGCAACAGTCTATGTGAAAGCCACCCATTTAAGATAGATGATGTCTGACTTAAGCCTTAAATATCCATAATATTAAAATCTGGTTAGTATTTCCTGTGCAACAATTTATGCAAAGTCACTTGCTTAAGGAATAAGGATGTGGTGTTTTAATTAGAGTCAAGTGACAAGGCAAAAGAGTGGTCCTTGCCTTGTGCTATTTTTGGAGCAGATTTGTATGACGGTGATCTGGAACTGACATCCATCCCCTTAAACCCACCTCTGTTTTCTGTTTCAGTCTGTAGCAGACGGAACATACTATCTGTATCTTAAGGGGATAGAAAACAGCCAGAGCTACACCCTTTCAAATTCCCTTGATTAAAATGGGACAGTTTAGGCTGTGCTTCTCACTCACTGATTTCAGCTTTGGCTAGATTGTCTGGTGGACAGAAACTTCGCTTTTGAAAGTTTTTTTAATTAAAAAAAAAACCCCAGATATTTAACATTTTCTGAAAGAGTCAGCACATTTTATGCTAGTAAATTGCATTTCACCTAGGGCAGTTGTGGCACCGAAATTTCTAGGCCCTGGGATTCCATTGGCATATATAAAATTGGCAGGAAAGCAAGCATATAAAGGATAATGAAGAAAATGCATTTATTGCTGTCATTTAAATGTCATTCTGCTTTAGACAATATATTTATAGCAATGAGGCATTCTGATGTTTCATATTGTAAGCGTTGCTCCTTTTATGACTTCCATGTCATGTTTGCTTAGTAAAACCAATTTTTCTGCTCCGCTCAGTTTTATAGGGTCAGCCTAGTCTGAGAAAATCAAATCTCCCTGCCTCTCTTTCATACATCATCATTTGGAATCACCAACGATTCCCGTTCAGGAACCAGCACTTGTTTTCAGCTACAATATTCTGTTTATTGCAGGGTTGTGGTTTGTGAAGGAGAAAGGAGTTTGGGCTAATTTTCCCACCCCTCGTTGGCTGGATGGGTAGGGAACAGGCAAGGTAAAAGACTCGTGTCTGCATAATGGCAACTTTATTTCGTAGAATTCACATTCAGTAAGGAAGTAAACCTCATATTGGGCTTGGAGCAGGAAAGCAGGTCTGTTCTGAGCAAAAGGGGAAGGCGCATGAAGTAGCAGAGCGACATGGCCGGGCAGCTGTGACACCAAAACACTTCTGTAGCATAGCACCCCCATCACCAGCCTGCTCCCCAACCTGCCTTCAAAACTAGGGTTACCAGATGTCCCCGGTTCCCAGGGACAGTCCCCGGATTTGCAAATATGTCCCTGAACAAATTCCGTCCCCGGAATGTCCCCAGATTTGCAAATCTGTCCCCGGGAAATGTGGCAGCAGCAGCCTCAGCTGGTAGTGGTAGTGCAATTGGCTCTGGCTGGCTTCAGGAGCTGCTCGCTGCCATGGCACCCGCCATTTTTCCTTGCCGGAAGTCCCCATATGATGTGTTGAATGGTCACTTTAAAATGTGAAGGTTCATTATTGTTTCACAAGTTGTGTATGCCTTTAAGGGCCAGGGCCAGGGCAAATTATGAGACCCAGTCTTACAGCTGTGAAACATAGCAGGTGCTGCTGAGTTGTGCTAATCAAGCTGTGGCAGCAATTGGGTATAATATATAAGGAGCAGCACCTAGCTCTCTCATTACCCTGGGCGATGGGTTGGTGGTTGGGTCATGTTTGTTGTTGTTATCTTTAGTGTAAAAGGAGTTTTTGTTTTGTTATTAAAACCTTGTTAAAGTTATTTTCGAGTTCCTTGTTATGCATGGTCTCCCCAGCAAGCTCTCTGCAGCGCTACTAAACTGCAAATAGCCAACATGATGTGCACAACACATCATATGGGGACTTCTGGCGAGGAAAAATGGCGGGCGCCACGGCAGCGAGCAGCTCCTAAAGCCAGCCAGAGCCAACTGCGCTACCAGGCTGGCTCTGGGCTTCTGACTGCCACTGCCGCCGCCACTGCCAAAGGGAAATCGGGGACATCCATATCTCCTGCCCCATTCCCCCTTTGTTTTGGCTGATCGTGGGAGGCTCAGGAGTTGTGGGTGGGTGGCCGTTGCCCAGTTTTTTAAAAAAACTCTGTACATTTATGTTTCACAGGGTGCAAAAGAAGGGCTTTGCACCTTTATACAATATGCCTGTGTGCTTGGGCCCAGGGTCTTTTGCCCCACCATCCCCACTACTGACTCCCTATTGCTACTCAGCTTCAAAATGTCTCCAGATTCATTGAAAAAAATCTGGTAACCATACCCTAAACCCATTGCTGAGTTGCCTTTGTGTCTTTTTCACCAAGTGAATTTCACACGTATGCCACCAAGATATCTATGGTGCTAGCATGTGAGCTCACTGTTTTTGTGAGAAGGCCACAACTAGAGATAGGGAAGATATTCAGTTCAGTTCACATTTGAAAGTGAACTTGTCTAATGAGCCCTTCCCAAAACAATACGTGAAGCAAGACCCTAGCATCCTTCAAAATTCTTACGATCTTTTATGTCTGTATTTTAAACCAATAAAGATTATTTTTTAAAAAATCATGCTTTTCTGAATTTTGCAATGTAGTTTTCCAAACAAATTTGCACTGAAACGCTGTTACATTTTCAGACCTTCTCAGTGTCCCTGTTTTCCAGGGATAGTCCCAGATTTACAGAAGCTGTCCCAGTTTTTGGTTTGATCCCAGAATGTCCCACTTTTCCTTAGGACATCCCTATTTTCATTGGAGAAATATTGAAGGGTATGGAGTTATGTGACCCCCGATCCAAGGGGATAAGTATAGTGGCGTAGCGTGGGGGTGCAGGGGGGGCTGGCCGCACCGGGCGCAACATCTGGGGGTTAGGGTTAGGGGGCGCAAATCCACGGGTTAGGGGGCGCAAATCCACGGGTTAGGGGGCGCAAATTACTTGCCTTGCCCCAGGTGCTGACAACCCACGCTACACCACTGGATAAGTAACTATGTAACCTTCAGAAGACATCTGAAAGCAGCCCTGTATAGAGAAGTTTTATAATGTTTTATTGTGTTTTTGTATATGTTGGAAGCTGCCCAGAGTGGCTGGGGCAACCCAGTCAGATGGGCTGGGTATAAATAATAAAATATTTTTAGTAGTGGTATTATTGAATAGGACAGCATTGTACAACATGTCAATCAAGATCTACTTGTAGATCATGTGATTGTTTATCATCGATCTCTGTCGATCTCTCTCTCTTTGAAGGAGGAGACGCAAATGGGCGTGAGGTGGGCGGAGGCATACGCAGATGGAGAGACTGAGTGAGAGAGAGAAGCCCTGTGCGCGGGCTCCTCGAGAGAAAGGACTGGTTTGGAGAGAGAGAGAGAGAGAGAGAGAGAGAGAGAGAGAGAGATGGTGCTGGACATTCCAGAATCCAAGGATCCAGCTCTTGAGGAGAGGATTGCCTTGTTCCCCTCCCCATTGTAAACCAACAAGCTCTCTCACCGAGCGCAGCAAGACTTACTCTCGAGTAAACATGCATGAGGGAGTTGGGGACCCTTTGTGGCTGTTGCCAACCCACCCACATGGGGAGGTGTGTGTGTGCAGCCCTGCACACTGCCTCCTCAGAAAGAGAAAGGGCTGGTTTAGGTTTACTTGAAAGGAAGGGGTGGGTTGGATCCAGGGGAAAGGGCTTCTACAGGTTTCATCCACTTCTTAAGGTGACGTTTGAAGGCTGTCAACTCTGCAGTTGAGTTTACCCAATTTCTGTTTCGAACTATGGGGGAAACCGCTGTGGATGACATGTGCCCCTGACTCATTTGAAAAACAGCAAGAGTCCTGGGGTACTTTAAAGACTTAACACATTTATTATGGCATGAGCTTTGGTGAACAACAATCCGTGCATCGTGTTCTGATTACCGTATGTAGGACCCTGTCCTCAATGCTATTTTCTTACATTACAAGTATTCAAAGTATATATTTTTTTTTAAAACATATTGATTTATGATGAACTTTTCAGGTTTTGTGCAAGCGACTATCATTTGTTATTATTTTTATCATAAGCTCAGCCAAACATAATATGTCTAAGTTGAAAAATGACAATGGGAGAGTGTAGGAGATCACTGCCAGTTTTTGATATGGGATGGAAGATCTCAGGCTACTTGTGGTTTGACATACCTGGAATAGGACGTTGGAGAAAAGTTGGAGGGAATGCATTTTCATGAGGACTGGTGTGGAAATCTAGAGCACTGAATTTAAGACTGGAAAAAGGAGAAACTGAAGTTGAGAGAATCACCCATCCGAATCTCCAATTTAGCAGGCAACTGGAGGCCCCTATAGTGAGTTTCCAAGCAAGGCAAAATCCCAATGAGCCCAAAATTGCCTCATGGGGGCACTGCAGTTGTTGATCCTTAGTGTACATGTTTCAAAATAGTTTGCGTGAGAAAAGGTTAGACATCATTTAAACTTGGTTTTAGAACCGCAATGCTGCCCTTTAGAAAAGTTCTTGGCTTCTTCCCCGCATGAAGCTTTCACCAAAGACGATAGTTGTTCCATAATAATTACCTGTGTGCGCGGGTGGAGAGTGTAGGATCTGGAAAATATAAAAATGGGAACATCACCTACACCTTTTCTCACAAATTTAATCAAAAATAATGAAGCACAGCAACAGGATTACTGCTAAATATTAATTTTTTTTACTGTTGGTTTCCTATCCCTCAGATCAGTATTCCCCAAAAGTAAGAAATGAGGCTGGTTCGTTATTTTTAGCAGCTGCAGTCAATTTGTAACCTCAGGTAAATCGCTATCTCATGCAGTGTAAGAAATCAATCTACCTTTTCATTGAACCAAGCTGCTTTCTCTTCATAAGCCTGCTCTGAACTAGCCTCACAGACAAAAAAGCAGGGGCTCTGAGACCTCAGCTGTCTTGATAATGCCACAGGCTGGCATCTATGCAGCTCAGATATCTGAGACTGGATTCTCACTTAAAAATTTACCAAGCCACCAATAGCCTTTGCAGAAATGAAATAATCAGAAACGGTACACAGCTGAAGAGCAAAGTAAGAAAACAAAATAACCAAAACCACACTGAAACTAGCCACAGTTAAGACTCCTTCAGGCTTTCAGCCTGCATACACCAAAGCTAAAGCCTAACCTCCAACATTTCCCCTATGAAAATAGGGATGTCCTATTCCATAATAATAATAATAATAATGTTATTATTTATACCCCACCCATCTGACTTGGTTGCCCCAGCTACTCAGGGCAGCTTCCAACATATATTAAAGCATTTTAAAACATTAAGCATTTTTTAAGAATGTCCCTTTCCAGGGCTGGCTTCAGATGTCTTCTGAAGGTTGTATAGTTGCTTATTTCCTTGGCTTGGGGGTTGCATAACTCCACACCTTCCAACATTTCTCCGATAAAAAAAACATCTTAAGGAAAAATGGGACATAAACCGAGACCTCTTTTATAAATCCGGGATTGTCCCTTGAAAATAGGGACACTTGGAGGGTTTGTGAATTTGCCAGTATGGCTGCATTACCACTGCAGTTTATTCCATTTCCCCCAATGTTTTCCAAACTGTTAATTTCCACATTACATTTGAGATTCCACATGATGCAAAAGCCGCTTCCAGAAAAATAATGAAATGTAGTGCAAGTTTAGCATTCATTTCCATGTTATTTGATTTCCACGGGAAATTGTAGGACTGAAACAACAAAATTTGGGACATACTGCTCTTTTCATGAAGAAATTACGGAGGACAGAAGAAGCGCACATGCGCGAAAAGGGTGGGGAGCAGCGGCGTTGTTCAAGGTGTTTATTGTGACACACCACACCCAGTGCCAGATTTCTGTATAAGCTAAACAAGCTATAGCTTAGGGCCCCACTCTCTTGGGGGCCCCCAAAAAAATTAAAGGAAAAAAACCTGGATGTACATTTCCAAAATATAAGATAAAAAAACAAATAAAATAAAACCTACATACAGCAAATGGCTTTAGATACCTATTAGGTGCATAAATTACCATATAGCATATATTCAACACAAAAAGAGTGACAATTTGTTGTTGACAAAGGACAGCTGGACATATAAAGGACCCCATTACCTTCAGTAGCTTAGGGCCTCATCAAACTTAAATACAGCCCTGACCACACCCACTAGGTATGGATTAAATTTAATGCAAAATGTCAGTATATCCGTCAAAATGCTGCAGTTCCAGAACACAATAGCTACTGCAATGTGAAAGGAACATTCCCCAATATTCTGAATGCACCCAATATAACTGAAGTCCACCTCACAGTAGCAAGAATCTGGAAGCTCCCTAAATGTGCACTGCATTTAGGAGATCCATGTTTTTGGTACCCAAATCACAGCCATGTTCACGCCCACTGGCTCTTATCCCCTTCCCTTACACAACTGTTTTAGAGAACTTAGTGAGGAATCGTTCATTATTATGTAAAAAACATTCAAGCTATTCTGGAGGTTTGTGGGGAAAATAAGGAATTGAGACATGAGAATATAAATTCTTTGTGGCACACTTGGACTTACGGAGGGTGTTTTTTATGAATCCTCTGATAGGAACTGAGTATTTTTATGAAGACCTTTATAAAGAATTACACCAACTGCGGGCCGGTTGTTTATATAGGTTGGTGGCTTTATTTTTATCTGCAATTTAACTCCCCCCCCCCCTCTTCTTATGGTAATTTGAATTCTGTACTCCAGTTGATGCAATGACCATGTTACTAGCTTCATAAAATATGAAAATGAAAATATCTGGCAAGCCATTTCATCCATTTCTATAGAGTGTCCAACAATGTTTGTATAATACTTCCTATATTGTTTTATGGCCTGATTCACTGAGTATTGGCATGAGGTTGGGGAGAGCAGAGGCTTTTGCCCTCATACTAAGGCAAGCTCAGCCATAGCTGTCAACATTTCCCTTTTTTTAAGGGAAATTCCCTTATTCTGAATAGGATTCCTCACAAGAAAAGGGGAAAATTGAAAGCTATGAGCTCAGCAGCAGAAGCCACTGTGGTGGGGTAGTCAAAAGTAAACAAATCTCACAGATAAGTTAGCATTCCATTAAATAAGGATCATGAAATAGGGAGGAGGGATATTCAAGTCCAGTGAACCTGCAAGAGATTTGACCATTTCCCGAAACGTGAAAGCATTTCTCCAGCAAACATCCAATACCAAAAGAGAGAGAAAAAGTCTTTGCAGGGAGTGAAGCAACTTCTCTTAGATGCAACTTAAAGCAGTAGGAAAGATATAGAAAATATGGCGACACCCAGGTCTTCCTTATCTCCTGTTATATATCCTTGGTCCTACCGATTGCCCATATTTCATGCAATAATTCTGAAACCAAACACAGCCTTCCTCACAAACTCTTGTCTGGTTCTCCTAGAGGCAATATATTAACATTTGATATAAACATTGCAGAGGCCTGCTGGTTTGGACTGCAATCTATCCATCCCTGCAAGTTTTTCATTTATAGAATATAGAAATACTTTATTGTCACTGTAGAAGAGAAGAAGAGTTTGGATTTGATATCCCGCCTTTCACTCCCCTTCAGGAGTCTCAAAGCGGCTAACATTCTCCTTTCCCTTCCTCCCCCACAACAAACACTCTGTGAGGTGAGTGGGGCTAAGAGACTTCACAGAAGTGTGACTGGTGCAAGGTCACCCAGCAGCTGCATGGGGAGGAGCGGAGACAAGAACCCGGTTTCCCAGATTACGTGACTACCGCTCTTAACCACTACACCACACTGGCTCTGTACCACTTGTTTACAGTGAGATTAAATGAGCCCCCCCCCCAATCTCTCAGTCCTTGTTACACTCTTGTGTGCTGTCGTACGACCACCAACCCCAAACGTCAGGTGCAATATTGCTGTCTTCCATTCAGCAGCCTCACAGCCCACAGGTAGAAACTGTTCTTTAACCTGTTATCATGCTTCTATATCTCCTGCCAAAGGGCAGGAGATTAAAAAGGTGCTGGCCAGGATGTGAGTCAACCCTAAGAATGTTCCTCACTCTTTTGAAGCAACGGTCTCCTGCAATGACATCTAGCGGGCTCAGGGGACAGCCCATGATATCATGTGCTGTCTTCACCACCCTCTGTAGGGACTTTCTGTCCATGGTTGTCAAACCAGCGTACCACACCGTAATACAGTATGAGAAAACACTTTCTATCGTGGACCGATAGAAGGAAATCATCAGTTGCTGTCTAACATTGTTCTTTTGCAAGACCCTAAGGAAATGAAGTTTCTGTTGGGCCTTCCTAACCACCTGGGCTGTATTGACCTTCCAAGTAAGGTCTTCACTAAGATGGACTCCCAGGAATTTAAAGGAAGAGTCTTTCTCCACACACACACACACACACACACACACACACACACACACACAATATACAACGGGGCTACCTCCCCTCTCTTCCTCTGATGCTACCATGCTAGGTCAGCAATTTTTTTAAAAAAAAATGTGAATGAAGACTCCATGTTTATGCAGCAACTATCCAGAAGAAGGAAGGTCACCATAGATCTCCACTCTAAAAAGAAAATAAGGGGTGACAGCATCTGCTTTTGAACAAGAATCGTATGAGTGTTTGAAGGCATCTGCTATTGTTAGGAATGGTGGGATGGATTTGTTTTGTTCTTATTTTCATGTCATCTAATTCACATTTCCCAAACGAATAAGTGACCTGAAACAGATAATCCTTTGAAATTTGCACTTCTCTGAACTTTGCGGCACTGTTCTCCAACCGAAAAAGGGGGGTGGGGAGAAAGAATGCATACAAAACAATGTGTAATTCAGGAGGCTACCTGCACACACAAAAACCCAATATATTAATGGAAAGAGCATAGATAAATACATTACTGTCAGGGAACTGACATCAGAGCAGAGTGGAGAGGCGAGGCTCCCAGATTCTGCAGGAGAGGGAACTAGTAAGGGAAGAGAGAGAACGTCCTCTGGGGAAAGAAGTCCAGGTGACACCAGGAAGAAGGGAGAGGCAGAGAGCACTTCGGAGGGGAGGCTCCAAGACTCTTCCAGTGAAGTCAGTGAGGAGGGTGGAGGACCACCGCTTGGCACGCCCACTCTGTGCAGAAGGCTTCCGCGCAGAGAGGCGAGGCGAAGGTTGTCCGTTAAGGAATTCTTATGCTGGAGGAAATTTAGGAGACGCCCACTCATGGATTCTGCTAGCGACTGAGCAGCAGCGCAAAAGGCTGCTCAGTCAGGGAAAGACACAGCAACCCCTAAGCAGTTTCTAACAGCTGGAGGTTTACACACAAGCAACCCCAATTCCCGTGACAATTACGTTCAGGAAAATTGCTTCAAGAATTGCATACTAGGTAAAATATGCAGTCACAAATTGTTGTGAAAAAGAGGCAAACAGATATTAAGATTTGCAAAAAAGAAACTGAAATCGACAAGTTTATTCAGCCCTAGCTATCATAGGGAACACTAAGGGTCCCATAGCAAAATTGTGGGAATCACCAACAGAAACAAGTGGAGAAACTAAGTCTGTAAACCTGCCTTTTTGTGCTATAGTGTTTGCTCTGTAACACTGAAGAGCAGGGGTAGGCAACCTAAGGCCCGGGGGCCGGATGCGGCCCAATCGCCTTCTCAATCCGGCCCATGGACGGTCCAGGAATCAGTGTGTTTTTACATGAGTAGAATGTGTGCTTTTATTTGAAATGCATCTCTGGGTTATTTCTGGGGCCTGCCTGGTGTTTTTACATGAGTACAATGTGTGCTTTTGTTTAAAATGCATCTCTGGGTTGTTTGTGGGGCACAGGAATTCATTCTTCTTCTTTTTCAAAATATAGTCCGGCCCCCACAAGGTCTGAGGGACAGTGGACCGGCCCCCTGCTGAAAAAGATTGCTAACCCCTGCTGAAGAGTCACTGAACAAAACAAAAAAGCCACGGATCTCCCATGTTGTTGTTGTTGCTGCTGCTGTTTAATATAAGAATGATAACAAAAAGAGAGTGATTTCCAAGTGCAAATAATACATCATCTATAGCATTTGATCTTCAGTGACCATGATTATCAACACTTAAAAGGGTCTGTGTAAGCGCAAGTCCCTTACCTTTAAAGTGATGATGGTTATTTGATATGTGTTGATAACAATCCTATAATAATTATGAGGAAAGCAATTACAACAAATGCCCTTGAAGTGCGCTGCTTTTGTGCAATTTAATCCTACAGGTTCGATAACGGACCTTTAAGCCTCGCTGATAACCTCGCTCTCTTCTTTCTCTCGCTCAGTCAGTGTCACTGATTCAAATGCAGCCTGTGAGACAAAGTATTTTTCTTCTTTGCAACTCAAAGTTTTGTCCTTTGCCCAGTTTGCCCAGAATGGAGGGGGGGAACCTGTTATGTTGGGCAAGCATTTTGAAGTAGTAGCTCTGACGCTGAGAACAGTAGATCTGAAATATCTTTAAAAGCTACTTACAGGCTGTGGATAGCTTGAGGGCTCTTACATTCTTACGTTGTGTTTTTCACATGTGACTTTTTGCAAGTGTAAAACTTGCACTGGACCGAATGCCATTGCAATTACAGCTACCTCTCATCAGCTTTCCATCCCAAATTATTATTATTATTATTATTATTAATTTATTTATTTACCCCGCCCATCTAGCTGGGTTTCCCCAGCCACTCTGGGTGGCTCCCAATTGAATATTAAAAACACAATACAGCATTAAACATTAAAAACTTCCCTAAACAGGGCTGCTTTCATATGTCTTTTAAAAGTAGGACACCGTATTTTTCGCTCTATAGGACGCACCCGACCATAAAACGCACCTAGTTTTAGATGAGGAGAACAAGAAAAAAAATTCTCTCCCCCTCTGCGCAGCGCCCCTTCAGTAAAGCGGCAGGAGAAATGGAGCCCCTTCTATTTCTCCTCCCACTTTGCTGAAGGGGCGCTGCGCAGAGAGGGAAAGCTGCGCAGCGCCTCTCCAGCAAAGCGAAGCCAGGAGAGCAAGAGGGATCGGTGTGCACCGATCCCTTTTGCTCTCCTAGCTTCAGCGAAAGCAATGCGGAGCCTCCAGAGCGCAGCGGGACCTCCCGCTCTCCAGGCTTCAGCGAAAGCAACGCGAAGCCATGGAGCCTGCATTCGCTCCATAAGATGCACACACATTTCCCTTTAATTTTTGGAGGGGGAAAAGTGCGTCTTATAGGTTGCTGGGTGTGCCTATCAATTACATCACACTCTACATTGAATGTGTTCTTTAAGTGCCCCCTCAACAAAATCCCTTTTAATTCCTCTAGATTATCCCCCAAAACAGCATCTTTCATATAATGTTCTTATCCAGCATAAAATCCAGTTATAGTGTGTTCCTGTGCATGTTTACTCAGAAGTCTCATTTTTAATGAGGATTACTCCTAGAAAAGTGTTTATAGACAGTACATTCCTCTACACATCTACTAGGAATCAGAAGTGAGCTCCATGGGATATACTTCTAATTAAGCTGCAATCAGCAGCCGATGACAGGGTCGGGTTGTGCCACTTGCCTGCCCTTTGTCTGTCTGAGTTGACGCAGCTTCTTTGGCGATCCCTTGTAGCTGAGTAAGATTGTCTTCCATAAACAAGGTTTTAAAAGTGAGTCTGTAAGTGACTGTGGAGGCCAATTCTGGGTCCACACGTCCTTCCACAGTGGGGACATAGGTTTCGGGGTGGGAGTTGATCACAGTGAGGGTTTGCCAAATGTGCCTTCATCTTAGCACGCTTCTCCCTTTCATTCTGACTTTGAGCATCTTCAAAGCCCTTTGGTAAAGGCTGTGTTCCAGTCGAAGCACTCTGAGGCCAGTGTTTCCCAGTTGTCGGTGTTTATACTACATTTTCTTAGGTTTGCCTTGAGAGAGTCTATAAACCTCTTTTGTTGACCACCAGCATTACGCTTTTCATTTTTAAATTGGGAATAGAGTAGTTGCTTTGAAAGACGACAATCAGGCATCTGAACAACATGACCAGTCCAACAAAGTTGATGTTGAAGAATCATTGCTTCAACACTGGTAATCTATGCTTCCTCCAGTACACTGGCATTAGTTCGCCTATCCTCCCAAATGATGTGTAAAAAATTTTGGAGACACTGTTGATGAAATCTTTCAAGGAGTTGGAGATGCCATTTACCAGGGTGGAGAAGGAGAGGGGCATGGCAGCAGTAGGGTAAAGGTAAAGGTATAGGTACCCCTGACCTTGAGGTCCAGTCGCGGACGACTCTAGGGTTGCGTGCTCATCTCGCTCTATAGGCCGAGGGAGCCGGCGTTTGTCCACAGACATGTGGCCAGCATGATTAAGCCGCTTCTGGTGAACCAGAGCAGCGCACGGAAATGCCTTCCCGCCAGAACGGTACCTATTTATCTACTTGCACTTTAACGTGCTTTCAAACTGCTAGGTTGGCAGGAGCAGGGACTGAGCAACGGGAGCTCACCCTGTTGCAGGGATTCAAACCGCCGACCTTCTGATCGGCAAGCCCTAGGCTCAGTGTTTTAGACCACAGCGCCACCTGCATCCCATTAGCAGTAGCTTAGCATGGTGGAAACATGCTGTTGGGAGCACTGGGATGGCTCCATCAGAGCGTTTGCACCGGTGGTCTCTCCCAGGATCCTGCAGCAAGTCATCGGGACAAAGGTCAGGTGAATGGTGCAGCCCCATCATGCTGGCTTCAATCCATAGAAGCAGGCAACCTCACGAGGCAATGGCAGTCACCTGACAGCCTGACACCTGAGTTTCTCCTGTGTACTTGGAAGGAAAGGAGCAACAAGACAGGGAGGGCAACACATTACTCCAAATGCACACTTTTTGTGTGCAGTTTCACCATAGATATATTGTTACAAAAGTCATGTGCCACCCCCATTCTCTGCAAGATTCCTGCGTATTCCGGGGTCTGTGTTCCTTTGGAGAATTGAGACATGGCAGAGGCGGATGTAGCTTTGAGAAATATGGTTTATTCACCTATTTACACCTTCAGTCTGCATGGAGGGAGTCCAGATCTTACAGCATGGTCATTTCAAGTGGGACTTGTACCCCACAGCTATGCAGCTATGGAGTGCAAGGCATCTCTTCCAGCCTGCCTTCACCCAGCCTGCCCAAGATGGATCCCAGTCTTTCTTCCTCTTTCTTCTTCCCAGTACACCCTTCTCTTTTCCTGTCCCCTCACACCCAGTTACATGTACATGAGGGTCTCCATTCACAGAGGGCTTGCTTACCATATTTTTTAAAAGTGAAGTCATGCACATTGGGTTGTATTCAAAGTAGCACTTAGGAGAATGTTCCATTGCCGCAAGGATTTCCCCTTGCACAACAAAAGGTTCTCCCCCTCTGTGGGTCCTATGTTCTCCCTAGAGCTGTTCAGAGGGCTCCCCAAACCCTCTGCAGCAGATCTAGGGGCAGTATGGGATGGACTCAATGGGGAGGAGTGGGCATGTCCTGTTGTGCAAGTAGAACAGTTGTGCAGTTATTTTTGTTGAATACTTTTAATTTACATCTTAAAAGTCCCCTTCCTGTAAGTCCACTATTACCGTATTTTTCGCCCTATAAGACGCACTTTTTCCCCTCCAAAAATGAAGGGGAAATGTGTGTGTGTCCTATGGGGTGAATGCAGGCTTTCGCTGAAGCCTGGAGAGTGAGGGGGGTTGGTGCGCACCGACCCCTCTTGCTCTCCAGGCTTCAGGAAGCTATCCACTAGCTGTGGGAGACCCAGCTCTCCCAGGGCTAGCGGAGAGCTTGCCTGCACCCAGAAGCTTGGGGCGCGCTGAGCTCCACACGCCCCAAGCTTTGGGATTAGTGCAGTGCTCCGCTAGCCCTGGGAGAGCCGCACGGCTCTCCCACGGCTAGCAGAGACCTTGCCGGCACCCAGAAGCTTGGGGCGCGCTGAGCTCTGCACGCCCCAAGCTTCGGGATTAGCGCAGCGATCCGCTAGCCCTGGGGGAGCCGTGCGGCTCTCCCAGGGCTAGCGGACTGCTTGCCGGCACCCAGAAGCTTGGGGCGCGCTGAGCTCCGCACGCCCCAAGCTTCGGGATTAGCGCAGCGCACCTGGGGGGAAATAAAAAAAAATTCCCTTTATTTCCCCCCCAAAAAACTAGGTGCGTCCTATGGGCCGGTGCGTCCTATGGGGCGAAAAATACGGTACTCAAAATTCCTTAACTGCACCAATGTTGGATACATGGCTACTGGTTTCAGAAGCAGCCCTGTATGTCTTCTTGGTGACTGATCATGTTCTACTTCTGCTTTGTATTGCAAATCACACACACACACATCAAAAGAGCAGAGAATTGATGTCAGAAGGTTCACTGGGCCCTAACAATCATTTCATACAAAAATTTTTGTTGAGCTTTTACATTCTGTCTATATTTTGCTTTGCTTCCTCGTCACACATCAGATCCAGTTAAGAGCCTTGCTGTGTCTATACTGTGGGGTGCCTAAAGACTAAAAATTACAGTTCTATATTCATGAAGACCTACAGTAAATCAATTGCCCTGAAGACTCTTCCCCAAATTCCCTCATTTGCTTGAAAGACCTGTCTTTGCTGAGCAGGTTTTCCCCCTTTATTTTCAATTTTCCCGTCTATAATGCCATTGACTTTGATGGACAAGTGAAATATGAGAGGCTGTGACAGATTTGACAGGACATGTCTTAAGCCTGGATAAATTACAGCTACACGAGAACTAAACTGCACTTTCACTGAGAAAAATCTGAGATAAGAATTATAACAAATCAAAGATGTTGATCACTTTGATGTCTACATCAGGTAACTGAATCCACCTTTTCTCTTGGTGAACTCCCAGTTCTCTGCCCATTTTCTTCACATTTTAGACTGTTTAAACACAACAAGGCAGAAATTAAAAGTCTTCACCTTTGACTCCTTTGCAGTCTAATTCTATGCATCTCCCCAGAACTAATCCTCATTAAGTTAAATGGGGTTTACTCCCAGGTAAAGGGATGCAGGTGGCGCTGTGGGTTAAACCACAGAGCCTAGGACTTGCAGATCAGAAGGTCGGAGGTTTGAATCCCCACAACGGGGTGAGCTCCCGTTGCTCTGTCCCTGCTCCTGCCCATCTAACAGTTCGAAAGCGCGTCAAAGTGCAAGTAGATCAATAGGTACCACTCCAGCGGGAAGGTAAACGGTGTTTCCGTGCGCTGCTCTGGTTCGCCAGAAGTGGCTTAGTCATGCTGGCCACATGACCCGGAAGCTGTATGCCAGCTCCCTCGGCCAATAAAGCGAGAAGAGCACCACAACCCCAGAGTCGTCCGCAATTGGACCTAATGGTCAGGGGTCCCTTTACCTTGCTCCCAGGTAAGTGTGCATTGGATTCACTCGCAGAATGTTGCCCTCTTCTCCCATTGACTATATTCCTCTTTCTGCTGCCTGCTTAAATTTCCATTATTGGGAAATACGAAATGCCAGTCTCCTTTTGTTAATTCCCTTCAAAGAATATGCACAAATTGGAATCACATGTTTGTATTTCTTTGGTGGTAATCAGGAAAAGGAAGATGTTGTACATTTTTAGGTGCTTGCTACAAGTCACCTTGAGTTGGAACATAATAACCAAACTCAGCAGGGAGTGCAACAAAATGTTACAGCGCAGAGTGTTCAGGAATCCAGCAAGCCTCCAACATACAGTGGTACCTCGGGTTACATACGCTTCAGGTTACATATGCTTCAGGTTACATACCCTTCAGGTTACAGACTCCACTAACCCAGAAATAGTGCTTCAGGTTAAAAACTTTGCTTCGGGATGAGAACAGAAATCTTGCTCCGGTGGCGCGGCAGCAGCAGGAGGCCCCATTAGCTAAAGTGGTGCTTCAGGTTAAGAACAGTTTCAGGTTAAGAACGGACCTCCGGAACGAATTAAGTACTTAACCCGAGGTACCACTGTACTTCTCCATAATCCGTTCCATTCTTTCCCATCAGTTTTCCATCTGACCCCCCCCCCCCAAAACACACATGCAATACTTCATCAGCGCCCCATGCTCATTGCATTCAGCTTGCTCAGTTCTCATTAAGCTGATTTCCCCCCTAAGGTTCTTATATGTATTTGAAAACTTTGCCGTTCATCCCATTATTCAGATAGCTCATCCTTTTGCATGATTGGTGCCATTTTGGCTACATAAAGCTTCACCACTGCGGAATGAGCTTACTGTTTATTATCTTAGATACAGACAATCTTGGAGATTCATTTGTTTAATTGGAGGACTTGCTCCCCTTCTTGCATTGCTGGGGGGCAGCGAGGAGAGTTCACTAGCAGGTCATGTAACCGTATATGCATCAGGGTCTCGTCGTTCCTTCAGCAAAAGCCTTTTCCTGTTCTACCCATTATATTTGGAATGTATTTTGTGCATGACTCATCCTTAAAAGCCTAGCGAAACTTCCTTTGCATTGGTTACCTTTGAAAACCTGGTTCTTGTTTTAATTTGACCGCTGTGTGAAATCTGATATTTGAAGGAAGGGCGTGTGTGGCGTTCATTGAATTCACCCTTCTCCTCAGACCCTTCAGAAATGCTCCTGAGGGCAGGATTCTCTGAGAAAAGTTTGGTCCTAATGCCTCCTGGCTCAGGAACCGTCAGTGCAGTCCTGTGTGTATTTAAATCCTTCCTGCCTTTAGGAAAGAGAGATGAAAAGCTGTTGAGTAAAATAGTGTAAACTGGCACTGGAGTATATTTCTAAGGAGAAATGTGACCAAAGTTGTTGGTGTTGCTGCTGCTGCTGCTGCTTATTCCTTACCTTCCCCTTCACTATAAGGCCCCAGGGTAGGCTTATGACAAAGTAAAAATGCAATTTTAAAAATCAGTTAAAGCAATTAACAATCACAAGAATAGGGTATCAGGATAAAGAGGTGTGGCTTCAGCATAGGCTGAAAAGTGTTTCAGCTATTTGATTTTGTTATTTTATTATTGTATTTCTATTCCACTTAATATATTAAACAAATATCTCCAAGCAGTATACAAAAAACTGAAGCAACAACAGAAAACTTAAAGTATTGCAAAAAGTGCAGTTACATATAGAAATGTTGCATTAATACAGGCAGAGGGCCTTCTAGTTAGTGGAACGCCCTCCCATCAGATGTCAAGGAAATAAACAACTATCTGACTTTTAGAAGACATCTGAAGGCAGCCCTGTTTAGGGAAGTTCTTAATGTTTGATGTTTTATAGCTTGTTGTTGTTATTATTATTATTATTATTATTCTGTTGGGAGCCACCCAGAGTGGCTGGGGAAACCCAGCCAGATGGGCAGGGTATAAATAAATTATTGTTGTTGTTGTTAAGTTACTAATATATAAATCAATATCAAATCAGTTTCCTTCTGAAACACCCTACCTCTCAGCCTCTGGGTTCTCACACAGGGTCCGACAATGCGGAAAATAACACAATTATTTACATGTTGAGCTCAGTTCTTGCAAGTTCCAGCTGGGGGAAAAAAGCCCTGACTATTATTATTTTAATTTTTAAGTAGGAAGAAACTGAAGTTCAGCTACCAAAAGGTTCTCTAGCTGTTTCTTTAAATATTACAACCCAGCCCACATCAAGCCAACATTTTGGTGAGATTGCCTGACTGGAATTTACTACATTCACAGTGCAGCCCTATGCAGATCTAATCAGAATTAAGCCCAACTGAGTTCCCAGGCCAGGTCAGCTTCAAGTCCACTGAAAAATCCTCCTGGAAAAAAAGTTATTTCGCTGGTGGAGTAGAACCAGCCTGTTGCTTTAAGCTCTCTAGCTCAAATTTGCACACACGGAGAACTCTATCCCATCATTAAATGTTAAGCATGGAAACTTTGGGGTCAGTGTTGCACTATGTAAAATGGGGTGGTAGAGGGAGAAGAAAAGAAAAAGAATGAATGAGTGATCAGGGGAGCTAAGTTCACAGAAGATCATGAGAATGAAGGATGAAGACAAGCGGACATTTTCACACAGGATGTCTGCCCTGAAAATAAACACCTAGGCCTCTGTCTACTAAGGGAATATCGCCGCATCCTGTGTTTACTTAGGGCTTTTCCAGATGTTGTGTGTTCGCCCCTGGGAATGTGCCGCTGTGACTGAGCCAGCCAGGAAATGCTCATGTTGCAGAATGGTCGTGCATTGGCACTCAAACTGCTACTTCCAGTTTCTACAAAAGAGTAACAGTGTCTGTTTGTGGCCCTTGCTGTGGGAAAGGGGTTAGTTTGAGTGGCGTGATGGGAACCTCTTTGTTGGTGTTCATGTTGCTCAGTGCCTGCCCACACCGTTTTCAGAGTCCACTGGTGATATGAATTGGCCCTCTCTCTTTCCCCTTCATATTTCCAGAGACTGCGTGCTATTGCTCTCCAGTGTTCGAACATGAAATACTTCTTTTAAGACACTTTCCCTTCCTGTCTAGCACAACCTTCTGCAGCAAGGCCATCCCTGCCATTTTCTTTTCTATTGTGATTGTAACTTCAATAGAAAAAACTGTCTCACCCCTTATAATCCTGCTTTTTGCAGGAAAGGGCCTCCTGTGGAATAGGGCCTTTGGGCTGGCAGCACCTAGCTTTTACAATTCCCTCCTATTACACATCAGACTTCTCAAAAGCCTTGGCACCAATTGAAGGCCTTCCTTTACCAAAAAGCCTTTTTTTAAATCTTCTTATCAAAGTTTGTATCTGTATTGGACTTGAAATTGTTTGGAAATGTGTTTTATTGTTGATTTCTCTTTTACATTTACTACTACATCATATCTTCATTCCTTCCACTGAGCTCTGTGTACCAACCTAGATTCACAGGTAGCTAAAGCTTTGGTGGCAGAGCCCAGAGGCACTGGGTATAATGAAGATGGTGACCACAGCTGCTTGACCTGGAACTTCTCCTTTTACCTCCCGGCTCTTTAAAAAAGAAAAGTGATGTTCAGAAAGGGGGATGCCATCACCAGCCATAGTGGGCCTTCCTGGTCTCCCTTCCTTTTGTCCCACCATGCCCTGTGCTGATACCGAGCCTGTCTAAAATTGTCAGAGATGGTACTGTGGGTTTGTGACGATATCACCAGCCTCTGTGTCTCCTCCAGACCTTGACCAGCAGCCTGACTGGAACACCATTCAGGTTGATCTCTGACCCTGCTGGGGCATGAGAGCACAGCATGGAAAGAAAGTGGTATTCCATTGTATGTCTCAAGTTTCTGGATATGCACAGAAATTGCCTTGGGTTCGTCACTATTCAAATGTGAATATCCACATCAATCAAATTCCATCCTCCTCCAGTTTACTGATTTACCGATGCATGTTCCACCATTTAAGTAACCGTTCTCACAACCTTCAAAAATGTCGAAAGGGTGGGCCATTTCTTATCTGCAGGCAAATGAGTTTTATTAAACAGTGGGAAAGATGCAGGGACCTGACATTCTGTCACTATTATCTGCTTGCCTGAGATCCTGTTTTGCTTGTACTTTCTCAGAGAGATGAAAGTTTCTCCCTGAATTTTCACCACTTACTTAGCTATGGATGTGTCACAGAAACACTCCCTTCCCAGCACTTTAAGATACTAGTGTGGTTGCAGTGCTGTTGCTACACTCATCTGCAGTAAAACGCATCTCCGTCAGAATGCTTTGGATTTTCTTGACTCAGATTTATGACTTAACTTTTTAACACTGTTCCCAAGTTGTCTAGGAAAAGGAAAATCTTTAACAGACTTTTTCAGATTTCCACTTCAGGGAGTTAACTCGCCACCACTTTGAGTTACTTCTGAAGCCTACATTGTACAGTAGGGTGTGATGGACATATTAAAGTGGGTGCAGTTCTGCTGTGACATATAAAACCTGTTTGTGTTGTTGTTTTTCATCAGTTTGAATGCTAAATTATGCTTCCGTACTTTCAGCTGCCTTGGTTGTCTTTCTCCATTTTTAGGAGTCTTATTTCACAGTCATCTGGAGAAGGTGACTAAACGGAGAGGGAGAGATGATGCAGATATGATGACATTTGAAAGTGTATAAACAAACCTGCTTTAACAAGAGCTCATCTTAACATGAGATCGACTCTAAGAAATTGCAACGAACCAGAGATCCAATGTAGTTTAGTGCTTCCAGTGTTGGACTAGGACCTGGGAGAGCAGAGTTCAAATCCCTGCCTAGCCATGAAACTCACTGGGTGACCTTGGACCAGTCACAGTCTCACTGCCTAACCTACCTGAGGGGCTTGTTGTGAGGATAAAATGGGGAAGAAGAGAAACATGTCGGCTGCCATGAATGTCTCAGTGGGATATAAATGTGACAGACAAACAAATAATACAGTCTTGGTGTTTGCCTGTCCATTGTGGGTCATATCGTTTGCCTGGAAACGATGCCTTATGAGGAACAGCTAAGGGAGCTGGGCATGTTTAGCCTGGAGAAGAGGAGGTTAAGGGGTGATATGATAGCCATGTTCAAATATATAAAAGGATGTCACATAGAGGAGGGAGAAAGGTTGTTTTCTGCTGCTCGAGAGAAGCGGACACGGAGCAATGGATCCAAACTACAAGAAAGAAGATTCCACCTAAACATTAGGAAGAACTTCCTGACAGTAAGAGCTGTTCGACAGTGGAATTTGCTGCCAAGGAGTGTGGTGGAGTCTCCTACTTTGGAGGTCTTTAAGCAGAGGCTTGAAACCATATGTCAGGAGTGCTCTGATAGTGTTTCCTGCTTGGCAGGGGGTTGGACTCGATGGCCCTTGTGGTCTCTTCCAACTCTATGTTTCGATGATTCTGTGATTCTATTCTATGATTCTATGATTCTATATCCAAGAATGCAGCAATTTTGCAGCTCATATGGCTCTTAGTTGGATATTTAAAGCCATCAGCTCTTAGTTCCACCTCCTAAAGGTGAGACGATGTGAGAGCAAGCACACATTTCAAGTCCCATATGAGCAAAAGCAGCAAGGGTGGTGATGGAATCAGGAAATGCCTAAGGGATCCCTGTGGCTTCTCTCCTCCCCAACTGCCCCACCTGAAAGCTGGAAAGCTGTTTGTTTTTTCTCTCCCTAAAACAAACATGGTATGAGGACTCAGTAGCTGTATTTGTGTTGAACATGAAGCAAGATAATAAAATACTACTTTCAGAAGAGACACATGATCCCTCACCATAGGTGTTTTGCAGTGCCCCTGTTTCCCAGGGACGTCCCTGATTTGGAGAAGGCGTCCCAGTTTCTGATTTGATCCCGGAATGCCATTAGGTCCAGTCGTGGCCGACTCTGGGGTTGTGGCGCTCATCTCGCTTTATTGGCTGAGGGAGCCGGCGTACAGCTTCCGGGTCATGTGGCCAGCATGACTAAGCCACTTCTGGAGAATGAGAGCAGCACATGGAAACACCGTTTACCTTCCCGCCGGAGCGGTACCTATTTATCTACTTGCACTTTGATGTGCTTTTGAACTGCTAGGTTGGCAGGAGCTGGGACCGAGCAACGGGAGCTCACCCCATCGCAGGGATTCGAACCGCCGACCTTCTGATTGGCAAGTCCTAGGTTCTGTGGTTTAACCCACAGCACCACCCACGTCCCCTCACTTTCCCTTAGGATGTCCCTATTTTCAGTGGAGAAATGTTGGAGGGTATGGAGTTATCTAACCCCCAAGCTGTCTGAAGGCAATCCTGTACAGGGAAGGTTTTTTTAATGTTTAATGTTTTATTATGTTTTTATATATGTTGGAAGTTACTCAGGGTGGCTGGGGCAACCCAGTAAAATGTGTGGGGTGTAAATAGTAAATTTTTCATTATGTAATGGGATGTCCTATTTTCATTGGGAAAATGTTGGAGGGTGTGCAAGACCACAAGATTTACCTTGCTGTTGTTTTTTTGTCGGAAAAGCAGAATACAAATATTAAATCGAATCAATTTGGAGAGGCTTGTTCATTCAGCCGGTAGCTTGCATGTTATCCTGGCCAAGTTACAAGCATCACAAACTCCCTCAGCTCAAGGTCTAGGGATGTGAGGGGGAGAGTGTCTGAAGCAAACCTTTAATTTATCTTTAGAGACCACTGTCACGTGTGAAGCCGGAAAAGCATCTAGATCAAGGGAAGTAATAGTGCCACTGTATTCTGCTCTGGTCAGACCTCACCTGGAGTACTGTGTCCAGTTCTGGGCACCACAGTTCAAGAAGGACACTGACAAACTGGAACGTGTCCAGAGGAGGGCAACCAAAATGGTCAAAGGCCTGGAAACAATGCCTTATGAGGAACGGCTAAGGGAGCTGGGCATGTTTAGCCTGGAGAAGAGGAGGTTAAGGGGTGATATGATAGCCATGTTCAAATATATAAAAGGATGTCACATAGAGGAGGGAGAAAGGTTGTTTTCTGCTGCTCCCGAGAAGCAGACACAGAGCAATGGATCCAAACTACAAGAAAGAAGATTCCACCTAAACATTAGGAAGAACTTCCTGACAGTAAGAGCTGTTTGACAGTGGAATTTGCTGCCAAGGAGTGTGGTGGAGTCTCCTACTTTGGAGGTCTTTAAGCAGAGGCTTGACAACCATATGTCAGGAGTGCTCTGATGGTGTTTCCTGCTTGGCAGGGGGTTGGACTCGATGGCCCTTGTGGTCTCTTCCAACTCTAGGATTCTATGATTCTATGATTCTATGAAAATCATGTATGAGTTTGATGCCTGCTTTTTATGCAAGTGGTGCTCACGTAGGACACAACGCGGAAGAGAAATGAAATGGGCGTGGGCTGTCGGACCACCTCTGGCATTTATTTCCTTGTCTAAATTCATGAAGCCATTTGCAAATATCAAACGCCCACTTCCTCCCTTTAAATTTCCTTCTCTGTTTCTGAAACATCAGAGAGGAAGGAGATATCTCTTTACGAGAAAGGTCTCCAACTTTATTTTCAAATTACAAATTCAGTTCTAGATGGTACACTGCTATGCTTTACAAAAAATAAGGTAAGGCCATTTCTGTTTAAAGAAATAATATTTGTCCAAAATTGCATATTTTTACAAAAAATTAAAGGCCTTTATTGTACCAGACACACCCATGATGCAATTTTGAGAACTCTATAAAGATATCAATAGACATCGCATTGTGCAGCCTCCTGCTGAGAAGCAAGGCAGTAATGCTTTGTAAGGAACTAAGGCTTTGGTTAACCTTGGCTCTGGCAGACCTCATTAAAATAGCAGCCTGTCAGTTTCAAGTTTTAAAATATCAGGCCTGTCAGTTTTCTATTCGGTAGAACAATCTACAATTTTATTTGGGGTGTAATGTTTTGTGTGCAGCCAGGGAAACGCTTAATTCTGCAGAATATTGGCCAATGCTGCCATCTAGAGTACTTTATGGTTCTGGGTCTATGAAAGAAGGAGATGAGCCGACTGTTCTTTAAGAAAGTAGCAAAAACAACTCCTCAGACTCAGCACAATGAAATGAAAGGCTGGCAGGTTTGCTTACGTATTATAAAAATCAATTAAATAGCCTAGGTCTTCTTACTGAAGCTCAAATGCTGTTTTTCTGACATGTGGAAAGTCATTTCTTCCACCGTTCCAGTTGTCTGGCTTTCTACCAGAAAGGTGTGCTTTCTGCATGAAATACTGAGGAGGAATTCCTAGGATTCTGGAACATATTCTTGTTGGTGGGCCTCCCTATTGCTCCATGTGAACTGAGCAAGACCTTGAAAACCACACAAACTTGAAGGTGCATATTTCAGTAGCAGAGGGTAAGCCTCAAAGGAAATTGCCCACCATTGCTGATCATCTAACTGAGTGACTCCTGATAAGCTTCTAGGTCTTGTTATTAGGTCTTCTTCTTACTTCAGTTTATCCTTCAAATATAAGCCTACTTTGACAAAGCCACTTCCAAACTGGCAAGGAGGTGGGGTTGAGAATGAGGGAATCCTCGGGTGCATCAGCTCCCTGCCTAGCCAATCAGCTGGTCAGGGAGGCGTGGCCTGGGCTATTTATGCCCGGCGTGCCCGAGGACCGCCCTCTCTTCGCCTCTCCAGCTGATCAGGTTTCCCACCCTGCCCGCCCCTTAGTTTACTCTTCTGACCTTGCTATGGACTTCGGTTGGTCACCGTCAAGGGGCCTGGTAGGAATTTTTTCCACTTGGCGAATTGGCACCTGCCATTTGGTTTTTCGCCTATCTCGTAGCAAATCATAACAACTTCCCGGCATTGGGGGTTAGGCGTTGGTAGGGGTATTGTTATGCAAATGAGGGGGGAAGGAAGTGCCATCACCTTCCCCCAAAGCAAAGGGTAGTCTGGTAAAGGATTCCGGGGGGCGTTGCCCTGTCCGAAGCCTATGGAGGTGTGGGCCTAAGGCACGCCCCTGAGCGGTGACCCCAGGGGAGATCCTAGTTGATGTACATCAGCAGGACTCCCCCTATTGGTGGTTAACCCTTACTAGTCTTCATGCAATCGGGCTGAAGCCGGTTAGCTGATAGGATCAATGCCTAAGCCAATACCGCTCAATTCCTGCAATCAATAAAGTTGTGGCCATTTTTTTGCCCATTAACCTTATATACCGTGTCCTGTGTCTTTATTTCTCAAGGGGGGAGGGGGACTTGCCACGCAATTTGAATTACAAGCGCTTTTCACCAACATTCACTTTTGGATGGATATTCACAAAGTCACATGCATAGGGAAGGCACAAGGGCAATTTAAATGTTATGTAGAAATGGCCTTAAGGTAAATTGAGAGCATAATCCTTTACATGCCTGCTCAGAAATAAATCTGGTTGAGTTTAGTGAAGCTACTCCCAGATAAGTGGGCATAGGATTGCAGTCCCATGTGGTTTGCACCTTGTTTCAGTCTATATAGAAATTATCTTTCTATCCTTAATAGTCTCCACTATCAAGAATAATATTTGCTATTTTGTAATTCTTGAAAAGAAAAAAATATGCACATGTGCACAAACACACGCACACAGTCTGAGTCTATTCATCTTTTCTTATCTCTTTTTAACCAAATGTCCTTCTTTTGTCTTTTTTGATCAGGTAATTGACATTAAAGAAAAACTGAAGCTTTCCAAAAAGTTCTGGTCAACTTTACCATACAGTATCTGCAAAGAAGAAAGAGTGACAGCAGGCCTGTCCAATGAGGAGGACTGCTGGAATGGGCACACCAAAGCTAAGTAAGGGGGGGAGACCAAAAATATATATTAATATTTGCATCTGAAACTTCCATGGAACCATGCACCGTTCACTTTGTGAAGCGTTGTTTTGCAATAATGTGTTGAAGGTACACACACAGAAACATACCCTCCAACATTTCTCAAGTGGAAATAGGGACATCCTATTCCACCTCAGGGAGCTTCTCCTATGTTTGATCTCCTGCACACATAGATGTCAAATACACATCTACACCTGTCATCTTCAGCCAATTACAACCTCTCAGCTGATCCTACCTCACAGGGTTGTTGTAAAGTAGAACTGTGAGAGGGAAGGGATCGTGTACAACACCTTCAACACATAAATGGAATGGAATACAATTGTAGCTGTAAGCTGCCTTGAGTCCCTGTCAGGGGAAAAGGCAGGATATAACACTAACAACAACAACAACAACAACAACAACAACAACAACAACAACAACAAATATATTTATACCCCGCTGTCATGGGCTCAGGAGCAGAGGCACAGGGGAGAGAGGAGATGGAGAGCGAATGGGAAGAATCTGAGGGCAGCGGAGGGGAGAATGACAGTGACCCGAGAGATTCCATGAGCCTCTCCAGCGAATCAGAAGATTCCCAGAAGGGGGCGCCGGTGGTCAGGGCAAGGGGGGTCCCAGGGGGGACGCACCAGAAGCAAGGGGCCAGCCGGGACTCCCAAAGCAGCAGCTGGAGATCAGGACCAGCTTCCCCACCAGAGCGTAGCGGGGGGGAAGGTTCCCATGTGTCAGGGCCAGCGTCTCCTCCAGCAGGGAGAGGAAATGAGTCAGGGATGAGCGGGGGAATGGAGGGGAGGTCAGATCCAGCTAGCCTCCCCGAAGGGGAGAGCAGTGACAGGAGCAGTGTAACGGTCAGGAGGAAGGTGACCGGCTGGGGGGGCGCGCCAAGTTCAAATGTACAGGCGCGCGGGACAGCAGAAAACCCGGATTGGGAACCAGGTCCTAAAGCCCGCCGGAAGCAGGGAGAAGACTCAGGGGACTCAGCGTCAGAAGAGTCTAGGAAGGGGGAGACCCCAACTGACAGGCGGACCCAGAGGAGGAAAGAGCAGAGGAAGAGGTGGAGCAAGGCTAGAGTCTTAAACTGGTGTCTGGGGGGAGGAGACTCAGACGGAGCTTCAGCGGTCTAGAGTTTCAGACGTAGAGCTGCACGCTGCGGCTGTGAAAACGAAAATGAACTTCAATAAAGACTTTTGTATATAACAACGGAGTGGCGTTGGTCCTTTGTGAGCTGGGACCTAGGGCAGCTCTGACACCCGCCCTTCCTGGTTCAGAAAACCGAGCTCAGGGTAGCTAATAACGAATTCAAAACACTTAATTGTAATACAACATAGAAGCAGCATAAAATACAGTATAAAAGCATGAATAACAATAAAATTCAAAGATCAATTTGGGGGAAATCCATCCAATAAGCATTAGATAGTCCCCAGGGCTAGCTGGCTGAATTAGTTCTACTTGGGCCAGCGAGGAGGCCAGGGGAGAATTAGCTGTGGGGTCTCAGAGCGTGTGATCTTCATAAAAGGGGAGGGGGAGGGAAGAGAGGGGAAATAAAAGATCATACTCACATACCAGAGAGTAAATCCAATTGAACTCAGTGGAACTTAGTTCTGAGTAAAAATGCTTAGGATTGCAATGTAAGGCTGCACAGTTTTTACCCAGTTACCTGGGAGTAAGCTCCATTGAATACAGTAGGATGTACTTATGAGTAGACAATGTAAGGCTCAATTTGCAACAAAGGAATTAAGAAGTTTTTCAGAACTATATCTGGAAACCAGAGGCTAGGCACACTAGTACGCTTACCAAGCTACAAATCCCAGGATTCATTCTTAAACAGGCATGACAAACTGATATCAAACTAATTTCCATTTATGGTAGACATGCCTTAAAATAGGCCTCTTATATCACTGAGCAGGGGAAACCTCTAGCCCTTTCCTAACTTAAGTTTTAGGGCAAAGGAAGCTATGTGACTGTGAAGAAGTCATCATGTCAAGATTACTTGTGATTATTAAAATCACTCCTTTCTCTACAACTGCCACTATTAATTAAGAAGAGGCCAGGCAGAGTTAATTCTAGGCCATCAATTAGCAAATAACACAGAGAAGGATTGATCTTTCTAGCCCTTTATTTGAAAGGCAGCCAGGAATGCCTCATTATCAGAGATGTAATTTTATCAGGCCATATACGACCAGGGAGCTGGGAGTGTGAAACAGCTCTTATAATGTGAATGGAACCCTAATGAACAAGTGACAATGCAATCATAGCTTTTTCTGAGCTTTTTGCTCTTTTCAGAAATACAGAGCACGATGGCCTCTGTCACTATCGGTACTCAGAAAAAGAAATGAGCAAAAACAACATTCCTAAAAAGACATGTATGTAAAAAAATAAAAGGGAGAGAGATGTTTCGACCACAACACGTTATCACAGATTGATGCAACTTTACAAAACACGTTTCATCAAAATTAAAAGTCTTTGAAATAAACAAAAAAAAGTGAGACACTATTTCTGTATAATTGGGTCAATTATGTGTGGATTTTGTGAAACCTATCCAATTAAAAAGAAAGCAGGTGCATATTAATTTAAAAATATCCCACACCTCTTTATACCATTCCTCCATTTTATATTTTGCTTGCCCCTTCCAATTCCTAGCTCTATTAATTCATGCAGCTGTCGATAAATTTGTGAGCAAGTCCTTCATAGCCTGCGAAACTACTACCCCATCATAAATTAATAATAATGCTACCTCTGGACTTTCGGTCAGCTTTAAATTAACATGTGCCATTAAGGCAAGGCGGGGAATATGTAGAAGAAATGATTTCAAGGAGATATGGAAGGTGTTTCTAGAATTTGTACTGTTAAACAGAAAGGGGTCGAAACATCGCAAGAGGTCATGAAATTGTGGGAGGTTGGATAGTTAGAATGGAATGGTCTCGGTGGTGGGGTGCACATGTTTATTTTTTTATGATTATTGCTTTGTCAAAATAAAATGAAAATAAAAGAAAACAAATACCAAAAAACTAAATAATAATAATAATAATGTCCCTTTTTATTATTATTTATGCCTCTGAGATGGGGTGACTTCCTTGCTCCTCCAGCATCATGTGTTGAACTTGCACATCTTCCTGGCCAAAGCCTAAGCATGTAGACTTCTCTAAGTGCATGAACTTGATCACTCAGGGATCCAGCTCCCATAGAGGTCTATACACATAGGCTTCCCCCCAGAAACACCCATGTTTAACATGCAGATGTTGAGGAGTGGGGCAAGAAACCCATCCAGCCTTTGAGGTCGGACGCAGGAGTGCAGTTTTGCACCGCCTTTGACCTTAACATGATCAATACATAGACAGAAGGTATCTGACCTATCCATCAGTTCAGTGGAGATGAGATTTAATGCAGACTTTCAGTACAGTGGTGCCTCGCAAGACGAAAAGAATCCGTTCCGCGAGTCTCTTCGTCTTGTGGTTTTTTTGTCTTGCGAAGCAAGCCCATTAGCGACTTAGCGGATTAGCGCTATTAGCGGCTTAGTGGGCTTAGCGGATCAGCTGATAAGCGGCTTAGTGTCTTAGCGGATCAGCTGTTAAGCGGCTTAGCGGATCAGCTGTTAAGCGGCTTAGCGGCTTAGGATCAGGTGATAAGCAGCTTAGCGGCTTGGGAAATAGGGGGGGAGGAAAAAACCCCGCAGGAACTCGCAAGACATTTTCGTCTTGCGAAGCAAGCCCATAGGAAATTCATTTTGCGAAGCACCTCCAAAACAGAAAACCCTTTCGTCTAGCGGGTTTTCCATCTTGCGAGGCATTCGTCTTGCAGGGCACCACTGTATATAGGTTGCAATCCTATCTTCTTCCTTCTTTGGCGATCACTCGTAGCCGAGTCAGATTGTCTTCCATAAACACAGTTTTAACAGTGAATCCGCAAGTGACTGTGGAGGCCAATTCTGGATCCACACGTCCTTCCACAGTGGGGACATAGCTTTCCAGGCAGGAGTTGATCACAGTGAGGGTTTGCCAAATGTGTCTTCCTCTTAGCACATTTCTCCCTTTCGTTCTGACTTCGAGCAACTTCAAAGCCCATGACACCTTTAGTAAAGTGTTTACCAGTTGTCGGTGTCTATACTACATTTTCTTCTATTTGCCTTGAGAGAGTCTTTAAAACTCTTTTGTTGACCACCAGCATTATACTTTCCATTTTGAAGTTTGAAATAGAGTAGTTGCTTTGGAAGACAATAATCAGGCATCTGCACAACATGACCAGTCGTTTGCTATCCTATATGCCTCTGCTGGCAGTGATGAGCCCCACAAGTGCATCAGCCACCACTGTGCGAAGCCAACAGGCAGCCTGTGCTGTGCTAGGAGGCAGATGTCCTTGAAACAGGGCATTTGGGGCTGCTACACTCTTGCCAGACCCAACTTTGTGCCCACTCTATGGGACTGATCCCCACCCCCAATCTTGAGGGACTGGGCCCCACCAGACCTCCCCAAGATGGCGGAGGGCCTTGCACACACAACCAGCACCCCCCCCCCCTTGTTACACGGAACTTGGTGCCTCTGCCAGTTTGGATTTCTCTGCCCATTAGTTTCATTTAATTCCCATTGAAATCATCAAGGGTTGAGTCATGGCTAACTGTGTTCGGTGGAGCTTATTTCTTAGTCTGTGGCTCTGTGTGTGTTTAGAGCACATTCCCTGCTCAAAGAATACTAGGAACTGTAGTTTTTTCAGGGGGTTCAGGGAATTGTAGTTCTGCGAGGGGTCGGCTACAATTCTCAGGATTCTTTTGGGGAGGTGCTTTCAATGTATAATGTGTGCAGTATTTAGGATTGTAGCCTTAGTTTAAATCCGATCCGTAGCTTTTAGTTCATAATATTGACAGTGAAGGGAATTAAAATGAGATTATTATTCTTTATCTAAAAGCACTTCCTCTGAGGCACAGATGCAGATGGTTTGTGCCAGTTTCCCTGTGCTTCTCACATAACATTTTCTACACTTTCAGGCATTCACTTCTGTCACGGCATGTTAATAATATTAACAGAGTTTACATTAAACCCTGTCAAAATATTATACAGTTCCTTCTTTAATGCAGATACATATTTTTTGAAAATCCTTTTCTTTCCTATCTCCCTACCTAAAAAAAACCCCCTGCATTAACCACAATACATTTCTTAATTGCTACTAAGCAAAGTGCTTTCCTAAATGTGTAGACCAGCACAGTATATCATGATCATCATCATCATCATCATCATATAATACATGTAAAGCCTGACTGACTGGGACTCACGGCTTATTCAGTTTCAAATGGTGGGTTTACTGGTGAGCTAAAGTGACCATTCTGAAAAACAGGTTGCCTGTTTCTTTAAAAAAGAAAAACTTTTAAAAGATTAATGGGATTGAGTGAGTGGTCATGGAGGCATGTTCGCAGCAAATGCTGCATATACATTGGAATGACAAATTGAACTTTCTGGCTTTTTGTGTCAGGGACTAGTGAAATTTCTTGGTCATGGCATATCATTCTGATGCCGTTCTTCATTCTGATGCACAGATACCTCCCAGAGATCATGAATGATGGGCTCACCAACCAGATCAACAATCCTGAGGTTGACGTCGACATCACCAGGCCCGACACCTACATAAGGCAGCAGATCATGGCCCTGAGAGTCATGACGAACAAACTCAAGAACGCATACAATGGGAACGATGTGAATTTTCAGGATACAAGTAAGATCTTGCATCATTCAACTTCTCTTAATCGGGTCCCTTACAACAGCAGTGCTTAATGGGGTAGAAAAGTATTCTTCAAGGATGTTCTTAGTCGAAACCACTGGCTGAGATGCTGCAATGTCCACTGTGATCCATTTATACATTCTTTTTGGATGAAAACTTCCTTGGGACCAGGAAACTGCCTTGACCCATCTCAGTGCTGTTTACATGCTAGCTCTCTGAGGTCTCATGGGGAGAGGTCTGTCCTTCCTGGCCTCCAGAGATCTTCCAAGATATTGTTGGCCCATAACTTCCATCATCCATGACAGTTGGCCTTAAAAATAATAATAATAATAATTTTATTATTTGTGCCCCTATTTGAACCCATAAACCAAAATCTGCTTGTTCGTGTGTTTTATTTATCCACTTGGGGACCTTGGTCATGGGACCTTGGCACGCAATTATTTATCTCCTTGACATATGATGGGACGCCATTCCACAGGGCGAGCGCCACTACCAAAAAGGCCCTCTGCCTGGTTCCCTGTAACCTCACTTCTCGCAGTGAGGGAACCACCAGAAGGTCCTCGGAGCTGGACCTCAATGTCTGGGCTGAACAATGGGGGTCGAGACATTCCTTCGAGATAAACAATTATATGGCTTTTCGTAGACATCTGAAGGCAGCCCTGTTTCAGGAAGCTTTTAATGTTTGATGTTTTGGTGTGTTCCTTTATATTTTGTTGGAAGCTGCCCAGAGTGGCTGGGGTAACCTAGTCAGATGCACGGGGTATAAGAAATAAATGGTGGTGATGATGATGACGATGAAGATGACGATGATGACATTCTCCCTCTCCCCTCCACTCCCACAGGTGAAGAGACCAGTGGCTCGGGAAGTGGAAGCGGTTGCACGGATGACATTTGTCCCACAGAGTTTGAATTCATCACCACAGACGCACCCCTCGTTGATTCAGACAGAAGGGAAGTGGACTCTTCTTCAGCCAGTCAGCCCAGTTGGTCAGCACTCACGTGGTTTGTCATCTGCCTGGCTCTCCTACTGCAAAAACAGTGCAGATAATCCTGGCTCTGGTCAGCGATGACTGCCTTTTAGCTTTCGGAAAATAAAAACAAAAACAGTCAACTTTCTCTTTTTCTTATGCTCTTGGGCAACGGACCATGCCACAAATACTTACAGTTTTCTACTAGAAGAGAGCGGCACTGCAACCTGCTCCCCTTTGTGCATTTCCAAAGAGCACCAGGTGCCAGAGTGACCTTTCCCTGTTTCCTTCAGATAGCTGTGATGAAGACGCTGTCCGCTCCTCAGCAAGATCTCTTTTTCTCACGTTTTTATTACAGGAGACTTTTCAGAGCTTCATTTGCTTTTATGCTGCAGGAAGAAAAAGGGGGGAGGCGGGAAAGGGTTAAGGGTACAAAGTGTGGGTTTTCCATTACAAAGAAAAAAGAGAAGAGAAACAAAATAAAGAATGTCCGTCCGTCCCCCACCCAAAAAAAAAATCAAGCTAAGTCCAAGGCCCCCCAAAATAGCAAAATGTGACTTCAAACATATACATTAAAAAAACCAAGGAGTGCTTCTGTATCGCACTTAAGATCACCGAAATGATCTTTACTATTGAGGGAGTATCTTTTATATTTTGTATTATTTGTACTCCATTGGCCATAAATAGAAGACTTGCCAAGAGGTCCAAGACAAAAGCAGGAATAAGTCTACTAATCAAGGAACATCATTCGTCTCAGAATATTCACGTTGTTTAGCACACTTCTGATTTGAATTCTAACACTCTTTGTCCTAGCTGGTTTTACCCTTTAGCCATGGTATGTAATTGAAAAAGGCACCCACTAAGTTGCCCATCACCATCTGGTTTGTAGCAAAGTCTTAACAACGCTTGAAAAGTTTTAACTCGAGGGTTTTGACATAAAAACTAATCTCTTGCGATAGAATCTCTCCTTTTTCTTTAGCTGCAGGTTTGGCATCAAGTAGAAATTCCTGCAACTGTATTCATTACCTTAACCAAATGGCAGTTTTCAAAGGAACTGATAACAGTAATTGGATCAATATGTTAGTTTTGCATAGAAACGGCATCCTTCGTATCTATTAGTTTCTGTATCAGAAGGGAACTCTGTTGCTAAAACGTCGACACAAGTATATATATATATATATATATATATAGTACTGACATGGAAAATTTCTTTCACTTTTTTAGTCTTAGTATGATCATCTATTTTTATATATATGAATATTATATATATATATATAAATCACAGATTTTAACTTCTTAATTACAAGCTCAGGGTTGACACATCTTTGTATGGGGGGGGAAATGTTTTGTCAACCTGCTTTTATTTTTGTTGTTCTGCTTAGGAAGAGTCGTCTTTTCATAACTGGCAAGTGCAAGAATCAGAAAGGGAACTTTTCTGCATTTTCATTGGTCCATTTCTTTACAGAGTTGCAGAGGGGTGTCTCTCTCTCCCTCTTCTGTGTCTGTGCATCTGCGCGAGCACGTGCAACGTGGACATGGAAATGCAGTGTGACTTTGTGGTGGCAATTTGTACTCTTGTGTGCTTCCTTCAAAAGTCAGTTTGACTGCCTCCATGGTGATAGCAGCCCCAGGATGAGTCTGGGTAGCAGGATCTGATGTAAAAGAAAGTGTTCGAGCCCAAGGTTTTGATCCTGCTCACATGCCCATAAATATTATGCTCCTTTGCTACACTGCTATCGGCGATCCTATTGATAATGTCTGAAAAGCCTCTGTGTGTGGTATCACACCTGTGTACCAGGAATGGAGAGGCTAAGATGGATCTTTAGCATGTTGCAAGGTGAGATGTCAAAGGCACTGGGTGCAAATGGAAGCAGCAGGGGCTAGGATATCGGCATAAATTCTCACCCCCTTGCCATGCTAGGCATAGTGTAAAGGTAGCATGGCAAAGGAGGGGGGAGATTTCTGCAGATGTCCTAGCCATGCCCCATTCTCAGAGGGGCCTAATGATAAACATGAGTGAGCAGGCCCAAACCGGATCCTTGCTACCTTCCATGTCTTCACAGAAATCCAAGTGAGTTCAAAAGGGCTTACTCCCGTGTAAATAGGTATAGGATTACAGCCTCATTGAAAAGGGAGTCGTTACAAATAGATGGCCCAGTTTGGATTGCTATTCTAACAGAGAGAGAGCACAAAGTGGAACACTTTCAAGGAAGCTGCTCACGTTGCTGTTGAAGCTTTGACCATATGAATTGTACATGTTTCAAAATAATCATCTCCTCATCTCATTATAATTAGCTATCGATTTAGTAATGAAAGTAGTAGGCGCACAGCACAAATGTATAAAGTATACTTAAGCACTTTTACACTCCCCTTTCCCCCTAAAATGAGCATATATGCAGCTAATGATTAAATGCTACGTCCCGTAGGTAAACAAAAGGCAGAGGTTTTGATTCTCAAAAAGAGGTTTATTCTGGGTTTATTATTATTATTATTATTTAAAATGTTATACCCCCCAACCCTGTCAACCCCCATTCGCAGTTACATGGTGGTAGTGGTGGTTGCTTAAGTAAAGGCACCTTTTGACTGTACATCAGCCGTTGAATCTTTCTTGGACTGAACATTTTTATAGGTTACACACAAACTCAGAATTTCTAGTTGAGAATATGGATATAATGGACTGCCTTGTTTGTGATTAGGCCAATGGTCCATTTACTATCTGCTCTGACTGGCAGGCTGCAGCTCTGTCTCAGGCAGAGACTACTTAAGGGATTTTTAACTGAGCATGTAAGTGGTTGAACTTAGGGCCTTATACGCACCTATCCTGTCCCACTGAGCAATGGACCTTCCCTTCACCTGCCTAAGGTGTTAAGAAAAAGGATGCAGTAAACACCATAAGCTGATTCCTCACAAGTAACTTCATCTACCTATGAATGCTAAACCATCTTCTTTGTCACAGAGAGAGCCAGCAGTTGATCACCCTACAACTAATTGTATCCCATTTATTTTTAAGTTTATTGATTTATGTTTACCATCTTGATTTATGTTTACCATCTTGTAGCTCACCCTTATTATCCTTGGGGACGCGGGTGGTGCTGTGGTCTAAACCACTGAGCCTCTTGGGCTTGCCAATCGGAAAAATCCCTGCGACGAAGTGAGCTCCCGTTGCTCTGTCCCAGCTCCTGCCAACCTAGCAGTTCAAAAGCACGCCAGTGCACATAGATAAATAGGTACCCCTGCGGCGGGAAGGCAAATGACATTTCTGTGCGCTCTGGGTTTCGTTGCACCAGAAACGGTTGAGTCATGCTGGCCACATGACCCGGAAAGCTGTCTGTGGACCAGGCTCCCTTGGCCTGAAAACAAGATGAGCGCCGCAACCCCATAGTCACCTTTGATTGGACTTAACCATCCAAGGGTCCTTTACCCTTACCTTTTTTATTATCCTTGGACACTTCAGTACACTTATCCAGCATGTTCCAGCATGCCAGGATTCTTCTTGGGCCTTTGCCAATGTAATGAGATATTGATAAAACAGAGTCCAGTTTCACTTTCATCTAATTATGCTATAGGTAAATATAATATAACCCAATGTATCCTCGTTCAGATTCTCTTCTATTCCACATTACAACTCTTTGGCACAGTTGAGACAAGTGGCAAGAGAAATGGTAGAGCCCTGTTTTTTAAAAAACAAAAACAAAAAACATAGTCCACTCTGTCATATGATTTGCCTTCTTCTAAAATGGTTTCCTCTTCACAGGCATTTCTTAGGAAAGCGTTGTGGGGCTGCCCTCCACTCCGTTGCCCCTTACTGCAGACTCAGTCTGCTTCTGGGCAATTGGACAGTCTTGCCTTGATACTAGAACTGTACGGCAACTTCTGCCGTGTGGACCAATCTCATTCCACTGATGTCTGTAGGAAGGAACCACATGGGCCAAAGATGGCTGCTGCGGTTACTTTTTCCCTACCAGCTGATACACAAAGGTGCCACTTCACTGGCCTGTCACAGATGCTTCCTTTCTACAAACATTAACAGAGCCATGTGAGATCCAGTCGCATTGAAATGGCGCTCACACAGCACTGCATTAACATACGACTTGGTCTGAGTATTCCTAGCGATGGTAGTAACCCAGTTGCATATTCGGTGTCGCAAGAGAACAAATGGTGATGAAATGAGGAGCCATAATGCAGCCATAATGAGTTTCTCAAGAGAGGGCAATTTTTATCCGGATTCAGGATGGCATCCATTCATGAAGATGCCATGTGCTATGCAATAGTAATGGTTCTACTTCCCCATCCTGAGATTGGCATTGGCTGAGGATGCCAGGTAACATGGAAATAAGGTAACATTGCCTCCATCCATCACGTTTTGGTCGCTGTTCATTGATTAGCATGTGAGTTAAATCAGGGATGAATTTGTCCGGTCATAGTTCTCTGTTTATTTCTCCACAGTAGATATGGTGATCGCTTTGTGCGAGATGTGCACATAATTCTCCAATATTCCCTAAAGCTTGAATTGTCTCTTTTTTTCACACCTCAGATTGTCTTGGAATGTGAAGGAGCTATTAAATCTACAGAGCGTGTTGGATTTTGGAGTTAGGAAATAAAAATTTAAAAACCTGGTGCTTCTAAATGCAAGTTTCTATATCATTTGAAGTGCCTCTCTTTACACTTTCTTTGCTTATAATAACTATTTGTCTACAGGAAATGTGGAATTATTTCAGTGCCATAATTCAAACGGTTCTCTTCTGTTTATGGTGAGATACAGCGAACAAAGCTTAAGTTGTTTTCACAACGAGGTCGCGTTAATAATCATGCAATGGCTGGGGCAGCGTATTTGAAATCCCATAGAATATCATAATGTTTTTTTATTAATGCAGCATCATAATTAAATTGGATGTGGAAATTACATGGTTATGGTTGCAGATAATTGTATGGTAGTTGTCCTAACCATCCATACCAACTAGAAACAGAACGCTTCCCAAGGATTTTGCTAAATTTTGTTTGGGAGGAAAACCCTATTCATTAGTTCCACTTGCAATGCAGATATAATTTCCCCCTCCTTTTCCCCCTTAGGTGTTGTTTCTGCTACAGTTCCACAAACTAGGTGGCCCATCTATGAGGCTTTAGTGCCGCCGCCGCCACCTTGGTAAATACCAGCGTAACTTTTGATGAGGAACTGCACATATGTAATATGAAATTGTGGAGGGAGGGAGCAGCAGACCCTGTACTATGGCCCTCCCTGCCTCCCCAGGTCTCATAGTATTTAATATGGTAAGGTCCTCCAATTTGGTGCTTTTCCCATAACCTTCTCAGGATTCTAGTTTCTAATGTTCTCACTTTGACGGAGCACATGGAAGATTTAATAATAATAATAATAATAATAATAATAATAATAATAATAATAATAATAATATCTTTATTGTCATTGCCCCCTTCGGGGACAACGAAATTACTTGACTGCTCCATAAAAACACTAATTAAACAATACAGTATAATACAGCAAGGGAGATTAGATGACTTTCAAAGTCCGGGCTTCCCATTCAGGGCCGAGATCGCTCTGGAGAAGAAGCTGTTCTTAAGACAGCTCGTTCTTGTCTTCATCGTCCTGTATCTCCGTCCCGACGGCAAGAGCTCGAAGAGACAGTGACCAGGATGCGATGGATCTTTTACTATGTCCAGTGCCTTCCTATGGCACCTTGTGGCATAAATCTGCTCTAAGGTGGAGAGTGGGCAGCCAACAATGCTCTCTGCTGCCTTAACAACCCTGCACAACCTCATCCTGTCCTGGGTAGTACAGCTTCCGTACCACACACATAAGCCATAAGTGAGCATGCTCTCAATGGCACAGTGATAGAAGGCAAGCAGCAGTTTCTGCGGAAGATGGTTTTTCCTTAGTATTCTCAAAAAGTACAGTCTCTGCTGCGCCTTCTTCACAAGCCCCCTTGTGTTGACACTCCAGGACAGATCCTCTTGTAATTCAATGCCCAAAAATCTGAACGTTGTTACCCTCTCCACACAGACCCCATCAATCAAAAGTGGCTGGACGTTGCTCTTCTGTCTCCTGAAGTCCACCACAAGCTCCTTTGTCTTCCTTGTATTTATGAGCAAGTTGTTAGCTCTGCACCACTCTGTCAGCCGCTCCACCTCATCTTAAGAGAATAAGATCCTTGCTGGATCAAACCAAAAGCCTATCTAGCCCAGCATCCTCTTTCTGACTGTCGCCAATCAGGTGCCGATGGGAAGATGGCAAGAATGACACATGAAGCTCCCCTGGAGCTCCCTGGAGCTGCATATTCAATGGTGAAGGTAAATAAATGGGACCTGATCAATGGCTGGAACAGAGAGCCCTGGTTGCTCTGACTTTTGCACACACAAAAAGGGCAGTAGGACATAATGATAATAACAATAATCATAAATGAACGATAAAGTGCTTAAAATGGGGGGGTATGGGGTTCTAAGGGACGCGGGTGGCACCGTTGGTTAAACCACAGAGCCTAGGGCTTGCCGATCAGAAGGTTGGTGGTTCGAATCCCCGCAATGGGGTGAGCTCCCATTGCTCGGTCCCTGCTCCTGCCAACCTAGCAGTTCAAAAGCACGAAGTGCAAGTAGATAAATAGGTACCGCTCCGGCGGGAAGGTAAATGGCATTTCCGTGTGCTGCTCTGGTTCACCAGAAGCAGCTTACTCATGCTGGCCACATGACCCGGAAGCTGTACGCCAGCTCCCTTGGCCAGTAAAGCAAGATGAGCACCACAACCCCAGAGTCGGCCACAACTGGACCTAATGGTCAGGGGTCCCTTTACCTTTATCTATGGGATTCTACAATTAATCATTGTAAAAACCAACCCCCTAAGGGGAATATTTTTCATGCCATTTCCAAATGAGAGTTTATTACTGTGATAGCGTAGGTGCCAGGTATTCAGTGCACATGGTTTCTCCCAAAGAATCCTGGGAATTGTAGTTTGTTGAGTGCTAAGAATTATGCAGAGACAGGAGTGCCTGGCGTGCTCTGGTCCATGAGGTCACGAATAGTTGGACACGACTAAATGACTAAATAACAACAAGAAGAATTATGCATCTGCTAGGGGTAAGCTACAGTTCCCAGCATTCTTTGGGGGAAGCAATATGCTTTAGATGTATGGTGTAAGCAGTGCTTTTTTCTTTAAAAAAATAAAGTGTTAGGGGTACTCTCATTTTGACTCAAGAAAATCACCATTTTATAGTTCAAATCGAGGAAAATAAATACAGTAAATGGACAAAAGTACAAAGATTCACAAAATGTTTAGGGTTATGTGTACCCCTGCATACCCTCAGAAAAAAATCACTGGGTTTAAGTCCCATTCATCCCAATGGCAGCCAAATCCACCTGATTTGTGTATCAGGAAAGCCAAGAAGCCGAAGTGTGGTGTGTTGTGAGTGATTCGTCCATTGTGCTCAGAATATTTTTTTTCAGCTGATTTAAAATGACAGTGGTCAGCTTCTGAATACTGCGGCAGCTGCCACAGAATCAGCTGCACATATTCAGCCTGCTCCTGAGCCTTTCTAGATTCCACGAGCTCCAGCTACAGGAAGACTGCGCAATTGCAGGAAGACCTGTTTCTGCAGGCAGTGGTTTCCTTTTTCCAGTGATTGGTGGAATGGGAGTGTGACAAGAATACTGATCGCAGGAGCAGCAAGAAATGTCACCGCATTTGACAGAAAATGTTCCTGTGACTTGGAAATGGTTTCTCCTGTGTTTCATGTGGCACTATGATATCTGATGATTTTCCAGGTTTTTGTAGCACTTCAAGGTCTCTGAAACAAGCTACCAGAAGCAAGAGCAACACGGGTGTAATGGACATAAATTCACTTTGTTTTGCTTGTTTTTAAAGTTCACTTGCCTTAAGAGTGAAGTTGACTAAGCCAGAAACTGCCCGTGAACTACCTTAAACAATTCCAGCGTTCCTTTTCCTTATATGGGCAGGGGAAGCTGGTGCAACTGGGAAAGCGGAACAAATAATGAACCTCCATATTCCATTTGTATTGTTGTAAAGCTAGCAAGGAGAAATCAGAATAGTGTCCCAGTAGCAGAGAGGGGAAAGATGCTTTTGTTACACCACAGAAATAATCACCTGTACGGTACACAAATTTAACTGACACCTGTATTTGGCCCTGGAACAAATAGTGGCTGATGGTGAAAATTCACAGGGTTCGAGTGAATAACAGCCGTATGCTCTTTTTAAACAATGTTTTCACATTCCATACTCTGTTCTCCTCGTAAGCATTGCACCATTGAAGAAAATAAAGTTTGGAAAGCTTCCTGCTAGAAAAGGAGTGGAAATGCATTTTTTTCAGAGCACATGGAAGGATAATTCTGGCAAGCACCCCATATATTTTGAAAGTAATCCATGCCTCTGACATTTGCAAACCCAGGTTTCTCTATAGTTGAAGGGTAAGATAACACAGATCCGATCAGAGTTTGGTGTCTAGAGCATCTGGAAGCGCTTCAGTTTTACTTCTTTAGATGCTGAGGATTAAATGTGAGTATATTTTGTCCATGCATTCAACACACAGTGCCTGAATTCAGATAACAAACAAGGACCAGTCAGCAAAGCAAGGCTCCAAATAGAACAGTCTTTCCATTCTGCTTAGATACGCTTGTTCATTATAGCGGTCTCATTACCATTTGCAATTATGGTCCTTTTGTTAGAAGAGCAATGGCATAGACAAAGAGCTAAAATAACCATGGGGACAACATATTTTACAAGAGGAAAAGCAAAAGTCATGAGTCAGTTTGATGCATTTAGTACAGCAGCAAGAAATCTCAGAAGGACTTCCGAGGGATGCTACTAAAATGGTGTGCAGTCTTCCTAGCTGCACAAAATAGCCTCTTGTTGCAATTGCTGCCTGAGAAGGGAGTAGATGTTTCCTGGTGACTTCGGATCACAAGCAAGGCAGTGGAAAGACTTGGCTGTCTCTTCTTCTTAACCTGCCACAGGCTTGTGAAGAGCAGTTTGCCTGGTTGCTTGCCACAAGTAAAAAATCATCTACAGGCAACTCGGCATTGGAAGAGAATTGGCCTCAACTACCACAGAGCCTAGTGCTTGCTGATCAGAAGGTCGGCAGTTCAAATCCCCACGACGGGGTGAGCTCCCGTTGCTCGGTCCCTGCTCCTGCCAACCTAGCAGTTCGAAAGCCCGTCAAAGCACAAGTAGATAAATAGGTACCGCTCTGGTGGGAAGGTAAGCAGCGTTTTCCATGCGCTGCTCCGGTTCGCCAGAAGTGGCTTAGTCATGCTAGCCACATGACCCAGAAGCTGTACGCCGGCACCCTCGGCCAGTAAAGCGAGATAAGCGCCGCAACCCCCGAGTCGTCTGTGACTGGCCCAAACGGTCAGGGGTACCTTTACCACCCTGCAGACCATCTTGGTGTTTCACTAACACAGATATATACAGACAGTCTTGTCATGTGTGTTGTTTGTTTGTTTGTTTGTTTGTTTGTTTGTTTGTTTGTTTGTTTGTTTGTTTCATTTTTTGTTGGCCTTAAAACAGATAATTTTTAAATATCTCTGATATATTATAATGCTATTTTTTCTTTTTTCAATTTTTTGTTCTATTTTAACAAAGTAATAATCATAAATAAATAAGAATAAACATGTGCACCCCACCACCGAGGCCATTCCATGTCTAACTATCCAGTCTCCCAAAATTTCATGACCTCTTGCAATGGTTTGACCCCTTTCCATTTTAACAGTACAAATTCTACAAACACCCTCCATATCTCCTCAAAATCATTTCTCCTGCATATTCCCTGCCTTGCCTTAATGGCACATGTTAATTTATCATTAATAGCTATATCCCACACCTCTTTATGCCATTCTTCCATTTTATATTCCGCTTGCCCCTTCCACTTCCTAGCTATAATTCATGCAGCTTGTTTGTTTGTTTGTTTGTTTGTTTGTTTGTTTGTTTGTTTGTTTTTTGTTTGTTTGCAAAACTGTCTTAGCAGCTGCCAGGGTTCTGGGCTCAAGACCTTCCTGACAAATGTCCAGCAGGGAGTGTGAAGTTGTTCAGGAAGACAAGGTTTTTTTAAGGATCAGACCCCTGGGCCCCTGGGCCCTCACTTGTGGGGTGCCTCAGGGTTCTGTCCTCTCTCCCATGCTTTTCGATATCTACATGAAGCCACTGGGAGAGATCATCAGGGGATTTGGGCTGGGTGTTCATCAGTATGCGGATGATACCCAGCTCTACCTCTCTTTCAAATCAGAACCAGTGAAGGTAGTGAAGGTCCTGTGTGAGTGCCTGGAGGCGGTTGGAGGTTGGATGGCGGCTAACAGATTGAGGTTGAATCCTGACAAGACAGAAGTACTGTTTTTGGGGGACAGGAGACGGGCAGGTGTGGAGGATTCCCTGGTCCTGAATGTGGTAACTGTGCCCCTGAAGGACCAGGTGCGCAGCCTGGGAGTCATTTTGGACTCACAGCTGTCCATGGAGGCACAGGTCAAATCTGTATCCAGGGCAGCTGTTTACCAGCTCCATCTGGTACACAGGCTGAGACCCTATCTGCCTGCGGACTGCCTCGCCAGAGTGGTGCATGCTCTGGTTATCTCCCGCTTGGACTACTGCAATGCACTCTACGTGGGGCTACCTTTGAAGGTGACTCGGAAACTACAACTAATCCAGAACGCGGCAGCTAGACTGGTGACTGGGAGCGGCCGCAGATACCACATAACACCGGTCTTGAAAGACCTACATTGGCTCCCAGTACGTTTCTGAGCACAATTCAAAGTGTTGGTGCTGACCTTTAAAGCCCTAAACGGCCTTGGTCCAGTATATCTGAAGGAGCATCTCCTCCCCCATCGTTCTACCCGGACACTGAGGTCCAGCACCGAGGGCCTTCTGGCGGTTCCCTCACTGCGAGAAGCCAAGTTACACGGAACCAGGCAGAGGGCCTTCTCGGTACTGGCGTCTTCCCTGTGGAACACCCTCCCACCAGATGTCAAAGAGAACAACAACTACCAGGCTTTTAGAAGACATCTGAAGGCAGCCCTGTTTCGGGAAGCTTTTAATGTTTGATGTATTATAGTATTTTAATATTCTTTTGGAAGCCGCCCAGAGTGGCTGGGGAAGCCCAGCCAGATGGGCGGGGTATAAATAATAAATTATTATTATTATTATTATTATTATTATTATTATTATTATTATTATTATCTAATAAGTAAGAGACCTTTGTCTTAAGCCTTTGTCTTGCAGCACATGGTTCAGCTATGGAATTTTCTACTACAAGGCATTGTAATGGCCGCCCAGTGAAGATGGCTTTAAAGGGGCTTTAGAGGATAGTTCATGGAGGATAAAACTACCAGTGGCTTCCAGCCATGATGGCTATGTGCTACCTCCATCGAGGTGGGTATCAGAAATGAAGAGAGTCCTGTTGTGCTCAGGATCTGCAATTGGGATTTCCCACAGGCATCTGATTGGCCACTGTGAAAAGATGATGCTGGACTAGATGATAATAATAATAATAATAATAATAATAATAATAATAATAATAATAATAATTTATTATTTGTACCCCGCCCATCTGGCTGGGTTTCCCCAGCCACTCTGGGCGGCTTCCAACAAAGATGAAAAATACACTAAAATGTGGTAGATGGTCCATTGATCTGAACCAGCAGGGCTTTTCACATGACGTCTTCCCTAAACAATGCCTGTTTGCATCCTATATCCTTCCATATCAGGCCAGAAGGGCAACTAAGCACTTAAGACAGTGGCAAGTCATGTAGGGATCAATGGGGCTTCATGTTTTTAGAGAGGCACAATACCTCAGATAACCTTAAGTATCAGGGAGGGGGGGAATAGAAGATGCTAATGAAGTCACAATTAGGTTTCAATTAAATTAACAACAAGCTCTCTTAGAATTCATAATCTAATTTGTTAATCAGCCTGCAGCAGCAGCATCTCTCGGTGGGGAGTACAGGGAGGTTAAACCAAGTGTAGCAAATCACCGAATGTATTAAATTAAATCCGAACTATTGAAGGGTACAGAGTGTGCTGCCACATTCAGACACAAAAAGGGTTCTAAAGAGCCTACACCATATATAGACTACCCCCTCGCCAAAGAGTTGCAGCTCTATATTATGACAAGAAAGACACCATCCCCAAAAGCAAAAATGAACAAAACCAAGTTCCCATTCTGTGAGTTAGGTTGGGCTGAGTTTTGTTGACTGGTCTAAAGTCCCTCACTGAAATTCATGGCTAGATGGACATTTGAACCTGGGTCTCCCAATCCTATATGTTATAACCACTACACAACGCTTAGCCCTGGATTAGGAAGCATGGGCAAGTATCTCTGCTTGAGGCATACAAGGTAAAAGGTAAAGGACCCCCTGGATGGTTAAGTCCAGTCAAAGGCGACTATGGGTTTGTGGTGCTCATCTCGCTTCAGCCGAGGGAGCTGGCATTTGTCAACAGACAGCTTTCCAGGTCATGCGGCCAGCATGACTAAACCGCTTCTGGCACAATGGGACACCGTGACAGAAACCAGAACACACGGAAATGCCATTTACCTTCCCATCACAGCGGTACCTATTTATCTACTTGCACTGGTGTGCTTTCGAATTGCTAGGTTGGCAGAAGCTGGGACAGAGCATTGGGAGCTCACCCCATCGCAGGGATTCGAACCGCTGACCTTCTGATTGGCAAGCCCAAGAGGCTCAGTGGCTTAGACCACAACATCACCTGCATCACCAGAATTACAAGAGTATTGCGGGAGTATTGCATTCACCTGCCTTCCTCACTGGTGTCTCCAAATGCTGCGCCAAACACATGCCTCCTTTGCAGGAAATGTGTGTTAGTGTAACCAGACGTCCCCGTTTTCCGGGAACAGTCACCGTATTTACAAATCAGTCCCCATACAAAATCCATTGAGGTTGAAAAGTGTCCCCGGATTCATTGAAAAAAATCTGGTAACCTTATGTTAGTGAGACCAGACATCGCTTCTCTATTCATTCCCTGACCTCCACACTTTCATTTTAAAGAGAATACAAATTTACAGGGTGGGAAAGGGATAATATGTTTGCCTCTCCCTTTTCAAACTGCTTTGTATTAAAATTTTACAACACAAACACTATAATAAACCTAAAAAGACACAAGTCAGGGGTGGTGTTGACAGCTGCCAGTACAGTATTAGACAGAAATGAGGGCAGTTTGCTTCATGGTGTTAAGGGCGTTTCACCTTAAAGCTGGAAAAGGTTCTGAAAACGACAACCAAAATGTTCCAGAGGGTGGAGCAATTCCCCAGTCAGGAGAAGTTACAATAGTCAGGGATTTTTTCATTTAGAGAAAAGGAGAGTAAGGGGATATACAATAAAGGTGTTTAAGATTACTCGAGGTGTGGATAAAGAGGAGAGAGGGAAGTCTTTCCTCCCTCTCTCATAATACTACAACCTGAGACTCCCGAGTGAAGCTGAGTGCTGGAAGACTCTGGGCAAACAAAAAAAAGTGATTATTCACACGGTGGCAGCACATAGCTAAACAATGGAACACGGATAACTTTGAAGCCTTATTTAGGCAGATTCACAGAGGATGGGACTACGAATGGCTGCCATTCACAATGGCTGTGTCCTTCCGCCAGCATTGCCAAATTCAAGCTTCTGGGAACAGAAGTTTTTGCGTATTTCTAGAAGCTTATACTGATGCTGTGGTTGTTTTTTTAAAAAAGAAAACAGTATTGTGGCTGCTACACCGCTCATCTCCCCTTTTAAATGCCTGTAGTTGTAGCCCCTCTACACCAGTGTGGTGTAGTGGTTAAGAGCGGTAGTCTCGTAATCTGGGGAACCGGGTTCGCGTCTCCGCTCCTCCACATGCAGCTGCTGGGTGACCTTGGGCCAGTCACACTTCTTTGAAGTCTCTCAGCCCCACTCACCTCACAGAGTGTTTGTTGTGGGGGAGAAAGGGAAAGGAGATTGTTAGCCGCTTTGAGACTCCTTAAAGGGAGTGAAAGCCGGGGTATCAAATCCAAACTCATCTCTTCTTCTTCTTCTTCTTCTTCTTCTTCTTCTTCTTCTTCTTCTTCTTCTGTCTTGGTGGGCATGCATTTTTGGGGTGGGCCTCAGCTCACTCTTAACCAGGGGTCAGCAACCTTTTTGAGCCATGGGCCGGTCCACCGTCCCTCAGGCCTTGTGGGGGGCTGGACTATATTGGGGGCGGTGGATGAACGAATTCCTATGCCCCACAAATAACCCAGAGATGCATTTTAAATAAAAGGACACATTCTACTCATGTAAAAACACACTGATTCCCAGACCGTCCACAGGCCAGATTGAGAAGGCGATTGGGCCGCATCCGGCCCCCGGGCCTTAGGTTGCCTACCCCTGCTCTTAACCTTGTGGTACCAGCTATAGGGCTGGTGTCAAGGGCTGGACTGAGGAGGAATGGTGTGGACCGCCCCCTCCCTTTTCTTGAACCTCCCCAAGAACAGGAGGACAGTATTGATTTAGAACAGTGGTTTGCAGAAGGGCATAGTTCAAAGGCTGCAGAGGGGAGAAGCTGGGAAATATTGGAAGAGGAACAGTAGGAAGAAGAAGCACCACCAGGGGAGAGACAGCTGACAGACTCAGTTTCCTTGGAAAGCATTCCTGACTCCCCCCTCTCCCAGAACCAGGTGGGCATTGAGGGTATTGGAGCAGAGAGCTCAGAAGCAGAAAGCTCAGATTAGCCGACACAGGAGTGACGTCTGATGGGGAGGCGTAGGGGCATGGGACTTTACTTGGATGCCATTATTAGGGAAGGCTGCATTCCTTCATTGCTCTCTGTGAATTATTGAATAAATTGCTTGGTGAGAACTTTTATCATTTCTCTGATTCTTGGCTACCACCGTGAGAGGGATCTGATTCCCTAAAGCCTGACTGTTGGGCAGAACAAATTCACACATGCCGTACGCAGAGCATACAGACACCTCTCCCTTTGAGATCCGCAGCAGTTTTGAGCATGAACTTTGTAGGAATCCCTCTTGCGTACAAAGTACACCATACCATGGTCCAGCAGAGTTTGCGTTGTCGTAGTCCCATCTATGCAGAGCACCTGTTTGCACTCTGCTTCAGGCAGGGATATCTGAGTACTGTGGATGAATATCGGCTGTTCTGTACACGGAAGTAAAATTGTTCCCTTTTCCATGTGCACGGTGACCTGACAGCCTAAAAGCAAGGGAGGCTCTGGGATGATGCCGTGACGCAGTGCGTCCAGAGGTTTGTCATGGGACTGGCTTGTGTACCAGGGTTGTTTTCGATACCACCCCCTTGTAGCTTAGAGTCAAAAAGGTAAAGGACCGCTGGACAGTTAAGTCCCATCAAAGATGACTATGGAGTGCAGCACTCAGCTCACTTTCAGGCTGAGGGAGCCGGCAATTGTCCACAGACAGCTTTCTGGGTCATGTGGCCAGCATGACTAAACCACTTCTGGCACAACGGGGCACAGTGACGGAAACCAGAGTGCACAAAAACACCATTTACCTTCCCGCTGCAGCGGTACCTATTTATCTACTTGCACTGGTGTGCTTTCGAACTGCTAGGTTGGCAGGAGCTGGGACAGAGCTTAGAGTGCACCTCTGTTGGAAGAGGCCCTCCAATATGGAGCCCTTGATCTGGGTTGAGACCGTGTTTCAGGTCAGGATGCCACAGCTGCTTTTTCTTCAAAACAAAAGTGGCCAGTTTAACCATGCTTTTTCCCCAAAGCTTTGGTCCTCGGTTTTGATTCTGATCAAGCAGAAGAGGTCGTTCTCAAGCGAGCCACAAGAGGGCAACCCACACTTTCATGCAGAACAGTTTCCCATGCCTTCTAAAACAAAGTTTTCTCTTCCTTCTTGCATTTTTTTGAAGATTGCGTTTTATTTAATGAAGCAAGCAAAACACAGGAGGGAAAGTAAGACTTACAGCTCCATGATCTGTAGGTTGAATAGCCACATTTCACTGGGATCCAAAGTGCTACTGCAATGTGTATTAGCCAAGGATGTAATACAGAAATATCAGCACATTTTTTTTAAAAAAATGAATTTATGCAAACAGTTAAACAAAACAATGTAAAATCCAGCAATCACTAGCTGCACTTGGAAGCAAGGTTCTTCTGTGACCTGGAGCTGCTCTGAATCAGGCCTATACATTTGTTTCCAAAAAGTGCACCCACTATTTGTGGTGCAGTGTTTAGAGTATCTGACTAGCACAAGGGAGACTTGGGTTCAAATCCCTATTCAGCCGTTTAGCTCACTGGGGGACCTTGGGCCAATCACTGGTTTTCAGCCTCACCTACCGTATTTTTCGCCCTATAGGATGCACCGTCCCATAAGGCGCACCTAGTTTTTTGGGGGGGGAAATAAAGGGGGGAAATTTATTTTTTCCCCCCAGGTGCAGGGCTGGGGCGGCCCGAGCTTCCCCCGACCCCAGCCCCCAAACAGGCAGCTCTCTGCAAGCCGTGGGAGCCCAGCGCTGGCTCCCGCTGCTTGCGGAGAGGTCCGCAAAGCCTGGACGCGCTGAGATCAGCGCGCGCAGGCTTCGGGATGCCAGCAACTCTCCCCAAGCAGCGGGAGCGCTCCCGCTGCTTGCGGAGAGGTCCGTGAAGCCTGGAGAGCGAGAGGGGTCGGTGCGCACCGACCACTCTCGCTCTCCAGGCTTCAGCGAAAGCCTGCATCCGCCCCATAGGACGCACACACATTTCCCCTTCATTTTTGGAGGGGAAAAATTGCGTCCTATAGGGCGAAAAATACGGTACCTCCAAGAGTTGTTATGCAAATAAAATGGGCAGAGAGGGAATGCCATGCATTATTCTTGAGGTCCTTAGAGGAAAACTGAGATAAAAACAAATAATAATCACTTTTGGAAGCAGGATAGAGGGGAGAGGCCCACTGAATCCACTTTTTTCTCATGCTCTTCAACAGGCAATTAGCACTATCAGATACTGGTGGACACCTTTTCACCAGGGAGCAGACATACAAGTAGGAATCAAAGTATGTTACTGCACACAAAGAGATGAGGAATTTAATGTATACAGAACACTTCAGTGAAACATGCGAAGCACAGTGTAATAAGCACTCAGAGCCGACTAAAAATATAGGAAGGTAGCAAACGACAACACTTCTCCCCTGGCAAGTGTTCTTTAAGCACCGTGGGCATGCTCTGTACAGCACTTAGCACGCTGTGCTAAATAAATGTTAGAACAGCATTCACAGTTAAGTAGTTAGGAGATCAAAGTGGTGTTACCCATATGATGGATATGTGGATATCAGCATTGCCTGTCTATAACAAGGCATACAGTGGTACCTTAGTTCTCAAACTTGATCCATTCCGGAAGTCCGTTCCAAAACCAAAGTGTTCCAAAACCAAGGCATGCTTTCCCATAGAAAGTAAGGCAAAATGGATTAATCCATTCCAGATTTTTTAAAACAACCCCTAAAACAGCAATTTAACATGAATTTTACTACCTAACAAGACCACTGATCCATAAAATGAAAGCAACAAACAATGTACTGCATTGTTTGCAGTCAATGTACTGCAGTTGTTTGCAGACAATCAATCAATCAGTAGCTGAACTGGGTTCCACATAGTCACAAAAACAAAACAATAAAGCCGCAAAAACGATAGCAAAAACAGACAGGCCTCAGTGTAACACTCAAAATGGAGTATGTTCGGCTTCCGAAAAAAGTTTGCAAACCAGAACACTTACTTCTGGGTTTGCAGTGTTTGGGTTCCAAGTTGTTTGAGTACCAAGGCGTTTGAGAACCAAGGTACCACTGTATTTTGAATGTGTGCAACACATCAGTTCTTCTCCTCTATATTTGTGCACCTAGCCACCTATAACACCTAAGAGAAATCTCTCAAGGTAACTCTGGGCTAAGAGCGGACAAATCAATTTCACAGAGATTCGGCAAGCTGGGGAGGATTCCTTCCTGCACATGTGAGCACCCCACTTTAAATCCTGTGAGAGCCGATGAGTTGCAGGAATCAAGATCTGCACCTGTCCTTTCAAAGGGTGTTGACGTGCGAGATGTCAGCCTCAAATCAGAAAGGAATGGAGGCTTAGTTGAACTGGTTATAAAAGTATAAGTTGTCCGGGCGTTGTTCTCTGTCAAGATGCTAAAGCGACAAATGGTATGTGTTGACCAACTGACTTCTCAAGGGCAGTCAATTGCAAAACACTTCGTACCCACCCACCCCCCTAGGCTTCGTCGCTGTATTTCTTCACGCTAAACCTTGCGTTCATTAGCGGCTCAAAACCTTTCCGGTGTCTCCGGTGCTGGAAGAGGACAAGCAGAAGGACCAGAACAAGTAAAGCAATCAGAGCTCCTCCAATGGTTGACCCAACCATGAGAGCCCAAGTGCGGGCCTCTTCAGCCGATTCTGTGAAGGCAGAAGAGCAAAGGCAATTGTTAAGTTGTGGGTGAACATATCAGACGACACAGCGATTCTTCAAACAGCTCTTGTTTATTCACAGGCCGGAACAGAACTGAACTGAAGGGTTCAGCCAGCCTGCTTATGTAGAGCTCCACTAGAACGCAACAGTAACCATTTTCTGTAATTATCCAATCACTGAACGTCACTTTCAGTCCCTTATTTGCATAAGTGGACCTGAGTGAAAACTATCTACATTATCCCCCTGCTGGCCCAGGGTGAGAACTTCAGTACATAACACCAATTATGGTCTACAAATGACAAACAGGTCAAATCTGTAATGATACACTGGGCGGGAGACTTTGGGTATAACATACAGCTCACAGCTTGGGAGAGGTTATGGAATTGGGATTTAAAGTTCACGGCATGTTATGTGTCACGCCTGTGGGGCATGCACTGGGCCCCCTCAATACCAAGGGGTCCCAGCCCCTTTAATAATAATAATAATAGTAATAGTAGTAGTAGTAGTAGTAATAATAATAATAATAATAATAATAATAATAATAATAATAATAATTTATACCCCACCCTCTCCAGCCAGAGCTGGGCTCGGGGCAGCTAACACCAATAAAATTACAATAAAACATAATGGGGGGGGGGGAGAGAGAAACTAAAAAAAACCACACCAGTTTATTAAAATATGGGTTAAAATACAATTTAAAATGCAGCCTTATTTTAATAGTAGCCCATAAATCAAAACCATAAGGGGAGGGAAACATAAGGGTCAGACTGAGTCCAAACCAAAGGCCAGGCGGAACAGCTCTGACTTGCAGGCCCTGCAGAAAGATGTCAAGTCCTCCAGGGCCCTAGTCTCTTGTGACAGAGCGTTCCACCAAGTCAGGGCCAGTACTGAAAAGGCCCTGGCCCTAGTTGGGGATTGTAAGCCAAAACAACCTGGGACCTCCAAAGTGTTGTTATTTGTGGACCTTAAGGTCCTCCATGGGGCATATCAGGAGAGGCGGTCCCGTAGGTATGAGAGTCCTAGGCCACAACAAAGACTGAAAGGGCCGGAGATACGTCAGCCCTCAAAGTTGGCATGTCTGCTGCCAAGGGTTGGCTGGTGCTGAGAGTGACACTGAGTGTCTGAAGCTGTTGGTCCGAGGGTCTTCTTGTGGTTCCCTCATTGTGAGATATGAGCTTACAGGGAATCAGGCAGATGGCCTTTTGGGTAGTTGCGTCCGCCCTGTGGAACGTCCTCCCCCAACAGATGTCAAACAGATAAATAGCTTTGTGATTTTGGGGACTTGAAGTTCACGGCATGTTATACACTGAAAGAAAATTATATGAAAATGATGTACCGACGGCATCAAACTCCTAGTAAATTAGCAAAAATGTATAAAACGTGCTCAAATGTATGCTGGAAATGTAAGGGGAAAGAAGGCACCTTTTATCATATGTGGTGGAATTGTAAGGTAGTAAAAGGATTTTGGGAAATTATATATAATGAGTTGGAAAAAAATGTTTAAAATAACCTTTGTTTAAAAGCCTGAAGTCTTCCTTTTAGGAATTCTAGGTGTGGAAATCCCAAAGGAGCAGAAAATACTATTTATGTATACGACCACGGCTGCACTGATGTTACTGGCCCAGAGATGGAAAGAAGATAAATTTCCTACCAGAGAAGAATGGCAGATGGAGTTAATGGATTATGCTGAAATGGCTAAAATGACCGGAAGAGTCCGAAATCAGGAAGACCAAAATTTCAATAAGGAATGGGGGAAATTTATAAGCTACCTTAAAGACCATTGTAAACAGTTAAAATCGTTAGTAGGATTGGAATATCACTTGTAGTTTAAGGTTAAATTACAGACATAGTGGAAGAGGTAAAGGATTTGGATTAAAGATGAGGGAGGAAATAGGATTAATAATAGGACCAAAATAGGGGAGGATGGAAGTCCAGGAAATTCCTTGGAATCTTGCTTTTATGATTTATGCCTAATATAACTCTAAATTTTTAATTTGAAACACCAAATAAATAAATTTTGTAAAAAGAACAAAGAACAAAGCCACAGCCACACTCTAACCATTACACTAAATCCCTGGACAACTGCCATAATTGACAATGCTTCCATTGTTTTTAATAGCCATGCTATTAAACCGGTGGGGATTGTAAACCAAAACAACCAGGGGCACCCGTTTGGCAAAGGCTACCACGCTGTGCCTTTAGCCCAGAGTGGTACCACACTGCGACAACGGGTACATGCTGCAGTGCTGAGCTCTTGCAAGCTAAACTATATAACTCACAAAACTATCTAGTTACCAGGCAAGTCAATGGCATAGCTGTAGCCAAGTTGTTCTGCAGGTAGAAACAGTTCATCGTTGGCCACTGGAGGGAAGAAAGGCACCATGTTGAACTTCCGGTTGTGGCCAATAGGAGCCAGTTCTTCGGGCCACGCACTGCCAGATGGGCGGAATCGTTTCATCCATTCATCAAAAATAGCGTCCGTAAAGGAATGGAGGACCTGGGAAGCCAATTCACACATGATCTTAAGCTCACAGGGATATGCCCAGGCCAATATGATGAAAACAAATAATTTGCCCGTGTTCATTTTATTCCCTGTGCTGTTTATCATCTATATGAAACTACTGAGTGGGGTCATCTGGAGTTTTGAAGCACAGTGGTGCCTCGGTTAAGAACAGCCCTATTTATGAACTATTCGGTTTACGAAACTCCGCAAAACTGGAAGTAGTGTCCCCGTTTGTGAACTTTACCTTGGTCTAAGGATGGAAGCCGAATGGTGGCAGGGCATCGGAGGCAGGAGGCCTCATTAGGGAACACATCTCAGTTTAAGAACGGTTTCAGCTTGAGAACGGACTTCCAGAACGGATTAAGTTCGTAAACCAAGGTACCACTGTACATTGACAGCAATAAGCTGATGATACACAACTCTGTTTCTCTTTTATATCTGTGAGGTGAGGCAGTGGATGTGCTGGACCGATGTCATGCCTCAGTAATAGACCGGATGAGAGCCAACAAACTGAAGCTCAAGGCAGATAAGACTGACGCACTGTTAGTGGGTGGTTCCCTAGACCAGATGGATGGGAGGTTGCCTGCTCTTGATGGGAGTCGGAGTCTATCAACACTTGAAGGCCCACACATTTCCTAGTCCTATCATAATGCAATCAGCAGTGCTGGCTGTTACTTCCTGGCATGCTTTGAAGTGACACCAAGACTCAATATTTAAAATAATCCAAATTTCAGATAAATGAAGCCACGATCTGTAGGTAAGGGGAGCAAATGAGCCTCAAATCCTCGGTGAGTTAAGGACTTCTGCTGCATGCAAAGTGAGGCTGCAGTGGATTGAGCAGATGAGACTAAGAGTGGGTCCAATGGTCAAAAATATGGTTTCTGCAGGTGTTGTAGAAGGAAGTAAGGGGCAGATGGCGCTCTTCAACCCAGAAAAGTAGCCCATCTTGTTATCTCACAGGATACCTTTGGGAAAAGGGACGCGGGTGGCGCTGTGGGTTAAACCACAGAGCCTAGGACTTGCCGATCAGAAGGTCGGCGGTTCGAATCCCCACGACAGGGTGAGCTCCCGTTGTTCGGTCCCTGCTCCTGCCAACCTAGCAGTTCAAAAGCACGTCAAAGTGCAAGTAGATAAATAGGTACCACTCCGGTGGGAAGGCAAATGGCATTTCCATGCACTGCTCTGGTTCGCCAGAAGCGGCTTAGTCATGCTGGCCACATGACCCGGAAGCTGTACGTCCGCTCGCTCGGCCAATAAAGCGAGATGAGCACCGCAACCCCAGAGTCAGTCACGACTGAACCTAATGGTCAGGGATCCCTTTACCTTTGGGAAAAGAAAAGGTTAAGGAATAAACTCTACACAAATCTGGAGTGGAGTCCCTAAGATGGTTGGACCTTGTACACCTCTTTCCAGCAATTCCTGCAGCCAAGCTAGTGTCAAACATATTGCTCTGCTTTCCTTTGGACCACATCAGGGAGGTAATAACAAGCGGTATGTTACAACAGCTGTGAAGGTGGATGAAGGCTGCAGCAGATAAGAATCTACTGGTCATCGTGACTACTCATGCCATTGGAACAGAGCCTTACTGCGAAGACTGTGCACTGGTCAGCATGCACTGATCTACACACATAGAACAAATTCAAGCACAGGCATCTTCCAAAAACCCAACCCAAAGCCAAACCCCAAAAGTCCCACGGTGATCGGCAAATGGTAACGGGGGCAGGATCGTGAAATCTGGAAGCCCCTAGTCATGAACTGGCACATGGGCGGTGGATACAGATTTAGTCGTTCTGACTCAAGGAACGAGGCAGTTGAGCAGCTCAGCAGCTGTATCCATGACTGAGCGGTCCTTTTTAGGATCCACTCGGCTCACCCCAAAAAGGGGAAGGAGCTAGAAAAGGTGCCCTAAACATAGTCTGCCTCCCTTTTTCCCTGACTGGATTTTCAATGTCCCCACTGTGGAAGGACGTGTGGATCTAGAATTGGCCTCCACAGTCACTTACGGACTCATTGTTAAAACCGTGTTTATGGGAGACAATCTTACTCAGCTATACGAGTGATCACCAATCAAAGGAAGAAGAAGAAAGAATCAGGGAGATCTTGTCTAGACAGCCCAGGACCTCCATACATACTGCCCAAGCTGCACACAGTGGAAGGTTACTTTGGTGCAGCTAGCACAGTGATTTGGTGGTGCACTCAATATTCTCTTGAGACAGATGGAAGCTAGCAACAATATTTAAGAATTGCAAGGTTGGATTTAATAATATATCAATATTACTATATCTAGATTCTCTAATAGGCTGGTCCTGGGATGCGGGTTTTCATTTTCTCTCTGTTTTTATCAGTTTTATTTATTACATTTAGATCCCTGTGGAGTTCAGGAAACTTTACATGGGGCATCAGCTCTACTGAGAACAGCATCTTGTGCCTTCAGGTTCTGCTCTGGTCAGACGTCACCTGGAGTACTGTGTCCAGTTCTGGGCACCACAATTCAAGAAGGACACTGACAAACTGGAACATGTCCAGAGGAGGGCAACCAAAATGGTCAAAGGCCTGGAAACAATGCCTTATGAGGAACGGCTAAGGGAGCTGGGCATGTTTAGCCTGGAGAAGAGGAGATTAAGGGGTGATATGATAGCCATGTTCAAATATATCATAGAATCATAGAATCATAGAATCATAGAGTTGGAAGAGACCACAACGGCCATCGAGTCCAACCCCCTGTCAAGCAGGAAACACCATCAGAGCACTCCTGACATATGGTTGTCAAGCCTCTGCTTAAAGACCTCCAAAGAAGGAGACTCCACCACACTCCTTGGCAGCAAATTCCACTGTCAAACAGCTCTTACTGTCAGGAAGTTCTGCCTAATGTTTAGGTGGAATCTTCTTTCTTGTAGTTTGGCTCCATTGCTCCGTGTCCGCTTCTCTGGAGCAGCAGAAAACAACCTTTCTCCCTCCTCTATGTGACATCCTTTTATATATTTGAACATGGCTATCATATCACCCCTTAACCTCCTCTTCTCCAGGCTAAACATGCCCAGCTCCCTTAGCCGTTCCTCATAAGGCATCGTTTCCAGGCCTTTGACCATTTTGGTTGCCCTCCTCTGGACACGTTCCAGTTTGTCAGTGTCCTTCTTGAATTGTGGTGCCCAGAACTGGACACAGTACTCCAGGTGAGGTCTGACCAGAGCAGAATACAGTGGCACTATTACTTCCCTTGATCTAGATGCTATACTCCTATTGATGAGGCCCAGAATTGCATTGGCTTTTTTAGCTGCCGCGTCACACTGTTGGCTCATGTCAAGTTTGTGGTCAACCAAGACTCCTAGATCCTTTTCACATGTACTGTACTGCTCTCAAGCCAGGTGTCACCCATCTTGTATTTGTGCCTCTCATTTTTATAAAAGGATGTCACATAGAGGAGGGAGAAAGGTTGTTTTCTGCTGCTCCAGAGAAGCGGACACGGAGCAATGGAGCCAAACTACAAGAAAGAAGATTCCACCTAAACATTAGGAAGAACTTCCTGACAGTAAGAGCTGTTTGACAGTGGAATTTGCTGCCAAGGAGTGTGGTGGAGTCTCCTTCTTTGGAGGTCTTTAAGCAGAGGCTTGACAACCATATGTCAGGAGTGCTCTGATGGTGTTTCCTGCTTGGCAGGGGGTTGGACTCGATGGCCCTTGTGGTCTCTTCCAACTCTATGATTCTATGATTCTATGATTCCTTCTCTGGGCCACAGAGAATGAAAATCCACCTCCTTCTTTGGGTATCAACCATTCTTTAAAAACCTGCCATGAAGGAACACAGCCGTGGCTTCTTTCCTTAGGCATCGTTACAGAATGGTACTGCAGTCAATCAGAGTTCTTAGATTTCCTACAAGTTTTTTTCCATGTACCGTAGTTCTTCTATTTGCATTACTAAAGCTGCAGGGTTCGAGCTTTAATTTAGCCGCCAGATGGAGCTCACATACTCCATTATGCCCCCAGAACACCGATGGAAGATCTTATGAATTAACAGAGGCACTTTCATGCATACGAAATATTCCTTCCCTGCTTCCCCCCCTCCCCCGTCTGCCCACATAGGGGTTCTGTGAGGTGCACGAATAGGACACTCACAAAAGGGTTGTAAACACTTTATCAAAACAAAACTAGTAATGAATCAGATTTTGATTTGTCTTAATAATAATAATAATAATTTTATTTATACCCCACCCATCTGGCTTGGTTTTCCCAGCCACTCTAGGCTGAGGAATATTCCCCAACAGAAAATTAAAAACACCAAACATTAAGAACTTCCCTAAACAGGGCTGCCTTCAGATGTCTTCTAAAAGTCAGATAGTTGTTTATTTCCTTGACATTTGATGGGAGGGTGTTCCACAGCCTCCTCCCGTCTGTGTCTATATGATCGGATCAGAGAGTTGTTTTTACCTCCACAATTCATTCCATTATTTTGAAACGCAGGCCAGATTTCGAAAGTGGACTAAAGTCTGTTTATAGGGCATCAGATCACCGATTCACCAACCTGAGTACTTTTGACATATGTTGGTTAACTCTGAAGTAGCAACACTTTAACCCAGTGGTTCTCAACCAGTGGTTCACTGACTCCAGGGGATCTGTGTAACCCACCCATCACAGGTCCGGGACAACCTGTTTTTTTGGGGGGGGCATGCTCTCATGTGAGAGCACAGCACCTAAAAACGTGTGCGATCATGGCTGGCCACGTGTCTTGCTGAAGATCGCAGCTCCAAAAAAGGCACATGTCTGGCTCTAGCGAAAATTGAAAACGTCAATATTGGGTGGATAGCACCAGCAGGTACACCAAATAATCAAGAGAAGACATGACTTCTGTTCTCATTCGTAGAAGTGGTCCTCCTGGGAAATGTTCCCCAACAGGTAAATGTAAAGGACCCCTGAACAGTTAGGTCCAGGCAAAGGCAACTATGGGGTTGGGGTGCTCATCTCGCTTTCAGGCCGAGGGAGCCTGCGCTTGTCCACAGGCGGCTTTCCGGGTCATGACTAAACCACTTCTGGTGCAACAGAACACCATGACGGAAACCAGAGCGCACAGAAATGCCGTTTACCTTCCCGCCGCAGCAGTACCTATTTATCTACTTGCACTGGCGTGCTTTCGAACTGCTAGGTTGGCAAGAGCTGGGACAGATAAACAGGGGCTCATCCCATTGTGGGGATTCAAACTGGCAACCTTCCGATTGGCAAGCCCAAGAGGCTCAGTGGTTTAGACCCACATCCCAATAGGCATATTTGGTTACAAGGACTTCAAGGGACCCAAAATGAGATAAGGACATACCACAAAGACAGGATCGTTCACTGCAGAATGAGGGAAAGCACTCGTTCCGTTCAAGACTGAGTGGACCAAGTTATGGAGGCTCACGGCTGATGGGCCCAGGGTTCCGTTGGGTTCATTGAAGCCTTCCAAAGTATTCCTGTGTCAAGCAACGCAGAGCATTACCATCTCACAAGCTCCCTTGTGCAGCAAAGCAAACGATGCAAACCAAAGAACTAACCTGAAGCTAAAACTAGAATTCCGAAAGAAAGGCGGCTTGTCAAAGTCTTGCAGAGAGAGGCAATTCTGGACATCTTCCATGGTTGGTAGCCGGTCCCCTGCTTTGCTGAATGGGTTCCTCTGCAGAAGTCCTTCATTGGTCCCGTTACAAAGTGTAACCAGGCGGTTATAGTCATCCAAACTTGGGTTTACAAATAGAGAGACATGAAGCAGTCAGACTTGATTTTGTGCTGAGCTTTCTTGTTACTGATTTTATGCAGGGAGGAAAACAGGCCAAAAGCTTTCATTGGTTTTAACTGGAAGATTACCGTATTTTTTGCTCTATAAGACGCACTTTTTCCCTCCTAAAAAGTAAGGGGAAATGTGTGTGCATCTTATGGAGCAAATGCAGGCTGCGCAGCTATCCCAGAAGCCAGAACAGCGAGAGGGATCACTGCGCAGCGCTCCCTCTTGCTGTTCTGGCTTCTGGGATTCAGAATATTTTTTTTCTTGTTTTCCTCCTCCAAAAACTAGGTGCGTCTTATGGCCTGGTGCGTCTTATGGAGCGAAAAATACGGTGATTGGCCGGTCCTTAGTTAATCTTCCCATTGGGGGAAATGTTGATCACCCATACATCAAGTGTTTGCGCACCAGGGAGCATGGGAGCAGGGGCGTCTTACCCATAGAGGCTAGTGGCACGGGGCGCCAGGGCGCCAAGTTCTGGAGGGTGCCAAGGAAGAGGCGGAAGCTGGACGCAGCTCCTCCCAGAATCAGCTCGCCACCCTTGCCCACCTCCACCATGCCGCGTTGAAGCAGTGCCGCGCCTGGAGCCTCCGTCTGCCGTGGCCACCACGGCACAAAGCGTCCAGGTGAGCCGGGAGGCGTCGCATCCAGCCTCCGCCTCTTCCCCACTGGAGGAGCCGCCCTCCAGCCGCTGACCACTTCCTGCAGCCCTGCCGGCAGTGCAGTCCTCCTTAAAAAAACTCTGGGAAAAGTTTTGTACCACGGTGCCGGATATAATAATAATAATAATAATAATAATAATAATAATAATAATAATAAAATTTATTTATACCCCGCCCTCCCTGGCCAGAGCCGGGCTCAGGGCGGCTAACACCAGTAAAATTACAGCAAAAACATAATGGGGGGGCAATTTAAAATACAGGTTAAAATGCAATTTGAAATGCAGCCTCATTTTAAAAGTAGCCCATAGATCAAAACCATAAGGGGAGGGAAACATAAGGGTCAGGCTGAGTCCAAACCAAAGGCCAGGCGGAACAGCTCTGTCTTGCAGGCCCTGCGGAAAGATGTCAAGTCCCGCAGGGCCCTAGTCTATTGTGACAGAGCGTTCCACCAAGTCGGGGCCAGTACTGAAAAGGCCCTGGCCCTAGTTGCGACCAATCTAACCACCTTGTGACCTGGGACCTTCAAGATGTTGTCATTTGTGGACCTTAAGGTCCTCCGTGGCACATACCAGGAGAGGTACTGTTAGGATATTTCCGTTCCACCTTAAAAGGGAGCAGGCTTTGTGAGTCACAGAGTCTGCGCATGTCCTGTTCACAGGATGTTTATGTTTCCTGTTGCTTTCGATTTCTCTCTCGGTCGAAGACACTGACGCAGAACAGTCATGTCTTTCTTTGTTCTGATCAACGCTGAATAAAGTCTGTAGATAATGCTCACCTGAGTGCGACTTCTGCTGTCAATTAACTGCTGATGAGAGTGTGCATGAGCTCTGGAATGTGGCAAGGTATTTCTAGACACTCATGCCGCTATTGCTGATAGTGCGTGACTACAGGGATTGATGGATCATCCGGCAGCCGGCTTGGGGCCATGATGGACTATATCTCCCTGGCAGTATCCCAACAGGTACGTGGGTCCTAGGCCTAATGCTTAAGACGGCCCTGCACAGGAGGTACAAAATGTTGGATCTTTGTGTTGAGATAACAGTTATCTCACACAGTTGAGATAATGGTCAGGCAGATTCAGAGCTCGGGGAGTTAGAGGTCCCAACTGAGGAATCCCTCTTGGAGCCATGTGCAAGGAAGGTGAAATAAATCATGCTCAACAAATTAAAAATAGATTTTTCTTCAAATAGTTGGTTGTATTCAGGCACCTATGGATAAGCCGCTCTCTTCCCCCCCCCCTTCCTCTCCAATTTGCTGAGAGGAAATCAGAAGCTTTTTCTTCCATTTTTGATTACTTTATTTTTCACTCTATAACACGCACCCGACCATAACACGCACATAGTTTTTAGAGGAGGAAAATCCATAGGCATGCCACCCGTAGGCATTCCCTCCATAACACTCACAGACATTTCCCCTTACTTTTTAGGAGGAAAAAAGTGAGTGTTATGGTGCAAAAAATACGGTAACTAAGGTTTGTTGTTATGTCTGAACCCAAACAAACTGTGGGCAGTCTTATTTACACTTTAGGAAAACAAGTCAACTTCAAACTGTGGCTTGTGGTCCTGGTTTGTTTCGCTAAAGCATAGTGAAGATTAACCACGGTTGTGGCTTCGGGCATAAGCGCAAACCAGAGTTAACTACAGCTGTGCTGCAGAAGGAAGTTGGAAAACAGAGTCTGTATGTAGCACCAAACCATAGTTTAGCATTACATCTGAACCAAGTCTCGGTGGCAGCTATTGCTCATTAAACCGAAAATTATCTTACACTTCCTCCAGAGATTTTAAAATGTCACCTTTATTGAGGTTTTGATGCGGCATTTCTTTAAATGCAATGAGTGAGTTCATTCATCAAGGAAAAGGCAGATAATTCTTGAATTTATTGACAGCTCAAAAAAAAATAAATCAAAGGAGGAGTTAAAAACCTGGATGCATAAGTATCCCCAATACCTCAGTTCTAAACAAAATTGTGTTACCTGTTGCATACTATCTGCCACTGTGAAAACCTTGAATTCCGACTTATTAGGTTTGGGTCGTCTGGACTCGGTGCTCCCAAAAGCTGATCAGTACACACATCACATTCATTTCTGCCTGTAGCAAAATTCCAATAAGGCAATGCAAAGGAATCGTTCCCAATCATCCGCTAAAAACAAGAGGGGGGGGGAAATGGAGGGGGTGGAAATGAAACCACTTTGGATTAGTTCTTTGCATAAAACATTTGTTAAAATTATTTCCACATCTCAACAAACCTCATATAACCTCTTTGCAACACTTTCCCAAACTGTCGCTTTCCTTTTTCAAATCCAGGTCATCACAATCCCTACAAAAACATGGATATCTCTTCAGGTAGGTGTGCTATATTTGCCTGAAATCAGAGCACAAAGTTTCTACACACACACACACACACACACACACACACACACATCTGCCTTGTGTTGCATACAAAACAAATCTATGATTCTATCAGAAGGGACGCTGAGGATCATTGAGTCCAAGCCTTTGCAATGCAGGATGTTATGTACTGAGTTGAATAGGATCCAAAAGGCAGCAGTCTGATTGGTCCTAGAACAATAGGATTCAGAATGCAGCAGTCTGATTGGTCCTAGAACAATAGGGTCCCAAATGCAGCAGTCTGATTGGTCCACAGGAGCCACCCAATCCAGCTCCAGGTGGAAGTGAATCCGCAACCTGATTGGCCTACAGGTGAATCCCGGAATTAGCCAATCATGTGGGGCCCATTGTGTAAATAATGTATATAAAGCAGACATTCTGGGGGAACTTTCATTCCTCCGCACCACTATGAGCTGAATAAAGAGCATGAAATCCACTCTAGACTCTGAGTACCGTATTTTTCGCTCTATAGGACGCACCGGACAATAGGACACACCTTGTTTTAGAGGGGGGAGAACAAGAAAAAAAATTGTCCCCCTCTCTGCCCAGTGCCCCTTCAGTGAAGCGGCAGGAGGTGCTGCACAGAGAGGAGAATTCCCCCCCCCTTGTTTCCCCCCTCTAAAACAAGGTGCCATTCAAGGTGCGTTCAGTCACCTTCAGGCGGCTACCTTGGTGCTGGGGGGGAAGCCCACCGCCAGCCCCAAAGAGCAGGTCGGGGAGCAGCAGAAAGGCGCACAGCGGAGAGGCTGCTACCATAGCCGCGCGCCACCTCTCCAGCCGGGAGAGGGTCGTGGGGCTATGGCAATACCCCCACCTCCCGCAAAAGCCCACAGGAGCACGCGACTCCTGTGGGCTTTTCTACGAGGAGGGAGAAGGGACTGACTGGTCGCGTCAGTCCCTTGTCCCTCCTGCGGAAAAGCTTGCAAGAGCCGCGCGGAGCTTGTGTGCGGCTTTTGGGGGCTTTTCCTGCCTGCCTCCCCCCTGTATTCGCTCCATAGGATGCACACACATTTCCCCTTCATTGGGGGGGGGGGGAGTGCGTCCTATAGAGTGAAAAATATGGTATATTTCACAGGAATATACAGCTGTCCCATATAGGGATTGAACCTGCGACCTTGGTGTTATCAGCACCATGCTCTAACCAACTGAGCTATCCAATGGATTGCCTTTGCATCAAAATGAAAAGAGAGGAACAATGTAATGATAGCAGACAACAGACAGCGAGACAAACATAGTTTTAGCAGAAGATGAACAGCAGTGGAATGGAAACAGTGTTGCATGAGAAAATACAGGGGGGGGGAGAAGGAACGCTCAGTCCTCAGATGGTGGGCGCCCTTTGTGGGACCATGTGCAGCACCCCCAAGACTCGTGGGACTTACCAGCTCGCCATGCTGACCCGCCTCCCTGATGCCACAGCCGTTGGGTGTTCCTGCCAAACCTTGGTTCAAATAATCCAATCAGTGGCACTGGTGGAGGCAGGGCCAGCCAAGGGGTCTACTCATGCTGTTTATTAGGGGGCGGAGCCAACAGCAAAGCATGCAGTGGTCTCTCAGGGGTCGGGGGGTCACCGCCTGGACATCCAAAACAATCATTCTTACATGCCTAATTAGAGTGGGGTGGCCTTGGATTATTTTCTGTGTAGTTTATGTTGGGAATCTGCCAGGGAGATAGTGTCCATCACGAGCCCCCAAGCCGGAGTTCTGGACGATCCATCGGCCTCCCGTAGACAGGCAGATCCAGCAGTTAGCGACACGAAGCCTCTGGAAATTCCTAGCCACATTCCAGGCTTGTGTACACTGTTTATCAGCAGAAACACAGCCAAAAGCTTGCACCGCAGAAGAGTATATTTAGCATATTTACAGACTTTATTTAGCGTAGAACAGAACAAAAGAAAACGTGACCGTTCTGTGTCAACATCTCTGGCTGACTGGCAAAAACGAAAGGAATATCAGAACATAAACATCATGTGAATAGGACATGCGCAGACTCTGTGACTCCCAAAGCCTGCTCCCTTTTAAGGTGGAACGGAAATATCCTAACAGTTTATCCCCACCTCAACTGATCCGTCTACCAGCCAATGCAGCTGTGGTCTAAACCACTGAGCCTCTTGGGCTTGCCAATCAGAAGGTCAACAGTTTGAATCCCCACGACAGGGTGAGCTCCCGTTGCTCTGTCCCAGCTCCTGCCAGCCTAATAGTTCAAAAGCACACCAGTGCAAGTAGATAAATAGGAACCAATGTGGCGGGAAGGTAAACAGTGTTTCCGTGCACTCTGGTTTCCGTCATGGTATTCCATTCTGCTGGAAGCGGTTTAGTCATGCTGGCCACATGACCCAGAAAGCTGTCTGTGGACAAATGCCGGCTCCCTCAGCCTGAAAGCGAGATGAGCGCCACATCCCTATAGTCACTTTTGACTGGACCTAACCATCCAGGGGTCCTTTACCTTTACCAATGCAACAGATAGGGAAGTTCAAATCCTTTGTCACATCATTCTCTTTCCTCAGGACTATCTTTACACATTTCCCATTTAGTGCTAGAATGCTAAACCTTGAGGAGGCTCATTATGCTGAGAATTCCTTCCTCTCGGGAATGGGGAGGAGTGAGAGGGAGGGAAGGAGGGCTTAGAAGCTTCTCTGTTTGCATCTTTCAAACATACACCAGTCGGTGTTTTCACTAACCTGCAGATCTCTTTCCAGCAGCAGCAAATGATACCTGTGCCAAGTTACAAAGGCAGGTCCTTGGTGGGAGAAGTCTATTGCTGTGAAGGGGCGGCCTGGTCCTGTGGGTTAAAATGGAATTCAACTTAGAAAGGGGACGTTTTCGGAAGACACAAGACCTACCCACTCTGGAAGAATGGCAGATGAAGGTGATAGACTACATGGGACTGGCTGAAATGACTGGCAGAATCCGGGACCAGGGAGAAGAGTTGGTGGAAGAAGATTGGAAAAAATTTAAAGACTATCTTAAGAGACATTGTAAAATTAATGAGTGTTAAAATGTTGTGGTTATAGAAAATAAGTGGACTACAGCTGTAAAGATTAAGTTAAAAGAAAAGAAAGGTTTACAACTAGATAAAATTAAGGGGGATGATTTGCTGAATTAAATATTTGAAATTTGAATGCAGAAAGGGGAGGTATGAGGAGGTCAGTGAAGTAAATCTTAAGAAAATAAGGATTTGAAATTATACTTATTTGTTTTTGTGTGTGTTTGTTTATGTTTATATAATTTGTGAAAACTCAATAAATATTTTTTAAAAAAATAAATAGAAAGGGGACGTTTTCTCTATCACGTTGGATAGAAATCCATTTTTAAAAACATTGCTACAATGCCTTGACAGACGAGGGAAAGCTGCGCCTTTTGCTGTCCTGGCTTATAAATTATGGCACATTCTTGTTTCTAAAATTCTAGATATCTACCCATTTAGCTGACTGCCATATGCCCAGGATTCAGATTAGGCCAGGTAGGCGCAGATGAAATGTTATCTGCCAGCACCATTCTTTTTTCTTATCCTATGGTGAAAATCCTGTATGCTCTGCATGGAAAGTCAGAATGCAAAACTATTTCCATTTTTGGCTATCAGAACAGTGATCGTATGTGGCTCTAAACTTTATGTTTCAGGCAAAGGAATGTAATACTAGAACATTTCCACATCTATTTCTGATTTATTGGTTTCTTTTTTATGGCTTTCTTGTGTGTTCTTAAAGAAACGTATGTGCGCCCCCCCCCAAAAAAAAACCCAGTGTAAAATAAATGTAATACAAATTCAAACCTCAGTACTGTACAAACCATACTGCCTTTCTACTAACTAGACTATTCCAAAAATTACAGGAATCCTAAGAAGCTTCAAGGAGCATTCCAAAGCTCCTAAGTAGGGAGAATGGGGAAAAAATCTTCTTCCCCAGAAGAGGGGAAGTTCTCAGACAGATCACATCCACTGTGTTGAAAATGTTCCATTTCATATGTTAACTACTGTGTGTTTTTCCAAAGTGGTTTCTTTAAAAACAACAACAACAACACTCTGTTGACATTCCTTTTAGTGTGTGTTTCACCTTTTTCTATCTTATCCCTTGCTAATGGAATTCACCAACCTAAAAGAGTGTCTCTGACTGAGTAATAATGAAGCCACACATAGTAATTGTAAATGCTGCAATTTGCAACTTGCGGGTCAGTTCCACTGGGACCAAGCAGACTCAGCCAATGCTGTGTAGCGATCACATAGTCGGGGTGAACGGTGGTCTTTGCGCGGCTAAGGGCATCCAAGAATTGCTCTCGCTCTTCCTCCGTCAATGCGTGGATATTCTTCCGGACAACCAGAGGCTTCTTCTCGTCACAGTTGGGCCCTGACCAACCAAATCTGCAGTCCCCACAATTGTAGCCGGCAAAGTTCCCTGTATTAAAAGACAGCATCAGTCATACGTCAGCATACAGAAGCAGAAGATGTTACACAAACCTCTCTGTGATGACGAGGAGTTAAAGGCTGAATAAATGCTAAACATTCAAAGCTATCAGGGACCGTGCTAAGGAGGTCTGCACTGAGGAGGAATTCTGGGAGCCTCCCCTCCCCCTCCGCCTGCTCCTGCTCCAGATCCTGAATCTTCCCAGGATCAGGAGGACAGTATAGATTTGGAACAGTGGTTTGCAGAGAGACATAGCTCAGAAGGCAGAAGCTGGGAAATACTGGATGGGGAACAGCTAGGAGAAGAAACACTGGGAGAGAGAGGGTTAACAGATTCACAGTCTCTGGACAGCATTCACTCCCCTTCTCTAAAGTCAAGGAGAGCTCAGAAAGTGGCAGAACAGAAAGCACAGAGGGTACAAGCTCAGATTACAAGACGTAGGAGTGATGTAGATTAATAGGGACGGAAAGGGTTGGATTCCTTAATTGGGAGCACCCCATTTCTAGGAGACGTGTTCTTTGTTCTCTCACTGTGATTATTAAAGTTTCTAACTGGTAAGAAGACTCCTTTTCCTTTGTTCTGCTTATCTACCGCCATGGGGGGAGGAAGCCAATTCCCTGAAGCCTGACAAAAGCGCACACAAACACATACATGCACATCAAGAATCCTGAGAACTATAATTTGTTAAGGAGGCTGGGAATTGTAACTCAGAGAGGGGTAAACTCCATTTTCCATGATTCTTTGTGATTCTTTAAATGTATGTTGTGTATGCAGCCAAAATGACTGCTCCATGCTCTCCAACATCTCAGAAGGGCTGTTTCCATAAATCCACCTCCATGTGAACAAATGAGACCATGACTGCTACCTTGGTCAGATTTGCCAGCCATCCTCCCTGAAGTCTGCAGAGTTGGTGTGACATTTGGGGAAAAGAGGTCTAAACCTGATGAGCAAGCTCACCATGCAGTAGGTAACATGGAGCCAGCTATGAGAACAGATTTAAAATATATATTTATTTTTAAGCAGTACTATTCCCCTTCCCTAGTTCTGAGATCTGGAGAGATCCCTGCCCCCTGGGATTTAGCTTCAGCAGAAATAAAAACCCCAGAAACAGAGTATAGGCTGTGTAGACATGGCCAGGGTCATTCTTTGCCTCAATTCAGATCAAAGCTGGTTGGGGGGGAAAGACCCCAAAATGCAGTACTTGATAAGAAATGACAGTATAGATACTGATTGGGACTAACACCCTATGAACACCACTTGGTGCAGGGAGCACATGGGATGCAGAGAAAAGGGGAGCGTGTGGACAGGATTTGCTGACTTGTCTCAACATACGAGGAAAATCTATCACATTCATAAAAGATGAAGTATGGAAGAAGCCATCTAAGAGCCATAATGGCTGGTAATTGCTTGCAATTAAATTCATGACCTCTGCCCTAAATCAGTCGACGCATTCAAACAATAATCCCTTACAAGGAGTATTAGCAGAAGAAAACTGGAATAGGTCAGACTTTCATATTCAATTATTTCTGATTTATAATACCCTAGCTACAAGGAGGAGCAGTGTCCACAGAACAAAGTATGGCTCTAATAACAGTAGCTCAGTAAGGCTACTGATCCACTGCCCCGTTGGTAGGTCATTAACAGAGGCAGTTTTATAGAAGTGCAAACACTGTGGTTGCATTGCAGGGGGTGCCAAAATGATGCTGCAAAAAAGAGTGAGAGAGGTAGGGGCGCTCAATTTTAGCATCAGGCAAGGCACCACTGAAATTTGAGAGTTTGCCACTGTCATTAACTGCAACCACTGAGCCTCTTGGGCTTGCCAAACAGAAGGTCGGCAGTTTGAATCCATGTGATGGGGTGAGCTCCCATTGCTCTGTCCCAGCTCCTGCCAACCTAGCAGTTTGAAAGCACACCAGTGCAAGTAGATAAATAGGTACCACTGCAGTGGGAAGGTAAACAGCGTTTCCGTGTGCTCTGGTTTCCATCACAGTGTCCCATAGCGCCAGAAGCGGTTTAGTCATGCTGGCCACATGACCCGGAAAGCTGTCTGTGGACAAACGCCGGCTCCCTCGGCCTGAAAGCGAGATGAGTGCTGCACTCCATAGTTGTCTTTAACTGGACTTAACCTTCCAAAGGTCCTTTACCTTTTACCCTCCAACATTTCTCCAATGAAAATAGGGATATCCTATTCCATACTCTCCAACATTTCTCTGATGAAACTAGGGATGTCCTAAGGAAAAGCGGGACATTCTGGGATCAAATCAGAAACCGGGACATCTTCTGTAAATCCGGGACTGTCCCTGGAAAATAGGGACACTTGGAGGGTTTGCATATATAGCATGCACAACTTTGGTCTCTCAAGAAATCCAGCTAGGTTGGCAAACTGTGTTGATTGACCCACCTAACTCAAGAGAGACCATCAGTCGTGTACTGGCACCTTGCTTCATAATCTCCCAGCCTCAGACCAGAAGCAAGCAAGCAAAGATTTAACAAGGTCCTAGTGGGCCACCACGGGATGCGGGTGGCACTGTGGGTTAAACCACAGAGCCTAGGACTTGCCGATCACAAGGTTGGCGGTTCGAATCCCCATGATGGGATGAGCTCCCATTGCTCGGTCCCTGCTCCTGCCAACCTAGCAGTTGAAAAGCACGTCAAAGTGCAAGTAGATAAATAGGTACCACTCCGGCAGGAAGGTAAACGGCGTTTCTGTGTGCTGCTCTGGTTCACCAGGAGCGGCTTAGTCATGCTGGCCACATGACCCGGAAGCTGTATGCTGGCTCCCTTGGCCAATAAAGCGAGATGAGCGCTGCAACCCCAGAGTCAGCCACGACTGGACCTAATGGTCAGGGGTCCCATCACCCTTTACCTTTAGTGGGCCACCACATGGCTGCTGGGGCACAAGTTGTGCAGACCCGATCTAAATTTGGGCATGAGTGCATGGGGACAAACCAGTTCCGACAAGCAGGAATTATTTTTCCCCTGCTCTGGCTTGAAAACAATTGCATTCAGAAGTAGCGTCATGCCTGATGATAGTTTTAAAGTGCCTAAGCTCTGCAGGGACATTTAAGTCACACTTCTAAATAACTCTTCTGATAACTGCAATGACAAGCTGCAATTGTTTCAGATGGTTCAGGCAAGCGAATGTCATCACTAACTCTTTTAACTGCATCTGGGAAGGATACAGTCAAGATTAACACACACACCCCACAATGGAGAAAATGGAGATGGAGAGAACATGTGTTGTTTGACGAGGTGCAAGACGAGGTGCAAATGCCCTGTTTTCAGAACCGAAACCTTTGTGGTCTGAAGTATCTAGTTCAGTGTTTCCCAACCTTTTTTGGGCAAAGGCACACTTGTTTCATGAAAAAAATCTCGAGGCACACCACCATTACAGCCCCGTGACGTCAGCGCGCAGCGTCACGCCGGGAGGGACGCATGAAAGTGTAAGATTCAATTTTTTTCCCTCCCCCTTGCCTTCCTTCTGTGCCAACCGCCAAAAAGCCAAGAATCGCGGGACCACCGGCGGAGGGGGGGAGGGCGAGCAGAGGCAGCGGCGAGCCCCGTTCCTCCCCATCCGCCCCATTCCGTGCAAGGAGCGCGAACAGGTGTGAGAAGGGGGTCAAACCTGCGGGTCGGCGCCGGGGAACCTCCAAGCTTTGGGGGTGGGGGGGAGGAGGCAGCAAAGCAAGGCAGGAAGGAGAGCGCGGCTTGGCGAAGTACTCGGCGGCGAAGGCCAGCAGGTCCGGCGGCCGGTGCCGCAGCACCTCCACCGTGTAGCCCTGCAGCAGCTCAGTCAGACCCGGTGGGATCTCGATGCTCATCTTGTAGCCGAGGCGCGCGGGAGACTCAACGGACGGGCCCGGGAGAGAGAGAGAGACACGACGGAGAGAGAGCGGGAGTCCCTGCTCGCCGTCGCCACCGCTACAACTACTGTGGCGGTTGGTCGTGGTCGCCGCTGCCGCCGCCGCCGCCCACCTCTATCTATCTCTCCCCCTCAGCTTTCTACGCGGGCCTCAAGCCGGAGGTGGGGGGTGGCCGCCACCGCTTTCTCCGCCTCCATGTCCTGCCTCCTCCTCCTCGAGCCCTCCGTCAGCCCTGAGGGAACCGCCGCGCTCGCGCCGCCGCTCTCTGACACGCGAGAAAGAGAAAGGAACGGAGCGGCGGGGTAGTCGGGGGAAGGAGGGGGCGGAATGGAAGCGCGAGGCGAGCTGCGCATGCCCAGCAGGAAGTGGCGGAGAACGCCACAGAGAGAGAGAGAGAAGCAAGGGAGGGCGGGGAGTGGGCGGGAACACGCTTCATGCGTCACAATAACGGACAAGAGGCGCTCGAGGGATAGATTAGGACCTAATTTGACTTTTACAAAAAAAAAAAAAAAAATCTTTCGAATTTTCCCCACGGCACACCAGGCCAACAGTGGTTGGGAAACACTGATCTAGTTGCCACCTGGCTCCTGTTTGAAGCTTACCTGCAGACAATGCTAGCTCCAGATTTTGGGAGCTCATGAACAAAATACCCTCTCTAGACTGCCTACAAATATGAGTGCCTTAAGAGAGCTCCCAGTTCAGACCAAAGATCTATCTAGTCCAAGTAAAAGTGGGGAGGATCCTTTCCCCTGCCTTAATATCCTTGAAGTAAAAATGGGATGTAAATATAATGAATAAATTAACATAGCATTATCTCTGTGTTTTAACCTGGCAGTCAAATTGACATTGAGGGACTTGATAGGTACAACCGCAGCAACTGTTACTGGCCCTTTTCTTTCTTTTTCCTTTTCTCGCCTCTGGGCAAATTGGCTACCCTAATGCATTTGATGCGGAACACACAAATGCTTTCAAATGAAACCTTATCTGTCAGCTCAAAACTTTCGCTCAAGCTGCCTCATGCGCTGTTCTTACATGAGGTCTCATAACTGCACTTTGTGTTCTGGTGGCTGAAACATTTGGCAAAGACGGAACAGTGCTGCCTTTAGCATAACAGTGCGATATTATCAGCAAAGCAGCCACCAGAAGGTTAAACTAATGCATTAGAAAAACAAACAAATATACCAGAGAACACACTTTGGGAGATCTTGGAGATTTCCAAAAGGATCTCTTGTTTGTCTAATTGCTGCTACTAAACTGGTAATTAGCTCCAGATCTTCCTCCAAATTAACGCATTTCAAAAACCCAAGAGCAGGAAGAGAAGAAAATGTCGTATTCATTTTAAAACTGTTTTGTTATTGTTTGGTGACTGTGAGCATCTATTTATCAGTCTGTTGGCTACTAAAACATTCCCAAATGATGGGAGATAGCTGGAATAGAAATCTCTCCCTCAGCTTCTGCAATGTGATATCCAGTGCTTGGAGAAGATGACGACTCTCTAGGTGAGAAGCAGAGTAAATAAAGTTGGATCCAGATGTCAGTCTGAATTTAGAGAGCATTAGAGAGAGTTTGGGAGCTGTAAAATTGTCTGGAGGTATAAAAGCTGAGCTGAGCTTTCAGAAATGCTGTAAGGGATTTGCTTTCTACTGTAGGAGTTTCTGTTTGTTTCCAATATACTCTGCTCATATACTTACAATTTCAACATATATTGCAAAGGCACCATAAATCTCTAGTGGTCTCTCCCCCAATGGAAGTCAAATTTGTAGCTCTTCCCTTGTAAATTTTCACCATTCAGGAAAAAGAGGACCATATAACAGTACATTGGCCTTAGTGTCGTTCTTGTCAGGCAATTAGTAAGTTCCATGAATCAAAAGGGCTCTTTTTAATGTGGGGGAAAGCCTAAAAGTGGCTAAAGTGCCAAACTCTGCTCTCCTGCCTGATGTACATCTGATTCGGGTCTGAACACATTACAAAGCTGTGCACCTGTAGCCATTTTTTTCCTGCTTCTGTATAGCTGTTTTTGGAACGTTAATAGGGAAAAATAACATCGGAAGCTGTCAATACGTATCACAAGTACTGGGGATGAAAATAAGAAATATAAAATGTAGCTTTGTGTCTATTTTGCACATGCAAAATAGATGGAACCCGGCAGAATCATGGGGACCTTCTAGTACAGTGGTACCTCGGGTTAAGTACTTAATTTGTTCCAGAGGTCCGTTCTTAACCTGAAACTGTTCTTAACCTGAAGCACCACTTTAGCTAATGGGGCCTCCTGCTGCCACTGTGCCGTTGGAGTACAATTTCTGTTCTCATCCTGAAGCAAAGTTCTTAACCTGAAGCACTATTTCTGGGTTAGCGGAGTCTGTAACCTGAAACTTATGTAACCTGAAGCATATGTAACCTGAGGCACCACTGTATATTTCTGAATCTTCCTGGCTTTCTCCAGAGAGTAAGGAACCTCCCTCCCAGTATACCCGAAGGAGTGTCTCCACACCCATCATTCAGCCCTCATACACTGAGGTCCACCTCCGAGGGCCTTCTGGCGGTTCCCTCACTGCGAGAAGTGAGTTAACAGGGAACCAGACAGAGGGCCTTCTCGGTAGTGGCACCCGCCCTGTGGAACACCCTCCCATCAGATGTCAAGGAAATAAAGAACTATCTGACTTTTAGAAGACATCTGAAGACAACCCTATTTAGGGAAGTTTTTAAAGTTTGATGTTGTGTTTTTAATATTCTGTTGGGAGCCGCCCAGAGTGGGTGGGGTATAAATTATATTATTATTATTATCATCATCATCATCATCTTCTCACCTGTACACTGACAACTTCTGTTGAAGAATTTCAGCGGCCATCGTTCTCGGTCGTCCACATTGCGGAGAGTGTAGGGCCCACTCCAGGGTCTGGTGTCCACTTGCACCTCCTTACAGATGCCCCTGCCTTGCTGCGAGCCGCACACGTTGTTAGAATTAGGCCCCAAAGGAGGGCAGCATTGCTTGGACTGCAGCATCTCCACAGTCATGCACACCCGTGGGAATTGTGCCGTGGTCTCCGGAAGCCAAAAGGGGCTCAGGCATCCTAAGAGAGCGCAGCAAAGAAGCAGGAAGGCCATCAGTATCAGACTCCAGGACTTCTCGACTCTCTTTGTTCAACCTGCAAAGTCAGCATGAGATTCAGGGCAGGCGGTCTTATTCGCAGCCTCTGGGCTGAACAAGCAAGCCAGGTTTTATGTGACCAAATGAGGTCTCCAACCCACAACCGGGTTAGACTTTGGGGCGTTTGCTTAATCCTGGAGCCTAATTGTATTGAATGCGGTAGAAACGAGGACAGTTTGGTCCTTTGTTGCTTGCCAAGAGGCCACGGCTGGGGGGTTTCTGTGTAGGGGCAGCAAACCCTAATTAGAAGGATTAGCTTTCTACCAACCCTCGTGCTTAGCACATGACATCAAGGGCAAAAAGAGGCCTTTTGAGAGGTGGGGGATATGTGAAAGACTTTGGCTCTGGGTCTCCTTGTCTTCTCTCTCGCTTGTTCTCTTTTGTACTCTGCAACACCGCTAGCATCAGAGTTCATGCACTGTGCATGGAGACACCGGTTTCTTTGTGGCATAGATAGCTAGAATAAATATAATGTTATGCAGAGAGAGAGAGAGAGAGAGAGAGAGAGAGAATTTAAAACAGTAACCTACTATAAAGCCTTAAATAAATACTCAGCGCTGAAAGCCTCAGCCTATCTGCTGCACCTATCTCTGGTTTGATAATATTGTGAGTTTCTTTGTCTTGTCTTTGTTCTTTCGGACTTGCCTTGTATTTTCAGGTTGGTTCTAATTGTTCATAGCTGCAAAAAGTAGCATGCAGGCACCAGATGGCTGAGGTATAGAACTTCTCTAGAGATAAATAAAATAAGTACTGTATAAATAAATTGGAAGCAGATAATCGTTTATGAGAAAACCAAGAGCAGTTGGAGGGAAGTTTTCGCTTCTCAACGTGGAGCATATACACACATCTTTTGTGCCATTGTTACCTCTGAGAAGACAGGATATGCAGATCTTTTAAACAGTATCGAAAATCTGCTAAATATTGTTACTGGAGGAAAAAGCAATATGAGTTTGCAAGCCACTAATAGTGACATTCCTCTTCCAAACCATTTTCTTCTCTCTTTCTCTCTCCCTCCCTCCCTCCCTCTTTTAAGTATATTTCTGGCCTGAAGAATGTCAAGAAAGGAAGGAGGGAGAAAGGAAAGGAAAGGAAACAGGAGCCAACAATTGCTATAGTCCTTGATCAGCAACAGAAGGGGATGCCAGACTGCTGGGAAGTGAGTCACATGCTTTGTATGCATAAAGGTTTAGATAAACCGATTGGAAGCAGGGCTGACTTGGTATAAGACAGCTTTCCATGTGCAACTGTTTCTGGGGAGGCTGGTCCATATCTTCACATGCATAAGATCTCAGGTCCAGTTCCAGGACTGGAACAAGTGTTTTTGGAACTTTCTGGGCACAGGGCAAGCAGAAGTGTGAATGAGTCCTTGCTGTGGGCTTTCCTCCCCCCTACTTTCACAGGGGTACACCCTCCAATGTCAATGTTCTCCCTCCAAGCACACCCACCTCATAAGATTGCCTGCCCCAATTCCTGCCCACAAGGCTTGTTTGGTTTGGTTTTCTTGTGCCATCTTGCATCTGCCAATCTCCCTAAACTGAGGATTCATTTCATAAAGTAATGAAACAGCATTACAAACACAATTAATTCACCAGAAATTCGCCTTGAGCAACCCCATCTCAAGAAACGGTCGGCAAGTTGTCTGCCAACTTACCCAGGCCAGACTTTTAAGATGATATCAAACATGTACATACTCATTCAGGTGACATCTCCCCCTTCCCCTGAAGGTTCAAAGCTTTCTATTTCATTGTATGCTTGCAATAATCCAGTGAGGTCGTTTGGGCTGCGAGGTTATCACAGCCTATGCAACCTCATGGGATTATTGCACTTGGTACTTCTTTGCCCAAATTTTCTTGGGTTTTTTATCATTAGAAGGCAGAACATGAGTGCAGCCCATGAAAGAAACACTAGCAAACACTAGACTTCTGCAATGTGTCACAGAGGAGGTGGCTGGGACTCAGGCAGAAATCCTTGGGACGAGAATTGGAGAATTAACAAGCAAGCTCCTATTTTCATCTGAGAAATATCGGAAATTAAGTTGGAAGTTAAATGACTCCAACCTACTGCTATCACAGTCAACTTAATGTTATTGCACCCCATTAGCTAGGGTGCGACAATTATTTAACTAATACACATTCTGATTTTACCAGGTATCTATATTTGAATGGAAGTAGGCTTAGATATTTGGACAAACAGTTGCTTCCCAACCTCACACAGTTGCTCATCACCATCACTCCAGCTGGAATCTGAATTATGTCTCCAGCCGTAGGCTCAAGCACTGAGAACCAGTACTTCTTAAAACTGGGGCTCCTTCAGGCACTGAAGCTATGCATCCCATAGAAAATGACTAGATGGTGCTCTGGACACACCCCTTGGCTAATCTGCAGAAACTGTGGTTCCTGAGACAACGCAATTCCTCTCCTCAAAGTGCAAAGCAAACATGTTAACAGGGTTCCTTCGTATTAAGGTAAAGGGTAAACCCCTGACCATTAGGTCCAGTTATGACCAACTCTGGGGTTGCAGCGCTCATCTCGCTTTATTGGCCGAGGGAGCCGGCATACAGCTTCCGGGTCATGTGGCCAGCATGACTAAGCTGCTTCTGGCGAACCAGAACAGCGCACGGAAACGCCATTTACCTTCCCGACGGAGTGGTACCTATTTATCTACTTGCACTGGTGTGCTTTCGAACTGCTAGGTTGGCAGGAGCAGGGACCGAGCAAAGGGAGCTCACCCTGTCGCAGAGATTCGAACCACCGACCTTCTGATCGGCAAGTCCTAGGCTCTGTGGTTTAACCCACAGCGCCACCCGCATCCTGTTCCTTCGTATTACACCACGAGAAAAGCTGTAAGAGGCCTCAGACCAGTAACAAAAGCATCACTGGATGGCAGCCCATTGACACCATGGCAGTGAAGTATCACTTCTTTGCCACCACTTTGTAGCCTGGGTAACATGTTCACCCTTGTGTTAGTCTAGATGTACATCAGGGTTTACCAACACCAAAGTTCTAGCTATCTCCCTGCCCTGTTTCATTGCCCATACATCCCCAGAAAATCAAAGTATTGGATGGGCTCTGTATTGGAGGACGGGATGCATAGGAACAATCATGTCAAACTCCTGAGTCATCTCCACATCCCACAGAATGACCAGGACATTGACAGAATAGTCAACCATTCTAGCCAGAAACTTCCCAAGAGCTCTCAAGAATCACTCCAATTCCTACTTGGAATCCTCATCTCCTGTTCCTCTGACATCAAGTATGTGGTGGCTGGATTCCAAGGGATAGTGCAGAAATGATGTTTCTCCTCAAATGTATGGCTTCCTGGCAGGCCCAGCACTCAGAAAGGGCCATCGCCTACCCACATCTGCCAGGCTGTCATCAGGACCATCTCTTGGTGCTTTGTGGCCCTGCCATGTTCACCACCACCAAAGCTGTGTTTGTGGCACTGTTGCCGCTTGCTGCCATCACTTCACACAAACCTCACTTTTAAACAGGAGCCAAATTCATGCTTGTTGTCTTTGTCCATGGGGTTTTCTTGGCAGGGATACTGGAGTGGCTTGCCGGTTCCTGCTCCAGATGGATCACATTTGGTCAAACTCTCCACTATGACTTTTTGAATTCTGGTGCTGGAGGAGACTCTTGAGAGTTTCCCAGCAAGAAGAAGAAGAGCAAGAAGAGTTTCTTCTCTGCAAGAAGATCAAACCTCTCCATTCTTAAGGAAATCAGCCCTGAGTGCTCACTGGAAGGACAGATCCTGAAGCTGAGGCTCCAATACTTTGGCCACCTCATGAGAAGAAAAGACTCCCTGGAAAAGACCCTGATGTTGGGAAAGATTGAGGGCACAAGGAGAAGGGGACGTCAGAGGACGAGATGGTTGGACAGTGTTCTCGAAGCATGAGTCTGACCAAACTGCGGGAGGCAGTGGAAGACAGGAGTGCCTGGCGTGCTCTGGTCCATGGGGTCATGAAGAGTTGGACACGACTAAATGACTAAACAACAACAAACTCATGCTTGGCTCTGCTCCGCAGTGGCCACATTGTCCCGAAACTCAAAACTTGACCAAAGATTGGGTCAGGCATTGAGTTTCAAGCAGCGGCCCATCTTGCTGTCAGCACCATGTTGAAGTTCCAGCGAAGCCCGGCACTGGCTCTCCTACTCGATTTTTCATCTTCAAAAAGTTCTTTTCAAAGCAAGATCTGAGAAAACAGTTCAACACCAAAGGGCATACTAGCCTATGAACAAGACAAGGCAGCAGGCACGAACATTCAGCAAACGTTCAATGAATGAGTCTTCTGTGTGTGGAACACTTTGTCTCTGGTGTTTTGGTTTGTCTCGATGTGATGGTACTTTAATGACTGGCTTGTCCTTCTGGGAAACAGGAAATGTGAGCTATCGGCAGGACTGCTTGTTCACCGGACATGGGAAGCCATATTACCGAATCACGCAACTACAATTGTTTGCCGCAGGTTTGCGTCCGTATGTGAGCAAGCATTGAAGTGAATCACATGCTCCCTGAGAGTGGTTTATTTGCTTTGCTTTTTATCCGTGCAGAAACCCAGGTCTCGAAGTTGGCAGAAGGAAACACAACAGCACTGCTGTGCAGAAGTCATTCAAATTCATTGACATATTTCTGCATGTGGAACAATGGAAGCATTGATTGCCTGAAATAAATAGTAGTAGTAGTAGTAGCTAAACAAAGCAAGCTTCTTTCTTTAAGCCTTAAGGCTTTCCTGAACAATATAGCCGTAAATTTATTTTATGATGGATTTTGACCTAGAAGCAACATGATGTTATTTAGGGCAAATGTACCTAAATGATCTGTGGGCTAGGCTGGCCCTATCGCAAGCCATGCAGATCAGGAACAGAAGGAACACCTTCTAAAGGTAAAGGTAAAGGTACCCCTGCCCGTATGGGCCAGTCTTGACAGACTCTAGGGTTGTGCGCACATCTCACTCAAGAGGCCGGGGGCCAGCGCTGTCCGCAGACACTTCCGGGTCACGTGGCCAGCGTGACAAGCTGCATCTGGCGAGCCAGAGCCGCACACGGAAACGCCGTTTACCTTCCCGCTAGTAAGCGGTCCCTATTTATCTACTTGCACCCGGGAGTGCTTTCAAACTGCTAGGTTGGCAGGCGCTGGGACCGAACAACGGGGGCGCACCGCGCCGCGGGGATTCGAACCGCTGACCTTTCAATCGGCAAGCCCTAGGCACTGAGGTTTTTACCCACAGCGCCACCCGCGTCCCCTTCTAGACAAGTGTTTATTGCGGCATCACTGCTCCTCAGGCAGGCAAGCTTTTCCCAGTGTTCAGTCCCAGCTCCTGCCCACCTAGCAGTTCGAAAGCACATAAAAGTGCAAGTAGATAAATAGGTACCGCTCCGGCGGGAAGGTAAATGGCGTTTCCGTGCGCTGCTCTGGTTCACCAGATGCGGCTTAGTCATGCTGGCCACATGACCCAGAAGCTGTCTGCAGACAAACGCCGGCTCCCTCGGCCTACAGAGCGAGATGAGCACCGAAACCCCAGAGTCGTCTGCGACTGGACCTAATGTTCAGGGGTACCTTTACCTTTTTAAGGCATGGGTAGAGGGCACAGGTGGCACTGTGGTCTGAACCACTGAGCCTAGGGCTTGCCGATCGGAAACTCAGCGGTTCGAATCCCCACAATAGGGTGAGTTCCTGTTGCCCGGTCCCTGCTCCTGCCAACCTAGCAGTTTGAAAACATGGCAACGTGCAAGTAGATAAATAGGTACCACTCCAGCGGGAAGGTAAACGGCATTTCCGTGCGCTGCTCTGGTTTCGCCAGAAGCGGCTTAGTCATGACCCAGAAAAACTGTCTGTGGACAAACGCCGGCTACCTTGGCCAATAAAGCAAGATGAGCGCCGCAACCCCAGAGTCATCCGTGACTGGACCTAATGGTCAGGGGTCCCTTTACCTTTACCTTTAGGCAAACTAAGGCCCGGCCCAATCACCTTCTAAATCAGGCCCCGGGACGGTCCGAAAATCAGCATGTTTTTACATGAGTAGAATGTGTCCTTTTATTTAAAATGCATCTCTGGGTTATTTGTGGGGCATAGGAAGTCGTTTTTTTTTTTTCTCTTCAAAATATAGTCTGGCCCCCCCACAAGGTCTGAGGGACAGTGGACTGGCCCCCTGTTGAAAAAGTTTGCCAATATAGAATAAATGTTGATAACTGTATAAGGTAAACGCACGTACATAAATATATAAACCACAAGTCTAAAATAGTACAGGAGAGCAATCCAAAAGCCATCTTGGCGCTCCTAAAGACCCTCAATATTTCCTCTGCCTCCTTAATCCCCCTTGCCTGAGAACACGCAGGCAGAGAGCAATCAGGGAAGTTGCTGAAGGAATTTTGCATTGAGGGAATGTGGGAGGAGCCAACCACCCCTATTTTTCTATATAAACTGCATAAAAATTGTCAGCCCCTCCCCCAGTTGAATCCAGTTTGACATGTGTGTGTGTGTGTGTGTGTGTGTGTGTGTGTGTTTGGGGGGGGGCTTGTTCTGTCTGGAGTTAAACCCTCTTAACTCTGATTTTTCAGACAGCAAACAGAGCTCTGGCAGCCTTTGTTTTTTCAGAGCAAAAAAAAAGAGAGAAAGCTCAGCTTCCGTCTGCAGAGCAGCTATCGAACTTCAGCGATTAACCTCTCCCGAAAAGCAGGTTTTAACGTGCAGGAAGTAGTTCAAGGAGGGGATAAAAAAAAATCTCCCCTTCCAAGGAAACACCACCTGCCGAAACCCGGGATCGAACCAGGGACCTTTAGATCTTCAGTCTAACGCTCTCCCAACTGAGCTATTTCGGCAGCTGCTCTGCCGCTTTCGAGGAAGGACTGACAAAAGGACTCACCCGCTTGATTAATTCCGTGCTTTTCATTTGAAAATACATATATATTGTTTCGCTCGGCGCTGGTCTTGTCTTGGGCAGCTTCTCGACGGTGGTTGAATTAGTTGCAGGTTCCATTTCATGGCAGTGGCTGTCAGCAGCGCCTCTGCTTAAAGGGGAAAAAAACTATTTAAATAATAATAACCACCTGGAAAGGTTCCTCCCGACAAGGCTGGCGATTTCTTTAGGACTTATTTTTACACACGTTCTGAAAAACGTGCCAGCCTGTTATTTGCTGCTTTTCATATATAGAAATTTAAATTTAAATGTATTTATATTCATGTGTGTGTGTGTAATATTTACATTTTAGTATCGGCGTGGGCTTTGCAGAGAGCACCACGTGAGCTAAAAGTTTTCCTGGGAGTTATATTTTATATATATATATATATATATATATATATATATATATATATATAAAATTTTGTGTGTGTGTGTAAACTCCCAGGAAAACTTTTAGCTCACATGGTGTTCTCTGCAAAAACTTAAATATAAATATAAAAATTGATTACCTCCCCCTCTTTCCTTTTTTCCTTTCTCCTCCTGTGATGAGGCTACGTTTTAATGTTGTATTTTAATCTTGTTTTTAAGTTGTATTCATTCAACTTGTTTTTATTATTGGTTGTTAGCCGCCCTGAGCCCGCCCTTGGCTGGGGAGGGTGTAAAAATTTAAATTTTTATATATGAAAAGGAGGAAATCGCGAGATGGGCACAGCCTCTGTCGCCTTTCCTCCAGCGATAACAGCGCTATTAAAGATGCCCACGTGGCAACTCTGCCAATGTTTGCTTTTCAAGATGAGGCCCATTGACTTCAACGGGAGTTACTTCCAAGTTATGGCAGCGAAAGCAGCTGCGGGCAAGTTTTGCCACGTGGGGTTTTAAAAGCAGCATGCAAGGTTTTGCCTTATTATTAACACGCTACCAAAACTGCATTTCTATATATTGGCCCTTCAATAGTTTACCGCTGTATTAAACATACAATCAGGAAAAAATATATTCTGTACTGTAATATGAATTAGCTGCACACATGCAAATAGAATAAGAAACAAGCAACAGCTGAAAACTGCTGGCAGCATTAAGAAAAAATCCCTAAGCCCCGGTTGCAAATGCTCCCCTGAGAGGTTTGGCGGTCGAAACAGAAGGCTTTTTATCACAGAAAAGGAAATCAGCTCTCAACAACTTAACCGGCAGAAATTGTTTTTTATTTTTGAAAAAATCCCTAAGCCCCGGGGTCACAATTTCATCAAAAATCTGACTTTCGGCCTTTCACTCAAAAATGCTGCCAAACGGCTGCAAATGCTCCCCTGAGAAGTTTGGCGGTCGAAACAGAAGGCTTTTTATCACAGGAAAAGAAATCAGCTCCCAACAACTTAATCGGCAGAATTTATTTTTTTTTGAGAAAATCCCTAAGCCCCGGGGTCACAATTTCATCAAAAATCTGACTTTTGGCCATTCACTCAAAAATGGTGCCAAACGGTTGCAAATGCTCCCCTGAGAGTTTTGGCGGTCGAAACAGAAGCCTTTTTATCTCAGGAAAGGAAATCAACCCTCGACAACTTAAATGGCACAATTATTATTTTTTTAGAAAATCCCTAAGCCCCGGGGTCACAATTTCATCAAAAATCTGACTTTCGGCCTTTCACTCAAAAATGGTGCCAAACGGCTGCAAATGCTCCTGTCAGGGAACTGACATCGGAGCAGAGGAGAGAGGCGGTCCTTCCCGATTCTGCAGGAGAAGGAACTAGTAAGGGTAGAGAGAGAACGTCATCTGGGGAAGAATGTCCAGGTGACAACAGGAAGGAGGAAGAGAGGGAAAGCATCTTGGAGGAGAGGCTCCGATACTCTGGCACTGAAGGCAGTGAAGAGAGTGGAGGGCCGCCCCTGAGCACGCCCACTCTGCGCAGAAGGGTTTCACGCAGAGAGGGGAGGCGGAGAGTATCTGTCAAGGAGCTTCTATGCTGGAGGAAATTTAGAAAACGCCCACTCACGGATTCGTCGAGCGACTGAGCAGCAGCAGCACCCAAGCTGCTCAGTCAGGGAAGACACACCACTATCCTAAGCGGTTTGGAACCGCTAGAAGGTTACACACAAGCAACCCCTATTCCCGTGACAGCAATCCGTGAGTCACTTACGTTGCTTGTGTGCTAGAGCACTGGGGAGCAGTCATGAGTCAAACAGAAGGAGCAGGTGCAGGAGAGGGAGCCAGAGGCGGGCAGAGTCTTGAGGAGAGAAATCGAGACCTGGAGCAGCAACTGGCACTACTAGCGGCGTGGCTGGATGAGAGGAGGGCACATGACACCCAGGGGAAGATTACCCCCATCGCAAGAAAGGTACCGGGACTAGTGCAGAAGTTTGGGGGCAACCCCAGAGACTATAACGCTTTTAAGACTGAAGTGCAGTATGCGTTGGACCTGCAGTATGATGATTTTACCGACGATGGGGGAAGAGTTGCTTTCGTGGTGGGGCACCTGGAGGGGCAAGCCAGAGATTGGGTCCGCCCCTTGATGGCAGCGGAGAACGCTGCCTTGAAGGACTTGAGAAAGTTCTTTTCCGCGATGGACCACATGTTCTCGAGTGATGTGGAACAGAGTGTGACGCGCAAAGAACTGATGGGGTGCAAACAAGGAAACCAGTCAGTGAGAGAGTACTGGTCGAGATTTGCTATGTTGATCCATAAACTTGGGTGGGATCTGAGTTCGGAACCGATTCAAATGCTTTTTGAGGAGGGGCTATCCCCTTGGGTGAAAGACGAACTTTCCCGCTCGCCCCGCCCGCAATCGATGGATCAGCTGACCAAGTTGGCGCTCGCTGTAGGAGTTAGACAAGAGACGCGCGCTTTGGAAAGGCGGGAAGGGAGGCCAGAGCGTTGGCATGAGAACCGGATTCCAGACATGCCAGCGTCAGCAGTGTCGCCCGAGGAGCCAATGGAGATCGGAGGAGTGAGCGCGCGCGGGTTTTCAAACTCCAGCGAGGTGCGCAAGAAGGAGGGGAAAAACAGCAAGAGGTGTTTCCTCTGCCAGCAGCCGGGACATTTTGCCAGAGCATGCCCTCAGAAGAAGGCGTGGCAAGGAATGGTGGGGGCAGTGGGGAGTGAGGAGGAGAAGAAGGAGGAGCCGGGAAACGGCAAGGCTTGGCTGCAGGAAGGAGGGCACAGCAGCCAGGCGAGCAACCAGTAGAAGTGCCCAAACCAGACCCCCCCCCCCGAGCAGCCATTTCAATAGAGGTGGTGCTAGAGCTCCCAAACGGACACCCCATCAAAGTGAAGGCGCTGCTGGATTCAGGCAGCTCTTGCAACTTCTTTAGCAAGGATTTTGCGCTAGAGCACCAGCTCCAGGTGGTGCCTTTGGAACATCCACTGCAAGTAACCACGATAGATGGGAGAGAACTTTTGGGAGGGGAAGTAACCCACCAGACCCCTCCCATGAAAATGACAGTTTCCAGACATACTGAAACCATTGCCTTCCACGTAGCCACCCTAGCAGGACCACCCATCATACTGGGAATGAGTTGGTTGGCATTACACGACCCAGTAGTAGGGTGGCACCAGAGGACAGTCACTTTTGGGTCAGCTCACTGTGTAGAGCACTGCCACGGAGGGGAAACCTCGAGGATGGCGGTAGCCAGGGTGGCAGGGATGGCGGTGGGAGAAAAGGGGAGAGTACCACCTCAGTATGCAGACCTGGAAGAAGTCTTCAGTGAGAGAGAGGCGGATAGACTCCCCCCTCACCGGCCCTTTGACTGTCAGATCAATCTACTCCCAGGGGCTCAGTTACCAGTGGGTAAGCTGTATGCCATGTCTGATAGGGAGATGCAGGAGTTGAGAAAGTTCATTGACAAGAATCTGAAGAGGGGTTTTATACGTGAATCAAGGGCTGTGGGGGGGCAGTCCAGTGTTCTTTGTGGACAAAAGAGACTCCAAAGAACTACGCTTGGTCGTAGATTTCAGGTCCGTCAACAGGGTGTCGGAGCCTGTGACCTTCCCTATGCCCAGGATTGATGACATTTTGGCCAGGGTGAGGAAGGGGAAGATCTTTACTAAGCTGGACCTTCGGGGGGCGTACAACTTGATAAGGATGAGGGAGGGGAATGAGTGGAAAACCACCATGTTCACCCCTCTGGGAGCCTTTAAGTACCTAGTTATGCCCTTCGGACTCCAATCAGGCTCATCCACATTTCAAAGTTTCATGCACCATGTGTTGGGGTCATTGCTCTACAAGAATTGTGTAGCTTTCCTGGATGATGTCCTAATCTATTCAGAGAACGAAGAGCAACATGTAAAAGATGTCAGGGAAGTGCTGAAGAGACTGCAGGAGCACCAACTGTGGGTCAAACTGGAGAAGTGCCAATTCCACGCTCGAGAGGTGGAGTTCCTTGGCTATCGGCTGTCAGACAAGGGCTTGGCGATGGACCCGGGCAAGGTGCAGGCAGTGCTAGAATGGAAGCCTCCCAAGAACAGGAAGGACGTGCAGAGGTTCTTGGGGTTTGCAAATTTCTACAGGAAGTTCATCAAGAACTTTGCCCATCTAACGGCACCCATAACGGATTGTCTCAGCAGTAAGAAGAAGTTCGAATGGACGGAAGAGGCCCAGCGTTCCTTTGAAAAGCTTAAGAGGGCTTTCGCGTCGGAAGAGCAGCTCCTACATGTGGATCTGCGGAAGCCGATGAGGCTTGAGACGGACGCGTCAGACAGAGCTGTAGGGGGAATATTGCTCCAGCAGGCACATGGGGAGTGGAAACCGTGTGCCTTCTTCTCAAGGAAGATTAACAAGTCAGAGCAAAACTACACAGTTTACGATCGAGAACTGCTGGCAATTCACGAAACGTTTCGACGGTGGCGACATTTTATCATAGGCGCACAGCACAAGGTCCAGGTGTGTACTGACCACAAGAACCTGGAGTATTGGAGAACGGCCAGAGTGCTCAACCAACGACAGGTGCGGTGGGCTCAAGAGTTCTCCAAGTTTAATTTTGAGATTAGGTACATGCCCGGGAAGGAAAATGTCAGAGCAGACGCCCTCTCCCGCAAGCCTGAATATGAGGAGGGGGAGGGAGGACAAGAAGCACGACATGTCATTCCCGAGGACAAATGGGTCTGTGGGGGAGTGTTCGTAGGGAGGCAAGAGCTAGCCGGGTTGACGAGGGATGATCAATATGCACAAACCAAGATGCGAGAGATTGGGACCTCCGGGGAAACTCAAGGGGAGTTTGAAGTCAAGGACGGGGCATTGTACTATAGGGGGGCCTTGTACATACCTGAGGGGGAATTGAGAAGCAGAATACTCAAACAGATGCATGACAATCCCACGGCGGGACATTTTGGACAACATAAAACCATGTTACGGGTCACCAGGCAATTTTGGTGGCCACGGGTGAGAGAGGATGTGAAGCAATACGTACGAGGGTGCCAGGTTTGCCAGAGAGCGAAGGGGGAGAGGTCGGCTCCTGCGGGGTTACTGGAACCATTACCTACACCAGAGAAACCATGGGAGGTGGTATCAATTGACTTTATGACTGATTTACCCAAGGCCAGGGGGAAAACGGCAGTAATGGTGGTTGTTGATTTGATGACAAAGATGTGCCATTTTATCGCGTGTTCGCATGCGGTGACTGCAGAAGAAATGGCCAAATTGTTTGTAGAGCATGTTTTCAGGTTGCATGGCGCCCCCTTGAGTATTTTATCCGACAGAGGCCGGCAGTTCACGTCACGCTTCTGGAGAAAACTTATGAGTCTGCTGGACGTGGAGGTGGTGTTCTCTACGGCCAGGCATCCGGAGACTAATGGACAGGCAGAGAGAGCGAACAGCGTGCTGCAACAATATCTACGATGCTACGTCAACGAGAGAGAGAAGGACTGGGTGGACAAATTAGCGTTGGCTGAGTTTGCATACAATAACGCAGAACATGTGTCCACAGGGATGAGCCCGTTTATGGCAAATTACGGGTGTCATCCCAGGGCTTTTCCAGGGGAAGGGGAGGGAAGTTGGAGTGTTCCCGCCGCGGAGGAGTTTGTGGAAGAAATGGCGGCTTTACACCAACAGCTTAAGTTAAACCTGGAGAGAGCCAAGGAAGTGTATAAGAGGCAGGCAGATCGGCACCGCAGGGAGGGAGAAAGCATAAGAGTGGGGGACCAGGTGTGGCTGTCCACCAAAGGGTTACCGTTCAAAGGAGGATGCAAGAAACTACGGTCAAAGAGGCTGGGACCGTTCGAAGTAACTCAGCAAGTCAATCCGGTGACCTTTAGGCTGAAATTGCCATCTCACATGAAACTGCACCCGGTGTTTCACAGCTCCTTACTTTCACCATTCAGGGAAGGGAGGGAATGGGATCAGCAAAATAGAACACCCTTACATCCACAGATGGAGGAAAGGGAACTCAGTGGACATGCAGCTGAGATTCTCGATTCTAGGTGGAAAGGGGGGAGGGGGGAGTATTTGGTGGCATGGGAGGGGGAAACAGCTGAGGAAAATGCATGGGTACCAGCAGAAGAAATGAGGGATGAGTACCTGCAGGAGGAGTTTCATAGGAGGTACCCGAGAAAGCCCAAACCACCAGAGAGATTCTAGAGGGAGCAATTTGGTACCACCAATGAGGAGGAAGAGTTTGCGGGTTTTCCCGTCTCCGACGAGGAAGGGGGGGGGGTTGGCCCGAAGAAGAATCTGAGTGGGAAGATTGGGAAGAGCAGAGAGGGAGCAGCAAGTGGAGAAGGGTGTTTGAACCGTCAGATGGAGAGGAAAGTTCTTTCCTAGGGTTCCATGCATCTCCGTCAGAGGGAAGGACGGGGGGAGGGGAGGCCCTGGGAGGGAGGTGGATGTCAGGGAACTGACATCGGAGCAGAGGAGAGAGGCGGTCCTTCCCGATTCTGCAGGAGAAGGAACTAGTAAGGCTAGAGAGAGAACGTCATCTGGGGAAGAATGTCCAGGTGACAACAGGAAGGAGGAAGAGAGGGAAAGCATCTTGGAGGAGAGGCTCCGATACTCTGGCACTGAAGGCAGTGAAGAGAGTGGAGGGCCGCCCCTGAGCACGCCCACTCTGCGCAGAAGGGTTTCGCGCAGAGAGGGGAGGCGGAGAGTATCTGTCAAGGAGCTTCTATGCTGGAGGAAATTTAGAAAACGCCCACTCACGGATTCGTCGAGCGACTGAGCAGCAGCAGCACCCAAGCTGCTCAGTCAGGGAAGACACACCACTATCCTAAGCAGTTTGGAACCGCTAGAAGCTTACACACAAGCAACCCCTATTCCCGTGACAGCTCCCTTGAGAGGTTTGGCGGTCGAAACAGAAGGCTTTTTATCACAGGACAAGAAATCAGCCCTCAACATCTTAACCGGCAGAAAAAGATTTTTTTGAAAAAATCCCTAAGCCCCGGGGTCACAATTTCAGCAAAAAATCTGAGTTCGGGCAATTCACTCAAAAATGGTGCCAAACGGTTGCAAATGCTCCCCTGAGAGGTTTGGCGGTCAAAACAGAAGGCTTTTTATCACAGGACAAGAAATCAGCCATCGACAAGTTAACCGGCAGCAAATTATTTTTTTCAAAAAATCCCGAAGCCCCTGGGTCACAATTTCATCATAAATCTGACTTTCGGCCATTCACTCAAAAATGCTGCCATACGGTTGCAAATGCTCCCCTGAGAGTTTTGGCGGTCGAAACAGAAGGCTTTTTATCACAGGAAAAGAAATCAGCTCTCAACAACTTAACCCACAGAAATTGTTTTTTTTTGAAAAAAATCCCTAAGCCCCGGGGACACAATTTGATGAAAAATCTGACTTTCGGCCATTCACTCAAAAATGGTGTCAAACGGATGCAAATGCTCCCTTGAGAGGTTTGGCGGTCGAAACAGAAGGCTTTTTATCACAGGAAAAGAAATCAGCTCTCAATAACTTAACCGACAGAATTTATTTTTTTTGAGAAAATCCCGGGGTCACAATTTCATCAAAAATCTGACTTTTGGCCATTCACTCAAAAATGGTGCCATACGGTTGCATATGCTCCCCTGAGAGGTTTGGCAGTCGAAACAGAAGGCTTTTTATCTCAGGAAAAAAAATCAGCCCTCGATAACTTAACCGGCATTCAAAAATCTGACTTTCGGCCATTCACTCAAAAATGTTGCCAAACGGATGCAAATGCTCCCTTGAGAGGTTTGGCGGTCGAAACAGAAGGCTTTTTATCTCAGGAAAATAAATCAGCCCTCGACAACTTAACCAGCAGAAAAAGATTTTTTTGAAAATATCCCTAAGCCCCGGGGTCACAATTTCATCAAAAATCTGACTTTCGGCCTTTCACTCAAAAATGGTGCCAAACGGCTGAAAATGCTCCCCTGAGAACTTTGGCGGTCGAAACAGAAGGCTTTTTATCACAGGAAAAGAAATCAGCTCCCAACAACTTAATCGGCAGAATTTTTTTTTTTTTTGAGAAAATCCCTAAGCCCCGGGGTCACAATTTCATCAAAAATCTGACTTTCGGCAATTCACTCAAAAATGGTGTCAAACGGTTGTATATGATCTCCAGAGTGGTTTGGCGGTCGAAACAGAACGCTTTTTATCAGAGGACAAGAAATCAGCCCTCAACAACTTCAACGGCAGAAAAAGATTTTTTTTGAAAAAATCCCGAAGCCCCGGGATCACAATTTCAGCAAAAATCTGACTTTCGGCAATTCACTCAAAAATGGTGCCAAACGGCTGCAAATGCTCCCTTGAGAGGTTTGGCAGTCGAAACAGAAGGTTTTTTATCTCAGGAAAAGAAATCAGCCCTCGACATATTAACTGGCAGAAAATAGATTTTTTTGAAAAAATCCCTAAGCCCCGGGGTCACAATTTCATAAAAATTATTACTTTCGGCCATTCACTGAAAAATGGTGCCAAACGGCTGCAAATGCTCCCTTGAGAGGTTTGGCGGTCAAAACAGAAGGCTTTTTATTACAGGAAAAGAAATCAGCCCTCGACAACTTAATCGGCACAATTTTTTTTTTTGAGAAAATCCCTAATTTCATCAAAAATCACTCAAAAATGGTGCAAAACGGTCACAAATACTCCCTTGAGAGGTTTGGCGCTCGAAACACAAGGCTTTTTATCACAGGAAAAGATATCAGCTCTCAACAACTTAACTGACAGAAATTGTTTTTTTGAAAAAATCCTTAAGCCCCAGGGCCACAATTTGATGAAAAATCTGACTTTCGGCCATTCACTCAAAAATGGTGCCATACGGTTGCAAATGCTCTTCTGAGAGGTTTGGCGGTCGAAACAGAAGGCTTTTTATCTCAGGAAAACAAATCAGCCCTCGATAACTTAACCGGCAGTCAAAAATCTGACTTTCCGCCATTCACACAAAAATGGTGCCAAACAGATGCAAATGCTTCCTTGAGAGGTTTCGCGGTCGAAACAGAAGGCTTTTTATCACATGAAAAGAAATCAGCTCTCAACAACTTAACCGGCAGAATTTATATTTTTTGAGAAAATCCCTAAGCCCAGGGGTCACAATTTCATCAAAAATCTCACTTTTGGTCATTCACTCAAAAATGGTGCCAAACGGTTGCAAATGCTCCCCTGAGAGTTTTGTCGGTCGAAACAGAAGGCTTTTTATCACAGGAAATGAAATCAGCCCTCGACAACTTAAACTGCAGATATTTTTTTTTGAAAAAATCCCTAAGCCCCGGGGTCACAATTTCATCAAAAATCTGACTTTCGGCCTTTCACTCAAAAATGGTGCCAAACGGCTGCAAATGCTCCCCTGAGAGGTTTGGCGGTCGAAACAGAAGGCTTTTTATTACAGGAAAAGAAATCAGCCCTCGACAACTTAATCGGCACAATTATTATTGTTTTGAAAAAATCCCTAAGCCCCGGGGTCACAATTTCATCAAAAATCTGACTTTTGGCTATTCACTCAAAAATGGTGCCATACGGTTGCATATGCTCCCCTGAGCAGAAAAAAACCGGCAGAAAAAAATCAAAAAAATCCTGCCGGTGAAGTTGTCGAGGGTTGATTTCTTTTCCTGAGATAAAAAGCCTTCTGTTTCCACCGGCAAACCTTTCAGGGGAGCATTTGCAACCGTTTGGCACCATTTTTGAGTGAATTGCCGAAAGTCAGATTTTTGCTGAAATAGTGATCCCGGGGCTTAAGGATTTTTTTCAAAAAAATCTTTTTCTGCCGGTTAAGATGTTGAGGGCTGGTTTCTTGTCCTGTGATAAAAAGCCTTCTGTTTCGACCGGCAAACCTTTCAGGGGAGCATTTGCAACCGTTTGGCACCATTTTTGAGTGAATTGCCGAAAGTCAGATTTTTGCTGAAATAGTGATCCCGGGGCTTAGGGATTTTTTCAAAAAAATCTTTTTCTGCCGGTGAAGTTGTTGAGGGCTGATTTCTTGTCCTGTGATAAAAAGCCTTCTGTTTCGACCGCCAAACCTCTCAGGTGAGCATTTGCAACCATTTGGCACCATTTTTCAGTGAATTGCCGAAAGTCAGATTTTTGATGAAATTGTGACCCAGGGGCTTAGGGATTCTTCGAAAAAAATCTTTTTCTGCCGGTTAACTTGTCGAAGGCTGATTTCCTGTCCTTTGATAAAAAGCCTTCTGTTTCGACTGCCAAACCTCTCAGGGGAGCATTTGCAACCGTTTGGCACCATTTTTGAGTGAATTGCCGAAAGTCAGATTTTTGATGAAATTGTGACCCAGGGGCTTAGGGATTTTTTAAAAAGAAAACAATTTCTGCCGGTTAAGTTGTTGAGAGCTGATTTCTTTTCCTGTCATAAAAAGCCTTCTGTTTCGACCGGCAAAACTTTCAGGGGAGCATTTGCAACCGTTTGGCACCATTTTTGAGTGAATTGCCGAAAGTCAGATTTTTGCTGAAATAGTGATCCCGGGGCTTAGGGATTTTTTCAAAAAAATCTTTTTCTGCCGGTGAAGTTGTTGAGGGCTGATTTCTTGTCCTGTGATAAAAAGCCTTCTGTTTCGACCGCCAAACCTCTCAGGTGAGCATTTGCAACCATTTGGCACCATTTTTCAGTGAATTGCCGAAAGTCAGATTTTTGATGAAATTGTGACGCCGGGGCTTAGGGATTTTTTGATGAAATTATGTTAGGGATTTTTTCAAAAAAGTCTTTTTCTGCCAGTTAAGTTGTCGAGGGATGATTTCTTTTCCTGAGATAAAAAAGCCTTCTGTTTCGAACTCCAAACCTCTCAGGAAAGCATTTGCAACCGTTTGGAAACATTTTAGAGTGAATTGCCGAAAGTCAGATTTTTGATGGAATTGTGACCGCGGGTAGGGATTTTTTCAAAAAAATCTATTTCTGCCGGTTAAGTTGTCGAGGTATGATTTCTTTTCTTGAGATAAAAAGCCTTTTGTTTTGATTGGCAAACCTCTCAGGGGAGCATTTGCAACCGTTTGGCAACATTTTTGAGTGAATGGCCGAACGTCAGATTTTTGATGAAATTGTGACCCCGGGGCTTAGGGATTTTTTCAAAAAAATCTATTTCTGCCGGTGTCAGAGCTACCTCAGGTCCCAGCTCACAGTGGACCAACGCCAGTTTGTAGTTATATAAAATAGTCTTTATTGAAGTTCAGTTTCTCTTTCAGAGGCGCGGCGCGCAGCTCTACATCTTAAACTCTAGACCGCCGAAGCTCCGTCTGAGTCTCCTCCCCTCAGGCACCAGTTTAAGACTCTAGCCTTGCTCCACCTCTTCCTTTGCTCTTTCCGCCTCTGGGTCCTCCTGTCCGCTGGGGTCTCACCCCTCCTGGACTCTTCTGACGCTGAGTCCTCTGAGTCTTCCCCCTGCCTCCGGCGGGCTTTAGGACCCGGTTCCCAATCCGGGTTTTCTGCCGTCCCGCGCGCCTGTACATTTGAACTTGGCGCGCGCGCCCACCCGGCCACCTTCCTCCTGACCGTTACACTGCTCCTGTCACTGCTTTCCCCTTCGGGGATGCTAGCTGGGTCTGACCTCCCCTCCGTTCCCTCACTCTCCGACAGGGGCGTGGCCAGTCCTGACTCCTCTTCCCTCCCTGCTGGAGGAGACGCTGGCTCTGACCCATGGGACTCCTCCCCCCCACTGCGTTCTGGTGGGGAAGCTGGTCCTGATCTCCAGCTACTGCTTTGGGAGTCTCTGCTGGCCCCGTGCTTCTGGTGCGTCTCCCCTGGGACCCCCCTTGCCCTGACCATCGGCGCCCCCTTTTGGGAATCTTCTGATTCACTGTAGAGGCTCACGGAACCTCTCGGGTCACTGTCACTCTCCCCTCCGCTGCCCTCAGATTCTTCCCCTTCGCTCTCCATTTCCTCTCTCCCCTGTGCCTCTGCTCCTGAGCCCCTGACAGCCGGTTAAGTTGTCGAGGGATGATTTCTTTTCCTGAGATAAAAAGCCTTCTGTTTCGATCGCCAAACCTCTCAGGGGAGCATTTGCAACCGTATGGCACCATTTTTGAGTGAATGGCCGAAAGTCAGATTTTTGATGAAATTGTGACCCCGGGGCTTAGGTATTTTTTCAAAAAAATCTTTTTTTGCCGGTTAAGTTGTCGAGGGTTAATTTCTTTTACTGTGATAAAAAACTTCTGTTTCGACCGCCAAACCTCTCAGGGGAGCATTTGCATCCGTTTGGCAATATTTTTGAGTGAATGTCCGACAGTCAGATTTTTGATGAAATTGTGACCCCGGGGCTTAGGGATTCCCCCCCCCAAAAAAGTGTGCCGATTAAGTTGTCGAGGGCTGATTTCTTTTCCGGTAATAAAAAGCCTTCTGTTTCGACCGCCAAACCTCTCAAAGGAGCATTTGTGACCGTTTGGCACCATTTTTGAGTGAATGGCCGAAAGTCAGATTTTTGATGAAATTGTGAACCAGGGGCTTAGGTATTTTTTCAAAAAAATCTTTTTCTGCCGGTGAAGTTGTTTAGGGCTGATTTCTTGTCCTGTGATGAAAAGCCTTCTGTTTCGTCCGCCAAACCTCTCAGGGGAGCATTTGCAACCGTTTGGCAACATTTTTGAGTGAATGGCCGAAAGTCAAAATTTTGATGAAATTGTGACCCGCTTAGGGATTTTTTCAAAAAAATCTTTTTCTGCCGGTGAAGTTGTTTAGGGCTGATTTCTTGTCCTGTGATAAAAAGCCTTTTGTTTCGACCGCCAAACCTCTCAGGGGAACATTTGCAACCGTTGGGCACCATTTTTGAGTAAATTGCCGAAAGTCAGTTTTTTTCTGAAATTGTGACCCCGGGGCTTAGGGATTTTTTCAAAAAAATCTTTTTCTGCTGGTGAAGTTGTTTAGGGCTGATTTCTTGTCCTGTGATAAAAAGCCTTCTGTTTCGACCGCCAAACCTCTCAGGGGAACATTTGCAAACATTTGGCACCATTTTTGAGTAAATTGCCGAGAGTCAGATTTTTGCTGAAATTGTGACCCCGGGGCTTAGGGATTTTTTCAAAAAAATCTTTTTCTGCTGGTGAAGTTGTTTAGGGGTGATTTCTTGTCCTGTGATGAAAAGCCTTCTGTTTCGTCCGCCAAACCTCTCAGGGGAGCATTTGCAACCGTTTGGCAACATTTTTGAGTGAATGGCCGAAAGTCAAAATTTTGATGAAATTGTGACCCGCTTAGGGATTTTTTCAAAAAAATCTTTTTCTGCCGGTGAAGTTGTTTAGGGCTGATTTCTTGTCCTGTGATAAAAAGCCTTCTGTTTCGACTGCCAAACCTCTCAGGGGAACATTTGCAACCGTTTGGCAACATTTTTGAGTGAATGGCCGAAAGTCAGATTTTTGCTGAAATTGTGATCCCGGGGCTTAGGGATTTTTTCAAACAAATCTTTTACTGCCGGTGACGTTGTTGAGGGCTGATTTCTTGTCCTGTGATAAAAAGCCTTCTGTTTCGACCGCCAAACCTCTCAGGGGAGCATTTGCAACCGTTTGGCACCATTTTTGCGTAAATTGCCGAAAGTCAGATTTTTGCTGAAATTGTGACCCCGGGGCTTAGGGATTTTTTCAAACAAATCTTTTACTGCCGGTGACGTTGTTGAGGGCTGATTTCTTGTCCTGTGATAAAAAGCCTTCTGTTTCGACCGCCAAACCTCTCAGGGGAGCATTTGCAACCGTTTGGCACCATTTTTGCGTAAATTGCCGAAAGTCAGATTTTTGCTGAAATTGTGACCCCGGGGCTTAGGGATTTTTTCAAAAAAATCTTTTTCTGCCGGTGAAGTTGTTTAGGGCTGATTTCTTGTCCTGTGATAAAAAGCCTTCTGTTTCGACCGCCAAACCTCTAAAGGGAACATTTGCAACCGTTTGGCACCATTTTTGAGTAAATTGCCGAAAGTCAGATTTTTGCTGAAATTGTGACCCCGGGGCTTAGGGATTTTTTCAAAAAAAATTTTTTCTGCCGGTGAAGTTGTTTAGGGCTGATTTCTTGTCCTGTGATAAAAAGCCTTCTGCTTCGACTGCCAAACCCCTCAGGGGAACATTTGAAACCGCTTGGCACCATTTTTGAGTAAATTGCAAAAAGTCAGATGTTTGCTGAAATTGTGACCCCGGGGCTTAGGGATTTTCTCAAAAAAATCTTTTTCTGCCAGTGACGTTGTTTAGGGCTGATTTCTTGTCCTGTGATAAAAAGCCTTCTGTTTCGACCGCCAAACCTCTCAGGGGAACTTTTGCAACCGTTTGGCACCATTTTTGAGTGAATGGCCGAAAGTCAGATTTTTGCTGAAATTGTGACCCCGGGGCTTAGGGATTTTTTCAAAAAAACCTTTTTTGTGCCAGTGACGTTGTTTAGGGCTGATTTCTTGTCCTGTGGTAAAAAGCCTTCTGTTTCGACCGCCAAACCTCTCAGGGGAACATTTGCAACCGTTTGGCACCATTTTTGAGTAAATTGCCGAAAGTCAGATTTTTGCTGAAATTGTGACCCCGGGGCTTAGGGATTTTTTCAAACAAATCTTTTACTGCCGGTGACGTTGTTGAGGGCTGATTTCTTGTCCTGTGATAAAAAGCCTTCTGTTTCGACCGCCAAACCTCTCAGGGGAACATTTGCAACCGTTTGGCACCATTTTTGAGTAAATGGGCGAAAGTCAGATTTTTGCTGAAATTGTGACCCCGGGGCTTAGGGATTTTTTCAAAAAAATCTTTTCCTGCTGGTGAAGTTGTTTAGGGCTGATTTCTTGTCCTGTGATAAAAAGCCTTCTGTTTCGACCGCCAAACCTCTCAGGGGAACATTTGCAACCGTTTGGCACCATTTTTGAGTAAATTGCCGAAAGTCAGATTTTTGCTGAAATTGTGACCCCGGGGCTTAGGGATTTTTTCAAACAAATCTTTTACTACCGGTGACGTTGTTAAGGGCTGATTTCTTGTCCTGTGATAATAAGCCTTCTGTTTCGACCGCCAAACCTCTCAAGGGAACATTTGCAAACATTTGGCACCATTTTTGAGTAAATTGCCGAGAGTCAGATTTTTGCTGAAATTGTGACCCCGGGGCTTAGGGATTTTTTCAAACAAATCTTTTTCTGCCAGTGACGTTGTTTAGGGCTGATTTCTTGTCCTGTGATAATAAGCCTTCTGTTTCGACCGCCAAACCTCTCAGGGGAACATTTGCAACCGTTTGGCACCATTTTTGAGTAAATTGCCGAAAGTCAGATTTTTGCTGAAATTGTGACCCCGGGGCTTAGGGATTTTCTCAAAAAAATCTTTTTCTGCCAGTGACGTTGTTTAGGGCTGATTTCTTGTCCTGTGATAAAAAGCCTTCTGTTTCGACCGCCAAACCTCTCAGGGGAACTTTTGCAACCGTTTGGCACCATTTTTGAGTGAATGGCCGAAAGTCAGATTTTTGCTGAAATTGTGACCCCGGGGCTTAGGGATTTTTTCAAAAAAACCTTTTTTGTGCCAGTGACGTTGTTTAGGGCTGATTTCTTGTCCTGTGGTAAAAAGCCTTCTGTTTCGACCGCCAAACCTCTCAGGGGAACATTTGCAACCGTTTGGCACCATTTTTGAGTAAATTGCCGAAAGTCAGATTTTTGCTGAAATTGTGACCCCGGGGCTTAGGGATTTTTTCAAACAAATCTTTTACTGCCGGTGACGTTGTTGAGGGCTGATTTCTTGTCCTGTGATAAAAAGCCTTCTGTTTCGACCGCCAAACCTCTCAGGGGAACATTTGCAACCGTTTGGCACCATTTTTGAGTAAATGGGCGAAAGTCAGATTTTTGCTGAAATTGTGACCCCGGGGCTTAGGGATTTTTTCACAAAAATCTTTTCCTGCTGGTGAAGTTGTTTAGGGCTGATTTCTTGTCCTGTGATAAAAAGCCTTCTGTTTCGACCGCCAAACCTCTCAGGGGAACATTTGCAACCGTTTGGCACCATTTTTGAGTAAATTGCCGAAAGTCAGATTTTTGCTGAAATTGTGACCCCGGGGCTTAGGGATTTTTTCAAACAAATCTTTTACTACCGGTGACGTTGTTAAGGGCTGATTTCTTGTCCTGTGATAATAAGCCTTCTGTTTCGACCGCCAAACCTCTCAAGGGAACATTTGCAAACATTTGGCACCATTTTTGAGTAAATTGCCGAGAGTCAGATTTTTGCTGAAATTGTGACCCCGGGGCTTAGGGATTTTTTCAAACAAATCTTTTTCTGCCAGTGACGTTGTTTAGGGCTGATTTCTTGTCCTGTGATAATAAGCCTTCTGTTTCGACCGCCAAACCTCTCAGGGGAACATTTGCAACCGTTTGGCACCATTTTTGAGTAAATTGCCGAAAGTCAGATTTTTGCTGAAATTGTGACCCCGGGACTTAGGGATTTTTTCAAAAAAATCTTTTTTTGCCGGTGAAGTTGTTTAGGGCTGATTTCTTGTCCTGTGATAAAAGGCCTTCTGTTTCGACCGCCAAACCTCTCAGGGGAACATTTGCAAACATTTGGCACCATTTTTGAGTAAATTGCCGAGAGTCAGATTTTTGCTGAAATTGTGACCCCGGGGCTTAGGGATTTTTTCAAAAAAATCTTTTTCTGCCGGTGAAGTTGTTTAGGGCTTATTTCTTGTCCTGTGATGAAAAGTCTTCTGTTTCGTCCGCCCAACCTCTCAGGGGAGCATTTGCAACCGTTTGGCAACATTTTTGAGTGAATGGCCGAAAGTCAAAATTTTGATGAAATTGTGACCCGCTTAGGGATTTTTTCAAAAAAATCTTTTTCTGCCGGTGAAGTTGTTTAGGGCTGATTTCTTGTCCTGTGATAAAAAGCCTTCTGTTTCGACCGCCAAACCTCTCAGGGGAACATTTGCAACCGTTTGGCACCATTTTTGAGTGAATGGCCGAAAGTCAGATTTTTGCTGAAATTGTGACCCCGGGGCCTAGGGATTTTTTCAAAAAAATCTTTTTCTGCCAGTGACGTTGTTTAGGGCTGATTTTTTGTCCTGTGGTAAAAAGCCTTCTGTTTCGACCGCCAAACCTCTCAGGGGACCATTTGGAACCGTTTGGCACCATTTTTGAGTAAATTGCCGAAAGTCAGATTTTTGATGAAATTGTGACCCCGGGGCTTAGGGATTTTTTCAAACAAATCTTTTACTACCGGTGACGTTGTTGAGGGCTGATTTCTTGTCCTGTGGTAAAAAGCCTTCTGTTTCGACCGCCAAACCTCTCACGGGAACATTTGCAACCGTTTGGCACCATTTTTGAGTAAATTGCCGAAAGTCAGTCTTTTTCTGAAATTGTGACCCCGGGGCTTAGGGATTTTTTCAAAAAAATATTTTTCTGCCAGTGACGTTGTTTAGGGCTGATTTCTTGTCCTGTGATAAAAAGCCTTCTGTTTCGACCGCCAAACCTCTCAGGAGAGCATTTGCAACCGTTTGGCACCATTTTTGAGTAAATTGCCGAAAGTCAGATTTTTGCTGAAATTGTGACCCCGGGACTGAGGGATTTTTTCAAAAAAATCATTTTTTGCCGGTGAAGTTGTTTAGGGCTGATTTCTTGTCCTGTGATAAAAAGCCTTCTGTTTCGACCGCCAAACCTCTCAGGGGAACATTTGCAAACATTTGGCACCATTTTTGAGTAAATTGCCGAGAGTCAGATTTTTGCTGAAATTGTGACCCCGGGGCTTAGGGATTTTTTCAAAAAAATCTTTTTCTGCCGGTGAAGTTGTTTAGGGCTGATTTCTTGTCCTGTGATGAAAAGCCTTCTGTTTCGACCGCCAAACCTCTCAGGGGAACATTTGCAACCGTTTGGCACCATTTTTGAGTGAATGGCCGAAAGTCAGATTTTTGCTGAAATTGTGACCCCGGGGCCTAGGGATTTTTTCAAAAAAATCTTTTTCTGCCAGTGACATTGTTTAGGGCTGATTTCTTGTCCTGTGGCAAAAAGCCTTCTGTTTCGACCGCCAAACCTCTCAGGGGAACATTTGCAACCGTTTGGCAACATTTTTGAGTAAATTGCCGAAAGTCAGATTTTTGCTGAAATTGTGACCCCGCGGCTTAGGGATTTTTTCAAAAAAAATGTTTTTCTGCCGGTGAAGTTGTTTAGGGCTGATATCTTCTCCTGTGATAAAAAGCCTTTTGTTTCGACCGCCAAACCTCTCAGGGGAACATTTGCAACCGTTTGGCACCATTTTTGAGTAAATTGCCGAAAGTCAGTTTTTTTCTGAAATTGTGACCCCGGGGCTTAGGGATTTTTTCAAAAAAATCTTTTTCTGACGTTGAAGTTTTTTAGGGCTGATTTCTTGTCCTGTGATGAAAAGCCTTCTGTTTCGTCCGCCAAACCTCTCAGGGGAGCATTTGCAACCGTTTGGCAACATTTTTGAGTGAATGGCCGAAAGTCAAAATTTTGATGAAATTGTGACCCGCTTAGGGATTTTTTCAAAAAAATCTTTTTCTGCCGGTGACGTTGTTGAGGGCTGATTTCTTGTCCTGTGATAAAAAGCCTTCTGTTTCGACCGCCAAACCTCTCACGGGAACATTTGCAACCGTTTGGCACCATTTTTGAGTGAATGGCCGAAAATCAGATTTTTGCTGAAATTGTGACCCCGGGGCCTAGGGATTTTTTCAAAAAAATCTTTTTCTGCCAGTGACATTGTTTAGGGCTGATTTCTTGTCCTGTGGCAAAAAGCCTTCTGTTTCGACCGCCAAACCTCTCAGGGGAACATTTGCAACCGTTTGGCAACATTTTTGAGTAAATTGCCGAAAGTCAGATTTTTGCTGAAATTGTGACCCCGGGGCTTAGGGATTTTTTCAAAAAAATCTTTTTCTGCCGGTGAAGTTGTTTAGGGCTTATATCTTCTCCTGTGATAAAAAGCCTTTTGTTTCGACCGCCAAACCTCTCAGGGGAACATTTGCAACCGTTTGGCACCATTTTTGAGTAAATTGCCGAAAGTCAGTTTTTTTCTGAAATTGTGACCCCGAGGCTTAGGGATTTTTTCAAAAAAATCTTTTTCTGCCGGTGAAGTTTTTTAGGGCTGATTTCTTGTCCCGTGATAAAAAGCCTTCTGTTTCGACCGTCAAATCTCTAAGGGGAACATTTGCAACCGTTTGTCACCATTTTTGAGCAAATTGCCGAAAGTCAGATTTTTGCTGAAATTGTGACCCCGGGGCTTAGGGATTTTTTCAAAAAAATCTTTTTCTGCCGGTGAAGTTGTTTAGGGCTGATTTCTTGTCCTGTGATAAAAAGCCTTCTGTTTCGACCGCCAAACCTCTCAGGGGAACATTTGCAACCGTTTGGCACCATTTTTGAGTGAATGGCCGAAAGTCAAAATTTTGATGAAATTGTGACCTCGGGGCTTAGGGATTTTTTCAAAAAAATCTTTTTCTGCCGGTGACGTTGTTGAGGGCTGATTTCTTCTCCTGTGATAAAAAGCCTTCTGCTTCGACCGCCAAACCTCTCAGGGGAACATTTGCAACCGTTTGGCACCATTTTTGAGTAAATTGCCGAAAGTCAGTTTTTTTCTGAAATTGTGACCCCGGGGCTTAGGGATTTTTTCAAAAAAATCTTTTTCTGACGGTGAAGTTTTTTAGGGCTGATTTCTTGTCCTGTGATGAAAAGCCTTCTGTTTCGTCCGCCAAACCTCTCAGGGGAGCATTTGCAACCGTTTGGCAACATTTTTGAGTGAATGGCCGAAAGTCAAAATTTTGATGAAATTGTGACCCGCTTAGGGATTTTTTCAAAAAAATCTTTTTCTGCCGGTGAAGTTGTTTAGGGCTGATTTCTTGTCCTGTGATAAAAAGCCTTCTGTTTCGACCGCCAAACCTCTCAGGGGAGCATTTGCAACCGTTTGGCACCATTTTTGAGTGAATGGCCGAAAATCAGATTTTTGCTGAAATTGTGACCCCGGGGCCTAGGGATTTTTTCAAAAAAATCTTTTTCTGCCAGTGACATTGTTTAGGGCTGATTTCTTGTCCTGTGGCAAAAAGCCTTCTGTTTCGACCGCCAAACCTCTCAGGGGAACATTTGCAACCGTTTGGCAACATTTTTGAGTAAATTGCCGAAAGTCAGATTTTTGCTGAAATTGTGACCCCGGGGCTTAGGGATTTTTTCAAAAAAATCTTTTTCTGCCGGTGAAGTTGTTTAGGGCTGATATCTTCTCCTGTGATAAAAAGCCTTTTGTTTCGACCGCCAAACCTCTCAGGGGAACATTTGCAACCGTTTGGCACCATTTTTGAGTAAATTGCCGAAAGTCAGTTTTTTTCTGAAATTGTGACCCCGAGGCTTAGGGATTTTTTCAAAAAAATCTTTTTCTGCCGGTGAAGTTTTTTAGGGCTGATTTCTTGTCCCGTGATAAAAAGCCTTCTGTTTCGACCGTCAAATCTCTAAGGGGAACATTTGCAACCGTTTGTCACCATTTTTGAGCAAATTGCCGAAAGTCAGATTTTTGCTGAAATTGTGACCCCGGGGCTTAGGGATTTTTTCAAAAAAATCTTTTTCTGCCGGTGACGTTGTTTAGGGCTGATTTCTTGTCCTGTGATAAAAAGCCTTCTGTTTCGACCGCCAAACCTCTCAGGGGAACATTTGCAACCGTTTGGCACCATTTTTGAGCGAATGGCCGAAAGTCAGATTTTTGCTGAAATTGTGACACCGGGGCTTAGGGATTTTTTCAAAAAAATCTTTTTCTGCCGGTGACGTTGTTGAGGGCTGATTTCTTCTCCTGTGATAAAAAGCCTTCTGCTTCGACCGCCAAACCTCTCAGGGGAACATTTGCAACCGCTTGGCACAATTTTTGAGTAAATTGCCGAAAGTCAGATTTTCAAAAAAATCTTTTTCTGCCAGTGACGTTGTTTAGGGCTGATTTCTTGTCCTGTGATAAAAAGCCTTCTGTTTCGACCGCCAAACCTCTCAGGGGAGCATTTGCAACCGTTTGGCAACATTTTTGAGTGAATGGCCGAAAGTCAAAATTTTGATGAAATAGTGACCCCGGGGCTTAGGGATTTTTTTCAAAAAAATCTTTTTCTGCCAGTGAAGTTGTTTAGGGCTGATTTCTTGTCCTGTGATAAAAAGCCTTCTGTTTCGACCGCCAAACCTCTCAGGGGAACATTTGCAACCGTTTGGCACCATTTTTGAGTGAATGGCCGAAAGTCAAAATTTTGATGAAATTGTGACCTCGGGGCTTAGGGATTTTTTCAAAAAAATCTTTTTCTGCCGGTGACGTTGTTGAGGGCTGATTTCTTCTCCTGTGATAAAAAGCCTTCTGCTTCGACCGCCAAACCTCTCAGGGGAACATTTGTAACCGCTTGGCACAATTTTTGAGTAAATTGCCGAAAGTCAGATTTTCAAAAAAATCTTTTTCTGCCAGTGACGTTGTTTAGGGCTGATTTCTTGTCCTGTGATAAAAAGCCTTCTGTTTCGACCGCCAAACCTCTCAGGGGAGCATTTGCAACCGTTTGGCAACATTTTTGAGTGAATGGCCGAAAGTCAAAATTTTGATGAAATTGTGACCCCGGGGCTTAGGGATTTTTACAAAAAAATCTTTTTCTGCCGGTGAAGTTGTTTAGGGCTGATTTCTTGTCCTGTGATAAAAAGCCTTCTGTTTCGACCACCAAACCTCTCAGGGGAGCATTTGCAACCGTTTGGCAACATTTTTGAGTGAATGGCCGAAAGTCAAAATTTTGATGAAATAGTGACCCCGGGGCTTAGGGATTTTTTTCAAAAAAATCTTTTTCTGCCAGTGACATTGTTTAGGGCTGATTTCTTGTCCTGTGATAAAAAGCCTTCTGTTTCGACCGCCAATCCTCTCAGGGGAGCATTTGCAACCATTTGGCAACATTTTTGAGTGAATGGCCGAAAGTCAAAATTTTGATGAAATTGTGACCCCGGGGCTTAGGGATTTTTTCAAAAAAATCTTTTTCTGCCGGTGAAGTTGTTTAGGGCTGATTTCTTGTCCTGTGATAAAAAGCCTTCTGTTTCGACCGCCAAACCTCTCAGGGGAGCATTTGCAACCGTTTGGCAACATTTTTGAGTGAATGGCCGAAAGTCAAAATTTTGATGAAATTGTGACCCGCTTAGGGATTTTTTCAAAAAAATCTTTTTCTGCCGGTGAAGTTGTTTAGGGCTGATTTCTTGTCCTGTGATAAAAAGCCTTCTGTTTCGACCGCCAAACCTCTCAGGGGAGCATTTGCAACCGTTTTGCAACATTTTTGAGTGAATGGCCGAAAGTCAAAATTTTGATGAAATTGTGACCCCGGGGCTTAGGGATTTTTTCAAAAAAATCTTTTTCTTCCAGTGACGTTGTTTAGGGCTGATTACTTGTCCTGTGATAAAAAGCCTTCTGTTTTGACCGCCAAACCTCTCAGGGGATCATTTGCAACCGTTTGGCATCATTTTTGAGTAAATTGCCGAAAGTCAGATTTTTGCTGAAATTGTGACCCCGGGGCTTAGGGATTTTTTCAAAAAAATCTTTTTCTGCCGGTGAAGTTGTTTAGGGCTGATTTCTTGTCCTGTGATAAAATGCCTTCTGTTTCTACCGCCAAACCTCTCAGGGGAACATTTGCAACCGTTTGGCACCATTTTTGAGTAAATTGCCGAAAGTCAGATTTTTGCTGAAATTGTGACCCCGGGGCATAGGGATTTTTTCAAAAAAATCTTTTTCCGCCGGTGAAGTTGTTTAGGGCTGATTTCTTGTCCTGTGATAAAAAGCCTTCTGTTTCGACCGCCAAACCTCTCAGGGGAGCATTTGCAACCGTTTGGCAACATTTTTGAGTGAATGGCCGAAAGTCAAAATTTTGATGAAATTGTGACCTCGGGGCTTAGGGATTTTTTCAAAAAAATCTTTTTCTGCCGGTGACGTTGTTGAGGGCTGATTTCTTCTCCTGTGATAAAAAGCCTTCTGCTTCGACCGCCAAACCTCTCAGGGGAACATTTGCAACCGCTTGGCACAATTTTTGAGTAAATTGCCGAAAGTAAGATTTTCAAAAAAATCTTTTTCTGCCAGTGACGTTGTTTAGGGCTGATTTCTTGTCCTGTGATAAAAAGCCTTCTGTTTCGACCGCCAAACCTCTCAGGGGAGCATTTGCAACCGTTTGGCAACATTTTTGAGTGAATGGCCGAAAGTCAAAATTTTGATGAAATTGTGACCCCGGGGCTTAGGGATTTTTTCAAAAAAATCTTTTTCTGCCGGTGAAGTTGTTTAGGGCTGATTTCTTGTCCTGTGATAAAAAGCCTTCTGTTTCGACCGCCAAACCTCTCAGGGGAGCATTTGCAACCGTTTGGCAACATTTTTGAGTGAATGGCCGAAAGTCAAAATTTTGATGAAATAGTGACCCCGGGGCTTAGGGATTTTTTTCAAAAAAATCTTTTTCTGCCAGTGACATTGTTTAGGGCTGATTTCTTGTCCTGTGATAAAAAGCCTTCTGTTTCGACCGCCAATCCTCTCAGGGGAGCATTTGCAACCGTTTGGCAACATTTTTGATTGAATGGCCGAAAGTCAGATTTTTCCTGAAATTGTGACCCCGGGGCTTAGGGATTTTTTTCAAAAAAATCTTTTTCTGCCGGTGACGTTGTTGAGGGCTGATTTCTTCTCCTGTGATAAAAAGCCTTCTGCTTCGACCGCCAAACCTCTCAGGGGAACATTTGTAACCGCTTGGCACAATTTTTGAGTAAATTGCCGAAAGTCAGATTTTCAAAAAAATCTTTTTCTGCCAGTGACGTTGTTTAGGGCTGATTTCTTGTCCTGTGATAAAAAGCCTTCTGTTTCGACCGCCAAACCTCTCAGGGGAGCATTTGCAACCGTTTGGCAACATTTTTGAGTGAATGGCCGAAAGTCAAAATTTTGATGAAATTGTGACCCCGGGGCTTAGGGATTTTTACAAAAAAATCTTTTTCTGCCGGTGAAGTTGTTTAGGGCTGATTTCTTGTCCTGTGATAAAATGCCTTCTGTTTCTACCGCCAAACCTCTCAGGGGAACATTTGCAACCGTTTGGCACCATTTTTGAGTAAATTGCCGAAAGTCAGATTTTTGCTGAAATTGTGACCCCGGGGCATAGGGATTTTTTCAAAAAAATCTTTTTCCGCCGGTGAAGTTGTTTAGGGCTGATTTCTTGTCCTGTGATAAAAAGCCTTCTGTTTCGACCGCCAAACCTCTCAGGGGAGCATTTGCAACCGTTTGGCAACATTTTTGAGTGAATGGCCGAAAGTCAAAATTTTGATGAAATTGTGACCTCGGGGCTTAGGGATTTTTTCAAAAAAATCTTTTTCTGCCGGTGACGTTGTTGAGGGCTGATTTCTTCTCCTGTGATAAAAAGCCTTCTGCTTCGACCGCCAAACCTCTCAGGGGAACATTTGCAACCGCTTGGCACAATTTTTGAGTAAATTGCCGAAAGTCAGATTTTCAAAAAAATCTTTTTCTGCCAGTGACGTTGTTTAGGGCTGATTTCTTGTCCTGTGATAAAAAGCCTTCTGTTTCGACCGCCAAACCTCTCAGGGGAGCATTTGCAACCGTTTGGCAACATTTTTGAGTGAATGGCCGAAAGTCAAAATTTTGATGAAATTGTGACCCCGGGGCTTAGGGATTTTTTCAAAAAAATCTTTTTCTGCCGGTGAAGTTGTTTAGGGCTGATTTCTTGTCCTGTGATAAAAAGCCTTCTGTTTCAACCGCCAAACCTCTCAGGGGAGCATTTGCAACCGTTTGGCAACATTTTTGAGTGAATGGCCGAAAGTCAAAATTTTGATGAAATAGTGACCCCGGGGCTTAGGGATTTTTTTCAAAAAAATCTTTTTCTGCCAGTGACATTGTTTAGGGCTGATTTCTTGTCCTGTGATAAAAAGCCTTCTGTTTCGACCGCCAATCCTCTCAGGGGAGCATTTGCAACCGTTTGGCAACATTTTTGATTGAATGGCCGAAAGTCAGATTTTTCCTGAAATTGTGACCCCGGGGCTTAGGGATTTTTTTCAAAAAAATCTTTTTCTGCCGGTGACGTTGTTGAGGGCTGATTTCTTCTCCTGTGATAAAAAGCCTTCTGTTTTGACCGCCAAACCTCTCAGGGGATCATTTGCAACCGTTTGGCATCATTTTTGAGTAAATTGCCGAAAGTCAGATTTTTGCTGAAATTGTGACCCCGGGGCTTAGGGATTTTTTCAAAAAAATCTTTTTCTGCCGGTGAAGTTGTTTAGGGCTGATTTCTTGTCCTGTGATAAAATGCCTTCTGTTTCTACCGCCAAACCTCTCAGGGGAACATTTGCAACCGTTTGGCACCATTTTTGAGTAAATTGCCGAAAGTCAGATTTTTGCTGAAATTGTGACCCCGGGGCATAGGGATTTTTTCAAAAAAATCTTTTTCCGCCGGTGAAGTTGTTTAGGGCTGATTTCTTGTCCTGTGATAAAAAGCCTTCTGTTTCGACCGCCAAACCTCTCAGGGGAGCATTTGCAACCGTTTGGCAACATTTTTGAGTGAATGGCCGAAAGTCAAAATTTTGATGAAATTGTGACCTCGGGGCTTAGGGATTTTTTCAAAAAAATCTTTTTCTGCCGGTGACGTTGTTGAGGGCTGATTTCTTCTCCTGTGATAAAAAGCCTTCTGCTTCGACCGCCAAACCTCTCAGGGGAACATTTGCAACCGCTTGGCACAATTTTTGAGTAAATTGCCGAAAGTAAGATTTTCAAAAAAATCTTTTTCTGCCAGTGACGTTGTTTAGGGCTGATTTCTTGTCCTGTGATAAAAAGCCTTCTGTTTCGACCGCCAAACCTCTCAGGGGAGCATTTGCAACCGTTTGGCAACATTTTTGAGTGAATGGCCGAAAGTCAAAATTTTGATGAAATTGTGACCCCGGGGCTTAGGGATTTTTTCAAAAAAATCTTTTTCTGCCGGTGAAGTTGTTTAGGGCTGATTTCTTGTCCTGTGATAAAAAGCCTTCTGTTTCGACCGCCAAACCTCTCAGGGGAGCATTTGCAACCGTTTGGCAACATTTTTGAGTGAATGGCCGAAAGTCAAAATTTTGATGAAATAGTGACCCCGGGGCTTAGGGATTTTTTTCAAAAAAATCTTTTTCTGCCAGTGACATTGTTTAGGGCTGATTTCTTGTCCTGTGATAAAAAGCCTTCTGTTTCGACCGCCAATCCTCTCAGGGGAGCATTTGCAACCGTTTGGCAACATTTTTGATTGAATGGCCGAAAGTCAGATTTTTCCTGAAATTGTGACCCCGGGGCTTAGGGATTTTTTTCAAAAAAATCTTTTTCTGCCGGTGACGTTGTTGAGGGCTGATTTCTTCTCCTGTGATAAAAAGCCTTCTGCTTCGACCGCCAAACCTCTCAGGGGAACATTTGTAACCGCTTGGCACAATTTTTGAGTAAATTGCCGAAAGTCAGATTTTCAAAAAAATCTTTTTCTGCCAGTGACGTTGTTTAGGGCTGATTTCTTGTCCTGTGATAAAAAGCCTTCTGTTTCGACCGCCAAACCTCTCAGGGGAGCATTTGCAACCGTTTGGCAACATTTTTGAGTGAATGGCCGAAAGTCAAAATTTTGATGAAATTGTGACCCCGGGGCTTAGGGATTTTTACAAAAAAATCTTTTTCTGCCGGTGAAGTTGTTTAGGGCTGATTTCTTGTCCTGTGATAAAATGCCTTCTGTTTCTACCGCCAAACCTCTCAGGGGAACATTTGCAACCGTTTGGCACCATTTTTGAGTAAATTGCCGAAAGTCAGATTTTTGCTGAAATTGTGACCCCGGGGCATAGGGATTTTTTCAAAAAAATCTTTTTCCGCCGGTGAAGTTGTTTAGGGCTGATTTCTTGTCCTGTGATAAAAAGCCTTCTGTTTCGACCGCCAAACCTCTCAGGGGAGCATTTGCAACCGTTTGGCAACATTTTTGAGTGAATGGCCGAAAGTCAAAATTTTGATGAAATTGTGACCTCGGGGCTTAGGGATTTTTTCAAAAAAATCTTTTTCTGCCGGTGACGTTGTTGAGGGCTGATTTCTTCTCCTGTGATAAAAAGCCTTCTGCTTCGACCGCCAAACCTCTCAGGGGAACATTTGCAACCGCTTGGCACAATTTTTGAGTAAATTGCCGAAAGTCAGATTTTCAAAAAAATCTTTTTCTGCCAGTGACGTTGTTTAGGGCTGATTTCTTGTCCTGTGATAAAAAGCCTTCTGTTTCGACCGCCAAACCTCTCAGGGGAGCATTTGCAACCGTTTGGCAACATTTTTGAGTGAATGGCCGAAAGTCAAAATTTTGATGAAATTGTGACCCCGGGGCTTAGGGATTTTTTCAAAAAAATCTTTTTCTGCCGGTGAAGTTGTTTAGGGCTGATTTCTTGTCCTGTGATAAAAAGCCTTCTGTTTCAACCGCCAAACCTCTCAGGGGAGCATTTGCAACCGTTTGGCAACATTTTTGAGTGAATGGCCGAAAGTCAAAATTTTGATGAAATAGTGACCCCGGGGCTTAGGGATTTTTTTCAAAAAAATCTTTTTCTGCCAGTGACATTGTTTAGGGCTGATTTCTTGTCCTGTGATAAAAAGCCTTCTGTTTCGACCGCCAATCCTCTCAGGGGAGCATTTGCAACCGTTTGGCAACATTTTTGATTGAATGGCCGAAAGTCAGATTTTTCCTGAAATTGTGACCCCGGGGCTTAGGGATTTTTTTCAAAAAAATCTTTTTCTGCCGGTGACGTTGTTGAGGGCTGATTTCTTCTCCTGTGATAAAAAGCCTTCTGTTTTGACCGCCAAACCTCTCAGGGGATCATTTGCAACCGTTTGGCATCATTTTTGAGTAAATTGCCGAAAGTCAGATTTTTGCTGAAATTGTGACCCCGGGGCTTAGGGATTTTTTCAAAAAAATCTTTTTCTGCCGGTGAAGTTGTTTAGGGCTGATTTCTTGTCCTGTGATAAAATGCCTTCTGTTTCTACCGCCAAACCTCTCAGGGGAACATTTGCAACCGTTTGGCACCATTTTTGAGTAAATTGCCGAAAGTCAGATTTTTGCTGAAATTGTGACCCCGGGGCATAGGGATTTTTTCAAAAAAATCTTTTTCCGCCGGTGAAGTTGTTTAGGGCTGATTTCTTGTCCTGTGATAAAAAGCCTTCTGTTTCGACCGCCAAACCTCTCAGGGGAGCATTTGCAACCGTTTGGCAACATTTTTGAGTGAATGGCCGAAAGTCAAAATTTTGATGAAATTGTGACCTCGGGGCTTAGGGATTTTTTCAAAAAAATCTTTTTCTGCCGGTGACGTTGTTGAGGGCTGATTTCTTCTCCTGTGATAAAAAGCCTTCTGCTTCGACCGCCAAACCTCTCAGGGGAACATTTGCAACCGCTTGGCACAATTTTTGAGTAAATTGCCGAAAGTAAGATTTTCAAAAAAATCTTTTTCTGCCAGTGACGTTGTTTAGGGCTGATTTCTTGTCCTGTGATAAAAAGCCTTCTGTTTCGACCGCCAAACCTCTCAGGGGAGCATTTGCAACCGTTTGGCAACATTTTTGAGTGAATGGCCGAAAGTCAAAATTTTGATGAAATTGTGACCCCGGGGCTTAGGGATTTTTTCAAAAAAATCTTTTTCTGCCGGTGAAGTTGTTTAGGGCTGATTTCTTGTCCTGTGATAAAAAGCCTTCTGTTTCGACCGCCAAACCTCTCAGGGGAGCATTTGCAACCGTTTGGCAACATTTTTGAGTGAATGGCCGAAAGTCAAAATTTTGATGAAATAGTGACCCCGGGGCTTAGGGATTTTTTTCAAAAAAATCTTTTTCTGCCAGTGACATTGTTTAGGGCTGATTTCTTGTCCTGTGATAAAAAGCCTTCTGTTTCGACCGCCAATCCTCTCAGGGGAGCATTTGCAACCGTTTGGCAACATTTTTGATTGAATGGCCGAAAGTCAGATTTTTCCTGAAATTGTGACCCCGGGGCTTAGGGATTTTTTTCAAAAAAATCTTTTTCTGCCGGTGACGTTGTTGAGGGCTGATTTCTTCTCCTGTGATAAAAAGCCTTCTGCTTCGACCGCCAAACCTCTCAGGGGAACATTTGTAACCGCTTGGCACAATTTTTGAGTAAATTGCCGAAAGTCAGATTTTCAAAAAAATCTTTTTCTGCCAGTGACGTTGTTTAGGGCTGATTTCTTGTCCTGTGATAAAAAGCCTTCTGTTTCGACCGCCAAACCTCTCAGGGGAGCATTTGCAACCGTTTGGCAACATTTTTGAGTGAATGGCCGAAAGTCAAAATTTTGATGAAATTGTGACCCCGGGGCTTAGGGATTTTTTCAAAAAAATCTTTTTCTGCCGGTGAAGTTGTTTAGGGCTGATTTCTTGTCCTGTGATAAAAAGCCTTCTGTTTCAACCGCCAAACCTCTCAGGGGAGCATTTGCAACCGTTTGGCAACATTTTTGAGTGAATGGCCGAAAGTCAAAATTTTGATGAAATAGTGACCCCGGGGCTTAGGGATTTTTTTCAAAAAAATCTTTTTCTGCCAGTGACATTGTTTAGGGCTGATTTCTTGTCCTGTGATAAAAAGCCTTCTGTTTCGACCGCCAATCCTCTCAGGGGAGCATTTGCAACCGTTTGGCAACATTTTTGATTGAATGGCCGAAAGTCAGATTTTTCCTGAAATTGTGACCCCGGGGCTTAGGGATTTTTTTCAAAAAAATCTTTTTCTGCCGGTGACGTTGTTGAGGGCTGATTTCTTCTCCTGTGATAAAAAGCCTTCTGTTTTGACCGCCAAACCTCTCAGGGGATCATTTGCAACCGTTTGGCATCATTTTTGAGTAAATTGCCGAAAGTCAGATTTTTGCTGAAATTGTGACCCCGGGGCTTAGGGATTTTTTCAAAAAAATCTTTTTCTGCCGGTGAAGTTGTTTAGGGCTGATTTCTTGTCCTGTGATAAAATGCCTTCTGTTTCTACCGCCAAACCTCTCAGGGGAACATTTGCAACCGTTTGGCACCATTTTTGAGTAAATTGCCGAAAGTCAGATTTTTGCTGAAATTGTGACCCCGGGGCATAGGGATTTTTTCAAAAAAATCTTTTTCCGCCGGTGAAGTTGTTTAGGGCTGATTTCTTGTCCTGTGATAAAAAGCCTTCTGTTTCGACCGCCAAACCTCTCAGGGGAGCATTTGCAACCGTTTGGCAACATTTTTGAGTGAATGGCCGAAAGTCAAAATTTTGATGAAATTGTGACCTCGGGGCTTAGGGATTTTTTCAAAAAAATCTTTTTCTGCCGGTGACGTTGTTGAGGGCTGATTTCTTCTCCTGTGATAAAAAGCCTTCTGCTTCGACCGCCAAACCTCTCAGGGGAACATTTGCAACCGCTTGGCACAATTTTTGAGTAAATTGCCGAAAGTAAGATTTTCAAAAAAATCTTTTTCTGCCAGTGACGTTGTTTAGGGCTGATTTCTTGTCCTGTGATAAAAAGCCTTCTGTTTCGACCGCCAAACCTCTCAGGGGAGCATTTGCAACCGTTTGGCAACATTTTTGAGTGAATGGCCGAAAGTCAAAATTTTGATGAAATTGTGACCCCGGGGCTTAGGGATTTTTTCAAAAAAATCTTTTTCTGCCGGTGAAGTTGTTTAGGGCTGATTTCTTGTCCTGTGATAAAAAGCCTTCTGTTTCGACCGCCAAACCTCTCAGGGGAGCATTTGCAACCGTTTGGCAACATTTTTGAGTGAATGGCCGAAAGTCAAAATTTTGATGAAATAGTGACCCCGGGGCTTAGGGATTTTTTTCAAAAAAATCTTTTTCTGCCAGTGACATTGTTTAGGGCTGATTTCTTGTCCTGTGATAAAAAGCCTTCTGTTTCGACCGCCAATCCTCTCAGGGGAGCATTTGCAACCGTTTGGCAACATTTTTGATTGAATGGCCGAAAGTCAGATTTTTCCTGAAATTGTGACCCCGGGGCTTAGGGATTTTTTTCAAAAAAATCTTTTTCTGCCGGTGACGTTGTTGAGGGCTGATTTCTTCTCCTGTGATAAAAAGCCTTCTGCTTCGACCGCCAAACCTCTCAGGGGAACATTTGTAACCGCTTGGCACAATTTTTGAGTAAATTGCCGAAAGTCAGATTTTCAAAAAAATCTTTTTCTGCCAGTGACGTTGTTTAGGGCTGATTTCTTGTCCTGTGATAAAAAGCCTTCTGTTTCGACCGCCAAACCTCTCAGGGGAGCATTTGCAACCGTTTGGCAACATTTTTGAGTGAATGGCCGAAAGTCAAAATTTTGATGAAATTGTGACCCCGGGGCTTAGGGATTTTTACAAAAAAATCTTTTTCTGCCGGTGAAGTTGTTTAGGGCTGATTTCTTGTCCTGTGATAAAAAGCCTTCTGTTTCGACCACCAAACCTCTCAGGGGAGCATTTGCAACCGTTTGGCAACATTTTTGAGTGAATGGCCGAAAGTCAAAATTTTGATGAAATAGTGACCCCGGGGCTTAGGGATTTTTTTCAAAAAAATCTTTTTCTGCCAGTGACATTGTTTAGGGCTGATTTCTTGTCCTGTGATAAAAAGCCTTCTGTTTCGACCGCCAATCCTCTCAGGGGAGCATTTGCAACCATTTGGCAACATTTTTGAGTGAATGGCCGAAAGTCAAAATTTTGATGAAATTGTGACCCCGGGGCTTAGGGATTTTTTCAAAAAAATCTTTTTCTGCCGGTGAAGTTGTTTAGGGCTGATTTCTTGTCCTGTGATAAAAAGCCTTCTGTTTCGACCGCCAAACCTCTCAGGGGAGCATTTGCAACCGTTTGGCAACATTTTTGAGTGAATGGCCGAAAGTCAAAATTTTGATGAAATTGTGACCCGCTTAGGGATTTTTTCAAAAAAATCTTTTTCTGCCGGTGAAGTTGTTTAGGGCTGATTTCTTGTCCTGTGATAAAAAGCCTTCTGTTTCGACCGCCAAACCTCTCAGGGGAGCATTTGCAACCGTTTTGCAACATTTTTGAGTGAATGGCCGAAAGTCAAAATTTTGATGAAATTGTGACCCCGGGGCTTAGGGATTTTTTCAAAAAAATCTTTTTCTTCCAGTGACGTTGTTTAGGGCTGATTACTTGTCCTGTGATAAAAAGCCTTCTGTTTTGACCGCCAAACCTCTCAGGGGATCATTTGCAACCGTTTGGCATCATTTTTGAGTAAATTGCCGAAAGTCAGATTTTTGCTGAAATTGTGACCCCGGGGCTTAGGGATTTTTTCAAAAAAATCTTTTTCTGCCGGTGAAGTTGTTTAGGGCTGATTTCTTGTCCTGTGATAAAATGCCTTCTGTTTCTACCGCCAAACCTCTCAGGGGAACATTTGCAACCGTTTGGCACCATTTTTGAGTAAATTGCCGAAAGTCAGATTTTTGCTGAAATTGTGACCCCGGGGCATAGGGATTTTTTCAAAAAAATCTTTTTCCGCCGGTGAAGTTGTTTAGGGCTGATTTCTTGTCCTGTGATAAAAAGCCTTCTGTTTCGACCGCCAAACCTCTCAGGGGAGCATTTGCAACCGTTTGGCAACATTTTTGAGTGAATGGCCGAAAGTCAAAATTTTGATGAAATTGTGACCTCGGGGCTTAGGGATTTTTTCAAAAAAATCTTTTTCTGCCGGTGACGTTGTTGAGGGCTGATTTCTTCTCCTGTGATAAAAAGCCTTCTGCTTCGACCGCCAAACCTCTCAGGGGAACATTTGCAACCGCTTGGCACAATTTTTGAGTAAATTGCCGAAAGTCAGATTTTCAAAAAAATCTTTTTCTGCCAGTGACGTTGTTTAGGGCTGATTTCTTGTCCTGTGATAAAAAGCCTTCTGTTTCGACCGCCAAACCTCTCAGGGGAGCATTTGCAACCGTTTGGCAACATTTTTGAGTGAATGGCCGAAAGTCAAAATTTTGATGAAATTGTGACCCCGGGGCTTAGGGATTTTTTCAAAAAAATCTTTTTCTGCCGGTGAAGTTGTTTAGGGCTGATTTCTTGTCCTGTGATAAAAAGCCTTCTGTTTCGACCGCCAAACCTCTCAGGGGAGCATTTGCAACCGTTTGGCAACATTTTTGAGTGAATGGCCGAAAGTCAAAATTTTGATGAAATAGTGACCCCGGGGCTTAGGGATTTTTTTCAAAAAAATCTTTTTCTGCCAGTGACATTGTTTAGGGCTGATTTCTTGTCCTGTGATAAAAAGCCTTCTGTTTCGACCGCCAATCCTCTCAGGGGAGCATTTGCAACCGTTTGGCAACATTTTTGAGTGAATGGCCGAAAGTCAAAATTTTGATGAAATTGTGACCCCGGGGCTTAGGGATTTTTTCAAAAAAATCTTTTTCTGCCGGTGAAGTTGTTTAGGGCTGATTTCTTGTCCTGTGATAAAAAGCCTTCTGTTTCGACCGCCAAACCTCTCAGGGGAACATTTGCAACCGTTTGGCAACATTTTTGAGTGAATGGCCGAAAGTCAAAATTTTGATGAAATTGTGACCCCGGGGCTTAGGGATTTTTTAAAAAAGATCTTTTTCTGCCGGTGAAGTTGTTTAGGGCTGATTTCTTGTCCTGTGATAAAAAGCCTTCTGTTTCGACCGCCAAACCTCTCAGGGGAACATTTGCAACCGTTTGGCACCATTTTTGAGTACATTGCCGAAAGTCAGATTTTTGCTGAAATTGTGAACCCGGGGCTTAGGGATTTTTTCAAAAAAATCTTTTTCTGCTGGTGAAGTTGTTTAGGGCTGATTTCTTGTCCTGTGATAAAAAGCCTTCTGTTTCGACCGCCAAACCTCTCAGGGGAACATTTGCAACCGTTTGGCACCATTTTTGAGTAAATTGCCGAAAGTCAGATTTTTGCTGAAATTGTGACCCCGGGGCATAGGGATTTTTTCAAAAAAATATTTATCCGCCGGTGAAGTTGTTTAGGGCTGATTTCTTGTCCTGTGATAAAAAGCCTTCTGTTTCGACCGCCAAACCTCTCAGGGGAGCATTTGCAAACGTTTGGCAACATTTTTGAGTGAATGGCCGAAAGTCAAAATTTTGATGAAATTGTGACCCGCTTAGGGATTTTTTCAAAAAAATCTTTTTCTGCCGGTGAAGTTGTTGAGGGCTGATTTCTTGTCCTGTGATAAAAAGCCTTCTGTTTCGACCGCCAAACCTCTCACGGGAACATTTGCAACCGTTTGGCAACATTTTTGAGTGAATGGCCGAAAGTCAGATTTTTGCTGAAATTGTGACCCCAGGGCTTAGGGATTTTTTCAAAAAAATCTTTTTCTGCCGGTGAAGTTGTTTAGGGCTGATTTCTTGTCCTGTGATAAAAAGCCTTCTTTTTCAACCGCCAAACCTCTAAGGGGAACATTTGTAACCGTTTGGCACCATTTTTGAGTGAATGGCCGAAAGTCAGATTTTTGCTGAAATTGTGACCCCGGGGCTTAGGGATTTTTTTCAAAAAAATCTTTTTCTGCCAGTGACGTTGTTTAAGGCTGATTTCTTGTCCTGTGATAAAAAGCCTTCTGCTTCGACCGCCAAACCTCTCAGGGGAACATTTGTAACCGCTTGGCACAATTTTTGAGTAAATTGCCGAAAGTCAGATTTTCAAAAAAATCTTTTTCTGCCAGTGACGTTGTTTAGGGCTGATTTCTTGTCCTGTGATAAAAAGCCTTCTGTTTCGACCGCCAATCCTCTCAGGGGAGCATTTGCAACCGTTTGGCAACATTTTTGAGTGAATGGCCGAAAGTCAAAATTTTGATGAAATTGTGACCCCGGGGCTTAGGGATTTTTTCAAAAAAATCTTTTTCTGCCGGTGAAGTTGTTTAGGGCTGATTTCTTGTCCTGTGATAAAAAGCCTTCTGTTTCGACCGCCAAACCTCTCAGGGGAGCATTTGCAACCGTTTGGCAACATTTTTGAGTGAATGGCCGAAAGTCAAAATTTTGATGAAATTGTGACCCGCTTAGGGATTTTTTCAAAAAAATCTTTTTCTGCCGGTGAAGTTGTTTAGGGCTGATTTCTTGTCCTGTGATAAAAAGCCTTCTGTTTCGACCGCCAAACCTCTCAGGGGAGCATTTGCAACCGTTTGGCAACATTTTTGAGTGAATGGCCGAAAGTCAAAATTTTGATGAAATTGTGACCCCGGGGCTTAGGGATTTTTTCAAAAAAATCTTTTTCTTCCAGTGACGTTGTTTAGGGCTGATTTCTTGCCCTGTGATAAAAAGCCTTCTGTTTCGACCGCCAAACCTCTCAGGGGAGCATTTGCAACCGTTTGGCAACATTTTTGAGTGAATGGCCGAAAGTCAAAATTTTGATGAAGTTGTGACCCCGGGGCTTAGGGATTTTTTCAAAAAAATCTTTTTCTTCCAGTGACGTTGTTTAGGACTGATTTCTTGTCCTGTGATAAAAAGCCTTCTGTTTTGACCGCCAAACCTCTCAGGGGATCATTTGCAACCGTTTGGCATCATTTTTGAGTAAATTGCCGAAAGTCAGATTTTTGCTGAAAATGTGACCCCGGGGCATAGGGATTTTTTCAAAAAAATCTTTTTCCGCCGGTGAAGTTGTTTAGGGCTGAATTCTTGTCCTGTGATAAAGAGCCTTCTGTTTTGACCGCCAAACCTCTCAGGGGAACATTTGCAACCGTTTGGCACCATTTTTGAGTACTTTGCCGAAAGTCAGATTTTTGCTGAAATTGTGACCCCGGGGATTAGGGATTTTTTCAAAAAAATCTTTTTCTGCCGGTGAACTTGTTTAGGGCTGATTTCTTGTCCTGTGATAAAAAGCCTTCTGTTTCGACCGCCAAACCCTCTCAGGGGAACATTTGCAACCGTTTGGCAACATTTTTGAGTGAATGGCCGAAAGTCAGATTTTTGCTGAAATTGTGAACCCGGGGCTTAGGGATTTTTTCAAAAAAATCTTTATCCGCCGGTGAAGTTGTTTAGGGCTGATTTCTTGTCCTGTGATAAAAAGCCTTCTGTTTCGACCGCCAAACCTCTCAGGGGAGCATTTGCAACCGTTTGGCAACATTTTTGAGTGAATGGCCGAAAGTCAAAATTTTGATGAAATTGTGACCCGCTTAGGGATTTTTTCAAAAAAATCTTTTTCCGCCGGTGAAGTTGTTGAGGGCTGATTTCTTGTCCTGTGATAAAAAGCCTTCTGTTTCGACCGCCAAACCTCTCACGGGAACATTTGCAACCGTTTGGCACCATTTTTGAGTAAATTGCCGAAAGTCAGATTTTTCCTGAAATTGTGACCCCGGGGCTTAGGGATTTTTTTGAAAAAAATCTTTTTCTGCCGGTGAAGTTGTTTAGGGCTAATTTCTTGTCCTGTGATAAAAAGCCTTCTCTTTCGACCGCCAAACCTCTCAGGGGAACATTTGCAACCGTTTGGCACCATTTTTGAGTAAATTGCCGAAAGTCAGATTTTTGCTGAATTTGTGACCCCGGGGCTTAGGGATTTTTTCAAAAAAATCTTTTTCTGCCATTGACGTTGTTTAGGGCTGATTTCTTGTCCTGTGGTAAAAAGCATTCTGTTTCGACCGCCAAACCTCTCAGGGGAACATTTGCAACCATTTGGCACCATTTTTGAGTAAATTGCCGAAAGTCAGATTTTTGCTGAAATTGTGACCCCGGGGCTTAGGGATTTTTTCAAAAAAATCTTTTTCTGCCATTGACGTTGTTTAGGGCTGATTTCTTGTCCTGTGGTAAAAAGCCTTCTGTTTCGACCGCCAAACCTCTCAGGGGATCATTTGCAACCGTTTGGCATCATTTTTGAGTAAATTGCCGAAAGTCAGATTTTTGCTAAAATCGTGACCCCGGGGCTTAGGGATTTTTTCAAAAAAATCTTTTTCTGCCGGTGAAGTTGTTTAGGGCTGATTTCTTGTCCTGTGATAAAAAGCCTTCTGTTTCGACCGCCAAACCTCTCAGGGGAACATTTGCAACCGTTTGGCACCATTTTTGAGTAAATTGCCGAAAGTCAGATTTTTGCTGAAATTGTGACCCCGGGGATTAGGGATTTTTTCAAAAAAATCTTTTTCTGCCGGTGAAGTTGTTTAGGGCTGATTTCTTGTCCAGTGATAAAAAGCCTTCTGTTTCGACCGCCAAACCTCTCAGGGGAACATTTGCAACCGTTTGGCACCATTTTTGAGTACTTTGCCGAAAGTCAGATTTTTGCTGAAATTGTGACCCCGGGGCTTAGGGATTTTTTCAAAAAAATCTTTTTCTGCCGGTGAAGTTGTTTAGGGCTGATTTCTTGTCCTGTGATAAAAAGCCTTCTGTTTCGACCGCCAAACCTCTCAGGGGAGCATTTGCAACCGTTTGGCAACATTTTTGAGTGAATGGCCGAAAGTCAAAATTTTGATGAAATTGTGACCCGCTTAGGGATTTTTTCAAAAAAATCTTTTTCTGCCGGTGAAGTTGTTTAGGGCTGATTTCTTGTCCTGTGATAAAAAGCCTTCTGTTTCGACCGCCAAACCTCTCAGGGGAACATTTGCAACCGTTTGGCACCATTTTTGAGTACATTGCCGAAAGTCAGATTTTTGCTGAAATTGTGAACCCGGGGCTTAGGGATTTTTTCAAAAAAATCTTTTTCTGCTGGTGAAGTTGTTTAGGTCTGATTTCTTGTCCTGTGATAAAAAGCCTTCTGTTTCGACCGCCAAACCTCTCAGGGGAACATTTGCAACCGTTTGGCACCATTTTTGAGTAAATTGCCGAAAGTCAGATTTTTGCTGAAATTGTGACCCCGGGGCATAGGGATTTTTTCAAAAAAATCTTTATCCGCCGGTGAAGTTGTTTAGGGCTGATTTCTTGTCCTGTGATAAAAAGCCTTCTGTTTCGACCGCCAAACCTCTCAGGGGAGCATTTGCAACCGTTTGGCAACATTTTTGAGTGAATGGCCGAAAGTCAGATTTTTGCTGAAATTGTGAACCCGGGGCTTAGGGATTTTTTCAAAAAAATCTTTTTCTGCCGGTGAAGTTGTTTAGGGCTGATTTCTTGTCCTGTGATAAAAAGCCTTCTGTTTCGACCGCCAAACCTCTCAGGGGAACATTTGCAACCGTTTGGCACCATTTTTGAGTGAATGGCCGAAAGTCAGATTTTTGCTGAAATTGTGAACCCGGGGCTTAGGGATTATTTCAAAAAAATCTTTTTCTGCCGGTGAAGTTGTTTAGGGCTGATTTCTTGTCCTGTGATAAAAAGCCTTCTTTTTCAACCGCCAAACCTCTAAGGGGAACATTTGTAACCGTTTGGCACCATTTTTGAGTGAATGGCCGAAAGTCAGATTTTTGCTGAAATTGTGACCCCGGGGCTTAGGGATTTTTTCAAAAAAATCTTTTTCTGCCAGTGACGTTGTTTAAGGCTGATTTCTTGTCCTGTGATAAAAAGCCTTCTGTTTCGACCGCCAAACCTCTCAGGGGAACATTTGCAACCGTTTGGCAACATTTTTGAGTGAATGGCCGAAAGTCAAAATTTTGATGAAATTGTGACCCGCTTAGGGATTTTTTCAAAAAAATCTTTTTCTGCCGGTGAAGTTGTTTAGGGCTGATTTCTTGTCCTGTGATAAAAAGCCTTCTTTTTCAACCGCCAAACCTCTCAGGGGAACATTTGCAACCGTTTGGCACCATTTCTGAGTGAATGGCCGAAAGTCAGATTTTTGCTGAAATTGTGACCCCGGGGCTTAGGGATTTTTTCAAAAAAATCTTTTTCTGCCAGTGACGTTGTTTAAGGCTGATTTCTTGTCCTGTGATAAAAAGCCTTCTGTTTCGACCGCCAAACCTCTCAGGGGAACATTTGCAACCATTTGGCACCATTTTTGAGTGAATGGCCGAAAGTCAGATTTTTGCTGAAATTGTGACCCCAGGGCTTAGGGATTTTTTCAAAAAAATCTTTTTCTGCCGGTGAAGTTGTTTAGGGCTGATTTCTTGTCCTGTGATAAAAAGCCTTCTGTTTCGACCGCCAAACCTCTCAGGGGAACATTTGCAACCGTTTGGCACCATTTTTGAGTGAATGGCCGAAAGTCAGATTTTTGCTGAAATTGTGACCCCAGGGCTTAGGGATTTTTTCAAAAAAATCTTTTACTACCGGTGACGTTGTTGAGGGCTGATTTCTTGTCCTGTGATAAAAAGCCTTCTGTTTCGACCGCCAAACCTCTCACGGGAACATTTGCAACCGTTTGGCACCATTTTTGAGTGAATGGCCGAAAGTCAGATTTTTGCTGAAATTGTGACCCCAGGGCTTAGGGATTTTTTCAAAAAAATCTTTTTCTGCCGGTGAAGTTGTTTAGGGCTGATTTCTTGTCCTGTGATAAAAAGCCTTCTTTTTCGACCGCCAAACCTCTAATGGGAACATTTGTAACCGTTTGGCACCATTTTTGAGTGAATGGCCGAAAGTCAGATTTTTGCTGAAATTGTGACCCCGGGGCTTAGGGATTTTTTCAAAAAAATGTTTTTCTGCCAGTGACGTTGTTTAAAGCTGATTTCTTCTCCTGTGATAAAAAGCCTTTTGCTTCGACCGCCAAACCTCTCAGGGGAACATTTGCAACCGTTTGGCACCATTTTTGAGTAAATTGCCGAAAGTCAGATTTTTGCTGAAATTGTGAACCCGGGGCATAGGGATTTTTTCAAAAAAATCTTTTTCCGCCGGTGAAGTTGTTTAGGGCTGATTTCTTGTCCTGTGATAAAAAGCCTTCTGTTTTGACCGCCAAACCTCTCAGGGGATCATTTGCAACCGTTTGGCATCATTTTTGAGTAAATTGCCGAAAGTCAGATTTTTGCTGAAATTGTGACCCCGGGGCTTAGGGATTTTTTCAAAAAAATCTTTTTCCGCCGGTGAAGTTGTTTAGGGCTGATTTCTTGTCCTGTGATAAAAAGCCTTCTGTTTCGACCGCCAAACCTCTCAGGGGAACATTTGCAACCGTTTGGCACCATTTTTGAGTACATTGCCGAAAGTCAGATTTTTGCTGAAATTGTGAACCCGGGGCTTAGGGATTTTTTCAAAAAAATCTTTTTCTGCTGGTGAAGTTGTTTAGGGCTGATTTCTTGTCCTGTGATAAAAAGCCTTCTGTTTCGACCGCCAAACCTCTCAGGGGAACATTTGCAACCATTTGGCACCATTTTTGAGTGAATGGCCGAAAGTCAGATTTTTGCTGAAATTGTGACCCCAGGGCTTAGGGATTTTTTCAAAAAAATCTTTTACTACCGGTGACGTTGTTGAGGGCTGATTTCTTGTCCTGTGATAAAAAGCCTTCTGTTTCGACCGCCAAACCTCTCACGGGAACATTTGCAACCGTTTGGCACCATTTTTGAGTGAATGGCCGAAAGTCAGATTTTTGCTGAAATTGTGACCCCAGGGCTTAGGGATTTTTTCAAAAAAATCTTTTTCTGCCGGTGAAGTTGTTTAGGGCTGATTTCTTGTCCTGTGATAAAAAGCCTTCTTTTTCAACCGCCAAACCTCTAAGGGGAACATTTGTAACCGTTTGGCACCATTTTTGAGTGAATGGCGAAAGTCAGATTTTTGCTGAAATTGTGACCCCAGGGCTTAGGGATTTTTTCAAAAAAATCTTTTTCTGCCGGTGAAGTTGTTTAGGGCTGATTTCTTGTCCTGTGATAAAAAGCCTTCTGTTTCGACCGCCAAACCTCTCAGGGGAACATTTGCAACCGTTTGGCAACATTTTTGAGTGAATGGCCGAAAGTCAAAATTTTGATGAAATTGTGACCCGCTTAGGGATTTTTTCAAAAAAATCTTTTTCTGCTGGTGAAGTTGTTTAGGGCTGATTTCTTGTCCTGTGATAAAAAGCCTTCTGTTTCGAGCGCCAAACCTCTCAGGGGAACATTTGCAACCGTTTGGCACCATTTTTGAGTACTTTGCCGAAAGTCAGATTTTTGCTGAAATTGTGACCCCGGGGCTTAGGGATTTTTTCAAAAAAATCTTTTTCCGCCGGTGAAGTTGTTTAGGGCTGATTTCTTGTCCTGTGATAAAAAGCCTTCTGTTTCGACCGCCAAACCTCTCAGGGGAACATTTGCAACCATTTGGCACCATTTTTGAGTGAATGGCCGAAAGTCAGATTTTTGCTGAAATTGTGACCCCAGGGCTTAGGGATTTTTTCAAAAAAATCTTTTTCTGCTGGTGAAGTTGTTTAGGGCTGATTTCTTGTCCTGTGATAAAAAGCCTTCTGTTTCGACCGCCAAACCTCTCAGGGGAACATTTGCAACCGTTTGGCACCATTTTTGAGTACTTTGCCGAAAGTCAGATTTTTGCTGAAATTGTGAACCCGGGGCTTAGGGATTTTTTCAAAAAAATCTTTTTCTGCTGGTGAAGTTGTTTAGGGCTGATTTCTTGTCCTGTGATAAAAAGCCTTCTGTTTCGACCGCCAAACCTCTCAGGGTAACATTTGGAACCGTTTGGCACCATTTTTGAGTAAATTGCCGAAAGTCAGATTTTTGCTGAAATTGTGACCCCGGGGCATAGGGATTTTTTCAAAAAAATCTTTTTCCGCCGGTGAAGTTGTTTAGGGCTGATTTCTTGTCCTGTGATAAAAAGCCTTCTGTTTCGACCGCCAAACCTCTCAGGGGAACATTTGCAACCATTTGGCACCATTTTTGAGTGAATGGCCGAAAGTCAGATTTTTGCTGAAATTGTGATCCCCAGGGCTTAGGGATTTTTTCAAAAAAATCTTTTACTACCGGTGACGTTGTTGAGGGCTGATTTCTTGTCCTGTGATAAAAAGCCTTCTGTTTCGACCGCCAAACCTCTCACGGCAACATTTGCAACCGTTTGGCACCATTTTTGAGTGAATGGCCGAAAGTCAGATTTTTGCTGAAATTGTGACCCCAGGGCTTAGGGATTTTTTCAAAAAAATCTTTTTCTGCTGGTGAAGTTGTTTAGGGCTGATTTCTTGTCCTGTGATAAAAAGCCTTCTGTTTCGCCCGCAAACCTCTCAGGGGAACATTTGCAACCGTTTGGCACCATTTTTGAGTACATTGCCGAAAGTCAGATTTTTGCTGAAATTGTGAACCCGGGGCTTAGGGATTTTTTCAAAAAAATCTTTTTCTGCTGGTGAAGTTGTTTAGGGCTGATTTCTTGTCCTGTGATAAAAAGCCTTCTGTTTCGACCGCCAAACCTCTCAGGGTAACATTTGGAACCGTTTGGCACCATTTTTGAGTAAATTGCCGAAAGTCAGATTTTTGCTGAAATTGTGACCCCGGGGCATAGGGATTTTTTCAAAAAAATCTTTTTCCGCCGGTGAAGTTGTTTAGGGCTGATTTCTTGTCCTGTGATAAAAAGCCTTCTGTTTCGACCGCCAAACCTCTCAGGGGAACATTTGCAACCATTTGGCACCATTTTTGAGTGAATGGCCGAAAGTCAGATTTTTGCTGAAATTGTGACCCCAGGGCTTAGGGATTTTTTCAAAAAAATCTTTTACTACCGGTGACGTTGTTGAGGGCTGATTTCTTGTCCTGTGATAAAAAGCCTTCTGTTTCGACCGCCAAACCTCTCACGGGAACATTTGCAACCGTTTGGCACCATTTTTGAGTGAATGGCCGAAAGTCAGATTTTTGCTGAAATTGTGACCCCAGGGCTTAGGGATTTTTTCAAAAAAATCTTTTTCTGCCGGTGAAGTTGTTTAGGGCTGATTTCTTGTCCTGTGATAAAAAGCCTTCTGTTTCGTCCGCCAAACCTCTCAGGGGAACATTTGCAACCGTTTGGCACCATTTTTGAGTACTTTGCCGAAAGTCAGATTTTTGCTGAAATTGTGAACCCGGGTCTTAGGGATTTTTTCAAAAAAATCTTTTTCTGCTGGTGAAGTTGTTTAGGGCTGATTTCTTGTCCTGTGATAAAAAGCCTTCTGTTTCGACCGCCAAATCTCTCAGGGGGACATTTGCAACCGTTTGGCACCATTTTTGAGTAAATTGCCGAAAGTCAGATTTTTGCTGAATATGTGACCCCGGGGCATAGGGATTTTTTCAAAAAAATCTTTTTCCGCCGGTGAAGTTGTTTAGGGCTGATTTCTTGTCCTGTGATAAAAAGCCTTCTGTTTCGACCGCCAAACCTCTCAGGGGAGCATTTGCAACCGTTTGGCAACATTTTTGAGTGAATGGCCGAAAGTCAAAATTTTGATGGAATTGTGACCAGCTTAGGGATTTTTTCAAAAAAATCTTTTTCTGCCGGTGAAGTTGTTTAGGGCTAATTTCTTGTCCTGTGATAAAAAGCCTTCTGTTTCGACCGCCAAACATCTCAGGGGAACATTTGCATCCGCTTGGCACCATTTTTGAGTAAATTGCCAGTAACGTTGTTTAGGGCTGATTTCTTGTCCTGTGGTAAAAAGCCTTCTGTTTCGACCGCCAAACCTCTCAGGGGAGCATTTGCAACCGTTTGGCACCATTTTTGAGTAAATTGCCGAAAGTCAGATTTTTGCTGAAATTGTGACCCAGGGGCTTAGGGATTTTTTCAAAAAAATCTTTTTCTGCCGGTGAAGCTGTTTAGGGCTGATTTCTTTTCCTATGATAACAAGCCTTCTGTTTCTACCGCCAAACCTCTCAGGGGAACATTTGCAACCGTTTGGCACCATTTTTGAGTAAATTGCCGAAAGTCAGTTTTTTGCTGAAATTGTGACCCCGGGGCTTAGGGATTTTTTCAAAAAAATCTTTTTCTGCCGGTGAAGCTGTTTAGGGCTGATTTCTTTTCCTGTGATAACAAGCCTTCTGTTTCTACCGCCAAACCTCTCAGGGGAACATTTGCAACCGTTTGGCACCATTTTTGAGTAAATTGCCGAAAGTCAGATTTTTGCTGAAATTGTGACCCCGGGGCTTAGGGATTTTTTCAAAAAAATCTTTTTCTGCCATTGACGTTGTTTAGGGCTGATTTCTTGTCCTGTGGTAAAAAGCCTTCTCTTTCGACCGCCAAACCTCTCAGGGGAACATTTGCAACCGTTTGGCACCATTTTTGAGTAAATTGCCGAAAGTCAGATTTTTTCCTGAAATTGTGACCCCGGGGCTTAGGGATTTTTTCAAAAAAAATCTTTTTCTGCCGGTGACGTTGTTGAGGGCTGATTTCTTGTCCTGTGATAAAAAGCCTTCTGTTTCGACCGCCAAACCTCTCAGGGGAACATTTGCAACCGTTTGGCACCATTTTTGAGTAAATTGCCGAAAGTCAGATTTTTCCTGAAATTGTGACCCCGGGGCTTAGGGATTTTTTTGAAAAAAATCTTTTTCTGCCGGTGAAGTTGTTTAGGGCTAATTTCTTGTCCTGTGATAAAAAGCCTTCTCTTTCGACCGCCAAACCTCTCAGGGGAACATTTGCAACCGTTTGGCACCATTTTTGAGTAAATTGCCGAAAGTCAGATTTTTGCTGAATTTGTGACCCCGGGGCTTAGGGATTTTTTCAAAAAAATCTTTTTCTGCCATTGACGTTGTTTAGGGCTGATTTCTTGTCCTGTGGTAAAAAGCCTTCTGTTTCGACCGCCAAACCTCTCAGGGGAACATTTGCAACCATTTGGCACCATTTTTGAGTAAATTGCCGAAAGTCAGATTTTTGCTGAAATTGTGACCCCGGGGCTTAGGGATTTTTTCAAAAAAATCTTTTTCTGCCGGTGACGTTGTTTAGGGCTGATTTCTTGTCCTGTGATAAAAAGCCTTCTGTTTCGACCGCCAAACCTCTCAGGGGAACATTTGCAACCGTTTGGCACCATTTTTGAGTAAATTGCCGAAAGTCAGATTTTTGCTGAAATTGTGACCCCCCGCGGGGCTTAGGGATTTTTTCAAAAAAATCTTTTTCTGCCATTGACGTTGTTTAGGGCTGATTTCTTGTCCTGTGATAAAAAGCCTTCTGTTTCGACCGCCAAACCTCTCAGGGGAACATTTGCAACCGTTTGGCACCATTTTTGAGTAAATTGCCGAAAGTCAGATTTTTTCCTGAAATTGTGACCCCGGGGCTTAGGGATTATTTCAAAAAAAATCTTTTTCTGCCGGTGACGTTGTTGAGGGCTGATTTCTTGTCCTGTGATAAAAAGCCTTCTGTTTCGACCGCCAAACCTCTCAGGGGATCATTTGCAACCGTTTGGCATCATTTTTGAGTAAATTGCCGAAAGTCAGATTTTTGCTAAAATCGTGACCCCGGGGCTTAGGGATTTTTTCAAAAAAATCTTTTTCTGCCGGTGAAGTTGTTTAGGGCTGATTTCTTGTCCTGTGATAAAAAGCCTTCTGTTTCGACCGCCAAACCTCTCAGGGGAACATTTGCAACCGTTTGGCACCATTTTTGAGTAAATTGCCGAAAGTCAGATTTTTGCTGAAATTGTGACCCCGGGGATTAGGGATTTTTTCAAAAAAATCTTTTTCTGCCGGTGAAGTTGTTTAGGGCTGATTTCTTGTCCAGTGATAAAAAGCCTTCTGTTTCGACCGCCAAACCTCTCAGGGGAACATTTGCAACCGTTTGGCACCATTTTTGAGTACTTTGCCGAAAGTCAGATTTTTGCTGAAATTGTGACCCCGGGGCTTAGGGATTTTTTCAAAAAAATCTTTTTCTGCCGGTGAAGTTGTTTAGGGCTGATTTCTTGTCCTGTGATAAAAAGCCTTCTGTTTCGACCGCCAAACCTCTCAGGGGAGCATTTGCAACCGTTTGGCAACATTTTTGAGTGAATGGCCGAAAGTCAAAATTTTGATGAAATTGTGACCCGCTTAGGGATTTTTTCAAAAAAATCTTTTTCTGCCGGTGAAGTTGTTTAGGGCTGATTTCTTGTCCTGTGATAAAAAGCCTTCTGTTTCGACCGCCAAACCTCTCAGGGGAACATTTGCAACCGTTTGGCACCATTTTTGAGTACATTGCCGAAAGTCAGATTTTTGCTGAAATTGTGAACCCGGGGCTTAGGGATTTTTTCAAAAAAATCTTTTTCTGCTGGTGAAGTTGTTTAGGGCTGATTTCTTGTCCTGTGATAAAAAGCCTTCTGTTTCGACCGCCAAACCTCTCAGGGGAACATTTGCAACCGTTTGGCACCATTTTTGAGTAAATTGCCGAAAGTCAGATTTTTGCTGAAATTGTGACCCCGGGGCATAGGGATTTTTTCAAAAAAATCTTTATCCGCCGGTGAAGTTGTTTAGGGCTGATTTCTTGTCCTGTGATAAAAAGCCTTCTGTTTCGACCGCCAAACCTCTCAGGGGAGCATTTGCAACCGTTTGGCAACATTTTTGAGTGAATGGCCGAAAGTCAAAATTTTGATGAAATTGTGACCTGCTTAGGGATTTTTTCAAAAAAATCTTTTTCTGCCGGTGAAGTTGTTTAGGGCTGATTTCTTGTCCTGTGATAAAAAGCCTTCTGTTTCGACCGCCAAACCTCTCAGGGGAACATTTGCAACCGTTTGGCACCATTTTTGAGTACATTGCCGAAAGTCAGATTTTTGCTGAAATTGTGAACCCGGGGCTTAGTGATTATTTCAAAAAAATCTTTTTCTGCTGGTGAAGTTGTTTAGGGCTGATTTCTTGTCCTGTGATAAAAAGCCTTCTGTTTCGACCGCCAAACCTCTCAGGGGAACATTTGCAACCGTTTGGCACCATTTTTGAGTACTTTGCCGAAAGTCAGATTTTTGCTGAAATTGTGACCCCGGGGCTTAGGGATTTTTTCAAAAAAATCTTTTTCCGCCGGTGAAGTTGTTTAGGGCTGATTTCTTGTCCTGTGATAAAAAGCCTTCTGTTTCGACCGCCAAACCTCTCAGGGGAACATTTGCAACCATTTGGCACCATTTTTGAGTGAATGGCCGAAAGTCAGATTTTTGCTGAAATTGTGACCCCAGGGCTTAGGGATTTTTTCAAAAAAATCTTTTACTACCGGTGACGTTGTTGAGGGCTGATTTCTTGTCCTGTGATAAAAAGCCTTCTGTTTCGACCGCCAAACCTCTCACGGGAACATTTGCAACCGTTTGGCACCATTTTTGAGTGAATGGCCGAAAGTCAGATTTTTGCTGAAATTGTGACCCCAGGGCTTAGGGATTTTTTCAAAAAAATCTTTTTCTGCCGGTGAAGTTGTTTAGGGCTGATTTCTTGTCCTGTGATAAAAAGCCTTCTTTTTCAACCGCCAAACCTCTAAGGGGAACATTTGTAACCGTTTGGCACCATTTTTGAGTGAATGGCCGAAAGTCAGATTTTTGCTGAAATTGTGACCCCGGGGCTTAGGGATTTTTTCAAAAAAATCTTTTTCTGCCAGTGACGTTGTTTAAGGCTGATTTCTTGTCCTGTGATAAAAAGCCTTCTGTTTCAACCGCCAAACCTCTCAGGGGAACATTTGCAACCGTTTGGCAACATTTTTGAGTGAATGGCCGAAAGTCAAAATTTTGATGAAATTGTGACCCGATTAGGGATTTTTTCAAAAAAATCTTTTTCTGCCGGTGAAGTTGTTTAGGGCTGATTTCTTGTCCTGTGATAAAAAGCCTTCTTTTTCAACCGCCAAACCTCTAAGGGGAACATTTGTAACCGTTTGGCACCATTTCTGAGTGAATGGCCGAAAGTCAGATTTTTGCTGAAATTGTGACCCCGGGGCTTAGGGATTTTTTCAAAAAAATCTTTTTCTGCCAGTGACGTTGTTTAAGGCTGATTTCTTGTCCTGTGATAAAAAGCCTTCTGTTTCGACCGCCAAACCTCTCAGGGGAACATTTGCAACCATTTGGCACCATTTTTGAGTGAATGGCCGAAAGTCAGATTTTTGCAGAAATTGTGACCCCAGGGCTTAGGGATTTTTTCAAAAAAATCTTTTACTGCCGGTGAAGTTGTTTAGGGCTGATTTCTTGTCCTGTGATAAAAAGCCTTCTTTTTCAACCGCCAAACCTCTAAGGGGAACATTTGTAACCGTTTGGCACCATTTTTGAGTGAATGGCCGAAAGTCAGATTTTTGCTGAAATTGTGACCCCGGGGCTTAGGGATTTTTTCAAAAAAATCTTTTTCTGCCAGTGACGTTGTTTAAGGCTGATTTCTTGTCCTGTGATAAAAAGCCTTCTGTTTCGACCGCCAAACCTCTCAGGGGAACATTTGCAACCGTTTGGCAACATTTTTGAGTGAATGGCCGAAAGTCAAAATTTTGATGAAATTGTGACCCGCTTAGGGATTTTTTCAAAAAAATCTTTTTCTGCCGGTGAAGTTGTTTAGGGCTGATTTCTTGTCCTGTGATAAAAAGCCTTCTTTTTCAACCGCCAAACCTCTAAGGGGAACATTTGTAACCGTTTGGCACCATTTCTGAGTGAATGGCCGAAAGTCAGATTTTTGCTGAAATTGTGACCCCGGGGCTTAGGGATTTTTTCAAAAAAATCTTTTTCTGCCAGTGACGTTGTTTAAGGCTGATTTCTTGTCCTGTGATAAAAAGCCTTCTGTTTCGACCGCCAAACCTCTCAGGGGAACATTTGCAACCATTTGGCACCATTTTTGAGTGAATGGCCGAAAGTCAGATTTTTGCAGAAATTGTGACCCCAGGGCTTAGGGATTTTTTCAAAAAAATCTTTTACTACCGGTGACGTTGTTGAGGGCTGATTTCTTGTCCTGTGATAAAAAGCCTTCTGTTTCGACCGCCAAACCTCTCACGGGAACATTTGCAACCGTTTGGCACCATTTTTGAGTGAATGGCCGAAAGTCAGATTTTTGCTGAAATTGTGACCCCAGGGCTTAGGGATTTTTTCAAAAAAATCTTTTTCTGCCGGTGAAGTTGTTTAGGGCTGATTTCTTGTCCTGTGATAAAAAGCCTTCTGTTTCGACCGCCAAACCTCTCAGGGGAGCATTTGCAACCGTTTGGCAACATTTTTGAGTGAATGGCCGAAAGTCAAAATTTTGATGGAATTGTGACCAGCTTAGGGATTTTTTCAAAAAAATCTTTTTCTGCCGGTGAAGTTGTTTAGGGCTGATTTCTTGTCCTGTGATAAAAAGCCTTCTGTTTCATCCGCCAAACCTCTCAGGGGAACATTTGCAACCGTTTGGCACCATTTTTGAGTACTTTGCCGAAAGTCAGATTTTTGCTGAAATTGTGACCCCGGGGCATAGGGATTTTTTCAAAAAAATCTTTTTCTGCCGGTGAAGTTGTTTAGGGCTGATTTCTTGTCCTGTGATAAAAAGCCTTCTTTTTCAACCGCCAAACCTCTAAGGGGAACATTTGTAACCGTTTGGCACCATTTTTGAGTGAATGGCCGAAAGTCAGATTTTTGCTGAAATTGTGACCCCAGGGCTTAGGGATTATTTCAAAAAAATCTTTTTCTGCCGGTGAAGTTGTTTAGGGCTGATTTCTTGTCCTGTGATAAAAAGCCTTCTGTTTCGACCGCCAAACCTCTCAGGGGAACATTTGCAACCGTTTGGCAACATTTTTGAGTGAATGGCCGAAAGTCAAAATTTTGATGAAATTGTGACCCGCTTAGGGATTTTTTCAAAAAAATCTTTTTCTGCTGGTGAAGTTGTTTAGGGCTGATTTCTTGTCCTGTGATAAAAAGCCTTCTGTTTCGAGCGCCAAACCTCTCAGGGGAACATTTGCAACCGTTTGGCACCATTTTTGAGTACTTTGCCGAAAGTCAGATTTTTGCTGAAATTGTGACCCCGGGGCTTAGGGATTTTTTCAAAAAAATCTTTTTCCGCCGGTGAAGTTGTTTAGGGCTGATTTCTTGTCCTGTGATAAAAAGCCTTCTGTTTCGACCGCCAAACCTCTCAGGGGAACATTTGCAACCATTTGGCACCATTTTTGAGTGAATGGCCGAAAGTCAGATTTTTGCTGAAATTGTGACCCCAGGGCTTAGGGATTTTTTCAAAAAAATCTTTTTCTGCTGGTGAAGTTGTTTAGGGCTGATTTCTTGTCCTGTGATAAAAAGCCTTCTGTTTCGACCGCCAAACCTCTCAGGGGAACATTTGCAACCGTTTGGCACCATTTTTGAGTACTTTGCCGAAAGTCAGATTTTTGCTGAAATTGTGACCCCGGGGCTTAGGGATTTTTTCAAAAAAATCTTTTTCTGCCGGTGAAGTTGTTTAGGGCTGATTTCTTGTCCTGTGATAAAAAGCCTTCTGTTTCGCCCGCAAACCTCTCAGGGGAACATTTGCAACCGTTTGGCACCATTTTTGAGTACATTGCCGAAAGTCAGATTTTTGCTGAAATTGTGAACCCGGGGCTTAGGGATTTTTTCAAAAAAATCTTTTTCTGCTGGTGAAGTTGTTTAGGGCTGATTTCTTGTCCTGTGATAAAAAGCCTTCTGTTTCGACCGCCAAACCTCTCAGGGTAACATTTGGAACCGTTTGGCACCATTTTTGAGTAAATTGCCGAAAGTCAGATTTTTGCTGAAATTGTGACCCCGGGGCATAGGGATTTTTTCAAAAAAATCTTTTTCCGCCGGTGAAGTTGTTTAGGGCTGATTTCTTGTCCTGTGATAAAAAGCCTTCTGTTTCGACCGCCAAACCTCTCAGGGGAACATTTGCAACCATTTGGCACCATTTTTGAGTGAATGGCCGAAAGTCAGATTTTTGCTGAAATTGTGACCCCAGGGCTTAGGGATTTTTTCAAAAAAATCTTTTACTACCGGTGACGTTGTTGAGGGCTGATTTCTTGTCCTGTGATAAAAAGCCTTCTGTTTCGACCGCCAAACCTCTCACGGGAACATTTGCAACCGTTTGGCACCATTTTTGAGTGAATGGCCGAAAGTCAGATTTTTGCTGAAATTGTGACCCCAGGGCTTAGGGATTTTTTCAAAAAAATCTTTTTCTGCCGGTGAAGTTGTTTAGGGCTGATTTCTTGTCCTGTGATAAAAAGCCTTCTGTTTCGTCCGCCAAACCTCTCAGGGGAACATTTGCAACCGTTTGGCACCATTTTTGAGTACTTTGCCGAAAGTCAGATTTTTGCTGAAATTGTGAACCCGGGTCTTAGGGATTTTTTCAAAAAAATCTTTTTCTGCTGGTGAAGTTGTTTAGGGCTGATTTCTTGTCCTGTGATAAAAAGCCTTCTGTTTCGACCGCCAAACCTCTCAGGGGAGCATTTGCAACCGTTTGGCAACATTTTTGAGTGAATGGCCGAAAGTCAAAATTTTGATGGAATTGTGACCAGCTTAGGGATTTTTTCAAAAAAATCTTTTTCTGCCGGTGAAGTTGTTTAGGGCTAATTTCTTGTCCTGTGATAAAAAGCCTTCTGTTTCGACCGCCAAACCTCTCAGGGGAACATTTGCAACCTTTTGGCACCATTTTTGAGTACATTGCCGAAAGTTAGATTTTTGCTGAAATTGTGAACCCGGGGCTTAGGGATTTTTGCAAAAAAATCTTTTTCTGCCGGTGACGTTGTTTAGGGCTGATTTCTTGTCCTGTGATAAAAAGCCTTCTGTTTCGACCGCCAAACCTCTCAGGGGAACATTTGCAACCGTTTGGCACCATTTTTGAGTAAATTGCCGAAAGTCAGATTTTTGCTGAAATTGTGACCCGCCGCGGGGCTTAGGGATTTTTTCAAAAAAATCTTTTTCTGCCATTGACGTTGTTTAGGGCTGATTTCTTGTCCTGTGATAAAAAGCCTTCTGTTTCAAGCGCCAAACCTCTCAGGGGAACATTTGCAACCGTTTGGCACCATATTTGAATGAATTGCCGAAAGTCGGATTTTTGATGAAATTGTGACCCCGGGGCTTAGAGATTTTTTCAAAAAAATCTTTTTCTGCCGGTGACGTTCTTGAGGGCTGATTTCTTGTCCTGTGATAAAAAGCCTTCTGTTTCGACCGCCAAACATCTCAGGGGAACATTTGCATCCGCTTGGCACCATTTTTGAGTAAATTGCCAGTAACGTTGTTTAGGGCTGATTTCTTGTCCTGTGGTAAAAAGCCTTCTGTTTCGACCGCCAAACCTCTCAGGGGAGCATTTGCAACCGTTTGGCACCATTTTTGAGTAAATTGCCGAAAGTCAGATTTTTGCTGAAATTGTGACCCAGGGGCTTAGGGATTTTTTCAAAAAAATCTTTTTCTGCCGGTGAAGCTGTTTAGGGCTGATTTCTTTTCCTATGATAACAAGCCTTCTGTTTCTACCGCCAAACCTCTCAGGGGAACATTTGCAACCGTTTGGCACCATTTTTGAGTAAATTGCCGAAAGTCAGTTTTTTGCTGAAATTGTGACCCCGGGGCTTAGGGATTTTTTCAAAAAAATCTTTTTCTGCCGGTGAAGCTGTTTAGGGCTGATTTCTTTTCCTGTGATAACAAGCCTTCTGTTTCTACCGCCAAACCTCTCAGGGGAACATTTGCAACCGTTTGGCACCATTTTTGAGTAAATTGCCGAAAGTCAGATTTTTGCTGAAATTGTGACCCCGGGGCTTAGGGATTTTTTCAAAAAAATCTTTTTCTGCCATTGACGTTGTTTAGGGCTGATTTCTTGTCCTGTGGTAAAAAGCCTTCTCTTTCGACCGCCAAACCTCTCAGGGGAACATTTGCAACCGTTTGGCACCATTTTTGAGTAAATTGCCGAAAGTCAGATTTTTCCTGAAATTGTGACCCCGGGGCTTAGGGATTTTTTTGAAAAAAATCTTTTTCTGCCGGTGAAGTTGTTTAGGGCTAATTTCTTGTCCTGTGATAAAAAGCCTTCTCTTTCGACCGCCAAACCTCTCAGGGGAACATTTGCAACCGTTTGGCACCATTTTTGAGTAAATTGCCGAAAGTCAGATTTTTGCTGAATTTGTGACCCCGGGGCTTAGGGATTTTTTCAAAAAAATCTTTTTCTGCCATTGACGTTGTTTAGGGCTGATTTCTTGTCCTGTGGTAAAAAGCCTTCTGTTTCGACCGCCAAACCTCTCAGGGGAACATTTGCAACCATTTGGCACCATTTTTGAGTAAATTGCCGAAAGTCAGATTTTTGCTGAAATTGTGACCCCGGGGCTTAGGGATTTTTTCAAAAAAATCTTTTTCTGCCGGTGACGTTGTTTAGGGCTGATTTCTTGTCCTGTGATAAAAAGCCTTCTGTTTCGACCGCCAAACCTCTCAGGGGAACATTTGCAACCGTTTGGCACCATTTTTGAGTAAATTGCCGAAAGTCAGATTTTTGCTGAAATTGTGACCCCCCGCGGGGCTTAGGGATTTTTCCAAAAAAATCTTTTTCTGCCATTGACGTTGTTTAGGGCTGATTTCTTGTCCTGTGATAAAAAGCCTTCTGTTTCGACCGCCAAACCTCTCAGGGGAACATTTGCAACCGTTTGGCACCATTTTTGAGTAAATTGCCGAAAGTCAGATTTTTGCTGAAATTGTGACCCAGGGGCTTAGGGATTTTTTCAAAAAAATCTTTTTCTGCCGGTGAAGCTGTTTAGGGCTGATTTCTTTTCCTATGATAACAAGCCTTCTGTTTCTACCGCCAAACCTCTCAGGGGAACATTTGCAACCGTTTGGCACCATTTTTGAGTAAATTGCCGAAAGTCAGTTTTTTGCTGAAATTGTGACCCCGGGGCTTAGGGATTTTTTCAAAAAAATCTTTTTCTGCCGGTGAAGCTGTTTAGGGCTGATTTCTTTTCCTGTGATAACAAGCCTTCTGTTTCTACCGCCAAACCTCTCAGGGGAACATTTGCAACCGTTTGGCACCATTTTTGAGTAAATTGCCGAAAGTCAGTTTTTTGCTGAAATTGTGACCCCGGGGCTTAGGGATTTTTTCAAAAAAATCTTTTTCTGCCGGTGAAGCTGTTTAGGGCTGATTTCTTTTCCTGTGATAACAAGCCTTCTGTTTCTACCGCCAAACCTCTCAGGGGAACATTTGCAACCGTTTGGCACCATTTTTGAGTAAATTGCCGAAAGTCAGATTTTTGCTGAAATTGTGACCCCGGGGCTTAGGGATTTTTTCAAAAAAATCTTTTTCTGCCATTGACGTTGTTTAGGGCTGATTTCTTGTCCTGTGGTAAAAAGCCTTCTCTTTCGACCGCCAAACCTCTCAGGGGAACATTTGCAACCGTTTGGCACCATTTTTGAGTAAATTGCCGAAAGTCAGATTTTTCCTGAAATTGTGACCCCGGGGCTTAGGGATTTTTTTGAAAAAAATCTTTTTCTGCCGGTGAAGTTGTTTAGGGCTAATTTCTTGTCCTGTGATAAAAAGCCTTCTCTTTCGACCGCCAAACCTCTCAGGGGAACATTTGCAACCGTTTGGCACCATTTTTGAGTAAATTGCCGAAAGTCAGATTTTTGCTGAATTTGTGACCCCGGGGCTTAGGGATTTTTTCAAAAAAATCTTTTTCTGCCATTGACGTTGTTTAGGGCTGATTTCTTGTCCTGTGGTAAAAAGCCTTCTGTTTCGACCGCCAAACCTCTCAGGGGAACATTTGCAACCATTTGGCACCATTTTTGAGTAAATTGCCGAAAGTCAGATTTTTGCTGAAATTGTGACCCCGGGGCTTAGGGATTTTTTCAAAAAAATCTTTTTCTGCCGGTGACGTTGTTTAGGGCTGATTTCTTGTCCTGTGATAGAAAGCCTTCTGTTTCGACCGCCAAACCTCTCAGGGGAACATTTGCAACCGTTTGGCACCATTTTTGAGTAAATTGCCGAAAGTCAGATTTTTGCTGAAATTGTGACCCCCCGCGGGGCTTAGGGATTTTTTCAAAAAAATCTTTTTCTGCCATTGACGTTGTTTAGGGCTGATTTCTTGTCCTGTGATAAAAAGCCTTCTGTTTCGACCGCCAAACCTCTCAGGGGAACATTTGCAACCGTTTGGCACCATTTTTGAGTAAATTGCCGAAAGTCAGATTTTTGCTGAAATTGTGACCCAGGGGCTTAGGGATTTTTTCAAAAAAATCTTTTTCTGCCGGTGAAGCTGTTTAGGGCTGATTTCTTTTCCTATGATAACAAGCCTTCTGTTTCTACCGCCAAACCTCTCAGGGGAACATTTGCAACCGTTTGGCACCATTTTTGAGTAAATTGCCGAAAGTCAGTTTTTTGCTGAAATTGTGACCCCGGGGCTTAGGGATTTTTTCAAAAAAATCTTTTTCTGCCGGTGAAGCTGTTTAGGGCTGATTTCTTTTCCTGTGATAACAAGCCTTCTGTTTCTACCGCCAAACCTCTCAGGGGAACATTTGCAACCGTTTGGCACCATTTTTGAGTAAATTGCCGAAAGTCAGATTTTTGCTGAAATTGTGACCCCCCGCGGGGCTTAGGGATTTTTTCAAAAAAATCTTTTTCTGCCATTGACGTTGTTTAGGGCTGATTTCTTGTCCTGTGATAAAAAGCCTTCTCTTTCGACCGCCAAACCTCTCAGGGGAACATTTGCAACCGTTTGGCACCATTTTTGAGTAAATTGCCGAAAGTCAGATTTTTCCTGAAATTGTGACCCCGGGGCTTAGGGATTTTTTTGAAAAAAATCTTTTTCTGCCGGTGAAGTTGTTTAGGGCTAATTTCTTGTCCTGTGATAAAAAGCCTTCTCTTTCGACCGCCAAACCTCTCAGGGGAACATTTGCAACCGTTTGGCACCATTTTTGAGTAAATTGCCGAAAGTCAGATTTTTGCTGAATTTGTGACCCCGGGGCTTAGGGATTTTTTCAAAAAAATCTTTTTCTGCCATTGACGTTGTTTAGGGCTGATTTCTTGTCCTGTGGTAAAAAGCCTTCTGTTTCGACCGCCAAACCTCTCAGGGGAACATTTGCAACCATTTGGCACCATTTTTGAGTAAATTGCCGAAAGTCAGATTTTTGCTGAAATTGTGACCCCGGGGCTTAGGGATTTTTTCAAAAAAATCTTTTTCTGCCGGTGACGTTGTTTAGGGCTGATTTCTTGTCCTGTGATAAAAAGCCTTCTGTTTCGACCGCCAAACCTCTCAGGGGAACATTTGCAACCGTTTGGCACCATTTTTGAGTAAATTGCCGAAAGTCAGATTTTTGCTGAAATTGTGACCCCCCGCGGGGCTTAGGGATTTTTTCAAAAAAATCTTTTTCTGCCATTGACGTTGTTTAGGGCTGATTTCTTGTCCTGTGATAAAAAGCCTTCTGTTTCGACCGCCAAACCTCTCAGGGGAACATTTGCAACCGTTTGGCACCATTTTTGAGTAAATTGCCGAAAGTCAGATTTTTGCTGAAATTGTGACCCAGGGGCTTAGGGATTTTTTCAAAAAAATCTTTTTCTGCCGGTGAAGCTGTTTAGGGCTGATTTCTTTTCCTATGATAACAAGCCTTCTGTTTCTACCGCCAAACCTCTCAGGGGAACATTTGCAACCGTTTGGCACCATTTTTGAGTAAATTGCCGAAAGTCAGTTTTTTGCTGAAATTGTGACCCCGGGGCTTAGGGATTTTTTCAAAAAAATCTTTTTCTGCCGGTGAAGCTGTTTAGGGCTGATTTCTTTTCCTGTGATAACAAGCCTTCTGTTTCTACCGCCAAACCTCTCAGGGGAACATTTGCAACCGTTTGGCACCATTTTTGAGTAAATTGCCGAAAGTCAGTTTTTTGCTGAAATTGTGACCCCGGGGCTTAGGGATTTTTTCAAAAAAATCTTTTTCTGCCGGTGAAGCTGTTTAGGGCTGATTTCTTTTCCTGTGATAACAAGCCTTCTGTTTCTACCGCCAAACCTCTCAGGGGAACATTTGCAACCGTTTGGCACCATTTTTGAGTAAATTGCCGAAAGTCAGATTTTTGCTGAAATTGTGACCCCGGGGCTTAGGGATTTTTTCAAAAAAATCTTTTTCTGCCATTGACGTTGTTTAGGGCTGATTTCTTGTCCTGTGGTAAAAAGCCTTCTCTTTCGACCGCCAAACCTCTCAGGGGAACATTTGCAACCGTTTGGCACCATTTTTGAGTAAATTGCCGAAAGTCAGATTTTTCCTGAAATTGTGACCCCGGGGCTTAGGGATTTTTTTGAAAAAAATCTTTTTCTGCCGGTGAAGTTGTTTAGGGCTAATTTCTTGTCCTGTGATAAAAAGCCTTCTCTTTCGACCGCCAAACCTCTCAGGGGAACATTTGCAACCGTTTGGCACCATTTTTGAGTAAATTGCCGAAAGTCAGATTTTTGCTGAATTTGTGACCCCGGGGCTTAGGGATTTTTTCAAAAAAATCTTTTTCTGCCATTGACGTTGTTTAGGGCTGATTTCTTGTCCTGTGGTAAAAAGCCTTCTGTTTCGACCGCCAAACCTCTCAGGGGAACATTTGCAACCATTTGGCACCATTTTTGAGTAAATTGCCGAAAGTCAGATTTTTGCTGAAATTGTGACCCCGGGGCTTAGGGATTTTTTCAAAAAAATCTTTTTCTGCCGGTGACGTTGTTTAGGGCTGATTTCTTGTCCTGTGATAAAAAGCCTTCTGTTTCGACCGCCAAACCTCTCAGGGGAAAATTTGCAACCGTTTGGCACCATTTTTGAGTAAATTGCCGAAAGTCAGATTTTTGCTGAAATTGTGACCCCCCGCGGGGCTTAGGGATTTTTTCAAAAAAATCTTTTTCTGCCATTGACGTTGTTTAGGGCTGATTTCTTGTCCTGTGATAAAAAGCCTTCTGTTTCGACCGCCAAACCTCTCAGGGGAACATTTGCAACCGTTTGGCACCATTTTTGAGTAAATTGCCGAAAGTCAGATTTTTGCTGAAATTGTGACCCAGGGGCTTAGGGATTTTTTCAAAAAAATCTTTTTCTGCCGGTGAAGCTGTTTAGGGCTGATTTCTTTTCCTATGATAACAAGCCTTCTGTTTCTACCGCCAAACCTCTCAGGGGAACATTTGCAACCGTTTGGCACCATTTTTGAGTAAATTGCCGAAAGTCAGTTTTTTGCTGAAATTGTGACCCCGGGGCTTAGGGATTTTTTCAAAAAAATCTTTTTCTGCCGGTGAAGCTGTTTAGGGCTGATTTCTTTTCCTGTGATAACAAGCCTTCTGTTTCTACCGCCAAACCTCTCAGGGGAACATTTGCAACCGTTTGGCACCATTTTTGAGTAAATTGCCGAAAGTCAGATTTTTGCTGAAATTGTGACCCCGGGGCTTAGGGATTTTTTCAAAAAAATCTTTTTCTGCCATTGACGTTGTTTAGGGCTGATTTCTTGTCCTGTGGTAAAAAGCCTTCTCTTTCGACCGCCAAACCTCTCAGGGGAACATTTGCAACCGTTTGGCACCATTTTTGAGTAAATTGCCGAAAGTCAGATTTTTCCTGAAATTGTGACCCCGGGGCTTAGGGATTTTTTTGAAAAAAATCTTTTTCTGCCGGTGAAGTTGTTTAGGGCTAATTTCTTGTCCTGTGATAAAAAGCCTTCTCTTTCGACCGCCAAACCTCTCAGGGGAACATTTGCAACCGTTTGGCACCATTTTTGAGTAAATTGCCGAAAGTCAGATTTTTGCTGAATTTGTGACCCCGGGGCTTAGGGATTTTTTCAAAAAAATCTTTTTCTGCCATTGACGTTGTTTAGGGCTGATTTCTTGTCCTGTGGTAAAAAGCCTTCTGTTTCGACCGCCAAACCTCTCAGGGGAACATTTGCAACCATTTGGCACCATTTTTGAGTAAATTGCCGAAAGTCAGATTTTTGCTGAAATTGTGACCCCGGGGCTTAGGGATTTTTTCAAAAAAATCTTTTTCTGCCGGTGACGTTGTTTAGGGCTGATTTCTTGTCCTGTGATAAAAAGCCTTCTGTTTCGACCGCCAAACCTCTCAGGGGAACATTTGCAACCGTTTGGCACCATTTTTGAGTAAATTGCCGAAAGTCAGATTTTTGCTGAAATTGTGACCCCCCGCGGGGCTTAGGGATTTTTTCAAAAAAATCTTTTTCTGCCATTGACGTTGTTTAGGGCTGATTTCTTGTCCTGTGATAAAAAGCCTTCTGTTTCGACCGCCAAACCTCTCAGGGGAACATTTGCAACCGTTTGGCACCATTTTTGAGTAAATTGCCGAAAGTCAGATTTTTTCCTGAAATTGTGACCCCGGGGCCTAGGGATTATTTCAAAAAAAATCTTTTTCTGCCGGTGACGTTGTTGAGGGCTGATTTCTTGTCCTGTGATAAAAAGCCTTCTGTTTCGACAGCCAAACCTCTCAGGGGAACATTTGCAACCGTTTGGCACCATTTTTGAGTAAATTGCCGAAAGTCAGATTTTTCCTGAAATTGTGACCCCGGGGCTTAGGGATTTTTTTGAAAAAAATATTTTTCTGCCGGTGAAGTTGTTTAGGGCTAATTTCTTGTCCTGTGATAAAAAGCCTTCTGTTTCGACCGCCAAACCTCTCAGGGGAACATTTGCAACCGTTTGGCACCATTTTTGAGTAAATTGCCGAAAGTCAGATTTTTGCTGAAATTGTGACCCCGGGGCTTAGGGATTTTTTCAAAAAAATCTTTTTCTGTCATTGACGTTGTTTAGGGCTGATTTCTTGTCCTGTGGTAAAAAGCCTTCTGTTTCGACCGCCAAACCTCTCAGGGGAACATTTGCAACCGTTTGGCACCATTTTTGAGTAAATTGCCGAAAGTCAGATTTTTGCTGAAATTGTGACCCCGGGGCTTAGGGATTTTTTCAAAAAAATCTTTTTCTGCCATTGACGTTGTTTAGGGCTGATTTCTTGTCCTGTGGTAAAAAGCCTTCTGTTTCGACCGCCAAACCTCTCAGGGGAACATTTGCAACCGTTTGGCACCATTTTTGAGTAACTTGCCGAAACTCAGATTTTTGCTGAAATTGTGACCCCCGGGGCTTAGGGATTTTTTCAAAAAAATATTTTTCTGCCGGTGAAGTTGTTTAGGGCTAATTTCTTGTCCTGTGATAAAAAGCCTTCTGTTTCGACCGCCAAACCTCTCAGGGGAACATTTGCAACCGTTTGGCACCATTTTTGAGTAAATTTCCGAAAGTCAGATTTTTGCTGAAATTGTGACCCCGGGGCTTAGGGATTTTTTCAAAAAAATCTTTTTCTGTCATTGACGTTGTTTAGGGCTGATTTCTTGTCCTGTGGTAAAAAGCCTTCTGTTTCGACCGCCAAACCTCTCAGGGGAACATTTGCAACCGTTTGGCACCATTTTTGAGTAAATTGCCGAAAGTCAGATTTTTGCTGAAATTGTGACCCCGGGGCTTAGGGATTTTTTCAAAAAAATCTTTTTCTGCCATTGACGTTGTTTAGGGCTGATTTCTTGTCCTGTGGTAAAAAGCCTTCTGTTTCGACCGCCAAACCTCTCAGGGGAACATTTGCAACCGTTTGGCACCATTTTTGAGTAACTTGCCGAAACTCAGATTTTTGCTGAAATTGTGACCCCCGGGGCTTAGGGATTTTTTCAAAAAAATCTTTTTCTGCCGGTGACGTTGTTTAGGGCTGATTTCTTGTCCTGTGATAAAAAGCCTTCTGTTTCGACCGCCAAACCTCTCAGGGGAACATTTGTAACCGTTTGGCACCATTTTTGAGTAAATTGCCGAAAGTCAGATTTTTTCCTGAAATTGTGACCCCGGAGCTTAGGGATTTTTTCAAAAAAAATCTTTTTCTGCCGGTGACGTTGTTGAGGGCTGATTTCTTGTCCTGTGATAAAAAGCCTTCTGTTTCGACAGCCAAACCTCTCAGGGGAACATTTGCAACCGTTTGGCACCATTTTTGAGTAAATTGCCGAAAGTCAGATTTTTCCTGAAATTGTGACCCCGGGGCTTAGGGATTTTTTTGAAAAAAATCTTTCTCTACCGGTGACGTTGTTTAGGGCTGATTTCTTGTCCTGTGATAAAAAGCCTTCTGTTTCAAGCGCCAAACCTCTCAGGGGAACATTTGCAACCGTTTGGCACCATATTTGAATGAATTGCCGAAAGTCGGATTTTTGATGAAATTGTGACCCCGGGGCTTAGAGATTTTTTCAAAAAAATCTTTTTCTCCCGGTTAACTTGTCGAGGGCTGATTTTTTGTCCTATGATTAAAAGCCTTCTGTTTCGACCGGCAAACCTTTCAGGGGAGCATTTGCAACCGTTTGGCACCATTTTTGAGTAAATTGCCGAAAGTCAGATTTGGACTGAAATAGTGACCCCGGGGCTTAGGGATTTTTTCAAAAAAATCTTTTTCTGCCGGTGACGTTCTTGAGGGCTGATTTCTTGTCCTGTGATAAAAAGCCTTCTGTTTCGACCGCCAAACATCTCAGGGGAACATTTGCATCCGCTTGGAACCATTTTTGAGTAAATTGCCAGTAACTTTGTTTAGGGCTGATTTCTTGTCCTGTGGTAAAAAGCCTTCTGTTTCGACCGCCAAACCTCTCAGGGGAACATTTGAAACCGTTTAGCGCCATTTTTGAGTAAATTGCCGAAAGTCAGATTTTTGCTGAAACTGTGACCCCGGGGCTTAGGGATTTTTTCAAATAAATCTTTTTCTGCCGGTGAAGCTGTTTAGGGCTGATTTCTTTTCCTATGATAACAAGCCTTCTGTTTCTACCGCCAAACCTCTCAGGGGAACAGTTGCAACCGTTTGGCACCATTTTTGAGTAAATTGCCGAAAGTCAGATTTTTCCTGAAATTGTGACCCCGGGGCTTAGGGATTTTTTTGAAAAAAATCTTTTTCTGCCGGTGAAGTTGTTTAGGGCTAATTTCTTGTCCTGTGATAAAAAGCCTTCTGTTTCAACCGCCAAACCTCTCAGGGGAACATTTGCAACCATTTGGCACCATTTTTGAGTAAATTGCCGAAAGTCAGATTTTTGCTGAAATTGTGACCCCGGGGCTTAGGGATTTTTTCAAAAAATTTTTTTTCTGCCGGTGAAGTTGTTTAGGGCTGATTTCTTGTCCTGTGATAAAATGCCTTCTGTTTCTACCGCCAAACCTCTCAGGGGAACATTTGCAACCGTTTGGCACCATGTTTGAGTAAATTGCCGAAAGTCAGATTTTTGCTGAAATTGTGACCCCGGGGCTTAGGGATTTTTTCAAAAAAATCTTTTTCTGCCATTGACGTTGTTTAGGGCTGATTTCTTGTCCTGTGGTAAAAAGCCTTCTGTTTCGACCGCCAAACCTCTCAGGGGAACATTTGCAACCGTTTGGCACCATTTTTGAGTAAATTGCCGAAAGTCAGATTTTTGCTGAAATTGTGACCCCGGGGCTTAGGGATTTTTTCAAAAAAATCTTTTTCTGCCGGTGACTTTGTTGAGGGCTGATTTCTTGTCCTGTGATAAAAAGCATTCTGTTTCGACAGCCAAACCTCTCAGGGGAACATTTGCAACCGTTTGGCACCATTTTTGAGTAAATTGCCGAAAGTCAGATTTTTGCTGAAATCGTGACGCCGGGGCTTAGGGATTTTTTCAAAAAAATCTTTTTCTGCCATTGACGTTGTTTAGGGCTGATTTCTTGTCCTGTGGTAAAAAGCCTTCTGTTTCTACCGCCAAACCTCTCAGGGGAACATTTGCAACCGTTTGGCACCATTTTTGAGTAAATTGCCGAAAGTCAGATTTTTGCTGAAATTGTGACCCCGGGGCTTAGGGATTTTTTCAAAAAAATCTTTTTCTGCCGGTGAAGCTGTTTAGGGCTGATTTCTTTTCCTGTGATAAAAAGCCTTCTCTTTCTACCGCCAAACCTCTCAGGGGAACATTTGCAACCGCTTGGCACCATTTTTGAGTAAATTGCCGAAAGTCAGATTTTTGCTGAAATTGTGACCCCGGGGCTTAGGGATTTTATCAAAAAAATCTTTTTCTGCCATTGACGTTGTTTAGGGCTGATTTCTTGTCCTGTGGTAAAAAGCCTTCTGTTTCGACCGCCAAACCTCTCAGGGGAACATTTGCAACCGTTTGGCACCATTTTTGAGTAAATTGCCGAAAGTCAGATTTTTGCTGAAATTGTGACCCCGGGGCTTAGGGATTTTTTCAAAAAAATCTTTTTCTGCCGGTGACTTTGTTGAGGGCTGATTTCTTGTCCTGTGATAAAAAGCATTCTGTTTCGACCGGTAAACCTTTCAGGGGAGCATTTGCAACCGTTTGGCACCATTTTTGAGTAAATTGCCGAAAGTCAGATTTTTCCTGAAATTGTGACCCCGGGGCTTCGGGATTTTTTCAAAAAAATCTTTTTCTGCCGGTGACGTTGTTGAGGGCTGATTTCTTGTCCTGTGATAAAAAGCCTTCTGTTTCGACCGCCAAACCTCTCAGGGGAACATTTGCAACCGTTTGGCACCATTTTTGAGTAAATTGCAGAAAGTCAGATTTTTTCCTGAAATTGTGACCCCGGGGCTTAGGGATTTTTTCAAAAAAATCTTTTTCTGCTGGTGACGTTGTTGAGGGCTGATTTCTTGTCCTGTGATAAAAAGCCTTCTGTTTCCCCTCTCAGGGGAACATTTGCAACCGTTTGGCACCATATTTGAATGAATTGCCAAAATTCGGATTTTTGCTGAAATTGTGACCCCGGGGCTTAAAGATTTTTTCAAAAAAATCTTTTTCTGCAGGTGACGTTGTTTAGGGCTGATTTCTTGTCCTGTGATAAAAAGCCTTCTGTTTCGACCGCCAAACCTCTCAGGGGAGCATTTGCAACCGTTTGGCAACATTTGTGAGTGAATAGCCGAAAGTCAAAATTTTGATGAAATTGTGACCCCGGGGCTTAGGGATTTTTTCAAAAAAATCTTTTTCTGCCGGTGAAGTTGTTTAGGGCTGATTTCTTGTCTTGTGGTAAAAAGCCTTCTGTTTCGACCGCCAAACCTCTCAGGGGAGCATTTGCAACCGTTTGGCAACATTTTTGAGTCAATGGCCAAAAGTGAAAATTTTGATGAAATTGTGACCCCGGGGCTTAGGGATTTTTTCAAAAAAAACTTTTTCTGCCGGTGACGTTGTTGAGGGCTGATTTCTTGTCCTGTGATAAAAAGCCTTCTGTTTCGACCGCCAAACCTCTCAGGGGAACATTTGCAACCGTTTTGCACCATTTTTGAGTTAATTGCCAGTGACGTTGTTTAGGGCTGATTTCTTGTCCTGTGGTAAAAAGCCTTCTGTTTCGACCGCCAAACCTCTCAGGGGAACATTTGCAACCGTTTGGCACCATTTTTGTTTTTTTTAAAAAAAAATTTTTATTGGTTTTTCAAAATTTTAAAAACAAACAAACACTTAAAAAGACATACAAACACGTATAATTTCATAATGTTTTTCAAAAACCTCTTTTCTGAGACTCCCCCATACCCCCCCTTTCTGCATCCCAATGTCCATAGTTTTATAGCAACTCCCAATGCTACTTTCCAACCTCTGTCCTTAGTTATCTCTATAATCTGACCTTATATCACTGTATCCCTTTGTTTCTGAAAACCATAACATTCTAACATTCATCAAGTTTATAATAGTCCTTAAGATAACTTTTGAATTTTCTCCATTCTTCTTCCACCGTCTCTTTTCCTTGGTCACGGATTCTGCCTGTCATCTCAGCCAGTGTCATATAGTCCATCACTTTCATCTGCCATTCTTCCAGAGTGGGTAGATCTTGTGTCTTCCAATACTTTGCGATAAGTATTCTTGCTGCTGTTGTAGCATACATAAAAAAAGTTCTATCCCTCTTTGGCACCAATTGGCCGACAATGCCTAAGAGAAAGGCCTCTGGTTTTTTAAGAAAAGTACTTTTAAGTACCTTTTTCATTTCATTGTAGATCATTTCCCAGAAAGCCTTAATCTTCGGGCATGTCCACCAAAGGTGATAGAAGGTACCTTCAATCTCTTTACATTTCCAACATTTGTTATCGGGCAAATGGTAAATTTTTGCAAGCTTGGCTGGGGTCATGTACCACCTGTAAATCATTTTCATTATGTTTTCTCTTAAGGCATTACATGCCGTAAACTTAACACCGGTGGTCCATAACTGTTCCCAGTCAGCAAACATAATGTCATGACCAATATCTTGTGCCCATTTAATCATAGCTGATTTCACCGTTTCATCCTGTGTATTCCATTTCAGCAACAAGTTATACATTCTTGATAGATTCTTAGTATTGGGTTCTAACAGTTCAGTCTCTAGTTTTGATTTTTCCACCTGAAAGCCAATTTTCCTGTCCTGTTTGAAAAGCTCCATTATTTGATGATATTGAAGCCAGTTTTGTACTTTATGTTTCAATTTCTCATAACTTTGTAATTTCCACTTATCTCCATCCAGTTCCAAGATTTCCCAATACTTCGGCCATCCAACCTCCATATTGAGTTTCTTTACTGCTTTAGCCTCGACTGGTGACACCCATCTAGGGGTTTTGTTCTCCAACAGATCTTTATATCTTATCCATACATTAAACAATGCTTTTCTAACAATGTGATTTTTAAAGGCACTATGCAGCTTGATTTTGTCATACCATAAATACGCATGCCAACCGAAAACATTGTTAAAACCTTCCAGATCCAAAATGTCTGTGTTCTCGAGGAGCATCCATTCTTTCAGCCAGCAAAAAGCTGCTGCCTCATAGTACAATTTTAAGTCCGGCAGGGCAAACCCCCCTCTTTCTTTAGCGTCTGTCAATATTTTAAATTTGATTCTGGGCTTTTTGCCCTGCCAGACAAATTTCGAAATATCTTTCTGCCACCTCTTAAAACATTCCATCTTGTCAAGAATCTGCAAGGTCTGAAACAAAAATAACATTCTAGGCAATACATTCATTTTAATCACTGCAATTCGGCCTAACATTGACAATTTCAAATTTGACCATATTTCTAGATCTTTTTTAATTTCTGACCAACATTTTTCATAATTATCCTTATACAAATTCATATTTTTAGATGTCAAATAAACCCCTAGGTATTTCACCTTCTTAACCACCGTCAACCCTGTCTCTTCTTGGAATTTCTCCTTTTCCATATCTGTTAAGTTTTTTCCTAAGACTTTAGTATTTTGCTTATTCAACTTAAATCCAGCTACCTGGCCAAATTGTTGGATTATTTCTAAAACCTTTTTCGTACTAGTGTTTGGCTCTTGCAAAGTCAATACTAGGTCATCTGCAAATGCTCTTAACTTATAATGTTTAGCTCCGACCTGCACTCCTTTAACCTGCTGGTCATTCCTAATCATATTCAGCAACACCTCCAGAACCGAAATGAAAAGTAATGGGGAGATTGGGCACCCCTGTCGTGTTCCTTTTTCTATCTTAAGCTCCTCAGTTATCACATTATTTACAATCAATTTGGCTTTTTGTTCAGAATATATTGCAGCTATACCGTTCTCAAAACCTTGTCCTACCCCCATCCCCTGAAGATTCTTTATCATAAAACTCCAAGAAATATTGTCAAAGGCTTTCTCCGCGTCCACAAAAATCAGTACTGCTTTAGTATTTATATTCACCTCTAGCTTTTCCAAAATATCTATTATATTCCTTACATTGTCTGCTAGGTGTCTTTTTGGGAGAAAGCCTGCTTGATTCTTGTGAATCTTTTCCATCAACACTTTTTTAAATCTTTTTGCCAAAATGTCTGCAAAGATTTTGTAATCCACATTAAGTAATGATATTGGGCGGTAGTTCTTCAGCTGAATCTTTTCAGTCTCTGTCTTTGGTATGAGTGAAATGTATGCTTCTTTCCACGATTCAGGTGCCTTTTTTCCCTCAAGAATCTCATTACAGACTTCTTTTGATGGTTGAATCAACCATTCCTTCAAGGATTTGTAGTATCTGGAAGTCAATCCATCTGGTCCTGGAGATTTGCCCAATTGCATATTCTGAATGGCATCCTCTATCTCTTGTTCTGTTATTCTCTGGTTCAGATCTATCTTTCTTTGATGAGAGATTTTTTGTAATCCATATTTATCCAGGAATTTATCTATATCTTCTTCATTTTGCGGGCCTTGGGTATAAAGTTTTTTAAAATAACTCAGGAAGCAATTTCTAATTTCATTAGGTTTAGATATGTTCTTTCCATCCACTTCTAGACTTGTAACTGTGTTTAATTTCTGCCTTTTCTTCAATTGCCATGCCAGAAGTTTGCCACATTTATTTGCTGATTCAAACGTCTTTTGTTTCATTTGCTTTATCTTCCATTCAATCTCTTGGTTCATCAATTCCATATATTGTGTTTGATATAACTTAATCTCTCTTAAGATCTCCTGGGACTTTGGTTTTACTCTTAATTTTTTCTCTCCTTCCTTTATCTTTTCCAAAATCTTTTCTTTTTTCTCATTTTGTTTTTTCCTCTTTATTGAGTTTTGTTGAATCAAGAAACCTCGCATCACCGCTTTGCTTGCGTCCCAGACCACTCTTTTCTCCACATCAGCCCTCAAATTTATTTCAAAATAGTCTTTTAAGGTTTTTTGGGCCTTCATAAGAATCTCCTTGTCTCGAAAGAGGGTGTCGTTCATTCTCCATCTAAATTGACCAGTAGTTGTAAGTTTCATTTCCATCTTCACAGCGTTATGGTCGGAGCAAGTTTTTGGGCAGATTTCTACCTTCTTAATCTTTGGAGCCATACCACTAGTAATCCAAATTTGATCAATTCTGGTCCAGGTCATCATTGCTTGGGAGAAAAAGGTTCCCTCTCTCTCCAGAGGGTTCCTTGTTCTCCATATATCTATCAAATCCATGTTTTCCGTCATTTCAAAAAAGGTCTTAGGGAGTCTCTCTTCCTTGGTAACTGTTGATCTTTGTGCCTTGTCCATGTTAGTGGAAACCACACCGTTCATGTCTCCCATAATTATCATATTGTAATCCAGATAGTCCATTAGAGTTTCATGAAGTCTCTTAAAAAAGTCAGATTTACCTTCGTTTGGTGCGTAGATTCCAACAACCAAAAATTTTTCTCCTTGTACTTGCATCTCCACTGCCAAATATCTCCCTTGTTCATCTTTAAATATCATTTTTGGGGCCCATTTCTCTTTTACATATATCACGACTCCTCTTTTTTTTACTTTGTCTGATGAGATAAATTCTTGTCCTAGTCTTTTATTTGTAAGTAATCTCCTGTGAGCTCTGGTTATATGAGTTTCTTGTAGACATATCAAGTCCAGTTGTTCTCTGTTCAAAATGTGAAAAACTTGTCTTCTCTTCAAAGGCCCATTGAGCCCATTACAATTCCAGCTAAGGAATTGCAAAGCCATTTTGTTATTTCTCTGACACTCCTCCAACAGCTCCGAGTTGTTGCTCTTCCTCTGAAGGTGGTGGTTTGTGTCCACGCGAAAGATTCAGAATGTCTAATGCTCTCCTCTGTTCTGCAATTGGGTCCACTGTCCCCTTCTGCAGGTCCTCTTGATTTCTTCCCAAAAATTTGTCTTTGTCTTGAATAGTCTTTATTTTCACCTTCTTTCCCTTGTAGTCAAAGGACAGTCCCTGTGGAAATTCCCACCTGAAGCGGATGGAGTTTTTCTTTAACAGAAGAGCCAGATCCTTATAAAAGTTTCTCAAATCCAAAATATATTTTGGAATGTCTTTAAAAATCTGTGCAGCTGAGTTTCCAATTTGCAGGGCCTTTTCGAAGTGTAGTCGTAATATTTTGTCTCTTTCTTCCTTAGATCTAAGTGTAATCAGGCAGTCTCTCGGGGTCTTTCTGTCTTGCTTTTTGCCCAGTCTAAAAGCTGTTGTAATTTTAAATTCGTCTTCCTCCAGATCCCAGCAGTCTGCAAACTCCTGTGTTAAGAACTCCGCAAGGTTGTCACTTTCATTCTCTGGAATCAATCTTAACTTCAAATTTCTCTCTTTTCTCTGTAATTCCCACAGAGCCAAAGTTGCGTCGTGCTCATAGACCTTCTTGGCAATCGGTTCTAAATTCTCCTGTGTCTCTCCAGCGATGGCTCTCGCTTCTTCAGCAATTTTACGTGTAGTGGAATTTTCCTCCACCAGTTTGTTTATGGATTCTGTATTCTGATCTAGTCTTGCTGATATTTCTGTTAATTTTTGTGTATTTTCTGAAGTCTGTTTTGTCAGAGACTCCAGGGATTGATTTACCTTAAGCAGGGCCTCTGTCACAGCTTCCATAGAGACAGCTGTCACTTTTTCTTGTCCTATTGTTCCTACAAGTCCAGCAGTTGCCCCTGTGATTGAGCCTCTTTTCTTTGATTGTTGTTGTTGCTGCAGCTGGTGCTGTTGTTGTTGTTTGGTCTTGGCTCTTGTGACTATCTCTTCTTGTGAGCCACTCATGTCAAGGTCGTTTCCCACGGGAGCTGTTCCCCACTGGAAAATTCCACTGTCTTAGGCAGTGCCAACCTTTGCCTTGCCCTCTAGGGGGAGCAAATCAAGATGGCCAAATATAAAGTGTCCAAATACAAAGGCAAAGAAAATATCCAAGTGCGTAGGAAAGGGAGAAAGAGAAAAAATAAAGCAGGTATAGCTGGAGGCTGTAGCTGCAAATTGCCACAGTTTCCCAATAGATACTGTCTCAGCTTACTCTGATGTACTGTATCCAGGCAATACAAAAACTTTGTATCACAGTGTAACTTTCACAGGAAAAGTCAGTTCAGTGTCCTTTCCCTAAAAGGCAGACCGTTTCATGCTCTTAAACAGCTGAGGCAGCAGAGGATTTTTCTTTTAAATAAATTATGCAGTTGCCAAAGTCTCTCTTGCCTCCCCTCTGCCCTGCTAGCTAGAGGGGAGATCTAAAGTCCAAATGTCAGGTTTGATTAAATACAGGCAAAATCTTTAACGGATGCAGCTCTGCAGTTCCGTTGCTTTCACTTTCATGCAGTCGGGGGGAGGCAGACTTCCTTGATTTTAACCTCCCCGCTTTCAGCCAAATCTCCAAATTTTGGTTCCAAATATAAGTTCCGTTTACTCACGGGTTTTTTCTGTCCGTAATTTACAGGAAGGAATCGGCGCTCTCCACTAATAGCGACGCGGCTTCACCCTGCGGGCTGTGTAGCGATTCTCAGCACCGCGCTCCCCCGATGTCGTTCCAGAGCCTTTAAAAAGGCTCTTTCTGCGGTAAAGGGGGGGGCGCTTTTGGTGCCCACCGAATCTCCTCGTTCACAGGCTTCCGCGCCTGTGATTTTAGGGGTCCCCCGCTTGCCGTAGCGGGACAGACCCGAACTCGCAGGGCAGTCCTTCTCCGGAGCTCGGAAAAAGGACCGCCATTAGCGCTGGCGCCGACCGGAAGTCCGTTTGGCACCATTTTTGAGTAAATTGCCGCAGGTCGGATTTTTGCTGATTTTTTCAAAAAAATCTTTTTCTGCCGGTGAAGTTGTTAAGGGCTGATTTCTTGTCCTGTGATAAAAAGCCTTCTGTTTCGACCGCCAAACCTCTCAGGGGAACATTTGCAACCGTTTGGCACCATTTTTGAGTAAATTGCCAGTGACGTTGTTTAGGGCTGATTTCTTGTCCTGTGGTAAAAAGCCTTCTGTTTCGACCGCCAAAACTCTCAGGGGAACATTTGCAACCGTTTGGCACCATATTTGAATGAATTGTCAAAAGTCGGATTTTTGATGAAATTGTGACCCCGGGGCTTAGGGATTTTTTCAAAAAAATCTTTTTCTGCCGGTGACGTTGTTGAGGGCTGATTTCTTGTCCTGTGATAAAAAGCCTTCTGTTTCGACAGCCAAACCTCTCAGGGGAACATTTGCAACCGTTTGGCACCATTTTTGAGTAAATTGCCGAAAGTCAGATTTTTGCTGAATTTGTGACCCCGGGCTTAGGGATTTTTTCAAAAAAATCTTTTTCTGCCGGTGAAGTTGTTTAGGGCTGATTTCTTGTCCTGTGATAAAAGGCCTTCTGTTTCGACCGCCAAACCTCTCAGAGGAACATTTGCAACCGCTTGGCACCATTTTTGAGTAAATTGCCGAAAGTCAGATTTTTGCTGAAATTGTGACCCCGGGGCTTAGGGATTTTTTCAAAAAAATCTTTTTCTGCTGGTGAAGTTGTTTAGGACTGATTTCTTGTCCTGTGATAAAAAGCCTTCTGTTTCGACCGCCAAACCTCTCAGGGGAACATTTGCAACCGTTTGGCACCATATTTGAATGAATTGCCGAAAGTCGGATTTTTGATGAAATTGTGACCCCGGGGCTTAGAGATTTTTTCAAAAAAATCTTTTTCTCCCGGTTAACTTGTCGAGGGCTGATTTTTTGTCCTATGATAAACAGTCTTCTGTTTCGACCGACAAACCTTTCAGGGGAGTATTTACAACCATTTGGCACCATTTTTGAGTAAATTGCCGAAAGTCAGATTTTTGCTGAAATTGTGACCCCGGGGGCTTAGGGATTTTTTCAAAAAAATCTTTTTCTGCCGGTGACGTTGTTGAGGGCTGATTTCTTGTCCTGTGATAAAAAGCCTTCTGTTTCGACAGCCAAACCTCTCAGGGGAACATTTGCAACCGTTTGGCACCATTTTTGAGTAAATTGCCGAAAGTCAGATTTTTGCTGAATTTGTGACCCCGGGCTTAGGGATTTTTTCAAAAAAATCTTTTTCTGCCGGTGAAGTTGTTTAGGGCTGATTTCTTGTCCTGTGATAAAAGGCCTTCTGTTTCGACCGCCAAAACTCTCAGAGGAACATTTGCAACCGCTTGGCACCATATTTGAATGAATTGCCGAAAGTCGGATTTTTGATGAAATTGTGACCCCGGGGCTTAGAGATTTTTTCAAAAAAATCTTTTTCTCCCGGTTAACTTGTTGAGGGCTGATTTTTTGTCCTATGATAAACAGCCTTCTGTTTCGACCGGCAAACCTTTCAGGGGAGTATTTACAACCATTTGGCACCATTTTTGAGTGAATTGCCGAAAGTCAGATTTGTGCTGAAATAGTGACCCCGGGGTTTAGGGATTTTTTTAAAAAAAATCTTTTTCTGCCGGTGACGTTGTTGAGGGCTGATTTCTTGTCCTGTGATAAAAAGCCTTCTGTTTCGACCGCCAAACCTCTCAGGGGAACATTTGCAACCGTTTGGCACCATTTTTGAGTAAATTGCCGAAAGTCAGATTTTTGCTGAAATAGTGACCCCGGGGCTTAGGGATTTTTTCAAAAAAATCTTTTTCTGCCGGTGAAGTTGTTGAGGGCTAATTTCTTTTCCTGTGGTAAAAAGCCTTCTGTTTCGACCGCCAAACCTCTCAGGGGAACATTTGCAACCGTTTGGCAACATTTTTGAGTGAATGGCCGAAAGTCAAAATTTTGATGAAGTTGTGACCCCGGGGCTTAGGGATTTTTTCAAAAAAATCTTTTTCTGCCGGTGAAGTTGTTTAGGGCTGATTTCTTGTCCCGTGATAAAAAGCCTTCTGTTTCGACCGCCAAACCTCTCAGGGGAACATTTGCAACCGTTTGGCACCATTTTTGACTAAATTGCCGAAAGTCAGATTTTTGCTGAAATTGTGACCCCGGGGCTTAGGGATTTTTTCAAAAAAATCTTTTTCTGCCGGTGAAGTTGTTTAGGTCTGATTTCTTGTCCTGTGATAAAAAGCCTTCTGTTTCGACCGCCAAACCTCTCAGGGGAGCATTTGCAACCGTTTGGCAACATTTTTGAGTGAATGGCCGAAAGTCAAAATTTTGATGAAGTTGTGACCCCGGGGCTTAGGGATTTTTTCAAAAAAATCTTTTTCTGCCGGTGAAGTTGTTTAGGGCTGATTTCTTGTCCCGTGATAAAAAGCCTTCTGTTTCGACCGCCAAACCTCTCAGGGGAACATTTGCAACCGTTTGGCACCATTTTTGAGTAAATTGCCGAAAGTCAGATTTTTGCTGAAATTGTGACCCCGGGGCTTAGGGATTTTTTCAAAAAAATCTTTTTCTGCCGGTGACTTTGTTGAGGGCTGATTTCTTGTCCTGTGATAAAAAGCATTCTGTTTCGACAGCCAAACCTCTCAGGGGAACATTTGCAACCGTTTGGCACCATTTTTGAGTAAATTGCCGAAAGTCAGATTTTTGCTGAAATCGTGACGCCGGGGCTTAGGGATTTTTTCAAAAAAATCTTTTTCTGCCATTGACGTTGTTTAGGGCTGATTTCTTGTCCTGTGGTAAAAAGCCTTCTGTTTCTACCGCCAAACCTCTCAGGGGAACATTTGCAACCGTTTGGCACCATTTTTGAGTAAATTGCCGAAAGTCAGATTTTTGCTGAAATTGTGACCCCGGGGCTTAGGGATTTTTTCAAAAAAATCTTTTTCTGCCGGTGAAGCTGTTTAGGGCTGATTTCTTTTCCTGTGATAAAAAGCCTTCTCTTTCTACCGCCAAACCTCTCAGGGGAACATTTGCAACCGCTTGGCACCATTTTTGAGTAAATTGCCGAAAGTCAGATTTTTGCTGAAATTGTGACCCCGGGGCTTAGGGATTTTTTCAAAAAAATCTTTTTCTGCCGGTGAAGCTGTTTAGGGCTGATTTATTTTCCTGTGATAAAAAGCCTTCTGTTTCTACCGCCAAACCTCTCAGGGGAACATTTGCAACCGTTTGGCACCATTTTTGAGTAAATTGCCGAAAGTCAGATTTTTGCTGAAATTGTGACCCCGGGGCTTAGGGATTTTTTCAAAAAAATCTTTTTCTGCCGGTGAAGTTGCTTAGGGCTGATTTCTTGTCCTGTGATAAAAAGCCTTCTGTTTCGACCGCCAAACCTCTCAGGGGAGCATTTGCAACCGTTTGGCAACATTTTTGAGTGAATGGCCGAAAGTCAAAATTTTGATGAAGTTGTGACCCCGGGGCTTAGGGATTTTTTCAAAAAAATCTTTTTCTGCCGGTGAAGTTGTTTAGGGCTGATTTCTTGTCCCGTGATAAAAAGCCTTCTGTTTCGACCGCCAAACCTCTCAGGGGAACATTTGCAACCGTTTGGCACCATATTTGAATGAATTGTCAAAAGTCGGATTTTTGATGAAATTGTGACCCCGTGGCTTAGGGATTTTTTCAAAAAAATCTTTTTCTGCCAGTGACGTTGTTTAGGGCTGATTTCTTGTCCCGTGATAAAAAGCCTTCTGTTTCGACCGCCAAACCTCTCAGGGGAACATTTGCAACCGTTTGGCACCATTTTTGACTAAATTGCCGAAAGTCAGATTTTTGCTGAAATTGTGACCCCGGGGCTTAGGGATTTTTTCAAAAAAATCTTTTTCTGCCGGTGAAGTTGCTTAGGGCTGATTTCTTGTCCTGTGATAAAAAGCCTTCTGTTTCGACCGCGAAACCTCTCAGGGGAACATTTGCAACCGCTTGGCACCATTTTTGAGTAAATTGCCGAAAGTCAGATTTTTGCTGAAATTGTGACCCCGGGGCTTAGGGATTTTTTCAAAAAAATCTTTTTCTGCCGGTGAAGCTGTTTAGGGCTGATTTCTTTTCCTGTGATAAAAAGCCTTCTGTTTCGACAGCCAAACCTCTCAGGGGAACATTTGCAACCGTTTGGCACCATTTTTGAGTAAATTGCCGAAAGTCAGATTTTTGCTGAAATTGTGACCCCGGGGCTTAGGGATTTTTTCAAAAAAATCTTTTTCTGCCGGTGAAGTTGCTTAGGGCTGATTTCTTGTCCTGTGATAAAAAGCCTTCTGTTTCGACCGCCAAACCTCTCAGGGGAACATTTGCAACCGCTTGGCACCATTTTTGAGTAAATTGCCGAAAGTCAGATTTTTGCTGAAATTGTGACCCCGGGGCTTAGGGATTTTTTCAAAAAAATCTTTTTCTGCCGGTGAAGCTGTTTAGGGCTGATTTCTTTTCCTGTGATAAAAAGCCTTCTGTTTCTACCGCCAAACCTCTCAGGGGAACATTTGCAACCGTTTGGCACCATTTTTGAGTAAATTGCCGAAAGTCAGATTTTTGCTGAAATTGTGACCCCGGGGCTTAGGGATTTTTTCAAAAAAATCTTTTTCTGCCGGTGACGTTGTTGAGGGCTGATTTCTTGTCCTGTGATAAAAAGCCTTCTGTTTCGACCGCCAAACCTCTCAGGGGAACATTTGCAACCGTTTGGCACCATTTTTGAGTAAATTGCCGAAAGTCAGATTTTTGCTGAAATTGTGATCCCGGGGCTTAGGGATTTTTTCAAAAAAATTTTTTTCTGCCGGTGAAGTTGTTTAGGGCTGATTTCTTGTCCTGTGATAAAAAGCCTTCTGTTTCGACCGCCAAACCTCTCAGGGGAGCATTTGCAACCGTTTGGCAACATTTTTGAGTGAATGGCCGAAAGTCAAAATTTTGATGAAGTTGTGACCCCGGGGCTTAGGGATTTTTTCAAAAAAATCTTTTTCTGCCGGTGAAGTTGTTTAGGGCTGATTTCTTGTCCCGTGATAAAAAGCCTTCTGTTTCGACCGCCAAACCTCTCAGGGGAACATTTGCAACCGTTTGGCACCATTTTTGAGTAAATTGCCGAAAGTCAGATTTTTGCTGAAATTGTGACCCCGGGGCTTAGGGATTTTTTCAAAAAAATCTTTTTCTGCCGGTGACTTTGTTGAGGGCTGATTTCTTGTCCTGTGATAAAAAGCATTCTGTTTCGACAGCCAAACCTCTCAGGGGAACATTTGCAACCGTTTGGCACCATTTTTGAGTAAATTGCCGAAAGTCAGATTTTTGCTGAAATCGTGACGCCGGGGCTTAGGGATTTTTTCAAAAAAATCTTTTTCTGCCATTGACGTTGTTTAGGGCTGATTTCTTGTCCTGTGGTAAAAAGCCTTCTGTTTCTACCGCCAAACCTCTCAGGGGAACATTTGCAACCGTTTGGCACCATTTTTGAGTAAATTGCCGAAAGTCAGATTTTTGCTGAAATTGTGACCCCGGGGCTTAGGGATTTTTTCAAAAAAATCTTTTTCTGCCGGTGAAGCTGTTTAGGGCTGATTTCTTTTCCTGTGATAAAAAGCCTTCTCTTTCTACCGCCAAACCTCTCAGGGGAACATTTGCAACCGCTTGGCACCATTTTTGAGTAAATTGCCGAAAGTCAGATTTTTGCTGAAATTGTGACCCCGGGGCTTAGGGATTTTTTCAAAAAAATCTTTTTCTGCCGGTGAAGCTGTTTAGGGCTGATTTATTTTCCTGTGATAAAAAGCCTTCTGTTTCTACCGCCAAACCTCTCAGGGGAACATTTGCAACCGTTTGGCACCATTTTTGAGTAAATTGCCGAAAGTCAGATTTTTGCTGAAATTGTGACCCCGGGGCTTAGGGATTTTTTCAAAAAAATCTTTTTCTGCCGGTGAAGTTGCTTAGGGCTGATTTCTTGTCCTGTGATAAAAAGCCTTCTGTTTCGACCGCCAAACCTCTCAGGGGAGCATTTGCAACCGTTTGGCAACATTTTTGAGTGAATGGCCGAAAGTCAAAATTTTGATGAAGTTGTGACCCCGGGGCTTAGGGATTTTTTCAAAAAAATCTTTTTCTGCCGGTGAAGTTGTTTAGGGCTGATTTCTTGTCCCGTGATAAAAAGCCTTCTGTTTCGACCGCCAAACCTCTCAGGGGAACATTTGCAACCGTTTGGCACCATATTTGAATGAATTGTCAAAAGTCGGATTTTTGATGAAATTGTGACCCCGTGGCTTAGGGATTTTTTCAAAAAAATCTTTTTCTGCCAGTGACGTTGTTTAGGGCTGATTTCTTGTCCCGTGATAAAAAGCCTTCTGTTTCGACCGCCAAACCTCTCAGGGGAACATTTGCAACCGTTTGGCACCATTTTTGACTAAATTGCCGAAAGTCAGATTTTTGCTGAAATTGTGACCCCGGGGCTTAGGGATTTTTTCAAAAAAATCTTTTTCTGCCGGTGAAGTTGCTTAGGGCTGATTTCTTGTCCTGTGATAAAAAGCCTTCTGTTTCGACCGCGAAACCTCTCAGGGGAACATTTGCAACCGCTTGGCACCATTTTTGAGTAAATTGCCGAAAGTCAGATTTTTGCTGAAATTGTGACCCCGGGGCTTAGGGATTTTTTCAAAAAAATCTTTTTCTGCCGGTGAAGCTGTTTAGGGCTGATTTCTTTTCCTGTGATAAAAAGCCTTCTGTTTCGACAGCCAAACCTCTCAGGGGAACATTTGCAACCGTTTGGCACCATTTTTGAGTAAATTGCCGAAAGTCAGATTTTTGCTGAAATTGTGACCCCGGGGCTTAGGGATTTTTTCAAAAAAATCTTTTTCTGCCGGTGAAGTTGCTTAGGGCTGATTTCTTGTCCTGTGATAAAAAGCCTTCTGTTTCGACCGCCAAACCTCTCAGGGGAACATTTGCAACCGCTTGGCACCATTTTTGAGTAAATTGCCGAAAGTCAGATTTTTGCTGAAATTGTGACCCCGGGGCTTAGGGATTTTTTCAAAAAAATCTTTTTCTGCCGGTGAAGCTGTTTAGGGCTGATTTCTTTTCCTGTGATAAAAAGCCTTCTGTTTCTACCGCCAAACCTCTCAGGGGAACATTTGCAACCGTTTGGCACCATTTTTGAGTAAATTGCCGAAAGTCAGATTTTTGCTGAAATTGTGACCCCGGGGCTTAGGGATTTTTTCAAAAAAATCTTTTTCTGCCGGTGACGTTGTTGAGGGCTGATTTCTTGTCCTGTGATAAAAAGCCTTCTGTTTCGACCGCCAAACCTCTCAGGGGAACATTTGCAACCGTTTGGCACCATTTTTGAGTAAATTGCCGAAAGTCAGATTTTTGCTGAAATTGTGATCCCGGGGCTTAGGGATTTTTTCAAAAAAATTTTTTTCTGCCGGTGAAGTTGTTTAGGGCTGATTTCTTGTCCTGTGATAAAAAGCCTTCTGTTTCGACCGCCAAACCTCTCAGGGGAGCATTTGCAACCGTTTGGCAACATTTTTGAGTGAATGGCCGAAAGTCAAAATTTTGATGAAGTTGTGACCCCGGGGCTTAGGGATTTTTTCAAAAAAATCTTTTTCTGCCGGTGAAGTTGTTTAGGGCTGATTTCTTGTCCCGTGATAAAAAGCCTTCTGTTTCGACCGCCAAACCTCTCAGGGGAACATTTGCAACCGTTTGGCACCATATTTGAATGAATTGTCAAAAGTCGGATTTTTGATGAAATTGTGACCCCGTGGCTTAGGGATTTTTTCAAAAAAATCTTTTTCTGCCAGTGACGTTGTTTAGGGCTGATTTCTTCTCCTGTGATAAAAAGCCTTCTGTTTCGACCGCCAAACCTCTCAGGGGAACATTTGAAACCGTTTGGCACCATTTTTGAGTAAATTGCCGAAAGTCAGATTTTTGCTGAAATTGTGACCCCGGGGCTTAGGGATTTTTTCAAAAAAATCTTTTTCTCCCGGTTAACTTGTCGAGGGCTGATTTTTTGTCCTATGATAAAAAGCCTTCTGTTTCGACCGGCAAACCTTTCAGGGGAGCATTTGCAACCGTTTGGCACCATTTTTGAGTAAATTGCCGAAAGTCAGATTTTTGCTGAAATTGTGACCCCGGGGCTTAGGGATTTTTTCAAAAAAATCTTTTTCTGCCGGTGATGTTCTTGAGGGCTGATTTCTTGTCCTGTGATAAAAAGCCTTCTGTTTCGACCGCCAAACCTCTCAGGGGAACATTTGCAACCGCTTGGCACCATTTTTGAGTAAATTGCCGAAAGTCAGATTTTTGCTGAAATTGTGACCCCGGAGCTTAGGGATTTTTTCAAAAAAATCTTTTTCTGCCGGTGACGTTGTTTAGGGCTGATTTCTTTTCCTGTGATAAAAAGCCTTCTGTTTCTACCGCCAAACCTCTCAGGGGAACATTTGCAACCGTTTGGCACCATTTTTGAGTAAATTGCCGAAAGTCAGATTTTTGCTGAAATTGTGACCCCGGGGCTTAGGGATTTTTTCAAAAAAATCTTTTTCTGCCGGTGACGTTGTTGAGGGCTGATTTCTTGTCCTGTGATAAAAAGCCTTCTGTTTCGACCGCCAAACCTCTCAGGGGAACATTTGCAACCGTTTGGCACCATTTTTGAGTAAATTGCCGAAAGTCAGATTTTTGCTGAAATTGTGATCCCGGGGCTTAGGGATTTTTTCAAAAAATTTTTTTTCTGCCGGTGAAGTTGTTTAGGGCTGATTTCTTGTCCTGTGATAAAAAGCCTTCTGTTTCGACCGCCAAACCTCTCAGGGGAGCATTTGCAACCGTTTGGCAACATTTTTGAGTGAATGGCCGAAAGTCAAAATTTTGATGAAGTTGTGACCCCGGGGCTTAGGGATTTTTTCAAAAAAATCTTTTTCTGCCGGTGAAGTTGTTTAGGGCTGATTTCTTGTCCCGTGATAAAAAGCCTTCTGTTTCGACCGCCAAACCTCTCAGGGGAACATTTGCAACCGTTTGGCACCATATTTGAATGAATTGTCAAAAGTCGGATTTTTGATGAAATTGTGACCCCGTGGCTTAGGGATTTTTTCAAAAAAATCTTTTTCTGCCAGTGACGTTGTTTAGGGCTGATTTCTTCTCCTGTGATAAAAAGCCTTCTGTTTCGACCGCCAAACCTCTCAGGGGAACATTTGAAACCGTTTGGCACCATTTTTGAGTAAATTGCCGAAAGTCAGATTTTTGCTGAAATTGTGACCCCGGGGCTTAGGGATTTTTTCAAAAAAATCTTTTTCTCCCGGTTAACTTGTCGAGGGCTGATTTTTTGTCCTATGATAAAAAGCCTTCTGTTTCGACCGGCAAACCTTTCAGGGGAGCATTTGCAACCGTTTGGCACCATTTTTGAGTAAATTGCCGAAAGTCAGATTTTTGCTGAAATTGTGACCCCGGGGCTTAGGGATTTTTTCAAAAAAATCTTTTTCTGCCGGTGACGTTGTTGAGGGCTGATTTCTTGTCCTGTGATAAAAAGCCTTCTGTTTCGACCGCCAAACCTCTAAGGGAAGCATTTGCAACCGTTTGGCAACATTTTTGAGTGAATGGCCGAAAGTCAAAATTTTGATGAAGTTGTGACACCGGGGCTTAGGGATTTGTTCAAAAAAATCTTTTTCTGCCGGTGAAGTTGTTTAGGGCTGATTTCTTGTCCCGTGATAAAAAGCCTTCTGTTTCGACCGCCAAACCTCTCAGGGGAACATTTGCAACCGTTTGGCACCATATTTGAATGAATTGTCAAAAGTCGGATTTTTGATGAAATTGTGACCCCGTGGCTTAGGGATTTTTTCAAAAAAATCTTTTTCTGCCAGTGACGTTGTTTAGGGCTGATTTCTTCTCCTGTGATAAAAAGCCTTCTGTTTCGACCGCCAAACCTTTCAGGGGAGCATTTGCAACCGTTTGGCACCATTTTTGAGTAAATTGCCGAAATTCAGATTTTTGCTGAAATTGTGACCCCGGGGCTTAGGGATTTTTTCAAAAAAATCTTTTTCTGCCGGTGATGTTCTTGAGGGCTGATTTCTTGTCCTGTGATAAAAAGCCTTCTGTTTCGACCGCCAAACCTCTCAGGGGAACATTTGCAACCGCTTGGCACCATTTTTGAGTAAATTGCCGAAAGTCAGATTTTTGCTGAAATTGTGACCCCGGGGCTTAGGGATTTTTTCAAAAAAATCTTTTTCTGCCGGTGAAGCTGTTTAGGGCTGATTTCTTTTCCTGTGATAAAAAGCCTTCTGTTTCTACCGCCAAACCTCTCAGGGGAACATTTGCAACCGTTTGGCACCATTTTTGAGTAAATTGTCAAAAGTCGGATTTTTGATGAAATTGTGACCCCGTGGCTTAGGGATTTTTTCAAAAAAATCTTTTTCTGCCAGTGACGTTGTTTAGGGCTGATTTCTTCTCCTGTGATAAAAAGCCTTCTGTTTCGACCGCCAAACCTCTCAGGGGAACATTTGAAACCGTTTGGCACCATTTTTGAGTAAATTGCCGAAAGTCAGATTTTTGCTGAAATTGTGACCCCGGGGCTTAGGGATTTTTTCAAAAAAATCTTTTTCTCCCGGTTAACTTGTCGAGGGCTGATTTTTTGTCCTATGATAAAAAGCCTTCTGTTTCGACCGGCAAACCTTTCAGGGGAGCATTTGCAAGCGTTTGGCACCATTTTTGAGTAAATTGCCGAAAGTCAGATTTTTGCTGAAATTGTGACCCCGGGGCTTAGGGATTTTTTCAAAAAAATCTTTTTCTGCCGGTGATGTTCTTGAGGGCTGATTTCTTGTCCTGTGATAAAAAGCCTTCTGTTTCGACCGCCAAACCTCTCAGGGGAACATTTGCAACCGCTTGGCACCATTTTTGAGTAAATTGCCGAAAGTCAGATTTTTGCTGAAATTGTGACCCCGGGGCTTAGGGATTTTTTCAAAAAAATCTTTTTCTGCCGGTGACGTTGTTGAGGGCTGATTTCTTGTCCTGTGATAAAAAGCCTTCTGTTTCGACCGCCAAACCTCTCAGGGGAACATTTGCAACCGTTTGGCACCATTTTTGAGTAAATTGCCGAAAGTCAGATTTTTGCTGAAATTGTGATCCCGGGGCTTAGGGATTTTTTCAAAAAAATCTTTTTCTGCCGGTGAAGCTGTTTAGGGCTGATTTCTTTTCCTGTGATAAAAAGCCTTCTGTTTCTACCGCCAAACCTCTCAGGGGAACATTTGCAACCGTTTGGCACCATTTTTGAGTAAATTGCCGAAAGTCAGATTTTTGCTGAAATTGTGACCCCGGGGCTTAGGGATTTTTTCAAAAAAATCTTTTTCTGCCGGTGACGTTGTTGAGGGCTGATTTCTTGTCCTGTGATAAAAAGCCTTCTGTTTCGACCGCCAAACCTCTCAGGGGAACATTTGCAACCGTTTGGCACCATTTTTGAGTAAATTGCCGAAAGTCAGATTTTTGCTGAAATTGTGATCCCGGGGCTTAGGGATTTTTTCAAAAAAAATTTTTTCTGCCGGTGAAGTTGTTTAGGGCTGATTTCTTGTCCTGTGATAAAAAGCCTTCTGTTTCGACCGCCAAACCTCTCAGGGGAGCATTTGCAACCGTTTGGCAATATTTTTGAGTGAATGGCCGAAAGTCAAAATTTTGATGAAGTTGTGACCCCGGGGCTTAGGGATTTTTTCAAAAAAATCTTTTTCTGCCGGTGAAGTTGTTTAGGGCTGATTTCTTGTCCCGTGATAAAAAGCCTTCTGTTTCGACCGCCAAACCTCTCAGGGGAACATTTGCAACCGTTTGGCACCATATTTGAATGAATTGTCAAAAGTCGGATTTTTGATGAAATTGTGACCCCGTGGCTTAGGGATTTTTTCAAAAAAATCTTTTTCTGCCAGTGACGTTGTTTAGGGCTGATTTCTTCTCCTGTGATAAAAAGCCTTCTGTTTCGACCGCCAAACCTCTCAGGGGAACATTTGAAAACGTTTGGCACCATTTTTGAGTAAATTGCCGAAAGTCAGATTTTTGCTGAAATTGTGACCCCGGGGCTTAGGGATTTTTTCAAAAAAATCTTTTTCTCCCGGTTAACTTGTCGAGGGCTGATTTTTTGTCCTATGATAAAAAGCCTTCTGTTTCGACCGGCAAACCTTTCAGGGGAGCATTTGCAACCGTTTGGCACCATTTTTGAGTAAATTGCCGAAAGTCAGATTTTTGCTGAAATTGTGACTTAGGGATTTTTTCAAAAAAATCTTTTTCTGCCGGTGATGTTCTTGAGGGCTGATTTCTTGTCCTGTGATAAAAAGCCTTCTGTTTCGACCGCCAAACCTCTCAGGGGAACATTTGCAACCGCTTGGCACCATTTTTGAGTAAATTGCCGAAAGTCAGATTTTTGCTGAAATTGTGACCCCGGAGCTTAGGGATTTTTTCAAAAAAATCTTTTTCTGCCGGTGACGTTGTTTAGGGCTGATTTCTTTTCCTGTGATAAAAAGCCTTCTGTTTCTACCGCCAAACCTCTCAGGGGAACATTTGCAACCGTTTGGCACCATTTTTGAGTAAATTGCCGAAAGTCAGATTTTTGCTGAAATTGTGACCCCGGGGCTTAGGGATTTTTTCAAAAAAATCTTTTTCTGCCGGTGAAGTTGCTTAGGGCTGATTTCTTGTCCTGTGATAAAAAGCCTTCTGTTTCGACCGCCAAACCTCTAAGGGAAGCATTTGCAACCGTTTGGCAACATTTTTGAGTGAATGGCCGAAAGTCAAAATTTTGATGAAGTTGTGACACCGGGGCTTAGGGATTTGTTCAAAAAAATCTTTTTCTGCCGGTGAAGTTGTTTAGGGCTGATTTCTTGTCCCGTGATAAAAAGCCTTCTGTTTCGACCGCCAAACCTCTCAGGGGAACATTTGCAACCGTTTGGCACCATATTTGAATGAATTGTCAAAAGTCGGATTTTTGATGAAATTGTGACCCCGTGGCTTAGGGATTTTTTCAAAAAAATCTTTTTCTGCCAGTGACGTTGTTTAGGGCTGATTTCTTCTCCTGTGATAAAAAGCCTTCTGTTTCGACCGCCAAACCTCTCAGGGGAACATTTGAAACCGTTTGGCACCATTTTTGAGTAAATTGCCGAAAGTCAGATTTTTGCTGAAATTGTGACCCCGGGGCTTAGGGATTTTTTCAAAAAAATCTTTTTCTCCCGGTTAACTTGTCGAGGGCTGATTTTTTGTCCTATGATAAAAAGCCTTCTGTTTCGACCGGCAAACCTTTCAGGGGAGCATTTGCAACCGTTTGGCACCATTTTTGAGTAAATTGCCGAAAGTCAGATTTTTGCTGAAATTGTGACCCCGGGGCTTAGGGATTTTTTCAAAAAAATCTTTTTCTGCCGGTGACGTTGTTGAGGGCTGATTTCTTGTCCTGTGATAAAAAGCCTTCTGTTTCGACCGCCAAACCTCTAAGGGAAGCATTTGCAACCGTTTGGCAACATTTTTGAGTGAATGGCCGAAAGTCAAAATTTTGATGAAGTTGTGACACCGGGGCTTAGGGATTTGTTCAAAAAAATCTTTTTCTGCCGGTGAAGTTGTTTAGGGCTGATTTCTTGTCCCGTGATAAAAAGCCTTCTGTTTCGACCGCCAAACCTCTCAGGGGAACATTTGCAACCGTTTGGCACCATATTTGAATGAATTGTCAAAAGTCGGATTTTTGATGAAATTGTGACCCCGTGGCTTAGGGATTTTTTCAAAAAAATCTTTTTCTGCCAGTGACGTTGTTTAGGGCTGATTTCTTCTCCTGTGATAAAAAGCCTTCTGTTTCGACCGCCAAACCTTTCAGGGGAGCATTTGCAACCGTTTGGCACCATTTTTGAGTAAATTGCCGAAAGTCAGATTTTTGCTGAAATTGTGACCCCGGGGCTTAGGGATTTTTTCAAAAAAATCTTTTTCTGCCGGTGAAGTTGCTTAGGGCTGATTTCTTGTCCTGTGATAAAAAGCCTTCTGTTTCGACCGCCAAACCTCTCAGGGGAACATTTGCAACCGCTTGGCACCATTTTTGAGTAAATTGCCGAAAGTCAGATTTTTGCTGAAATTGTGACCCCGGGGCTTAGGGATTTTTTCAAAAAAATCTTTTTCTGCCGGTGAAGCTGTTTAGGGCTGATTTCTTTTCCTGTGATAAAAAGCCTTCTGTTTCTACCGCCAAACCTCTCAGGGGAACATTTGCAACCGTTTGGCACCATATTTGAATGAATTGTCAAAAGTCGGATTTCTGATGAAATTGTGACCCCGTGGCTTAGGGATTTTTTCAAAAAAATCTTTTTCTGCCAGTGACGTTGTTTAGGGCTGATTTCTTCTCCTGTGATAAAAAGCCTTCTGTTTCGACCGCCAAACCTCTCAGGGGAACATTTGAAACCGTTTGGCACCATTTTTGAGTAAATTGCCGAAAGTCAGATTTTTGCTGAAATTGTGACCCCGGGGCTTAGGGATTTTTTCAAAAAAATCTTTTTCTCCCGGTTAACTTGTCGAGGGCTGATTTTTTGTCCTATGATAAAAAGCCTTCTGTTTCGACCGGCAAACCTTTCAGGGGAGCATTTGCAAGCGTTTGGCACCATTTTTGAGTAAATTGCCGAAAGTCAGATTTTTGCTGAAATTGTGATCCCGGGGCTTAGGGATTTTTTCAAAAAAATTTTTTTCTGCCGGTGAAGTTGTTTAGGGCTGATTTCTTGTCCTGTGATAAAAAGCCTTCTGTTTCGACCGCCAAACCTCTCAGGGGAGCATTTGCAACCGTTTGGCAATATTTTTGAGTGAATGGCCGAAAGTCAAAATTTTGATGAAGTTGTGACCCCGGGGCTTAGGGATTTTTTCAAAAAAATCTTTTTCTGCCGGTGAAGTTGTTTAGGGCTGATTTCTTGTCCCGTGATAAAAAGCCTTCTGTTTCGACCGCCAAACCTCTCAGGGGAACATTTGCAACCGTTTGGCACCATATTTGAATGAATTGTCAAAAATCGGATTTTTGATGAAATTGTGACCCCGGGGCTTAGGGATTTTTTCAAAAAAATCTTTTTCTGCCAGTGACGTTGTTTAGGGCTGATTTCTTCTCCTGTGATAAAAAGCCTTCTGTTTCGACCGCCAAACCTCTCAGGGGAACATTTGAAACCGTTTGGCACCATTTTTGAGTAAATTGCCGAAAGTCAGATTTTTGCTGAAATTGTGACCCCGGGGCTTAGGGATTTTTTCAAAAAAATCTTTTTCTCCCGGTTAACTTGTCGAGGGCTGATTTTTTGTCCTATGATAAAAAGCCTTCTGTTTCGACCGGCAAACCTTTCAGGGGAGCATTTGCAACCGTTTGGCACCATTTTTGAGTAAATTGCCGAAAGTCAGATTTTTGCTGAAATTGTGACCCCGGGGCTTAGGGATTTTTTCAAAAAAATCTTTTTCTGCCGGTGACGTTGTTGAGGGCTGATTTCTTGTCCTGTGATAAAAAGCCTTCTGTTTCGACCGCCAAACCTCTAAGGGAAGCATTTGCAACCGTTTGGCAACATTTTTGAGTGAATGGCCGAAAGTCAAAATTTTGATGAAGTTGTGACACCGGGGCTTAGGGATTTTTTCAAAAAAATCTTTTTCTGCCGGTGATGTTCTTGAGGGCTGATTTCTTGTCCTGTGATAAAAAGCCTTCTGTTTCGACCGCCAAACCTCTCAGGGGAACATTTGCAACCGTTTGGCACCATATTTGAATGAATTGTCAAAAGTCAGATTTTTGATGAAATTGTGACCCCGTGGCTTAGGGATTTTTTCAAAAAAATCTTTTTCTGCCAGTGACGTTGTTTAGGGCTGATTTCTTGTCCTGTGATAAAAAGCCTTCTGTTTCGACCGCCAAACCTCTCAGGGGAGCATTTGCAACCGTTTGGCACCATTTTTGAGTAAATTGCCGAAAGTCAGATTTTTGCTGAAATTGTGACCCCGGGGCTTAGGGATTTTTTCAAAAAAATCTTTTTCTGCCGGTGAAGTTGTTTAGGGCTGATTTCTTGTCCCATGATAAAAAGCCTTCTGTTTCGACCGCCAAACCTCTCAGGGGAACATTTGCAACCGTTTGGCACCATATTTGAATGAATTGTCAAAAGTCGGATTTTTGATGAAATTGTGACCCCGTGGCTTAGGGATTTTTTCAAAAAAATCTTTTTCTGCCAGTGACGTTGTTGAGGGCTGATTTCTTGTCCTGTGATAAAAAGCCTTCTGTTTCGACCGCCAAACCTCTCAGGGGAACATTTGCAACCGTTTGGCACCATTTTTGAGTAAATTGCCGAAAGTCAGATTTTTGCTGAAATTGTGATCCCGGGGCTTAGGGATTTTTTCAAAAAAAAATTTTTCTGCCGGTGAAGTTGTTTAGGGCTGATTTCTTGTCCTGTGATAAAAAGCCTTCTGTTTCGACCGCCAAACCTCTCAGGGGAACATTTGCAACCGTTTGGCACCATATTTGAATGAATTGTCAAAAGTCGGATTTTTGATGAAATTGTGACCCCGTGCCTTAGGGATTTTTTCAAAAAAATCTTTTTCTGCCAGTGACGTTGTTTAGGGCTGATTTCTTCTCCTGTGATAAAAAGCCTTCTGTTTCGACCGCCAAACCTCTCAGGGGAACATTTGAAACCGTTTGGCACCATTTTTGAGTAAATTGCCGAAAGTCAGATTTTTGCTGAAATTGTGACCCCGGGGCTTAGGGATTTTTTCAAAAAAATCTTTTTCTGCCGGTGAAGTTGTTTAGGGCTGATTTCTTTTCCTGTGATAAAAAGCCTTCTGTTTCTACCGCCAAACCTCTCAGGGGAAAATTTGCAACCGTTTGGCACCATTTTTGAGTAAATTGCCGAAAGTCAGATTTTTGCTGAAATTGTGACCCCGGGGCTTAGCGATTTTTTCAAAAAAATCTTTTTCTGCCATTGACGTTGTTTAGGGCTGATTTCTTGTCCTGTGGTAAAAAGCCTTCTGTTTCGACCGCCAAACCTCTCAGGGGAACATTTGCAACTGTTTGGCACCATTTTTGAGTAAATTGCCGAAAGTCAGATTTTTGCTGACATTGTGACCCCGGGGCTTAGGGATTTTTTCAAAAAAATCTTTTTCTGCCATTGACGTTGTTTAGGGCTGATTTCTTGTCCTGTGATAAAAAGCCTTCTGTTTCGACCGCCAAACCTCTCAGGGGAACATTTGCAACCGTTTGGCACCATTTTTGAGTAAATTGCCGAAAGTCAGATTTTTGCTGAAATTGTGACCCCGGGGCTTAGGGATTTTTTCAAAAAAATCTTTTTCTGCCATTGACTTTCTTTAGGGCTCATTTCTTGTCCTGTGATAAAAAACCTTCTGTTTCGACCGCCAAACATCTCAGGGGAACATTTGCATCCGCTTGGCACCATTTTTGAGTAAATTGCCAGTAACGTTGTTTAGGGCTGATTTCTTGTCCTGTGGTAAAAAGCCTTCTGTTTCGACCGCCAAACCTCTCAGGGGAACATTTGCAACTGTTTGGCACCATTTTTGAGTAAATTGCCGAAAGTCGGATTTTTGATGAAATTGTTACCCCGGGGCTTAGAGATTTTTTCAAAAAAATCTTTTTCTCCCGGTTAACTTGTCGAGGGCTGATTTTTTGTCCTATGATAAAAAGCCTTCTGTTTCGACCAGCAAACCTTTCAGGGGAGCATTTGCAACCGTTTGGCACCATTTTTGAGTAAATTGCCGAAAGTCAGATTTGGACTGAAATAGTGACCCCGGGGTTTAGGGATTTTTTCAAAAAAATCTTTTTCTGTCGGTGACGTTCTTGAGGGCTGATTTCTTGTCCTGTGATAAAAAACCTTCTGTTTCGACCGCCAAACATCTCAGGGGAACATTTGCATCCGCTTGGCACCATTTTTGAGTAAATTGCCAGTAACGTTGTTTAGGGCTGATTTCTTGTCCTGTGGTAAAAAGCCTTCTGTTTCGACCGCCAAACCTCTCAGGGGAGCATTTGCAACCGTTTGGCAACATTTTTGAGTGAATGGCCGAAAGTCAAAATTTTGATGAAGTTGTGACCCCGGGGCTTAGGGATTTTTTCAAAAAAATCTTTTTCTGCCGGTGAAGTTGTTTAGGGCTGATTTCTTGTCCCGTGATAAAATGCCTTCTGTTTCGACCGCCAAACCTCTCAGGGGAACATTTGCAACCGTTTGGCACCATTTTTGACTAAATTGCCGAAAGTCAGATTTTTGCTGAAATTGTGACCCCGGGGCTTAGGGATTTTTTCAAAGAAATCTTTTTCTGCCGGTGAAGTTGCTTAGGGCTGATTTCTTGTCCTGTGATAAAAAGCCTTCTGTTTCGACCGCCAAACCTCTCAGGGGAACATTTGCAACCGCTTGGCACCATTTTTGAGTAAATTGCCGAAAGTCAGATTTTTGCTGAAATTGTGACCCCGGGGCTTAGCGATTTTTTCAAAAAAATCTTTTTCTGCCATTGACGTTGTTTAGGGCTGATTTCTTGTCCTGTGGTAAAAAGCATTCTGTTTCGACCGCCAAACCTCTCAGGGGAACATTTGCAACTGTTTGGCACCATTTTTGAGTAAATTGCCGAAAGTCAGATTTTTGCAGACATTGTGACCCCGGGGCTTAGGGATTTTTTCAAAAAAATCTTTTTCTGCCATTGACGTTGTTTAGGGCTGATTTCTTGTCCTGTGATAAAAAGCCTTCTGTTTCGACCGCCAAACCTCTCAGGGGAACATTTGCAACCGTTTGGCACCATTTTTGAGTAAATTGCCGAAAGTCAGATTTTTGCTGAAATTGTGACCCCGGGGCTTAGGGATTTTTTCAAAAAAATCTTTTTCTGCCATTGACTTTCTTTAGGGCTCATTTCTTGTCCTGTGATAAAAAACCTTCTGTTTCGACCGCCAAACATCTCAGGGGAACATTTGCATCCGCTTGGCACCATTTTTGAGTAAATTGCCAGTAACGTTGTTTAGGGCTGATTTCTTGTCCTGTGGTAAAAAGCCTTCTGTTTCGACCGCCAAACCTCTCAGGGGAACATTTGCAACTGTTTGGCACCATTTTTGAGTAAATTGCCGAAAGTCGGATTTTTGATGAAATTGTGACCCCGGGGCTTAGAGATTTTTTCAAAAAAATCTTTTTCTCCCGGTTAACTTGTCGAGGGCTGATTTTTTGTCCTATGATAAAAAGCCTTCTGTTTCGACCAGCAAACCTTTCAGGGGAGCATTTGCAACCGTTTGGCACCATTTTTGAGTAAATTGCCGAAAGTCAGATTTGGACTGAAATAGTGACCCCGGGGTTTAGGGATTTTTTCAAAAAAATCTTTTTCTGTCGGTGACGTTCTTGAGGGCTGATTTCTTGTCCTGTGATAAAAAACCTTCTGTTTCGACCGCCAAACATCTCAGGGGAACATTTGCATCCGCTTGGCACCATTTTTGAGTAAATTGCCAGTAACGTTGTTTAGGGCTGATTTCTTGTCCTGTGGTAAAAAGCCTTCTGTTTCGACCGCCAAACCTCTCAGGGGAGCATTTGCAACCGTTTGGCAACATTTTTGAGTGAATGGCCGAAAGTCAAAATTTTGATGAAGTTGTGACCCCGGGGCTTAGGGATTTTTTCAAAAAAATCTTTTTCTGCCGGTGAAGTTGTTTAGGGCTGATTTCTTGTCCCGTGATAAAATGCCTTCTGTTTCGACCGCCAAACCTCTCAGGGGAACATTTGCAACCGTTTGGCACCATTTTTGACTAAATTGCCGAAAGTCAGATTTTTGCTGAAATTGTGACCCCGGGGCTTAGGGATTTTTTCAAAGAAATCTTTTTCTGCCGGTGAAGTTGCTTAGGGCTGATTTCTTGTCCTGTGATAAAAAGCCTTCTGTTTCGACCGCCAAACCTCTCAGGGGAACATTTGCAACCGCTTGGCACCATTTTTGAGTAAATTGCCGAAAGTCAGATTTTTGCTGAAATTGTGACCCCGGGGCTTAGGGATTTTTTCAAAAAAATCTTTTTCTGCCGGTGAAGCTGTTTAGGGCTGATTTCTTTTCCTGTGATAAAAAGCCTTCTGTTTCTACCGCCAAACCTCTCAGGGGAACATTTGCAACCGTTTGGCACCATTTTTGAGTAAATTGCCGAAAGTCAGATTTTTGCTGAAATTGTGACCCCGGGGCTTAGGGATTTTTTCAAAAAAAATCTTTTTCTGCCGGTGAAGTTGCTTAGGGCTGATTTCTTGTCCTGTGATAAAAAGCCTTCTGTTTCGACCGCCAAACCTCTCAGGGGAACATTTGCAACCGCTTGGCACCATTTTTGAGTAAATTGCCGAAAGTCAGATTTTTGCTGAAATTGTGACCCCGGGGCTTAGGGATTTTTTCAAAAAAATCTTTTTCTGCCGGTGAAGCTGTTTAGGGCTGATTTCTTTTCCTGTGATAAAAAGCCTTCTGTTTCTACCGCCAAACCTCTCAGGGGAACATTTGCAACCGTTTGGCACCATTTTTGAGTAAATTGCCGAAAGTCAGATTTTTGCTGAAATTGTGACCCCGGGGCTTAGGGATTTTTTCAAAAAAATCTTTTTCTGCCGGTGACGTTGTTGAGGGCTGATTTCTTGTCCTGTGATAAAAAGCCTTCTGTTTCGACCGCCAAACCTCTCAGGGGAGCATTTGCAACCGTTTGGCAACATTTTTGAGTGAATGGCCGAAAGTCAAAATTTTGATGAAGTTGTGACCCCGGGGCTTAGGGATTTTTTCAAAAAAATCTTTTTCTGCCGGTGAAGTTGTTTAGGGCTGATTTCTTGTCCCGTGATAAAAAGCCTTCTGTTTCGACCGCCAAACCTCTCAGGGGAACATTTGCAACCGTTTGGCACCATTTTCGACTAAATTGCCGAAAGTCAGATTTTTGCTGAAATTGTGACCCCGGGGCTTAGGGATTTTTTCAAAGAAATCTTTTTCTGCCGGTGAAGTTGCTTAGGGCTGATTTCTTGTCCTGTGATAAAAAGCCTTCTGTTTCGACCGCCAAACCTCTCAGGGGAACATTTGCAACCGCTTGGCACCATTTTTGAGTAAATTGCCGAAAGTCAGATTTTTGCTGAAATTGTGACCCCGGGGCTTAGGGATTTTTTCAAAAAAAATCTTTTTCTGCCGGTGAAGCTGTTTAGGGCTGATTTCTTTTCCTGTGATAAAAAGCCTTCTGTTTCTACCGCCAATCCTCTCAGGGGAACATTTGCAACCGTTTGGCACCATTTTTGAGTAAATTGCCGAAAGTCAGATTTTTGCTGAAATTGTGACCCCGGGGCTTAGGGATTTTTTAAAAAAAAATCTTTTTCTGCCGGTGAAGTTGCTTAGGGCTGATTTATTGTCCTGTGATAAAAAGCCTTCTGTTTCGACCGCCAAACCTCTCAGGGGAACATTTGCAACCGCTTGGCACCATTTTTGAGTAAATTGCCGAAAGTCAGATTTTTGCTGAAATTGTGACCCCGGGGCTTAGGGATTTTTTCAAAAAAATCTTTTTCTGCCGGTGAAGCTGTTTAGGGCTGATTTCTTTTCCTGTGATAAAAAGCCTTCTGTTTCTACCGCCAAACCTCTCAGGGGAACATTTGCAACCGTTTGGCACCATTTTTGAGTAAATTGCCGAAAGTCAGATTTTTGCTGAAATTGTGACCCCGGGGCTTAGGGATTTTTTCAAAAAAATCTTTTTCTGCCGGTGACGTTGTTGAGGGCTGATTTCTTGTCCTGTGATAAAAAGCCTTCTGTTTCGACCGCCAAACCTCTCAGGGGAACATTTGCAACCGTTTGGCACCATTTTTGAGTAAATTGCCGAAAGTCAGATTTTTGCTGAAATTGTGATCCCGGGGCTTAGGGATTTTTTCGAAAAAATTTTTTTCTGCCGGTGAAGTTGTTTAGGGCTGATTTCTTGTCCTGTGATAAAAAGCCTTCTGTTTCGACCGCCAAACCTCTCAGGGGAGCATTTGCAACCGTTTGGCAACATTTTTGAGTGAATGGCCGAAAGTCAGATTTTTGCTGAAATTGTGATCCCGGGGCTTAGGGATTTTTTCAAAAAAATCTTTTTCTGCCGGTGAAGTTGTTTAGGGCTGATTTCTTGTCCCGTGATAAAAAGCCTTCTGTTTCGACCGCCAAACCTCTCAGGGGAACATTTGCAACCGTTTGGCACCATATTTGAATGAATTGTCAAAAGTCGGATTTTTGATGAAATTGTGACCCCGTGGCTTAGGGATTTTTTCAAAAAAATCTTTTTCTGCCAGTGACGTTGTTTAGGGCTGATTTCTTCTCCTGTGATAAAAAGCCTTCTGTTTCGACCGCCAAACCTCTCAGGGGAACATTTGAAACCGTTTGGCACCATTTTTGAGTAAATTGCCGAAAGTCAGATTTTTGCTGAAATTGTGACCCCGGGGCTTAGGGATTTTTTCAAAAAAATCTTTTTCTCCCGGTTAACTTGTCGAGGGCTGATTTTTTTTCCTATGATAAAAAGCCTTCTGTTTCGACCGGCAAACCTTTCAGGGGAGCATTTGCAACCGTTTGGCACCATTTTTGAGTAAATTGCCGAAAGTCAGGTTTTTCCTGAAATTGTGACCCCGGGGCTTAGGGATTTTTTCAAAAAAATCTTTTTCTGCCGGTGAAGCTGTTTAGGGCTGATTTCTTTTCCTGTGATAAAAAGCCTTCTGTTTCTACCGCCAAACCTCTCAGGGGAACATTTGCAAACGTTTGGCACCATTTTTGAGTAAATTGCCGAAAGTCAGATTTTTGCTGAAATTGTGACCCCGGGGCTTAGGGATTTTTTCAAAAAAAATTTTTTCTGCCGGTGAAGTTGTTTAGGGCTGATTTCTTGTCCTGTGATAAAAAGCCTTCTGTTTCGACCGCCAAACCTCTCAGGGGAGCATTTGCAACCGTTTGGCAACATTTTTGAGTGAATGGCTGAAAGTCAAAATTTTGATGAAGTTGTGACCCCGGGGCTTAGGGATTTTTTCAAAAAAATTTTTTTCTGCCGGTGAAGTTGTTTAGGGCTGATTTCTTGTCCCGTGATAAAAAGCCTTCTGTTTCGACCGCCAAACCTCTCAGGGGAACATTTGCAACCGTTTGGCACCATATTTGAATGAATTGTCAAAAGTCGGATTTTTAATGAAATTGTGACCCCGTGGCTTAGGGATTTTTTCAAAAAAATCTTTTTCTGCCAGTGACGTTGTTTAGGGCTGATTTCTTCTCCTGTGATAAAAAGCCTTCTGTTTCGACCGCCAAACCTCTCAGGGGAACATTTGCAACCGCTTGGCACCATTTTTGAGTAAATTGCCGAAAGTCAGATTTTTGCTGAAATTGTGACCCCGGGGCTTAGGGATTTTTTCAAAAAAATCTTTTTCTGCCGGTGAAGTTGCTTAGGGCTGATTTCTTGTCCTGTGATAAAAAGCCTTCTGTTTCGACCACCAAACCTCTCAGGGGAACATTTGCAACTGCTTGGCACCATTTTTGAGTAAATTGCCGAAAGTCAGATTTTTGATGAAGTTGTGACACCGGGGCTTAGGGATTTTTTCAAAAAAATCTTTTTCTGCCATTGACTTTGTTTAGGGCTGATTTCTTGTCCTGTGATAAAAAGCCTTCTGTTTCGACCGCCAAACCTCTCAGGGGAACATTTGCAACCGTTTGGCACCATATTTGAATGAATTGCCGAAAGTCGGATTTTTGATGAAATTGTGACCCCGGCTTAGAGATTTTTTCAAAAAAATCTTTTTCTCCCGGTTAACTTGTCGAGGGCTGATTTTTTGTCCTATGATAAAAAGCCTTCTGTTTCGACCGGTAAACCTTTCAGGGGAGCATTTGCAACCGTTTGGCACCATTTTTGAGTAAATTGCCGAAAGTCAGATTTGGACTGAAATAGTGACCCCGGGGTTTAGGGATTTTTTCAAAAAAATCTTTTTCTGCCGGTGACGTTCTTGAGGGCTGATTTCTTGTCCTGTGATAAAAAACCTTCTGTTTCGACCGCCAAACATCTCAGGGGAACATTTGCATCCGCTTGGCACCATTTTTGAGTAAATTGCCAGTAACGTTGTTTAGGGCTGATTTCTTGTCCTGTGATAAAAAGCCTTCTGTTTCGACCGCCAAACCTCTCAGGGGAACATTTGCAACCGTTTGGCACCATTTTTGAGTAAATTGCCGAAAGTCAGATTTTTGCTGAAATTGTGACCCCGGGGCTTAGGGATTTTTTCAAAAAAATCTTTTTCTGCCATTGACGTTGTTTAGGGCTGATTTCTTGTCCTGTGATAAAAAGCCTTCTGTTTCGACCGCCAAACCTCTCAGGGGAACATTTGCAACCGTTTGGCACCATTTTTGAGTAAATTGGCGAAAGTCAGATTTTTGCTGAAATTGTGACCCCCCAAAAAAATCTTTTTCTGCCATTGACGTTGTTTAGGGCTGATTTCTTGTCCTGTGATAAAAAGCCTTCTGTTTCGACCGCCAAACCTCTCAGGGGAACATTTGAAACCGTTTGGCACCATTTTTGAGTAAATTGCCGAAAGTCAGATTTTTTCCTGAAATTGTGACCCCGGGGCTTAGGGATTTTTTCAAAAAAATCTCTTTCTGCCATTGACGTTGTTTAGGGCTCATTTCTTGTCCTGTGATAAAAAGCCTTCTGTTTCAAGCGCCAAACCTCTCAGGGTAACATTTGCAACCGTTTGGCACCATTTTTGAGTAAATTGCCGAAAGTCAGATTTTTGCTGAAATTGTGACCCCGGGGCTTAGGGATTTTTTCAAAAAAATCTTTTTCTGCCATTGACGTTGTTTAGGGCTGATTTCTTGTCCTGTGATAAAAAGCCTTCTGTTTCGACCGCCAAACCTCTCAGGGGAACATTTGCAACCGTTTGGCACCATTTTTGAGTAAATTGGCGAAAGTCAGATTTTTGCTGAAATTGTGACCCCCCAAAAAAATCTTTTTCTGCCATTGACGTTGTTTAGGGCTGATTTCTTGTCCTGTGGTAAAAAGCCTTCTGTTTCGACCGCCAAACCTCTCAGGGGAGCTTTTGCAACCGTTTGGCACCATTTTTGAGTAAATTGCCGAAAGTCAGATTTTTGCTGAAATTGTGACCCCGGGGCTTAGGGATTTTTTCAAAAAAATCTTTTTCTGCCATTGACTTTGTTTAGGGCTCATTTCTTGTCCTGTGATAAAAAGCCTTCTGTTTCAAGCGCCAAACCTCTCAGGGGCACATTTGCAACCGTTTGGCACCATATTTGAATGAATTGCCGAAAGTCGGATTTTTGATGAAATTGTGACCCCGGCTTAGAGATTTTTTCAAAAAAATCTTTTTCTCCCGGTTAACTTGTCGAGGGCTGATTTTTTGTCCTATGATAAAAAGCCTTCTGTTTCGACCGGTAAACCTTTCAGGGGAGCATTTGCAACCGTTTGGCACCATTTTTGAGTAAATTGCCGAAAGTCAGATTTGGACTGAAATAGTGACCCCGGGGCTTAGGGATTTTTTCAAAAAAATCTTTTTCTGCCGGTGACGTTCTTGAGGGCTGATTTCTTGTCCTGTGATAAAAAACCTTCTGTTTCGACCGCCAAACATCTCAGGGGAACATTTGCATCCGCTTGGCACCATTTTTGAGTAAATTGCCAGTAACGTTGTTTAGGGCTGATTTCTTGTCCTGTGATAAAATGCCTTCTGTTTCGACCGCCAAACCTCTCAGGGGAGCATTTGCAACCGTTTGGCACCATTTTTGAGTAAATTGCCGAAAGTCAGATTTTTGCTGAAATTGTGACCCCGGGGCTTAGGGATTTTTTCAAAAAAATCTTTTTCTGCCGGTGAAGCTGTTTAGGGCTGATTTCTTTTCCTGTGATAGCAAGCCTTCTGTTTCTACCGCCAAACCTCTCAGGGGAACATTTGCAACCGTTTGGCACCATTTTTGAGTAAATTGCCGAAAGTCAGATTTGGACTGAAATAGTGACCCCGGGGCTTAGGGATTTTTTCAAAAAAATCTTTTTCTGCCGGTGACGTTCTTGAGGGCTGATTTCTTGTCCTGTGATAAAAAACCTTCTGTTTCGACCGCCAAACATCTCAGGGGAACATTTGCATCCGCTTGGCACCATTTTTGAGTAAATTGCCAGTAACGTTGTTTAGGGCTGATTTCTTGTCCTGTGGTAAAAAGCCTTCTGTTTCGACCGCCAAACCTCTCAGGGGAACATTTGCAACCGTTTGGCACCATTTTTGAGTAAATTGCCGAAAGTCAGTTTTTTGCTGAAATTGTGACCCCGGGGCTTAGGGATTTTTTCAAAAAAATCATTTTCTGCCGGTGAAGCTGTTTAGGGCTGATTTCTTTTCCTGTGATAGCAAGCCTTCTGTTTCTACCGCCAAACCTCTCAGGGGAACATTTGCAACCGTTTGGCACCATTTTTGAGTAAATTGGCGAAAGTCAGATTTTTGCTGAAATTGTGACCCCGGGGCTTAGGGATTTTTTCAAAAAAATCTTTTTCTGCCGGTGAAGCTGTTTAGGGCTGATTTCTTTTCCTGTGATAGCAAGCCTTCTGTTTCTACCGCCAAACCTCTCAGGGGAACATTTGCAACCGTTTGGCACCATTTTTGAGTAAATTGCCGAAAGTCAGATTTGGACTGAAATAGTGACCCCGGGGCTTAGGGATTTTTTCAAAAAAATCTTTTTCTGCCGGTGACGTTCTTGAGGGCTGATTTCTTGTCCTGTGATAAAAAACCTTCTGTTTCGACCGCCAAACATCTCAGGGGAACATTTGCATCCGCTTGGCACCATTTTTGAGTAAATTGCCAGTAACGTTGTTTAGGGCTGATTTCTTGTCCTGTGGTAAAAAGCCTTCTGTTTCGACCGCCAAACCTCTCAGGGGAACATTTGCAACCGTTTGGCACCATTTTTGAGTAAATTGCCGAAAGTCAGATTTTTGCTGAAATTGTGACCCCGGGGCTTAGGGATTTTTTCAAAAAAATCATTTTCTGCCGGTGAAGCTGTTTAGGGCTGATTTCTTTTCCTGTGATAGCAAGCCTTCTGTTTCTACCGCCAAACCTCTCAGGGGAACATTTGCAACCGTTTGGCACCATTTTTGAGTAAATTGGCGAAAGTCAGATTTTTGCTGAAATTGTGACCCCGGGGCTTAGGGATTTTTTCAAAAAAATCTTTTTCTGCCGGTGAAGCTGTTTAGGGCTGATTTCTTTTCCTGTGATAGCAAGCCTTCTGTTTCTACCGCCAAACCTCTCAGGGGAACATTTGCAACCGTTTGGCACCATTTTTGAGTAAATTGCCGAAAGTCAGATTTTTGCTGAAATTGTGACCCCGGGGCTTAGGGATTTTTTCAAAAAAATCTTTTTCTGCCATTGACGTTGTTTAGGGCTGATTTCTTGTCCTGTGGTAAAAAGCCTTCTGTTTCGACCGCCAAACCTCTCAGGGGAACATTTGCAACCGTTTGGCACCATTTTTGAGTAAATTGCCGAAAGTCAGATTATTTCCTGAAATTGTGACCCCGGGGCTTAGGGATTTTTTCAAAAAAATCTTTTTCTGCCGGTGACGTTGTTGAGGGCTGATTTCTTGTCCTGTGATAAAAAGCCTTCTGTTTCGACCGCCAATCCTCTCAGGGGAACATTTGCAACCGTTTGGCACCATTTTTGAGTAAATTGCCGAAAGTCAGATTTTTGCTGAAATTGTGACCCCGGGGCTTAGGGATTTTTTCAAAAAAATCTTTTTCTGCCGGTGAAGCTGTTTAGGGCTGATTTCTTTTCCTGTGATAACAAGCCTTCTGTTTCTACCGCCAAACCTCTCAGGGGAACATTTGCAACCGTTTGGCACCATTTTTGAGTAAATTGCCGAAAGTCAGATTTGGACTGAAATAGTGACCCCGGGGCTTAGGGATTTTTTCAAAAAAATCTTTTTCTGCCGGTGACCTTCTTGAGGGCTGATTTCTTGTCCTGTGATAAAAAAACCTTCTGTTTCGACCGCCAAACATCTCAGGGGAACATTTGCATCCGCTTGGCACCATTTTTGAGTAAATTGCCAGTAACGTTGTTTAGGGCTGATTTCTTGTCCTGTGGTAAAAAGCCTTCTGTTTCGACCGCCAAACCTCTCAGGGGAGCATTTGCAACCGTTTGGCAACATTTTTGAGTGAATGGCTGAAAGTCAAAATTTTGATGAAGTTGTGACCCCGGGGCTTAGGGATTTTTTCAAAAAAATCTTTTTCTGCCGGTGAAGTTGTTTAGGGCTGATTTCTTGTCCCGTGATAAAAAGCCTTCTGTTTCGACCGCCAAACCTCTCAGGGGAACATTTGCAACCGTTTGGCACCATATTTGAATGAATTGTCAAAAGTCGGATTTTTAATGAAATTGTGACCCCGTGGCTTAGGGATTTTTTCAAAAAAATCTTTTTCTGCCAGTGACGTTGTTTAGGGCTGATTTCTTCTCCTGTGATAAAAAGCCTTCTGTTTCGACCGCCAAACCTCTCAGGGGAACATTTGCAACCGCTTGGCACCATTTTTGAGTAAATTGCCGAAAGTCAGATTTTTGCTGAAATTGTGACCCCGGGGCTTAGGGATTTTTTCAAAAAAATCTTTTTCTGCCGGTGAAGTTGCTTAGGGCTGATTTCTTGTCCTGTGATAAAAAGCCTTCTGTTTCGACCACCAAACCTCTCAGGGGAACATTTGCAACTGCTTGGCACCATTTTTGAGTAAATTGCCGAAAGTCAGATTTTTGATGAAGTTGTGACACCGGGGCTTAGGGATTTTTTCAAAAAAATCTTTTTCTGCCATTGACTTTGTTTAGGGCTGATTTCTTGTCCTGTGATAAAAAGCCTTCTGTTTCGACCGCCAAACCTCTCAGGGGAACATTTGCAACCGTTTGGCACCATATTTGAATGAATTGCCGAAAGTCGGATTTTTGATGAAATTGTGACCCCGGCTTAGAGATTTTTTCAAAAAAATCTTTTTCTCCCGGTTAACTTGTCGAGGGCTGATTTTTTGTCCTATGATAAAAAGCCTTCTGTTTCGACCGGTAAACCTTTCAGGGGAGCATTTGCAACCGTTTGGCACCATTTTTGAGTAAATTGCCGAAAGTCAGATTTGGACTGAAATAGTGACCCCGGGGTTTAGGGATTTTTTCAAAAAAATCTTTTTCTGCCGGTGACGTTCTTGAGGGCTGATTTCTTGTCCTGTGATAAAAAACCTTCTGTTTCGACCGCCAAACATCTCAGGGGAACATTTGCATCCGCTTGGCACCATTTTTGAGTAAATTGCCAGTAACGTTGTTTAGGGCTGATTTCTTGTCCTGTGATAAAAAGCCTTCTGTTTCGACCGCCAAACCTCTCAGGGGAACATTTGCAACCGTTTGGCACCATTTTTGAGTAAATTGCCGAAAGTCAGATTTTTGCTGAAATTGTGACCCCGGGGCTTAGGGATTTTTTCAAAAAAATCTTTTTCTGCCATTGACGTTGTTTAGGGCTGATTTCTTGTCCTGTGATAAAAAGCCTTCTGTTTCGACCGCCAAACCTCTCAGGGGAACATTTGCAACCGTTTGGCACCATTTTTGAGTAAATTGGCGAAAGTCAGATTTTTGCTGAAATTGTGACCCCCCAAAAAAATCTTTTTCTGCCATTGACGTTGTTTAGGGCTGATTTCTTGTCCTGTGATAAAAAGCCTTCTGTTTCGACCGCCAAACCTCTCAGGGGAACATTTGCAACCGTTTGGCACCATTTTTGAGTAAATTGCCGAAAGTCAGATTTTTTCCTGAAATTGTGACCCCGGGGCTTAGGGATTTTTTCAAAAAAATCTCTTTCTGCCATTGACGTTGTTTAGGGCTCATTTCTTGTCCTGTGATAAAAAGCCTTCTGTTTCAAGCGCCAAACCTCTCAGGGTAACATTTGCAACCGTTTGGCACCATTTTTGAGTAAATTGCCGAAAGTCAGATTTTTGCTGAAATTGTGACCCCGGGGCTTAGGGATTTTTTCAAAAAAATCTTTTTCTGCCATTGACGTTGTTTAGGGCTGATTTCTTGTCCTGTGATAAAAAGCCTTCTGTTTCGACCGCCAAACCTCTCAGGGGAACATTTGCAACCGTTTGGCACCATTTTTGAGTAAATTGGCGAAAGTCAGATTTTTGCTGAAATTGTGACCCCCCAAAAAAATCTTTTTCTGCCATTGACGTTGTTTAGGGCTGATTTCTTGTCCTGTGGTAAAAAGCCTTCTGTTTCGACCGCCAAACCTCTCAGGGGAGCTTTTGCAACCGTTTGGCACCATTTTTGAGTAAATTGCCGAAAGTCAGATTTTTGCTGAAATTGTGACCCCGGGGCTTAGGGATTTTTTCAAAAAAATCTTTTTCTGCCGGTGAAGCTGTTTAGGGCTGATTTCTTTTCCTGTGATAAAAAGCCTTCTGTTTCAAGCGCCAAACCTCTCAGGGGAACATTTGCAACCGTTTGGCACCATTTTTGAGTAAATTGCCGAAAGTCAGATTTTTGCTGAAATTGTGACCCCGGGGCTTAGGGATTTTTTCAAAAAAATCTTTTTCTGCCATTGACTTTGTTTAGGGCTCATTTCTTGTCCTGTGATAAAAAGCCTTCTGTTTCAAGCGCCAAACCTCTCAGGGGCACATTTGCAACCGTTTGGCACCATATTTGAATGAATTGCCGAAAGTCGGATTTTTGATGAAATTGTGACCCCGGCTTAGAGATTTTTTCAAAAAAATCTTTTTCTCCCGGTTAACTTGTCGAGGGCTGATTTTTTGTCCTATGATAAAAAGCCTTCTGTTTCGACCGGTAAACCTTTCAGGGGAGCATTTGCAACCGTTTGGCACCATTTTTGAGTAAATTGCCGAAAGTCAGATTTGGACTGAAATAGTGACCCCGGGGCTTAGGGATTTTTTCAAAAAAATCTTTTTCTGCCGGTGACGTTCTTGAGGGCTGATTTCTTGTCCTGTGATAAAAAACCTTCTGTTTCGACCGCCAAACATCTCAGGGGAACATTTGCATCCGCTTGGCACCATTTTTGAGTAAATTGCCAGTAACGTTGTTTAGGGCTGATTTCTTGTCCTGTGATAAAATGCCTTCTGTTTCGACCGCCAAACCTCTCAGGGGAGCATTTGCAACCGTTTGGCACCATTTTTGAGTAAATTGCCGAAAGTCAGATTTTTGCTGAAATTGTGACCCCGGGGCTTAGGGATTTTTTCAAAAAAATCTTTTTCTGCCGGTGAAGCTGTTTAGGGCTGATTTCTTTTCCTGTGATAGCAAGCCTTCTGTTTCTACCGCCAAACCTCTCAGGGGAACATTTGCAACCGTTTGGCACCATTTTTGAGTAAATTGCCGAAAGTCAGATTTGGACTGAAATAGTGACCCCGGGGCTTAGGGATTTTTTCAAAAAAATCTTTTTCTGCCGGTGACGTTCTTGAGGGCTGATTTCTTGTCCTGTGATAAAAAACCTTCTGTTTCGACCGCCAAACATCTCAGGGGAACATTTGCATCCGCTTGGCACCATTTTTGAGTAAATTGCCAGTAACGTTGTTTAGGGCTGATTTCTTGTCCTGTGGTAAAAAGCCTTCTGTTTCGACCGCCAAACCTCTCAGGGGAACATTTGCAACCGTTTGGCACCATTTTTGAGTAAATTGCCGAAAGTCAGTTTTTTGCTGAAATTGTGACCCCGGGGCTTAGGGATTTTTTCAAAAAAATCATTTTCTGCCGGTGAAGCTGTTTAGGGCTGATTTCTTTTCCTGTGATAGCAAGCCTTCTGTTTCTACCGCCAAACCTCTCAGGGGAACATTTGCAACCGTTTGGCACCATTTTTGAGTAAATTGGCGAAAGTCAGATTTTTGCTGAAATTGTGACCCCGGGGCTTAGGGATTTTTTCAAAAAAATCTTTTTCTGCCGGTGAAGCTGTTTAGGGCTGATTTCTTTTCCTGTGATAGCAAGCCTTCTGTTTCTACCGCCAAACCTCTCAGGGGAACATTTGCAACCGTTTGGCACCATTTTTGAGTAAATTGCCGAAAGTCAGATTTGGACTGAAATAGTGACCCCGGGGCTTAGGGATTTTTTCAAAAAAATCTTTTTCTGCCGGTGACGTTCTTGAGGGCTGATTTCTTGTCCTGTGATAAAAAACCTTCTGTTTCGACCGCCAAACATCTCAGGGGAACATTTGCATCCGCTTGGCACCATTTTTGAGTAAATTGCCAGTAACGTTGTTTAGGGCTGATTTCTTGTCCTGTGGTAAAAAGCCTTCTGTTTCGACCGCCAAACCTCTCAGGGGAACATTTGCAACCGTTTGGCACCATTTTTGAGTAAATTGCCGAAAGTCAGATTTTTGCTGAAATTGTGACCCCGGGGCTTAGGGATTTTTTCAAAAAAATCATTTTCTGCCGGTGAAGCTGTTTAGGGCTGATTTCTTTTCCTGTGATAGCAAGCCTTCTGTTTCTACCGCCAAACCTCTCAGGGGAACATTTGCAACCGTTTGGCACCATTTTTGAGTAAATTGGCGAAAGTCAGATTTTTGCTGAAATTGTGACCCCGGGGCTTAGGGATTTTTTCAAAAAAATCTTTTTCTGCCGGTGAAGCTGTTTAGGGCTGATTTCTTTTCCTGTGATAGCAAGCCTTCTGTTTCTACCGCCAAACCTCTCAGGGGAACATTTGCAACCGTTTGGCACCATTTTTGAGTAAATTGCCGAAAGTCAGATTTTTGCTGAAATTGTGACCCCGGGGCTTAGGGATTTTTTCAAAAAAATCTTTTTCTGCCATTGACGTTGTTTAGGGCTGATTTCTTGTCCTGTGGTAAAAAGCCTTCTGTTTCGACCGCCAAACCTCTCAGGGGAACATTTGCAACCGTTTGGCACCATTTTTGAGTAAATTGCCGAAAGTCAGATTATTTCCTGAAATTGTGACCCCGGGGCTTAGGGATTTTTTCAAAAAAATCTTTTTCTGCCGGTGACGTTGTTGAGGGCTGATTTCTTGTCCTGTGATAAAAAGCCTTCTGTTTCGACCGCCAATCCTCTCAGGGGAACATTTGCAACCGTTTGGCACCATTTTTGAGTAAATTGCCGAAAGTCAGATTTTTGCTGAAATTGTGACCCCGGGGCTTAGGGATTTTTTCAAAAAAATCTTTTTCTGCCGGTGAAGCTGTTTAGGGCTGATTTCTTTTCCTGTGATAACAAGCCTTCTGTTTCTACCGCCAAACCTCTCAGGGGAACATTTGCAACCGTTTGGCACCATTTTTGAGTAAATTGCCGAAAGTCAGATTTGGACTGAAATAGTGACCCCGGGGCTTAGGGATTTTTTCAAAAAAATCTTTTTCTGCCGGTGACCTTCTTGAGGGCTGATTTCTTGTCCTGTGATAAAAAAACCTTCTGTTTCGACCGCCAAACATCTCAGGGGAACATTTGCATCCGCTTGGCACCATTTTTGAGTAAATTGCCAGTAACGTTGTTTAGGGCTGATTTCTTGTCCTGTGGTAAAAAGCCTTCTGTTTCGACCGCCAAACCTCTCAGGGGAACATTTGCAACCGTTTGGCACCATTTTTGAGTAAATTGCCGAAAGTCAGATTTTTGCTGAAATTGTGACCCCGGGGCTTAGGGATTTTTTCAAAAAAATCATTTTCTGCCGGTGAAGCTGTTTAGGGCTGATTTCTTTTCCTGTGATAGCAAGCCTTCTGTTTCTACCGCCAAACCTCTCAGGGGAACATTTGCAACCGTTTGGCACCATTTTTGAGTAAATTGCCGAAAGTCAGATTTTTGCTGAAATTGTGACCCCGGGGCTTAGGGATTTTTTCAAAAAAATCTTTTTCTGCCGGTGAAGCTGTTTAGGGCTGATTTCTTTTCCTGTGATAAAAAGCCTTCTCTTTCTACCGCCAAACCTCTCAGGGGAACATTTGCAACCGCTTGGCACCATTTTTGAGTAAATTGCCGAAAGTCAGATTTTTGCTGAAATTGTGACCCCGGGGCTTAGGGATTTTTTCAAAAAAATCTTTTTCTGCCGGTGAAGCTGTTTAGGGCTGATTTCTTTTCCTGTGATAACAAGCCTTCTGTTTCTACCGCCAAACCTCTCAGGGGAACATTTGCAACCGTTTGGCACCATTTTTGAGTAAATTGCCGAAAGTCAGATTTTTGCTGAAATTGTGACCCCGGGGCTTAAGGATTTTTTCAAAAAAATTTTTTTCTGCCGGTGAAGTTGTTTAGGGCTGATTTCTTGTCCTGTGATAAAATGCCTTCTGTTTCGACCGCCAAACCTCTCAGGGGAACATTTGCAACCGTTTGGCACCATTTTTGAGTAAATTGCCGAAAGTCAGATTTTTGCTGAAATTGTGAAGCCGGGGCTTAGGGATTTTTTCAAAAAAATCTTTTTCTCCCGGTTAACTTGTCGAGGGCTGATTTTTTGTCCTATGATAAAAAGCCTTCTGTTTCGACTGGCAAACCTTTCAGGGGAGCATTTGCAACCGTTTGGCACCATTTTTGAGTAAATTGCCGAAAGTCAGATCTGGACTGAAATAGTGACCCCGGGGCTTAGGGATTTTTTCAAAAAAATCTTTTTCTGCCATTGACGTTGTTTAGGGCTGATTTCTTTTCCTGTGGTAAAAAGCCTTCTGTTTCGACCGCCAAACCTCTCAGGGGAACATTTGCAACCGTTTGGCACCATTTTTAAGTAAATTGCCGAAAGTCAGATTTTTGCTGAAATTGTGACCCCGGGGCTTAGGGATTTTTTCAAAAAAAATCTTTTTCTGCCATTGACGTTGTTTAGGGCTGATTTCTTGTCCTGTGATAAAAAGCCTTCTGTTTCGACCGCCAAACCTCTCAGGGGAACATTTGCAACCGTTTGGCACCATTTTTGAGTAAATTGCCGAAAGTCAGATTTTTGCTGAAATTGTGACCCCGGGGCTTAGAGATTTTTTCAAAGAAATCTTTTTCTGCCGGTGAAGCTGTTTAGGGCTGATTTCTTTTCCTGTGATAACAAGCCTTCTGTTTCTACCGCCAAACCTCTCAGGGGAACATTTGCAACCGTTTGGCACCATTTTTGAGTAAATTGCCGAAAGTCAGATTTTTGCTGAAATTGTGACCCCAGGGCTTAGGGATTTTTTCAAAAAAATCTTTTTCTGCCGGTGAAGCTGTTTAGGGCTGATTTCTTTTCCTGTGATAAAAAGCCTTCTGTTTCTACCGCCAAACCTCTCAGGGGAACATTTGCAACCGTTTGGCACCATTTTTGAGTAAATTGCCGAAAGTCAGATTTTTGCTGAAATTGTGACCCCGGGGCTTAGGGATTTTTTCAAAAAAATCTTTTTCTGCCATTGACGTTGTTTAGGGCTGATTTCTTGTCCTGTGGTAAAAAGCCGTCTGTTTCGACCGCCAAACCTCTCAGGGGAACATTTGCAACCGTTTGGCACCATTTTTGAGTAAATTGCCGAAAGTCAGATTTTTGCTGAAATTGTGACCCCGGGGCTTAGAGATTTTTTCAAAAAAATCTTTTTCTGCCGGTGAAGCTGTTTAGGGCTGATTTCTTTTCCTGTGATAACAAGCCTTCTGTTTCTACCGCCAAACCTCTCAGGGGAACATTTGCAACCGTTTGGCACCATTTTTGAGTAAATTGCCGAAAGTCAGATTTTTGCTGAAATTGTGACCCCAGGGCTTAGGGATTTTTTCAAAAAAATCTTTTTCTGCCGGTGAAGCTGTTTAGGGCTGATTTCTTTTCCTGTGATAAAAAGCCTTCTGTTTCTACCGCCAAACCTCTCAGGGGAACATTTGCAACCGTTTGGCACCATTTTTGAGTAAATTGCCGAAAGTCAGATTTTTGCTGAAATTGTGACGCCGGGGCTTAGGGATTTTTTCAAAAAAATCTTTTTCTGCCATTGACGTTGTTTAGGGCTGATTTCTTGTCCTGTGGTAAAAAGCCTTCTGTTTCGACTGCCAAACCTCTCAGGGGAACATTTGCAACCGTTTGGCACCATTTTTGAGTAAATTGCCGAAAGTCAGATTTTTGCTGAAATTGTGACCCCGGGGCTTAGGGATTTTTTCAAAAAAATCTTTTTCTGCCATTGACGTTGTTTAGGGCTGATTTCTTGTCCTGTGATAAAAAGCCTTCTATTTCAAGCGCCAAACCTCTCAGGGGAACATTTGCAACCGTTTGGCACCATATTTGAATGAATTCCCGAAAGTCGGATTTTTGATGAAATTGTGACCCCGGGGCTTAGAGATTTTTTCAAAAAAATCTTTTTCTGCCGGTGAAGCTGTTTAGGGCTGATTTCTTTTCCTGTGATAACAAGCCTTCTGTTTCTACCGCCAAACCTCTCAGGGGAACATTTGCATCCGTTTGGCACCATTTTTGAGTAAATTGCCGAAAGTCAGATTTTTGCTGAAATTGTGACTCCGGGGCTTAGGGATTTTTTCAAAAAAATCTTTTTCTGCCGGTGAAGCTGTTTAGGGCTGATTTCTTTTCCTGTGATAAAAAGCCTTCTGTTTCTACCGCCAAACCTCTCATGGGAACATTTGCAACCGTTTGGCACCATTTTTGAGTAAATTGCCGAAAGTCAGATTTTTGCTGAAATTGTGACCCCGGGGCTTAGGGATTTTTTCAAAAAAATCTTTTTCTGCCGGTGACGTTGTTTAGGGCTGATTTCTTGTCCTGTGATAAAAAGCCTTCTGTTTCGACCGCCAAACCTCTCAGGGGAACATTTGCAACCGTTTGGCACCATTTTTGAGTAAATTGACGAAAGTCAGATTTTTGCTGAAATGGTGACCCCCCGCGGGGCTTAGGGATTTTTTCAAAAAAATCTTTTTCTGCCATTGACGTTGTTTAGGGCTGATTTCTTGCCCTGTGATAAAAAGCCTTCTGTTTCAAGCGCCAAACCTCTCAGGGGAACATTTGCAACCGTTTGGCACCATATTTGAATGAATTGCCGAAAGTCGGATTTTTGATGAAATTGTGACCCCGGGGCTTATAGATTTTTTCAAAAAAATCTTTTTCTCCCGGTTAACTTGTCGAGGGCTGATTTTTTGTCCTATGATAAAAAGCCTTCTGTTTCGACCGGCAAACCTTTCAGGGGAGCATTTGCAACCGTTTGGCACCATTTTTGAGTAAATTGCCGAAAGGCAGATTTGGACTGAAATAGTGACCCCGGGGCTTAGGGATTTTTTCAAAAAAATCTTTTTCTGCCGGTGACGTTCTTGAGGGCTGATTTCTTGTCCTGTGATAAAAAGCCTTCTGTTTCGACCGCCAAACATCACAGGGGAACATTTGCATCCGCTTGGCACCATTTTTGAGTAAATTGCCAGTAACGTTGTTTAGGGCTGATTTCTTGTCCTGTGGTAAAAAGCCTTCTGTTTCGACCGCCAAACCTCTCAGGGGAACATTTGAAACCGTTTAGCACCATTTTTGAGTAAATTGCCGAAAGTCAGATTTTTGCTGAAATTGTGACCCCGGGGCTTAGGGATTTTTTCAAAAAAATCTTTTTCTGCCGGTGAAGCTGTTTAGGGCTGATTTCTTTTCCTATGATAACAAGCCTTCTGTTTCTACCGCCAAACCTCTCAGGGGAACAGTTGCAACCGTTTGGCACCATTTTTGAGTAAATTGCCGAAAGTCAGATTTTTCCTGAAATTGTGACCCCGGGGCTTAGGGATTTTTTTGGAAAAAATCTTTTTCTGCCGGTGAAGTTGTTTAGGGCTAATTTCTTGTCCTGTGATAAAAAGCCTTCTGTTTCGACCGCCAAACCTCTCAGGGGAACAGTTGCAACCGTTTGGCACCATTTTTGAGTAAATTGCCGAAAGTCAGATTTTTCCTGAAATTGTGACCCCGGGGCTTAGGGATTTTTTTGGAAAAAATCTTTTTCTGCCGGTGAAGTTGTTTAGGGCTAATTTCTTGTCCTGTGATAAAAAGCCTTCTGTTTCGACCGCCAAACCTCTCAGGGGAACATTTGCAACCGTTTGGCACGATTTTTGAGTAAATTGCCGAAAGTCAGATTTTTGCTGAAATTGTGACCCCGGGGCTTAGGGATTTTTTCAAAAAAAAAATTTTCTGCCGGTGAAGTTGTTTAGGGCTGATTTCTTGTCCTGTGATAAAATGCCTTCTGTTTCTACCGCCAAACCTCTCAGGGGAACATTTGCAACCGTTTGGCACCATGTTTGAGTAAATTGCCGAAAGTCAGATTTTTGCTGAAATTGTGACCCCGGGGCTTAGGGATTTTTTCAAAAAAATCTTTTTCTGCCATTGACGTTGTTTAGGGCTGATTTCTTGTCCTGTGGTAAAAAGCCTTCTGTTTCGACCGCCAAACCTCTCAGGGGAACATTTGCAACCGTTTGGCACCATTTTTGAGTAAATGGCCGAAAGTCAGATTTTTGCTGAAATTGTGACCCCGGGGCTTAGGGATTTTTTCAAAAAAATCTTTTTCTGCCGGTGACTTTGTTGAGGGCTGATTTCTTGTCCTGTGATAAAAAGCATTCTGTTTCGACAGCCAAACCTGTCAGGGGAACATTTGCAACCGTTTGGCACCATTTTTGAGTAAATTGCCGAAAGTCAGATTTTTGCTGAAATTGTGACCCCGGGGCTTAGGGATTTTTTCTAAAAAATCTTTTTCTGCCGGTGAAGCTGTTTAGGGCTGATTACTTTTCCTGTGATAACAAGCCTTCTGTTTCGACCGCCAAACCTCTCAGGGGAACATTTGCAACCGTTTGGCACCATTTTTGAGTAAATTGCCGAAAGTCAGATTTTTGCTGAAATTGTGACGCCGGGGCTTAGGGATTTTTTCAAAAAAATCTTTTTCTGCCATTGACGTTGTTTAGGGCTGATTTCTTGTCCTGTGGTAAAAAGCCTTCTGTTTCGACCGCCAAACCTCTCAGGGGAACATTTGCAACCGTTTGGCACCATTTTTGAGTAAATTGCCGAAAGTCAGATTTTATCCTGAAATTGTGACCCCGGGGCTTAGGGATTTTTTCAAAGAAATCTTTTTCTGCCATTGACGTTGTTTAGGGCTGATTTCTTTTCCTGTGATAACAAGCCTTCTGTTTGTACCGCCAAACCTCTCAGGGGAACATTTGCAACCGTTTGGCACCATTTTTGAGTAAATTGCCGAAAGTCAGATTTTTGCTGAAATTGTGACCCCGGGGCTTAGGGATTTTTTCTAAAAAATCTTTTTCTGCCGGTGAAGCTGTTTAGGGCTGATTTCTTTTCCTGTGATAAAAAGCCGTCTGTTTCTACCGCCAAACCTCTCAGGGGAACATTTGCAACCGTTTGGCACCATTTTTGAGTAAATTGCCGAAAGTCAGATTTTTGCTGAAATTGTGACCCCGGGGCTTAGGGATTTTTTCAAAAAAATCTTTTTCTGCCATTGACGTTGTTTAGGGCTGATTTCTTGTCCTGTGGTAAAAAGCCTTCTGTTTCGACCGCCAAACCTCTCAGGGGAACATTTGCAACCGTTTGGCACCATTTTTGAGTAAATTGCCGAAAGTCAGATTTTTGCTGAAATTGTGACCCCGGGGCTTAGGGATTTTTTCAAAAAAATCTTTTTCTGCCATTGACGTTGTTTAGGGCTGATTTCTTGCCCTGTGGTAAAAAGCCTTCTGTTTCGACCGCCAAACCTCTCAGGGGAACATTTGCAACCGTTTGGCACCATTTTTGAGTAAATTGCCGAAAGTCAGATTTTTGCTGAAATTGTGACCCCGGGGCTTAGGGATTTTTTTCAAAAAAATCTTTTTCTGCCGGTGACTTTGTTGAGGGCTGATTTCTTGTCCTGTGATAAAAAGCATTATGTTTCGAGAGCCAAACCTCTCAGGGGAACATTTGCAACCGTTTGGCACCATTTTTGAGTAAATTGCCGAAAGTCAGATTTTTGCTGAAATTGTGACCCCGGGGCTTAGGGATTTTTTCTAAAAAATCTTTTTCTGCCGGTGAAGCTGTTTAGGGCTGATTTCTTTTCCTGTGATAACAAGCCTTCTGTTTCGACCGCCAAACCTCTCAGGGGAACATTTGCAACCATTTGGCACCATTTTTGAGTAAATTGCCGAAAGTCAGATTTTTGCTGAAATTGTGACGCCGGGGCTTAGGGATTTTTTCAAAAAAATCTTTTTCTGCCATTGACGTTGTTTAGGGCTGATTTCTTGTCCTGTGGTAAAAAGCCTTCTGTTTCGACCGCCAAACCTCTCAGGGGAACATTTGCAACCGTTTGGCACCATTTTTGAGTAAATTGCCGAAAGTCAGATTTTTGCTGAAATTGTGACCCCGGGGCTTAGGGATTTTTTCAAAAAAATCTTTTTCTGCCGGTGAAGCTGTTTAGGGCTGATTTCTTTTCCTGTGATAAAAAGCCTTCTGTTTCTACCGCCAAACCTCTCAGGGGAACATTTGCAACCGTTTGGCACCATTTTTGAGTAAATTGCCGAAAGTCGGATTTTTTTCCTGAAATTGTGACCCCGGGGCTTAGGGATTTTTTTGAAAAAAATCTTTTTCTGCCGGTGAAGTTGTTTAGGGCTAATTTCTTGTCCTGTGATAAAAACCCTTCTGTTTCAACCGCCAAACCTCTCATGGGAACATTTGCAACCGTTTGGCACCATTTTTGAGTAAATTGCCGAAAGTCAGATTTTTGCTGAAATTGTGACCCCGGGGCTTAGGGATTTTTTCTAAAAAATCTTTTTCTGCCGGTGAAGCTGTTTAGGGCTGATTTCTTTTCCTGTGATAGCAAGCCTTCTGTTTCTACCGCCAAACCTCTCAGGGGAACATTTGCAACCGTTTGGCACCATTTTTGAGTAAATTGCCGAAAGTCAGATTTTTGCTGAAATTGTGACCCCGGGGCTTAGGGATTTTTTCAAAAAAATCTTTTTCTGCCGGTGAAGCTGTTTAGGGCTGATTTCTTTTCCTGTGATAAAAAGCCTTCTCTTTCTACCGCCAAACCTCTCAGGGGAACATTTGCAACCGCTTGGCACCATTTTTGAGTAAATTGCCGAAAGTCAGATTTTTGCTGAAATTGTGACCCCGGGGCTTAGGGATTTTTTCAAAAAAATCTTTTTCTGCCGGTGAAGCTGTTTAGGGCTGATTTCTTTTCCTGTGATAACAAGCCTTCTGTTTCTACCGCCAAACCTCTCAGGGGAACATTTGCAACCGTTTGGCACCATTTTTGAGTAAATTGCCGAAAGTCAGATTTTTGCTGAAATTGTGACCCCGGGGCTTAAGGATTTTTTCAAAAAAAATTTTTTCTGCCGGTGAAGTTGTTTAGGGCTGATTTCTTGTCCTGTGATAAAATGCCTTCTGTTTCGACCGCCAAACCTCTCAGGGGAACATTTGCAACCGTTTGGCACCATTTTTGAGTAAATTGCCGAAAGTCAGATTTTTGCTGAAATTGTGAAGCCGGGGCTTAGGGATTTTTTCAAAAAAATCTTTTTCTCCCGGTTAACTTGTCGAGGGCTGATTTTTTGTCCTATGATAAAAAGCCTTCTGTTTCGACTGGCAAACCTTTCAGGGGAGCATTTGCAACCGTTTGGCACCATTTTTGAGTAAATTGCCGAAAGTCAGATCTGGACTGAAATAGTGACCCCGGGGCTTAGGGATTTTTTCAAAAAAATCTTTTTCTGCCATTGACGTTGTTTAGGGCTGATTTCTTTTCCTGTGGTAAAAAGCCTTCTGTTTCGACCGCCAAACCTCTCAGGGGAACATTTGCAACCGTTTGGCACCATTTTTAAGTAAATTGCCGAAAGTCAGATTTTTGCTGAAATTGTGACCCCGGGGCTTAGGGATTTTTTCAAAAAAAATCTTTTTCTGCCATTGACGTTGTTTAGGGCTGATTTCTTGTCCTGTGATAAAAAGCCTTCTGTTTCGACCGCCAAACCTCTCAGGGGAACATTTGCAACCGTTTGGCACGATTTTTGAGTAAATTGCCGAAAGTCAGATTTTTGCTGAAATTGTGACCCCGGGGCTTAGGGATTTTTTCAAAAAAAAAATTTTCTGCCGGTGAAGTTGTTTAGGGCTGATTTCTTGTCCTGTGATAAAATGCCTTCTGTTTCTACCGCCAAACCTCTCAGGGGAACATTTGCAACCGTTTGGCACCATGTTTGAGTAAATTGCCGAAAGTCAGATTTTTGCTGAAATTGTGACCCCGGGGCTTAGGGATTTTTTCAAAAAAATCTTTTTCTGCCATTGACGTTGTTTAGGGCTGATTTCTTGTCCTGTGGTAAAAAGCCTTCTGTTTCGACCGCCAAACCTCTCAGGGGAACATTTGCAACCGTTTGGCACCATTTTTGAGTAAATGGCCGAAAGTCAGATTTTTGCTGAAATTGTGACCCCGGGGCTTAGGGATTTTTTCAAAAAAATCTTTTTCTGCCGGTGACTTTGTTGAGGGCTGATTTCTTGTCCTGTGATAAAAAGCATTCTGTTTCGACAGCCAAACCTGTCAGGGGAACATTTGCAACCGTTTGGCACCATTTTTGAGTAAATTGCCGAAAGTCAGATTTTTGCTGAAATTGTGACCCCGGGGCTTAGGGATTTTTTCTAAAAAATCTTTTTCTGCCGGTGAAGCTGTTTAGGGCTGATTACTTTTCCTGTGATAACAAGCCTTCTGTTTCGACCGCCAAACCTCTCAGGGGAACATTTGCAACCGTTTGGCACCATTTTTGAGTAAATTGCCGAAAGTCAGATTTTTGCTGAAATTGTGACCCCGGGGCTTAGGGATTTTTTCAAAAAAATCTTTTTCTGCCATTGACGTTGTTTAGGGCTGATTTCTTGTCCTGTGGTAAAAAGCCTTCTGTTTCGACCGCCAAACCTCTCAGGGGAACATTTGCAACCGTTTGGCACCATTTTTGAGTAAATTGCCGAAAGTCAGATTTTATCCTGAAATTGTGACCCCGGGGCTTAGGGATTTTTTCAAAAAAATCATTTTCTGCCGGTGAAGCTGTTTAGGGCTGATTTCTTTTCCTGTGATAGCAAGCCTTCTGTTTCTACCGCCAAACCTCTCAGGGGAACATTTGCAACCGTTTGGCACCATGTTTGAGTAAATTGCCGAAAGTCAGATTTTTGCTGAAATTGTGACCCCGGGGCTTAGGGATTTTTTCAAAAAAATCTTTTTCTGCCATTGACGTTGTTTAGGGCTGATTTCTTGTCCTGTGGTAAAAAGCCTTCTGTTTCGACCGCCAAACCTCTCAGGGGAACATTTGCAACCGTTTGGCACCATTTTTGAGTAAATGGCCGAAAGTCAGATTTTTGCTGAAATTGTGACCCCGGGGCTTAGGGATTTTTTCAAAAAAATCTTTTTCTGCCGGTGACTTTGTTGAGGGCTGATTTCTTGTCCTGTGATAAAAAGCATTCTGTTTCGACAGCCAAACCTGTCAGGGGAACATTTGCAACCGTTTGGCACCATTTTTGAGTAAATTGCCGAAAGTCAGATTTTTGCTGAAATTGTGACCCCGGGGCTTAGGGATTTTTTCTAAAAAATCTTTTTCTGCCGGTGAAGCTGTTTAGGGCTGATTACTTTTCCTGTGATAACAAGCCTTCTGTTTCGACCGCCAAACCTCTCAGGGGAACATTTGCAACCGTTTGGCACCATTTTTGAGTAAATTGCCGAAAGTCAGATTTTTGCTGAAATTGTGACGCCGGGGCTTAGGGATTTTTTCAAAAAAATCTTTTTCTGCCATTGACGTTGTTTAGGGCTGATTTCTTGTCCTGTGGTAAAAAGCCTTCTGTTTCGACCGCCAAACCTCTCAGGGGAACATTTGCAACCGTTTGGCACCATTTTTGAGTAAATTGCCGAAAGTCAGATTTTATCCTGAAATTGTGACCCCGGGGCTTAGGGATTTTTTCAAAAAAATCATTTTCTGCCGGTGAAGCTGTTTAGGGCTGATTTCTTTTCCTGTGATAGCAAGCCTTCTGTTTCTACCGCCAAACCTCTCAGGGGAACATTTGCAACCGTTTGGCACCATTTTTGAGTAAATTGCCGAAAGTCAGATTTTTGCTGAAATTGTGACCCCGGGGCTTAGGGATTTTTTCAAAAAAATCTTTTTCTGCCGGTGAAGCTGTTTAGGGCTGATTTCTTTTCCTGTGATAAAAAGCCTTCTCTTTCTACCGCCAAACCTCTCAGGGGAACATTTGCAACCGCTTGGCACCATTTTTGAGTAAATTGCCGAAAGTCAGATTTTTGCTGAAATTGTGACCCCGGGGCTTAGGGATTTTTTCAAAAAAATCTTTTTCTGCCGGTGAAGCTGTTTAGGGCTGATTTCTTTTCCTGTGATAACAAGCCTTCTGTTTCTACCGCCAAACCTCTCAGGGGAACATTTGCAACCGTTTGGCACCATTTTTGAGTAAATTGCCGAAAGTCAGATTTTTGCTGAAATTGTGACCCCGGGGCTTAAGGATTTTTTCAAAAAAAAATTTTTCTGCCGGTGAAGTTGTTTAGGGCTGATTTCTTGTCCTGTGATAAAATGCCTTCTGTTTCGACCGCCAAACCTCTCAGGGGAACATTTGCAACCGTTTGGCACCATTTTTGAGTAAATTGCCAAAAGTCAGATTTTTGCTGAAATTGTGAACCCGGGGCTTAGGGATTTTTTCAAAAAAATCTTTTTCTCCCGGTTAACTTGTCGAGGGCTGATTTTTTGTCCTATGATAAAAAGCCTTCTGTTTCGACTGGCAAACCTTTCAGGGGAGCATTTGCAACCGTTTGGCACCATTTTTGAGTAAATTGCCGAAAGTCAGATCTGGACTGAAATAGTGACCCCGGGGCTTAGGGATTTTTTCAAAAAAATCTTTTTCTGCCATTGACGTTGTTTAGGGCTGATTTCTTTTCCTGTGGTAAAAAGCCTTCTGTTTCGACCGCCAAACATCTCAGGGGAACATTTGCATCCGCTTGGCACCATTTTTGAGTAAATTGCCAGTAACGTTGTTTAGGGCTGATTTCTTGTCCTGTGGTAAAAAGCCTTCTGTTTCGACCGCCAAACCTCTCAGGGGAACATTTGCAACCGTTTGGCACCATTTTTGAGTAAATTGCCGAAAGTCAGATTTTTGCTGAAATTGTGACCCCGGGGCTTAGGGATTTTTTCAAAAAAATCATTTTCTGCCGGTGAAGCTGTTTAGGGCTGATTTCTTTTCCTGTGATAGCAAGCCTTCTGTTTCTACCGCCAAACCTCTCAGGGGAACATTTGCAACCGTTTGGCACCATTTTTGAGTAAATTGCCGAAAGTCAGATTTTTGCTGAAATTGTGACCCCGGGGCTTAGGGATTTTTTCAAAAAAATCTTTTTCTGCCGGTGAAGCTGTTTAGGGCTGATTTCTTTTCCTGTGATAAAAAGCCTTCTCTTTCTACCGCCAAACCTCTCAGGGGAACATTTGCAACCGCTTGGCACCATTTTTGAGTAAATTGCCGAAAGTCAGATTTTTGCTGAAATTGTGACCCCGGGGCTTAGGGATTTTTTCAAAAAAATCTTTTTCTGCCGGTGAAGCTGTTTAGGGCTGATTTCTTTTCCTGTGATAACAAGCCTTCTGTTTCTACCGCCAAACCTCTCAGGGGAACATTTGCAACCGTTTGGCACCATTTTTGAGTAAATTGCCGAAAGTCAGATTTTTGCTGAAATTGTGACCCCGGGGCTTAAGGATTTTTTCAAAAAAAATTTTTTCTGCCGGTGAAGTTGTTTAGGGCTGATTTCTTGTCCTGTGATAAAATGCCTTCTGTTTCGACCGCCAAACCTCTCAGGGGAACATTTGCAACCGTTTGGCACCATTTTTGAGTAAATTGCCGAAAGTCAGATTTTTGCTGAAATTGTGAACCCGGGGCTTAGGGATTTTTTCAAAAAAATCTTTTTCTCCCGGTTAACTTGTCGAGGGCTGATTTTTTGTCCTATGATAAAAAGCCTTCTGTTTCGACTGGCAAACCTTTCAGGGGAGCATTTGCAACCGTTTGGCACCATTTTTGAGTAAATTGCCGAAAGTCAGATCTGGACTGAAATAGTGACCCCGGGGCTTAGGGATTTTTTCAAAAAAATCTTTTTCTGCCATTGACGTTGTTTAGGGCTGATTTCTTTTCCTGTGGTAAAAAGCCTTCTGTTTCGACCGCCAAACCTCTCAGGGGAACATTTGCAACCGTTTGGCACCATTTTTAAGTAAATTGCCGAAAGTCAGATTTTTGCTGAAATTGTGACCCCGGGGCTTAGGGATTTTTTCAAAAAAAATCTTTTTCTGCCATTGACGTTGTTTAGGGCTGATTTCTTGTCCTGTGATAAAAAGCCTTCTGTTTCGACCGCCAAACCTCTCAGGGGAACATTTGCAACCGTTTGGCACCATATTTGAATGAATTGCCGAATGTCGGATTTTTGATGAAATTGTGACCCCGGGGCTTAGAGATTTTTTCAAAAAAATCTTTTTCTGCCGGTGACGTTCTTGAGGGCTGATTTCTTGTCCTGTGATAAAAAGCCTTCTGTTTCAAGCGCCAAACCTCTCAGGGGAAGATTTGCAACCGTTTGGCACCATTTTTGAGTAAATTGCCGAAAGTCAGATTTTTGCTGAAATTGTGACCCCGGGGCTTAGGGATTTTTTCAAAAAAATCTTTTTCTGCCGGTGAAGCTGTTTAGGGCTGATTTCTTTTCCTGTGATAAAAAGCCTTCTGTTTCTACCGCCAAACCTCTCAGGGGAACATTTGCAACAGTTTGGCACCATTTTTGAGTAAATTGCCGAAAGTCAGATTTTTGCTGAAATTGTGACCCCCTGCGGGGCTTAGGGATATTTTCAAAAAAATCTTTTTCTGCCATTGACGTTGTTTAGGGCTGATTTCTTGTCCTGTGATAAAAAGCCTTCTGTTTCAAGCGCCAAACCTCTCAGGGGAACATTTGCAACCGTTTGGCACCATATTTGAATGAATTGCCGAAAGTCGGATTTTTGATGAAATTGTGACCCCGGGGCTTAGGGATTTTTTCAAAAAAATCTTTTTCTGCCATTGACGTTGTTTAGGGCTGATTTCTTGTCCTGTGGTAAAAAGCCTTCTGTTTCGACCGCCAAACCTCTCAGGGGAACATATGCAACCGTTTGGCACCATTTTTGAGTAAATTGCCGAAAGTCAGATTTTTGCTGAAATTGTGACCCCGGGGCTTAGGGATTTTTTCAAAAAAATCTTTTTCTGCCGGTGACTTTGTTGAGGGCTGATTTCTTGTCCTGTGATAAAAAGCATTCTGTTTCGACAGCCAAACCTGTCAGGGGAACATTTGCAACCGTTTGGCACCATTTTTGAGTAAATTGCCGAAAGTCAGATTTTTGCTGAAATTGTGACGCCGGGGCTTAGGGATTTTTTCAAAAAAATCTTTTTCTGCCGGTGAAGCTGTTTAGGGCTGATTTCTTTTCCTGTGATAACAAGCCTTCTGTTTCGACCGCCAAACCTCTCATGGGAACATTTGCAACCGTTTGGCACCATTTTTGAGTAAATTGCCGAAAGTCAGATTTTTGCTGAAATTGTGACGCCGGGGCTTAGGGATTTTTTCAAAAAAATCTTTTTCTGCCATTGACGTTGTTTAGGGCTGATTTCTTGTCCTGTGGTAAAAAGCCTTCTGTTTCGACTGCCAAACCTCTCAGGGGAACATTTGCAACCGTTTGGCACCATTTTTGAGTAAATTGCCGAAAGTCAGATTTTTGCTGAAATTGTGACCCCGGGGCTTAGGGATTTTTTCAAAAAAATCTTTTTCTGCCATTGACGTTGTTTAGGGCTGATTTCTTGTCCTGTGATAAAAAGCCTTCTATTTCAAGCGCCAAACCTCTCAGGGGAACATTTGCAACCGTTTGGCACCATATTTGAATGAATTCCCGAAAGTCGGATTTTTGATGAAATTGTGACCCCGGGGCTTAGAGATTTTTTCAAAAAAATCTTTTTCTGCCGGTGAAGCTGTTTAGGGCTGATTTCTTTTCCTGTGATAACAAGCCTTCTGTTTCTACCGCCAAACCTCTCAGGGGAACATTTGCATCCGTTTGGCACCATTTTTGAGTAAATTGCCGAAAGTCAGATTTTTGCTGAAATTGTGACTCCGGGGCTTAGGGATTTTTTCAAAAAAATCTTTTTCTGCCGGTGAAGCTGTTTAGGGCTGATTTCTTTTCCTGTGATAAAAAGCCTTCTGTTTCTACCGCCAAACCTCTCATGGGAACATTTGCAACCGTTTGGCACCATTTTTGAGTAAATTGCCGAAAGTCAGATTTTTGCTGAAATTGTGACCCCGGGGCTTAGGGATTTTTTCAAAAAAATCTTTTTCTGCCGGTGACGTTGTTTAGGGCTGATTTCTTGTCCTGTGATAAAAAGCCTTCTGTTTCGACCGCCAAACCTCTCAGGGGAACATTTGCAACCGTTTGGCACCATTTTTGAGTAAATTGACGAAAGTCAGATTTTTGCTGAAATTGTGACCCCCCGCGGGGCTTAGGGATTTTTTCAAAAAAATCTTTTTCTGCCATTGACGTTGTTTAGGGCTGATTTCTTGCCCTGTGATAAAAAGCCTTCTGTTTCAAGCGCCAAACCTCTCAGGGGAACATTTGCAACCGTTTGGCACCATATTTGAATGAATTGCCGAAAGTCGGATTTTTGATGAAATTGTGACCCCGGGGCTTAGAGATTTTTTCCAAAAAATCTTTTTCTCCCGGTTAACTTGTCGAGGGCTAATTTTTTGTCCTATGATAAAAAGCCTTCTGTTTCGACCGGCAAACCTTTCAGGGGAGCATTTGCAACCGTTTGGCACCATTTTTGAGTAAATTGCCGAAAGGCAGATTTGGACTGAAATAGTGACCCCGGGGCTTAGGGATTTTTTCAAAAAAATCTTTTTCTGCCGGTGACGTTCTTGAGGGCTGATTTCTTGTCCTGTGATAAAAAGCCTTCTGTTTCGACCGCCAAACATCACAGGGGAACATTTGCATCCGCTTGGCACCATTTTTGAGTAAATTGCCAGTAACGTTGTTTAGGGCTGATTTCTTGTCCTGTGGTAAAAAGCCTTCTGTTTCGACCGCCAAACCTCTCAGGGGAACATTTGAAACCGTTTAGCACCATTTTTGAGTAAATTGCCGAAAGTCAGATTTTTGCTGAAATTGTGACCCCGGGGCTTAGGGATTTTTTCAAAAAAATCTTTTTCTGCCGGTGAAGCTGTTTAGGGCTGATTTCTTTTCCTATGATAACAAGCCTTCTGTTTCTACCGCCAAACCTCTCAGGGGAACAGTTGCAACCGTTTGGCACCATTTTTGAGTAAATTGCCGAAAGTCAGATTTTTCCTGAAATTGTGACCCCGGGGCTTAGGGATTTTTTTGGAAAAAATCTTTTTCTGCCGGTGAAGTTGTTTAGGGCTAATTTCTTGTCCTGTGATAAAAAGCCTTCTGTTTCGACCGCCAAACCTCTCAGGGGAACAGTTGCAACCGTTTGGCACCATTTTTGAGTAAATTGCCGAAAGTCAGATTTTTCCTGAAATTGTGACCCCGGGGCTTAGGGATTTTTTTGGAAAAAATCTTTTTCTGCCGGTGAAGTTGTTTAGGGCTAATTTCTTGTCCTGTGATAAAAAGCCTTCTGTTTCGACCGCCAAACCTCTCAGGGGAACATTTGCAACCGTTTGGCACGATTTTTGAGTAAATTGCCGAAAGTCAGATTTTTGCTGAAATTGTGACCCCGGGGCTTAGGGATTTTTTCAAAAAAAAAATTTTCTGCCGGTGAAGTTGTTTAGGGCTGATTTCTTGTCCTGTGATAAAATGCCTTCTGTTTCTACCGCCAAACCTCTCAGGGGAACATTTGCAACCGTTTGGCACCATGTTTGAGTAAATTGCCGAAAGTCAGATTTTTGCTGAAATTGTGACCCCGGGGCTTAGGGATTTTTTCAAAAAAATCTTTTTCTGCCATTGACGTTGTTTAGGGCTGATTTCTTGTCCTGTGGTAAAAAGCCTTCTGTTTCGACCGCCAAACCTCTCAGGGGAACATTTGCAACCGTTTGGCACCATTTTTGAGTAAATGGCCGAAAGTCAGATTTTTGCTGAAATTGTGACCCCGGGGCTTAGGGATTTTTTCAAAAAAATCTTTTTCTGCCGGTGACTTTGTTGAGGGCTGATTTCTTGTCCTGTGATAAAAAGCATTCTGTTTCGACAGCCAAACCTGTCAGGGGAACATTTGCAACCGTTTGGCACCATTTTTGAGTAAATTGCCGAAAGTCAGATTTTTGCTGAAATTGTGACCCCGGGGCTTAGGGATTTTTTCTAAAAAATCTTTTTCTGCCGGTGAAGCTGTTTAGTGCTGATTACTTTTCCTGTGATAACAAGCCTTCTGTTTCGACCGCCAAACCTCTCAGGGGAACATTTGCAACCGTTTGGCACCATTTTTGAGTAAATTGCCGAAAGTCAGATTTTTGCTGAAATTGTGACGCCGGGGCTTAGGGATTTTTTCAAAAAAATCTTTTTCTGCCATTGACGTTGTTTAGGGCTGATTTCTTGTCCTGTGGTAAAAAGCCTTCTGTTTCGACCGCCAAACCTCTCAGGGGAACATTTGCAACCGTTTGGCACCATTTTTGAGTAAATTGCCGAAAGTCAGATTTTATCCTGAAATTGTGACCCCGGGGCTTAGGGATTTTTTCAAAGAAATCTTTTTCTGCCATTGACGTTGTTTAGGGCTGATTTCTTTTCCTGTGATAACAAGCCTTCTGTTTGTACCGCCAAACCTCTCAGGGGAACATTTGCAACCGTTTGGCACCATTTTTGAGTAAATTGCCGAAAGTCAGATTTTTGCTGAAATTGTGACCCCGGGGCTTAGGGATTTTTTCTAAAAAATCTTTTTCTGCCGGTGAAGCTGTTTAGGGCTGATTTCTTTTCCTGTGATAAAAAGCCGTCTGTTTCTACCGCCAAACCTCTCAGGGGAACATTTGCAACCGTTTGGCACCATTTTTGAGTAAATTGCCGAAAGTCAGATTTTTGCTGAAATTGTGACCCCGGGGCTTAGGGATTTTTTCAAAAAAATCTTTTTCTGCCATTGACGTTGTTTAGGGCTGATTTCTTGTCCTGTGGTAAAAAGCCTTCTGTTTCGACCGCCAAACCTCTCAGGGGAACATTTGCAACCGTTTGGCACCATTTTTGAGTAAATTGCCGAAAGTCAGATTTTTGCTGAAATTGTGACCCCGGGGCTTAGGGATTTTTTCAAAAAAATCTTTTTCTGCCATTGACGTTGTTTAGGGCTGATTTCTTGCCCTGTGGTAAAAAGCCTTCTGTTTCGACCGCCAAACCTCTAAGGGGAACATTTGCAACCGTTTGGCACCATTTTTGAGTAAATTGCCGAAAGTCAGATTTTTGCTGAAATTGTGACCCCGGGGCTTAGGGATTTTTTTCAAAAAAATCTTTTTCTGCCGGTGACTTTGTTGAGGGCTGATTTCTTGTCCTGTGATAAAAAGCATTATGTTTCGAGAGCCAAACCTCTCAGGGGAACATTTGCAACCGTTTGGCACCATTTTTGAGTAAATTGCCGAAAGTCAGATTTTTGCTGAAATTGTGACCCCGGGGCTTAGGGATTTTTTCTAAAAAATCTTTTTCTGCCGGTGAAGCTGTTTAGGGCTGATTTCTTTTCCTGTGATAACAAGCCTTCTGTTTCGACCGCCAAACCTCTCAGGGGAACATTTGCAACCATTTGGCACCATTTTTGAGTAAATTGCCGAAAGTCAGATTTTTGCTGAAATTGTGACGCCGGGGCTTAGGGATTTTTTCAAAAAAATCTTTTTCTGCCATTGACGTTGTTTAGGGCTGATTTCTTGTCCTGTGGTAAAAAGCCTTCTGTTTCGACCGCCAAACCTCTCAGGGGAACATTTGCAACCGTTTGGCACCATTTTTGAGTAAATTGCCGAAAGTCAGATTTTTGCTGAAATTGTGACCCCGGGGCTTAGGGATTTTTTCAAAAAAATCTTTTTCTGCCGGTGAAGCTGTTTAGGGCTGATTTCTTTTCCTGTGATAAAAAGCCTTCTGTTTCTACCGCCAAACCTCTCAGGGGAACATTTGCAACCGTTTGGCACCATTTTTGAGTAAATTGCCGAAAGTCGGATTTTTTTCCTGAAATTGTGACCCCGGGGCTTAGGGATTTTTTTGAAAAAAATCTTTTTCTGCCGGTGAAGTTGTTTAGGGCTAATTTCTTGTCCTGTGATAAAAACCCTTCTGTTTCAACCGCCAAACCTCTCATGGGAACATTTGCAACCGTTTGGCACCATTTTTGAGTAAATTGCCGAAAGTCAGATTTTTGCTGAAATTGTGACCCCGGGGCTTAGGGATTTTTTCTAAAAAATCTTTTTCTGCCGGTGAAGCTGTTTAGGGCTGATTTCTTTTCCTGTGATAACAAGCCTTCTGTTTCGACCGCCAAACCTCTCAGGGGAACATTTGCAACCATTTGGCACCATTTTTGAGTAAATTGCCGAAAGTCAGATTTTTGCTGAAATTGTGACGCCGGGGCTTAGGGATTTTTTCAAAAAAATCTTTTTCTGCCATTGACGTTGTTTAGGGCTGATTTCTTGTCCTGTGGTAAAAAGCCTTCTGTTTCGACCGCCAAACCTCTCAGGGGAACATTTGCAACCGTTTGGCACCATTTTTGAGTAAATTGCCGAAAGTCAGATTTTTGCTGAAATTGTGACCCCGGGGCTTAGGGATTTTTTCAAAAAAATCTTTTTCTGCCGGTGAAGCTGTTTAGGGCTGATTTCTTTTCCTGTGATAAAAAGCCTTCTGTTTCTACCGCCAAACCTCTCAGGGGAACATTTGCAACCGTTTGGCACCATTTTTGAGTAAATTGCCGAAAGTCGGATTTTTTTCCTGAAATTGTGACCCCGGGGCTTAGGGATTTTTTTGAAAAAAATCTTTTTCTGCCGGTGAAGTTGTTTAGGGCTAATTTCTTGTCCTGTGATAAAAACCCTTCTGTTTCAACCGCCAAACCTCTCATGGGAACATTTGCAACCGTTTGGCACCATTTTTGAGTAAATTGCCGAAAGTCAGATTTTTGCTGAAATTGTGACCCCGGGGCTTAGGGATTTTTTCAAAAAAATCTTTTTCTACCGGTGACGTTGTTGAGGGCTGATTTCTTGTCCTGTGATAAAAAGCCTTCTGTTTCGACTGCCAAACATCTCAGGGGAACATTTGCAACCGTTTGGCACCATTTTTGAGTAAATTGCCGAAAGTCAGATTTTTGCTGAAATTGTGACCCCGGGGCTTAGGGATTTTTTTCAAAAAAATCTTTTTCTGCCGGTGAAGTTGTTTAGGGCTTATTTTTTGTCCTATGATAAAAAGCCTTCTGTTTCGACCGGCAAACCTTTCAGGGGAGCATTTGCAACCGTTTAGCACCATTTTTGAGTAAATTGCCGAAAGTCAGATTTGGACTGAAATAGTGACCCCGGGGCTTAGGGATTTCTTCAAAAAAATCTTTTTCTGCTGGTGACGTTCTTGAGGGCTGATTTCTTGTCCTGTGATAAAAAGCCTTCTGTTTCGACCGCCAAACATCTCAGGGGAACATTTGCATCCGCTTGGCACCATTTTTGAGTAAATTGCCGAAAGTCAGATTTTTGCTGAAATTGTGACCCCGGGGCTTAGGGATTTTTTCAAAAAAAATTTTTTCTGCCGGTGAAGTTGTTTAGGGCTGATTTCTTCTCCTGTGATAAAAAGCCTTCTGTTTCGACCACCAAACCTCTCAGGGGAACATTTGCAACCGTGTGGCACCATTTTTGAGTAAATTGCCGAAAGTCAGATTTTTGCTGAAATTGTGACCCCGGGTCTTAGGGATTTTTTCAAAAAAATCTTTTTCTGCCGGTGAAGCTGTTTAGGGCTGATTTCTTTTCCTATGATAACAAGCCTTCTGTTTCTACCGCCAAACCTCTCAGGGGAACATTTGCAACCGTTTGGCACCATTTTTGAGTAAATTGCCGAAAGTCAGATTTTTGCTGAAATTGTGACCCCGGGGCTTAGGGATTTTTTCAAAAAATCTTTTTCTGCCGGTGAAGCTGTTTAGGGCTGATTTCTTTTCCTGTGATAACAATCCTTCTGTTTCTACCGCCAAACCTCTCAGGGGAACATTTGCAACCGTTTGGCACCATTTTTGAGTAAATTGCCGAAAGTCAGATTTTTGCTGACATTGTGACCCCGGGGCTTAGGGATTTTTTCAAAAAAATCTTTTTCTGCCGGTGACGTTGTTGAGGGCTGATTTCTTGTCCTGTGATAAAAAGCCTTCTGATTCGACAGCCAAACCTCTCAGGGGAACATTTGCAACCGTTTGGCACCATTTTTGAGTAAATTGCCGAAAGTCAGATTTTTCCTGAAATTGTGACCCCGGGGCTTAGGGATTTTTTTCAAAAAAATCCTTTTCTGCCGGTGAAGTTGTTTAGGACTAATTTCTTGTCCTGTGATAAAAAGCCTTCTGTTTCGACCGCCAATCCTCTCAGGGGAACATTTGCAACCGTTTGGCACCATTTTTGAGTAAATTGCCGAAAGTCAGATTTTTGCTGAAATTGTGACCCCGGGGCTTAGGGATTTTTTCAAAAAAATCTTTTTCTGCCGGTGAAGCTGTTTAGGGCTGATTTCTTTTCCTGTGATAAAAAGCCTTCTGTTTCGACCGCCAATCCTCTCAGGGGAACATTTGCAACCGTTTGGCACCATTTTTGAGTAAATTGCCGAAAGTCAGATTTTTGCTGAAATTGTGACGCCGGGGCTTAGGGATTTTTTCAAAAAAATCTTTTTCTGCCATTGACGTTGTTTAGGGCTGATTTCTTGTCCTGTGGTAAAAAGCCTTCTGTTTCGACCGCCAAACCTCTCAGGGGAACATTTGCAACCGTTTGGCACCATTTTTGAGTAAATTGCCGAAAGTCAGATGTTATCCTGAAATTGTGACCCCGGGGCTTAGGGATTTTTTCAAAGAAATCTTTTTCTGCCATTGACGTTGTTTAGGGCTGATTTCTTTTCCTGTGATAACAAGCCTTCTGTTTCTACCGCCAAACCTCTCAGGGGAACATTTGCAACCGTTTGGCACCATTTTTGAGTAAATTGCCGAAAGTCAGATTTTTGCTGAAATTGTGACCCCGGGGCTTAGGGATTTTTTCAAAAAAATCTTTTTCTGCCGGTGAAGCTGTTTAGGGCTGATTTCTTTTCCTGTGATAAAAAGCCTTCTGTTTCTACCGCCAAACCTCTCAGGGGAACATTTGCAACCGTTTGGCACCATTTTTGAGTAAATTGCCGAAAGTCAGATTTTTGCTGAAATTGTGACCCCGGGGCTTAGGGATTTTTTCAAAAAAATCTTTTTCTGCCATTGACGTTGTTTAGGGCTGATTTCTTGTCCTGTGGTAAAAAGCCGTCTGTTTCGACCGCCAAACCTCTCAGGGGAAAATTTGCAACCGTTTGGCACCATTTTTGAGTAAATTGCCGAAAGTCAGATTTTTGCTGAAATTGTGACCCCGGGGCTTAGAGATTTTTTCAAAAAAATCTTTTTCTGCCGGTGAAGCTGTTTAGGGCTGATTTCTTTTCCTGTGATAACAAGCCTTCTGTTTCTACCGCCAAACCTCTCAGGGGAACATTTGCAACCGTTTGGCACCATTTTTGAGTAAATTGCCGAAAGTCAGATTTTTGCTGAAATTGTGACCCCAGGGCTTAGGGATTTTTTCAAAAAAATCTTTTTCTGCCGGTGAAGCTGTTTAGGGCTGATTTCTTTTCCTGTGATAAAAAGCCTTCTGTTTATACCGCCAAACCTCTCAGGGGAACATTTGCAACCGTTTGGCACCATTTTTGAGTAAATTGCCGAAAGTCAGATTTTTCCTGAAATTGTGACCCCGGGGCTTAGGGATTTTTTCAAAAAAAAAAAAAATTCTGCCGGTGAAGTTGTTTAGGGCTGATTTCTTGTCCTGTGATAAAATGCCTTCTGTTTCGACAGCCAAACCTCTCAGGGGAACATTTGCAACCGTTTGGCACCATTTTTGAGTAAATTGCCGAAAGTCAGATTTTTCCTGAAATTGTGACCCCGGGGCTTAGGGATTTTTTTCAAAAAAATCTTTTTCTGCCGGTGAAGTTGTTTAGGGCTTATTTTTTGTCCTATGATAAAAAGCCTTCTGTTTCGACCGGCAAACCTTTCAGGGGAGCATTTGCAACCGTTTAGCACCATTTTTGAGTAAATTGCCGAAAGTCAGATTTGGACTGAAATAGTGACCCCGGGGCTTAGGGATTCCTTCAAAAAAATCTTTTTCTGCTGGTGACGTTCTTGAGGGCTGATTTCTTGTCCTGTGATAAAAAGCCTTCTGTTTCGACCGCCAAACATCTCAGGGGAACATTTGCATCCGCTTGGCACCATTTTTGAGTAAATTGCCGAAAGTCAGATTTTTGCTGAAATTGTGACCCCGGGGCTTAGGGATTTTTTCAAAAAAATCTTTTTCTACCGGTGACGTTGTTGAGGGCTGATTTCTTGTCCTGTGGTAAAAAGCCTTCTGTTTCGACCGCCAAACCTCTCAGGGGAACATTTGCAACTGTTTGGCACCATTTTTGAGTAAATTGCCGAAAGTCAGATTTTTCCTGAAATTGTGACCCCGGGGCTTAGGGATTTTTTTCAAAAAAATCCTTTTCTGCCGGTGAAGTTGTTTAGGACTAATTTCTTGTCCTGTGATAAAAAGCCTTCTGTTTCGACCGCCAATCCTCTCAGGGGAACATTTGCAACCGTTTGGCACCATTTTTGAGTAAATTGCCGAAAGTCAGATTTTTGCTGAAATTGTGATGCCGGGGCTTAGGGATTTTTTCAAAAAAATCTTTTTCTGCCATTGACGTTGTTTAGGGCTGATTTCTTGTCCTGTGGTAAAAAGCCTTCTGTTTCGACCGCCAAACCTCTCAGGGGAACATTTGCAACCGTTTGGCACCATTTTTGAGTAAATTGCCGAAAGTCAGATTTTATCCTGAAATTGTGACCCCGGGGCTTAGGGATTTTTTCAAAAAAATCTTTTTCTGCCGGTGAAGCTGTTTACGGCTGATTTCTTTTCCTGTGATAAAAAGCCTTCTGTTTCGACCGCCAATCCTCTCAGGGGAACATTTGCAACCGTTTGGCACCATTTTTGAGTAAATTGCCGAAAGTCAGATTTTTGCTGAAATTGTGACGCCGGGGCTTAGGGATTTTTTCAAAAAAATCTTTTTCTGCCATTGACGTTGTTTAGGGCTGATTTCTTGTCCTGTGGTAAAAAGCCTTCTGTTTCGACCGCCAAACCTCTCAGGGGAACATTTGCAACCGTTTGGCACCATTTTTGAGTAAATTGCCGAAAGTCAGATTTTATCCTGAAATTGTGACCCCGGGGCTTAGGGATTTTTTCAAAGAAATCTTTTTCTGCCATTGACGTTGTTTAGGGCTGATTTCTTTTCCTGTGATAACAAGCCTTCTGTTTCTACCGCCAAACCTCTCAGGGGAACATTTGCAACCGTTTGGCACCATTTTTGAGTAAATTGCCGAAAGTCAGATTTTTGCTGAAATTGTGACCCCGGGGCTTAGGGATTTTTTCAAAAAAATCTTTTTCTGCCGGTGAAGCTGTTTAGGGCTGATTTCTTTTCCTGTGATAAAAAGCCTTCTGTTTCTACCGCCAAACCTCTCAGGGGAACATTTGCAACCGTTTGGCACCATTTTTGAGTAAATTGCCGAAAGTCAGATTTTTGCTGAAATTGTGACCCCGGGGCTTAGGGATTTTTTCAAAAAAATCTTTTTCTGCCATTGACGTTGTTTAGGGCTGATTTCTTGTCCTGTGGTAAAAAGCCGTCTGTTTCGACCGCCAAACCTCTCAGGGGAACATTTGCAACCGTTTGGCACCATTTTTGAGTAAATTGCCGAAAGTCAGATTTTTGCTGAAATTGTGACCCCGGGGCTTAGAGATTTTTTCAAAGAAATCTTTTTCTGCCGGTGAAGCTGTTTAGGGCTGATTTCTTTTCCTGTGATAACAAGCCTTCTGTTTCTACCGCCAAACCTCTCAGGGGAACATTTGCAACCGTTTGGCACCATTTTTGAGTAAATTGCCGAAAGTCAGATTTTTGCTGAAATTGTGACCCCAGGGCTTAGGGATTTTTTCAAAAAAATCTTTTTCTGCCGGTGAAGCTGTTTAGGGCTGATTTCTTTTCCTGTGATAAAAAGCCTTCTGTTTCTACCGCCAAACCTCTCAGGGGAACATTTGCAACCGTTTGGCACCATTTTTGAGTAAATTGCCGAAAGTCAGATTTTTGCTGAAATTGTGACCCCGGGGCTTAGGGATTTTTTCAAAAAAATCTTTTTCTGCCATTGACGTTGTTTAGGGCTGATTTCTTGTCCTGTGGTAAAAAGCCGTCTGTTTCGACCGCCAAACCTCTCAGGGGAACATTTGCAACCGTTTGGCACCATTTTTGAGTAAATTGCCGAAAGTCAGATTTTTGCTGAAATTGTGACCCCGGGGCTTAGAGATTTTTTCAAAAAAATCTTTTTCTGCCGGTGAAGCTGTTTAGGGCTGATTTCTTTTCCTGTGATAACAAGCCTTCTGTTTCTACCGCCAAACCTCTCAGGGGAACATTTGCAACCGTTTGGCACCATTTTTGAGTAAATTGCCGAAAGTCAGATTTTTGCTGAAATTGTGACCCCAGGGCTTAGGGATTTTTTCAAAAAAATCTTTTTCTGCCGGTGAAGCTGTTTAGGGCTGATTTCTTTTCCTGTGATAAAAAGCCTTCTGTTTATACCGCCAAACCTCTCAGGGGAACATTTGCAACCGTTTGGCACCATTTTTGAGTAAATTGCCGAAAGTCAGATTTTTTTCCTGAAATTGTGACCCCGGGGCTTAGGGATTTTTTCAAAAAAATCTTTTTCTACCGGTGACATTGTTGAGGGCTGATTTCTTGTCCTGTGATAAAAAGCCTTCTGTTTCGACAGCCAAACCTCTCAGGGGAACATTTGCAACCGTTTGGCACCATTTTTGAGTAAATTGCCGAAAGTCAGATTTTTGCTGAAATTGTGACCCCGGGGCTTAGGGATTTTTTCAAAAAAATCTTTTTCTGCCGGTGAAGTTGTTTAGGGCTAATTTCTTGTCCTGTGATAAAAAGCCTTCTGTTTCGACCGCCAAACCTCTCAGGGGAACATTTGCAACCGTTTGGCACCATTTTTGAGTAAATTGCCGAAAGTCAGATTTTTCCTGAAATTGTGACCCCGGGGCTTAGGGATTTTTTCAAAAAAAAAAAAAATTCTGCCGGTGAAGTTGTTTAGGGCTGATTTCTTGTCCTGTGATAAAATGCCTTCTGTTTCGACAGCCAAACCTCTCAGGGGAACATTTGCAACCGTTTGGCACCATTTTTGAGTAAATTGCCGAAAGTCAGATTTTTCCTGAAATTGTGACCCCGGGGCTTAGGGATTTTTTTCAAAAAAATCTTTTTCTGCCGGTGAAGTTGTTTAGGGCTTATTTTTTGTCCTATGATAAAAAGCCTTCTGTTTCGACCGGCAAACCTTTCAGGGGAGCATTTGCAACCGTTTAGCACCATTTTTGAGTAAATTGCCGAAAGTCAGATTTGGACTGAAATATTGACCCCGGGGCTTAGGGATTCCTTCAAAAAAATCTTTTTCTGCTGGTGACGTTCTTGAGGGCTGATTTCTTGTCCTGTGATAAAAAGCCTTCTGTTTCGACCGCCAAACATCTCAGGGGAACATTTGCATCCGCTTGGCACCATTTTTGAGTAAATTGCCGAAAGTCAGATTTTTGCTGAAATTGTGACCCCGGGGCTTAGGGATTTTTTCAAAAAAATCTTTTTCTACCGGTGACGTTGTTGAGGGCTGATTTCTTGTCCTGTGGTAAAAAGCCTTCTGTTTCGACCGCCAAACCTCTCAGGGGAACATTTGCAACTGTTTGGCACCATTTTTGAGTAAATTGCCGAAAGTCAGATTTTTCCTGAAATTGTGACCCCGGGGCTTAGGGATTTTTTTCAAAAAAATCCTTTTCTGCCGGTGAAGTTGTTTAGGACTAATTTCTTGTCCTGTGATAAAAAGCCTTCTGTTTCGACCGCCAATCCTCTCAGGGGAACATTTGCAACCGTTTGGCACCATTTTTGAGTAAATTGCCGAAAGTCAGATTTTTGCTGAAATTGTGATGCCGGGGCTTAGGGATTTTTTCAAAAAAATCTTTTTCTGCCATTGACGTTGTTTAGGGCTGATTTCTTGTCCTGTGGTAAAAAGCCTTCTGTTTCGACCGCCAAACCTCTCAGGGGAACATTTGCAACCGTTTGGCACCATTTTTGAGTAAATTGCCGAAAGTCAGATTTTATCCTGAAATTGTGACCCCGGGGCTTAGGGATTTTTTCAAAAAAATCTTTTTCTGCCGGTGAAGCTGTTTAGGGCTGATTTCTTTTCCTGTGATAAAAAGCCTTCTGTTTCGACCGCCAATCCTCTCAGGGGAACATTTGCAACCGTTTGGCACCATTTTTGAGTAAATTGCCGAAAGTCAGATTTTTGCTGAAATTGTGACGCCGGGGCTTAGGGATTTTTTCAAAAAAATCTTTTTCTGCCATTGACGTTGTTTAGGGCTGATTTCTTGTCCTGTGGTAAAAAGCCTTCTGTTTCGACCGCCAAACCTCTCAGGGGAACATTTGCAACCGTTTGGCACCATTTTTGAGTAAATTGCCGAAAGTCAGATTTTATCCTGAAATTGTGACCCCGGGGCTTAGGGATTTTTTCAAAGAAATCTTTTTCTGCCATTGACGTTGTTTAGGGCTGATTTCTTTTCCTGTGATAACAAGCCTTCTGTTTCTACCGCCAAACCTCTCAGGGGAACATTTGCAACCGTTTGGCACCATTTTTGAGTAAATTGCCGAAAGTCAGATTTTTGCTGAAATTGTGACCCCGGGGCTTAGGGATTTTTTCAAAAAAATCTTTTTCTGCCGGTGAAGCTGTTTAGGGCTGATTTCTTTTCCTGTGATAAAAAGCCTTCTGTTTCTACCGCCAAACCTCTCAGGGGAACATTTGCAACCGTTTGGCACCATTTTTGAGTAAATTGCCGAAAGTCAGATTTTTGCTGAAATTGTGACCCCGGGGCTTAGGGATTTTTTCAAAAAAATCTTTTTCTGCCATTGACGTTGTTTAGGGCTGATTTCTTGTCCTGTGGTAAAAAGCCGTCTGTTTCGACCGCCAAACCTCTCAGGGGAACATTTGCAACCGTTTGGCACCATTTTTGAGTAAATTGCCGAAAGTCAGATTTTTGCTGAAATTGTGACCCCGGGGCTTAGAGATTTTTTCAAAAAAATCTTTTTCTGCCGGTGAAGCTGTTTAGGGCTGATTTCTTTTCCTGTGATAACAAGCCTTCTGTTTCTACCGCCAAACCTCTCAGGGGAACATTTGCAACCGTTTGGCACCATTTTTGAGTAAATTGCCGAAAGTCAGATTTTTGCTGAAATTGTGACCCCAGGGCTTAGGGATTTTTTCAAAAAAATCTTTTTCTGCCGGTGAAGCTGTTTAGGGCTGATTTCTTTTCCTGTGATAAAAAGCCTTCTGTTTATACCGCCAAACCTCTCAGGGGAACATTTGCAACCGTTTGGCACCATTTTTGAGTAAATTGCCGAAAGTCAGATTTTTTTCCTGAAATTGTGACCCCGGGGCTTAGGGATTTTTTCAAAAAAATCTTTTTCTACCGGTGACGTTGTTGAGGGCTGATTTCTTGTCCTGTGATAAAAAGCCTTCTGTTTCGACAGCCAAACCTCTCAGGGGAACATTTGCAACCGTTTGGCACCATTTTTGAGTAAATTGCCGAAAGTCAGATTTTTGCTGAAATTGTGACCCCGGGGCTTAGGGATTTTTTCAAAAAAAAAAAAAAGTTCTGCCGGTGAAGTTGTTTAGGGCTGATTTCTTGTCCTGTGATAAAATGCCTTCTGTTTCGACAGCCAAACCTCTCAGGGGAACATTTGCAACCGTTTGGCACCATTTTTGAGTAAATTGCCGAAAGTCAGATTTTTCCTGAAATTGTGACCCCGGGGCTTAGGGATTTTTTTCAAAAAAATCTTTTTCTGCCGGTGAAGTTGTTTAGGGCTTATTTTTTGTCCTATGATAAAAAGCCTTCTGTTTCGACCGGCAAACCTTTCAGGGGAGCATTTGCAACCGTTTAGCACCATTTTTGAGTAAATTGCCGAAAGTCAGATTTGGACTGAAATAGTGACCCCGGGGCTTAGGGATTTCTTCAAAAAAATCTTTTTCTGCTGGTGACGTTCTTGAGGGCTGATTTCTTGTCCTGTGATAAAAAGCCTTCTGTTTCGACCGCCAAACATCTCAGGGGAACATTTGCATCCGCTTGGCACCATTTTTGAGTAAATTGCCGAAAGTCAGATTTTTGCTGAAATTGTGACCCCGGGGCTTAGGGATTTTTTCAAAAAAATTTTTTTCTGCCGGTGAAGTTGTTTAGGGCTGATTTCTTGTCCTGTGATAAAAAGCCTTCTGTTTCGACCGCCAATCCTCTCAGGGGAACATTTGCAACCGTTTGGCACCATTTTTGAGTAAATTGCCGAAAGTCAGATTTTTGCTGAAATTGTGACGCCGGGGCTTAGGGATTTTTTCAAAAAAATCTTTTTCTTCCATTGACGTTGTTTAGGGCTGATTTCTTGTCCTGTGGTAAAAAGCCTTCTGTTTCGACCGCCAAACCTCTCAGGGGAACATTTGCAACCGTTTGGCACCATTTTTGAGTAAATTGCCGAAAGTCAGATTTTATCCTGAAATTGTGACCCCGGGGCTTAGGGATTTTTTCAAAGAAATCTTTTTCTGCCATTGACGTTGTTTAGGGCTGATTTCTTTTCCTGTGATAACAAGCCTTCTGTTTCTACCGCCAAACCTCTCAGGGGAACATTTGCAACCGTTTGGCACCATTTTTGAGTAAATTGCCGAAAGTCAGATTTTTGCTGAAATTGTGACCCCGGGGCTTAGGGATTTTTTCAAAAAAATCTTTTTCTGCCGGTGAAGCTGTTTAGGGCTGATTTCTTTTCCTGTGATGAAAAGCCTTCTGTTTGTACCGCCAAACCTCTCAGGGGAACATTTGCAACCGTTTGGCACCATTTTTGAGTAAATTGCCGAAAGTCAGATTTTTGCTGAAATTGTGACCCCGGGGCTTAGGGATTTTTTTCAAAAAAATCTTTTTCTGCCGGTGAAGTTGTTTAGGGCTAATTTCTTGTCCTGTGATAAAAAGCCTTCTGTTTCGACCGCCAATCCTCTCAGGGGAACATTTGCAACCGTTTGGCACCATTTTTGAGTAAATTGCCGAAAGTCAGATTTTTGCTGAAATTGTGACGCCGGGGCTTAGGGATTTTTTCAAAAAAATCTTTTTCTTCCATTGACGTTGTTTAGGGCTGATTTCTTGTCCTGTGGTAAAAAGCCTTCTGTTTCGACCGCCAAACCTCTCAGGGGAACATTTGCAACCGTTTGGCACCATTTTTGAGTAAATTGCCGAAAGTCAGATTTTATCCTGAAATTGTGACCCCGGGGCTTAGGGATTTTTTCAAAGAAATCTTTTTCTGCCATTGACGTTGTTTAGGGCTGATTTCTTTTCCTGTGATAACAAGCCTTCTGTTTCTACCGCCAAACCTCTCAGGGGAACATTTGCAACCGTTTGGCACCATTTTTGAGTAAATTGCCGAAAGTCAGATTTTTGCTGAAATTGTGACCCCGGGGCTTAGGGATTTTTTCAAAAAAATCTTTTTCTGCCGGTGAAGCTGTTTAGGGCTGATTTCTTTTCCTGTGATAAAAAGCCTTCTGTTTCTACCGCCAAACCTCTCAGGGGAACATTTGCAACCGTTTGGCACCATTTTTGAGTAAATTGCCGAAAGTCAGATTTTTGCTGAAATTGTGACCCCGGGGCTTAGGGATTTTTTCAAAAAAATCTTTTTCTGCCATTGACGTTGTTTGGGGCTGATTTCTTGTCCTGTGGTAAAAAGCCGTCTGTTTCGACCGCCAAACCTCTCAGGGGAACATTTGCAACCGTTTGGCACCATTTTTGAGTAAATTGCCGAAAGTCAGATTTTTGCTGAAATTGTGACCCCGGGGCTTAGGGATTTTTTCAAAAAAATCTTTTTCTGCCATTGACGTTGTTTGGGGCTGATTTCTTGTCCTGTGGTAAAAAGCCGTCTGTTTCGACCGCCAAACCTCTCAGGGGAACATTTGCAACCGTTTGGCACCATTTTTGAGTAAATTGCCGAAAGTCAGATTTTTGCTGAAATTGTGACCCCGGGGCTTAGGGATTTTTTCAAAAAAATCTTTTTCTGCCGGTGAAGCTGTTTAGGGCTGATTTCTTTTCCTGTGATAAAAAGCCTTCTGTTTATACCGCCAAACCTCTCAGGGGAACATTTGCAACCTTTTGGCACCATTTTTGAGTAAATTGCCGAAAGTCAGATTTTTTTCCTGAAATTGTGACCCCGGGGCTTAGGGATTTTTTCAAAAAAATCTTTTACTACCGGTGACGTTGTTGAGGGCTGATTTCTTATCCTGTGATAAAAAGCCTTCTGTTTCGACAGCCAAACCTCTCAGGGGAACATTTGCAACCGTTTGGCACCATTTTTGAGTAAATTGCCGAAAGTCAGATTTTTGCTGAAATTGTGACCCCGGGGCTTAGGGATTTTTTCCAAAAAATCTTTTTCTGCCGGTGAAGTTGTTTAGGGCTAATTTCTTGTCCTGTGATAAAAAGCCTTCTGTTTCGACCGCCAAACCTCTCAGGGGAACATTTGCAACCGTTTGGCACCATTTTTGAGTAAATTGCCGAAAGTCAGATTTTTCCTGAAATTGTGACCCCGGGGCTTAGGGATTTTTTCAAAAAAAAAAAAATTCTGCCGGTGAAGTTGTTTAGGGCTGATTTCTTGTCCTGTGATAAAATGCCTTCTGTTTCGACAGCCAAACCTCTCATGGGAACATTTGCAACCGTTTGGCACCATTTTTGAGTAAATTGCCAAAAGTCAGATTTTTCCTGAAATTGTGACCCCGGGGCTTAGGGATTTTTTTCAAAAAAATCTTTTTCTGCCGGTGAAGTTGTTTAGGGCTTATTTTTTGTCCTATGATAAAAAGCCTTCTGTTTCGACCGGCAAACCTTTCAGGGGAGCATTTGCAACCGTTTAGCACCATTTTTGAGTAAATTGCCGAAAGTCAGATTTGGACTGAAATAGTGACCCCGGGGCTTAGGGATTTCTTCAAAAAAATCTTTTTCTGCTGGTGACGTTCTTGAGGGCTGATTTCTTCTCCTGTGATAAAAAGCCTTCTGTTTCGACCGCCAAACATCTCAGGGGAACATTTGCATCCGCTTGGCACCATTTTTGAGTAAATTGCCGAAAGTCAGATTTTTGCTGAAATTGTGACCCCGGGGCTTAGGGATTTTTTCAAAAACATTTTTTTCTGCCGGTGAAGTTGTTTAGGGCTGATTTCTTGTCCTGTGATAAAAAGCCTTCTGTTTCGACCACCAAACCTCTCAGGGGAACATGTGCAATCGTTTGGCACCATTTTTGAGTAAATTGCCGAAAGTCAGATTTTTGCTGAAATTGTGACCCCGGGGCTTAGGGATTTTTTCAAAAGAATCTTTTTCTGCCGGTGAAGCTGTTTAGGGCTGATTTCTTTTCCTATGATAACAAGCCTTCTGTTTCTACCGCCAAACCTCTCAGGGGAACATTTGCAACCGTTTGGCACCATTTTTGAGTAAATTGCCGAAAGTCAGATTTTTGCTGATATTGTGACCCCGGGGCTTAGGGATTTTTTCAAAAAAATCTTTTTCTGCCGGTGAAGCTGTTTAGGGCTGATTTCTTTTCCTATGATAACAAGCCTTCTGTTTCTACCGCCAAACCTCTCAGGGGAACATTTGCAACCGTTTGGCACCATTTTTGAGTAAATTGCCGAAAGTCAGATTTTTGCTGATATTGTGACCCCGGGGCTTAGGGATTTTTTCAAAAAAATCTTTTTCTGCCGGTGAAGCTGTTTAGGGCTGATTTCTTTTCCTATGATAACAAGCCTTCTGTTTCTACCGCCAAACCTCTCAGGGGAACATTTGCAACCGTTTGGCACCATTTTTGAGTAAATTGCCGAAAGTCAAATTTTTGCTCAAATTGTGACCACGGGGCTTAGGGATTTTTTCAAAAAAATCTTTTTCTGCCATTGACGTTGTTTGGGGCTGATTTCTTGTCCTGTGGTAAAAAGCCGTCTGTTTCGACCGCCAAACCTCTCAGGGGAACATTTGCAACCGTTTGGCACCATTTTTGAGTAAATTCCCGAAAGTCGGATTTTTGATGAAATTGTGACCCCGGGGCTTAGAGATTTTTTCAAAAAAATCTTTTTCTGCCGGTGAAGCTGTTTAGGGCTGATTTCTTTTCCTGTGATAACAAGCCTTCTGTTTCTACCGCCAAACCTCTCAGGGGAACATTTGCAACCGTTTGGCACCATTTTTGAGTAAATTGCCGAAAGTCAGATTTTTGCTGAAATTGTGACCCTGGGGCTTAGGGATTTTTTCAAAAAAATCTTTTTCTGCCGGTGAAGCTGTTTAGGGCTGATTTCTTTTCCTGTGATAAAAAGCCTTCTGTTTATACCGCCAAACCTCTCAGGGGAACATTTGCAACCTTTTGGCACCATTTTTGAGTAAATTGCCGAAAGTCAGATTTTTTTCCTGAAATTGTGACCCCGGGGCTTAGGGATTTTTTCAAAAAAATCTTTTACTACCGGTGACGTTGTTGAGGGCTGATTTCTTGTCCTGTGATAAAAAGCCTTCTGTTTCGACAGCCAAACCTCTCAGGGGAACATTTGCAACCGTTTGGCACCATTTTTGAGTAAATTGCCGAAAGTCAGATTTTTGCTGAAATTGTGACCCCGGGGATTAGGGATTTTTTCCAAAAAATCTTTTTCTGCCGGTGAAGTTGTTTAGGGCTAATTTCTTGTCCTGTGATAAAAAGCCTTCTGTTTCGACCGCCAAACCTCTCAGGGGAACATTTGCAACCGTTTGGCACCATTTTTGAGTAAATTGCCGAAAGTCAGATTTTTCCTGAAATTGTGACCCCGGGGCTTAGGGATTTTTTCAAAAAAAAAAAAATTCTGCCGGTGAAGTTGTTTAGGGCTGATTTCTTGTCCTGTGATAAAATGCCTTCTGTTTCGACAGCCAAACCTCTCATGGGAACATTTGCAACCGTTTGGCACCATTTTTGAGTAAATTGCCAAAAGTCAGATTTTTCCTGAAATTGTGACCCCGGGGCTTAGGGATTTTTTTCAAAAAAATCTTTTTCTGCCGGTGAAGTTGTTTAGGGCTTATTTTTTGTCCTATGATAAAAAGCCTTCTGTTTCGACCGGCAAACCTTTCAGGGGAGCATTTGCAACCGTTTAGCACCATTTTTGAGTAAATTGCCGAAAGTCAGATTTGGACTGAAATAGTGACCCCGGGGCTTAGGGATTTCTTCAAAAAAATCTTTTTCTGCTGGTGACGTTCTTGAGGGCTGATTTCTTTTCCTGTGATAACAGGCCTTCTGTTTCTACCGCCAAACCTGTCAGGGGAACATTTGCAACCGTTTGGCACCATTTTTGAGTAAATTGCCGAAAGTCAGATTTTTGCTGAAATTGTGACCCCGGGGCTTAGAGATTTTTTCAAAAAAATCTTTTTCTGCCGGTGAAGCTGTTTAGGGCTGATTTCTTTTCCTGTGATAACAAGCCTTCTGTTTCTACCGCCAAACCTCTCAGGGGAACATTTGCAACCGTTTGGCACCATTTTTGAGTAAATTGCCGAAAGTCAGATTTTTGCTGAAATTGTGACCCTGGGGCTTAGGGATTTTTTCAAAAAAATCTTTTTCTGCCGGTGAAGCTGTTTAGGGCTGATTTCTTTTCCTGTGATAAAAAGCCTTCTGTTTATACCGCCAAACCTCTCAGGGGAACATTTGCAACCTTTTGGCACCATTTTTGAGTAAATTGCCGAAAGTCAGATTTTTTTCCTGAAATTGTGACCCCGGGGCTTAGGGATTTTTTCAAAAAAATCTTTTACTACCGGTGACGTTGTTGAGGGCTGATTTCTTGTCCTGTGATAAAAAGCCTTCTGTTTCGACAGCCAAACCTCTCAGGGGAACATTTGCAACCGTTTGGCACCATTTTTGAGTAAATTGCCGAAAGTCAGATTTTTGCTGAAATTGTGACCCCGGGGATTAGGGATTTTTTCCAAAAAATCTTTTTCTGCCGGTGAAGTTGTTTAGGGCTAATTTCTTGTCCTGTGATAAAAAGCCTTCTGTTTCGACCGCCAAACCTCTCAGGGGAACATTTGCAACCGTTTGGCACCATTTTTGAGTAAATTGCCGAAAGTCAGATTTTTCCTGAAATTGTGACCCCGGGGCTTAGGGATTTTTTCAAAAAAAAAAAAATTCTGCCGGTGAAGTTGTTTAGGGCTGATTTCTTGTCCTGTGATAAAATGCCTTCTGTTTCGACAGCCAAACCTCTCATGGGAACATTTGCAACCGTTTGGCACCATTTTTGAGTAAATTGCCAAAAGTCAGATTTTTCCTGAAATTGTGACCCCGGGGCTTAGGGATTTTTTTCAAAAAAATCTTTTTCTGCCGGTGAAGTTGTTTAGGGCTTATTTTTTGTCCTATGATAAAAAGCCTTCTGTTTCGACCGGCAAACCTTTCAGGGGAGCATTTGCAACCGTTTAGCACCATTTTTGAGTAAATTGCCGAAAGTCAGATTTGGACTGAAATAGTGACCCCGGGGCTTAGGGATTTCTTCAAAAAAATCTTTTTCTGCTGGTGACGTTCTTGAGGGCTGATTTCTTTTCCTGTGATAACAGGCCTTCTGTTTCTACCGCCAAACCTGTCAGGGGAACATTTGCAACCGTTTGGCACCATTTTTGAGTAAATTGCCGAAAGTCAGATTTTTGCTGAAATTGTGACCCCGGGGCTTAGGGATTTTTTCAAAAAAATCTTTTTCTGCCATTGACGTTGTTTAGGGCTGATTTCCTGTCCTGTGGTAAAAAGCCTTCTGTTTCGACCGCCAAACCTCTCAGGGGAACATTTGCAACCGTTTGGCACCATTTTTGAGTAAATTGCCGAAAGTCAGATTATTTCCTGAAATTGTGACCCCGGGGCTTAGGGATTTTTTCAAAAAAATCTTTTTCTGCCGGTGACGTTGTTGAGGGCTGATTTCTTGTCCTGTGATAAAAAGCCTTCTGTTTCGACAGCCAAACCTCTCAGGGGAACATTTGCAACCGTTTGGCACCATTTTTGAGTAAATTGCCGAAAGTCAGATTTTTCCTGAAATTGTGACCCCGGGGCTTAGGGATTTTTTTCAAAAAAATCTTTTTCTGCCGGTGAAGTTTTTTAGGGCTAATTTCTTGTCCTGTGATAAAAAGCCTTCTGTTTCGACCGCCAATCCTCTCAGGGGAACATTTGCAACCGTTTGGCACCATTTTTGAGTAAATTGCCGAAAGTCAGATTTTTGCTGAAATTGTGACCCCGGGGCTTAGGGATTTTTTCAAAAAAAAAAAATTTCTGCCGGTGAAGTTGTTTAGGGCTGATTTCTTGTCCTGTGATAAAAAGCCTTCTGTTTCGACAGCTAAACCTCTCAGGGGAACATTTGCAACCGTTTGGCACCATTTTTGAGTAAATTGCCAAAAGTCAGATTTTTCCTGAAATTGTGACCCCAGGGCTTAGGGGTTTTTTTCAAAAAAATCTTTTTCTGCCGGTGAAGTTGTTTAGGGCTGATTTCTTTTCCTGTGATAATAAGCCTTCTGTTTCTACCGCCAAACCCCTCAGGGGAACATTTGCAACCGTTTGGCACCATTTTTGAGTAAATTGCCGAAAGTCAGATTTTTGCTGAAATTGTGACCCCGGGGCTTAGGGATTTTTTCCAAAAAATCTTTTTCTGCCGGTGAAGTTGTTTAGGGCTAATTTCTTGTCCTGTGATAAAAAGCCTTCTGTTTCGACCGCCAAACCTCTCAGGGGAACATTTGCAACCGTTTGGCACCATTTTTGAGTAAATTGCCGAAAGTCAAATTTTTTCCTGAAATTGTGACCCCGGGGCTTAGGGATTTTTTCAAAAAAAAAAAAATTCTGCCGGTGAAGTTGTTTAGGGCTGATTTCTTGTCCTGTGATAAAATGCCTTCTGTTTCGACCGCCAAACCTCTCAGGGGAACATTTGCAACCGTTTGGCACCATTTTTGAGTAAATTGCCAAAAGTCAGATTTTTCCTGAAATTGTGACCCCGGGGCTTAGGGATTTTTTTCAAAAAAATCTTTTTCTGCCGGTGAAGTTGTTTAGGGCTTATTTTTTGTCCTAATATGAAAACCCATCTGTTTCGACCGGCAAACCTTTCAGGGGAGCATTTGCAACCGTTTAGCACCATTTTTGAGTAAATTGCCGAAAGTCAGATTTGGACTGAAATAGTGACCCCGGGGCTTAGGGATTTCTTCAAAAAAATCTTTTTCTGCTGGTGACGTTCTTGAGGGCTGATTTCTTGTCCTGTGATAAAAAGCCTTCTGTTTCGACCGCCAAACATCTCAGGGGAACATTTGCATCCGCTTGGCACCATTTTTGAGTAAATTGCCGAAAGTCAGATTTTTGCTGAAATTGTGACCCCGGGGCTTAGCGATTTTTTCAAAAAAATTTTTTTCTGCCGGTGAAGTTGTTTAGGGCTGATTTCTTGTCCTGTGATAAAAAGCCTTCTGTTTCGACCACCAAACCTCTCAGGGGAACATTTGCAACCGTTTGGCACCATTTTTGAGTAAATTGCCGAAAGTCAGATTTTTGCTGAAATTGTGACCCCGGGGCTTAGGGATTTTTTCAAAAAAATCTTTTTCTGCCGGTGAAGCTGTTTAGGGCTGATTTCTTTTCCTATGATAACAAGCCTTCTGTTTCTACCGCCAAACCTCTCAGGGGAACATTTGCAACCGTTTGGCACCATTTTTGATTAAATTGCCGAAAGTCAGATTTTTGCTGAAATTGTGACCCCGGGGCTTAGGGATTTTTTCAAAAAAATCTTTTTCTGCCATTGACGTTGTTTAGGGCTGATTTCTTGTCCTGTGGTAAAAAGCCTTCTGTTTCGACCGCCAAACCTCTCAGGGGAACATTTGCAACCGTTTGGCACCATTTTTGAGTAAATTGCCGAAAGTCAGATTATTTCCTGAAATTGTGACCCCGGGGCTTAGGGATTTTTTCAAAAAAATCTTTTTCTGCCGGTGACGTTGTTGAGGGCTGATTTCTTGTCCTGTGATAAAAAGCCTTCTGTTTCGACAGCCAAACCTCTCAGGGGAACATTTGCAACCGTTTGGCACCATTTTTGAGTAAATTGCCGAAAGTCAGATTTTTCCTGAAATTGTGACCCCGGGGCTTAGGGATTTTTTTCAAAAAAATCTTTTTCTGCCGGTGAAGTTGTTTAGGGCTAATTTCTTGTCCTGTGATAAAAAGCCTTCTGTTTCGACCGCCAATCCTCTCAGGGGAACATTTGCAACCGTTTGGCACCATTTTTGAGTAAATTGACGAAAGTCAGATTTTTCCTGAAATTGTGACCCCGGGGCTTAGGGATTTTTTCAAAAAAAAAAATTTCTGCCGGTGAAGTTGTTTAGGGCTGATTTCTTGTCCTGTGATAAAATGCCTTCTGTTTCGACCATCGAACCTCTCAGGGGAACATTTGCAACCGTTTGGCACCATTTTTGAGTAAATTGACGAAAGTCAGATTTTTCCTGAAATTAGGGATTTTTTCAAAAAAATCTTTTTCTGCCGGTGAAGTTCTTGAGGGCTGGTTTCTTGTCCTGTGATAAAAAGCCTTCTGTTTCGACCGCCAAACATCTCAGGTGAACATTTGCATCCGCTTGGCACCATTTTTGAGTAAATTGCCGGTGACCTCGTTGAGGGCTGATTTCTTGTCCTGTGATAAAAAGCCTTCTGTTTCGACCGCCAAACCTCTCAGGGGAACATTTGCAACCGTTTGGCACCATTTTTGACTAAATTGCCGAAAGTCGGATTTTTGCTGAAATTGTGACCCCGGGGCTTAGGGATTTTTTCCAAAAAATCTTTTTCTGCCGGTGAAGTTGTTTAGGGCTGATTTCTTGTCCTGTGATAAAAAGCCTTCTCTTTCGACCGCCAAACCTCTCAGGGGAGCATTTGCAACCGTTTGGCAACATTTTTGAGTGAATGGCCGAAAGTCAAAATTTTAATGAAATTGTGACCCCGGGGCTTAGGGATTTTTTCAAAAAAAATTTTTGCTGCCGGTGAAGTTGTTTAGGGCTAATTTCTTGTCCTGTGATAAAAAGACTTCTCTTTCGACCGCCAATCCTCTCAGGGGAACATTTGCAACCGTTTGGCACCATTTTTGAGTAAATTGCCGAAAGTCAGATTTTTGCTGAAATTGTGACCCTGGGGCTTAGGGATTTTTTCAAAAAAAAAAATTTCTGCCGGTGAAGTTGTTTAGGGCTGATTTCTTGTCCTGTGATAAAAGCCTTCTGTTTCGACAGCCAAACCTCTCAGGGGAACATTTGCAACCGTTTGGCACCATTTTTGAGTAAATTGCCGAAAGTCAGATTTTTGCTGAAATTGTGACCCCAGGGCTTAGGGATTTTTTTCAAAAAAATCTTTTTCTGCCGGTGAAGTTGTTTAGGGCTGATTTCTTGTCCTGTGATAAAATGCCTTCTGTTTCGACCATCGAACCTCTCAGGGGAACATTTGCAACCGTTTGGCACCATTTTTGAGTAAATTGCCAAAAGTCAGATTTTTGCGGAAATTGTGACCCCGGGGCTTAGGGATTTTTTCAAAAAAATCTTTTTCTGCCGGTGACGTTCTTGAGGGCTGGTTTCTTGTCCTGTGATAAAAAGCCTTCTGTTTCGACCGCCAAACATCTCAGGGGAACATTTGCATCCGCTTGGCACCATTTTTGAGTAAATTGCCGGTGACCTCGTTGAGGGCTGATTTCTTGTCCTGTGATAAAAAGCCTTCTGTTTCGACCGCCAAACCTCTCAGGGGAACATTTGCAACCGTTTGGCACCATTTTTGACTAAATTGCCGAAAGTCAGATTTTTGCTGAAATTGTGACCCCGGGGCTTAGGGATTTTTTCCAAAAAATCTTTTTCTGCCATTGACGTTGTTTAGGGCTGATTTCTTGTCCTGTGGTAAAAAGCCTTCTGTTTCGACCACCAAACCTCTCAGGGGAACATTTGCAACCGTTTGGCACCATTTTTGAGTAAATTGCCGAAAGTCAAAATTTTAATGAAATTGTGACCCCGGGGCTTAGGGATTTTTTCAAAAAAAATTTTTTCTGCCGGTGAAGTTGTTTAGGGCTGATTTCTTGTCCTGTGATAAAAAGCCTTCTGTTTCGACCACCAAACCTCTCAGGGGAACATTTGCAACCGTTTGGCACCATTTTTGAGTAAATTGCCGAAAGTCAGATTTTTGCTGAAATTGTGACCCCGGGGCTTAGGGATTTTTTCAAAAAAATCTTTTTCTGCCATTGACGTTGTTTAGGGCTGATTTCTTGTCCTGTGGTAAAAAGCCTTCTGTTTCGACCGCCAAACCTCTCAGGGGAACATTTGCAACCCTTTGGCACCATTTTTGAGTAAATTGCCGAAAGTCAGATTATTTCCTGAAATTGTGACCCCGGGGCTTAGGGATTTTTTCAAAAAAATCTTTTTCTGCCGGTGACGTTGTTGAGGGCTGATTTCTTGTCCTGTGATAAAAAGCCTTCTGTTTCGACAGCCAAACCTCTCAGGGGAATATTTTCAACCGTTTGGCACCATTTTTGAGTAAATTGCCGAAAGTCAGATTTTTCCTGAAATTGTGACCCCGGGGCTTAGGGATTTTTTTCAAAAAAATCTTTTTCTGCCGGTGAAGTTGTTTAGGGCTAATTTCTTGTCCTGTGATAAAAAGCCTTCTGTTTCGACCGCCAATCCTCTCAGGGGAACATTTGCAACCGTTTGGCACCATTTTTGAGTAAATTGCCGAAAGTCAGATTTTTGCTGAAATTGTGACCCCGGGGCTTAGGGATTTTTTCAAAAAAAAAAAAATTCTGCCGGTGAAGTTGTTTAGGGCTGATTTCTTATCCTGTGTTAAAAAGCCTTCTGTTTCGACAGCCAAACCTCTCAGGGGAACATTTGCAACCGTTTGGCACCATTTTTGAGTAAATTGCCGAAAGTCAGATTTTTGCTGAAATTGTGACCCCGGGGCTTAGGGATTTTTTTCAAAAAAATCTTTTTCTGCCGGTGAAGTTGTTGAGGGCTAATTTCTTTTCCTGTGATAAAAAGCCTTCTGTTTCGACCGCCAAACCTCTCAGGGGAACATTTGCAACCGTTTGGCACCATATTTGAATGAATTGTCAAAAGTCGGATTTTTGATGAAATTGTGACCCCGTGGCTTAGGGATTTTTTCAAAAAAATCTTTTTCTGCCAGTGACGTTGTTTAGGGCTGACTTCTTGTCCTCTGATAAAAAGCCTTCTGTTTCGACCGCCAAACCTCTCAGGGGAACATTTGCAACCGTTTGGCACCATTTTTGAGTAAATTGCCGAAAGTCAGATTTTTCCTGAAATTGTGACCCCAGGGCTTAGGGATTTTTTTCAAAAAAATCTTTTTCTGCCGGTGAAGTTGTTTAGGGCTGATTTATTGTCCTGTGATAAAATGCCTTCTGTTTCGACCATCGAACCTCTCAGGGGAACATTTGCAACCGTTTGGCACCATTTTTGAGTAAATTGCCGAAAGTCAGATTTTTGCGGAAATTGTGACCCCGGGGCTTAGGGATTTTTTCAAAAAAATCTTTTTCTGCCGGTGACGTTCTTGAGGGCTGGTTTCTTGTCCTGTGATAAAAAGCCTTCTGTTTCGACCGCCAAACCTCTCAGGAGAACATTTGCATCCGTTTGGCACCATTTTTGAGTAAATTGCCAGTGACGTTGTTTAGGGCTGATTTCTTGTCCTGTAGTAAAAAGCCTTCTGTTTCGACCGCCAAACCTCTCAGGGGAGCATGTGCAACCGTTTGGCAACATTTTTGAGTGAATGGCCGAAAGTCAAAATTTTGATGAAGTTGTGACCCCGGGGCTTAGGGATTTTTTCAAAAAAAAAAAATTCTGCCGGTGAAGTTGTTTAGGGCTGATTTCTTGTCCTGTGATAAAAAGCCTTCTGTTTCGACAGCCAAACCTCTCAGGGGAACATTTGCAACCGTTTGGCACCATTTTTGAGTAAATTGCCGAAAGTCAGATTTTTCCTGAAATTGTGACCCCAGGGCTTAGGGATTTTTTTCAAAAAAATCTTTTTCTGCCGGTGAAGTTGTTTAGGGCTGATTTCTTGTCCTGTGATAAAATGCCTTCTGTTTCGACCATCGAACCTCTCAGGGGAACATTTGCAACCGTTTGGCACCATTTTTGAGTAAATTGCCGAAAGTCAGATTTTTGCGGAAATTGTGACCCCGGGGCTTAGGGATTTTTTCAAAAAAATCTTTTTCTGCCGGTGACGTTCTTGAGGGCTGGTTTCTTGTCCTGTGATAAAAAGCCTTCTGTTTCGACCGCCAAACATCTCAGGTGAGCATTTGCATCCTCTTGGCACCATTTTTGAGTAAATTGCCGGTGACCTCGTTGAGGGCTGATTTCTTGTCCTGTGATAAAAAGCCTTCTGTTTCGACTGCCAAACCTCTCAGGGGAACATTTGCAACCGTTTGGCACCATTTTTGACTAAATTGCCGAAAGTCAGATTTTTGCTGAAATTGTGACCCCGGGGCTTCGGGATTTTTTCCAAAAAATCTTTTTCTGCCGGTGAAGTTGTTTAGGGCTGATTTCTTGTCCTGTGATAAAAAGCCTTCTGTTTCGACCGCCAAACCTCTCAAGGGAGCATTTGCAACTGTTTGGCAACATTTTTGAGTGAATGGCCGAAAGTCAAAATTTTAATGAAATTGTGACCCCGGGGCTTAGGGATTTTTTCAAAAAAAAATTTTTCTGCCGGTGAAGTTGTTTAGGGCTGATTTCTTGTCCTGTGATAAAAAGCCTTCTGTTTCGACCACCAAACCTCTCAGGGGAGCATTTGCAACCGTTTGGCAACATTTTTGAGTGAATGGCCGAAAGTCAAAATTTTAATGAAATTGTGACCCCGGGGCTTAGGGATTTTTTCAAAAAAATCTTTTTCTGCCATTGACGTTGTTTAGGGCTGATTTCTTGTCCTGTGGTAAAAAGCCTTCTGTTTCGACCGCCAAACCTCTCAGGGGAACATTTGCAACCGTTTGGCACCATTTTTGAGTAAATTGCCGAAAGTCAGATTATTTCCTGAAATTGTGACCCCGGGGCTTAGGGATTTTTTCAAAAAAATCTTTTTGGCATTTGCTTGGATCTTTTTCTGCCGGTGACGTTGTTGAGGGCTGATTTCTTGTCCTGTGATAAAAAGCCTTCTGTTTCGACAGCCAAACCTCTCAGGGGAATATTTGCAACCGTTTGGCACCATTTTTGAGTAAATTGCCGAAAGTCAGATTTTTCCTGAAATTGTGACCCCGGGGCTTAGGGATTTTTTTCAAAAAAATCTTTTTCTGCCATTGACGTTGTTTAGGGCTGATTTCTTGTCCTGTGGTAAAAAGCCTTCTGTTTCGACCGCCAAACCTCTCAGGGGAACATTTGCAACCGTTTGGCACCATTTTTGAGTAAATTGCCGAAAGTCAGATTATTTCCTGAAATTGTGACCCCGGGGCTTAGGGATTTTTTCAAAAAAATCTTTTTGGCATTTGCTTGGATCTTTTTCTGCCGGTGACGTTGTTGAGGGCTGATTTCTTGTCCTGTGATAAAAAGCCTTCTGTTTCGACAGCCAAACCTCTCAGGGGAATATTTGCAACCGTTTGGCACCATTTTTGAGTAAATTGCCGAAAGTCAGATTTTTCCTGAAATTGTGACCCCGGGGCTTAGGGATTTTTTTCAAAAAAATCTTTTTCTGCCGGTGAAGTTGTTTAGGGCTAATTTCTTGTCCTGTGATAAAAAGCCTTCTGTTTCGACCGCCAATCCTCTCAGGGGAACATTTGCAACCGTTTGGCACCATTTTTGAGTAAATTGCCGAAACTCAGATTTTTGCTGAAATTGTGACCCCGGGGCTTAGGGATTTTTTCAAAAAAAAAAAATTCTGCCGGTGAAGTTGCTTAGGGCTGATTTCTTATCCTGTGATAAAAAGCCTTCTGTTTCGACAGCCAAACCTCTCAGGGGAACATTTGCAACCGTTTGGCACCATTTTTGAGTAAATTGCCGAAAGTCAGATTTTTGCTGAAATTGTGACCCCTGGGCTTAGGGATTTTTTTCAAAAAAATCTTTTTCTGCCGGTGAAGTTGTTGAGGGCTAATTTCTTTTCCTGTGATAAAAAGCCTTCTGTTTCGACCGCCAAACCTCTCAGGGGAACATTTGCAACCGTTTGGCACCATATTTGAATGAATTGTCAAAAGTCGGATTTTTGATGAAATTGTGACCCCGTGGCTTAGGGATTTTTTCAAAAAAATCTTTTTCTGCCAGTGACGTTGTTTAGGGCTGACTTCTTGTCCTCTGATAAAAAGCCTTCTGTTTCGACCGCCAAACCTCTCAGGGGAACATTTGCAACCGTTTGGCACCATTTTTGAGTAAATTGCCGAAAGTCAGATTTTTCCTGAAATTGTGACCCCAGGGCTTAGGGATTTTTTTCAAAAAAATCTTTTTCTGCCGGTGAAGTTGTTTAGGGCTGATTTCTTGTCCTGTGATAAAATGCCTTCTGTTTCGACCATCGAACCTCTCAGGGGAACATTTGCAACCGTTTGGCACCATTTTTGAGTAAATTGCCGAAAGTCAGATTTTTGCGGAAATTGTGACCCCGGGGCTTAGGGATTTTTTCAAAAAAATCTTTTTCTGCCGGTGACGTTCTTGAGGGCTGGTTTCTTGTCCTGTGATAAAAAGCCTTCTGTTTCGACCGCCAAACCTCTCAGGAGAACATTTGCATCCGTTTGGCACCATTTTTGAGTAAATTGCCAGTGACGTTGTTTAGGGCTGATTTCTTGTCCTATAGTAAAAAGCCTTCTGTTTCGACCGCCAAACCTCTCAGGGGAGCATGTGCAACCGTTTGGCAACATTTTTGAGTGAATGGCCGAAAGTCAAAATTTTGATGAAGTTGTGACCCCGGGGCTTAGGGATTTTTTCAAAAAAATCTTTTTCTCCCGGTTAAATTGTCGAGGGCTGATTTTTTGTCCTATGATAAAAAGCCTTCTGTTTCGACCGGTAAACCTTTCAGGGGAGCATTTGCAACCGTTTGGCACCATTTTTGAGTAAATTGCCGAAAGTCAGATTTTTGCTGAAATTGTGACCCCGGGGCTTAGGGATTTTTTCAAAAAAATCTTTTTCTGCCGGTGACGTTGTTGAGGGCTGATTTCTTGTCCTGTGATAAAAAGCCTTCTGTTTCGACCGCCAAACCTCTCAGGAGAACATTTGCAACCGTTTGGCACCATTTTTGAGTAAATTGCCGAAAGTCAGATTTTTTCCTGAAATTGTGACCCCGGGGCTTAGGGATTTTTTCAAAAAAAAATTTTTCTACCGGTGACGTTGTTGAGGGCTGATTTCTTGTCCTGTGATAAAAAGCATTCTGTTTCGACAGCCAAACCTCTCAGGGGAACATTTGCAACCGTTTGGCACCATTTTTGAGTAAATTGCCGAAAGTCAGATTTTTCCTGAAATTGTGACCCCGGGGCTTAGGGATTTTTTCAAAAAAAATCTTTTTCTGCCGGTGACGTTGTTGAGGGCTGATTTCTTGTCCTGTGATAAAAAGCCTTCTGTTTCCCCTCTCAGGGGAACATTTGCAACCGTTTGGCACCATATTTGAATGAATTGCCAAAATTCGGATTTTTGATGAAATTGTGACCCCGGGGCTTAGAGATTTTTTCAAAAAAATCTTTTTCTGCAGGTGACGTTGTTGAGGGCTGATTTCTTGTCCTGTGATAAAAAGCCTTCTGTTTCGACCGCCAAACCTCTCAGGGGAGCATTTGAAACCGTTTGGCAACATTTGTGAGTGAATGGCCGAAAGTCAAAATTTTGATGAAATTGTGACCCCGGGGCTTAGGGATTTTTTCAAAAAATTCTTTTTCTGCCGGTGAAGTTGTTTAGGGCTGATTTCTTGTCCTGTGATAAAAAGCCTTCTGTTTCGACCGCCAAACCTCTCAGGGGAACATTTGCAACCGCTTGGCACCATTTTTGAGTAAATTGCCGAAAGTCAGATTTTTGCTGAAATTGTGACCCCGGGGCTTAGGGATTTTTTCAAAAAAATCTTTTTCTGCCATTGACGTTGTTTAGGGCTGATTTCTTGTCCTGTGATAAAAAGCCTTCTGTTTCAAGCGCCAAACCTCTCAGGGGAACATTTGCAACCGTTTGGCACCATATTTGAATGAATTGCCGAAAGTCGGATTTTTGATGAAATTGTGACCCCGGGGTTAGAGATTTTTTCAAAAAAATCTTTTTCTCCTGGTTAAATTGTCGAGGGCTGATTTTTTGTCCTATGATAAAAAGCCTTCTGTTTCGACCGGTAAACCTTTCAGGGGAGCATTTGCAACCGTTTGGCACCATTTTTGAGTAAATTCCAGAAAGACAGATTTTTCCTGAAATTGTGACCCCGCTTAGGGATTTTTTCAAAAAAATCTTTTTCTGCCGGTGACGTTGTTTAGGGCTGATTTCTTGTCCTGTGGTAAAAAGCCTTCTGTTTCGACCGCCAAACCTCTCAGGGGAACATTTGCAACCGCTTTTTCACCATTTTTGAGTAAATTGCCGAAAGTCAGATTTTTGCTGAAATTGTGACCCCGGGGCTTAGGGATTTTTTCAAAAAAATCTTTTTCTGCCATTGACGTTGTTTAGGGCTGATTTCTTGTCCTGTGATAAAAAGCCTTCTGTTTCAAGCGCCAAACCTCTCAGGGGAACATTTGCAACCGTTTGGCACCATATTTGAATGAATTGCCGAAAGTCGGATTTTTGATGAAATTGTGACCCCGGGGCTTAGAGATTTTTTCAAAAATATCTTTTTCTCCCGGTTAAATTGTCGAGGGCTGATTTTTTGTCCTATGATAAAAAGCCTTCTGTTTCGACCGGTAAACCTTTCAGGGGAGCATTTGCAACCGTTTGGCACCATTTTTGAGTAAATTGCCAAAAGTCAGATTTTTCCTGAAATTGTGACCCCGGGGCTTAGGGATTTTTTCAAAAAAATCTTTTTCTGCCGGTGACGTTGTTGAGGGCTGATTTCTTGTCCTGTGATAAAAAGCCTTCTGTTTCGACCGCCAAACCTCTCAGGGGAACATTTGCAACCGTTTGGCACCATTTTTGAGTAAATTGCCGAAAATCAGATTTTTTCCTGAAATTGTGACCCCGGGGCTTAGGGATTTTTTCAAAAAAATCTTTTTCTACCGGTGACGTTGTTGAGGGCTGATTTCTTGTCCTGTGATAAAAAGCATTCTGTTTCGACAGCCAAACCTCTCAGGGGAACATTTGCAACCGTTTGGCACCATTTTTGAGTAAATTGCCGAAAGTCAGATTTTTCCTGAAATTGTGATCCCGGGGCTTAGGGATTTTTTCAAAAAAATCTTTATCTGCAGGTGACGTTGTTGAGGGCTGATTTCTTGTCCTGTGATAAAAAGCCTTCTGTTTCGACCGCCAAACCTCTCAGGGGAGCATTTGCAACCGTTTGGCAACATTTGTGAGTGAATGGCCGAAAGTCAAAATTTTAATGAAATTGTGACCCCGGGGCTTAGGGATTTTTTCAAAAAAAATTTTTTCTGCCGGTGAAGTTGTTTAGGGCTGATTTCTTGTCCTGTGATAAAAAGCCTTCTGTTTCGACCACCAAACCTCTCAGGGGAACATTTGCAACCGTTTGGCACCATTTTTGAGTAAATTGCCGAAAGTCAGATTTTTGCTGAAATTGTGACCCCGGGGCTTAGGGATTTTTTCAAAAAAATCTTTTTCTGCCATTGACGTTGTTTCGGGCTGATTTCTTGTCCTGTGGTAAAAAGCCTTCTGTTTCGACCGCCAAACCTCTCAGGGGAATATTTGCAACCGTTTGGCACCATTTTTGAGTAAATTGCCGAAAGTCAGATTTTTCCTGAAATTGTGACCCCGGGGCTTAGGGATTTTTTTTCAAAAAAATCTTTTTTTGCCGGTGAAGTTGTTTAGGGCTAATTTCTTGTCCTGTGATAAAAAGCCTTCTGTTTCGACCGCCAATCCTCTCAGGGGAACATTTGCAACCGTTTGGCACCATTTTTGAGTAAATTGCCGAAAGTCAGATTTTTGCTGAAATTGTGACCCCGGGGCTTAGGGATTTTTTCAAAAAAAAAAAAATTCTGCCGGTGAAGTTGTTTAGGGCTGATTTCTTATCCTGTGATAAAAAGCCTTCTGTTTCGACAGCCAAACCTCTCAGGGGAACATTTGCAACCGTTTGGCACCATTTTTGAGTAAATTGCCGAAAGTCAGATTTTTGCTGAAATTGTGACCCCGGGGCTTAGGGATTTTTTTCAAAAAAATCTTTTTCTGCCGGTGAAGTTGTTGAGGGCTAATTTCTTTTCCTGTGGTAAAAAGCCTTCTGTTTCGACCGCCAAACCTCTCAGGGGAACATTTGCAACCGTTTGGCACCATATTTGAATGAATTGTCAAAAGTCGGATTTTTGATGAAATTGTGACCCCGTGGCTTAGGGATTTTTTCAAAAAAATCTTTTTCTGCCAGTGACGTTGTTTAGGGCTGACTTCTTGTCCTCTGATAAAAAGCCTTCTGTTTCGACCGCCAAACCTCTCAGGGGAACATTTGCAACCGTTTGGCACCATTTTTGAGTAAATTGCCGAAAGTCAGATTTTTCCTGAAATTGTGACCCCAGGGCTTAGGGATTTTTTTCAAAAAAATCTTTTTCTGCCGGTGAAGTTGTTTAGGGCTGATTTCTTGTCCTGTGATAAAATGCCTTCTGTTTCGACCATCGAACCTCTCAGGGGAACATTTGCAACCGTTTGGCACCATTTTTGAGTAAATTGCCGAAAGTCAGATTTTTGCGGAAATTGTGACCCCGGGGCTTAGGGATTTTTTCAAAAAAATCTATTTCTGCCGGTGACGTTCTTGAGGGCTGGTTTCTTGTCCTGTGATAAAAAGCCTTCTGTTTCGACCGCCAAACCTCTCAGGAGAACATTTGCATCCGTTTGGCACCATTTTTGAGTAAATTGCCAGTGACGTTGTTTAGGGCTGATTTCTTGTCCTGTAGTAAAAAGCCTTCTGTTTCGACCGCCAAACCTCTCAGGGGAGCATGTGCAACCGTTTGGCAACATTTTTGAGTGAATGGCCGAAAGTCAAAATTTTGATGAAGTTGTGACCCCGGGGCTTAGGGATTTTTTCAAAAAAAACTTTTTCTGCCGGTGAAGTTATTTAGGGCTGATTTCTTGTCCCGTGATAAAAAGCCTTCTGTTTCGACCGCCAAACCTCTCAGGGGAACATTTGCAACCGTTTGGCACCATATTTGAATGAATTGTCAAAAGTCGGATTTTTGATGAAATTGTGACCCCGTGGCTTAGGGATTTTTTCAAAAAAATCTTTTTCTGCCAGTGACGTTGTTTAGGGCTGATTTTTTCTCCTGTGATAAAAAGCCTTCTGTTTCGACCGCCAAACCTCTCAGGGGAACATTTGCAACCGTTTGGCACCATTTTTGAGTAAATTGCCGAAAGTCAGATTTTTGCTGAAATTGTGACCCCGGGGCTTAGGGATTTTTTCAAAAAAAAAATTTCTGCCGGTGAAGTTCTTTAGGGCTGATTTCTTGTCCTGTGATAAAAAGCCTTCTGTTTCGACCACCAAACCTCTCAGAGGAACATTTGCAACCGTTTGGCACCATTTTTGAGTAAATTGCCGAAAGTCAGATTTTTGCTGAAATTGTGACCCCGGGGCTTAGGGATTTTTTCAAAAAATTCTTTTTCTGCCGGTGAAGTTGTTTAGGGCTGATTTCTTGTCCTGTGATAAAAAGCCTTCTGTTTCGACCGCCAAACCTCTCAGGGGAACATTTGCAACCGCTTGGCACCATTTTTGAGTAAATTGCCGAAAGTCAGATTTTTGCTGAAATTGTGACCCCGGGGCTTAGGGATTTTTTCAAAAAAATCTTTTTCTGCCATTGACGTTGTTTAGGGCTGATTTCTTGTCCTGTGATAAAAAGCCTTCTGTTTCAAGCGCCAAACCTCTCAGGGGAACATTTGCAACCGTTTGGCACCATATTTGAATGAATTGCCGAAAGTCGGATTTTTGATGAAATTGTGACCCCGGGGCTTAGAGATTTTTTCAAAAAAATCTTTTTCTCCCGGTTAAATTGTCGAGGGCTGATTTTTTGTCCTATGATAAAAAGCCTTCTGTTTCGACCGGTAAACCTTTCAGGGGAGCATTTGCAACCGTTTGGCACCATTTTTGAGTAAATTGCCGAAAGTCAGATTTTTCCTGAAATTGTGACCCCGGGGCTTAGGGATTTTTTCAAAAAAATCTTTTTCTGCCGGTGACGTTGTTGAGGGCTGATTTCTTGTCCTGTGATAAAAAGCCTTCTGTTTCGACCGCCAAACCTCTCAGGAGAACATTTGCAACCGTTTGGCACCATTTTTGAGTAAATTGCCGAAAGTCAGATTTTTTCCTGAAATTGTGACCCCGGGGCTTAGGGATTTTTTCAAAAAAAAATTTTTCTACCGGTGACGTTGTTGAGAGCTGATTTCTTGTCCTGTGATAAAAAGCATTCTGTTTCGACAGCCAAACCTCTCAGGGGAACATTTGCAACCGTTTGGCACCATTTTTGAGTAAATTGCCGAAAGTCAGATTTTTCCTGAAATTGTTATCCCGGGGCTTAGGGATTTTTTCAAAAAAAATCTTTTTCTGCCGGTGACGTTGTTGAGGGCTGATTTCTTGTCCTGTGATAAAAAGCCTTCTGTTTCCCCTCTCAGGGGAACATTTGCAACCGTTTGGCACCATATTTGAATGAATTGCCAAAATTCGGATTTTTGATGAAATTGTGACCCCGGGGCTTAGAGATTTTTTCAAAAAAATCTTTTTCTGCAGGTGACGTTGTTGAGGGCTGATTTCTTGTCCTGTGATAAAAAGCCTTCTGTTTCGACCGCCAAACCTCTCAGGGGAGCATTTGCAACCGTTTGGCAACATTTGTGAGTGAATGGCCGAAAGTCAAAATTTTGATGAAATTGTGACCCCGGGGCTTAGGGATTTTTTCAAAAAATTCTTTTTCTGCCGGTGAAGTTGTTTAGGGCTGATTTCTTGTTCTGTGATAAAAAGCCTTCTGTTTCGACCGCCAAACCTCTCAGGGGAACATTTGCAACCGCTTGGCACCATTTTTGAGTAAATTGCCGAAAGTCAGATTTTTGCTGAAATTGTGACCCCGGGGCTTAGGGATTTTTTCAAAAAAATCTTTTTCTGCCGGTGACGTTGTTGAGGGCTGATTTCTTGTCCTGTGATAAAAAGCCTTCTGTTTCGACCGCCAAACCTCTCAGGGGAACATTTGCAACCGTTTCGCACCATTTTTGAGTAAATTGCCGAAAGTCAGATTTTTCCTGAAATTGTGACCCCGGGGCTTAGGGATTTTTTCAAAAAAAATCTTTTTCTGCCGGTGACGTTGTTGAGGGCTGATTTCTTGTCCTGTGATAAAAAGCCTTCTGTTTCCCCTCTCAGGGGAACATTTGCAACCGTTTGGCACCATATTTGAATGAATTGCCAAAATTCGGATTTTTGATGAAATTGTGACCCAAGGGCTTAGAAATTTTTTCAAAAAAATCTTTTTCTGCAGGTGACGTTGTTGAGGGCTGATTTCTTGTCCTGTGATAAAAAGCCTTCTGTTTCGACCGCCAAACCTCTCAGGGGAACATTTGCAACCGCTTGGCACCATTTTTGAGTAAATTGCCGAAAGTCAGATTTTTGCTGAAATTGTGACCCCGGGGCTTAGGGATTTTTTCAAAAAAATCTTTTTCTGCCATTGACGTTGTTTAGGGCTGATTTCTTTTCCTGTGATAAAAAGCCTTCTGTTTCGACCGCCAAACCTCTCAGGGGAACATTTGCAACCGCTTTTTCACCATTTTTGAGTAAATTGCCGAAAGTCAGATTTTTGCTGAAATTGTGACCCCGGGGCTTAGGGATTTTTTCAAAAAAATCTTTTTCTGCCATTGACGTTGTTTAGGGCTGATTTCTTGTCCTGTGATAAAAAGCCTTCTGTTTCAAGCGCCAAACCTCTCAGGGGAACATTTGCAACCGTTTGGCACCATATTTGAATGAATTGCCGAAAGTCGGATTTTTGATGAAATTGTGACCCCGGGGCTTAGAGATTTTTTCAAAAATATCTTTTTCTCCCGGTTAAATTGTCGAGGGCTGATTTTTTGTCCTATGATAAAAAGCCTTCTGTTTCGACCGGTAAACCTTTCAGGGGAGCATTTGCAACCGTTTGGCACCATTTTTGAGTAAATTGCCAAAAGTCAGATTTTTCCTGAAATTGTGACCCCGGGGCTTAGGGATTTTTTCAAAAAAATCTTTTTCTGCCGGTGACGTTGTTGAGGGCTGATTTCCTGTCCTGTGATAAAAAGCCTTCTGTTTCGACCGCCAAACCTCTCAGGGGAACATTTGCAACCGTTTGGCACCATTTTTGAGTAAATTGCCGAAAATCGGATTTTTTCCTGAAATTGTGACCCCGGGGCTTAGGGATTTTTTCAAAAAAATCTTTTTCTACCGGTGACGTTGTTGAGGGCTGATTTCTTGTCCTGTGATAAAAAGCATTCTGTTTCGACAGCCAAACCTCTCAGGGGAACATTTGCAACCGTTTGGCACCATTTTTGAGTAAATTGCCGAAAGTCAGATTTTTCCTGAAATTGTGATCCCGGGGCTTAGGGATTTTTTCAAAAAAATCTTTTTCTGCCGGTGACGTTGTTGAGGGCTGATTTCTTGTCCTGTGATAAAAAGCCTTCTGTTTTCCCTCTCAGGGGAACATTTGCAACCGTTTGGCACCATATTTGAATGAATTGCCAAAATTCGGATTTTTGATGAAATTGTGACCCCGGGGCTTAGAGATTTTTTCAAAAAAATCTTTATCTGCAGGTGACGTTGTTGAGGGCTGATTTCTTGTCCTGTGATAAAAAGCCTTCTGTTTCGACCGCCAAACCTCTCAGGGGAGCATTTGCAACCGTTTGGCAACATTTGTGAGTGAATGGCCGAAAGTCAAAATTTTAATGAAATTGTGACCCCGGGGCTTAGGGATTTTTTCAAAAAAAATTTTTTCTGCCGGTGAAGTTGTTTAGGGCTGATTTCTTGTCCTGTGATAAAAAGCCTTCTGTTTCGACCACCAAACCTCTCAGGGGAACATTTGCAACCGTTTGGCACCATTTTTGAGTAAATTGCCGAAAGTCAGATTTTTGCTGAAATTGTGACCCCGGGGCTTAGGGATTTTTTCAAAAAAATCTTTTTCTGCCATTGACGTTGTTTCGGGCTGATTTCTTGTCCTGTGGTAAAAAGCCTTCTGTTTCGACCGCCAAACCTCTCAGGGGAATATTTGCAACCGTTTGGCACCATTTTTGAGTAAATTGCCGAAAGTCAGATTATTTCCTGAAATTGTGACCCCGGGGCTTAGGGATTTTTTCAAAAAAATCTTTTTCTGCCGGTGACGTTGTTGAGGGCTGATTTCTTGTCCTGTGATAAAAAGCCTTCTGTTTCGACAGCCAAACCTCTCAGGGGAATATTTGCAACCGTTTGGCACCATTTTTGAGTAAATTGCCGAAAGTCAGATTTTTCCTGAAATTGTGACCCCGGGGCTTAGGGATTTTTTTTCAAAAAAATCTTTTTTTGCCGGTGAAGTTGTTTAGGGCTAATTTCTTGTCCTGTGATAAAAAGCCTTCTGTTTCGACCGCCAATCCTCTCAGGGGAACATTTGCAACCGTTTGGCACCATTTTTGAGTAAATTGCCGAAAGTCAGATTTTTGCTGAAATTGTGACCCCGGGGCTTAGGGATTTTTTCAAAAAAAAAAAAAATTCTGCCGGTGAAGTTGTTTAGGGCTGATTTCTTATCCTGTGATAAAAAGCCTTCTGTTTCGACAGATAAACCTCTCAGGGGAACATTAGCAACCGTTTGGCACCATTTTTGAGTAAATTGCCGAAAGTCAGATTTTTGCTGAAATTGTGACCCCGGGGCTTAGGGATTTTTTTCAAAAAAATCTTTTTCTGCCGGTGAAGTTGTTGAGGGCTAATTTCTTTTCCTGTGGTAAAAAGCCTTCTGTTTCGACCGCCAAACCTCTCAGGGGAACATTTGCAACCGTTTGGCACCATATTTGAATGAATTGTCAAAAGTCGGATTTTTGATGAAATTGTGACCCCGTGGCTTAGGGATTTTTTCAAAAAAATCTTTTTCTGCCAGTGACGTTGTTTAGGGCTGACTTCTTGTCCTCTGATAAAAAGCCTTCTTTTTCGACCGCCAAACCTCTCAGGGGAACATTTGCAACCGTTTGGCACCATTTTTGAGTAAATTGCCGAAAGTCAGATTTTTCCTGAAATTGTGACCCCAGGGCTTAGGGATTTTTTTCAAAAAAATCTTTTTCTGCCGGTGAAGTTGTTTAGGGCTGATTTCTTGTCCTGTGATAAAATGCCTTCTGTTTCGACCATCGAACCTCTCAGGGGAACATTTGCAACCGTTTGGCACCATTTTTGAGTAAATTGCCGAAAGTCAGATTTTTGCGGAAATTGTGACCCCGGGGCTTAGGGATTTTTTCAAAAAAATCTTTTTCTGCCGGTGACGTTCTTGAGGGCTGGTTTCTTGTCCTGTGATAAAAAGCCTTCTGTTTCGACCGCCAAACCTCTCAGGAGAACATTTGCATCCGTTTGGCACCATTTTTGAGTAAATTGCCAGTGACGTTGTTTAGGGCTGATTTCTTGTCCTGTAGTAAAAAGCCTTCTGTTTCGACCGCCAAACCTCTCAGGGGAGCATGTGCAACCGTTTGGCAACATTTTTGAGTGAATGGCCGAAAGTCAAAATTTTGATGAAGTTGTGACCCCGGGGCTTAGGGATTTTTTCAAAAAAATCTTTTTCTGCCGGTGAAGTTATTTAGGGCTGATTTCTTGTCCCGTGATAAAAAGCCTTCTGTTTCGACCGCCAAACCTCTCAGGGGAACATTTGCAACCGTTTGGCACCATATTTGAATGAATTGTCAAAAGTCGGATTTTTGATGAAATTGTGACCCCGTGGCTTAGGGATTTTTTCAAAAAAATCTTTTTCTGCCAGTGACGTTGTTTAGGGCTGATTTTTTCTCCTGTGATAAAAAGCCTTCTGTTTCGACCGCCAAACCTCTCAGGGGAACATTTGCAACCGTTTGGCACCATTTTTGAGTAAATTGCCGAAAGTCAGATTTTTGCTGAAATTGTGACCCCGGGGCTTAGGGATTTTTTCAAAAAAAAAATTTCTGCCGGTGAAGTTCTTTAGGGCTGATTTCTTGTCCTGTGATAAAAAGCCTTCTGTTTCGACCACCAAACCTCTCAGAGGAACATTTGCAACCGTTTGGCACCATTTTTGAGTAAATTGCCGAAAGTCAGATTTTTGCTGAAATTGTGACCCCGGGGCTTAGGGATTTTTTCAAAAAATTCTTTTTCTGCCGGTGAAGTTGTTTAGGGCTGATTTCTTGTCCTGTGATAAAAAGCCTTCTGTTTCGACCGCCAAACCTCTCAGGGGAACATTTGCAACCGCTTGGCACCATTTTTGAGTAAATTGCCGAAAGTCAGATTTTTGCTGAAATTGTGACCCCGGGGCTTAGGGATTTTTTCAAAAAAATCTTTTTCTGCCATTGACGTTGTTTAGGGCTGATTTCTTGTCCTGTGATAAAAAGCCTTCTGTTTCAAGCGCCAAACCTCTCAGGGGAACATTTGCAACCGTTTGGCACCATATTTGAATGAATTGCCGAAAGTCGGATTTTTGATGAAATTGTGACCCCGGGGCTTAGAGATTTTTTCAAAAAAATCTTTTTCTCCCGGTTAAATTGTCGAGGGCTGATTTTTTGTCCTATGATAAAAAGCCTTCTGTTTCGACCGGTAAACCTTTCAGGGGAGCATTTGCAACCGTTTGGCACCATTTTTGAGTAAATTGCCGAAAGTCAGATTTTTCCTGAAATTGTGACCCCGGGGCTTAGGGATTTTTTCAAAAAAATCTTTTTCTGCCGGTGACGTTGTTGAGGGCTGATTTCTTGTCCTGTGATAAAAAGCCTTCTGTTTCGACCGCCAAACCTCTCAGGAGAACATTTGCAACCGTTTGGCACCATTTTTGAGTAAATTGCCGAAAGTCAGATTTTTTCCTGAAATTGTGACCCCGGGGCTTAGGGATTTTTTCAAAAAATTTTTTTTCTACCGGTGACGTTGTTGAGAGCTGATTTCTTGTCCTGTGATAAAAAGCATTCTGTTTCGACAGCCAAACCTCTCAGGGGAACATTTGCAACCGTTTGGCACCATTTTTGAGTAAATTGCCGAAAGTCAGATTTTTCCTGAAATTGTTATCCCGGGGCTTAGGGATTTTTTCAAAAAAAATCTTTTTCTGCCGGTGACGTTGTTGAGGGCTGATTTCTTGTCCTGTGATAAAAAGCCTTCTGTTTCCCCTCTCAGGGGAACATTTGCAACCGTTTGGCACCATATTTGAATGAATTGCCAAAATTCGGATTTTTGATTAAATTGTGACCCCGGGGCTTAGAGATTTTTTCAAAAAAATCTTTTTCTGCAGGTGACGTTGTTGAGGGCTGATTTCTTGTCCTGTGATAAAAAGCCTTCTGTTTCGACCGCCAAACCTCTCAGGGGAGCATTTGCAACCGTTTGGCAACATTTGTGAGTGAATGGCCGAAAGTCAAAATTTTGATGAAATTGTGACCCCGGGGCTTAGGGATTTTTTCAAAAAATTCTTTTTCTGCCGGTGAAGTTGTTTAGGGCTGATTTCTTGTCCTGTGATAAAAAGCCTTCTGTTTCGACCGCCAAACCTCTCAGGGGAACATTTGCAACCGCTTGGCACCATTTTTGAGTAAATTGCCGAAAGTCAGATTTTTGCTGAAATTGTGACCCCGGGGCTTAGGGATTTTTTCAAAAAAATCTTTTTCTGCCGGTGACGTTGTTGAGGGCTGATTTCTTGTCCTGTGATAAAAAGCCTTCTGTTTCGACCGCCAAACCTCTCAGGGGAACATTTGCAACCGTTTCGCACCATTTTTGAGTAAATTGCCGAAAGTCAGATTTTTCCTGAAATTGTGACCCCGGGGCTTAGGGATTTTTTCAAAAAAAATCTTTTTCTGCCGGTGACGTTGTTGAGGGCTGATTTCTTGTCCTGTGATAAAAAGCCTTCTGTTTCCCCTCTCAGGGGAACATTTGCAACCGTTTGGCACCATATTTGAATGAATTGCCAAAATTCGGATTTTTGATGAAATTGTGACCCCGGGGCTTAGAAATTTTTTCAAAAAAATCTTTTTCTGCAGGTGACGTTGTTGAGGGCTGATTTCTTGTCCTGTGATAAAAAGCCTTCTGTTTCGACCGCCAAACCTCTCAGGGGAACATTTGCAACCGCTTGGCACCATTTTTGAGTAAATTGCCGAAAGTCAGATTTTTGCTGAAATTGTGACCCCGGGGCTTAGGGATTTTTTCAAAAAAATCTTTTTCTGCCATTGACGTTGTTTAGGGCTGATTTCTTTTCCTGTGATAAAAAGCCTTCTGTTTCAAGCGCCAAACCTCTCAGGGGAACATTTGCAACCGTTTGGCACCATATTTGAATGAATTGCCGAAAGTCGGATTTTTGATGAAATTGTGACCCCGGGGTTAGAGATTTTTTCAAAAAAATCTTTTTCTCCTGGTTAAATTGTCGAGGGCTGATTTTTTGTCCTATGATAAAAAGCCTTCTGTTTCGACCGGTAAACCTTTCAGGGGAGCATTTGCAACCGTTTGGCACCATTTTTGAGTAAATTGCAGAAAGACAGATTTTTCCTGAAATTGTGACCCCGCTTAGGGATTTTTTCAAAAAAATCTTTTTCTGCCGGTGACGTTGTTTAGGGCTGATTTCTTGTCCTGTGATAAAAAGCCTTCTGTTTCAAGCGCCAAACCTCTCAGGGGAACATTTGCAACCGTTTGGCACCATATTTGAATGAATTGCCGAAAGTCGGATTTTTGATGAAATTGTGACCCCGGGGCTTAGGGATTTTTTCAAAAAAATCTTTTTCTGCCGGTGACGTTGTTGAGGGCTGATTTCCTGTCCTGTGATAAAAAGCCTTCTGTTTCGACCGCCAAACCTCTCAGGGGAACATTTGCAACCGTTTGGCACCATTTTTGAGTAAATTGCCGAAAATCAGATTTTTCCCTGAAATTGTGACCCCGGGGCTTAGGGATTTTTTCAAAAAAATCTTTTTCTACCGGTGACGTTGTTGAGGGCTGGTTTCTTGTCCTGTGATAAAAAGCCTTCTGTTTCGACCGCCAAACCTCTCAGGAGAACATTTGCATCCGTTTGGCACCATTTTTGAGTAAATTGCCAGTGACGTTGTTTAGGGCTGATTTCTTGTCCTGTAGTAAAAAGCCTTCTGTTTCGACCGCCAAACCTCTCAGGGGAGCATGTGCAACCGTTTGGCAACATTTTTGAGTGAATGGCCGAAAGTCAAAATTTTGATGAAGTTGTGACCCCGGGGCTTAGGGATTTTTTCAAAAAAATCTTTTTCTGCCGGTGAAGTTATTTAGGGCTGATTTCTTGTCCCGTGATAAAAAGCCTTCTGTTTCGACCGCCAAACCTCTCAGGGGAACATTTGCAACCGTTTGGCACCATATTTGAATGAATTGTCAAAAGTCGGATTTTTGATGAAATTGTGACCCCGTGGCTTAGGGATTTTTTCAAAAAAATCTTTTTCTGCCAGTGACGTTGTTTAGGGCTGATTTTTTCTCCTGTGATAAAAAGCCTTCTGTTTCGACCGCCAAACCTCTCAGGGGAACATTTGCAACCGTTTGGCACCATTTTTGAGTAAATTGCCGAAAGTCAGATTTTTGCTGAAATTGTGACCCCGGGGCTTAGGGATTTTTTCAAAAAAAAAATTTCTGCCGGTGAAGTTCTTTAGGGCTGATTTCTTGTCCTGTGATAAAAAGCCTTCTGTTTCGACCACCAAACCTCTCAGAGGAACATTTGCAACCGTTTGGCACCATTTTTGAGTAAATTGCCGAAAGTCAGATTTTTGCTGAAATTGTGACCCCGGGGCTTAGGGATTTTTTCAAAAAATTCTTTTTCTGCCGGTGAAGTTGTTTAGGGCTGATTTCTTGTCCTGTGATAAAAAGCCTTCTGTTTCGACCGCCAAACCTCTCAGGGGAACATTTGCAACCGCTTGGCACCATTTTTGAGTAAATTGCCGAAAGTCAGATTTTTGCTGAAATTGTGACCCCGGGGCTTAGGGATTTTTTCAAAAAAATCTTTTTCTGCCATTGACGTTGTTTAGGGCTGATTTCTTGTCCTGTGATAAAAAGCCTTCTGTTTCAAGCGCCAAACCTCTCAGGGGAACATTTGCAACCGTTTGGCACCATATTTGAATGAATTGCCGAAAGTCGGATTTTTGATGAAATTGTGACCCCGGGGCTTAGAGATTTTTTCAAAAAAATCTTTTTCTCCCGGTTAAATTGTCGAGGGCTGATTTTTTGTCCTATGATAAAAAGCCTTCTGTTTCGACCGGTAAACCTTTCAGGGGAGCATTTGCAACCGTTTGGCACCATTTTTGAGTAAATTGCCGAAAGTCAGATTTTTCCTGAAATTGTGACCCCGGGGCTTAGGGATTTTTTCAAAAAAATCTTTTTCTGCCGGTGACGTTGTTGAGGGCTGATTTCTTGTCCTGTGATAAAAAGCCTTCTGTTTCGACCGCCAAACCTCTCAGGAGAACATTTGCAACCGTTTGGCACCATTTTTGAGTAAATTGCCGAAAGTCAGATTTTTTCCTGAAATTGTGACCCCGGGGCTTAGGGATTTTTTCAAAAAAAAATTTTTCTACCGGTGACGTTGTTGAGAGCTGATTTCTTGTCCTGTGATAAAAAGCATTCTGTTTCGACAGCCAAACCTCTCAGGGGAACATTTGCAACCGTTTGGCACCATTTTTGAGTAAATTGCCGAAAGTCAGATTTTTCCTGAAATTGTTATCCCGGGGCTTAGGGATTTTTTCAAAAAAAATCTTTTTCTGCCGGTGACGTTGTTGAGGGCTGATTTCTTGTCCTGTGATAAAAAGCCTTCTGTTTCCCCTCTCAGGGGAACATTTGCAACCGTTTGGCACCATATTTGAATGAATTGCCAAAATTCGGATTTTTGATGAAATTGTGACCCCGGGGCTTAGAGATTTTTTCAAAAAAATCTTTTTCTGCAGGTGACGTTGTTGAGGGCTGATTTCTTGTCCTGTGATAAAAAGCCTTCTGTTTCGACCGCCAAACCTCTCAGGGGAGCATTTGCAACCGTTTGGCAACATTTGTGAGTGAATGGCCGAAAGTCAAAATTTTGATGAAATTGTGACCCCGGGGCTTAGGGATTTTTTCAAAAAATTCTTTTTCTGCCGGTGAAGTTGTTTAGGGCTGATTTCTTGTCCTGTGATAAAAAGCCTTCTGTTTCGACCGCCAAACCTCTCAGGGGAACATTTGCAACCGCTTGGCACCATTTTTGAGTAAATTGCCGAAAGTCAGATTTTTGCTGAAATTGTGACCCCGGGGCTTAGGGATTTTTTCAAAAAAATCTTTTTCTGCCGGTGACGTTGTTGAGGGCTGATTTCTTGTCCTGTGATAAAAAGCCTTCTGTTTCGACCGCCAAACCTCTCAGGGGAACATTTGCAACCGTTTCGCACCATTTTTGAGTAAATTGCCGAAAGTCAGATTTTTCCTGAAATTGTGACCCCGGGGTTTAGGGATTTTTTCAAAAAAAATCTTTTTCTGCCGGTGACGTTGTTGAGGGCTGATTTCTTGTCCTGTGATAAAAAGCCTTCTGTTTCCCCTCTCAGGGGAACATTTGCAACCGTTTGGCACCATATTTGAATGAATTGCCAAAATTCGGATTTTTGATGAAATTGTGACCCCGGGGCTTAGAAATTTTTTCAAAAAAATCTTTTTCTGCAGGTGACGTTGTTGAGGGCTGATTTCTTGTCCTGTGATAAAAAGCCTTCTGTTTCGACCGCCAAACCTCTCAGGGGAACATTTGCAACCGCTTGGCACCATTTTTGAGTAAATTGCCGAAAGTCAGATTTTTGCTGAAATTGTGACCCCGGGGCTTAGGGATTTTTTCAAAAAAATCTTTTTCTGCCATTGACGTTGTTTAGGGCTGATTTCTTTTCCTGTGATAAAAAGCCTTCTGTTTCAAGCGCCAAACCTCTCAGGGGAACATTTGCAACCGTTTGGCACCATATTTGAATGAATTGCCGAAAGTCGGATTTTTGATGAAATTGTGACCCCGGGGTTAGAGATTTTTTCAAAAAAATCTTTTTCTCCTGGTTAAATTGTCGAGGGCTGATTTTTTGTCCTATGATAAAAAGCCTTCTGTTTCGACCGGTAAACCTTTCAGGGGAGCATTTGCAACCGTTTGGCACCATTTTTGAGTAAATTGCAGAAAGACAGATTTTTCCTGAAATTGTGACCCCGCTTAGGGATTTTTTCAAAAAAATCTTTTTCTGCCGGTGACGTTGTTTAGGGCTGATTTCTTGTCCTGTGATAAAAAGCCTTCTGTTTCAAGCGCCAAACCTCTCAGGGGAACATTTGCAACCGTTTGGCACCATATTTGAATGAATTGCCGAAAGTCGGATTTTTGATGAAATTGTGACCCCGGGGCTTAGGGATTTTTTCAAAAAAATCTTTTTCTGCCGGTGACGTTGTTGAGGGCTGATTTCCTGTCCTGTGATAAAAAGCCTTCTGTTTCGACCGCCAAACCTCTCAGGGGAACATTTGCAACCGTTTGGCACCATTTTTGAGTAAATTGCCGAAAATCAGATTTTTCCCTGAAATTGTGACCCCGGGGCTTAGGGATTTTTTCAAAAAAATCTTTTTCTACCGGTGACGTTGTTGAGGGCTGGTTTCTTGTCCTGTGATAAAAAGCCTTCTGTTTCGACCGCCAAACCTCTCAGGAGAACATTTGCATCCGTTTGGCACCATTTTTGAGTAAATTGCCAGTGACGTTGTTTAGGGCTGATTTCTTGTCCTGTAGTAAAAAGCCTTCTGTTTCGACCGCCAAACCTCTCAGGGGAGCATGTGCAACCGTTTGGCAACATTTTTGAGTGAATGGCCGAAAGTCAAAATTTTGATGAAGTTGTGACCCCGGGGCTTAGGGATTTTTTCAAAAAAATCTTTTTCTGCCGGTGAAGTTATTTAGGGCTGATTTCTTGTCCCGTGATAAAAAGCCTTCTGTTTCGACCGCCAAACCTCTCAGGGGAACATTTGCAACCGTTTGGCACCATATTTGAATGAATTGTCAAAAGTCGGATTTTTGATGAAATTGTGACCCCGTGGCTTAGGGATTTTTTCAAAAAAATCTTTTTCTGCCAGTGACGTTGTTTAGGGCTGATTTTTTCTCCTGTGATAAAAAGCCTTCTGTTTCGACCGCCAAACCTCTCAGGGGAACATTTGCAACCGTTTGGCACCATTTTTGAGTAAATTGCCGAAAGTCAGATTTTTGCTGAAATTGTGACCCCGGGGCTTAGGGATTTTTTCAAAAAAAAAATTTCTGCCGGTGAAGTTCTTTAGGGCTGATTTCTTGTCCTGTGATAAAAAGCCTTCTGTTTCGACCACCAAACCTCTCAGAGGAACATTTGCAACCGTTTGGCACCATTTTTGAGTAAATTGCCGAAAGTCAGATTTTTGCTGAAATTGTGACCCCGGGGCTTAGGGATTTTTTCAAAAAATTCTTTTTCTGCCGGTGAAGTTGTTTAGGGCTGATTTCTTGTCCTGTGATAAAAAGCCTTCTGTTTCGACCGCCAAACCTCTCAGGGGAACATTTGCAACCGCTTGGCACCATTTTTGAGTAAATTGCCGAAAGTCAGATTTTTGCTGAAATTGTGACCCCGGGGCTTAGGGATTTTTTCAAAAAAATCTTTTTCTGCCATTGACGTTGTTTAGGGCTGATTTCTTGTCCTGTGATAAAAAGCCTTCTGTTTCAAGCGCCAAACCTCTCAGGGGAACATTTGCAACCGTTTGGCACCATATTTGAATGAATTGCCGAAAGTCGGATTTTTGATGAAATTGTGACCCCGGGGCTTAGAGATTTTTTCAAAAAAATCTTTTTCTCCCGGTTAAATTGTCGAGGGCTGATTTTTTGTCCTATGATAAAAAGCCTTCTGTTTCGACCGGTAAACCTTTCAGGGGAGCATTTGCAACCGTTTGGCACCATTTTTGAGTAAATTGCCGAAAGTCAGATTTTTCCTGAAATTGTGACCCCGGGGCTTAGGGATTTTTTCAAAAAAATCTTTTTCTGCCGGTGACGTTGTTGAGGGCTGATTTCTTGTCCTGTGATAAAAAGCCTTCTGTTTCGACCGCCAAACCTCTCAGGAGAACATTTGCAACCGTTTGGCACCATTTTTGAGTAAATTGCCGAAAGTCAGATTTTTTCCTGAAATTGTGACCCCGGGGCTTAGGGATTTTTTCAAAAAAAAAATTTTCTACCGGTGACGTTGTTGAGAGCTGATTTCTTGTCCTGTGATAAAAAGCATTCTGTTTCGACAGCCAAACCTCTCAGGGGAACATTTGCAACCGTTTGGCACCATTTTTGAGTAAATTGCCGAAAGTCAGATTTTTCCTGAAATTGTTATCCCGGGGCTTAGGGATTTTTTCAAAAAAATCTTTTTCTGCCGGTGACGTTGTTGAGGGCTGATTTCTTGTCCTGTGATAAAAAGCCTTCTGTTTCCCCTCTCAGGGGAACATTTGCAACCGTTTGGCACCATATTTGAATGAATTGCCAAAATTCGGATTTTTGATGAAATTGTGACCCCGGGGCTTAGAGATTTTTTCAAAAAAATCTTTTTCTGCAGGTGACGTTGTTGAGGGCTGATTTCTTGTCCTGTGATAAAAAGCCTTCTGTTTCGACCGCCAAACCTCTCAGGGGAACATTTGCAACCGCTTGGCACCATTTTTGAGTAAATTGCCGAAAGTCAGATTTTTGCTGAAATTGTGACCCCGGGGCTTAGGGATTTTTTCAAAAAAATCTTTTTCTGCCGGTGACGTTGTTGAGGGCTGATTTCTTGTCCTGTGATAAAAAGCCTTCTGTTTCGACCGCCAAACCTCTCAGGGGAACATTTGCAACCGTTTCGCACCATTTTTGAGTAAATTGCCGAAAGTCAGATTTTTCCTGAAATTGTGACCCCGGGGCTTAGGGATTTTTTCAAAAAAAATCTTTTTCTGCCGGTGACGTTGTTGAGGGCTGATTTCTTGTCCTGTGATAAAAAGCCTTCTGTTTCCCCTCTCAGGGGAACATTTGCAACCGTTTGGCACCATATTTGAATGAATTGCCAAAATTCGGATTTTTGATGAAATTGTGACCCCGGGGCTTAGAAATTTTTTCAAAAAAATCTTTTTCTGCAGGTGACGTTGTTGAGGGCTGATTTCTTGTCCTGTGATAAAAAGCCTTCTGTTTCGACCGCCAAACCTCTCAGGGGAACATTTGCAACCGCTTGGCACCATTTTTGAGTAAATTGCCGAAAGTCAGATTTTTGCTGAAATTGTGACCCCGGGGCTTAGGGATTTTTTCAAAAAAATCTTTTTCTGCCATTGACGTTGTTTAGGGCTGATTTCTTTTCCTGTGATAAAAAGCCTTCTGTTTCAAGCGCCAAACCTCTCAGGGGAACATTTGCAACCGTTTGGCACCATATTTGAATGAATTGCCGAAAGTCGGATTTTTGATGAAATTGTGACCCCGGGGTTAGAGATTTTTTCAAAAAAATCTTTTTCTCCTGGTTAAATTGTCGAGGGCTGATTTTTTGTCCTATGATAAAAAGCCTTCTGTTTCGACCGGTAAACCTTTCAGGGGAGCATTTGCAACCGTTTGGCACCATTTTTGAGTAAATTGCAGAAAGACAGATTTTTCCTGAAATTGTGACCCCGCTTAGGGATTTTTTCAAAAAAATCTTTTTCTGCCGGTGACGTTGTTTAGGGCTGATTTCTTGTCCTGTGATAAAAAGCCTTCTGTTTCGACCGCCAAACCTCTCAGGGGAACATTTGCAACCGCTTTTTCACCATTTTTGAGTAAATTGCCGAAAGTCAGATTTTTGCTGAAATTGTGACCCCGGGGCTTAGGGATTTTTTCAAAAAAATCTTTTTCTGCCATTGACGTTGTTTAGGGCTGATTTCTTGTCCTGTGATAAAAAGCCTTCTGTTTCAAGCGCCAAACCTCTCAGGGGAACATTTGCAACCGTTTGGCACCATATTTGAATGAATTGCCGAAAGTCGGATTTTTGATGAAATTGTGACCCCGGGGCTTAGGGATTTTTTCAAAAAAATCTTTTTCTGCCGGTGACGTTGTTGAGGGCTGATTTCCTGTCCTGTGATAAAAAGCCTTCTGTTTCGACCGCCAAACCTCTCAGGGGAACATTTGCAACCGTTTGGCACCATTTTTGAGTAAATTGCCGAAAATCAGATTTTTCCCTGAAATTGTGACCCCGGGGCTTAGGGATTTTTTCAAAAAAATCTTTTTCTACCGGTGACGTTGTTGAGGGCTGATTTCTTGTCCTGTGATAAAAAGCATTCTGTTTCGACAGCCAAACCTCTCAGGGGAACATTTGCAACCGTTTGGCACCATTTTTGAGTAAATTGCCGAAAGTCAGATTTTTCCTGAAATTGTGATCCCGGGGCTTAGGGATTTTTTCAAAAAAATCTTTTTCTGCCGGTGACGTTGTTGAGGGCTGATTTCTTGTCCTGTGATAAAAAGCCTTCTGTTTCCCCTCTCAGGGGAACATTTGCAACCGTTTGGCACCATATTTGAATGAATTGCCAAAATTCGGATTTTTGATGAAATTGTGACCCCGGGGCTTAGAGATTTTTTCAAAAAAATCTTTATCTGCAGGTGACGTTGTTGAGGGCTGATTTCTTGTCCTGTGATAAAAAGCCTTCTGTTTCGACCGCCAAACCTCTCAGGGGAGCATTTGCAACCGTTTGGCAACATTTGTGAGTGAATGGCCGAAAGTCAAAATTTTAATGAAATTGTGACCCCGGGGCTTAGGGATTTTTTCAAAAAAAAATTTTTCTGCCGGTGAAGTTGTTTAGGGCTGATTTCTTGTCCTGTGATAAAAAGCCTTCTGTTTCGACCACCAAACCTCTCAGGGGAACATTTGCAACCGTTTGGCACCATTTTTGAGTAAATTGCCGAAAGTCAGATTTTTGCTGAAATTGTGACCCCGGGGCTTAGGGATTTTTTCAAAAAAATCTTTTTCTGCCATTGACGTTGTTTCGGGCTGATTTCTTGTCCTGTGGTAAAAAGCCTTCTGTTTCGACCGCCAAACCTCTCAGGGGAATATTTGCAACCGTTTGGCACCATTTTTGAGTAAATTGCCGAAAGTCAGATTATTTCCTGAAATTGTGACCCCGGGGCTTAGGGATTTTTTCAAAAAAATCTTTTTCTGCCGGTGACGTTGTTGAGGGCTGATTTCTTGTCCTGTGATAAAAAGCCTTCTGTTTCGACAGCCAAACCTCTCAGGGGAATATTTGCAACCGTTTGGCACCATTTTTGAGTAAATTGCCGAAAGTCAGATTTTTCCTGAAATTGTGACCCCGGGGCTTAGGGATTTTTTTTCAAAAAAATCTTTTTTTGCCGGTGAAGTTGTTTAGGGCTAATTTCTTGTCCTGTGATAAAAAGCCTTCTGTTTCGACCGCCAATCCTCTCAGGGGAACATTTGCAACCGTTTGGCACCATTTTTGAGTAAATTGCCGAAAGTCAGATTTTTGCTGAAATTGTGACCCCGGGGCTTAGGGATTTTTTCAAAAAAAAAAATTTCTGCCGGTGAAGTTGTTTAGGGCTGATTTCTTATCCTGTGATAAAAAGCCTTCTGTTTCGACAGCCAAACCTCTCAGGGGAACATTTGCAACCGTTTGGCACCATTTTTGAGTAAATTGCTGAAAGTCAGATTTTTGCTGAAATTGTGACCCCGGGGCTTAGGGATTTTTTTCAAAAAAATCTTTTTCTGCCGGTGAAGTTGTTGAGGGCTAATTTCTTTTCCTGTGATAAAAAGCCTTCTGTTTCGACCGCCAAACCTCTCAGGGGAACATTTGCAACCGTTTGGCACCATATTTGAATGAATTGTCAAAAGTCGGATTTTTGATGAAATTGTGACCCCGTGGCTTAGGGATTTTTTCAAAAAAATCTTTTTCTGCCAGTGACGTTGTTTAGGGCTGACTTCTTGTCCTCTGATAAAAAGCCTTCTGTTTCGACCGCCAAACCTCTCAGGGGAACATTTGCAACCGTTTGGCACCATTTTTGAGTAAATTGCCGAAAGTCAGATTTTTCCTGAAATTGTGACCCCAGGGCTTAGGGATTTTTTTCAAAAAAATCTTTTTCTGCCGGTGAAGTTGTTTAGGGCTGATTTCTTGTCCTGTGATAAAAAGCCTTCTGTTTCGACCATCGAACCTCTCAGGGGAACATTTGCAACCGTTTGGCACCATTTTTGAGTAAATTGCCGAAAGTCAGATTTTTGCGGAAATTGTGACCCCGGGGCTTAGGGATTTTTTCAAAAAAATCTTTTTCTGCCGGTGACGTTCTTGAGGGCTGGTTTCTTGTCCTGTGATAAAAAGCCTTCTGTTTCGACCGCCAAACCTCTCAGGAGAACATTTGCATCCGTTTGGCACCATTTTTGAGTAAATTGCCAGTGACGTTGTTTAGGGCTGATTTCTTGTCCTGTAGTAAAAAGCCTTCTGTTTCGACCGCCAAACCTCTCAGGGGAACATTTGCAACCGTTTGGCACCATATTTGAATGAATTGCCGAAAGTCAGATTTTTGATGAAATTGTGACCCCGGGGCTTAGAGATTTTTTCAAAAAAATCTTTTTCTCCCGGTTAAATTGTCGAGGGCTGATTTTTTGTCCTATGATAAAAAGCCTTCTGTTTCGACCGGTAAACCTTTCAGGGGAGCATTTGCAACCGTTTGGCACCATTTTTGAGTAAATTGCCGAAAGTCAGATTTTTCCTGAAATTGTGACCCCGGGGCTTAGGGATTTTTTCAAAAAAATCTTTTTCTGCCGGTGACGTTGTTGAGGGCTGATTTCTTGTCCTGTGATAAAAAGCCTTCTGTTTCGACCGCCAAACCTCTCAGGAGAACATTTGCAACCGTTTGGCACCATTTTTGAGTAAATTGCCGAAAGTCAGATTTTTTCCTGAAATTGTGACCCCGGGGCTTAGGGATTTTTTCAAAAAAAAATTTTTCTACCGGTGACGTTGTTGAGAGCTGATTTCTTGTCCTGTGATAAAAAGCATTCTGTTTCGACAGCCAAACCTCTCAGGGGAACATTTGCAACCGTTTGGCACCATTTTTGAGTAAATTGCCGAAAGTCAGATTTTTCCTGAAATTGTTATCCCGGGGCTTAGGGATTTTTTCAAAAAAAATCTTTTTCTGCCGGTGACGTTGTTGAGGGCTGATTTCTTGTCCTGTGATAAAAAGCCTTCTGTTTCCCCTCTCAGGGGAACATTTGCAACCGTTTGGCACCATATTTGAATGAATTGCCAAAATTCGGATTTTTGATGAAATTGTGACCCCGGGGCTTAGAGATTTTTTCAAAAAAATCTTTTTCTGCAGGTGACGTTGTTGAGGGCTGATTTCTTGTTCTGTGATAAAAAGCCTTCTGTTTCGACCGCCAAACCTCTCAGGGGAACATTTGCAACCGCTTGGCACCATTTTTGAGTAAATTGCCGAAAGTCAGATTTTTTCCTGAAATTGTGACCCCGGGGCTTAGGGATTTTTTCAAAAAAATCTTTTTCTGCCATTGACGTTGTTTAGGGCTGATTTCTTGTCCTGTGATAAAAAGCCTTCTGTTTCAAGCGCCAAACCTCTCAGGGGAACATTTGCAACCGTTTGGCACCATATTTGAATGAATTGCCGAAAGTCGGATTTTGGATGAAATTGTGACCCCGGGGCTTAGAGATTTTTTCAAAAAAATCTTTTTCTCCTGGTTAAATTGTCGAGGGCTGATTTTTTGTCCTATGATAAAAAGCCTTCTGTTTCGACCGGTAAACCTTTCAGGGGAGCATTTGCAACCGTTTGGCACCATTTTTGAGTAAATTGCAGAAAGACAGATTTTTCCTGAAATTGTGACCCCGGGGCTTAGGGATTTTTTCAAAAAAATCTTTTTCTGCCGGTGACGTTGTTTAGGGCTGATTTCTTGTCCTGTGATAAAAAGCCTTCTGTTTCGACCGCCAAACCTCTCAGGGGAACATTTGCAACCGCTTGGCACCATTTTTGAGTAAATTGCCGAAAGTCAGATTTTTGCTGAAATTGTGACCCCGGGGCTTAGGGATTTTTTCAAAAAAATCTTTTTCTGCCATTGACGTTGTTTAGGGCTGATTTCTTGTCCTGTGATAAAAAGCCTTCTGTTTCAAGCGCCAAACCTCTCAGGGGAACATTTGCAACCGTTTGGCACCATATTTGAATGAATTGCCGAAAGTCGGATTTTTGATGAAATTGTGACCCCGGGGCTTAGAGATTTTTTCAAAAAAATCTTTTTCTCCCGGTTAAATTGTCGAGGGCTGATTTTTTGTCCTATGATAAAAAGCCTTCTGTTTCGACCGGTAAACCTTTCAGGGGAGCATTTGCAACCGTTTGGCACCATTTTTGAGTAAATTGCCAAAAGTCAGATTTTTCCTGAAATTGTGACCCCGGGGCTTAGGGATTTTTTCAAAAAAATCTTTTTCTGCCGGTGACGTTGTTGAGGGCTGATTTCTTGTCCTGTGATAAAAAGCCTTCTGTTTCGACCGCCAAACCTCTCAGGGGAACATTTGCAACCGCTTGGCACCATTTTTGAGTAAATTGCCGAAAGTCAGATTTTTGCTGAAATTGTGACCCCGGGGCTTAGGGATTTTTTCAAAAAAATCTTTTTCTGCCATTGACGTTGTTTAGGGCTGATTTCTTGTCCTGTGATAAAAAGCCTTCTGTTTCAAGCGCCAAACCTCTCAGGGGAACATTTGCAACCGTTTGGCACCATATTTGAATGAATTGCCGAAAGTCGGATTTTTGATGAAATTGTGACCCCGGGGCTTAGAGATTTTTTCAAAAAAATCTTTTTCTCCCGGTTAAATTGTCGAGGGCTGATTTTTTGTCCTATGATAAAAAGCCTTCTGTTTCGACCGGTAAACCTTTCAGGGGAGCATTTGCAACCGTTTGGCACCATTTTTGAGTAAATTGCCAAAAGTCAGATTTTTCCTGAAATTGTGACCCCGGGGCTTAGGGATTTTTTCAAAAAAATCTTTTTCTGCCGGTGACGTTGTTGAGGGCTGATTTCTTGTCCTGTGATAAAAAGCCTTCTGTTTCGACCGCCAAACCTCTCAGGGGAACATTTGCAACCGTTTGGCACCATTTTTGAGTAAATTGCCGAAAATCAGATTTTTTCCTGAAATTGTGACCCCGGGGCTTAGGGATTTTTTCAAAAAAATCTTTTTCTACCGGTGACGTTGTTGAGGGCTGATTTCTTGTCCTGTGATAAAAAGCATTCTGTTTCGACAGCCAAACCTCTCAGGGGAACATTTGCAACCGTTTGGCACCATTTTTGAGTAAATTGCCGAAAGTCAGATTTTTCCTGAAATTGTGATCCCGGGGCTTAGGGATTTTTTCAAAAAAATCTTTTTCTGCCGGTGACGTTGTTGAGGGCTGATTTCTTGTCCTGTGATAAAAAGCCTTCTGTTTCCCCTCTCAGGGGAACATTTGCAACCGTTTGGCACCATATTTGAATGAATTGCCAAAATTCGGATTTTTGATGAAATTGTGACCCCGGGGCTTAGAGATTTTTTCAAAAAAATCTTTATCTGCAGGTGACGTTGTTGAGGGCTGATTTCTTGTCCTGTGATAAAAAGCCTTCTGTTTCGACCGCCAAACCTCTCAGGGGAGCATTTGCAACCGTTTGGCAACATTTGTGAGTGAATGGCCGAAAGTCAAAATTTTAATGAAATTGTGACCCCGGGGCTTAGGGATTTTTTCAAAAAAATTTTTTTCTGCCGGTGAAGTTGTTTAGGGCTGATTTCTTGTCCTGTGATAAAAAGCCTTCTGTTTCGACCACCAAACCTCTCAGGGGAACATTTGCAACCGTTTGGCACCATTTTTGAGTAAATTGCCGAAAGTCAGATTTTTGCTGAAATTGTGACCCCGGGGCTTAGGGATTTTTTCAAAAAAATCTTTTTCTGCCGGTGACGTTGTTGAGGGCTGATTTCTTGTCCTGTGGTAAAAAGCCTTCTGTTTCGACAGCCAAACCTCTCAGGGGAATATTTGCAACCGTTTGGCACCATTTTTGAGTAAATTGCCGAAAGTCAGATTTTTCCTGAAATTGTGACCCCGGGGCTTAGGGATTTTTTTCAAAAAAATCTTTTTCTGCCGGTGAAGTTGTTTAGGGCTAATTTCTTGTCCTGTGATAAAAAGCCTTCTGTTTTGACCGCCAATCCTCTCAGGGGAACATTTGCAACCGTTTGGCACCATTTTTGAGTAAATTGCCGAAAGTCAGATTTTTGCTGAAATTGTGACCCCGGGGCTTAGGGATTTTTTTCAAAAAAATCTTTTTCTGCCGGTGAAGTTGTTGAGGGCTAATTTCTTTTCCTGTGATAAAAAGCCTTCTGTTTTGACCGCCAAACCTCTGAGGGGAACATTTGCAACCGTTTGGCACCATATTTGAATGAATTGTCAAAAGTCGGATTTTTGATGAAATTGTGACCCCGTGGCTTAGGGATTTTTTCAAAAAAATCTTTTTCTGCCAGTGACGTTGTTTAGGGCTTATTTCTTGTCCTGTAGTAAAAAGCCTTCTGTTTCGACCGCCAAAAGTCTCAGGGGAGCATGTGCAACCGTTTGGCAACATTTTTGAGTGAATGGCCGAAAGTCAAAATTTTGATGAAGTTGTGACCCCGGGGCTTAGGGATTTTTTCAAAAAAATCTTTTTCTGCCGGTGAAGTTGTTTAGGGCTGATTTCTTGTCCCGTGATAAAAAGCCTTCTGTTTCGACCGCCAAACCTCTCAGGGGAACATTTGCAACCGTTTGGCACCATATTTGAATGAATTGTCAAAAGTCGGATTTTTGATGAAATTGTGACCCCGTGGCTTAGGGATTTTTTCAAAAAAATCTTTTTCTGCCAGTGACGTTGTTTAGGGCTGATTTTTTCTCCTGTGATAAAAAGCCTTCTGTTTCGACTGCCAAACCTCTCAGGGGAACATTTGCAACCGTTTGGCACCATTTTTGAGTAAATTGCCGAAAGTTAGATTTTTGCTGAAATTGTGACCCCGGGGCTTAGGGATTTTTTCAAAAAAAAAAATTCTGCCGGTGAAGTTCTTTAGGGCTGATTTCTTGTCCTGTGATAAAAAGCCTTCTGTTTCGACCACCAAACCTCTCAGGGGAACATTTGCAACCGTTTGGCACCATTTTTGAGTAAATTGCCGAAAGTCAGATTTTTGCTGAAATTGTGACCCCGGGGCTTAGGGATTTTTTCAAAAAATTCTTTTTCTGCCGGTGAAGTTGTTTAGGGCTGATTTCTTGTCCTGTGATAAAAAGCCTTCTGTTTCGACCGCCAAACCTCTCAGGGGAACATTTGCAACCGCTTGGCACCATTTTTGAGTAAATTGCCGAAAGTCAGATTTTTGCTGAAATTGTGACCCCGGGGCTTAGGGATTTTTTCAAAAAAATCTTTTTCTGCCATTGACGTTGTTTAGGGCTGATTTCTTGTCCTGTGATAAAAAGCCTTCTGTTTCAAGCGCCAAACCTCTCAGGGGAACATTTGCAACCGTTTGGCACCATATTTGAATGAATTGCCGAAAGTCGGATTTTTGATGAAATTGTGACCCCGGGGCTTAGGGATTTTTTCAAAAAAATCTTTTTCTCCCGGTTAAATTGTCGAGGGCTGATTTTTTGTCCTATGATAAAAAGCCTTCTGTTTCGACCGGTAAACCTTTCAGGGGAGCATGTGCAACCGTTTGGCAACATTTTTGAGTGAATGGCCGAAAGTCAAAATTTTGATGAAGTTGTGACCCCGGGGCTTAGGGATTTTTTCAAAAAAATCTTTTTCTGCCGGTGAAGTTGTTTAGGGCTGATTTCTTGTCCCGTGATAAAAAGCCTTCTGTTTCGACCGCCAAACCTCTCAGGGGAACATTTGCAACCGTTTGGCACCATATTTGAATGAATTGTCAAAAGTCGGATTTTTGATGAAATTGTGACCCCGTGGCTTAGGGATTTTTTCAAAAAAATCTTTTTCTGCCAGTGACGTTGTTTAGGGCTGATTTTTTCTCCTGTGATAAAAAGCCTTCTGTTTCGACTGCCAAACCTCTCAGGGGAACATTTGCAACCGTTTGGCACCATTTTTGAGTAAATTGCCGAAAGTTAGATTTTTGCTGAAATTGTGACCCCGGGGCTTAGGGATTTTTTCAAAAAAATCTTTTTCTCCCGGTTAAATTGTCGAGGGCTGATTTTTTGTCCTATGATAAAAAGCCTTCTGTTTCGACCGGTAAACCTTTCAGGGGAGCATTTGCAACCGTTTGGCACCATTTTTGAGTAAATTGCCGAAAGTCAGATTTTTCCTGAAATTGTGATCCCGGGGCTTAGGGATTTTTTCAAAAAAATCTTTTTCTGCCGGTGACGTTGTTGAGGGCTGATTTCTTGTCCTGTGATAAAAAGCCTTCTGTTTCGACCGCCAAACCTCTCAGGGGAACATTTGCAACCGTTTGGCACCATTTTTGAGTAAATTGCCGAAAGTCAGATTTTTCCTGAAATTGTGACCCCAGGGCTTAGGGATTTTTTTCAAAAAAATCTTTTTCTGCCGGTGAAGTTGTTTAGGGCTGATTTCTTGTCCTGTGATAAAATGCCTTCTGTTTCGACCATCGAACCTCTCAGGGGAACATTTGCAACCGTTTGGCACCATTTTTGAGTAAATTGCCGAAAGTCAGATTTTTGCGGAAATTGTGACCCCGGTGCTTAGGGATTTTTTCAAAAAAATCTTTTTCTGCCGGTGACGTTCTTGAGGGCTGGTTTCTTGTCCTGTGATAAAAAGCCTTCTGTTTCGACCGCCAAACCTCTCAGGAGAACATTTGCATCCGTTTGGCACCATTTTTGAGTAAATTGCCAGTGACGTTGTTCAGGGCTGATTTCTTGTCCTGTAGTAAAAAGCCTTCTGTTTCGACCGCCAAACCTCTCAGGGGAGCATGTGCAACCGTTTGGCAACATTTTTGAGTGAATGGCCGAAAGTCAAAATTTTGATGAAGTTGTGACCCCGGGGCTTAGGGATTTTTTCAAAAAAATCTTTTTCTGCCGGTGAAGTTGTTTAGGGCTGATTTCTTGTCCCGTGATAAAAAGCCTACTGTTTCGACCACCAAACCTCTCAGGGGAACATTTGCAACCGTTTGGCACCATATTTGAATGAATTGTCAAAAGTCGGATTTTTGATGAAATTGTGACCCCGTGGCTTAGGGATTTTTTCAAAAAAATCTTTTTCTGCCAGTGACGTTGTTTAGGGCTGATTTTTTCTCCTGTGATAAAAAGCCTTCTGTTTCGACCGCCAAACCTCTCAGGGGAACATTTGCAACCGTTTGGCACCATTTTTGAGTAAATTGCCGAAAGTCAGATTTTTACTGAAATTGTGACCCCGGGGCTTAGGGATTTTTTCAAAAAAAAAAAATTCTGCCGGTGAAGTTCTTTAGGGCTGATTTCTTGTCCTGTGATAAAAAGCCTTCTGTTTCGGCCGCCAAACCTCTCAGGGGAACATTTGCAACCGTTTGGCACAATATTTGAATGAATTGCCGAAAGTCGGATTTTTGATGAAATTGTGACCCCGGGGCTTAGAGATTTTTTCAAAAAAATCTTTTTCTCCCGGTTAAATTGTCGAGGGCTGATTTTTTGTCCTATGATAAAAAGCCTTCTGTTTCGACCGGTAAACCTTTCAGGGGAGCATTTGCAACCGTTTGGCACCATTTTTGAGTAAATTGCCGAAAGTCAGATTTTTCCTGAAATTGTGACCCCGGGGCTTAGGGATTTTTTCAAAAAAATCTTTTTCTGCCGGTGACGTTGTTGAGGGCTGATTTCTTGTCCTGTGATAAAAAGCCTTCTGTTTCGACCGCCAAACCTCTCAGGGGAACATTTGCAACCGTTTGGCACCATTTTTGAGTAAATTGCCGAAAGTCAGATTTTTCCTGAAATTGTGACCCCGGGGCTTAGGGATTTTTTCAAAAAAATCTTTTTCTCCCGGTTAAATTGTCGAGGGCTGATTTTTTGTCCTATGATAAAAAGCCTTCTGTTTCGACCGGTAAACCTTTCAGGGGAGCATTTGCAACCGTTTGGCACCATTTTTGAGTAAATTGCCGAAAGTCAGATTTTTCCTGAAATTGTGATCCCGGGGCTTAGGGATTTTTTCAAAAAAATCTTTTTCTGCCGGTGACGTTGTTGAGGGCTGATTTCTTGTCCTGTGATAAAAAGCCTTCTGTTTCGACCGCCAAACCTCTCAGGGGAACATTTGCAACCGTTTGGCACCATTTTGGAGTAAATTGCCGAAAGTCAGATTTTTCCTGAAATTGTGACCCCAGGGCTTAGGGATTTTTTTCAAAAAAATCTTTTTCTGCCGGTGAAGTTGTTTAGGGCTGATTTCTTGTCCTGTGATAAAATGCCTTCTGTTTCGACCATCGAACCTCTCAGGGGAACATTTGCAACCGTTTGGCACCATTTTTGAGTAAATTGCCGAAAGTCAGATTTTTGCGGAAATTGTGACCCCGGTGCTTAGGGATTTTTTCAAAAAAATCTTTTTCTGCCGGTGACGTTCTTGAGGGCTGGTTTCTTGTCCTGTGATAAAAAGCCTTCTGTTTCGACCGCCAAACCTCTCAGGAGAACATTTGCATCCGTTTGGCACCATTTTTGAGTAAATTGCCAGTGACGTTGTTTAGGGCTGATTTCTTGTCCTGTAGTAAAAAGCCTTCTGTTTCGACCGCCAAACCTCTCAGGGGAGCATGTGCAACCGTTTGGCAACATTTTTGAGTGAATGGCCGAAAGTCAAAATTTTGATGAAGTTGTGACCCCGGGGCTTAGGGATTTTTTCAAAAAAATCTTTTTCTGCCGGTGAAGTTGTTTAGGGCTGATTTCTTGTCCCGTGATAAAAAGCCTACTGTTTCGACCACCAAACCTCTCAGGGGAACATTTGCAACCGTTTGGCACCATATTTGAATGAATTGTCAAAAGTCGGATTTTTGATGAAATTGTGACCCCGTGGCTTAGGGATTTTTTCAAAAAAATCTTTTTCTGCCAGTGACGTTGTTTAGGGCTGATTTTTTCTCCTGTGATAAAAAGCCTTCTGTTTCGACCGGTAAACCTTTCAGGGGAGCATTTGCAACCGTTTGGCACCATTTTTGAGTAAATTGCCGAAAGTCAGATTTTTCCTGAAATTGTGACCCCGGGGCTTAGGGATTTTTTCAAAAAAAAAAAATTCTGCCGGTGAAGTTCTTTAGGGCTGATTTCTTGTCCTGTGATAAAAAGCCTTCTGTTTCGGCCGCCAAACCTCTCAGGGGAACATTTGCAACCGTTTGGCACAATATTTGAATGAATTGCCGAAAGTCGGATTTTTGATGAAATTGTGACCCCGGGGCTTAGGGATTTTTTCAAAAAAAATTTTTTCTACCGGTGACGTTGTTGAGGGCTGATTTCTTGTCCTGTGATAAAAAGCATTCTGTTTCGACAGCCAAACCTCTCAGGGGAACATTTGCAACCGTTTGGCACCATTTTTGAGTAAATTGCCGAAAGTCAGATTTTTCCTGAAATTGTGACCCCGGGGCTTAGGGATTTTTTCAAAAAAAAATCTTTTTCTGCCGGTGACGTTGTTGAGGGCTGATTTCTTGTCCTGTGATAAAAAGCCTTCTGTTTCCCCTCTCAGGGGAACATTTGCAACCGTTTGGCACCATATTTGAATGAATTGCCAAAATTCGGATTTTTGATGAAATTGTGACCCCGGGGCTTAGAGATTTTTTCAAAAAAATCTTTTTCTGCAGGTGACGTTGTTGAGGGCTGATTTCTTGTCCTGTGATAAAAAGCCTTCTGTTTCGACCGCCAAACCTCTCAGGGGAGCATTTGCAACCGTTTGGCAACATTTGTGAGTGAATGGCCGAAAGTCAAAATTTTGATGAAATTGTGACCCCGGGGCTTAGGGATTTTTTCAAAAAAATCTTTTTCTGCCATTGACGTTGTTTAGGACTGATTTCTTGTCCTGTGATAAAAAGCCTTCTGTTTCAAGCGCCAAACCTCTCAGGGGAACTTTTGCAACCGTTTGGCACCATATTTGAATGAATTGCCGAAAGTCGGATTTTTGATGAATTTGTGACCCCGGGGCTTAGAGATTTTTTCAAAAAAATCTTTTTCTCCTGGTTAAATTGTCGAGGGCTGATTTTTTGTCCAATGATAAAAAGCCTTCTGTTTCGACCGGTAAAGCTTTCAGGGGAGCATTTGCAACCGTTTGGCACCATTTTTGAGTAAATTGCAGAAAGACATATTTTTCCTGAAATTGTGACCCCGGGGCTTAGGGATTTTTTCAAAAAAATCTTTTTCTGCCGGTGACGTTGTTTAGGGCTGATTTCTTGTCCTGTGATAAAAAGCCTTCTGTTTCGACCGCCAAACCTCTCAGGGGAACATTTGCAACCGCTTGGCACCATTTTTGAGTAAATTGCCGAAAGTCAGATTTTTGCTGAAATTGTGACCCCGGGGCTTAGGGATTTTTTCAAAAAAATCTTTTTCTGCCATTGACGTTGTTTAGGGCTGATTTCTTGTCCTGTGATAAAAAGCCTTCTGTTTCGACAGCCAAACCTCTCAGGGGAACATTTGCAACCGTTTGGCACCATATTTGAATGAATTGCCGAAAGTCGGATTTTTGATGAAATTGTGACCCCGGGGCTTAGAGATTTTTTCTAAAAAATCTTTTTCTCCCGGTTAAATTGTCGAGGGCTGATTTTTTGTCCTATGATAAAAAGCCTTCTGTTTCGACCGGTAAACCTCTCAGGGGAACATTTGCAACCGTTTGGCACCATTTTTGAGTAAATTGCCGAAAGTCAGATTTTTCCTGAAATTGTGATCCCGGGGCTTAGGGATTTTTTCAAAAAAATCTTTTTCTGCCGGTGACGTTGTTGAGGGCTGATTTCTTCTCCTGTGATAAAAAGCCTTCTGTTTCCCCTCTCAGGGGAACATTTGCAACCGTTTGGCACCATATTTGAATGAATTGCCAAAATTCGGATTTTTGATGAAATTGTGACCCCGGGGCTTAGAGATTTTTTCAAAAAAATCTTTATCTGCAGGTGACGTTGTTGAGGGCTGATTTCTTGTCCTGTGATAAAAAGCCTTCTGTTTCGACCGCCAAACCTCTCAGGGGAGCATTTGCAACCGTTTGGCAACATTTGTGAGTGAATGGCCGAAAGTCAAAATTTTGATGAAATTGGGACCCCGGGGCTTAGGGATATTTTCAAAAAATTCTTTTTCTGCCGGTGAAGTTGTTTAGGGCTGATTTCTTGTCCTGTGATAAAAAGCCTTCTGTTTCGACCGCCAAACCTCTCAGGGGAACATTTGCAACCGCTTGGCACCATTTTTGAGTAAATTGCCGAAAGTCAGATTTTTGCTGAAATTGTGACCCCGGGGCTTAGGGATTTTTTCAAAAAAATCTTTTTCTGCCATTGACGTTGTTTAGGGAGGATTTCTTGTCCTGTGATAAAAAGCCTTCTGTTTCAAGCGCCAAACCTCTAAGGGAACATTTGCAACCGTTTGGCACCATATTTGAATGAATTGCCGAAAGTCGGATTTTTGATGAAATTGTGACCCCGGGGCTTAGAGATTTTTTCAAAAAAATCTTTTTCTCCCGGTTAAATTGTCGAGGGCTGATTTTTTGTCCTATGATAAAAAGCCTTCTGTTTCGACCGGTAAACCTTTCAGGGGAGCATTTGCAACCGTTTGGCACCATTTTTGAGTAAATTGCAGAAAGTCAGATTTTTTCCTGAAATTGTGACCCCGGGGCTTAGGGATTTTTTCAAAAAAATCTTTTTCTACCATTGACTTTGTTTAGGGCTGATTTCTTGTCCTGTGATAAAAAGCCTTCTGTTTCGACCGCCAAACCTCTCAGGGGAACATTTGCAACCGTTTGGCACCATTTTTGAGTAAATTGCCGAAAGTCAGATTTTTTCCTGAAATTGTGACCCCGTGGCTTAGGGATTTTTTCAAAAAAATCTTTTTCTGCCGGTGACGTTGTTGAGGGCTGATTTCTTGTCCTGTGATAAAAAGCCTTCTGTTTCGACCGCCAAACCTCTCAGGGGAACATTTGCAACCGTTTGGCACCATTTTTGAGTAAATTGCCGAAAGTCAGATTTTTGCTGAAATTGTGATCCCGGGGCTTAGGGATTTTTTCAAAAAAATCTTTTTCTGCCGGTGAAGTTGTTTAGGGCTGATTTCCCGTCCTGTGATAAAAAGCCTTCTGTTTCGACCGCCAAACCTCTCAGGGGAGCATTTGCAACCGTTTGGCACCATTTTTGAGTAAATTGCCGAAAGTCAGATTTTTGCTGAAATTGTGACCCCGGGGCTTAGGGATTTTTTCAAAAAAAAAATTTTCTGCCGGTGAAGTTCTTTAGGGCTGATTTCTTGTCCTGTGATAAAAAGCCTTCTGTTTCGACCGCCAAACCTCTCAGGGGAACATTTGCAACCGCTTGGCACCATTTTTGAGTAAATTGCCGAAAGTCAGATTTTTGCTGAAATTGTGACCCCGGGGCTTAGGGATTTTTTCAAAAAAATCTTTTTCTGCTGGTGAAGTTGTTTAGGGCTGATTTCTTGTCCTGTGATAAAAAGCCTTCTGTTTCGACCGCCAAACCTCTCAGGGGAACATTTGCAACCGTTTGGCACCATATTTGAATGAATTGCCGAAAGTCGGATTTTTGATGAAATTGTGACCCCGGGGCTTAGAGATTTCTTCAAAAAAATCTTTTTCTCCCGGTTAACTTGTCGAGGGCTGATTTTTTGTCCTATGATAAACAGCCTTCTGTTTCGACCGGCAAACCTTTCAGGGGAGTATTTACAACCATTTGGCACCATTTTTGAGTGAATTGCCGAAAGTCAGATTTGTGCTGAAATAGTGACCCCGGGGTTTAGGGATTTTTTCAAAAAAAACTTTTTCTGCCAGTGACGTTGTTTAGGGCTGATTTCTTCTCCTGTGATAAAAAGCCTTCTGTTTCGACCGCCAAACCTCTCAGGGGAACATTTGCAACCGTTTGGCACCATTTTTGAGTAAATTGCCGAAAGTCAGATTTTTGCTGAAATTGTGACCCCGGGGCTTAGGGATTTTTTCAAAAAAATCTTTTTCTGCCGGTGAAGTTGTTTAGGGCTGATTTCTTGTCCTGTGATAAAAAGCCTTCTGTTTCGACCGCCAAACCTCTCAGGGGAACATTTGCAACCGCTTGGCACCATTTTTGAGTAAATTGCCGAAAGTCAGATTTTTGCTGAAATTGTGACCCCGGGGCTTAGGGATTTTTTCAAAAAAATCTTTTTCTGCCGGTGAAACCGTTTAGGGCTGATTTCTTTTCCTGTGATTAAAAGCCTTCTGTTTCTACCGCCAAACCTCTCAGGGGAACATTTGCAACCGTTTGGCGCCATTTTTGAGTAAATTTCCGAAGGTCAGATTTTTGCTGAAATTGTGACCCCGGGGCTTAGCGATTTTTTCAAAAAAATCTTTTTCTGCCATTGACGTTGTTTAGGGCTGATTTCTTGTCCTGTGGTAAAAAGCCTTCTGTTTCGACCGCCAAACCTCTCAGGGGAACATTTGCGACCGTTTGGCACCATATTTGAATGAATTGCCGAAAGTCAGATTTTTGATGAAATTGTGACCCCGGGGCTTAGAGATTTCTTCAAAAAAATCTTTTTCTCCCGGTTAACTTGTCGAGGGCTGATTTTTTGTCCTATGATAAACAGCCTTCTGTTTCGACCGGCAAACCTTTCAGGGGAGTATTTACAACCATTTGGCACCATTTTTGAGTGAATTGCCGAAAGTCAGATTTGTGCTGAAATAGTGACCCCGGGGTTTAGGGATTTTTTCAAAAAAAACTTTTTCTGCCAGTGACGTTGTTTAGGGCTGATTTCTTCTCCTGTGATAAAAAGCCTTCTGTTTCGACCGCCAAACCTCTCAGGGGAACATTTGCAACCGTTTGGCACCAAATTTGAATGAATTGCCGAAAGTCGGATTTTTGATGAAATTGTGACCCCGGGGCTTAGAGATTTCTTCAAAAAAATCTTTTTCTCCCGGTTAACTTGTCGAGGGCTGATTTTTTGTCCTATGATAAACAGCCTTCTGTTTCGACCGGCAAACCTTTCAGGGGAGTATTTACAACCATTTGGCACCATTTTTGAGTGAATTGCCGAAAGTCAGATTTGTGCTGAAATAGTGACCCCGGGGTTTAGGGATTTTTTCAAAAAAAACTTTTTCTGCCAGTGACGTTGTTTAGGGCTGATTTCTTCTCCTGTGATAAAAAGCCTTCTGTTTCGACCGCCAAACCTCTCAGGGGAACATTTGCAACCGTTTGGCACCATTTTTGAGTAAATTGCCGAAAGTCAGATTTTTGCTGAAATTGTGACCCCGGGGCTTAGGGATTTTTTCAAAAAAATCTTTTTCTGCCGGTGAAGTTGTTTAGGGCTGATTTCTTGTCCTGTGATAAAAAGCCTTCTGTTTCGACCGCCAAACCTCTCAGGGGAACATTTGCAACCGCTTGGCACCATTTTTGAGTAAATTGCCGAAAGTCAGATTTTTGCTGAAATTGTGACCCCGGGGCTTAGGGATTTTTTCAAAAAAATCTTTTTCTGCCGGTGAAACCGTTTAGGGCTGATTTCTTTTCCTGTGATTAAAAGCCTTCTGTTTCTACCGCCAAACCTCTCAGGGGAACATTTGCAACCGTTTGGCGCCATTTTTGAGTAAATTGCCGAAGGTCAGATTTTTGCTGAAATTGTGACCCCGGGGCTTAGCGATTTTTTCAAAAAAATCTTTTTCTGCCATTGACGTTGTTTAGGGCTGATTTCTTGTCCTGTGGTAAAAAGCCTTCTGTTTCGACCGCCAAACCTCTCAGGGGAACATTTGCGACCGTTTGGCACCATTTTTGAGTAAATTGCCGAAAGTCAGATTTTTGCTGAAATTGTGACCCCGGGGCTTAGGGATTTTTTCAAAAAAATCTTTTTCTGCCATTGACTTTGTTTAGGGCTGATTTCTTGTCCTGTGATAAAAAGCCTTCTGTTTCAAGCGCCAAACCTCTCAGGGGAACATTTGCAACCGTTTGGCACCATATTTGAATGAATTGTCAAAAGTCGGATTTTTGATGAAATTGTGACCCCGTGGCTTAGGGATTTTTTCAAAGAAATCTTTTTCTGCCGGTGACGTTGTTGAGGGCTGATTTCTTGTCCTGTGATAAAAAGCCTTCTGTTTCGACCGCCAAACCTCTCAGGGGAACATTTGCAACCGTTTGGCACCATTTTTGAGTAAATTGCCGAAAGTCAGATTTTTGCTGAAATTGTGATCCCGGGGCTTAGGGATTTTTTCAAAAAAATCTTTTTCTGCCGGTGAAGTTGTTTAGGGCTGATTTCCCGTCCTTTGATAAAAAGCCTTCTGTTTCGACCGCCAAACCTCTCAGGTGAGCATTTGCAACCGTTTGGCAACATTTTTGAGTGAATGGCCGAAAGTCAAAATTTTGATGAAGTTGTGACCCCGGGGCTTAGGGATTTTTTCAAAAAAATCTTTTTCTGCCAGTGACGTTGTTTAGGGCTGATTTCTTCTCCTGTGATAAAAAGCCTTCTGTTTCGACCGCCAAACCTCTCAGGGGAACATTTGCAACCGTTTGGCACCATTTTTGAGTAAATTGCCGAAAGTCAGATTTTTGCTGAAATTGTGACCCCGGGGCTTAGGGATTTTTTCAAAAAAAAATTTTTCTGCCGGTGAAGTTCTTTAGGGCTGATTTCTTGTCCTGTGATAAAAAGCCTTCTGTTTCGACCGCCAAACCTCTCAGGGGAACATTTGCAACCGCTTGGCACCATTTTTGAGTAAATTGCCGAAAGTCAGATTTTTGCTGAAATTGTGACCCCGGGGCTTAGGGATTTTTTCAAAAAAATCTTTTTCTCCTGGTGAAGTTGTTTAGGGCTGATTTCTTGTCCTGTGATAAAAAGCCTTCTGTTTCGACCGCCAAACCTCTCAGGGGAACATTTGCAACAGTTTGGCACCATATTTGAATGAATTGCCGAAAGTCGGATTTTTGATGAAATTGTGACCCCGGGGCTTAGAGATTTCTTCAAAAAAATCTTTTTCTCCCGGTTAACTTGTCGAGGGCTGATTTTTTGTCCTATGATAAACAGCCTTCTGTTTCGACCGGCAAACCTTTCAGGGGAGTATTTACAACCATTTGGCACCATTTTTGAGTGAATTGCCGAAAGTCAGATTTGTGCTGAAATAGTGACCCCGGGGTTTAGGGATTTTTTCAAAAAAAACTTTTTCTGCCAGTGACGTTGTTTAGGGCTGATTTCTTCTCCTGTGATAAAAAGCCTTCTGTTTCGACCGCCAAACCTCTCAGGGGAACATTTGCAACCGTTTGGCACCATTTTTGAGTAAATTGCCGAAAGTCAGATTTTTGCTGAAATTGTGACCCCGGGGCTTAGGGATTTTTTCAAAAAAAATTTTTTCTGCCGGTGAAGTTGTTTAGGGCTGATTTCTTGTCCTGTGATAAAAAGCCTTCTGTTTCGACCGCCAAACCTCTCAGGGGAACATTTGCAACCGTTTGGCACCATTTTTGAGTAAATTGCCGAAAGTCAGATTTTTGCTGAAATTGTGACCCCGGGGCTTAGGGATTTTTTCAAAAAAATCTTTTTCTGCCGGTGAAACCGTTTAGGGCTGATTTCTTTTCCTGTGATAAAAAGCCTTCTGTTTCTACCGCCAAACCTCTGAGGGGAACATTTGCAACCGTTTGGCACCATTTTTGAGTAAATTGCCGAAGGTCAGATTTTTGCTGAAATTGTGACCCCGGGGCTTAGCGATTTTTTCAAAAAAATCTTTTTCTGCCATTGACGTTGTTTAGGGCTGATTTCTTGTCCTGTGGTAAAAAGCCTTCTGTTTCGACCGCCAAACCTCTCAGGGGAACATTTGCGACCGTTTGGCACCATTTTTGAGTAAATTGCCAAAAGTCAGATTTTTGCTGAAATTGTGACTCCGGGGCTTAGGGATTTTTTCAAAAAAATCTTTTTCTGCCATTGACTTTGTTTAGGGCTGATTTCTTGTCCTGTGATAAAAAGCCTTCTGTTTCAAGCGCCAAACCTCTCAGGGGAACATTTGCAACCGTTTGGCACCATATTTGAATGAATTGTCAAAAGTCGGATTTTTGATGAAATTGTGACCCCGTGGCTTAGGGATTTTTTCAAAGAAATCTTTTTCTGCCGGTGACGTTGTTGAGGGCTGATTTCTTGTCCTGTGATAAAAAGCCTTCTGTTTCGACCGCCAAACCTCTCAGGGGAACATTTGCAACCGTTTGGCACCATTTTTGAGTAAATTGCCGAAAGTCAGATTTTTGCTGAAATTGTGATCCCGGGGCTTAGGGATTTTTTCAAAAAAATCTTTTTCTGCCGGTGAAGTTGTTTAGGGCTGATTTCCCGTCCTTTGATAAAAAGCCTTCTGTTTCGATCGCCAAACCTCTCAGGGGAGCATTTGCAACCGTTTGGCAACATTTTTGAGTGAATGGCCGAAAGTCAAAACTTTGATGAAGTTGTGACCCCGGGGCTTAGGGATTTTTTCAAAAAAATCTTTTTCTGCCAGTGACGTTGTTTAGGGCTGATTTCTTCTCCTGTGATAAAAAGCCTTCTGTTTCGACCGCCAAACCTCTCAGGGGAACATTTGCAACCGTTTGGCACCAGTTTTGAGTAAATTGCCGAAAGTCAGATTTTTGTTGAAATTGTGACCCCGGGGTTTAGGGATTTTTTCAAAAAAAAATTTTTCTGCCGGTGAAGTTCTTTAGGGCTGATTTCTTGTCCTGTGATAAAAAGCCTTCTGTTTCGACTGCCAAACCTTTCAGGGGAACATTTGCAACCGCTTGGCACCATTTTTGAGTAAATTGCCGAAAGTCAGATTTTTGCTGAAATTGTGACCCCGGGGCTTAGGGATTTTTTCAAAAAAATCTTTTTCTGCTGGTGAAGTTGTTTAGGGCTGATTTCTTGTCCTGTGATAAAAAGCCTTCTGTTTCGACCGCCAAACCTCTCAGGGGAACATTTGCAACAGTTTGGCAACATATTTGAATGAATTGCCGAAAGTCGGATTTTTGATGAAATTGTGACCCCGGGGCTTAGAGATTTCTTCAAAAAAATCTTTTTCTCCCGGTTAACTTGTCGAGGGCTGATTTTTTGTCCTATGATAAACAGCCTTCTGTTTCGACCGGCAAACCTTTCAGGGGAGTATTCACAACCATTTGGCACCATTTTTGAGTGAATTGCCGAAAGTCAGATTTGTGCTGAAATAGTGACCCCGGGGTTTAGGGATTTTTTCAAAAAAAACTTTTTCTGCCAGTGACGTTGTTTAGGGCTGATTTCTTCTCCTGTGATAAAAAGCCTTCTGTTTCGACCGCCAAACCTCTCAGGGGAACATTTGCAACCGTTTGGCACCATTTTTGAGTAAATTGCCGAAAGTCAGATTTTTGCTGAAATTGTGACCCCGGGGCTTAGGGATTTTTTCCAAAAAATTTTTTTCTGCCGGTGAAGTTCTTTAGGGCTGATTTCTTGTCCTGTGATAAAAAGCCTTCTGTTTCGACCACCAAACCTCTCAGGGGAACATTTGCAACCGTTTGGCACCATTTTTGAGTAAATTGCCGAAAGTCAGATTTTTGCTGAAATTGTGACCCCGGGGCTTAGGGATTTTTTCAAAAAAATCTTTTTCTGCCGGTGAAGTTGTTTAGGGCTGATTTCTTGTCCTGTGATAAAAAGCCTTCTGTTTCGACCGCCAAACCTCTCAGGGGAACATTTGCAACCGCTTGGCACCATTTTTGAGTAAATTGCCGAAAGTCAGATTTTTGCTGAAATTGTGACCCCGGGGCTTAGGGATTTTTTCAAAAAAATCTTTTTCTGCCGGTGAAACCGTTTAGGGCTGATTTCTTTTCCTGTGATAAAAAGCCTTCTGTTTCGACCGCCAAACCTCTCAGGGGAGCATTTGCAACCGTTTGGCAACATTTTTGAGTGAATGGCCGAAAGTCAAAATTTTGATGAAGTTGTGACCCCGGGGCTTAGGGATTTTTTCAAAAAAATCTTTTTCTGCCAGTGACGTTGTTTAGGGCTGATTTCTTCTCCTGTGATAAAAAGCCTTCTGTTTCGACCGCCAAACCTCTCAGGGGAACATTTGCAACCGTTTGGCACCAGTTTTGAGTAAATTGCCGAAAGTCAGATTTTTGCTGAAATTGTGACCCCGGGGCTTAGGGATTTTTTCAAAAAAAAATTTTTCTGCCGGTGAAGTTCTTTAGGGCTGATTTCTTGTCCTGTGATAAAAAGCCTTCTGTTTCGACCGCCAAACCTTTCAGGGGAACATTTGCAACCGCTTGGCACCATTTTTGAGTAAATTGCCGAAAGTCAGATTTTTGCTGAAATTGTGACCCCGGGGCTTAGGGATTTTTTCAAAAAAATCTTTTTCTGCTGGTGAAGTTGTTTAGGGCTGATTTCTTGTCCTGTGATAAAAAGCCTTCTGTTTCGACCGCCAAACCTCTCAGGGGAACATTTGCAACAGTTTGGCAACATATTTGAATGAATTGCCGAAAGTCGGATTTTTGATGAAATTGTGACCCCGGGGCTTAGAGATTTTTTCAAAAAAATCTTTTTCTCCCGGTTAACTTGTCGAGGGCTGATTTTTTGTCCTATGATAAACAGCCTTCTGTTTCGACCGGCAAACCTTTCAGGGGAGTATTTACAACCATTTGGCACCATTTTTGAGTGAATTGCCGAAAGTCAGATTTGTGCTGAAATAGTGACCCCGGGGTTTAGGGATTTTTTTAAAAAAAATCTTTTTCTGCCGGTGACGTTGTTGAGGGCTGATTTCTTGTCCTGTGATAAAAAGCCTTCTGTTTCGACCGCCAAACCTCTCAGGGGAACATTTGCAACCGTTTCGCACCATTTTTGAGTAAATTGCCGAAAGTCAGATTTTTGCTGAAATAGTGACCCCGGGGCTTAGGGATTTTTTCAAAAAAATCTTTTTCTGCCGGTGAAGTTGTTGAGGGCTAATTTCTTTTCCTGTGATAAAAAGCCTTCTGTTTCGACCGCCAAACCTCTCAGGGGAACATTTGCAACTGTTTGGCACCATATTAGAATGAATTGTCAAAAGTCGGATTTTTGATGAAATTGTGACCCCGTGGCTTAGGGATTTTTTCAAAAAAAAAATTTTCTGCCGGTGAAGTTCTTTAGGGCTGATTTCTTGTCCTGTGATTAAAAGCCTTCTGTTTCGACCACCAAACCTCTCAGGGGAACATTTGCAACCGTTTGGCACCATTTTTGAGTAAATTGCCGAAAGTCAGATTTTTGCTGAAATTGTGACCCCGGGGCTTAGGGATTTTTTCAAAAAAATCTTTTTCTGCCGGTGAAGTTGTTTAGGGCTGATTTCTTTTCCTGTGATAAAAAGCCTTCTGTTTCGACCGCCAAACCTCTCAGGGGAACATTTGCAACTGTTTGGCACCATATTTGAGTAAATTGTCAAAAGTCGGATTTTTGATGAAATTGTGACCCCGGGGCTTAGGGATTTTTTCAAAAAAAAAAAATTTCTGCCGGTGAAGTTGTTTAGGGCTGATTTCTTGTACTGTGATAAAATGCCTTCTGTTTCTACCGCCAAAACTCTCAGGGGAACATTTGCAACCGTTTGGCACCATTTTTGAGTAAATTGCCGAAAGTCAGATTTTTGCTGATATTGTGACCCCGGGGCTTAGGGATTTTTTCAAAAAAATCTTTTTCTGCCGGTGACGTTGTTCAGGGCTGATTTCTTGTCCTGTGATAAAAAGCCTTCTGTTTCGACCGCCAAACCTCTCAGGGGAACATTTGCAACCGTTTGGCACCATTTTTGAGTAAATTGCCGAAAGTCAGATTTTTGCTGAAATTGTGACCCCGGGGCTTACGGATTTTTTCAAAAAAATCTTTTTCTGCCGGTGAAGTTGTTTAGGGCTGATTTCCCGTCCTGTGATAAAAAGCCTTCTGTTTCGACCGCCAAACCTCTCAGGGGAGCATTTGCAACCGTTTGGCAACATTTTTGAGTGAATGGCCGAAAGTCAAAATTTTGATGAAGTTGTGACCCCGGGGCTTAGGGATTTTTTCAAAAAAATCTTTTTCTGCCGGTGAAGTTGTTTAGGGCTGATTTCTTGTCCCGTGATAAAAAGCCTTCTGTTTCGACCGCCAAACCAATCAGGGGAACATTTGCAACCGTTTGGCACCATATTTGAATGAATTGTCAAAAGTCGGATTTTTGATGAAATTGTGACCCCGTGGCTTAGGGATTTTTTCAAAAAAATCTTTTTCTGCCAGTGACGTTGTTTAGGGCTGATTTCTTCTCATGTGATAAAAAGCCTTCTGTTTCGACCGCCAAACCTCCCAGGGGAACATTTGCAACCGTTTGGCACCATTTTTGAGTAAATTGCCGAAAGTCAGATTTTTGCTGAAATTGTGACCCCGGGGCTTAGGGATTTTTTCAAAAAAAATTTTTTTCTGCCGGTGAAGTTCTTTAGGGCTGATTTCTTGTCCTGTGATAAAAAGCCTTCTGTTTCGACCACCAAACCTCTCAGGGGAACATTTGCAACCGTTTGGCACCATTTTTGAGTAACTTGCCGAAAGTCAGATATTTGCTTAAATTGTGACCCCGGGGCTTAGGGATTTTTTCAAAAAAATCTTTTTCTGCCGGTGAAGTTGTTTAGGGCTGATTTCTTGTCCTGTGATAAAAAGCCTTCTGTTTCGACCGCCAAACCTCTCACTGGAACATTTGCAACCGCTTGGCACCATTTTTGAGTAAATTGCCGAAAGTCAGATTTTTGCTGAAATTGTGACCCCGGGGCTTAGCGATTTTTTCAAAAAAATCTTTTTCTGCCATTGACGTTGTTTAGGGCTGATTTCTTGTCCTGTGGTAAAAAGCCTTCTGTTTCGACCGCCAAACCTCTCAGGGGAACATTTGCAACCGTTTGGCACCATTTTTGATTAAATTGCCGAAAGTCGGATTTTTGATGAAATTGTGACCCCGGGGCTTAGAGATTTTTTCAAAAAAATCTTTTTCTGCCGGTGAAGTTGTTTAGGGCTGATTTCTTGTCCTGTGATAAAAAGCCTTCTGTTTCGACCGCCAAACCTCTCACTGGAACATTTGCAACCGCTTGGCACCATTTTTGAGTAAATTGCCGAAAGTCAGATTTTTGCTGAAATTGTGACCCCAGGGCTTAGGGATTTTTTCAAAAAAATCTTTTTCTGCCGGTGAAGTTGTTTAGGGCTGATTTCTTTTCCTGTGATAAAAAGCCTTCTGTTTCTACCTCCAAACCTCTCAGGGGAACATTTGCAACCGTTTGGCACCATTTTTGAGTAAATTGCCGAAAGTCAGATTTTTGCTGAAATTGTGACCCCGGGGCTTAGCGATTTTTTCAAAAAAATCTTTTTCTGCCATTGACGTTGTTTAGGGCTGATTTCTTGTCCTGTGGTAAAAAGCCTTCTGTTTCCACCGCCAAACCTCTCAGGAGAACATTTTCAACCGTTTGGCACCATTTTTGATTAAATTGCCGAAAGTCAGATTTTTGCTGAAATTGTGACCCCGGGGCTTAGGGATTTTTTCAAAAAAATCTTTTTCTGCCATTGACGTTGTTTAGGGCTGATTTCTTGTCCTGTGATAAAAAGCCTTCTGTTTCGACCGCCAAACCTCTCAGGGGAACATTTGCAACCGTTTGGCACCATTTTTGAGTAAATTGCCGAAAGTCAGATTTTTCCTGAAATTGTGACTCCGGGGCTTAGGGATTTTTTCAAAAAAATCTTTTTCTGCCATTGACTTTGTTTAGGGCTGATTTCTTGTCCTGTGATAAAAAGCCTTCTGTTTCAAGGGCCAAACCTCTCAGGGGAACATTTGCAACCGTTTGGCACCATATTTGAATGAATTGCCGAAAGTCAGATTTTTGCTGAAATTGTGACCCCGGGGCTTAGGGATTTTTTCAAAAAAATCTTTTTCTGCCATTGACGTTGTTTAGGGCTGATTTCTTGTCCTGTGATAAAAAGCCTTCTGTTTCGACCGCCAAACCTCTCAGGGGAACATTTGCAACCGTTTGGCACCATTTTTGAATAAATTGCCGAAAGTCAGATTTTTGCTGAAATTGTGACCCCGGGGCTTAGGGATTTTTTCAAAAAAATCTTTTTCTGCCATTGACTTTGTTTAGGGCTAATTTCTTGTCCTGTGATAAAAAGCCTTCTGTTTCAAGGGCCAAACCTCTCAGGGGAACATTTGCAACCGTTTGGCACCATATTTGAATGAATTGCCGAAAGTCAGATTTTTGATGAAATTGTGACCCCGGGGCTTAGAGATTTTTTCAAAAAAATCTTTTTCTGCCGGTGACGTTGTTGAGGGCTGACTTTTTGTCCTATGATAAAAAGCCTTCTGTTTCGACCGGTAAACCTTTCAGGGGAGCATTTGCAACCGTTTGGCACCTTTTTTGAGTAAATTGCCGAAAGTCAGATTTGGACTGAAATAGTGACCCCGGGGCTTAGGGATTTTTTCAAAAAAATCTTTTTCTGCCGGTGACGTTCTTGAGGGCTGATTTCTTGTCCTGTGATAAAAAACCTTCTGTTTCGACCGCCAAACATCTCAGGGGAACATTTGCATCCGCTTGGCACCATTTTTGAGTAAATTGCGAGTAACGTTGTTTAGGGCTGATTTCTTGTCCTGTGGTAAAAAGCCTTCTGTTTCGACCGCCAAACCTCTCAGGGGAACATTTGCAACCGTTTGGCACCATTTTTGAGTAAATTGCCGAAAGTCAGATTTTTGCTGAAATTGTGACCCCGGGGCTTAGGGATTTTTTCAAAAAAAAAATTTTCTGCCGGTGAAGCTGTTTAGGGCTGATTTCTTTTCCTGTGATAGCAAGCCTTCTGTTTCTACCGCCAAACCTCTCAGGGGAACATTTGCAACCGTTTGGCACCATTTTTGAGTAAATTGCCGAAAGTCAGATTTTTGCTGAAATTGTGACCCCGGGGCTTAGGGATTTTTTCAAAAAAATCTTTTTCTGCCATTGACGTTGTTTAGGGCTGATTTCTTGTCCTGTGGTAAAAAGCCTTCTGTTTCGACCGCCAAACCTCTCAGGGGAACATTTGCAACCGTTTGGCACCATTTTTGAGTAAATTGCCGAAAGTCAGATTTTTTCCTGAAATTGTGACCCCGGGGCTTAGGGATTTTTTCAAAAAAATCTTTTTCTGCCGGTGACGTTGTTGAGGGCTGATTTCTTGTCCTGTGATAAAAAGCCTTCTGTTTCGACACCCAAACCTCTCAGGGGAACATTTGCAACCGTTTGGCACCATTTTTGAGTAAATTGCCGAAAGTCAGATTTTTCCTGAAATTGTGACCCCGGGGCTTAGGGATTTTTTTCAAAAAAATCTTTTTCTGCCGGTGAAGTTGTTTAGGGCTAATTTCTTGTCCTGTGATAAAATGCCTTCTGTTTCGACCGCCAAACCTCTCAGGGGAACATTTGCAACCGTTTGGCACTATTTTTGAGTAAATTGCCGAAAGTCAGATTTTTGCTGAAATTGTGACCCCGGGGCTTAGGGATTTTTTCAAAAAAATCTTTTTCTGCCATTGACGTTGTTTAGGGCTGATTTCTTGTCCTGTGGTAAAAAGCCTTCTGTTTCCACCGCCAAACCTCTCAGGAGAACATTTTCAACCGTTTGGCACCATTTTTGATTAAATTGCCGAAAGTCAGATTTTTGCTGAAATTGTGACCCCGGGGCTTAGGGATTTTTTCAAAAAAATCTTTTTCTGCCATTGACGTTGTTTAGGGCTGATTTCTTGTCCTGTGATAAAAAGCCTTCTGTTTCGACCGCCAAACCTCTCAGGGGAACATTTGCAACCGTTTGGCACCATTTTTGAGTAAATTGCCGAAAGTCAGATTTTTCCTGAAATTGTGACTCCGGGGCTTAGGGATTTTTTCAAAAAAATCTTTTTCTGCCATTGACTTTGTTTAGGGCTGATTTCTTGTCCTGTGATAAAAAGCCTTCTGTTTCAAGGGCCAAACCTCTCAGGGGAACATTTGCAACCGCTTGGCACCATTTTTGAGTAAATTGCCGAAAGTCAGATTTTTCCTGAAATTGTGACCCCGGGGCTTAGGGATTTTTTCAAAAAAATCTTTTTCTGCCATTGACGTTGTTTAGGGCTGATTTCTTGTCCTGTGGTAAAAAGCCTTCTGTTTCGACCGCCAAACCTCTCAGGGGAACATTTGCAACCGTTTGGCACCATTTTTGAGTAAATTGCCGAAAGTCAGATTTTTTCCTGAAATTGTGACCCCGGGGCATAGGGATTTTTTCAAAAAAATCTTTTTCTGCCGGTGACGTTGTTGAGGGCTGATTTCTTGTCCTGTGATAAAAAGCCTTCTGTTTCGACCGCCAAACCTCTCAGGGGAACATTTGCAACCGCTTGGCACCATTTTTGAGTAAATTGCCGAAAGTAAGATTTTTCCTGAAATTGTGACCCCGGGGCTTAGGGATTTTTTTCAAAAAAATCTTTTTCTGCCGGTGAACTTCTTTAGGGCTGATTTCTTGTCCTGTGGTAAAAAGCCTTCTGTTTCGACCGCCAAACCTCTCAGGGGAGCATTTGCAACCGTTTGGCACCATTTTTGAGGAAATTGCCGAAAGTCAGATTTTTGCTGAAATTGTGACCCCGGGGCTTAGGGATTTTTTCAAAAAAAAATTTTTCTGCCGGTGAACTTGTTTAGGGCTAATTTCTTGTCCTGTGATAAAAAGCCTTCTGTTTCGACCGCCAAACATCTCAGGGGAACATTTGCATCCGCTTGGCACCATTTTTGAGTAAATTGCCAGTAACGTTGTTTAGGGCTGATTTCTTGTCCTGTGGTAAAAAGGCTTCTGTTTCGACCGCCAAACCTCTCAGGGGAGCATTTGCAACCGTTTGGCACCATTTTTGAGTAAATTGTCGAAAGTCAGATTTTTGCTGAAATTGTGAACCCGGGGCTTAGGGATTTTTTCAAAAAAATCTTTTTCTGCCGGTCAAGCTGTTTAGGGCTAATTTCCTTTCCTGTGATAACAAGCCTTCTGTTTCTACCGCCAAACCTCTCAGGGGAACATTTGCAACCGTTTGGCACCATTTTTGAGTAAATTGCCGAAAGTCAGATTTTTGCTGAAATTGTGACCTCGGGGCTTAGGGATTTTTTCAAAAAAAATTTTTTCTGCCGGTGAAGTTGTTTAGGGCTGATTTCTTGTCCTGTGATAAAATGCCTTCTGTTTCGACCGCCAAACCTCTCAGGGGAACATTTGCAACCGTTTGGCACCATTTTTGAGTAAATTGTCGAAAGTCAGATTTTTGCTGAAATTGTGAACCCGGGGCTTAGGGATTTTTTCAAAAAAATCTTTTTCTGCCGGTCAAGCTGTTTAGGGCTAATTTCCTTTTCTGTGATAACAAGCCTTCTGTTTCTACCGCCAAACCTCTCAGGGGAACATTTGCAACCGTTTGGCACCATTTTTGAGTAAATTGCCGAAAGTCAGATTTTTGCTGAAATTGTGACCTCGGGGCTTAGGGATTTTTTCAAAAAAATCTTTTTCTGCCATTGACGTTGTTTACGGCTGATTTCTTGTCCTGTGGTAAAAAGCCTTCTGTTTCGACCGCCAAACCTCTCAGGGGAACATTTGCAACCGTTTGGCACCATTTTTGAGTAAATTGCCGAAAGTCAGATTTTTTCCTGAAATTGTGACCCCGGGGCTTAGGGATTTTTTCAAAAAAATCTTTTTCTGCCGGTGACGTTGCTGAGGGCTGATTTCTTGTCCTGTGATAAAAAGCCTTCTGTTTCGACAGCCAAACCTCTCAGGGGAACATTTGCAACCGTTTGGCACCATTTTTGAGTAAATTGCCGAAAGTCAGATTTTTGCTGAAATTGTGACCCCGGGGCTTAGGGATTTTTTCAAAAAAAATCTTTTTCTGCCGGTGAACTTGTTTAGGGCTGATTTCTTGTCCTGTGATAAAAAGCCTTCTGTTTCGACCGCCAAACCTCTCAGGGGAACATTTGCAACCGTTTGGCACCATTTTTGAGTAAATTGCCGAAAGTCAGATTTTTGCTGAAATTGTGAACCCGGGGCTTAGGGATTTTTTCAAAAAAATCTTTTTCTGCCGGTGAAGCTGTTTAGGGCTGATTTCTTTTCCTGTGATAACAAGCCTTCTCTTTATACCGCCAAACCTCTCAGGGGAACATTTGCAACCGTTTGGCACCATTTTTGAGTAAATTGCCGAAAGTCAGATTTTTGCTGAAATTGTGACCCCGGGGCTTAGGGATTTTTTCAAAAAAATCTTTTTCTGCCATTGACGTTGTTTAGGGCTGATTTCTTGTCCTGTGGTAAAAAGCCTTCTGTTTCGACCGCCAAACCTCTCAGGGGAACATTTGCAACCGATTGGCACCATTTTTGAGTAAATTGCCGAAAGTCAGATTTTTTCCTGAAATTGTGACCCCGGGGCTTAGGGATTTTTTCAAAAAAATCTTTTTCTGCCGGTGACGTTGTTGAGGGCTGATTTCTTGTCCTGTGATAAAAAGCCTTCTGTTTCGACAGCCAAACCTCTCAGGGGAACATTTGCAACCGTTTGGCACCATTTTTGAGTAAATTGCCGAAAGTCAGATTTTTCCTGAAATTGTGACCCCGGGGCTTAGGGATTTTTTTCAAAAAAATCTTTTTCTTCCGGTGAACTTGTTTAGGGCTGATTTCTTGTCCTGTGGTAAAAAGCCTTCTGTTTCGACCGCCAAACCTCTCAGGGGAACATTTGCAACCGTTTGGCACCATTTTTGAGTAAATTGTCGAAAGTCAGATTTTTGCTGAAATTGTGAACCCGGGGCTTAGGGATTTTTTCAAAAAAATCTTTTTCTGCCGGTCAAGCTGTTTAGGGCTAATTTCCTTTTCTGTGATAACAAGCCTTCTGTTTCTACCGCCAAACCTCTCAGGGGAACATTTGCAACCGTTTGGCACCATTTTTGAGTAAATTGCCGAAAGTCAGATTTTTGCTGAAATTGTGACCTCGGGGCTTAGGGATTTTTTCAAAAAAATCTTTTTCTGCCATTGACGTTGTTTACGGCTGATTTCTTGTCCTGTGGTAAAAAGCCTTCTGTTTCGACCGCCAAACCTCTCAGGGGAACATTTGCAACCGTTTGGCACCATTTTTGAGTAAATTGCCGAAAGTCAGATTTTTGCTGAAATTGTGACCCCGGGGCTTAGGGATTTTTTCAAAAAAAATCTTTTTCTGCCGGTGAACTTGTTTAGGGCTGATTTCTTGTCCTGTGATAAAAAGCCTTCTGTTTCGACCGCCAAACCTCTCAGGGGAACATTTGCAACCGTTTGGCACCATTTTTGAGTAAATTGCCGAAAGTCAGATTTTTGCTGAAATTGTGAACCCGGGGCTTAGGGATTTTTTCAAAAAAATCTTTTTCTGCCGGTGAAGCTGTTTAGGGCTGATTTCTTTTCCTGTGATAACAAGCCTTCTCTTTATACCGCCAAACCTCTCAGGGGAACATTTGCAACCGTTTGGCACCATTTTTGAGTAAATTGCCGAAAGTCAGATTTTTGCTGAAATTGTGACCCCGGGGCTTAGGGATTTTTTCAAAAAAATCTTTTTCTGCCATTGACGTTGTTTAGGGCTGATTTCTTGTCCTGTGGTAAAAAGCCTTCTGTTTCGACCGCCAAACCTCTCAGGGGAACATTTGCAACCGATTGGCACCATTTTTGAGTAAATTGCCGAAAGTCAGATTTTTTCCTGAAATTGTGACCCCGGGGCTTAGGGATTTTTTCAAAAAAATCTTTTTCTGCCGGTGACGTTGTTGAGGGCTGATTTCTTGTCCTGTGATAAAAAGCCTTCTGTTTCGACAGCCAAACCTCTCAGGGGAACATTTGCAACCGTTTGGCACCATTTTTGAGTAAATTGCCGAAAGTCAGATTTTTCCTGAAATTGTGACCCCGGGGCTTAGGGATTTTTTTCAAAAAAATCTTTTTCTTCCGGTGAACTTGTTTAGGGCTGATTTCTTGTCCTGTGGTAAAAAGCCTTCTGTTTCGACCGCCAAACCTCTCAGGGGAACATTTGCAACCGTTTGGCACCATTTTTGAGTAAATTGTCGAAAGTCAGATTTTTGCTGAAATTGTGAACCCGGGGCTTAGGGATTTTTTCAAAAAAATCTTTTTCTGCCGGTCAAGCTGTTTAGGGCTAATTTCCTTTTCTGTGATAACAAGCCTTCTGTTTCTACCGCCAAACCTCTCAGGGGAACATTTGCAACCGTTTGGCACCATTTTTGAGTAAATTGCCGAAAGTCAGATTTTTGCTGAAATTGTGACCTCGGGGCTTAGGGATTTTTTCAAAAAAATCTTTTTCTGCCATTGACGTTGTTTACGGCTGATTTCTTGTCCTGTGGTAAAAAGCCTTCTGTTTCGACCGCCAAACCTCTCAGGGGAACATTTGCAACCGTTTGGCACCATTTTTGAGTAAATTGCCGAAAGTCAGATTTTTTCCTGAAATTGTGACCCCGGGGCTTAGGGATTTTTTCAAAAAAATCTTTTTCTGCCGGTGACGTTGCTGAGGGCTGATTTCTTGTCCTGTGATAAAAAGCCTTCTGTTTCGACAGCCAAACCTCTCAGGGGAACATTTGCAACCGTTTGGCACCATTTTTGAGTAAATTGCCGAAAGTCAGATTTTTGCTGAAATTGTGACCCCGGGGCTTAGGGATTTTTTCAAAAAAAATCTTTTTCTGCCGGTGAACTTGTTTAGGGCTGATTTCTTGTCCTGTGATAAAAAGCCTTCTGTTTCGACCGCCAAACCTCTCAGGGGAACATTTGCAACCGTTTGGCACCATTTTTGAGTAAATTGCCGAAAGTCAGATTTTTGCTGAAATTGTGAACCCGGGGCTTAGGGATTTTTTCAAAAAAATCTTTTTCTGCCGGTGAAGCTGTTTAGGGCTGATTTCTTTTCCTGTGATAACAAGCCTTCTCTTTATACCGCCAAACCTCTCAGGGGAACATTTGCAACCGTTTGGCACCATTTTTGAGTAAATTGCCGAAAGTCAGATTTTTGCTGAAATTGTGACCCCGGGGCTTAGGGATTTTTTCAAAAAAATCTTTTTCTGCCATTGACGTTGTTTAGGGCTGATTTCTTGTCCTGTGGTAAAAAGCCTTCTGTTTCGACCGCCAAACCTCTCAGGGGAACATTTGCAACCGTTTGGCACCATTTTTGAGTAAATTGCCGAAAGTCAGATTTTTTCCTGAAATTGTGACCCCGGGGCTTAGGGATTTTTTCAAAAAAATCTTTTTCTGCCGGTGACGTTGTTGAGGGCTGATTTCTTGTCCTGTGATAAAAAGCCTTCTGTTTCGACAGCCAAACCTCTCAGGGGAACATTTGCAACCGTTTGGCACCATTTTTGAGTAAATTGCCGAAAGTCAGATTTTTCCTGAAATTGTGACCCCGGGGCTTAGGGATTTTTTCAAAAAAAATTTTTTCTGCCGGTGAAGTTGTTTAGGGCTGATTTCTTGTCCTGTGATAAAATGCCTTCTGTTTCGACCGCCAAACCTCTCAGGGGAACATTTGCAACCGTTTGGCACCATTTTTTAGTAAATTGCCGAAAGTCAGATTTTTGCTGAAATTGTGAACCCGGGGCTTAGGGATTTTTTCAAAAAAATCTTTTTCTGCCGGTGAAGCTGTTTAGGGCTGATTTCTTTTCCTGTGATAACAAGCCTTCTGTTTCTACCGCCAAACCTCTCAGGGGAACATTTGCAACCGTTTGGCACCATTTTTTAGTAAATTGCCGAAAGTCAGATTTTTGCTGAAATTGTGAACCCGGGGCTTAGGGATTTTTTCAAAAAAATCTTTTTCTGCCGGTGAAGCTGTTTAGGGCTGATTTCTTTTCCTGTGATAACAAGCCTTCTGTTTCTACCGCCAAACCTCTCAGGGGAACATTTGCAACCGTTTGTCACCATTTTTGAGTAAATTGCCGAAAGTCAGATTTTTGCTGAAATTGGGACCCCGGGGCTTAGGGATTTTTTCCAAAAAATCTTTTTCTGCCGGTGACGTTGTTGAGGGCTGATTTCTTGTCCTGTGATAAAAAGCCTTCTGTTTCGACAGCCAAACCTCTCAGGGGAACATTTGCATCCGCTTGGCACCATTTTTGAGTAAATTGCCAGTAACCTTTTTTAGGGCTGATTTCTTGTCCTGTGGTAAAAAGCCTTCTGTTTCGACTGCCAAACCTCTCAGGGGAGCATTTGCAACCGTTTGGCACCATTTTTGAGTAAATTGCCGAAAGTCAGATTTTTGCTGAAATTGTGAACCCGGGGCTTAGGGATTTTTTCAAAAAAAATCTTTTTCTGCCGGTGAAGCTGTTTAGGGCTGATTTCCTTTCCTGTGATAACAAGCCTTCTGTTTCTACCGCCAAACCTCTCAGGGGAACATTTGCAACCGTTTGGCACCATTTTTGAGTAAATTGCCGAAAGTCAGATTTTTGCTGAAATTGTGACCCCGGGGCTTAGGGATTTTTTCAAAAAAATCTTTTTCTGCCATTGACGTTGTTTAGGGCTGATTTCTTGTCCTGTGGTAAAAAGCCTTCTGTTTCGACCGCCAAACCTCTCAGGGGAACATTTGCAACCGTTTGGCACCATTTTTGAGTAAATTGCCGAAAGTCAGATTTTTGCTGAAATTGTGACCCCGGGGCTTAGCGATTTTTTCAAAAAAATCTTTTTCTGCCATTGACGTTGTTTAGGGCTGATTTCTTGTCCTGTGGTAAAAAGCCTTCTGTTTCCACCGCCAAACCTCTCAGGAGAACATTTGCAACCGTTTGGCACCATTTTTGATTAAATTGCCGAAAGTCAGATTTTTGCTGAAATTGTGACCCCGGGGCTGAGGGATTTTTTCAAAAAAATCTTTTTCTGCCATTGACGTTGTTTAGGGCTGATTTCTTGTCCTGTGATAAAAAGCCTTCTGTTTCGACCGCCAAACCTCTCAGGGGAACATTTGCAACCGTTTGGCACCATTTTTGAGTAAATTGCCGAAAGTCAGATTTTTGCTGAAATTGTGACCCCGGGGCTTAGGGATTTTTTCAAAAAAATCTTTTTCTGCCATTGACTTTGTTTAGGGCTGATTTCTTTTCCTGTGATAAAAAGCCTTCTGTTTCAAGGGCCAAACCTCTCAGGGGAACATTTGCAACCGTTTGGCACCATATTTGAATGAATTGCCGAAAGTCGGATTTTTGATGAAATTGTGACCCCGGGGCTTAGGGATTTTTTCAAAAAAATCTTTTTCTGCCGGTGACGTTGTTGAGGGCTGATTTTTTGTCCTATGATAAAAAGCCTTCTGTTTCGACCGGTAAACCTTTCAGGGGAGCATTTGCAACCGTTTGGCACCTTTTTTGAGTAAATTGCCGAAAGTCAGATTTTTTCCTGAAATTGTGACCCCGGGGCTTAGGGATTTTTTCAAAAAAATCTTTTTCTGCCGGTGACGTTGTTGAGGGCTGATTTCTTGTCCTGTGATAAAAAGCCTTCTGTTTCGACAGCCAAACCTCTCAGGGGAACATTTGCAACCGTTTGGCACCATTTTTGAGTAAATTGCCGAAAGTCAGATTTTTCCTGAAATTGTGACCCCGGGGCTTAGGGATTTTTTTCAAAAGAATCTTTTTCTGCCGGTGAAGTTGTTTAGGGCTGATTTCTTGTCCTGTGGTAAAAAGCCTTCTTTTTCGACCGCCAAACCTCTCAGGGGAGCATTTGCAACCGTTTGGCACCATTTTTGAGTAAATTGCCGAAAGTCAGATTTTTGCTGAAATTGTGACCCCGGGGCTTAGGGATTTTTTCAAAAAAAAAAATTTCTGCCGGTGAAGTTGTTTAGGGCTGATTTCTTGTCCTGTGATAAAATGCCTTCTGTTTCGATCGCCAAACCTCTCAGGGGAACATTTGCAACCGTTTGGCACCATTTTTGAGTAAATTGCCGAAAGTCAGATTTTTGCTGAAATTGTGAATTCGGGGCTTAGGGATTTTTTCAAAAAAATCTTTTTCTGCCGGTGAAGCTGTTTAGGGCTGATTTCTTTTCCTGTGATAACAAGCCTTCTGTTTCTACCGCCAAACCTCTCAGGGGAACATTTGCAACCGTTTGGCACCATTTTTGAGTAAATTGCCGAAAGTCAGATTTTTTCCTGAAATTGTGACCCCGGGGCTTAGGGATTTTTTCAAAAAAATCTTTTTCTGCCGGTGACGTTGTTGAGGGCTGATTTCTTGTCCTGTGATAAAAAGCCTTCTGTTTCGACAGCCAAACCTCTCAGGGGAACATTTGCAACCGTTTGGCACCATTTTTGAGTAAATTGCCGAAAGTCAGATTTTTCCTGAAATTGTGACCCCGGGGCTTAGGGATTTTTTTCAAAAGAATCTTTTTCTGCCGGTGAAGTTGTTTAGGGCTGATTTCTTGTCCTGTGGTAAAAAGCCTTCTGTTTCGACCGCCAAACCTCTCAGGGGAGCATTTGCAACCGTTTGGCACCATTTTTGAGGAAATTGCCGAAAGTCAGATTTTTGCTGAAATTGTGACCCCGGGGCTTAGGGATTTTTTCAAAAAAAAAATTTTCTGCCGGTGAAGTTGTTTAGGGCTGATTTTTTGTCCTATGATAAAAAGCCTTCTGTTTCGACCGGTAAACCTTTCAGGGGAGCATTTGCAACCGTTTGGCACCTTTTTTGAGTAAATTGCCGAAAGTCAGATTTTTTCCTGAAATTGTGACCCCGGGGCTTAGGGATTTTTTCAAAAAAATCTTTTTCTGCCGGTGACGTTGTTGAGGGCTGATTTCTTGTCCTGTGATAAAAAGCCTTCTGTTTCGACAGCCAAACCTCTCAGGGGAACATTTGCAACCGTTTGGCACCATTTTTGAGTAAATTGCCGAAAGTCAGATTTTTCCTGAAATTGTGACCCCGGGGCTTAGGGATTTTTTTCAAAAGAATCTTTTTCTGCCGGTGAAGTTGTTTAGGGCTGATTTCTTGTCCTGTGGTAAAAAGCCTTCTTTTTCGACCGCCAAACCTCTCAGGGGAGCATTTGCAACCGTTTGGCACCATTTTTGAGTAAATTGCCGAAAGTCAGATTTTTGCTGAAATTGTGACCCCGGGGCTTAGGGATTTTTTTTTTTTAAAAAAATTTCTGCCGGTGAAGTTGTTTAGGGCTGATTTCTTGTCCTGTGGTAAAAAGCCTTCTTTTTCGACCGCCAAACCTCTCAGGGGAGCATTTGCAACCGTTTGGCACCATTTTTGAGTAAATTGCCGAAAGTCAGATTTTTGCTGAAATTGTGACCCCGGGGCTTAGGGATTTTTTTTAAAAAAAAAAATTTCTGCCGGTGAAGTTGTTTAGGGCTGATTTCTTGTCCTGTGATAAAATGCCTTCTGTTTCGATCGCCAAACCTCTCAGGGGAACATTTGCAACCGTTTGGCACCATTTTTGAGTAAATTGCCGAAAGTCAGATTTTTGCTGAAATTGTGAATTCGGGGCTTAGGGATTTTTTCAAAAAAATCTTTTTCTGCCGGTGAAGCTGTTTAGGGCTGATTTCTTTTCCTGTGATAACAAGCCTTCTGTTTCTACCGCCAAACCTCTCAGGGGAACATTTGCAACCGTTTGGCACCATTTTTGAGTAAATTGCCGAAAGTCAGATTTTTGCTGAAATTGTGACCCCGGGGCTTAGGGATTTTTTCAAAAAAATCTTTTTCTGCCATTGACGTTGTTTAGGGCTGATTTCTTGTCCTGTGGTAAAAAGCCTTTTGTTTCGACCGCCAAACCTCTCAGGGGAACATTTGCAACCGTTTGGCACCATTTTTGAGTAAATTGCCGAAAGTCAGATTTTTTCCTGAAATTGTGACCCCGGGGCTTAGGGATTTTTTCAAAAAAATCTTTTTCTGCCGGTGACGTTGTTGAGGGCTGATTTCTTGTCCTGTGATAAAAAGCCTTCTGTTTCGACAGCCAAACCTCTCAGGGGAACATTTGCAACCGTTTGGCACCATTTTTGAGTAAATTGCCGAAAGTCAGATTTTTGCTGAAATTGTGACCCCGGGGCTTAGGGATTTTTTCAAAAAAATCTTTTTCTGCCATTGACGTTGTTTAGGGCTGATTTCTTGTCCTGTGGTAAAAAGCCTTCTGTTTCGACCGCCAAACCTCTCAGGGGAACATTTGCAACCGTTTGGCACCATTTTTGAGTAAATTGCCGAAAGTCAGATTTTTTCCTGAAATTGTGACCCCGGGGCATAGGGATTTTTTCAAAAAAATCTTTTTCTGCCGGTGACGTTGTTGAGGGCTGATTTCTTGTCCTGTGATAAAAAGCCTTCTGTTTCGACCGCCAAACCTCTCAGGGGAACATTTGCAACCGCTTGGCACCATTTTTGAGTAAATTGCCGAAAGTAAGATTTTTCCTGAAATTGTGACCCCGGGGCTTAGGGATTTTTTTCAAAAAAATCTTTTTCTGCCGGTGAACTTGTTTAGGGCTGATTTCTTGTCCTGTGGTAAAAAGCCTTCTGTTTCGACCGCCAAACCTCTCAGGGGAGCATTTGCAACCGTTTGGCACCATTTTTGAGGAAATTGCCGAAAGTCAGATTTTTGCTGAAATTGTGACCCCGGGGCTTAGGGATTTTTTCAAAAAAAAAATGTTCTGCCGGTGAAGTTGTTTAGGGCTGATTTCTTGTCCTGTGATAAAATGCCTTCTGTTTCGACCGCCAAACCTCTCAGGGGAACATTTGCAACCGTTTGGCACCATTTTTGAGTAAATTGCCGAAAGTCAGATTTTTGCTGAAATTGTGAACTCGGGGCTTAGGGATTTTTTCAAAAAAATCTTTTTCTGCCGGTGAAGCTGTTTAGGGCTGATTTCTTGTCCTGTGGTAAAAAGCCTTCTGTTTCCACCGCCAAACCTCTCAGGAGAACATTTGCAACCGTTTGGCACCATTTTGGATTAAATTGCCGAAAGTCAGATTTTTGCTGAAATTGTGACCCCGGGGCTTAGGGATTTTTTCAAAAAAATCTTTTTCTGCCATTGACGTTGTTTAGGGCTGATTTCTTGTCCTGTGGTAAAAAGCCTTCTGTTTCGACCGCCAAACCTCTCAGGGGAACATTTGCAACCGTTTGGCACCATTTTTGAGTAAATTGCCGAAAGTCAGATTTTTTCCTGAAATTGTGACCCCGGGGCATAGGGATTTTTTCAAAAAAATCTTTTTCTGCCGGTGACGTTGTTGAGGGCTGATTTCTTGTCCTGTGATAAAAAGCCTTCTGTTTCGACCGCCAAACCTCTCAGGGGAACATTTGCAACCGCTTGGCACCATTTTTGAGTAAATTGCCGAAAGTAAGATTTTTCCTGAAATTGTGACCCCGGGGCTTAGGGATTTTTTTCAAAAAAATCTTTTTCTGCCGGTGAACTTGTTTAGGGCTGATTTCTTGTCCTGTGGTAAAAAGCCTTCTGTTTCGACCGCCAAACCTCTCAGGGGAGCATTTGCAACCGTTTGGCACCATTTTTGAGGAAATTGCCGAAAGTCAGATTTTTGCTGAAATTGTGACCCCGGGGCTTAGGGATTTTTTCAAAAAAAAAATGTTCTGCCGGTGAAGTTGTTGAGGGCTGATTTCTTGTCCTGTGATAAAATGCCTTCTGTTTCGACCGCCAAACCTCTCAGGGGAACATTTGCAACCGTTTGGCACCATTTTTGAGTAAATTGCCGAAAGTCAGATTTTTGCTGAAATTGTGAACTCGGGGCTTAGGGATTTTTTCAAAAAAATCTTTTTCTGCCGGTGAAGCTGTTTAGGGCTGATTTCTTGTCCTGTGGTAAAAAGCCTTCTGTTTCCACCGCCAAACCTCTCAGGAGAACATTTGCAACCGTTTGGCACCATTTTGGATTAAATTGCCGAAAGTCAGATTTTTGCTGAAATTGTGACCCCGGGGCTTAGGGATTTTTTCAAAAAAATCTTTTTCTGCCATTGACGTTGTTTAGGGCTGATTTCTTGTCCTGTGATAAAAAGCCTTCTGTTTCGACCGCCAAACCTCTCAGGGGAACATTTGCAACCGTTTGGCACCATTTTTGAGTAAATTGCCGAAAGTCAGATTTTTGCTGAAATTGTGACCCCGGGGCTTAGGGATTTTTTCAAAAAAATCTTTTTCTGCCATTGACTTTGTTTAGGGCTGATTTCTTGTCCTGTGATAAAAAGCCTTCTGTTTCAAGGGCCAAACCTCTCAGGGGAACATTTGCAACCGTTTGGCACCATATTTGAATGAATTGCCGAAAGTCGGATTTTTGATGAAATTGTGACCCCGGGGCTTAGGGATTTTTTCAAAAAAATCTTTTTCTGCCGGTGACGTTGTTGAGGGCTGATTTTTTGTCCTATGATAAAAAGCCTTCTGTTTCGACCGGTAAACCTTTCAGGGGAGCATTTGCAACCGTTTGGCCCCATTTTTGAGTAAATTGCCGAAAGTCAGATTTTTTCCTGAAATTGTGACCCCGGGGCTTAGGGATTTTTTCAAAAAAATCTTTTTCTGCCGGTGACGTTGTTGAGGGCTGATTTCTTGTCCCGTGATAAAAAGCCTTCTGTTTCGACAGCCAAACCTCCCAGGGGAACATTTGCAACCGTTTGGCACCATTTTTGAGTAAATTGCCGAAAGTCAGATTTTTCCTGAAATTGTGACCCCGGGGCTTAGGGATTTTTTTCAAAAGAATCTTTTTCTGCCGGTGAAGTTGTTTAGGGCTGATTTCTTGTCCTGTGGTAAAAAGCCTTCTTTTTCGACCGCCAAACCTCTCAGGGGAGCATTTGCAACCGTTTGGCACCATTTTTGAGTAAATTGCCGAAAGTCAGATTTTTGCTGAAATTGTGACCCCGGGGCTTAGGGATTTTTTCAAAAAAAAAAAATTTCTGCCGGTGAAGTTGTTTAGGGCTGATTTCTTGTACTGTGATAAAATGCCTTCTGTTTCTACCGCCAAAACTCTCAGGGGAACATTTGCAACCGTTTGGCACCATTTTTGAGTAAATTGCCGAAAGTCAGATTTTTGCTGATATTGTGACCCCGGGGCTTAGGGATTTTTTCAAAAAAATCTTTTTCTGCCATTGACGTTGTTTAGGGCTGATTTCTTGTGCTGTGGTAAAAAGCCTTCTGTTTCGACCGCCAAACCTCTCAGGGGAGCATTTGCAACCGTTTGGCACCATTTTTGAGTAAATTGCCGAAAGTCAGATTTTTGCTGAAATTGTGACCCCGGGGCTTAGGGATTATTTCAAAAAAAAAATTTTCTGCCGGTGAAGTTGTTTAGGGCTGATTTCTTGTCCTGTGATAAAATGCCTTCTGTTTCGACCGCCAAACCTCTCAGGGGAACATTTGCAACCGTTTGGCACCATTTTTGAGTAAATTGCCGAAAGTCAGATTTTTGCTGAAATTGTGAACCCGGGGCTTAGGGATTTTTGCAAAAAAATCTTTTTCTGCCGGTGAAGCTGTTTAGGGCTGATTTCTTGTCCTGTGATAAAAAGCCTTCTGTTTCGACCGCCAAACCTCTCAGGGGAACATTTGCAACCGTTTGGCACCATTTTTGAGTAAATTGCCGAAAGTCAGATTTTTGCTGAAATTGTGACCCCGGGGCTTAGGGATTTTTTCAAAAAAAAAATTTTCTGCCCGTGAAGTTGTTTAGGGCTGATTTCTTGTCCTGTGATAAAAAGCCTTCTGTTTCAAGGGCCAAACCTCTCAGGGGAACATTTGCAACCGTTTGGCACCATATTTGAATGAATTGCCGAAAGTCGGATTTTTGATGAAATTGTGACCCCGGGGCTTAGGGATTTTTTCAAAAAAATCTTTTTCTGCCGGTGACGTTGTTGAGGGCTGATTTTTTGTCCTATGATAAAAAGCCTTCTGTTTCGACCGGTAAACCTTTCAGGGGAGCATTTGCAACCGTTTGGCACCTTTTTTGAGTAAATTGCCGAAAGTCAGATTTTTTCCTGAAATTGTGACCCCGGGGCTTAGGGATTTTTTCAAAAAAATCTTTTTCTGCCGGTGACGTTGTTGAGGGCTGATTTCTTGTCCTGTGATAAAAAGCCTTCTGTTTCGACAGCCAAACCTCTCAGGGGAACATTTGCAACCGTTTGGCACCATTTTTGAGTAAATTGCCGAAAGTCAGATTTTTCCTGAAATTGTGACCCCGGGGCTTAGGGATTTTTTTCAAAAGAATCTTTTTCTGCCGGTGAAGTTGTTTAGGGCTGATTTCTTGTCCTGTGGTAAAAAGCCTTCTTTTTCGACCGCCAAACCTCTCAGGGGAGCATTTGCAACCGTTTGGCACCATTTTTGAGTAAATTGCCGAAAGTCAGATTTTTGCTGAAATTGTGACCCCGGGGCTTAGGGATTTTTTCAAAAAAAAAAAATTTCTGCCGGTGAAGTTGTTTAGGGCTGATTTCTTGTACTGTGATAAAATGCCTTCTGTTTCGACCGCCAAACCTCTCAGGGGAACATTTGCAACCGTTTGGCACCATTTTTGAGTAAATTGCCGAAAGTCAGATTTTTGCTGAAATTGTGAACCCGGGGCTTAGGGATTTTTTCAAAAAAATCTTTTTCTGCCGGTGAAGCTGTTTAGGGCTGATTTCTTTTCCTGTGATAACAAGCCTTCTGTTTCTACCGCCAAAACTCTCAGGGGAACATTTGCAACCGTTTGGCACCATTTTTGAGTAAATTGCCGAAAGTCAGATTTTTGCTGAAATTGTGACCCCGGGGCTTAGGGATTTTTTCAAAAAAATCTTTTTCTGCCATTGACGTTGTTTAGGGCTGATTTCTTGTCCTGTGGTAAAAAGCCTTCTGTTTCGACCGCCAAACCTCTCAGGGGAACATTTGCAACCGTTTGGCACCATTTTTGAGTAAATTGCCGAAAGTCAGATTTTTCCTGAAATTGTGACCCCGGGGCTTAGGGATTTTTTCAAAAAAATCTTTTTCTGCCGGTGACGTTGTTGAGGGCTGATTTCTTGTCCTGTGATAAAAAGCCTTCTGTTTCGACAGCCAAACCTCTCAGGGGAACATTTGCAACCGTTTGGGACCATTTTTGAGTAAATTGCCGAAAGTCAGATTTTTCCTGAAATTGTGACCCCGGGGCTTAGGGATTTTTTTCAAAAAAATCTTTTTCTGCCGGTGAAGTTGTTTAGGGCTAATTTCTTGTCCTGTGATAAAAAGCCTTCTGTTTCGACCGCCAAACCTCTCAGGGGAACATTTGCAACCGTTTGGCACCATTTTTGAGTAAATTGCCGAAAGTCAGATTTTTCCTGAAATTGTGACCCCGGGGCTTACGGATTTTTTCAAAAAAATCTTTTTCTGCCGGTGACGTTGTTGAGGGCTGATTTCTTGTCCTGTGATAAAAAGCCTTCTGTTTCGACCGCCAAACATCTCAGGGGAACATTTGCATCCGCTTGGCACCATTTTTGAGTAAATTGCTAGTAACGTTGTTTAGGGCTGATTTCTTGTCCTGTGGTAAAAAGCCTTCTGTTTCGACCGCCAAACCTCTCAGGGGAGCATTTGCAACCGTTTGGCACCATTTTTGAGTAAATTGCCGAAAGTCAGATTTTTGCTGAAATTGTGACCCCGGGGCTTAGGGATTTTTTCAAAAAAAAAATTTTCTGCCGGTGAAGTTGTTTAGGGCTGATTTCTTGTCCTGTGATAAAATGCCTTCTGTTTCGACCGCCAAACCTCTCAGGGGAACATTTGCAACCGTTTGGCACCATTTTTGAGTAAATTGCCGAAAGTCAGATTTTTGCTGAAATTGTGAACCCGGGGCTTAGGGATTTTTTCAAAAAAATCTTTTTCTGCCGGTGAAGCTGTTTAGGGCTGATTTCTTTTCCTGTGATAACAAGCCTTCTGTTTCTACCGCCAAACCTCTCAGGGGAACATTTGCAACCGTTTGGCACCATTTTTGTTTTGTTTTTTATAAAATTTTTATTGCTTTTACAACATTTTTAAGAAAAACAAACAAACACTAAAAATGACAAACATACACGTATAATTTCAAACATATTTTCATAAACCTCTTTTCTTGGACTTCCCCATACCCCCCCTCTCTGCATCCCAATGTCCATAATTCAACTAGCAACTCCCAATTGTTACTTTCCAATCTCTATCATCTTAGTCCTCTTTTATAGTCTAGCCTTGTATCCCTGTACCCTTTTGCTTCTGGAAACCACAACATTTTAGCATTCATTAAGTTTATAGTAGTCCTTAAGATAGCTTTTAAATTTTTTCCACTCTTCTTCCACCGTCTCTTTTCGTTGGTCACGGATTCTGCCTGTCATCTCGGCCAGTGTCATATAGTCCATCACTTTCATCTGCCATTCTTCCACAGTGGGTAAATCTTGTGTCTTCCAATACTTTGCGATGAGTATTCTTGCTGCTGTTGTGGCATACATAAAAAAATTTCTATCTTTCTTTGTCACCAATTGGCCGACAATGCCCAAGAGAAAGGCCTCTTTTTTTTTAGGAAAGGTACATTTAAGTACCTTTTTCATTTCATTGTAGATCATTTCCCAGAAGGCCTTAATCTTCGGGCATGTCCACCAAAGGTGATAAAAGGTACCTTCAGTCTCTTTACACTTCCAACATTTATTATCGGGCAAATGATAGATTTTTGCCAGCTTGACTGGGGTCATGTACCACCTGTATACCATTTTCATAATGTTTTCCTTTAAGGCATTACATGCCGTAAATTTAATACCGGTGTTCCATAACCATTCCCAGTCAGCTGACATAATGTTATGTCCAACATCCTGAGCCCACTTAATCATAGGCGATTTAACTGTTTCATCCTGTGTGTTCCATTTCAACAGCAAGTTGTACATTCTAGATAAATTCTTAGTATTGGGTTCTAACAGTTCGGTTTCTAATTTTGATTTTTCCACCTGGAAACCGATTTTCCTGTCCTGTTTAAAAAATTCCATTATTTGACGATATTGGAACCAATTTTCTACTTTATGCTTCAATTTCTCCTGACTTTGTAGTTTGAACTTATCTCCATCCTGTTCTAAAATTTCCCAATACTTCGGCCATCCGACCTCCATATTGAGCTTCTTCACTGCTTTAGCCTCCACTGGTGACACCCATCTAGGGGTTTTATTTTCCAATAGATCTTTATATCTTATCCAAACATTAAACAATGCTTTTCTAACAATATGATTTTTAAAGGCACTGTTAACTTTATCATACCAAAGATATGCATGCCAACCAAAAGCATTATTAAAACCTTCCAGATCCAAGATGTCCGTGTTCTCGAGGAGCATCCATTCTTTCAGCCAGCAAAAAGCTGCTGCCTCATAGTACAATTTTAGGTCCGGCAGGGCAAAACCCCCTCTTTCTTTAGCATCTGTCAATATCTTAAATTTAATTCGGGGCTTTTTGCCCTGCCAGACAAATTTCGAAATGTCTTTGTGCCACCTCTTAAAACATTCCATCTTGTCAAGAATCTGCAAGGTCTGAAACAAAAATAACATTCTAGGCAATACATTCATTTTAATTACTGCAATTCGGCCTAACATTGACAATTTCAAATTTGACCATATTTCTAGATCTTTTTTAATTTCTGACCAACATTTTTCATAGTTGTCCTTATACAAATTCACATTCTTAGATGTTAAGTAAACCCCTAGATATTTCACCTTCTTTACCACAGTCAAACCTGTTTCCTCTTGAAATTTCTCCTTTTCCATATCTGTTAAGTTTTTCCCTAAAACTTTAGTTTTTTGCTTGTTCAACTTAAATCCAGCTACCTGGCCAAACTGTTGTATTATTTCTAAAACCTTTTTCGTACTAGTGTTTGGCTCTTGCAAAGTCAATACTAGGTCATCTGCAAACGCTCTTAACTTATAATGTTTAGCTCCGACCTGCACACCTTTGACCTGCTGGTCATTTCTTATCATGTTCAGCAACACCTCCAGAACTGAAATAAAAAGTAATGGGGAAATCGGGCACCCCTGTCGTGTTCCTTTTTCTATCTTAAGTTCCTCAGTCACAACATTGTTTACAATCAGTTTAGCTTTTTGTTCAGAATATATTGCAGCCATACCATTCTCAAAACCCTGGCCTACCCCCATCCCATGAAGATTCTTCCTCATAAAACTCCAAGAAATATTGTCAAAGGCTTTCTCCGCGTCCACAAAAATCAATACTGCTTTAGTGTTTATATTCACCTCTAGCTTTTCCAGAATGTCTATTACATTCCTTACATTGTCTGCCAGGTGTCTTTTAGGGAGAAAACCTGCTTGGTCCTTATGAATCTTCTCCATCAAGACTCTTTTAAATCTTTTTGCCAAAATGTCTGCAAAAATTTTGTAATCCACATTAAGGAGTGATATTGGGCGGTAGTTCTTGAGTTGGGTCTTTTCAGTCTCTGACTTTGGTATGAGTGAAATATATGCCTCTTTCCACGATTCAGGTGCCCTTTTTCCCTCAAGGATCTCATTACAAACTTCTCTTAGTGGTTGAGTCAGCCATTCCTTCAGCGATTTGTAGTATCTGGAAGTCAGTCCATCTGGTCCCAGAGATTTGCCCAGTTGCATATTCTGAATGGCAGCCTCTATCTCTTGTTCTGAGATTCTCTGGTTCAAGTCCATCTTACTTTGATGAGAGATGTTTTGTAATCCATATTTTCCAAGGAATTTGTCTATATCTTCTTCATTTTGCGGGCCTTGAGTGTAGAGTTTTTTGAAATAACTTAAAAAGCAATTTCTAATTTCATTAGGTTTAGATATATTCTTTCCATCCACCTCTAGGCTTGTAACTGTATTTAGTTTCTGCCTTTTCTTCAGTTGCCATGCCAAAGGTTTGCCACATTTATTTGCTGATTCAAAAGTCTTTTGCTTCATTTGCTTTATCTTCCATTCAATCTCTTGGTTCATCAATTCCATATATTGTGTTTGATATAACTTAATCTCTCTTAAAATGTCCTGAGATTTTGGTTTTGTTCTTAATTTTCTCTCTCCTTCCTTTATCATTTCCAAAATCTTCTCTTTTTTCTCATTTTGTTTTTTCCTCTTTATTGAATTTTGTTGAATCAAAAATCCTCTCATAACCGCTTTACTTGCGTCCCAGATCACTCTTTTCTCCACGTCGGTCCTCAAATTTATTTCAAAATAGTCTTTTAGGGTCTTTTGGGCCTTCGTGAGAATCTCCTTATCTCGAAAGAGGGTGTCATTCATTCTCCATCTAAATTGACCAGTTATTGTGAGTTTCATCTCCATCTTCACGGCGTTATGGTCGGAGCAAGTTTTTGGGCAGATTTCCACTTTCTTGATCTTTGGGGCCATTCCACTAGTAACCCAGATTTGATCGATTCTGGTCCAGGTCATCATTGCTTGGGAGAAGAAAGTTCCCTCTCTCTCCAGAGGGTTCCTTGTTCTCCATATGTCTATCAAGTCCATATTTTCTGTCATTTCGAAAAAAGTCTTAGGGAGTCTCCCTTCCTTGCTAACTGTTAGTCTTTGTGCCTTGTCCATGTTGGTGGAGACCACGCCATTCATGTCTCCCCGTTTGGCACCATTTTTGAGTAAATTGCCGAAAGTCAGATTTTTGCTGAAATTGTGACCCCGGGGCTTAGGGATTTTTTCAAAAAAATCTTTTTCTGCCATTGACGTTGTTTAGGGCTGATTTCTTGTCCTGTGGTAAAAAGCCTTCTGTTTCGACCGCCAAACCTCTCAGGGGAACATTTGCAACCGTTTGGCACCATTTTTGAGTAAATTGCCGAAAGTCAGATTTTTCCTGATATTGTGACCCCGGGGCTTAGGGATTTTTTTCAAAAAAATCTTTTTCTGCCGGTGAAGTTGTTTAGGGCTAATTTCTTGTCCTGTGATAAAAAGCCTTCTGTTTCGACCGCCAAACCTCTCAGGGGAACATTTGCAACCGTTTGGCACCATTTTTGAGTAAATTGCCGAAAGGCAGATTTTTCCTGAAATTGTGACCCCGGGGCTTAGGGATTTTTTCAAAAAAAAATTTTCTGCCGGTGAAGTTGTTTAGGGCTGATTTCTTGTCCTGTGATAAAATGCCTTCTGTTTCGACCACCGAACCTCTCAGGGGAACATTTGCAACCGTTTGGCACCATTTTTGAGTAAATTGCCGAAAGTCAGATTTTTCCTGAAATTGTGACCCCGGGGCTTACGGATTTTTTCAAAAAAATCTTTTTCTGCCGGTGACGTTCTTGAGGGCTGATTTCTTGTCCTGTGATAAAAAGCCTTCTGTTTCGACCGCCAAACATCTCAGGGGAACATTTGCATCCGCTTGGCACCATTTTTGAGTAAATTGCTAGTAACGTTGTTTAGGGCTGATTTCTTGTCCTGTGGTAAAAAGCCTTCTGTTTCGACCGCCAAACCTCTCAGGGGAGCATTTGCAACCGTTTGGCACCATTTTTGAGTAAATTGCCGAAAGTCAGATTTTTGCTGAAATTGTGACCCCCCCCCCGCTTAGGGATTTTTTCAAAAAAAAAATTTTCTGCCGGTGAAGTTGTTTAGGGCTGATTTCTTGTCCTGTGATAAAATGCCTTCTGTTTCGACCGCCAAACCTCTCAGGGGAACATTTGCAACCGTTTGGCACCATTTTTGAGTAAATTGCCGAAAGTCAGATTTTTGCTGAAATTGTGAACCCGGGGCTTAGGGATTTTTTCAAAAAAATCTTTTTCTGCCGGTGAAGCTGTTTAGGGCTGATTTCTTTTCCTGTGATAACAAGCCTTCTGTTTCTACCGCCAAACCTCTCAGGGGAACATTTGCAACCGTTTGGCACCATTTTTGAGTAAATTGCCGAAAGTCAGATTTTTGCTGAAATTGTGACCCCGGGGCTTAGGGATTTTTTCAAAAAAATCTTTTTCTGCCATTGACGTTGTTTAGGGCTGATTTCTTGTCCTGTGGTAAAAAGCCTTCTGTTTCGACCGCCAAACCTCTCAGGGGAACATTTGCAACCGTTTGGCACCATTTTTGAGTAAATTGCCGAAAGTCAGATTTTTCCTGATATTGTGACCCCGGGGCTTAGGGATTTTTTTCAAAAAAATATTTTTCTGCCGGTGAAGTTGTTTAAGGCTAATTTCTTGTCCTGTGATAAAAAAACTTCTGTTTCGACCGCCAAACCTCTCAGGGGAACATTTGCAACCATTTGGCACCGTTTTTGAGTAAATTGCCAGTAACGTTCTTGAGGGCTGATTTCTTGTCCTGTGATAAAAAGCCTTCTGTTTCGACCGCCAAACATCTCAGGGGAACATTTGCATCCGCTTGGCAGCGTTTTTGAGTAAATTGCCAGTAACGTTGTTTAGGGCTGATTTCTTGTCCTGTGGTAAAAAGCCTTCTGTTTCGACCGCCAAACCTCTCAGGGGAGCATTTGCAACCGTTTGGCACCATTTTTGAGTAAATTGCCGAAAGTCAGATTTTTGCTGAAATTGTGACCCCGGGGCTTAGGGATTTTTTCAAAAAAATCTTTTTCTTCCATTGACCTTGTTTAGGGCTGATTTCTTCTCCTGTGGTAAAAAGCCTTCTGTTTCGACCGCCAAACCTCTCAGAGGAACATTTGCAACCGTTTGGCACCATTTTTGAGTAAATTGCCGAAAGTCAGATTTTTGCTGAAATTGTGACCCCGGGGCTTAGGGATTTTTTCAAAAAAATCTTTTTCTGCCGGTGACGTTGTTGAGGGCTGATTTCTTGTCCTGTGATAAAAAGCCTTCTGTTTCGACAGCCAAACCTCTCAGGGGAACATTTGCAACCGTTTGGCACCATTTTTGAGTAAATTGCCGAAAGTCAGATTTTTCCTGAAATTGTGACCCCGGGGCTTAGGGATTTCTTTCAAAAAAATATTTTTCTGCCGGTGAAGTTGTTTAGGGCTAATTTCTTGTCCTGTGATAAAATGCCTTCTGTTTCGACCGCCAAACCTCTCAGGGGAACATTTGCAACCGTTTGGCACCATTTTTGAGTAAATTGCCGAAAGTCAGATTTTTCCTGAAATTGTGACCCCGGGGCTTAGGGATTTTTTCAAAAAAAAAATTTCTGCCGGTGAAGTTGTTTAGGGCTGATTTCTTGTCCTGTGATAAAAAGCCTTCTGTTTCGACCGCCAAACATCTCAGGGGAACATTTGCATCCGCTTGGCACCATTTTTGAGTAAATTGCCAGTAACGTTTTTCAGGGCTGATTTCTTGTCCTGTGGTAAAAAGCCTTCTGTTTCGACCGCCAAACCTCTTAGGGGAACATTTGCAACCGTTTGGCACCATTTTTGAGTAAATTGCCGAAAGTCAGATTTTTGCTGAAATTGTGACCCCGGGGCTTAAGGATTGTTTCAAAAAAATCTTTTTCTGCCGGTGAAGTTGTTTAGGGCTGATTTCTTGTCCTGTGATAAAAAGCCTTCTGTTTCGACAGCCAAACCTCTCAGGGGAACATTTGCAACCGTTTGGCACCATTTTTGAGTAAATTGCCGAAAGTCAGATTTTTCCTGAAATTGTGACCCCGGGGCTTAGGGATTTCTTTCAAAAAAATCTTTTTCTGCCGGTGAAGTTGTTTAGGGCTAATTTCTTGTCCTGTGATTAAAAGCCTTCTGTTTCGACCTCCAAACCTCTCAGGGGAACATTTGCAACCGTTTGGCACCATTTTTGAGTAAATTGCCGAAAGTCAGATTTTTGCTGAAATTGTGACCCCGGGGCTTAGGGATTTTTTCAAAAAAAAAAATTTCTGCCGGTGAAGTTGTTTAGGGCTGATTTCTTGTCCTGTGATAAAAAGCCTTCTGTTTCGACCGCCAAACATCTCAGGGGAACATTTGCATCCGCTTGGCACCATTTTTGAGTAAATTGCCAGTAACGTTTTTTAGGGCTGATTTCTTGTCCTGTGGTAAAAAGCCTTCTGTTTCGACCGCCAAACCTCTCAGGGGAACATTTGCAACTGTTTGGCACCATTTTTGAGTAAATTGCTGAAAGTCAGATTTTTGCTGAAATTGTGACCCCGGGGCTTAGGGATTGTTTCAAAAAAATCTTTTTCTGCCGGTGAAGCTGTTTAGGGCTGATTTCTTTTCCTGTGATAACAAGCCTTCTGTTTCGACCGCCAAACCTCTCAGGGGAACATTTGCAACCGTTTGGCACCATGTTTGAGTAAATTGCCAAAAGTCAGATTTTTGCTGAAATTGTGACCCCGGGGCTTAGGGATTGTTTCAAAAAAATCTTTTTCTGCCGGTGACGTTGTTGAGGGCTGATTTCTTGTCCTTTGATAAAAAGCATTCTGTTTCGACAGCCAAACCTCTCAGGGGAACATTGGCAACCGTTTGGCACCATTTTTGAGTAAATTGCCGAAAGTCAGATTTTTGCTGAAATTGTGACCCCCCCGGGGCTTAGGGATTTTTTCAAAAAAAAAAAATTCTGCCGGTGAAGTTGTTTAGGGCTGATTTCTTGTCCTGTGATAAAAAGCCTTCTGTTTCGACCGCCAAACATCTCAGGGGAACATTTGCATCCGCTTGGCACCATTTTTGAGTAAATTGCCAGTAACGTTTTTTAGGGCTGATTTCTTGTCCTGTGGTAAAAAGCCTTCTGTTTCGACCGCCAAACCTCTCAGGGGAACATTTGCAACTGTTTGGCACCATTTTTGAGTAAATTGCCGAAAGTCAGATTTTTGCTGAAATTGTGACCCCGGGGCTTAGGGATTGTTTCAAAAAAATCTTTTTCTGCCGGTGAAGCTGTTTAGGGCTGATTTCTTTTCCTGTGATAACAGGCCTTCTGTTTCGACCGCCAAACCTCTCAGGGGAACATTTGCAACCGTTTGGCACCATGTTTGAGTAAATTGCCGAAAGTCAGATTTTTCCTGAAATTGTGACCCCGGGGCTTAGGGATTTCTTTCAAAAAAATCTTTTTCTGCCGGTGAAGTTGTTGAGGGCTAATTTCTTGTCCTGTGATACAAAGCCTTCTGTTTCGACCGCCAAACCTCTCAGGGGAACATTTGCAACCGTTTGGCACCATTTTTGAGTAAATTGCCGAAAGTCAGATTTTTCCTGAAATTGTGACCCCGGGGCTTACGGATTTTTTCAAAAAAAAAAATTTCTGCCGGTGAAGTTGTTTAGGGCTGATTTCTTGTCCTGTGATAAAAAGCCTTCTGTTTCGACCGCCAAACATCTCAGGGGAACATTTGCATCCGCTTGGAACCATTTTTGAGTAAATTGCCAATAACGTTTTTTAGGGCTGATTTCTTGTCCTCTGGTAAAAAGCCTTCTGTTTCGACCGCCAAACCTCTCAGGGGAACATTTTCAACTGTTTGGCACCATTTTTGAGTAAATTGCCGAAAGTCAGATTTTTGCTGAAATTGTGACCCCGGGGCTTAGGGATTGTTTCAAAAAAATCTTTTTCTGCCGGTGAAGCTGTTTAGGGCTGATTTCTTTTCCTGTGATAACAAGCCTTCTGTTTCGACCGCCAAACCTCTCAGGGGAACATTTGCAACCGTTTGGCACCATGTTTGAGTAAATTGCCGAAAGTCAGATTTTTGCTGAAATTGTGACCCCGGGGCTTAGGGATTTTTTCAAAAAAAACTTTTTCTGCCATTGACGTTGTTTAGGGCTGATTTCTTGTCCTGTGGTAAAAAGCCTTCTGTTTCGACCGCCAAACCTCTCAGGGGAACATTTGCAACCGTTTGGCACCATTTTTGAGTAAATTGCCGAAAGTCAGATTTTTGCTGAAATTGTGACCCCGGGGCTTAGGGATTGTTTCAAAAAAATCTTTTTCTGCCGGTGACGTTGTTGAGGGCTGATTTCTTGTCCTTTGATAGAAAGCATTCTGTTTCGACAGCCAAACCTCTCAGGGGAACATTTGCAACCGTTTGGCACCATTTTTGAGTAAATTGCCGAAAGTCAGATTTTTGCTGAAATTGTGACCCCGGGGCTTAGGGATTTTTTCAAAAAAAAAAATTTCTGCCGGTGAAGTTGTTTAGGGCTGATTTCTTGTCCTGTGATAAAAAGCCTTCTGTTTCGACCGCCAAACATCTCAGGGGAACATTTGCATCCGCTTGGCACCATTTTTGAGTAAATTGCCAATAACGTTTTTTAGGGCTGATTTCTTGTCCTCTGGTAAAAAGCCTTCTGTTTCGACCGCCAAACCTCTCAGGGGAACATTTGCAACTGTTTGGCACCATTTTTGAGTAAATTGCCGAAAGTCAGATTTTTGCTGAAATTGTGACCCCGGGGCTTAGGGATTTTTTCAAAAAAAAAAATTTCTGCCGCTGAAGTTGTTTAGGGCTAATTTCTTGTCCTGTGATAAAAAGCCTTCTGTTTCGACCGCCAAACCTCTCAGGGGAACATTTGCAACTGTTTGGCACCATTTTTGAGTAAATTGCCGAAAGTCAGATTTTTGCTGAAATTGTGACCCCGGGGCTTAGGGATTGTTTCAAAAAAATCTTTTTCTGCCGGTGAAGCTGTTTAGGGCTGATTTCTTTTCCTGTGATAACAAGCCTTCTGTTTCGACCGCCAAACCTCTCAGGGGAACATTTGCAACCGTTTGGCACCATTTTTGAGTAAATTGCCGAAAGTCAGATTTTTGCTGAAATTGTGACCCCGGGACTTAGGGATTTTTTTCAAAAAAAAAAAATTATGCCGGTGAAGTTGTTTAGGGCTGATTTCTTGTCCTGTGATAAAAAGCCTTCTGTTTCGACGGCCAAACATCTCAGGGGAACATTTGCATCCGCTTGGCACCATTTTTGAGTAAATTGCCAATAACGTTTTTTAGGGCTGATTTCTTGTCCTCTGGTAAAAAGCCTTCTGTTTCGACCGCCAAACCTCTCAGGGGAACATTTGCAACTGTTTGGCACCATTTTTGAGTAAATTGCCGAAAGTCAGATTTTTGCTGAAATTGTGACCCCGGGGCTTAGGGATTTTTTCAAAAAAAAAAATTTCTACCGCTGAAGTTGCTTAGGGCTGATTTCTTGTCCTGTGATAAAATGCCTTCTGTTTCGACCACCAACCCTCTCAGGGGAACATTTGCAACCGTTTGGCACCATTTTTGAGTAAATTGCCAAAAGTCAGATTTTTGCTGAAATTGTGACCCCGGGCTTAGGCATTTTTTCAAAAAAATCTTTTTCTGCCGGTGAAGCTGTTTAGGGCTGATTTCTTTTCCTGTGATAACAAGCCTTCTGTTTCTACCGCCAAACCACTCAGGGGAACATTTGCAACCGTTTGGCACCATTTTTGAGTAAATTGCCGAAAGTCAGATTTTTGCTGAAATTGTGACCCCGGGGCTTAGGGATTGTTTCAAAAAAATCTTTTTCTGCCGGTGACGTTGTTGAGGGCTAATTTCTTGTCCTTTGATAAAAAGCATTTTGTTTCGACAGCCAAACCTCTCAGGGGAACATTTGCAACCGTTTGGCACCATTTTTGAGTAAATTGCCGAAAGTCAGATTTTTCCTGAAATTGTGACCCCGGGGCTTAGGGATTTTTTTCAAAAAAATCTTTTTCTGCCGGTGAAGTTGTTTAGGGCTAATTTCTTGTCCTGTGATAAAAAGCCTTCTGTTTCGACCGCCAAACCTCTCAGGGGAACATTTGCAACCGTTTGGCACCATTTTTGAGTAAATTGCCAAAAGTCAGATTTTTCCTGAAATTGTGACCCCGGGGCTTAGGGATTTAAAAAAAAAAAAAAAAATTTCTGCCGGTGAAGTTGTTTAGGGCTGATTTCTTGTCCTGTGATAAAATGCCTTCTGTTTCGACCACCGAACCTCTCAGGGGAACATTTGCAACCATTTGGCACCATTTTTGAGTAAATTGCCGGTCAGATTTTTCCTGAAATTGTGACCCCGGGGCTTAGGGATTTTTTCAAAAAAATCTTTTTCTGCCGCTGAAGTTGTTTGGGGCTAATTTCTTGTCCTGTGATAAAAAGCCTTCTGTTTCGACCGCCAAACCTCTCAGGGGAACATTTGCAACCGTTTGGCACCATTTTTGAGTAAATTGCCAGTAACGTTTTTTAGGGCTGATTTCTTGTCCTGTGGTAAAAAGCCTTCTGTTTCGACCGCCAAAGCTCTCAGGGGAACATTTGCAACTGTTTGGCACCATTTTTGAGTAAATTGCCGAAAGTCAGATTTTTGCTGAAATTGTGACCCCGGGGCTTAGGGATTGTTTCAAAAAAATCTTTTTCTGCCGGTGAAGCTGTTTAGGGCTGATTTCTTTTCCTGTGATAACAAGCCTTCTGTTTCGACCGCCAAACCTCTCAGGGGAACATTTGCAACCGTTTGGCACCATGTTTGAGTAAATTGCCGAAAGTCAGATTTTTCCTGAAATTGTGACCCCGGGGCTTAGGGATTTCTTTCAAAAAAATCTTTTTCTGCCGGTGAAGTTGTTGAGGGCTAATTTCTTGTCCTGTGATACAAAGCCTTCTGTTTCGACCGCCAAACCTCTCAGGGGAACATTTGCAACCGTTTGGCACCATTTTTGAGTAAATTGCCGAAAGTCAGATTTTTGCTGAAATTGTGACCCCGGGACTTAGGGATTTTTTCAAAAAAAAAAAATTATGCTGGTGAAGTTGTTTAGGGCTGATTTCTTGTCCTGTGATAAAAAGCCTTCTGTTTCGACAGCCAAACATCTCAGGGGAACATTTGCATCCGCTTGGCACCATTTTTGAGTAAATTGCCAATAACGTTTTTTAGGGCTGATTTCTTGTCCTCTGGTAAAAAGCCTTCTGTTTCGACCGCCAAACCTCTCAGGGGAACATTTGCAACTGTTTGGCACCATTTTTGAGTAAATTGCCGAAAGTCAGATTTTTGCTGAAATTGTGACCCCGGGGCTTAGGGATTTTTTCAAAAAAAAAAATTTCTGCCGCTGAAGTTGCTTAGGGCTGATTTCTTGTCCTGTGATAAAATGCCTTCTGTTTCGACCACCAAACCTCTCAGGGGAACATTTGCAACCGTTTGGCACCATTTTTGAGTAAATTGCCAAAAGTCAGATTTTTGATGAAATTGTGACCCCGGGCTTAGGCATTTTTTCAAAAAAATCTTTTTCTGCCGGTGAAGCTGTTTAGGGCTGATTTCTTTTCCTGTGATAACAAGCCTTCTGTTTCTACCGCCAAACCTCTCAGGGGAACATTTGCAACCGTTTGGCACCATTTTTGAGTAAATTGCCGAAAGTCAGATTTTTGCTGAAATTGTGACCCCGGGGCTTAGGGATTGTTTCAAAAAAATCTTTTTCTGCCGGTGACGTTGTTGAGGGCTGATTTCTTGTCCTTTGATAAAAAGCATTTTGTTTCGACAGCCAAACCTCTCAGGGGAACATTTGCAACCGTTTGGCACCATTTTTGAGTAAATTGCCGAAAGTCAGATTTTTCCTGAAATTGTGACCCCGGGGCTTAGGGATTTAAAAAAAAAAAAAAAATTTCTGCCGGTGAAGTTGTTTAGGGCTGATTTCTTGTCCTGTGATAAAATGCCTTCTGTTTCGACCACCGAACCTCTCAGGGGAACATTTGCAACCATTTGGCACCATTTTTGAGTAAATTGCCGGTCAGATTTTTCCTGAAATTGTGACCCCGGGGCTTAGGGATTTTTTCAAAAAAATCTTTTTCTGCTGGTGAAGCTGTTTAGGGCTGATTTCTTTTCCTGTGATAACAAGCCTTCTGTTTCTACCGCCAAACCTCTCAGGGGAACATTTGCAACCGTTTGGCACCATTTTTGAGTAAATTGCCGAAAGTCAGATTTTTGCTGCAATTGTGACCCCGGGGCTTAGGGATTTTTTCAAAAAAATCTTTTTCTGCCATTGACGTTGTTTAGGGCTGATTTCTTGTCCTGTGGTAAAAAGCCTTCTGTTTCGACCGCCAAACCTCTCAGGGGAACATTTGCATCCGCTTGGCACCATTTTTGAGTAAATTGCCAATAACGTTTTTTAGGGCTGATTTCTTATCCTCTGGTAAAAAGCCTTCTGTTTCGACCGCCAAACCTCTCAGGGGAACATTTGCAACTGTTTGGCACCATTTTTGAGTAAATTGCCGAAAGTCAGATTTTTGCTGAAATTGTGACCCCGGGGCTTAGGGATTTTTTCAAAAAAAAAAATTTCTGCCGCTGAAGTTGTTTAGGGCTAATTTCTTGTCCTGTGATAAAAAGCCTTCTGTTTCGACCGCCAAACCTCTCAGGGGAACATTTGCAACCGTTTGGCACCATTTTTGAGTAAATTGCCAGTAACGTTTTTTAGGGCTGATTTCTTGTCCTGTGGTAAAAAGCCTTCTGTTTCGACCGCCAAACCTCTCAGGGGAACATTTGCAACTGTTTGGCACCATTTTTGAGTAAATTGTCGAAAGTCAGATTTTTGCTGAAATTGTGACCCCGGGGCTTAGGGATTGTTTCAAAAAAATCTTTTCCTGCCGGTGAAGCTGTTTAGGGCTGATTTCTTGTCCTGTGATAAAAAGCCTTCTGTTTCGACCGCCAAACCTCTCAGGGGAACATTTGCAACCGTTTGGCACCATTTTTGAGTAAAGTGCCGAAAGTCAGATTTTTGCTGAAATTGTGACCCCGGGGCTTAGGGATTTTTTCAAAAAAAAAAATTTCTGCCGGTGAAGTTGTTTAGGGCTGATTTCTTGTCCTGTGATCAAAAACCTTCTGTTTCGACCGCCAAACATCTCAGGGGAACATTTGCATCCGCTTGGCACCATTTTTGAGTAAATTGCCAATAACGTTTTTTAGGGCTGATTTCTTGTCCTCTGGTAAAAAGCCTTCTGTTTCGACCGCCAAACCTCTCAAGGGAACATTTGCAACTGTTTGGCACCATTTTTGAGTAAATTGCCGAAAGTCAGATTTTTGCTGAAATTGTGACCCCGGGGCTTAGGGATTTTTTCAAAAAAAAAAATTTCTGCCGCTGAAGTTGCTTAGGGCTGATTTCTTGTCCTGTGATAAAATGCCTTCTGTTTCGACCACCAAACCTCTCAGGGGAACATTTGCAACCGTTTGGCACCATTTTTGAGTAAATTGCCAAAAGTCAGATTTTTGCTGAAATTGTGACCCCGGGCTTAGGCATTTTTTCAAAAAAATCTTTTTCTGCCGGTGAAGCTGTTTAGGGCTGATTTCTTTTCCTGTGATAACAAGCCTTCTGTTTCTACCGCCAAACCTCTCAGGGGAACATTTGCAACCGTTTGGCACCATTTTTGAGTAAATTGCCGAAAGTCAGATTTTTGCTGAAATTGTGACCCCGGGGCTTAGGGATTGTTTCAAAAAAATCTTTTTCTGCCGGTGACGTTGTTGAGGGCTGATTTCTTGTCCTTTGATAAAAAGCATTCTGTTTCGACAGCCAAACCTCTCAGGGGAACATTTGCAACCGTTTGGCACCATTTTTGAGTAAATTGCCGAAAGTCAGATTTTTCCTGAAATTGTGACCCCGGGGCTTAGGGATTTTTTTCAAAAAAATCTTTTTCTGCCGGTGAAGTTGTTTAGGGCTAATTTCTTGTCCTGTGATAACAAGCCTTCTGTTTCGACCGCCAAACCTCTCAGGGGAACATTTGCAACCGTTTGGCACCATGTTTGAGTAAATTGCCGAAAGTCAGATTTTTCCTGAAATTGTGACCCCGGGGCTTAGGGATTTCTTTCAAAAAAATCTTTTTCTGCCGGTGAAGTTGTTGAGGGCTAATTTCTTGTCCTGTGATACAAAGCCTTCTGTTTCGACCGCCAAACCTCTCAGGGGAACATTTGCAACCGTTTGGCACCATTTTTGAGTAAATTGCCGAAAGTCAGATTTTTGCTGAAATTGTGACCCCGGGGCTTAGGGATTTTTTCAAAAAAAAAAAATTCTGCCGGTGAAGTTGTTTAGGGCTGATTTCTTGTCCTGTGATAAAAAGCCTTCTGTTTCGACCGCCAAACATCTCAGGGGAACATTTGCATCCGCTTGGCACCATTTTTGAGTAAATTGCCAATAACGTTTTTTAGGGCTGATTTCTTGTCCTCTGGTAAAAAGCCTTCTGTTTCGACCGCCAAACCTCTCAGGGGAACATTTGCAACTGTTTGGCACCATTTTTGAGTAAATTGCCGAAAGTCAGATTTTTGCTGAAATTGTGACCCCGGGGCTTAGGGATTTTTTCAAAAAAAAAAATTTCTGCCGCTGAAGTTGCTTAGGGCTGATTTCTTGTCCTGTGATAAAATGCCTTCTGTTTCGACCACCAAACCTCTCAGGGGAACATTTGCAACCGTTTGGCACCATTTTTGAGTAAATTGCCAAAAGTCAGATTTTTGCTGAAATTGTGACCCCGGGCTTAGGAATTTTTTCAAAAAAAAAAATTTCTGCCAGTGACGTTTTTTAGGGCTGATTTCTTGTCCTGTGATAAAAAGCCTTCTGTTTCGACCGCCAAACATCTCAGGGGAACATTTGCATCCGCTTGGCACCATTTTTGAGTAAATTGCCGATAGTCAGATTTTTGCTGAAATTGTGACCCCGGGGCTTAGGGATTGTTTCAAAAAAATCTTTTTCTGCCGGTGAAGTTGTTTAGGGCTGATTTCTTGTCCTGTGATAAAAAGCCTTCTGTTTCGACAGCCAAACCTCTCAGGGGAACATTTGCAACCGTTTGGCACCATTTTTGAGTAAATTGCCGAAAGTCAGATTTTTGCTGAAATTGTGACCCCGGGTCTTAGGGAATTCTTTCAAAAAAATCTTTTTCTGCCGGTGAAGTTGTTTAGGGCTAATTTCTTGTCCTGTGATAAAAAGCCTTCTGTTTCGACCGCCAAACCTCTCAGGGGAACATTTGCAACCGTTTGGCACCATTTTTGAGTAAATTGCCGAAAGTCAGATTTTTGCTGAAATTGTGACCCCGGGGCTTAGGGATTTTTTCAAAAAAAAAATTTCTGCCGGTGAAGTTGTTTAGGGCTGATTTCTTGTCCTGTGATAAAAAGCCTTCTGTTTCGACCGCCAAACATCTCAGGGGAACATTTGCATCCGCTTGGCACCATTTTTGAGTAAATTGCCAGTAACGTTTTTTAGGGCTGATTTCTTGTCCTGTGGTAAAAAGCCTTCTGTTTCGACCGCCAAACCTCTTAGGGGAACATTTGCAACTGTTTGGCACCATTTTTGAGTAAATTGCCGAAAGTCAGATTTTTGCTGAAATTGTGACCCCGGGGCTTAGGGATTGTTTCAAAAAAATCTTTTTCTGCCGGTGAAGCTGTTTAGGGCTGATTTCTTTTCCTGTGATAACAAGCCTTCTGTTTCGACGGCCAAACCTCTCAGGGGAACATTTGCAACCGTTTGGCACCATGTTTGAGTAAATTGCCGAAAGTCAGATTTTTCCTGAAATTGTGACCCCGGGGCTTAGGGATTTCTTTCAAAAAAATCTTTTACTGCCGGTGAAGTTGTTTAGGGCTAATTTCTTGTCCTGTGATAAAAAGCCTTCTGTTTCGACCGCCAAACCTCTCAGGGGAACATTTGCAACCGTTTGGCACCATTTTTGAGTAAATTGCCGAAAGTCAGATTTTTGCTGAAATTGTGACCCCGGGGCTTAGGGATTTTTTCAAAAAAAAAAATTTCTGCCGGTGAAGTTGTTTAGGGCTGATTTCTTGTCCTGTGATAAAAAGCCTTCTGTTTCGACCGCCAAACATCTCAGGGGAACATTTGCATCCGCTTGGCACCATTTTTGAGTAAATTGCCAGTAACGTTTTTTAGGGCTGATTTCTTGTCCTGTGGTAAAAAGCCTTCTGTTTCGACCGCCAAACCTCTCAGGGGAACATTTGCAACTGTTTGGCACCATTTTTGAGTAAATTGCCGAAAGTCAGATTTTTGCTGAAATTGTGACCCCGGGGCTTAGGGATTGTTTCAAAAAAATCTTTTTCTGCCGGTGACGTTGTTGAGGGCTGATTTCTTGTCCTTTGTTAAAAAGCATTCTGTTTCGACAGCCAAACCTCTCAGGGGAACATTTGCAACCGTTTGGCACCATTTTTGAGTAAATTGCCGAAAGTCAGATTTTTGCTGAAATTGTGACCCCGGGGCTTAGGGATTTTTTTCAAAAAAATCTTTTTCTGCCGGTGAAGTTGTTTAGGGCTAATTTCTTGTCCTGTGATAAAAAGCCTTCTGTTTCGACCGCCAAACCTCTCAGGGGAACATTTGCAACCGTTTGGCACCATTTTTGAGTAAATTGCCGAAAGTCAGATTTTTCCTGAAATTGTGACCCCGGGGCTTAGGGATTTAAAAAAAAAAAAAAAAATTCTGCCGGTGAAGTTTTTTAGGGCTGATTTCTTGTCCTGTGATAAAATGCCTTCTGTTTCGACCACCGAACCTCTCAGGGGAACATTTGCAACCATTTGGCACCATTTTTGAGTAAATTGCCGGTCAGATTTTTGCTGAAATTGTGACCCCGGGGCTTAGGGATTTTTTCAAAAAAATCTTTTTCTGCCGGTGACGTTCTTGAGGGCTGATTTCTTGTCCTGTGATAAAAAGCCTTCTGTTTCGACCGCCAAACATCTCAGGGGAACATTTGCATCCGCTTGGCACCATTTTTGAGTAAATTGCCAGTAACGTTGTTTAGGGCTGATTTCTTGTCCTGTGGTAAAAAGCCTTCTGTTTCGACCGCCAAACCTCTCAGGGGAACATTTGCAACCGTTTGGCACCATTTTTGAGTAAATTGCCGAAAGTCAGATTTTTGCTGAAATTGTGACCCCGGGGCTTAGGGATTTTTTCAAAAAAATCTTTTTCTGCCGGTGAAGTTGTTTAGGGCTGATTTCTTGTCCTGTGATAAAAAGCCTTCTGTTTCGACAGCCAAACCTCTCAGGGGAACATTTGCAACCGTTTGGCACCATTTTTGAGTAAATTGCCGAAAGTCAGATTTTTCCTGAAATTGTGACCCCGAGGCTTAGGGATTTCTTTCAAAAAAATCTTTTTCTGCCGGTGAAGTTGTTTAGGGCTAATTTCTTGTCCTGTGATAAAAAGCCTTCTGTTTCGACCGCCAAACCTCTCAAGGGAACATTTGCAACCGTTTGGCACCATTTTTGAGTAAATTGCCGAAAGTCAGATTTTTGCTGAAATTGTGACCCCGGGGCTTAGGAATTTTTTCAAAAAAATCTTTTTCTGCCAGTGAAGTTGTTTAGGGCTGATTTCTTGTCCTGTGATAAAAAGCCTTCTGTTTCGACCGCCAAACATCTCAGGGGAACATTTGCATCCGCTTGGCACCATTTTTGAGTAAATTGCCGAAAGTCAGATTTTTCCTGAAATTGTGACCCCGGGGCTTAGGGATTTTTTTTTTTAAAAAAAAATTTCTGCCGGTGAAGTTGTTTAGGGCTGATTTCTTGTCCTGTGATAAAATGCCTTCTGTTTCGACCACCGAACCTCTCAGGGGAACATTTGCAACCGTTTGGCACCATTTTTGAGTAAATTGCCGGTCAGATTTTTGCTGAAATTGTGACCCCGGGGCTTAGGGATTTTTTCAAAAAAAATCTTTTTCTGCCGGTGACGTTCTTGAGGGCTGATTTCTTTTCCTGTGATAAAAAGCCTTCTGTTTCGACCGCCAAACATCTCAGGGGAACATTTGCATCCGCTTGGCACCATTTTTGAGTAAATTGCCAGTAACGTTGTTTAGGGCTGATTTCTTGTCCTGTGGTAAAAAGCCTTCTGTTTCAACCGCCAAACCTCTCAGGGGAGCATATGCAACCGTTTGGCACCATTTTTGAGTAAATTGCCGAAAGTCAGATTTTTGCTGAAATTGTGACCCCGGGGCTTAGGGATTGTTTCAAAAAAATCTTTTTCTGCCGGTGACGTTGTTGAGGGCTGATTTCTTGTCCTTTGATAAAAAGCATTCTGTTTCGACAGCCAAACCTCTCAGGGGAACATTTGCAACCGTTTGGCACCATTTTTGAGTAAATTGCCGAAAGTCAGATTTTTCCTGAAATTGTGACCCCGGGGCTTAGGGATTTTTTTCAAAAAAATCTTTTTCTGCCGGTGAAGTTGTTTAGGGCTAATTTCTTGTCCTGTGATAAAAAGCCTTCTGTTTCGACCGCCAAACCTCTCAGGGGAACATTTGCAACCGTTTGGCACCATTTTTGAGTAAATTGCCGAAAGTCAGATTTTTCCTGAAATTGTGACCCCGGGGCTTAGGGATTTTTTAAAAAAAAAAAAATTTCTGCCGGTGAAGTTTTTTAGGGCTGATTTCTTGTCCTGTGATAAAATGCCTTCTGTTTCGACCACCGAACCTCTCAGGGGAACATTTGCAACCATTTGGCACCATTTTTGAGTAAATTGCCGGTCAGATTTTTGCTGAAATTGTGACCCCGGGGCTTAGGGATTTTTTCAAAAAAATCTTTTTCTGCCGGTGACGTTCTTGAGGGCTGATTTCTTGTCCTGTGATAAAAAGCCTTCTGTTTCGACCGCCAAACATCTCAGGGGAACATTTGCATCCGCTTGGCACCATTTTTGAGTAAATTGCCAGTAACGTTGTTTAGGGCTGATTTCTTGTCCTGTGGTAAAAAGCCTTCTGTTTCGACCGCCAAACCTCTCAGGGGAACATTTGCAACCGTTTGGCACCATTTTTGAGTAAATTGCCGAAAGTCAGATTTTTGCTGAAATTGTGACCCCGGGGCTTAGGGATTTTTTCAAAAAAATCTTTTTCTGCCGGTGAAGTTGTTTAGGGCTGATTTCTTGTCCTGTGATAAAAAGCCTTCTGTTTCGACAGCCAAACCTCTCAGGGGAACATTTGCAACCGTTTGGCACCATTTTTGAGTAAATTGCCGAAAGTCAGATTTTTCCTGAAATTGTGACCCCGGGGCTTAGGGATTTCTTTCAAAAAAATCTTTTTCTGCCGGTGAAGTTGTTTAGGGCTAATTTCTTGTCCTGTGATAAAAAGCCTTCTGTTTCGACCGCCAAACCTCTCAGGGGAACATTTGCAACCGTTTGGCACCATTTTTGAGTAAATTGCCGAAAGTCAGATTTTTGCTGAAATTGTGACCCCGGGGCTTAGGAATTTTTTCAAAAAAATCTTTTTCTGCCGGTGAAGTTGTTTAGGGCTAATTTCTTGTCCTGTGATAAAAAGCCTTCTGTTTCGACCGCCAAACCTCTCAGGGGAACATTTGCAACTGTTTGGCACCATTTTTGAGTAAATTGCCGAAAGTCAGATTTTTGCTGAAATTGTGACCCCGGGGCTTAGGGATTGTTTCAAAAAAATCTTTTTCTGCCGGTGAAGCTGTTTAGGGCTGATTTCTTGTCCTGTGGTAAAAAGCCTTCTGTTTCGACCGCCAAACCTCTCAGGGGAACATTTGCAACTGTTTGGCACCATTTTTGAGTAAATTGCCGAAAGTCAGATTTTTGCTGAAATTGTGACCCCGGGGCTTAGGGATTGTTTCAAAAAAATCTTTTTCTGCCGGTGACGTTGTTGAGGGCTGATTTCTTGTCCTTTGTTAAAAAGCATTCTGTTTCGACAGCCAAACCTCTCAGGGGAACATTTGCAACCGTTTGGCACCATTTTTGAGTAAATTGCCGAAAGTCAGATTTTTGATGAAATTGTGACCCCGGGGCTTAGGGATTTTTTCAAAAAAATCTTTTTCTGCCATTGACGTTGTTTAGGGCTGATTTCTTGTCCTGTGGTGAAAAGCCTTCTGTTTCGACCGCCAAACCTCTCGGGGGAACATTTGCAACCGTTTGGCACCATTTTTGAGTAAATTGCCGAAAGTCAGATTTTTTCCTGAAATTGTGACCCCGGGGCTTAGGGATTTTTTCAAAAAAATCTTTTTCTTCCGGTGACGTTGTTGAGGGCTGATTTCTTGTCCTGTGATAAAAAGCCTTCTGTTTCGACCGCCAAACATCTCAGGGGAACATTTGCATCCGCTTGGCACCATTTTTGTGTAAATTGCCAGTAACGTTGTTTAGGGCTGATTTCTTGTCCTGTGGTAAAAAGCCTTCTGTTTCGACCGCCAAACCTCTCAGGGGAACATTTGCAACCGTTTGGCACCATTTTTGAGTAAATTGCCGAAAGTCAGATTTTTTCCTGAAATTGTGACCCCGGGGCTTAGGGATTTTTTCAAAAAAATCTTTTTCTCCTGGTTAACTTGTCGAGGGCTGATTTCTTGTCCTGTGATAAAAAGCCTTCTGTTTCGACAGCCAAACCTCTCAGGGGAACATTTGCAACCGTTTGGCACCATTTTTGAATAAATTGCCGAAAGTCAGATTTTTGCTGAAATTGTGACACCGGGGCTTAGGGATTTTTTCAAAAAAATCTTTTTCTGCCGGTGACGTTGTTTAGGGCTGATTTCTTGTCCTGTGATAAAAAGCCTTCTGTTTCGACCGCCAAACCTCTCAGGGGAACATTTGCAACCGTTTGGCACCATTTTTGAGTAAATTGCCGAAGGTCAGATTTTTGCTGAAATTGTGACCCCCCGCGGGGCTTAGGGATTTTTTCAAAAAAATCTTTTTCTGCCATTGACGTTGTTTAGGGCTGATTTCTTGTCCTGTGATAAAAAGCCTTCTGTTTCAAGCGCCAAACATCTCAGGGGAACATTTGCATCCGCTTGGCACCATTTTTGAGTAAATTGCCAGTAACGTTTAGGGCTGATTTCTTTTCCTATGATAACAAGCCTTCTGTTTCTACCGCCAAACCTCTCAGGGGAACATTTGCAACCGTTTGGCACCATTTTTGAGTAAATTGCCGAAAGTCAGATTTTTGCTGAAATTGTGACCCCGGGGCTTAGGGATTTTTTCAAAAAAATCTTTTTCTGCCGGTGAAGCTGTTTAGGGCTGATTTCTTTTCCTGTGATAACAAGCCTTCTGTTTCTACCGCCAAACCTCTCAGGGGAACATTTGCAACCGTTTGGCACCATTTTTGAGTAAATTGCCGAAAGTCAGATTTTTGCTGAAATTGTGACCCCGGGGCTTAGGGATTTTTTTCAAAAAAATCTTTTTCTGCCGGTGAAGTTGTTTAGGGCTAATTTCTTGTCCTGTGATAAAAAGCCTTCTGTTTCGACCGCCAAACCTCTCAGGGGAACATTTGCAACCGTTTGGCACCATTTTTGAGTAAATTGCCGAAAGTCAGATTTTTGCTGAAATTGTGACCCCGGGGCTTAGGGATTTTTTCAAAAAAAAAATTTTCTGCCCGTGAAGTTGTTTAGGGCTGATTTCTTGCCCTGTGATAAAATGCCTTCTGTTTCGACCACCAAACCTCTCAGGGGAACATTTGCAACCGTTTGGCACCATTTTTGAGTAAATTGCCGAAAGTCAGATTTTTGCTGAAATTGTGACCCCGGGGCTTAGGGATTTTTTCAAATAAATCTTTTTCTGCCGGTGACGTTGTTGAGGGCTGATTTCTTGTCCTGTGATAAAAAGCCTTCTGTTTCGACAGCCAAACCTCTCAGGGGAACATTTGCAACCGTTTGGCACCATTTTTGAGTAAATTGCGGAAAGTCAGATTTTTCCTGAAATTGTGACCCCGGGGCTTAGGGATTTTTTCAAAAAAATCTTTCTCTGCCGGTGAAGCTGTTTAGGGCTGATTTCTTTTCCTGTGATAACAAGCCTTCTGTTTCTACCGCCAAACCTCTCAGGGGAACATTTGCAACCGTTTGGCACCATTTTTGAGTAAATTGCCGAAAGTCAGATTTTTCCTGAAATTGTGACCCCGGGGCTTAGGGATTTTTTTCAAAAAAATCTTTTTCTGCCGGTGAAGTTGTTTAGGGCTAATTTCTTGTCCTGTGATAAAAAGCCTTCTGTTTCGACCGCCAAACCTCTCAGGGGAACATTTGCAACCGTTTGGCACCATTTTTGAGTAAATTGCCGAAAGTCAGATTTTTCCTGAAATTGTGACCCCGGGGCTTAGGGATTTTTTTTAAAAAAAAAAATTTCTGCCGGTGAAGTTGTTTAGGGCTGATTTCTTGTCCTGTGATAAAATGCCTTCTGTTTCGACCACCGAACCTCTCAGGGGAACATTTGCAACCGTTTGGCACCATTTTTTAGTAAATTGCCGGTCAGATTTTTGCTGAAATTGTGACCCCGGGGCTTAGGGATTTTTTCAAAAAAAATCTTTTTCTGCCGGTGACGTTCTTGAGGGCTCATTTCTCTTCCTGTGATAAAAAGCCTTCTGTTTCGACCGCCAAACATCTCAGGGGAACATTTGCATCCGCTTGGCACCATTTTTGAGTAAATTGCCAGTAACGTTGTTTAGGGCTGATTTCTTGTCCTGTGGTAAAAAGCCTTCTGTTTCAACCGCCAAACCTCTCAGGGGAGCATATGCAACCGTTTGGCACCATTTTTGAGTAAATTGCCAAAAGTCAGATTTTTGCTGAAATTGTGACCCCGGGGCTTAGGGATTTTTTCAAAAAAAAAAATTTCTGCCAGTGAAGTTGTTTAGGGCTGATTTCTTGTCCTGTGATAAAATGCCGCTTGTTTCGACCGCCAAACCTCTCAGGGGAACATTTGCAACCGTTTGGCACCATTTTTGAGTAAATTGCCGAAAGTCAGATTTTTGATGAAATTGTGACCCCGGGGCTTAGGGATTTTTTCAAAAAAATCTTTTTCTGCCATTGACGTTGTTTAGGGCTGATTTCTTGTCCTGTGGTGAAAAGCCTTCTGTTTCGACCGCCAAACCTCTCAGGGGAACATTTGCAACCGTTTGGCACCATTTTTGAGTAAATTGCCGAAAGTCAGATTTTTTCCTGAAATTGTGACCCCGGGGCTTAGGGATTTTTTCAAAAAATTCTTTTTCTGCCGGTGACGTTGTTGAGGGCTGATTTCTTGTCCTGTGATAAAAAGCCTTCTGTTTCGACCGCCAAACATCTCAGGGGAACATTTGCATCCGCTTGGCACCATTTTTGTGTAAATTGCCAGTAACGTTGTTTAGGGCTGATTTCTTGTCCTGTGGTAAAAAGCCTTCTGTTTCGACCGCCAAACCTCTCAGGGGAACATTTGCAACCGTTTGGCACCATTTTTGAGTAAATTGCCGAAAGTCAGATTTTTTCCTGAAATTGTGACCCCGGGGCTTAGGGATTTTTTCAAAAAAATCTTTTTCTGCCGGTGAAGCTGTTTAGGGCTGATTTCTTTTCCTGTGATAACAAGCCTTCTGTTTCTACCGCCAAACCTCTCAGGGGAACATTTGCAACCGTTTGGCACCATTTTTGAGTAAATTGCCGAAAGTCAGATTTTTCCTGAAATTGTGACCCCGGGGCTTAGGGATTTTTTTCAAAAAAATCTTTTTCTGCCATTGACGTTGTTTAGGGCTGATTTCTTGTCCTGTGATAAAAAGCCTTCTGTTTCGACCGCCAAACCTCTCAGGGGAACATTTGCAACCGTTTGGCACCATTTCTGAGTAAATTGCCGAAAGTCAGATTTTTGCTGAAATTGTGACCCCGGGGCTTAGGGATTTTTTCAAAAAAAAAATTTCTGCCCGTGAAGTTGTTTAGGGCTGATTTCTTGTCCTGTGATAAAATGCCTTCTGTTTCGACCACCAAACCTCTCAGGGGAACATTTGCAACCGTTTGGCACCATTTTTGAGTAAATTGCCGAAAGTCAGATTTTTCCTGAAATTGTGACCCCGGGGCTTAGGGATTTTTTCAAAAAAATCTTTTTCTGCCGGTGACGTTGTTGAGGGCTGATTTCTTGTCCTGTGATAAAAAGCCTTCTGTTTCGACAGCCAAACCTCTCAGGGGAATATTTGCAACCGTTTGGCACCATTTTTGAGTAAATTGCCGAAAGTCAGATTTTTCCTGAAATTGTGACCCCGGGGCTTAGGGATTTTTTTCAAAAAAATCTTTTTCTGCCGGTGAAGTTGTTTAGGGCTAATTTCTTGTCCTGTGATAAAAAGCCTTCTGTTTCGACCGCCAAACCTCTCAGGGGAACATTTGCAACCGTTTGGCACTATTTTTGAGTAAATTGCCAGTAACGTTCTTGAGGTCTGATTTCTTGTCCTGTGATAAAAAGCCTTCTGTTTCGACCGCCAAACATCTCAGGGGAACATTTGCATCCGCTTGGCACCGTTTTTGAGTAAATTGCCAGTAACGTTCTTGAGGTCTGATTTCTTGTCCTGTGATAAAAAGCCTTCTGTTTCGACCGCCAAACATCTCAGGGGAACATTTGCATCCGTTTGGCACCATTTTTGAGTAAATTGCCGAAAGTCAGATTTTTGCTGAAATTGTGACCCCGGGGCTTAGGGATTTTTTCAAAAAAAAAATTTTCTGCCTGTGAAGTTGTTTACGGCTGATTTCTTGTCCTGTGATAAAATGCCTTCTGTTTCGACCACCAAACCTCTCAGGGGAACATTTGCAACCGTTTGGCACCATTTTTGAGTAAATTGCCGAAAGTCAGATTTTTGCTGAAATTGTGACCCCGGGGCTTAGGGATTTTTTCAAAAAAATCTTTTTCTGCCGGTGAAGCTGTTTAGGGCTGATTTCTTTTCCTGTGATAACAAGCCTTCTGTTTCTACCGCCAAACCTCTCAGGGGAACATTTGCAACCGTTTGGCACCATTTTTGAGTAAATTGCCGAAAGTCAGATTTTTCCTGAAATTGTGACCCCGAGGCTTAGGGATTTTTTCAAAAAAATCTTTTTCTGCCGGTGAGGTTGTTGAGGGCTGATTTCTTGTCCTGTGATAAAAAGCCTTCTGTTTCGACAGCCAAACCTCTCAGGGGAACATTTGCAACCGTTTGGTACCATTTTGGAGTAAATTGCCGAAAGTCAGATTTTTCCTGAAATTGTGACCCCGGGGCTTAGGGATTTTTTTCAAAAAAATCTTTTTCTGCCGGTGAAGTTGTTTAGGGCTAATTTCTTGTCCTGTGATAAAAAGCCTTCTGTTTCGACCGCCAAACCTCTCAGGGGAACATTTGCAACCGTTTGGCACCATTTTTGAGTAAATTGCCGAAAGTCAGATTTTTGCTGAAATTGTGACCCCGGGGCTTAGGGATTTTTTCAAAAAAATCTTTCTCTGCCGGTGAAGCTGTTTAGGGCTGATTTCTTTTCCTGTGATAACAAGCCTTCTGTTTCTACCGCCAAACCTCTCAGGGGAACATTTGCAACCGTTTGGCACCATTTTTGAGTAAATTGCCGAAAGTCAGATTTTTCCTGAAATTGTGACCCCGGGGCTTAGGGATTTTTTCAAAAAAATCTTTTTCTGCCGGTGACTTTGTTTAGGGCTGATTTCTTGTCCTGTGATAAAATGCCTTCTGTTTCGACCACCGAACCTCTCAGGGGAACATTTGCAACCGTTTGGCACCATTTTTGAGTAAATTGCCGGTCAGATTTTTGCTGAAATTGTGACCCCGGGGCTTAGGGATTTTTTCAAAAAAATCTTTTTCTGCCGGTGACGTTCTTGAGGGCTGATTTCTTGTCCTGTGATAAAAGGCCTTCTGTTTCGACCGCCAAACATCTCAGGGGAACATTTGCATCCGCTTGGCACCATTTTTGAGTAAATTGCCAGTAACGTTGTTTAGGGCTGATTTCTTGTCCTGTGGTAAAAAGCCTTCTGTTTCAACCACCAAACCTCTCAGGGGAACATTTGCAACCGTTTGGCACCATTTTTGAGTAAATTGCCAAAAGTCAGATTTTTGCTGAAATTGTGACCCCGGGCTTAGGCATTTTTTCAAAAAAATCTTTTTCTGCCGGTGAAGCTGTTTAGGGCTGATTTCTTTTCCTGTGATAACAAGCCTTCTGTTTCTACCGCCAAACCTCTCAGGGGAACATTTGCAACCGTTTGGCACCATTTTTGAGTAAATTGCCGAAAGTCAGATTTTTCCTGAAATTGTGACCCCGGGGCTTAGGGATTTTTTTCAAAAAAATCTTTTTCTGCCATTGACGTTGTTTAGGGCTGATTTCTTGTCCTGTGATAAAAAGCCTTCTGTTTCGACCGCCAAACCTCTCAGGGGAACATTTGCAACCGTTTGGCACCATTTTTGAGTAAATTGCCGAAAGTCAGATTTTTGCTGAAATTGTGACCCCGGGGCTTAGGGATTTTTTCAAAAAAAAAATTTCTGCCCGTGAAGTTGTTTAGGGCTGATTTCTTGTCCTGTGATAAAATGCCTTCTGTTTCGACCACCAAACCTCTCAGGGGAACATTTGCAACCGTTTGGCACCATTTTTGAGTAAATTGCCGAAAGTCAGATTTTTCCTGAAATTGTGACCCCGGGGCTTAGGGATTTTTTCAAAAAAATCTTTTTCTGCCGGTGACGTTGTTGAGGGCTGATTTCTTGTCCTGTGATAAAAAGCCTTCTGTTTCGACAGCCAAACCTCTCAGGGGAATATTTGCAACCGTTTGGCACCATTTTTGAGTAAATTGCCGAAAGTCAGATTTTTCCTGAAATTGTGACCCCGGGGCTTAGGGATTTTTTCAAAAAAATTTTTTTCTGCCGGTGAAGTTGTTTAGAGCTGATTTCTTGTCCTGTGATAAAAAGCCTTCTGTTTCGACTGCCAAACCTCTCAGGGGAATATTTGCAACCGTTTGGCACCGTTTTTGAGTAAATTGCCAGTAACGTTCTTGAGGTCTGATTTCTTGTCCTGTGATAAAAAGCCTTCTTTTTCGACCGCCAAACATCTCAGGGGAACATTTGCATCCGCTTGGCACCGTTTTTGAGTAAATTGCCAGTAACGTTCTTGAGGTCTGATTTCTTGTCCTGTGATAAAAAGCCTTCTGTTTCGACCGCCAAACATCTCAGGGGAACATTTGCATCCGCTTGGCACCGTTTTTGAGTAAATTGCCAGTAACGTTGTTTAGGGCTGATTTCTTGTCCTGTGATAAAATGCCTTCTGTTTCGACCGCCAAACCTCTCAGAGGAACATTTGCAACCGTTTGGCACCATTTTTGAGTAAATTGCCGAAAGTCAGATTTTTGCTGAAATTGTGACCCCGGGGCTTAGGGATTTTTTCAAAAAAAAATTATTCTGCCGGTAAAGTTGTTTAGAGCTGATTTCTTGTCCTGTGATAAAATGCCTTCTGTTTCGACCGCCAAACCTCTCAGAGGAACATTTGCAACCGTTTGGCACCATTTTTGAGTAAATTGCCGAAAGTCAGATTTTTGCTGAAATTGTGACCCCGGGGCTTAGGGATTTTTTCAAAAAAAAAAAATTTCTGCCTGTGAAGTTGTTTACGGCTGATTTCTTGTCCTGTGATAAAATGCCTTCTGTTTCGACCACCAAACCTCTCAGGGGAACATTTGCAACCGTTTGGCACCATTTTTGAGTAAATTGCCGAAAGTCAGATTTTTCCTGAAATTGTGACCCCGGGGCTTAGGGATTTTTTCAAAAAAATCTTTTTCTGCCGGTGACGTTGTTGAGGGCTGATTTCTTGTCCTGTGATAAAAAGCCTTCTGTTTCGACAGCCAAACCTCTCAGGGGAATATTTGCAACCGTTTGGCACCATTTTTGAGTAAATTGCCGAAAGTCAGATTTTTCCTGAAATTGTGACCCCGGGGCTTAGGGATTTTTTCAAAAAAAAATTTTTCTGCCGGTGAAGTTGTTTAGAGCTGATTTCTTGTCCTGTGATAAAAAGCCTTCTGTTTCGACTGCCAAACCTCTCAGGGGAATATTTGCAACCGTTTGGCACCGTTTTTGAGTAAATTGCCAGTAACGTTCTTGAGGTCTGATTTCTTGTCCTGTGATAAAAAGCCTTCTTTTTCGACCGCCAAACATCTCAGGGGAACATTTGCATCCGCTTGGCACCGTTTTTGAGTAAATTGCCAGTAACGTTCTTGAGGTCTGATTTCTTGTCCTGTGATAAAAAGCCTTCTGTTTCGACCGCCAAACATCTCAGGGGAACATTTGCATCCGCTTGGCACCGTTTTTGAGTAAATTGCCAGTAACGTTGTTTAGGGCTGATTTCTTGTCCTGTGATAAAATGCCTTCTGTTTCGACCGCCAAACCTCTCAGAGGAACATTTGCAACCGTTTGGCACCATTTTTGAGTAAATTGCCGAAAGTCAGATTTTTGCTGAAATTGTGACCCCGGGGCTTAGGGATTTTTTCAAAAAAAAATTATTCTGCCGGTAAAGTTGTTTAGAGCTGATTTCTTGTCCTGTGATAAAATGCCTTCTGTTTCGACCGCCAAACCTCTCAGAGGAACATTTGCAACCGTTTGGCACCATTTTTGAGTAAATTGCCGAAAGTCAGATTTTTGCTGAAATTGTGACCCCGGGGCTTAGGGATTTTTTCAAAAAAAAAAATTTCTGCCTGTGAAGTTGTTTACGGCTGATTTCTTGTCCTGTGATAAAATGCCTTCTGTTTCGACCACCAAACCTCTCAGGGGAACATTTGCAACCGTTTGGCACCATTTTTGAGTAAATTGCCGAAAGTCAGATTTTTGCTGAAATTGTGACCCCGGGGCTTAGGGATTTTTTCAAAAAAATCTTTTTCTGCCGGTGAAGCTGTTTAGGGCTGATTTCTTTTCCTGTGATAACAAGCCTTCTGTTTCTACCGCCAAACCTCTCAGGGGAACATTTGCAACCGTTTGGCACCATTTTTGAGTAAATTGCCGAAAGTCAGATTTTTCCTGAAATTGTGACCCCGGGGCTTAGGGATTTTTTCAAAAAAATCTTTTTCTGCCGGTGAGGTTGTTGAGGGCTGATTTCTTGTCCTGTGATAAAAAGCCTTCTGTTTCGACAGCCAAACCTCTCAGGGGAACATTTGCAACCGTTTGGCACCATTTTGGAGTAAATTGCCGAAAGTCAGATTTTTCCTGAAATTGTGACCCCGGGGCTTAGGGATTTTTTTCAAAAAAATCTTTTTCTGCCGGTGAAATTGTTTAGGGCTAATTTCTTGTCCTGTGATAAAAAGCCTTCTGTTTCGACCGCCAAACCTCTCAGGGGAACATTTGCAACCGTTTGGCACCATTTTTGAGTAAATTGCCGAAAGTCAGATTTTTGCTGAAATTGTGACCCCGGGGCTTAGGGATTTTTTCAAAAAAAAAATTTCTGCCCGTGAAGTTGTTTGGGGCTGATTTCTTGTCCTGTGATAAAATGCCTTCTGTTTCGACCACCAAACCTCTCAGGGGAACATTTGCAACCGTTTGGCACCATTTTTGAGTAAATTGCCGAAAGTCAGATTTTTGCTGAAATTGTGACCCCGGGGCTTAGGGATTTTTTCAAATAAATCTTTTTCTGCCGGTGACGTTGTTGAGGGCTGATTTCTTGTCCTGTGATAAAAAGCCTTCTGTTTCGACAGCCAAACCTCTCAGGGGAACATTTGCAACCGTTAGGCACCATTTTTGAGTAAATTGCCGAAAGTCAGATTTTTCCTGAAATTGTGACCCCGGGGCTTAGGGATTTTTTCAAAAAAATCTTTTTCTGCCGGTGAAGCTGTTTAGGGCTGATTTCTTTTCCTGTGATAACAAGCCTTCTGTTTCTACCGCCAAACCTCTCAGGGGAACATTTGCAACCGTTTGGCACCATTTTTGAGTAAATTGCCGAAAGTCAGATTTTTCCTGAAATTGTGACCCCGGGGCTTCGGGATTTTTTCAAAAAATAAATTTTCTGCCGGTGAAGTTGTTTACGGCTGATTTCTTGTCCTGTGATAAAATGCCTTCTGTTTCGACCACCGAACCTCTCAGGGGAACATTTGCAACCGTTTGGCACCATTTTTCAGTAAATTGCCGAAAGTCAGATTTTTGCTGAAATTGTGACCCCGGGGCTTAGGGATTTTTTCAAAAAAATCTTATTCTGCCGGTGACGTTCTTGAGGGCTGATTTCTTGTCCTGTGATAAAAAGCCTTCTGTTTCGACCGCCAAACATCTCAGAGGAACATTTGCATCCGCTTGGCACCATTTTTGAGTAAATTGCCAGTAACGTTTTTTAGGGCTGATTTCTTGTCCTGTGGTAAAAAGCCTTCTGTTTCGACCGCCAAACCTCTCAGGGGAGCATTTGCAACCATTTGGCACCATTTTTGAGTAAATTGCCGAAAGTCAGATTTTTCCTGAAATTGTGACCCCGGGGCTTAGGGATTTTTTCAAAAAAATCTTTTTCTGCCATTGACGTTGTTGAGGGCTGATTTCTTATCCTGTGGTAAAAAGCCTTCTGTTTCGACCGCCAAACCTCTCAGAGGAACATTTGCAACCGTTTGGCACCATTTTTGAGTAAATTGCCGAAAGTCAGATTTTTGCTGAAATTGTGACCCCGGGGCTTAGGGATTTTTTCAAAAAAATCTTTTTCTGCCGGTGACGTTGTTGAGGGCTGATTTCTTGTCCTGTGATAAAAAGCCTTCTGTTTCGACAGCCAAACCTCTCAGGGGAACATTTGCAACCGTTTGGCACCATTTTTGAGTAAATTGCCGAAAGTCAGATTTTTGCTGAAATTATGACTCCGGGGCTTAGGGATTTTTTCAAAAAAAAAAATTTCTACCGCTGAAGTTGCTTAGGGCTGATTTCTTGTCCTGTGATAAAATGCCTTCTGTTTCGACAACCAAACCTCTCAGGGGAACATTTGCAACCGTTTGGCACCATTTTTGAGTAAATTGCCAAAAGTCAGATTTTTGCTGAAATTGTGACCCCGGGCTTAGGCATTTTTTCAAAAAAATCTTTTTCTGCCGGTGAAGCTGTTTAGGGCTGATTTCTTTTCCTGTGATAACAAGCCTTCTGTTTCTTCCGCCAAACCTCTCAGGGGAACATTTGCAACCGTTTGGCACCATTTTTGAGTAAATTGCCGAAAGTCAGATTTTTGCTGAAATTGTGACCCCGGGGCTTAGGGATTTTTTCAAAAAAATCTTTTTCTGCCGGTGACGTTGTTGAGGGCTGATTTCTTATCCTGTGATAAAAAGCCTTCTGTTTCGACAGCCAAACCTCTCAGGGGAACATTTGCAACCGTTTGGCACCATTTTTGAGTAAATTGCCGAAAGTCAGATTTTTCCTGAAATTGTGACCCCGGGGCTTAGGGATATTTTTCAAAAAAATCTTTTTCTGCCGGTGAAGTTGTTTAGGGCTTATTTCTTGTCCTGTGATAAAAAGCCTTCTGTTTCGACCGCCAAACCTCTCAGGGGAACATTTGCATCCGCTTAGCACCGTTTTTGAGTAAATTGCCAGTAACGTTGTTTAGGGCTGATTTCTTGTCCTGTGGTAAAAAGCCTTCTGTTTCGACTGCCAAACCTCTCAGGGGAACATTTGCAACCGTTTGGCACCGTTTTTGAGTAAATTGCCAGTAACGTTCTTGAGGTCTGATTTCTTGTCCTGTGATAACAAGCCTTCTTTTTCGACTGCCAAACCTCGGGGCTTAGGGATTTTTTCCAAAAAAATCTTTTTCTGCCGGTGAAGTTGTTTAGGGCTAATTTCTTGTCCTGTGATAAAAAGCCTTCTGTTTCGACCGCCAAACCTCTCAGGGGAACATTTGCATCCGCTTGGCACCGTTTTTGAGTAAATTGCCAGTAACGTTGTTTAGGGCTGATTTCTTGTCCTGTGGTAAAAAGCCTTCTGTTTCGACTGCGAAACCTCTCAGGGGAACATTTGCAACCGTTTGGCTCCGTTTTTGAGTAAATTGCCAGTAACGTTCTTGAGGTCTGATTTCTTTTCCTGTGATAACAAGCCTTCTGTTTCTGCCGCCGAACCTCTCAGGGGAACATTTGCATCCGTTTGGCACCATTTTTGAGTAAATTGCCGAAAGTCAGATTTTTCCTGAAATTGTGACCCCGGGGCTTAGGGATTTTTTCAAAAAAATCTTTTTCTGCCATTGACGTTGTTGAGGGCTGATTTCTTGTCCTGTGGTAAAAAGCCTTCTGTTTCGACCGCCAAACCTCTCAGGGGAACATTTGCAACCGTTTGGCACCATTTTTGAGTAAATTGCCGAAAGTCAGATTTTTGCTGAAATTGTGACCCCGGGGCTTCGGGATTTTTTCAAAAAAAAAATTTCTGCCCGTGAAGTTGTTTGGGGCTGATTTCTTGTCCTGTGATAAAATGCCTTCTGTTTCGACCACCGAACCTCTCAGGGGAACATTTGCAACCGTTTGGCACCATTTTTGAGTAAATTGCCGAAAGTCAGATTTTTGCTGAAATTGTGACCCCGGGGCTTAGGGATTTTTTCAAAAAAATCTTTTTCTGCCGGTGACGTTGTTGAGGGCTGATTTCTTGTCCTGTGATAAAAAGCCTTCTGTTTCGACAGCCAAACCTCTCAGGGGAACATTTGCAACCGTTAGGCACCATTTTTGAGTAAATTGCCGAAAGTCAGATTTTTCCTGAAATTGTGACCCCGGGGCTTAGGGATTTTTTCAAAAAAATCTTTTTCTGCCGGTGAAGCTGTTTAGGGCTGATTTCTTTTCCTGTGATAACAAGCCTTCTGTTTCTACCGCCAAACCTCTCAGGGGAACATTTGCAACCGTTTGGCACCATTTTTGAGTAAATTGCCGAAAGTCAGATTTTTCCTGAAATTGTGACCCCGGGGCTTCGGGATTTTTTCAAAAAATAAATTTTCTGCCGGTGAAGTTGTTTACGGCTGATTTCTTGTCCTGTGATAAAATGCCTTCTGTTTCGACCACCGAACCTCTCAGGGGAACATTTGCAACCGTTTGGCACCATTTTTCAGTAAATTGCCGAAAGTCAGATTTTTGCTGAAATTGTGACCCCGGGGCTTAGGGATTTTTTCAAAAAAATCTTATTCTGCCGGTGACGTTCTTGAGGGCTGATTTCTTGTCCTGTGATAAAAAGCCTTCTGTTTCGACCGCCAAACATCTCAGGGGAACATTTGCATCCGCTTGGCACCATTTTTGAGTAAATTGCCAGTAACGTTTTTTAGGGCTGATTTCTTGTCCTGTGGTAAAAAGCCTTCTGTTTCGACCGCCAAACCTCTCAGGGGAGCATTTGCAACCGTTTGGCACCATTTTTGAGTAAATTGCCGAAAGTCAGATTTTTCCTGAAATTGTGACCCCGGGGCTTAGGGATTTTTTCAAAAAAATCTTTTTCTGCCATTGACGTTGTTGAGGGCTGATTTCTTATCCTGTGGTAAAAAGCCTTCTGTTTCGACCGCCAAACCTCTCAGAGGAACATTTGCAACCGTTTGGCACCATTTTTGAGTAAATTGCCGAAAGTCAGATTTTTCCTGAAATTGTGACCCCGGGGCTTAGGGATTTTTTCAAAAAAATCTTTTTCTGCCATTGACGTTGTTGAGGGCTGATTTCTTATCCTGTGGTAAAAAGCCTTCTGTTTCGACCGCCAAACCTCTCAGAGGAACATTTGCAACCGTTTGGCACCATTTTTGAGTAAATTGCCGAAAGTCAGATTTTTGCTGAAATTGTGACCCCGGGGCTTAGGGATTTTTTCAAAAAAATCTTTTTCTGCCGGTGACGTTGTTGAGGGCTGATTTCTTGTCCTGTGATAAAAAGCCTTCTGTTTCGACAGCCAAACCTCTCAGGGGAACATTTGCAACCGTTTGGCACCATTTTTGAGTAAATTGCCGAAAGTCAGATTTTTGCTGAAATTATGACTCCGGGGCTTAGGGATTTTTTCAAAAAAAAAAATTTCTACCGCTGAAGTTGCTTAGGGCTGATTTCTTGTCCTGTGATAAAATGCCTTCTGTTTCGACAACCAAACCTCTCAGGGGAACATTTGCAACCGTTTGGCACCATTTTTGAGTAAATTGCCAAAAGTCAGATTTTTGCTGAAATTGTGACCCCGGGCTTAGGCATTTTTTCAAAAAAATCTTTTTCTGCCGGTGAAGCTGTTTAGGGCTGATTTCTTTTCCTGTGATAACAAGCCTTCTGTTTCTTCCGCCAAACCTCTCAGGGGAACATTTGCAACCGTTTGGCACCATTTTTGAGTAAATTGCCGAAAGTCAGATTTTTCCTGAAATTGTGACCCCGGGGCTTAGGGATTTTTTCAAAAAAATCTTTTTCTGCCGGTGAAGTTGTTTAGGGCTTATTTCTTGTCCTGTGATAAAAAGCCTTCTGTTTCGACCGCCAAACCTCTCAGGGGAACATTTGCATCCGCTTAGCACCGTTTTTGAGTAAATTGCCAGTAACGTTGTTTAGGGCTGATTTCTTGTCCTGTGGTAAAAAGCCTTCTGTTTCGACTGCCAAACCTCTCAGGGGAACATTTGCAACCGTTTGGCACCGTTTTTGAGTAAATTGCCAGTAACGTTCTTGAGGTCTGATTTCTTGTCCTGTGATAACAAGCCTTCTTTTTCGACTGCCAAACCTCGGGGCTTAGGGATTTTTTCCAAAAAAATCTTTTTCTGCCGGTGAAGTTGTTTAGGGCTAATTTCTTGTCCTGTGATAAAAAGCCTTCTGTTTCGACCGCCAAACCTCTCAGGGGAACATTTGCATCCGCTTGGCACCGTTTTTGAGTAAATTGCCAGTAACGTTGTTTAGGGCTGATTTCTTGTCCTGTGGTAAAAAGCCTTCTGTTTCGACTGCGAAACCTCTCAGGGGAACATTTGCAACCGTTTGGCTCCGTTTTTGAGTAAATTGCCAGTAACGTTCTTGAGGTCTGATTTCTTTTCCTGTGATAACAAGCCTTCTGTTTCTGCCGCCGAACCTCTCAGGGGAACATTTGCATCCGTTTGGCACCATTTTTGAGTAAATTGCCGAAAGTCAGATTTTTCCTGAAATTGTGACCCCGGGGCTTAGGGATTTTTTCAAAAAAATCTTTTTCTGCCATTGACGTTGTTTAGGGCTGATTTCTTGTCCTGTGGTAAAAAGCCTTCTGTTTCGACCGCCAAACCTCTCAGGGGAACATTTGCAACCGTTTGGCACCATTTTTGAGTAAATTGCCGAAAGTCAGATTTTTCCTGAAATTGTGACCCCGGGGCTTCGGGATTTTTTCAAAAAATAAATTTTCTGCCGGTGAAGTTGTTTACGGCTGATTTCTTGTCCTGTGATAAAATGCCTTCTGTTTCGACCACCGAACCTCTCAGGGGAACATTTGCAACCGTTTGGCACCATTTTTCAGTAAATTGCCGAAAGTCAGATTTTTGCTGAAATTGTGACCCCGGGGCTTAGGGATTTTTTCAAAAAAATCTTATTCTGCCGGTGACGTTCTTGAGGGCTGATTTCTTGTCCTGTGATAAAAAGCCTTCTGTTTCGACCGCCAAACATCTCAGGGGAACATTTGCATCCGCTTGGCACCATTTTTGAGTAAATTGCCAGTAACGTTTTTTAGGGCTGATTTCTTGTCCTGTGGTAAAAAGCCTTCTGTTTCGACCGCCAAACCTCTCAGGGGAGCATTTGCAACCGTTTGGCACCATTTTTGAGTAAATTGCCGAAAGTCAGATTTTTCCTGAAATTGTGACCCCGGGGCTTAGGGATTTTTTCAAAAAAATCTTTTTCTGCCATTGACGTTGTTGAGGGCTGATTTCTTATCCTGTGGTAAAAAGCCTTCTGTTTCGACCGCCAAACCTCTCAGAGGAACATTTGCAACCGTTTGGCACCATTTTTGAGTAAATTGCCGAAAGTCAGATTTTTGCTGAAATTATGACTCCGGGGCTTAGGGATTTTTTCAAAAAAAAAAATTTCTACCGCTGAAGTTGCTTAGGGCTGATTTCTTGTCCTGTGATAAAATGCCTTCTGTTTCGACAACCAAACCTCTCAGGGGAACATTTGCAACCGTTTGGCACCATTTTTGAGTAAATTGCCAAAAGTCAGATTTTTGCTGAAATTGTGACCCCGGGCTTAGGCATTTTTTCAAAAAAATCTTTTTCTGCCGGTGAAGCTGTTTAGGGCTGATTTCTTTTCCTGTGATAACAAGCCTTCTGTTTCTTCCGCCAAACCTCTCAGGGGAACATTTGCAACCGTTTGGCACCATTTTTGAGTAAATTGCCGAAAGTCAGATTTTTCCTGAAATTGTGACCCCGGGGCTTAGGGATTTTTTCAAAAAAATCTTTTTCTGCCGGTGAAGTTGTTTAGGGCTTATTTCTTGTCCTGTGATAAAAAGCCTTCTGTTTCGACCGCCAAACCTCTCAGGGGAACATTTGCATCCGCTTAGCACCGTTTTTGAGTAAATTGCCAGTAACGTTGTTTAGGGCTGATTTCTTGTCCTGTGGTAAAAAGCCTTCTGTTTCGACTGCCAAACCTCTCAGGGGAACATTTGCAACCGTTTGGCACCGTTTTTGAGTAAATTGCCAGTAACGTTCTTGAGGTCTGATTTCTTGTCCTGTGATAACAAGCCTTCTTTTTCGACTGCCAAACCTCGGGGCTTAGGGATTTTTTCCAAAAAAATCTTTTTCTGCCATTGACGTTGTTGAGGGCTGATTTCTTGTCCTGTGATAAAAAGCCTTCTGTTTCGACCGCCAAACCTCTCAGGGGAACATTTGCATCCGCTTGGCACCGTTTTTGAGTAAATTGCCAGTAACGTTGTTTAGGGCTGATTTCTTGTCCTGTGGTAAAAAGCCTTCTGTTTCGACTGCGAAACCTCTCAGGGGAACATTTGCAACCGTTTGGCTCCGTTTTTGAGTAAATTGCCAGTAACGTTCTTGAGGTCTGATTTCTTTTCCTGTGATAACAAGCCTTCTGTTTCTGCCGCCGAACCTCTCAGGGGAACATTTGCATCCGTTTGGCACCATTTTTGAGTAAATTGCCGAAAGTCAGATTTTTCCTGAAATTGTGACCCCGGGGCTTAGGGATTTTTTCAAAAAAATCTTTTTCTGCCATTGACGTTGTTGAGGGCTGATTTCTTGTCCTGTGGTAAAAAGCCTTCTGTTTCGACCGCCAAACCTCTCAGGGGAACATTTGCAACCGTTTGGCACCATTTTTGAGTAAATTGCCGAAAGTCAGATTTTTGCTGAAATTGTGACCCCGGGGCTTCGGGATTTTTTTTTAAAAAAAAATTTCTGCCGGTGAAGTTGTTTACGGCTGATTTCTTGTCCTGTGATAAAATGCCTTCTGTTTCGACCACCGAACCTCTCAGGGGAACATTTGCAACCGTTTGGCACCATTTTTCAGTAAATTGCCGAAAGTCAGATTTTTGCTGAAATTGTGACCCCGGGGCTTAGGGATTTTTTCAAAAAAATCTTTTTCTGCCGGTGACGTTCTTGAGGGCTGATTTCTTGTCCTGTGATAAAAAGCCTTCTGTTTCGACCGCCAAACATCTCAGGGGAACATTTGCATCCGCTTGGCACCATTTTTGAGTAAATTGCCAGTAACGTTTTTTAGGGCTGATTTCTTGTCCTGTGGTAAAAAGCCTTCTGTTTCGACCGCCAAACCTCTCAGGGGAGCATTTGCAACCGTTTGGCACCATTTTTGAGTAAATTGCCGAAAGTCAGATTTTTGCTGAAATTGTGACCCCGGGGCTTAGGGATTTTTTCAAAAAAATCTTTTTCTGCCGGTGAAGCTGTTTAGGGCTGATTTCTTTTCCTGTGATAACAAGCCTTCTGTTTCTACCGCCAAACCTCTCAGGGGAACATTTGCAACCGTTTGGCACCATTTTTGAGTAAATTGCCGAAAGTCAGATTTTTGCTGAAATTGTGACCCCGGGGCTTAGGGATTTTTTCAAAAAAATCTTTTTCTGCCATTGACGTTGTTGAGGGCTGATTTCTTCTCCTGTGGTAAAAAGCCTTCTGTTTCGACCGCCAAACCTCTCAGAGGAACATTTGCAATCGTTTGGCATCATTTTTGAGTAAATTGCCGAAAGTCAGATTTTTGCTGAAATTGTGACCCCGGGTTAGGGATTTTTTCAAAAAAATCTTTTTCTGCCGGTGACGTTGTTGAGGGCTGATTTCTTGTCCTGTGATAAAAAGCCTTCTGTTTCGACAGCCAAACCTCTCAGGGGAACATTTGCAACCGTTTGGCACCATTTTTGAGTAAATTGCCGAAAGTCAGATTTTTGCTGAAATTGTGACCCCGGGGCTTAGGGATTTTTTCAAAAAAAAAAATTTCTGCCGCTGAAGTTGCTTAGGGCTAATTTCTTGTCCTGTGATAAAAAGCCTTCTGTTTCGACCGCCAAACCTCTCAGGGGAACATTTGCATCCGCTTGGCACCGTTTTTGAGTAAATTGCCAGTAACGTTGTTTAGGGCTGATTTCTTGTCCTGTGGTAAAAAGCCTTCTGTTTCGACTGCCAAACCTCTCAGGGGAACATTTGCAACCGTTTGGCACCGTTTTTGAGTAAATTGCCAGTAACGTTCTTGAGGTCTGATTTCTTGTCCTGTGATAAAAAGCCTTCTGTTTCGACCGCCAAACATCTCAGGGGAACATTTGCATCCGCTTGGCACCGTTTTTGAGTAAATTGCCAGTAACGTTGTTTAGGGCTGATTTCTTGTCCTGTGGTAAAAAGCCTTCTGTTTCGACTGCCAAACCTCTCAGGGGAGCATTTGCAACCGTTTGGCACCATTTTTGAGTAAATTGCCGAAAGTCAGATTTTTGCTGAAATTGTGACCCCGGGGCTTAGGGATTTTTTCAAAAAAAAAATTTTCTGCCTGTGAAGTTGTTTACGGCTGATTTCTTGTCCTGTGATAAAATGCCTTCTGTTTCGACCACCAAACCTCTCAGGGGAACATTTGCAACCGTTTGGCACCATTTTTGAGTAAATTGCCGAAAGTCAGATTTTTCCTGAAATTGTGACCCCGGGGCTTAGGGATTTTTTCAAAAAAATCTTTTTCTGCCGGTGACGTTGTTGAGGGCTGATTTCTTGTCCTGTGATAAAAAGTCTTCTGTTTTGAAAGCCAAACCTCTCAGGGGAACATTTGCAACCGTTTGGCACCATTTTTGAGTAAATTGCCGAAAGTCAGATTTTTCCTGAAATTGTGACCCCGGGGCTTAGGGATTTTTTTCAAAAAAATCTTTTTCTGCCGGTGAAGTTGTTTAGGGCTAATTTCTTGTCCTGTGATAAAAAGCCTTCTGTTTCGACCACCAAACCTCTCAGGGGAACATTTGCAACCGTTTGGCAACATGTTTGAGTAAATTGCCGAAAGTCAGATTTTTGCTGAAATTGTGACCCCGGGGCTTAGGGATTTTTTCAAAAAAAAAAATGTCTGCCCGTGAAGTTGTTTAGGGCTGATTTCTTGTCCTGTGATAAAATGCCTTCTGTTTCGACCACCAAACCTCTCAGGGGAACATTTGCAACCGTTTGGCACCATTTTTGAGTAAATTGCCGAAAGTCAGATTTTTGCTGAAATTGTGACCCCGGGGCTTAGGGATTTTTTCAAATAAATCTTTTTCTGCCGGTGACGTTCTTGAGGGCTGATTTCTTGTCCTGTGATAAAAAGCCTTCTGTTTCGACAGCCAAACCTCTCAGGGGAACATTTGCAACCGTTTGGCACCATTTTTGAGTAAATTGCCGAAAGTCAGATTTTTCCTGAAATTGTGACCCCGGGGCTTAGGGATTTTTTCAAAAAAATCTTTTTCTGCCATTGACGTTGTTGAGGGCTGATTTCTTGTCCTGTGGTAAAAAGCCTTCTGTTTCGACCGCCAAACCTCTCAGAGGAACATTTGCAACCGTTTGGCACCATTTTTGAGTAAATTGCCGAAAGTCAGATTTTTGCTGAAATTGTGAACACGGGGCTTAGGGATTTTTTCAAAAAAATCTTTTTCTGCCATTGACGTTGTTGAGGGCTGATTTCTTGTCCTGTGGTAAAAAGCCTTCTGTTTCGACCGCCAAACCTCTCAGAGGAACATTTGCAACCGTTTGGCACCATTTTTGAGTAAATTGCCGAAAGTCAGATTTTTGCTGAAATTGTGACCCCGGGGCTTAGGGATTTTTTCAAAAAAATCTTTTTCTGCCGGTGACGTTGTTGAGGGCTGATTTCTTGTCCTGTGATAAAAAGCCTTCTGTTTCGACAGCCAAACCTCTCAGGGGAACATTTGCATCCGCTTGGCACCGTTTTTGATTAAATTGCCAGTAACGTTGTTTAGGGCTGATTTCTTGTCCTGTGGTAAAAAGCCTTCTGTTTCGACTGCCAAACCTCTCAGGGGAACATTTGCAACCGTTTGGCACCGTTTTTGAGTAAATTGCCAGTAACGTTCTTGAGGTCTGATTTCTTGTCCTGTGATAAAAAGCCTTCTGTTTCGACCGCCAAACATCTCAGGGGAACATTTGCATCCGCTTGGCACCGTTTTTGAGTAAATTGCCAGTAACGTTGTTTAGGGCTGATTTCTTGTCCTGTGGTAAAAAGCCTTCTGTTTCGACTGCCAAACCTCTCAGGGGAGCATTTGCAACCGTTTGGCACCATTTTTGAGTAAATTGCCGAAAGTCAGATTTTTGCTGAAATTGTGACCCCGGGGCTTAGGGATTTTTTCAAATAAATCTTTTTCTGCCGGTGACGTTGTTGAGGGCTGATTTCTTGTCCTGTGATAAAAAGCCTTCTGTTTCGACAGCCAAACCTCTCAGGGGAACATTTGCAACCGTTAGGCACCATTTTTGAGTAAATTGCCGAAAGTCAGATTTTTCCTGAAATTGTGACCCCGGGGCTTAGGGATTTTTTCAAAAAAATCTTTTTCTGCCGGTGAAGCTGTTTAGGGCTGATTTCTTTTCCTGTGATAACAAGCCTTCTGTTTCTACCGCCAAACCTCTCAGAGGAACATTTGCAACCGTTTGGCACCATTTTTGAGTAAATTGCCGAAAGTCAGATTTTTCCTGAAATTGTGACCCCGGGGCTTCGGGATTTTTTCAAAAAAAAAATTTTCTGCCGGTGAAGTTGTTTACGGCTGATTTCTTGTCCTGTGATAAAATGCCTTCTGTTTCGACCACCGAACCTCTCAGGGGAACATTTGCAACTGTTTGGCACCATTTTTCAGTAAATTGCCGAAAGTCAGATTTTTGCTGAAATTGTTACCCCGGGGCTTAGGGATTTTTTCAAAAAAATCTTTTTCTGCCGGTGACGTTGTTGAGGGCTGATTTCTTGTCCTGTGATAAAAAGCCTTCTGTTTCGACCGCCAAACATCTCAGGGGAACATTTGCATCCGCTTGGCACCATTTTTGAGTAAATTGCCAGTAACGTTTTTTAGGGCTGATTTCTTGTCCTGTGGTAAAAAGCCTTCTGTTTCGACCGCCAAACCTCTCAGGGGAGCATTTGCAACCGTTTGGCACCATTTTTGAGTAAATTGCCGAAAGTCAGATTTTTCCTGAAATTGTGACCCCGGGGCTTAGGGATTTTTTCAAAAAAATCTTTTTCTCCCATTGACGTTGTTGAGGGCTGATTTCTTGTCCTGTGGTAAAAAGCCTTCTGTTTCGACCGCCAAACCTCTCAGAGGAACATTTGCAACCGTTTGGCACCATTTTTGAGTAAATTGCCGAAAGTCAGATTTTTGCTGAAATTGTGACCCCGGGGCTTAGGGATTTTTTCAAAAAAATATTTTTCTGCCGGTGACGTTGTTGAGGGCTGATTTCTTGTCCTGTGATAAAAAGCCTTCTGTTTCGACAGCCAAACCTCTCAGGGGAACATTTGCAACCGTTTGGCACCATTTTTGAGTAAATTGCCGAAAGTCAGATTTTTGCTGAAATTATGACTCCGGGGCTTAGGGATTTTTTCAAAAAAAAATTTTTCTGCCGCTGAAGTTGCTTAGGGCTGATTTCTTGTCCTGTGATAAAATGCCTTCTGTTTCGACCACCAAACCTCTCAGGGGAACATTTGCAACCGTTTGGCACCATTTTTGAGTAAATTGCCGAAAGTCAGATTTTTGCTGAAATTGTGACCCCGGGCTTAGGCATTTTTTCAAAAAAATCTTTTTCTGCCGGTGAAGCTCTTTAGGGCTGATTTCTTTTCCTGTGATAACAAGCCTTCTGTTTCTACCGCCAAACCTCTCAGGGGAACATTTGCAACCGTTTGGCACCATTTTTGAGTAAATTGCCGAAAGTCAGATTTTTGCTGAAATTGTGACCCCGGGGCTTAGGGATTTTTTCAAAAAAATCTTTTTCTGCCATTGACGTTGTTGAGGGCTGATTTCTTCTCCTGTGGTAAAAAGCCTTCTGTTTCGACCGCCAAACCTCTCAGAGGAACATTTGCAACCGTTTGGCATCATTTTTGAGTAAATTGCCGAAAGTCAGATTTTTGCTGAAATTGTGACCCCGGGTTAGGGATTTTTTCAAAAAAATCTTTTTCTGCCGGTGACGTTGTTGAGGGCTGATTTCTTGTCCTGTGATAAAAAGCCTTCTGTTTCGACAGCCAAACCTCTCAGGGCAACATTTGCAACCGTTTGGCACCATTTTTGAGTAAATTGCCGAAAGTCAGATTTTTGCTGAAATTGTGACCCCGGGGCTTAGGGATTTTTTCAAAAAAAAAAATTTCTGCCGCTGAAGTTGCTTAGGGCTGATTTCTTGTCCTGTGATAAAATGCCTTCTTTTTCGACCACCAAACCTCTCAGGGGAACATTTGCAACCGTTTGGCACCATTTTTGAGTAAATTGCCAAAAGTCAGATTTTTGCTGAAATTGTGACCCCGGGCTTAGGCATTTTTTCAAAAAAATCTTTTTCTGCCGGTGAAGCTGTTTAGGGCTGAGTTCTTTTCCTGTGATAACAAGCCTTCTGTTTCTACCGCCAAACCTCTCAGGGGAACATTTGCAACCGTTTGGCACCATTTTTGAGTAAATTGCCGAAAGTCAGATTTTTGCTGAAATTGTGACCCCGGGGCTTAGGGATTTTTTCAAAAAAATCTTTTTCTGCCGGTGACGTTGTTGAGGGCTGATTTCTTGTCCTGTGATAAAAAGCCTTCTGTTTCGACAGCCAAACCTCTCAGGGGAACATTTGCAACCGTTTGGCACCATTTTTGAGTAAATTGCCGAAAGTCAGATTTTTCCTGAAATTGTGACCCCGGGGCTTAGGGATTTTTTTCAAAAAAATCTTTTTCTGCCGGTGAAGTTGTTTAGGGCTAATTTCTTGTCCTGTGATAAAAAGCCTTCTGTTTCGACCGCCAAACCTCTCAGGGGAACATTTGCATCCGCTTGGCACCGTTTTTGAGTAAATTGCCAGTAACGTTGTTTAGGGCTGATTTCTTGTCCTGTGGTAAAAAGCCTTCTGTTTCGACTGCCAAACCTCTCAGGGGAACATTTGCAACCGTTTGGCACCGTTTTTGAGTAAATTGCCAGTAACGTTCTTGAGGTCTGATTTCTTGTCCTGTGATAAAAAGCCTTCTGTTTCGACCGCCAAACATCTCAGGGGAACATTTGCATCCGCTTGGCACCGTTTTTGAGTAAATTGCCAGTAACGTTGTTTAGGGCTGATTTCTTGTCCTGTGGTAAAAAGCCTTCTGTTTCGACTGCCAAACCTCTCAGGGGAGCATTTGCAACCGTTTGGCACCATTTTTGAGTAAATTGCCGAAAGTCAGATTTTTGCTGAAATTGTGACCCCGGGGCTTAGGGATTTTTTCAAAAAAAAATTTTCTGCCTGTGAAGTTGTTTACGGCTGATTTCTTGTCCTGTGATAAAATGCCTTCTGTTTCGACCACCAAACCTCTCAGGGGAACATTTGCAACCGTTTGGCACCATTTTGGAGTAAATTGCCGAAAGTCAGATTTTTGCTGAAACTGTGACCCCGGGGCTTAGGGATTTTTTCAAATAAATCTTTTTCTGCCGGTGACGTTGTTGAGGGCTGATTTCTTGTCCTGTGATAAAAAGCCTTCTGTTTCGACAGCCAAACCTCTCAGGGGAACATTTGCAACCGTTAGGCACCATTTTTGAGTAAATTGCCGAAAGTCAGATTTTTCCTGAAATTGTGACCCCGGGGCTTAGGGATTTTTTCAAAAAAATCTTTTTCTGCCGGTGAAGCTGTTTAGGGCTTATTTCTTTTCCTGTGATAACAAGCCTTCTGTTTCTACCGCCAAACCTCTCAGGGGAACATTTGCAACCGTTTGGCACCATTTTTGAGTAAATTGCCGAAAGTCAGTTTTTGGCTGAAATTGTGACCCCGGGGCTTAGGGATTTTTTCAAAAAAATATTTTTCTGCCGGTGACGTTGTTGAGGGCTGATTTCTTGTCCTGTGATAAAAAGCCTTCTGTTTCGACAGCCAAACCTCTCAGGGGAACATTTGCAACCGTTTGGCACCATTTTTGAGTAAATTGCCGAAAGTCAGATTTTTGCTGAAATTAGGACTCCGGGGCTTAGGGATTTTTTCAAAAAAAAATTTTTCTGCCGCTGAAGTTGCTTAGGGCTGATTTCTTGTCCTGTGATAAAATGCCTTCTGTTTCGACCACCAAACCTCTCAGGGGAACATTTGCAACCGTTTGGCACCATTTTTGAGTAAATTGCCAAAAGTCAGATTTTTGCTGAAATTGTGACCCCGGGCTTAGGCATTTTTTCAAAAAAATCTTTTTCTGCCGGTGAAGCTCTTTAGGGCTGATTTCTTTTCCTGTGATAACAAGCCTTCTGTTTCTACCGCCAAACCTCTCAGGGGAACATTTGCAACCGTTTGGCACCATTTTTGAGTAAATTGCCGAAAGTCAGATTTTTGCTGAAATTGTGACCCCGGGGCTTAGGGATTTTTTCAAAAAAATCTTTTTCTGCCATTGACGTTGTTGAGGGCTGATTTCTTCTCCTGTGGTAAAAAGCCTTCTGTTTCGACCGCCAAACCTCTCAGAGGAACATTTGCAACCGTTTGGCATCATTTTTGAGTAAATTGCCGAAAGTCAGATTTTTGCTGAAATTGTGACCCCGGGTTAGGGATTTTTTCAAAAAAATCTTTTTCTGCCGGTGACGTTGTTGAGGGCTGATTTCTTGTCCTGTGATAAAAAGCCTTCTGTTTCGACAGCCAAACCTCTCAGGGCAACATTTGCAACCGTTTGGCACCATTTTTGAGTAAATTGCCGAAAGTCAGATTTTTGCTGAAATTGTGACCCCGGGGCTTAGGGATTTTTTCAAAAAAAAAATTTTCTACCGCTGAAGTTGCTTAGGGCTGATTTCTTGTCCTGTGATAAAATGCCTTCTTTTTCGACCACCAAACCTCTCAGGGGAACATTTGCAACCGTTTGGCACCATTTTTGAGTAAATTGCCAAAAGTCAGATTTTTGCTGAAATTGTGACCCCGGGCTTAGGCATTTTTTCAAAAAAATCTTTTTCTGCCGGTGAAGCTGTTTAGGGCTGATTTCTTTTCCTGTGATAACAAGCCTTCTGTTTCTACCGCCAAACCTCTCAGGGGAACATTTGCAACCGTTTGGCACCATTTTTGAGTAAATTGCCGAAAGTCAGATTTTTGCTGAAATTGTGACCCCGGGGCTTAGGGATTTTTTCAAAAAAATCTTTTTCTGCCGGTGACGTTGTTGAGGGCTGATTTCTTGTCCTGTGATAAAAAGCCTTCTGTTTCGACAGCCAAACCTCTCAGGGGAACATTTGCAACCGTTTGGCACCATTTTTGAGTAAATTGCCGAAAGTCAGATTTTTCCTGAAATTGTGACCCCGGGGCTTAGGGATTTTTTTCAAAAAAATCTTTTTCTGCCGGTGAAGTTGTTTAGGGCTAATTTCTTGTCCTGTGATAAAAAGCCTTCTGTTTCGACCGCCAAACCTCTCAGGGGAACATTTGCATCCGCTTGGCACCGTTTTTGAGTAAATTGCCAGTAACGTTGTTTAGGGCTGATTTCTTGTCCTGTGGTAAAAAGCCTTCTGTTTCGACTGCCAAACCTCTCAGGGGAACATTTGCAACCGTTTGGCACCGTTTTTGAGTAAATTGCCAGTAACGTTCTTGTGGTCTGATTTCTTGTCCTGTGATAAAAAGCCTTCTGTTTCGACCGCCAAACATCTCAGGGGAACATTTGCATCCGCTTGGCACCGTTTTTGAGTAAATTGCCAGTAACGTTGTTTAAGGCTGATTTCTTGTCCTGTGGTAAAAAGCCTTCTGTTTCGACTGCCAAACCTCTCAGGGGAGCATTTGCAACCGTTTGGCACCATTTTTGAGTAAATTGCCGAAAGTCAGATTTTTGCTGAAATTGTGACCCCGGGGCTTAGGGATTTTTTCAAAAAAAAAATTTTCTGCCTGTGAAGTTGTTTACGGCTGATTTCTTGTCCTGTGATAAAATGCCTTCTGTTTCGACCACCAAACCTCTCAGGGGAACATTTGCAACCGTTTGGCACCATTTTTGAGTAAATTGCCGAAAGTCAGATTTTTGCTGAAACTGTGACCCCGGGGCTTAGGGATTTTTTCAAATAAATCTTTTTCTGCCGGTGACGTTGTTGAGGGCTGATTTCTTGTCCTGTAATAAAAAGCCTTCTGTTTCGACAGCCAAACCTCTCAGGGGAACATTTGCAACTGTTAGGCACCATTTTTGAGTAAATTGCCGAAAGTCAGATTTTTCCTGAAATTGTGACCCCGGGGCTTAGGGATTTTTTCAAAAAAATCTTTTTCTGCCGGTGAAGCTGTTTAGGGCTGATTTCTTTTCCTGTGATAACAAGCCTTCTGTTTCTACCGCCAAACCTCTCAGGGGAACATTTGCAACCGTTTGGCACCATTTTTGAGTAAATTGCCGAAAGTCAGATTTTTCCTGAAATTGTGACCCCGGGGCTTCGGGATTTTTTCAAAAAAAATTTTTTCTGCCGGTGAAGTTGTTTACGGCTGATTTCTTGTCCTGTGATAAAATGCCTTCTGTTTCGACCACCGAACCTCTCAGGGGAACATTTGCAACCGTTTGGCACCATTTTTCAGTAAATTGCCGAAAGTCAGATTTTTGCTGAAATTGTGACCCCGGGGCTTAGGGATTTTTTCAAAAAAATCTTTTTCTGCCGGTGACGTTCTTGAGGGCTGATTTCTTGTCCTGTGATAAAAAGCCTTCTGTTTCGACCGCCAAACATCTCAGGGGAACATTTGCATCCGCTTGGCACCATTTTTGAGTAAATTGCCAGTAACGTTTTTTAGGGCTGATTTCTTGTCCTGTGGTAAAAAGCCTTCTGTTTCGACCGCCAAACCTCTCAGGGGAGCATTTGCAACCGTTTGGCACCATTTTTGAGTAAATTGCCGAAAGTCAGATTTTTCCTGAAATTGTGACCCCGGGGCTTAGGGATTTTTTCAAAAAAATCTTTTTCTGCCATTGACGTTGTTGAGGGCTGATTTCTTGTCCTGTGGTAAAAAGCCTTCTGTTTCGACCGCCAAACCTCTCAGAGGAACATTTGCAACCGTTTGGCACCATTTTTGAGTAAATTGCCGAAAGTCAGATTTTTGCTGAAATTGTGACCCCGGGGCTTAGGGATTTTTTCAAAAAAATCTTTTTCTGCCGGTGACCTTGTTGAGGGCTGATTTCTTGTCCTGTGATAAAAATCCTTCTGTTTCGACAGCCAAACCTCTCAGGGGAACATTTGCAACCGTTTGGCACCATTTTTGAGTAAATTGCCGAAAGTCAGATTTTTGCTGAAATTATGACTCCGGGGCTTAGGGATTTTTTCAAAAAAAAAATTTTCTGCCGCTGAAGTTGCTTAGGGCTGATTTCTTGTCCTGTGATAAAATGCCTTCTGTTTCGACCACCAAACCTCTCAGGGGAACATTTGCAACCGTTTGGCACCATTTTTGAGTAAATTGCCAAAAGTCAGATTTTTGCTGAAATTGTGACCCCGGGCTTAGGCATTTTTTCAAAAAAATCTTTTTCTGCCGGTGAAGCTGTTTAGGGCTGATTTCTTTTCCTGTGATAACAAGCCTTCTGTTTCTACCGCCAAACCTCTCAGGGGAACATTTGCAACCGTTTGGCACCATTTTTGAGTAAATTGCCGAAAGTCAGATTTTTGCTGAAATTGTGACCCCGGGGCTTAGGGATTTTTTCAAAAAAATCTTTGTCTGCCGGTGACGTTGTTGAGGGCTGATTTCTTGTCCTGTGATAAAAAGCCTTCTGTTTCGACAGCCAAACCTCTCAGGGGAACATTTGCAACCGTTTGGCACCATTTTTGAGTAAATTGCCGAAAGTCAGATTTTTCCTGAAATTGTGACCCCGGGGCTTAGGGATTTTTTTCAAAAAAATCTTTTTCTGCCGGTGAAGTTGTTTAGGGCTAATTTCTTGTCCTGTGATAAAAAGCCTTCTGTTTCGACCGCCAAACCTCTCAGGGGAACATTTGCATCCGCTTGGCACCGTTTTTGAGTAAATTGCCAGTAACGTTGTTTAGGGCTGATTTCTTGTCCTGTGGTAAAAAGCCTTCTGTTTCGACTGCCAAACCTCTCAGGGGAACATTTGCAACCGTTTGGCACCGTTTTTGAGTAAATTGCCAGTAACGTTCTTGAGGTCTGATTTCTTGTCCTGTGATAAAAAGCCTTCTGTTTCGACCGCCAAACATCTCAGGGGAACATTTGCATCCGCTTGGCACCGTTTTTGAGTAAATTGCCAGTAACGTTGTTTAGGGCTGATTTCTTGTCCTGTGGTAAAAAGCCTTCTGTTTCGACTGCCAAACCTCTCAGGGGAGCATTTGCAACCGTTTGGCACCATTTTTGAGTAAATTGCCGAAAGTCAGATTTTTGCTGAAATTGTGACCCCGGGGCTTAGGGATTTTTTCAAAAAAAAAATTTTCTGCCTGTGAAGTTGTTTACGGCTGATTTCTTGTCCTGTGATAAAATGCCTTCTGTTTCGACCACCAAACCTCTCAGGGGAACATTTGCAACCGTTTGGCACCATTTTTGAGTAAATTGCCGAAAGTCAGATTTTTGCTGAAACTGTGACCCCGGGGCTTAGGGATTTTTTCAAATAAATCTTTTTCTGCCGGTGACGTTGTTGAGGGCTGATTTCTTGTCCTGTAATAAAAAGCCTTCTGTTTCGACAGCCAAACCTCTCAGGGGAACATTTGCAACCGTTAGGCACCATTTTTGAGTAAATTGCCGAAAGTCAGATTTTTCCTGAAATTGTGACCCCGGGGCTTAGGGATTTTTTCAAAAAAATCTTTTTCTGCCGGTGAAGCTGTTTAGGGCTGATTTCTTTTCCTGTGATAACAAGCCTTCTGTTTCTACCGCCAAACCTCTCAGGGGAACATTTGCAACCGTTTGGCACCATTTTTGAGTAAATTGCCGAAAGTCAGATTTTTCCTGAAATTGTGACCCCGGGGCTTCGGGATTTTTTCAAAAAAATTTTTTTCTGCCGGTGAAGTTGTTTACGGCTGATTTCTTGTCCTGTGATAAAATGCCTTGTTTCGACCACCGAACCTCTCAGGGGAACATTTGCAACCGTTTGGCACCATTTTTCAGTAAATTGCCGAAAGTCAGATTTTTGCTGAAATTGTGACCCCGGGGCTTAGGGATTTTTTCAAAAAAATCTTTTTCTGCCGGTGACGTTCTTGAGGGCTGATTTCTTGTCCTGTGATAAAAAGCCTTCTGTTTCGACCGCCAAACATCTCAGGGGAACATTTGCATCCGCTTGGCACCATTTTTGAGTAAATTGCCAGTAACGTTTTTTAGGGCTGATTTCTTGTCCTGTGGTAAAAAGCCTTCTGTTTCGACCGCCAAACCTCTCAGGGGAGCATTTGCAACCGTTTGGCACCATTTTTGAGTAAATTGCCGAAAGTCAGATTTTTCCTGAAATTGTGACCCCGGGGCTTAGGGATTTTTTCAAAAAAATCTTTTTCTGCCATTGACGTTGTTGAGGGCTGATTTCTTGTCCTGTGGTAAAAAGCCTTCTGTTTCGACCGCCAAACCTCTCAGAGGAACATTTGCAACCGTTTGGCACCATTTTTGAGTAAATTGCCGAAAGTCAGATTTTTGCTGAAATTGTGACCCCGGGGCTTAGGGATTTTTTCAAAAAAATCTTTTTCTGCCGGTGACCTTGTTGAGGGCTGATTTCTTGTCCTGTGATAAAAAGCCTTCTGTTTCGACAGCCAAACCTCTCAGGGGAACATTTGCAACCGTTTGGCACCATTTTTGAGTAAATTGCCGAAAGTCAGATTTTTGCTGAAATTATGACTCCGGGGCTTAGGGATTTTTTCAAAAAAATTTTTTTCTGCCGCTGAAGTTGCTTAGGGCTGATTTCTTGTCCTGTGATAAAATGCCTTCTGTTTCGACCACCAAACCTCTCAGGGGAACATTTGCAACCGTTTGGCACCATTTTTGAGTAAATTGCCAAAAGTCAGATTTTTGCTGAAATTGTGACCCCGGGCTTAGGCATTTTTTCAAAAAAATCTTTTTCTGCCGGTGAAGCTGTTTAGGGCTGATTTCTTTTCCTGTGATAACAAGCCTTCTGTTTCTACCGCCAAACCTCTCAGGGGAACATTTGCAACCGTTTGGCACCATTTTTGAGTAAATTGCCGAAAGTCAGATTTTTGCTGAAATTGTGACCCCGGGGCTTAGGGATTTTTTCAAAAAAATCTTTTTCTGCCGGTGACGTTGTTGAGGGCTGATTTCTTGTCCTGTGATAAAAAGCCTTCTGTTTCGACAGCCAAACCTCTCAGGGGAACATTTGCAACCGTTTGGCACCATTTTTGAGTAAATTGCCGAAAGTCAGATTTTTCCTGAAATTGTGACCCCGGGGCTTAGGGATTTTTTTCAAAAAAATCTTTTTCTGCCGGTGAAGTTGTTTAGGGCTAATTTCTTGTCCTGTGATAAAAAGCCTTCTGTTTCGACCGCCAAACCTCTCAGGGGAACATTTGCATCCGCTTGGCACCGTTTTTGAGTAAATTGCCAGTAACGTTGTTTAGGGCTGATTTCTTGTCCTGTGGTAAAAAGCCTTCTGTTTCGACTGCCAAACCTCTCAGGGGAACATTTGCAACCGTTTGGCACCGTTTTTGAGTAAATTGCCAGTAACGTTCTTGAGGTCTTATTTCTTGTCCTGTGATAAAAAGCCTTCTGTTTCGACCGCCAAACCTCTCAGGGGAACATTTGCATCCGCTTGGCACCGTTTTTGAGTAAATTGCCAGTAACGTTGTTTAGGGCTGATTTCTTGTCCTGTGGTAAAAAGCCTTCTGTTTCGACTGCCAAACCTCTCAGGGGAACATTTGCAACCGTTTGGCACCGTTTTTGAGTAAATTGCCAGTAACGTTCTTGAGGTCTGATTTCTTGTCCTGTGATAAAAAGCCTTCTGTTTCGACTGCCAAACCTCTCAGGGGAGCATTTGCAACCGTTTGGCACCATTTTTGAGTAAATTGCCGAAAGTCAGATTTTTGCTGAAATTGTGACCCCGGGGCTTAGGGATTTTTTCAAAAAAATCTTTTTCTGCCATTGACGTTGTTGAGGGCTGATTTCTTGTCCTGTGATAAAATGCCTTCTGTTTCGACCACCAAACCTCTCAGGGGAACATTTGCAACCGTTTGGCACCATTTTTGAGTAAATTGCCGAAAGTCAGATTTTTGCTGAAATTGTGACCCCGGGCTTAGGCATTTTTTCAAAAAAATCTTTTTCTGCCGGTGAAGCTGTTTAGGGCTGATTTCTTTTCCTGTGATAACAAGCCTTCTGTTTCTACCGCCAAACCTCTCAGGGGAACATTTGCAACCGTTTGGCACCATTTTTGAGTAAATTGCCGAAAGTCAGATTTTTGCTGAAATTAAGACCCCGGGGCTTAGGGATTTTTTCAAAAAAATCTTTTTCTGCCGGTGACGTTGTTGAGGGCTGATTTATTGTCCTGTGATAAAAAGCCTTCTGTTTCGACAGCCAAACCTCTCAGGGGAACATTTGCAACCGTTTGGCACCATTTTTGAGTAAATTGCCGAAAGTCAGATTTTTCCTGAAATTGTGACCCCGGGGCTTAGGGATTTTTTCAAAAAAATCTTTTTCTGCCGGTGACGTTGTTGAGCGCTGATTTCTTGTCCTGTGATAAAAAGCCTTCTGTTTTGACAGCCAAACCTCTCAGGGGAACATTTGCAACCGTTTGGCACCATTTTTGAGTAAATTGCCGAAAGTCAGATTTTTCCTGAAATTGTGACCCCGGGGCTTAGGGATTTTTTCAAAAAAATCTTTTTCTGCCGGTGACGTTGTTGAGGGCTGATTTCTTGTCCTGTGATAAAAAGCCTTCTGTTTCGACAGCCAAACCTCTCAGGGGAACATTTGCAACCGTTTGGCACCATTTTTGAGTAAATTGCCGAAAGTCAGATTTTTCCTGAAATTGTGACCCCGGGGCTTAGGGATTTTTTTCAAAAAAATCTTTTTCTGCCGGTGAAGTTGTTTAGGGCTAATTTCTTGTCCTGTGATAAAAAGCCTTCTGTTTCGACCGCCAAACCTCTCAGGGGAACATTTGCATCCGCTTAGCACCGTTTTTGAGTAAATTGCCAGTAACGTTGTTTAGGGCTGATTTCTTGTCCGGTGGTAAAAAGCCTTCTGTTTCGACTGCCAAACCTCTCAGGGGAACATTTGCAACCGTTTGGCACCGTTTTTGAGTAAATTGCCAGTAACGTTCTTGAGGTCTGATTTCTTGTCCTGTGATAAAAAGCCTTCTGTTTCGACCGCCAAACATCTCAGGGGAACATTTGCATCCGCTTGGCACCGTTTTTGAGTAAATTGCCAGTAACGTTGTTTAGGGCTGATTTCTTGTCCTGTGATAACAAGCCTTCTGTTTCTACCGCCAAACCTCTCAGGGGAACATTTGCATCCATTTGGCACCATTTTTGAGTAAATTGCCGAAAGTCAGATTTTTCCTGAAATTGTGACCCCGGGGCTTAGGGATTTTTTCAAAAAAATCTTTTTCTGCCATTGACGTTGTTGAGGGCTGATTTCTTGTCCTGTGGTAAAAAGCCTTCTGTTTCGACCGCCAAACCTCTCAGGGGAACATTTGCAACCGTTTGGCACCATTTTTGAGTAAATTGCCGAAAGTCAGATTTTTCCTGAAATTGTGACCCCGGGGCTTAGGGATTTTTTCAAAAAAATCTTTTTCTGCCATTGACGTTGTTGAGGGCTGATTTCTTGTCCTGTGATAAAAAGCCTTCTGTTTCGACAGCCAAACCTCTCAGGGGAACATTTGCAACCGTTTGGCACCATTTTTGAGTAAATTGCCGAAAGTCAGATTTTTCCTGAAATTGTGACCCCGGGGCTTAGGGATTTTTTCAAAAAAAAATAATTTCTGCCGGTGAAGTTGTTTAGGGCTGATTTCTTGTCCTGTGATAAAAAGCCTTCTGTTTCGACCGCCAAACCTCTCAGGGGAACATTTGCAACCGTTTGGCACCATTTTTGAGTAAATTGCCGAAAGTCAGATTTTTCCTGAAATTGTGACCCCGGGGCTTAGGGATTTTTTTCAAAAAAATCTTTTTCTGCCGGTGAAGCTGTTTAGGGCTGATTTCTTTTCCTGTGATAACAAGCCTTCTGTTTCTACCGCCAAACCTCTCAGGGGAACATTTGCAACCGTTTGGCACCATTTTTGAGTAAATTGCCGAAAGTCAGATTTTTGTTGAAATTGTGACCCCGGGGCTTAGGGATTTTTTCAAAAAAATCTTTTTCTGCCGGTGACGTTGTTGAGGGCTGATTTCTTGTCCTGTGATAAAAAGCCTTCTGTTTCGACAGCCAAACCTCTCAGGGGAACATTTGCAACCGTTTGGCACCATTTTTGAGTAAATTGCCGAAAGTCAGATTTTTCCTGAAATTGTGACCCCGGGGCTTAGGGATTTTTTTCAAAAAAATCTTTTTCTGCCGGTGAAGTTGTTTAGGGCTAATTTCTTGTCCTGTGATAAAAAGCCTTCTGTTTCGACCGCCAAACCTCTCAGGGGAACATTTGCATCCGCTTAGCACCGTTTTTGAGTAAATTGCCAGTAACGTTGTTTAGGGCTGATTTCTTGTCCTGTGGTAAAAAGCCTTCTGTTTCGACTGCCAAACCTCTCAGGGGAACATTTGCAACCGTTTGGCACCGTTTTTGAGTAAATTGCCAGTAACGTTCTTGAGGTCTGATTTCTTGTCCTGTGATAAAAAGCCTTCTGTTTCGACCGCCAAACATCTCAGGGGAACATTTGCATCCGCTTGGCACCGTTTTTGAGTAAATTGCCAGTAACGTTGTTTAGGGCTGATTTCTTGTCCTGTGATAACAAGCCTTCTGTTTCTACCGCCAAACCTCTCAGGGGAACATTTGCATCCGTTTGGCACCATTTTTGAGTAAATTGCCGAAAGTCAGATTTTTCCTGAAATTGTGACCCCGGGGCTTAGGGATTTTTTCAAAAAAATCTTTTTCTGCCATTGACGTTGTTGAGGGCTGATTTCTTGTCCTGTGGTAAAAAGCCTTCTGTTTCGACCGCCAAACCTCTCAGGGGAACATTTGCAACCGTTTGGCACCATTTTTGAGTAAATTGCCGAAAGTCAGATTTTTCCTGAAATTGTGACCCCGGGGCTTAGGGATTTTTTCAAAAAAATCTTTTTCTGCCATTGACGTTGTTGAGGGCTGATTTCTTGTCCTGTGATAAAAAGCCTTCTGTTTCGACAGCCAAACCTCTCAGGGGAACATTTGCAACCGTTTGGCACCATTTTTGAGTAAATTGCCGAAAGTCAGATTTTTCCTGAAATTGTGACCCCGGGGCTTAGGGATTTTTTCAAAAAAAAATAATTTCTGCCGGTGAAGTTGTTTAGGGCTGATTTCTTGTCCTGTGATAAAAAGCCTTCTGTTTCGACCGCCAAACCTCTCAGGGGAACATTTGCAACCGTTTGGCACCATTTTTGAGTAAATTGCCGAAAGTCAGATTTTTCCTGAAATTGTGACCCCGGGGCTTAGGGATTTTTTTCAAAAAAATCTTTTTCTGCCGGTGAAGCTGTTTAGGGCTGATTTCTTTTCCTGTGATAACAAGCCTTCTGTTTCTACCGCCAAACCTCTCAGGGGAACATTTGCAACCGTTTGGCACCATTTTTGAGTAAATTGCCGAAAGTCAGATTTTTGTTGAAATTGTGACCCCGGGGCTTAGGGATTTTTTCAAAAAAATCTTTTTCTGCCGGTGACGTTGTTGAGGGCTGATTTCTTGTCCTGTGATAATAAGCCTTCTGTTTCGACAGCCAAACCTCTCAAGGGAACATTTGCAACCGTTTGGCACCATTTTTGAGTAAATTGCCAGTAACGTTCTTTAGGGCTGATTTCTTGTCCTGTGGTAAAAAGCCTTCTGTTTCGACCGCCAAACCTCTCAGGGGAGCATTTGCAACCGTTTGGCACCATTTTTGAGTAAATTGCCGAAAGTCAGATTTTTGCTGAAATTGTGACCCCGGGGCTTAGGGATTTTTTCAAAAAAAAAATTTTCTGCCGGTGAAGTTGTTTAGGGCTGATTTCTTGTCCTGTGATAAAATGCCTTCTGTTTCGACCGCCAAACCTCTCAGGGGAACATTTGCAACCGTTTGGCACCATTTTTGAGTAAATTGCCGAAAGTCAGATTTTTGCTGAAATTGTGACCCGGGGGCTTAGGGATTTTTTCAAAAAAATCTTTTTCTGCCGGTGAAGCTGTTTAGGGCTGATTTCTTTTCCTGTGATAACAAGCCTTCTGTTTCTACCGCCAAACCTCTCAGGGGAGCATTTGCAACCGTTTGGCACCATTTTTGAGTAAATTGCCGAAAGTCAGATTTTTCCTGAAATTGTGACCCCGGGGCTTAGGGATTTTTTTCAAAAAAATCTTTTTCTGCCGGTGAAGTTGTTTAGGGCTAATTTCTTGTCCTGTGATAAAAAGCCTTCTGTTTCGACCGCCAAACCTCTCAGGGGAACATTTGCAACCGTTTGGCACCATTTTTGAGTAAATTGCCGAAAGTCAGATTTTTCCTGAAATTGTGACCCCGGGGCTTAGGGATTTTTTTCAAAAAAATCTTTTTCTGCTGGTGAAGTTGTTTAGGGCTAATTTCTTGTCCTGTGATAAAAAGCCTTCTGTTTCGACCGCCAAACCTCTCAGGGGAACATTTGCAACCGTTTGGCACCAGTTTTGAGTAAATTGCCGAAAGTCAGATTTTTGCTGAAATTGTGAACCCGGGGCTTAGGGATTTTTTTCAAAAAAATCTTTTTCTGCCGGTGAAGTTGTTTAGGGCTGATTTCTTGTCCTGTGATAAAAAGCCTTCTGTTTCGACCACCGAACCTCTCAGGGGAACATTTGCAACCGTTTGGCACCATTTTTGAGTAAATTGCCGAAAGTCAGATTTTTCCTGAAATTGTGACCCCGGGGCTTAGGCATTTTTTCAAAAAAATCTTTTTCTGCCGGTGAAGCTGTTTAGGGCTGATTTCTTGTCCTGTGATAAAAAGCCTTCTGTTTCTACCGCCAAACCTCTCCGGGGAACATTTGCAACCGTTTGGCACCATTTTTGAGTAAATTGCCGAAAGTCAGATTTTTGCTGAAATTTTGACCCTGGGGCTTAGGGATTTTTTCAAAAAAATCTTTTTCTGCCGGTGACGTTGTTGAGGGCTGATTTCTTCTCCTGTGATAAAAACCCTTCTGTTTCGACAGCCAAACCTCTCAGGGGAACATTTGCAACCGTTTGGCACCATTTTTGAGTAAATTGCCAGTAACGTTGTTTAGGGCTGATTTCTTGTCCTGTGGTAAAAAGCCTTCTGTTTCGACCGCCAAACCTCTCAGGGGAGCATTTGCTACCGTTTGGCACCATTTTTGAGTAAATTGCCGAAAGTCAGATTTTTGCTGAAATTGTGACCCCGGGGCTTAGGGATTTTTTCAAAAAAATCTTTTTCTGCCGGTGAATCTGTTTAGGGCTGATTTCTTTTCCTGTGATAACAAGCCTTCTGTTTCTACCGCCAAACCCCTCAGGGGAACATTTGCAACCGTTTGGCACCATTTTTGAGTAAATTGCCGAAAGTCAGATTTTTCCTGAAATTGTGACCCCGGGTCTTAGGGATTTTTTCAAAAAAATCTTTTTCTGCCATTGACGTTGTTTAGGGCTGATTTCTTGTCCTGTGGTAAAAAGCCTTCTGTTTCGACAGCCAAACCTCTCAGGGGAACATTTGCAACCGTTTGGCACCATTTTTGAGTAAATTGCCGAAAGTCAGATTTTTGCTGTAATTGTTACCCCGGGGCTTAGGGGTTTTTTCAAAAAAATCTTTTTCTGCCGGTGACGTTCTTGAGGGCTGATTTCTTGTCCTGTGATAAAAAGCCTTCTGTTTCGACCGCCAAACCTCTCAGGGGAACATTTGCAACCGTTTGGCACCATTTTTGAGCAAATTGCCGAAAGTCAGATTTTTCCTGAAATTGTGACCCCCGGGGCTTAGGGATTTTTTTCAAAAAAATCTTTTTCTGGCGGTGAAGTTGTTTAGGGCTAATTTCTTGTCCTGTGATAAAAAGCCTTCTGTTTCGACAGCCAAACCTCTCAGGGGAACATTTGCAACCGTTTGGCACCATTTTTGAGTAAATTGCCGAAAGTCAGATTTTTCCTGAAATTGTGACCCCGGGGCTTAGGGATTTTTTCAAAAAAAAATAATTTCTGCCGGTGAAGTTGTTTAGGGCTGATTTCTTGTCCTGTGATAAAAAGCCTTCTGTTTCGACCGCCAAACCTCTCAGGGGAACATTTGCAACCGTTTGGCACCATTTTTGAGTAAATTGCCGAAAGTCAGATTTTTCCTGAAATTGTGACCCCGGGGCTTAGGGATTTTTTTCAAAAAAATCTTTTTCTGCCGGTGAAGCTGTTTAGGGCTGATTTCTTTTCCTGTGATAACAAGCCTTCTGTTTCTACCGCCAAACCTCTCAGGGGAACATTTGCAACCGTTTGGCACCATTTTTGAGTAAATTGCCGAAAGTCAGATTTTTGCTGAAATTGTGACCCCGGGGCTTAGGGATTTTTTCAAAAAAATCTTTTTCTGCCGGTGACGTTGTTGAGGGCTGATTTCTTGTCCTGTGATAATAAGCCTTCTGTTTCGACAGCGAAACCTCTCAAGGGAACATTTGCAACCATTTGGCACCATTTTTGAGTAAATTGCCAGTAACGTTCTTTAGGGCTGATTTCTTGTCCTGTGGTAAAAAGCCTTCTGTTTCGACCGCCAAACCTCTCAGCGGAGCATTTGCAACCGTTTGGCACCATTTTTGAGTAAATTGCCGAAAGTCAGATTTTTGCTGAAATTGTGACCCCGGGGCTTAGGGATTTTTTCAAAAAAATCTTTTTCTGCCGGTGAAGTTGTTTAGGGCTGATTTCTTGTCCTGTGATAAAATGCCTTCTGTTTCGACCGCCAAACCTCTCAGGGGAACATTTGCAACCGTTTGGCACCATTTTTGAGTAAATTGCCGAAAGTCAGATTTTTGCTGAAATTGTGACCCGGGGGCTTAGGGATTTTTTCAAAAAAATCTTTTTCTGCCGGTGAAGCTGTTTAGGGCTGATTTCTTTTCCTGTGATAACAAGCCTTCTGTTTCTACCGCCAAACCTCTCAGGGGAGCATTTGCAACCGTTTGGCACCATTTTTGAGTAAATTGCCGAAAGTCAGATTTTTCCTGAAATTGTGACCCCGGGGCTTAGGGATTTTTTTCAAAAAAATCTTTTTCTGCCGGTGAAGTTGTTTAGGGCTAATTTCTTGTCCTGTGATAAAAAGCCTTCTGTTTCGACCGCCAAACCTCTCAGGGGAACATTTGCAACCGTTTGGCACCATTTTTGAGTAAATTGCCGAAAGTCAGATTTTTCCTGAAATTGTGACCCCGGGGCTTAGGGATTTTTTTCAAAAAAATCTTTTTCTGCTGGTGAAGTTGTTTAGGGCTAATTTCTCGTCCTGTGATAAAAAGCCTTCTGTTTCGACCGCCAAACCTCTCAGGGGAACATTTGCAACCGTTTGGCACCAGTTTTGAGTAAATTGCCGAAAGTCAGATTTTTGCTGAAATTGTGAACCCGGGGCTTAGGGATTTTTTTCAAAAAAATCTTTTTCTGCCGGTGAAGTTGTTTAGGGCTGATTTCTTGTCCTGTGATAAAAAGCCTTCTGTTTCGACCACCGAACCTCTCAGGGGAACATTTGCAACCGTTTGGCACCATTTTTGAGTAAATTGTCGAAAGTCAGATTTTTCCTGAAATTGTGACCCCGGGGCTTAGGGATTTTTTCAAAAAAATCTTTTTCTGCCGGTGAAGCTGTTTAGGGCTGATTTCTTGTCCTGTGATAAAAAGCCTTCTGTTTCGACAGCCAAACCTCTCAGGGGAACATTTGCAACCGTTTGGCACCATTTTTGAGTAAATTGCCGAAAGTCAGATTTTTCCTGAAATTGTGACCCCGGGGCTTAGGGATTTTTTCAAAAAAAAAATTTTCTGCGGGTGAAGTTGTTTAGGGCTGATTTCTTGTCCTGTGATAAAATGCCTTCTGTTTCGACCACCGAACCTCTCAGGGGAACATTTGCAACCGTTTGGCACCAGTTTTGAGTAAATTGCCGAAAGTCAGACTTTTGCTGAAATTGTGACCCCGGGGCTTAGGGATTTTTTCAAAAAAATCTTTTTCTGCCGGTGACGTTCTTGAGGGCTGATTTCTTGTCCTGTGATAAAAAGCCTTCTGTTTCAACCGCCAAACATCTCAGGGGAACATTTGCATCCGCTTGGCACCATTTTTGAGTAAATTGCCAGTAACGTTGTTTAGGGCTGATTTCTTGTCCTGTGGTAAAAAGCCTTCTGTTTCGACCGCCAAACCTCTCAGGGGAGCATTTGCAACCATTTGGCACCATTTTTGAGTAAATTGCCGAAAGTCAGATTTTTGCTGAAATTGTGACCCCGGGCTTAGGCATTTTTTCAAAAAAATCTTTTTCTGCCGGTGAAGCTGTTTAGGGCTGATTTCTTTTCCTGTGATAACAAGCCTTCTGTTTCTACCGCCAAACCTCTCAGGGGAACATTTGCAACCGTTTGGCACCATTTTTGAGTAAATTGCCGAAAGTCAGATTTTTCCTGAAATTTTGACCCTGGGGCTTAGGGATTTTTTCCAAAAAATCTTTTTCTGCCGGTGACGTTGTTGAGGGCTGATTTCTTGTCCTGTGATAAAAACCCTTCTGTTTCGACAGCCAAACCTCTCAGGGGAACATTTGCAACCGTTTGGCACCATTTTTGAGTAAATTGCCAGTAACGTTGTTTAGGGCTGATTTCTTGTCGTGTGGTAAAAAGCCTTCTGTTTCGACCGCCAAACCTCTCAGGGGAGCATTTGCTACCGTTTGGCACCATTTTTGAGTAAATTGCCGAAAGTCAGATTTTTGCTGAAATTGTGACCCCGGGGCTTAGGGATTTTTTCAAAAAAATCTTTTTCTGCCGGTGAATCTGTTTAGGGCTGATTTCTTTTCCTGTGATAACAAGCCTTCTGTTTCTACTGCCAAACCTCTCAGGGGAACATTTGCAACCGTTTGGCACCATTTTTGAGTAAATTGCCGAAAGTCAGATTTTTGCTGAAATTGTGACCCCGGGGCTTAGGGATTTTTTCAAAAAAATCTTTTTCTGCCATTGACGTTGTTTAGGGCTGATTTCTTGTCCTGTGGTAAAAAGCCTTCTGTTTCGACAGCCAAACCTCTCAGGGGAACATTTGCAACCGTTTGGCACCATTTTTGAGTAAATTGCCGAAAGTCAGATTTTTGCTGAAATTGTGACCCCGGGCTTAGGCATTTTTTCAAAAAAATCTTTTTCTGCCGGTGAAGCTGTTTAGGGCTGATTTCTTTTCATGTGATAACAAGCCTTCTGTTTCTACCGCCAAACCTCTCAGGGGAACATTTGCAACCGTTTGGCACCATTTTTGAATAAATTGCCGAAAGTCAGATTTTTGCTGAAATTGTGACCCCGGGGCTTAGGGATTTTTTCAAAAAAATCTTTTTCTGCCGGTGACGTTGTTGAGGGCTGATTTCTTGTCCTGTGATAAAAAGCCTTCTGTTTCGACAGCCAAACCTCTCAGGGGAACATTTGCAACCGTTTGGCACCATTTTTGAGTAAATTGCCAGTAACGTTGTTTAGGGCTGATTTATTGTCCTGTGGTAAAAAGCCTTCTGTTTCGACCGCCAAACCTCTCAGGGGAGCATTTGCTACCGTTTGGCACCATTTTTGAGTAAATTGCCGAAAGTCAGATTTTTGCTGAAATTGTGACCCCGGGGCTTAGGGATTTTTTCAAAAAAATCTTTTTCTGCCGGTGAAGCTGTTTAGGACTGATTTCTTGTCCTGTAATAAAATGCCTTCTGTTTCGACCACCGAACCTCTCCGGGGAACATTTGCAACCGTTTGGCACCATTTTTGAGTAAATTGCCGAAAGTCAGATTTTTGCTGAAATTGTGACCCCGGGGCTTAGGGGTTTTTTCAAAAAAATCTTTTTCTGCCGGTGACGTTCTTGAGGGCTGATTTCTTGTCCTGTGATAAAAAGCCTTCTGTTTCAACCGCCAAACATCTCAGGGGAACATTTGCATCCGCTTGGCACCATTTTTGAGTAAATTGCCAGTAACGTTGTTTAGGGCTGATTTCTTGTCCTGTGGTAAAAAGCCTTCTGTTTCGACAGCCAAACCTCTCAGGGGAACATTTGCAACCGTTTGGCACCATTTTTGAGTAAATTGCCAGTAACGTTGTTTAGGGCTGATTTATTGTCCTGTGGTAAAAAGCCTTCTGTTTCGACCGCCAAACCTCTCAGGGGAGCATTTGCTACCGTTTGGCACCATTTTTGAGTAAATTGCCGAAAGTCAGATTTTTGCTGAAATTGTGACCCCGGGGCTTAGGGATTTTTTCAAAAAAATCTTTTTCTGCCGGTGAAGCTGTTTAGGACTGATTTCTTGTCCTGTAATAAAATGCCTTCTGTTTCGACCACCGAACCTCTCCGGGGAACATTTGCAACCGTTTGGCACCATTTTTGAGTAAATTGCCGAAAGTCAGATTTTTGCTGAAATTGTGACCCCGGGGCTTAGGGGTTTTTTCAAAAAAATCTTTTTCTGCCGGTGACGTTCTTGAGGGCTGATTTCTTGTCCTGTGATAAAAAGCCTTCTGTTTCAACCGCCAAACATCTCAGGGGAACATTTGCATCCGCTTGGCACCATTTTTGAGTAAATTGCCAGTAACGTTGTTTAGGGCTGATTTCTTGTCCTGTGGTAAAAAGCCTTCTGTTTCGACCGCCAAACCTCTCAGGGGAGCATTTGCAACCGTTTGGCACCATTTTTGAGTAAATTGCCAAAAGTCAGATTTTTGCTGAAATTGTGACCCCGGGGCTTAGGGATTTTTTCAAAAAAATCTTTTTCTGCCGGTGACGTTGTTGAGGGCTGTTTTCTTGTCCTGTGATAAAAACCCTTCTGTTTCGACAGCCAAACCTCTCAGGGGAACATTTGCAACCGTTTGGCACCATTTTTGAGTAAATTGCCAGTAACGTTGTTTAGGGCTGATTTCTTGTCCTGTGGTAAAAAGCCTTCTGTTTCGACCGCCAAACCTCTCAGGGGAACATTTGCAACCGTTTGGCACCATTTTTGAGTAAATTGCCGAAAGTCAGATTTTTGCTGAAATTGTGACCCCGGGCTTAGGCATTTTTTCAAAAAAATCTTTTTCTGCCGGTGAAGCTGTTTAGGGCTGATTTCTTTTCATGTGATAACAAGCCTTCTGTTTCTACCGCCAAACCTCTCAGGGGAACATTTGCAACCGTTTGGCACCATTTTTGAATAAATTGCCGAAAATTAGATTTTTGCTGAAATTGTGACCCCGGGGCTTAGGGATTTCTTCAAAAAAATCTTTTTCTGCCGGTGACGTTGTTGAGGGCTGTTTTCTTGTCCTGTGATAAAAACCCTTCTGTTTCGACAGCCAAACCTCTCAGGGGAACATTTGCAACCGTTTGGCACCATTTTTGAGTAAATTGCCAGTAACGTTGTTTAGGGCTGATTTCTTGTCCTGTGGTAAAAAGCCTTCTGTTTCGACCGCCAAACCTCTCAGGGGAACATTTGCAACCGTTTGGCACCATTTTTGAGTAAATTGCCGAAAGTCAGATTTTTGCTGAAATTGTGACCCCGGGCTTAGGCATTTTTTCAAAAAAATCTTTTTCTGCCGGTGAAGCTGTTTAGGGCTGATTTCTTTTCATGTGATAACAAGCCTTCTGTTTCTACCGCCAAACCTCTCAGGGGAACATTTGCAACCGTTTGGCACCATTTTTGAATAAATTGCCGAAAATTAGATTTTTGCTGAAATTGTGACCCCGGGGCTTAGGGATTTTTTCAAAAAAATCTTTTTCTGCCGGTGACGTTGTTGAGGGCTGATTTCTTGTCCTGTGATAAAAAGCCTTCTGTTTCGACAGCCAAACCTCTCAGGGGAACATTTGCAACCGTTTGGCACCATTTTTGAGTAAATTGCCAGTAACGTTGTTTAGGGCTGATTTATTGTCCTGTGGTAAAAAGCCTTCTGTTTCGACCGCCAAACCTCTCAGGGGAGCATTTGCTACCGTTTGGCACCATTTTTGAGTAAATTGCCGAAAGTCAGATTTTTGCTGAAATTGTGACCCCGGGGCTTAGGGATTTTTTCAAAAAAATCTTTTTCTGCCGGTGAAGTTGTTTAGGGCTGATTTCTTGTCCTGTGATAAAATGCCGTCTGTTTCGACAGCCAAACCTCTCAGGGGAACATTTGCAATCGTTTGGCACCATTTTTGAGTAAATTGCCGAAAGTCAGATTTTTGCTGTAATTGTTACCCCGGGGCTTAGGGGTTTTTTCAAAAAAATCTTTTTCTGCCGGTGACGTTCTTGAGGGCTGTTTTCTTGTCCTGTGATAAAAACCCTTCTGTTTCGACAGCCAAACCTCTCAGGGGAACATTTGCAACCGTTTGGCACCATTTTTGAGTAAATTGCCAGTAACGTTGTTTAGGGCTGATTTCTTGTCCTGTGGTAAAAAGCCTTCTGTTTCGACCGCCAAACCTCTCAGGGGAACATTTGCAACCGTTTGGCACCATTTTTGAGTAAATTGCCGAAAGTCAGATTTTTGCTGAAATTGTGACCCCGGGCTTAGGCATTTTTTCAAAAAAATCTTTTTTCTGCCGGTGAAGCTGTTTAGGGCTGATTTCTTTTCATGTGATAACAAGCCTTCTGTTTCTACCGCCAAACCTCTCAGGGGAACATTTGCAACCGTTTGGCACCATTTTTGAATAAATTGCCGAAAGTCAGATTTTTGCTGAAATTGTGACCCCGGGGCTTAGGGATTTTTTCAAAAAAATCTTTTTCTGCCGGTGACGTTGTTGAGGGCTGATTTCTTGTCCTGTGATAAAAAGCCTTCTGTTTCGACAGCCAAACCTCTCAGGGGAACATTTGCAACCGTTTGGCACCATTTTTGAGTAAATTGCCAGTAACGTTGTTTAGGGCTGATTTATTGTCCTGTGGTAAAAAGCCTTCTGTTTCGACCGCCAAACCTCTCAGGGGAGCATTTGCTACCGTTTGGCACCATTTTTGAGTAAATTGCCGAAAGTCAGATTTTTGCTGAAATTGTGACCCCGGGGCTTAGGGATTTTTTCAAAAAAATCTTTTTCTGCCGGTGAAGCTGTTTAGGACTGATTTCTTGTCCTGTAATAAAATGCCTTCTGTTTCGACCACCGAACCTCTCCGGGGAACATTTGCAACCGTTTGGCACCATTTTTGAGTAAATTGCCAAAAGTCAGATTTTTGCTGTAATTGTTACCCCGGGGCTTAGGGGTTTTTTCAAAAAAATCTTTTTCTGCCGGTGACGTTGTTGAGGGCTGTTTTCTTGTCCTGTGATAAAAACCCTTCTGTTTCGACAGCCAAACCTCTCAGGGGAACATTTGCAACCGTTTGGCACCATTTTTGAGTAAATTGCCAGTAACGTTGTTTAGGGCTGATTTCTTGTCCTGTGGTAAAAAGCCTTCTGTTTCGACCGCCAAACCTCTCAGGGGAACATTTGCAACCGTTTGGCACCATTTTTGAGTAAATTGCCGAAAGTCAGATTTTTGCTGAAATTGTGACCCCGGGCTTAGGCATTTTTTCAAAAAAATCTTTTTTCTGCCGGTGAAGCTGTTTAGGGCTGATTTCTTTTCATGTGATAACAAGCCTTCTGTTTCTACCGCCAAACCTCTCAGGGGAACATTTGCAACCGTTTGGCACCATTTTTGAATAAATTGCCGAAAGTCAGATTTTTGCTGAAATTGTGACCCCGGGGCTTAGGGATTTTTTCAAAAAAATCTTTTTCTGCCGGTGACGTTGTTGAGGGCTGATTTCTTGTCCTGTGATAAAAAGCCTTCTGTTTCGACAGCCAAACCTCTCAGGGGAACATTTGCAACCGTTTGGCACCATTTTTGAGTAAATTGCCAGTAACGTTGTTTAGGGCTGATTTATTGTCCTGTGGTAAAAAGCCTTCTGTTTCGACCGCCAAACCTCTCAGGGGAGCATTTGCTACCGTTTGGCACCATTTTTGAGTAAATTGCCGAAAGTCAGATTTTTGCTGAAATTGTGACCCCGGGGCTTAGGGATTTTTTCAAAAAAATCTTTTTCTGCCGGTGAAGCTGTTTAGGACTGATTTCTTGTCCTGTAATAAAATGCCTTCTGTTTCGACCACCGAACCTCTCCGGGGAACATTTGCAACCGTTTGGCACCATTTTTGAGTAAATTGCCGAAAGTCAGATTTTTGCTGAAATTGTGACCCCGGGGCTTAGGGGTTTTTTCAAAAAAATCTTTTTCTGCCGGTGACGTTCTTGAGGGCTGATTTCTTGTCCTGTGATAAAAAGCCTTCTGTTTCAACCGCCAAACATCTCAGGGGAACATTTGCATCCGCTTGGCACCATTTTTGAGTAAATTGCCAGTAACGTTGTTTAGGGCTGATTTCTTGTCCTGTGGTAAAAAGCCTTCTGTTTCGACCGCCAAACCTCTCAGGGGAGCATTTGCAACCGTTTGGCACCATTTTTGAGTAAATTGCCGAAAGTCATATTTTTGCTGAAATTGTGACCCCGGGGCTTAGGGATTTTTTCAAAAAAAAAAAATTTCTGCCGGTGAAGTTGTTTAGGGCTGATTTCTTGTCCTGTGATAAAATGCCGTCTGTTTCGACCGCCAAACCTCTCAGGGGAACATTTGCAAGCGTTTGGCACCATTTGTGAGTAAATTGCCGAAAGTCAGATTTTTGCTGAAATTGTGACCCCGGGGCTTAGGGATTTTTTCAAAAAAATCTTTTTCTGCCGGTGAAGCTGTTTAGGGCTGATTTCTTTTCCTGTGATAACAAGCCTCCTGTTTCTACCGCCAAACCTCTGAGGGGAACATTTGCAACCGTTTGGCAAAATGTTTGAGTAAATTGCCGAAAGTCAGATTTTTGCTGAAATTGTGACCCCGGGGCTTAGGGATTTTTTCAAAAAAATCTTTTTCTGCCCGTGACGTTCTTGAGGGCTGATTTCTTGTCCTGTGATAAAAAGCCTTCTGTTTCGACCGCCAAACCTCTCAGGGGAACATTTGCAACCGTTTGGCACCATTTTTGAGTAAATTGCCGAAAGTCAGATTTTTCCTGAAATTGTTACCCCCGGGGCTTAGGGTTTTTTTTCAAAAAAATCTTTTTCTGCCGGTGACGTTGTTGAGGGCTGATTTCTTGTCCTGTGATAAAAAGCCTTCTGTTTCGACAGCCAAACCTCTCAGGGGAACATTTGCAACCTTTTGGCACCATTTTTGAGGAAATTGCCGAAAGTCAGATTTTTGCTGAAATTGTGACCCCGGGGCTTAGGGATTTTTTCAAAAAAATCTTTTTCTGCCGGTGACGTTGTTGAGGGCTGATTTCTTGTCCTGTGATAAAAACCCTTCTGTTTCGACAGCCAAACCTCTCAGGGGAACATTTGCAACCGTTTGGCACCATTTTTGAGTAAATTGCCAGTAACGTTGTTTAGGGCTGATTTCTTGTCCTGTGATAAAATGCCTTCTGTTTCGACCACCGAACCTCTCAGGGGAACATTTGCAACCGTTTGGCACCATTTTTGAGTAAATTGCCGAAAGTCAGATTTTTGCTGAAATTGTGACCCCGGGGCTTAGGGGTTTTTTCAAAAAAATCTTTTTCTGCCGGTGACGTTCTTGAGGGCTGATTTCTTGTCCTGTGATAAAAAGCCTTCTGTTTCAACCGCCAAACATCTCAGGGGAACATTTGCATCCGCTTGGCACCATTTTTGAGTAAATTGCCAGTAACGTTGTTTAGGGCTGATTTCTTGTCCTGTGGTAAAAAGCCTTCTGTTTCGACCGCCAAACCTCTCAGGGGAGCATTTGCAACCGTTTGGCACCATTTTTGAGTAAATTGCCGAAAGTCATATTTTTGCTGAAATTGTGACCCCGGGGCTTAGGGATTTTTTCAAAAAAAAAAATTTCTGCCGGTGAAGTTGTTTAGGGCTGATTTCTTGTCCTGTGATAAAATGCCGTCTGTTTCGACCGCCAAACCTCTCAGGGGAACATTTGCAACCGTTTGGCACCATTTTTGAGTAAATTGCCGAAAGTCAGATTTTTGCTGAAATTGTGACCCCGGGGCTTAGGGATTTTTTCAAAAAAATCTTTTTCTGCCGGTGAAGCTGTTTAGGGCTGATTTCTTTTCCTGTGATAACAAGCCTCCTGTTTCTACCGCCAAACCTCTGAGGGGAACATTTGCAACCGTTTGGCAAAATGTTTGAGTAAATTGCCGAAAGTCAGATTTTTGCTGAAATTGTGACCCCGGGGCTTAGGGATTTTTTCAAAAAAATCTTTTTCTGCCCGTGACGTTCTTGAGGGCTGATTTCTTGTCCTGTGATAAAAAGCCTTCTGTTTCGACCGCCAAACCTCTCAGGGGAACATTTGCAACCGTTTGGCACCATTTTTGAGTAAATTGCCGAAAGTCAGATTTTTCCTGAAATTGTTACCCCCGGGGCTTAGGGATTTTTTTCGAAAAAAAAACTTTTTCTGCCGGTGACGTTGTTGAGGGCTGATTTCTTGTCCTGTGATAAAAAGCCTTCTGTTTCGACAGCCAAACCTCTCAGGGGAACATTTGCAACCGTTTGGCACCATTTTTGAGTAAATTGCCAGTAACGTTGTTTAGGGCTGATTTCTTGTCCTGTGGTAAAAAGCCTTCTGTTTCGACCGCCAAACCTCTCAGGGGAGCATTTGCTACCGTTTGGCACCATTTTTGAGTAAATTGCCGAAAGTCAGATTTTTGCTGAAATTGTGACCCCGGGGCTTAGGGATTTTTTCAAAAAAATCTTTTTCTGCCGGTGACGTTCTTGAGGGCTGATTTCTTGTCCTGTGATAAAAAGCCTTCTGTTTCGACCGCCAAACCTCTCAGGGGAACATTTGCAACCGTTTGGCACCATTTTTGAGTAAATTGCCAAAAGTCAGATTTTTGCTGAAATTGTGACCCCGGGGCTTAGGGATTTTTTCAAAAAAATCCTTTTCTGCCGGTGACGTTGTTGAGGGCTGATTTCTTGTCCTGTGATAAAAACCCTTCTGTTTCGACAGCCAAACCTCTCAGGGGAACATTTGCAACCGTTTGGCACCATTTTTGAGTAAATTGCCGAAAGTCAGATTTTTGCTGAAATTGTGACCCCGGGCTTAGGCATTTTTTCAAAAAAATCTTTTTCTGCCGGTGAAGCTGTTTAGGGCTGATTTCTTTTCATGTGATAACAAGCCTTCTGTTTCTACCGCCAAACCTCTCAGGGGAACATTTGCAACCGTTTGGCACCATTTTTGAATAAATTGCCGAAAGTCAGATTTTTGCTGAAATTGTGACCCCGGGGCTTAGGGATTTTTTCAAAAAAATCTTTTTCTGCCCGTGACGTTGTTGAGGGCTGATTTCTTGTCCTGTGATAAAAAGCCTTCTGTTTCGACAGCCAAACCTCTCAGGGGAACATTTGCAACCGTTTGGCACCATTTTTGAGTAAATTGCCAGTAACGTTGTTTAGGGCTGATTTATTCTCCTGTGGTAAAAAGCCTTCTGTTTCGACCGCCAAACCTCTCAGGGGAGCATTTGCTACCGTTTGGCACCATTTTTGAGTAAATTGCCGAAAGTCAGATTTTTGCTGAAATTGTGACCCCGGGGCTTAGGGATTTTTTCAAAAAAATCTTTTTCTGCCGGTGAAGCTGTTTAGGGCTGATTTCTTTTCCTGTGATAACAAGCCTTCTGTTTCTACCGCCAAACCTCTCAGGGGAACATTTGCAACCGTTTGGCACCATTTTTGAGTAAATTGCCGAAAGTCAGATTTTTGCTGAAATTGTGACCCCGGGGCTTAGGGATTTTTTCAAAAAAATCTCTTTCTGCCGGTGACGTTGTTGAGGGCTGATTTCTTGTCCTGTGATAAAAAGCCTTCTGTTTCGACAGCCAAACCTCTCAGGGGAACATTTGCAACCGTTTGGCACCATTTTTGAGTAAATTGCCAGTAACGTTGTTTAGGGCTGATTTCTTGTCCTGTGGTAAAAAGCCTTCTGTTTCAACCGCCAAACCTCTCAGGGGAACATTTGCAACCGTTTGGCACCATTTTTGAGTAAATTGCCGAAAGTCAGATTTTTGCTGAAATTGTGACCCCGGGGCTTAGGGATTTTTTCAAAAAAAAAATTTTCTGCCGGTGAAGTTGTTTAGGGCTGATTTCTTGTCCTGTAATAAAATGCCTTCTGTTTCGACCACCGAACCTCTCAGGGGAACATTTGCAACCGTTTGGCACCATTTCTGAGTAAATTGCCGAAAGTCAGATTTTTGCTGAAATTGTGACCCCGGGGCTTAGGGGTTTTTTCAAAAAAATCTTTTTCTGCCGGTGATGTTCTTGAGGGCTGATTTCTTGTCCTGTGATAAAAAGCCTTCTGTTTCAACCGCCAAACATCTCAGGGGAACATTTGCATCCGCTTGGCACCATTTTTGAGTAAATTGCCAGTAACGTTGTTTAGGGCTGATTTCTTGTCCTGTGGTAAAAAGCCTTCTGTTTCGACCGCCAAACCTCTCAGGGGAGCATTTGCAACCGTTTGGCACCATTTTTGAGTAAATTGCCGAAAGTCATATTTTTGCTGAAATTGTGACCCCGGGGCTTAGGGATTTTTTCAAAAAAAAAAATTTCTGCCGGTGAAGTTGTTTAGGGCTGATTTCTTGTCCTGTGATAAAATGCCGTCTGTTTCGACCGCCAAACCTCTCAGGGGAACATTTGCAACCGTTTGGCACCATTTTTGAGTAAATTGCCGAAAGTCAGATTTTTGCTGAAATTGTGACCCCGGGGCTTAGGGATTTTTTCAAAAAAAATCTTTTTCTGCCGGTGAAGCTGTTTAGGGCTGATTTCTTTTCCTGTGATAACAAGCCTCCTGTTTCTACCGCCAAACCTCTGAGGGGAACATTTGCAACCGTTTGGCAAAATGTTTGAGTAAATTGCCGAAAGTCAGATTTTTGCTGAAATTGTGACCCCGGGGCTTAGGCATTTTTTCAAAAAAATCTTTTTCTGCCCGTGACGTTCTTGAGGGCTGATTTCTTGTCCTGTGATAAAAAGCCTTCTGTTTCGACCGCCAAACCTCTCAGGGGAACATTTGCAACCGTTTGGCACCATTTTTGAGTAAATTGCCGAAAGTCAGATTTTTCCTGAAATTGTTACCCCCGGGGCTTAGGGATTTTTTTCAAAAAAATCTTTTTCTGCCGGTGACGTTGTTGAGGGCTGATTTCTTGTCCTGTGATAAAAAGCCTTCTGTTTCGACAGCCAAACCTCTCAGGGGAACATTTGCAACCTTTTGGCACCATTTTTGAGGAAATTGCCGAAAGTCAGATTTTTGCTGAAATTGTGACCCCGGGGCTTAGGGATTTTTTCAAAAAAATCTTTTTCTGCCGGTGACGTTGTTGAGGGCTGATTTCTTGTCCTGTGATAAAAACCCTTCTGTTTCGACAGCCAAACCTCTCAGGGGAACATTTGCAACCGTTTGGCACCATTTTTGAGTAAATTGCCAGTAACGTTGTTTAGGGCTGATTTCTTGTCCTGTGGTAAAAAGCCTTCTGTTTCGACCGCCAAACCTCTCAGGGGAACATTTGCAACCGTTTGGCACCATTTTTGAGTAAATTGCCGAAAGTCAGATTTTTGCTGAAATTGTGACCCCGGGGCTTAGGGATTTTTTCAAAAAAAAAATTTTCTGCCGGTGAAGTTGTTTAGGGCTGATTTCTTGTCCTGTGATAAAATGCCTTCTGTTTCGACCACCGAACCTCTCAGGGGAACATTTGCAACCGTTTGGCACCATTTTTGAGTAAATTGCCGAAAGTCAGATTTTTGCTGAAATTGTGACCCCGGGGCTTAGGGGTTTTTTCAAAAAAATCTTTTTCTGCCGGTGACGTTCTTGAGGGCTGATTTCTTGTCCTGTGATAAAAAGCCTTCTGTTTCAACCGCCAAACATCTCAGGGGAACATTTGCATCCGCTTGGCACCATTTTTGAGTAAATTGCCAGTAACGTTGTTTAGGGCTGATTTCTTGTCCTGTGATAAAAACCCTTCTGTTTCGACAGCCAAACCTCTCAGGGGAACATTTGCATCCGCTTGGCACCATTTTTGAGTAAATTGCCAGTAACGTTGTTTAGGGCTGATTTCTTGTCCTGTGGTAAAAAGCCTTCTGTTTCGACCGCCAAACCTCTCAGGGGAACATTTGCAACCGTTTGGCACCATTTTTGAGTAAATTGCCGAAAGTCAGATTTTTGCTGAAATTGTGACCCCGGGGCTTTGGGATTTTTTCAAAAAAATCTTTTTCTGCCGGTGAAGCTGTTTAGGGCTGATTTCTTTTCCTGTGATAACAAGCCTTCTGTTTCTACCGCCAAACCTCTCAGGGGAACATTTGCAACCGTTTGGCACCATGTTTGAGTAAATTGCCGAAAGTCAGATTTTTGCTGAAATTGTGACCCCGGGGCTTAGGGATTTTTTCAAAAAAATCTTTTTCTGCCATTGACGTTGTTTAGGGCTGATTTCTTGTCCTGTGGTAAAAAGCCTTCTGTTTCGACAGCCAAACCTCTCAGGGGAACATTTGCAACCGTTTGGCACCATTTTTGAGTAAATTGCCGAAAGTCAGATTTTTGCTGAAATTGTGACCCCAGGGCTTAGGGATTGTTTCAAAAAAATCTTTTTCTGCCGGTGAAGCTGTTTAGGGCTGATTTCTTTTCCTGTGATAACAAGCCTTCTGTTTCTACGGCCAAACCTCTCAGGGGAACATTTGCAACCGTTTGGCACCATGTTTGAGTAAATTGCCGAAAGTCAGATTTTTGCTGAAATTGTGACCCCGGGGCTTAGGGATTTTTTCAAAAAAATCTTTTTCTGCCATTGACGTTGTTTAGGGCTGATTTCTTGTCCTGTGGTAAAAAGCCTTCTGTTTCGACCGCCAAACCTCTCAGGGGAACATTTGCAACCGTTTGGCACCATTTTTGAGTTAATTGCCGAAAGTCAGATTTTTGCTGAAATTCTGACCCCGGGGCTTAGGGATTGTTTCAAAAAAATCTTTTTCTGCCGGTGACGTTGTTGAGGGCTGATTTCTTGTCCTGTGATAAAAAGCATTCTGTTTCGACAGCCAAACCTCTCAGGGGAACATTTGCAACCGTTTGGCACCATTTTTGAGTAAATTGCCGAAAGTCAGATTTTTGCTGAAATTGTGACCCCGGGGCTTAGGGATTTTTTCAAAAAAAATCTTTTTCTGCCGGTGAAGCTGTTTAGGGCTGATTTCTTTTCCTGTGATAACAAGCCTCCTGTTTCTACCGCCAAACCTCTGAGGGGAACATTTGCAACCGTTTGGCACCATGTTTGAGTAAATTGCCGAAAGTCAGATTTTTGCTGAAATTGTGACCCCGGGGCTTAGGGATTTTTTCAAAAAAATCTTTTTCTGCCATTGACGTTGTTTAGGGCTGATTTCTTGTCCTGTAGTAAAAAGCCTTCTGTTTCGACCACCGAACCTCTCAGGGGAACATTTGCAACCGTTTGGCACCATTTCTGAGTAAATTGCCGAAAGTCAGATTTTTGCTGTAATTGTGACCCCGGGGCTTAGGGATTTTTTTCAAAAAAATCTTTTTCTTCCGGTGAACTTGTTTAGGGCTGATTTCTTGTCCTGTAGTAAAAAGCCTTCTGTTTCGACCACCGAACCTCTCAGGGGAACATTTGCAACCGTTTGGCACCATTTCTGAGTAAATTGCCGAAAGTCAGATTTTTGCTGAAATTGTGACCCCGGGGCTTAGGGGTTTTTTCAAAAAAATCTTTTTCTGCCGGTGACGTTGTTGAGGGCTGATTTCTTGTCCTGTGATAAAAACCCTTCTGTTTCGACAGCCAAACCTCTCAGGGGAACATTTGCAACCGTTTGGCACCATTTTTGAGTAAATTGCCAGTAACGTTGTTTAGGGCTGATTTCTTGTCCTGTGGTAAAAAGCCTTCTGTTTCGACCGCCAAACCTCTCAGGGGAACATTTGCAACCGTTTGGCACCATTTTTGAGTAAATTGCCGAAAGTCAGATTTTTGCTGAAATTGTGACCCCGGGGCTTAGGGATTTTTTCAAAAAAAAAATTTTCTGCCGGTGAAGTTGTTTAGGGCTGATTTCTTGTCCTGTGATAAAATGCCTTCTGTTTCGACCACCAAACCTCTCAGGGGAACATTTGCAACCGTTTGGCACCATTTTTGAGTAAATTGCCGAAAGTCAGATTTTTGCTGAAATTGTGACCCCGGGGCTTAGGGATTGTTTCAAAAAAATCTTTTTCTGCCGGTGAAGCTGTTTAGGGCTGATTTCTTTTCCTGTGATAACAAGCCTTCTGTTTCTACGGCCAAACCTCTCAGGGGAACATTTGCAACCCTTTGGCACCATGTTTGAGTAAATTGCCGAAAGTCAGATTTTTGCTGAAATTGTGACCCCGGGGCTTAGGGATTTTTTCAAAAAAATCTTTTTCTGCCATTGACGTTGTTTAGGGCTGATTTCTTGTCCTGTGGTAAAAAGCCTTCTGTTTCGACCGCCAAACCTCTCAGGGGAACATTTGCAACCGTTTGGCACCATTTTTGAGTTAATTGCCGAAAGTCAGATTTTTGCTGAAATTCTGACCCCGGGGCTTAGGGATTGTTTCAAAAAAATCTTTTTCTGCCGGTGACGTTGTTGAGGGCTGATTTCTTGTCCTGTGATAAAAAGCATTCTGTTTCGACAGCCAAACCTCTCAGGGGAACATTTGCAACCGTTTGGCACCATTTTTGAGTAAATTGCCGAAAGTCAGATTTTTGCTGAAATTGTGACCCCGGGGCTTAGGGATTTTTTCAAAAAAAATCTTTTTCTGCCGGTGAAGCTGTTTAGGGCTGATTTCTTTTCCTGTGATAACAAGCCTCCTGTTTCTACCGCCAAACCTCTGAGGGGAACATTTGCAACCGTTTGGCACCATGTTTGAGTAAATTGCCGAAAGTCAGATTTTTGCTGAAATTGTGACCCCGGGGCTTAGGGATTTTTTCAAAAAAATCTTTTTCTGCCATTGACGTTGTTTAGGGCTGATTTCTTGTCCTGTGGTAAAAAGCCTTCTGTTTCGACCGCCAAACCTCTCAGGGGAACATTTGCAACCGTTTGGCACCATTTTTGAGTAAATTGCCGAAAGTCAGATTTTTGCTGTAATTGTGACCCCGGGGCTTAGGGATTTTTTCAAAAAAATCTTTTTCTGCCGGTGACGTTCTTGAGGGCTGATTTCTTGTCCTGTGATAAAAAGCCTTCTGTTTCGACCGCCAAACCTCTCAGGGGAACATTTGCAACCGTTTTGCACCATTTTTGAGTAAATTGCCGAAAGTCAGATTTTTGCTGAAATTGTGACCCCGGGGCTTAGGGATTTTTTCAAAAAAAAAAATTTTCTGCCGGTGAAGTTGTTTAGGGCTGATTTCTTGTCCTGTGATAAAATGCCTTCTGTTTCGACCACCAAACCTCTCAGGGGAACATTTGCAACCGTTTGGCACCATTTTTGAGTAAATTGCTGAAAGTCAGATTTTTGCTGAAATTGTGACCCCGGGGCTTTGGGATTTTTTCAAAAAAATCTTTTTCTGCCGGTGAAGCTGTTTAGGGCTGATTTCTTTTCCTGTGATAACAAGCCTTCTGTTTCTACCGCCAAACCTCTCAGGGGAACATTTGCAACCGTTTGGCACCATGTTTGAGTAAATTGCCGAAAGTCAGATTTTTGCTGAAATTGTGACCCCGGGGCTTAGGGATTTTTTCAAAAAAATCTTTTTCTGCCATTGACGTTGTTTAGGGCTGATTTCTTGTCCTGTGGTAAAAAGCCTTCTGTTTCGACCGCCAAACCTCTCAGCGGAACATTTGCAACCGTTTGGCACCATTTTTGAGTAAATTGCCGAAAGTCAGATTTTTGCTGAAATTGTGACCCCAGGATTGTTTCAAAAAAATCTTTTTCTGCCGGTGAAGCTGTTTAGGGCTGATTTCTTTTCCTGTGATAACAAGCCTTCTGTTTCTACCGCCAAACCTCTCAGGGGAACATTTGCAACCGTTTGGCACCATGTTTGAGTTAATTGCCGAAAGTCAGATTTTTGCTGAAATTCTGACCCCGGGGCTTAGGGATTGTTTCAAAAAAATCTTTTTCTGCCGGTGACGTTGTTGAGGGCTGATTTCTTGTCCTGTGATAAAAAGCATTCTGTTTCGACAGCCAAACCTCTCAGGGGAACATTTGCAACCGTTTGGCACCATTTTTGAGTAAATTGCCGAAAGTCAGATTTTTGCTGAAATTGTGACCCCGGGGCTTAGGAATTTTTTGAAAAAAATCTTTTTCTGGCGGTGACGTTGCTGAGGGCTGATTTCTTGTACTGTGATAAAAAGCCTTCTGTTTCGACAGCCAAACCTCTCAGGGGAACATTTGCAACCGTTTGGCACCATTTTTGAGTAAATTGCCGAAAGTCAGATTTTTCCTGAAATTGTGACCCCGGGGCTTAGGGATTTTTTTCAAAAAAATCTTTTTCTGCCGGTGAAGTTGTTTAGGGCTAATTTCTTGTCCTGTGATAAAAAGCCTTCTGTTTCGACCGCCAAACCTCTCAGGGGAACATTTGCAACCGTTTGGCACCATTTTTGAGTAAATTGCCGAAAGTCAGATTTTTCCTGAAATTGTGACCCCGGGGATTAGGGATTTTTTCAAAAAAAAAAATTCTGCCGGTGACGTTCTTGAGGGCTGATTTCTTGTCCTGTGATAAAAAGCCTTCTGTTTCGACCGCCAAACATCTCAGGGGAACATTTGCAACCGTTTGGCACCATTTTTGAGTAAATTGCCAGTAACGTTGTTTAGGGCTGATTTCTTGTCCTGTGGTAAAAAGCCTTCTGTTTCGACCGCCAAACCTCTCAGGGGAGCATTTGCAACCGTTTGGCACCATTTTTGAGTAAATTGCCGAAAGTCAGATTTTTGCTGAAATTGTGACCCCGGGGCTTAGGGATTTTTTCAAAAAAAAAAAATTCTGCCGGTGAAGTTGTTTAGGGCTGATTTCTTGTCCTGTGATAACAAGCCTTCTGTTTCTACCGCCAAACCTCTCAGGGGAACATTTGCAACCGTTTGGCACCATTTTTGAGTAAATTGCCGAAAGTCAGATTTTTGCTGAAATTGTGACCCCGGGGCTTAGGGATTTTTTCAAAAAAATCTTTTTCTGCCATTGACGTTGTTGAGGGCTGATTTCTTGTCCTGTGGTAAAAAGCCTTCTGTTTCGACCGCCAAACCTCTCAGGGGAACTTTTGCAACCGTTTGGCACCATTTTTGAGTAAATTGCCTAAAGTCAGATTTTTCCTAAAAATGGGACCCCCGGGGCTTAGAGATTTTTTTCAAAAAAATCTTTTTCTGCCGGTGAAGTTGCTTAGGGCTAATTTCTTGTCCTGTGATAAAAAGCCTTCTGTTTCGACAGCCAAACCTCTCAGGGGAACATTTGCAACCGTTTGGCACCATTTTTGAGTAAATTGCCGAAAGTCAGATTTTTCCTGAAATTGTGACCCCGGGGCTTAGGGATTTTTTTCAAAAAAATCTTTTTCTGCCGGTGAAGTTGTTTAGGGCTAATTTCTTGTCCTGTGATAAAAAGCCTTCTGTTTCGACCGCCAAACCTCTCAGGGGAACATTTGCAACCGTTTGGCACCATTTTTGAGTAAATTGCCGAAAGTCAGATTTTTGCTGAAATTGTGACCCCGGGGCTTAGGGATTTTTTCAAAAAAATCTTTTTCTGCCGGTGACGTTGTTGAGGGCTGATTTCTTGTCCTGTGATAAAAAGCCTTCTGTTTCGACAGCCAAACCTCTCAGGGGAACATTTGCAACCGTTTGGCACCATTTTTGAGTAAATTGCCGAAAGTCAGATTTTTGCTGAAATTGTGACCCCAGGGCTTAGGGATTGTTTCAAAAAAATCTTTTTCTGCCGGTGAAGCTGTTTAGGGCTGATTTCTTTTCCTGTGATAACAAGCCTTCTGTTTCTACCGCCAAACCTCTCAGGGGAACATTTGCAACCGTTTGGCACCATGTTTGAGTAAATTGCCGAAAGTCAGATTTTTGCTGAAATTGTGACCCCGGGGCTTAGGGATTTTTTCAAAAAAATCTTTTTCTGCCATTGACGTTGTTTAGGGCTGATTTCTTGTCCTGTGGTAAAAAGCCTTCTGTTTCGACCGCCAAACCTCTCAGGGGAACATTTGCAACCGTTTGGCACCATTTTTGAGTTAATTGCCGAAAGTCAGATTTTTGCTGAAATTCTGACCCCGGGGTTTAGGGATTGTTTCAAAAAAATCTTTTTCTGCCGGTGACGTTGTTGAGGGCTGATTTCTTGTCCTGTGATAAAAAGCCTTCTGTTTCGACAGCCAAACCTCTCAGGGGAACATTTGCAACCGTTTGGCACCATTTTTGAGTAAATTGCCGAAAGTCAGATTTTTCCTGAAATTGTGAACCCGGGGCTTAGGGATTTTTTTCAAAAAAATCTTTTTCTGCCGGTGAAGTTGTTTAGGGCTAATTTCTTGTCCTGTGATAAAAAGCCTTCTGTTTCGACCGCCAAACCTCTCAGGGGAACATTTGCAACCGTTTGGCACCATTTTTGAGTAAATTGCCGAAAGTCAGATTTTTCCTGAAATTGTGATCCCGGGGATTAGGGATTTTTTCAAAAAAAAATTTCTGCCGGTGACGTTCTTGAGGGCTGATTTCTTGTCCTGTGATAAAAAGCCTTCTGTTTCGACCGCCAAACATCTCAGGGGAACATTTGCATCCGCTTGGCACCATTTTTGAGTAAATTGCCGAAAGTCAGATTTTTCCTGAAATTGTGAACCCGGGGCTTAGGGATTTTTTTCAAAAAAATCTTTTTCTGCCGGTGAAGTTGTTTAGGGCTAATTTCTTGTCCTGTGATAAAAAGCCTTCTGTTTCGACCGCCAAACCTCTCAGGGGAACATTTGCAACCGTTTGGCACCATTTTTGAGTAAATTGCCGAAAGTCAGATTTTTCCTGAAATTGTGACCCCGGGGATTAGGGATTTTTTCAAAAAAAAATTTCTGCCGGTGACGTTCTTGAGGGCTGATTTCTTGTCCTGTGATAAAAAGCCTTCTGTTTCGACCGCCAAACATCTCAGGGGAACATTTGCATCCGCTTGGCACCATTTTTGAGTAAATTGCCAGTAACGTTGTTTAGGGCTGATTTCTTGTCCTGTGGTAAAAAGCCTTCTGTTTCGACTGCCAAACCTCTCAGGGGAGCATTTGCAACCGTTTGGCACCATTTTTGAGTAAATTGCCGAAAGTCAGATTTTTGCTGAAATTGTGACCCCGGGGCTTAGGGATTTTTTCAAAAAAAAAAATTTCTGCCGGTGAAGTTGTTTAGGGCTGATTTCTTGTCCTGTGATAAAATGCCTTCTGTTTCGACCGCCAAACCTCTCAGGGGAACATTTGCAACCGTTTGGCACCATTTTTGAGTAAATTGCCGAAAGTCAGATTTTTGCTGAAATTGTGACCCCGGGGCTTATGGATTTTTTTAAAAAAATCTTTTTCTGCCGGTGAAGTTGTTTAGGGCTGATTTCTTTTCCTGTGATAACAAGCCTTCTGTTTCTACCGCCAAATCTCTCAGGGGAACATTTGCAACCGTTTGGCACCATTTTTGAGTAAATTGCCGAAAGTCAGATTTTTGCTGAAATTGTGACCCCGGGGCTTAGGGATTGTTTCAAAAAAATCTTTTTCTGCCATTGACGTTGTTTAGGGCTGATTTCTTGTCCTGTGGTAAAAAGCCTTCTGTTTCGACCGCCAAACCTCTCAGGGGAACTTTTGCAACCGTTTGGCACCATTTTTGAGTAAATTGCCTAAAGTCAGATTTTTCCTGAAATTGTGACCCCCGGGGCTTAGGGATTTTTTTCAAAAAAATCTTTTTCTGCCGGTGAAGTTGTTTAGGGCTAATTTCTTGTCCTGTGATAAAAAGGATTCTGTTTCGACAGCCAAACCTCTCAGGGGAACATTTGCAACCGTTTGGCACCATTTTTGAGTAAATTGCCGAAAGTCAGATTTTTGCTGAAATTGTGACCCCGGGGCTTAGGAATTTTTTGAAAAAAATCTTTTTCTGCCGGTGACGTTGTTGAGGGCTGATTTCTTGTCCTGTGATAAAAAGCCTTCTGTTTCGACAGCCAAACCTCTCAGGGGAACATTTGCAACCGTTTGGCACCATTTTTGAGTAAATTGCCGAAAGTCAGATTTTTCCTGAAATTGTGACCCCGGGGCTTAGGGATTTTTTTCAAAAAAATCTTTTTCTGCCGGTGAAGTTGTTTAGGGCTAATTTCTTGTCCTGTGATAAAAAGCCTTCTGTTTCGACCGCCAAACCTCTCAGGGGAACATTTGCAACCGTTTGGCACCATTTTTGAGTAAATTGCCGAAAGTCAGATTTTTCCTGAAATTGTGACCCCGGGGATTAGGGATTTTTTCAAAAAAAAAATTCTGCCCGTGACGTTCTTGAGGGCTGATTTCTTGTCCTGTGATAAAAAGCCTTCTGTTTCGACCGCCAAACATCTCAGGGGAACATTTGCATCCGCTTGGCACCATTTTTGAGTAAATTGCCAGTAACGTTGTTTAGGGCTGATTTCTTGTCCTGTGGTAAAAAGCCTTCTGTTTCGACCGCCAAACCTCTCAGGGGAGCATTTGCAACCGTTTGGCACCATTTTTGAGTAAATTGCCGAAAGTCAGATTTTTGCTGAAATTGTGACCCCGGGGCTTAGGGATTTTTTCAAAAAAAAAATTTCTGCCGGTGAAGTTGTTTAGGGCTGATTTCTTGTCCTGTGATAAAATGCCTTCTGTTTCGACCGCCAAACCTCTCAGGGGAACATTTGCAACCGTTTGGCACCATTTTTGAGTAAATTGCCGAAAGTCAGATTTTTGCTGAAATTGTGACCCCGGGGCTTAGGGATTGTTTCAAAAAAATCTTTTTCTGCCATTGACGTTGTTTAGGGCTGATTTCTTGTCCTGTGGTAAAAAGCCTTCTGTTTCGACCGCCAAACCTCTCAGGGGAACTTTTGCAACCGTTTGGCACCATTTCTGAGTAAATTGCCTAAAGTCAGATTTTTCCTGAAATTGTGACCCCCGGGGCTTAGGGATTTTTTTCAAAAAAATCTTTTTCTGCCGGTGAAGTTGTTTAGGGCTAATTTCTTGTCCTGTGATAAAAAGCCTTCTGTTTCGACAGCCAAACCTCTCAGGGGAACATTTGCAACCGTTTGGCACCATTTTTGAGTAAATTGCCGAAAGTCAGATTTTTCCTGAAATTGTGACCCCGGGGCTTAGGGATTTTTTTCATAAAAATCTTTTTCTGCCGGTGAAGTTGTTTAGGGCTAATTTCTTGTCCTGTGATAAAAAGCCTTCTGTTTCGACCGCCAAACCTCTCAGGGGAACATTTGCAACCGTTTGGCACCATTTTTGAGTAAATTGCCGAAAGTCAGATTTTTGCTGAAATTGTGACCCCGGGGCTTAGGGATTGTTTCAAAAAAATCTTTTTCTGCCATTGACGTTGTTTAGGGCTGATTTCTTGTCCTGTGGTAAAAAGCCTTCTGTTTCGACCGCCAAACCTCTCAGGGGAACTTTTGCAACCGTTTGGCACCATTTTTGAGTAAATTGCCTAAAGTCAGATTTTTCCTGAAATTGTGACCCCCGGGGCTTAGGGATTTTTTTCAAAAAAATCTTTTTCTGCCGGTGAAGTTGTTTAGGGCTAATTTCTTGTCCTGTGATAAAAAGCCTTCTGTTTCGACAGCCAAACCTCTCAGGGGAACATTTGCAACCGTTTGGCACCATTTTTGAGTAAATTGCCGAAAGTCAGATTTTTCCTGAAATTGTGACCCCGGGGCTTAGAGATTTTTTTCATAAAAATCTTTTTCTGCCGGTGAAGTTGTTTAGGGCTAATTTCTTGTCCTGTGATAAAAAGCCTTCTGTTTCGACCGCCAAACCTCTCAGGGGAACATTTGCAACCATTTGGCACCATTTTTGAGTAAATTGCCGAAAGTCAGATTTTTGCTGAAATTGTGACCCCGGGGCTTAGGGATTTTTTCAAAAAAATCTTTTTCTGCCGGTGAAGCTGTTTAGGACTGATTTCTTGTCCTGTAATAAAATGCCTTCTGTTTCGACCACCGAACCTCTCCGGGGAACATTTGCAACCGTTTGGCACCATTTTTGAGTAAATTGCCGAAAGTCAGATTTTTCCTGAAATTGTGACCCCGGGGCTTAGGGATTTTTTCAAAAAAATCTTTTTCTGCCGGTGACGTTCTTGAGGGCTGATTTCTTGTCCTGTGATAAAAAGCCTTCTGTTTCGACCGCCAAACCTCTCAGGGGAACATTTGCATCCGCTTGGCACCATTTTTGAGTAAATTGCCAGTAACGTTGTTTAGGGCTGATTTCTTGTCCTGTGGTAGAAAGCCTTCTGTTTCGACCGCCAAACCTCTCAGGGGAGCATTTGCAACCGTTTGGCACCATTTTTGAGTAAATTGCCGAAAGTCAGATTTTTGCTGAAATTGTGACCCCGGGGCTTAGGGATTTTTTCAAAAAAAAATTTTTCTGCTGGTGAAGTTGTTTAGGGCTGATTTCTTGTCCTGAGATAAAATGCCTTCTGTTTCGACCGCCAAACCTCTCAGGGGAACATTTGCAACCGTTTGGCACCATTTTTGAGTAAATTGCCGAAAGTCAGATTTTTGCTGAAATTGTGACCCCGGGGCTTAGGGATTTTTTCAAAAAAATCTTTTTCTGCCATTGACGTTGTTTAGGTCTGATTTCTTCTCCTGTGGTAAAAAGCCTTCTGTTTCGACCGCCAAACCTCTCAGGGGAACATTTGCAACCGTTTGGCACCATTTTTGAGTAAATTGCCGAAAGTCAGATTTTTTCCTGTAATTGTGACCCCGGGGCTTAGGGATTTTTTCAAAAAAATCTTTTTCTGCCGGTGAAGTTGTTTAGGGCTGATTTCTTGTCCTGTGATAAAAAGCCTTCTGTTTCGACCGCCAAACCTCTCAGGGGAGCATTTGCAACCGTTTGGCACCATTTTTGAGTAAATTGCCGAAAGTCAGATTTTTGCTGAAATTGTGACCCCCGGGGCTTGGGGATTTTTTCAAAAAAAAAAAATTCTGCCGGTGAAGTTGTTTAGGGCTGATTTCTTGTCCTGTGATAAAATGCCTTCTGTTTCGACCGCCAAACCTCTCAGGGGAACATTTGCAACCGTTTGGCACCATTTTTGAGTAAATTGCCGAAAGTCAGATTTTTGCTGAAATTGTGACCCCGGGGCTTAGGGATTTTTTCAAAAAAATCTTTGTCTGCCATTGACGTTGTTTAGGGCTGATTTCTTGTCCTGTGGTAAAAAGCCTTCTGTTTCGACCGCCAAACCTCTCAGGGGAACATTTGCAACCGTTTGGCACCATTTTTGAGTAAATTGCCGAAAGTCAGATTTTTCCTGAAATTGTGACCCCGGGGCTTAGGGATTTTTTTCAAAAAAATCTTTTTCTGCCGGTGAAGTTGTTTCGGGCTAATTTCTTGTCCTGTGATAAAAAGCCTTCTGTTTCGACCGCCAAACCTCTCAGGGGAACATTTGCAACCGTTTGGCACCATTTTTGAGTAAATTGCCGAAAGTCAGATTTTTTCCTGTAATTGTGACCCCGGGGCTTAGGGATTTTTTCAAAAAAATCTTTTTCTGCCGGTGAAGTTGTTTAGGGCTAATTTCTTGTCCTGTGATAAAAAGCCTTCTGTTTCGACAGCCAAACCTCTCAGGGGAACATTTGCAACCATTTGGCACCATTTTTGAGTGAATGGCCGAAAGTCAGATTTTTGCTGAAATTGTGACCCCGGGGCTTAGGGATTTTTTCAAAAAAATCTTTTTCTGCCGGTGACGTTCTTGAGGGCTGATTTCTTGTCCTGTGATAAAAAGCATTCTGTTTCGACCGCCAAACATCTCAGGGGAACATTTGCATCTGCTTGGCACCATTTTTGAGTAAATTGCCAGTAACGTTGTTTATGGCTGATTTCTTGTCCTGTGGTAAAAAGCCTTCTGTTTCGACCGCCAAACCTCTCAGGGGAGCATTTGCAACCGTTTGGCACCATTTTTGAGTAAATTGCCGAAAGTCAGATTTTTGCTGAAATTGTGACCCCGGGGCTTAGGGATTTTTTCAAAAAAAAAATTTTCTGCCGGTGAAGTTGTTTAGGGCTGATTTTTTGTCCTGTGATAAAATGCCTTCTGTTTCGACCGCCAAACCTCTCAGGGGAACATTTGCAACCGTTTGGCACCATTTTTGAGTAAATTGCCGAAAGTCAGATTTTTCCTGAAATTGTGACCCCGGGGCTTAGGGATTTTTTTTCAAAAAAATCTTTTTCTGCCGGTGAATTTGTTTAGGGTTAATTTCTTGTCCTGTGATAAAAAGCCTTCTATTTCGACAGCCAAACCTCTCAGGGGAACATTTGCAACCGTTTGGCACCATTTTTGAGTAAATTGCCGAAAGTCAGATTTTTCCTGAAATTGTGACCCCGGGGCTTAGGGATTTTTTTCAAAAAAATCTTTTTCTGCCGGTGAAGTTGTTTCGGGCTAATTTCTTGTCCTGTGATAAAAAGCCTTCTGTTTCGACCGCCAAACCTCTCAGGGGAACATTTGCAACCGTTTGGCACCATTTTTGAGTAAATTGCCGAAAGTCAGATTTTTGCTGAAATTGTGACCCCGGGGGCTTAGGGATTTTTTCAAAAAAATCTTTTTCTGCCGGTGACGTTGTTGAGGGCTGATTTCTTGTCCTGTGATAAAAAGCCTTCTGTTTCGACAGCCAAACCTCTCAGGGGAACATTTGGAACCGTTTGGCACCAGTTTTGAGTAAATTGCCGAAAGTCAGATTTTTCCTGAAATTGTGACCCCGGGGCTTAGGGATTTTTTCAAAAAAAAAAATTTCTGCCGGTGAAGTTGTTTAGGGCTAATTTCTTGTCCTGTGATAAAAAGCCTTCTGTTTCGACCGCCAAACCTCTCAGGGGAACATTTGCATCCGCTTGGCACCATTTTTGAATAAATTGCCAGTAACGTTGTTTAGGGCTGATTTCTTGTCCTGTGGTAAAAAGCCTTCTGTTTCGACCGCCAAACCTCTCAGGGGAGCATTTGCAACCGTTTGGCACCATTTTTGAGTAAATTGCCGAAAGTCAGATTTTTCCTGAAATTGTGACCCCGGGGCTTAGGGATTTTTTCAAAAAAAATTTTTTCTGCCGGTGAAGTTGTTTAGGGCTGATTTCTTGTCCTGTGATAAAATGCCTTCTGTTTCGACCGCCAAACCTCTCAGGGGAACATTTGCAACCGTTTGGCACCATTTTTGAGTAAATTGCCGAAAGTCAGATTTTTGCTGAAATTGTGACCCCGGGGCTTAGGGATTTTTTCAAAAAAATCTTTTTCTGCCGGTGACGTTCTTGAGGGCTGATTTCTTGTCCTGTGATAAAAAGCCTTCTGTTTCGACAGCCAAACATCTCAGGGGGACATTTGCATCCGCTTGGCACCATTTTTAGTAAATTGCCAGTAACGTTGTTTATGGCTGATTTCTTGTCCTGTGGTAAAAAGCCTTCTGTTTCGACCGCCAAACCTCTCAGGGGAGCATTTGCAACCGTTTGGCACCATTTTTGAGTAAATTGCCTGTGGGAAAATGATTGCTTGTACATGAGAGCATGAGCAAAGTTTTTATTGTCACAGGGTGATCTCATAGCTAGAAGCATCCTTGGAGCATGAATAGCGCGTGAACAGCTCGTGCTGTCCCATATGATTGGCTAACGTAGTATGGTCTGATCGCTCGCATGGTTTAGTACCAAGGTCTTTATCTGCTGGCTAGAACAAATTGCTTGACTTGTATTTTTTGTATCCTTACTTGGCTTGTATCTTTCTGATTTTCACACAATAAAAGCTGTGCTGCATTAGCCCTAGGAGCTGCCATGTTTCCCTAGGAGCAGCCATAATTCGGAACCTATCTTGGTGTGAGACTGATTTTTCTCTGGATGCCGAGCTGCAACTCGACAATTGCCGAAAGTCAGATTTTTGCTGAAATTGTGACCCCGGGGCTTAGGGATTTTTTCAAAAAAAAAAATTTTCTGCCGGTGAAGTTCTTGAGGGCTGATTTCTTGTCCTGTGGTAAAAAGCCTTCTGTTTCGACCGCCAAACCTCTCAGGGGAGCATTTGCAACCGTTTGGCACCATTTTTGAGTAAGTTGCCGAAAGTCAGATTTTTGCTGAAATTGTGACCCCGGGGCTTAGGGATTTTTTCAAAAAAATCTTTTTCTGCCGGTGACGTTCTTGAGGGCTGATTTCTTGTCCTGTGATAAAAAGCCTTCTGTTTCGACCGCCAAACATCTCAGGGGAACATTCGCATCCGCTTGGCACCATTTTTGAGTAAATTGCCAGTAACGTTGTTTATGGCTGATTTCTTGTCCTGTGGTAAAAAGCCTTCTATTTCGACCGCCAAACCTCTCAGGGGAGCATTTGCAACCGTTTGGCACCATTTTTGAGTAAATTGCCGAAAGTCAGATTTTTGCTGAAATTGTGACCCCGGGGCTTAGGGATTTTTTCAAAAAAAATTTTTTCTGCCGGTGAAGTTGTTTAGGGCTGATTTCTTGTCCTGTGATAAAATGCCTTCTGTTTCGACCGCCAAACCTCTCAGGGGAACATTTGCAACCGTTTGGCACCATTTTTGAGTAAATTGCCGAAAGTCAGATTTTTCCTGAAATTGTTACCCCGGGGCTTACGGATTTTTTTCAAAAAAATCTTTTTCTGCCGGTGAAGTTGTTTAGGGCTAATTTCTTGTCCTTTGTTAAAAAGCCTTCTGTTTCGACCGCCAAACCTCTCAGGGGAACATTTGCAACCGTTTGGCACCATTTTTGAGTAAATTGCCGAAAGTCAGATTTTTGCTGAAATTGTGACCCCGGGGGCTTAGGGATTTTTTCAAAAAAATCTTTTTCTGCCGGTGACGTTGTTGAGGGCTGATTTCTTGTCCTGTGATAAAAAGCCTTCTGTTTCGACAGCCAAACCTCTCAGGGGAACATTTGGAACCGTTTGGCACCAGTTTTGAGTAAATTGCCGAAAGTCAGATTTTTCCTGAAATTGTGACCCCGGGGCTTAGGGATTTTTTCAAAAAAAAAAATTTCTGCCGGTGAAGTTGTTTAGGGCTGATTTCTTGTCCTGTGATAAAATGCCTTCTGTTTCGACCACCGAACCTCTCAGGGGAACATTTGCAACCGTTTGGCACCATTTTTGAGTAAATTGCCGAAAGTCAGATTTTTGCTGAAATTGTGACCCCGGGGCTTAGGGATTTTTTCAAAAAAATCTTTTTCTGCCGGTGACGTTCTTGAGGGCTGATTTCTTGTCCTATGATAAAAAGCCTTCTGTTTCGACCGCCAAACCTCTCAGGGGAACATTTGCATCCGCTTGGCACCATTTTTGAGTAAATTGCCAGTAACGTTGTTTAGGGCTGATTTCTTGTCCTGTGGTAAAAAGCCTTCTGTTTCGACCGCCAAACCTCTCAGGGGAGCATTTGCAACCGTTTGGCACCATTTTTGAGTAAATTGCCGAAAGTCAGATTTTTCCTGAAATTGTGACCCCGGGGCTTAGGGATTTTTTCAAAAAAAATTTTTTCTGCCGGTGAAGTTGTTTAGGGCTGATTTCTTGTCCTGTGATAAAAAGCCTTCTGTTTCGACCGCCAAACCTCTCAGGGGAACATTTGCAACCGTTTGGCACCATTTTTGAGTAAATTGCCGAAAGTCAGATTTTTGCTGAAATTGTGACCCCGGGGCTTAGGGATTTTTTCAAAAAAATCTTTTTCTGCCGGTGACGTTCTTGAGGGCTGATTTCTTGTCCTGTGATAAAAAGCCTTCTGTTTCGACCGCCAAACATCTCAGGGGGACATTTGCATCCGCTTGGCACCATTTTTGAATAAATTGCCAGTAACGTTGTTTATGGCTGATTTCTTGTCCTGTGGTAAAAAGCCTTCTGTTTCGACCGCCAAACCTCTCAGGGGAGCATTTGCAACCGTTTGGCACCATTTTTGAGTAAATTGCCGAAAGTCAGATTTTTGCTGAAATTGTGACCCCGGAGCTTAGGGATTTTTTCAAAAAAATCTTTTTCTGCAGGTGACGTTCTTGAGGGCTGATTTCTTGTCCTGTGATAAAAAGCCTTCTGTTTCGACGGCCAAACATCTCAGGGGAACATTTGCAACCGTTTGGCACCATTTTTGAGTAAATTGCCGAAAGTCAGATTTTTGCTGAAATTGTGACCCCGGGGCTTAGGGATTTTTTCAAAAAAAAAATTTTCTGCCGGTGAAGTTGTTTAGGGCTGATTTTTTGTCCTGTGATAAAATGCCTTCTGTTTCGACCGCCAAACCTCTCAGGGGAACATTTGCAACCGTTTGGCACCATTTTTGAGTAAATTGCCGAAAGTCAGATTTTTCCTGAAATTGTGACCCCGGGGCTTAGGGATTTTTTTTCAAAAAAATCTTTTTCTGCCGGTGAAGTTGTTTAGGGTTAATTTCTTGTCCTGTGATAAAAAGCCTTCTATTTCGACAGCCAAACCTCTCAGGGGAACATTTGCAACCGTTTGGCACCATTTTTGAGTAAATTGCCGAAAGTCAGATTTTTCCTGAAATTGTGACCCCGGGGCTTAGGGATTTTTTTCAAAAAAATCTTTTTCTGCCGGTGAAGTTGTTTCGGGCTAATTTCTTGTCCTGTGATAAAAAGCCTTCTGTTTCGACCGCCAAACCTCTCAGGGGAACATTTGCAACCGTTTGGCACCATTTTTGAGTAAATTGCCGAAAGTCAGATTTTTGCTGAAATTGTGACCCCGGGGGCTTAGGGATTTTTTCAAAAAAATCTTTTTCTGCCGGTGACGTTGTTGAGGGCTGATTTCTTGTCCTGTGATAAAAAGCCTTCTGTTTCGACAGCCAAACCTCTCAGGGGAACATTTGGAACCGTTTGGCACCAGTTTTGAGTAAATTGCCGAAAGTCAGATTTTTCCTGAAATTGTGACCCCGGGGCTTAGGGATTTTTTCAAAAAAAAAAATTTCTGCCGGTGAAGTTGTTTAGGGCTGATTTCTTGTCCTGTGATAAAATGCCTTCTGTTTCGACCACCGAACCTCTCAGGGGAACATTTGCAACCGTTTGGCACCATTTTTGAGTAAATTGCCGAAAGTCAGATTTTTGCTGAAATTGTGACCCCGGGGCTTAGGGATTTTTTCAAAAAAATCTTTTTCTGCCGGTGACGTTCTTGAGGGCTGATTTCTTGTCCTATGATAAAAAGCCTTCTGTTTCGACCGCCAAACCTCTCAGGGGAACATTTGCATCCGCTTGGCACCATTTTTGAGTAAATTGCCAGTAACGTTGTTTAGGGCTGATTTCTTGTCCTGTGGTAAAAAGCCTTCTGTTTCGACCGCCAAACCTCTCAGGGGAGCATTTGCAACCGTTTGGCACCATTTTTGAGTAAATTGCCGAAAGTCAGATTTTTCCTGAAATTGTGACCCCGGGGCTTAGGGATTTTTTCAAAAAAAATTTTTTCTGCCGGTGAAGTTGTTTAGGGCTGATTTCTTGTCCTGTGATAAAATGCCTTCTGTTTCGACCGCCAAACCTCTCAGGGGAACATTTGCAACCGTTTGGCACCATTTTTGAGTAAATTGCCGAAAGTCAGATTTTTGCTGAAATTGTGACCCCGGGGCTTAGGGATTTTTTCAAAAAAATCTTTTTCTGCCGGTGACGTTCTTGAGGGCTGATTTCTTGTCCTGTGATAAAAAGCCTTCTGTTTCGACCGCCAAACATCTCAGGGGGACATTTGCATCCGCTTGGCACCATTTTTAGTAAATTGCCAGTAACGTTGTTTATGGCTGATTTCTTGTCCTGTGGTAAAAAGCCTTCTGTTTCGACCGCCAAACCTCTCGGGAGCATTTGCAACCGTTTGGCACCATTTTTGAGTAAATTGCCGAAAGTCAGATTTTTGCTGAAATTGTGACCCCGGGGCTTAGGGATTTTTTCAAAAAAAAAAATTTTCTGCCGGTGAAGTTCTTGAGGGCTGATTTCTTGTCCTGTGGTAAAAAGCCTTCTGTTTCGACCGCCAAACCTCTCAGGGGAGCATTTGCAACCGTTTGGCACCATTTTTGAGTAAGTTGCCGAAAGTCAGATTTTTGCTGAAATTGTGACCCCGGGGCTTAGGGATTTTTTCAAAAAAATCTTTTTCTGCCGGTGACGTTCTTGAGGGCTGATTTCTTGTCCTGTGATAAAAAGCCTTCTGTTTCGACCGCCAAACATCTCAGGGGAACATTCGCATCCGCTTGGCACCATTTTTGAGTAAATTGCCAGTAACGTTGTTTATGGCTGATTTCTTGTCCTGTGGTAAAAAGCCTTCTATTTCGACCGCCAAACCTCTCAGGGGAGCATTTGCAACCGTTTGGCACCATTTTTGAGTAAATTGCCGAAAGTCAGATTTTTGCTGAAATTGTGACCCCGGGGCTTAGGGATTTTTTCAAAAAAATTTTTTTCTGCCGGTGAAGTTGTTTAGGGCTGATTTCTTGTCCTGTGATAAAATGCCTTCTGTTTCGACCGCCAAACCTCTCAGGGGAACATTTGCAACCGTTTGGCACCATTTTTGAGTAAATTGCCGAAAGTCAGATTTTTCCTGAAATTGTTACCCCGGGGCTTACGGATTTTTTTCAAAAAAATCTTTTTCTGCCGGTGAAGTTGTTTAGGGCTAATTTCTTGTCCTTTGTTAAAAAGCCTTCTGTTTCGACCGCCAAACCTCTCAGGGGAACATTTGCAACCGTTTGGCACCATTTTTGAGTAAATTGCCGAAAGTCAGATTTTTCCTGAAATTGTGACCCCGGGGGCTTAGGGATTTTTTCAAAAAAATCTTTTTCTGCCGGTGACGTTGTTGAGGGCTGATTTCTTGTCCTGTGATAAAAAGCCTTCTGTTTCGACAGCCAAACCTCTCAGGGGAACATTTGGAACCGTTTGGCACCAGTTTTGAGTAAATTGCCGAAAGTCAGATTTTTCCTGAAATTGTGACCCCGGGGCTTAGGGATTTTTTCAAAAAAAAAAATTTCTGCCGGTGAAGTTGTTTAGGGCTGATTTCTTGTCCTGTGATAAAATGCCTTCTGTTTCGACCACCGAACCTCTCAGGGGAACATTTGCAACCGTTTGGCACCATTTTTGAGTAAATTGCCGAAAGTCAGATTTTTGCTGAAATTGTGACCCCGGGGCTTAGGGATTTTTTCAAAAAAATCTTTTTCTGCCGGTGACGTTCTTGAGGGCTGATTTCTTGTCCTATGATAAAAAGCCTTCTGTTTCGACCGCCAAACCTCTCAGGGGAACATTTGCATCCGCTTGGCACCATTTTTGAGTAAATTGCCAGTAACGTTGTTTAGGGCTGATTTCTTGTCCTGTGGTAAAAAGCCTTCTGTTTCGACCGCCAAACCTCTCAGGGGAGCATTTGCAACCGTTTGGCACCATTTTTGAGTAAATTGCCGAAAGTCAGATTTTTCCTGAAATTGTGACCCCGGGGCTTAGGGATTTTTTCAAAAAAATTTTTTTCTGCCGGTGAAGTTGTTTAGGGCTGATTTCTTGTCCTGTGATAAAAAGCCTTCTGTTTCGACCGCCAAACCTCTCAGGGGAACATTTGCAACCGTTTGGCACCATTTTTGAGTAAATTGCCGAAAGTCAGATTTTTGCTGAAATTGTGACCCCGGGGCTTAGGGATTTTTTCAAAAAAATCTTTTTCTGCCGGTGACGTTCTTGAGGGCTGATTTCTTGTCCTGTGATAAAAAGCCTTCTGTTTCGACCGCCAAACATCTCAGGGGGACATTTGCATCCGCTTGGCACCATTTTTGAGTAAATTGCCAGTAACGTTGTTTATGGCTGATTTCTTGTCCTGTGGTAAAAAGCCTTCTGTTTCGACCGCCAAACCTCTCAGGGGAGCATTTGCAACCGTTTGGCACCATTTTTGAGTAAATTGCCGAAAGTCAGATTTTTGCTGAAATTGTGACCCCGGAGCTTAGGGATTTTTTCAAAAAAATCTTTTTCTGCAGGTGACGTTCTTGAGGGCTGATTTCTTGTCCTGTGATAAAAAGCCTTCTGTTTCGACGGCCAAACATCTCAGGGGAACATTTGCATCCGCTTGGCACCATTTTTGAGTAAATTGCCAGTAACATTGTTTATGGCTGATTTCTTGTCCTGTGGTAAAAAGCCTTCTGTTTCGACCGCCAAACCTCTCAGGGGAGCATTTGCAACCGTTTGGCACCATTTTTGAGTAAATTGCCGAAAGTCAGATTTTTGCTGAAATTGTGACCCCGGGGCTTAGGGATTTTTTCAAAAAAATCTTTTTCTGCCGGTGACGTTCTTGAGGGCTGATTTCTTGTCCTGTGATAAAAAGCCTTCTGTTTCGACCGCCAAACATCTCAGGGGGACATTTGCATCCGCTTGGCACCATTTTTGAGTAAATTGCCAGTAACGTTGTTTAGGGCTGATTTCTTGTCCTGTGGTAAAAAGCCTTCTGTTTCGACCGCCAAACCTCTCAGGGGAGCATTTGCAACCGTTTGGCACCATTTTTGAGAAAATTTCCGAAAGTCAGATTTTTGCTGAAATTGTGACCCCGGGGCTTAGGGATTTTTTCAAAAAAATCTTTTTCTGCAGGTGACGTTCTTGAGGGCTGATTTCTTGTCCTGTGATAAAAAGCCTTCTGTTTCGACCGCCAAACATCTCAGGGGAACATTTGCATCCGCTTGGCACCATTTTTGAGTAAATTGCCAGTAACATTGTTTATGGCTGATTTCTTGTCCTGTGGTAAAAAGCCTTCTGTTTCGACCGCCAAACCTCTCAGGGGAGCATTTGCAACCGTTTGGCACCATTTTTCAGTAAATTGCCGAAAGTCAGATTTTTGCTGAAATTGTGACCCCGGGGCTTAGGGATTTTTTCAAAAAAATTTTTTTCTGCCGGTGAAGTTGTTTAGGGCTGATTTCTTGTCCTGTGATAAAATGCCTTCTGTTTCGACCGCCAAACCTCTCAGGGGAACATTTGCAACCGTTCGGCACCATTTTTGAGTAAATTGCCGAAAGTCAGATTTTTGCTGAAATTGTGACCCCGGGGCTTAGGGATTTTTTTCAAAAAAATCTTTTTCTGCCGGTGAAGTTGTTTCGGGCTGATTTCTTGTCCTGTGATAAAAAGCCTTCTGTTTCGACCGCCAAACCTCTCAGGGGAACATTTGCAACCGTTTGGCACCATTTTTGAGTAAATTGCCAAAAGTCAGATTTTTGCTGAAATTGTGACCCCGGGGCTTAGGGATTTTTTCAAAAGAATCTTTTTCTGCCGGTGACGTTGTTGAGGGCTGATTTCTTGTCCTGTGGTAAAAAGCCTTCTGTTTCGACCGCCAAACCTCTCAGGGGAACATTTGCAACCGTTTGGCACCATTTTTGAGTAAATTGCCTAAAGTCAGTTTTTCCTGAAATTGTGACCCCGGGGCTTACGGATTTTTTCAAAAAAATCTTTTTCTGCCGGTGACGTTGTTGAGGGCTGATTTCTTGTCCTGTGATAAAAAGCCTTCTGTTTCGACAGCCAAACCTCTCAGGGGAACATTTGCAACCGTTTGGCACCATTTTTGAGTAAATTGCCGAAAGTCAGATTTTTCCTGAAATTGTGACCCCGGGGTTTAGGGATTTTTTCAAAAAAATCTTTTTCTGCCGGTGACGTTCTTGAGGGCTGATTTCTTGTCCTGTGATAAAAAGCCTTCTGTTTCGACCACCGAACCTCTCAGGGGAACATTTGCAACCATTTGGCACCATTTTTGAGTAAATTGCCGAAAGTCAGATTTTTGCTGAAATTGTGACCCCGGGGCTTAGGGATTTTTTCAAAAAAATCTTTTTCTGCAGGTGACGTTCTTGAGGGCTGATTTCTTGTCCTGTGATAAAAAGCCTTCTGTTTCGACCGCCAAACATCTCAGGGGAACATTTGCATCCGCTTGGCACCATTTTTGAGTAAATTGCCAGTAACATTGTTTATGGCTGATTTCTTGTCCTGTGGTAAAAAGCCTTCTGTTTCGACCGCCAAACCTCTCAGGGGAGCATTTGCAACCGTTTGGCACCATTTTTCAGTAAATTGCCGAAAGTCAGATTTTTGCTGAAATTGTGACCCCGGGGCTTAGGGATTTTTTCAAAAAAAAAAATTTTCTGCCGGTGAAGTTGTTTAGGGCTGATTTCTTGTCCTGTGATAAAATGCCTTCTGTTTCGACCGCCAAACCTCTCAGGGGAACATTTGCAACCGTTTGGCACCATTTTTGAATAAATTGCCGAAAGTCAGATTTTTCCTGAAATTGTGACCCCGGGGCTTAGGGATTTTTTTCAAAAAAATCTTTTTCTGCCGGTGAAGTTGTTTCGGGCTAATTTCTTGTCCTGTGATAAAAAGCCTTCTGTTTCGACCGCCAAACCTCTCGGGGGAACATTTGCAACCGTTTGGCACCATTTTTGAGTAAATTGCCAAAAGTCAGATTTTTGCTGAAATTGTGACCCCCGGGGCTTAGGGATTTTTTTCAAAAAAATCTTTTTCTGCCGGTGAAGTTGTTTAGGGCTAATTTCTTTTCCTGTGATAAAAAGCCTTCTGTTTCGACAGCCAAACCTCTCAGGGGAACATTTGCAACCGTTTGGCACCATTTTTGAGTAAATTTCCGAAAGTCAGATTTTTCCTGAAATTGTGACCCCGGGGCTTAGGGATTTTTTTCAAAAAAATCTTTTTCTGCCGGTGAAGTTGTTTAGGGCTAATTTCTTGTCCTGTGATAAAAAGCCTTCTGTTTCGACCGCCAAACCTCTCAGGGGAACATTTGCAACCGTTTGGCACCATTTTTGAGTAAATTGCCGAAAGTCAGATTTTTTCCTGTAATTGTGACCCCGGGGCTTAGGGATTTTTTCAAAAAAATCTTTTTCTGCCGGTGAAGTTGTTTAGGGCTAATTTCTTGTCCTGTGATAAAAAGCCTTCTGTTTCGACCGCCAAACCTCTCAGGGGAGCATTTGCAACCGTTTGGCACCATTTTTGAGTAAATTGCCGAAAGTCAGATTTTTGCTGAAATTGTGACCCCGGGGCTTAGGGATTTTTTCAAAAAAAAAAAATTCTGCCGGTGAAGTTGTTTAGGGCTGATTTCTTGTCCTGTGACAAAATGCCTTCTGTTTCGACCACCGAACCTCTCAGGGGAACATTTGCAACCGTTTGGCACCATTTTTGAGTAAATTGCCGAAAGTCAGATTTTTGCTGAAATTGTGACCCCGGGGCTTAGGGATTTTTTCAAAAAAATCTTTTTCTGCAGGTGACGTTCTTGAGGGCTGATTTCTTGTCCTGTGATAAAAAGCCTTCTGTTTCGACCGCCAAACATCTCAGGGGAACATTTGCATCCGCTTGGCACCATTTTTGAGTAAATTGCCAGTAACATTGTTTATGGCTGATTTCTTGTCCTGTGGTAAAAAGCCTTCTGTTTCGACCGCCAAACCTCTCAGGGGAGCATTTGCAGCCGTTTGGCACCATTTTTCAGTAAATTGCCGAAAGTCAGATTTTTGCTGAAATTGTGACCCCGGGGCTTAGGGATTTTTTCAAAAAAAAATTTTTCTGCCGGTGAAGTTGTTTAGGGCTGATTTCTTGTCCTGTGATAAAATGCCTTCTGTTTCGACCGCCAAACCTCTCAGGGGAACATTTGCAACCGTTTGGCACCATTTTTGAATAAATTGCCGAAAGTCAGATTTTTCCTGAAATTGTGACCCCGGGGCTTAGGGATTTTTTTCAAAAAAATCTTTTTCTGCCGGTGAAGTTGTTTCGGGCTAATTTCTTGTCCTGTGATAAAAAGCCTTCTGTTTCGACCGCCAAACCTCTCGGGGGAACATTTGCAACCGTTTGGCACCATTTTTGAGTAAATTGCCAAAAGTCAGATTTTTGCTGAAATTGTGACCCCCGGGGCTTAGGGATTTTTTTCAAAAAAATCTTTTTCTGCCGGTGAAGTTGTTTAGGGCTAATTTCTTTTCCTGTGATAAAAAGCCTTCTGTTTCGACAGCCAAACCTCTCAGGGGAACATTTGCAACCGTTTGGCACCATTTTTGAGTAAATTTCCGAAAGTCAGATTTTTCCTGAAATTGTGACCCCGGGGCTTAGGGATTTTTTTCAAAAAAATCTTTTTCTGCCGGTGAAGTTGTTTAGGGCTAATTTCTTGTCCTGTGATAAAAAGCCTTCTGTTTCGACCGCCAAACCTCTCAGGGGAACATTTGCAACCGTTTGGCACCATTTTTGAGTAAATTGCCGAAAGTCAGATTTTTTCCTGTAATTGTGACCCCGGGGCTTAGGGATTTTTTCAAAAAAATCTTTTTCTGCCGGTGAAGTTGTTTAGGGCTAATTTCTTGTCCTGTGATAAAAAGCCTTCTGTTTCGACCGCCAAACCTCTCAGGGGAGCATTTGCAACCGTTTGGCACCATTTTTGAGTAAATTGCCGAAAGTCAGATTTTTGCTGAAATTGTGACCCCGGGGCTTAGGGATTTTTTCAAAAAAAAAAAATTCTGCCGGTGAATTTGTTTAGGGCTGATTTCTTGTCCTGTGACAAAATGCCTTCTGTTTCGACCGCCAAACCTCTCAGGGGAACATTTGCAACCGTTTGGCACCATTTTTGAGTAAATTGCCTAAAGTCAGATTTTTTCCTGTAATTGTGACCCCGGGGCTTAGGGATTTTTTCAAAAAAATCTTTTTCTGCCGGTGAAGTTGTTTAGGGCTAATTTCTTGTCCTGTGATAAAAAGCCTTCTGTTTCGACCGCCAAACCTCTCAGGGGAGCATTTGCAACCGTTTGGCACAATTTTTGAGTAAATTGCCGAAAGTCAGATTTTTGCTGAAATTGTGACCCCGGGGCTTAGGGATTTTTTCAAAAAAAAATAATTCTGCCGGTGAAGTTGTTTAGGGCTGATTTCTTGTCCTGTGACAAAATGCCTTCTGTTTCGACCGCCAAACCTCTCAGGGGAACATTTGCAACCGTTTGGCACCATTTTTGAGTAAATTGCCTAAAGTCAGATTTTTCCTGAAATTGTGACCCCCCGGGCTTAGGGATTTTTTTCAAAAAAATCTTTTTCTGCCGGTGAAGTTGTTTAGGGCTAATTTCTTTTCCTGTGATAAAAAGCCTTCTTTTCGACAGCCAAACCTCTCAGGGGAACATTTGCAACCGTTTGGCACCATTTTTGAGTAAATTGCCGAAAGTCAGATTTTTCCTGAAATTGTGACCCCGGGGCTTAGGGATTTTTTTCAAAAAAATCTTTTTCTGCCGGTGAAGTTGTTTAGGGCTAATTTCTTGTCCTGTGATAAAAAGCCTTCTGTTTCGACCGCCAAACCTCTCAGGGGAACATTTGCAACCGTTTGGCACCATTTTTGAATAAATTGCCGAAAGTCAGATTTTTGCTGAAATTGTGACCCCGGGGCTTAGGGATTTTTTCAAAAAAATCTTTTTCTGCCGGTGACGTTGTTGAGGGCTGATTTCTTGTCCTGTGATAAAAAGCCTTCTGTTTCGACCGCCAAACATCTCAGGGGGACATTTGCATCCGCTTGGCACCATTTTTGAGTAAATTGCCAGTAACGTTGTTTATGGCTGATTTCTTGTCCTGTGATAAAAAGCCTTCTGTTTCGACCGCCAAACCTCTCAGGGGAACATTTGGAACCGTTTGGCACCAGTTTTGAGTAAATTGCCGAAAGTCAGATTTTTGCTGAAATAGTGACCCCGGGGCTTACGGATTTTTTCAAAAAAATCTTTTTCTGCCGGTGACGTTGTTGAGGGCTGATTTCTTGTCCTGTGATAAAAAGCCTTCTGTTTCGACAGCCAAACCTCTCAGGGGAACATTTGCAACCGTTTGGCACCATTTTTGAGTAAATTGCCGAAAGTCAGATTTTTCCTGAAATTGTGACCCCGGGGTTTAGGGATTTTTTCAAAAAAATCTTTTTCTGCCGGTGACGTTCTTGAGGGCTGATTTCTTGTCCTGTGATAAAAAGCCTTCTGTTTCGACCGCCAAACATCTCAGGGGAACATTCGCATCCGCTTGGCACCATTTTTGAGTAAATTGCCAGTAACATTGTTTATGGCTGATTTCTTGTCCTGTGGTAAAAAGCCTTCTGTTTCGACCGCCAAACCTCTCAGGGGAGCATTTGCAACCGTTTGGCACCATTTTTGAGAAAATTTCCGAAAGTCAGATTTTTGCTGAAATTGTGACCCCGGGGCTTAGGGATTTTTTCAAAAAAATCTTTTTCTGCAGGTGACGTTCTTGAGGGCTGATTTCTTGTCCTGTGATAAAAAGCCTTCTGTTTCGACCGCCAAACATCTCAGGGGAACATTTGCATCCGCTTGGCACCATTTTTGAGTAAATTGCCAGTAACATTGTTTATGGCTGATTTCTTGTCCTGTGGTAAAAAGCCTTCTGTTTCGACCGCCAAACCTCTCAGGGGAACATTTGCAACCGTTTGGCACCATTTTTGAGTAAATTGCCGAAAGTCAGATTTTTGCTGAAATTGTGACCCCGGGGCTTAGGGATTTTTTCAAAAAAATTTTTTTCTGCCGGTGAAGTTGTTTAGGGCTGATTTCTTGTCCTGTGATAAAAAGCCTTCTGTTTCGACAGCCAAACCTCTCAGGGGAACATTTGCAACCGTTTGGCACCATTTTTGAGTAAATTGCCGAAAGTCAGATTTTTCCTGAAATTGTGACCCCGGGGCTTAGGGATTTTTTTCAAAAAAATCTTTTTCTGCCGGTGAAGTTGTTTAGGGCTAATTTCTTGTCCTGTGATAAAAAGCCTTCTGTTTCGACCGCCAAACCTCTCAGGGGAACATTTGCAACCGTTTGGCACCATTTTTGAATAAATTGCCGAAAGTCAGATTTTTGCTGAAATTGTGACCCCGGGGCTTAGGGATTTTTTCAAAAAAATCTTTTTCTGCCGGTGACGTTGTTGAGGGCTGATTTCTTGTCCTGTGATAAAAAGCCTTCTGTTTCGACCGCCAAACATCTCAGGGGGACATTTGCATCCGCTTGGCACCATTTTTGAGTAAATTGCCAGTAACGTTGTTTATGGCTGATTTCTTGTCCTGTGATAAAAAGCCTTCTGTTTCGACCGCCAAACCTCTCAGGGGAACATTTGGAACCGTTTGGCACCAGTTTTGAGTAAATTGCCGAAAGTCAGATTTTTGCTGAAATAGTGACCCCGGGGCTTACAGATTTTTTCAAAAAAATCTTTTTCTGCCGGTGACGTTGTTGAGGGCTGATTTCTTGTCCTGTGATAAAAAGCCTTCTGTTTCGACAGCCAAACCTCTCAGGGGAACATTTGCAACCGTTTGGCACCATTTTTGAGTAAATTGCCGAAAGTCAGATTTTTCCTGAAATTGTGACCCCGGGGTTTAGGGATTTTTTCAAAAAAATCTTTTTCTGCCGGTGACGTTCTTGAGGGCTGATTTCTTGTCCTGTGATAAAAAGCCTTCTGTTTCGACCGCCAAACATCTCAGGGGAACATTCGCATCCGCTTGGCACCATTTTTGAGTAAATTGCCAGTAACATTGTTTATGGCTGATTTCTTGTCCTGTGGTAAAAAGCCTTCTGTTTCGACCGCCAAACCTCTCAGGGGAGCATTTGCAACCGTTTGGCACCATTTTTGAGTAAATTGCCGAAAGTCAGATTTTTGCTGAAATTGTGACCCCGGGGCTTAGGGATTTTTTCAAAAAAATCTTTTTCTGCCGGTGACGTTCTTGAGGGCTGATTTCTTGTCCTGTGATAAAAAGCCTTCTGTTTCGACCGCCAAACATCTCAGGGGGACATTTGCATCCGCTTGGCACCATTTTTGAGTAAATTGCCAGTAACGTTGTTTATGGCTGATTTCTTGTCCTGTGGTAAAAAGCCTTCTGTTTCGACCGCCAAACCTCTCAGGGGAGCATTTGCAACCGTTTGGCACCATTTTTGAGAAAATTTCCGAAAGTCAGATTTTTGCTGAAATTGTGACCCCGGGGCTTAGGGATTTTTTCAAAAAAATCTTTTTCTGCAGGTGACGTTCTTGAGGGCTGATTTCTTGTCCTGTGATAAAAAGCCTTCTGTTTCGACCGCCAAACATCTCAGGGGAACATTTGCATCCGCTTGGCACCATTTTTGAGTAAATTGCCAGTAACATTGTTTATGGCTGATTTCTTGTCCTGTGGTAAAAAGCCTTCTGTTTCGACCGCCAAACCTCTCAGGGGAACATTTGCAACCGTTTGGCACCATTTTTGAGTAAATTGCCGAAAGTCAGATTTTTGCTGAAATTGTGACCCCGGGGCTTAGGGATTTTTTCAAAAAAATTTTTTTCTGCCGGTGAAGTTGTTTAGGGCTGATTTCTTGTCCTGTGATAAAATGCCTTCTGTTTCGACCGCCAAACCTCTCAGGGGAACATTTGCAACCGTTTGGCACCATTTTTGAGTAAATTGCCGAAAGTCAGATTTTTGCTGAAATTGTGACCCCGGGGCTTAGGGATTTTTTTCAAAAAAATCTTTTTCTGCCGGTGAAGTTGTTTCGGGCTGATTTCTTGTCCTGTGATAAAAAGCCTTCTGTTTCGACCGCCAAACCTCTCAGGGGAACATTTGCAACCGTTTGGCACCATTTTTGAGTAAATTGCCAAAAGTCAGATTTTTGCTGAAATTGTGACCCCGGGGCTTAGGGATTTTTTCAAAAGAATCTTTTTCTGCCGGTGACGTTGTTGAGGGCTGATTTCTTGTCCTGTGGTAAAAAGCCTTCTGTTTCGACCGCCAAACCTCTCAGGGGAACATTTGCAACCGTTTGGCACCATTTTTGAGTAAATTGCCTAAAGTCAGATTTTTCCTGAAATTGTGACCCCGGGGCTTAGGGATTTTTTTCAAAAAAATCTTTTTCTGCCGGTGAAGTTGTTTCGGGCTAATTTCTTGTCCTGTGATAAAAAGCCTTCTGTTTCGACCGCCAAACATCTCAGGGGGACATTTGCATCCGCTTGGCACCATTTTTGAGTAAATTGCCAGTAACGTTGTTTATGGCTGATTTCTTGTCCTGTGATAAAAAGCCTTCTGTTTCGACCGCCAAACCTCTCAGGGGAACATTTGGAACCGTTTGGCACCAGTTTTGAGTAAATTGCCGAAAGTCAGATTTTTGCTGAAATAGTGACCCCGGGGCTTACGGATTTTTTCAAAAAAATCTTTTTCTGCCGGTGACGTTGTTGAGGGCTGATTTCTTGTCCTGTGATAAAAAGCCTTCTGTTTCGACAGCCAAACCTCTCAGGGGAACATTTGCAACCGTTTGGCACCATTTTTGAGTAAATTGCCGAAAGTCAGATTTTTCCTGAAATTGTGACCCCGGGGTTTAGGGATTTTTTCAAAAAAATCTTTTTCTGCCGGTGACGTTCTTGAGGGCTGATTTCTTGTCCTGTGATAAAAAGCCTTCTGTTTCGACCGCCAAACATCTCAGGGGAACATTCGCATCCGCTTGGCACCATTTTTGAGTAAATTGCCAGTAACATTGTTTATGGCTGATTTCTTGTCCTGTGGTAAAAAGCCTTCTGTTTCGACCGCCAAACCTCTCAGGGGAGCATTTGCAACCGTTTGGCACCATTTTTGAGTAAATTGCCGAAAGTCAGATTTTTGCTGAAATTGTGACCCCGGGGCTTAGGGATTTTTTCAAAAAAATCTTTTTCTGCCGGTGACGTTCTTGAGGGCTGATTTCTTGTCCTGTGATAAAAAGCCTTCTGTTTCGACCGCCAAACATCTCAGGGGGACATTTGCATCCGCTTGGCACCATTTTTGAGTAAATTGCCAGTAACGTTGTTTATGGCTGATTTCTTGTCCTGTGGTAAAAAGCCTTCTGTTTCGACCGCCAAACCTCTCAGGGGAGCATTTGCAACCGTTTGGCACCATTTTTGAGAAAATTTCCGAAAGTCAGATTTTTGCTGAAATTGTGACCCCGGGGCTTAGGGATTTTTTCAAAAAAATCTTTTTCTGCAGGTGACGTTCTTGAGGGCTGATTTCTTGTCCTGTGATAAAAAGCCTTCTGTTTCGACCGCCAAACATCTCAGGGGAACATTTGCATCCGCTTGGCACCATTTTTGAGTAAATTGCCAGTAACATTGTTTATGGCTGATTTCTTGTCCTGTGGTAAAAAGCCTTCTGTTTCGACCGCCAAACCTCTCAGGGGAACATTTGCAACCGTTTGGCACCATTTTTGAGTAAATTGCCGAAAGTCAGATTTTTGCTGAAATTGTGACCCCGGGGCTTAGGGATTTTTTCAAAAAAAAATTTTTCTGCCGGTGAAGTTGTTTAGGGCTGATTTCTTGTCCTGTGATAAAATGCCTTCTGTTTCGACCGCCAAACCTCTCAGGGGAACATTTGCAACCGTTTGGCACCATTTTTGAGTAAATTGCCGAAAGTCAGATTTTTGCTGAAATTGTGACCCCGGGGCTTAGGGATTTTTTTCAAAAAAATCTTTTTCTGCCGGTGAAGTTGTTTCGGGCTGATTTCTTGTCCTGTGATAAAAAGCCTTCTGTTTCGACCGCCAAACCTCTCAGGGGAACATTTGCAACCGTTTGGCACCATTTTTGAGTAAATTGCCAAAAGTCAGATTTTTGCTGAAATTGTGACCCCGGGGCTTAGGGATTTTTTCAAAAGAATCTTTTTCTGCCGGTGACGTTGTTGAGGGCTGATTTCTTGTCCTGTGGTAAAAAGCCTTCTGTTTCGACCGCCAAACCTCTCAGGGGAACATTTGCAACCGTTTGGCACCATTTTTGAGTAAATTGCCTAAAGTCAGATTTTTCCTGAAATTGTGACCCCGGGGCTTAGGGATTTTTTTCAAAAAAATCTTTTTCTGCCGGTGAAGTTGTTTCGGGCTAATTTCTTGTCCTGTGATAAAAAGCCTTCTGTTTCGACCGCCAAACCTCTCAGGGGAACATTTGGAACCGTTTGGCACCAGTTTTGAGTAAATTGCCGAAAGTCAGATTTTTGCTGAAATTGTGACCCCGGGGCTTACGGATTTTTTCAAAAAAATCTTTTTCTGCCGGTGACGTTGTTGAGGGCTGATTTCTTGTCCTGTGATAAAAAGCCTTCTGTTTCGACCGCCAAACATCTCAGGGGAACATTCGCATCCGCTTGGCACCATTTTTGAGTAAATTGCCAGTAACGTTGTTTATGGCTGATTTCTTGTCCTGTGGTAAAAAGCCTTCTGTTTCGACCGCCAAACCTCTCAGGGGAGCATTTGCAACCGTTTGGCACCATTTTTGAGTAAATTGCCGAAAGTCAGATTTTTCCTGAAATTGTGACCCCGGGGTTTAGGGATTTTTTTCAAAAAAATCTTTTTCTGCCAGTGAAGTTGTTTAGGGCTAATTTCTTGTCCTGTGATAAAAAGCCTTCGGTTTCGACCGCCAAACCTCTCAGGGGAACATTTGAAACCGTTTGGCACCAGTTTTGAGTAAATTGCCGAAAGTCAGATTTTTCCTGAAATTGTGACCCCGGGGCTTAGGGATTTTTTCAAAAAAAATTTTTTCTGCCGGTGAAGTTGTTTAGGGCTGATTTCTTGTCCTGTGATAAAATGCCTTCTGTTTCGACCGCCAAACCTCTCAGGGGAACATTTGCAACCGTTTGGCACCATTTTTGAATAAATTGCCGAAAGTCAGATTTTTCCTGAAATTGTGACCCCGGGGCTTAGGGATTTTTTTCAAAAAAATCTTTTTCTGCCGGTGAAGTTGTTTCGGGCTAATTTCTTGTCCTGTGATAAAAAGCCTTCTGTTTCGAACGCCAAACCTCTCGGGGGAACATTTGCAACCGTTTGGCACCATTTTTGAGTAAATTGCCAAAAGTCAGATTTTTGCTGAAATTGTGACCCCGGGGCTTAGGGATTTTTTCAAAAAAATCTTTTTCTGCCGGTGACGTTGTTGAGGGCTGATTTCTTGTCCTGTGGTAAAAAGCCTTCTGTTTCGACCGCCAAACCTCTCAGGGGAACATTTGCAACCGTTTGGCACCATTTTTGAGTAAATTGCCTAAAGTCAGATTTTTCCTGAAATTGTGACCCCCGGGGCTTAGGGATTTTTTTCAAAAAAATCTTTTTCTGCCGGTGAAGTTGTTTAGGGCTAATTTCTTTTCCTGTGATAAAAAGCCTTCTGTTTCGACAGCCAAACCTCTCAGGGGAACATTTGCAACCGTTTGGCACCATTTTTGAGTAAATTTCCGAAAGTCAGATTTTTCCTGAAATTGTGACCCCGGGGCTTAGGGATTTTTTTCAAAAAAATCTTTTTCTGCCGGTGAAGTTGTTTAGGGCTAATTTCTTGTCCTGTGATAAAAAGCCTTCTGTTTCGACCGCCAAACCTCTCAGGGGAACATTTGCAACCGTTTGGCACCATTTTTGAGTAAATTGCCGAAAGTCAGATTTTTTCCTGTAATTGTGACCCCGGGGCTTAGGGATTTTTTCAAAAAAATCTTTTTCTGCCGGTGAAGTTGTTTAGGGCTAATTTCTTGTCCTGTGATAAAAAGCCTTCTGTTTCGACCGCCAAACCTCTCAGGGGAGCATTTGCAACCGTTTGGCACCATTTTTGAGTAAATTGCCGAAAGTCAGATTTTTGCTGAAATTGTGACCCCGGGGCTTAGGGATTTTTTCAAAAAAAAAAAAATTCTGCCGGTGAAGTTGTTTAGGGCTGATTTCTTGTCCTGTGACAAAATGCCTTCTGTTTCGACCGCCAAACCTCTCAGGGGAACATTTGCAACCGTTTGGCACCATTTTTGAGTAAATTGCCTAAAGTCAGATTTTTCCTGAAATTGTGACCCCCCGGGCTTAGGGATTTTTTTCAAAAAAATCTTTTTCTGCCGGTGAAGTTGTTTAGGGCTAATTTCTTTTCCTGTGATAAAAAGCCTTCTGTTTCGACCGCCAAACCTCTCAGGGGAACATTTGCAACCGTTTGGCACCATTTTTGAGTAAACTGCCGAAAGTCAGATTTTTCCTGAAATTGTGACCCCGGGGCTTAGGGATTTTTTTCAAAAAAATCTTTTTCTGCCGGTGAAGTTGTTTAGGGCTAATTTCTTGTCCTGTGATAAAAAGCCTTCTGTTTCGACCGCCAAACCTCTCAGGGGAACATTTGCAACCGTTTGGCACCATTTTTGAGTAAATTGCCGAAAGTCAGATTTTTGCTGAAATTGTGACCCCGGGGCTTAGGGATTTTTTCAAAAAAATCTTTTTCTGCCGGTGACGTTGTTGAGGGCTGATTTCTTGTCCTGTGATAAAAAGCCTTCTGTTTCGACCGCCAAACATCTCAGGGGGACATTTGCATCCGCTTGGCACCATTTTTGAGTAAATTGCCAGTAACGTTGTTTATGGCTGATTTCTTGTCCTGTGGTAAAAAGCCTTCTGTTTCGACCGCCAAACCTCTCAGGGGAGCATTTGCAACCGTTTGGCACCATTTTTGAGTAAATTGCCGAAAGTCAGATTTTTCCTGAAATTGTGACCCCGGAGCTTAGGGATTTTTTCAAAAAAATCTTTTTCTGCAGGTGACGTTCTTGAGGGCTGATTTCTTGTCCTGTGATAAAAAGCCTTCTGTTTCGACCGCCAAACATCTCAGGGGAACATTTGCATCCGCTTGGCACCATTTTTGAGTAAATTGCCAGTGACATTGTTTATGGCTGATTTCTTGTCCTGTGGTAAAAAGCCTTCTGTTTCGACCGCCAAACCTCTCAGGGGAGCATTTGCAACCGTTTGGCACCATTTTTGAGTAAATTGCCGAAAGTCAGATTTTTGCTGAAATTGTGACCCCGGGGCTTAGGGATTTTTTCAAAAAAATCTTTTTCTGCCGGTGACGTTCTTGAGGGCTGATTTCTTGTCCTGTGATAAAAAGCCTTCTGTTTCGACCGCCAAACATCTCAGGGGGACATTTGCATCCACTTGGCACCATTTTTGAGTAAATTGCCAGTAACGTTGTTTATGGCTGATTTCTTGTCCTGTGGTAAAAAGCCTTCTGTTTCGACCGCCAAACCTCTCAGGGGAGCATTTGCAACCGTTTGGCACCATTTTTGAGAAAATTTCCGAAAGTCAGATTTTTGCTGAAATTGTGACCCCGGGGCTTAGGGATTTTTTCAAAAAAAATTTTTTCTGCCGGTGAAGTTGTTTAGGGCTGATTTCTTGTCCTGTGATAAAATGCCTTCTGTTTCGACCGCCAAACCTCTCAGGGGAACATTTGCAACCGTTTGGCACCATTTTTGAGTAAATTGCCGAAAGTCAGATTTTTCCTGAAATTGTGACCCCGGGGCTTAGGGATTTTTTTCAAAAAAATCTTTTTCTGCCGGTGAAGTTGTTTCGGGCTGATTTCTTGTCCTGTGATAAAAAGCCTTCTGTTTCGACCGCCAAACCTCTCAGGGGAACATTTGCAACTGTTTGGCACCATTTTTGAGTAAATTGCCAAAAGTCAGATTTTTGCTGAAATTGTGACCCCGGGGCTTAGGGATTTTTTCAAAAAAATCTTTTTCTGCCGGTGACGTTGTTGAGGGCTGATTTCTTGTCCTGTGGTAAAAAGCCTTCTGTTTCGACCGCCAAACCTCTCAGGGGAACATTTGCAACCGTTTGGCACCATTTTTGAGTAAATTGCCTAAAGTCAGATTTTTCCTGAAATTGTGACCCCCGGGGCTTAGGGATTTTTTTCAAAAAAATCTTTTTCTGCCGGTGAAGTTGTTTAGGGCTAATTTCTTTTCCTGTGATAAAAAGCCTTCTGTTTCGACAGCCAAACCTCTCAGGGGAACATTTGCAACCGTTTGGCACCATTTTTGAGTAAATTTCCGAAAGTCAGATTTTTCCTGAAATTGTGACCCCGGGGCTTAGGGATTTTTTTCAAAAAAATCTTTTTCTGCCGGTGAAGTTGTTTAGGGCTAATTTCTTGTCCTGTGATAAAAAGCCTTCTGTTTCGACCGCCAAACCTCTCAGGGGAACATTTGAAACCGTTTGGCACCAGTTTTGAGTAAATTGCCGAAAGTCAGATTTTTCCTGAAATTGTGACCCCGAGGCTTAGGGATTTTTTCAAAAAAAATATTTTCTGCCGGTGAAGTTGTTTAGGGCTGATTTCTTGTCCTGTGATAAAATGCCTTCTGTTTCGACCACCGAACCTCTCAGGGGAACATTTGCAACCGTTTGGCACCATTTTTGAGTAAATTGCCGAAAGTCAGATTTTTGCTGAAATTGTGACCCCGGGGCTTAGGGATTTTTTCAAAAAAATCTTTTTCTGCAGGTGACGTTCTTGAGGGCTGATTTCTTGTCCTGTGATAAAAAGCCTTCTGTTTCGACCGCCAAACATCTCAGGGGAACATTTGCATCCGCTTGGCACCATTTTTGAGTAAATTGCCAGTAACATTGTTTATGGCTGATTTCTTGTCCTGTGGTAAAAAGCCTTCTGTTTCGACCGCCAAACCTCTCAGGGGAGCATTTGCAACCGTTTGGCACCATTTTTCAGTAAATTGCCGAAAGTCAGATTTTTGCTGAAATTGTGACCCCGGGGCTTAGGGATTTTTTCAAAAAAAATTTTTTCTGCCGGTGAAGTTGTTTAGGGCTGATTTCTTGTCCTGTGATAAAATGCCTTCTGTTTCGACCGCCAAACCTCTCAGGGGAACATTTGCAACCGTTTGGCACCATTTTTGAATAAATTGCCGAAAGTCAGATTTTTCCTGAAATTGTGACCCCGGGGCTTAGGGATTTTTTTCAAAAAAATCTTTTTCTGCCGGTGAAGTTGTTTCGGGCTAATTTCTTGTCCTGTGATAAAAAGCCTTCTGTTTCGACCGCCAAACCTCTCGGGGGAACATTTGCAACCGTTTGGCACCATTTTTGAGTAAATTGCCAAAAGTCAGATTTTTGCTGAAATTGTGACCCCGGGGCTTAGGGATTTTTTCAAAAAAATCTTTTTCTGCCGGTGACGTTGTTGAGGGCTGATTTCTTGTCCTGTGGTAAAAAGCCTTCTGTTTCGACCGCCAAACCTCTCAGGGGAACATTTGCAACCGTTTGGCACCATTTTTGAGTAAATTGCCTAAAGTCAGATTTTTCCTGAAATTGTGACCCCCGGGGCTTAGGGATTTTTTTCAAAAAAATCTTTTTCTGCCGGTGAAGTTGTTTAGGGCTAATTTCTTTTCCTGTGATAAAAAGCCTTCTGTTTCGACAGCCAAACCTCTCAGGGGAACATTTGCAACCGTTTGGCACCATTTTTGAGTAAATTGCCGAAAGTCAGATTTTTCCTGAAATTGTGACCCCGGGGCTTAGGGATTTTTTTCAAAAAAATCTTTTTCTGCCGGTGAAGTTGTTTAGGGCTAATTTCTTGTCCTGTGATAAAAAGCCTTCTGTTTCGACCGCCAAACCTCTCAGGGGAACATTTGCAACCGTTTGGCACCATTTTTGAGTAAATTGCCGAAAGTCAGATTTTTTCCTGTAATTGTGACCCCGGGGCTTAGGGATTTTTTCAAAAAAATCTTTTTCTGCCGGTGAAGTTGTTTAGGGCTAATTTCTTGTCCTGTGATAAAAAGCCTTCTGTTTCGACCGCCAAACCTCTCAGGGGAGCATTTGCAACCGTTTGGCACCATTTTTGAGTAAATTGCCGAAAGTCAGATTTTTGCTGAAATTGTGACCCCGGGGCTTAGGGATTTTTTCAAAAAAAAAAAAATTCTGCCGGTGAAGTTGTTTAGGGCTGATTTCTTGTCCTGTGACAAAATGCCTTCTGTTTCGACCGCCAAACCTCTCAGGGGAACATTTGCAACCGTTTGGCACCATTTTTGAGTAAATTGCCTAAAGTCAGATTTTTCCTGAAATTGTGACCCCCCGGGCTTAGGGATTTTTTTCAAAAAAATCTTTTTCTGCCGGTGAAGTTGTTTAGGGCTAATTTCTTTTCCTGTGATAAAAAGCCTTCTGTTTCGACCGCCAAACCTCTCAGGGGAACATTTGCAACCGTTTGGCACCATTTTTGAGTAAACTGCCGAAAGTCAGATTTTTCCTGAAATTGTGACCCCGGGGCTTAGGGATTTTTTTCAAAAAAATCTTTTTCTGCCGGTGAAGTTGTTTAGGGCTAATTTCTTGTCCTGTGATAAAAAGCCTTCTGTTTCGACCGCCAAACCTCTCAGGGGAACATTTGCAATCGTTTGGCACCATTTTTGAGTAAATTGCCGAAAGTCAGATTTTTGCTGAAATTGTGACCCCGGGGCTTAGGGATTTTTTCAAAAAAATCTTTTTCTGCCGGTGACGTTGTTGAGGGCTGATTTCTTGTCCTGTGATAAAAAGCCTTCTGTTTCGACCGCCAAACATCTCAGGGGGACATTTGCATCCGCTTGGCACCATTTTTGAGTAAATTGCCAGTAACGTTGTTTATGGCTGATTTCTTGTCCTGTGGTAAAAAGCCTTCTGTTTCGACCGCCAAACCTCTCAGGGGAGCATTTGCAACCGTTTGGCACCATTTTTGAGTAAATTGCCGAAAGTCAGATTTTTCCTGAAATTGTGACCCCGGAGCTTAGGGATTTTTTCAAAAAAATCTTTTTCTGCAGGTGACGTTCTTGAGGGCTGATTTCTTGTCCTGTGATAAAAAGCCTTCTGTTTCGACCGCCAAACATCTCAGGGGAACATTTGCATCCGCTTGGCACCATTTTTGAGTAAATTGCCAGTGACATTGTTTATGGCTGATTTCTTGTCCTGTGGTAAAAAGCCTTCTGTTTCGACCGCCAAACCTCTCAGGGGAGCATTTGCAACCGTTTGGCACCATTTTTGAGTAAATTGCCGAAAGTCAGATTTTTGCTGAAATTGTGACCCCGGGGCTTAGGGATTTTTTCAAAAAAATCTTTTTCTGCCGGTGACGTTCTTGAGGGCTGATTTCTTGTCCTGTGATAAAAAGCCTTCTGTTTCGACCGCCAAACATCTCAGGGGGACATTTGCATCCGCTTGGCACCATTTTTGAGTAAATTGCCAGTAACGTTGTTTATGGCTGATTTCTTGTCCTGTGGTAAAAAGCCTTCTGTTTCGACCGCCAAACCTCTCAGGGGAGCATTTGCAACCGTTTGGCACCATTTTTGAGAAAATTTCCGAAAGTCAGATTTTTGCTGAAATTGTGACCCCGGGGCTTAGGGATTTTTTCAAAAAAAATTTTTTCTGCCGGTGAAGTTGTTTAGGGCTGATTTCTTGTCCTGTGATAAAATGCCTTCTGTTTCGACCGCCAAACCTCTCAGGGGAACATTTGCAACCGTTTGGCACCATTTTTGAGTAAATTGCCGAAAGTCAGATTTTTCCTGAAATTGTGACCCCGGGGCTTAGGGATTTTTTTCAAAAAAATCTTTTTCTGCCGGTGAAGTTGTTTCGGGCTGATTTCTTGTCCTGTGATAAAAAGCCTTCTGTTTCGACCGCCAAACCTCTCAGGGGAACATTTGCAACTGTTTGGCACCATTTTTGAGTAAATTGCCAAAAGTCAGATTTTTGCTGAAATTGTGACCCCGGGGCTTAGGGATTTTTTCAAAAAAATCTTTTTCTGCCGGTGACGTTGTTGAGGGCTGATTTCTTGTCCTGTGGTAAAAAGCCTTCTGTTTCGACCGCCAAACCTCTCAGGGGAACATTTGCAACCGTTTGGCACCATTTTTGAGTAAATTGCCTAAAGTCAGATTTTTCCTGAAATTGTGACCCCCGGGGCTTAGGGATTTTTTTCAAAAAAATCTTTTTCTGCCGGTGAAGTTGTTTAGGGCTAATTTCTTTTCCTGTGATAAAAAGCCTTCTGTTTCGACAGCCAAACCTCTCAGGGGAACATTTGCAACCGTTTGGCACCATTTTTGAGTAAATTTCCGAAAGTCAGATTTTTCCTGAAATTGTGACCCCGGGGCTTAGGGATTTTTTTCAAAAAAATCTTTTTCTGCCGGTGAAGTTGTTTAGGGCTAATTTCTTGTCCTGTGATAAAAAGCCTTCTGTTTCGACCGCCAAACCTCTCAGGGGAACATTTGCAACCGTTTGGCACCATTTTTGAGTAAATTGCCGAAAGTCAGATTTTTTCCTGTAATTGTGACCCCGGGGCTTAGGGATTTTTTCAAAAAAATCTTTTTCTGCCGGTGAAGTTGTTTAGGGCTAATTTCTTGTCCTGTGATAAAAAGCCTTCTGTTTCGACCGCCAAACCTCTCAGGGGAGCATTTGCAACCGTTTGGCACCATTTTTGAGTAAATTGCCGAAAGTCAGATTTTTGCTGAAATTGTGACCTTAGGGATTTTTTTGCTTAGGGATTTTTTCAAAAAAAAAAATTTCTGCCGGTGAAGTTGTTTAGGGCTGATTTCTTGTCCTGTGACAAAATGCCTTCTGTTTCGACCGCCAAACCTCTCAGGGGAACATTTGCAACCGTTTGGCACCATTTTTGAGTAAATTGCCGAAAGTCAGATTTTTGCTGAAATTGTGACCCCGGGGCTTAGGGATTTTTTCAAAAAAATCTTTTTCAGCCGGTGACGTTGTTGAGGGCTGATTTCTTGTCCTGTGGTAAAAAGCCTTCTGTTTCGACCGCCAAACCTCTCAGGGGAACATTTGCAACCGTTTGGCACCATTTTTGAGTAAATTGCCTAAAGTCAGATTTTTCCTGAAATTGTGACCCCCGGGGCTTAGGGATTTTTTTCAAAAAAATCTTTTTCTGCCGGTGAAGTTGTTTAGGGCTAATTTCTTGTCCTGTGATAAAAAGCCTTCTGTTTCGACCGCCAAACCTCTCAGGGGAACATTTGCAACCGTTTGGCACCATTTTTGAGTAAATTGCCGAAAGTCAGATTTTTTCCTGTAATTGTGACCCCGGGGCTTCGGGATTTTTTCAAAAAAATCTTTTTCTGCCGGTGAAGTTGTTTAGGGCTAATTTCTTGTCCTGTGATAAAAAGCCTTCTGTTTCGACCGCCAAACCTCTCAGGGGAGCATTTGCAACCGTTTGGCACCATTTTTGAGTAAATTGCCGAAAGTCAGATTTTTGCTGAAATTGTGACCCCGGGGCTTAGGGATTTTTTCAAAAAAAAAAAATTCTGCCGGTGAAGTTGTTTAGGGCTGATTTCTTCTCCTGTGATAAAATGCCTTCTGTTTCGACCGCCAAACCTCTTAGGGGAACATTTGCAACCGTTTGGCACCATTTTTGAGTAAATTGCCGAAAGTCAGATTTTTGCTGAAATTGTGACCCCGGGGCTTAGGGATTTTTTCAAAAAAAAAAAATTCTGCCGGTGAAGTTGTTTAGGGCTGATTTCTTCTCCTGTGATAAAATGCCTTCTGTTTCGACCGCCAAACCTCTTAGGGGAACATTTGCAACCGTTTGGCACCATTTTTGAGTAAATTGCCGAAAGTCAGATTTTTGCTGAAATTGTGACCCCGGGGCTTAGGGATTTTTTCAAAAAAATCTTTTTCTGCCGGTGACGTTCTTGAGGGCTGATTTCTTGTCCTGTGATAAAAAGCCTTCTGTTTCGACCGCCAAACATCTCAGGGGAACATTTGCATCCGCTTGGCACCATTTTTGAGTAAATTGCCAGTAACGTTGTTTATGGCTGATTTCTTGTCCTGTGGTAAAAAGCCTTCTGTTTCGACCGCCAAACCTCTCAGGGGAGCATTTGCAACCGTTTGGCACCATTTTTGAGTAAATTGCCGAAAGTCAGATTTTTGCTGAAATTGTGACCCCGGGGCTTAGGGATTTTTTCAAAAAAATCTTTTTCTGCCGGTGACGTTCTTGAGGGCTGATTTCTTGTCCTGTGATAAAAAGCCTTCTGTTTCGACCGCCAAACATCTCAGGGGAACATTTGCATCCGCTTGGCACCATTTTTGAGTAAATTGCCAGTAACGTTGTTTATGGCTGATTTCTTGTACTGTGGTAAAAAGCCTTCTGTTTCGACCGCCAAACCTCTCAGGGGAGCATTTGCAACCGTTTGGCACCATTTTTGAGTAAATTGCCGAAAGTCAGATTTTTGCTGAAATTGTGACCCCGGGGCTTAGGGATTTTTTCAAAAAAATTTTTTTCTGCCGGTGAAGTTGTTTAGGGCTGATTTCTTGTCCTGTGATAAAATGCCTTCTGTTTCGACCGCCAAACCTCTCAGGGGAACATTTGCAACCGTTTGGCACCATTTTTGAGTAAATTGCCGAAAGTCAGATTTTTGCTGAAATTGTGACCCCGGGGCTTAGGGATTTTTTCAAAAAAATCTTTTTCTGCCGGTGAAGTTGTTTAGGGCTAATTTCTTGTCCTGTGATAAAAAGTCTTCTGTTTCGACCGCCAAACCTCTCAGGGGAACATTTGCAACCGTTTGGCACCATTTTTGAGTAAATTGCCGAAAGTCAGATTTTTGCTGAAATTGTGACCCCGGGGCTTAGGGATTTTTTCAAAAAAATCTTTTTCTGCCGGTGACGTTGTTGAGGGCTGATTTCTTGTCCTGTGATAAAAAGCCTTCTGTTTCGACAGCCAAACCTCTCAGGGGAACATTTGCAACCGTTTGGCACCATTTTGAATAAATTGCCGAAAGTCAGATTTTTGCTGAAATTGTGACCCCGGGGCTTAGGGATTTTTTCAAAAAAATCTTTTTCTGCCGGTGACGTTCTTGAGGGCTGATTTCTTGTCCTGTGATAAAAAGCCTTCTGTTTCGACCGCCAAACATCTCAGGGGAACATTTGCATCCGCTTGGCACCATTTTTGAGTAAATTGCCAGTAACGTTGTTTATGGCTGATTTCTTGTCCTGTGGTAAAAAGCCTTCTGTTTCGACCGCCAAACCTCTCAGGGGAGCATTTGCAACCGTTTGGCACCATTTTTGAGTAAATTGCCGAAAGTCAGATTTTTGCTGAAATTGTGACCCTGGGGCTTAGGGATTTTTTCAAAAAAATCTTTTTCTGCCGGTGACGTTCTTGAGGGCTGATTTCTTGTCCTGTGATAAAAAGCCTTCTGTTTCGACCGCCAAACATCTCAGGGGAACATTCGCATCCGCTTGGCACCATTTTTGAGTAAATTGCCAGTAACGTTGTTTAGGGCTGATTTCTTGTCCTGTGGTAAAAAGCCTTCTGTTTCGACCGCCAAACCTCTCAGGGGAGCATTTGCAACCGTTTGGCACCATTTTTGAGTAAATTGCCGAAAGTCAGATTTTTGCTGAAATTGTGACCCCGGGGCTTAGGGATTTTTTCAAAAAAAAAATTTTCTGCCGGTGAAGTTGTTTAGGGCTGATTTCTTGTCCTGTGATAAAATGCCTTCTGTTTGGACCGCCAAACCTCTCAGGGGAACATTTGCAACCGTTTGGCACCATTTTTGAGTAAATTGCCGAAAGTCAGATTTTTGCTGAAATTGTGACCCCGGGGCTTAGGGATTTTTTCAAAAAAAAAATTTTCTGCCGGTGGAGTTGTTTAGGGCTGATTTCTTGTCCTGTGATAAAATGCCTTCTGTTTCGACCGCCAAACCTCTCACGGGAACATTTGCAACCGTTTGGCACCATTTTTGAGTAAATTGCCGAAAGTCAGATTTTTGCTGAAATTGTGACCCCGGGGCTTAGGGATTTTTTCAAAAAAATCTTTTTCTGCCGGTGACGTTCTTGAGGGCTGATTTCTTGTCCTGTGATAAAAAGCCTTCTGTTTCGACCGCCAAACATCTCAGGGGGACATTTGCATCCGCTTGGCACCATTTTTGAGTAAATTGCCAGTAACGTTGTTTATGGCTGATTTCTTGTCCTGTGGTAAAAAGCCTTCTGTTTCGACCGCCAAACCTCTCAGGGGAGCATTTGCAACCGTTTGGCACCATTTTTGAGTAAATTGCCGAAAGTCAGATTTTTGCTGAAATTGTGACCCCGGGGCTTAGGGTTTTTTTCAAAAAAATCTTTTTCTGCCGGTGACGTTCTAGAGGGCTGATTTCTTGTCCTGTGATAAAAAGCCTTCTGTTTCGACCGCCAAACATCTCAGGGGAACATTCGCATCCGGTTGGCACCATTTTTGAGTAAATTGCCAGTAACGTTGTTTATGGCTGATTTCTTGTCCTGTGGTAAAAAGCCTTCTGTTTCGACCGCCAAACCTCTCAGGGGAGCATTTGCAACCGTTTGGCACCATTTTTGAGTAAATTGCCGAAAGTCAGATTTTTGCTGAAATTGTGACCCCGGGGCTTAGGGATTTTTTCAAAAAAAAATTTTTTCTGCCGGTGAAGTTGTTTAGGGCTGATTTCTTGTCCTGTGATAAAAAGCCTTCTGTTTCGACCGCCAAACATCTCAGGGGAACATTCGCATCCGCTTGGCACCATTTTTGAGTAAATTGCCAGTAACGTTGTTTATGGCTGATTTCTTGTCCTGTGGTAAAAAGCCTTCTGTTTCGACCGCCAAACCTCTCAGGGGAGCATTTGCAACCGTTTGGCACCATTTTTGAGTAAATTGCCGAAAGTCAGATTTTTGCTGAAATTGTGACCCCGGGGCTTAGGGATTTTTTCAAAAAAAAATTTTTCTGCCGGTGAAGTTGTTTAGGGCTGATTTCTTGTCCTGTGATAAAATGCCTTCTGTTTCGACCGCCAAACCTCTCAGGGGAACATTTGCAACCGTTTGGCACCATTTTTGAGTAAATTGCCGAAAGTCAGATTTTTCCTGAAATTGTGACCCCGGGGCTTAGGGATTTTTTTCAAAAAAATCTTTTTCTGCCGGTGAAGTTGTTTCGGGCTAATTTCTTGTCCTGTGATAAAAAGCCTTCTGTTTCGACCGCCAAACCTCTCAGGGGAACATTTGCAACCGTTTGGCACCATTTTTGAGTAAATTGCCGAAAGTCAGATTTTTGCTGAAATTGTGACCCCGGGGCTTACGGATTTTTTCAAAAAAATCTTTTTCTGCCAGTGAAGTTGTTTAGGGCTAATTTCTTGTCCTGTGATAAAAAGCCTTCTGTTTCGACCGCCAAACCTCTCAGGGGAACATTTGAAACCGTTTGGCACCAGTTTTGAGTAAATTGCCGAAAGTCAGATTTTTCCTGAAATTGTGACCCCGGGGCTTAGGGATTTTTTCAAAAAAAATATTTTCTGCCGGTGAAGTTGTTTAGGGCTGATTTCTTGTCCTGTGATAAAATGCCTTCTGTTTCGACCACCGAACCTCTCAGGGGAACATTTGCAACCGTTTGGCACCATTTTTGAGTAAATTGCCGAAAGTCAGATTTTTGCTGAAATTGTGACCCCGGGGCTTAGGGATTTTTTCAAAAAAATCTTTTTCTGCCGGTGACGTTCTTGAGGGCTGATTTCTTCTCCTATGATAAAAAGCCTTCTGTTTCGACCGCCAAACCTCTCAGGGGAACATTTGCATCCGCTTGGCACCATTTTTGAGTAAATTGCCAGTAACGTTGTTTAGGGCTGATTTCTTGTCCTGTGGTAAAAAGCCTTCTGTTTCGACCGCCAAACCTCTCAGGGGAGCATTTGCAATCGTTTGGCACCATTTTTGAGTAAATTGCCGAAAGTCAGATTTTTGCTGAAATTGTGACCCCGGGGCTTAGGGATTTTTTCAAAAAAATCTTTTTCTGCAGGTGACGTTCTTGAGGGCTGATTTCTTGTCCTGTGATAAAAAGCCTTCTGTTTCGACCGCCAAACCTCTCAGGGGAACATTTGAAACCGTTTGGCACCATTTTTGAGTAAATTGCCGAAAGTCAGATTTTTGCTGAAATTGTGACCCCGGGGCTTAGGGATTTTTTCAAAAAAATCTTTTTCTGCAGGTGACGTTCTTGAGGGCTGATTTCTTGTCCTGTGATAAAAAGCCTTCTGTTTCGACCGCCAAACCTCTCAGGGGAACATTTGAAACCGTTTGGCACCAGTTTTGAGTAAATTGCCGAAAGTCAGATTTTTCCTGAAATTGTGACCCCGGGGCTTAGGGATTTTTTCAAAAAAAATATTTTCTGCCGGTGAAGTTGTTTAGGGCTGATTTCTTGTCCTGTGATAAAATGCCTTCTGTTTCGACCACCGAACCTCTCAGGGGAACATTTGCAACCGTTTGGCACCATTTTTGAGTAAATTGCCGAAAGTCAGATTTTTGCTGAAATTTTGACCCCGGGGCTTAGGGATTTTTTCAAAAAAATCTTTTTCTGCCGGTGACGTTGTTGAGGGCTGATTTCTTGTCCTGTGATAAAAAGCCTTCTGTTTCGACCGCCAAACCTCTCAGGGGAACATTTGCAACCGTTTGGCACCAGTTTTGAGTAAATTGCCGAAAGTCAGATTTTTCCTGAAATTGTGACCCCGGGGCTTAGGGATTTTTTCAAAAAAAATATTTTCTGCCGGTGAAGTTGTTTAGGGCTGATTTCTTGTCCTGTGATAAAATGCCTTCTGTTTCGACCGCCAAACCTCTCAGGGGAACTTTTGCAACCGTTTGGCACCATTTTTGAGTAAATTGCCGAAAGTCAGATTTTTGCTGAAATTGTGACCCCGGGGCTTAGGGATTTTTTCAAAAAAATCTTTTTCTGCCGGTGACGTTCTTGAGGGCTGATTTCTTGTCCTGTGATAAAAAGCCTTCTGTTTCGACCGCCAAACATCTCAGGGGGACATTTGCATCCGCTTGGCACCATTTTTGAGTAAATTGCCAGTAACGTTGTTTAGGGCTGATTTCTTGTCCTGTGGTAAAAAGCCTTCTGTTTCGACCGCCAAACCTCTCAGGGGAGCATTTGCAACCGTTTGGCACCATTTTTGAGTAAATTGCCGAAAGTCAGATTTTTGCTGAAATTGTGACCCCGGGGCTTAGGGATTTTTTCAAAAAAATCTTTTTCTGCCGGTGACGTTCTTGAGGGCTGATTTCTTGTCCTGTGATAAAAAGCCTTCTGTTTCGACCGCCAAACATCTCAGGGGAACATTCGCATCCGCTTGGCACCATTTTTGAGTAAATTGCCAGTAACGTTGTTTATGGCTGATTTCTTGTCCTGTGGTAAAAAGCCTTCTGTTTCGACCGCCAAACCTCTCAGGGGAGCATTTGCAACCGTTTGGCACCATTTTTGAGTAAATTGCCAGTAACGTTGTTTATGGCTGATTTCTTGTCCTGTGGTAAAAAGCCTTCTGTTTCGACCGCCAAACCTCTCAGGGGAGCATTTGCAACCGTTTGGCACCATTTTTGAGTAAATTGCCGAAAGTCAGATTTTTGCTGAAATTGTGAACCCGGGGCTTAGGGATTTTTTCAAAAAAAAATTTTTCTGCCGGTGAAGTTGTTTAGGGCTGATTTCTTGTCCTGTGATAAAATGCCTTCTGTTTCGACCGCCAAACGTCTCAGGGGAACATTTGCAACCGTTTGGCACCATTTTTGAGTAAATTGCCGAAAGTCAGATTTTTGCTGAAATTGTGACCCCGGGGCTTACGGATTTTTTCAAAAAAATCTTTTTCTGCCGGTGACGTTGTTGAGGGCTGATTTCTTGTCCTGTGATAAAAAGCCTTCTGTTTCGACAGCCAAACCTCTCAGGGGAACATTTGCAACCGTTTGGCACCATTTTTGAGTAAATTGCCGAAAGTCAGATTTTTCCTGAAATTGTGACCCCGGGGTTTAGGGATTTTTTTCAAAAAAATCTTTTTCTGCCAGTGAAGTTGTTTAGGGCTAATTTCTTGTCCTGTGATAAAAAGCCTTCTGTTTCGACCGCCAAACCTCTCAGGGGAACATTTGAAACCGTTTGGCACCAGTTTTGAGTAAATTGCCGAAAGTCAGATTTTTCCTGAAATTGTGACCCCGGGGCTTAGGGATTTTTTCAAAAAAAATATTTTCTGGCGGTGAAGTTGTTTAGGGCTGATTTCTTGTCCTGTGATAAAATGCCTTCTGTTTCGACCACCGAACCTCTCAGGGGAACATTTGCAACCGTTTGGCACCATTTTTGAGTAAATTGCCGAAAGTCAGATTTTTGCTGAAATTGTGACCCCGGGGCTTAGGGATTTTTTCAAAAAAATCTTTTTCTGCCGGTGACGTTCTTGAGGGCTGATTTCTTCTCCTATGATAAAAAGCCTTCTGTTTCGACCGCCAAACCTCTCAGGGGAACATTTGCATCCGCTTGGCACCATTTTTGAGTAAATTGCCAGTAACGTTGTTTAGGGCTGATTTCTTGTCCTGTGGTAAAAAGCCTTCTGTTTCGACCGCCAAACCTCTCAGGGGAGCATTTGCAACCGTTTGGCACCATTTTTGAGTAAATTGCCGAAAGTCAGATTTTTGCTGAAATTGTGACCCCGGGGCTTAGGGATTTTTTCAAAAAAAAAATTTTCTGCCGGTGGAGTTGTTTAGGGCTGATTTCTTGTCCTGTGATAAAATGCCTTCTGTTTCGACCGCCAAACCTCTCACGGGAACATTTGCAACCGTTTGGCACCATTTTTGAGTAAATTGCCGAAAGTCAGATTTTTGCTGAAATTGTGACCCCGGGGCTTAGGGATTTTTTCAAAAAAATCTTTTTCTGCCGGTGACGTTCTTGAGGGCTGATTTCTTGTCCTGTGATAAAAAGCCTTCTGTTTCGACCGCCAAACATCTCAGGGGGACATTTGCATCCGCTTAGCACCATTTTTGAGTAAATTGCCAGTAACGTTGTTTATGGCTGATTTCTTGTCCTGTGGTAAAAAGCCTTCTGTTTCGACCGCCAAACCTCTCAGGGGAGCATTTGCAACCGTTTGGCACCATTTTTGAGTAAATTGCCGAAAGTCAGATTTTTGCTGAAATTGTGACCCCGGGGCTTAGGGATTTTTTCAAAAAAATCTTTTTCTGCCGGTGACGTTCTAGAGGGCTGATTTCTTGTCCTGTGATAAAAAGCCTTCTGTTTCGACCGCCAAACATCTCAGGGGAACATTCGCATCCGCTTGGCACCATTTTTGAGTAAATTGCCAGTAACGTTGTTTATGGCTGATTTCTTGTCCTGTGGTAAAAAGCCTTCTGTTTCGACCGCCAAACCTCTCAGGGGAGCATTTGCAACCGTTTGGCACCATTTTTGAGTAAATTGCCGAAAGTCAGATTTTTGCTGAAATTGTGACCCCGGGGCTTAGGGATTTTTTCAAAAAAAAATTTTTCTGCCGGTGAAGTTGTTTAGGGCTGATTTCTTGTCCTGTGATAAAAAGCCTTCTGTTTCGACCGCCAAACATCTCAGGGGAACATTCGCATCCGCTTGGCACCATTTTTGAGTAAATTGCCAGTAACGTTGTTTATGGCTGATTTCTTGTCCTGTGGTAAAAAGCCTTCTGTTTCGACCGCCAAACCTCTCAGGGGAACATTTGCAACCGTTTGGCACCATTTTTGAGTAAATTGCCGAAAGTCAGATTTTTCCTGAAATTGTGACCCCGGGGCTTAGGGATTTTTTTCAAAAAAATCTTTTTCTGCCGGTGAAGTTGTTTCGGGCTAATTTCTTGTCCTGTGATAAAAAGCCTTCTGTTTCGACCGCCAAACCTCTCAGGGGAACATTTGCAACCGTTTGGCACCATTTTTGAGTAAATTGCCGAAAGTCAGATTTTTGCTGAAATTGTGACCCCGGGGCTTACGGATTTTTTCAAAAAAATCTTTTTCTGCCAGTGAAGTTGTTTAGGGCTAATTTCTTGTCCTGTGATAAAAAGCCTTCTGTTTCGACCGCCAAACCTCTCAGGGGAACATTTGAAACCGTTTGGCACCAGTTTTGAGTAAATTGCCGAAAGTCAGATTTTTCCTGAAATTGTGACCCCGGGGCTTAGGGATTTTTTCAAAAAAAATATTTCCTGCCGGTGAAGTTGTTTAGGGCTGATTTCTTGTCCTGTGATAAAATGCCTTCTGTTTCGACCACCGAACCTCTCAGGGGAACATTTGCAACCGTTTGGCACCATTTTTGAGTAAATTGCCGAAAGTCAGATTTTTGCTGAAATTGTGACCCCGGGGCTTAGGGATTTTTTCAAAAAAATCTTTTTCTGCCGGTGACGTTCTTGAGGGCTGATTTCTTCTCCTATGATAAAAAGCCTTCTGTTTCGACCGCCAAACCTCTCAGGGGAACATTTGCATCCGCTTGGCACCATTTTTGAGTAAATTGCCAGTAACGTTGTTTAGGGCTGATTTCTTGTCCTGTGGCAAAAAGCCTTCTGTTTCGACCGCCAAACCTCTCAGGGGAGCATTTGCAACCGTTTGGCACCATTTTTGAGTAAATTGCCGAAAGTCAGATTTTTGCTGAAATTGTGACCCCGGGGCTTAGGGATTTTTTCAAAAAAATCTTTTTCTGCAGGTGACGTTCTTGAGGGCTGATTTCTTGTCCTGTGATAAAAAGCCTTCTGTTTCGACCGCCAAACCTCTCAGGGGAACATTTGCAACCGTTTGGCACCATTTTTGAGTAAATTGCCGAAAGTCAGATTTTTCCTGAAATTGTGACCCCGGGGCTTAGGGATTTTTTTCAAAAAAATCTTTTTCTGCCGGTGAAGTTGTTTCGGGCTAATTTCTTGTCCTGTGATAAAAAGCCTTCTGTTTCGACCGCCAAACCTCTCAGGGGAACATTTGCAACCGTTTGGCACCATTTTTGAGTAAATTGCCGAAAGTCAGATTTTTGCTGAAATTGTGACCCCGGGGCTTACGGATTTTTTCAAAAAAATCTTTTTCTGCCAGTGAAGTTGTTTAGGGCTAATTTCTTGTCCTGTGATAAAAAGCCTTCTGTTTCGACCGCCAAACCTCTCAGGGGAACATTTGCAACCGTTTGGCACCAGTTTTGAGTAAATTGCCGAAAGTCAGATTTTTCCTGAAATTGTGACCCCGGGGCTTAGGGATTTTTTCAAAAAAAATATTTTCTGGCGGTGAAGTTGTTTAGGGCTGATTTCTTGTCCTGTGATAAAATGCCTTCTGTTTCGACCACCGAACCTCTCAGGGGAACATTTGCAACCGTTTGGCACCATTTTTGAGTAAATTGCCGAAAGTCAGATTTTTGCTGAAATTGTGACCCCGGGGCTTAGGGATTTTTTCAAAAAAATCTTTTTCTGCCGGTGACGTTCTTGAGGGCTGATTTCTTGTCCTGTGATAAAAAGCCTTCTGTTTCGACCGCCAAACCTCTCAGGGGAACATTTGCATCCGCTTGGCACCATTTTTGAGTAAATTGCCAGTAACGTTGTTTAGGGCTGATTACTTGTCCTGTGGTAAAAAGCCTTCTGTTTCGACCGCCAAACCTCTCAGGGGAGCATTTGCAACCGTTTGGCACCATTTTTGAGTAAATTGCCGAAAGTCAGATTTTTGCTGAAATTGTGACCCCGGGGCTTAGGGATTTTTTCAAAAAAAAAAATTTCTGCCGGTGGAGTTGTTTAGGGCTGATTTCTTGTCCTGTGATAAAATGCCTTCTGTTTCGACCGCCAAACCTCTCACGGGAACATTTGCAACCGTTTGGCACCATTTTTGAGTAAATTGCCGAAAGTCAGATTTTTGCTGAAATTGTGACCCCGGGGCTTAGGGATTTTTTCAAAAAAATCTTTTTCTGCCGGTGACGTTCTTGAGGGCTGATTTCTTGTCCTGTGATAAAAAGCCTTCTGTTTCGACCGCCAAACATCTCAGGGGGACATTTGCATCCGCTTGGCACCATTTTTGAGTAAATTGCCAGTAACGTTGTTTATGGCTGATTTCTTGTCCTGTGGTAAAAAGCCTTCTGTTTCGACCGCCAAACCTCTCAGGGGAGCATTTGCAACCGTTTGGCACCATTTTTGAGTAAATTGCCGAAAGTCAGATTTTTGCTGAAATTGTGACCCCGGGGCTTAGGGATTTTTTCAAAAAAATCTTTTTTTGCCGGTGACGTTCTAGAGGGCTGATTTCTTGTCCTGTGATAAAAAGCCTTCTGTTTCGACCGCCAAACATCTCAGGGGAACATTCGCATCCGCTTGGCACCATTTTTGAGTAAATTGCCAGTAACGTTGTTTATGGCTGATTTCTTGTCCTGTGGTAAAAAGCCTTCTGTTTCGACCGCCAAACCTCTCAGGGGAGCATTTGCAACCGTTTGGCACCATTTTTGAGTAAATTGCCGAAAGTCAGATTTTTGCTGAAATTGTGACCCCGGGGCTTAGGGATTTTTTCAAAAAAAAATTTTTCTGCCGGTGAAGTTGTTTAGGGCTGATTTCTTGTCCTGTGATAAAAAGCCTTCTGTTTCGACCGCCAAACATCTCAGGGGAACATTCGCATCCGCTTGGCACCATTTTTGAGTAAATTGCCAGTAACGTTGTTTATGGCTGATTTCTTGTCCTGTGGTAAAAAGCCTTCTGTTTCGACCGCCAAACCTCTCAGGGGAGCATTTGCAACCGTTTGGCACCATTTTTGAGTAAATTGCCGAAAGTCAGATTTTTGCTGAAATTGTGACCCCGGGGCTTAGGGATTTTTTCAAAAAAAAAATTTTCTGCCGGTGGAGTTGTTTAGGGCTGATTTCTTGTCCTGTGATAAAATGCCTTCTGTTTCGACCGCCAAACCTCTCACGGGAACATTTGCAACCGTTTGGCACCATTTTTGAGTAAATTGCCGAAAGTCAGATTTTTGCTGAAATTGTGACCCCGGGGCTTAGGGATTTTTTCAAAAAAATCTTTTTCTGCCGGTGACGTTCTTGAGGGCTGATTTCTTGTCCTGTGATAAAAAGCCTTCTGTTTCGACCGCCAAACATCTCAGGGGGACATTTGCATCCGCTTGGCACCATTTTTGAGTAAATTGCCAGTAACGTTGTTTATGGCTGATTTCTTGTCCTGTGGTAAAAAGCCTTCTGTTTCGACCGCCAAACCTCTCAGGGGAGCATTTGCAACCGTTTGGCACCATTTTTGAGTAAATTGCCGAAAGTCAGATTTTTGCTGAAATTGTGACCCCGGGGCTTAGGGATTTTTTCAAAAAAAATTTTTTTCTGCCGGTGAAGTTGTTTAGGGCTGATTTCTTGTCCTGTGATAAAAAGCCTTCTGTTTCGACCGCCAAACATCTCAGGGGAACATTCGCATCCGCTTGGCACCATTTTTGAGTAAATTGCCAGTAACGTTGTTTATGGCTGATTTCTTGTCCTGTGGTAAAAAGCCTTCTGTTTCGACCGCCAAACCTCTCAGGGGAGCATTTGCAACCGTTTGGCACCATTTTTGAGTAAATTGCCGAAAGTCAGATTTTTGCTGAAATTGTGACCCCGGGGAATTTTTTCTGCCGGTGAAGTTGTTTAGGGCTGATTTCTTGTCCTGTGATAAAATGCCTTCTGTTTCGACCGCCAAACCTCTCAGGGGAACATTTGCAACCGTTTGGCACCATTTTTGAGTAAATTGCCGAAAGTCAGATTTTTCCTGAAATTGTGACCCCGGGGCTTAGGGATTTTTTTCAAAAAAATCTTTTTCTGCCGGTGAAGTTGTTTCGGGCTAATTTCTTGTCCTGTGATAAAAAGCCTTCTGTTTCGACCGCCAAACCTCTCAGGGGAACATTTGCAACCGTTTGGCACCATTTTTGAGTAAATTGCCGAAAGTCAGATTTTTGCTGAAATTGTGACCCCGGGGCTTACGGATTTTTTCAAAAAAATCTTTTTCTGCCAGTGAAGTTGTTTAGGGCTAATTTCTTGTCCTGTGATAAAAAGCCTTCTGTTTCGACCGCCAAACCTCTCAGGGGAACATTTGAAACCGTTTGGCACCAGTTTTGAGTAAATTGCCGAAAGTCAGATTTTTCCTGAAATTGTGACCCCGGGGCTTAGGGATTTTTTCAAAAAAAATATTTTCTGGCGGTGAAGTTGTTTAGGGCTGATTTCTTGTCCTGTGATAAAATGCCTTCTGTTTCGACCACCGAACCTCTCAGGGGAACATTTGCAACCGTTTGGCACCATTTTTGAGTAAATTGCCGAAAGTCAGATTTTTGCTGAAATTGTGACCCCGGGGCTTAGGGATTTTTTCAAAAAAATCTTTTTCTGCCGGTGACGTTCTTGAGGGCTGATTTCTTGTCCTGTGATAAAAAGCCTTCTGTTTCGACCGCCAAACCTCTCAGGGGAACATTTGCATCCGCTTGGCACCATTTTTGAGTAAATTGCCAGTAACGTTGTTTACGGCTGATTTCTTGTCCTGTGGTAAAAAGCCTTCTGTTTCGACCGCCAAACCTCTCAGGGGAGCACTTGCAACCGTTTGGCACCATTTTTGAGTAAATTGCCGAAAGTCAGATTTTTGCTGAAATTGTGACCCCGGGGCTTAGGGATTTTTTCAAAAAAATCTTTTTCTGCAGGTGACGTTCTTGAGGGCTGATTTCTTGTCCTGTGATAAAAAGCCTTCTGTTTCGACCGCCAAACCTCTCACGGGAACATTTGCAACCGTTTGGCACCATTTTTGAGTAAATTGCCGAAAGTCAGATTTTTGCTGAAATTGTGACCCCGGGGCTTAGGGATTTTTTCAAAAAAATCTTTTTCTGCCGGTGACGTTCTTGAGGGCTGATTTCTTGTCCTGTGATAAAAAGCCTTCTGTTTCGACCGCCAAACATCTCAGGGGGACATTTGCATCCGCTTGGCACCATTTTTGAGTAAATTGCCAGTAACGTTGTTTATGGCTGATTTCTTGTCCTGTGGTAAAAAGCCTTCTGTTTCGACCGCCAAACCTCTCAGGGGAGCATTTGCAACCGTTTGGCACCATTTTTGAGTAAATTGCCGAAAGTCAGATTTTTGCTGAAATTGTGACCCCGGGGCTTAGGGATTTTTTCAAAAAAATCTTTTTTTGCCGGTGACGTTCTAGAGGGCTGATTTCTTGTCCTGTGATAAAAAGCCTTCTGTTTCGACCGCCAAACATCTCAGGGGAACATTCGCATCCGCTTGGCACCATTTTTGAGTAAATTGCCAGTAACGTTGTTTATGGCTGATTTCTTGTCCTGTGGTAAAAAGCCTTCTGTTTCGACCGCCAAACCTCTCAGGGGAGCATTTGCAACCGTTTGGCACCATTTTTGAGTAAATTGCCGAAAGTCAGATTTTTGCTGAAATTGTGACCCCGGGGCTTAGGGATTTTTTCAAAAAAAAAATTTTCTGCCGGTGAAGTTGTTTAGGGCTGATTTCTTGTCCTGTGATAAAATGCCTTCTGTTTCGACCGCCAAACCTCTCAGGGGAACATTTGCAACCGTTTGGCACCATTTTTGAGTAAATTGCCGAAAGTCAGATTTTTCCTGAAATTGTGACCCCGGGGCTTAGGGATTTTTTTCAAAAAAATCTTTTTCTGCCGGTGAAGTTGTTTCGGGCTAATTTCTTGTCCTGTGATAAAAAGCCTTCTGTTTCGACCGCCAAACCTCTCAGGGGAACATTTGCAACCGTTTGGCACCATTTTTGAGTAAATTGCCGAAAGTCAGGTTTTGCGGAAATTGTGACCCCGGGGCTTACGGATTTTTTCAAAAAAATCTTTTTCTGCCAGTGAAGTTGTTTAGGGCTAATTTCTTGTCCTGTGATAAAAAGCCTTCTGTTTCGACCGCCAAACCTCTCAGGGGAACATTTGAAACCGTTTGGCACCAGTTTTGAGTAAATTGCCGAAAGTCAGATTTTTCCTGAAATTGTGACCCCGGGGATTAGGGATTTTTTCAAAAAAAATATTTTCTGGCGGTGAAGTTGTTTAGGGCTGATTTCTTGTCCTGTGATAAAATGCCTTCTGTTTCGACCACCGAACCTCTCAGGGGAACATTTGCAACCGTTTGGCACCATTTTTGAGTAAATTGCCGAAAGTCAGATTTTTGCTGAAATTGTGACCCCGGGGCTTAGGGATTTTTTCAAAAAAATCTTTTTCTGCCGGTGACGTCCTTGAGGGCTGATTTCTTCTCCTATGATAAAAAGCCTTCTGTTTCGACCGCCAAACCTCTCAGGGGAACATTTGCATCCGCTTGGCACCATTTTTGAGTAAATTGCCAGTAACGTTGTTTAGGGCTGATTTCTTGTCCTGTGGTAAAAAGCCTTCTGTTTCGACCGCCAAACCTCTCAGGGGAGCATTTGCAACCGTTTGGCACCATTTTTGAGTAAATTGCCGAAAGTCAGATTTTTGCTGAAATTGTGACCCCGGGGCTTAGGGATTTTTTCAAAAAAATCTTTTTCTGCAGGTGACGTTCTTGAGGGCTGATTTCTTGTCCTGTGATAAAAAGCCTTCTGTTTCGACCGCCAAACCTCTCAGGGGAACATTTGAAACCGTTTGGCACCAGTTTTGAGTAAATTGCCGAAAGTCAGATTTTTCCTGAAATTGTGACCCCGGGGCTTAGGGATTTTTTCAAAAAAATCTTTTTCTGCCGGTGACGTTCTTGAGGGCTGATTTCTTGTCCTGTGATAAAAAGCCTTCTGTTTCGACCGCCAAACATCTCAGGGGGACATTTGCATCCGCTTGGCACCATTTTTGAGTAAATTGCCAGTAACGTTGTTTATGGCTGATTTCTTGTCCTGTGGTAAAAAGCCTTCTGTTTCGACCGCCAAACCTCTCAGGGGAGCATTTGCAACCGTTTGGCACCATTTTTGAGTAAATTGCCGAAAGTCAGATTTTTGCTGAAATTGTGACCCCGGGGCTTAGGGATTTTTTCAAAAAAAAATTTTTTCTGCCGGTGAAGTTGTTTAGGGCTGATTTCTTGTCCTGTGATAAAAAGCCTTCTGTTTCGACCGCCAAACATCTCAGGGGAACATTCGCATCCGCTTGGCACCATTTTTGAGTAAATTGCCAGTAACGTTGTTTATGGCTGATTTCTTGTCCTGTGGTAAAAAGCCTTCTGTTTCGACCGCCAAACCTCTCAGGGGAGCATTTGCAACCGTTTGGCACCATTTTTGAGTAAATTGCCGAAAGTCAGATTTTTGCTGAAATTGTGACCCCGGGGCTTAGGGATTTTTTCAAAAAAAATTTTTTCTGCCGGTGAAGTTGTTTAGGGCTGATTTCTTGTCCTGTGATAAAATGCCTTCTGTTTCGACCGCCAAACCTCTCAGGGGAACATTTGCAACCGTTTGGCACCATTTTTGAGTAAATTGCCGAAAGTCAGATTTTTCCTGAAATTGTGACCCCGGGGCTTAGGGATTTTTTTCAAAAAAATCTTTTTCTGCCGGTGAAGTTGTTTCGGGCTAATTTCTTGTCCTGTGATAAAAAGCCTTCTGTTTCGACCGCCAAACCTCTCAGGGGAACATTTGCAACCGTTTGGCACCATTTTTGAGTAAATTGCCGAAAGTCAGATTTTTGCTGAAATTGTGACCCCGGGGCTTACGGATTTTTTCAAAAAAATCTTTTTCTGCCAGTGAAGTTGTTTAGGGCTAATTTCTTGTCCTGTGATAAAAAGCCTTCTGTTTCGACCGCCAAACCTCTCAGGGGAACATTTGAAACCGTTTGGCACCAGTTTTGAGTAAATTGCCGAAAGTCAGATTTTTCCTGATATTGTGACCCCGGGGATTAGGGATTTTTTCAAAAAAAATATTTTCTGGCGGTGAAGTTGTTTAGGGCTGATTTCTTGTCCTGTGATAAAATGCCTTCTGTTTCGACCACCGAACCTCTCAGGGGAACATTTGCAACCGTTTGGCACCATTTTTGAGTAAATTGCCGAAAGTCAGATTTTTGCTGAAATTGTGACCCCGGGGCTTAGGGATTTTTTCAAAAAAATCTTTTTCTGCCGGTGACGTTCTTGAGGGCTGATTTCTTCTCCTATGATAAAAAGCCTTCTGTTTCGACCGCCAAACCTCTCAGGGGAACATTTGCATCCGCTTGGCACCATTTTTGAGTAAATTGCCAGTAACGTTGTTTAGGGCTGATTTCTTGTCCTGTGGTAAAAAGCCTTCTGTTTCGACCGCCAAACCTCTCAGGGGAGCATTTGCAACCGTTTGGCACCATTTTTGAGTAAATTGCCGAAAGTCAGATTTTTGCTGAAATTGTGACCCCGGGGCTTAGGGATTTTTTCAAAAAAATCTTTTTCTGCAGGTGACGTTCTTGAGGGCTGATTTCTTGTCCTGTGATAAAAAGCCTTCTGTTTCGACCGCCAAACCTCTCAGGGGAACATTTGCAACCGTTTGGCACCATTTTTGAGTAAATTGCCGAAAGTCAGATTTTTCCTGAAATTGTGACCCCGGGGCTTAGGGATTTTTTTCAAAAAAATCTTTTTCTGCCGGTGAAGTTGTTTCGGGCTAATTTCTTGTCCTGTGATAAAAAGCCTTCTGTTTCGACCGCCAAACCTCTCAGGGGAACATTTGAAACCGTTTGGCACCAGTTTTGAGTAAATTGCCGAAATTCAGATTTTTCCTGAAATTGTGACCCCGGGGCTTAGGGATTTTTTCAAAAAAAATATTTTCTGCCGGTGAAGTTGTTTAGGGCTGATTTCTTGTCCTGTGATAAAATGCCTTCTGTTTCGACCACCGAACCTCTCAGGGGAACATTTGCAACCGTTTGGCACCATTTTTGAGTAAATTGCCGAAAGTCAGATTTTTGCTGAAATTGTGACCCCGGGGCTTAGGGATTTTTTCAAAAAAATCTTTTTCTGCCGGTGACGTTCTTGAGGGCTGATTTCTTCTCCTATGATAAAAAGCCTTCTGTTTCGACCGCCAAACCTCTCAGGGGAACATTTGCATCCGCTTGGCACCATTTTTGAGTAAATTGCCAGTAACGTTGTTTAGGGCTGATTTCTTGTCCTGTGGTAAAAAGCCTTCTGTTTCGACCGCCAAACCTCTCAGGGGAGCATTTGCAACCGTTTGGCACCATTTTTGAGTAAATTGCCGAAAGTCAGATTTTTGCTGAAATTGTGACCCCGGGGCTTAGGGATTTTTTCAAAAAAATCTTTTTCTGCAGGTGACGTTCTTGAGGGCTGATTTCTTGTCCTGTGATAAAAAGCCTTCTGTTTCGACCGCCAAACTTCTCAAGGGAACATTTGCAACCGTTTGGCACCATTTTTGAGTAAATTGCCGAAAGTCAGATTTTTGCTGAAATTGTGACCCCGGGGCTTAGGGATTTTTTCAAAAAAAAATTTTTTCTGCCGGTGAAGTTGTTTAGGGCTGATTTCTTGTCCTGTGATAAAAAGCCTTCTGTTTCGACCGCCAAACATCTCAGGGGAACATTCGCATCCGCTTGGCACCATTTTTGAGTAAATTGCCAGTAACGTTGTTTATGGCTGATTTCTTGTCCTGTGGTAAAAAGCCTTCTGTTTCGACCGCCAAACCTCTCAGGGGAGCATTTGCAACCGTTTGGCACCATTTTTGAGTAAATTGCCGAAAGTCAGATTTTTGCTGAAATTGTGACCCCGGGGCTTAGGGATTTTTTCAAAAAAAATTTTTTCTGCCGGTGAAGTTGTTTAGGGCTGATTTCTTGTCCTGTGATAAAATGCCTTCTGTTTCGACCGCCAAACCTCTCAGGGGAACATTTGCAACCGTTTGGCACCATTTTTGAGTAAATTGCCGAAAGTCAGATTTTTCCTGAAATTGTGACCCCGGGGCTTAGGGATTTTTTTCAAAAAAATCTTTTTCTGCCGGTGAAGTTGTTTCGGGCTAATTTCTTGTCCTGTGATAAAAAGCCTTCTGTTTCGACCGCCAAACCTCTCAGGGGAACATTTGCAACCGTTTGGCACCATTTTTGAGTAAATTGCCGAAAGTCAGATTTTTGCTGAAATTGTGACCCCGGGGCTTACGGATTTTTTCAAAAAAATCTTTTTCTGCCAGTGAAGTTGTTTAGGGCTAATTTCTTGTCCTGTGATAAAAAGCCTTCTGTTTCGACCGCCAAACCTCTCAGGGGAACATTTGAAACCGTTTGGCACCAGTTTTGAGTAAATTGCCGAAAGTCAGATTTTTCCTGATATTGTGACCCCGGGGATTAGGGATTTTTTCAAAAAAAATATTTTCTGGCGGTGAAGTTGTTTAGGGCTGATTTCTTGTCCTGTGATAAAATGCCTTCTGTTTCGACCACCGAACCTCTCAGGGGAACATTTGCAACCGTTTGGCACCATTTTTGAGTAAATTGCCGAAAGTCAGATTTTTGCTGAAATTGTGACCCCGGGGCTTAGGGATTTTTTCAAAAAAATCTTTTTCTGCCGGTGACGTTCTTGAGGGCTGATTTCTTCTCCTATGATAAAAAGCCTTCTGTTTCGACCGCCAAACCTCTCAGGGGAACATTTGCATCCGCTTGGCACCATTTTTGAGTAAATTGCCAGTAACGTTGTTTAGGGCTGATTTCTTGTCCTGTGGTAAAAAGCCTTCTGTTTCGACCGCCAAACCTCTCAGGGGAGCATTTGCAACCGTTTGGCACCATTTTTGAGTAAATTGCCGAAAGTCAGATTTTTGCTGAAATTGTGACCCCGGGGCTTAGGGATTTTTTCAAAAAAATCTTTTTCTGCAGGTGACGTTCTTGAGGGCTGATTTCTTGTCCTGTGATAAAAAGCCTTCTGTTTCGACCGCCAAACCTCTCAGGGGAACATTTGCAACCGTTTGGCACCATTTTTGAGTAAATTGCCGAAAGTCAGATTTTTCCTGAAATTGTGACCCCGGGGCTTAGGGATTTTTTTCAAAAAAATCTTTTTCTGCCGGTGAAGTTGTTTCGGGCTAATTTCTTGTCCTGTGATAAAAAGCCTTCTGTTTCGACCGCCAAACCTCTCAGGGGAACATTTGAAACCGTTTGGCACCAGTTTTGAGTAAATTGCCGAAATTCAGATTTTTCCTGAAATTGTGACCCCGGGGCTTAGGGATTTTTTCAAAAAAAATATTTTCTGCCGGTGAAGTTGTTTAGGGCTGATTTCTTGTCCTGTGATAAAATGCCTTCTGTTTCGACCACCGAACCTCTCAGGGGAACATTTGCAACCGTTTGGCACCATTTTTGAGTAAATTGCCGAAAGTCAGATTTTTGCTGAAATTGTGACCCCGGGGCTTAGGGATTTTTTCAAAAAAATCTTTTTCTGCCGGTGACGTTCTTGAGGGCTGATTTCTTCTCCTATGATAAAAAGCCTTCTGTTTCGACCGCCAAACCTCTCAGGGGAACATTTGCATCCGCTTGGCACCATTTTTGAGTAAATTGCCAGTAACGTTGTTTAGGGCTGATTTCTTGTCCTGTGGTAAAAAGCCTTCTGTTTCGACCGCCAAACCTCTCAGGGGAGCATTTGCAACCGTTTGGCACCATTTTTGAGTAAATTGCCGAAAGTCAGATTTTTGCTGAAATTGTGACCCCGGGGCTTAGGGATTTTTTCAAAAAAATCTTTTTCTGCAGGTGACGTTCTTGAGGGCTGATTTCTTGTCCTGTGATAAAAAGCCTTCTGTTTCGACCGCCAAACTTCTCAAGGGAACATTTGCAACCGTTTGGCACCATTTTTGAGTAAATTGCCGAAAGTCAGATTTTTCCTGAAATTGTGACCCCGGGGCTTAGGGATTTTTTTCAAAAAAATCTTTTTCTGCCGGTGAAGTTGTTTCGGGCTAATTTCTTGTCCTGTGATAAAAAGCCTTCTGTTTCGACCGCCAAACCTCTCAGGGGAACATTTGCAACCGTTTGGCACCATTTTTGAGTAAATTGCCGAAAGTCAGATTTTTGCTGAAATTGTGACCCCGGGGCTTACGGATTTTTTCAAAAAAATCTTTTTCTGCCAGTGAAGTTGTTTAGGGCTAATTTCTTGTCCTGTGATAAAAAGCCTTCTGTTTCGACCGCCAAACCTCTCAGGGGAACATTTGAAACCGTTTGGCACCAGTTTTGAGTAAATTGCCGAAAGTCAGATTTTTCCTGAAATTGTGACCCCGGGGCTTAGGGATTTTTTCAAAAAAAATATTTTCTGGCGGTGAAGTTGTTTAGGGCTGATTTCTTGTCCTGTGATAAAATGCCTTCTGTTTCGACCACCGAACCTCTCAGGGGAACATTTGCAACCGTTTGGCACCATTTTTGAGTAAATTGCCGAAAGTCAGATTTTTGCTGAAATTGTGACCCCGGGGCTTAGGGATTTTTTCAAAAAAATCTTTTTCTGCCGGTGACGTTCTTGAGGGCTGATTTCTTCTCCTATGATAAAAAGCCTTCTGTTTCGACCGCCAAACCTCTCAGGGGAACATTTGCATCCGCTTGGCACCATTTTTGAGTAAATTGCCAGTAACGTTGTTTAGGGCTGATTTCTTGTCCTGTGGTAAAAAGCCTTCTGTTTCGACCGCCAAACCTCTCAGGGGAGCATTTGCAACCGTTTGGCACCATTTTTGAGTAAATTGCCGAAAGTCAGATTTTTGCTGAAATTGTGACCCCGGGGCTTAGGGATTTTTTCAAAAAAATCTTTTTCTGCAGGTGACGTTCTTGAGGGCTGATTTCTTGTCCTGTGATAAAAAGCCTTCTGTTTCGACCGCCAAACCTCTCAGGGGAACATTTGCAACCGTTTGGCACCATTTTTGAGTAAATTGCCGAAAGTCAGATTTTTCCTGAAATTGTGACCCCGGGGCTTAGGGATTTTTTTCAAAAAAATCTTTTTCTGCCGGTGAAGTTGTTTCGGGCTAATTTCTTGTCCTGTGATAAAAAGCCTTCTGTTTCGACCGCCAAACCTCTCAGGGGAACATTTGAAACCGTTTGGCACCAGTTTTGAGTAAATTGCCGAAATTCAGATTTTTCCTGAAATTGTGACCCCGGGGCTTAGGGATTTTTTCAAAAAAAATATTTTCTGCCGGTGAAGTTGTTTAGGGCTGATTTCTTGTCCTGTGATAAAATGCCTTCTGTTTCGACCACCGAACCTCTCAGGGGAACATTTGCAACCGTTTGGCACCATTTTTGAGTAAATTGCCGAAAGTCAGATTTTTGCTGAAATTGTGACCCCGGGGCTTAGGGATTTTTTCAAAAAAATCTTTTTCTGCCGGTGACGTTCTTGAGGGCTGATTTCTTCTCCTATGATAAAAAGCCTTCTGTTTCGACCGCCAAACCTCTCAGGGGAACATTTGCATCCGCTTGGCACCATTTTTGAGTAAATTGCCAGTAACGTTGTTTAGGGCTGATTTCTTGTCCTGTGGTAAAAAGCCTTCTGTTTCGACCGCCAAACTTCTCAAGGGAACATTTGCAACCGTTTGGCACCATTTTTGAGTAAATTGCCGAAAGTCAGATTTTTCCTGAAATTGTGACCCCGGGGCTTAGGGATTTTTTTCAAAAAAATCTTTTTCTGCCGGTGAAGTTGTTTCGGGCTAATTTCTTGTCCTGTGATAAAAAGCCTTCTGTTTCGACCGCCAAACCTCTCAGGGGAACATTTGCAACCGTTTGGCACCATTTTTGAGTAAATTGCCGAAAGTCAGATTTTTGCTGAAATTGTGACCCCGGGGCTTACGGATTTTTTCAAAAAAATCTTTTTCTGCCAGTGAAGTTGTTTAGGGCTAATTTCTTGTCCTGTGATAAAAAGCCTTCTGTTTCGACCGCCAAACCTCTCAGGGGAACATTTGAAACCGTTTGGCACCAGTTTTGAGTAAATTGCCGAAAGTCAGATTTTTCCTGAAATTGTGACCCCGGGGCTTAGGGATTTTTTCAAAAAAAATATTTTCTGCCGGTGAAGTTGTTTAGGGCTGATTTCTTGTCCTGTGATAAAATGCCTTCTGTTTCGACCACCGAACCTCTCAGGGGAACATTTGCAACCGTTTGGCACCATTTTTGAGTAAATTGCCGAAAGTCAGATTTTTGCTGAAATTGTGACCCCGGGGCTTAGGGATTTTTTCAAAAAAATCTTTTTCTGCCGGTGACGTTCTTGAGGGCTGATTTCTTCTCCTATGATAAAAAGCCTTCTGTTTCGACCGCCAAACCTCTCAGGGGAACATTTGCATCCGCTTGGCACCATTTTTGAGTAAATTGCCAGTAACGTTGTTTAGGGCTGATTTCTTGTCCTGTGGTAAAAAGCCTTCTGTTTCGACCGCCAAACCTCTCAGGGGAGCATTTGCAACCGTTTGGCACCATTTTTGAGTAAATTGCCGAAAGTCAGATTTTTGCTGAAATTGTGACCCCGGGGCTTAGGGATTTTTTCAAAAAAATCTTTTTCTGCAGGTGACGTTCTTGAGGGCTGATTTCTTGTCCTGTGATAAAAAGCCTTCTGTTTCGACCGCCAAACTTCTCAAGGGAACATTTGCAACCGTTTGGCACCATTTTTGAGTAAATTGCCGAAAGTCAGATTTTTGCTGAAATTGTGACCCCGGGGCTTAGGGATTTTTTCAAAAAAATCTTTTTCTGCCGGTGACGTTCTTGAGGGCTGATTTCTTGTCCTGTGATAAAAAGCCTTCTGTTTCGACCGCCAAACCTCTCAGGGGAACATTTGCATCCGCTTGGCACCATTTTTGAGTAAATTGCCAGTAACGTTGTTTAGGGCTGATTTCTTGTCCTGTGGTAAAAAGCCTTCTGTTACGACCGCCAAACCTCTCAGGGGAGCATTTGCAACCGTTTGGCACCATTTTTGAGTAAATTGCCGAAAGTCAGATTTTTGCTGAAATTGTGACCCCGGGGCTTAGGGATTGTTTCAAAAAAATCTTTTTCTGCCGGTGAAGTTGTTTAGGGCTAATTTCTTGTCCTGTGATAAAAAGCCTTCTGTTTCGACCTCCAAACCTCTCAGGGGAACATTTGCAACCGTTTGGCACCATTTTTGAGTAAATTGCCGAAAGTCAGATTTTTGCTGAAATTGTGACCCCGGGGCTTAGGGATTTTTTCAAAAAAAAAAAATTCTGCCGGTGAAGTTGTTTAGGGCTGATTTCTTGTCCTGTGATAAAATGCCTTCTGTTTCGACCACCAAACCTCTCAGGGGAACATTTGCAACCGTTTGGCACCATTTTTGAGTAAATTGCCGAAAGTCAGATTTTTGCTGAAATTGTGACCCCGGGGCTTAGGGATTTTTTCAAAAAAATCTTTTTCTGCCAGTGAAGCTGTTTAGGGCTGATTTCTTGTCCTGTGATAACAAGCCTTCTGTTTCTACCGCCAAAGCTCTCAGGGGAACATTTGCAACCGTTTGGCACCATGTTTGAGTAAATTGCCGAAACTCAGATTTTTGCTGAAATCGTGACCCCGGGGCTTAGGGATTTTTTCAAAAAAATCTTTTTCTGCCATTGACGTTGTTTAGGGCTGATTTCTTGTCCTGTGGTAAAAAGCCTTCTGTTTCGACCGCCAAACCTCTCAGGGGAAAATTTCCAACCGTTTGGCACCATTTTTGAGTAAATTGCCGAAAGTCAGATTTTTGCTGAAATTGTGACCCCGGGGCTTAGGGATTGTTTCAAAAAAATCTTTTTCTGCCGGTGACGTTATTGAGGGCTGATTTCTTGTCCTGTGATAAAAAGCATTCTGTATCGACAGCCAAACCTCTCAGGGGAACATTTGCAACCGTTTGGCACCATATTTGAGTAAATTGCCGAAAGTCAGATTTTTCCTGAAATTGTGACCCCGGGGCTTAGGGATTTTTTTCAAAAAAATCTTTTTCTGCCGGTGACGTTGTTGAGGGCTGATTTCTTGTCCTGTGATAAAAAGCCTTCTGTTTCGACCGCCAAACCTCTCAGGGGAACATTTGCAACCGTTTGGCACCATTTTTGAGTAAATTGCCGAAAGTCAGATTTTTTCCTGAAATTGTGACCCCGGGGCTTGGGATTTTTTCAAAAAAATCTTTTTCTGCCGGTGACGTTGTTGAGGGCTGATTTCTTGTCCTGTGATAAAAAGCCTTCTGTTTCGACAGCCAAATCTCTCAGGGGAACATTTGCAACCGTTTGGCACCATTTTTGAGTAAATTGCCGAAAGTCAGATTTTTCCTGAAATTGTGACCCCGGGGCTTAGGGATTTTTTTCAAAAAAATCTTTTTCTGCCGGTGAAGTTGTTTAGGGCTAATTTCTTGTCCTGTGATAAAAAGCCTTCTGTTTCGACAGCCAAACCTCTCAGGGGAACATTTGCAACCGTTTGGCACCATTTTTGAGTAAATTGCCGAAAGTCAGATTTTTCCTGAAATTGTGACCCCGGGGCTTAGGGATTTTTTTCAAAAAAATCTTTTTCTGCCGGTGAAGTTGTTTAGGGCTAATTTCTTGTCCTGTGATAAAAAGCCTTCTGTTTCGACCTCCAAACCTCTCAGGGGAACATTTGCAACCGTTTGGCACCATTTTTGAGTAAATTGCCGAAAGTCAGATTTTTGCTGAAATTGTGACCCCGGGGCTTAGGGATTTTTTCAAAAAAAAAAATTTCTGCCGGTGAAGTTGTTTAGGGCTGATTTCTTGTCCTGTGATAAAAAGCCTTCTGTTTCGACCGCCAAACATCTCAGGGGAACATTCGCATCCGCTTGGCACCATTTTTGAGTAAATTGCCAGTAACGTTGTTTATGGCTGATTTCTTGTCCTGTGGTAAAAAGCCTTCTGTTTCGACCGCCAAACCTCTCAGGGGAGCATTTGCAACCGTTTGGCACCATTTTTGAGTAAATTGCCGAAAGTCAGATTTTTGCTGAAATTGTGACCCCGGGGCTTACGGATTTTTTCAAAAAAATCTTTTTCTGCCAGTGAAGTTGTTTAGGGCTAATTTCTTGTCCTGTGATAAAAAGCCTTCTGTTTCGACCGCCAAACCTCTCAGGGGAACATTTGAAACCGTTTGGCACCAGTTTTGAGTAAATTGCCGAAAGTCAGATTTTTCCTGAAATTGTGACCCCGGGGCTTAGGGATTTTTTTCAAAAAAATCTTTTTCTGCCGGTGAAGTTGTTTTGGGCTAATTTCTTGTCCTGTGATAAAAAGCCTTCTGTTTCGACAGCCAAACCTCTCAGGGGAACATTTGCAACCGTTTGGCACCATTTTTGAGTAAATTGCCGAAAGTCAGATTTTTCCTGAAATTGTGACCCCGGGGCTTAGGGATTTTTTTCAAAAAAATCTTTTTCTGCCGGTGAAGTTGTTTAGGGCTAATTTCTTGTCCTGTGATAAAAAGCCTTCTGTTTCGACCTCCAAACCTCTCAGGGGAACATTTGCAACCGTTTGGCACCATTTTTGAGTAAATTGCCGAAAGTCAGATTTTTGCTGAAATTGTGACCCCGGGGCTTAGGGATTTTTTCAAAAAAAAAAATTTCTGCCGGTGAAGTTGTTTAGGGCTGATTTCTTGTCCTGTGATAAAAAGCCTTCTGTTTCGACCGCCAAACATCTCAGGGGAACATTCGCATCCGCTTGGCACCATTTTTGAGTAAATTGCCAGTAACGTTGTTTATGGCTGATTTCTTGTCCTGTGGTAAAAAGCCTTCTGTTTCGACCGCCAAACCTCTCAGGGGAGCATTTGCAACCGTTTGGCACCATTTTTGAGTAAATTGCCGAAAGTCAGATTTTTGCTGAGATTGTGACCACGGGGCTTACGGATTTTTTCAAAAAAATCTTTTTCTGCCAGTGAAGTTGTTTAGGGCTAATTTCTTGTCCTGTGATAAAAAGCCTTCTGTTTCGACCGCCAAACCTCTCAGGGGAACATTTGAAACCGTTTGGCACCAGTTTTGAGTAAATTGCCGAAAGTCAGATTTTTCCTGAAATTGTGACCCCGGGGCTTAGGGATTTTTTCAAAAAAAATATTTTCTGCCGGTGAAGTTGTTTAGGGCTGATTTCTTGTCCTGTGATAAAATGCCTTCTGTTTCGACCACCGAACCTCTCAGGGGAACATTTGCAACCGTTTGGCACCATTTTTGAGTAAATTGCCGAAAGTCAGATTTTTGCTGAAATTGTGACCCCCGGGCTTAGGGATTTTTTCAAAAAAATCTTTTTCTGCCGGTGACGTTCTTGAGGGCTGATTTCTTCTCCTATGATAAAAAGCCTTCTGTTTCGACCGCCAAACCTCTCAGGGGAACATTTGCATCCGCTTGGCACCATTTTTGAGTAAATTGCCAGTAACGTTGTTTAGGGCTGATTTCTTGTCCTGTGGTAAAAAGCCTTCTGTTTCGACCGCCAAACCTCTCAGGGGAGCATTTGCAACCGTTTGGCACCATTTTTGAGTAAATTGCCGAAAGTCAGATTTTTGCTGAAATTGTGACCCCGGGGCTTAGGGATTTTTTCAAAAAAATCTTTTTCTGCAGGTGACGTTCTTGAGGGCTGATTTCTTGTCCTGTGATAAAAAGCCTTCTATTTCGACCGCCAAACCTCTCAGGGGAACATTTGCAACCGTTTGGCACCATTTTTGAGTAAATTGCCGAAAGTCAGATTTTTCCTGATATTGTGACCCCGGGGCTTAGGGATTTTTTTCAAAAAAATCTTTTTCTGCCGGTGAAGTTGTTTCGGGCTAATTTCTTGTCCTGTGATAAAAAGCCTTCTGTTTCGACCGCCAAACCTCTCAGGGGAACATTTGCAACCGTTTGGCACCATTTTTGAGTAAATTGCCGAAAGTCAGATTTTTGCTGAAATTGTGACCCCGGGGCTTACGGATTTTTTCAAAAAAATCTTTTTCTGCCAGTGAAGTTGTTTAGGGCTAATTTCTTGTCCTGTGATAAAAAGCCTTCTGTTTCGACCGCCAAACCTCTCAGGGGAACATTTGAAACCGTTTGGCACCAGTTTTGAGTAAATTGCCGAAAGTCAGATTTTTGCTGAAATTGTGACCCCGGGGCTTAGGGATTTTTTCAAAAAAATCTTTTTCTGCCGGTGACGTTCTTGAGGGCTGATTTCTTCTCCTATGATAAAAAGCCTTCTGTTTCGACCGCCAAACCTCTCAGGGGAACATTTGCATCCGCTTGGCACCATTTTTGAGTAAATTGCCAGTAACGTTGTTTAGGGCTGATTTCTTGTCCTGTGGTAAAAAGCCTTCTGTTTCGACCGCCAAACCTCTCAGGGGAGCATTTGCAACCGTTTGGCACCATTTTTGAGTAAATTGCCGAAAGTCAGATTTTTGCTGAAATTGTGACCCCGGGGCTTAGGGATTGTTTCAAAAAAATCTTTTTCTGCCGGTGAAGTTGTTTAGGGCTAATTTCTTGTCCTGTGATAAAAAGCCTTCTGTTTCGACCTCCAAACCTCTCAGGGGAACATTTGCAACCGTTTGGCACCATTTTTGAGTAAATTGCCGAAAGTCAGATTTTTGCTGAAATTGTGACCCCGGGGCTTAGGGATTTTTTCAAAAAAAAAAAATTCTGCCGGTGAAGTTGTTTAGGGCTGATTTCTTGTCCTGTGATAAAATGCCTTCTGTTTCGACCACCAAACCTCTCAGGGGAACATTTGCAACCGTTTGGCACCATTTTTGAGTAAATTGCCGAAAGTCAGATTTTTGCTGAAATTGTGACCCCGGGGCTTAGGGATTTTTTCAAAAAAATCTTTTTCTGCCAGTGAAGCTGTTTAGGGCTGATTTCTTGTCCTGTGATAACAAGCCTTCTGTTTCTACCGCCAAAGCTCTCAGGGGAACATTTGCAACCGTTTGGCACCATGTTTGAGTAAATTGCCGAAACTCAGATTTTTGCTGAAATCGTGACCCCGGGGCTTAGGGATTTTTTCAAAAAAATCTTTTTCTGCCATTGACGTTGTTTAGGGCTGATTTCTTGTCCTGTGGTAAAAAGCCTTCTGTTTCGACCGCCAAACCTCTCAGGGGAACATTTCCAACCGTTTGGCACCATTTTTGAGTAAATTGCCGAAAGTCAGATTTTTCCTGAAATTGTGACCCCGGGGCTTAGGGATTTTTTTCAAAAAAATCTTTTTCTGCCGGTGAAGTTGTTTAGGGCTAATTTCTTGTCCTGTGATAAAAAGCCTTCTGTTTCGACCTCCAAACCTCTCAGGGGAACATTTGCAACCGTTTGGCACCATTTTTGAGTAAATTGCCGAAAGTCAGATTTTTGCTGAAATTGTGACCCCGGGGCTTAGGGATTTTTTCAAAAAAAAAAATTTCTGCCGGTGAAGTTGTTTAGGGCTGATTTCTTGTCCTGTGATAAAAAGCCTTCTGTTTCGACCGCCAAACATCTCAGGGGAACATTCGCATCCGCTTGGCACCATTTTTGAGTAAATTGCCAGTAACGTTGTTTATGGCTGATTTCTTGTCCTGTGGTAAAAAGCCTTCTGTTTCGACCGCCAAACCTCTCAGGGGAGCATTTGCAACCGTTTGGCACCATTTTTGAGTAAATTGCCGAAAGTCAGATTTTTGCTGAAATTGTGACCCCGGGGCTTACGGATTTTTTCAAAAAAATCTTTTTCTGCCAGTGAAGTTGTTTAGGGCTAATTTCTTGTCCTGTGATAAAAAGCCTTCTGTTTCGACCGCCAAACCTCTCAGGGGAACATTTGAAACCGTTTGGCACCAGTTTTGAGTAAATTGCCGAAAGTCAGATTTTTCCTGAAATTGTGACCCCGGGGCTTAGGGATTTTTTTCAAAAAAATCTTTTTCTGCCGGTGAAGTTGTTTAGGGCTAATTTCTTGTCCTGTGATAAAAAGCCTTCTGTTTCGACAGCCAAACCTCTCAGGGGAACATTTGCAACCGTTTGGCACCATTTTTGAGTAAATTGCCGAAAGTCAGATTTTTCCTGAAATTGTGACCCCGGGGCTTAGGGATTTTTTTCAAAAAAATCTTTTTCTGCCGGTGAAGTTGTTTAGGGCTGATTTCTTGTCCTGTGATAAAAAGCCTTCTGTTTCGACCTCCAAACCTCTCAGGGGAACATTTGCAACCGTTTGGCACCATTTTTGAGTAAATTGCCGAAAGTCAGATTTTTGCTGAAATTGTGACCCCGGGGCTTAGGGATTTTTTCAAAAAAAAAAATTTCTGCCGGTGAAGTTGTTTAGGGCTGATTTCTTGTCCTGTGATAAAAAGCCTTCTGTTTCGACCGCCAAACATCTCAGGGGAACATTCGCATCCGCTTGGCACCATTTTTGAGTAAATTGCCAGTAACGTTGTTTATGGCTGATTTCTTGTCCTGTGGTAAAAAGCCTTCTGTTTCGACCGCCAAACCTCTCAGGGGAGCATTTGCAACCGTTTGGCACTATTTTTGAGTAAATTGCCGAAAGTCAGATTTTTGCTGAAATTGTGACCCCGGGGCTTACGGATTTTTTCAAAAAAATCTTTTTCTGCCAGTGAAGTTGTTTAGGGCTAATTTCTTGTCCTGTGATAAAAAGCCTTCTGTTTCGACCGCCAAACCTCTCAGGGGAACATTTGAAACCGTTTGGCACCAGTTTTGAGTAAATTGCCGAAAGTTAGATTTTTCCTGAAATTGTGACCCCGGGGCTTAGGGATTTTTTCAAAAAAAATATTTTCTGCCGGTGAAGTTGTTTAGGGCTGATTTCTTGTCCTGTGATAAAATGCCTTCTGTTTCGACCACCGAACCTCTCAGGGGAACATTTGCAACCGTTTGGCACCATTTTTGAGTAAATTGCCGAAAGTCAGATTTTTGCTGAAATTGTGACCCTGGGGCTTAGGGATTTTTTCAAAAAAATCTTTTTCTGCCGGTGACGTTCTTGAGGGCTGATTTCTTCTCCTATGATAAAAAGCCTTCTGTTTCGACCGCCAAACCTCTCAGGGGAACATTTGCATCCGCTTGGCACCATTTTTGAGTAAATTGCCAGTAACGTTGTTTAGGGCTGATTTCTTGTCCTGTGGTAAAAAGCCTTCTGTTTCGACCGCCAAACCTCTCAGGGGAGCACTTGCAACCGTTTGGCACCATTTTTGAGTAAATTGCCGAAAGTCAGATTTTTGCTGAAATTGTGACCCCGGGGCTTAGGGATTTTTTCAAAAAAATCTTTTTCTGCAGGTGACGTTCTTGAGGGCTGATTTCTTGTCCTGTGATAAAAAGCCTTCTGTTTCGACCGCCAAACCTCTCAGGGGAACATTTGCAACCGTTTGGCACCATTTTTGAGTAAATTGCCGAAAGTCAGATTTTTCCTGAAATTGTGACCCCGGGGTTTAGGGATTTTTTTCAAAAAAATCTTTTTCTGCCGGTGAAGTTGTTTCGGGCTAATTTCTTGTCCTGTGATAAAAAGCCTTCTGTTTCGACCGCCAAACCTCTCAGGGGAACATTTGCAACCGTTTGGCACCATTTTTGAGTAAATTGCCGAAAGTCAGATTTTTGCTGAAATTGTGACCCCGGGGCTTACGGATTTTTTCAAAAAAATCTTTTTCTGCCAGTGAAGTTGTTTAGGGCTAATTTCTTGTCCTGTGATAAAAAGCCTTCTGTTTCGACCGCCAAACCTCTCAGGGGAACATTTGAAACCGTTTGGCACCAGTTTTGAGTAAATTGCCGAAAGTCAGATTTTTGCTGAAATTGTGACCCCGGGGCTTAGGGATTTTTTCAAAAAAATCTTTTTCTGCCGGTGACGTTCTTGAGGGCTGATTTCTTCTCCTATGATAAAAAGCCTTCTGTTTCGACCGCCAAACCTCTCAGGGGAACATTTGCATCCGCTTGGCACCATTTTTGAGTAAATTGCCAGTAACGTTGTTTAGGGCTGATTTCTTGTCCTGTGGTAAAAAGCCTTCTGTTTCGACCGCCAAACCTCTCAGGGGAGCATTTGCAACCGTTTGGCACCATTTTTGAGTAAATTGCCGAAAGTCAGATTTTTGCTGAAATTGTGACCCCGGGGCTTAGGGATTTTTTCAAAAAAATCTTTTTCTGCCGGTGACGTTCTTGAGGGCTGATTTCTTGTCCTGTGATAAAAAGCCTTCTGTTTCGACCGCCAAACCTCTCAGGGGAACATTTGCATCCGCTTGGCACCATTTTTGAGTAAATTGCCAGTAACGTTGTTTAGGGCTGATTTCTTGTCCTGTGGTAAAAAGCCTTCTGTTACGACCGCCAAACCTCTCAGGGGAGCATTTGCAACCGTTTGGCACCATTTTTGAGTAAATTGCCGAAAGTCAGATTTTTGCTGAAATTGTGACCCCGGGGCTTAGGGATTGTTTCAAAAAAATCTTTTTCTGCCGGTGAAGTTGTTTAGGGCTAATTTCTTGTCCTGTGATAAAAAGCCTTCTGTTTCGACCTCCAAACCTCTCAGGGGAACATTTGCAACCGTTTGGCACCATTTTTGAGTAAATTGCCGAAAGTCAGATTTTTGCTGAAATTGTGACCCCGGGGCTTAGGGATTTTTTCAAAAAAAAAAAATTCTGCCGGTGAAGTTGTTTAGGGCTGATTTCTTGTCCTGTGATAAAATGCCTTCTGTTTCGACCACCAAACCTCTCAGGGGAACATTTGCAACCGTTTGGCACCATTTTTGAGTAAATTGCAGAAAGTCAGATTTTTGCTGAAATTGTGACCCCGGGGCTTAGGGATTTTTTCAAAAAAATCTTTTTCTGCCAGTGAAGCTGTTTAGGGCTGATTTCTTGTCCTGTGATAACAAGCCTTCTGTTTCTACCGCCAAAGCTCTCAGGGGAACATTTGCAACCGTTTGGCACCATGTTTGAGTAAATTGCCGAAACTCAGATTTTTGCTGAAATCGTGACCCCGGGGCTTAGGGATTTTTTCAAAAAAATCTTTTTCTGCCATTGACGTTGTTTAGGGCTGATTTCTTGTCCTGTGGTAAAAAGCCTTCTGTTTCGACCGCCAAACCTCTCAGGGGAACATTTCCAACCGTTTGGCACCATTTTTGAGTAAATTGCCGAAAGTCAGATTTTTCCTGAAATTGTGACCCCGGGGCTTAGGGATTTTTTTCAAAAAAATCTTTTTCTGCCGGTGAAGTTGTTTAGGGCTAATTTCTTGTCCTGTGATAAAAAGCCTTCTGTTTCGACCTCCAAACCTCTCAGGGGAACATTTGCAACCGTTTGGCACCATTTTTGAGTAAATTGCCGAAAGTCAGATTTTTGCTGAAATTGTGACCCCGGGGCTTAGGGATTTTTTCAAAAAAAAAAATTTCTGCCGGTGAAGTTGTTTAGGGCTGATTTCTTGTCCTGTGATAAAAAGCCTTCTGTTTCGACCGCCAAACATCTCAGGGGAACATTCGCATCCGCTTGGCACCATTTTTGAGTAAATTGCCAGTAACGTTGTTTATGGCTGATTTCTTGTCCTGTGGTAAAAAGCCTTCTGTTTCGACCGCCAAACCTCTCAGGGGAGCATTTGCAACCGTTTGGCACCATTTTTGAGTAAATTGCCGAAAGTCAGATTTTTCCTGAAATTGTGACCCCGGGGCTTACGGATTTTTTCAAAAAAATCTTTTTCTGCCAGTGAAGTTGTTTAGGGCTAATTTCTTGTCCTGTGATAAAAAGCCTTCTGTTTCGACCGCCAAACCTCTCAGGGGAACATTTGAAACCGTTTGGCACCAGTTTTGAGTAAATTGCCGAAAGTCAGATTTTTCCTGAAATTGTGACCCCGGGGCTTAGGGATTTTTTTCAAAAAAATCTTTTTCTGCCGGTGAAGTTGTTTAGGGCTAATTTCTTGTCCTGTGATAAAAAGCCTTCTGTTTCGACAGCCAAACCTCTCAGGGGAACATTTGCAACCGTTTGGCACCATTTTTGAGTAAATTGCCGAAAGTCAGATTTTTCCTGAAATTGTGACCCCGGGGCTTAGGGATTTTTTTCAAAAAAATCTTTTTCTGCCGGTGAAGTTGTTTAGGGCTAATTTCTTGTCCTGTGATAAAAAGCCTTCTGTTTCGACCTCCAAACCTCTCAGGGGAACATTTGCAACCGTTTGGCACCATTTTTGAGTAAATTGCCGAAAGTCAGATTTTTGCTGAAATTGTGACCCCGGGGCTTAGGGATTTTTTCAAAAAAAAAAAATTTCTGCCGGTGAAGTTGTTTAGGGCTGATTTCTTGTCCTGTGATAAAAAGCCTTCTGTTTCGACCGCCAAACATCTCAGGGGAACATTCGCATCCGCTTGGCACCATTTTTGAGTAAATTGCCAGTAACGTTGTTTATGGCTGATTTCTTGTCCTGTGGTAAAAAGCCTTCTGTTTCGACCGCCAAACCTCTCAGGGGAGCATTTGCAACCGTTTGGCACCATTTTTGAGTAAATTGCCGAAAGTCAGATTTTTGCTGAAATTGTGACCCCGGGGCTTACGGATTTTTTCAAAAAAATCTTTTTCTGCCAGTGAAGTTGTTTAGGGCTAATTTCTTGTCCTGTGATAAAAGGCCTTCTGTTTCGACAGCCAAACCTCTCAAGGGAACATTTGCAACCGTTTGGCACCATTTTTGAGTAAATTGCCGAAAGTCAGATTTTTCCTGAAATTGTGACCCCGGGGCTTAGGGATTTTTTTCAAAAAAATCTTTTTCTGCCGGTGAAGTTGTTTAGGGCTAATTTCTTGTCCTGTGATAAAAAGCCTTCTGTTTCGACCTCCAAACCTCTCAGGGGAACATTTGCAACCGTTTGGCACCATTTTTGAGTAAATTGCCGAAAGTCAGATTTTTGCTGAAATTGTGACCCCGGGGCTTAGGGATTTTTTCAAAAAAAAAAATTTCTGCCGGTGAAGTTGTTTAGGGCTGATTTCTTGTCCTGTGATAAAAAGCCTTCTGTTTCGACCGCCAAACATCTCAGGGGAACATTCGCATCCGCTTGGCACCATTTTTGAGTAAATTGCCAGTAACGTTGTTTATGGCTGATTTCTTGTCCTGTGGTAAAAAGCCTTCTGTTTCGACCGCCAAACCTCTCAGGGGAGCATTTGCAACCGTTTGGCACCATTTTTGAGTAAATTGCCGAAAGTCAGATTTTTGCTGAAATTGTGACCCCGGGGCTTACGGATTTTTTCAAAAAAATCTTTTTCTGCCAGTGAAGTTGTTTAGGGCTAATTTCTTGTCCTGTGATAAAAAGCCTTCTGTTTCGACCGCCAAACCTCTCAGGGGAACATTTGAAACCGTTTGGCACCAGTTTTGAGTAAATTGCCGAAAGTTAGATTTTTCCTGAAATTGTGACCCCGGGGCTTAGGGATTTTTTCAAAAAAAATATTTTCTGCCGGTGAAGTTGTTTAGGGCTGATTTCTTGTCCTGTGATAAAATGCCTTCTGTTTCGACCACCGAACCTCTCAGGGGAACATTTGCAACCGTTTGGCACCATTTTTGAGTAAATTGCCGAAAGTCAGATTTTTGCTGAAATTGTGACCCCGGGGCTTAGGGATTTTTTCAAAAAAATCTTTTTCTGCCGGTGACGTTCTTGAGGGCTGATTTCTTCTCCTATGATAAAAAGCCTTCTGTTTCGACCGCCAAACCTCTCAGGGGAACATTTGCATCCGCTTGGCACCATTTTTGAGTAAATTGCCAGTAACGTTGTTTAGGGCTGATTTCTTGTCCTGTGGTAAAAAGCCTTCTGTTTCGACCGCCAAACCTCTCAGGGGAGCACTTGCAACCGTTTGGCACCATTTTTGAGTAAATTGCCGAAAGTCAGATTTTTGCTGAAATTGTGACCCCGGGGCTTAGGGATTTTTTCAAAAAAATCTTTTTCTGCAGGTGACGTTCTTGAGGGCTGATTTCTTGTCCTGTGATAAAAAGCCTTCTGTTTCGACCGCCAAACCTCTCAGGGGAACATTTGCAACCGTTTGGCACCATTTTTGAGTAAATTGCCGAAAGTCAGATTTTTCCTGAAATTGTGACCCCGGGGCTTAGGGATTTTTTTCAAAAAAATCTTTTTCTGCCGGTGAAGTTGTTTCGGGCTAATTTCTTGTCCTGTGATAAAAAGCCTTCTGTTTCGACCGCCAAACCTCTCAGGGGAACATTTGCAACCGTTTGGCACCATTTTTGAGTAAATTGCCGAAAGTCAGATTTTTGCTGAAATTGTGACCCCGGGGCTTACGGATTTTTTCAAAAAAATCTTTTTCTGCCAGTGAAGTTGTTTAGGGCTAATTTCTTGTCCTGTGATAAAAAGCCTTCTGTTTCGACCGCCAAACCTCTCAGGGGAACATTTGAAACCGTTTGGCACCAGTTTTGAGTAAATTGCCGAAAGTCAGATTTTTGCTGAAATTGTGACCCCGGGGCTTAGGGATTTTTTCAAAAAAATCTTTTTCTGCCGGTGACGTTCTTGAGGGCTGATTTCTTCTCCTATGATAAAAAGCCTTCTGTTTCGACCGCCAAACCTCTCAGGGGAACATTTGCATCCGCTTGGCACCATTTTTGAGTAAATTGCCAGTAACGTTGTTTAGGGCTGATTTCTTGTCCTGTGGTAAAAAGCCTTCTGTTTCGACCGCCAAACCTCTCAGGGGAGCATTTGCAACCGTTTGGCACCATTTTTGAGTAAATTGCCGAAAGTCAGATTTTTGCTGAAATTGTGACCCCGGGGCTTAGGGATTTTTTCAAAAAAATCTTTTTCTGCCGGTGACGTTCTTGAGGGCTGATTTCTTGTCCTGTGATAAAAAGCCTTCTGTTTCGACCGCCAAACCTCTCAGGGGAACATTTGCATCCGCTTGGCACCATTTTTGAGTAAATTGCCAGTAACGTTGTTTAGGGCTGATTTCTTGTCCTGTGGTAAAAAGCCTTCTGTTACGACCGCCAAACCTCTCAGGGGAGCATTTGCAACCGTTTGGCACCATTTTTGAGTAAATTGCCGAAAGTCAGATTTTTGCTGAAATTGTGACCCCGGGGCTTAGGGATTGTTTCAAAAAAATCTTTTTCTGCCGGTGAAGTTGTTTAGGGCTAATTTCTTGTCCTGTGATAAAAAGCCTTCTGTTTCGACCTCCAAACCTCTCAGGGGAACATTTGCAACCGTTTGGCACCATTTTTGAGTAAATTGCCGAAAGTCAGATTTTTGCTGAAATTGTGACCCCGGGGCTTAGGGATTTTTTCAAAAAAAAAAATTCTGCCGGTGAAGTTGTTTAGGGCTGATTTCTTGTCCTGTGATAAAATGCCTTCTGTTTCGACCACCAAACCTCTCAGGGGAACATTTGCAACCGTTTGGCACCATTTTTTAGTAAATTGCAGAAAGTCAGATTTTTGCTGAAATTGTGACCCCGGGGCTTAGGGATTTTTTCAAAAAAATCTTTTTCTGCCAGTGAAGCTGTTTAGGGCTGATTTCTTGTCCTGTGATAACAAGCCTTCTGTTTCTACCGCCAAAGCTCTCAGGGGAACATTTGCAACCGTTTGGCACCATGTTTGAGTAAATTGCCGAAACTCAGATTTTTGCTGAAATCGTGACCCCGGGGCTTAGGGATTTTTTCAAAAAAATCTTTTTCTGCCATTGACGTTGTTTAGGGCTGATTTCTTGTCCTGTGGTAAAAAGCCTTCTGTTTCGACCGCCAAACCTCTCAGGGGAACATTTCCAACCGTTTGGCACCATTTTTGAGTAAATTGCCGAAAGTCAGATTTTTCCTGAAATTGTGACCCCGGGGCTTAGGGATTTTTTTCAAAAAAATCTTTTTCTGCCGGTGACGTTGTTGAGGGCTGATTTCTTGTCCTGTGATAAAAAGCCTTCTGTTTCGACCGCCAAACCTCTCAGGGGAACATTTGCAACCGTTTGGCACCATTTTTGAGTAAATTGCCGAAAGTCAGATTTTTTCCTGAAATTGTGACCCCGGGGCTTAGGGATTTTTTCAAAAAAATCTTTTTCTGCCGGTGACGTTGTTGAGGGCTGATTTCTTGTCCTGTGATAAAAAGCCTTCTGTTTCGACAGCCAAACCTCTCAGGGGAACATTTGCAACCGTTTGGCACCATTTTTGAGTAAATTGCCGAAAGTCAGATTTTTCCTGAAATTGTGACCCCGGGGCTTAGGGATTTTTTTCAAAAAAAACTTTTTCTGCCGGTGAAGTTATTTAGGGCTAATTTCTTGTCCTGTGATAAAAAGCCTTCTGTTTCGACAGCCAAACCTCTCAGGGGAACATTTGCAACCGTTTGGCACCATTTTTGAGTAAATTGCCGAAAGTCAGATTTTTCCTGAAATTGTGACCCCGGGGCTTAGGGATTTTTTTCAAAAAAATCTTTTTCTGCCGGTGAAGTTGTTTAGGGCTAATTTCTTGTCCTGTGATAAAAAGCCTTCTGTTTCGACCTCCAAACCTCTCAGGGGAACATTTGCAACCGTTTGGCACCATTTTTGAGTAAATTGCCGAAAGTCAGATTTTTGCTGAAATTGTGACCCCGGGGCTTAGGGATTTTTTCAAAAAAAAAAAATTCTGCCGGTGAAGTTGTTTAGGGCTGATTTCTTGTCCTGTGATAAAAAGCCTTCTGTTTCGACCGCCAAACATCTCAGGGGAACATTCGCATCCGCTTGGCACCATTTTTGAGTAAATTGCCAGTAACGTTGTTTATGGCTGATTTCTTGTCCTGTGGTAAAAAGCCTTCTGTTTCGACCGCCAAACCTCTCAGGGGAGCATTTGCAACCGTTTGGCACCATTTTTGAGTAAATTGCCGAAAGTCAGATTTTTCCTGAAATTGTGACCCCGGGGCTTAGGGATTTTTTTCAAAAAAATCTTTTTCTGCCGGTGAAGTTGTTTAGGGCTAATTTCTTGTCCTGTGATAAAAAGCCTTCTGTTTCGACCGCCAAACCTCTCAGGGGAACATTTGCAACCGTTTGGCACCATTTTTGAGTAAATTGCCGAAAGTCAGATTTTTGCTGAAATTGTGACCCCGGGGCTTGGGGATTTTTTCAAAAAAAAAAATTTCTGCCGGTGACGTTGTTGAGGGCTGATTTCTTGTCCTGTGATAAAAAGCATTCTGTATCGACAGCCAAACCTCTCAGGGGAACATTTGCAACCGTTTGGCACCATATTTGAGTAAATTGCCGAAAGTCAGATTTTTCCTGAAATTGTGACCCCGGGGCTTAGGGATTTTTTTCAAAAAAATCTTTTTCTGCCGGTGACGTTGTTGAGGGCTGATTTCTTGTCCTGTGATAAAAAGCCTTCTGTTTCGACCGCCAAACCTCTCAGGGGAACATTTGCAACCGTTTGGCACCATTTTTGAGTAAATTGCCGAAAGTCAGATTTTTTCCTGAAATTGTGACCCCGGGGCTTAGGGATTTTTTCAAAAAAATCTTTTTCTGCCGGTGACGTTGTTGAGGGCTGATTTCTTGTCCTGTGATAAAAAGACTTCTGTTTCGACAGCCAAACCTCTCAGGGGAACATTTGCAACCGTTTGGCACCATTTTTGAGTAAATTGCCGAAAGTCAGATTTTTCCTGAAATTGTGACCCCGGGGCTTAGGGATTTTTTTCAAAAAAATCTTTTTCTGCCGGTGACGTTGTTGAGGGCTGATTTCTTGTCCTGTGATAAAAAGCCTTCTGTTTCGACCGCCAAACCTCTCAGGGGAACATTTGCAACCGTTTGGCACCATTTTTGAGTAAATTGCCGAAAGTCAGATTTTTTCCTGAAATTGTGACCCCGGGGCTTAGGGATTTTTTCAAAAAAATCTTTTTCTGCCGGTGACGTTGTTGAGGGCTGATTTCTTGTCCTGTGATAAAAAGACTTCTGTTTCGACAGCCAAACCTCTCAGGGGAACATTTGCAACCGTTTGGCACCATTTTTGAGTAAATTGCCGAAAGTCAGATTTTTCCTGAAATTGTGACCCCGGGGCTTAGGGATTTTTTTCAAAAAAATCTTTTTCTGCCGGTGAAGTTGTTTAGGGCTAATTTCTTGTCCTGTGATAAAAAGCCTTCTGTTTCGACAGCCAAACCTCTCAGGGGAACATTTGCAACCGTTTGGCACCATTTTTGAGTAAATTGCCGAAAGTCAGATTTTTCCTGAAATTGTGACCCCGGGGCTTAGGGATTTTTTTCAAAAAAATCTTTTTCTGCCGGTGAAGTTGTTTAGGGCTAATTTCTTGTCCTGTGATAAAAAGCCTTCTGTTTCGACCTCCAAACCTCTCAGGGGAACATTTGCAACCGTTTGGCACCATTTTTGAGTAAATTGCCGAAAGTCAGATTTTTGCTGAAATTGTGACCCCGGGGCTTAGGGATTTTTTCAAAAAAAAAAATTTCTGCCGGTGAAGTTGTTTAGGGCTGATTTCTTGTCCTGTGATAAAATGCCTTCTGTTTCGACCACCAAACCTCTCAGGGGAACATTTGCAACCGTTTGGCACCATTTTTGAGTAAATTGCCGAAAGTCAGATTTTTGCTGAAATTGTGACCCCGGGGCTTAGGGATTTTTTCAAAAAAATCTTTTTCTGCCAGTGAAGCTGTTTAGGGCTGATTTCTTGTCCTGTGATAACAAGCCTTCTGTTTCTACCGCCAAAGCTCTCAGGGGAACATTTGCAACCGTTTGGCACCATGTTTGAGTAAATTGCCGAAACTCAGATTTTTGCTGAAATTGTGACCCCGGGGCTTAGGGATTTTTTCAAAAAAATCTTTTTCTGCCGGTGACGTTGTTGAGGGCTGATTTCTTGTCCTGTGATAAAAAGCCTTCTGTTTCGACCGCCAAACCTCTCAGGGGAACATTTGCAACCGTTTGGCACCATTTTTGAGTAAATTGCCGAAAGTCAGATTTTTTCCTGAAATTGTGACCCCGGGGCTTAGGGATTTTTTCAAAAAAATCTTTTTCTGCCGGTGACGTTGTTGAGGGCTGATTTCTTGTCCTGTGATAAAAAGCCTTCTGTTTCGACAGCCAAACCTCTCAGGGGAACATTTGCACCCGTTTGGCACCATTTTTGAGTAAATTGCCGAAAGTCAGATTTTTCCTGAAATTGTGACCCCGGGGCTTAGGGATTTTTTTCAAAAAAATCTTTTTCTGCCGGTGAAGTTGTTTAGGGCTAATTTCTTGTCCTGTGATAAAAAGCCTTCTGTTTCGACCTCCAAACCTCTCAGGGGAACATTTGCAACCGTTTGGCACCATTTTTGAGTAAATTGCCGAAAGTCAGATTGTTGCTGAAATTGTGACCCCGGGGCTTAGGGATTTTTTCAAAAAAAAAATTTTCTGCCGGTGAAGCTGTTTAGGGCTGATTTCTTGTCCTGTGATAACAAGCCTTCTGTTTCTACCGCCAAACCTCTCAGGGGAACATTTGCAACCGTTTGGCACCATGTTTGAGTAAATTGCCGAAACTCAGATTTTTGCTGAAATTGTGACCCCGGGGCTTAGGGATTTTTTCAAAAAAATCTTTTTCTGCCATTGACGTTGTTTAGGGCTGATTTCTTGTCCTGTAGTAAAAAGCCTTCTGTTTCGACCGCCAAACCTCTCAGGGGAACATTTGCAACCGTTTGGCACCATTTTTGAGTAAATTGTCGAAAGTCAGATTTTTGCTGAAATTGTGACCCCGGGGCTTAGGGATTGTTTCAAAAAAATCTTTTTCTGCCGGTGACGTTGTTGAGGGCTGATTTCTTGTCCTGTGATAAAAAGCATTCTGTTTCGACCGCCAAACCTCTCAAGGGAACATTTGCAAACGTTTGGCACCATATTTGAGTAAATTGCCAAAAGTCAGATTTTTCCTGAAATTGTGACCCCGGGGCTTAGGGATTTTTTTCAAAAAAATCATTTTCTGCCGGTGACGTTGTTGAGGGCTGATTTCTTGTCCTGTGATAAAAAGCATTCTGTTTCGACAGCCAAACCTCTCAGGGGAACATTTGCAACCATTTGGCACCATTTTTGAGTAAATTGCCGAAACTCAGATTTTTCCTGAAATTGTGACCCCGGGGCTTAGGGATTTTTTTCAAAAAAATCTTTTTCTGCCGGTGAAGTTGTTTAGGGCTAATTTCTTGTCCTGTGATAAAAAGCCTTCTGTTTCGACCGCCAAACTTCTCAAGGGAACATTTGCAACCGTTTGGCACCATTTTTGAGTAAATTGCCGAAAGTCAGATTTTTGCTGAAATTGTGACCCCGGGGCTTAGGGATTTTTTCAAAAAAATCTTTTTCTGCCGGTGACGTTGTTGAGGGCTGATTTCTTGTCATGTGATAAAAAGCCTTCTGTTTCGACAGCCAAACCTCTCAGGGGAACATTTGCAACCGTTTGGCACCATTTTTGAGTAAATTGCCGAAAGTCAGATTTTTCCTGAAATTGTGACCCCGGGGCTTAGGGATTTTTTTCAAAAAAATCTTTTTCTGCCGGTGAAGTTGTTTAGGGCTAATTTCTTCTCCTGTGATAAAAAGCCTTCTGTTTCGACCGCCAAACCTCTCAGGGGAACATTTGCAACCGTTTGGCACCATTTTTGAGTAAATTGCCGAAAGTCAGATTTTTCCTGAAATTGTGACCCCGGGGCTTAGGGATTTTTTCAAAAAAATCTTTTTCTGCCGGTGACGTTCTTGAGGGCTGATTTCTTGTCCTGTGATAAAAAGCCTTCTGTTTCGACCGCCAAACATCTCAGGGGAACATTTGCATCCGCTTGGCACCATTCTTGAGTAAATTGCCAGTAACGTTGTTTAGGGCTGATTTCTTGTCCTGTGGTAAAAAGCCTTCTGTTTCGACCGCCAAACCTCTCAGGGAAGCATTTGCAACCGTTTGGCACCATTTTTGAGTAAATTGCCGAAAGTCAGATTTTTCCTGAAATTGTGACCCCGGGGCTTAGGGATTTTTTTCAAAAAAATCTTTTTCTGCCGGTGAAGTTGTTTAGGGCTAATTTCTTGTCCTGTGATAAAAAGCCTTCTGTTTCGACCGCCAAACCTCTCAGGGGAGCATTTGCAACCGTTTGGCACCATTTTTGAGTAAATTGCCGAAAGTCAGATTTTTGCTGAAATTGTGACCCCGGGGCTTAGGGGTTTTTTCAAAAAAAAAAAATTCTGCCGGTGAAGTTGTTTAGGGCTGATTTCTTGTTTTGTGATAAAATGCCTTCTGTTTCGACCACCGAACCTCTCAGGGGAACATTTGCAACCGTTTGGCACCATTTTTGAGTAAATTGCCGAAAGTCAGATTTTTGCTGAAATTGTGACCCCGGGGCTTAGGGATTTTTTCAAAAAAATCTTTTTCTGCCGGTGACGTTCTTGAGGGCTGATTTCTTTTCCTGTGATAACAAGCCTTCTGTTTCGACAGCCAAACCTCTCAGGGGAACATTTGCAACCGTTTGGCACCATTTTTGAGTAAATTGCCGAAAGTCAGATTTTTCCTGAAATTGTGACCCCGGGGCTTAGGGATTTTTTTCAAAAACATCTTTTTCTGCCGGTGACGTTGTTGAGGGCTGATTTCTTGTCCTGTGATAAAAAGCATTCTGTTTCGACAGCCAAACCTCTCAGGGGAACATTTGCAACCGTTTGGCACCATTTTTGAGTAAATTGCCGAAAGTCAGATTTTTGCTGAAATTGTGACCCCGGGGCTTAGGAATTTTTTGAAAAAAATCTTTTTCTGCCGGTGAAGTTGTTGAGGGCTGATTTCTTGTCCTGTGATAAAAAGCCTTCTGTTTCGACAGCCAAACCTCTCAGGGGAACATTTGCAACCGTTTGGCACCATTTTTGAGTAAATTGCCGAAAGTCTGATTTTTGCTGAAATTGTGACCCCGGTGCTTAGGAATTTTTTGAAAAAAATCTTTTTCTGCCGGTGACGTTGTTGAGGGCTGATTTCTTGTCCTGTGATAAAAAGCCTTGTGTTTCGACAGCCAAACCTCTCAGGGAAACATTTGCAACCGTTTGGCACCATTTTTGAGTAAATTGCCGAAAGTCAGATTTTTCCTGAAATTGTGACCCCGGGGCTTAGGGATTTTTTTCAAAAAAATCTTTTTCTGCCGGTGAAGTTGTTTAGGGCTGATTTCTTGTCCTGTGATAACAAGCCTTCTGTTTCTACCGCCAAACCTCTCAGGGGAACATTTGCAACCGTTTGGCACCATTTTTGAGTAAATTGCCGAAAGTCAGATTTTTCCTGAAATTGTGACCCCGGGGCTTAGGGATTTTTTCAAAAAAAAAAAATTTTCTGCCGGTGAAGTTGTTTAGGGCTGATTTCTTGTCCTGTGATAAAAAGCCTTCTGTTTCGACCCCCAAACCTCTCAGGGGAACATTTGCAACCGTTTGGCACTATTTTTGAGTAAATTGCCGAAAGTCAGATTTTTGCTGAAATTGTGACCCCGGGGCTTACGGATTTTTTCAAAAAAATCTTTTTCTGCCGGTGACGTTGTTGAGGGCTGATTTCTTGTCCTGTGATAAAAAGCCTTCTGTTTCGACAGCCAAACCTCTCAGGGGAACATTTGCAACCATTTGGCACCATTTTTGAGTAAATTGCCGAAAGTCAGATTTTTCCTGAAATTGTGACCCCGCGGCTTAGGGATTTTTTTCAAAAAAATCTTTTTCTGCCGGTGACGTTGTTGAGGGCTGATTTCTTGTCCTGTGATAAAAAGCATTCTGTTTCGACAGCCAAACCTCTCAGGGGAACATTTGCAACCGTTTGGCACCATTTTTGAGTAAATTGCCGAAAGTCAGATTTTTGCTGAAATTGTGACCCCGGGGCTTAGGAATTTTTTGAAAAAAATCTTTTTCTGCCGGTGAAGTTGTTGAGGGCTGATTTCTTGTCCTGTGATAAAAAGCCTTCTGTTTCGACAGCCAAACCTCTCAGGGGAACATTTGCAACCGTTTGGCACCATTTTTGAGTAAATTGCCGAAAGTCTGATTTTTGCTGAAATTGTGACCCCGGGGCTTAGGGATTTTTTTCAAAAAAATCTTTTTCTGCCGGTGAAGTTGTTTAGGGCTGATTTCTTGTCCTGTGATAACAAGCCTTCTGTTTCTACCGCCAAACCTCTCAGGGGAACATTTGCAACCGTTTGGCACCATTTTTGAGTAAATTGCCGAAAGTCAGATTTTTCCTGAAATTGTGACCCCGGGGCTTAGGGATTTTTTCAAAAAAAAATTTTTTTCTGCCGGTGAAGTTGTTTAGGGCTGATTTCTTGTCCTGTGATAAAAAGCCTTCTGTTTCGACCCCCAAACCTCTCAGGGGAACATTTGCAACCGTTTGGCACCATTTTTGAGTAAATTGCCGAAAGTCAGATTTTTGCTGAAATTGTGACCCCGGGGCTTACGGATTTTTTCAAAAAAATCTTTTTCTGCCGGTGACGTTGTTGAGGGCTGATTTCTTGTCTTGTGATAAAAAGCCTTCTGTTTCGACAGCCAAACCTCTCAGGGGAACATTTGCAACCATTTGGCACCATTTTTGAGTAAATTGCCGAAAGTCAGATTTTTCCTGAAATTGTGACCCCGCGGCTTAGGGATTTTTTTCAAAAAAATCTTTTTCTGCCGGTGACGTTGTTGAGGGCTGATTTCTTGTCCTGTGATAAAAAGCATTCTGTTTCGACAGCCAAACCTCTCAGGGGAACATTTGCAACCGTTTGGCACCATTTTTGAGTAAATTGCCAGTAACGTTGTTTAGGGCTGATTTCTTGTCCTGTGGTAAAAAGCCTTCTGTTTCGACCGCCAAACCTCTCAGGGGAGCATTTGCAACCGTTTGGCACCATTTTTGAGTAAATTGCCGAAAGTCAGATTTTTCCTGAAATTGTGACCCCGGGGCTTAGGGATTTTTTCAAAAAAAAATCTTTTTCTGCCGGTGAAGTTGTTTAGGGCTGATTTCTTGTCCTGTGATAACAAGCCTTCTGTTTCTACCGCCAAACCTCTCAGGGGAACATTTGCAACCGTTTGGCACCATTTTTGAGTAAATTGCCGAAAGTCAGATTTTTCCTGAAATTGTGACCCCGGGGCTTAGGGATTTTTTCAAAAAAAAAAAATTTTCTGCCGGTGAAGTTGTTTAGGGCTGATTTCTTGTCCTGTGATAAAAAGCCTTCTGTTTCGACCCCCAAACCTCTCAGGGGAACATTTGCAACCGTTTGGCACCATTTTTGAGTAAATTGCCGAAAGTCAGATTTTTGCTGAAATTGTGACCCCGGGGCTTACGGATTTTTTCAAAAAAATCTTTTTCTGCCGGTGACGTTGTTGAGGGCTGATTTCTTGTCCTGTGATAAAAAGCCTTCTGTTTCGACAGCCAAACCTCTCAGGGGAACATTTGCAACCATTTGGCACCATTTTTGAGTAAATTGCCGAAAGTCAGATTTTTCCTGAAATTGTGACCCCGCGGCTTAGGGATTTTTTTCAAAAAAATCTTTTTCTGCCGGTGACGTTGTTGAGGGCTGATTTCTTGTCCTGTGATAAAAAGCATTCTGTTTCGACAGCCAAACCTCTCAGGGGAACATTTGCAACCGTTTGGCACCATTTTTGAGTAAATTGCCGAAAGTCAGATTTTTGCTGAAATTGTGACCCCGGGGCTTAGGAATTTTTTGAAAAAAATCTTTTTCTGCCGGTGAAGTTGTTGAGGGCTGATTTCTTGTCCTGTGATAAAAAGCCTTCTGTTTCGACAGCCAAACCTCTCAGGGGAACATTTGCAACCGTTTGGCACCATTTTTGAGTAAATTGCCGAAAGTCTGATTTTTGCTGAAATTGTGACCCCGGGGCTTAGGGATTTTTTTCAAAAAAATCTTTTTCTGCCGGTGAAGTTGTTTAGGGCTGATTTCTTGTCCTGTGATAACAAGCCTTCTGTTTCTACCGCCAAACCTCTCAGGGGAACATTTGCAACCGTTTGGCACCATTTTTGAGTAAATTGCCGAAAGTCAGATTTTTCCTGAAATTGTGACCCCGGGGCTTAGGGATTTTTTCAAAAAAAAATTTTTTTCTGCCGGTGAAGTTGTTTAGGGCTGATTTCTTGTCCTGTGATAAAAAGCCTTCTGTTTCGACCCCCAAACCTCTCAGGGGAACATTTGCAACCGTTTGGCACCATTTTTGAGTAAATTGCCGAAAGTCAGATTTTTGCTGAAATTGTGACCCCGGGGCTTACGGATTTTTTCAAAAAAATCTTTTTCTGCCGGTGACGTTGTTGAGGGCTGATTTCTTGTCTTGTGATAAAAAGCCTTCTGTTTCGACAGCCAAACCTCTCAGGGGAACATTTGCAACCATTTGGCACCATTTTTGAGTAAATTGCCGAAAGTCAGATTTTTCCTGAAATTGTGACCCCGCGGCTTAGGGATTTTTTTCAAAAAAATCTTTTTCTGCCGGTGACGTTGTTGAGGGCTGATTTCTTGTCCTGTGATAAAAAGCATTCTGTTTCGACAGCCAAACCTCTCAGGGGAACATTTGCAACCGTTTGGCACCATTTTTGAGTAAATTGCCAGTAACGTTGTTTAGGGCTGATTTCTTGTCCTGTGGTAAAAAGCCTTCTGTTTCGACCGCCAAACCTCTCAGGGGAGCATTTGCAACCGTTTGGCACCATTTTTGAGTAAATTGCCGAAAGTCAGATTTTTCCTGAAATTGTGACCCCGGGGCTTAGGGATTTTTTCAAAAAAAAAAATTTTTCTGCCGGTGAAGTTGTTTAGGGCTGATTTCTTGTCCTGTGATAAAAAGCCTTCTGTTTCGACCGCCAAACCTCTCAGGGGAACATTTGCAACCGTTTGGCACCATTTTTGAGTAAATTGCCGAAAGTCAGATTTTTGCTGAAATTGTGACCCCGGGGCTTACGGATTTTTTCAAAAAAATCTTTTTCTGCCGGTGACGTTGTTGAGGGCTGATTTCTTGTCCTGTGATAAAAAGCCTTCTGTTTCGACAGCCAAACCTCTCAGGGGAACATTTGCAACCGTTTGGCACCATTTTTGAGTAAATTGCCGAAAGTCAGATTTTTCCAGAAATTCTGACCCCGGGGCATAGGGATTTTTTTCAAAAAAATCTTTTTCTGCCGGTGAAGTTGTTTAGGGCTAATTTCTTGTCCTGTGATAAAAAGCCTTCTGTTTCGACCGCCAAACCTCTCAGGGGAACATTTGCAACCGTTTGGCACCAGTTCTGAGTAAATTGCCGAAAGTCAGATTTTTCCTGAAATTGTGACCCCGGGGCTTAGGGATTTTTTCAAAAAAAAAATTTTCTGCCGGTGAAGTTGTTTAGGGCTGATTTCTTGTCCTGTGATAAAATGCCTTCTGTTTCGACCACCGAACCTCTCAGGGGAACATTTGCAACCGTTTGGCACCATTTTTTAGTAAATTGCCGAAAGTCAGATTTTTGCTGAAATTGTGACCCCGGGGCTTAGGGATTTTTTCAAAAAAATCTTTTTCTGCCGGTGACGTTCTTGAGGGCTGATTTCTTGTCCTGTGATAAAAAGCCTTCTGTTTCGACCGCCAAACCTCTCAGGGGAACATTTGCATCCGCTTGGCACCATTTTTGAGTAAATTGCCAGTAACGTTGTTTAGGGCTGATTTCTTGTCCTGTGGTAAAAAGCCTTCTGTTTCGACCGCCAAACCTCTCAGGGGAACATTTGCAACCGTTTGTCACCATTTTTGAGTAAATTGCCGAAAGTCAGATTTTTGCTGAAATTGTGACCCCGGGGCTTAGGGATTTTTTTCAAAAACATCTTTTTCTGCCGGTGACGTTGTTGAGGGCTGATTTCTTGTCCTGTGATAAAAAGCATTCTGTTTCAACAGCCAAACCTCTCAGGGGAACATTTGCAACCGTTTGGCACCATTTTTGAGTAAATTGCCGAAAGTCAGATTTTTGCTGAAATTGTGACCCCGGAGCTTAGGAATTTTTTGAAAAAAATCTTTTTCTGCCGGTGACGTTTTTGAGGGCTGATTTCTTGTCCTTTGATAAAAAGCCTTCTGTTTCGACAGCCAAACCTCTCAGGGGAACATTTGCAACCGTTTGGCACCATTTTTGAGTAAATTGCCGAAAGTCAGATTTTTCCTGAAATTGTGACCCCGGGGCTTAGGGATTTTTTTCAAAAAAATCTTTTTCTACCGGTGAAGTTGTTTAGGGCTGATTTCTTGTCCTGTGATAACAAGCCTTCTGTTTCTACCGCCAAACCTCTCAGGGGAACATTTGCAACCGTTTGGCACCATTTTTGAGTAAATTGCCAGTAACGTTGTTTATTGCTGATTTCTTGTCCTGTGGTAAAAAGCCTTCTGTTTCGACCGCCAAACCTCTCAGGGGAGCATTTGCAACCGTTTGGCACCATTTTTGAGTAAATTGCCGAAAGTCAGATTTTTGCTGAAATTGTGACCCCGGGGCTTAGGAATTTTTTGAAAAAAATCTTTTTCTGCCGGTGACGTTGTTGAGGGCTGATTTCTTGTCCTGTGATAAAAAGCCTTCTGTTTCGACAGCCAAACCTCTCAGGGGAACATTTGCAACCATTTGGCACCATTTTTGAGTAAATTGCCGAAAGTCAGATTTTTCCTGAAATTGTGACCCCGCGGCTTAGGGATTTTTTTCAAAAAAATCTTTTTCTGCCGGTGACGTTGTTGAGGGCTGATTTCTTGTCCTGTGATAAAAAGCATTCTGTTTCGACAGCCAAACCTCTCAGGGGAACATTTGCAACCGTTTGGCACCATTTTTGAGTAAATTGCCGAAAGTCAGATTTTTGCTGAAATTGTGACCCCGGGGCTTAGGAATTTTTTGAAAAAAATCTTTTTCTGCCGGTGAAGTTGTTGAGGGCTGATTTCTTGTCCTGTGATAAAAAGCCTTCTGTTTCGACAGCCAAACCTCTCAGGGGAACATTTGCAACCGTTTGGCACCATTTTTGAGTAAATTGCCGAAAGTCTGATTTTTGCTGAAATTGTGACCCCGGGGCTTAGGGATTTTTTTCAAAAAAATCTTTTTCTGCCGGTGAAGTTGTTTAGGGCTGATTTCTTGTCCTGTGATAACAAGCCTTCTGTTTCTACCGCCAAACCTCTCAGGGGAACATTTGCAACCGTTTGGCACCATTTTTGAGTAAATTGCCGAAAGTCAGATTTTTCCTGAAATTGTGACCCCGGGGCTTAGGGATTTTTTCAAAAAAAAATTTTTTTCTGCCGGTGAAGTTGTTTAGGGCTGATTTCTTGTCCTGTGATAAAAAGCCTTCTGTTTCGACCCCCAAACCTCTCAGGGGAACATTTGCAACCGTTTGGCACCATTTTTGAGTAAATTGCCGAAAGTCAGATTTTTGCTGAAATTGTGACCCCGGGGCTTACGGATTTTTTCAAAAAAATCTTTTTCTGCCGGTGACGTTGTTGAGGGCTGATTTCTTGTCTTGTGATAAAAAGCCTTCTGTTTCGACAGCCAAACCTCTCAGGGGAACATTTGCAACCATTTGGCACCATTTTTGAGTAAATTGCCGAAAGTCAGATTTTTCCTGAAATTGTGACCCCGCGGCTTAGGGATTTTTTTCAAAAAAATCTTTTTCTGCCGGTGACGTTGTTGAGGGCTGATTTCTTGTCCTGTGATAAAAAGCATTCTGTTTCGACAGCCAAACCTCTCAGGGGAACATTTGCAACCGTTTGGCACCATTTTTGAGTAAATTGCCAGTAACGTTGTTTAGGGCTGATTTCTTGTCCTGTGGTAAAAAGCCTTCTGTTTCGACCGCCAAACCTCTCAGGGGAGCATTTGCAACCGTTTGGCACCATTTTTGAGTAAATTGCCGAAAGTCAGATTTTTCCTGAAATTGTGACCCCGGGGCTTAGGGATTTTTTCAAAAAAAAATCTTTTTCTGCCGGTGAAGTTGTTTAGGGCTGATTTCTTGTCCTGTGATAACAAGCCTTCTGTTTCTACCGCCAAACCTCTCAGGGGAACATTTGCAACCGTTTGGCACCATTTTTGAGTAAATTGCCGAAAGTCAGATTTTTCCTGAAATTGTGACCCCGGGGCTTAGGGATTTTTTCAAAAAAAAAAAAATTTTCTGCCGGTGAAGTTGTTTAGGGCTGATTTCTTGTCCTGTGATAAAAAGCCTTCTGTTTCGACCCCCAAACCTCTCAGGGGAACATTTGCAACCGTTTGGCACCATTTTTGAGTAAATTGCCGAAAGTCAGATTTTTGCTGAAATTGTGACCCCGGGGCTTACGGATTTTTTCAAAAAAATCTTTTTCTGCCGGTGACGTTGTTGAGGGCTGATTTCTTGTCCTGTGATAAAAAGCCTTCTGTTTCGACAGCCAAACCTCTCAGGGGAACATTTGCAACCATTTGGCACCATTTTTGAGTAAATTGCCGAAAGTCAGATTTTTCCTGAAATTGTGACCCCGCGGCTTAGGGATTTTTTTCAAAAAAATCTTTTTCTGCCGGTGACGTTGTTGAGGGCTGATTTCTTGTCCTGTGATAAAAAGCATTCTGTTTCGACAGCCAAACCTCTCAGGGGAACATTTGCAACCGTTTGGCACCATTTTTGAGTAAATTGCCGAAAGTCAGATTTTTGCTGAAATTGTGACCCCGGGGCTTAGGAATTTTTTGAAAAAAATCTTTTTCTGCCGGTGAAGTTGTTGAGGGCTGATTTCTTGTCCTGTGATAAAAAGCCTTCTGTTTCGACAGCCAAACCTCTCAGGGGAACATTTGCAACCGTTTGGCACCATTTTTGAGTAAATTGCCGAAAGTCTGATTTTTGCTGAAATTGTGACCCCGGGGCTTAGGGATTTTTTTCAAAAAAATCTTTTTCTGCCGGTGAAGTTGTTTAGGGCTGATTTCTTGTCCTGTGATAACAAGCCTTCTGTTTCTACCGCCAAACCTCTCAGGGGAACATTTGCAACCGTTTGGCACCATTTTTGAGTAAATTGCCGAAAGTCAGATTTTTCCTGAAATTGTGACCCCGGGGCTTAGGGATTTTTTCAAAAAAAAATTTTTTTCTGCCGGTGAAGTTGTTTAGGGCTGATTTCTTGTCCTGTGATAAAAAGCCTTCTGTTTCGACCCCCAAACCTCTCAGGGGAACATTTGCAACCGTTTGGCACCATTTTTGAGTAAATTGCCGAAAGTCAGATTTTTGCTGAAATTGTGACCCCGGGGCTTACGGATTTTTTCAAAAAAATCTTTTTCTGCCGGTGACGTTGTTGAGGGCTGATTTCTTGTCTTGTGATAAAAAGCCTTCTGTTTCGACAGCCAAACCTCTCAGGGGAACATTTGCAACCATTTGGCACCATTTTTGAGTAAATTGCCGAAAGTCAGATTTTTCCTGAAATTGTGACCCTGCGGCTTAGGGATTTTTTTCAAAAAAATCTTTTTCTGCCGGTGACGTTGTTGAGGGCTGATTTCTTGTCCTGTGATAAAAAGCATTCTGTTTCGACAGCCAAACCTCTCAGGGGAACATTTGCAACCGTTTGGCACCATTTTTGAGTAAATTGCCAGTAACGTTGTTTAGGGCTGATTTCTTGTCCTGTGGTAAAAAGCCTTCTGTTTCGACCGCCAAACCTCTCAGGGGAGCATTTGCAACCGTTTGGCACCATTTTTGAGTAAATTGCCGAAAGTCAGATTTTTCCTGAAATTGTGACCCCGGGGCTTAGGGATTTTTTCAAAAAAAAAAAATTTTTCTGCCGGTGAAGTTGTTTAGGGCTGATTTCTTGTCCTGTGATAAAAAGCCTTCTGTTTCGACCGCCAAACCTCTCAGGGGAACATTTGCAACCGTTTGGCACCATTTTTGAGTAAATTGCCGAAAGTCAGATTTTTGCTGAAATTGTGACCCCGGGGCTTACGGATTTTTTCAAAAAAATCTTTTTCTGCCGGTGACGTTGTTGAGGGCTGATTTCTTGTCCTGTGATAAAAAGCCTTCTGTTTCGACAGCCAAACCTCTCAGGGGAACATTTGCAACCGTTTGGCACCATTTTTGAGTAAATTGCCGAAAGTCAGATTTTTCCAGAAATTCTGACCCCGGGGCATAGGGATTTTTTTCAAAAAAATCTTTTTCTGCCGGTGAAGTTGTTTAGGGCTAATTTCTTGTCCTGTGATAAAAAGCCTTCTGTTTCGACCGCCAAACCTCTCAGGGGAACATTTGCAACCGTTTGGCACCAGTTCTGAGTAAATTGCCGAAAGTCAGATTTTTCCTGAAATTGTGACCCCGGGGCTTAGGGATTTTTTCAAAAAAAAAATTTTCTGCCGGTGAAGTTGTTTAGGGCTGATTTCTTGTCCTGTGATAAAATGCCTTCTGTTTCGACCACCGAACCTCTCAGGGGAACATTTGCAACCGTTTGGCACCATTTTTTAGTAAATTGCCGAAAGTCAGATTTTTGCTGAAATTGTGACCCCGGGGCTTAGGGATTTTTTCAAAAAAATCTTTTTCTGCCGGTGACGTTCTTGAGGGCTGATTTCTTGTCCTGTGATAAAAAGCCTTCTGTTTCGACCGCCAAACCTCTCAGGGGAACATTTGCATCCGCTTGGCACCATTTTTGAGTAAATTGCCAGTAACGTTGTTTAGGGCTGATTTCTTGTCCTGTGGTAAAAAGCCTTCTGTTTCGACCGCCAAACCTCTCAGGGGAACATTTGCAACCGTTTGTCACCATTTTTGAGTAAATTGCCGAAAGTCAGATTTTTGCTGAAATTGTGACCCCGGGGCTTAGGGATTTTTTCAAAAAAATCTTTTTCTGCCAGTGACGTTGTTGAGGGCTGATTTCTTGTCCTGTGATAAAAAGCCTTCTGTTTCGACAGCCAAACCTCTCAGGGGAACATTTGTAACCGTTTCGCACCATTTTTGAGTAAATCGCCAAAAGTCAGATTTTTCCTGAAATTGTGACCCCGGGGCTTAGGGATTTTTTTCAAAAAAATCTTTTTCTGCCGGTGAAGTTGTTTAGGGCTAATTTCTTGTCCTGTGATAAAAAGCCTTCTGTTTCGACCGCCAAACCTCTCAGGGGAGCATTTGCAACCGTTTGACACCATTTTTGAGTAAATTGCCGAAAATCAGATTTTTGCTGAAATTGTGACCCCGGGGCTTAGGGATTTTTTCAAAAAAAAATAATTTCTGCCGGTGAAGTTGTTTAGGGCTGATTTCTTGTCCTGTGATAAAAAGCCTTCTGTTTCGACCGCCAAACCTCTCAGGGGAACATTTGCAACCGTTTTGCACCATTTTTGAGTAAATTGCCGAAAGTCAGATTTTTGCTGAAATTGTGACCCCGGGGCTTACGGATTTTTTCAAAAAAATCTTTTTCTGCCGGTGACGTTGTTGAGGGCTGAATTCTTGTCCTGTGATAAAAAGCCTTCTGTTTCGACAGCCAAACCTCTCAGGGGAACATTTGCAACCGTTTGGCACCATTTTTGAGTAAATTGCCGAAAGTCAGATTTTTGCTGAAATTGTGACCCCGGGGCTTAGGGATTTTTTCAAAAAAATCTTTTTCTGCCGGTGACGTTCTTGAGGGCTGATTTCTTGTCCTGTGATAAAAAGCCTTCTGTTTCAACAGCCAAACCTCTCAGGGGAACATTTGCAACCGTTTGGCACCATTTTTGAGTAAATTGCCGAAAGTCAGATTTTTCCTGAAATTGTGACCCCGGGGCTTAGGGATTTTTTTCAAAAAAATCTTTTTCTGCCGGTGACGTTGTTGAGGGCTGATTTCTTGTCCTGTGATAAAAAGCATTCTGTTTCGACAGCCAAACCTCTCAGGGGAACATTTGCAACCGTTTGGCACCATTTTTGAGTAAATTGCCAGTAACGTTGTTTAGGGCTGATTTCTTGTCCCATGATAAAAAGCCTTCTGTTTCGACAGCCAAACCTCTCAGGGGAACATTTGCAACCGTTTGGCACCATATTTGAGTAAATTGCCGAAAGTCAGATTTTTGCTGAAATTCTGACCCCGGGGCTTAGGGATTTTTTTCATAAAAATCTTTTTCTGCCGGTGAAGTTGTTTAGGGCTGATTTCTTGTCCTTTGATAACAAGCCTTCTGTTTCTACCGCCAAACCTCTCAGGGGAACATTTGCAACCGTTTGGCACCATTTTTGAGTAAATTGCCGAAAGTCAGATTTTTGCTGAAATTGTGACCCCGGGGCTTAGGGATTTTTTCAAAAAAATCTTTTTCTGCCGGTGACGTTCTTGAGGGCTGATTTCTTGTCCTGTGATAAAAAGCCTTCTGTTTCGACAGCCAAACGTCTCAGGGGAACATTTGCAACCGTTTGGCACCATTTTTGAGTAAATTGCCGAAAGTCAGAATTTTCCTGAAATTGTGACCCCGGGGCTTAGGGATTTTTTTCAAAAAAATCTTTTTCTGCCGGTGACGTTGTTGAGGGCTGATTTCTTGTCCTGTGATAAAAAGCATTCTGTTTCGACAGCCAAACCTCTCAGGGGAACATTTGCAACCGTTTGGCACCATTTTTGAGTAAATTGCCAGTAACGTTGTTTAGGGCTGATTTCTTGTCCTGTGGTAAAAAGCCTTCTGTTTCGACCGCCAAACCTCTCAGGGGAGCATTTGCAACCGTTTGGCACCATTTTTGAGTAAATTGCCGAAAGTCAGATTTTTGCTGAAATTGTGACCCCGGGGCTTAGGAATTTTTTGAAAAAAATCTTTTTCTGCCGGTGACGTTGTTGAGGGCTGATTTCTTGTCCTGTGATAAAAAGCCTTCTGTTTCGACAGCCAAACCTCTCAGGGGAACATTTGTAACCGTTTCGCACCATTTTTGAGTAAATCGCCAAAAGTCAGATTTTTCCTGAAATTGTGACCCCGGGGCTTAGGGATTTTTTTCAAAAAAATCTTTTTCTGCCGGTGAAGTTGTTTAGGGCTAATTTCTTGTCCTGTGATAAAAAGCCTTCTGTTTCGACCGCCAAACCTCTCAGGGGAGCATTTGCAACCGTTTGACACCATTTTTGAGTAAATTGCCGAAAATCAGATTTTTGCTGAAATTGTGACCCCGGGGCTTAGGGATTTTTTCAAAAAAAAATAATTTCTGCCGGTGAAGTTGTTTAGGGCTGATTTCTTGTCCTGTGATAAAAAGCCTTCTGTTTCGACCGCCAAACCTCTCAGGGGAACATTTGCAACCGTTTTGCACCATTTTTGAGTAAATTGCCGAAAGTCAGATTTTTGCTGAAATTGTGACCCCGGGGCTTACGGATTTTTTCAAAAAAATCTTTTTCTGCCGGTGACGTTGTTGAGGGCTGAATTCTTGTCCTGTGATAAAAAGCCTTCTGTTTCGACAGCCAAACCTCTCAGGGGAACATTTGCAACCGTTTGGCACCATTTTTGAGTAAATTGCCGAAAGTCAGATTTTTGCTGAAATTGTGACCCCGGTGCTTAGGGATTTTTTCAAAAAAATCTTTTTCTGCCGCTGACGTTCTTGAGGGCTGATTTCTTGTCCTGTGATAAAAAGCCTTCTGTTTCGACAGCCAAACCTCTCAGGGGAACATTTGCAACGGTTTGGCACCATTTTTGAGTAAATTGCCGAAAGTCAGATTTTTCCTGAAATTGTGACCCCGGGGCTGAGGGATTTTTTTCAAAAAAATCTTTTTCTGCCGGTGACGTTGTTGAGGGCTGATTTCTTGTCCTGTGATAAAAAGCATTCTGTTTCGACAGCCAAACCTCTCAGGGGAACATTTGCAACCGTTTGGCACCATTTTTGAGTAAATTGCCAGTAACGTTGTTTAGGGCTGATTTCTTGTCCTGTGATAAAAAGCCTTCTGTTTCGACAGCCAAACCTCTCAGGGGAACATTTGCAACCGTTTGGCACCATATTTGAGTAAATTGCCGAAAGTCAGATTTTTGCTGAAATTCTGACCCCGGGGCTTAGGGATTTTTTTCATAAAAATCTTTTTCTGCCGGTGAAGTTGTTTAGGGCTGATTTCTTGTCCTTTGATAACAAGCCTTCTGTTTCTACCGCCAAACCTCTCAGGGGAACATTTGCAACCGTTTGGCACCATTTTTGAGTAAATTGCCGAAAGTCAGATTTTTGCTGAAATTGTGACCCCGGGGCTTAGGGATTTTTTCAAAAAAATCTTTTTCTGCCGGTGACGTTCTTGAGGGCTGATTTCTTGTCCTGTGATAAAAAGCCTTCTGTTTCGACAGCCAAACGTCTCAGGGGAACATTTGCAACCGTTTGGCACCATTTTTGAGTAAATTGCCGAAAGTCAGAATTTTCCTGAAATTGTGACCCCGGGGCTTAGGGATTTTTTTCAAAAAAATCTTTTTCTGCCGGTGACGTTGTTGAGGGCTGATTTCTTGTCCTGTGATAAAAAGCATTCTGTTTCGACAGCCAAACCTCTCAGGGGAACATTTGCAACCGTTTGGCACCATTTTTGAGTAAATTGCCAGTAACGTTGTTTAGGGCTGATTTCTTGTCCTGTGGTAAAAAGCCTTCTGTTTCGACCGCCAAACCTCTCAGGGGAGCATTTGCAACCGTTTGGCACCATTTTTGAGTAAATTGCCGAAAGTCAGATTTTTGCTGAAATTGTGACCCCGGGGCTTAGGAATTTTTTGAAAAAAATCTTTTTCTGCCGGTGACGTTGTTGAGGGCTGATTTCTTGTCCTGTGATAAAAAGCCTTCTGTTTCGACAGCCAAACCTCTCAGGGGAACATTTGCAACCGTTTGGCACCATTTTTGAGTAAATTGCCGAAAGTCAGATTTTTCCTGAAATTGTGACCCCGGGGCTTAGGGATTTTTTTCAAAAAAATCTTTTTCTGCCGGTGAAGTTGTTTAGGGCTGATTTCTTGTCCTGTGATAACAAGCCTTCTGTTTCTACCGCCAAACCTCTCAGGGGAACATTTGCAACAGTTTGGCACCATTTTTGAGTAAATTGCCGAAAGTCAGATTTTTCCTGAAATTGTGACCCCGGGGCTTAGGGATTTTTTTCAAAAAAATCTTTTTCTGCCGGTGAAGTTGTTTAGGGCTGATTTCTTGTCCTGTGATAACAAGCCTACTGTTTCTACCGCCAAACCTCTCAGCGGAACATTTGCAACCGTTTGGCACCATTTTTGAGTAAATTGCCGAAAGTCAGATTTTTGCTGAAATTGTGACCCCGGTGCTTAGGGATTTTTTCAAAAAAATCTTTTTCTGCCGCTGACGTTCTTGAGGGCTGATTTCTTGTCCTGTGATAAAAAGCCTTCTGTTTCGACAGCCAAACCTCTCAGGGGAACATTTGCAACCGTTTGGCACCATTTTTGAGTAAATTGCCGAAAGTCAGATTTTTCCTGAAATTGTGACCCCGGGGCTGAGGGATTTTTTTCAAAAAAATCTTTTTCTGCCGGTGACGTTGTTGAGGGCTGATTTCTTGTCCTGTGATAAAAAGCATTCTGTTTCGACAGCCAAACCTCTCAGGGGAACATTTGCAACCGTTTGGCACCATTTTTGAGTAAATTGCGAGTAACGTTGTTTAGGGCTGATTTCTTGTCCTGTGGTAAAAAGCCTTCTGTTTCGACCGCCAAACCTCTCAGGGGAGCATTTGCAACCGTTTGGCACCATTTTTGAGTAAATTGCCGAAAGTCAGATTTTTGCTGAAATTGTGACCCCGGGGCTTAGGGATTTTTTCAAAAAAAAAAAATTCTCCCGGTGAAGTTGTTTAGGGCTGATTTCTTGTCCTGTGATAAAAAGCCTTCTGTTTCGACCGCCAAACCTCTCAGGGGAACATTTGCAACCGTTTGGCACCATTTTTGAGTAAATTGCCGAAAGTCAGATTTTTGCTGAAATTGTGACCCCGGGGCTTACGGATTTTTTCAAAAAAATCTTTTTCTGCCGGTGACGTTGTTGAGGGCTGATTTCTTGTCCTGTGATAAAAAGCCTTCTGTTTCGACAGCCAAACCTATCAGGGGAACATTTGCAACCGTTTGGCACCATTTTTGAGTAAATTGCCGAAAGTCAGATTTTTGCTGAAATTGTGACCCCGGGGCTTAGGGATTTTTTCAAAAAAATCTTTTTCTGCCGGTGACGTTCTTGAGGGCTGATTTCTTGTCCTGTAATAAAAAGCCTTCTGTTTCGACAGCCAAACCTCTCAGGGGAACATTTGCAACCGTTTGGCACCATTTTTGAGTAAATTGCCGAAAGTCAGATTTTTCCTGAAATTGTGACCCCGGGGTGACGTTGTTGAGGGCTGATTTCTTGTCCTGTGATAAAAAGCATTCTGTTTCGACAGCCAAACCTCTCAGGAGAACATTTGCAACCGTTTGGCACCATTTTTGAGTAAATTGCCAGTAACGTTGTTTAGGGCTGATTTCTTGTCCTGTAATAAAAAGCCTTCTGTTTAGACAGCCAAACCTCTCAGGGGAACATTTGCAACCGTTTGGCACCATTTTTGAGTAAATTGCCGAAAGTCAGATTTTTCCTGAAATTGTGACCCCGGGGCTTAGGGATTTTTTCAAAAAAAAAATTTTCTGCCGGTGAAGTTGTTTAGGGCTGATTTCTTGTCCTGTGATAAAATGCCTTCTGTTTCGACCACCGAACCTCTCAGGGGAACATTTGCAACCGTTTGGCACCATTTTTGAGTAAATTGCCGAAAGTCAGATTTTTGCTGAAATTGTGACCCCGGGGCTTAGGGATTTTTTCAAAAAAATCTTTTTCTGCCGGTGACGTTCTTGAGGGCTGATTTCTTGTCCTGTGATAAAAAGCCTTCTGTTTCGACAGCCAAACCTCTCAGGGGAACATTTGCAACCGTTTGGCACCATTTTTGAGTAAATTGCCGAAAGTCAGATTTTTCCTGAAATTGTGACCCCGGGGCTTAGGGATTTTTTTCAAAAACATCTTTTTCTGCCGGTGACGTTGTTGAGGGCTGATTTCTTGTCCTGTGATAAAAAGCATTCTGTTTCGACAGCCAAACCTCTCAGGGGAACATTTGCAACCGTTTGGCACCATTTTTGAGTAAATTGCCGAAAGTCAGATTTTTGCTGAAATTCTGACCCCGGGGCTTAGGAATTTTTTGAAAAAAATCTTTTTCTGCCGGTGACGTTGTTGAGGGCTGATTTCTTGTCCTGTGATAAAAAGCCTTCTGTTTCGACAGCCAAACCTCTCGGGGAACATTTGCAACCGTTTGGCACCATTTTTGAGTAAATTGCCGAAAGTCAGATTTTTGCTGAAATTCTGACCCCGGGGCTTAGGGATTTTTTTCAAAAAAATCTTTTTCTGCCGGTGAAGTTGTTTAGGGCTGATTTCTTGTCCTGTGATAACAAGCCTTCTGTTTCGACAGCCAAACGTCTCAGAGGAACATTTGCAACGGTTTGGCACCATTTTTGAGTAAATTGCCGAAAGTCAGATTTTTCCTGAAATTGTGACCCCGGGGCTTAGGGATTTTTTTCAAAAACATCTTTTTCTGCCGGTGACGTTGTTGAGGGCTGATTTCTTGTCCTGTGATAAAAAGCCTTCTGTTTCGACCGCCAAACCTCTCAGGGGAGCATTTGCAACCGTTTGGCACCATTTTTGAATAAATTGCCGAAAGTCAGATTTTTGCTGAAATTGTGACCCCGGGGCTTAGGGATTTTTTCAAAAAAAAAAAATTTCTGCCGGTGAAGTTGTTTAGGGCTGATTTCTTGTCCTGTGATAAAAAGCCTTCTGTTTCGACCGCCAAACCTGTCAGGGGAACATTTGCAACCGTTTGGCACCATTTTTGAGTAAATTGCCGAAAGTCAGATTTTTGCTGAAATTGTGACCCCGGGGCTTACGGATTTCTTCAAAAAAATCTTTTTCTGCCGGTGACGTTGTTGAGGGCTGATTTCTTGTCCTGTGATAAAAAGCCTTCTGTTTCTACCGCCAAACCTCTCAGGGGAACATTTGCAACCGTTTGGCACCATTTTTGAGTAAATTGCCGAAAGTCAGATTTTTGCTGAAATTGTGACCCCGGGGCTTAGGGATTTTTTCAAAAAAATCTTTTTCTGCCGGTGACGTTCTTGAGGGCTGATTTCTTGTCCTGTGATAAAAAGCCTTCTGTTTCGACAGCCAAACCTCTCAGGGGAACATTTGCAACCGTTTGGCACCATTTTTGAGTAAATTGCCGAAAGTCAGATTTTTCCTGAAATTGTGACCCCGGGGTGACGTTGTTGAGGGCTGATTTCTTGTCCTGTGATAAAAAGCATTCTGTTTCGACAGCCAAACCTCTCAGGGGAACATTTGCAACCGTTTGGCACCATTTTTGAGTAAATTGCCAGTAACGTTGTTTAGGGCTGATTTCTTGTCCTGTGATAAAAAGCCTTCTGTTTAGACAGCCAAACCTCTCAGGGGAACATTTGCAACCGTTTGGCACCATTTTTGAGTAAATTGCCGAAAGTCAGATTTTTCCTGAAATTGTGACCCCGGGGCTTAGGGATTTTTTCAAAAAAAAAAATTTCTGCCGGTGAAGTTGTTGAGGGCTGATTTCTTGTCCTGTGATAAAAAGCCTTCTGTTTCGACAGCCAAACCTCTCAGGGGAACATTTGCAACCGTTTGGCACCATTTTTGAGTAAATTGCCGAAAGTCAGATTTTTCCTGAAATTGTGACCCCGGGGCTTAGGGATTTTTTTCAAAAAAATCTTTTTCTGCCGGTGACGTTGTTGAGGGCTGATTTCTTGTCCTGTGGTAAAAAGCCTTCTGTTTCGACCGCCAAACCTCTCAGGGGAGCATTTGCAACCCTTTGGCACCATTTTTGAGTAAATTGCCGAAAGTCAGATTTTTCCTGAAATTGTGACCCCGGGGCTTAGGGATTTTTTTCAAAAAAATCTTTTTCTGCTGGTGACGTTCTTGAGGGCTGATTTCTTGTCCTGTGATAAAAAGCCTTCTGTTTCAACAGCCAAACCTCTCAGGGGAACATTTGCAACCGTTTGGCACCATTTTTGAGTAAATTGCCGAAAGTCAGATTTTTCCTGAAATTGTGACCCCGGGGCTTAGGGATTTTTTTCAAAAACATCTTTTTCTGCCGGTGACGTTGTTGAGGGCTGATTTCTTGTCCTGTGATAAAAAGCATTCTGTTTCGACAGCCAAACCTCTCAGGGGAACATTTGCAACCGTTTGGCACCATTTTTGAGTAAATTGCCGAAAGTCAGATTTTTGCTGAAATTCTGACCCCGGGGCTTAGGAATTTTTTTCAAAAAAATCTTTTTCTGCCGGTGAAGTTCTTGAGGGCTGATTTCTTGTCCTGTGATAAAAAGCCTTCTGTTTCGACAGCCAAACGTCTCAGGGGAACATTTGCAACCCTTTGGCACCATTTTTGAGTAAATTGCCGAAAGTCAGATTTTTGCTGAAATTCTGACCCCGGGGCTTAGGAATTTTTTGAAAAAAATCTTTTTCTGCCGGTGACGTTGTTGAGGGCTGATTTCTTGTCCTGTGATAAAAAGCCTTCTGTTTCGACAGCCAAACCTCTCAGGGGAACATTTGCAACCGTTTGGCACCATTTTTGAGTAAATTGCCGAAAGTCAGATTTTTGCTGAAATTCTGACCCCGGGGCTTAGGGATTTTTTTCAAAAAAATCTTTTTCTGCCGGTGAAGTTGTTTAGGGCTGATTTCTTGTCCTGTGATAACAAGCCTTCTGTTTCTACCGCCAAACCTCTCAGGGGAACATTTGCAACCGTTTGGCACCATTTTTGAGTAAATTGCCGAAAGTCAGATTTTTGCTGATATTGTGACCCCGGGGCTTAGGGATTTTTTCAAAAAAATCTTTTTCTGCCGGTGACGTTGTTGAGGGCTGATTTCTTGTCCTGTGATAAAAAGCCTTCTGTTTCGACAGCCAAACCTCTAAGGGGAACATTTGCAACGGTTTGGCACCATTTTTGAGTAAATTGCCGAAAGTCAGATTTTTCCTGAAATTGTGACCCCGGGGCTTAGGGATTTTTTTCAAAAAAATCTTTTTCTGCCGGTGACGTTGTTGAGGGCTGATTTCTTGTCCTGTGATAAAAAGCATTCTGTTTCGACAGCCAAACCTCTCAGGGGAACATTTGCAACCGTTTGGCACCATTTTTGAGTAATTTGCCAGTAACGTTGTTTAGGGCTGATTTCTTGTCCTGTGGTAAAAAGCCTTCTGTTTGACCGCCAAACCTCTCAGGGGAGCATTTGCAACCGTTTGGCACCATTTTTGAGTAAATTGCCGAAAGTCAGATTTTTGCTGAAATTGTGACCCCGGGGCTTAGGAATTTTTTGAAAAAAATCTTTTTCTGCCGGTGACGTTGTTGAGGGCTGATTTCTTGTCCTGTGATAAAAAGCCTTCTGTTTCGACAGCCAAACCTCTCAGGGGAACATTTGCAACCGTTTGGCACCATTTTTGAGTAAATTGCCGAAAGTCAGATTTTTCCTGAAATTGTGACCCCGGGGCTTAGGGATTTTTTTCAAAAAAATCTTTTTCTGCCGGTGAAGTTGTTTAGGGCTGATTTCTTGTCCTGTGATAAAAAGCCTTCTGTTTCGACAGCCAAACGTCTCAGGGGAACATTTGCAACGGTTTGGCACCATTTTTGAGTAAATTGCCGAAAGTCAGATTTTTGCTGAAATTGTGACCCCGGGGCTTAGGAATTTTTTGAAAAAAATCTTTTTCTGCCGGTGACGTTGTTGAGGGCTGATTTCTTGTCCTGTGAAAAAAAGCCTTCTGTTTCGACAGCCAAACCTCTCAGGGCAACATTTGCAACCGTTTGGCACCATTTTTGAGTAAATTGCCGAAAGTCAGATTTTTGCTGAAATTCTGACCCCGGGGCTTAGGGATTTTTTTCAAAAACATCTTTTTCTGCCGGTGACGTTGTTGAGGGCTGATTTCTTGTCCTGTGATAAAAAGCCTTCTGTTTCGACCGCCAAACCTCTCAGGGGAGCATTTGCAACCGTTTGGCACCATTTTTGAATAAATTGCCGAAAGTCAGATTTTTGCTGAAATTGTGACCCCGGGGCTTAGGGATTTTTTCAAAAAAAAAAAATTTCTGCCGGTGAAGTTGTTTAGGGCTGATTTCTTGTCCTGTGATAAAAAGCCTTCTGTTTCGACCGCCAAACCTGTCAGGGGAACATTTGCAACCGTTTGGCACCATTTTTGAGTAAATTGCCGAAAGTCAGATTTTTGCTGAAATTGTGACCCCGGGGCTTACGGATTTTTTCAAAAAAATCTTTTTCTGCCGGTGACGTTGTTGAGGGCTGATTTCTTGTCCTGTGATAAAAAGCCTTCTGTTTCTACCGCCAAACCTCTCAGGGGAACATTTGCAACCGTTTGGCACCATTTTTGAGTAAATTGCCGAAAGTCAGATTTTTGCTGAAATTGTGACCCCGGGGCTTAGGGATTTTTTCAAAAAAATCTTTTTCTGCCGGTGACGTTCTTGAGGGCTGATTTCTTGTCCTGTGATAAAAAGCCTTCTGTTTCGACAGCCAAACCTCTCAGGGGAACATTTGCAACCGTTTGGCACCATTTTTGAGTAAATTGCCGAAAGTCAGATTTTTCCTGAAATTGTGACCCCGGGGTGACGTTGTTGAGGGCTGATTTCTTGTCCTGTGATAAAAAGCATTCTGTTTCGACAGCCAAACCTCTCAGGGGAACATTTGCAACCGTTTGGCACCATTTTTGAGTAAATTGCCAGTAACGTTGTTTAGGGCTGATTTCTTGTCCTGTGATAAAAAGCCTTCTGTTTAGACAGCCAAACCTCTCAGGGGAACATTTGCAACCGTTTGGCACCATTTTTGAGTAAATTGCCGAAAGTCAGATTTTTCCTGAAATTGTGACCCCGGGGCTTAGGGATTTTTTAAAAAAAAAAAATTTCTGCCGGTGAAGTTGTTGAGGGCTGATTTCTTGTCCTGTGATAAAAAGCCTTCTGTTTCGACAGCCAAACCTCTCAGGGGAACATTTGCAACCGTTTGGCACCATTTTTGAGTAAATTGCCGAAAGTCAGATTTTTGCTGAAATTCTGACCCCGGGGCTTAGGGATTTTTTTCAAAAAAATCTTTTTCTGCCGGTGAAGTTGTTTAGGGCTGATTTCTTGTCCTGTGATAACAAGCCTTCTGTTTCGACAGCCAAACGTCTCAGGGGAACATTTGCAACCGTTTGGCACCATTTTTGAGTAAATTGCCGAAAGTCAGATTTTTCCTGAAATTGTGACCCCGGGGCTTAGGGATTTTTTTCAAAAAAATCTTTTTCTGCCGGTGACGTTGTTGAGGGCTGATTTCTTGTCCTGTGGTAAAAAGCCTTCTGTTTCGACCGCCAAACCTCTCAGGGGAGCATCTGCAACCCTTTGGCACCATTTTTGAGTAAATTGCCGAAAGTCAGATTTTTCCTGAAATTGTGACCCCGGGGCTTAGGGATTTTTTTCAAAAAAATCTTTTTCTGCTGGTGACGTTCTTGAGGGCTGATTTCTTGTCCTGTGATAAAAAGCCTTCTGTTTCAACAGCCAAACCTCTCAGGGGAACATTTGCAACCGTTTGGCACCATTTTTGAGTAAATTGCCGAAAGTCAGATTTTTCCTGAAATTGTGACCCCGGGGCTTAGGGATTTTTTTCAAAAACATCTTTTTCTGCCGGTGACGTTGTTGAGGGCTGATTTCTTGTCCTGTGATAAAAAGCATTCTGTTTCGACAGCCAAACCTCTCAGGGGAACATTTGCAACCGTTTGGCACCATTTTTGAGTAAATTGCCGAAAGTCAGATTTTTGCTGAAATTCTGACCCCGGGGCTTAGGAATTTTTTTCAAAAAAATCTTTTTCTGCCGGTGAAGTTGTTTAGGGCTGATTTCTTGTCCTGTGATAACAAGCCTTCTGTTTCTACCGCCAAACCTCTCAGGGGAACATTTGCAACCGTTTGGCACCATTTTTGAGTAAATTGCCGAAAGTCAGATTTTTGCTGAAATTGTGACCCCGGGGCTTAGGAATTTTTTGAAAAAAATCTTTTTCTGCCGGTGACGTTGTTGAGGGCTGATTTCTTGTCCTGTGATAAAAAGCCTTCTGTTTCGACAGCCAAACCTCTCAGGGGAACATTTGCAACCGTTTGGCACCATTTTTGAGTAAATTGCCGAAAGTCAGATTTTTCCTGAAATTGTGACCCCGGGGCTTAGGGATTTTTTTCAAAAAAATCTTTTTCTGCCGGTGAAGTTGTTTAGGGCTGATTTCTTGTCCTGTGATAAAAAGCCTTCTGTTTCGACAGCCAAACGTCTCAGGGGAACATTTGCAACGGTTTGGCACCATTTTTGAGTAAATTGCCGAAAGTCAGATTTTTGCTGAAATTGTGACCCCGGGGCTTAGGAATTTTTTGAAAAAAATCTTTTTCTGCCGGTGACGTTGTTGAGGGCTGATTTCTTGTCCTGTGAAAAAAAGCCTTCTGTTTCGACAGCCAAACCTCTCAGGGCAACATTTGCAACCGTTTGGCACCATTTTTGAGTAAATTGCCGAAAGTCAGATTTTTGCTGAAATTCTGACCCCGGGGCTTAGGGATTTTTTTCAAAAACATCTTTTTCTGCCGGTGACGTTGTTGAGGGCTGATTTCTTGTCCTGTGATAAAAAGCCTTCTGTTTCGACCGCCAAACCTCTCAGGGGAGCATTTGCAACCGTTTGGCACCATTTTTGAATAAATTGCCGAAAGTCAGATTTTTGCTGAAATTGTGACCCCGGGGCTTAGGGATTTTTTCAAAAAAAAAAAATTTCTGCCGGTGAAGTTGTTTAGGGCTGATTTCTTGTCCTGTGATAAAAAGCCTTCTGTTTCGACCGCCAAACCTGTCAGGGGAACATTTGCAACCGTTTGGCACCATTTTTGAGTAAATTGCCGAAAGTCAGATTTTTGCTGAAATTGTGACCCCGGGGCTTACGGATTTTTTCAAAAAAATCTTTTTCTGCCGGTGACGTTGTTGAGGGCTGATTTCTTGTCCTGTGATAAAAAGCCTTCTGTTTCTACCGCCAAACCTCTCAGGGGAACATTTGCAACCGTTTGGCACCATTTTTGAGTAAATTGCCGAAAGTCAGATTTTTGCTGAAATTGTGACCCCGGGGCTTAGGGATTTTTTCAAAAAAATCTTTTTCTGCCGGTGACGTTCTTGAGGGCTGATTTCTTGTCCTGTGATAAAAAGCCTTCTGTTTCGACAGCCAAACCTCTCAGGGGAACATTTGCAACCGTTTGGCACCATTTTTGAGTAAATTGCCGAAAGTCAGATTTTTCCTGAAATTGTGACCCCGGGGTGACGTTCTTGAGGGCTGATTTCTTGTCCTGTGATAAAAAGCCTTCTGTTTCAACAGCCAAACCTCTCAGGGGAACATTTGCAACCGTTTGGCACCATTTTTGAGTAAATTGCCGAAAGTCAGATTTTTCCTGAAATTGTGACCCCGGGGCTTAGGGATTTTTTTCAAAAACATCTTTTTCTGCCGGTGACGTTGTTGAGGGCTGATTTCTTGTCCTGTGATAAAAAGCATTCTGTTTCGACAGCCAAACCTCTCAGGGGAACATTTGCAACCGTTTGGCACCATTTTTGAGTAAATTGCCGAAAGTCAGATTTTTGCTGAAATTCTGACCCCGGGGCTTAGGAATTTTTTTCAAAAAAATCTTTTTCTGCCGGTGAAGTTGTTTAGGGCTGATTTCTTGTCCTGTGATAACAAGCCTTCTGTTTCTACCGCCAAACCTCTCAGGGGAACATTTGCAACCGTTTGGCACCATTTTTGAGTAAATTGCCGAAAGTCAGATTTTTGCTGAAATTGTGACCCCGGGGCTTAGGAATTTTTTGAAAAAAATCTTTTTCTGCCGGTGACGTTGTTGAGGGCTGATTTCTTGTCCTGTGATAAAAAGCCTTCTGTTTCGACAGCCAAACCTCTCAGGGGAACATTTGCAACCGTTTGGCACCATTTTTGAGTAAATTGCCGAAAGTCAGATTTTTCCTGAAATTGTGACCCCGGGGCTTAGGGATTTTTTTCAAAAAAATCTTTTTCTGCCGGTGAAGTTGTTTAGGGCTGATTTCTTGTCCTGTGATAAAAAGCCTTCTGTTTCGACAGCCAAACGTCTCAGGGGAACATTTGCAACGGTTTGGCACCATTTTTGAGTAAATTGCCGAAAGTCAGATTTTTGCTGAAATTGTGACCCCGGGGCTTAGGAATTTTTTGAAAAAAATCTTTTTCTGCCGGTGACGTTGTTGAGGGCTGATTTCTTGTCCTGTGAAAAAAAGCCTTCTGTTTCGACAGCCAAACCTCTCAGGGCAACATTTGCAACCGTTTGGCACCATTTTTGAGTAAATTGCCGAAAGTCAGATTTTTGCTGAAATTCTGACCCCGGGGCTTAGGGATTTTTTTCAAAAACATCTTTTTCTGCCGGTGACGTTGTTGAGGGCTGATTTCTTGTCCTGTGATAAAAAGCCTTCTGTTTCGACCGCCAAACCTCTCAGGGGAGCATTTGCAACCGTTTGGCACCATTTTTGAATAAATTGCCGAAAGTCAGATTTTTGCTGAAATTGTGACCCCGGGGCTTAGGGATTTTTTCAAAAAAAAAAAATTTCTGCCGGTGAAGTTGTTTAGGGCTGATTTCTTGTCCTGTGATAAAAAGCCTTCTGTTTCGACCGCCAAACCTGTCAGGGGAACATTTGCAACCGTTTGGCACCATTTTTGAGTAAATTGCCGAAAGTCAGATTTTTGCTGAAATTGTGACCCCGGGGCTTACGGATTTTTTCAAAAAAATCTTTTTCTGCCGGTGACGTTGTTGAGGGCTGATTTCTTGTCCTGTGATAAAAAGCCTTCTGTTTCTACCGCCAAACCTCTCAGGGGAACATTTGCAACCGTTTGGCACCATTTTTGAGTAAATTGCCGAAAGTCAGATTTTTGCTGAAATTGTGACCCCGGGGCTTAGGGATTTTTTCAAAAAAATCTTTTTCTGCCGGTGACGTTCTTGAGGGCTGATTTCTTGTCCTGTGATAAAAAGCCTTCTGTTTCGACAGCCAAACCTCTCAGGGGAACATTTGCAACCGTTTGGCACCATTTTTGAGTAAATTGCCGAAAGTCAGATTTTTCCTGAAATTGTGACCCCGGGGTGACGTTGTTGAGGGCTGATTTCTTGTCCTGTGATAAAAAGCATTCTGTTTCGACAGCCAAACCTCTCAGGGGAACATTTGCAACCGTTTGGCACCATTTTTGAGTAAATTGCCAGTAACGTTGTTTAGGGCTGATTTCTTGTCCTGTGATAAAAAGCCTTCTGTTTAGACAGCCAAACCTCTCAGGGGAACATTTGCAACCGTTTGGCACCATTTTTGAGTAAATTGCCGAAAGTCAGATTTTTCCTGAAATTGTGACCCCGGGGCTTAGGGATTTTTTCAAAAAAAAAAATTTCTGCCGGTGAAGTTGTTGAGGGCTGATTTCTTGTCCTGTGATAAAAAGCCTTCTGTTTCGACAGCCAAACCTCTCAGGGGAACATTTGCAACCGTTTGGCACCATTTTTGAGTAAATTGCCGAAAGTCAGATTTTTGCTGAAATTCTGACCCCGGGGCTTAGGGATTTTTTTCAAAAAAATCTTTTTCTGCCGGTGAAGTTGTTTAGGGCTGATTTCTTGTCCTGTGATAACAAGCCTTCTGTTTCGACAGCCAAACGTCTCAGGGGAACATTTGCAACCGTTTGGCACCATTTTTGAGTAAATTGCCGAAAGTCAGATTTTTCCTGAAATTGTGACCCCGGGGCTTAGGGATTTTTTTCAAAAAAATCTTTTTCTGCCGGTGACGTTGTTGAGGGCTGATTTCTTGTCCTGTGGTAAAAAGCCTTCTGTTTCGACCGCCAAACCTCTCAGGGGAGCATCTGCAACCCTTTGGCACCATTTTTGAGTAAATTGCCGAAAGTCAGATTTTTCCTGAAATTGTGACCCCGGGGCTTAGGGATTTTTTTCAAAAAAATCTTTTTCTGCTGGTGACGTTCTTGAGGGCTGATTTCTTGTCCTGTGATAAAAAGCCTTCTGTTTCAACAGCCAAACCTCTCAGGGGAACATTTGCAACCGTTTGGCACCATTTTTGAGTAAATTGCCGAAAGTCAGATTTTTCCTGAAATTGTGACCCCGGGGCTTAGGGATTTTTTTCAAAAACATCTTTTTCTGCCGGTGACGTTGTTGAGGGCTGATTTCTTGTCCTGTGATAAAAAGCATTCTGTTTCGACAGCCAAACCTCTCAGGGGAACATTTGCAACCGTTTGGCACCATTTTTGAGTAAATTGCCGAAAGTCAGATTTTTGCTGAAATTCTGACCCCGGGGCTTAGGAATTTTTTTCAAAAAAATCTTTTTCTGCCGGTGAAGTTGTTTAGGGCTGATTTCTTGTCCTGTGATAACAAGCCTTCTGTTTCTACCGCCAAACCTCTCAGGGGAACATTTGCAACCGTTTGGCACCATTTTTGAGTAAATTGCCGAAAGTCAGATTTTTGCTGAAATTGTGACCCCGGGGCTTGGGATTTTTTCAAAAAAATCTTTTTCTGCCGGTGACGTTCTTGAGGGCTGATTTCTTGTCCTGTGATAAAAAGCCTTCTGTTTCGACAGCCAAACGTCTCAGGGGAACATTTGCAACCCTTTGGCACCATTTTTGAGTAAATTGCCGAAAGTCAGATTTTTGCTGAAATTCTGACCCCGGGGCTTAGGAATTTTTTGAAAAAAATCTTTTTCTGCCGGTGACGTTGTTGAGGGCTGATTTCTTGTCCTGTGATAAAAAGCCTTCTGTTTCGACAGCCAAACCTCTCAGGGGAACATTTGCAACCGTTTGGCACCATTTTTGAGTAAATTGCCGAAAGTCAGATTTTTGCTGAAATTCTGGCCCCGGGGCTTAGGGATTTTTTTCAAAAAAATCTTTTTCTGCCGGTGAAGTTGTTTAGGGCTGATTTCTTGTCCTGTGATAACAAGCCTTCTGTTTCTACCGCCAAACCTCTCAGGGGAACATTTGCAACCGTTTGGCACCATTTTTGAGTAAATTGCCGAAAGTCAGATTTTTGCTGATATTGTGACCCCGGGGCTTAGGGATTTTTTCAAAAAAATCTTTTTCTGCCGGTGACGTTGTTGAGGGCTGATTTCTTGTCCTGTGATAAAAAGCCTTCTGTTTCGACAGCCAAACCTCTCAGGGGAACATTTGCAACGGTTTGGCACCATTTTTGAGTAAATTGCCGAAAGTCAGATTTTTCCTGAAATTGTGACCCCGGGGCTTAGGGATTTTTTTCAAAAAAATCTTTTTCTGCCGATGACGTTGTTGAGGGCTGATTTCTTGTCCTGTGATAAAAAGCATTCTGTTTCGACAGCCAAACCTCTCAGGGGAACATTTGCAACCGTTTGGCACCATTTTTGAGTAAATTGCCAGTAACGTTGTTTAGGGCTGATTTCTTGTCCTGTGGTAAAAAGCCTTCTGTTTGACCGCCAAACCTCTCAGGGGAGCATTTGCAACCGTTTGGCACCATTTTTGAGTAAATTGCCGAAAGTCAGATTTTTGCTGAAATTGTGACCCCGGGGCTTAGGAATTTTTTGAAAAAAATCTTTTTCTGCCGGTGACGTTGTTGAGGGCTGATTTCTTGTCCTGTGATAAAAAGCCTTCTGTTTCGACAGCCAAACCTCTCAGGGGAACATTTGCAACCGTTTGGCACCATTTTTGAGTAAATTGCCGAAAGTCAGATTTTTCCTGAAATTGTGACCCCGGGGCTTAGGGATTTTTTTCAAAAAAATCTTTTTCTGCCGGTGAAGTTGTTTAGGGCTGATTTCTTGTCCTGTGATAAAAAGCCTTCTGTTTCGACAGCCAAACCTCTCAGGGCAACATTTGCAACCGTTTGGCACCATTTTTGAGTAAATTGCCGAAAGTCAGATTTTTGCTGAAATTCTGACCCCGGGGCTTAGGGATTTTTTTCAAAAAAATCTTTTTCTGCCGGTGAAGTTGTTTAGGGCTGATTTCTTGTCCTGTGATAACAAGCCTTCTGTTTCTACCGCCAAACCTCTCAGGGGAACATTTGCAACCGTTTGGCACCATTTTTGAGTAAATTGCCGAAAGTCAGATTTTTGCTGAAATTGTGACCCCGGGGCTTAGGGATTTTTTCAAAAAAATCTTTTTCTGCCGGTGACGTTGTTGAGGGCTGATTTCTTGTCCTGTGATAAAAAGCCTTCTGTTTCGACAGCCAAACCTCTCAGGGGAACATTTGCAGCGGTTTGGCACCATTTTTGAGTAAATTGCCGAAAGTCAGATTTTTCCTGAAATTGTGACCCCGGGGCTTAGGGATTTTTTTCAAAAAAATCTTTTTCTGCCGGTGACGTTGTTGAGGGCAGATTTCTTGTCCTGTGATAAAAAGCATTCTGTTTCGACAGCCAAACCTCTCAGGGGAACATTTGCAACCGTTTAGCACCATTTTTGAGTAAATTGCCAGTAACGTTGTTTAGGGCTGATTTCTTGTCCTGTGGTAAAAAGCCTTCTGTTTGACCGCCAAACCTCTCAGGGGAGCATTTGCAACCGTTTGGCACCATTTTTGAGTAAATTGCCGAAAGTCAGATTTTTGCTGAAATTGTGACCCCGGGGCTTAGGAATTTTTTGAAAAAAATCTTTTTCTGCCGGTGACGTTGTTGAGGGCTGATTTCTTGTCCTGTGATAAAAAGCCTTCTGTTTCGACAGCCAAACCTCTCAGGGGAACATTTGCAACCGTTTGGCACCATTTTTGAGTAAATTGCCGAAAGTCAGATTTTTCCTGAAATTGTGACCCCGGGGCTTAGGGATTTTTTTCAAAAAAATCTTTTTCTGCCGGTGAAGTTGTTTAGGGCTGATTTCTTGTCCTGTGATAACAAGCCTTCTGTTTCTACCGCCAAACCTCTCAGGGGAACATTTGCAACCGTTTGGCACCATTTTTGAGTAAATTGCCGAAAGTCAGATTTTTGCTGAAATTGTGACCCCGGGGCTTAGGGATTTTTTCAAAAAAATCTTTTTCTGCCGGTGACGTTCTTGAGGGCTGATTTCTTGTCCTGTGATAAAAACCATTCTGTTTCGACAGCCAAACCTCTCAGGGAAACATTTGCAACCGTTTGGCACCATTTTTCAGTAAATTGCCGAAAGTCAGATTTTTCCTGAAATTGTGACCCCGGGGCTTAGGGATTTTTTTCAAAAAAATCTTTTTCTGCCGGTGACGTTGTTGAGGGCTGATTTCTTGTCCTGTGATAAAAAGCATTCTGTTTCGACAGCCAAACCTCTCAGGGGAACAGTTGCAACCGTTTGGCACCATTTTTGAGTAAATTGCCAGTAACGTTGTTTAGGGCTGATTTCTTGTCCTGTGGTAAAAAGCCTTCTGTTTCGACCGCCAAACCTCTCAGGGGAGCATTTGCAACCGTTTGGCACCATTTTTGAGTAAATTGCCGAAAGTCAGATTTTTGCTGAAATTGTGACCCCGGGGCTTAGGGATTTTTTCAAAAAAAAAAATTCTGCCAGTGAAGTTGTTTAGGGCTGATTTCTTGTCCTGTGATAAAATGCCTTCTGTTTCGACCGCCAAACCTCTCAGGGGAACATTTGCAACCGTTTGGCACCATTTTTGAGTAAATTGCCGAAAGTCAGATTTTTTCATGAAATTGTGACCCCGGGGCTTAGGGATTTTTTCAAAAAAATCTTTTTCTGCCGGTGACGTTGTTGAGGGCTGATTTCTTGTCCTGTGATAAAAAGCCTTCTGTTTCGACAGCCAAACCTCTCAGGGGAACATTTGCAACCGTTTCGCACCATTTTTGAGTAAATCGCCAAAAGTCAGATTTTTCCTGAAATTGTGACCCCGGGGCTTAGGGATTTTTTTCAAAAAAATCTTTTTCTGCCGCTGAAGTTGTTTAGGGCTAATTTCTTGTCCTGTGATAAAAAGCCTTCTATTTCGACCGCCAAACCTCTCAGGGGAGCATTTGCAACCGTTTGGCACCATTTTTGAGTAAATTGCCGAAAGTCAGATTTTTGCTGAAATTGTGACCCCGGGCTTAGGGATTTTTTCAAAAAAAAATCTTTTTCTGCCGGTGACGTTGTTGAGGGCTGATTTCTTGTCCTGTGATAAAAAGCCTTCTGTTTCGACCGCCAAACCTCTCAGGGGAACATTTGCAACCGTTTGGCACCATTTTTGAGTAAATTGCCGAAAGTCAGATTTTTTCCTGAAATTGTGACCCCGGGGCTTAGGGATTTTTTCAAAAAAATCTTTTTCTGCCGGTGACGTTGTTGAGGGCTGATTTCTTGTCCTGTGATAAAAAGCCTTCTGTTTCGACCGCCAAAACTCTCAGGGGAACATTTGCAACCGTTTGGCACCATTTTTGAGTAAATTGCCGAAAGTCAGATTTTTGCTGAAATTGTGACCCCGGGGCTTAGGGATTTTTTCAAAAAAATCTTTTTCTGCCAGTGACGATGTTGAGGGCTGATTTCTTGTCCTGTGATAAAAAGCCTTCTGTTTCGACAGCCAAACCTCTCAGGGGAACATTTGCAACCGTTTCGCACCATTTTTGAGTAAATCGCCAAAAGTCAGTATTTCCTGAAATTGTGACCCCGGGGCTTAGGGATTTTTTTTCAAAAAAATCTTTTTCTGCCGGTGAAGTTGTTTAGGGCTAATTTCTTGTCCTGTGATAAAAAGCCTTCTGTTTCGACCGCCAAACCTCTCAGGGGAACATTTGCAACCGTTTGGCACCATTTTTGAGTAAATTGCCGAAAGTCAGATTTTTGCTGAAATTGTGACCCCGGGGCTTAGGGATTTTTTCAAAAAAATCTTTTTCTGCCGGTGAAGCTGTTTAGGGCTGATTTCTTGTCCTGTGATAACAAGCCTTCTGTTTCTACCGCCAAAGCTCTCAGGGGAACATTTGCAACCGTTTGGCACCATGTTTGAGTAAATTGCCGAAACTCAGATTTTTGCTGAAATTGTGACCCCGGGGCTTAGGGATTTTTTCAAAAAAATCTTTTTCTGCCGGTGACGTTCTTGAGGGCTGATTTCTTGTCCTGTGATAAAAAGCCTTCTGTTTCGATCGCCAAACCTCTCAGGGGAACATTTCCAACCGTTTGGCACCATTTTTGAGTAAATTGCCGAAAGTCAGATTTTTGCTGAAATTGTGACCCCGGGGCTTAGGGATTGTTTCAAAAAAATCTTTTTCTGCCGGTGACGTTGTTGAGGGCTGATTTCTTGTCCTGTGATAAAAAGCATTCTGTATCGACAGCCAAACCTCTCAGGGGAACATTTGCAACCGTTTGGCACCATATTTGAGTAAATTGCCGAAAGTCAGATTTTTCCTGAAATTGTGACTCCGGGGCTTAGGGATTTTTTTCAAAAAAATCTTTTTCTGCCGGTGACGTTGTTGAGGGCTGATTTCTTGTCCTGTGATAAAAAGCCTTCTGTTTCGACCGCCAAACCTCTCAGGGGAACATTTGCAACCGTTTGGCACCATTTTTGAGTAAATTGCCGAAAGTCAGATTTTTTCCTGAAATTGTGACCCCGGGGCTTAGGGATTTTTTCAAAAAAATCTTTTTCTGCCGGTGACGTTGTTGAGGGCTGATTTCTTGTCCTGTGATAAAAAGCCTTCTGTTTCAACAGCCAAACCTCTCAGGGGAACATTTGCAACCGTTTGGCACCATTTTTGAGTAAATTGCCGAAAGTCAGATTTTTCCTGAAATTGTGACCCCGGGGCTTACGGATTTTTTTCAAAAAAATCTTTTTCTGCCGGTGAAGTTGTTTAGGGCTAATTTCTTGTCCTTTGTTAAAAAGCCTTCTGTTTCGACCGCCAAACCTCTCAGGGGAACATTTGCAACCGTTTGGCACCATTTTTGAGTAAATTGCCGAAAGTCAGATTGTTGCTGAAATTGTGACCCCGGGGCTTAGGGATTTTTTCAAAAAAAAATTTTTCTGCCGGTGAAGTTGTTTAGGGCTGATTTCTTGTCCTGTGATAAAATGCCTTCTGTTTCGACCACCAAACCTCTCAGGGGAACATTTGCAACCGTTTGGCACCATTTTTGAGTAAATTGCCGAAAGTCAGATTTTTGCTGAAATTGTGACCCCGGGGCTTAGGGATTTTTTCAAAAAAATCTTTTTATGCCGGTGAAGCTGTTTAGGGCTGATTTCTTGTCCTGTGATAACAAGCCTTCTGTTTCTACCGCCAAACCTCTCAGGGTAACATTTGCAACCGTTTGGCACCATGTTTGAGTAAATTGCCGAAACTCAGATTTTTGCTGAAATTGTGACCCCGGGGGCTTAGGGATTTTTTCAAAAAAATCTTTTTATGCCATTGACGTTGTTTAGGTCTGATTTCTTGTCCTGTGGTAAAAAGCCTTCTGTTTCGACCGCCAAACCTCTCAGGGGAACATTTGCAACCGTTTGGCACCATTTTTGAGTAAATTGCCGAAAGTCAGATTTTTGCTGAAATTGTGACCCCGGGGCTTAGGGATTGTTTCAAAAAAATCTTTTTCTGCCGGTGACGTTGTTGAGGGCTGATTTCTTGTCCTGTGATAAAAAGCATTCTGTTTCGACAGCCAAACCTCTCAGGGGAACATTTGCAACCGTTTGGCACCATATTTGAGTAAATTGCCGAAAGTCAGATTTTTCCTGAAATTGTGACCCCGGGGCTTAGGGATTTTTTTCAAAAAAATCTTTTTCTGCCTGTGACGTTGTTGAGGGCTGATTTCTTGTCCTGTGATAAAAAGCATTCTGTTTCGACAGCCAAACCTCTCAGGGGAACATTTGCAACCGTTTGGCACCACTTTTGAGTAAATTGCCGAAAGTCAGATTTTTCCTGAAATTGTGACCCCGGGGCTTAGGGATTTTTTTCAAAAAAATCTTTTTCTGCCGGTGAAGTTGTTTAGGGCTGATTTCTTGTCCTGTGGTAAAAAGCCTTCTGTTTCGACCGCCAAACCTCTCAGGGGAGCATTTGCAACCGTTTGGCACCATTTTTGAGTAAATTGCCGAAAGTCAGATTTTTGCTGAAATTGTGACCCCGGGGCTTAGGGATTTTTCCAAAAAAAAATTTTCTGCCAGTGAAGTGGTTTAGGGCTGATTTCTTGTCCTGTGATAAAATGCCTTCTGTTTCGACCGCCAAAACTCTCAGGGGAACATTTGCAACCGTTTGGCACCATTTTTGAGTAAATTGCCGAAAGTCAGATTTTTGCTGAAATTGTGACCCCGGGGCTTAGGGATTTTTTCAAAAAAAAAAAAATTTCTGCCGGTGAAGTGGTTTAGGGCTGATTTCTTGTCCTGTGATAAAAAGCCTTCTGTTTCGACAGCCAAACCTCTCAGGGGAACATTTGCAACCGTTTCGCACCATTTTTGAGTAAATCGCCAAAAGTCAGATTTTTCCTGAAATTGTGACCCCGGGGCTTAGGGATTTTTTTCAAAAAAATCTTTTTCTGCCGGTGAAGTTGTTTAGGGCTAATTTCTTGTCCTGTGATAAAAAGCCTTCTGTTTCGACCGCCAAACCTCTCAGGGGAGCATTTGCAACCGTTTGGCACCATTTTTGAGTAAATTGCCGAAAGTCAGATTTTTGCTGAAATTGTGACCCCGGGGCTTAGGGATTTTTTCAAAAAAAAAAAATTTTCTGCCGGTGAAGTTGTTTAGGGCTGATTTCTTGTCCTGTGATAAAAAGCCTTCTGTTTCGACCGCCAAACCTCTCAGGGGAACATTTGCAACCGTTTGGCACCATTTTTGAGTAAATTGCCGAAAGTCAGATTTTTGCTGAATTTGTGACCCCGGGGCTTAGGGATTTTTTCAAAAAAATCTTTTTCTGCCGGTGACGTTCTTGAGGGCTGATTTCTTGTCCTGTGATAAAAAGCCTTCTGTTTGGACCGCCAAACATCTCAGGGGAACATTTGCATCCTCTTGGCACCATTTTTGAGTAAATTGCCAGTAACGTTGTTTAGGGCTGATTTCTTGTCCTGTGATAAAAAGCCTTCTGTTTGGACCCCAAACCTCTCAGGGGAACATTTCCAACCGTTTGGCACCATTTTTGAGTAAATTGCCGAAAGTCAGATTTTTGCTGAAATTGTGACCCCGGGGCTTAGGGATTGTTTCAAAAAAATCTTTTTCTGCCGGTGACGTTGTTGAGGGCTGATTTCTTGTCCTGTGATAAAAAGCCTTCTGTTTCGACCGCCAAACATCTCAGGGGAACATTTGCATCCGCTTGGCACCATTCTTGAGTAAATTGCCAGTAACGTTGTTTAGGGCTGATTTCTTGTCTTGTGGTAAAAAGCCTTCTGTTTCGACCGCCAAACCTCTCAGGGGAACATTTGCAACCGTTTGGCACCATTTTTGAGTAAATTGCCGAAAAGTCAGATTTTTGCTGAAATTGTGACCCTGGGGCTTAGGGATTTTTTCAAAAAAATCTTTTTCTGCCGGTGACGTTCTTTAGGGCTAATTTCTTGTCCTGTGATAAAAAGCCTTCTGTTTCGACCGCCAAACCACTCAGGGGAACATTTGCAACCGTTTGGCACCATTTTTGAGTAAATTGCCGAAAGTCAGATTGTTGCTGAAATTGTGACCCCGGGGCTTAGGGATTTTTTCAAAAAAAAAAATTTCTGCCGGTGAAGTTGTTTAGGGCTGATTTCTTGTCCTGTGATAAAATGCCTTCTGTTTCGACCACCAAACCTCTCAGGGGAACATTTGCAACCGTTTGGCACCATTTTTGAGTAAATTGCCGAAAGTCAGATTTTTGCTGAAATTGTGACCCCGGGGCTTAGGGATTTTTTCAAAAAAATCTTTTTCTGCCGGTGACGTTGTTGAGGGCTGATTTCTTGTCCTGTGATAAAAAGCATTCTGTTTCGACAGCCAAACCTCTCAGGGGAACATTTGCAACCGTTTGGCACCATATTTGAGTAAATTGCCGAAAGTCAGATTTTTCCTGAAATTGTGACCCCGGGGCTTAGGGATTTTTTTCAAAAAAATCTTTTTCTGCCTGTGACGTTGTTGAGGGCTGATTTCTTGTCCTGTGATAAAAAGCATTCTGTTTCGACAGCCAAACCTCTCAGGGGAACATTTGCAACCGTTTGGCACCATTTTTGAGTAAATTGCCGAAAGTCAGATTTTTCCTGAAATTGTGACCCCGGGGCTTAGGGATTTTTTTCAAAAAAATCTTTTTCTGCCGATGAAGTTGTTTAGGGCTAATTTCTTGTCCTGTGATAAAAAGCCTTCTGTTTCGACCGCCAAACTTCTCAAGGGAACATTTGCAACCGTTTGGCACCATTTTTGAGTAAATTGCCGAAAGTCAGATTTTTGCTGAAATTGTGACCCCGGGGCTTAGGGATTTTTTCAAAAAAATCTTTTTCTGCCGGTGACATTGTTGAGGGCTGATTTCTTGTCCTGTGATAAAAAGCCTTCTGTTTCGACAGCCAAACCTCTCAGGGGAACATTTGCAACCGTTTGGCACCATTTTTGAGTAAATTGCCAGTAACGTTGTTTAGGGCTGATTTCTTGTCCTGTGGTAAAAAGCCATCTGTTTCGACCGCCAAACCTCTCAGGGGAACATTTGCAACCGTTTGGCACCATTTTTGAGTAAATTGCCGAAAGTCAGATTTTTGCTGAAATTGTGACCCCGGGGCTTAGGGATTTTTTCAAAAAAATCTTTTTCTGCCGGTGACGTTGTTGAGGGCTGATTTCTTGTCCTGTGATAAAAAGCCTTCTGTTTCGACAGCCAAACCTCTCTGGGGAACATTTGCAACCGTTTGGCACCATTTTTGAGTAAATTGCCGAAAGTCAGATTTTTCCTGAAATTGTGACCCCGGGGCTTAGGGATTTTTTTCAAAAAAATCTTTTTCTGCCGGTGAAGTTGTTTAGGGCTAATTTCTTGTCCTGTGTTAAAAAGCCTTCTGTTTCGACCGCCAAACCTCTCAGGGGATCATTTGCAACCGTTTGGCACCATTTTTGAGTAAATTGCCGAAAGTCAGATTGTTGCTGAAATTGTGACCCCGGGGCTTAGGGATTTTTTCAAAAAAATTTTTTTCTGCCGGTGAAGTTGTTTAGGGCTGATTTCTTGTCCTGTGATAAAATGCCTTCTGTTTCGACCACCAAACCTCTCAGGGGAACATTTGCAACCGTTTGGCACCATTTTTGAGTAAATTGCCGAAAGTCAGATTTTTGCTGAAATTGTGACCCCGGGGCTTAGGGATTTTTTCAAAAAAATCTTTTTCTGCCGGTGAAGCTGTTTAGGGCTGATTTCTTGTCCTGTGGTAAAAAGCCTTCTGTTTCGACCGCCAAACCTCTCAGGGGAACATTTGCAACCGTTTGGCACCATTTTTGAGTAAATTGCCGAAAGTCAGATTTTTTGCTGAAATTGTGACCCCGGGGCTTAGGGATTTTTTCAAAAAAATCTTTTTCTGCCGCTGAAGTTGTTTAGGGCTAATTTCTTGTCCTGTGATAAAAAGCCTTCTATTTCGACCGCCAAACCTCTCAGGGGAGCATTTGCAACCGTTTGGCACCATTTTTGAGTAAATTGCCGAAAGTCAGATTTTTGCTGAAATTGTGACCCCGGGCTTAGGGATTTTTTCAAAAAAAAATCTTTTTCTGCCGGTGACGTTGTTGAGGGCTGATTTCTTGTCCTGTGATAAAAAGCCTTCTGTTTCGACCGCCAAACCTCTCAGGGGAACATTTGCAACCGTTTGGCACCATTTTTGAGTAAATTGCCGAAAGTCAGATTTTTTCCTGAAATTGTGACCCCGGGGCTTAGGGATTTTTTCAAAAAAATCTTTTTCTGCCGGTGACGTTGTTGAGGGCTGATTTCTTGTCCTGTGATAAAAAGCCTTCTGTTTCGACCGCCAAAACTCTCAGGGGAACATTTGCAACCGTTTGGCACCATTTTTGAGTAAATTGCCGAAAGTCAGATTTTTGCTGAAATTGTGACCCCGGGGCTTAGGGATTTTTTCAAAAAAATCTTTTTCTGCCAGTGACGATGTTGAGGGCTGATTTCTTGTCCTGTGATAAAAAGCCTTCTGTTTCGACAGCCAAACCTCTCAGGGGAACATTTGCAACCGTTTCGCACCATTTTTGAGTAAATCGCCAAAAGTCAGTATTTCCTGAAATTGTGACCCCGGGGCTTAGGGATTTTTTTTCAAAAAAATCTTTTTCTGCCGGTGAAGTTGTTTAGGGCTAATTTCTTGTCCTGTGATAAAAAGCCTTCTGTTTCGACCGCCAAACCTCTCAGGGGAACATTTGCAACCGTTTGGCACCATTTTTGAGTAAATTGCCGAAAGTCAGATTTTTGCTGAAATTGTGACCCCGGGGCTTAGGGATTTTTTCAAAAAAATCTTTTTCTGCCGGTGAAGCTGTTTAGGGCTGATTTCTTGTCCTGTGATAACAAGCCTTCTGTTTCTACCGCCAAAGCTCTCAGGGGAACATTTGCAACCGTTTGGCACCATGTTTGAGTAAATTGCCGAAACTCAGATTTTTGCTGAAATTGTGACCCCGGGGCTTAGGGATTTTTTCAAAAAAATCTTTTTCTGCCGGTGACGTTCTTGAGGGCTGATTTCTTGTCCTGTGATAAAAAGCCTTCTGTTTCGACCGCCAAACCTCTCAGGGGAACATTTCCAACCGTTTGGCACCATTTTTGAGTAAATTGCCGAAAGTCAGATTTTTGCTGAAATTGTGACCCCGGGGCTTAGGGATTGTTTCAAAAAAATCTTTTTCTGCCGGTGACGTTGTTGAGGGCTGATTTCTTGTCCTGTGATAAAAAGCATTCTGTATCGACAGCCAAACCTCTCAGGGGAACATTTGCAACCGTTTGGCACCATATTTGAGTAAATTGCCGAAAGTCAGATTTTTCCTGAAATTGTGACTCCGGGGCTTAGGGATTTTTTCAAAAAAATCTTTTTCTGCCGGTGACGTTGTTGAGGGCTGATTTCTTGTCCTGTGATAAAAAGCCTTCTGTTTCAACAGCCAAACCTCTCAGGGGAACATTTGCAACCGTTTGGCACCATTTTTGAGTAAATTGCCGAAAGTCAGATTTTTGCTGAAATTGTGACCCCGGGGCTTAGGGATTGTTTCAAAAAAATCTTTTTCTGCCGGTGACGTTGTTGAGGGCTGATTTCTTGTCCTGTGATAAAAAGCATTCTGTTTCGACAGCCAAACCTCTCAGGGGAACATTTGCAACCGTTTGGCACCATATTTGAGTAAATTGCCGAAAGTCAGATTTTTCCTGAAATTGTGACCCCGGGGCTTAGGGATTTTTTTCAAAAAAATCTTTTTCTGCCTGTGACGTTGTTGAGGGCTGATTTCTTGTCCTGTGATAAAAAGCATTCTGTTTCGACAGCCAAACCTCTCAGGGGAACATTTGCAACCGTTTGGCACCACTTTTGAGTAAATTGCCGAAAGTCAGATTTTTCCTGAAATTGTGACCCCGGGGCTTAGGGATTTTTTTCAAAAAAATCTTTTTCTGCCGGTGAAGTTGTTTAGGGCTGATTTCTTGTCCTGTGGTAAAAAGCCTTCTGTTTCGACCGCCAAACCTCTCAGGGGAGCATTTGCAACCGTTTGGCACCATTTTTGAGTAAATTGCCAGTAACGTTGTTTAGGGCTGATTTCTTGTCCTGTGGTAAAAAGCCTTCTGTTTCGACCGCCAAACCTCTAAGGGGAGCATTTGCAACCTTTTGGCACCATTTTTGAGTAATTTGCCGAAAGTCAGATTTTTGCTGAAATTGTGACCCCGGGGCTTAGGGATTTTTTTAAAAAAAAAATTTCTGCCAGTGAAGTTGTTTAGGGCTGATTTCTTGTCCTGTGATAAAATGCCTTCTGTTTCGACCGCCAAACCTCTCAGGGGAACATTTGCAACCGTTTGGCACCATTTTTGAGTAAATTGCCGAAAGTCAGATTTTTGCTGAAATTGTGACCCCGGGGCTTAGGGATTTTTTCAAAAAAATCTTTTTCTGCCGGTGACGTTGTTGAGGGCTGATTTCTTGTCCTGTGATAAAAAGCCTTCTGTTTCGACAGCCAAACCTCTCTGGGGAACATTTGCAACCGTTTGGCACCATTTTTGAGTAAATTGCCGAAAGTCAGATTTTTCCTGAAATTGTGACCCCGGGGCTTAGGGATTTTTTTCAAAAAAATCTTTTTCTGCCGGTGAAGTTGTTTAGGGCTAATTTCTTGTCCTGTGTTAAAAAGCCTTCTGTTTCGACCGCCAAACCTCTCAGGGGATCATTTGCAACCGTTTGGCACCATTTTTGAGTAAATTGCCGAAAGTCAGATTGTTGCTGAAATTGTGACCCCGGGGCTTAAGGATTTTTTCAAAAAAAATTTTTTCTGCCGGTGAAGTTGTTTAGGGCTGATTTCTTGTCCTGTGATAAAATGCCTTCTGTTTCGACCACCAAACCTCTCAGGGGAACATTTGCAACCGTTTGGCACCATTTTTGAGTAAATTGCCGAAAGTCAGATTTTTGCTGAAATTGTGACCCCGGGGCTTAGGGATTGTTTCAAAAAAATCTTTTTCTGCCGGTGACGTTGTTGAGGGCTGATTTCTTGTCCTGTGATAAAAAGCATTCTGTTTCGACAGCCAAACCTCTCAGGGGAACATTTGCAACCATTTGGCACCATATTTGAGTAAATTGCCGAAAGTCAGATTTTTCCTGAAATTGTGACCCCGGGGCTTAGCGATTTTTTTCAAAAAAATCTTTTTCTGCCTGTGACGTTGTTGAGGGCTGATTTCTTGTCCTGTGATAAAAAGCATTCTGTTTCGACAGCCAAACCTCTCAGGGGAGCATTTGCAACCGTTTGGCACCATTTTTGAGTAAATTGCCGAAAGTCAGATTTTTGCTGAAATTGTGACCCCGGGGCTTAGGGATTTTTTCAAAAAAATCTTTTTCTGCCGGTGACGTTGTTGAGGGCTGATTTCTTGTCCTGTGATAAAAAGCCTTCTGTTTCGACAGCCAAACCTCTCAGGGGAACATTTGCAACCGTTTCGCACCATTTTTGAGTAAATCGCCAAAAGTCAGATTTTTCCTGAAATTGTGACCCCGGGGCTTAGGGATTTTTTTCAAAAAAATCTTTTTCTGCCGGTGAAGTTGTTTAGGGCTAATTTCTTGTCCTGTAATAAAAAGCCTTCTGTTTCGACCGCCAAACCTCTCAGGGGAACATTTGCAACCGTTTGGCACCAGTTTTGAGTAAATTGCCGAAAGTCAGATTTTTCCTGAAATTGTGACCCCGGGGCTTAGGGATTTTTTCAAAAAAAAAATTTTCTGCCGGTGACGTTCTTGAGGGCTGATTTCTTGTCCTGTGATAAAAAGCCTTCTGTTTCGACCGCCAAACCTCTCAGGGGAACATTTGCATCCACTTGGCACCATTTTTGAGTAAATTGCCAGTAACGTTGTTTAGGGCTGATTTCTTGTCCTGTGGTAAAAAGCCTTCTGTTTCGACCGCCAAACCTCTCAGGGGAGCATATGCAACCGTTTGGCACCATTTTTGAGTAAATTGCCGAAAGTCAGTTTTTTGCTGAAATTGTGACCCCGGGGCTTAGGGATTTTTTTCAAAAAAAAAATTTTATGCCGGTGAAGTTGTTTAGGGCTGATTTCTTGTCCTGTGATAAAATGCCTTCTGTTTCGACCGCCAAACCTCTCAGGGGAACATTTGCAACCGTTTGGCACCATTTTTGAGTAAATTGCCGAAAGTCAGATTTTTGCTGAAATTGTGACCCCGGGGCTTAGGGATTTTTTCAAAAAAATCTTTTTCTGCCGGTGACGTTCTTGAGGGCTGATTTCTTGTCCTGTGATAAAAAGCCTTCTGTTTCGACCGCCAAAACTCTCAGGGGAACATTTCCAACCGTTTGGCACCATTTTTGAGTAAATTGCCGAAAGTCAGATTTTTGCTGAAATTGTGACCCCGGGGCTTAGGGATTGTTTCAAAAAAATCTTTTTCTGCCGGTGACGTTGTTGAGGGCTGATTTCTTGTCCTGTGATAAAAAGCATTCTGTATCGACAGCCAAACCTCTCAGGGGAACATTTGCAACCGTTTGGCACCATATTTGAGTAAATTGCCGAAAGTCAGATTTTTCCTGAAATTGTGACTCCGGGGCTTAGGGATTTTTTTCAAAAAAATCTTTTTCTGCCGGTGACGTTGTTGAGGGCTGATTTCTTGTCCTGTGATAAAAAGCCTTCTGTTTCGACCGCCAAACCTCTCAGGGGAAAATTTGCAACCGTTTGGCACCATTTTTGAGTAAATTGCCGAAAGTCAGATTTTTTCCTGAAATTGTGACCCCGGGGCTTAGGGATTTTTTTCAAAAAAATCTTTTTCTGCTGGTGAAGTTGTTTAGGGCTAATTTCTTGTCCTGTGTTAAAAAGCCTTCTGTTTCGACCGCCAAACCTCTCAGGGGAACATTTGCAACCGTTTGGCACCATTTTTGAGTAAATTGCCGAAAGTCAGATTGTTCCTGAAATTGTGACCTCGGGGCTTAGGGATTTTTTCAAAAAAAATTTTTTTCTGCCGGTGAAGTTGTTTAGGGCTGATTTCTTGTCCTGTGATAAAATGCCTTCTGTTTCGACCACCAAACCTCTCAGGGGAACATTTGCAACCGTTTGGCACCATTTTTGAGTAAATTGCCGAAAGTCAGATTTTTGCTGAAATTGTGACCCCGGGGCTTAGGGATTTTTTCAAAAAAATCTTTTTCTGCCGGTGAAGCTGTTTAGGGCTGATTTCTTGTCCTGTGATAACAAGCCTTCTGTTTCTACCGCCAAACCTCTCAGGGGAACATTTGCAACCGTTTGGCACCATGTTTGAGTAAATTGCCGAAACTCAGATTTTTGCTGAAATTGTGACCCGGGGGCTTAGGGATTTTTTCAAAAAAATCTTTTTCTGCCATTGACGTTGTTTAGGGCTGATTTCTTGTCCTGTGGTAAAAAGCCTTCTGTTTCGACCGCCAAAACTCTCAGGGGAACATTTGCAACCGTTTGGCACCATTTTTGAGTAAATTGCCGAAAGTCAGATTTTTGCTGAAATTGTGACCCCGGGGCTTAGGGATTGTTTCAAAAAAATCTTTTTCTGCCGGTGACGTTGTTGAGGGCTGATTTCTTGTCCTGTGATAAAAAGCATTCTGTTTCGACAGCCAAACCTCTCAGGGGAACATTTGCAACCGTTTGGCACCATATTTGAGTAAATTGCCGAAAGTCAGATTTTTCCTGAAATTGTGACCTCGGGGCTTAGGGATTTTTTTCAAAAAAATCTTTTTCTGCCTGTGACGTTGTTGAGGGCTGATTTCTTGTCCTGTGATAAAAAGCATTCTGTTTCGACAGCCAAACCTCTCAGGGGAACATTTGCAACCGTTTGGCACCATTTTTGAGTAAATTGCCGAAAGTCAGATTTTTCCTGAAATTGTGACCCCGGGGCTTAGGGATTTTTTCCAAAAAAATCTTTTTCTGCCGGTGAAGTTGTTTAGGGCTGATTTCTTGTCCTGTGGTAAAAAGCCTTCTGTTTCGACCGCCAAACCTCTCAGGGGAGCATTTGCAACCGTTTGGCACCATTTTTGAGTAAATTGCCGAAAGTCAGATTTTTGCTGAAATTGTGACCCCGGGGCTTAGGGATTTTTTCAAAAAAAAAATTTCTGCCAGTGAAGTGGTTTAGGGCTGATTTCTTGTCCTGTGATAAAATGCCTTCTGTTTCGACCGCCAAAACTCTCAGGGGAACATTTGCAACCGTTTGGCCCCATTTTTGAGTAAATTGCCGAAAGTCAGATTTTTGCTGAAATTGTGACTTCGGGGCTTAGGGATTTTTTCAAAAAAATCTTTTTCTGCCAGTGACGATGTTGAGGGCTGATTTCTTGTCCTGTGATAAAAAGCCTTCTGTTTCGACAGCCAAACCTCTCAGGGGAACATTTGCAACCGTTTCGCACCATTTTTGAGTAAATCGCCAAAAGTCAGATTTTTCCTGAAATTGTGACCCCGGGGCTTAGGGATTTTTTTTTTAAAAAAAATTTTCTGCCGGTGAAGTTGTTTAGGGCTGATTTCTTGTCCTGTGATAAAAAGCCTTCTGTTTCGACCGCCAAACCTCTCAGGGGAACATTTGCAACCGTTTGGCACCATTTTTGAGTAAATTGCCGAAAGTCAGATTTTTGCTGAAATTGTGACCCCGGGGCTTCGGGATTTTTTCAAAAAAATCTTTTTCTGCCGGTGACGTTCTTGAGGGCTGATTTCTTGTCCTGTGATAAAAAGCCTTCTGTTTGGACCGCCAAACATCTCAGGGGAACATTTGCATCCTCTTGGCACCATTTTTGAGTAAATTGCCAGTAACGTTGTTTAGGGCTGATTTCTAGTCCTGTGATAAAAAGCCTTCTGTTTCGACCGCCAAACCTCTCAGGGGAACATTTCCAACCGTTTGGCACCATTTTTGAGTAAATTGCCGAAAGTCAGATTTTTGCTGAAATTGTGACCCCGGGGCTTAGGGATTGTTTCAAAAAAATCTTTTTCTGCCGGTGATGTTGTTGAGGGCTGATTTCTTGTCCTGTGATAAAAAGCCTTCTGTTTCGACCGCCAAACATCTCAGGGGAACATTTGCATCCGCTTGGCACCATTCTTGAGTAAATTGCCAGTAACGTTGTTTAGGGCTGATTACTTGTCTTGTGGTAAAAAGCCTTCTGTTTCGACCGCCAAACCTCTCAGGGGAACATTTGCAACCGTTTGGCACCATTTTTGAGTAAATTGCCGAAAGTCAGATTTTTGCTGAAATTGTGACCCCGGGGCTTAGGGATTTTTTCAAAAAAATCTTTTTCTGCCGGTGACGTTCTTGAGGGCTAATTTCTTGTCCTGTGATAAAAAGCCTTCTGTTTCGACCGCCAAACCTCTCAGGGGAACATTTGCAACTGTTTGGCACCATTTTTGAGTAAATTGCCGAAAGTCAGATTGTTGCTGAAATTGTGACCCCGGGGCTTAGGGATTTTTTCAAAAAAAAAAATTTCTGCTGGTGAAGTTGTTTAAGGCTAATTTCTTGTCCTGTGATAAAATGCCTTCTGTTTCGACCACCAAACCTCTCAGGGGAACATTTGCAACCGTTTGGCACCATTTTTGAGTAAATTGCCGAAAGTCAGATTTTTGCTGAAATTGTGACCCCGGGGCTTAGGGATTTTTTCAAAAAAATCTTTTTCTGCCGGTGAAGCTGTTTAGGGCTGATTTCTTGTCCTGTGATAACAAGCCTTCTGTTTCTACCGCCAAACCTCTCAGGGGAACAATTGCAACCGTTTGGCACCATGTTTGAGTAAATTGCCGAAAGTCAGATTTTTGCTGAAATTGTGACCCCGGGGCTTAGGGATTGTTTCAAAAAAATCTTTTTCTGCCGGTGACGTTGTTGAGGGCTGATTTCTTGTCCTGTGATAAAAAGCATTCTGTTTCGACAGCCAAACCTCTCAGGGGAACATTTGCAACCGTTTGGCACCATATTTGAGTAAATTGCCGAAAGTCAGATTTTTCCTGAAATTGTGACCCCGGGGCTTAGGGATTTTTTTCAAAAAAATCTTTTTCTGCCTGTGACGTTGTTGAGGGCTGATTTCTTGTCCTGTGATCAAAAGCATTCTGTTTCGACAGCCAAACCTCTCAGGGGAACATTTGCAACCGTTTGGCACCATTTTTGAGTAAATTGCCGAAAGTCAGATTTTTCCTGAAATTGTGACCCCGGGGCTTAGGGATTTTTTTCAAAAAAATCTTTTTCTGCCGGTGAAGTTGTTTAGGGCTGATTTCTTGTCCTGTGATAACAAGCCTTCTGTTTCTACCGCCAAACCTCTCAGGGGAACATTTGCAACAGTTTGGCACCATATTTGAGTAAATTGCCGAAAGTCAGATTTTTGCTGAAATTGTGACCCCGGGGCTTAGGGATTTTTTCAAAAAAATCTTTTTCTGCCGGTGACGTTCTTGAGGGCTGATTTCTTGTCCTGTGATAAAAAGCCTTCTGTTTCGACAGCCAAACCTCTCAGGGGAACATTTGCAACCGTTTGGCACCATTTTTCAGTAAATTGCCGAAAGTCAGATTTTTCCTTAAATTGTGACCCCGGGGCTTAGGGATTTTTTTCAAAAAAATCTTTTTCTGCCGTTGACGTTGTTGAGGGCTGATTTCTTGTCCTGTGATAAAAAGCCTTCTGTTTCGACAGCCAAACCTCTCAGGGGAACATTTGCAACCGTTTGGCACCATTTTTGAGTAAATTGCCAGTAACGTTGTTTAGGGCTGATTTCTTGTCCTGTGGTAAAAAGCCTTCTGTTTCGACCGCCAAACCTCTCAGGGGAACATTTGCAACCGTTTGGCACCATTTTTGAGTAAATTGCCGAAAGTCAGATTTTTTCCTGAAATTGTGACCCCGGGGCTTAGGGATTTTTTCAAAAAAATGTTTTTCTGCCGGTGACGTTGTTGAGGGCTGATTTCTTGTCCTGTGATAAAAAGCCTTCTGTTTCGACAGCCAAACCTCTCAGGGGAACATTTGCAACCGTTTCACACCATTTTTGAGTAAATCGCCAAAAGTCAGATTTTTGCTGAAATTGTGACCCCGGGCCTTAGGGATTTTTCCAAAAAAAAAAAATTTCTGCCGGTGAAGTTGTTTAGGGCTGATTTCTTGTCCTGTGATAAAAAGCCTTCTGTTTCGACCGCCAAACCTCTCAGGGGAGCATTTGCAACCGTTTGGCACCATTTTTGAGTAAATTGCCGAAAGTCAGATTTTTGCTGAAATTGTGACCCCGGGCCTTAGGGATTTTTTCAAAAAAAAAAAATTTCTGCCGGTGAAGTTGTTTAGGGCTGATTTCTTGTCCTGTGATAAAAAGCCTTCTGTTTCGACCGCCAAACCTCTCAGGGGAACATTTGCAACCGTTTGGCACCATTTTTGAGTAAATTACCGAAAGTCAGATTTTTGCTGAAATTGTGACCCCGGGGCTTACGGATTTTTTCAAAAAAATCTTTTTCTGCCGGTGACGTTGTTGAGGGCTGATTTCTTGTCCTGTGATAAAAAGCCTTCTGTTTCGACAGCCAAACCTCTCAGGGGAACATTTGCAACCGTTTGGCACCATTTTTGAGTAAATTGCCGAAAGTCAGATTTTTCCTGAAATTGTGACCCCGGGGTTTAGGGATTTTTTTCAAAAAAATCTTTTTCTGCCGGTGAAGTTGTTTAGGGCTAATTTCTTGTCCTGTGATAAAAAGCCTTCTGTTTCGACCGCCAAACCTCTCAGGGGAACATTTGCAACCGTTTGGCACCAGTTTTGAGTAAATTGCCGAAAGTCAGATTTTTCCTGAAATTGTGACCCCGGGGCTTAGGGATTTTTTCAAAAAAATCTTTTTCTGCCGGTGAAGCTGTTTAGGGCTGATTTCTTGTCCTGTGATAACAAGCCTTCTGTTTCTACCGCCAAAGCTCTCAGGGGAACATTTGCAACCTTTTGGCACCATGTTTGAGTAAATTGCCGAAACTCAGATTTTTGCTGAAATTGTGACCCCGGGGCTTAGGGATTTTTTCAAAAAAATCTTTTTCTGCCGGTTACGTTCTAGAGGGCTGATTTCTTGTCCTGTGATAAAAAGCCTTCTGTTTCGACCGCCAAACCTCTCAGGGGAACATTTGCAACCGTTTGGCACCATTTTTGAGTAAATTGCCGAAAGTCAGATTTTTGCTGAAATTGTGACCCCGGGGCTTAGGGATTGTTTCAAAAAAATCTTTTTCTGCCGGTGAAGTTGTTGAGGGCTAATTTCTTGTCCTGTGATAAAAAGCCTTCTGTTTCGACCGCCAAACCTCTCAGGGGAACATTTGCAACCGTTTGGCACCATTTTTGAGTAAATTGCCGAAAGTCAGATTTTTTCCTGAAATTGTGACCCCGGGGCTTAGGGATTTTTTCAAAAAAATCTTTTTCTGCCGGTGACGTTGTTGAGGGCTGATTTCTTGTCCTGTGATAAAAAGCCTTCTGTTTCGACAGCCAAACCTCTCAGGGGAACATTTGCAACCGTTTGGCACCATTTTTGAGTAAATTGCCGAAAGTCAGATTTTTCCTGAAATTGTGACCCCGGGGCTTAGGGATATTTTTCAAAAAAATCTTTTTCTGCTGGTGAAGTTGTTTAGGGCTAATTTCTTGTCCTGTGTTAAAAAGCCTTCTGTTTCGACCGACAAACCTCTCAGGGGAACATTTGCAACCGTTTGGCACCATTTTTGAGTAAATTGCCGAAAGTCAGATTGTTCCTGAAATTGAGACCTCGGGGCTTAGGGATTTTTTCAAAAAAAAATTTTTCTGCCGGTGAAGTTGTTTAGGGCTGATTTCTTGTCCTGTGATAAAATGCCTTCTGTTTCGACCACCAAACCTCTCAGGGGAACATTTGCAACCGTTTGGCACCATTTTTGAGTAAATTGCCGAAAGTCAGATTTTTGCTGAAATTGTGACCCCGGGGCTTAGGGATTTTTTCAAAAAAATCTTTTTCTGCCGGTGAAGCTGTTTAGGGCTGATTTCTTGTCCTGTGATAACAAGCCTTCTGTTTCTACCGCCAAACCTCTCAGGGGAACATTTGCAACCGTTTGGCACCATGTTTGAGTAAATTGCCGAAACTCAGATTTTTGCTGAAATTGTGACCTGGGGGCTTAGGGATTTTTTCAAAAAAATCTTTTTCTGCCATTGACGTTGTTTAGGGCTGATTTCTTGTCCTGTGGTAAAAAGCCTTCTGTTTCGACCGCCAAAACTCTCAGGGGAACATTTGCAACCGTTTGGCACCATTTTTGAGTAAATTGCCGAAAGTCAGATTTTTGCTGAAATTGTGACCCCGGGGTTTAGGAATTGTTTCAAAAAAATCTTTTTCTGCCGGTGACGTTGTTGAGGGCTGATTTCTTGTCCTGTGATAAAAAGCATTCTGTTTCGACAGCCAAACCTCTCAGGGGAACATTTGCAACCGTTTGGCACCATATTTGAGTAAATTGCCGAAAGTCAGATTTTTCCTGAAATTGTGACCCCGGGGCTTAGGGATTTTTTTCAAAAAAATCTTTTTCTGCCTGTGACGTTGTTGAGGGCTGATTTCTTGTCCTGTGATAAAAAGCATTCTGTTTCGACAGCCAAACCTCTCAGGGGAACATTTGCAACCGTTTGGCACCATTTTTGAGTAAATTGCCGAAAGTCAGATTTTTCCTGAAATTGTGACCCCGGGGCTTAGGGATTTTTTCCAAAAAAATCTTTTTCTGCCGGTGAAGTTGTTTAGGGCTGATTTCTTGTCCTGTGGTAAAAAGCCTTCTGTTTCGACCGCCAAACCTCTCAGGGGAGCATTTGCAACCGTTTGGCACCATTTTTGAGTAAATTGCCGAAAGTCAGATTTTTGCTGAAATTGTGACCCCGGGGCTTAGGGATTTTTTCAAAAAAAAAATTTCTGCCAGTGAAGTGGTTTAGGGCTGATTTCTTGTCCTGTGATAAAATGCCTTCTGTTTCGACCGCCAAAACTCTCAGGGGAACATTTGCAACCGTTTGGCCCCATTTTTGAGTAAATTGCCGAAAGTCAGATTTTTGCTGAAATTGTGACTTCGGGGCTTAGGGATTTTTTCAAAAAAATCTTTTTCTGCCAGTGACAATGTTGAGGGCTGATTTCTTGTCCTGTGATAAAAAGCCTTCTGTTTCGACAGCCAAACCTCTCAGGGGAACATTTGCAACCGTTTCGCACCATTTTTGAGTAAATCGCCAAAAGTCAGATTTTTCCTGAAATTGTGACCCCGGGGCTTAGGGATTTTTTTTAAAAAAAAAATTTTCTGCCGGTGAAGTTGTTTAGGGCTGATTTCTTGTCCTGTGATAAAAAGCCTTCTGTTTCGACCGCCAAACCTCTCAGGGGAACATTTGCAACCGTTTGGCACCATTTTTGAGTAAATTGCCAAAAGTCAGATTTTTGCTGAAATTGTGACCCCGGGGCTTCGGGATTTTTTCAAAAAAATCTTTTTCTGCCGGTGACGTTCTTGAGGGCTGATTTCTTGTCCTGTGATAAAAAGCCTTCTGTTTGGACCGCCAAACATCTCAGGGGAACATTTGCATCCTCTTGGCACCATTTTTGAGTAAATTGCCAGTAACGTTGTTTAGGGCTGATTTCTAGTCCTGTGATAAAAAGCCTTCTGTTTCGACCGCCAAACCTCTCAGGGGAACATTTCCAACCGTTTGGCACCATTTTTGAGTAAATTGCCGAAAGTCAGATTTTTGCTGAAATTGTGACCCCGGGGCTTAGGGATTGTTTCAAAAAAATCTTTTTCTGCCGGTGATGTTGTTGAGGGCTGATTTCTTGTCCTGTGATAAAAAGCCTTCTGTTTCGACCGCCAAACATCTCAGGGGAACATTTGCATCCGCTTGGCACCATTCTTGAGTAAATTGCCAGTAACGTTGTTTAGGGCTGATTTCTTGTCTTGTGGTAAAAAGCCTTCTGTTTCGACCGCCAAACCTCTCAGGGGAACATTTGCAACCGTTTGGCACCATTTTTGAGTAAATTGCCGAAAGTCAGATTTTTGCTGAAATTGTGACCCCGGGGCTTAGGGATTTTTTCAAAAAAATCTTTTTCTGCCGGTGAAGTTGTTTAGGGCTAATTTCTTGTCCTGTGATAAAAAGCCTTCTGTTTCGACCGCCAAACTTCTCAAGGGAACATTTGCAACCGTTTGGCACCATTTTTGAGTAAATTGCCGAAAGTCAGATTTTTGCTGAAATTGTGACCCCGGGGCTTAGGGATTTTTTCAAAAAAATCTTTTTCTGCCGGTGACGTTGTTGAGGGCTGATTTCTTGTCCTGTGATAAAAAGCCTTCTGTTTCGACAGCCAAACCTCTCAGGGGAACATTTGCAACCGTTTGGCACCATTTTTGAGTAAATTGCCGAAAGTCAGATTTTTCCTGAAATTGTGACCCCGGGGCTTAGGGATTTTTTTCAAAAAAATCTTTTTCTGCTGGTGAAGTTGTTTAGGGCTAATTTCTTGTCCTGTGTTAAAAAGCCTTCTGTTTCGACCGCCAAACCTCTCAGGGGAACATTTGCAACCGTTTGGCACCATTTTTGAGTAAATTGCCGAAAGTCAGATTGTTCCTGAAATTGTGACCTCGGGGCTTAGGGATTTTTTCAAAAAAAAATTTTTCTGCCGGTGAAGTTGTTTAGGGCTGATTTCTTGTCCTGTGATAAAATGCCTTCTGTTTCGACCACCAAACCTCTCAGGGGAACATTTGCAACCGTTTGGCACCATTTTTGAGTAAATTGCCAGTAACGTTGTTTAGGGCTGATTTCTTGTCCTGTGGTAAAAAGCCTTCTGTTTCGACCGCCAAACCTCTCAGGGGAGCATTTGCAACCATTTGGCACCATTTTTGAGTAAATTGCCGAAAGTCAGATTTTTGCTGAAATTGTGACCCCGGGGCTTAGGGATTTTTTCAAAAAAATCTTTTTCTGCCGGTGACGTTGTTGAGGGCTGATTTCTTGTCCTGTGATAAAAAGCCTTCTGTTTCGACAGCCAAACCTCTCAGGGGAACATTTGCAACCGTTTGGCACCATTTTTGAGTAAATTGCCGAAAGTCAGATTTTTGCTGAAATTGTGACCCCGGGGCTTAGGGATTGTTTCAAAAAAATCTTTTTCTGCCGGTGACGTTGTTGAGGGCTGATTTCTTGTCCTGTGATAAAAAGCCTTCTGTTTCGACAGCCAAACCTCTCAGGGGAACATTTGCAACCGTTTGGCACCATTTTTGAGTAAATTGCCGAAAGTCAGATTTTTCCTGAAATTGTGACCCCGGGGCTTAGGGATTTTTTTCAAAAAAATCTTTTTCTGCTGGTGAAGTTGTTTAGGGCTAATTTCTTGTCCTGTGTTAAAAAGCCTTCTGTTTCGACCGCCAAACCTCTCAGGGGAACATTTGCAACCGTTTGGCACCATTTTTGAGTAAATTGCCGAAAGTCAGATTGTTCCTGAAATTGTGACCTCGGGGCTTAGGGATTTTTTCAAAAAAAAAATTTTCTGCCGGTGAAGTTGTTTAGGGCTGATTTCTTGTCCTGTGATAAAATGCCTTCTGTTTCGACCACCAAAGCTCTCAGGGGAACATTTGCAACCGTTTGGCACCATTTTTGAGTAAATTGCCGAAAGTCAGATTTTTGCTGAAATTGTGACCCGGGGGCTTAGGGATTTTTTCAAAAAAATCTTTTTCTGCCATTGACGTTGTTTAGGGCTGATTTCTTGTCCTGTGGTAAAAAGCCTTCTGTTTCGACCGCCAAAACTCTCAGGGGAACATTTGCAACCGTTTGGCACCATTTTTGAGTAAATTGCCGAAAGTCAGATTTTTGCTGAAATTGTGACCCCGGGGTTTAGGGATTGTTTCAAAAAAATCTTTTTCTGCCGGTGACGTTGTTGAGGGCTGATTTCTTGTCCTGTGATAAAAAGCATTCTGTTTCGACAGCCAAACCTCTCAGGGGAACATTTGCAACCGTTTGGCACCATATTTGAGTAAATTGCCGAAAGTCAGATTTTTCCTGAAATTGTGACCCCGGGGCTTAGGGATTTTTTTCAAAAAAATCTTTTTCTGCCTGTGACGTTGTTGAGGGCTGATTTCTTGTCCTGTGATAAAAAGCATTCTGTTTCGACAGCCAAACCTCTCAGGGGAACATTTGCAACCGTTTGGCACCATTTTTGAGTAAATTGCCGAAAGTCAGATTTTTCCTGAAATTGTGACCCCGGGGCTTAGGGATTTTTTCCAAAAAAATCTTTTTCTGCCGGTGAAGTTGTTTAGGGCTGATTTCTTGTCCTGTGGTAAAAAGCCTTCTGTTTCGACCGCCAAACCTCTCAGGGGAGCATTTGCAACCGTTTGGCACCATTTTTGAGTAAATTGCCGAAAGTCAGATTTTTGCTGAAATTGTGACCCCGGGGCTTAGGGATTTTTTCAAAAAAAATTTTTCTGCCAGTGAAGTGGTTTAGGGCTGATTTCTTGTCCTGTGATAAAATGCCTTCTGTTTCGACCGCCAAAACTCTCAGGGGAACATTTGCAACCGTTTGGCCCCATTTTTGAGTAAATTGCCGAAAGTCAGATTTTTGCTGAAATTGTGACTTCGGGGCTTAGGGATTTTTTCAAAAAAATCTTTTTCTGCCAGTGACGATGTTGAGGGCTGATTTCTTGTCCTGTGATAAAAAGCCTTCTGTTTCGACAGCCAAACCTCTCAGGGGAACATTTGCAACCGTTTCGCACCATTTTTGAGTAAATCGCCAAAAGTCAGATTTTTCCTGAAATTGTGACCCCGGGGCTTAGGGATTTTTTTTAAAAAAAAAAATTTCTGCCGGTGAAGTTGTTTAGGGCTGATTTCTTGTCCTGTGATAAAAAGCCTTCTGTTTCGACCGCCAAACCTCTCAGGGGAACATTTGCAACCGTTTGGCACCATTTTTGAGTAAATTGCCGAAAGTCAGATTTTTGCTGAAATTGTGACCCCGGGGCTTCGGGATTTTTTCAAAAAAATCTTTTTCTGCCGGTGACGTTCTTGAGGGCTGATTTCTTGTCCTGTGATAAAAAGCCTTCTGTTTGGACCGCCAAACATCTCAGGGGAACATTTGCATCCTCTTGGCACCATTTTTGAGTAAATTGCCAGTAACGTTGTTTAGGGCTGATTTCTAGTCCTGTGATAAAAAGCCTTCTGTTTCGACCGCCAAACCTCTCAGGGGAACATTTCCAACCGTTTGGCACCATTTTTGACTAAATTGCCGAAAGTCAGATTTTTGCTGAAATTGTGACCCCGGGGCTTAGGGATTGTTTCAAAAAAATCTTTTTCTGCCGGTGATGTTGTTGAGGGCTGATTTCTTGTCCTGTGATAAAAAGCCTTCTGTTTCGACCGCCAAACATCTCAGGGGAACATTTGCATCCGCTTGGCACCATTCTTGAGTAAATTGCCAGTAACGTTGTTTAGGGCTGATTTCTTGTCTTGTGGTAAAAAGCCTTCTGTTTCGACCGCCAAACCTCTCAGGGGAACATTTGCAACCGTTTGGCACCATTTTTGAGTAAATTGCCGAAAGTCAGATTTTTGCTGAAATTGTGACCCCGGGGCTTAGGGATTTTTTCAAAAAAATCTTTTTCTGCCGGTGACGTTCTTGAGGGCTAATTTCTTGTCCTGTGATAAAAAGCCTTCTGTTTCGACCGCCAAACCTCTCAGGGGAACATTTGCAACTGTTTGGCACCATTTTTGAGTAAATTGCCGAAAGTCAGATTGTTGCTGAAATTGTGACCCCGGGGCTTAGGGATTTTTTTTTTTAAAAAAAATTTCTGCCGGTGAAGTTGTTTAGGGCTGATTTCTTGTCCTGTGATAAAAAGCCTTCTGTTTCGACCGCCAAACCTCTCAGGGGAACATTTGCAACCGTTTGGCACCATTTTTGAGTAAATTGCCGAAAGTCAGATTTTTGCTGAAATTGTGACCCCGGGGCTTCGGGATTTTTTCAAAAAAATCTTTTTCTGCCGGTGACGTTCTTGAGGGCTGATTTCTTGTCCTGTGATAAAAAGCCTTCTGTTTGGACCGCCAAACATCTCAGGGGAACATTTGCATCCTCTTGGCACCATTTTTGAGTAAATTGCCAGTAACGTTGTTTAGGGCTGATTTCTAGTCCTGTGATAAAAAGCCTTCTGTTTCGACCGCCAAACCTCTCAGGGGAACATTTCCAACCGTTTGGCACCATTTTTGAGTAAATTGCCGAAAGTCAGATTTTTCCTGAAATTGTGACCCCGGGGCTTAGGGATTTTTTTCAAAAAAATCTTTTTCTGCCGTTGACGTTGTTGAGGGCTGATTTCTTGTCCTGTGATAAAAAGCCTTCTGTTTCGACAGCCAAACCTCTCAGGGGAACATTTGCAACCGTTTGGCACCATTTTTGAGTAAATTGCCAGTAACGTTGTTTAGGGCTGATTTCTTGTCCTGTGGTAAAAAGCCTTCTGTTTCGACCGCCAAACCTCTCAAAGGAACATTTGCAACCGTTTGGCACCATTTTTGAGTAAATTGCCGAAAGTCAGATTTTTTCCTGAAATTGTGACCCCGGGGCTTAGGGATTTTTTCAAAAAAATCTTTTTCTGCCGGTGACGTTGTTGAGGGCTGATTTCTTGTCCTGTGATAAAAAGCCTTCTGTTTCGACAGCCAAACCTCTCAGGGGAACATTTGCAACCGTTTCACACCATTTTTGAGTAAATCGCCAAAAGTCAGATTTTTGCTGAAATTGTGACCCCGGGCCTTAGGGATTTTTTCAAAAAAAAAAATTTTCTGCCGGTGAAGTTGTTTAGGGCTGATTTCTTGTCCTGTGATAAAAAGCCTTCTGTTTCGACCGCCAAACCTCTCAGGGGAGCATTTGCAACCGTTTGGCACCATTTTTTAGTAAATTGCCGAAAGTCAGATTTTTGCTGAAATTGTGACCCCGGGCCTTAGGGATTTTTTCAAAAAAAAAAATTTTCTGCCGGTGAAGTTGTTTAGGGCTGATTTCTTGTCCTGTGATAAAAAGCCTTCTGTTTCGACCGCCAAACCTCTCAGGGGAACATTTGCAACCGTTTGGCACCATTTTTGAGTAAATTACCGAAAGTCAGATTTTTGCTGAAATTGTGACCCCGGGGCTTACGGATTTTTTCAAAAAAATCTTTTTCTGCCGGTGACGTTGTTGAGGGCTGATTTCTTGTCCTGTGATAAAAAGCCTTCTGTTTCGACAGCCAAACCTCTCAGGGGAACATTTGCAACCGTTTGGCACCATTTTTGAGTAAATTGCCGAAAGTCAGATTTTTCCTGAAATTGTGACCCCGGGGTTTAGGGATTTTTTTCAAAAAAATCTTTTTCTGCCGGTGAAGTTGTTTAGGGCTAATTTCTTGTCCTGTGATAAAATGCCTTCTGTTTCGACCGCCAAACCTCTCAGGGGAACATTTGCAACCGTTTGGCACCAGTTTTGAGTAAATTGCCGAAAGTCAGATTTTTCCTGAAATTGTGACCCCGGGGCTTAGGGATTTTTTCAAAAAAATCTTTTTCTGCCGGTGAAGCTGTTTAGGGCTGATTTCTTGTCCTGTGATAACAAGCCTTCTGTTTCTACCGCCAAAGCTCTCAGGGGAACATTTGCAACCTTTTGGCACCATGTTTGAGTAAATTGCCGAAACTCAGATTTTTGCTGAAATTGTGACCCCGGGGCTTAGGGATTTTTTCAAAAAAATCTTTTTCTGCCGGTTACGTTCTAGAGGGCTGATTTCTTGTCCTGTGATAAAAAGCCTTCTGTTTCGACCGCCAAACCTCTCAGGGGAACATTTGCAACCGTTTGGCACCATTTTTGAGTAAATTGCCGAAAGTCAGATTTTTCCTGAAATTGTGACCCCGGGGCTTAGGGATTGTTTCAAAAAAATCTTTTTCTGCCGGTGAAGTTGTTGAGGGCTAATTTCTTGTCCTGTGATAAAAAGCCTTCTGTTTCGACCGCCAAACCTCTCAGGGGAACATTTGCAACCGTTTGGCACCATTTTTGAGTAAATTGCCGAAAGTCAGATTTTTCCCTGAAATTGTGACCCCGGGGCTTAGGGATTTTTTCAAAAAAATCTTTTTCTGCCGGTGACGTTGTTGAGGGCTGATTTCTTGTCCTGTGATAAAATGCCTTCTGTTTCGACAGCCAAACCTCTCAGGGGAACATTTGCAACCGTTTGGCACCATTTTTGAGTAAATTGCCGAAAGTCAGATTTTTGCTGAAATTGTGACCCCGGGGCTTAGGGATTTTTTCAAAAAAATCTTTTTCTGCCAGTGACGATGTTGAGGGCTGATTTCTTGTCCTGTGATAAAAAGCCTTCTGTTTCGACAGCCAAACCTCTCAGGGGAACATTTGCAACCGTTTGGCACCATTTTTGAGTAAATCGCCGAAAGTCAGATTTTTGCTGAAATTGTGACCCCGGGGCTTAGGGATTTTTTTCAAAAAAATCTTTTTCTGCCGGTGAAGTTGTTTAGGGCTAATTTCTTGTCCTGTGATAAAAAGCCTTCTGTTTCGACCGCCAAACCTCTCAGGGGAGCATTTGCAACCGTTTGGCACCATTTTTGAGTAAATTGCCGAAAGTCAGATTTTTCCTGAAATTGTGACCCCGGGGCTTAGGGATTTTTTCAAAAAAATCTTTTTCTGCCAGTGACGATGTTGAGGGCTGATTTCTTGTCCTGTGATAAAAAGCCTTCTGTTTCGACAGCCAAACCTCTCAGGGGAACATTTGCAACCGTTTGGCACCATTTTTGAGTAAATCGCCGAAAGTCAGATTTTTGCTGAAATTGTGACCCCGGGGCTTAGGGATTTTTTTCAAAAAAATCTTTTTCTGCCGGTGAAGTTGTTTAGGGCTAATTTCTTGTCCTGTGATAAAAAGCCTTCTGTTTCGACCGCCAAACCTCTCAGGGGAGCATTTGCAACCGTTTGGCACCATTTTTGAGTAAATTGCCGAAAGTCAGATTTTTCCTGAAATTGTGACCCCGGGGCTTAGGGATTTTTTCAAAAAAAAAATTTTTTCTGCCGGTGAAGTTGTTTAGGGCTGATTTCTTGTCCTGTGATAAAAAGCCTTCTGTTTCGACCGCCAAACCTCTCAGGGGAACATTTGCAACCGTTTCGCACCATTTTTGAGTAAATTGCCGAAAGTCAGATTTTTGCTGAAATTGTGACCCCGGGGCTTAGGGATTGTTTCAAAAAAATCTTTTTCTGCCGGTGACGTTGTTGAGGGCTGATTTCTTGTCCTGTGATAAAAAGCCTTCTGTTTCGACCGCCAAACATCTCAGGGGAACATTTGCATCCGCTTGGCACCATTCTTGAGTAAATTGCCAGTAACGTTGTTTAGGGCTGATTTCTTGTCTTGTGGTAAAAAGCCTTCTGTTTCGACCGCCAAACCTCTCAGGGGAACATTTGCAACCGTTTGGCACCATTTTTGAGTAAATTGCCGAAAGTCAGATTTTTCCTGAAATTGTGACCCCGGGGCTTAGGGATTTTTTCAAAAAAATCGTTTTCTGCCGGTGACGTTCTTGAGGGCTAATTTCTTGTCCTGTGATAAAAAGCCTTCTGTTTCGACCGCCAAACCTCTCAGGGGAACATTTGCAACCGTTTGGCACCATTTTTGAGTAAATTGCCGAAAGTCAGATTGTTGCTGAAATTGTGACCCCGGGGCTTAGGGATTTTTTCAAAAAAAAAATTTTCTGCCGGTGAAGTTGTTTAGGGCTGATTTCTTGTCCTGTGATAAAATGCCTTCTGTTTCGACCGCCAAAACTCTCAGGGGAACATTTGCAACCGTTTGGCACCATTTTTGAGTAAATTGCCGAAAGTCAGATTTTTGCTGAAATTGTGACCCCGGGGCTTAGGGATTTTTTCAAAAAAATCTTTTTCTGCCGGTGAAGCTGTTTAGGGCTGATTTCTTGTCCTGTGATAACAAGCCTTCTGTTTCTACCGCCAAACCTCTCAGGGTAACATTTGCAACCGTTTGGCACCATGTTTGAGTAAATTGCCGAAACTCAGATTTTTGCTGAAATTGTGACCCGGGGGCTTAGGGATTTTTTCAAAAAAAAATTTTTCTGCCATTGACGTTATTTAGGGCTGATTTCTTGTCCTGTGGTAAAAAGCCTTCTGTTTCGACCGCCAAACCTCTCAGGGGAACATTTGTAACCGTTTGGCACCATTTTTGAGTAAATTGCCGAAAGTCAGATTTTTGCTGAAATTGTGACCCCGGGGCTTAGGGATTTTTTTCAAAAAAATCTTTTTCTGCCTGTGACGTTGTTGAGGGCTGATTTCTTGTCCTGTGATAAAAAGCATTCTGTTTCGACAGCCAAACCTCTCAGGGGAACATTTGCAACCGTTTGGCACCATTTTTGAGTAAATTGCCGAAAGTCAGATTTTTCCTGAAATTGTGACCCTGGGGCTTAGGGTTTTTTTTCAAAAAAATCTTTTTCTGCCGGTGAAGTTGTTTAGGGCTGATTTCTTGTCCTGTGGTAAAAAGCCTTCTGTTTCGACCGCCAAACCTCTCAGGGGAGCATTTGCAACCGTTTGGCACCATTTTTGAGTAAATTGCCGAAAGTCAGATTTTTGCTGAAATTGTGACCCCGGGGCTTAAGGATTTTTCCAAAAAAAAATTTTCTGCCAGTGAAGTTGTTTAGGGCTGATTTCTTGTCCTGTGATAAAATGCCTTCTGTTTCGACCGCCAAAACTCTCAGGGGAACATTTGCAACCGTTTGGCACCATTTTTGAGTAAATTGCCGAAAGTCAGATTTTTGCTGAAATTGTGACCCCGGGGCTTAGGGATTTTTTCAAAAAAATCTTTATCTGCCGGTGACGTTGTTGAGGGCTGATTTCTTGTCCTGTGATAAAAAGCCTTCTGTTTCGACCGCCAAACATCTCAGGGGAACATTTGCATCCGCTTGGCACCATTCTTGAGTAAATTGCCAGTAACGTTGTTTAGGGCTGATTTCTTGTCTTGTGGTAAAAAGCCTTCTGTTTCGACCGCCAAACCTCTCAGGGGAACATTTGCAACCGTTTGGCACCATTTTTGAGTAAATTGCCGAAAGTCAGATTTTTCCTGAAATTGTGACCCCGGGGCTTAGGGATTTTTTCAAAAAAATCGTTTTCTGCCGGTGACGTTCTTGAGGGCTAATTTCTTGTCCTGTGATAAAAAGCCTTCTGTTTCGACCGCCAAACCTCTCAGGGGAACATTTGCAACCGTTTGGCACCATTTTTGAGTAAATTGCCGAAAGTCAGATTGTTGCTGAAATTGTGACCCCGGGGCTTAGGGATTTTTTCAAAAAAAAAATTTTCTGCCGGTGAAGTTGTTTAGGGCTGATTTCTTGTCCTGTGATAAAATGCCTTCTGTTTCGACCACCAAGCCTCTCAGGGGAACATTTGCAACCGTTTGGCACCATTTTTGAGTAAATTGCCGAAAGTCAGATTTTGCCTGAAATTGTGACCCCGGGGCTTAGGGATTTTTTTCAAAAAAATCTTTTTCTGCCGGTGAAGTTGTTTAGGGCTAATTTCTTGTCCTGTGATAAAAAGCCTTCTGTTTCGACCGCCAAACCTCTCAGGGGAGCATTTGCAACCGTTTGGCACCATTTTTGAGTAAATTGCCGAAAGTCAGATTTTTCCTGAAATTGTGACCCCGGGGCTTAGGGATTTTTTCAAAAAAAAAATTTTTTCTGCCGGTGAAGTTGTTTAGGGCTGATTTCTTGTCCTGTGATAAAAAGCCTTCTGTTTCGACCGCCAAACCTCTCAGGGGAACATTTGCAACCGTTTGGCACCATTTTTGAGTAAATTGCCGAAAGTCAGATTTTTGCTGAAATTGTGACCCCGGGGCTTAGGGATTGTTTCAAAAAAATCTTTTTCTGCCGGTGACGTTGTTGAGGGCTGATTTCTTGTCCTGTGATAAAAAGCCTTCTGTTTCGACCGCCAAACATCTCAGGGGAACATTTGCATCCGCTTGGCACCATTTTTGAGTAAATTGCCGAAAGTCAGATTTTTCCTGAAATTGTGACCCCGGGGCTTAGGGATTTTTTCAAAAAAATCGTTTTCTGCCGGTGACGTTCTTGAGGGCTAATTTCTTGTCCTGTGATAAAAAGCCTTCTGTTTCGACCGCCAAACCTCTCAGGGGAACATTTGCAACCGTTTGGCACCATTTTTGAGAAAAATTGCCGAAAGTCAGATTGTTGCTGAAATTGTGACCCCGGGGCTTAGGGATTTTTTCAAAAAAAAAAATTTCTGCCGGTGACGTTGTTGAGGGCTGATTTCTTGTCCTGTGATAAAATGCCTTCTGTTTCGACCACCAAACCTCTCAGGGGAACATTTGCAACCGTTTGGCACCATTTTTGAGTAAATTGCCGAAAGTCAGATTTTTGCTGAAATTGTGACCCCGGGGCTTAAGGATTTTTTTCAAAAAACTCTTTTTCTGCCTGTGACGTTGTTGAGGGCTGATTTCTTGTCCTGTGATAAAAAGCATTCTGTTTCGACAGCCAAACCTCTCAGGGGAACATTTGCAACCCTTTGGCACCATTTTTGAGTAAATTGCCGAAAGTCAGATTTTTCCTGAAATTGTGACCCCGGGGCTTAGGGATTTTTTTCAAAAAAATCTTTTTCTGCCGGTGAAGTTGTTTAGGGCTAATTTCTTGTCCTGTGATAAAAAGCCTTCTGTTTCGACCGCCAAACTTCTCAAGGGAACATTTGCAACCGTTTGGCACCATTTTTGAGTAAATTGCCGAAAGTCAGATTTTTGCTGAAATTGTGACCCCGGGGCTTAGGGATTTTTTCAAAAAAATCTTTTTCTGCCGGTGACGTTGTTGAGGGCTGATTTCTTGTCCTGTGATAAAAAGCCTTCTGTTTCGACAGCCAAACCTCTCAGGGGAACATTTGCAACCGTTTGGCACCATTTTTGAGTAAATTGCCAGTAACGTTGTTTAGGGCTGATTTCTTGTCCTGTGGTAAAAAGCCTTCTGTTTCGACCGCCAAACCTCTCAGGGGAGCATTTGCAACCATTTGGCACCATTTTTGAGTAAATTGCCGAAAGTCAGATTTTTGCTGAAATTGTGACCCCGGGGCTTAGGGATTTTTTCAAAAAAATCTTTTTCTGCCGGTGACGTTGTTGAGGGCTGATTTCTTGTCCTGTGATAAAAAGCCTTCTGTTTCGACAGCCAAACCTCTCAGGGGAACATTTGCAACCGTTTCGCACCATTTTTGAGTAAATCGCCAAAAGTCAGATTTTTCCTGAAATTGTGACCCCGGGGCTTAGGGATTTTTTCAAAAAAATCTTTTTCTGCCGGTGACGTTCTTGAGGGCTGATTTCTTGTCCTGTGATAAAAAGCCTTCTGTTTCGACCGCCAAACCTCTCAGGGGAACATTTCCAACCGTTTGGCACCATTTTTGAGTAAATTGCCGAAAGTCAGATTTTTGCTGAAATTGTGACCCCGGGGCTTAGGGATTTTTTTCAAAAAAATCTTTTTCTGCCGGTGACGTTGTTGAGGGCTGATTTCTTGTCCTGTGATAAAAAGCCTTCTGTTTCGACCGCCAAACCTCTCAGGGGAACATTTGCAACCGTTTGGCACCATTTTTGAGTAAATTGCCGAAAGTCAGATTTTTTCCTGAAATTGTGACCCCGGGGCTTAGGGATTTTTTCAAAAAAATCTTTTTCTGCCGGTGACGTTGTTGAGGGCTGATTTCTTGTCCTGTGATAAAAAGCCTTCTGTTTCGACAGCCAAACCTCTCAGGGGAACATTTGCAACCGTTTGGCACCATTTTTGAGTAAATTGCCGAAAGTCAGATTTTTCCTGAAATTGTGACCCCGGGGCTTAGGGATTTTTTTCAAAAAAATCTTTTTCTGCCGGTGAAGTTGTTTAGGGCTAATTTCTTGTCCTGTGTTAAAAAGCCTTCTGTTTCGACCGCCAAACCTCTCAGGGGAACATTTGCAACCGTTTGGCACCATTTTTGAGTAAATTGCCGAAAGTCAGATTATTGCTGAAATTGTGACCCCGGGGCTTAGGGATTTTTTCAAAAAAAAAATTTTCTCCCGGTGAAGTTGTTTAGGGCTGATTTCTTGTCCTGTGGTAAAAAGCCTTCTGTTTCGACCGCCAAACCTCTCAGGGGAACATTTGCAACCGTTTGGCACCATTTTTGAGTAAATTGCCGAAAGTCAGATTTTTGCTGAAATTGTGACCCCGGGGCTTAGGGATTGTTTCAAAAAAATCTTTTTCTGCCGGTGACGTTGTTGAGGGCTGATTTCTTGTCCTGTGATAAAAAGCCTTCTGTTTGGACCGCCAAACATCTCAGGGGAACATTTGCATCCTCTTGGCACCATTTTTGAGTAAATTGCCAGTAACGTTGTTTAGGGCTGATTTCTTGTCCTGTGATAAAAAGCCTTCTGTTTCGACCGCCAAACCTCTCAGGGGAACATTTCCAACCGTTTGGCACCATTTTTGAGTAAATTGCCGAAAGTCAGATTTTTGCTGAAATTGTGACCCCGGGGCTTAGGGATTGTTTCAAAAAAATCTTTTTCTGCCGGTGACGTTGTTGAGGGCTGATTTCTTGTCCTGTTATAAAAAGCCTTCTGTTTCGACCGCCAAACATCTCAGGGGAACATTTGCATCCGCTTGGCACCATTCTTGAGTAAATTGCCAGTAACGTTGTTTAGGGCTGATTTCTTGTCTTGTGGTAAAAAGCCTTCTGTTTCGACCGCCAAACCTCTCAGGGGAACATTTGCAACCGTTTGGCACCATTTTTGAGTAAATTGCCGAAAGTCAGATTTTTGCTGAAATTGTGACCCCGGGGCTTAGGGATTTTTTCAAAAAAATCTTTTTCTGCCGGTGACGTTCTTGAGGGCTAATTTCTTGTCCTGTGATAAAAAGCCTTCTGTTTCGACCGCCAAACCTCTCAGGCGAACATTTGCAACCGTTTGGCACCATGTTTAAGTAAATTGCCGAAACTCAGATTTTTGCTGAAATTGTGACCCCGGGGCTTAGGGATTGTTTCAAAAAAATCTTTTTCTGCCGGTGACGTTGTTGAGGGCTGATTTCTTGTCCTGTGATAAAAAGCATTCTGTTTCGACAGCCAAACCTCTCAGGGGAACATTTGCAACCGTTTGGCACCATATTTGAGTAAATTGCCGAAAGTCAGATTTTTCCTGAAATTGTGACCCCGGGGCTTAGGGATTTTTTTCAAAAAAATCTTTTTCTGCCTGTGACGTTGTTGAGGGCTGATTTCTTGTCCTGTGATAAAAAGCATTCTGTTTCGACAGCCAAACCTCTCGGGGGAACATTTGCAACCGTTTGGCACCATTTTTGAGTAAATTGCCGAAAGTCAGATTTTTCCTGAAATTGTGACCCCGGGGCTTAGGGATTTTTTTCAAAAAAATCTTTTTCTGCCGGTGAAGTTGTTTAGGGCTGATTTCTTGTCCTGTGGTAAAAAGCCTTCTGTTTCGACCGCCAAACCTCTCAGGGGAGCATTTGCAACCGTTTGGCACCATTTTTGAGTAAATTGCCGAAAGTCAGATTTTTGCTGAAATTGTGACCCCGGGGCTTAGGGATTTTTCCAAAAAAAAATTTTCTGCCAGTGAAGTTGTTTAGGGCTGATTTCTTCTCCTGTGATAAAATGCCTTCTGTTTCGACCGCCAAAACTCTCAGGGGAACATTTGCAACCGTTTGGCACCATTTTTGAGTAAATTGCCGAAAGTCAGATTTTTGCTGAAATTGTGACCCCGGGGCTTAGGGATTTTTTCAAAAAAATCTTTTTCTGCCGGTGACGTTGTTGAGGGCTGATTTCTTGTCCTGTGATAAAAAGCATTCTGTTTCGACAGCCAAACCTCTCAGGGGAACATTTGCAACCGTTTGGCACCATATTTGAGTAAATTGCCAAAAGTCAGATTTTTCCTGAAATTGTGACCCCGGGGCTTAGGGATTGTTTCAAAAAAATCTTTTTCTGCCGGTGACGTTGTTGAGGGCTGATTTCTTGTCCTGTGATAAAAAGCATTCTGTTTCGACAGCCAAACCTCTCAGGGGAACATTTGCAACCGTTTGGCACCATTTTTGAGTAAATTGCCGAAAGTCAGATTTTTGCTGAAATTGTGACCCCGGGGCTTAGGGATTTTTTTCAAAAAAATCTTTTTTCTGCCGGTGAAGTTGTTTAGGGCTGATTTCTTGTCCTGTGGTAAAAAGCCTTCTGTTTCGACCGCCAAACCTCTCAGGGGAGCATTTGCAACCGTTTGGCACCATTTTTGAGTAAATTGCCGAAAGTCAGATTTTTGCTGAAATTGTGACCCCGGGGCTTAGGGATTTTTCCAAAAAAAAATTTTCTGCCAGTGAAGTTGTTTAGGGCTGATTTCTTGTCCTGTGATAAAATGCCTTCTGTTTCGACCGCCAAAACTCTCAGGGGAACATTTGCAACCGTTTGGCACCATTTTTGAGTAAATTGCCGAAAGTCAGACTTTTGCTGAAATTGTGACCCCGGGGCTTAGGGATTTTTTCAAAAAAATCTTTTTCTGCCAGTGACGATGTTGAGGGCTGATTTCTTGTCCTGTGATAAAAAGCCTTCTGTTTCGACAGCCAAACCTCTCAGGGGAACATTTGCAACCGTTTCGCACCATTTTTGAGTAAATCGCCAAAAGTCAGATTTTTCCTGAAATTGTGACCCCGGGGCTTAGGGATTTTTTTCAAAAAAATCTTTTTCTGCCGGTGAAGTTGTTTAGGGCTAATTTCTTGTCCTGTGATAAAAAGCCTTCTGTTTCGACCGCCAAACCTCTCAGGGGAGCATTTGCAACCGTTTGGCACCATTTTTGAGTAAATTGCCGAAAGTCAGATTTTTGCTGAAATTGTGACCCCGGGGCTTAGGGATTTTTTCAAAAAAAAAAAAATTTCTGCCGGTGAAGTTGTTTAGGGCTGATTTCTTGTCCTGTGATAAAATGCCTTCTGTTTCGACCACCAAACCTCTCAGGGGAACATTTGCAACCGTTTGGCACCATTTTTGAGTAAATTGCCGAAAGTCAGATTTTTGCTGAAATTGTGACCCGGGGGCTTAGGGATTTTTTCAAAAAAATCTTTTTCTGCCATTGACGTTGTTTAGGGCTGATTTCTTGTCCTGTGGTAAAAAGCCTTCTGTTTCGACCGCCAAACCTCTCAGGGGAACATTTGCAACCGTTTGGCACCATTTTTGAGTAAATTGCCGAAAGTCAGATTTTTGCTGAAATTGTGACCCCGGGGCTTAGGGATTGTTTCAAAAAAATCTTTTTCTGCCGGTGACGTTGTTGAGGGCTGATTTCTTGTCCTGTGATAAAAAGCCTTCTGTTTGGACCGCCAAACATCTCAGGGGAACATTTGCATCCTCTTGGCACCATTTTTGAGTAAATTGCCAGTAACGTTGTTTAGGGCTGATTTCTTGTCCTGTGATAAAAAGCCTTCTGTTTCGACCGCCAAACCTCTCAGGGTAACATTTCCAACCGTTTGGCACCATTTTTGAGTAAATTGCCGAAAGTCAGATTTTTGCTGAAATTGTGACCCCGGGGCTTAGGGATTGTTTCAAAAAAATCTTTTTCTGCCGGTGACGTTGTTGAGGGCTGATTTCTTGTCCTGTGATAAAAAGCCTTCTGTTTCGACCCCCAAACATCTCAGGGGAACATTTGCATCCGCTTGGCACCATTCTTGAGTAAATTGCCAGTAACGTTGTTTAGGGCTGATTTCTTGTCTTGTGGTAAAAAGCCTTCTGTTTCGACCGCCAAACCTCTCAGGGGAACATTTGCAACCGTTTGGCACCATGTTTGAGTAAATTGCCGAAAGTCAGATTTTTGCTGAAATTGTGACCCCGGGGCTTAGGGATTTTTTTCAAAAAAATCTTTTTCTGCCGGTGACGTTGTTGAGGGCTGATTTCTTGTCCTGTGATAAAAAGCCTTCTGTTTCGACCGCCAAACCTCTCAGGGGAACATTTGCAACCGTTTGGCACCATTTTTGAGTAAATTGCCGAAAGTCAGATTTTTTCCTGAAATTGTGACCCCGGGGCTTAGGGATTTTTTCAAAAAAATCTTTTTCTGCCGGTGACGTTGTTGAGGGCTGATTTCTTGTCCTGTGATAAAAAGCCTTCTGTTTCGACAGCCAAACCTCTCAGGGGAACATTTGCAACCGTTTGGCACCATTTTTGAGTAAATTGCCGAAAGTCAGATTTTTCCTGAAATTGTGACCCCGGGGCTTAGGGATTTTTTTCAAAAAAATCTTTTTCTGCCGGTGAAGTTGTTTAGGGCTAATTTCTTGTCCTGTGTTAAAAAGCCTTCTGTTTCGACCGCCAAACATCTCAGGGGAACATTTGCATCCTCTTGGCACCATTTTTGAGTAAATTGCCAGTAACGTTGTTTAGGGCTGATTTCTTGTCCTGTGATAAAAAGCCTTCTGTTTCGACCGCCAAACCTCTCAGGGTAACATTTCCAACCGTTTGGCACCATTTTTGAGTAAATTGCCGAAAGTCAGATTTTTGCTGAAATTGTGACCCCGGGGCTTAGGGATTGTTTCAAAAAAATCTTTTTCTGCCGGTGACGTTGTTGAGGGCTGATTTCTTGTCCTGTGATAAAAAGCCTTCTGTTTCGACCGCCAAACATCTCAGGGGAACATTTGCATCCGCTTGGCACCATTCTTGAGTAAATTGCCAGTAACGTTGTTTAGGGCTGATTTCTTGTCTTGTGGTAAAAAGCCTTCTGTTTCGACCGCCAAACCTCTCAGGGGAACATTTGCAACCGTTTGGCACCATTTTTGAGTAAATTGCCGAAAGTCAGATTTTTGCTGAAATTGTGACCCCGGGGCTTAGGGATTTTTTCAAAAAAATCTTTTTCTGCCGGTGACGTTCTTGAGGGCTAATTTCTTGTCCTGTGATAAAAAGCCTTCTGTTTCGACCGCCAAACCTCTCAGGCGAACATTTGCAACCGTTTGGCACCATGTTTGAGTAAATTGCCGAAACTCAGATTTTTGCTGAAATTGTGACCCGGGGGCTTAGGGATTTTTTCAAAAAAATCTTTTTCTGCCATTGACGTTGTTTAGGGCTGATTTCTTGTCCTGTGGTAAAAAGCCTTCTGTTTCGACCGCCAAACCTCTCAGGGGAACATTTGCAACCGTTTGGCACCATTTTTGAGTAAATTGCCGAAAGTCAGATTTTTGCTGAAATTGTGACCCGGGGGCTTAGGGATTTTTTCAAAAAAATCTTTTTCTGCCGGTGACGTTGTTGAGGGCTGATTTCTTGTCCTGTGATAAAAAGCATTCTGTTTCGACAGCCAAACCTCTCAGGGGAACATTTGCAACCGTTTGGCACCATTTTTGAGTAAATTGCCGAAAGTCAGATTTTTGCTGAAATTGTGACCCCGGGGCTTAGGGATTTTTTTCAAAAAAATCTTTTTCTGCCTGTGACGTTGTTGAGGGCTGATTTCTTGTCCTGTGATAAAAAGCATTCTGTTTCGACAGCCAAACCTCTCAGGGGAACATTTGCAACCGTTTGGCACCATATTTGAGTAAATTGCCGAAAGTCAGATTTTTCCTGAAATTGTGACCCCGGGGCTTAGGGATTTTTTTCAAAAAAATCTTTTTCTGCCTGTGACGTTGTTGAGGGCTGATTTCTTGTCCTGTGATAAAAAGCATTCTGTTTCGACAGCCAAACCTCTCAGGGGAACATTTGCAACCGTTTGGCACCATTTTTGAGTAAATTGCCGAAAGTCAGATTTTTCCTGAAATTGTGACCCCGGGGCTTAGGGATTTTTTTCAAAAAAATCTTTTTCTGCCGGTGAAGTTGTTTAGGGCTGATTTCTTGTCCTGTGGTAAAAAGCCTTCTGTTTCGACCGCCAAACCTCTCAGGGGAGCATTTGCAACCGTTTGGCACCATTTTTGAGTAAATTGCCGAAAGTCAGATTTTTGCTGAAATTGTGACCCCGGGGCTTAGGGATTTTTCCAAAAAAAAATTTTCTGCCAGTGAAGTTGTTTAGGGCTGATTTCTTGTCCTGTGATAAAATGCCTTCTGTTTCGACCGCCAAAACTCTCAGGGGAACATTTGCAACCGTTTGGCACCATTTTTGAGTAAATTGCCGAAAGTCAGATTTTTGCTGAAATTGTGACCCCGGGGCTTAGGGATTTTTTCAAAAAAATCTTTTTCTGCCAGTGACGATGTTGAGGGCTGATTTCTTGTCCTGTGATAAAAAGCCTTCTGTTTCGACCGCCAAACCTCTCAGGGGAACATTTGCAACCGTTTGGCACCATTTTTGAGTAAATTGCCGAAAGTCAGATTTTTGCTGAAATTGTGACCCCGGGGCTTAGGGATTTTTTTCAAAAAAATCTTTTTCTGCCGGTGACGTTGTTGAGGGCTGATTTCTTGTCCTGTGGTAAAAAGCCTTCTGTTTCGACCGCCAAACCTCTCAGGGGAACATTTGCAACCGTTTGGCACCATTTTTGAGTAAATTGCCGAAAGTCAGATTTTTTCCTGAAATTGTGACCCCGGGGCTTAGGGATTTTTTCAAAAAAATCTTTTTCTGCCGGTGACGTTGTTGAGGGCTGATTTCTTGTCCTGTGATAAAAAGCCTTCTGTTTCGACAGCCAAACCTCTCAGGGGAACATTTGCAACCGTTTGGCACCATTTTTGAGTAAATTGCCGAAAGTCAGATTTTTCCTGAAATTGTGACCCCGGGGCTTAGGGATTTTTTTCAAAAAAATCTTTTTCTGCCGGTGAAGTTGTTTAGGGCTAATTTCTTGTCCTGTGTTAAAAAGCCTTCTGTTTCGACCGCCAAACCTCTCAGGGGAACATTTGCAACCGTTTGGCACCATTTTTGAGTAAATTGCCGAAAGTCAGATTATTGCTGAAATTGTGACCCCGGGGCTTAGGGATTTTTTCAAAAAAATCTTTTTCTGCCATTGACGTTGTTTAGGGCTGATTTCTTGTCCTGTGGTAAAAAGCCTTCTGTTTCGACCGCCAAACCTCTCAGGGGAACATTTGCAACCGTTTGGCACCATTTTTGAGTAAATTGCCGAAAGTCAGATTTTTGCTGAAATTGTGACCCCGGGGCTTAGGGATTGTTTCAAAAAAATCTTTTTCTGCCGGTGACGTTGTTGAGGGCTGATTTCTTGTCCTGTGATAAAAAGCCTTCTGTTTGGACCGCCAAACATCTCAGGGGAACATTTGCATCCTCTTGGCACCATTTTTGAGTAAATTGCCAGTAACGTTGTTTAGGGCTGATTTCTTGTCCTGTGATAAAAAGCCTTCTGTTTCGACCGCCAAACCTCTCAGGGTAACATTTCCAACCGTTTGGCACCATTTTTGAGTAAATTGCCGAAAGTCAGATTTTTGCTGAAATTGTGACACCGGGGCTTAGGGATTGTTTCAAAAAAATCTTTTTCTGCCGGTGACGTTGTTGAGGGCTGATTTCTTGTCCTGTGATAAAAAGCCTTCTGTTTCGACCCCCAAACATCTCAGGGGAACATTTGCATCCGCTTGGCACCATTCTTGAGTAAATTGCCAGTAACGTTGTTTAGGGCTGATTTCTTGTCTTGTGGTAAAAAGCCTTCTGTTTCGACCGCCAAACCTCTCAGGGGAACATTTGCAACCGTTTGGCACCATTTTTGAGTAAATTGCCGAAAGTCAGATTTTTGCTGAAATTGTGACCCCGGGGCTTAGGGATTTTTTCAAAAAAATCTTTTTCTGCCGGTGACGTTCTTGAGGGCTAATTTCTTGTCCTGTGATAAAAAGCCTTCTGTTTCGACCGCCAAACCTCTCAGGCGAACATTTGCAACCGTTTGGCACCATGTTTGAGTAAATTGCCGAAACTCAGATTTTTGCTGAAATTGTGACCCGGGGGATTAGGGATTTTTTCAAAAAAATCTTTTTCTGCCATTGACGTTGTTTAGGGCTGATTTCTTGTCCTGTGGTAAAAAGCCTTCTGTTTCGACCGCCAAACCTCTCAGGGGAACATTTGCAACCGTTTGGCACCATTTTTGAGTAAATTGCCGAAAGTCAGATTTTTGCTGAAATTGTGACCCCGGGGCTTAGGGATTGTTTCAAAAAAATCTTTTTCTGCCGGTGACGTTGTTGAGGGCTGATTTCTTGTCCTGTGATAAAAAGCATTCTGTTTCGACAGCCAAACCTCTCAGGGGAACATTTGCAACCGTTTGGCACCATATTTGAGTAAATTGCCGAAAGTCAGATTTTTCCTGAAATTGTGACCCCGGGGCTTAGGGATTTTTTTCAAAAAAATCTTTTTCTGCCTGTGACGTTGTTGAGGGCTGATTTCTTGTCCTGTGATAAAAAGCATTCTGTTTCGACAGCCAAACCTCTCAGGGGAACATTTGCAACCGTTTGGCACCATTTTTGAGTAAATTGCCGAAAGTCAGATTTTTCCTGAAATTGTGACCCCGGGGCTTAGGGATTTTTTTCAAAAAAATCTTTTTCTGCCGGTGAAGTTGTTTAGGGCTGATTTCTTGTCCTGTGGTAAAAAGCCTTCTGTTTCGACCGCCAAACCTCTCAGGGGAGCATTTGCAACCGTTTGGCACCATTTTTGAGTAAATTGCCGAAAGTCAGATTTTTGCTGAAATTGTGACCCCGGGGCTTAGGGATTTTTCCAAAAAAAAATTTTCTGCCAGTGAAGTTGTTTAGGGCTGATTTCTTGTCCTGTGATAAAATGCCTTCTGTTTCGACCGCCAAAACTCTCAGGGGAACATTTGCAACCGTTTGGCACCATTTTTGTGTAAATTGCCGAAAGTCAGATTTTTGCTGAAATTGTGACCCCGGGGCTTAGGGATTTTTTCAAAAAAATCTTTTTCTGCCAGTGACGATGTTGAGGGCTGATTTCTTGTCCTGTGATAAAAAGCCTTCGGTTTCGACAGCCAAACCTCTCAGGGGAACATTTGCAACCGTTTGGCACCATTTTTGAGTAAATTGCCGAAAGTCAGATTTTTGCTGAAATTGTGACCCGGGGGCTTAGGGATTTTTTCAAAAAAATCTTTTTCTGCCATTGACGTTGTTTAGGGCTGATTTCTTGTCCTGTGGTAAAAAGCCTTCTGTTTCGACCGCCAAACCTCTCAGGGGAACATTTGCAACCGTTTGGCACCATTTTTGAGTAAATTGCCGAAAGTCAGATTTTTGCTGAAATTGTGACCCCGGGGCTTAGGGATTGTTTCAAAAAAATCTTTTTCTGCCGGTGACGTTGTTGAGGGCTGATTTCTTGTCCTGTGATAAAAAGCCTTCTGTTTGGACCGCCAAACATCTCAGGGGAACATTTGCATCCTCTTGGCACCATTTTTGAGTAAATTGCCAGTAACGTTGTTTAGGGCTGATTTCGTGTCCTGTGATAAAAAGCCTTCTGTTTCGACCGCCAAACCTCTCAGGGGAACATTTCCAACCGTTTGGCACCATTTTTGAGTAAATTGCCGAGAGTCAGATTTTTGCTGAAATTGTGACCCCGGGGCTTAGGGATTGTTTCAAAAAAAATCTTTTTCTGCCGGTGAAGCTGTTTAGGGCTGATTTCTTGTCCTGTGATAACAAGCCTTCTGTTTCTACCGCCAAAGCTCTCAGGGGAACATTTGCAACCGTTTGGCACCATGTTTGAGTAAATTGCCGAAACTCAGATTTTTCCTGAAATTGTGACCCCGGGGCTTAGGGATTTTTTCAAAAAAATCTTTTTCTGCCGGTGACGTTCTTGAGGGCTGATTTCTTGTCCTGTGATAAAAAGCCTTCTGTTTCGACCACCAAACCTCTCAGGGGAACATTTCCAACCGTTTGGCACCATTTTTGAGTAAATTGCCGAAAGTCAGATTTTTGCTGAAATTGTGACCCCGGGGCTTAGGGATTTTTTTCAAAAAAATCTTTTTCTGCCGGTGACGTTGTTGAGGGCTGATTTCTTGTCCTGTGGTAAAAAGCCTTCTGTTTCGACCGCCAAACCTCTCAGGGGAACATTTGCAACCGTTTGGCACCATTTTTGAGTAAATTGCCGAAAGTCAGATTTTTTCCTGAAATTGTGACCCCGGGGCTTAGGGATTTTTTCAAAAAAATCTTTTTCTGCCGGTGACGTTGTTGAGGGCTGATTTCTTGTCCTGTGATAAAAAGCCTTCTGTTTCGACAGCCAAACCTCTCAGGGGAACATTTGCAACCGTTTGGCACCATTTTTGAGTAAATTGCCGAAAGTCAGATTTTTCCTGAAATTGTGACCCCGGGGCTTAGGGATTTTTTTCAAAAAAATCTTTTTCTGCCGGTGAAGTTGTTTAGGGCTAATTTCTTGTCCTGTGTTAAAAAGCCTTCTGTTTCGACCGCCAAACCTCTCAGGGGAACATTTGCAACCGTTTGGCACCATTTTTGAGTAAATTGCCGAAAGTCAGATTATTGCTGAAATTGTGACCCCGGGGCTTAGGGATTTTTTCAAAAAAATCTTTTTCTGCCATTGACGTTGTTTAGGGCTGATTTCTTGTCCTGTGGTAAAAAGCCTTCTGTTTCGACCGCCAAACCTCTCAGGGGAACATTTGCAACCGTTTGGCACCATTTTTGAGTAAATTGCCGAAAGTCAGATTTTTGCTGAAATTGTGACCCCGGGGCTTAGGGATTGTTTCAAAAAAATCTTTTTCTGCCGGTGACGTTGTTGAGGGCTGATTTCTTGTCCTGTGATAAAAAGCCTTCTGTTTGGACCGCCAAACATCTCAGGGGAACATTTGCATCCTCTTGGCACCATTTTTGAGTAAATTGCCAGTAACGTTGTTTAGGGCTGATTTCTTGTCCTGTGATAAAAAGCCTTCTGTTTCGACCGCCAAACCTCTCAGGGTAACATTTCCAACCGTTTGGCACCATTTTTGAGTAAATTGCCGAAAGTCAGATTTTTGCTGAAATTGTGACACCGGGGCTTAGGGATTGTTTCAAAAAAATCTTTTTCTGCCGGTGACGTTGTTGAGGGCTGATTTCTTGTCCTGTGATAAAAAGCCTTCTGTTTCGACCCCCAAACATCTCAGGGGAACATTTGCATCCGCTTGGCACCATTCTTGAGTAAATTGCCAGTAACGTTGTTTAGGGCTGATTTCTTGTCTTGTGGTAAAAAGCCTTCTGTTTCGACCGCCAAACCTCTCAGGGGAACATTTGCAACCGTTTGGCACCATTTTTGAGTAAATTGCCGAAAGTCAGATTTTTGCTGAAATTGTGACCCCGGGGCTTAGGGATTTTTTCAAAAAAATCTTTTTCTGCCGGTGACGTTCTTGAGGGCTAATTTCTTGTCCTGTGATAAAAAGCCTTCTGTTTCGACCGCCAAACCTCTCAGGCGAACATTTGCAACCGTTTGGCACCATGTTTGAGTAAATTGCCGAAACTCAGATTTTTGCTGAAATTGTGACCCGGGGGCTTAGGGATTTTTTCAAAAAAATCTTTTTCTGCCATTGACGTTGTTTAGGGCTGATTTCTTGTCCTGTGGTAAAAAGCCTTCTGTTTCGACCGCCAAACCTCTCAGGGGAACATTTGCAACCGTTTGGCACCATTTTTGAGTAAATTGCCGAAAGTCAGATTTTTGCTGAAATTGTGACCCCGGGGCTTAGGGATTGTTTCAAAAAAATCTTTTTCTGCCGGTGACGTTGTTGAGGGCTGATTTCTTGTCCTGTGATAAAAAGCATTCTGTTTCGACAGCCAAACCTCTCAGGGGAACATTTGCAACCGTTTGGCACCATATTTGAGTAAATTGCCGAAAGTCAGATTTTTCCTGAAATTGTGACCCCGGGGCTTAGGGATTTTTTTCAAAAAAATCTTTTTCTGCCTGTGACGTTGTTGAGGGCTGATTTCTTGTCCTGTGATAAAAAGCATTCTGTTTCGACAGCCAAACCTCTCAGGGGAACATTTGCAACCGTTTGGCACCATTTTTGAGTAAATTGCCGAAAGTCAGATTTTTCCTGAAATTGTGACCCCGGGGCTTAGGGATTTTTTTCAAAAAAATCTTTTTCTGCCGGTGAAGTTGTTTAGGGCTGATTTCTTGTCCTGTGGTAAAAAGCCTTCTGTTTCGACCGCCAAACCTCTCAGGGGAGCATTTGCAACCGTTTGGCACCATTTTTGAGTAAATTCCCGAAAGTCAGATTTTTGCTGAAATTGTGACCCCGGGGCTTAGGGATTTTTCCAAAAAAAAATTTTCTGCCAGTGAAGTTGTTTAGGGCTGATTTCTTGTCCTGTGATAAAATGCCTTCTGTTTCGACCGCCAAAACTCTCAGGGGAACATTTGCAACCGTTTGGCACCATTTTTGAGTAAATTGCCGAAAGTCAGATTTTTGCTGAAATTGTGACCCCGGGGCTTAGGGATTTTTTCAAAAAAATCTTTTTCTGCCATTGACGTTGTTTAGGGCTGATTTCTTGTCCTGTGGTAAAAAGCCTTCTGTTTCGACCGCCAAACCTCTCAGGGGAACATTTGCAACCGTTTGGCACCATTTTTGAGTAAATTGCCGAAAGTCAGATTTTTGCTGAAATTGTGACCCCGGGGCTTAGGGATTGTTTCAAAAAAATCTTTTTCTGCCGGTGACGTTGTTGAGGGCTGATTTCTTGTCCTGTGATAAAAAGCCTTCTGTTTGGACCGCCAAACATCTCAGGGGAACATTTGCATCCTCTTGGCACCATTTTTGAGTAAATTGCCAGTAACGTTGTTTAGGGCTGATTTCTTGTCCTGTGATAAAAAGCCTTCTGTTTCGACCGCCAAACCTCTCAGGGTAACATTTCCAACCGTTTGGCACCATTTTTGAGTAAATTGCCGAAAGTCAGATTTTTGCTGAAATTGTGACACCGGGGCTTAGGGATTGTTTCAAAAAAATCTTTTTCTGCCGGTGACGTTGTTGAGGGCTGATTTCTTGTCCTGTGATAAAAAGCCTTCTGTTTCGACCCCCAAACATCTCAGGGGAACATTTGCATCCGCTTGGCACCATTCTTGAGTAAATTGCCAGTAACGTTGTTTAGGGCTGATTTCTTGTCTTGTGGTAAAAAGCCTTCTGTTTCGACCGCCAAACCTCTCAGGGGAACATTTGCAACCGTTTGGCACCATTTTTGAGTAAATTGCCGAAAGTCAGATTTTTGCTGAAATTGTGACCCCGGGGCTTAGGGATTTTTTCAAAAAAATCTTTTTCTGCCGGTGACGTTCTTGAGGGCTAATTTCTTGTCCTGTGATAAAAAGCCTTCTGTTTCGACCGCCAAACCTCTCAGGCGAACATTTGCAACCGTTTGGCACCATGTTTGAGTAAATTGCCGAAACTCAGATTTTTGCTGAAATTGTGACCCGGGGGCTTAGGGATTTTTTCAAAAAAATCTTTTTCTGCCATTGACGTTGTTTAGGGCTGATTTCTTGTCCTGTGGTAAAAAGCCTTCTGTTTCGACCGCCAAACCTCTCAGGGGAACATTTGCAACCGTTTGGCACCATTTTTGAGTAAATTGCCGAAAGTCAGATTTTTGCTGAAATTGTGACCCCGGGGCTTAGGGATTGTTTCAAAAAAATCTTTTTCTGCCGGTGACGTTGTTGAGGGCTGATTTCTTGTCCTGTGATAAAAAGCATTCTGTTTCGACAGCCAAACCTCTCAGGGGAACATTTGCAACCGTTTGGCACCATATTTGAGTAAATTGCCGAAAGTCAGATTTTTCCTGAAATTGTGACCCCGGGGCTTAGGGATTTTTTTCAAAAAAATCTTTTTCTGCCTGTGACGTTGTTGAGGGCTGATTTCTTGTCCTGTGATAAAAAGCATTCTGTTTCGACAGCCAAACCTCTCAGGGGAACATTTGCAACCGTTTGGCACCATTTTTGAGTAAATTGCCGAAAGTCAGATTTTTCCTGAAATTGTGACCCCGGGGCTTAGGGATTTTTTTCAAAAAAATCTTTTTCTGCCGGTGAAGTTGTTTAGGGCTGATTTCTTGTCCTGTGGTAAAAAGCCTTCTGTTTCGACCGCCAAACCTCTCAGGGGAGCATTTGCAACCGTTTGGCACCATTTTTGAGTAAATTCCCGAAAGTCAGATTTTTGCTGAAATTGTGACCCCGGGGCTTAGGGATTTTTCCAAAAAAAAATTTTCTGCCAGTGAAGTTGTTTAGGGCTGATTTCTTGTCCTGTGATAAAATGCCTTCTGTTTCGACCGCCAAAACTCTCAGGGGAACATTTGCAACCGTTTGGCACCATTTTTGAGTAAATTGCCGAAAGTCAGATTTTTGCTGAAATTGTGACCCCGGGGCTTAGGGATTTTTTCAAAAAAATCTTTTTCTGCCAGTGACGATGTTGAGGGCTGATTTCTTGTCCTGTGATAAAAAGCCTTCTGTTTCGACAGCCAAACCTCTCAGGGGAACATTTGCAACCGTTTCGCACCATTTTTGAGTAAATCGCCAAAAGTCAGATTTTTCCTGAAATTGTGACCCCGGGGCTTAGGGATTTTTTTCAAAAAAATCTTTTTCTGCCGGTGAAGTTGTTTAGGGCTAATTTCTTGTCCTGTGATAAAAAGCCTTCTGTTTCGACCGCCAAACCTCTCAGGGGAGCATTTGCAACCGTTTGGCACCATTTTTGAGTAAATTGCCGAAAGTCAGATTTTTGCTGAAATTGTGACCCCGGGGCTTAGGGATTTTTTCAAAAAAAAAAAAAATTTCTGCCGGTGAAGTTGTTTAGGGCTGATTTCTTGTCCTGTGATAAAATGCCTTCTGTTTCGACCACCAAACCTCTCAGGGGAACATTTGCAACCGTTTGGCACCATTTTTGAGTAAATTGCCGAAAGTCAGATTTTTGCTGAAATTGTGACCCGGGGGCTTAGGGATTTTTTCAAAAAAATCTTTTTCTGCCATTGACGTTGTTTAGGGCTGATTTCTTGTCCTGTGGTAAAAAGCCTTCTGTTTCGACCGCCAAACCTCTCAGGGGAACATTTGCAACCGTTTGGCACCATTTTTGAGTAAATTGCCGAAAGTCAGATTTTTGCTGAAATTGTGACCCCGGGGCTTAGGGATTGTTTCAAAAAAATCTTTTTCTGCCGGTGACGTTGTTGAGGGCTGATTTCTTGTCCTGTGATAAAAAGCCTTCTGTTTGGACCGCCAAACATCTCAGGGGAACATTTGCATCCTCTTGGCACCATTTTTGAGTAAATTGCCAGTAACGTTGTTTAGGGCTGATTTCTTGTCCTGTGATAAAAAGCCTTCTGTTTCGACCGCCAAACCTCTCAGGGGAACATTTCCAACCGTTTGGCACCATTTTTGAGTAAATTGCCGAGAGTCAGATTTTTGCTGAAATTGTGACCCCGGGGCTTAGGGATTGTTTCAAAAAAATCTTTTTCTGCCGGTGAAGCTGTTTAGGGCTGATTTCTTGTCCTGTGATAACAAGCCTTCTGTTTCTACCGCCAAAGCTCTCAGGGGAACATTTGCAACCGTTTGGCACCATGTTTGAGTAAATTGCCGAAAGTCAGATTTTTGCTGAAATTGTGACCCCGGGGCTTAGGGATTTTTTCAAAAAAAAAAAAAATTTCTGCCGGTGAAGTTGTTTAGGGCTGATTTCTTGTCCTGTGATAAAATGCCTTCTGTTTCGACCACCAAACCTCTCAGGGGAACATTTGCAACCGTTTGGCACCATTTTTGAGTAAATTGCCGAAAGTCAGATTTTTGCTGAAATTGTGACCCGGGGGCTTAGGGATTTTTTCAAAAAAATCTTTTTCTGCCATTGACGTTGTTTAGGGCTGATTTCTTGTCCTGTGGTAAAAAGCCTTCTGTTTCGACCGCCAAACCTCTCAGGGGAACATTTGCAACCGTTTGGCACCATTTTTGAGTAAATTGCCGAAAGTCAGATTTTTGCTGAAATTGTGACCCCGGGGCTTAGGGATTGTTTCAAAAAAATCTTTTTCTGCCGGTGACGTTGTTGAGGGCTGATTTCTTGTCCTGTGATAAAAAGCCTTCTGTTTGGACCGCCAAACATCTCAGGGGAACATTTGCATCCTCTTGGCACCATTTTTGAGTAAATTGCCAGTAACGTTGTTTAGGGCTGATTTCTTGTCCTGTGATAAAAAGCCTTCTGTTTCGACCGCCAAACCTCTCAGGGGAACATTTCCAACCGTTTGGCACCATTTTTGAGTAAATTGCCGAGAGTCAGATTTTTGCTGAAATTGTGACCCCGGGGCTTAGGGATTGTTTCAAAAAAATCTTTTTCTGCCGGTGAAGCTGTTTAGGGCTGATTTCTTGTCCTGTGATAACAAGCCTTCTGTTTCTACCGCCAAAGCTCTCAGGGGAACATTTGCAACCGTTTGGCACCATGTTTGAGTAAATTGCCGAAACTCAGATTTTTCCTGAAATTGTGACCCCGGGGCTTAGGGATTTTTTCAAAAAAATCTTTTTCTGCCGGTGACGTTCTTGAGGGCTGATTTCTTGTCCTGTGATAAAAAGCCTTCTGTTTCGACCACCAAACCTCTCAGGGGAACATTTCCAACCGTTTGGCACCATTTTTGAGTAAATTGCCGAAAGTCAGATTTTTGCTGAAATTGTGACCCCGGGGCTTAGGGATTGTTTCAAAAAAATCTTTTTCTGCCGGTGACGTTGTTGAGGGCTGATTTCTTGTCCTGTGATAAAAAGCATTCTGTATCGACAGCCAAACCTCTCAGGGGAACATTTGCAACCGTTTGGCACCATATTTGAGTAAATTGCCGAAAGTCAGATTTTTCCTGAAATTGTGACTCCGGGGCTTAGGGATTTTTTTCAAAAAAATCTTTTTCTGCCGGTGACGTTGTTGAGGGCTGATTTCTTGTCCTGTGATAAAAAGCCTTCTGTTTCGACCGCCAAACCTCTCAGGGGAACATTTGCAACCGTTTGGCACCATTTTTGAGTAAATTGCCGAAAGTCAGATTTTTTCCTGAAATTGTGACCCCGGGGCTTAGGGATTTTTTCAAAAAAATCTTTTTCTGCCGGTGACGTTGTTGAGGGCTGATTTCTTGTCCTGTGATAAAAAGCCTTCTGTTTCGACAGCCAAACCTCTCAGGGGAACATTTGCAACCGTTTGGCACCATTTTTGAGTAAATTGCCGAAAGTCAGATTTTTCCTGAAATTGTGACCCCGGGGCTTAGGGATTTTTTTCAAAAAAATCTTTTTCTGCCGGTGAAGTTGTTTAGGGCTGATTTCTTGTCCTGTGGTAAAAAGCCTTCTGTTTCGACCGCCAAACCTCTCAGGGGAGCATTTGCAACCGTTTGGCACCATTTTTGAGTAAATTGCCGAAAGTCAGATTTTTGCTGAAATTGTGACCCCGGGGCTTAGGGATTTTTCCAAAAAAAAAATTTTCTGCCGGTGAAGTTGATTAGGGCTGATTTCTTGTCCTGTGATAAAATGCCTTCTGTTTCGACCGCCAAAACTCTCAGGGGAACATTTGCAACCGTTTGGCACCATTTTTGAGTAAATTGCCGAAAGTCAGATTTTTGCTGAAATTGTGACCCCGGGGCTTAGGGATTTTTTCAAAAAAATCTTTTTCTGCCAGTGACGATGTTGAGGGCTGATTTCTTGTCCTGTGATAAAAAGCCTTCTGTTTCGACAGCCAAACCTCTCAGGGGAACATTTGCAACCGTTTCGCACCATTTTTGAGTAAATCGCCAAAAGTCAGATTTTTCCTGAAATTGTGACCCCGGGGCTTAGGGATTTTTTTCAAAAAAATCTTTTTCTGCCTGTGACGTTGTTGAGGGCTGATTTCTTGTCCTGTGATAAAAAGCATTCTGTTTCGACAGCCAAACCTCTCAGGGGAACATTTGCAACCGTTTGGCACCATTTTTGAGTAAATTGCCGAAAGTCAGATTTTTCCTGAAATTGTGACCCCGGGGCTTAGGGATTTTTTTCAAAAAAATCTTTTTCTGCCGGTGAAGTTGTTTAGGGCTGATTTCTTGTCCTGTGGTAAAAAGCCTTCTGTTTCGACCGCCAAACCTCTCAGGGGAGCATTTGCAACCGTTTGGCACCATTTTTGAGTAAATTGCCGAAAGTCAGATTTTTGCTGAAATTGTGACCCCGGGGCTTAGGGATTTTTCCAAAAAAAAAAATTTCTGCCGGTGAAGTTGTTTAGGGCTGATTTCTTGTCCTGTGATAAAATGCCTTCTGTTTCGACCGCCAAAACTCTCAGGGGAACATTTGCAACCGTTTGGCACCATTTTTGAGTAAATTGCCGAAAGTCAGATTTTTGCTGAAATTGTGACCCCGGGGCTTAGGGATTTTTTCAAAAAAATCTTTTTCTGCCGGTGACGTTGTTGAGGGCTGATTTCTTGTCCTGTGATAAAAAGCCTTCTGTTTGGACCGCCAAACATCTCAGGGGAACATTTGCATCCTCTTGGCACCATTTTTGAGTAAATTGCCAGTAACGTTGTTTAGGGCTGATTTCTTGTCCTGTGATAAAAAGCCTTCTGTTTCGACCGCCAAACCTCTCAGGGGAACATTTCCAACCGTTTGGCACCATTTTTGAGTAAATTGCCGAAAGTCAGATTTTTGCTGAAATTGTGACCCCGGGGCTTAGGGATTGTTTCAAAAAAATCTTTTTCTGCCGGTGACGTTGTTGAGGGCTGATTTCTTGTCCTGTGATAAAAAGCCTTCTGTTTCGACCGCCAAACATCTCAGGGGAACATTTGCATCCGCTTGGCACCATTCTTGAGTAAATTGCCAGTAACGTTGTTTAGGGCTGATTTCTTGTCTTGTGGTAAAAAGCCTTCTGTTTCGACCGCCAAACCTCTCAGGGGAACATTTCCAACCGTTTGGCACCATTTTTGAGTAAATTGCCGAAAGTCAGATTTTTGCTGAAATTGTGACCCCGGGGCTTAGGGATTGTTTCAAAAAAATCTTTTTCTGCCGGTGACGTTGTTGAGGGCTGATTTCTTGTCCTGTGATAAAAAGCCTTCTGTTTCGACCGCCAAACATCTCAGGGGAACATTTGCATCCGCTTGGCACCATTCTTGAGTAAATTGCCAGTAACGTTGTTTAGGGCTGATTTCTTGTCTTGTGGTAAAAAGCCTTCTGTTTCGACCGCCAAACCTCTCAGGGGAACATTTGCAACCGTTTGGCACCATTTTTGAGTAAATTGCCGAAAGTCAGATTTTTGCTGAAATTGTGACCCCGGGGCTTAGGGATTTTTTCAAAAAAATCTTTTTCTGCCGGTGACGTTCTTGAGGGCTAATTTCTTGTCCTGTGATAAAAAGCCTTCTGTTTCGACCGCCAAACCTCTCAGGCGAACATTTGCAACCGTTTGGCACCATGTTTGAGTAAATTGCCGAAACTCAGATTTTTGCTGAAATTGTGACCCGGGGGCTTAGGGATTTTTTCAAAAAAATCTTTTTCTGCCATTGACGTTGTTTAGGGCTGATTTCTTGTCCTGTGGTAAAAAGCCTTCTGTTTCGACCGCCAAACCTCTCAGGGGAACATTTGCAACCGTTTGGCACCATTTTTGAGTAAATTGCCGAAAGTCAGATTTTTGCTGAAATTGTGACCCCGGGGCTTAGGGATTGTTTCAAAAAAATCTTTTTCTGCCGGTGACGTTGTTGAGGGCTGATTTCTTGTCCTGTGATAAAAAGCATTCTGTTTCGACAGCCAAACCTCTCAGGGGAACATTTGCAACCGTTTGGCACCATATTTGAGTAAATTGCCGAAAGTCAGATTTTTGCTGAAATTGTGACCCCGGGGCTTAGGGATTTTTTCAAAAAAAAAAAAAAATTTTCTGCCGGTGAAGTTGTTTAGGGCTGATTTCTTGTCCTGTGATAAAAAGCCTTCTGTTTCGACCGCCAGACCTCTCAGGGGAACATTTGCAACCGTTTGGCACCATTTTTGAGTAAATTGCCGAAAGTCAGATTTTTGCTGAAATTGTGACCCCGGGGCTTAGGGATTTTTTCAAAAAAATCTTTTTCTGCCGGTGACGTTGTTGAGGGCTGATTTCTTGTCCTGTGATAAAAAGCCTTCTGTTTGGACCGCCAAACATCTCAGGGGAACATTTGCATCCTCTTGGCACCATTTTTGAGTAAATTGCCAGTAACGTTGTTTAGGGCTGATTTCTTGTCCTGTGATAAAAAGCCTTCTGTTTCGACCGCCAAACCTCTCAGGGGAACATTTGCAACCGTTTGGCACCATTTTTGAGTAAATTGCCGAAAGTCAGATTTTTCCTGAAATTGTGACCCCGGGGCTTAGGGATTTTTTTCAAAAAAATCTTTTTCTGCCGGTGAAGTTGTTTAGGGCTGATTTCTTGTCCTGTGGTAAAAAGCCTTCTGTTTCGACCTCCAAACCTCTCAGGGGAGCATTTGCAACCGTTTGGCACCATTTTTGAGTAAATTGCCGAAAGTCAGATTTTTGCTGAAATTGTGACCCCGGGGCTTAGGGATTTTTCAAAAAAAAAATTTTCTGCCAGTGAAGTTGTTTAGGGCTGATTTCTTGTCCTGTGATAAAATGCCTTCTGTTTCGACCGCCAAAACTCTCAGGGGAACATTTGCAACCGTTTGGCACCATTTTTGAGTAAATTGCCGAAAGTCAGATTTTTGCTGAAATTGTGACCCCGGGGCTTAGGGATTTTTTCAAAAAAATCTTTTTCTGCCAGTGACGATGTTGAGGGCTGATTTCTTGTCCTGTGATAAAAAGCCTTCTGTTTCGACAGCCAAACCTCTCAGGGGAACATTTGCAACCGTTTCGCACCATTTTTGAGTAAATCGCCAAAAGTCAGATTTTTCCTGAAATTGTGACCCCGGGGCTTAGGGATTTTTTTCAAAAAAATCTTTTTCTGCCGGTGAAGTTGTTTAGGGCTAATTTCTTGTCCTGTGATAAAAAGCCTTCTGTTTCGACCGCCAAACCTCTCAGGGGAACATTTGCAACCGTTTGGCACCATTTTTGAGTAAATTGCCGAAAGTCAGATTTTTGCTGAAATTGTGACCCCGGGGCTTAGGGATTTTTTCAAAAAAATCTTTTTCTGCCGGTGACGTTGTTGAGGGCTGATTTCTTGTCCTGTGATAAAAAGCCTTCTGTTTCGACCGCCAAACCTCTCAGGGGAACATTTCCAACCGTTTGGCACCATTTTTGAGTAAATTGCCGAGAGTCAGATTTTTGCTGAAATTGTGACCCCGGGGCTTAGGGATTGTTTCAAAAAAATCTTTTTCTGCCGGTGAAGCTGTTTAGGGCTGATTTCTTGTCCTGTGATAACAAGCCTTCTGTTTCTACCGCCAAACCTCTCAGGGTAACATTTGCAACCGTTTGGCACCATGTTTGAGTAAATTGCCGAAAGTCAGATTTTTGCTGAAATTGTGACCCCGGGGCTTAGGGATTTTTTCAAAAAAATCTTTTTCTGCCGGTGAAGCTGTTTAGGGCTGATTTCTTGTCCTGTGATAACAAGCCTTCTGTTTCTACCGCCAAAGCTCTCAGGGGAACATTTGCAACCGTTTGGCACCATGTTTGAGTAAATTGCCGAAACTCAGATTTTTCCTGAAATTGTGACCCCGGGGCTTAGGGATTTTTTCAAAAAAATCTTTTTCTGCCGGTGACGTTCTTGAGGGCTGATTTCTTGTCCTGTGATAAAAAGCCTTCTGTTTCGACCACCAAACCTCTCAGGGGAACATTTCCAACCGTTTGGCACCATTTTTGAGTAAATTGCCGAAAGTCAGATTTTTGCTGAAATTGTGACCCCGGGGCTTAGGGATTGTTTCAAAAAAAAAATTTTCTGCCAGTGAAGTTGTTTAGGGCTGATTTCTTGTCCTGTGATAAAATGCCTTCTGTTTCGACCGCCAAAACTCTCAGGGGAACATTTGCAACCGTTTGGCACCATTTTTGAGTAAATTGCCGAAAGTCAGATTTTTGCTGAAATTGTGACCCCGGGGCTTAGGGATTTTTTCAAAAAAATCTTTTTCTGCCAGTGACGATGTTGAGGGCTGATTTCTTGTCCTGTGATAAAAAGCCTTCTGTTTCGACAGCCAAACCTCTCAGGGGAACATTTGCAACCGTTTCGCACCATTTTTGAGTAAATCGCCAAAAGTCAGATTTTTCCTGAAATTGTGACCCCGGGGCTTAGGGATTTTTTTCAAAAAAATCTTTTTCTGCCGGTGAAGTTGTTTAGGGCTAATTTCTTGTCCTGTGATAAAAAGCCTTCTGTTTCGACCGCCAAACCTCTCAGGGGAACATTTGCAACCGTTTGGCACCATTTTTGAGTAAATTGCCGAAAGTCAGATTTTTGCTGAAATTGTGACCCCGGGGCTTAGGGATTTTTTCAAAAAAATCTTTTTCTGCCGGTGACGTTGTTGAGGGCTGATTTCTTGTCCTGTGATAAAAAGCCTTCTGTTTCGACCGCCAAACCTCTCAGGGGAACATTTCCAACCGTTTGGCACCATTTTTGAGTAAATTGCCGAGAGTCAGATTTTTGCTGAAATTGTGACCCCGGGGCTTAGGGATTGTTTCAAAAAAATCTTTTTCTGCCGGTGAAGCTGTTTAGGGCTGATTTCTTGTCCTGTGATAACAAGCCTTCTGTTTCTACCGCCAAACCTCTCAGGGTAACATTTGCAACCGTTTGGCACCATGTTTGAGTAAATTGCCGAAAGTCAGATTTTTGCTGAAATTGTGACCCCGGGGCTTAGGGATTTTTTCAAAAAAATCTTTTTCTGCCGGTGAAGCTGTTTAGGGCTGATTTCTTGTCCTGTGATAACAAGCCTTCTGTTTCTACCGCCAAAGCTCTCAGGGGAACATTTGCAACCGTTTGGCACCATGTTTGAGTAAATTGCCGAAACTCAGATTTTTCCTGAAATTGTGACCCCGGGGCTTAGGGATTTTTTCAAAAAAATCTTTTTCTGCCGGTGACGTTCTTGAGGGCTGATTTCTTGTCCTTTGATAAAAAGCCTTCTGTTTCGACCACCAAACCTCTCAGGGGAACATTTCCAACCGTTTGGCACCATTTTTGAGTAAATTGCCGAAAGTCAGATTTTTGCTGAAATTGTGACCCCGGGGCTTAGGGATTGTTTCAAAAAAATCTTTTTCTGCCGGTGACGTTGTTGAGGGCTGATTTCTTGTCCTGTGATAAAATGCATTCTGTATCGACAGCCAAACCTCTCAGGGGAACATTTGCAACCGTTTGGCACCATATTTGAGTAAATTGCCGAAAGTCAGATTTTTCCTGAAATTGTGACTCCGGGGCTTAGGGATTTTTTTCAAAAAAATCTTTTTCTGCCGGTGACGTTGTTGAGGGCTGATTTCTTGTCCTGTGATAAAAAGCCTTCTGTTTCGACCGCCAAACCTCTCAGGGGAGCATTTGCAACCGTTTGGCACCATTTTTGAGTAAATTGCCGAAAGTCAGATTTTTGCTGAAATTGTGACCCCGGGGCTTAGGGATTTTTCCAAAAAAAAATTCTCTGCCAGTGAAGTTGTTTAGGGCTGATTTCTTGTCCTGTGATAAAATGCCTTCTGTTTCGACCGCCAAAACTCTCAGGGGAACATTTGCAACCGTTTGGCACCATTTTTGAGTAAATTGCCGAAAGTCAGATTTTTGCTGAAATTGTGACCCCGGGGCTTAGGGATTTTTTCAAAAAAATCTTTTTCTGCCAGTGACGATGTTGAGGGCTGATTTCTTGTCCTGTGATAAAAAGCCTTCTGTTTCGACAGCCAAACCTCTCAGGGGAACATTTGCAACCGTTTCGCACCATTTTTGAGTAAATCGCCAAAAGTCAGATTTTTCCTGAAATTGTGACCCCGGGGCTTAGGGATTTTTTTCAAAAAAATCTTTTTCTGCCGGTGAAGTTGTTTAGGGCTAATTTCTTGTCCTGTGATAAAAAGCCTTCTGTTTCGACCGCCAAACCTCTCAGGGGAACATTTGCAACCGTTTGGCACCATTTTTGAGTAAATTGCCGAAAGTCAGATTTTTGCTGAAATTGTGACCCCGGGGCTTAGGGATTTTTTCAAAAAAATCTTTTTCTGCCGGTGACGTTGTTGAGGGCTGATTTCTTGTCCTGTGATAAAAAGCCTTCTGTTTCGACCGCCAAACCTCTCAGGGGAACATTTCCAACCGTTTGGCACCATTTTTGAGTAAATTGCCGAGAGTCAGATTTTTGCTGAAATTGTGACCCCGGGGCTTAGGGATTGTTTCAAAAAAATCTTTTTCTGCCGGTGAAGCTGTTTAGGGCTGATTTCTTGTCCTGTGATAACAAGCCTTCTGTTTCTACCGCCAAACCTCTCAGGGTAACATTTGCAACCGTTTGGCACCATGTTTGAGTAAATTGCCGAAAGTCAGATTTTTGCTGAAATTGTGACCCCGGGGCTTAGGGATTTTTTCAAAAAAATCTTTTTCTGCCGGTGAAGCTGTTTAGGGCTGATTTCTTGTCCTGTGATAACAAGCCTTCTGTTTCTACCGCCAAAGCTCTCAGGGGAACATTTGCAACCGTTTGGCACCATGTTTGAGTAAATTGCCGAAACTCAGATTTTTCCTGAAATTGTGACCCCGGGGCTTAGGGATTTTTTCAAAAAAATCTTTTTCTGCCGGTGACGTTCTTGAGGGCTGATTTCTTGTCCTGTGATAAAAAGCCTTCTGTTTCGACCACCAAACCTCTCAGGGGAACATTTCCAACCGTTTGGCACCATTTTTGAGTAAATTGCCGAAAGTCAGATTTTTGCTGAAATTGTGACCCCGGGGCTTAGGGATTGTTTCAAAAAAATCTTTTTCTGCCGGTGACGTTGTTGAGGGCTGATTTCTTGTCCTGTGATAAAAAGCATTCTGTATCGACAGCCAAACCTCTCAGGGGAACATTTGCAACCGTTTGGCACCATATTTGAGTAAATTGCCGAAAGTCAGATTTTTCCTGAAATTGTGACTCCGGGGCTTAGGGATTTTTTTCAAAAAAATCTTTTTCTGCCGGTGACGTTGTTGAGGGCTGATTTCTTGTCCTGTGATAAAAAGCCTTCTGTTTCGACCGCCAAACCTCTCAGGGGAACATTTGCAACCGTTTGGCACCATTTTTGAGTAAATTGCCGAAAGTCAGATTTTTTCCTGAAATTGTGACCCCGGGGCTTAGGGATTTTTTCAAAAAAATCTTTTTCTGCCGGTGACGTTGTTGAGGGCTGATTTCTTGTCCTGTGATAAAAAGCCTTCTGTTTCGACAGCCAAACCTCTCAGGGGAACATTTGCAACCGTTTGGCACCATTTTTGAGTAAATTGCCGAAAGTCAGATTTTTCCTGAAATTGTGACCCAGGGGCTTAGGGATTTTTTTCAAAAAAATCTTTTTCTGCCGGTGAACTTGTTTAGGGCTGATTTCTTGTCCTGTGGTAAAAAGCCTTCTGTTTCGACCGCCAAACCTCTCAGGGGAGCATTTGCAACCGTTTGGCACCATTTTTGAGTAAATTGCCGAAAGTCAGATTTTTGCTGAAATTGTGACCCCGGGGCTTAGGGATTTTTCCCAAAAAAAAATTTTCTGCCGGTGAAGTTGATTAAGGCTGATTTCTTGTCCTGTGATAAAATGCCTTCTGTTTCGACCGCCAAAACTCTCAGGGGAACATTTGCAACCGTTTGGCACCATTTTTGAGTAAATTGCCGAAAGTCAGATTTTTGCTGAAATTGTGACCCCGGGGCTTAGGGATTTTTTCAAAAAAATCTTTTTCTGCCAGTGACGATGTTGAGGGCTGATTTCTTGTCCTGTGATAAAAAGCCTTCTGTATCGACAGCCAAACCTCTCAGGGGAACATTTGCAACCGTTTCGCACCATTTTTGAGTAAATCGCCAAAAGTCAGATTTTTCCTGAAATTGTGACCCCGGGGCTTAGGGATTTTATTCAAAAAAATCTTTTTCTGCCGGTGAAGTTGTTTAGGGCTAATTTCTTGTCCTGTGATAAAAAGCCTTCTGTTTCGACCGCCAAACCTCTCAGGGGAGCATTTGCAACCGTTTGGCACCATTTTTGAGTAAATTGCCGAAAGTCAGATTTTTCCTGAAATTGTGACCCCGGGGCTTAGGGATTTTTTCAAAAAAAAAAAAAATTTCTGCCGGTGAAGTTGTTTAGGGCTGATTTCTTGTCCTGTGGTAAAAAGCCTTCTGTTTCGACCGCCAAACCTCTCAGGGGAGCATTTGCAACCGTTTGGCACCATTTTTGAGTAAATTACCGAAAGTCAGATTTTTGCTGAAATTGTGACCCCGGGGCTTAGGGATTTTTTTCAAAAAAATCTTTTTCTGCCGGTGAAGTTGTTTAGGGCTAATTTCTTGTCCTGTGATAAAAAGCCTTCTGTTTCGACCGCCAAACCTCTCAGGGGAGCATTTGCAACCGTTTGGCACCATTTTTGAGTAAATTGCCGAAAGTCAGATTTTTGCTGAAATTGTGACCCCGGGGCTTAGGGATTTTTTCAAAAAAAAAAAAAAATTTCTGCCGGTGAAGTTGTTTAGGGCTGATTTCTTGTCCTGTGATAAAAAGCCTTCTGTTTCGACCGCCAAACCTCTCAGGGGAACATTTGCAACCGTTTGGCACCATTTTTGAGTAAATTGCCGAAAGTCAGATTTTTGCTGAAATTGTGACCCCGGGGCTTAGGGATTTTTTCAAAAAAATCTTTTTCTGCCGGTGACGTTGTTGAGGGCTGATTTCTTGTCCTGTGATAAAAAGCCTTCTGTTTGGACCGCCAAACATCTCAGGGGAACATTTGCATCCTCTTGGCACCATTTTTGAGTAAATTGCCAGTAACGTTGTTTAGGGCTGATTTCTTGTCCTGTGATAAAAAGCCTTCTGTTTCGACCGCCAAACCTCTCAGGGGAACATGTCCAACCGTTTGGCACCATTTTTGAGTAAATTGCCGAGAGTCAGATTTTTGCTGAAATTGTGACCCCGGGGCTTAGGGATTGTTTCAAAAAAATCTTTTTCTGCCGGTGAAGCTGTTTAGGGCTGATTTCTTGTCCTGTGATAACAAGCCTTCTGTTTCTACCGCCAAACCTCTCAGGGTAACATTTGCAACCGTTTGGCACCATGTTTGAGTAAATTGCCGAAACTCAGATTTTTGCTGAAATTGTGACCCCGGGGCTTAGGGATTTTTTTCAAAAAAATCTTTTTCTGCCATTGACGTTGTTTAGGGCTGATTTCTTGTCCTGTGGTAAAAAGCCTTCTGTTTCGACCGCCAAACCTCTCAGGGGAACATTTGCAACCGTTTGGCACCATTTTTGAGTAAATTGCCGAAAGTCAGATTTTTGCTGAAATTGTGACCCCGGGGCTTAGGGATTGTTTCAAAAAAATCTTTTTCTGCCGGTGACGTTGCTGAGGGCTGATTTCTTGTCCTGTGATAAAAAGCATTCTGTTTCGACAGCCAAACCTCTCAGGGGAACATTTGCAACCGTTTGGCACCATATTTGAGTAAATTGCCGAAAGTCAGATTTTTCCTGAAATTGTGACCCCGGGGCTTAGGGATTTTTTTCAAAAAAATCTTTTTCTGCCTGTGACGTTGTTGAGGGCTGATTTCTTGTCCTGTGATAAAAAGCATTCTGTTTCGACAACCAAACCTCTCAGGGGAACATTTGCAACCGTTTGGCACCATTTTTGAGTAAATTGCCGAAAGTCAGATTTTTCCTGAAATTGTGACCCCGGGGCTTAGGGATTTTTTTCAAAAAAATCTTTTTCTGCCGGTGAAGTTGTTTAGGGCTGATTTCTTGTCCTGTGGTAAAAAGCCTTCTGTTTCGACCGCCAAACCTCTCAGGGGAGCATTTGCAACCGTTTGGCACCATTTTTGAGTAAATTGCCGAAAGTCAGATTTTTGCTGAAATTGTGACCCCGGGGCTTAGGGATTTTTCCAAAAAAAAATTTTCTGCCAGTGAAGTTGTTTAGGGCTGATTTCTTGTCCTGTGATAAAATGCCTTCTGTTTCGACCGCCAAAACTCTCAGGGGAACATTTGCAACCGTTTGGCACCATTTTTGAGTAAATTGCCGAAAGTCAGATTTTTGCTGAAATTGTGACCCCGGGGCTTAGGGATTTTTTCAAAAAAATCTTTTTCTGCCAGTGACGATGTTGAGGGCTGATTTCTTGTCCTGTGATAAAAAGCCTTCTGTTTCGACAGCCAAACCTCTCAGGGGAACATTTGCAACCGTTTCGCACCATTTTTGAGTAAATCGCCAAAAGTCAGATTTTTCCTGAAATTGTGACCCCGGGGCTTAGGGATTTTTTTCAAAAAAATCTTTTTCTGCCGGTGAAGTTGTTTAGGGCTAATTTCTTGTCCTGTGATAAAAAGCCTTCTGTTTCGACCGCCAAACCTCTCAGGGGAGCATTTGCAACCGTTTGGCACCATTTTTGAGTAAATTGCCGAAAGTCAGATTTTTGCTGAAATTGTGACCCCGGGGCTTAGGGATTTTTTCAAAAAAAAAAAAAATTTCTGCCGGTGAAGTTATTTAGGGCTGATTTCTTGTCCTGTGATAAAAAGCCTTCTGTTTCGACCGCCAAACCTCTCAGGGGAACATTTGCATCCTCTTGGCACCATTTTTGAGTAAATTGCCAGTAACGTTGTTTAGGGCTGATTTCTTGTCCTGTGATAAAAAGCCTTCTGTTTCGACCGCCAAACCTCTCAGGGGAACATGTCCAACCGTTTGGCACCATTTTTGAGTAAATTGCCGAGAGTCAGATTTTTGCTGAAATTGTGACCCCGGGGCTTAGGGATTGTTTCAAAAAAATCTTTTTCTGCCGGTGAAGCTGTTTAGGGCTGATTTCTTGTCCTGTGATAACAAGCCTTCTGTTTCTACCGCCAAACCTCTCAGGGTAACATTTGCAACCGTTTGGCACCATGTTTGAGTAAATTGCCGAAACTCAGATTTTTGCTGAAATTGTGACCCGGGGGCTTAGGGATTTTTTCAAAAAAATCTTTTTCTGCCATTGACGTTGTTTAGGGCTGATTTCTTGTCCTGTGGTAAAAAGCCTTCTGTTTCGACCGCCAAACCTCTCAGGGGAACATTTGCAACCGTTTGGCACCATTTTTGAGTAAATTGCCGAAAGTCAGATTTTTGCTGAAATTGTGACCCCGGGGCTTAGGGATTGTTTCAAAAAAATCTTTTTCTGCCGGTGACGTTGCTGAGGGCTGATTTCTTGTCCTGTGATAAAAAGCATTCTGTTTCGACAGCCAAACCTCTCAGGGGAACATTTGCAACCGTTTGGCACCATATTTGAGTAAATTGCCGAAAGTCAGATTTTTCCTGAAATTGTGACCCCGGGGCTTAGGGATTTTTTTCAAAAAAATCTTTTTCTGCCTGTGACGTTGTTGAGGGCTGATTTCTTGTCCTGTGATAAAAAGCATTCTGTTTCGACAGCCAAACCTCTCAGGGGAACATTTGCAACCGTTTGGCACCATTTTTGAGTAAATTGCCGAAAGTCAGATTTTTCCTGAAATTGTGACCCCGGGGCTTAGGGATTTTTTTCAAAAAAATCTTTTTCTGCCGGTGAAGTTGTTTAGGGCTGATTTCTTGTCCTGTGGTAAAAAGCCTTCTGTTTCGACCGCCAAACCTCTCAGGGGAGCATTTGCAACCGTTTGGCACCATTTTTGAGTAAATAACCGAAAGTCAGATTTTTGCTGAAATTGTGACCCCGGGGCTTAGGGATTTTTCCAAAAAAAAATTTTCTGCCAGTGAAGTTGTTTAGGGCTGATTTCTTGTCCTGTGATAAAATGCCTTCTGTTTCGACCGCCAAAACTCTCAGGGGAACATTTGCAACCGTTTGGCACCATTTTTGAGTAAATTGCCGAAAGTCAGATTTTTGCTGAAATTGTGACCCCGGGGCTTAGGGATTTTTTCAAAAAAATCTTTTTCTGCCAGTGACGATGTTGAGGGCTGATTTCTTGTCCTGTGATAAAAAGCCTTCTGTTTCGACAGCCAAACCTCTCAGGGGAACATTTGCAACCGTTTCTCACCATTTTTGAGTAAATCGCCAAAAGTCAGATTTTTCCTGAAATTGTGACCCCGGGGCTTAGGGATTTTTTTCAAAAAAATCTTTTTCTGCCGGTGAAGTTGTTTAGGGCTAATTTCTTGTCCTGTGATAAAAAGCCTTCTGTTTCGACCGCCAAACCTCTCAGGGGAGCATTTGCAACCGTTTGGCACCATTTTTGAGTAAATTGCCGAAAGTCAGATTTTTGCTGAAATTGTGACCCCGGGGCTTAGGGATTTTTTCAAAAAAAAAAAAATTTTCTGCCGGTGAAGTTATTTAGGGCTGATTTCTTGTCCTGTGATAAAAAGCCTTCTGTTTCGACCGCCAGACCTCTCAGGGGAACATTTGCAACCGTTTGGCACCATTTTTGAGTAAATTGCCGAAAGTCAGATTTTTGCTGAAATTGTGACCCCGGGGCTTAGGGATTTTTTCAAAAAAATCTTTTTCTGCCGGTGACGTTGTTGAGGGCTGATTTCTTGTCCTGTGATAAAAAGCCTTCTGTTTGGACCGCCAAACATCTCAGGGGAACATTTGCATCCTCTTGGCACCATTTTTGAGTAAATTGCCAGTAACGTTGTTTAGGGCTGATTTCTTGTCCTGTGATAAAAAGCCTTCTGTTTCGACCGCCAAACATCTCAGGGGAACATTTGCATCCGCTTGGCACCATTCTTGAGTAAATTGCCAGTAACGTTGTTTAGGGCTGATTTCTTGTCTTGTGGTAAAAAGCCTTCTGTTTCGACCGCCAAACCTCTCAGGGGAACATTTGCAACCGTTTGGCACCATTTTTGAGTAAATTGCCGAAAGTCAGATTTTTGCTGAAATTGTGACCCCGGGGCTTAGGGATTTTTTCAAAAAAATCTTTTTCTGCCGGTGACGTTCTTGAGGGCTAATGTCTTGTCCTGTGATAAAAAGCCTTCTGTTTCGACCGCCAAACCTCTCAGGGGAACATTTGCAACCGTTTGGCACCATTTTTGAGTAAATTGCCGAAAGTCAGATTGTTGCTGAAATTGTGACCCCGGGGCTTAGGGATTTTTTCAAAAAAAAAATTTTCTGCCAGTGAAGTTGTTTAGGGCTGATTTCTTGTCCTGTGATAAAATGCCTTCTGTTTCGACCGCCAAAACTCTCAGGGGAACATTTGCAACCGTTTGGCACCATTTTTTAGTAAATTGCCGAAAGTCAGATTTTTGCTGAAATTGTGACCCCGGGGCTTAGGGATTTTTTCAAAAAAATCTTTTTCTGCCAGTGACGATGTTGAGGGCTGATTTCTTGTCCTGTGATAAAAAGCCTTCTGTTTCGACAGCCAAACCTCTCAGGGGAACATTTGCAACCGTTTCTCACCATTTTTGAGTAAATCGCCAAAAGTCAGATTTTTCCTGAAATTGTGACCCCGGGGCTTAGGGATTTTTTTCAAAAAAATCTTTTTCTGCCGGTGAAGTTGTTTAGGGCTAATTTCTTGTCCTGTGATAAAAAGCCTTCTGTTTCGACCGCCAAACCTCTCAGGGGAGCATTTGCAACCGTTTGGCACCATTTTTGAGTAAATTGCCGAAAGTCAGATTTTTGCTGAAATTGTGACCCCGGGGCTTAGGGATTTTTTCAAAAAAAAAAAAATTTTCTGCCGGTGAAGTTATTTAGGGCTGATTTCTTGTCCTGTGATAAAAAGCCTTCTGTTTCGACCGCCAGACCTCTCAGGGGAACATTTGCAACCGTTTGGCACCATTTTTGAGTAAATTGCCGAAAGTCAGATTTTTGCTGAAATTGTGACCCCGGGGCTTAGGGATTTTTTCAAAAAAATCTTTTTCTGCCGGTGACGTTGTTGAGGGCTGATTTCTTGTCCTGTGATAAAAAGCCTTCTGTTTGGACCGCCAAACATCTCAGGGGAACATTTGCATCCTCTTGGCACCATTTTTGAGTAAATTGCCAGTAACGTTGTTTAGGGCTGATTTCTTGTCCTGTGATAAAAAGCCTTCTGTTTCGACCGCCAAACATCTCAGGGGAACATTTGCATCCGCTTGGCACCATTCTTGAGTAAATTGCCAGTAACGTTGTTTAGGGCTGATTTCTTGTCTTGTGGTAAAAAGCCTTCTGTTTCGACCGCCAAACCTCTCAGGGGAACATTTGCAACCGTTTGGCACCATTTTTGAGTAAATTGCCGAAAGTCAGATTTTTGCTGAAATTGTGACCCCGGGGCTTAGGGATTTTTTCAAAAAAATCTTTTTCTGCCGGTGACGTTCTTGAGGGCTAATGTCTTGTCCTGTGATAAAAAGCCTTCTGTTTCGACCGCCAAACCTCTCAGGGGAACATTTGCAACCGTTTGGCACCATTTTTGAGTAAATTGCCGAAAGTCAGATTGTTGCTGAAATTGTGACCCCGGGGCTTAGGGATTTTTTCAAAAAAAAAAATTTCTGCCGGTGAAGTTGTTTAGGGCTGATTTCTTGTCCTGTGATAAAATGCCTTCTGTTTCGACCACCAAACCTCTCAGGGGAACATTTGCAACCGTTTGGCACCATTTTTGAGTAAATTGCCGAAAGTCAGATTTTTGCTGAAATTGTGACCCCGGGGCTTATGGATTTTTTCAAAAAAATCTTTTTCTGCCGGTGACGTTGTTGAGGACTGATTTCTTGTCCTGTGATAAAAAGCATTCTGTTTCGACAGCCAAACCTCTCAGGGGAACATTTGCAACCGTTTGGCACCATATTTGAGTAAATTGCCGAAAGTCAGATTTTTCCTGAAATTGTGACCCCGGGGCTTAGGGATTTTTTTCAAAAAACTCTTTTTCTGCCTGTGACGTTGTTGAGGGCTGATTTCTTGTCCTGTGATAAAAAGCATTCTGTTTCGACAGCCAAACCTCTCAGGGGAACATTTGCAACCGTTTGGCACCATTTTTGAGTAAATTGCCGAAAGTCAGATTTTTGCTGAAATTGTGACCCCGGGGCTTAGGGATTTTTTCAAAAAAATCTTTTTCTGCCGGTGACGTTGTTGAGGGCTGATTTCTTGTCCTGTGATAAAAAGCCTTCTGTTTCGACAGCCAAACCTCTCAGGGGAACATTTGCAACCGTTTGGCACCATTTTTGAGTAAATTGCCAGTAACGTTGTTTAGGGCTGATTTCTTGTCCTGTGGTAAAAAGCCTTCTGTTTCGACCGCCAAACCTCTCAGGGGAGCATTTGCAACCGTTTGGCACCATTTTTGAGTAAATTGCCGAAAGTCAGATTTTTGCTGAAATTGTGACCCCGGGGATTAGGGATTTTTTTAAAAAAAAAAATTCTGCCAGTGAAGTTGTTTAGGGCTGATTTCTTGTCCTGTGATAAAATGCCTTCTGTTTCGACCGCCAAACCTCTCAGGGGAACATTTGCAACCGTTTGGCACCATTTTTGAGTAAATTGCCGAAAGTCAGATTTTTGCTGAAATTGTGACCCCGGGGCTTAGGGATTTTTTCCAAAAAATCTTTTTCTGCCGGTGACGTTGTTGAGGGCTGATTTCTTGTCCTGTGATAAAAAGCCTTCTGTTTCGACAGCCAAACCTCTCAGGGGAACATTTGCAACCGTTTCACACCATTTTTGAGTAAATTGCCGAAAGTCAGATTTTTCCTGAAATTGTGACCCCGGGGCTTAGGGATTTTTTTCAAAAAAAAATTTCTGCCAGTGAAGTTGTTTAGGGCTAATTTCTTGTCCTGTGATAAAAAGCCTTCTGTTTCGACCGCCAAACCTCTCAGGGGAACATTTGCAACCGTTTGGCACCATTTTTGAGTAAATTGCCGAAAGTCAGATTTTTGCTGAAATTGTGACCCCGGGGCTTAGGGATTTTTTCAAAAAAATCTTTTTCTGCCGGTGACGTTGTTGAGGGCTGATTTCTTGTCCTGTGATAAAAAGCCTTCTGTTTCAACAGCCAAACCTCTCAGGGGAACATTTGCAACCGTTTCACACCATTTTTGAGTAAATCGCCAAAAGTCAGATTTTTCCTGAAATTGTGACCCCGGGGCTTAGGGATTTTTTTCAAAAAAATCTTTTTCTGCCGGTGAAGTTGTTTAGGGCTAATTTCTTGTCCTGTGATAAAAAGCCTTCTGTTTCGACCGCCAAACCTCTCAGGGGAACATTTGCAACCGTTTGGCACCAGTTTTGAGTAAATTGCCGAAAGTCAGATTTTTCCTGAAATTGTGACCCCGGGGCTTAGGGATTTTTTCAAAAAAAAAATTTTCTGCCGGTGAAGTTGTTTAGGGCTGATTTCTTGTCCTGTGATAAAATGCCTTCTGTTTCGACCGCCAAACCTCTCAGGGGAACATTTCCAACCGTTTGGCACCATTTTTGAATAAATTGCTGAAAGTCAGATTTTTGCTGAAATTGTGACCCCCGGGGCTTAGGGATTTTTTCAAAAAAATCTTTTTCTGCCGGTGACGTTGTTGAGGGCTGATTTCTTGTCCTGTGATAAAAAGCCTTCTGTTTCGACAGCCAAACCTCTCAGGGGAACATTTGCAACCGTTTCACACCATTTTTGAGTAAATCGCCAAAAGTCAGATTTTTCCTGAAATTGTGACCCCGGGGCTTAGGGATTTTTTTCAAAAAAATCTTTTTCTGCCGGTGAAGTTGTTTAGGGCTAATTTCTTGTCCTGTGATAAAAAGCCTTCTGTTTCGACCGCCAAACCTCTCAGGGGAACATTTCCAACCGTTTGGCACCATTTTTGAGTAAATTGCCGAAAGTCAGATTTTTGCTGAAATTGTGACCCCGGGGCTTAGGGATTGTTTCAAAAAAATCTTTTTCTGCCGGTGACGTTGTTGAGGGCTGATTTCTTGTCCTGTGATAAAAAGCATTCTGTATCGACAGCCAAACCTCTCAGGGGAACATTTGCAACCGTTTGGCACCATTTTTGAGTAAATTGCCGAAAGTCAGATTTTTGCTGAAATTGTGACCCCGGGGCTTAGGGATTTTTTCAAAAAAATCTTTTTCTGCCGGTGACGTTGTTGAGGGCTGATTTCTTGTCCTGTGATAAAAAGCCTTCTGTTTGGACTGCCAAACATCTCAGGGGAACATTTGCATCCTCTTGGCACCATTTTTGAGTAAATTGCCAGTAACGTTGTTTAGGGCTGATTTCTTGTCCTGTGATAAAAAGCCTTCTGTTTCGACCGCCAAACCTCTCAGGGGAACATTTCCAACCGTTTGGCACCATATTTGAGTAAATTGCCGAGAGTCAGATTTTTGCTGAAATTGTGACCCCGGGGCTTAGGGATTTTTTCAAAAAAATCTTTTTCTGCCGGTGACGTTCTTGAGGGCTAATTTCTTGTCCTGTGATAAAAAGCCTTCTGTTTCGACCGCCAAACCTCTCAGGGGAACATTTCCAACCGTTTGGCACCATTTTTGAGTAAATTGCCGAAAGTCAGATTGTTGCTGAAATTGTGACCCCGGGGCTTAGGGATTTTTTCAAAAAAAAATTTTTCTGCCGGTGAAGTTGTTTAGGGCTGATTTCTTGTCCTGTGATAAAATGCCTTCTGTTTCGACCACCAAACCTCTCAGGGGAACATTTGCAACCGTTTGGCACCATATTTGAGTAAATTGCCGAAAGTCAGATTTTTCCTGAAATTGTGACCCCGGGGCTTAGGGATTTTTTTCAAAAAAATCTTTTTCTGCCTGTGACGTTGTTGAGGGCTGATTTCTTGTCCTGTGATAAAAAGCATTCTGTTTCGACAGCCAAACCTCTCAGGGGAACATTTGCAACCGTTTGGCACCATTTTTGAGTAAATTGCCGAAAGTCAGATTTTTCCTGAAATTGTGACCCCGGGGCTTAGGGATTTTTTTCAAAAAAATCTTTTTCTGCCGGTGAAGTTGTTTAGGGCTAATTTCTTGTCCTGTGATAAAAAGCCTTCTGTTTCGACCGCCAAACTTCTCAAGGGAACATTTGCAACCGTTTGGCACCATTTTTGAGTAAATTGCCGAAAGTCAGATTTTTGCTGAAATTGTGACCCCGGGGCTTAGGGATTTTTTCAAAAAAATCTTTTTCTGCCGGTGACGTTGTTGAGGGCTGATTTCTTGTCCTGTGATAAAAAGCCTTCTGTTTCGACAGCCAAACCTCTCAGGGGAACATTTGCAACCGTTTGGCACCATTTTTGAGTAAATTGCCAGTAACGTTGTTTAGGGCTGATTTCTTGTCCTGTGGTAAAAAGCCTTCTGTTTCGACCGCCAAACCTCTCAGGGGAGCATTTGCAACCGTTTGGCACCATTTTTGAGTAAATTGCCGAAAGTCAGATTTTTGCTGAAATTGTGACCCCGGGGCTTAGGGATTTTTTCAAAAAAATCTTTTTCTGCCGGTGACGTTGTTGAGGGCTGATTTCTTGTCCTGTGATAAAATGCCTTCTGTTTCGACCGCCAAACCTCTCAGGGGAACATTTGCAACCGTTTGGCACCATTTTTGAGTAAATTGCCGAAAGTCAGATTTTTGCTGAAATTGTGACCCCGGGGCTTAGGGATTTTTTCAAAAAAATCTTTTTCTGCCGGTGACGTTGTTGAGGGCTGATTTCTTGTCCTGTGATAAAAAGCCTTCTGTTTCGACAGCCAAACCTCTCAGGGGAACATTTGCAACCGTTTCGCACCATTTTTGAGTAAATCGCCAAAAGTCAGATTTTTCCTGAAATTGTGACCCCGGGGTTTAGGGATTTTTTTCAAAAAAATCTTTTTCTGCCGGTGAAGTTGTTTAGGGCTAATTTCTTGTCCTGTGATAAAAAGCCTTCTGTTTCGACCGCCAAACATCTCAGGGGAACATTTGCATCCGCTTGGCACCATTCTTGAGTAAATTGCCAGTAACGTTGTTTAGGGCTGATTTCTTGTCTTGTGGTAAAAAGCCTTCTGTTTCGACCGCCAAACCTCTCAGGGGAACATTTGCAACCGTTTGGCACCATTTTTGAGTAAATTGCCGAAAGTCAGATTTTTGCTGAAATTGTGACCCCGGGGCTTAGGGATTTTTTCAAAAAAATCTTTTTCTGCCGGTGAAGCTGTTTAGGGCTGATTTCTTGTCCTGTGATAACAAGCCTTCTGTTTCTACCGCCAAACCTCTCAGGGGAACATTTGCAACCGTTTGGCACCATGTTTGAGTAAATTGCCGAAAGTCAGATTGTTGCTGAAATTGTGACCCGGGGGCTTAGGGATTTTTTCAAAAAAATCTTTTTCTGCCATTGACGTTGTTTAGGGCTGATTTCTTGTCCTGTGGTAAAAAGCCTTCTGTTTCGACCGCCAAACCTCTCAGGGGAACATTTGCAACCGTTTGGCACCATATTTGAGTAAATTGCCGAAAGTCAGATTTTTCCTGAAATTGTGACCCCGGGGCTTAGGGATTTTTTTCAAAAAAATCTTTTTCTGTCTGTGACGTTGTTGAGGGCTGATTTATTGTCCTGTGATAAAAAGCATTCTGTTTCGACAGCCAAACCTCTCAGGGGAACATTTGCAACCGTTTGGCACCATTTTTGAGTAAATTGCCGAAAGTCAGATTTTTCCTGAAATTGTGACCCCGGGGCTTAGGGATTTTTTTCAAAAAAATCTTTTTCTGCCGGTGAAGTTGTTTAGGGCTAATTTCTTGTCCTGTGATAAAAAGCCTTCTGTTTCGACCGCCAAACTTCTCAAGGGAACATTTGCAACCGTTTGGCACCATTTTTGAGTAAATTGCCGAAAGTCAGATTTTTGCTGAAATTGTGACCCCGGGGCTTAGGGATTTTTTCAAAAAAAAAAAAATTTCTGCCGGTGAAGTTGTTTAGGGCTGATTTCTTGTCCTGTGATAAAAAGCCTTGTGTTTCGACCGCCAAACCTCTCAGGGGAACATTTGCAACCGTTTGGCACCATTTTTGAGTAAATTGCCGAAAGTCAGATTTTTGCTGAAATTGGGACCCCGGGGCTTAGGGGTTTTTTCAAAAAAATCTTTTTCTGCCGGTGACGTTCTTGAGGGCTGATTTCTTGTCCTGTGATAAAAAGCCTTCTGTTTGGACCGCCAAACATCTCAGGGGAACATTTGCATCCTCTTGGCACCATTTTTGAGTAAATTGCCAGTAACGTTGTTTAAGGCTGATTTCTTGTCCTGTGATAAAAAGCCTTCTGTTTCGACCGCCAAACCTCTCAGGGGAACATTTCCAACCGTTTGGCACCATTTTTGAGTAAATTGCCGAAAGTCAGATTTTTGCTGAAATTGTGACCCCGGGGCTTAGGGATTGTTTCAAAAAAATCTTTTTCTGCCGGTGACGTTGTTGAGGGCTGATTTCTTGTCCTGTGATAAAAAGCCTTCTGTTTCGACCGCCAAACATCTCAGGGGAACATTTGCATCCGCTTGGCACCATTCTTGAGTAAATTGCCAGTAACGTTGTTTAGGGCTGATTTCTTGTCTTGTGGTAAAAAGCCTTCTGTTTCGACCGCCAAACCTCTCAGGGGAACATTTGCAACCGTTTGGCACCATTTTTGAGTAAATTGCCAAAAGTCAGATTTTTGCTGAAATTGTGACCCCGGGGCTTAGGGATTTTTTCAAAAAAATCTTTTTCTGCCGGTGACGTTCTTGAGGGCTAATTTCTTGTCCTGTGATAAAAAGCCTTCTGTTTCGACCGCCAAACCTCTCAGGGGAACTTTTGCAACCGTTTGGCACCATTTTTGAGTAAATTGCCGAAAGTCAGATTGTTGCTGAAATTGTGACCCCGGGGCTTAGGGATTTTTTCAAAAAAAAAAAAAAAAATTCTGCCGGTGAAGTTGTTTAGGGCTGATTTCTTGTCCTGTGATAAAATGCCTTCTGTTTCGACCACCAAACCTCTCAGGGGAACATTTGCAACCGTTTGGCACCATTTTTGAGTAAATTGCCGAAAGTCAGATTTTTGCTGAAATTGTGACCCCGGGGCTTAGGGATTTTTTCAAAAAAATCTTTTTCTGCCGGTGAAGTTGTTTAGGGCTGATTTCTTGTCCTGTGATAAAAAGCCTTCTGTTTCGACCGCCAAACCTCTCAGGGGAACATTTGCAACCGTTTGGCACCATTTTTGAGTAAATTGCCGAAAGTCAGATTTTTGCTGAAATTGTGACCCCGGGGCTTAGGGATTTTTTCAAAAAAATCTTTCTCTGCCGGTGAAGCTGTTTAGGGCTAATTTCTTTTCCTGTGATAACAAGCCTTCTGTTTCGACCGCCAAACCTCTCAGGGGAACATTTGCATCCGCTTTGCACCATTCTTCACTAAATTGCCAGTAACGTTGTTTAGGGCTGATTTCTTGTCCTGTGGTAAAAAGCCTTCTGTTTCGACCGCCAAACCTCTCAGGGGAACATTTGCAACCGTTTGGCACCATTTTTGAGTAAATTGCCGAAAGTCAGATTTTTGCTGAAATTGTGACCCCGGGGCTTAGGGATTTTTTCAAAAAAATCTTTCTCTGCCGCTGAAGCTGTTTAGGGCTGATTTCTTTTCCTGTGATAACAAGCCTTCTGTTTCGACCGCCAAACCTCTCAGGGGAACATTTGCAACCGTTTGGCACCATTTTTGAGTAAATTGCCGAAAGTCAGATTTTTCCTGAAATTGTGACCCCGGGGCTTAGGAATTTTTTGAAAAAAATCTTTTTCTGCCGGTGACGTTGTTGAGGGCTGATTTCCTGTCCTGTGATAAAAAGCCTTCTGTTTCGACAGCCAAACCTCTCAGGGGAACATTTGCAACCGTTTGGCACCATTTTTGAGTAAATTGCCGAAAGTCAGATTTTTCCTGAAATTGTGACCCCGGGGCTTAGGAATTTTTTGAAAAAAATCTTTTTCTGCCGGTGACGTTGTTGAGGGCTGATTTCTTGTCCTGTGATAAAAAGCCTTCTGTTTCGACAGCCAAACCTCTCAGGGGAACATTTGCAACCGTTTGGCACCATTTTTGAGTAAATTGCCAGTAACGTTGTTTAGGGCTGATTTCTTGTCCTGTGGTAAAAAGCCTTCTGTTTCGACCGCCAAACCTCTCAGGGGAGCATTTGCAACCGTTTGGCACCATTTTTGAGTAAATTGCCGAAAGTCAGATTTTTGCTGAAATTGTGACCCCGGGGCTTAGGGATTTTTTTTAAAAAAAAATTTCTGCCAGTGAAGTTGTTTAGGGCTGATTTCCTGTCCTGTGATAAAATGCCTTCTGTTTCGACCACCAAACCTCTCAGGGGAACATTTGCAACCGTTTGGCACCATTTTTGAGTAAATTGCCGAAAGTCAGATTTTTGCTGAAATTGGGACCCCGGGGCTTAGGGATTTTTTCCAAAAAATCTTTTTCTGCCGGTGACGTTGTTGAGGGCTGATTTCTTGTCCTGTGATAAAAAGCCTTCTGTTTCGACAGCCAAACCTCTCAGGGGAACATTTGCAACCGTTTCGCACCATTTTTTAGTAAATCGCCAAAAGTCAGATTTTTCCTGAAATTGTGACCCCGGGGCTTAGAGATTTTTTTCAAAAAAATCTTTTTCTGCCGGTGAAGTTGTTTAGGGCTAATTTCTTGTCCTGTGATAAAAAGCCTTCTGTTTCGACCGCCAAACCTCACAGGGGAGCATTTGCAACCGTTTGGCACCATTTTTGAGTAAATTGCCGAAAGTCAGATTTTTGCTGAAATTGTGACCCCGGGGCTTAGGGATTTTTTCAAAAAAAAAAATTTCTGCCGGTGAAGTTGTTTAGGGCTGATTTCTTGTCCTGTGATAAAAAGCCTTCTGTTTCGACCGCCAAACCTCTCAGGGGAACATTTGCAACCGTTTGGCACCATTTTTGAGTAAATTGCCGAAAGCCAGATTTTTGCTGAAATTGTGACCCCGGGGCTTAGGGATTTTTTCAAAAAAATCTTTCTCTGCCGGTGAAGCTGTTTAGGGCTAATTTCTTTTCCTGTGATAACAAGCCTTCTGTTTCGACCGCCAAACCTCTCAGGGGAACATTTGCATCCGCTTTGCACCATTCTTCACTAAATTGCCAGTAACGTTGTTGAGGGCTGATTTCTTGTCCTGTGGTAAAAAGCCTTCTGTTTCGACCGCCAAACCTCTCAGGGGAACATTTGCAACCGTTTGGCACCATTTTTGAGTAAATTGCCGAAAGTCAGATTTTTGCTGAAATTGTGACCCCGGGGCTTAGGGATTTTTTCAAAAAAATCTTTCTCTGCCGGTGAAGCTGTTTAGGGCTGATTTCTTTTCCTGTGATAACAAGCCTTCTGTTTCGACCGCCAAACCTCTCAGGGGAACATTTGCAACCGTTTGGCACCATTTTTGAGTAAATTGCCGAAAGTCAGATTTTTCCTGAAATTGTGACTGGAATTTTTTGAAAAAAATCTTTTTCTGCCGGTGACGTTGTTGAGGGCTGATTTCTTGTCCTGTGATAAAAAGCCTTCTGTTTCGACAGCCAAACCTCTCAGGGGAACATTTGCAACCGTTTGGCACCATTTTTGAGTAAATTGCCGAAAGTCAGATTTTTCCTGAAATTGTGACCCCGGGGCTTAGGAATTTTTTGAAAAAAATCTTTTTCTGCCGGTGACGTTGTTGAGGGCTGATTTCTTGTCCTGTGATAAAAAGCCTTCTGTTTCGACAGCCAAACCTCTCAGGGGAACATTTGCAACCGTTTGGCACCATTTTTGAGTAAATTGCCAGTAACGTTGTTTAGGGCTGATTTCTTGTCCTGTGGTAAAAAGCCTTCTGTTTCGACCGCCAAACCTCTCAGGGGAGCATTTGCAACCGTTTGGCACCATTTTTGAGTAAATTGCCGAAAGTCAGATTTTTGCTGAAATTGTGACCCCGGGGCTTAGGGATTTTTTCAAAAAAAAAATTTTCTGCCAGTGAAGTTGTTTAGGGCTGATTTCTTGTCCTGTGATAAAAAGCCTTCTGTTTCGACAGCCAAACCTCTCAGGGGAACATTTGCCACCGTTTCGCACCATTTTTGAGTAAATCGCCAAAAGTCAGATTTTTCCTGAAATTGTGACCCCGGGGCTTAGGGATTTTTTTCAAAAAAATCTTTTTCTGCCGGTGAAGTTGTTTAGGGCTAATTTCTTGTCCTGTGATAAAAAGCCTTCTGTTTCGACCGCCAAACCTCACAGGGGAGCATTTGCAACCGTTTGGCCCCATTTTTGAGTAAATTGCCGAAAGTCAGATTTTTGCTGAAATTGTGACCCCGGGGCTTAGGGATTTTTTCAAAAAAATCTTTTTCTGCCGGTGACGTTCTTGAGGGCTGATTTCTTGTCCTGTGATAAAAAGCCTTCTGTTTGGACCGCCAAACATCTCAGGGGAACATTTGCATCCGCTTGGCACCATTTTTGAGTAAATTGCCAGTAACGTTGTTTAGGGCTGATTTCTTATCCTGTGATAAAAAGCCTTCTGTTTCGACCGCCAAACCTCTCAGGGGAACATTTCCAACCGTTTGGCACCATTTTTGAGTAAATTGCCGAAAGTCAGATTTTTGCTGAAATTGTGACCCCGGGGCTTAGGGATTGTTTCAAAAAAATCTTTTTCTGCCGGTGACGTTCTTGAGGGCTGATTTCTTGTCCTGTGATAAAAAGCCTTCTGTTTGGACCGCCAAACATCTCAGGGGAACATTTGCATCCGCTTGGCACCATTTTTGAGTAAATTGTCAGTAACGTTGTTGAGGGCTGATTTCTTGTCCTGTGATAAAAAGCCTTCTGTTTCGACCGCCAAACATCTCAGGGGAACATTTGCATCCGCTTGGCACCATTCTTGAGTAAATTGCCAGTAACGTTGTTTAGGGCTGATTTCTTGTCCTGTGGTAAAAAGCCTTCTGTTTCGACCGCCAAACCTCTCAGGGGAACATTTGCAACCGTTTGGCACCATTTTTGAGTAAATTACCGAAAGTCAGATTTTTCCTGAAATTGTGACCCCGGGGCTTAGGAATTTTTTGAAAAAAATCTTTTTCTGCCGGTGACGTTGTTGAGGGCTGATTTCTTGTCCTGTGATAAAAAGCATTCTGTTTCGACAGCCAAACCTCTCAGGGGAACATTTGCAACCGTTTGGCACCATTTTTGAGTATATTGCCAGTAACGTTGTTTAGGGCTGATTTCTTGTCCTGTGGTAAAAAGCCTTCTGTTTCGACCGCCAAACCTCTCAGGGAAGCATTTGCAACCGTTTGGCACCATTTTTGAGTAAATTGCCGAAAGTCAGGTTTTTGCTGAAATTGTGACCCCGGGGCTTAGGGGTTTTTTCAAAAAAAAAAATTCTGCCGGTGAAGTTGTTTAGGGCTGTTTTCTTGTCCTGTGGTAAAATGCCTTCTGTTTCAACCGCCAAACCTCTCAGGGGAGCATTTGCAACCGCTTGGCACCATTTTTGAGTAAATTGCCGAAAGTCAGATTTTTGCTGAAATTGTGACCCCGGGGCTTAGGGATTTTTTCAAAAAAAAAATTTTCTGCCAGTGAAGTTGTTTAGGGCTGATTTCTTGTCCTGTGATAAAAAGCCTTCTGTTTCGACAGCCAAACCTCTCAGGGGAACATTTGCCACCGTTTCGCACCATTTTTGAGTAAATCGCCAAAAGTCAGATTTTTCCTGAAATTGTGACCCCGGGGCTTAGGGATTTTTTTCAAAAAAATCTTTTTCTGCCGGTGAAGTTTTTTAGGGCTAATTTCTTGTCCTGTGATAAAAAGCCTTCTGTTTCGACCGCCAAACCTCACAGGGGAGCATTTGCAACCGTTTGGCCCCATTTTTGAGTAAATTGCCGAAAGTCAGATTTTTGCTGAAATTGTGACCCCGGGGCTTAGGGATTTTTTCAAAAAAATCTTTTTCTGCCGGTGACGTTCTTGAGGGCTGATTTCTTGTCCTGTGATAAAAAGCCTTCTGTTTGGACCGCCAAACATCTCAGGGGAACATTTGCATCCGCTTGGCACCATTTTTGAGTAAATTGTCAGTAACGTTGTTGAGGGCTGATTTCTTGTCCTGTGATAAAAAGCCTTCTGTTTCGACCGCCAAACATCTCAGGGGAACATTTGCATCCGCTTGGCACCATTCTTGAGTAAATTGCCAGTAACGTTGTTTAGGGCTGATTTCTTGTCCTGTGGTAAAAAGCCTTCTGTTTCGACCGCCAAACCTCTCAGGGGAACATTTGCAACCGTTTGGCACCATTTTTGAGTAAATTACCGAAAGTCAGATTTTTCCTGAAATTGTGACCCCGGGGCTTAGGAATTTTTTGAAAAAAATCTTTTTCTGCCGGTGACGTTGTTGAGGGCTGATTTCTTGTCCTGTGATAAAAAGCATTCTGTTTCGACAGCCAAACCTCTCAGGGGAACATTTGCAACCGTTTGGCACCATTTTTGAGTATATTGCCAGTAACGTTGTTTAGGGCTGATTTCTTGTCCTGTGGTAAAAAGCCTTCTGTTTCGACCGCCAAACCTCTCAGGGAAGCATTTGCAACCGTTTGGCACCATTTTTGAGTAAATTGCCGAAAGTCAGGTTTTTGCTGAAATTGTGACCCCGGGGCTTAGGGGTTTTTTCAAAAAAAAAAAATTCTGCCGGTGAAGTTGTTTAGGGCTGTTTTCTTGTTTTGTGATAAAATGCCTTCTGTTTCAACCACCGAACCTCTCAGGGGAACATTTGCAACCGTTTGGCACCATTTTTGAGTAAATTGCCGAAAGTCAGATTTTTGCTGAAATTGTGACCCCGGGGCTTAGGGATTTTTTCAAAAAAATCTTTCTCTGCCGGTGAAGCTGTTTAGGGCTGATTTCTTTTCCTGTGATAACAAGACTTCTGTTTCGACCGCCAAACCTCTCAGGGGAACATTTGCAAACGTTTGGCACCATTTTTGAGTAAATTGCCGAAAGTCAAATTTTGGTTAAATTGTGACCCCGGGGCTTAGGGATTTTTTCAAAAAAATCTTTTTCTGCCGGTGACGTTCTTGAGGGCTGATTTCTTGTCCTGTGATAAAAAGCCTTCTGTTTCGACAGCCAAACCTCTTAGGGGAACATTTGCAACCGTTTGGCACCATTTTTGAGTAAATTGCCGAAAGTCAGATTTTTCCTGAAATTGTGACCCCGGGGCTTAGGAATTTTTTGAAAAAAATCTTTTTCTGCCGGTGACGTTGTTGAGGGCTGATTTCTTCTCCTGTGATAAAAAGCCTTCTGTTTCGACAGCCAAACCTCTCAGGGGAACATTTGCAACCGTTTGGCACCATTTTTGAGTAAATTGCCGAAAGTCAGATTTTTGCTGAAATTGTGACCCCGGGGCTTAGGGATTTTTTTCAAAAAAATCTTTTTCTGCCGGTGAAGTTGTTTAGGGCTAATTTCTTGTCCTGTGGTAAAAAGCCTTCTGTTTCGACCGCCAAACCTCTCAGGGGAGCATTTGCAACCGCTTGGCACCATTTTTGAGTAAATTGCCGAAAGTCAGATTTTTGCTGAAATTGTGACCCCGGGGCTTAGGGATTTTTTCAAAAAAAAAAATTTCTGCCAGTGAAGTTGTTTAGGGCTGATTTCTTGTCCTGTGATAAAAAGCCTTCTGTTTCGACAGCCAAACCTCTCAGGGGAACATTTGCCACCGTTTCGCACCATTTTTGAGTAAATAGCCAAAAGTCAGATTTTTCCTGAAATTGTGACCCCGGGGCTTAGGGATTTTTTTCAAAAAAATCTTTTTCTGCCGGTGAAGTTGTTTAGGGCTAATTTCTTGTCCTGTGATAAAAAGCCTTCTGTTTCGACCGCCAAACCTCACAGGGGAGCATTTGCAACCGTTTGGCCCCATTTTTGAGTAAATTGCCGAAAGTCAGATTTTTGCTGAAATTGTGACCCCGGGGCTTAGGGATTTTTTCAAAAAAATCTTTTTCTGCCGGTGACGTTCTTGAGGGCTGATTTCTTGTCCTGTGATAAAAAGCCTTCTGTTTGGACCGCCAAACATCTCAGGGGAACATTTGCATCCGCTTGGCACCATTTTTGAGTAAATTGCCAGTAACGTTGTTTAGGGCTGATTTCTTATCCTGTGATAAAAAGCCTTCTGTTTCGACCGCCAAACCTCTCAGGGGAACATTTCCAACCGTTTGGCACCATTTTTGAGTAAATTGCCGAAAGTCAGATTTTTGCTGAAATTGTTACCCCGGGGCTTAGGGATTGTTTCAAAAAAATCTTTTTCTGCCGGTGACGTTCTTGCGGGCTGATTTCTTGTCCTGTGATAAAAAGCCTTCTGTTTGGTCCGCCAAACATCTCAGGGGAACATTTGCATCCGCTTGGCACCATTTTTGAGTAAATTGTCAGTAACGTTGTTGAGGGCTGATTTCTTGTCCTGTGATAAAAAGCCTTCTGTTTCGACCGCCAAACATCTCAGGGGAACATTTGCATCCGCTTGGCACCATTCTTGAGTAAATTGCCAGTAACGTTGTTTAGGGCTGATTTCTTGTCCTGTGGTAAAAAGCCTTCTGTTTCGACCGCCAAACCTCTCAGGGGAACATTTGCAACCGTTTGGCACCATTTTTGAGTAAATTACCGAAAGTCAGATTTTTCCTGAAATTGTGACCCCGGGGCTTAGGAATTTTTTTCAAAAAAATCTTTTTCTGCCGGTGAAGTTGTTTAGGGCTGATTTCTTGTCCTGTGATAAAAAGCCTTCTGTTTGGACCGCCAAACATCTCAGGGGAACATTTGCATCCGCTTGGAACCATTTTTGAGTAAATTGCCAGTAACGTTGTTTAGGGCTGATTTCTTATCCTGTGATAAAAAGCCTTCTGTTTCGACCGCCAAACCTCTCAGGGGAACATTTCCAACCGTTTGGCACCATTTTTGAGTAAATTGCCGAAAGTCAGATTTTTGCTGAAATTGTTACCCCGGGGCTTAGGGATTGTTTCAAAAAAATCTTTTTCTGCCGGTGACGTTCTTGAGGGCTGATTTCTTGTCCTGTGATAAAAAGCCTTCTGTTTGGACCGCCAAACATCTCAGGGGAACATTTGCATCCGCTTGGCACCATTTTTGAGTAAATTGTCAGTAACGTTGTTAAGGGCTGATTTCTTGTCCTGTGATAAAAAGCCTTCTGTTTCGACCGCCAAACATCTCAGGGGAACATTTGCATCCGCTTGGCACCATTCTTGAGTAAATTGCCAGTAACGTTGTTTAGGGCTGATTTCTTGTCCTGTGGTAAAAAGCCTTCTGTTTCGACCGCCAAACCTCTCAGGGGAACATTTGCAACCGTTTGGCACCATTTTTGAGTAAATTACCGAAAGTCAGATTTTTCCTGAAATTGTGACCCCGGGGCTTAGGAATTTTTTGAAAAAAATCTTTTTCTGCCGGTGACGTTGTTGAGGGCTGATTTCTTGTCCTGTGATAAAAAGCATTCTGTTTCGACAGCCAAACCTCTCAGGGGAACATTTGCAACCGTTTGGCACCATTTTTGAGTATATTGCCAGTAACGTTGTTTAGGGCTGATTTCTTGTCCTGTGGTAAAAAGCCTTCTGTTTCGACCGCCAAACCTCTCAGGGAAGCATTTGCAACCGTTTGGCACCATTTTTGAGTAAATTGCCGAAAGTCAGGTTTTTGCTGAAATTGTGACCCCGGGGCTTAGGGGTTTTTTCAAAAAAAAAAATTCTGCCGGTGAAGTTGTTTAGGGCTGTTTTCTTGTTTTGTGATAAAATGCCTTCTGTTTCAACCACCGAACCTCTCAGGGGAACATTTGCAACCGTTTGGCACCATTTTTGAGTAAATTGCCGAAAGTCAGATTTTTGCTGAAATTGTGACCCCGGGGCTTAGGGATTTTTTCAAAAAAATCTTTCTCTGCCGGTGAAGCTGTTTAGGGCTGATTTCTTTTCCTGTGATAACAAGACTTCTGTTTCTACCGCCAAACCTCTCAGGGGAACATTTGCAAACGTTTGGCACCATTTTTGAGTAAATTGCCGAAAGTCAGATTTTTGCTGAAATTGTGACCCCGGGGCTTAGGGATTTTTTCAAAAAAATCTTTTTCTGCCGGTGACGTTCTTGAGGGCTGATTTCTTGTCCTGTGATAAAAAGCCTTCTGTTTCGACAGCCAAACCTCTTAGGGGAACATTTGCAACCGTTTGGCACCATTTTTGAGTAAATTGCCGAAAGTCAGATTTTTCCTGAAATTGTGACCCCGGGGCTTAGGAATTTTTTGAAAAAAATCTTTTTCTGCCGGTGACGTTGTTGAGGGCTGATTTCTTGTCCTGTGATAAAAAGCCTTCTGTTTCGACAGCCAAACCTCTCAGGGGAACATTTGCAACCGTTTGGCACCATTTTTGAGTAAATTGCCGAAAGTCAGATTTTTCCTGAAATTGTGACCCCGGGGCTTAGGGATTTTTTTCAAAAAAATCTTTTTTTGCCGGTGAAGTTGTTTAGGGCTAATTTCTTGTCCTGTGATAAAAAGCCTTCTGTTTCGACCGCCAAACTTCTCAAGGGAACATTTGCAACCTTTTGGCACCATTTTTGAGTAAATTGCCGAAAGTCAGATTTTTGCTGAAATTGTGACCCCGGGGCTTAGGGATTTTTTCAAAAAAATCTTTTTCTGCCGGTGACGTTGTTGAGGGCTGATTTCTTGTCCTGTGATAAAAAGCCTTCTGTTTCGACAGCCAAACCTCTCAGGGGAACATTTGCAACCGTTTGGCACCATTTTTGAGTAAATTGCCAGTAACGTTGTTTAGGGCTGATTTCTTGTCCTGTGGTAAAAAGCCTTCTGTTTCGACCGCCAAACCTCTCAGGGGAGCATTTGCAACCGTTTGGCACCATTTTTGAGTAAATTGCCGAAAGTCAGATTTTTGCTGAAATTGTGACCCCGGGGCTTAGGGATTTTTTCAAAAAAAAAATTTCTGCCAGTGAAGTTGTTTAGGGCCGATTTCTTGTCCTGTGATAAAAAGCCTTCTGTTTCGACAGCCAAACCTCTCAGGGGAACATTTGCCACCGTTTCGCACCATTTTTGAGTAAATCGCCAAAAGTCAGATTTTTCCTGAAATTGTGACCCCGGGGCTTAGGGATTTTTTTCAAAAAAAAAAATTTCTGCCGGTGACGTTCTTGAGGGCTGATTTCTTGTCCTGTGATAAAAAGCCTTCTGTTTGGACCGCCAAACCTCACAGGGGAGCATTTGCAACCGTTTGGCCCCATTTTTGAGTAAATTGCCGAAAGTCAGATTTTTGCTGAAATTGTGACCCCGGGGCTTAGGCATTTTTTCAAAAAAAAAAATTTCTGCCGGTGACGTTCTTGAGGGCTGATTTCTTGTCCTGTGATAAAAAGCCTTCTGTTTGGACCGCCAAACATCTCAGGGGAACATTTGCATCCGCTTGGCACCATTTTTGAGTAAATTGCCAGTAACGTTGTTTAGGGCTGATTTCTTGTCCTGTGATAAAAAGCCTTCTGTTTCGACCGCCAAACCTCTCAGGGGAACATTTCCAACCGTTTGGCACCATTTTTGAGTAAATTGCCGAAAGTCAGATTTTTGCTGAAATTGTGACCCCGGGGCTTAGGGATTGTTTCAAAAAAATCTTTTTCTGCCGGTGACGTTGTTGAGGGCTGATTTCTTGTCCTATGATAAAAAGCCTTCTGTTTCGACCGCCAAACATCTCAGGGGAACATTTGCATCCGCTTGGCACCATTCTTGAGTAAATTGTCAGTAACGTTGTTTAGGGCTGATTTCTTGTCCTGTGGTAAAAAGCCTTCTGTTTCGACAGCCAAACCTCTCAGGGGAACATTTGCAACCGTTTGGCACCATTTTTGAGTAAATTGCCGAAAGTCAGATTTTTGCTGAAATTGTGACCCCGGGGCTTAGGGATTTTTTCAAAAAAATCTTTTTCTGCCGGTGACGTTCTTGAGGGCTGATTTCTTGTCCTGTGATAAAAAGCCTTCTGTTTCGACAGCCAAACCTCTCAGGGGAACATTTGCAACCGTTTGGCACCATTTTTGAGTAAATTGCCGAAAGTCAGATTTTTCCTGAAATTGTGACCCCGGGGCTTAGGAATTTTTTGAAAAAAATCTTTTTCTGCCGGTGACGTTGTTGAGGGCTGATTTCTTCTCCTGTGATAAAAAGCCTTCTGTTTCAACAGCCAAACCTCTCAGGGGAACATTTGCAACCGTTTGGCACCATTTTTGAGTAAATTGCCGAAAGTCAGATTTTTGCTGAAATTGTGACCCCGGGGCTTAGGAATTTTTTGAAAAAAATCTTTTTCTGCCGGTGACGTTGTTGAGGGCTGATTTCTTCTCCTGTGATAAAAAGCCTTCTGTTTCGACAGCCAAACCTCTCAGGGGAACATTTGCAACCGTTTGGCACCATGTTTGAGTAAATTGCCGAAAGTCAGATTTTTGCTGAAATTGTGACCCCGGGGCTTAGGGATTTTTTTCAAAAACATCTTTTTCTGCCGGTGACGTTGTTTAGGGCTGATTTCTTGTCCTGTGATAAAAAGCCTTCTGTTTCGACCGCCAAACCTCTCAGGGGAACATTTGCAACCGTTTGGCACCATTTTTGAGTAAATTTCCGAAAGTCAGATTTTTGCTGAAATTCTGACCCCGGGGCTTAGGGATTGTTTCAAAAAAATCTTTTTCTGCCGGTGACGTTCTTGAGGGCTGATTTCTTGTCCTGTGATAAAAAGCCTTCTGTTTGGACCGCCAAACATCTCAGGGGAACATTTGCATCCGCTTGGCACCATTTTTGAGTAAATTGCCAGTAACGTTGTTTAGGGCTGATTTCTTGTCCTGTGGTAAAAAGCCTTCTGTTTCGACCGCCAAACCTCTCAGGGGAACATTTGCAACCGTTTGGCACCATTTTTGAGTAAATTGCCGAAAGTCAGATTTTTGCTGAAATTGTGACCCCGGGGCTTAGGGATTTTTTCAAAAAAATCTTTTTCTGCCGGTGACGTTCTTGAGGGCTGATTTCTTGTACTGTGATAAAAAGCCTTCTGTTTCGACAGCCAAACCTCTCAGGGGAACATTTGCAACCGTTTGGCACCATTTTTGAGTAAATTGCCGAAAGTCAGATTTTTCCGGAAATTGTGACCCCGGGGCTTAGGGATTTTTTCAAAAAAATTTTTTTCTGCCGGTGAAGTTGTTTAGGGCTGATTTCTTGTCCTGTGATAACAAGCCTTCTGTTTCTACCGCCAAAGCTCTCAGGGGAACATTTGCAACCGTTTGGCACCATGTTTGAGTAAATTGCCGAAACTCAGATTTTTGCTGAAATTGTGACCCCGGGGCTTAGGGATTTTTTCAAAAAAATCTTTTTCTGCCGGTGACGTTCTTGAGGGCTGATTTCTTGTCCTGTGATAAAAAGCCTTCTGTTTCGACCGCCAAACCTCTCAGGGGAACATTTCCAACCGTTTGGCACCATTTTTCAGTAAATTGCCGAAAGTCAGATTTTTGCTGAAATTGTGACCCCGGGGCTTAGGGATTGTTTCAAAAAAATCTTTTTCTGCCGGTGACGTTGTTGAGGGCTGATTTCTTGTCCTGTGATAAAAAGCCTTCTGTTTCGACCGCCAAACCTCTCAGGGGAACATTTGCAACCGTTTGGCACCATTTTTGAGTAAATTGCTGAAAGTCAGATTTTTTCCTGAAATTGTGACCCCGGGGCTTAGGGATTTTTTTCAAAAAAATCTTTTTCTGCCGGTGACGTTCTTGAGGGCTGATTTCTTGTCCTGTGATAAAAAGCATTCTGTTTCGACAGCCAAACCTCTCAGGGGAACATTTGCAACCGTTTGGCACCATTTTTGAGTAAATTGCCAGTAACGTTGTTTAGGGCTGATTTCTTTTCCTGTGGTAAAAAGCCTTCTGTTTCGACCGCCAAACCTCTCAGGGGAGCATTTGCAACCGTTTGGCACCATTTTTGAGTAAATTGCCGAAAGTCAGATTTTTGCTGAAATTGTGACCCCGGGGCTTAGGGATTTTTTCAAAAAAAAAAATTCTGCCAGTGAAGTTGTTTAGGGCTGATTTCTTGTCCTGTGATAAAAAGCCTTCTGTTTCGACAGCCAAACCTCTCAGGGGAACATTTGCAACCGTTTCGCACCATTTTTAAGTAAATCGCCAAAAGTCAGATTTTTCCTGAAATTGTGACCCCGGGGCTTAGGGATTTTTTTCAAAAAAATCTTTTTCTGCCGGTGAAGTTGTTTAGGGCAAATTTCTTGCCCTGTGATAAAAAGCCTTCTGTTTCGACCGCCAAACCTCTCAGGGGAGCATTTGCAACCGTTTGGCACCATTTTTCAGTAAATTGCCGAAAGTCAGATTTTTGCTGAAATTGTGACCCCGGGGCTTAGGGATTTTTTCAAAAAAAAAAATTTTCTGCCGGTGAAGTTGTTTAGGGCTGATTTCTTGTCCTTTGATAAAAAGCCTTCTGTTTCGACCGCCAAACCTCTCAGGGGAACATTTGCAACCGTTTGGCACCATTTTTGAGTAAATTGCCGAAAGTCAGATTTTTGCTGAAATTGTGACCCCGGGGCTTAGGGATTTTTTCAAAAAAATCTTTTTCTGCCGGTGACGTTCTTGAGGGCTGATTTCTTGTCCTGTGATAAAAAGCCTTCTGTTTGGACCGCCAAACATCTCAGGGGAACATTTGCATCCGCTTGGCACCATTTTTGAGTAAATTGCCAGTAACGTTGTTTAGGGGTGATTTCTTGTCCTGTGGTAAAAAGCCTTCTGTTTCGACCGCCAAACCTCTCAGGGGAACATTTGCAACCGTTTGGCACCATTTTTGAGTAAATTGCCGAAAGTCAGATTTTTGCTGAAATTGTGACCCCGGGGCTTAGGGATTTTTTCAAAAAAATCTTTTTCTGCCGGTGACGTTCTTGAGGGCTGATTTCTTGTCCTGTGATAAAAAGCCTTCTGTTTCGACCGCCAAACCTCTCAGGGGAACATTTCCAACCGTTTGGCACCATTTTTGAGTAAATTGCCGAAAGTCAGATTTTTGCTGAAATTGTGACCCCGGGGCTTAGGGATTTTTTCAAAAAAATCTTTTTCTGCCGGTGAAGCTGTTTAGTGCTGATTTCTTGTCCTTTGATAACAAGCCTTCTGTTTCTACCGCCAAAGCTCTCAGGGGAACATTTGCAACCGTTTAGCACCATGTTTGAGTAAATTGCCGAAACTCAGATTTTTGCTGAAATTGTGACCCCGGGGCTTAGGGATTTTTTTCAAAAAAATATTTTTCTGCCGGTGACGTTGTTGAGGGCTGATTTCTTGTCCTGTGATAAAAAGCCTTCTGTTTCGACCGCCAAACCTCTCAGGGGAACATTTGCAACCGTTTGGCACCATTTTTGAGTAAATTGCCGAAAGTCAGATTTTTTGCTGAAATTGTGACCCCGGGGCTTACGGATTTTTTCAAAAAAATCTTTTTCTGCCGGTGACGTTGTTGAGGGCTGATTTCTTGTCCTGTGATAAAAAGCCTTCTGTTTCGACAGCCAAACCTCTCAGGGGAACATTTGCAACCGTTTGGCACCATTTTTGAGTAAATTGCCGAAAGTCAGATTTTTGCTGAAATTGTGACCCCGGGGCTTAGGGATTTTTTCAAAAAAATCTTTTTCTGCCGGTGAAGCTGTTTAGGGCTGATTTCTTGTCCTGTGATAACAAGCCTTCTGTTTCTACCGCCAAACCTCTCAGGGGAACATTTGCAACCGTTTGGCACCATGTTTGAGTAAATTGCCGAAACTCAGATTTTTGCTGAAATTGTAACCCGGGGGCTTAGGGATTTTTTCAAAAAAATCTTTTTCTGCCATTGACGTTGTTTAGGGCTGATTTCTTGTCCTGTGGTAAAAAGCCTTCTGTTTCGACCGCCAAACCTCTCAGGGGAACATTTGCAACCGTTTGGCACCATTTTTGAGTAAATTGCCGAAAGTCAGATTTTTGCTGAAATTGTGACCCCGGGGCTTAGGGATTGTTTCAAAAAAATCTTTTTCTGCCGGTGACGTTGTTGAGGGCTGATTTCTTGTCCTGTGATAAAAAGCATTCTGTTTCGACAGCCAAACCTCTCAGGGGAACATTTGCAACCGTTTGGCACCATATTTGAGTAAATTGCCGAAAGTCAGATTTTTCCTGAAATTGTGACCCCGGGGCTTAGGGATTTTTTTCAAAAAAATCTTTTTCTGCCGGTGACGTTGTTGAGGGCTGATTTCTTGTCCTGTGATAAAAAGCATTCTGTTTCGACAGCCAAACCTCTCAGGGGAACATTTGCAACCGTTTGGCACCATATTTGAGTAAATTGCCGAAAGTCAGATTTTTCCTGAAATTGTGACCCCGGGGCTTAGGGATTTTTTCAAAAAAATCTTTTTCTGCCGGTGACGTTGTTGAGGGCTGATTTCTTGTCCTGTGATAAAAAGCCTTCTGTTTCGAGAGCCAAACCTCTCAGGGGAACATTTGCAACCGTTTGGCACCATTTTTGAGTAAATTGCCAGTAACGTTGTTTAGGGCTGATTTCTTGTCCTGTGGTAAAAAGCCTTCTGTTTCGACCGCCAAACCTCTCAGGGGAGCATTTGCAACCGTTTGGCACCATTTTTGAGTAAATTGCCGAAAGTCAGATTTTTGCTGAAATTGTGACCCCGGGGCTTAGGGATTTTTTCAAAAAAATCTTTTTCTGCCGGTGACGTTGTTGAGGGCTGATTTCTTGTCCTGTGATAAAAAGCCTTCTGTTTCGACAGCCAAACCTCTCAGGGGAACATTTGCAACCGTTTCGCACCATTTTTGAGTAAATCGCCAAAAGTCAGATTTTTCCTGAAATTGTGACCCCGGGGCTTAGGGATTTTTTTCAAAAAAATCTTTTTCTGCCGGTGAAGTTGTTTAGGGCTAATTTCTTGTCCTGTGATAAAAAGCCTTCTGTTTCGACCGCCAAACCTCTCAGGGGAGCATTTGCAACCGTTTGGCACCATTTTTGAGTAAATTGCCGAAAGTCAGATTTTTGCTGAAATTGTGACCCCGGGGCTTAGGGGTTTTTTCAAAAAAAAAAAATTCTGCCGGTGAAGTTGTTTAGGGCTGATTTCTTGTTTTGTGATAAAATGCCTTCTGTTTCGACCACCGAACCTCTCAGGGGAACATTTGCAACCGTTTGGCACCATTTTTGAGTAAATTGCCGAAAGTCAGATTTTTGCTGAAATTGTGACCCCGGGGCTTAGGGATTGTTTCAAAAAAATCTTTTTCTGCCGGTGACGTTGTTGAGGGCTGATTTCTTGTCCTGTGATAAAAAGCATTCTGTTTCGACAGCCAAACCTCTCAGGGGAACATTTGCAACCGTTTGGCACCATATTTGAGTAAATTGCCGAAAGTCAGATTTTTCCTGAAATTGTGACCCCGGGGCTTAGGGATTTTTTTCAAAAAAATCTTTTTCTGCCGGTGACGTTGTTGAGGGCTGATGTCTTGTCCTGTGATAAAAAGCCTTCTGTTTCGACAGCCAAACCTCTCAGGGGAACATTTGCAACCGTTTCGCACCATTTTTGAGTACATCGCCAAAAGTCAGATTTTTCCTGAAATTGTGACCCCGGGGCTTAGGGATTTTTTTCAAAAAAATCTTTTTCTGCCGGTGAAGTTGTTTAGGGCTAATTTCTTGTCCTGTGGTAAAAAGCCTTCTGTTTCGACCGCCAAACCTCTCAGGGGAACATTTGCAACCGTTTGGCACCATTTTTGAGTAAATTGCCGAAAGTCAGATTTTTGCTGAAATTGTGACCCCGGGGCTTAGGGATTGTTTCAAAAAAATCTTTTTCTGCCGGTGACGTTGTTGAGGGCTGATTTCTTGTCCTGTGATAAAAAGCATTCTGTTTCGACAGCCAAACCTCTCAGGGGAACATTTGCAACCGTTTGGCACCATATTTGAGTAAATTGCCGAAAGTCAGATTTTTCCTGAAATTGTGACCCCGGGGCTTAGGGATTTTTTTCAAAAAAATCTTTTTCTGCCGGTGACGTTGTTGAGGGCTGATTTCTTGTCCTGTGATAAAAAGCATTCTGTTTCGACAGCCAAACCTCTCAGGGGAACATTTGCAACCGTTTGGCACCATATTTGAGTAAATTGCCGAAAGTCAGATTTTTCCTGAAATTGTGACCCCGGGGCTTAGGGATTTTTTTCAAAAAAATCTTTTTCTGCCGGTGAAGTTGTTTAGGGCTAATTTCTTGTCCTGTGATAAAAAGCCTTCTGTTTCGACCGCCAAACCTCTCAGGGGAGCATTTGCAACCGTTTGGCACCATTTTTGAGTAAATTGCCGAAAGTCAGATTTTTGCTGAAATTGTGACCCCGGGGCTTAGGGGTTTTTTCAAAAAAAAAAAATTCTGCCGGTGAAGTTGTTTAGGGCTGATTTCTTGTTTTGTGATAAAATGCCTTCTGTTTCGACCACCGAACCTCTCAGGGGAACATTTGCAACCGTTTGGCACTATTTTTGAGTAAATTGCCGAAAGACAGATTTTTGCTGAAATTGTGACCCCGGGGCTTAGGGATTTTTTCAAAAAAATCTTTCTCTGCCGGTGAAGCTGTTTAGGGCTGATTTCTTTTCCTGTGATAACAAGCCTTCTGTTTCGACCGCCAAACCTCTCAGGGGAACATTTGCAACCGTTTGGCACCATTTTTGAGTAAATTTCCGAAAGTCAGATTTTTGCTTAAATTGTGACCCCGGGGCTTAGGAATTTTTTGAAAAAAATCTTTTTCTGCGGGTGACGTTGTTGAGGGCTGATTTCTTGTCCTGTGATAAAAAACCTTCTGTTTCGACAGCCAAACCTCTCAGGGGAACATTTGCAACCGTTTGGCACCATTTTTGAGTAAATTGCCGAAACTCAGATTTTTGCTGAAATTGTGACCCGGGGGCTTAGGGATTTTTTCAAAAAAATCTTTTTCTGCCATTGACGTTGTTTAGGGCTGATTTCTTGTCCTGTGGTAAAAAGCCTTCTGTTTCGACCGCCAAACCTCTCAGGGGAACATTTGCAACCGTTTGGCACCATTTTTGAGTAAATTGCCGAAAGTCAGATTTTTGCTGAAATTGTGACCCCGGGGCTTAGGGATTGTTTCAAAAAAATATTTTTCTGCCGGTGACGTTGTTGAGGGCTGATTTCTTGTCCTGTGATAAAAAGCATTCTGTTTCGACAGCCAAACCTCTCAGGGGAACATTTGCAACCGTTTGGCACCATATTTGAGTAAATTGCCGAAAGTCAGATTTTTCCTGAAATTGTGACCCCGGGGCTTAGGGATTTTTTTCAAAAAAATCTTTTTCTGCCGGTGACGTTGTTGAGGGCTGATGTCTTGTCCTGTGATAAAAAGCCTTCTGTTTCGACAGCCAAACCTCTCAGGGGAACATTTGCAACCGTTTGGCACCATTTTTGAGTAAATTGCCAGTAACGTTGTTTAGGGCTGATTTCTTGTCCTGTGGTAAAAAGCCTTCTGTTTCGACCGCCAAACCTCTCAGGGGAGCATTTGCAACCGTTTGGCACCATTTTTGAGTAAATTGCCGAAAGTCAGATTTTTGCTGAAATTGTGACCCCGGGGCTTAGGGATTTTTTCAAAAAAATCTTTTTCTGCCGGTGACGTTGTTGAGGGCTGATTTCTTGTCCTGTGATAAAAAGCCTTCTGTTTCGACAGCCAAACCTCTCAGGGGAACATTTGCAACCGTTTCGCACCATTTTTGAGTAAATCGCCAAAAGTCAGATTTTTCCTGAAATTGTGACCCCGGGGCTTAGGGATTTTTTTCAAAAAAATCTTTTTCTGCCGGTGAAGTTGTTTAGGGCTAATTTCTTGTCCTGTGATAAAAAGCCTTCTGTTTCGACCGCCAAACCTCTCAGGGGAGCATTTGCAACCGTTTGGCACCATTTTTGAGTAAATTGCCGAAAATCAGATTTCTGCTGAAATTGTGACCCCGGGGCTTAGGGATTTTTTTCAAAAAAATCTTTTTCTGCCGGTGAAGTTGTTTAGGGCTGATTTCTTGTCCTGTGATAACAAGGCTTCTGTTTCTACCGCCAAACCTCTCAGGGGAACATTTGCAACCGTTTGGCACCATTTTTGAGTAAATTGCCGAAAGTCAGATTTTTCCTGAAATTGTGACCCCGGGGCTTAGGGATATTTTTCAAAAAAATCTTTTTCTGCCGGTGACGTTGTTGAGGGCTGATTTCTTGTCCTGTGATAAAAAGCATTCTGTTTCGACAGCCAAACCTCTCAGGGGAACATTTGCAACCGTTTGGCACCATTTTTTAGTATATTGCCAGTAACGTTGTTTAGGGCTGATTTCTTGTCCTATGGTAAAAAGCCTTCTGTTTCGACCGCCAAACCTCTCAGGGAAGCATTTGCAACCGTTTGGCACCATTTTTGAGTAAATTGCCGAAAGTCAGATTTTTCCTGAAATTGTGACCCCGGGGCTTAGGGATTTTTTTCAAAAAAATCTTTTTCTGCCGGTGAAGTTGTTTAGGGCTGATTTCTTGTCCTGTGATAAAAAGCCTTCTGTTTGGACCGCCAAACATCTCAGGGGAACATTTGCATCCGCTTGGAACCATTTTTGAGTAAATTGCCAGTAACGTTGTTTAGGGCTGATTTCTTATCCTGTGATAAAAAGCCTTCTGTTTCGACCGCCAAACCTCTCAGGGGAACATTTCCAACCGTTTGGCACCATTTTTGAGTAAATTGCCGAAAGTCAGATTTTTGCTGAAATTGTTACCCCGGGGCTTAGGGATTGTTTCAAAAAAATCTTTTTCTGCCGGTGACGTTCTTGAGGGCTGATTTCTTGTCCTGTGATAAAAAGCCTTCTGTTTGGACCGCCAAACATCTCAGGGGAACATTTGCATCCGCTTGGCACCATTTTTGAGTAAATTGTCAGTAACGTTGTTAAGGGCTGATTTCTTGTCCTGTGATAAAAAGCCTTCTGTTTCGACCGCCAAACATCTCAGGGGAACATTTGCATCCGCTTGGCACCATTCTTGAGTAAATTGCCAGTAACGTTGTTTAGGGCTGATTTCTTGTCCTGTGGTAAAAAGCCTTCTGTTTCGACCGCCAAACCTCTCAGGGGAACATTTGCAACCGTTTGGCACCATTTTTGAGTAAATTACCGAAAGTCAGATTTTTCCTGAAATTGTGACCCCGGGGCTTAGGAATTTTTTGAAAAAAATCTTTTTCTGCCGGTGACGTTGTTGAGGGCTGATTTCTTGTCCTGTGATAAAAAGCATTCTGTTTCGACAGCCAAACCTCTCAGGGGAACATTTGCAACCGTTTGGCACCATTTTTGAGTATATTGCCAGTAACGTTGTTTAGGGCTGATTTCTTGTCCTGTGGTAAAAAGCCTTCTGTTTCGACCGCCAAACCTCTCAGGGAAGCATTTGCAACCGTTTGGCACCATTTTTGAGTAAATTGCCGAAAGTCAGGTTTTTGCTGAAATTGTGACCCCGGGGCTTAGGGGTTTTTTCAAAAAAAAAAATTCTGCCGGTGAAGTTGTTTAGGGCTGTTTTCTTGTTTTGTGATAAAATGCCTTCTGTTTCAACCACCGAACCTCTCAGGGGAACATTTGCAACCGTTTGGCACCATTTTTGAGTAAATTGCCGAAAGTCAGATTTTTGCTGAAATTGTGACCCCGGGGCTTAGGGATTTTTTCAAAAAAATCTTTCTCTGCCGGTGAAGCTGTTTAGGGCTGATTTCTTTTCCTGTGATAACAAGACTTCTGTTTCTACCGCCAAACCTCTCAGGGGAACATTTGCAAACGTTTGGCACCATTTTTGAGTAAATTGCCGAAAGTCAGATTTTTGCTGAAATTGTGACCCCGGGGCTTAGGGATTTTTTCAAAAAAATCTTTTTCTGCCGGTGACGTTCTTGAGGGCTGATTTCTTGTCCTGTGATAAAAAGCCTTCTGTTTCGACAGCCAAACCTCTTAGGGGAACATTTGCAACCGTTTGGCACCATTTTTGAGTAAATTGCCGAAAGTCAGATTTTTCCTGAAATTGTGACCCCGGGGCTTAGGAATTTTTTGAAAAAAATCTTTTTCTGCCGGTGACGTTGTTGAGGGCTGATTTCTTGTCCTGTGATAAAAAGCCTTCTGTTTCGACAGCCAAACCTCTCAGGGGAACATTTGCAACCGTTTGGCACCATTTTTGAGTAAATTGCCGAAAGTCAGATTTTTCCTGAAATTGTGACCCCGGGGCTTAGGGATTTTTTTCAAAAAAATCTTTTTTTGCCGGTGAAGTTGTTTAGGGCTAATTTCTTGTCCTGTGATAAAAAGCCTTCTGTTTCGACCGCCAAACTTCTCAAGGGAACATTTGCAACCTTTTGGCACCATTTTTGAGTAAATTGCCGAAAGTCAGATTTTTGCTGAAATTGTGACCCCGGGGCTTAGGGATTTTTTCAAAAAAATCTTTTTCTGCCGGTGACGTTGTTGAGGGCTGATTTCTTGTCCTGTGATAAAAAGCCTTCTGTTTCGACAGCCAAACCTCTCAGGGGAACATTTGCAACCGTTTGGCACCATTTTTGAGTAAATTGCCAGTAACGTTGTTTAGGGCTGATTTCTTGTCCTGTGGTAAAAAGCCTTCTGTTTCGACCGCCAAACCTCTCAGGGGAGCATTTGCAACCGTTTGGCACCATTTTTGAGTAAATTGCCGAAAGTCAGATTTTTGCTGAAATTGTGACCCCGGGGCTTAGGGATTTTTTCAAAAAAAAAATTTCTGCCAGTGAAGTTGTTTAGGGCCGATTTCTTGTCCTGTGATAAAAAGCCTTCTGTTTCGACAGCCAAACCTCTCAGGGGAACATTTGCCACCGTTTCGCACCATTTTTGAGTAAATCGCCAAAAGTCAGATTTTTCCTGAAATTGTGACCCCGGGGCTTAGGGATTTTTTTCAAAAAAAAAAATTTCTGCCGGTGACGTTCTTGAGGGCTGATTTCTTGTCCTGTGATAAAAAGCCTTCTGTTTGGACCGCCAAACCTCACAGGGGAGCATTTGCAACCGTTTGGCCCCATTTTTGAGTAAATTGCCGAAAGTCAGATTTTTGCTGAAATTGTGACCCCGGGGCTTAGGCATTTTTTCAAAAAAAAAAATTTCTGCCGGTGACGTTCTTGAGGGCTGATTTCTTGTCCTGTGATAAAAAGCCTTCTGTTTGGACCGCCAAACATCTCAGGGGAACATTTGCATCCGCTTGGCACCATTTTTGAGTAAATTGCCAGTAACGTTGTTTAGGGCTGATTTCTTGTCCTGTGATAAAAAGCCTTCTGTTTCGACCGCCAAACCTCTCAGGGGAACATTTCCAACCGTTTGGCACCATTTTTGAGTAAATTGCCGAAAGTCAGATTTTTGCTGAAATTGTGACCCCGGGGCTTAGGGATTGTTTCAAAAAAATCTTTTTCTGCCGGTGACGTTGTTGAGGGCTGATTTCTTGTCCTATGATAAAAAGCCTTCTGTTTCGACCGCCAAACATCTCAGGGGAACATTTGCATCCGCTTGGCACCATTCTTGAGTAAATTGTCAGTAACGTTGTTTAGGGCTGATTTCTTGTCCTGTGGTAAAAAGCCTTCTGTTTCGACAGCCAAACCTCTCAGGGGAACATTTGCAACCGTTTGGCACCATTTTTGAGTAAATTGCCGAAAGTCAGATTTTTGCTGAAATTGTGACCCCGGGGCTTAGGGATTTTTTCAAAAAAATCTTTTTCTGCCGGTGACGTTCTTGAGGGCTGATTTCTTGTCCTGTGATAAAAAGCCTTCTGTTTCGACAGCCAAACCTCTCAGGGGAACATTTGCAACCGTTTGGCACCATTTTTGAGTAAATTGCCGAAAGTCAGATTTTTCCTGAAATTGTGACCCCGGGGCTTAGGAATTTTTTGAAAAAAATCTTTTTCTGCCGGTGACGTTGTTGAGGGCTGATTTCTTCTCCTGTGATAAAAAGCCTTCTGTTTCAACAGCCAAACCTCTCAGGGGAACATTTGCAACCGTTTGGCACCATTTTTGAGTAAATTGCCGAAAGTCAGATTTTTGCTGAAATTGTGACCCCGGGGCTTAGGAATTTTTTGAAAAAAATCTTTTTCTGCCGGTGACGTTGTTGAGGGCTGATTTCTTCTCCTGTGATAAAAAGCCTTCTGTTTCGACAGCCAAACCTCTCAGGGGAACATTTGCAACCGTTTGGCACCATGTTTGAGTAAATTGCCGAAAGTCAGATTTTTGCTGAAATTGTGACCCCGGGGCTTAGGGATTTTTTTCAAAAACATCTTTTTCTGCCGGTGACGTTGTTTAGGGCTGATTTCTTGTCCTGTGATAAAAAGCCTTCTGTTTCGACCGCCAAACCTCTCAGGGGAACATTTGCAACCGTTTGGCACCATTTTTGAGTAAATTGCCGAAAGTCAGATTTTTGCTGAAATTCTGACCCCGGGGCTTAGGGATTGTTTCAAAAAAATCTTTTTCTGCCGGTGACGTTCTTGAGGGCTGATTTCTTGTCCTGTGATAAAAAGCCTTCTGTTTGGACCGCCAAACATCTCAGGGGAACATTTGCATCCGCTTGGCACCATTTTTGAGTAAATTGCCAGTAACGTTGTTTAGGGCTGATTTCTTGTCCTGTGGTAAAAAGCCTTCTGTTTCGACCGCCAAACCTCTCAGGGGAACATTTGCAACCGTTTGGCACCATTTTTGAGTAAATTGCCGAAAGTCAGATTTTTGCTGAAATTGTGACCCCGGGGCTTAGGGATTTTTTCAAAAAAATCTTTTTCTGCCGGTGACGTTCTTGAGGGCTGATTTCTTGTACTGTGATAAAAAGCCTTCTGTTTCGACAGCCAAACCTCTCAGGGGAACATTTGCAACCGTTTGGCACCATTTTTGAGTAAATTGCCGAAAGTCAGATTTTTCCGGAAATTGTGACCCCGGGGCTTAGGGATTTTTTCAAAAAAATCTTTTTCTGCCGGTGAAGCTGTTTAGGGCTGATTTCTTGTCCTGTGATAACAAGCCTTCTGTTTCTACCGCCAAAGCTCTCAGGGGAACATTTGCAACCGTTTGGCACCATGTTTGAGTAAATTGCCGAAACTCAGATTTTTGCTGAAATTGTGACCCCGGGGCTTAGGGATTTTTTCAAAAAAATCTTTTTCTGCCGGTGACGTTCTTGAGGGCTGATTTCTTGTCCTGTGATAAAAAGCCTTCTGTTTCGACCGCCAAACCTCTCAGGGGAACATTTCCAACCGTTTGGCACCATTTTTCAGTAAATTGCCGAAAGTCAGATTTTTGCTGAAATTGTGACCCCGGGGCTTAGGGATTGTTTCAAAAAAATCTTTTTCTGCCGGTGACGTTGTTGAGGGCTGATTTCTTGTCCTGTGATAAAAAGCCTTCTGTTTCGACCGCCAAACCTCTCAGGGGAACATTTGCAACCGTTTGGCACCATTTTTGAGTAAATTGCTGAAAGTCAGATTTTTTCCTGAAATTGTGACCCCGGGGCTTAGGGATTTTTTTCAAAAAAATCTTTTTCTGCCGGTGACGTTCTTGAGGGCTGATTTCTTGTCCTGTGATAAAAAGCATTCTGTTTCGACAGCCAAACCTCTCAGGGGAACATTTGCAACCGTTTGGCACCATTTTTGAGTAAATTGCCAGTAACGTTGTTTAGGGCTGATTTCTTTTCCTGTGGTAAAAAGCCTTCTGTTTCGACCGCCAAACCTCTCAGGGGAGCATTTGCAACCGTTTGGCACCATTTTTGAGTAAATTGCCGAAAGTCAGATTTTTGCTGAAATTGTGACCCCGGGGCTTAGGGATTTTTTCAAAAAAAAAAATTCTGCCAGTGAAGTTGTTTAGGGCTGATTTCTTGTCCTGTGATAAAAAGCCTTCTGTTTCGACAGCCAAACCTCTCAGGGGAACATTTGCAACCGTTTCGCACCATTTTTAAGTAAATCGCCAAAAGTCAGATTTTTCCTGAAATTGTGACCCCGGGGCTTAGGGATTTTTTTCAAAAAAATCTTTTTCTGCCGGTGAAGTTGTTTAGGGCAAATTTCTTGCCCTGTGATAAAAAGCCTTCTGTTTCGACCGCCAAACCTCTCAGGGGAGCATTTGCAACCGTTTGGCACCATTTTTGAGTAAATTGCCGAAAGTCAGATTTTTGCTGAAATTGTGACCCCGGGGCTTAGGGATTTTTTCAAAAAAAAAAATTTTCTGCCGGTGAAGTTGTTTAGGGCTGATTTCTTGTCCTGTGATAAAAAGCCTTCTGTTTCGACCGCCAAACCTCTCAGGGGAACATTTGCAACCGTTTGGCACCATTTTTGAGTAAATTGCCGAAAGTCAGATTTTTGCTGAAATTGTGACCCCGGGGCTTAGGGATTTTTTCAAAAAAATCTTTTTCTGCCGGTGACGTTCTTGAGGGCTGATTTCTTGTCCTGTGATAAAAAGCCTTCTGTTTGGACCGCCAAACATCTCAGGGGAACATTTGCATCCGCTTGGCACCATTTTTGAGTAAATTGCCAGTAACGTTGTTTAGGGGTGATTTCTTGTCCTGTGGTAAAAAGCCTTCTGTTTCGACCGCCAAACCTCTCAGGGGAACATTTGCAACCGTTTGGCACCATTTTTGAGTAAATTGCCGAAAGTCAGATTTTTGCTGAAATTGTGACCCCGGGGCTTAGGGATTTTTTCAAAAAAATCTTTTTCTGCCGGTGACGTTCTTGAGGGCTGATTTCTTGTCCTGTGATAAAAAGCCTTCTGTTTCGACCGCCAAACCTCTCAGGGGAACATTTCCAACCGTTTGGCACCATTTTTGAGTAAATTGCCGAAAGTCAGATTTTTGCTGAAATTGTGACCCCGGGGCTTAGGGATTTTTTCAAAAAAATCTTTTTCTGCCGGTGAAGCTGTTTAGTGCTGATTTCTTGTCCTTTGATAACAAGCCTTCTGTTTCTACCGCCAAAGCTCTCAGGGGAACATTTGCAACCGTTTAGCACCATGTTTGAGTAAATTGCCGAAACTCAGATTTTTGCTGAAATTGTGACCCCGGGGCTTAGGGATTTTTTTCAAAAAAATATTTTTCTGCCGGTGACGTTGTTGAGGGCTGATTTCTTGTCCTGTGATAAAAAGCCTTCTGTTTCGACCGCCAAACCTCTCAGGGGAACATTTGCAACCGTTTGGCACCATTTTTGAGTAAATTGCCGAAAGTCAGATTTTTTGCTGAAATTGTGACCCCGGGGCTTACGGATTTTTTCAAAAAAATCTTTTTCTGCCGGTGACGTTGTTGAGGGCTGATTTCTTGTCCTGTGATAAAAAGCCTTCTGTTTCGACAGCCAAACCTCTCAGGGGAACATTTGCAACCGTTTGGCACCATTTTTGAGTAAATTGCCGAAAGTCAGATTTTTGCTGAAATTGTGACCCCGGGGCTTAGGGATTTTTTCAAAAAAATCTTTTTCTGCCGGTGAAGCTGTTTAGGGCTGATTTCTTGTCCTGTGATAACAAGCCTTCTGTTTCTACCGCCAAACCTCTCAGGGGAACATTTGCAACCGTTTGGCACCATGTTTGAGTAAATTGCCGAAACTCAGATTTTTGCTGAAATTGTAACCCGGGGGCTTAGGGATTTTTTCAAAAAAATCTTTTTCTGCCATTGACGTTGTTTAGGGCTGATTTCTTGTCCTGTGGTAAAAAGCCTTCTGTTTCGACCGCCAAACCTCTCAGGGGAACATTTGCAACCGTTTGGCACCATTTTTGAGTAAATTGCCGAAAGTCAGATTTTTGCTGAAATTGTGACCCCGGGGCTTAGGGATTGTTTCAAAAAAATCTTTTTCTGCCGGTGACGTTGTTGAGGGCTGATTTCTTGTCCTGTGATAAAAAGCATTCTGTTTCGACAGCCAAACCTCTCAGGGGAACATTTGCAACCGTTTGGCACCATATTTGAGTAAATTGCCGAAAGTCAGATTTTTCCTGAAATTGTGACCCCGGGGCTTAGGGATTTTTTTCAAAAAAATCTTTTTCTGCCGGTGACGTTGTTGAGGGCTGATTTCTTGTCCTGTGATAAAAAGCATTCTGTTTCGACAGCCAAACCTCTCAGGGGAACATTTGCAACCGTTTGGCACCATATTTGAGTAAATTGCCGAAAGTCAGATTTTTCCTGAAATTGTGACCCCGGGGCTTAGGGATTTTTTCAAAAAAATCTTTTTCTGCCGGTGACGTTGTTGAGGGCTGATTTCTTGTCCTGTGATAAAAAGCCTTCTGTTTCGAGAGCCAAACCTCTCAGGGGAACATTTGCAACCGTTTGGCACCATTTTTGAGTAAATTGCCAGTAACGTTGTTTAGGGCTGATTTCTTGTCCTGTGGTAAAAAGCCTTCTGTTTCGACCGCCAAACCTCTCAGGGGAGCATTTGCAACCGTTTGGCACCATTTTTGAGTAAATTGCCGAAAGTCAGATTTTTGCTGAAATTGTGACCCCGGGGCTTAGGGATTTTTTCAAAAAAATCTTTTTCTGCCGGTGACGTTGTTGAGGGCTGATTTCTTGTCCTGTGATAAAAAGCCTTCTGTTTCGACAGCCAAACCTCTCAGGGGAACATTTGCAACCGTTTCGCACCATTTTTGAGTAAATCGCCAAAAGTCAGATTTTTCCTGAAATTGTGACCCCGGGGCTTAGGGATTTTTTTCAAAAAAATCTTTTTCTGCCGGTGAAGTTGTTTAGGGCTAATTTCTTGTCCTGTGATAAAAAGCCTTCTGTTTCGACCGCCAAACCTCTCAGGGGAGCATTTGCAACCGTTTGGCACCATTTTTGAGTAAATTGCCGAAAGTCAGATTTTTGCTGAAATTGTGACCCCGGGGCTTAGGGGTTTTTTCAAAAAAAAAAAATTCTGCCGGTGAAGTTGTTTAGGGCTGATTTCTTGTTTTGTGATAAAATGCCTTCTGTTTCGACCACCGAACCTCTCAGGGGAACATTTGCAACCGTTTGGCACCATTTTTGAGTAAATTGCCGAAAGTCAGATTTTTGCTGAAATTGTGACCCCGGGGCTTAGGGATTGTTTCAAAAAAATCTTTTTCTGCCGGTGACGTTGTTGAGGGCTGATTTCTTGTCCTGTGATAAAAAGCATTCTGTTTCGACAGCCAAACCTCTCAGGGGAACATTTGCAACCGTTTGGCACCATATTTGAGTAAATTGCCGAAAGTCAGATTTTTCCTGAAATTGTGACCCCGGGGCTTAGGGATTTTTTTCAAAAAAATCTTTTTCTGCCGGTGACGTTGTTGAGGGCTGATTTCTTGTCCTGTGATAAAAAGCATTCTGTTTCGACAGCCAAACCTCTCAGGGGAACATTTGCAACCGTTTGGCACCATATTTGAGTAAATTGCCGAAAGTCAGATTTTTCCTGAAATTGTGACCCCGGGGCTTAGGGATTTTTTTCAAAAAAATCTTTTTCTGCCGGTGAAGTTGTTTAGGGCTAATTTCTTGTCCTGTGATAAAAAGCCTTCTGTTTCGACCGCCAAACCTCTCAGGGGAGCATTTGCAACCGTTTGGCACCATTTTTGAGTAAATTGCCGAAAGTCAGATTTTTGCTGAAATTGTGACCCCGGGGCTTAGGGGTTTTTTCAAAAAAAAAAAATTCTGCCGGTGAAGTTGTTTAGGGCTGATTTCTTGTTTTGTGATAAAATGCCTTCTGTTTCGACCACCGAACCTCTCAGGGGAACATTTGCAACCGTTTGGCACTATTTTTGAGTAAATTGCCGAAAGACAGATTTTTGCTGAAATTGTGACCCCGGGGCTTAGGGATTTTTTCAAAAAAATCTTTCTCTGCCGGTGAAGCTGTTTAGGGCTGATTTCTTTTCCTGTGATAACAAGCCTTCTGTTTCGACCGCCAAACCTCTCAGGGGAACATTTGCAACCGTTTGGCACCATTTTTGAGTAAATTTCCGAAAGTCAGATTTTTGCTTAAATTGTGACCCCGGGGCTTAGGAATTTTTTGAAAAAAATCTTTTTCTGCGGGTGACGTTGTTGAGGGCTGATTTCTTGTCCTGTGATAAAAAACCTTCTGTTTCGACAGCCAAACCTCTCAGGGGAACATTTGCAACCGTTTGGCACCATTTTTGAGTAAATTGCCGAAACTCAGATTTTTGCTGAAATTGTGACCCGGGGGCTTAGGGATTTTTTCAAAAAAATCTTTTTCTGCCATTGACGTTGTTTAGGGCTGATTTCTTGTCCTGTGGTAAAAAGCCTTCTGTTTCGACCGCCAAACCTCTCAGGGGAACATTTGCAACCGTTTGGCACCATTTTTGAGTAAATTGCCGAAAGTCAGATTTTTGCTGAAATTGTGACCCCGGGGCTTAGGGATTGTTTCAAAAAAATATTTTTCTGCCGGTGACGTTGTTGAGGGCTGATTTCTTGTCCTGTGATAAAAAGCATTCTGTTTCGACAGCCAAACCTCTCAGGGGAACATTTGCAACCGTTTGGCACCATATTTGAGTAAATTGCCGAAAGTCAGATTTTTCCTGAAATTGTGACCCCGGGGCTTAGGGATTTTTTTCAAAAAAATCTTTTTCTGCCGGTGACGTTGTTGAGGGCTGATGTCTTGTCCTGTGATAAAAAGCCTTCTGTTTCGACAGCCAAACCTCTCAGGGGAACATTTGCAACCGTTTGGCACCATTTTTGAGTAAATTGCCAGTAACGTTGTTTAGGGCTGATTTCTTGTCCTGTGGTAAAAAGCCTTCTGTTTCGACCGCCAAACCTCTCAGGGGAGCATTTGCAACCGTTTGGCACCATTTTTGAGTAAATTGCCGAAAGTCAGATTTTTGCTGAAATTGTGACCCCGGGGCTTAGGGATTTTTTCAAAAAAATCTTTTTCTGCCGGTGACGTTGTTGAGGGCTGATTTCTTGTCCTGTGATAAAAAGCCTTCTGTTTCGACAGCCAAACCTCTCAGGGGAACATTTGCAACCGTTTCGCACCATTTTTGAGTAAATCGCCAAAAGTCAGATTTTTCCTGAAATTGTGACCCCGGGGCTTAGGGATTTTTTTCAAAAAAATCTTTTTCTGCCGGTGAAGTTGTTTAGGGCTAATTTCTTGTCCTGTGATAAAAAGCCTTCTGTTTCGACCGCCAAACCTCTCAGGGGAGCATTTGCAACCGTTTGGCACCATTTTTGAGTAAATTGCCGAAAATCAGATTTCTGCTGAAATTGTGACCCCGGGGCTTAGGGATTTTTTTCAAAAAAATCTTTTTCTGCCGGTGAAGTTGTTTAGGGCTGATTTCTTGTCCTGTGATAACAAGGCTTCTGTTTCTACCGCCAAACCTCTCAGGGGAACATTTGCAACCGTTTGGCACCATTTTTGAGTAAATTGCCGAAAGTCAGATTTTTCCTGAAATTGTGACCCCGGGGCTTAGGGATATTTTTCAAAAAAATCTTTTTCTGCCGGTGACGTTGTTGAGGGCTGATTTCTTGTCCTGTGATAAAAAGCATTCTGTTTCGACAGCCAAACCTCTCAGGGGAACATTTGCAACCGTTTGGCACCATTTTTTAGTATATTGCCAGTAACGTTGTTTAGGGCTGATTTCTTGTCCTATGGTAAAAAGCCTTCTGTTTCGACCGCCAAACCTCTCAGGGAAGCATTTGCAACCGTTTGGCACCATTTTTGAGTAAATTGCCGAAAGTCAGATTTTTCCTGAAATTGTGACCCCGGGGCTTAGGGATTTTTTTCAAAAAAATCTTTTTCTGCCGGTGAAGTTGTTTAGGGCTAATTTCTTGTCCTGTGATAAAAAGCCTTCTGTTTCGACCGCCAAACCTCTCAGGGGAGCATTTGCAACCGTTTGGCACCATTTTTGAGTAAATTGCCGAAAGTCAGATTTTTGCTGAAATTGTGACCCCGGGGCTTAGGGGTTTTTTCAAAAAAAAAAAATTCTGCCGGTGAAGTTGTTTAGGGCTGATTTCTTGTTTTGTGATAAAATGCCTTCTGTTTCGACCACCGAACCTCTCAGGGGAACATTTGCAACCGTTTGGCACTATTTTTGAGTAAATTGCCGAAAGTCAGATTTTTGCTGAAATTGTGACCCCGGGGCTTAGGGATTTTTTCAAAAAAATCTTTCTCTGCCGGTGAAGCTGTTTAGGGCTGATTTCTTTTCCTGTGATAACAAGCCTTCTGTTTCGACCGCCAAACCTCTCAGGGGAACATTTGCAACCGTTTGGCACCATTTTTGAGTAAATTTCCGAAAGTCAGATTTTTGCTGAAATTGTGACCCCGGGGCTTAGGAATTTTTTGAAAAAAATCTTTTTCTGCGGGTGACGTTGAGGGCTGATTTCTTGTCCTGTGATAAAAAGCCTTCTGTTTCGACAGCCAAACCTCTCAGGGGAACATTTGCAACCGTTTGGCACCATTTTTGAGTAAATTGCCGAAAGTCAGATTTTTCCTGAAATTGTGACCCCGGGGCTTAGGGGTTTTTTCAAAAAAAAAAAAATTCTGCCGGTGAAGTTGTTTAGGGCTGATTTCTTGTTTTGTGATAAAATGCCTTCTGTTTCGACCACCGAACCTCTCAGGGGAACATTTGCAACCGTTTGGCACCATTGTTGAGTAAATTGCCGAAAGTCAGATTTTTGCTGAAATTGTGACCCCGGGGCTTAGGGATATTTTCAAAAAAATGTTTCTCTGCCGGTGAAGCTGTTTAGGGCTGATTTCTTTTCCTGTGATAACAAGCCTTCTGTTTCGACCGCCAAACCTCTCAGGGGAACATTTGCAACCGTTTGGCACCATTTTTGAGTAAATTGCCGAAAGTCAGATTTTTGCTGAAATTGTGACCCCGGGGCTTAGGGATTTTTTGAAAAAAATCTTTTTCTGCCGGTGACGTTGTTGAGGGCTGATTTCTTGTCCTGTGATAAAAAGCCTTCTGTTTCGACAGCCAAACCTCTCAGGGGAACATTTGCAACCGTTTGGCACCATTTTTGAGTAAATTGCCGAAAGTCAGATTTTTCCTGAAATTGTGACCCCGGGGCTTAGGGATTTTTTTCAAAAAAATCTTTTTCTGCCGGTGAAGTTGTTTAGGGCTGATTTCTTGTCCTGTGATAACAAGGCTTCTGTTTCTACCGCCAAACCTCTCAGGGGAACATTTGCAACCGTTTGGCACCATTTTTGAGTAAATTGCCGAAAGTCAGATTTTTGCTGAAATTGTGACCCCGGGGCTTAGGGATTTTTTCAAAAAAATCTTTTTCTGCCGGTGACGTTCTTGAGGGCTGATTTCTTGTCCTGTGATAAAAAGCCTTCTGTTTCGACAGCCAAACCTCTCAGGGGAACATTTGCAACCGTTTGGCACCATTTTTGAGTAAATTGCCGAAAGTCAGATTTTTCCTGAAATTGTGACCCCGGGGCTTAGGGATTTTTTTCAAAAAAATCTTTTTCTGCCGGTGACGTTGTTGAGGGCTGATTTCTTGTCCTGTGATAAAAAGCCTTCTGTTTCGACAGCCAAACCTCTCAGGGGAACATTTGCAACCGTTTGGCACCATTTTTGAGTAAATTGCCGAAAGTCAGATTTTTGCTGAAATTGTGACCCCGGGGCTTAGGGATTTTTTCAAAAAAATCTTTTTCTGCCGGTGACGTTGTTGAGGGCTGATTTCTTGTCCTGTGATAAAAAGCCTTCTGTTTCGACAGCCAAACCTCTCAGGGGAACATTTGCAACCGTTTGGCACCATTTTTGAGTAAATTGCCAGTAACGTTGTTTAGGGCTGATTTCTTGTCCTGTGGTAAAAAGCCTTCTGTTTCGACCGCCAAACCTCTCAGGGGAGCATTTGCAACCGTTTGGCACCATTTTTGAGTAAATTGCCGAAAGTCAGATTTTTGCTGAAATTGTGACCCCGGGGCTTCGGGATTTTTTCAAAAAAATCTTTTTCTGCCGGTGACGTTGTTGAGGGCTGATTTCTTGTCCTGTGATAAAAAGCCTTCTGTTTCGACAGCCAAACCTCTCAGGGGAACATTTGCAACCGTTTCGCACCATTTTTGAGTAAATCGCCAAAAGTCAGATTTTTCCTGAAATTGTGACCCCGGGGCTTAGGGATTTTTTTCAAAAAAATCTTTTTCTGCCGGTGAAGTTGTTTAGGGCTAATTTCTTGTCCTGTGATAAAAAGCCTTCTGTTTCGACCGCCAAACCTCTCAGGGGAGCATTTGCAACCGTTTGGCACCATTTTTGAGTAAATTGCCGAAAGTCAGATTTTTCCTGAAATTGTGACCCCAGGCCTTAGGGATTTTTTTCAAAAAAATCTTTTTCTGCCGGTGAAGTTGTTTAGGGCTGATTTCTTGTCCTGTGATAACAAGGCTTCTGTTTCTACCGCCAAACCTCTCAGGGGAACATTTGCAACCGTTTGGCACCATTTTTGAGTAAATCGCCGAAAGTCAGATTTTTCCTGAAATTGTGACCCCGGGGCTTAGGGATTTTTTTCAAAAAAATCTTTTTCTGCCGGTGACGTTGTTGAGGGCTGATTTCTTGTCCTGTGATAAAAAGCATTCTGTTTCGACAGCCAAACCTCTCAGGGGAACATTTGCAACCGTTTGGCACCATTTTTTAGTATATTGCCAGTAACGTTGTTTAGGGCTGATTTCTTGTCCTATGGTAAAAAGCCTTCTGTTTCGACCGCCAAACCTCTCAGGGAAGCATTTGCAACCGTTTGGCACCATTTTTGAGTAAATTGCCGAAAGTCAGATTTTTGCTGAAATTGTGACCCCGGGGCTTAGGGATTTTTTTCAAAAAAATCTTTTTCTGCCGGTGAAGTTGTTTAGGGCTAATTTCTTGTCCTGTGATAAAAAGCCTTCTGTTTCGACCGCCAAACCTCTCAGGGGAGCATTTGCAACCGTTTGGCACCATTTTTGAGTAAATTGCCGAAAGTCAGATTTTTGCTGAAATTGTGACCCAGGGGCTTAGGGGTTTTTTCAAAAAAAAAAAAATTCTGCCGGTGAAGTTGTTTAGGGCTGATTTCTTGTTTTGTGATAAAATGCCTTCTGTTTCGACCACCGAACCTCTCAGGGGAACATTTGCAACCGTTTGGCACCATTTTTGAGTAAATTGCCGAAAGTCAGATTTTTGCTGAAATTGTGACCCCGGGGCTTAGGGATTTTTTCAAAAAAATGTTTCTCTGCCGGTGAAGCTGTTTAGGGCTGATTTCTTTTCCTGTGATAACAAGCCTTCTGTTTCGACCGCCAAACCTCTCAGGGGAACATTTGCAACCGTTTGGCACCATTTTTGAGTAAATTGCCGAAAGTCAGATTTTTGCTGAAATTGTGACCCCGGGGCTTAGGGATTTTTTGAAAAAAATCTTTTTCTGCCGGTGACGTTGTTGAGGGCTGATTTCTTGTCCTGTGATAAAAAGCCTTCTGTTTCGACAGCCAAACCTCTCAGGGGAACATTTGCAACCGTTTGGCACCATTTTTGAGTAAATTGCCGAAAGTCAGATTTTTCCTGAAATTGTGACCCCGGGGCTTAGGGATTTTTTTCAAAAAAATCTTTTTCTGCCGGTGAAGTTGTTTAGGGCTGATTTCTTGTCCTGTGATAACAAGGCTTCTGTTTCTACCGCCAAACCTCTCAGGGGAACATTTGCAACCGTTTGGCACCATTTTTGAGTAAATTGCCGAAAGTCAGATTTTTGCTGAAATTGTGACCCCGGGGCTTAGGGATTTTTTCAAAAAAATCTTTTTCTGCCGGTGACGTTCTTGAGGGCTGATTTCTTCTCCTGTGATAAAAAGCCTTCTGTTTCGACAGCCAAACCTCTCAGGGGAACATTTGCAACCGTTTGGCACCATTTTTGAGTAAATTGCCGAAAGTCAGATTTTTCCTGAAATTGTGACCCCGGGGCTTAGGGATTTTTTTCAAAAAAATCTTTTTCTGCCGGTGACGTTGTTGAGGGCTGATTTCTTGTCCTGTGATAAAAAGCATTCTGTTTCGACAGCCAAACCTCTCAGGGGAACATTTGCAACCGTTTGGCACCATTTTTGAGTAAATTGCCAGTAACGTTGTTTAGGGCTGATTTCTTGTCCTGTGGTAAAAAGCCTTCTGTTTCGACCGCCAAACCTCTCAGGGGAGCATTTGCAACCGTTTGGCACCATTTTTGAGTAAATTGCCGAAAGTCAGATTTTTGCTGAAATTGTGACCCCGGGGCTTAGGGATTTTTTCAAAAAAATCTTTTTCTGCCGGTGACGTTGTTGAGGGCTGATTTCTTGTCCTGTGATAAAAAGCCTTCTGTTTCGACAGCCAAACCTCTCAGGGGAACATTTGCAACCGTTTCGCACCATTTTTGAGTAAATCGCCAAAAGTCAGATTTTTCCTGAAATTGTGACCCCGGGGCTTAGGGATTTTTTTCAAAAAAATCTTTTTCTGCCGGTGACGTTGTTGAGGGCTGATTTCTTGTCCTGTGATAAAAAGCATTCTGTTTCGACAGCCAAACCTCTCAGGGGAACATTTGCAACCGTTTGGCACCATTTTTGAGTAAATTGCCAGTAACGTTGTTTAGGGCTGATTTCTTGTCCTGTGGTAAAAAGCCTTCTGTTTCGACCGCCAAACCTCTCAGGGGAGCATTTGCAACCGTTTGGCACCATTTTTGAGTAAATTGCCGAAAGTCAGATTTTTGCTGAAATTGTGACCCCGGGGCTTAGGGATTTTTTCAAAAAAATCTTTTTCTGCCGGTGACGTTGTTGAGGGCTGATTTCTTGTCCTGTGATAAAAAGCCTTCTGTTTCGACAGCCAAACCTCTCAGGGGAACATTTGCAACCGTTTCGCACCATTTTTGAGTAAATCGCCAAAAGTCAGATTTTTCCTGAAATTGTGACCCCGGGGCTTAGGGATTTTTTTCAAAAAAATCTTTTTCTGCCGGTGAAGTTGTTTAGGGCTAATTTCTTGTCCTGTGATAAAAAGCCTTCTGTTTCGACCGCCAAACCTCTCAGGGGAGCATTTGCAACCGTTTGGCACCATTTTTTAGTATATTGCCAGTAACGTTGTTTAGGGCTGATTTCTTGTCCTATGGAAAAAGCCTTCTGTTTCGACCGCCAAACCTCTCAGGGAAGCATTTGCAACCGTTTGGCACCATTTTTTAGTAAATTGCCGAAAGTCAGATTTTTCCTGAAATTGTGACCCCGGGGCTTAGGGATTTTTTTCAAAAAAATCTTTTTCTGCCGGTGAAGTTGTTTAGGGCTAATTTCTTGTCCTGTGATAAAAAGCCTTCTGTTTCGACCGCCAAACCTCTCAGGGGAGCATTTGCAACCGTTTGGCACCATTTTTGAGTAAATTGCCGAAAGTCAGATTTTTGCTGAAATTGTGACCCCGGGGCTTAGGGGTTTTTTCAAAAAAAAAAAAATTTCTGCCGGTGAAGTTGTTTAGGGCTGATTTCTTGTTTTGTGATAAAATGCCTTCTGTTTCGACCACCGAACCTCTCAGGGGAACATTTGCAACCGTTTGGCACCATTTTTGAGTAAATTGCCGAAAGTCAGATTTTTGCTGAAATTGTGACCCCGGGGCTTAGGGATTTTTTTCAAAAAAATCTTTTTCTGCCGGTGAAGTTGTTTAGGGCTGATTTCTTGTCCTGTGATAACAAGGCTTCTGTTTCTACCGCCAAACCTCTCAGGGGAACATTTGCAACCGTTTGGCACCATTTTTGAGTAAATTGCCGAAAGTCAGATTTTTGCTGAAATTGTGACCCCGGGGCTTAGGGATTTTTTCAAAAAAAATCTTTTTCTGCCGGTGACGTTCTTGAGGGCTGATTTCTTCTCCTGTGATAAAAAGCCTTCTGTTTCGACAGCCAAACCTCTCAGGGGAACATTTGCAACCGTTTGGCACCATTTTTGAGTAAATTGCCGAAAGTCAGATTTTTCCTGAAATTGTGACCCCGGGGCTTAGGGATTTTTTTCAAAAAAATCTTTTTCTGCCGGTGACGTTGTTGAGGGCTGATTTCTTGTCCTGTGAAAAAAAGCATTCTGTTTCGACCGCCAAACCTCTCAGGGGAACATTTGCAACCGTTTGGCACCAATTTTGAGTAAATTGCCGAAAGTCAGATTTTTCCTGAAATTGTGACCCCGGGGCTTAGGGATTTTTTCAAAAAAATCTTTTTCTGCCGGTGACGTTCTTGAGGGCTGATTTCTTGTCCTGTGATAAAAAGCCTTCTGTTTCGACCGCCAAACCTCTCAGGGGAACATTTCCAACCGTTTGGCACCATTTTTGAGTAAATTGCCGAAAGTCAGATTTTTCCTGAAATTGTGACCCCGGGGCTTAGGGATTTTTTCAAAAAAATCTTTTTCTGCCGGTGACGTTGTTGAGGGCTGATTTCTTGTCCTGTGATAAAAAGCCTTCTGTTTCGACAGCCAAAGCTCTCAGGGGAACATTTGCAACCGTTTGGCACCATTTTTGAGTAAATTGCCGAAACTCAGATTTTTGCTGAAATTGTGACCCGGGGGCTTAGGGATTTTTTCAAAAAAATCTTTTTCTGCCATTGACGTTGTTTAGGGCTGATTTCTTGTCCTGTGGTAAAAAGCCTTCTGTTTCGACCGCCAAACCTCTCAGGGAACATTTGCCACCGTTTGGCACCATTTTTGAGTAAATTGCCGAAAGTCAGATTTTTGCTGAAATTGTGACCCCGGGGCTTAGGGATTGTTTCAAAAAAATCTTTTTCTGCCGGTGACGTTCTTGAGGGCTGATTTCCTGTCCTGTGATAAAAAGCCTTCTGTTTCGACCGCCAAACCTCTCAGGGGAACATTTGCAACCGTTTCGCACCATTTTTGAGTAAATCGCCAAAAGTCAGATTTTTCCTGAAATTGTGACCCCGGGGCTTAGGGATTTTTTCAAAAAAATCTTTTTCTGCCGGTGACGTTGTTGAGGGCTGATTTCTTGTCCTGTGATAAAAAGCCTTCTGTTTCGACAGCCAAACCTCTCAGGGGAACATTTGCAACCGTTTGGCACCCTTTTTCAGTAAATTGCCAGTAACGTTGTTTAGGGCTGATTTCTTGTCCTGTGATAAAATGCCTTCTGTTTCGACCACCGAACCTCTCAGGGGAACATTTGCAACCGTTTGGCACCATTTTTGAGTAAATTGCCGAAAGTCAGATTTTTGCTGAAATTGTGACCCCGGGGCTTAGGGATTTTTTCAAAAAAATCTTTTTCTGCCGGTGACGTTGTTGAGGGCTGATTTCTTGTCCTGTGATAAAAAGCCTTCTGTTTCGACAGCCAAACCTCTCAGGGGAACATTTGCAACCGTTTGGCACCATTTTTGAGTAAATTGCCGAAAGTCAGATTTTTCCTGAAATTGTGACCCCGGGGCTTAGGGATTTTTTTCAAAAAAATCTTTTTCTGCCGGTGACGTTGTTGAGGGCTGATTTCTTGTCCTGTGATAAAAAGCATTCTGTTTCGACAGCCAAACCTCTCAGGGGAACATTTGCAACCGTTTGGCACCATTTTTGAGTAAATTGCCAGTAACGTTGTTTAGGGCTGATTTCTTGTCCTGTGGTAAAAAGCCTTCTGTTTCGACCGCCAAACCTCTCAGGGGAGCATTTGCAACCGTTTGGCACCATTTTTGAGTAAATTGCCGAAAGTCAGATTTTTGCTGAAATTGTGACCCCGGGGCTTAGGGATTTTTTCAAAAAAATCTTTTTCTGCCGGTGACGTTGTTGAGGGCTGATTTCTTGTCCTGTGATAAAAAGCATTCTGTTTCGACAGCCAAACCTCTCAGGGGAACATTTGCAACCGTTTCGCACCATTTTTGAGTAAATCGCCAAAAGTCAGATTTTTCCTGAAATTGTGACCCCGGGGCTTAGGGATTTTTTTCAAAAAAATCTTTTTCTGCCGGTGACGTTGTTGAGGGCTGATTTCTTGTCCTGTGATAAAAAGCATTCTGTTTCGACAGCCAAACCTCTCAGGGGAACATTTGCAACCGTTTGGCACCATTTTTGAGTAAATTGCCAGTAACGTTGTTTAGGGCTGATTTCTTGTCCTGTGGTAAAAAGCCTTCTGTTTCGACCGCCAAACCTCTCAGGGGAGCATTTGCAACCGTTTGGCACCATTTTTGAGTAAATTGCCGAAAGTCAGATTTTTGCTGAAATTGTGACCCCGGGGCTTAGGGATTTTTTCAAAAAAATCTTTTTCTGCCGGTGACGTTGTTGAGGGCTGATTTCTTGTCCTGTGATAAAAAGCCTTCTGTTTCGACCGCCAAACCTCTCAGGGGAACATTTGCAACCGTTTCGCACCATTTTTGAGTAAATCGCCAAAAGTCAGATTTTTCCTGAAATTGTGACCCCGGGGCTTAGGGATTTTTTTCAAAAAAATCTTTTTCTGCCGGTGAAGTTGTTTAGGGCTAATTTCTTGTCCTGTGATAAAAAGCCTTCTGTTTCGACCGCCAAACCTCTCAGGGGAGCATTTGCAACCGTTTGGCACCATTTTTTAGTATATTGCCAGTAACGTTGTTTAGGGCTGATTTCTTGTCCTATGGTAAAAAGCCTTCTGTTTCGACCGCCAAACCTCTCAGGGGAGCATTTGCAACCGTTTGGCACCATTTTTGAGTAAATTGCCGAAAGTCAGATTTTTGCTGAAATTGTGACCCCGGGGCTTAGGGATTTTTTCAAAAAAATCTTTTTCTGCCGGTGACGTTGTTGAGGGCTGATTTCTTGTCCTGTGATAAAAAGCCTTCTGTTTCGACAGCCAAACCTCTCAGGGGAACATTTGCAACCGTTTCGCACCATTTTTGAGTAAATCGCCAAAAGTCAGATTTTTCCTGAAATTGTGACCCCGGGGCTTAGGGATTTTTTTCAAAAAAATCTTTTTCTGCCGGTGAAGTTGTTTAGGGCTAATTTCTTGTCCTGTGATAAAAAGCCTTCTGTTTCGACCGCCAAACCTCTCAGGGGAGCATTTGCAACCGTTTGGCACCATTTTTTAGTATATTGCCAGTAACGTTGTTTAGGGCTGATTTCTTGTCCTATGGAAAAAGCCTTCTGTTTCGACCGCCAAACCTCTCAGGGAAGCATTTGCAACCGTTTGGCACCATTTTTTAGTAAATTGCCGAAAGTCAGATTTTTCCTGAAATTGTGACCCCGGGGCTTAGGGATTTTTTTCAAAAAAATCTTTTTCTGCCGGTGAAGTTGTTTAGGGCTAATTTCTTGTCCTGTGATAAAAAGCCTTCTGTTTCGACCGCCAAACCTCTCAGGGGAGCATTTGCAACCGTTTGGCACCATTTTTGAGTAAATTGCCGAAAGTCAGATTTTTGCTGAAATTGTGACCCCGGGGCTTAGGGGTTTTTTCAAAAAAAAAAAAAATTCTGCCGGTGAAGTTGTTTAGGGCTGATTTCTTGTTTTGTGATAAAATGCCTTCTGTTTCGACCACCGAACCTCTCAGGGGAACATTTGCAACCGTTTGGCACCATTTTTGAGTAAATTGCCGAAAGTCAGATTTTTCCTGAAATTGTGACCCCGGGGCTTAGGGATTTTTTTCAAAAAAATCTTTTTCTGCCGGTGACGTTGTTGAGGGCTGATTTCTTGTCCTGTGATAAAAAGCCTTCTGTTTCGACCGCCAAACCTCTCAGGGGAACATTTGCAACCGTTTGGCACCATTTTTGAGTAAATTGCCGAAAGTCAGATTTTTTGCTGAAATTGTGACCCCGGGGCTTAGGGATTTTTTCAAAAAAATCTTTTTCTGCCGGTGACGTTGTTGAGGGCTGATTTCTTGTCCTGTGATAAAAAGCCTTCTGTTTCGACAGCCAAACCTCTCAGGGGAACATTTGCAACCGTTTGGCACCATTTTTGAGTAAATTGCCGAAACTCAGATTTTTGCTGAAATTGTGACCCGGGGGCTTAGGGATTTTTTCAAAAAAATCTTTTTCTGCCATTGACGTTGTTTAGGGCTGATTTCTTGTCCTGTGGTAAAAAGCCTTCTGTTTCGACCGCCAAACCTCTCAGGGGAACATTTGCAACCGTTTGGCACCATTTTTGAGTAAATTGCCAGTAACGTTGTTTAGGGCTGATTTCTTGTCCTGTGGTAAAAAGCCTTCTGTTTCGACCGCCAAACCTCTCAGGGGAGCATTTGCAACCGTTTGGCACCATTTTTGAGTAAATTGCCGAAAGTCAGATTTTTGCTGAAATTGTGACCCCGGGGCTTAGGGATTTTTTCAAAAAAATCTTTTTCTGCCGGTGACGTTGTTGAGGGCTGATTTCTTGTCCTGTGATAAAAAGCCTTCTGTTTCGACAGCCAAACCTCTCAGGGGAACATTTGCAACCGTTTCGCACCATTTTTGAGTAAATCGCCAAAAGTCAGATTTTTCCTGAAATTGTGACCCCGGGGCTTAGGGATTTTTTTCAAAAAAATCTTTTTCTGCCGGTGAAGTTGTTTAGGGCTAATTTCTTGTCCTGTGATAAAAAGCCTTCTGTTTCGACCGCCAAACCTCTCAGGGGAGCATTTGCAACCGTTTGGCACCATTTTTTAGTATATTGCCAGTAACGTTGTTTAGGGCTGATTTCTTGTCCTATGGTAAAAAGCCTTCTGTTTCGACCGCCAAACCTCTCAGGGGAGCATTTGCAACCGTTTGGCACCATTTTTGAGTAAATTGCCGAAAGTCAGATTTTTGCTGAAATTGTGACCCCGGGGCTTAGGGATTTTTTCAAAAAAATCTTTTTCTGCCGGTGACGTTGTTGAGGGCTGATTTCTTGTCCTGTGATAAAAAGCCTTCTGTTTCGACAGCCAAACCTCTCAGGGGAACATTTGCAACCGTTTCGCACCATTTTTGAGTAAATCGCCAAAAGTCAGATTTTTCCTGAAATTGTGACCCCGGGGCTTAGGGATTTTTTTCAAAAAAATCTTTTTCTGCCGGTGAAGTTGTTTAGGGCTAATTTCTTGTCCTGTGATAAAAAGCCTTCTGTTTCGACCGCCAAACCTCTCAGGGGAGCATTTGCAACCGTTTGGCACCATTTTTTAGTATATTGCCAGTAACGTTGTTTAGGGCTGATTTCTTGTCCTATGGAAAAAGCCTTCTGTTTCGACCGCCAAACCTCTCAGGGAAGCATTTGCAACCGTTTGGCACCATTTTTTAGTAAATTGCCGAAAGTCAGATTTTTCCTGAAATTGTGACCCCGGGGCTTAGGGATTTTTTTCAAAAAAATCTTTTTCTGCCGGTGAAGTTGTTTAGGGCTAATTTCTTGTCCTGTGATAAAAAGCCTTCTGTTTCGACCGCCAAACCTCTCAGGGGAGCATTTGCAACCGTTTGGCACCATTTTTGAGTAAATTGCCGAAAGTCAGATTTTTGCTGAAATTGTGACCCCGGGGCTTAGGGGTTTTTTCAAAAAAAAAAAAAATTCTGCCGGTGAAGTTGTTTAGGGCTGATTTCTTGTTTTGTGATAAAATGCCTTCTGTTTCGACCACCGAACCTCTCAGGGGAACATTTGCAACCGTTTGGCACCATTTTTGAGTAAATTGCCGAAAGTCAGATTTTTCCTGAAATTGTGACCCCGGGGCTTAGGGATTTTTTTCAAAAAAATCTTTTTCTGCCGGTGACGTTGTTGAGGGCTGATTTCTTGTCCTGTGATAAAAAGCCTTCTGTTTCGACCGCCAAACCTCTCAGGGGAACATTTGCAACCGTTTGGCACCATTTTTGAGTAAATTGCCGAAAGTCAGATTTTTTGCTGAAATTGTGACCCCGGGGCTTAGGGATTTTTTCAAAAAAATCTTTTTCTGCCGGTGACGTTGTTGAGGGCTGATTTCTTGTCCTGTGATAAAAAGCCTTCTGTTTCGACAGCCAAACCTCTCAGGGGAACATTTGCAACCGTTTGGCACCATTTTTGAGTAAATTGCCGAAACTCAGATTTTTGCTGAAATTGTGACCCGGGGGCTTAGGGATTTTTTCAAAAAAATCTTTTTCTGCCATTGACGTTGTTTAGGGCTGATTTCTTGTCCTGTGGTAAAAAGCCTTCTGTTTCGACCGCCAAACCTCTCAGGGAACATTTGCCACCGTTTGGCACCATTTTTGAGTAAATTGCCGAAAGTCAGATTTTTGCTGAAATTGTGACCCCGGGGCTTAGGGATTGTTTCAAAAAAATCTTTTTCTGCCGGTGACGTTCTTGAGGGCTGATTTCCTGTCCTGTGATAAAAAGCCTTCTGTTTCGACCGCCAAACCTCTCAGGGGAACATTTGCAACCGTTTCGCACCATTTTTGAGTAAATCGCCAAAAGTCAGATTTTTCCTGAAATTGTGACCCCGGGGCTTAGGGATTTTTTCAAAAAAATCTTTTTCTGCCGGTGACGTTGTTGAGGGCTGATTTCTTGTCCTGTGATAAAAAGCCTTCTGTTTCGACAGCCAAACCTCTCAGGGGAACATTTGCAACCGTTTGGCACCCTTTTTCAGTAAATTGCCAGTAACGTTGTTTAGGGCTGATTTCTTGTCCTGTGATAAAATGCCTTCTGTTTCGACCACCGAACCTCTCAGGGGAACATTTGCAACCGTTTGGCACCATTTTTGAGTAAATTGCCGAAAGTCAGATTTTTGCTGAAATTGTGACCCCGGGGCTTAGGGATTTTTTCAAAAAAATCTTTTTCTGCCGGTGACGTTGTTGAGGGCTGATTTCTTGTCCTGTGATAAAAAGCCTTCTGTTTCGACAGCCAAACCTCTCAGGGGAACATTTGCAACCGTTTGGCACCATTTTTGAGTAAATTGCCGAAAGTCAGATTTTTCCTGAAATTGTGACCCCGGGGCTTAGGGATTTTTTTCAAAAAAATCTTTTTCTGCCGGTGACGTTGTTGAGGGCTGATTTCTTGTCCTGTTATAAAAAGCATTCTGTTTCGACAGCCAAACCTCTCAGGGGAACATTTGCAACCGTTTGGCACCATTTTTGAGTAAATTGCCAGTAACGTTGTTTAGGGCTGATTTCTTGTCCTGTGGTAAAAAGCCTTCTGTTTCGACCGCCAAACCTCTCAGGGGAGCATTTGCAACCGTTTGGCACCATTTTTGAGTAAATTGCCGAAAGTCAGATTTTTGCTGAAATTGTGACCCCGGGGCTTAGGGATTTTTTCAAAAAAATCTTTTTCTGCCGGTGACGTTGTTGAGGGCTGATTTCTTGTCCTGTGATAAAAAGCATTCTGTTTCGACAGCCAAACCTCTCAGGGGAACATTTGCAACCGTTTCGCACCATTTTTGAGTAAATCGCCAAAAGTCAGATTTTTCCTGAAATTGTGACCCCGGGGCTTAGGGATTTTTTTCAAAAAAATCTTTTTCTGCCGGTGACGTTGTTTAGGGCTGATTTCTTGTTTTGTGATAAAATGCCTTCTGTTTCGACCACCGAACCTCTCAGGGGAACATTTGCAACCGTTTGGCACCATTTTTGAGTAAATTGCCGAAAGTCAGATTTTTCCTGAAATTGTGACCCCGGGGCTTAGGGATTTTTTTCAAAAAAATCTTTTTCTGCCGGTGACGTTGTTGAGGGCTGATTTCTTGTCCTGTGATAAAAAGCCTTCTGTTTCGACCGCCAAACCTCTCAGGGGAACATTTGCAACCGTTTGGCACCATTTTTGAGTAAATTGCCGAAAGTCAGATTTTTTGCTGAAATTGTGACCCCGGGGCTTAGGGATTTTTTCAAAAAAATCTTTTTCTGCCGGTGACGTTGTTGAGGGCTGATTTCTTGTCCTGTGATAAAAAGCCTTCTGTTTCGACAGCCAAACCTCTCAGGGGAACATTTGCAACCGTTTGGCACCATTTTTGAGTAAATTGCCGAAACTCAGATTTTTGCTGAAATTGTGACCCGGGGGCTTAGGGATTTTTTCAAAAAAATCTTTTTCTGCCATTGACGTTGTTTAGGGCTGATTTCTTGTCCTGTGGTAAAAAGCCTTCTGTTTCGACCGCCAAACCTCTCAGGGAACATTTGCCACCGTTTGGCACCATTTTTGAGTAAATTGCCGAAAGTCAGATTTTTGCTGAAATTGTGACCCCGGGGCTTAGGGATTGTTTCAAAAAAATCTTTTTCTGCCGGTGACGTTCTTGAGGGCTGATTTCCTGTCCTGTGATAAAAAGCCTTCTGTTTCGACCGCCAAACCTCTCAGGGGAACATTTGCAACCGTTTCGCACCATTTTTGAGTAAATCGCCAAAAGTCAGATTTTTCCTGAAATTGTGACCCCGGGGCTTAGGGATTTTTTCAAAAAAATCTTTTTCTGCCGGTGACGTTGTTGAGGGCTGATTTCTTGTCCTGTGATAAAAAGCCTTCTGTTTCGACAGCCAAACCTCTCAGGGGAACATTTGCAACCGTTTGGCACCCTTTTTCAGTAAATTGCCAGTAACGTTGTTTAGGGCTGATTTCTTGTCCTGTGATAAAATGCCTTCTGTTTCGACCACCGAACCTCTCAGGGGAACATTTGCAACCGTTTGGCACCATTTTTGAGTAAATTGCCGAAAGTCAGATTTTTGCTGAAATTGTGACCCCGGGGCTTAGGGATTTTTTCAAAAAAATCTTTTTCTGCCGGTGACGTTGTTGAGGGCTGATTTCTTGTCCTGTGATAAAAAGCCTTCTGTTTCGACAGCCAAACCTCTCAGGGGAACATTTGCAACCGTTTGGCACCATTTTTGAGTAAATTGCCGAAAGTCAGATTTTTCCTGAAATTGTGACCCCGGGGCTTAGGGATTTTTTTCAAAAAAATCTTTTTCTGCCGGTGACGTTGTTGAGGGCTGATTTCTTGTCCTGTTATAAAAAGCATTCTGTTTCGACAGCCAAACCTCTCAGGGGAACATTTGCAACCGTTTGGCACCATTTTTGAGTAAATTGCCAGTAACGTTGTTTAGGGCTGATTTCTTGTCCTGTGGTAAAAAGCCTTCTGTTTCGACCGCCAAACCTCTCAGGGGAGCATTTGCAACCGTTTGGCACCATTTTTGAGTAAATTGCCGAAAGTCAGATTTTTGCTGAAATTGTGACCCCGGGGCTTAGGGATTTTTTCAAAAAAATCTTTTTCTGCCGGTGACGTTGTTGAGGGCTGATTTCTTGTCCTGTGATAAAAAGCATTCTGTTTCGACAGCCAAACCTCTCAGGGGAACATTTGCAACCGTTTCGCACCATTTTTGAGTAAATCGCCAAAAGTCAGATTTTTCCTGAAATTGTGACCCCGGGGCTTAGGGATTTTTTTCAAAAAAATCTTTTTCTGCCGGTGACGTTGTTGAGGGCTGATTTCTTGTCCTGTGATAAAAAGCATTCTGTTTCGACAGCCAAACCTCTCAGGGGAACATTTGCAACCGTTTGGCACCATTTTTGAGTAAATTGCCAGTAACGTTGTTTAGGGCTGATTTCTTGTCCTGTGGTAAAAAGCCTTCTGTTTCGACCGCCAAACCTCTCAGGGGAGCATTTGCAACCGTTTGGCACCATTTTTGAGTAAATTGCCGAAAGTCAGATTTTTGCTGAAATTGTGACCCCGGGGCTTAGGGATTTTTTCAAAAAAATCTTTTTCTGCCGGTGACGTTGTTGAGGGCTGATTTCTTGTCCTGTGATAAAAAGCCTTCTGTTTCGACAGCCAAACCTCTCAGGGGAACATTTGCAACCGTTTCGCACCATTTTTGAGTAAATCGCCAAAAGTCAGATTTTTCCTGAAATTGTGACCCCGGGGCTTAGGGATTTTTTTCAAAAAAATCTTTTTCTGCCGGTGAAGTTGTTTAGGGCTAATTTCTTGTCCTGTGATAAAAAGCCTTCTGTTTCGACCGCCAAACCTCTCAGGGGAGCATTTGCAACCGTTTGGCACCATTTTTTAGTATATTGCCAGTAACGTTGTTTAGGGCTGATTTCTTGTCCTATGGTAAAAAGCCTTCTGTTTCGACCGCCAAACCTCTCAGGGGAGCATTTGCAACCGTTTGGCACCATTTTTGAGTAAATTGCCGAAAGTCAGATTTTTGCTGAAATTGTGACCCCGGGGCTTAGGGATTTTTTCAAAAAAATCTTTTTCTGCCGGTGACGTTGTTGAGGGCTGATTTCTTGTCCTGTGATAAAAAGCCTTCTGTTTCGACAGCCAAACCTCTCAGGGGAACATTTGCAACCGTTTCGCACCATTTTTGAGTAAATCGCCAAAAGTCAGATTTTTCCTGAAATTGTGACCCCGGGGCTTAGGGATTTTTTTCAAAAAAATCTTTTTCTGCCGGTGAAGTTGTTTAGGGCTAATTTCTTGTCCTGTGATAAAAAGCCTTCTGTTTCGACCGCCAAACCTCTCAGGGGAGCATTTGCAACCGTTTGGCACCATTTTTTAGTATATTGCCAGTAACGTTGTTTAGGGCTGATTTCTTGTCCTATGGAAAAAGCCTTCTGTTTCGACCGCCAAACCTCTCAGGGAAGCATTTGCAACCGTTTGGCACCATTTTTTAGTAAATTGCCGAAAGTCAGATTTTTCCTGAAATTGTGACCCCGGGGCTTAGGGATTTTTTTCAAAAAAATCTTTTTCTGCCGGTGAAGTTGTTTAGGGCTAATTTCTTGTCCTGTGATAAAAAGCCTTCTGTTTCGACCGCCAAACCTCTCAGGGGAGCATTTGCAACCGTTTGGCACCATTTTTGAGTAAATTGCCGAAAGTCAGATTTTTGCTGAAATTGTGACCCCGGGGCTTAGGGGTTTTTTCAAAAAAAAAAAAAATTCTGCCGGTGAAGTTGTTTAGGGCTGATTTCTTGTTTTGTGATAAAATGCCTTCTGTTTCGACCACCGAACCTCTCAGGGGAACATTTGCAACCGTTTGGCACCATTTTTGGGTAAATTGCCGAAAGTCAGATTTTTGCTGAAATTGTGACCCCGGGGCTTAGGGATTTTTTCAAAAAAATGTTTCTCTGCCGGTGAAGCTGTTTAGGGCTGATTTCTTTTCCTGTGATAACAAGCCTTCTGTTTCGACCGCCAAACCTCTCAGGGGAACATTTGCAACCGTTTGGCACCATTTTTGAGTAAATTGCCGAAAGTCAGATTTTTGCTGAAATTGTGACCCCGGGGCTTAGGGATTTTTTTCAAAAAAATCTTTTTCTGCCGGTGAAGTTGTTTAGGGCTGATTTCTTGTCCTGTGATAACAAGGCTTCTGTTTCTACCGCCAAACCTCTCAGGGGAACATTTGCAACCGTTTGGCACCATTTTTGAGTAAATTGCCGAAAGTCAGATTTTTGCTGAAATTGTGACCCCGGGGCTTAGGGATTTTTTCAAAAAAAATCTTTTTCTGCCGGTGACGTTCTTGAGGGCTGATTTCTTGTCCTGTGATAAAAAGCCTTCTGTTTCGACAGCCAAACCTCTCAGGGGAACATTTGCAACCGTTTGGCACCATTTTTGAGTAAATTGCCGAAAGTCAGATTTTTCCTGAAATTGTGACCCCGGGGCTTAGGGATTTTTTCAAAAAAATCTTTTTCTGCCGGTGACGTTGTTGAGGGCTGATTTCTTGTCCTGTGATAAAAAGCCTTCTGTTTCGACAGCCAAACCTCTCAGGGGAACATTTGCAACCGTTTCGCACCATTTTTGAGTAAATCGCCAAAAGTCAGATTTTTCCTGAAATTGTGACCCCGGGGCTTAGGGATTTTTTTCAAAAAAATCTTTTTCTGCCGGTGAAGTTGTTTAGGGCTAATTTCTTGTCCTGTGATAAAAAGCCTTCTGTTTCGACCGCCAAACCTCTCAGGGGAGCATTTGCAACCGTTTGGCACCATTTTTTAGTATATTGCCAGTAACGTTGTTTAGGGCTGATTTCTTGTCCTATGGTAAAAAGCCTTCTGTTTCGACCGCCAAACCTCTCAGGGGAGCATTTGCAACCGTTTGGCACCATTTTTGAGTAAATTGCCGAAAGTCAGATTTTTGCTGAAATTGTGACCCCGGGGCTTAGGGATTTTTTCAAAAAAATCTTTTTCTGCCGGTGACGTTGTTGAGGGCTGATTTCTTGTCCTGTGATAAAAAGCCTTCTGTTTCGACAGCCAAACCTCTCAGGGGAACATTTGCAACCGTTTCGCACCATTTTTGAGTAAATCGCCAAAAGTCAGATTTTTCCTGAAATTGTGACCCCGGGGCTTAGGGATTTTTTTCAAAAAAATCTTTTTCTGCCGGTGAAGTTGTTTAGGGCTAATTTCTTGTCCTGTGATAAAAAGCCTTCTGTTTCGACCGCCAAACCTCTCAGGGGAGCATTTGCAACCGTTTGGCACCATTTTTTAGTATATTGCCAGTAACGTTGTTTAGGGCTGATTTCTTGTCCTATGGAAAAAGCCTTCTGTTTCGACCGCCAAACCTCTCAGGGAAGCATTTGCAACCGTTTGGCACCATTTTTTAGTAAATTGCCGAAAGTCAGATTTTTCCTGAAATTGTGACCCCGGGGCTTAGGGATTTTTTTCAAAAAAATCTTTTTCTGCCGGTGAAGTTGTTTAGGGCTAATTTCTTGTCCTGTGATAAAAAGCCTTCTGTTTCGACCGCCAAACCTCTCAGGGGAGCATTTGCAACCGTTTGGCACCATTTTTGAGTAAATTGCCGAAAGTCAGATTTTTGCTGAAATTGTGACCCCGGGGCTTAGGGGTTTTTTCAAAAAAAAAAAAAATTCTGCCGGTGAAGTTGTTTAGGGCTGATTTCTTGTTTTGTGATAGAATGCCTTCTGTTTCGACCACCGAACCTCTCAGGGGAACATTTGCAACCGTTTGGCACCATTTTTGAGTAAATTGCCGAAAGTCAGATTTTTGCTGAAATTGTGACCCCGGGGCTTAGGGATTTTTTCAAAAAAATGTTTCTCTGCCGGTGAAGCTGTTTAGGGCTGATTTCTTTTCCTGTGATAACAAGCCTTCTGTTTCGACCGCCAAACCTCTCAGGGGAACATTTGCAACCGTTTGGCACCATTTTTGAGTAAATTGCCGAAAGTCAGATTTTTGCTGAAATTGTGACCCCGGGGCTTAGGGATTTTTTTCAAAAAAATCTTTTTCTGCCGGTGAAGTTGTTTAGGGCTGATTTCTTGTCCTGTGATAACAAGGCTTCTGTTTCTACCGCCAAACCTCTCAGGGGAACATTTGCAACCGTTTGGCACCATTTTTGAGTAAATTGCCGAAAGTCAGATTTTTGCTGAAATTGTGACCCCGGGGCTTAGGGATTTTTTCAAAAAAAATCTTTTTCTGCCGGTGACGTTCTTGAGGGCTGATTTCTTGTCCTGTGATAAAAAGCCTTCTGTTTCGACAGCCAAACCTCTCAGGGGAACATTTGCAACCGTTTGGCACCATTTTTGAGTAAATTGCCGAAAGTCAGATTTTTCCTGAAATTGTGACCCCGGGGCTTAGGGATTTTTTTCAAAAAAATCTTTTTCTGCCGGTGACGTTGTTGAGGGCTGATTTCTTGTCCTGTGAAAAAAAGCATTCTGTTTCGACCGCCAAACCTCTCAGGGGAACATTTGCAACCGTTTGGCACCAATTTTGAGTAAATTGCCGAAAGTCAGATTTTTCCTGAAATTGTGACCCCGGGGCTTAGGGATTTTTTCAAAAAAATCTTTTTCTGCCGGTGACGTTCTTGAGGGCTGATTTCTTGTCCTGTGATAAAAAGCCTTCTGTTTCGACCGCCAAACCTCTCAGGGGAACATTTCCAACCGTTTGGCACCATTTTTGAGTAAATTGCCGAAAGTCAGATTTTTCCTGAAATTGTGACCCCGGGGCTTAGGGATTTTTTCAAAAAAATCTTTTTCTGCCGGTGACGTTGTTGAGGGCTGATTTCTTGTCCTGTGATAAAAAGCCTTCTGTTTCGACAGCCAAAGCTCTCAGGGGAACATTTGCAACCGTTTGGCACCATATTTGAGTAAATTGCCGAAAGTCAGATTTTTCCTGAAATTGTGACCCCGGGGCTTAGGGATTTTTTTCAAAAAAATCTTTTTCTGCCGGTGACGTTGTTGAGGGCTGATTTCTTGTCCTGTGATAAAAAGCCTTCTGTTTCGACCGCCAAACCTCTCAGGGGAACATTTGCAACCGTTTGGCACCATTTTTGAGTAAATTGCCGAAAGTCAGATTTTTTGCTGAAATTGTGACCCCGGGGCTTAGGGATTTTTTCAAAAAAATCTTTTTCTGCCGGTGACGTTGTTGAGGGCTGATTTCTTGTCCTGTGATAAAAAGCCTTCTGTTTCGACAGCCAAACCTCTCAGGGGAACATTTGCAACCGTTTGGCACCATTTTTGAGTAAATTGCCGAAACTCAGATTTTTGCTGAAATTGTGACCCGGGGGCTTAGGGATTTTTTCAAAAAAATCTTTTTCTGCCATTGACGTTGTTTAGGGCTGATTTCTTGTCCTGTGGTAAAAAGCCTTCTGTTTCGACCGCCAAACCTCTCAGGGAACATTTGCCACCGTTTGGCACCATTTTTGAGTAAATTGCCGAAAGTCAGATTTTTGCTGAAATTGTGACCCCGGGGCTTAGGGATTGTTTCAAAAAAATCTTTTTCTGCCGGTGACGTTCTTGAGGGCTGATTTCCTGTCCTGTGATAAAAAGCCTTCTGTTTCGACCGCCAAACCTCTCAGGGGAACATTTGCAACCGTTTCGCACCATTTTTGAGTAAATCGCCAAAAGTCAGATTTTTCCTGAAATTGTGACCCCGGGGCTTAGGGATTTTTTCAAAAAAATCTTTTTCTGCCGGTGACGTTGTTGAGGGCTGATTTCTTGTCCTGTGATAAAAAGCCTTCTGTTTCGACAGCCAAACCTCTCAGGGGAACATTTGCAACCGTTTGGCACCCTTTTTCAGTAAATTGCCAGTAACGTTGTTTAGGGCTGATTTCTTGTCCTGTGGTAAAAAGCCTTCTGTTTCGACCGCCAAACCTCTCAGGGGAGCATTTGCAACCGTTTGGCACCATTTTTGAGTAAATTGCCGAAAGTCAGATTTTTGCTGAAATTGTGACCCCGGGGCTTAGGGATTTTTTCAAAAAAATCTTTTTCTGCCGGTGACGTTGTTGAGGGCTGATTTCTTGTCCTGTGATAAAAAGCCTTCTGTTTCGACAGCCAAACCTCTCAGGGGAACATTTGCAACCGTTTCGCACCATTTTTGAGTAAATCGCCAAAAGTCAGATTTTTCCTGAAATTGTGACCCCGGGGCTTAGGGATTTTTTTCAAAAAAATCTTTTTCTGCCGGTGAAGTTGTTTAGGGCTAATTTCTTGTCCTGTGATAAAAAGCCTTCTGTTTCGACCGCCAAACCTCTCAGGGGAGCATTTGCAACCGTTTGGCACCATTTTTGAGTAAATTGCCGAAAGTCAGATTTTTCCTGAAATTGTGACCCCGGGGCTTAGGGATTTTTTCAAAAAAATCTTTTTCTGCCGGTGACGTTGTTGAGGGCTGATTTCTTGTCCTGTGATAAAAAGCCTTCTGTTTCGACAGCCAAACCTCTCAGGGGAACATTTGCAACCGTTTGGCACCATTTTTTAGTATATTGCCAGTAACGTTGTTTAGGGCTGATTTCTTGTCCTATGGAAAAAGCCTTCTGTTTCGACCGCCAAACCTCTCAGGGGAACATTTGCAACCGTTTGGCACCATTTTTTAGTAAATTGCCGAAAGTCAGATTTTTCCTGAAATTGTGACCCCGGGGCTTAGGGATTTTTTTCAAAAAAATCTTTTTCTGCCGGTGACGTTGTTGAGGGCTGATTTCTTGTCCTGTGATAAAAAGCATTCTGTTTCGACAGCCAAACCTCTCAGGGGAACATTTGCAACCGTTTGGCACCATTTTTGAGTAAATTGCCAGTAACGTTGTTTAGGGCTGATTTCTTGTCCTGTGGTAAAAAGCCTTCTGTTTCGACCGCCAAACCTCTCAGGGGAGCATTTGCAACCGTTTGGCACCATTTTTGAGTAAATTGCCGAAAGTCAGATTTTTCCTGAAATTGTGACCCCGGGGCTTAGGGATTTTTTCAAAAAAATCTTTTTCTGCCGGTGACGTTGTTGAGGGCTGATTTCTTGTCCTGTGATAAAAAGCCTTCTGTTTCGACAGCCAAACCTCTCAGGGGAACATTTGCAACCGTTTGGCACCATTTTTTAGTATATTGCCAGTAACGTTGTTTAGGGCTGATTTCTTGTCCTATGGAAAAAGCCTTCTGTTTCGACCGCCAAACCTCTCAGGGAAGCATTTGCAACCGTTTGGCACCATTTTTTAGTAAATTGCCGAAAGTCAGATTTTTCCTGAAATTGTGACCCCGGGGCTTAGGGATTTTTTTCAAAAAAATTTTTTTCTGCCGGTGAGGTTGTTGAGGGCTGATTTCTTGTCCTGTGATAAAAAGCATTCTGTTTCGACAGCCAAACCTCTCAGGGGAACATTTGCAACCGTTTGGCACCATTTTTGAGTAAATTGCCAGTAACGTTGTTTAGGGCTGATTTCTTGTCCTGTGGTAAAAAGCCTTCTGTTTCGACCGCCAAACCTCTCAGGGGAGCATTTGCAACCGTTTGGCACCATTTTTGAGTAAATTGCCGAAAGTCAGATTTTTGCTGAAATTGTGACCCCGGGGCTTAGGGATTTTTTCAAAAAAATCTTTTTCTGCCGGTGACGTTGTTGAGGGCTGATTTCTTGTCCTGTGATAAAAAGCCTTCTGTTTCGACAGCCAAACCTCTCAGGGGAACATTTGCAACCGTTTCGCACCATTTTTGAGTAAATCGCCAAAAGTCAGATTTTTCCTGAAATTGTGACCCCGGGGCTTAGGGATTTTTTTCAAAAAAATCTTTTTCTGCCGGTGAAGTTGTTTAGGGCTAATTTCTTGTCCTGTGATAAAAAGCCTTCTGTTTCGACCGCCAAACCTCTCAGGGGAGCATTTGCAACCGTTTGGCACCATTTTTTAGTATATTGCCAGTAACGTTGTTTAGGGCTGATTTCTTGTCCTATGGTAAAAAGCCTTCTGTTTCGACCGCCAAACCTCTCAGGGGAGCATTTGCAACCGTTTGGCACCATTTTTGAGTAAATTGCCGAAAGTCAGATTTTTGCTGAAATTGTGACCCCGGGGCTTAGGGATTTTTTCAAAAAAATCTTTTTCTGCCGGTGACGTTGTTGAGGGCTGATTTCTTGTCCTGTGATAAAAAGCCTTCTGTTTCGACAGCCAAACCTCTCAGGGGAACATTTGCAACCGTTTCGCACCATTTTTGAGTAAATCGCCAAAAGTCAGATTTTTCCTGAAATTGTGACCCCGGGGCTTAGGGATTTTTTTCAAAAAAATCTTTTTCTGCCGGTGAAGTTGTTTAGGGCTAATTTCTTGTCCTGTGATAAAAAGCCTTCTGTTTCGACCGCCAAACCTCTCAGGGGAGCATTTGCAACCGTTTGGCACCATTTTTTAGTATATTGCCAGTAACGTTGTTTAGGGCTGATTTCTTGTCCTATGGAAAAAGCCTTCTGTTTCGACCGCCAAACCTCTCAGGGAAGCATTTGCAACCGTTTGGCACCATTTTTTAGTAAATTGCCGAAAGTCAGATTTTTCCTGAAATTGTGACCCCGGGGCTTAGGGATTTTTTTCAAAAAAATCTTTTTCTGCCGGTGAAGTTGTTTAGGGCTAATTTCTTGTCCTGTGATAAAAAGCCTTCTGTTTCGACCGCCAAACCTCTCAGGGGAGCATTTGCAACCGTTTGGCACCATTTTTGAGTAAATTTCCGAAAGTCAGATTTTTGCTGAAATTGTGACCCCGGGGCTTAGGGGTTTTTTCAAAAAAAAAAAAAATTCTGCCGGTGAAGTTGTTTAGGGCTGATTTCTTGTTTTGTGATAAAATGCCTTCTGTTTCGACCACCGAACCTCTCAGGGGAACATTTGCAACCGTTTGGCACCATTTTTGAGTAAATTGCCGAAAGTCAGATTTTTGCTGAAATTGTGACCCCGGGGCTTAGGGATTTTTTCAAAAAAATGTTTCTCTGCCGGTGAAGCTGTTTAGGGCTGATTTCTTTTCCTGTGATAACAAGCCTTCTGTTTCGACCGCCAAACCTCTCAGGGGAACATTTGCAACCGTTTGGCACCATTTTTGAGTAAATTGCCGAAAGTCAGATTTTTGCTGAAATTGTGACCCCGGGGCTTAGGGATTTTTTTCAAAAAAATCTTTTTCTGCCGGTGAAGTTGTTTAGGGCTGATTTCTTGTCCTGTGATAACAAGGCTTCTGTTTCTACCGCCAAACCTCTCAGGGGAACATTTGCAACCGTTTGGCACCATTTTTGAGTAAATTGCCGAAAGTCAGATTTTTGCTGAAATTGTGACCCCGGGGCTTAGGGATTTTTTCAAAAAAAATCTTTTTCTGCCGGTGACGTTCTTGAGGGCTGATTTCTTGTCCTGTGATAAAAAGCCTTCTGTTTCGACAGCCAAACCTCTCAGGGGAACATTTGCAACCGTTTGGCACCATTTTTGAGTAAATTGCCGAAAGTCAGATTTTTCCTGAAATTGTGACCCCGGGGCTTAGGGATTTTTTCAAAAAAATCTTTTTCTGCCGGTGACGTTGTTGAGGGCTGATTTCTTGTCCTGTGATAAAAAGCCTTCTGTTTCGACAGCCAAACCTCTCAGGGGAACATTTGCAACCGTTTCGCACCATTTTTGAGTAAATCGCCAAAAGTCAGATTTTTCCTGAAATTGTGACCCCGGGGCTTAGGGATTTTTTTCAAAAAAATCTTTTTCTGCCGGTGAAGTTGTTTAGGGCTAATTTCTTGTCCTGTGATAAAAAGCCTTCTGTTTCGACCGCCAAACCTCTCAGGGGAGCATTTGCAACCGTTTGGCACCATTTTTTAGTATATTGCCAGTAACGTTGTTTAGGGCTGATTTCTTGTCCTATGGTAAAAAGCCTTCTGTTTCGACCGCCAAACCTCTCAGGGGAGCATTTGCAACCGTTTGGCACCATTTTTGAGTAAATTGCCGAAAGTCAGATTTTTGCTGAAATTGTGACCCCTGGGCTTAGGGATTTTTTCAAAAAAATCTTTTTCTGCCGGTGACGTTGTTGAGGGCTGATTTCTTGTCCTGTGATAAAAAGCCTTCTGTTTCGACAGCCAAACCTCTCAGGGGAACATTTGCAACCGTTTGGCACCATTTTTGAGTAAATCGCCAAAAGTCAGATTTTTCCTGAAATTGTGACCCCGGGGCTTAGGGATTTTTTTCAAAAAAATCTTTTTCTGCCGGTGAAGTTGTTTAGGGCTAATTTCTTGTCCTGTGATAAAAAGCCTTCTGTTTCGACCGCCAAACCTCTCAGGGGAGCATTTGCAACCGTTTGGCACCATTTTTTAGTATATTGCCAGTAACGTTGTTTAGGGCTGATTTCTTGTCCTATGGAAAAAGCCTTCTGTTTCGACCGCCAAACCTCTCAGGGAAGCATTTGCAACCGTTTGGCACCATTTTTTAGTAAATTGCCGAAAGTCAGATTTTTCCTGAAATTGTGACCCCGGGGCTTAGGGATTTTTTTCAAAAAAATCTTTTTCTGCCGGTGAAGTTGTTTAGGGCTAATTTCTTGTCCTGTGATAAAAAGCCTTCTGTTTCGACCGCCAAACCTCTCAGGGGAGCATTTGCAACCGTTTGGCACCATTTTTGAGTAAATTGCCGAAAGTCAGATTTTTGCTGAAATTGTGACCCCGGGGCTTAGGGGTTTTTTCAAAAAAAAAAAAAATTCTGCCGGTGAAGTTGTTTAGGGCTGATTTCTTGTTTTGTGATAAAATGCCTTCTGTTTCGACCACCGAACCTCTCAGGGGAACATTTGCAACCGTTTGGCACCATTTTTGAGTAAATTGCCGAAAGTCAGATTTTTGCTGAAATTGTGACCCCGGGGCTTAGGGATTTTTTCAAAAAAATGTTTCTCTGCCGGTGAAGCTGTTTAGGGCTGATTTCTTTTCCTGTGATAACAAGCCTTCTGTTTCGACCGCCAAACCTCTCAGGGGAACATTTGCAACCGTTTGGCACCATTTTTGAGTAAATTGCCGAAAGTCAGATTTTTGCTGAAATTGTGACCCCGGGGCTTAGGGATTTTTTTCAAAAAAATCTTTTTCTGCCGGTGAAGTTGTTTAGGGCTGATTTCTTGTCCTGTGATAACAAGGCTTCTGTTTCTACCGCCAAACCTCTCAGGGGAACATTTGCAACCGTTTGGCACCATTTTTGAGTAAATTGCCGAAAGTCAGATTTTTGCTGAAATTGTGACCCCGGGGCTTAGGGATTTTTTCAAAAAAAATCTTTTTCTGCCGGTGACGTTCTTGAGGGCTGATTTCTTGTCCTGTGATAAAAAGCCTTCTGTTTCGACAGCCAAACCTCTCAGGGGAACATTTGCAACCGTTTGGCACCATTTTTGAGTAAATTGCCGAAAGTCAGATTTTTCCTGAAATTGTGACCCCGGGGCTTAGGGATTTTTTTCAAAAAAATCTTTTTCTGCCGGTGACGTTGTTGAGGGCTGATTTCTTGTCCTGTGAAAAAAAGCATTCTGTTTCGACCGCCAAACCTCTCAGGGGAACATTTGCAACCGTTTGGCACCAATTTTGAGTAAATTGCCGAAAGTCAGATTTTTCCTGAAATTGTGACCCCGGGGCTTAGGGATTTTTTCAAAATAATCTTTTTCTGCCGGTGACGTTCTTGAGGGCTGATTTCTTGTCCTGTGATAAAAAGCCTTCTGTTTCGACCGCCAAACCTCTCAGGGGAACATTTCCAACCGTTTGGCACCATTTTTGAGTAAATTGCCGAAAGTCAGATTTTTCCTGAAATTGTGACCCCGGGGCTTAGGGATTTTTTCAAAAAAATCTTTTTCTGCCGGTGACGTTGTTGAGGGCTGATTTCTTGTCCTGTGATAAAAAGCCTTCTGTTTCGACAGCCAAAGCTCTCAGGGGAACATTTGCAACCGTTTGGCACCATATTTGAGTAAATTGCCGAAAGTCAGATTTTTCCTGAAATTGTGACCCCGGGGCTTAGGGATTTTTTTCAAAAAAATCTTTTTCTGCCGGTGACGTTGTTGAGGGCTGATTTCTTGTCCTGTGATAAAAAGCCTTCTGTTTCGACCGCCAAACCTCTCAGGGGAACATTTGCAACCGTTTGGCACCATTTTTGAGTAAATTGCCGAAAGTCAGATTTTTTGCTGAAATTGTGACCCCGGGGCTTAGGGATTTTTTCAAAAAAATCTTTTTCTGCCGGTGACGTTGTTGAGGGCTGATTTCTTGTCCTGTGATAAAAAGCCTTCTGTTTCGACAGCCAAACCTCTCAGGGGAACATTTGCAACCGTTTGGCACCATTTTTGAGTAAATTGCCGAAACTCAGATTTTTGCTGAAATTGTGACCCGGGGGCTTAGGGATTTTTTCAAAAAAATCTTTTTCTGCCATTGACGTTGTTTAGGGCTGATTTCTTGTCCTGTGGTAAAAAGCCTTCTGTTTCGACCGCCAAACCTCTCAGGGAACATTTGCCACCGTTTGGCACCATTTTTGAGTAAATTGCCGAAAGTCAGATTTTTGCTGAAATTGTGACCCCGGGGCTTAGGGATTGTTTCAAAAAAATCTTTTTCTGCCGGTGACGTTCTTGAGGGCTGATTTCCTGTCCTGTGATAAAAAGCCTTCTGTTTCGACCGCCAAACCTCTCAGGGGAACATTTGCAACCGTTTCGCACCATTTTTGAGTAAATCGCCAAAAGTCAGATTTTTCCTGAAATTGTGACCCCGGGGCTTAGGGATTTTTTCAAAAAAATCTTTTTCTGCCGGTGACGTTGTTGAGGGCTGATTTCTTGTCCTGTGATAAAAAGCCTTCTGTTTCGACAGCCAAACCTCTCAGGGGAACATTTGCAACCGTTTGGCACCCTTTTTCAGTAAATTGCCAGTAACGTTGTTTAGGGCTGATTTCTTGTCCTGTGGTAAAAAGCCTTCTGTTTCGACCGCCAAACCTCTCAGGGGAGCATTTGCAACCGTTTGGCACCATTTTTGAGTAAATTGCCGAAAGTCAGATTTTTGCTGAAATTGTGACCCCGGGGCTTAGGGATTTTTTCAAAAAAATCTTTTTCTGCCGGTGACGTTGTTGAGGGCTGATTTCTTGTCCTGTGATAAAAAGCCTTCTGTTTCGACAGCCAAACCTCTCAGGGGAACATTTGCAACCGTTTCGCACCATTTTTGAGTAAATCGCCAAAAGTCAGATTTTTCCTGAAATTGTGACCCCGGGGCTTAGGGATTTTTTTCAAAAAAATCTTTTTCTGCCAGTGAAGTTGTTTAGGGCTAATTTCTTGTCCTGTGATAAAAAGCCTTCTGTTTCGACCGCCAAACCTCTCAGGGGAGCATTTGCAACCGTTTGGCACCATTTTTGAGTAAATTGCCGAAAGTCAGATTTTTCCTGAAATTGTGACCCCGGGGCTTAGGGATTTTTTCAAAAAAATCTTTTTCTGCCGGTGACGTTGTTGAGGGCTGATTTCTTGTCCTGTGATAAAAAGCCTTCTGTTTCGACAGCCAAACCTCTCAGGGGAACATTTGCAACCGTTTGGCACCATTTTTTAGTATATTGCCAGTAACGTTGTTTAGGGCTGATTTCTTGTCCTATGGAAAAAGCCTTCTGTTTCGACCGCCAAACCTCTCAGGGAAGCATTTGCAACCGTTTGGCACCATTTTTTAGTAAATTGCCGAAAGTCAGATTTTTCCTGAAATTGTGACCCCGGGGCTTAGGGATTTTTTTCAAAAAAATCTTTTTCTGCCGGTGAAGTTGTTTAGGGCTAATTTCTTGTCCTGTGATAAAAAGCCTTCTGTTTCGACCGCCAAACCTCTCAGGGGAGCATTTGCAACCGTTTGGCACCATTTTTGAGTAAATTGCCGAAAGTCAGATTTTTGCTGAAATTGTGACCCCGGGGCTTAGGGGTTTTTTCAAAAAAAAAAAAATTCTGCCGGTGAAGTTGTTTAGGGCTGATTTCTTGTTTTGTGATAAAATGCCTTCTGTTTCGACCACCGAACCTCTCAGGGGAACATTTGCAACCGTTTGGCACCATTTTTGAGTAAATTGCCGAAAGTCAGATTTTTGCTGAAATTGTGACCCCGGGGCTTAGGGATTTTTTCAAAAAAATGTTTCTCTGCCGGTGAAGCTGTTTAGGGCTGATTTCTTTTCCTGTGATAACAAGCCTTCTGTTTCGACCGCCAAACCTCTCAGGGGAACATTTGCAACCGTTTGGCACCATTTTTGAGTAAATTGCCGAAAGTCAGATTTTTGCTGAAATTGTGACCCCGGGGCTTAGGGATTTTTTGAAAAAAATCTTTTTCTGCCGGTGTCGTTGTTGAGGGCTGATTTCTTGTCCTGTGATAAAAAGCCTTCTGTTTCGACAGCCAAACCTCTCAGGGGAACATTTGCAACCGTTTGGCACAATTTTTGAGTAAATTGCCGAAAGTCAGATTTTTCCTGAAATTGTGACCCCGGGGCTTAGGGATTTTTTTCAAAAAAATCTTTTTCTGCCGGTGAAGTTGTTTAGGGCTGATTTCTTGTCCTGTGATAACAAGGCTTCTGTTTCTACCGCCAAACCTCTCAGGGGAACATTTGCAACCGTTTGGCACCATTTTTGAGTAAATTGCCGAAAGTCAGATTTTTGCTGAAATTGTGACCCCGGGGCTTAGGGATTTTTTCAAAAAAAATCTTTTTCTGCCGGTGACGTTCTTGAGGGCTGATTTCTTGTCCTGTGATAAAAAGCCTTCTGTTTCGACAGCCAAACCTCTCAGGGGAACATTTGCAACCGTTTGGCACCATTTTTGAGTAAATTGCCGAAAGTCAGATTTTTCCTGAAATTGTGACCCCGGGGCTTAGGGATTTTTTTCAAAAAAATCTTTTTCTGCCGGTGACGTTGTTGAGGGCTGATTTCTTGTCCTGTGATAAAAAGCATTCTGTTTCGACCGCCAAACCTCTCAGGGGAACATTTGCAACCGTTTGGCACCAATTTTGAGTAAATTGCCGAAAGTCAGATTTTTCCTGAAATTGTGACCCCGGGGCTTAGGGATTTTTTCAAAAAAATCTTTTTCTGCCGGTGACGTTCTTGAGGGCTGATTTCTTGTCCTGTGATAAAAAGCCTTCTGTTTCGACCGCCAAACCTCTCAGGGGAACATTTCCAACCGTTTGGCACCATTTTTGAGTAAATTGCCGAAAGTCAGATTTTTCCTGAAATTGTGACCCCGGGGCTTAGGGATTTTTTCAAAAAAATCTTTTTCTGCCGGTGACGTTGTTGAGGGCTGATTTCTTGTCCTGTGATAAAAAGCCTTCTGTTTCGACCGCCAAACCTCTCAGGGGAACATTTGCAACCGTTTGGCACCATTTTTGAGTAAATTGCCGAAAGTCAGATTTTTTGCTGAAATTGTGACCCCGGGGCTTAGGGATTTTTTCAAAAAAATCTTTTTCTGCCGGTGACGTTGTTGAGGGCTGATCTCTTGTCCTGTGATAAAAAGCCTTCTGTTTCGACAGCCAAACCTCTCAGGGGAACATTTGCAACCGTTTGGCACCATTTTTGAGTAAATTGCCGAAAGTCAGATTTTTCCTGAAATTGTGACCCCGGGGCTTAGGGATTTTTTTCAAAAAAATCTTTTTCTGCCGGTGACGTTCTTGAGGGCTGATTTCTTGTCCTGTGATAAAAAGCCTTCTGTTTCGACAGCCAAACCTCTCAGGGGAACATTTGCAACCGTTTGGCACCATTTTTGAGTAAATTGCCGAAACTCAGATTTTTGCTGAAATTGTGACCCGGGGGCTTAGGGATTTTTTCAAAAAAATCTTTTTCTGCCATTGACGTTGTTTAGGGCTGATTTCTTGTCCTGTGGTAAAAAGCCTTCTGTTTCGACCGCCAAACCTCTCAGGGAACATTTGCCACCGTTTGGCACCATTTTTGAGTAAATTGCCGAAAGTCAGATTTTTGCTGAAATTGTGACCCCGGGGCTTAGGGATTGTTTCAAAAAAATCTTTTTCTGCCGGTGACGTTCTTGAGGGCTGATTTCCTGTCCTGTGATAAAAAGCCTTCTGTTTCGACCGCCAAACCTCTCAGGGGAACATTTCCAACCGTTTGGCACCATTTTTGAGTAAATTGCCGAAAGTCAGATTTTTGCTGAAATTGTGACCCCGGGGCTTAGGGATTGTTTCAAAAAAATCTTTTTCTGCCGGTGACGTTGTTGAGGGCTGATTTCTTGTCCTGTGATAAAAAGCATTCTGTTTCGACAGCCAAACCTCTCAGGGGAACATTTGCAACCGTTTGGCACCATATTTGAGTAAATTGCCGAAAGTCAGATTTTTCCTGAAATTGTGACCCCGGGGCTTAGGGATTTTTTTCAAAAAAATCTTTTTCTGCCGGTGACGTTGTTGAGGGCTGATTTCTTGTCCTGTGATAAAAAGCCTTCTGTTTCGACCGCCAAACCTCTCAGGGGAACATTTGCAACCGTTTGGCACCATTTTTGAGTAAATTGCCGAAAGTCAGATTTTTTGCTGAAATTGTGACCCCGGGGCTTAGGGATTTTTTCAAAAAAATCTTTTTCTGCCGGTGACGTTGTTGAGGGCTGATTTCTTGTCCTGTGATAAAAAGCCTTCTGTTTCGACAGCCAAACCTCTCAGGGGAACATTTGCAACCGTTTGGCACCATTTTTGAGTAAATTGCCGAAAGTCAGATTTTTGCTGAAATTGTGACCCCGGGGCTTAGGGATTTTTTCAAAAAAATCTTTTTCTGCCGGTGAAGCGGTTTAGGGCTGATTTCTTGTCCTGTGATAACAAGCCTTCTGTTTCTACCGCCAAACCTCTCAGGGGAACATTTCCAACCGTTTGGCACCATGTTTGAGTAAATTGCCGAAACTCAGATTTTTGCTGAAATTGTGACCCGGGGGCTTAGGGATTTTTTCAAAAAAATCTTTTTCTGCCATTGACGTTGTTTAGGGCTGATTTCTTGTCCTGTGGTAAAAAGCCTTCTGTTTCGACCGCCAAACCTCTCAGGGAACATTTGCCACCGTTTGGCACCATTTTTGAGTAAATTGCCGAAAGTCAGATTTTTGCTGAAATTGTGACCCCGGGGCTTAGGGATTGTTTCAAAAAAATCTTTTTCTGCCGGTGACGTTCTTGAGGGCTGATTTCCTGTCCTGTGATAAAAAGCCTTCTGTTTCGACCGCCAAACCTCTCAGGGGAACATTTCCAACCGTTTGGCACCATTTTTGAGTAAATTGCCGAAAGTCAGATTTTTGCTGAAATTGTGACCCCGGGGCTTAGGGATTGTTTCAAAAAAATCTTTTTCTGCCGGTGACGTTGTTGAGGGCTGATTTCTTGTCCTGTGATAAAAAGCATTCTGTTTCGACAGCCAAACCTCTCAGGGGAACATTTGCAACCGTTTGGCACCATATTTGAGTAAATTGCCGAAAGTCAGATTTTTCCTGAAATTGTGACCCCGGGGCTTAGGGATTTTTTTCAAAAAAATCTTTTTCTGCCGGTGACGTTGTTGAGGGCTGATTTCTTGTCCTGTGATAAAAAGCCTTCTGTTTCGACAGCCAAACCTCTCAGGGGAACATTTGCAACCGTTTCGCACCATTTTTGAGTAAATCGCCAAAAGTCAGATTTTTCCTGAAATTGTGACCCCGGGGCTTAGGGATTTTTTTCAAAAAAATCTTTTTCTGCCGGTGAAGTTGTTTAGGGCTAATTTCTTGTCCTGTGATAAAAAGCCTTCTGTTTCGACCGCCAAACCTCTCAGGGGAGCATTTGCAACCGTTTGGCACCATTTTTGAGTAAATTGCCGAAAGTCAGATTTTTCCTGAAATTGTGACCCCGGGGCTTAGGGATTTTTTTCCAAAAAATCTTTTTCTGCCGGTGAAGTTGTTTAGGGCTGATTTCTTGTCCTGTGATAACAAGGCTTCTGTTTCGACCGCCAAACCTCTCAGGGGAACATTTGCAACCGTTTGGCACCATTTTTGAGTAAATTGCCGAAAGTCAGATTTTTGCTGAAATTGTGACCCCGGGGCTTAGGGATTTTTTGAAAAAAATCTTTTTCTGCCGGTGTCGTTGTTGAGGGCTGATTTCTTGTCCTGTGATAAAAAGCCTTCTGTTTCGACAGCCAAACCTCTCAGGGGAACATTTGCAACCGTTTGGCACAATTTTTGAGTAAATTGCCGAAAGTCAGATTTTTCCTGAAATTGTGACCCCGGGGCTTAGGGATTTTTGTCAAAAAAATCTTTTTCTGCCGGTGAAGTTGTTTAGGGCTGATTTCTTGTCCTGTGATAACAAGGCTTCTGTTTCTACCGCCAAACCTCTCAGGGGAACATTTGCAACCGTTTGGCACCATTTTTGAGTAAATTGCCGAAAGTCAGATTTTTGCTGAAATTGTGACCCCGGGGCTTAGGGATTTTTTCAAAAAAAATCTTTTTCTGCCGGTGACGTTCTTGAGGGCTGATTTCTTGTCCTGTGATAAAAAGCCTTCTGTTTCGACAGCCAAACCTCTCAGGGGAACATTTGCAACCGTTTGGCACCATTTTTGAGTAAATTGCCGAAAGTCAGATTTTTCCTGAAATTGTGACCCCGGGGCTTAGGGATTTTTTTCAAAAAAATCTTTTTCTGCCGGTGACGTTGTTGAGGGCTGATTTCTTGTCCTGTGATAAAAAGCATTCTGTTTCGACCGCCAAACCTCTCAGGGGAACATTTGCAACCGTTTGGCACCAATTTTGAGTAAATTGCCGAAAGTCAGATTTTTCCTGAAATTGTGACCCCGGGGCTTAGGGATTTTTTCAAAAAAATCTTTTTCTGCCGGTGACGTTCTTGAGGGCTGATTTCTTGTCCTGTGATAAAAAGCCTTCTGTTTCGACCGCCAAACCTCTCAGGGGAACATTTCCAACCGTTTGGCACCATTTTTGAGTAAATTGCCGAAAGTCAGATTTTTCCTGAAATTGTGACCCCGGGGCTTAGGGATTTTTTCAAAAAAATCTTTTTCTGCCGGTGACGTTGTTGAGGGCTGATTTCTTGTCCTGTGATAAAAAGCCTTCTGTTTCGACCGCCAAACCTCTCAGGGGAACATTTGCAACCGTTTGGCACCATTTTTGAGTAAATTGCCGAAAGTCAGATTTTTTGCTGAAATTGTGACCCCGGGGCTTAGGGATTTTTTCAAAAAAATCTTTTTCTGCCGGTGACGTTGTTGAGGGCTGATTTCTTGTCCTGTGATAAAAAGCCTTCTGTTTCGAAAGCCAAACCTCTCAGGGGAACATTTGCAACCGTTTGGCACCATTTTTGAGTAAATTGCCGAAAGTCAGATTTTTCCTGAAATTGTGACCCCGGGGCTTAGGGATTTTTTTCAAAAAAATCTTTTTCTGCCGGTGACGTTCTTGAGGGCTGATTTCTTGTCCTGTGATAAAAAGCCTTCTGTTTCGACAGCCAAACCTCTCAGGGGAACATTTGCAACCGTTTGGCACCATTTTTGAGTAAATTGCCGAAACTCAGATTTTTGCTGAAATTGTGACCCGGGGGCTTAGGGATTTTTTCAAAAAAATCTTTTTCTGCCATTGACGTTGTTTAGGGCTGATTTCTTGTCCTGTGGTAAAAAGCCTTCTGTTTCGACCGCCAAACCTCTCAGGGAACATTTGCCACCGTTTGGCACCATTTTTGAGTAAATTGCCGAAAGTCAGATTTTTGCTGAAATTGTGACCCCGGGGCTTAGGGATTGTTTCAAAAAAATCTTTTTCTGCCGGTGACGTTCTTGAGGGCTGATTTCCTGTCCTGTGATAAAAAGCCTTCTGTTTCGACCGCCAAACCTCTCAGGGGAACATTTCCAACCGTTTGGCACCATTTTTGAGTAAATTGCCGAAAGTCAGATTTTTGCTGAAATTGTGACCCCGGGGCTTAGGGATTGTTTCAAAAAAATCTTTTTCTGCCGGTGACGTTGTTGAGGGCTGATTTCTTGTCCTGTGATAAAAAGCATTCTGTTTCGACAGCCAAACCTCTCAGGGGAACATTTGCAACCGTTTGGCACCATATTTGAGTAAATTGCCGAAAGTCAGATTTTTCCTGAAATTGTGACCCCGGGGCTTAGGGATTTTTTTCAAAAAAATCTTTTTCTGCCGGTGACGTTGTTGAGGGCTGATTTCTTGTCCTGTGATAAAAAGCCTTCTGTTTCGACCGCCAAACCTCTCAGGGGAACATTTGCAACCGTTTGGCACCATTTTTGAGTAAATTGCCGAAAGTCAGATTTTTTGCTGAAATTGTGACCCCGGGGCTTAGGGATTTTTTCAAAAAAATCTTTTTCTGCCGGTGACGTTGTTGAGGGCTGATTTCTTGTCCTGTGATAAAAAGCCTTCTGTTTCGACAGCCAAACCTCTCAGGGGAACATTTGCAACCGTTTGGCACCATTTTTGAGTAAATTGCCGAAAGTCAGATTTTTGCTGAAATTGTGACCCCGGGGCTTAGGGATTTTTTCAAAAAAATCTTTTTCTGCCGGTGAAGCGGTTTAGGGCTGATTTCTTGTCCTGTGATAACAAGCCTTCTGTTTCTACCGCCAAACCTCTCAGGGGAACATTTCCAACCGTTTGGCACCATGTTTGAGTAAATTGCCGAAACTCAGATTTTTGCTGAAATTGTGACCCGGGGGCTTAGGGATTTTTTCAAAAAAATCTTTTTCTGCCATTGACGTTGTTTAGGGCTGATTTCTTGTCCTGTGGTAAAAAGCCTTCTGTTTCGACCGCCAAACCTCTCAGGGAACATTTGCCACCGTTTGGCACCATTTTTGAGTAAATTGCCGAAAGTCAGATTTTTGCTGAAATTGTGACCCCGGGGCTTAGGGATTGTTTCAAAAAAATCTTTTTCTGCCGGTGACGTTCTTGAGGGCTGATTTCCTGTCCTGTGATAAAAAGCCTTCTGTTTCGACCGCCAAACCTCTCAGGGGAACATTTCCAACCGTTTGGCACCATTTTTGAGTAAATTGCCGAAAGTCAGATTTTTGCTGAAATTGTGACCCCGGGGCTTAGGGATTGTTTCAAAAAAATCTTTTTCTGCCGGTGACGTTGTTGAGGGCTGATTTCTTGTCCTGTGATAAAAAGCATTCTGTTTCGACAGCCAAACCTCTCAGGGGAACATTTGCAACCGTTTGGCACCATATTTGAGTAAATTGCCGAAAGTCAGATTTTTCCTGAAATTGTGACCCCGGGGCTTAGGGATTTTTTTCAAAAAAATCTTTTTCTGCCGGTGACGTTGTTGAGGGCTGATTTCTTGTCCTGTGATAAAAAGCCTTCTGTTTCGACAGCCAAACCTCTCAGGGGAACATTTGCAACCGTTTCGCACCATTTTTGAGTAAATCGCCAAAAGTCAGATTTTTCCTGAAATTGTGACCCCGGGGCTTAGGGATTTTTTTCAAAAAAATCTTTTTCTGCCGGTGAAGTTGTTTAGGGCTAATTTCTTGTCCTGTGATAAAAAGCCTTCTGTTTCGACCGCCAAACCTCTCAGGGGAGCATTTGCAACCGTTTGGCACCATTTTTGAGTAAATTGCCGAAAGTCAGATTTTTCCTGAAATTGTGACCCCGGGGCTTAGGGATTTTTTTCCAAAAAATCTTTTTCTGCCGGTGAAGTTGTTTAGGGCTGATTTCTTGTCCTGTGATAACAAGGCTTCTGTTTCGACCGCCAAACCTCTCAGGGGAACATTTGCAACCGTTTGGCACCATTTTTGAGTAAATTGCCGAAAGTCAGATTTTTGCTGAAATTGTGACCCCGGGGCTTAGGAATTTTTTGAAAAAAATCTTTTTCTGCCGGTGACGTTGTTGAGGGCTGATTTCTTGTCCTGTGATAAAAAGCCTTCTGTTTCGACAGCCAAACCTCTCAGGGGAACATTTGCAACCGTTTGGCACCATTTTTGAGTAAATTGCCGAAAGTCAGATTTTTGCTGAAATTGTGACCCCGGGGCTTAGGGATTTTTTCAAAAAAAAAAAAAAATTTCTGCCGGTGAAGCTGTTTAGGGCTGATTTCTTGTCCTGTGATAACAAGCCTTCTATTTCTACCGCCAAACCTCTCAGGGGAACATTTCCAACCGTTTGGCACCATGTTTGAGTAAATTGCCGAAACTCAGATTTTTGCTGAAATTGTGACCCGGGGGCTTAGGGATTTTTTCAAAAAAATCTTTTTCTGCCATTGACGTTGTTTAGGGCTGATTTCTTGTCCTGTGGTAAAAAGCCTTCTGTTTCGACCGCCAAACCTCTCAGGGAACATTTGCCACCGTTTGGCACCATTTTTGAGTAAATTGCCGAAAGTCAGATTTTTGCTGAAATTGTGACCCCGGGGCTTAGGGATTGTTTCAAAAAAATCTTTTTCTGCCGGTGACGTTCTTGAGGGCTGATTTCCTGTCCTGTGATAAAAAGCCTTCTGTTTCGACCGCCAAACCTCTCAGGGGAACATTTCCAACCGTTTGGCACCATTTTTGAGTAAATTGCCGAAAGTCAGATTTTTGCTGAAATTGTGACCCCGGGGCTTAGGGATTGTTTCAAAAAAATCTTTTTCTGCCGGTGACGTTGTTGAGGGCTGATTTCTTGTCCTGTGATAAAAAGCATTCTGTTTCGACAGCCAAACCTCTCAGGGGAACATTTGCAACCGTTTGGCACCATATTTGAGTAAATTGCCGAAAGTCAGATTTTTCCTGAAATTGTGACCCCGGGGCTTAGGGATTTTTTTCAAAAAAATCTTTTTCTGCCGGTGACGTTGTTGAGGGCTGATTTCTTGTCCTGTGATAAAAAGCCTTCTGTTTCGACCGCCAAACCTCTCAGGGGAACATTTGCAACCGTTTGGCACCATTTTTGAGTAAATTGCCGAAAGTCAGATTTTTTGCTGAAATTGTGACCCCGGGGCTTAGGGATTTTTTCAAAAAAATCTTTTTCTGCCGGTGACGTTGTTGAGGGCTGATTTCTTGTCCTGTGATAAAAAGCCTTCTGTTTCGACAGCCAAACCTCTCAGGGGAACATTTGCAACCGTTTGGCACCATTTTTGAGTAAATTGCCGAAAGTCAGATTTTTGCTGAAATTGTGACCCCGGGGCTTAGGGATTTTTTCAAAAAAATCTTTTTCTGCCGGTGAAGCTGTTTAGGGCTGATTTCTTGTCCTGTGATAACAAGCCTTCTGTTTCTACCGCCAAACCTCTCAGGGGAACATTTCCAACCGTTTGGCACCATGTTTGAGTAAATTGCCGAAACTCAGATTTTTGCTGAAATTGTGACCCGGGGGCTTAGGGATTTTTTCAAAAAAATCTTTTTCTGCCATTGACGTTGTTTAGGGCTGATTTCTTGTCCTGTGGTAAAAAGCCTTCTGTTTCGACCGCCAAACCTCTCAGGGAACATTTGCCACCGTTTGGCACCATTTTTGAGTAAATTGCCGAAAGTCAGATTTTTGCTGAAATTGTGACCCCGGGGCTTAGGGATTGTTTCAAAAAAATCTTTTTCTGCCGGTGACGTTCTTGAGGGCTGATTTCCTGTCCTGTGATAAAAAGCCTTCTGTTTCGACCGCCAAACCTCTCAGGGGAACATTTCCAACCGTTTGGCACCATTTTTGAGTAAATTGCCGAAAGTCAGATTTTTGCTGAAATTGTGACCCCGGGGCTTAGGGATTGTTTCAAAAAAATCTTTTTCTGCCGGTGACGTTGTTGAGGGCTGATTTCTTGTCCTGTGATAAAAAGCATTCTGTTTCGACAGCCAAACCTCTCAGGGGAACATTTGCAACCGTTTGGCACCATATTTGAGTAAATTGCCGAAAGTCAGATTTTTCCTGAAATTGTGACCCCGGGGCTTAGGGATTTTTTTCAAAAAAATCTTTTTCTGCCGGTGACGTTGTTGAGGGCTGATTTCTTGTCCTGTGATAAAAAGCCTTCTGTTTCGACAGCCAAACCTCTCAGGGGAACATTTGCAACCGTTTCGCACCATTTTTGAGTAAATCGCCAAAAGTCAGATTTTTCCTGAAATTGTGACCCCGGGGCTTAGGGATTTTTTTCAAAAAAATCTTTTTCTGCCGGTGAAGTTGTTTAGGGCTAATTTCTTGTCCTGTGATAAAAAGCCTTCTGTTTCGACCGCCAAACCTCTCAGGGGAGCATTTGCAACCGTTTGGCACCATTTTTGAGTAAATTGCCGAAAGTCAGATTTTTCCTGAAATTGTGACCCCGGGGCTTAGGGATTTTTTTCCAAAAAATCTTTTTCTGCCGGTGAAGTTGTTTAGGGCTGATTTCTTGTCCTGTGATAACAAGGCTTCTGTTTCGACCGCCAAACCTCTCAGGGGAACATTTGCAACCGTTTGGCACCATTTTTGAGTAAATTGCCGAAAGTCAGATTTTTGCTGAAATTGTGACCCCGGGGCTTAGGAATTTTTTGAAAAAAATCTTTTTCTGCCGGTGACGTTGTTGAGGGCTGATTTCTTGTCCTGTGATAAAAAGCCTTCTGTTTCGACAGCCAAACCTCTCAGGGGAACATTTGCAACCGTTTGGCACCATTTTTGAGTAAATTGCCGAAAGTCAGATTTTTGCTGAAATTGTGACCCCGGGGCTTAGGAATTTTTTGAAAAAAATCTTTTTCTGCCGGTGACGTTGTTGAGGGCTGATTTCTTGTCCTGTGATAAAAAGCCTTCTGTTTCGACAGCCAAACCTCTCAGGGGAACATTTGCAACCGTTTGGCACCATGTTTGAGTAAATTGCCGAAACTCAGATTTTTGCTGAAATTGTGACCCCGGGGCTTAGGGATTTTTTTCAAAAAAATCTTTTTCTGCCGGTGAAGCTGTTTAGGGCTGATTTCTTGTCCTGTGATAACAAGCCTTCTGTTTCTACCGCCAAAGCTCTCAGGGGAACATTTGCAACCGTTTGGCACCATGTTTGAGTAAATTGCCGAAACTCAGATTTTTGCTGAAATTGTGACCCCGGGGCTTAGGGATTTTTTCAAAAAAATCTTTTTCTGCCGGTGACGTTCTTGAGGGCTGATTTCTTGTCCTGTGATAAAAAACCTTCTGTTTCGACCGCCAAACCTCTCAGGGGAACATTTCCAACCGTTTGGCACCATTTTTGAGTAAATTGCCGAAAGTCAGATTTTTCCTGAAATTGTGACCCCGGGGCTTAGGGATTGTTTCAAAAAAATCTTTTTCTGCCGGTTACGTTGTTGAGGGCTGATTTCTTGTCCTGTAATAAAAAGCATTCTGTATCGACAGCCAAACCTCTCAGGGGAACATTTGCAACCGTTTGGCACCATATTTGAGTAAATTGCCGAAAGTCAGATTTTTCCTGAAATTGTGACCCCGGGGCTTAGGGATTTTTTTCAAAAAAATCTTTTTCTGCCGGTGACGTTGTTGAGGGCTGATTTCTTGTCCTGTGATAACAAGCCTTCTGTTTCTACCGCCAAACCTCTCAGGGGAACATTTGCAACCGTTTGGCACCATGTTTGAGTAAATTGCCGAAAGTCAGATTTTTTCCTGAAATTGTGACCCCGGGGCTTAGGGATTTTTTGAAAAAAATCTTTTTCTGCCGGTGACGTTGTTGAGGGCTGATTTCTTGTCCTGTGATAAAAAGCATTCTGTTTCGACAGCCAAACCTCTCAGGGGAACATTTGCAACCGTTTGGCACCATTTTTGAGTAAATTGCCGAAAGTCAGATTTTTCCTGAAATTGTGACCCCCGCGGGGCTTAGGGATTTTTTTCAAAAAAATCTTTTTCTGCCGGTGACGTTGTTGAGGGCTGATTTCTTGTCCTGTGATAAAAAGCCTTCTGTTTCGACAGCCAAACCTCTCAGGGGAACATTTGCAACCGTTTGGCACCATTTTTGAGTAAATTGCCAGTAACGTTGTTTAGGGCTGATTTCTTGTCCTGTGGTAAAAAGCCTTCTGTTTCGACCGCCAAACCTCTCAGGGGAGCATTTGCAACCGTTTGGCACCATTTTTGAGTAAATTGCCGAAAGTCAGATTTTTGCTGAAATTGTGACCCCGGGGCTTAGGGATTTTTTCAAAAAAATCTTTTTCTGCCGGTGACGTTGTTGAGGGCTGATTTCCTGTCCTGTGATAAAAAGCCTTCTGTTTCGACAGCCAAACCTCTCAGGGGAACATTTGCAACCGTTTCGCACCATTTTTGAGTAAATCGCCAAAAGTCAGATTTTTCCTGAAATTGTGACCCCGGGGCTTAGGGATTCTTTTCAAAAAAATCTTTTTCTGCCGGTGAAGTTGTTTAGGGCTAATTTCTTGTCCTGTGATAAAAAGCCTTCTGTTTCGACCGCCAAACCTCTCAGGGGAGCATTTGCAACCGTTTGGCACCATTTTTGAGTAAATTGCCGAAAGTCAAATTTTTGCTGAAATTGTGACCCCGGGGCTTAGGGATTTTTTCAAAAAAATCTTTTTCTGCCGGTGACGTTGTTGAGGGCTGATTTCTTGTCCTGTGATAAAAAGCCTTCTGTTTCGACAGCCAAACCTCTCAGGGGAACTTTTGCAACCGTTTGGCACCATTTTTGAGTAAATCGCCAAAAGTCAGATTTTTCCTGAAATTGTGACCCCGGGGCTTAGGGATTTTTTTCAAAAAAATCTTTTTCTGCCGGTGAAGTTGTTTAGGGCTAATTTCTTGTCCTGTGATAAAAAGCCTTCTGTTTCGACAGCCAAACCTCTCAGGGGAACATTTGCATCCGCTTGGCACCATTTTTGAGTAAATTGCCAGTAACGTTGTTTAGGGCTGATTTCTTGTCCTGTGATAAAAAGCCTTCTGTGTCGACCGCCAAACCTCTCAGGGGAACATTTGCAACCGTTTGGCACCATTTTTGAGTAAATTGCCGAAAGTCAGATTTTTGCTGAAATTGTGACCCCGGGGCTTAGGGATTGTTTCAAAAAAATCTTTTTCTGCCGGTGACGTTCTTGAGGGCTGATTTCTTGTCCTGTGATAAAAAGCCTTCTGTTTCGACAGCCAAACCTCTCAGGGGAACATTTGCAACCGTTTGGCACCATTTTTGAGTAAATTGCCGAAAGTCAGATTTTTCCTGAAATTGTGACCCCGGGGCTTAGGAATTTTTTGAAAAAAATCTTTTTCTGCCGGTGACGTTCTTGAGGGCTGATTTCTTGTCCTGTGATAAAAAGCCTTCTCTTTCGACCACCAAACCTCTAAGGGGAATATTTGCAACCGTTTGGCACCATTTTTGAGTAAATTGCCAGTGACGTTGTTTACGGCTGATTTCTTGTCCTGTGGTAAAAAGCCTTCTGTTTCTACCGCCAATCCTCTCAGGGGAGCATTTGCAACCGTTTGGCACCATTTTTTAGTAAATTGCCGAAAGTCAGATTTTTGCTGAAATTGTGACCCCGGGGCTTAGGGATTTTTTCAAAAAAATCTTTTTCTGCCGGTGACGTTCTTGAGGGCTGATTTCTTGTCCTGTGATAAAAAGCCTTCTCTTTCGACCGCCAAACCTCTCAGGGGAACACTTGTGTCAGGGGTTCAGGAGCAGAGACGCAGAGAAGGGAGGAGACAGAGAGCGAGGGGGAGGAATACGAAGGAAGGATGAGTGGGGATGACGACCCGAGATCACCGAGCCTGTCTAGCGAGTCCGAGGATTCCCAGAAGGGAGCGCCAGCAGCCAGAGCAAGGGGGCAGAGCAGGGGGACACCCCAGGAAGAAGGGTCCAGAGAGGGATCAGAAAGCAGCAGTTGGAGATCGGGACCCACGTGCCCAGCCGGGAGCAGCGGGGAGAAAGGGGACCAGATATCGGGCTCCGGAGACTTTCAGAAGGAGGGAGGGCATGAGTCAGGAGTAGTCACGCCCACCTTGGGGAGCGAGGAAACGATCAAGAGGAAAGTGGAGAGTTGGGCGCGCGCGCCAAGTTCAAATGTAGCGGAAGCTGGCGCAGTCAGCAGCCCAGAGAGTGAGCCGGGTCCCAAAGCCCGCCGCAAGGAGGCGGAAGGGTCAGGGGGGTCCGCGTCAGAAGAGAGTAGGAAGGGAGAGACCCAGGGGGGCAGGAGGACCCAGAGACGGAAGGAAAGGCGCAGGAGGTGGAGCAAGGCTAGGGTATTAAGCTGGTGCGCTAGAGGCGGAGACTCAGACGGGTCTTCGTCGTTCTGACCTAGAAGAAGTAGGGCTGCACGTTGCAGTTTGGAAATGGAACCTGTAATCCAATAAAGACTCTTTGAAACTGAACGCTGGCTGACTTGGTCCTATGTGAGCTGGGACTGGGCGGCAGCCCTGACAGTAAGACCCGTCTCATAAGCTTCTGACACCTGATACCTCGCAGCGGAGACAGAAGCAGCTGGAGGAGGGGATCGGTGTTTGGGAGCAAGCTCACGACGGTTGGCAGAGATGACGGAAGCAGAGAAAGTTTCAGCGCTGCAACAGGCAGTTACCCAATTGAATGCGGAGGTACTGGCATCCAAGAAAAGGGAGGAGGATGCGGCAGCCGCCTACCGAGATCTCCACGCCAGGTTTGAAGCATGGGTTAAGCACGGGCAGCCAGGACCCAGACCGGAGGGGGTTGGGTTGGCACGGAGAGCAGGAGGGCTGGTGGCTCACTTCGATGGGAATTTACAACAGTACCCCAACTTTCGAGCAGATGTGATGTGCGCACTGCAACTGCTGGCAAAAGACTTTAGAGATGAGGAAGAGAAATGGGGTTTATACTATCCCATTTGCATGGGGATGCGAAAGCGTGGGTGCGCATTTTGTGGAGGGATAAAGATCCGGCGCTTCAGAGTGCAGATGCCTTTATCAAAGCGATGGATGCGTGTTTTTTGTCTACCATTGATGTGGATCTTGCCCGACGGGAGATTCATGGACTGAAACAAGGGAGGGCGAGCGTCCGGCAGTATCACGCCCGCTTTTTTGCGCTGGTCAGTGCATTGGAATGGGACCGGGACTCGCCCCCAGTCAGGGACCTGTTCTGGGAGGGTCTGAGCTCTGCTGTGAAGGATGAAATTGCGAGGGGGGAGAGGCCCCGAAGCACGCAGGAGGTGGTCCAACGGGCGCTGACTGTGGGGGTGAGGCTGGAAGAACGTCCATGGTGCAGAGATGAAGGACGTGGAGGGCGCGAAGCAGCGAGAAGTTTCTCTTTCGTTCCAAGGGAAGCAGCGCGTGCGCAATCCACACCTCCGCCGGGAGGGGGAGTGGAACCTATGGAGGTGGGAGGCGCCAGAGCTCAGTCAGCTAGCAGAGCCTCTGCGCCGGCGGCAGTCAAGACCAAACCTCCTAGAGGGACCAGGAAGTGTTACATATGTGAGAGCCCTCAACACTTGGCGAAAGAGTGTCCCCAGAGGAGCTCCAAGCACACTGCAGCCTCCGCAACGGTGAAAGCGGTCACGCAATGCAGCGAAGCCCAGCAGGGAAACGACGATGTCTGGCTGGAGACAGAGGCACTGGGGCCCAGCCAGACGCATCAGTGACGCAGTCCCCAGCGATATTGCAACCCACGGACCCCCTCCCACCCAAACCAGTAGTGCAGCTCACAGCGTCTCTCCAGCTACCCAATGGCGTCACCATCGAGGTGCCGCTTTCTGTGGATTCTGGAAGCAACGCAGACTTTATAGCACAGGATTTTGTGGAGCAGCACGCTATAAAGCTGCTGCCTGCCACTCTGCCCCTGCAAGTCGTCACAGTGGATGGCAGAGAGTTGCTAGGGGGGCAGGTGGTGAAGCAGACGCCACCAATGGTGATGCAACTTGGTAACCACAGGGAAGTCATCAGTTTTAATGTCACCCGACTGTCGGACACGCCCATTGTGTTGGGCATGAGTTGGCTGGACAGGCACAGTCCAACGCTGGCTTGGTACCAGCGACAGCTGATCTTCGGCTCCTCTTACTGCGCAGAACACTGCATCCTGCCCAGGCAGGAGGGGGAGGAGGAGGACTCACAACTGCAGTTGGGAACGTTGCAAGCAGTTCCCCACAAATACGCGGACTTTCTGGAGGTCTTCTGCGAGAAAGAGGCAGACAAGCTACCACCGCACAGGCAATATGACTGCAAGATTGACCTCCTGCCAGGGGCGACGCTGCCGAAGGGGAAGCTATATTCCATGTCTGAGGACGAACTACAGGAACTCAAACAGTTCATCGATCACAATTTGCAGCGCGGTTTCATCCGGGAGTCCAGCGCAGTAGGGGGCAGTCCTGTTTTCTTCGTGAAGAAGAAGGACACGCCCCAAAAAAGATTGGTCGTGGATTACCGCCTCTTAAACAGAATGACCATGCCCTCCGATTTCCCTATGCCCAGGATTGACGACCTGCTGGCGACGGTGCGCAAGGGACGCGTGTTCACCAAGTTGGACCTGCGAGGAGCGTACAATCTCATCCGCATGAGGGAGGGCGATGAGTGGAAGACAGCCATGTTCACGCCTCTGGGCACCTACGAATACAGAGTGATGCCGTTTGGTTTGCAAAACGGTTCTCACTGTTTTCAAGCTTTTATGCATCACGTGTTGGCGGGACTCCTCTACAAGAAGTGCGTCTGCTTTCTGGATGACATCCTGATATTCTCTGACTCGCAGCAAGCACACGACCAGGACGTTCGGGAGGTGCTGAAGAGGCTGCGGCAGCATAGACTGTACGCCAAACTGGAGAAGTGCCAGTTCGACACGACGGAGGTGGATTTCTTGGGTTACAAGCTGTCGGACAAGGGGCTAGCCATGGACAGCGCCAAGGTTCGTGCGGTGTTGGATTGGAAGAGCCCGCGCAACCGGAAAGAGGTCCAGAGGTTTGTCGGATTCGCCAATTTCTATCGCAAGTTTATCAAGGGGTTCGCGATGCAGACGGCAGCTATTACGGACACGCTAAGCTCCAAGAAAAAGAAATTCATCTGGACGGAGCAGGCGGAGCGGTCCTTTCAGACACTCAAGCGTCTCTTCGCGTCGGAAGAGCAACTGCTGCATATCGATCCCAGCAGACCGCTGAGGGTGGAGACAGACGCGTCCGATAGAGCAGTGGGAGCGGTACTGCTGCAGAGGGACCCGCAGGGGGTCTGGAGGCCGGGGGCGTTCTACTCCAGAAAGCTCAGCAAGTCGGAGCAGAACTACACCATCTGGGATAGGGAGCTGCTTGCCATTCATGCAGCTTTCAAGGCGTGGAGGCACTTCCTGATCGGCGCCAAGCACACGGTGCAGGTCTGCACGGACCACAAGAATCTGGAGCACTGGCGCATGGCTCGGTTCCTGAACCAGAGGCAGATCCGTTGGGCGGAGTTCTTTGCTGACTTCAATTTCCGAATTGAGTACGTCCCGGGCGACACCAACATCATGGCGGATGCACTGTCCCGAAAACCGCAGTACCTCGAAGAGGCGACGCCAGCGGCGGCCATGCACATCTTCGCGCCAACAGCGTGGGCGTGCGCTTCAGCCACAGTAGACCTGGATGCGGTGCGACGGGCGTTGACGGACGACTCATTCGCGCAGGCGAAGATGGCAGAGGTGCACAAGGGCACGGCGAAGGGCGACGAGTTCCAGATACGAGACGGCTTGCTCTTACGTAAAGGGGCCGTCTACGTGCCGGGAGACGAACTTCGCGCCCGGGTACTGCAGCAGCTGCACGACGCACCCACGGCCGGGCACTTTGGCACAGAAAAAACGGTGGAATTGGTCGCAAGAGACTTTTGGTGGCCCAGACTGAGGGGGGAAGTCGCGGACTACGTCGCGAGGTGCGACACCTGCCAGAGGGCCAAGCCGGTGCACAAACCACCGGCGGGACTACTGGAACCGCTGCAAACGCCGTTGGAACCATGGGAGAGAGTGGCCCTGGACTTTGTCACGGATCTACCCAGCTCGAGAGGCAAGACAGCTGTACTAGTGGTGGTGGACTTGTTCACCAAGATGGCACATTTCATACCGTGTGCGAAGGTGGCCACGGCAGAACAAACAGCCAAATTGTTCATAGATCACGTGTTCAAAGTGCACGGGCTGCCGCGGTCTATACTGTCCGACCGCGGACGCCAGTTCATCTCGAATTTCTGGCAAAAGCTGATGGGCTTCCTGAACGTCAAGATCAACCTGACATCGGCAAGGCACCCGCAGACCAACGGGCAAGCGGAGAGGGTCAATGCCATCATGCAGCAGTACCTGAGATGCTATGCCAATCAACAGCCTGCGACGTGGGTGGATTACCTGCCGCTCGCCGAATTCGCCTACAACAACACGAAACACGTATCCACAGGGGTGACGCCGTTCTTCGCCAACAATGGGAGGAATCCCAGAACCTTCCCGGGACTGGACAGAGTGGGGGAAGGGGAACCACAGACGGCGGACGCCTTCGCATCTGAGTTGCAAGAGGTCCACGATCAACTCAGACGGCAGCTGGAGCTGGCAAAGCACGCATACAAGGTCCAAGCTGACAAGCACAGGCGAGTGGGCGAGGAGATCCGAGTGGGAGACTGGGTATGGTTGGCAGCCCACGCGGTGCCGACCCGATCGTTAGCCAAGAGGAAGCTGGGGCACAAGCAACTCGGTCCATACCGAGTCGAAGCGCAGATCAACCCGGTGGCTTTCCGGCTGGTGCTACCAGAGGGTTCCAGGATGCATCCGGTGTTCCACAGGTCGGTGCTCACTCCCTACAGGGCACCGCACAGGTTCCAGGAACCAGGAACGGCACCGAGTCAGTCTCCGGAGCGGACGGAGGAGGGAAGATTGCCACAGCAGGACCCCATCAACGAAGTCACGGAGATTTTGGACTCCAGATGGGGGGAAGACGGAGTAGAATATCTCCTAGCGAGGGAGGGCACCCGGGCCAGTGCTAATAGCTGGGTGCCGGACTACGCCTTGGAGGAACCCCTGCTCAAGGATGAGTTTCATGCCCTTTTCCCACACAGACCTATGCCAGCGGGCTTCTTCGACGACTGGTTGTTCACGCCCACGCTTTCCTCCAGCACGTTCCATGGCTTCGACTCGGAAGGGGAACCCGCACCGCGCACACGTTCCCCAGAGGGGTCACCGGAGGGTTCGGCGTCCGACAACTCGTATTGGTGGGACGATCGGCCAGAGGAGCAGTGGCGCCGGAAGTGGCAGGAGACACCAGGTCCAGCGACAGACGCAGAGACTGACATGGACGTTTGCGGGGAGGACCTTGGTTTCGAGCACGGCGGCACCGAAATGGAGGCGGAGGAGACCACCGTTGACGAACGCGGGGAGGAAGACTCGGAGGTCTTCAGTTGGCGGCCAGCAACGGGGAGCGAACTGTATCCGACATTCACTCCCGTGATGACGGAGCACCCACCAACCACCCTTGAAAGCGGGGAGGGGGGAAGGGGGGGCTTCGAGGGGGGGATGGATGTCAGGGGTTCAGGAGCAGAGACGCAGAGAAGGGAGGAGACAGAGAGCGAGGGGGAGGAATACGAAGGAAGGATGAGTGGGGATGACGACCCGAGATCACCGAGCCTGTCTAGCGAGTCCGAGGATTCCCAGAAGGGAGCGCCAGCAGCCAGAGCAAGGGGGCAGAGCAGGGGGACACCCCAGGAAGAAGGGTCCAGAGAGGGATCAGAAAGCAGCAGTTGGAGATCGGGACCCACGTGCCCAGCCGGGAGCAGCGGGGAGAAAGGGGACCAGATATCGGGCTCCGGAGACTTTCAGAAGGAGGGAGGGCATGAGTCAGGAGTAGTCACGCCCACCTCGGGGAGCGAGGAAACGATCAAGAGGAAAGTGGAGAGTTGGGCGCGCGCGCCAAGTTCAAATGTAGCGGAAGCTGGCGCAGTCAGCAGCCCAGAGAGTGAGCCGGGTCCCAAAGCCCGCCGCAAGGAGGCGGAAGGGTCAGGGGGGTCCGCGTCAGAAGAGAGTAGGAAGGGAGAGACCCAGGGGGGCAGGAGGACCCAGAGACGGAAGGAAAGGCGCAGGAGGTGGAGCAAGGCTAGGGTATTAAGCTGGTGCGCTAGAGGCGGAGACTCAGACGGGTCTTCGTCGTTCTGACCTAGAAGAAGTAGGGCTGCACGTTGCAGTTTGGAAATGGAACCTGTAATCCAATAAAGACTCTTTGAAACTGAACGCTGGCTGACTTGGTCCTATGTGAGCTGGGACTGGGCGGCAGCCCTGACAACTTGCAACCGTTTGGCACCATTTTTGAGTAAATTGCCGAAAGTCAGATTTGGACTGAAATAGTGACCCCGGGGCTTAGGGATTTTTTCAAAAAAATCTTTTTCTGCCGGTGACGTTCTTGAGGGCTGATTTCTTGTCCTGTGATAAAAAGCCTTCTGTTTCGACAGCCAAACCTCTCAGGGGAACATTTGCAACCGTTTGGCACCATTTTTGAGTAAATTGCCGAAAGTCAGGTTTTTCCTGAAATTGTGACCCCGGGGCTTAGGGATTTTTTTCAAAAAAATCTTTTTCTGCCGGTGACGTTGTTGAGGGCTGATTTCTTGTCCTGTGATAAAAAGCCTTCTGTTTGGACCGCCAAACATCTCAGGGGAACATTTGCATCCGCTTGGCACCATTTTTGAGTAAATTGCCAGTAACGTTGTTTAGGGCTGATTTCTTGTCCTGTGATAAAAAGCCTTCTGTTTCGACCGCCAAACCTCTCAGGGGAACATTTGCAACCGTTTGGCACCATTTTTGAGTAAATTGCCGAAAGTCAGATTTTTGCTGAAATTGTGACCCCGGGGCTTAGGGATTGTTTCAAAAAAATCTTTTTCTGCCGGTGACGTTCTTGAGGGCTGATTTCTTGCCCTGTGATAAAAAGCCTTCTGTTTCGACAGCCAAACCTCTCAGGGGAACATTTGCAACCGTTTGGCACCATTTTTGAGTAAATTGCCGAAAGTCAGATTTTTCCTGAAATTGTGAACCCGGGGCTTAGGAATTTTTTGAAAAAAATCTTTTTCTGCCGGTGACGTTCTTGAGGGCTGATTTCTTGTCCTGTGATAAAAAGCCTTCTCTTTCGACCACCAAACCTCTAAGGGGAATATTTGCATCCGTTTGGCACCATTTTTGAGTAAATTGCCAGTGACGTTGTTTACGGCTGATTTCTTGTCCTGTGGTAAAAAGCCTTCTGTTTCTACCGCCAATCCTCTCAGGGGAGCATTTGCAACCGTTTGGCACCATTTTTGAGTAAATTGCCGAAAGTCAGATTTTTGCTGAAGTTGTGACCCCGGGGCTTAGGGATTTTTTCAAAAAAATCTTTTTCTGCCGGTGACGTTCTTGAGGGCTGATTTCTTGTCCTGTGATAAAAAGCCTTCTCTTTCGACCGCCAAACCTCTCAGGGGAACACTTGCAACCGTTTGGCACCATTTTTGAGTAAATTGCCGAAAGTCAGATTTGGACTGAAATAGTGACCCCGGGGCTTAGGGATTTTTTCAAAAAAATCTTTTTCTGCCGGTGACGTTCTTGAGGGCTGATTTCTTGTCCTGTGATAAAAAGCCTTCTGTTTCGACAGCCAAACCTCTCAGGGGAACATTTGCAACCGTTTGGCACCATTTTTGAGTAAATTGCCGAAAGTCAGGTTTTTCCTGAAATTGTGACCCCGGGGCTTAGGGATTTTTTTCAAAAAAATCTTTTTCTGCCGGTGACGTTGTTGAGGGCTGATTTCTTGTCCTGTGATAAAAAGCCTTCTGTTTGGACCGCCAAACATCTCAGGGGAACATTTGCATCCGCTTGGCACCATTTTTGAGTAAATTGCCAGTAACGTTGTTTAGGGCTGATTTCTTGTCCTGTGATAAAAAGCCTTCTGTTTCGACCGCCAAACCTCTCAGGGGAACATTTGCAACCGTTTGGCACCATTTTTGAGTAAATTGCCGAAAGTCAGATTTTTGCTGAAATTGTGACCCCGGGGCTTAGGGATTGTTTCAAAAAAATCTTTTTCTGCCGGTGACGTTCTTGAGGGCTGATTTCTTGTCCTGTGATAAAAAGCCTTCTGTTTCGACAGCCAAACCTCTCAGGGGAACATTTGCAACCGTTTGGCACCATTTTTGAGTAAATTGCCGAAAATCAGATTTTTCCTAAAATTGTGACCCCGGGGCTTAGGAATTTTTTGAAAAAAATCTTTTTCTGCCGGTGACGTTCTTGAGGGCTGATTTCTTGTCCTGTGATAAAAAGCCTTCTCTTTCGACCACCAAACCTCTAAGGGGAATATTTGCATCCGTTTGGCACCATTTTTGAGTAAATTGCCAGTGACGTTGTTTACGGCTGATTTCTTGTCCTGTGGTAAAAAGCCTTCTGTTTCTACCGCCAATCCTCTCAGGGGAGCATTTGCAACCGTTTGGCACCATTTTTGAGTAAATTGCCGAAAGTCAGATTTTTGCTGAAATTGTGACCCCGGGGCTTAGGGATTTTTTCAAAAAAATCTTTTTCTGCCGGTGACGTTCTTGAGGGCTGATTTCTTGTCCTGTGATAAAAAGCCTCCTCTTTCGACCGCCAAACCTCTCAGGGGAACACTTGCAACCGTTTGGCACCATTTTTGAGTAAATTGCCGAAAGTCAGATTTGGACTGAAATAGTGACCCCGGGGCTTAGGGATTTTTTCAAAAAAATCTTTTTCTGCCGGTGACGTTCTTGAGGGCTGATTTCTTGTCCTGTGATAAAAAGCCTTCTGTTTCGACAGCCAAACCTCTCAGGGGAACATTTGCAACCGTTTGGCACCATTTTTGAGTAAATTGCCAGTAACGTTGTTTAGGGCTGATTTCTTGTCCTGTGGTAAAAAGCCTTCTGTTTCGACCGCCAAACCTCTCAGGGGAGCATTTGCAACCGTTTGGCACCATTTTTGAGTAAATTGCCGAAAGTCAGATTTTTGCTGAAATTGTGACCCCGGGGCTTAGGGATTTTTTCAAAAAAAAATTTTCTGCCAGTGAAGTTGTTTAGGGCTGATTTCTTGTCCTGTGATAAAATGCCTTCTGTTTCGACCGCCAAACCTCTCAGGGGAACATTTGCAACCGTTTGGCACCATTTTTGAGTAAATTGCCGAAAGTCAGATTTTTGCTGAAATTGTGACCCCGGGGCTTAGGGATTTTTTCAAAAAAATCTTTTTCTGCCGGTGACGTTGTTGAGGGCTGATTTCTTGTCCTGTGATAAAAAGCCTTCTGTTTCGACAGCCAAACCTCTCAGGGGAACATTTGCAACCGTTTGGCACCATTTTTGAGTAAATTGCCGAAAGTCAGATTTTTGCTGAAATTGTGACCCCGGGGCTTAGGGATTTTTTCAAAAAAATCTTTTTCTGCCGGTGACGTTGTTGAGGGCTGATTTCTTGTCCTGTGATAAAAAGCCTTCTGTTTCGACAGCCAAACCTCTCAGGGGAACATTTGCAACCGTTTGGCACCATTTTTGAGTAAATTGCCAGTAACGTTGTTTAGGGCTGATTTCTTGTCCTGTGGTAAAAAGCCTTCTGTTTCGACCGCCAAACCTCTCAGGGGAGCATTTGCAACCGTTTGGCACCATTTTTGAGTAAATTGCCGAAAGTCAGATTTTTGCTGAAATTGTGACCCCGGGGCTTAGGGATTTTTTCAAAAAAAAATTTTCTGCCAGTGAAGTTGTTTAGGGCTGATTTCTTGTCCTGTGATAAAATGCCTTCTGTTTCGACCGCCAAACCTCTCAGGGGAACATTTGCAACCGTTTGGCACCATTTTTGAGTAAATTGCCGAAAGTCAGATTTTTGCTGAAATTGTGACCCCGGGGCTTAGGGATTTTTTCAAAAAAATCTTTTTCTGCCGGTGACGTTGTTGAGGGCTGATTTCTTGTCCTGTGATAAAAAGCCTTCTGTTTCGACAGCCAAACCTCTCAGGGGAACATTTGCAACCGTTTCGCACCATTTTTAAGTAAATCGCCAAAAGTCAGATTTTTCCTGAAATTGTGACCCCGGGTTAGGGATTTTTTTCAAAAAAATCTTTTTCTGCCGGTGAAGTTGTTTAGGGCTAATTTCTTGTCCTGTGATAAAAAGCCTTCTGTTTCGACCGCCAAACCTCTCAGGGGAGCATTTGCAACCGTTTGGCACCATTTTTTAGTAAATTGCCGAAAGTCAGATTTTTGCTGAAATTGTGACCCCGGGGCTTAGGGATTTTTTCAAAAAAAAAAATTTTCTGCCGGTGAAGTTGTTTAGGGCTGATTTCTTGTCCTGTGATAAAAAGCCTTCTGTTTCGACCGCCAAACCTCTCAGGGGAACATTTGCAACCGTTTGGCACCATTTTTGAGTAAATTGCCGAAAGTCAGATTTTTGCTGAAATTGTGACCCCGGGGCTTAGGGATTTTTTCAAAAAAATCTTTTTCTGCCGGTGACGTTCTTGAGGGCTGATTTCTTGTCCTGTGATAAAAAGCCTTCTGTTTGGACCGCCAAACATCTCAGGGGAACATTTGCATCCGCTTGGCACCATTTTTGAGTAAATTGCCAGTAACGTTGTTTAGGGCTGATTTCTTGTCCTGTGATAAAAAGCCTTCTGTTTCGACCGCCAAACCTCTCAGGGGAACATTTCCAACCGTTTGGCACCATTTTTGAGTAAATTGCCGAAAGTCAGATTTTTGCTGAAATTGTGACCCCGGGGCTTAGGGATTGTTTCAAAAAAATCTTTTTCTGCCGGTGACGTTGTTGAGGGCTGATTTCTTGTCCTGTGATAAAAAGCCTTCTGTTTCGACCGCCAAACATCTCAGGGGAACATTGGCATCCGCTTGGCACCGTTTTTGAGTAAATTGCCAGTAACGTTGTCTAGGGCTGATTTCTTGTCCTGTGGTAAAAAGCCTTCTGTTTCGACCGCCAAACCTCTCAGGGGAACATTTGCAACCGTTTGGCACCATTTTTGAGTAAATTGCCGAAAGTCAGATTTTTGCTGAAATTGTGACCCCGGGGCTTAGGGATTTTTTTCAAAAAAATCTTTTTCTGCCGGTGACGTTCTTGAGGGCTGATTTCTTGTCCTGTGATAAAAAGCCTTCTGTTTCGACAGCCAAACCTCTCAGGGGAACATTTGCAACCGTTTGGCACCATTTTTGAGTAAATTGCCGAAAGTTAGATTTTTCCTGAAATTGTGACCCCGGGGCTTAGGAATTTTTTGAAAAAAATCTTTTTCTGCCGGTGACGTTGTTGAGGGCTGATTTCTTGTCCTGTGATAAAATGCCTTCTGTTTCGACCACCAAACCTCTCAGGGGAACATTTGCAACCGTTTGGCACCATTTTTGAGTAAATTGCCGAAAGTCAGATTTTTGCTGAAATTGTGACCCCGGGGCTTAGGGATTTTTTCAAAAAAATCTTTTTCTGCCGGTGATGCTGTTTAGGGATGATTTCTTGTCCTGTGATAACAAGCCTTCTGTTTCTACCGCCAAAGCTCTCAGGGGAACATTTGCAACCGTTTGGCACCATGTTTGAGTAAATTGCCGAAAGTCAGATTTTTGCTGAAATTGTGACCCCGGGGCTTAGGGATTTTTTCAAAAAAATCTTTTTCTGCCGGTGACGTTCTTGAGGGCTGATTTCTTGTCCTGTGATAAAAAGCCTTCTGTTTCGACAGCCAAACCTCTCAGGGGAACATTTCCAACCGTTTGGCACCATTTTTGAGTAAATGGCCGAAAGTCAGATTTTTGCTGAAATTGTGACCCCGGGGCTTAGGGATTGTTTCAAAAAAATCTTTTTCTGCCGGTGACGTTGTTGAGGGCTGATTTCTTGTCCTGTGATAAAAAGCCTTCTGTTTCGACAGCCAAACCTCTCAGGGGAACATTTGCAACCGTTTGGCACCATTTTTGAGTAAATTGCCGAAAGTCAGATTTTTCCTGAAATTGTGACCCCGGGGCTTAGGGATTTTTTCAAAAAAATCTTTTTCTGCCGGTGACGTTGTTGAGGGCTGATTTCTTGTCCTGTGATAAAAAGCCTTCTGTTTCGACCGCCAAACATCTCAGGGGAACATTTGCATCCGCTTGGCACCATTCTTGAGTAAATTGCCAGTAACGTTGTTTAGGGCTGATTTCTTGTCCTGTGGTAAAAAGCCTTCTGTTTCGACCGCCAAACCTCTCAGGGGAACATTTGCAACCGTTTGGCACCATTTTTGAGTAAATTGCCGAAAGTCAGATTTTTGCTGAAATTGTGACCCCGGGGCTTAGGGATTTTTTCAAAAAAATCTTTTTCTGCCGGTGACGTTCTTGAGGGCTGATTTCTTGTCCTGTGATAAAAAGCCTTCTGTTTCGACAGCCAAACCTCTCAGGGGAACATTTGCAACCGTTTGGCACCATTTTTGAGTAAATTGCCGAAAGTCAGATTTTTCCTGAAATTGTGACCCCGGGGCTTAGGAATTTTTTGAAAAAAATCTTTTTCTGCCGGTGACGTTCTTGAGGGCTGATTTCTTGTCCTGTGATAAAAAGCCTTCTCTTTCGACCACCAAACCTCTAAGGGGAACATTTGCATCCGTTTGGCACCATTTTTGAGTAAATTGCCAGTGACGTTGTTTACGGCTGATTTCTTGTCCTGTGGTAAAAAGCCTTCTGTTTCTACCGCCAAACCTCTCAGGGGAGCATTTGCAACCGTTTGGCACCATTTTTGAGTAAATTGCCGAAAGTCAGATTTTTGCTGAAATTGTGACCCCGGGGCTTAGGGATTTTTTCAAAAAAATCTTTTTCTGCCGGTGACGTTGTTGAGGGCTGATTTCTTGTCCTGTGATAAAAAGCCTTCTGTTTCGACCGCCAAACCTCTCAGGAGAACATTTGAAACCGTTTGGCACCATTTTTGAGTAAATTGCCGAAAGTCAGATTTGGACTGAAATAGTGACCCCGGGGCTTAGGGATTTTTTCAAAAAAATCTTTTTCTGCCGGTGACGTTCTTGAGGGCTGATTTCTTGTCCTGTGATAAAAAGCCTTCTGTTTCGACCGCCAAACCTCTCAGGAGAACATTTGAAACCGTTTGGCACCATTTTTGAGTAAATTGCCGAAAGTCAGATTTTTCCTGAAATTGTGACCCCCGGGGCTTAGGGATTTTTTCAAAAAAATCTTTTTCTGCCGGTGAAGTTGTTTAGGGCTGATTTCTTGTCCTGTGATAAAAAGCCTTCTGTTTCGACCGCCAAATCTCTCAGGGGAACATTTGCAACCGTTTGGCACCATTTTTGAGTAAATTGCCGAAAGTCAGATTTTTGCTGAAATTGTGACCCCTGGGCTTAGGGATTTTTTCAAAAAAATCTTTTTCTGCCATTGACGTTGTTTAGGGCTGATTTCTTGTCCTGTGGTAAAAAGCCTTCTGTTTCGACAGCCAAACCTCTCAGGGGAACATTTGCAACCGTTTGGCACCATTTTTGAGTAAATTGCCGAAAGTCAGATTTTTGCTGAAATTGTGACCCCTGGGCTTAGGGATTTTTTCAAAAAAATCTTTTTCTGCCATTGACGTTGTTTAGGGCTGATTTCTTGTCCTGTGATAAAAAGCCTTCTGTTTCGACAGCCAAACCTCTCAGGGGAACATTTGCAACCTTTTGGCACCATTTTTGAGTAAATTGCCGAAAGTCAGATTTTTCCTGAAATTGTGACACCGCGGCTTAGGGATTTTTTTCAAAAAAATCTTTTTCTGCCGGTGCCGTTGTTGAGGGCTGATTTCTTGTCCTGTGATAAAAAGCCTTCTGTTTCGACCGCCAAACATCTCAGGGGAACATTGGCATCCGCTTGGCACCGTTTTTGAGTAAATTGCCAGTAACGTTGTCTAGGGCTGATTTCTTGTCCTGTGGTAAAAAGCCTTCTGTTTCGACCGCCAAACCTCTCAGGGGAACATTTGCAACCGTTTGGCACCATTTTTGAGTAAATTGCCGAAAGTCAGATTTTTCCTGAAATTGTGACCCCGGGGCTTAGGGATTTTTTTCAAAAAAATCTTTTTCTGCCGGTGACGTTCTTGAGGGCTGATTTCTTGTCCTGTGATAAAAGCCTTCTGTTTCGACAGCCAAACCTCTCAGGGGAACATTTGCAACCGTTTGGCACCATTTTTGAGTAAATTGCCGAAAGTTAGATTTTTCCTGAAATTGTGACCCCGGGGCTTAGGAATTTTTTGAAAAAAATCTTTTTCTGCCGGTGACGTTGTTGAGGGCTGATTTCTTGTCCTGTGATAAAATGCCTTCTGTTTCGACCACCAAACCTCTCAGGGGAACATTTGCAACCGTTTGGCACCATTTTTGAGTAAATTGCCGAAAGTCAGATTTTTGCTGAAATTGTGACCCCGGGGCTTAGGGATTTTTTCAAAAAAATCTTTTTCTGCCGGTGATGCTGTTTAGGGATGATTTCTTGTCCTGTGATAACAAGCCTTCTGTTTCTACCGCCAAAGCTCTCAGGGGAACATTTGCAACCGTTTGGCACCATGTTTGAGTAAATTGCCGAAAGTCAGATTTTTGCTGAAATTGTGACCCCGGGGCTTAGGGATTTTTTCAAAAAAATCTTTTTCTGCCGGTGACGTTCTTGAGGGCTGATTTCTTGTCCTGTGATAAAAAGCCTTCTGTTTCGACAGCCAAACCTCTCAGGGGAACATTTCCAACCGTTTGGCACCATTTTTGAGTAAATGGCCGAAAGTCAGATTTTTGCTGAAATTGTGACCCCGGGGCTTAGGGATTGTTTCAAAAAAATCTTTTTCTGCCGGTGACGTTGTTGAGGGCTGATTTCTTGTCCTGTGATAAAAAGCCTTCTGTTTCGACAGCCAAACCTCTCAGGGGAACATTTGCAACCGTTTGGCACCATTTTTGAGTAAATTGCCGAAAGTCAGATTTTTCCTGAAATTGTGACCCCGGGGCTTAGGGATTTTTTTCAAAAAAATCTTTTTCTGCCGGTGACGTTCTTGAGGGCTGATTTCTTGTCCTGTGATAAAAAGCCTTCTGTTTCGACAGCCAAACCTCTCAGGGGAACATTTGCAACCGTTTGGCACCATTTTTGAGTAAATTGCCGAAAGTCAGATTTTTGCTGAAATTGTGACCCCGGGGCTTAGGGATTTTTTCAAAAAAATCTTTTTCTGCCGGTGACGTTCTTGAGGGCTGATTTCTTGCCCTGTGATAAAAAGCCTTCTGTTTGGACCGCCAAACATCTCAGGGGAACATTTGCATCCGCTTGGCACCATTTTTGAGTAAATTGCCAGTAACGTTGTTTAGGGCTGATTTCTTGTCCTGTGATAAAAAGCCTTCTGTTTCGACCGCCAAACCTCTCAGGGGAACATTTCCAACCGTTTGGCACCATTTTTGAGTAAATTGCCGAAAGTCAGATTTTTGCTGAAATTGTGACCCCGGGGCTTAGGGATTGTTTCAAAAAAATCTTTTTCTGCCGGTGACGTTGTTGAGGGCTGATTTCTTGTCCTGTGATAAAAAGCCTTCTGTTTCGACCGCCAAACATCTCAGGGGAACATTTGCATCCGCTTGGCACCATTCTTGAGTAAATTGCCAGTAACGTTGTTTAGGGCTGATTTCTTGTCCTGTGGTAAAAAGCCTTCTGTTTCGACCGCCAAACCTCTCAGGGGAACATTTGCAACCGTTTGGCACCATTTTTGAGTAAATTACCGAAAGTCAGATTTTTCCTGAAATTGTGACCCCGGGGCTTAGGAATTTTTTGAAAAAAATCTTTTTCTGCCGGTGACGTTGTTGAGGGCTGATTTCTTGTCCTGTGATAAAAAGCATTCTGTTTCGACAGCCAAACCTCTCAGGGGAACATTTGCAACCGTTTGGCACCATTTTTGAGTATATTGCCAGTAACGTTGTTTAGGGCTGATTTCTTGTCCTGTGGTAAAAAGCCTTCTGTTTCGACCGCCAAACCTCTCAGGGAAGCATTTGCAACCGTTTGGCACCATTTTTGAGTAAATTGCCGAAAGTCAGGTTTTTGCTGAAATTGTGACCCCGGGGCTTAGGAATTTTTTGAAAAAAATCTTTTTCTGCCGGTGAAGCTGTTTAGGGCTGATTTCTTGTCCTGTGATAACAAGACTTCTGTTTCTACCGCCAAACCTCTCAGGGGAACATTTGCAAACGTTTGGCACCATTTTTGAGTAAATTGCCGAAAGTCAGATTTTTGCTGAAATTGTGACCCCGGGGCTTAGGGATTTTTTCAAAAAAATCTTTTTCTGCCGGTGACGTTCTTGAGGGCTGATTTCTTGTCCTGTGATAAAAAGCCTTCTGTTTCGACAGCCAAACCTCTTAGGGGAACATTTGCAACCGTTTGGCACCATTTTTGAGTAAATTGCCGAAAGTCAGATTTTTCCTGAAATTGTGACCCCGGGGCTTAGGAATTTTTTGAAAAAAATCTTTTTCTGCCGGTGACGTTGTTGAGGGCTGATTTCTTGTCCTGTGATAAAAAGCCTTCTGTTTCGACAGCCAAACCTCTCAGGGGAACATTTGCAACCGTTTGGCACCATTTTTGAGTAAATTGCCGAAAGTCAGATTTTTCCTGAAATTGTGACCCCGGGGCTTAGGGATTTTTTTCAAAAAAATCTTTTTTTGCCGGTGAAGTTGTTTAGGGCTAATTTCTTGTCCTGTGATAAAAAGCCTTCTGTTTCGACCGCCAAACTTCTCAAGGGAACATTTGCAACCTTTTGGCACCATTTTTGAGTAAATTGCCGAAAGTCAGATTTTTGCTGAAATTGTGACCCCGGGGCTTAGGGATTTTTTCAAAAAAATCTTTTTCTGCCGGTGACGTTGTTGAGGGCTGATTTCTTGTCCTGTGATAAAAAGCCTTCTGTTTCGACAGCCAAACCTCTCAGGGGAACATTTGCAACCGTTTGGCACCATTTTTGAGTAAATTGCCAGTAACGTTGTTTAGGGCTGATTTCTTGTCCTGTGGTAAAAAGCCTTCTGTTTCGACCGCCAAACCTCTCAGGGGAGCATTTGCAACCGTTTGGCACCATTTTTGAGTAAATTGCCGAAAGTCAGATTTTTGCTGAAATTGTGACCCCGGGGCTTAGGGATTTTTTCAAAAAAAAAATTTCTGCCAGTGAAGTTGTTTAGCGCTGATTTCTTGTCCTGTGATAAAAAGCCTTCTGTTTCGACAGCCAAACCTCTCAGGGGAACATTTGCCACCGTTTGGCACCATTTTTGAGTAAATCGCCAAAAGTCAGATTTTTCCTGAAATTGTGACCCCGGGGCTTAGGGATTTTTTTCAAAAAAATCTTTTTCTGCCGGTGACGTTCTTGAGGGCTGATTTCTTGTCCTGTGATAAAAAGCCTTCTGTTTCGACAGCCAAACCTCTCAGGGGAACATTTGCAACCGTTTGGCACCATTTTTGAGTAAATTGCCGAAAGTCAGATTTTTGCTGAAATTGTGACCCCGGGGCTTAGGAATTTTTTGAAAAAAATCTTTTTCTGCCGGTGACGTTGTTGAGGGCTGATTTCTTCTCCTGTGATAAAAAGCCTTCTGTATCGACAGCCAAACCTCTCAGGGGAACATTTGCAACCGTTTGGCACCATTTTTGAGTAAATTGCCAAAAGTCAGATTTTTGCTGAAATTGTGACCCCGGGGCTTAGGGATTTTTTTCAAAAACATCTTTTTCTGCCGGTGACGTTGTTTAGGGCTGATTTCTTGTCCTGTGATAAAAAGCCTTCTGTTTCGACCGCCAAACCTCTCAGGGGAACATTTGCAACCGTTTGGCACCATTTTTGAGTAAATTGCCGAAAGTCAGATTTTTGCTGAAATTCTGACCCCGGGGCTTAGGGATTGTTTCAAAAAAATCTTTTTCTGCCGGTGACGTTCTTGAGGGCTGATTTCTTGTCCTGTGATAAAAAGCCTTCTGTTTGGACCGCCAAACATCTCAGGGGAACATTTGCATCCGCTTGGCACCATTTTTGAGTAAATTGCCAGTAACGTTGTTTAGGGCTGATTTCTTGTCCTGTGGTAAAAAGCCTTCTGTTTCGACCGCCAAACCTCTCAGGGGAACATTTGCAACCGTTTGGCACCATTTTTGAGTAAATTGCCGAAAGTCAGATTTTTGCTGAAATTGTGACCCCGGGGCTTAGGGATTTTTTCAAAAAAATCTTTTTCTGCCGGTGACGTTCTTGAGGGCTGATTTCTTGTACTGTGATAAAAAGCCTTCTGTTTCGACAGCCAAACCTCTCAGGGGAACATTTGCAACCGTTTGGCACCATTTTTGAGTAAATTGCCGAAAGTCAGATTTTTCCGGAAATTGTGACCCCGGGGCTTAGGGATTTTTTCAAAAAAATCTTTTTCTGCCGGTGAAGCTGTTTAGGGCTGATTTCTTGTCCTGTGATAACAAGCCTTCTGTTTCTACCGCCAAAGCTCTCAGGGGAACATTTGCAACCGTTTGGCACCATGTTTGAGTAAATTGCCGAAACTCAGATTTTTGCTGAAATTGTGACCCCGGGGCTTAGGGATTTTTTCAAAAAAATCTTTTTCTGCCGGTGACGTTCTTGAGGGCTGATTTCTTGTCCTGTGATAAAAAGCCTTCTGTTTCGACCGCCAAACCTCTCAGGGGAACATTTGCAACCGTTTGGCACCATTTTTGAGTAAATTGCCGAAAGTCAGATTTTTGCTGAAATTGTGACCCCGGGGCTTAGGGATTGTTTCAAAAAAATCTTTTTCTGCCGGTGACGTTGTTGAGGGCTGATTTCTTGTCCTGTGATAAAAAGCCTTCTGTTTCGACCGCCAAACCTCTCAGGGGAACATTTGCAACCGTTTGGCACCATTTTTGAGTAAATTGCTGAAAGTCAGATTTTTTCCTGAAATTGTGACCCCGGGGCTTAGGGATTTTTTTCAAAAAAATCTTTTTCTGCCGGTGACGTTCTTGAGGGCTGATTTCTTGTCCTGTGATAAAAAGCATTCTGTTTGGACCGCCAAACCTCTCAGGGGAACATTTGCAACCGTTTGGCACCATTTTTGAGTAAATTGCCAGTAACGTTGTTTAGGGCTGATTTCTTTTCCTGTGGTAAAAAGCCTTCTGTTTCGACAGCCAAACCTCTCAGGGGAACATTTGCAACCGTTTGGCACCATTTTTAAGTAAATCGCCAAAAGTCAGATTTTTCCTGAAATTGTGACCCCGGGGCTTAGGGATTTTTTTCAAAAAAATCTTTTTCTGCCAGTGAAGTTGTTTAGGGCTGATTTCTTGTCCTGTGATAAAAAGCCTTCTGTTTCGACAGCCAAACCTCTCAGGGGAACATTTGCAACCGTTTCGCACCATTTTTAAGTAAATCGCCAAAAGTCAGATTTTTCCTGAAATTGTGACCCCGGGGCTTAGGGATTTTTTTCAAAAAAATCTTTTTCTGCCGGTGAAGTTGTTTAGGGCAAATTTCTTGCCCTGTGATAAAAAGCCTTCTGTTTCGACCGCCAAACCTCTCAGGGGAGCATTTGCAACTGTTTGGCACCATTTTTGAGTAAATTGCCGAAAGTCAGATTTTTGCTGAAATTGTGACCCCGGGGCTTAGGGATTTTTTCAAAAAAAAAAATTTTCTGCCGGTGAAGTTGTTTAGGGCTGATTTCTTGTCCTGTGATAAAAAGCCTTCTGTTTCGACCGCCAAACCTCTCAGGGGAACATTTGCAACCGTTTGGCACCATTTTTGAGTAAATTGCCGAAAGTCAGATTTTTGCTGAAATTGTGACCCCGGGGCTTAGGGATTTTTTCAAAAAAATCTTTTTCTGCCGGTGACGTTCTTGAGGGCTGATTTCTTGTCCTGTGATAAAAAGCCTTCTGTTTGGACCGCCAAACATCTCAGGGGAACATTTGCATCCGCTTGGCACCATTTTTGAGTAAATTGCCGAAAGTCAGATTTTTGCTGAAATTCTGACCCCGGGGCTTAGGGATTGTTTCAAAAAAATCTTTTTCTGCCGGTGACGTTCTTGAGGGCTGATTTCTTGTCCTGTGATAAAAAGCCTTCTGTTTGGACCGCCAAACATCTCAGGGGAACATTTGCATCCGCTTGGCACCATTTTTGAGTAAATTGCCAGTAACGTTGTTTAGGGCTGATTTCTTGTCCTGTGGTAAAAAGCCTTCTGTTTCGACCGCCAAACCTCTCAGGGGAACATTTGCAACCGTTTGGCACCATTTTTGAGTAAATTGCCGAAAGTCAGATTTTTGCTGAAATTGTGACCCCGGGGCTTAGGGATTTTTTCAAAAAAATCTTTTTCTGCCGGTGACGTTCTTGAGGGCTGATTTCTTGTACTGTGATAAAAAGCCTTCTGTTTCGACAGCCAAACCTCTCAGGGGAACATTTGCAACCGTTTGGCACCATTTTTGAGTAAATTGCCGAAAGTCAGATTTTTCCGGAAATTGTGACCCCGGGGCTTAGGGATTTTTTCAAAAAAATCTTTTTCTGCCGGTGAAGCTGTTTAGGGCTGATTTCTTGTCCTGTGATAACAAGCCTTCTGTTTCTACCGCCAAAGCTCTCAGGGGAACATTTGCAACCGTTTGGCACCATGTTTGAGTAAATTGCCGAAACTCAGATTTTTGCTGAAATTGTGACCCCGGGGCTTAGGGATTTTTTCAAAAAAATCTTTTTCTGCCGGTGACGTTCTTGAGGGCTGATTTCTTGTCCTGTGATAAAAAGCCTTCTGTTTCGACCGCCAAACCTCTCAGGGGAACATTTGCAACCGTTTGGCACCATTTTTGAGTAAATTGCCGAAAGTCAGATTTTTGCTGAAATTGTGACCCCGGGGCTTAGGGATTGTTTCAAAAAAATCTTTTTCTGCCGGTGACGTTGTTGAGGGCTGATTTCTTGTCCTGTGATAAAAAGCCTTCTGTTTCGACCGCCAAACCTCTCAGGGGAACATTTGCAACCGTTTGGCACCATTTTTGAGTAAATTGCTGAAAGTCAGATTTTTTCCTGAAATTGTGACCCCGGGGCTTAGGGATTTTTTTCAAAAAAATCTTTTTCTGCCGGTGACGTTCTTGAGGGCTGATTTCTTGTCCTGTGATAAAAAGCATTCTGTTTGGACCGCCAAACCTCTCAGGGGAACATTTGCAACCGTTTGGCACCATTTTTGAGTAAATTGCCAGTAACGTTGTTTAGGGCTGATTTCTTTTCCTGTGGTAAAAAGCCTTCTGTTTCGACAGCCAAACCTCTCAGGGGAACATTTGCAACCGTTTGGCACCATTTTTAAGTAAATCGCCAAAAGTCAGATTTTTCCTGAAATTGTGACCCCGGGGCTTAGGGATTTTTTTCAAAAAAATCTTTTTCTGCCAGTGAAGTTGTTTAGGGCTGATTTCTTGTCCTGTGATAAAAAGCCTTCTGTTTCGACAGCCAAACCTCTCAGGGGAACATTTGCAACCGTTTCGCACCATTTTTAAGTAAATCGCCAAAAGTCAGATTTTTCCTGAAATTGTGACCCCGGGGCTTAGGGATTTTTTTCAAAAAAATCTTTTTCTGCCGGTGAAGTTGTTTAGGGCAAATTTCTTGCCCTGTGATAAAAAGCCTTCTGTTTCGACCGCCAAACCTCTCAGGGGAGCATTTGCAACTGTTTGGCACCATTTTTGAGTAAATTGCCGAAAGTCAGATTTTTGCTGAAATTGTGACCCCGGGGCTTAGGGATTTTTTCAAAAAAAAAAATTTTCTGCCGGTGAAGTTGTTTAGGGCTGATTTCTTGTCCTGTGATAAAAAGCCTTCTGTTTCGACCGCCAAACCTCTCAGGGGAACATTTGCAACCGTTTGGCACCATTTTTGAGTAAATTGCCGAAAGTCAGATTTTTGCTGAAATTGTGACCCCGGGGCTTAGGGATTTTTTCAAAAAAATCTTTTTCTGCCGGTGACGTTCTTGAGGGCTGATTTCTTGTCCTGTGATAAAAAGCCTTCTGTTTGGACCGCCAAACATCTCAGGGGAACATTTGCATCCGCTTGGCACCATTTTTGAGTAAATTGCCAGTAACGTTGTTTAGGGGTGATTTCTTGTCCTGTGGTAAAAAGCCTTCTGTTTCGACAGCCAAACCTCTCAGGGGAACATTTGCAACCGTTTGGCACCATTTTTGAGTAAATTGCCGAAAGTCAGATTTTTCCTGAAATTGTGACCCCGGGGCTTAGGGATTTTTTCAAAAAAATCTTTTTCTGCCGGTGAAGCTGTTTAGTGCTGATTTCTTGTCCTTTGATAACAAGCCTTCTGTTTCTACCGCCAAAGCTCTCAGGGGAACATTTGCAACCGTTTAGCACCATATTTGAGTAAATTCCTGAAATTGTGACCCCGGGGCTTAGGGATTGTTTCAAAAAAATCTTTTTCTGCCGGTGACGTTGTTGAGGGCTGATTACTTGTCCTATGATAAAAAGCATTCTGTATCGACAGCCAAACCTCTCAGGGGAACATTTGCAACCGTTTGGCACCATATTTGAGTAAATTGCCGAAAGTCAGATTTTTCCTGAAATTGTGACCCCGGGGCTTAGGGATTTTTTTCAAAAAAATATTTTTCTGCCGGTGACGTTGTTGAGGGCTGATTTCTTGTCCTGTGATAAAAAGCCTTCTGTTTCGACCGCCAAACCTCTCAGGGGAACATTTGCAACCGTTTGGCACCATTTTTGAGTAAATTGCCGAAAGTCAGATTTTTTGCTGAAATTGTGACCCCGGGGCTTAGGGATTTTTTCAAAAAAATCTTTTTCTGCCGGTGACGTTGTTGAGGGCTGATTTCTTGTCCTGTGATAAAAAGCCTTCTGTTTCGACAGCCAAACCTCTCAGGGGAACATTTGCAACCGTTTGGCACCATTTTTGAGTAAATTGCCGAAAGTCAGATTTTTGCTGAAATTGTGACCCCGGGGCTTAGGGATTTTTTCAAAAAAATCTTTTTCTGCCGGTGAAGCTGTTTAGGGCTGATTTCTTGTCCTGTGATAACAAGCCTTCTGTTTCTACCGCCAAACCTCTCAGGGGAACATTTGCAACCGTTTGGCACCATGTTTGAGTAAATTGCCGAAACTCAGATTTTTGCTGAAATTGTAACCCGGGGGCTTAGGGATTTTTTCAAAAAAATCTTTTTCTGCCATTGACGTTGTTTAGGGCTGATTTCTTGTCCTGTGGTAAAAAGCCTTCTGTTTCGACCGCCAAACCTCTCAGGGGAACATTTGCAACCGTTTGGCACCATTTTTGAGTAAATTGCCGAAAGTCAGATTTTTGCTGAAATTGTGACCCCGGGGCTTAGGGATTGTTTCAAAAAAATCTTTTTCTGCCGGTGACGTTGTTGAGGGCTGATTTCTTGTCCTGTGATAAAAAGCATTCTGTTTCGACAGCCAAACCTCTCAGGGGAACATTTGCAACCGTTTGGCACCATATTTGAGTAAATTGCCGAAAGTCAGATTTTTCCTGAAATTGTGACCCCGGGGCTTAGGGATTTTTTTCAAAAAAATCTTTTTCTGCCGGTGACGTTGTTGAGGGCTGATTTCTTGTCCTGTGATAAAAAGCATTCTGTTTCGACAGCCAAACCTCTCAGGGGAACATTTGCAACCGTTTGGCACCATTTTTGAGTAAATTGCCGAAAGTCAGATTTTTGCTGAAATTGTGACCCCGGGGCTTAGGGATTTTTTCAAAAAAATCTTTTTCTGCCGGTGACGTTGTTGAGGGCTGATTTCTTGTCCTGTGATAAAAAGCCTTCTGTTTCGACAGCCAAACCTCTCAGGGGAACATTTGCAACCGTTTCGCACCATTTTTGAGTAAATTGCCAGTAACGTTGTTTAGGGCTGATTTCTTGTCCTGTGGTAAAAAGCCTTCTGTTTCGACCGCCAAACCTCTCAGGGGAGCATTTGCAACCGTTTGGCACCATTTTTGAGTAAATTGCCGAAAGTCAGATTTTTGCTGAAATTGTGACCCCGGGGCTTAGGGATTTTTTCAAAAAAATCTTTTTCTGCCGGTGACGTTGTTGAGGGCTGATTTCTTGTCCTGTGATAAAAAGCCTTCTGTTTCGACAGCCAAACCTCTCAGGGGAACATTTGCAACCGTTTCGCACCATTTTTGAGTAAATCGCCAAAAGTCAGATTTTTCCTGAAATTGTGACCCCGGGGCTTAGGGATTTTTTTCAAAAAAATCTTTTTCTGCCGGTGAAGTTGTTTAGGGCTAATTTCTTGTCCTGTGACCCCGGGGCTTAGGGGTTTTTTCAAAAAAAAAAAATTCTGCCGGTGAAGTTGTTTAGGGCTGATTTCTTGTTTTGTGATAAAATGCCTTCTGTTTCGACCACCGAACCTCTCAGGGGAACATTTGCAACCGTTTGGCACTATTTTTGAGTAAATTGCCGAAAGACAGATTTTTGCTGAAATTGTGACCCCGGGGCTTAGGGATTTTTTGAAAAAAACTCAACAGTGTAAATAAGTTTTGATGGATGTAATAATGGAATACTGAATGGTATTGTTTCTGTAAAATATGCAGGTAAAGTAAAATGTACCATGGAAAGAGAAGAAGAGAAGTCACTGATACTTTAAAGA